>NC_092675.1:22236411-27733911 GCF_964355755.1 Antedon mediterranea
AAAATTAATAAAATGATCACAAATATTCTAAATTAACTTCTTTTAATAATCATTTAGATGATTACAGTATTTATTAATTCTGTTTGGTGGACCAATTTCGTGTTTAAAAAGAACAAAGTGGAAAAAGAACAAAAAGAGATGGCAACAACGGTTTTGATTCGAAAAAGATTTACGTTTTAATCTTTTATTTCTCTGGTTAAAAAAAAATCTAGAAGAAGAAAAAGGAAAACACTTGAGTAAAAATACGTGACGATTAAACTGAAAATTCACAAATTAAATTTCCTTTAAAGTACGATTCAAGCATTTCAGTTTAGTAAAACTAAATGCGATTTCCATCAAAATCGTCCTAATATTATAAATGTTAATATAATTTTGTTTTAATGTCATGTTTTTAATAATTGTACACCTGCGATGACAATCTGATACAAAGAGATAATTGTCCACTCATACCTTACAGTTGTCATTATCAACAATACTTTTGTTTGCAGAGGAAGTTTACCAGCATTTTGGCTCATTCTAGTTGTGTCATTGATGGACCCACGTGTGGGAGGATGAGTCTTGGCTATAGGATACGAATCAAGGGACTTCAAATAAAAAGCAACAATAAAAACAATATGGAAACAATTTATTGTAATTAGAACAATTGTCGATTTGTTAAAAACACGAGTGAGTCTAGAGGACTTAAACACGATTCATTTCCCGCTCAATATTGCGATCACGTGACAATGATTGATACTGTATTAATAAATCTGGTAGCCTGTTTTCACGTTTACGAATTTACAATTATCCCACATGATATATACCATTTTTCTTTATAATTACCGATTTGAAACAATTAAAATATATTTATTAATAATTGAAATGAATTGTTTATGGGATAAATAAATGTTTACAACGAAAAATAAACGGAAATATCCGATAAACTCCCGCCGAAAGTACAACTGTATAACATAGCGATTTCACTGAAAAATGATATCGTTGATTGTTTACTGTATAAAATCACTTTTGCTTGTTCAGTATACGAATAAATTCAATATCTGCAGCTGACTATAACTGTTTGAGACTCGATTAATAGAATTATATTGAATAACGGTAACGTAAAGATATCGGTACAGGCTTAGATTAATGAGTCCAGGGGCGTTGTACCACCGGGCAGAATAACTCGTCGCCTAGACAGGTGATACCACTCTCATATAACGCGTCACTCAATCTAAATATACGTCAGTTACGATATTTAGTTGTTCGTGGTGTGAACGCCTTTGTAATTTTTGTTTGCTTACAATTCACACTTTTTATAAAGACCTAACACTATTGGTGGCTGTTTCGTGAAAACCAAACCAGGTTCAATTAGGTCTCTTATTCTACCATTTGTTAGACATCTCATTCAACGTAAGTCACTGTTGAAAGAAAAACTATTTTTGCAAGGTGCCTCTTAGAGTAGCTTTGAACTGTGTATTAATTCGATTTTACCATTGGACGTAAACAAATATAAGGTGCTACAAACTGTGAGCCATTATTATCTGACGGGGTGGCTTATTTATGTTCAATTTAACACTGTTGTTAGAGGTACTTTTCAAAGAGTATAGATTAGATACTTGACCTGTTGCAAAAACTGGGCCAGGTCTTTGACCGAACCCTATCGATAAAATTTGACTAATACTAATGACAAAAACGAATATCGACAAAATTTGCTACGTGTGTATGTTTGATTAATAGATTATATAATAACATATATTATAGATTAATAATATGTAATATTATGTAATACACGTCACTTGTAACGAAATTGTGAATCCTAATAATACATATTCTAAAATAAACAGAATAATGATCGAGTAGGCCTATTTATTTACAAAAGTTAAAACAATAATAATTCGGGTAGTCCTGACGATTTGTTAACAATTAAATGAATATTTTCGTTTGACCAAATTAAGACCAGGTGACAATACAGTACAATTTATTTTAATAAATCATTGATTTTTATGCATACAGATTTCGCGTAAATGAGTTTCGAATAAACAATGCGGCCATTTTTCTAATCTGACAAGTAAGTTTTCAACAATAAATGTCAGGTGTTCTGCTAATTGTGTGCAATTGTAAATAATCTACATTATTTATAATAACAAATACAATACAGCCACAGATTTGATCAAGTAACACCGATCGCTTTCTTAGTATTCTCGTAAATGTCAACAGTGGTCCGCGCGTTGACATTTCGCGCCATAAAATCATCAGAAATGCGCCATAAAGTTTAGAAATGCTGAATATACGTCACTTTGACCACACGCAATTAAACCACTAATAGAAGCATACCTGTCTTTTAAACATTTAAATATGTCATGAATATCCAAGCTGAACACTATTTTTACAGGTGCAAAAAAAAAAAACCGTAAGTTGTAAAGTTTTTTTTATTTTTTAAATTCTTTTCTTTTTTCGTAAATGCTTTAAATAATGCAAACTCCTTTTTAAAGTGGTTGATTTTGTTAATATCATATTATTTCTATATTTATTTGATCAAAAATAATTACAATAACAGTATATCGAAGAGTTTATTTATACACTGATCTTTTGGAACTCAACACATTGAATAATTAACAAAAAATATTTAATATAGGCCTACACAACTCCTAATTGTTTTTCTGAAAAAGTATTTAGGATAATCAAATGTTTGGAATTATTTTAGAGTTAATAAATTTGTTTAATCCAACTATTTCAAGTTAATAACAAACGTAAACAATGTGAAAGAAATGTATGAAAAACATACCTAATTAAATTTATAATGTAGTGTTAAAAATAGTAGACATAGGAGCTACATACTAATGACTTTTTCAAATTCGTAGTTTCGGAATTTATTATTATTATGTTTAAACGCTAGTACTAAATTGATGATGTAATTGTACTAATAAATAACATTAATAATAACATGATTGTGAAACATTGCTAAATATGCTACAATGTTATTCATCTTAGAAAAATAAGTTTGAACCGACTTTACGAGCTTAAATAATTTATGATGTATTAGTATTTTTCAGCTCCCGAAAACATTGAACATTATATAAATACAATAACATTATAAGCTGAAGAACGTGTAAATGTAGATAAATACAAAAACATTATAAACTAACATCAGTGAAGGGTAACAACATAGGGTTAAAATGATCAAAGTAAATCAAATTGATTTTGTTAATACAAGTAATGTAACTGCAACTTTACACAGAAAGATACGTTCACTGTGTTTATTCATATCGATCGACTATTTGATGTTATTTTCAATCGCAATTTTGAGTTGTATAGGCCTAAAGCAGTTCAATCACTGTTGGATAAATTTATCATGTTCATTAACTATAGTTTTTGATTCTCAAACCCTACGATTTGCTATTTTTTTTAATATATAGATGAACCCATAACAATAATAATGGTCTTAATTCAATCGCACTGAACGATTTTAATTCATGATAATAGACTGTTGATAGTGTCTATACCTTTACCTCTATCTTCTTTTCAGTCGCACTGCAGGTTAACTTCGTTTAAAACCAAAAGCCTGTGTAAATTGTATTTCATTTCAACCGAGTTATAAGAAAACTTTCTTCATATACTTTAAAATGCGTTCGTTCATTTCAATCGAACTTAAAGTAAATTTCTTGGCAATGGGATAATGGAACAAAATACACCGCTGGCGTTGTTATCGTTTGCATCAATACTATCTGATAATCAAGTCATTTGATATTATATCAATCCACTGCTCTACGTAAAGCTTAATTTCGAAAGCTAATTCATAAAAAGATTCAGGTGTGAAAAAGGCATTCCTTACATATTTTTGGAATAAAAAGATTACTGTCTGTATGTATTTAGACTCGAATGTGTAAACGTTGCTGATAGAGTTAAACGAAAGTTATTAATCGTAGTAAATTGTTATTATCAGTATTAAAGATCGTTCACACATACAGAGATTATGATCTTGTTGGGATAGTAATAGCTCCAAGGCTCTGGTTGCTTTGTGATTGCCTACTTAAGGTAGTCTTTCTTAAGCTAATACCGCGTGCTATATATGAAAACGGTGCTCCGTCAAGTTACACATCTGGATCAAGTCGATTTCAGAGAATTAACAGTTACTTCAAAACTCAATCTTGCCTCTGCTACCAAAGAATATTCGTTTCTAAACTTTGTAGTGAAGAGTGTCCATACAACAAAGCCTATTTGTTTTAGATCATCTGAAAACCTTAATGGATAGGATTTAGGCCTTAAAAGTTCATTATTGTGTATGTAGGTCTATGTGCTGAAGGCTTATCGCTTAATCTGACTGCCCTTTCTCATAACTAGCCAGGTTTGTTGACAAAACGTTTTAGCAAGACAAAAACTTTATTTAATCAAACAGTTAGTTTTTATTGACAAGTATAGACGTAACTATCACTATCAGGTGATCAAGCTGTGCTTCTGGTTCTTTATTTAAATGACAAAGACATTTTATATATGATTTTAAGAGAGTCTATTGTTAAAGAAAATGCTGAATCAATTCCTTATTTCTTATTTCTAAGGTAAGCCAGAACATACAATTATTATTATTTATTATTGCTGGTTTTTGTACATTGTAATCCTCACCATACCATCATCATACATCATCATTTCCATTTAAGATATGGATGGATCTCAATGGAGATACAAAAAAAAATGCGAAAAGATAAATCAAAAACAACAAAGTAAAACAGCCAGTAAAATTAGCAGAGCTTTCAGGAAACACTAGCCCTTCATCAGTGCAAGTGAGCGATATATATATTTATCATTATCACAAATTTATGTTTTTAATAAGAGCCTATGCAAGTATAATGAAACTGTACATGAGAATTGTTATCTTTTTTTTTCATTTAAAAACGGTCGGGTCGTCCATCTAATCAAAACATTATTTATATACATTTGACTTAGCAGAATTGTATCCTTTAAAGAAAATATGTTCATATATTTGGGTGACAAATCAATTCTGCTGAAAGGAATATTTGAAAAAAATCATTGCTAATACGTAATTTAATTTCGTCGTTGTAGGAAGTAATACATTACGATAAATTACCTTTTCAGACAATTCGTTTACTTTTATGATACACTTTCGAAATAAGAATGACTTCTATTGTTTACAGATATTATGACGTAAGCAAAATAAGTTGACAAATTTTCAGTGACACGTGCATGCAACAAAATCAGGATTAGATGCGCGCGTATGAAAGATCTGGTTATTATCAGTGTTTATACGTGCGCGTGTAAATCGTTATTAAGAGTTGAACGCGCGTGTAAGTTTGTGCCTTGTGGTGTTGAATGTGTTTTAGAAACATATCAGATTTATTTTAAGAAATAGTTATATTATTGTTTAATGATAGGATGATATGTTAGGGATTGTTGCATAATTATACAAGACGGAAAACAAAGATCGATTCACGTCTCAAATACAATGAATTTAATCATTATAATTCGTAACAAATGTATTATAAAGCAGATAGTCTTTTCACAGGAACATTTCATTAATCCACCTGTTTACCTATGTCCTAAACGTAATAGTCTGCCCATTATGACGTCACATAAAAATAGGAACGAACTATCTATGACGTGATGATGATGATGATGATGATATAGCTGTGTTATGTTTAATACTGTTACTGATAATTAAATTTCATTAATAAACATTTTAACGAATTGTATATTTCGCCTTTTAGATTTGTGTTACACATTTCAAACAAAATAATTACCATCTTATATACTATATTATTTGCAATTAAAACAAATTCATATTTTCTTATATTTAAAAAAATGAAAAATATCAATATAGGTAAAAATAATAAATCGAAAAAAAAAACCCCGTTGATATACAATCGGTATGTAAATTTAAGAAATTGGTTTATTTAAAAATTGTTTACTTTTCATTATGCTTAACTTTTTATAAAATGTTTATATTATGAAATTTTCAAGAGCAAATTATCTTTTAATTCCAAGTCCTCGTCAACAAAGAAACTTAGAAACAACATTTTCTTAAAAATGTAAAAATAAAACCAAAACATTTTTGTCTAAACTCTTCATTAATGATTGTTTCCACTGTTTTTAGCATTACCGTATATATTGCAACATTTTCTAACCGTTTATACTATTCTCCATTTCTAACAATTTTTCCAGGATGCGGAGATTCTTCTTCAGAATGTTCTTAATTTGTAGTTCTCAAGTTGTATTTGTCCTTATCTCAGTCTAAGTTTGTTATACATAATACATGAAAGAATGTTTATTGTGCTTTGTTTGTTATTGTTTTTCTGCTAACGAAAAACGCACATACTATAGGCCTAATTGCATATTACAAATAAAACTAGGCCTAAAACAAAAAAAATCAGGAGGCCAAAAAAAAGTTGACTAAATTTTGAGTCAGATTAAAGCAGTAACAATTATGATATAATAAGGGGTATTTAATAAATCCTACAATTATTTAAAATACAATTAAACTAAAAATGTTCCATAAATAAAATCAGCTAACTTATTTATGTTAAAATAACGAAATTTTGCACACGTGGTTAGATTTTTTTTTTAGTTTACCTTATTTAATAATGCTGTGTAGGCCTACATCAAATTTACAACAAACATTTTAAGCCAAATTTTACCAAATTGTATTTATTTTCGTAGTTTTAAAGTAGCCTATCATTTTCAAACACAATCTATACTTCTAATTTGAAATTAAATAATGTTTGAATTCGGTCATTTAAATGTATTTTAAAATGTAGTCTAAATTGTTTTCTTTAAAGTATAAAATGTATTTCAATGTCTTATCTTGCCAAGAAGACAATTTCGATTTTGTTTAGGAATAGGCCTAAAGCATATTATTATCTTTGTCTATGTTTATGTCTTAAATGGTCATCTTGTAAAAAGTTTGCACGGTGAGAAAGTCTCAACTTTTCATTCGAATAATTATTGTCTCCAGAAAGATAACCGAAATTTGTTTAATTGTTAAAAACTAAATTATGTGTGTTACCATTAAAACATACGCTCAATGATATTAAGATGTTAAAATTCACGTTATCATAATATAAGTTCATTGACTAAATATTAAATAATTACTAATACGATTAAAGACAAAACAAAAAAGTAATATACTTATCTGTTCCTAGGCCTTTGGCAGTAAACCCATAATTACACACTCTGAGTAGATTGTCGTCCGTGTCAATCTTTATCTAGCAAGGGTCGATATAATAGACTTGCCCTGGGGTCACAATCATGATATTTCACCTCAGTTAGATTACTCAAAAACCCATGGTCTGTCATCAAACACATGCTGTACCAATAAGCTACCTAGGCCACCATCATTACGATTATTATATGTTTTTATGTGGATTGGTGGTTTTGAAAGCATCAAACCATTAGAAATTATAGGCCTATATATCTTTTTAGCTTTTAGTCTAAATTCTAAATTGTCCCGTAGAATTACAAAATTATCAGATATCTTTAATTGGTATTTACCGTAAATGCCCATATACTAAGACGATAACGACGATAAATATATTTTCTTAAAATAAAACAAAAACAATTAGAAAAATGGTTATTCTATAGTTCTAGAATGAAAACTTTTCTAATTTCCATGTAAGAAAAAGTCGTCTATTTATCGTCGATCATTACCTTCCTATTGTGTAGCAGTTTCTCTCTATATCATTTTAATCGGAAAATGCCATCGGATTTACTTGAAGAGTACCAACTTCTTATCCAAAATAATAACATAATAATGAAAGTTATAACATTAAAAGGCATAGACCTAAAGTAAGTACAACATAACATTCCATATCGAAAGATGATTCATTAAGCCCAATTTAAGATATGCACTCTACATGGAACATGGAATATCATCTATTTTAAGGAATCTGTTGACAAAGATTCGTTTGATTTTCATTAACTTAAGTTTGAGAGTAGGCATACGGTACAGCCTGAGAGTTAGTGCATTTAAATTACCTTAAGAAAACGAACTTAGTTCTGTTTTATTAAACATTCTGTGTGTTGAGGTTTCAATGAAAAGAATATTCCACCGGACCCCGATCCCTCATTATTTCCAAATTCTCACAGGCCTATTTCGATTATCTCTACTATACTTTGGTTTTCTTTTTAAAGAAATCACATTACAGTAGGCCTACAAGATTAGTAAAATGTTCACCATAACTGCTATTTAGATGGACTTATAAACTCAAATTGTACAGAGCAATAAGTTATTGAAGTATTAATTTTTCACAGCATGGGGTTAACTGGGGGTTGAATTCAACGCCTCTGGGTGAACCCACTGTACTCCACTCGTGATTTCTCTTGACAGATTTAGACAGCAGTGACAAATTAATTCATTGGACTATCGTCTATTGAATTTACACTGTTAAAAGTTAATTTATATGTTCTATTCTTAAGGCTGTCAAAAATTTATAGTTAAAATCACAGTACCTCCTAGGCAAGAAGTAGTGCCTTATCGTTGATTTCCGGGTTTCCGCCACATGCTGATGAAAATACGTATTATGCTGTCAAAATACCCATCATCACTTAACATACAAACCGCAAAAACTGGACATTCGTGTCATAATGTTCTTATTTTTCTTCTTAATGAATCAAATATTTACTTAATAATTACAATTTAAGATTAAGCTGGATTAAAGCCGGTTTTAGAAATATTTCCCCTTATACACATACGATTATATAAGTACCAGCAGGGAAGAGTGAACATTACACTTTTCCCTAACAAGTACATTTATAATAAAATATCAATATTGAATGCGATGTGTGTTTTATATTTGCAAATACATTCATTTTATACGAAAAATTGGAAACATATAAATAAAATATAATAATAAATATAAAACTAAAATAATGGTGAGTGAATTTCACAAGAATACAAACAAAAATTACATTTTATTTTCCTGTACATTCCAATTAGAATTTTAAAACGAGTAGACATGTACCTAGGCCTATGTTATAGGTTACTTTCGAACATGAAAAGGTTGAGTTGCGTACTGCTGAAACAAGCTATTTGGCCAAATTTATTCTGCAATTTCATTTTATATATTTTAAAGGCTAAACCAGATTTTAATTGAATTGAAGTCAGGGCTATTCTAAATTATTCTTTACTCCATGGAAATATATATAGTTTAGGTAACTGTAGGCTACAGGAGCGCCATTAGCCTTTAATTTTACGCTGACATTCAATGTGTGTTTCTTCTTCTGCTTCTTCTGTAGGTTTACATTGTAAATACATTGTCATTTTATTTGTGACAAGGCATAATCTGTGGAAGATGGCAACCTTTATTTGTAAACAGCTGCCTATATAAATAAACTGTTGGTTTTCTGCATGTTAAAGAATCTTAGAAACTCTGCCAAAACTTATAAATTTGTAAACAGCTGTCTTAGCATCAGTTTGCAAAATGTCTACTGCGCGTTATCTGTAGTAATGTCATGTTACATGCCTTAGCAGCAGCTCTTCGACTGTGTTTCCATCCAGTATCCTCGGGCTATATGACAACTCTTCGGCTAGTAACTGTAGTGATCTCATCATGTTGAAACTCATACAGGTAACTTTTCTACTGCTTTACTGCAGTAACCTTATTTTACAGTAACTCTTCAACTGTGGTGCTGCTGACCTTAATTGAAAACTCTTGAGATTGTAGCTTCAGTGCCTCTTTTAAATGCAGTGTAGTGACGTCAGAAATAGGATCTTTTTCTTCAACTGTAGATGACAGAATGAGATGAGAACTTTTGAAGTTATAAAGCTTATAGCAACTTGTTGACATTTATTTTTTAATTACGTACGTTTGGGACATTTTACCACCATTTACTGTACTACAATGACCACATGTAAACTTAACAGACACGACTGCATTATACCTGGTCCTTTAAGCTTGATTCCCACTAGAGACACAAGGGCGTATAGACGCAACGTAATCGAGTTGACCAATGACAAGGTACAATTTTAGTAATCCATCGCTTGTGATTGATCAAATCACTCGCGTTGCGTCTCTATAGTGCAGGGTTAGCACAATTTCAAATGCAGTAACCCCATACTATAATGAAGATTATCTTTCAACTGCGGTCCGCGTTGTACTAAGACCTTTAGTAACTCATCACCGTGTTACTACGTGTATTGGAACAAAATAATATTTTAACAAAAAAAAAAAAACAATATAAAAGCCAAATATTCATGTTATAATCTTTTAGACCTAATAATAATATTCACGATTGAATATAATGTTAAGGTCGACGATAATGTTAATTGGGTTAGTTACATCATCTAAATGCCATCTACATATTTTATGCAAGTTCATCATCCCATGGAATACTTTAATTCTCTTATGTATTGTATATTTATTAATTTTTATTGACGCAACAAAATTCTTTTCTTTTGTTAGGCGTGAAATATATAAACTTCTAATCCTATTATATTTTCGTCTAATTAACGAAATTAACTTTGGTTTAAATAATGTGTATGTTTCGTTATTTTTAACATACTTCTAACGTAATTGGGGAATTATTAGAGGGCTAGGGCGCATGGCCCGAGGAAATACTGTTTAAGTAAACGTGTGAAGTGGGTAAAGAAACAGATTACTTGACTGTACACGTGCCACCCCAGCGCAAGGTCGACTCACTATCAAGTCATGATTTTGAACACATATGCATGACTCCGCAAATAATGTTGACTTGACTAGAAAAAATATTGATGATATGCCGTGAAGTGTGTTAGGAATATCATGAAGTTTGATGATTTTGGCATTTAATTTAATAAGTTAACTGCGTTGTTGAGGTCGGGGAAGGGGAGTTTGGCGACACCTCTTCCTTCTTTTAACAACTGAGCTAATTTGCGTTGATCTATGGATTTGGAATTTTATAGACTTGAATTACATTCATCTGATGTTGTATGTCGATTTGCATTTGCATTTCTGTCATTTTTTCGAGTAGTCATAGCATAGGCCTATGGTAAGAATATAGAAAAGAAGATAAGGGTATGTGACATTACATGTATTTGTTTATTTAAATCACAGCTATACATCAGATATAATATTTGGTTATTTGTACATAAATTGAAAAGGTGTAACAAAATCACGACGATAAAACATTGATTTTTTCTTAAAATTGTCAAATACAAAATTTACCTTTCATTTCAAGCAGGTATATTATACTGGTTCAATTCATGATGCCACATCGTTTTTATAACATTTGTGTGCAAAAGAATAGGGATTGACTTCATGTTCAATTTGGACTATCTCACAAAATCGTGTAATGTACACATTTTTGAAAATATAAAACATAGAAAACCTTAAATGTATGATCAATATAATAGTTTTGACCGCACTTGGTCAACTGTAACATGAAGAAACATTGTACGTTTAAGTAAACCCACGTAATTCTAGTTGGAATAAGCCTATAAGATATGACCACTAGTGCTTTGAACCTAAAAGATATCGGAAATAACTGAAACAATATACAGATCTTATTGCTAATTAAACACTACTCCAATCTTAGGCCACTACACCTCCAATTATAGAATTCGTTTCTTCGTCTATCGTTTACTATAAACCATGCTATTTGATGAAAGATTTTAAGATCAAATCTGTTGTCCAAAAGCCATGTTATAAGAAGTTCTTTGACCAGCAGTTTTAGCAGGCGCTGTAGGAGAAATACTGGAGAGGAAAGGGTGTTGTATAAAAACGAAATATTGTGTATACACAGTAGCAATGATAACAAAACAGTGAAGACTATTATAAAATTCATCTCTTCTTGACTCTATAGCAATAAGTAGTTGAACAAATTTATCGATAAATATGGCATTAGTGAATAAGTTGATAGCAACAGTGGCCTATTAATTGGTTCGTTGTCAATATATAAGTTTAGGCGACATTTGTAGATATTGATTCATTGTGAATAAGTTTATAGCGACAAATCAATTGAAGGCCAATATGATATTCATTCGTTGTGAATATATATATATATAGGTTTAGCGACATAACCACTTGTATGATATTAGTTCGTTGTGAATATATTTATATATTATTGATCGACATTTTACTTGTGTAGGCCTATTGGTTCGTTGTGAACTTGTTGATATTGGTTCATTGTGAACAAGTTTCTAATAGCGACATATTACTTATATGATGATATTCGTTCGTTGTGAATATAAGTTAATATACTAAATAGCGATTATCAGATTATAGGCCTAAACTAATTAAAATTGACAAATATATAATCTTCCGTTTAGTAAACATTTTTCTGCCTTTGGGTCAACTATTCTTATTAATTATACCATAGAGATATTAAAAAAGAATTATAAAATCTTTTAAATAATACTCTTTACGGTTATAATTAATTTATTGTATTTTCACGCCAAATAAACTCCCCAGTGTGTACATTACGGATACGTTCGGCTAATTGTGCCTTTAATCTATTTATGAAACCAGGGATATGTGTAATGAAATTATGTTGTTATAATTACGAATGACAGGTTAGGATATACGGTAGTGGCCAATACGCCATTCACACCAGGCTAAACCTATGTTCACACTGCTCCTGGATTTGGTCCGGTGAACGGATAAAACTTGAATCCGGTCTCAGTGAGAACGTAGGTTAGGGAAAAATAGCAGGAAGTGCAATCTTTAAATGTATTTACTCAAGTTAAACCATTTATTACATTTATTTATTTTAAAAAACAAATAATATACATAGCGTACAAACGCAGTACAAACTTCACATGACGAGAGTAAACCCTGTATTTTCTACCAAATTAGTAGGCTTATGTTATGAGGCTTATGTGGTGCATATCAACCATGTACTGTAGCCAGGACTTTAACGTAGGCCTATAGTCTGGTATCGCCAAACACGCATGTCAGTTACAAAACTGTTCCATTGTTTACTATGGTACCGTATTAAACATTCCAAACTTACGCCTTGTTTTAATGATTTTTTTAAAATTTGGAATTATAATAGAACTGTTATCACAACAAATCGAATCAATGCAGAGGACCGTTGTAGACCAACCTACGTACGCTAATTATAGTATGGCGACTGTAACCTGTAACCTGTAGTGACCGACAAGATTTGGCCAGGTACTGACCACTAGATCGTTGTCCTTTTAAACGAACGGAAAACTTTGACTGACCCATGAAGCAGCGACAAGCAGGCACTCAAATTTAGGAAATGAGGATTTATTTATATTGATTGGTTTCCACGACTTTGTTAATTGCACGTGAAGTCAGCAGCAAACTACTGACAACTATCACTAAATACTTCTGAATGAGATGTCATGATGATAGAAATTCAATATTTTGAAACAGTGTGTTGTTTTTACGTGTCGCAATGAAAAAAGTAATTATACTGCACTAATATAATACAACTATGATTTCGGTCAATAAGTTTCTGACCACATTCTAAATGTATTCGTACTTTATTTACAACACATCTGGCTTATTTATTTATTCTTTCTTTTTGACTGGATTGCATTTTCAGTAACGCAGTACTGCTTTCCAAAATAGTCCAGTTATAAGTTTCAAAGTAAATAAAAAGTATAACATATATAAATACATAGTAGGCCTAATTTAAAAGATATATACATATACACAGAACAGTTAAAAACAAATAAAAATAAATAATGTAGGATCACTTAGATCACATTAGAGTTGCTATAGGCCTATTTGTTGAGTTTATAAATATTGTTTCCAGTTACTTTCGTTCTAGTTTCAGTTGGTAAAAGATTCCATTCTTTTGTTGCTCTGTATTTGAAGGTTCTTTTACCTTGAGCATTTTTCCAGTTTGGTGTTATTAATGTTTTACAACTTTGGCTACCGGTGTTTGTTACAACAATAGCATAAATTACATTGTACCCACAATGAACCTCGATTAGCAGACTTTCTCCGTTATTGCTTGCATTATAATATAATCATGCATAATAGAGTGCAACTAGCGTCATCACACAAGTCATAATTTTACATCGTTGTCATTATCATACACTGGAATGCATATTATTTTTTGTGTATAATAGATTTATATACGTCAACATATATATTTATGTCTATAAATTGGTTCCTGGCCTCTAAGGCGGGACCAATGTAAAGGAACCACAGAGTAGGTCTAAAATGTTCAATAAGACAATGCATTGCTTGAATTAATTTTAAATATTTAGTGAGGCCTATAAGTTAAAATATAAATGTACCTGTACAACCGATACAACGATATTTTAGAATATTTGATTTGTTGACAAGATTTGATTGAATAAGTCAATAGATGATTGATGTGATGATATATCACGTGATGATATGAGTGACGTATGACGCACGATGACGAGGCTGAGCATACATTAAGTACTATGATTTGTGAAGCATTGCATGCCACGTTCTCTCAAATCTTGCGATCTTTTACTGTCTAAGGGGGATTTACTGCAAACACTTATGATTTAGTTCTGACCACTGTGAGGGTCATCTAAACGAAAATGCGCAAACCAGCACACGTGAAAATACACAATAATCATGAACGACCGCTCCAGGGAGTAAACTAATATAAATACATGTTTTATAAACTGTTCTAATAGTATAATAAACATGGTTCTGAACTCAAACAGTATTTGCGGCTTCCTTTGTTCACCGGGGCCTTAAATACCGGTACATTACCCTGAAATGTGCAGGAAACCCATATATAGGCTCTTTAATCCCTATACTAAGGTTTCCTGGAAAGTCATAATTGTATGCATAAAATAGGATTTTATTCAATGATGAAACCTTTTAAAAACATAATACAACTTAATTTAATTTATTTAGGACTATCGTTGACCTACCGCGTAGTATGCTTAGATGATGTATATGAATTGAATTAAATAACCAGCGGCAATGTTATACTATATAATCTCCATTTTGAAATGAGTAATTATTTATTTCATCCATCAATCAATCAATTGATTAATCTATCAATTAATAGAATAATGCATTGATTCACTAATTATGTTTTTATCTAAAATCTATGAATCATTCGAAATAGAGCTCCCTCACATAAATTAAATACTAAGTTGGTTCCCACTAGGACGTAACGCAAGGACGTAAACGCAGTGCAAGCGTGTTGACCAATGACAAGCGACAGTTCGAATAATCCATCGCTTGTGATTTGTCAACTCACTTACGTTGCGTTACGTCCTTGTGTTGCGTCTCTAGGTGGGAACGAAGCATTAACGGTGACACCACGTACACAGGCGTGCGCAGTGCTCTGCATAATCTTGGGGAAATATATTGTATGTGATTGTAATAAACATTTTGAGGTAATCGGTCAAAAAGGAGAACATAAAGGGCAACAACTTACAGGGTCATCAACATAGTATAGTCCTATGTACTATTAATGATGATTAATTATAATTATAGGCCTAACCATCGTATAGCCATAACAACAACATTTTAACGTCATTTATAATTGCCGTTGGTAGGCCTAAATTAAGTAAATACGTGTTCTGATGACATGGGTATACCCATGTTATAACATAGAATGATTACTGTTATTTTACCAGTGAACACA
The DNA here is from genome assembly GCF_964355755.1 of Antedon mediterranea. NCBI lineage: Eukaryota > Metazoa > Echinodermata > Crinoidea > Comatulida > Antedonidae > Antedon > Antedon mediterranea. The sequence continues at coordinate 22,251,934 of NC_092675.1, forward strand.
GGCACATTCCAGATTATTATTATAATAATTTGGCACTTTCCCTGCATTACATAATGGCCAGGCCTAATGATTATAAATTTGATTGCAAACCGTGGGAATGAATTTAACGAAACACAAACAAAGAACAGACTCCCGGAAAGAAGTTTCTACAAACGTTTGTATAGGACATTAACGAATAAAAATATTTCCCTTAAAATAATTTGCTTAATTAATTGTCTAAGGTCTAATTAATTATGATAATAGTGAGTGACATTTATTTTGACTTATCTACTCTTAATTTATTGTTCACTTTTTGTTGTTGTTAATTAAGCATGTGTATAATAATGGATCACAGTGATTAATCACAAAAGACTAAAATAGACAACGTCTTGTTCATTCAATAAATTAGGTCTAAATGTATACAATCGTTAAAAATAGTAAAACATAACCGTAACAATAAAAAAAAGTCTATTTCCGAACTAAAATCTAGCATATTATGTATATTATTATTTGTTTAATCATAGAGAAGGTGGCTTATCAAAAATATTGATTGAAATACACAAGAAGAGTGAATTGTAGTCTTATAATTTTACTCTTAATCGGTACACTTAATTAATGATTTTTCATTATACTGTACATGTATCGTAGGCATATTAAATACAATAAACCGATTATTTGTATTTCTGTCAAATGTTAAAATGATGTAGGCCTATTGCTGATATGTTTAAGCATTGATACTACAGTATTTAGACCTGTACATTGTAATCAGAAAGACAGAAATGTTGATAATTTAGGCTAATCGTATCTTAAGTTTTAGATTATGCTCGTAGTTTATTTCTTGGGTTATTTCTATCATTTTGCTTTGTCATCAACATATTATGTACGCCTCACAAGCTTTGACAATCATTGCAAACAATTTGAATAAATTTCGAACCAGAAATTACTAGACACTAATTTAATTTAAGTTTTGAGATCTGTCAAAATAGTTTTACTTTAAAAAAGAACTTTCGTCGATTTTAGCATCACAAAGTTTTCGTGGATTATGGTAATTCTCTAGGCCTATTTTGTTTTTACAATTGTTATTATAAAATTAAATAATTTCAAAAAATTAATTTTATGTGCAGTGCAGTGAAATGAAGAAACCAGAAAGGTCTAGGCCTAATGCGACCCCAGATTACATTATTCCAATAAATTATTTGTTTTTATATTGTAGCTTATGCTTATATAATGCACATAAAACCATAAAAGTTGAATACGTGTACTAGGCCTATAGTAACTATTTCTAATAATAAAGCGATTCATCTTTAGTTGTCTTATTTCTAAGGTCATAATTTGTCAGAACAGTAGGCCTACCGGGTAGTAGGCCTAGCTGTCAAAGGCGCGGGGGTAAACCCGACACCCAGGACCTTCCACTGTTTCTTTCCTTGTTTGTCTCTCCAAACCTTATTTTGTACCATCATATCAGCCTTGGTCGATGTTCTTTTAAAAAGTATGCACAGTGTATATCTAGGCCTATAAAAGTTACCTATTCTGCGGAAAGAGGGCACTGTGTAAGGTTGAATGAGCGAAGTACACTATTCGTAGGCCTAACTATTCGTCAGCAACTTTTCTCCACTTTTGCTTCATTTAACTTACCGTTTTAAATTTCCTTTGCTGAGTTACTTTGTCTTTCGGTAGTTTCGCTATTGTTACGCCAGACAAAATACAAACTATATGTCCTATATACCGTGGTCTAGGTCAAGCTTTTGAAATTAAACAGACTTATATTGTAAATTAGATAACAGCGGTGAATTCAGTACAAACAATGTAAATTGAGGAGATAAAAATGGTTAATTAAATTAAAAAATTAAAGATTAAACTTATTTGATTCAATAGAATATAGTAGATGCAAATTTACCATCAAAGTTTTTATTTGATAAACTAAAGCGACTCAATAGCAAACATTTTAATTGTAGCCGTTTTACAAGCTTTTGATCTAGGCCCTCAAGTTTATTTTCTGAAACACCAAACCGGGCGCCGATACCAGGTCTAGACTTAGAAAGACCATTCAAATATGTCATCTAATTTTGAAATTTCATTGTGTGTCATTTTAAAAGTCAATGGCACTAGAATAATTTCATAACTTAGTGATCAGAAAAACTAAAATTATAAATCGTGAAACAGCAAAAAATCTCATTTTGTTAAATTATCAGAAAACTTATTATTTAAAATTGAGAGAAATGAGTTTGTCAGTCTCGTAATAGTCGGCTGTCCCCGGCGGCAATGATGTTGATGGTATCACTTTTTTTTAAAATGAAGTTAACCGCCACACAGGAAATACTGCTGTCATAAAACGTGTGAAGAACTCAACTCAATGACCTATGGTCGGAACTCAGCTTGCTTTGGTCTTAATTTTTAGCGGCCATTCTAGCCCAGCGCATTTATATGAAATTAAATCAAAACAATATTGTTCAAAGCATCCCTAAGCGCCTTCAATTATATCCAGTGTATAAACTGTTTGAGAAGGAATGACCAGAAGCGATTGAAAAACGTTATTATCTTCTTAGCTTAGGGTGACATATGACAGGTAAATTATCAAGGACTTCATTAGGCCTTTTACGTCAATGAAAATATGGATGATGTTCATTAAAATGTCTAGCCTAGCTCAATTCCGACTATCCCCCTTCACGATGCATGCCAACAGCTTGGTAACATAAACCGCCACACCGATATTGGTAGGCCTATACTTTGTAAATGTTAGACACAGATTTCGAGCCTATCAGAGCAATTCGATGAAGCATAAAACCGATATTTAATTACATTTGCAAACAAATTTATATCAACTTTTATTCTATTTCAGGAGGAGGTTATAGTATGTCATTCCACCAAACGGAAAACCATAATAATGTCTCTATATGAGAAAACAAAATGTACGGTAGGGTATACTGTAGGCCTACTCAACTACCAGGGAAACAAAATGTACGGTATGGTCTGTAGGCCTACTCAACTACCAGGGAAGCAAAATGTACGGTAGGGTATACTGTAGGCCTACTCAACTACCAGGGAAGGGTGTGATCTTCTTTTACCTGCTCAACAAATGAAATGCTGTGTCCTAACAGTAACAGATGTAAGCATACATTTAATATATCGGAAACAGTTATCAAATTAATACGTTAAAAATTAGTTTGAAAATGTGTGTATAGGAGTCCTAACATTTCAGTGTGTGTGTGCGTGCGTGCGTATACAGTAGGCCTACAATCAAATAGGCCTATAACTAATTATTATAATATTCTTGATAAAGAAAGAAATGTCGGACGAACGAAATAATGTAAAAATGGTTAAAGGCATATATTTGGTTTATTTTTTCAAGTTAATGGAGAGGCTTGATAGGGTTTGCACATTCTCCAAACATCATATTGTTTTGCCTGATGAAATGGCTTTATATTTAGTGTTTAGGCCTAGTAATAGTGTAGTGAGCAACTAAATCATGTAGGCCTACTACACCAAATATGGGACGGTTTTAATAGGTTCGTTATAAATATATATATAGGCCTACTTCCTATAAGTATTGGCATTGAATATGACAGTTTTGTAAGGATAATTTTCTTTTACTAGCTGTCGAATTATTTCCTGTCAATGGGAATTGCTTATTCATTCTAATGCTAATCGAAATAAAGTTATTCGTGTATGATAATTAAATAAAACCTAAAATTTGCTCACTAGTGATTTAAAATAGTTAAGAAAACACGCAGCAAAATTCATGATTTTTTTGGCGATAAGAAATTGAGTAACAGTATTACATGGCTTGGTATTTCATACATGGAGTCACGCTTGTGATGCATATAGCCTATTACCTATATACGGTGACTTACATGTCCAAAATATTCATCACAAATTATAAAGGTTGCCACTGCTGTATATAACAACTAAAATGATTTACATTTTGTCTAGTTATGATATCAACATGAACATCAGATCTTCTTTATCAGACAACTAAAATAATGTAAAGATCAAAACTAGAATAAGAAACCGATTAGGCCTACATCTACAGTAGGTTGTGGATGATTGCTTGTCCGTAGTAACACTTACCATAGTATTTCTAACTAACCATGCCAATGCCTTATTGTTTTAAAAATGTTGTAAAAATCGCATGTAAAGATTTAAATTAGGCCTATTTTTTTTTAATACTCGGATTATTTGAAGCAACGTACTTCGAGGTGCTTTAGTTTCCGTTGAGATGATAGCAGGTACGGAAGGGGTCGGATCCAGAATAAGTGACCAGTTGTGTGTCAGGTTTATTTCATTCATGATTCTAAAAATTGTAAAAAAAAAACATAAGCTAAAAAAAATAAAGTTCAATTGCATTAGTACGTCGTATTAAATTATAGAAATATGTGAAAATGAATGTTTAAAAAAAATAACAAACAAAACAAAGAGTTATTATAGGCCTAAATGCAACATTATCACTTCGTGGTGGTATGTTTCAATCGTCGTAAAATTATGAGATTTGGTTCGATGATCAAGTGCATGATTTACACATTCACTTACAAATAACAACATTGTTTACATGTGATGAAATGTCTTTGATTAGTGGGCATATAATAATAAATTAAGTGAGATATAAACCTCTGCAATCTCGACTCTCTTAACTGTGCATACCAAAAACAATCACAGTGAAAAAATATGTGTAATATTTACGTTCAATGACTCCACCATACCAATATTAATTTATCATCATCATACTCTCAGTGCAATAAAACGGTTTTTCGCAAGTATAATTGGATGTTATAAAAATTGTTTTTATAGAGAATTGCCTTGCACATAGTTAATGACAAGTGCCATAAGATTATATAAAGTTTGTCTGTCGACTATTTTTATCACTCTCATAGCGTTCCATAACAACGCCTTTTATTGACATTGACAAACAGAACTTGTTTGAACTTACTCGATTTGCATTTGTTTTAAATAATAACTTATAAATAGAGCGAATAATTTGCTACGTAATAGCACTTTGAGTATCATCTGCCGCGTTGATTTGTCTTGTTTTAGCTTTGAACAGCTCCGCGACAGGACTTAGGTAAATACTGGTTTATTGCGGTAATTTCGTTATGTTCTTGTTTGAGATGTCCATTTTGTATTGGTTTAAAATATTACTTATTTACCACGTTTGGTCATTATTATGAATACTGAAACAACAATAATCACCAATCATTCTGCAACTGTTTTGCAAGGCCTATTACGTAAGTAATTCACTCATGTAGGATAAAACGAATTATACGGTAACCATTAAAAAAAGTATAGGCCCTATGCATCCATTTTATTCAGTTTCGTTACTTCTTGTATTAACACAATGTATTTGTTTTAACTGTTGGCTAATGTGAGTCAATATAGTCTATAATAAATTAGGTAGGTCTACAGGTCGAAGTTCAAATGTCAGTGGATATTATTGAACTATAATATTTTAGTAACACTTTGACAGTTTTGTATAGGCGGCCATTTTGTATGGTTCAAAAATTAATTTGTACTGGAGACTTTTCGTAAGCAATTTTGTTCTTCGATTTTCACAATTGATGATTTTATGATAGCAACTATTGCTAAATGAGATCACAAACGGACCCGCAAAACAAACACATTAAACACACATTTTAAGAGACCTATAAAATAACATATCATAAAACCTGGTGTTATAAATGGTGGATATATACTGTTCATAATGGATGATAAAATCAGTTCATCGAACTTTCAAATAATTTAAATAAATTATTGATAAAATTTCAAAATACAATTACTAAAATCACGATATAACATTGTAAAATAATTGGAACACGCACCACGACTGTGTAATTATACACAACCAGTGCTTATGAGATATGATTATTTCTCTGTTCACTCACTTTTCTACCATATGTCTACTCTCTACAGCGACATTTTGTGGTGGATCATTTTACCAACTAAAAAATCTGTCTTTGTTTAAGTGTACACTCAGATTCTTCCAGGTAATGTAATGTATGTTTATCCCTAATATCACACCTTTCTAGCTATAGAAAACACAATAAAGAATAATATATCTTTATACCCGCCGCGGCCCTAATTATTACCGAAAATAAATCAACTTTGATGCGGCGCTTAATGGACAGCGGCGGTTGATCTATTATTTGCGGTTCATCATTTGCGGTAAAAACTAAACAAAATCCACACAGCTCAGACGAAATGAAAACTTTTCAAAACGTAGAGGGCGCGGAAAGTTTTTATAAAGCATCACAATGCGGATGCATTACATGATACTGTGAATATTTATCAGTGTGGTTATGATCAAATGTATAATTTAATTTAATTTATAGAGGCAATGACTGAGAATAGTAGTAGTATACCGTGTATTAAGATAAAACAAAGTGTAGTTATATAATAATAAATATCCATATACATATCGAACGCGGTGGTAGATCATGAGCAAACAAAACGAGCTAGAATCAGCAGAAACTAGATGGAGAGAAAGGCTCCCAGTCATTTCAGTACGAAAACTTAGTAAGAGCCTTTGTAGGCCTACTCAATTTAGAATAAATAGCATTTCTAAATTTGTGTTAATCTGTTTGATAACAGACATTGTTGTATTTAAATAAGAAAAATACTTGTGTAGGCTAAATACGATCAGACGAAGATTAAGAAAGTCTGAAATTGTGTGTACATGAACTTATAGTGAAGAGAAGTATAGAGCTAATATTACCCAACATAATATGAAAGTGATTGCATTGTTTTGTTTTTTTTGTTTTTTTCTAGAATCGTACAGACCTTGTATGTAACGGTCGAATAAACGAACAAATTGGGAGAAATTAACTAACACGCATGGTAAGGTGTGAAAGACACTTAACAAAACAAAAATAGAAATATTTAAAGGTTAGAATCCCAGTTTTATGGGGCATCATACGAACCCAGGAAGGAATTAATCAGTAGCATCGTATTATCTTTAGTGGCCTCACTTTATACAGATGTACGCCTGAATTGGCCGATGACAGAAAAATGCCACACAATCTACACATCCAGTTTAACTTACATAAAACCATCAGAAAACATGCGAAGTCATTTTGAACAAGGTAGTTTAAAAATGACCACTTCCTCGTAATATGTCAACAGGTTGTTTATGTACCGCCATCTTTAATTAAAACATCCAACACTTCTTGTTATACATGTATTTTACTTGAGTGTAGCGTTTTACGTTAGGACATCTATCAACATTTGTGTATGCCTACGCCAAAGAAACGAATCCTCGATACAGTCAAATCATTGCCGTAATATGTTTTTACCCATGTGGCACTCCATACTTGAGTATTCTGGAGAATAAAGAATCAAGAAAGAATTCAAAATAAGAATATCGCCTTAGAAATCGTTGGAAGTTTGAATGAAAAACTAAAAACGAATTGTTATCACTATAAGTAAAAAGTATAGACCTACTGAAAGAACAAAAGGTAAACATGCAATAAAAGAAAACATTTTTTAAGCTGAATTTAAGCTGCCATAAAATCTAAGAATATCATGAACTGCTTATAGGTCTATGACGGGAAGGTAAGGAGGTGCAACAGGATCCAGAGGCCTTCTGTCAAAACAATAACTATATAGGCCTAGATCTAAATGGCAATGCTGGCAGGCGTTGATGGCCAATAACGTTTTAACAATACTCGCTATATTAATGACACCATACTTTGAGCACGGTTTGTACTGTGGAGCTTAATTAGTAGACAAAGTCCAATCTAATTTAAGAGGAAGTAATTCTATTTATATTATCCTATACCAACATTTATACAGAGCATGATATAACTTGTCGTTTTCCCACTCAGGCTCTCTACAACAATTGTTGGATTGCTCTAAATCAATTTGTCTTGTAACGTAAATACACCGTACATTTCTAGATTGATTAAAATACGTGTTTATAACTCGTCGTTGTACCTTACAAATTGATTTTTGCAGTTAAATATACAGTTGTACCATACATAAATACAAAGATCGAACAAGAGTCATAGTTATAAATGTTTGAGTGAAACGCGTTTCACAGTGACGTCTGACACGATATATTCCCATGCATTCAACATGCACTAGTAGCGGAGTAGTTGAGCAAATTATGTTTACATTTTAAGAAGTTGAGTTGAGTTTATCTTTAATCCAAAGAATAATAAGAATAATATTAAAATTACCACATATCTGGATAATTTTTACTCAATTATTCATTTTTGTGGAGATAGAGAAACGTTTAATTTTTTTATCTTTATTCTTGTAATGTTTACCATTATCATTATTGTTTTGCTGATGCATTTGATTTAAATGGGGTATTTTATAGTCTCTTTTAAGGGTAAGATTGGAATTCAATAGTAGACATTGTTAAAAATACGATTATAATTATATTAATACAGGTAAAAAGGTGTTCTATCCAGGGCTGTAGATATTCAAAGGTCAAGTAATCCAGAATACACCTAACCACAATTCCTGGGTTCGAAATTCCTTCGAGACAAAATACCTGAATGGATGACTAACATACTCGGTTAATCCCACTTCAAACCTGTATATCAATTCTTCAATTGTTCTCTCTCAAATGGCATCCGTCTGTCGGCCCACCTGACGTTAGATACCTGGCCATTAATTTGCGACTTCAAATCAATTTACATCTATCCCACCTGGACTGATCATTACCTTTTCTATACAATACAGTGAATAATTGGGATTGCAGACAAGTTAATTACTATGGCGCTACCAGTTCCTTTTGAAGTGTTCCGACTCCCTGAAAGTTACTGGGACATTTGCGCCATCCATTACGCCGTCACGTGAAGGATACCTGTCCCCCAAGGACAGGCGTATCGTCCACCTATTTCCACATGTTTTACCTAATAAAACCAAAAAGTTGTTGAGGGCGATATGTTGCCTAATGTTATCCGTATTTGGAAAAAGCGGAAGTATAAAACTTATATTGTTGATAATAAAATGTTATGTATTTATTTTATAAACGGCCTCAGACCTAAAGGAAATACAGATTATATTATTAGATAGTAGATAGTCGAGAAAACTTAAATTTGGATGGATTAACAATAAGAAAATATAGTTTGAAATACGGTAATACCGGTATAATGTAAAATAATAATAATAATAATATAATGTAAAATTAAAATCCAATTCAGCCTAAAGAACGTAAAGAAGTCAATGGTAAAATGAACCGGAATGAGCCAAAATGGCGTAGGCGTAAATACACAATGTAGATGAATTGTACAGACGATGGCTTAACATATTTAAATGTCTAGAATTTATAGCCTAAATTTTTAGTTTTTTTAAAAACTAAAAATTTAAAAGATTTAAATTTAAAAATTTTAAAGATTTTAAAAAATCTTGTGGGTTTTTTTTGTCGAAGTATTTTCTTCATTTTGGTTTAGTTAAAAAAATCGTTAAAATAAACAATAGAAGTAATTTACCGTTATTTTACTAATAATTCGTTGATATAGATACTGTACAATATTTTCAACATGAAAAGTATCTTTGGCGTTTTAAAAATGGAGTTGTTTATTGAAAACATTTTACACAAAGATCCATAATTTTTAAATGATTAAAACGTCTTTTTATTTCCATTGTACTATAGGCCTATTTATGTTATGTTGAGTTGCGCGCATCAAAATTACGTAAAAAAACAAAAGTACTTGTACGCTACTATACAGTACACCTTTCAACGGTTTATTTTTTATGCGAAAGTTCGAAACCCGGCCATTTATGTTATGAGATATGTCATAACTCATAACGTCGTTGTATGTTTTAATTTGTAAATGATGTTCTTCATAAAATATTACACACATGTGTATAATATGATGGTCATTACCCTTCACCACTAGGAATTTGGTTCCAGTTGTCAATCATTAAACACGGCAATTAACGCAACAACTCAACATCTAGCAAGCGCATTTACCAAAAATGTCCCAACATTTGGAAACGATAACCATGATAAAACTGTCAAATTCATTTTGATGGATCGGTTTTCTGATCATATATAAACACAATATTTGGATTGGGTACCGATGAACGTGCCCTGAAAATACCAATCAATTTAAATCACCATGGCAACATGCTCGCTTTGGACTATGTGAGATAACATCTTTGCTTGGGCGAGTTACCGAACGTGGCAAGAGGCTTTGTATAGATGGAATTAAGATCCGTTAATAACTTTGCTGTCATATGGTAGTAATCGAAAACGTTTCGGCTAGCCATATATTTTAACACCTTGTACTTGCGATAAGACATTTTTTTTAATCTGTTGAATTATTATAGAAGCCTAAAGATGATAACATTTTTGATCGATGGATATAAGAGATATGCTTATCAGATGTACAATTTACGGTTGTAGGCCTAATTCAAATACGTTTATTTTCATCATAAAATATTTTTTTTAACAACGAAAGAAAAATACTAGATTAAAAATACTACAGCGTAATTCATTGATCTGGCAATAATGGGTTGTTTTTTACATTTTAACTTCCTCTTCCTTTTATTTTATCATTCTCGTTTTATATTTATTTTTTTGAATTAGTATATTCAATCACTCTCAATAATCACCAAATTAATGTTGTTTCATAAGAAACCAATTGGCTTCAGACAAGACAAAAGATACAACTTCCAATGCAAACAACCGATTCGATTCTAATTACTAAAAGTCAGTCACAAATTGTCTGTGAGTATCTAAAACAATATTGTATTTTGTAAGCAAATTGAGTTTTCATTAGATAGACACATCTGGGTAATTATAGTAGCAAGATGCACGAGAAGAAATAATGAGAAATGGACTATTGATGATGGATTAATAATGATGAATGGTTTGTGATTTCAACGAACTAAATGTTTAGTTCTATTATGATTTACTGTTAGTGTTCATACAAAATATAGAAAGCAAAAATGTTAGCTAAATACATGTATTAACGAACTTTAAATAATTTTTATTTCTATAATAACGGTAGACATATACATAGAAAGCAAGCTCAAATATTATACAAATAATGAATGTTTATGATGAGTGCAATGGTACAAATAATGGCACGAGGTGAATGATGAAAGGTTATATCAACGAGGCAAAGCCGAGTTGATATAACCTTTCATCATTCACCAAGTGCCATTATTTGTACCATTACACGAATACAAAACATTCATTATTTGTTTTATATAACATCTAGACGTTTTTTTTTCGTACACAAAAATGTTTCAAAAAGTACTATTTAACGATCGTTGAATAGTGCGTAGGCCTACTATTGCACGCCATGTGACCCACATTCGTCCAATCAAATGACAGGAATTTATATAGGTGTTATATAATACTGTATTATCAACGAACGAATGTTTAGTTCTATTGTGTGATTTACATAGCAAGCAGACTCAAAATGTTCACTGAATATAATATAGTATTATTAATCGAAAATTTAACTATTTTTTACTTCTATAAACGGTAGACATAATGTGCAAAAAAAGTGTATAGTAACAAAATGTTTCAGTTTCAAATATGCTTCTGTTATTCCTGCAGTAACTATTTTACGATTCTTCTGCAGTCAAGTTTTAGAGAAGTATAATGTATTGATCTTTTATCGTTTCCCGTAATTTGTTGTTTATTATGGGACTTTAAAACAAATAAATGGTAGTGTTTTAGAGGTTCTGTGCATGTTGATCGTTCCCTTCATCATTAGTTATTCTTAATCATAAAAACTAATTACGTCGTTACATCACAAAACAATCAAACAATATTTACATAGCGCAGGTTACAAACAGTGAAGGAGAAAATCATAATTACTTCTGTATGACATAGGCCTACAACTGTTATGTGATCAATTGGGTTTCTATAAATCTGGCGCATCTGCGACAATGTAATCAAGTTGGTGATAAATACTAATGAGAAATCACTACTTAAAAGCAAACAGTAATAGGCCTATAGTAAGTAAATTGCTCATATTCGCTCACGGCTAATCGTGTTCATTATTTTGTGTTGATACACTTCAATTACCCTTTAATTAATTGTTTTTGTGAAAGAAGAAAATATAAATAGCATCGTTCTACTGTCTCATCATGGAAATGATAAAGCTCTTTTGTGTTAATGATTAGTTTTTCTTGTTTTCTTTGCCTAATTATTATTCGAAGGCAGGCGCGGCCTACTTGACTTGGCAAAAGCTTTTGTTTTTGGCAACGCGCCCTCTATATCGTCACACATAAAAAACTATTACTGTAGGCCTATACCATAGGGTAGACTTGCCCCAAAATCTGTATTCATTGTCTTTCTTATTTATTTTTTTCGCGCCGCGGCTTTAGCCAGCAATGTTCCAAGACATACTCATTAAAGGGCTTTATCATCGCGGTAGCTATAGTTCTAAGGCCGACAGTTTTGGGAATTTGTAAACTCGACTATAATTCTATAGGTCCCAGCTGCTGGACCCAAAAACGGATGGGAAAATTAAGGTCACACACACAGCAGTTCAAAATTGACCATTTTTTAAATGCCATTTTTTAATTAGTAGATTCATATTTGTTGGCAAATAATACATTGTTGGAAAGGTACACATGTCTTCTTTTAAATGCTGTTGAAAATTATCAGAAATATCAATTATTCAATGAAATACAACCAGATTACTAACACTCACCAAAATGGGCATGATGTGATTTATAATTAAAAATTAATAGTGATTGTGTATTTTTGCGATTAACCAACATATTTTTATTTTGTTACACGTTTTCATGGTAACAACATATTTTCTATAAATTATTAATATATCTGAAGAAAGAACATAATTAATTTTAAAATGTGGAGCGGCGTTTAAAATGTCGAACGCCATATGTGCAAAAATATTTATCTTTTTACTAATAATAAGACAAAATTCGGTCTTGAACCCAGACTAACCATTTGGTTACACTTTTTACCTTAAGTTTAACGATTGTGAAAGTGACAATAGAAGACCAACATTATTAAAATTCAAGATAAAAAAACCCAGGAAAATGATCAGGAAACATCAGGTGGAAACTGTAATCTCTCGCGTATGTTTTTTTTTTTTAATATGGCATTATGGCTACAGAAAGTACTTTCTGTAGGCCTACTTGTTGAACCTGAGAGAGGTTCTTCACATGCATCTTATGCATTATGAGCTGGGTTTAAGTTTAATTAAGTAAATATAATAATAAACTTCTAGAAATGTAGAAATAATGTAGTAGGCCTACAATATTTAGCTTTGTGACATCATCGGCACAGAATATACACTTCACTAAACATTCACAAAAATCTTAACCTCAATAGTTGCCCGATTACCTTTCAATGTCAAACCGTAGTAAGCCTAAGAAAATAATAACAATATCAAGTACTGCCACGTGTATTATAGATTTGATACTTTTTATTATTTATTCACTTTGTTTGATCAAGTATATCAAACTGAAATAGGTACATTTTAGATCTTTGAACCGTGGTATAGCGTCTGCGGACCATTTAGTTTGTTCTAATTGCAAGTTTATTTAAGTCACTAAACGACAAACTATTAAAATGAATTCGTCAATTGGCACCTACCAGTCGCATCATTACGGTAAATGAATTTCCTTAACTGATTTAATAACCACCGAGAATATGGTTTGAATACCTTCTATAGGGGCATACTGGGTAGACTTAGTGGCATAGTAGTAGTAGTACTAATAGTGGTAGTTGTTAGTGTTGTAGTTGTTTTAGAAGCAGTGGTATTAATATAAGTTCCCAAAGCAGTGATGGTACCATGGACCTAATTTTGAGGTTCATGGTAGTACTTTACTAGTGGGAGAAGTAGGGATAGTAGCTGTTCCCGAGCTGCAATTGGTATTAGCACAAGTTTCAAAAGGAGTTGTATATAGTACTATAAGAAGTAGTGTTAGAAGTTGTGATGCCCATTTAATATAAGTTTTAAAAGCAATGGTACTGAGTATTAGAAACTTTAGGTAGTGGTAGTACAGACATTTTTAGAAACAGTAGTACTGTTGTGTAAGATGTAGCTAGATGTTAAAAGACTCGTAGTGAGTACTGTACTAGTTGTAGCAGCGGTGTTGAAGAAATGATGTAGTGTAAGGACAGTGCTACAGAGGTGCTAGATGTATGCTTGTGTGCTTTATTTAGCGGTAATATAGATAGTTAGTGGTATCATAAGTATAAGTGTTTACTGTAAAGTAGTTATTCTTCAACGAATAATGCCTAAATCACCTAACAATAAAAATTACACCCACATGCTCTCAACTCATAGAACAAACCTTGTCACGGTTCGTAACCAGATACAATAACTGTAAGAATTAAACGAGGACGAGTACAATTAGTCAAAAAAGGTGCGTTGACGCTGTTTCAACACCTTATAATCGGCCACTGTTCAGGACAATACCCATTATTTGTGCCGACTTATCTGTCTATGTTGACTGCCCTAGAATAGGCATTCTATTTAGGAAATTCGATCTGTAGGCTCAAGTACGGAAGATACTTTAACAGAATGAGTAGCGGTACCAACGTTCGAACCGAGTCGCGGAGTTATCGAATCGAGACGCAACAAAGATTTACGTCAAACCAACGATCATCTAACGGAATTGATCATGGTACATCATCGGTAACAAGTACCGGATTTAATGGATCTTCTACAAATGTACCTAGTATTCGCGTTTCTAGCGACTCCAAGACACACCAGTTCAGACCAGTTTCGCCACTGTCTAGTAACTTTAGTAAGTTTAGGCCTACTTCGAATGCTTTTTGTTAGTTGATTTTAACGATGTTATTTACTTCATTTCTGGTATGCTATTGCTAATATTTTTTTTAAGAATTACACCATTTCTCATTAAGACTACGTATTTTCAATACTATATAGTTCGAAATAGCATTGGATGCGGTATAGCTGAAGTATCTGTGTGTCATATAAAGCCTGATTCGGTAAACCATAATAATAATCGGTTCAGCCTATTTTGCTATCTTTCTACTTTTTTTTTTCTAAAACTGTATCCTGTAAAATATAAAATTTAGTAAGGTTTGATAAGTGTTAGTCAAAAGGCGGTTAAAGCAGAGAAATTAAACAAATTGTGCATACTGTACGGTACTGTACAATTTGTATTTAACTGGTCGGTGTCTGTTGGAAAAGGATCTTTTTGTTTAAACAAACTGAAGTATGTGGGCTTGTCAAGCAAATTCCATAAAATACAATAGCTAATATAGCCGAGGAGATTAGGTTACAATTGTTAACCGTGGGATTAGTAAAACCATGGAGGTATAAAAAATATACCTCCATGGTAAAACGGAGATTTTATCTCCGAATAAAATTGCCGTGGTTGACTGCTAAAAGTGACAATAACTATCTGGTAGGTCTAGTATTAAATGCTGTATCAATAATTGAAATAAAACAGCCTATTCTCAAACTTGTATTTACTGTCTTTAACGAAAACAATTATGTATGTATGTTTGAAATAATATGTATACAAACTATATAAACTAAACAGCCATAAGTCGCGTGCTAAAACGCATAGTGATACCGGACCGACAGACAGACCGACCGACCGACATAGTGAACTATAGAGTCGCGTCCACGCGACTAAAAATAAGGAAATCAAATGGGGTAGGCCTATTACGATTCTTGGAGGTAGATCTAGGGTTTGGTGTAAATGGTTGTTGGCGTTTTTCACATTCAAGTGATTTCCAACCTAGCAGCTAGAGTGAAAGTTGGTTTTAAAATTCTTTTTGGAGGGAAATACACTAGAATTTGTATAATAATAATATCCTGGATTTATATAGCGCCTAATGTTGTGAAACCTCTAAGCGCTGAACATTATTACCCCAGTCATTTTTTGGATTAAACGCGTATGGATGGAAACATACTCCCATCATGATCATAATAGTACTTAATCTACTTCTTTTTTTCTTTTAGACTCAAGATCTCAAAATGATGACGATAGGAACACAGCCGTGATCAAAAGCTCTGACATGACCGAGGAAATGCAAGAGACGGCAGTCGAACTAGCATTAGACGCCTTCAAGCGATGCAAAGTGGAGAAAGACATTGCCGCCAACATCAAACAAGCATGCGATGAGAAACTTGGGCCTACATGGCATTGCATCGTGGGAAAGAGTTTTGGAAGCTACGTAACACACGAAACTGATTATTCTATCTATTTATACGTTGGACAAATGGCTATCTTGCTTTTTAAACAAGGATAGTTTTTGTTTTACCCATGAACTTAAAACTCGAGCGAATTATAATATTATATACGAACAGTAGGAATATAGACGTTTAAAGGTCGCCCTCTGAAAACTCTATATTTGTTGACAGCCGCAACATTTTTTTATTATTACTGTAATTTAATAAGTCTTAATTAAGTAATAACGTGGTACATTAACGTATACAGCCTGTGCTACTTTAAGTATCAAGAGGGATGTTGTTTTCATCCATTTTGTGGGTTATTTTATATACTGTATATAGTACATAACAGTAGATGAAACACATCCAACATTTTCAATCTAAACCCTCCAAAGTGACGGATCATGTGCACAGTGGTACCAATAATTAGACGTATGAAGTAATGAATCATGCACTGCATTGCCAAATATATTATCTTAGATGACCAGTGGAGCGTTAGGTTATGTGGAACAATTAATACAGCACTGTAAAATATAGGTGTTTGTCTACACAGAAAAAGTAAACTTATAAAACTTTAATAAACTAAATAAATACTACTACAGCATTGAATGACAAATGTTGTCACAACTCTCTTGTTTATCAGTTATTGGAAAATGTTGACCCTTTTATTATATAAAGAGCACAGATAATGAACGCAACCAATATACGTGCGTACTACCTAGCAATAGCGCATAAAGGCCAAACCGCGGCATAATTCTCACAAATGATCTTCTGATGGTCTTGGGTTAGATGATCGTCCCCATTTTTCATTCTTTTGACGGGAAATGTTACTTTTTAATATGGTGGTCCCAAATATTAATTTATTTTCCTTTCTCTTTAGTGGACAAAGATAACATTTACCGTAGCGTCTGCAGGAAGCCTCAATATTTTGGCATATATTGTTTAAACATTGATGCAAACTATTAATCTACCATTACAACACATGACAAAATAAAACAAACAATAAAATAAATTTTCCTTTCTTTTTTTAAAATAAACTAATCACATACACAATGTATTCGCTTCTACAACCTTTTAGTTTTAAAACTTAGTTTATTAGTATTTATACAAAAACAAAAGATTTTTTTTTACCAAGAAATACAATATCAATCATGTGTAGTATCTGTACTTTTCTGAGTATGTTATTAAGTTTGACACGAAAAGGTTGTGCCGCACACACCATTTTCAATGAAAATTTAAATTTTCAAGTTTTTAATCTTTTCTTCTAATTTTTGCTTACCATTATTGAAAACTTGTCGTCATTATTTTCTGTATATTTACGGCACTTTCATTATAATAATTTTACAATAAAAAAAAGCTAATAAATAAATAAATAAATGAGAAATGATATCAAGAAAGGCCAGGCAAGTCCAAGATTAAAAAATATATACAAAAGATATTTCTTCATTTTTTCTTGTAGAAGTTTATTTTATTTTCATGGTCCTTGTTGAATACAGATTACATTTCCATGTCCTCTTCAGTTTCTACTTCCGGTCGATCTGTAAAGAAAATAATTTGCATAAAATTTAACTGCTACAATTACTTCCAATCCACATACAACCAGATTGTAACACATTGTATGGGCACTGATTGGCCGCGGCTTTTTCTTTCTGTTCTGTAATTGGTTAATTGGTATTATGTCCCCAACTATTAAAAATGCACTCTGAAATTCTCAGCCCAAGAGAGTCCAGTCAGAGAGTGGTCTATACAGCAAATTACATTATTAGTGTATTGCACAGCTTATACTTGACATAAGAGGATATAAATGTCCTTGTATGGTTACCCCCAATCCCCCAACCCCTGTGGCAGTTCAAATGTAGTTTAAAACATTGCCATTTTGATACTCCATGTGTATGGATGCCTGCGTGGACGGTAGGTGGCACTGCATGGTTGCTAGCCAACCAAAAAATGCGTTCAACCTGCCTGAGTGACTCAGAGGTCACCAATGGTTTGGAATAGGCTTACTGAAGGAAAGCAAACTAAAATTTCAAAAGATAACTAAATATTTGTTTATATACTAGTTTAAATTTTTTTTAATCAAGCTAAGATACATAATTTGATAGAACTACAGATCTATATAGTTTATCAACATCGTAGCGTTGAACGCATTTTTTGGTTGGCTAGCGCCATCTATCGTTGTGACGTCACACCGCAGAACTCTATATTAAACTAACCTTGTCCATTAGACGTTGCTTCCTTGCCTGGTATGTGGCCTGACTGAAGTAGCTGCTTCAACCTTTCAACTTCATCTAGTGACTTAGCATTTGCTATGGCAACCTATAAACAACAAGATTAAATGCTGAATTTAAAAAAAGTGTCCTGAACTCTTTTATCCCTGAGTAGTATCAATTCTTTATCAGCTTCATAAAATTTCATAATTCAAATTATTGATATTAATCTGATTATGGCTATAATTTTTACATAATACTCATTTGTACACAAAATCTTATTATCCAAAATACATGATATGCTTTAGGATTAAAAACTTTGTGAAGTGAATCCAGGAGTCAAGTTTTTTTTATGTTGGAATGTCAAAAAAAAAATTACATTAGCTCACTGTAGCCGAAAATTTGTTTGAAGAAGTTCAGTTACTCCTGACTTTTTTGTTGTTTGTGTATGAAAAGTATTTATTAATGTTAAAAATAAGGGCTTTTTGTAAGCACCAAAAAAAAAGCAGTAGAGCATGACAAACACCTGCACATGCTCACAACCAATGATTGTCACCTACTCTACACTAGGCAGAATCATGGTCATTGCAAAATCTATCATAAAATTTATTGTTATGTGAGCATACTCAGGTTTTTGTTATGCTCCATTACTTCCACCATCATCAATGTTGCATGCAGTTGAATATTTGTTGTTATAGTTGCTTTTGACCGATTCTCGTTGTTTTACATTTTACCTGTCGATATAACACTAGTAACACCGCTTGTCTACTTACCTGATGTACGAATCACTTACCACTTCTACTGTCTCCTCATCAAAACGAACGCTTCATATTCACTGCCACGTTTCAACTTACAATCATAATTCAAAGACATATTATATTCCCTACCACTAATCCATGCAACCAACCTTTTCTTTCATATTATTTTTAACAGAATTAGCATATTTTACAAAGCAGGTGTACATTTAAAACTTCCTACTCTGAGTGGAAGGAAAAGCAGAATAGGCATTGCTTTTTTTTTGTGCTATAAGATTTTTACCTAGTGTTAAAAGATTTACATGGAAACATTGTATTTTTCTTATGTCAATAGTAAACAATGCATTTAGTGGACATGTCGGCATATTTATAGTACTAATTTCAATAATTTATATCTTTTTATTCATCTACCTAAACAACTACTTTATTAAAGGTTTTCTATCACAGATCATAATTTTAAGTTTAATAATTAAACATCTGTGTGTTATTAAATTGTCAAAATTTTACATTCAAAGTTCACATAGTTAATGTACTAATAATACAATATTAATATATATTAGCATTTTACTACAGATATTATATAAAACAATAGCAATGGTTACTACCTTGATGGCACTGATGTCAGCCGCTGATGGTCCCGAGCTCTTTTCAGTCGGTAGACCTGCACCAGGTACAAAACTGCAAGAAAAGTGACAATTATAAGTCTCAAGCCTAAAAACAATACTGGGCAAATATAATAAAAAGTACTTAAAAAAAAACTATTTAGACAAGAGAGGCATAGAAAGGCAAGGTACAGTAAAGTAGTAACACTTTAAAAGTGATATTTTAAGAAAACCACAAAAAGTATTTAATTAATATTAAACTTACGTCTTTGACCGTTTCCCCAAATCTTTGGCGAGTGTTTGACCCTTCTTTCCTTTGAACATCAGCGATGCTGCTTCTCTTTCCTATAAAAAATATGGTTTGTGGTCTTCAGTAATTCACATGGTAAAAATATTAAAATGATCAAATATATATTTTAGAACTACACCAGGGTCCCAGACCTACAGCATAATATGAAGTAGATGCATCCAAGATGCATCATCTTGTCATTGGCTGTAAAGAACATCACATAAGATGTACCAAAACATTGGGATGACCCCCTACCCTAAAAGATAGAGTTCTTCACATGAGTCAGATGTGTACACTACCACCACCATATGGTCAAAAAGTGCCTAGAATCTGTACCAATATGATGGATATGGCTATAACTAGTATCCCAAATAAACTATTAACTTAAGCCAGGACAGTTTATGATTCTTTATTTAGTACATTATTTAAATAAAAACTAAAATGTTAATGATTGTAATAATGTACACAATTACAAATGATGTGTGTATAACTTAATCATGCCTTACCTTCTGTTTGATTTTCCTAAAATCTAATAGTTTCACTTGAGGTAGTTTATGAACCACATAGAGCCTGTAGTGCCTCTTACTTGTAACTGGATTCCGTAATAAACTAACAAAACAAAAACATATTAGTAAAGTGAAAATTAAGAATACTGTAACATTACTAAATTTCAAGTAAATTTTTGTAATTTGATGATATATTTCATGATAATTTGTAAATAAATTTCAAGGGTTTGTACATTGCTAACACATTTGTGTTTATAGTAACTTTGAGTTTATAGGGTGTTGATAGGCAATTACTGCATAGACGATGAGCATGCTAGACACAATTAAAGATTACATTGTCAATTTGCATCTCCATCCTTATGTTGCCTATCTCGACCCCTAGCTTAGAACTATTAAATCGTGCTTGGTTAGGCATGAAAGATGTTTGAATTACATACCTAAGGCTTGACAAAGTCTTCACTGAGGCTAGTGGATCTAAATCACCCTGTAAAAAAGAAAGCTTTATTTGTAGTATTTAAAAAAACAACAGAAATTGTTTATCTTAAAATAGCAATTGCAGTAAGCCATTACATATCGTGTTAGTAGTAGATTCAATTACTACCAGTCAAATTCAAGAATTTGTTGTAGATGCAGAAAGGTATCACATGATTGGTTTAAAGTATCCTCTTTGGTACAACACCACACAATTGGAAAGATTGTATACCATATGATCATTTTTGCTTACAGACTTACATTATTTAATGAAATAGGGAGATGTGACTATAGCTTGCAAATCATTAAAACATTAAACTTACCAACTCCTGCATGTTGTTGTTGGTAAGTATTAAGCTTTCTAATCGTGGAAGGGACTCTTCTAGATTCTCTCCAATGCGACTGTTAACAAATTAAGCACAGTATTCTTGTTATTATGACTCTAGTACTGTATATTTGGATTGGAAATTAACATTAAACTATATTAGAATGCTTGTGTGTTCTTTTTTCTTCTCTTTACATAAAAAAACACTCATTAAAATACATGAAAAACATTTGTCATAGTTCTACCACCTTTAAAGTAAAGGTGGTTAGTTTCTCATGAATATTACTTTTTTCATAGTGCTCTCTTTTCTCTGTTTGAAACATGTAGGTTAATTATTCTATTATTAGTTTGACTTGACTATTAAAAACAAAAACAACCAAATCACCTACCATACTCTGTTGTTGTTTAGCATTATGTGATTAAGTCTCTTCAGCAATGGAAAACCATCAACCTTACGAATATCATTATCTGATAAATCTATTGTATCAAACTGGTCCTGGGGAGAAAAAAATGTATATAATATAAGGCTACATTTACACTTGTTTTCCTTATTTAATCAAACGTCAGAAAAAATGTATATTGTAACTTAATAGTGTGTGCAATGTAAGCTTGTTTCCCACTAGGATGCAATGCAAGGACATAAGCATCAGAGAAAACGAATAGACCAATCAAAAGCAATGAATTATTCGAACTGTCAACTGTGATGGTCAAATTCACTTGTGTTGTTTAGGTAAATTCAATTTACAATATTCAAATTTACATTGTCAACTGTAACAATAACATTTTATTGTGTTTCTATTATTATTGAAATCTGGTTTTGCTAATCATTATTATTTAGACTACTGTAAAACATTAAATTACCAAAGTCGCTCCAAGATTTTCAATTACCGGGATCTTGTAACCTGAAATACAAAAGTAAAAAAATAATTGGTATAATTATATAAATAGGCCCTAGGCTCTAGCTAGGCCCAATAATAATGTGTATCAACTCCAGTTTTATTTAGCCTAGTAAGGGCCTAGTCTAGAGGCCTAGTACTACGGTAGCTAGGACTAGGCCTAGGACCGGTACGTAAGTAGGCCTACTAGGCTAGGCCTAGTCAATTTTCTTTAGAAGTTTTACAAAGATTTTAAAATAATATTATTAGCTTCTAAAAATTAAATAAATACAGTACAGGGAATGCCCATTACCATACATTATCTAGATAGTAGTTCTGCCTACTAACCTACTGTAGATCAGGTAGTAGAGCAGTAGTCTAGACCGGCCAGGATCGGGGGGTAGTATGCCGGTAAATCCAGTATGGTGAGCCTATTGGCGCTCCAGCCTAGGCCTAGTTAGCTAGCTACCACATCTAAAAACCTAACATTACTTACCCCGCAAATCAAGTTCACGATCCCGTACTGGATTAATATATTGAGCACATTGCTCTATGAGTTCTGGAGTAAGTTTCACCATACTCAGTTGCTTTCAAAATCCCTAAATTGTATTCTTAAAATGGACAACTTTACTTTAATTCCGGTGAGTCGTCGTACAAACGTTCAGGACGCGACCGCCATTTATAACACATGTTTTTTTTTTACAATTGCGCCCTCTATAAAACATTGTCTCGTTAAATTTTATATCAAAGTCTCGCCTATTATCAAAATGATATTCATAAACTATTTGCGTTATATTTATACACAATACATGATCTTACACCGGGCATATGAATGTTTAAAAAATTCTTTATAAATTAATTTAACAAATATTTTTTTAAATATGGATATTCTATTCTATCTCTATCTGCTTTGGAATGTGGATTAGAATCGAATAGCAAATGAGACAATCATAATATAAAACCATTAATTTTTTTAATTAAAAAAAATTGATATTATACATTGAAATTGACGATTTATTACATAAAACCAGGGAAGAGTTAAATTAACTCTTCCTTGATAAAAGAGGTACTGTAATGATAAAAACAGGTTAGCGAATAATATAATTCAATAGAATAATAAAATTATCAAATCAAATGAAAAATACTACTGTAACTCATAGGCCCTAGGTTGTCGCAAATTCCCCCTATCAAACTTTTACAGAACGTCTTTTGAAAATGAAGTAAATTGAAAGCTTAATCGTAGTTTATTCATCCACACTTGATCATCATCAATATTGGTTTGTCATCGTCGCGAATATATCCAGTCTAAAATGTCCTCACCTAGAAAATAGACGAACTCGGTTAAAGCAAATGTTATTTTTAACTTTTATTTCAAAAACAGTATTAATCATGTAGTTGTAGTACTGTACAGACGGTGTTGTGTTTAAAATGCCATGTGTACAAACAATAATTTACTATACAAATATTTATACCATTTCAAATTTAACAGGCCTATCATTCATTAAAAAGCATTTTTATTAATTAAAAACAGTATAAAAATAATTATTGACAAAAGTTTAATATTAATATATATTTAAAATAATAAATGCAGCTTGCGTGAACCAATAACAATTACCTTTAATTTGACACTTTCTACATTTTACAAATTCTACAAACATTTTAAATATCAAACCTTACCTAACATGATGTTGGTCCATTTCATGCCTATCTTATCTGGATAAACCAACATTGGCCTAATTTCCTTTCACAAGAGCACATCAATTAAAAAACACCCACATCACTTAATGGTACAATCCATATTTCCTAAAGCATACGACCATATTAACATACCACCACCATCATCATTTCTGATTAGTGTGTTCAATCATAGTCAATTTACTTCTATTGACTATGGTTCAATGAATGTTATGTATTTGAATTGTAAGGCTGTTCTCAAAGATAGTTCGGCTAATTTTTGTTGATGATCCAGGTAAAGTTGGCATGAAATAAACAATTAAAAAGAGTATATGATGGTAATAAAAAGAATATATATCAACCCTGAGACTATTACAATTAGGTTACAAATTAAATAACAATTAAGGTATATCCTTATTTTATCTTTTTACTCTTTTCTACTTTTAACCTCTTTCAAGTTATAGCATTGTATAAGATATAATATTATAATAAATTAATAATACGTCTATTTATATTTAATTGTAAACTATATTATTCTAAATTTCCCAAGCAATATGTTTGTATATTTGTGTGTAAATTTAATAATATACTTAAATAATAGTATAATTACAGCAACCATTTTTAAATGGAATTTTATATTTTTTTAACTTTTTTTATATCAGAATGTAAATTTTGCGCAATTCAGATTTTTCTGCAATGTCACTTGTTTTTATAAACCAGAATTGAATTGAAGAGTGAAGATAGTCACACAAAAGTCAAGACAAGGATATCCCATATAAAGCTCTGTCTACACTATCAAACTTTATGTGATACAAAAATGTGATGTGCCCCATATATGGACATGACGATGACATATAACTATCACATTTGGGCATATCACTACCCTATTTTTGGGAACATCACACTTTTTTTCAAGTTTCAAGTTTGATGTTAAGATATTCAAAACACTAATGTTATTAAACAGAGGTTAAAATATTAAGGAAAAGGAAAGGGTAGACACCTCAGATCATTGCATTGCATAAGAAACTTTGGTATATTTTTATTTTGAAATCATGTTTTAAGATTGAAACTATCTTAGTACTGTACAACTTAAATCCAAATTTTGCCTAGAGGGATGAAGTTGCAAATTTGTATGGTTCTGTGTTGTCTAACAGCAAGTCTGTCGTAACAACACAATTTATATTTGTTAGCGTAATCATTCTTTATATTTTTTGCCTTTCTGTTTGTATGACTTAATGTAGAAATTGGAAAAGAGTACCACCATGGAAAAACAATATAAAAACACAGCAATGTTAAAACCAGTTGGAAATCCACACTCTACTGTCATGTTGTAACCAGTATGAAATAAAAATCCAAAGAATTGAACCTAAAAGAAAGATTTAAATATTACGTTTTATTTTATCGTTATAACAGCTATAAATTCATCATTTTTCTCAATAGACCATATTTAGAACTAGGCTTATATAGCTGTATTAAGTACTCAGTCCTCTTATAGGAAGACAAGACAGGACAGTGACATCCTTTGATTATGATTGTACATGTACTTACCAATTGTAACTGTGTCATGTACCTCTTCCACCACAAGTACTTTTGCATATGTGGTCCAATTGCTGACAGCGCATAGTAAGAGTACATAACAACATGTACAAAACTGTTCAACATCCCTATGAAGAAGGCTGCAAATGAAAAACATATCATTATGTTAATGCGTTAAGAATTCCTGAAATCTTAAGGTTAAGGTTCCAGTTTTGGGAAAATGGTTAAATACAGTATGCTGTAATTTTCATTTTTAATGTTAACAGTGTAGAAAATCATATGTAAAGTTTATGGGTATGTTCAGATCTATGGATATTATGCTTTCGTATCGCAAGCAATGTCATATTATAATTAGCGTCGTAACAAAAAAATTTTCAGATTTGCCTAACTAACGCTTTCAATTCAAACTGAAGTGTCACCAATTTGGGCGAACATCTGGTATGCAGGAGTAAATTTGATTGGTTAGAGGTCAAAATCGTTGATGCATGACTTTTGTATCGTAAGCGGCGTTCACTAATCTTTTACCTTGAGCTGTTGTAACGAACGAGGTGGCTTCCACTAATCTTTCCCTGGTTCAGACCTATGGAGTTGTACGCCGCGTACAGTAAGAAAGCATAACTCCGTAGGTCTGATCAGGCCCTTAGTGACTCCTTTTATTTGGCATTCAAGCTGCCTCATTCCTTACTTATAGAAAAAGGTGATAGATCTTTACCAAACAAGAATTGTGACAAGACTATTTTAAGAGGGTTAGTTTGGAAATATGAGTTTGTAAATGATTTGACAATTCTCATATGTGAAAAAATCAGGACTGATAATATCTGTTGAACTTCCCCCTACCTTGACCTCCAGCGACATATTTAACACCAAGCCACCAATTGACAACCATTGAGCTGTGGTGATAGACATGTAGAAATGTTACCTGGTTATCCTTTTTACGTAAAATAAAAAAGACAGTGTCTAACAATTCAATGACTTTAGAGAAGAAAAACCACCAGCAAACTCGTGTCATCTACAAGAGAAAAAAAAGATGAATTAACTAGGAACTTCTTCATCACTGAAATAGGAATTTAACACCCAGGAGAATGAGAATGTACAATAATACAGAGTTCTAAAGTACTATGGAAACCCACGGCAAAATGTAATAATTATGGGCAAATCACCGACATCATGAATAGGAGCGGTTCCTGGGTTTTCCCCATAAGAGTTAAAATATAGCATGGTGGTTTCACTTGTTCCTGACGCTCTAAGCAACTACGATACACTGTCAAATCAGAAAATCATTCTACACATGCTCAGAAGCAGGATGATGGTTTGACGTGATGCGTAAAAAAGTACAATTTTCTATATTTTATAGAATCAACAATTTGACTCAATCTAAATTTAGCAAGTTGAGAACTTTGACAGCAGCAGGAACTTACCCTCATAGCAAGAGGCGAAGTAGAATAGTCTACAGTCTGGCAACGGTAACTATAGTTTCCCAATAAGGAGGTGATTAGAAACTGAAAACGGGAAAATAAAAAACCATGTAAAATAAAAGGCTACTCGATCACAATGACCTTTTGGTCTTTTTCTTTTCTATACAGTAGTAGATAGTTTAGGGTCAATGGTAAAAAAAGTCACTTTCGATTTTTAAGCAACAAAATGTTTTTAATTGTTTAATTGTTGTTTTTATTATTGATTATTTTATTTGTTCATATTCTGGAATTCAGATCATCACTTACCTCTTTAAACATATAAATTGATAAAATCACAAGCATAAAATTGTACACTAATAAAGTAGATTTCAGATTATATGGTTCTCTGTTCTTCATGAACTTTGGTCCAAGCCATACAAATAAGAGGTACGTTATAATAAAGGCCATGGCTGGCCATGGTGTAGCCATCAAAAGCCAATCCTCTACCCGGTCATCTATAAAACAAAACAACACAGTGATTATTATTGGCTCTTAGTAATTATTTAGTACTGTATGTTTGAAAAGAAGAAATGTTTATGATTGGAGCAACAATAAAGATGCCGATTCGGTGTTGGGCTGGCAATAGCAATAATTTAACAGAACATGATGAGTGAACTGAAACAAGCAATCTTTTACGTTCAACTCTGTGTCACGGTGGTCTGATTAACTACTGTCTCCTTCATCTACTTCCCTGAAATGAAAATCATTATTTCAGTCACACAACGTATTTACACTACAGTTAGAATTCCTCCTCTGGAACACCTCTATTCAGGTAGCATTAAGTAGACACTTTCACATGACACATAAGACATTTTGCTGGATCCTAAATGTGTCCAGGAGTTCTACTGTATATTATTCCATATTGTGTCAAGATTGATTTGTACAAGACGGTATTTTAATTGCAATTTAGTATACATACATACCTGCTACATCTTCTATCCAGTCATAGAATTCTGTTATCCTTCTCACTGCCACTGCCATTATGTTCTTAGAATTAAAATAAAGTGTTCAAAATACTTTAATAGGGCATAAAAAAATCTGTAATATAGAGTACTGTATTGTACTGTACTGTTCTCAGAATAGCTACTGTAGTGAACTATTGGTTATTGGAAAAAAAAGTGGTGTGTGTAGACATTAATCTATTGCATAAAAGAGGATAACAACTTTGTATCCACTACAATGGATCTTAAAATGCCTGAGCATTGGCTTAAAGTGGATTTACACTAGAGCTTTTGTCAAATACTACAATACAAGTAGTTGGATTTCCATGCATGATGCACTCAAATGATGAAACTAATTGTATCAACAATGATAATAGTATAATATATATAAAAATAAACAAATATGACATTCAGCATTTTGTTGTTGTTTCAAAGTGTATGCTAATATTATTTTGGAAATATGAGTGTTAATGTACAATTAAAAACACAAATGATTACAACATTTCTATGGTTAGCATATGAACGGAGATAAGAATTATTAAAAGGTTTCAATATTAATAATTATTTGAATAAATGATACTGTATAAAGTTTGAGGTTCTTATGTGGCGATCTAAAGATCCAAGGCATTGACCTGTCAGGTCTAGAATTATACAGTATGTACTCGACATACCCATGAGTAACTTTTATGATGAGGATCACTACCAACTAAGTCTGAATATATGGACCAGGACCATTTAAGTTCGCTGAACAAAAGGCCTGTCACTCAGCATCAGGTCCGTCATGCAGCGTGCCGGTTGGTTTTTTAATTGGGTTACACCTGGTCAAATGATAATTGGACCTTGTTTTTTTTAGCTGCTGTGGTGTGTGGTCCATTGTTGTGGTTCCTTGATTGGGGTTTGCTGTAGTTCTTTGGTGTTCATGGGCGTGGTGGCTAGCTGTGGTTCATTGGATATTGGGATATTTATTTCGATTTGTCGGACCCACTCCCCAACGCTAGTTCCGTTTCGCACCTGTCATTTATTTCGACTCAAAATTTGTTTAGTAACTTTATCGTGATTACTACACCTTAATAGGATTAGGCCTCAAAAATACTTTTACGAAGGAGATCACAAAAATCAGGTGTGAAACGGAACTAGCGCCCACTCCCCTGCCACCAGAGCTGAATGCAACAGTTGTATAGACCCAGCTGAGGGTCTATCCTAGGCTAGCTATGTCAAACCAAACTCAGTCCACTATCTAAAAAAATGCCTACCTCTACAACAACTCAACAACAAAAAGGGAGAAGGCCTGACTCAGACTGCCTGGCTGAGTGAGGGGGAGACCTTCAGTGATATTTAATCGATTTCTAAGAAAAGGAAATGTACTAAAATGTTCAATACCTTCTAAAAGTATTCTTACTGAACATTTACTGGAATAAAAATTAAAGAAATGTAAAAATTAAGGAATACCAGGATGCCGATAGATCAAGAGACACATCCACATATAAAAACCGTCGCAAAAGGTCACGTCCAGGTCTCTTCTGTTCCTCTGTGCGTTCATGCATGACAAGTTGACCTTTAGAAAAAAAGTTTCCACTACCACCACGTTTTCTCCCTCTCTGTGACGACGGCCAAAACCACCACCACCACCACCACAAAAACCAAACCCGCGCCGCCGCACACTCTGTGGAATAAGCGGAGAAAGTAGGCCCAATCATGACTTCTCTTTTACAGTGGTGGGATAACGTAATTACTGAATATGCAGGTGAATTTGAGTAATTTTTTATTAGGCCTAGGCCTAGGCCTACTAGTAACTAGGCCTAGGCTAGGCCTACTACTACTAGTACTAGGCTAGCCTAGGCCTAGTTCTCGACTCCCGGCCTCCTGCTACTACTAAGTACTAGCCTATACAATATGCGAAGTGGTAGTAGTACTCTATCTAGAGCCTAGACTCTGACTAGGCCTAGCCTATATGCTATTAGGCCTAGGCCTACTACTAATATTCAAACTAAGCAGGTCCAAACCGTGTGAAAGGTGCTGCTATACTTTGAATACTGATCTCAAAACCACACCCCTTTTGCCATTTGGTGGGTAGGCATGACAACAAACAAATTCAAACTCAAAGTAAAATTTTTGAAACATAAATTTTGTATTTGTATATAATATTAATAATAGGCTAGGCCTAGTTTTCCTACACAGAATGTTTTGGCCTTTTTTTCATTGACATTTTACTAATTTCCTTTTAATATTAATGTAACTATTTTTTGAGTTTCAGTGAAGGTTTCTTAAACAAATTTTACAAAAAATATTATATGCACATGCATATAAAAGAAGATGTATCAACTTCTTTTTGAGTTTGTCGCCCCACAACACCCAACAGCCAAATATGTAGTACAGATAAATACGGTTTTATTTAATTTTCAAGGATTACCAATAGTAAATAAATAAATAATAAACTGTCCTATCAATAGATACCTGTAGGTGGTAATCCACTTTTTTTGTGAACCAGTTCTTTGTGGTATCTCCCTTCCCGCCTCTTGGTTCTTAAAAGTTCGCTTGGGCAAACTGTGTACACTGGACCTACGTTTTATAGTTCTTATCCAAAAAGACTTGTTTCACAACCAGAACTAGAAAGGAGCAAGTCAGCCTCAAACCAATGCCGATATTGTTGGCTTTTTATGTATGGTAAATGGGGCCCCTGTATTAAACGCTCGGTCATTTGTCTCAATGTATTAAAGTTTGTTAAATAGTAATCTGCATGCTGATAATTTTTTACTACAGATCCTAGGGTTAGTGACTGGTCTTTAATGAGTAGTCCAATACCAGGCACTATTATGGTGATCATCTACTTGTTTGTTGTTTGGATTGGGCCAATTCAGATGGCCAGCAGAAAACCTTACCTTTTAAAGAATGTTCTGTTGGTGTATAACATGGCAATGGTTGGCTTGTCTGGCTATCTTCTATATAAGGTTAGTTCATAATGTGCGTGCTCTTCATTTCTTATTTATTTAAAACTTTTCACTCACGTTTTGTGGAAAAATCCCAGCACAAATTGTATTAATTATATTATTGTTTAATGGATGATTTTAAAATTTCAGTTTTTAATGTCTGGTTGGTTGACGGGATACACTTTAGGATGCCAACCTGTAGATTACTCCAATACTCCAAAAGCTTTAAGGGTAAGTAAGTTATACTAAATGCATAATTTCAGAAACTTTAAGCCTACACAAGATTGATTAAATAAATTATTATTATATAAAGTATTTATTTTTGTACTCACATTATATTATAATTGTTGGTTTTTATTTTTCTAAATTAAATTATATCTTTCAGATGGCAAGGTGTTGCTGGTTGTTTTATGTTTCCAAATATATAGAAATGCTTGATACAGTGAGTGTGTGCTAATTTTAGTCCATTTTTATATTTTTAAAATATCTTTCTGTATCTCCACATACAGTATAATGTAAATCATGTTGTATAATGTAATATAAATAACACATAATAGTTAAATGGCAAAGAGAGGTCAGATTAAAATATTCATTCCTTTAAGTTATTCCATAGCAAAGTTTCAGAGACAAGTGATTTTATTACAAGTTTGTAAATTTTATCCATTGATTCCTTTTATTTTTAAACGTTGTTTCAGATATTCTTTATCCTAAGAAAGAAGAATAACCAGGTGTCATTTCTGCATGTATTCCATCACGCTATCATGCCATTTAGCTGGTGGTTTGGTGTTAAATTTGTTGCAGGTTGGTTTAAAACTAGGAATATCGATTACTTAAATAATTGATTTCTTTATTTCTATTCTTTTCGCACTTTTAGTACTCAGTGGCACATAAAAAATTGTTTGTTTGTTATATAACTTTTGGCAGTTTTTTCCATAACTTATCAGTAAATGACACTTAAATGTGACGTGAACATTCTTGCCTTATTCACCTATTCAAAATGGTCCATGGTTATAACAATTTAAATCCAAATGATTACTTTTTATTTAATAAGGAACATAGAACACGAGGCCATAACCTCAGTAATATCGGACTAGCATGTGATAGGCATGGGTTCGAGGTTATCTGTACCATACTAATTGCATCCTTAGGCAAGATGCTTTACTCTCATTGCCTAATCTGGTAGGCGCTGCACTGCTGGCTGCCGTGGGTCCGTGGAGGGCCTAATCCGAATTTCCTCACTGAGGACAAATATTAATACAAAATACAAATACAAAATTCTTAAGCAACATACTAGGACAATGCACAGTTTTTTTCATATTTCATTGTCGAAAAATGGAACAATTTACTGCCTGTTGCAGTAAATTCAATTAATGAGTTTAAAACACAACTAGAAAGAGAGCCCAACAAACAATAAGAAGAGTTGATGGTCAAAAAAGTGAAAGTATAAGAAGACTCTAACAACAATGAAATTGGTACACAAATGATTACCATTGTTCCAAACAATTGTTCCAATAACAAGGCTAGTAAACGATTCTAGTAGATTACAAACTTGACCATTTTTTTTATTTACACATCCGCCACAGTATTTTACAAGCAGTGAAGGTTTTACTTTCACCTCCAACTAATTTGAAATTAAGTTCATATTGCTGTGAATGCAAATGATTATCTTTTACCTAAATGTACAAACAATTTGATCAAGAACTCTATTAAATACCAAGGAGCTAAATTACGGAATTCAATCCATGTAGATATTAAAAATGCATCTACAACTTCTAAATTTAAATTAGTATACAAGAACTATTTTTATTTATTATTATTTTTTTTTTATTTGTTTTTTTTTTCGTATTTAATGTTATATCTTGGGGTGGGTCAAACTTAAAGTCTTTCTGACTTATATGACCCTTCCCCCCACATGATTACTTCATTGTATTTGTTTATCCTGTATGTATGTTATATTATATTGTGGAAATGAAATTAAATTGAAATTGAACTCCGGTAGTTACCATACAGTTCCTTTGCCAGATGCAAAAGTTGACTCTTTGATCCAGTGATTATTCTTTTTGAGTTAACAATACTTTCTTTGTATCTTTTTAGGTGGATTTGGTACTTTCCATGCAACAATGAACTCTTTTATACATTTTATGATGTACATATACTACGGATTTGCAGCATTGGGTCCAGCTTTTCAACGCTTTCTATGGTGGAAACGTTACATGACCACAATGCAGCTGGTAAACAATTTCTCTATTCATTTTATAGACTGAATCTTTCATATAATCAATTCTTTCAATATATTTAATTTAAACAGATTAGTTATCCTACAATTTAAAGAATATATAATATAGGTAACTCTTTCCAATATTTGTTACCTGTGGACTGGGCTAAAACATTATCCTTGGTTTTCTGAAAAATTAGGTAGTTTCAGTAGAGTTGATAATATAGTACTGTATGATGTCATTGCGTATCCAAATAGCGTACTGCCTTCTTGTTGTGTTATGCACACAGGAGCAACAGCATTCCGTCTAAAGCATGACGGCATGAAGCCGATTTTCCACTAGGCGAAACGTTTCGAATAGAAAAAAAATCGCCTACTCTCTTTCCACTACATGAGCGAATAGCTGCTGCATTATGTTCCTCGCGTGGCTGCTGAGCTTTTCGATTCGCATGAGGGCTCATGAAAACGTCATAGCTCATTTCCTGAGCTCTGATTGGATGCGCAATATTTCACTTTGCAAAAAGTAGAAACAATTTTAACTAGTAAATTTCGCTGCACCGAAAAATCAAAGGACTAGAATTCGTCAAAAAAGGGAGTATGACAGACAGAAACTTGAATGCGCATAGCATGACACTTTCGATTCGTGCGAAAAAATTCGCCTAGTGGAAAATCGACTTTATCCATGCCATTTTTATCATAAGCTTAATTCTTTTATATCACTTTTAATTTAATTAAGGTGATTCAAAATGAACGACTGGTTTCTGTACAGGACATTATTATTTATGAACATCTTCATTAACACTAAACTTACCTTTTAATTTCAGATTCAGTTTATTTTATCGATGGTGCATAGTTCACAGCTTTTCTTTATCGACTGCAAGTATCCAAAGGTGTTTGCATGGGTCATCGGCCTCTACGGATTTATATTCTTCATCCTTTTCATGGATTTTTATATCAAGGCTTATTCCAAATCAAATAAGAGCAAACATCACAGTCAAAATGGAAATTCTCATTTTAAACATAAAGAAAATTAATATATTCTAAAAGTGTGGATTAATTGTTCTGTAATACTGCTTATGTTTTAATATGCATGTACAGTACAAACATACTGTATGATGTTACAGGTATGAGGTCAAAATGAGTACGTCATAGCTATATCTCTGTGATATGTCACAACTATGATGTCTCACAACTATGATAGTGTCACAACTATGTTATGTCACAACTATGTTATGTCACAATTACAATATGACTGATACCATGTGATTGACACCAATATACAATATTCCATTCCTGGTTTTGTAGTTTTAATGTTTTATAGTTTTTAGTACAAATGTAGTTATTTATGAGGTTATGAAATATCTTTGTGGTATAGAATATGAATACCAAAGTCCTTAATTTATTCATTTGTATTTGTCGTATGTTTGTCAATTTGGAAATAATTATTGTTTCAATGTTTGATTAAATGTTTATAATTGTCATTTTAGAATAATACATTCTTATGCTCACTGTATGCATCTTGTTTGCCAATATCCTACACTTTTTTCTTGGATTGCATTTTGTCTTTTCATAATTTTTTTTTAAATTGTTACAGGTAATATTTTAATAATTTAAAATATGTATTGTTTGTTTACAACTATACAATATTTAAATATAATGTATTGGTTTAAACAAGTATGTTTACATCTTAAATTATAAAAAATATATTGATATATATAATGAATCATGGTGCAAAAAATAGTAACAATTTTGTATTGTTTAAATTCATTTTTGTACTGTATATTGAAATATTAAATTATGACATTGTTATTAAAGTAACATATACAGTAGATAAGAAAGGAATAAGTGGAGTGGTGGTTATGATGCTTGGCTACCATTTCAAGGGTCCTGGGTTCAAGTCCCGTCACATGTCAGGATTTTTTCTAAGGATAAAATTACAACTCCACTCCCAAAGACTTTGTTTATGTAGAGCATCTTGTGTATATGTTTGTCTTGTGAACCTCTGAGGGTCCCTAATGATCAGCAATTGCTGTATGGATCACCCTCATTAAATATGGTCAACAACAATGACTGAATACTAAACTTTGTTATAAACTGTATGCATCTGTTATGATTCTGAATGAAATGACTGGCAGAATGCAGTGTTTTTACAATTAATTTACATTAAAATTTTGTAATTATTCCTGTAATAACTGTTGGTAAATTACTGTATACACAAAAAATCTGAATGATGTGTTTTTTATGTAGGCCAAGACCCACTTGAGCACTCTATTCAGGGGACATTTCCACATGAAACAAATTAGGGTTCTTATTATGTACCCCCCCTCCCCCCACCCTTAATAGTATAAGCAAATCGCATATGGCGTAGTTTTCAGAAATATCACCTGCAATGTTAAGTAATTTTTACTTTATTTATTATGTTTATTTCACCGATTCTTACATGTTTTCATGTATGAAATGCGCGCTTGCAATAAATGAAAAACGCAGCTTTAATATGAATAAACAATATAATTATTTTAACCTGTATTTAGTTATTTATTTTTATTGATATAAATTTTCAGCTCAGAACGGTTATATAGCCATACAATTGACAGAAGGGAAGGGGGCTAGGGTATGGACTTAAAAACAGGTTTTTTGCACAAAACCCAACATATATTTGAGAAGAGTAGAGGCCTTCTTTAATCCCTTTCTGTCGATGTTACAACAGTTCTGGGAGCCTGCTGTTCCCCTTAGTATCATCAAGGCAATCTAACACAACTCGCCTTGCCAAGATAGGAACTCATAACAGTCTGTTGATCTTGTCTGGCTGCGACAAATTCAAACAGTATGGTGTCTGTTAAGGTGCGTGGAACTGATCGTGTCGCAGCCACAGATCAACCATTTGATCTTTGGAGCTCAGTATCTTGTTGTTAGATTGACTTGGTATCACCATAAAGTCATGGTAGCCAACTTTTGAACGCAGTCAGCACAATCTAAATTTATTGGTAGGTGTACATGAGCTAGCAATGATATTGAGCAATATACTGTAAATGATCAAACATGTACAATTCTCAGGTTTTTTATGCAGTTAGCAAATAATGGTTTGAGCACTATTGCACCGGTACAGTAGTTGTTCCAATTGAGAAAAAAACACTTAATATTTGAAACTCTTTGTAACGATTGAAATTTTATTCAATTAACACACAACTTCTAGATGTTTTAAATGAAAACCATTCACTTAAACCACATCAAACTCAACTGTGACTACTGTATAACATTGTTGTCTTTCATATTTTTGCTTCAGAGCATTCCGTAATCTTTTATCTTTCAAATAATTCTTTACAGTATTTTGGTAAAAATTCAGGAAATTGTGGAAGCTTTTATGATGACCAGGCAAAATCATCATCAAATCATCTGTATTTGTTATGTATCATTTTTTTGTTTTTATGATTAGGTAAACCAGTGTCAGTTCTAAAATAAATTCAGTCTTTATTAATTATTTAACCCTTCAATTCTTCTTTTTCAGCTCTTATTCTCTTCCTTTTAGCTCGCTCTAATAACCGCTTTTCTCTCTCAAATTCCTTCATTCGTATAACAAAGCTGAAAAGATAAGAAATAACAAATTTAGTTATCATTTGGTTGGAGACATGTATGTATATCTAAAAACACAATTTTTCAATTGTCACGCAGCATAGAAAGATCACACACACTGTACCATACTGTATGCTGCATCGATACCTCATCATGGATATTCCTATGACATCATTTAAACTTGGTGTGTGCTTGGTCAGCAGTTAGATTTGGGAGTGCTTTGAATTCATGAAAATTGAGGAATACTCATTTAAAAAGAGACAGTTATTATTATTAATAGTTGTTTATCAAAAATAACACTTACTCATCAAATTCGCACTGATCATATTCATGTTTAGCATGTTCACAATGAAAACCTAAAGGAAACTGATCACGACGGCATTTTCGATAAGATATTAAAAGATGAGCACAATAATCTCGGTCTTTCCAATTCAGATTTGCATTATTCATTTCTTCTTCTGTTGCAACCATCACTGTAGTGTAATGAAAACAAATGTTTAGATTATAATTTCAACCAATTATTAAATTAAATTACATGTCCGGTTTGAGGTTGCTACTGGTGTGTGGCTTGAGTAAAAAATGGGGGAGCCCCATGCCAGATAGATACGCCAGATGTGTATTTAATATTTTCTAAAGGAATTTAGAGAAATAGGACACTAAATGCACAGTTGAGTAAAGTCTCACAATTGTCGTATTCGAGTGGACCGTTGAGTAGTTTTTCCGTTGAGTACTTCTTTAACGGAGTATTTTGAGCGTTGAGATTGTTCTTAATGAAAAAGCTTTCGTTGTCAACGTTTTATATTCGAATGATATTCTGTTGAGCACAAATTTACAATTGGAATACAAAAAGTACTCAACGAATCTTTACGTTGACAACGAAAGTTCCCAATCGAATACGATAAATCACACACCTGAGGTGAGGCTCATGCTTTTTTATTCAAGCTCCCACATCACACACAGACCTCAAATTTTACGCTTTTTTACCAATCACAATATTTTTTAACAATTACTTCAAAACAACGTAAAAACTAACTTTTTGTTGAGTATGTTAAAAAATTGTCCTGGCCGTTTTTTGTTTTTTTTTTAGTTGTGTTGTGAATGATGATTTACAAAAAAAGTGTGCAAATTCAATATTTTAGTTAGGCCTAGCCCTAGACTAGACAGTAGAGAGGGCCTAGTTGAACAGCTAGGTAGGCCTATACTGTCTATGTTATGCGCGATTTGAACGATTTGCGCAATTTGAAATTGCGCAAAAAAAATCCTTGCGCAATTTGAATTGAAACATGTGTTTCAAATTGCGCAAGCAACGTATTAAATTGCGCAAGTAATCTGCAAATTGCGCAAGGTTTTTCCGACAGATTGTGAAATCATGCACACCCATATTTTTATAGTAATTTCTAAGAATGATTCAAAATTAAAGATAAATATCGCATTTCCTTATTTTAGTAGTGCAAATATTGTTATAAGTTAGCATACCGTCGAAGAACCGACGAAGGAAAACGAAGCGGTGGTGTTCCACCAGGCGGGCGCGGCGCGGGCGGCCGGCTATACTACTCTAGCCTAGCTAGGGTCTGGACTACTGATACTGACTAGGTTACATGGCCTAGCTTAAACTAATATTAAAAACTTAAAAAGTGAGTATTAAACATTATCTTCATTGAAATGGTCTTATTTATATAATAAAAATAATACTAAATTTTAAACTCCTCTGCCTAGGCCTAGCCTAGCCATGTATGGGAAAATTTACAGTTCGTTTTCAAATTGCGCAAAGGTGTCATATTGCGCAAGAACTATCTTGCGCAATTTACAAATTGTGCAGCGCAATTTAAAATTGCGCAAAGATTTTCTTGCGCAATTTGAAATTGCGCAAGTTGATTGCGCAATTTGAAATTGCGCAAAAAAATCCTTGCGCAATTTAAAATTGCGCAAGAATTCTTTTGCGCAATTTCAAATTGCGCAAGGATTTTTTTGCGCAATTTCAAATTGCGCAAATCGTTCAAATCGCGCATAACATCTATATAGGCCTACAGTAAGCGCTGCATGTAGTATACACTCTACTAACTAGTAGGTAGACCTGGCCTAGGCCTAGCCCAGCAGTTCCAGCAGTGACCATACAAAAATACCTCGTTCTTCTCGTCCATCAGGAAACCCATAAAGAGGATCAAAAGTCGGGTCAGTCCCTAGCGTCGGCGCCGTATCAGGATGTATGAAATAGTGAGAGACATAATGTCCCATCTTGAATACTTATATACTTTTATTTTCTTCAAAAAGTTAGGCCTCCATACAATGATTTATAAAAAGCGTAACAGAGACGGTTTTGACGGGTCTTCTTATTTGGTCCACTGCATATTCCCCCGGCGCTAGCGATTTCCGCTCGAGCTTACAAAAAATATATATTACGACGCATGGGGGCGGCATTACATTTTTTTTTTTATCAAATCAGAGAGCTTTAGCAGTATTTAACATGCAAAATCTCCTATCTAGTGAATACAATTTAAGAAAAATACTTAAATGTTTATTGAATTGACTGAAATTCTTAATATTTAATATATTATGAAATTAGATCTCGGATCGTTTTATTTATTTCATGTTTATTGAGCTCTACTCTTCCGTGTATTGAGCACTCTCAGGTAAACTAAATTTATTTATTAATTTATATACTGTATATTAATCCAAAGGCAAATTACTGAAAAAATGACAATGCTGTGGGTATCAGTGGCAGGATCTCAATGGACATACAAAAAAAAAGCGAAAAGCTAAATCAGAACGATAAAGTAAAACAGCCAGATTAGCAGAGCTTTCGGGTAACACTTAGCCCTTCATCAGTGATTTATATATGTTAATATATTATACTTGCACTGATGAAGGGCTAGTGATTCTTGAAAGTTTCTTATTTTATTTTGTATCTCCCCTGAGACTGATACAAACAGTCTCCACTAATTACCGGAATGGTAATAAAATATTCTCTGCTGTAGGCCTATATATTCTTCTCCTGCACATCTGTGAAAAAAATAATAATTTGCCTTTGGATATATTTTATAATTTATAAATAAACATTCTATAATTACATAGCCACTATAATTAGTTAATCTATTTATTAATCGCCGCAAACTATAACGTGAAGAAAAGTGATACAAGGACAGTGTACCAGTCCAGAGAAGATAATATTTCCGCCTACTTGGTTGAGTATGTGTAACGACATTGATACAGTTCAGTGCTGGTCTTTTTAGAGAGAGATTCATTAAATTGAATACAATGTTTGTTTATGGAACAAATTGCAACAAAGCTATACAATTGACAAAAATGTATGGTAAAATGTTTAAAATACTGTTAACGGTTAATTAGAGACCAACTCTACTAAAGACCACTAAAACCCGGGTCCCAAAAAGGGGTCTGATGTTTACGCGCATGATTATTGTTTACAACTCACTACTAATGATACTTTGTGTCCCCATTAGCGTCCCATATGTGATCAAAATCTGTCAAATAATCGCGACGAAAAAAGGGGAGGAGCGAGCGCGCGAGAGAGCATGCTGTTTGTCACAAGATTACATAATTTGTTTAGGCCTAGGCCTAGATCATTACAAAGCAGTTTTTTATCGTGCCGGTATATTACTGCTGTTCCATACGTTAGCGTTGTAAGCTTCACAATTATGGTAAGTTATATGGCTAGTAAAATTAAGCCCAGACTAGACTAATTAGATCGTGAGTGTAAGACTGGGCTAGCTAGGCCCTAGCTAGCTCTAGGCCAAGGCCTACTCCTAGGCCGTATAGTAGAGTACCCTCTAGGCCTAGCTAGCGTGAGCGCGCCCTATGTATCCTCTGGATCCTCTACCTACAGACCGCTCATATAGCCTAGCCTACACAGACAGACAGCAGTCTGAGAGTGGGGATCAAAGTTTTGTAAACAGTAAAGTAAGAAAATGTTTTATTTCTTTTTTGCCATTATTATATTTATAATATAGGCCTAGCCTAGTAGCCTAGACTAGGCCAGGCCCAGGCCTAATAATTGATTGTAGAGAGTAGAGGTTGTGTCTGGATTCTACTAATGTATAGACTATAATTATATGCCTAGGTAGATGCTGCAATGTTTAAAATTAAAATGCCTGAAAAAATAATAATGCTAAATTGATTTGGAGCATTTTTTTTTATATTATTTGGCTAATATCAAAAAAATGCTCCAAATCAATTTAGCATTATTTTTTCAGGCATTTTAATTTTAAACATTGCAGCATCTATCTAGGCATATAGTAGAATCCAGACCCAACCTCTACTCTCTACGCCTAGTATAATATGAGAAGTTCTATATAAAATAGGCCTACATGATGCCTAAAAGAAGTGAAAAGTACAACAGTTTAATATTGAAGTTCTGTCTGTGTAACATAACGTTTCCTTTTTATCTGACCTTTTTAAATATTTTAATTTTTTCGAAAAAAGTCAGTATTTCCGTTGTAAACAATTATAAAAAATATAAAATAAATGTAACTTTGTCAGAAATTAAAATGACAATATTTGACAGTTAAATAAAAAGTCTGTAATTCCAGATCATTTTGCATTATTTATCTAATTTTGTGACAGTATTATTATTCTTTGCTTCATACAATGTCATACACATTTGTTTGTTTGACCTCTCTCTCTCAATGGAATGAACCTCTCAATGGAATGAACTTCATTAATTAATATTTAACACGATAGTAATGCATGCTTTAATAAAATAAATTTACAATAGACTTGGCCTCAGATGGTAGTGTACTTAGTATTTCTCATACAAAGGGGCTTACCATACCAAATTTGATATCGATGATGACCCCATTTAAGTGAATACTTTTTGTTTATTTAATATCTGAATTTAAATACTGTTCAGAAAGGTCAAGAGGTACTTATAAATCTAAAGTCCAATTTTATTCTTAAAGGTCAGCCAGAAACATGCATGTCAAAATTATTTTGTAAATTATATAAACAAATTTAATTATTATTTAAGCAAAAAATTCAAATTGCACTGAAAAAATGTCTTAATAGTAAAATGTCGATTTTGTTTAAAGATGTATTGTCCCTTTGACTAATTAAAAAAAAAATTTTTTTTTTATATTTCGATAAAAAAGTGTGTCATTTTGAAGTGTCATAATAGTTATTAACTTTCACCAAAAATTAATTGAAAAAAAAATAATTTAACCGAAATACGGACGTTTTTTTGTTAAAAAAATAACTTTGACTTCCAGTAAAAGTTTTCGATCAAAACATATCTCATAATGCAACATGCTTGTTTGGCTACTCTGTATGCATAATCATAAAACTTACTCGCGATCTGTGTGAAAACACCTTCTCAACCGCGACGAGTTGTAAACCATCCTAGTAAGCATCATGCATAATGCATACTCGTGGTTTGAAATTTTTGTTTACTTTCGCTTGTGACGATTTTCTAGACGAAATGTAATCAAATCAATTTACCTGTTAATTACGTAAACTTGTTGTTTTTGCCTCAAATTTTCGACTTAAAGTGAATAACTTTAATATTACTTTGATATGGTCAATTTAAATTTAGAATATTTTTTTTTTCATTTTTTGTGTTTCAAGGGACAATACATCTTTAATATCAGTAGTTAGTTATATTACTTAATTAAGTATTATTATTATTAACTTAAATTAATTTCCAGTAAGTACCGTAATTTTTTTTTAAATGATTGTGATGACTTTACAGAAACTGAAAATATGGTGCAAGAAATGTTTGTATTGTACAAAAGTAAATTCATGACTTCGATTAAAACCTAGAAATAAAATTTAAGTTGTTCATAATATTACAGTGTGTGAGTGTGTAATTATTTCCCACCAGTACCATACAGTAACATTGTTGGGATCTTTAGATGCCTCCTTATGACATTTGTGTACAAAAAATAGATTTATTACTGCATAATAGACTTGCTCCAAGTCTGTATTTATTGTCTTTTTTATGTCATTCCACACGTCATCGTTTTGATTTTTGTTTGAAAATACAACTCAAGTATTACACGTATGAAACGCCATATGTGCAAAAATATTTATATTTTTACTAATATTAAGACAAAACTCCGTCTGGAGCCCAGACTACTGCATCTATTAATATTTTATTGGATCTACTGTATGGTGCATTGTAAAAGTTTTTTATAAATTAGCTAAGATTGAATATAATGTGAGTCTCTTAGTCTATACATTTAATAACTTAGCGTTAATGATGTTCAAAGTCTATCAAGTCAAGTATTTTGTTTTGCAGGCACAAGCCATGGATTGGAAGAAAGCAAAGTCAATTTATGAATTTTCATTAAATGATATAGATGGCAAAGAAGTTAGTTTAGAGAAATACAGGTATAGTACACTAACTCATGTTTAATATCGGAACTCTAGGCATTGTAATGGGAATTGCTGGACGATAACAATTTGCAGTAAACCCTGCTTACAAATAA
The DNA here is from genome assembly GCF_964355755.1 of Antedon mediterranea. Lineage (NCBI taxonomy): Eukaryota > Metazoa > Echinodermata > Crinoidea > Comatulida > Antedonidae > Antedon > Antedon mediterranea. The sequence continues at coordinate 22,294,785 of NC_092675.1, forward strand.
AATAACAAAATAAAAATCGGCTTTCACGCAGCTCATTCCCCAAGCCTCTGTCCACAATTTTCTAGACACTACTCATATTTGACATCAAGATTAATTCCAAAATACATTATAATGTATTCATTAAATTATGGTTTAATACTGTTCTACGATACTCATACTAAAATGTATATTCATTCTTAAATTGTATATACATTGTAACACAATACTAATTTAAATTTAAATGTTCAACATTGTAAAATGATATGTTAACATAGTGAACATTGCTCCACAATAAACATGTCAATTGGTAAACATAGTGCTTAGATCTAGACACAAAGGAATAAAATATCAACACTGCAGCTCTTGTTGCCATAGCAAGTTTGCATTTTCTGGAACTTTTGGCTTACGAGCTATAGAGCTTCATTGACTCTTTAGAAGCCCCAGATGCTGTTTGTCTAACAAATAAATGAAATTAAATATGTTTATTAATATAAGTAAAGGTTGGGTTAATTAACAAGCACATGTTTTCCATTTGATCTGTAAATTATTAACAATAACATATTCTGTTTGAACTAAAAATCCAAACAAACAGACTTGCAGTATACTGAGTGGCGATCCTATGAAACTATTAAATTAACTAAAAATATTTTGTTTGTTTGATTATTTGCAGGGGTCATGTTTGCTTAATAGTAAACGTTGCCTCTCAGTGAGGGTTCACCGTTAAGAACTACACTCAGCTACAAGAATTGCACGCTAAGTATGCTGAGTCAGAAGGTCTTAGAATCCTAGCATTCCCTTGCAACCAATTTGGCAAGCAGGTAATTGATAAAGTAAAATTAAAGATATATTTGTTTGCACTAGTCTTTGTAAAAATTTAAACCATGGGTAAATTTCAGTTGTTGTAGTTACCAAAGTTTTACAGGGCAGGTAATAGTCTGTAAAAATAATAACCATTGGCCTTGATTAATTTAAGGGAATTGTAGCAAAGGATTTTTTCTACAGGCAATGTTCATTCATTCAAACAACAGACTTGACCTGGTCCAGATTTCTGGGTGCCCAGCTTTTCCTCAAATGTACACTCATGAGTCTATTGTATGGTATTGTTAGTCCATTTTTTTATTAATTGTTTTATAATTTTAGGAACCGGGAACAAATGCTGAAATTAAGGAATTCGCTACAAGTAAATTTGGTGCCGAATTTGATTTATTTGCAAAGATTGAAGTGAATGGAGATAAAGCTGACCCGCTTTATAAATATCTTAAAAGCAAGCAAGGTGGAACGCTAGGAAGGTTTGTAGTAAACAGTCTCTTCATTAGCATGGAAATAAAGTTAATATTATTATTTATTATCCTGCCATTATCTTATTATTTATAGCAATACCAAAAATAATGGAATCTTTCATTGAATTTCATACTAAAAGTACTTAATTTCTCAACAATTAAACAAAATTACTCGATTTGTTCAAAGATGATGTTCTTCTATGCAATTATACACCGTGAAATGTAATTAATTTAACCTTGATAGTACTTCACTCCTTTTAAAAAGAGGTCATTCCTATTATAGAATTACGATGTGAATAATCTTCTGAAAAACATTATTTAGACTAAAAAAACTTTTTTTTCATTTCAGTTCAATAAAATGGAATTTCACTAAGGTAAGCTGATTTTAGTTTTTATTTAATGTTGGAATTGCAATGTCTAAATATGCTTAACCTTCTAACTCCAGACCAACTTGAGTTTTCGCATCACCAAAAAAACATTACAATTAGTCTTCACCAACAAGACAAACAAAATCTTATAATATAGCTCATATTGATGAGCTGCAACATGACATGGCTTTTTCTACCTGATGAAGTAGTCTTGACTAACATTTTTGGTACGTTTTTTCTTGCAGTTCCTTATAAATAAAGAAGGTATTCCAGTAAAACGATATGGACCACAGACTTCTCCACAAGTAAGTACATAACATTGCAGTTGAAATATTTATAAGTGACAGATTGACAAAGAGTAGTCTGATGCACAAAGGGAACAAAGACAATCTTGTGCTGGAGGTACAGGATGCATTCAAACAATTTTGGATAAAGCTATCATTAATTGTGAATTATCTAGAAGCAAGCATAAAAATATCTCATAGAATTTTGTTTGTGAAAAAGGTTACTGGCCGGGGTTGTCTGAATATCAATTTTTAGTTGAATTTGGCCACACAACTCTCTTAGTCCAAAATTAAAATTAAATTTCTTTTTTTTCTTATTTTGCCATATCTTGTTTCTTGTTTAAATTGTCAGTTTGTGATCAAAATGATTATATCTAGTCATTTTAAAGAAATATACAGTATCTATAAAAAAAAAATTTTTTTTAATTTTTTTTCAGAGCTGTGCGAAAGACTTCAGTAAATACTGGTGATAGTGTTAGCGGTTTTAAAGAAAGGTTATCGGCATACAGGTTGTGTGTCCATGTGATATGTAATCTTACAACACTTTATGACGGTCGACTCCTAAACCGCACTAGCGGTGGTGTTGACCTGACAATTGCGTGCTTGTGTTTGTATGGTTGCTCTTACAAGGTCACATGACCTTATACGTTGATAACTGCTTCGTATCTGCTTTTAAGTTTTAATTAAATGTTTTCTTCCATATCATGTTTAATCAACTCATTTTAATTTTTATAGAGATATTTAGGGTAGGCTATGAAATAGTGAAATTGTATTTGAAATAATTTCATTTTCCGTCCAATCTAACAGTTGTTGGTGGCAATACAAACTGTGAAATAAATGTATGTAAATTCATTTGCTGTTGACAAACACTGCTAACTTTTAGAAATAAAACAAGTTGATTCTAAGGCAGAATGTTTAGGAAACTTCTAGTTTAAGTTTTTGGAATTCAGAACAATGGATGATTTTCTGAACTCGCCACATTGTTTTGGTTGTGTTTGAACTGTTATTGTATAGTACATTTACACAGTGATAATGATTGTAAAATTAATTACCAGTATTACTATTATTAATTCATTTGCTATCAACATTTTATTATTTAGATATTTAGAAATATAAATAATACCAAAAATACCTTTTTCAATGTGCAATTTCTTACTAACAGTGAATGTATTTAATCAAAACGTTATTTAAATTGAAGCATAGAACAACAACACAGGTGAAATAACATATTCAAAATACTTTTTTTGCAAACAAAATTATAATTTTACCAGAAATTAATCTTCCAAAACTGCACTACATATTTCATGTTTCATGCTTCTTGTTTTCAATACTGTAGGTTAATTAGATAAGTGACTGATTTTAATAAGTGATTACTGTATACAGTACAGCAGTATCATTTGTCGTATTCGATTTAGACTTTCACCGTTGAGTACAGTTTTTCCGTTGAGTACTTCTTTAACGGAGTATTTTGAGCGTTGAGATTGTTCTTAACGAAAAAGCTTTCGTTGTCAACGTTTTCTATTCGAATGACTTTCTGTTGAGCACAAATTTACAATTCGAATACAAAAAGTACTCAACGAATCTTTACGTTGACAACGAAAGTTCCCAATCGAATACGACAATTGATTTGAAAAATACTGGTTTTCAATAAAGTGTAATTAGATTCACATCAAATTGTATTTGTTTTATTTTTAATATTTGTTTGACACTAACCATGGAGCATATTTCTTCATGTTATAACCCACCATAAGAAAATAATTATTCTGATATATACTGTATAATTAATTTATATTTATAATTTATATTTATTTAAATTTTGCATTGCATCGAGCACTTTAGTAATCAAGTTTACACCATACTTTAAAAAAGTTCGAATTCCTGACGTATGGGGCGCTATACAATTTTTTATTTTTACTAAAACGATTTTACTTTCTTTTGTAATGATGAGGGCGTTGTTCATAAAATCATTTTTTAAAAGCGTTCCATATTCGATCGTCACAAACGGCGCGCATGGCAACAAACAATTCCAATTCCAAAACTGGCTAGGCCTAGGCCTAGAACTTTTCAAATGCTACGTTAACAAATATTAGGCTAGTTTAAGGTATTTATGATTTACACTTCGCTTTCAACTATCTTCGATCCTAACACTGATTAATATTTTTTTTTTTAGTTTCTAATTGTGTTATTTTATTTAGGCTAGGGCTAGGGGAGGCTAGGCTAGGCCTACCGTAGGCCTAGGCCTAACCCCTAACCCTAGGCCTAGCTAGGCAAGGCCTAGCTATGCATAGCCCTACTAGGCTAGGGCCTAGCCTAGGCTATATTTTATTTTTTGTTTTGAGGAGCCTATTCACCATTCTTTTAGGCTCCTCCACTTTATATTTATATATTTGTAAAGTGAAATAAATGAAATGAAATATAGGCCTAGGTTAGGCTAGGCCTATTATTAGTACTCATTAGCCTAGCCTAATTTAATTAAACCCTAATTAGGCCTAGGCTAGCTAGGCCCTGGCCTTAGTTAGCTAGGCCTAGCCTAGCTAGGGTTTAGGCCTAATCAATAAATCAATCAATGGCTAGGCCTACTAGCCTACTACTACTAGGCCTAGGCCCTACTAACTAGGGCCTAGGCCTACCTAGCTAGAGTAGGCCTAGGTTATATAGGCCTACTAAACTAAGAAGGTAGATAGGCCTAGGTAGGAGGCCTACTATTAGTAGGCTAGGTGTGGGACTAGCTACTACTAGACTTCTTAGGGCCTAACACTACAGCGCCCTCTATGCTGTGTCAGCAGAGTTTTCTCATTTGCAATAATATTAATAAGGTTTATCGCAAATAGCTTGCATGATGGAAAGGGTTTGGGAGCAAACGTCACGACTCGTACACACAAACACCAAATTATGTACGTACGCATAAACCTTATGTCCAAGTTGGCCAAGTATTTCCTTGTGCTGCACTTATTGGCACTTGATTCGGTCCCAATAGGACTACCTCGTTGCGTTGGGGTCGCTAAGCCTAGATGGCTAATTGCAAATTTAAAAAAAAATTTTTGATATTTAATTTTTTTTCTCTTATCATATTAGGCCTTATATAAATCATGGCATCATTATTCAAAGGAAAGAGACTTCTACGAACCAATGGCGAGGCCATTTTGGATACAGATGCCATATTGGATGGTAAGGTGATAGGCGTATACTTCTCAGCCAGTTGGTGTCCACCATGTCGTCAATTTACACCCGTCCTTGCTAATTTATATCAAGAAATAAAAGACAAGAAATATCCATTTGAAGTAGTGTTTGTGTCAGTTAACGAAGATTCTGAACAATTGAAGCAATATCTTATTGAAGATCATGGTGATTGGCTGCACTTGCCATTTACAAGTCCTTTCACAAAGTATTTACTGTTTTTGTCTTTACTTTTCTTAGTACAGTATGCAAGACCGAAACCATTAAAAAAGGCAGCACTGCTCCAATTTTGGACATGGAGTAGAACAAGTCCTCTACGAAAACCTCTTGTCACGCGTTGGGTGGGTGCTCACTCACTGAGAGTGTAATAAAAATGAAATTGCATTTTGCATAACGACACTCCACTCTCTCAAGAGTGTTGTATAACATTGAGATTGCTACTAACACTTTATATCATCTGACCACCAAATTAACATAAAAGCTATCTGCTACTTAACTCAATTGATACTATAGCACACCATTTTTAAAAGAAAGTAGCAGAACATAATATGAATGGTATATAAGATTTTATTCCAATATTGCATTATTTATTTAAATAACTTATAACAATACACCATCCTTTTCAAACTGTAATACTGAACTTAACAACAAAAGAATTTGGATTTTGGTTTTAAAGTGTGCAGTTTTGGAAGATTTAAGTGGTCATAATTATTTAAATAGTTTTAATAACATTTAATTGTTTATTGTTTACAGTGAACTAACAGAATTGTTTCATATACAAGCTATTCCAAAACTGATCATCTTGAAACCTTCTGGAGAAGTGATCACAACCCTTGGACGAAAAATGATACAGGAGAAAGGAAGTGTTTGCATTCGTAGTTGGCTAGAAGCTGCTGAGACTACTACAACCAGATATGAAGATAAAAAGAAAGATGCTATGGTTGAATGAATGGATCTTTTTCATGAGAAAAGTAATTCAGAAGAAAGGAAGTGTTTGCATTCGTAGTTGGCTAGAAGCTGCTGGAACTACTAGTATAACCAGATATGAAGTAAAAAAGAAAGATGCTGTGGTGGTTGAATGAATGGATCTTTTTCACGAGAAAAGTAATTCAGAAGAAAGGAAGTGTTTGAAAGTCCCAAAAGGAAAAATTGGGACCTTATTTCGCTTATGAGACTTCAAAATAATTCCATCAAAGAGGTTTGTTCTATTGACTGCATGTACTGAAAATTATTCAGTGGTTATTGACAACATTTATAGTAAACTTGGTCAGAGATTTGTGGTAGCGGTAGGTGATGATCAACTGGTTAATTCATTAAGATGCACACTATGATGCTCCACGCCAACTATGAAGAAAAGAGGTGTGTGAAGCAGCAACTGCAATTAGTTGAAGCCTTTAGTAAGATAAAATAGTATGTAGTTAATTCAGACTGGGCACAAAAAAAGTATGCAAAAAGTCCAAATCCACCATAAAACAATTGAAAACAAACTAGTTCTCCAGCCAGTTGGTTTAGAGAGAACAATAGTTACTCACTTTAAACACTGGGGTAGAGTAAAGGTGTCTGGCTTGGCCAAATGCATATTACTACCCCGGTGTACTAGTCCACACAAACACAGCCACTGTCACACACAGCCACTGTGCAAATTGGTACTGGACCGTTTTAGAGGTGTTTACCACCTGTTGGTCCAGATCCTTCACTAACTGAGTTAGTGAGAAGTCGAATAAATAAAAAATAAATACTATAAATTACCCTTAACTAAATTTATTTATTTTTAGTTTTGCCTTAGCAGATAATTTTTTGTAGCCTGACCCAAACAAGTGAAATTGCAAAATTCTGGTAAATTAACTGAAACTACAGTTAGTTTAAAAGACAGTTGACATTTTATTTCAAGCAACATTATAAATTGATGTAAAGCGCTGATTATGATATAATGATAGAAATTAATTAATATATGTTTGGTTTTTTTTACTTGCCACTTCAGTCTTTAATAAACTGTTTGTTCACTGTTGTAACAAATCGTTTACAGGAAGGAATGAATCTTTAGATAACCACTTCTTTCACTATTAAGTGTAACTTTGTATATAAATTTGGTTGACCAAATAGTTTTCTCATAATATTCAAAGCAATCAATTTAACCATGAAATTCTAACAATGTGCTGTTTTCAATACAAGCGCAGACTTATTTTGATAAACTTGCGAAGTTCACTCTACTGTAACTATCAATAATACCAACGCCATCTTGAATTATATTGAATAGAGCTAGATTTAGTCAAAAGTTATTGGATGAGAAGTTTCCAAGTTACTTCTAACAACAAGACAAGGGTTCGTTAAGGTGGCTACGCCTGTATCATTTGTTGATGGTTGCACTCCCTTTGTCTGTCTGTGACAATAACAATACTCTTTTTATTCTGATGACGATTGTATGGGTAATTCGCGCTTGTGCAAATTCAAAACTGTGTTGTCTATCTATCACCAAGAAATGGTGATGTTAGGGATTCTGGGCCTCTGCCAGTCTGTAGTGCTGTCTCTCTTTCATCAGCATGACATGGTGTTCCATGTATTGCTGTAGCCTTTTCTGCTTTTTGGTTGCTTTTCCAGAATGTACACTTTGCTACTGGCAGATCCAGCATAAATCTGATGGTATGTAATTTTTTGAGCGATAAATTGTTTCCAGGTTTTTGGAAAGTTAGTATAAATAAATTGTTATTATTAAATAATTAATTTTTCCTGCTTTATCTAAATTATTAATCCTACACATCTGATAACAAAACAGATAGAATATATGTCACTCGGCGAACAGAATTGCAGACACCGTAAAAATATTTTTCTGCCGCGACTTCTCTGTGGTCCAAGTGGTAATGAATCAGTTGGGCTGACGATTTGAAAGTTAGCTGGGTATTTTTTCTTGGGTGTCGTAGGGTGCTGGCTATTCCGAAGTCTGATAGCATCACTCTATAGCAGACACATCGTAGTGGATAAAGATGTTCCTTGCTGCTTCTACGTCATTATGGAGAATTCCTCGTTGGTGCATGATGTTGAGGTCAATGATAACCTCTCTTGTCATGAATATGCAATCAAGCTCACTCCATGATGGATGTCCAGTTCGCAATACTTTTAGTGCTGTTGTACTAGGGTTAGAGTATTCCCCAACGCACCATGCAACATACATTGGCTTGGAGAAAGATGGCCACGACACGAGGACCTGAATGTTGGTCACTCAACAACTCCAGTTAGCTAGGTATTTTTCCTTTGGTGTCGTAGGGGGCTGGCCATTCCGAAGGCTGATACTGATAGCTTCGCTCTATAGCAGGCACATGGTGGATAAGGATGTTTCTTGTTGCTACGTCATTATGGAGAATTCCTCGTTGGTGCATGATGTTGAGGTCAATGATAACCTTGTCATGAATATGCAATCAAGTTCACTCAATGATGGATGTCCAGTTCGCAATACTTTCAGTGCTGTTGTACTGGATAGGGTAAGAGTATTCCTAACGCACTGATGCACCATGCAACCATGGCTTGGAGAAAGATGGCCACAACACAAGGACCTGAATGTTGGTCACTCAACAACTCCAGTTAACTATGTATTTTTTCTTTGATGTTGTAGGGTGCTGGCCATTCCGAAGTCTGATATCTTCGCTCTATAGCAGACACATCATGGTCGATAAAGATGTTTCCTGCTGCTACGTCATTATGGAGAATTCCTCGTTGGTGCATGACGTTGAGGTCAATGATAACATCTTTTGTCATGAATGCAATCAAGCTTACTCAATGATGGATGTCCAGTTCGCAATACTTTCAGTGCTGTTGTACTGAATAGGGTAAGAGTATTCCTAATGTATTCCTAATTCCATGCAACCATGGCTTGGAGAAAGATGGCCACAACACAAGGACCTGAATGTTGGTCACTCAACAACTCCAGTTAACTATGTATTTTTTCTTTGATGGTGCTGGCCATTCCGAAGTCTGATATCTTCGCTCTATAGCAGACACATCATGGTGGATAAAGATGTTCCTTGCTGCTTCTACGTCATTATGGAGAATTCCTTGTTGGTGCATGATGTTGAGGTCAATGATAACATCTTTTGTCATGAATATGCAATCAAGCTTACTCAATGATGGATGTCCAGTTCGCAATACTTTCAGTGCTGTTGTACTGGATAGGGTAAAAGTATTCCCCAATGCACTGATGCACCATACAACATACATACATCCTTTTAAGCAAATTGCAGTCTTTTTACTCTACTCTACAGCTCACTATGTCGGTCGGGTAGACTCAAGTTTGAGCACTCAACTGCAGCCATGTATATGGCCTTGTTTCTTAAGTTCCTCGATACTTTAAGGAACTTTAGATATGGCAGCAACATCCATTGCCACACCCTCCCAAGCCCGTTTTTTTTACTTTCCTGTGATTAGGTTGCTCAAACTGCCGTTTATTACATTTTTTCTTTTACTGACTCCGTCAATCAATGCTGATATTTCTGACGCTGTGAAATTAACGTTTCTTTTTTCTTTTTCTGCCTTTTCCATCCTTGTAAGTATAATATTATGATGACACGTTATTACCAGTACAAAGGGGACGAACTTTTTTTAAATTATCAATCAATCGAACTTAAACGTTCTCACGCTTTGCCCATCGATAATTTACTAATTATCACCGTCAAATTTGCAATAAAATTTTTTCAATATAAGAAAACATTGAAAATATTATGTTGATAACCTCGTTTTGAATAATAAATAAGACATTTACTTGTCATTTTCTTTCATTTGGTCCAGTTCTGCATCTTTGAAATACAATTCCTCTTTCACAAGCCTAAAAATAAACAAAAAATTCATTTTTTTTGCCAGGATGTGCTTAAATTCTTATTTTAAGTTATATACCTGTTTGTAAGACAGATACTTACTCCGGAGAGGTCATTGTTATAGCGCTTTAATTTGCACTTTCCTAACTGCATATCTAAAGATAAAAGAAGAAAACATCATAGAAAATGTAAAGGCATTTTTTTCCAATTCCAGATTTTAAAGACTCCAGTGGATTGTTCACATGGGGAAAAGCAGAGCCACAATCAATCTCCTGTGTCAATGAAGGTTGAAAAGGCTTTAATAGAAGCAATATTTTTTTTTATAGTTTTAATTCCTTCTTCATGACCTTTGATTTCAAATCTTCTTTCATATCAGCATGTCTGAAAAGTAAAACGATACAGTTATTGTTTTTTAACCGAATCCCAAAGGTTTAATTGACTAACTCGCTGTTCAGTTTTTCCACCTGTTGATCCAACTTTGATATTTGTTCCTCTTTAAATTTGAATTATTTGATCTGATGTTCAGTCTCTTCTTTATTCATTCTGTAACACAAAAAGAGATGAAAGTCCAAACGCTGTAAAAATGGTTATGTTTTAGACTTTTACATTCGGGCATTTATGTAATCTTTTATTAGGTTTTTTTTAATGTATCTGTTATTTTGCAATGCCAAAAAATTATCCATCTTCGCCATACATACCTCATGTTAAGAGATTTTTCTGTTTGTTTTAAAGTACTTTCAGCCTACAAAAACAATAACGTTATTTGATTATTCCAATCCTGAGTACAAACATATCTCTATTTTATTTCTCCCATGATTATCAAGTTACTTGTCATAGAAATCAATATCAAACTTTTCGAGACTAGACAACTCAGTCAGCGATTAAGCAAGAATACTGAGCATGCCCAGAAACATGACCATGTGCGGGACGTTTTAGTTGTTCTAACTATAATGCGTCCTCAAATTTCTATGTATTTATCAACATGAAATGTTTAGTGGAATTTTCTTCTTCAATAATTTCTTGCTCTGCTATTCAAGCGTATGGCCTGCTTTGAACACTTTAATTTTTTCAAAGTTTTTCCTGATTTTTCTAGGCTGATTTATTTTTCTTCCTTTAAGCTGCAACAGCAAATGTATTTGTAAAGCTTACCCTGATTAAGTATGTTGGCTATGGTTTTAACATTAGACAGGTTAGCAACAGACTAGTCGGTACTTTACTACCATGCTCGATGTAGATACACTAACTGATTCATAACAACTATGAGAATGCTCTTTAGACATGTTTGAATACAACGCACACGACATAAGTGTACATTCTTAATCTGATATGCGTATAAACATAATTAATAATGCATCGTTATGTAATACATGTAATAACGCTTAACCTTAAATACAACATCCTCTCCGATGAGAAACTCTCATAATATTAAAACTAAAGAAAACGTAAATTATGACTTATAAACTTTCGAACAATAACATTATGATCATGAAAATACATTTTTACAACTTCAAAATATGATACACTTAGAATCTAGTTTAACTAATATTGAAACTGGCCGTTTGTATGTTTTTCTGGTATTAGTTACGTTGACCTCTGCCACTCTCACTCGGCCATCTTCACTTTGATAAACTTTGGTAACTTTTCCAATCAACCACTGTTGAACTTATTATTAGCTTCTTTATTTTACATACAGGGTGCGATGCCAACATGAGGATGGAAAAAAACAGGAATAAAACCAGTTTATTATACACTTCACAAATCTGTGGAGTCAATAAAAACCATTTAACCACTGTGTTTTAACAACTCATGTACGCGTTACATCAGAGGCATGCATATTGCAACTATTAGCTGACCGCTGTTGGTTTTTGACATCTTTGCACATGTAAATCAAACTTGATTATAGGGGCAAATGATCTTCTCAAATATGTCTTCATTTCTAGGTTGCTGTGAGCCAATTATTAACACAATATCATCTATCTACCTTTAACTTCTCACTTTCCATTTTTGTTGCAATTAATGTTTCCATTTGTAGAGTCTTGTTCTCTATCAATCTTATGTTGAGGTGAAAGAATAATACTAATTTATTAAGTCTCTGGCTGTGGTAGTCCTGGCTAAATAGAGAGTTTGTTTATCCTTTTCTGTTCTATAATGGAAATATTATTTTGCAGTCTCCGAGTCAAGTACAAATAAACTGTATTGGCATTGTGATCGAGTTCTAAATTCTTCTCAATACTCATCAGCACTCATTTTACTCCATGTGTATGTAAACAATTTTTTTTTTTTGTAGAACAGAATTTACTGTTACATTGTATATTATTTGGGCCAAAGGCCATATATTAATAAATGTTTCTTGGATCATTCCAAGGAAAGAAGAAGAAGAAGTAAGCTAAAATTCCCTGAGTAAGAAGGTGTGCTGCCACTTGGATTGGTGACATTAATATAATCATAATTTAATAATATATAATAATAATCATTTTCATCGATTTGTAGAAAACAGGTGTCCATTACTGGATTTGTGGCCTTGTGTGTGGCCTAAAATGGAATCTTTCTGTGAACCTACATATTTACGGTTGTAAATGTGTTGAGCAGTCACACACTTTAATATTCATACGTACATGAATGTTTTTATGCTACTTTATTATCTTGTGCAAGTCCTAAAGTCCTTCTTAATATGTATAGCGCCCTCTCTGACTATTAATGTAGATTTTACTTTTTTTTAGTTGAAGATGTTATAGACTTAGCAAACAATATACAGTATATATTATAGACCAAGGCAAATCCTCGGAACCTGAACAAGCCACACCCAAGGATCATAATAAAATTGAATGCAAAATACATGTACCACTATATTGCTGTCTCTTCATTTCTAAAAAGCTGTAAACATGCTTGTGAATATCTAAAAATAAAAACCGACAAATTAGTAAAAGTTTTTGGGAGTTCTGTCTGGTCTGCCCCTTTGAATTATTTTGGTATAACTAGTAATATAACTATTTCCTCTATATTATGAAGAATAATAAGTAGTATCATCGTGCAAAATAAGGGTTCTAAAAATGTAGTACAGGTTTAATTTTGCCCACACAATTCACAGTACGGTGAACCATATTTTACAATTTACATCATAAAAAGGTAAATAAACAGTTAAATATTCATTTAGTATGTTGAACATTGTAAATTATTAACCCTAGTAATATACTTGGCCTACTCTGATCTAAAATTAGAAATCCACATTATTCATGCTATAGGAAACAGTTGTGTACATATAATGTCATGCTATACATTTAAATGATATGACACATGATTCAATCTTCCTTAATTTAAAGTTCATTATATATTTTATTGGTCTTTTAAAATGTTATCTTTAATTGATCATTCGATTTATTCTTTACTAATTTGTCTTGTTGTAGACATGTTTTATCACACTAGGTCTAGACGAATAGTTTTTATTTTAGTTTTTTTGTTGATTTACGAATAGCCCAAAGGCTTTAGTCCCTATCTGCCTTCTGCAAACTAAACATTTGTCATAGTTCTAGGCTTATAATTTGAATTCATAATTCAAAGAAAACTTTAATGATTTTTAAGAAGGAAAGTGATACTGTGAACAGTGGGACTGCTATGAACGTATAGTGGTAGTGTTTGTACAGTCTTTCTATACCCTTTTACAATACATCAGTCTCAATCTGCATTCCTGCTCATTACCTACTATCCTTGTTTCTCTATCCACACTTTGGATCACATTGAGAAATGTATATGTTCTTTCTTAATTCCGAATTGTTCAAAAAACTCCTCCAGCTGATTCAACTCCTCATTATCCTCTAATGACTGGAGCAAAACATTGTCTATAGGGTGGTCATCCCTTTTTGATGAGCAGCTTGGGTTTTCAATAATTTTGAGCTGTTTGTTACACATACACATAAATTTGATGTAAATTCTATATGAAATGTTTCTGTTCGGTTCTCTTGTTTTGTGACCTTTATGTTGCCAAAATCTATTTCTTCTTCCCATATATCATTATCAATAGCAAACCGTCCACATCTCTCTTGTGCGCGCTCGCAAAGCCAATCTTTCCAAATTATACATTTCGTATTTAATTGAAATGTCCCCTGGTCAAAAGTCCTCACTAATACCATTATTTTTGTGTTGCTGAGAGACAGCATGCTTTCCTTTAACTAGTGTCATCAGTGTTTTCTTGCCTAGTGCAAATTTCTTCATAGGATGAGTAGGGACTGCTGTACTCATATGTGCTCAGTGTTCTTGGCTTGTTTCAAAGAATTTTATTATATAGGTTGTTGGTTAAGTCATGGAGTTATCTGACCATCATTTGCTGTATAGTACCGTACTAATTTTTTAATCTTAATAATTAAATTAAATATTCTTTCTTTAAAACAATTTCCCTTTACAAAGGTCAATTTGTTAATGATGTATAATAGGATAACAAAGTTACTTTACACCTATTTCAAATTAAAATAAATTCCATCCTTTCCAGAAGGAAGAGAATTTCCTGCTGAATGCTATGCAAAATACACTTTAGTATAGCTTTCTTATCTGTCTGAATTTAATTTTAATAAAAGTGTGATTGGAGGTTTATTAATGTCAGTGTAGAAAGTTAAGAAATGTTAAGGATGTAATTTAGTTTGCTGCCATTATTAATATCTTTAAATTTGACAGCCTTACTCTCATAGGAATCCTTATGATGCCTTTTTGTCATTTTTTTTATACAAGAGACATTCTTTATAAAAAGATACCCCATCCCTTTCACACCCGTCCTCCTCCACCACCATTTTATGACTATGACGCTATGTTTTCTCTCCAGTAGTGGTGGTATTACAATAAATCTCGGCTCAAAACATCACATCAGAATTGGGAGATATTATATGAAAAGATACACAATATGGGTGCTTTACATAGCTTGCTGGTAAAACTTGATTTTAGCATATTAATGCGTTTAGCACATACAATGCAAACTACAGATTTCAGGAAATCCCTTTATTTGCTATGCCACGTTGATATCCTGCTTGTGATAGACCTGATCTTGTTCAATATATCGCCATAGTTTTGTTCCAGTAGGTTTATTTTGAATTTGTGTGTCCAACTTTTATATTTGTATCTTAAATAAAAGAATACTTTTTTATGCTTCTATAAAGTGTATTTAATTAGTCTGACCCTATTTATGATAAGTTACTGTATAGTAGTATGTTTCCCTATTTAATTTTAGTCTTATTTTTATCAAGCCTTTCTAAATACTCTATTTAAATATGTATGTTAACAGAGATTGATTACAGTCTACTATGCCACTCTCTGTATATTACAATGGTTGAACCTGGCACACTTCTAGATCCTTTGACGGGACATAGGAATGTCATACAAGATGTTACCATTGGTATTGTACTGGTTCATTCAAAGTAAAGCGGTAAAAGTTTTTTATCCAAAAATTCATGTGTTTCATATCAATCAACGTCTCAGTTATTGCGGGATTCCCTTTATGTACCATTTGGTATTGGAGGCGACTTTAATCAGAAAAATAAATTCTGCTGACAATGGAAAATACATTTTTTACCATTTTGGCACATTCTTATTCTATAAAAAAATATATATAATCTTGTACTTGTAATTTTGATAATAAAAAATCATTTTCGAGGCTGTGGTGTAACAATTATGTACATGGGGTCAGCAGGTCACATCTCATGCTGTGTTTCAATATGTTATTATGCATTGGAACTCTATACTTTACCTAGTATTAATTATTGTAATTAATTTCACATGAAATAACTGATTATTTTACCTAGAAAGCCACTGAATACTTTAGACCTACTGGTTTTAAACCAACACATATAATATTAGTCTGTGTGGTATGGTACTGTATGGTAATATTGTACTGAATCAAGTACATATCTTGAAAAGATGGTCACATAATTATGTTTGTCTGATTTATATGTTAATGTTATTGATACTGTATCAATATTATTTTAATTTTAATATGCTTTCAATTGATGCCATTATTATTTGTTTAATTAAGTATACCAATAAACTAAATATGTTAAAAAGATAAAAATATTTCACATTTGTTTCAGCGTTTCATCATATTTTTATATAGTATAGTTTATTATTAAAAACATTTATTCTTCCTAGAAATTACATTGCTTGCTCTAAAGTAAACGAAATGGTAACTTTTATTAATTTTACAGTTTATACCTGCTGTGGACAAAGAATAACAAACAATTAATTGTAGTCAATGAGTTCATTGTTTTTTTCTTTAAACAATGTAATACAACAAAATATTTTTATATGGTGTCTAGTCATTTCCTGAGATCCATCCCAACAATTTCCCGTTTGGATTCGGAACAGTCCGACTTTGTTTCCAACAGGATTAGGTTTTCCTGAAGGTCACGGCTCAAGAAGAAGTGATACTGTTTACTAGACATTTCGTAAAGAACACATTTTTTAAAAACATGTTTCATAACACTATTAGAACAACTCAATTCATTTCAGAAAGATCACATTTTATAAAAAACTTATGTGGGAAATAAATCTAGGCTAGGATCAACATTACAAAAACAAAGTTTTTATGAGAACCAAAATCCTTGTTTGCAAGTCTCCCACACATGGAATGGATCTTTTTCCATTAATACTGCAGTTTAATAGGTTGTCTTCAAAATTTAACACAAAAATAATTGACATGATGAATTTATTAAACTCATGAATTGCCATTTTCAATATGTAAACAATGCGGCAATATACTGTATGACCTCTTATAATAATCCAAAATTTCAAATTGCTTGTCTAGTTTGTATGGTACATACTACTAGTTTATATAACCACAGTAGGTTTTATACATTGATACAGTATAACTTAATATCAAATGTTATATTTAATCTTTAAGCAGTCAATATCTGTATAATATAACCACAGTAGGTTTTATACATTGATACAGTATAAAACAATTTTCATATTATTGCGTCATTTGTCCTTTTCATGTTAATTAAAACTTTCTTGTCAGGTTTATGAAATGTATAATACCAACAAAATGTTTGTTATGTATTGATTTGACACCAGATGATTAACATCTGTGTACATGTCTTTGTATTTACATAGACCTTATCCCGTTCTGTGTACCAACACTTTCATCTGCACGTTCCTACATTATGTACACACCATGTACCACGCCGTACGCAATGTTGGAATAGTTGTAATATCTAGAGGTGCCCAGCAGAAATGGTTGTTACTCTACTGTATGTTTAAGCCTATGAGATGAATTAATTATGAAAGTTAACATTATAATACTCAATACAGTACTTAATAGAGTCCACGTTTCTTTAACGGTCATAATCAGCAGTGCTTTACATTATCATTACTTGCTTGAAATATATTCTAATTTTATATTTTAATAAGTTCTACTGATAGATGCCAATTGTATGTGCTGTACATGTGCACATATAGTACCACATTAATGCCCAGTATGTGCGAAGCTTGTCACATGAGGAATATCATATAGATATACCATGCTTACAGAAGTATGTGCAAAGTTTATTGTGGTATGGGGAAAAGTTTACTTTCATTAATCACCCAATTATTGCAATCACACCATTGGAAATCTACCTTTCCCATGGGATATCAATATCAGATTGACAATATTTTCTTGTTTTCAGCCTTGTTAAAATTGGCTTACTTTTGCCGTGTACTTTCAGTCCCCAAGGCCAACTAACTTTTGTATTGATGTCAATCATAAATACTTTTAAAAACATTTAATTTTTCTTTGCCATAATTTCTCTTTGGAAGACCTTTTTAAGGAAGAATATTAGTTTCACTTCTGAAGGTTAGGTTTGTAAACACAAGGCCTAGAACCTCCAGGGACCTCCAGGGTAATAAAGACAAAAACAAAGGTAATTTCTATTAATATTTATGCAAGTTAATGATATAAGAAATGGTAATAATTTTTTATCTTATGGTACTTAATAATGGTATCATGTGACGCAGGTATAACTTGCACTTACAAATTGATAGACTTTGTTTTATTTGTATTGTACTGCACATATGTATTTTACTGTTCATTAGATTACCATAAAGCCTAGATTTTATTTATTTAAAAAAAATTATAATTTGTGCCCAGTTTATTTCTGTATTATACTATATTTTATTACTCAAAGATCTATTGAAGTGAAATAAAGAAAATTGTGTTTGTACAATGTGTAGTTCTGTTAATATTCATGTTTTTTTAATAAAGTATGTTTATTTCTGAATAAAGTCACTGTTTTAATATCATGTGATTACATGGAGGTATGTGAATGTCGGAAATGGTACTACACAATATTTGAATATATTGAAGTGAAATAAAAAAAAAATTGTGTTTGTACAATGTGTAGTTAATACGCATGTTTTTTTAATAAAATGTGTTTATTTCTGAATAAATGCACTGTTTTAATATCATGTGATTATATGGAGGTATGTGAATGTCGGAAATGGTACTACACAATATTTGAATATATTGAAGTGAAATAAAAAAAATTGTTTTTGTACAATGTGTAGTTAATACGCATGTTTTTTTAATAAAATGAGTTTATTTCTGAATAAATGCACTGTTTTAATATCATGTGATTATATGGAGGTATGAATGATGTAGGAACTGGTCCCACAATATTTGAAGTTGACGCGTACTATCAATTTCACGTAAATGAAATGTATTGCTTTAATTTCTATTGGTGTCCTTTAGATAAATAATTACATACGGTGTTTGGAAATTACAAGATAGTTTGGCAACGAGTTCTGCAACATTGCATGGTAGTAGACCTGGCCTAGATTACCAGGGTAATTAAATTGTGTTTTTAGTTTGCAGTTTTTGGATATTGTCTACATGATGCAGTCGTACCGTATAGACGTCCCTAACCGAAATAAACCTAATGCATAAAGATAATTATTGATTGAAAGAATTTTTTTTTATAGAGCAGTTTTCTTACCATTTTTCTAATCCACAACACAAACACCCCCTGCCCTACAAAAAAAAAACAATCCTAGTTATACATCCATTCGAATTGAAAATTAAAACTCAGAAGCATATAATTCGCTACAGTATATTATAAATTAGGCATCTCAACAGAAATTACAAATTGCTGTATTCTATTCGTTGATTTATGTAAAAATTCATATAATAGCAATATTATTGTAATTTCATTCAATAATTATTTGCATAACAATAATAATTTCCTCTTCACAATGACATTGCCTTCCTTATAATTGCATTTTGTCTTTGACTGTTTTCAAGTCAACCCACTAATACTGTACATCAATGTTGTTAATAATGGTGAAAATGATGATCATTTTTTGGTGGTTTTTAATTG
This sequence comes from Antedon mediterranea, assembly GCF_964355755.1. Classification (NCBI taxonomy): domain Eukaryota; kingdom Metazoa; phylum Echinodermata; class Crinoidea; order Comatulida; family Antedonidae; genus Antedon; species Antedon mediterranea. The sequence continues at coordinate 22,314,004 of NC_092675.1, forward strand.
TTGTGTAGTTGTGGTTGGTTGATGTAATTATCGTGTAGGACGAAGATGTTGACGGATGTTTCTGTGATGATTGGTGGTGGTGTTGAGGAGTAGGAGGAGGTACTACTTGGTGCTCGCGTTGTTGTGGTTGTGGCAGTATGATGACGCCGAACGGTGGTGGTGGTGTTGGTTCATGTGATGACAATGGTTTTAAAAACTAGTGATGATGATTGATGGTGGTGGTTGTGGGGATTACGTTGCAATGATTACAATGAGATTTACATGACGATGACGATTGTGATGGTTGCGATTCTGATTAACCACTACGATGAAAACAATTATGAACTACGTGAAATGAAACTAATAACGTTACAAACGTTTGAAGATTTGGCTTCAAAAATTGAATATTACAATCAATTCTTAATTAATGATATTCTCACGGAACTGTTGATATAATGTGTCTGACAGCAACCTACCAGCTCAGTATGATAAAAAAAAAAAGCCTCAGCATAGATCAAGTGCTAAATAATATATCGTCGATCTTAAATTTTATTACTTTGATGTAGATTATAATTCATAACAGGATTCATATTGGGGCTGATTCGGGCTTTTAAAATGGGGTAATTAATTGGGATTCTATCAAATACAACAGTCTATTTTCACCCCATCTCTCCCACCCCTTCCCAACATTCAAGATCCGCCTGTAAAATGCATCCATATTGAGACAATATAACTAGATAGATACATTGCTTCTCTCTGATTTAATAAACGGGATATATTTGAATTTGTTGTTTTCAGTCCGGATTCAAACCCATAATGACTTACAGATCTCATAGCCCGAGTGGGCAAAACATCTTTCTACTTGATGATTCTCTGACATAAATTAATAACAGTTACTGTATCAAGTAGTATAATAGTGTTATATTAAATAGCTACTTTTAGCATTTAATTTGCTGTACGAGACACCATGAAAGATTGCAGTGTCACCTTTGATCAATTTTATCTTCATGTGGATCGCGATGATTGGTAGTACTGCGCCACCTTGATTTAAACTTTCGAGATTTGTTGACAATAGCAACACCGAAGATGAAATGAAAAGATCATGGTGAATACTAATATTGGGCGCCGATTATTTAAAGAATAAACATGCGTTCGTATCAAAACCGTACCATTTTCATCAGGGTTTGTACACGCGCGTACACAAACCATTACCATTTTGTTATCAGTGTTTGCACCGCGCGTACAAAAACCGTACCATTTCAACAGGGTTGAACACGCGCGTACAAATCCGTACCATCACAGTTTGAACGCGTGTGTACAGGAACCGCACCATTTCAACCAGTTTCAACAGAGTTGAACGCGGGCGTAAAAATCTGTATCATTACAGTTTGAACGCATGTGTACATCAAGAAGTGCACGTTCTTTCAAATTGAAACAGTTCTTCTAAAACAGCATATACTCCAAAATGACTACGGAAAATCTCTTTTTAATAAATACAAAACATTCACACTAATCGTTTATAAGTTCATTAAAAAAAATAGCTATTGTAGGTACCGGTATGTATCGATAGGTTGGTTACGTTTTACTTGTCGAGTCGTCAAATTTGGTTTAAAATGATTATTCGCGCGTGCCAATTTTGTTTGTCTTTGGGATGACACCGACGAATATTGTCTGTATTAGAATTTATGAATTTCATTAAAGTGAACGGTCCCTTTAATGAAATTATAACTTGTAGCATCACGCTTTTGGCATTGATTTTTGGAACAGGCTTCATAATAGAGATCAACACAGGAAATGTATGTCTTACACTAGAGCAGTGCTTAGGTGAACTCTTGTGTGCTAGTCTCCCTCCGGAATGGCGAACCTTCATGCTCAATTTCACCATCAGCATCTATGTTATAAAGCCGTTTGGGAATTTCCAAGCGCTTCCCTACAGGATTCAATACCTAATCTAATAAACTTATCTGGAAAAGTATGGGATTTTTTAGATATTATATCTTTTTTTTTGTTTTTTTTATTTCAATATATTCTTAATTATTTTAAAATCGCGTTTAAAAGTCATATAATATGTTTTAAGTGATTGGTCAGATATTTTGCCCTACTCTGACGTAATTTGTACTTCATACAAGATTACTTGCGAACAAATTCGCAAGTAATTCTCGGGTGGGACTCGAACCCACGACCTCCAGATCACTAGCCTGGCGTTCATACCTATTTACAGTAGTTTAATACAATTAAAACCATGTTTTATTGATTGTGATTGTATATTTAATCATCGAAGGCCAATAATGTTATATAATGATTATTGAGAGGTAACTACGTTTGAACTTTACCATGGAATCATGATCCACGCGTTAATTAAATTATTATTAACCAACAATGTTGTCTGTCGTCATATTATGTTAATTAAAGACTGCTTTTAACAAATTATTATTATTATTGTTTAAAATGCACTGTCATTAATTAGCTATAGGCCCATAACACTAAAATAATGACTCAGTAAATTAAGATTTGACTTTATCTTTATTTTTACTTTATTTTACTCTTGACTTGTCCTCTTCCAAGGCTATGTATAGGACTGAATCACATTTTATTAGGAGGGACTCACATTTGAATGCTGTTGGGGATATTTTTTGGTTTGCTAAATTTGTTATTCTATGTATTATTATGTGTTTATATATTTAAATGTTTATATTTTGTTTTTCAATTCAGAGTAAGACTAAAAAAAAGATGTATACCCATGAAAGTTATAAAAAAAAGAAACATGTTGTGTATCAGTGTGAAATTTTGATGAACAAAATAGGTTTTTTAATTAATTTTAAAAGAATCGAAAGTGGTTGAAATGTTGAAGAAAAAAAAACCGATTGGATGCAACGAAGTGTCGAAAACATTACGTGGGTTGGAACAGAGCACTGGTTCGGTTTGACAGAGAAACGAGGGCGACGGGATAGAACACATCGAGGAACACGTTTAGTAATACAGTATAAGATAGGCAGGGTAATAATAATTCTTTAAAACTACTACCTATCAGTGATCTAAATATGTTATATATCAGGATATATCCACATAACTCTGTTTGACGGTATTGAGTGTTTACCGAGTGTGTTAGCACTTATCATGTTATCAGTTTTAGTAATCGCAATTGACATAAGTCATTACCATGGAGGGTTCACTGCATCGGTCCCAGGAAAAGAATAATTATGTGTTTTGAAAAATTCCGCCACACCCCCTTTAGTTTTTAGTTTGTGAATTACTAATTACATGCATGGAAAAACTTTATTGTTTATAGTCAAATCATAAAAAATCTTATGGTATAGTACACAATTCTCCTACACTATACTGTATATAGGCCTATATGTTTTATTTCATGATTTTATTTTTGCATCGTTTCTTTAAAAATGAGAATTGAATGAACTTTCCATAGGTCATTTTATAGTTTTAATCAAGTTAATCACTTCTGTAAAAAAGAAAAATATTAATGATTTAACTTATAAAAAGACAAAATAGGCCTAAACGGTTAATTTTAATACAAACAAATATCATTTTGTAGTTTTAATCAAGTTAATCACTTCTGTAGAAAAAAAAACCCGAAAAAGAAAATAATGATTTCACTTATAAAAAGACAAAATAGGCCTAAACGGTTAAGTTTAACCAAAAAAAACCCCATTCCATTGACTTTTTTTCCCTTTAAATTACATGGGTTTTTCAGGTTAAATAATTCTCTTTTTTCAATCCAATTTTTCAACGAAGTCAATAATATTTGACATTAAAATTAAATAGTCAACAAAGCAAATTGACAATATTATTTTTTAGGGGGACAATTGTATCTAACTGGACTTATACACCAATGAACATAATATTACAAGCTTTGTTTGAATTCAGTCAGCGATATCTGTTCGATATGTGTTACTGGAAGTTACCGACGTAACAACTTACCTATTGTGGGGATATACTGTAGTTACCAATGTAACAATCTGTAGACCTAATTTGAGAAATAAAAGAAAACACAAATTCCCAACATATTTTTATAATAATTACCGTATTTAATTGAGGGGATTTCCCCTGGGAAAAAAATCAGTCGATTAATTGTTTCAGTTCATAACTATACTCTCATATTGCTCGAAGGCGCCTTTTTGTATTTACGGTACTTGGTTTCGAGAGTGAAAAGGTTTTTTTTTTCATATTTTTAATTATTAGTTTTGAAAAACAACATATCGAACATCATTTTTGTTGACTTTGTACATTATTATTATCAATAATAACAGTAATATACAATTTAAAATGATATAATGTTTTGATCATAATCATAGTTAATATTATTATGTTATCGTTATTGTTATCTTATCTTAATTACCATTATTGTAATTAGGAGAATACCTTTTCTCTTTTCGGGGGTGGGCGTTATCCACTAGACCGCAGGCCTGTGGGGTAATTGGGGGTAAAACAGGACTTCTACTAGAGAGAATCTGTGTCCGCTCACCATGAATGACAAGCCTGGCTAGTGTCTGGGTACGGTATACCCATCGTACATCATGGTCAGTGAGGGTAATGTTTTTGCTAAACCTGCTTGAGCTTTCCAACTGGATCGGAAATATATTCTATAGTATGACAACACGATTTGACATAAAGAAACAAATGCCATACGAACTATCAGAAGCCGTGATTAGAGACTTAAGACTTTAAGTTGGTTCACTAGTTTAACCGGAAAATGACAATTTAGTTGTTTGCGAGAAAGGAACAGTTTGTCAAAAAAAATGCTTACACCTGTTTTGTTGGGCACCAACATGATACGCAGTTCGGGAAAATGCACTGTCCATTTGTACGATATGTGGTTGAAGAAATACAGATTATAGGCTATATTATCATCGTGTTTCAAATGAATACAGATGGTACTAATTAGAAAATAATGTTGAAATTAATGTTCCGTTTAATAAGCATAATGAGATGCCAAAGGCGATATAGTACACTGTACTAACATTTTAAGTAACATGCTTACTTCATGTTCTGTGTATAGTTTTCTTATCAATGTAGGCCAATGTTGCTTTAGATGGAAATTAATATACATATGAAGAAGATAAGATTGTCAAATGTCACTTTGTTTCAGGGCGATGGTCAAACATCCACGCCTTCCGATCCGATGAACTTACGATTGATGTCCAGGGTGTTTTGTACAAGGTTGAAGACAGATTTCCTCCAGTTTCTACGGTGACGGAAAACCCACGGGCAAAGTTCGTACGGCCCTGATCAAATTATTTTTGTTTAAATAAACAATTTTGTCAATTATGTTGATGAAACAAGTGATCACCCACACAATTACTGTACAACAATGATTTTAAATGCAGTACTGTATTTCAACTTTCTTGAGGTGGGTCAAACCACCCTCTCCCGACATGAGTATTTCATTGTATTTATTATCCTGTATGTTATTGTGTATTGTGGAAATATATTGAATTGAACCTTGATAAAACGTTTATTTAAAGGGCTGAAGGAATTCAGGAAAAATTCAGCTGAATAGTAAACGTTGACAAATTTAAAGATTTCATCCCCCACTAGGCCTACTTCTCTCGTTGATTGTCTTCTAGTTTGTGATAGTTATTCAGTCGTTTTTCGTCTCATAAATACACATAATACAATACACGAGACTGGAATAAATTTTCTTCATATTTTAAAATTTTATTCAGTGACCTTAAATTTCTTTTATACATAAAATACAAAGTAACATAAATTGACTGTTGGCCGTCATGCGATCTTCTGGCCAAATATAATATATGTACACTTTCAGTCAACATCGCCGCCGTTCCCGCTCGCAGAAACTACAATGGTATTTAACCTCAATAATTATAGAATTTTACTGGCAAATCAGATTTATTTGATTATGTACCGTTATTATTTTGGCAAAATATAGGATAACAATGACCAGCAGTTGCCCTCCTTAATAATTTATAACAATATTATCCACATATTATAATAATACTGATTTTAGATCGTTTTTTTAATAACTAAACGTAATGGTTCCAGCCCAACTAATTTAGCCTATCGAATTTGTATTTACAACGAAATTTTTTACTTTGACCTTTATTACGTATTCCGAAATATGGGAGATTATTTATTCGTGATATGGATTGTTGATATAGCATTGGCCTAAAGAAGAGTACAAATAAAAACTGCTGGTACCGTACACTTTAAAGTCACGAGTTGAAACTCGTGACACGGACTTCACATTTAAAAAGATTACTGAACCATTGCATAAACCAATATTGATAAACGACACAATTGTCAACTTATTTTTACAATACTTTTAAAATGCATTATTCATTATAAATTTAGCATACATTACTGTCTGGTCGTAAACAAATAATCTCTGTCATTTACAAAAATGCTGGTCTTACTTTTAGTTATTGTGTAGGCCTAGGTGACATATTCGAAGTATGCACAGTATACCCGAATAAATATAAACATTATTACAAGTCTTTAAAAAAGTTGACATTTTTTGCTAAAGTAGTAGTACCCTATAAAATAAACTCCCTGTTTCTTTGTAGCGTTCAAGGCAAAATGTTCTTTTCATTCATTGTCTGTTTATCAAGTTTATGATGTTTAAAATGCTAACTGTTGAGCAAGCATAACCTGACATCCACTCTTCACATGTTCCATTACGTTTTGTTTCAGTCGACATACTTGTTCTCTCAATTTTGTGGCTGCTGTTTGTAAATCTTGATTTTGTGATTTTAATTCATCTACTTTATCTTCCAAACGTGAAATTCGCTCCAATTTCCTTTTACGACACTTGCTGGCCGCAATCCTATTCCTTAGTCGTTTCCTTTCGGATTTAATCCTTTCTTGTGTGTCCATATCAATTGGGGACATTGGTGGTGTGGCATGGTAAACTGGCACAGTTTGTTCTTGTTCTTCTTGTTTTATAATATGCTGCTGTCGGCTCCAAGCTTGCGGGTTATTATTGATGACACTCACTGAAGCATGGGCTGTTGACGTAGGCATACTATTATTTGTGGTGTATGTCATACTTACAGCTGGTGAAGCTCCAGGTAGAGTTGTTGTTGTGAGTGCTGGATTGAACGCCTGAGTACTGGTTACCACAATATTTGGTGGGGCTCGGGTTACTACGCCTCCTGCTTGAGAGAAGTATTGTACATTTTGTGCTTCTACCACGCTACCGTCCTCGCCATTTGTATAATGATGCAAATTATGAAGAGCCTCCACAAAGCCTTGAGCAAACGCTGCTTGTTCGTCCGTTACGTTTTTCGGGCAAATGAACTGCGTTGGTGTTGGTGTTGTGCATACATTTCCCTGCTGGTTAACGATCAATTTTTCAAGTTCAGGTGATGCTAGTTTTAACATATTTACATCAGGTGTAGATAAAAGTGTAACTGGCTTCTTACTGCGAGAGCCAGGAGCTAGATCCAAAGTCATGGTTTTCTTTTTCTGTATCCAGTTTGGATGGTCTTCGTAAAATTGAGTCTCCATCTTGGATCGTGTCTGTTGTACAATTACAGTGTCCTTTTCCTCAGTGGTCGACATACAAATGAAAACACTGACTAAACGTCTCTTAGGTTAAAGTTGTGAGTCACTACCGACACAAATATACTCGGGATTCCTTCGTTATGTATTGGTTGAACGATTTTTGTGTTTAGCACATAGAACTCGACTGTGTTTCTTCGAGTATTGGAATGCGTTTCCTAAGCAAAGGCTGAGTCAGTTTTATACCCACTGACTCAATGTCTAAAAATAGTTACTACTGAAATGACATCAAATCCTAGCGTTTTCATTGGCTGGAGATGATATCATCGGCTATAGTAGATGCCCAGTTCTGACTTCTGATTGGCTAAATCGATCACAGAGCATTATGGGTAGTGGGGAGTGCCCAATTTATTGACGTCACATAAAACGGGTATTCTCCAGGAAGATTACATTTATATGGAGGGGTGAACATAAGGAAATATGTAGTTAATTAATTTATTTTTGTAAAATAAATAAATATTTAAATATTTATTTGGTAAAATAATATAATATAATACATTTCATTATTATAAATTTCTACTTTAAGATATATAAGAATGAAAAAAAGGGAATTAGTATAATGGGATGACCTAATCAACTAATCAGCTATTGTGTGTTGCGGATTACGACGTCACAATAAGCACTCCGGAAACAAACGATTTGACAACAAATGGACGTTGTGTTGTTGTCTGTCCCGTGACTTGCCTTATTTGGTAATTGTCATTAAAATCGTTCAGGTGATCGAGTAAGCGTGTACTTATTGGACAATTTATAAACTTAACTTTCCCGCTGCATTTATATTTATCGCGTGCATAGACAATTTTACTAGCCTGGGTAGTAAAACCGGGAGTAAAACGCAAGCTTGGTTTATTAGGCATGAGTTAGACAACAAGATTAGTTAGAAGAAGGCCCCTCTCTCTTGGCTAGCTAGGGCCTAGGCTAGGGAGCCTAGGCCTAGACCTACTAGACTACAGTAGGTAGGCCCTACTAGGTTAGGCTAGGGCTAGGCCCCTAGCCTAGCTAGGCCTAGTAGTACTAGGCCCTAGCCTAGACTAATAAGGTTGGATGGACAGCCTATATTTATCATAATATATAATAGTAATGTAAAATACTAAATAGGCCTAGGCCTAGAGGGTCTAGCTATATAGGTTCTTCCAAACAAGGATAATGGTAGGATCAATCATGCATGTTAAATGTTATCAATTTCTCAACATCGTGATGGGCTACATATATCCATGACATGATGGAGGTATAAAAATAGACTCCAATGATATATGGAATGGCAATTAATTAATTGGTACAATATTTTGTCTTCTGTTTTAAATTTCAGAAAATATTGGTAATTGTTACACAAGATTCGAACAGGTAAACAATATATATTATATAATAACAATACAATATAATAATAATATAGTTACATTATAATATTGTGAAAAGACTAAAATAATAATTGAAATAGTGATTTAAATACAATCATTTGTTAATGTTATAATACACAGAAGAGTATTGATGAATATAATTGTTTAATTTATAAACGGAATGTGTGATGTGTATGGCTAAGTGTTTCTGAACACCAGTTCGGCAGTTTAAAAGAATTTGGTATAAAAACACATTTTCATGATCACACCACTTTGGTGAATTATAAGGTGCTTCAACACAACCAACATCTTCCCCAATGTTTTAGTAGTCTAAGATAGATTAGGTTCATCAATATAAAATTAATATACAGTATATATTTCATGAAGTTTTGATGGTTATTTCATCAGTGAAATTCTTTAACTCTATTTGAGATATTCATGTTTTTCACAGGATTACATGAAACATTGTAAAAAAGTTGGTCATGATCAACACTAATACCCTTACACATCATCACATAGCAAAACTCACCATGGAAGCAACACCGGTATTTTGTTTGAATCTGAATTTCAGTTTGATTGAGGATGATATAAAATACTTTAAATCTTCAAACTCTGGAAACGCACACTGGGGACACAATGTGAAAGTTACCAGAACAATTGTTTAGCATCGCGTCACATTTATTTTACTGTAATTGTGTTTAAAATTTGATGTAAAACTTCAGTATTGCAGGATTGATGTGAATGGGATCTTTTCAAGGTTTCTGTTGGTGTTTCTTGGAAGTTTAATTACTGTAATTATAATGTGAAATGGTATTAGTAAATACCATCAAGCTGGCGCTAATTACTTTGAATAGGATATCATCATAAGAAACTTGTTTGCATACACAATATAATAGATTGTTGATTACATTGTATGTTTCATTCAAGTGTAAAATTGATTAGGATTTTCTTTGGGTACCAACCAACTCCATCACACCTATTCTAGATTAGTGTAAATATATGAGTCATACTATTCTTTTGTAGTACACTGTCTGGCCTGCTTTTGAAGTGATTATGGAATGTATAAACAGAGGGTTTTGAAAGGGCATACCAACTTTTGATTTATAAGCTAGGAGGTGTTCACCTTTCACTTTCTGATAGTTAAACTTGTTATTAACAATCATCCCATTTAATAAATCATTGACATTTGAAACTTTTCCCATTTGACAAATTAGAAATCTTCCATTTGATTTATGAACCCATAATCAAGGTACAGTACTTTGAAAACAAATACAGTATAATTTTATCATCAATATAATATCTTGATAAAGTTTGTAGTAAACATATATTTTGTTTGGAAGTTCTTTTCAGAACTACTGACACAAACTGTTAAGTTTCTCTAAACTCACAGTTTTTTCACAACTACTGAAATGAACTGATGAGTTTCTCTAAACTCAACAGTTTTTTCACAACTACTGAAACAAACTGATAAGTTTCTCTAAACTCCACATAATTTTCGGAACTAATAATATGTGGTGTACCACAAACTTTATACTGTATCAACATATTGATTTCACCATGCAAACCTTCAAACAATATACAATTTCTAATTATTACCATTACAATTAAAGACTGCTCTTTATTTCAGTGTGTTGTTTTAGCCTGAAAGTTTTATACTGTATATACTGTATTATTTAAAAAAAAAATAAACATACACTGTATTAAAATTGATAGACATAATTATTGAAGAATTTCAAAGCTAGAAAGATATTTGCTAGTAAAATGTTTTTATTCTAATTTTTTGAATATTAGCATTTTTTTATCACCATTTATTTGTTGTATGGTGTTTGTTTAATGCAGATTGATTGATTAATGTTTTTTGTTTTAAATATAGAATGCGAACTTTGATCAAATGATAGTAGGTTAGTTCCTGGTTTATTTATGCACAATATACAGTAGCCACAATATATAAACTATGATGTCATAGTTAGCTTTTGGAATTCCATCACATACAGTTAGAGTGGGAACATCACAATGGTTTATACTACTGCCATGGAAAGAAAATTAAAAAGTACCATGACCATTTAACATGTTCAACTTCAGGTATTGAATAACTTAACTATCCTACTTAGAAACAGATTCTATAAACACGAACAATTATATATAATACTGTAATAAGTTTACATAAGCCAAACACTGATTATAAAAAGAAAAGTTTCCCATTTTCTGGGCCGAAGCTATAGGATAGTTTTAAACGCAAATGCTATAACAGCTCCTAATATAAATATATTGAATAAAAATAATAAATAACCAAAGATAAGAATCGATGTATCTGAAACTTCTGTTTTCATAAAATGATATTTTTATTTTTGAAAATTGTGTCGGTTTGTGTCTAATATTCGATCTGAAGTCAACAGTTTCATTAATGACATAGCAATATGTTTGTTTTATGTTGGAACTGAATGTTCCTTGTTATTTAGAATAGAAGAAGGGAACGGTTGGTAAGGGTTTTTATGGCAGAAGCCACGGCTTGCACCGGGAATTTTTCCCTCTTGTTGCGACGACCACACCACTTTAATTCTTGTGGCTACGCACTGAATTCGTATTTCCAGATATTCCCAGCACTGATGTAAAAAAATTTATCAAGATGCATGTCAAGTAAAATACATGATCTTTCATAGTTCACCTCTAAGTTTATATATAAACAAGTTTGACAGTTCTGTTTTTACTATTCAAATTTATTTTCTTTTATTAAAGTGTTTGGCACAATTCCAACTTGCCATTAAAATTCCATAGGTGACTCATTGGTATTGACTATTGTGGTGGTTTACATGCTTTCCTAAAAGAATACCTAGTTGACATCCTATATCAGTACCATTGTCCAAATTGTGTCTTGTTCCTGAGTGAGAGATTTAAATTAAAAGTTTACATTTTAATTTGAAGGCAAAATTTAGACTGCATATTATCTTTATAGCATGGTTTTACATTGAATCGCTACATGTAGACATCTCGAATGCAAGGTACCCACCCCAAGTTGAAACCTGGTAAACTTATCAATAATTATGATTGATACTTGGTAGTGTACATTGATGCTGGGGTATTGAAAACAGTATACAAGCCCATTATGTGATGGAGTTGTGAGTACCACTGATCCACTACATCAATTGAAATTAACCAAGCTTGTTTAATTCCAAAAAATATTGTGTATTTTGTGTTGATTTTAGGCTTAAACTATGTGATATGCAATTTGGCCACAAGGCCAGGAGGTAGTTAGTGGCAGATCCAGGATTTTGGAGGGTCTAAAAATTGTAAAGTGAAGTGTTGAACTTAATCTAATGTTCTGTCATTTTATTTGCATTCCATGTTCGAAATCTGATTTTATATTTTTCATATAAAGATCTATCTCTGCCAGATTTGCTTTATGGCCAGTGGCCAAGTTTTGGGTCACTGACCAAGTTTTGGGCTACTGGCCAGGCAGTGTCTGGTTTTTAAAATGCCTTTTAAAGAATTATGGATTAAGATTTGTTAGGAAAGTTGTGTTTAGAATAAGTACCAGTCGTCGCAATCTCGTTTTGAGAAGGTTGAATGTTCGTATCCTTTGGGTAATTTTGATTCTACACACGTTTCAATTTTTTAGTAGAATGATTCATTTACTTTATATAATTTGTTTTGCTTTAGTTTCTTTACTAATGATGTCATTTATCTTTGTAACCTTCTTAAGTAAATTAATTACAACAAATCAAATGTAAATCTGACAGTCCGAAATTTGACAAGTAATAGCATGAAGGTATAAAAGAATGAATTGGTTTTAACAACCACCTGAGGATATGTCAGTTGTACATGACTCAGAAATATGTGTAATAACACCTTTATGCCTGACTGGTCATAAGACTGCTGCCACTGCACTGCTGTGTTAAGAATGATCTCATACACAGGGTAGCCCAACCAGGTTTGTTATGGTTTTGTGTCTGATGAGCATTGTTGCTATGCTGTTGCTATGTGAGTCATACAATAAATATTTATAGATTTTCTAATATTGATCTGTACTGTAGTGGAAATACCAGGTACAGTACAGTGTAACATCCTGTATTCTATATTTGCGTAGGAGTTATTTTGGCCTTGATGTTTGTGTTGCTATTGTCCATGCTTTTTCATGAGGAAGTATTGTACTAAATAATAATTGTTGTGAAAGAAAGAAATTCAGTAAATACATTGTGACAATAAAACAAATTCTTGAAATACTGTGTATTATATTTATACATTTGTATGAAAAATATAATAGAATTGATTACCATAAAACCTTTTAAGTTTTTCTAGAGCATGTGATCTATGGTTTTTATCCAATTAAATATAAATTGGGTAATTCCAAGTAGGGATGGGTGTATTTTAAATCTATTTGGTACAGTTATGAATGTATGCAAATAATGAATGTGTATGAGTTGAAAGATTGACTGTTCTATCTTAACTAGGCGGGGCAGAGTTTAAAATAGAATGTTGGAAGTATACTAGCTGGCCTTTTCAATATTTCAGTATATTTGACAAAAAACATTGACGTTTCCATTAATTTTGCTTTTTTTTTAGTCATTTTGTTTGTTTAAAAGATGGTTTCAATATTTTTTATTTAATTTTAATAGAAGTTTCAATACAGTTGAACCCTTAATATGAGTGTCCCCTGTTTGGGTGCCCCCTGAATAAGGAGAATGTATGTAGTCTTATATATATTTCCCCTTATTTACTCCATTGAAAAGACTATAATATCCATATTGTCCCAAATGAGTGGGGTTTACTGTATATTTAGTTTTATTTACTCATAACTTTATCATTCGGATTAGATATCTGAACACACATTAATAAAGGAACTTGATTGTTTAGAAATTAAAATACTTAATCTAATAAGGAAATGCACTATTATTGAATAAGTAATAAAAGCAGTGTTTGATTAACCACATCCTGGTTACATCTTAAGGATAAGTAAATAGTAAACAATATCTCTATTGTTTATTTGGTTTCAAATCATATTTTATTGTAATGGAAAATCCCCTAACTCAAGACGTTCCCTTCCGCAGTATAATAATCTCAGTGAATTACATACTGAAATTAATTAAGTAGTTCTATTACTATACCAAGAGAAAAGGGGTAGATGAACAAGGGTTTAATGTTTTATCAATAGTAAACAATATCACCATTGTTTGTTTGGTTTCAAATCATATTTTATAGAATGGAAAATCCCCTAGCTCAAGACCTTCCCTCCGCAGTATAATAATCTCAGTGAATTACATACTGAAATTAATGAAGTCAATGGGTTTATGTAAAATAACAGAAAGTAAAATTATGTAGAGGTATAAAATTAAATTATCTCAACATCTGTCTTTTGTCTATGATAATGATAATACAAGTGGCTCATTTATCATTTCTCAGCAAGAACCTGATTTTAGTTTTGATGTTCAACCTGTTAGAAGCCAAAGTTGAACAATTGACTTCATTCATCAAAAGTACTGGGTTACAAGACTACAATTAAAATGTCTAGGTAAGTGCTAATACCAAATCCATGACTCACTTTAGCTAAAATAAACTAAAACAAAACCTGCTTCAGTCTATTAAATTAATATCAGTTTATTATATTTTTTCTTTAAGAAGTACACAATATAGTTCATACTTCAGAGTTCACTACGTGTACACATTTAGGTCCTGTTTCTGCTCTTAAAAATTAACAGATAACTGTGTGAATAAATTACCCAAAAGTGGAAGCAGAGATGATACATTTTTAATAACTGGTGATATAACATCGGTTAAAAACACCCAAACGATTTGGGTTAGAACACTATTCGATTGTAAAATCTTGTAAAAATACCAATATCGAATATCTAATGCAAAAACTGTGCTTTTATTTTACATTTCAGTTTGAAATGTTGAACTTTTCTAATTGTTAAGTGACCTTTACCACATTTAATGATATTCATATCATTTGAAAACATCTGTGCCAGTAATATGAGAACAAGTTACTTCTTTACTCAATGGAGTTAGTGTGATGTTCTACTGAAATAACTAACAGTACAGTAAGTCCTGTTTCTATAGTTTAAAACAATTAACTTTTTTATTTGTCTAGTATTACTTGCAGATTTTAATATATGTCATATTTCTGCTGCGAACAAATAACCAATTATTAACTTTTTGAATAAATTAACCTGGATTACTTAGCAGCAGAAGCAGGACAAATTTTTAGTAAACCGTTTTTAAGAAAACTGTTCAACTTATTAGGGATCGAGTACCGTAGCACAAATTGAGCAGAAAATGCTAAAAATATTATTTTTTTTAATAGACAGTTTATTTTCTGTGATGCGCAGCAGTCAGCAGAAACATTTTATAATACTTACATTCTTACTAAACAGAGTTGGTTATTAAACTTTAAACCAAATGACTGGCCTACCTTTTATTAAATTCTAGTAGTATACAGTAAACTCTAGGTTGACGTCTGTCTGTTGATGGAGGGCATTATTTTATGGTTTTTGTAATTGTTATAATTTGCAGAAATTGATGTGGTCACATACCATGGAGTAAAGCCCTCCATGCATACAGATAGGATATGATCAATTTGTATTTTGATTTGTGGTAAATAATTTTTATTATCAAAATAAATTGCAAAATATACATTGGAAATGCAAAATAATTTTTGTTCATTCTTTATGAAATGTTTTTTTAAAAATCTATATCATAAAGAGATGAATGAACGTTTCCCTTGGGTTTGAGTCACAAACTCAAGTTACTTGCACTGAATGGTATGGCAAGTATCGTGAGCAAAAACCACCTGTTTATAGCGTAAAGCTATAAGCGAACCTCATCCTCGTAACCCCAACCGCTTTCTTCCTCTCGACAAAATATCTGTTGCAGTCCACATGTTCACAATCCCGCAGTGAGCCACAGTGAATCAAATCATACTTTGAAAATGAAAACATTCTGATTGTTAGCTCCTGTGATTGCCTGGTCATTATAAGTTTAGTAACTAGCACATGGTAATCAAACAGTCACTTGGGGAAAGTACTTCATCAACAGCTTGTTATGAATATTAAAATAAGTTGGCATGGTTATATTTTATTACTTGACTTAGGTCAGTATTAGTTGGTACAAGGTTGTCAAATCTGAATCACATGACAGGAGAGAGCACGTTTATAGTAAACGACTTAAATGTTAATATTAGATTTTAATGGTTGGAAGATACATTCAAAAATTTAAATTAAAGACCCCTTCCCTACAATTTGTGATGTTTTGTAAAAATACATATACTGTATATTACTTTAAAAACATTAAACCAGGTCATTCCTTGTCTTAAATGTACGTTTTATGGTAAATTATGATAAAAAGTGAGAAACAATGCACTACCTAAGTAGCTTGCGGCGAATGACCTCTCGTGGACGGTCTTTAGGCCTAGCTAGGCTGAGTTTTTTAGGCCTCTGGTAAACATCGGTAACGTACAAACATCGTATGCTAGCTATACTGTATACCTAGCCTGACGTTTTGTAGTTGCTGCATTAATTGTCTTTCTATTTTTGCCAGACTTCGTTGATATAAATTGGGCAAAACCCAAAACAAAAATCAATCCGCGCGCAATGCATTTTGAGATTTATAGTGGGCGGCTATAATTATTAGAATCGACTTATTTTTCACATTTTAATCGTTTAAAGACGAAAAAAGTTATCGCAATAAATACATTAAATATAGTTTGTGATCTTAAATTAGATCTAAAAAACGTAGGGAAGGGGTCTTTAAATTGCAATGATAATTGATACATAGAAACTACAGTATAACTGTAAAATATATGTGTTACCATTTTATATGGATCTTCGTTAGGTTAGAGACTAATAGGTATGTTCACATGTACGATGTAAGGCTAGCGTAAGTCATGCGTAACCTATGCCTTTGAGTGTGAACCAGGCAGTGGTATTTGTTATCTCCACTCACTACGCTACATTGTGAAGTTATCTACGACAGCTACATACCGCATTAACTAACGCCATTGGTTTTGATTATTGAAGAAAACATATATTTGTAAATTTTATGATTGCTACATTTAAAAAAAAACAGAAACAGCCCTCTTTTATTACTTGGATAAAAGATTATTTTTTATTTCTCCTGAGGTTTAGGAATATAATAAATCAATAAAAAGCAACCATAGCCTTTACTACAAATTTGCTATATGATAACATTTTAGCCTTGGTTTTTTAAAGTAGAATACAATTTGTTATTGTTTTTATTGTTTTTCTAATAACAATAGGATTTGTTAAACAGGCTTAGGGAAACTTTCAAGTGGTTTCCTGACTTTCTCTTCTAGACCACAAGTCTAGATAACGAAGGTTAAATCATGTCAAATGAAAGTACTGTAATCAACTTTAGTTTCACATTATTCTATTAAAATGTTTAATATTTAATAATTAAGCCTTTGTTTATTGGAGTAGCAATGGTCTAAGAAGCCATTTCCATAAAATAAAAAAATGCAAAAAAAATGATGATATTCTTCTTTCGAAACAAACACTTAAAAAACGATTAACAAAAATGTGAATAACATTTCTACTCAAAGTAATGCCGGTAATTAACTCGGTAATACATGTTGTGTACAGGTGTTGATGTCTTGTCCACATAGACTGCACCTAATTGCTCACAAACACAGTTTTTTGCTGTTTTATTTGGTAATTGAAACTGTAATCGATTAATGTTTTTTTACATTTTTATGAAAATCATTTCTATCGCAAGGAAAAAGTAGCATTTAGTAATTTCATGCGTTTCCTAGAAATTCTGGGGCAACATGTTTAATCATTGATATTTTTAAACTTCTAAACAGAAACACTGTGTATCATTGGTGTTTTGAAACTTCTGAACATTAAATTACAATTTGCATAGAACATTTAATACAATCATTTTTATGATTGTATTCTTCTTTTTCAAAGATTTCTAATATTGCTGCAAAAAGGTCTTTTTTGTTGGTAGGATTAACTGATGCAACTACAAATATTTTACTGGTGCTGAACCAAACAGGTGCTGTGAATTTCTGACCAAGTGAGGTCCATATTCTCAACATTTTCTGACCACACACCCTGGCCCATGTTTGGTGCTGAGGTGGTTGAGACTAGCTCACATCTACCCTTAAATCCGAAATCCTCCCTAAAGATTATCCAATCCTCAACAATCCCAACCATGTTTATTTTGCTGACTGGAATTTGTTTACTGTACACTTACTGTATGGTTTGATCAATTATGCTTATTGTACCTTAAAAAGTAAATAAATACAATATTTTGGTGATTATTATTAGGTAAAATTGCATTAAAATTAAATTAAAAGTACATTAAAAATAATTGTTAAAATATTAAGTATATAGTATATAACTTCTTGGCTGAGTCATCTAAGCCCGCATCTAAGTTTTTAAAAAATATTTTGCTTGTATTGCCCGAAACCCGGAACAGTGTTGATAATTTAGATGATCATGATTTTCTAGTATACAGGACGTTAGTTCATCTTTAATGAAAATTGACACTAAGTACTCGGAGACAATTATCCTGAATGCAGGTTTCTGGAGATTTGTGATTCACTGATGTTTTAGACTGGCTGTTGTGAGATCACTTTTGGATTAGTAGAATAATTCTCTTGGCTATGGGATTTAGATAGTAGTAGAGTTTGAATCTCATCAGTAGGAGATTAGTAGAGTGTAATTCTCATGAGTAGGAGATTTGGTTGTTTGTAGTTGGTAACACTAATTCTTTTCATGCACCCTTACTGGCTTGTGAAGTGATAATAAGGAAAGCAAGGGTGGGATACCCCCTTTGAAAGGTGAAAAAAAGGCTTTAAGAAGTGTCTCAAATGTCGGGTAGGCTTCAGACTTGACTGTTTGCTAATTCTTCAGCAGTCGCTTGGGTATAGGATTAGATGGGATTTTATTTATCTGATGACAGACTATATATTTAGTCTTAACTATTATTAGGCAGCAGTCTGTGATTTTTATTCTTCAGGTAAACCGTTATTAAGTAAATGATTAAAGATAACTAATGATAAAATCACTTGATTATCAATTATAATATAAAATATTTCAAATTTTTATAATTTGTCTTGATGAAACATTAGTATATTAAATTTCAGATATATGGTTGAGGAAACTTTTTTTTGTTCTTTCGATCATAAGTATTTATGATTCACATAAACTATTATTATTTACGGTAAATAAAATGTTCAACAGAATTTTTTTAAACCTACTCATTTACATACAGGATAGAGAATCATTGTATTAAAAAACTATTGCAATAATTAACAAAATTCATCTTCATTTCCACTGACTAAACACGCAATTGTGATGATGAGTAGTTATAATAGTTTGATGAGTTGGCCAAAGATCCTGGTTATGAATAACAAAACATGTCTTAAAGTTATTTTGCCTTAAAATAGATAGTGGTGACTTGACTATTTTATCATTTGTTAATTGAAAAGCTGGTGGCAAGTCTACCAAAGAAGCTATAATGTTTTAGGAAATTACTCATATTTTGTAGTAAAGAGTTTCCTTTAAATGATAAACAAGCAATCATTAACAACAAATCAATTTCTTTTCCTGCTGTTAATGTCCATTGCATAAAATAATTTCCTTGTAAATCCAACTTTTCATTTGCAGGAAATAACCAGATAGTTATTAAATTAGTTTTCCTGTTTCAGAGATCTTTTGTTGTGGGGGAGGGGGATGTGTGGCTGTGCACACTTTGAATTTGCAGCACTACATATTTTGTTACAGTACAAATCATTGGTAAATAGTTTCGTTATTTACGATAATAAATCATAGACTTACTTAAACTTCTCATCACCTTTCTATTTCATGTGTGTTAAAACTGTTACAACTACAGATGTTTATAAATTCTCAAACTCTTTCTTACACCCTGCCCCTACTACCAAATCCTAGTATCAGGTATACCAATTCACCATTGCTGAAAGTTCGGATTGAAAACTACAAAAAAAGGAATAAAAATAATATTGATAGGAGCAAATTGCCTAATGCTTTTCAGTAAACAACATTCCTTGTTACCTTTTTTATTGGTCTGAATGCCTAAAGTCTGTGGTCAGACAAGTAAAATGCTGAACCCTGGATTTTTACTGCATGACCTACATGTAAAAAAATTCATGACTTTATTTTAACCCAGGACCTGGGAACTTAACACCCACACAGAAGTTATTTTTCACACATTCAATATAAAATTTAAGAGTATGTTGAGACTCACGGAGTTACGGTGGAGTTATGTAAGCGGCGTACACATTTTTGTGTCTGAACCATGCCGCGGATTAGCATTAGGGAGCTGTTACTCCGCGCCAGTGGTAGATTTCATAACGCTAATCCAGTGATGCATCAGTGATTTTAACCTTAACCACTGAAAATACACGACCACGATTAGCAGACAGCAACTACATACCTGTACCCTATGAGACGACAGCGAAATAGCTATGTCAAATGTATTTTCAGGTTCAGATTTTAAAGAACAGTAAAGTTGGCGTCAATTAATCAGATAATAGTCCGTGTAACAATTACGTTTTAAATTATTTTGAATTAAATCAGTATATTTGAAAAAAAAACAAAAAACAATGTTAACTTTCATGCATTGTCATGAATGTACACATAGAGTTCTATCTGCTTTGACCTGATAAGAGTGTTTTAAACGCAAGGCATTAGAATGTTGGTAGTTTTGTCTGAACACCTTGGCTTTTAACGCCACGGATTACCGTACGCCGTACGTAGATAACTCCACCGTAACTCCCTGAGTCTGAACATACCCTAAAATTGAAACCTTCCATAAACACTGCGAAAGCCACCCACAAGTTTTTTGATCAAATCAAATCAATTTCTATAGGTACTGAAAATCATTACTTGAAGAAACAAAATTATCTTTAAATAATTTAATGTAAATAAGATAACATTTTTGGAAAATTCAGAGGTCTTCATTGTTTTTGGAATGCTGCGAAAAAATTGGTCATAGGCCCACTAAAAAATGTTGCTCTTTGTCTTTACAAATGCTATGGAAGGTTAAACTACCAATTTTATTGATTGACATAACATTGCATTTACCTACTGTACTTTGATTACTTAAATTGTGTATGATTCACTATACTTAAGTGCTCGTAAGATAAATCGTTTAAAAAGTTTAAAAGTTTTTGATAGCTAGGTTGTAATTTTCAGATTTGTTTTCCCCAGATAATGGATTCTACTAGTTCGTTCTTCAGCTCCAGTGTCCGTACAGATGCTACTAGTGCGTTGAATACATCATGTAGAAGTGTCCCTACCAATGCTACTACCAGTGCTTTATCTTTATCCACCCCAGGTTCCTCCAATCTTGGTAGTACCACTATCAGTAGCCATGATGTTCAGGTTTACAATAATCCAGAAAGACATGACCTGTTTGAAACACGTTCTGAGGTAAGAAAAACATTTTGTGGGAATGATTGAGTTGAATAAAAAGCGCATCACCTCCAAAATTTTGAACAGAAAAGGCATTCTCTTCTTTTATTTTCAATTGGCAAAAACGATCACTTATTATGCACAGATTTTGAAATACGGAAGAAGTCTTGCAGAGATGAAAGAATGACATGCTCCGCTCTGGAACATAAGGTCATACTGTAAAATGTTCTTAGATATCATCACTGTATGATACTTTTTGAAGCATTTTTCCACCGTGTTCCTCAGCCTATATTAAAGTATGACTCATGGAAACAAACAGGCATACCACTTTTTCACTTATGGCAACCAAATATAACATAAATTTGTCAACATCTAAAAGCAGTGTTTTTTTTAACCACCACTAAACATGGGTTTTTAAAATATGCTATTTAACATACCTTCCCCAAGAAATATATACTAAACTCTCTGAATAACTGGAAACTCCCAAAACCAGACTTCTTAAGGTTCAAACGATGCCATCATCATTAAAAACACATTCTGAATATCAGAATTTCTGGCAAATATAGAAATATTTGGACAGCTCAAAGGGTGTAAAGTATTGGGAGAGTTCACTGTATGTATTGCTAATTGATTAACTTAAAAAACAAACCAAAACACCTATACTATGAATCAAAGGGTGTATGGTTTACACAACTAATTTACTCTGCAATAACTAATGACATAAAACATGCTAATTTAATTGTACTGCTAAGTTGTTGCACCAGTGTTATTGGGGGAAACAGTATGCGGCCGATCACGCTGTTCTAACGAATGCATGTGAAGAAGTCAAGGCCCGTTCAATGGTAGGGTGTGGTAAGAGACCCTGTTAGACCACTGTGACTAATGTCCCTATAGACCCATGTCCAGGCCCAACATAACATGTTGACTGTGTCACTTCTTATTGCTGTAGAATCCCTGCTTAATACAAAGAAGGTCAACACAGTGGGTGTATGAGGCTGCCTTTCAATCACTTGTCAGTTGTAGCAATATTATTATCATAGTATGTTTATTTTACTCTTAAAAAGATACAAACATTGTCAACATACTCAATTTAAAGATACATTGTCACTCTTTTAAATATGAAAATTAATTTGATAAAAAGTATTTTTAGTCCACCTTCCTACTTTTTTTCCTTGTCGATTTTGTTTTTTTTCTTGCTGATTATTAATATACAGTTAATGGAAAAAATGGAATAAGTGGAAACAAAATGTAGAATCTATATGTCATTTCTTATCACCATTTACACAAAATGTGGAGTTGACGAGTGGGAGTTGAAACCCCTCCGGATAGATGCAGTCGTTACATGGGACAAGCTCGTGCTTTTCCGCTTACCGTTACCACTCGCATGTGTAAATTGAACTTAAAGGAGAAAGTTGTTGAAGCTTATCAACAACACCTGTAAACAATCGCGCCTAGACAGCCTACAATAACTTTGCCTTTCTAATCTCTAGTAATTTCTTATTCAGAATGTGTAGGATGCCATTTGACTGTTAGTGTTAGTGTTACCAAAGGCTCTACAAGGCTCTTGTGATTAAAATTACACTTTACACACATTATACAAATCCTTTCGAGGAATACCCGCAACAATACATTCTTTTCTTCCATTTTAAATCCTCAACTGTCATGTCTATTCCTCTAAACGTGAAAACAAAATGAAACTTTTATTATGAAATGAACTGCATTGCTGCAGTGAGTCTATGCTTAAATAACATATTAGTTATCATACTTAATTAAGCCACCAAATACGCCATTAATCGTGAGCCTTCAAAACTGATTTTGCAATGAGGGAAATGTTTGACCTGACACTGGATTTGAACAAAAACCCATGAATTGTTATTTTAAACAATACTTTTAAACCATGCTGCAGTGCCACTACACAGAGGTACATTAAACCACATTGCTAATATTTATTAAATAGAAACCAAGTTTGAACTATACTGTAATTTATGCAAGTTATTTTAAAACTTTCTAATCAAAATGAGTCATGGAAACCTAATCCACAAATGATGCAAGTCACAGTATCTTGATAATAAACTACTTGTACTTTTTAATTCTTAACTTTCGACTTTTAAAACAATTTGCTTGACACTTGGTTAGTCATACTATTTCAATAATAAACCTTTAAGATTTAAAAGATCATTTATATAATCATACTTAATTGCTGATTCTTAATTCCTTCAAATTGAATTTTCTGAAAAGAAACTTATCAAGTTGTAGATTCTTTCCCAGTTTATTGAAAACGATTAATATTTTGTTTAGATAAAGTTTTGGGATGTCAGATAGTTGATTGTGTATGATAGTTAAACACATGTCTGTATGGATAAGGCTATAGTATGGAGTGTTTATCTCCATACTACAGTACCATGTATTCTTGTTGAACCTATGCCAAATCATTTTAAAATAGCTTCCCCAAAGACTATGGTGTTGAATGAAGTTGCTTGCCATATCATTCACTGGCCTTGTTATATATAGGCCGAAACAAGCTCATTTTCAAATTTCATTTATAGAAAGTTTCTTCACAGGCAAAAACTTAGTACCATCTAGATCTGGTTATTGGTTTATTTAAACTTCAAAATCAGTGCCATAGCGTAGGAAGAAAGGGACCCTCCAACAATGGGCAGTTGCAACCCTGACCCTCATTCTATGATGCCTCTTAAGCTCTGGAACGAGCCCTGGATTTAGCCAGTGAGCGCTCATAGCTGTTGTCCAAAATATAATATGCTTTTGGCAAGTCAAATATTTTTATATTTGTTTTTAATGGGAGCAAGTCTAGCAGTGCTTATGTCTTGGGTTCATATCTCACTGAGAGTAATAGTCAGAAGCTAGTGGATTTTTTTTTTACCAGTACCAGACATGTTTCAATGTATTTATTAGAGATGGCAGTATTAAAAAGTTCATAACTGCAGTACTATTGTTGTTTGGAAGTGGAAAAAACCCCTTATGTTTTATTGAAATGAAATTCTACTAGTACATATTTAATAATCCACACCCTAAAAATTGCTCCTTTTGTAAAATTATTAAATGTCATAAAATTGATGATTTTGCACTTTTTGTACACCTGTGCGTCACTATATATCATAAACGAGTTTGTTTTTTCATAGTATGACCACGTTTATCCGTTTTATACAGCTATCGTTTTGCTTAAAACTTTATTCACAGTGAAATGGTGATTCAGTGTTTTCAAAAGTTTTCATTTGAAGAATGTGTTGTCTATGACTAAGATTCATAAGAGGGTCATCGTGATTCGCTAGTCATCATTGAGCACTAGGCTGTGTCATCCCCGCAAGTGACTCACATCCTTGCTTTACTGTTGCCGGTTCACTCTAGGTTACGACATTAAGATACAAACTGCACGCAAACTTTTTGCGGTGTAAGATGAACAACAAGAACTTGTCACCGATATCGTTTGAAAACAAGAGATTTGTTTAGGGAACAGGCCTGGATAGAGGCCTAGAATGTATTCTCAGACATACTCTTCTTGTATGGTACCTTGATAATTCTCAAGTGCAATAACTTTATCAAAATACAATACTTTTATTTTTATTGCCACTTTTTTTTGCATTATCAAACAGTTAAGAATTATAATTATTATTATTATATTATAAACAACAGTTTATTAAACTTAATTATATTATTTTTACAATGGCCTGTTTATGCTTATTTCCTACACTTACAACAGTCCGCAACTTCTTGCAAAATTTTGATTTAATTTGTGGATCTCAATTTCTAGTACCTTTTTTGGCATATGGTTAAATGATCTCGCAAATAATTTTAGAATTGTCAACAGTACAGTATTATATGAATACTGTAGTAATGGTCGTCAAATGTCAATGTTTGAAGGATTTATCACTATACTGATCCATTACACCTTTGGCTAGATATAACTAGGATGAGTTCCAAATATGGCAACATCAATAAAATACAGTGTACATTATATCATTCCTGTAACTGGCAGGTTGGATGTTTATGAAAAAAAAAAAAAAAGTGACCTTTCCACATCCCTTCAACCCCATCTTTGAATTTGGTTTACTGCTAGTGCTACTTTATTGTTTACAAGCATGATTGTTTCGTGAATCCTCCCTGTCATGAAATAGATAGAAATGATAAAAGCAATGAATTTGTCATTGAAAAATTTTCAACAAAATAAGGTTGTTTGGTTGTGTTTATTTGTCAGTTTAATCATTTAAATGTGTATCTAATTATCAAATTAATGTGGTATAAATCATTAAATAGAAGTTGAATCATTTCCGTCAACTTTTAAGATGAGGAAGAAACAACGCTGTTGCCGCTGACTCAGCCAGCAGGTGATTTAAAGTGTTATTACGTAAAGGATGTCTTACTTAATCCAAATTAAATAGTTGGGAAATTAAGTATCAAGGGAGAACTGTTATCTAATTAGCACTATATCATCAATACAGTGGGGTTTAAATAACATAGCTAGTGGTGTAGACATTGAGGAAGGAACTCCCCTTACTGAATACCCGCATGTCTGCACTTCAACAACCAAAAGTACAGTTTTTATTACAGTTGAATAAAAAATTAACATTGGCATATTTAGAGAAATACATGTTACAGTTGGTTTTTCTGTGACACTACCACTTTGTGTCTACTCCTCTACCACGTATCTAATTTACTACTGACTACTCTACTTCTACCTTGGGACTACTCTTGTTGTACCACCTTGTGACTACTCTTGTTCTACCACCTTGTGACTACTCTTGTTCTACCACCTTGTGACTACTCTTCAACCACCATGTGTCTACTCTTGTTCTACCACCTTGTGACCACTCTTGTTCTACCACCTTGTGACTACTCTTGTTCTACCACCTTGTTTCTACTCTTGTTCTACCACCCTGTGACTACTCTTGTTCTACCACCTTGTTGTTTCTACTCTTGTTCTACCACCTTGTGACTACTCTTGTTCTACCACCTTGTGACTACTCTACTTCTACCACATTGTGACTACTCTTGTTCTACTACCTTGTGACTACTCTTGTTCTACCACCTTGTGACTACTCTTGTTCTACCACCTTGTGACTACTCTTGTTCTACCACCATGTGTCTACTCTTGTTCTACCACCTTGTGACTACTCTTGTTCTACCACCATGTTTCTACTCTTGTTCTACCACCCTGTGACTACGCTTGTTCTACCACCATGTGTCTACTCTTGTTCTACCACCTTGTGACTACTCTTTTTCTACCACTATGTGTCTAATCTTGTTCTACCACCTTGTGTCTACTCTTGTTCTACCACCTTGTGACTACTCTTGTTCTACCACCTTGTGACGACTCTTGTTCTACCACCTTGTGACTACTCTTGTTCTACCACCATGTGACTACTCTTGTTCTACCACCATGTGACTACTCTTGTTCTACCACCTTGTTGTGTCCACTCTTGTTCTACCACCTTGTGTCTACTCTTGTTCTACCACCTTGTGTCTACTCTTGTTCTACCACCTTGTGACTACTCTTGTTCTACCACCTTGTGACTACTCTTGTTCTACCACCTTGTGACTACTCTTGTTCTACCACCTTGTTGTGTCTACTCTTGTTCTACCACCTTGTGTCTACTCTTGTTCTACCACCTTGTGTCTACTCTTGTTCTACCACCTTGTGACTACTCTTGTTCTACCACTTTTGTGACTACTCTTGTTATACCACCTTGTGACTACTCTTGTTCTACCACCTTGTGACTACTCTTGTTCTACCACCTTGTGACTACTCTACTTCTACCACCTTGTGACTACTCTTGTTCTATCACCTTGTTGTTTCTACTCTTGTTCTACCACCTTGTGACTACTCTTCAACCACCATGTGTCTATTCTTGTTCTACCACCTTGTGACTACTCTTGTTCTACCACCTTGTGACTACCCTTGTTCTACCACCTTGTGACTACTCTTCTACCACCTTGTGTCTACTCTTGTTCTACCACCTTGTGACTACTCTTCTACCACCATGTGACTACTCTTCTACCACCTTGTTGTTTCTACTCCTCTACCACCATGTGACTACTCTTTTACCACCACCATGTGACTACTCTCCTACCACCTTATGTGACTACTCTTCTACTACCTTATGTGATACTCTTCTACCATCTTATATCACTACTCTTCTACCACCTTGTTGTGTCTACTCTTCTACTACCTTGTGACTACGCACCTTGTGACTACGCACCTTGTGACTACGCAACTTGTGACTACGCACCTTGTGACTACGCACCTTGTGACTACGCACCTTGTGACTACTCTCCTACCACCTTGTGATTACTCTCTACCAACTTGTGGCTACTCTTTTTCCACACCATGTCTTTATTAAATTCACTGCAGGAATGGCTTAACTGAGATCATTTTTAATATAGTTTTTAGTCTCTTTGATTGAGTTTGGCATAATTGGTTTGTTTAAAAAAAAAAAAAAATTTTTTCCACTATATAACATAAAGGCTGCGATCCAAATTAATTCTTAATCTGTATACTCAAGTATTCGAACATGTTTTTTAGTTAACGTTACACATAAAATTGGGCTAATACCCTCTGCTTTCATTTTACTTTATATTAAGTTTAGGTGGAAGTTACCCTGTTTTCTATTTCCTCTTTACCCTAATTAGTCCCTAAAATGTTGTCCTTGCTCCAACTTGCCCTCGTCCTAATATCTCAACATTTTGACCCTTTATCCCCAATAGACGTGAACAAATGTTCAACATTTTCTTGCAACGTAAATAACAGGATTTTCTTTATTAAATGCAATTATAGGTGATAGTTTGGTATTTTTTAAATGTATTTAAAATTTCTATATACTGTATAAAATACCTTTTTAATAAATTATGCATAAAGTGACTAAATAAAACAATATGTTTTATTATATTTTAATAATAATAAATTAATAATGACGTTATTATTTCTTCATTTAAAAATTAATGTAATTTTCTTTATATATATTTATCGTTTTGATTTAGCTTTTTGCTTATTTTATTTTGTATCTCCATTGAGTTCCAGCCACTGATACTGACAGCATTGTCATTACTTTCAGTAATTTGCCTTTGTTAAGAAGTTTTCTGTAAAAAAATGTAAAGAAGTAAAGAAATGTAGATTTGTATGATATTCAAAAAGTGAAACTGGTACTTATTATATAGGCCTATAGAGTCAATTAAGCCTGTACACTGGGGACAAGGGTTTCATAACCCTCAACATAAATGTCTTTTATTTATTAAGCTTGGAATAAACCAGCCAAACACGATTGACAGTACTTTAATTTTACAGCCAGGTTAGTACACTTGTTGGCCCTCCATTTTCCCCAGGGCTTCACAAATTAAGGCGGTGGTGAGTTTGGCCTCGACAAGTTCTGTGATATTTACCACTTTTTCAAATGTTGGCAAGTATGTAGTAAATTTTGTGAAATAATTTTATTTTGATCGTAACAGAATGTATTTCATTGAACTTAATTTACCAGAAATTGATAAGGAAATTCTAAATACGAGAGGCTTATTGATTGGCAAGAAGTCAAATGCCTTACAAAGGTAAAAGAGCCACCTACACTTGAAAACAAAGCTTTCAAAATGTCTTTCCTTCCTACATATTAAATCTGTTTTGACAGATTCACCCAAGAATTCATGTCAAGTTATTGACCCTTGTGTTTAAAAAAAAATCTAAAAATTTTCAGTTTTAAGTTTTTTATTCAGTTTTAATCATGTATGTCAAGTGTAAAAAAAACTCAGCTTTCAAATTTAAAAAATCCCTCTCCCCCCCCCCCCTCCACTTTTTTTTTAATTACAAATTGGTATAGATAATCTATCATTTGTAATCTTTTTGTTATATTAAAACAGAAAGTAAGTTTTTTATACCAAAAATGACCACTAAGGAAGTCGTTATATAAATAGATAGTACCGGTATAGACACAAATTATATTGATAACAATTCTCATTTTCAGAACATGATCTCATTACTGCTTCGAACACCACTTGTCAATGAAAGTTTAATTTTTTTGTAGAAAAAAAAGTTTTATTTGATTTTACTCTTCTTCTTTATACTGGGTGACTTTCTTTATATTGTTCCAGGACCATGATCAGCATACCTGGAAATGGTCCCATATTCTTATTGAATAATGTGCAATTATTGTAACTTGTAAGTTCAAGTGATCCCAGCAGCCTTGCATCTGAGCTGAAGAACGAGGAATGTCACAGACAGGTCTCGGACCCATGCCGATAACATTCTCCCTTAATACTACATTACAACATAATGCTCTCTCCATATGATATAGGAATAAGATGGAAAATTATACAGTTAGCAGTACTAATGTTTAAGTACTGTAATGTTTAGCCTAATTAGTCTGTAATAGGTCATCATTTTGTCTATTGTACGTCTGCCTTCCCATGAGTTGGGTATCTCATCTGGAGAATAGTAAACTACATCAGTTTATAACTTTATAGAGGGCAGTACACAAATTACTACCCTCATTGCTTTATAATTGACCACATCAATTAATTACTAGCTGTTTTGAGTTGCTGTCATTTTACATATAGGTATTATAAGCTTCATAATATGACCCAGTTCTTTAAAGATTGAGAGTTAAATGTATTACAGATGAATATGAATTTATGGAAGGTTAACTTATAATAATCATAAATTCTCAATTACAGTATTTCAAAACTTTGATCCATATGGTTCTGCATCTAGTCTGTTCAAACTTTAATAGGGTTTTCATACATAAGAAAGAGATCTAATTACAAGTTTGTTGTCAGAGATAATTAGTCTGTAATAGGTCATCATTTTGTCTATTGTACGTCTGCCTTCCCATGAGTTGGGTATCTCATCTGGAGAATAGTAAACTACATCAGTTTATAACTTTATAGAGGGCAGTACACAAATTACTACCCTCATTGCTTTATAATTGACCACATCAATTAATTACTAGCTGTTTTGAGTTGCTGTCATTTTACATATAGGTATTATAAGCTTCATAATATGACCCAGTTCTTTAAAGATTGAGAGTTAAATGTATTACAGATGAATATGAATTTATGGAAGGTTAACTTATAATAATCATAAATTCTCAATTACAGTATTTCAAAACTTTGATCCATATGGTTCTGCATCTAGTCTGTTCAAACTTTAATAGGGTTTTCATACATAAGAAAGAGATCTAATTACAAGTTTGTTGTCAGATATTTTAAAGCCATTGTATGTGGGGTGAGGTGTCCTTTTTCCCGAAGTGCCCTTTTCAAACTAGAGATCAGCAGTGAAAGTATAGAGGCCTAACTATCTAGCTCAGCTCATGACAATTTTCACCCCCTTTTTTTTAATGGAAAAACAAACCCTGTAAAAATTCTGGCTACAGGCTTGTTTTCTTGTACTTGATAATGTTCCTTTAATACAAATTTAGAATCAGTGAACTTTACTGAATTAGAAGACTTTAAGGCTGTAAGAAAAACAGACCTTGTTTAGCCGCTTAATTTCCTCCCTATGCTAAGCGTTCCGTGCACCTGCTCTGCACTTGTAATACAACTGTCATATCGCTGTCGTCGGGCCAGGCATCTGACGGCGCGAGTCTATTGTACGTTCTATTGTTTATCCCAAGGGAGGGACAAAAGATGATAGGAAGGGGCAAGATGGCTTGCGTTTACTGGTCTAATCCCTGCTGTTACATGTCTCTAATTAAATATCCGTGAGTGAAAAACTTGGGTACTAGCCAATGGGGCCAGTATTTAAAGCAGGAATTATTGAAAACATTAAAGATAATTTTCTAGAATTTGAAAATAAGTTTAATCGATGAATGAATTATTTTTACTTTAAACCCTGGTTCAATTCCTGCTAAGGACATTTTTTTTAATGTTATTTTACAATGCCTAGATGAGAACTACAGTATTAACATATATTTATTACATAGTGAGTCTTGGAAATATTGCTTTTTATTGTATTGCACAAATTTATCACGATTACCTACTAATGTTAATTTTTTATCTTCTTCTTCTTCTTAACGTTTTCCATCTTCCAGACATACGCTTTGCACAATTTGTTTCCATTTTTGTCTGTTTATGGCAGGATGGTTTGTTATTGTGTTAGTGTCTACATGTCCTTGTATGTCTTTCTTTATTTGATTCATCCACTTATTTTATACAAATATTACTTTATTAATATTAATAAAATGATGATTCATTGTTATTATTATATATACAATGTAGATATAATCTATTTTTATTGTAATTGATATAGCTTCCAGTAATATTTCAATTCTTATGATGTTGTTTCTGATCGTATCTTCTGACTAAAACTGATATTGACATATTGTTTCCTTAATAACTAAGGTATATCCTCAATATTACTGATTAAGATCGTAACCATTAAACGGTCTCCTTGCTCTGGTATTATTAAGGTCGTATGATAAATTGTTATATAGTGACATTAGTATGTAAATTAGTGATAGTCGACATATAAGAATAGTTAGTTTTTTTTATATTTTTAAATCTTGTATAAATTAAAAGAAGTTAATTTTTTTAAAGAAGTTCATGAAGTTCACATTCTGTGAAAAGATGTTCATATAGTTTGAAAAGAAGTTAATTTAGTTTGAAAAGAAGTTCATATAGTTTGAAAAGAAGTGCAACTACAGTAGTTTGAAAAAGTAGTTCATCTAGTTTGAAAAGAAGTTCATCTAGCTTCAAAAGAAGTTCATCTATTTTGAAAAGTATTTCATACTGTATAGTTTGAAAAGTATTCATCTAGTTTGAAAAGAAGTTCATCTAGTTTGAAAAAAAGTTTGTATAGTTTAAAAAGTAGTTCATATAGTTTGAACAGGTCCATCTAGTTTGAAAAGAACTTCATCTAGATTGAAAGAAGTTCATTTAGTTTGAAAAGATGTTCATATATTTTGAAAAAGAAGTTCATGTAGTTTGAAAAAAAGTTCACATAGTTTGAAATGAAGTTCCTAATTTAAAAAGTAGTTCATCTAGTTTGAGAAGAAGTTCACATAGTTTAAAAAGTAGTTAATATAGCTTGAAAAGAAGTTCATCTAGTTTAAAAAGTATTTCATATACGGTAGTTTAAAAATGATTCATCTAGTTTGAAAAGAAGTTTATCTAGTTTGAAAAGAAGTTCATCTAGTTTGAAAAGAAGTTTATCTAGTTTGAAAAGTAGTTCATGAAAATTCATATGGTTTAAAAGAAGTTAATTTATTTTAGAAAGAAGTTCATCTATTTTGAAAAGAAGTTCAGCATTACAAGAAAGCTTTTGGAACATTTTTTCTATAATTTTTATATACGCTTAAGTATTCTTTTTTTAAGTTCTTTTTTAGACTCCGAAATCACCAGTTTATAAGAACATTAAATTATGACCCTATACTTTTTCAATTTTATACACTAAATCTTGTAAATAAATGTTTTGGTTTATTAAATATTACTTATTTTTTATACAGAAATACATGAGCGTGTTTTGGCACAATGAACTTGTTGGAATAACCTACTATGATCTTGAAACATCACAGCTTCATCTTATGCTAGATATAACAGAAACAGATAATTTCAGTATATGTAAAAGAGGTAAGATTATAAAAGTTATTTTGACATTTCTGATGCCGTACCATGCGCTGTCATGAAACATATACATGCCTGATCCTCCAATATTTTGTTAAAGTACAGTAGTTGAAATTTACAAATAATATAACAAACATTGATGGTCGGGTTGATAGTCCTATCACTTAAAAGGCTCTTTTGGTACGGTAACTCTTTTAACAATGTCTGTGACTTCCAAATACATATATCGTATTGAGTATTTATCATAATATTAATATTTTACCACCAAAAAAGACATTTAAAAATCTATCAGAAATAGCTTTAAAATGAACAGGAATAATCTATTTTATATTTGCCTTTCCATTTTACAAGAATTTTATGATTATGCGTTGATTGAGAAATCATAATGTTGATATGACCTAATTAGATTATTGACCTATTTTTTTTGCATGTTTCTCAATGCTAATAGCCTTTTTTAAACCCAGTTTTTTTGTCTTTTATGTCATAATCAATTAATTTTAAGGTATATGCAAACATAAAATGTCCATAGATATAAGCACATTTAATATAAACACAACATAACATTTGCCCACTGTATCACACTTTGATGAAGATTTTTTTAAATGATGTCGTGAACTAACCTGCTTATGATGTTGACCCATATTTAATGACGAGCTTTTGTAAGTGATTAAGAATTTTTAGGAAGCATGTTAACGTTAACAAGCTTAGCAGTTCTGCTTTACTAGAAACTACCAAATCAGAATCTTCAATTTTTTTAAGTCCCGGATTCTTTCATATCACATAAAATGCTTCTAAAAACAGGGCATTCCAGAAAACAAGACACACAGGCAGAATCAGAAACAACTCTCCCCTAAACTTTCAATGCAAAATATAGGATAGCATTTCATTTTACAAAATGGCTCTCAGCCCCTTTTTTTTTCAAAATAATGGATCTGCAAGCGAGTCATTATGTCCAGAGTAGGCCTTAATGTACGATTAAAAGTATTGAATAATAAATAATATCCAAAAACATATGCAGCGTTAATACATGGTACATACATTTTTTAGCCCTTTAAAGACATAATTTATTTCAAATTACAGTATTACAAGAAGTACAGCCTGCATGTATTATTGTCAGCTCCAAACAGGATGAACAGTTTCTAAAGGCATTACAACCAGGTAAATATTCAGCACATTCCCTTACTTTTTACCTTTGACGTCTGTAATAATACAAATCAAATATATAAAAAAAAATCAATATTTACTTCTTTCCTAACAAAAAGATGACAGAGTGAAACAAAAAAAAAGTCAAAGAAAAAAGTAATTAAAAAAACAAAGATAAAGTATAAAAATGGAAGAGGGCTAATCTCTGGAAGAAGGAACGGCACATGAATATATGAGTATTCAAGTGGCAACTTGATGGTTAAAAGGTACTATCTAACCTTGATCGCTGTCTATACCCTATTTCAACATCATGAACACAACTCTAGTAGCCTAATGAAGTTCTACATAACAAACAGACATTAGCTGTCTCAGTTGGAAGACCTTTTTTCACTCTTAAGCCTTGTCTACACTATCAAAATTTATGTGTCAAAAAATGTGATGTGCCATATATGGACATGATGATGTCATATATGGACATGATGATGTCATATGACTACCATATTTAAGCATAGCACTACCATATATGGGCACATCACATTTTTTTGACACATAGTTTGATAGTGTAGACAAGGCTTTACAGATTTTCTCACCGTATTCATTTCAGTATCTTACTGGGGTTCTTCTAAATTTTTCTTTTGAGTGAAAGATGAGATTTGTAAGATTTTGAAAGTTCTCACATCCTGTAGCGAAATTGGACAATTTAACATTGAATACTTGAATCAAAATGAACTTTTGAATCTTGAAATGAACTCTCTATTATTTTTTCTCTCATGTTGTGTTGTACTCTTCAAATTGAGAATGTCATAATTTAAGGGGCAAGGTTGATATGTTCAGGAAGAAGGATTATGTTTTTCCACAAAAATCCTGTCTTTTCTTCAAACGTGACTGATCTAAATTTCAATGAACCTTATATGGAATTCTTGCATTTCATAGTAAATTCACTCAGCTTCATTGACATCAATGTGAAACCTTAATTACTGCACACTGGAGCGGAGGCAGGATTTTTGTTATTGTGGGTGCGAGAAAGAACAATATTCAGAATAATGAACCTCTAGTTGCCCTGACACCAAAAAACATATGTTCGAAATAACACTGAGCCAGTGTCCAATGTAAAGTTACAAATCAAGGCAAATAAAGTTTTCTGTATTATGCCAACTAGGGAAGAGTTTCATTCTTCCTTGATTATACCCTGTATAGAGAATTTACTTTATTTACAAACAGTCCTCAATGATGTTAATTAATGCTACATTTTTTCCAGTAAGTTCAATTAGCCTAGTAGTTATATTGGAATAAACTAATTATATTTCAATACTTTACCATTGGTAATATAAGGTTTTCTTTTGAATGTTTCTCATTTACACTACTGCTAAATGTAAGGTTGACTGTTTTTTTCTACAATATACAGTACATCTTATTTCAGAAACAATTGATGAAAATGAGACGATTGTAAACCAGTCTAATAGAGTACAGATTGTCCCCAGTATTGACTTTGGTAAGTTTGTTTTGAAATGAATAATTATAAAACTTATTTGTAAACTGTGGTACAAATCCTGCCCTAGTTCCAGAATTTCTCTAATGCACAAAACAGTCACCGAAGTATAAAAAACTAATTATTATATAAAGTAGAACACTTCTTTGATTTTAAAAGAAAACTGTCCTGTGAAATAGTAACAAGGGCAAACACAATTATGTTTTAACACTATGGCTAACCCCCATTAAAGTGACACTTTGTTGTATCTCGAATATAAGGTATTCTTCCAAATTGTTATATTGCAAATAAGCAATTGAATATAATATATCATGGTTGTAATTGTATTAAACTACTGTGGAGTAGCTTTGCGTCAGGGACTTGAGTAATTGGTCAGATGTTTTCCCTACTCTGACGTAATTTGTACTTCATACTAAGTAAATTAGAGAATACGATATAAGTAATTCTCGGGTGGGACTCGAACCCACGACCTCCAGATCACTAGCCTGGCGTTCATACCTCTAGACCACCGAGCTTGCGCTGATGGCTATAATTTTTATGCAAGTATTGTCAAAAAATGTACTTAGTACAGTATTTATGTATGTATGTATGTATGTAGGGCAAAAAATTCGACCAATATATTCATGACTATCATTTTTATCAACAAATAATCCCAAATGATTAACTCATGCTTCTTTTATACTAATATCATGTTTCTGTGATGTAACAGTGCATATTAAAGAATAAATGTAATGTCAAATTAATAACATTTTATGCTTGGCAGTAGACTGATGTGTGGTTATGTTACAGTATGGTTTTACTTTACATCCAAGTCTGCCATCTGTATGGCATTAACTTCTGCCAGATTGCTTTCAAAGATAAACATGAAAACGTGCTTTAGAAGGAAAAATAAACGTTAATGAATATTGTAGCAAGGCATATTGTCTTGTTGTCACTGAGGCTTTTGCAGAAAAACAAAATTTAGCATATAGCATAGGTTGCATGGAATACCGTAATTACTTATAATAGGGTCTTTGAGTGAAGGAAGGAAGAAACATGGTACTTCAATTGGAATTCCTCCCCTTCCTAATTACTTTTAATAACTAGCACAAGGTTTGTTAGTGATATTGTTAATAGCTAATCTTGAGTAGAGTTAAATGGGTTTAAATATGTTGAATGTATTGTTGTCGATTGTGCCACTTGGGAAATTCATACAGTACACCCCTTTTGAGTTTTAATCTAACAGGTAGTAATGAATTTTGATTAAATAAATCTTCAAAGCTAGACAACTGCTTACCGATTTCTACAAGAGCATATTAGACAATATGTTTATGTTTTGAAACACTAACTACTACATTTGGAACAAACTTGTTAAAAAATAGAGTACCCTGTTCACATGCGCCCAAATATGAGATCTGGATTTAATTCAAGTCCGCAGTTTGTAGGATTAGAACAACTACTTTTTTTTCAAACCACCACATTTACAGCAGTGCTAGTCTAGCTCATGACAATTTGTCCAATCCTACTCGTAGCCAGCTGGCAAATTCTACTGTACT
Organism: Antedon mediterranea; assembly: GCF_964355755.1. NCBI lineage: Eukaryota > Metazoa > Echinodermata > Crinoidea > Comatulida > Antedonidae > Antedon > Antedon mediterranea. The sequence goes on from NC_092675.1 coordinate 22,350,974, forward strand.
AGGTATTAGGTCTAAAGTAATCTTTTCGTCAAAAGCATAGTGCTAGCTAGCATGAGCCTTCTTGGAATTTATTTTAGATACTGTAGAAGTATTTTTAAGTAGTCTTTTGCAGCTGGATCAGTGCCATTTCAAATTACAAGATAAATCTTGTGTGTTAAAATCTAAGAAGTTGGATTTAAAATGTAATATACCTGGCTATGCATACTTACTAGAAACAAAAACTGTTCAATGTGGATCAACTCAAGGGGCTAAGAAGCAAACTGCCTATTGAAATTTTCTGTCTAAATCAAAACATCGCGTTTCTTTATAATTTTTTTTTTGTGTCATCCTTTCAGACTATTTGAAAGTGTGATAGTAATTGGATTTCACCCAATTGTATTACAAAGTATCTTCATCATCCTGTAGTGAGTCAAATGTTCTACCAAAACACTGTGATACCCTTGCAACAGAAATAAGCTTAATCATCAGGGGTTTTCCCATTCCATTATGACATCATTGTTCAGTAAAACATTAAACAATGATATGGTCATTTCCAAATATGGTCATTTCCAAATAGTATGTGCAGTTTATATTCTTTATATTGATACCAAGTGGTATATCAAGAAAATTTATAAAGTTGGTTTCAACCATTTTCTGACATCTCTGTCACATTTAGTGAAATGACAATAAGAACTTTTCTGCTGATTTAAAAAATTATGAGTTTTTATTAGTATAATTTATGATCACCAACCAAATATTGCCTTAAAAAACTTTGAATTAAATGCTAGTGTGAAAAAGGGGGAATTCCATTGGATTTAATGCTATAGCCTATATTTAATTTTTCAGTGTTCTGTAATTGTATAGTTGAAAGTCATTGTACTTACAGTATTTCTTACAAATTTGTCGGACATGAAAACAACAAAATAATCCTTACATATAAAGTGTGTAAAAACAGGAATTGTACTGTTTATCACGCACGTTTTTATTGACATTCTGAAGGTCATGTTGGTCAGAATCTTAGTTTTGCGAACAATGTGTAGGACATCTTTGCGTGATTTCCTTTGTTTTTAGGCAACATCAAGGATATTTGAATTAAACGTCGGATTTTACAAGCTCTGCAGGAAGCTCAGCGGTTCCCGCTGAAGATTATTTTGATTATTGTATCAATCATTATAAGATTGTTGCATTCAAACCGCATGACTTACAGCTTATTCTTCTTATTTAAGATTATTTAAGGGTTATAGCAAGGTTTATGCTGTACTTTACAGCGAAACAGCCCACCAATCTTGCTTCTTCTCACACGCCATGTATTTCCATGTCAAAAATCTGTTTTACAGTATTTTCACTTGTTTGTTTCAAATTAAAAAAACACAGGAAATTATGTGCAAAATAAAGTAAATTTATCGTTTTAAAAAAGCAAATTTGTTTTAAACATGGAGTTTTCCTTTAAGCATCCTAGTAAATTGCATTGCAACCCAACTACTATAAAAAATAGAAAACACTATAAAAAATCAAAACACGTACAGTATTGCCATTCTAATGCTTCTTAAGTGCTTACATTAAACATTGATGGTACCAGGTAGCGATTAAATGCATATGTTCCTCAATTCCTGGATAATAACATGTATGACGGGGCTGACTGAGACCATGTATGTAGAGCCTACTTAATAGAAAAACTCAAACAAAAAAAGATAAAATGTACTACTCACAAATAAGAATAACATTGACTGATACATCCTTTGAATATATAAATTAATAAGAACCTGTTTAACAAAGTGCAATTCAATTACTATGTCAGTGTTCATTTCCTTGTATTTTATAAACAATTATTTAGATTAAACAATAAAGGGAAAAGAGAAAGTAATATGTTATATTAACGGTAATATTTATTTTGTATTAATTTAATTCTAATGTGTAGGCTATTCTATTGATGCTTTGTACTGTATATTCCACTAAAAAATGCATGATGTTTTTTAAAAAATCTATATTTTTAATAAATGTGTGTATGATCTTTATACCAGTACCATGTAGATAATATGTAAAAAGAACAAACACTCTACTGTGCAAGAGGATTTAACGTGATTATGATTATTGATAATATTAGAATAAAACAGGCAAACTGGCTCTTTATTGTTTTTGCTGTTTTCATTCATCTTGCCTGGGGAGTTTCATTATTGGCCGGGCTCCTACCTTGAATCAGGGAGATGTCTCCCTGCTAGAATCTGCCTATCTTGATTAAAATGCCACATTATGGAAGGGAAGAGAAAATCCATATGTACCCTCATATGGAACCACACACTTTAAAAGGGAACATTTACACATTTTTGTCATCGTTCGTAAACCATGTTTATTAAAAAAAAATATTTTTAAAGTTGTTTATGTCTTTAATAGTTGTTATACTGTAATCTATTTTGATATGTTTGTTTCAATTTCACTGGCATGAGACCAACCACCAACAAACACTGTGATTATTATTATGCTGCAATTTATAACTTCAAGCTATTTCAAACAATTTAATGAAAATCACCTGGTGTAAACCATCCTGTCTTTGTTTCTGAAGACACATGTGGCCTCCAGGTGGCAGTATTTTATTGGATATAAATACCATACGGTTTCGGTTATTGAAATAAAAAATGTACAAATTGCTATTATGTTGAAAAGGTGTGTTGGTAATAAAAGCCATGTGTATTGTCTAGGCCACTGTGTACACCCCTGTCCATGCATAAAAACAACATTTGATATCAAAAAGAAATTAAAATGGGTTTCAGATATACGTCTTTAACAAATGCTTACCTGGATGACTCACCCATTCTTCATTACCGTGTTTATGGGCAGATCTAGCATAACGAAGAAAAAAAAAGTTGGGGGTGCATAGCAAGAAGTAAGCTTTACTTTTTCTGAGAAACTGCTACTAATTCAGTTTGGCCACAAAAAAAAATGCATGGAAATAACTTAATGAGTTTTTAAGTCCGGCCATTTTTAAATCTACTTATTATACAATTCTTAAAGGGTATTGTCCCTAAAAAGCAAGAAAAATTAAGAATAATTAAATCAGACTTTGAATAGGTTATTTTGTAATTATAATAATGTTAATCACTTCCATAGAAAAAATAACAAAAACAAATAATGTTTTCACTTATAAAATCACATAATAAATAATAATAAATCAAAAACCCATTGACTGGCAGCCAATTTTACCATTTTTTGCTTTAAATTACATTTTTTCAGGTACTGTATATACATTTTTTTTTCGATCCAATTTTGATCAAAGTGGATATCAACATATAATGCCAGATATTTAGTGCTTGTATTAACAATTTATTGCTTGTATTAACAATCTCAAAAAAGTTGATTGGATGGCAGTGTTGTGAAAGTTATTTTTAGTGAAAATGCTAAATTAATAAAATCATAAATACTAGGTCTATTGTATAAAGTAAACAATTTGTGTATAATAATAACAAGTACCCAGAGAATTGACACCTGTGATTGCAACTTGACACCATGTGATGCATTAATCACAGGTGCAAAACGATACAGATGTTATACCTTATTTGAATTGATTGGTTTAAACACCTGGTTAATGTTTATGATAATTTTGAAATTCAATAAACTTTATTTTGACTTGACACATCATTTTAGACCCCTCCCTTTTGACTGTGACCTTTGTTTATACCATGAAGTAAAAACATACAACACAAAGTTCTTTCACCTTTGAATGTGGATCTGTTTAGTTCATGAATAACCAACCTTTAGGGAGCTAGTTCCATCCGTTGATGCTCGGCCATAAAGTGTACTTGGACAGTGCATTAGGAGACGATACATTTTTTGTTTTTAAGTGTTCTGCACATTTGCCAGACCAAAGGATTAATGCATCATGCATGTAAAAGTCAATGCTATTGACAAAGTTGAAAAATTGATGAGAGATGGGAATCGAACCAAACCCCTAAAGGCATTCTTGACTCACAGCTATAATTATCAGCAATTGAGTTGGGTTGGGTTGATTGCAAATTTTATTGCCGATCTCACTTCTTTCCTTCCTAATCCATTTTAAGCAGTAGGTAGGAAGGGAAATATTTATAAACTTTAATATTACATGTTAATAATAATTATTAAAATTTATAATTTGGTCGTATTGGTCCAATATGCAATCAGTAATGTATATTGATAATTATTAAAATTTATAGTATTTTGTATATTTGTAACGAATAATTGTGTTAGTCTATTTTCTCATTTTGATATCTAAAATTATGTTTTTTTTTTCAGCTTTGGAATCATGTAAAAGGCGATTAGTATCACTGAACCTTCCCACAATGCCTGAGAATTTTACAGACATTGAGAGAAGCATCTTCATCTCATCTATTGTACCCTTTAAATGTGAAAAAGTTGTGAGTATGTTGTTCATTGTTTGAAACTCTGTATCATGTGAAATAAAAGTTTTTTTTCAATTTTCTCATAGAGGGCGCTGTGCAGTTATTATTCAAGAATTTGTATTTCTAGCATAGTTTTTTTTGCAATAAATCATGTATTAAAATGGGTTTTTTACAGTATGAAATATACTTTACTAGAAATGTTTACAGTACAGTTTTTAAACATTCTTTTGACTCTGTTTACCGTTTCTTTCAGTTAAAAAAATGGCTTGAAAATAATGTTTATGAAATAATTATTACTAACTTTGAAATACAAAAACTATTGCTTCAAACAAGTTTGTATTACTGTTAGGTATTAGAATATTTCATCCACAATGTGTGGAAGAGCAATAGTTCTTCTACAATGTGCAATCAAGTTTATCTAATTGTAGTTGTATTGATATTGCACAATGGTTTATATGATAACCATCTTTTCTGAAACACATTTTTCCCCTATTTAAAATATAATATTTAAAGAGGAAGAAGTGTATAGCTGCAACCCTCTGTCAAAATGAATTTGTATTTGTGTGTCTCTGATACTAATAGTGAAATATGCAAATTACTCAAGCCATGTTGATAATCTTTGTTTTCTTAGATTCGAGCAGCTGGTGCCCTTCTTAAGTTCATGGAGAAGAAACGTGTTGGTGTTGAGCTGGAAGACATGGGTATTAAAGTGCCGGTTCTTTCTCTTCACCTTTTCTCTTTGTAAGTTATCTGAGTCTAAAATAGAATACAAAGTAATCATTCTTACCCTTTTCTATAGCCCTTAAAATATTTCCTTAAAAAGGGCCTACCTTAGTTATTTGTTTATGTTCCACACAGGATAAGATAAAATAATAAAAATATTGATATAATTATTTTAGATAAAAGTAGTTGTTTAGCTTCTTTGGCCATTGAAAATAACTACAAAGGATACAATATTAATTTATGTGATGGTGGGGAAAAAGAAAAAAAAATTTTTAAAAAACAGTTGTCCAAAAAGGTTCCTCGATAGCAAATCTTAAATAAAGGGAAGAAATATATTTGAAAATGTAGGCATCTTACTAATTCTCTAGGTGCAATACTTTGAATGTCATAATTTGAAATGTGGTGTTTGTGGCACACATCTTTTTTCATTTTTTGTTTAGGAAAGACACTCTTTTCCTTGAAGAAAACACCTACCGTGCCCTTCAGATATTCCGTAAGGAGTTGCATCCGTCAGCCTTTAAGAGTGGAGGAAGTGGTGCTAAAGAAGGTCTCAGTCTGTTTGGTAAGGTGTTGGTTGCTAGCTTTAACAACAATATTTATTTATTATTGTTTGCACGCAAGTACATATTCAACTGCCAAAGTTTTAAGGCCAATTTACACAGACGCTAATAATAATAATATTTATTTCCACAAATAATGAAGCAAAATACAGAGTAGCATAATACTGTAAATATACAACTGATAATGAACATAAATAGTTTAACGCAAGAAAAGAAGTTGGTAAATAGAAAAGGGACGCCGCTCAGGTCAGATACAGATTCTACATGGACAAGCTACGTACTTCTCCATTTTCTGTTACCACTCGTCTCTGTAATTTGGTCTTTAATGTTGGTGTTTAAACAGGTAAAAGTAATATAAACGGCAATATTTTGTATTGTTAATGTAGGTATTTTGAATAGAACCAAGTCAATAATTGGTAGTAATCTAATGAGGTAATTTTCCAAAGAAGTAAATTAAAATTTTACGTTTATTATTTTGGTTACTTTTTAGTTGAACGTGTTTTAAACACTTTTTATCACATAATTTTAAACTATGTTTTCATTAATATTCCAATGTTCAGTATCCATCAGCAAGATTCATCAACCAGCCCGTGGCAGCAACGAAACATCCGTCATAATCCCTTTTGTTCCTATATAAGTTCTTTTTCATTCTCATTTACACACACAGCCCAAACAGCACAGGATAGTGTTGATTAGTATTTTTTGTCTTTTTACGACTATTGCATCTTTTTTTTTTTCTTGCATAGAATTTTTTAAAAGAGATCACATTTTCAACTATAATCAAATCTTTTATTGTTATTTAATTACTAACAATTGTTTTCTATTTTCTATTTTGTCTTTTGCGTAATTAAGTAAATATAATAATTAGGTTTCTTTTAAATTATCTTCTTGTTAGTGTCATTGTTGAAAATGAAAGCATATTTTTGCATATGATAATATTGATTTTGCTATTGGTAGGGTCTGGTTTAGGAGGCCGTCTCGTGATATCAATCTTCTTCGCCAGCGTCAAGAAGCCATTGCATTTTTCATGTCTCCAAGGAATGTGGAAGTTCTCTCATCTTTACAAGGCTGTCTGAAACATATAAAGAATGTGCCGGTATTTATATTTTAACAAATTCTATCATTTAAAATATCTTTTGCCATTTATTTTATGGTGTGTGAAACAAATTATGACACTAGGCATCCTTGATAGCCAAAATCTTTAGCGTGGAAACTTTATTGATTCCATTGATTCCCTTCCATATTTGATTCCCTTCCATATTTGATTCCCTTCCCATATTTGATTCCCTTCCCATATTTGATTCCTTCCATATTTGATTCCCTTCCATATTTGATTACCTTCCATATTTGATTACCTTCCATATTTGATTCCCTTCCCATATTTGATTCCCTTCCCATATTTGATTCCCTTCTCATATTTGATTCCTTCCATATTTGATTCCCTTCCATATTTGATTCCCTTCCATATTTGATTACCTTCCATATTTGATTCCCTTCCATATTTGATTACCTTCCATATTTGATTCCCTTCCATATTTGATTCCCTTCCATATTTGATTACCTTCCATATTTGATTACCTTCCATATTTGATTACCTTCCATATTTGATTACCTTCCATATTTGATTACCTTCCATATTTGATTCCCTTCCCATATTTGATTACCTTCCATATTTGATTCCCTTCCATATTTGATTCCCTTCCATATTTGATTCCCTTCCATATTTGATTCCCTTCCATATTTGATTCCTTCCATATTTGATTCCCTTCCATATTTGATTCCCTTCCCATATTTGATTCCCTTCCATATTTGATTCCTTCCATATTTGATTCCCTTCCATATTTGATTCCCTTCCATATTTGATTCCCTTCCATATTTGATTCCCTTCCATATTTGATTCCTTCCATATTTGATTCCCTTCCATATTTGATTCCCTTCCATATTTGATTCCCTTCCATATTTGATTCCTTCCATATTTGATTCCCTTCCATATTTGATTCCCTTCCATATTTGATTCCCTTCCATATTTGATTCCCTTCCATATTTGATTCCTTCCATATTTGATTCCTTCCATATTTGATTCCCTTCCATATTTGATTACCTTCCATATTTGATTACCTTCCATATTTGATTCCCTTCCCATATTTGATTCCCTTCCCATATTTGATTCCCTTCTCATATTTGATTCCTTCCATATTTGATTCCCTTCCATATTTGATTCCCTTCCATATTTGATTACCTTCCATATTTGATTCCCTTCCATATTTGATTACCTTCCATATTTGATTCCCTTCCATATTTGATTCCCTTCCATATTTGATTACCTTCCATATTTGATTACCTTCCATATTTGATTACCTTCCATATTTGATTACCTTCCATATTTGATTCCCTTCCCATATTTGATTACCTTCCATATTTGATTCCCTTCCATATTTGATTCCCTTCCATATTTGATTCCCTTCCATATTTGATTCCCTTCCATATTTGGTTCCCTTCCATATTTGATTCCTTCCATATTTGATTTCCTTCCATATTTGATTCCCTTCCATATTTGATTTCCTTCCATATTTGATTACCTTCCATAGCCTATTTGATTCCCTTCCATATTTGATTCCCTTCCATATTTGATTACCTTCCATATTTGATTCCCTTCCATATTTGATTACCTTCCATATTTGATTACCTTCCATATTTGATTACCTTCCCATATTTGATTCCCTTCCATATTTGATTCCCTTCCATATTTGATTCCCTTCCATATTTGATTCCCTTCCATATTTGATTCCCTTCCATATTTGATTCCTTCCATATTTGATTCCCTTCCATATTTGATTCCCTTCCATATTTGATTCCCTTCCATATTTGATTCCCTTCCCATATTTGATTACCTTCCATATTTGATTCCCTTCCCATATTTGATTACCTTCCATATTTGATTCCCTTCCATATTTGATTCCTTTCCATATTTGATTCCCTTCCATATTTGATTCCCTTCCATATTTGATTCCCTTCCATATTTGATTCCCTTCCATATTTGATTCCCTTCCATATTTGATTCCCTTCCATATTTGATTCCCTTCCATATTTGATTCCCTTCCATATTTGATTCCTTTCCCATATTTGATTCCCTTCCATATTTGGTTCCCTTCCATATTTGGTTCCCTTCCATATTTGATTACCTTCCATATTTGATTCCCTTCCATATTTGATTCCCTTCCCATATTTGATTCCTTCCATATTTGATTCCCTTCCATATTTGATTCCCTTCCATATTTGATTCCCTTCCATATTTGATTCCCTTCCATATTTGATTCCCTTCCATATTTGATTCCCTTCCATATTTGATTCCCTTCCCATATTTGATTCCCTTCCATATTTGGTTCCCTTCCATATTTGATTCCCTTCCATATTTGATTCCCTTCCATATTTGATTCCTTCCATATTTGATTCCCTTCCATATTTGATTCCCTTCCATATTTGATTCCTTCCATATTTGATTCCCTTCCATATTTGATTCCCTTCCCATATTTGATTCCCTTCCATATTTGGTTCCCTTCCATATTTGATTCCCTTCCATATTTGATTCCCTTCCATATTTGGTTCCCTTCCATATTTGATTCCCTTCCATATTTGGTTCCCTTCCATATTTGATTCCTTTCCATATTTGATTCCTTTCCATATTTGATTCCCTTCCATATTTGATTCTCTTCCATATTTGATTCCCTTCCATATTTGATTCCCTTCCATATTTGATTCCCTTCCATATTTGATTCCCTTCCCATATTTGATTCCCTTCCATATTTGATTCCCTTCCATATTTGATTACCTTCCATATTTGATTCCCTTCCATATTTGATTCCCTTCCATATTTGATTCCCTTCCATATTTGATTCCCTTCCCATATTTGGTTCCCTTCCATATTTGATTCCCTTCCATATTTGATTACCTTCCATATTTGATTCCCTTCCATATTTGATTCCCTTCCATATTTGATTCCCTTCCATATTTGATTCCCTTCCATATTTGATTCCCTTCCATATTTGATTACCTTCCATATTTGATTACCTTCCATATTTGATTACCTTCCATATTTGATTCCCTTCCATATTTGATTCCCTTCCATATTTGATTACCTTCCATATTTGATTCCCTTCCCATATTTGATTCCCTTCCATATTTGATTCCCTTCCCATATTTGATTCCCTTCCGTATTTGATTCCCTTCCCATATTTGGTTCCCTTCCATATTTGATTCCCTTCCATATTTGATTCCCTTCCATATTTGATTCCCTTCCATATTTGATTCCCTTCCCATATTTGATTCCCTTCCATATTTGATTCCCTTCCATATTTGATTCCCTTCCCATATTTGATTCCCTTCCATATTTGGTTCCCTTCCATATTTGATTCCCTTCCATATTTGATTTCCTTCCATATTTGATTCCCTTCCATATTTGATTCCCTTCCATATTTGGTTCCCTTCCATATTTGATTCCCTTCCATATTTGATTCCCTTTCCATATTTGATTCCCTTCCATATTTGGTTCCCTTCCATATTTGATTCCCTTCCATATTTGATTCCCTTCCATATTTGATTCCCTTCCGTATTTGATTCCCTTCCATATTTGATTCCCTTCCATATTTGATTCCCTTCCATATTTGGTTCCCTTCCATATTTGGTTCTCTTCCATATTTGATTCCCTTCCATATTTGATTTCCTTCCATATTTGATTCCTTCCATATTTGATTCCTTCCATATTTGATTCCCTTCCATATTTGATTCCCTTCCATATTTGGTTCCCTTCCATATTTGATTCCCTTCCATATTTGATTCCCTTCCATATTTGTATACTGTGTATATGTTTCTTTTTTGACCTACCTTATAACATTTTGGATAAATTATACTTCAATATATTCCAAAATTGATTTTTATTGTTACTATTAGAATTTCAATTGTATGACTGCATTTATCCTTTTTTCCCCATTTTATTTATTGCATTCAATGTAGTGAATTACCATATCTCTCTAATTGAAATAATGCAACTTTTATTTTATTTTCTAGAGGATTTTATCCAAGATGAAGCAAGCTCAGGCTTCCATTGGTGACTGGCAAGCTCTGTATAAGGTACATTTATTACAATGTTACACAATCCTTGTTTACATTTTTGTTTCAAAAATTATCTATTGTATTTATTTTTCAATGTTTATAGAACCTTCTTTTGCTCAGTCAAGCTTTAATACATTCTCCAAAGATATTTCACTTTTGTGAGTTGGGGAACCCTTGAGCAAAGGATCAGTCATATAATTTGAAGAAGTTCTTTATTGTTTAATATTGTAATATTTACTAACATGTATGATTGTGACTTATTTACAGACTGCTTTCAATGCTGTTTACATTGGGGATATCTGCAGAGCACAAGCTACAAGCTTGCACATTTTTAAACAGGTTAGTAGATAATGTTTACATGCAAAAAAAAGAAACAATAATAATAATAAAATCATTATTTTGCAACGTAAAAAAACTTGTTCACCAGAAAGTTGTTCTTTCACGAGGCGATAAGCATCGTAAAAAGTAGTTTATTAACAATTTTAATCAAGGTAAGTATAAATCAAAGAATAAATATAAAGTTAGACAAACAACAGCAACATATTTTTTCTTAAATTACACATTGTCTTGAATTTTTTATATTATTTTTAGGTTTACATGAATGATTTTAACATTTAAATTTGGTACATGTTTTTTTAAAAAATAATATCCAAAGCTTTAGGTTTTGATGAAGAATGTCTTATAAGAAAAACATTTTATAAACATTTAACAAGTTATAGTGAGCCCTCAATGTAGGGTTTATTTCTTTATTGATAATGTTAGCTAACTTGAATTCTGCCCTCTTTAGTTTTCATTTAAATGTAGTTTTATCCAATCAGTGGTCTAGATAAAAACAATCGCCTTTGAAATCAATCAAAGATTATGATATCTGGTATGATCAATTTCACTGCTTTTTTCCATGTACAAAAAAAAAATCTTTTCGCGTTTGGAAAATATTTTTTTATACTATTGCTTCTAAAATACAACAGCGCCACCTATTTTCTACTTTCGTCACAAATGTTATTATAATAATATAATAACTTTATTTGAACAGACGCTTTTAGAACAGCGGCACACGTTTTATGACGGTGCGTTCATAAGTTTAAAGAAAAAGAAAAGGAAATGAATTATACAATAGTTAATTAACAAATTAAAGTATGAAAATAAACTTTAAGATCAACGAATACAGTAAACACAAATAGAAATTTAAAAAGATTTACAGAGATGTACACCAGTCTTTCTCTGCAACATTAAATACAATATACAGTGAGAATTAATAAACAAAATTATAAAGCAACAATGCAAATTAGCTCTTTTTTAACTCTGATCTTTTTTTCCAGGCAACTTTAAGGAAATTCTTACAGTATTTGTCAAATGCTGTCAAGACAGCTTTACTAGGATCCAAGTTAATATCTCCCCCTAAAACTATAGTAGTTTTTTCATTAACATCAGCATTTATAAAATGTTCCCATGTTGCAGACTCATCCAAATTTTCAAGGTCATTATTTAGCTTCACTAATTATTGTTATTGTTATGACTGTTTCGCGATGGAAGTACATTTTTGGAGAGATATATATGTACTAATTTAGATCAAAAAGGCATTTAAATTAGCTTTAGATCGTTTTTATGATTTTGATTAATTAATGGGAACATCTCTACAAGACGTAAAATCATTAAAAAAAAATTAGCCTAGATGAGTTCCAGTTGCCTGTCGAAGTTTCGTATTGCTGTCTTTCAGCCTAGCTAGGCCTAGTATAGTAGGCCTAGGCCTGTTAGTATTAGGCTAGGCCTAGGCGTTTTAGCCTTGCTAGGCCTAGGATGGTTGGTCGTTTGTTGAAACACTACATTATGTGCATTTATAAAATCCATATAAATAATAATAGTTAATATAATTATTAAAAACCAAATGTTGTTATTGTTTTAATCAATGTTAATCTAATGTAGACCTTGGCTGGGCCTTTCTTTTTATTTGATTCAAATAAGAGGATCTATTTAGATTTTGTATAAAACAAATAATGAATGTTTTATATTCGTGTAATGGTACAAATAATGGCATTTGGTGAATGATGAAGGTTATATATAAACTCGGCTTCGCCTCATTGAAATATAACCTTTCATCATTCACCTCATGCCATTTATTTGTACCATCACTCATAAACATTCATTATTTGTATAATATATGATGAGATGGTTAATAAATTTTAACTGTATTTATTCAACCTCTGTGATGTGCTGCTCACATATCGTCTAAACATTACATTTACTACAAATAATCTTGCTTTAGACAAAAAAACAAAATGTACATAAATATCTACGTAATCTTTTATTATTCACAAAAATCCACCATGATACAATTCAAATTTACTGTAACACTAGAGGGTGCTATGTGTTATATATTGTGCTCTGGGAATGAATGATTACACTAAGTATTTCACTAAGAAATCAGACCATGTGCTAATGTTCAGCCATCTTGTAGAACTCCTTTATTAGTCTCCAATCCAGTCGTTAAATTCCTAATATGAATATATTACATTACTTCCTTCTTTTAAAATTGAGTCAAGTGATACAGGTATTGGTTTTGTAAAATACAGTATTAATTATAGTATGGCTATCTAATATAACATTCTAAAACTAAGTAACAATAAACATAATGCATATAACAAAAACAAGATCTTCTAGATTTAAATTAACTATATAATGATTACATCTTATTTCCCTTTTCCTTTCTCTCTCTTTACATCAGATGTGGTATCCAACATCATGTGATTAGGATGTATTATTTTAACCAATCGTCCTATTTTAACTTCATACTTTCTTGGACCTAATACCTTTATTACTATGCCATTTAACCATTTATCTTGTCCTTTACCTTGTGTTCTCATGTTATTCACTTTTACTTTGTCTGACACTGAAAAGATTCTTTCTGATTGTGTTTTAGGATCTTTATGTAGTTTTTGGCTATATTGTTTACATTCTATTCGTTCTGCTAAACTAGGATTTACTAATGACAGTCTTGTTCTTAAATTTCTTTTCAGAAATAATTCAGATGGTGTACACTTAGTAGTTGTATGAGGAGGTGTCATTCTGTATCTGAATAAAAAGTTAGCTAGTCTAACTTTGATATTATCCTTTTTGCCTTCAATCACTTGTTTTGTTAACGCCTCTTTAATGACCCTAACCGATCTTTCGGCAGCCCCATTTGTGGGTGCATGATAAACAGGTGAAAACGTTAATGCAATACCATTATTTTGGCAAAATATTTTAAAGTCTGTACTTGCAAACTGAGGACCGTTATCACAAACAATTTCCTCGGGTAAACCGAAACGTGCAAATATTAGTTTTAGTTCCTCAATGGTTCTAGTACTTGTGGTTGTTTTCATATGAACTACCTCTAACCACTTTGAGTGACTATCAATTAACACTAAGAAATTATCTTTATCCTTCTCACAAAAATCAATGTGAATTCTCTGGAATGGTCTAGTTGGCCATTTCCAAGGAATAAGTGGTGTGGTAGGTAAACTAAACACTTTGGCATGGATTACAACTCTTAACTATATTCTCAATATCTAGATCAAGCTTAGGCCACCACAGCTATGATCGGGCAATTGCCTTCATCTGGCAAATTCCAGGGTGTTCCCAATGTAATTCTGTTAGCATTTTATCTCGTAATTCAGTAGGAATAATAACTCTAGGACCCCATAATAGGCAATTTCCAACACATGTTAGCTCAAGCTTTCTCTGTACAAATGGCTTCAAACTATTATTTTCACTTAGAAGTTTACATGCAGCCTCATTAGGCCATCCTTGCTTTACATAATTAAGTACCTTACTTAAAGTTTCATCTTTAATAGTCTTTCGTTCAATTTCATCTGCTTTGATTGGAAAGTCTTCATCAATACTGATACTGTAGATCGCATGTTCAAGTTGTGTGGTAAGCGCGATAAATACGTCTGCCACTGCGTTATCCTCTGAACGTATGTATTCTATTTCGTAGTTGTATTCGTTAAGTAGTAACGCCCACCGTTGGATTCTACTAGCTGCCACTACCGGCACCTCGGTGGTTGGACCTAGTATCTTAGTTAATGGTTTGTGGTCCGTACGAATCGTAAATTTTCGACCTATGAGAGACGCTTGATTCCATAAATAATTGATAACGCTTCCTTCTCGAGCGGTGCATAACCTTGTTCACTCTTTGTTAGCGTTCGCGATGCGTAATGAATGGGTCTCTCTGTATTATCATCCATTATGTGCGAAATAACAGCACCTATGCCATAAGGACTAGCATCAGTACACAAAATTAATGGTCGCTTTACATCATAATGTGTTAAACACAAATCTGAAGTTAGTTGTTTCTTACACCAGTCAAATGCGTTTTGGTAATCCGCTGTCCATTTCCACTCTACGTCATCTTTCAACAGTGTATTTAATGGTTTCAATACTGTAGATAAGTTCTGTAAGAATTTCGAATAGAACTGCACCATCCCTAGGAAGGATCTTAGTTGTTTGGTGGTTTGTGGCTGCGGAGCTTCTTTAATCGGTTTGATTTTGCTATCAACCGGAGATATACCATGTTTGTCGACTCGCAATCCCAAATAAACTACTTCGATTTCCAAAAATTTACACTTGGAAGTTTTTAGTTTTACATTGTTGTCTTTGAAACGTTAAATACAGTCTCTAATACTCTTAAGTTCTCAGCTTCGGTTTTCGTATGGATCAAAACATCATCTTGATTGCATAAGCAACATTCAATCCCTGTTAACATCTTATCCATTTGTTTTTGGAACAGCTTTGATGCAGGTTTAATTCCATACGGCAGTTTGTTAAACGTATATAGACCTTTGTGTGTGTTTATAGTTACAAACTCTTTACTCTCTTCGTCAATATTCAACTGTGTGTATGCATGTGATAAGTCAAGCTTTGTAAATACACGTTTTCCTGAAAGTTCAGAGTACAAATCATCAGCACTGGGTAAGCTGTATTCTTCATCTGTTACATGTTGGTTTATGGTAACACTATAGTCCCTACAAATTCTAACAGTACCGTCGGATTTAGGAACCACTACTATAGGTGATGCCCAATTTGATTTTTCTACTTTCGTTAGT
This sequence comes from Antedon mediterranea, assembly GCF_964355755.1. Classification (NCBI taxonomy): domain Eukaryota; kingdom Metazoa; phylum Echinodermata; class Crinoidea; order Comatulida; family Antedonidae; genus Antedon; species Antedon mediterranea. Next base: position 22,366,796 of record NC_092675.1, read on the forward strand.
ACATGTTCATTTTCTAATCTAACCAACTCTCTTTCTACTTTAGATTTCATTGCATATGGTACAAATCTAGCTTTACAATATATGGGTTGAACATTTTGTTTCATGTTAATATGAGCTTTTTCTCCTGTAATACCTTTCTTATCAGACTCCAACAATTGTGCATGTTCTTTTAACAATGCCTGAAACTGAGAATTATCTCTCAAATTTACACCTTTATCTTTTTGCAGACTATTTACATTTCTGGAATTTAAGTTTTGGGTTAGTTTTGACCAGTCTAGTTTAACCACATTAAGCCAATCTACACCAAGTAAAGTCGGTTTAGCTTTATAGTCAGCTACGTTAGCACTCAGATAGTGTATGACATTTTGTTTGTCAACAACTTTACACTTAATTTTTCCAGTTAACTTAAGTTTCTCACCACTGTATGTTTTAAGGGGAATAACATCTGGGTCAATTTTAATATGACTAAAATATTTGTTGTAGGTATCAATAGACATTATAGTATCATCAGCTTGAGTATCAATTAGCATTTCAAGATTAACATCATTTACGTTTAAAATAGTTTTGAAATGACTTCTATCTATCTTATTGTTACTTAATACAAACATTGAATGATCACTGTCGCCATCATCTGAGAACCCTCGTTCTGTTTGATTGACACGGCTACTTATTACCACCGCGTGAACTTTGGTCGTTATGTCGCTGGTTGTTTCTACCACGTGAAGAATTTCCCTTGCGTGTACTCTTTGAATAACACTGTGTTGCGTAATGTCCTACTCTTGAACAACGATAGCATATTCTATTGCTAGCTGGACACTGTGAAGCGGTATGGCCTGGTGTAGAACCACACTTATTACATTGCTTCGCTTGTGTTATTTTATTAACTGAATGATCTGCCTTAGTCTCGCCACTACGAGTAGGCATACTACTACTAGTATTATCACCGTTCTCCATTTCATTAGATTGTTTAGTTGTTAGTTCATTTGTCCTACCATGTAGAAGTAACTCATCTAATGTACATCCACCCGTTTTCAAACCAAATTTTCTTAGCTTAGAATCTGTTGTCGATTGAATAATATGTGATTTAATCTCTCCACTAATCTCATGGAAATCACACTTATCAGCTTGTTCACGTTGTGATACACGTCAATGCTCTCACCTTTATTTTGCTGTAACTTTCTAAATTTTGATCTTTCAAATTCACTGTTCGATGATGGTAAGAAGTAATTTTCAAAGCTTCTTTTGCCTGTACGTATGTCGTACCTTTATTTGGTAGCATTTCAAATGTGTTAAAGTTACCTGGGCCAATGAAGTGTAGCAGTAGTGCTCTCTTCCTTACGTCAACAGTCACGTTCGCCGCCACTAAGTAGTTATCAAACCTGGCGATCCATCTCGCCCATTCTTGTATGGTTGGATCAAAATACTCCACCGATATGTCAAATTTAGACATTATTGCTTACTTATAATATAATATTCACGGAGTTCACTTATCCACAATTCTCATCGCCAATGTATAATATATGATGAGATGGTTAATAAATTTTAACTGTATTTATTCAACCTCTGTGATGTGCTGCTCACATATCGTCTAAACATTACATTTACTACAAATAATCTTGCTTTAGACAAAAAAACAAAATGTACATAAATATCTACGTAATCTTTTATTATTCACAAAAATCCACCATGATACAATTCAAATTTACTGTAACACTAGAGGGTGCTATGTGTTATATATTGTGCTCTGGGAATGAATGATTACACTAAGTATTTCACTAAGAAATCAGACCATGTGCTAATGTTCAGCCATCTTGTAGAACTCCAATCCAGTCGTTAAATTCCTAATATGAATATATTACACTATGTAAATTGTTACAATATTTCCTGCTACTGAGTGCACAGTTCTAGTGTCTAGTATCATTTCCTCCTTTTATTTTTGATGTAAAGTCCATTGAGAGCTTGGTTATATGCGCTATATAAGAACAGACTATTATGTGATAAAAATTTTATCAATTTAAGTATACTAAAAAATATGTATTTAATATTTCTATTGCAAATTGTAATTTGCTATATTTATGACGAACCACATAACACATGACAAATGTGTGCAATAAATACTATTAAATAATACAATAAAGTTTTATTGGTAAATTAAAAATATAATTAAAGAATGTTGCTTTATATAATTTTTAATTACTTTTTCTAAAAAGTTACATTTTGCATACTATAGCTTTAAACACGCTGACTATAAGCTGCATAGTGTTTTAAAGGTTTTAAAGACAGTTATTTTTATTTCATTTCATCTTCATCCAACAGCGACCAAAGTCGCCCATAACAGGATTGAATAAATAAATATAATTTATATAGATAATTAATTAAACAACACAATTAGCTAAAATTACAGGTAAATCAATACCATAGCAAATTGTCATAAAGAAAGTAATTAAATAGATGTAATAGCAACAGTAATCTTACAACGAAAACAATAAATAGTATCACAAAAAATATCAATAAATATATCATTTTGGATAGGACTTTTCAGATTATAAATGTTTCTATTGATTTGAAAGTGGACAAAAATACTACCGGGGTACTAGCATATAGATGTTAAGGAAATAGAGGGTGCTACAGTATTTCCATTTGCATGGCAAAAATAATAGTCCCTAATACCTAGAGGGTGCTATATGGATATAAATATTTGCTACTGAAAAAGAACAATACTAGTGGTCAAATCGAGTATATTGGCGTCCCTGGTCAGACAACACGTTAAGCTTGGTAATTAGTGTTGAGAATCATATTTTAACTTTTTTTACTGTGAATTGAAAATATGTCTAATTCCAATTATTTCGTGAGTCATTTGTTATTTTTTATTAAGCAATTTCAAACTATTTTTAGGACCATTTCTTAAAATGAGTATTTTTTAGTTATGGACAGGAAATAATCAAATCTTTTTTATCTTCTCTGCAGTCGTGTCTTGAACCATCATGGAATCACGCAAGATTTTTAATCTATCTAAACTTTCTTTATTCACTCTGATATGTTCAAATTTTAATTTGTAGTTTGTCTAAAAGTTTATTGTATGGTGTGTGTGATGTTGAATTTTGACTGTTTATAGCCTACCAACCGTACCATACTTTTTATTAATGAACAGTTTGAATTTGTTATTTATTTATTTATTTATTTATACTGGGTAACCCCTCAGTCAAGAACTGGTCTGATCAGTTGCTGAGTGTAGCAGTGAAGTTAAGCAGTACAAATAATTGCAACATATTGCAGGTGGAGTGTGTCTCTTCCAGTTAGTTAATCCCTTTTTATCCCGTTATATTAAGACAGAGGACTCTGGTAATAAAGTGATTATCCAAGAAGACTGTTAACTTTTAAGTGCTCCTTAGAAAACTTGCTATTATCTATTGAGGCTTAATTCAATAAGTAACCTTGTTTGATACATTATTATTATTCATACCTGATGTAACTACAGTACTGAATTTACATATTACTATTTACCTCCACGATAATACATTGAATGTTTATTTTTCATGCTAAAGATTTATATATATTATACAACAGTAAATATTAGTAAAGTTATACATATAATAAGTGTGTTCATATCCTTCAAAATCAATTCACAATATCAATCAAAATAAAGTTTGTACCATTTACAAACATTTGTTTTTTTTTTATAGTTTCCAACAAAATACAATTTGTAAATGGTATATAATTAACTAAATGGAAAATGTTAAATCAACATTATTAAAAAACTAAAAGCACTTTGGTAAAAATATATATTAAATAAAAAATAAAAACTCACAAGGTTTGTTGACAATTAAAATTATTAATTAATGTATTTATATAAAAAGTAAACATTTTACTACAAGTTTTTCATGTTTTAAGAAGAAGATAAAAACCATAAGAATGTATATATACACATTTTTTCTTTCTTCCCATACTTAAATAATGTATGCAAGTACAGTATTCAGTATTCTGTACGATAGCCATCTCACTACTCTGTTCTTGGAGAAAGGTTGGATTAATCTTAAGCTACAGGGTAAATGGTTAGATAAAACCGAACTTTTGCTTAGCACATATCATTATTCAAATTATAACAAGTTCTGAACATAATATTATATTTAGTGTTTTTTTAAATAAAACAACCATGTATACTTATTTTATTTTAACTTTTATTTTTATAATAATGTTATGACCAAAGGTTTACCTGCTTCATTACATTGGTAGTCATTTTAACCATTTTTTTAGAAGAGGGACCTAGAGTTATATTTCTTAAAATAGAGTCATTGTGTTTGGAGGTTAGATGTGATCATACTCCAATGTTTCAGCACATTAATTTTATTCTATACCCAAGGCCTATTTGGCCGAGCTTAGGTCTTAGGGCTGTTTCAATCCTGACCCCAGAAAATGTCAATTTTTTAACCAAGCTTTTTATCCAAGTAAAGTAAAGCTTATTGATGCATTGTAGAAGTGTAAATTGTCATTAACCAGGGTATCAGGTAACATAATGAGATACTTATGAATGTCGAGGCAGAATTAGTTGTCTGTTCATGTTCCAAGTGCTTAACAACAGTTATTACACTATCATTATACCCTTCAGGATTAGTAGCTGTACACTTGTATTTACCTAGCGAAGTAGTCTCAGCATTTGTTAGCTTTAGCCAGGTATCACCAGTGAATGGATTATATTGGCCAATTAAGGGTTCTCTCTTGGGGCCGTACCAGGTAACTCTTGGATAAGGCTGGCCTAGAAAATTACATCGTAAAGTAACATTACTGTTTAGTTTAGTTAATACTTGAGATGAATTAGTGTATACGGATGGTGCAAAACATCGGGCTTTCTCAGAGTTTGTGCAATTGGGAACATTGCCAAAAAAGGTTGTGAAATATCTAGTAAGATTTGACATTGTACAGTCACAAGTTAGCATATTGTTATGCATATAAACAGTGGTCAAATAGGGGAGATAATAATTCAAGACAACGGTTGGAAATGTACGCAGTCTGTTATAGGATAAATTTATGTATTGAAGTTTTCGTAGTGGGATGCTAGGATAGGTTGGGAATACCAGAGATGACATTCTATTATTGTTTAATAGTAAGGCCGATAGCGTGCTATTTTCTTGATACAGGTCTGCAAAGGAAAATGTGCTTAACTTGTTATATTGAAAATATAATGTAGTTAAACTATACTGTGATTTGAATGCTCCTTCTTCAATTGTTGTTATCTTATTGCCTGACAAGTCAATGTTTGTGAGCGATATCAGTCCATCAAATAGTTGAGCAGGAATTGTATATAATGCATTTAAGCTTAAATCTAGATTCGTCAACTTTGTCATATGTTTAAAACAATCTGGTTCTATTGATGAAATTTGGTTTGCTTTTAAGTAGAGTATCTCTAATGAACTTAAACTACTAATCCAGTTTGATTTAACTTTAGTCAGCCGATTAGATGATAAATCAAGTGTTGTCAAATTATGAAGTTGTACAAATGCATCTTTCTTCACATCGGCTAGCATCCCTCGTCTCAAATACAATTGTATTAACGATGCTGTCAGACCGTTGAATGTGTTGCTATCAATAGTACTGAAACCTGGCGTCATTGAAAGGGTTTGTAATCGATGCAATCCTGTAAAAGAGTTACTCTCAAGCAGTCCTTTGAATTGCAAATAAAGATTTGTCAACTTATGTTGATTTCTAAAAGCATTCTCTTGTATAGTGACAACGTCCTCTTGTTGAAGGATAGCAATAGACTGTAGTTGTGTGTAATTAACAAACGCATCTGATGGTAGAGTTGTAAACGTTGAGTCTTCAAAATTCATTCGTGTAAGATTTACACATGGGTTTCCTGCAGGAATGCAAGAAAGATGTTGGCAGACGCACTCATCTTCGATGGCATTACAGTAGAAGGTTTTTTGTGTGCATGGTGCTGATATTATTCCTGATATCGACATCCCCATAAAGAACATTAAGACACATACTTTAACATCCATTTTGATGATTCTGAAAAAAGAAAATATTAAATAACTATTTGGTATTTTGTTATAACACTTTCAAAATTTGTCTGAACATTAGTCTGATTGGCATACTGTTTGTGCCAATATTGATATATATTACTTCCTATTGATATGACAGCTTTTATTGACATTTCCATACCTAACATGGTAGAGAATACTGCAATTGTATGTTGATAGTAATTACTTTTATAATATCAGACATTACACCTAGGCCTAGTATCTTTAATTTGTTTACATGCATTCATTGATTATTATTATGATGTGGGAATAGTCACTCAGCAGCCAAGACAACTTTAATATAAAAACAGATTTAATGTCTTCATAACAAGTAAAGAGACATTGAACAAAATTTAACGATGCACATAAAGGTTTTTAAGGGTTAGCTACCTATTGATAATTTTCATAATAACATTTAATATCTGACATTTAATATCTGTAAATAAGATGTGTGGCTATTATGACTTGTAGCTTATATTTGACTTGCAAAGCAAGGGGCTGCAGTAATACCTTTTGGTAAAGATCGCCTCTAAATATTTATATTATTATAATAAAGGGTAATTTAAACTCATGAAGATAATATTCTACATACCCATCAATGTTGTTACATGAAAATCAACTGTAGGGGAGAACATTCGACATGACCTACGTTGGTACATTGTTTATTTTTCTTTTTCTCATAATTAACCATAAAACATACAAGACAAACAATGACCTAGTTTAATGTTTTTATAATAATATGCATTATTTTTACAAAATTTCAAAATTGCAGGGAAAAGTCTCTTTAAATATTATTAATGCTTACAGTATTTTTTCATACTAACAAAGCAAGTTGTATAAAATACCTTTTGTGTAGTAGCATTGTGTCAATGTATGATTATATTTTTGCAATTATTCATTATAAAAATGTAATGAAAAAAATACATTCTTTATTATGTTTGCACATAAACACTACAGTAGATTTTTTATGCTAATTAGACGACAGTATTTTAAAATGTGATGCGAACCACTGCACTGAACTTTGATGCAATGGATGTTAGTAAGTTATGCTCAAAATCACTATGAGATCATGCCTCATGCAAGCAAAGTAGGAACATCATTTCAAATACATTTTTTACAAATTTCTAAATTTTACATACCTATGCTCAGTCTCACAGATACTGTATAATTGTTATTACCTCCGCCAAGGAGGTTATATTTTCACCCCTGTATGTTGTGTGTGTGTGTCTGTTCGTCTGTCTGTGAACAGACTGGAGGCCACAGTTTTTATCCGATTCTCACCAAATTTGGCCACAATATCTATACCCCAAAAGCTCGGACAAATTCGAATTTAAAGGCAAAAGGTCATAGGTCAAGATCACAACTAACAAAAAACTATTTTACTGCCTAGAGACCACAGTTTTTTTGCGATTCTCACCAAACTTGGCCACAATGACTCATCATATAATTGTGGTTAAATTTTGAAGGGTCAGAGTCAAAGATCAAGGTCCACAAAAAAAAAAAATTATAAAAAAAAAAATAAAAAAAAAAAAAAAAAAGAAAACTTCAGCGGGAGTTGAACCAGCAATCTCAACTGTGAGAGGCTGGATACATAACCATTACACCAAACTCTCATCCACAACTTTGTAGTGTGCAGTTAGCCTATTTACACGTAGAATTAAAAAAAATGTAAAATAAAACATTTTCAGGGGGCTTTTTATGTAGGGGAATTTTACAGTAGGCGGATCGAGGTTTGTACTCTCGGAGTACCCTCTAGTTGGTATTATAATCAAACCTGGCCAACCTTCCAGCTTGTCCCCCTCTTACCATAAAGTTGAAGGGAAAAAACCCCAACCAGAATACTGTATAATAATCAACTCCTCTATTGACAAAACCTTATTAAGGGGACGCTTTTCTGTGAAACGATCTATAATATTATAGGAGGAAAAGAGGGTTTTAACACTACAGCCCTATTCAGAGGACATTCATATTAAAGGGACATTTTTACTGCTTTTAAAGCCCTTATATCTTATTAAGAATAACTTTACCTGCAAAATTGTGATTTTATCTCCCCTTTAATGAGACAGAACCCTTTTTTTATTTTATCTGAAATTAATCAGTGGATCTTCCGGTATATTGCTAAAAACTCCTTTGCATTGATTGATGTTCAATTCAGTTGTATTTTATAGATAAGCATTTTTATTTAAACCGTCTAGTAGTAATGAAAAGCAGGAAAGAGCACGTCAAATGACAAAGTGTTAAATATATGATCAAGGCTGTTTATACATAGTACTATTAGACTATGGGTGTTGGTTTAAGGATCTTAACTAGGATTTTAGTCGAGTATGAAAAGTTTTCGTAGTTTAGAAGAAAATAAAATCTATTGAAACTTGGTCTACTCTATGGGTTAAAAAAAACCTAATAAACTTAGCATATGCTATTGAATTAAAATGATTTACTTCCTTTACATTGTATTAAATTGGATTGATATATTTTATTTGTACTTGTTCTTCAGTCAAAGAATGGTCTCCCAGAGAGCCCAGTTATGATCAGTGGCTGTGATTTAGTAAACAATTTAGATAATGCGGTACCTAAATCTAGATTATGATACTAGATTTTAGGCTACTTCTATTTTCTTTTATTTATTGCTTATTATTATTGATTATTGTTAACATTTTTTAAGAGTTCATTATCATTTATTATTTGTCGACCCCACTTGGAGTATGAGATTTAAAATTCAAGCCCACACAATCATAACATTACTCAACACACTCTCAAAACTAAAAGATTATAATAAACTATTTAACAAAATGCAAAGCAAACATTTCTAATTATGATTATTATTGTTATTGTTTCATTTTTTTTATTTTTAAAGTAATTCATTCATTTCCTTATTTCGAATAGATGATCCATGTACAAAACATGCAAAACAAAAATTAGTTTTCAGAAAAGAGATACATTAAAAGCTTTTAAAATTTACACATATTAATAGGAAATTTAAAAAAGAATATAAAATTTATTGTTCATAGTACTTACCGTTTGTAACCAATTTTACTGAAATGCTGACGATTAAACGTTTGATCATATATCACACATCAAATTAACATTAAAATGAGGATACTTCTACTGAAAACTATTAGTTGTCTGCTTCTGCTGTCAACAACGATATTTTAAACACTGACAGTTGGCTTCAGCTATAAGAGACAAGCTATCAATAAAAGCTCAATAACCACAAGCCAATCAAAACACTTGATTTATAATATTCAAAACATTTACACAAAAAAAAGTGTTTCCATGCCAACAAAGCATTACTTATCAAATTTAATCTATTTATATATTTTTTGATTGAATGCATATTAATGAATTTTGTTGACAATTGTATAAGATTTGCCTGCAGCTATTTGGTACATTTAATGTATATTATGTAAATATGGATTGATGACAATATTGAAAAAACTATGTCAATAACAATAATAATAACTATACTAACAATAAATGGACGTTGTAAATAATAATCAAAGGATTGCGACTTCTGCCAAAGGTAAAGTAAAAAATGATTGATGGCAATATGGAAAAAACTATGTAAATAATGTAATAGTTATAGATGCAACATGATAATACTAATAAATGGGTGCCAACAGAGTAATAATCAGAGGATTGCAAATTCTGCCAAAGGTAGTGCAAAAAAATGATTAATGGCAATATTGAAAAAACTATGTAAATAAGGTAATAGTTATAGATGATAATACTAATAAATAGATTGTAACAGAGTTACAAAATAATAATAAGAGGATTGTGACTTCTGCCAGAGGTGAAAAGTGAAGACGGATCCAGAAACGATATCCGAATCCTGTCACAAATTTAATAGCTTCTACATTTACGTACAGTACCATGCGCTCATACAAAATGTGTACCTCCATCAGAATGAATTTAGTAATGTTGGAAATATGTATATGCTCTAGTTTAGTCAAAAAGAAATTTGGTTTTTTTTTCAATTCTTCCTATGATATGATATGTATGAGCACAAGTTTTTCAAAATCGTGCTTTTAGAATATCATGTTACTATTGATTGTATACTTCCTTTAATGGAGTTTTCTTGTTGTCTAAAGTCTGTATAATGTTTAAAATTATGTCCAAATCCATTCAGTAGTTTTGAAGTACAGTAATCTTTCTAACAAAAGGAAGTAATAAGGATTTACTGGGAAATGGGAAAAAATAGGAGTACATATAACAATGGGTGATATTCCTATAATAAATATGCAAATTTACACATTTTTTTTTTTAAATTACAAATTATTTTGTAAACGTGTTATGTACGCGATAAAAAGCATGCTGTATATAAATTTCTAAATTCGAATTTAATTTTTTTGTTTTTAATACTAACATCAATTGTGGGTTTGATCATTATAAAAAAAATAGTTTTATTTTTTGTTGCGTGTATATACACAGTACCTCTGTTGTTTTCTGCTTCATACATGTGTTGACTGTTGAATGACGTCAATGTACAGTAAACCTATATTCAATAGCTTGGATGTGTTGAGGTATTTTAAGTTTGCATGAAACCTTCATGGTTGCCAATCTGTGAATGCCTGAACTGACTCTGACTGACTATGCCTTCTTAACCTATAAAGCTCTCTTGTTCAAATCCCCTTCATATCTCTCTGACTTTCTTCCTCTTCACATACCTTCCTGTCACCTTTGCTCGTCTTCAAAACATTTTTTTTTTACACTTCTTTTAACACTAAAACGTATGGCCTAAAGCATCTTTACATCTGCTGCCTCTCGCTTATGACCTACCCACCTCTATTAGATGATGTTCTTCTACTATCGCCTTTAAATCAGCCTTGAAAACTTATCTTTTTCTTTCAAATTGAGCTCCCTCACTTACTGCTGGAATTGTCGCATTACAAATTCATATTGTTATTATTATTAAATACCCTAAGCACCCATTCTAGATGCGCCAATACTACAGTATTACTACTTTAGTAACTTCTACTATCTTGTCTTGAGCAATTCAATCTACTGTATGTTGAATTGTTATATATATAAAAGACACTGTGCAATTTCTCTTTTGATATTGTATCCTGACAGCTAATTTCCCTATGGTCAGAAGGAACTAATTACCTTTACATGTATGTATATATTTTTCGTGAGGCATGCTTGCAGGACTTTCAAATAAAACCTAGAGCTGTCCTTAATAACATTTTATTAGTTTGTGTCATTATTTGATGTTACATTACAGACATACTAGCAATTCCATGCGCCAAACTTGTATAATATTTGAAAATTTATTTCTTTTACAGATTGGCAGTGATTTTACAGAAGATCTTCACTCTATTGCAAATCTCATAAGTAGAATCGTATGTTCATTTACTTACTTATATATACTGTAAATTAAAATTTTAATTTAACATAGAATATTTTTAATTAACCAATTGGAGCCACGCACCACTTCATGTACAAACCAAAAGCATAAACGAAGAGATATCTCTTTTATAACAACACACATATAGGCTAAATAGAAAATTTAGGTTTGAATACATTTTTATAGTTAAATTTAGATTATTGAAGTTGACGAACAGAATATACAGTAATATTGGATATAAACTGGATTAATACACTCATTTATATATTTAATCTTCATGATTCAATATTGTCAATTTGTGTTTGGCAATGTACATACATTCTAGCAAAACATGATTAACATTAACAAAACATTAATTACACTGAATGTTTAAAATTACTATAATACTCATGGGATCTGATGGACAAAATTAGGCTTACATGTTTTAGGAAGATGAATTGTTTTTGGTCATTCCAAATATCTTGTCATTTGAACGGATTTAACCTAGAGTCTAGGGACTTATAGACTCTCATTACTCATATTTCATTGTCAGTTTTTATTCCAAAATAAAAATAATATAACATTGCTATACAAAGCAGGAAAATGGAATTAGATATAAAATAAGCATAAATTCTCATTCTCATACTGTATAATCCGAAACAAGAGAACATTATACAAAATGACAAGAAAATCTTAATAATAACAAAGAAAAGGAAGAATTTCAAAATTGGGTATAACAAGTGAGTGGCCGACTGGTTTAAACAGTGGAACCGTAATATGTAGCCATAACATGGGCAAGGGTCGAGGCTCACACGCTCCATGGTTCTGGTGGTAGAACAAGTCTTCTGGGATAAGGACTATAAACCCTAGGTCCAGTGTACACATGGCTTATGTTCACTTTAAAGAACCATCCATGTTCCAAATAGAAGGTTTAGGGTACATCTATACAAGTTATTGAATCAAATTTGTAGTGAGCCCCTACGTTATTTAAAGAATAAAAAAAGTGAGGGGTTGCCTGTGTATAGAAGGAGATGGAGTATAGGAATAAATTCTTCCTAAGATATAAATTTGTTGAAACATGAATATCGTCATACACTGTCACTTGTTTCAACAGTATGTTCGTAATTAATGTCATCACCTTTTATCAAAATATAATAATAATCATCCACTGATGATTGCTAACATTTGCATAATTCTATAAATAATTAATTTAAAGCTTGCTTAGCATATAAATGTATTGATGATGAATTCAGGTTTTAAAATTTGAATTCTTTTTGGTGCCATAATCTAGGTTGCTATGCATCTTAATATATCATATTTATAACAGTCTATAAATTAACAGAAATGAAATTAACTATGAATACAAATGTTATGTATTTGTGATTTGATTTAGGTTGATTTTGATGAATCTATTGCTCAGAATAGGTTTACAGTGAAAGAAGGTGTAGATGCTGAATTAGACCATAGTAAGTATCTGTACTTAAGTGGGGTATTAGGGTTTTTTTTTTCAAAAACAGAATAAAGTTGAATGAAGCCAAAACCAAGCCAGCCTTGTTAATCTATTGCCTAGTGATGACTGTGTTCACTTTCTATTCCCCTCAGTTTTACCCCAGAGGGCAAAAAACATTCTTGAACTATATTAATTTCCGTTTTGTAAAAACAAATGGTGTACTACAAACTACTTAATTCACTAGTGTTTATTGGCCACACAAACCTTTAAAGTGCATGTGTTTGACAAATTATACAATAAATAGGTATTCAGGAACTTTTAAAATGTGTTCTGCATCCTCATTGAACCATAAGAAACTAGAAAGGCACTCCGAGAGTGCATACCTCCGCCTACTGTAAAATTCTCCTACATAAGATTTCTCCGGTAAAAAAAAAAAATATATATATATATATGTGTGTGTCTTAATGCTGTTTGTGATTTACGCTAATTTCACTACAAGCATGTGTATGCGAGTTTGGTGTAATAATGGTTATGTAACAAGTCTTTCAATTAACAATAGCTTCAGTTGACTAACAATAGAACAGCAACGCGAAAATCAAACAAGTGAATTTGAAAAGAAATAGGTTTTTTAAACTACTCACATCAAAAAACGTGCACATTAAATCAAATTATGTTTTAAAATTACAAATCACAAATTATAACTCCTGCCTCTTGTACAAAAATGAAGTTTTTTGGACACGAGAAAATGCAATTTCAGTTTACTTGTTACTTTAAGACTGCTCGCCGGCTTTTGAAAAATTCTGTCCTATCTTTTAACACTAGCAGGTCTGAAAAGTATACTCAAAAAGTGGTCCAGAATTGGGACCATGGTCCCAAATGGTCCCAAAATTTAATGGAATGGTCCTTGACCACATATCTATCTGTATATTCATTTTGATAAAGATCTTGTAATTACTTTTTGAGTAATCCTGCAAACAAACAAACAAACACACGCTGCCGATTACATATACCTCCTTGGCGGAGGTAAAAAATGAGAGCACAGCAATTACTCCCAACAATATTATTTTAGTTCATTCACAGCAATCATGTTAAAATATTAACTGTTAAAAACTGTACATAATGAAAATTGTAATTTTCTCACTGCCATATTGATTTTGTTCGCGACAAAATTAAGACAACTGAATAGTAAAAAAAAAAAATAGTTAAAAAGGGCAGTCGATGCCCTCATTACTCTGATTGCTGTTAACAAAATTAACATTGTCATAATAAATGGCTATTGCGGTAAAAATTTTATATTGCCATTAAACCTAATGGATAATTGCAATTGCAAGTAATATTGCTATAACCAAATTGATATTGTTTTGTTCCGTTTAAATTGTCATAAAAATAAATTGATATTGTGCTGTCAACTTTAATTGACCCAAATTTATATTGAACCAGTTTGGTCAATTACTGTGCAATAATATTTTTAATCAATTTAATTAAATTAAATTAAAATTTAGAAAAAATAAAAAATAAATAAATTAAATAAATAAATAAATTAAATAATAATTAATATGTAAATAAATTGTATTTTTGTAATCGTAGTTTAAGAAATTCCGAACTATTTTGTATATTGTTCATTTTATTTTTCTATTTTATGCGATTTTAATTAATGTACAGTAAGAATATTTATAACTTAGTTTAAGAAATCTTATTTCGAATAATTTGAGGTTACTTTTGTAATTATTGCTTATGATGTTTGTCTTTATGATGTGAAGCGCCTTTGAGCATGAGTTTTCATGAAAAGGGCGCTATAGAAATCTGGTAAATAAATAAATAAATATAAATAAAAACTCTCTCTGTCTGCTTTGCCTCATTTTTTTTTTTGCCTTTCATATTTTAAATGCTATTTTACCATTTGCTACCTTATATGTAAATTATATATTTAAATTAAAGCATGTTTTGTTTCTAACCAGCATTTTACAGGCTCCTACTTTAATTTTCACCCTCTTAATTTTTTGTATAAAAATTGTTTACTTGATTAGTGTATGAGATAAGACAAACATAATTTTGAGTGATTTGATATTTCACTATGAACCAATTGATATTTTATTAAACTTAGGTGCAATTTAATACACAAACAAGTAAATTTTGGTTTGTTTCTTTACAGAGAAACGAACATTCAACAGCCTGCCAAGTCTCATGACTCAAGTTGCACGTGAAGAATTAAACCAACTGAGTGAAGATATTAAGGAATGCAATATCATTTATCTGCCACAGGTATTGCAAATTTAGCAATTGATTCTCATATGAAATCTTGTTTAGTGACAATAAATGCAACAGGCCCATACCATAGTACCTACAGTATTAGTATTAAATATCTATTTAACCCTGGTCGTGATCTTGTAATTTTACTCTTAAGGGAATTGTAGCCAGCATTCAGACTTGTCTAAAGCTCTGTCTACACTATAAAACTTTTTGTAACAACAAAAATGTGATGAGCCCATATGCTGTATGGACACGATACCATCATATTAATACCATATTTAGGCACATCACACTTTTTTTGTCAAAATAAAAATAGTTTAATAGTGTAGACAGAGCTTTAGTCAATTTATCCTGCGAATCAGTTAAATTGACCAAATGAAATCCAGTGTGATTGAAGCAAACTGACTAGACATCTATATTTATCTGAAGTCTCATTAGTTTATGTTCATAACTTTTTTTGTGCTTGATGATGACAGAATAAATGTTAACATATGATAAATATGATAACTATATTTAATAAAAATATATTATACTTTATCAAATTAATAATTTGAATTTATACTGATTTTAGCTTGGTTATTTGTTGACGATTTCATGCAAGGCCGAAATGATTAATTCTGCAGATTTTGAAATGGAAGGTTTTCAATTCATGGTAAACTATTGATTTATATTATGTTTTATTTTGTATTAATTTAGAAAGACTGTAGTTAGAAATGTGGAAGATGAGCTCCAAACTTGCCATAATAATGTACCATCTTTCAGGTTTAGATATTATCAAGGAGACTAGGGTCACCCTAACTATTGGTGCTATACATAACTAAAACCATTGTTTTACCACTAATTTTGTACATTTTGTTAATATCTGTAATGTTGGCAGGTACACAGATGGCACACAGCAAAAGATCAATAACACAGTCATAATTCTAAAGCATGTATTTATTAATATCATTATTTTAATACTAGTCAACATAAAATATAAAATTAGTTCTATAATCTGATTCATTTAAAGATGTATTGTCCCCCAGAAAACATGAAAAATGATTGATTAAATCATATTTTGAATAGATTATTTTGTAGTTTTAATAAAGTTAATCACTTCCATAGAAAAAAACGACAAAAAATAATGTTTTCACTTATAAAATAACATAATAAATAGTTAATTTCAACCGAAAATCCATTCACTGGCAGCCAATAAACATTATTTTTCAGGGGGACAATACATCTTTCAGTGGAAACTTTTGTGCTAAACAGTTGGTAAATACATAGCTCAAACACTCCTTTAGTATTTAAACTAAATTTATTTTAATACACCTGAATGAATCCTTTTTGATTAGTTTATTTTATATTTCACAATACATTATTGGTTCTATTACATAGTCAGCTTGTTGTGAACTCTTTTTTTTTTGGTCTGGTAACTGTTGCAAAAACTGTGGCCAAATTCTTTGTGCCATAATTGGTCTAGGGCCTAGTTTGCAACATTCACAGTAGGTGAAATGTTTTGTATTGGTGATTTATTGAAAGTTGAACTAGTTTAGTGAACTGCTCTCCCAACTCTCCATTCCACTGAACATTCATTATTTCAGTTATAGAAAATATATTCCTACTGTTCTAAGGTAAAACCATGTAATACAACTACTGATTAGAACATTGTTGTTGTTATTGTTCAAAAACAAAATTAACCAATCAAATATAAAGGATACACTTTGGTGTTGTCATATAGTAAAGATTATTCAATACACTACATTTATCTTTGGTCTACAGTACTTAAGTAATTAACTTCGTATACTAATTGTATTGCTAACAACCTTAAATTCTAGATAATATCATGTTTTGTTTTAACCACTGTTCATAGGACAGGAAGGAAAATTGGACTGGAACTACAACATAAAGTTTTTGTTTTGTGTTTTGACTGACACTTATTTTAATTTGCAATGTTTGTTTTTAATTAATTTTAGGAATAATTTTGTTAATGACAGTAAGACTTGAGTATATTAAAACAAAAAACATCTTTGAAAATCCTGAAATTAACAGGTTTCTTTTTGCTTTAGACCTATGACTATGGATTATATTCTTTGCAGGAATATCGAAGTTTCGTGCACATCTCACACAAATTGTTATTATGATGTTCTCTATTGTATTCCCCTTCTGTTGGTTTAAGTGGATTCTAAAGGAAGTAGAAAAATTGAATTATACTAATGAAAAAAATTAAATGATGATGCAATTTATTAATCTTAATGTGTATGGTGTATGTATAGTGCTTTAAATTTTGATTATATGTATATTTGTGTGTTATTAATAGTTTTTCAACAATAGTAATAATTTAATTCACTGCAGAAAAAGCTGGGCAACAGGACAGTAGGATGTGCCAGTTTGTCCAATAAAAAGCTCCCCACATTATATTTAAAATGTGTGTTTAATACATTGTTGAGATATCCACCAATTGAAGATTAATGTAACCATATAGATACTGTACTCATTTAGGTTAAATTAACCACTTTTGCAGGTTTACTGTTTGTATCAGTGTAGTATGTTAACATCGGTTATACATTTCCCAACAACTCGCACTGAAGCACTGGCACATAAATACTGGTTAAATATAGGGTAAATGAAGAAAGGGTACGATAACAACTACTTTAATTGACTTAGTTAACCTTACCTGTTTGTGAGGATACACATTTATCTTGCATTTTTTACATTGTTGTCCCATGTTAGCCCATGAATTGGCACTGCTCCAAGTTTTTCTACACGATGTACATTTGAATTCTCCAAAAGCACGTTTTTTCCCTTGGTATGGTGTTTTTGCCTAGTTAATGATAATCATAACATAATTATTGTTTACTTGTTTTGGTAGATTGAAGTCTCACTAAACAAACAATATACTATACTGTACCTCAGGCTGTGTCTCAGACTGACGTGTCTTAGACCGTGTCTTAGGAGGCATAATGTTGCAGAAACAATTTATTACAAATATTCTAATGATATTTGTCTGACGTATCTCTGAAGCAGTCTAGCAATCTGTAATCAAAATACTTTTTTGAAAATAAAATAGAAACTGGAATTTCCAGAAACTGAAATTTCCAGAAACTGAAGTGTGAATAAGAAATGGTCCAATGAATTTCCACAAAAGCCTAATGAAACAGAGAGTACATTGTATTATAGCGTCATTTTTTGTCTTTTTGTTTATGTTGCTACCCATTAATCAATATGATTTTGACATTTGATATGTTTTGATAAGCTTTCTTTGGCCTACTAGCCTTTTAAAAAATATAGTAGATGTGAGACATTTTTTGTAAAGATTTTTTTATAACCAATAAAACTGGTTTCTCCTCATGACATGACATTACCACATCAAGTTTTTAACACAGCATATTTTTATCATTTACTTTCAAAATTATATTTTACAAAATATAAAAAGATGGTTTGATTTAATGTGTTTATATAAACATTATTTATTTTAACTTGTTATAGTTTATGTCTAATGACCGAGTTCACTACAAAAGTGCTGGCACAAATGGTGAGTTAAATAATTATATAAATGTTAAAATGTTAAATGTAAATGTTAAATGTATTATTACTGGTCCTCAAGTCTAACTGGAAACTGAGGAAATTCGGATTAGGCACTCCACGGACCCATGGCAGCCAGCAGTGCAGCGCCTACCAGATCAGCACACCGGGAGACGATCCCCTATTCTTTTTGAAAAATGTAACTTCTTTAACGTGCACTCTCATATAAAATGAAATTACAAGTTGTTTTTAAAGAAAAGAGTAAGGGCAGTTTTTTTTAATTTGAATTTAAATTAACAAGTAAATCTCTAAGCACTTTTCTGGGATCTTTAGTGTTTACTGCACAGTTCAACCTTCAGATCCCAGGGTTCTCAAGTACTACATGCGCAGAATGACTGAATGGCGTGATGCAGATAATAAAAACTACTAACATTTCTATTTACTACTGAATTTAATAGTCATTAGTTGGTCATTAATTTTCCTTTTCTAGCATTGGATGAAAAACTAGGAGATACTCAATGTGTCATTACAGGTAAAACATTCATATTCAGTTACCTTACAGCAACCTTTACAACATTAACATATGTTGTCCACACAATGTGCTAGAAGTTACATTGGTTATGGGTTTAATTATACATAGTATACAAATAATTAATGTTTAAAGTCTGAGTTAAATTGAAAATAGATCTTGTATATAGTCCTTAACATTTGTTTTATTTATTGTTTAAACTTTTTAGTAGGATATCTGTATTTTGATCAACTATTGGTTATTTTGGGTTTTAAGTCTGCCATGATTATCTAGTCTCAAGACAAACAATTTCTGAAGACATTTTATATTTTAATATTAGACCATGAGACACAGATTATGCATAGACTTCAGAATAGTATCTTGGAGAGAAGTGCAGTCCTTCTGAAAGTGATGGATCTAGCGGCAGAGTTGGATTGGTAAATTTTGCTATTATTTATCATCAAATAAAATGCCAGGTTTTATTTGCGAATAGATGTGAAATCACCAATACAAATATCAAAAAATGTCTAATTCAATCAATTGAATAGCACTATGCAAAGAAATGCCATTGTGCAACTGCCTTATAAGGTATGTGCAATTTTCAGTGACAGATCCAGAATTTTGAAAATGGTAAAAGAAAATGTTGAACTGAACCTAATGTCTATTTTGCATTGTAATCTGTGGAATTTAACAATATCACGTTGCTTTGAAACTGGTGTTATATCATGGTTCAATTAATTTCTTGTTAGTTAATAGATATTTGTAATTTGATATTTTGACAGTTTATTAGCACTTACAGTGGCAGCTATGGAGAATAACTATGTGAGACCAGAACTAAAGACTGACAACATCATAGAGATATATGGAGGTCGTCATCCTTTGCAAGAAATATGTGTTGGAACTTTTGTGCCGAATGACACCTATTCTGGAGGCAGCCACAGAAAGATGAAGTTATTGACTGGACCTAATGCAAGCGGTAAAAGTGTTTATCTAAAACAGGTAAAACAGTATACAATTAATGAAGGGGGAGAATATTTTATGAGTTGAAAGATTTGTTCTATTTAATGATGTGAATCTGGGAAGACAGTCGGACTTTCAATGAATGAAAATGTTCTTTCTATCAAATTCAACGAATACAGACTATTAATTGTTTTATAAGAAAGATATATTGTCGCATGAAAACAATTTTTAAAATTTTGTTGTTGAATATGCTATTATATATCCCATACAGTTATTCACTTTTACCAAAAATTTGATTGAAGAAGAATAAAATGATTTACCAGAAATTGCCAGCCAATAGGTTTTTGGTTGAAATTAACCATTTATTTTGTCTTTTTAAAAGTGAAAACTATGGAAGTGAGTAGCTTTTTTAAAACTACAAAATGGCCTATTCAAAGTTTGATTTTATTAATCTTCATTTTTCAAGTTTTTGGGGGACAGTACATCTTTAACTGTTCTAAAGATAGCTTTTATTCAATCAATCCGCTGCTTCTATATCGAATAAGTTTCTATTTAAAAAATATTTTGTTAAAAAAGAAGAATAAATATACTCAACTTGATTTATAGTTTACATGTTTTGTTTATTTCAGGTCGGCTTAATTGTGTTCATGGCACACATTGGTAGCTTTGTTCCAGCAGAAGGCGCAAGTATTGGTCTGTTAGATGGCATTTACACCAGAGTGCAAACAAAAGAGTCTGTTTCTGTAGCCCTGTCAACATTTATGATAGACGTAAATCAGGTAAGAAAAAAAAAAACCTGATGATGGTTAAAGTATTAAGAAGAGATGCTTGTGTAACTATTTTTTATCTTACCTTATAACCCTTCCAGTTTACCGCATTGGAATAATGGTGTTCAAGGGCCTCTTTAATAAAATAAATAAAAAGGAATTACAACAAACAATATGATACATAATTGATATTTGAAATAAATCGCTAGTGCCTAAAGTAATATAATGTAAGTCATATACACTCTCTGAGACGAAGGACTAATAGTAATACTTTAATAATACAGTAGTACTTAATGTTAATGCTTTAAATCATGCGCACACTTAACTGTGACATTTAATGAACTTTAGCTTTGATATTTATCATCACAGATGTCTCAGTGTATTCACAACGCAACAGCTAAGTCTCTGGTGATAGTGGATGAGTTTGGCAAAGGCACTCAAACTGAAGATGGAGTTTCTCTGCTATGTGCATGTCTTAAACATTGGCTTTATAAAGAGCAAGACTGCCCTCATGTACTGGTGTCAACACATTTTCATTGCATCCGTAAACAGCATCTTTTACCTGACTCGCCTCAGCTTATGTATCAGGTAACAAATAGTAAATTCTCGGAAAAATTGACCATGCAAAGGGATAAGTTGAGGTCAAACATTTTAGGTAAAATCGCAAATAAGATCACAACCCTAATTTACTGCAAACTAATGTTCTATATAAATATTTAAAAGATAGCGTATGAATCAGGAATAGTGGTGCTGCATGCCTGAACAGTACTCTTACAATATAATTTGATTACTAAATTTTACTATATTTTTTTTAAGATGATGGATGTAGCACAGATTATGAGTGAGATGATCTTTCTGTTCCAGTTAAAAGAAGGTTGTGTTAGCCACAGTCATGCAAATCAAATTTCTAAGACTGTTGGTCTTCCAGAAGAACTTATTCAAAGAGGAATAGAAGTAAGGTTATAAATAACGCTTGTATATTGATCTATACCCACTGCACGCTAACGTTGTAGCCAATTGCAGGGCATAAGAATTGTGATGTTGAACATACACTGTCTGTATGAAAGCATTTCCATTTTATACCCCAATGATGTATGATTTGGGGCCTGTTGAATGGTAACACTATTAACGTCATATCATTATTCATTCAGGGGCAGATCCAGGAATTTTTAAATAGAGAAGCACTAACATAAATATTAATAGATATCAAAAAGTAGTTTATAGTTTTATTTTAGCTGTCAAAAATAGAGGAGTGTCCTCTGTCATCTCCATCATTAATATTACCATATCATCGGTCTCCATCAATATCATCATTACCATCTTCATAATCATCAGTTACCATTAGTATCTTACCCACCATCATCAATATCATAATCATTGTTATCATCTCCACAATCTACATCATCTATTTGATCTTGATGAAGTACTTTTATTCTGATACGATATTGGTCTTTTTTTCTGCAGGTAACAAACCTGATTGCTGAAAACAAAGTCATTGAGCGTGCAGACACTGTGGACACCAAAAATCAGTTTAAACGAAGTGAGATGATAGTAAATGAGTTCCTTACACTTGATCTGGAAAAAGACACTCTGACAGACTTCTTACAAGATCTTGTGCTTCCTACTGCAAATAATATTTTATAGTTGTTGGTTGTCAATATCTAATATAAACATGATTCTATAAGCTAGGCCTTTCCAATAACTTTCCAGCCTAGTCCAGAAGTAAGCCTTGAGTCTGATTCTGCCAACTAGAGATAATATTTGGTCTAATGTGGGAAAAGAAACTTGCTGTACCCTTCCCCACCACCTGTGGATCTATCAGTGCTGTATTTTAGATTTAAATGAAGATAATAGAGGACTAAAGTTTGTTTTTCACATTGTAGTTGTAGCCTCTTAAATATATAATTTTCCATTATTGAACAAAATCCACACCATGATGGGATAATTATTTTTGCACTTTTTCCATGGTTTTGTATTTTTTCAACAATATTTGTATTGAACTTTTAAAATCAGATTAATTTTTACATTCCTTAAGATTAAAGTCTGTAAATATATTTAATTACTTGAATTTTACTAGAAACGCCTTGATACATAATATTGGTTACATTTAATATGCGCTTCAAGTAGCAGAGTTAACTTATAGTAATGTTGTTACAGTACAGTACTATTAAAAGTTACATGATAATTCTGTGTGTAATGTTTGTTCAAAATAATTATATAAAAATTGACCAGTTTAAAAAAACACATTGAATAATTTTAATGTTTAAAGGTAGGCTGTGTTGACTAGTAGAAATGAACTGAACAGTTACAGTTTAGGAGATTTTGCTTAGTGAAACATCTTAATTGCAAGTCGATGATTTTGCTTAAGTCAGTATTCAAAATTAATAATTGTGCATATTTAAAAAAAAAATCTTGTATGACAAATAAAGTTTTTTAATTAGTACTACTTCACTATTTTGACTTCAGTAAAACAATAATAATATACTATAATGTCACATCAAGTAAAACTGCGGATTTATGGCAACTAAGCATTCACAAAGTTATGGGTAGTATAAGTTAGCTTTTTAAAAAAAAGACGACATACTGCTGATACAGAGTTCCCTTCAGTTTTGAATTGCAATCTGTTCCTTTCATTAAAATACCTAGTATTGGTATACTAATAAGTTTCCAGTAGGCCTACATCCAATAAAAGTATTGATGTTAATTTTCATCTTCTTCTTTTCTTTATTTCTGTTGTCTTTAACAAGAACGTTTAGTTTACAACACGAAGATAGTCCCTTTATAAGGATAGGACTTTTTTTATATTTTGAGTTTGAAATGTCAGTTTTAAGTAAAATAAGTACTAATTAAAAATAACAAATATTTGAAAAACATTCTTTGTCAATTAACATTTATGCAACATGCGTTTTTATAGAAAAAAAAATCAGAATAAAGGTTTGTAAAAATAAGAAAATAATAAAAATATTTTATTTAGTTCAAAAATCCTTTTTTATCTACACTGTGTGTGGTCGGTCAGAAAGTTTTTAAAAACTTTCTACACCAATTAAAATTAGTTGTAGAGCGCCCTCGCCTCGCCATGAGATGCGCAATGAGTGTAATGATTTGTTCATACTTTTCATTATGCACGCGTTTGACCAATGACGATGGGCGTTATAATTATGATTAGGGGAAACCACTTCCGGGATATATACTGAAAACAACAGCGACAGGACGGACCGGTGCGATCGCTGCGGTTATGACAACGTAGGGAAGGACGGCAGCTAGAATATAAAAAAAAAAACAGTAGGCCTAGGCTAGGTTGGTAAGACATACAGCCTCTTCTTTAGGAAATAATCACAATGCCTCTGTTCCCGAAAAAAAAGAATGACAAAAAGGCGAAAGGGTCTGCCCTAACGGAAAACGAACAGGGAATCGCACAGGCTACCGAACCCCCTTATGTGAATCAAAATGGTGGCGGTAATCGTGGCGTTGGCGGCGGGGGTACTCCCCATAAATCACAGCCTAGTATTCCACCGAGACAGGCCACTCCTGGTGGCGGTGTATATGGCACGGCTGAAATACCCCAGACCCGGCATGCCCCAAAGAAGCAATCTGAGCTAGTTTTCCATACACAGCTTGCACATGGAAGTCCAACGGGCAAGATAGGAGGTTTTACTAATGTCCGAGAATTGTACGAAAAAATTGGAGAAGCCTTCGGGATGTCACCAAAACAGGTTTGTTTACTTTACTTACTTACTTGTTTCCCGTACACTTTCATCTACGGGATCGAGGCGAAAAAAATCCCCTCTTAACGATAAAATCATATTAAATATAAGGTGAAAACTTCAGCGGGTGGTTGGACCATGCGACGTGGGAAACTTTAGTAGTACTATACTTTACTAACTACACTAGACCTAATTTATCTTTTTAAATTTGAGCACTTTTTCCTATCAATCGATAATATAATAAGAGTTGATTGACAGTTTTTTAATTCGAAACTGCTGAAAATTATTTCTTCAATACATTACAGTATATTGTGATTTTTGTTTTTTAGATTTTATTCTGCACCCTAAACACACACATTGTAGATATGACAAGGCTATTAGGAGGACAAATTGGCTTAGAAGATTTTATTTTTGCACACATCAAAGGACAAACTGACGAACTTGCATTTGAAAAAACCGAACAAGCACTCGGACTAACAATTACGGACAATGGTGCTGGCTATGCATTTATTAAAAGGATAAAAGAACATAGCGTTATGGACAAGGATGACCGAATACATGTAGGTGATCATATCGAGTCAATAAACGGAAAAACGATGGTAGGATTACGTCACTTTGAAGTTGCGCAAGCACTTAAAAGCTTACCCGTCAACCAGAGATTCACGTTGGTCATAACACAACCATTGAAAGCTTTCAGTAAGTTTATTTTGAAACTGTGTTTGCGCTCAGGTAGTCAAATGATCATGGTGCCATAGTTGACTCAAGGTCAACTGTGGTCAATCAAATAACCAATCACAGTGTAGTATTTTGCGTTGCAACTAGTGGTCAATCAAATAACCAATCACAGTATAGTATTTTGCGTTGCAACTAGTGGTCAATCAAATAACCAATCACAGTATTTTGTGTTTCAGCTAAAAGTTACACACCGATAACCTGTTAAATGGTGTTTCAACACCAAATTGATTGAGCTTGAGTTTTTTTTAAATGGCATTTACAATCAGTATCCAATTATTTATTTTTTAGTCCTTTTCTGAATGTACTGTATTTTAGGTCATTTTTTTCACACACCATTAACAGGGTACTGTATTTGCTCGGAATAAAACAGAAACATTCCTCTACGGAGCTAGTACTAGTAGTATGTTGTTTTTGAACCTGCTGATAATATTATTATTATTAATACAAGAATTGCAGATTATATCCCATGAAACTATGTTCCAGAGAATATATACCCAGTCAGGGTGGTGCTGTGACTTTTGACCTTGTTATCAGTACTGTACGACATTAGTTTTAGGAGTCCTTAACTGGAGTACTTACTTTACTGAACTACAAAGTGAAATCACCAAGAAATCTTTAATTAATGAAATGTAAAATAAGTGTATCAGAATAAAATTTACAATACACATTTAAATAAGTTCAATTATTGATAATGATATGAGTACTTTAGTAATAATACTACAGTGCAGTATACATTAGTTAGGCATAGATGAGTAGATTAAAAATCAACAATATTTGTGTTGAAATTGTAATTTGATAAATATTGATTGTGTTTATACCACTATAGTATAGTTATGATCTGTTGGGTTTATTCATGCATGTTTTTTGATCTGAGGGCTATCACGTTTGATTTTTCTGTTTGTACTCATGCATGCAGTGTGTGTAATAGATGAATTGCTCATTTATCAATTACTGTTCATTATAAGGAGTTTGCAAGGTAAATAATCACATGACCTTTACTGTATGAGATAGCTTGAATGAATGATTACTCATACATAAATTAAGTTATTATATAAATTACTATAGTGCTGATTCTTTACTTACAGTACCAGATCCAAGTTGAGTAATTAAATAAAAGATAAAACAAGTTTAACTTTGGATTTTACAGGTTAGAAAATAATCTTGAACGAATGATTACTCATGATAAAACAATAAACAGTAAGAGACAGAACAATTTTGATTGAAACTTTCAGGAATCTGAAAAGGATCAAATACAGTATATCAAAACATCAATACTGTAAAAACTGTTGTTTTTATATACTACACACTTGAAAGAACGTGTTTAATTGAAGTTTCACTAAAATTTAACTGTATTTGAAAAAGGTATAACAAGCCGGAAAAATTACCCCTTTTTAATATCGTTTGTTTAAAATTGATTCTAATTGCATTATGAACATCAATAGAGTAGTTAAACTGAGACAAAGGATATAATTGATTTAAATAGCTTGTTATTCATGATTGCAATTATAACTCACTTGCTTTTATTACCATTGTATTGCCAATAATCTCTCATTTAAAAGGGTCATTTCATAGTATATGCCACTTAAGTAAAAGACTTAGTAGTACGGTATCATCAAGTACAGTAGCACTGGTTTATGGGCATGTTAATTAGTAATGAGCGCTAATATTTGCTAAATCTTACAAATTGTTTACAATGCGGAGTGGAGCTTTAGGTCGGTGGTAAACTTGCCTTCAAATCCTAAGGTCCAGGGTTCAATCCTGACTTAGTGATACAACTCACAACTCTTTCTACTCAATTTCCTACAGTAATCCTAAAATTAGACTTTATATAGTTTCTGTAATTGGGAAGTTTGTTGCTGTTTGTGCATGTTAAAAAAGGAAGCTAACATACTGTACAGGTGCTATAGAGACATTATCTTTAACAAAGGGAAAATACTGACCCATACAGTAATGCAGTAGGCCTACATTAGTTTATTTATGGATTATTGTACAGTATTTAGACAGTACTGTACAGTAGGTATTTATTTTTACCAGTAGTAACAGTACCTAGCAATTAACAAAAACCTCTTTATTAATTATAGTGTAAAGTTATTAAAATGGTATATTTTTCATTTAGCCCTCATTTGTGCTACCAAAAGTATACTTGAATGAAAATTGAAAGTACTGTAATATTCATGTATACAGTTTGTTTTGCAGAGAAATGGAATGTACTCTTATTATAATAACAGTAATTTCAATAAAACCTGATCATTGTAGACAAGCTGACTGACTAATGGCAACCTGAATAACTAGCCTTGAGTTACTATTATGATAATTGCAAACTAAATGAAATAATTTTAAGCTATAAGGAAATAACTGGTTAAATAATATTGGAATAAATTGCCTCTATTTTCTTAGCAGGTGAAATGGGACAAATTTCAGTTAACAGATTAATTGGCATTTTTAAAATGGTTAAAAAAACATCCAATTAACCATATAGTTAAACAATTATATTATCAATGTGAATTATTAGCTGCAAGGAAAATTAATGGTATGGTTTGCTCTTTGGAAGTGTTACTGTAGGTTCATGTACACTGTATCTAAATTTGAGTTACTATGTCAGAACAAAAATCGACTAAACTCCACTGTGTCAAAACAAAGCTTTTCAAGATCACAGCTAAAAGTAACACACATTATCCTAAAATATGTTGACATATTGTATACAGTATGTGCAGTTGAATTCCATTGATTTGTACCTTTCTGGAATAAGGAATTACGCTGTATAAATGCAATTTAAATTTCTATCATGTGCAGTATGTGTGCGATGATCATTTTAATGTCAACATAATCTTTTCAGTTCCGTCCAGTTGCTCTATAGTTGACATTGGTGCTGTACTGCAACTAGTTCCTTTTAGTTGAGTTGAAATGTCTTTCAGTTTCAGGTTAACATAAGCATACCTTAATAATAAAAATAGTTAAATATTTGCAATTCAGTATGATGGTAGAAAATTAAATTTTATTTAAATTCTTGTTTCTTCATTTAAAATTTAACTTTGTTACATACAGGTGATTAAAATAATAATAATATACAAACAATTATACATTCAATTAAATTTATTTTTGAAGCTCAAATTCAGCCAAGATCAGCAGCCAAACCACCCACTGCACCAACTGATGGCAAAGTAAAGACTGGTAAAGAAACATTAAGGCTACGAAGCACGGGACAAGCAAGAGTTGAAGCCATTGTAAGTATTGGAGAATACAATAGGGACTTTTCGATTTCTTTTTCGATAACCAGTGGTAGCGCCATGTGCAGTGTGCACTAGATTTCTTTTTGTTTTGTTTGTTCATTGTTTTACTTTACAACACACAAAGTATAATAAACTTAAAGGGGGAATCTGGGTTTAAAATTGGTTTTAAATATCGTTTATTTATTAAATAAAAAATATTATAACAATATAGACATGTCAGAATGAAGAAGTAATAACGAGAAATTTAAAAAATTAAATTTCATATACATTTTAGGGTAAATTCATGGAAAGTCTGTTTTTCAGCAGCTTAGGGAAGCTCATTAATATTCATGAGATATTCACAAAATCACGGCACCAGTGGATTCCAAACTCGCGACGTCATGTACGTTGTGTTTGTCAACTAATTTACATCTCTCTCCCCTGTCAAACGACGACCACCCGATCATTGTGAAATACATTTTTTGTAGATTTTCTAAGCTAGGCCTAAAGTGTAATAATAACAGTAGTAGTATATATTTATTTGACATTTAATGAAATACAAAATTTAGTACAGATACGGAATCATAAATTATACTACAGTATTTTTATACCTCTATAGTACAGATCGTATTATCGGCTTCACGTACAATACTACTCTAGTCCTAGCCTAATAATAATATGGGCGAGAGCCATTCTGACTAGGGATTCCATGCCACGATGGCTACGTTAAAACAATGGGGCCCATGGGCCTAGCTAGCCTACTACTAGACGATTGGCCCATAAATAACAAAACCCATCCTATCAACCAAACTCCTAAACAATCTAAACCTAAAACGTTCTACAAAATCGGCTGTAAATATTGAAGCAAAACAAGGTCCGATCGCCGTCCACACGTATGGTGTCCCGATCGTCTAAGTAGGCCTAAAATAAAATAGGCTTAGTTTACTCTCCAAAAAAGCGGATACTCATGCATCAAGTAGACCAGGTAGTAGGAAGGAGACCTAGCCGATCCGGCCCAGTTAAAAATTGAGCTAGCTAGTGTAGTAGACCCTATGCGAATTGATACTACCAGGCCTTTTACTATAGGCTGCACTACACAAATATTCCAACTCTCTCATTCGAGCTATATTATCTATACCATTCCGGTAGGTCAAGTCGACCTTCAATCAAATACTGTACATCGTTCATGTTGTGATTATAGACGGGTAAAGGGGTATACTCGACCCGACCAGTTTGGTATTGTTGTATCTGCTTATCACGTGACGATGCCAGGCATGGGCAGCAGAGAGAGCACGTGTATCGTCGTCTCGCTCGATCCTCAGCAGCAGGAATGTACAGTATACGTTACGCTTCATTGATTTTGATTTTTCCCTAAGTCGGTGCGAAAATCGGCAAACGTAAAGTGCAAACATATCTAATTTTTCACTGTTTTGATGAATTTTCATAAAAAATTGACTTTATAAATGGGAAGACCGACTAAAATTACATCAGATAAGTATAATTTTACAAAAGTAATTGATATGGTTTATGATAACGAGTCGTCGGAAGATGGACCATTTCACGAATTTCCTATTTTGTAACCACAGTGTGATTTTGCCGTAGCTGCACTTGTTATCTGGCCTGATTTCACAGCCTTCGTTCTGCTTCACTGGGCGCTTATATAAATTGAAACTTTTACCGTTCAAGAGACAAACAAATATATTTTACATTTTTTACTATTCATTTTAAACCCGGAACCCCCCTTTAATAGAAGATATACAAATAATAATAATATAAAAAAAAAGATAAGTGTGTGGATGGAGGCTATAAAAAAATTTAATAATAAACTTAATGTGCCAAGAATGCACATTCAGTGGAATGCCTTGTTGCATTGACTTTATATAAACCGTATATTATATTTTTTGTTTTTGTATTATGAGTTTTTTTTTTCTTTTGCTATGGATATATTATGTCATCATGGTATTCCGAAATAATAATATGAAGGAATGAATTACGCCATACATTCACTGGCGTGTCCACTTCAATTAAAATGTTTGTACATGAGGTGTACCTGTGGATAAGTAGACTACCTACCACCCATGTACATTAGACGTGAATCATTCACTCAAATCGAAAAAATAATGTGATTGGGGCCAATGTCTATCCAGGTAAAAGCGGCATTACAAACACCACTTCTGGTCTGTGTATCACAGTATATTGTACATTCCGTAAACATATTATTATAGGATATAAATAGCTTCTATTACTTCCTTTGAAGGTGCATCATACTACAGTACTATTTACCAGGTTTACAGTTACTACAGTTTATACAACCAATCAAAACAACAACTATCGCACTACATTACCATCAATTTCCTCCGAATTAAAAACATAAAATCTTCAACTTGGTTTCCACGCAATGCAAATACATAAACGCATCGCAAGCAATTTAACCGGTCATGATACAATGGATCATCCGAACTGTGCGTTGTGTCCACATCATTGCGTTGTATCGAAATGGAAACCAACGTTTAATCTAAACTACTGTATTTTTGTTTCTTCTTGTTTTGAATTGTTCTTTGTTTTTGTAAATTAAATATTTTATTGTTATGGTAGTATTATATTGTTGCAATTTAAGGTGTTTTGAGCTCCATATTTAGTAATAAAATTGGAAATTCACCTAAAATGAAAACCAGACATTTGGGCCAGCCTAAGGTGTTCATAATCTAATCTATTGTACCATGCACGAATTTACTATTGTTAAACTATGGTATTGCATGCAATGTTCCATTGTACAGAAATACTACTATAAAGTTGCATTCATTAAATTCAAACAAAAGAATAGTTATTGTGAAGTTATTATTTCCTTAACACTAAAAAGGTATATCAGATGAATACTGTAATACTATTAATGATGAATACTTGATACAGTAAAATCAGTTAAACAATAATGTTTAACCAGTTTTTTAATTCATTGCTGAAAACACTAATCCCTGTTTATAAAACATGCCCACTGTTCCAAATTGTACATAGAAAAAGGTGTTTTAATGTTTTTTGTAATATTTTGATGTTTACTAAACCAACTACTGTACTGTACAGCTACAGTAATTGAATTGGATTTAATATTTTATTTATGTAATTAATATTGCCATAGCCTTTAATAAGAGACCTGCGGGTGTTTTGTTATATTTAACACAAGGTTTAACACAGTACTGTGGAGTACTCATGGAGATTAAAAAGGTGTTCAGAACCAATTAAATTTGCTAAATCAGAGTTTTTTTGTGTTACTTTTGCATCAGCAGCACACGGTACATCTTATTATAACTACAGTAATATCACTGATTACTGTCATGTTTGTTCATTGGCTGGGATCTACAGAATGTCACTGACCGAGAAGTAGCATTTATATATCCATGGTTAATCTGACTTGCTGCTTCGTGCTGAGCTATCTGCAAACACTAAATCCGCTGCCTTTTTCAGACGCAATTAAAAATGTGTACGCCGCGTACAAATCTCTACAATTAAGCTGCAAGTCCGAACAGTTCTTTAGTGTGATTCAGGACATAGAATTAGATCCAGGTCCCTGGATTGGAAGGTTTTAAACTGGAAATAATCTAGCTTACATTTTGTATACGTGCTATATAGTAGCTACAGTACATGGCATGGCAACTGACTTATCAAATACTGTATGGTGTTTCCTATTATAGTATAGTAGCTCAGTATGCTATACATACTGTCGTCTCTATCTTTGGCTGTGTTATGAGATTAAAAACAACACAATGTATATTGATCTCTTCAAACCTGCTGCAAATGTGTTTAATAGGGTCAAGTGTCATAAAGTATATATTTGTATTTCAAAGTCTACTGATTAAAACTGTGCACTTTAAACTAAATATAAATCACCAACAAAATTTAGAACAAAGATTTAAATTTTATGTGGACAAAATTAAAAGATGAATTACTCATAAACATTTGTTTGTATACTATTGACATTCATTTTTTTTATTTATTTATTTCAACTTTATTTATAGAGGGTAACCCTTCCAGCTGAACCCGCAGGCCAGCTGATATTCAGGGGCCCTCTTGAAAATGACAAAATATATAAAACTATACTTAACTAATACGAATCTACTATATACATTTAAATTTAAAACTATGAATATATAAAAAAATAATTATCAAAAAAAATTCAATTAAACAATTACGATAAAATGTGTTTTTTAAAATTAAATTTAAACGAGTTAATATTGGTACATTCTTTCAAAACAGAAGGTAATACATTATATAAAATACAAGCAGAATAAATAAAAGAGCGCCGGAAACATTCCAATTTAACTTTGGGTACCAGCAAGTCTCCCCTGGAAGCAGCCCTAGTCCTCATAGAGTGTATCGGAACAGTGGAAAATCGTTGGGTGATGTATCGAGGGGCAATATTGTTCTTGGCTTTAAAAGCTAGGCAGCCTACCTGGTACTGCACCCTCTGTGACACATTCATGATGTGGAGAGATGTTAGAAGAATGTGAGTGCTGGTGCGAGGCGGAGCTTGAAGAACAACACGCATAGCGCGATTTTAAAGTTTTTGAATCTTATTAATGTTTGTTTTACTTCCGGTGCCCCAGAGAAGAGCACCGTAGTCAATGTGTGGTAAAATTCAGTATCATACCAGACTGTAACTATGGGTATAACTATAATTAAGTCCCACTGAATCAGACGCAGATTTAGGTGCCCCCCCCCCCCCCCCTAAAATTAGTAGCTGTGTCTTTTTAAAATAAAATAATAACTATTTTTCTGCAACCAGACGGATCGTTTTTATCATTTATGTTTCTTGGTGAGCAATAAAACTACTTGCTCATATGAAGGTTTAGATTAAAACAATGCTTATGATACATGTACAGAAGCAGACTATACTGTGTGGTATGATACATTGTTTGTTCAGACTTTGCAAATAGATTGATTGAATATCTGATTATAAATGTACATGTTACAGTGCTGTATATATTAACAAAAGATGTAGAGTTTTATTGATTTTTTCCTTTTGCGCTTTTCAGCCCTTAGAATGGGAAACAAGAGCTGTAAAGAGAATTGATGATTTATTGGAATCATTCATGGGAATAAGAGATGAAGAATTGGGTAAGAAAAATCTTACATCTTATTTACT
This sequence comes from Antedon mediterranea, assembly GCF_964355755.1. Taxonomy (NCBI): domain Eukaryota; kingdom Metazoa; phylum Echinodermata; class Crinoidea; order Comatulida; family Antedonidae; genus Antedon; species Antedon mediterranea. The sequence goes on from NC_092675.1 coordinate 22,400,360, forward strand.
TGAAATTTATCATATTTAATTATACTAAAATGAATGAAAGGCAACATTGTAACCAGCCACTAATCAGGGGTCACTCCTATACAGTAAGGGGACACTGCTTTTGGTTCCAAAGATATTGTACTCGGTATTTTTTATAGAACGTTTGGGTTCTCATTGGATCTCATAGTGTGGTATGAAATTAAATGTTTACCTAATAAGAGTGCTAGAATTATTTTTATTGTTTATTATTATTATTTTTAATCTTGATCATTAACATGTGAAATTACAGCAGAACTATATCTTAGTTTGATCTTAGTGTTAAAACATATATAGATCATTTGTCACTGGCTATCTTGGTGGTATGTACTGTAGACAAACATCTACTGACCTGTATTTATTAACACAGCTTGTATGAACAAGATGGCGCAATGGTAAGAAGGCTGACTTGTGTGTCACAAGTTTGAGACCTACCTCGTCCTTCAAATTGGATGTTTAGCCATTGATCTGTTTATCTCACAAAATGAATTACCCATGCTATTCTTTCCATAGCAATATCCATTGATCTCTTTCTAATTCTCCTCCAAATAATCAATTTTCTAATTCATCATTTATATCTTTCAGCTGGAACAATGGTTGATCTCGGTAAAGACAAGAAATCACCTATTGAATTTCAAACAGCGCTTAACCAACAACTTGGTGATTTTGAATTTCCAGACGATATTATATTTGATATATGGGGTGCTATTACAGATGCTAGGGCCGGAAGAATATAGAACTTAGTTTAATAAAGCAAACCTTGCACGCATGTACTCGGTTATCAACCCATAATTCCAGGCATAGTTACTAAATCTTATTAAGTGTATTCTAAATTCTATTATCAGTATATACTATACTACAATCGGTGGCTATGGATGCATTTTCACCAGTGGACCCTATTAAAAGTTTTGATGTATAATGTAGTCCATGATACAGTAGGTCCAAAATCAAGAAAACCATTACAATCATTGATACCATTTATTAGTATTTTCACTGAATTTGTACTGAACATGGTTAGAGAGTGACCTTTATTTATGGTTTTTGTTTATACAATTCTTTTCTATCTAAAGAGCCATAAATAAAGTTTAAAGGAGTTAACATTCATATTAGTTATGGCTTTTTGTGGGGAACGGGAAGACGTTAGGAAAAGAGGAAACAAGGACCAAAGTAGCTTTATATTATATTATGTTCATTTCATTTTTTTTTATGTTCATTTTAATTTTTGCCAATCTAATCTTGTACTATTTTGATTATGAAAAGTACTTCGGATAGTTTAATCATGGAGGTACAGTACTGGTTTATTTGATACTGTACATAGGCCTACATTAAAGCATATTTTATTGATTGATTGATTTTATTCGATATTCATACACCAAAGTTAAAATATACAATGTACTAAAAGAATACCAGGATAACCCATTAAGTCGATTATAATTGTATTTTAATACACTGATGTACAGTATACTGCCTGTAAACAGTAGATAATGACCCATATGTACTTATCTTTAAATGTGTTATATTAGTTGCTTTCAGTTCTAAATGTAATCATTGAAACAAAGTTTTGTTTCAGTTTTAAAATTCAAATTTGTTAATATCACATTTACTACAATATAGCTAGAGACAAAGCATTTGGTTTGTTATAACTACTAAATAAAATATCATTTAACTCTAGCAATATTAATAATCCAAGTTTAATATATAATCAATGTTTATTTTAATTTTAGTTCAGGCTATAAACTAAAAATGATATACATTAATGTGTTAATTGTAATCCCAATATTTACTATATTTTTGTTTTAGAGGTAGGTAGATTAACAACATTTCATTTCCATTTAAAAAATAAAAACCTTAATAAGTTTTCAATATTATGTATTAATTTTAGTTATGAAATTTACTTATAAACATAATTTTAATTTTTTAATATTTTACGTGTAAGATACTTTAGTGTTTAGTTTAGTACATTAAATGTCAATATTTACTTAAACATAGTTTCCTTAATTAACACAATTACTATATTTGTAATGTAAGTAGATATTATAATAATATTCATTAACATCTTGTACATAGATATTGTGTTTGAAACTGTACTGTAACTGTTATTAAAATTTAAAAAATATGTGAATTAAGATAATAATGTTAGTTTTAACAATGTAAATGTATGATAGTCAATATTCCCAAAACCAGCTGGAAAAATTGAATTGTACTCATTTATAGCCCAAGTTTTAGTCATAATATACTGAAAGTGAAAGTTATTCAGTGTGTTGATATAGCTGCTAGTTACACATATTACCAGTATACATGCTTATGCTAGGGAAACACAAAAACTATATTGAATTCCACATTCTGGAAATGTTTATTGACTTATTAGCGAAATACTTAGTGTTTGTGAATAATGATGTCCTAAATAGTAAACATGTAGCCATGTATACCCATAGAACATGATGCATTGTGTATACAAGTAATTAGTTTTAAACACAGTAAATACATTAAAGAAGTGTCCCCTTAAGAAGTGTCCCCTTTAGAGGGGTTGACTGTAATGTAACAAAACATAATCTCCTCTCGTTTGTTTCACAGGAAATTATCCCATAGAAAGTGTCCCAAAGGGTTCTACTATATTAAGGGCCTTTCACACCTATTCCGGCACGGTTCCCGTCCGGAGAATAGAACATCAATGTTATGCGTCAATCGATATGCGCGTAGCCTCATGAAAACAAAACATTAACGTTCAATTAGATTTTCCAGCGCGGTGCCAGAACAGGTGTGAAAGACCCTTTATGGTAGTTTAAAAACATTTTTTAACAGCACTGCTGAGATCACAAAGTAATGGTATCAGGAAAATAGTAAATTTGTAGTTAAAAGATGTTACTACTATTGAATGATTAGATAAAACAGTACAGTTACCATGTAATCTAATAGGCAGCTGTTTAAATGATTTAAATGTAAAGGTCAATTTCAAGTTAATTTTTACAAGTTATGTATCAATATCATTAGCTTGTATGCACATTAGTAAAATAATATTGGTTTTATTAGGATGTTAAATTGTAGGATGATTAGCACTATACTTCTCTTCTTAAAGAGGAATTATGTTTGAAATTATTGACATAATATATAAATTTATTTATAACCTCTTTTTGTTCATAAAAGCGTTGTGAATAAACCATTCATTTTTCAGACTGGTGCTAGGAAGGGAGAAACAAGTTTTTAAAGAGATGAATAGACAATATATAGAGGGCACTGTAACATAAATTGAAACAACTAAAATTGATACTGGCTGTCAAAAAGGTCAATTTGTAGTTCAGTACAGAATACCATATAGAAATGCGACACTTGGGACCTTGCTTATCAACAAATAAAAAATGAATATTGCAAATATTCCTAAGAAAATGTGCATTTAACGTAAAATGAGTAATTTTAAGTAATATCTTTTCATAAACTCAATTTAACTGGTTCAATTTGTTTTTTTTTTAATGCACTATCCAGTTTGAAATGAAAGTCTATATCACAACAATGTAATTTACTGCTCATTGGGAAAAGTGGAATTAAGCTATTAAACTAATAATTATATATTTCATTCCTATCAGGCCGTACATTCCACTTAATTAGCAGCGAGTAATAATATAAATTAATATATTTTATGTCAATTATGTAATTCCAGATTATGAATTAAATTGTATGTCTTTTGATTTTTTATTTGTTTTGTACTTTTTATTTTTAATCTTGGAACAGATAGCGATTATATCAAATTCTTTTTCTTGACATAACGTGGTTGTATGACACCATATGATGTAATAATTATGGCAATATACAGGCTTGTATTGCAATATTGGTGCATACTTTTTTGGGGTGAATTTACAGGGAAAATTGGCAAATTTATTTCTCAACATAAAGTTGTTCTATGGCACATATATATGGCAATATATGGGCACGTATTGCAATGTTAGTGCATAATAACTGCATTTCAAAAGTTCATATTTTTGGTGAATTTGCAAAAAATCCTTGTACAGGGATTTTGTCGAAAAATAGGCAAATTTTGATGACTTTATTTCTCAACATAAAGTGGTCCTATGGCACCATATGATGTAATACGGCAATATATGGGCACGTATTGCAATGTTAGTTCATAATAACTGCATTTTAAAAAGTTCATATTTTGGGTGAATTTGCAAAAAAATCCCTGTACTATACTGTACATTTTTCAAAAATCACTTTTTTTAGCTTTTTGGGCTATTTAGGGAATGATACACCTTGTGGTATATTCAGATATTCAAAATTTTAACTAGAAATATGAAATTTAAAAATCAAAATACCACTCAATTACAAGTGTGTGTTACTATTGTCACCAAAGACTAACTCAACTACAAATGCCATGAAAGACTCACTCAAATGACATCACCTATTATCATAGGAAACCCATTCAAAACCATGCACAACAATGGTTGTGTTAATTGCACAGCAAAATGTGCAATAAAAAGTACAAAGATTACTTGGACTCTTTTGGCTAGGCAAATTGTCACTAACAGTAAAAGATTTTGGAGCTGGATGAAAACTAAATACAAGTCAAATAATCTTCCTTCTGTCATGAGTCACGATAACATTTCATTCCAGTCTAATTATGATAAAGCTACCACATTTAATTCTTATTTTCATTCTTTTTTCAGTGAGCCTTCTCCGGACGTTCCCCGGGACTATGTCTTCCCATGGAGATGGTCTTCCTGACTTTGCGGTGGATAACTGAGTTCTCTGTCTGTGAATCAGCATTCTGTGGAAAAGGCACTTAGTAACATTGATATCAATAAAGCTACTGGCATTGATCAGATTAGTAACGTTGTCTTAAAGGGTGCCTCCTCCTCACTCTCGTATCCGCTTTGCAAATTGTTTCAGCTATCTATTAATTCTGGGGTTTTTCCTTCATCTTGGAAACACGCTAATATTGTCCCAATTCACAAGAGTGGTCCCAAAAAACTAATCTGTAACTATCGTCCTATTTCGTTATTGCCTACTATGTCTAAGATTTTTTAGCGCATTGTGGATGATGGTTTGTCATCACATGTTGCTAATGCTTTAAGTCCTAGGCAGCATGGATTTGTCTCTGGGAGATCATGTCAAACCAACCTCGCACTGCTTCTTGCTACATCATACGATGCAATTAACAGCAAGAAGCAGTGCGATGTGATTTACTGCTTATATCAATATACTATATTTTTTGTGTTTCTGCCTAAGTCAGCTGTGTGACTTAGGCAATTAAGGAGAGCTGACTTATGATCTGCCTAACTCACTGCATATATCATTATACTTAACCCATTTGTTACAATTTCTTTCTCTTTTATTGCTACTTTCCTTTTCTAAAATCATCAGTGTTAATTTTAATCTGAAAAGCTAATGCTATTAAATTTTGTTACTTAAAGGTAGCATTTTTTGTATATAGATGATATCGACAGCCTCATAACAAAAGTGTCTAAGTCATAATTTTTTTTTTCTGCCTAACTCACTGCTTATATCAATATACTATATTTTTTGTGTTTCTGCCCAAGTCAGCTGTGTGACTTAGGCAATTAATGAGATCTGACTTATGATCTGCCTAACTCACTGCTTATATCAATATACTATATTTTTTGTGTTTCTGCCTAAGTCAGCTGTGTGACTTAGGCAATTAAGGAGAGCTGACTTATGATCTGCCTAACTCACTGCTTATATCTTTATACTGCCCTCTGTACATTATCTGAGTGCTTTTATATACATTTGCACATGCTCAGATCGCATTTTGTGTTTCTGCCTAAGTCAGCTGTGTGACTTAGGCAATTAAGGAGAGCTGACTTATGATCTGCCTAACTCACTGCTTATATCTTTATACTGCCCTCTGTACATTATCTGAGTGCTTTTATATACATTTGCACATGCTCAGATCGCATTTTGTGTTTCTGCCTAAGTCAGCTGTGTGACTTAGGCAATTAAGGAGAGGAGACTGATGATTTTTAAAATAAAATAATAAATACATTTTTATAGTATATTTTTTAACCCATTTGTTACAAATTCTTTCTCTTTTATTGCTACTTTACTTTTCTAAATTCATCAGTGTTAATTTTAATCTGAAGAGCTGATGCTATTAAATTTTGTTACTTAAAGGTAGCATTTTTTGTATATAGATGATATCGACAGCCTCATAACAAAAGTGTCTAAGTCATAATTTTTTTTTTCTGCCTAACTCACTGCTTATATCAATATACTATATTTTTTGTGTTTCTGCCCAAGTCAGCTGTGTGACTTAGGCAATTAATGAGATCTGACTTATGATCTGCCTAACTTTCATTTAAGATCAATCTCCCTCCCTATGTTTTGAAGTTCAGTAAGTTTTACAAGATCGTAATTATAACCCAAGGTGTAGGTGTCATGATATAGGTGTGGTTGTTCAGAGGGTGTTGTTGTCCTAGGGGAATAGCAGTTAGTCTGATTAAAATTAACACTGATGATTTTAGAAAAGGAAAGTAGCAATAAAAGAGAAAGAATTTTTAACAAATGGGTTAAAAAATATACTATAAAAATGTGAGGTGAAGATGTGGTTGTTCAGAGAGTGTTGTTGTTCTAGAGGGGTAGTTGTCCTAGGGGCATAGCAGTTGGACTAGAGGGAATTTGTAAGATAGTGGGACTAAAGCAGCTCCTTATTATCGAAAAAATTGGCCTGATTTTGTTCTCTCTTTTCTTTTTCAAAACAAATGTTTTACCGTAAGAGCTTATGTTATGTTGTTTAATGACATTATACGTTTAGGCCCTACTACTACAAGTCCAGTAGGTTAGGCCTAATAATGAAATATTGGTTTGGCTGTTACTACTTCATAGAAGAACTTAAATTGATTTGTTTTTACATTTTTTTTCCACTCCTGAGAACATAGGACAATAAACGTTTTTACCTTGAATTACCTTGAAATAAAGGCTAAAGCAAATTGCTTATTCGCCTCTCTGGAATTACAAATCTCTTACATACGGCTCTGAAACTTCTGGTGGTGGTTTTTCCAGTGTTCTTTCAAATTAAACTGATTCAATGACTTTGACTCTACAACAACTCTCGGCAAAGCGTTCCAATCGTTAACTACTCTTGCTCCAAAATTATTTTAGAACCTCAAGAATAATTATATCCATGATATGATTATGACTTAAACATTTCTACTTATTTCATTTTATTTCAATTCGTTTTCTACAGAACAGAACCTCCTAATTTGACTTTAGATTTTAAAAAAAACCTACACTATAAAACAATTGATTACATTAGACGATTTGAAAATCAATCTCTCTTTGACAGTTCATACATTTCTTAGTCTTCCTATTTTGAAAACATAGCTAACTGCGCCAATTGAGGAAATCGTTTTTCATAGTTTGTCCTAGAAGTTTAAGAAAAATAAATATCGCTACAGTTATTACAAAATATACTACAAATGTTAGGTACATACGTCGATATTTTAATAATTTCACCTCAAATATTGTTAAATGTATAGTGTGGTACAACGCCCTCGTAGTTCCCTCTATACACATCATTTGATTTTACAATACAATTAGCACCAAAAGAAGCAGCTTGTTAATTTGGTTACCAATCGTAAGCTGTAGTTGTTTCTAGTGGGTAGCTAGAGGGTAGTTTTCCTAGGGGTAGTTGTCCTAGAGGGTAGTTGTCCGGGGGGTAGTTGTCCTAGGAGGGTGATTGTCCAGGGGGTTACTGTCCAGGCAGTGGTGGCGCCAGCGGGGGGGCTACGGGGGCTCTAGCCCCCTCGTCGGGGAGCCTAGCCCCCCCGTCGGGGAACACGGGTACTTTTTGTCGGGGAATATAACATACAGTAAAAAACGTTCGCGTTCACTTCATATAGCTTCAGCGCCTAGAAAACCACGACGTTCCATTGACCGTGAGAGTACGTCAGAGAGCTATTATGCACTTTTATGCATTCATTATTGCCAGAGATCTAACTACTAAACAATAGCTAGTACGCACTTGTTTGGCGGTATCCCTTTGTACGAATCGTTCACCGTTGGGTCGAGACGCGTGATATCATGTTCCATCCAGGGACCAAAATGTGTAATGTAGCTATTTTCCAGGCGAAGTTTACCGACGGTTACCGAAGGGAACACGGGTACTTTTTGTCGGAGAATATAATATACAGTAAAAGACGTTCGCGTTCACTTGGTAGCTTCAGCGCCTAGAAAACCGCGACGTCTCATTGACCGTGAGAGTACGTCAGAGTGCTATTATGCAATTTATATGCATTCATTATTGCCAGCGATCTAACTTACTACTAAACATTAGCTAGGTACGCACTTGTCTGGCGGTATCCCTTTGTACGAATCGTTCAACGTTGGGTCGAGACGCGTGATATCAAGTTCCATCCAGGGACCAAAATGTGTAATGTAGTTATTTTCCAGGCGAAGTTTACCGACGGTTCGGGTACTTTTTGTCGGAGAATATAATTCGTTCGCGTTCACTTCGTAGCTTCAGCGCCTAGAAAACCTCGACGTTTCATTGACCGTGAGAGTACGTCAGAGTGATATTATGCACTTTATATGCATTCATTATTGCAAGCGATCTAACTTACTACTAAACAATAGCTATAGGTACGCACTTGTCTGGCGGTATCCCTTTGTACGAATCGTTCAACGTTGGGTCGTGATATCATGTTCCATCCAGGGACCAAAATGTGTACTATAGTTATTTTCCAGGCGAAGTTTACCGACGGTTTTGTCGTGTACTGTGTCGACGTACGCTACACTACAGCAAAAACGAATTATGTTAATTGTTCGTATGTTCACCAATTTTTTAATTTACAAGTAACCTTCTGTACCGTGGGGCACCTAAAATAAATATTTCATCCATTACTAAACAAAAAAACATGCCATTTTCGCTTAGCCAATATCTTATTATAGCTATAAATTTTCAATGTCCTGTATGTCATGAATTTCTCACCACTCGGAAGTCCAGATGGTACGCAGGCATACACTTGGGAGGAATAAACTTATTTCCCCGACTGAAAAAGGTCTACGCTTGCGTTTTTTAAGCCTCTGGGCCTGATGTTTCCAAAGTATAAAATGCAATTTTTTGAAGACCTGCAGCTCTAGTTTTAAACATTTTCTTAGCTCAGCCCCAACAATAAAGCTGGTCATATTTCGAAGTACAAGAAGTGCATTTTCCGGGACCTAACATCTCTATTTTTCTAAATTTTCTTTGAACTTTTATTTTTTAAATTGAAAAATATGGATTGAAACAGTCATCGCGCATCGTTTTTTTGCACGCAGTATTTTATTTAGGCCTATGCATTATAAAAAATGGAAAAAATGGCTACCCTAAATCTGATTAAAATGACCTCAAATGACGCTAGAACGCGTTGCTTCCGGGGGCTTCGCCCCCTGGACCCCCACCGGGGCCCCTTGGCCCCCAGCCTTGTGATGCTCGCTTCGCTCGCATAGCCCCCTCGTCGGGGAATGTAGCCCCCACGTCGGGAAGATCCTGGCGCCACCCCTGTGTCCAGGAGGTTATTGTCCGGGTGGTAGTTGTCTTAGACCCCAGTCACACATCAACGTCACCCCCAGCAGATGAAGGAAATGTAGTAGTGCTAGGTCTTACCAAGCATTATTTGCTTAACTCTGTGACCCCCTTTAACTTTTAAAATCGGATAAAGCATTAGGAAATAAAGAATGTTTATTTTTTCACCCTTTTTATTTTATTTATTTTTATTTTATATATTTAGGCAAATTGCCAAGGATAACCATAAGCAAATTCAATCACTATCCTTCTTAAAGGTGGTAATCCGTTCACGAGACAAACATATACACACAATGCTCTACATAAACAAAGTCTTTATTACAAATCTTTGGGAGTGGAGTTGTAAATTGTCATTAGAAAAAATCCTGACATATGACAGGACTTGAACCCAGGACCCTTGGATTGGCAGCCAAGCATCATAACCACCAGGCCACAACTCCATTCCACCCTGGAAACATATACGACCCATGGCACAAGTTTTTTTCAATTCTCATGTTGAGTAAAGTTTTAGTAAATCGGATATTAAGCGTCTGGGGAAGGCAGCAAATTAATTTTTCGAAACACAGCACAAAACACAGTTACAAACGAAATTATGATATAATATATATGAATATTTTTTAATGGCTGTACATCAAAATTAAAAAATACTGATTAATAACCTGCGATATAATTCAGCTGTTAACTAGGCTAGTATATGGGTGTCACGAAAGCTCAGACCACGAAAGCTCAGACCCCCTAAGACCTAAGATCACGAAAGCTAAGACCCAACACCTAAGATTACAAATATTTATCTTTCGCACCTGCCTTGTATTTTAACTCCCAACATTTATTCTGAATACCACACCTTAGAATTGGCACTTTCATGAAAAAGAATCACATAAAAAGTAACAAATACATTTTTAAATTGATGATTTTACAGACGTTTTTCTCCCACACAAAATGACTAGCCTACTACAGTACAGTTGTAGGCCTACCCCATGTTCAATGTTTTTGTTTCTATGGAACGTCAAAAGAGCAAAAAATATATAGAGGGCTGAAAACTCTGTGGAGTCCATCTACAGTGTGGATGGAACAATGTAAAATTAAAATTGTAATGATAATAGTATAATCATGCAAGTACGAAGAAATAAATACTGGCAAATAAATTTTAATTTAAAAATCATGATAAGTTTTTTTGTTTCGTTTTCTTTCTGTTTTTATACTTGTACTATTATTGTTGCTCTTTTGGCGCTCCATAGAAACAAAAACATTGAGCATGGGGGAGCTCGAGGAGTTACATTGTCATTACAGTATACAAAGAAACACATCTGTAAAATCATCAATTTAAAGGATTTATTTATTTGTTATTATGTGTTTCTCCTTCTGAAAGTACTTATAAGTCCTAATTTTAAAGTGTGGTGTTCAGGATAAAGTTAGTCAACAAATTTGGAGTCAAAATACAAGAAAGGCAGGTGCGTAAGAAAAACATCCTCTGAAGCAACACAATGGAGTAAATATATACCAACAAACAACCCGTCAAGTTTGTTTGTTGTAAAGAAAAAATATACATTTACTCAACGGGCGAAAATAATGTGAGTTTTATCGATGTTTTGCGGTAGTATTAAATTATATTTATGGTAATAAATGAAACCTACTGTGTTTAAAATTATGTATGGATAAACAAGTATTGTTTTTAATCTGTAGTATATCTTAGTATTTGTAATCTTAGGTGTTGGGTCTTAGCTTTCGTGATCTTACTTAGGTCTTAGGGGGTCTGAGCTTTCGTGGTCTGAGCTTTCGTGACACCCGCTAGTATATATATACATTTTAATATAAAAATACAAAATTGTGGATAAATGTTTATATATTCGAATAATATCAAGTCCTACATGCTGACTATATAACTAGCTAAAATGGCAACGATAGAACGAAAGATATATACGTTTTTATAACACCTATAATCTTCTAATTAATTTCTCTCAACTTTTACAAAACATTGGAGATGTCGATGGGGTTTGAACCCTTTATAGGTTATGGTTATTTGAACAATTTAAAAAATATATGGAATAGCGACAATTACCATTAACCGACACTATATACACATTATGCGGTCAAGTTTTTTAGAATTTACACTTGGGCTTCTTTCACTAAATGTTCACTATAAGCTGGCAGGCGAGCTTGGCCCATATACTGGGTGTTTTGCTGTGGTAGTTGTGCTTGAGCTTGCCCCATATACTGGCCTTTTTGCTGTGGCAGGTGAGCTTGAGCTTGCCCCATATACAGGCCTTTTCGCTGTGGCAGGTGAGCTTGAGCTTGCCCCATATACAGGCCTTTTCGCTGTGGCAGGTGAGCTTGAGCTTGCCCCATATACAGGTTTTTTTGCTGTGGCAGTTGTTCTCCAGCTTGCCCCATATACTGGCTGTTTTGCTGTCGCAGTTGTGCTTGAGCTTGCCCCATATACTGGCCTTTTTGCTGTGGCTGATACATGACATGGTGTTGACCCATGTAAGGTGGTTGACTGTTAAACTGTGGTTGACCTATGACATGCGGTTGGCCAAAATAATGCTGCCCCACTGGGTTTTCTTGAACATCAACTTGACCTTTAGAAAATTGTAATTAATTCATATCATTAAAAAAAATACAATCGTACATTATCAGCTCTAAAAAAAAAGTAACATACAGTAAGACCATGAACAAAAATATTAATGTTGTATGGAGGGTGTGCGCACCTTGTGTTTTAAACATTGTTTTTGATATTGATTACACACCAAAATGAATATATGAATGAAAGAATAGGCCTATATCCCCAATAAAACAATTATTTTATTAGGCAATGAATAGAACGAAATTGTTTACTCGCACATGCATTAAATTTACATCGCTACCAATCAAGAGGTTGTAAACATAAACCATGTACCTATTCAAACATATTTTTAAAATATAATTTTTTTTAATTGTTCAATTGTTCATGTTATCCAAATTTATGTTTGCATTTAAATAACACATGAAATTCAATGCAATGATTTTAACTAACATACTGTTCAACTGTTTAGCATGTTGACGGTCACCATTAGGTCACCATTAGGTCACCAGCACTGATATAATAATAAGTATTTATTATTTATTTTATTTTATGTCTTTAGGCAATGTGGCCAAGGATTACCAATAGTGATTTAATCACTGTCCTATCAGTTAGGTGGTAATCCCCCTGATACAGGGGCTATTGTGTGAACCAGTTCACCGGGGTAACCCCCTACTCTTTTTCGAATAATGAACTGGGTTCTTTAAAGTACACACAGGTTATAACTGTGTACACTGGACCTACGGTTTATAGTCCTTATCTGAGAAGACTTGTTCCACCACCAGAACTAGGAGCGAGTCGGCCTCGAACCCTTGCCGATGTTGTTGTTGGCTCTTTAGGTACGGTAAACGGCGCCCCTGCCTTAACCGCTCGGCCATATGACTCGCCAAGTAGCAGTGATCACAAGGGTTAAACCATAATTTAGATGTTAAATTCTAGTTAAAGAATATTTATTTTATTCAATTAAATTTTTAAAAATTTGTTTAAAAAGTCAGACATTTTTATCTTGAATACACAAATTTCCAAATTGCTGCCAAATGTTACACACTTACCAGTTTCTACCACATAGGATGCATATTGAATCTGAAAGAAAACATGTAAGATACAGTACACTATTACATAACGGTAGGGATAGTATTTCTTAAATGTCCTATTATCCACTTGGAACATCAATTGATATCATCACAATACAGTTTTAACTGCAATGCAAATAATTCTATCAAGGTAATTGGAACAGAATTTAGTTCATATTATAACACAGTAAATTGTTTTGATTGGTTACGCATGTTCCGTTCATTTATTTTCACAAATTATTATTATTATTATTTATTGCCAAAAACCAGTTACAAACATACAAAAACACAGAAACTAAGGGAGTAGGCAGGAACCTAAAAGTGAACCTAATCACTATAACAAGAGTTCAGGTTCCGTACTCCTAAAGTAACAACTATGACGGACGGTAACTATTGAATGTTTTTTTAGTGTAATAATACTGATCATGTTTTGCCACGCGGGGTTGTACTGATCCTCATTCAAAATGTGTTGATTGATTTTTGATTACTACTTTGTTACTGTTGAATGATAACTATCAATGGCAGATATCACAACCAATCAAATAGGAAGAATATATGCCTACTTTGACTGTTTATATGAATATGAATCAATGAGTTATCAAACCAATGAACATTGTATTGTTTGCTGTTGATTTATTGCAAACTGTACAAACAATAGAAATATATCTTCTGTTAAAAATATTTTTTTATAAAATACTGTACTTTAAACAACACATTTACTGACTGTGTCAGGTGTAAATAACAAATATCAGCATCATTTATCCAGTTTATTTATTGTATTTCAATAGTCAGTCAGTGAAGTAAATACAACACAGAAAAGAAACTCACAGTTGTGGATGTTTCACAGCAGCATGCTCCAGTACAACACATGTAGACTGATGCAAACATTGCAACTATTACCTCTACACCTCCAATCATCGTACAAACAATGTTAACAGCATTGTAACTTTTTTTCTATTATATAAAATATTGCAAACATTAATGAACATTTCAAATAAGTGGGTTTTACTAAACTCATTAACTTAATCCCCTTACACACCAAAACACCAGGTCGTCAACTCCAGAAGTGTCTCCAGAGTTTTGCTTTTTGTGTGAAAGGGTTTCATTGTCAAAATGGAAAAAAAAAGAGATATCGCTATTTTGGCATTGGTATGTTGAAATATTCATATCAAAATCATGAATCCTGCAGTTTAAAGCAAGACTTCTAAATAAGGCTTACTTTTAAGAAAAATAGACAAGACTCACAAGATCAAAGTAGTAGTAGTATTCAGAGCTGTAGAGGCTATAATGTGCACTGATAATACCTCCAATGACAGCATGAACAACTGCTATAACAATTGCCAATGTTGACATCACAAGAAAACCAATATTCTGAAAATGAATTTAAGCATAAGCAGACTAAACAGCTTTAGAACAAGAACAAGACACAATGCTTGACATTGAACAAGACATTGTTTGCTGTATTACTGTAAGGTAATGACAATTGCACGCAATACTAAATTTTTATTGGAATCTATCTATAATGAAATAAATATTTTGTGTTTTTAACAAAAATGTATTTGTAAACATCTGATTTGTATTGTATAAACTTTTGCTTTAGGTCAACAATTGTCAAGAAAACCAAGCAATTTACACTATAAGTATAGAAATCTCAGAATTAAAAATATCGTTTTATCAAAAACTTTTCTAGTAAAGTTAAGTCGTGAATAGCTAAGAATCGACTTAAAGACTTACATAAAGTCATATTTTCCTTATCATTGTTAATAATTTGATTTATAAATGTTTCTAATTGTATCCATTTTGTATTATTGTATTAAAAATATTGTCCTTAAAATTTTGATGATAAATAAATTTTTGCGCTTCATAAAACCTTTTTAAATCGTTCATAAGCATTTTGATAGTTGGCTTACATTTAACTACAGTAGTTTACATTTATAAATACATAATTTTACTATTAGAATAATTGCATTAATGGCTTTTAAATTAATGAAATGAATGTTTGATTGATTGAATTTATCTGGTTCATACATAAAATACATTATAAAATAGACGACAAACAGTACATCAAATTGCTTCAGATTTCCAGTTTCCAAGTATCCAGTGGGGTAATTTATTGTACACAACATTAAAAAAAGCAATCATAGTAACAAAACAAAACTTACAGCACACAAGTTTCGTCCTTTAGATTTTCCAGCAACCACTCCCAAAATTCCAGCAACAAGATAAAACTGAAAACATTATAAGCACAATTTATATATTGTTACCTATTAATTATATTTTTAATGCGTTAATATACTGTCACAGCAATATTGTTACAACCGGATCACACACAAACAAAAACAAAATGAATCTAGATAACGAAAATATTAAAGATTTATTGTCCTCCCAAAACATGAAAAATGAAGATGAATGAAATCAGACTTTGATTAGGCCATTTTGTAGTTTTAATAAAGTTAATCACGTACAGTAGGAAAAAACAAAAACAAATGTTTTCACCTATAAAATGACAACATAATGGAGAGAATAATCTTCATAAAAATATAAATAACTAAATTAAATTGGTTCAGTAAATAATATGTATGTTTGTCGTTAATGTTGAATGTTGAATAATGTATAAATGATTTTGTAGGTTCATTAAACTAAATTTAAACTTTGGAGAAAAAAATGCAATATCTATAGATTATTAATTTCTTCCTAATCATTTAAGCTCTTTCGTTGAGGAATATATTAGAATTACCATAGAGATATATCACTATAATATCTCTATGGAATTACCAACTACAATATTTTTTTTTAAGATATTGTTTTTTTGTAATTTCTCCCTGTGTAATCTCTTTGATAGTCATCTTTTTATTTGTTTGCATTGCATTTTTTATGGCCTTGTAAAGAACACATTGTGCTTGTGAAAAACCATGCTGTTTACAAAATAATAATTTATTTATATATCATTTCTCAACATCAACTTTCAATATTTATATTTCTTTTAGTAGCCTATTGTTATTAATTGTTACTGATACATTGTGTTTTTTATTAAAAGCTCAGTCTACACTATCAAACTTTATGCGACAAAAAATGTTATGTGCCTAAAAATGGACATAATGATGTTATATCACTACCATATTTGGGCATATCACTACCATATTTGAGCACATTACACTTTTTGATTGACAGTTTGATAGTGTAGACTTAGCAAAATATGATGACACCCTGTTTTTTAAACATTTGAAATTTAATTTAGATGTCATCCCAGCTTATTCATGATGCATTAACAACATACAAGATTATTGAATAATTTTTAATCCATGAATGTCATTTAAATATTTAGATTATTTGAAATAAAAGCAGTTTATCATGATATGATAATAAAGAAAATATACCGCAAGTGCACCCCAGATTGAGATAGCAATTTTGCTTCCTTGATGTTCGAGACAGATACTTGCTACACCAAATGCAAGAGATAAAATCGATAAAACGATTTGAGTAGCCTGTTACGAGGAGAACTTTGAAGTTCAAACTTGATCGGACTTCTCCAGGCCGTTGAGAGTAAGTTACTGATGTAGCCTCTGGGGCAACTTGTAGTGGTACACTTGTGGTCATTTGGCCTGTAGTCGATCAAATCAAAAAGGAAAAGAAAGAAAACAGCTCCAAAAGATTATCTCACACTGTAATTTTGCAGTAAAATTACTGTCAAATAATTGCCTACTTGCCAAATGTTTTAACATAAATCAAAACGAAATATATAATATATAATAATTTTCAATAATATATCTGCAAAGCTGAAGCATTTGCACACTATATCTCCTAAACAGGACACCGATATACATGTGAGTCCAATTTACATGGGACACTTTTTTTATTTTCATAATATTGGTTAATTTTGGAAACCTTGAGTTACTAGTAAATTTCAAGAAGTTTTGTCGATAGTTTAAAAAAAATTTTCAGATTGTGAACAAGGGGTTGGCAAGTCTGGTTAGAAATACCAGAAAAATGAAGAACATGAAGAAAACAATAATAAAGATTACTAGATGCATTGACGGCGTTCCATAGAAATTACCGGAAATGATTATTTACACAGTACATACCACAAGTGTCACATGACAAGAAGAAACAGTCCACCAAGTAGGCTCCTTAGTAGGAGAGGTAGCCCACTTAGTACACCGTAATAGCATACAGGGTACAATGAAAAAAAAAGAGTATTCTTTTACTCTATTTTGAATATGCCATGGGAAAAAACAACCAAATCAAACTAGTAAAACCAAATCAATCATAGAATACCTAAGATAATATATAATACATACCTTTTTATGTGGTCGATATTCGTCTACTTTACACTTTTTTTCAACAGCTCCTGTTTATATTGTCTTAATCTTAATCATCTATATCGGATGGCTAAGCACAACTGATGCGCACGCGCGGCACTTGGCAACCTGGGAATTTTATGAAAGGCAATCTGAGCCATGATCTGTAATTTTGTAATCTTTGTTGATGATTGTGTATTTATACTTCAAACATACCTGTTTTGTGGTGATATTATGATATTAATTGTCGTTCTATAATGTCAATGAAAAGAAACTCTGAAAGCACTGGAGGTTTTTCAAAGCCCTCCTATCTCCTCCGGGCCTGATATCGAGCACATAAACGGATTCCAAAGAAATTAGGAATGCATTAACTATTTGTTGAAAAAAGAAGAAAGAATAAGCAATGCTTTTGAACAATTAATGAATGTAATCAATTGTGGACCTGTTTCCAAATATTCTCTCAAATGGTCCTGATTTGATGTTTTTTTCAAGAAAGTGAGAAAGATCTAGAACTGGATTATATTAAAATATTACTATCTATTTAACAATCCTTTTCTTACTTAAGAAGTTTTTATTTTAATCTAGAATTGATATACAGACCAATATAAAACCTGGCAAGAATAGTTTATGAAAATTAAATACCATATGCACTGAAAAAATATGATAAACTAACATAAATGTCTTTTATCGCAAAGTTGTTCCTGCTTGTACTTAGGCTAATTGCATTTGTTAATCGTGTATGAAATGTGTCATAAAATTGTCTTAAAGAGAATCAATTTTCGTTGGAATGCTGTTATAGTTAACATGTTGACGTGAACAAACAATGTTGGTACAAATAATTTGTTTCTCATTTTGTTAAGATATAAAAAGAAAAAATAATATTGATTGTTGATTGATATCTTAATTAGCAGTGTTGATATGCAATAATTAACAGTCGGCCTAAAATATACCTGCAGTCTTGTATCCTAACTAAGAACTTTCTACAACTATAAACTATGGACAAGGATTACCAATAGTAAATTAATGTCTGTCCTATCCGATCGGGGGTAATACCCCTGACACAGGGGCTATTTTGTGAACCAGTTTACCGGGGAAATCTCCAACTCGTCTCGAATGATGAACTGGGTTCTTTAAAGTGGACACTGTACTGGACCTACAGTTTATATAGTCCTTATCCGAGAAAACTTATTCCACAACCAGAAATATTTTGTATACTGAAGAAATAATATGACACAACTACCAGTATCATTTACTACGTTGAGAAAGAAAATGTGTTAAAAAGTATTATTTGACTTTAAAAAAATGAAATAAAACATTATTTGTATTGAGTATTTCACCCATTTATAAATGGAATCATTACATCCAATTTCAATTTTACCGGATGCATAGATGCTTTACATTGTAGGTTATTTCACTGGATGTTCACTATCAGGCAGTTGCCCCATTTGATGGCTGAATGACGTATATGTTTTTGACTCATGACTTGTTGTTAACCCACGACATATTGCTGACCTATAACCGGTTGTTGACCCATAACTGGTGATTGACCCACGACCTGCACCATAGGATATCCTTGAACACTAACTTGACCTGTACAGTATAGTAACAGAATTTAGTAACAGTAATTATAATCAAAAACAATGATAAGTTATTGCAATACGTATACACATGCTGCATGAAGTTTTAGTTCGCACATTTCATGGCTGCTTAAGAATCGGATGACACATCGTGTTTATAAACCGTTATTCATTTGGATATTATTTTTTTTATGCATACATACAATTTTTTTTACATATTCCTCCTGCTTTCTTTAAATTTTAGATTAGACAATGTATATGTTATAAATGTTAACATATTTGTGTCCTATCCTCAGTGTTCGAATGTGCAAAACTACCGGAAGAAATAAGAGATTCATTAATTTTAAATACAGGTATTAAGACTTTTATAAATAAGCTTAACATTTATTTTGAGTAAGATTTTGCTACGTATTGACGATTTTTAATGATATTGCAATATATTTTAATTTATTTTGAGTATTTATACAAGTTTTATTCTAAATGTTTGTTATACAATCAGTGCAATTAGGAGACCTACTAGATAGTGATTAAGTTCACTTTAGGAATCCTGTCTCTGCCCTGGTTTTGTGTGATGTTTTCATGTTTTTTTATATTGTATTTTTATGAGACAAAAATAAATGAAATAAAAATGAACTGAGCACAAACTAGGGAAGTCTGTACAAACTAGTGCATACAAAACACAATGGCGCAACCTATACTTTACGAATGGAAACAATCAAACCATTATTGTTGAGAGAACTAAAGTTGACTTTAATTGATACATTTATAAAACTTACCAGATTGTACCACATACGATGCATATTGAGTCTGGAAAATAAAGAAAAAGTAACAATATTATTAATCACCCAATACCCCACACGCCTTTGTCAAATTTGGCAAAATAAACAAGCAAATTTTTTTCAATTAAAAACAAATTTACATTGTCTCGTCATCGATGTTGCAAGAGCTAAAATTCCATAATTCCAAATTAGAAGTAACATCATCTGACTCAATAACTCAACAAAAAACATTTTTTTTTTTTTTTTGGTGAAGAAATTATTTTTTTAGGATTTTTCTTTTTTATTTTGCATGTAAAAGAATATGAAATTACAGTATAATCTTTCCAAATTGCTAAACGGCGTGATTTTCAAGAAAATCGTACACATTGAAAAAAATATGAGGGATAATATTTTTAAATAACAGTTGAAATTTATGAAAAATAGAAATCTTCTGATTGGAGTTCCACTTTAAAACTCAGTAGTAATATCTACAGGTCTTATAATAACAAAATGATATTTTTAATTTTTGGCACGTTTTCGCCTTAAAAATGAATCCATTTAAAACATTATATTCAACTGATATGTTGAAATCAAACAAATAGGATGTGATCCAAGACAAACATCCCAAATACCTTTCCCAGGGAAAATGCTACACTTCTGAATTCCGGATCAACTCCGAATTTTCGTTTTTGCGGTACGAGTCTCTATTTTCTTCTTTAAAGATATAGCCATACCATTTTATTTTTATGAGGGGACACTTTTGGGACCCACCAAGTTTTCGCAAGAAAAAAATACTAAAAAATGAACGAATAAAATCGATCTGAACTTGAGAAGAATATTTACTAATGAAACTGTCAAGCCAGAAATGGTATAATAATTCTTTAAAAAAGTATAATTGCATGAATATTTTTGTATTAAAAATGATTTTGATTATTATTTTATGTTTGGTCTTTTTGTTTTTTGTATTAAAACTTTTAAAACCCAACAAACAGCACTTAGCAGCTTTAGTAACTCACATTTGTGGATGTTCCACAACAACAAGTCGCTCCACAGCACATGTAGACTGATGAAGTGATTGCCACCACAAGTTCTATACCTCCAATTAGTGTACAAACAATGTCAACAGCAGCATATTCAGTGTTCTATATATTAAACATTATCTTTTTCAATTTCAGTATTAATTGTTATATCCTATATTAATAGGATACCTCGATCATGTTTAACTGACCAACCATATAGTAAACATATTTTGAATTCAGGAACGGTATCTCCTCACAGGCTTAAATATAGGAGTTGTGTACTGAAACATTCAAATATGCTGGTACTGTATACAGAATACACATGTATACAGAATACATATGTATACAGAATACATTCATGGCAATGAAAGCTGAACACATAGCTATATAATCAATCTAAATTTTCTTTGTAATCGGCCAATGTAAACATTTAGGTGGTGTTTTGTGTTCAGACACATTATTTTTGACAGAGCAAATTATTTAAAAACCAATTTTGGATAAAGTTAGTAGATATTCTAAGTACTTTACAATAATGATGTGTTAATTTTACAGAGTCTGAGACGGTATCACTTTAGTCTCCTTGATAATACGTGGGAACTAACTCACGTCATTGTAGTAATCGGACGAAGAATATGCACTGCTCATACCACCCCAATAAAGATGGATGCATGCTGTAACAGCTGCCAATATTGACATCACAAGACAGCCAACAATCTGAAATTACAGTTCTTTAAAGTAAAGATAAAATAAAAATCTGAACCAATTTTTTAGATATAATAAAAATACGTCGATCCTATAGCGCTTAATGCATAAAGCCTTAAAGCGTTTCACATTAATACACCGGTTATGTTTTGAATCAAACATACTCCCATAATGTTGCGCAGTTGTGTTTTGATTTTACCAGGTACCCATTTTTACACCTAGGTGAAGAGAGTAAGTAAAGTGTCTTTTAATATTGTGTGCGGGTACTTTTCAAGATGGACATCCATTAGACAGTGTACCGCGATCGGAAAACACCCCTATTTGGGGCAAATCGTTGAACCTAAATTCATTTTAATTGTCAATAACTAATTATCTAACTTCACCTAATTATGTTATGGTAAAAATCAGTATTGACAGTATGTACCAATTTTATATACCATCATGTAAAAATTTCAGAAGTTACGAGAGCGCGATTTACCGAATTTTGCCCTTACGTAAATGAATATTTACACACACACAGATGTGTCTTTTGGATTGAACACAGCACAAGAAAAACCAATCGTAATAACTTACAGCACAAGAGTTTCGTCCTTTAGATTTTCCAGCAATCACCCCCAGAATTCCAGCAACAAGATAAAACTGTAGATATTAATATGACGCTGACATCATACTGTTATAGTTCAAACTTATTATGCAGTAACAAAAGAATACGTGTAGTCAAAATGGATGAAGTGGCTGAAATTTTAATTTACCATATTTCATCTTTTTGAATTAAAAATAAATGTAAATTAATACAGTCGACTCCGCCTAAGTCGAATCTAATGGGACCGGTATAAAAATTCGAGTTACGCGAACTTCGACTTACAGATTTGCCAAAAAAAATGCTAGGCCTAGGCTCACTCACTAGCCGCGCTATGGCTAGGCCTAGTGGACCCTGCCCTGTCGCGGCCCACGCGATGAGCCTTCTTGAATTGAGTTTGCTTAGCTAGAGCTAGGCCTAATAAATGCTAAGCCTCTTTATCGGCAATGATAAACTGTATTTTCTTTTATGGTTTAAGCCCGAAACAATACAAAAACGTATAATAAATACATTTCGGTTTTTGTTCGAAATCGGTATCCATTGTTTATTGCCATCTGTCTAGCACAAAATAGGTACCCACAAAACGCCGCTCAAGTTCTCAACTCTGAAACAACTCATACACTATACACTAGCGCGAGTTGTAGGACGCCACCTATACTATACAACCTGCTTGAGAGAATCGATATGGTCCCACATTATCCCCTCTGTTGTTTGTTTATCGAATTACGTACGTTTCATCGGCTTTTTTAGCGCGTTGTTGCCGCGTAATTTGTGACTTCGACTTATACGATATAAATCACTAAAGAATGTGTGTATTCGGACCGCAAAAAGACGTCGACTTAGACGAATTTCGGCTTAGAAAAATTCGACTTACAAATGAAAATTACACAGTAATGTATAGGAAAGAATTGGGACTTTCCTAAAAATTCGACTTTCGCGATTTTTCGACTTACGCGAATTCGACTTTGGCGGAGTCGACTGTATCATAACATATTTAAAACCAGTTAATATTTACCCCAAGTGCACCCCAGATTGGGACAGCAATTGTGCCTTGAAGATATTGAAGAAAGATGCATGCCACACCAAAAGCAAGGGATACAACCGATAAACTAATCTGCATATAGCCAGTCACAAGTGCAGCTGTAGAGTTTAAACGTGATGGGACTTTTTCTTGCTGTTGATAGTAAATTACTGGTGCAGCCTCTGGGGAAACTTGCAGTGGTACAGTGGTTGTTGTCATCATTAAAATGGATCTATTAAACAAAGACAAAAGCTGTTGTATAAATGGCACTTATGTGTCTCGCACCAGAATGTTACCAAAAATGAACCATCCATGTCAGTAATGCACAAAATGACCGCGGGAGACAACCGTTGATCACTTCAATACCCCTTTTACCTCGTCTAGCAGACGGAGTTTGACGCACTGCGCGCCAACATAAAAAAAAATCAAAACACGAAAAACGAAAAGTACCGAGACAAAACAGAGACACAATGACTCTAAACGCCGGTGCTCTCTTAATTTTTTTTCTTTTTGATATTTTATTTAAACACAGACTATTATCAATATTAATGCTCGCCTGTAAAAATCTATGTACTATGTACTGACTTAAATCAACTTTACTCTTTTATTATGTGCTATGAATTTGCTGTATTTCTTATTTCTTTCAGAGGTATGTGTTGTAGTTCTAATATACTCTAGTGGAAACAGTACTCTTCTGCACTGTAAAGTAGAAAGTCCAGTTTCACACACCACCAAAACTGTCTGCAACATTTTATATTATCTTTATTAAATAATAATATAATCATTTTTTAAAAGTGCCACACATGCGTCCATACAATTACAAATTAAAAGTTTAAACAACAACAAAAAACAAACTTTTAAATTATACAAACATAATGGAAAAGAAAACATAAACATTTGTTATATTTTGATTGGGAACTTTCGTGCTTAACATCAAATTCGATAAGCACTTTTTCCATAATTACTCAACGTTATTACAAAACTTTTTGTTTAAAACTATACTAATTATTACAACAATACATAACTAATTATGCAACAGCAACATTAACATAAAACAGTTCAAAGTTCTGATAGATAGATAGATAGCATTTCTATATAATGTACAAGCACGGCTTGTGTACATTTTACAATGCAGCATAAATTCTCAACGAGAAAACGCATGTAATATTATATTCAAGACTTGAAATATAATTTTCTATGTAATGTTTTATGTTTTAAATCCATTTTACAATGCAGCATAAATCTAATATGAAATAGCATGCTTTCTCAGTGACATATTAAACATAATAGGCCAACAGAAATAAAATTAAATTTAAAGTATCTACACAATGCATTGCAATAAGTTTACGGTGAAGTTTGCGCAATTCTTAAACTATGTATACTATTTTTTTTAAATTTATTATTTCATTTATATAGCGCTTTTCCAAATTAGTGTAAAATGATCAAAGCGCTTTACATCAGCAGACCCAACAATGAGTTACTTCTTAGGAAATAGATGTGTTTTGAGGGCTTTTTTAAATTTTAAAACCGTGGTTTGTTCCCTGATCACAGACGGGAGTTCATTCCACATCACCGGTCCAAATTTTGAGAAAGTATTATTTCCAGAGGTCCGCTTTTCGAGACAGTGATCCAATCTAGTGCGATCTATCTCGGACCTCAGGCCTCTCTTAGCACATCTATACACCCGTAAGAGATTGCTCAGATAACAGGGCGCATGTGATGATGTGCCCATAATGCCGATGATGTCATATCACTACCTTATCTGGGCACATCACACTTGTTTGATAGTGTAGACAGAGCTTAATTTAATGTAATTTGGTGTATAGATAATACATTATAAGAAACGAGTCGTACAGGATTTATTAAAACATCATGGACGCTTCGGCTCAGGTTTTGACCAACCCCTAGCCGAAACCTCTCAATCAAATATCGAACTACCACCAGGTGAGATTTTCATATAATGTTTATGGTATATATTTTTAATTGATGTTTAAAAGAAGTTTGAACTAAACAATCATGATTATAATGTATATAATTACTTATTAAGAATGTCAAATGTTTAGGCCTATAGGCCTACTGTCATGTTTAAAAACATGATTCGCAGCTTCTCATGAGCCGATCACAATACTAGCTACTACTAGGCCTCCTACCTAGATATAACATAGTCGATAGGTCCTAAATAAATTAAGGCTATGGCTACATAGAAGGCATAATAATAACATTGTCATCGATACATACAGTAAGCATAAGGCCTAATCTGATTGCTAGAATGTTAAAATGGTGAAAGAAAAACCACCAACCAATATGTCTAATCAACGCCTTTCCACAATAATGGCAATGGACATCTTCTATCTTTGATCGAGGATTATAAAACGATATGTATTGAAGCGTAACATATTTTTTTTTTATAATGCTATTTCAATGTCACACATCATTCAATTTGCTTAAACTTGGATCGAAAAAAGGAGTAATTTCTAATTTAAAAATTTAACAATAGTTGATCAATAACTTAACATAAAATGATATAACACTAGGCCTATGATATTCATTTCTATTGTTACATTTCAGAAAGTTCAAATTGTGTTACACAGTCAGTGGATCAAACAGTAATAATTCAATGCTAAATTTAACCACTATAGGCCTATTACCCTTAAATCATAGATTCTTTGTGGGTCATGATATAAATGATTTTTCGTATTTATAATGTATTTTAGCATTAGTACCCGTCTTTGGCGGTTGGGTAGAGGTTGATATGTACAGATTTCAATGTTTTAAATCCATTGATACGATATTATATAACATGGCAATCTAACAAAAGAACACTTAGCTCGCCTTGCCAAGATAGAAACTCGTGACAGTCAAACAGATAATCCCTTTGATCTCTGGAGTTATAGAATCCTGTTGTTAGATTGCCTTGACAAACATACTGTACGTCTGTGACCTCCATGGTCTATGCATGTAATGTATATAATCCATGGTCGATGTCTGGATAAATGCTTATGTTAGTAGGCCTATGTCATGTATGCTGTCACTAAAATGCAGTTTTCTTTCAAAAACAAATGCAGAACATTCGACACATACTTAGGCCTTTTTATTATATTTAAATTGTATTTACCGTCAGTAATCTGAAGTACGATAGGCAAGTCCATTGAAATTTGAACGGCACGGCAAAACTTAATTGCTGATTACCATACAGTAGGCCTACCAACGAAGGTTTCCTACAGTTACTTTGATACAAAAAGCATCAACACAAAAATAAGAATGACAATTCGACACTTTTATATTAATACTGTATTGATGTATAGGCCTATTGACAATACAAATGTTATTGATGTACAAACGTATTTATGGTGTTTGGTGCTTTGAATTTTGAACATAAAATGTCACCTATTTAAAAAAAAAATGATTACCTCCACATTGTATTTTTCGCGCCGCGTCTTTTATTTAGGCAGTTATGCCGACTTTTTCAACTAAGCAAATTTCAGCTTATACGTGCTGCGCAGAGAGGGATTTGGAAATTCAAAACATGAATATGCAGTGCATATAAGCTGGCACTTTCGATTCGCGCGAACAAATTCGCCTAGCGGAAAATAGGCAGTTATACTCCAGAGGACGGAATTACATTACAAAACAAATGTAATCAAACCTAATGTTTAAATCTTTGTTATTGTTATAAACTTACCAGTTTGTACCGCATATGTTGCATACTCTGCAGTCTGAATAAAGAATATGATAATTTTTAACTACCACACTGGTGGGATTAATCTGAGAGAGAACACAAATATTTGGATTCATTTCGTTTGTGGAGAAAAGCATGTCTTATTTGTTGTAATGAAACATTTTAGCAAAGTGACCAGTGAATGGCTTTATTAATCTTTTATTTCAATACCGTAATTACTGGTCTAAAAAAAGAAGACCGTAAATTGGGCTTAATAAATTGTTTAGGAAACATGTTTATATTTTGTGTAGCAAAACGTTTTTTACAATTTTGTATATGTTACAAAAATGCAACTTTAGATCAGTTATCATTTTACACTAATTTTTGTACGGTATTATTTGAAACTATTTTTGGCTATGTGGAGTCGAATCTCCTTCAAGAATTTTATTTTTAGTGGATTAAATTTTCCTTCGGGGATAATTATAATTACACCTCTATCTAAAGCAGGCAAGATATGAAAAAAAGTATATCTTTAGAATAACTCACATTTATGGAAGTTCTACAGCAACAATTTACTCCAGAGCACTTGAACGTCGATAAAATGATTGCAACTACAAATTCTATAACTCCAATTACCGTACAGATATTGTTCACAATCTCAGTATCCTCGTGATTATACAAAAAAAAAACCATTGCAAATACTCTGCAGTATTCTCTATTCATTTTGGTTAATTGAAATGCAACAATTGCGGTGCTAATGTAATATGTACCCATGTTTAATGTACTGACACTGAACGTTATTTATCAGTAATATCAAGCAGAATATCTGCTTTTCTTTCATGGCCGCATGTGGACTCACTTCGGAGGAATTTTGCAGCCGCTCCATCGAGGCAAATCCTGGCCCGAGTTAAACAGTATACTTCCCCCTGAATCCCCTTTATAGCTAAGGTTTGCTAAAGAAGGAGTTCTACTGGAGTCACATGCATTCAACTTAAAAACAGTTCTGGAGATCATTATTATGGACCTGTTTGAATACATATAATACTGATTGGTCAAATAAGTAATAACAATAATAATAACAAATACAATAACCAGTAATAACAACAGCTATCGGTAAACCGAATGTTCTATATTTGACATAAATGTACTGAAGTCAAATAAAAAAAAAACAGTGTGATTTGAATTTTACAAAGTTGGAACTAATTACTCACTTCAAGCAAAAAGAAATTCACATTAAAGTCGAAAGTACCAACAATAGTATGAAGTGCTGCTACATGAGCTGCAAGTATTGACAATCATCACAAGACAACCAATAATCTGAAAATATGATATAAATTCACCTAAAGCCTGTTTTATAATCCAATGTTTTGTAGAAATAAAAATCGCGCTACCCTTCTTTCTACGACGACAGAATCGACTCAGCTAGCTACAATCGTATTTCAGCTGAGCTTTTCGATTCGCATGAGTGGTTATTTCCTGAGCTCTTATTGGTTGCGAAATTGTTCGCTATGCAAAACATAGAAACTTCAAATTATGTTAATAATGTCACCCGATTCTGCAGCTGTCAATTGACAGATTCTAACTGACTACCGCAAGTCAGCTGGAAAGATGTAGGCCTATTGTGGTACGTTAGGCCTAAATAATTAAAACTAGAACCATCATAGGCTATCTAATATACCACAATCATACTTACTTAATTTAAATGAACAAAAATAGTCCTGTATAAGTGTTGTGTCATTTTAGCAAGGAGTGTTAGAACGACGTTGCTTTGTTATGTCATTTTGTCCTACCATGTGTCAAAAAATAAGAGTAGCGATTGGCAATACCAAGCACATGCATTTTTTTTCAGCACAAATAAGTATATCAAATGTTAAATAAATTTCACATAACATAAGAAAAGCAATAATGTATTCTCACAGCACATTTGTGTCCTTTAGTGTGTCCAGCTATCACTCCCAGAATTCCAGAACCAAGATAAAACTGTTTAAAAAACAAGGCCAACAGCCATTAAGTCGCGTGCTACAATGCATAGTGATACCGGACCGACAGACCGACCGACAGACCGAGACCGACCGACATAGTGAACTATACTGATCGAAATTACTGAACATGTTTAAAAATGTTGAAATGTTTAAAAACATTTAATTTTTTTTAATTTACACGTGCGTAGCCTGTCACTTTTGACGTGTTCGTATAACGTAATTTCTAGTTGAAAAGTAAGTCAAGAAATTAAACTGATATCAAGATAAGGTCAGAAAGCGATAACATGCATAGTAATACCGGACCGACAGACAGACAGACCGACAGACAGACCGACCGACAGACCGACCGACATAGTGAACTATAGAGTCGCGTCCACGCGACTAAAAACAATGGTGTAATGAAAACAAAATACCAAGCGGGTCCCATTAACTTTTTTTTTGAATGGATGATTCATTTTCAAAGTAAGGTAAAGACACACCTTTGCAATGATTAGCTGCATTATGATCCAAAAATTACCGGGGTAATCATTATTATTTACAGCGCTTAGAAGTTTCACAACATTAGGGGCTTCTATCAGACTATTATTATTGTTATTATTATCATGAAATAATTTACCGTAAGCCCACCCCAAATTGGAATAGCAAAGTATCCTTGAAGATGATATTCACGACCGATGCATGCCACACCAAAAGTAACGGATAAAACCGATAAACTAATTTGAATATAGCCAGTTACTAATGCAGCTTTAGTGTTTAACCTTGTTGGGGCTCCTTCTGCAGCAGTTGGCTGTTGATAGTAAATTACTGATGTACTACCATCTGGTGGAACTTGCTGTGGCGCAGTGGTTGTCATTATCGTTGATTCTAAAAAACGGAGGAATTATTTTGGTCAACCAACCGGGACAGGTGATAATCTTACCAAAAAAATATCGAACGGGGGGCGGGGAGCTAATACACTACCGTACGGTAAACTTGCCGAAGAAGAAGATCGCGCCCACTTTTGCTGCTGACATTGTTAATAGTCGATTAACAGTCAATTTTAAACATAAAAAATGCTTTTTTTTTGGAAAGATTATGTTGATGTCATTAAATAATATATTATGTCCGACAACTTGCCCTACAACTGGATAAATTTTCAAGGGCTCAATTGCTTAAAAAATCCCTCCCCCCTGGACGTGGCTCTGTGAGAAATCGAAATAAATTCGAAAAACATGTTTATTTTTAATTGATATATTTTTATTATATTTATTTTAATATTAAATATATATATTATGTTATTAAGTAGGCCTATAATTTGCACAAGTTTTGTTTGTGTTTATTGATTTATTGTAAAGGAGAATTTAGCCACAGAAATATACAAATATTTTATCATGCGCAGCACCGTATGTAAGAAAATTGCAGTTTGAAACACTGTCTGTATAATAGCAAGACAATGTAGATTGCCTTGATCTTAGTCATTCACTTTTGGAATTGGATTAACAAAAATATTTACCCGAGAAAAAATCTGTAATTTAAATCCAAAAAAATTGTAAAATTGGCTGTTTGCCAATAGATTTTTGTTTGAAATTAACCGTTTATTTTGTCTTTTTATAAATAAAAGGGGTTTTTTTTCATTTCATTTTTTTTTTACACGGATGTGATTTTATTTAAACTACAAAATGGCCTATTCATTGAAATGAAGTTTTAATCTAATATGTATAGTGGTTATTTTATCACATGATCCTTTTGTAAAATTTCAAATTAAGTTCTGATTTATTTTCATTCTCCACGAATAATGTCAACTCTAGCCATGGATGGAATAAGATCATTCAAAATCGAATAACCATGGAATAACATTCTTAATTTCCTACTACTACTGTAAATAAGTGACAATTGTACAGTTTAGGTCCGATGGCAAAACTGGACCATGTAATAAAAACAAATCAAAATCATGTTACTTTTCTGGTCAATGTTTTGTATTTTTAATATGTATCGTTTAGAGGCAAAATAAAAGAATTTTTAGGCCTAATTACGTGCATTCAAGTTATAATTCTCGAATTTGAAGCATACCATAAAAGACTGTTTGTCATTATCAGATTTCGTCATCTTTACCGTTTAAAATTTTATTTTCAGTAAATTTAAAATATCAAAATTTCCTATTATACCACTAGTTCCGACAGCAATATTATTATGCTTATAATAAACAAGGAGTTTGTTTGCTGTACCTTAATTTGTTTTCAATTGTGTCATAGGGACTAGAGAGCCGGAAAGTTGGTTCCTACACACCAACTAACATTAGCAAAAACTGTGCCCATTAATCCAACCTTTCCTGGCATCTTTCAAAAGAATAATGAAAGGATCCTTCAGAAATAAAAGTTCAATCTATCAAGTAACTTTTACGAATGTGTTGTTGGTATTAGGCATATTTTATATATTTGCGGGCTCCTAGATGATCAGCATGCTGTTTTGGTTCACCCTCTTTCAAAATAAAACAATTAAATAAATAGGCCTATATCATCATTAATGGCTCGGCATATTGGTCATGTGGTAATAGATTTGACAATAGATTTGTGGTTACCATGTTGCTAGATAAAAGTCCAAATCCATTCTTACCGATATACCATGAAAACAAGACATAGGCCTGAGGCTAATCCTCTCACAATAATTAGTTATTATAAACTTTGTCATTAGGCCTATTATTAATATTTTCATTTCATAAGCATCCATCTATATGATGATGCACTATAATAATGTATCGTACCGGTACTTTATGAACAGTGATTGGAACCTCGAATAACTTTTTATTTTCTGTAGGCACGTTGAATAAAAAAAACAGTAAAACAACAACGAACACATGATATTTAGATATAAACTTTTCACAATTCAAATAGAACACAGACTTAGGTCTGCATCATCTAAGTGGACTAATTGTTTTGACTGAATTCATACATGATTTAAGGTGATATGAACGTGAAACATTGCAGTATTAAAGATAGCTCGAACAGACAATGATGGATGGAAAATAAACAATATTAACAAAGTAATATATTTAATTAAAGCAATGTCAAGTTAGTTGTATAATTATATGATTGATAACGGAGAAGGCAAACTAGGTATTAAAAGAATAACCGATTACGTTAGATAATAAAGATTGATCCAATAATTGTTATCATGGTTTCCTTGAAGACCGCGTTCGCCCCAGGCCAACACATTCATGAAATAATGATAGATCAATGGTATCATCTTTATCAGCACATTTTAGAATTTATACGCGCGCGTTCAAACACTAATTATTGTTATGCGCGTACATAATGTACATAATGTCCAATCAAATGACAGGAATTTATTTAGGTGTTATATAATACATACTAGAGAGTTTACGAAACACGACGGAGAGGGACGACGACGGATTACCAGTGCGCGCTGATGCGTGAAAAGCTGGTTGTCGTCCACTTTAAAAAGTTCGTTTACGATACGCGATGGGACGACGACGTCGCGTCACGCTCGGCTTGATATGTTTGTAAACAATCATCATGGCTTCGTACAAGATGCATTAAATATCGCACTTTATGAAGATATAATTGACCCTGAGGAATATTTGCTTTTATATAATCTTAATAAAACAAATAATTTAAATGTTCAGTACAATGATTACAATAAATTTAATCTGGAATCTTACAATGACGACGAATGTAATGCGTTTTTCAGGTAAGTCCGGGGATAAGTCACCCACAAGCCAATCATTCATCATATTACTAAGGAGTGTTGACAAAGTGCGAGGCAGCGAGGCACGCGAGGCAAGCGAGGCATGCGCGGCATGCGCGGCATGCCAAATATTTGTGCGAGGCATCATTTTATCATTTCCAAAAGTGCGAGGCATGCGAGGCATATAGTTTACAATTTCAAAAAGGTGCGAGGCATATCTTAACGTGCTATTATGCTATATTATAGGCCTAATAATCAATCGATACAAGCGTATCTAAATAGATTCGTGTATACACTCATCATGTTGTTTATTTTTATGTAACGATTGTTTTTTCATTCAAGTCATATCGTGTCAAATTTTACTTTTACAAAAGTGCCCAAACTACGGTTCAAAAATCTTAACGACAGTCTTCAACTTTCGATAAACAATAGTTGTTATAGCGACACACTCATCAAATGACTGCAATGTTTGTTGGCATTTCGAGCGTGTTCACTCACATGTCTCTCGAACATAGCAGAGTGAAAATAATATTTTGTCACACCCCTGCGCCTAGATCCGGTAGACCCGAGAGATGGAAATTCCCTCTTTACTATTTAGCAGGTAGCGGAATGATTCAGCCCTCAGCTCAGAGGATTGTGGTGCATTCCCCTTCTATAGCACGTGGTTTCAGCAGCAACGCACAGACTTCTCTCTGAGCGGCGTGCCAAAGACATTTTTGACATTCCATTCTCTAGGAACAACACGTGTACCTCTCTCGCAAATAAGGTGAACAGCGATTGCCAGGACAAGTTCAATAACTGGCGGTGAATAAAAGGTAACTGATATGGCGATCCAATAACATGCCGCAAAGAAAAAAATTGCGACAGAATTCTGGAGCGAGTGTGAAAAAAGACTTACGTCCGACAATTGTAATACTAGGCCTAAAATTAAACTTTAGCTAATATGCTTAGCCCTAACCTAGATAAGAGGCCTATGTAGAAAATAATTTAATCAATTTTGATATAATAATAATTGGTGTAATATTTAATAATGATACACTATTCCTGTTTTAGTAAGCTAGGTATATTACGAACGATTTTTATTTATTGTTGTCCATGTACGTACTAATAAACCTGGCGCTAGTTTCCTTCGCTTGTATTTTTACTCCAAATTTGATAACTAACTTTATCGTGTGAATACCAAACCTTAGAAGTATACCTCATGAGTACTTTAATGAAAGAATCACATAAAAAGTAACAAATAAATCCTTAAATTAATGATTTTACATGCGTGTTTCTCGAACACTGTTCGCGAATTTCACTTATTCAATGTTCAATATTTTTGTTTCTATGGAGCGCCAACAGAGCAACGATAATAGAGGACTAAAACTCAGTGGAATGCGTCAATTTCTCATGCATTTATTGGTGAAAAACACGTTTTATTTCAATATATTTGTTAATTTGTCAATAAAAATGCTGTAATATGTTACTGCTGATACTGTTCTGTTTTCAAAGAATAATAATCGATCCTAAATCAACATCACTACCTAGTCTAGACCTAGGACATCCTACTAAGGATATTATGATGAATTTTTCTATTTTATTCTTTAAAAGGTTAACGAAACCGTGTACATTATCAACAGTAATATTTTTCCTTACTGACAGTGACAAAATCTATTGAAATTGTACTTGATTTTCACCAAATAATGCGTTAAATATAAATGGATTCCACAGAGTTTTTAGCCCTCTAATTAATTTTGCTCTTTTGGCGTTCCATAGAAACCAAAATATTGAACATTGAGTGTGTGAAATGCGAGAAAAACAACGTCTGTAAAATCACCAATTTAATGGATTTATTGTTACTTTTATGTGATTTTTCTTCATTAAAGTAGGCCTACTAATTCTAAGCTGTGGTATTCAGGATAAAGTTGGTTAAAATACAAGGCAGGTGCAAAAGGAAACTAGCCTAGCGGGCCTAGGCCTAGGCTACTTCAATTTCGGTGATTTCCTGCCTTGCAATTTTGAGAAATGATAAAATGATGCCTCGCATTTTTTGATGATGGTAAAACGATGCCTCGCATAAATTTCTGACTTGCCTCGCATGCCTTCCCTGCCTCGCGTGCCTCGCTGCCTCGCACTTTGTTACTACCCATTACTCATTAAAAATTAGTAAGATAATGTCATCACTAATTGTGTATATACTATATAATTATTGCTTGGTTATAAAGAACGAGCTGCAATGAATCTTGTGGAATTAATTATGATGAATTGTAGAAGCAAGTGAATCTTTACATCAAAGAAAAATACGTTAAAATGTATTATTAAACACACTAATTAAACAGCCATATGTTTAATAGTGGAGGCAGTGTGTTGTAGTTCATTGTTACCTCTATACGCTGTTTCTAATACTAGGACCATAATACAACACGCTTTTTATATCAATGTGAAACTGTCCAAACTCTCTCTATCCAATGAATTGCATTCTGATTTGATTTGAATCACCCAACATTATTTGTTTTAGTGGTCTCTAACCGTAAAATTAATTATGAACCTTAATTGTATTATATTATTATTCCTTCTCCTTTCCTTTTTGTAAGTAATCATGTTGTTTATTTTCTTTGTTACTTGTTAATTCTATCAACTATGTTTTGACGTATTAATAAAGAATTGAATTTAATTGAATTAATGAAGGTAATGTGTTGTAGTTCATTGCTACGTGTGACGTTGTTTCTAATAAAGATCATGAAGTCGACAAGCTACTATCAATGAAAAACTGTTTCATACATTTTCCCCCGAAATTTATAATAATAAACCTTAATAATTTGAATCTTGAAAATGATCTACATCTTTTGTTATCTTTTTTTGTGCCATCGTGGTTTCTCTCCTCTTTAATACAGTTTGTTTCCTTCTTCTTCACTTTTTTGACCACATAACACAATTTTTTTTACTAGCAAAAAAAAAAATAAATAAAGATTCCTTATGCATATAGATGGATTAATTCTACATAAATATTAGTATTTTCCCTCTATATTTTTTGTTAAGCTATGTTCATCATGGTAATAGTCATAGTTATCTTTTTTCTCCAATCATGTCATGTTTCGTTTCTCATAAAACATGTGCTTGAAAATGACATTAAACGTTATATTACAAAGTGTCAGTGTCCTTTTCGAGTTTGTGTGTTTAAACACAATTCCATAACCTTATCCAGAACCTTTGTCTTAGACAAGAATTATAGGAGAATAATCATGATCTTCTTGAAGAGTTAGAAGTACCAAAGCACACTTTTATTGTTCCTACGATAGGACCCCCTTTCTACACATTGTGTTTATTTCTTCTTCATTACTATTATCGTGTTTTTACTATTCCAATATTAATCACTTAACTATATGCTGGATTGTTGAATTCCATTTATATTGTTGTATGTGCATAGGCCCAGGGAAGAACAACAGTGAGTTGGTCTGTTCCTCTGGTTAAAATTGGAGCAAAAAATACATGCTTTTGAACAACGCATTCTCAGTCGGTTCTCGCACGGTACTATATCACATAATTATAGGTAGACTAATTATTTCGTTGTACTTCGTTGAAATATTTAAAACCTAATTTTGAGATATATATATATACCTTCTGATTCCCAGAGGTTTCACTCATTAAGCAAAGGTCTACTGAATTAGTAGTTGTAGTACTAGAAGCGGAAGAGCATGTGAGAAATAGTCTCATTGATCTAAACTTTGTAATTCGGAACTACCCTAATAATAATATAAACCGTTGTTGCCAGTCGCGTAACAAGGGCCCAGTTGGTACGAAGATAAGAATTGTCACGCTTGCTACTTTAACGAAATACATAAGTCTCCACCACCTTAGCCCACGCATGGTGGGAGTCAACAAATGTTTAAAAATAGAGCTCACTATTTCTCAGGACCAGTCAGGTACCATGGTTGGGGCTGGTTGGGGCTGATTAAGAACATTAAACAAAAAATAGAGCTGCTATTTTAACAAATTGAAATAATAGTCTATTTCGAAGAAGTGCCAAGCAAAAACATTATTAATCAAACCGGTTAGCATTAAATTAGACGTACGTTAAGCAAAAATTATTGACAAATTAAACTTTAGAGAATTTTTTCAGCAAATCTGGCCTTCGGTTCGCGGGTATACTACTGTCATTGGTGATGAAGGTACAGTGAATGTAATTGCTAGATCTAATTAGATTAAAGAAAGTATACGTAATATTTGCTTGTCTCAGTTCTAATGTACATCGTATTGCTAGGAACGTAGAAGGTGAAAATAGAGGAAACATGACAATTAGCAGGAAATGTGAGGAATGACGAGAATAATATTACATTTACTCACATCATACATTTAACCTGGGTTTACTATTTCACAATATATCCAAGTAATGAAGTTTGCATTGAATTTTACAGTAAAATGACAACCTTACATTGTGAATTCGTCATATGTTTATTAATACATTAGAGGCGAATTTAGGATTTTTCTTGAAAAGATGTCTGTTTATTAGAAGTAAATGTATCTCAGCTGTTACAAGAACAATATTAATACAGGGCCTACTTGAGCCGTGTTTATTATCCACAATAACATGTCCAAAATACATCAATAATCCAATACGACATTACAGTGATTTAAATAGCAAAACATTTTTCATATAGTTTTATTAAAGGCCCACAAAGTAGGCCTATCGCTATTCTGTTACTACAATTACACGTAAATATCATCAAGTAAAGTTAGACTGACATAAAGCCTACATAATCATTTCTTTCAAAGCATTATGACTATTTTGTTAAATACTTTAATACATCGTTTTTATTTTGTTGAAAATGGGACCTACTTCGTATTTTAAACAAACATGAAAAAAGCAGTCGAATCTTCGCAGTTCAAAACGCTACCGAAGTCGTAGGCCTATTCATAAGGGGTGGAATAAGATCAATAACTACAATAAAATACCATTTTAAATTGTATGGATATATATACGATACATAAAAATAAATTATTTTAACTCACCAGAATATGAAATCTATATGCAACAAGATGAGGAAATAACAGGTCTCGTATGTTATGTAGACTATATAGACGTCTTGAGAAACGTTAAGAATTCACTCTGAGCGCGTGATGATATTATACTTGCAGTTATTAAAATAATAATTACCACGATGCTAGCTTAACAGTGTTATGTTCACAATTATAATGCACGCTAACATTATTATTACGGGATTTCCTTTGCAAAATTCTACCCATACGCACAGAAACAGCTCAATCCCAAACGTGTCTTACCGCTTAGAGAATAGTAAGATATCCAGCCGCATCTATACATGTGCGATCGACTTGACTCAGATGATTTAGAACTGCTGAGCTGCAGAGATGAGCTTTTAATCAAACGCCACCTTAACGTAATTATCTTCTGTGTTTGTCTATTTTAGCTTGTAGGTTTGAATTCATAGAAATGATCCGCCCGTTTAATGAATCAGCCAATGAGAGTTCAGAATAAGCAAATAAGCTATATCTGTTGTTTCATTTTTTTGTGTTGAATTACTCCGCCATAACATGGATACAGATAATTGTATACATTGCCAGAATTATGATTTCAAATTTATCATAAGTCAAAATAGTAAGAGTAATCTTTGAATATTTTCTTCAAACTTCTATCATTAAATTACTGGCATTCATTAATAACCATTCTGTTAATAAATTGTTTTAATATAATTCATGCATCATATTAATGTAGAATTCTGATCAAACAAAAAATAACTTTTGACTTTCAAAATCAAATTATATAATTATAAAGTAAATCAATTGGGTAACTGGAAATAGTAGTCCCTAACCATACACAATATAAACTTAAACAATAACAATAAAAATTGGTGATTTTATGAATAAACACAATTAAATTCGGTGGTGTATAAATTGGGAAGAAAACATCAAGAAGAGCAAGATTCTGACTGTCGTCTCAAATCATGGAGAAATAAGTATCAACTGATTCCTAGAAAGAACTTGGAAACGTTATTTTATCTGTTAGGAATACAAAAATTATCGCAACTCTATTATATAGAAAATAACGGGTAAAAAACTGATACCAATAGTAATGATAAATGTAAAACAAATTTAGAAATAGAATTTTTAGTAAAAATTACATTATCGAAAAACACTGTTAATTCTGCGGTAATATTCTAGAAATCATATAATAATAATATAGTCAATTACGGTGTAACGATAAAATAATTAATATTTAATGTCCAAAATTCATATACACAAACAATTTTTCAAGTCACTATTAGTATAGTTAATTATGATAATCGTACGCTACACTACAGCAAAAACGAATTATGTTAATTGTTCGTTTGTTCACCAATTTTTTTATTTACAAGTAACCTTCTGTACCGTGGTGGGGCACCTAAAATAAATTGTTCATCCATTACTAAACAAAAAAACATGCCATTTTCGCTTAGCCAACATTATAGCTATAGTTATTACATTTTCAATATCCTGTATGTCATGAATTTCTCACCACTCGGAAGTCCAGATGGTACGCATGCATACACCTGGGAGGAATAAACTTTTTTCCCCGACTGAAAAAGGTCTACGCTTGCGTTTTTTAAGCCTCTAGGCCTGATGTTTCCAAAGTATAAAATGCAATTTTTTGAAGACCTGCAGCTCTAGTTTTAAACATTTTCTTAGCTCAGCCCCAACAATAAAGCTGGTCATATTTCGAAGAACAAGAAGTACGTATTTTCCGGGACCTAACATCTCTATTTTTCAAACATTTCTTAGCTCAGTCACAACCCATGATAGGGACTTATATATTTTTTTTCATGTTTTGAAGTATAATAAGTCCAATTTCCGGGACCTTCAACTCTATTTTTCTAAATTTTCTTTGAACTTTTATTTTTTAAATTGAAAAATATGGATTGAAACAGTCATCGCGCATCGTTTTTTTGCACGCAGTATTTTATTTAGGCCCTATGCATTATAAAAAATGGAAAAAATGGTTACCCTAAATCTGATTAAAAAGACCTCAAATGACGCTAGAACGCGTTGCTTCCGGCCCTTGGCGGCCCCTGGCCCTCAGCCTAGTGATGCTCGCTTCGCTCGCATAGCCCCCCTCGTCGGGGAATGCAGCCACCTGGCGCCACCCCTGCTGAGTTGGCCTCATCACGAAAGCGTTAAGTTCTGGTGTCCATCGTTCAACTAGCCCAAGCCACAACAGAGAGTCTTACATCAGTCTTTAGAACGTCAAATAACGCAAATTTGACCGGGGGCCCTTGGCGGCCCCCTGGCCCCCAGCCATTGTTGCTCGCTTCGCTCGCACGCCCCCCCCCCCCCCCATTATAAATGCTGCATACGGGCCTGGTTTCAGACAGGACGCTATTTCTTCTCACTACCGTTCTCAAATTTAACGCTACGGTGAGTCTCAAATTTCTGCGCATGCGTGGATCACATTTCGGTTCAAATTACCGTACTGAACTACTTCCGTACTACAACGAATAAGGCCTAATACAGATTAACGTACAGCAATAGTATTTTAGGATAGATAATTCATTACACAGTCTTTATAAACAAGGAAAACAGCAAAGTGACCCATATGATTTTACCTGTAGTAATAACATTTGAGATAAAACGAATGTCATCATATCATTCTCCTCTAATTCACGCCTTGAATACATGATTAAAAGAACGCGACATATTGACGATAATTATTATACAACCGATTCAGATTATGCGCAACAGACAATTAACCTATAGTTTACTGTCTATGTATTGAAGCACCAGTATTGCGCACGCGCAGCACCGTATGTAAGAAAATTGCAGTTTGAAACACTGTCTGTATAATAGCAAGACAATGTAGATTGCCTTGATCTTAGTCATTCACTTTTGGAATTGGATTAACAAAAATATTTACCCGAGAAAAAATCTGTAATTTAAATCCAAAAAAATTGTAAAATTGGCTGTTTGCCAATAGATTTTTGTTTGAAATTAACCGTTTATTTTGTCTTTTTATAAATAAAAGGGGTTTTTTTTCATTTCATTTTTTTTTTACACGGATGTGATTTTATTTAAACTACAAAATGGCCTATTCATTGAAATGAAGTTTTAATCTAATATG
The DNA here is from genome assembly GCF_964355755.1 of Antedon mediterranea. Lineage (NCBI taxonomy): Eukaryota > Metazoa > Echinodermata > Crinoidea > Comatulida > Antedonidae > Antedon > Antedon mediterranea. The sequence goes on from NC_092675.1 coordinate 22,440,890, forward strand.
TATAGTGGTTATTTTATCACATGATCCTTTTGTAAAATTTCAAATTAAGTTCTGATTTATTTTCATTCTCCACGAATAATGTCAACTCTAGCCATGGATGGAATAAGATCATTCAAAATCGAATAACCATGGAATAACATTCTTAATTTCCTACTACTACTGTAAATAAGTGACAATTGTACAGTTTAGGTCCGATGGCAAAACTGGACCATGTAATAAAAACAAATCAAAATCATGTTACTTTTCTGGTCAATGTTTTGTATTTTTAATATGTATCGTTTAGAGGCAAAATAAAAGAATTTTTAGGCCTAATTACGTGCATTCAAGTTATAATTCTCGAATTTGAAGCATACCATAAAAGACTGTTTGTCATTATCAGATTTCGTCATCTTTACCGTTTAAAATTTTATTTTCAGTAAATTTAAAATATCAAAATTTCCTATTATACCACTAGTTCCGACAGCAATATTATTATGCTTATAATAAACAAGGAGTTTGTTTGCTGTACCTTAATTTGTTTTCAATTGTGTCATAGGGACTAGAGAGCCGGCAAGTTGGTTCCTACACACCAACTAACATTAGCAAAAACTGTGCCCATTAATCCAACCTTTCCTGGCATCTTTCAAAAGAATAATGAAAGGATCCTTCAGAAATAAAAGTTCAATCTATCAAGTAACTTTTACGAATGTGTTGTTGGTATTAGGCATATTTTATACTACTACTACTGTAAATTATATTCTTAAAAATGGTTACTTTGACTTGAAGTTGACGGCTTGAATAAAGCTTTAAAGAAAGTTTACGGGTGGAAACCTCACAACATAGACCATACATATTTAACATGAGCTTTCTAACTCAAGTTATTAGACTGGTAGTAACTACGAATTAAAACTTATATTATAAAAAAGCTAAGATTTGAACCAGGACTAAAGGATTGAAAACCGACCAACTTTCTGTTCTATACAAACATATTATATTTAACTATAAAAATCACCCCAATATAGGTGAATCAAATTACAACTAACCATTACAACTCCCTGAACTAACCAACTCAGGAAATGTGTAACAATTTATAACTGTACTCCATGATTTACACTGAAATTATATATTATTTACAATAATAAACAAAATGGGGTCATTTAATTAAAAATGATAAGGCAAAAATCCTTTGCTTTGATTGGACATAGGGAAGATATACCCTACACGAATACATTTCCATTATATTCAAATTCAATTTTTAAATGTAACATTTGAGAAAAGTTTATAGGCAAATTTCTATTTTTTTTAAATGACCGATTAAATTAAACATTTTGATTTTTTTGGATTAAAATATAGTTATACTACATGTACTAACATAAATTTGACTATTATATTGTTTTTAACACCTTTAATGTGTCTTTGGAAGAATACAATATGGTTATTGAACAGGACTGTCGCCCATTTATGAATGAGATAATCCACATTCAACTTTACATTTAACCATATGCATAGTGTTTTACACTGGAGGTTCTTTTTCTGGATGTTCACTATAATCAGGCAGTTGAGCTTGCGTTATATAGTGGCCGCTGTTTTGCTGTGGTTGACCTATAACTTGATGACCCATGACCTGTTGATGACCCATGACCTGTTGTCCCATGCCTGGTTGTTGACCCATGAACTGTGGTTGACCAATGACCTGTGGTTGACCAATGACCTGTGGTTGACCATAATACTGCTGCACCATAGGATATCCTTGAACACCAACTTGACCTGCAGTAAATTTGTTGGTTTAATGTTTACGTATTCATGGCACCTTTCCCTCAAATTGAAAAAGTAATGTATATGTTTATGTAAATTAGGTCCACATAAATAACATACATAATTCAATACAAATGACAAATTTTGCATAGATAATTCCATTTCTGTTTTGTAATATTCATTAATTTACTTTTCTTGGGCTATTCATAAAAATGTGACTTCATAAAACATTTAGGATTGAACTGTAATTAATGCATAGCTAAAAACTAGATAGCCAGGTTTCTTTAGGTCACCATTTCACTACTAATTTTTAAGAGCATAATCAATGATTGAAAGGACTCAAATCGAGAAAAATTGTAGAAACTGAAATAACAAAATATAGAAACTGTAAAATAATTGCTCACCATCTACCAGCAGAGATATGCGAACAAGACTTTAGTCACCATGTGGATTAGGCAGTTTCATGTAAAATAGACCTACTATATTTAAATACTTATTTACCATAAAATACAAAGAATATGAAATTACCAGATTGTACCACATAGGTAGCATATTGAGTCTGAAAACAGAGCAAAAATATGTGCACTTTTATAAATTATCTCATGTAATTCACACAGTTTGTTTATTAAAAAAACATTAACATTTAAACTGTTGTGATCTGATACACAATAGCAGGTTTATCATACATATATTGCTTCATGGTACTGTATATCAAATCCAGTATAGGCCTATCTGTCATACCGTAAAACCTTTTTAAGTACTTTTTAGGTGGGCTACTTTTCAAGATGAGCTTCTTTTCAAGATTACTTTTGAAAACTAAAGACTAAATTTTACATATTTGTGAACAAAATACCAAGATATTTGGCATTAAATAACCTTTGATATTCAAATAGTCTAAGTCGAAAAGAAGTCCATAATACCTTGAAAAGAAGCTCAGTGGATTAAGAGATGGTCTTATTTTCGAAAGAGGTTTTACAGTATACTGTACGAGTATAATACTGTATGAGTATAATACTGTATGAGTATAATACTGTATGAGTATAATACTGTATGAGTATAATACTGTATGAGTATAATACTGTACGAGTATAATACTGTACGAGTATAATACTGTACGAGTATAATACTGTACGAGTATAATACTGTACGAGTATAATACTGTACGAGTATAATACTGTACGAGTATAATACTGTACGAGTATAATACTGTACGAGTATAATACTGTACGAGTATAATACTGTACGAGTATAATACTGTACGAGTATAATACTGTACGAGTATAATACTGTACGAGTATAATACTGTACGAGTATAATACTGTACGAGTATAATACTGTATGAGTATAATACTGTATGAGTATAATACTGTATGAGTATAATACTGTACATAAACAATGATATAAATATTTTGAGCAAAATAAGAAACTCACATTTGTTGGTGTTCCACAGCAACATGTTGCACCAGAGCACATGTAGACTGACGAAATTATTGCAACCACAAGTTCTATGCCTCCAATTATCGTACAAAGAATGTCAACAGCCCTACCACCTCCCTATGTATGTAAATAATGTTGCAAACATTAGTGCATATTCTATACTTTTTGTCAGCAAGCATGTAGTAATTTTCCAATTACATGATATGATAGATTTGCATAAATTGTCTAGTATTACTCACATAATAGTAGTAGGCAGCACTGCTAATACTACCAATAATAACATGAACTCCTGCTGTAACAGCTGCCATTATTGACATCACAAGACAACCAACAATCTGTAAATATATGTTACAATTTATTTGTAAGACTAAACCTTTTACCAGTATTCATACGAATAATAAATTAATACATTAAATTCAATCACAGTAACTTACAGCACAAGAGTTTTGTCCTTTAGAATGTCCAGCAATTATTCCCAGAATTCCAGCAACAAGATAAAACTGTTAGGGGAAAAAATGGCATGAACCTAATCAAAATTAGATGTAGTAACAACATACAACATTTTACAAATTTTAATATTAGTTTTCAATATAAAATATTCAAATAAGCAGTTATACTGGTTAGGTATCATAACAAAAATATGTAATAATCATTACCCCAAGTGCACCCCATATTGGTACAGCAATATATCCTTGAGTAAATCCAAGAAAAATACACCCTACACCAAAAGCAAGCGATAAAACAGATAAACTAATTTGGATATAGCCAGTCACTAGTGCAGCTTTAGTGTTTAAACTTGAAACTTTTCCTGGCTGTTGATAGTAAATTACTGGTCCAGCCTCTGGGGCAACTTGCAGTGGCACAGTAGTTGTCGTCATTGTACAGTATTTGCTAATAAAATCTAGAAAAGAAAACAATCTGCATTAGCAATACCAGATCCAAACAGTGTTTAATTCAACACAAATGTAACAAAATGACCGCTCTGATAAATTTTATAAAATATTATTCGTATTAGTCATATGGCAAAGTCACAAGTGTTCTTAGTACTCTACCCTACAGTATTACTACTAGTATTCCTAGTACTAGAGTAGCTAGACTACTACTACTACTTCTACTAGGCCTATATTATATAGTAGTAATAGTAAACTAGCCTAGCTAGTTGGGCTAGTATAACTATCTATATGGTCTAGTGTTTAGTTACTTGGTTAATAATACATAAAAAATAGGCCTAGTAATTACTTTTTTTTTACAAACTTTTTTTACTACTTTCTAGGTAGCCTAACCCTAAAGTACTAGCTAGGCCTAGAGCTACTACTACTAGGCCTAGGCTAGATAGTAGTAGGTAGCCGGCCTAGGCCCACGAATGATTAAATCCCGGCGGACCCGGTTGATCAGCAAGGCCTCCTAGGCTAGAGCCTACTAGTAGATAGAGGCTAGTAGGCCTAGGCTAGCTTCTAGCTACCTAACCTACTACGGACATCCCTTACTACAGAGGTAGGCTACCTACTTACTATACCTACTAGAGGGTGGCCTAGATAGCTAGGAATATTCACTAGCTAGGGCCTAGTATATTAATAATTATTACGTATTGTTTGATACTTTATAAACACTTCCTTGTTTGCTCTTTCTTTACTCTATAATTAACTATTAATTATTGCGTCGTCAATAAACAAAACCAACCAAGTGTATCAAACCAAAATGTATGACGTCACAATTTCCAACTTTTTGTTGTTAATGCGTTGCTCAAGGATTTGTATGGAGGGCAATATCCGTCAAAATAAACAAATCAAAACAGTACTTCTTACTTGTGTTGTAAGCAACTTTTATAGTTAGCATATTATAAATAAGTGAGAATAATTACCATAGATTTTTTCTCCATGCTCTATAAAATAATATGCCAGTTGGTTGTGATTTTTTTTATTTGTTGTGTTTTTTTAGAATGATCATCCCCATCCATCACACTTTTGCATCCAGTGGTTAGTACGGTAGTAGTAGCAGGAATAACAGAAGGTGATTGATAATGTAAGAAGTTAATAATCCAAATAAATCATGCATTGAGGATTTTTATTCTTTAAGAATCTAAAATAAACAATACAAAATATGGCAATACAAATTAGATTTTAAAATGAACTATACTTGGTATATAAATATGGACACATAATTCCTATTAGATAGAAATATAAATTCCTTTATAATTTGTGCAAGCTTTTGCTTGATAGTGAAGTTTAAAATAAACAAGGTGCTAATACACTACACTTTAATGAAAATGCATGTGTTGCTACTTGTATTAGAAATATTGCTTACTTATACTTATTCTTGAGAGTTTTAAAATTATTATTATTATTATTTATTGCCAAAAACCAGTTACAAACAAACAAAACACAGAAACTAAGGGAGTAGGCAGGAACCTAAAAGTGAACCTAATCACTATAACAAGAGTTCAGGTTCCGTACTCCCAAAGTAACAACAATGATATAAAATAAACTATATAAAATGCAGTATTATGGTCAACATAATTTGTTTATGGAAAGAAGAAAAAAAGTTAATGATGATTACGAGTTTGTAGAGAGATCAAAATCATGCTATGCCTATTCAAGGATGCTTTCATCTGAACTATACGGCTGATAAATATAAGTTTTAGAAATATTACTGTATTTGGAAGAACCAACAAAGATACAAGGTAGTAGTAAATACTTCTAACCACCAAGCTACATTGCAACTACAAACTTGTATAACATTTCACACAATACTGACTGCAGCATAACTAAGCAGATACATTTTACTATAAAAATACTAAATAATTAAATAGCATGAATGCTGTTGAATCTTGAATATTATAGGCCTACTAATGACAAATAATCATGGTTCCAAGTAAACATTTCTTTGAATAACCAGGTTAGAATGCCATTTACTAACGTGTCAATACAATTCTTTCTTAGACATTCTATACTAATTGTCTATGAAACTAGCAACAGTTACTTGATTTTATATATTTTTGCTTTGAATGTATTGAAGAGGTCTTCTGCCTATTTATAAATGGATCACCCACATTACTCAAGCAATTATAGATGTTTTACAAGAGGTTCTTTCACTGGATGTTCACTATAAGCAGGCAGTTGTACTTGAGCTTGGTCCATATACTGGCTGTTTTGCTGTTGCAGGTGAGCTTGAGCTTGCCCCATATACTGGCTGTTTTGCTGTGGCAGTTGTTCTCCAGCTTGCCCCATATACTGGCTGTTTTGCTGTGGCAGTTGTTCTCCAGCTTGCCCCATATACTGGCTGTTTTGCTGTTGCAGGTGAGCTTGAGCTTGCCCCATATACTGGCCTTTTTGCTGTGACAGTTGTGCTTGAGCTTGGCCCGTATACTGGCTGTTTTGCTGTGGAAGTTGTGCTTGAGCTTGCCCCATATACTGGCTGTTTTGCTGTGGCAGTTGCGCTTGAGCTTGCCCCATATACTGGCTGTTTTGCTGTGGTTGAAACATGATATGTTGTTGACCCATGACCTGTTGTTGACCCATGACCTGTTGTTGACCCATAAACTGTGGTTGACCAAAATACTGCACCATAGGGAATCCATGACCACCAACTTGTCCTGTAGTGAATCAGGATTTAAAGTGTATTAGATCCTAATTGACTACAATCAGACATACTCAGTTAAGCTTTTACCATAAGGCCAATTTACACAGACAAGTGGTAACGTTAGGTGGAAACAGCGTGATTGTCCCACATAGAAATTGTGTTTATCATGGGCAGGTTTCCGCTCAACTGCTCATCCACGTGGAAGGGCCTCTAGTATATACATTGAAAGAGATTTGAAAATGCATCCTTGTAAAATTCGTTAAAAATGCATTAAATACTGTAAATCTGTTGAAAATTGTGTGTCTATTCTAAAACTGAAAATCTTGCTTAATAAGCCACAAATAGAGAGAAGCTCATAACCCATTAATTTTTTGAAAAAGAAAAAACAATTGTGATACATAAATAATATCTTACCAGATTGTACCACATAGGATGTATATTGAGTCTGGAAAATAAAGCAAAATAACAATATTATTAAAGACACCTTCCCTACAATTTGGGACGTTTTGTAGAAATAATACATATATATTACTTTAAAAACATTAAACCGGGTCATTCCTTGTCTAAAATGTACGTTTTATGGTAAATTATGATAAAAAGTGAGAAACAATGCACTACCTAAGTAGCTCGCGGCGACCGACCTCTCGTGGACGGTCTTTAGGCCTTTAGTTTTGTAGGCCTAGCTGGTAAACATCAGTAACGTACGAACATCGTACGCTAGCTATATAGGTAGCCTGATGTTGTATAGTTGCTGCATTAATTGTCTTTCTATTTTTGCCAGACTCCGTTGATACAAATTGGGGAAAACCCGGTATTTTCGCTGAAAAGTTAGGAGTCTTCCATTTGTTTTGGCCTCACGATCGATCGAAAAGTGGGTGAATTACAGAAGAAAAACAGAAATGCGCAATGCATTTTGGGATTTATAGCGGGCCGCTATAATAATTAGAATCGACTTATTTTTCACATTTTTAACCATTTAAAGACGAAAAAAGTTATCGCAATAGGACCATATAGTATTATTTTTACATAAAATATAGTTTATGATCTTAAAATAGATCTAAAAAACGTAGGGAAGGTGTCTTTAATCAAAATAAATAAAACAATTCTATAGGCCTACCAATACTGTCTATGTTCAAATATCAACTATACTATTCCATAATAAATCAACAATTAACATGAGTTATTTGTTAATCTGGGAAGTAAAATATATTGGGCCAATTTTTATACTGTATATTTATTATCACACACTAGCAAATCTAAAATCATACAATTAAAACTGTTATTGGCCATTATTCACCAAGAGCACGTATGAATAGGCCTATTTTCATCATAGCACTAATGGAAAAAAACAAAATTCCACTGTTTAGGTAGTTTTCCTATTGTACCACAACTCACACATAGAGATGAGCATAATAATATAGGTCTGGATTGTAAACGCCAACTCAGACAGCATTGTACGACGAAACGTCTTGACTTGTCGGTGCTGTCTGCTTTGAATCCAGACAGGACGAGTCGTCTTAAAATAGCGTCGGACATAGATTTTAGGTCGTTGAGGCAACTCATCGGGCATCCTCGTACAACACTGTCTGAGTTGGCCTTTAGTCTCCCTACTATAGCAATAATAGAAACTCACATTTGTTGGTGTTCCACAGCAACATGTTGCACCAGAGCACATGTAGACCGATGAAATGATTGCAACCACAAGTTCTATGCCTCCAATTATCGTACAAATAATGTTCACAACATTATGACCAGTACCCTACATTACAAATAACACATTTCAACTGCACATTGTGACATTTTGATTAAATTTTTAAAAAAAAGAAATATTGTAATTATACAACTTTATTGATAATATAATTTAATAATAATTGAGCGAAAATGAATTTGAAACTATAGGCCACAGAACAAAAGAGTTAACCAAACATTTGTCAGTGTTAGATGGTCCATCATAAAGGTTTGTGGTAACTCTATAAATGTGGGAATTAACTCACAAAATAATAGTAGTCGTCAGATGCATATACATTGCTAATACTACCAATAATAACATGGACTCCTGCTGTAACAGCTGCCATTATTGACATCACAAGACAACCAATAATCTGTAAATATGTTACAATGTATTTATTGCACTGTATAGTATTACTGTACTTTATTTAAAGCCTTTATTTATTTGTTGACACTTTTGAATCAGTGGCACTGACAATATGCAGTGCAAGAAACTAATCAGAACATATTGAAAATTTAAAAACATGAATAACTAAAACTATAACCAAGTTTTTAAAAAAATAACTTCTAGAAACTACAGTTTACAAGCAACAATTCAATATTATAAATTGATTATTGGGAGTACTTTATAAGGATCGTTTCTCCCATGCAGAATTTAAATATTTTTTACAAAATTTATCAAATGAGTTTTTAGAAAGAGGGACAGACTCTCCTCCTAATATAAAATTTAATTTGTTTGTCATCATTTGCATTTACAAGTAATGTCCATAAGTCATAATCATTACACAGGGTCAAGTCATTTTCTAGGTTTCTTAATTCTTCTTTTCTAATGTTTTCAAAAGCGTTACAGTTCAAAACATAATGTTTAATACCTTCAAATTCACCATTGTTACATAGTGTGCAAACACCTGTGGCTTCACTTGACCACTTACATGTTTTACAATCAAGTTGTTTGATCTAGCCTTAAACTTTAAGCTGGCACCATACAAATTTGTTTTGTCAAGAAGATATTTTTCTAATTTTGGTTCAGGTTTTGATTTAGAATAAACGTTTAAGGAAGTTTTTGTAGTAAATATTTTGACCACTCTGATTTATATGATTCTGTTCAATATTCTTAAACTGAAAATGATGTGAAAGACAGATTATTAACATTAAATATATTATCATTATGAGTTTACATAATTTGTACATTTGTCAAATGCATTAACACAACTACGTAAAAATAAGTTACAATCAGTTTGTACCATACAATCTAAGACAATTTTTGGCCACTAGTGTCCATTTCTATAAATCGATTAAACAGCTTTGTTTTAGATATTTCATGTAGTTGAGACAAAGGGGCCCAACCAAGATCACCATAAAGGGCTTCACAGGGTGTATACCGTGGAGCCTTTAGTAAATAATGTGCCATTTGTAGTTGATGTCTTCATTATCTTTCCTTATTATCTTTGCCAAATCTAATGAAAATCTAAGCTCTTATCAGAAGATTGTGATTTTTTAGCAGAAAACAAGATGAAATAAATTATGGTAGACTAGCATTTAATTTTACAGTAATTTAAAATGTTTTTTTAAAACAAGGAATAAACAAATGTAAGCCCATTGTGATTTCAATCTTAACAATAAGAATTTTATACATATAAAGTCCCCAATATAAATAGTAACTTACAACACAAGCATTTCGCCCTTTAGAATGTCCAGCAACCACTCCCAGTATTCCAGCAACAAGATAAAACTGTTGGAAAAATGTGACATAAACCTATAAAATTGATGCAATTTAACATACAAAATTCACTTTGAAGTTACTAAAAATAAAATAACAATTTACAGTTATTAGAAATTAATCTTTCAAATTATGAAATCTCTAGCAAAACACTTTTAAATACCATATAATATTAGATAATAAATAAGCAACTATATTTACCCCAAGTGCACCCCAGATTGGGACAGCAATGTTGCCCTGTAAATATCCAAATTCGAGGCATGCTACACCAAAAGCAAGAGATAAAACCGATAAACTAATCTGCATATAGCCAGTCACAAGTGCAGCTGTAGTGTTTAAACTTGATGGGACTTGGCTTCTTCCCGGTTGACAGAGAAAGACTGGTGCAGCCTCTGGAGCAACTTGCAGTGGAACAGCTGCTGTCGACGTCATTTTAGTTGTTTGAAATACTAAGGAGAGAGGAAAGCATACTATTTTAATATAATAATGCCAGAGTTCTCAATAGGCAGATGCCCTAACTCATAGCTTGCATAGGCTCTACTCTTGCACTAGACCATACCTGCTGCTATTCGGCCCTTTGATTGAAGACACTGCCTGCAATCTGTGTATCACAATCTGAAATAGGCAGTGCGTAGGTCTCGCTATGATGTTATGCTAATAAGGTTCAAAACCCATTAGTACAATAACTTTTCTCAATATTTCCTATAGTGCCAGCGGGATGTTTTTTGTTTTCAGGATCCTCAAAGCGTAGGAGTAGATAGATGTAGCCACTGTGTAAAGCTCTTCTACTGGCACTTCACAAAATAGTTGAGGATTTCAAACGGGTGCAGGTCAAGTCGGCCCTAAACCGTTTCGGCCAAAGTCAAGTCGGCCCCACGTCAAGTCGGCCCCACGTCAAGTCGGCCCCAAGTCAACTCGGCCCCACGTCAACTCGGCCAAAAACTAATCGGTCAACTCGGCCACAATAAAGTATGGAACGCAAAAAGTGGTTAATATTATTATGATTCTTACTATCCACGCTTTAAAAAAAATGAATAAAAAAAAATATATAATTAAATAATATCATATAAAAAAATGAACTCATTGCCGATATGAATATAAGTACCCGCGTGTTACAAAAACACGTGCAGGTACCGCATTTTAGTAAATCGAAGACGGAGGCCTACGTTCCACCATTTGGCCATAGAAAAAATGATCGTACATCGTTTTTGTCCATGATTTGCGTTTAAAAAAAAGGGAATCCCCCGGTCAGTGAAAACACGTAGCAGTTGTAGATATCGAAAAAGCTGCCAAAGGCGCAGGGAGGCGCAGCTACGAATTGTTTTCAATTGTGCAATTAGAAATTTTATTAAACGTATTAATAAAGGAAAGTTGGTGAAATCATTCCTATTTTTTTTGCTAAATATATTATTGTCTAAATATTCATTAAAAGTCAGAATTATTTATAGTTAAAAAATTGTTTAGAAATATTATTTTATCAATCCCCTTCATTTGCACTTTTTGCGTTCCATACTTTAACGGGGCCGAGTTGACCGATTATTTTTTGGCCGCGTTGACTTGAAGCCGAGTTGACTTGAAGCCGAGTTGACTTGAGGCCGAGTTGACTTGAGGCCGACTTGACTTTGGCCGAGACGGTTTAGGGCCGACTTGGATCGAAACCATAGTGGCCTGCCTACTACGGAGATCCCCTACTACTACCTAGCCTAAGGCTAGGTTGGTAAGCTTAGCCGGCCAACTCTTCTGCTGCTGGTCTTTCTTAATCTTATCTTAAGTTTTACTAGCTGTCACAAGATATAATAATATATATAATATTATATATATTATTATAAATAACATTAAATCTATCTAAAGGTTACGATAGTATATATTTTACGAAAAATATGCATGTTTTTTTAAATCACAATACTACCTTTTGTTTTAAGTAAAAGGACTTTGTCTCCGGTACTGAGGTACTTACTTCCTTGTCATTTTTATTGTTGATTTAGGTATGACGTAATGTGCTGCTGATTGGTATGGAAGGCAAATACCGTTAAAATACAAGTCAAATGTAAATGAATGGTTTTACACTTTTGGTTTTAATCATTACAAATGTAGGTGAATTTATTAACCTGATGGATTGTTGTGCCCTCTCTCCAATAATAATATAGGCTGTGTATACCATATGAATTGTGGTACCGCCCGCACCTTCCTCCCCATAATAATCTCGAAAGATGTACTACTAGTACTGAGAGGTGGTTTAAATGAAGTAGTCCTAATTAAAGTTTGAATTAAAAATGTTCAAACCCTTGTAAAGTAATACACCATTCCAAAAAAGAAAATCAATGAATAAAAGTGATGTCTCTAGATGAATGGCCAGTGTCCCCTTGCACTTTAAACACACCTCTACAAAATAATTAACATTTTTCAACATAGTAACTTTAAAAATCTGGTAATTTTAGATTTTTTTTCCTCATATCAAATAAGAACAATTTTACAACCCAAAACAAAAAATTTATATTAAGATCCTTTATTGACAAACAATGTGTAAACACATTTGAATCATTTATAATGCAATCTATTATTTTACAAAGAAAATCGGGTATTTTTAAAGTAAGTTCCATCATACGCGACTGTTTTGTTTTTGCTTTCAATTATGCAATTAATTAGTTTACTAAAGTAAAATGTGAATATTTCTTAAACTTGAAAATTCTTTGAGCAATACTGTATTTCTGAAAATTGCTCCTAACATTCTGTTAGTAAATATCATGTTCAAAACAGTCAGTTCTTTTTCATATGAATGTAAATGGCACTGCAAAATCCTTCTTCATACCTGCAATGAGATAAAAAGAATTGATAATTAATGAAGACAAAAAATACTTCAGCATTTATTGAAGAAATAAAAATTATAAATTGTTACACCTTATCATGATATTTTGTTATGTTTATCCAAAAAATGAAGAAAATTGAATTTAGAGGGAGATGACACAAAATACTGGGAGACTCCTGTGATTATCAGGGAGTTTAGATGTCTAGGATACATCATATAGTAGGTGTGTGAAAACAATTGAGACAGACCACTACAATAAATTCATTGGACAGGAGCCAAGACAATGATATGCTTTTGATTAAAATTTTATTATATATCTGGCAAACACACTGTATAGAAATATATATGAATGAATTTCCAGACGGATTAATAAAGATAATTTAAATAAAGGAGGCCTAGCTACCCAACCCAGTAGATATTCTACTTGTTGTTGGCTATATAATATAACAGATATCGCCTTTTATATCGGTAAAATATAAGATTTGACATCCACTCGGGAATGATATTTTGCTCTTGGGAAATATATTCCCTCAAGCAAAATATCATTCCCGAGGGGATGTCAAATCTTATATTTCACCTCTAAGCAGGCAATATCTGTATAATATTAGCACCCTCTATAGTTTGGGGATTTTTTACTACTGTATCAGAAATTGAGCATTTGGCTTGGCACACTATGATGATTTTGGTGCATCTCTGTGGCAGTGGTATACAATACAATATGTACAAAATTGACTTACATATTATTTGATGATTTAAATTAACTTCTAACAGCTTGGTCCATTGCTTCATGGACCTCTACTGCTATTTGTGCTTCTGCTTTTTCCACGTCAGTTGATGCTGAACCTAACTCTTGCTGGGCTTTTGTTAGGCCTTCCTTTACAGCCTAGTAAACAACCACAATAACATTGCAACAACAATTTACATATACTGTATTCAATACGATGTTCAGAAACAGAGATAGGAATAGGAGAGACATTTATACATGCACATGAATGTTTCTGCCTTTTGTGAAGTCAGTGATGGGACATCAGATCACATAATTTGGTCATCAACAAAGTCTAGATAGCGACCCAAGTATAGAGGCCATGATTTCAAACCTGCGTATCCGATTGGCCGATGGGCTACCACATATCTTTGTCTCTCTGTTTGAGCTATGATTATATTAGAGTTTACTCTTTAGTTAACCAGGAATCTGTGTACTGTTTACAACATATCAGAGGGCAGTTTACCTGAGGGTCTAGTTCTTCTAATGGAACAGCTACTTCAGCCAGTACTTGGACTGAGGAGTCTGCATGAATTGTTACTGATCCACTGCTAACTGCAATACAAATTAAAGAAGGAAATAGTATGCCAAGCCCCAGATAAATATAAAATTGGGTGTTGGTTTGAGGAAAGAGCCCAGTCATGCTCTGCAAAATGTTTGGGATTTGCACAGTGATATTCATGTCAAATCTCTGTGCAGTATCACTAAATGAAATCAACTGAAATAGATTTATTGTATACGATAATGTATATTGCTTACCAAAATATTTAGTAATGTCACCATTTTCTTCATGAACTGAGAGAAGACCTGGTTTTAAAACTGCAAGAGCTGGAACATGCTGAGCTAAGATCCCAAAGCTGCCTGTTGCTGAGGGTACATCAACTTGTTTCACATTTTCTGCCTTATAGAAAATCTGCAGTATATAAACAGAATGAGTTTTATAGTAAAACAAAATGGTTATTTCCCAATGCATTTTCTATTAAAAAAGGCATTATAGTATGGATGTCGACGACAATGATCATATCTGTCACAGTGGAAAAAATGTTCAAATACTTGAAGGCTGTCAGCCCAGGGTTACCATTTACTCCATGGTGTTACCAATTGATGAGTTTATACAAATCCAAATTGACAGAAAAAAAAGGTTTCCAACTTAGTACAATTACAGTAAACTGCAATAGCTCAGCGAATAATAAAGCTAACATGATGATTTAAAGACTGATATTGTATCTCTGTTAATACACATTCCAATATGGAATATTAAAAGTCATAAACATTATAGTACAGCATATTAATTATTGATTTTTACTGTATTTAAAATACTACAGGCATTGACCATTATATAAAATACCAAACTGAACTATCGCCGGTGCTGCTCGTTTCAATCTTCTATTATTTATTAGCTAGTTTATAATTATTAGTATTACTATTAGAAGTTCTATTTTTATATTTTAGGGATAATGATGTATATTCAAAAGTTAATAAATGTAACGGTTTGTAGGCCTAGTAATGTAGCCTATATACTATATAGGCCTAGGCCTACTCTTAATTAGTCTTAAAGAAACAACAATTATGAAAATCTGACTTGTATTGTAGGCTAGAGTAGTACTAAGCCTGGCTAGTTAGGCCTAGTACTAGAGTAGCCTATAAATATGCCTAGCTAGGTAGGCCCTACACTACTACTTATACTAGCCTACCTCTAGGCTAGGCCTAATAATAATTAATTAAAACATGGAGGTTACTCCATGATTAAAATTAAGATAGGCCTATTTCAAATGGGACTTTTCGGCCAAAAAGTAGGCCAAACATCCTGGACCAAAACTTCCCGGGATGAAACGTTCTTAATTTGATAGGCTTAACTACAAAACAAACGGTACCGACTGTAGTTATTTAGGGAGGACTAGGCTAGACCTCCTCGCCTCGTTCGGAAACCCGGCATCCTCGCCTCGCTCGGCAACCCGGCCTCCACCCGCTCTAGGCCTAGGCCCTAGATAGTAAGTAAGGGCCTACCTTTGAAGGACAGCCGAATGTAAAAGCCATTTGCCCGGCAGGTATAGCAGTTTCAGTAGCCTCCTGTGCATATCTTCTTATTATTTGATGACGTGAAGCATTGGTAAATTGCCTAACAATACACGAAACCCGGCTGAAATTGCAAAGAAAAGCCATTTTTTTGGAACTTTTTTTATCTCACGCCGTACCGCCGATCGCTGACAATAAAAATGGCTGCTCGACTTTGGAAACACGCCCTCTATCATAATACATATGGAACGCCGACGATAAACATAATTATTATTCCCGTATATTCGAATAAACTCCCCCTACTATACTATTGTTCACACTGAGAGGAGATGTTTTCCGAGGTCGTCAATCAATTAATTCAACTACAAGTAGAATACAATATTATTGTGTATATAGCCTATGCATGTTTATTCGAGGAAGTAAATAAAGGTCCCGGTGCGTTTATTCCAAAGATGTTTTATGGGGGAGTTTATTCGAGGGGGAATTTATTCAAAGCAGGGCGTTTAATCGAATAAATTACGGTTTTATCAGGAAAGATGTTTGAATATTTTAAAGTAGGCCTAGTCTTCCGATGTTCACTAGTCAACAGATTCAATGCAAGACTGCTTAATAGCCTTGGACTAGTAGTCTAGAACCCAAATAAAATGCTTTTCTTGAAATTAGCAACCAATTAATGAAAGTATCAGACAGTATCACAAGTTATAGTCATCGAAAAAAAAAAGAGATGAAATAATCAAATTAACTTAATCACGGTCCATATTATTACTTTTTAAATCAAATTAAACGTTGTCAATTGCGTATCAAAAGTCAATTCTAAACCGCCCAGTAATATACTGAAATTAATTAATCTGAAACGACAAAAATGAGGAAATCTGAGACTGAGAACCAACCCCTAAGATTCGAACTAAACCTTTTGCTTGATGCTGATGTCCTAACCAATTAGATCAGCACTGTATTAATTCACAAACCGGGATATCCAAAGAGATACTGTACTTACAAACACCAGAGGCACAGAACATTAACGGGATATACTGAAAATCGATTGATTAATTAACTGATTATGAAACGATAAAGATGGGGAAATCTTTGAAAATGAGAAATCTTAGAGACCACTCTTTAAGAAGAGAAAATTGTAAATGGTTAGAAGACCGAAAGTAGATCGTATTCTGACAAGAAACGCACTATTGATAAGAAGGTTGTAGGTCTAAATCAGTAAACAAATAATTATGGAAAGGCACAGCTTTGTTACCGCACCACAAATAGCAGAGGTTTCTCTATTTTATTCAAACCAACCTTTATGTTAAAAACATCAAGTGAAAATTTAGAGATAGTGACGGTAAAATTATTATGCTTAGTGTACAATATTTTAACTAAAACACTTAATTTAGTTAATTTTTCTGTGTGTCTCAAATACCATATGAACGGTGATGTAAAAGAAAGCAAATCATTATTATGTCACTTTCTTAATCCTCAGATCGGATTCGCGATCGAGAAAACGTACTCCGACACATTACAATGTAGAGAGACTCAAATTCTTCGTTCCTGTACATTACCCTTATATATTTTTCCACGATCATAAAAACAATATATGTTTAGCCATTCTCAATTTATTTATAGAATTAGTTCTTTATAATCTTCTGTTTAATTAGAGCTATTGATAAGCCGCTTTTCCATAGAAATTCTAAAGTAACCTATCTTTATCTACTTTCTGTGAGTTTGTGCAGCGTAATTGTGTCTATGTTTTGCAATATCAGCTTATTTATCAAACAATAGTTTAGGTTTGTTATTAATTGCTTTTCTTATGACTTTACATAACTATGACAAACAACAGAAAGACTTACGACGACCTTTGATCATGGGGCCTCTACCGCTTTGATCAAAATGTACAATCTCTTTTACAGATATCACGCAGCTCTATAATGTTCCTAAGAACAACCGGTTTTAATAGATGCGATATGATGTATAAATTTCCAAGAGCCAATCACCACGTACACTACAATTAATATTTGAAAAACCGCTTCATTTATAGGTAGGGCCTATTTGTATTTAGCTGTTTTCTTCTATTTTCCTATTAGATATAAACTAGAAAATGTTTTCATGCATTTTAAACACATATTGAATTGAAGACCAGCAGTGCACAAAGATATGCATGATAAAAAAAACATTATGTAATAGTCTAATAGATTAACGGAACTTTGAGATTTTCTGGACCAAATACAATAAAATGATATACAAATTGAATGTTCTAATAATATTCTCAAAAACTTAAAACGTCGTACGTTCGTTGCTGATAATAACATGGTTTCTAATATATTGTTTGTTCGATTGACATCAGTACTTTATCATAGCCTGTCAGATCGTTTTATACCATTGATCCTTTGTTCGTTAGATAACAAAGTTTAAAATAAAATTGTCAGGTGATTGGTTGTGACTCGGATAAGCATATGATCTTCTATTGGTTATTTAGTGTTGAGACGCCCCTTTCCTGAGTTCCTATAAGGAAGTTACTAACATTACAGAACAAGAAAATCAGTTTTATCCATATTTCACCAGGAAGCCCGAATTGCACTCACAGCCGTAATGGGTGACATGTTTAAAGACTTTCTTTACGAATTCAGTAATGCTTTTCCTGGAAATAAACAACTGGAATTGAGGTTTCTTCTACAAGACTATTTACCGTTAGGTGAATTAAGTCGAGAAAACCCGGGAATGAGATTATTTAATGAATTAAAAAACGGAGGTCATATCTTCAACGATAATGTTAACATATTGTCAGAAATTGCAAACCTGACAAACAATGTCTCTGCAAAAGACAGTGTCAAAAATTACCAAAAAAAATCAGGTATACAAAATAAGAGTGGTGCCGCAAGTTTGTCTTCGTATCGTCAAAAACTTTACAAAGCAATTATCAATATCACGGAACATGACACTGGAAACTTAATCGCGTTCTACGATTTGGATCATCATCGCTTTGGCAATAAATGGGCTGTAGTATTTCATTTGGAGAAAGAAAAAAAGTTAGACAACAAACAACCGGAATTGAAGACGTTTGCCACAAAGTTGAATGAAAGGGCTAAACGTATATTGTTGGGCCCAGAAACTGATGATGGAAGTGGATCCCAACAATGTGCCGGTGGAAGAGCCCATAGGTCTTCAACAAAAACATCAACAAAAACAACAGCACATCAAAAACAAGTTGCTACTGGTAGAAGAGCTGGAGCAAAGAGAAGACCTGCAAAAAACACGGCAGATGACTCTAATTTTCTCAAAATGGTAGTAGGCGCAGGGATTGGTATCGTCAATACCGTGGTACGATTTCTTGAATAGTGTGCTTACACACATAAAACAAATAAAAACATACAATGCTTTGTTTAAAAAAATTCTCTAATATGCTTTATACAAACTGATATTAGGTTGATTGAGATTTTTCAGAAATACTAATTCATAATACTAACTCTATTTTGCCAATTATACATGGACAGATATAAAGTTCAATACCTTAACAAGATGCTAAACACCTATGGTCAAAATAGAAAAATATAAAAAAATAATAAAATACAATCTGAAATCATCAATACCAATATCTACAAGAAATTTACAAACTTTTCAAACATTGAAACAGTAATTTAAAAATAAACAATAACTTTTGAAATAATTAGGTATTTTTAGGGAAGATTGAGCTTACTCTTAAACGAACCTATATAGGCCTAGATTAAAATTGAGTAAAATGTGAAACCCAAGATTCAAATGAGGATGAAAAGTAGATTAATACGGTATTCAATTAAACTACGAAATAAACTATAAATAATAAAATAGACATGAAAATGTCAGAAATTACCAGAGTTTGTGATAAGCAAGAATGAAATCGTTGATTGTAAATGTTCATCTTAATTTTAGTAGAAAATGAATTATGGATTTTTAGTCGCGTGGGCGCGACTCAATAGTTCACTATGTCGGTCGGTCGGTCTGTCGATCTGTCTGTCGGTCCGGTATCACTATGCGTTTTATCGCTTTTCTGTACTTTTTGAACTGTTTTGATGTACATTATTTTTTTAAATTTTTTTCTGAGAGCACGCGACTTATGGCTGTTGGCCTTGTTTTTTAACAAACCAATTGGAAACCTACGGTAAAAGTTAGCTTTACGGTTTCGTTTATTCGGATTGTTTTGTTGACAAATAAATTTAAATTGTATTTTTAGTGCTTGTCTGCGCAATCTAACTAAAGGCAATCTAGGAGAGGGTGTTGATCTATCCATTTTGAAATCAATGATTGAACTTATTTTGGAAGCAATGAGCAACTTCTCAAGAGATGGAGAGGTAATGTAAAATGTATACAATAATAACATGCATACTAATATACATAATATAATAGATACCTAATTACACTAATAGTTAAAATAATATTGGTTATCAGTAAAACTCATGTATACATGAGTGACTTCATCTTACAAAATATAGCAGTTTGGTAGTGTAGGTACAGAGTTTTTTTTATTATTGTAATAAGCCTAAACTATGATTAATGTGGTAGCCTACAGTAATTTTTTTACCGCATACCTTTTGTATTTTGTTATTATATTAGCTGTACTCTTGTTTTACTTTAGCTTCAGGCGAATGCAATTCGAACGATACGAAATGAGCGAATAATCCAGGAAGTGGTAAGTAGGCCTAAACAAATCTATTTGTAATATTCTCTCTCTCTCAAAAATGGTGATAATCAAAAAACAGTATAAGTGTGGCATAACAGCTTGTTCAATTAACTTTTAGCACAATTATTCACACTCAAAATGTTTCCTTCTTAGGCCTACTATGTCAGAAACTGATTTGTTTTTCTTACGGTTAAAAGGATATTTTTTTTTTTGGCTTGTAGGATTTTGATTATTTCCAGGCTTGTAGAATGGTGATAAAAACTCTGTTTGTATTTGAAGACCAGCCAATGATTCTCAGGAGAATATCACTCTGCGCAACCTTAATTAACAAGATGCCAATTAAACAAGTATCTGAACTTTGTACAAAGAAGAATGTTCAGGTATCAATAATAATAAAATAATAATATGATGAAAATAATGACAATAATAATACTAATCATAATAATGGTAATAGTAACAGTAACTAAACAATAATACGAGTGCAGTGTTGGAATAATTATAATTCAGGACATTCTGGAAGTCTATCGTGTGAACAAACAAATTTACAAAACATGCCAACATCCCCTTTTGCTAGAGCATTTCAAAATTACTGGAAAAAAATTAGAAAAACAATTGTCCAACCATTATTTTATTAACAGGCACCACATAGCAACTGTTAATGGACTGGACTTTCACCTGACTTGGCCATTGAACTACAGTAGGGCCTACTGTTTTTCGGAACTGGATGACAGTGTCATTAAAGGGGACAAATGAGTTATATAACACATGACAAATATAAGATATCATTTGGGCTTTTTTGTTATCTATGTTTTTATTTTATTTACGTGTGTTTGATTTGATTCTTTCAACCATGATAAAACACGCTATGTATGTTTTCTCATAAGAAATTACTTCAGATTCTAAAGCAGAAATCAGATAATATTGATATAGTGGATTCTACACTAATCGTCATCATTAATCTGTCTAATGAGTCATCGTCAGTATGCGAGATATTTGTCAACGAAGGTGGACTTGAACTTTTTATCGAAATATTACAGGTTAGAACAGTTTAAAAGTTGTATTCTATAAATGGCAGCAAACAGGTTTCAATTCGACACTGGAACCATTATAGTTATTTGTCCTAGTACTCGCATTTTTAACAAGAATATATTTATTCCATTAATCAGATGAGCTAGAAACAATTATAAACAACAATATTATCTTTCAGTCCTTTCCGAATGCATCGATACGTCGTTACGTTCTGAACCTGTTTGTAAGTATGCTACTATTTAACAAGGCCAACAGCCATAAGTCGCGTGCTAAAACGCATAGTGATACTTGACCGACAGACAGACAGACCGACAGAACGACCGACATAGTGAACTATAGAGTCGCGTCCACGCGGCTAAAAACCGATTCTCAGTGACAAATTTACTGCTCCAGTTATCTTATCAGTCATTTTGACGTAAAAGAGGGGATAATGTTAATACTACACGCGAAGCATTATGTACAAATAGCTTGCCTTTAGAATGTTTTGGAATTTTTTTTCAGTTTTCCGGTTTAAAAGAGTGGTTTATATTCATTAGGTATAATGACACAATGAAAAAACATTTTTTTTCCATAGAGGTATATTGCAAAAGTGGAGCATCTACGCCATGTCTTACTACGCGAAGACATAATTGAACATTGCAGGTTAGCTCAATTTTTACTAACTTATTAGATTATATTTTATTTTATTTTTATTTTATTTAATTTGACTCAATCAAAACCAACAGCGATAAATACCGCCACTAACAGGTTTGAAACATAAAACAATACATAAAAAACGGTTTGCCCCAATTTTAATACTTCAAGCAGTAACATTCCGTTTCGTTTTTTTTAATGCCTTCAAGAGCAATTCGCTAGAATTTAGGTATGATTGGCGAATCAAAAATACTTTTGATATGAATGATTCTATAAATAATATAATATGATATAAAATATGATTTTTTTTAGGAGGTTACTACTTGATAGTGAATTTAAAGTCAGTTACGCTGCAGCGGGAACTCTATCTCATCTAGCTCTAGAACGTAATTGGGGGTCTTGCAAACAACGTATTGACATCCTCAGTTCCTTGGTGAGTCGTTCCTTCATTTATTGTTTATTTTCCTGTCCTACTCAAAATATCATTTATCACCGTTTTTGTTATTGCCAAAAGCAGTGTAAACCCTTACCTTTTACAATTTGCAAAAAATTGAAACTAATGCCATTTTTTTCTCTGTAAAGGCCCATTCACACTAGGACGATAATGATTGACGATAAATAGACAAACTATGCATTTTTTATACATAAAACAAAAGAAATACAAACACTTTTCATTCTAGAACTATAAAATAACTATCTGTGCTTCCTTTGATGAAAATTATATTTTCACACGTCCAATCAAATGACGTCATGATTTGAAAGAGCAAAAATATCGTGACAAATACAACGATTTTATTGTTTTTATTTATCATGACGTCATTTGATTGGAATTTTAACAATATTATTTTTATCAAAGACAGCATAAATGATTATCCTATAGTTCTAGAACGAAAACATTTCTAATTTCTTTTGTTTTATGTAAAACAAATGCATGCTTATATATTTATCGTCGATCGTTTTCGTCCTAGTATAAATGGGCCTTAACTCGTCTTTATAACGTAGTGGAAAGAACAAGAACAAAAGACAACAATCCAGCATATTTATAATTTCCTTTATAGCATTCTAAGGTACTTTCCTGGAAAAATCCAGGAAGGGTAATACGCTACCGGACATTTAGTTCGTTGTTTCCATTGCTTGAACTATGTGATAAACCAGGAGTACAGCTATGGGTAGTGTGGACACTGCACTATGTTTGCACAGAAAATCCAAGTAAGCAAAATCTGTGTGTTTGAGGAATAAAGACAATTCATTTAGTGATACTAGCAAAACATATTTCAATGTATAGGCCTATATATGTATTTAAACATTTAGTACATGATGACATCGAGAGCATTGTTTAATTAATAACTGTGGAATAATGTTTCTGCGAACCCTTTACATTTTAAGGCTTAAAACTACACAAAGAAGCATCAGACAACTGCTCTATGCTGCAGGAGGAAGGTGGGGTTGACATACTTCTACATTTACTCAGTTCACCTGAAGTTCACCCTGATGTTAATGCTTTGGCCCATAAAGTTCTACAAATACTACTTGACTAATCCTTCAACAGCCTCGAAGAGCCGCATAGATTATCAATGAGTCTAGTTCATCAGCTAATAGAGCTTGACAGAGAGTTGCGCTCATACTCTAGTCGAGTTTGAATTTATTTTTTTGAGTTAAATTTTGATTTCGTTTTACCAACCAAATCCAGACAGAAATGTCCGTTGTTCCAATAAATTTATAATACATGTATTTAAAATTTTTATTAGAAATACAAAAATAAAATTAATCTTTAAAATGTCTACAGTACTAATATTGCTCGGTATTTTTGGTTAAAAATATCGTATTTTGAAACTGGTCGTCCCTTCATTATAAAGTAGTGATGAAGAAGATAGAAAAGGCTTGTACGATGTTTGTGCATTGTATTTTTTAAAACTGTATAGTTTGAGTAAAGCGGTACTGATTTATCTTAGTGTTACTAGTGGTTGTTGAAAATACAAGTTACTGCTGCGCTGATTTTATTTGTTATTTTATGTATGTATCATGAAGTTTTTGTTATTTTGTTTAAAAATACTAATACAGTGTAGTAATCATACTTTTTCTTATCATTAGAAATCTATTAAACACCTTTGGAAGCATTAAACAACTATTGAAACGTTAATATTTGAAAATCATTTTTTTACTATAGAAGTCACAGAAAAACAATTGAGTTATATATTATACTAAACACAACACAACAATTATGTATGACTGTAGGATATTAGTACATGTAGATACCGTCAGAAGTCAATACCAAATGTAATTTTATTTGATTACTTTAATAACGCCTACAGAGGGCAGCAGTTACATGTAAACAGAGTACAGTAATTATTGCAAGTTTACTGTACAGTATAGTGTTCAGAATGTCAAATATTTTAAATAGTAATATCCTGTAATACATAGATATTAAATATTTTATTTTGATTTTTATATCATATTATAGTTTTTCTTTCTCAGTCCTGTGTGTTCGCATCTATTCAGGTTTTCTTTAAATTCATTTAATTAGACATTTTTAAAACAGTGCTAACACAACTCATTTAAACCACAATTCAAATCCGTATTCATATCTTTGAAGCTTTTGTTATTTCAAGTGTGAAAATATCTTCTGTGAAACCTGAAAAAAAAAATGTAAAAGTTACATATTTCAATTAAGATGCTTATTCAAATAAAGCTCTGCCTACACTATCAAACTAGTTTGACTAAAAAGGTGTGATGTGCCCAAATATGGTAGTAATATTTCCAGATGGTACTGTAGTGATATGACATATCAATATTTGAGCACATAACATTTTTTGTCACAAAAAGTTTGATAGGGCAGATAGAGATTTAGGCTCTTAAGACAGTTCTTAATGGAATGGGTGCTTAATAAAAGGTCTTTATATAACTATTCCAGGAGGGGGTGTAAATTATAATGTAATACAGTGTGCATATTCGAACGGTTATTACTCTGGCAGGAGCGATTATTCATTCATTCAAAGCCCTTATTTGGATGGGGTGCATACGAATGACTATTTACTTAAATAGGGGACTTGTAAAAAAATTCAAATGGAGTAATTCAAACAAGATGTATATTCAAATGGTAGCTTGTTAGGCTGTGTTTATACAACACCCTAAATTTGAACACGTCTTTAATTTTTAGCGTGTTGCACGGGCCGAGGTCAACCCCACAAAAACCTTGCAGTTATACATGAAATCGTAATACCGTGTTATACCGTAGTTCATAAAGGATAATTTCGTTTAAAATTTAGTTTATTCAATTATTGATTTTTTAAATCTGCTTTTGAAATTAGAAAAAAACTGTTTAAAATTAGGATAAAACTATGCTACATTTTGCCAAATTATGCCAACATTTGATTAGCGTTAAGGTTAAGTGCTAAATAGGTTAAAATATTCAAAAAAATCACAATTATCTACTAGATTTGGTCAACATTTTCACAGCACATACTTTTATTTAACGAGAGGTCAAAACAATACCCCGAGGACACTTCCAACACGCCAACAGCAACCGGGAATCCACAAAATTTTAGGATTCAGCCAAGTAGCCTTTTTTGCAATTAAAATCTCATTACACGGAATCTCTTCGATGTTATACAACACACTTCTCGTAGGCGTGTTGAATATGCGTGTAATAGCGTGTTGTATAAACGCGCCCTTAGAGTGAGTAACCTTTTAGTACTTACACAATGGTCTACACAATGAAGGAAGTCAAACAATTCTTGAGTACAGGTCTCCTCTGTTTGACTTCTACTTTCAACTCTAGCATTACACACATCCAGCTCAGCTTTCATCGCTTCACAATCTGATAATTTTTGACAATCTTCTCTAATAGCATCACTAGGGTCCTTAATACAAGAAAATCATGTTAGTATCAAGTATAAGCCCAGTGACTGGTATAACCCCACTCCTTTTTGATAATTAAATAGTTAATTTGAACACTGGTTTACTTTTAGCTTAAACCCACAGTATTTTTCACAACAGTTAATTATTAATTAAATCTACGACGGTGGACTTAACAACATCTAGTATTACCACTGTAAAAAACTCAAATTTTCTGATATTTTTGGCAACGCCATGAGCAATGACTGTTGGAATGGCTCTATATAAATCGAATGATTGATTAATTGATAGGCATGTCATCATTGTATTGTTTTACTACAGTACCGAACAAGTTTCCCATCTCTCACAGATTTTGCTTTTATAAGAGAGTTGATGGAAGTACTATATATTTACAAACTTTATTTAGTGGAATTCCACTTCATAAAGTTTAGCTGAATAAAAAAAATTTCATTTCAGACAGGGTATATTCATTCATTTCTGTTATGTCCTGTTAAATTTGGTTTTTAACTCACAATAAGGTCCTCTTCTTCCTCCTCTTCTTCATCCTAAAAAAGAAATTTCCAGTTTAAATGTATTTATTACTATTAGTATAAATATAATGAATGAACTGGAAAAAAACCAGGACAGTCATTAAAGATAGTAAAAGTTAGACTAACAGTGAGTAGCCTTATAATATAGTTTTGGGCTTCCTACACACACAGTATTAACTATTATCATCATGTTGTTTTGTGCAGTCAGAATCATTTTGCACTACTCTACTGTAATAGTATAATAAGGTATCCAGGCCTATTAGCTTACTTGTAGTACAAACTAAACTGTATTTGACTGGACCCTGCCTAGCTACTGTGTAGCCTAAACATAGACTGCACTCTGTCGCACCTAGGCCTTGATAGGCTATATTCCGGGTTATTCTAGGCCAGTACAGGCATGCATGTGCTTCGCGATTTCCATTTGATCAATTTAGGCCTAGGCTAGGCTATTATAGCTTAAATCAGGTTTAAACAAAATCGATTACTGTACTTACTTCGGGTGGATCACCTTCGAGTCTTCTTTCATCATCCCCTCCCATTTTATATATAGCTTAAAGTTGGAATAAATATGAAAATTGTCTTTAAAAATCTAGTCTTGGCTTTCAACAAGCACGCAAGAACAGACAGCAGAGAAACAAGAAGTATGAAAAGCAAACGTCGCAAAATAATACGATTAAAATGTTTCTGTTTACGTAGCGCCACCAGTGGGCATTCAGCTAACGACTTCGTAGGCTATACATACTGTACATACTTACTCTGGCCGAGCCGAGTAGTATGGTCCAATGGTCGCTTCGTACTTGAATGTGCCAATATCTGTGTTTATGAGAAGGTCTAACAGTGATAATTACGGCCACTATTGCACCTAATTGTGGAGCACACCCTCAATTTATACTAGGATTTATTTGTTACTTTGTATGTGATTGTGTTTTTAATTCAAGGTGTGATATCCACGATTATTTTTGTTGTTGAATTTTATGGCATTTTAATTTCACTCTGACCAAAAATTGGATCTTAGAAAAATATATTTACCTGAAAAACTTAAAAATGTTTGTTCAAATTGTCACCTTCACCGAACGTAAATCAACCGTCTGTTAGAACATTAACAAATCTTCCCTAAGCAGTACGGTGTATAAATAGAGCAGTTGCTTCAAATCATTGACTTAGGCCTACAAGATAATAATAAAGTATAACAATTAAACAATTGAAGACCTTTACAAAAGTTCGGGCACACAGCAAAAAAGTTAACTAACAAGAAAAAACGTAGCAAGTGAGTACTATTAGTTAGTTTATCGAAATTTAAATTTTTTATACAAGAAAATTCAAATACGTAGGCCTTCTTTTTCCAGATCTCATACAGCATCATTGATCACAGAGGAAAGCGTGTAATTTCACTCTTCTCTAATTGATTATAAACTTTCTTCCAATACAAGTCACTTCATCTATCATTAATTAAGAGTGTTGAATTTACAAGATAACAGAGGGGCATTCATTTGATTCATTATTATTCTGAATTGCAAAGATGAAAATAATATATTGTTGAAATTAGCATTTATATAAGAACGTTGCTCTATTTGATGATAACCAAGTAATTTATGACCGTATTAATAATAGAAGGATAGGCCCGTTTTGTGTCAGACTACATAGGCCTTACCTACTGGAACGACGTGATGATTATTATTCTTTTTAAGACTGGATCGTATATCTAAGTTACTGAAGAATTTTGTAAGAATACAGACAGACATAGGCCTACATACATCGAACCAAACGTGACATTTTAAATAAGAGACAGTGGTTGTTGTTGTTGTGGTGGTGTGCACTTTAATTCTTGAATGTTGATTCATTTAACCATTTATATATTATAAATCAATAGTAGAAATAATAATAATAATCCATAATATTCAAGCCTATTATTAATCTATATAATATTATTATATCCACACTGGATGCGCCATATGTGGGCGTTTTTAGCTGTGTTCATATTTGTGTTGCGTTGATATTTTATTTATAAACAACTGAAATTAAAATATGGCTACATTGTTATTACGATGGAATTGTATCCAATATGTTGGGTTGCAGAATTGAGTGAAGGATGTTTGAAACGTAGAGAATACGACAGTATTCACCTTTTCCCTTAGGAGAGTATTTTTCACACGACATTCGTGGCCAAGTCTGCTTTATAATATAAAGTCGTCAGTGCGTGAACCGTGTAGGATCATATAAAACCAATATTAAATTATCATTATAATAAGCGAATTAGCTTTAATTAGATTATAGAGCGAAGACCCACCGAAGAAGTCGTATACGTCTGAGAGAGCACGTGACCTTAACGCGATTAGCGCTATAAAATGCTTCAAACATCAGCTAAATATAATGGACTATACCATTCATTTCTTAGGTAATGTTTGTATTGCGTTATATCATGGAGTAATAGTGCTTCATTTCCGAAAATGTTTATAGAAAAGTCATTAAAATTTGAAAACATTATATTTGGAGGGAAAATGTTCGTATAATGGAGGTCTCAGCTGACGAAGTGTCCGCAAAGAGAGGTTCAACAATTGTATGTTTTTTTATTTAGTAAAAGTAAATAAGTTGTCGCAATATTCATGCTCATGTAGGTCTGATAATAGTTCTGTTAAAAACTTATACCATTCCTAATAGGCCTATCATCAAAGGCACAGTACCAACATTCGACAGGTACCAATATTAATTAATAATTACAGTCACGTAAAATGAAATACTAATGATTAATTATCATTTATTAATTAATTATATTAATTAGCATAGCGGTGTGAAGATACACAACAGGCGGCTGGATTTGAGTTGAATGTGTACATGAATACGAAATCAAGTACAGTAATAGATTATGCCGTGCGTAAATTACTCTCATTCTCTCTCATGGGACCTTCAGCTAATATAATTTGGTTTACAATTTCACGATGAAGTTGATTAAATTTCATACAACATGTCCATTCTCTTGTTGACAGCTGCCGGTTACCAATACATTTATTAAGAAGGGAAAATGCCCTAAAACCAACCCTTTTAAGATTTTTCGAAATCGGAATACTTATTTAATGAGAATATTATTTAAATTGTCTATTTCAAAGAACAATATAAGTTTGTTTTCAACTTTCACCAACAACACAAGTTTGAAACTTGAAAAATTGAAGAACAAGGCCATATACTGCAAATGACTGCAGTCGCGTGCTCAAGTTAGTGTTTACCGACAAACCGACCAACCAACCAAACAACCGACCGACCGACATAGTTAGCGTTGTCAAAATACGCACAGTCTTTCTTAAATTCTAACAAAAAAATGTTTCTTCTCTCTGCATACCAGCATCTGTCTCTAGTAGGCCTACAATGTTTTGTTTTTGTTTTGTTGACTGACACACGCAGAACATCTGAAATAATTTCTTCTTTATAAAAACATGTTAATACACCTTTTTGGCAAATTAAGATTCGATATCCATATTCATAATTATTTTTAGAAAATCATTTTTGCTTAAATTACAGAAAAAATATTTTATATATATATAATTTTTGAACTTTTTCCACTTCTGTTTGGCTGTTTTACTTTATCGTTTTTAATTAGCTTTTCTTATTTTGTTTGTATCTCCTTTGAGATCCAGCCACATACCGTGAACATTTTCAGTAACGTTTGCCTTTGAATATTACAGTTTTCAAAAATATTATAATTATTCGATTTTAACCTAATCTCAATTACCTCGATTGACAATTTATTTTGAAAAGAGGATATAAAACTAGAAAGAATATACAATTCTTTAAATAATAATATTCTTCCTATAATAATGAAAGAATTTTCTTTCTTAATTTGTAACACATAAAAATCGTATAAGAGAGGAATTAAATGAAAATCATTACCAGAGACTCTATAAATAATCTATAAATAATAATTGGAATTATAGTCCCTGCCTGATGGAATAAAATTGCACGGTTCATTATCTAAAGCCATCTGTTAATTTAGTCGTGAATACGTAGGTAACGATTATCATAATTAACTAATAGTGACTTGAAAAATTGTTTGTGTATATGAATTTTGGACATTAAATATTAATTATTTTATCGTTACACCGTAATTGACTATATTATTATTATATGATTTCTAGAATATTACCGCAGAATTAACAGTGTTTTTCGATAATGTAATTTTTACTAAAAATTCTATTTCTAAATTTGTTTTACATTTATCATTACTATTGGTATCAGTTTTTTACCCGTTATTTTCTATATAATAGAGTTGCGATAATTTTTGTATTCCTAACAGATAAAATAACGTTTCCAAGTTCTTTCTAGGAATCAGTTGATACTTATTTCTCCATGATTTGAGACGACAGTCAGAATCTTGCTCTTCTTGATGTTTTCTTCCCAATTTATACACCACCGAATTTAATTGTGTTTATTCATAAAATCACCAATTAAATTGTTATTGTTTAAGTTTATATTGTGTATGGTTAGGGACTACTATTTCCGGTTACCCAATTGATTTACTTTATAATTATATAATTTGATTTTGAAAGTCAAAAGTTATTTTTTGTTTGATCAGAATTCTACATTAATATGATGCATGAATTATATTAAAACAATTTATTAACAGAATGGTTATTAATGAATGCCAGTAATTTAATGATAGAAGTTTGAAGAAAATATTCAAAGATTACTCTTACTATTTTGACTTATGATAAATTTGAAATCATAATTCTGGCAATGTATACAATTATCTGTATCCATGCTATGGCGGAGTAATTCAACACAAAAAAATGAAACAACAGATATAGCTTATTTGCTTATTCTGAACTCTCATTGGCTGATTCATTAAACGGGCGGATCATTTCTATGAATTCAAACCTACAAGCTAAAATAGACAAACACAGAAGATAATTACGTTAAGGTGGCGTTTGATTAAAAGCTCATCTCTGCAGCTCAGCAGTTCTAAATCATCTGAGTCAAGTCGATCGCACATGTATAGATGCGGCTGGATATCTTACTATTCTCTAAGCGGTAAGACACGTTTGGGATTGAGCTGTTTCTGTGCGTATGGGTAGAATTTTGCAAAGGAAATCCCGTAATAATAATGTTAGCGTGCATTATAATTGTGAACATAACACTGTTAAGCTAGCATCGTGGTAATTATTATTTTAATAACTGCAAGTATAATATCATCACGCGCTCAGAGTGAATTCTTAACGTTTCTCAAGACGTCTATATAGTCTACATAACATACGAGACCTGTTATTTCCTCATCTTGTTGCATATAGATTTCATATTCTGGTGAGTTAAAATAATTTATTTTTATGTATCGTATATATATCCATACAATTTAAAATGGTATTTTATTGTAGTTATTGATCTTATTCCACCCCTTATGAATAGGCCTACGACTTAGGTAGCGTTTTGAACTGCGAAGATTCGACTGCTTTTTTCATGTTTGTTTAAAATACGAAGTAGGCCCCATTTTCAACAAAATAAAAACGATGTATTAAAGTATTTAACAAAATAGTCATAATGCTTTGAAAGAAATGATTATGTAGGCTTTATGTCAGTCTAACTTTACTTGATGATATTTACGTGTAATTGTAGTTTAACAGAATAACGATAGGCCTACTTTGTGGGCCTATAATAAAACTATATGAAAAATGTTTTGCTATTTAAATCACTGTAATGTCGTATTGGATTATTGATGTATTTTGGACATGTTATTGTGGATAATAAACACGGCTCAAGTAGGCCCTGTATTAATATTGTTCTTGTAACAGCTGAGATACATTTACTTCTAATAAACAGAAATCTTTTCAAGAAAAATCCTAAATTCGCCTCTAATGTATTAATAAACATATGACGAATTCACAATGTAAGGTTGTCATTTTACTGTAAAATTCAATGCAAACTTCATTACGTAGATATATTGTGAAATAGTAAACCCAGGTTAAATGTATGATGTGAGTAAATGTAATATTATTCTCGTCATTCCTCACATTTCCTGCTAATTGTCATGTTTCCTCTATTTTCACCTTCTACGTTCCTAGCAATACGATGTACATTAGAACTGAGACAAGCAAATATTACGTATACTTTCTTTAATCTAATTAGATCTAGCAATTACATTCACTGTACCTTCATCATCAATGACAGTAGTATACCCGCGAACCGAAGGCCAGATTTGCTGAAAAAATTCTCTAAAGTTTAATTTGTCAATAATTTTTGCTTAACGTACGTCTAATTTAATGCTAACCGGTTTGATTAATAATGTTTTTGCTTGGCACTTCTTCGAAATAGACTATTATTTCAATTTGTTAAAATAGCAGCTCTATTTTTTGTTTAATGTTCTTAATCAGCCCCAACCAGCCCCAACCATGGTACCTGACTGGTCCTGAGAAATAGTGAGCTCTATTTTTAAACATTTGTTGACTCCCACCATGCGTGGGCTAAGGTGGTGGAGACTTATGTATTTCGTTAAAGTAGCAAGCGTGACAATTCTTATCTTTGTACCAACTGGGCCCTTGTTACGCGACTGGCAACAACGGTTTATATCATTATTAGGGTAGTTCCGAATTACAAAGTTTAGATCAATGAGACTATTTCTCACATGCTCTTCCGCTTCTAGTACTACAACTACTAATTCAGTAGACCTTTGCTTAATGAGTGAAACCTCTGGGAATCAGAAGGTGTATATATATATATATCTCAAAATTAGGTTTTAAATATTTCAACGAAGTACAACGAAATAATTAGTCTACCTATATGTGATATAGTACCGTGCGAGAACCGACTGAGAATGCGTTGTTAAAAGCATGTATTTTTGGCTCCAATTTTAACCAGAGGAACAGACCAACTCACTGTTGTTCTTCCCTGGTTCCTATGCACATACAACAATATAAATGGAATTCAACAATCCAGCATATAGTTATGTGATTAATATTAGAATAGTAAAAACACGATAATAGTAATGAAGAAGAAATAAACACAATGTGTAGAAAGGGGGTCCTATCGTAGGAACAATACAAGTGTGCTTTGGTACTTCTAACTCTTCAAGAAGATCATGATTATTCTCCTATAATCCTTGTCTAAGACAAAGGTTCTGGATAAGGTTATGGAATTGTGTTTAAACACACAAACTCGAAAAGGACACTGATACTTTGTAATATAACGTTTAATGTCATTTTCAAGCACATGTTTTATGAGAAACGAAACATGACATGATTGGAAAAAAAGATAACTATGACTATTACCATGATGAACATAGCTTAACAAAAAATATAGAGGGAAAATACTAATATTTATGTAGAATTAATCCATCTATATGCATAAGGAATCTTTATTTTTTTTTTTTTTTTGCTGGTTAAAAAAAATTGTATTATGTGGTCAAAAAAGTGAAGAAGAAGGAAACAAACTGTATTAAAGAGGAGAGAAACCACGATGGCACAAAAAAAGATAACAAAAGATGTAGATCATTTTCAAGATTCAAATTATTAAGGTTTATTATTATAAATTTCGGGGGAAAATGTATGAAACAGTTTTTCATTGATAGTAGCTTGTCGACTTCATGATCTTTATTAGAAACAACGTCACACGTAGCAATGAACTACAACACATTACCTTCATTAATTCAATTAAATTCAATTCTTTATTAATACGTCAAAACATAGTTGATAGAATTAACAAGTAACAAAGAAAATAAACAACATGATTACTTACAAAAAGGAAAGGAGAAGGAATAATAATATAATACAATTAAGGTTCATAATTAATTTTACGGTTAGAGATCACTAAAACAAATAATGTTGGGTGATTCAAATCAAATCAGAATGCAATTCATTGGATAGAGAGAGTTTGGACAGTTTCACATTGATATAAAAAGCGTGTTGTATTATGGTCCTTAATAGAAACAGCGTATAGAGGTAACAATGAACTACAACACACTGCCTCCACTATTAAACATATGGCTGTTTAATTAGTGTGTTTAATAATACATTTTAACGTATTTTTCTTTGATGTAAAGATTCACTTGCTTCTACAATTCATCATAATTAATTTCACAAGATTCATTGCAGCTCGTTCTTTATAACCAAGCAATAATTATATAGTATATACACAATTAGTGATGACATTATCTTACTAATCTTTAATGAACAAGTTGTAATACTAGAGCAATTCTATCTGCTGTAAATGAGTCACTCAAGACATTGTTTCAATTTGTACGATTGGCCTTTCATTCTCTATTGAATAGAACACTTGTGGAAATACGCTTGCAGCGCAGACAAATATTCATCTATCATTATGTAGTGAGAAGATGAGGGTGAAGATGTTATATCATTGCTCCATTGTAATACTATTGATCTATATTAATCTGTTGGCCTGGGGCTAGCGCTTTCTTCAAGGAAACTAGAATTGCGAATTCGTCAGCGACGACCCGGATAAACACGACACGTGACGAACGCGTACAAAAGCCATCAGTGTTAAAACACGCGCGCTTACATTTCTCTTCGTAATGTTTGTATAATAATATGTATTATGTCATGTCTTATTAATCTGCTGACCTGGGCCTAGCGTTGACTTCGATTAAATGAAGTTTGACCTGGACAATGCATCAGTGACGAACAAATGCGATAGGTGACGGACGCGCATAACAATAATTAGTGTTTGAACGCGCGCGTATAAATTCTAAAATGTGCTGATAAAGATGATACCAATGATCTATCATTATTTCATGAATGTGTTGGCCTGGGGCGAACGCGGTCTTCAAGGAAACCATGATAACAATTATTGGATCAATCTTTATTATCTAACGTAATCGGTTATTCTTTTAATACCTAGTTTGCCTTCTCCGTTATCAATCATATAATTATACAACTAACTTGACATTGCTTTAATTAAATATATTACTTTGTTAATATTGTTTATTTTCCATCCATCATTGTCTGTTCGAGCTATCTTTAATACTGCAATGTTTCACGTTCATATCACCTTAAATCATGTATGAATTCAGTCAAAACAATTAGTCCACTTAGATGATGCAGGCCTAAGTCTGTGTTCTATTTGAATTGTGAAAAGTTTATATCTAAATATCATTTGTTCGTTGTTGTTTTACTGTTTTTTTATTCAACGTGCCTACAGAAAATAAAAAGTTATTCGAGGTTCCAATCACTGTTCATAAAGTACCGGATACATTATTGTAGTGCATCATCATATAGATGGATGCTTATGAAATGAAAATATTAATAATAGGCCTAATGACAAAGTTTATAATAACTAATTATTGTGAGAGGATTAGCCTCAGGCCTGTCTTATTTTCATGGTATATCGATAAGAATGCATTTGGACTTTTATCGAGCACTAGGTTTGATAGACAAACATGGTAACCACAAATCTATTGTCCAATCTATTACCACATGACCAATATGCCGAGCCATTAATGATGATATAGGCCTATTTATTTAATTGTTTTATTTTGAAAGAGGGTGAACCAAAACAGCATGCTGATCATCTAGGAGCCCGCAAATAAACGCAAGATATAACAAACATATACAAACACAAACAAAATAATTACTGTGAAAAATACAGACAAAAAAACATTCACCATTTCAATTTGATTATGGTTATACAAAAAAATCTATTGCACAGAAAAAAAAAACAATTTACAAAAATATATAAACAGGATTTGTTTGTAGTATATATATATTGATGAGCATTGTATTAATTAATAAGTTGATTGAATAATTACCTTTACATTATTTGTGTTTTTTAAAGGTCTTACAATGTTCTGCTATCAGTGTTCGTCTGTGCATGCGCACAGATGTGTGGATTCACCTCCCAGCCCAGCAAGAGTGGCGTCCTCCTGTAAGTACATACATACAAAATATTTATAACATATATTATTTTATTTTTATAATCGATAACATAATGATATCACGACAACACAAACAATTATCAATTATGGTGGGATCAGAAGAAGAGTTACACCTGTAGACATACTGTATGTAAATGAACTAAACAATGGTAATGAGGCCTAGCATTGTAATAACCGCAGTTCATTAGAGTTAAGTTCATGATTATAGAAACGATACTAGATAGATACTTCGTTTTGGGTGTACCTGAATGAATTGTTGTTCCTCCTTTTCACTTTTTCTTCACAACGCATTTTGTGCTTTATAGATTAAATATTGTTTTTCCCAGGGTTGTCAAAATATGTTTTTCCCAGGGTTGTCAAAATATTGTTTTTCCCAGGGTTGTCAAAATATGTTTTTTCCAGGGTTTGTCAAAATATGTTTTTTCCAGGGTTTGTCAAAATATGGTTTTTCCAGGGTTGTCAATAACACTATTAATAGAGCATATACTGGCTATAACTCGATAAAAATGAAGAGTGTTTGTGTTAATGTTGAAATACACGTTTAATTTCAAATGTCATTTAATTGTAAGCATTGAAATAAAAGTTTACATATAACCTATTAACGAAAGAATTTACTTACTCACAACATGTCATATCAAATAAAATGAAGTAGATTAAATACATTACTAATATCTTGTTTGAAGGCACGGAGGCATTTGAGAAAGGCATGCTTCTGATGACAATGTGTAAGAGTATCTTTGATGTTGCTTCTTTGTTATTGCGGGTAGGCCTACTCGATAAAGCAATATTTTATCGATCAAGTTAAAAATTGTTTATTTAACAGATCTTTTTCGTTAAATGTTATAAGTTCTTGTCTCTTGACTACACATTACTATACATTGACTCTTTTTCAACGCGTTTGAAAACGCTTTTCGGCAAGCTAGCCGTTTCTTGTCTTCTGACTAACTACACCCTTTCTCCAACTATTACACATAGGCCTGCCTACATTGAATCTTTTTCAAACGCGTTTCCAACGTTTTTCGGCAAGCTAGCTGTTTCTTGTCTTCTGACTAACTACACACTTTCTCCTACTATTACACATACATTGACTCTTTTTTAAACGCGTCTAAACGCTTTTCGGCAAGCTAGCCGTTTTTTGTCTTCTGACTAACTACACACTTTCTCCCATAATTACACATACATTGACTCTTTTTCAAACGCGTTTAATTCCAACGCTTTCTGACAAGCTAGCTGTTTCTTGTCTCCTGACTAACTATACACTTTCTCTCACTATTACACATACATTTTTAAACGCCTTTTCGTTTCTTATCTCCTGACTACATACTTTCTTACGCTATACACTATAGTCCTACATTGACTCTTTTTCAAACGCGATATCAACGCTTTTCGGCAAGTTAGTTTGGTTGAATGGTTATTGCTTCAGCTTCCCAACAACTCGAACCCCATCTATGTGGTACCGTGTCTTTTATTTATAGTGAGAGTGATTATTTAGAGGGTTAGGTTTAGTTAATATTTATGTATTAAACATAATATAAAAGTCCAATCGTGTGTCATGGAATGGTATGTTACCGTCCATAGACATGAAACATTTCCGCAGTTCATTTGCCTCTCATAAAGGAATATGCTCACAATCATAGAAGAGGCCTATCTTGCAAAATACACGTTATACGTCTTTTTAAATAATTTGTATATGACTCGATACCTTCAGTTATAGATTATCTTCAATCTACATAACGATTTACGTTTTAAGGTCCACTTGTTAAATAAATAAATATAATTATGTACGAGTTAGTGTATCTTACACGTGGTTACTCAAGAGTGCGGTAATTAAGTTGACATAGTTAATCACACTCGGGTCGAGTTGACTAATCGTAGATTAGAGCATTACATGTACATACTGCCACGAGGTTTGATTTATTTCACTAATTATTAATCCTATTTTTCAATTAGTATCCACATTCAGATTAGCTGGAGGATCATGATTTAATTTACTTGACAGTATAAGTCTATAATGATTATTTTTACAGCTTTCTAATACTGTCTTGGTAGACGGAAAACGTTTACGCCAATTGGTAACATCGACGTTGTAGGCACAATCAAACATCACCAGATAAAATTAGTCTGAATCGATTAAACCCTCAAATTGAGTAACGTTTTTACTCTATAGTTCACTATGTCGGTCGGTCTGTCGGTCTGTCTGTCGGTCCGGTATCACTATGCGTTTTAGCACGCGACTTATGGCTGTTGGCCTTGTTTCAATAACAAGGGTATTTTTGTTTTGTTTTCTGAATTCCAACGCCATTCACATCGGTAAAAAATCACGTCATGGAACTTACCGAGTTATACTGCTCGTACAGTATGCAATATTCTAAAATATATAATTGAATCAATTTTGTTACTGCCATAACATTGATCTACAAAATAAAAATGTTATAATGCTGGGGAATAATTTCCATAAAAGAAAGATTTATGAGGGCGTTCTTCAGAGTCAGTCAAGTAATAATTACAAAAACTATTTGTATTTACAATATAGGTCTAAAGTTATAGATTATACATAATAGCATGTAATTTATATCAGAGAATACTAGGTTAAATTGATTTTATACCAAATTATAACTCGGACTTCAGTCACAGAGTACTGGAATAATGTTCATATTAAATTACGGTACTTAATTAGAAACAGTTCTATTTACTAAAAAAAAGAGTTTGCGTCTTTGATGGTTAGTTAGCTTAAATTCTGTCTACACTATCAAACAAGTTTGATGTGATGTACCCAAATATGTAGTGATATTCCTAAATATGGTAGTGATATGACATCATCATGTTTATATATGGGCACATCACATATTTTTGTCACATAAAGTTTGATAGTGTAGACAATGCTTTACAGCTCGCAAAATTAGTTTTAAATAATTTTTTTTAATGTATATCATATCGTTGACAAGCTATTCAAATGTATTCCTTTTTAAAAATGTATTTTGATTTTCGGATACAGATACTGCCAATTTATTTATTATTATTTTACTATTATTACCAGCCATAGGCCTATAATAATGAAGTGCAAACTACAAAAAATACTA
This sequence comes from Antedon mediterranea, assembly GCF_964355755.1. Taxonomy (NCBI): domain Eukaryota; kingdom Metazoa; phylum Echinodermata; class Crinoidea; order Comatulida; family Antedonidae; genus Antedon; species Antedon mediterranea. The sequence continues at coordinate 22,480,310 of NC_092675.1, forward strand.
AAAGGTAAATACAGTACACCAGCAGTAAGACTTCATCTACTGCAGATTTCCTTATTCGTTTCAGTTAGCAGAGAACGCATTAACTGTCTCTAAGGCGAAGGCTTCTTTTCACGAATCATTAATAATACAATTATTGAATTATCTATTCGCTAAGTCCATTCTAATGTAATTATACTGAAGAGGTTCTGTCTCATTCCCTTGAAAAATTCATCTGTTCGGCGGACGAGTTGATAACCAAATCGAATAAACCGCATAATATGCTTTTATTGAATTTACTCACGTGAATTTAATTTGCAAAATGAATAAAAATATTTCCGTGATTGTATGTGTACAGGGCGTATATGTTTTGCTATATTTAGACGTCTGCTGCTTACGTACCTTTTAAGTAATTGTTGAATGTATAGGCATACGCCTAAGCTAGACGCATGCGTTTAAAGTTATTAAGTACGAAACAGGTTTTGGTTTTTGGTCACTAACCTATAACATGTTGTACAGTTGCTATCTAGCATCAATTGATACTTTACGTTTGTCTTAGACAGTGTATTCATAATGATTAAACTTATAAAACAAACACGGAGAACAAAATAAACGTATAGGCAAAGAACTGAACAAGAATATTACAATGTTGATATACAAACGTTGATTCACGAGATATACAACCCTGTCCTATTGGTATATAAGTACTCTAGGCGTTTATTTCAGTTCGGATGATGATGAGAATAGTTTCTCGAAACATGTCAAGACATTTTAAGGCAGTTTGCCTGTTTATCAAATGCCTCACAATCGTTATTTTAACTCGAAAGATAGGCATATTAAATGAGGGGGCCTAACTGAGAGCTATTGGGTTTGGCATAATATCTACAATCTACCCTGTCAATGCTTGTGCTTACCATTATGAGCCAATAAAGAAGAGTGAGAGAGTGGCCACAATTACACTTTCCCAAAAACCCACTTACTCTATTATATACCGGTACGGTACTATTGCAGATTTTAGATATCACCTATCACCAGTCCCAGTTACACTCCTTCACTTCCTTTCATTGAATCTAGCCGCGAGTGTGAATTAGGTTGTAAGTAATGGTATGTTTTATTGTTATGTATGCAAATTTATCCGGTAACCATGCATTCAGCCAAACAGCTGACTTGAAAAAAAAATGACATAACGCTCTGAAAAAGTGGCAATGTATCAAGACAATAAATAGTTAACAATGGTAGAAGGAAGGTTGTAGTCAGCAGACAAGAAACCGCAGGTGCTGTTCATTGTCGTCAGACTTGACACTGTGCATGAAATTCACATGTACAGTTAAGTTGAAGCGGAATGAACTCAAACATTGCTATGCATTTATTCTTAAAGTTAGTGCAATATAGGCCTAGATTTAGTACTCTATATCCAAGCAGGAAACAAAGTTATATGATTGGTTAATTCTCTTAAAAGTTCTTTGTTCTAAATGGACTTTTATTTTGTTTAAAAACTGCAAAACATAGATTCAATTGGGGAATCAGTAAGCTCATTCATATATTATTGCGGTGAACATCATCAATTTCCCAACTTTATTTACGAATTAATTCCTAATAATCAAATACAATTTCTCATCCATTGTGGCCGATATGTTTCATTGAATAACTTTCCCACGGGTGCCATAAATAATTACTTTTCGATTGATATTGAAAATGAATCCAGGAAAGATAATGAAATTACATAATTTTTATCCTTGGATTTCATTTATTCATTTTTCAACACTCATCGAGCGGCGCACTTATTTCTCCGATTGGTTGCAGTTATTAAGAAAAGAATTATGTGAATTAAGCTTTAATTTGGTGGAAGATTATACTAGTTTTCTAGATTTTACGTCCGTCGGTGTATACAACCATATCATATTGTGTGTGAATTATAACAATAATTTTACTAAACTATAAGAATATATATGACTACATCATGAATTCATTACAATTGATTATTGATTCGTTGCAAAAGATATACGCAATAGAACATTAGGTAATCATAGTTAATATTTTCATTCCAATCACATCCAGAGCTCAGACTAGTGGATGGACATCTAGGCCTTACCGTAGGCCTATAGAGGATGACTGGTGTTGCTTTTGGCAATGAGAAACCTTGCACTCATGTTTGCTTGATACATAAGAACAATAATTGGTAGATAATCATTTTAACCAACAAACTATTTAATTAGTACCATTATAAATTTAGTAGCACCAATGAATCCTTACACAAATAATTTTTGGTATTGATAGATTCTCTAAAAAGAATATTCTGTTGAATGAGAATATACCATTCATCGTGATATTTCTGATCACGCATAAGGTGAATTTCGTCTGGTATCAAAGTGTCTAGGTTCAACAATGCATCTGGTCTCATACTTCCACAGTTCATCGTGATATTTCTGATCACGCATAAGGTGAATTTCGTCTGGTATCAAAGTGTCTAGGTTCAACAATGCATCTGGTCTCATACTTCCACAGTTCATCGTGATATTTCTGATCACGCATAAGGTGAATTTCGTCTGGTATCAAAGTGTCTAGGTTCAACAATGCATCTGGTCTTATACTTCGACAGTTCATCGTGATATTTCTGATCACGCATAAGGTGAATTTCGTCTGGTATCAAAGTGTCTAGGTTCAACAATGCATCTGGTCTCATACTTCCACAGTTCATCGTGATATTTCTGATCACGCATAAGGTGAATTTCGTCTGGTATCAAAGTGTCTAGGTTCAACAATGCATCTGGTCTTATACTTTGACAGTTCATCGTGATATTTCTGATCACGCATAAGGTGAATTTCGTCTGGTATCAAAGTGTCTAGGTTCAACAATGCATCTGGTCTCATACTTCCACAGTTCATCGTGATATTTCTGATCACGCATAAGGTGAATTTCGTCTGGTATCAAAGTGTCTAGGTTCAACAATGCATCTGGTCTCATACTTCCACAGTTCATCATGATATTTCTGATCACGCATAAGGTGAATTTCGTCTGGTATCAAAGTGTCTAGGTTCAACAATGCATCTGGTCTCATACTTCCACAGTTCATAGTGATATTTCTGATCACGCATTAGGTGAATTTCCTCTGGTGTTAAAGTTTCTAAGTTTGAACAATGCCTCTGGTCTCATACTTGCATTGATCTCTATTCCTCCTTAATGATGGATGCTGCAAAAGTAAATTAAAATGGTATAATCCTACTCGTAGTTTTACAGAAATGCGTTTCTACGGAGCATGGCCTACCGGTACTGCTTCTGCCTAAAACTAAAATCAAGATTCTGAGTAATTTAAAGCCTTAAGTCTAGACTCGAGTTTGCCTCTGTTTGGAATAAGTTTGTGCTGACTGGAATCTTTTCATCTGAGGATCACGCGGCTTACTGACTTATATTTTAGGTGGTATAACATATTTTGATATATAAATTGACGGAAATGCTGTGTAGTACTTTCATCATTTTAACTAAATGATCAAAAAATCATTATTTAATCAAGTATATAGGTTTTGTGTTGTGGGCCACTTACCTTGCACTCAAATAGTATAATATTTAGAGTTAAATACATATCAGTTTACTAACATAACCACAATATGTTCAGATTAATCGTAAAAAGAAATGTTGATGTATTTTTCCTCAAGCTACGTATTTCAAACTATTCTATATCATATTGCGACCGAAGCGGGATATGTATAGCGGTAAAATACTCACTTGAAATTTGATACAAAATAGGCAGAAATAACAACAAAACAAGAAAACTATCTGGTCTACGTTTATGAGATAATACAACCTATATAAAATAGTGTTCTGTTCTAATTATTTCACGTTTAATCATCTACTTACAAGGCGGATGTTAAGTAACTAGGGCTGTTTTAACGTCAAATAGGAGAGCAGTGTTTAGATAAATGCTAATCTGTATATAATTTGAAATCGGCACAGTTTATGTCATCCATGCTTTCGATGGGATTGAATGCTTCTAAGTGTAGCCTTTAATAAACCTAAAGATCATGTGTGTATAGTATTTCATTGTTCCATGTACATGTCGTAAACTGACAAATAAGCTTCTATTCCTTATTTGCTATACATTTACTGCAACAATTTTATGAGATCAACTATATTCATTTAAAAAAAAATTATAATTTAAACATAATATGAAATAAATAATATTTAAACAGATATAATGCCCGATCAGTGAGATGGAGTTCAAACGATATCATCCACAACAATCAGCAATAACCATGATGGTACTCTAAATAATGACCGAGTGTTTAATATAAATATCAAAGTGATATACATAAACACCTAATGTTCATAATGTTTAAAAGGCGTTTAATCGAAAAATATGCTTTAAAAAAGAAAACGTATTCAATAAAGTTACAATTACTTTATATAACATTTCCAGGCTCTTTTTTGAAAATTTATCTTTAAATGATGGAATCTCATTCCTGTTCGATTTTCCTTCCGTTTTTGAATCAGTGCACTAGTTTGGGATGATTAAAATGAAATAGGCCTAAAATTAACTCATCATATTTAAACTGTATAATAATTATATTTTTTTTCCAATATTGTGTAGATGCAAATCTTTCTTGTGGATGAAGTGTGTGTTTAGTAACAACTAAAATAATGCAATTCGGTTTAAAAAAATCCATGTCTTATAAAACCACATCAGAATGCTAATGTTTAACTGGAGGGTCTTGGATGAAGATTAGGCTCAACAATACACAATGTTGTGTCACTCGTTTCTTAGGCCTAATGCAAAATTTAAGTTCGGATTATCTGATACCTCTAAAAAAAAGACGAAGACGACGAATGTTAAATCCTGAGCTTTTTCTGACGCCCTTTGTCCGATTATCTCCAAAATATTCGGTAATACAGCATCTTATATGTATCACACTGTATTATGCAAGGTTAATGATAATAGGCGATACATGTGAAACATGTGCTGCTGTACATAAACGGAATCGAAACCTGTTTACAGTAGGCCATGTGCAGGGGACATCGACAAATCGGGTGATGTGCCTAGGTTTCATTAACGAACCATAAAATCCCAAAATGATACACAACACAATATACGAAAACACAAAGGAATAACATAACAAACAATAAGCACATAAAGCACTTACATTTTTTGAGTCATCATGGCCTTGTGTCACGTGCAAAGTTATTTCAAACGAATTACATTAATATAACTGTAATCATAATCAGTCATAGAAGAAATTTAAAGTCCAATAATCTCCCATGAGCTTTCAAATGAAAATGAATAAAACTGTTTAAAATATATTTTAGGCGACTTGAAAAATGATTTATGAAAATTGCATAAGAGTATTACTCCGTCTTCTTTTGATTCATAATTCGATTGGGAATGGTGTATAACCAAATTAATTTATTGAATAAGTATCTCAGCAATTTCTTTGTATTTTTCCGAATATTGCAAAAATGCAATCAAACTCAGACATTAGTCGAGATGATTTATGGATAAAACATAGCAATTTGAACGATTAATGTGTGGATATCCTTTTATGTATTATTGACTAACAATAAATAGAGCAAATCACAGAAATTGATTTTTTTTTCTTTCAAAAAATCCCATTAAATTAAGATTTAAAAGTTGTTTGATTTCAATTTTGTATTATGACTTCCTCAAGCCGATTTCAACTGTAAATAAAATACAATGTATGCATAATATAGATAGGTCATACGCTTAACCTAACTTTAATATAATACAGACATCACATGTGATACATATGTGACACTGTGTATCACATTATGCCATTGGATATCCAGTACAACGAATCTGGTGTTGAATACTGTAAACTGTCAATAAAAATGATATAAAAAGCACGAAAAAAAATTTGATATCACTAAATAAAAGTGATATTAAAATTGTTGGTGAAAATTTAAAAGTGGAATGTCAATATAGGCCGGTCTATTGCGCACATAAGGTCAGCAGACTGACACGGTGAAAGTCTGCTCCAACACCCTATAGACCACTACCACCTTATATGTAAATTCCATAAAAATTAAGACAATTCTCATGTTCCATTTATTATTGAAGGTGTCTATACTCATCAATTTGCCGATTATAGTTAACTGGCCAATCAGAGAAATACAAAAATATCAGATCATGCCATTTTGGCACTAATAAAAACAATCAGCCGTAAATGTATGTTACCTAATAACTGCTCCACGTTACAATACATTCTTATTTTCTGTGTATTAAAGTAATTCGTAGGAGACATAAAAGTGAAATATTAAAATTAATGTAGCAAAATAGATTAACCTATTTTATAACAATGCTCAATATAATGCCGCATAGATGCATTCTCATAATATCAAATCGCAGAATGGGTGGTACAACTGTATTGTATGAGGGCAATACTTCTTTTGCTGCAAATTACGCCCTAAAGATTGGTTCCCGGAACGCAACGTGAGTACGTAAGCGCAACGCAATACGATCCGCAGTAATAATCCATCGCTTGTGATTGATTGATCAATTTACTTGCGTTGCGCTTATGTCATAGCGTTGCGTATAGGGAACCAATTATTAATTTAGGTCGATATGATTTAATTTCTCTTAGCGAACACTTTTCTTCTGTCCCAATCTAACCCTCCAAGAAAAAATAATATCGAGCAGACATGCAAAAGAGATTCTTACAAAGGGCAATTGTTGAAAAATAATAGACAATTTCATTTATATATATTAAACATTATCAAGCTGTTCGTCATCGGAACAAATTGAAAAACAATACAGAAATACCTGTTCACAGGCTCTACATTTAACAACTTAAGTTTCCTAACTTTGATGGCGAATATAACAATTTTAGCAAACTGTATATTACTGCAGTACTGTTATCATTATAAATATTATAATTATTGTTGTGATTGAATTACTGTATCTACTGTTTTATCATTTCGAAAAACAACGAAAAGTTTAATATTTTTAATATAGTAAATAAATGAAATCAAAACGTTATGTTATTAATGCCATTTTCAGGAAAATACTGAATGCAGAACCATCATGTTATATAAAAATGTTTATTGATAATTCAATCCAAACATCAGCAAATTAAGTGCCATTAGAAAATACCATGCGAAATATACAAATTAAGCGAAACATAGAAATATAGGTCTACCAATAATAATACCAAATAATTTAGATTCAATTATGTTATTAAATATAATTACAGTTGCGCCGACTTTGCCAGAACACAACTGAAATTTAAGATGTACAATATTGCAGAAAAATTATGAAAAACGAGAGTGGATTATCGACTGCGTCTTTGTTAATTTTCCAAACCGATATACGACACAATTAGACACAAATGAAATTAACTATAAAGCCTTTTAGGCAGTAAAAATATTATCTTTCCTTAGCGTCTCAATCGCTATTTCCACTAACAAGTGCTTTCGAAATATACTCAACAATTAAGTAACTTATGTTTGAAAAGCAATAAATTGAGCAGACTTCATACTTAAATCGAAGCAATAAATCTGGTATTTTATTACACATTTAGTAAATGAAGCCCGGTGGCTCACCTCTTAGTAAGTTTTGTATAATAATACTGTAGTTTACGATGAACATTTATTTGTTTAGCGATGATAGAACTCGGTAAATTGAGACACACGTAAAGCATGAAAGATATAGTAAAGATAGGCCACTTTTTTCTCTCTCTAATTATTTAAATTCAGTGTTATTTTCAATTTAACTGAATGTAGGTGGTGTCATTAAAATTATCTTAAATCTAAAAGTTCTGGGCTACAATATTCGTTATTGAAATTAGTTGTCACGTGCGTACTAAAAGATGATAACAATAGTAAGAAATTTTTTTCATTTTTCGCGGTATAAAGTGAAACTAGTGTAAAAACACTTGTTTTTCAGGGTTTTTTGTTTTTCTTACGACAGGTTGTCAGTTTAATGCAATAGTGCGGTTGGTGCTAAAGGGACACAACAGTTGACATACAAACATACAAACGTACAAAAGTAGTACACTGTCTTTTATTAGCAGTCAGTCCTACCATCATTTCACTCGTCTTTTTTTTTCACTCGTCTTGCTGTTCCTAAAACTAGTAGACTATTAATTGGTGATAAATCATGTTCTGTCATTAGACCTAAGTTATGAATTAATTTACCTATTACTGTGCGTATAGCTCCAAGTGTACAATATTTTAAAAAATTATTAAAAAGTTTTCTTTTTCCTAAGGAATAATATATGTTTTGTTTGTCTTTGTATACTGCTCTGATTAATGTACAGCGCTTTGGTCTTTTTTCGGAAAAGCGCTTTATAAATCTATATAGTATATTAGTATAGTATAGTACGGTATGTTATGACCAAAGGAACATTAACAGTAAGAACATACATACTACATGGTTAAATTCTTCCTGGACATTCATTCATTGATGGTAGGATAGTAAGAATACAACACTGTACTCATGTTTTTAAGAGGCCAGCAAAAAGTAGTAAAATAAATTATTAGTGTCACCTGATCTTCTTTACCGAATTCCTCAATTTTAAAAGATGACTAAGATGTGAGACCTACCCGTACTCTCACTCATCGACATAATACCATACCGAATTCATAAGAATAGTCACTGTGTATACGGCATTATTACATAAATATATACATAACGCATTGTTTATATTTGCCAATTATAGTTAATTCCTTAGGCCTAATCACCATATTTATTGAGTATGACCTATCCACTGTCTGAGTAGAAACTAATAATTTAGAGCTCTCGGTAAAGATATACCGTTGTGACAAAGACATAGGCCTACAATTAGTTTTAGTAAGTTTTGTAAGTTTCATACTCATAATGTCGTAATTAGGCCACAGAAAGAGTTTGAACACTTTCTGATATGGCAGGAAGTGGACTTTCTCACTTTGTAGGTAGATCATAAGTTGACTTTTAAAAAGTGAATGTGAGGGTGACTTACGGATTAAGGGGAAATTTGTTCCAGAATTGGTGCTCGAGGACAGAAAACGAACTGTAGTGGTAACGGTACCTGGTTTTTATTAATGGAACCGCAAGTCAGTGAGTTTCCATGGCAGACCCGAGTCCACAAAATGGAAATAGAGCAGGTTAAAGTTACGCAATTTCAACCAAAAGTTAACAAATTTGATGTTTTGCGGAAAATGGGCGGTGATTGGGAGAAAACAAAAACTTTCAGACGTCATATCTTTATTCTTTTTTTGTATTGGATTCCTTTTTTACCACCTTTTTTCAGTTCGTTCGACTCGAATGCAGTTTTATTAGATAGTTTTTTTAAATATTAAACTCGCATTTTTCAAGATCTATAAAAATGAAGATTTGTACTATTAGAAACCAAAAAAACATTATTACTGTGATGTTTTGAGATAAGAATTAAGTGTTATAAAATGATAAATAGATTATGAGTCAATTTAGTTATTTTTATAGCTATAAACAGGTATTGTTTTTAGCGTTCCATCACGACTAAAAAGAATGAGTTGAGCATACGGGTCTTGTCATGTTACCGATAGTATCATTAATTTAAACACACGATCAGAGAAAAAAAAATACAAGGCGGAATTTGTTTCTACTTTCAATCGTTGCCAGCGGCCAGATATAATTCCCGCGTTATTAGATCGATGCAATTAATGTAATTGGGAAGCGATGCAAACAGATAATGATAGGCGACTTATTGAATAACGCATAATAGGACTATTAGTGATATTATTACTGAATTAGCTCTGATACTTAATTCAAGCTAACGCAACAATGTTGCGGCAAGATTCTTCTTCAGAAAGTGTGAACCGCCCTGTATGATCTATATACGCATGCGTACACGATCATGAAAGGAGAACGCATTCATAACAGTTTATGTTGGAAAATATCATTGACGCGAAAACAACAAAACATTGACAGTGACACTATACTAGCTCACACGAAGATTAGCGCGCACATTCAAGAACCGGTCATTTTATCCGCGATAGAACGCGCGCGTGTCAAATTTTGTATCTCTGTGGTATCCCCAATGCCAATTTTACTCATTTATATGGCTACTATACTTTGTACTCTGTCACCTATAAACCTAGTAGATAAATTAAACGTAATAACACTTAAACATAATAAAACATTAGGCGTGTAAATGAAGTGTTTTAAAAGACTAAAGTGAAACGGAAAACAAGACATCGATGCAGTTTTCAGTAAAATTAACTAAATGACTGGGCCTACATTTGATAATTGTTCTAATGATTCTAATGTAATTATAGTGAGAATATAATGGAGGTAATAACAAGGTACAGTACATTTTAAATTACCCATAACCGGTAAACCTGCATTGATATTCTGTACAGCTAATATATATATATATAATCTGCAGACAGTACTGTTTCGATCTTATTAGATCTCGTCAGTGCAGATATATCTATATATATATATATATTACTGTTAGTTTTAAAGAAAATTAATTCAGCGGTGCGAATGAGTTAAATTGCCATTGTGTGCTTGTTGAAATTCGTTCAATTGAATTCAATTCAATTCAATTTCTTTATTGCTGCAAATGCCATCAAGGGCTAATATTCGCTTAAACATACTACATCATACAAACATATACATATACACATTAAGAAATTGTTGTTATCATTAGTGAAATAAGAACAGTGTGCCTGTATAAAATATGATAAAAATGGTACGCATTTGTACGTGACGCATGCGTATGACCAAGCACGGTAGTACTACCAGCGGAAATCTGAAATTACGTAATCTTTCTCTCTGGAATACAAACTAAAATGTTTAGGCTGAATTCTGTTATGCTATATGCAAAATATTTTAAATCATATGATGATGACAGCGCATGGTCCAATGTTGTTTTTTTATATGATTTTTTTTTTACTTTGTCTAGGCATAACCATAACTTAGCTATTTACCCTTTAAAATTGATTGAAATATAATGTAGGCCTACATAGATTCAATTTATGATGACGTTTTTTCCGACAGCTCCCCATCAATTTCCTCCAAATTATTGAGAAACACCGATTATTATAAACGCACCATTGGTAATGTGGTTAGGGGTATGGATAATGAATTGAAACTACGCAGTATTTTGATAATTGCAAGTCAGTTCTCATCTGTAATAATCAGCAATGTGTTTCAATTAGAGCCGAATTTTCTCACCTTCAGTCAGCGTGCTTATCCACCCGTGTTTACTTGCATTACGCACGCCTCGTTTCACGACCAGCCAAATTGAAAACGAATTCTCAGAAGGGACTACAGCGCAGGTCATCATTATTTCGAAAGCTATGCTGCTTAAGCGAATACCATCTTACGCCCTACAAATTATATTCTCATTCGTTAATAGTCAACATTTGTTTTCGCACGGTTAAGCCAAATCGTCATATATTTTTGCATAATACAAATGCGATTATTGGAAAGTATAGAATATGAAATAATAGCCGAGATTAAATAGGAGAGATTTTTTAGCAACATTTAGATGAAATAAAGACGTATGAATAAAATATTGAACCATAAAATATTGTAATTATTAGTAGAAGTTCAATAGTTGGACTATTTTCAAGAAGATGAAACCTCTGTAATTTGATTAGAACCATTTTAATGAGCCATTAGTTATGCATTATTTAATAAGCTAATCCGATTATCGAATATTATGCGACACAATCTGGTGAAGTGTTTTTGTGATGTAGTTCTTCTTCTACGTTCACGCGACTCACAGATCAAGATATCCATTCTACTGCTTCTTCAAATCATATATGGTGCGTTATAGATTTTTTTGTGTTATATCAATATTGCTCTGTGTGTTTTAATTAGTTAATTTCGTTGGTGGTGGACATGGGCCAGATTCAACTGGCCATACTAGTGGCGTTCACATCGAACTATGGCTAGTTAATAGTTAAGTTAATGTAACTAGATAGTGACAGTTGCTGAAATGAACCACTGTTGGAGAACCTTACTCCGACTGAACGATGTTGCGATTGAGGTGAAGACGCATTTTCATCCATCCGAGCAGTTAGAATCAAAGCCGGGACTAAATAAAAATATCCGCTTTGGGCTCAAGCAAGGTGACATTTTATCAGGGATATTCACTCTTCCCTGTCTTATATAAAAGGATAGGCTGTTCAGAAGCAAGAACAATTTGCTGTATAGTGTCACCGACAAGAGCCTGTGTCAAGAGTAAGAATAATTACAGAGAACCGTCCAGCGGAATTCTTCCTGATAAACTAATCGAAGAAAGGATGAACACTTTTTAGTTATTATTATTATTTTCAATCATCTTTAAAAATGCACATTAAATTTGATAATGATGTAATAATTAAAATATACTTCTATAGAGAGCCTTCATTGTTGTTGAAAAATGTACTATTTAGTAAAGTACAGTTATACTGTATTGTAACTTAAGCCAGACGGCAGTCTATATAATAATACATTATATATCTAAAGGTACTGATAATGTTGCTAATGTTTGCTAAACATACTAACGTTTTTATGACTACTTTGTTGCTGACTTTACATTAATTAACTCATAAATGTATCTTTTATTTTGTTTAAGATAGCGATATGAACGCTGGTAATGCAGACTTCGACGAGAATTTCAATAGAAGGAAACAGCGCCGCAACCGGACAACGTTTACAATGCAACAGGTACGTATTTCATCTGGTCAGAGATGTTACACACTACAAACGTCTGCGTATTCTCGATACGATAAACATTTTACAATTTTGCGTAGTTGTGAAAATAATAAAGACTTTTTTGATAAGGCGACGCAGCTCTCGAGTAGAAAAGTCATTTCTACTCAAGTTTAGAAACATACTGAACATGCGCAGAATGAAAGTTAGACCCTCCACAACGCGTATTTGCGAAACTATGTTACTGTTATTTCCTCATTTAATCACGAGTTAACACATTTTAACGCGGGAGTTCAAACTCTGATTATTGCCACTACTTTTGTACGCCCGCGCCAACATGATACCTGTTTCTTCTAAAGCTCTATCTACACTATCAAACTAGTTTGACCAAAACAGTTTGATGGTATGGTAGTGATATTCTCAAATATGGTAGTGATATTCTCAAATATGGTAGTGATATGACAGCGTCATGTTTTTCACATCACATGTTTTTGTCACATAATGTTTGATAGTGTAGACAAGGCTTATAGGTTGAAATATCACTAATTCTAATTCACTACAGTAGTACTACATTGCATACTTTGTCATGGTATATCTATAGGTTCAAATTTCTTATTCTTCTTTGAAAGTTTATATCTTCATTCAAGAAGTGTGCCACAGTTGATTGTAGATTTGTAGAAACTGTAGGCCTAGATTCCAAATAAATTATTATTATTATTATTATAATTATTGTTAGAAGGCTATAGTATAAATATGGCAATGACAAGACAAGAATGGCGTTGGTATAACAACGATCATAATTAAAATTGTAATTAATTGTTTTGCTTAATTTTTCATGATAATAACATAATTTTTCTGTTTTCGTTTATAGGTTTACTTTTTAATTACCTCCCTTTCAGATATCATCACTTGTCGTTATCTTACTGAGGCTGTAAAGAAAGAACTTCTAATTATTATTTTCTAATTAAAACATGAAAATGAAATCATAAAGTAATTAATTTATGATTTATTATGTAGCTTGAAGAGTTGGAGAATGCTTTTACTAAGACCCACTACCCTGATGTGTTCACACGTGAGGATCTTGCCATGAGAATAAACCTTACAGAAGCTAGAGTACAGGTATAATTGTTGTTTCATTGTTAATTATCAAAAATTATCAAACTTTATGTGACAAAACAAAATGTGATTTTCCCATATATGGATATGATGATGTCATATAACTACTATATGCATATCACTACCATATTTGGGCACATTTTTTTGTGAAACTAGTTTGATAGTGTATATAGAGCATTACAGTGGTTTTCGATTCAGTGTTGGATTCAGCTAATGAAATTCATAAAAATCATAGGGCTATACAACGTACACAATTTTTTCATAGAGAATTCGTTCCTGAAACCCACGACAAAATACGAACTTTGACGAACCCATTCGAAGCGATGATAAAATGTCACAACTTGTGTTATGAATGTCCCTTCATAAAAGGTAAACGACGAATAGCATGTTACAAGCTAATACCCAGTGTATACTAAAACTAGATACAATGCTAAAACTAAATCATGCTAGAACTAGATACAAAAACTAGATACATTCTTATGCTAAAACTAGCATATTATTTTAAACTAGATACAATGCTAAAACTAGATACATTTATGCTAAAACTAGATACATTTACGCTAGAACTAAAATTAGGTTACTGCCTCAATAGAAATGTATTTAAATTTAAATGATAAGCTACCGTAATAAACCTAAGATGCTACAACTTAGATACATACGATTATGCTAAAACTAAGATATGCCTACATGCTAACACTATAGATAAATGCTCAACTAGATATATACATGCTACAACTAGATATATACATGCAACAGCTATATATAATAAATGCTACAGCTAGACATGCTACAGCTAGACATGCTACAACTAGATATAAACATGTTACAACTAACTAACTAACATGTTACGACTAGACATGCTACAACTAAGTAATATACATGCTACAACTAGATAATATACATGCTAAAACTAGACATGCTACAACTAGATATATTATTATCAACTGGATACGTTCATCATGTCCACCAGTAAGGACAGCACACTCGCAACGTGGTTTCTATCTAGAGAATAGTAGAAGTTCACCAAACTAATTAACGAATACCAACTGTTAATCAAAATTGATATGAGCAACGATTAAAAAAACACCCTAACAACAGAAAATGAATTTGAATGATTATAGCCTACATTACTTATACCCAAGAGTGTTTATAGGACTTCCCACGCTGGACTTGAGAGTGACTAGGTATTTTTTTACTATCTTATTTTGACGTGATTTATATACTGTACATCCTTTTGTTTAGCGTTTTAGGTAGTTTGTTTTTAACATGCATTAAATCAATAAGAAATGATGGATTTACATCTCTGTAGACTATTACTAATGACAACAACTAAATCAGCCTGAAAATATTTGGACAGAAGGCACCACGACACGATGTTGCTAATTAACGCTATTTCATAATATGATTAATTACTTCATTATTTCAATAACTTTCCCATTATCATCTTCACTACCGTAACGACATCAAACACTTTTATTTTCGCTATCTATCATCATAAACCTAACGATCTATGGTGCGCCATTAATGACGATTGCTTTTATTATTATTATTAGTCCATTAATTTTCACAACTTCAATTGAGGTTACAAGTTCAGGATGGAAGTTCGTATGCGCACGAACATTAAGGGGACAAAATGCCACTTTTAACTCACATAAAATAAATTAAATTTTGGGAAACAATAAGGCCATCTCAGCGAAAATGTGGAAAAAAAATAATATGTGATGAATATAAAAAAATTGATTGATTGATTGATTAAATTACGTATGATAATTGTTCGTAATAATTATTGTTAGATACAATCACAAGACACGCGCTCTGTATGGTTTTCATCAGTCAGCGGGCGTCGGAATGTTTGTATTTTGTGTTTACTTTCGGAGTAAATTTATAATAATTTCCCGCAGCCCTCAAAATAGTGTCGCTCGATATTAATTCCTTCATTTATAAAACATGGTGTCCATAGAAATTATTAGTAGGCCTACAGTCAATTTTCCCAATGTCGGACATCATTGGCCTAATATTTGGTTTTCCATATGCTGATATTTTTTGAATTTGTTTTTATGGTGAAAGGTCTTTGGACATCTACAGAAAAAAATATTGTGTTTGGGTGTAGGGAGTACATGAGTACATTGCAAATATGTTTATTTTAGCACTGTTTTCAACTATATTAAAAATATCCATAGAAAATTAACGATGTCGTTTGAATAACATTGATTTTACAACCATTTAAAAAATAAGCTTAAAACACTTACTCGGACGTTTCAATCGCTATTAAAGTTAATTTGAATTTAAATCAAATTAACGGCCACTTTCCCAATTGTATAAGTAAATTGAGGTTAATTGAGCATTTCTTACTAGGCTTAATTTGTCAATTAGTGTTTGTACGTTTGTTGTTTATTGCTTTAATTATTTAATTTATTTAATTATTAAGAGTTATTTAATTAAAATGGCCTTTACAGCATTGATAAAAAAACTTGTTTGTTTGGTTTTCCTTAAAGATGCACACTGTAGGGCCTACATTCAACCTGTTACCACATTTCAGTGTTGAATTCTTCACTTTTTTTTAAACAGAAAAGATGCGGTACCTTCTAAATCTGGTGGTAAAAAAGAAGCATATTTTATGAATAATTAAAAAGTGTCAACTTTAAAAAAAAACAGGTCGAAACTAAGTTTTGGTTGATATAAAAGTTAAAGTATACAGTAGCTATCAAAGAATTGGAAAAGAGGAGGACAATAGGTAACAAAATGTCGTCCCTTCCCACCATCATCCCCATCCTTAAATGATTCCCATAGGCTTACAATTTTAGTATGATAATTCGTGTTTGATCTAACGACTAAAACGGTGATTGAAAGTGGATGAATAATAATTAGCAATGAATTTCAATTGAGACAAAAATACAGATGTCAATTTGTCAATTGGCATCATTACAGGTATAACAATTGTTTAAATTTCTATTGTTTATTATAAAATATAAACATTTTCAACAAAATTGATAATAAATCCCCTTGTTTTCCGACAGCGGTGGAGCAGAACAAACGATGATTCCACTACCCCCCACCCCCCTTTTTTTAAAGTCTAAGAGAGGAAATTCACAAACACTGACTATCATATAAATTTATTTATTATATACGTCAATCAATTTGAACAAATTTTACTAGTGAGACAAAAGAATGTGATGTGCCAATAATTATTTGGGAATATCACCACCATATTTGG
The DNA here is from genome assembly GCF_964355755.1 of Antedon mediterranea. NCBI lineage: Eukaryota > Metazoa > Echinodermata > Crinoidea > Comatulida > Antedonidae > Antedon > Antedon mediterranea. The sequence goes on from NC_092675.1 coordinate 22,497,230, forward strand.
GTACATCACACTTTTTTTTGTCAAACTAGTTTGATAGTGTAGACAGAGCTTAAGGAAATATTATTTTTATTAAAATACCGCCGATTAACGATTGTAAGTCACGGACGATTCAGTATATTTTCGTTTCATAACAAATATATCGATTAAAACTATTTGTCCAGTGACTGGCAAAATTGAACTCGTCTTGCGTAAATTAAAACATGTTAACCCTATCCTTCCGAGTATGTAATCTCATTTTAACACTACAAACGTCTTCGTCACTTGAAAATTATAATTTTGTTATCCGTCTGATCCAGTGCAATGCAGTATTTATGTTATTTCTCTTACACTTACACAAATTACATTAACTAATTTTCCTTACACAAACTCCGCTAAAGCTAGCGCCGAATGATAGATTAAATAACCGTACAAAATAATTGCGGAAATTCGATTAATTGTACAATTAGATGATTCCTATTAAAATAAGATTCAGGGTCCTACTAACCAATGATAAAATGACAAATCTATTATCAACAGCAATTTGATTGAGAGAAATTTTAGTCACAAAATTGTATAAATAAATTAAGTTGTAATTCGATTACTTAATTAGTTTTACATTCGTATGTTGTTTTTAACGATAGCATTCATGTCGAAAATCCCACACAATGAATGCATTGCCATAATTACATAATTGTCTTCGTATACATTAAGACACACCCTAAATGATAATCGGAAATGTCGTCATTAAAAATTGTACAGCAGAAACATACAGTCAACGCTCGCGTATAAATACATCATCGCATAAACACGCGTAGATGTGTGACATATTTTATGTACGTCATCATTATTAGTATGCGTACCGTTTCTTAATTCAAATATTGTCCTCCTTACAAAAATGGTCAATTTACAAACAGACCAAAGTTGTATAATGTAACTAATAATATATCGGTGGATGAAATTGATTTCAATAATTAGTTGAAACATCGGAATGAAAATATAAATTGAATAATAGTGTACGCACTTACTAAAATGTAATTTCGTATGAATCTTTTGTTTGTATGTCACTCTTTTCTGTATTAGTTTTGTTTGGCCATGGATTGCTTATAACTTAATTTCACGCACATCTAATTGATAATTATCGTATATATTACTTTGTGTGTACGGTCTAGTTATTCAGGAAAGTGACAATAGTCATCATGTTGTTACACCCCGCAAAAGAAATAAAATTACAGTGTCATCTCAGCAAGAACATTTAAATCGTCATCATATCATCGCTTTCGTCATAAATTACCGTTAACACCAAATTTTCCACCTTCCTCATTGTCATCAATACCTTCGTCATAATTTCATCCCGTGTCTAACACAGTTGTCACCGCCGAAATACTCATTGTCACCAACATTACACTCATGCTGACTGCCACCGTCGCGATGGTCGTCATCACAAACCGTACTTGCCAATTGCCACCGACGACGGCATCACACTAATGCTGATTTCCACCGTCGTCATCACAAATCATATATGGCAATTGTCATAACCTTCGCCCTAATCACACTTATGCTTATTGCCACCATCGTCATCACAAACCATATATGGCAATTGTCACCTTTGCCCTCATCACACGTATGCTTATTGCCACCATCGTCATCACAAACCATATATGGCAATTGTTACTTTTGCCCTCATCACACTTATGCTTATTGCCACCGTCGTCATCACAAACCCTATATGGCAATTGTCACCTTTGTCCTCATCACACGTATGCTTATTGCCACCATCGTCATCACAAACCATATATGGCAATTGTCACCTTTGCCCTCAACACACGTATGATTATTGCCACAATCTTCATCACAAACCAAAAATGGCAATTGTCACCTTTGCCCTCATCACACGTATGCTTATTGCCACCATCGTCATCACAAACCATATATGGCAATTGTCACCTTTGCCCTCATCACACGTATGCTTATTGCCACAATCTTCATCACAAACCAAAAATGGCAATTGTCACCTTTGCCCTCAACACACGTATGATTATTGCCGCAATCTTCATCACAAACCAAAAATGGCAATTGTCACCTTTGCCCTCATCACACTTATGCTTATTGCCACCGTCGTCATCACAAACCAGTATGCATGTGACAAAATGATTGCCGAGGTTATGGTCATCACATTCAAAGCGATTGCCACCGTCGTCTCACAAATGATACATGACAATTGACGTCATCCCCATTCATGATACTGATTGTCACCGTCGTCATTGTCACATATCAGACAGTTTTCACCGTCGTCATTACATTCATCATTATTATTTTTGTCAATCAATGTTGTCATAATTTCCTTCATTTTTATAATCAGTAGCAGTATCTCGCTAGTAAACTTCCATTTGCGTCATAATCATTTTTTTTTAAATGCTACATTATTAATAATAAGTATCTCATCTCTAATCAATATCTTCAAAAGGTTAGATCTCATTACTTATATTTTATTTATTTATACAAATTTTGCATTATAAAACATTAAAGCAGTTTCCATTTCAATTCTTACGTAATAACGAACTATAATATCAATAAACATATGTATTTATAAATAGAGTAAGCAATTAAGAGATATTATGTTTATTTCGGTTTAATCAATTTGTTGAAAGTTATATTGCATTTAAATTAAATTAAATATGTAATTTTATTCTTCCCTTCTTCGTTTTTTCTTCTAAATATTACATTATTTGAATGTTTTTCATGTTAATTCACTATAATTAAAGCAGGAACAAAACCATAATTAAATTATATGTATAATCATGTACAACTGTGTAAATTTGAAATAATAAAACCAAGACACGTGTGTAATTTCTTACAATTTGTCTAAAACATTAAAAACAAAATTAAACTATTAACAAACAATTATGGCGTAAAATTCGTCAAGGACTGATTTAAAATATTGATATGGATTTTTCTGCGCGCTCGTGTTTTATGTAAAAGACAATGATAGGTGAGCATTTCTCTATGCCTAATATTGGCATCCAATTTCCAAACGGACGAGCGATTTTCGCTGTGTAAATACAGATTCTACGTAGGCCAAGCTACGCGGGTTTCCGCTTAACGTCGGCTCGCCTGTGTAAATTGACTTTTAAGGTGACTCTCGCGCGTACAAAAGCCGTTGAATTATCTGAGAACATATGCATTATACGGTTATTATTTTATTGTTGTTTTAGGCCTATGTCAACATAATTATTTTAAAAAAAAGTTTCATGCATTGTTTTTTAATTATGGTTCATATAATTGTGTTATTACTTTTGTTTTATCATACAGACGTAATAGGAATATTAAAGTTATCACGAACAGTGTAAACAAAACCTATAAAATATAGTTCTCCGAGCAACGATTGCAATTTATTTGGAAACCGCATCGTGTTGTGACAGGTGTAAATAGCGAACAACAGAACATAATGATGTGTAATTTGTACTATATGATAATGTGACAAACGGTCGGTACTGCTGAACACAACAATAGAACCGCCAGTTAACTTTCAACTAATTAAAGATAATGAACCGGCGAATAAAAGTAAACCATAAAAATAAGTTCAGACTTAATTTAAGATAAGTAGAATGAAATAATGATATCAAAATTCAATAATAAAAACAAAATACCAAACGGCGGCAGGTGAATAATTAAATACAATAATTATACAAAAAAAAAGTATCTTTGTGATTATGATAATTAAATGTATTTTTAATAGTAGTCTCTACTAAAATATCATTAAGTAAAGTTAAAAGTATAATCAACGAAACAGCTTTTATATCCATTACAAAATAAATAAAAGTCTATGTATCACCAATGTTTTTTCTAAAACTGTTGTCTCATAAAACAGTTCGATATTGGAACTTTGAAAATAATTCTTTTTATTATATAGCCCATAAAATTATGTATTTTGTTAAGTCAACTTTTACATTTTACATCCAGACGGACGCATCATAATATGATGAGTGCAACGCCTAATAGGAATGAGGCTTTGGAAACTAACTAAATACGATAAAAGTTACGTAAAATTTAAAAGATACAAAGTTTTAATAACATTTACCCTGTGTTAATATACAAACAAAGTAGGCCTACTACTTTATTGAGTAAAATAATAATAATAATCTATTTTAGTGGTAGGTAAAATAGTAGTACATATTAAAGTTCAATGATTTCTTTAAAACCCGGTGTGATAGAAGTGAATATTCAGTTTGAGAATCTGTAGAAGCATAAGGTGAAATTATTTTAAACTGCATCATCTGATCCCGTACCACATTCTCTTTTTATTTTCCAAATCGGCAACCTTCAAAGGCCAATCAGAATGTCCTAATTTTACTAACTGAAACGCTCACAAATTACTATATTACGAATCATATCATATCCACGATGTTTTAATAAGACATTTCGACAATTTTACATCGCCGTGGGCATGATCTCAATAGTTTCGACCTACTTCCAATAATAGTATTTTCATTTATTATATCTAGCCTTGTCAAAGTAACTCGATCTTTCTCCAAATAAATGATGGAATTAGAATTGCCGATCATAAATACTGTACCTAATTGACAAAGTAGTTGATTTCTACGCACTTGTCTTTTTGTCCGTCTGTGCGTTTCATCGGTCTTGATGTTGATAGACATATCAATACCAATTCTGAATGAACATTTCAATCAAATCTATAAACACAAATTATACAGATATCACAGGAAGTAGTACGAAAAACAATTATGTAGGGTAGTGAAACTGAACTGAGTACATATATCTATGAACACTTCGATACGAGTTCATTGCCAAGACTCCCTATTGTTGGTTTAAATTCTATTTACATTGTCTTTTCCTATCTTGATTTAGACTTGTATGTCTCTCACGGGAGATGTAAACTTTATCAATCTTTCTCGTCCCTCCATAACAGAATTTAATTTCCGTTGCAAATAGTTCTGGCCCAGTTAGGACATCGTCACATGTCACGGACATATATTTATTAAATAAAACCATTGAATGTCATACTTGACCCGTAAGGAGTCTGGTATGATTGTTGTCATGAACAAAAGAATTGAAATTTGTTGGTGATGAGCTATGCTTAATGTGATTATGACATCATCTTTTTATTTAAAATATTCAATATTTTCTTAATTATATACCTTTACCTGTCAAACCTCCAAAAGGTTTTTGCTTTTTATTTGCTTATAAAAATGATGGTCTACTACACACACAAAACACAGTCGGGTGTCACGAAAACTAAGACCCCCTAAGACCCAAGATCACGAAAGCTAAGACCCAAGACCTAAGATTACAAGTATTTATCTTTCGCACCTGCCTTGTATTTTAACTCCCAACATTTATTCTGAATACCAAACCTTAGAATTGGCACTTTCATGAAAAAGAATCACATAAAAAGTAACAAATACATTTTTAAATTGATGATTTTACAGACGTTTTTCTCGCACACAAAATGACTAGCCTACAGTACAGTAGGCCTACCCCATGTTCAATGTTTTTGTTTCTATGGAACGTCAAAAGAGCAAAAATTATATAGAGGGCTGAAAACTCTGTGGAGTCCATCTACAGTGTGGATGGAACAATGTAAAATTAAAATTGTAATGATAATAGTATAATCATGCAAGTACGAGGAAATAAATACTGGCAAATAAATTTTAATTAAAAAATCATGATAAGTTTTTTTGTTTCGTTTTCTTTCTGTTTTTATACTTGTACTATTATTGTTGCTCTTTTGGCGCTCCATAGAAACAAAAACATTGAGCATGGGGAGCTCGAGGAGTTACATTACAGTATACAAAGAAACACATCTGTAAAATCATAAATTTAAAGGATTTATTTATTTGTTATTATGTGTTTCTCCTTCTGAAAGTACTTATAAGTCCTAATTTTAAAGTGTGGTGTTCAGGATAAAGTTAGTCAACAAATTCGTAGTCAAAATACAAGAAAGGCAGGTGCGTAAGAAAAACATCCTCTGAACCAACACAATGGAGTAAATATATACAAACAAACACCCCGTCAAGTTTGTTTGTTGTAAAGAAAAAATATACATTTACTCAACGGGCGAAAATAATGTGAGTTTATCTATGTTTTGCGGTGGTATTAAATTATATTTATGGTAATAAATGAAACCTACTGTGTTTAAAATTATGTATGGATAAACAAGTATTGTTTTTAAGCTGTAGTATATCTTAGAATTTGTAATCTTAGGTCTTGGGTCTTAGCTTTCGTGATCTTAGGTCTTAATGGGTCTTAGCTTTCGTGGTCTTAGGTTTCGTGACACCCAAACACAGTCGAGTCAGGTACACTTCTGGCCTTTCTGGGATGAAAAGGCCTATATACAAGTTAAATTCGCAGGCCTAATGGTTGTCTCATTTTCATTTGTTGCAGTATTTTGAAAAAAAATAACCATAAGCAAAATGAGACACGTGACAATAACTGTTTCTTTTACTTACATTTTGTGATAAATTATACGTTTATTGTTTTTCTATATATATTTCTTTAGGTTTGGTTTCAGAATAGACGGGCAAAATGGCGAAAACATGAGCGAATAAAGCAAGAAAAGAAAGTGGACAGTGTTGATTCATCAAATGAAACGGTACATGGTGGCGCTATATCATTAGTCCCTCAGACCGATTCTACACCAGTAAATAGTACTTTATGTGAGAAGGAAGAAATCAGAAGAGAGCATTCAGACGATGATAGTCAAGTTCTTAGTAAAGATGGTATTGATAGGATGTCTTCTTACTTAAATCGACCAGTAATGTTAGGCGGACCAATACCATATGATAAGTAAGTGAGACTATACGACAACTTATTCAGTATAGATACTTCCCTGTATCAATCAATTCACCTACCCTTAATTAGTAGTTTTTCAGTTGCTTCAATAAAAATAGATTCCATCGATCGGCCAAGTCATGCATACAGATACAATGAAATTTTTATGTAATTCGTTGAATGGGGATTTTAAAAAAAAATGAAAAGTCGGCTGGTTTATTTAACGAAGTGGATTATGAGGTTTTCAACGAAATGAAATATTCCCTCTATTCAACGAATACAATTACAAACTATTAATTATTTTGATTTAAAGCATACGTACTGTTCTTAAGTAAAAAACCATCAGTCAACAACCCTACCAAAAACCTTTACAAAATACTCACCTGAACGTTAATTATGATCAAATACGCCCAGGTGTCTGCGGCTTTTTGATTGGTTAATTGTGTATAACATTATAGGTTGATAAATAAAGCTGGTTGATACTACATTAGGCTGAAAACAGATTACAATCACTTGTGACACCTGATAATAGGTTGATGTCTAGACCGAAATTACTAAGCGAATGAGGATAAAACAGCGATTACGGTGTAATTTAATTTTATAAATTAATACTTGTTAAACGTAAGATTAGAAAGGATAACATTTATAGGCGGAACATGTACTTTTACCCTGAAACTTGAGTTTATGGTTAAATATGTTATCATGATAGTACGCGGATTTTGTCTACGTACGTTATCCTGAAATAGTGCGCGATACCAAATAAAAATGACGTTGACATGATAGTACCTGACATTTATGTACATAATCATTTTAGTTTCTACGCAACATTTATCAATATTTATTTATTTTGTTCATCTACAGAACTGGTTTTAGACCATTAAGTTGGTTAAATGGCCTTCATCCTCTCGTGGCTACGCCTTATGCAACCCAGCTAATGACGTACGCAGCTAGAAAAGGTAAAAAGAATATCAACAAACATGTACATTGTCAAATGATGCGATTGATCACCACCGTAAACAAACTGAAACACCATCTTTAGGCCTATACATAGTAACAAACAAAAAGGCGTTTCTACCTTCTCTTTTCAAAATTATAAAAATGACTACAGTGGTTCTTTCATATTATTAAAACATCTGATTCACGACTGTCACTTTGCACCAATTCCTATCCTGTAGTTGAATGCGAACCCCCGAATTGGAACTTTAAGAGTTAATTCCAATTTTCTTTAGATATAACTTATACTAACAATAAAAGATGTTAATACATTTAGACTTGTATTCAACTTACTTGCAATAGTCAGTGAGATAGTATCTAGTGACAGCTGAATAGTTAGGAGGTTAAAGTTAATTTTTAGAGAAATTGTTTTAAAAAGCGCCACCATAAAGAATAGTGTTATTTTTTTCCAGGACCCTATCAGCATTTATTACAAAGGTATCCACAAGCACTATACTCTCCTTCATCAACGATGGTTATCACGAAAGAACATGAAAAAAGATCAACAAGTCTTGCTCTACTTCGCATGAAAGCACGTCAACACTCTGAGGCAATAGTTAAATCTTCAGCGATACCTGGTTCACCTTCTGACACAGGTGACGCGTCATAGACGGATTGAAGACGTCCAGTTTTTTTTTAAATTGGTTTCTAATTAATGTTTGATTTTGAATTTCGAACAATTTCAAAGTTATAAACAAAAAAACCATTGCGAGTGTATGAATAATACCAATCGACTAGATTGAATTGCATATACGGGAACATAAACAGTATACCAGTGAAAACGTAATCATATCGAAAATGTTGTTGGCTATAACTTAGGAAAGTGGAGAAACGGAAATAAAACTTTAAGAATCTGAGCACATGAATAAGAATAAGGTGAAGTGTATGAGACGCCAGCCGTGCAAAATGCGATCAATGTGTGACGCCACCAATCGTGCGATTTCTTCTCCCTTTTCTGAGTAAACAAAGGGCAAATGATATGTTTGTCTATTATGTATCTATCGGTTTGTACAGCCGTCTATTATTGCATACGAAATCGAATTGAAATTAGGAAAATAAAATACAAGAAAGGCCAACACATTGCCAAAAGTCAACAAGCACGTATAGAATGGTACAGTTAAGTTATGGATGCTATATTCAATTAAACAAATATAACACTGTTTATTTATATGAAATATGTATGAAATAGTCTGTTGATAGATGAGATAATAATACAAATAGTGGATGTCTATTATGTAATATTGTTTGTACATAAGTTACTTTATTGTAATAATACCAAGAGCCAGTTGCCTCTCTCCACCGCGCTGAATACTAACTAGTTGCACCATTATTTTATTTTTGTTGTATTTTATTCAATCGAAACCAACAGCGATAATTACCGCCACTAACAGGTTTGATACAAACAAAGCCAGGACTGTTTAAAGCACCTTGATTGGTGCTAACATTGATCAAGGGCTTCTCTCGTCCAGTGCCCACCTTGACCAGAGGTCTGTGGCAGATACTAGATGCAGGGGCTGACGACATAAGAGTCAGCAGCAGTGCTGACTTCAAATGCCTAACGGGACCCCAGCTCCGTATGTTATATGTTATATTTATATGTTTCTAGAATGTTTACAGCGCATTGATAACTTGCTTATATGCGTTATATAAATGCTTGAGTATCACTAGGATGAAATCAAGGACGTAGCGCACAACGTAAGCAATTTTAAAAATCACTAGCGACGGATTATCCTAACTGTCGCTTGTCATTGGTCAACTTGCTTGTGTTGTAATTACGTCTTTGCGTTGCGTCGTGGGAACCAAACTAAACTATTACCACATGGGATACGCGCAAAGATTACCTTCAGGTATGTAATGGCATGCACTCGCGTGTCGCACGGGAATGGCACGCGTGATTGTTTTAACAGTATTGTACATTATTTGGAAAGCTGCGCTGTTGAAACTAGTTTGATGTTTGAAAGTCCAGCCAGCTGCAACAGCTGCTGCAAGTGCGCATTTTCTTATTAGTAATATGAGACTAATTGCATACCAATCTGTTTTAGTTTTTACCACGTGTTGTTCACAACCTCATCTTATTTTTCGTGTATAACGAGAATAATAAAATTAACAGTAACATGTCCACTTCTTGGAACTACATTTTTAAAAAGTGATAACATTTTAATAGTTTATTTTATTGACGATGTTACCGTCGTCGTATTGCGACCGAGTTTGTTCTTGATCTAAAACTCTGTCCACACTATCAAACTTTATTTGACAAAAAAATGTGATGTGCTCATATGTTGACATGATGATGTCATATCACTACTATATTTGGGTAGGCTATATCACTACCATATTTGGGCAGATCACACTTTTCTTTCAAACTAGTTTGATAGTGTAGACAGAGCTTTACGTCGGTAATCAACCAATGAATGTTTACTGATAAATAACGAAGTTAAAAAATCTTATACCTATAGTATAAGCATAACTGGTTTCAAAGGGTGTTTGTATTTTTTAAAATGTTACTCGCAAACTACGAAAACAAATGTTACTGCTGCACCGTCTGCAATAAGCGCGCCTAATTTGAAACTCACTATGTGACCTGGAAGCTAAAAATACTTTTTGTAATTATTTATTATTTATTTTCCGCTACATTATTGAATGTGCATTAGGTGGTGTGGCTTAAGAATTTACCGAGACTATTGATGCATACTATAGTTACTGTATACCATAATGCTGTGTATAATAACCAGTAGACCTACATTTTATCCAGGTTCACTGGACTGTACTTTCCACACAAAAACTGGTATATCATGACTACAAATACAACTAGAATAATAAAAATGTACTGTTATTACCGTAAATCTTCTAATAGTAACCCATACTTTATTAGTAACCCTCCTTCTAATAGTAACCCACCTTATAAGTCAATCTATAATAATAACCTGCCCACTACTCTAATAGTTACCCATGTGGAATAATATTAGAGTCACAAAAACTATTGACAAAAATGACATTATGAAGGATGCGTTTAGGATGCAGGAGGAATAAGGAGTTAATGCATGTTGATCTCGGGAGTGGGGAGGATTGAGTGTTTTTGAGTGTATAAAATATAGTTCAAACAAATTTATTTATTCGTACTGTTTTATTATTTTGCTATGATTTGCTGACCGGAAAAGTTGGAGTGGGTTACTATTTTCAGGTGTCTAAATTAAGATCTGTAATACCTGTAGTAACCCACTACTCTAATAAGAACCCCCCCCCCCCCCCCGCCAAAAAAAAAACCCCCTTCTAATAGTAACCCACCCTAAAAACAATCAAAGAATAATAACCCAGGGTTACAATTACAAGATTTACGGTATTATTACTTTAACAAAGGTTTTGTATCTACTGATTTCTCCTAGTGATAACAATTCGTTATAAGTTTTAATGTGTCATTCACCATGTGCGTATAAAGTGTATGGGGTAAAAAAGGCCCTGCGCTACCTAGCTAAAAATGAACAATAATAGCGCTAGCTAGTGGTGACTATTTGGTGTCGTGTATAGGTTTATTATATTGAATGCAATACTGTTTATAAATGAATGAAACTCATGGCAACTTAATTAGACTTTTATTTATGTATATAACATTGTTTTCCATGTTTTATATTTAAAGTATGTTGCTGCTTTTTAATAAATTTTAATCTTATGAACTTCCAAATGTCTAAATTTGGATCAATTATGTGAATAATGATTACCGGTACATTTTGACAACCAAATGAATACAAATCAAACTCACTGTAAGCGTGGACGTGTCTATTTAAACAAGCACGACTGTGCGATACTTGGGGTACAGAAAAAGAAGCTGTAATGACGTCATAAAACCGGATGTAACGTCACATACACGTACATCAATAACCTCGCTACCAAATACGGCTATACGGTACCATCTTCGAGACGTAAAATAGCTGCATCCGGTTTGAAATTTTAAAATCCGTCTCTATAGCTTTGAGGACATGTAGACCTGTAGATATTCATGCCAAATCTCAGCTTAATACTACAACGAATGGAAGGAGTAGTAGGCCTACTTTATAATCGCACTTCTTACTCAATAGTGTCAGGATGGAAGAAGAAGAGGAAAAGATGAGAGAGTCCTAGACCCAGGTACCCCGAGTAATAAAACGAGATATACTCTATATCATATTACGTATACAGTATATTTTACCATAAAGTTTAAGAAAAATAGGTTTCCCCATGGCTCATACCAGGAACCTTCTGCGTGTTAAACAGGCTTGATAACCACCACACTACGAAACCTCTTACACAAAAAATGTGGGTTACACAAAGTTTTTTAATCCATTTACATTACAAATAAATATGGTAATAAGCACAAAGCAAAACAAACATGTGTAAAAGTTATAATTACCGATTACACAAAATAAGTATGTAAAAAAATAATAAAAATAAGATATACTGTGTATTGCATACAGTTATACTTTTCACCTTAAAGTTTAAAAAAAAGGTTTCACCCGGGCTCGAACCGGGTAGCCTACCTTCTGCGTGTTAAGCAAACGTGATAACCACTACGCCAAGATTCCGCATGAACGCTGTGGTGTGTGTCACACATTGTGGGTTCTTAATTAAACAAATTAATTAACAAACAAAAAAGCATGAATGTGCGATACTCGGGGTACAGCAAATGAAGCTGTAAGGACGTCATAAGACGGGATGTGACGTCACATACACATCAATAACCTACCAAATACGGCTATATGGTACCATCTTCGAGACGTCATATGGCTGCATCCGGTTTGAAAATTAAAAATCCGTCTCTATAGCTTTGAGGACATGTCCCTGTAGTATATTCATGCCAAATCCCAGCTCAATACTACAACGAATAAGGGAGGAGTAGTACTTTAAACATTTACTCAATAGTGTCCAGATTTTTATTGTTTATTAATTTCTTTTGTAATTTATCATTGTATAGAAAAAATGTAGTGCAGAGTAAAGGAACCATGTCAAAATTATTATACTGCAAATACTACACTTTTATCCAATAATTTGTTTGGTTAATCATACACATTGTTTAAAAAAAACTTTTAACCTAACCATAAACCAACATTGAAACAAACTGAAAGCATGCATTACTGCAGTAAACAAAATGTCGTTACTGCAGTAGAATAATTCCGACATGATCCCTAAGTGTGATTGTTTAAACTATTTTATTTTGCGCTTTTTAATCCGATCAAAGATGATGGTATCTAAACATAGTATATATAACTATTTATTTTGTAGTTTTTTTTAAGTCGCCTCCATTTTACTTATTCAGGATGGATATAGTATTATCATACTGCATGTATAAACATTTAGTACTACAAACACGACTGATTTCAATATGGTACTATATAAACGAATCATTACAAAATATGATTTATAATTTTTCTTTTGGTAATAAAAAAAAAAGTGAAATAGATCATGGTTTTGGTATTTGCCTCTTATATATACAAATATATTTTATAAAAAAATAATATATGACGTCTAAATGCATACACATTATGTTGACTATATTTTAGAAAATAATATAGCGCTTATTAAATAATATGAAATTATACTTTAAAGATGTATTTTCTCATAAAAACATGAACAATGAAAATTACTAAAATCAAACTTTCCGTAGAAAGAAAAACTCCAAAAACAATGTTTTCACTTATAAAAAGACAAAATAAACGGTTAAATTCAACGAAAACCTGGCAACCAATTTGACTATTTTTGCTTTAAATGTTTTCAAGTATTAAGTGTTTTTCCGAGTATTAAAAATAAAAATTTTTGTTTTCAGGGAGACAATATATCTTTAAATAATACGGTACTTTAACTTCAATCTTTAGATTCGATTGTGAACGGTATATGTAATATGATGCATTTATTTGTAAATGTGTTCTTTCATATTAATTGTTCTGGTTTTATTATATATTAACCCACCATATTATATTATGTTTTTTATTCACTAATTGTGTACAATGACTGTAGCCAAATGATGTATATAGTATTGGTGCTCTTTCTTTGGCTACGGTATCCTAAGGGGAAAAGAGCGTTTTAGACCAGCAACAAACACCTATACACAAGGCTGTGGTAGGCGTAAGTTGATTGGTGGAATGTGAATATTTATTACGTTTAATCATGTGACACGTCATCATAACGAGGCGGTCATTATAATGTGTGCGCATTGTCCGCGTTCGTTTAAAAGGTGCGGACATTGACTATGTAGGCCAATAGAATGTGGATATCCGTAAGTTGTTTGGTTGAATATTTGTGAATATTTGTAGACGTTTGTCATGTGACACGTCTTCATAACAAGGCTGTCATTCATAGGCGTATACGTACGCAGTGACGGTGTGCGTTTATACACATCAACAAGTGTATACGTACGGACATTGAATGTGTAGGCCGATCGGATTGGTTTATGAATATTTTACTGTGTTTGTCATGTGACACGTCTTCATAACCAGGCTGTCATCACAATATGTACGCAATGACATCGTGAGAATGTGTGTATACGCTTAAACCTACTACATACAGAAAATGTGTAATATTTTATATTATACAATTATTACAGGTTTCAGGTGATGTATATTTCTTAGAATGACTTCCAAGGAATTGTAATAAAAGTTTTTACGAGATAATAAAAGATGAGAATTGATGAATTATTATTTTAAAAGTATTTTTACATCGATTAAGCATATTTGAATACCTACCGGTGTGGTACCATACATGTTCGACAATACAGTGTCACATATCTCTCTTTAAAAAAAACAATATTCATTAAAAAAAAATATGCGTCGAGGTTCGAACCCCAGCCGATAGCACTCAAAACTGAGCATTACCCGTTACGCCACCAAGTACATGACTGAAAAGCTGATAATAGTCTATTTATACGTGTATTACGTAATTGATCATTACGTCATAAATATCCTATTAACCTTGCTAAAACCAAAATGATCAGTTAGCTCAGTCGTCTGAGCGTCGTGTTAACAACACGTATGTCGTGGGTTCGATTCCCACGCTGGTCGGTGGAATAGAGTTAAGGCTATGCGAGCCACTGTGTTTGGGGTTCACAGATAATACGTCCCCCTTTCCACCACACATCATGAGGCGACAACATCAATGCATCCGGTGATGTGGTGGAAACGACCCCAAAAGGCTGTGGCAGGGCCTTAGTGCTGAGGCAGGGAGAGCACATTTACCATCTTTTTTTTTTGGCTCTCGCCAACTGCTTTGATTGTGTTTAGCGCCCTCAATTTATTTAAATGTTAAAAAAGGGAATTAATTCTCTTCGTTACGTGTTTAGAAGAGAATTAATTTTATCTCATCGTAGTTTGGTATGCCGTGCGTTTGTTATGCAAATGAGTGTGCACATGTGCTGTGGGAAAGATGGTATTGTTAGTTATTCGCGATCAACACACAACACTGTTCAATTTTTATTTGTTAATCTTTTACATTAGAATTGTAATTCTACCGTTACACATTATTGTATTTTTAAATATCCGCTTCATGCAAGATATTGTATTGTAGGCCTACTAATATGTTGTGAATAAACGTTTATGGCAGAATAAATAAATAAATAAATATGTTTTAAGCAGATCTTCGAAATTGAAGCATATATGAATAGTTGAAATTTAACATTATAATTATCAATGGTGATATGATAAATCTAATTTTTTTCTAAATTATATAAATATTAAAATTAGTAAGTAGGCTTTTGTGTGCTAGCTCTGTTTGTATTTCATAATTTTGTTTTGTTGAATTACCGTCACGGCCGCGTGCATTGCATGTCTCACACTTGGGAAACAATCACCATTGGTCCTGAAGACCTTTATATTTCGTTTCATAATTTCCGGGGACTAAGCTTTCATTCTTAGCTCTGCCCCAACCATGGTGAGCTTAACTGGAGACTTAATATTTAATTTCATATTTCAATAAATATTTTTTTCACAATTGTCTTTGCTCAGCCTCAATCATGGTGTGGTAGTGAAGACTCTTATATATTATGTTTCAAAATACTATAGGTGTCATTTCTGGGGCCCTTGTAGCTATTTTAAACAGTTTGGTAAGCCCTGCGTTGTTATGCAAATGAGTTTGTGCAGGTGTAATGGGGAAGATAGTATTGTTAGTCCTACGCGGTGAACACGCCACAAATTAAAATTTAAAAGTTAAATTTTGATTTTGTTAATCTTTATTAGAAATTCAAATCATACAATTTTCCGGGCGGGAATCTAGAAACTCCCCTCCTTAAGTTTACAAAAGTAATCTTGAAAAGAACCCCAAGTGGAAAAGCAGCTTATCCGTTGAAAAGAAGCCACCGTACCCAAGAGTACTAAAAATGAGGAATATTTGGGGTGTTATGTTGTCTATTTAATGGAAAAATTAATGCCATACACTTTTGTTTATGATTTAAGGTCCACTTGCCTAGGCCTGACATTTTTAACCCTCCAAATATCTCTCTTTAAAAAAAACCCCAATATTCATTAAAAAAAAATATCCGTAGAGGTTCGAACCCCAGCTGATACCACTCAAAACTGAGCATTACCCGTTGCACCACAAACTGAAACATGACTGCTGATAATAGTCTATTTATACGTGTATTACGTAATTCATCATTACATCATAAATATCCTATTAACCTTGATAAAACCAAAATGATCAGTTAGCTCAGTCGCCTGAGCGTCGTGTGTTCGATTCCCACGCTGGTCGGTGGAATAGAGTTAAAGGTATGCGACCATTGTGTTTGGGGTTCATAGAATTATACGTCCCCCTTTCCACCACACATATTGAGAAGGCACTAGCAATGCATCTGGTAATGATGTGGTGGAAACGAACCCAATGCTGCTGCAGGGCCTTAGTACCGAGTCAAGGAGAGCACAATTTTTACTCTTTTTTTGGCTTTCGCTACATGTATTTGATCTTGTAAATGTTATGTTTAGCGGCCTCAATTTTAATGTAAAAAAGGAATTAATTATCTTCGTTACGCGTTACGTGTTGAGAAGAGAATGTATCTCTCATCATAGTTTGGTATGCCGTTCGTTGTTATACAAATGAGTTTGTGCAGGTGTGTGGGGAAGATGGTATTGTTAGTCATTCGCGGTCAACGAGCCCCACTGTTAAATTTTGATTTTGTTAATCAATGCTGCAACATTGGGGGTGTCACGAAACCTAAGACCACGAAAGCGAAGACCCCCTAAGACCTAAGATCACGAAAGCTAAGACCCAAGACCTAAGATTACAAATATTTATCTTTCGCACCTGCCTTGTATTTTAACTCCCAACATTTATTCTGAATACCACACCTTAGAATTGGCACTTTCATGAAAAAGAATCACATAAAAAGTAACAAATACATTTTTAAATTGATGATTTTACAGACGTTTTTCTCGCACACAAAATGACTAGCCTACAGCACACTAGAAGTAGGCCTACTCCATGTTCAATGTTTTTGTTTCTATGGAACGTCAAAAGAGCAAAAATTATATAGAGGGCTGAAAACTCTGTGGAGTCCATCTACAGTGTGGATGGAACAATGTAAAATTAAAATTGTAATGATAATAGTATAATCATGCAAGTACGAAGAAATAAATACTGGAAAATAAATTTTAATTTAAAAATCATGATAAGCTTTTTTGTTTCGTTTTCTTTCTGTTTTTATACTTGTACTATTATTGTTGCTCTTTTGGCGCTCCATAGAAACAAAAACATTGAGCATGGGGAGCTCGAGGAGTTACATTACAGTATACAAAGAAACACATCTGTAAAATCATCAATTTAAAGGATTTATTTATTTGTTATTATGTGTTTCTCCTTCTGAAAGTACTTATAAGTCCTAATTTTAAAGTGTGGTGTTCAGGATAAAGTTAGTCAACAAATTTGGAGTCAAAATACAAGAAAGGCAGGTGCGTAAGAAAAACATCCTCTGAACCAACACAATGGAGTAAATATATACCAACAAACAACCCGTCAAGTTTGTTTGTTGTAAAGAAAAAATATACATTTACTCAACGGGCGAAAATAATGTGAGTTTATCTATGTTTTGCGGTAGTATTAAATTATATTTATGGTAATATGAAACCTACTGTGTTTAAAATTATGTATGGATAAACAAGTATTGTTTTTAAGCTGTAGTATATCTTAGAATTTGTAATCTTAGGTCTTGGGTCTTAGCTTTCGTGATCTTAGGTCTTATGGGGTCTTAGCTTTCGTGGTCTTAGGTTTCGTGACACCCGTTATAGAGGAGTATGGATGTGTGTTTATTAAAGAAATGACCGAGCACGCGATAAGATGGAGATGGACAAGCCCAGTTTGGAACGGAGTTTATTTACATGAAAAGAAAAAGATAAATTTGAATCAATGTGAATGCCAAGATGTTTCTGTTTGTCAGTTTGTGATATGGGTATATACCACAAAAGTACTATATCACACCATGGAGGAATACCTCCATGATCACACTATCGTTATAATAGAAAATTGCATACAAATAATGAATGTTTATGAGTTAATTGGATGTTGATGAGTTGAGAATATTTCATGAGTTTAAAAATCGACTGCTATATTTGTAACCGAGTTGAAAATAGAGCAGTCAATTTTTCATCGAATGAAATATTCTCTCTATTCAATGAAAAAACATTCATTATTTGGTTTTTTTAGTTTTTCATCTTTCGGTCACGGCAGAGCAAAATTAAAAATAAGGCACGCATGGCGTCTCATACCCTCACCGCTAAAATTAAACATGGCAGAAAACGAAGCAGCTAAAAGGAGGGATGCAAGACGGCGTAAAATTCTTCAAAGTTCAGAAGAACGGATGAAAAAAATAGCCGATGTCGCTTCAGTTGATGATATTAGTCATAATGGTGTGTATTTGTTTATTATTTATAACGTAGATTAACCAAATTAAAGCTAATAAATTAAAGTGGTAGGCTGCGGTTGCCAGGCTGCGAGGCCCCATCCCCATGCTACATCATGCAGGATGGGCATCATCAGTGTTAAGGTAGCTTTAGGCCTAGCTTGGGGCACATGGCCACAGATAGTTTCAGCCACAAACGATTTCTATGGCGTGCCAAATCACGCATTGTATTATTAGAAAGTTATCTCAGATTGTACAGTAGTTAAGTTTTAACTATTTAACAATTTAAATGTTCTATAAAAAAAAAGTACATTTATTAGTGTATTACAAATTTTGGTATACTGTATTAAGTACATTATTATTAGAAATATATTACAATTTTTGCTTTTTTATTGTTAATTATGTTGTATCTCATAATATTTAATTACATTATAATACTGCCTTTAATAATTATCCTTCTTAATTATAATTAAATAAATTAATATATTAATATACTATTTATACGTAGGGCCTAGGCCTATATAATAATTTAATATTAATTACGTTAATTATGATTATTAAATACATTATTAATTATACTGTATACTGTAAGTTTAATTATTATTATCATTATAATTTCCAGTTTTATCTTATTACAGTCTTCTATTCCAATTTACATTTTAGGTATATTTCCGGAACCATGGGCGTTCCATAGATATTGTTGTATTAATTGTATGTGGCCAAAGTTGGCCTAATCCGGCGAAATACTGTCCTGCTTACTACTACTAGGAGAGAGGCCCTTGAATTCCGGTGGTAGCTACTAGCCAATAGAATCATAGGCCTATCATACATTTTATTAATTAGAATCTGTTACAGTATATTTTCAAATTTATTTGTTAATACTGTAAGTCAGTGAGAATCATTCATTCTGCTGTAACCAGGCAATGTTTATATTTTATAAAACAATAGAAATTTCAAACCCGGCGCTAAAGTTTACTAGATACAATGCGATACGGTAATATTTATTGTCATTTAAACAATTTAGTATTCATCATGTTAATTCATTGATACTAAATTTAATTTATATAGATGGAGACCACGAAAATAGAGTTGGAAAATCTGAAGAAAATACATGTTTGCACAATGCGATTGATAACAAATCTGCAAGCAGAATATTAAAAGATATACAGGGAGATGGAGGAGGCGGAGTAAGTGAAACAAAAGATAAAAACAATCCGAACTCAACAGATGAAGTCAGTGAAAATATGACTTCAAAAGAACAATTGTCTGATGAACAATCAAGTAATGAAACACCCAAAAATAATGAGGTTGTAAAGTGGCTTGCAACACGAAACAGTTTACTTGCAGTTGGGTTGGGAGTACTTTTAAGACTAATTCTGGCTCTCAACATTGCAGTTATTAACAAACAGGTAATTATTAAATTATTATAATTATTAAAAAATCAATACAATATATACTGTTTATGCGTAAAATCCATTTAGAAAATCAGTCTAGGATAGAAACCAGAAATTCTATTACAATACAAGGTTGTGTCCAGTTTTGGCTTTTTTTTGTTTAACATACCATACAGTAAATTAGGTCTGAAAAATTCTTCAAAATTTATCACAAAAACAGGCCTTTTCTTTTGAGATTAGCGAGTTTGATCACTCATCTAACACACTCCTAAACTGCCCCTTCAGGAATGTGATTTACAACACAATTTGGTAAACTTCTACACACCATAAATCAAACGACACACCTACAGAACCCATGAATGTATGGAAGAGTGCAATTTGTAGCACACCTACAATTTTAAAAAGACAAGGCCTGCAAAAATATCTTTTATTCATCAAATTATGGTAAATAAATTTCAATTGTAGAATCACACTTTACTGTATCATTTTTTTCTTGCAGTCTGTTGTCAGTGTTTTTATCATTTCCTATACCATATGGGTGATATACAGTCCATGGAATGAAGTAAGTGTTTAATTTTCTTTTGTTAAGTGATTGATCTATCCAAAATATAATATACAATAGCAACGTGCTAAAAAAAAGTTACATTCATTTTTAAAAAGCGAAGTAGGGTACAAATAAAGTACAGAAATAATTCAGAGGAAATTATAGGCATACTAGGGAAAACACTGAAAATATTAAATTTAGATTTCCAACATTTTGGGTAGATCAAAAATGTTAGATGCCATCCTTATTAATATTAAAAAACCATACTGTATATTTTTAGCTACCACAAATGTGTCCTCTGTCCATCTCCACTCTGTGTTATAATAATACATTCTTTTTTTTTTTCAGCTTGTTCGACCATCTCGACCAATACCACTGCCTGGCTTGATAACAACCTTACTCTTAGCTTACGTTCAAAATCCAACACTTGCTTTCATTTCCAACATTTTTAACACTGTAACCGAGATAGTCACAAATTTTGCTCTCTTTTTATTTACTTTTGTATGCACTCATTATTTGTTAGAAGTAGTAGTTACATGAAAGATTATCCTTGTCACTTTGCCTCTTGGCTGACAATATTGTTCACCCGATTCTATGTAATGTATCTATATTTTTCCAGTATTATAGAAAAATGGGGTAATACAGCATAACATGTGTTTCACATAATCACCTAGTATCATAAATCAAAACCTAACCCTTGACTTACAATAACATTACATGATACAGGCATCACTTTGTGATACACATGAGATTCTGTATATTGTTACATGTGAAAATAAAGCACTGAGAACTGGGTACATCTTTAATATTGAAAGCCTAGTCTACACTGGCAAAAGTGTGTGATTAAACATTTTTAATTTGTAAACATTTTAAACAGGAAGTTTATAACAGAGTACTATTTCAATTAGAAAAAAAAGCACAACCTTTTTTTAACTTTAACTATAGTATATGGATTTGACCTAAAAAAGGTACAGCAAAACAAACAAACAAACATAACATTTTGTTTGAGGGTACTGCTTCTTATTGTAGTACAATGTTATTTTCCCTTTGTACTTTTCATAAAATTCATTCTAGTAGTGGTGAGTGTTTTAGTTTTATCATTTTAGTGGGACTGTGTAACTTACCATGTAGCTCAGCAACTTTTACTGTTAGGAAGTTACTGTGCTGCTTGTAAACTGATCCCTACTTTAGTTTTAGCCAGTTTTTTTTTTAATCAATTTTTATGAATTAATATAAACTATCTTGAAATCAATTAATTCGATTACACAGCTCCAATAGACACGTTTCGCGCTCGCGAGGTCACCGTCAGTTTGACCTTTTAGTGGGTATACAATGGTAAACAAACACAGCGAGAGGTATGTTAAAGCATGGGAGAACTGAGAGATGATCATCTTAAAAAGCAATCGTCAAAACTAGCCTTTTGATGGAATGGCATGGTAAGGATGTTATTTATTTTCTAAACTTATGTTTTATATTCACTGTAGAATTATTTGGGCATTTGGTTCGGAATCATCGACTTTATTTATGTATCGTCATTTTTGGTTTGACACATATATATTACGGTGCATTTAATACATGTTAACTGTTGATTTTATTTACAAATGTTGCGTAAATATATTAATTATTATCTTTCATTCTTCTTCATGCTCCTATTGCATCTTCCATGTATTATGTGATGTTTTTCGGCGCTTAAACAGACACCCAAGCCTCCTAGGCCTAGTAGACGAAGTACCGCATCAGGCAACGCCACCGGGCGGGCAGAGAGACACGAGCACATCGTGGACGTACCTTTCCTTGAAAAAAATCCAAGATTTTGTGCCACTATCCTTCGGAGCCGACGCAAATCACTCGGCAAGTGTTTGAAAATTAAAAACAGGAATATTAATCAGTGATTTTGTGTAGTTAAATTCACGATTTATCCAACATATACAACATTTATGATGCACCTTGCAACAAAAGCACTCGGCAGTCGCCATTTCGCTATGCTTCAACACGCACTAGGCGAGAGGTGTTCGGTTTGTTTACAAATCTATACCCACTATTTCTGATTGGTCGCGAGCGCGAAGCAAGTACATTGTTATTAAGATACATATTTCTGTTGGTGGTGATATCAGACGAGCCTTTTTAACAACTGGTGCTACAGGACTGAGGGATTTATTACAATTCATTTAGTTTTCTTACAATAAAATGTACTATTTCACTTAAGTATATATTAAAGGATTTTCCTTAACTGGTAGGTTGTTTTGACTAAAATGAAGTTAGATTTTGTGTTTTATCAAAACAATTGGTGGCACCAGTGCACTTTTGCACCTGTCTTGTATTTCGACTGTCCTTAGTCCTTCATAAGAGTGCTAAAGAGGCCGAATTCTTAGGTGTGCTGTACACGATAAAGTTGGTTAACAAATTTGGGAGTCACGCAATACAAGACACTTAAAATGTTGATTAACACCCAATTAATAGCCATAGGCTAAATTGCAAATTCCAATGAATCCAATATAAAATCTTGCATTTTATACATAACATAGGAATACGTTTAAATCTTTCATAACAAACAAATAGTAGCATATAAACAGCAGGTTTTTAGGCTTGTTCTTGTTCAGTTATTTAACTGGGTAGGTTAACGATATCTGTGAACGATATCTGTGCCATGATGAAACCAACTCACCTGGGTAATAACTAAACCAGAATGAGCCCCTAGACAACTGGATAAGTTATCGATAAAGTTCATCTGCAGATTGGATATTACGCTCCTCTACTATCTGCTATATACAATAGTATGTTGTTTTGTAGAGCACTCTTCAGTTCGAAACGGTGCATTTTTGTTGTGAATACTATTAGCATTTTGCAAAGCACGCTCGTTGAGCTTGTGCACTCTTTGTGTTCATAATCAGTGTACCATGTCCCGCATACCTGGCTCAGCCTATATATTGTGCCAGTTCTGCGGTACATTTCATTTCGAAATCTGAGCTGCACTGACGAGATCTAATAAGATCGAAACAGTACTGTCTGCAGTTTGGATATATATAATATAGGTAATTATAATTATAATAGTAATATATAATTCACAAAACAATTGTCTTTAATTGAGGTGTCTATTATAAATACAGTATAAAGGTTTAACTTTGATGAAATTATTGTTATGAAATGTAATTATTTTAGGCTAAAATCTTTCATATTTTGTGTATTTTTTCTTTTTAAGCCTTATTCATGTTGTTCATACTGCTATTTAAAAAAGTCTCTTTTTAACTTCATCGCGAAAGGTTTCTGGAAGTTTTAGACCAGTCTTTCTGTCTAGGAGAACATAAAATAATACAGTATATATAAAACATTATCCAAGTCGATCAAATGTCTAGGTAAAAAAAACTTTTGCATTTTATACAATATTTATTACACATTAAAAAAGTGATGTATTTTTATGATCAGAAATTAGATAAAAATTCAATGAATTGGGTATTTGCAATATTATTTATATTAAAATTGATTATAAATGGAATATTTTGTAGTACAGTATTCATACTAAAATTTGATGAAAATTATTTGATGAAATTGTTATACATGTATTGACTTTGTTTTGCACAGTACTTGTAATTAAAATAATGTGATTGTAATTGGGATGTTTGACTTTTTACTCTTTAAATGTGGTGAGTACAGGAGCATGACATTGCGCGAGGAAGATACATTTTACAATTGTTATCTTATGATACTATTTAGCTACTAGAATAAATTGTTATTAAATAAAATTAAAATACAAATTGAAAATACTGGTTTCGGCTCTAAGAATGTGTATTTCTAACAGGCACTTACGGCGCGCCATACATAATTATTTGGCAAACCGGCCCTCAACGTGCAAGAAGAGTCGTGTTTGTTGTGTATGATGATGTATGTCGCGCGCGGGGATTCAGCGACGATTTAAACTAAAATGTAGGCCTAGCCGGAGAAGGAAGTCACAAGTGTATATTGTTTTTTATAATTATACAGGTAAACCGCTAGACATAATTATGAGGGATAAAAGCGTAAGTGATCAAAATGAAATAATGGTTTATTAAACTTGTAATCTATTATATTTTAGGGGCTAGGCCTAGCTAGAGTAGGCCTACTACTACAGACACTAGTTAGGCCTAGCCCTACCTACTAGGGATGCTAGTCAAGTCGCCCCATCGCAAAGTCGCCCCATCGCAAAGTCGCCCCATACAAAGTCGCCCCATACACAGTCGCCCCATCGCAAAGTCGCCCCAAAACAAAGTCGCCCTGACACAGTCGCCCCATTGCAAAGTCGCTCCATCGCAAAGTCGCCCCAACGCAAAGTCGCCCCATCGCAAAGTCGCCCCAACACAAAGTCGCCCCATCGCAAAGTCGCCCCAAAACGTTAAAAAATAGTTTAAAAGTGCGTAAAATGTCGCAATGATAAACAAAATAACACGGAACGTGTAGGCATAAAAGGGGAAGCCCCGCCATGTAGTCTCAGGTCACACGATCGGCACGCTCTCCAATCATCAGAGAGGAAGCCCCCAACTAATCACTCCGCGGTCGCACTAACGTGCTAGCTCTCACCATGGATTAAAGAATAGAAGGATATGCATCGACGGTGACATCAAACGATTTTACAACGCGCTTGCCTATACTAAAGCACTGCTGCCAATCAAACAAACACGTTCATTGAACTCCGTGTCTCTAACCGCGGCCCTCTGTAAAACGCTGCGAATCAACTGTTACATTTTTTGAGACCAAAACGTAACCATGTAGAAATCGTATGCGCAGTCTGAATGTTCTATTGACATGTCTGCGTCGATGATTAATTGATAACAAACATATATTGCTGAATAATTCTGTTTTAGTTTCATCACAATCGGACTACGAAAAGTTCACTTTCTTACGACTGGTAATTTTAGGTAGTTGGTAATATTAATAAAATATGCCATTTTTATATTTGAATTATCATTATTTGCCTGCCATCTTCTGTCATTAAAAATTGCGTTAATCTATAGAATATTAAATTATGCATTTGACCATGTATGTTGTTAGCGTGGCCGGTGTTCAGACATACAACAATCGTGTTTTTTAATATATGGCTAAGCAGTGGTTTCTTCATAAATCTCCTTAATTATCGATGTGATTATATTTAAACTGTAGTGCCTGGTGATTGGCTAGTGGTTATGTCATCCACATCACATCCAATCACCGGGCCTAATTGAATGAAAACAGCGATCCCTGATCCGGGATTGGCTGGCTATGTATAGTTGCGATTCGTTACCTAGCGGTCGTTTTGAAAAGTACACGCAGGGCAAACTTGATCACGAACAAACGAAGTAGGCCTACCTATTATTATTATTCACACAAGAAGTAAGACAACGGTGAGTATTTAAGATTAGCCTAGGCCTACCTAGGCAGTATCAATGTCGGCAAATCATAGGGTTTACTAGCCCAGTTTAGCCTAGTTAGTACAAGGCCTGGGCCTAGCTAGGCTAGCATTCTTGCTGATTTTGTAATTTTACAACAAATGAGACAACTAATAGTTATTGTCTCAGATGTAGGGCTACTACAGGTCATAAAATGCTACTTTAATCATCATAAAAAAATCATTAGCGTAGATCAATCGCGGCAGAAACCAACATAGTCAATAGTTGACCATCTACAAACATCATGCCACCAAAGAACGCGCGAAAGAAGCGTAGTAGCCAACAAGGTTAAATGTCGTTGCACATGTGCAGTAAACAATATATTAGGCACGCGACCGTTTCGTTGTTACCATGCGGTTAATTAAACTGTAACATTGTGGGCGGTCCGCGGTCTGTCGGCGAGAGTCAAGGAACCCTTGATCTCACGTCGATGCATATCCTTCTATTCTTTAATCCATGCTCTCACCAGAGAGAAACCCCCGTAATTACTCCGCCGTTGTCGCACTACAACGCACCATCTGAAGATGGGGAAACCCCGTCGGAGTTTTACGATGATATCAGTCGCGTTCGAAATCGGTGGCGTTTAATTTTGGTCGCGATAAAATGATGTTATACGATCTAGATTATTTTTACTTTGGTCGATGAATATTTATTATTATTAGGCCTATATTAATAATTGATTTTTGTTTTTATTTTACACTGAGGTCTATGATGAGAGAAAGATGTGTGCCTTAAAAATGACAATTTGTAAACATAGTTTAAGATTATAGTATAAAGCCTATTATTCAGCATAATGTCATTTAACAGTACATAAATTTAAATGTGAAATATTTTATAGGGAACGTAGGCTACGTCTGTGTCTTTTATTTTTTGTATGCAACAAATTAGGTAAAACAATTTATTTATAAACATTCAGTTTACTATTATATACATAGTATTACAATGAACATTGATTATAAGCCTGGAAATGCAATCTCATCATTATATCCATTATAAAATTGCATCATATCGCCACTATTATTATGTCGTAAATGATGACGTGCATGTGTGTATTCGTCGTACGTCCGTGTACGTATTATTCCGTGCCTCTTCACTGCACTGTCTTGTTTATTAAAATTAAATAAACACCCGATATGAGGATATTTATTAGGCATGATAATTAGAATGTTCTATAACCAAAAGGGTTGAAAAGAATTTCTTCAGTAAAATGATCATTCTGCTGTTGAATAAAAAGCGACTCGCAATCTGAAACATTCTCTGAAACCAATCGGAGCTGCTCCTTCTGGTATCTGTTTCCTTCTCACAGCTGCTACGTCTTTCTGCTGCCCGTCGGGGATTCCCCTTTTTAAAAAACACGCACACGATAATCATACTGTACGATGGTTTTTCCATGGTCAAAATGTAGCGTTTTAATTTTACTAAAATACCTGCATGTGTAAAACGATCATATCGGCGAAGAAATCCCCTTTTTTTTATTTCTTCATTTTGAAAAGTCATAATTAAAATTAAATAACTATAGACACATAACTTGTCAATAAATGCAAAATGATCAATAAGTAGCCTATATAACATTTATTGTCTTACAACGCTGTTATTGTTTTAACTACTGTAAATATACGAAGGCCTACTATTTATACACTTATTATATTATCCTAAAAAATTAGCTGGTATCCACGCGTAGGTTGAAGAAAGATTCGTAATTGTGGCTCTGGTAACTAATTTTAAAATCATATTAAATTAACATTTTCGAAACTATAAATCAGGGATAATCTTTTCGAAATCTTTTTAGAACTTTCAAACAAGGGACTATTTTTTAATGATTTTTAAAAAGCACATCACTCCATTAAAACCTGTAAAATAAAAATTAAAACAAAAATTATGTATATAATAGGATAAACATTATAATGTATACGACATTTAGCGCGACCAAAGTAACAACGCAATCGATATCAAACGCAACCGCTATATGATTAAAACAGCGTACTACTAGCGGCGGCACTTCCGAAATAAAACCGTGGGCGACTTTGCGATGGGGCGACTTTGCGTTGGGGCGACTTTGCGATGGGGCGACTTTGCGATGGGGCGAGTTTGTAATGGGGCGACTTTGCGATGGGGCGACTTTGTATTGGGCGACTTTGTATGGGGCGACTTTGCGATGGGGCGACTTGACTGGATCCCCCTACTAGCTAGGCCTGCTAGGCCTAGCCTAGGAAGGCTAGTTTGACAAGGCAAGAGATGGCCTACTAGCGTGCGTAGGCCTAGAGGGCCTAACTAGGCTACTTAGACCTTCCTGTAGCTAGGCCTAGGTTAGAGAGAGAGTAAGCTAGTGCCTACCTAGGCAGGTTAATAATAATTAAAAACGCCCTGCTGCTGGAATTCTGACTGTCTGACTAGGCTGGTGTACATCGTGTTCTAGGCACAGCAGGCTGAGGCTAGGCCCCTACTAGCCTACTGACTACACAAATGTATTATGACTTATTATGTAATGTATAACTAATTAAATAGAATTGGCTTTCTTTTTGGTCTAGTTCTAGTAGCTAGCTCGGTAGGCTAGAGTAGTGACCCTCTATTGGTAGTGGTAGGCCTACTACTGTAGACTGTAGTAGGTAGACAAAAAATCTTTCAACTCATTAAAATATTTTCTCAATTCTGAATCCAACCTCATCATAAATATTTTATTATCAAATACATACTAATACTATTACTAATTTATTTTTAATTTGACTATATTGATTATGTTTTCAAAGTGAAAAGATAACAATGCAAGGTAGAAGAAATAGTTCATCAGTGATTGGTAAGGCCCAGGAGCTACTCAAACAATCTAGACGCTTTAGTCATGTACCGACAGCTACAACCAAAACAAAGGCCAGTACCGATGGTGGATCTGAGCTTGATGTGAGTTTATTACTACGGTTGAGGAGGATTACAAAGCCATTGCTAAAGCTCAATGTAAACTGTAGAAATTTCATTGCTTTGAAACAAGTATTTCTTGTGCAAAATTTGAATTTTAAACAATAAGATAAAATGCATTATTGTGTAATAAATAAATATTCTTGAAAATAAGTCACATATTCATTCTGAACATATAATATAATAGGATGTTAAGAACTCATTGTACTAAGCCTTGGCATTATGTGGTAGGTTGTCCAGTTCATTTCCATGCGGCCTTATCCTCCCTAGTATTTCAATCAGGTACTTATTTACAGCTGAGTTGACTGGGAGTTGTTCTTATAGGGAACCCAGTTCTTTCTGTATGAACGTCAAGTGTCTTTACCACATTCACGTTTTATTTTAACAATTTATGGTTTTATTTAGGCATATTTATCCCAACTATCCATGAAAACATCCGGAACACAAGTTAAAAAATCAAAAGTCGAAGGCCTGAGTGATATCAGCTTAACCACTGATGAAGAAGATGACCCACAGCCGGTCTTGCAGAATAGATTTGTTAAGAAGAGCCTTAGTCAGACCTTAGTAAACACTAAGAACACTGGGTCTTCTAAACAGCCTACATCAGAAAATCTAAATAAAACACTACCCAACTACAGTTCATCAGCGTTACATAAGGCTGCAGCTTTTAATGCTAAGTATGGCACAAAGAAAAAGTCCGCAATTAAAACATTGGAGAAGGATAAGAGTACAATTATTAATTCAACTGACAGTGATGATAATGTAAGTAATTTTTTACATTTTAACATGTTTCTAATGACTCTGGTGACACTGACATTATTGGATCAAACTTGGGAGTTGGATCCAGGATTTTAAAAAAGGGGTGTAGGGCAAAAAATGCTGAATTTAACCTGGTGTCCTATCTTATTTACTGGGGGCCTGGGCTGTCTCCCCTTAAATCCAGTTATGAGTTAGTCTAATATACCCTCAACATATATATACTTTTTCTAACCTTAGGATGTGTTTAGATACCTATATAGTAGATAGACAATTTTTTTAAGTAACAATGAGAATAATAGTCAATTGTTATTATATATTAGATTGAAGAGCAGAATTTAAGGGAACCAGCTGAAGAAATTAAACCTGTTAAAAAATTAGCAAAAAAGAAGTACCTGGAGAAAGACAAAGTTAGGTCATCAACACCTAAGAAGAAAGACAACAAGTCATCTTTTCATTCTATCAGAAATTTTAATGATAGTGATGATGAAATGCAAGCATTTATCATGAACTTATCACCTGTGACCTCACCTGATATCCCACCCATCAGAAAGAAGCAGGCACTAAAACCAAAGGATGTACCAAATAAGGTTAGCAGTTTAATGTTTGTCTGTATACAAAATGTCTCAAAAGGTTCTGACCAAACTTTCATTAATAAATTATTATTAGAAATCAAATATAATATGTTATTATGTATTTCTTTCTGCAGGTTAAAGAAAATGTTGATGTAAATAAAAGCTTTTTAAGGGACAAGAAAGGTAAAGACTATACATTTTTAAATAATGTTTAATAGTAGTACAGTAGTATAAATAGATTGATAGTTCGAGATGCTTTTTGAATTATTGGAATAGCTCATCAAATCGAAAAAAATGCACTTTGGCAGGCAGAAGATTTCTTAAATTAAATGAATAGAATGCAAACTAAAAACAGATTATTCTATATATACTTGTACTGTATTATTATTATATTACTTATTTCTTTTACTGAAAAACGTATTTTAATTAAGCACTGCACTTTCAGTGAATGTTTAAATATTATCTATTTTCATAATGTTATTTCAGATAGTGTTAAGAGAGAAAAGGTGATGGAAAAAGCACCAAGAGAAATAGTAAAAGAGTTATCTTCTTTGTCGTTGGCCTCTAGCATTCACACAATTGAGGATGATGACATGATAGAGGAGATTAAGACCGAAAGATCTGTACCAAGTCTTAACAAGTTCGCTTATCAGACGATTGATGATCTTCAGCTACCATCAGTTGAAGAGTTTAATACGCCATGTAAAAATAATTATGAAAGTGATTTCGAAACTGAAGCAACCGATAAGACTATCTCTGAAATAAAAACTGAAGATGCTGATAGCATAGAGGAATTAGTAGATACGTATACTGACTCTGTAAAAGAAAGAAAAAGCTATTTATCTGAATCAATATCGTCATCTATTGGTACGCAAACACCTGACAAATCAAAAAGAAAATCAGAGAAATCTGAAAATAGAACTAAGGAGCAAGGAAGCTATGGTTACACAGAGGACTTTGATAGTTACTCAAAGCATAGTGGAACCGACTCAGAGGTAGAAGAGCTTCCAAATGATTCAGCGAGATCAGAGATTTACACCCGTAGTTATACTTCATACTCTGAAACAAGGACTTTAACGGTTACACCAAGAAAGATGAGGAGGAGTCAACCCAGAAATCCAGGTATTGATGTTGGAACACAAGTAGCCGAGGGAGATATACGCCACCAACGAAATGCTGGTAAGATTAGTTTTTAACTACACTTTTTTGTATTGTTTGACTTTGGCTATCAGCTGAATTGACCATAAAAAATATGTCTATAAATAAGAAATTCAGTATAATAA
The DNA here is from genome assembly GCF_964355755.1 of Antedon mediterranea. Classification (NCBI taxonomy): domain Eukaryota; kingdom Metazoa; phylum Echinodermata; class Crinoidea; order Comatulida; family Antedonidae; genus Antedon; species Antedon mediterranea. The sequence goes on from NC_092675.1 coordinate 22,528,695, forward strand.
ATGGGGCTTTAACAGACAGTGCTCATTCACTAAATTATTATATCAATTTAATCACATCAAGCCAAATAATAATCATTGTCCAAAAATAGAGAAGTATTCCCCTAATATTTGAATGAGGCTGTCTCTTCTTTGCAGTCCAATATAATTTTGTCAATTTCAGCTATCCAACCTCAACTTAACACATACCGTATCCATCCAGTATTTCTGTGAGCATGTCAATGTCTATTTTAACATATTGAACAGTAGAGCTATGATTTTCAGTTAGTATTTGATAAAATGTTTGATTTGGTTATATATAGTGTTTATATTTTTATATTATAGTTTGTGTTATCTATTTTTTTATATAGATTCTGAAATCCCAGGCCTCGCCCCGTCAATAGTTGCTGGATTCATGGAACCAAAACTGGTTACAAGCCATGTCATTTCAACAGAGGCCTTAGAAGGTATGTTAGTGAAGCATTTATATTGTATACTCTGTAGTGAAATAGGGCAAAGAGACAGAGATCTTTTTATTAGCATAGGCATACCCAGCACAAGATACCCACATCTTCTCGGTATTATGCCTTCCTCCATAGCCTCTTTTCTTTTGTCCATCCAACAATCATCAATATCCATATTTTTTTAACCTTATCATTTCTGTATACTATTTTGTATTGTTTTGCTATGGTGGAAACTAAATGTCTTTTGAAATGAAATGAAGGAGGAGAGAGTGAGATGATAAGTAACGGTAAAGAACCAAACTTCAAATCTTGCCTTTGTTGTTAGCAAAGATTAATAATCAATGAAAAACTCTATAATGAGACAGAGCAGAATATCACCTCTTTGTTTTATTATTTTGATACAGCACTTACTGGTTACAGTCCAAGCATTCTTGCAATGAATGACCTTTTGAGGGCACAGCTAATTGGAGCACAGTCAGCTGTACAGCATATGCAGTATTCCCACCAGCAGTTAGTTGATTCAATCTCACAAGATTATCAGTATACAACACTTGAACAGACCAAACAGGTAAGAAATCAATTTAGAGCTTGGTTCTCACTTGGACGCAAGTAATCTGACCAATCACAATTGATGGATTATTTAAGCCTTTGTGTGTTATTGGTCAACTCGCTTGTGTTGTGCTTACCTCTTTGTGTTGCGTCCTAGTGGGAACCAAGTGTACTTGTAAGATGTAACTAATCATTGAGTTTTGTTATTTTTATTAGTATTGTCAAACATACTTGAACATCAATATCATATATACATATCAATATGATTAGCAGTAATAACAACATAATCTTTATTGCATTATATTCAGCCTTACCTACTAAATTCACCTGAGTTGTAAATAAACTAATTTCTTTTTACAGTATATTAAAATGCATAAGAAATCCAGGCTCACGATGGAAGACGCCCTTAAACAAGTAAAGGAAGAGATGGATGAAGGGTATAGGTAGCATTAAGGAAATGCCAAGGGCTTAGCAGTATGTACCCTTTGTTTGTCAGTTAACATTCTATCGATGATATTAATTTGATATACATAATTTTTTTGAACAATTCATTGTTTCAGACTCGCAATGTCCATGTCGGTAATGCATGTATTACCATTCATAAAAGTATATATACAGTACATTGCAGATTTAGAGTAAATAAAGTTCCTGCATAAAGCAACCAATCATCACAACAGATACATACCTCATGCTGTATGGAGACTGCTTAGTGGAAAATATAAATGTTAAACTTAATTGCACATAAAATATAGACAGTTATGTTACAGTGCAAAGTCCTGATGATCTCCATCCTTTAAACATAACTCTATGTGTATATATAAACACCACTGGCACAGAACAGATTCTAAACTGCCTGGTGATATACTGAAAATTTACTAATATTATATATATATATATCAATGCCTTCTCTCCACATAGAGAATATGGTCTAGAGAGTATAGTGTATACTGAAGTAAACACCTTCTCCCTCCCCTCAATCCAACCCTACCAGTTGAAGTAGAAACAATTTTAGAAACCATTTTTCATTATTGACATTTACCAATGTGTAACTTCAGAACACCATTCATGTGCATTTGCCAGAGTATCTGAAACTCTGATGTCATATTGTGCTTCTTGGCCCATGGAAGGTGCTCATAATAATGATATTGTACGTCATGTGTCTCTGGGTAGTATTGTTTATTAAATGGCCAGAAACCAAATAAATGAACTTCATTGCACAGATCCAAAGCTGTTGTTGTTAAATAGAATCCTATAAAAAAAATGTTAAAAAATTATACAAAATTAAATAATACGATTTTAAATGATATTAAGTTAAGTTGGTTGTCCATGCGTAATTTTTTAGCCTCTAGTTTTTCTAGACAATTTATATTTTCTTGTACAAAAATTGTTTGCTTTGTGTTTGGGAATATCGGATTCAACATAGACCAGAGAGTGATGGTGTAATAATACATCGTACTAGCATGTGATTGAGTTCGAACCTGTTTGTGCCTTTGTATCCTTATGCATGATGCCTTACTCATTGCCTCGTTCTTCGGACAACAAGAGGCGGTTCCATGTGTAATAAAATAATTTACCTGTTGATGGCCATGTCTGTAAACCTTGTTTTGTCCAAAACCTCCAGATAGCTTTAAAGTGTTCTGGATGACCAAACACAAGTTTTGAATTTGACGTCCGATGGTGATAAAAGGCCCTAAAAACTGTTTTTGTCCAATAATTATCACCAAAGGCAGGTATCCATATTAAACCTTTATACTTGGAAGTATCTTCACGAAAATCACTTATATTTTGCTGCCTATCAAATGTATTATACCTAAAAACAATTATATATTTATCAAGAACTGAAATTGATACAAAAAAACACTGACTTTTATTCAAATGCGATTGAAAATATCAAAAAAGAAAAGACAAGATAATTCCAACAATTCAAATAGTTACATGGAACTAAGAAAATGTGAGTAATGTAAGACAGTGGAACCGTAATCCATAGCCATAACATCGGCAAGGGTTCGAGGCTCACTCGCTCAATGGTTCCGGTGGTTGAACAAAGTCTTCTCTATAAACCGTAGGTCCAGTGTATGCATATTGCTCGTGTGCACTTTAAAGAACCTAGTACATCTTTCGAGACGAGTAGGGCGTTCCCCGGTGTACTAATTCACACACACTTTCATGGACAGATGTAATGGTGCCGTAGTTGGCTGCCAATGACACGATGTAACCCTTAGGGGAGAAGAATGTTGTTGAGATAAGTCCACAGCGCTCTAATCTTCATGAAATAGCGCTAAATGAATGTCACATTATATTACAAAATGTCATTAAAGCATTTGAGAAATCTTTAAATGTGAAATCCTTACCTGTTTTTCAGTAGACTTGGATTCATGGTGGTGAAATGCATCTGGTATCCTGCATCATTTCCAAACTGTTTTACTGGAGCCATGTTACACCTAATAAGTAAATACAATGTTTATTTGTATTGTTTGACAGTTTGCATGGCGAAATCAAATGTTGATATAAAGTTTGCGGTACACCACGTATATTAGTTCTGAAAAGAACTGTTGAGTTTCTCAATGCTTTTCTCACTCCTGAGGACGATCAAAGCATATTGATGAAACGTCTAGAACTAATATACGTGGTGTACTGCAAACTTTATATCAACAATATTTATTTATTTTACAATAATTATAAGTTGTTTTCTTATATTATATATTAATAAACAATGAAAGCACAATTTGTTTTTACAATATTTAAGTTATTAAATATGATTTAATAATTATATAATTATTCCAAAAATTAAATGAATTAATGTAAATTCAGTAGCATTGCCAGTAGTACTGTCCGTAATAGCAACACAAAATACAAACATACACAGAAGATACTCTACATAACAAAGGATTTGGATGATGTTTTGTGGACAAAACTTTTGATAAATCCTACAAGGTATTGCGCCCTCTACATCGTCACCAGTTTTGGTTCGTTATTATAATTTGTTGCAGAAAAAAACTCCCTGGATGCAGCATATGATATTTACAGTGTATTCTTTGTGAAGCTGGGAAACAACCTGTACTGACTACAATTCAACTACTGCTAATTGTGAATGTTGAATGTGTTATACTTTATAACAAAATATAGTATAGTTGGCGTTTGTTTTACAATAAAAAAATAAATACGATACCTAAATACGTAATCACTTTTATCTATTTCTGAACCACATTTACTGTCTTGCAAAATACCACTGTTACCAATTACACTGCATCGTTTGAAATGTTTCCCCACTAACGGTGACCTCTGAAAAAAATAAGAAGAATTTTGTGACATTTTTAGAAAATTGTAGGCCTAGCTGTTGTGGAATTTTAAAAAAATGCGCTCGACTTTTAAGTGAGAAATATGATCGGGTAATGTACGTTATTATGCGATTAAAAGTTACGTAAACACGGTCATTTCTCTATCAGAGTTCTAAATCTTACGGTTTAGCTTCATAATAATAGCTTCTTCTGCGTTTGATCGCAAAAAGTGACCATTTAAACTTACTAGTTGTACATCTGAATTGGAGTTAACGACACACAGTATGATCATACGAGCCCTTAGGTCGGTTGTATCCCGGACATGACTCGGGTCAGCTTAACTCCGTTTTATGCACCCTTAACTCTTTTTTAAAAACCATATTAAATGAGAGGGTGATCCATCCAGCAATTGCTGATCATTAGGGACTGTCAGAGGTTCACAAGACAAACATATACACAAGATGCTCTACATGAACAAAGTCTTATTACAAGTCTTTTAGTGTGGAGTTGTAATTTTGTCCTTAGAAAAAATCCTGACATGTGACGGGACTTGAACCAAAGCAAAGGAATTATGTTAAACACTAGAGTGTATTGTATTAACTTACATCTGGTAAAACGTTTAATAATTTTTTATTCACCACGAAAAACTTCTGCCCTTTGGCTAAATAATACTGGATACTTTCATTGATATGAACATTGTTTTTTGCCATCACCAACATATCTGCTGAACTGTTTGCTTCCTGTCTTAGTTGATATCTGTAAGATATAATATAGTAGAGCCTCTGTTCACCTCCAGGATCCAATTAACAAAGTTTCAAAAAGGGTCCTCTCAATAGTGGTGTCCCTAGATTGGGTCGTCGTCACATTGCTCTCGTTCATCACATTTGCCTTTCGTACCTTGACTCGAGAGTGTCCTTATTATAAGTAACTCCTTAATAGTTATAATTGAGGATTGGTTTACTATACAGTATTTACGATAACTAGGAAGGTAAAGTCGAAACCTAAGCTAAATCTAACGGCCGTTGTGCCCATCTCCATTTCTTTAGCGTTTGGGCCAGACTCAACTAGGTTGAAAGGTTTCTACATAGGCCTACTGTCACATGTTTTTGTCATACATACCTGAATATCTTGCGATGTTCCTGATTAAAAATCCGACAAGATTGGCATAATAATGACCGTTCAAGTGTTTGTAGCCTATCTTCAGATATATTACTATATGTATTTTCTAAACGAAGGTCGTTTGTCATCCATTTGATATCCCTTTGAATGAAACAAATAATCATTGATAGGTGGGGTTGGTAGTTAACATTGGAATATCATTTTCAATCAATTGTATGCGCCTTTGTCTGTAAACATTTCCTATTTTAGAATACGCAATACTCAGTGCTGTAGCTCAACATACGATAATATTGGAGAATTCTAGATATAGTACCGGTAACCGAGAATCGGGTGTTTTTAAAGTAAACTTATATACCGTCAATATTTTAGTTAACCACAAGTTGTTAAATTTGTTATTTTTTAATTAAAAATACTGAATTAAGTAGGAATTAAACATGTCGTCGCTTAATGATCCTCCATTTAGTTGTATACCATTCTTATCAAATCTTTGTTTTCAAAAGTAAAGTGTTTCTTGTTGTGTTTGCTGACTGGTATACTGAGACTCTATATTGTTTATGATCAAATGTACTATAATTGACTTACCCTTTTGGTATCTGAAGCTGGTATCCGTTTGGGGTAATGAATCCATGGAGTTGATACACAAAAACTATTACTAGTATCGCTATTGCAACATTAAGCGGTTTAGGCTTCTTTTTATAACGTATAAAAATGCCTACAATAATTATTTTAACAAATATTACTACTAGCACGAGTATAGGGTTTAGCGTAAGCATGATAACTGTTGTGTCCACAGGTTGGACGGAGTAGGCATGGATGTCAAGTCTGGAAACCAATCAATGCAATTTGCTCTCTATCTCTAAATTAATAAATAGCACGTAAGTTAAGCTCAGAATTTAAAACAATTTTTGTCCTAAATTGATTGCAAAACCGCATATTGTGAGGCTTATTTCTAGAGTAAAACACAATCACACGTATTAATACAAAAAGACTTTGACCCGTTTATCAATCTGTACTAACATTTTATTCATGGATCAAGCCGTATTGTCAATATTGGTCTTAAATAATTTCAGCAACCATTCAATGCAATGATATGAAGCTCTACATTGTTACGTAATAGTCCATATGTTGTTTCCACCACCCGGCGTTCTTTTCATGGTTGATCAATTCTACGTATTCGAGATTCCTTTTACTGCAAAATGACAATAACTATACTAATTATATTTAAAAATATTTAAAAACAGAAAAGGTTACAGAATGCTGCCTGTTTTTTTTCCATTAACGCTAAATTATTCTTCACCTGGAAAATGTACATAATCATTTGAATATAATACTTCCTTAAAGATCACATGTATTTTTGTTTTACTACCGTATATTAATGACATGAGCCGCTGAGTACGTGATGACGAACGCGACACACCAAATGACACTACCACCATTTACAGAGTTGGTTGGTGGAATTGTATCTACACGTTACCAGCATGTGGCAATCGGTGTATATTCTTAATGCCATTTGATACATATCTCATCTGTAACAAAATACCATCTTTTTTGTCAAAACAATCTTGTATGTATTTTAAAGTATACATATTATTAGTGTAATTGCTTCCGTTTGTGTCTAGCGAAAATATTTCATAGGCCTCATTTATACTGAAAAGATTCTTAATAATGACCTAATGGTAATCGTTTTGATATCTTACAGATTGTAATTCTCTATAACATTATTAATGTACTATCGTTTATAAAGTTACTATACACATGCGCACGAACATTAAAAAGATTTGCATTTTGGGTCATGCTCAGTCAGACATTTGCACTATACTAGTCCTACGTGACCACATGATGACATTGTCATGATATTCTATTTGTTCCTGAATCATATACTGAACAGAATGTGAGAAATAGCATCTGCTTAATACGTATATATTTGTACAAGTTAACCAGCCGATTCTCAATAGACCTATTGCCCAGTCGTATCATATATACCGTTAGAAGTTGGATTTTTAAGAGAATTAGAAAGACCCGATGTCATGAATTTAAATAATCATTTATCGTAGCCCGTTACTAACTATTTTATTATTGTAGGCCTATAAAAACGATGTTAAGCTCAATTTTAATTTTAACTCTAAAGAGTTGCATGTCTAGTACGTAGTGTAGAACGTAAGAATTACCATTAAAGTTTGGTTCCCACTAGAACGTAACGTAAGGACGTAAATGCAACGCAAGCGTTTTAACCAATGACAAGCGAAGTTATAGACAGTTAGCAGTCACAAGCGAATAAGCCATCGCTTGTGATTGGTCAATTCACTTGCGTTGCGTTACGTCGACCTTATAATAATAATAATAATAATAATAATAAGATTTTTATAGCGCACATACCACTCCAGAGTGCTCAAGGCGCATTTAAAAATAAAAATAAATAAATCATACAAATTCCTGATTACGTACGTAAAATTGTGCAAATTGTTATGACTACGAAGGGGAAATACATAGAATACATATTAAGTGAATTAAGTCCTTGTGTTGCGTCGCTAGTGGGAACCACGCTTCACTCTCTAATGCTTGGTTCCCACAAGAGACGCAACGCAAGGACGTAAGACGCAACGCAGGCGAATTGAGCAATCGAAAGCAATGGATTATTCAAACTGTCGCTTGTGATTGGTCAATTCCCATGTGTTGCGGCTTACGTCCTTGCGTTGCGTCCTAGTGGGAACCAAGCTTAATATGTATTCTATGTATTTCCCCTTCATAATCATAACAATTTGCACAATTTTACGTACGTAATTAAAATCGGGCTATAATAATTTGGTAGAATAGTTCTAGCTCGTATTCTACAAATTTACCTAGCTCATAATTGAATAATAAGAATAAAATTAATATTTATAACTTTTGTCTAATACTCCTATTGCACTTGTTGTATGTGTGTATCATAATAATACAGAAATATTTTAGCTCTGTCGACAATTACATTGAGTAAATGTTCTATACCAGGTCGTCCACCAACCCCATCCCAGTAGGCCTTGTCGATAAACAACGATTGTAACAGCTTGAGTTTCAACTTGCCTTTCCGCATAATATCAACTGCTCCAACAGGAAACCTGTGAAAAGAAGGTGTGAACATGATACCATAAAAGCAGAGAAAACAGAATATGTCAAGAGGATCATTTATCATAAAGAAACCTCAAAGGTGGAGCTGTAGCTTGGTGGTTAACGTGCTTGCCATCCAATCCCAAGGTCCAGGGTTAAATCCTGACCAAGTGCCAGGGTTGTAACTCGCCACTCTTTCAAATCCACTCCCTAAGCCTCAAATAAGACTTTATAAGCATGATAAATTATAAAATAGTTTACCCATCCTGTAATTTGATTGGATGAGTATGAAATAAATAAAAAGAAGCCTAGGATATATTAAATGCTATTTAATTTGTAATACGAACAAAGGAAGTAATGGCCGAATTAAACTTCATATTTATTTAATCGTATTTTTAATTGTATTCTTAACATGAATGAATTTAAAATGAATCTTAAACAGAAGCTACGATAATAAGCACATAATAGTCCATCCGGTTTTTTTTTAGTCTCAGTAGTGTTTTTCTTAAAATTTGGATACCTCTACTACTGAGCTGTTCATTAAGAGAAAACATGTTTGTAGATTACGAATGTGTAATTACATGATTTTAAATTAACAGATGATCTAACGTTCTCATGTTAAAGAGTTGTTGTTGTTGGTACTCATGTGCTACTTAATTGCTAAAACTGGTAGTAATTAATAATTGTTATATTATAAGTAGCTTTATAAATTTAAACAAATATATTACAAAACTTTCTCTCAAGACTTGTAATTAGTTTTTTTATTCTATCTTAAAACTTGTCTGTAAGTATAATTCATTGTAACTATGTATTTCTGAGTTTCAACAACTATGCTTCCAGTTTGAATTAAAACCATTTCTATATAAGAATTGGGAACTGTGTATTTAGAATTTGAATTGATATTTATTGCGTTCGATGTGAAACGCTACGTCATCAAACACCATAATCTTTGATCTGACAGAACTCGATGGGTACATGCCGGGTGCACAACATGCTTGCTGCGAGTAACCACTTTATTATGAAATAGCCTAATTAGTTTTTCCGCACGAAGCTGTTAAAAAATTAAAATGTGCTGCTGGTTGTTTTAACCAAAATGCCGCTTTTGACCTTTCTGAGACATCAGGTCATTTAAAGTTGAAATTAAGGGTAGGCCTATAATGTTGTACGATGGGGCTCAAGCCTCTGGAGATGATATTGTAGGCCTACACATGTATTTGTTGCGTATAATGTAAGAAATGAATACTTACTTTCGAACTCTGTTAAGAATCTCGAAATCAACTGATTTTTCTGAACGTATGATATTCATGTCATTTTTTAAAAATAATAGTTGATTGCTGTTTTGTGATTTGTGTACAGTACCAATATTTGTGTTGGAGCAATCTTTAATATTGACAGTATTCAAACATTCGTTTTCAGCTGGCTGAATCCCACAGCAGTGTTTATTCAATCGATTGTGGTTCTAAAGAAGATAAAGAACAATGGTGTTGTTGGGACTACATCAATATTTCTACCGAAGCTTGATACATGATATTATGTCTAGTGACAATAAACAGCCTACATTACCGTGTCTTCTGACTGTAACATTCGTCACACTATGTGTTAGGCTAATATGTAGATGTTAATAAATATGTATTGACATCAGTAGACATGGTAATATAGACTCTTTATTTTCGCCGGGTACCGAACATCGGATGAATTTTTTCTTTATTCAGTTTATTAACATATATTTTGGAAAGTTAAAAATTGGATAGAAACATTGTTCGTATAGTGTAAAACTGCTTTACTACAACTTCTTTTTTTAGTTTCATCAATCGCGAATAACTAAACCTTTCTTAAATATTACCTTGTGGTGTGGAATTTTTAATAAACAGAGCAAATGGTTTAATAAATCCATTTTAAACTAATTTGAGTAGTTTGTTTTAAGATAATAAAATACGTTTGTCGCCATTAATTCAAACAAAAAAGTTGTTCATAACTTACCTGCAGGAGAAAATCAAACAATGCCAGCTTTCCCCACTCTAGACCGTCAATTCCGCCACATTTCCTAGACCTACTGATATCCGAAAGCTGGACATTTTTACATGATAAAACATCTTGCTTTAAAAGATCACCAACTGCTTGAATATCTAAATTATTTCTCATTGCCACCACGGAATGCAGTGAGTTCTCTGGAATGTTTAAAGTTCTTGCAACATTTCCTTTCATACGTTTTGCCACAGTTGGCATTACTCTACGTAAACCAAGAACTCTGTCCAAATGAAAAGCTAGAACTTCATGCAAAGATAACGAGTGTGATGTCAGACCATATACTTTAACATCTGACGGTTTGATTCCTAAACCTTCAATGGCTTTGTGTTGAAAAGCATCGTGATGAGTTTCGTGTGTAAATCGTAGTGTTTTCCAATTTATGTCGTTTGGAGTTAGTTCTAGATTACTAATACGTAGGACATCTTTATCTTCTGAGAGTGTTATCATTGAATTAATGTCTTCAACAGAAAACCATTCTGGCTTTGCAAAAAATCGTATACTTCCTTTGACGTAGGCGGCAGATTTTTGTACCATATTTTGGGTTTTTCGAATGTTTTTACTCAGACCTAACGGAGAATCAAAAAGGCCACTTCTATCTTCTCCTATTGACGTCTGAGTATAGTGAAATTTACTTCTTATTGCTCGTTTATCTCTTTCTCTCATACGTTTTAATTCGACTTTGTCTTCTTTTTTTGCTCTTACAATTGGCTTAGGAGTATGTTTACGGGTATCTTCAATAGTAACGTAATGCACGTTTGAAATACTTCTATCCAAGGTCAGTCGTTTTAAACTTCTTTGATTTAATTTGTGCTTACGTAAATCTTCATTATTGTTCGATTGTTTTTGCAGTATCCCCTGCCTACTACCTGATGCCAAATGCTTTCTAGAGTTTGCAATGACGTTTTCGCCAAACTGATTGTATATCGCCAAACTGATCATAACAGAAACTGTAGCAACATAAATGATCTTTCTAAGTCTCCTTGAAAGGTATAATTTATGTCGCCAACGCATCTCTTGAAAGTTTAAGAACTCGCATATTATTTTAATTAAAGTTAAGATTTAGACGTTAGACCACTAATCTTACAGACAAACAAAATGCCAATTTGTAAACTTTCAAAAAGCGAAATAATGATCAAATGTTACTCAAAGTGTACTTACTGTTCGGTATGGTTGAAAGCTCAGTATTATATTAATACTAGCTGTTCTAAATCGGTGTTTGAAACGTCATTTGACGAAATCTTGCTTATAAAAATCAAAATAGTGACTCAGCGTCGAGACGCTTGAACTCATTGGTTAACCGTGTCGTACTGATCGGCGGGGGAGGGTCTATCGTATGTTTCACATAAGTAATAGGCCTACTGGAGAAAGTGATTCACCGGGGTGTTGTCTAGTTTAGCTGTATTTGGTAATCGAACGATGAATGCTAAGGGTCAAATCACCACTGGAAACCTATCGAGATCAACTAGCCAAAGAGCTCAATTTCTTCTTTCTTGAAGGCCCTGCTGAGTTTAACCTTCGGTGTCGCCAATTATTTACCATAGCTTGTACTGAATCTCTTGTCTAGCGACAATTTTGAATTATCATCTGGGTGACGAAAATAAACAATAATGTTGAGAGTTATCGCTGTAATCTTACGTCTCTCCTGGTTACTTACTGTCCTGTACCGAAGTACAACATCCATGCAAACAAGTCTTACGCAATTAAGTTGATTTAAATTCAATTAGTTGTCAAGAATGTTCAAAACAATATTCCTAAAATATAAAACGTAAATACTAGCAAACAATTCCGATTTTGTAAATTGTCATGATCCAAAGACTTCCAAGTTGATTGATCTATCCCTAAAATCAACAAGACAATTACACACTAAATTTACAAACAGTAACTTATATCTACACACGCTCCAGTGTTTGCTCTGTGTTTCTGCACTTGAAAGAATGTAAGTTATACTATCTTCGTCAGTGTTAATATTACTTCTGTAGAGTATTTTTACGAACTAAATATTATATATCACTGCTCCAAAAAACTAACAATTCACGAAAACCTAGTCTGCTAAAGTTTGTATAAAATCTTTATATATCATTGTGGTTCGTTTTCGTTTCTATATATTTTTTTTCTAGAAAAAAACACAACAATTTTTTGACAAAACCATGAATCCAACTTCCCACTAGACATCCAGTTGATAATCAGAAGACAGTGAAACAATCAATATAATTTATTCTAGACACCCTTTTGGTCTAGCTAAGTGAGTGATGTTAGGCAGCCAAGTGAAATAAATGAAAACTGAAATTAGGCCTTTTTGTTATTTATTGCCGAAAACAAATAACACAGTGCCTATTCCTTTTGGGGTACCGTAGGATTAATCTATTTTTATCCTCTTGATTATTCAACTGATTTATTCAAGATCGACCGCCGAACATATTAGGCCTATATCTGTTATTTTCCTTCACTATAGTGATTGGAATGATCCGTCTCCGCCACTGCCCTCATGTGCTTATTATTGATTTTTACAATACTATTATTTAGCATGGTTATATTCTAACCGTTTAAACGGACTATATTGTGTTTTTATAATTTAGTTTTAAAACAAAACAAAATCATCCAATTTTCCTTTAGATTTCCATTTTTGTAAACAAAGAATTCTGAAGGTACATTTTGCGCGCCATATTTCACGCTTCAATGACGACCGTTGTTGTGATTGGACAACTACCGTGACATAAATATATATGTGGCCGGGAATTTTAAAATTTAAAATACTTTTTGTTTTGTTATGATCCGTGGTCATGAATGCTGTTCATTTTAGTGATAATCGTGTTTTATATTTTATTTTAAGGTAAATTTTGATTAGCACATTAGATAGAATATAATGTTTTGTTATCGTTTGTATACGACGTTAAGGAGTAGACTAAGACTGATGTGTTAGTTGGTGCTAGTTAGGCTAGGCCTCTAGCCTAGCCTGTCTGTTATTTTTCTGTATTATTTTATGTGTCTACTAGCGGCGTACTGTTGCGTTGGCTAGCTAGGCCTAGGCCTAGTAGTAGTAGGTAGAGAAGGTCATCGGATCCATTCATGATCCATAATAGACGTGGCCTGCTTTGAGGTCTCTGAGTCAGCAAAGTACTTGTTATTGTTAAGCATCCATAGGCCTAGGCTTTTTGCTTGGGAATCCTTATAGACTAGTTAATATAGTTAACCTAATTATTTAGCTGGCCATATATATGCAAGCATGCTAGCATATGATTTATATGATGCTAGTTAGTAGTAAAACTGGTATTTAAGTCCCTACACACTACAGTTTAACCACACTACTAGATAGACTGCAGTCTACTACTAGCTTGTATATTGTATAGTCATTTTGTATTTTTGTTTACAGTGATTTGAAATGGAAAGTGCAGAACTTAGTTGCAGTATTACCATGCAAACACTAAATGTTAGCGGAGAAATCATTAAACGGCACACATCAAGAACAGCAAATGTGATTGTTGGTCGCAACCAGTTTAAAGATGTCATTCTCAAAGTGACAATTAACAATAATGTCACAAAATACTGTATGACTGAAAATGTTAAAGTACATAAACGATTTGTAAGAGAGGGCAAAGCAACAATAGCATTCCCACAAAAAAGAATACAACTTCTTCTGTCAAACTGCCCTCCACACAAACTTAATGCCCTCATAAAATGTGTTGCCTTGAAAGTAGAGTGTAGTAAATCAAAAAAACCTTTAACTGCACGAATGAGACTTCTCTCAGATATGCCACATACTTTCGAGGAGATAAGTCCTTTGAACGAGAAAGATGTTAATACAGTTAATGATATGAGAGCAAAGGCAGAAGAAGCTAAGGGATCAACGACAACACCACATCAGGCGAAGAGAAGAGTACAGAAACGTCCAAGACCTGATTCAGAAGATACACAGAATGTTGTAAGAAGTACTAGATTGTCTTTTGTTTACTGATTGCTCATTCTACACAGTATTTAGGCCACAATCCAAGCACAGTGTTCAAGACCTGCTACTGTATATATTTATTTATTAATTCTCTCTGAGCACTAAATCCTTTTACCCAGAACTATGTATGCGACTAGTAGTTAAGTGCAATGATCGATTGTTTACAGATATTTGTTTTATATTCTTTTATTTAGATGCCCCGAAAGAAGCTAAGTGTGTCACTACCAACAATTAGGTTAAACAAAGGTCAGATGAAGGTGTTAGAAGCTGTGTTGTCAGGCAGTAACATCTTCTTCACTGGCAGTGCAGGGACTGGCAAGTCATTTCTACTGAAACACATCATTGGTGCTTTACCTCCAAACAGTACATTTGTTACAGCAAGTACTGGAGTTGCTGCATGTCACATAGGTGGCACAACTGTACATCAATTTGCTGGTGAATAACGATAATAAATATTTGCATGGTTTTAAATATTGTTATATGCATTGTGTGTGTTTCAACAGCAGTGTTTATTTTTTAAATATAAAGTTGTTTTCTTCATTTAAAAAAACCAAAAAAGACATTTTAATATCATACAGCTCTTTCTATACAATGTACATAACAATTATAATATGATTTACTAGGAAAGATACCTTTCCCAAAAAGGTTGCCCCTCCTCAGTTTAAAACCTTTCCAGTACAATTCCAATTATTTTGATGTGTGGATGATGTGTGCAATAGTAAAATGAACATTTACTTATACATAGAAGCAACACGTGCTTTTTACTCTTGTGTCAATTTTATCCCATTTAAATTAAGTTTGTCAACAAAATTTCTTTCAATAGATTTGTCTGCATTTTCCATTAAAGCAATATCAGTTTTAATTGGTCAATCCATAACAACAGAACAACTGAATGATTATATTATCAATTGTAGGAATTGGATCAGGTGCATTACCAGTGGAACAGTGTATTGAACTTGCTTCAAGACCAGCAAGAAGGAGCATTTGGTTGAGGTGTCGCCATCTGATTATAGATGAAATTTCAATGGTTGATGGAGAAATGTTCACAAAGTTAGATGTAAGACATAAATAAATACTAAAGATTATTAAAATAATACAAATTCCATTCATTCGCCTTCATGACTTTTCAAATATGTCTTTATGCCTTCAATTGGCCTATTCGATTGTTGACTTTAATATTGTTTTCCCATTGAGTACTGTATTTGGTTAATAGAGTATTTTAACCATTCAGTTAATAGTACTTGACAAATGTTAATTTATCATTTGAATAAAAAATGTATCAGTACTTAGCAGATTTTCTGGTAGCCACAAAGGTTTCCCAGTCGATTTCATCAAAATGGGACAATCTTCAGTACTGTACATATTTTACTATGCTTGTAGAAATAAAAAAATGTTATTGTGTACTTTAGGCAGTGGCACGGTCAGTTCGTAACAACTCACAACCATTTGGAGGAATTCAAATCATATTAAGTGGCGACTTCTTCCAGCTACCACCAGTTACTAAAACTGGAGAAAAGAAGTTTTGCTTTCAGGTTTGTGCAAACTAATGTTTATTACATATTTGGTAAAAGATTTTGGTTCAGTTTTAGGATAGCAGGATCTGTCCACATAGACCAGTAATAATTTAGGGGATTACCATTAGAGACAACCTACACCTGTCTCCCAATCAGGGACAGCCTACACCCATTAAACGAAACTTAACACCAGTTGGAAAAACTAAAGTTAATATTATTTATTAATCATATTACAAAAACGAGTCATTTTAAGGTTTGAACACAATCATTTTAATTATTAAACTATGGTCCCACATTAATTAATGATGCAACTCTTATGTTATACTTTTTACAGTCACCTGCTTGGAACCGAAGTATTGGGACAACATTTGAACTCACAGAGGTCAAGAGGCAGAGTGACCCAAAGTTCATTCAAGCATTACAAAATATTCGTACTGGAAGGTAGTAAAAGTGAAATATAGGCCCTATAATTCTTTTGTTGGTATTGAATATGTATTTCAGTTAAACATTATATATTACTATAAACTTCTTGATTTATATGTAGGTGCCCTCCAGAAGTTCAGCAGCAACTGACCGCAACTGCATCACACTCAATTGATAGTAATGGTATCCTAGCAACAAGACTGTGTACACACAAAGAAGATGTCAATCAAATTAATGAAATTCAACTTCAGAAGCTCCCAGGTCAGAATTTTAAATGTTTACTACAGTATCAGTCTACCTGGCAAGGCATCAACTTTAAGATGTTTAAAGGCTTTCTTTGTAGTTTAAATGTCATAGTGGTTTGAAAAAGTTGATGTGTACTGTTCAATGGTTTTAAGCTGGTCTGGACAGTATTATACCATAGAGATATCTCTATGATTATACACACTTAAGTAGATTCTTGTCATTTGATTGGACGATTATGGGTCACATGATATGTAGAACTCTCGATGTTGTGTAGAGTGCAGTGTTGTTATGTAGTCCAATGGGATGCACATTCATTTTTGTTACACAGCAGTGAGTGAGCAACAACAGCTGGCTATTGTTGACTGATCAAATTCCAGCAATCTGTATAGTGTTTGCCATCTATTGTTTTATGCCACATCCAGAATTGAAATGCTGCCTCTACCAATGGTTTAGGATTTTGGCCTAGCCTCTCTTTGCTTTCCCCTTGTGAAATTATTTTTTATAATTTCAATCATAAACATTCATTTTTTGTATACTATAACATCCTGAGAAAAGTTGAGGGATATTAAATTACAGTATAATTATTTAGTTTATTCTAAATTAGACCATCTATATTTACAAATTTGGAAAAAACAAAACCTAATACAAAGTATACAAGAAAGAAGAATTGAACCCAGAACATTGAGATTGGTGCATCATCACCATCACTACTACTAGTTTGCTGTTCTGAACAGTGCCTTACAGTCAGTTGTTATGCTAATTCTTTGTTATAGGGGAAGCCCGTGTGTTTAAAGCCTTTGACAGCAATCCAGACCTCTCTCATCATATTGACAAACATTGTCCAGTTAATGAGAAAATTATGTTGAAAAAAGGAACACAGGTACAGTAGATGTTTGATTACAACATGTTAAGGAATGATTAATTACCAGGGACACCCACAGTATTTTAAATTTATAACACATCCTTACATTGTTTTGCTGCTGGATAATATCATTATGTTAGTATGGTATTCAGAGTGCCTGAATAACTCCACAGGCATTTGAACATCTTAAAGATATTCTAAAATGATAAAGCTTGTCTCACTTTACTGTTTCACACCTCTTAAAAACAATGCTCTTCTATAGTTAGTTTCCATTCATCATTGTTCATGAGAAACAATGACTCTTCTGATAGCTAGTTTCAATCCCTCCCACTGTGAACCTTCTTATTGTTTTAGCTTTCACACCAGCCCCACCCAATTTCACTTAATATTCCCATTTTCCTGGACTTTATGCATTCTTCTTTCTTGGAGGACCATAAAAGTATATTGATCGAAACGTAGAGAAACTCAACAGTTCTTTTCAGAACTAAATATACATGGTAAATCAACATATTCTAAATGAGCGCTATTTAAAAAATTTGTTTATAGCTTGTGTAGTTAAAAATGTATGATTTATTTTGTACTTGTATCTGTAGGTGATGTTAGCTAAGAATCTTGATGTATCAAGAGGCTTGGTTAATGGTGCTAGGGGAGTTGTGACTGGTTTTCAACCGGGAAACCATGGTTTGTTGTTGTTTTTTGTATTGTATCTAACATGGGATTTATAATTGTGTTGTAAGGGGATATTTGGCGTTCTTCCTTGTTGTGGGTAAAGGAAGCAGGGTCCATATTGGTTTGGCAGATAGTTCACCTGCACTTCCTCAAATTTAACTTAGTGAACAGAAATGGTGGTGATTCTATAATGTCCTTGTTCATGGCAAATTATTGTATTGTTTTCAAATATGTTACTTGTCCTTACACAACTGTAGTCTTCTCGCAAGACTGTTAAATGTGAGTCCCTGGAGTAGGTCTGGCCTGAGATTTATTTCTCCTCCTTTTGTTCTTGCCATCCTATTCTCACCTTTAGTAGCGATTATTAATATAATAATAATGATAATAAATTAATATATTTATTTGTTATTTACTAATTATATATGTTTCCTATCAGGTTTTCCTTTGATAAAGTTCTTGTGTGGGGTCCATGAACCTATTAGAGTTGACAAGTGGACAATCAAGATGGGAGCTGGTGTGGTATTGACAAGAAGACAACTACCTGTCAAACTCGCCTGGGCAATCTCAATTCATAAAAGCCAGGTTTGATTTTTTTTCTTATCATATTACTTACTTAAGCCTCTTTACGCCTGACATTGCATAGGCCATCAACTACAGTATCTATCTCACACGGTTCTGGGCAATTCCTTCAACCTCTGTCCAGTTTTAGCCACCATCCCTCACCTCCTTATCATATTACCATGTATAAAGACTTTTGAACTACAGATTGTCAAATCATGTTTAGCAGCACAAGTATGCACGGTGTGGGTTCTATTTTTGGCTGTACAACACTGCCATTCAGTAGGCTATGGTAATTTTCCATTGGTACAATTCAAGTTCACCTCAACCCTATAAAATAAGGGTTATCTTACCTTACTCTAAACAATTTTATTGTATTCAAGTTTTTTTAAATGGTGCTAGCCACCTAGTTGCTATAACTTTTTCAATGAACAAAGAAATCTGCTATTAGATGATACCTACAACGGATTCCCCCTACAACATACTCGACAACTGTGCAATGGTAGACAGGCATGTGGAAATCTACACACTATGTTTATACTATTGAGTGTCCATGAACTTTTCTCTTCTCTTATGTTTTTCAGGGTATGTCACTAGATTGTGTTGAAATGTCTCTGTCAAGAGTCTTTGAGTGTGGACAGGCTTATGTTGCTCTATCAAGGGCTCGCAGCCTACAAGGACTTAGAGTGGTTGATTTTGAGAAATCTTGTGTCAGAGCCCATCCAGATGTTTTGAAATTCTATGGTAAATTACAACTAAAGCGGTGATGTTAGTGGATAGAAAAGGAACACAAAAATAACTGAAACGCGATGGTTACTGCCAATAAAAGACCGATTGTGGAACCTTTTATTCCAACTAGAATACAATGCAAGGACCTAGTATGTGTAATGTAAGTAATTTGCCCATATACAATTGATGCTTGGATGATCTTCTTGCAATTGTTGGTGGTTAAATTACTTGCCTGTACATCCTTGTGTTGCATCCAGAGTAGGCTTAACTTAACTATAGCCCTCTAAACGTGGCAATTGTTGGTGGTTAAATTACTTGCCTGTACATCCTTGCGTTGCATCCAGAGTAGGCTCAACTTAACTATAGCCCTCTAAACGTGGCAATTTTAACATTACGAGAACATTTTTAAAGAAATCAGTTTTTCTGAAAAACAAAATGAAAAGTTACAAATTTGTCACTATTTTAATACTTGAATTTCAATTCAAATATTGTGTAATATGTTTCATACAAACACTTTTTATTGCATGCCTATGATCAATCAATGTAAATGTATTATTACAGGTAAACAAGAATCATGTTTGGTAAATAAATATATTACCTTTATAATCAATTTTACTGATTCTGTATACGATCATGTCTAGTGCAATGCCTATATTAAGGAGACACCTTCAAGACCCAAGTGAATAATTATTGTGACATTAAAATGTCCTATTAAAAAAATGGTGTTTAAATGTTTTAGTTGGACAATATATATTCAATATTATTATTTAATTACTAGTATTCAAATTAATAATTTATTTGTGTATACATTTTTTATTTATTTATGTATGCAGTAAACTGCTTTTATTATTATTATTATGCTAAGGACACAGCAATGGCATAGTTAATGTATAATGACATGTGGTCTTAGTTTATAATAAAGAATATTGTATTTGTATCTTATATTCCACTACAGTCCATTTGGTGAAGTGTTACTGCTTCTTTTTGCTCGCTGTAGCAGAAGGATGTCCATATAGATAACATAACCACTAGCCAATCACCACAATGCTATAAAATCTACATTTTAGGGAGATTCATGACAAAACCTGATCTTTGCCAATTATAGTACTTGCTTTGTCTTTATGTTAGCACAAATAGTGCCTACAATTTTGAAGTTATCAATTTTTAATAGGTGTATACTTACAGAACAATTCAAGAAAATCGGATCATAAATAACTTCACAAATAGAACAATTTGTACTGTATTCTTTTATATTATTGTGCCAAGTACTTCACTCAGTTTCTATAGGGGTATTTACACCAAAGATTATATAGCGCCGCTACGCGGCGCTATACAATCTTTGGTTACGCCTGGCGGTGACCCTTGTTGTAGGCATTCCTAGCGTTCCATACCTTTTAACCTTACTGTATTTCAAGATGGCGGCTGCACTCGATGAACACGTTGATGATGATGACATTTTAGAACCATTAGAACCGTCTGTTAAAAATATAATCGACCAAACATCTTTAAAATGGATTTTTGTAGGCGGTAAAGGGGGAGTGGGAAAGACAACATGTAGGTAAGTTACCACACACGATTAAATCGTAGGCCCAGAAGGCCTAGGCCCTACTAGCTAGAGTAGATGGCCTATTTAGAGTAGAGGCAACAACGAATCCGACTCCGAAGCAACATCGGTCCGCTAGAGAGGACTGGCCTGCTCGGGATTGCATCCTCTGACAGGTGGCCTGGCTCTCTCCGGCTGCTTATGTTATGCGCGATTTGAACGATTTGCGCAATTTGAAATTGCGCAAAAAAAAAATCCTTGCGCAATTTGAATTGAAACATGTGTTTCAAATTGCGCAAGCAACGTATTAAATTGCGCAAGTAATCTGCAAATTGCGCAAGGTTTTTCGACAGATTGTGAAATCATGTACACCCATATTTTTATAGTAATTTCTAAGAATGATTCAAAATTAAAGATAAATATCGCATTTCCTTATTTTAGTAGTGCAAATATTGTTATAAGTTAGCATACCGTCGAAGAACCGACGAAGGAAAACGAAGCGGTGGTGTTCCACCAGGCGGGCGCGGCGCGGGCGGCCGGCTATACTACTCTAGCCTAGCTAGGGTCTGGACTACTGATACTGACTAGGTTACATGGCCTAGCTTAAACTAATATTAAAAAATTAAAAAGTGAGTATTAAACATTATCTTCATTGAAATGGTCTTATTTATATAATAAAATACTAAATTTTAAACTCCTCTGCCTAGGCCTAGCCTATAGCCATGTATGGGAAAATTTACAGTTCGTTTTCAAATTGCGCAAAGGTGTCATATTGCGCAAGAACTATCTTGCGCAATTTACAAATTGTGCAGCGCAATTTAAAATTGCGCAAAGATTTTCTTGCGCAATTTGAAATTGCGCAAGTTGATTGCGCAATTTGAAATTGCGCAAAAAAATCCTTGCGCAATTTTAAATTGCGCAAGAATTATTTGCGCAATTTCAAATTGCGCAAGGATTTTTTTGCGCAATTTCAAATTGCGCAAATCGTTCAAATCGCGCATAACACTTATACTAAACCACCACATTAGTACTGTACTCTAATCAACTTGTAAAACTGGTGCTCCTGAGCCTCTTATTAAGTCGACCATCAATTATTGGTACTCGTTATCTAGTGTAGTAGTTTAGTACTCAATCAAAGGTGTACCACCAGCCCATATTCAATGTTGTGAACTGTACCATAAACATTAAAAGATAATGTGTACATATTTAATATATTTTTTCTTTCCAATTGTTTTATTTCAGCTGTAGCCTGGCAGTCCTATTAGCCAAATCCAGAGAAAGTGTGCTTGTTATATCAACAGATCCAGCGCATAATATATCAGATGCATTTGATCAAAAGTTTTCTAAAGTACCAACCAATGTCAAAGGGTTTGATAACTTGTTTGCTATGGAGATAGATCCCAATATTGGAATGGCTGATCTACCCGATGACTACTTAGGAGAAGAAGGTATAATTATCTAAAAGTGCTGCTCTGTTTCAATAACATGTTCCCTCTTTGAAGAAACGCCATAATTGAAAATATGTGATTGGAATTGAAGTGCCTCACTTTAAAGTTAAAGTGCCCTGGTTATTAATAATAATAAACTAAATGAATAATTGCCTTTTTTGGGCAAGAACTCTGTTTCAAAGTACAGCATTGCCTAAAGTTGTGATACTGTACCTCCGTACAAGAGTATTTATACCAATGTTAACCCGGCGACTAAATTATAACAGTGAATTACTGGATTTAGACCTCTCTCTAGCCTGTTCAGATGCTTACCAACCAATTATTTTTATAAACCAGGGGTTTTCCAGGGTATAGTTAAAGTAAACCCCAAAGTCAACCCAATTTTGTGTTCTAAGGGGCTGGGATTATACTAAAGGATTTACGGTAGCAGTTTTTTATAACTACTTTTTTCATTACACATTCTTACTCTATGAATTTCTCTCACAAATATTGAAATTGTTATTTCGTTTATAGATGTAATGAGTCTAGGTAAGCAGATGATGCAGGATCTCCTAGGGGCTTTTCCAGGGATTGATGAGGCCATGAGCTTTGCTGAAGTCATGAGGTAATACATTGGAATTTCTACAACTGATGAAGATGTCAATTCACCATATTTAACATTGGCCTGACCATTTTCATGTTTCTGCCATTTATTAAATACATTTTTCAAGAGCCTATAAGTAATTTGCTTGGGCTCAACTCCTAAGAATAATAACTCCTGAGACACAAGTAAGTTAGAGAATGTGATACCTTGTGTTGGGCTTCTGATTGTGAGATCGGGATTTCAATTCCAACACTTGTCGTATAGTTTGTATCCTCAGGCAAGATAATTTACGTAAGTTTGCCTCCAGGTGTACAAATGCGTACCTGGTAAGGTCAATCACAACTGCGCTGATTACTAGCTTCAACATTATGGAAGTACATTTATATATAGGTTCCAAAAAGACTGGTTAATATGTGAATCGCTTTCAGGCTTTGAGCTTTAAACGCTATATTATATATAAGGCCGACTTATTGTTTTAATGATTTATTTGACTAATTATTTGTATGCTTCTTTTGGACTTATTCTAGGAGGATGCAATTTATTGATTGCATATTTTCTGTATTATTTCTAGGCTTGTACAAAGTATGAATTTTTCAACAGTTGTGTTTGATACAGCACCCACTGGCCACACACTTAGACTTTTGTCATTTCCATCAGTGATAGAAAAAGGTCTTGGCAAGATTCTACAACTCAAAAACCAATTCACACCATTCATTCAACAGGTAAATTATTTATTAGGGAGGTTTCGCAACCTTACGATAACTAAAACGGATACGTCACACATTTGTGAAACTTTTGAGCTGATCCCCATTTCATATTCGTAAAGCGTATTCGTGTTGACGAATATCACCAGTCATATTCGTAACTACAAAACGAGTATAGTTTTTGATCTATTTTGCACATTTTGCAATTGAATCATTGAATGATTCATGATTATAATATAATTATACTTTTATTTAAAGTAATTTACTAAAGTAATTTACTAAAATGCCATGTCAATTTTGATAAATAGCAGTCCTCACTCCCTTTGATGTTACGCTAGGCCTAGGCAGCCAAGCACCAAGCAACACGTACCTGCGCTTCGCTCAAATTTACCGCAGTCATATTTTGGACGGCGCCCTCAATATTTCGTTGCCATGCGAAACAGATTTTTACTGGCTTACGAAAAACGAATACGTGTGCGTGACGTATCCGTTTTCGTTATCGTATTCGTAAGATTGCGAAACCTCCCTATCACTACAGTCAAAAACTAAAACTGGAAACTACAGTGCAGCAGTGAACAATCTTGTATGCTTGGTATGATAGGCCTAAATAACTAAATAACTAGGCTGCCCTAGACCAGCTAAATCATACTTCAAACATAGCTTTTATGGTCAAAATGGTAGTGGGCGGTTGACAATTTTTGTTATGTGCCCGGATGCTATACATTAAGATGAATTTTTGCAGTTCACTCATGGATTAAAGAATAGAAGGATATGCATCGACGTGAGATCAAGGGTTCCTTGACTCTCGCCGACAGACCGCGGACCGCCCACACAGTGTTATCAGTTTAATTAACCGCATGGTAACAACGAAACGTTCGCGTGCCTAATATATTGTTTACTGCACATGTGCAACGACATTTAACCTTGTTGGCTACGCTTCTTTCGCGCGTTCTTTGGTGGCATGATGTTTTAGCGCTAGCAACAATGGCGACGAACAATTTATACGACGACGAATTTAGTTATAACCTTTCTGATGAGGAATTGTAGATGCTATAATTGTAATTAGTATAGGTTTCTGCCGCGATTGATCTACGCTAATGTTTTTATGACATTAAAGTAGCATTTTATGACCTGTAGTAGCCCTACATCTGAGACAATAACTATTTGTTGTCTCATCCTCGGGCTCATCCTACATGTAAAATTACAAAATCAGCAAGGATACTAGGCCTAGGCCTTCTAGGCTTACTAGTAAACCATATGATTTGCCGACATTGATACTGCCTAGGTAGACAACGTGTAATCATGATCTATATACTCACCGTTGTCTTACTTCTTGTGTGAATAATAATAGGTACTTTGTTTGTTCGTGATTAAGTTTGCCCTGCGTGTACTTTTCCAAACGACCGCTAGGTAACGAATCGCAACTATACATAGCCAGCCAATCCCGGATCAGGGATCGCTGTTTTCATTCAATTAAACCTGGTGATTGGATGTGATGTGGATGACATAACCACTAGCCAATCACCAGGCACTACAATTTAAATATAATCACATCGATAATTAAGGAGATTTATGAAGAAACCACTGCTTAGCCATATATTAAAAACACGATTGTTGGTCAAATGCATAATTTAATATTCTATAGATTAACGCAATTTTTAATGACAGAAGATGGCAGGCAAATAATGATAATTCAAATATAAAAATTGCATATTTTATTAATATTACCAACTACTTAAAATTACCAGTCGTAAGAAAGTGAACTTTTCGTAGTCCGATTGTGATGAAACTAAAACGGATACGTCACACATTTGTGAAACTTTTGAGCTGATCCCCATTTCATATTCGTAAAGCGTATTCGTGTTGACGAATATCACCAGTCATATTCGTAACTACAAAACGAGTATAGTTTTTGATCTATTTTGCACATTTTGCAATTGAATCATTGAATGATTCATGATTATAATATAATTATACTTTTATTTAAAGTAATTTACTAAAGTAATTTACTAAAATGCCATGTCAATTTTGATAAATAGCAGTCCTCACTCCCTTTGATGTTACGCTAGGCCTAGGCAGCCAAGCACCAAGCAACACGTACCTGCGCTTCGCTCAAATTTACCGCAGTCATATTTTGGACGGCGCCCTCAATATTTCGTTGCCATGCGAAACAGATTTTTACTGGCTTACGAAAAACGAATACGTGTGCGTGACGTATCCGTTTTCGTTATCGTATTCGTAAGATTGCGAAACCTCCCTATCACTACAGTCAAAAACTAAAACTGGAAACTACAGTGCAGCAGTGAACAATCTTGTATGCTTGGTATGATAGGCCTAAATAACTAAATAACTAGGCTGCCCTAGACCAGCTAAATCATACTTCAAACATAGCTTTTATGGTCAAAATGGTAGTGGGCGGTTGACAATTTTTGTTATGTGCTCGGATGCTATACATTAAGATGAATTTTTGCAGTTCACTCATGGATTAAAGAATAGAAGGATATGCATCGACGTGAGATCAAGGGTTCCTTGACTCTCGCCGACAGACCGCGGACCGCCCACACAGTGTTATCAGTTTAATTAACCGCATGGTAACAACGAAACGTTCGCGTGCCTAATATATTGTTTACTGCACATGTGCAACGACATTTAACCTTGTTGGCTACGCTTCTTTCGCGCGTTCTTTGGTGGCATGATGTTTTAGCGCTAGCAACAATGGCGACGAACAATTTATACGACGACGAATTTAGTTATAACCTTTCTGATGAGGAATTGTAGATGCTATAATTGTAATTAGTATAGGTTTCTGCCGCGATTGATCTACGCTAATGTTTTTATGACATTAAAGTAGCATTTTATGACCTGTAGTAGCCCTACATCTGAGACAATAACTATTTGTTGTCTCATCCTCGGGCTTATCCTACATGTAAAATTACAAAATCAGCAAGGATACTAGGCCTAGGCCTTCTAGGCTTACTAGTAAACCATATGATTTGCCGACATTGATACTGCCTAGGTAGACAACGTGTAATCATGATCTATATACTCACCGTTGTCTTACTTCTTGTGTGAATAATAATAGGTACTTTGTTTGTTCGTGATTAAGTTTGCCCTGCGTGTACTTTTCCAAACGACCGCTAGGTAACGAATCGCAACTATACATAGCCAGCCAATCCCGGATCAGGGATCGCTGTTTTCATTCAATTAAACCTGGTGATTGGATGTGATGTGGATGACATAACCACTAGCCAATCACCAGGCACTACAATTTAAATATAATCACATCGATAATTAAGGAGATTTATGAAGAAACCACTGCTTAGCCATATATTAAAAACACGATTGTTGGTCAAATGCATAATTTAATATTCTATAGATTAACGCAATTTTTAATGACAGAAGATGGCAGGCAAATAATGATAATTCAAATATAAAAATTGCATATTTTATTAATATTACCAACTACTTAAAATTACCAGTCGTAAGAAAGTGAACTTTTCGTAGTCCGATTGTGATGAAACTAAAACAGAATTATTCAGCAATATATTTTTGTTGTCAATTAATCATCGACGCAGACATGTCAATAGAACATTCAGACTGCGCATACGATTTCTACATGGTTACGTTTTGGTCTCAAAAAATGTAACAGTTGATTCGCAGCGTTTTACAGAGGGCCGCGGTTAGAGACACGGAGTTCAATGAGCGTGTTTGTTTGATTGGCAGCAGTGCTTTAGTATAGGCAAGCGCGTTGTAAAATCGTTTGATGTCACCGTCGATGCATATCCTTCTATTCTTTAATCCATGGTTCACTGTACATAACACCTTTTCATTTCTATGTAGTATACAGCTGTTCTAATTTTCTCATTTTCCTTATTTTTAATAGATTGGTGGTATATTTGGAATGGCAGATTTTAATGCAGATACAATGACAGCAAAATTAGAAAGTATATTACCTATAATTCGCAGTGTAAATGAACAGTTCAAAAATCCAGTAAGTTATAAATGGCACTGTAGTTATACTATACTAGTATTAGTAGTAGTATACTAAATACCTTTTATTTATTGTCTGTGCTTAAATTTATGTACAGTTGTATTAATAGTAGTGTTTCTTTGAGATTATTATTTGTATTCATGTTAAATGATAATTGTGTATGATTCTTTGTTCTATATTATTATTTTTTCCTTTTTTTAAAACCATATTTAATGAGGGTGATCCATCCAGCAATTGCTGATCATTAGGGACCCTCAGGGAGAGGTTCACAAGACAAACATATACACAAGATGCTCTACATAAACAAAGTCTTATTACAAGTCTTTGGGAGTGGAGTTGTAATTTTGAAAAAAAATGTGACGAGACTTGAACCCAGGACCTTTGGAGTGGTAACCAAGCATCATAACCACCAAGCCACAACTCCACTCCACTTCCTGTTTGTTTCGTGGCAATAAAACAAATCTAGGTGTCTATATAAAGTTATGATGATAGTAATATTCTCTGACTGTTTGATGCCACAGTAGATCCTGACCTGACCTCCTAATAAACAAACATTTTGGTACCATTTCTGTTATAGGATCAAACAACTTTTGTATGTGTATGTATAGCAGAGTTTTTATCATTGTATGAGACTGAAAGATTGGTGCAAGAATTGACCAAATTTGGTATTGATACGCATAATATTATAGTGAACCAACTCATATTTCCCAACAATCCTATGACAGCATCAAACTGTAGGATATGTCAATCCAGGATCAAACTACAGGCTAAGTATCTAGACCAGGTGAGTGAATACCGTAAATCTTCTAATTGTAACCCTTTGATTGTTTTTTAGGATGGGTTACTATTAGAAGGGGGTTACTATTAGAGTAGTGGGTTACTATTAGAGTAGTGGGTTACTATTAGAGTAGTGGGTTACTATTAGAGTAGTGGGTTACTATTAGAGTAGTGGGTTACTATTACTAATCTTAAATTAGGCACCTGACAATAGTAACCCATCCCACAACTCATAGCAAAATAATAAAACAGTACGAATAAACAAATTTGGTTGAACTCTAACTTTATTTTCTAAACTCAAAAACACTCGATCCTCCCCCACTTCCGAGAATAACATGCATTATCTCCTTATTTTCAAAATACTGCTGCATCATTCATAAGTTTTAAAACCCCCATGGGTTACTATTAGAGTAGTGGGTTATTATTATTATAGATTGACTTATAAGGTGGGTTACTATTAGAAGATTTACGGTATATTTTGCATTAAAGACGTACTGTATACTAAAAATTCTTTCTCGCTGAACTTTTTTAAATAAATTTATTTATTTGGGTATAAAAATTTAAAAGTAGCCATATGATGTGTATTTACAAACAAAAGTATTGTACAATTTAAATTACAATAAAAAATGCAATAAAAATGAATAAAAAGGTACAACAATATCGCTCTGTATGTAGCTTTTGTCTCTGTCTTTTTTAATGACCTAGTCTCGGGTCTAGCTTTTGACAGATTATTATATAAAAGTTACTTTGGAATTTCAGTAGGTTATAGTGTTATGAATATTTTGTATTTATTGAAAGCCTGAAAACGTAAAATTGTAATGCTTTCTTTTTTTTTTCATACGCATCCAACAGCGGGTAACTTTTTAATCACAATTACAGGATGGATAAACTATTTAATAATTTATCATGCTTCAACTCATAAACATCAATCAATCTAGTATGTATGTAGTATGCAATCTAATCAAAATGCTTTCGTTTATTTCAGATTAATGATTTATACGAAGATTTTAATGTTACAAAATTACCTCTTCAAGAGTTAGAGATTAGAGGGAACGAAAAAGTGCGAGCCTTCTCAGAAAAACTGTACACACCAACTACATTTTAAATACTGCTGTTATTGTGAATGATTAACTCATTTTTTTAGTTTATTTTTTACCTCGTTCAAAATCCTGCCATTGTTATCACTAAAACATTGTACCTGTAGAAGAAGTTTATTGAAGGTAATATTAGCACAAGCTAAAACCATGTTTATAATAATAATCACACTGAATATGACTGGTTTGAGGGTCATAGTTCAAATTATAACTCAAGGTAATATAGAGACTGTGTTAGTCTATAATATCCCGAGGTGAATTTTGGACATATGAATAATTTAAGTCCATATGCAGAGTTCTATTACTATGTACGTACGTAAATTACAATAAATACTATGGAAATCTACAAACTACACAAAAAAACTAGAAAGACACTCCGAGAGTGCATACCTCCGCCTACTGTAAAATTCTCCTACATAAGATTTCTCCGGTAAAAAAGAAATATATATATATTTGTGTGTGTCTTAATGCTGTTTCTGATTTAGGCTAATTTAAATACAAGCATGTGTATGCGAGTTTGGTGTAATGGTTATATTGTAACAAGCCTTTCAACAACAATAGCTTCAGTTGACTAACAATAGAACAGCAACGCGAAAATCAAACGAGTGAATTTGAAAAGAAATAGGTTATTTTAAACTACTCGCATCAAAAAACGTGCACATTAAATAAAATTATGTTTTAAAATTACAAATCAGAAATTATAACTCTTGCCTCTTGTACAAAAATGAAGTTTTTTGGACAAGTAGTTTTCGAGAAAATGCAATTACAGTTTATTTGTTACTTTAAGACTGCTCGCCGGCTTTTGAAAAATTTTTTCCTATCTTTCAACACTAGCAGGTCTGAAAAGTATACTAAAAAGTGGTCCAGAATTGGGACCGTGTTCCGAAATGGTCCCAAAATTTAATGGAATGGTCCTTGACCACATATCTATCTGTACATTCATTTTGGTAAAGACCTTGTAATTACTTTTTGAGTAATCCTGCTAACAAACAAACAAACAAACACATGCTACCGATTACATGTACCTCCTTGGCGGAGGTAAATCAATTATAGGAACCTCCCAATAAAACGATAATAATATTTATGGATAAATCAATGAATATCCCACTTGCAGGGTTTTTCCCATCATACAAGCATTATACGATTTCATGACACAGCCACTAAGCAACTACAGTGCACTGTTTAGTCAGAAAATAATTTTGCGCAGAATGACTGTTTGACGTGATGCGTATTTACTATTTACTAGAGAAATTTGTTTTCAAGACTACTAATATTTAGCAACTAGAGAACTCTGCATATGTTTTACATACATCAATAGGTCACTGTTTTTTTTGCTGCAATAAAGCATATCGCTTTGTATTTATTTTGCCACTGCGCAATTCTAAGTTTGAAACATTTACTGCCATTGCACATTGTTATTTCTTCAAACTAACTTATTTTAAACTGGCTGTTGGAACAGGCTAAACTTTGCTGATGATTGTAAATTCTGCCAATTTAAATCTGTTCTATATTCTATCCATTTTTGTTCATACATCATCTAAAGAAAGACCATGTCATGTTGACCATACATTATGTACCTTCTCTTAATAATACAAGCTAACCATTGATTCTGCTGGTGGGTAAACACTATTCTATGGAAATATACCACGTCTATTAACAAATAGATGGTTTGAATAGTGGTGGATCTAGGATTTTGAAATTAGGGGGCTTAGGGCCAGACTCTAAACATTGTAAAATTAAGTTAACTTAACACAATGTTTGCTTTATTTTACATATGTATAGAAATGCAAATTAGTTTAGATTTGACTATTTTTGCATATCATTTGTTTGACCCTGTGCTAAGTTTTTCATTAGTTATGTGCTGACTATGGTGCTGTGCAATACATTGTCACGTTTGATTTAACATTTTTATTTGTTAACCTTGTTTAATGAGGCTGGCTCAAAACATATGCTGACAATCAAAGGGCCCTTGCAAAAACACAATAAAACCAATCAGGAGGTGGATCCATCCATGTTAATTCATAATTATTTATTTTTATTAATAGTTATACAATTTGTATTAAATATAGATTATATAGGGATAAAAAAGTTATAGCACATAAAAAATGTCCTAGATTTTACAATTTTAAGTATAATCGTCAAATTTTAACTATAAATTGAAATAAAAAATATTCGAACATTTTGAAAAATAAAAATGTATTAATAAATGGTTATTGTGAGGAATACTGTCAATATACGTCAACAATTTAGTGCACTGAGATGAATTTGAGGTTTACAAAAATGTATATCATACTTAAAATTCAGCTACATGTGTAATTGTGAATTATAACAGCATACAAATATTTGTCTTAGACACCTAATCATCAAATTGTTTGCAAAGTGAGATCATCTTCCAAATATGGTCATGTTTTAAATACTGTAATAATAATGTATTCATTTATATAGCATAATTCCATATGTGAAAATGATGCTTTCAGATTTATTAGCCGTGTATTTTGATCAAACACATGGAAATATGTACACACATTGAAGCTAGTATTTAGTAATCTAGATGAAAATTGGTTAGCAATACTGTAGTCTGATTTTGCATTGGTATCTGCTATACATTTAATATTATACTAAAGTTTATATAAATAATTTGTTTTTTTTGTAGTTAAATTGGTTTTATAAGTGGTACAGGGAATATTTTGTTTATTTAATTGTTGTTCTTTTTTTTTACATATAGGAAAGCTACTTTGTTGGTATTAATAATTTACCTATTTAAAATTTATATTATGTGAAAAGAATAAATTGTAGAGTACATTTCTTTTTTTTTCACACCTATTTCTTACACAATGTTAACAAATCTGTTTTACAAAAATAAAGATTTTGTTTTTATTGATATTTTTCACTAAAATCTTTTGTTTCACCTCACTCCTTTCCCATGCAACCACTTTTTAAAAGTATAAAGTACAACAAATATATTATGTCAATTTTTGTTTATGTTGTGGGAGATTATTGCACAAATTTATATAAATTTTATATAGATTATTGCACAAATTTATATAAAAAACGATGCACTGATGAAGGACTAGTGTTGCCCGAAAGCTCTGCTAACTTTTCTGGCTGTTTACTAATATCGTTTTTAATTAAGCTTTTTATTTTTGTATCTCCATTGAGATCCAGCCACTGATACCCACAGCATTGTTATTTTTTTCAGTAATTTGCCTTTGGATATTTAGAATATAAAAAGTATGCAAAACCACTTCATGTTGGTCTCCCATAATATGATAAATATGAATGATAAAATATGTTTGCTACAATACTTGTATATCAATAATAAATTAATGTGTTGTACTGCCATAATTATGGAAATCGGTAGAAAATAAATTAATAAATGTCTGATATGATATATGATAACTAATTTGTCAAAACAAAGATTTAGTGATAGCGCCATCTATAATTATGCTGATCAACATAAATAATGATTATGGGCGCATGGCGTAAGCCAATCATTTATGCTAATAAGCCATCCTTTGATGATGCTGATTGTTGCCTGACACAGTATTATAAAACGAACAGTTTCGCCGACGGAGAGAGATTATACTCAATATTGTTTGTGAAATAACTGTCACATTGTTTTTTTGGACATTACTAATTAATAAATAAATACAGGTAAGTGGAACTTTATAATATCAATAATCATCATCCGTTTCCGAAATCCGAATCGATGCCGTATGGTGGTGGTCGAGGGAGGAGGTAGCGGTGTGTGGTGCCTTACTTCCGCCCACCGACAAACTAATGTCAGGTTGCACTTACTAAAAAAAAAAAATATTGATGGGTTTCAGGTGGGTACTAATTGAAAATTCCTGTTTTTAGACTTTTAAGTCGTTCTAAAATTCTGTTAACTGACGTTCAAACATTCAACTAATGATGAAAAAAATCGTTTAAAATTTGTATAGTGACAGCATGGTATTCTTTACCTCGAATGACCTTATTGACGGTGCATTCATTATGTATGATTAGACCTTATTTCCATATTTAATAATGCTAGGCCAGACTTAATGCGAGAACACTGGAGTGGCCGATAAAAGCAAATCGATCAACCGCGTCCTTTCAATAAGGCTGATAAGAAACTATTTTAACAAGAGCTTTAGTAAACTGAACAAGCTAATATTTTTAGAGGTGTAGTTTTTATAAGAAATAGAATATTTGAAGAATTTTTCTACAAATGAGACACGAGGCAGGACTTCAGGTTTGTTATTGATTGGTTGACGGTTGATGCAAGACATAATTAGTTGTGTTCATTGACATAATTTGTGTTTTTTTATCTTTAAGATAATGTCAAGATTGGCTATTTTAATGTTTCATACTATTTAGATTTTTATCGTGACTTAGAAATTTTCAAAACAGGTTGATGTAGTGGTTTAAACAACTAATGACAATGTATGCATAAATTAAATAATATTAATTTGTGTGGAATTTATTATTATAAAAATTATTAAATATTTATTAGCCAGTAAAAGATTTTTAAAAATGTAGCATATGTGTTGAGTAAAAGAGAGTGAAAGTAGTTTAATTAGGTTGAAATAATTGTTCACATGGATTTGTGACATAACATTCACAATGCTAATTAACATAGTGTAATTCATTATAATACAAACAAGGCCTGTAATGTATTTTGCAGAATGTAAATTTATTGACTCTGTTCGGCTTATTTTGTTTTATTGTATTCAATTGTTCTGTAAGGTAATAATTATTTTAAAATAATTACTATAGGTCATTAAAATTGAGAATTTAAATGTGCTTTATAAAACAATTCATAGGAGAGATATTGAATATTGCAATTGTTTGTGGATAATTGATTTTCGAACAATACAGACTTAAATACTTAATTAAAAAATGTGGCACCTGGTAACTGTACAGTACTTCTTAAACAAAGCACTTGAAAATGTTTGCCAATTTATTAGAAGGATGGAATAATAACATTAAAAAAAATATCATTTGGTTTTAGAGACAGATTTAAAGGAAACAATGTCTAAATAACAGAGTTCATTCTGTTGTAAATGTTTGTTTAAAATGCAGACACTATCAGGAAAAGAATTGAAAAGGGTTTGATGGGCTAGGCTTCTTACATTATACAGTAGGCAGATTTCAGTCTTTTCGAGAGGATAAACTGTCACCTGAATGTGACAAGTGGTAGATATCGTCTGAACGATAACTTCTCTCCTTCCTTCCACAAGCCATTAAACTTTTTAAAAAAAATTGCAAATGATGAAAATTATAAGTGAAATATACTGTAAATAGTTAATGATTTTTATTGTTTTTATATATCAAATATGATTAAATCAAATAATTATTTTTATACCTCCCCCTGTTTAAAAATAGTAATGTAGTTTCAATTGTTATTTTGTAATTTTTAATGCAAGCAATGGAATTTCCAGAAATGGATGAGAATACAATTTGAATCTGACTCTTCGAGGGTTGACTAATAATAAATGTTGATACTTTTTGTGTACTGTATATTTGAAATATTAAGAGATTATGTAATTAGCCAAGCAAGAGAGGACGCTATAATAAAACAGGCGTGCTGCCCATACTGTATATATAGTATTAAAACAATGGATAATAACCACAGGCACATTTCAAAACGTAAATAAATTTCAATTTACATTATTATTTTTTACAGATGGCTTCAGCATCAATGGATAACAAATGGCAAAAAGATGCAGCAGATCAGAACTTTGATTATATGTTTAAATTATTGATCATCGGAAACAGCAGTGTCGGTAAAACATCATTTTTATTCCGGTACGCAGACGACACATTTACGTCGGCGTTCGTCAGTACTGTTGGAATAGATTTTAAAGTCAAAACAGTCTTCAGAAATGACAAACGAGTAAAGCTACAAATATGGGTAAGTGTGATTTTTAATGAAGGAAAAAAAAATGTAATCCCTCGGGTTTTGTATGATCATAACCTATATACAACTTATATTGTGTACAGTTTCAAAATAAGCTTAACTTTTCTGTTTCTGATTGTCTGAGGTAAATATCAGTAAGCGGGCATGAGAGCTATTATAGTGATTTTATTGCTTTAGCTTGTCTCCTTAAACCAGTTTTCAACTATGAATCAAATGTTTCGCAGAGGAATAAAAACGTGCTACCCTTTCCACTTACAAGATTTGGATTGTGAGTCTGCTGACTTTTTCGATTCGCATGAGTGCTCATGAACACGCCCATAACTCATTTCCTGACCAGTGGTTGGTTGCGCAATTTTTCGCTTAGAAAAAACGTAGCTACTGTATTAAATTTGTAAATTATTTAAAATATTATTTTCGAAACTAGAATACATCGCAGAAAAGGATTTGGAAAGTGAAAATATGAATACATGCGTAAATTTACAATTATGTTTGGTTCGTGCCAACAAATTCACCTCTAGTGGAAAACAGATTTTATAACCTCCCGTCTTGTTTTTCATTTCTGTTTTTTAATTGACTTTGAAACAAAGACAAAAAATGCCTTTAGTACAGGGGGATACTATTATTAATTTTGTATAAGCCCTTTCTTCTTTTTCAACTCTGCATTACATGGCAAGGTATAGTATACTGCTGCAAGATGCAAGTACAATCTTACTTTTACAAAGTGCAGCTTGAGACCTTCTGTACATGTAGAAGATACACCAAACCAGTCTCCATTTGTTACTACTGCGCTGAGTAGTTACTCATGTCGTGTACATTATGAGTCATGTTATGGCTCATTTGTTTTGCTGTTCAACTCAACAATTTATCACTGAGAAATTACAATTTATATTGCATCATGAACTTAATCATGAAATCGTAAAAGAGCACATAGCACGGTATTAAAAATAACTATACAACTTATTACTAAAGTTAGGTTGAGAATGTCTTGATGTTTCGGTCATTCTACAATTGCTGGAAAATGCTAGGCTTGGTACAGTACAGTAAAGTCACACACTAAAGGTGATTGATCATTACACGACAGATAGGGTGCATACTAAAGCCAAACCAGGCAACAACCGAAATGCCATTCTCAAATTTATTTTCATAAAGGCCAATTGACCTAGCGGTAACGATAAGCGGTAGATACCGCATAGCTTGTCCCATGTATAATCTGTATCTATCCTGAGTGGAAACTGCGCGGCCTGTCTGCTCCGCGTTGTTTGTAAGTGTGATCATAAGGAATAACATAGATTCTATATTTTTATTACTGTTACTGCTCGTCTGTGTAAATTGGTCGTAATTACCACAAACCTACAGTACAGTTGATATCCTGTACTGTCTTTGACTATACAGGTTTAGGCATGCATCAGTTAAATTTTAAAGTGACTAAATCGAGGTCTTCTAAATTTGTATGCTCCATTCACCAATAACAATGCACACATTTTACAGACCAAAATCTGACAAAAGCTTGAAAGCCAAGTTTAAACCCACAAAATGCTTTCATTTTATAGTTTGCATTTCACAGTACTAATTGATATAATAATAGTCGAAGGCAAGGTCCTTCTAGATTATGAAGTAACCAAATAAACTTTTTAAATGTTTTAGAAATAGGATTATTAACATTAAATATTTTTTGAAATTTATAAAGCACAAAAATAAGTTTCAAAGTGCTATGAAAACAAGTGAAGGGGGACAAGAAGGCCAAAATACAGTATAGTTAATGCCAGAACCCAAACCAAAGTACTAATTTTAGTTAGTTAAAATTTTTTCAAATGCATGACAAGAAATGCCCCTTTCTCCTTCGTTTCATACTGTAAGACCTACATTGTTGTTATCACATGATATCAGATGGCAATTAAGGCTGTAGTATGTAACCAGCACAAAAATTGATTGCAGCTTCCAACAAAGAATAATAAAGTCTTGCAATATGTTTTATGGTGTTGATAATAATAATTCATTGGCTCAAGGTTTTTCTAACCAAAAAAAAAAGATTGTTCTTTTAGGTACTACCTCTTTTTTTATCTTATATTACCTGTTTTTATCTTGGTGGTCAGTGGCTGGACACTACAAAAATAAAAATAATTTATTTCTGTAAAGCTCATCAATTTGTGTGACAAAAATGTAATGTGCCCCTGATGATATAGTGTACAGTATACTACCATAATTTGGCACATCAAACTAGTGTAGAACTTTAGAACGTAAAAAAAGAGGATAATGTCTAATGAGACTAGAGACTATAATAAATAACGCTTTCATTCAGTTTCACATTCAATTTTGAGAAAACATCAGAGTTTATACAGAGTGATAATGTAGACCATTCGCATTTAAACAAGGAAACCAATTTTTAGCAATTACAAGACAAATCTTTACTGTATGTATGCAGGGCATCACGTATGCAAAACCCACGAGAGCAACAAATCGCTCTCCTCAAATCACCGAGGAGAGCAATTCGCTCTCCTTGCAAAAATTTTAAATCGCTCTCCTCAAATATTTATGTTGAAGTTGAAGGATGGTCGCCCCCCCCCCCCCCCCGGGCACAACAAATGTATACTGTACCTCTCCCCTAAAATCCCCCACACCCACCTTTACACACAATATTTTCCGTGGGGATCGTATTATTCTACAGTACAAAAAACTCAAGCCAATTTTTTTTTATGGCCTGCCTGGGTAGATTGGGTTTCAGGAGCCTGGAGAATCCTGTCCTGGCCAACTATTATGCCTTTAGCCTAGCTTTTCTAGCCTAGCTTGTTGGCCTAGAAATCAGACAGAAAACCTGAAAAGTATTTACCTGCAATTCATAAATTATACAATTCTAACATGCAACAGCCATTAAAATATTGATAACAAGTTACAAAGTGTCATTTTAAAATAATTAAGAAAGATATTTGATCGTGTTTACATGTGTCACACATGGGCGCACGCACAATAGGGGAGGGCTGAGAGAGCTTCTAGAAGATGCTGACGTCACACATCAGCACGTGTTTTGAGGAGGATTTGAGTGACCAAAATTGGTTAGAACTTTCGAAGAAATAATCCATCTTCAAAATGACATAATTAAAGCAACCAGCAGCTAAGCTTTTTTAAATAATAAACATTATATTTAGGCCTCCTATATTAATGTTTCCTTTTAAAATTAAATATATTTTATTAACTCGTTCCATAAAAACATAAAGGGAAAAATTATTGGTTGGGACATGATCTTCCTGTAAAGGAGGTGTTTCTATGACACCGTACTGGTTGCACTATGAGGCGATGAAGTAAACTCGCCCTTGAATGCGCGCAGGCAGGGGAATCCCCTTTGTTGGTACCTCGCACTGTGAGATGGAGCGCGATGAATTGCTCTCCTTTTCGAAGGTTGTTGATTGCGATCGCGCTCGCGATCCTTAAAAACGAGGGACTGCCATTAGGCTTGTAGCTTTATAACTTAGCTTATATATTATTAGCCTAGGCCTAGATTGGTTTTAACTTTTAAAAATCCACGTGTTTTTAGGCCTCTTGACAGAAAAATCAACACTGTCAAAAGCTAGGCTCTATTTTGAAAATTAAGGAGCGCGATAAATTGCTCTCCTCGAAGCCTGTTGAGGAGCGCGGAGGAGCGCGGTCGCGCAGGCGCTCCTTATAAATGATGCCCTGATGTATGTAACAATTAAAATAAATAATTGTTTGGCAGAGGTTGTCTTTCTGGCCTGAAACAACATATGTCGTTTAGAGTTATGAAATATTTGTTTGCATCCATTGCATTCAGCTGTTCAACCCCAGTGTTTTCAACTTCAAAATTTTTTTTCTTTATGACCAAATTTATACATCCAGTGTGATCAATGTTTGTGAAGCCGCAGCACAATCGCATCATTGGAGTGGAGTTTGTGGCTTAGTGGTTATGATGCTTGGCTACCACTCCAAGGGTCCTGGGTTCAAGTCCCGTCACATGTCAGGATTTTTTCTAAGGACAAAATTACAACTCCCTTCCCAAAGACTTGTAATAAGACTTGGTTTATGTAGAGCATCTTGTGTATGTTTGTCTTGTGAACCTTTGAGGGTCCCTAATGATCAGCAATTGCTGGATGGATCACCCTCATTAAATATGGTGAAAAATTAAGAAAATGAGTGTACAGTAGCAATATGTAACGCTGGCAAATACAGTATATCAGCATATTTTAAGACTGTACAGTTAGTATTTTGTTTGAATGCTTTAAAGCGTGTGTTTGTGCAAGCTTCAAGAACATATCGTGCTAGAAAATCAATGCTAATCAATAGTCATTTGCAAGGAAATTCATACTGGGAGTGTTGTATCAAGTTTCTTAAATGTACAATTTAAAATTACAAAACTACAGACCCGAAGAAAACTATCAAGTTGAATCAACTATATGCCATCTGATGTTTGCGATAAAATGTGAAAATTATCAGTAAAAGTAATTAAATACAGTATACTGAACATTTATGAGAATTAACTATACATACCTGACATATTAATACAGTTTATAGTACTGTAGTACAGTAGGATAAAACTGTTAAACTGTCCTACAGCCTACAGGTTTCTGTACCAATTTAGAGGAGGTTCTTTATTCCTTTCTTTAGAATATTAAGAAAATCAAAGTTTGCATGTTCATCATTGATATAATATGACTTTAGTCATGATCTGCACATGTTCTTTAGTTGCATAAGGCCAGAATCGCACTTGACTGAAAAATGGTAAATTTAACCATGGAGGTACAGTACCTCCATGATTTAACCAAGGAAACCAAGGTATCCATGGCCATAGGTTGCTATCAGTAGTGTAGTTCAGGTTTAGTTATTTGCCGGGGTAAGTTTGTTTCATGGGCAGCCTACTATGGTGGGTATGAACCAACTTATTTAGATAAATAAACATTTTCTGATAGTGATACACGGAAGAAGCTGTATTTTTTCATGTTTATAATATATATTAAACCTGCAGCACTACAATTGGTGAAGTGAAATTCATTAAGTAAAACACAATGGATGATAATCAATATAAGCTTTATCAGCTGGAATGAGCTTGTGTGTCCAGTTACTATTGTACTCACTATTAATTTCATTTAATTCAGCTACAAACAATTCATGTTAATATTGCCTATCGAGTATCCTCTTCATATTGCAAGGTGTGTCATAAACTATTCTATTATACAGCAAAAACACTACAGTTTTAGTTTGGAATAAGAATTATAAATTTCATTTGTTTGAAACTGTATTGCATCTTATCCAAACAAGCACTGAAAATTTAATATTGTATTATTGATTTTTGTAAGCCATTGAGTGTAGACATTGCAGTATTTACAATTTACATCTGAGCATTTACCACATACTGTATTCTGTCAATACAAGAAGGAAATGCAATGAATTATTTTCTTTCCTCCATGGTCAATACAACTCACAAATATAGGATCTTATTTTTAATATTCAATATATTGAGATTGAGACTGTTGTTTATTTTATTATACAGACTGTAACCAACAGAATGAAGAATTTATAATAACCCTTTCTCACTGTGTTAGGCTGGCCAAAGGTCCAACTTTATGAGCAATCATGATGCACTCAAGTACTGTTAGAAATTTTTAAATGATATTTTTATTACTCATTACAGTTCAAATTAACTCTAGTACTGTATACCCAACAATGAGATCCATACCAATACTAACAAAATTATAAAAATGACAAAATTACTGATTTTGACCTGAAATTGACACCATTCAACAATTTTGAGTTGACATTACAACCATCATTTTGTGGAAGAGCTCACACATTCAGTGTACATTAAATTAATTTGTATTCAACCATAAATACTATACCCAGCCACACTGGCAATAAAGAGTATTTAGAGCACATACCGTAGGTTAGTAATTTTTTATGTATGCCTTTAAATTTAAATTTTTTTTTTTTGCTCCACCTAAATTTAATGTTTGACGGCAATGGAGAGAGTGTCATCTTTTACTCCATTCAAATTTAAAACTTGATTGAATCCTGTTTTGTGGTTCATTGTTGCATCTACTGTACATGTTTAGTAGGAAAGGGAGTGGCCATATTTAATCAAGGAAATCAATGTTTGGCTACTATTGGCTTGGTACAGAAATAATCATACAGTATATATGGTTCCATAGACAGATTTTATGTTATGTTGTAGATACTGTACATATAGTATACATTTCAATATTTAAATTAAATCTAAAATAGAAAAGAATGAAAAAGCGGTATTAAAACAAAATGTATTTGGGTGACATAACCAATAAAATATTATGAAATGAGGTAGGTTCTCGGTTTTGGACCTCTTACAAGTGGAGAGATTATAATTTTAGTATAGGGATATCAGTTTATTTAGGGTGAACAGTTAATATTACTATTACTAATTAGGGTGTAAGAAAGTTTATTATTCATATACATGGGTCATTATTCTAGTCTAGAATCTAGTGAAGACCAGAATGAGGCTTCAAAACGAAAACTATTCTATCATTATTATTATAATTTTAATAGAATTTGGTATTAATAATAATAATAGTCTAATTATTTTGTTGTAAATTATAATTACTCACAACAATCCATCACCTAATAAATCAATTCCTTCTAGAATAAAATTTACATATAAGATTGATTATGATTGAAATGGTGCATCTAAAGCATTGGCGATATGGATAATAAAACTAACTGCGATATTCAAACAGTTTTGAAGTAGCCTGTAATATTACTGTATAATTGTGTATTCATGAACACTGAATGCACTCGTTGAAATTGAATACAGTTTGTGTGCATCAAGGTGTGGTGTATTGGTTGTCAATTGGTTGTATTAATACAGTAAACCAATTCTTTTATGCTTGTTGTATTGTGAACTTTTAGTTTAATAAACTCTTTAAAAAAATGTTATGTGAAGAATAAAAAAAAAAATAACAAGAATGTCTTGAATAAACTGTTTTGATAAAAAGTACAGGTTAGTAGTTGTAACCACAAAAGCAATCTTTTTTTTCCATTTGATGTACAGTATTTACAGCATGAATTTGTTGAAAATAAATAAACATATATTGTGTCTGTTGATGGCAGCAGGCCTATATCATAGCAGCTAACTCCTAAATATTACCTTTAATAACCTACATCACTACATACAGTACTGTAATCTCTTCCTATACTGCAGTATCACATGGGATAAAGGTTGCTGTCAGAAGACTACCGGATATTCATTTTGGCTAGACATGATACTGCTTTTGTATCAAGTGAACTTAAAGTTCAAATAGTCAAAGTTCCAAACAGATTCTATGTACTGTACACTCACTCCATATTCTCATTAGTATAAATAGATAGATAAATAGATAAACACTAATTAAAATATTACATCATCATTACTCATTAACTACATTGTAATCAATATTATGAACCAGAATCAGGCCTAACCCTCTTTCAAGTACACTCGACTCACTCTCCAGTATAAACTGGTTTTTAATTATACTGTCAATGACACTGTTTCAATTTCAGGATTTAAGCCTTTGAAATTGTAAAAACGCATACATAAATACATAATACTATTAATACTATTTGCTATTCTATGTTTCAAACGTTAATCTGCTACCATGCAGTTTCTGGCAACTAAAAATAGTTAAATCAATTATAAAATATTTTAGGATTTTGGGCTTACAGTACTTGATAGCTTATTCATTTGGGTGGTGTTCAGACAGTCTATAATGTTAGTCTAGCAGTTCATGAGCAAAAAAATAAAAAAAAATAATTGTTTTCCAGATATTTGTGTGGATGTGTCCATACAGTGACACAATAATATTAGAATTAAGCGCTGCTAGCGGTGAGCCAAAAAAAGAGGAAATATTAATATTAGTTATTCATTTCCAGTTTATTTGATTGTTGCACTTTGGGGTGGTGTTCCTCAGTTTACAATTTAATAGTTGAGCAGGGCTGAGCAGGGAGAATTGTTATAGCTTTCCAGTTTATTTGATTCAATACGCTTTTGCGATTTCCCCTTTTTAAAATTTTAGTTAAGTAGCACTGAGCTTAGTAGAGGTTTACACTTGTTTGCAATGATTTAGGTTGTGTTCAGACAGTGATTCCCCAGTAAATCATTTTAGTTGAGTAGCACTGAGCTTAGTAGAGGTTTACACTTCGTTGCAATGATTTAGGTTGTGTTCAGACAGTGATTCCCCAGTAAATAATTTTAGTTGAGTAGCACTTAACACAAAAAGAAATAAATAAGAATAAAAATAAATTGTTATCGGTGTCAAATTGAATGTTACACTTTACAGTGAAGCAGATAATGCATTTTATAAATTTAGTATCTGACATCGTTTTTGTAAAAAAAAAATTTGTGTGGTGCATTCAAGGCATTTATTCCTTATACGAATCTCAATTTCAAATGTCCACTTTAAGATTTTCTGTTAGACAAATCTAAAATGTCTTACTTGAATATCCCTATGCAAGCCTCTGAGTATAGTTGTTTTATTAGTGTTTCCAGATATATGCAGGTCTAGTCATCATAACTTTTGCTTTAGGTATTGAACATTATAGCTTTCAATATGTACACTCTTTCCAAGGTATTTTGATATACAGCTTTTGAAAACGTTTTGAAAATAATAATTAAATTGAGATGGACTGAACATTTTTCTTAGGCCTATAGTTAATGCATTATTTTTAAAGATATTAAAATAAAAAACATAATCAATATTTTATCATTAATTTTTTAACAACAAGATTGTTAAAATATTACTATTGAAATTATTGTGAA
This sequence comes from Antedon mediterranea, assembly GCF_964355755.1. NCBI lineage: Eukaryota > Metazoa > Echinodermata > Crinoidea > Comatulida > Antedonidae > Antedon > Antedon mediterranea. The sequence continues at coordinate 22,572,946 of NC_092675.1, forward strand.
AGTTGATATAATGTTTTAGTGACAATGCATTTGGTATATTGTATATTTCTTGAGAATGGTTGTGTTTGTGTTGGCACATGAGGGTGGGGTTTTCAGACTAGTCCATTAGTAACTACAGTATGTGAAATAATTGTCTTATTCTAAGAAGAGTTTATACAACTCTCTCTTTTCACACTGCTGCTCTAGCCAGCTACGTCCCATGAGGACTACTCATTCATAAGCTAAAGCAAGCAGCGATTAAAGGACATCTTTTTAATAATTATTCATAAATATTTCTGAAGAAAGAACAATGATTAATTTAAAAATGTCGAGCACCATTTTTTGTAAGAAATATTTCTTGTTTACAGTACCACAGAAAAAGCATTAACTGTTCGTGTCTCTAATTATGATTTAAAAGTTTTGTTTCTAAAAATAAATATTGAAATGAAATGGAATCATTTTGCCAACATCTTAGCTTTCTTCACACTACTATTAACTGTGCATCACTCAGGTGGCTAATAACCATGCTGTCCAGCATTCTCATTGCTTCTTTTTGTGTGATAAATGTGATTGTTTTCAATCTGTCAGAAGAATATTTAAGCTCTATCCCATCATGCTAGATGCACAGGAAATAAATGAAAATCACTGTCTATCTATACTTAGAATAGGGACTTATTTTCTCCGCCTATATTTGAGGAAGAGACTTTTGGGGTTTGGCAGGAAAATCTGTGGGGTTTGGCAAGACACAATTTCACAGGCAGCTGCCTGTAGTTGAGGGACTTTTGGGATTTGACAGGAACATTTCTGTCTGTACAGGTAGTTGATGAAGGGGCTTTTTGTGTTTGGCATGAAAATCTGCCATTGGTAAGCTATAGAAGAAGCTAAACCCTAATTTTATAAGTTGTACTGTACTAATACTTGGTACTACAATAAACGTTAACCCTAAATAGATAGTGATTCAGTTCATTAGCCATCCTTTATTAGCCTAAAGAATTTGTGTTGGCGGCATATCTACGATAAAATATTTACTTTTGATAAGTGTGAGCATAACAATGTGTTTACACAACAGTGATAGTATAAGTTAGCTGACTACAAACACAATTTTGTCCATTGTGTGCTCTTCCTTTTCCAGCAGGATACGGTGAAGCATTACAACCATACAATAGATTGACATTTACAATTACTGGCTTCAAAAATAGAAATCTGATGTGTCCAATTATTTTGCAAACCCCATTGAATGTCTATCTTTTACTTTGATACACTGACAATAGCCTGTTCTCAAAGACTCAATCTCCATATACATGGTATTTGGTTAAAAAACACTTTTTGGTTCAATGGTTGTTTTTAATACCTAAAATGGTATGGTGATATGGAAAGTAGGTAGGAAAGAGTAGTTACTCAAAGTACTTTGAAAAAAAAAGGTTTGGTTTAATATGGTGATGTGTGACCCCGTGTGTGACTTTAAGTTTCAATCGGAGTGAGCCTCATATTTTTTTTTTTCATTTACCAATATCGGTAGTTATTTCATTTATAATTATCATGAAACTATTGAAATATAATTTAAATAATTTTTATAAAGAAGATGTTAGTTATGTTATTATACTGTAATTTTTTATCCTAAATTATATAATTATATATTCTAGGTTATTTTTATTTTTTTAGTAATGTGTTTTGTTATGGGTCCCTACGAGACAAGTTTTTAACTTCTAGAAGGGATCCATGATAATAATGACTACCAATTACTGCTTTATCTATGTTCACTTTAATATCTTTTTTCTATTTTGTATATATTCATTCATTATTATCTAAAAAAATAAATATTATCTGAATCATGCAAGATACGCGAGACTTGACGGGTATGGTGGTGTAACATAGGAGTTAAACAATTGAAATTAAGAAGTATTTATAAATGCATATAATTTATTAATCATCAATTTTGGAAATTAAAACGCAAAAGATAAAAATCCTGAACTTACAGTAGTAACACTATGTCAATTGGACTCGGAGGAAAACAAAGTGAAAAGTTGTTAGTATTTAGTGTCAGTGAATAGAATTGCTGTCGTTTAAAAATCATCAAAGATTGTGAAAAAGCAATGTTTGAATGTGTGTATTTGCTGGATATTTGCAGTTTGACCTTTCAAAGTGATAAATTCAATTTGCATTCAAAGAGTGGCAAGCAACACTGTACATGGCTACATGTAACGCTGCATAAATTCTTTTGTTTCTAAATACTGAAATAGTCTTGAATATTTTAATAATATCACAAATATTCAAGATACAGTGTATTAACAGTATACACTGTACTGCATTTTTAATATTTAAAAATGTTTTTAATTCTGTGATGATTGAATTGAAAGAAAAGCATGGATTCCAATGATAACAATTTTTCATATTAAATTTGACTATTCTCATATTTATAAAAAATATTAATACAACCAGCATAAAAGTATAATGTTGACATAAATTTTAAAATATGCATTAAAAAACCAACTGAAAACATCTTTTAAGACTAAATACAGTATTTTTACATTATTTGTCAGTCACTATACTGTTTGTAATAAAGGGTCTTTCATACCTGATCCTCTCCGCTTCAGGTTCGCGTTGGATTGCATGAACAGCATAGTGAATTTTTGTTTTCACGATGCAACAAGCCACTACATACATATCAAGTAAAAATATTGGTGCATAGCCACATGGGATGTTGTGAAAATGAAACATTGGGATGTGATTTTATTTTCCAAAGCTCGACCAAAGCAGTTGTGAAAAATGCTTAATTAAATAAAGTATTTCTATACATTACCAGTGATGACACCACATACATCACTACACTATGCATATGAAAATATTAATTTAAGATATTCATGATGAGTCTTTGCAGTTTAGAAAGTAATTATATAACATCTTGTATTTTGTGTTTTTCAGGACACAGCAGGGCAAGAGAGGTATCGTACAATTACAACAGCTTACTACAGAGGAGCTATGGGGTTTATTCTTATGTATGATGTAACAAATGAAGAATCATTCAATAGTGTACAAGATTGGTAAGAAATGATAACATACAGTGCAAACTTTCTGATGTCAAGTTTATTCTACTGCAGTAACTGCATTGTTTACTGCAATCATGTATGATTTTAGTAGTTTCTTTCTAAAGAATTACAAAATGTATTTACTGCAGTAGAATGGTGTTGATGTGGTTTTCCTTACATTCAATGGAATTGACCAGGATGTACACATACTGTAAATCTCATAGAGAGGTTATATTAGTAATGACCATGAAAAAGATACTGGTACCCAGCCAGCGTAAAATGTCACCAGAATTCAGTCTGTACTGCTCAACTGAATCATCCTTAGTTTTATGGAGAAATTGGAGAATGAATTAGACCCTCCCACACCTGCTTCTGTGGTAGCATGGGACAATTCCTTAGAAAAGTGTGTGTAATCAATTTTAATTATTAAGCGATTTGTGGTAAATCATTTTTGCTGTGAAAATAGTGTTTAAAAGAAATTTTGTGCAGTAAATCGTTTCTATAGTGTCCCTGTGTGTTGAGTGCTGCTACTACCAAACGGCGCTTATTTGTTCTTTTTATGATATAAAGTGCCGAAACATTTGTACGGTATTTTCCACCCACAGCGAATTGTTGGGTGGAGCCTACAATGATCAGGACATACATTAGATCACTGTATTCATTTCAAATCTAAGCATTTATCTTTATGCAACATTTATATTGTTCGGCAATTTCATTAAAAGAGAAATTTATTTGGTTGCTGCCGACCGTCCATGTCATCAAGGTTACTATTAATCTTCCGAAGATTTCAATCTAATTTTCTGTTTAATTTTATCCGCCATCTCTTGATTCAAACACTCAACAGAATCCAAGTGTTCTTGAAAATTTACCTTTGCTGCACGTACTGTTACATATTTCAAGTTGGCAATTATTTTTCAAGAAAATGGCATTTTGTCTTATTCAACAATCTTGCTAATAATAATCTTAATATGGATAATATTTAATTGCTCTTTGCTGCATTGATTTCATAGTGGTGGCTAGCCATTGATTTTGCATGCATACTCACAATATTCTGAGACATGTCGTTATTTTGAGACAGCCATGCAGCTGCACATCTTATGAATTTGATAATTCATTTTGAATGGTGTTTTCTTTTGGATCTACATTAAAAATTATCGTGTTAATAAAAGTAATCCTCATAAACAGAAAATGACACCATTTTGAATGGTGTTTGCTTTTTGATCTACAGTAAAAATTATGATGTTAATAAAAGTAAGCCTCAGAAACAGAAAATGATACCATAAACTGTAGTTTATAGTCTAATACTACTATTATGATCTTAGTCTGACAAGCCATTAGTGCACAGGTACCAGGTATAAATGGTAGTAAATTGGGTCCTATCAACTGTATCAATTATTTTAAATAGAGATTTTTACAGGGCTTCAAAATAGTGTTTTTTTGTACTGAAATTACCTTACTCCATTACTGTTTATTATATTTGTCTTTTGTCTTCTTGTCTATTTTTTATTACATTTAATTTGCATTTTTTTCTCATGGCAGGTGTACACAAATAAAAACATATTCATGGGACAATGCTCAAGTGATCTTGGTTGGTAATAAATGTGATATGGAAGAAGAAAGAGTACTGTCAGCAGAGAAAGGAAAACAATTGGCAGATCAACTGGGTATGTAACGGTTTAAAATTAAATGGCTACAAAGGTGTTTGGATTTAAAGGAAGATAGGAAAGAAGTGACAATTTTAGTAGACCTGATACAGTGTACAGTGTCATCAATGAACATACAGGGATCACTGTAAAGCTGGGTTCCCACTCAGACGCAATACTAGACGTAGAATCAACACAAGTGAGTTGACCAATCACAAGCGAATGATGGTGTATCGTGTTGCGATTGGTCAAATATACTTGCGGTTTGGTTACATCCAAGTGGGGACCAAGCTTTATTTTTTTTTAATTCTTTTTTGAAGAATTTATTCTTTCTTCTTTTTCTTATAATCTAAAGAGCTTGCAAGTGAAAAATTGTTTTCTCAACATTTATACATGCAGCTATATGCAAATCTTTTATGGACATAGTCACGTGGCGCTTGAAAAAAAAAAGACGCTAATTCTGTTTGCGCAATCTGATGTGAACCTACTGTAAACTAGAGCCATAGTAGGTGTAAAAAACCCTTTAAGTTTGTTAATAAATACTAAAAACTAAAGATTCTTTAATCTAATTTCAGGTTTGGAGTTCTTTGAAACCAGTGCAAAAGAAAACATAAACGTAAAACAAACATTTGAGCGACTTGTGGATATAATATGCGACAAAATGTCAGAAAGTTTGGATTCCGACCCAACAATTGTAAGCGGCTCAAAAGGCACGAGGCTAACGGAAAACCCTCAACCAGCTTCAAGCAATTGTAGCTGTTAAAGGTCAAAGGTTAAGTTAATTGGGTAGATTTGTTGACTCTCGTGGAGACGTATATCTTCAACTGCATTCCCTTTCACTAAAAACTACTTTAAAAAATGATTAAAAAATAATTAATTAAAATCTATTGTGTTCAATGTCCAGCTATAAATTCTATTCAATATTGATGTTTACCCATCAATTTATATTACCATAGATAAATATGGTGTACTGTTTTTAGTGCTTGTTATAATAATTTACAATTATTTGAAAATCAAGAATAAAATTTTGTTAGTGACGCCACGAAGTGACACTAACAACATAGTGGTTTGATGAAAACATGCGTATGAGGTTTCCAAAACACATATTCTAGCTTAAAGACATTTTTGTTTAAAAACAAAAAATCTACTAAAAGGTGTAGTTTAATTATTAATTAACTACTTATGTTACGGTTAAATATTTTGTCACTTTGTGAAAACACAAAATGCATTTCACATGCGTGGTGTCGGTAGTCATGTTAGTCCTCACTTTGTGGCGTCACTGATGATATGATGCAATAGCGTTGATGATTAGGGTTCTTGTTCACTAATAACATTAAATGTTTATCATTCAATATATAAAAAAAAATAAATGTGTATGATGTATAAAACGCATGTCATTGTTTATAAATAGTAGGTTTTCTTGGAGCTGATAATTTAAACATGGACGAATTTAGCCATTAATCTGTGCTTAGTATCAACCAACATGTGGGTAAAATATAACTGTTTCTTTTATCCTTAAGTTATTACGTTTAGATATAAAATGTATTCAAATTAAGTTTATGATATATTTATTCATCATGGATGCATGATTGATGGTGATTTTTGCATAGATTTAATAGGAAGAAAAAAACGGTGAAGAAACAAAGACATTTGTTGGTAATACACAAAAAGACATTGCAATAATATCAAATGCTTATACTGTACTGACATATTTAAAATAAAAAAACACCTCATAAGTATTAGTCAAAAATATATTCAGCACTGATTATGTGATAACCATGAAAATATAATTATTATTCACATCCCATCATTATTAAAGATAGATTATTTTTATGGAAAAACATTAAAATGAAAACCCGATGGAATTAAACATAAATATAATCAGAGATAATTTATTCACAGTCCCCATGCAGAAAGATTTTTCCGATCTGAAAGAAATTTCTGTTATGGATATTATAATGACTAAAGTTAAGTCCATAATAACTATTGAATGTGATTGTTATTGAACCTGGTTGAAAAATGATTAATACTAGATTTTTTACCTATTATAGCTTCCAACATTTTCATAAAATAATCAATTATAATGGCATTATAATATGGCATGTGATGCACTTATCCTTGGCTACGATATTAGCGTAAAATCTAATTTTATTTGAGGAGAGCATTTGCTAGATAATTTTAATCATCATCAGTATTGACAATGTGTGGGCAGTTGAATTCATTTAATCAAATGTAGTCGTGGTAACTGCTGACATAATATTCTTTTTACTTTATAGTTCTTAATTACTGACTTTAATTCATGAACATATGTAATCAAATATTTTAATTTAGATAACGTAATTCGTGTAGGCCAGTCTCACCATTTTCATATTTTTGAATCCCATGTTGTTTTTCGGATTAATATTATTTTGATTATTTCACTGTCAATTATTCTTGTACAGAGAATGTATACTATTTATTTATTTTATTTATAAGAAATTCCACAAATTTGTATACTCTTTTTTTATTATGCTGTTAATGTAGAAATATTTAAAAGTAATGTAGTGTTCTTTGAGTAGATGATAATTGTTGGTTGAAAAAAGTACTGACTATTTCTGTGTTTTATATCTATATCATCCACAAGGACTGTTACAACCAAAGCACATTTCATTATTCCTTCAGATCAATAAAACTGCCTTAATTTTGCTCAGAAATTAGAACAGTTTATTTTAGCTAAAGGGGTGTTTTTGATAAACTAAATATTACATTCCTCTGATAAAAAAATATTTAAGAAATAATAATTTAATTTTCTGGGGAAAAAACCCAAATACAATACTTTATTATTCCTGTTGTACATTCCATAATTTTAAATTGCTTCATCATTATTTTAAAAATTTAAATTATAATTTTTTTAGATTACACTATGTATCGGAAACGGACCTGCCCACACAAAAAATGATAATGGCAAAATTTCCTTAAATAAGTATCATGTAGACAGCAAGTGAAAATTGAATAATAATATACCTACATTGATTAAAGTACAGTATTGAAGTGGTATTGATAAATTTTATTAGCATTATTTTCCAGTGTGGGTGTAAACAATAGCCTTATCTACCACGTAATCAAACATTTTATTTGGGTTCATGAATACAACTAAATTATTATGTATCTGGATATTAGTGTATATTAACTGATTAAGATTGTGTTTATTTTAATTTGGTTCGATTTTGGAGCATTAATTCACTGCTTTACAAACTTAATGTCATCTTGTTCTTATATTTATTGTTGTGTTTCTTTATGACCAAGAAGAAGGTGTAAAGTATTACAAGTTTCAATTTAAGAATGTAATGTAGGCCACTTGTGTAAATCTATACACACTCATTCATACAATATTTATAGTGGGTTTTATGCAAAATGAAACATACAACATGTGAAGTTCTCATTTCAGTCTCCCTCCCCTCTACTTCTACTAAAACGTGTATTATAAAATGAATATGAACTTTATGGATTTCTAACATTGAGAATCGCCACCCTTTCCTGAAAACTATGCCACCACTAACATATAATTGTTGCCAATTTGTCATATCATTATAATTGCTTCTGTATTTTGTTAGTGGTTTGCAATGTACAGTATTTGTCTTTTATTCTAATAGTTTAATGTAATCAAAATATATTATGAGAAAGGTCAGAGTTCAATGTAATTTATGCTTCTGCTGCTGTACCTTTCTGTATTAAATATATTACAAAATTATGTAATAATGTACCATCATTAACATAATTGCTTCTGTATTTTGTTTTTTTCTAGCTAATTGCAATGTCTTTTGTCTTTCATTCAATCACCATGTATTCTCAATATGTCAAAGTTCAAAATTATCTTAAGTTGTTGTTATGTTTATTGATGAATATGATTTTATTTGACGAAAGGGTGAACATTTTGTTATAATAATATAAAAATATTTATATTATTTATTATAATACAAAATACTTATTTAAATTGTTTATATTATTGTGTTTAGAAAGTATAATTAGAAAATTAGATTAAATATTACTGTATACATGGCATAAATGTTTGATACCTCAGGATTTGTTTCTTGGTTTGTAATTCACCAGAGCTCTCCTAGAATAAAGCATTTTCTTCCTGAAAAACTGATTGAGACTGTAACTAAGCAAGTTGTGCAATCCAACCCTAGCATTCCTTTCATATATGGTAGCAAAATGTGTTTGCCGTATGTTATCCATGTGTAATGTATGAACCGTCTTTTGTTATTATCTATAGTCTGTGTACAGACCATATCGGGGTACGCAAGCTGGGTTTAATTCCATATTTGTACCTTTCAAACAGGTCTGTACAAATCATATTTATAGGCGTCGCCAGAGGTGCGAAAAAACTTTTTTTAACAGTATATTCAAGCAACATTGTCAATATATCTAAAGAAAAAATAAAAGTTTAGTTCCCGCAGATATTGGGTCACGTTTGCATGCTATAGTTAATATATTTATTATGTAATCCTAATATGTGTGTCAATTTAACCTACTCTCCAAAATCCTGGCGACGCCTGCATATAACTGCATAATTTGATTTTATTTGTTTGAAAAAAAAAGTGCAAACTTGGTGGTGTTCAATTAGATGTAGATAATATCATAGTCAAAATATAATGGTATATAAATATATTTATGTAAGTAAATGTTTAACAAATTCTATAAACATTGCAGATTGATATCCAATAATATGTTCCCCTTCTAGTTACATTAGCAATGTGTAACCAAGTGAATCTGTATGTGTATATTGAATGGTGAAAATAAATTAACTATAGAGGTAGAATTCATGTTCACTTTTTTTTATCAGAATCACAGAGTATTCAGAGATGAAACATTTAGCCTGACAAGCTTTGTGTTCGAAACATGTCCTAGACTGACAAGCTTGTGTCCGAAAGATCTCCTAGCCCGACGAGCTTCTATCGGGAACATCTCCTAGCCTGACTAATTACCCTCTTAAAATAACTACTCCTAAAGACAACTGCTATTAAATAATACAATCCATTGTAAAGACAATGAATAGAAAAATTCACTGTACTATAATACAGGGATTTTGTCCAAAAATTAAATTCTTTTCAATAATATTGTTAAAGATGCGCATACATTGAGTTAAGGCCCATTTACACTAGGGCGATAACGATCGACAATAAATAGACAAGCATGCATTTTTCTTATATAAAACAAAATAATTTAGAAAGTTTTTCGTTCTAGAATTATAGAATACTCATTTATTCTGTCTTTGATAAAATAATATTTTTTTTTAAATCCAATCAAATGACGTCATGATCAATAAACCGTAAATATCGTTGTATTGTCACGATATTATTGCTCTTACTAATCATGATGTCATTTGATTGGACGTCTGAAATTATCATTTTCATCAAAGGAAGCATAGATGGTTTCTAAATAGTCCTAGAATAAATACTTTTTAGATTTCTTTTGTTTTATGTATGAGCAATGCATGCTTGTCTATTTATCGTCGATTGTTATCGTCCTAGTGTAAATGGGCCTTTATCCTCTTATTGATGTATAGTAACCAGTTACGTCAAATAAAAGGCTAGAAATTTGCCAATTTTTGAAAGGGAAACAATTTTTGTACTTATAATAGTACAGGGAGTTTTGTCAACAAAATACACTTTTCAAATTGATAAATAAATAAATACACTTTTCAAAGTCAATAATTTTGTCATAATGTTTCTTTGTATGTTTATACATGCAATATATAGTATCATCTTATTGATGTATAGTAACCAGTTATGTCAAAGAATAAAAGGCTATAAATTTGCCAATTTTTGGAAAGAATCCCTGTACAGGGATTTGTCCAAAAAGGGCTACAAAATATACACTTTTCTAAATTAAATAATTATGTCATAATATAATAGTATAGTCACAATATATAGTATCATCTTATTGATGTATAGTAACCAGTTATGTCAAAGAATAAAAGGCTATAAATTTGCCAATTTTTGGAAAGAATCCCTGTACTATAGTACAGGGATTTGTCCAAAAAGGGCTACAAATATACACTTTTCTAAATTCAATAATTATGTCATTGAAATATGTCATAATATAATAGTATAGTCACAATATATAGTATCATCTTATTGATGTATAGTAACCAGTTATGTCAAAGAATAAAAGGCCAATTTTTGGACAGAATCGCACAGGGATTTGTCCAAAAAGGGCTACAAATATACACTTTTCTAAATTCAATAATTATGTCATAATATAATTGTATAGTCACAATATATAGTATCATCTTATTGACGTATAGTAACCAGTTATGTCAAAGAATAAAAGGCTATAAATTTGCCAATTTTTGGAAAGAATCCCTGTATAGTACAGGGATTTGTCCAAAAAGGGCTACAAATATGTACTTTTCTAAATTCAATAATTATGTCATTGAATTATGTCATAATATAATAGTATAGTCACAATATATAGTATCATCTTATTGATGTATAGTAACCAGTTATGTCAAAGAATAAAAGGCTATAAATTTGCCAATTTTTGGAAAGAATCCCTGTACTATAGTACATGGATTTGTCCAAAAAGGACTACAAATATGCACTTTTCTAAATTCAATAATTATGTCATAATGTTTCTGTATATGTGTATACATTGCATAAAAAAACCTAAATCAACTTTGACTTTCCTCTGTGATTCTAACAACGGATTCTTTGTAATCTTTCCACTGAATAAGCTTGTATAACCCGAAAAAAAAAAAAACAATAATGGAAGAGAATAGCACTAGTTTGAATCAGAAACATACCTTTTACTTTCCAAATCCAATTGGAATTTTTATGGTTTGGATTTAGTACAAATATATTTTGTAATAATTGTATAACAATGAGGTATTGTATGTATTATATCCTATTCTATACGACATACAGACAATTACCCGTGCAGGTACAATTTCACGTACAATATTTTAATATTTTAAAATTATCATTCATTTTCATGAACACCCTTTTTAAATCTAGTTGCCTCTATAATACCAATAAAAAGCCCTTATTTACGAGAGTTTGTATCATAAACAAGCTTAATACCAGCAAATTTCAAAAGTTTCATACTAAAAATTGTTTTTGTGCTGCTTGAGCAACGAATTTTTAGTTAAATTTCAGAATACATTTTTTTTTTACCAACAATAATATTTCATGTCTCTCTGGAACTAGAGTTTATGCCTTTGAGATTGGTAAAATTTCAATTAAACATACATAGTTTATGCAGAGCTGCAGTAGACCACACAGTAAAGTGGTATTTGAGGGAGTCTCTTATAGAGAGAAAAACCTATAGCCTACAGTAGGGATGGACCTATGCGTAGGACCTATGCATGCTATAACAAAGCCTAATAATAATAATATTTGCAAGGACTGATGAACTATGTCATGTTTTTTCAAATTTTTTCAGGTACAGCCGCTCCATAATCTCTTTGCTTTTCTTCCTTATATCTTTTAACATAAAATTATTTTTACTAACACACATTACTGTTTATATGCCTAATGTAATATGTTTTACATCTTTAACATAATTTCATAAACATCTTCATGTCGTACAACTACTCGTAACATTTTTTCTCAACTTTCTATCATCTAAAAGTCGTAGTTAGTCATGCCTCGGGTCACATTCTATGGTCACCGTACAGGTAGGCTACTACATTAGTACTTCTATGAATGGATGACTAGCCGGTGACAATAACGCTAGTTGGTCATACCCAGTACCGTTTTGATTTTACGTTCATTCGGGAAACCACCTCACGACAAAGCCTAGTGATTTTTTCAAATATTGGGTTTTTTGAGTACCAAGTCTGGCTTAACATCAAACAAACAAAAACAAACAAAAACAAACGTTATTTAATGTTATTATTATTATTATTATTATTATTATTATTATTATTATTACATTCATTTAATAAACATTGTACAAATATTCAAGCATTAAATACAAAGAAAATTCACATATATTTACAAGTCAAAAATTCATACAGATTAATAACAAATAATGGTTTTATAACGATAATACATTTAACCAGAAGAACTATGTCATGTTTTTTCAATTTACTGTGCGCATGCATGCATGCTTCTTCCTTCCACCAGGTCCAGGTGACAACAACGCATAGATTGACACAGCTTGTTCTAAAGCTCTGTCTACACATAAAATTAGTTTGACAACAAAAGTTTGATGTGGTGTGGATGCTCAAATATGGTAGTGATATGCCCAAATATGGTAGTGATATGACATCATCATGTCCATATATGGGCAAATTTGATAGTTTAGAGAGATCTTTAGGTTGTTGGTCGTCGATGTGAATCAATTCATTGTTTCTGTATCATTGATGAGGGTCATAATCCAGACCTGGCAATTGTAAAATATTTCTTCTGCCAGCAACCCTTAAACGATGTTACACGTACATCAACTTCTCCTTCTTCTAGCTAAAAAAAAAATTGATTTTTAGAGAGGTATAACACATTTATAGAACTTTCACTGCTGGTCTTTAATTTGGGAAGGAGTACACTTCAGAAATAGTGTGGTTCTTTTAAACTCTACAAACCCACCTGATTGCAGGCGTGAAAATTTCCCTTACATTAAAAAAAATAAATATAGTTTATTGTCAAAAGGTTGACATTAGACAGTAGTTTGCAACAACCCAACCCTTATCACCATCTTGAAAAACAACAAGATGCTGGTATAATAAAGGAGTATGCTTGTGGCAGTGTTTTTATGATGTTAATGGAGCCGAGACAAAATAACAGTGTTCGTGTATGGGTTAAATATAATGTAATGCTAATAGCAGGCCTTGTCTTTTAAGGCGAGCGAGTGCAATCACTCACCTAACACACTCCTAAACAGCCCTTGAGGTGTGTGATTTACAACATGCTTAAATTTAATAAACTTCTACACACCAAAATACAAACAGCACACCTACAGCACCCCTGAATGTATTGAGGAGTGCAATTTGTAGCACACCTATAATTTTCAAAAGACAAGGCCTGTAATAGACCCTTGTTCACACAGGATATTTTGTTGTTTGTTAGGCAGGATGGTCAGATGCTCACATTATTATGACTAATGAATAAATAGCTAGCTTGTCTTGATAAGTTAGTAAAACAGTGTGGTGATGTGAGATTCCGTTTTCGGACTTTTTTCCTGTTGTCTTGATCAATGTATTCGGTTTATTAGGCTTTTTCCTGGTTTCTTTTACATTAACTTTTTCATTTTTATACTTGTGCTAAACAGCACATAGAGACTATTTGTATTTTGCGCTATATAAATTTAAAACTATTAAACCATTAAATGCTTAATCAGAGAGTCATTTTTTAGGGCATCTTACTTAACCAGACGGACAACACAGCGACGACAAGCGGTGGTGGCACATGGTTAGTCTCGATTTATAGACATTATGAATACTAATCAAAAATGTTGTTTAGTAAAGAGAAACCGATATTATTAAATGAACAGAATTTTGTAATTGAGAAGCTTATACTGTAATTTGGAGATAAATTGCTATACACAGTTCCAGTCACAAGAGAGTTCTGGCCAATAAGTTCACCACTAGCAAATTTATTAATGCACAATTTATCTTTTAATCACATTAAAAGCTTTCAATACAAACTACACTTAACAAGTAGCCTAAATTTTTCGGTACTGGTAAATTCAAATTTGGATGTATACCAGATCATGTCAATTTGCTGTGTCAATCAAAATAATGCCATAGATAATCCTACAGTACCTACTGGAAACTATTACTGTACTATTCAGTTCTATCTACTGTCCAGTGAAAATCACCCTAAGCTATCTTCTGGGTATAAGGATATTAGCAATTACAAGGTACCTGGGGAAAATGTTAGCTAGGACTAAGAATGAACAAATCATAAATTAAAGATTGTGCTACTCAGTTACTGTATATTATTTCAAATAAATTTAAAAGTAATGAATAAACAACTGCATTAACAGTCAATGCAAATTCTACTAAACTGAAAAATAAAAAGTTGTATGTGTTTATGCAAAGTACCAATATAAATACCAATGTATTTTAAGAGGTGAATCTTCAACTATGTTCTTAAAGAAAGAAGGTAAATGTCATTTGCAAATGGCCTGTTTTTTTTTTTTACTTGTTTTGTAGAACAATTACTTGGGACTTTACGAAACATGACGGGAAGCCACGGGACGGTGCTCATGAATAATTTATGCATGAGTTTTAACAAAGTGAGCGGAGATTAGCCTGAAATTCTTAACATTTTAAAGACAACTTAAATATACAGTTTAAATTACACTTAAATGAGGAATTTTAAAAACTACAGTAAATAATATTTAAAACTAATTTTATTGTTTATAATAATAATAATAATAATAATACAACATTTATATAGCGCCCTTTTCATGAGTAATCATGCTCAAAGGCGCTTTACAAGCATTATTACCCCAGTATTTTTTTGGGATCAAACACGTATGGAAACATACTCCCATAATGCAGCCGGTAACCAGCGCAAAGTTGTGTCTAGATCTAACTGGGTATCCATTTATACACCTGGGTGGAGAGAGGCAACGTAAGTAAAGTATCTTGCCTACAGATACAAGCAATGCGGCGAGAGTTGGATTCGAACCTAGGTCTGACGATCGGTAGTCCAACGTCCAACACACTGCGCCACGCGCCCTTAATGAAATAAAATTTTTATTTGGTTAAAATAGCTGTGTTAAAAGCGTCACTTGAATGCAAGGACCCTAGCTAGGAAGTCTAGACCTATGCTGTATCACTAGAGTCAAGTGATTCAGATGGGCCCCGCGCCACAAGACAGGGAAGGGATCGAAGAGATATACTGCCGGTCGTCGTCTTCGCGCAAGGGTGCGTAACTAATAAAACGGCTATGTCGACTGTTTATAATTTTACGCGCTCTAGCAAACACATGACATTCGTCATCCTCCCCTAACTGTCATGTTTTGTAAAGTCCCTACTATTAAACATGTGTCGACATTTAATATTACGATCCCTTGGTGTGCCAAAAATACTAGAATTCATATATTATATTAAGGTGTCATAAATTATGCAAATACAGTAATCAATTATGTTAATATGATTCATGATTTAAATATAAATATGGACTGAAAAATTAAAGTATGCTAATGAGTACATTTTGATGAGAAGGCAACATGGATTATGCTAATTTTTGATGTAAATTAACAACAATGTGTAGATGACAATGATTATAAATTATACAATGTTAACTTGTGAATCACAATAAATGTTATGTTAATATGGTATAGATTATGCAATATAATTATAATAATTCCATGGATTTATGCTAATTCAAACCTAATTTTAATAATGCAACTGATTAACATACAGTACTGTGTGTAACTCATCAAACATAGTCTATTATTATTTTAGGAATACCAGACAGTAAAGTATGAATTAAAAGAAATATTTTAAAATTATATTTTTCAATGTCAGATCATAAAAATATATTACAGTGATAATATTATACCTAGAAAGCTTAAAAAATTAATCTCAAATGTCTGTTATATTATATTAAAGCAATACGGTGAAAGCAGAGAATACGTTGAATTATGCAGCCTTTTCAATGCCATCCCACACAATTAACCTATGTCGTCAATACATTATCATAGCTGATATAAAACTGCAGAGGGCAGCACAAAGAAAATAAAGAATATTCATAAGAGATTCAATTGCAAAAAGTGTGATAGTATCTATATATAAATTTACGTAAGGGCAAAATTCGGTAAATCTCGGTTTATTTCTAGAATTTCTACTCGATGGTATATAAAGTTGGTTCATACTTTCGGTACTGATTTTAACCATCTGATGTAACCCTGTTTACTAATTAAATTGAGTTAGGTAATTAGTTATTGACGATTAAAACGAATTTAGGTTCAACGATTTGCCCCAAATAGGGGTGTTTTCCGATCGTGGTATACACTGTCTAATGGATGTCCATCTTGAAAAATACCCGCCACAAAAATACGAGGAGGCTTCGCATTTTCCTATCTCCTCCTACGATAATTGTTTTTAATAGCTGAAAACTGGTTGAACAGCTAGAGTACAGCATCATAATGTTGAAGACAGGCCGATTTTCTTTAAAAAATACTATTTTGATAGATTTAATATACGATTATACAAATGTATTGATTTGCGATGAATGGAACATTCCAATCTCTGTTTCACAAGTGTCTATTCCCTCAGGCGTCGTAAAGGCAAGTACAGTACTGTATACTCGAAATTTGATCCATTTTTGTTTTCAATCTGTGCTGCAGAGGTTGGATATAATTTTTTTTTAAACGGATAATGAGCTAGCGTTTTCACTCGCCGTATATTATGTACAAATCTTTATTATTGCAGTTAAACCACCCACATCATCACCTTTCCCTCACTGGCATGAGTAGCGTTGTAAAACCAGTAGAGAATAGGCCTACGGTACATCACATGCCCTAAACGCAGAACAACTTTGGTGGGTAGGGTAGGAACCAACTTAAGTATGAATTGGCTCTAAGAAACAATTGAAAACCATTAGGCCTACTAATTAAGTTGAGTTAGATAATTTAATATTTATTGACGATTAAATCGAATTTATGATTTTCCCCGAATAGAGGTGGTTTTCACAAATTGTTTTACATTATATTATAAACATATACACGTCGTAGTGATGTAGGCCTATCGTTACATGTGCTGTACTATTTCAATCGACTAGAACGGTGATAGTTTCAACAAAGTATTACATCGCAATGTTTTACTGTGTTTAGTGGTATATTATTTGTAAAACATGAAAGCAATTAATATTTCGTTACTAAATGGATAAAGAATATATTTTAACATTGTTCCTCTTTGCACCCATCCTCTTCCCCATCCCTCAACCCTAATGTTACATACAAAACACAAATTAAGTTTGTTTAAATTTGACTTAAACAATTGGTCTTATTTTGTGACAAGTTTCTCTTTCGGAAGTAATAGGGTGCTAATTTTAGTGAGTACATAAATCACAGTGTCTATTTATTCGTTCCTGTACACGACATGTATTATTGTCCTGCGGTACGTACATTTGAAATCGCCAGTTTTTTAACGCTGAAATTATTATGTATTCGAGAACCATCTGTGGGCACGACCTAGATGGTACGCGAGCGAATGTTTGTCAGTGGAATGGCACAAATAATTTCATTAGCTGAAAAATGAATTGGTTATATTATGTGAAAATATAAAAAATACTCATCTTTCACAGAATTCATTATTTGTTTATTACATAACTTATTAATAACTTCCTTTTAATGAGGTTATTTGAAAAAGGAGCACTCAAAGTTACATAGAATTATAGACGGGGCGAATCGGGTCATAAGCATTTGGAAGTTTGAGACAATCATTGTCCTAGTTATGAATGTAGATAGCTTCTTTAAGATATATAATAGTTAATACTTTAGATGAAGTGGAGCTTGTACACAGTACTGTGTATGTTCTAAAAACCTATGTCAAATTCTTTGCTTTGGCCTGTGGGGGTAGACAGGGTATCAAGCACACATGTAAAATTATGTCCTTTTCTACCAATTTGTCATCTGGTGCCAACCAGTTAATAATAACTTAACTTATTTTGTATTTTTTAGATATTTTTATATGAATGCTTATATGCTATATTTGTATTTATTGTGTTTTATTTTGTTTTTTAATATGGCGAGCAATGAATTTCCTTTTTGAGGATCAATAAAAGTTATCTTATCTTATCTTATCCTAACTAGTAGTAGTTGGCGCAAGGTTTTGGATTACCTTTAAAGCCAATTTTTATTTTTTAATTGGTATGTTGCCATGTCATAAATATTAAATCCAATTATTTTTATTTGAATATTGTTTTTATTTGGTGCAATTATGCATTATCATTATTACTGCAATGTGATTGTTTGCAGAAAACAATAGGGCCAGACCCTGCGGGAACCATGGTTCCAAAGGCAAAGTTTTAATTAATACAGGTACAAGTTATTCGCGGTCGAAAAGAAAATAAGCCAAAACTAACATACAGCGTTAATACGTTGTTTCATGTTCCGTGACTTGCTAGATTTAATTATTCATTTTGTCATCTGTTTCGTTCTATGCCCTGCAGATGTACTTTTTTCTGTTTATTATTTTTTCTTTATTTTTTCAAACTTTTATCTACTAGTATTCTATTCATTTTTTTTATTTCATTATTTTTTTAATTAATTTCTTAACTTTATTTGTTCATAATTTTCTATTTTTAATTAATTTGTAAAGGCAATCCCGTCTCAAGATTCACATCTTTCTAGGATTTGCCTCGGTCCATTTTCTTTATTATCTCTTGCCATTGTTGTTTTTTTGTTACTTTTTTTCTTTTAGACGTTAATAATAAATATTCTTTTGAATTTGAATACCATTGCCAAAGAGCTTACCAAATCATTCCCATAAAGTTCATGAAAGCAATCCAATGCCATACATTGACGAGCACACATTGTCTTCTCAACACCATGTAATTGCAAACATTTGTCACTCCTTTCACAATTTGATAATTCATTCTTGTATCTTTTCTCCTAGGTAGAATATAAAATATTGAAATAATTTATTTTGATCCTAATATTATAGAAGATACATTTTTCGTTTTTTGCTGATCCAATATGTTGAAAAGTACTAGAATTGTCTATTCTATAAAATAAAAAATGTATGCAGTAAAGAGAGGTTAGTTCTACCCTTTCAGGCAATTTACATTATCGTTTTTATTTAGCTTTTACTTATTTTATTTGTATCTTCATTGAGATACTATTACCAGCCTATTAAGTATTACTAATACATAGGGCAACTAAAAATTAAAATATGCAAATCCAAAACAAGATAACAAATCAGACACTGGATGCCCTCATGTCAACATAAACAATCTTGATTCTGATGTGTATTCTGTTTGATAACTTACTACTTTTGGCTTCTTCTTATAATGATATCTCTGGTATATGTACTGTTTTCTGGCAGCACATCCAATACCAAGTAGATAAAGGTACATGACAACCAAACAAAGTACACCAATTCTTAAACTATTATGCATTCTATAAAACAAATATGAAAGCAGCATTTGAAAAAAGCTATCCACTTACTAGTAAATGTGAATGAATTGGAAAAACGGCACAGATTACAATACAATTACAAGTAAAAAATAAAAAAATATAGTTACTGTAGTAAAAGTATAATTAAGCATTTTAAATTATTTCACAAAAAAAAAGACACACACAAGGTTATCCCATGGTTTTGGAAGAAATTTCTATTATGAGCCACTAAAATGTGCTTCGACACAACATTTTCTGCTTTCTGATTGGCTGTTGGATACAAAAAGTAAATTCGCAGTGGGTATACATACTGTTATCCACATGCTAAAATTACTGATGATACTGTATCTGCGCCTTTTCTAGGCCCCTTATTGTCTATTGAGAAGATAAGGCCTCCGAGTCCGAGACCTGAAAAAATTATTTAATATTATTATTTAATTATTAAATATTTATTCGATACCGGAGTGTTAGTTATGACCTGACAATGTCTGGTACATCTAGGCAAGCCTAGGCCTACCCTACTCTCTAGAGGCCAAGTTAGTTTTCTCTAGCTACAGAACAGTAGGTAGGCTTCTCGAGTAGGCCTAGCATCAGAGTGTCTGTAGGCCTAGTAGTAGTGTGAAGTAACTTAATACTAGGCCTCTACTAGAGCCTAGCCTTAATATTAGAGGCTCTACTAGTAGAGGCTACTACTAGTACTACTCTACTACTAGTACTGTAGGGCCTAGCTAGGGCCAGGCCCCTAACTAGCTAGCTATTACTACCTAGGGCCAGGCTATTGCAATTAAATAAAACATGGATTCCATTAAACATTTTAGGTACCTGATCCTAAAATACAAAACAAACGCATAACTAACCCTCAGTTCAGAGAAGAATTAGGCCTACCTGATCCCATTAACCTTTAAGTAGTTAGGCCTTCGTTCATCATAACAAAGATCCATCCATGTGTCCCTCTCTCTCTCCTCTGTAGTCTGCATGCTGCCCTCATGATCAGATGTACAGTATTTTATCAAAACTATCTTTGATAATACAGTATATGATATGTATCCCCAAATATTTTATATAGCTGAAGGCTTTACCTCCCCACCACACCCATATAGTAGTAGGGAAGGCAATCGCCGCCAAAAATAAAAAAATACAATTTATTCGTGGTAATATTACATATGGGCTGGCATGAATGTATTGCACAAAAAAGTACGTTGTTCTGCTTCTTCGTTTTAATATAGATAATGTGACATGTCACAGTCGGTAAGGAATGCCTTAAAAGTCCTATTACTGTAGTGATAAATCACATTTACAACCCACCCAAAACATGTCAACCGACTTCTTTTCAAGGTTGTATGGTTTTCGCTGGAAAGATGCTGAAATGTATCAGAAAATAAACACCCTAGCAGAGTGTCAATTGCCTCCTTCAAAGAGTGGGAGAAGTGCATGGATCTCCGTCTCCATCCTGTAAATATAATAACCATGGACAAAATGTATAATTTTGTCCATGTATCAACATACAGTAACCATCTTGAATTCCACAAGGAAATCTCATTCTGCAATAACGACATTGATTCCTGAAAACTTGTATAAAGTTAGTCATTGGGCTCCGCTATCATTAATCTTTGGAAGTTGTGCCTGACAAGAATATAATATAGTAGTGCGTCAGTAGAAGCTTGCTGCACAAGCCGAGACTTGATCAACCAGTGTCACCGTCATGTATGAATGCCTAAAAACATCTAGCAAAGGATGGCTGAACCGAAATTATAATATATTATAGTCAGATTGTCCATCGAGACCCAACTCTGTACAACATAACAAACTTTAAAAATCACAAATAATTAATCACTAACATTTTCAATCGGATTTATTTTAAGCATGTTTTAACTTTTGTTTACAATGCATAATGAAATTGAGTGATTTTTTAACAGTAATATTAGTAAACTAATGACATACCATCTAATAATATTATATTTGAAAAACAGCAAACTATTCATACTGTATGTGCATATATTGGTGATACATTTATACATCCAAAGCAAATTACAATCTGTATGAATGTGTCAATGGCGCAGAAAAGGGGGAATGCAAGGGGAAGAGAAAGTTGTTGATAATCAAAAGTTGGTAGTACATAACTCCACTTTTTTCTCTTTCTTCCTCCACAACCTGAAAACCACTCTACAACCGAGATAAATGGACTGTATGTAACATACTGTAGGCCTACTGTTAGGAAATTACACATGATTATAATGCACTAATTGCATTGCTAAAACTAAACTACAATATTTATCCAAATCTTATATGGCGATTCTATTTTCACATTTTACATGGCAAATGCTCAGGCAAAAATTGAATACTTTTTAATGGATCAAAGAACAAGTCTGGCTACCAAACTACTGACATTGAAAATACTTGACAATAATATACTAATCGTGATTTACAGTGGGTAACATTTATACATATACAGTACAAGTTAATTTCATTGATATAAAATATGTGGTAATTTTATATACCCATACTTATCAGTTTTAAAGCAGTTTCTTTACACACAAAACCCCTGTAACCCAAGGATCTGTAAAACCATCTACATGGATGAGTTTAATAAAAGTAAAATGTATGTTATACTGTACTAAGAGTAAATATTCCTCGTCCTGAAAATACTGTTTTTAACCATATTGAAAAATTAACTATTTCATAATGAGGGGCACATTCTGACATATAATTATATTAAAGGAAAATAAAAATGGAAAAACATTGAGGCTTTAATAGTGCTTCTTAATCATGGTGTCTTAAACTACTTTAGTATGGAATATTTTCTTTATTGTTGCTCTGCATCGTCATTTTCCTGCTCCATTTCTGATGTCCAGAGAGTAAGGTTGTCTCGAAGAAGCTGCATGATCAGAGTTGAATCCTTATAAGAATCTTCCTTGAGTGTATCAAGCTCAGCAATGGCATCATCAAATGCTTTCTTAGCCAAACCACATGCTTTATCTGGACTATTCTCAATCTCATAGTAAAAGACTGAAAAATTCAACGCAAGACCAAGCCGCACTGGATGGGTTGGAGGCAATTCATTGGCACATTCGTTTGCTTTTTCATACGCCGATCTTGCTTCATCCGTCAAACCTTGCCTTGTATCAGTGCCTGCTACTTCCACCTGGTATCGGTAATAGTCTCCTTTCATCTTATAAAAGAATGTTTTGTGCTCAACATCTGCATTTTCATCTGTTAAACAATGATCATCAATTAGAAGGAGAACCTCAGAGCAGAGTTTATTCAGCTCACCTTCAATTTTCTTTTTCATTTCGTTCCCAACTGCTTGTTTTTCGTCATCAGCATTATTAATCATGGAGGTAACTACTCTCCAGGATGAGCGTCGAGCCCCACACACATTTTTGTATGCTACAGAAAGTAGATTTCGCTCTTCAGAGCTGAGTTTACCACCACATTCCGACTCCACCACTTCTCTCATGGCATCTTTCATGTCGTCATACCTTTCTGTTTGCTCAGCAATTTTCGCCACTTGCACTTTCATTTCACGGTTATCTGCAAGATTAAAAAACACAGTTACCAGTGGGCAACTACCATGGCCTATAAGATCAACTACTTTTACGACAACTACCCTAGGACAACTATGCTTAGCAACTATTTCTAACTAGTCCTAGGATGACAACCCTAGGATAACTACACTAGGACAACTAGGGCCTACACTAGTACAACTACCCTAGGGTGATGATATTGCACTGACAAACTCATGCAGTAAGTAAAGGTTTAGTCTGCTCACTGTTTGGTTATGAAAGTCATGCTACATACACCTAATGTGCATAATTATTAGTAGACATGTCAATTTGCGACAAGCAGAATATACGCTATGACATGTCACCTCACATTGTCTCCTTTAAAGTTGATAAATTTTTTTAGATTTACAATATAAAAACGTTTAGCTGGCAGCTCGAAAGTATTTCCTCGGTAGCTACAGGCCAAACAAGCCTTTTATAATCACATTCATTGCAAATGAAATACTGAACCAAAATTATTGCGATACGGATAGTAATACAGTAGTAGTCAGATTGTCCATCAACATAACAAACTTTAAAAATGAAATAATCACACCAATATTTAATGACAAACACTTTATATCAGATTTATTAAAAGCATGTTTTAACTTTCCGTTGACAATGCATAAATTGATTGAACACTCTAAAACCAGATAATGAATTTGAGTGAAATACATTTTTAAACAGTAATATTAATGAACTTAAAAAACAAAACTAATGACATACCATCTAATAATATTATATTTAAAAAAAACAGCAAACTATGCATACTGTGATGTGCATATATTTACACATCCAAAGCAAATTACAATCTTTATGAATTTGTCAATGGTGTAGGAAAGGAATAACGTAAGAGAAAGTTAATTATGTCGTACATATTAAACTCCACTTTCTTCTCTTTCCTCTTCCACAAGCTGAAAACCAAGATAAAAAGACTGCATGTAACATACAGTAGGCCTACTGTAATAGAAACTTACACATGATTATGCACTAATTGCTTAGTTAAACTGCATAACAATCAAAGTCAAAATCTTGATTTTGTTTTCACATTTACATGGCAAATGCTCAGATAAAAATCAATATAAAGATTACTATACTATATGTGGATCACAAAACAAGGAGGCTTACTTATCAAATTACCAAACTGCTGACATTAAAAATACTGTACAAAAAACCCTAACTGACGATTATTATATGCTAATCTTGATCTTCTACAGTGTTTAATAAAATATTTGTTTTAAAG
The DNA here is from genome assembly GCF_964355755.1 of Antedon mediterranea. Taxonomy (NCBI): domain Eukaryota; kingdom Metazoa; phylum Echinodermata; class Crinoidea; order Comatulida; family Antedonidae; genus Antedon; species Antedon mediterranea. The sequence continues at coordinate 22,597,436 of NC_092675.1, forward strand.
TTAATGTTGCAGTGAATTGTAAATGAAAAAACATGATTTTCAAAAAAAAATTTAAAATTAGAAATAGACAAAGAGCTCTGGTGGCTTTTATATAAAATGCTAATTCTAACCAAAGTAAAATACCTCGCCAGTATGTGAATTAAAACAAACTATTATGAGTGCATATACCACTGTGCGTCTGTGGGCTTATATTAACTGTAAATGATTTTATTTTATAGTAATAGTAACATTCTTAATATGAAGATACTGTTTTAAAACATTTTCAACAATTTTGCCAAAAAAATAATCAAAATAGTAAAAAGTACAGTAATAAAAAATTGAAACACATTCATACTTAAATAGAGCCACCTAATAATGGCGTCTTAAATTACTGTAGATGGAATATTTAAAAACCATTATTCTTGTTGTTCTTCATTTTCATCTCCCAAACTTGACGTCCAAAGAGTAAGGTTGTCTCGAAGAAGCTGCATGATCAGAGTTGAATCCTTATAAGAATCTTCCTTGAGATTATCAAGATCAGCAATGGCATTATCAAATGCTTCCTTAGCCAAACCACATGCTTTATCCGAATCATTCTCAATCTCATAGTAAAAGACTGAAAAATTCAACGCAAGACCAAGCCGCACTGGATGGGTTGTAGGCAATTCATTGGCACATTCGTTTGCTGCTTCATACGCCAATCTTGCTTCATCCACCAAAGCTTGCTTCGTTTCTTCGCCTGCTACTTCCACCTGGTAGCGGTAATAGTCTCCTTTCATCTTATTAAAGAATGTTTTATGCTCAGGATCTTCTTGCTCAGGGTCTTTAGGCTCAAGATCTTTTACATTTAAGCAATAGTCATCAATTAGAACGAGAACATCGGAGCAGATTTGATTAAGCTCATCTTCAATGTTCTTTTTCATTGTATTCACAACTGCTTTTTTTTTGTCATCAATCTTATTAATCATGGAGGTAACTACTCTCCAGGATGAGCGTCGAGCCCCACACACATTTTTGTATGCTACAGAAAGTAGATTTCGTTCTTCAGGGCTGAGTTTACCGCCACATTTCACCACTTCTGTCATGGCTTCTTTCATATCCTCATACCTTTCTGTTTGCTCAGCAATTTTCGCCACTTGCACTTTCATTTCACGGTTATCTGCAAGATTTAAAAACACATTTACCAGTGGGCAACTACCATGGCCTATAAGATCAACTACTTTTAAGACAACTACCCTAGGACAAGTATGCTTAGGAACTACTTCTAACTAGTCCTAGGATGACAACCCTAGAATAACTACGCTAGGGCCTACACTAGTACAACTACCCTAGGGTGATATGATATTGCATCCTCTCACAAACTCGTGACTTGTAGTGATGCAAGTAAAGGATTAGTCTGCTCATTGTTGTTTGGTAATGAAAGTCATGCTACATACTCCTACTGTGCATAATAGTAACTGTTTGACCTGCGACATGGCAGTGACCGCTGTCCGCTCGCCTGTATGCAAAAAACTATTTACCCAGTACCTGCAGCTCAAACAAGCTTCTTGGCCTGTGGTCATATTTAAAGGACAACTGTACATTAGAACCATATTTTGACAATGTATTAGAGATGTACATATGATTTTAGACCAATTGCTGTGACGTTATGTGTGCATAGCAAAATCTACCTCATGAATTTTACCTGTTAACATACAAGAGATAGGTACCCATCATTTCAATTGCAAATTTGACCTGTTAAATTCTCCAAAATGTTTAGTCTGTTATTTGAAGAAACATTTCAATATTTAGATAGGCAAAAGAAACAACAACAAAATTCAACGTTGATTAATGATGATTGGAGCTGTGGCTTGGTGGTTATGATGCTTGGCTACCAATCTAAGGGTCCTGGGTTCAAGTCCTGTCATATGTCAGGGTTTTTTTCTCATGACAATTTACAACTCCACTCCCAAAGACTTAATAAGTCTTTGTTTATGTAGAGCATCTTGTGTATATGTTTGTCTTGTGAAATTATTAAATAGTTTATCCATCCTGTAATTGGTGGGTTACTCGCTGTTGGATGAGTATGAAATAAAATAAAAAATAATTTCAAAAGTGTGTTTACTAGTAAGTTATTGTACTATTGACTTGAAACAGTAGTTAGAAACATGAAGAGAGTTGCTCTGGAATCATTCAACCATATCGCGATTATTGGTAAATAAAGACGATGGTGTATACCGTACCATTAGTAATCCACCGGCCTAGTCCTTGTACTCAATGAAGATGGTGTGGAAATCATAAAAATTTCATGAATTTAGGGGTTCATAAATGGCAGCAAAAATGTGTCGCGTACCACAAATTTGTATTCAATCGCGTCATCTTGGGGGTCAATAGACAAGCCTCACAAAGCACGGATAATTGCTAGTAAACACACTTTTTAAATGAATAGTGAAATGTTTAATTTTTTCATAGTTTCTGCAAATAACGAACTGTAAACAACAAACATATTTCTTAGGATAAAACATGTAGCAAAAGAAATAGTGATAGTTCGAATTTCCATTGAGACCCAACTCTGTACAACATAACAGAACTGGAAATAATCGCAAACATTTTCAATCAGATTTATTTTAAGCATGTTTTAACTTTTTGACAGATGCATACATTGATTGAACTAACAAACTAAAACCTGATAATGAAATTGAAAATCGAGTGAATTACATTTTTTTTTAACAGTAATATTGAACTTAATAGTGAACTTATAAAAACAGAACTAACAACATACCATCTAATAATATTATATTTGAAAAACAGCAAACTATTCATACTGTATGTAGTGCATATATTGGCAATACATTTATACATCCGAAGCAAATTACAATCTGTATGAATGTGTCAATGGCGTAGGAAAGGAGGGATGCAAGAGAAAGTTGATAATAATCAAAAGTGGGTAGTACATTAAACTCTTTCTTCTCTTTCCTCTTCCACAACCTGAAAACCACTCTACAACCGAGATAAATTGAGTTGACTGTATGTAACATACAGTAGGCCTACTGTTAGGAAATCACACATGATTAATGCACTAATTGCATTTCTAATGTTAAACTATGCAAAAATCAAGTCCTAATCTTGATTTTCTTTTCACATTTACACGGCAAATGCTATACTTATGTGTTTAACAAAACAAGGAGGCTTAAGGCTAATTTACACAGACAAGCAATAACGGTACTTAGCGGAAAACTGCTTCGCTTATCGCATTTACACAGCGCGCAAGAAATGCATATGGTGTGGTGAGAAGTACGTGCTTGTAGGCCTCGAGGAGTACATGTTGCAGGCAGGCACTGCTGGTCTAGGCACAACGTACAGTATTATGACTGAACTGTCAATAGGTCTAGAGCAGTAGCCTACGCCAGGCCTGGTTTTAGAGGGCCAGTATACGGGTCATTGACCTTGTTGTCTAATAACGTCCCAAATGAATCTTTTCTTTACAATATTCTTATACAATTAGTCACATTGTATAGTAAATAAACTAGGCTGGTCCTTCTGAGGCACTCATATTATTGACATCTTGGACTTGCTTGAATGGGTCCAAAAATTGTTGATAGATGACGCCACATCAATAATGTCATTGATTGGCCAGAATCCGAAATTAATGCGCGGTATAGTGTTCTTTGTAAATGGTCATAAGAAATAACATATATATTCCACTTACTGTTTGTATAAATTGGCCTTTACTTTATACCAAACTAATCATATTGAAAATACTGTACAAAAACCTAACTGACAAATATTATGCCAAACTTGATCTTCTACAGTGTTTAATAATAGGGGTGACATTTATACATGCATACACCTACCCGGTTCATTGGTATAAAATATGTAGCATACCAATACCTATTAGTTTTAAGCAATTTCTTTACCCACAAAACACTTACTCAACAACAGTAGTACATATCGTAGTTACATAATTTAAAGTTAAAACAATGTTACTGTAAATTGTAAAAGAAAAAAAAATAATCTCAAATATATTTTAAGGGTAGAAATAAACAAAGGGTTCTGGTGGCTTTTATAAATGTAACTTCAGCAAAAAAACAATGTGAATTAAAACCAATATCATTATGAGTCCATCAATAGACAACTGTGCGCCTGTGGGTTTAAAATTAACCGTCTTTGATTTTATTTGATACTAATAGTAAAATTCTTAATATGAAGATATTGTTAATATATGAAGATATTGTTAATATATTAACATTATAAAACAATTTGTAATATATTATTGTTAACAGTATTATTATTTATATTGTTCAATTGGAGATATACAATGTGGTAGGTATACAATTTGTGACTGTAGTAAATGGAATATTTAAAAAACCATTATTCTTGTTGTTCTTCACTTTCATCTCCCAAACTTGACGTCCAAAGAGTAAGGTTGTCTCGAAGAAGCTGCATGATCAGAGTTGAATCCTTATAAGAATCTTCCTTGAGTGTATCAAGCTCAGCAATGGCTTCATCAAATGCTTTCTTAGCCAAACCACATGCTTTTTCTGGATCATTCTCAATCTCATAGTAAAAGACTGAAAAATTCAACGCAAGACCAAGTCGCACTGGATGGGTTGTAGGCAATTCATTGGCACATTTGTTTGCCTCTTCATACGCCAATCTTGCTTCACCTGTCAAAGCTTGCTTCGTATCTTCGCCTGCTACTTCCACCTGGTAGCGGTAATAGTCTCCTTTCATCTTATTAAAGAATGTATTATGCTCAGGATCTTCTGGCTCAGATTCTTCTTGCTTAGACCTCTTCAAGATATCGTCATCAATTAGAGAAAGAACGTCGGAGCATATGACATTAAGCTCTTCTTCAATTTTTTTTTTCATTTTCTCTCCAACTGCTAGTTGGGAAGGTGTAATATTAGTATTAGACAAGAAGCTGCTAACTACTCTCCAGGATGAGCGTCGAGCTCCACACACATTTTTGAATGCTACAGAAAGTAGATTTCGCTCTTCAGAGCTGAGTTTACCACCACATTTCACCACTTTTTCCATAGCCAGTTTCATGTCATCATATCTTTCTGCTTGCTCTGCAAGTTTGGCCTCTTGCACATTCAATTCACGATTATCTGCAAGATTTAATAAATACAATTAACAGTATGATTCTAGGGAAACTAACCTAGCACATAAGAAAACCTACCCATACTGTAAGGATAACTAACTATGGAAAACTACTCCTCGGATAACTACCCTAAGACAAACTACAGTAATCCTAGAGCAACCCTAGGACAACCTCTAGATCAACTAATTGAAGATGATGTTAATATGTAGCACCTTGAATTGAAGGTCAGGCAATCCAACAGATAATACTGTACATCCTCTGTGAAAACTCATGATTTGCAATGATGTTATTCATAATAATGTTGTTGTTTAGGACATTTTAAGACAGGTGCGAAAGTACAGTAGCATGTAGTGCCTTATCCATGAGAATTAAAAAAGTGGTCAGGTTGAAACCTTACCAACCGTACTGGTGGCTATGGCCCTGGCACCTCAAAGTTAGTTTGCCGTTTTGTAATGAAAATGGCACAAGGAGTAAATATTTGATTTACTGTATATGTTGAATGCTCAAATTTTTAAACAACAGAATAAGATAAAAACAAAAAATATTACCGTAAAAAAAATGTACACAAGAAGGCCAAAGTTAGATCATGGCCACCGAAAGGGAAAGGAAGAAAATGAAAACAGTACCGGACAGAATTATTGCAGATTTTGAACGCATTGCAGGCTTGACTTATAACTACAAGTTTCGGTCCCTGATGTAACATGACACAGCCAATATATGGCCATTGGTTTGATTGCTGGCATGAAAATGTATAGCCCAAACATACGTCAACAAATGCCGCGGTACCTACAGTACTGTATGTGTGGCTATGAAGTACAGTATATAGAGCATGTACTGTAGTTTTCATAGCCTCTGTTTTTTTTCCTAGGCCGTATGCCTTTAAGTTCAAGTCAGAAATCAATTATTTTTAAACATTTTATTTGTTTGTTAATGACGTCATCGATGTCACAACCCATTTGTAAAATCGAGGATTAGTAAACTGAACGTTCACAAATTACACTAATTTAAGGTCACAAACTGCATTTTAAGTAAAATGGGCCAGATTGATATTTTTGTATTTCTTCAGTGATTCACCCACTTTCGATCAATCGTAAAAGCCAAGAGAAATGGAAGAATCTTAACTTTTCAGCGAAAATACTGCCCCAATTTGTATTAACAAATTCTGCCAAAAACAGAAAGACAATTAATGCAGCAACTCGACGTCAGGCTAGGTCTATACATAGCTAGCGTATGATTATCGTATGTTACCGCTGTTTACCAGCTAGACCTACAGTAAAAATGACCATCCAAGAGAGGACATTTGATGTGAGCTACTTAGGTACTGTACAGTACTGTATGTAGTGCACTGTTTCTCTCTTTTTATCATATTAAACCATAAAACATACATTTAAGACAAGGAATGACCTGGTTTAATGTTTTTAAATTAATATACTGTACATGCATTATTTTACAAAACGTCAACAATTGTAGGGATACAACAGTGTCTTTAAGAAACAGTGCATGATTTGATACGCAAGATGTCTGGTCAGTCTATTCATGGACATGGACACTTATTTCTCCATGGTCTATTAATAGGACATCATGTTTGGAGTCTTCTGACCGCTCTTCTACAACATACCTCAAGGAAGCAACAAGGTACTGTTAAAAAAATTAATTGAGTTAATTTTGACTGGCGGAGGACTACGTTGTAAATTATGAGGAAAAAACATAAATAGTATTTTTATAAACATAATTAGTCTAGTCGAGTGGCCGAGCCGCAAACCATAGCTGTATACAATCTTCACAGGTTCAAGACATTCCTCAACCATTGTTCTGGTGGTAGAACATGTCTTCTCGGATAAGGACTTAAAACTGGAGATCCAGTGTACACATCTGGCTTGTGTGCACTTTAAAGAACCCAGTACTGTACATCTTTCGGAAGAGTAGGGGGGTTATCCCGCTGTATTGGCGTCCACACCTGTGCGCAATTCAGTCAAGTATTTACATAATTATTTGGTTACAATGCATTAATCGTAATCTTTGTGCATATGTTTTTACCTAATCGACGGTGAATATAAATATAAATTGTCCACGACTTTTGTTGCGAACTCTTGTCGTTGCACTCCTCGCCTGTTCTTGATAAATTCCCTTTGAAACCGACCACCTTAAGTTTTTTTCAACTTTACAGTAGATGTTGTCTGTCCACACATTTTTTTATGTAACTTGTCCTGGAGACATTTATAATACTTACTATATGAAAATATTAATTGAAATTAACATTACTGTAACTAACATTTCATTAGAAAAAATCCAAACCTTTTTGTAATGGAGGTGGGAATTTTCTGCACAGTAATTAAAATCACTTAGTAGAAAATTTGTAAAAGAATAAATATTTGTTATATACTGTATAGAGGCACAAAATTCTAAAAAAATAATTTCAATATATTACTATTTGTTTTTTATTCATGGTTGTTTAGGTTATAATTAGACAGCTAGATTGAGCTAGCATAAATTATTTCTAATGAAATCCATCAGTACTGAGAATATAAAGAAAATAAGCAAAAAATATGTTTTTTCTTGTAAATTGTAGGTTGAAACTTACATTTGACCACGCCTTGTACTGAAGTCTGTGTTCCATTTTTCATTGACAGGTTTTCAAGCCTTAGTTTAGTTCAAGTTAAGCCGCGGCCGAAGAACATGAAGTACTTGCCCAAAAAATTCTTTTCTAGCTAGTTTAGGCCTAGGTTAGCCTAGACCAAACTCTAGACAAGTGAGTACGGTAGTGTTTTTCCTACCTAGAGTGTTTGCTGGGCTACTCCATCCAAACCCTGTTCAGTAGTGTTATTGATCCAATTGTGGTTTCAGGCCTTATTTTACGATATAGTATTACTAGGCCTAGGAGTATAGTATTACTAAAGACGTAGGCCTCATCTACCTAGCTAACCCCTACTCTACTGTAGGCCTAGCCCTAATTTAATTAAATAATTTATAGCCTAAAAAAATATTAAATATATAGGTCTATGCCATCAAAATAATGTCTACTTAATAATCTCTAATTCAATATTATTAGTACTAAACTACACAAAGTCTACTTACTACACCTACCTAACCCTACTATCGGGCTACCTAGGCTAGGCCTTCTAATTATAACTAGCTAGACTAGGCCTGCCTCCCACCTAGCCAAACGGCTAGACCTCCTACCTATAGAGGGCCGGCAAGGCCTAGCCAAGGCCCCTAGCTTGCCTCATACATAATTCTTTATTCCAACAACCCATCCAATAGCCTACGCTCTAGTTCAACTCATATTTGGCCCTAACTAATAGATAATTAATGCATTATTCTAACCCATTTTGGCTTCAATCTGATTGAACACTTTCACAACTCGAAATACTGATATGGGAGTAGCCTCTAAACTCAGTCTCTCCGATTTTTTCTAGCTGGTGTGTAATAACTATGAAGCACTTCCTGATGACGCTGTGCCAAAAACAAAATGGCTACGGTTCGCTTCCTTCCGCTTGACAGATTTTCGTAAAACCATACGAATCAAACCCGATTAAAAATTCAGAGTATTCGTAACAATACAAAAGACACTGGGATACTTTTTTGAAGAATACTTCCTACGCAAAAAGTACGTGTGTATCACACCGTAACTGTGGCCTTGACTGCTGAAAGTCGTTGTTGTATAAAAGAAGGCGGCAATCCGCGTGGTGCCGCGGACCACCAGATTCTCTCAGTATTTTAATGTCGCGCGGTTTTTATGTTGTGTCCACGCGTCTAGAGTAAGTTTGGTGGGCGGTTTGTACTCAGTTACACCACGCACATCGATCACCTAAATATAAAAGGGGAGTGGGGTTGGTTGTTGTAACCGTAAAAGGGTCTTCTTTTTTTAAGCCTCCCTGGTAATGGTGGAGGGGTTTAAATTTTGGAAAAAGAGCATTTGGATCCACTTTTTAATGATGGGGGACCAACTAATTTACAAAGCGTAGGCCTACTATAAATCTAAATCAAATTTTATAGTATGTGATTAACATGGTGATTGACAGGCGGTATCCATATCTCCAGCCCCGCCGGACATGAATTTATCTTAAAATGGTCATGGTTTTTTTTTTGCCACACTGTTTATAATTTTTTCCCCTAAAAAATGCTTCTCTGTTACTATAGTTACAAAAAAGAATGGAGATGTTAATGTGCTCCTTAGGAATGACGGCTAAAATGGGTTAAAATTATCGCTGTGGCTAAAGATACGGTACCGTATTCTAACTTCTGTTTACTAAAGATACGGTAAAATTGCATTACGTCATAACCAGCCAATGGGGTGCTGGTACGTGTGTGACGTCATATCGCGAAAACCATGGAGGTATGGCGAAAACAGTGATCAACCGCATTTTCTTTATGCTTTATTTATCGCTATTATCGCCGTCGTGTGTGACAAAAACTAAATGTAGCCTACGTCTGTTATTATTATTGAAAAGCCATGTTGATTTTAATTCTAGAATAGAGAAAACCGTTTTAAAAGAGGCCTAGGCCTACTTACTACGTACTATGTATAACCTCATTATATGAGTTTGTTTGTGAAGGGAAAGCGATTCCAGGCTGTGGCCAGCTGCATATGTGTGCGCTGATTTCTGTGACTCGTCAGCCCTGGGGCTACACTGCTGTCTAAATCATAGTATTTAAGGGCTCCTTTATTGTCCGCATTTGCTTGTTGTTTATGGTCACCATTGTAAACAAAGTTTTAAAAAAATATAGGCCTAAATAGGCCATTTGGAATAAAAATAAAACCCTCATCTGCAGCCCAGCACACACATCCACGCAGCCTGGCGCCGCCGATAGGAATTCTCTACATATATACAACCAACAACAGACGCGATATGAAAACAAAATCCCAAGTCCTTATACGATGACGTCACACACGTACCAGCACCCCATTGGCTGATTATGACGTAATGCAATTTTACCGTACCTTTAGTAAACAGAAGTTAGAATACGGTACCGTATCTTTAGCCACGGCGTAAAATTATACACTTTTAACATGATTAATAAACATGCCACGTTTGTGTATCTTATTTAATGTTATTCTATTGTATATAGGTAGTGTGTACAGAGAGCTTCAATATATTTCATATATTTGTATTTTTCTTCAATTAAAGACCATTTTTGTTAAATAAACTTCAAATGTATCATTTTTAGGTAGGGTAGAACAGCCATTGAAAATTTGTAAGAACGTCAGACTACTGTAATTACACCAGTTTTTGTTACACACAAATTTTTTAATGATTTATATTTTATATGTAGGGCCTATTTTTTACCATTTGTAAATTTTGAATCAATTCAATTTATTAAACTGCAGGATGAAAATGTTTTTTAATCAATAAACCAGAAATGAATGAAAGGACAAACAACCAGGTAACATTTACCTTGCCATACTAATCATATATGCATGGTATTATCCAGGGTTTCCCTCGGGTAGGGGTTTATGATATAAAATGATATGACATCAAGTGCATGTTATTAACATGGCTTAGTGATAAATTTAACTTTCCAGAAACAAGTTAAAATCAGTTAAAGATTGTCCCCCTAAAAAAAATTATTTTTTAATTTTTTTGTTGAATATGTTATTTAATGGTCACATAATAGTTATTCACTCTCACAAAAAATTGGGTCTGAACAAAATTTATTTACCTGAGAAAAATGTAATTTAAAGCAAAAAATGGTCAAATTGTCTCGAAGACAATGAGTTTTGGGGTAATTTAACTGTTTATTTTGTCTTTTTATAGGTGAAATAATTTTTTCCCCCGTTTTTTTTCTTATGGAAGTGAACAACTTCATTAAAACTGCAAAATGGCCTATTCAAAGTCCGATTTTAAAAATCTTTATTTTTCATGATTTTGGGGGACAATACATCTTTAAAATATAAGTTGTTAAACTTTAACATTCTAAACCATCAATCGTCAGCTTCAACGCCACAAAACAACAGAGGTCTTCGGTTTCAGAAACAACAAAAATGTATAAAATGTACAATTAAATGTCACAATAACATTAAATATAATGTTAGCATGTATTTGATCAGATAACATTTTATATCATAACGAAAAGTAAAATTAGCGACCGGGCCCTAGACCCTTCAATAAAACAATTCTGACTAATTTCCAAACTGGTCTTTTTGGCCCTGGAGTGTTTATAATTAGAGATTACAGCTACTAAAGACCACTACAACCTGGGTCCCAAAAGTGGTCTTTAATTTGAGGTATACCTGTATTATATTATAAAATTAGGACAAAGTAGTTGGGAGAAACAGACTTGATTATAGGTAAAGTAAATGTGGTTACAACCATTTTAAACAATAGAAATTTTAAACCCGGAGTTGACCTTTTAATCTATTTTAAATTTTCGCTATTTCGATTTCAACTACAATGTTTACCGTTTCCCAAGTGAACTGCATATTAAGCTATGTCTACACTATAAACATAATGTGACAAAAAAATGTGAGTATGCCTAAATATGGTAGTGATATGTGTGTTATATGTAAATTTGATCATTGATGATTCCAGTACTATCTATTTTTACCCATATACAGTAAATGGCATGCAGTCCATTTAAGAAAAATTTAAATTTGTCAAAATCAACTTGTTCATGAGAAAAAGGCATATTTGTTGTTAACAAAAGTTGTTTCTACAACATGCTATACCCTAGCCACTTGATATCACATGGAAAGTGATATGGTTTCATCCAACAACATCTTTATTTGTGCACACTATTTTAATTTCCTAACTTTTAACATCCAAGGATGGAAGCAGAGGGGTTTTGTGTTGACTATAAAAATTGAAATAAAATAATAATAAATATCAATTTACTTTTAAAAAAGAAGTTGAAAGATTGACTGTTCTATTCACCTTGTTGATTGAAACAATCTATGTTCCAACAAATGTAGACAATCACTATTTGCAATTTTAAACATGGAGTCGACACGGTGATAAAAATTGCCAGTAATTGTCAATAATAATGCAAAAATTGATTACAAAATAAAAAGATTGATATATTATGGATTAGTCAATCATGACAAACACAATATTTAAACATTTTCATAGAAAATCTGGAAATTATATGAAATGAATAATAATAATTAATGGCACTTTTAATATTCCAAGATTATTAAAAAAACAAAAACTAGAATTTTCAGTTTTTATATACAAGAGTGCAATAACAAATGACGGCTTGATCAAATTTGTTTAATTATTTCTAATATACAATAACAATAAATAAAGTTTAAACATCCCATTTTGTGCTGTTGGAAGAGACAACTACCAAATAAGACCATATATTTAATACCACCAATTTACATTTACAATAGTATAAAATATGCTCTCTATTAGACATGGACTCTATAGTCGAATAATCTACTTTATTTTTCACACATTATTCAGAGATCTATTTAATATGTAATAAATAATGATTTATTTTGGATTAGTAATACAATTCATCCCTTACTGTATAGCTACGCTCATGAATTTATTAAGATTTTACACAATGAATATTTATGTTTTATTCGTGACATACTGTACATTGTGTATAATACACACCTTATTTTAGCCTCTAACATTAATTGTTAAATCCCCATGTTTAGTTACATAAACTATTGCTATAACTCATCTTTAAAGTACATTCCAACGATAAACGATAATTAATGTACAGTTATACGGTACCAAAAATAAAACCATGGTCATATACCTGGTTAGTGTGACCAGTAAAAGTGCTGCAGGCAACTCCCTGAAAAATACAGAACCCTAGGCTGCCTACAATGTCCAGATTCAAAGCTGTACATAGTCTGTTTTTGTTTATTTTTTGCAGAATTTATCTTTTAAGAGTAGAAATTAATTTGAGACATTACAGAATGTTTTAATTCAGTTAACATTCTGGATTTAGGAGATTCAGAACAGATTTACCAAATGATGGGTATCAAAAGAATGAACATTTCAAGAGTGTGTTAAACCAAGGAATTCTAATAACAGGATGGTGAGCTCGACTCGAAGAAAATCATACGATCTTTTACCCAAATACATTTAAATAGCATTAAAAAATTCAGCGTATGATGTACACCTAGATTTTGACAGTTTTGTATGAATTCGTCAAAGCCTAACCGCAGATCAAAATCTGTTCTTATAGCCTATCTTGGCAAGTTAAGCTCAGCGTCCTGTTGTTTGATTGCCTTAGTTAAACTTTGAGAATAAATTACAGTTTTTCTTGGCATCAAAAACAAGTATAGAAATATAAAAAAAGTCTGGTTAAATGGAATTCACAAAAAAATAAATGACAGGGTCTATTGGAATACCATTTAATTGAATTTACAGTATATTTTAGCTACAATGCAAAGTAACAGTTGTTTTTTAAAGCCTTTTGTTCACATCGGACTTCAAATATGGTAAATTTGACCCAAGGTCATCAGTAAACTTGACCATTGTTTGCACTATAATTTAACCTGGTTAGTTTTATCAAAATCTAACCATGACAATCCGATTGGACTTTTTTTATCCCGCATCGTTAATTTACCAGTAAGTTATACTGTGGTCAGGTAGTGGTTGGTAAAATTAATTGTCTTGGTTAATATAACTTTTTGGGGAACTTAAGCCAGTTTTCACGGATTTAAATTGGCGAATGAAATGAGTTAATTTGACCATAATTGAATCCAGTGTGATCAAGGCATTGTACTGCAAGTAATTTTATCATGGACTGATTTGAACCATCAGCTCACAGTGGTGGAAATTGTTAACTGCTGTCTGTATAGGCATACTGTATAGCACGGCACTGAATTCTAAACTGAATATTAACTTATCTCGACTAGCACAAACTGCCACAGACACAGGGTGTTATTTTAACTCATCATCATAACCAGCACAGAATGTGGAACATACTTCTCTACTGATTCTAACATGTATTCATTGACACAGAATATCAGACACATTAAGTGCTAACTGGTTTAGCATCTATTTTCAAAGAATAGTGGGCCAAGTATTCAGTTATTTTAACACATCACACCAGAAGAGAAAGTGGAATACAGGTTTTAACTGATTCTAACTGGTATTCATTGACACAGGATACAGTATCAGGGTTATACCTAGTACATGATCAGACTGTGCTAACAAATTTACTCTAGCATATTTCCAGACACAAATGCTAATTATCATGTTACACAAAACTTACTAATAGTGGGCATGACATTTGTACAGCAGTTAATGCGAATACAACCCCTACTATGGTTTCCAAACAATAACAAATGAAAATTCTTTCAGTCAATGTATAATGTATAAAGTGTGTTGTTAGTATTGAAAAAGTACCGAGTGTACAGTTGTTAGAATAGCAAGTGTTCCCTCTTGTTAATTTAGAAGGCTGTAGTACATTATTTGCCCAAATAAAATTGTCTCTCCAAAAGTGTATGCTACTGTGCCACATGATAACAGCTATTGATTGTATTTGTTTTATAGTACATTTGTTATCTGCTGTTAGTGTTGAAGTTGTAGCAAACTATTATGTACATACCTACTTTTGTAATTATTAAACTCCATAGAGCAGTTTTCTCAAAGAAAGTTAATTAGACATTGGTTTTGGTGTGGGGTTTGATGGGTTTTGCCTATTGCAGAAGTTACTGTATATTCAAACCCTTATTGGACATATTTTCTTAAATACATATTGATCTATAAATCTCTATGAAGAGTCTTTCGATAGTAAAAGCTACTGTGATCTGCCTTCTTGAGTAAAGTGCTCTTGTGTAAAGTTTTCTTGACGAGGAATGTTCAGATCTATGAAGTTATTTTTTCACAATTAGGGTCGTAACAACAAAGTGTTCAAACTCAATTAACTAATACTTTTGTAACAAACTGACCCTGTCACAGGTTGGGGTTATACATCTGTTATACAGTTTTATTGGTTGGAGGTAAAAATGGTTGATGCATGACTTTCGTATCATAAGTGTTGTACATTAATCTTGTACAGTACCTTGAGATTTGGTAACAAACAAAAGGTTAGTGTCATAAGAGGTGACTTCCAGAAGTATTGTTCTGGTTCAGACCTATAGAGCTGTACGCTACTTACATTAGAATAACTCCTTAGTTCTGAACAGGCCCTTAGTAGATGTTACTGTTGTTAGTAAAGTTATCCCAAAACCTTTATAGTACATATTTTCAATATTATTGTTCAGCACTATAAATTAACAACCATTTGAATTCTACAATAATGATGAATTTAGTTGTGTTAAAATTTACATCTTTCCATAAACTGAACTTGATTGTCTTTTCAAAACTTGAATCATAACATATAACTATAAACGTGGTATGGTCAATTTCGACTCTATTGTTAAAGGAGTGTCATTTGTTGTGAATGGTGAATTTGAGGATTCACCTTTCACCAAAGTAGCCACTGAGTCTGTGTCAGAAAGAACTAAATCGTCTTCTGTTATTTGCAATTCAAATGCATCAACGTTTTCATCCCCGACATCACCTTTATCCTCGTCAAGCAGGAGATCAAACTGGAACTTTTCTGAAGATTCTGCTGTGGTGGCAAGCTCTTGTGAGGGTGGACTGTTCGGTATTTGACTCTGGTACCAATCTCGATTCTCTTCTAGATTGTCAAGAATATTCTGTGCATCAGGATACACGAGATCTGCCCATGTTTCCCACAACGGGTGAACAATATAATCAATAAAGCCAACCTGTAAATAAATATAAATATTCCAAGTATGTACACTTATTTTTCAATTCTATTGCATGTTGAAATAGATAAAACGGTTAGTGGAAATGTGTGAATGCAAATAAGTTTTGTTTAGATCATACTGTTGGTATGTTAGATAAGTGAATGAAAGTACAACATAGATACATGTAGACAAGATGGTTCTCAGGCCTTTTCACACACAAGTCTGATTAACACAATCTTAACACACCCTGGGGAATGGGTACTCTTGTTTAGCCTGTATTTTTTACATGTAGTACATGACTAAATCTACCTAAAATCCACTAGCTAACCTATTTTTAAAATGCCTAAAGTGAATTTATCTATGTACTGTAGCTACAGCAACTAATTTGATATAATACCTCTGATATAGCATAGATAAAGCCTGTTTTCCTGTCGATCGTTAAGTTGCGTTGAGTTGACATATTCAACGATTTGACAGGAAAAGGGAGTAAAAATTTACGTTATAAATCGTTAAAATCTTCAATCGTTAAAGTTGAACTCGTATTACGATCATTAAAACTGACCAATCAAATGGTTTACAAATTGCGTCGACCTCGGGAGAACCAAGAAACTATGAACGATCGCGTAAAAATGTGTAAATATTAGCGGTCCGGCTCGATCATCGTCATCGCTATTTTATTTTCAACTTCAACGATTTTAAACTCAACGCAACTTAACGTCGACAGGAAAACAGGCTTTAATAACTGCAAGATAGCTGACCTTTTTATAAACATAACTAAACCTAGCCCTTCAAGTAATCTCTATCAACTAGAATTGTTTAACACATCTAGCTATCTGTTTGCTACTTACCGTTATAGCAAGTGTATCAATTTTTATGCTATTTTCATTCTAAAAGCAATCCTTTGCCTGAGTCCTATTTATACTGTATGTCTATTAAAAGTATGCAATTTATATGCAGTTCTAATCTATTACCTGCGTTTTCTCAACAGATGCATTATGTCTATCCATCATTGGACTGATATCCATTTTTTTTTCACGTTCTAAATCCCCTTGAGTGAAAAACTCTTCCATAATTTGATCTGTCCACTTGCGGTAGGTTGACAAAACCTTGGCTGGGTTCCCTAGATCTGCACAGTGAATCACGTTTTTCAGAACCTTTTTATAAAAAAACAAATTATATCTTGTTAAAATGATAGCATACAGTAGCATGTTTACAATGTTATCTTTCCAGATCCAGATCTTTGTATCACATAAACAAGAACAATTCCAGTAATGGCACAGTAGCGTAACTACCAGTAACTAGAGTCAAATCCTGTCTCAGCGATAGGAAACATTTTTACAGACCTCCCAAATCTTCTAATAATCACAGGAGTTTTGTGATATTTCAATTCATTCTGCTTCTTGCTACACTAAATATTTATGAAATTTGGCTAAGGCATTGCATAGTTGTATGGTCTGAAACATTTTTTTGTTTTATTATTTTTATTATATACTTTTGTGAATATATACATGAATGAATTTGTACATATTTATATTAAATATAGTTATTTTAGTTATATTATAAAAATAGTTACTAAAATTGTGAAAAAAAACATACTTTATGAATTTCAATGAGTAAAAGCTAGCCTTAAAAATAAAAAAATGGTGACATTCGACAAACCTGTATTCTATCAGTGTAATTATCAAGTAGTAAAACACCTGACCCTGCAACCTTCTTTGTCTCAACCATAGTTTTCAAATCTGCTAATAGGCTCATATGTTTTGACATGTCTGTTGCTAACACCTAGAAATTAAACAAGAAATTTACAAGAGTGTGATGGATATGTTGGCTACCATGCTATGACACACAATGACATTAATGTATGCGTTTTTGTTTTTGTTCTAATATACAAAAAGATAAATTAGCTTTAGTATGTGAATGTCAAGATTTACAAACCAAGTATATAATGAATATAATCTGTAGTAAAACACAGCAGCAAGAATCACTAGGAAGGAGGTTCATCAGAAGCGAACCCCCCCATTTAAATACAATGTAATTATACCTTAATTTAGCCTAGCATTATACAAAACAATTTTATTTCGATGAATTACACATATAAAGTAGTAGCACTGCTGATATTTTTAGTATAAAGATGCAATGTTGGGGTTCAAGTACAGGTTCATATTCTCAAAATATTTTCATACATATTATTATTATGAAGAATTTGTATTTATTATATACCGACATTATGTACTACATGGATGACATAGTCTAAAGGCTATAAAATAAAAGGGTTAGGAGAATGATATAAACTGTACTGGATCATCATCAGGCGCGGATTTAGATTTTAAACAGGGTTTACCCCCCCCCCCCCCCCCATATTTATGAAATATTTAGAATTCATACTTAAAACGATAAATATATTACATACCATGTCTATACTTATTTTGCGTAACGTTTGGAACTGTTTCGTTGTCAATGTTTCAAAGATATTGCAGTTCTCACATTGAATAAGCTTAAATGCCACAGCTAAGGAATGGTTCTCCAGCACCGACTCATCATTGTACATAATAGCAAGTTCAGAACCTTTGATAATAAATAATGAATGTTTATGTGTGCAATGGTACAAATAATTTCACATCAGAATGAAATTATTTGTTCTATTGCACGAATATAATTATTTGTTTTATAACACACCTAAACAAAACGGAATTGCAGTCATATTCTACAACACCATTGCATTTTCGATGATGTAATTAAGTGATAGAATATTTATTGAATATCATGTGATCTACACTCCTCCAATTAAATGACAAGAATCTGTTTTATAAGGGTATTTGCATACCCAGAAGCAAAGAAATTGAAGTTGCAACAAGAATAATTTATAATTTCAAATATTCAAAGAAATAAATACCATTGAAGCTCTAATAAAAATTAAAATCTGTGGCTTGTGACTTTAGTATGCTAATCGGTTACAGTACCTTAAACTTTTCTAACTGTATTGACGGTAGGTGGTGTTCATTAAAACAAAATTTATACTACTGTATATAAAACATAATTAATTAATATTAATTAAATAAATGCTAGAATAATACTGCTGATTTGAATGGTCTTATAGCACTTACTTGTGGCTACAAGGAATTGATTATTTAAACCAGGATGATCAACATCATGAATAGCACCTCCAAATATAGCAGCCAATATCTCCAAATCCGTGAAGACATTCTAAAAATAGAACCAATAGAATTAATGTAAACATCTACATTTTGATAGTGAAAGTGTTGTATGTAACAAAACTGAAATATAAAAAGTTGTGTGTAGTATCATACAAACAATAAATGTTTATGAGTAAAGCTCTGTCTACAATATCAAACAAAGTTTGACAAAAAGAAGTGTGATGTGCCCAAATATGGTAGTGATATGCCCGGATATGGTAGTGATATGCCCGGATATGGTAGTGATATGACATCATCATGTCCATTATGGGCACATCACATCACAAGTTTCATAGTGTAGACATAGCTTTAGAAATGTAGAGGTTTTTTGTTGTTTTTAGGAGGTCAATGATTGATTCTTCTATTCAACGAGATTAGGCCGAGTTCAATAAGAAAGTCACACTTTTTCAAAAACATTAATTATTAGTTATATAACACATCTACTGTTCTAAAATTAACTTTTGTTCAATTAACTGGTTCCATCTTTATTTATGCGACGAAGGCATTGTAAAAAAAGAGGAACCTCTAGGAAATCGGCAGAGCAGATGACAGCAAACACTACAGGTTGGATATTTATTATATATTATATAACAAAATTCTCAACAAAATAAATGTTTACAAACTGCTGAGCATGCAATAGTACCTTTAATCATTAAAATGGAAGAAAATTATATCCACAGGGCATGTGATATGAAATCAACCAAGCAATCAAAAATGTGGAATAGAATATAATAAATTAAAAAATAATGAAAATTAGAAACCTCAAGAGCAGGAGCTCGTAATAAATAGTTAATAGATTGTACAACATCAGCAGCATGGACTTGATTATGGTATTTAATATTCTTCTTATAATGATCTTCTAATGTCATCAGGTAAGTCACCAACGTCTTTCCAGGTATTTGAAACGTCTTCAGTAAACCTCGCTCCTGAAAATTAAAAAATAATTAATTATCGTCCGAAACATCTTTAAAGAGGAAACATATTGCTGCGAATTTCAAGCAAATTGTCAATGCTGCAAATTGTCTATGCTGTAAAAAAATAACCGGTTATTAACCATGTCAATAAATTAACAAAAATTTTTTGACAGCACAAACACGAAAAATGTTTAGTAACCGGTTAAATGGCAGCTTGACAATAATAGGTAAAAACACCCAATCGTTTCAGTGTTAAAACCTGTTATTGCTTTGCAACTTTTAGCTGAAACACAAAATAATGGTTATTTGATTGAAAGCTGCAACTACAAAACATTGCAGTAACAATTGAATTGACCACCAGAGATCATGCATTTTGGGTAATAAAGCTAAGGACTTCTGTCGACAATCACCAACGATTTAAATATTATTTAGCCGAAATACAGTCGATATAAAATTATATATTTCAAATCTTTTTTGATTTATTTGGCGCTATGCTGCAGACATCGGACGCATATACTATTTAACCATTTATTTAATTGTACCAGAAACAGGCCACAATAAAATGGAGGCAATTTATTCAGACACTTCAGCAGAAACAGACCATGAGAGAAAGGAGGTAATTTATTCACACACTATTTAACAAGTTATATTAATTGTAGTAGAAACAGGTCACAAGCAAATGGAGTCTTACTCTACAACACAGATTTTGAAAAAATAGTGTTTAATTCAAAATGATGTAAAAAAAAACCAAAATATGGTATTTGCCAGTGGATATCATATTATATATTTTTTTAAAATGCTGAGGTATTCTTTTTCTGCTTCCATTTTAAAAATAAACAAAATAATAATATGAACTACAAAATATAACTTATAACACTTTAAATTAGGAATGCCAGCATAGTAAATTGAGATGTACGCTTCGTTGTCTTGGGCAATTACTCAGATTCTCGCTAAGTATTCTAGTAGGACAGGCATCCATCACTTGCCGTCTATTTTAGTGATTTGTTGTTGAGAGCCCACACATTGGTCAAATCTGGCTGTATTAAGTCTCTTATATTAATACCCTGGTACTCTTTAGCTCAGCAACTAGTTACCATTAACAATGTAATGACCTTTTAAAAGCCTGTTACAAACAAGATAACATTCATACTTGGGAATTAAATTAATGGTTATTTATATCCCTGTACAATATTTACTATTACAGTGCTGTGAGTTCAACTATAAATGATGAAATTATGTACTGTATACAAACCATACTGTACCTCGTTAACTGAAAACAATAAATCAAAGTTGCAATTTTAAAATCAAACTTGATACTACAAACAATGAATAACCGTTTATTTTAAAATAGATTAAAAAATATTTTGAAATCAACCACAATTCTTCTTTTTTGTTTGAGCTTCCAAAAAAGTAGGTAATTGTCAACGAAAAACATTTACCCACAATGAAAAGCAGTCAAAGATTCAAAATACAGCAGTTGAATCAGGATCAATCAAGTACTTTGTTGTTTTGGGTAAAAGTTGCACTGTTCAGTTAACCTGTTATGGTGTTTCACAACCTATCAGGTGTTTTTACCTGTTATTTAGCCAAGAAATTGGGAGTAATTTATTTTTTCATGATTATTTAAACATTTTTCTCAGAGAGCAGAAACGGATGGTCCCTTAATGTACCCTGGTGCTGACCCCATACCCTGATCCACTTCTTCTGAGGCTCTTACTACTGACAGTAGGAAACTAGTATGATAATTTATAAACAATTTTATTCCACAAAATACTGAGGATACATATTGTCTGTTGACAAGGATTGCCATGTAAATAAAGAAATGTTTTTTTAATGCCAAATAAGATAAGTCATAAACATATGAAATTATAATCTTCTCAAGTTTCAAATTGAAGCTGATGATGACATTCAATACTTGATTTAAAGCGAGAAAAATACTGACAATAAAATATTTCAATGTATTATTTTATTAGAAATATTTCATATTAAAAAGAAAAACATATTAAGAAATTAACATAAAAAAAGTTTCTTCTTGATAGTCACTGGCCGTAGTGTTATAGCATACTTATTAGTTGGGCTTTAATAAATAAACAAGGCTATTATATTTACAAAATGTCAAAAATTGCAGGAAAAGTGTCTTTATTTATTCAACCAAAAATACATATTTATGTCACTAGTCTAGTACCACACTCTACCAAATTTTTGTTTGGAGAAGTTTAGAAATCCTGTCTATACTACTGGAGGTTAGCTGTGTCCACCTGGACTGCAAAGCACAAAATGACTGTTGATTCACTGAGTTTAAGAAGGTGCACGGTTTAATGTTCACAAACTAGTTTTCTGTTGTTTACCAATATCAACTGGTCTCCACTAACAAACTTTGGACAAATTTCTAAACTAAAATTATTATTATTATTAAAAAGTTTGCTCAAGTATGTAGACTTTAATGGAACATGTTCTCATAATCGCGTTGAGCATAGCTCATCGTCGACGCGATTATTAGATCATGTTCCGAATATGAGCACTGTTTCAATAATTTGAGAGTATGATTTATATATAATTTACACAGTGCTACGCAACACAATTGATTTATCATATATATAAATCCAAAGGCAAAATACAGAAAAAATGACAATGCTGTGGGTATCAGTGGCTGGATCTCAATGGATATACAAAAAAAAAAGCGAAAAGCTAAATCAAAACGATAAAGTAAAACAGCCAGAAAAGTTAGCAGAGCTTTCGGGCAACACTAGCCCTTCATCAGTGCAAGTGAAGATACTCATTATCCTTTAGAACGTTAAAAATGAGTAGGCGGCAGCAATATGGAAATTTATGTACATGATTGTAAACATGATCACTTTTGGCAGTTCGACAAGTAAACATAATAAAATAGAAATATTCTATTGTTGTCAAAAACTAAATGTCAGAATAGAAGAGAGGATGGGGCATTACATTTGTACAGTGTGTTGTGCATGGTTGGCTGCTTCTCAAAACTGAATTGGAATTCACTCTGTAGCCTTCAGCTATAATATCTATGGTAATGTGAAGATGCCATTAAATCTGATGTCTTACAAGACTAAAGCAATTAAACATAATCATATTTAGATCAAGTTTCATTTATTTTCTGTTTAATTGAAATTTTATTTTATTAGGTATACAAGAAAGGGTCCTTTTTCTAGCTTTTGCAATATTCTACAAAGGTTTTTCATTTCAAAATATTGGTAAAATTTATATTTTACAACAAATATTCAAAGATTTTGTTTGTTTTCTTGGTGGTGATTTGTCTGAAATGCTATTGCAAAAAAGAATCCCAAAGAAACATATTTAACTTAAGGAAAAATCAACACTTAAATGATCTAAAAGTTGAAACCAATTTTTCGGACTGATAGATGTTAAATTATAGAACTCAACTTACTTTTGCTGTAAAAGAAAATGCTAAATATAAATATCTGCAAACTTACCAAGTAATAATTAGTGACAACTGATGGATGATAAATTATACAATTGTAACTCATAAAAGCAATCTTGACTTTATTGTAAATAAAAAATGTGTATAACTTACTTGTAATAAGTTATAGGTGACAACTGTAAGCGGTCTACAATTTGTCAGTTCATTAACTTTGAAAATATCAAATGACCATTTCTCAACATTTTCCATTTCCTGAAAAACATAATTAAAAAACGTGAATTAAAACAATTGAAATACTGTCTATTAAAATATAAAAACAATTTTTATAACAATTTATTTATCTATTCCTTTCAGTGAAACATAAAAATTGGGCAATGAGGAGAGACAGGTCGGAGAGACAAAAGCTGTCACAGACAACTATCGCCAAATTTAAGTAAGAATAAGATACAAAAAATCATGTTGAGTTTGTCGGCTGAAAGTATATATGCTAGATATCAGACATTCACACTAATTTAATATAGTTTTGGAACAAATTTATCTCTACGATAGAGCATACATCTCAACTGATAAGTGTCTGCTTTATGGCAGATTTGAGCTGTCAACTGCACATTTTTGCATACAGATCTTTACGTTAATGGTAGGGCTAATAATCAATCTGCATGAAAATTGAACTGAGTAAAAATAAAAAATCTTACTTTATCAAGCTGTTCTTGTTTTGTAACAAGAATGCCATACTTTGGTAAATCTTCTTCCAAAACACTATCATGGTGCTTGAGTTTCTGTATTCCCTTAATTTTACTCATGTCATTGCCTCGTTTGATGTTCTTCTGATGGTTAATATTCTTTTGTGTGTTATGAGTAGGAGAAACGGCATTTTCTCGATTATGCTGGATAGGTAAGTCAATTTCTCGTTCCTTGTCTGAAACAAGATAATTTCCTGATTAATCATAAAATCATTTAACTAAACGGTACTGGGTTTGTAGCATTCTAACAAAATATGATGAAGACATCAAAATTGTGTTTTAGAGTAACAACTCATTAATACTTGAAATGAAGTCATAGGCCTACAAAATGTTGCATTCAATATATAACATAAATCTTTTTTTGTTCAGAGTTAATATCTCTCTATATGCGAAGAGGATGTTTTGCAGTAAAGTGCGATTTCGTGGAGTAAAATGTATTTCATAAAAGTAGTGATTCTATAAAACTCTTAAAGATAGTCGAAATATATATTTATACGAAAAAAATATTGTACTTTTGTAGTATCGACTCACTTGACTTTGTTATTTATCTAAATTAATTCCTTTTATTATCTTATACCAATTTTATAGAAAAAAGGCAAACATTACGAATTCAATAATATAATAAAATAAAAACCTAGGATGTCAAGGATGCTTATATTTTCTGAAATTTTGTTTTCACTGATAGTTATGAAACGTATCTATGATTAACTCAAATCTATTGTATTGGATTTTACAGTTTATAGGCAATGCATCGTTGATTTTGGATTAAATTACAAAATCATTACAGAACAGCAGCATAATCATCATTCCTTGTAATGTAACTCATTTTTATTAGATAAAGACAAACATACAGTAAATGTCAACTCAGTGCTTTTCAACAATTTTTCATAAAAAATTATTCTTTCTAAATATTCTTGAATCTGTTGCGTCCGTGTGTTTTAATATTATAACCATTTTAGGCATGACAATTTATGTACGCAAGATGGCAAATTGTCATTGCATGGTTGATTCGCATTATAAATATTAAAAATTTATTTCTGCTCATTTGAAACGTTGTCTGCTATATTTCTTTTCTGTATTTAACGCATAGTACTAAATATGAGCTACTAAAAGTCTATTTATTCAGATGCCGATGTATGTTGATCATAAAAAGCAGTTAAATCTAGGTTGTGTCTGCCTTTAACAGTTTAGACAAATCTCATATAAGTAATAATAGTATTAAACCCTGGAGATAATACATTTTGCGTCACTTTTAAAAGCTGGGTTATTTTTAGAACATGGGTTAAATAGAGCGGTATAGTTACCGATGATAAATATGCACATTACTAATAAAAATAGACTATTTAATTCATTTTTCATACCTAATAATATACCTCAAGCTTTATAATCTACACTATGGTTGATACTGTGTGGACTAATAACCCCATGGTAGTATTACTTATATTTTGAGGCAGTTTACTAATAAACTTGATATTTGGTGAGTGAGATCAGTACATTATGAGTTTGAGGAACTTCTGGAAACAGAGGTTAAAGTAATTGAATATAAAATTAATTTCTATTTGTTAATGCATGAATGGAAAGTCAACACATGCTGATTTCACCTAAAAGTCAATTTCTGCTTGATCAGTATTGAGTGTGTTTCGTATTAAACCTGTGACGCAAACTCAAAGGCAATTTCCATATATTAACATAGATACCTCTACCATGAATTGAAAAGATAAAGATTTAGATAAATTTTGTTCGCACTGAATAAAACTTTTTTCATTAAGCAAGCTTGTAGGCAGGGGGGTCCGAACCCCGCTTTTCCTAAAGTGCGCTTTCAAACTAGACTATGCATATAGGCCTAGCCAACTTTTTGTTTATTCTGTAGTATAGCCAGCAGGCTAGAAAAAAACAAGATAGTCTCATAAAATAGCTAATAATCCTGCCACTTCCAGTGTATTTTCAATTGCCACCCGAAAAAAGAACCCTCCTGTAAAAATTCTGCCTACGTGTTTGTTCAAGTCAAGTCAAGTCAAGTATCATTTATTATCATTTGTTTTAGGAAAAACATAGAAATTTCTGTTTGCTCTGTTGGCGGAGGACAATATCCAACGGACACAACACGAACTCAAAAACAAAAACATGTATTCTATTGAATATTATCTATTTTTCCAATACTGAATTGTTTCAAAACCATATTAAACTACAAATTTATTATACAAAAAAAAAGAAGCCCAGGAAAATATCAAGCTAATGACAATCCACTGAGATGCCATTCTGTTGAATGCAGCTGGCTGGAATTCTGTACTAAGCTTGCTGCAGTTTCTATGCTTTAAGATGCCCTTTCTGCCAGAAAGACTACGAACAAAACCTACCCCTGTGCCCCGCTCGGTTTTATGGCATTGAATTGTACATTGTAGATAATTTAAAGGGGCTTTAGTGATATGGTCCGGTCTATGGATAGTGCTAGTCAATGTTGAACAAGTCAAACAGGTTCGGATATTCAATGGTTACCAAAAAAAAAATGAAGTCAATATTCAAGTATATAAACACTAAAGTTTATAAATGCCATTTGATTGGTCGATTGTGCTGTGCATTAGATGGATGTATCCTCATAGGAATAGGTGATACATTGAACATCCAAGCTGTAGTAAGTGTGTGCAAGCCAAATTCCGAGTACCATATTTGTTTTTCAAGGTTGGGTCTAGTCTTTGACATCCAGTAGGTGTGTTTTAAAACAATGAATGATTTGTATTCATGGAATGCATAGATAGTTTTCATGTAATACATTACATGTAATACATTATATTATTTCTTACCGAGAAAAGTTTGAAATAAATATTCCGATACTTGATTTCCTGATTTACTTGCCTCTGATGATGAAGTGAGTTCTCTTCGTAACATTCGCTTAAACTGTATCACAAACAAAAACAGAT
This sequence comes from Antedon mediterranea, assembly GCF_964355755.1. NCBI lineage: Eukaryota > Metazoa > Echinodermata > Crinoidea > Comatulida > Antedonidae > Antedon > Antedon mediterranea. The sequence goes on from NC_092675.1 coordinate 22,624,339, forward strand.
AATATAGAAATCAAGAATATTAGAAAGAAATATATAGATATAGCCAAACTCATTTGTAGAGTGTAAATACGATGAATGGGATGGATGGCCTCAACTTTCCTGTCCGAGTTGACAGTGTTAAGCTCTGTCTACACTATCACGAGCTTTAGGAATAGATACAATGTTGTGACATACCTTACTTGTGGCCATATCACTAACAGACCTGTGTGTTTGCATAGTTTCTAGCTGTTCCATACACCAGTCTAATTCCTCTAAAGTATCTGATGCAAGCTTCTGAAGTGGCTCATCCACTAAAATAAAAACAAAATAATTTATCATAATACACATATTTCATCTTCATGTAAAAGAAGGCAATGGACATCAATGTTAACACCTGGGAAAAAAAGGCTGATGACAGAAAATCATGGAAAGATTGTATTAAGGCAGGACTTGTACACAGCGAAGATGAAAAATGAAGAGAGGTATCTGAAAAGAAAATCTAGATCAGCCACTGGAACTCACACAGACTCACTGGATAACTGATGACATTCTCCCCAATGTTGTCTCCATAGTCAATTTTGACTGAAGGATGCCTGATTGAATGACATTTTCACAATATTCATTCTAAAATAAATAAATTTTAAAGAACAGAATATTTATTTTCTTGCACAATGTAATTATGAGTTTAAAAAACCTTTAAAATTCATCTAATTAAGAATAAAATGTGTTTGTATTTTTTTTTCAATTCATTATTTAGGCATGATGTCATGATGGCCAAATACAGAAGTTTTAATCAATTGTCTTTATAGGTGCCATACACAAGATGCTCTACATATTAAACAAGTCTGCATATAAAATAAAGTCTTTGAGATTGGAGTTGTTTGATTGTGAAAAAAAAATTGTGACATCAAAGTGGTTCAGAAGTCGAGCTCTACAAAATCTAGATTTTGAAAGATTCATGAATAAACACCTTTAAACATTCAATAGAAAGTTACTAAATTAATTTGGTTGTTTATTAATATCCTTCCATCCATCAACCTGTCCACACCACCACCCACATTTTCACTCACATATCTAATTGTCCACATTCACCCACACAATGACAACCTACAAATACAATTTGTTCGTTCTTTCTTCATCTTACAGACTAATTTATTTTAATAAATAGTAGACATGAGTGAGTGAGTGTGACCAAGCGGTTAAGACAGTGGAACCGTAATCCATAGCCTTAACATCGGCAAGGGTTCGAGGCTCACTCGCTCCATGGTTCTGGTGGTAGAACAAGTCTTCTCGGATAAGGACTATAAACCATAGGTCCAGTATACATCTGGCTCATGTGCACTTTAAAGAACCTAGTACATCTTTCGAGACAAGTAGGGGGTTACCCCGGTGTACTAGTTCATACATAAACACTGTCGTGGACAGACGTAATGGCGCCGTAGTTGGCTGCCGATGACACGATGTGACCCTTAGGGGAGAAGAATGTTGTTGAAAAGATGTAATATCTAAGTCTACAGCGCCTTTGATCACTAATTGTTGCTGGAATTGGCGCTTTAATTCGTATATATATATATATATATATATATATATATATATATATATATATATTATTATTATTAATTAATAAATATATTATTGTATTGTTGTAAACTTTTTGACCTGACAATCGTACATAAGAGACTAGTTTTGTTAATTTGTCAGATTCAGAATTATGATTTACAATATATATGCTGCATCAAAAAGTGTACTGTATGTTTGTAAGCTTAGTCTTTCTGAAGTTCTAAAGCTCTGTCCTACAATATCAAACTATATGTGACAAAAAATAAAATGTAATGTGCCCATATATGGACATGATGATGTCATATCACTACCACGTCACATTTTGTCAAACTAGTTTGATAGTGTAGACAGAGCTTTAGATTGAAATTATTTGATCAGTTACAGTTCTTATACTATTATTGCTGTTTGAGACTGTTTTTAGTGTAGACATATTGTAGACATTTAAATATTTATGATGACATTTTCAAAAGCCTATATACATCACTTACTTGATGAAGTTGCTGGCTTTGAGCTAGACAGATTTGGCATTCTTGGCGACTGTCTAAATAAAAATGAAAACAAAAAAATGAATCATAAATTTACAGGTATGTTGTTATACAAAAACTTTAAATAAATTGTTAAAAACGCATGCTTCCGATACCAGACAAGTCGACAATGCAACATGTGCCAAGGGCATGGTGTCTCAATCCCAGAATTGAATACAAGCTAGAGATAAAAAGCTAGTTTAATAACTGTACATCGCATTTTTTTTGTTTTTTTTAGCAGCACCACATTTATAAAGATCGGATCTAATTAGTTAAATCATCAACTGACATCCTCTTTTAAACAATTTCATTTGGATACAAAATAAATAATGAATGTAGGAGTAAAAGTGTTGTTGATCTATTTATGTTTTTTTGCACTTAATTATTTACTCATTATTGAATCAACCAAAAGAAATTTTTTTGAATAAATTAACTATATATCCTGAAGAAAACAATCAAGTTTAAATGAAGTTATATTAATTAGATTAAGGTTATAATTAATTAGAAAGCAGAAATACATAGTTATCCTTCTGAGGGAATCAAGTGAGCCAGTATAACGGTTCAATATTCATATATAAAGCTTCCCATAATTCCACTCTAAAGTTCATATAATAAAGTTCATTGCAATAAGTTTGTTCCAATAAAATAGACACATACCTATTTGAGTTAGCAGGTATACCAGTGATGGCGATATAGTTTTTACGTACATTCCGTAAACTTGCTAGAATTTGTGCAAAAGGTGTTACTATAACATCCTCATTATTATGTCTAGAAAATATAAAAATAATATTATTTATCAGTATTTAGACAAACATGTGAATAGTACCTCTCTCTTAATTTGGTAAGTTTTGGACAAAATTATGTGAAACATTTAGGGTCATTTAATTAAGGTCAAATAGGTTAGATGATATTACTATCTTTAATATAATGCATTACCAATTCATGGTAGTGATTTATAATGTGATATAAAATATTTTTTTGGTAGAATGTGCACATTTTTGCTAAAAATGTATCCTAAAAGTTAAATTGCATAAAAATTTGCTTTTTAATCTGTATTTGAATATTTTTTTAATAATTCATCATCAAAGATTAATGACTGAAATCTTCAAAGTATTCATATAAATCATATTGAATGTAATATCTAACATAAACATATCTCAAACATATCAAAGATTGAACAACTATAATATGAAGATGTTTTGTATCAGTAATGTAATATTCAAATTGACCCAAATTCAAAATGCTGTAATAAAATAACACAACCGACAATAAAAAAAATGATGAATAAATTATAATTTAAAATAGCAGAATGCACAAACAAATCTAAATGTTCATGGTAGTAGTAATTTGTATCCTGCAAGAGCTATAAAATACTCGTGTTTGCAAGCGTGTAGTTGATGGAGAGCCAGATACAATAGCATAGCATTTCCATCAAGTTAAATTTATTCAAAGGACTTTGCGTTGATCTAAATATGTTTATTCAATGGATCTCAGTGTGTGCGAATCTAAATGTTTACACACAAACCACTATTAAAGAAAGTGCAATTATCTGGGTGAATCCATTATGATTTACAGTAGTAGTTCATTTGCATTCTATTTTAAAACTAAGCATCTGTAATTTAAATTCTTTTTAAATTTTGTAGCTTTTGGTGTATTTTTTAGATATATATATATATTATTTGTTTGTTTTGTTTTTAAAATTTTATTTATATGTATAAAATGTTAGATAGTTCTATTGTCGATCAGTTTTTTTCTTAATCTTAGTTTGTCCACTATCATGACATTGAGTATGATCACATCCAAAGTCGACTTCTATGAAACCCAAGTTGCCGACTGTAAGATATCTATGATGTTTTGCAGAGCTAATGTCTTTTAAATCCATAAATGATTGCATTACCATCACCTCATGCTGCTGCTGCCACATAATAAGTGATAATATTAAAATAGACATACCGGTACACATCTTTTAGGTTAGACTTGCTCCAAGTCTGTATTTATTGTCTTTTTTATGTCATTCCACCACACGTTTTGATTTTTGTCTCCAAACTCAAGTAATACAACTATGAAACGCCATATGTGCAAAAATATTTATATTTTTACTAATATTAAGAAAAAACTCCGTCTGGAGCCCAGACTACTTTTAGGTAATAACTGTTGATCTTAATTTACATGATCATACTCATTTATTTTTCAGAAAACTTCCATGTAGCAAATTGGGTTTTGTTAAATCTGGCATATGGAAAATTAGGTGCAGCAAACTGGCCAACAGTTCATTTCATAACTGATTAAGAATTTATGCCGATTAATTTTTAAGGTGTGTTCTTCCAAATAAAAACGAAGAAAAAAAATAGAGTATAGGGTTAACCTTTTACTCCATATTGTAACAGTTGTATTTCAGAATTGGCTATAAATAGAAATGCACAATAGATTTGCATTATTATAAATAATTGTGATGAAAATAGAGTGTAACCAGTTGTTATGGGCTATCCTGCCATTTCTTTTGCCAAAGAAAACTGAAGTAGAATATTTGTACATTTGGCAAAAGAATACATGCTTTTCGTTATCTCTGTATTCTGTAACAGGATTCAGTAATTTAATTTCATTAACATTATCGTTGATGATCCAATTATATCTTAGATTAAATATGTCAATAGACTTTCTCTATCTACCTTTTGTAGATTCCCACACAGGTTTAAGTAAACAGAAACTCACTGAAATTACTAGTTCACTTTTTAAAGGGACATTCTGGGTTTCAATTTATTACTTAAGCATGTTCGCATGGAACAAATTATCTTATTTTACAAGGGTAAATTTAATACAATAACTTAAGCCTGTTTATTACAAGGAGAATTCAATGTTTTTTTGCAAAGAACATAACTACAAAATATTTTATCATACTTTTATTATTTTTCGTTGCGTTTTTTGACCAAGCGTCTGCTGAAGTGTTTGATATGCATGAGTACTCATGAATGTGTGGTTACTCATTTCTGAACTGTAGTTCAATTGTTATCTTTGGAAAAAGTAGAAGCCATCTATGTGAACTACTAATTTCGCTATAGCAAAAAATTTACCAGAAAATAACGTTGCAGTAATGTAAGATGCAAATAAGAAAAGCATGCGCATATAGGGAAATTTTCAATTCAAGTGGAAACAGGCTTTAGGAACTAGAATTTGTTGCAGGTTGAAATATATGCATCAGCATAAAACAATGCTTTTGATTCAGTTGATTCACCTGCGGAAGACTTCAATCTTAATATCTTTTTTCGATAATCGGTGACACAGAAAAGAGATAAAATAAAACTAACAAATTGCAAATTTTTTAAGTCATAATCTAATGAAAATGTTTCACATTAAAATATGGTATACTTACGAATCACTAGCAATGGATGAATTCCTGGACATAGACTTAGGTGAAAGGTCAAAGTCACTGTCTGACCTGTAGAGAAAAGACTCCCTCCTCTGTGGAAAGTTTGCAGAAAGCACAAGTGCCGTTGAGGGACTTGATACCTCAAAGCCTGGGCTCCGACTTGGTGATGCTCCATTTTCGACATCAAAGCTGTAACATTATAGAAAAACATAGATACTACTGTAGTTAACATTTATTAAAATTTCACAATAAAACTTAATATTATTACTTACTATTATACGCAGTATCAGAATATTTGATTTAGGATTACCTTTTTGAAGACCAGAATACAAAATAAAGTTTCTATACTTCCTTACTAAATTTCATTTTAATTTATTTTTCAACCAATAAACATTAAAATAATACATAACAGAAACAAAGCACAATGGTCAGGGGCAACTAAAGCAAAAAATTACAACTCAAAGCGTCAGTTGCCCCTAAAAACACCCAAATACAAAAAATATTGCACCAAGTAAAACAATTGTACAAGCTTATTAAAAGTATCTTTATACTAAAAATTAGTATAAGGGATGTTTTGTAATCAATATATTCAGATAATATGACCAAGAACAACATTTGGCTAAAATTTAGGGGGTGATTAAACTCGACTTGCATTAATAATAGATTTAACGAAGTCCAAAAAGTCTTGTCTTTATTTAGCCCAGGGAGTCAACTTCCTGTTTAGCCTAAATTAGAGGGATATTACTTGATTCCTGCTGGTTTTATTCGTTATATCCCTAATTATTCAAAATCACGTATTCATAATTTTATTTTGTATATATTTATCTTTTAAGTTTTTTACCAGCATGTTAGTGGTGATTACAAAAACATACATTTTCTTTCACTATATTAAATTTGCATTTTGTAAACCAGAATTTGTGAAAAACCAAAGATTAGGGCGAGTGCAACTGCAAGGTTATATCTGCTATTAGGAGTGTTATTAACACATTCATTTATGAATTGTGGGTACATAAAAGTATGGTGTATGATGTATTTTGCAACACGAAAAGATTCTGAAATATGAAAGCAATTTACATAAATCTCCAAACAATCTTGTTGTGGTTTCAATGCAACAAGATGTTTTGAAATTAAAATTTTCAGGATGCAATGTATGTCAATTAATGTAAAATTAAGTTGTAAAATAATATGTAATCAATAGAGAAGCAATGTTATATCGATTCTTTGAAATCATTAAACATTTAATACATTGATGCATGAGAGTATATACTGTGGAGCACACTTAATCCGGTTTCCATTGTCAAAAAAAAACTGAAATGAAAACATTTTAATATGGATTCTTGGCTTATATACGGATTCTGTTTGTGATCATCAGATTGATTAACTAAAGTTTTAAAACATAAGCTATGTTTACATGTTTTTTAATACAGAGTAATAAGATTTTAATTGTAACATTTCAGTTTAGTTTTATTCTGCGTTCAAACACAAGGATCTGATATCCAGATGTCTTGTTAATTTGTTACATTCTAAACCATCGGTAAACCTGTGTTCCCAAGTTATATCATAGACACATTTTCAGTACATTATGGTTATTAATTGACCGCATAAGCACGTGGATATAACTTGGATAGAGTGTGTATAGTACAGAGTTACTCAAACATGTGAAAATACAGTTTCACAGTGTATATCAAAGAGTTTATAGGATTTGCTAGAGGGCTGACCCTGAAGCGTTGAAACAAAACGAGAACCATAAATATGGCTACTCGTAAATCTGTTCAAAAATATCATTTAGTATATAAAATAATCTAATATAATAAATTGCTATAAAATGGGTTAGGGTTAGAGTCTGCCCTCTAGCCAATTTACTCTTTAGCGTATATATTTATTTGTCACAGTCACATTGGGAATTTAACGTGCTCCACCATAGAGTAACACATGAAGGCAAATCAAGTAATGGGGTGTTTAAACTTAATCTATAGTACTTGATTATGCACACACAAAAGAATTACACACCATCCCCACTGTAAAAATCCTGTAAAAATGTCTCATTCCAGATTTTCATAGATCCACCTGTATCCCAGTAATTTTGCCTACAAAGACTAGGGCTATACATGACCATTTAGAATTTAGCCTGCAATTTGAAATCCAGTATTCTATTCAGACGTAGATGATGATTAATTTATGATTACTAAAATGGATAGAGTATAAATACTGAATTAATGCAATTAAGGCAGATTAAAATAACTAATGCATTAGTATTCCATTAGTGTAAAATGTGCCTTGCCATCACAAATCTTTTAATACTTTCTAAGCGAATGTTCACTGAATAAAATAAAATATAAACATTTATCAATATAGTAATATCCTAATACATATGCTAAATGAATTCAGTTGATAATGGATTAATGCCGTTAGAGTAATATGTACGAGTTAAGTGCTTCATAATACGAGTACAGAAGACGTTTCTCATGATCTATTGGCCTTGTAGTCATGAAGGCATAAGCGTCATAGTATAATAGAGTATTACTGAAACTCGCAATAAGTATTGTTTGATGGAGTATTGAGCCTCTATGATGTGTACATGACGTTCTGGATTTAATGTGCATACAATAAATATCACTTTAAACGTTTTTTAAATGTGGTTTTTAGTGTAATGTTACGCAGAATGAGTATACTGTAAAAGGGGACGAGAAGTCAACTACTATTTACTATTTAAGCTTAATTTATTTACAGTGTTACACATAATAACATACATATACAAATAGGTACATATTGTAAAGATTGGTTTCCAAATGGACCCAAATCAAGGACATAAGGCCACCATAAGTAATTTGACCAATCATAACAAGATGTGTCATCGGAACTCTCACTTGTGATTGGTCAACTCCTTGTATTACGCATGCTGTACATCAAAGTGTTTATGTTTTGTTGTTTTACAACCCATGAGCATGAATATGTACAAGATAATAAGATACTAAATTACTTGCAACTGAACATACTATAGGTACAGTACCTATTTATTTTCACAAGCCAGAAATAGCCCATACATAGTTATTAGATGGTTTTCACAATCTAAATGAGTATAAATACTGTAGGCAAGTGATGGTCATGCTTAAATCTCCTCTTATTCTTTACTCCATGAATGTACCATGGAGTAAGTTTACTCCATGAATGTACTTAGGTAGCTTTTCACAATCAAGGAGTACAAATGGGTACTAGATGATAAGAAACAATTACTTTGCAGCTTTACATCTAGGTACCTATTTATTCTCACTAACCCAAATGTATAAATGAGTACTATATAATATAGTTTAACATCTAGGTACCTATTTATTCTCACAACCCAAATGTATAAATGAGTACTATATGATATAGTTTAACATCTAGGTACCTATTTATTCTCACAACCCAAATGTATAAATGAGTACTATATGATATAGTTTAACATCTAGGTACCTATTTATTCTCACAACCCAAATGTATAAATGAGTACTATATGATATAGTTTACCATCTAGGTACCTATTTATTCTCACAACCCAAATGTATAAATGAGTACTATATGATATAGTTTACCATCTAGGTACCTATTTATTCTCACAACCCAAATGTATAAATGAGTACTATATGATATAGTTTAACATCTAGGTACCTATTTATTCTAACAAGCCAGGAGTATCATTTAAATACCTATCTAAAACAATAATATGGTTAGATGCAATATTTGTAAATTAAGATCCCAGTTTTAAATTGACATATCAAACTTTATACTATACTTATCATTCTCCATGTTGTCTTATATTTTCACTAAAATTGTAATAACAAAATATCAACATGAAAACAAATTACTGTTAATATTATAGCTGTAAGAAAATATGTAGGATTCTGTAGCTTACCGTTTTAATACCTCTGGATAGGTCCGTAACCTGACAAAGCGCTTCTTCATATCTATCATTATAAATAATATAATATACACAGCATCAAACTAAAACCATTGACCAATCTAATTGAAATGCTAGCACGATACACGACATAGTTCTACTATCAGCTAAACAGCCAGCAATGATAGAAAAAAACCTGTACAACTTGTTAACGGGAAATCCTTGATACATTAACAGGCAAATCGGCGCCAATAAACAGGCTTTATGTTTTGATACAAAGCCGTAGAAACCTTTCAACACAGACTGAAGAAGAGAAGAATCTAATGAAGTCGCGCTTCAATGATTCTATCTAAGTACATCACAACAAACAGACAGCTAGCCAATAAGAAATAAACTCGTTTCTAATACCAGTATTATTATTATTTGTTGTTTAATATCATTTTTGATGTTTATTCTAATCTCATTATCGATTCTCTACGTAATGTTCTGTAATTAAGATACAAAAATACTTTAAATATTAATTTACTGTATAGAAATAATAATAATAAAAATGGAAATAATATAAATAACATTTTTAAGCATGGCAATTATAATAAATTGAATTATAAATAAATTATGTTTAATATAAATTATATACTCATTCATTATTCAAACTCATCTTTTCAAATAAATCAAGAAATTTATTTTATCTAATTTTAATTTGATGAATAATTTAATATTATTTTCAATTAATTAAATTCTTAAACTGAAAATGTTTATAAAACTAACATTGCAGTAATAAAGAAAATGCTAAGAATATGTAAACAAGATTTAAACACTATCATAAAATATATTTTATATATATATAAAATAATACCCCAAACTAACTCCTTCCGATCCTATAACTGAACCTCACCCTCTAAATATTCCATTCTACAGACCTAATCTAGGGGCGTGCATAGCATGTGGTGTTTAGTAGTACCAAAAATTACAACTTCTCATGCAACTGGTATTATTGAATAAAACATTTAATTCAAAAGAGATTTTCCAAGCTAAGTAACATAAGTGTAATATCTGATTCTGAACAGCTAGACTTTTAAGCCACATGGATTACCGAAAACCTAGTGCTGTAAATCGGAACATATAGTGTACTGTATATAGTAATCTGGGTTATATAGGCAAGTGAATATAATTATGTGATGGCTGTACCAATCTATCAAATTGCTATAGATACTAATCTATCATTATGGCTATAGATACCTGCCATACATACTAGCACTAGGACACAACTCATATTCTATAATTACTGACAAATCATTACCCTAGCCATTCATTAAGTAATGAACTGAATACTTGAGATGTCAGCGATCATGTCATGTGAGTAAATCTGTTATGTACAGAGAATTTAGGCTTAATAATATTAAACAGGTTACTAGTAGTAGTATAAAAAAAAACCTTTTATATTTAATTTCAAAACCAGCCAAGTATGGAGAAATCTAAACATCTATCATGTGCTCTTCGGTCAGGAATTTTAGGTGAAAATTAAGTCGCCTTAATAAAATTTAGGAAAGAGGTGTTTAGTGTTTTCAAATGTAGACACACTGCAGTGTCTTGAAATAAATCTAATAAATTAAGACAATTTTCTATATAAAAATAAGTAATATCATCCTAAAATATCTCAAAACTTATTAATACCAAATTTAAAAAAAGCCAGAATTGGCTTCTTACTGTATATACCAAAAAATGAAAGGAGAGTTTAATATTTCCTCAATTCCATATTTGGGCATCAGAAAAGACTATTAGATCAAAATGCATATGTGCTCACATGAACGGTTATGTTAAAGACTAGGGTTAAACACAGCAATGTATTCATGTGATCTTTCAGACATTTTTAATAGCAGCAGAATTTTTGACATATATATATATTGCCAGAGCTTGATTTCACCATGAACAAATGTTTCAGATTGAAGAGCATCCTGTTACCAGTTTGCTAAATTTTTATTCTTTAATTGCCAATCAAAGTTACAAATAAAAAGTCAGCTCTGTGGCGCTAGAACAGACTAAGAAGAGGATCGCAGGTTTGATTGTCGATCCACACGCAAAATGCTACACCAGCCTGTATCTGAGTGTGAACATACCCTTGTCACAACTGGCGACTGTTTTTTTCAGCTACAATTTTAAAACACCACTAAAATAAAACTAAGTTTCACATTTAACTGAGTATCATATACTATGTATGATCATCCTGAGTTTGATCTTTAGGAATCTCTTTATTGTTTAATGTCCTAATATAGTTACCTCAATAACTTCCTTTACATAGCTAGCCTAATCTTATTCTTATTTTTAACCTGTTTAAACACTACGACAGTAAAACACCCAGTTCAGTTAAACCAGGTTGAATAGAACTAACAAAATAAAGCCGTAAAACATTACAATAAACAAGTGACAAAACATAGACGAATATACTACTATTTCCAATGTGTGAATCAAACCTGAAGAGAAATGCTAAAATCACAATTCCAGACAATCAAAGTTGCATTTGAACTATACAGCTAGATGTAAAAAGTACAGACTGTTAGTTTCTGCAAAATATACACAATGTCTTCCTTACAGAAGTGCAGGACTAAGAATACAAATACAAAGACCTCTTTGGAGGTCTATATACACACAAATAGGTAGTTCACAAGATCAGAATTGTTATGCTTAGTTGGGCAAGGCATGTAACAGGAAGTTGGCCAACAGTTCAACAACGAATACACAATTTGTATAATTCAAACTCAATGAATCTAAGGTCGTCATTAAATAGCAGTTATCGTAACAGTATCTTCTTTGGCAATTAAAATCAATCTCATGTTTTAATAAGTTGCGAAAACCTGGTAGTAATTTGTTTGGTAATAAACGATAAAAGTTAGATTGTCAAACAATAGAGAATAGTAGTAGTGTTATTGATGTCAATAAAATAATCTAAAAATAGATTATTTGCGTAATTTAAACTATGTAATAACACACACAGGACAAATATTCAGTAACCAGTTAAATGGCAGCCTGAAAATAACGGTTAAAAACACCCGATCGATTAGGTGTTAGAACGCCATTTAAACAGTTAGCGCTGTGTAACAAACTGCAAAGCAAATAAGGGTTATTTGATTGACAGCTGATGACCTTGAGTCAACTACACTGGCAGTAACGTATGATTTGACCGCCAGAGCCCATTGCATTTTGGGTAAAGCTAATGATTTCCGTCAATGACCCCCTCGTTGATTTAAACGGTTATTTAGGAGCACAAATTTAGCATAAATGCAGTCGATAATAAAAATTATATTTTAACATCAATTTTGAAATATAAATGGTTTATTCGGCGCTATAACAGAATAATTCACAATTAGTTTAATGAAATTTGGTTATAAACATAATGATGAAAATGCAACATTTAATTCAAACATTAGTAGTAGTAGCAGTATAGATATTAGCTAACCATCACATGGGCAAAACTGTGATCGATAAATAAGTTCATTTGCTACTACATATTGAAAACTATATTCTTATGTTCATACTGTAGGTGCTGGTAAAAAATATAAAATGTTTGTTTAAAAAATGTTATGGACAATCCCAACAAAGTATCTTCTGCTGTACAATAATCACCACCCATTCATTTCCAAACAAGGAGAGTGCACACTATAGATGAATAGATGTCAGAAACACTGGAACAGAAAACATAAATTAAGTCAAATCATTTCAATCTATTAAACAGTTTATGTCCTTACGTTGAGGTAGCCATACATTACATAAAATTAAATACATTATGTTTGGAGCAGAAAGTTTTTAAGAACAGAATTTACAATCAAAGTGTTTAACCTGTAGAGGGCAGTAAGCATGTTAACTTCCTTCTCAGAAACCTTTTTACTAAATACTGCCACCAATAGTTTTTTTTAAAACAATAATAGAGTTCAATTAGTGGCAGTATTTTTTGACACTGACAGATGATTTTACAGCAAAGTTAATTTGTAGTATTAATATTTGAAAACAATGAAATTTGATTCGAGTAAACTTTATTCCGAAAATATATAAACCAAACCAACTTGATATTCCTTAAAAATGAAAAATTATCAACTTCTTTTTTATGCTTAATTATATTTCTGAAGAACTGATTGTCAAATCAATAGTACGGTAGTTATAAATCATAAAGGCATGCCTAAATAATTAATTTAGAGAAAGTCTAGACAAGTTGATGTCGTGGCCACAAAATCCGAAATTACAGTATTAGTAGACCAGTGTCGTAATAAACCTCCATTTAATTATTGCTACTTATGCGAACATTGATCGTTTTAATTCCTGAAATAACGTTTGCAACATATACCGTATAGCTATTCTTTAAATGGAATTGGTAGTTTGTATAAAAAAAAACAGGTGCCCCTGCTTTATATCTTAATGTTCGGAAACCAAAACCGAGCTACCGGTACCTGAAATGTAACATTCTGTGGGCCTATTGGGTAACCGAAGAGTATACCACCACAACAGCGAGTCATATGGCCGAGCGGTTAAGGCAGGGGCGCCGTTTATCGTACCTAAAGAGCCAACAACAACATCGGCAAGGGTTCGAGGCCGACTCGCTCCTAGTTCTGGTGGTGGAACAAGTCTTCTCGGATAAGGACTATAAACCGTAGGTCCAGTGTACACAGTTATAACCTGTGTGTACTTTAAAGAACCCAGTTCATTATTCGAAAAAGAGTAGGGGGTTACCCCGGTGAACTGGTTCACACAATAGCCTCTGTATCAGGGGGATTACCACCTATCTGATAGGACAGTGATTAATTCACTATTGGTAATCCTTGGCCACAGTGCCTAAAGACATAAAATAAAATAAATAAAAAATAAAATAAACAACTTGACCAATCAACACTCTTGCTCTATTTATCTGAACGGAAAAAAAACGAACTTGAGCTACCTTATTTAAGAATTGATATCAGGAATTAACCAAATAAAAGTAACACACCACCGTAACAACTTGGTAAAACAACACACGCAAAGATATGTCACATTTTTGTTTTGTCTTATTAGATGTAATCTTTCTGGCTTATTAACAAAATTGATGCATTCATGATTGCTTTAAAACAAACTTAAAGAGCAACAAAATATGTCAACATGTGTAAACAAACAGTTTGCTTTTTTTTTTCAAAACATTATAATTAGAATCAAATGGTTGAATACTTAAAGATATGCGACATAATTTATTTTATAAAGAATAATTTAATCCTGAATGTTATAACAATGTTAAAGACCAAAAAGTTAAGTGGATTAAGTTAATCCTATTAATATCTCCTGGGGTTATGTGATTTGTAGGGGGACAGTGTGAGGGAAGAGGATGCATGCGGCATGATTCACCTTAGGATTTTCAGGCACGGGTGGCTAAACAGACTTTATCCACCCACCCTTCTAATTTAACAGCCATGGCTTTTTAAAATAATATGACTATTTTTTCTTTGTATTCAACCTGACGGATCGTTTTTATCATTTATGAAATATTTAGCCCCTAGCCCCCCCCCCCCACTATTCTATAATGCTGGATCTTCCCCTGATTTTAGTAAGCAGACAAATTACTGAACTCCTTGCCTTTAAAGCAATTACAACTTGTATTCTACAGGTTTAAGAACTCAATTGTGAGAGTTTTTTGCATGACAGTAGGCGGAGCACTAGTGATAAATAATAGTCAGTTTATCTCAGGTAATCTTCATCAAAAGTTGGATGTTTACTTGGTCAACCAATCCTGCTTCTGAGTGTCAATTGTGTACACTATGTTAATAACCTAAACCTATACTTCAGTATTCAATACACACAATTCACTGTAAGTGTGATGGGCCAAAGGTCAATGCAAACTGTTATTGGTAGCATTCCAGTGGAAGCTACAAGTTACTATAGAAATATAATTATATAACTTTAACCTTCTGATGCAAAAGTTACATAGTTTACAAGTTCAAGACACTTATGAAAACCATGCTAACATAAATCTTGGATTATTTCTTACAGCTACAAATAATAAATGTAAAACTAAAATCTTCACAGTGCTATATTACCGTTTTTTTCTTAGTCAAAAGTATATCTTTTGTAAATATTTCAGTCTCGGGTATTTACTACCAACATAGAGCAACAACTGCAAAGAATCCATCCATCAATTAAGTAAACATAGAAAATTAATATTAATTAACAACAAGATCTTCATATGTGTATCACATTACAATCATGTATGGAAACTTGCTGATAAGTAATGCATGGACGTGTGCAAAAGCTTACTGATATTAAGCAATCAATATGGCAATTGTTATCCATTTACAATTCTATATTACTTGTTATTATTTATTATATTGTTGTTATTACAAAGTATGCATTATTGCTCTCAAAATCACCAAAATAAGGAACTTCCAATAAATTAATTGTTGTTGTTGTTAACCTTTTCCGTCTTCCAACATTACGCTTTCCACAATTTGTTCCATTTTTTTCTGTTTATGGCAGGAGATGGTTTGTTATTGTGTTAGTATCTACTAGTCCTTGTAAGTCTTTCTTTATTTGATTCATCCAGTTATTTCTTGGTCTTCCTACGGGTCGTTTTACTTTCCTGTTAGTTTCCTTCATTGTTTGTTTGATTGGAGTATCAATAGTTTTAACAAATTCATTGAAATCGTTTAAAAAAACATAAAATATCAAAGTGATATACCAACATTAACTACATTTCCCTTTTCTTCTCGTATTTCCCCATAATTTATAAAGCTCTGTCAAACTAGTTTTGACAAAATGTGTGATGTGCCCAAATATGGTAGTATATGACATCATCTTGTCCATATATGGGCACATCACATTTTTTGTCACATAAAGTTTGATAGTGTAGACAGACCTTTACTACTTTCGTGTTTGCATTTGTATTCATAATTCGTTGTGTTCGTTATTTCATTCCATAATGAAAAAATTGTATTCATCAGTATTTCAAAGGTTGTTTTGATTTTGTTACACATGATGGACGATATGCGACTTCAAAAACCAGGGTACAGCCATTTATATTGCCATGGTGGGTAGTCATAGTTCACTCTCCATTTTTTGACAGTAAAATCAAACTTTTTTGTGAACTATTCGTTGGCATCCGACTGATTGGATTTTGTGGTAATGACTTAAATACAATTTTTGTTTAGTACAGGTGTGTTAAAATAATTAATGCATGTTTTGTATTTGTTTTAAAAGAATATAATTATATTTTACTATGAAAAATATTCTCTTTAATTCTCTTGAACACATACTAAACATTTGTGTACCATTGTACAGTTTGAGATCATTTGGGCATAAATTTGTTAAAAGCATTAAATAGTATTAGAACTATAATAGAGTTGACCAGACAATAACTATTACACAAAAGGATAACATAGTTGTTACATTGTGTCAGTATTACTGCTGTCTTGGTGTTACTTCCTTAATTTGTTTTTAGATTAATGTTTGAAAATTGAAGAGAACAGCAATGTTAAATTGAGATAATGTACAATATGAAAATTTAAATGTCACACCTGACTGTAGTAAGTGATTTTAAAGCATCTGTAATTGACTGTAAACTTTGAATGATCCTCTGGCGAAAATATATGGTAAATATTTTAATTTCCAAATGTCAATGGCCTGGTGCAGAATACAAAAATAAAATATGATGCACTTATTGTATGAATTGCATTCATTTGTTATGTTATACAGAAATTGCTTTATCTATAATATCTCAGAGGTAAGCTGCATTTCTTAGTTAGAGTTATACTTGCTAAAAATTACTTAATATACACAAAAATACCATATTTTTTTTAAAACCTGAATTTGTTGGTATGACATATGGTGGAGGTGCAGGGATGTTTAAGTTTTTCTCTTTAAATTAAAAAAATAAAAAAAAATAACATTAATAGCACATTTAGGCTTAAAAAGCATACTAAATACTTACCTAAACCGAACAGATTTAGTTGTTTTCATTGTGAATGTTGACTCAACTGTAGTTGTAGATTCTTCCAAAGAATTTTGACCAATTTCATTGAGAGAAAGACGTTTACGCATTACAAACGCCATGATAACGTATAAATAAGCACTTTTATAGTATTAACAGTAATAGAAATCTTGATTGCAAGTTTTAGTTGAATATTCTACTGTTTTGGTAGAAACACTTCTGCATGAACCACAAACTCTTAGTGGGAGTACAGTATGCCTAGTATGTCACTGTTCCAGTAAACATTTTTCAGAATTTTTCAGTATTTCCTTCACAATACAAAATTATTACAGGGTCAAACAAAAACATATACATCTTTGTATGATGAATGAATGCATTTTTTTATGTGAACACTCTAATATTCGAAAATAATATATCAATGTATTGCTTCACAGTAACATTTTCCATAATTTTTCACTTAACCAATATCATGCAAAAGTCTTGTTTCATTTACCACAAAATTCTATTTCTGCAACAGAATATGACTGTTTACGAAATCAAAAAATAAATTAATTACCAAAAAAGATAAATCTTTCTTTCCTTTCCTTTTTATGTAATAAATACATATGTCTCATGAGATTTTTTGTAGAAGAGACATTTATTTCCAAGAAAATAATTACAATCATGTAGATAAAAAAACTGTATGATACCTGCAGGTCAGTAAAGCAATTTAGTTAATCAGTTTTTAACCATAAATTCTTCTAATCCATCTTGTAGATTGAACAAATGTCTTCTTTTTAAACATGGAATTAATTTAGAGTTGGCATACTGACATACATTTCAGCTGAGAGAAATATAAATGTATATATAATAATTAAAAATTCAGTTTAAACATTCAATTGAAAGTCATACTTCTGTCAGACATAATGTTTCTTTTACTTATTAAGATAAATATCTTCTCTACGTGAATATATTCATATATTGTGAAGGAACAAAATTCTTTTTTAAAATAAATTTTATCTTAATGTAGACATATTATAACGATAGTTAATGTTGCAATGGACGCCAAATATACTGAAAATTCAAACTACTAATGAGTTGTTCAGTTCTATTAAATAGATTAAGTAGTCTTCACATATTGTAGCAATTTATTATAAAGAAATGGTAATTAACATTTAATGTAGCCTACTACATTTAGCAGAAAATCAATAAAGTTTAAATTTAAGACAGAAAAGAATGTGAACATTTAAATTGCATAAAAAACTAATTTAATTTAAGAAAAATTTTTTATTAATAGAAATATTAACTAAATAAAAGTAGTACCAGAAACGAAATTTGTACCTAGTGGCTGGTTAAGTTTGTCTGCATTTAAGGTACTACAATATGTTCTTTTTCTGACAAACAATCCAAAAAAATTAATTTAAAAACTTGTATCTCCTACTGTGCTTCCTATCAACAGACTAATTCGAATCCAACTAAGTTTCCACTAAATTTAAGTTATTCTATCATGGAAAGTGTCCCCTTGAAGGGGGTATTTCAAAGAAGGGGTTCTATTGCAAAGAGTGTACTAAGAAGCTTTTGAATTGTGACAACCAATAAGTAAATGAAACAAGATTATTCAATTCAAGTCAATCACACAAAAATAATCAATACAAAAGAATGAAAGTGAAATATTTACAAATAAAGCTATAATTTGCATAGATCTGATGTTGTTTTACAAAGTGCAATACCAGTATACTTGCTTTATATTATGACATACTGTACATATAATATATAACAGAAATTGTAGTCGACTGTTACTAGGTTCTGTCTTGCTATAGTACATTCCAATGTTACAGAACCAAAAAACTAATTCTAAAGCAATGTACAAAATGTCATCCAATTAAAAGGCAGCAAATTACTTCCATCCATAAAAGAATGAACATATGATAAAATTCCTAGTCTCCAAAAACGCATTAAAATAATTCCAAAAACAATGAATTGCAATAGCATACAGATAACGCTCAGGTCAATTGATGCTATTTGACTTTCTGAAATCACTGACGTAGCATCATTTTCAAACAGATGTTGACTAATACATCAAGAGATCATTAATCATTATTAACAGAAAAAAAGATGTTAAATCATATCAACAATGTATGTTAGTATACTGTAAAGAAATTCTTTACAAATATGAGTTTGAGTAAGCTTTGTATAAAACTAGAGTGAAGAGTTTGTAGGGATTGAAATCCAGCTACATGAATATAATAAATAATAAATAAATAATGAATAATTTGTTTCATTCTGCAATAGTGAAGATGTAGACTACACATTTCCATTAATGGTATTTATTTATCAATGCATTATAAACGGACGGAAGATTTAACATCTTGTCGCAAAGTACAATACAAGATCAGATGCTCCACTCTACACCCCTTAAACTCCCCCACCCCTCCCCCCAAAAAACAGTAATAATTTAGTAGTTGATCATGTGTTGATCACGAGCTAATATAATGAGATAATGGGGTCCCTTCTTTTTACACAAACTGTCGCCAGCATTTGTTTAATAGAGCAAGAGTTTTAACATCTGAAAGGAAATTGAAATATTAAAAAATCTTTTTAATGGTTTTATCAAAAGAAAAAATGCACTACTAAAAACTAGGTGAATTACACACAAAGAATAGTGAACAGATTTTGGAATATTTTTGGTATGGCATTGTAATGGATGACTGAATTGTCTGGAAATACAAATGCATGTTTTGACTGAATGGATACTTGCATGTACTGTACTGCTTAAAAAGAAATGATGGTTGACTAAACATTTTACCGAAAGCGCAGCATGGCTAAAGAAACAACTTTCAAATACTGTAACTGCTATAAATGACATCTCAAATAGATTGTTAAAACCTATAACCAATTTCATGTCAGAACTAAACAGTTTACAGGGCTATATAAACCAGTATGACCATTGTTCCCCTTTCTTGCGATCACCGCACCACTTATTTTTCATGGCTTACAACACTGTACAATTTCTTGTTGTCTCTAGTTATGTTTCTTTTTATTTTATTTTGTACAGTATTCCTTTACCTGCAGGTGTTTTGATTTATTCTAGATTACACTAGGTATGACATGCCATGTGTGCCATAATGTTTTTTATTTATGATTATTAATATACAAACAGCATTATATACCAGTGCACTCTGTTTTATACAAAAACTGGATATTTAGAGTTATTCAATAAACACATCATAGCAGCGGTGGCGCCAGGATCTTCCCGACGTGGGGGCTACATTCCCCGACGATGGGGCTATGCGAGCGAAGCGAGCATCACTAGGCTGGGGGCCAGGGGGCCACCAAGGGCCCCCGGTGGGGGTCCAGAAGCAACGCCTTCTAGCGTCATTTGAGGTCATTTTAATTAGATTTAGGGTAGCTAGGCTCCCCGACGAGGGGGCTAGAGTAACCACCGCCCCCCCCCCCTGCTGGCGCCACCACTGCATCATAGTATAACAAACTTTTATTCACATATTAATATAACCTGTTCCTTTGCATTACAAACTGTGACCTTATTAATCACAGCGTTTCTATTTCTGTCATAGCAATATTTACAGAAAACAGATAAAATAAATCTTGCTTAAAAATTACCCTGGTTAGAAAATTTAAATGTCACATTTATAAGATAAAAAATTACCATTATACTGTACTGTACATATATAAGCAATTTTATGACATAGGGTAAACAAGAAGTCAGTGACATCTATCTGACCTCAATCAATGGAGTGTTTATATGAAAACATATTTTTACATGGTATCTCTGTGTTTCTATTGCATATCCTCAAATTGGCATTAACAAAATACTCTATTTTATATCATACCAATAATATAGTATAAAAGTTTCTTATTATATAATTTTGATAAGTCAATCAATCAATCAAATTAACATTTATTTCTTCCACAGTAAAATAACAACAAATATCCAATATAAATTGTAAAATGAAGGAAGAGGGCAATTAAATATAAATAAAAATTACAAATTAAATAACGTACACAAACGCACAGACAGGACAGGGCAAGAAAAAAGTTTAAAAAAAAGAAACAAACGATCATGTGATATAAAAGCTGAGGATGGTATAAACAACATTTTATAAATCATATTTTGACAAAAGAAATTGTTTGGCTTTATGAGAGAAAATTTTCCTGGAGGGGGTTGCATCCTTTATTACCCAATGCCTTTGAAAGTCTGACTGGTATACCAATGAAAGTTGTAATATATGTAGGTAAGCCAAATATTGTATTATTAAAATTAATTATTATTCATTAACAACGTTTATCTAATCATTTTTAACTGATTTACCATGATGTCAAGTTGGCTTTGCTGATGCAACAACTAGGTCGACGAATGTAGAACTCCTTCAGAATATAAATTGATTTTTGTTTGTGATCACAACACAGGAAGAGAAGGCAATAGCTTGAATATGATACATCCTCAACTATATATCTAACTTCAACATGAGTTTTTTTTAAAATATTAAATATAAACAAAACAAGAAAAAAGTGGTATATATATAAGTTTTGTTTTTCTTTTGAATACAAAATAGATCCTGCTTCTGATAAACAAAATGGAGGAAATGAAATCTACTCAAAGCCTACATTCTATATCACATGATTTATTAGTGTACATTTTATAATATTAGATTTAATATTGATGTGAATAATGATCAAATTAATATCTGTTACCTGTGAAAGAGAAATTTAATCTACATTCAAAACTATGCTGTTATAGATCACTTAATGTTCAGACCTCATTATTATATCATTTAAAATTTTAGAATGATTTCAAACAACGAACTTCAATTTCATATAAAATTACCACTAAAATGTTATTACCACTATCCATTAACATTATTGATTTTACATTAGATTTCACAGATGTTAGCTAAAAACTCATTTGGAGCCTGATTATAAATTGCTGAATTATTAATACAGTGAAATAAAATTCGCTGAATTATGAATATGAAATAAACAAAAGTGTTGAATAACCGAGTGTGAAGTATGCATTTTTTTCCCAGAATCTGTTGATAATAAAAATATATACAGAATAACACAACAGATTATAAAGTACTATATGTATTATAATGGTACTACAGTATATGGGCACTCAAAAACCTAGTCTGCTGAGTTTAATCTGTAGTGTATTTACAGTATGTACAACATAGATTAATTAAACTTCTAGAGAGCGAACTAGGCAACAGCAAAGTTGTTTGGGCAGGGCAGGGACTTTGCAAAATGGCCACTATCCACAGAGATTAATATTTAGAATATTAAAATAAAAAACTAAAATATTATACGTAGAATCACATAAATCAGAATATACAGTATGTTTTAAATGCAGTAGCAAAATGTAGAATCGAAATTGTGTCTGTAGTATCAACTTCTTTTTATGCTTATGATTTTTTGATGTAAATGTTTATGTTTAATAATTTGAAAGTGGTTGAAGAAAATCTAAAAACTAGGTCGAGCAAATCATCAGTCACTGCTTCATGGTTCTGTAATGCAAACTAATAAATAATCCTAGCTGTTAATACAACACTGACAATTTGCAAAAGTGTGTATATATCTGCATTAATTGAATGTCATAACTCAAATAATTGAGTTATATGCACATTCTTTTGATTTCAACATCAACAAATCCTCATTCACACTGATGCCTTTACTACCTCTTTTCATCTTGCCACATGATGTTCATCATTAACATAAGCCTCTTTCACACTGAATTGTATGCGAATACTTTTCCTCTTACCCTAACTTGTGATACCCTAACTAAGCTTCATTTCACACTGAATCGGATTCGCATTGAATCTGTTACCTCTAATCTACTCAGATGTTTTGGGCCTTTCATCTTTCTCACGATGAATGAGATAATCATTGTGTTTTACTGTGCTGTGTAGGTACAGTAATTATCATAATTTTTGAAAAAATCATATTTGATTTGTTTGTACTTTGTATGTATTTCCGTACATCTATAATTTCCGTACATTAAATAATTAAAATATACAAATTGTGTATTAAAGTTCCGTAGTACTAAAGAAATTTTCTAGGAACAATCAATACTAATAATAACAATATGAATCATACATTTAAACACCTTGTTGTTTGAGTCATTTTTGTTGTCGTCTATACAGTACATGGATACAAGGTATACTACTGTATATTGTACAAATTAAATTAAGACTATAATTTCTGATTCACACAAACAGGATATTTACAAGGGTTATTTTGTCCCAAAAAAGGGGCAAGTGCGATCGTAAGCAAGCACCATGGGCCAAAGAGAAAGATGGGTTTTTTTACAGTGGACAATAAAAATTCTATAAACATGTAGACTGATTTGAATATCCAAATTCATGCCATTATTTAGAGGATACATTTAATTTTACCATATATTTAGGGATATACAATTTCTAGTTCACACAAATGGTTTAGAATTGGACAAACAAGGCCACACAAGAATCCTGTAGCAGCTAAAACACAACGTTATCACACACAAAACCCATCGTTTGTACGATGGAAGGCCTATGGTAACATGATTTTTAAAAAACTGTTGTGTTTTTAAGATTAGGTTCTAAACAATCATTACTTTTCACACATACTCTTCTGTAGGATGGGAATGTAGTATCAAATAACACAATTTTGATACATTTTACTACATGTATTATTAAGGCAATACTATCGCATCATCATCTAGCAATTACTGATGAAAGGTACCGTAAATGATCGTCAAAGATGTATCTCTATTTTTTTTTAAACAGATTCTCTTAGGAATTAAAACAAATTATCAAAATACAAATTACAAATCAAATCTTGCTCCAAAAAAAATAAACCAATCAGTATACTAATTAAGCAAAAATCAATTTTGAATTATATAAATGTAAATGTCAATGTATATATTGATTTTCTTTTTTGCAAGTTCTGCGGGTTTATCCAGGTAAGTTTTGTATTACAGAATCAACGTTTGTTTAAATGCAGCGAGACAGTGCACGTACAGTACCTAAAAGTCAAAGTGACACAACATAGTGATTTTTACACCATCAGTGTATAAAAATGTAACCATTTCATTTTTTTTATTCTACATATGGAACAATATCATATAGCTGAACAATAATATCAAATCCATATTTCATGGAACATCTGAGGTATCTAAGTGTTTATAAAATGATTGCATCGTGTTTTCCTTTTTCAGATTAAGCATAATTTATAGAAGCATCCATGTTTATACATGGTCAAGAAATGGTTTTAAACCTTAGATGGAAATCTACCACAATAACTTGTTATAGCTTGACCTACTGTATTGTATGTACTAAACTGCATTACCCATTCTATAAACTGCCATTAAAAAGTTTCTAAGTTCCCTTATATAACAATCCTAATTTTAACAAAACACCAACCTTTTTGTAACTGTAACTTTCCGATGAGGATTAAGCTGGCAATTTATCCGACTGGAAGCCGGTAGAGAGAGTCTAGACGAGCGTTTCATTTTTATACAGACAGAGAATGGTAAGCATTGATTTAAAAAACATACACAATAATCTATCTATTCCTTCCTTTTCCTTTGAATTTCACTGGTCAAGGGTAGACAAGAAGCGCACGGCAAGGCAACTAAATTAGAATATGTACAAAAGAGTAATTGAACACATAGTGATGACAGCCACTTCCTCAAACTAATATAGGTACAGTATTAGTAATCATCTGAGATTTAACCTGGAAATGAAGTTGTCATAATATCAAGGTATAGGTACTTTATATAACATCTAAATAATGCACTTTTTCA
Organism: Antedon mediterranea; assembly: GCF_964355755.1. Taxonomy (NCBI): domain Eukaryota; kingdom Metazoa; phylum Echinodermata; class Crinoidea; order Comatulida; family Antedonidae; genus Antedon; species Antedon mediterranea. Next base: position 22,649,362 of record NC_092675.1, read on the forward strand.
CTGCATTCAAATTCAACACGTCTGACTGCATCAATGAAGGGAAAAACGTGTTTCCCTGGCTTTTATACTAAATTTGTAAAAAAATTAACAAAAAACATATATCTGAAATTAGTAAAATGAAATTAATTGGGATTTTTGGGATGCTTCGTGGTATTTCTAATAAAAAAAGTGGGACAAACCTTTAGTATCAGATAGGAAATCACTTAAGATACTGTATCATGTTCTTTTTTTGGTTGTTTGTGTGGACACATGTCTGTTGGTTTGCAAAGAACCTGCTTAATAGAAACAAGCCGTAAATGTAAGATTATTTACTGAATGTTGCTCTGTTTCAAGTGTTTGTTTGTACAGTAAAAAAATGAATTCTAAAAGCAAACATGAACTTGAACATCAACATTTTAATCCTAAGAATTTAATGGTTCTTAAAACGTGTACGGATTTTTAATACTTTTTACTATAATATAAATGACATTTAGATGAGCAACCTTAGCTTCATGGAATACATTTTTGCTGTTTCTATCTTACAGTAGTTTCAAACAATCTTTCGGTACAGTTAAACCTGCCTCATTTATAGCCTGTGTTTCTGCAGCCAAAAATTAACCAATAATTAACCGAAATAAACCGAAAATTAACTGATAAAAAATGCCTGTGGAAACCGATTCCACTCGAGAAAAATTCATCGATAATTACCTCATTCATATCAGATCATTATCGGATAAAATATGATACATTTTTAGTTTTGACTTGAAGGATAAATGTGTTTGTTGTGATTGGGTACCTGGTGATCATGTGCACTTTATTTTTAATTAATTATCTGATTGGTTAAAAAATTAACTGATAATGTTGTTTCGGCTATGGCTAAAGTTAGGTTTACAATGTACTTTAAAAGAATTAAGAAGTTTGAAAATAATCTGTTATAATTTTTCTGAGGATTGATTAGAATTGACTGGATGAGATTGCAATGCAGTATGCTACTAAAGTATAATTTTAAGTGTTGTGTTGTGTTATGTACTCTGGTACAATTAAGTCTGGAGTGCTTCAATAAAGACTAAACTTGACCAAATAATGAAAATTACACATTAACTGGTAGAAACTATAATGTAATTAAGGATTACTGTATCCAGGCATGATGCATGATAAGACAAGATATTATAATGTAATAATGTATGATATAAACCTATTAAAATTTGTGTAGGGCTCTAAATTTGTCTTAAAAAAGTATAAAGTTACTAGTAGATTTGTCATTGCTAGTTGAAAATTTCAACATTTTTTATAAGCCTAGCATTTATATTTGAAGCTTGATCTGCCAATTTCTGTAAATTCAACTTTATGTAGAATTACTCAATTTGGTTCGTTAAAAGGTTTACTAGTAGTACTGTAGATATAAAAAGTAAATTTGTGTATACGCTGTGAAATCAAGAAATCATAATTGTTAATATTGTTATATTTTGTTCAATGACAATAAATATGAACCTAAAAAGTCAGGTTTATATTCTAGAAATCCATAAAACAAACATTGACGGTTTTGGTGGTACATTAGGTTTATTGTATTTATGAATATACATGTGCTATAAAGTATTATGGCATTGATGTGTGCAACTTTATTGTCATTCAAATTTTATCAAAGTGAAAAAGCATAAAATATTTTAAAATAAAGCAGCTTTCGCTTGATTCTTGGTTTTAAATGCATTAATACAAAGAAATCACATGTGTTTTAGGTTGACTTTCCTAGATCTGGGTCCTCAGTTAGTCTTTTCTACACCCATATAGGCCTCCTATCCCTCAGCCCTTTTTTTAAATGAAACTATCAAGCCAACAGCCAGAATCATTACATTGAAGTTCTTTTTTCCATAAAAAAGTACTGACAATCCTCCCAATAATATAAAAGGTGAACCCAGCTCCCCTTTTTGAATATGGACTTGGCCTTTATTGATTTGAACACTAGCCTTCAACAATCGCAATTCATCTATTGTTTATAGAATCTAAACCTTGAATTATCAATAGTGACATTTTTTTTGGAACACACAGCTAGTGTAAACATCTGATGAATTTGCCATCCTACAGAGATGCATATTAAATTGTCATTTGATAGTGTTATTAACTAACTAAGTAATTTTCACCATACTAGTATCAAAACTAATATTGCAACTGGGTACGTAATTAACAAATTGATTGATCATTTCATAATGAAGCCATAATGATCTAACAGCATCTAATTGCAATTAGTCAATGGAACAGAGTATATTAATGATATTACTGTTAAAATGTCTCATTTTCATTTGCAATTTAATCATAGTTTTGGATATTTTTTTTTTCAATTTTGGAGTTTATTTTTGAGTTAGGGATTTGTTTAGTATAAACAATAATGCCACAACACATTTTAGTCCTCAACCATACCATCATTGTTCAATATACAAATTTAAAGAACTCTATAAACCAACAAATTAAAAGCATACATTATATTAACTATTTCGTCACATACATGACGCATCTATCAATTTTAGACTGTATTTGTTAGTATATTATCAATATTTTGTATAAATACCTGGCCCAGTATGATGTACACAAAAAAGGGCCTTTAGTTCAGTTTACATCATGCATAGTAAGTGTGATGATTGTTTATCATTGCAATAAAAGTGGGTTGCCCACACAAAAGAGAAAAAAAAAGTAAGTGTGCTGAAACCAATGAATGTTTTGTGTTTTCTTCAACTTTGTTCATTCATTATTTATATACTATAAAGTCAAATATTTATATAAAAAAATATGACAATTACAGCACTGCAAAATGATCAATCAAATAGAGACAGGGGCTCTTAGCAATCTTTTGAAGTTTCAGTTTCCTAAACTGTGCCACATTGGACAGTGACCCCAATTTATATTTGTTTGTAATATTTGTCAAATTCAGTGTCATTTGCCAATGGTTTTCTTCACCTGCTATAAGAAGATAAATAATTATTGAAGGAAAGTGACAAAAAGATGATTAATTGGAAATATTTAAACAGCTGATAGACATTTCATCCATATGGCCATAAAATTACAGATTGCTTTGGTGACATATTATTATTATTAGTCAAATTTCATGAGTTATGAAACTATTTTAATCTTTTAATAACAAAAGGAGCATCTTGTGAAGTTCTTGTTTTAAATGATACCTGACTTATATAGTCTGGATTAGTCTATTTAACAAGCTATTTGACGTCATCAATGTTTAGTCTTTACCAATTATCATTCACTAGTCTATTGGGTCTTCCATAAACATCCTTATTTTTACATGTCAACAACAACAACAACAACAACGGAATGTCCCATGCAACTGAATTGCCTTGTTATGATTCTAATATCCATCATTTTATAGGAAAAGAAATATATTAGATAGATAATAAATAGTAACATATTCAATCATATTACAGATATTTGATATCATTTGTCTATAAAGTCGACCATAAATGAAGCCTTCACATCCGTTAACTGTATAATGATATAGTGACAACACAGGTCAGAGTTATAATATTCACATAATAAATACAGTTTATGCTACACAGTTTCTGTTTTTTTTTCTGGATATCATTGATACATCATTTAAATCTAATCATCTTTCAATCATGTACATTTTGTTTAATACTCTACTTTTTGTTCATATCATTATGTATTGGCAAGCATTTAATGTTGAACAATGATAAATATACAATTTTTTTCCCCTAAGGAATGAACTATAGAAATGAAAAATCAGAGGAATATACAATAACCATTTATATTGTTTTCAATTAAAATAGTATTTTTAAAAGTTCAATTAAATGTCATCCTAGTGTAAACAGGTCTTTATAAAGTTGTTTTCAATATTCAATTAATTTAATGTATATAATTTTTGTATTTTATCATTGCTGTATGAGACAAATATGTCGCCCTTTTAAAATTTACGCATGAGATGAACTTGATGTTCAAATCTTTAATAAATGCAAGAATATTTTATTCATATTAACTCACTCCCTCCCCTTCCACCATAGATAATCCCATGTGGACATACAGTATAGTTAGTACTCTTTTAAATGTCAAGTAAATTATCATATCTCATAACTAAAATGCATTTTCGTGTAATATAAACTGATGACTTTACTTCCATATCAAGTAATACATTCATCTTTGTATATACTAAATTAAACAAAAAAAACTCAAGGCATTTATGTGATCAGTCTATTACGCGAGTTATATTCCCAAATAGTTGTCAATACTATATTTTCTGTTTTCTGAAAATAGTGTCATACTGTACCAAATATGTAGACCAAATAAAAACTACTATGAAAGGAATTAAAATAAAACAACATAAAAAAAGGAGGTTGCAGCAGTTATTTGGCTAAAATAGCACTGCCTTAGAATACTAATGCTTCTAAGCTCTTATACATAGAAATAAATACCCTAAAAGTAACCCCAAAAATTAAGACGAGCACCCTGTTGTCCAGCACTTTTAAGCTCCCATATAAGAGATCGCTGGAACAGAATTCAAAGGAGCTAGAGTGACATTATCAGTATCCTACAACAAGAGGACCAAAGTAGTTCGTAAAATGAAAAGACATTTAAAGAAAAAAAAAAAATTAAAAATAGCCCATGGAAGATCATTCCAAAGACGAGCAAAATCATAATAAAAGGTAAATGATCTATGAATCACCTTCTTAAATGTTTTATGTTTATTTTATTAAGACAATAATTCAAACTTTTCAGGTTTAATTGTATTGATGACTTCAAACATCGTTCAATCTGGTTTGTCAAAATTAAGAGTTTTAAGTGGATTGACAAAATACTTTACAATTATAATTTAAAAAAACGAGCATGCATCCCACACCCAATTTGCATGGGGCCAGAGTGACAGAAAACATTGATGTTTTCTGGTTGACATACAAAAAATGTGATTTTTTTTTCATCATTTAATTATTTTAAAACTTACTAAATTTGATTCCACCATTTTTGGTTGAATAAATTTTGGTATTCGCTGGGAATATGCAAACTACATTGTTATGGGCTCTAGGCTATTAAACAATGAGAATTCACCAGTCTCATAAACATTGTTGTACTATGAATATCATTGAATCTACAGCAAAATCTTTACCAGTACTTGTAAAGTGAACATAAAAATGTAAATACCTTCGCCCTTCACCGCTACTGCTACTCCTACTCCTAAGTCGTAGACTAGCTAAGGGGGTCTGTATAGCATTTGATCGCTTCAAAACTGGCATCCTATCTCTCGATTTCATATCAAAAAGATTTTAAGTTCCGGCAACGAGATAAACAATGGTATAAATCCAAGAAACAAGTAGGCCGGATTGGATCCAATGTGCATCTATACTCCACTTATCTCCATAACCGATAATGAGTAATATGTCTATTTAGCAAACTTACTAACTATAATTCTCCAAGGGATGGCTTAGTGATTACTACTTTTTACTATGCAATTACAGCCATCAAGTGTGCAATGTGTGTTTGTTGAAGGTAGGCAGTATAGTATAGCTATAAAGCCACATGGTTGGAGGACTTGAAATCTAAAGCACACACTGTATTCCAGATTGCACAGGATGACGTCAAAAGCTAATACACTACTTTGCATAACCAAGGCTATAATATTGACATACTACAGAGAACTCCCTACAATATGTAAACAATACCGCAAGTTTTTGCTTTTGGTATTAATAAAAACAATGATAGGGCTTAAAGTGAGTTGACGTGATAATAGTACAGAATACACTTGAACAAAACACTAGAGTTTTAAAACATAGTGTGTGTATAGTGTATCTATTACTGTATATTATGTTATTTGTTAATAGTTTTATTTTAGTGGAGATATAATCTATTAATAGAGAGATTAGTGTTTGCTATACAGCTTTTTTTCTATTGCATGCATCCTTCCACACATGGGATCAAAATGTAGTAATGGGAAAGTTTTAAACTTTTAAAACCATGGGTAACCTCTCAGTATAATATACAAATAATCAATGTTTAAGAGTGGAAAGGTACAAATAATGTAATGGGGTGAATGATATAACCTTTCATCATTCACTGAATTACATTATTTGTACCATTCCACAAATATAATCATTATTATCATTATTTGTTTTATTTTATATAACATTTTAAATAGATTCCTGTCATTTGAATTAGATTGAATATTAAAGGTAGGGCTATATTTGATTCACATTGAAACAGTAAAATTAATTTAGCGCTTTGTAAAATATTTACAAAACAATTATATATATTTGTGTTTTTTTTATATTTATTTGGAGTTTATAAACACACCTACTGTAGTGTTAATTATGTGAACGACTTCTAACCAAACAATCCTAGGCCTAACTAGGCTAAGGCTAGAGAGGCAGCTATACCATTACGAAATTCAATGATTTATAGAGTTGTTCCTAATTATTAATAAAAATCATACAAATGATCTAGAACGAAGCTAATTTAAACGCTTTTTTGGATTAGTGCATCTCTCAAGAAATCAAAACATTCCAACTTCAATGTTCAATTTGTTTTAAAAATAGGCGGCGCAGTTGGATTTAACCCTCAGAATCACAGCAATGGTGTTAAACATTTTTTTTGTATGCGAGAAGATTCTTTTTTCATACACAATAAAAAAAGAAAAAAAAATTATTTAATGATCTTTAAATAGTGTGTACTATTGAGCGATGTGACCCACATTATTGTTAAATCAAATGACAATGAATTTATTTAGGTGTTATAAAATAACAGTGTTCTATATTTGTGTAAATGCATATTTTAAATAGATGGAATGGTAGTATCAAATACAGTTAGTAGCTTGTGCCACTGTGGATAGTACTGTATACAGTGAGCATCAGGCAAACTGTGTAACAATATGAAGAAAAATTAATATCTGCTACCCTCTATAATAATGTAGATGATACGTTATCTGTGCTTGCTGCCCTCTGCTACTTCAAATTATGCATTATCTAACATTGATTGAAAATGGCTATCCTAATAAATTAAGGATCAAGCCAATATATTAATATTCATTCTTGATAATGCACAGATTAAATGATGGTATTAGATAATATTGAAATATTAATTGGCAAATTTGAAACCTGAATAATAGACTTACAATATAACAAAATAATATTAAGAATGGAACACAAAACAAAGATTTGTTCAAAATATCTGATATGAAACAAAACAAGAGGACACCCACTAACTACAAACGCAATTAACGCAACACAAACTAACGCCTTCAAACAACATGTGTAAACATTTTTGGGTTAGGTTAAGTGCGAAAAGCCCCTCCCTTCCATGCTGCATCGCTATATACAGTAAACTATATAAAGATGGAGTGGCATACAACACATATAAATATCATCAACATCTACTGTTTAAATTTATATATTTTCATTTTTTATTTCAATATGCCATTCTAATGCCACACAATAGTTTACTGACTATGTTTGACTAAAAAGTAGTTGTATGTCAACCGTTTATTTTGGTGAAATCATTATATTTTTTTCAAGTAGTGACTACTGTACATGTTTCAAACATTCAGTGCACTATATAATACTGTTATTTGCACTGGCTGAAAATGTTGTATTTTAAATTATAATTCTTATTTACAGAACTTAAAAACACTCAAACAAATACTGATTATTCTTAATATAATTTATTATATTAAAAACACCTTCCCTACGTTTTTTAGATCTAATTTAAGATCACAAACTATATTTAATGTAAAAATAAAACTATATGGTCATATTGCGATAACTTTTTTCGTCTTTAAATGGTTAAAAATGTGAAAAATAAGTAGATTCTAATAATTATAGCGGTCCGCTATAAATCCCAAAATGCATTGCGCGCGGATTGATATTTTTGTTTTTCTTCTGTAATTCACCCACTTTTCGATCGATTGTGAGGCCAAAACAAATGGAAGACTCCTAACTTTTCAGCGAAAATACCGGGTTTTCCCTAATTTTTATCAACAGAGTCTGGAAAAAATAGAAATACAATTAATGCAGCAACTATACAACGTCAGGCTAGGTATATAGCTAGCGTACGGTGTTCGTACGTTACCGATGTTTACCAGCTAGGCCTACAAAACTAAGCCTAGCTAGGCTAGACCTAAAGACCGTCTACGAGAGGTCATTCGACGTGAGTTACTTAGAGTGCATTGTTTCTCACTTTTTATCATAATTTACCATAAAACGTACATTAAGACAAGGAATGACCTGGTTTAATGTTTTTAAAGTAATATATATGTATTATTTTTACAAAACGTCACAAATTGTATAGGAAGGTGTCTTTAAAAAAATCATGTCAATACAAGACAATATATAATTCATAGTTCAATATTTATGAGTGTGGCAAAACAAATTTTCTTTTTTACTGAAGAATACAGTGTAAGCCTATTAAATTATGAATGCTATATATTAATGCACCTCTGTTGTGTTAACATGACGTATCATTTCTAAATCCATTTCTAGGAGAAAGCATGTAATTTAAAAAAGTGTAACATCCACAGCGCATTGAGATGACATTGTTTTTGGACTGCGCTATATAAATACATTAACATACTATGTTTTATACAGTACCTGAACCTAAAAAACACTAAACTACTATCTGTTGCCTGTACATTGGATATTATATTTCAATATTTTATGAAATTAATACACATAAAATATATTTCAGAAATTGAAACAATAACATTATGGGGTAACATTTAAAATAACATTTTGCAATATCATAATCTGAAAAAATTATTAAATATTTCTCATGTTGTTAAATTAAAACTTAATACATTTTGATTAGACAATAATGAAATCCTCAAACAACATGAAACATCTGTGACATACCTTCCGGAAATCTATTTGTTATGTATTCAACATTATATCAAAATGCCACATGACTATTATTAAAGCTATCTAATTCATTATCAATAATCATGCACTAATTCAACAATATATTAGACTTCAAGACAATTACTATAGCTTTCTTAGGGTCGTAAATTTTACATTGTTTTTGCTGCCATGTTCTATATAACATGGTTGCCAATGTCCCATGTATTTTCACATTTAATACTTCCTGAAATTATCAACAATTGTTTAGTTCTGTTGTGTACTGTGTGTAATAAATAAATATTCATAAACACGTGTCACGGCTTAGCAATGTTGCTCATGATAGATGTAACCAATTCCAAACATAAATGGTGTATTTTCATCAGTGTTCATGTTTAAGAAATAAATAAATTTACTTCTGTTACAACACTAACTTGCTCTGATTCGGTTGCGGCCTCAGTTCAGGTTCACGTAAGATTATTAGCGACACGCAATGCGCATATCAAGTAAAAAGATTGGAGCATAGCTGTGTGCAATGCAGCGAAAATGAACATTGAGATGCAATTTTAGTTGCCGGAGCCATACCGGAACAAATGACGTGTGAAAGATGCTATAGTGTGACCTTGCTTTATGATATGAAAGCAAACTCCATCGAACATTTACATAGCTTTTAGCTGGACATTATATAATTAATTGCTGTAGTTTGGCATTTGTCTACTTTATACTTTATATGTCTGAACATTTTCTTAATCTCCTTAGGAGGTGATGCTAATCTGGGGATTAGTCTACTTGTCAAAACAAATTATTCATGCAAACAAGCATCAATCACTTTAAAAATGTCAATGGATTTAACCTGAACTGCCTTTCATAAGAAGACAACTATCATAGTAGAACCTCTGTTATGCTGTAGGAAAACCTTCAGGACCCAACAGATCTCCTAAAGGGCTCTTTGAATCATGTCTCCCCACTATCAAATCCACAACTATATGGCATAAAACATATAGGCTTATTTATGATTGAGGGCGCACAGGCAACTTTTTCCTGTATTGGCCAATATGCACTGGTGCAGTATGGGGATCATGTATACAGGCATAATTTAATCTTTTATTCTCACTGTGCTAGGGAATGCAGGTTTCTGGTTAGACCCCATTTACACTTTAGATTTTAGCGAGCCTGAGGCCGGCTTAAGGCCGGTTCTGAGTCAACAGTGTAAACACTCTGGGAACAACCGAGCCGGCCTCGAGCCAGCGCAATTTTGATCCTAGTCTAGAGTAGGCTTCGGGCCGGCAATTGCAGGCTTCGGGCCGGCACTTGCGGTCATAAAATAAACGGGTTTCATCTACTACTAGGCTAGGCCTAGGAGGCCTATAGAGGCCTAGTTTCTTCGTTGAAATTAAATTGGTGAATTTGAATTGATCTACTACTATTCTTCAGAAAACGAGACGTAGTAAAGCAATAATACAATTGTTTTGATTCATATCAAATACCGTTATTTGATGCCTAGTGTAGATCGACAACGCTTAATAATATTAACTTTTTAAGATGGTTGGTAGCGCACATGAGCAGATATGACGTGAATGTAGCGAAATTATTGTGTCATTGAGCACTCTTCCGCGAGAGCAAGTGTAAACACAATAGTAGGGGTCCAAGGTCGGCTTTTTGGTTAAGTGTAAACACATTGCAGGCTAAAAAGTAAGCCGGCATTGGGCCGACTTTAGGCCGGCTAATAAATCATCGATGAAGTGTAAATGGGGTGTTAGTTAGACACAAATCTAGAATTGTTAAAAAAGGATGTCTTTCAAAAGCCATATACTTTGTACCCTGATATTATTTAGTAACAAAAGCAATCTGATTTACTGTACATCAAATACAGTAAATCACTTAACCTGTATAATAAAAATGATGTACAAGAGAATGAACATTTGTTACGCACAGTTGGTAGTGTTCCAATCATTAACTAATGACAAAAAGTTGTTGAGCTTTTTCTCTTTACTATTTCTGTTACAATGAGTAGAATTAAGTGAGGTTCTAATAGATGTATTCAAATTCAAACTTGGAAAAAAAGTAAAGTGGTACTATTCACTCAAACTATTAATACATTTACTAAATACAATATGCATTCTTCTGCTGTTTGATAAAAGAAAACTATTATTATCATATTATTATATTACGGAAATTTGATTTTAGTGAGCGTCGTAGAACAGTATTAAACCTTATTTTAATATTATTATCCTATTTAATGTAGATTTGAGGTTTATTGTGAGCTATTGTGCTCTTTTGGATATTTAAATAGATTTGATTTGAACTCAAAAACCATTAAAGCTTGAAACGCAAGCATGTATCTCTTCAGGGTATTTTTTTTTAATTTCAAGACGGAAAAAGATTATGCACCTTTTAAGTTCAACCCTGTTTATAGATTTGGTAAGCATGAGGATAACGTTTTATAAACTAAAGAGGTTTATATATAGTCAAGCACAACCACAAAACCCAATATTATCCAACAAAATTACTGCAGCTCAAGCAGCACAATCATAATTCATGGGGTCTGTTTCTGCTGCAGAGCGCCGAATACTACCGATTATTTCAAAAATTTAATTTTTATATTGACTGCATTTCTGCTCAATTTTGCACCAAAATAACTGTTTAAATCAGTGGGTGGTTGTTGACAAAAATCGTTAGAATTACCCAAAATGCAATTGGTCCTGGCGGTTTATTCAAATGTTACTGCAGTGTAGTTGACTCAAAGTCAGTAGCTGTCAATCAAATAACCGTTATTTCGTGTTGCAGCTAAAAATTGCTCAGCGATAACTGGTTAAATGGCATTCTAACACCGGTTGAATGGGTATTTTTAACCGGTTATTTTGCGCTGCCTTTTAACTGGTTACCACAAAATTGTCCTGTTTCTGCTCCCAAGAAAATGGAGTTAATTTATTCACACCGTTTATTTTATTGCAGCAGAAACAGGCCTTTAGACTGTGGGCCTCTTCCTATCTGCCACTGAAATTATTACTATTGGAATTTGAAAGAAGATCTTTACTCCTGTTTATAGTTCAATTTCAAATGGATTAGAATCGAATATTCACTAATAACCGTTTGAAATTGAAAACCAAGCTTCAGCAATTTTTAGGAAGTAAATATGTATAGGCCCTACAATGCACCCTGTTGTTGTTCATCATATGCACAATTTTTATTAAATTTTAAAATCAAGATAAAATTATGAGTACCGTACTGGTTGAAAAAAAAATGTTTTAATGACAAAATAAATGAAATAAAATTGATTACACACTAAAAAAACATTATGGATTTTTTTTCTCGATAAACTGTCATTGTGACGTGTGCAATTTTTTTGTTTGAAAATGTAAATGATTCAACTAGGATTACTAGAAAGCATATGAGACACAAGTAATAAAGTGTTGTTTGACGTCAAATTAGACGTTCAAATTTATGATGTTTCTAATATGCACTTCTCATTATAATAAACATTGACGCATTTGAATGATTCAATTGTGTTGTTAATTTTAAGCCAGAAAATTTGAATCAAACAAAATGTGTTGAATTTCCACCTTCTGCAGTTGAACCTATTTCTTCCATAAAGAACAACTAATGGGGCGAATCAATTAACTGTATTTACTTAGAGATGGTGTTCAACATTAACCTGCTAGTTAATGGCACTTGTGACACACAATAAACAATTTGATTGCATATGTCCTAATATAGTTTGATGAATTGAATCAAATGGCAGGCATATTCAGGAAAAACCAACACACCGATCTACTGTATGTGTTTGCTTCCGGAGAATGTTCAGGAGGAAGCTTTCAATTGTGACTTAAGGCCAACGGTAAGAGGTTACGGTAAGCGGTAACAGAAAGCGGAAAATTGAAACAAATAGAGTCTATATTTCTATGACCATTTACACAGAATGTGGAGAACGGACAATTGAGCGAAAATCCGCTCAGGATAGAACCAGATAGGCCATACTGGATTGTAATTTTAGATTCTGGCCAATCAACAACATGATTGAAGTGACTTTTTGGCATACACCAGCCGAGTCCATTATGTCCATAATATGAGTCACAGTAGCCAAAACTTAGTTTAAATTATGCATTACATTATTTGTCAAAGTGGTGATGTACAGCTCTATAAAATCAAGATTCTGACATCAGCTGACACTAACCTAAAGCTCTGTCTACACTATCAAACTAGTTTGACAAAAAAAGTTTGATGTGCCCTAATATGGTAGTGATATTCCCAAAAATAGTAGTGATATGACATCATCATGTCCATATATGGGCACATCACATTTTTTTGTCACAAAAAGTTTGATAATGTAGATAGAGCTTTAGTGGCATTTCTATGTTAAGGTTGGACCAGACTGGTTCAGAAGACGTGGTTCAACCAAATTAAATGTATGCAAATAGTAACTATGATGTCATAAGTTCTAGTCCTTGACAAGTGTTTCTTTTCATTAAGAAATGTATGGTAATGACAATACTTCAATAGTAATGGACTAAAATATTAATTTCTTGTCTATATTCATATAAATAACACTTACATAATGCTATACAGTAGGAAACTATCCAGGGATTTTAATGCTAATTCATAAAGCATGTATGTATTAAAACACTAAAAACTAAATTTGAAATATTTCCAATAAAGAACTTTTTTGTTCATTTATTTTAAGAAATATTTGTACAAATATGTTAAATAATAACCATCTATTGTCAAAACACTATTAATAGAAATAATTCAGCTAATTCTGGACATACCCTGTTGAGTTTAGTAAAAAAAAGTATACTTTAATAAAAATACACAGCCAATTAAATTAGCCTGTAGCTGTTTGGCTTGCAGTGGAATATGGTAGAAACTTGTAGATAGGAGTCCGTGACAAAACACAGATCTAAAAGAAAAACTACAATTTGGTAGACGAAGAGAAAAAATACTTGAAATTGATTATAAAATGTGTGAAAATTATACGTATAACAATTAATAGAAATATGTTGTTGGGATGTGATTCAGTACGACATCATTTCAGTGAGCATACGAAATGAAACAACGTTCTACATTGTTTTAGTCTGTGTTTTAAAAAGTATGACAGCACGGTGCTACAAGTCTGCTGTGTGAGAGGTATTTATGGAATGCCCATATGATTGCCAATACTGTAGTACTGTATGTAGTATAAAGAAGCATTAGTTTGTATTAGGCCATCCTTATATCCCACAAGGGAAGTAAATGATGAGAATATAACCATGCTGTGGGGGTCAGAGAATAGTACACATAGCATTCTGTAGTTGTAATGCAAACCTACATTTTGTGGTACTCATTCTAAGAAAGATGATAGTGATGGTTTGTCTTCTTATTGTATTTATGTACATTCTTTTATTTTAATTATTTGATTTTTAACACACTGTAGAAATGTGAGTAAAAACCTGACAAAGCAAAGAGGCACATACTAATTTTGTCTGTGAACGTTACACATCAGTTATCAAAAATAAATGCTTTTCGAAAAATATTGTTCTTCTCAGGCACTTCTACTGCTAAGAATAAACTTGTTTTGTAAAAGATTTAAACAAAATAATATATTAAAAGTCATGCACAAATGATTTTGACCCATTAAAATTTCATTAGCACAATGATACACTTCAGGTAATGAAGTGTTAAACACTTTGCTGTTAGGATACAAAATTAAAATGTGACCTTGATCACTTTATGGATACAATACTCTTTAGGAATGAAAATACCCGAACTGGGGGTGAATGTACATCATGTTAATAGTATAATGTATTTTCTAACTTGAGAAATTATTCTGTTGATGACTGATTAGCCTAAGCAGAAATGCAAAGATAACAAATATAAGACAGAATAACAACTATATACTGTAATAACAAGCACATGTGATGCGCTTTCAGTTTACCACAGTTTCTATGTTAAATCGAACAATAAGTGTTTGGCCTGATGTGTAGACTCAATTCAAGTGAAAATGTTTTAGTCTCAACGATTATAGGCAACGCGTCTTATATAAGTCAAAGATGCTCTCTAGGTGGAATGCTATCCTCAGATGAGTAGTTAGTAATAGTACAGTCTTATTTATTTTTAATTAATTTATATGTAATTTTTAATTTCTATGCATCAGAGATTACGAAATAAAAGATTGAAATGAATGAATAACATCCATAATCCTGTAATGATGATACAGTGTCAAGTCCGTGACATGTTTTATTTGGTATATTAATTATTATAAATGTATGGCTAAAACATTTACTGTTTTATGATTGGTTTAAGAGAAGATTTTCACTAAAAATACCAAAATAGTATAGATAATTAATGCTTATGAGTGGAATGGTACAAATAATTGCATGAGGTAAAAGATGAAATTCATATTTACTATTTCCTGTAAAATGATGTCACAACTACCCCAAGTTCAAGTTGTATTTATATTGAATATGAAAAGGGCAGAATAATTGAATTTACTAGAACCAGGAGATGTGTAAATTTATAAAACTAAAAATGAATGTTTTGTGTTTGTTGAATGGAGAGAATAGTTACATTCCTTGAAAATCTGATATTCAACCCAGCTTAAATTCAGTGATTAAAACAGTCTTTCAACTCATGATAACTATTCTACTGTCTTATTCATAAACATTCATGTCTGACAATCAATTTGTTGTATTATCTCAAATGAATGTACTTAATGAAAAATAGGTCTGATGTATGTTCTATGCACGCTTAAGCCGATCCGAATCAAACCGGTCTGAATCAATCAAACCGATCTGAATCATGCCGATTACATCCACAGTAATTGCTTGTGTGATCACTGTACCTGCTACAAAACTGCGTAGTGTATTGTATATTCTGTCAACTGGATTATTTAGGAACGTAAAAAACTTGAGCCACTGTAGGAGGATATAATCAGGATTCTACAAACGAGAATGGTCGCCTATTTGGATAACATGTATTCAAAAATGAAAATTAAAAAAATAACTAGTAGTTTGATATTTAAAATTCAATCATGTTGAGATCCATATATCTTATCCTGAATTCTTGATGACATCATATTAAACAAGAAATATTTCTTACAAAAAACGCCGCGTAACTTTTTGACTGGACAGTTGTAAGAACAGTCTTCATTAATTTAATATAATAGGTCGGCCACCCCACATGATATACCATGATAACCTTGAGATATGTAGAAGACAGATACAGCTTATTTATTACTTATACCAGTGCCCCAATGGGTTAATAAGTCTACCAGCTGACTTCTGTTATTGTTACAACCCCCTTTTGAACATGGCAACAATGGTCGTTAGATCTGAAACAACTTCAGAATTTTCAATAGCTATACCTCGTCTAAAGAGAAATATACTAGAAAGGTTTGCGGTGTACACCATGTGTTTCAAAATGGAAATAGAATATGGTTGAGAATTCCTGACATTTCATTTATAATGCTACAACCATCATTTCAAAATATTGAGACATTATCAACCACTTAATTTTATTTTACTTCTTTTCGAATTAGGACTAAAAGAACCTAGTACATCTTTCGTGACGAGTACGGGGTTATCCCGGTCTACTAGCTTACATAACCACTGTCATGGACATATTGATGAGCAGTTGGCGGCACTGACATAACATGACCCTTAAAGGAGAAGGATGTACTTAAAAAGTGTAAACTAACATCTCAGTCAAGAGCGAATCGAGAAAACAGTGTTTGTGGAAAACGCTATACAAATATATTAACGATACATTTTCAATTTCAATGGTTTGCTGTATTAAAAACATGTATTGGATCTTTAAAATTCACAAGAATTTAAAGTAGATATTTAAATTCTATTGCTTCATTAATTATATAATTGTTTCAATCACAAATCAGCTAACGGTTAGTTTCTGAATCGACAATCGACATTTTGACAATTTATATATCTTTTTATCGGTTTGGAAAGTCATTTGAATATCATTTGCTAAAGGTAATTACAATAAAAATAGTAGCGGATTAAACAAATTTTCCTTTAAAATATAAAAAAAAAACATTGATTTTGTTAAGATTTTAGCAAATAAAAACAGAAAATCAGATCCTAACTGGTTGTATTTTGTAGGATTGAATGTTTCATTGTTAATGTATTGTTTATATACTAAATGAAAACTGTCTATTTTAATAGAGCCTAAATATCCTCGTGTCCACGAGTCTATTAGCATTAATTTCAACAATGAAATCAATTGAAGAATATATCTCCATGGAAATGGTTGACGTTATCAATTGTGTTTTTTTAATAAATTATTTTTAATGTGAAATAGATTTGCTACAAGTACAAGATTTTTTTTAATTAGTATTGACTTTTTTGTCTTGGTTGTTCTGTAGATATCTCAATTTCAATTTTTTTTTGTGCGTGTGTTTTTTCAACCTTGAACAGTTAATTAATTAATTTTTGTCACATTCACTTATTTAATATTAATTTCGTTAACATTCTTTCTTTAGCAGGGTTCAAAATTCACCATAGCTGATAATTGATATTCCATATTAATTTTTCATAAAATTTCATTCAATTTTACTGACACAAATAAAAAAAAAAAGGAGAAGTTGTGGCTTGGTGGTTATGATGCTTGGCTACCAATCCTGGGTTCAAGTCACATCACATGTCAAGACAAAATTACAACTCCACTCCCAAAGACTTGTAATGACTTTGTTTATGTAGAGCATCTTGTGTATATGTTTGTCTTGTGAACCTAATGATTAGCAATTGCTGGATGGATCACCCTCATTAAATATTATGGTCCAAAAAAAAAGAAAGAAAGAAGAAAAAAACAATATTAACTGAATGAACTGAGGATAACCAACGAAAGTTTTAATTATTCCATTGGGGTCCCCAAATACAAAAAGAAAACATTGGAACTTCCTAATTTAAATTACATTACATATTAAAATTTTAAATACATAAAACATTTAGAAAATTAACAAATTTAACAAAAGAAGGATGCTTGATTGATTGGCAATACAGATATTTATTATTTTGAATGAGGTAAACAAGTAACTTAAACAAAAACACTGTACCTCCTCTGACCAGAGAATTACCTCACAAACCATTAAAAACAAAATGTTGATTTAAATATATATTTGTCTAAAAGAACTACAATTGTATACACTAAAAATGTAAAGTATAAACAAATAATTAAACATGTCACATTTACATTTTAAGGCAGTTTGCCTTTTTATTAAATGCCTCGTTATAGTCATCTTAACTCGTAATGTTTTTATATTTTGCAAATTATTAAGTACTGTATATATAATCTAAAGTATATTGAACTTGATTAATTAATTGCATCACAGCAGAACAACACAATTTAGAAGATTGTTGAGTAAGTTATTTTTCTGTGCTTCTTATCAATGCATTGAATGTGTTAAGATGACATCATCAACTTAGCTCTGAGCTTTAATGTCCATTTTCAACTTTGTACTTTTGTCACATGGTTATGGGTAGCTAATAAGAATTATTCATGTTAGTAACATCCATAAAAATGCTTATTTTAATGCTGCTGTAATTCAATTTCAGTGGAAACAGTTACTGGTAGTTTCACAGAATTAATAAAACACCTCACAAAAACATAATATGGTTTGAATGTGCTGAATCTGCAGTAAAACAAGATATTATTTTTCAATTAGTTTTAAAGAGAAAATATGCTTTTGTCAAAATACACTAAAAGAAAGCACAACTTATTTAAAAAAAATATTACACAAATAAATCAACATAAAAGAAATCAAATGAAATGGAGGACAGAAAAAGGATCACAGAATGTAGCTAAGAAGAAGATGAGGAAGACATTTCATTATTCCTGTCATTTGATTGGTTGATTGTGGATCACATGGCGTGCAATAGTACGCACTATTAAACGATCAAATGATGAAATGTTATATATCAACTCGGCTTTGCCTCGTTGACTATTATAACCTTTCATCATTCCCCTTATGCCATTATTTTTACCATTACACTCATAAACATTCATTATTTGTATACTAACTATACTATTAGGCCTCCAGATTGATGCTTTACTTACAAATTTATTATTTTATATAATTATTATGTATGAGTTAGTTAAATAAAATGATGGCGTGTATCAGCAATTTTACAGAAAATATGATTACCAGTACATATCGTCATTGGTTCATCCACAGCTGGATGTAAACCTTCCTCAAGAATTTTTTCATCAATTTCCTCAGTCTTCTCTGAAGCTATATTAACATTGATGAAAAAATTCTTGAGGAAGGTTTACATCCAGCTGTGGATGAACCAATGACGATATGTACTGGTAATCATATTTTCTGTAAAATTGCTGATACACGCCATCATTTTATTTAACTAACTCATACATAATAATTATATAAAATAATAAATTTGTAAGTAGAGCATCAATCTGGAGGCCTAATAGTATAGTTAGTATACAAATAATGAATGTTTATGAGTGTAATGGTAAAAATAATGGCATAAGGGGAATGATGAAAGGTTATAATAGTCAACGAGGCAAAGCCGAGTTGATATATAACATTTCATCATTTCATCGTTTAATAGTGCGTACTATTGCACGCCATGTGATCCAAAATCAACCAATCAAATGACAGGAATTTATTTAGGTGTTATATAATATAATATATGGCACATGGGCTTTACATCAGAATCTAAAAAAAATGGTGTGAACACACAACACACTCTCTGTTAATAATCACATCATTCCACAACATTGATTAAAAACTCAGAAACAATTTTTTTTAGTAAAAATTTTACTACAACATGATTTTAATAAAAACATTCATAGGAATTGTTAGAAACAGGCCCCTAGCTTTAGTGTCAACTTGTCAATCACAAGTCTATAGAGTTTTTCAAATACATGATGTGCATATCTTGACAAGGTAAAAAGGTAATATTGAAGAATCTAACACTTCATATATTTTAATTAAGCAACAAAAAGACAGTTTCTAGAATCGAAAGTAGACCTGCTGTACTGCCTGAAGCTTGGTTCTTAATTGGAGGGTATACATGTAATGCAAGTGAGTTGACCAATCACAATCAGCAGTTTGGACAACCCATTGTGTTGTGATTGATCAAAATACAAGCAGGAAAAAGACAAAATCCTCCTCATAAATATGTTCATCAATTGTTTCAATCCAGAATTTAATTTCTGACAGTCAATTAGTCAAAAAGAAGCGACTTGTATTAAATTACAATCGATTTTGAGGTTATAAATATCAATTCCATTCAGAATGAAAAAACATGTAGAAAATTAATCAATAAATACTAGTAACAATATTAATTAGTCAGAAAAATTATGCTAATTTATTCTAAATTTATTTTAATTGAGTCAATAAATATGTAAATCAAGAAATTTCATTTTACTAATGCATTTAAAGGTTAATTTAGGGTACAGTACGTTCACACATACTGTGTAGCATATGCCTTTGAACTAGGTAGTGCCGTTAACTCCACTCACTACACGTCATCCAGGGTACAGTACGTTCACACATACTGTGTAGCATATGCCTTTGAACTAGGTAGTGCCGTTAACTCCACTCACTACACGTCATCCAGGGTACAGTACGTTCACACATACTGCGTAGCATATGCCTTTGAACTAGGTAGTGCCGTTAACTCCACTCACTACACGTCATCCAGGGTACAGTACGTTCACACATACTGCGTAGCATATGCCTTTAAACTAGGCAGTGCCGTTAACTACGTGTTCACACCTACTGCGTAGCATATGCCTTTGAACTAGGCAGTGCCGTTAACTCCACTCACTACACGTCATCCAGGGTACAGTACGTTCACACATACTGCGTAGCATATGCCTTTAAACTAGGCAGTGCCGTTAACTACGTTCACACCTACTGCGTAGCATATGCCTTTGAACTAGGCAGTGCCGTTAACTCCACTCACTACACGTCATCCAGGGTACAGTACGTTCACACATACTGCGTAGCATAGGCCTTTAAACTAGGCAGTGCCGTTAACTCCACTCACTACACGTCATCCTTGGCGTTATGTATGACAGCTACATAACCCCATCTTAACTAACACCAACAATGCTTGAATAATTTTGCCATTATTTCAAAATATTTATCAATTATTTCTGTTTTTAATGTAACAGTATTGGAAATTTGATCTGATAAAACAAGCTATAGCTTCTATCTGCTCTTCGATCTGAAAGTGCATAAATTGTATAGGGTGAATAAAAGTAGCTTTCAGGAAAGAATTTAACTTGGAAAATCAAGTGCAGACAATCATCATGGCTGTATTTCAAGAAATGGCCAAAAAAAACAAACTAACCATCACAACAGTCTAAAATCTAAAATATGTACTAAAAATGTCTAAATTCTCCACTTCTTCCTATTTCACGCAATCATACACACATGGTATCAAAATGATCGCAATGTTAGGGAAACCATCGCACTGATAAACATTTTTGTATACTGTATTAGCGCAAATGTGTCCTTTTATTTTTTAAGCTACAAATGAAGCAATTAGCAAATAACTTGATTGTATCTTGTATTACTACAAACTATTTGCACAATTACCTATTATCTTCTTTAGTGCAATGTGCTTTATCCTTGCACACTGCATATGCCTATTAATAAAAGATGACCTTACAGTTAATTCAGATGGTATTATAGAATTTTGTATATTTCTACCTGCAAACTTTTCAAATTGGTTCAAGTGCTTTGATACAATATGGTTTGTAGAAAAGGTGTAAACCAGCAATAGAAAAACAATGTTACATAGTACAAAAACAACTGAAAAGTGTTACTCCCGAATTTCTATAAAATTTCAAAATAAACAAGAAATATTTCTTACAAAAAAAAACGACGTTCGACTTTTTGACGTAACAGTTTAATTTTTTTGTTTTCATTTCTTCATTAAATGATGCTTTTTTTTATTGATATTCTATTTAATAATAATGATGATTTATTATGATAATTATCAATTCTTTTTGTTTAACAATCTGTATTAAACATTTTGTTTAATGTAAAAGTCGGATAAACACCATTCGCCAACTATTTACCATAGTGAAAGGATTTGACCATTATTCAATGCTAAATGCCGACGACGACGCTGACAGCCAAAACAAAAACATTGTTTATTTACAGACTACTGTCTGCATACATCTCATACTTTCTTCTCCCCGACATGCGTTGGGGTTTGAGCATGCCTAGTCCAAGTTCACAAATCCCCATTTTTCAGCCTTAGTAATAATAGTATACTAAAGCTTCTGCTTGATACTTTCTCCCAATACTTCTGTCCCTCTAAAGGCGCAGCATGAAAAAAACACCTTAAAACACATGTGAATAAACCTACTGCACATTACAATGTCCCATAATCATTTAATATAACAATTTAATCCTATATTTTTTGTGCGCGTTAGTATTTAGGCTCACGTTGGCCATTCTCCAAGCTGCCAGGCAGTTACACTAGCAGCATTTCAACAGGGAAAAAAGTTTAGAGAAGAGCTATATAATTATAATATAAAGGTTTCAATTTATTTTAAAAAAAGATTATTTTTATGAATCACAACTACTGATAAAGTATACAAAAAAATCAAAATATTTAATGTACTAATATATCAAACCACAAAGAGATTTAAAAGGTAAATGTCAAAGATTCGCACATTCTTATTAATAATACGTTAATAGCTATGTGAATCCATGATAAGTATCTCAAGATAATTGTCTGTTTCATTCATAAACCATCAATTTTTACTTTATAATATGCTCACATACCTATCTTTTCTACTCTCATTCTTCGTTCAGGTTTTTTTTCAATTTTTCTAATGCTTAAATTCATAATCTTTAAAATAATAATTTTTTTTTTAATTGGTTCAGTCTGAAAATATCTTTTTTTCAAACAATCATATTATTAATCAAAATATTTTAAGAAATGAAATGAACATGTGAAAGCGTATTACATAGATGTAGAATCTCGGAAACAAGTGAGTAATCTTTACAGGCCTCAGTGAGATTTGTTAAAATTACATTGTATGATGATTTTGTTTAATAAAAAAGTTTACTACACTGAACGGGGTGGGTAATTAGGGGTGTAAATTAGGGATGTTAAACCAGGGGCCTTCGTCCTATTTCTTAATGCCACTGGGTGCATGACTAAAATATGCACCACTCGTTGCTAAAGTCCAGAAACTTCAAAATAGAGCTAAAAGAGTTATCTTGAAAGTTCACCCTCATACCCCATCCCACCTTATTGATAACACCATTTCTATCTCATCCGTTTCTCAACGTTATCAGTTTCAACTTGGTTGTCTCGCCTATCGGGCTTCCATCAATACCGTTCCGGATTACATCAGTCGCATGTTAACCAGGACTCAGCCTGGAGGTCGACCTACTACCAGATCCATCTCTAATTGTAATTATATTATTCCTCGACCTTCTTTAGAGATTTTTAAACAATGTTTCAGTTATAAAGCGCCTATGTATTTTAATATGATTCCTAAAATCATTCGACAATCTGAAAATGTTATTTCCTTTAAACGTGAACTTAAACAATTTATTTCCAGTTTATTGTTCGTACTATGTATATATATATATATATATATATATATTTTTATCTGTCAACGATTTTAACTTTTATATGAATTTTATATAATCATTGTAAATTTTTAAGCCTTTAATATATTTTATGTCATTTGAATATTTAATATTTTATGTGTTGTACTGTATGTTTGTTTTATCGAGGGCCCTGAATGATCAGTTCTATTAGGAACTGGATAGGCTACCCTCAGTAAATATGGTAATAAATAAATAAATAAATAAATGCATATGAGTTTCAAACTGGCATATCTGCTATTTCATATTGAATGGAATGTTACTCCATGGTTTTACCATGTACAGTTATCTTTGATATTAATTATAATCTTTGAGATGATAAGTAATTTTGAAATATTCAGTGCTCAATCATTAAATAAACTTTAGTTATTTGTCTAGCATAGATACCTAAAAATATTGGGATAGATAGTGCAAATAGAAATACAAATATCCTGTTAAGGCCCATTTATACTAGGACGACAACAATTGATGATAAGTTTTCATCATAGAACTGTAGGAACCATTCTGTCTTTGTCCATTTAGAAGATGATGATAATTATGAGCAATATTGTGAAGAATACTGTACAATGATTTTATTCTTCTATGATTATACCATAATTTGATGGATTTTTGATAAAATTATTTTATCAAGGACATCATAAATAGTATACGGTACTACAGTATAGTAGTAGGATAAACAACTTTTCTAATTTCTTTGGTTTCATATTTTAATCTATTTATTGTCTGAATAAATACAGTACTTAGTACTTTAAAATTTAAACTGACAATGGTATACTACATTCATAAAAAAAAAATTAATTATGAGAATATAATTTCCCAAATTCAAGTAATGAAAGTTTAAACTGGTGATAAATAAACCTATATACAAAGTAGGTAATGTTTCAGGTTTTTTTTTACATTGATGGATATTTTTTAAGTTAATTAAGTTGTGTTTTAAAAGGCATGTATAAAAACAAAAGTATGGTCGCTTGTTTATCGTTGCATGCTTCCTGATCTGATATCTATTAATTAGAGTTAAATGGTTTCAAATTCTCATTTTAAAATATTTTAATATTTAATTTGAAGATACAATCTAGAAAACAAACATGTCCTTTAGCATACACACTAATAAAAAAAAAAGATAATCACTCACCTAAAATCAACATTTGCGAGTGTAACCCTTCGGGGACGAACAGTGCGATGAAATCTTACTGGTATCATCATGAATAAATCCAACAAATTAAAACAGGTGATATTGTGACATAAATTTCAAATAAATGCAATCGAACAATTTCCTACGGACTGTTTTTAATCCATGTATTTACCAGCTTGCATACGACAGCTTTCCACATCCAATCAAATAATCAGACATAAATAACTTGTTTTCGTTGTCCATTGATAAAATAACCATTTATACTACTGTAATACCTCCACAGAACATGTTGTTTTAAATAATACTGACGATATTGAAATAAAATAAAAACAAAATATTTTTGTTTACATAGGTTCTATTCGCATACAAATCTGAGATACAGGTAAACTTGTTTGCGCTTTGAAATAATCCTGTTAAAGCGTTGACAAGTTGAGATTGAAGCCTGCTAAGGAGTCTGTTGCTATTATCTTGCAAATTACAAAACACAAACACATTGATTATATTTTCACTTAGGAATGACACTCACATATTGTTTAATGTAAATTCAAGATGTTCCAATTGAAAGAATTCATTGAACATATCCTACGAAGGTCACAAAGTACCTACAGTTGAGTGCTACAAGTAAACTGCAAGAGATCTCAAATACAATTATATAGTGACGAAACACGCTTCAACAAGCACACTACTTTAGGAAGATGCACACTGTTCTGTAGTCACCTTGCTTATCTATTACAATCTAGACTATAGTAGTTTTAATAACAGCTCATTTGCATCACAACAATAATAGAGACACATAATGGATGCTTTTAAACGTCAAGCTATGATGAATACATAATATACAGATAGATAATTCGCTATTAAAATACATGTGACAGTTTCCACACTTGTTTGGTGAAACAACCAATGCTGATCAGAAGGCTCAAAGTGTTTTCCTTTAGTTTGACAATGACAAAATGATATACAGTACTCAATTTATTATCACTATAATTTTCCTGTAAAACAGACCGGTAAAATAGTATGCAAAGTTCTTGGACAGAGTTTTCAACTTAAAATTCCAAAGAAATTGTTGTATTGTAAGCCAGTGACGAGCCTCTCCTTATGAATGCATTCCTTAGGTACTGTGCCAGGTGACAAAATTCACTGACCTTAAAGTATACCAGTGAAGTGAAGTAAAAAATATGACCTGCATAAACTACTTTGGCAAATTAAAATAAAATAATAATAAAAGAACATCCTAGATAATACAGGTTTTTAAAAAATATCTGATAAGTGAAACTGGAGTGATAATGAAATCCAAACAATACAAAAAATGTAAAAAAATAAGTGTAATATATTGATGACAAATTTTCAGAATTTTGGAAATTAAATAATATTGTATTTTGGTTATTCTCAAATTCTAATTAAGTCATGGAGAACTTTACTATCAGATTGTTGTACAAAATAAATTAATAAAAATGGTAATCAGTTTCTAAATTATTATTAATACACCTGACCTTTCTGGTTATTTAAAATATTACAATTATTTTAATAAATTTGATACTGACAATTATCAGTTTTATAAAATCTGCAAGGTCAACAGAAGAAATTTCCTTACCTTGTGAACAATAAGTTATCAAAATAATATCAAACAAAATTGACATCAACAACTCCTAGGCAATAGATTATTTTTACAACTAAAGAACATCAACCGTGGCTTTGCTATATTACGAGAAAACAACACAGGCAAAGAGGCTATAAAGAACTTCAGCATACAATAAACCAATGATCAAGTATGTGATTGTAATTATCCATGTACTTCAAGTTCAACAATAATAAAAATATCAAGATGTAACTTCCATCAAATCATGTTAGTCCGCTGTTTTTTTTAAGTAAATGAAAACTGATAATGAGCCAACATGGCAGATGTCGGTGGTAGGCCGGTTCAACTTGATTTGAGTAGTCTGGGAAAGTATTGTGTCGTGCAAAGAAAGGACACCAACACTAACCTGCTGGCCTGCTACATATTCGGAGGACTTTGTAGGGATGCTGTGTTGCTAAGCAACCGCCTATTGACTCATGTGTGTTATAAGATAGTTTAGCTAGAGACACACAGCTCTTTGGTGTCGCCTTACACTTGTGTGTGTTGCCCAAAAATGTATAATACAGCTCACAAGATTCAATGCAAAGTCCTACACAATCAACACTACATTTCTATCAAATAACTATAAAAAAATATAAGGAAAACACTTTATAATTTATTCACACTGACACAAAAATCAAATAATTAATATATTAAAAGTGATCGAGTGATGAAATCGTGGTAACATTAATTAATTCCCTAGGTTATGGGAAGAGTTACCGGAAATGATTAAAATTTCTTTAATTTTAGACAGTTTTCCAACATTTTTAAATTATTATATTGACTTTGTTGAATCGACTATAAGTATTTTATCCTTTTGTTTTATATTGACACTGTTGATTCGTCTATTTGTATTTTTTCTTGAATCCTTTATTTATTTTTTTTAATTTGTATATAAATATAGTTTATTATATATCATTGTTGTTACTTTGGGAGTACGGAACCTGAACTCTTGTTATAGTGATTAGGTTCACTTTTAGGTTCCTGCCTACTCCCTTAGTTTCTGTGTTTTTGTATGTTTGTAACTGGTTTTTGGCAATAAATAATAATAACAAAAAAAACAAGAAAACATAAAGTAAATTTTCACACCACCTCTATTGAACCATTTACATTTCAAATTAAAATTCGGTCAGAATAACAATTTTGACATTCTACATTACATGACATGACATCTAACCAGCACAATCTTTTCAAGAAAATAATCCGTACTAAAAATGCAATGATGATGTAAAAGCCTATACTATACCATACAAACAAGTATAGAATATTATTCATGTTAATTTCACCGAATGCTTGAACCTTGTTATCATTATACTCACAGTTTTATTAAGTTTTCATTTTGAATTAATTGCAAAATGGCTGGAGAGCTACAATCTTAAATGTGGTAATCTATAAAGAAGCTACAATTTGTTATGTTATTTTTTTTTAATACAGTACTACCTGTTTTTCTATAAAGTGGCATTACAGATTATTTTTTTCAATATAAAACCTGTTTATCATGTATTTCTTGGTTGTAGGTGGTTGGTTGTGATAATAGTAAAATGTCTGCACTATTTATTAAAAAAAAATTTATATCTCATCTCATTTATCATCGCATGTTTCATATTTCATCTGCAGGCAAGTCACAGCTCATTAATAATAATATACAGATTTGCTATTAAATACAAACAATTTTTTATGAAAACTACGGAAATTAATTATAGCATGTTAAGAATTGCTTAAAGCGATATATATGTTTAGTGAAAATTTAAAAAAAATGACAAACTAAGAAATTAAAAACATGTCTTTGTATGTATTTCATTAACACATTATAAATATTTGATAAGCAAATATGTTTTGTACTATAGTAATATTTTATTTTATTTGAGATACTGCACTTACATATTAAATATGTGTCATAGTAAAATTAATATGAGTTCGTGATATTTTATTAACAGTGAAAAAGTTAATGAGACATTAGGTATAATATTAATATAAATTCCTTGGTTAATATGACTCGATTGCATTATGTAAATATTGTGAGATGTAATGATCTTACTGAGGTTGATTTTCATAGCCTTTTGATCGTATGTAACATGTACAGAATGTGGTCAGGTGTATTTCTTCATTTCCATGGAAACTAATTTCAGAGTACGTAGAGCAGTTTCCTAATGTACCGTACACACAAACTCCTAGAACGTTGTTATAACATATATCATGAATTTATTTTCATTGCAGAGATTAAAATCACTGCTATTGAAAGACAAATATTTTCAACTGTAAGAGGTAAAAAAAGGTTCAAAATAACAAAAGTATATCTTAAACTTTAAAATAAATAAATAATAAAATATCGCCGACTAGACCATACCATACTGTAAAAAATTCAGGCATAATGTAGTTGAAGATCGATGACTCACAGAGAGGCCATTTTTCTACTTAATATTTCTTAATCGTTGCAAAAATGATCTACTGTAAGTGATGATATGAGAAAGATTCTATTAGTTAGAGTATATGAATTTACTTTAACTATTTTTATCAGTAAAAAAATAATTACTATTCCATTTTTAAGTTGTCGCCAAGATCCGAGGTATGTAAACATTATTAAATAAATCAAATCCTGGTCATAAAAATAATACTATTTAAAATTTTTATTTGGTAATTACATTGTAGGATGATGAAATCTGTAAAATTCCTGTTTCCTCAAGAACTGTAAGTCAATCAATTAGGTTTTAATGACGATTAATTGAGGTATAGTCAACAATTTAATTTGATTAAAATTAAGTGCCATCAAAATAAACAATTCACGCCTGGATTACATGATTGTATCAATTTAACAGTAAACATTGTCAGTGTGTTAAGTCAATCATTGGTGCAGAGGATAGTTAATGTTTCTGCTACATCAAAGTAAGTGATCAGTGCTGCCAAGATTTGCACGACAGAAGGGCCATATGCCCTGATGGGGCTGTGCATGCAAAGTATCTAATGACCTGGGGGGTTACAAAAGTCCCCCAAAAGCTTGGAAAGAAAATATAAATTAGAAAACTAAATGTGTTTTTTAACAGCCTTTTCATACCCAGCAGTATGTCATCACTAAATGCTTACAGTTTGCTTGTGAAAAAAATATGTGCATCATTTTTTTTTAATGAAACCAGTTCTAAATTAGTTTATAATGGATAAAAACCAGCAGATGTTTTTCATTTCATTTAAATTTAGTTCAACATCTAATATCAGTTGAAAGTAATTAAGAGACAATATAAAATGATAAGAATAGAAAATGAAATACATTTGAAAAATCTTTGTCATAAAAAGCAATGAATATAGTATTGAATATACAGTAGTACGTCATATGTACATATATAAATTAATAATCAGAATTCAGAATCCATAAATCATATCACGAAGCTACTCAGTAAATCAAGAAGAACTTCATTTTATATCATCTTTTATTTATGCTTTCAAAACCACAATACACGTAAAGATGGTACAAACAGAAAAACAAGGCAAAGGGTATGTTCAGATACATGGACTTATTGCAAGCAAGGTTGTCTTATAATTAACAGACTTGATTAACGCGTTTTATACAAACTGAACATCTGGTATGCAAGAGCAAGGGCCTGTTCAGACCTACGGCTTTCATATTGTACGCGACGAACAACTCCATAGATCTGAACCAGGAAAAGATTAGTGGAAGCCACCTCGTACAACACGGATCTTTCGTTCATCACAACAGCTCAAGGTACAAGATTAGTGAACACCGCATACAATACGAAAGTCATGCATAAACTATTTTGACCTCTAACCAATCATATTTACTCCTGCGTACCAGATGTTCGCCCAAATCGGTGACAAACATGTGAGAGGTGACAAACATGGTTGTGAGGGTACAGTAGATTATGACATCTTTAATTATTAGTTTTCATAAAACACAGTGCCTCGTTTTTAAAAAGGCATATAAGTTTGTGTCTATGTCATCAAATCCAAGAAAAGAGTTCAACCAATGACTACAAAGTGATTTCATTTCATAGTATCTACAAAAATACAGAAGGTCAAAAGATACAATGAAAGCTATTATTTCAAAATTTAACAAGGAAAAGCTTTTACGTTATTAATTATTTAAAAAAAAATTGGCAAATATAGTAATTAATTTGTCCTTATGTACATTTTCTATCTCTAATGGCAGGGACAATGAATAGCAAATTACACAGTATAAAGTAACTTGTACAGAATACATGAAATCTACTTTTGCTTAATTAGTGCAATTTTACTTTAATATGACTAAATGGCTTAAAACCATTTATCAAGTCTTGTCTACATTTTCATTAAAATCTTTCTTTTACTTTCTGTAAATGTAAAGGTCAGCAATTTAAGCTTGGTTCCCACTTGGACGCAAAAGAGGACATACTTGTAGGCACAACGCACGTGAGTGGGCCAATCACAAGACACAGTTTGGACAATCTATCAGGTCGTGATTGGTTAAATTACTGATACTGATATTAAATTAAAGACCCCTTCCCTGCAATTTTGGACGTTTTTTGGAAAATAATACATATATATCACTTTAAAAACATTAAACCATGTCATTCCTTGTCTTAAATGTACGTTTTATGGTAAATTATGATAAAAAGTGAGAAACAATGCACTACCTAAGTAGCTCGCGGCGATCGACCTCTTGTGGACGGTCATAGGCCTAGCCTGCCTAGGCTTAGTTTTGTAGGCCTAGCTGGTAAACATCGGTAACGTGCGAACATCGTACGCTAGCTATATACCTAGCCTGACGTTGTATAGTTGCTGCATTAATTGTCTTTCTATTTTTGCCAGACTCCGTTGATACAAATTGGGGAAAACCCGGTATTTTCGCTGAAAAGTTAGGAGTCTTCCATTTGTTTTGGCCTCACGATTGATCGAAAAGTGGGCGAATTACAGGTGAAAAACAAAAATATCAATCCGCGCGCAATGCATTTTGGGATTTATAGCGGGCCGCTATAATCATTAAAATCGACTTATTTTTCACATTTTTAACCGTTTAAAGACGAAAAAAGTTATCGCAATAGGACCATATAGTATTATTTTTACATTAAATATAGTTTGTGATCTTAAATTAGATCTAAAAAACGTAGGGAATGGGGCTTTAACTGATAGAATTACTTGAAAAAAGCTATGCTAAAAACTAAATATTTCTGCAAGCCAAATCTAAAGCCAGAAAACTATCACGGTTTATGTGAAGGTTCATGAAGTGAAAACATGACTTGTTCACTTTTTTTATATGAACTTGAAGTTTGGTGGCAGCAAACCCAGTTAGAAAATGAAACAGTTAGAAAATGAAACATACAGTAAATGAATAATAGAGGGCAGTATAACTAAAACATCTCTTCTGAATTCTCAAGCCTCCCACACAATAAATACTTTACTTCAAATAAATCATCCAAATTTATATTCAAATTCTTTATTGCAACAAAGTAAACATTACACTGTACAATGAAGTAGGCAGTACTTGAATCTAACCCAATCTTGGAAACACCATTATTACTGTACCTTTTTTACAGATGATCAGAAACTCTATTGACACATAAATGCACTAAAAACAAAATTAATTTGTCATATTTATTATTCTTTAATTATTTTAATAATAAATATTCTCTATTCTTCTCAATGGGGTACAGTAGCAATCCTGTCCACAAGACAAACCAGAAACACACTGTACACAAACAAGGTCTTTAGGAATATTATTACAGTATTATGTGTGGAGTTAATGACGAACACTGTTATCCTCTAAAAAAACAACTTTTACATTTTATATTAATTTTATATACAAATTATTTTTCTGAAGGTGAATTTTATGAAGATGTTATTGAATTATTAACTGACATGGAATACCCAGAGCAGCCTCCTCCATCAATTGATTTGCACCGTATCGCTATGAGCAGTGGTGCAAATCTTAGTAACTGAATTCAATATGTTAGCTAAATAATTCATTCCTAAAATTACCTCTCAAGAGTTTACATTTATTGCCAAGTCCAGACATTCTAAAGATGCATCACAGCCATTCAGGAATGTATAATTTATAATGCCAATTTAAATTGTAAGAATTTAATCAATAATGAAAGCATCATTAAGTGGCCATTTTAATTACTGTTTACATAGTTTTCCTAAGCCTACAATTATAGAAGAGCATATTTGATTTCCATTTATTATATTTTATTGGCAACTTTTCTAATAATTTGTAAATAATATCGTAATAATATTTTTTTGTGATTTTATAAATACATATTATTTTCATTAAAAAAAATATATAATTATTAATAGTCCGATTCAAAATACAATAGTGCTATAATCACTGAAAAGGGTCGTATTTATAAAACATGCTTTAATAGCAAAAGTATCATCTTAAATTGCTTTTAAGTCAATTATGTTGCATTCATTTTTTAAATTAACCAGCTACATACATATATTTACATATGTTTTTCTTTAATCTTAGATAATGAAATCTGATAAGATAAAAAGAACTGATTGGACAAATAAAACCTTATAATGTTAACTTAAGCACTTAACTACAGTACTGTCAGTACAGTATCGTGACAAGCAAAACAATAAATGGTGGCTAGGAGGTTCCCTGCATGTAGTATGGATACAAATGATCAGGTTCACAGGTAAATTATAAAGAATACAAACTTTTGAATGTTTCAGTGAATTTATACTATATTTACACTGTACCATAATCTGATGAATACAACATAGATAATAAATCGGATACAGTACATTTTGTTCTCAGGCTTATTTCTAGAAATTAACATAAGTGCTCAAAGCAAATGAACGTAAGTGACTGAAGGTGGAAAAACTGTCATGAATAATGAGACATCAGATATTTTCTAGAGACTACTACTATTGTATGGTACAGTGTGTAAATAAATTTAAGGCAGATCACTGTTGTGATTGTAAAAGATCTTTTTTCTTTTACAGCCTATCAAGTATTTAACATCATGCATACTTGACCACTATGACCAATCATAGAAAACAAAAACACAGTAAATAATAAGAATCAGACATTTTAAACTGATTCATTTTTTGGAAATTATTAGTCTACAAAGTGGAAAGTGTCTTACAGTATAGTTTCACTGAAACTCCAGCAGATCCACATTGGTAGAAGTGGAAAAAGGCTCAAATAAAGATGCACTTCAAAAACTATCCTCAAAAAAGCAAACACCGAAATCTAACACTTCAGTCACTTTGCTTTCTTTATACAGTACTACAGAATGGAATCAGATTTAGTACACCCAAAAGATAGAAAAACTTGTGGTTGCATTTTACACATGGAGAAACAGTCAAAAGTAGAATCCTGGACCACCAGTCTGATGTCAAACAAAAGAACACTAATTTAAGGTATTCAACAAACAAGATCAAATATGGCTATACGGCTTTACCACATTGAAACACCGGATCTCGTCAGATCACTTTGAAGTTAAGCAACATTGGGCCTGGTTAGAGCTTGGATGGGAGACCAATTCTGGGAATATCGGGTGCTACATATGGAGCTGGAGTCCGGTTAGGCATTTGAAATGAGCATTGATGACTCTTATGGCAGCCTCTGCATCTACTGTAGTATCTGCCTCAGACGTATTGGCCCATGCCTTTCCTCTGGTCAAGGTGGGTACTGGATGAGAGAAGCCCTTGATCAATGTTAGGACCAATCAAGGTGCTTTAAACAGTTCTGGCTTTCTTTGAATCAAACCTATTAGTGGCGGTAATTATCGCTGTTGGTTTCGATTGAATAAAATAAAATAAATAAGAAAATAATCAATGAGTAAAAAGGCTTTCTGAACTTAAACAAAACTCAGTCATTATCCAGAAAGAATGTTAGAACATTCATCTCGATAAGAAAAGCTAAAATACAATCAATAGATGAAGAAGGAAACATCATTCAGATAAAGAAAAAAGATTGAACTTTGGAAGTAAATGTAGGCTCTATCAGGATAATTTTTTTGTTATCCAAACACATAGGGAGAAATTTGTACCTATGCCTTTAGCAGACACACAAGATCACTCAACAATATTGGGAATCTTCCTGTCGATACTTGATAGTCTGGAACCATCTACAGTATGCTTTACCATCCTGAACCAAGCAATCAGCAAATCTGCAGTATGCCAAGTGACAAATTGTACTTTGAATTAGCCAATTAATTAAACTGTGTATGAAATAAATTGAACTGAACAAAACTGAGAAATCAATTTGAATTTATAGAATTCATTGAATATTTTCAGGACATATTATGTGACCTTTTAGTTTAAACGATCAATCATCTTTTCTTATTAATGTCAAAACAAGAAATTTCGGATTAGATCTTTAATCTGGACAGGTAGCTTAAAAGACAAAAATGTTTAGCAATTTATATCACGGAAAGAAAATAATGGATGGAATGATTAGGTAGCATACACAGCAATCTCCAAATGTGCAATGTTCCAATCCTATCAGCTAGTAGTAGTTAAGTAAGTTAAGACTAGACTAAACTGAAGTTTATTAAAATTTAAACAAATTTAAAAAAAGTGTAATTTCTGTTTATAATTTGAATTTGTTTGAGAGAAGAAAGAACTCTCATTAACAATCCCATGAAGTTTTGCAACTTTATACAATACAACTCTGTAGGCATTTCTGTTGGAACACATATTGTTATGTTGTAATTATATTATCTACTCTACCTTCAATTTTAGAGGATAAATTATACCGATGCTAAAAAAATGTAATTAATTAAAAAAACATTTTTTAAAAGGATAACTTTTACTGTATGCTGAAAATATAGTACTATTAAGACCCCATTTACACTTACGTTTGGGTCCAGGGCCGGTTGCAAATATTTACCTTTTAGGCCGGCCCCAGAGCGTTTACACTAGCGACGCAGATTACTGGTCGTAAATAATTTTATCGGAAGTACCATTGCATGCTGGGATACGAAGTACAGTTTGTTTACATTTTTCTCTCTCGATCGTCAATTCACAACTCTCCGCGCGAACCGACTATTTTATATTTATACTGTATTGTTGTTTTTTTGTCCCATTAAAAACAAAATGAACTCCACTGTTTTATATATAATATGGCTGTATTTTATGTATATGCGAAACAAGCGGAGGAATACTTTATTGAAAGAAGATGTCTGAAAATAAATTTAACTATATAAATGATGAAGAAAACAAATTGTCGCCCGAAAAGGAGGAAGGTATGTACTGAAAATGTTGGATCGTCATAACAACAACCTCATGAAAAGGTCAAACGTTGTTCACAGTTCACTGGGTAAGCCGGCCCAAACGTAAAAGCCGCTCCTGAACCTACAGTACCTGGAGAGGTGGCCCAGATCTGCGTCCGGCCCAGGGCCGGCCTAACTTTTTGGAGTATTTACACTTATCAATTGCCGACCCAGGGCCGGCCTAAATCGTAAGTGTAAATGGGGTCTAAGTAATCCTACCAATGACTCTACTATCAACATGTGAGGAGGCATAACAAGTATATTTAGAAGATGTTTAATTTTGTTTACATTACATTTACAACCTCCTTAATTAATTATTAAACAATATTCAACCATACACTTTTTATCAAATCATTTAAAATATCTAATCTTTAGATTTATTAGAGAAATAAATTTCTTTTGTTTTCTTTTCGATATCGCGATATAATAAATTATCTTAATTTCACAAGGCAAATAAATTCAATTTGATGTACAGTATCAATTTTGCCTAAGAAGTCAATTCTAATTTAAATTACATTGTTGCTGCATATATATTTCCTTGGTTACTGTATGCCTCTAGCCAATAACATTAATCAATTGCATATTTATTATTTGATTTCAGAAAATTGTTTTCACATGTTCCATTGACGGTACCAATAAAAATTATTATAATACAGTAGTATCCAAAATCAATATTTTATCATACTGTACAGAACATTATTCCTAAAAAACATTAGTTGTTACTTTCATTACATTAAGTATCAACATTATTTGTATATTTGAATACAAATAATGAATGTTTAATGAATCATTTACCTCCATGGTAATGGGAAAAATTTCATGAGTTGGCAGATTGTTCTAGAACAAGCAGGGTTTCAAAGAATTCAACACACCTGCTTTTCAATAAACTTTTATTCAATTAATCCTCTGCTTCCATGTTGAATCAATGTTGTGTCTATGCTAAGCAATCCAAAAAGGTAGACTTCAGATTTTGGCCATTTAGAAGTAAAAAACTATAGGGCAACAGGTTGCTTTTTTTTTGTTGAATTGCCCAACAGTCTCCGTTTCGTGTTGGAGTGAGCCTTGGACTTCCACTGTTTTACACTATTTAAACAGCCACTCACTATAATTTATAGCTGAAGGTGTTTATTTATTAAACCATATTTAAGATGGAACTGAAGTAGGCTGAAATTTTAAAAGCAAATACATTGATGGCACTCACAGACACCCTCTCCCAACATCCCACCCCCTTCAAGTTATGCTTTTTCTTTCTTTGGAATTATGAAACTGAAAAACAAAGACAAATGTTTTCTTCGTGTGTGTGTTAAGGTTTTATACAGTAAAATATTTTTACCATGATGGCACTCATATCAGCAAGAACTACAGAAGTATGACAACTCCCTGGTATGATGTACCGTTAGTTTTAACCTGTGTATTTACTATTAAAATTACAGGAAACGATATAAACTATGGTTCTGATTGGTTGAAATGGGTTGATCGATACTGTATGTTCTGACCTGCTTCTAAAAAATATGCATTGTAAATCAGTTGCTTTTTTGCAAATGTAGTTGATACTTTCAATCACCGTTGATTACATAATACAAGTGTTTTTCTGAATATGCTATTGTGTATTTTGCTTCAATTTGTATACACTATTTTAAGCTTACCATAACTACTGATTGTAGTAGAAAAAAAAGCTTTAAACAATAATTAAAGTCAAAAGTCTCTTGAAACAATATATGTTTAATGAGCTACAGTATGCTGAATTATATACCGATACCCATACTATGTGCTGCTATCTTTGACCTCTCTACAACCTGAATGTGCAAGATGTATAGATGGCCGAAAACTCAAACAAACATGTTCGATTCAAAGAAATTATTTTAAAAAAAACATGTTTTACAAAAATGGATTCAAACATGTAGCCTAAAAAAGAGAAATCATGTGTCCCAACGTGAACGGCATGATCATTATCAGCATGGTTTAGTAGGAGATATTAAAGGCTTTGGTCTGCAAGTTATACGGTATAACTCGGGATAGTAGTGAAATACTTAATCAAACTGTCTACTCTGCCCTTATATGCACGTAACTGGTCTCTATTGGAGAAACATACTAAAATTAGTATTCTTACCATGAGTTTAAGTCTTCCACTTCTTTGTCAAGTGACTCACATGATCCGGTAATCTCTATTCTTGGTCCAATCCATAATGATCTCGGTTTTAACGTCTCAGTTTCAGCTGACCTATCTTTGCTATTGTTTGATTTGATTGGATAAAACACAGATCCCCCACTGGATGTCCTAGATTCCTGTTCAAAAAAGGGAATCAAAATATTGATTGATTGAATCAAGAATTGAAAATAGTATGTAGGATAATGCATGAAATTTATTTATTGTTCGGTGTAGGCTTAAGCTAGTATATTGGAACTTTGAAACACTGTAGTATTAACTATTATTTTATGTGTACAGTACATACACGTGTTTGGTGACAACATGATAGCAACATAAATGATGACAAAATAAAGTATGGTTCACACTTGGACACATCATAGAAGACCACCGTAAATAATTTGATCAATCATGGATCACCCAAACTGTTGCTTGTGATCGGTCATTTGCAATTGCATTGCTTGCACCTACGTTTTTGCAATGCATCCAAGTAAGAAGCATAAATAGTGGTGGGCCTTTATTTTATTTTTAGCGAGGTAAAATTAATATTCAAAAAGGTATATGTTTATAGGCAACTGCTGCGCATTTATTAATAGTAATACATAGTACACATAAACTCATTTAATTAAAACACATTTCTTTATTATGATTTTCTAGTAGTAAGAAGGAATTAAGAATGGATGGCATATATTTTGCCTTTGGTCATTTATTGATATAATAATAATAAAAAAATGGTCTGAAAATATTTCCAAGCTGGATGATACCAATCTCGATTTCTTCTTCCTGGTATATATATTAAATACTGTAGCATAAAATAAAATACCATCATTTTGGTTCTGAGACTCACTGGGACTGGTTGCAATTGAAGACACAGGTTGTTGCTGCAACAACAATTATTACGGTATATGCACAATCTAGCGCATGCTCAATAGAGACATCTCCGATAGCACCTTGGAAATGGGACTCGTGCGTCTTCATTCATAGTACAGTACGTATAATAAATACACATAAAGGCTATTGAAACACACGTGGCCTGCCTGGCTGGGCTATAACATTTCTAACCCTTTACATTCTCCTAATGTTACACTTCATACTGACTGATAAATGCGCATGTATTAGACGTATTCTACTTAAATATTCCTACCTGTTTAGTGGACGGAAAAGTAAATTTTCTGCGCGGCGGCGGAGGCATATTTTGCAAAACAAAATAGTTTTACTATCAAAGGTTAAAGGTTAACCGGCTATTCTATTGTTTTTCATAGTCATTCCTATACAATTTAATACATAATACATTTAAAATTTAAAAACATAGAATAAATAACATAAACATTTTTAAAAATAGAATTAAAAACACAAGAAACCAGTAATTGAAACTAGATTTTATAGTGACGTCTAGCACGTTCACTCAAAATTGTTTGTCAATTTACCCACCTCGGGAAAATTGTGGATCCGCCCATTTTGGATGTCTGCTATTGGACAAAAGTTATGGACCAGCATATCATGATTATTAATTCAAAGTATTAAATTATTTATCGTAAAACCAATTTGATATTAAATATTATTTCCAATTATATTCCTTTTTACCGTACTGCAGTATTCGTCATAATGAACATGAACGTGCCATGAACAAATCAATCCTCATGAATCTTTCTTATTTTTACAGAAACAATTAAAACAAAGAAGCACCATTTTCCACATCACCGTGACACGGTGTTCAAAACACATAATGTTAATAAAGGTATTGTTTAATGATAGTAATGTACACCCCCTCACCACTAGTAACGCCATTATACACTAATAAAAGAAATTATTGAGCAGGCGCATCACAAACAGTCTATTGATGGTATCACTTAAAAATTAATGGACCAACACCTGGAAATGTATACGTGATCCTAAAACAGAGTAATTCCCATAATAAAATCCTACAGTATTGTAAAGGCTAAGATCTACCAACCTCAACAGTTGCCGTTTTGCCTGCTGGGTACATCGTATGAGAAATGTAATAATGTCAACGATGATGAACACTATCGTTTCTCAAACTCAAGTAATTATTATGAAGAATAATCTTCTGATTGTAATCACTGCAAAAGATGAATATTGTAAGTACAAGACCATCTTCGAGGCACGCTTCACTAGCTACAGATTGTACACAGTATCGAAAAATAATGTATTTTCTTACAAAGAAACCGGATCGATTCTCTACAATGATTGATTCAGAATTTGCAAATGGGAAAGAAAATAATTAAAATCAACTGAGTTGTTCACTTTAATTGGGTACACACAGGGCAATTCTTGTATAATATAATATTGAATCGTCAGGTAGCTTAGTTAGTTCCACTCTTTATCATCAATATTGTTGGGTAAATTAGGGCGAAGCACTCAAGACATCATTTGGATCATGATTGTAAAAACTGGATTGAATTGACGCAATACATAAATCTACATCTACATTTTTGTAGTGACTATTTTAATATATAGTATTATAAGTCTAAATAAGTATTCAAAGTTTTGATATAAAAGAAGTATAAATATAAAGTTATATTATAGGTCTATACCCGGAATTTTACTATGATTGCTAAATCCAAAGCTTCCAAGATTATCAATGCACTGGTGTTTTTTCAAAAACATTGTTTACATATTTATTTATTTCTTAAAGTGTTCATGTAGGCCAAAACTGATGCAAAACAGTATTATATTTGTTTTTACTTGGTTGCCCATCGGGACCGACCATTTAAATTGGTAGTTGCCCTACGTACGTATGTGGTGACCCCGGCCCGAGGCAACTGATTATGCAAGAAGTTATATAGTCTGTATATATGCATTAGTACATGCAAAATACATTAAGACAATAGTTTTCTAATTAAAAAAAAAGTTAAATACTCCAAGAACCTAGGAATAATGTTTTAATTCTGAAATTAAATACACTAAATTATATAGCACCCTCTAGAGGTTTAAATTATGAAATCAACTAAATCACTGATCCAATTCACATCTAATACTCTACTCGTTTCGGTTGATTAACTTGGG
Source organism: Antedon mediterranea (assembly GCF_964355755.1). Lineage (NCBI taxonomy): Eukaryota > Metazoa > Echinodermata > Crinoidea > Comatulida > Antedonidae > Antedon > Antedon mediterranea. The sequence continues at coordinate 22,689,900 of NC_092675.1, forward strand.
CCTAAAACGTTAAAGCTCAGGTACAGGCATGAATTTTAAATATAATATTTGGTTAATTGTATATAAATCAAATATTTGTAACAGAAATCACGACGAAAAAACATGAATTTCCCTTAATATGGTCAAATACAAAATTTGGCACAATTCTTCCATAAAAACCAGGAAGAATTTTTTTCAGTAGTTAGGTAGTTAACCTAATGTAATAACATGTCTTGTGACTCCCTAGAAGGTGAAAAAATGTGGTGGATATACGGTGGATAATTTTTGCTATAGCATGAAAATAGAAATTTGAAGTTGAATAAAAATTCCAGAAATGTAATATTCAAGTTATATTACCTATACTTAGTCATCTGATAAAATTTTTTACCACACTGTTTATTTTTCGTAGCTTTTTAAAATGCCTCTCTATTTACAAAATTTGTGTACAAAAGAATAGAGATTTTACTGTGTAATTTGAACTATCCCCCCACTGATAAGAAAGTGCTTATTTTCAACAAGCTCGTGTAACACAAATAAAATCCCAAAAATTATGAAACATAGGGGAAACTATAGATCGATAATTATTGGAATGTATGATCAATAGAAATTTTTTGCCCGCACCTGGCCTTTAAAATTGCTTATTAAACGACGGTACTTCAGTTTCAAGTACCAACTAATTTCAACTGTACAAAAAAGTACAATTTTGAGTAATTTGAATGCGACAAATCGCACCATACCAACAATTTCCCCCTTTCGACCATAGCCTACATTCCAAATCCCAATATTTCAAATAAAATAGCCACACACATTTAAACACATAACACAACTGAAATATCTTGTCATAATGCCTTATAAAGTAATTATACGTAACAATTCTTTTCAGATCGAAATATCTCCTAATATGAACAATGCAAAATCAACATTATAATATCAAATGAATGTACGTGTAAATAGATTGAATAAATAATACATTACACATAAGTATCGCTAAATAAACATCTAAACCAATGTATACTTTTTGACAAAACAAACTCTATGATAAGATTGTATTTTTTCTATAGCAGAGAATTTTAAATTATGATATTAAGGTTAACTGTTTTTACTGTGTTTTATATTCAATTGGTGAATAAGGCCACAGGAACATGGGGAAATTGAAGGAATTGTGTAAATAATCTTAACAACGTTGTGGTTATGATTCTAATGACCAATGAAGATTTTGAACAAAACATCGAATGCACTTTTATCAGGGTAAAAGAAAAGGAAATGATTTCAGGATGAAACTAATAAAAGTTAGTGCAACTACCTTGATACTCTAATGAACCAAACGTGATTGTATGTACCGAACAGTCTGCTATTAAAGTGATAACAATTACCTTTCATCATGTCAGATACAAATGTAATGAACGACATCTAAAGGTAGGCCTCTGAAGGTCTAACCTATACTGACTGTGACAAACGACACTAGTCGGCTGTTTGTGTCATTTGACTTTTTTTTAAATAAAGATATACCGAATATATAAAATAAAAAATAAATAAATAAAAAATAAACAGATTACAGGGCGGTGAATCTAATATCAACAAATACAATTCAAATAGGCATCTAATTAATCTAATTAAAAAGATGAGATTTGAACTTTTGTCACCCAAACGTGTTCATTAACTTTAAAAAATAATATATATATATATATAATAATCTTCTTTCAGAAAAAGAGTTGAACACTTTAAGAAAATTAGAATAAATACTTATTGTATAGACATTATATCTTATACAATATTTACTATACGCATTAGACTACATTATATCTAAATCAGTAAGATATTTAATATATTTATTTAAAAAATAAGAAGATAAATAGAAAAGATGAGTGGTTGTAATTTGGAATTGCGTAACGAGCCAAGTGAAATCATACAACATCCATCCATACTCATTTAACATATCCTTTGGCTTCATAACATAAGGCAAGTTTAATGTGTTAGAGCTTTTATATTGTCATCCTATATCATTTCAATGATTTGTCATCCCTGGGTGACAGGAGTTAACATGACACAATCTTGAATATGACAAACGGATGAATTTCATTGAAAAACATTTGCACATTCTAGATTGTAAGTTGCATTAACCCTATCAATTAGTAAAGAGATAAATAACATAGTATTTATTGCATGTTCGAGGTTGATTTATTACACTCGGAAGACAGAGCGTACACTGCGATAACACCAATGCTGAAACAACCGATACATTAGAGAGATTAAATCAAGAACAAATTAAATCAAGACTTATAAAAGCAGGCAAACAAATATTGTTAAATCTAGCTTCAGTATAATAAACCCTGTTTCATTAGTTACTGAAACGAGTAGAAAATATATTTTTTTAAATAATTTTTTAGCATGCGTGATGGAAGAACATTAGTACTCCAAATGAGGATATTAATTATTACGAAAAGAAAAAACGACATTGAAGACAATTGTTGGACAAGAAACGAACACACTAAATGTTTATTTCTAAAATCAATTCTAGCTTAAGTTTCACTTGTTTCTTACTTTCTTATATTGCCTTTTGGCCCCCAATGCACTTCTGATAACGATAAACTAAACTGCACCTTTTCACTTCAACAGAACATTGAATCAGTAGTTTCATTTCATTTCATTTCATTATTTATTTGGTCTATTTAAGTATATACAAAACAAAAAAACTGAAATTGGGGAGACCAGGGTCAACCTAAGTGAACTTAATCACTGTAGCTGAGCCGGTTGACCCAACCTCAAAGTCAGTTTACACATAAAAGACGTAAAGACAAAATACAGTTACAGCGAATCAAAATGAATATGAACTTTTCTAATGAAGGCTGATAGGCTTTCTAGGACTGCAGCGTCTGGCAACGGTCTGGGAAGCTGGTTCCAGACACGGGGTAACCTGATTGCTATAGAATGGAAAAAAGCCTGTGTCCTTGATGCTTGATGTCTGAAGCACCAGCGATCATTGTGACGAGTATTTATTAAAATACAGTTATGAACTGTGCTGCAGTCCAGAAACCCCACCAGAACCTTAAAACAAAATATAATAAGAAATTTATCTCTTCTAACAGACAAATATTTGGGTGTTTGGTTCTGTTTGCTACTGTATAAACATAATGTATACAACACGGCAAGATATCTATAAAGTTGACATTAAGACGAAAGGTTAAACAGGTGTTTGTGTTTACGACCTAAACATGTATTGTTTTTTAAATATCATCTTGCCATTTAATGCATTATTGCCATGTTCAAAGGCACGGATCAGGGAAGAGTAAAATGTTTACCCTTCCCTGGCAAGATGAAGCAAAAACAATATTCTTCTGTACAAGCATATTGTATTGTTTTTTTTAAGCAATTGTTTCATTTTTTGTTGTTTAATTGTTATATCTGAAATTCATGCTTGTAGCTGAGCTTTACAAATTCTCTCTTCATATTGATTTGTATGTTGTTCTTTCATTCGTTTTTTTTTCGAGTGTTGTTTTCAATTATTTTAATTACAAAAGCTAAAAACAATCGTCCTTCACGAACATTCAATCAATGTGATGTTCATTTAATTAATATTAAATCAATATCGACAGTGAGGTAAATTAAAAAATCCATTAAAAAATATTTGAAGGCTGTACAAGTTAATGACTTATTTATTGAAAGCTTTTAAATAATAAGCAACTGAGTTGAAGTGTGCTTCGTTAATGTTATTCCGTAATTTTGTTATGTTACTATAGCTATCATGCATATCATTTTTCTATAACTATCCTTTATGCCTATCATTTAATATTATGGCTATCCAATGTGTAGTAGCATTGTCTAAAACTGGCAAAACAAAACACAATATCAACTAGACTTACGTAATTCATTATTCGCAACGTTTTCACGTCCAATCATGGACGCATCACATCACCGATGATGCTTCCGTGTTTGGACGTCAAACGTTTCCATTAACTGCGTAAGTCCAGTTTATTTGATTTACCTTTTTTCTTACGCATTTACCTGGATAAATGACAACTTAAATAAACATAGAAAACAATATCAAGTGAGCGAGTAAAATATTATCAACAAATCTAAAAAAGAAATATTTTGTTGTTATTTTTATAATTTAATTAGACTTAAATGTATCAATCTTTCCAACAATAAACAAAATTGTCTCATGGTATAGGCCTAATTATAGAAGGGACGTTCTACTACTCTCAGGGTTCTAGTGTGGATACAAATTGCGACCAGAACGACCCGTTGTCATAAATGTTGGCATACGATGGGTTAGACTTGCTCCAAGTCTGTATTTATTGTCTTTTTTATGTAATTCCACACGTCGTCGTTTTGATTTTTGTCTGAAAATCCAAACTCAAGTAATACACGTATGAAACGCCATATGTGCAAAAATATTTATATTTTTACTAATATTAAGACAAAACTCCGTCTGGAGCCCGACTAACGATGGGTCTAATAGGCATATCTTTCTCTTTTACCGAGTATTACGCATCAATTAATGTAATGTTACGATTCCATAATGAGCTCAATGTTCTTGTTGTCAATTCCTTCTGCTACACACATGGCTGTAACTCATTCCAAACATTACATTCCTTACTTTTCCGGCTTCCGTTTTCCATCTTCTTTATGATGGCATGTTCAAAGAATTTTTTTTCAAAATACAGTACGATCCTCATTTTCTAGAATTTCACAATTCTGCCCTTTAAACAAATTAATGTATCCCTTAATTTTCTATTTGAATTCATTCAATTTTTCTTCTGTTTCCACTGCTCGGGTATCCATGGAGTCTCATGGGGGTATTTAACTGTCTTCACAGTCAACCAAACTACAGATAAAATCATGATGCAGTCAACGCAATATTTTCCAATTCATTTTAGTATTCGCCTAATAAAATTCGTTGGTTGTCTATTACATTGTTCTGTTCATATTTCGTTTATCATCTATCTCCATATTAATGATGGTTTATAACGAATCTCTTTTACTTTATAAAGTACTGTTTTAAAGGCACGAAGGAAGTTTAAATCGTGATATATGCTAATTCATACATCTCGTTACAATTAGCTGATAGTGTATGTGAACGTGTCGATTGTTGCTTGAAGCTAAACAACAAGATACATTATATTAGTCATTTCATTAATATCAACAGTAAATGCATTATTAAAAAGTACCACCCTTGATTAGACGTAACTGTAGAACAATAATGTAATATATTCCATTCATAAATTGTAACCATAATTCTATACCTATAATTTCTTATAAGATGAATTTGAAATTCCTTAAGAATGACTTGTTGACAGTCATTCTCAAATACTTTATGGGCCCAAACTTAATAAAAGTATGTACCGATATAAGCCAGGCTAAAACCTTGCGAACTTGAGGAAACTCCAAACAAGGCAAAGTAGGCCTATATAGTATATATTGTCTCCGAGTTTGACAAGAAAGTTTGCTATGCAATAAACCAGTTGATAAACTTCGGTTGGCTGCAGAAAACTAGCTTTCAGAAGTTTCTAATTTCTAAACTCCATTAGACCGTGCACCTTCGTAATGTTTTTCTGAGGTTTGTGAATTCAGTGAATCAAATTTAATAATAATAATAATAATCATCTTTAGGTACTAAACAGTAATTTGATCCTCTAGATAAACAAAATTGCATTCCCCAGTAACTAGTCTAGGCGGCGAATCCCAAATCAATTAAAAGAATTTAAGTTGACATTCATACAAAATCAATGATAACGCTAAAATATATAATCATTCTAACTGAAACAATGACACAGAAAAGAAAATAACAAATGTTTTAAAAAGATAACACACCTTTTAACAGATTCATTTCATTGAAAGTATAATATGCCTACTAGTTAATAGGCCTACGAAGTGGCACTGGTGTGATGCTCTAACTAACAATGATTAAATCATTTTACTTATAATGTAAAAAATTCAACCAACAGCTGTTTTACAAAACAGTAAATTTGTGTAAATTTCTGACAGAGATTGGATTTGTATACAGCTATATATACTGAAACATTTGAAAGTATGATGGTGTCAATGTTATGCAATCATATTTAACCGTAGCAAGACCGTATTTCTTTATGACTCGACATACTTTTTTGCTATTCAATTAAATTGCATATTATATCAGTCTACCGTTACTGTATATAATAAATGTATATCACTAGCAAAGTAATCAATATAGTAAAAGAAAAAGAGATAATTTCACTCGAAATGAAATGTTGCAATGGAACGTTTGCCAAGTCACGGTGGAATCGTTTAATTTATTTATTATCAGAAATTATCACCAGAATACTTTAAATACTAATGGTGCACTATGTGAAATCCATTAATTTAATATGTATTTTATCTCTTAATAATGTTGCCATCTAGCCTTCTGAAAAATGTACACAAGAAAAATTGTCATCGAAGTGAATATTATATATGAATATAGTATATATTGTATAAGATTGTCAACAATCACCCGTGTCACCCGTCATCACTACCAGAGGCCGCGCGAGTAATTCAAGAATTGTATCTCTGATATTAGAAATCTAAAATTATGTTTTAAAACAAATTAGTTCTATAAAGAAAACAAAAACTTAAACATGTTTCTCAAAGAACGTGTTAGGCCTATAAGAATTTGGAACAACTTACTTGGTGAAATTCGCAATTTAAATATTTCTGTTCTTTTAAAACCAAATTGTGAAATTATTTCAATACTTTTGAATAATGTTGATGTTGAAAATGTATGTAGTTGGTCGCTTTCTGGTAGATGCTTTAATTGTAGAATGTAATTTGTGCTCTGTTCTGGGTTGACCAACTAGCATAGGTGTTTAGCACCTGTTTGGTCTTTTCTTGCCCTTTATATTTGTTTTGTCTTCTGTGTATTGTATATGGCAGAAAATTGAATAAATAAAAAGATAAATAATAAAATATGAAGAAGGCAAAATCTAAGAAAGAAATTGGGAAGTTCAGCTGCATAAATACCATGCGGCTATACTCAAACAATATATTTAATTGATGCATTTTGAGCACTGATTTCCATCTGCTTTCTAAATAAATTGGAGCCGTTGAATCTACATGTAAGGAATACACACATTCTTTTAGTAAGTACCTAACTACATTGATATTTTATATTTTGAAATGATGTTTCGCTTTAAAGCCTAGATAGCTTGTTCATATAGTTGGAATAGTGATTCCTGGATGGGCACTTCGTTAAGCACTTTTGTGTTGATATAGTATATTTTCAAACAAAAAGTGCAATTAAGACTAAAACCTATGCAAATTATTGAAAAAATAACACAATAACAAGTTTTTAATTATTTATCTTCATCTATTCACACACCATGAAAAATAATGCAGATATACAAGAAGATATGCAAAAGATGCAAGATTATTTGGAAGGATGAAGGAACTTATATAAGTATGTGGCTGTCTTCCATCACTGAAATACACGGCTAAACATTAAGCATAATTCACTTAAGTCTTCTAATGCAAATAGGTTAATTATTCTTCAAAAAATTATGTTGATGAAGTACCTACATTGTTTTGATTAACGATACGTCATATAATGATACACGTTGAATAAATATTAATGATAACGATGCAGTATCTGACTATGGGTCTGCCTACTGAAAAATTATTAAAAGACAAAGTTCACACGCGACGAACATGATTACAGATCTTAGTATTAGAGCGTTGGTAAATGGTAATATAGAAGCAATTATATACAACGCTTCATAATTCGTTATAACGCTTAATAATTCGTTATTATAGTTAACATTAATGGCAACAGATGTTTGATTCACATGATTTTTACCTTCAATTGGCCGTCAGGTGATGGTTCATGACGCATCTTACGTTATAATTTAAAAATAAAGTGTTTAATCGAAAGTGAGTATATCATTTTGTTGGTCGTAAAACAACAGCATGTAAATTGAGATCAATTAAGGAAAATGACGGAATTATTTTCGACATGGTATTTTTTATGACACTCCTTCATCATGTTCATGAATTAACTGCAATATGCAGTAAAACATGTTTGTAGACAGTGTAAATTGTAGGAAGCCCACCTGTACCGACAAGGACTTTGATGTTCATCAACTGAAAATGGGGCTTTCTGAACTTTCAATCTATTCTAAACTATTCCTTAACGATGTAAACTAGGTCTCAAAGAGTAATTAGTATTAATCTAAACTATTCCTCAAAGAGAAATTAATTTTAATCTAAACTGTTAATTTTTAAACTAATATTCCTCAATTAGAGGTTAGTTTCTAAACTATTGCTCAATGAGGCATTCGTTTCTGAAATATTCCTCAATGAGGCATTATTTTCTGAACTATTCCTCAATGAAGAATTCCTTTCTGAACCATTTACTAATAAGGCATTATTTTCTGAACTATTCCTTAATGAGGCATTAGTTTCTGAACTATTCCTCAATGAGGCATTAGTTTCTGAACTATTCCTCAATGAGGCCTTAGTTTCTGAACTATTCCTCAACGAGGCATTAGTTTCTGAACTATTTCTCAATGAAGAATTCGTTTCGGAACTATTCATCAATGAGGCATTCGTTTCTGAACTATTCATCAATAAGGCATTAGTTTCTGAACTATTCCTCAATGAAAAATTCGTTTCGGAACTATTCATCAATGAGGCATTCGTTTCTGAACTATTCATCAATAAGGCATTAGTTTCTAAACTATTGCTCAATGAGCCATCCGTTTCTGAACTATTCATTAATAAGACATTAGTTTCTAAACTATTGCTTAATAAGGCATTCGTTTCGGAACTATTACTCAATGAGGCATTCGTTTCTGAACTATTCATCAATAAGGCATTAGTTTCTGAACTATTCATCAATAAGGCATTAGTTTCTGAACTATTCATCAATAAGGCATTAGTTTCTGAACTATTCATCAATAAGGCATTAGTTTCTGAACTATTCATCAATAAGGCATTAGTTTCTGAACTATTCATCAATAAGGCATTAGTTTCTGAACTATTCATCAATAAGGCATTAGTTTCTGAACTATTCATCAATAAGGCATTAGTTTCTGAACTATTCATCAATAAGGCATTAGTTTCTGAACTATTCATCAATAAGGCATTAGTTTCTGAACTATTCCTCAATGAGGCATTAGTTTCTGAACTATTCCTCAATGAGGCATTTCGTTTCTAAACTATTCCTCAATGAGGAATTCGTTTTTAAACTATTTCGAATGAAGAACTCATGGTTTCTGAACTGTTTCTCAGTAAAAAACTGGTTTCTGAACTATTCTGCTATTACACTGTAAAAAATAGTGTTTAGATCTTAAACACCTATTTTGTACCCACTTTTTCCACACGTTTAGCTTTTAGACACGAGTTACATGTTTAGCGTGTTTAAAAGCTAAACGTCTTTATAGCTACATGTTGTTTTCCTCCACTTGACTAATGTCAATATTATGTTCAATTACTCCACATGTTTAGCAGTCAAAATGTTTAGGTATGTGTTTAGCGTTGTGTGCATACGATTTTACTGTGGCGGAAAAAAGCTCCACACATGAGCTCCACACATGGCAAATTAAACACGTTTAAAACCTAAACTTGTCTTCATATTGCTCCACATGTTTAACAATCAATACGTCACTGATGTGTTGAGTTGGATACAGACTACATGTTTAGAATGTGTTTAGAACCTAAACATGTTTCACATCTAAACATGTTTAAGGCTAAATGTGTGGAAAAAGTGGGTACAAAATACATGTTTAAGATCTAAACACTATTTTTACAGTGTAATTGTAAACAGAATAGAGATAGACTGCAGATAGAATATAAAGTTGAAGTATAACAATTTTACGAAGAAATAATGATTAGAAGGAAGCCTAAACATAATGATAAATGAATTAGTATGTTAAATGCTAAACACTTCACATTTGCGAAACGGGGTAATATGGATTTTGTGTAAGCAGCAATGATGACCTGTTTTTGGTGTTTTCACTCAGCTCTAATCATTTATTGAATATTAATGGATTTGAAAGTGAGTGCAGTAAGTAGTAAATTCACATTCAATGATGATCGATCGGTGATATACTTTAACTTGATGAAGAAGAAAATAATTAAGTGTTGATGATGCATAGTTTGTTACCGTTTAAAATTGCAAATTAACGTTTAACAAGTTGACTCTTTCTCTTGTTTTGTGATGGTCTGTTACCATTTCTTGTCTTAACAACATTTCATAATACCCTTGAAAAACTTACTCAATCCTTTTATCCTTAACACTATCATTCAATTTAATCCGTGTAATTCTTTCCGATAACATTAATTATTAAATATTTGTTGAGTAAAAAGCACGTCTTTTCAATTCCTTCCAATAGAATAATAAAGTATTTCAAAATTAATTCATAAATATTTTAAATATAAATGCGTAGGTGTAAGCATATACTTAAAACAAATAAATAATTGAGGAATCAAATAATGGTAAAAGAGAAAATGGAACGATCAAAGAGAAAATGGAACGATCAAAGAGAAAATGGAACGATCAAAGAGAAAATGGAACGATCAAAGAGAAAATTGGAGCTTGTTTGGTGCTAAAAGATGCATTACTGCAATTAATAATAATAATCCTATTTTAAACTATAGGCCTACTTGATTTTGTCGGTTTTACATTGACACAAAAAGAGATCATTTTTCTTGTAAAATAAATGTCAATGCGCCTACTACAGCACTAACCAAGGTAATCCATTTTAGTTTAAATCAAGAAAAGGATGAACAAGGCCATATATACACGCAGTCGCGTGCTTATAAATTTGAGTTAGTGTTTACCGACCGACCGACATAGTGAGCTGTAGAGTCGCGTTTGCATGCGACTAAACAGAAATGAAATATTTTGGTGCAATGTTAATTTTAGTGGTTAAAATTATAGATATTTTTTAAACAATGGTGGTTTATACAATTTCTATTACAATGTTTATTTTAAATGAGCATGACATGTTCATATAGGGCCTGTATCTTGTGTAATCGGATATAAATTATAAATAGATTTTGTTGACTGAGTGATGAAAGTTAATTCCAAACAGTTCTACTAATTTATTCAGAAATACTCATTAGAAGTTTTCTCTTTGGCGATATTAATCCATCATTTTTATTATCAGCTCAAGGATCCCTTCCCAATTCTTCAGCTGTCCCGGAAACATTTATATTGAATAGAAATCTTTGATAGCTTTACTTGTATTCTCTTACCATCGTACGATACATACTGTCCCGCCCTCAAGTCGTTATGTACAGTAGACTAGTATATAATCAAAATATCATTATCTGTATTTAATTGTATAGATGTACTATTATATTACATTTTCTAATAGTTACTCAGCTAAGTGAATCTACAGTAAGAATTCAACTTTTAGAAATAAGTATAACAAATGTCGCGTAACTTAAACTTAAAGACGTATTGTCCCCCAAAAACATGAAAAATAAATATTAATTAAATAAGATTTTGAATAGGTTATTTTGTAGTTTATATTTTCCCTTATAAAATGACAAAAATAAATGGTCAAATTCAACCAAAAATCCATTGCCTGGCAGCCAATTTGACTATTTTTTTTGCTTAAAAAATTAAAGATTTTTCAATTCAATTTTTTTTTCGATCTAATTTTTGATCGAAGTGGATAACTATTATATGACATTAAAATGTCTTATTCAACAACATCAAATTTAGATAATTATTTTTTCAGAAGGGACAATACATCTTTACGGTATAAGGTCAACCAAAACGTTGTATGACAAGCAAAGATGACGTGTAAAGTGATCATATAGGTGGTTTGGTTAATCCACAGTAGGCCTACAATAATGTATATAACGTGATCACCATTTTTTTCTCAAGATATCCTTGTTGTGACGCGTGAGTATAAAGTTAATGTTTAGGTTGTGCAACTCTTTCAAAGTTGTGCGAGAATAATCTATACAGTACATATAATAGGAAAGTCTTGTAATATGCCTATCCTTTTTAATTTCAGTTTTCAATTGGTAAACATTTATAGTTTAACATACGGCTTGAATCGAATTGAATCGGACAAATTACAAAGTAGAACACCATTAGCTTACATTATGCGTCTTATAAATACTAGCCCCAAGTTAAAAACATCTATTGGTTAGTAGAAAAGTAAAGAGATCTCTATCCAAAATGTAAACAAAACTACTAGCCCAAAGGTGAAGGAAAACAACTAGCACAAAATAAATTATAATTACTCTAGCCCACAGAAAATAACATTGGTAAAATATATCCCAAAGGTATGAAAACCACCAGCCCAGAGTGAAGAAAAACAGCCTATTAAAATAACAAGTCCAACAATTGGAAATCACTAGTTATAGAAATAACAATTTCTAAATTTAAATAATGACAGAATTTGTCAAAATGTACCGGTTCTAGTAAGTAGTATTCTCAAATGCTACTGACCATTTTATCTGTTTACTGTTCACTTAAGTTCCGGTCAATCGAAACGATGCTACAAATAAGACTTTAATCACACAGGCTTATAAGGATTGAAACTACATTTTCAGCTCAGCCACCAAAAGGACGTAATAATTCGAACTGCATGACAATACCATGCCATGGCCATGGTCGCATTGTTCCGTTCTTCTATTTAGTATTGAAGATAGACAAAACTTTCTAAATACCAACTTATCTAAACGTATTGTTGTGCTTGATTGAATCAATTATATATCTCATATATTTCCTCCATGAATATAATTATAAAAAGATAAAATCTGTAAAGATGTACACATGCCAACCCACCAAACTATAGGTTATCATATTATTTTAAAGTTGGGAATTCCACTTTATGGAGAGTGTATGTGGGGTTTAGGGTTGTTGGGGAGGTGGTTGGTACCGCCTTCACAAATATGTTAACACAATTAAGACCATAAAACATAATTGCGTTATTCGACCATTCAACGGAATCAACGGATTCAATTCAACCCCAATGGCCCCTGTCTGAAATCCCCCTTTTATATAATAATTCCAGGCTGCTTAATATGCTAAGTGATTACTTTATTCTTACCCTTTATAGTTCATCATGCGTGACATCAAAACAAGTACCACATTCATATTGATTTCTATATAATCCGATTGACATGGCCTTTTAGAACGTATTGACAATACACTAAATAATTTATTAGAGACTTACTAGAGATATTACAAAATATTCATTTTATACTAAAACTTCAATGAGAATAAACATTTAATAAAACGTAGGGAATAATGCTTGCATACCGATAATGAGGTTGGCCTATAGAAATTAGGTCGGAAACCAGCTACAACTTCCCTGCAAAAATGCTATAGGCCTACCATGGAAAGGGGGGGGGGGGGTGGAGATATGGCGCAGGGGAAAGAGGGGTAGAGAGAGGGGAGGAGAGAGTGGGGACTAAGACTAGTGTATTTTTTTCCTTGGTTGTAATAATAACAACACTGGTGATGTCATTTGCTTTCGTGAATGAAAAATGTTAAATGATAATATATGACTGAGCTTTGCATTTATCCTTGTTATTGATTAATACTATTCTGAAATCCTCTATAAAAGTCGAGTTAAGTACCGGTGTAGAAAAAAATACGTCACGTTTACATATAGTGAACCAGCCTCGTTGAACATTTCACTACAAAAATGGCGGCGGTTGTTTAGATCGTTAATCATTGATTGTATTATTGTTGTCGAGTGTTACAATAGTAAACTAACAATACATTCACCACTGAAAGCCTGTGAACTTGGTTCATGGCACTACGATAATTTACGTTTGGTATTTAAAATGTAGGCCTAGAATAAAAAAAAAACATGAAACTTCCTACTGCTAAAAATCCATTGAAATCGCCATTGATGTTATTACAATATTCATGGTGGCTTTCAAGCAAGTAGGCTTAATGATAATGTCATATAATATAATAAATAATAATAAATGTAATTAAAAAGCACTGAAAACTGCACATCCAAAGAGTTTGTTGTGTTTTCCAGTGCATGGGAAATTGACAATAATAAGGCGAGCGGTCGATGTTTTTATTCTTTTTAAATTTGAATCAACTATTGCCCTATAGGCAATACAGTAACTAATTAGGACAAATCGACCACAGCGTGTTGTCTGTCTTGTTACGAAAGCACAATGGTCTCCTTAACTTTTCGAGTTTCTTTATGATCAAGCCCCTTTTGTTCGCTGCTTCAAATAGCCTTATAATAAGTTGGTCGGACTTTGGCATGGGCAATACATTCTTTAAGCCTAAACAGCAAGTATGCCTATAAAATGGATACCCACGGAGAGTTTTTAACCATGCAAGTTAAATTATGAAACACCATGCAATAAAAAAAATGACTCCCATATTATGGCCATGGTACGTTATAAATATACATGTGTAATTTCAACTACCCACTGATAAGAGTGTACATAATAAATCGTTTTAACAGAAAAAAAAAAATCCGCCAAGAAATCATGAAACGAGGAAACTATTATATATATACAGGTATTGATAATTAATGGAATGATGATCAATAGAAATTGTCATTGTATAGACACCGTACATCGGGACAACATTAAGTCATGCTTTATTTGTTACAGTTAGCATGATAGGTGATAAAATAAACATTTAATTAAACAATCAATCTTGCCACCCAGTACAAAGAGAGTTTTATCTTTACAGTAGTGAACGGACGGAGTTAAGTCACCTCTGGTTCGACTGTCGTGTATACAGTAGGCCTATTTGGATTGTATGAAGATAGGGTTTAAACATTATACCATGAAGCGGAACATGAAACTTTCAAACACTGTATTATTTTAGAGTATACGGCACACGATATGAATATGATTGTGATGATAAACGGGATTTTGTAGCATGCATATTGAATATTTTATGTTACGATATAAATCCAATCTTTCATGGTCTATCAATATTCTTCTTAACACATTCTAGTTTTAAAACCCGTTTACGCAAAACAAGCAGAAACGTTATCTGCCTGCTAAATAACTAATTCCAATTTGTGCCAATAAATTAAATTTTAAATGAGCACTGGAATGTTCACACTTGTCACTTTTGTGAAATATACTTTTCTGATTAGATCAAGAAACAAGTTAACGCTATGAATATATTATTGTCAACTGAATTACCGTTTCATCATACATGGGATCCTCCTCTTTGACAAAGTCGAACACCTATTCAGCAATAAATAACCATGAGGTAATTTTTTTTCCGATTGTGTAAGGCTTTGCAGGGTGAAGATTGCCTGAGTGAGACACATTCCCAACATAATACAATAGAACCCCTATTAAGGAACGAATAGGAACCCAACACTGAATGGTGTAAAAACATAAAAGAACATCTGGGATAAAAACAAACTCTAACTAAAATAAAATATTCGTTAGTTTTCACCTTCATAAATCGATATTTTTTCTAGGTTAAATATGATTAATGATCATCATCCGCCTCTTTCATATCTAACATATTTAGAGAAGCGAGTATAACCAGTATAGACAAATTAATGACTTTAGTTACAGAATGAAGTATTTAGGCCTATGTTTACGTTGTCATGACGACTTCATTTACGATAACATTAGTCAAAGGAAATACTGTACAAAAAATGATGACCTATCAAAAATATATTATATAGTTTTACTTACGAAATGTTATCATGTGTGTTAATGTTTGTGTCCGTGGGACTGAAAGGTGAGATGAAAGTTCAAATCGTGCATTGAAAACTAACAACAGAATAACGATTTTATGAGGTTACACAGAAAATTAATAAAACAATATATTCTTATGTTGTCTTATATACCAGCCATAAAACTAGGTACGAGGTCATCATCTCCCGATGGTAACTCGGTGCATACTCCAATTAATCCATTTTTACTATATTAATATCTGAGTCTTGGAATGACGGAAATTGAGTTTACAAAACTATTTCAGTGTAGTGGATAAGCCACCAAAGATTCTTTCCTTATGACCAATCCTGCGTTCTTATTGGCCAAGATATAAGGACTAGTGTTATGAAAAGGGTCTTGTTTATAAACAATACTATATCTTTGCTACTAACGTAACATAGATATATAAAATATAAATATTATCCAACTAAAACGCCTAGAGAATCAGGACTGAATAAAACTACGGAAGCATATTACTTGCATTATTATAATACTACTATGTTGACAATATTCGATAATAATGTATACTGAAGGGGAACTCGAAGACACGGTCAGTCTAATGCTTATAGTCTGTCACCAAAGCTTAACATTTTATTTCAGATATGCAATGTATTCATGTGAGGCATAACTAATAGCATTCACGTTCCCTCATCAAACACTCCGGTGCAGAAAGAACAAAATACATTTGTGATGAGATAGGTGAAGAAAATTAGATAGGTGAGCATGATAAATGGTGTAAAGGCCAACGGCGCAGATCCGTTTTTAATAGTGTGGGGTGGGGGGGGGGGGCGTATAAAAATGAAATACTTGATTGAAATATATATTTATACTGGGTCGGGGTCAGGGGCGCAAAGCCACATAGAAGCTCGGTTTCTTTGAGTAATTTATATGTCGTTTCAATCGATTTCTGAGCACATAAAAATTCCGCCCAGAAGAATACAATTATTTTGGGTTACGCACTTTTTAGGCACTGGTCCTGATGCGCCACTAGTTACATTCACGCAAAATATATATACTAGTGTTTTGGTATATACTATATTTTCTGAAATTACATAAGATATGTCATAGAAGTCTTACTTCCTATTTCATTTCAACAATTTAATGATTTTGCTGTTGAAAAGTAAGGGGGACAATCTCTAATTGACCAGGATCTGCGTCGGTGGTAAAGGCGGTTATCCCCATTTTCCTTTTCCGCATCAAACTCTATCTGTATAGAGACGACGACGACGATTATTGTATAATGACGATGATGATGCTGATGGTTTAAGTTTTGATAATTTATCATGAATGAGATGGTATGGATGCTGTAAAGAATGATAATTGATTTCAATTGTTTTGAATGCACATTAATGACAATGATGTTAATGGCAACTTTATAATGATGTGGTAATTTATCTATTGACTACAATAATACGCAAGTCGAGAAAAACTGTTGATGTTGATGACAATGATATTTATAAGTGACAAAGTAGCAAACGACATCACTCTCGACAACGATAGCGATCATGATGATCAACTTTAAATTACACATTGCACGGCATTCGAATATTGTTAGGGTTATCTTATATTATATTTGCCAAAATCAGATAAGCCCTTAGAAAAGACGTCTTCTCAGACACTCCCTCATTTTGTATCTGCCCGCGGCCCTGCAGGAAAGACCTCTGGGCCTCCATGGATAAATGAAGTTGACCTTGACCATGACTCATGATTTAGTTGATTATTGATAATTAATTTTAACAACAATATTTTATAATCTAATAACTATCACCTAATAGTGTATTATCATGCGTGTGAATAATATAGTGTACGTGTTAATAGCTCCATGATTAAACCATATAAAGTGTCAATAACTAATTTAACATTAGTAACTTATACATTATGGTGCAGCAGTATACTTAATTACAAAATGATGCGTGGCGCATAATAACAATGAATATACAGTAGAACCATGTGGGACCCAACACAGTGTTCATTAAAAGGGATCCATGTGGTGTTCATATTCCTCTCAATGGGACGTCCCTCCCCCAACCCCTAAATAAGGGTTTATCGTGGTGTTTCATTTCCCATTATTCGTCTCACGAGAAAGTGTCCCCGGAAGTGTCCCCTTTAGGAAGTGTCTCTGATTATAGGTGCCGAGGGGTTCTACTGAATTGAATGATATTCATGATCACTAACCGTGAATGCATCAGAGTCACCGTCTGGACCCAATTCGAGGCATGTTCCGAGACTTACTCGACGTATATTTACTCTCCGATGTAACGTACGCGAAGGTCTCGGCGGTTCGCTTTGCCGTCGCTTCCATCGGAATCGTGACTCGGATACGGCTGCCACAGACATCCTACCAAATTATTATTATATCCACACACACACGCACACACAAATCTTGTTTCCACTGGAACCTGAATATAATATCCACATATAAATGTTGCAGAGATGTGTTTTAAATGCCAGTTATTGACAATTGTAGCTCGAATAATAAGACGTATATCTATAGTTCATTTATCATGTAAATACCTCCATGTATTTGACCTCATAATCGGGCTATATTCCAAAAATTCCTTTCACCTAGTAAAGTACAGATCTCTTTGAAATCCGGTACATAATAAACAAGTAAAATATTCCATGAAAGAACTCGAGCAGAAATTATTGATATCGCACACGTGTTGGAATGAGCATTCTGAACGAAAATAGTATTTCCATTACACGCGTCCCATCACCATAAAGTAGGCCAATTAATTCGATAAAGCGAATCAGAATCACGTATGATGAGGAGGACTAATCCGATTTCCAGTACGCCCACTGCAGTAATGATAAAACCTGGTATTGACTATCAATATCAATAGCTGTATTAAATCCAGGAACAGTTAGCAAACTCACATTATTGGGTTGGTATATGCTTCACCTGGTACAGTTTGTACTGGTTCCACTGTTTAACTTTAATCAACGTCCTAACAATACTGTTTGATTGGCTAATTATTTTTCGTCACTGTGGTATAAATGTTGTGTGGCTCAATTCTGTACTGTCCAGACAGAACAATCAAATAATCGTATACCAATAGAACTATTAACATTTAATATTCTTCCTTTGCTTGTAAAATTGTAAATACTCTCATCAATCAATATGAGGAATACTGTACTTACAAATAGCGTTTCAATGAGCCTCTTGGCTTCAAATTACGCGATTATAATTCGTTCATCCTCTATGGTGTCAATGCACATTCTGGAATTAATTTAAAGGGTGTGGATTTCCATTCCGACGTATACCCAACATTAAAACCTCATCAGTAGACAAAATATCTCCCAAGAGAACAATATTAAACACCTAATCAATTTAGCACTGTAAATCGTCTTGATAAATGAAATAATGCACAGCAATCAGCATCACGGAAGCACCTTGTTGTATGTTCTGTACTAACTGGTATTCTGACAGGTAAATAGAGTAGTAGTAGGCCTATTCTTCATATCCTCAACATTATGTACGGCTTCACTTCAATATAATGACAGTTAAAACAGCCAGGTCGACTCTACACAACTAACAGTTAAAACATTTCATATACGTCGAACAGGTAAAAGACGACCATAACAATGCTATGTGTACGGTTGTTCGAGTACGGATAGGGAAACAATAATGAAAACAGAGTTTACGGTTCGCCGATTTCATACGCCTTCAGAGAATAATCGTACAGACGAACTGAGTTTAATAAAAAGCTATAAATCCTTATTTCCGTGAAAAACTATAAGGAAAACATGCATATGGGCCTACGTAACAATGCATACTGCGATTATACTATAGCTGTTACAAAACACGTGCAGTTAAATCCTGATGTATGTTTGTGAATGATGTGTGTGAAACTACTGGTAACATAATTCAAGCTTGTATAGGTTACACATTTATAAATGATCAACAAAGCTCTGATAACAGATAATAACGGCTACTATATTCTTGGTTGTATATTAATCAATTACATAATCAAACACCATACACTCCAGTAATACCGATTGGAGATTTATAGGATCGAAAATTGAATTGTGACCTGTACAATGGTTTTGAAACCTAGAAGACCTAATGAATTGAATTCAACTAAAACACTGTTTTCCGTGCTTAGAAAATTTGTTATTGAGTTATATAACACCAACTGTGCAATGTCTCGTAGGCCTATCTATTACCAGTTATATCCCATATATTGCCTTGTAATATATTCCCCATGAATAATTCAACTTAGCTCCTGAATCCGACAATACATACAGGGAAACAACATCAAAACTCCAGATTAATTGTCGGGTTTGAATTATATTTAAAAAGAGAACTATGATTTTAACACTAGTGATATGAAAATGTTTAGTATATAGACATTTCTTTAGTGGAAATTTGTTTAGTAAATAGTAGACATTTAGAACATACCAAATTACTGAGGGCGCAATTTGAATTTGGTAATTCACCAGATACCTACGAATTGATTTCAGATACAATAAACTAAGATACTAAAAAATCAACAAATTCAATATTTTCAACTTATTACAGGATTTTGTTTATTTATTTACAGTATTAGTATTTTATGAGACAAGGAAGACATAAGGAAGAATATAGCAACTATCAAATGCTAGAACAGATTGGAACACGAAACATAGTTAAGAAAATGATAGAGCCTACGAATCCGCCTGTATAAAGCCTAAAGGCCCACTTACCCTCTAGGGCGATAACGATCGACGATAAATAGATAAACATTCATTTTTCTTGGATAAAACAAAAGAAATTGCAACAGTTTTCGTTCTAGAACTATAGGATAATAATTTAGGCCCTATGCTGTATTTGATAGAAATAATATTTTTTTAAATCCAATCAAATTACGTCATGATCAATAAAAACTATAAAATCGTTTAGTCAGGCAGCATTTGTCACTATATTAACTTTACTTCATATATTTAGCCAAGTTTGATTTTTCACTTTTAAATGATCAAGGACATCACAAGAAACAACTTCCAACTTGTTGTCCAAATTCTAAACGCGTTTTTCATTCGCTGGAGGCGCTTTTTCAAAATGGCCGCCTATGTTATCAAGTACTTATATCTCGGCAACCAGTAATTGTAGAGACTTGGTTTTAGTCTTAAAATGTTCGTAAGGTACATAATTCTATTCACTATAATGGAACATTTTGCCCTAAAATGACCGGAAATACTATTTCTGACCATTTAACCTTTGACCTGATCTTATCATATCTCAATAACTATTGGTCAGAAAGAGTTGATATTTATCCCAAATTTTTCAGAAAATACATGTTTCTATTTGCTTTAATGCAAAGGTTTGTTTCAAGATGGCCAGAAAAACCATATCTGACCTTTGACCATAACCTGTGTGATATCCACAACATGTTGGT
This sequence comes from Antedon mediterranea, assembly GCF_964355755.1. Taxonomy (NCBI): domain Eukaryota; kingdom Metazoa; phylum Echinodermata; class Crinoidea; order Comatulida; family Antedonidae; genus Antedon; species Antedon mediterranea. The sequence goes on from NC_092675.1 coordinate 22,710,896, forward strand.
TATAGATAAAATTTTTCGACAGATTGCTCAGAACATCCATATTTGTAACACATTATTGATTTTTCAATTATTGATGCTTTAAAACATTCACTTAAGCTTGGAAATTAAAGTTTTAAAATAAATAAAAGCCACTCATTATCTCCATACATAATCCTAGCCTGTGATTGGCTGAAAGTTCAAGCAGATTAGTTTTCATGAGTTTAAATGGTAAGTGTTTTTTAAACCGATTTAAACAGTGTTTGCTGGGAAATCATACTTATTATTAGTACATATACATTTACTTGTATAATAATGTACCTATGCTGATATAAATGTTGTACAGAGAGGCCTTAGTTAAATAGTTATAAACTATAATTCCAGCCTAGGCCTTGTCGCTAACACCTAGCAAACAATGCTAGCCTGGTGAGATCCCCGTGGAACTCAGTGACAAGCCAACTCAGTGCCTGGCATGGTAACCTCCGATGATGTCAGTCAAACGATTGAAAAGCGAGTCCAATTAGGAAAAGAAGCATTGGATAAATGTGTGACTTCACGAATGGTTGAAAAAACCGTAAAATTTTGGGACCCTCAAAAGAAAAACAACTTCTCTTATTTCAAGGATGTAGGAGCAGTGGTGAAAACCAAAATTAAAGGTCAACTAGTTTCAATTAAGCAAGAGAGAAAGATGCTGTCTAGGTTGTTAGTTGTGGCAAAGAGCAGGCCAGAGTTCGCTCTAAAGGATGTCATAGGCAACTATGAGTTCAATAGCACTCCACCATCAAATTTCCATCCAGATGGAAGAATGGTATTGCAGTCAATAACAGAACTCCCTCTACCAGATAATGTCAGCAGGCCTGTACAGAAAGATGATAAAAAGCAGCATCAATCCTAATTATTGATGGAATGTGTGTCGTCAATATGGTAAAGAAGGTGTCTGAAAAGTTCAATGCTTCTGACTTTGCATCTGAATTTGTTAACCTGATTGTTGGTATGAGCAAACCATATGATGAAGTTCGTCTTTTATTTGATCAATATCTATCAGGATCTTTAAAAGAATCTACACGAGATAAGAGAACACAGAAAACAACTACCATTCACTACCATGACATTTTTATCGCACAAAGAGACCAAAGCTGAACTTACAAAATATCTGTCAGAGAAGATACCTAATCACTTCAAGAACAACACGAAGAAGGTCCTAGCAACACATCACACGTCCATGATGGCAAACTGCAATCTCTCAGAAGTTATCAAGATGCCAGAGATGACACACGGACAACACACATTGGAAGAAGGGGACCAACTGGTCTTATTGTATGCCTTTGATTGTATGAACAAAGACCCAAGTGCCAATGTTGACATATTTTCTGTAGATACTGATGTCTTTATCCTTTTAACAGGAAGCTATCCTATACTTCCTCCAATGACCACATTTTGTAGGAAAAGAGGGTAAAAAATACCTATATGGCAATGCTATTACCGACTTTGAAAACAAATATCAGCAGCACTGATTGGATGGTACGCATTAGGTACAGATAACATAGGTACATTTGCTGGAAAAGTAGTGTCCGCCCATTTCAAAGCATTTCAATGCATTTGCTGTATATGGACTGACCTCTGAAATACCAAATTCGATTTTCAGGCAAATGGAAAGATATGTTTGCATATTATACAGTACTTCTAAGATCAAGGCAGATTATGTCACAGACTTGAGATGGATGTTATTTGCACCGAAAGGCAAGGAAGGACAACAATTACCTCCAACCATGGGAACTCTTAGACCACACGTGGAAAGAGCATACTACATGTCTATTGTATGTAATTCATCATGCAAGCCAACTCCATCTATTCCACCAGCAACTGACTACTCCTGGCAACTAGAAGATGGTCACTTGAAGCCGGTATTTTGCAACAATCCACCAGCACCAGAAGCTCTTCTAGAAATTCGTCGATGTACCTGCAATGGTTCATGTTCAACAAATCGCTGTAGTTGTAAGAAAAACAACTTGCTCTGTACTGATGCATGTGAGTGTGGTGATGGATGTGAGAATACAAAGGACTGGAATGTAGAGCTAGTAGACGATATCGATGAACTTTATTGACTGGAGAGGGTAATCTGACTATATTCAATATTTATGGTATGTATTTATTTATTATAACAGTTCCATTGGTGATTTGAAATATTGATTTTGGAACAAGGGATATCATCAACAAAACCACAAGTACTGGTACAAGTTATAAACAATACTAGACAAATCTATAGTCTCTCAGTTGTGGATATTACATGCATTAGGGCAAGAGGTCAGATATGGCATTTCTGTTTGCTTTAAAACAAAACATTTAATTACAGTAAATATAAAAAGGCATACTGTGAACAATTTGAAACAAATTTCAAGTCTGTGTGATCATTAGTTACCGAGATATGATGATAGAAGGTCAAAGGTCAAACGGTCAGAAATGGCATTTTCAGTCATTTCTGGTCAAAATATTCCATAGGGGTAAATAGAAATATGTACCTTATAAACATTTAAAGATTAAAACCAAGTCTCTACGATTAGTGGTTGCCGAGATATAAGTACTTGATAGCATAAGCGGCCATTTTGAAAAAGCGCCCCCAGCGAATGAAAACGCATTTAGAATTTGGACAACAAGTTGGAAGTTGTTCGTTGTGATGTCCTTGATCACTTAAAAGTGAAAAATCAAACTTGGCTAAATATATGAAGTAAAATACAAATGCTGCCTGACTAGTTGTGTTGTCATGGTATTACCACTCTTACTAATCATGACGTCATTTGATTGGACGAAGGAAAGATTATTTTCATCAAAATCAGCATAGATGATAATCCTGTAGTTTTAGGAGGAAAACTTGTTAAAATTCTTTTATTTATTTATATAGTAAATGGATTTTGATAAACGAAAAATTCATTCATCATTATAGCTATTAAAAAAATGAGGGATTATAGTATATAACATATTTTATATTTTGCTTTTTAAATTGTGCTTTGCGTTTTTATCCTTAATCAGGCAGTATATTTTAGGCCTTCTCATTTAGCTTTGATAGCAAATTATTTGCATTATGTATTATTATTTCTAATATTCCTCACTGATTATCATAAAGAATAACTAACCATAAAAATATACAATGAATATTCATAAAGCTAGTAAAGTGTATTCCCAAATGGAAAAAAAATAATTGGATGAAGATTGCTGACATAGAAGACGTCACACGGAATGATGTTTATTGTCTCCAGACATGATACCGCTCTTTCTTGATTTGCATGACTTGGCACTTTGCCGTGATGCTAAGTAACTACTTATTAATTTGCTATTGAACATGGTGTAAACAAAATTGTATAATAGACATTACCATAACTATAAAACAAATCAAAGAACATGAGTCTGTCTAAATAAACCGGCAAAGTAAAAAAAAATACCTGCAAAGTTAAAATTTAAAATAAATGTGATGAGGAAACAGAAACTAGAAATTCGTATAGGCCTATTTGAAAGTAGCAGTCAGTGTTGTAGATCTAAATGAAATGTAGGTGAGGATATGGGTAAAGGATTGAAAAATGGGATATTTTTCAAAAAGACGATATAGTGTTATAACAGAGCGGGCAAAGTAATCACATAACCAAATTCAAAATTGTTGTGCGAAACATGGACAATGGAATAAAGTGCACAACGCATGCTAAGATAAACAATGCTATACACTGGCAAATTAAAATATCCTGAACAAAGAAATAGAAACATGAACTATAGTAGCTAACTTCATAGGTATCATTGAATAAGTGAAATAGTGAAGAGAATGAGATTTACATGGATCGGACATGTGTTAATAATGAATCTGAATAATACACCAATAGTTGCACTTGCATGGACGAATAAAAGAGTGTGAAAACACGCTAGAGCTAGAGATGAAAAGAATTCATCAAGGAAAAATAAAGGAAGACGTTTAGACAGGACGTGACTGCAGCCCAAGACATAGCAGCGTAGGAACAGAAATACTAGGCCATGCGCTGATTACCATGTGGAGAGAAGGAATTAATATATTTTATTTTAAATATGTTTTTATATCTGAGCTTTTTATCATTTTAATTTTTTTTTATCATCGAAAATCTGTCCTAGATTAACGGTGAACAGTCCTACATAATGTATGATTTCGAAGATACATTAATCCAAACGTATATCTTGTGATATTTCAATACAGGTAAGATTTATTTAAATTGAAAATAAATACCTCCAATATCCTACATATAATCTTATGATAAAGTAATATAGTGTATCACACACTCGTATTATTTCTTATTCGTCGTTTTCCACAAATCATATGCCTGATCATACTTGCGTAATAGTACATCATTACACAGAATGGTGATTCACGTAAAACGTTATTAGAAGCATTTCGGTAGATATATATGGTAATGCACCAACATTTTTTGACAATTATCAGGTATCATTCTTTTGAAAGAAAAATAGAAAGAAAATAAAAAGAAAAACAGAAACCAAAAAAATAAAAAAATAAAAAGTAAGAAAAAAAAGGCAAAAAAAGAATTTAAAAAGGAAAAGAAAAAATAAAGAAAAACATTAAATAAAAAAAAACCCGAAAAAAGTAAGTAAAATAAAGAAAAACAGAAAAAATTAACAAAGAAAAAAGGAAAAAAAAAACAAAAAAAGGGAAAACAAAGGAAAAAGTAACAGGACAGTAAAGTATATTATAAATAAAACATTTTAAAACATCATTTTAACAAGTGGCTTCATTATCACCATAACAAATTATGTTTAAAATTTAGAATTTATATCGATTCTAATTCTAAGAACTACCGGTAATATTTGTATAGTATGAATTATAGTATTAATGCAATTTTGATGTCTATTAAATAACCTTAATATTTTAGACAAATTAATTTCCTTTAAAAGCATCTTTTAGGTATGAACTTTAAAATAAAATCACTAATTTGTTGCTTTTCCGGAATATTATAGCACTATACAAATTTGTTAATATATTATACAAGCTATAGCCTAACGATTGGAATATATATTTGTATGAACTAAATAGCAGAATATATGAATATTATTACTTTAACATGATAGCTCAACCTACAACACCACCATATACAAACAATTTTGAACACAAGTTTAGTTCATCGCCAAAAAGTGCTTTCCATTAATGTCATTCTTAACTATACTAAACTATTAGTCGAGTAAATGCGCTTCTATGAAAAAAAAAAGATTATTATGTTTATTATTTCCTAGAGTTGCGACACAACATTAACTTCTCGGTTAAAGCAGAATGCCGCAAACCATAACCATGAATCGATCCGAGTTCAATGCTCTTCTCGACAACAATTCTATAGTGGTAGTTGAACGGGTGTCACGAAAGCTCAGACCACGAAAGCTCAGACCCCCTAAGACCTAAGATCACGAAAGCTAAGACCCAACACCTAAGATTACAAATACTAAGATATACTACAGCTTAAAAACAATACTTGTTTATCCATACATAATTTTAAACACAGTAGGTTTCATTTATTACCATAAATATAATTTAATACTACCGCAAAACATAGATAAACTCACATTATTTTCGCCCGTTGAGTAAATGTATATTTTTTCTTTACAACAAACAAACTTGACGGGTTGTTTGTTGGTATATATTTACTCCATTGTGTTGGTTCAGAGGATGTTTTTCTTACGCACCTGCCTTTCTTGTATTTTGACTCCACTCCAAATTTGTTGACTAACTTTATCCTGAACACCACACATTAAAATTAGGACTTATAAGTACTTTCAGAAGGAGAAACACATAATAACAAATAAATAAATCCTTTAAATTGATGATTTTACAGATGTGTTTCTTTGTATACTGTAATGTAACTCCTCGAGCTCCCCATGCTCAATGTTTTTGTTTCTATGGAGCGCCAAAAGAGCAACAATAATAGTACAAGTATAAAAACAGAAAGAAAACGAAACAAAAAAACTTATCATGATTTTTAGATTAAAATTTATTTGCCAGTATTTATTTCTTCGTACTTGCATGATTATACTATTATCATTACAATTTTAATTTTACATTGTTCCATCCACACTGTAGATGGACTCCACAGAGTTTTCAGCCCTCTATATAATTTTTGCTCTTTTGACGTTCCATAGAAACAAAAACATTGAACATGGCCCTGTACTGTAGGCTAGTCATTTTGTGAGCGAGAAAAACGTCTGTAAAATCATCAATTTAAAAATGTATTTGTTACTTTTTATGTGATTCTTTTTCATGAAAGTGCCAATTCTAAGGTGTGGTATTCAGAATAAATGTTAGGAGTTAAAATACAAGGCAGGTGCGAAAGATAAATATTTGTAATCTTAGTTAGGTGTTGGGTCTTAGCTTTCGTGATCTTAGGTCTTAGGGGGTCTGAGCTTTCGTGGTCTGAGCTTTCGTGACACCCGTAGTTGAACAGGCCTGTTTCGGATAAGGACTTAACTGTAGTGTAAGTGCCGGCTGGCTCTTCACAATTTAGAGCCCATCATTAACTAGGCTATTTAATAATTCCCTCATCACCTCCTCAACGTGCAACTGCCACGACAGTCAGGGTAAACATGACAAAATGTTTCCTACTTTTTAGGAGTTTTATCAGATAATCTATATTGTTTTTGACTACTCGTTTCACATGACAACAGTGCTGATTTTGCCATTTTTCCTTTAAGTTACCAAGCGGACCATTCGTCTGCCCATAACGACAGGCACCCTGATTAAACATTAACAAATGTGCCTTTAAACAATTCAATTTACAAACACAATAACCAACTGCAATTTGATAATGATGTAATGATGCTTTTACATTTTTTTGCGGTGGGTTTATTTTACAAGGCCCAATCAATATCATCATACCATGAATTCATGCCTTCCTTCCTGTTGTAGACGGATCTGAACACGGCCCGTCCGTTTTACGAGAGCAAATACCTCAATAATGTTAACTGGTTTCCTTATTTATCCATATCATAACAATCAATCTTGAGAAGATTAAAATTCCGAATAAAAAAAAAAGACAAAAGATTTAAACGAATTTAATGAACTTGAGTTCAGGATTTGGCATGGTGCTTTATTTAACAAAATAGAGCCACTTACCGATGTTTTTGGAATAAAAATACTTCGGTCATTACCCCATAAATGCATTGGGGGATTAGGCCTATCTTTCTGTTTGTCTTCTAAACGTGTTTCCAGTTCTGCTGGTAAGTTATTGCGTGTGGTCAAATTCATGTAGACATCAGTTGATTCGGTATATAACAAGATAGAAATACAATTACCATGATATCGTACAAAAATATGTCTTATACATCCAACGTATAACTAACCACAATGTTGCCAAAGTAACGGTATATAATAGTTTAGAAATGATACTCTTCTACTTATTGATATAGATAATCTATCAGATCAGTGTTCGTATTTATGAGATATAAAATATTTTTTTTAAATGAGGCCTATATCATTGTAGAATGTGCTTCAGTGTTGATGTGCTTATTAAAACAATTGTTATACATCCTACAGATTTTAAGAGTAGTTTGTATCCAAAGTGTGTATGTTATGCACACTTAAACACGACATAAACTTAATCTATACAATTCAATTGCAACAATTTATTTTAAGCGTTCGTAAAGTATCTTTTGAATAATATTATAGAATTACATGAGTACATTTAAATTGATAATAGTAGCCTAAATGAGAAAGAGATTCCTATTGCTGTTTCGAACGACCTGCTTTTAAAGCAAACGTTGCTGACGTTATAAATAGGAATTTATATTTATAAACTATATAACAACATTTATGTAGATCAGTTGAACAATGATTTTTTTTTAATTTTAGTCAATCAAAACTAACAGCGATAAATACCGCCACTAACAGGTTTGATACATAAAACAATACAACATCAAAATACGGTTAATTATAACCGAAAAATCGATAAATATTGTTAGGGTGTGTTTACGCAGTCAAAAGTTACCGGATAATTATCCAATAAAAGTTAGCCGATAGCATGGACAAAAAGAATTGTTCATGCCGATAGTAACCGATAAGAGGTTCCGCTCAAGATTATCGGATCATTTCTGACAAATCCGAGTCTGTTGCCTATAGTAATGGACGAGTCTGTCAAAACGCCACAAACAAGTGTTTTTTTAAACTACTCGTATTCATATTATATTCCATATATTCATAAACCTGTACATTAAATCTATATTTGTTTCAAAATTAAAAAATCAAAAATTAAAAAAACTCTTGTCTCGTGTACAAAAATGAAGCTTTTTGTGCAATTAATTGAATTTGAAAAATGCAAATTCAGTTTACTTGTTACCGTACGTTAAGACTGCTCAGGCTTTTGAAAATTGTCTCCTATCTTTTAACACTTAGAGGTCTGAAAATAATAACTATTTCGGCCCATGTTAAAAGAATACTACAAAATTAAGTTTCTTTTTTTTGTAATTTGTGAGGTTATTTATAAACCGATTTTTCTTGAATTTCAATAGGCATGTTCTGTAAGTATATACCTTGTATTGTATTGTATCATGCTAATGAGCAAACATACAAAGAAAGTACTATTCTATTTTGCCAAGTAATACATTAGTATATATCTATTACTGTAGAATCACTGTATTATTGCAATAAGGCACGATTTACAAATAGTTTCTTTCCAGGATCTATTAGAGCCTTAAATATGATGTAGACACATTTTTTTTGTAATGTTTTTGTTTTTGAGTTCGTGTTGTGCCCGTTGGATATTGTGCTCCGCCAACAGAGCAAACAGAATTTCTATGTTTTTCCTAAAACAAATGATAATAAATGATACTTGACTTGACTTGACTTGACTTAATGATGATACAAGATTCAATTTATTTTGTCCAAATATTAAAATGGAAACTAAAATGTGAGTACATTTCATTAAAAAAACATATGAATAAAACTGATGATTTTGATGTTTATCTGCCCAAAACTGTATGTATAAGATGAATGGTTACATAGAATGCTGGTGACATTTGACGCTGATGTGATACGTTTGTGTAGTACGGTATGAGTGTAAAGCTTGGTTCTTTTGAAGGAATAGGCCTATATAATATGTTTCTAGTGCAGGTGTTTAAAGTCTTTGCTTTCTTGATTGTCTTCAAGTACCAACAAAATTATTTCATCGAGGGCCTCTTCAAGTCAGATGTAGGCCTAACGGATGTTAACTGTTAGAGCTACCCTTGTAAAAAGAAGTTGACAAATTAATCTTGATAGATCATAATGAGTGACGCAAACTATTGTTGGGCTCAAGAAAGCATGTTTACACTTTAAAAAAAGTATTGTTTAAAATCTTTTTGATAAATTGTTCGAATTGCGCATTTTTGTTAATACTTTTTCTGGGGTTTTGTGTTTACAATTGATAGTACTGTATTTGTTTTTTATAGTAGCAGTTGCCTGATTAGTTCAACTTCGAAGTTGGTGTAGACATTTGCATCTTTGCAAAATAAAATGTTCTATAATAATTTGTTCCTTATTATTATTATAACGCAGGTTGAGGGCGCTAAATATAACATTTACGAGATCGAAGGTGGTGGCGTAAGCCATAGAAAATAAAAAAATGTTATAATGGTGTGCTCGCCCTGCCTCATCACTAGGCCTATAGCCCTGTCAGTCGTTCCACCACATGAGATCTATTGATGTTGCCGCCATATGATGTGCTGAAAAGGGGGACGTATCATTTTATGAACTCAAAACACAGTAGCTCGCATATCTTTTACTCTAGTCCACCACCAGCGTGGTATTCGAACCCACGACATTCGTGTTGTTGACACGGCGCTCAGTCGACTGAGCTAACCGGTCAACTTGATTATAAAAAGGTTAATACAAGCTCCGTTCTTTCAAGACGACGTTCATGAATATGCATATTTATGACGCCACAATGAACGTAATATTAATATGAAGCACGTATAAATAGACTCAGCTGTTCAGTCATGTACTGTGGCGTAACGGGTACATGCGTGCTATGTTTAGAGTACTCACAGCTCTAGCCCGGGTTGGAATCTCTACGGATTTTTTTAAAATGGAAAATAAATATTGTTTTTGTTTTAATTTGAAGAGATATATTTAGAATGCTAATTTATGAAATATAATTAGGCTATCTTTCCGATTCCTACCGTCACACAAATTTAGAAATATAGCTGCTAGGTCCTCATAAATATCACTTATAATAAAAATAAATAAACTAATAATAAAAATATTAATAATAAGGATGATGGAAAGAAATCTTATGTAGGGGAAATTTACTGTAGGCGGAGATATGCACTCTCGGAGTGCCGTTCTAGTTTTATTTTTAGATGGGACCAGAAACAAATAAAGAAACACAATGTCGGCGTAATAAACATTGAATGGCCAGTGATAGAACATCCATTAAATTTAAATTTGAATTTATTTCAGTGTTCCGAATTTGCCTGTGATTGCTGCACATTCCTGAAGCGATATTCGGAACACTGTCCAGAAAAGTTATTTAGTAGGCCTATTTGGGAAGAAGGTATCGCCGCTGGACAGTTCGGTGCGTTTTGGAATAATTTAAGTGTAAATAAAAAAAAAACAATTTAAAATTAGTTTGAATGCATGTAAATAGGATCGGTTTGTTTAGCGATATATTATATAATTGTTTATATTATACTTAAGCGTGGTTCCCAACCGACGACGTGACAGTGCTGCAAACATCGCTACGGGAAATCAAATTAGTGATTTCACGCAACACAACGCAATGCAAAAGAACACCGGAAAACATAAATAGGCCTACAGCACGTACTAAAATGTACGCGGGGTGATCCCGGACACAGTCTACGACAACTAACGTTTACGACGACGATTTCACGCAGGCGGGGGCAAACACAATTATTGGAAGGGCATTTGCTTATGTTGCGTAGGTTGCGTCGCTAGTGGGAACCAAGCTTAGCTGCATTATTTTTCGGGTTGATGACAACATATATTGATACTTTTTCAATAATAGCATAATAATAGCATCCTCTATCCCATGTCAGTCTAGGCCTAATTGCCTTTTTGGCGGCGGAAGTTGTGACTATCGTTGTTGGATCGTCGAAACTAAAAAGATAAGCGTGGTTTCCACTAGCGACGCAAACGTAACGCAACGCTATGACGTATTGACGCAAAGTGCTGTATTGCGTAATTCACAAGTGGGAACCAACGACGCAACAGTGCTGGGAAAATCGCAGGTTTGATTTCACGCAGGCGGGGGCAAACACAATGATTGAATGGGCATTTTCTTACCATGCGTAGATTGCGTTACGTTGCGTCGCTAGAGTGGGGGAACCAAGCTATAGAAACAAACACTGGACGCAATGTTCCCGAAAACACCGGTAGGTGGCGCTGTACACGACTTACCAAAGAACTTATGACTTCTTTGCTTTTACTGAACACTCTCAAAATATACTGTAGTACTTTCGTAGTGAAAAATCAGGGAAGAGTTAACTCTTCCCTGTGAAAAATCAGGCAATCACCTAGTTCAGATAAGTTCAGAGTTCAAGTTCAGATAATATTTATTTAGATAATAATGAATGAATATATACAAAATAGAAAAAAGATATTAAAGTGAACATAGATAAAGCAGTAATTGGTAGTCATTATTATCATGGATCCCTTCTAGAAGTTAAAAACTTGTCTCGTAGGGACCCACAACAAAACACATTACTAAAAAAATAAAAATAACCTAGAATATATAATTATATAATTTAGGATAAAAAATTACAGTATAATAACGTAACTAACATCTTCTTTATAAATTATATAAATAATTATAAATGAAATAACTACCGATATTGGTAAATGAAAAAAAAAAATATGTATACATAAATTATAATTCCAGTATATATATAGTATATACTATATATACATTATATATAGTATAGATTAAAGATTGCAATAATAAACAACAACTAATATTTTGTGTAAGACATAAATAGTATATGAGTATAAATAATGATAATAAGCATATTAACTAAGCAGTATAATATTTAGATATATAATGATTCTTTAACTTTTTTCGGAAAGTAAATAATGATATTGACGTTTTGATATTTGGTGGGATATGATTCCACAAATTAGGACCTGATATAGTTATAAAAAATTTAGTTTTAGTAAGTCTAGCAAAAGGAATGTTTAAATGAGAAGTTCTTAAATTGTAATTGTGAAATTTGGTACGTTTACAGAGCATATCAATCATAGAAATAGGAAGTTGATTTTTAAAATAATTAAACATAAAACTGGCAACTTTAACATTGTGGATATCCGTTAATTTTAATATACCAAGACGTTTAAAAAGGGGTTCAGATGAGGTTCTATATGGTGAAAAAGTAATAATTCTAGCTGCACGTTTTTGTAATTTAGTTAATCTAGCAATATTAGAAGAGTAATCTGCAGCCCAAATAATGTTACAAAAAAAAAAAAAAATTCCCCAGATATGTATTTGACATTGTATCGCATGGAACGCCTCAAAGCTTGGTAATTTGGTTCCCACTAGCGACGCACCGTAACGCAACATACGCAACGTAAGAAATGCCCTTTCAATAAATGTGTTTGCCCCTGCCTGCGTGAAATCAAACCTGCGATGTTTGCAGAACTTTTGCATCGAAACGCTGAAAAACATACGAAACAGTATATATCTTAGCCAAAAAGTAAATTTTATGATTTTATTTAAATAACCTGTGTCGTCACAAAGAACGTCATCTTTATCTTTTGGGAGGCAATCCGGACCACGGTCCCAATTCTGGACCACTTTTTAGTATAATTTTCAGACCTGCTAGAGTGTTAAAATATTAGGACAGAATTTTCAAAAAGCTGGCGAGCAGTCTTTCAGTAACAAGTAAACTGAAATTTCATTTTCTCGAGAACTAGAGAGAACTGTCCAAAAACCTTCATTTTTGTACAAGAGGCAAGAGTTATAATTTGTGAATCGTAATTTTAAAACACAATTTCATTTAATTTACAAGAAGTTTCGATCAGAAAGATCACCTATAATACGTCAAAGTTGTTATTATTTTAAAATGCTTTGTTTTACAATTTTGTCGATTTAATTGTGTGTTTATACTCTACAGTAGTTATTTCCAACAGGACATTGACCTCGCCTTGCAAAGATATGAACTCTCAACATTCCTTGTATTTGATCTTATGTCTGGCTGCGACAAATACCAACAGTACTGTACTATTCTCAGCAGCAAACTTAGGTAGGTAGGATAGGAGTCTGTGAGTGTGACCCAAGGCAATCTAACAACAGGACATTGAGCTCGCCTTGCCAAGACTCCTTTTATTTGATCTTATGTCTGGCTGCGACAAATAATACCACCAGTACTGTACTATGTACATATTTTCTACGGCTCAGTGTCTGGTAAGGGGCCTGCTACTGATCATGCTGCTGCCACAGCTAAACCCTTTAATATTTGGAGCTCAGCATCCTGTTGGACGTCTGGTTTTCTGTAAAGTCTGGTATTCGGAATGCGCTTTTAATGGGAAAAGGGAATTTGTGATCTTTTAATGATTAGTCCCTCAAGAAAAGTCTGGTTGGGAGAGTTTCCGGACCTGGGCAGAGTCAGATGTATTAACAGAAATTCGTTTGGTTAGAAAGGAGACTGAAGAAAGTAAATACGAGTATGTAAACTGAAAACTTGTTTATTACATCCAATAGGTTTCTATGACAACTGAAGATACAAATTCTACTTTATGTCAATCAATAATGTGCAATAGACATTTTATCAATAGCAAACAGACAGACAAAAGTAAATAACGCACAATTGGGAATTGGTTATTAAGAATAGCAGATCTGCGCATATTGATGACAAATCGACATCAGCAGGCTGGGTCATGAAGACCTAACACAATTCTGGGATGAAATGTCTACCAGTAATTTGAAAAAGCTCAGATGAAAGCAAAAACTTGTCTAAATGCTGTATATAGACTGACTTGGAGCACTAATAATTTCACACATACATACATTATACATACATACATACATATTCCCACACATATTACAGTAATAATTATGATTTTATTTGGAAACTGAAAAATGTATTGATCCAGTGGGTTTGTAATTTCGATTTTGGTACAGATTTGGATTTTACTTTACCAGATCCAATAATTGCTTCAAAAATCTTTATATTAGAATTACACATATTTATATAAAATATTGAAATTGTTTCCAAACCAACAGAAATGGAAAATATACTGTAGCAACCATCATTTAATCTGTTTTATAATTAAAATATTGCTATAAAAATGCTTACATTATAAATTAAAGATGCAATAATATAAAAACGGTGAGATTAAATGTCCACTTGTTGTCATAATGACAGGTTCTTTCACTGTTTTAGAAATGAACTGAAACTGTTTATGAAATAAAAAATAAAAAAACAGAAAAAAAAATGTATTTTCCATTTGGTTTCCTGTGTTTTTAGAAGAAAAACTATCTAATTTTAAAGGTAGCACCAATTGAAAAAAAAAATTAATTGAGGTCTCTTCATAAAAAAAAAAAAAAACAGAAACAATAATGTATTTTCCATTTGGTTTCCTGTGTTTTTAGAAGAAAAACTATCTAGTTTTAAAGGTAGCACCAATTGAAAAAAAAAATTAATTGAGGTCCTGAAATTAAGGATAACTCTTCATTAAATAAATAAATAAAAAAAAAACAGAAACTAAGATGTATTTTCCATTTGGTTTCCTGTGTTCTTAGAAGAAAAACTATCTAGTTTTAAAGGTAGCACCAATTCGAAAAAAAAATTAATTGAGGTCCTGAAATTAAGGATAACTCTTCATTAAATTAAAAAAAAAAAAAACAGAAACAAAGATGTATTTTCCATTTGGTTTCCTGTGTTCTTAGAAGAAAAACTATCTAGTTTTAAAGGTAGCACCAATTGAAAAAATAACCGAAAATTATAAATGAATTTAGCATGGTTGTTTTAAGTCAATTGTTACGCAGCTACAGTACTGTAACTAACTTGTATGAGGATAACACAACATATAAAATAATTGTTGTTAATAGAGAAGTATATTACAGTACTAAATAAATTTGTCCTTTAATGATGGTAGTTTTGACAGATTAAATGTTTTTTTGGTTCAGATAGCACACAAGAAAGTATCGCCAGTTTGTGTTTGATACGTTGGTGACCAAGAGGTTGTTATTCTTAATCAGCATCTTCGCCTTCATGTTCGCTTTCACTTGTCCAGAGCGTCAGGTTGTCTCTTAGTAGTTGCATGATTAGGGTGGAGTCTTTGTAAGAATCTTCTGTGAGCTGGTCAAGTTCTGCAATAGCCTCGTCAAAGCTACTCTTGGCCAGTTCGCATGCTTCCTTAACTTCTCCCTTCATTTCGTAGAAGAAAACAGAGTAGTTGAGTGCAAGACCTAGACGGACTGGATCAGTTGCTACCATTGGAACACCGTAGGCTTCTTTATATGCTTCGCCAGCAGCTTCTATTTCTTTTTTCTTCTCCTCATCTTCAGATACTTCGGCAGCATAACGATGGTAATCTCCTTTCATTTTATAATAAAATACATAATCCTCTTTGTTTTCTTCTTTGACAATTTTATCATTCAGAGTCTCAATAAGCCCCCACACTCTTGTACAGATTTTCTTTAATTCTTCAACGATGTCTTTCTTGAAATTTGCTGCTAGCTCTTTTTTGCGACCTTCATGTTTCTGTTCCATTGACGTTATTACTCGCCATGCCGAACGCTTTGCACCTGCAATATTTTTGAAAGCTACTGAAAATAGGTTGCGTTCCTCTACTTGAAGCTTTTCATTGGTAACGTCCTTGATAACCTCTTCCATAGAATTTGCCATATCATCGTACCGTTCTGCTTGCTCGGCCAACTTGGCCATCTCAACATATTCCTTCCTAGACTTCATTTCTGTAATAAAGATAGAAGGAAAAAATGCTGTTAGTGTTTGTTTTATAGTTAGTGTTACACTTCTTTATGTACGTAAACACTATGTTGTTGTTACCAGATTGCAACCAATTTCATTTAAAAAAGGTCGCACAAATTGGAGATATTAACTTCATGATAGTACAGTATAGCGAATTATTGCTACAGTGAAGACATCATCAGGATTTGGTACGACATACTACTATCCATTTTGTATTCAATAAAATATGGTGCTTCACAATGACAATATGATCCAATACGATGGACGATTAACATGAGTATGGTACTTTAATATGAATTTGAAAATGGTCATTCGTCATTCATAGCCAAATTCTTAAATGTGGGAAAAAGGAATAAGCCCCCTCCACCCCCTTCTACATAAATTAACGTCCAGTTTTGTAGGTGGGATTATACCAGCGACTCAAAAGTGTAGGCTAGATACTCACAATTTCACCGACAAAGGGTGCAATTTACATCATTTGTGGCAAAATTAAAATTTTCTGTGATGCAGATATTTTAATCCGTGATAGATCTGTAATCCAACTTTAATTTTGCCACTTTGTAGATAGAAATTTGTCCCAAAGAGCATTCATCTGTGTTTTAATTCAATGTACAAAGGTCCTTATTACACGTTATATTTTAAAGAAAATTTTTAAATTGTTTAAACATAATTTTTTAAAGATGGTTCTGCTTTCAGTTTTATTAGTGTTGTTACCAAAAAATCACTGATTTTTTAAGGCATCAAACATGTGTACAGTAGTAGTCTGGGTTGGGACAGTGGGAAAGCCACTTCGCGTTTTGACCGTTAAATCGTGTAAAATCGACTTACTTCCGCATTGACGATTTTGAAGCGCCACCTATCGTTGAAAACTGAAACCACGATTTTTCGTCGCCTAGCAAATAAGTGCTGTTTTATTTTAAGCTCTCATGAATATTTAAGAACCGCCCAACATTACCTATTATGGTAAAAGCATTTCCTAATAAGTATTATTGAATAACCAATCGGTTTCCTTCAAAGAAACCGAAGCTAATACAATACATTCGGCGACTGAAGTCGGGACTCGTGAAATTTATAAATGTGGTACGATTTGACTAATGTTTTGTTGTCCATTTTCTGAATAGTCGGAGGTGCATCCCAACAAATTAAAAAAATTATAATCAATTGTTTTATCAAGAATAATATTAGTTTAATCGAGTATGATATATTTCTATCCTGTTCAAAATTTGTTGATGTATTCTCAGGCCTCGAAAGGTAGGTACATTTTCTAGTTGTGAGCGTGGTTTCGGCAACGCGAGACACGTGTGTCAGTATAGGCGATAGCGAGACGTGTCTTGTACTGTGTTGATGCTGATCCGATAGTCGTTAAGTTGTACTGATTACGAGTATCATTGGTCCTGGCCGGCCTAGCCTGGTGATCTGATCCCCGCAAAAAAAAAAAAACTTTTTTCCAATCAGTATTAATATTATTATTTTGTTTTTCATTTATTATTTGATTTATTAGGCTCAATAGATGCCTAGCTAGACTACTAGTAGGCCTAGATTATATAAATAATAATAGTAAATACTGTAATTTAATTAATAAAATACAGCTTCCATTTGCCTTACTTTTATGTCATCATATAATATTATAATTATATATACAACCAGACATTAACATTTTTTTAAAAATAATATTTATTATTTTTTCTGACACTTTCAGGAATCGTTGTTGATGATGCAGAGTTTTTGTGACTTCAAACTGAGAGTGAAGTGGATAAAAAGATGACACCGGTACCTACAGACATTGTCATACCCAAACTATAATTTAATTATTTAAAACAAAATGTTGAATTACAAATATGTATGTTGCAGAGGATTTAGATGAATTACAATACAAATATTTATGTTGAATGCAAACCTACTACACTATACTCTGTAAATTATGTTATTGTCATGTGGTAGACCTTAAAAATTGAATATTTATTGTATGTTAGGCCTATTTTATATTTTATTAATACTGTATTAGTTTAATATTACTATTATTATAATTTATATTATACAGTACTAGTTTGTACATGTTTTTACCAAAAAAAAATGAATAAATAATTTGTTATTCAATCTAATTGCTTGTTTGTTCATCAATAACAAAACAATTGTAAGCAAGTATATAACAGTTCTTGTTAGACGCTTATTTCAGGTCATATTATTAATATTAGCTAGGCCCGACGCGCCCGATCACAACGTCACTAAGTGACTTTCCGCCCCTGGAACAATCGGTCGCTAATATGGCTAGGCCTCGGACTCGTATAAAAGCTATTATAATAGTTATGATAAATATTCCTCAACTAAAATGTATACTGTGATAAATAAACAAGTAATAATATACGTTGTATTGGAATGTATTTATTTATATGAATTCTTATACGCGGACAATTATAAACATCGCGTATATCGTTCGATATAAATAAATTCATAAACACGATGACGATGTGTTTACAAAATGGCGGTTTCGCTAGTTTTCGATGGAACAAATAGTGGTACCTTTAGTTTGAATAGTCGGAGCTGCATCCCAACCACCGAATTTTGTATCTTAATATCGTATTCTGTAGATTATTAATTTTTCTAACAGGGATTTTAAATTCAGGACTGTTCAATTTTTCTAAATATTTTATTTTAATGATTTTCTAGGGTACAATTTCGAAAAAAAGACATTGGTTGATTTTGCCATTAAATTACAGATTATCGTTTTGTTAAAATACATTTAATTTTACATGACAATATATTAAAACCATTTATGAATTTATTTCACTAACAATATTTTTCCGATAATCAGCTAAATTTACAAATATTGTGTTTTTCCAACACCCTAAAATTTAGCAATTTTGAACTAAATTAGAAAAGTAGGGCGCCCTCTCCGAGTCGAAATTTGACACGATTTGTCGACTGGCTGTCCCACTGGGGAGGCTCTAGAAACAAACAACAATTACCATGGGATATTAAACTTCATTTTTGCTAACTATATAATGTAATAACTAGAACAAAATATATTTAAAATGTATGGTTAAATACAATACACTGGTATAGCAGAAAAACATAATCGAGGGAAAAAAAGACATTAAAACTTGAGATAGTTTGGGATCGGCAGCACCACACTGAATGCATCTACATGTAAATACAATTTTATTCAGTAGTAAAACACACACCTTAATCTAAAGAAGCCTAGTGTAGTACAGTACAGTGTATGAGTCACTAAACCAAGAATATTCTACATGGCCTCATCGTCAATAGACATGTAATTAATTATTCATTTGCTAGCAAATGGCAAACACTGCACAGTTACCTTTAAATTGATTTATGCAGTTTTTTTTTGCTATAATGGTTGACTACATGCCTACATCCTTTAATTTTTAACTGTGGCTAAGCTGAGTTGAACTTGATTACTACAATTTACTTTCTGTGTTTTTGTATTTTTGTTGATCGTCATTGTCCATACTGTACATTAGAAATAATTAAATTAATTCAAATTTTATATCAGACAATTTTCCATATGGTATAATACATTACAAAAAAAAAATACAAGATGAAGGAGAGTGGACCAAAGCTTTTATCTATTGGTAATGGTATATTATACCTCTCCATTTGTACTGTAGTCCATCAACAAATATATACAAATTAACATTCTGTTTTCGTTTTTCATTATTCTTGTAAGAAATCGGTAAGTCGAAATCCTCAAATATTCATAAAATGATGGAATATTGTTTTCCACAAACAAATTCCTCACACTAACAATATCTGGGTACACTATCAATATGATCTGAACAAACATCTCTAATTAAATGGGATGGTTGGGATAGAGTAGTAACTATATCATTCATTTCACACATAGTACATTGACTAACATTACTCTATGGTGTAAAATGGTAATACAGTATTTTAGTAATATAATATAAGAGTAAGACCAAATGATTATTCACGTCACCCTTTTTGGAGTCGCATGGCATAGTACAGTATAAATAGCTTTTTTACTATAGTATAACTAGAAAAATTGCTACTGAATTAGTCTCTAATTAAATTTAACTAAGAACATTTCAATACCAAAAAAAATAGTTTTGTAAAGGGGGTAATTTGGGGTGGGGTGAGGGGGGGGGGAGTGGTACTTGATGGGTAATGCAAAGTTGACTGCTAAAATTATAAAGGGTGTCTAGAAAACTCAGATATCTGAGTTTTCTAGATCTAGAAAACTTAGATATCTGACTTTTCTAGATCTAGAAAACTCCGATATCAATCCGAGTTTTCTAGTTCCAAAATGGAAACCTAGAAAACCCAGATCATCAAATGGATCATTCCATTATTATTAAAGGGTAGCATATTTGAAATACTACACAGTATATTATACGTTTTCTTACTAATAATAATAATTATTGTAACTTGTAGTAGCAGCCTACGACTTTAAATTTAAGAAATACAGGCTTAGCATTTAGGCCTAGCTAAGCAAACTCAATTCAAGGCTCAACGTGTGGTGCGCTATCGCGATGTATCGCGAAGAGTATGGCTGGTCCTACAGTACTAGACTACAAGTGGTCAACTCGTACCCAAAATAACTCGTACCTATTCCCAACTTGGCTAACTCATACCTCAACCAACTCGTACCCACAACAACTCGTACATGCCTCATTTTTAAGTCTACATTTTAACGGTAACATGCACTGTATTTTCTTTATGATTTAAGCCGTAGGCCGCTTCTACATGTTACAATATTAGTAAGAAAACGTACACAGTAATCAGTTTAATAATACTCTAGTATTTCAAATGACCTACCTGCTGATTAATAATGGAACGATCCAAATGACCTACCAACCAATCAAATGATGATCTGAGTTTTCTAGTTCCATTTTGGAACTAGAAAAGACAGATATTGATATCTGAGATTTCTAGATCTAGAAAAGTCAGATATATCTGAGTTTTCTAGATCTAGAAAAGTCTGATATCTGAGATCTGAGTTTTCTTGACACCCAATAAAAACTAATGAATTACTAGATATCACAGTATTTTTGACAGATTAATTGACCCAACGAATGTCATGGATTGCTCACTACAGTGTAACAAGTTTGAATTCATTGAAATTAAAATCTTGTCTTACTACAGTATAGGTAAATGTGTATACATGCTTGGCGTATCCTTTGCTCATTACTGTAACAAGTTGCAACATGTTCGTTTAAGTAAAGCCTGGTTTCCATAAAATCGCTACACGACAGAGCGTAGCGATTCTTTGGAAACGCTAGAATTTATTGGGAATCTAGTACGCGAGCGCAAAATATTCTTTGGTACGCGTATACGCTTCATCGCCGACAAAATCGGCAAAGTTGAACATGGTTGAACTTTGCCGATTTGACTGCGATGAATCGGGGAGCCTTCCCGATTGCGTCGGCGACATCTGCGCGTGTAGCGATTTTAATGGAAACGCTGTAGCGACGATTTTATGGAAACCAGGCTTAAAGCTAGCTACAGTAGTCAGGTGTATATTATTTCAATTACAACAAAAACACTGAACCTTGTGTATGTGGTGTGTGTAGAGAGACGTTCTTGGTAGAAATAAATTGGTAGGTAAAGAGTCCATTAATTATGGGGGTGTTCACTATTTAAGAAACCTAAACATGTCCCCCGACAAAATGTCAAAATTATTATAATTACTGACCATCAATCGATGGTGTGTAAATGTCCGTCACTTTACCACTAAAAATATCATAAACAGTGCGTCAAAATGGGTGCGTCATGGTCACCTAAAGGTAAGTCACATTTTTATTATGGTATTAATAAGGTATGACGCACATCGGAACAAATGGTACACTCTTTGTTTAGTGGGTCATACAATTGACGTGCATTAGTATTCTATACTCAGGGAAAAATTTCATTTTAAAATTTTGTTTAGCAATATTGCGAATCAAACTGATTTTTTAGTCGAGAATCATAGTTTTCTATCGTATTTTTTGCTACACAATTGTAGAAATGTGTAGCAAGAAGGTTGTTTTGTATAGCTTTTTGCTATGCTACACTGGCGAAATTATTCCCGGATACTGTATATACTATACAGTACTACAGAGTATCACATACACTTTTCTACTCAGTTACAATATATATCAGTGATGTAAATCGGTTCTCTTATTGGTGGTGTACTGATAATTACTGTACTTGAAGTTGAATATCAAGAAAACAAAAGAGGTTGTTATTGATTATAGGATACGTGAGTCGATAAAAACCAGTGAGCTGACAATTATGAATGATAAGGTTGAGATTGTAAAACATCATTATAGGTACAATAATTGATGATAAACTTGAAAACTTTTTAAAACTCATGCGTGAGACTCGCGCATTATGAGTGAGAGTTTTAAGGTATATTATAAGACAATAATGGTATGGTGGTAGCCTAGAATAGGCCTACCTAGGCCTAGGCCCACAAATGTGTGCACGACGTATCCTTTTGCTGCCTGGGCCTGGTCAGTGTGGTTGTTCTGACCACCACCACCTTCACCACCATCAGGCAACACAACTCTTGTTGTTTAAATTAAATTTGGGCACGCATTAAATCAAACACTTACCGACTGTCATGTCACTTGACAAATATGCCTTTGAAAAAGTATTCAATTTTATTTAAATTTCACAAATATAGCAAAATAAATCAGCCTTTATCTCACTATCTAGAATGGTCACACCCTTTACCGCCGTTAACTTGTGAGGAGAAATCAGGATTTATTTAAATGAGATATAGCGCCCTCTCTAAAAATATTCATTGTTTTAGGGCTCATCATATTGATCACATTATTCACACATTTTCTAATTGAATACGAATTGGAAAATCTGAAAATTCGTACACTTACAAATGTTCATGTTATTCACATTTCTAATAAATTTATTTGTTTATTTCTAAATAATAAATTCTAGAACTTGCTTTTCCTACTGATTCCAATTAGCGAAACCGGCGAGATCAGACTAAAAGGCCTACATGCCTACATTCACTTTCAAAATTAATATTTCAACCGTTTATTTGAATCAACCCACCCACATTTAATAGTGTGCTTGTTACTTGTTTGGATATTGATTTATTTTACGATAGTTTAAATGTATTTAAGGGTGAAATTGTTAAATCTCTTCAATGTTCCAATCTTTGTTGTTTATGTTATTTTTGCTTATTTGAATTTATTATTATAGTTTATTATGTTTAGATTCGACCTGTTGGTGGCGGTTTCACCGCTGTTGGTTGTGAACTAAATAAAATATAAAAATAAAATAAAATGAAAGGCCTATATAAATGCGTAGTATACGGCTGATATTTTATTTTACTTACTTTGGAAGTGTGCCACTGTTTCAAAAGTGTTGCTTCCAAATAAATTATTATTATTATTCGAGCGACACATTATTATGTGGAATATTCATTTAATCAAATACCAATTACCCATTACATTATAAGTAAGCAGTTGTAAGTTTGTTAATACGTAGGCCTAGTTTATTCTGTTTTGGATCGTTACCATTATCCGATAGGGGTGCTAAACGGATTTTTCCTTTTCGTAATTGTATCCTCTCTTCAAAGAGAGAGGGCTATATTGTCGGTTTATCCAGGTAAGCAGGCACGAAATAGACTGTTAATCTTAATATTTGTATTTATTTATTTTGTTTTTAATATCTCAGTCTTTTAGTGGAGGTTTTTTTAAAAATCTATGTTGGCTGATTGAATTATAAAGAATATTTAAAACCTAAAAACACTCAGAAACGATACCTTCGAAATGCAAAGAAACCAGACAGAATAGATGGTTGAGTGGATTACGTAACTTTAAATCATATTTAAGTTAGTTTATAAGTTCTTATCTCACAGTTTATTAACTGATTGTTTGGAATGTTGTGTTCAGCGAATGAATTATGCATTTGAAAGTTGATTAACTCAAGTTAATCTTGCATAAAAATTACATTTTGGCATATCTATTCTAGAATAACAATTTTACAGTAGAGCTGTCTTTTGGGACCTCAATTCAGAGGAAACCATAAAGACACTTTATTGGGGCCCGAAATATATGCACTGATGAAGGGCTGTTTACTTTATCGTTTTGATTTAGCTTTTCGCTTTTTATTTTTGCCACTAATACTCACAGCATTGTCATCTTTTTCAGTAATTTGCCTTTGGATTTATATAAATATATATAATTTGAAACGATAAAGATGAGGAAATCTGTGAGAATGAGAAAAAGTCGCCCCAACCGAGACTCGAACTCGGACCGCCTTCTTGATATGCAGATGTCCTAACCATTAGAGAGTTCGAGTCTCGGTTGGGGCGACTTTTTCTCATTCTCAAAGATTTCCTCATCTTTATCGTTTAAAATTAATTAATTAAATTTCAGTATATCACCGGGCGGTTTAGAATTAATGTTCTTTGCCTGTTGTGTTTATATAAATATATATATATATATTTAGAATTAATGTTCTTTGCCTATTGTGTTTATATATATATATATATATATAAACTTTATTTATTCACGAGACTGTATCGACATTGAGACTATTCCATATGATTGCTCCACGATAAGACTGACTTCGTTTTTTAAAATCGGTTTTGGCTTCGGGATGAATAGATGTGTATCACTGTGCCTTAAATTAGAATAATTTATATCATTGTATGTAAACATATTATTTAGGAAAGGTGGAGCATTACCATACCTTATAAATAGCCATACAACATTTGTATCTATCAGATAAAGGTGACCAATTCATTTGTCTTAATGCCTGAGCATTACTAGGTGTGTCCCATGTTAGACCACACACGATTCGAGCTGTTCTGTTTTAGATAGTCTGAACTCTTTTCATTAGAGAATTCGACTACTATTTCCCACAAGTAATGTTACAGTAGCTCAAGTGAGGTTTTACAATAGAGTTTGCAATATTTTTAAATATATGTTTTGTGGAAAATAATATCTACATCGTCTGGGCATACCCAGTCCATTTAGAGCTTTACCACGAATGTATTCCATTTGATTTTTCCATGATAAATTTTTGTCTATTATGATACCGAGATGTTTGCAATTCGAATGTGTGGTACAACATCATTATCTATATTAACAGATCTATCTAACTAACAGAACCCCAATAGGGGTTCAAATGTATTAAAAACAATGCAAAACATTCATGTTTTCTTTTTATTTATTCCAATCAAGAAATACAAAAATATATTATTGTATTAAATACATTAATTTTTAAAAATTAAATCATAATTTTGCATATTTTGTAGCATTTATCTCAATTTCTGTACATCTGTGATTGGACCAAATTTTTGCAGAAATTACGGACGTTCTGTCTCAAGAACCCTGGTAATGTAATGAAGACTTTTCCTTTCAGATGTTTGATTCTTACATTCACAATCGCAACAATCTAAACATAGTGGTTAAGTACAGACTCATACTTTTCTTGATGTCCTGAAACGAGCTCCGGTTCTCCATTCTGTTTGACATAGTCCTGTGTGCAGACAAAAATAAACCTTTCTAAATATACACGACAGCAGAAAAGCAAGTACAAATCGTTATTTAAAAAAATAGAAGTATCAATATTATTAAAATTTTAGAGAAATAGAGCATTTTTAATAGATAATTGCCTTTGCCATATGTACATGTACTTAAATAATTGTTCTTTTGTAAAACAGCTACTTGACTATTTAGTTTATTTATTGTTCCCACTTCACTGAGATATGACGAAGCATGGGAATAGATACAGTAATTCATGGCTGGTTGCTTCCCCAAATCCCCTACCACAAAACAACACCCTTCCCCACCAAACAATTACTTAGGTTTAAGCTAATTTATATGTCATGTGAAAGAGCAGTCAAACCTAATAGTAATAGGAACTTGGTCCTCAGTTTTATAGCCTCCTCCTGTGTGTCATTTTTATTTAATAATTTGTGATTGTATGTATTTTAGAAGAAATAAATATATTATTATTATTACCTCATCCAAAATACAGTATAATGTGTTCTAGTATTGGAGATTTAAAACCAACTTACAACGTACCAATGTACATATTTAATCATCTTTTCTGTATGGATTTTAAATGGATTAGACACATTTCAACTGTTTTAAAGCGACATTAACATTTAGTTTTTTTGTTTTTATAAATTTAGGCAAAATGCCAAGGATAAACATAAGCGAATTCATTTACTATCCTGTTCACAAGGCAAACATATACACAACATGCTCTACATAAACAAAGTCTTATTACAAGTCTTAGGGAGTGGAGGTGTAATTGTCATTAGAAAAAATCCTGACACATAACAGGACTTGAACCCAGGACCCTTGGATTGGTAGCCAAGCATCATAACCATCAAGACACAACTCCACTAAACATGTTATTGTATAAAATCATTGGGCATAATTACCTCACATTCTTCTAATGAAGAAACACCTTTAGCAATTTTGGCTCCTAATCCAGACTCAAAAGAAGCATACCGTTGCTGTTGAATAATATCAAGAATTTTAATTATTAATAATATCAGTTGGATTCAAATAAATATATATAAATATATTAATAATATTTGAAAAAATAAAATAAATAAACATTAAATAAAAGATCATCAATAAAAATAAGATAATTAAATAAAAGAGCAACTATTGATTGGGAGGAGATTGCCAGAGTTTTCAGCATTGAGTTAAGCTCTGTTCACACTATCAAACTTCATGTGACAAAAAAATGTGATGTGCCCATATATGGACATGTATTTCACTACCATATTTTGGCACGTCACACTTTGTTTGTCACATAAAGTTTGATACTGCAGACAGAGCTTATGAATGAGCATGAAAATTGTGCATAGAACACATACAGTAACTATAATGCATACGCACCTGAACCATGTTTGCTAGAACACCTTCCTCTTTAATTTTGACGGCACTTCGCAACCCTCGGGCAAAAGAATCCATTGCCCCAATGTGTGCAATAAACATATCATTAAGGTGAGTTGATTCGCGACGAACTTTAGCATCAAAGTTTAATCCACCAGTGGCAAGACCACCTTGCTCTAATACCGTCTGAAAAACAAAGAGTAATGTAATATAATTCTTTAAAATAATATATATCGTGCATATTGAATAGTGTAAAAAACAAGTAGGGCTACAGATCCATTTGTTTAAAAGCCAATTAGGCATAGAAAGTTCTTAGATTAAGTTTATTTGGTAATTAAACTTAGTTTTGGAACAAATTAAGCTCGATTTTTATACTTCATACCTTCATCACCATGGTACAGTTCTTGACATCCATTGGAAACTGATCTGTATCCCAGCCAAGATCAGGTGATCCAGTGTTGGAATCAATGGATCCAAGCATATCACATCTATTTAATAATACACATAACATAATATAAGTCATTGAAAAAAGAAACTGTCTTTATCTACAGCACCAGATATTATTTACCTTATTCAGGGGACACCACTATTCAAGTACCTAATCAGGGTGATTGACATCCAAATCAGTTTACAACCTTATCAGGGTACATCCATTATACACCCCTATAATTCAGGGAACACATCTATTTAAAGGACAACACTATTCAGGGGACACATCTATTCAGGGGACGGGACACTACTATTTAGGAGACACACCTACAGTCAGGGGAAACATCAATTTATTAAGTGACACTACAATTCAGGGGACACCCCTAATCAACTATTATTGGGATACAGTGGGTATCTTTATGAATAGAGGCTCTACCGTATTTACTGGGTATATCACAATAATTTACTTTCACACAGTTGATCTGCACGGATTACTACAGTAAATGGTATGCTATACTTACACTGAGGCCATTACTACATCATGCTCATAAGGATGTCCAGCTAGTGTGGTGTGGTTTGGTTCAACATTTATCTTAAAATGCTCTTGCAAACCATATGTACGTAAAAATGCTATTACAGTCATGGCATCTATGATATAGATAGACAATTTGAATATAAAAATAATATGCGTTGTTATGGTACTGTAGGGTCACGTGTACAAGATAAAATCTAACAAAATTCATTTAAAAATAAAAGTCTGGAAACATAGCAAACAGTATATCACAGGAAATAATTGTTTAGATGGTTTTTATTTGTAACATTCAGATATAAAATTTAAGTGGAATAGTATCATCATCATTTGCAAACATATAATTGGCAATACCTTTTTATGAAAATATGTGAAGGTAAATTGTTAATAGTTTGTAATTTCAGAATTAGTACTAATTAATTATAGGGTTAGAAAATATCCAATCAGTGGCGCATCTACAGTAAGTCTCAGAAGTATTAAATTGTGTATAAGCTAGGGTGCAGGATCATGTTGCAACAGAGACTTTGAAAAATGTTGAGTTCCCTAAAATTGCACCTGTGTACTCAAAATATAGGTATAGTATTTGTTCATAAAGTTTAAAATTGCAGCTCTGTGTTAACTAGAAGCAAAAATTGCATGCAAAAGGTGCATAAAAAGCATCACACTATCCCCAAATATAGCTCTAATGCATTTAGCACAAGCTTGGTTCCCACTAGGATGTATGGCAAGGACGTAAACGCAACACAAGCGTGTTGACCAATGACAAGCGACAGTTAGCATAATCCATCATTTGTGATTTGTCAACTCCTTGTGTTGCATCTTTAGTGAGAACCAAGCATTAAAGAGAATACTGCATAAATAGAAAACAAAAATGTAATGATAATAAAACCAACCATAGTCATATTGATGTCTTGCTGGTTCTTTTGGTTTAGGCTCTATCAGCAGCTGGCCTTTAAAACCAATCTTCTCCTTGTATTCTAATAACAAATGAAATTAATTATTTGTTTTTTTGTTGTTGTTTGTGTGGTTAACATAATTTTAAAAAAATCAGGGTCCTGTTGTCCACAGCAGTGAAGGTGAATAATGGACCACTTAAGATGCAATGCATGTGGATATTGAAAGATGCAATGCATGTGGACACTGAGCGATGCAATGCATGTGGACACTGAGTGATGCAATGCATGTTGACACTGAGCGATGCAATGCATGTGGACACTGAGTGATGCAATGCATGTGGACACTGAAAGATGCAATGCATGTGGACACTGAGTGATGCAATGCATGTGGACACTGAGCGATGCAATGCATGTGGACACTGAGTGATGCAATGCATGTGGACACTGAGTGATGCAATGCATGTGAACACTGAGTGATGCAATGTATGTGGACACTGAGCGATGCAATGCATGTGAACACTGAGTGATGCAATGCATGTGGACACTGAGCGATGCAATGCATGTGGACACTGAAAGATGCAATGCATGTGGACACTGAAAGATGCAATGTATGTGGACACTGAGTGATGCAATGCATGTGAACACTGAAAGATGCAATGCATGTGAACACTGAGCGATGCAATGTATGTGGATATTGAAAGATGCAATGCATGTGGACACTGAGAGATGCAATGCATGTTGACACTGAGCGATGCAATGCATGTGGACACTGAGCGATGCAATGCATGTGGACACTGAAAGATGCAATGCATGTGAACACTGAAAGATGCAATGCATGTGGACACTGAGCGATGCAATGCATGTGGACACTGAGCGATGCAATGCATGTGGACACTGAGCGATGCAATGCATGTGGACACTGAAAGATGCAATGCATGTGAACACTGAAAGATGCAATGCATGTGGACACTGAGCGATGCAATGCATGTGGACACTGAGCGATGCAATGCATGTGGACACTGAGTGATGCAATGCATGTGGACACTGAGCGATGCAATGCATGTGGACACTGAAAGATGCAATGCATGTGGACACTGAAAGATGCAATGTATGTGGACACTGAGTGATGCAATGCATGTGAACACTGAGCGATGCAATGCATGTGGACACTGAAAGATGCAATGCATGTGGACACTGATGCAATGTATGTGGACACTTAAAGATGCAATGCATGTGGACACGGAAAGATGCAATGCATGTGGACACTGAGCGATGCAATGCATGTGGACACTGAGCGATGCAATGCATGTGGACAGTGAGCGATGCAATGCATGTGGACACTGATGCAATGTATGTGGACACTTAAAGATGCAATGCATGTGGACACGGAAAGATGCAATGCATGTGGACACTGAGCGATGCAATGCATGTGGACACTGAGCGATGCAATGCATGTGAACACTGAGTGATGCAATGTATGTGGACACTTAAAGATGCAATGCATGTGGACACTGAGCGATGCAATGCATGTGGACACTGAGCGATGCAATGCATGTGGACACTGAGCGATGCAATGCATGTGGACACTGAGCGATGCAATGCATGTGGACACTGAGTGATGCAATGCATGTGGACACTGAGTGATGCAATGCATGTGAACACTGAGTGATGCAATGTATGTGGACACTTAAAGATGCAATGCATGTGGACACTGAGCGATGCAATGCATGTGGACACTGAGCGATGCAATGCATGTGGACACTGAGTGATGCAATGCATGTGGACACTGAGCGATGCAATGCATGTGGACACTGAGTGATGCAATGCATGTGGACACTGAGTGATGCAATGCATGTGGACACTGAGTGATGCAATGCATGTGGACACTGAAAGATGCAATGCATGTGAACACTGAAAGATGCAATGCATGTGAACACTGAAAGATGCAATGCATGTGAACACTGAAAGATGCAATGCATGTGGACACTGAGCGATGCAATGCATGTGGACACTGAGTGATGCAATGCATGTGGACACTGAGTGATGCAATGCATGTGGACACTGAGCGATGCAATGCATGTGGACACTGAGCGATGCAATGCATGTGGACACTGAGCGATGCAATGCATGTGGACACTGAGCGATGCAATGCATGTGGACACTGAGCGATGCAATGCATGTGGACACTGAGCGATGCAATGCATGTGGACACTGAGTGATGCAATGCATGTGAACACTGAAAGATGCAATGCATGTTGACACTGAGCGATGCAATGCATGTGGACACTGAAAGATGCAATGCATGTGGACACTGAAAGATGCAATGCATGTGAACACTGAAAGATGCAATGCATGTGAACACTGAGCGATGCAATGCATGTGGACACTGAAAGATGCAATGCATGTGGACACTGAAAGATGCAATGCATGTGGACACTGAAAGATGGAATGCATGTGAACACTGAAAGATGCAATGCATGTGAACACTGAAAGATGCAATGCATGTTGACACTGAGCGATGCAATGCATGTGGACACTGAAAGATTCAATGCATGTGGACACTGAAAGATGCAATGCATGTGGACACTGAGCGATGCAATGTATGTGGACACTGAGCGATGCAATGCATGTTGACACTGAGCGATGCAATGCATGTGGACACTGAGTGATGCAATGTATGTGGATATTGAAAGATGCAATGCATGTGAACACTGAGCGATGCAATGCATGTGG
Source organism: Antedon mediterranea (assembly GCF_964355755.1). Lineage (NCBI taxonomy): Eukaryota > Metazoa > Echinodermata > Crinoidea > Comatulida > Antedonidae > Antedon > Antedon mediterranea. The sequence continues at coordinate 22,742,236 of NC_092675.1, forward strand.
ACACTGAGCGATGCAATGTATGTGGATATTGAAAGATGCAATGCATGTTGACACTGAGCGATGCAATGCATGTGGACACTGAGCGATGCAATGCATGTGGACACTGAGCGATGCAATGCATGTGGACACTGAGTGATGCAATGCATGTGGACACTGAAAGATGCAATGCATGTGGACACTGAGAGATACAATGCATGTGGACACTGAGAGATGCAATGCATGTTGACACTGAGCGATGCAATGCATGTGGACACTGAGCGATGCAATGCATGTGGACACTGAGTGATGCAATGCATGTGAACACTGAAAGATGCAATGCATGTGGACACTGAGCGATGCAATGCATGTGGACACTGAAAGATGCAATTCAAAATAAATCAACAATTGATTTATTTTTTATTCATTTATGTTAAAAATACTGATCTGTCAAGAAATCAATCAAGAAAGCCTCTAAAATGTACTGCAGTTTTTCACCTACCTACAACCATCTTTAGTATATTAGCCATGTTTTGAAGCTCAGAACGAATATCCGTGTTTAAGATAGTAAAGTAACCTTCTCGTCCACCCCAAAAAACTACAGAAAAAAAACATGTTTTTTATTTCATATACAGTATTATTTTTAGAAAAACACAATTATTTCATTTTCTTTTAATATATTATGTGAAAAAGGAAATTGATGTGTGCTGATGCTGCCTATTCATTCATGAGTAGTGTACTTCCAATTTAGAAATCAATTTCGGACAATTAGCAGAGGTATGTGTTTAATTTGATCATTATTGTACCAAAGTTTTCTGCATTCATCTTCTTGCCTATTTCTAGGCCCTTCTTGATCTGAGCAGCAGCATAAGCAACCACATGCGCATCAGGGTTCGTCATAGCACCATTCATATACCTAAAATTGTATAAAAAAACCATGACAATTATAAACAAGTACTAAAAAGGCAGTGTTAGCCAGTGGCAACCTAAACATATGCAGATTGATTGGTGTGCAGTATCAGGTGGTTGTAATGTTATATTAATACAGTCAACTCTTCCAATACCAGACACCTTTGGGCTGGCTTAATATGTCTGGATATCTGGAAAGTCTGGTCTCGGAATGTAATTTGGGACATTTTAGACCTCAAGAAAAGTCTGGTTTTAGAAGAGTTTCCGGTTTTCAGAGAGTCCGGTATTGAGAGAGTTGACTGTAACACCTATTATAGTTTTTCCAGTTTACTTCAATAATAGATGGGTAGATAGATTCACATTCAATTTTTATTGTCAAGCCCGAGTTGTAACTTTTTCAACTTCACTTCTTAAACCTTAAGCCTTGGATAACATAAGCATGCTAAAATTATATAAAGTAGGTTATCTTTCATGTAAATGGCAAGTTGTTCCCTGTTGGATGCTAATGAAATTTAAAAAAAAAATCAATGTACACATCAACTTCCATCAACGGTCCATTACAAACATCAATTGTTTTGTTTCTAGTCTGGCACAACACAAAGTTTAACATATTTTAGCAAGATTTACCTTGGATTTGCAAATAAATTGCATGTGTTCCATAACAACTTGACTCCAGTCTGTTCCATTAATTCTAAGGCAAGATCTGTTATCTCATCAAGATTACGATTGGTTTCTTCAAGGGTCTCGCCTTCAGGTGCAACATCTCTAAAAATAATCAACTTTCTTTATACCTGGATTTTATGTATGAACAAAACAATATCATTCTTGATGGTAAACAAAACATTACTACAGTAAATTAAGATTTTAAGAGAATGTTTCAGTCCATGTTTTTTATTTTTTTTTCACCATATTTAATGAGGGTGATCCATCTAGCAATTGCTGATCATTAGGGACTCTCAGAGGTTCAAAAGACAAACAAATACACATGATGTTCTACATAAACAAAGTCTTATTACAAGTCTTTGAGAGTGAAGTTTGTTCTTAGAAAAAATCATGACATGTGATAGAACTCGAACCCAGTACCCTTGGAGTGGTAGCCAAGCATCATAATCATATGTTTAGGTTGAGCATTTAAAAAATGTGTGTGTCGTGCAGAACATGTAAATTGTGACGAGTTCAAATCCAGTTTGTTACCTGTCATGGAATGGGGATCCAGTCAAGTCGCCCCATCGCAAAGTCGCCCCATACAAAGTCGCCCCTTACACAGTCGCCCCATCGCAAAGTCGCCCCAAAACAAAGTCGCCCCGGCACAGTCGCCCCATCGCAAAGTCGCCCCATTACAAAGTCGCCCCATCGCAAAGTCGCCCCATCGCAAAGTCGCCCCAACGCAAAGTCGCCCCATTGCAAAGTCGCCCCAAAACGTTAAAAAATAGTTTACAAGTGCGTAAAATGTTGCAATGATACACAAAATAACACAGAACGTGTAGGCATAGGAGAAGCCCCGCCATGTAGTCTCAGGTCACACGTTCGGCACGCACCCCCATCAGAGAGGAAGCCCCCGACTAATCACTCCGCGGTCGCACTAACGTGCTAGCTCACCATGAGAGGGAAACCCCCGTAATTACTCCGCCGTTGCCGTTGTCGCGCTCTACAACGCACCATCTGAAGATGGGGAAACCCCGCCGGAGTTTTTATCGGTTTTAATCATATTGGGTGCGTTTGATATCGATTGCGTTGTTACTTTGGTCGCGCTAAATGTCGTATACATTATAATGTTTATCCTATTATATACATAATTTGTGTTTAAATTTTTATTTTACAGGTTTTAATGGAGTGATGTGCTTTTTAAAAATCATTTAAAAAAATAGTCCCTAAAAAGATTATCCCTGATTTATAGTTTCGAAAATGTTAATTTAATATGATTTTAAAATTAGTTACCAGAGCCACAATTACGAATCTTTCTTCAACCTACGCGTGGATACCAGCTAATTTTTTAGGATAATATAATAAATGTATAAATGTGTAGTAGGCCTTCGTATAGATTTACAGTAGTTAAAACAATAACAGTGTTGTAAGACAATAAGTGTTATAGGCTACTTATTGATCATTTTGCATTTATTGACAAGTTATGTGTCTTAATTTTATAATGACTTTTCAAAATGAAGAAAAAAAAAGGGGATTTCATCGCCGATGTGATTGTTTTACATGCAGGTATTAGTAAAATTAAAACGCGACATTTTGACCATGGAAAAACCATCGTACAGTATCGTGTGCGTGTTTTTTAAAAAGGGGAATCCCCGACGGTCAGCAGAAAGACGTAGCAGCTGTGAGGAAACAGATACCAGAAGGCGCAGCTCCGATTGGATTCAGAGAATGTTTCAGATGGCGAGTCGCCTTTTATTCAACAGCACAATGATCATTTTACTGAAGAAATTCTTTTCAATCCTTTTGGTTATAGAACATTCTAATTATAATGCCTAATAAATATCCTCTCATATCGGGTGTTTATTTAATTTAATTTTAAATTAAACAAGACAGTGAAGAGGCACGGAATAATACGTACACGGACGTACGACAAATACACACACGCACGTTATCATTTACGACATAGTGGTGATATGATGCAATTTTATAATGGATATAATGATGGGATTGCCTTTCCAGGAGTCTTACAATCAATGTTCACTGTAATACTATGTATATAATACTTAATAGTAAACTGAATGTTTATAAATAAATTGTTTTACGTAATTTGTTGCATATAAAATAAAAGACACAGACGTAGCCTACGTTTCCTATAAAATATTTCACATTTAAATAAGTACGTATGTACTGTTAAATGACATTATGCTGGATAATACTATATCTTAAACTATGTTTACAAATTGTCATTTTTTAAGCCACACATCTTTCTCATAATACTGACCTGTAAAATAAAATAAAAAATCAATTATTAATATAGGCCTAATAATAATAATAAATATTCATCGACCAAAGTAAAAATAATCTAGATCGTATAACATCATTTTATCGCGACCGATTTCGAACGCGACTGATATCATCGTAAAACTCCGGCGGGGTTTCCCCATCTTCAGATGGTGCGTTGTAGAGTGCGACAAAGGCAACGGCGGAGTAATTACGGGGGTTTCCCTCTCATGGTAAGCTAGCACGTTAGTGCGACCGCGGAGTGCGACCGCGGAGTGATTAGTCGGGGCTTCCTCTCTGATATGGGGGTGCGTGCCGATCGTGTGACCACCTGAGACTACATGGCGGGGCTTCCCCTTTTATGCCTACACGTTCTGTGTTATTTTGTGTATCATTGCAACATTTTACGCACTTGTAAACTATTTTTTAACGTTTTGGGGCGACTTTGCGATAGGGCGACTTTGTGATGGGGCGACTTTGCGATGGAGCGACTTTGCGTTGGGGCGACTTTGCGATGGGGCGACTTTGCGATAGGGCGACTATGTCGGGGCGACTTTGTTTTGGGGCGACTTTGCGATGGGGCGACTGTGTAAGGGGCGACTTTGTATGGGGCGACTTTGCGATGGGGCGACTTGACTAGCATCCATGGAATGTCCAGTACTTGATCCCTAGTTTGCTGAAGAATTCAAAGGCTGCTCTCAATCGTCGTTTCGCATTTTCCATGCTATCTGAACCTGAAATTAAATAAAACTACTGTTACTACAAGGAATATATGTAAAAGTGTTTTTGCTTGTCTTGTGGTTGTTCATGTTACATTTATTCTCAGTTTTTACAATATTACTTATCTTTATTTGTCATACATACATGCATGAAATGGAATAAAATAAATATCAATACCAAAGTATAAATAAATATAAAAAAAGAAAAAAAATCATAAATAAAACAAAAACAGACTTACCATCATCCCATGGTCTTTTGATTGTTGGGAATCCAAAAGGATCTGCACCCACTCCTCTAAATGTATGCCAGAAACAAACTGAAAACCGTAACCACTCTGCCATTGTTCTACCATTTATTACCTAGAGATTAAAACGTTTTATATCTTAATTTCTACCTCACTATTTTGATAAAATTGATTATCATTAATTGTGGACCAGCCCGCTGGTAACGATAATTGAATGTGTAAAAAGGGAAAGAAACCTTGAATTAAAGGTGTATTGTCCTATTGATTAATTCTAAAAAAATAAAAAAAAAAAGATTTAGAAAAAAAGTGGGTCATTTTGAAGTATTATAATAGTTATTAATTTTCACAAAAAATTAGTCGAAAAAAAAAATGATTTAACTGAAATATAGACGTTTTTTTGTTAAAAAAATAACTTTGACTTCCAGTCAAAGTTTTCGATCAAAACATATCTCATAGTGCAACACGCTTGTTTGGTTACCCTGTATGCAAAATCATAAGACTTCCTTGCGATCTATGTGAAAACACCTTCTCAACCGTGACGAGTTGTAAACAATCCTAATTAGCATCATGCATAATGCATACTCGTGGTTTAAAATCTATGTTTACTTTCGCTCGATACGGATTTCCAGAAGATATGTAATCGAATAAATTTACCTATTAATTACGTAAACTTGTTGTTTTTGGCTTGAATTTTCATCTTGAAGTGAATAACTTTAATATTACTTTGATTTAAATTTAGAACATTTTGACCTTGATTTTTTGTGTTTCAAGGGACAATACATCTGGTTATTTATTAATTATTTATCTGAGAGAAAGTTTTAGCAGGAGAGGAAACATTTTACCTATTATTATAAGGCCTATCACAAATAGTTTGATTTCACGAGGAATGTCATTGCACAATGCATGATGGGAAGGGTTTGAGTCACGACAATGTGTACAAACAAAACAAATCATTTTGCGTTGTGACATACGTTTGCTCCCAAACCCTTCCCATCATGTGTTGCGCACCCTATTTTCGATAAACCTTATTATAGGCCTACCTCAGTTGCATTGTAATGTTTAAACACCATTACTTCGTCAGCACCTGCATCTGGTTTATACTGGATATTACCAATGCCTATACAAATATATATATATATAATGAAATAAGAACATATAAAAAGATAAAGTTAAAAGGAGTTTTAAAATAGGTACAATAATATAGCCTAGCCTATAGACTATTGTTGCAAATAGTGAGTAGCCGATCATTATTCCTCAACCAAGATTAGATAGATGTCTGCTAGCGGCGCGCATTATGGACCCCTTACATCTATGGTGTCAGATGAAATTGGTCGGCCTTCAAATCGGTCGCGTTAAAATCAACATCCGGTATTTTGTATGGAGCGCCGCTAGATACGTGTTTCATCATATTAGTTTTGTTTGAAAACATTAGAATAAAAAACAAACACCATTATGAAAGACACAGATCCTTCTCCGATACCTGTAAAATAAAAAATGTAATATTATTGATAATAAATATTTACTAACCAAATAAAAAATATCCACATAAATTAAATAATCTAGGCTAGTTCCTAAAAAATATCAATAAAATCTATAAAAACATAGAAAAGTATATATCGCTCACATGTATCCCGCTCCATACAAAGTATCACGACTGCAATAAAATGCGACCGATTTCAAACGCGACCGCTAGTATAAAAGACCGAAAAAGTTGATTTGATCGCGACCGATATCTTAACTAGGATATATGCCTAACATAGTAACAGCTAGCTAGGCTAGGCCCTAGCCTAGGCCTAGATAATTTCAGGGCCTACTACTTAGCTACTAGTACTACTAGCCTAGGCTATTCGACTATGCTAGGCAGCTAGTTAGGCCAGGCCTAGCCTATGCGTTGCTAGTTTTTATGTTTAGTTGTTCCCGACGCGACATTAGTTAGGCCTACCTAGCCTAGCTAGGCCTAGATGTTAGTAGGCCCACCTTTAAAATAATCTTTCTGGTTTCCATTGCTAGAAGCTCCTGTACCCCTAGCTTTCTTGGATTTTGGTGGAGCAAAAGCAGACATTATTGTTCTTTTGTTGCTATTTATTTTGCTACAAATAACCTGTTTTTTTCCAGTAGAAAAGAGGCGTATCACGGTGGTACGACCGACCGATCATCTTCACTGGATCAGTAAACACACTCACAACCAATCAAAATGCTTTCATAAATCCCAAGGTACCCCCATAAACGTGACTACCTAGCTACTAGCTAGCTACTGTCACTATTTTCTCGTTTTGAGACTTAAATGTCAACGATTTCATAAATTTATCAATATATACGTGTACATTTTTATTATACAATAAACAACATTTTTTTTTCTATAGGAAATTAAATAGAGTGTGTATAATTCATCATAGTTTTAGGGAGTGTGCTCATTTCATAGAATGGTTATGGGAGCCTAGCTCTCTAGTTCGCTCAGCTCTATGTTGTCTCCATGCTTACGGAACGCCGACATGTTGTTGTCAAAGCAGCAGTAGTAGTAATTGCTCTGAACCAATTTGAAATGTGTTCTTCACAATGGTAGATAATGTGCAAGCAACTGGGAAAAACGGGTATGCTACATCAGAATGTGCAGAAACACAAGGACATCCTAAGACTATAACTGCTGTTGCTGGCCGACCAAAAGAAGACCTGAACGTGACACTGACAGGTAAAAACACAGATACTGCTGCTGCTGCTGAACATACACCACCAACAACAGGCTCAAGCCCAGCAAACCAGGAAGTACAAGCAGTTTCTCAAGAAGGGATGAATGAACGAGGCGAAGGTGTTCAAGAGTTCAACAAGGAAGGCAAATTAACAACAATATGCAAAGGTGAAACCAATACAAATTCAGAAAAAATAATCCAGTCAGTTGAAAAAAAGGAATTGAAATTTGTAATAGATCAGGACTCGACTGCAGCACCAAAGAATCTTTCTAAAAACAAAGTTAATAAACAATCAAAACAGAATACTATGAAAATATCACAAAAGAAAATAAAGAAGGGTATCTTCATTTCATACTCTCCCAATGGTGGCTATGAGGAACGGAAGTTTGTTGCAGATACAGTTAAACAATTTAAAGAAAATAGTTTAAGTGAAGACATTTGGTTTGACAAAGATGAAAAGAATACAAATAGTCCTGCATGGTTTTCACAGCGCATGGAGGCATCTGAGAGATGCCGTGCCTCAGTTTGTTTCTTATCTGAAAGTTATTTCCAATGTCCTGTATCGATATATGAAGCAAGATGCCTTTTAGAAAGACGGCGTGGAGATAAACCGCCAAGAATATTCGCAGTTCTGTTAATAGATTCAATTAGCATTCCAAATGGGTATACTGAACTGATGGTTAATAGCATTAATTTAACAGGGTCTTATGCTAGTTTGAGTTTAGCCGAGAAATCTTCACTTGTGATTGGTAAATTTATGGAAGATCTTGAAGCTTGTGCTTCTGTATTTGCAGCAAATACCCCAATTACCCCAGAAATGGACTTTACAGAAGATTACAAACAAAAGAAGCTATGTCGATGGACTGCAAATGACGTACAGAGCTGGTTATACTACCTAGGAATTCGGGAATTTTTTCAGCAAAGCTTCGCAGAACAGGCAGTTGATGGATTTTTATTGATGTCATTGATAGATTCTGATTTATCTGAACATCTTGCAATAGACAGTCGTGTCGTACGAAAAAAACTACTTCAGCAGATTTTTCTCACGCTTGAGAAGGAACAACGTTTGCAAGATAACTGGCATTTACGTTTACGCACACATCGCTCTCGTGCTGAGATTGTTTATCTCATTTATGATCCAGCTGATGTGAGGCTTGCGCAAAATTTTAAACAAGATCTACAGCGCAAGAATCTACAGGTAATTAATACAGTACACATTACGACGTCCGTATTTGTCCGCATAAAATAATTATTTTAATAAAAAAAACAAAAGTTGAGGGTGATTACACTAAAAACAGCTGCTAGTCCATAATTATTATAATAGTTCATTCTTATATAGCGCATATAAGCAAGCTCTCAATGCGCTGAAACATTATTACCTCAGTCATTTTTTTGGATCAAACACGTATGGAAACATACTTCCATAATGCATCGAGTAATCAGCGCAAAGTTCTGTCTTGATCTAACCGGGTACCCATTTATACACCTGGGTGGAGAGAGGCAAACGTAAGTAAAGTATCTCGCCTAAGGATACAAGCAATGCGGCAAGAGTTGGATTCGAACCTCGGTCTCACGATCAGTAGTCCAACACCCTGCGCCACACGCCCTCGCATAATAATAACTGATCCTATTATTATATAATAGCTGAGGTGGTGTCTGGGGTAACGGTTGATAGGTTCTAACTGTATTTATTAAATACTTGTACATTTTCGGGTAGTGGCATGTTGGAATTTATTAAACAAATCTTTTTTTTTAATAACAGTGTGGTCTATACAAATTGAATGAATTCAAATTTCACCACCATAAATGACATGACAATGAACTCTTGTTTGTTTAAGTTTGAATGACTTTTTTTAGACAATATGTATACTGCCTTCCACTTTGAAGACTAAATGGGTCAGATTGTATTTTGTGTATGCTATTGCTATGGTGTTCAACTATCTAATTCTTTGATAAACAATCATTACAGTGGTTTACACTGTGTACAGTCCATTGCATTTATCTATGCAACAATACACAAATGAGGACTAACACTAACAGTACGAATTGTCTCAGGGCCGAATCGTCCTGGAACCTAAACAACCAATACAAAGTAATGTTTTCGTGTTTTGAACACTTTACTAGTACTACTTCATTCATTGTATGTTGTACAATAAAACACACAAGTATACAATACACAGAGCATTGTATCATTTTCAGGTTGGGTTTTTCATTGATTACTTTGTAGTTAATAATTGCCATCTCATCATCAATTATTCACCAACTGGTTGTTATGTTGTACTGTGGATTAAGAATAACAATTGTAGGCCATAATCTTTTGTGTATGCACTGACTGTACTGTGACTTACTGTAGATAATAGACCCTATTGTGAGGCACATCAAAGGTGTCTTGGAACTCCAAAGAAACATTCAACCTCAATGTTAGAATACTGATTACATTGTAAAGACCTACTATTGTTTTAGCTCATGAAGAATATAGACTCGCCTCACAACACAAAAAAATCCAAACATAGTGCAATCCCCATCCACCATATTACTGATGTTACAGATTAACATTTTGTCAATCAAAATTCTCATGATTTAAAATTTACTCATTGGATCAACTAACTTAAAACTAATAGTATTTAATTATAGTTTCACTTCACAAAAGAATTTCCTGAAAATTTACATTGTGCATACAAATTCACAAACAGAACACATTCTGTATGGATTTTTTTAAATTTCAATCATTATTTACTGAAGTAACTATAAAATCTGCCAGTGCCAGACAATGAATTTTTATTTCAAATTGACCTGTTTATTTTGACTTTTTATAAGTGAAATCATTTTTTTTTTCAACGGAAGTGAATAACGTTATTAAAAATGCAGAATAACCTATTCAAAGTTTGATTTTTAATCTCATATTTTTGGGAACAATGCATCTTTAATATTAACACTTACTTATTGCAGATTTAATTTAATGTTTTAAACTAAACATTTAATACTTAGGTTTGATTTTACCATTTGTTACTCTTTCAGGTTTTAACTCACGATAAGTTGGGTCAGTCTAAAGAGGAATTTCTTCAAATCAATGGCCGACTGCTGGCTCAAGCAAAGAACGTTATTGTTCTTCTCACAGAAGCATCGGTCTTGTCTCCATTTGTCTTCCATGAAGTGCTCTTTGCTGACTGGCTTGGCAAAACATTAGTTACAGTAATGTTCAAGAATGTATGGAGTAGAATGCGGCCATCTTTAAAAGCTGTATTAGGTTAGTTTGTATTGAACCCTAGTACTTGAAGTTAGTTTTAATTACTACTTTAATACTACTATACAGTACTTTTTATTAATGTACTTTTTGGAAAGAAAATTGCTATTTAAATTAATCATGTGCTAACGCGACTCTACAGCTCACTATGTCAGTCGGTAAACATTACCTCAAATTTGCGCAGGCGACTGCAGTCATGTATATGGCCTTTTTTTCAAAGATTCTTTAAAGATTCTCTACTGGACTCTGGAAACAAAAACTTCTGTTACTTTTAGGTTATATTACTGCAGACGCAATTTTAAACTAATAAAAAAAGGGACAATCAAAAACTCAAACTGTATCTTTCCTTCTTATCTTAAAATCCATAGGGGAATGTTCAGCTATTGACTTTGAGACAAAGATGTATTGCGATGGTATGGACATACTTCACCACCATATCAAACCTTTAAGGAAAGTTCCTGGTGTTGTATTAGCACAGAGTTACTTGAATAGGATAAGTGAAGGCATAAAACCACTTCAGATTTTAGCAGTATCAACCAGTAAGTATAGTAGAATAATTGACTCCTGTTACTATCATTTTGTTGAATTTGTACTTTTATATTGATATTGATTCATAATCATGTCGCATTTATTTGGTATTTGCTGTTCAGCATCATCGATATTGCTGTGTTACTGGAATACAATATAAACAGATTTAATCAAACATATGATATACACACAATGAATTGATTTGACATTACTTGTTTCTCTAGGTCAGTAGTCATTGCAAAGTGAAAGCTCTCTTATGTGAAATGATGCGATATTAATTGACTGCTTGACTTGAACTTAACTCTTATAAGGTCTTCAACAGTACATTTCCCCCAACATATGATGACAAAAAATACAGTAAGCTTTCCCAATACTGTAACACACTTGGGCTGAGGTGGCACAATAATTTCTGGTTTTCGGAGTACAATTTTTTGTCTACAGAGTCTTCTATTATCTGCATTTCTTGGTCTTACTGTAATTGTATTGATTAGCTATACTATTATGTTTTTGCAATCAAGTTTTACCACATACTAAGGGATACTATGCTAATTAATTCAAATGGAATAATTTTCTCAGATGATGGCTGGTCAACTGATGCTCCACAGCCAAAGGTGTTCATCAGCTACCAATGGGACATGCAGAATAAGGTGCAAGAAATCAAGCGGATTTTAGAAGCCAATGGCATGCCATGCTGGTCTGACATCACTCCAACAATGACACGAGGAAGCAGCAGTATCAGTTCTAGAAGCAGCTTGATATCATTGGCAACATCTTCTGAATCCCTTCAGAGTCACATTCAGCGCAACATGAAAGCTGCTCAGATTGTTCTCTGCTGTGTCACTCCACGGTATCTCCAATCAGATAATTGCGCAAAAGATCTTGTTCTTGCAGATCAATTACAAAAACCTATTATACCGGTTTTACTGCGGTTTATTGCATGGCCCCCCGACACTGGTCCGTCTCAAGTGAAAAAGATTTTATCACAGACAAGTCAGATTGACCTCAGCAATGACAAACTTTACAAACAGAACTTTCATTTACTCTTAGATCGGATTCGTCGACAACTTACTCAGCAGAAGACATAGAATTGTTATTTTAATAGTCAACTACCTTCTGAGACTCCTCATGGTTATCAACTACCCTCTTGTGGTTAAGTTTAGGCTAGACTTAGTTAGGTATTTCTTGTAGTGAGGGTAGTTGTGTTAGTAGTCTCATGAGGTGTGGTCCAGGGGCTAGTTGACAGTCCTAGAATAGTTTTTTTACATATAAAAATGCTACATAATTAAATGCTGTTTTGTATGATGTTTGATATTGAATGTCATCTCTTTCAACCAGGGTTGCTTAGTCAGCAAGAAATTGGTCTTTTCATAGACAAAGGATAAATAATTCAAATCTAAAAAAAAAATGATTTTTAGGAAGAATAGCCATGCATGCCCAGAGAGAATGTAAAACTTGGTAATAATCTTGGTGGTGGTCCTCGTGCTTCCATGAATTTGATATATTTTATGTGAAAAATGCAAAAATAATGTTACCAATGAATGAATTTAATTAGAATTCATTAACAGTATTATTAAAGGTTTTGAGAATTTATATTTATTAATCTAAATTTGAGTGCTGTTTGCAATACTTCCTTTAAATAATTGTAATTTTGGAAATTGTGTATACCTTACAAACATTTGATGTAGTGCAGGTTTGATATGAATTATGTTCTAAATCCTAGGAATGCACCATTTTTATTTGATCAAGGCAAAGTTAATCAGAGTTTAGAAATTGGTAAACAATGATATTGTGATCATATTTTCTTTGTAATCGTTATAAATTGTTTAGCATGATTGAGAAAGATACAAGTTTGTTATATTCCCAAAACACTCCCCTCTTCTTTCTCCAGACCCAACAGCTTCTCCAGTCCCAACACCTTTTCACAGCACCAACCTCTTTTCACAGCACCAACCCGTCTAAAAACATTCTCCAGTCCTACAGCTTCTCCAGTCCCAAGACTTTATCCAGTCTCTCACCTTTTTAAGTCTCTCACCTTTTTAACACCCTTTTCTAGCCCTAATGTTTTATTTTACTAATATTTATGATTGTAAAATTGTAACTGCATTTCATATAAATGATGTTCTAACAAATGGAACCGAATGTAGTGCCTTCGTGCAGTCAGCTTTTACCAAAAATATAAATATTTGTACGCAAACAAATAATACATGTTGTCTTTAAACCGTAATAGTATTACGTACTGCAGTAATTTACGTACTGCAGTAATTTTAAATGTATGATATATGTAAATATGTTGCGTGTATGCCTATAAATAATGTTGTTAAATGACGACTGAAATTTGTATCAAATAAGTACGATTAGTTTTACGTTTTGCGTTACGATTAGTTTACAGACGTAATTTAATTAGATAGAATAATCTATGTGCCATATCCAATATTCTTAATATATTTTGGTAGCTGTAATTCAGACCACCGTGCAAGTTAAATCAATATTTTGGTTTTGTAACTTGTAAACAAATTAATTATATATATTTGTAATTAAACAGAGTTGGAATGCCACCTGCTGCATGTTAAGATCATATTTTGTCATTGATTAGGCCCTACACTCATTAAAACTCATTAATATCAATTGAACAACAACCACTGAACGACTTCCAAACATTTTAAAATCCAATTTTAACATTTAGCTTCTCCATTAGCCCTACCCTAGACATCTTGTTATTAGTCTACAGCTTACTATGTCGGTCGGTAAAGACTAACTCAAATTTGAGCACGCGACTGCAGCCATGTATATGGCCTTGTTAAATTGACTATAACTTTACCAAAGGCTGAGTAACTGACAAGTTACAAGTGTGCAGATCTTGAAAAAGAGTAAAGCGACGAATAATTAAAATTGTTGACAACAACTCACTGTAATGTTTTCTACCCTACTGACTCGTGGTCTAGGGCATTTATTTCAAAAATGCATAGGCCAGAGGCCTAAACTATAACAATATTTTGATAAATACAATAATAAGTTAATAATAGATAATTACGATACTGATTATTTTGTTATACGCACAAAGTAGTCATTTCGAAAGTCGTTGTCAGACTTGAAACAAATCATGTATGTTTTTTGCTTTAGTAGGCCTAATTCTTTAGTCTATCCTAGTTCTTAAAATAACGGTTGTTATTATGTAAAACAGACATAAATTACACATTTTACATATCTGACCCAGTTAGGCCTATTTACGCAATTTTGATGGACAACCCTTTCTCTCCCATACCCTGGTGTCTTCACTGTTGCTGAATGCATTGAATATTTATAAGAACCATACGTCAGAGTTCGGAAAAACATCTTTTTATAATCGTCAATTGACATTTCATTTCTGAAATACAGTTATACCAAACCAAAGGATTCTTTTTGTGACCTTTAATTTCTGACCTCAAATTCTGTGGATTAAAATGCATATCAACTCTACCCTCACCTCTAACAGTCAATTTGTTTAAGATTAGGAACTAGGCGTATCGTGCTCTATCACGACAGAGGAACACCGCACATAAAAATAAATCTCCCAACTAGGTAAATTAAAGGTAGGAAAAGCTTTTACTGTTACCATTCCAAACCTTAAACGTTTGTGCACATTTTTATATTAATTTGTAGGTATGCTTTGTTTGTGTCGTTGAGTTATATCATAGCCTAAATACACTAAATTAATCCCAATCTGAACTTAATCCAGCAACTTAAATGCTTATCCTTAACTTAAGTGCTTTACCACAGAATCGTCGAGCTGTTATTTCACATTCGTAGGTAGGATAATGTGGAAAGTTCCATCCAGCATTGCAACATCTCGTTTGTTTGCTGTTTGTCTTTGCAAGTAATCTTAATTAAAAATATAATATTACTTGTTGTTGGACAATCAGTGTGAACAATCATAGATTGGCTTTGATATCTGTATTTCGTTTTAACAAAATGAGTTGTACATTTTACAGAAGGATGTTTTCGAATAATTATCATAATATATTGATGATAATAATAATAAGAATGCACAGTTTTTACTAATTTATATTATATGTAATTTTTACTAATTGTCTATCATGGTTAAACAAAAAGTGGCAATCCAAGCGATTTGGTTCTAATCTTCTGTAAGAGGTCTTCCGCTGTTGGTCTCGAATAGCGATCTTCCTCCCAACAGTCCTTCATGAGTTGTCGCAAGGGCGCAGGACAATCTTCTGGTATGGTAGGACGAACACCGTTCACCGCTACTAACCACATTATCTGGTAGTGATTATCGGCACCTGCATGAGGTATCCCGCCGGTAAACAGTTCCCAGATAACCACACCCAAAGAATAAACGTCTGATTTCTCTGACGCCAGCCTATCGCGGATCATTTCAGGAGCCATCCACGCCGCACTGCCCTTTTCTTGTGACGTCATTGAAGTACCCTTTTTACTAAACTTAGCAGTACCAAAATCGCACAATTTTAATTGATTTTCCGTTATCAAATAATTGGGGCTTTTAATATCTCTATGTGCGATGTGGATTGATCCCAAGTAGCGGACAGCCTCAGTCGCGTGCTCGGTCCATCGATAAAAGTGTTCAGTCGTCAATCTATCTCCATTCCTACATCTTAGATAGTTATACAGACTACCACCGGCAGCATACTCCATAATAATGTAGTGATCTGGTGACTGTAAAATTGTTCCATATGTTTCAATAATGTGTTCGTTTTTTAAACGGTCCAGTATTTCGCGCTCGTTTGGTGACAACGCCAGTACCTTCTTAGCTGCTACGATTATGCCACGTTCGGTCCATTCTGCCTTATACACGCTGCTAAAGGTACCCTGTCCACATACGTGAAGCATCTTAAATTCTTTAATTGATGAAATCTCTTCAATATTATTGTTAATTTCAAGTGGTGAGTACGATTTTGAGGGTTGCACTCTACCCTTTATCTTGTCTAATAACTTCTTCATGCTTAGGCCTACAGATCAAAATGACAATTCAATGGTTAATGATGATTAATATTGATGACTTCATTCGATAAAGCATATTTTAGAGAATTCCTTCTTCAACCCGAAAGATACCGATATTGTGTCAAAGCCTTGTCTTTCACTAGCAAATTGGGTTTGCGAACACGGTTTGGTAATAAAGTTGTCAAATGTTTGCCAATGTAGTAATGTTTTCAGAAGTTAGCCTAGCCCCTTTTTGACAAAATACGTTTGTTTACCCAAGTTTCTGAACTCAGTGAACCAAATAACAGAATTTTATTATGTAGTCAGCTGGCAAAATGAAAAATCTAGTTTTGACATACACCTTAATCCTCTCTAAACACTGGCGACCTGCTCGCATTTGCAAAGGAAAGTTTATTCTGGAGGTTGTTAATCAAGTTTGGTCATTCTCAAATGTGATATTATTTGACAGTGAAAACAGACGTGAGAATTAGACCATGGCCGGTATATGTTAGTAATAGGTTCAATGATGAACACTCCTGTCCTGTCTTTGTTGTCTATAAAGGCCTAGGCAGCATCTAAGAAGTTTTAAAATTACATAATAATATCAACATACAAACTTAGGCTACCTTACCTTACGATTTCAACATTAGTGATGAAAAGTACAGAGCCCACCTGTTGGATCTGTAGTTTCCTAACACGTATTAATAGAAGTCTTGTTTAAACATCATGAATTTTGTTTAACCCTATTGTTACCAATAATACTATATTTATATCTGCTTGAATAAGTTACAATAGCTTACTGTAAGTATAGAATAATGAAGTCATCTTCAGCGAATCAGAAGACAACACTCAACTTGGTCAAATGTCATCCTAAAATTATTCATACCACATAGTTATTTAGGTGTATTTGCGGCATGACCAAGTTACGTTAGAATTTCGTTTAATAGGTTTGGTTTTAAAATTTATTTAAATCAAAAACCCAAGAATGATTTTCTTCATGACGAATGAAGAGCTGCTGAACGTATTCTGCCGAAGAAGTTTGTTCCACTTCCTAGCACGTAGCCTATATCCTTTGCTGTAAAGTCAAACATTGTTCAAGAGGAGTCACGCGTGTTTCAGTGTCGCCCCGACACCCTCCCTCCCACCCCCACTCACTGCTGGTACAATGCTCTAAACAGGGAGTTGTCTGCTCTAAACCATGGTGGTTTCGTATAGTTCCACAATGTACACACGCCCTCTCAGTAGCACTTGATAGATTGGAAAAAATCCATGCCTATACGATTCTAATGTATGTTTTATTCAGAAATACACATTGTTCAGCAAACAAACTTTGACTCCAGGCAACAGTTGGAAAGTTACGGATTTTCAGACTTACTTTTAGTTCAGTCCTCAGCGTTATCAAAATGATCCTATGAATTATGAGGCAGAAATTGCATATAGGCCTACAATTTTAGAGGGAAACTTACCGTATCTGAGGCAGAATGGCATAAATTAGGACATTTTAGGGGAATGGTCTTATCTGAGGCAGAAATGGCATAAATTATGATATTTTCAATAAAATATGTTCAACTGTCCAGAATGTATTGAACGGAGAAGAGATGGATGTTTAGTGTTTTCTTTACTTTAATTGTAAGTTCGTGGTAACTATCACTATGTGCTCTTTGTATTTTAAATACTGTGATTTTGTTTATACAGTACTTTTCATGGTAGTGTCATTGATGTAAATGGTAATATTTCTATGACAATACATCCTATTTAATTATTATTAACCTGTAATAAATGAATGCGGTGTTACTGAAACGAATGTAAATAGGCCACATCAAATGAAATATGATTGAAATTTGATGTTTTTACACGGTATACCTTTCATGACATTAATCAGTACCTATGTCAGAAATATTATAGTCAGTATTACCCTGTAAAAATGCTGTGTTCGTTTTCATTGAAACGAATGTGAACAGTTCACTACTTCAAATGAAATACCAGTACTGCTATAATATGGTATCGACAAATGTTAACCGTTAACATTCGTCAATTTCACATTATAGTAGTACGTGAAATGATCTAACAAAAGAAAAAATAAAATAAATACTGAACAAACAGCATTTCGCATGTGTTGAAATGCTTGCCGAGTGTTGGTCGTTGTATTCGCTCAGGTAGATGTAGGCCTCAGTTAATTCCTCTGGGATTGTCTGAATGTCAGATGACAATCATCACTATCCGTTCTTAATTACTATGTAATACAGACCAAACATGTTTTCCTTCACATTTTAACAAAATCAGGTTGGTGTTTCCTTCCTCCAGATTAAAGTTATGCAGGTGAAGTTTTGTCTTTGTTCACGTCTTAGGACAGGTTAATGTCTTAAGTTAAACTCCAATCTGAGAATGAAACTACCGCCCGAGAGCACGCGTATGGGTGCCTTGTTCGATTAGTACATTTAATTTAACTAAAACTGTAATAACGTTAAGCCAAATTACATATAGTTAATTATACGACATATTACTATAAACTATATTGCATATTAAATCTGAAAACAATATTCTTCCATTCTCCTAAATTAAATAAAATTATGTTAACTAGGAATAACATGTATTGTATATTTTATATATAATATATATTATAAAAAAACAACTTTTTCTAAGAAATCTATATTTAAAAATCTATTTATTATGATATGCCTACCAATGAGTTGATATGGAAAGAGCGATCGTTTTATGATGTTTATTCTGCAGTAGGCTAAGTGCATAATGATAGTTTCGTGTTCTAAAAACCAGCATTTATAATGATTAATATTGATAAACATAAACGTTTATCTAAATTACACTCATATTCGAGCACTTTGTTTTTCAGAACCATAATGTGTATCAAAAGTCGTTTTTTTAATGAGATACTGTACGGGTAGGTCTATGGCATCAATTCCATTGTAAACTCACTTCAATACGGTATTGTTGTTATTTTTATTTTACGGCGTGTTTCTATTTGTGAACAATTCAAAATTATTACTGATAAATGAATGTTTTCCTCTTATAAGACTTTTCCAAAAAATATAATTTATTTTTCGCTGTAATAGTCAAACAAACAAATGACGGAAGTTAGGCAGTAAGGTCAACTTCATTTTTTCATCCATACTGCCTGAATTGCCAGACGTACCTCTTAAATTATTTTAGAACAAAGATCGACTACGTATCCTAATATTAGGCCTACTGCACGGAAAGTATCAATTAATATAAAAATACAATTTAGAGCAATTATGAACAGGAACATAAATATATAGCGAAATAAATAACAAAATCCGAACCGATTTTCAGAATTTCATATGAAACCACCATCATAAACAATTGAGTAGTACCCGTTTGCTTCGTGTTTTACGCTTTGAAAGGATACAACGGTAAACGGAAAAACATTTTTAACTTTTTAAATCATAGAAAAAACTATACTCAGTTTATTTTTTTTTATGTCTTTATAGGCACATGTGGCCAAGGATTACCAATAGTTTTTGCAATCTCCATTTGTAATAGTTTTTAACAGTATTTTAACATAGGCCTAGGCCTATAAATAGTATTTTAACATAGGCCTAGGCCTATAAATAGTATTTTAACATAGGCCTATAAATAGTATTTTAACATAGGCCTATAAATAGTATTTTAACATAGGCCTATAAATAGTATTTTAACATAGGCCTATAAATAGTATTTTAACTTTTATGAATGAATTTCCATTTTAAAAGTGAACCAATAACATTTCTTAAATCTTAATCACTGTATTATCAGATAAGCCTTATGTGGTAATCTCCTTGATGCAGAGGATATTTTGTGAACCAGTTCACTGGGGTAACCCCCTATTCGTCTCGAATGATGAACTGGGTTCTTTAAAGGTTTATAGTCCTTATCCGAGAAGACTTGTTCCACCACATGAACTAGAAGCGAGTCGGCCTCGAACCCTAGCCGATATTGTTGGCTCTTTAGGTACGGTAAACGAAGCTAAATAAAGTAAATACAAATTTTTGATTGCCTTGTTATAACCAAACTAATATGGGTTATGAATCATCTTCCTATTAGGGTATTTGGGTATTATACAAATTTAATTTTAATTGGTTTTCATTAGTCTAAAACAGAATAGTACACACTGTCATTGTGGTGCAAACATACAAAACGAACGAGGAAAATAATGAAAATAAAACATACAAAACAAGAAGAAACAAGTAACTGTACCAATTACATGTGTGAATAAAGGAAAAAGAGAGTATAACAAAAATAAAATTACAACAATACAATACATACAGAGTTATTGTTCCCACTAAAAAATTTAAATGAGAATGACAACCGGAAGCAATTCTGATGTAACGTGTGGTTTTCTTATAAGCGAAATAATCATTTTATTAGGGATTTTTTTCAAATGGTAAAGCCTAATTGTGTAATGGATTCATTATATCTTACGCTATAATATTGTGCCGAGTCAAAACTTGATGACAATGCATTTGTTTGATGTATTTAATCTTTTTTTCATTTCATAATTGAAGTTAATGAAATTATACAAAGTAATAAATCATTATGCATTGAATTAAACACAAACTATCGTTTGCAATATATTAGGCAATACAGCTTTTGTTAACCACGGAGGAGAAACAACTTACCGGTAATTATCCATGGTTAAATTACCCATAGTACCTAACAATTAACGGTATACCGGGCTACTACCAGTAGTCTTGCACCAAATCACACGTGTTAACAAAACATCAAGTTCCATATATTTTAATGATTTTCTATTCGTTATTATTTTTATATATAATTAGTATAGAATTCATGTTTTAATAAATAATATTATAAAAGTTTGGTATTTTACCGTATTGTCATTTGACATTAACCAATAGGACTGTATTTAAAATAAGCACAGACGTAATAATAATTAAAAAACCTCTGCAATATTTAGCAATTAGAAAAGTATCAGACATAGTTGTATAATGCGTATTTTGTATCATGATTGATTAGAATGCAGCATCATAAGTTTAGAAGGTGATCAAACTTTTAATATCCATCCACATATTTTTATCTTTATTAACTTATTATTTTAATTTTATTGCACAAAACCTATAATATGCAAATTATTCCAACTTTTACATTTTAATGGTTGAATAATGTTGATAAGATAATGTAAAACAAACTCTGAAAAAGTGAGACACGCCATTATGATTTTATTCAAACTTTTTGTTCATCTTCAGGAAATGGAGATGAACAATATACATTTCGAAATATTAGAATAAATCTATGAGCATTCTTTAACCAACGTTGTATATTTGATTAAGGCAAAGACTAACTGACTTACTGAATGAAGCCGTGAATCTACAGAAAAGTACAATTTTTAAAATTTAGTTTAATGTACGTAATTAATCGTAATAATTGTTTCTAACTGCTATATCCTGTTGTAGTGGGGATTGCGAGAATTTATGAACTCTGCCTGTCTCAGTAAAACCCCAGCCTTTGTCTATACTTTCGTAATGCATCAACGTATATTACCACGTTTGATTATTCGTATTGGGTTGATGTACTGTATGTTAGTGAGGTAATTACACTTTAGTTCCTCCCCTCCCTTCGATTCTTTAACAGTTAGCTGTTTCTACTGGTTCATGTCCAGTCCTTTCCTATAGAACATCATTTCTTATTCATTCAGACCTTTTATGTACTATTTGATTAGGCCTGGTAGTTCGCCATGTTTCTGATCCAAAATAGTAGCCTACATATTTGAGATGGAAGCATTTGTTCTCATGTAACAATTGCCTTCCACACTTTTGTAATTGAAAGCCGGCACCAGGGCGTTTCCTTAATATCTTCATCTGTCTCTCCTCCAAACGTCGAGGAATTAGTTTAGATTCCTCCATGAGTACAGTAAGAATAGGCCTATAGTAAAAGGGCTCCTTCGTGACGTTTGTGATAGAATACATTAATTTAATTCGCTATTTAATGTATACCTTTTTCTTAAAAGTATAAAGTATACATTTTATTATGAACTAGTCAAATTCGTTACCCGGAGCTTTTAGTTTTGCTTGGTGTAGTAGCGTGATAAGGACTCGTTTAATAGATTATGCATTAACAATAGTTAAATACAGTGGATCTACTGAATTGCAATATTTTGATGCGGAACTTAACCTTACATCGTGTGGAGTTAAATCGAGGTCAAAGTTTAGCTTGTTCTGCGTTTGAACGCAAAAAAAATACATCGGTAGTAAATATCATACCCCGGTGCTTATGATGAAGATTATTTTGATTCAAATCAGGTAAGCATGTATAAAACAAGGTGCTAACACAGCTATGCGTGAAAACAAACCATTCATCCATAAGAAATTGAGAGGTTTAGTAAAATTAAGGGATTTGTAATTTTACCCGCTTCTCGAACTTTTAGTGAGGTAAAGTCTAACCATGAGCTATTTTATAGCTCCATGGTCTAACCATGGAAAAATAACAAACTTACTTCTCCATCATGGTCTAACTAACTAATGCAAGTCATCTAGCTAGATATAGCTGACAAACATTTACGTAAGCCATCAACTGTAATTTTAGGATAAAATAAACAATAACAGTATACATAGTTGCCCAGATTGGCATTGCTGATGGAGGCCGTCGGACCCGACCCCGTGGATGTAAGTCTGCGGTGGGACTACTCAGTTAAGATACGATAAACTTGTTCGTCTGGTTCCCGGTGAATTAAATAGAAAATTGAATACTATATATCTTGTTTTTAGAATAATATAACCTATAAGCCAATACTGAAAGATATCGTGTATTAAAAGTATTTAATACAGGTATGCTAATTTCTAAATGACTTGCGAGTCGGTTAGGCTCTACCTACTGACAGCTGCATTGAGAAATAGTTTAGACCTATATAATATTATTCTACTAAATAATAAAAGTTTAACAGGATATGCTTAGCTTTCCTATTGGTATTAATGTTAATACTTTGTTTTTAAAACCATAATGCTTTTATATATCGTTTTTGTCGGCCTTGTTTGACTTTACCTTGAGTAAACAAAGCACAGCAAATATGTATAACGGTAATATAATATTTATAACTATACATTCAATTGATGGTGTATAGAATAATCTATATTGACCCTAAATTGACATGATTCATGATACATTTATGTAAATAATCATTAAGCAAATATCATTAAACTACTTATAACTTTTCTATTACTTTGAAGTGTATAGTTTTTGTTAAAACTACATGTCATAGTATAGGTTATCTACCTATCTGTAACATGTCATGTATAAGGAATCATTCACTCCACCTGCGTAACGTGCTTTCTCATTATAGGTACCATAATAAAGAAATAATTAATTGTACTCGCTTAGTCAGTCAGAGTGAGGATTATTATTTTTTGTTTTTTTTCAATACTTGATTTATACTTTTTTTTTTTGCACTTCAACGTTTGTGCTCTGCTTATTCTATTTATTTGATTTACATTTTATTCATACAAGTACTGTGTGCGTCAGCCTATTTTAAAAATTTTTTTTAGGTAGGCCTATTAGTGTTTTTTATGTTTTGTATTCGTTAATTCAATTGTTTTATTTTGGTTGCATAACTAATGAAAATGTCCGCCTGTGATAATGGTGATGACTGTTAGGGCCTGAATTATAAAGATATTCAACGTCATCTTTTATTCTAAATGTCACCATAGCAGTCGGAATAGGGTTATGAACAGCGCTTGTAGACTGAACATTACTCGTCATAAATATAATGAAATAAAAACAAAGTTTGTTGAAGTTTAAGAGTTCACAAACAATTTCAATATTTCAATTTTTTTTTTTGCGGTAGTTACATCCTAAGTATAGGTAGATCGATATTATTTGCTTCATTGGAGGACTATATTAATTTACCGTTGTGCCGCAACCATTTCATACTTATTAAAATCAATCCGCCAGTAAGGTAGTATCACTTAATTTTCATTTCGAAATCAACGATTCCGGTTCCTTAGACTTAGTCCTGACGGTACTTTTTGACAGGAGTTAACAATGGCTTCTTTAAAATGTAGGCCTACTGAGCTAATTTATATTTGATCAAGGCAGACAATACAAAAAACGGTCAATACAATATTGAACAGACGACTTCAATATTGTTTACTTCACAATACCTGTGTATTGCACGATTATTTTTTAACCAATCCGTTTGGTGCCTGGAGATCTAACTTGCGCAGAAGTCACTTATTAAACGAGTGTATATTATTGGTAGGAATACTGACGTTCATGCAGACCTGCTGGAGGTCATTACCACAGTAGCAGCTGGAATAGGAATGACAGGACGGTATGCAACAACAAATGCTAGGCTACAATAAGTTGACAGTGTATACCGTGTTCTAAGCTAATTAGACTAATTATGCGAATGGATAATACGGATTTTACTTCTTCTAATGCTGTACTGAAATAACGGTAAGAGTTAATCAGTGTTTTTAGGAGTTTTTAGGCAAGTCAAGTCAAATCAAACCGAATTGCGTATTTCGATATACATGTACAGAAGCTAGCATATAATGTGATGGCTATAAATATAATGTAAACAAATATCACTTCGAATTACAGGAGTCTTATGTGAATAGGCCTATTGAGAATACCAACGTTTTAAATCTATTTATAATTTTAATGAAGTATGTGTTTGTCAATGGTGAAACAATCTAGAAAGATTATGTTTCACATACAAATGCAAATACGAAAACAAAACAATAATATAAATAGCCACTTATTGTCTGGCCGTTTTACTGTACCATATCGTTGTGGTTACTTTTAATTATATTATTTGTACTGTAGGTCTATACCACTAAGATCCAACCAATCAATATCAAATGAAGGAATGTAACATATATCATATTAAGCCATTATTTAGTACATTCTAATATAAAGAAAACTATTGAACGATTTTTTTAAATAAAGGATAGGCCTAATTAGATTCAATAAACCTACAAACACTTTTCATAGTGTCTACAATTCTGTTGTTGTTGTTGCATGTTTTAGTAGGCATCTATCATTCACACGGTACTTTAATATAGATCTTAAAAATGACGCATCCTTTGGATCAATATTTAGTCTTTATCAATTGATTCCGTCTTTTTGGAATATGCTATTCACTTTATAGGCCTATGTATTAAAAAAAATTATTATTCGGCCTATCTACCTACGTAAAATTTAATGGAAAGTTGTTGAATTAGATTTTCGTGTGGAAATTGTGTAGGCCTTTAAATAAAGTAATGTATAGCAACATCTAAAGGTCCGTTTATACTCTCTATAATTATGTATGCATACTAATCAAAAGCATATCCGAATAACGGTACAACCGGCGTAAATAGAGTATACTCATGTGATCATTAACTATCTTATACTTATGTGGTTACCTCCGATAGTTCATGTGCACGTTACGTAAAGCGATAACGTCTTTCCATCGGAGTATATTATGATGGAGTATATATTCTGATTAGTTTTGTTTGCGTTTGAACGCAGTATTGCAAACTAAACCGCAAAGGGTGACTGTATTTAACTCCGATAGAAAAGAGAGCGTGAAAACATCTCCAATTATTATATATTTTGGGAAATGAACTTTTGAATTAGCTTACATTAATATATATTTATTATTTAATTTTTGTTGAAAACAGTTATATTTTGTTTTCGTTCTGTGCTATTTGTTATTTGTTTTTTTATGGCAATACTGTAACGTGCGGTGAGGTGAGAGTCAATAAAGAATTGCGTATATTTACCAAAACTACATAAAACATCATAAATAAGTATCACTGTGATGTCATAGATGTACTTCAATGTCTGTTTGCAGATTAGATAACACTACAATAATGTATTGCTGTATCACTGTATACCAATTATTCATTTTGTAGGCTTGCAACATGGAATCGTTGACCAAGAAAGAAGAAGCAGAGCTGCCACATATATCGCATGGTTTCCTTAAACGTATTCATGAACATTGGGGCTGGGTTGTTACAATAGGCGTTTCAGTGGTTTGGTTTTTAATCATCGGATCTCATTATGTATATGCACTTACTTTTATTTCACTTCAAAACGATTTCGATGCATCTGCAACCCTGATAGGTAAGTCAAAACTATAATGTAGACAATAGAAGTTTCCCAAAATCACCAGATATTATCAACGTCATAAAACTACGCCGATACAAGTGCATTTTAACTATCAAATTTCAAAAGCCTTTCAACTAAAATTTATATAGGCCTACAGATGACCTATTTGTATCCACAATGACTTTGCAGTATCGCTAGATTGGAATAACTGTAATAATAGGCATTGGTCCAAACTATGTCTTAGGAGAGGAAAAAAAAATCACTTGCAATATTTGCAATATGCTCTACACGGGTAATGCAGAAACGATTTTGCTAATTGGGGAGATCTAAGCCTAATTATCAAGTGCAAACACCGACAAAAAAATCAGAAATACATAACTAACAATAGTGCTTGCTGTCTCACAACTCCATATGGTTTTAAAAAATCAAATCAACAAAGTATTGTATTTAAAAAGATATACCGTAACTTTTTAATGTATGCTAATATAATTATAGTGTTGTTTTATTTTAGGTGGTAGGCCTATTATCAGAGAGGGCAGTTTTTTCGCAACTTGTGGTTGCTGAAACATTATATCTGAGAACGTCCGATATAGCCCTACTAGTCTATCAATATTATAGATGTCATTTCTTGTCTTTGTAGGTTTAATTGGTTCCGTGTACCTATCTCTCGGCTGTTGCTTATCCCCTGTAACGTCATGGCTACAGCGACATTACTCTCACCGTACTATATCCATATTGGCCATCCTCATCACCACCGTTTCATACGTCGTGTCATCATTTATGCAATCATTAGTCATTCTCGTTTTTACATTCGGTGTGTTAAGTGGTATTGCATATAACTTTGTATACACATCTCTACATCATATTCTGGTATGCTATTTCCCATCAAAAAGATGTCGTGCACCAATAGCGATTGCTAACGTTGGGCCAACAATAGGTTAGTAGTATATTAAATTAAGCCAATACATTCCGAAATAAATGCAAATCTCGACGTTTTGTTGGAAATGTTGTTCAAGAAGTAATTTTATAGGTAATAGATAAGTACCTATGATGATGATATTTCATTTTATTTACGAAAAATTCCTTCTGAAAACAGAGAGAACAAACAAATTACAAAAAAAAAAATAGCAAAGGTAGATGGAAACAAGTAAACGTCTCAGATAATCTATGTGTTTTTTTTGTTTTTTTTTACATTTATATCTGTATTTTATGTCTCATAGCAAACATAATTTCTATGTATAGGCCTATATTTTTTATTGTATATGCAAATGACAAAAAAAGGAAATGATGATTTCCACTAATGAATGAATGAATGAATGAATGACCGTTATGCACGACGACGATGATAATGACGATGACGACGACGATGATGATGACGATGACGCCGACGACGATGATGACGATGACGCCGACGACGATGATGACGACGTGATTATATTGGTGATGGCTGAAATCATGTGAAAAACTTTGGCATCAAAACAATATGTCCCCTTGTTCGTTTCAGAGGCTAATATGAGTGTCCCAAAGGACTACCGGTATTGTAAATGCTAAATGGAAATAGTTTAATAATATATTGTATCTTTTTATTTAAAAATTTAGCCATGCTATGCCTTAGCCCAATTATAGAGAAATTACTATCGTTGTATGGATGGAGATGGACTCTTCGCATTCAAGGATTAGTCATCTGTGTTTTTGGACTGCTAGCCTGTACGGTGTTTAAGAAACCTCCAGTATGGAAGAAGTCAGAAAAACAAGAAGAAAAGAAGAGCCACGGCCATAGCGGCTACTTGACGGCGGTATTGAAGCTACCAGAAACATGGATATTTAGCCTGGCAACGTTTCTAACTGGAGTTGCATCGACCTTCTTATACGTTTACATTGTAAGTTTTTTTTATTTTGATTTAAAAAAAAAATTCTGGTAACGTTTGTTTGCTTGGTTTGTGAACACATATCTATTTTTACGAAACACGACGTAAGAGCAACGCAAGTGAGCTACTGGCAGTTCGGATGATCCATCGCGTCGTGATTGGTCAGTTGTGTTGCGCTTTGTCGTCTTGCTTCGTGTTCTAGTCGGAACCAAGCTTTAAAGCTCAGCATCTTTGAAATAATAATGCCCTATTGCACTTTACCACGGACACATAGCTTTCTTCTTATTTCTATTCAATGTAATGTTTGGTAAAGCGTGGTTCCCACTAGCAACGCAACACAAGTGAATTGACCAATCACAAGCGATGGCTTATTCGCTTGTGATTGCTGACCGTCTATAACTTCGCTTGTCCTTGGTTAAAAAGCTTGCGTTGCGTTTACGTCCTTGCGTTACGTTCTAGTGGGAACCAAGCTTTAAGGGCCCTGATCCTGCCGCAATGTTTTAGTAAACTTCATCTGACCTCAATTCACGCATTATGTTTCTGAATAAAAATATGTTCATCTTTTGTATTAATGCACGACTTCCTATTCACCTTTTTTTAAATACAATAACCACATCCGTTGAATAAGGCTTAAATTAAAGTACAAAAACAAAGTGAGAAGCGATACATTCGCTCAATATAACGTTTTCAAATAATTTTCTTGATTGTCTTGGAGTTTGTGACGTGCACAGTATATATAATGAAAATCATTAACTATAATGCTGCTTTCTAGATATTAAATCAATTAATACTGTTTTGAAAGCTTAGTTTGCACATGAAATTAATGTAAAACTCTATAATTATTGTAAGCCGTTCAGTTTTGTTGAAGGATTATGGTGCACAGGGAAAATAAGGACTGCAGAAATAGTTAATCACTACTAACACAGGAATAACTCAGTTTTGAACAGGAACATACTGCGAATGCAACATAATGTTCATACATTATCAAAATAATTTAGGCCTACTGTATGCTTAAGCCTATTGTCAATAGGTCTCTTTAAAGCTCAGGTACAGGCATGCATTTTAAATATAATATCAGGTTAATAGTACATAAATAAAATATTTGTAACAGAAATCAAGACAAAAAAACATGAATTTCCCTTAATATGGTCAAATACAAATTTGGCAAAATTCTGCCATAAGTAAGACTTTTTTTCAGTAGTTAGTTTAACCTAATGTAATAACATGTCTGGTGACTCCCTAGAAGGTGAAAAGAGATGGTGGATATTCGGTGGATAATTTTTGCTATAGCATGAAAATAAAAATCTGAAGTTGAATAAAAATACAAAAAAAAATGTAAAATTCAAGTTATATTACCTATATTTAGTCATCTGGTAACATTTTTTACCACACCGTTTATTTTTCATAGCTTTTTAAAATGCCTCTATATTACAAAATGTGTGTACAAAAGAATAGAGATTTTACTGTGAACTATCCCCCCACTGATAAGAAAGGGCTTATTTTCAACAAGCTCGTGTAACACAAATAAAATCCCAAAAATTATGAAACAACTATAGAGCGATAATTATTGGAATGTATGATCAATAGACATTTTTTGCCCGTACCTGGCCTTTAAAGTTTATGTTTATTCTCACGAAATAGAAATACTGTAGGCGTATACTGGTAACAACTTGAATTGCTTTTAAATTAATAATTGACATTGACAATACAGTAAGAGTTAAGTGGATTTTAAAAAAAATATTTAATGATGAATAAATAATGAAATCCTATTCGTATTGGTATGCGTATTATTATCTATTGCACCAACACAACAATTGGTTTTTATTGCTTTCTTTGTGACGAGAAAAATTTAATATCATATCATAGAGAGGTCATGGTCAAATTATTGGTTAAAACCATGCTTCACGTGTTTTATAGTTTATCAGACAACCTATTCATAAATTGTTGTCTATACTATATCTGTCTACGATTAAAATAATCTGGCAGCCCTGCTGTAATATACTATTTCTGTCTATGTTTACATTATATCTTGCTTGCTTTCCTTTAAAAGAAATGGAAATATCCATAAAAGGTACAAATGAAATTCTTTTACACCGGCCACAAGGCATCAATTCAAATTCTTTATAAAGAGCGTTCTTCCCAAAATGATAAGTTTGCTACGTATACGTTGCTTTTGGAACTTAAATTACCATTTTCTTGCAAACAGCAAGCAGCAAATGCCTGAGGATATTTCATTTGAAAGTTCTTGAGATCAGACCTGTTCTCTCTTATGCAAAGTTCGTTACGAAATTTGACGATAAGTTTTCAGAAAATTGAAACAAAATCTGCTAAAATAAGTGTCCCATTTTAGTCTAATGTTTGTCTAAAATGAAATTATTAAAAATTTCTGGAGCTTCATTTTCAACCAGTTTATTCGTCGTAGGCTTACAATTGAAAGAATTCAATGTTTATTTGAATTGAAAATAATTGTTTATTGAGGCCCATCCAAATCCACATAAACACCAATGAATGCTTTCTTTCAGGGAAGTTATATCGTTAGTAAAGGATTAACAGAAGAGCAGAGCAGCCTCGGAATGACAGCATGTGGTTGCGGCAGTCTAGTTGCGTGTTTTATCGGCGCTGTTGTCATCGATAGAACTTCCTTTCCGACGATTTATCTCCTGCCAGTTCTCAGCGTGTTAACATCTCTTACATTCATTATCTTGATATGGGTTCATACGCTCGTGCCTGTTATCACAATGTGCATAGGTATGTGCTTTACAGATGTATAGGGCCTATTCGCATACATAACACCCAAGTCTTAACATGCCCTAATCTGACAGGAGATTACACCACGAATATTCCATAAAGGCACGGTACCATTAAGAGCAATTTTGATAGAAAATAATGCGCAATTACGTATTTTGTTACATTGTGAGGATAAAGATGTTTAAAAAAATGTTATATTCATAATATTATCTTATCTAAATAGTTGTTGGATTGCTCCGGACTGGATACAACATACTGATTCTACCACCGGCAGTGGAGTTACTTGGAACGGCTAGGGCACTTGAGGCTGGAACCCTGTCAATATCAAGTCTAGGAGCTGGCTATATTGTTGGCTCTTACATATCAGGTAGTTAGACCTATCTTAAAGCTGTGTCTACACTATCAAACTAGTGTGATGTACCCAAATATGGTAGTTATATGCTCAAATATCGTAGTCATATGCCCAAATATGGTAGTGATATGACATCATCATGTCCATTTATATGGGCACATCACAATTCGTGATGGAATGTTTTCATGAGCCATGATCAATAGCATTGTTTCTGTCCGAACATAATTGATTTCTGAACTTTGTTTCAAAGTCTGGAAAATAAAGAAAGTTCTTTTATTTATTAACAAATACCAATTTCATGTTATTTTCTAGGTAAAATGTTTGACGCATTTGGATCGTACGACATCGCACTCTACATATGCTCAGGAATATACTTAGCAGCGGCAATGTTAGCTCTGATGGCCCCAATTTATCAACGTATCTTTGCACGTGATAGGTACATGGTTGACAGGAAATTTACAGATTTACAAAATACAGAAAATTTACAGGTGCCAAATGTCCAATACGAATATTTATTAATCGAGCGAGAGAGTGTGATTTAATCTGCTGAGTTTCTTGATCAGGAGGGATTACTTAAAGAATTTGAAAGTTGAAATGTAAACAGACATTGATATTCGCAGTTTGAATCATTATGCCCCTAGCTATATGAAAATGCCACGAGAAAAAATATCGACTGCTGACTTGTTGTACCACGGTGGATTCTCCACCAAGGATCAGAGTGACATTCACTCTTCCCTGATTCTACTCTGATTTGTTTTAGAGGAATGAGTGTTACTTTCACGATTATTAATATGCCATATTCAGAAGCATACAAACTGTCTTTCATGAAACCTCTCTGCTATTGAGAATTATATTAGGGGAAACTTTCATCGTTACTGATACCTACATCCTGGATCAAGGATACCCACGTTACTATAAAGAGAACACGAGTATATTGTAAATAGGCCTAAGAGAAACTATAGAGTCAGAAGTCAGAAATAAGTGCAATTGAAATAAGGGGATTCAGTAGTTGCTAAGGAGTTACGGAACTAATTATGTCTGTCACAACCTGTGATGGTTTAATGGCAGTCACTAAATATTGTTAATAAATATTTCTGAGTATATTTACTTGATTTTTCTTCTTTTAAAAAAAAAATGCCGCGGCGCACCGTGCGTTATACCTCAGCAGAGTAAATAATACATCTTAATTATTTTTACCATGTCTTCATTGATAGTTAAATAGGCCTATATTTCGTTTCAAACAAATTCAGAAATTCCAGCAAGGCCGCGTAAAGCGTGAATACTTTCACAAATTAAAGGTATGGCTTGCAATATCCTAAAATCAATTCTATTGTGAAAATCAGAAACGTAATTTGAAAAACATGTTTATTTCATAAGAATCCTATCTGAATTCTGTATTTATCCTCGGATTGAAGTCCTTTCAACCGGCAAGTTGTATTCTCTGAACAATGGAGTAAATTGCACGCACGCATCGAATATAATTTTCTTTAAAAGGTACTAGTACTGCATAATGGGCATGTCAACTGCATGCATGCATCAAATGGAATTTTTTTTTAATAGTTTAAAAAAATTGGGTCAATTGCACGCATGCATCTATTGGAAAATAAATATTTTTTTTAAAATCAAGGTACTGTATTATCATTTCATAACTAAAACAACGGTCGGAGATTATATTTGCTACAATTTGTAGTAGTAATACTTACTAACGCATATAGCTAAGTGTGCGGATTGCTGGTGAAGCTCAATTCCCGAGGACGCAACAACGCAAGCGCCACTTAAGTGATTTCACCAATTACAGGCGATGGATCATCACAAATGTCGCCTGTGATTGGTCAACTCACATCTTTGCGTTACGTCTACGAGGAACACAGTTTGGAACTCCATCGAGGCATGTGGCTCCCCCACAACGTTGTCCATTGTTTCGTTTGTGTGTGGTTGTACAAGCCGTCGGGCATCTACTATCGATTTTTATGCATCATAAAATTACTGATCTCCATCGAAGCATACCGTTTACAAAAGAAAGACGTGGTACACAAAGAAACAATTGTATTGTTGTATGGGTGTGTTGGTTCTAATGAACTTTAAACCTAGTCCGGAAAATTATTAAAGTTCGTCTTGGCATAATACGATAATACGGAAGTTGAATATTGATCATACGGAATTTATACATTGGCTATTTCTACAGTATAAGATTATTAATTTCGCAACTACTGTGTTTGTTTAACAGGAAAGTGTTTAGTGAATTGCCATTTAGCCCAACATTTACAAGACAACCGACAGATATGGCTATACAAAAATAAGTCTATACTGCACAACATATATTCTATGTATGAAAACCAATGATAAATTATTATAAGTGGTGTTGAAGTATTATCATGGTATTATACAATTAATGTTAGATTAAAATAAGATCAGCTTAGATTCATAACTTTATCGACATATTTCTCTGTAATAGAATTTGAAGCGCTTTTATATATGTTTTTCAACTTATGCCTGATGCAATTTAAGATCAAAGTATTATTAAAGAGGCACTAATATCAGAATAATGCTTATTAGATGTATGCCATGATTGGTTAACAGCCCTAATTTAAAAAAATGTCTCTGGTTGGTCAATGGTCTTTAATTATTCAATACAATATAGGCCTATACAAATTAAGAGAGCTTTCTCAAATTACGAAATGACAGGTTCCCATCCATACCAACTTAATGTTAATCAAAACAAGTTTTTCATCCGTTAAAATATCATTGTTCTTACTAAATCAGGATGTTATTTTGCGTGTGGAGCAGTGTGTGCTCGGTCAACTCACGTGAGTGCTCGTAGTGGAAGATTGCGATCCGCGGCTGCTGACACAAACCGATATCTTTTCTCCTTTCTGCCCACATGTATCAGGAGACATCAGCGACATTCATCCAGATGAGCACCATGAAATAATATGTAATAATATGTTCTTGTGAGTTTTTAATATTGGTATTGTTGTATTGTCATGTTATTTTATATATTGTAATTATGATGTATTTGAAGACGAGCAATGTAATTTTCTCCTTGTGGGAACGAATAAAGATTATACTTGTTGGACTACTGATCGTGAGATTGAGGTTCGAATCCAACTCTCGCTGCATTGCTTGTATTCTTTGGCAAGATACTTTACTTACGTTTGCCTCTCTCCACCCAGGTGTATACATGGGTACCCGGTTAGATCAAGACACAACTTTGCGCTGATTACTTGCTGCATTATGGGAGTACGTTTCCATACGCGTTTGATAAAAAAAATGACTGGGGTAATAATGTTCAGTGCTTAGAGGTTTCACAACATTAGGCGCTACATAAATACAGGATATTATATTATTATTATTTGATTGGACTTGTGGAAATCAAAGAAAGCATAAATGGTTATCATAGTTGTACGATGAAAATGTTTTTGGTTTCCGAAAAAAAAATGCATACTTATCTACTTATCATCGATCGTTAACGACTTAGTATGAATGGGTCTTTCCTGTTTTGACAATGGCTGACGAGACTATGAGATTTAAAACTGTGCTGTTGATGTTCACATAGGTAGTTAGAATAATACGAAAAAGTGAAGTATGCGCTCTATGTGGTATATAAACAACCCACATAGTTGACATTGGTTTTATTGAGACTGCAAATATTAGCTGTGATTTTGAAACTAGACAATACACTTTATAACACACTTAAGTATGTTTGATAGATGTGTATCATGTTGCGTTGGTTGCTTAGTTACATTGAACAATAAAGTTAAAATGGATAAAAGTTGAAAACGAATAATGAATGTCTTAAATTTGCTAAATGGTGGAATATATTCATTTTTCCCACTGAAATGGTTTAGGCAATGTGGCCAAGGATTACAAATAGTGAATTAATCACTGTCCTGTCAGATACAGGGGCTATTTTGTGAACCAGTTTTCTGGGGTAACCCCCTACTCTACTCTTCTTCCTTTTCCTTTTCATTTTCATATATTTGTATAACATTGTAAAAAACATTGTAAATATAAGCATCATTAAAAAAAAAATATTCTCGAAGCGCTGTGGAAAAAAAGATAAGGGAAAAGGACGAATATTAATAAAGTTGAAAAAAAAAATCTTTTATCCCATTCAATTCATAAACTTTATTATTTAGATATACCGTGTCTCATGATAGTGTATAAATCCCAAACAACTTTGAATCATAAAACCCTGCGCCTCAACCCACTCCAAATGTTTTAATTACATAATAGCCTAGTAAAATATGCGAACGTGATTAGTTAGAAATGGCATCAAGACTACTGATTCAAAGATCAAATCTACCTGGGCAATATAATTATGTCCTGTAAACTCCTGGAAAATGTGCAAATTCTAAGAAATCCTAGATTCTATAAATTCCAGGGCAATCCTGCAAATTCCAGTTGAATCCTTCAAACTTCCATACATTTGTATTGTGTTGCATTTAAAGTTGTTTATGTTATAAATAATAATCAACATTATTCTTCATGGTTCAGCAGCTTTGACATGTAAGGTCCATCCAGTTCATATCCCATTTTGCGATAATAGTCCCTAGTACCAACACCTTGATAAAGCAAAATTTTAAATAAATTTTCTTGTATTTGTATAACATTGTAAGTATAATTATTATTTTTTAAAAACCTAAAAATTCTTGAAGCACTGTGAAAAAATAAAAAGAAAAGTGGAGAAAGTTAAATTTCACTACAGCATTCAAACCATGAACGCCAACTATGAACTGCAGTTGACAAGTTGCGTCTTGGCCTTCTAGTGTAGTAGAGCTATTATAGCTTGGTGGTTTTGCCTTCTAATCCAAACGTCCACGGTTCAATCCTGACCTGGTATCAGAGTTTTAAACAAACAATTTTTTGATCTCTACTCCCTAAGCCTAAAATGAGACCGAGTTTATAAGCACTAACAAATTATCCATCCTGTAATTGGCGAGTTGCTCGCTGTTAGATGCATATCAAAGACAAAAATAAATAAAGAAAAAGAATCTGAACAATACCTGAAATAACAGATATTTTAAATGCTCCATGTTCTTCTTTTGCAATCCGTGCTGCCTCCTCCATTAGTAGCATTCCAAAACCCTGATGCTGGAACTTGGATGGATCCCGTGCATTCACTGGCACTACACTACCATATCTGTTACATATGTTAAAGAATAAATATCCCACTTAAGGCAAAATTAAATCAAAATCATGGATGACATTTTACCTGGAAAACATAAACAGGACGTTCTCGGCAGTACATAAATATTGTCCTCAAACAATAAACATTTTTTATTAGGCTACTTTAATGTCACATAAAAAAGGACTTAAATTCCTCAAAAACCCTTCTAACTTGAAACTGACAATGGCAACGGATCTAGCAACAAAAATTGCCAGGATAGAAACAAATGGAGAAATCTTGTAAGGCAGCCCAGACGGAGAAGTACATGGACTTCTCGGCGATGATGCTGTAAAGTAAATTATAAAAAAAATAAATGGAAGTCCATTGTCTAGAAGTCAATGGGTTTTTGGTTAAATTTAGCTATTTTTCATTGTATTTGGGACAATACATCTTTAAAGGATGATGTTAATATTTTCCTTAAAAAAATTACAAATTTGAATAAAAAGGATACACATGAAGTTCCCTGACAATTGACACACCACCTTTCAACTCTGACCTATATGTGTCGTCAGAGCATTTACGTAAACGTAAAAGGCCTATTAAAATGTCTTGTTCAGGATCTTCATACGACAGGAAAGTCTCCCAGCCTCCTCCTGAGCAATAGTCTCTTCTTATCAATTCAACCTGAGAATAAACAATATATACTCTCTTTGGTAAAATAATTAATGTTAAATGTATTATTACTGGTCCTCAAGTTTAACTGGAAACTGAGGAAATTCAGATTAGGCCCTCCACGAAACCACGGCAGCCAGCGCCTACCAGATCAGCACACCGGAAGACGATTCCCTACTCTTTTCGAATAGTGTACCAAGTTCACTTTTAACTACACGGGACCAATGGCTTTACATCCCATCCGAAGGACGAGGAAATGAGAGTAAAGCATCTTGCCTAAGGATGCAATTAGTATGGTACAGATAACCTCGAACACATGCCTATCACATGCTAGTCCGATATTACCATTGCACCATCACTCTCTGGTGTATATACAGCACCCGCCGCTATTTCTAGATGGTCTCCCATCCAGAATGCAACCGGGCCAAACGTTGCTTAACTTCGGTGATCTGACGAAAACCGGTGTTTCAACGCATTATGGCCGTATATGAAGGACTAAACTGAATCCATTACTACATATTTTTCGTATATACACTCACTATATCAAGTTCATTCATTGATGAAAGTAAAATGTCTAACAAAACGTTTGCTACTGTATACAGTTTTGTTTCTAACTACCAAATAAATATTTTATAATGGATAACATAAAAATCATGATTTTATATCAGTATTGTAATTCTTAGTGTATGAAAAACCATAAGGAAATCACAAATGGAAAATTTGTAAAAAACATACCTCATAAGGTCGAACTTTATGATGAATTTCCTGGATACCAACCTCACGTGTTCGCAC
The DNA here is from genome assembly GCF_964355755.1 of Antedon mediterranea. NCBI lineage: Eukaryota > Metazoa > Echinodermata > Crinoidea > Comatulida > Antedonidae > Antedon > Antedon mediterranea. The sequence continues at coordinate 22,780,005 of NC_092675.1, forward strand.
ATCACGGCAATGCGTTCCAAGATCCTTCATGCGTGCAAGTGCTAGTTCACGTAGGTTACCATGTTCTACACCTGATGTCACTAATGGCATAGGAATGTCTCTGAATAAAACAATAACATGTTCATGGTTCAGTGATTATACAGCAAAAGCTCTTCAGCCATATGTAGACATCTTTGGGGTTCCAAGATAGACAGTGACCTAAGAGAACTTGCTTGCACTGTGGGTGAGGCTCAGATAGGTAGCCAGGTGGTAAATTGTATGGTGATGGTGACATCACGGTTCAGTGATTATGGAGTAGTCACAACAAAAACTCTCCAGTCACATGTAGACATCTTTGGGGTCACAAGCTTACATTGACCTCCTGACATAAGAAATCTTGCACTGCACTGTGCGTAGCCAGGTGCTAATATTGTGCTGTATTCTTAATAATCTGGGGAACCTCGCAATTTTCAAACAGATACAAAATAAGATAAAACTGTTAATTTTAATTATACATTCGAAACCATTTCTATCTAGAAATCACAGTTACCTTTGAACTCGGTAGACTCTAGTCCACGGAGGCACTAAAGCCAGTATCCTAGCAACCAAGTCAATGAGTAAACTTGGTGGGTAACTTTTATATCGTCCTGTTTTCCACAGCTCATACAGACCAGTTCCACGGATTACAAGTGTTGGGTACAACTTCAGACCATCAGGTCTAAAAGCCGGATTCTCAAAAAATTCCTATAAAATGCAAAGTGAAGTATGAAGAATATTCTTATAAAAGCAAACATCATACTCCTTCCAAATTAAATGCAAATGTGCAGAAATCCAAGGAATGGGGTAGAGGAATAGGCTGCTTTTTTACTAATCACTTGTTTGCATTTCTTAAAATAATGTGACTGTAATTACAGGCCATATACTGTAATGTTGCAATATATTTTATTATGGTTTTAAAACTTGAAACTCGGTTTCGACACCTTCTCCCAACCACAATTGATGTCTCCAGTGTGAAATGCCATACATGAAATGCCACAAATTAATTTTATAAACAGCAGCAACAGGTTTTAGAGATTGGAGCCATAGAAGGTAAGTGGCAGAAGAAAGTGGAATAATGTATCTAATGAACTATAACAATACTTAATAATTTAAAACATACTATAAATTGCTCAACATCTCTTTCAAAGTCAACGTTTGGTAGATCTGGCATCATATGAGACACTACTTTAAATCCACAGTCTTTGGACATTTGAAATGACTCACAAACTGCTTTTACTGTGTGACCTCTGAAAAAAAAAAATTGTTAAAATTCAAGTTGCATAACAAAAAAAAAGAAAACATTTACTGTAAGAGGAATAATAAGTCGTTGTTACAAAAAACAGATTATTCTAAAAATGTAATTCCAGGTTTTCAAAGAACCCGAATTCTTTAAATCAAATTTGTATTATTCTTCAACAGTAAAGCTCTGTTTACACTATCAAACTAGTTTGACATGCCCAAATATGGTAGTGACATGCCCAAAAATGGTAGTGATATGACATCATCATGTCCATAAATGGGCACATTTTTTTTGTCACATAAAGTTTGATAGTGTAGACAGAGCTTTATACGTACCTGTTGGTGTCTCTAGCAACATCCTCATAAACACTTTGAACACCGATTTCAAGCCTGGTGCAGCCGTAATTCAACATATCACTTTAAAGAAAGTATATAGGTTGAATATAGTTAGTCCCCAATATCAATTTGCAGGTTCTTTTTTTTTTTGGATATGTTCTAAGTCTAAGAGTATTGATGCCATACCAGTATTGCATTTTCAAATTTAAGGGGCTTGCTCATGATGTAGGCCTAGGCCTGATCACACTTGTAAAGGAATAAACTACACACATGGTTCATCATTTATGGCAAAATAGTGCTATATAAAATAATAATAAAGTTTTAAAACCTGAGGTGTTTTTTCAAACAGTAATCTGGTCTGGTCTCAATGGTAATTCCAATACATTTTGTTTTGCTTCTTTCAGAATATCTACAAAAAAAGTAACAAAATGCATAAAATCAAAAACTTCACAAATCATCTACTTTGGAATTCTCAAACTTTTCATAACATACATTATAATCTATATTATAAGTGAGAGAGTTTGTCTGTCTGTTTGTCTGTCTGTTTGTTTGTTTGTTTGTTCGTTATACAAATTTTTGTTACTGCACATAATCTTACATATGGGGTATCAAAATGACCGCAATTGTACCGGGAATGTTCTAAGCTATATTTCAACATCATCCGCCACCTAGGATCCAAGTTAGGGACCAAAATGTGGTCAAAACCCCCACTTTCGATGTTTGTTCGTTATACAAATTTCTGTTTCTGCACGTAACCATACGTATGGGGTATCAAAATGATGGCAATTGTACCCGGAAGGTTTTAAACTACATTAAAAAAAATTCCCCCGACTCCTGGGGTTTTTGTGGGAGGGGGTGGTGTGGTGGTTTGTGATGTCATTTTTGCTAGGGCACGGGGTTGTAGGCTATCGAATTGTAAAATTATACTACAAAAGTTTTACAGTATTTTAATTATCCTCAGCAAGGCGTATATAGATATACATATTTTATTCATTAACCAATATGACACCTAATCAATTACACATTTAGCAAAGTACTTTAACCATATCCAGCTATGTATCGGTCTCTTGGATTTTCTCATTACAGACATCCATTCCTGTGTGAACATACACACGCTGTTTACCGTTACTGTGTTCAACTACATCACGATGCCTCCAAGGAAAAAACGTCCATTGTGGGAGAGTGGGGTTGGGAGTTGTGGTTCAGGGGATAGTGGGGGTTTTGCTTAGACCAGAATTGTGTTTGGAAAATGTTAAAGTATTTAATTATTCCTGGGAAGCGGCTGGGAGTTTGGGGTGGGGATGTAGGCCTATCACCATGACCGAAACTGTATTTGGAATGTTTTAAACTACATTTAAAAACTGCCACTGAGGGATTATGGGTTGGGAGTGATAATAACATAATTTGTACTGGAACCGTCTTCAACACATCACCCAGTGTATCTGGGGTGTGTTTGTAGGGGGAGGTGGAAGAGCGAAAATATTGGTGTAATGAAGTAGCCTATATGCTTGGAATTGTACTGGGAAAAGTCAATAGGGTTGGTGAAATTCAGTCCAAAATACGCAGAATTTTTTCCAAAATACGTCAAGTTGAGGGCGCTATACTAATCCAAAATACGCGAGTCTTTCCAAAATACGTCGACTTGGGGGCGCTATTCATTTTCCAAAATACGCGAATTGTCCAAAATACGTCAAGTTGAAGGCGCTATTCATTTTCCAAAATACGCAATTTGTCCAAAATACGTCAATTTGGAACCGCTTGTAATTTTCCAAAATACGTCAACTTGAGAGCGCTATTCATTTTCCAAAATACGCAATTTAAATAACTCCTTTACTTCTTCTAACCAATTAATTATTGCTATTATTTTAATCACAATACCATATGCTTTTTATTATTATATATTATATGAAATAATTATTATGTTAGATTTCAGATTAGGTAACTTATTAGACCATAAGTACTGTACATTAAATTGAAAGCGATGTTGGTCTGTCGAGCTCGGGAAAAATATCGATTTTGTAGATCACCAATATATAACACATACCTATCACTATACTTAAATACTATATACGTACATGCTGGTTTTGTAGCCGGTTTATGCCGCATTTAAACTAGCTACGTCTGGCAATGCAATCGTACATCGTTCAGACATTATTAACGTATATTATAGGCACTGTCTATTGATTGATGTTGGCACATATATTTGTTGTTTTTCAGTAATAAATGATTACATTGAAAAATAATAATTGGCTACTCTATGACATTTTATTTACAAAAAATTCTGCCTTCTAATACTTTCATTTATAACTAAAATGTACTTGTTTGTTTTATTCCAAGAAACTTTTTTTGAATACATTAAACTGTAATTTTACCTTACACTCTCAATATGATACATTTGGAAAGGCTCTCGTATTTTGGAAAAAAAGTTTGCCGCCCTCAAGTTGACGTATTTTGGAAAATTACTAGCGGTCCCAAATTGCAAATTGACGTATTTTGGACAAATCGCGTATTTTGGAAATAAATAGCGCCCTCAATTTGACGTATTTTGGACAATTCATGTATTTGGGATAATTTATAGCGCCCTCAACTTGACGTATTTTGGACAATTCACGTATTTTGGAAAATGAATAGCGCCCTCAAGTCGACGTATTTTGGAAAGACTCGCGTATTTTGGATTAGTATAGCGCCCTCAACTTGACGTATTTTGGAAAAAAATCTGCGTATTTTGGACTGATGTTCACCAACCCGACTCGGAAAAGTTACTATATTTGAACTGTCTAGGGGAGGAGTTAAGGTTTGTTGATTGTGGCTGGGGTGGTGAGAGGAGAAAGAAGGCTGGGGGCCCGCAGTATCTAAATTAGATATTTTAATTATCAGCCAATATGACACCTATTCATTTACACAATTTACAACGTACTTCAACCATTATTAGACCCATCATAGCTATGTATACTCCTCTCAATTTGAAGGTTACGTTGAATTGAATTTGTCCATCACTGGGAAGAATTTGTTTTTAAAAAAGAGTATGGGGTGGTATTGAAGAAGGGTGGAGATTGGTGAGTATAGACATAGGCGTTGGGTGTTGAGAAGGCTTTAAACTAATTTTGAAACCCGCCCTGGGGCGGGTATAATTGCTAGTTTATTTATAAGATACTAAAAAAAATGTATGTGTTAAATTTTTGTAGTTAAAAACCTGCATCAACACAAAAAAACAGTTATTTTTAAATATTGCATTATAAAAACAGTGAAAAAGTGCACTGTATTTACACATGGATTCTGTATCTATCCTGAGCGGGTTCCCACTCAACTGTGTTTGATTAATGGTCATTACAAATAACATTGAATCTATATTTTTATTTTCTGCTTACCGTTTTATCGCTTACCATAATCGCTTGTTTGTGTAAATTGGCCTTTACAATGAAAACAAGGATATATTATCTTACTTACTTTACAGCTTCAGTGACATTGTTACTAGTGTGACCAGATAACGCATCGTGTAGATTACGAACAAAGTAGTCCCTGTATTCTTCAGCCAAAGCCATAAAGGTGCCTCCCATTATGATAAACTCAACTTTATCTACACTATGACCTAGTGACTTCAACTGTTTAAAAACAAAAACCAAGCAGTTAATTCTTCTGAAACTTAACTTTTTGAATCTGGAAACTCTCCCAAACGCAGAAAAAAATACTGTATTGCACTCTTCAATTTTCATTGGTAAAACCAATTATAATGGGCTAGCCCAAGGGTGTCTGGTACTGGATAAGCGATAGTACTAGTAGAAGACCTATCCACAAGTTTCCAATTCTAAGCTCTGTCTACACTATTAAAGTAGTTTGACAAACAAAATTTGATGTGTCTAAATAATGATAGTGATATGACGTCATCATGTCCATATATAGGCAAATCACATTTTTTTTGTCACATAAAGTTTGATAGTTTAGACAGAGCTTTAGGATGTGAATTAGGATTTCCTCAACAATAGGATTAACATCTGGAACCTTCATATTATATTTGGAAAAAAAAAAAAAAAATTAGGTTTCCTTTTTTCTGTTGCATGGGTACCAGTCTCACAAACCTTAATGGTCCACTCTGACCAAATCAATCTTAAGGATTCTTGAACTTTGACATTAAAAAAAGAAAAATTTTCTTACCTGTTCTACTCTGTGCCTTGTTTGTAGATATGGATTGTATCTAGCTCTGATGGCTCTCATTGAAGTTGGCTATATTCACAACAAAAAGATTTTATTTTATTAATAATAATAATAATAATTATATAAATCCAAAGGCAAATTACTGAATAAATGACAATGTGGGTATCAGTGGCTGATCCCAATGGAGATAAAAAATAAAAAGCTAAATAAAAAAAAATTGGCAGAGCTTTCAGGTAACACTAGCTCTTCATCAGTAGAAGTATCAATAATAATTATATAGGAATACAAGCTATACAAGAAGGAAATTATTAAATATACATATTCTTATGTGAGGGCGATATGGCATAATGATAAGGGATATCAGACAAGAATGTAAAAAACATTGATTCAAGTCCTCTCTGTGCCAAAACCTCATCCTTTAAGCAAGATACCTTCCTCACAATTTCTCGTCCTTTGGATGGGGCATAAAGCTGTTGGAAATGTACATGTACTTTGACAAAACCTTTGCTGATTATGGTTATGGCTACCGTGGGTCATGAGAAGGCCTAATTTGTTTCCTCAGTTTCTGAGGACGATTAATAAATGCAAATACTGTATTATTATTGGTGTTGTCACTTGTTTGAGAAAAAAAACCCCAAAAATTAATTTAGTATCTCTATGGTTTTACCTCATATCCAGTGTATGACTGAGTTGAATATTCAAAGTCTGAATCTGGTCCTCCAGGGCAATAAACACAGATATTACCAGTCATGCTAATATGAGGACAACGATGAGGTTTACACATCACAGCCACAACAGCAATCTAAACAATAAAGACAAATTCAGTTAATTCCCCCTGATAGGTGCTTCTACAGGGCACAAAGCTGTTAATGTCACAGTACCAAATAACATGCTTTGCAATTCTAATAGCCAGATTTGTATTGGTTTCAGCATAGAGATATTATAGTTCACTATAATATCTCTATGGTTTCAGTACTGTGATTGTTTTTACTGTTGTAATTGCCTATGAATTAACTAAAGATTAATAGATTGTTGAGTGTGTGATTAATAGTGTGAGTCTTGTGTGTGTGTGTTACTATTTCATAAGCTAGGCCATGAAGAAGGCTAAGACAATTTCTTCATGGTTAGGCAGTCCCTTAATCAATAGAAATCTGGGAAGATAATCTGAGTTGCATTATATAGCAATAAAGGCATGTCAAGCAGTATCATCACATCACGTCTATTAAAACCCACATATTTATAATGCATTTGATAAAATATAGAATATTAAAACATAGATTTGTTACTGTGAAGAATAATTACCCCACTGGCTGTACGAATTGGCTTAGCCTTCAATTTGGGAAGAAGAGCCTGAAATAAAAAGCAGATATTTAGAACAATACTATCACAATTGATTAACTATATGAGTATAATTACTAAGTAACTATAGTATAGGTTTACACAACACATTTTAAGGTTACAAGTTGTTAATCCAAGTAAAATTAATTCATGTTTTAGTATACTTAGGAAATGCAAAAACAAATTTGACTCTCTTATCTATGAAATGTTGTATATCAGACAATTAAAACCTAGTCTGAATAAACAAAGTGACTCTGTAAAAGCTAAGCTTTTCATTTGACAGGATGTTAGACAATAGGTCTTTTGTTATTTAAACTTTGACCCTTGGCTTGTGCTACTTAATTAGTTGTTGTTTTATATTTTATTCATTGGACTTGATAATGACCCCATGATGGAGTCGAAACGTCGTTCTCTTTTAAGCGTTATTTTTATATTATGTATTTACAAGTTTAGTGTTTCTGTTAATCAATAATTTAACTTTCTGGTCTTCATTGTTTTGTTTGATCTGTGATCTGTGTCCTAGGTGTATCAAAAGCAAGGGGACACAGCCCAGGCCACACTCTACAATTTGACAAATATCATACAACAGTAGGATAAGTTTAACACTTTCAATTTTAAATCCCTATGCCCTACTGTATATAAAATCTTGGATCCTTCACTGGTTGTAACACTGTAAAAACTTGAAAAGAAGCACATGGGCTTTTTTTTAGTACTCTTAGACTTGAGTGGGCTTCTTTTTAAGATGGGCTCCTTTTCGAGATGGGCTCTTTTTCCAAAAGAAGACACCTGGACATCTTTAAGAGGTTTTAAGGTATTCTCAGATGCATTTTGCTGTGTTTGTCTAACGATAATATCCAAAATTTAGCTTAGAAATATTTACCTCTTCCTGGATTTTGAGACTTAAAGCATTAATGGTTCTGTGCCCCTCGTGACCAGAACATATTCTTCTTATATGGGCTGTATTTTAACGGGTGGTCAGACCAGTGCTTTTTTAGTGCAGTTTTAAATTGGTTTAAATTTTGACACTCAAAGAGTTCTAACAATATATAGATCTTATAGAGAACATATTCTGTCTTGCTTTCGATTTCACTTTTAGTTTCTGTAATTTTAAATGTTTTAAATAATTCTTGATTATCATGAATTTCTGTATTTTGTTATATTTTATTTATACGGACAAACATTGTCTTTAATCTTGAACTAAATGGGTTGAACCTTTTTGTATTCTGTTGGAACTGCTGCAATGATGTCCACCAATCTTGGTTGAGATGCAAGACCATACTTGCGAGCTGTCAAGCTTTTGACGCGATTCAGGTTGATATCTTTGCATTCTTTATGTGCAGCAATCAAATGGTTAACAATCTCGGATACAGTTAGCACCATTAACTCCTGGTGTGATAGTTGAGGCCCTGTATAAAAAAAAATGTCTAGGTCATAATAAAAACAAAGTTCCGTCAAGTCCGCTTGAATTTCAAAATGTTCTTAAAATACAGTATAATTTTTCCCTTTGCTAGTATATAGGACTAGACCATGGGCTAGTTATTTCTTTTACAATTTAGTATTTGGGTCCGAAAGAATAATTAATCCACCACCGAAAGTGTGTCAGTACTGTCTGTTGGTCTCCTACTACAGTAGTACTATCCCAGGCCATCATAGACAAATTGCGCTACCACATAGTGATTGATATCTTACCCTAAAAAAATATTGGCCTTACTAAATTAAGGGAAATCCTAGTCAAGCTAGGTCCTGTTTCTGCTGCATAAAAAAAAGGTTAAATTTTTGTCAACGACCACCCGCTGACTTATTAAAGGGTTATTTTGGTGCAAAAATTGAGCAGAAATGCAGTCAATACAAAAATTATATTTAATTTTAAATCTATTTTAAAATAAACAGTTTTTCAGGTACAGTAGTAGTAGAGATGTTTTATTTTTACACATTTATTTTGATAATAAAAACATAAAACTAAAATAAATAGACGACGAGGGCGGCCTACATTTGTCTTATCAAGCTAGAGGCACTAGTACTACACACTAGTCTACTACTAACTAGGCCTAGTACAACTACTCTCTCTCTCTCTCTCTCTGGGCCTAGACTAGCCTCTAGCTAGGCTTACTATCCTATCTTTTAGCTAGACTAGTTTTAGGCCTAGGCCTAGTCAAGGTTGGAGCTAGCTTTTTGCACAATTAAAAAAGGCCTATAAAAAGTATAAAACACCGATCCTAAAATACATATTGTAATGCATACCTTTACGTTTGTTTTTGCCCATTCTTACGGTTAACTATTGAATAAAATAATAGGCATATGATTTTTTAAAATGCATGTGTTTTCCTGTGTTTACATCATCTTTGACGTTAAATAGCGCCCCCTCCTATCGTACTCTGTTATGTGAAAAAATTGTGAACGATTTGTTGTTGTTGATGATGATCCTTCGTCAAACCCTATTTATTTCACCTTTTGATAATTTTAAACATGTGGCTCGTCCGGGAATTGAACTCGGGGCCTCTGGCACCCAAAGCGAGTATCATGCCAGTAGACCAACGAGCCAATATATTATAAAGCGAAAGGATATGGAAATTACTGGTCTGTGCAGAGTTTAATACATTAGAATATACTGTGTTATCAATGCTCATTCGTCAAACGTTATTTAGGCCTATTTCACTTTTTTGGTTAATTAATTATAAAATCACGTAAACAACGGGAATTGAACACGGGGCCTCTTGCACCAAAAGCGAGAATCATGCCACTAGACAAACGAGCCGATCTATCAGAATTAAAAAGGATATGGGAATTACTGGTCTGTGCCGAGTTTAATACATGTAGAATAAATACGTTTTTCAATTCTAATTCGTCAAACGTTACTTACCTCTCGCACCCAAAGCGATGAACCCGGGGCCTCTCGCACCCAAAGCGAGAATCAAGCCACTAGACCAACGAGCCGATCTATCAGACTAAAAAAAGATATGGAAATTACTGGTCTGTGCCGAGTTGTTTAATACATGTCGAATAAATACGTTGTTCAATGCTCATTCGTAAATCCTTACTTATTTAACTTTTTTGGTAAATTATTTAAAGATCACGTAAAAAACGGGGCTCGTCCGGGAATTGAACCCGGGGCCTCTCGCACCCAAAGCGAGAATCATGCCACTAGACCAACGAGCCGATCTATCAGAACCAAAAAGGATATGGAAATTACTGGTCTGTGCCGAGTTTAATACATGTAGAATAAATACGTTGTTCAATGCTAATTCTTCAAACGTAACTTACGGTAATTCACTTTTTTTGGTAAATTATCTAAAAATCACGTAAAAATCAGGGCTCGTCCGGGAATTGAACCCGGGGCCTCTCGCACCCAAAGCGAGAATCATGCCACTAGACCAACGAGCCCATCTATCCGAATCAAAAAGGATATGGAAATTACTGGTCTGTGCCGAGTTTAATACATGTAGAATAAATACGTTGTTCAATGCTAATTCGTCAAACATCACTTATTTCACTTTTTTGATAAATTATCTAAAAATCACGTAAAAAACGGGGCTCGTCCGGGAATTGAACCCGGGGCCTCTCACACCCAAAGCGAGAATCATGCCACTAGACCAACGAGCCGACCTTATCAGAATCAAAATAGGATATAGAAATTACTGGTCTGTGCCGAGTTGTTTAATACATGTCGAATAAATACGTTGTTCAATGCTCATTCGTAAAACCTTACTTATTTCAGTTTTTTGGTAAATTATTGAAAAATCACTTAAAAAAAGGGGCTCGTCCGGGAATTAAATCCGGGGCCTCTCGCACCCAAAGCGAGAATCATGCCACTAGACCAACGAGCCAATATATTACAAAACGAAAGGATATGGACATTACTGGTCTGTGCCGAGTTTAATACATGTAGAATAAATACGTTTTTCAATGCTAATTCGTCAAACGTTACTTATTTCACTTTTTTTGGTAAATTATCTAAAAAGCACGTAAAAGACGGGGCTGGGAATTGAACCCTGGGCCTCTCGCACCCGAAGCGAGAATCATGCCACTAGACCAACGAGCCGATCTATCAGAAGCAAAAAGGATATGGAAATTACTGGTCTGTGCCGAGTTTAATACATGTAGAATAAATACGTTGTTCAATGCTAAACCGTCAAACATTACTTATTTCACTTTTTTTTGGTAAATTATCTAAAAATCACGTAAAAAACGGGGCTCGTCCAAGAATTGAACGCGGGGCTTCTCGCACCCAAAGCGATGAACCCGGGGCCTCTCGCACCCAAAGTGAGAATCAAGCCACTAGACCAACGAGCCGATCTATCAGAATCAAAAAGGATATGGAAATTACCGTGGTCTGTGCCGAGTTGTTTAATACATGTCGAATAAATACGTTGTTCAATGCTCATTCGAAAATCCTTACTTATTTAACTTTTTTGGTAAATTATTGAAAAATCACTTAAAAAAATGGGCTCGTCCGGGAATTGAACCCGGGGCCTCTCGCACCCAAAGCGAGAATCATGCCACTAGACCAACGAGCCAATATATTACAAAGCGAAAGGATATGGAAATTACTGGTCTGTGCCGAGCTTAATACATGTAGAATAAATACGTTGTTCAATGCTAATTCGTCAAACGTTACTTATTTCACTTTTTTTGGTAAATTATCTAAAAATCACTTATAAAACGGGGCTCGTCCGGGAATTGAACCCGGGGCCTCTCGCACCCAAAGCGAGAATCATGCCATTAGACCAACGAGCCGATCTATCAGAATCAAAAAGGATATGGAAATTACTGGTCTGTGCCGAGTTTAATACATGTAGAATAAATACGTTGTTCAATGCTAATTCGTCAAACATTACTTATTTCACTTTTTTTGGTAAATTATCTAAAAATCACGTAAAAAACGGGGCTCGTCCGGGAATTGAACCCGGGGCCTCTCGCACCCAAAGCGAGAATCATGCCACTAGACCAACGAGCCAATATATTACAAAGGGAAAGGATATGGACATTACTGGTCTGTGCCGAGTTTAATACATGTAGAATAAATACGTTGTTCGATGCTAATTCGTCAAACGTTACTTATTTCACTTTTTTTGGTAAATTATCTAAAAATCACGTAAAAATCGGGGCTCATCCGGGAATTGAACCCGGGGCCTCTCGCACCCAAAGCGAGAATCATGCCACTAGACCAACGAGCCGATCTATCAGAATCAAAAAGGATATGGAAATTACCGTGGTCTGTGCCGCAGTTGTTTAATACATGTCGAATAAATACGTTGTTCAATGCTCATTCGTAAAACCTTACTTATTTCAGTTTTTTGGTAAATTATTGAAAAATCACTTAAAAAAAGGGGCTCGTCCGGGAATTAAATCCGGGGCCTCTCGCACCCAAAGCGAGAATCATGCCACTAGACCAACGAGCCAATATATTACAAAGCGAAAGGATATGGACATTACTGGTCTGTGCCGAGTTTAATACATGTAGAATAAATACGTTTTTCAATGCTAATTCGTCAAACGTTACTTATTTCACTTTTTTTGGTAAATTATCTAAAAAGCACGTAAAAGACGGGGCTGGGAATTGAACCCTGGACCTCTCGCACACGAAGCGAGAATCATGCCACTAGACCAACGAGCCGATCTATCAGAAGCAAAAAGGATATGGAAATTACTGGTCTGTGCCGAGTTTAATACATGTAGAATAAATACGTTGTTCAATGCTAAACCGTCAAACATTACTTATTTCACTTTTTTTTGGTAAATTATCTAAAAATCACGTAAAAAACGGGGCTCGTCCAAGAATTGAACGCGGGGCTTCTCGCAACCAAAGCGATGAAACCGGGGCCTCTCGCACCCAAAGCGAGAATCAAGCCACTAGACCAACGAGCCGATCTATCAGAATCAAAAAGGATATGGAAATTAGTGGTCTGTGCCGAGTTTAATACATGTAGAATAAATACGTTGTTCAATGCTAATTCGTCAAACATTACTTATTTCACTTTTTTTGGTAAATTATCTAAAAATCACGTAAAAAACGGGGCTCGTCCGGGAATTGAACCCGGGGCCTCTCGCACCCAAAGCGAGAATCATGCCACTAGACCAACGAGCCAATATATTACAAAGGGAAAGGATATGGACATTACTGGTCTGTGCCGAGTTTAATACATGTAGAATAAATACGTTGTTCAATGCTAATTCGTCAAACATTACTTATTTCACTTTTTTTGGTAAATTATCTAAAAATCACGTAAAAAACGGGGCTCGTCCGGGAATTGAACCCGGGGCCTCTCGCACCCAAAGCGAGAATCATGCCACTAGACCAACGAGCCGATCTATCAGAATCAAAAAGGATATGGAAATTACCGTGGTCTGTGCCGAGTTGTTTAATACATGTCGAATAAATACGTTGTTCAATGCTCATTCGTAAATCCTTACTTATTTCACTTTTTTGGTAAATTATTATAAAATCACTTAAAAAAAGAGGCTCGTCCGGGAATTGAACCCGGGGCCTCTCGCAACCAAAGCGAGAATCAGGCCACTAGACCAACGAGCCAATATATTACAAAGCGAAAGGATATGGAAATTACTGGTCTGTGCCGAGCTTAATACATGTAGAATAAATACGTTGTTCAATGCTAATTCGTCAAACGTTACTTATTTCACTTTTTTTGGTAAATTATCTAAAAATCACTTAAAAAACGGGGCTCGTCCGGGAATTGAACCCGGGGCCTCTCGCACCCAAAGCGAGAATCATGCCACTAGACCAACGAGCCGATCTATCAGAATCAAAAAGGATATGGAAATTACTGGTCTGTGCCGAGTTTAATACATGTAGAATAAATACGTTGTTCAATGCTAATTCATCAAACATTACTTATTTCAGTTTTTTTGGTAAATTATCTAAAAATCACGTAAAAAATGGGGCTCGTCCGGGAATTGAACCCGGGGCCTCTCGCACCCAAAGCGAGAATCATGCCACTAGACCAACGAGCCGATCTATCAGAATCAAAAAGGATATGGAAATTACTGGTCTGTGCCGAGTTTAATACATGTAGAATAAATACGTTGTTCAATGCTAATTCGTCAAACATTACTTATTTCACTTTTTTTGGTAAATTATCTAAAAATCACGTAAAAAATGGGGCTCGTCCGGGAATTGAACCCGGGGCCTCTCGCAACCAAAGCGAGAATCATGCCACTAGACCAACGAGACGATCTATCAGAATCAAAAAGGATATGGAAATTACCGTGGTCTGTGCCGAGTTGTTTAATACATGTCGAATAAATACGTTGTTCAATGCTTATTCGTAAATCCTTACTTATTTCACTTTTTTGGTAAATTATTGAAAAATCACTTAAAAAATGGGGCTCGTCCGGGAATTGAACCCGGGGCCTCTCGCACCCTAAGCGAGAATCATGCCACTAGACCAACGAGCCAATATATTACAAAGCGAAAGGATATGGAAATTACTGGTCTGTGCCGAGCTTAATACATGTAGAATAAATACGTTGTTCAATGCTAATTCGTCAAACGTTACTTATTTCACTTTTTTTGGTAAATTATCTAAAAATCACTTAAAAAACGGGGCTCGTCCGGGAATTGAACCCGGGGCCTCTCGCACCCAAAGCGAGAATCATGCCACTAGACCAACGAGCCGATCTATCAGAATCAAAAAGGATATGGAAATTACTGGTCTGTGCCGAGTTTAATACATGTAGAATAAATACGTTGTTCAATGCTAATTCATCAAACATTACTTATTTCAGTTTTTTTGGTAAATTATCTAAAAATCACGTAAAAAACGGGGCTCGTCCGGGAATTGAACCCGGGGCCTCTCGCACCCAAAGCGAGAATCATGCCACTAGACCAACGAGCCGATCTATCAGAATCAAAAAGGATATGGAAATTACTGGTCTGTGCCGAGTTTAATACATGTAGAATAAATACGTTGTTCAATGCTAATTCGTCAAACATTACTTATTTCACTTTTTTTGGTAAATTATCTAAAAATCACGTAAAAAATGGGGCTCGTCCGGGAATTGAACCCGGGGCCTCTCGCAACAAAAGCGAGAATCATGCCACTAGACCAACGAGACGATCTATCAGAATCAAAAAGGATATGGAAATTACCGTGGTCTGTGCCGAGTTGTTTAATACATGTCGAATAAATACGTTGTTCAATGCTTATTCGTAAATCCTTACTTATTTCACTTTTTTGGTAAATTATTGAAAAATCACTTAAAAAATGGGGCTCGTCCGGGAATTGAACCCGGGGCCTCTCGCACCCTAAGCGAGAATCATGCCACTAGACCAACGAGCCAATATATTACAAAGCGAAAGGATATGGAAATTAGTGGTCTGTGCCGAGTTTAATACATGTAGCATAACGTTGTTCAATGCTCATTCGTAAATCCTTACTTATTTCACTTTTTTGGTAAATTATTATAAAATCACTTAAAAAAAGAGGCTCGTCCGGGAATTGAACCCGGGGCCTCTCGCACCCAAAGCGAGAATCATGCCACTAGACCAACGAGCCAATATATTACAAAGCGAAAGGATATGGAAATTACTGGTCTGTGCCGAGCTTAATACATGTAGAATAAATACGTTGTTCAATGCTAATTCGTCAAACGTTACTTATTTCACTTTTTTTGGTAAATTATCTAAAAATCACTTAAAAAACGGGGCTCGTCCGGGAATTGAACCCGGGGCCTCTCGCACCCAAAGCGAGAATCATGCCACTAGACCAACGAGCCGATCTATCAGAATCAAAAAGGATATGGAAATTAGTGGTCTGTGCCGAGCTTAATACATGTAGAATAAAAACGTTGTTCAATGCTAATTCGTCAAACGTTACTTATTTCACTTTTTTTGGTAAATTATCTAAAAATCACTTAAAAAACAGGGCTCGTTCGGAAATTGAACCCGGGGCCTCTCGCACCCAAAGCGAGAATCATGCCACTAGACCAACGAGCCGATCCATCAGAATCAAAAAGGATATGGAAATTACCGTGGTCTGTGCCGAGTTGTTTAATACATGTCGAATAAATACGTTGTTCAATGCTCATTCGTAAATCCTTACTTATTTCACTTTTTTGGTAAATTATTGAAAAATCACTTAATAAAAGGGGCTCGTCCGGGAATTGAACCCGGGGCCTCTCGCACCCAAAGCGAGAATCATGCCACTAGACCAACGAGCCAATATATTACAAAGCGAAAGAATATGGAAATTACTGGTCTGTGCCGAGCTTAATACATGTAGAATAAAGACGTTGTTCAATGCTAATTCGTCAAACGTTACTTATTTCACTTTTTTTGGTAAATTATCTAAAAATCACTTAAAAAACGGGGCTCGTCCGGGAATTGAACCCGGGGCCTCTCGCACCCAAAGCGAGAATCATGCCACTAGACCATCGAGCCGATCTATCAGAATCAAAAAGGATATGGAAATTACTGGTCTGTGCCGAGTTTAATACATGTAGAATAAATACGTTGTTCAATGCTCATTCGTCAAACGTTACTTAATTCACTTTTTTTGTTAAATTATTTTAAAATCACGTAAAAAAGGGGGATCGTCCGGGAATTGAACCCGGGGCCTGTCGCACCCAAAGCGAGAATCATGCCACTAGACCAACGAGCCGATCTATCAGAATCAAAAAGGGATATGGAAATTATTTTGTCTGTGCCGAGTTTAATACATGTAGCATAAATACGTTTTTCAATGCTTATTCGTCAAACATTACTTATTTCACTTTTTTTGTTAAATTATTTTAAAATCACGTAAAAAAAGGGGGACCTTCCGGGAATTGAACCCAGGGCCTCTCGCACCCAAAGCGAGAATCATGCCACTAGACCAACGAGCCGATCTATCAGAATCAAAAAGGATTTGGAAATTACCGTGGTCTGTGCCGAGTTGTTTAATACATGTCGAATAAATACGTTGTTCAATGCTCATTCGTAAATCCTTACTTATTTCACTTTTTTGGTATATTATTGAAAAATCACTTAAAAAAAAGGGCTCGTCCGGGAATTGAACCCAGGGCCTCTCGCACCCAAAACGAGAATCATGCCACTAGACCAACGAGCCAATATATTACAAAGCGAAAGGATATGGAAATTACTGGTCTGTGCCGAGCTTAATACATGTAGAATAAATACGTTGTTCAATGCTAATTTGTCAAACGTTACTTATTTCACTTTTTTTGGTAAATTATCTAAAAATCACGTAAAAAACGGGGCTCGTCCGGGAATTGAACCCGGGGCCTCTCGCACCCAAAGCGAGAATCATGCCACTAGACCAACGAGCCGATCTATCAGAATCAAAAAGGATATGGAAATTACCGTGGTCTGTGCCGAGTTGTTTAATACATGTCGAATAAATACGTTGTTCAATGCTCATTCGTAAATCCTTACTTATTTCACTTTTTTGGTAAATTATTGAAAAATCACTTAAAATAAGGGCTCGTCCGGGAATTGAACCCGGGGCCTCTCGCACCCAAAGCGAGAATCATGCCACTAGACCAACGAGCCAATATATTACAAAGCGAAAGGATATGGAAATTACTGGTCTGTGCCGAGCTTAATACATGTAGAATAAATACGTTGTTCAATGCTAATTCGTCAAACGTTACTTATTTCACTTTTTTTGGTAAATTATCTAAAAATCACGTAAGAAACGGGGCTCGTCCGGGAATTGAACCCGGGGCCTCTCGCACCCAAAGCGAGAATAATGCCACTGGACCAACGTGCCGATCTATCAGAATCAAAAAGGATATGGAAATTACTGGTCTGTGCCGAGTTTAATACATGTAGAATAAATACGTTGTTCAATGCTCATTCGTCAAACGTTACTTAATTCACTTTTTTTGTTAAATTATTTTAAAATCACGTAAAAAAGGGGGATCGTCCGGGAATTGTACCCGGGGCCTGTCGCACCCAAAGCGAGAATCATGCCACTAGACCAACGAGCCGATCTATCAGAATCAAAAAGGATACGGAAATTACCGTGGTCTGTGCCGAGTTGTTTAATACATGTCGAATAAATACGTTGTTCAATGCTCATTCGTAAATCCTTACTTATTTCACTTTTTTGGTATATTATTGAAAAATCACTTAAAAAAAAGGGCTCGTCCGGGAATTGAACCCGGGGCCTCTCGCACCCAAAGCGAGAATCATGCCACTAGACCAACGAGCCAATATATTACAAAGCGAAAGGATATGGAAATTACTGGTCTATGTGCCGAGCTTAATACATGTAGAATAAATACGTTGTTCAATGCTAATTCGTCAAACGTTACTTATTTCACTTTTTTGGGTAAATTATCTAAAAATCACGTAAAAAACGGGGCTCGTCCGGGAATTGAACCCGGGGCCTCTCGCACCCAAAGCGAGAATCATGCCACTGGACCAACGTGCCGATCTATCAGAATCAAAAAGGATATGGAAATTACTGGTCTGTGCCGAGTTTAATACATGTAGAATAAATACGTTGTTCAATGCTCATTCGTCAAACGTTACTTAATTCACTTTTTTTGTTAAATTATTTTAAAATCACGTAAAAAAGGGGGATCGTCCGGGAATTGAACCCGGGGCCTGTCGCACCCAAAGCGAGAATCATGCCACTAGACCAACGAGCCGATCTATCAGAATCAAAAAGGGATATGGAAATTATTTTGTCTGTGCCGAGTTTAATACATGTAGCATAAATACGTTTTTCAATGCTTATTCGTCAAACGCTTTTTATTTCACTTTTTTTGTTAAATTATTTTAAAATCACGTAAAAAAAGGGGGACCTTCCGGGAATTGAACCCAGGGCCTCTCGCACCCAAAGCGAGAATCATGCCACTAGACCAACGAGCCGATCTATCAGAATCAAAAAGGATATGGAAATTACCGTGGTCTGTGCCGAGTTTAATACATGTAGCATAACGTTGTTCAATGCTAATTCGTCAAACGTTACTTATTTCACTTTTTTTGGTAAATTATCTAAAAATCACTTAAAAATCGGGGCTCGTCCGGGAATTGAACCCGGGGCCTCTCGCACCCATTGCGAGAATCATGCCACTAGACCAACGCGCTGATCTATCAGAATCAAAAAGGATATGGAAATTACCGTGGTCTGTGCCGAGTTTAATACATGTAGAATAAATACGTTGTTCAATGCTAATTCGTCAAACATTACTTATTTCACTTTTTTTGGTAAATTATCTAAAAATCACGTAAAAAACGGGGCTCGTCCGGGAATTGAACCCGGGGCCTCTCGCACCCAAAGCGAGAATCATGCCACTAGACCAACGAGCCGATCTATCAGAATCAAAAAGGATATGGAAATTACCGTGGTCTGTGCCGAGTTTAATACATGTAGCATAGCTTGTTCAATGCTAATTCGTCAAACGTTACTTATTTCACTTTTTTTGGTAAATTATCTAAAAATCACTTAAAAATCGGGGCTCGTCCGGATATTGAACCCGGGGCCTCTCGCACCCAAAGCGAGAATCATGCCACTAGACCAACGAGCCGATCTATCAGAATCAAAAAGGATATGGAAATTACCGTGGTCTGTGCCGAGTTGTTTAATACATGTCGAATAAATACGTTGTTCAATGCTCATTCGTAAATCCTTACTTATTTCACTTTTTCGGTAAATTATTGAAAAATCACTTTAAAAAAGGGCTCGTCCGGGAATTGAACCCGGGGCCTCTCGCACCCAAAGCGAGAATCATGCCACTAGACCAACGAGCCAATATATTACAAAGCGAAAGGATATGGAAATTACTGGTCTGTGCCGAGCTTAATACATGTAGAATAAATACGTTGTTCAATGCTAATTCGTCAAACGTTACTTATTTCACTTTTTTTGGTAAATTATCTGAAAATCACGTAAAAAACGGGGCTCGTCCGGGAATTGAACAGGGGCCTCTCGCACCCAAAGCTAGAATCATGCCACTGGACCAACGTGCCGATCTATCAGAATTAAAAAGGATATGGAAATTACTGGTCTGTGCCGAGTTTAATACATGTAGAATAAATACGTTGTTCAATGCTCATTCGTCAAACGTTACTTAATTCACTTTTTTTGTTAAATTATTTTAAAATCACGTAAAAAAGGGGGATCGTCAGGTAATTGAACCCGGGGCCTGTCGCACCCAAAGCGAGAATCATGCCACTAGACCAACGAGCCGATCTATCAGAATCAAAAAAGGATATGGAAATTATTTTGTCTGTGCCGAGTTTAATACATGTAGCATAAATACGTTTTTCAATGCTTTTTCGTCAAACGCTATTTATTTCACTTTTTTTGTTAAATTATTTTAAAATCACGTAAAAAAAGGGGGACCTTCCGGGAATTGAACCCAGGGCCTCTCGCACCCAAAGCGAGAATCATGCCACTAGACCAACGAGCCGATATATTATAACGCGAAAAGATATGGAAATTACTGGTCTGTGCCGAGTTTAATACATGTAGAATAAATACGTTGTTCAATGGTCATTCGTCAAACGTTATTTTATATTTCACTACTTTGGAAAATTATTTAAAATAACTAACTAACGTACGTCTGGGAGTAAATGTCATTGTTGCATAACATTATTATTTTTATTACTGTATTATTCCATATTTTTTCCTGTTAAAATTAAACTTGGAAAGAAAGTTATAATACAGTAAAATGTAATGCATTTAAATCTATCAACATTTTATTTAAACGTATTGATCTCTAGCTTGTGACACTGTCAAGCCATATCGCCGCAATCAATGCGTTACTCATTATTTGTTATTGTGCTAAAAAAGAAATAATAACTATATTCACACTTGAACAATAGGTAATGGTAGATAATGCACTGCATTCATTGATATGATTTAGTTACTGTGATTGTACTGTATTGTGGTTGACAAGACAACGCTTCAAAGTATAGGTCGCGCGACGGTCGCGCTGCTGTAGCTAAAGTTAGTTATAATACTTGAATACAACCTGTTGTTTTTATATTGTTGTATATATATCATTTTTTGTAGAAGGTAAGTTTAAAGACTTAGCCAATGCCTTATTGAGTGAGTTAATTATTTTCTATTACTTTTCTGTTACTTTTCCCCCTGCTCTTGTTTCTCATAAAACGAACCAAACTCGCCGTTTTTAGATGAGATAGTGCTTTTAAAATGGAAATGAATTACCGTATTTATTCGAATAAACGCCCTGCTTTAAATATCCTTCTCCCTAGATAAACTCACCCCCACCCCATATAAGTCATTTGGAATAAATCTCCCTCCCCACCTTCACAAATAAACGCCATGTCTCATGCATATACACAATTTTGAATTATAAAACATTTCTATGTGTAGTAAAATAGACTTCCAATTATCTACAATTTTTATTTACAACATTTTAGGGAGAATGTTGATTATAGCGGGCCCCCGACTAAACCCCTTCTTTGAATAAACGCCTTGCTAAAAACTCTCCTGAACCTGAGCCTCGGGGCGTTTATTCGAATAAATACGGTGATACTGGGAAAAAGCCCACCAACCCCTACCCACCCCACTTTATCTATTCTCTAAGAAGCCTCTCTCTAAATATATTTCAGTGAAGTATAGAGGGCGGAATAGTAGTAAACATGGGAAATATTGCATTTCGGGAAGACAAAATGGCAACTGACGATACAATCGCTGCTCTTGAGACAAGATTAAAATTACTGGAATCCAGAGTTTGGAACAGAAATTCTGACACGAACTATGATGATTCAAAAGTATGTATATTTGTGTATACTATTTATAAAAAATGTGCTATTTAATTGCCCGTGTGTCTAAACTTACGAAAAACGCCCATTTTATTATCGTCAGGCCCAATAATGTCAATGCAGAAGAGTGAGAGTAATGGTCTACCGCGCCACCGCCCGTCGTATGGTGTCGGCCAGTGAACAAACCTTTTGGCATGACCTAGGCCTAGCCACAAACCAAAGCAGTTAAGCTTCAGCACTAAGCCCACACGTCATTTATCCCATGCGCTGTCTGTAACAACCTAGCCTATTCCTAGGCTAGATATTAAATTGACAATTTTTAACAATAAATTAAATATCATTTTTGTATTGCAGTTAGTTGACGACATTCACAACATACGAAAAAGGCTTTACAATGCAGTTCTTGGCAAGGAAAAGATACAGGCAATGTGGAAACGAAGTAAGTAACTTTGAGGGTTTTAACTTTTGAGGGACTGCCATTACTTGTGTTTATAACCAATTATTAAATAAACCATTAAAAATGTACTGTATTAAAACAAAGATATTTATTCTTTAGTCACTTTCATATAAATAAACTTAGACATAAAGTGCAGGCCTTGTCTTTGTAAAATTGTAGGTGTGCTACATACAAATTTACAGATACAGATACAGATTCATTTATTGTCCAAAATATTAATGGAAATTACAGTGCTCATAAACCTTGGCTTGCCTAAAATAAATATAAATATAAAGAAATTCCAGTCCTCAATACACTCAGGGGTGCAGTAGGTGTGCTGTTTATATTTTGGTGGGTAGAAGTAAATCACCCTAACCCTCACCCTCAAAGGCGGTTTAGGAGTGTGTTAGGTGAGTGATCGCACTCACTCACCTCAAAAGAAAAGTCCCTTCTACCGTTTCACTCTCTTTTACAGTATTTAGAAAGACTTTAATATATTTTAATATCATTTTTTAAACTTTTTTTTTTTCAGTGGACGAGTTGAAATTTTGCCTAGACCCTGAATCAATTGAAAAGATGACAATTTTTGAAGATGCAAAAGCTGATATCATTCTCAATGGTAAATATATGTAGACATTGTATGGGTATTATAATTTGATGCCAGAAAGTGGATGCCAGAAAGTTAATTGGTTTTAGAAACTATTTTTACATGTATTATTTGTACTTGGCCCTCGTGAGACAAGTTTTCATATCTAGTGAGAGCCCAGTTATTAAACTGAATATATGCGAATGAATAAAAAACAATGTTCATATTTGTTTTCCACAGAGGAAGGTCACTTAAAGGAACAAGCCAAACAACTGGAACAAGTTGAACAACTCAAATCTATTTTGGACAGCGACCATTTAAAAGGTGCATTTATTCTTTCTACATGAATAAAATAATACTAGAAAAAAGCAAGGAAAGTTTCCTTAATCATGTAATGTTTCCTGAGTTGAAACGTCTCTAATTTATTAACATACAAAATGTTCCTTCAACGCTGGAGGCCTCAGGTGTTTTTAGTCTTTTTCGACATATTATAATGCATGTTTTTTCTTCTGGGCACTGCTAAGGGGCTCCCATAAGCTTTGGGGCCCCTCGGTTTAGCCAGTGAGCGCTCATAGCCGTTATCCCAATGTTAATATATCTACCAACAAGTTGATGTTATGTTGGGGCCTAGGCATAAAAATACTTAAAAATTTTTCTTTTAGTATCTTCAAAATCATCAGATAAACTTCAGCCGCTTATAACAGTACAGGTAGACCAACAGGTAAAATTTATCTTTTCTATTGATTGATATTAAATTGCAATCTGTGATATTTTTATCACTGATAATCAAATTTATATCAAAATGCCATTCCATATACAGTAATTGTCTTGATGGTGATGTCAAATATCAAAATAGTTTTGAAACGTTGACAAAAGAAGTTTAATTAAAATGGATGTTCTAGTATTGTATGCTCAAATGTTTGTAACAGCAGTTGTACATGTCATAACTAATGATGACATCACAACCACCACTGATGACATCACAACCACCACTGATGACATCACAACCACCTGCACTATAATGTGAATACAGTGCGAAAGGGACAAAGCAATTAAAAAATGATTGTGACTTGATGTTTTGTAGATATTGTTCATTATAATTTTTCCTTTTAGGATAAAGCAGCAAAGTTAGATGAAGAAACCAGACAACTACTTGAAGCCTACAATAATATTGTATCCTTTCTAAAACAATGTAGATATTCTCCAGGTATAAACTATATTTTGATTACAAACATAACATGAATCAAGATTACATTTTGATAGCAGAATAAAGAGAAATTAAAAACGTCCACAGTTCTAATAGCACTAGTGTCATTGGTTGTGTAAGATTGGTGTTTGTTGTGCCATGGTGTGCTCGTACAGTCGGCTTTTGAAGGTTTTTTGGTTACTAGTTGAGCAAATAGTAAATTCCATTTCCCAAAAAATTATTGTTCACCAGATAGGCAGGTTGATCTTTATAAAAGCACTATAGAAATGACAGTGTTATGTTATAGATTGTTTAAACATTAGGCTAAAATTGATGTTTTGTATCCATTTCATATTTTTATACAAATATTATTCTCTCAAAACATTATGATATTATATAATAATATCATCACAAAAATATTTGTTATGTTACAGTTGTTACTTGTTAATAATGACATGTCTTTCTTAACAATCTACCAGATCACCATGGTATCAAAACAGTTTGTATTATGGGATGAAATTATCACAGCACAGGAAATAAAACAAAATCTAAGGAGTAAAGAACATTTATGAAGAGCGCCACCTATTCTATATAAAGAGCACCCCTATTCTCACGAATGAAATAATTATTATGGTGTTAAATAATGTTTAAAAATATTATATGAAACAGGAGCAGACCAATTTGGGGAGACATTATTCCCAATTTTTAATTCAGATTTGCACTTATTTATATTATCATTAGTGCTTGGCAATTTCAATATCTCTTTCTAATAAACAATCAACAGGTGGTATTATTTCACATGTTGAGGGTAAAAAGAACCAAATCCTTGGGAGTAATTTCAGATTTTTTTTTTGCCACAACTAGCTGGGGAGAGGGAGTTTATTTATTTGTACAAAGTAATTTAAAATCTACAACAAATTTTCAATAAACTTACACATCATATTACGAACATTGCTACCTAATCAATTTTTCGAAACTTTCTATTATTTAAAAGTCGAAGATAGTCAAGTCTCGGGTCCATTCTATTGTTGCCACAGATTGATATCTATGAATGGATGATTAGTTGTGAACACGGACGCTAGTTGATCATACCCAGTACGTTTTGATCGTGATTTGATCATTCGGGAAACCACCTCACAAGTTTGTTTTTTACATACCCCATACGTGGTGTACCACAAACTTATATCAACATTATATCAAAAAGATTACCATAATTCGTCAAATTAAAATCTTTCCAACTATTGAATCTATCGGTACTGTATACAGTATATTTAATTATTACAACTATTTATTTGTTATTGTTGTTGGTAGGATTGGTGCTGTCGTAGTATTTGAAAATGTTAATTGTGGTCAACTATTAGTTTTGAAGTAGTAACGTAAATATTTTGTTTTAAATGTTTCAAATATATTGCATATTTATTCAACATTAAAATTGTTTACATAATTTAAACTATATAATAGGAAAATATTTAACACAAACTGCAACAGATTGTATGTACAAAAATAGACGCATACAGTCCCGAGAAATGTAAGATAAGCCCACATTTATCCCGTCACCGGACGGAGTTCGGTCTCGTCTGTACGTATTATCTATTTGTTGGTGCTTTTAGTAGAAATTAGGCCTACGAACAATTTATTTCGTATTCCTAAAAATTTCATTGGGATTTTTACGTATCTTCTGAATTAGATATGCTATCGTCTAGGCATATTTAGTTCATGTTCAAAGGTGATTATGTATTAGAAATAAAGGGAGTTGATATTTTCTCCTATGAGTTCATCTGGGATTGGTTTGTTATTATTATTATGTGATTATTCACATGGGTGGGTTAGGCGTGCAACACAACAACAGATTCGTATTGATTTTATTGATTAATTTACCCAGGGATGAGTAATAGACTGCTATCAATATGTCATGATTTGTTTGTAGCATGGAGTAAAAAATAAGAAGAATAATTATTCTTTACTCCATGTTTGTAGTCAGTAGACTAGGCAGTTTATGATGTTTAAATAAATATATCTACTGTGTGTTAAGTGCCAAGATGTTTTGCTGCTGATTCTGCTCTTTATACTGTATTTTTATCAACTTTTATAAGGCAAACAACATGCATACAATACATTTGGTCAAAGATAATCTACAATGGAAGACTTACTCGAACCATGGCTGAAATAGCACATTAATTAATTCACGTGACACAAGCGTTAAAATTGGTCCATATTAACATTTTAAAATATCTAATTTACGAGCATAATTTTGCATATCTTATATATTATATAACTATATATAAAACATGGATGTTTTACTTTATCTCCATTGAGATCCAGCCACTGATACCCACAGCATTGTCATTTTTCAGTAATTTGCCTTTGGATTTATATTAAAACATATAAATATATAATTCTGTTTGCACTATGGCATGTTACAGATGCGTTCAGATTTTATAATGAATTATGGTGAATCTATTTTGAGATTAAAATGTTTTCATTTTTCCCTTATTCGTTGAGATCTCTCAACTGTCGATGTACATTGCGTTGTACTACTAATCATTAACACGTGCTGACGTCATGGGAATAGAGTATCCGTTTATCAGCCAATAGAAACATAGTTATTATAATATTGTGACGACAGAAGTGATCTTTACGTGTTATTAACGGATGAAATATATCGTCGTTTCAAAATAATTTCCCCGAGTTTAGCAGGTGAATTTAACGCGTGTGTTTAAATATAACTCTGTTTCTAAACATTGTCATATTTTTTAAGACTTAGAAACTCTGAAATTATAATCTGACCTTTCATGTATATATTTTTAGCACTGGTGGCCAGGCATATAATTGAGATATAATTGTAATTACAGTGTTTACTGGACACGAGTCGTCGTTGATGTGATTGGTTATTTCGTAATTTAATGCCCCCGGGAAATGCATTTTCTCAGAAAGTGTGTCATTTTTTCTGTAACAAATTGTCTATAAAAATAATTATGTCTATTAAAGATTATCGTATAACCCCAGCACTGAACTTAATTTAACTTTATTTATGCTTTTTGATGACCAAAAGACCTGTATAGTACTAGTATAGGCCTACTTTATATATTTTATATACACGTTTTATGCCATTTTAACCCTCATTTTTAGTATAGTTTACTATAGGCCTACTTTTTCTTGTATTGCTGAAATGAATGATAGAATGAATATTTAATTATGATATTTGTCACGTGACAGTGGAATGATTAGGAAGGTCCATATCACAACGCTTGATTCCTCAATAAAAAAACTCATAAATAAATAAAAAAAATAAAGCTCATCTGTTCTCCAAAAAAAAGAAGAAGAAATCCACAACATTTCGTTTTGTAGAGTAGGCCTATGTGAGGCATTGTTTAGCCTTATTTCGAATCGCTATTTATATTATTTTCGCGCCGGGCCTTTTTAGGCAGTTTTATTCAAGAGAGGACGGAGGAAATCTAGAAATCTATAGTATCACGCGGAAACTTAAGGTTACTACGGCTGAAAAATGGGTATTTTGAAACTCGGACTGAGCATGCGCAAACCACAAAGCACGTCTGGGAAAAGATGGATGAGATGCAGACAGTAGTAAGACCAGTTCAATAAACTATTTCATTTTAAAATCATAATCTAATAATTTTAATCCCAGACAAAATACCTTTTTGCCCTCGATAAGTTAATTAGTTAAGCACGTGGCCATATTAAAAATAGCTATGACAAATGAATTAAGTTGGCCATTAACTGGAACTCAGCGGACGAGAATAGTACAACAGAAATATATGACCATGGATTGCGGATGTTATTTAATACCACATGAAAATGTTTAATGTGTGTTGATATCTATAATTAAAGTGCGGTGGAGGTTAGCAAAAATACCGCACAGATTGTGAACATTTGAATCCGGTTGATATTATTTCATTATTGTCGAATGCGGATAATGATGACATGAAAAATGTCAAACTATTTTATTTGTTAGATTATTGAATCACGAGTTGTTTTCCAGTGTTCTTTGTATCTCTGTATACTGAGCAAGCCGACCTCTACCTTTATTTATTCAATGGAGAATAATTATACAGAAAAGTTACCGGCTGAGGATGAAACTACAATAGTTCTGCCTACAAAATTAATAATAATATAGGGCCTATATCAATGTTAACGACATTTTGAATCAACAATAATGTGTTAAATAATATGATTTTATGTAATGACATGAGATAATTATGAATGTGATCAAAAGTGGTGTTTTTGCCACAAAAGAGAAAACAAAAATATATGTCAAGTTGTTTTATGTTCAATTGGACAGTGTGCAATATTTTGTTTACTCTCAATCCCTTAGATTCCCTGATTTAGTTAAGTGATAATTGGTAATCGATCAGTGATTATGGTTCGGTTGTTATTTTCTATTAAAGTCTTAATATAGCCACTACTGACGCAAACTGGCAAGCTCTCATTAGCAAACACAAGACATAACGCGCCGAGTCTTCGAACATTGAAAACGTGTATTACGTAGAAGTGACGTAAACCAGTTCATTGTGAAATATCAAAAATAAATGTTCACGTTAATTTTCATCAAAGAATATGATTTTCATGAATTTCAAAATTACAAGACATAATGTTACGTCACGTGCCGAAGCTGTCGGGTTACTGGTCAGCTGAAGGCATACAACATAAAATATTCACTTCAATAATAATTCGACCCCAATAATTCGACCCCAAGTGTGATTCCCCTCCATATACAAAATAAGTGTTCATTAGGCCTATGTGGTGGAACATTCCTCATTTGGGTTATTGAAATCCATTTCTAATTACAGTACAAATGTCGTCATCTTTGGATGGCAGGCCGTTCTATAAATAGCAAGTACATAATATATTTTATATTATAGTGGCTAATTAAAGCCGCATCTTAAGTGCACATCGCGTTGTAACTATAGCAACCGGTTTATGTAAACACATTTTTTCTGTTCGTTCACAAATGACAGAGAATGAGATAGGCCTAACGAAATAAAAGAAATATTAGCATTTAATACAATCATTTTTTTTATGTAGGATAACATGTTCAGATATGTTGTGCTGCGAATACAGTCCCACAACACGGAATACTATACATAACCGGTACATTTTGATAGGATATTGCCTTTTGCTCATGTTTGTAGCCTACCCATAATAATACACACAAATGAAATCTGGGTCTACTGATCATTCAATATATGAATGATCAAGGCCAAAGTAATATGTACGATCATCAACTTATGACAATTTGTATTTTTATTTACTTTATCTAACTAAAATGGGTGAGTGAACTGCGCGGACGTAGTAAACAGCCACTCGTCTGCGAGTCATCATACGACCGCCCTTAAACTTGGTGGCTATCTTACCGGTCAAATCAGACCAAACATAGGCCTACATTTTGTAGGTCACGCCATCTAACAGTTTAAACAGTCGAAATAATTTCCATTTGGAATTGACGACGTCGTATCGGCATGTAGGCTAGGCACTATAAGTTAAAATCTATTAATCTATAACTCATTTATTAATTTATAATTATTTGGACTATAAAGTAATTTATTTTAATTTTAATTTAATCAACTTTGTTTAATGAGGGTGACTCAAAACATGCATGAGGCCCTCAACACTTAAAAAATCGGAACGATAACAAATACAAAAAGACGAGAAAAAGGAAAATAAAAGTAATGTTTTGTATTAAGAAATTATAATATTAAAAAAGAATTTTATCTTGAA
Source organism: Antedon mediterranea (assembly GCF_964355755.1). Lineage (NCBI taxonomy): Eukaryota > Metazoa > Echinodermata > Crinoidea > Comatulida > Antedonidae > Antedon > Antedon mediterranea. The sequence goes on from NC_092675.1 coordinate 22,809,733, forward strand.
TAGTCGGTACACTAAAATATATAAATTAAAAACTTTAATGCTATGCGTTTGACCTCCTTTTATATTAGGAGGCATTCATTATTAAAAGGGAAATTCCCGAGTTCGTATGCTTCATTTTCTCATCATAAATTATTCCTGCACTCCCTGAAATTTTAAACCTAAAATCCCATGTAGATAGATATCCCTTTAAGCGGCCAGTTAATTGTTTGGCCTAGTTCAAACTTGTTCTACTAGTAGAGGCTTTATTAAATTATTTACTACAATTTTCCTCGTTTTTTTGTTATTTATCATGGAGCTCCATGTATTTATATTGGCCTACCATACGAGCAAAAAATAATATTCTAAACAAATTAATAAGTACATTGCGACTTGTGATGATGTATGAGTCATGTGGCAGTATGGGAGTTTAGTGACCAGCCACCCACTTATCTCCACGCATGCGGAAATTATTATCATTATTTTGTACAGCTATCATTAATATTATTGTTTTGAACTATTACCGACCTCATTGACATAGTTGCGTAAACACGGAAGTAGCTGCTAGGTTGCGTCACCTGAAGATGGTATGAAACCCGTGATATGATTGGTTAGCATTTACACGTCATTTAGGGGACGTCCCCATTAGTAAGGTATAACAATTCATATGTTTTATAGCTATTTCGGGATTTTTAAAAGAATTTCTTAATATTGAATGTTAATATTAAAAAGTAAAATACGTTGTAATGCAATTTTACAAATGGTTGTATTTATTCACTTTTATTTTGGGGTATTTTTAACGTTCACACGGGCGTTCACACAAACATTCATTGAAATCCCACTTAATACTTTGACCAATCAAATATAGGCTTTCTCCATTCATGGTAATTGTTTAGACATCACTGCTCCGATAAAAATCGCATGCAGTACGTTGGAAGGGAAAGCAGGGTCATCATTACTACAACGGAGTTCTGAACGAGAGGAAGGCACATTCAAAGCAGAAAATAATTCACTGTAGGGCATACGACCGTTGTTTTTAATAGTGAATATTATTCTGTACCGAAGATGAGTGAAATTAATGCTTTGAATATTGCCGTACACGGTTCAGAAGCCGACGAAAAGCTAGCCATGGTGTTGAGCAAAACACCACCACCGCTTGTCCACATCTCCCGGGTGAAAGAGGAGGGACGGGCGGCGACAGATGGGAGTGAAATAGACAGCTTTGATAGCCAGGCTTCCCTATCTGAAAGCGATGATGAACAATTTGTAGATGCTGAAGAAGACCTAAATGTTGCGAATAAAGAGAATGGACTGAAAAAGAATGAAAAACGTGTTAAGAGCGATATTGAAAACAACAACAATAAACCCTGGCAGCCTCCAGACGAGGAACTACAGGAGAAAATTGTAAAACAAGTTGAGTTTTATTTCTCTGACACAAACATAACAAAGGATGCATTTCTTCTGAAGCATGTGAAACGAAATCGTGAAGGTTACGTAAGTTTAAAGCTCATTACTTCTTTTAAAAAAGTAAAGAAATTAACAAAAGACTGGAGAAGTGTTCGCCATAGCCTACAGCAGAGGTCTGTAAGTTTAGTTGTGAATCCAGATGGAAAGAAAGTGAAGCGAAAAGACCCACTACCTGAATATGATGAAACAACACCATCAAGGACCGTTATTGTTGTTAATTTACCATCGCAAAATCCTACCATTGAGAATGTCAATGAATTGTTTAAGGAATGTGGTGAAATCAGCCTTGTACGGATCATTCGTCCAGGAAAGTCCGTCCCCCCAGACATTCGCAAACACATGGGGAAACACTATGATATTGGAAATACTCTGTGTGCACTTGTTGAATTTGAAAAATCTGAGTCTGCGCTGAATGCTGTGAAACTGATGAGCAATGACGATAATTGGCGTACAGGTATGCATGTCACATTGCTTGCCCCAAAGAAAAATAAAAAGGAACCGGGAAAAACAAAAGAGGATGGACAGACCCTCTCACCACAGCAGAGGAGTTTAACGCCAGTTGGCAGTGGTGCAGAATCTGATGGAAGCATGAAAGGGGATGAAAAACGTCGTCGTCGTAGAAATAAAAGAAAAAATCGTGTTGAAGAACTAGTGAATGAGGGCGGGGATAACAGTTCGTCCGAGCCTGAACTTTCACCGTCAACAGATAGACGACAGCAAAGCAAACCAGTAGCCATCCCACAAGCAAGAAGTCCTAATCTTCTAAGCCCAGCCACTACACCAAAATCTAGTCCAGTAAACAGTCCACACAGTAGCCCCCGTGTGCAGAAAAAGAGTATTGGCCGCTCGCCATTAGCTGAAAGCAACCGAGCAAGTCCAAAGAACAGCCCTAAAGGAAGTCCTGAATCAAAATATAAATACAACGATGGATCACCACCTGAAGGAAGCAGTCCGTGGGTGCGAAGACGACGTCTTCTTGCGGCAGAATCCTCACCCGCTGCTGGAAATAGTCCTGTTGGCAGTCCGAAGATGATGCGACATTCTGCGGCTTTGTCTGGTATTATACGCAATCCAAGAGGACCTGATGGAACGCATGGCTTTGCTTGTAGTAAAGGCAGGGGTAAATTTATCTCTGTGTGTTGAGTTTTTCCCTTACTTCAAAGGTGAGGACCTTCTGTATGATACAGTACAGTTTGTTAAGTTTGGATGAACATTCCACATATTTAATTACAGTATATATTTAAAAAAAACCTTAATTATACAGTATTTGTTTACTGTATCATTACACACAACAAAAGCTATATTGTTTCTCAGGGTGCGATATAATTTTTGTTTGTGTCACCTAACAACAATGTGTGTGATAAAAGCATGGATCTTTGCATTAAAATACATGCACATTTATAAATTAATAACTAAAATTAAAACAATGTATTATAATACTTATACGATTTTCTGATCAATGCTTACGTGTACTGTTAGCCTTAATTTGAAACATTTCCATGAATACATTTTATTAACATGAAGAACAGTGTATAATGTACAGGAAATTTTACTAATGCTGTACGCAGTACTTTGTGCTATAAATACTGTTTTACTGTACTTTTATTTAAATATATTTATTACAGTACTGGAAAAAAAATTAATGGAATGTCAAAGCATTAAGAAAATATATACTGTACTGTTGTTTTTTAATCATTATACAGTACTTTGATTTGTTTCCTCTAAGGAAGCCGGATTATCCTATAGTACTGGGAAGTGATATTTGGTACCATGCCATTCTAGTTATCAGGAAATGGGGTTACGTTAGGTCACCTAGAGCAAGTTATATCCTGTTTGGGACATGATATAATAATATATACATGTATAATTGACTAAAGTGGAAGATATTTCCCTATATAAATTAATAGGAATACAGTACAATGATTTATTTTCCCCCATTTTTATGTTATTAATTTATTTAAAAATCTAATTTCTGTTTCTTTATAAATTATGGAGATTATTTATTGTTACATACTGTACTATAATTGATAACAAATTCTATAAAAAAATAATTACAATTTTATTGACTATTTCTACTAATTGATATTACTTTTCAAGTACAGTAATTCAATTTGTATTGTCTAAAACAGAAATACTTTTTACCAAAAATTAAAGTGCTTTTAAAAGTTAAACCCATTTTAGATGAAAAATGTTCACTTATTTGAACCACATGTACTTTACAAGTGACTGACTCATCCCTGTGGTTGAATTAAAACTGAAATTATTCTGGTGGTTTTTTTTTTTTTGAACTACTGTTCACATTTTTATTACAAATCTTTGGATTACTTTTGTACAGATATACACTAATTGTACCCCCAACCAAAACAATTTATAGAAATGTTTAGGCCTATAATTTTAAATATTTCAGGTTTTTTTTTTTTATTTAACAGACTTAATCTGTGACCAAAGACAGTAATAATTGTATGTTTAATTGTAACATTTATTTGATTGCGTTTGTTTCCCAAAATATTAATCGATAGAAGTATGGTACGCCACTGTGCCTTCCTTTATCACTTTTTAGTTATTGCTGTTAATTTTCATAAGAGCAGCTCGGTTTCTTCAGTTGATTTAAAAAAAATTATGATTTTCTATTTTTTGGCATTCTTGTGGCACTATTTAAAGGCCAAGTTCAAGTTTGCATACCACTTTAGTATTATAGAGTATACTTAATACAAAGAGAATAGAAAGAAGTATAGCCTACCCATTCAAATCCCACCTAAAGTACCGTTCAAGGACTATACCATGTTCTATTCCACAACCAGTAAAATAGTGTGAATAAATGCTTTATCAATAACAAGGTTATTAAGCAAACATAATACATTGTAAACTTTAAAAACAGAAAAAATATATTTATTGTTAAGATTGTAGATTTGACTGTGTTGAGATTTGTAAATATTAATATTTAATATTACATAATTTTGTTTTCATTTAATATGATTTATATTGCTTATTTTGTTTGTAACTTAACATTTAATTTGCTACAAATCTAATTAATTATTGCAATTCATTTTCTTATATTTTATATAGTAATAATTTGTAAATTAAAGATTTTTATGGAATGAATGTAAGATGCAAAGCAGATGTGGTATGTTAAAATTTCAAGCAATTTATGTGTGTTTTTTCAAAAGTTACACAAATGAAAGTAAACTGGTTTGTTGATAAAAAGATAATAATTTTAATTAATTGTGATGCTGTATTGATTACTGAGGTATTTATGCCACAAGAGTAAGCATATTTGTATACAGAGTAAAGACTAACATATTCAATTATTATATAACTGACTGGTGTATCAAGATTTGGTATTACTATTTCGTTTTTTTATGTCAATATGCCTAAAGCATTCCAGATAATAAAATTATTTTCTTTTGTTTAAAGCGAAAGAGGCTTGGAATTCTTTGAATATTTCTTGTCTTTGTTCTGAGTGATTATACTGTATATAAAAAGATACTGTAGTTGTGGACTGTAGAATAGTTAAAAACTGTATATTAAACAGTTTTAACTGCGATATAGCTTTATTTTGATAAACTATATAATAGTTTTATTATGACTGTCCAAAAAAACCCGTAATTTCATTTCCGAAAGCATGCGCAAAACACCTTTGAATAGACAACTGAGGCTTGGTTCCCATAGAGACGCAACACAATCACGTAGATGCAACGCAAGCGAGCTGACTACAAATGACAAGCAACAGTTTCCATCGCTTGTGATTGGTCAAAGCTTGACCTTGTGTTAAATTGCGTCTCTCACCAACTTGACCGATCATTATTCGACCTTAGTACTGTTATGTGTTTTGCATGTGACTCAAGCAGACTGACGTACCTTCAAAAACAATATGCATTAAAATCGCAAAACGATAAGAGAGATACATTGAAGAATTAGTTCGGTTCTTTGTAAACATGGAGTAGCCTATGATGTCACTACAAGAGGCCGATATATACCTGACGTCATTGGTCGCTACTGTGATCGTCTGCCGACACAATGAGTATTAACAAGGTGTTTCCCTGATGTGATCTTCAGACCGTGATGATATATGATGGTACAATAATTTAAATTACACTATGCATTTAAACAATGCGCTTATTTCACGAATGGACGTGTGAACACTGAATAGTTGAGTTGGTTCCACAATTTTCCACCATTCCAGACATAACAGTGATGCGGGCTGGATACAGTGTAGGCTTACCTATAATTAATGATTAAGTTGACGTTTAGCTTATAGATATTGGAACGAGCTACTCCAACCAAGAGTATTCAGCTGCAGTTGTTGCAAGAGAAAGATTCGTGACTGAGGCCAACGTCAAAAAAAAGGTTCAGCTCAGCTCGATGAGATTTCCCCCATCTTTAAATAGCGCACGCGACATCATGCACATTATATAAGGCACACAGCGAGGCTGCGAGGAGTGTAGGATATAGAGGTAATTGTAAAACCTGAAACGATTGAGAAAAAACAAGGTGTAATTCGAAACATCTAAAATACTACGCCTACTTTGATGGCGGGGCAGATGAAATAATTTTGTATTAGGCCTACAATATGTATAATAATACAGTCCATCCAAGGAAGTATACTTACCCGGGTTTTAGCTTTTCAGCTTTATTCAATATCTAACCATTGTGACCACCATATGCGCCCTGCCACTCCCCACCGGTGCACTCCCTAATTTTCGCGGCTCAACCTAATTAACAATGTTCCACTTCTCATTGTCCATCAAAAACTAAATATCGGTAATTGGCTTAAATCAGTGAAATTTCATTCTTTCCTAGTTTAAAATTGAAAAGAACGTCCTTTTTTATATATTTTGTAAAAACATTTGAATCTTATATTGTAGGCAACACACATAATGACTAATTCTTTTAGGGCCCATTTCGTTACAGATTAAAATATGCAAAACGTCAATTAGGACGTCTCTTACCATGGAGGTATAAATGCTCTTACTGGAGTTTTAATTCATACTTAGGCTACATCGTCTCTGAATTCGTCGTAGGCAGAAAGTCTTACACAATTCATCTTCGTCGTCTTCTTTGGGTTTTGTTCAAAATCAAGTTTGGCGACGTTCCATCATGATTTCTTTTCTCACAATAAGTATCCTCCCTAATGAGAGTAGCAGAGTTTCATTATTATTGGCGAAGTAGAGTGCTCCCAGAATATTATTAGGCCTACTTTAGAGATTTGCTGAGATGAATGCAAAATTACTCCCGGCAATTAAAATCAGAAAATTAGGTTGGATCGGCCATGCATTTATTTGGCGGTTAATGTTAGAATTTCATTACAGATGAGTGTTTTTTTCATAATGAGATGATTCACTTGGAAGCTGGACCTGCAGCTGTCAATAAACTTAGACTCGAACCTTTTTTTATACCATTTTTAATGAGGGTGATCCATCAAGCAATTGCTGATCATTAGGGACCCTCAGAGGTTCACACGACAAACATATTATACACAAGATGCTCTACATAAACAAATTCTTATTACAAGTCTTTGGGAGTGGAGTTGTAAATGTCATTAGAAAAAATCCTGACATGTGACGGGACTTGTACTCAGGACCCTTGGTGTAGTAGGAGTGGTAGCCAAGCATCATAACCACCAAGCCACAACACTCCAGAGCTCCATTATCTATATAGGCCTATAAATTATGGTTAATATAAGACATAGGCGAGCACAATGCAAAAACTTCGGTATAAATCTCCGCCTTGGGTACCTACCTTATCTATCTCAGATGTACCGCGAAACGTAGATTTGATAACATTAGTTTTCACATCGACGCTATTGTTCCATATTTCTATCTTAGGAAGATATTATAAAGGGTTTTATAAGAAATTTTCTGATTTCAATCGGTAAATTTTAACTCTACGCGCGGTAGAAGTAATTTCCGGGTTCACGGTAAGGTGTTGGTTTCAACCAGGGAGTTGTAAAACAACTACCTGTTTGAACTAAGTTGGCCGTTGGTGGTTGGTGGCGATAGTCATTTTGTTTTTTTGTTTATTTTCGGACCGCGCGTGTGAAGGTATAGTAGTACATAAAGATCAAATTAAATACATTCATGAAACATAGGAGTAAATTGTGGGAAATAATTATATAAAATTACATTAGGCCCTATATCGAGTTTAAACAATTTTTTTCTATGTAAAATTCTGCATGCGGCAATTTCAAGACACACCCCCCGGAAGTGTCCTACTTAAAAAAAAAACTGATTCAGACAAACGAAATACAATTTGAGGAATAATTATGTGTATTATCAAATTTCCTTTCTCACAGGTAGGTACCATGTAGATATCTATACTATGCCACTTAAAATGTCTCCCAAGGTGTTGATACGACTGATTTTAAAAATCAGAAGACTGTAGATCTTGGCACAGACCGTACATCAGTGTATATAGACCTATAATATCATAAAGGTCGAAATATCATCACCACAGCTAAAAATTGAATTAATCCAGATTATCAACTGCTGAGCTTTCCATGAAAGCTGTTAACCTTTTCATCGGAACTTAGATCCCGGAAAAATAGCGGATGCGTACGATTTAATAGCCGATTATAACCCAACGCACACTCTGTGAAATCAATTAGGTAACGGATATTATAGCAATAGTAGCAATATTATATTATATCGTATAATTATTGAATAATGACTTTTGTGGTCAACCTTTGTAGTAGAGTGTCAAGAATTGGAATTCAAAGCCCAAACTTCGACACAGTGTTGAGCCACTCTGGTGTTGTGACTTATTTTTCGTTATTTTTATATTTTAATTTCCCAGCATGATGCAATAACATGTTACCTAGGTAAAACAGTAGAGGAATATCAATTTTGTCAACGAAACCTTGAAGCTATGAGTCCTGATCAAATACAACTCGGGGCCGCGTTTGCACGGGAATAAACGATAATCAAATCATTAGACAACGTTATAACGTAACAAACTGTTTGAATTACTTTCAGAATCCTATTTATTTTGTCGATTTTAGTACAGTAGTCATAAATGAAAACATTTTCCGCTGCCTACTTAACCCACCCCTTCTGACCGTACATGTATATACGCTTGAAGCCACGAAGTCTAGTAAAATGTTTTGTATATCAAATCAATTATTGTTTGATTACGAAAGTAATATTATTTATTCTTAATTTTATTCTTTAGGTCCGCTTTCAAACTCTTTGTTATTCATGATTTCTTTTCAGTGCTTCTTTTTAAAGATTTACCGTGTTGATTTGTCAATAGATTAGATACAAAAGATACATCGAATTTAAAACCGGTTGTTCATTGTATGCATTGTGACCAAAATTTACAAATGCAATATTTACATTATTCTATTTTTACAATTTTTACAGCAGGTAATATTAGCAGAAATTGAAATTCTCATTGAATGCTTTCAATCTTTATAATCGTGCCATGATAGATACTATTAACATCTACTTATCCTCACAGCAGCATAAAACCGAAGCCGTCAATTTTACGTCATACAGTCACGAGGGTAGTGACGTAGGCTGGATGTCATTGGTTATAACGTCATTGATCTGCTTGGATGTCAAGTAACAACGAAATAGAGATCCGGATAATTTGCAATAAGTTTTCCACGAAATGAAACATAAACATGGTTTAGATAGAATCTTAAAACGAGGGTGACGTTGATATGATTATTATTTTTTCTCTACACGAAAAACACGGTGCTCAAATGATTATTATATATATAAGTGTGGTGGCCTGTTTCTCTCGTGGAAAATTCCACCAGAAACTGTCTATCGAGTTATATTGATTGATGCATCAAATCGTCTTCACAGTTTACTTTATGTTAGCCCTTGTTTACTTTATTTCTTTTTTAATATAGTTGTTTTTTCTTTTTTATTGAATTGTTGTTGAATTGTTAAACTTATGCATTTTGACTAATTTTTTATTTGTTGTGACAGGAGCAAACCTCGATTAGCGAAAGCTATTTTTGGCTTCTTTTCACATATTGTACTATTTGTACTGATGTGAATATTGAAAGTTAAGAAGTTAACAGATAAGCAACTACAATTTACAATTCCTATAATTGTGGGTATTGGTGACCTTAGTTGTAGTCAATTTTGGATTAAGTATTTTGAAAAATAAACATGACATAAATAGGTTAAAATATGCAATACGTGCCAAATTTAATTTTCATAATATATATATATACATATTATATATAATAATGTAAAATAGGAAATGTAAAATTGAATTGTTGGCTTGTTACGTAATTCCAAATCTAGTGATATGCCCATGATTCAAATACTAGTAATTGGTGTGGAAATTTCCCATAGTGTTAACTTGTTTATTGATTGTCTGAGGTACTTTATAATTTTCATTGTGATTATTTTCTGCTTTTATTTCACTCACGAGAATTTATGACGGCATATCGCAAAATGACTGAGCGATTGAGGGCGGTATAGTCATTATTTTTATTATCAAAATATTCATTTGTTTTAATTCATGCAGTTATCATTATGTCTATTCTATATTTGTTATTTTCCCGTTTATTAGACAGAATTAATTAAGAGTTTTAGCAAAAGTTATCTGAGGGAACCGAATCGACTCACTTGCAGTATGCGATTTGGTGGACAAAGAATTTTAAACTGCAAACTAATCCAAAATACACGAATCTTTAAAAACAAGGCCATATACATGGCTGCAGACGCGTGCTCAACTTAGTGTTTACCGACCAACCGACCGACCGACCAACCAATCGTCATAGTGAGCTGTAGAGTCGCGTTGCACGCGATTAAAATTAATACGTAAACTTGAGGGCACGCTATTAATTTTCCAAAATACGCGAATTGTCCATAATAATAAGTCAATTTAAATATTAGTTCTGACGATTGACATTGATTGGAACCCTCAAGTCGACTCAATTTGGAAAATTAATAGCGCTTTCAAACTGACGTATTTCGGACAGACTCCTGTATTTTGGACTTGTTAGCGCCCTCTAGTTGATGAATTTTGGACAACCTAAATCATTTTAATTTAAATTAATAGCCCCCTCAAGTTTAGGTATTTTTTAAAGACTTACATATTTTGGATAAGTGGAGGTAAAGACTAAGATGTTGATATATTAATTACATTATTATACGTATTAAAGTCTATTAAAAAATTTTTTGCTGTCTCCTAAATTGTTTTAATAAGAAACTACTGTAGGAACTAGTAACCAACTGAAAAATGGCGTCACCACCTTCCGTCTATTTATTTATCTAAAAACGCCGAGATCATACTGAGAGTAACTAAACTGGTCGCATTTTTTAATTGTCTAACCAAAAACGTCATTTCTATCTCATATAATATTTGTGGAAAACATCGGAGAAACAAAAACATAAAAAATAAATAAATAAACACAACACGACACATGTCAGCTATCAAAGCAGTAAAGCTTGAACCATCAGCTGTATACGAACATTTTAATTCAGCTGGTCACTCGATTGCAAATTTCAGATACTAATTTTTTAGGTTTTTATTAAATTGTGAACATTGCTTTCGTGGTGATACTGTATCAGAAAGATATATTTACGTAATAGTCTTCAGTAGAAGGTCTCCGTACCAAGAAATAGAAACATCAAACAAAAAGTTCCGGATTTTCAATCTCGGTTGGTTCCCAAACACAGATTTCTTCTAGGCGTTCTGTTCTGATGATGAGAATAGTTTCTCAAAACATTTTAAGGCAGTTTGCCTATTAATTATCAAATTCCTCCCAATCGTTATTTTAACTCGAACGTTTGGGGGAATCATACATGATATTTTTTCACTGTTATTGTTTATAAATTAATATTATTTGTTTTCTTTTGTGGGTCACTTTTATTTCTCCATTTGTTACAATTCCTCGTAAGACATTGAACATAATAATTGAAAAGTAATGTAATACATTGATGTTTATTTATAATTTAAATCAATATATCACCGGTGTATAATTATGTGTGTAAAAATGCAAGAAAGTACCGTTTATTCTTAATAAATATATTCATGTGTGTAGGGTTCAAATCTTAACTTTTATTGTCCGTTTTGTGTTGAGTTCACTCAACCATTCAGTATTGCTAATTTGCATTTTGTGGCACACCATGTGTGCAGCTAGCTGCATATTGTTCTATTGTATTCAGTCTCACAATAGCAGTAGCAAGTGAAGGGAACAGTAGTGCTGTACACTGCGGTGTGCAGTGCATGTAGGTAGATTATTCTACAAAGTTTAGGACTAAGATTTTAAACCTGTAATTGGTCGCTTTGGAGGATCAACCTTTGGTGAGTTTTTCCTTTATGTTTCTAGTAGTTGTTAGTGTTATTATTTGTTGTAATTTGATACAGTATTTATGCATATTATTTATGGAAAGTGTTTTTCTTATGTTACGCCATTAATTCGTATTTGCAGCATGGACCTATGGGTCCATGGTTGCAGTATTCATATTATGTTAACCCTGTAGCTATATATTTAAATTGATATTTTGAAATCGCTTAATTGTTTTAGTTAATCTGAACCTACGGACAAGAAAATAAAGAAGTAACCGTACTGTATTAGCATAGCTTTATTGACTAATTACAATTTGAATTACTTCTAAATCGCCCTGAAAATTAATCAATTAAGGTAACGATGCATGAAGAAAATCTAAGAGAATGAGAGAAATCAGAAAAAAAAGTCAACCATAATAAAACTACAAAATGTCTTGTATGACTAAAATGTACGGTACTCATTACTACAGTATCAAACGTTTTAAAAATATGCCAGCGAGATGCTTCTTCGCGAGAGTTTACGGTAATTGGAAATTACAGAAAAAGTAGATGCAAATCGGCGAAAATGTAAATGATATAACAAATAGGCCTACACACGCTTTTTTTGTTGTAATTTTTTTTATTAGGTCGCAAAAAACGCAATTCTATAATTGCTATAATTAATTTTAATCACTTTATGCAGATTGATGGCAGTATCATTCATTATTGCCATTTATTTGTCATGGTATGCTTTGCGTTAGACAGATACCTGGTTATTCAGGTGTGTAGTAACAGTAATATATTTCCTGGATAGGTCTGCCGCCATGCCTAAATGGGTGAGGCTTAGTTTCATGATTTCCGTTGCTTTGTTTGTTACAGATAAATCTTAATCTCTCCATGTTGTGTTTCATTCCTTTAACCGCCTGACACTGTTGCTCATATGGGAAAAGATAGAATGGGACGTCAGTCGGTAAGTAGATGGGTTGTTCAGCATAACCGTTTCTTTGACAACAGTAATAGATTTTAGTGTTGTAGTCGTATACACCATCTGGTAGAGAACCTGTATACCAGTTGCTGTTATGTTTATCTTCATCATCCCATGCAATCATTCCTTGTTCCAATCCTACAAGAAATAAAAGTGAGGCCCAAATAAATATAAAGTATTAGTATGCCTAATCAGTTTACTGGTACAATGTTTTGACTAGGTTTTTAGGGTTGACTCTCACGCTGTTACTTGTTTGGATAAGGAAGTAGCTATATGTGCAGCAGGTTGGTGGTAAGCTAACTGTGGCAACAGTACGCTCGTGGCTGACTTGTGTCACAGACACGATATTTCGGCATGATGGATTGTTGATTTTGGTGTGGTTTTAAATAATATTATGCAAACGTAAGAACCAGGGAGATGTAAAATAATATTTTACATCTCCTTTGTTAGAACCTAACAACCAATACGCCTTATTCACAAAACGCGATCGATGACAAACAATATGATATGTCGGGAAGAGTAAACCAACAGAAATAACATAATTTTTTTTACTATTCCAGACAGGGAGTTGAAATTTTTCAAGATTCAAGAAATTTTATTTGTTCATAAAAATGCTTGGTAGATTAAAACAACAATATTGCAACAATTTAAAAACGTGCAGTATAATAACAGATTAAAAATACAAGATAAAAAGTTAAAAATACTGTTAAAAATGTAAAACTATTAAAAATTGCATTAACGTCTTACATTAGAATTAAAAATATGAATGCGATTTACAACGAAGGATTTTCTAGTTCTACAAAGATTTGCTCTTGGAGGTCGTAGCCTAATGCCTGATCTATTTAAGTTATAACAGTAATCTAACGGATGAGTGGGGTCTTTCATAATATTGTTTACTTTTTTTAGAATACTCTTTTCATAGATAAAATTCAAACAGTAATTTAATCATTTTCCTAAAAACAAATATTCCTTATTAAATTTCTTGTAAAATAATGTATATTTTTATGATTTATTTTTACTTATGAAATCTATGAATAATGAATTTTCAAAATATAATTTCCTAGAAATTGCTTTAAAAAAATCGTATAAAAACGATAATAAAATGATATTTAAAAAACCCTAAAAAACAAATATTTAATTACATACTTATACATTTCCTAAACAAAAGTAATAATAGGAGAGTTATATCAATTTTTAACTTTGACCCCTTATATCTCGAAAACGCTTCCTATCGATCTGGTGGTGATGTCCCCCCTCCTGCCATCGGACTACGAGTTATTTTATTCAAATCAACCGCCATCGTATAATCTCAGCCTAGGCTCAATCAAACCATCCTATCCCCATCGGTAGTCTGAGCATGCCCACTATAAGCAAGTTGTTCAGGTGGCATATGACCGGTTGGGCCGCCGACAAGTTGAGCCGCCGGTAATTTCTATGAAACGCCCAGTGCGTCTTTTACGACATTCGCGTACTGATTAGAGTGGTGTTATGTCCTAGTACATAAGTTCATGGTCTTTAGGTTTGTTGTGTCATAAAAATAAATAACATATAATTACATACTACAATTTTGTTGGTTTAAACCGCCGTAACAACACAGAAAAGGAAAGTAGTCATATTTAATAATTTAATTGTTTTTAATCTTTCAAGGTAAAAATTAAGTGCACTCCATAACATTTTTCTCGGGTACCTGGCCTACCACGTAAAATCACGTCTCTCACTCGGGACTAATACTAATAGAGTATTGATATTCTTCGAATGAGGTTAAATAATAATTATTTTTTATTTACTATCTTTTAATATCATATTTTATTGAATTTTACAATGTTAATACACAATATTTTACTAAAAAACGGTGATTTTATGTAATTATTTTACCGAAAAATTGAGTAGGCCTAGTTCATACAACTGCCGCCTGAGGGGGGGGGGGGGGAAACATGTTTACGTCATTCTTGGCTAAAAACGATCATTTTCGGTGATGTTTTAGGCCTTATATTTTGGAATCTATAACAAGTCAGATTTTCATAATCATTTCTTTAATTGTAATATTTATTTTTTTTAATTATAACATACTAAAACCGTGATATATAGGCCTAAACCTAGCCTACATGCCTAATATAAATAGAACTTCTATTGAATAGAAACGAGCACCGACGAAAGTAAGCATTTGGCGTTTCATAGAAAATACCGTTTTTATGGCGGCGGCTCAACTTGTCGGAGGCTCAACTTGACCTATAAATAATCCTTCTCGTCGCGTTGCACATTTTTCAACAAAGGAGTCAGTATTTCCGTTTGTGTGATTAGATACGGTGAATGTGTAATCCACAAACAGGATTTTGATTTAATTTGTGAGTTTTTAATTGATATTTCTAAAAGATATTTTAATTGCTGTTGTTTTCCGAAAGAAAATGTTACGCTTGATCGATTTGAAGCTATCCCAGGATCCTCAGACAAGCAGGCGCAACAGAAGTAGTAGCAAAGAACTTATAACACAAGAATCTCCTGTTCGTCCGAAGCGCGTAACAATTTCGAAAGGCATTGTGGGATAGAATAGAGCTATGGGTGCCGCCATTGTGAGCCATGGAGTAGGGCGCCCGCATCAAATTAGAAAGTCAAAATCATAGAGGGGATCTGCTAATACTCTATGGGGGGTAGAGTAATTGACTTCCTAGTTTGGAGGGGGCGCTGCTCCATGCTGTGAAATGGCGTCGCCCAGTTTGACCTTATAACCCTGTACTTCCGATACTGTGTTTTGAATGCAAATTGAAGAACAGGAGATTCTTGTGTTATAAGTTCTTTGGTAGTAGTCATATGCAGAGCAGCCATGGCCTGGGAGCAGCCATAATATAATATGGCTCTGGCAGAAGTTAGTGATTGTCGCCCTCTAACACATAAGGTATTATGTTTGGTGTGTAACGTCAATGGATTATTCAATGGATGATATGGTGAGTAACGCCGCCTCTCTAGTAAGAGGGACAGAAATTACGATTTTTCATTAAATTATTATTATTATTATTGTTGTTGTCCTGAAATCCTCTGAAAACACTAAATGTTATCTCGGTTGGTTACGCTTTTTCCCTGCATGCACAGCACTGTTTGTGTCATCGTTTGAAGATGTATTCTGTTTCGTGAAAAAGGTCTATTTTACTAAAGCAGAAGTTTTAATGTACGCGTATTATTACCAGTTTGTGGTCCATGGGCTTTTGTATTTTTTTTCTTGTATTGTTTTATTATGTAATTATGTATGTTTGTAAAAGAGCTTTGTATCTGTAGGCTAAATCTTTTCGTTATCGTATTCGTAAGGTTGCGAAACCTCTGAGGTTTCGTAACCTTACGAATACGATCACGAAAACATTTACGTCACACATTTGTGAAACTTTTGAGCTGATCCCCATTTCATATTCGTAAAGCGTATTCGTGTTGACGAATATCACCAGTCATATTCGTAACTACAAAACGAGTATAGTTTTTGATCTATTTTGCACATTTTGCATTTGAATCAGGAATGATTCATGATTATAATATAATTATAGATTTATTGAAAGTAATTTACTAAAGTAATTCACTAAAATGCCAGGTCAATTTTGATACATAGCAGTTTTTAAAGTCCTCACTCGCTTTGATGTTACACTAGGCCTAGGCAGCCAAGCTACACGACCTGCGCTTCGCTCAAATTTACCGCAGTCATATTTTGGACGGCGCCCTCAATATTTCGTTGCCATGCGAAACAGATTTTTACTGCCTTACAAAAACGAATACGTGTGTGCAGCAAGACGTATCAGTTTCCGTTATCGTATTCGTAAGATTGCGAAAACTCCCTATATGTACATTTGATTACGAAATAAAGAATAAATGAATGAAATGAATAATACTTACCAGTTGGACAATCACTATGTTTTCCTTTGAAAATACAATACTCTCCATCTGGCCAATCACGGTCATATGGGGTAAACTTGTCTATCGTTTTCATACAGAAATGCTGTGTCATATCAATACCGATCGTACCGACAGGGAAATGGTTTGGATTCGATCCTTCGTTACCGTTTTTCTTATCCTCTGAATCTTGAAAACGGGTTCCTGAGTAAAATGTGTAATCGTTTGTAATGTCGCCTGGACATCCTGATTTTGTTTTTGGTAACCCATATGTACCGATAGGCCAAGTTACTGGCAATCTGAAAATTTCCTCTTCTAGAAAAACAGTTAAACAGTTAAACAGTCGAATTTTCGTAATGGTATCAATTTCGAGCCTAGGCATAGACCTAGGATGGTTTGGGCGTTCGTTTACATACAGTAGGTGTGTTTATAAATCCAAATAAATATAACATTTAATATATTACATAAAACCAGATTTATAATTGTTTTGCAATGTAAATATTTACGAAAGAGTAAATTTATTTACAATGTGAATAAAGCCTATACCTTTTATTCAATCCGATTCAAATGTCTTTATTATGAATCTATTTAATGTTATATAAAACAAATAATAAATGTTTTATATTGTACAAAATAATGTAACCCGGTGAATGATGAAACGTTATATTTTACTCGGCTATTGCCTCGTGGAAATATAACCTTTCTCTTATTTGTACCATCAAAAAAATTCATTATTTGTATACTAATTAATTGTTAACAACACATTCATATGAGGGAAAATATCAACAATAACGACGACAACAAGAACAGAAAAAATACAATTCAGTGTGAAGTCTACCCAATATCTACGTTTAAATGTATTTTTGTATTGTGAAATTAGTATAGATGGGGAGATACGGGAGCAGACTAGTTTCCTCCTGGACATTTTTCCCCACCTCGGATATTTCCATCCGGTACGTATTTATCTGGACCACAGACCGTCCCTCGTGACATATTTCCCCGGACAGTTGCCCCTCTGATATTTTCCCCCGCCCCCGGATATTTCCATCCGGTACGTATTTATCCGGACCACAGACCGTCCCTCATGACATTTCCCCAGGACATTTACGCCCCCACCCCACTGCATTATATTTTGTATTATTCAAACACATTTTAATTTGTTTACAGTACAGTAAGACATATTTACAATTAAAAAAAAGTAATACTGTGTTTATAAAACTCTTCATTTGCCACTGTCTGAAGTTGTTGATGATTTTTCTCAATAATACCTATACTTAGGCCTACAGCTTTTACATTCGATTGTCTTTTAAATATCCGTATTTATCCGGACCACAGACCGTCCCTCGTGACATATTTCCCCGGACAGTTGCCCCCGGATATTTCCATCCGGTACGTATTTATCCGGACCACAGACCGTCCCTCATGACATTTCCCCAGGACATTTACGCCCCCACCCCACTGCATTATATTTTGTATTATTCAAACACATTTTAATTTGTTTACAGTACAGTAAGACATATTTACAATTAAAAAAAAGTAATACTGTGTTTATAAAACTCTTCATTTGCCACTGTCTGAAGTTGTTGATGATTTTTCTCAATAATACCTATACTTAGGCCTACAGCTTTTACATTCGATTGTCTTTTATATAAATAATAGTTCATTCTTATATAGCGCATATAAGCAAGCTCTCAATGCGCTGAACATTATTACCCCAGTAATTTTTTTGGGATCAAATACGTATGGAAACATACTCCCATAATGCAGCTAGTAATCAGCGCAAAGTTGTGTCTTGATCTAACCGTGTACCCATTTATACACCTGGGTGGAGAGAGAGAGGAAAATGCAAGTAAAGTATCTTGCCTAAGGATACAAGCAATGCGGCGAGAGTTGGATTCAAACCTCGAACGTCCAACACACTGCGCCACACGCCCTCAAATAATAATAGGTGGTTCAAACTTAATTGTTTAAATTAAATATTTCTTATATTGTTTTGAATTTACGACCTGGTCATAACTATACAGTAATCTTTAAAATAACAATGAAGAAGGAACGACATAAACGGTTGTTCAAATTATACAAATTAGAGTTATCTTTGATGTTTTCATTCATTATCTATCTTGCTATCTAACAATAAACACAATAGCAAATACAAATTCATATGCAAAATCATGAACAAAATAGAGAAACAATAAATATAGTATTTGAGAAAAATCATGAACAATTTGAGGGAGTAGTGTTAATTGAAGAGTTTTATAGAAACAAGTCTTGAGTTGTGTAAATATGTCTTACTGTACTTTTCAAATTTCAATTTGTTTGAATAATGATAAAATATATAGATATGGGGGTGGGGTGTCCTAGTGGGGCTAATATCCGGGGGAAATGTCCAGGGAGCCACCAGCCCACCAGCCTAGCGGTTAAGTACCTTTCGTTTCTTTGGAATTCAAAAAGTCTGGATAATCCGTTAAAGCCTGGTGCATATTACTCTTCATGTCACTGAGTCTACCATAAAAATCAGATGAGAGATAACCACCATCTACGTAATGTTGATGCAGATGCCAGAACTTTGCTTCAAAAATCTTGTCCATATCAATTAAGGTGTAAGCATATGGCAATGCGAGACTGGCATCACCTAACGTCTTGGATTCCGACATTGAGCTAGAGGAAACTTGTTTGCTCATTTTTTGTGTCATAGACGACGTTTCAACCTCAATTGAAGCAGAATAACCCTTATAACCAGCCGAAAGTGAGGAACTTGTTGCATACTGTAATAAAACATACACACAAAATCGGCATTTTTGTAAATCCTTGCTAATTTATTTTACATGTTGGATTTGTATCAACATAGACAATTTTATGAATTTTATCATGTCAATTTAAACAATGTAAAAAACTTGAATGGAAGCATAAATCAAAATGGACATTTCCTTTGATAGAAAAGGTTTTACATTAAAAAAAAAGATGTTGGAAGATGTAAAACCAGAAGTAAAGAGTAAGAATAAAGGAACCCAGAAAAAGTTACACAAAAGACATAAAAAGTTAAAAGGTCAGGGAATACGCCATCATCGCTTATCAGGGTTAATTCCAAAATTGGACCCTGGTCAGCACCAGAGTGGTGTGTCGTACATGCCGGACTTGTGCGCCTCCTAACCTGCCCTAATCATTTTGATTTGTTTTGCATCGACTGCGCAACCGAATGCTTTGATTTGTTTTGCATCGACTGTACAACCGAATGCTTTGATTTGTTTTGCATCGACTGTACAACCGAATGCTTTGATTTGTTTTGCATCGACTGTACAACCGAATGCTTTGATTTGTTTTGTATCGACTGTGCAACCGAATGCGGTCTGCTGGAATAGAACTCCAAAGCCATGAGCTGCATGAGAGAAAGAACGGTGAGGAGTGTGAGAACTAAGAACGTCAATGAAGACACCTAGCTTTTACGGAAACTCCATTTGGCCCCTAAGTTTATAGTTCATAAGTGATACTAAACGATAAGCACCATCTGTAACTTTCTAAACAGGGTCGTGGGACACGAAGAAAACTGTTACTGTCTAGTCATGATGTTATGAAAGCATGGGTGAGTCGCGTAGTTTTTTCCTTGCCCATACACCTACGCATTTTCCCAATCAATAATATAGGAACTACAGATAGCATAAATAAAATAAAGGCACACTTACATTTTTTGTCACAAATGATGCAAATTCACTTCCAGTCCAATAGTAACGATGTTCTTTTTTTGTTCCCAGAAATACATTAGTAACTACATGCTTTACAAAGAAATTAAGAACAAAATAGATATAGTCAGTTAAAATGTATATATAAAAAAACTGTAATTTAATAAATTTGTTTAGTGGCTACTTTAAATAAAGCTTTTAATAATACAGCTTAGGTGCTATGTCTTATCAACTATGCCATACATAGCGTGCCATAAGCCCGTGTATACTCGCATACCGCTTGACACATACAGTGCAGTGCCACCACGCGCACTCAATTCAATTAGACCCAGGTCATACGTCATACGCCATACGCCAACGTGAATGTCCATTTATTCGAAACGTTCATATATCGGTGGACGAGAGTAGGCCATCAGTCGAATACTTCCCTTGTGGATGGCAACTTCGTGCACGTTCAGTCACATTAAAAAGTCCTTAATCATTCCAAAGAAGTCAGTGATACTTACAGTTCCAAAGGTTTCAAGGAATTCCATATAACTGGGGTTATGCATGCTATATTTAGTAGGAAGTTCGTTAACAGTAGTAACAAATGACTTGGTGAGTGGATATTTATCTGTGCCTGCAAGCTCTAACTTATACCTTGCTTCTCCCTTATAACAATAGCTAACGTTTTCAAAGGTGACGTAACTCTGTGACTCAAAATTGCTTGATGCTTTGGAGTAAACTTTGAAAAAATGTATAGAATATTTAAAGCACTAACACACAATATTTTACAATTATATTATCGTAAAACCCCGAAAAGAATCCCCCTTCTTGTTTCGCAAAAGTAATTTAGAAAAGAAGCCCGTCTCGAAATAAAATGCACTGCAGGGCAAGATATCGTGTTTATTCAAATTACTAGCCCGCTTTGAATAGAACATCTTTTGGCATAAACCCCACCCCACCCTTTCAATTAACGCCCCGCGACAATTATTATTTTCCTCGAATAAAAGTCCCGCCACATGTAGATACACTATATATACTATTTGCAGTTGAATTCCCTGATATAAACTTTACCAAGGCTAGACTTTGTACTATAATTATTTTAACACTTTTTGATATTAATTCTGTTTTATTTTTTAAATATAATATTACACCCACCATCTTCGAATAAATACGGTAGTTTATTAATATATACCCTATAACCCTTAATCTCAATAATCAAGCCTCATATAATAATTTTACAGCAGTATATTGCCTTTTTCAATGGTACTTTGCATCTAGTACCCTTCTACTTGTTTGCTTCGTTAGCAAATATAAAATGCGCAGGGAATATTAAAAAAAAAATCATATTGTAGTATTTCAATTCAGACAATTTACGTTTTTTTTTAAAGGTTTTACCGGTATATGTTATTATTTATAT
This sequence comes from Antedon mediterranea, assembly GCF_964355755.1. Lineage (NCBI taxonomy): Eukaryota > Metazoa > Echinodermata > Crinoidea > Comatulida > Antedonidae > Antedon > Antedon mediterranea. The sequence continues at coordinate 22,831,343 of NC_092675.1, forward strand.
TTGGATAAATGGAATTCATAGGATTGATAATAATTCCTGCAATTGAGTTAAACAGCACTGGTTATTGTGTGCTACGGATGGGCAATAGAGATCATTATGATAAACTACCATTTACAGAACTGGAATGAACTTGAAAGCAAATTATGATTACTTACAGCTGCTGTGACTAAATTTTGTAGACAGAAATTTGAAGTTAGCTCCTCCTGTAAGCAAATCAATGATTGTTTTTTGTTATGATCTCTATCGGTCAGCAAAGAGACACAGCAATAAAAGGTAGGCATTGCACATGCCTTTATTTATTGTCTTTTTTTAAGTTAGTCCCCCAGTCGGTGTTTTGATTTTTGTCTGTGAGCTCAAGTATTACGTTATGAAACGTCATCTTATCTGTTTAGGCCTACTAATAGTAATTTTAAACACAGTCTACTATGTTCGTTATATATGAAAATAGGATACGATATTTGATTAAGGCAAACCTACCTACCTGAAAAAGTAACGTCCAAATCAAATTTTTTGGCATAAGAGTATTCATTAGAAAACATCCTTTGTTGTGTGGTATTGATACAAGATAACGACTTGATGTAACTTATTTGATCTGGTAATGGTTTGTTGTTCTTATTCGTCAAATTGAAAACTCTGTAAGTTCCGCGAAGCCCTGGATCTTGTTGAGCTGTATTTGGGCTTCCATCTGGATTTCCATGAAGTAAATTGTAGCCAATTCCTACATAGTTGACACCATATGGTGTGATGTTGGTGTTTCGTTTTATTGGATTTTTTGCAGGCTTTCTATAATCAACCGGACGATTAGTGTCGATAACGTAGCTCTGTGCCAATAACACATTCAGAAGTAAAATAACAGTTATATAGTACTTCATTTTTATTCGACGATTCTGAATGAGAAGAAATAAAATTCGTGCGTTATACTATTGTAATTTTCTCTTTATTCCTTGTGTTTTTTTCACATAGATAATTACAAGTGGCACCTTCAGGCGAACAATAGATAAATATTGTGTAACGCCGTTTTAATTTACATTTTGAAACTCGTGTTTTGCACTTAAAATTATCAGATGAGCTTTGTTGTAATTCATAAACATAAAAAACACGTCTCAATATACTAATTTTAAGTGTACAGTAAAGTGACACCCAGTTGAATTCAATAGCATTTTTATGTTTATAGGCATAAATTTTGCTATTTAAAAAATTGTATTTAATTTAATTACCAACTAATGTATTAAAAAAGAAATTTTCTATATCTTTTAAATAAATTCAACTGGTTCCAAATAAATAAATCCAAAACTTCACAAAGGTATTTATACTCTAGTGTTTTTTGGTTCACCGATAAAATAAAACTTTTCAGATTTTACAAACTTTATTTAATGTTTTATTATTAGGAATACTTGCTTACGGTCTCAGGAAAGAACACTTTTGGTGATCGGGATTTTTATTAGGTCTACTAAAATATTATTACAAACACATTTCAAAATGAAATAATGTTTGTGAGTAACAAAGGCCTACATCAAACAATTTTGTTATGTAATATGTACGAGAGACGCTGACGTTCGCAACTGGGATTGTGTTCAAAATTACATCATTATTAAAATCATCAACCAGAAATATGGTTATTGTAAGCTTTAATTAGGTGATACCACACGAATAAAGAATGAACAGAGTGAGGTGCGACATTTCATTTCGCCAAATTGTTCTCTCGGCCTATAGTATGTGGGTAAAATAGAAGCGGCGAAATGTCGTCCTGTCGTTGAAAATTCCTGTCGACCAAATGGTCAGTCGGCTAAATGTCTGTCGTTGATATGGTATTCGGCAAAACGTTCGAATACCGCGTCTGGTGGAAAACAAGCATAACTGAGTTGTATATAAACTCAACCGGTGCGTACCGTAGGCCTATCTGCCTTTTTAGAAGTTTGCTTATTTTCCAAAATATTCTAATAACTCAATGTTTTAATAAACATTTATTTAAGATGGTCATTACAAACAATATGTAACAAACAATATTAACAATAAACAATAATCAACAATTAATATAAGACCATCTTAAAGATCAAAATTAGAAGTAAAACTTTTCTCACAATGACCCCTAAAATAATAATAGTAATAATAATTAAAACAAAATAAGAACGGTACCATATGAATATACACATACAACGCATAACATTAAATACATTATATAATCTTTTCTTATATTGCGCATTATGCCGAATTGTTAATGTACGTAATAAAAACAAATGCCATAAAGAAGGCAAACAAATCAACAAATTAAATCAAACAAATCAACAAATTATTAATAAAAGTTTGACGGATAAAATAGAAAGGAAGACAAATGTTAAAGAAAAAAAAGGAAGAAAACTGTAAAACATTTTTGATGGATAGAACAAGCAAGTAGAGATTATGAAAAATATTCACAATACAACAAGGAATACAATTTATACTTACCAGAAGGTTTTTCTGGGTAACAGGACAAATCTGAACACGACTCAATCTCGCAATAGCAATGAGTTGTCTCTTCATCTGCAGGAATATTTATTCCAACTTACCCACACACGTGATTCACCTTCATTTTAATATTATGGTTAAACTCGTTTTTTTAATTGGAAGGCTTTGTTTACAATGTTTTTCCCCAACAAGACAACGGCCAATAAAAATGTATTGCTAAATATGTATAAAGTGCATGTGCAACACGTGTCCACCTTTTACGATGGGGCGGCTAAAGTAACTAAATATAAAATATGAAATGGCGAAAGGATTATGTTATGAGTATATGTGAAAATCTATCTTATGGTTTCATGCAACGTATGTTGAATAGTTGTAATATTCTTGTTGTTTGTGTTTGCAAACAAACAAAAAATGTATTGCAGATGGAGATTTTCTATTTACTTTTTCTGTTTGTACGTTTATTGATATGGATGACATTTTTCCGAAATAAAAGAAATTGAATTGAATACACTAATTAGAAATAATTGAATAATACTTTTCTGCTGAAGTGTAGGAGATAACATTCCGATATATGAAGATATAATAACAATAATAATAATAACAATAATAATAATGACCAACAACCCAGAAGATCACTGGACTGGGTAAATCAATACACTCACACTTCTCATATTCCAATTCCAACATTGTCCTTATATCCTGGGTACTTGCTTATGCCCGAGCTGTGTTCCAGACCCATTAGTACAGTACAATGTCTGAGTAAGCGGCGAGCGAAAGGAACGCTTTATTTTCACTACAGTACTGTATGAGATAATTAGGTTATATGCATTATCATGCATATAACCTCTTGATTCTGTCAAAATCTTTATTTATTTATTCCTTTATTTATTCTTTCCTTAGCACTATTTTGTCCGTCAATTATCTTGATATCAGTTTCATCTAGCTAAGTCAATTTTTCAGAGTTTATTCCATATGGCCAGGAATCGATGTGGTTATGTTTTCACGGTGCGCAATCAAAAATTACCCGGTCTACGCGCGATTTAACGAAATCACGTTTGTAATCATATCTTCACAATCATGAATCATTTTTAAACAAAATTTGGTACCCATAAATTTCAGGTCATATTTCATCATATGGCAATATAATTACGTGCGTAGCTCATATAACGCATGCGTACGCGCGTTTAAAATTTTCAAAATTGTCAACATTTATTTTCGATGAAATTAGAGTACGTTTAAAAAATTGCCATGAGTGCGCAAATTTTTGCACGCGCACTGCGCGTTATACGTTAATGCACACTCTTTTTGTCCGATTTCGGTTGTACAACCTTTCTTTAATAATATCATCATATTTTATTCACTTTTCAACGCGAAATTGCCTTATACGAGCACGTCAAAAGTGACAGGCTACGCACGTATAAGTTAACAAAATGGTGAAAATATGCTAAATTTTTAAATTAATATAGATCGTCAGAATGCTCGGGAACACCTATTTTTTATTTAATTTTCTTGAAGTGTATGTATCTTATGTATGATTTATTATTAAACTAAGGGAACAAAAGATGATTAAGCCATAATTAATTAACATTAACTTTCTTCCTTCAAAAGTTCATATATTAAAGTTAAAAGTATATAGTTTGACAGTGCATCATTTTTGTACATTTTTAGAGATGTCATCATAGTAAAAAATTATAATTCATTGCGGTATGTAATAATCTATCTGCACCAAAGTGGTTACTGCATAGTAAATACACGGAGGAATTTTTCTACAACTTTTAGTCAGTTGTGTATGGCTCGGTGGTCTGTGCTCGTGTCTATGGCATTCAAGGTACCGAGATCGAGTCTCACCTTGGGAAACGAAATAAGATTTTTTTTATATTATCCGTATGGTTTGTTCAAATATATTTCTTAGTGTATAGATTATACATATAATTTATAATGAAATCTAGATAAAAAGTAACTTATGTCTTTATTATTATTATGTAATATAATATATTATAACAAATGTGGTTTATGACATTATACGCAGAGGGATCTTGGATCGGATTGTGATACCGGCTATTGTATTCGCGTTAGCAAGGTCCTATCATATATTATAAAAATTAAAGAATCTGAGAAAATCAATCAATCAAAATATCTTTTAAAAATCAATTATCTTTATTTAAATCAATGCATATAACCTATAATTCGTCATAGTGACGAATTAAATCTAGTTTTATTTATTTTTTGTTTTACATTATTACTGTGGAAGTGAGGCAGCGTTGGCTGTCAAGCGAGACGTGGAAACACTATGTATCATCAGACTCTTCCCTTACCCGTTTTAATTGAATATATTTCTAGATGCAGATTTTGATGCTGATGATTCACGTTTTGGTACATACGAGTTTCCATCCCGACACGGCATTAGATCTGAGGTCAAACATTTTGGGACTACTGAACTTTAGTTTCCCCCAGATCCCGAGATAGCTTAGGCTACTATTATCAGAAGGAACAAACTAGCCACCCAAACCAACGATTATTCAAATAAAAACGACCTGATAGTGCAAAATGATACATTCAGATTCACTTTATTCACAAACACTACACAATTATAATATCAAAAGTGTGTTAAATAAACTCGAACTAGATCAGAGGTCAACGCGTGATATTGACCACTCATGACAACCACCACCCGAACAATAACTAGATGGCCAATAACCACCCGGACAATAATGAGATGGATTGGATTAGCGAGGGCATAAAGCGGGGTGTTGTTCATTGTATAATTCCTTTTGATTCATTTTGCAATTTTATTATTGTCATAATTTAAGACGATATATAGTTGTACAACCCTACTGGAAATAAACATTGTCCCATGTTAAAAAAATACATTTCAGAAAGTTAACACTAACATTTTAGGACAAAAAAGCAAAGAAAAATAAATAATTTAGGCGGCGTTTACCCAATATGGACCAGTTCTTGTGGTGGAACAAGTCTTCTCGGATAAGGACTATAGGCTATAAACCGTAGGTACAGTGTACAGAGTTATAACCCGTTTGCGCTTTAAAGAACCCAATTCATCATTCGAGACGAGTAGGGGGCTACCCTTGTGAACTGGTTTACAAAATAGCCTCTGTGTCAGGGGTATTGTACCCGATCTGATAGGACAGTGATTAATTTACTATTTGTAATCCTTGGCCACATGTGCCTAACGACATAAAATAAATAAAAGAGATTTTGTAAAGACAACACAATTATGTTTGTATGTATATATTGAACAATGAGCAGTGCATTCGAGAAGTTAAAAGCCAGCACAGGTTCAAGTCTCCCCCCCAGCGACCAATAGTTCTGGTGGTAGAACAATTGTCTTCTCTCGGATAAAGAATTTGAAAATGGACTCTAAAATTTGCAAGCGAGTGACCAGCTGAATTAAAATGATCAAGCTTTAATGTTTTGATAGCTGTGTTGTGTCATTCTCATACGGAGAGTGTTTTTGTTTTCTCGACGTACTGGTTAGGCCTACCACAAATATAACAGTATATGAGATAAATGACGTTTTTTGTTTAGACAATTATTAATTTATTGTCTTTTTCGAAAATTTCGTCCAGTTTGAACTGTAATTGCCCGCAAATTCAGCCGATAGTCTACTCTTATCAAAAGAACAAATCAACTGCCACCTAATTCTACCACCCGCATGATTAGTATGTAAATAACAATGACCAAGATGTTACAAAATGAGTTTATTCTTCACACACAGCAACACACTATGCAATTATTCGCATAAATATAATATCAAAGGTGAGTAAAATAAAGCGTGTTAAATAAACTCGAACTAGATCAGAAATCAACCAAAGATATGATAATGCCCACTTATGATAACAACCACCCGGACAATGATACCTGGACAATGACCACTTAATTGGATTGGATTAGTGAGGATATTATACAGAGTGTTGTAATACTAATTATATAACAACTGTATTTCGATGAACAGCGGCACAAACAAATAGGTAGTTCATTATGAAATCTTACAATACCAATATCAAAAGTACAATATAAAACAATACAATCAAAAAAACAAAAAAAAAAAAAGATTATAGTAAACACATACAATGTTTTGTTAATGGTAGAGCCATAGTATTTTTGATATATCTTTTACAAAACTTATCAATAAAGGAGATGAAACGTTGGGCCATTAATAAAGTAGTCCGGGACGATCTGCTGTCCCACTTTGTAGGCCAAAAACGTCTCGCTTTAGTCCAAACCAAGGATTGTTAATATACATTTTAAAGAATTTTTCAATGTATTTGAACTACTATAAACTAAACAAGAAATATTTCTTACAAAAAACGCTGCTCGACATTTTAAAATTAATCACTGTTCTTTTGAATAATTTATGATTAATTATTAAAAAGATGTCCTTTAATCGCAAAGGTACATACAAACTCACACATAACCTTAGAATCAATTATGATTATACAGGTTTAATTATATCATAGCAAGGCCTACATATTAATTCTACAAAAAAAAAAAGAAAGGAAAGACAATTTATTCACAAATAACCCATGCTCCGATCCATTGAAGCTCTCTTCAAGTTTTAATTCCCTCACACCATAGAGGGCGCAAGATTTCGATAAATTCTTAGATTAGATCACAAGTTTGAATGCCATCCACATAATTCATTTTTAGTCGCGTGCAAATCTACAGCTCACTATATCGGTTGGTTGGTGCCAAACACTTGAGCACGCGACTGCAGCCATTTATATGGCCTTGTTCACCATGAAAGTGGCCGGTCTGGAAAATAATTAGTAAGGGTGAGCGGTGCTAGTTTTGGGAGGGTAGGTTAGGACACATGGCAGTCCCGGTAGCCGGCCATGAAACAAGCTCCCAGCTCAATCTATCATCTTTATTATGAGGTTTCAGCGTCATTTCCATTTACCGATATTTAGCAAAATTATACGTGTTTGCATTTTCATCCAATTCATTTGTAAAAAATTATTTTCGCATACCATACTACAGAACAACAATAATTGGACTTCCATTTTGTGAATGCTAGATTTTGAATGAAAACTTAAAAGCGACTAGTCATTTTTTACTCTTTTATTTTCTTCATATTACATTCAAGAACATAATCAGTTGCATTTTTCAACTAAAAAGCCACTTCGATAGTGCATACCTCCGCCTGCACTGTAAAATTCATCTAGGCCTACATAAGATTTAGTATCCGGAAAAAAATTGTGTACTTGTGTCTTAATGCTGTGTGATTTAGACTAATTTCATTTTCATTTTGGGAAACATCTTGTAATTACGTTTTGAGTAATCATCCTTGGCGGAGGTAAATAACTAACAAACAAACAAACACACTCGATCGATTACATATACCTCCTTGATAAATTATGGTAAATTATGTGGCCGTTTCTTTCTGTCTGCTGCCATCTAGTATCGTAATATGTCGTTGCTTTTATTACCCCAGGTTAAATATAGATGGTGCTATTGATTGAAGTTGACATGCCATCAATATGATAAGATTATATCGCTATAATTCTGTACGCATTCCGATCCTATGTTTATTACTAAATAAGAATAATTATTTTAAGTAAAAAGATAACAAAATAAAAATTACCTACAACATTAAAGTTAAACAATTACTAGTTCTACTACTAGATTGAGGCCTACAAGGAAAGAACTTTAAAGAAGTGTTAAAGCAAAAGATTATTGATTTAGCTATAAGAAGAGAAATTCGTTTAGTGCGTCCGCATACGGTTGGTGCTATACACGGTGTGTAAATCATCCTTAGTGTTAGGCCTATTTTGGTGAGTGTAGGCCTACTCTACTTTATCTATACTGTAGTAGGCCAATCGGTATTATTGGTTTATGTCATAATCATTGATTGCAAGTCATAATTCAAATGTTTACATTTGATAATAGAATAATAATAATCAAATGTGGTTGCTAGGGCTGTGCCAAGTTCGTGTTTCTTATTGCCTAGCGGAACACACGTATTGGTATTAATTATCTTAAATAAGTAACTTATGCTAATATGCAAATGCGTAATTGATAGATTGTAAATACGAATATCTAACGCAGCTACATCTGACACTAAAATAAACGTTGTTTGAAAAAATTATAAGCATTAGATCTCTACAAATCTGTACGTCAAATATATATCTATATGCGGGATTTTGCTACGAGCTTAAAGTTGGTTATTTAAGGTAGGAATATGTTCAATGTATTGTTTATATTATTAGGCCTACTGTTTAATGTATTGAACTTTGGACTATAGTATGTCAGGCCAATGAAAAGTATATACATTATGAAAGGATAGTGCTATCACTGTGGGTTTACACGTTGATAGAAAATGTTAGTTTTATTATTATAGGCCTAATGTATTGTTCTTCAAATCAATGGTAGATTTCTATTCATACTAATTAAATGTTTTACTATTGTTCTGTTTATTTGAAGAGGTAAACTTTATTGAACAAACGCTTTTGTATCAGTGGCACACGTTCCTAATTTATATGGAAATACAATAAAAATTTACTATGTCAATTCTACAATCTTTATAACTACATGAATGGCGGTTAATAGACCTATAACCATTTATTTTGATAAAACATAACAAGTATACAGAAAAATAAGATTATGACACACAATTTTATGTAGATGAGTTTCTCGGTGAAATATTTACGCCAGTGTATCACCTCATATCCGCAAGAAGGAATTACCAAAATGAACAATCATTATCAAACTGACAAACAATCTTATTTATCACACATCAGTCATGACTTAATTCTTCATCAAATCCTTCATCACGAATCATACTGATATATGATTAATAACAAGAATTATGTTTTATTGTTTGTTTATTTTGATACTAATTTATGCATAATAAATTAAAATAACATAAATCAATAATAATCGTTGCATAAACCTCAAAAAAAGTTTACCCACAATTTACGGTAACCAAAACAAATTATTTGTAAGTTTCATGGCACAAAAAAAAAAAAAGACAAAAAAAAACCGTGTATATTTACTGTTTAGGGTGTGGCGAGAAAAGAGGTATTTCCTATAGGAGGCCTACCATTAAAAATAGCTCAGTGCTGCATGAGTTATGAAAGTTTTCCAAAGTTATGAAAGAACCCCTTTAGAAAGTGTTAACAAATTAATATTACATCTATGCTACATGGCCAATTAACTTGTAATATTATATGTATAGGCCTACATCTCATTTTACCCGCAAATCGAATCTCCAAAACGCGAACAACTACGCATGCGCCAAACATTTTCTCCACCGAACTGCACAAGCCACGAAGCTTATTCTAAAATGTTTCCACCGAGGAGACATCCGGCCAACAGTTAATAGACTAATTAAGTAAAGTATTTAGATCGTGGGCTAGCCTTAAGGACAGATAAACCTTTTGGCTATTCTAAAGAGAAAGAGAGAGAGAGAGAGAGAGCAAGAACAAAAAATCAAATCGTACACTACATTAACAAATTGGAATTTACTTCAAATGTTATTTTCGCTTCCCATCTATCATTACACGTATCGAAGTTTTTATGAAGTCACATCATGCTGACAGCGACACATCAAACTGAAATGGCTTGACAGCAGAGTAGGTCAGAACTTGTAACACTGCATTCACCCTCGAACTACTTTTTCAATCAAATGTTCACATCTTGGAAAACGTCACCGTCTATAAAATGGCACTGTATAGTATTGTATTATGTCTGGTTAACATTTCTTGCGTCAATTTGCAGATGGGAACGCGTTTTAAACTTTGATTTTATAAACAAATTTTAAAATATCGTTGATCTTCAATCAAATTGAATCCATTTTGTCGTCGGTCTTCTCAAGTCGATGCTCTTTGGGACATGTGAAAAGTACCTTATGATTTCAGAAATGTGATTTGTAAATTAATAATAATAAATAACAATAATAATAATAAGATTTTTATAGCGCACATACCACTCTAGAGTGCTCAAGGCGCATTAAAACCTCTTTCGGTAAAGATGATACACTACTATGTACAAAGAAGGTCAGAATTGTAATCATAGAAAGTTAAATCGAGAATCGCGTGGAGAAAGTGTCATAAAAAGACAAGAAAATTTAATATCTCAAGACATTGCATTAAGAGCAGAATGTGAATAGTTAAAAAATAGTAACTGGTTCAATTTCTATCTTTATGTAGGCCTAGTAAGACAGGTTAATGGGAAAGGATCACTTCAGTAACCAAACATAATATTTCATTTAAAGGCCTAGCAAAATGGTTCAAATACTATATAGGTTATGATATTATGGTTTAAATAATTTCTTAGACAAGAAGGGAAATGTATATGTTGTTTTTGATCAAATAATTATGTGGCATTAAAAATAATGGTATATTCAATTCAAATAAAAAAAATTAAATAAGGGTGACAACATACCTTTAAGGAGACATTTTTCCATAAACAGAAAAATGGGAAATAATGTTTTAACACTGCGACCTGTTTATGTACCGCTCCTATTATGCGGACACTTTGTCCAGGTGTCAACATTGGTCTAGCTCAGAGGTAATTCTGATACGTCATAATATATGCCACAATGTTAGCAATAATTCAATTAAGCCAAATCGACGAGATGATATGAATATAGCCTACCAAAGTCAGAGACATTATAGCTTATTGATTTTGCTCACCAACTTTCTGATTCACGGCAATCAATGCTTGTTCAAATTTAATTTTCTTTGATGAACCCACGGCTGTCCTAATTTGTCAATATGTATGTCAAACATACTGTTTATCTCTTATGAATTAGGCAGTATAATTATTCTACTCACAATTAATGTGATTTAAAAACAAACACAGCATTTGTGTTCACTTTGTGTTTATATTACGTATGTAGGCCTACTCTGTTTTACGATGTGTCTTCACGTCACAGAAATAAATACAGTATTTATGTATACAGATGTTCGCCACAACAACACACAACGGGCTCACTGACTATAATTCTACGAGGCTAAAATATATGAGTAGAAGTCTGGCTGTCCTGTCAACTCGTTGACGAGTCAGTCTCTCTGATAATTCACGAAATATACCATCAGTTTTAAATTCAAACTCCAGAAATCATTGCCAGGTACAGTACATTTAATTAAACAAAAATGTACTAAACATACATCATTGAATAGTAATAGTCGTCACTTACTTAGGCCGCATAGTCTACTTATAAAAAAAAGCAGATCCAAAATAGCGTAACCTGATTCTTGATAATATAATAGTGTTTACGTAACTTGACTCGTATTAATTATCGTTAATTACGTAGGCCTACGTAACCAATTAAAAAAAAAACACGCCAATATTTCATTGGAACACGTTTATATGCCACATTATTTAGTGCAAGGGACCTTATTCATTAAAAATATTTTTGGTAATAAATAAATAAATAAATAAAACATTTCTTCTATGTTTACTCAACAATTTGTATTGCATACAACATAATAATGATAATAATAATAGTATGTACAGTATACATTTATTTTGCGGATTCGGAACCCTCCTTTCGTTGCTCGTGCCCTCTCGTGGAAACCATTGCTACTTCCAGATGTGCGCCCTCTTGCGATAGCCCCAATATTATACCTTGTATCTGTAATAATATTATCCAACCTGTTTATGTTATTATTTATTTAACATTGTTTTTTAAATTCACTGTTTACTCCTTCATACCGTACCTATCACTTAACTTACATTTCCGATGCTGAAGTTTACCAGAGGAAACATTGTAATATTTTTGTTTCAGTTTTGTCATTACCAACTAGCGGGTACCTGTTTTGGTCTTTCATTGAATTTTATACCTGTTCGTTTTGTATTTGAAAAAAAATTGAATTGAAAAGTTTCAAGGAGCCATACGTAATTTTAGAACCCACTATTATTGTTTTGCCTTTTATATAATGTTCGTTTTGTATTTTGAATAAATTTGAATTTGAAAATAATACACGTAGGCCTACTAGCGGTTAAGAAAATGTACGGTAAGACGTTTAGCAATAAATGGATTGTTTTATTACTTTTGGTAATTTTTTTTTGTACTATTACAAAACAAAAATACAAGAACATTTTCATTTTGAGCTTTGGGAATCGTATTACAATGAATTGATACGGCTGTTTATAATATTGTGTTGTGTAGTACTTTGGGAGAACATATTGGCGAATGGTTATCACACACTTATTCCCCGCTTCAAATAATATCGATGTGCTTTTTATTGTTTTATACTTGAGGCAGTTTTGATTAAATGGAACACACAGAAGAACTAACCTGGTTATAGTTACAACAAAACATGATTTAAACACGATGATATTACGTATTGTTATTTTGTACATAATACGTTTTGATCGTCATGTTGCAACAACGTATGATGATAACACTACAATCGTTAAATTCTAGACCTACAGCATTATTGTATAAATTTCCATTTAATTCGGGTGTGTTAGTTTAACGTAACTTCCTCCGAGGCAGATTTTGATATTTTAACTGAAAAGGTACGTGGGATACTAAGATACTAAATCCAACCGCATGAAATGATTTCGATTATTAATATTATTATTTTCAAGGTTATATAACACATTATGGATCATAAACCAAGGTCATCAGTGGGTTTACTTTAAGAAGTTTGAAAAATCCATTATTCAGTATTCAAAATCAATGATCAGAAATAGGGAAAAATTTCCCTTTACCCTTCCTGGCAATGACAAATTTTCCATTTTCAACAATTTTATAGCCAAGAAAAGAACTTCAATCTGCAAATTTACTATTATTAAATGATTTAAAATAAAACGTCCCTAACAATAACAAATAATATTAATGCTAGTACTTATTAGACCTATAATTTTCAATACATTTTTAGATTGAAGGTGATCACTCTCATATTAAATCTTGGTCACCAGAATAAGCCAAGTATTACCATATTTCATACGAATTGAGTACAATTTTACGGCAAATTCACTATTCGGGAAAGGCTTACTTTCCATTTTAACAGCATTCGGATTCGGTTTTGATACGAATTTCTTGACCGATAAATGTAGTTTTAGCTAGGGGTTAGATCACATGCATACATTTAATTGAAATCCGTAGCATTTAAGTTTAATTTTATGTAGGCCTATCAATATTACGCCTATAATGAAACTCATACTATTTTTTCATAACATGCATTAGCATGTTTAGCCTATAGAATATCTTTTGCTTTTATACTGAAATATATAATGTCGAAAAATCTATAAAAAAAACCAATTAAATCAGAAGAAAACATTATTCTTAGTGTGTGAATGTGACCAATGGAACGGTACTTATAATACAGAGTATAACATAGTTTCATTTAATGTTAAATAAAAAATAACATTCCGCCTCCACAAAGCCTTAATTATTACCCCGGGTGTTTTAATGATAATCTTTCTTTGAAAAAAGGATTATATTTAAGAAAGTAGTATAATAAGAAATAATTATCAATATGAAAATATATTATAGATCGGTAACATCAATCAGGTATTATACAACGCCTAAGAGATATTTTTCAACTCAATTAAAATACTATGCGCGTTCATTTTTTTAATAAAACAAAATGATGATTGTTTGCAATTGTGCAATAGAATAATAAATATTTTCAATGGGTGAAAAAATGGGTGTTCACCTCATACAAATATTGTGTACCATTTCTCTCTTAAGCGTGGTTCCCACTAGCGACGCAACGCAAGGACGTAACGCAACGCAAGTGAATTGACCGATCACAAGTGATGGCTTATTCGCTTGTGATTGCTAGCTGTCTATAACCTCGCTTGTCATTGGTCAACACGCTTACGTTGCGTTTACGTCCTTGCGTTACGTTCTAGTGTGAACCAAGCTTAAACCTGATTAATTATGTATGTATACTATTAATTTGGAAATTGGCTTAAAACTATATAGCTATAAACCTGACTCAATAAAATATTTATTTTTATTCATCTTATTTTTATTGGTGACAAAAAATGAATCAACACAGAATCTAGGGACTTCCAAACATGATTTATTTATATTTTATTTCTGAAAACTTGAAACAAAAGAAATATATTTGTGTATTGATTTCAAAAATAAAGTTAAGGATTACTCACAATTCTGATGGCAGCGCGTTAGAAAATGTTTATATATGATTATTAAAATTTCTGAAATACAAATATGATTTTATAAATATAATTGTTGTATAAATCTAGAGAAAAATCCTGATATTTCTTGATTTATTTCGTCGTTTCTCTAGGCAAGATACATTGATACTGACTTGATTTATACTTACGCCACTGGCCCAAATGAATAAATCTCAGTAATGATATAAAACTGAATTGTGTGAGAGTAACAAATATCGTATTTGCTATTATATTAATGTAACCAAATTGAATAATATAATGATTTTTTTTGGTATAGAAATTATAGACAATAATGCATTATATAGTTTGCAATATGTAAAGACCACCGACTTACACATTACGTTATTTTTAGACCACACCTCCCCACCCCCACCAACGAAACTCAATGTCAACAGTACCTTTAAAATGCTTGGTCCCAAGCTGTTGCCAAACCGGATTGACAAATCATGAATCTAAATGCACATTATCTCGTTTGCATTTACAGTACCATTAATCGTAACATGAAGATAGGCTTTATACTCTTTATGATTACAATGACAACACATAGTCGTGATACTAAATTGTGTATTTTAAAATGTACAGTTGACACTAAATTAACGATGTTGTATACACAGGTATTATTGTTTTTCGAATTTTTCCTATGTTCAGTGCAGTAGACTTTTCAGTAATTTTTAAAATGATAAAATGTTTAACGATAACAAAATATAGCATTAGCTTGTAATTAGCATGTTTGGAAGCAAGCGTTAGTCTTTGGTTAAATCAGTAGTTAAATATATCTCTGCATTCGAATCCACTCCCGCTGTAATATTAATATGTTGAATAGGCCAATCAAATTCGAATTGGAAATCAAATCCACCAGGCAGTAATTCACTCGGGCAATCGAATTCACGGTGGACGCTGATTGTCTTCATCTTGATCAACAATTTAATTCTGACAATAGTCTGCTGTTGACGTTCGTTTTCAACGTGTATTCCTTGCGGGAATGTTTTTAATTTATCCTGTAGATTTCACATCACGTTTAAATTAGGTTTACTCATCAGCAATGATTAGGTACAGATACAAGCGGTAAATAGATTCTGCAGCAGGAAAGGTAATATGATGTACAAAACAAAATATACATTCATTAATGTAGGAATAATACAACCAAAGCAAAGTCATCATACTAATGTTTTTAAAAAAGTGCACAATATGATGATGAATATTACACAAACTGTAATGCACGTAGATTATAGGCTTAATAGTCACTTATTGTAAGATTGTTTCAATTTAATGCCATATCGGTACGTTCGCTAGATGGACATAAATATTCAATTTTTCGCTTGTGAGATTACAATTAATGTTAGAAAACACATAATGCTCCATAATTCACGTATTCATGTTATGATTATCTATAAGCCCGAAGCAGTATGTTCACTTCTATACGAAATTGCTAATTTATTTGAAAATTGTTTTTAACAAATAATAATGGTTTTCATAACTTCTTCAAAGAAAATTAAAATACTTAACTAAAGGAACCGGCCCTTTGTTAGTTAAATAATAGTTTGACTATTGGATACACTGTATAAACGCATTCACTTGGTTCATCCATTATAAACCATTTAACAGAGACTTATATTGTACAATACTGGACAATAAAGAACGAAGAATATACATAGACAATCTATTTCATTAGTATACTTTATATACAGTGCTCGTTCGGGACACTTTAGACACCAAGTAGGCCTATTATCAATTATAGCATATCTTCACTCGAGTACCTGCTATACTTAGTTGATACTCCATTTCTGACTTGCATTGTCGTTGTAACACAGCTACTCTTTTTAGGCACTTTCGCAAAAAACATTTTCATAAGGTACTTTCTAAAACACTTAACAGCGAATCCGTACACGATAGGGTTCATAGCGCTGTTGGTGTAAGCTAAACATTGGGTAAACAAACGAAAAATATTTTTTCTCTTGTATTCCTCTATTGTGGAAATGTGATTATAGAAAGGCGGATGGAATGTGTCTATGAGGAATGAAGCCTGGCAAGGGGCCCAGCAAACAGCAAATAGTATAACAATTGTGAATACCATCCTTGTTACACGCCGTCTTCGACGCACGTATCTTCTATGAGCCTGTGCACTTTCTGTTCCACGGGACGTTTTACGCCAGACTTGAATAAGAATCTTTAAATAGCACACAAAAATACTAGCTAGTGGCAGGAAATAGGTGGTACACGAAGTAAAAGCTATGTACACTTTTTTACTTAGTTCAGATGGGTAGGCAGTTAGGCACACACCATCCTCGTAGGTCATATACACTATCGTAGGGATGTGTGTTGTGAATGAAACTGCAAGAAAAAAAACAGTTACGGTTATGGTTAATATCACAATTCTTAAAATGTAGATAAATTGCACCTGTATCTTTACATAAATATTTTACGTTACCCTTATTAGCATTTCTATTGTGGAACACATGACGTTCAATAGACTGTACTAATAAACGATCGTGTGATTGTACCAACAAAACTCTTCTAGCGTACGAACAAAAAACAAACTGTATGATTAATAGCAAATTCCTTCTTGCGATGTTATAAAAGACAATCTTAATCAAATGTACCTTTCATTCAATCAAATGACACAAATTTCATTCGGTGAAATATAAAATGCTATTTTTACTCGGCTTCACTTCGTGGAAATAGAATTTCGTCTTTGACCCAGGGCGTTACGCAGGATTTTATTTGGCTGGGTGTGAAGCTCTAGCTTTTAGAGATTTCAATCGGTTTATCGGGCACATAAATACGGCAAATTTCTTCTACGTTCAACAAGGCCATATAGATGGCTGCAGTCGCGTGCTCATTAGTGTTTACCTACCGACCGACCAACCTACCAACTGACCGAAATTACTGAACATGTTTAAAAACATTTATATTTTTTTAAAATTTACACGTGCGTAGCCTGTCACTTTTGACGTGCTCGTATAACGTAATTTCGAGTTGAAAAGTAAGTCAAGAAAACAGAAATCGGGCAAAAAGAGTGCGCAATAACATTTAACGCGCACTCATGACAATTTTGTAAACGCTAAAATTGCCTGAAACGCACTCTTATTTCATCGAAAATAAATTTTGAAAATTTTAAGCGCGCGTACGCATGCGTTACATGCGCTACGCACGTAATTGTATTGCCATATGATGATTTATGCCCTGAAATTTATGAGTACCAAATTTTATTTAATTGTGATTCATGGTTGTGAAGATATGATTACAAACGTGATTTCGTTAAATCGTGCGTAGACCGCGTAATTTTTTATTGCGCACCGTGAAAATATAACCACATCGATTCCTGGCCATAAGGAATATACTGTGAAAAATTGACTTAGCTAGATTAAACTGATATCAAGATAAGGTCAGAAAGCGATAAAACGCATAGTGATACCGGACCGACAGACAGACCGACAGACCGACCGACATAGTGAACTATAGAGTTGCGTCCACGCGACTAAAAATGTTGGGACGTAAGAATGAAACAAAATAAGTTTTTGTTTACTCGGCTTCACTTCGTGAAAATTTAATGTTGTCTTTTACCCAGGGCGTTACGCAGGATTTTATTTGGGTGGGTACGGAGCTCTAGCTTTTAGAGATTTCAATCTTTTTAGTCGTGTGGACGCGACTCTATAGTTCACTATGTCGGTCTGTCGGTCTGTTTGTCGGTCCGGTATCACTATGCATTTTAGCACGCGACTTATGGCTGTTGGCCTTGTTATCGGGCACATAAATAGGCAAATTTCTTCTACGTTTAAAATTGTTGGGACGTAAAGATTAAATAAAATAAGTTATTCTTTAATGACATAACGCACCCGTTATTTTACTAGTTGATAGAGATTATTTAAAGGGTTAGGTTCAATTGTATTGAGGAAATAGATCGTCTCTCTTTTAATTCTTTAACATATTATTATTATTATTATATTGAATATAGTTAATCTCGCATATGATGCATAAAATACCCCAAACAAAATTTATCATCTATTCTTTACACTTTTCCTGAAAAATCATCCGCATTGCCTTTGCAGCCGTCATCATTATCGTCTTGATTGATTAGTGCGTTATGTATCATAATGTGACATTTCATTTGTATATTTACTGTATTCATTTTCTGCACACCGTTGTGTTTCACCTTTTCATTTATCGCAAGTCGTTAAGGGCATTTTTGCATCTATATATTATTACTTACGTCATATTTTAATAATACCTACTGTAATTAGAGAAAGTGTTTTATAGAATCTCATTCGCGTCGCAGATAATGTTATTCCGTAACACCTGTTGCATTTAATCTTCTAATTTCCATATAATGTGGACAAAATATCGAAGACGAAAATGTCATTGTCTTCTGTTTAATGGGAAAAAATTATTTTCAAAAAAGTTCAAAAAACTCAACTTAAGTATCAGAAAAAAAAACGAACTATGAAAAAACAACTGTTGGTTCATATCATTAATATATAATTGTGCTGATAGCCAATTCTATTATATTTTATGGTATAGTATTCTTTTTTTGCCTGCAAGTTGATTTTTTTTCTTAAATTTCATTACATTTTTTTTGGTTTTTACAGGTATGGTGGGATACACCTTAGTCAAATTCTTAGACAATTGAAACTAGGTTCGATTAGGCCTTAGGAAATAAGGACAATTTAAAATTGTCTCGAGATTCTGGTCGTGTAAAAAGATGATGATGTTTTATCTCGATATGCTAACTCCACTTTCTATGTTTAAAAAGATTTGGTAGCGGTTTTGACCATAATAATACGGCAGTGCAGTTGTTCTATTGGTACTCCGGGGTTCTGTCTCATTCATTAAATTAAGTAAGCACAGGCAAAGAATTCTATTGATTATTGTCATCAAAGTCGATGACCACCTTGATCCGTTAGAACTATCAGTACCAAGCATACTGTATACAAAATTAAGTAAATCTTTTAAAAATATGGTAATCCTCGTTGAAATGAAACAGATTAGTTATCAAACACTCATTGAGTATGCATCTATATATAAATTATGGTTAATTCTGACATAGGCGAGCACAATGCAAAAACTTCGGTACTAATCTCCGCCTTGGATACCTACCTTATCTATCTCAGATGTACCGCGAAACGCAGATTTGATAACATTAGTTTTCAGTACTAGGCTATTGTTCCATATTTCTATCTTAGGAATTTATTATAAAGGGTTTTATAAGAAATTTTCTGATTTCAATCGGTATATTTTAACTCTACGCGCAGTAGATGTAATTTCCGGGTTCCCTGCATGGTTGGTTTCAACCAGGGAGTTGTAAAACAACTCCCTCCCTGTTTCAACTAAGTTGGCCGTTGGTGCTTGGTGGCGATAGCCATTTTGTTTTTTTGTTTATTTTCAGACCGCGTGTGTGAAGGTATAGTAGTACATAAAGATCAAATTAAATATATTCATAAAACATAGTATAGGAGTAAATTGTGGGAAATAATTATATAAAATTACATCGAGAGAATTGATAAGAGCTTTTGTTTGAAATCGAACGAAACCCCGATAGCCGAGTTATTGAGTAAGCTGCCAGGACTCATTAGGGCCTATGTATACTGTGCGCTGTGTCCCGTCAGGACCCTGGGATACTTCTGCCCATGTTGCAAGCCGTCTAAAACGTCTTACTTCTTACTTCAAAACGGCTCACTGTGTCGCGGAGTAATGTATTAATTATACCAACTAGATGGTACGCTCGCTTCGCTCGCGTACCATCTAGGTCGTTCCCACAGATGGTTCTCGAATACACAGTAATTTCAGCATAACAAAACTGGCGATTTCAAATGTACGTACCGCAGGACTATAGGCCTATACATTGTCGTTTACAGAAACAAATAAATAGACACGATGATTTATGTAGTCAACTAAAATTAGCACCCTGGGAATTACTTCCGAAGGAGAAACTTATCACAAAATGAGTCCAAGTTTTTGATTTGGACTCATTTAAAGAAACCCAATTTGTGTTTTGTATGTAACATTAGGGTTGAGGGATGGGAAAGCGGATAGGTACAAAGAGGAACAATTTTTAAATATATTCTTTATCCACCCAGTAACAAAATATTTTTTTCATGTTTTATAGGCCTATAAATAATATACCTCTAAATACAGTAAAACATTTGCGATTTAATACTTTTTTTATTTTATTTATTTATTTATTTCTTTTAAATATTCATTGTACACTAATTTTCCCCGTGTATGGCAAGAGATTCCTAATTATATTAGAGAACATTCTTTATTTAGTTTAGTTAAAACTGTCACTGTCATAATCGATTGAAATATTAAAGTACCATGTCACGATACACCACTACGACGTTTATATTTGGTAATTATTAATTAATACAAACGTTGAGAAAGAACTGTCAGTATAAAGTTTATTTGTATATAATAATGTGTTTATATATCTAACAGTAGAGCCTATCCACAATCTCGCAAGTTTATTCTCAAAGGGCCCATATATTTACCTACCGTATGTGTTAAACCAAGGGCTCATAAATTTACCTACAGTACTTGTGTTAAACCAAACTCTGGCAGACTGAGAGATTGGGATGTTCCATTCATCGCAAATCAATAGATTTGTATAATCGTATATTAAATCTATCAAAATAGTATTTTTTAAAGAAAATCGGCCTGTCTTCAACATTATGATGGTGTACTCTAGCTGTTCAACCGGTTTTCAGCTATTAAAAACAATTATCGTAGGAGGAGATAGGAAAATGCGAAGCCTCCTCGCATTTTTGTGGCGGGTATTTTTCAAGACGGACATCCATTATACAGTGTATACCACGGTCGGAAAACACCCCTATTTGGGGCAAATCTTGGAACCTAAATTCGTTTTAACCGTCAATAACTTATTATCTAACTTAATTTAATTAGTAAACAGGGTTACATCAGGTGGTTAAAATCAGTACCGAAAGTACGAACCAACTTTATATACCATCGAGTAAAAATTATAGAAGTAAGGCGCGATTTACCGAATTTTGCCCTTACGTAAATTTATATATAGATTAGGATGGTATTTATTTGAATAAACGCACGTAACACCTTCCCAATAAAAGACTCAATTACAATAATTATCGCCACTCCCTCCACCTCTCCCCCCCCCCCACTACCCCACAAAACACAATATTGTATTATTTTATAACAGAATTATACTATTTTTAGTAGATTTCATCGGACTGTTATCTACAATTTACCAAGCATTTGTTATTCTTTTTTACCACTTTTCATATCTACAATAAACACTATACGTAAAACGCTATTAATCATCTAAGACACTGTGAAAGAGGTTAGTGAGTAGGTTTAGTTTTACGAATATCAAAAGCAAATAATGGTAACCGACCGAAATCGTTCAAGCCAGAATGTCCTTCTAAAACTTTTTACCCGAGTCATTTTCATTATTCCGTGAACCATCGTCTACACTTCCTAGAGGAGGAGCGAGCTAAGCGAGCTCACCCTCTAGTTTATATTAACTACACTATTTAAGATATGGAATACAAACCAATGTTAGTTGGCATCATTAGAACTAATTTCCAGTGTTTTTCAAGACCTAACTAATTAATTGATGTAGAACATCACCAATTAAAAAAAAAAGGGATTTGGAACGAGGTCTGGAAGGGTCGGTAAATAGGGATTGTACACATTCAGACCAAAGCAGACTGAATATCGCATTGTAGTACTGTGTTTTATTTGTTCTGATCTATCACTTAGGCGACTCTTGGTTCGGTAATCTCATGTTGACACACAGCGGCTGACAGCGCAGCAAACTATATTCTGACACGATGGCGATTGGTAAAGCAATAAAAGTACGATTATATAAGTAGGAGTTGATGTCGATTAATTTATAAATTGAAATAACAGCAACTGCCAACGAAATAACCTTAATCCTATGTGTATTATTATCTGCCATTAAATAAAACTATAAAATGTATACACTTGTTATGTTAAGGTTCCTTTAAAGACACATTCTGGCAACAAACTCTATCGGAATATATTTTGTGTAATATAAGATATTTATTTGGGATTTAGAAAGAGAGGAACATTTAATTCAATTCTCGGTATTTATAGTTTGTACTGGGGATTGAATGCAATCTTGTTTTTTATTTGTGCGCAGTTTTTTTTATCAACGTACTATTTGAAAATGTACGACTTTAAGGAATGACGCATTTCAAATATATGTGTAACATAAATCAGCATGGTTTTCTATTTAAATGGTCAAATGCAGAATTCTGCTATAAAAACCAGTCGGACCTTTTCCAGTAGTTTTAAGTGAATTTTACAATAATTATCCAGTGAGTTCCCAGTTCTTAAGAAATTTCATATTGAATGGGAAAATAAGGAAGATAGTTGAAAATACTGATACTAACCTATCCATGTCACAATAGCTGTCGTGACAACCATACTTTTAGAGCGCGTATTCCTAGAACGAATCGCCAGTACAACAAGACGATATCGATCGATGGACATAATTGCCAGAGTAAGGCACGTTGCCTGCACACTTACCTGAAAAATGAAGATATATACAGAATATTATATAGTGTATATTGTTAATATGTTATATAATATTAAATACATAAACTGAGAGGAAGATAATAGATGTGATGTTTTATGAATGATGCAAACCATTGTATTCTATAAAATCAAAATATATAATCCTGTTATCTTATTGTCTTTTACAATAATTATGATATAAGTCCATATAAACGATCTATCATAATCAACACGTAATACGATATACTTTTCTTGTCAAAGTGTTTGTTGTTGTTTGGTCCTGTTTAAGAGAGTACTGTATTCACTATAGTCCTAATTGTATTAACGGTTTTACTGTTGCTTATTAATTAGAACGAGTTTATGCATTAAGTAATCAAACTCTTGCGTTTGTAGGGTTGATGCAGACTGTCAACGGTTTGTTGATGTCATCATGTCACTTAACTGTATCTTTAGTGAATGTTAGACTTATGAAATTGTATTGTGTTGACACGTTAGTTATAGCATGTCATGATGTGAATGAAATAGAAATATTCCAGTTCATTACCGGTACCTATGATGTACTGTAGCTCTTATTACTTATTTGTATGTTTTATGGCTCCTTTGTTTTATCTTTAATAATTAATAGGCCTAAATTCATTGATCGAGTATGGTAAATACTGTACGTTCAACTAATGAACGTCGTTTCGCACACACATGTAGTAGACATATAACAGTGATTAGTATATTAATGAACCAATTTGTTTTCTAATTATGCAACTGAACACTAATCTAATTAAATTGACCTTTCAGTATACATTATATTAATTACGTAATCTGTACACAAAAAAAAATCAAATGCGAAGTTACAATAATTCATAATATATTGAATAATCACAAATTAAAAGCTTTATTAAAGCACTATTCTGGCAAATAATTACATTGTTTAAACAAAAATATTGTTTAGCCATAAATTCTCATATTTTACTTTAACATCGTGCAGTATAATGTCTACTGATGATACCACTGTACATAATAAATATAACATAACATAACCCTCTAAATAATTTCTCATATGAAAAAAATATAACGACACATTTAGGGTCCGAACCAAGGTCCTATTAGAGAGCTGAAGTGCCAGGGAATAGTGAAATTACACTCTTCACTGGAAGTATTTAACCAATCAGCAGAGCGACTGAATGACAGAAAAATCAGGAGAAGCTATGCAATATGATACGAAGGTTACTGACAATCAATCAGTCATTACAAATTACCTTTAAAAACAACAAATACAATAAAAACATGATGATTAGAAAAAAAAATCTACCAAAAATGCTTCTTACCAACATCATGTAATTTACGATCCGGCATACAACTGGACCAACAGCCCAACCTCGGTACATAAACGTTGTTGGTAATGCACACGTTAATAATAGAGCGATATCTGTCATTGCTAAGTTTGCAAGAAAATAGTTTGTGGCTGTGCGCATCTCCTGGTTAGTAAATATAATATAAAACACAGTAACGTTCCCAATTATACCGATAACAATTATCAGAACGAAAACGACAGGGGCTACTATAGACATCATCCTGAAAAATTCATAAATCTGTCTCGCTTCCTCTGCGTTAAGCCCTGCATCATATTGTGAGGACAGATTACTTGAGTAATATTCCTCCTCCATCGTGAACAATTATGTCTGTACGCGGGTTGTTGCAGCATTGTAAGAATCAGTTCAAAATGCATCATTGTGGCTAAATGTATAGTGTACTGATTCATGGTTTGTGATGTCATTCGACTAAGTGATTTGGATTGGTTGGTATGACTTAGCAATGTATAAAACAAAGAATTGTTTCTTTTTATGTAAAATACTTTTACAGTATTATTCATTAATGTTATATTTCGTGGTACAATTAATTAAATCAATCATTTCCAATTTATGAATGTCGTATAACTATGGGGTGCGTGTTAACAAAATGTTAGTTATATAAATGTAAATCATATAGAAAGAGAATCTTTGATGGCAAGATTTTTTACTCTTGCTCAAGGTAACTTATCGTGTTCATCATAATTACTGTGTTATTTCCCTTTCATGGAGCAATAAACTTTCTTTTCATAATTATTATGTGGATTTAATATCAATTATGACGTGCAAAATACAGTCACAGCAATTCTTAAAGGTAGCTCCGTGTATAAAGTTCCTATTAATTTTGTTAAAAATAACAAAGGAACAACATTCACTTATTTTTCGTCAGGTGTAAAGATGATACGATCATTGTGAAATTACCCATTTATTTTTAAAATTGGTGTTTTTTCATAATGTTATAAGATAGGATGTTTACTGATTAGCATTAACCATTTAACTATTTCTAAAAAATAGCATTGTTCTTATTTTAAAATTGATTTTTTTTCGAAAATGCCTCAAATTTACATAAAATGGCAATGAATTTTTGTGTATTTCCTATCTTAACATACTTTTTTTTATACATTTATACAAATAATGAAAATAATTGTGTGGGTTTATATTTACCGCCTAATTATTATTGTTGTACGCATAATTGCTATCCCACGCAGCAGTGTTTTAATTAATTTTACATGCGACAAAGAACACGAATATACTGTAGGCTTACATGCATTTAAAAAGGTTGTATGTCTGATGTTGCTTTATAATAAGCAAATCAAACTCTGCATTTACATTGTCATCACTTTAATAATGCACTGTATTTATTATACATTTTAAACTATATAATTTGTTGTAGTTTCTAGAATGACTCTTCATGATACGGTAATTGATCAGTTGCCACCAGGGGCGGATGAGTGGACACATGAAGAGTTAAGAGACTACTACAATGAGGCTAACCTCACAGAAGATCAAAGAGACTACTTTATGGATTATTTCAGTGCGTATGACTCAGACGATGCGCAGTCGGATGAATTTTGGAAGTTTACACAATCCTGGATTTTTGGGTAATATCCTCATGTTTGATTTCAAGAAATAATTTTAAACGAAATCAATGAGTATTTTATTTATTTATTCAGGTTTATACAATAAAAAAACATGCAGCCCGAAGGCTGAAATTGTTGATTTACAAATATATATATATATATATATATATATGGAAACACAAAAATTTAAAAAATACAAAAATTTATACAAAACATTAAAAAATTAAAAAGAAAATCAGTTAAAAAAATAAAATTATGTTATGTTAAAAAGATTACAAAATTTATATACAAATGCATAGGCCTATATGTAAATATTTATAACATAGCCATCTTCAGCGTGATCAGGTACTGTTTAAATTAAGGATTCTACTTATAGTAAGGGCAGGCGAGGTCTTAAGACGGTTAGTTCTACAAACAGGTATATTAATTAGGGGTTTATCTACCGTGGTTGATCTAAGCTCTCTAGTAATAATGCGGTAGTCGGGCAAAATAGTTCTGTACAATTCCGATTCCAAGAGCCTTTCTCCAATTTTTTTAATCAACGTCTCTCGTCTGGATGCGAGAGTGGTCATATCAGTAAGCTCAAGAGCTGAATCATACGTAAGGAAAGCGGGACCCAGAATAATACGTAAAACTCTCTTTTGCACTCTTTCAATGGTCGATATTTGGGCCTTATTGATGCTTCCATGCCACATAGGGCAGGCGTATTCTAAGATTGGGCGAATATAACAAACATAAACGGATATCATATCATGAACTGGTACATTGGCCCTTCTAAGGATATATAACGTATACAACCTTTTGGATGCTCTTTTTACCATGTCACTGACATTGTTATCCCATTTCAAGTCATCCTGGATTATAAGTCCAAGGAGCTTCATACACGAAACAACATTAAGTGTTGTACCGCTAAGGTAATAATTAGGAGGGGGAATATTTCTTTTCAAAAAATTAACTCTCATGATATGACACTTAGAGGGTTTAGGGACCATGTGATTTGTATCACACCACTCAGTAAGGTCATCAAGACAAGATTGAAGTTTAGGGGCATTACCATGTTTAACAGTGTCACCAAGAGTGAGATCATCAACATACTTCCACCATCTGCAGCCTTCCATAGAGATATTATTGACTAATATAAGAAACAAAATTGGCCCAAGCTTTGTACCCTGTGGAATCCCACATGTGATGTTGGCATAAGGGGAAAAGGATGAACTAAGTTTAGTATTTATTTTACGATCTGTCAGAAAGCTACAGATGGTGGGAATAATAGATGTTCTCACTCCGATGTCGACTAGCTTTCTAACAATGACCGTATGGTCAATTCGGTCGAAGGCCTTCGTAAAATCAACGGCACAAATATCCACAAAAAAATCACCTTTTTCAATATCACTAATTACAGACTGAATCATGTCCACAAGATAATGGCTAGTAGATGAGCCTTTACGGCAACCAAATTGTTTAATATCTAAATGTTCATGAATGTCACTAGTCACCCAATCAGTAAGGAATGACTCAAACATCTTGGCAAAGATGGGGGTAAGTGAAATTGGCCTGAAATCTTGGAATGATGTTAACATTAGAAACTTTTGGAACAGGAATGGCTGTTGCTAACTTCCATAACTCGGGAAATACACCTTCATAAAGACAACAATTAAAAATATGAGCAAGTGGGGTAGCAATTTCAAAGGCGAATTCTTTTATAAGTTTAATTGGCAAGTCATCAGGGTGACTAGACTTCTTTGACTTTAATTTATTAATCAATCGTCTGACTTGTCCAGGAAAAATTGTTGGCGGGGGTTCAGGTGAAGGCAAATATGCAGGAAGAGCATTTACATCAACTGGGGGAAGCTGTCGGCACACAGATGCAAAGTGGTTATTGATATCATTTGCAAGATCTTGATTTGAGTGGCCAGGGAATTTTAGCATGGTTCGATTTTTTAGATTGCACAGTTTACGTACACTGTGATGCCATGTTGCCGGATCATTATTTTTAAGGCCTCGCATTGATTTATCATAAAAAAATTTCTTTGCTGAACGAATGCTTCTCTGGACAGCATTGCGTGTTTCTCTCCATTGAGCTTTAGTACAGTTGTTATACATTCGTTGCCTTGCATCAAGTAGTCGACGAACGTTTTGAGTCATCCAAGGACGATCAGCTATTCTTTTTCATATTTGCTTGACAGGGAAATTGTGATTATATGCACCTTTTAAGACATTGAAAAAACCATTTACTTTCTCATTTATACATAAGTTACGATCGAACGTCCAGTACTAGTCATAGTATGAGTGTACTTAAAGCTCAGACATTGTTAAACAAGGCCAACAGCCATAAGTCGCGTGCTAAAACGCATAGTGATACCGGACCGACAGACAGACTGACAGACCGATAGACCCGACAGACCGACCGACCGACATAGTGAACTATAGAGTCGCTTCCACGCGACTAAAAACAGAGAAGCGTTGCTTTAAATTACTAGAGGGTGAGCTCGCTTTGCTCGCTCCCCCTCTAGGAAGTGTAGACGATGGTTCTCGGAATGATAATGTTCTCCTTATACGTTTTCTGTCGGTTACCATTATTGAAAATGCTTGACATTCGTAAAACTAAACTACTTCGTTTCATAGTGTTAGATGATTAATAACATTTGAAAGTATGTGTTTTATTGTTTTGTAGGGCCCTTTGTGGAGGCGGATGTCATTTGAGGGAGGTGCTTATTCGAGGGATATATGTTAAATTTTTTAGTTTTAATAATGGTAACATTTATAATCAAATGAAATCCTCTAATAGATATGAAAAGTGGTAAAAAAGAATAACAAATGCTTGGTAAATTGTAGATAACAGTGCGGTGAATTCTACTACAAATAGTATAATTGTGTTATTATAAATATGTGGATGGACGTTTATTAGATAGTTGGGTAGGGGGTGGGGGTGGGGGTTATTATTCAAAGTGATGTTTTATTGGAGAGGCGTTTATTCAAATGAATACCATCCTAATAATTATTAATACATTATTTAATTTAATCATCTTTTGAAACTAACTGCCGTGACAGAGTGGGCCCAAGAAAGAAGACATGGGCAGACATGTCGGTCCTAACGGGACACAGGAAGATAGCCTACAGTTATTCCTGCAAGCTTACTCAATAAAACTCAGCTATCGGGATTTCACTCGAAAAATGTCTTATCATCAAATCTCCCTATGTAATTTTATAATACTATTCCCCACAATATATTCTGATTCTTTATGGCGTATATTGAATTTGATCTTTATTAATTTGCAGTATAATTCCTATTATTTAACTACTGTACCTTCACACATGCGCGCGGTATGTTTTAAAATAAACAAAAAACTGAAATGGATATATCTGATTTTTTTTTTCGTCTTCCAAAGGGACACTGTATTGATTGATGGAAAGTGCCTGTTTCCAGTCACCTTTAGGGTCAAATCTATTATTTTAACTGCTCCCTTGTGTTTAAAAGAGAGAAAATATTTGAAACCAGGTCGTTGCAAGGTGAACTTATCTTAAACCCGGAAATTACTTTGACCGGGAAGAATTGAAATTGAGAGGAAAATCTAATGTTGAAATCATAAATGTTGTTAAAAAACTCTTTATAATATCTTCCTAAGATATAAATATGGAACAATAGCGTCGGCGTGCACACTAATGTTATCAAATCTACGTTTCGCGGTACATCTCGGATAGATAAGGTAGGTATCCAAGGCGGAGATTTGTACCGAAGTTTTTGCATTGTGCTCGCCTATGTCAGAATTAACCATAATTTATATATAGATGCTCTTTGTGTGTTTTTTTCTCGTTGTTCGGTAAAACGGAAAGCAGTAAGATCAAATATTCTCTAAATTGATAAACGTACTGGCTTATGACACTAAAAATAGTTAAGAACCCGAGGATTTAAAATTAATTTTAACTTAATGGTATTGCTTATATTCAATAA
The DNA here is from genome assembly GCF_964355755.1 of Antedon mediterranea. Lineage (NCBI taxonomy): Eukaryota > Metazoa > Echinodermata > Crinoidea > Comatulida > Antedonidae > Antedon > Antedon mediterranea. The sequence goes on from NC_092675.1 coordinate 22,861,291, forward strand.
GAGTGATGGTAGTGATATTGAATATTTTTCTATGATAGTTATATTGATGACTAGGAAAGATACCCGTCCCGAGGTGCTTAAATACCATACCCATCTTACTTCCATCCACTAAACATTACAGTACAATTCCGGTCAATCCACGTGCATATAGCAACTCTCCCTTTATCTTAGGATTTAGATGATGAAGATCATTATGGTGAAACACTAACGATGTTAGTGACAATGATTGCAACAATTAGTTACAGTAAGGGTTGTAAACATGATTGCAACAATTAGTTACAGTAGGGGTTGTAAACATGAGGAGGACAGTTAATGAAGATTTTTACAAAATGGTTTTATTGTATTTATTTATTTATTGTAATTTTTATTTGTTGTTATTTTAATCATCTGATAGATTATATGTTTTTTCCTAACTGCTATTCAAACTTTGGTTTTATATTGTGTATTTATTACATTAAAGATCTACTGGTGAATACGGTTGCGATAATCCAAGATTTAACTTCATTGACTATCTTGCGTGGAATTTAGCACCAGCAGTAAGTATTATTTACTTCATTCTTTATTTTGACTGATATTTTAGTTCCAATAAAGCAGTACTGACAGTAGTCACTTTTTACATGAATTTTAGCTATAAACAATGTTTCAAGTTATAAAGATGTTTAAGCTTACTCAATCGTTCAGTGCTTCTATTTTGGCACTAGATTCTCATTCGGTATCATGTCAGGTGACAATAAACTACCCCAAGTACCGTGTCTGCCGACGGCGACGTTTTTCTTTAAGTCTCCTGATAATAATAATATAGTTTGCCTATTCTTCAAAAACTGTTACTGTAGGCTGAATGGATATTGCGTTTGAGCTGTTTGGACGCCAATTTTGGCAAATGTTATGTAGTGTAAAAGTCAATTATTATTTTGAAATGTTTTCACCACGGAATTGCTTGCTTTGGTCTGTGTTTTTGTAAAGGGTGGCTACTGAAGTAAACTAAATTTCTACGAACGAACAGAAATCACTCATAAGCTTGTCAGTCTATAATATGATACTTTATAATAATTTAAGATAAAAAATAGATGAACGATAAAATAAAATAGATAATATTACTATCTATTGTACATTGCATTGGCTTTTACCGGTAATTCAGACAATATTGTTAAAAGCTGATTATTTCCATGGATTGTTTTGTCTTCGTTAGTGTTTAATTAGCTGGCTCGTTCACAGTATTTTGTGACCGTCAACAAGTCTATTATAATGATATAAGTACCGATTATTCATCTCTTTCTGTTTAAGCCAAACAAAAAACTATCACTTTACGTAACTTCACTTTTAATCAATTGACATTAATCTTGTTACAGTAATGTCTCGTAAATGACTAAAGGGGAGTTACATTCAAGCTTATTGTCTCCTTCAACGTTTCTATTGACTGTCTTATTTGTATACCTTACATGTTTATTGCTCAGCTATTTTTACTTTTCACTTTTAATGAATAAAAGGAAATATATATCGAGTCCAATTCCTGATATTCCAGAACCACATTGTAAAATAGAAATCACATTTTTTAAAATTATTTTTATCCAGTTAAATGCAGTTAGATTAATAAGGCTTTCGGGCATGATTAACTCTGATACAAAGATAACTAAATCTATGGGTCAACTTTTTGGTTTGATTTTTCAAGTTGAAAATAACTAAGGTACAGTCATCATGTCAACAATCTGCTGTATATTTGACAGTATGTGTCTAATAATTTACTATAAAAAGAAATGCAGTCATAAAAGACACGAATCGGTACTTAAATTGATTAGAGAAAGTTATACACGTTTTATTCAATTACATGGCTCCTTCTTTCATAGTTCTGGATAATTGTCTTTCTCTCATTCTGGCAACCGAGGAAACGAATGTGTCCTGGATGCTGTGGCAAACGACCAGGTATTGCTTTGTAGGTATCAAATTGTTATTAAAATTGGTTTGAACATTAAAATGCTCTTTTCATACAAGTTGAGTTTTGTCAAACCATGAAAACATGATTAGTGTGTCTTGTAGGCTAAGTAATTTTACTACTAATAAAAACAAGTTTCTTATATTTGTTGTTCACATACAATTCTTAATTAATTTTAATTCTTGTCTCAATCTTATCATATTTGATACTATATTGTTTTGCTTTTTTAGCATTGATGCGTTTTATAACAATATATTTTTAATACTACTTTTCGTTTTTCTCTTTAGCCCAGTAAATTTAGTAGACGCGTATGATGATCGCCTTCCATTCGCGTGTGCGTTCGCTGTAACCTCTACTTGTATCTTAGACCTTTTCACTGGTTCATTCTACTATCAACCCGATGTCAGTGATATTCCGTCAATGCTATCGGGTATGTATATTACATTAATACATTTGACGCCTAATGTCACTATAGTTCTTGTTGCTTCCCACCATGAAACAAATCGTTGCCAAAAGACTGCGATTACGTTTCAGGCATCTTTAAATTAGATTAGTTAATAAAAACCAGTCACCTAAATAAGTAGGTAAATAAAATACACACATTCCCAATGCCCATACACATACATTATACCAATCAAACACAGAGATGTGTACGTACCTAAAGTTACATGGTAAAAAAAAAATCAAATTTAATTAAAAAACTCAATAATTATAAAATCATTAATTACATGGAAAACATAACGACTTATTTTAGTAGTTAATACTCAAATGGCAGCTTCACACCAATAAAAACATAACGTAATCATTATAATGTGGAAGAGTTAATAAATGAAATGATTTACGACCATAACCCAAAGATTGAGTGGGTGAGTGGCCGAGCGGTTAAGACAGTGGAACCGCAATTACGTAGCCATAACATCGGCATGGGTTCGAGGCTCACTCACTCCATGGTTCTGGTGGTAGAACGAGTCTTCTCGGATAAGGACTATAAACCGTAGGTCCAGTGTACACATCTAGCTCGTGTGCACTTTAAAGAACCTAGTACATCTTTCGAGACGAGTAGGGGGTTACCCCGGTGTATTAGTACATCACAACCACTGATCACCAACTGGGCCCTCTGGGAGACCAGTCTTTGACTGAAGAGGTTAACTTACCCAGTATAAATATATATTTCAATTCAATTCAATTGATCTACCTTCGAAGAGTGCATTATATACCGTACCGTTACTGTAATTTGTAATAACGTCACTTATTTCATGAATATGATGTTTTGACATCAGTTAGAATGTTATAGAATTGATCCCAAGTGAATGCTTTGTATAAAGTTCAAACTGTCATTAAAAAAAATGATAATATTATTCAATTGGATTTGATTAATAATAATTCTAATTCTTTTGACTCATACTGTTTATCTTTTATGGAAAGATAGTACAATATAATTGATTTTTAGTGAGATTTTGTTTGTCTTTTGAGATTTTTTTGTTCATTGTTCATTAGATCATTCAGTCATCTTTATTACGATTACCTATCATTGTCCTTTCAATATGCATTATTATTTTTTACAAAAAAACCCTGTTTTTATTGCTTTTTTTGTTTTTCTTTGATTCTTTATGTTTGTTAAATGTCATTTTACATTAAAGACGTCCTCTTACACTTTATAAAAGACATTCATGCATAGATGAAAAATGTACATATAAAATATGCAATATATCATTAATACATTAAAAAAACTCTTATACCTGTAACTGTTATATTTTTATTTTCCCATACGTTTTTTTTCTTTTTATATATTTCACATTATATAAATATAATAGATCAGGTATTAGGCTACGACCTCCAAGAGCAAATCTTTGTAGAACTAGAAAATCCTTCGTTGTAAATAGCATTCATATTTTTAATTCTAATGTAAGACGATAATGCAATTTTTAAATAGTTTTACATTTTTAACAGTTTTTTTTTTATTTTTAACTTTTTATCTTGTATTTTAATCTGATATAATACTGCACGTTTTAAATTGTGGCAACATTTTTTATGTGTGTTTTTTTATTGTTGTTTTAATCTACCAAGCAAAGTGAATTTCCATTTTTATGGACAAATAAAATTTCTTGAATCTTGAATCTTAAATATATATGATTTATTGGCTTTTTTTACTGTCCTCAAAAGCATGATAAATAAAGATGAATACAATCAAACTTTGATTAGGTAATTTTTGTACTTTTAATCAAGCTATTCACTTTCGCTAAAAATAAACACCAAAAAGACAATATATCTTAAAACAATAAGAAAAAGATATGTTCTCAAGAGTAACCTAACAAGTTCACACTATGCAATCTACCTTATTTCATTTCATTCTGCAATCTATATATAGAAATTTATTCTATAAGTCTATCATCTTGTGACAGTTTATTATCCGAACTAATTGATAGTTAGTCATTTCGCCCACATGATCACAGTAATTTATCAAAGGAAAAAAAAACTCTATGTAGCCGGCAATGTGCATTAAACACTTCAGATTAGGTAATTATCACATACGAAAAAAAGTGCAAGCCTTTAAGAAAAATAAAACATTAATTTTAATAGTTAAAGTCAAATAAATTATCATTTCCAAACACTATAAACACTATTTGTTCGAACAATCACGTTTAGGCTTACCTGTATCATTAAAAAAGATTGGCTGGTGACAAATATATAAGCTAATACTTAATAACAAATACTGTAAATAGTACACACAAAGTGAAAGGTAATAAGAATTAACTATTTATGACAACACTTTAACTTAAATTTACTCAATAATACAGATGTTAGAAATTAGAATATAATACTAGTATATCGAATAGAGGTTACATTTGAGCCCAAGTAAACAGCGGATACCCTGCTCCAACAGGATAACAATTTATTTAACTACTGTCACGGAGTAGCTTTGCGTCAGAAAGTTTAGTAATTTTAAGAACACTTTGACGTAATTGTGTATTTTATACTACTCTAAGTACATTAGGAATACTTGGGAAAATGGTTAATAAAAAGGTTAGTAATGACATAGAATTCGCCGAATTTCAAAAAGATTACTAGGGTCAAAAGGACACTAATAAATATGTTTTTTTCCGAGAATAGATATTAGAGTTTAAAATAACATACATCTACGAGTCGCAAACGCGTTGCTTGTAATGCTCTGTCTACACTATCAAACTAGTTTTAAAAAAAAATTGTGATGTGCTCAAATATGGTAGTGATATGCCCAAATATGGTAGTGATATGACATCATCATGTCCATATGGGCACATCATATTTTGTTGTCACAAAGTTTGACAGTGTAGACAGAGCTTTAGACATGACATTAGGCATCTTTCGCGGTCATTTTAATGAGACGACAAAGATCACAACAACGCCAGTTCTAACAATTCTTTTCGTTTTAAGACGCAGTACCAGTAGCCTAAGTCAGGATAGGTTTAAAAAGTCTTGGACATTATTCTCCAACTTCCACCAATTTCCGAATACTGATCTCTCTTCGATCTAGTAATGAATTAATTACCCTTTGTCAGATTTAACTAAATATTTAATTTACTAATGAAATGTATAATCATCAACAAAACTAGCTGTCTCGTCCAAAATGTCATCTTGATTGATTTTAATTAACGTATTTGAGACGGGTTAAAATGACAATGAATAAACTCAAATGGACCTTTATTGACCTGATGGTGAACTTATTTTATAAGGCGTTCAATCATGTTATACATAATTCTAATCTCGTAAAAATCTGAAAATGAAACAGTAGACTAAACATTTCCCAGAAAACTCACATGAGATTATATTAAACTTCATTTAAAATCTAAATTCATATCTAAATACCATCATTGTTTTCTCCACACGAACCAAATGAAAGAACGTTGACGTATATTACCAGATTCAGTTTCAGATTCGATTTATTAAGTCATTCATCCATTTCTTGGCAGAAAAACACAAGCAAAACAATACACACATAATATTTACATTCGTGATCAACTTGGAACTAACTGATCAAGAAATATAAAATACAAAAAACTTCATGACCTATCTTTGGAACTCATTGTTGAGTAGTGTAATATCGCTATGTAAGAATGAAAATTTATGTCTATTGGTTTTAACTGGAATTGTTGTTAATCATGTCCTAATGCATGGTATTATCGTTCATTTTAGGTACAATACAGGTGTTGATCTGTTTCGTAAACGTTATCGAAGTATGCATTGTATATTACCCTCTCTTACTTTGTTTATCTACACCTGCATCTTTGCTTGGAAACTTCATTGGTTTCCTTTACACGGCAAATTGGTAAGCTTCTTAGAATGTCAAGCAGATACTATACTCTGTTTGAACAATTCTAAAGCTATGTCCTACACTATCAAACTTGATGTGACAAACAAATGTGATGTTCCTATATATGGACATGATGATGTCAGCACTACCATATTTAAGTATATCACTTCCATATTTGGCCACATTATATTTTTTTTATAGTGTAGACAGAGCTTTACCAAGTATATCACGTCAAAAGCATTTATTCAAATGGGATAATTTCATGGTCATTATACCTAAACTATTTCAATAATATGTAACCTTTTTTTTCTTGTGAATTTAAACTTAGAATAATATATTTGATAAATTATGTATGATACCACCACCAAACTTTCCAGTTAAAAATCAAAATTGTGAAGCATTTGATGAATATGTAAACTGCCTTAAAATACCGTGACATGTTTCGAGAATACTATTCTCATCATCAGAACTGAAATCAACGCCTAGAGTACTTTTATATCAATAACACAGGTTGTATTTAAATGAGGCAATAATTAGCATGATAAAAAAGCGAGGTAAACGGACAACAAACATCATATGGCAAGCGTGACGCCTAATGTATTGGTAATGGCCAGTCTTAGGCTGTGTTTATATAACACCCTACATTTGAAGACGTCTTTAATTTTTAGCACTTTTAGCACTGTTAGTAGGTTATCGTTTATTCACTATTACTTTTTTTACTATTAAATATTTAATGAGTTTTAAGTTCTTTTTTCTCTTTAGGTTATTTTTCTATATTATACGCTTCGCAGACTGTCCAGTTGATTCCGGGGTAAGCATCCTTTAAAAACATTTAAATGCAAATGATACCGTAGATGATATAACTTCTCTCGTGGTAGGTCTAAGGTAAAGTAAAGTATGATGTAGACTTACCACGCTACCATAACCCTATCATGCCACACATACAGCATGAAGGAAGTAGCTGGTTAGCTAATACTGTACTGTATGACGATTATTTAAAGATCTAAACAATAATTACATTATAACAGGATTTATCTCCACAATTTCGGGTATAAAACATTCATAAAGTTATAGAATGGTAGCTTTTCAACTTCAACTTCAAATTGTTTTAAACATTAAGTACATCACTGTATTAAGTAAATGTAAATGTGCTAGATCTACATGTGTCTGATGTTCTGGTGTTATTAATATAACATTGACAATTTCATAAAAAATTCTCTCTCATTAATGATAGAAATTTGATTTGGTTACATTAATAATTTATATTATAGAAAAAAAAGGCCATATACACATGGCCGCAGTCGGTGCTCAAATTTGAGCTAGTGTTTACCGACTGACCAACCGACCGGTTCAAAAAACGATATTACGTATACTGAAATACTCTACTAAACACAACGAAAAGGTGTGGTGGTGTTTTCCATTCCGAGAGAGCCTGTTTGTATCTTAGAGCACTTCAGACCATCTTACGATCCGACGAACAATCCTTTAATGCATTCAACGTCAATAAGTTTATAGTAGTCTTTTGATATAGTGATTCAAGTATATTCTTCAAGTAAAGTGCTTGTTTTTACTTATCAATGATTGTAATCGATTACTTGTCGCTGTTCGGTGTAAATGTGTTTCATCATTGTTACTGTTCTAAGAACTCGTGGTAATTTTAAGTATATACATACCGCAATGAAAAGTAGGCAACGGGATGAATATGCATATATACAAATGTATCTCTAGGCCTAAACAACAGTTATTAGTCCTAAGTGATCAGTATGTATTTTTAATTTGCTTTTTTAGGTTGTAGGTGACCTGTACGCAGAAATACTGGGTCCTGTGTATGCCTGCTATGTAATTCTTTTAGTTCGATTTGCATGGGGTTTATTCAAAGACGTAAAACTTTGGTATCAGTCATATAAAGAAACAAAGGTTAGTTTGTCATTTTCTTACAGAAATTAATTGATACTTCTCTGTTTGGAAAGAACATTCTTGATGTCTGTAACATTCCATCAAGGATTTTTTGGGGATCAGTTGGATCACAATATGCATAAATAATTCTTGGAGTTATGCAATTTTGTAAGAGAAGCTACAGAACAAGTGTTGTTCCCTTCAGTGTCATCAATAAGGAGGTATATGCGTGTATGCTTCTTTGAATGTCTCACTGGAAATGAGGTCGGGCTAGGAAAATGATACAAGAGGAAACAGTGTTTTCAACATATGGGTTGCCACAGTTGGTAGGATTTGTTGAAGACGTAATGATAATAGTCAAGTAGCTTGCTATATGTTTAGTTTAAACATGCTGTTAACATTTTCTTTACTGGTGAAAGTCTATGCTATAAGAACGACTAGTCAAACAATGGCGTCACATAATAAGTGATTCAAATTAATTAGATTTTTCCCCCTTGTTTCGGTTTGTCTTGTTTTCACTAAATAAAAAATACGATCACTTAGCGAGAGCCAAAATATAGAAAAAATTCACAAAACACCTAAAATGTTCACTCATATATCTTCAAAAAATCAATTTATACAAAAAATATAGTGCATAAAAACTTAACACTACACTATTTTTATCTTGGTAATACAGTATCTCATCTGTATCATATGTGTTGTCACATATTATATTACTGTAACAAAATATTCCTATAATGAGATTTCTAGATACAGTAGTGAGATTCGAACTGCAAACGAACTAAATCCAGTCACCAAATATGCCTTAACCTGATCTTAACAGAAGAAATTTACACACGTCATAGACATTAATTGTCTACGTCCGTCTACTGTAAGTTACAGTGCCGCTGTTACATATATATTCTGGTCTTATGATATTTGAAATAATAAACTGAATTGAACTGTTATTTTTTATAGAATGCATGTATTTCTTAATACCTTCATCGTTATTATTTGCACAAATTAATGTATTCTTTTTAATTCGAGGATAAATTAACTAAAAATAGACATAATGACCACATTACACAAAGGAAAATTCACCAATATAATAGACTTCAGTTAATATATTACGTGACTTGATATTTTAATTAATGAGTACCATTTTTTCATGAGTTTATTACGTCAATACAAATACAAAGTAAATAGGGTATGAAGATCTACTAACTAATTGTATATGACTATAATGCACTGGCATTTCCCATCTAGTAGTGTTTAATAGGTTTTCATAGACAGTTCCGTTTAAGCTACTTAGTGTATTATTTTGTTCATCTTTTGAGGTAGGTCTACTTGATAATAAACATCACGGCATTATAGTTTACTGCAAAACACGCAGAAACGATTAATTTGTTGCGAATTATTGCCATCAATTATTGGTTGAAATATTGAAAATGTGCTATAATTCCATAATTATGTGAGTATGCACGTTTTTATGTTCAAATATTTACGTTTAATGTATGTTTTTGGACATTTTAATACATTCAGTACGATTAAATGACCCAAATAAAACATCGACCTTATAATGACCCGACACTGATATAGCCAATACATTAAAATCTGTCTTGCTGCTTTTCCCCAAATTACTATTAAAAGACAATTCTGGTTTTAAATGTAAAAATAAATGATATATAATCACAACTTTGATAGCATTTTCCGGAAAAGAGGTGATGGTTTGTGAAATCATTAAACAAGAAGAACATATATTTTACTCACGTTAATATTCCTCTCAAGTAAAACATATTGACATTTTAGTTGGAATACAAAGAACGTATTTGCGCGACAATAAATAATTACACACCGGTTTATTTTACTTTAAACTTCCGATCACATTGTTCGTATCAATACATTTTAACGGTTTATTTCCTTGCCTTTTATGATTTAGTCTTTAAAAAAAGTACGTAAATTAATGAAATGTTACCTTACTTTGGACATGAAACGTAATAATACGGTGATTATATTGTTTCATAACAAATACGATTATTAAACTTAAATGATTATTTTAGTGCATTTCGTAGTCGACTGCGGTGTTTATGCGATCAATTTGGTTATTATACAGATCAAACGTTTGCGTATCATCACGTGGGGGAGGGGGGGGGGGATGACATCAATTTTCTACTGTACGTGTATCGTTGCCTTTTGATGGGTGATTAAGTGCGTGTCACGTGAAGTGAATTATTCGGGTATTACTTTGCAAGTTCAGATGGTTCATTGCACGTTCAGTTTGCACGTGAGGCTGGTGTATCCCGTCTATGCAAGCGGCTTAATGATATTCACGGTAGATGTATGTAGTTAGTTAGTGCGTGGCCGAGCAGTGGAACCATATTGATTACGTAGCCATAACATCAGCTAACATTCGACCAACCAACCGACATACTGAGCTGTAAAGTCGACCAGAGTATCTTTCAACATATACCACTCATAAATATTCATTAGTTGTTTACTATTTAAATTAATTCTTATTTTTTCTATTGAGCCGCTTAAGTACAGACGATTTACTTACGCCATAAATGCCAGTCAGTCAACAACAGTACTACATCAACTTCATTATTCAATACCAATGAAATAGTGGACATTGAACTCATTTAACTTTAAAACAAATCTTATATAAGACAATTGTGAATGTTGCACTCAAATATACGAATATATAGTTGAATGTACCCATAAAAAATAACAACAATTATAACCCACATTGACGTGAATGACAATGAAGGTAATAGACAAAACGAACTCGATGCTGACAGTGACAGAAACTAAAATAAAAATAATTAAATATAAAATAATTTTAAAAAAAAACTGTTTATCGTGGGTTTTAGATTCATTTTCGTCGTTTCCGTATCCGTGATTCATTTTCGTTTTTGTCACTGTTATCTTCCATTTTTTGGCTGTTTGTCTTCATGGTCGTCGTTTTCATCTCCGTACAACATGCCATTTTTGTTCGTTTGTCGCTATCATTATAGCTGTTACCGTAGCTATTATTGTCATTGTCGTCGTTTTCGTCTCCGTACAGTTTGTCATTTTCGTTTTTGTCACTTTCATCGTCGGTGTTGTCTTGGGTATTATTTTCATTTTCGTCGTTTTCATCTCCGTAGAACTTGCCATTTTCGTTCTAGTCGCTATTATTGTAGTTGTCACCGTAGCTGTTATCGTCATTGTCGTATTTTCATCTCCGTGAAGTTTGTCATTTTCGTCCTTGTCACTGTCATTGACGGTGTTGTCTTGGCTATTATTTTTATTTTCGTCATTTTCATCTCATCTTAGTTGTCATCGTAGATATTATCGTCATTGTCGTCGTTTTCGTCTCCATACAACATGCCATTTTTGTTCTTTTGTCGCTATCATTGTAGTTGTCGACGTAGATATTATCTTCATTGTCGTCGTTTTCGTCTCCGTACAGTTTGTTATTCGGTCTTGTCAATGTCATCGTCGCTTTTGTCTCCCCATGTCCCTTTTCGCATTTGTCACGTCATTGTCGGTTTTGTCGTGAGTATTATTTTCATTGTCGTCATTTTCATCTCCGTACTTTATTTTTAGTTTTGTCACTGTCATCTTATTTTGGGCTATTATCGTCATTGTCGTCATTTTATTATCGGATTCTCCTCCGCCTGAAGTAATAGTTGCCGCTGCAATCTTCAATCTCATTATTTGTTGTTGTCAAATTTTTCAAGTTTTTGTCTTTGTTACCGGTGTTAATTGATCATTATCTAATTATTCTTCATTTTTAGTTTCACGGTCTAGTCTTTTTTTGTTACAATTCCAATGTTGTCTTTGCTTTGTAATAATATTACTAATATATAACTTTATAATTGTGCTTTAACAGACAATGAATGTGGTGTTGTCTAGAAGCTCAATTACTCCAATAGCTGCTGCAGACATGGTAATTATTATTTTTTGTTTAAACATTTTATCAGAATATCGAACATTAAAAATTCTATTCCGTAAAAATAGCAGGAACTATAAATACATTATGTTCATACTAAAATGACGAACAAACAAAAACAAAAGAAAAAGTAATTATTATGGATACATTCGAAGAAAACCAATTTATTAAAGAGTTTTCTAGACACCCGAAAGAAGAAGGTAAAACCTTCAAATGGCAAACCTGGTTTGGAAGAGCCAAAATGCATACGGAATGTTTTATTCCATATGTACCGACTGCGAGTTGTATAACTAATGCATGGTTATTTTTAGTTTTTTCGCTTGGTTATAAGTCGGTTATAAAAAAAAATTGATTTAGACTGATATATCGCATTGGATGTAACTTTTATGTTATTACAGTTTATACAACCTATTTTCAGATTGAGGATAATGACCCGATCTTCTGTGCTTTTACTAAAAGTCATTACTATAAGTATGTGCTGACTCTTCTTCATAAACCAAAAGAGTAAGTATTCTGCGTTTACAATGATGAATCCAGGTTTTAGTTAATTACTCCTCATTTTAGGATCCACTTTTTTATTAGCTGCCAGTCATTGATACAGTATACAAATATTACCTACCTGCTTGGAGATATCATCTGAGAGAATGGTGTGTTTTTCTTGATATTGATTGATCTTGCAAGTCGGGATTATTTTCTAATTTGAAAGTTAATTAGGCCTATATTTAGACAATATAAAAAAAGAAATAATTGTGATTTTGTTATCTAATGTGTGACAAGGCATCTGTAAGAGTTTTTAGACCTAATTAATTTAATTTTAATACACGTATTCCTAACAGTCAGCTTATAATATACATATATAAAACTTTAGCGTCAGTCACGTTGTATCCTCTTTGTAAAAATTAAATTTACAAATTTAAAGGCACAGGCGTTTTACTGAAGAGTATTTTTCATTGTTATAGCACGTTTCAAAAGACAAGAACATTAATTTTATTTGTAAAGCAAATTCTTTGAGATATAAAAGTACTTTATTCAGATGGTTAGGTATACGTTAGGCGCCGGTAAGCTATCTTGTTTTTGTCTTAAATGTATGTACCTGTATCTCAACGCATCCGAATACACGTGTATTCCAATTGGTACGAGTTGTACTATGTTGAAATTATTAAAAAATTGCAATATACGTTATGCTTGTTTATGTTAACTTTGTTAATGTTGTCATTAGGGAAGATGTCGGAAGATGTCGAAAGTATATATCCAAAGTATACAAGAACATACCTTGTGAGTACAATTTGTCCTTACTCATCTTATTCATACTGCTTCAAATCATGATTTACCATAATTGGTCATTATGGATCTATTCTGAGCAATATATTTATTAAGTATCAGATTATGATGTGATGGATGCTAGTCAAGTCACTCCTTTTCAAAGTCACCTCATTGAATGTCGCCCCTTTGAACGTCAACCTTTCGCCCCTTAAGCTTGGTTCCCACTAGAACGTAACGCAAGGACGTAAACGCAACGCAAGCGTTTTAACCAATGACAAGCGAAGTTATAGACAGTTAGAAATCACAAGCGAATAAGCCATCACTTGTGATTGGTCAATTCACTTGCGTCGCGTCACGTCACGCTTTAGGATGTTAGTAGAAATATAACTGTTGTGAATATTTTGTATTCTATATGGTTATGAATTTCATCATAATTTTCTTTATCATAATATAAATTTACATCCTAAAAATGTACCGAACTCTTTTTTATTACGCCATTTTTAGTTCACGATGTGTATTATTTGGGTATTCCTATCACAAGTGATGTACGTTGATATGTACGTTTTTCTAATTAGGCCTACGTGAACTTGTAATACGAATTATTTGTAATTGAATGTTCTTTATTGCTTACTTTGAACTTTTTTTTAGATTTCAGATATTCAACACGATTTATCTGTACATTTGTCTTATCTGTTTTAACGCTACACCAGGTATGTTACAATGTTTGAGCCCGAAATTAATGTTTGTTTAAATGAAGACATAATGCTTATTATATACAGTATAGTCATCTTAAACATACTGACATTAAAGTAACGTAATGTATTATAGAAATTTGTAGAATGCTTTAAAGAAAACACTAGGCCTAATACAAGATGACACAAAAACTGCAAACATTTCTAATCATATGTACTAGATAACCAGTCATTTATATGAATGATCAATTGCATTGTAGAGATTGGTGATGACAATCACTTTCAATTATCCTTCTGGTCACTTTTTATTCAATTAATAGGTTGGTATTTTATATACATATGCTGTGAAAGAAAAGTTGGATGAACTATTTAAAACATTGTTTAACGATACGTATATCCCGGAAGAGGACCTATCACGCCCTGATGGAAATATTACAGATGATTACAATTATGCCAAAGAACTCTTCCAAGTTGCATCAGGTATGTATTTTTCTCTAAATAAAGTTGTGATAGAAGATTTTCGTGATTTTACAATATTATGTGGAGTTGTGGCTTGATGGTTATGATGCTTGGTGGTTATGATGCTTGGCTACCACTCCAATGGTCCTGGGTTCAAGTCCCGTCACATGTCAGGATTTTTTCTAAGAACAAAATTACAACTCTAATCCCAAAGACTTGTAATAAGACTTTGTTCATCGTTAAAAAAAATTGAATTGATTGACTTGCAATTTGTTGCAATGCGAGTAGAATTTTCTATTGTAAATTGACTTTTTTCTTAAAATTGTTCTCTAAGAAGAACAAAATTTACTCAAATTTACATAAATGAGAGTACATTGTTTAATCTAATCTTTTCTGTTAAAACTAAAAGAAGTATATAGCACCGCTTTAATAACATTCTTATTTTACGACGCTCTATCAGAAAATGCACCCGATTTTGCAGCTGTCAGTAGGTTGAGTCCAACTGACTATCGCATGTCATTTAGAAACGAGACTAGCTGTATTAATATACTTTTAATACACAATATCTCAGTACAGTTATAAGGTTGTTAATAAACTATATAAAATGTTAAACTTGGTGCTACTCTTAAATCTACTGACGTATTAGACTTTAATTATTACGAATGATCTTGCATTGCCGAAGGCTTCACTACCTTTACGATTTAACGTTAACGTTACTGATTTGTCGGAATCACATCTTTCCGGTTAGTGTTACGTTTTAAAGTGTTGTTTTCCGATTATTATAATGAGGGGAGGAATTAATACAAGAACATACTGTTATTATTGATTTTAATTATGTATCTTCAATAAATCATGTGAATTGAATAATTTCCGAATTTGTTCATATTACTTTTTAAAAATGTGGGATAATTCCATAAATCTATAGTTTAAAATACCAACTATTCTATGTATGAACGTTTATGTTGCTCTACTCATTACAATCTTAATGTTAACACTTACAAACACACTTTAAGCACAAGATGACGAGATCAAACATACAGTACTTGTAAACGTAATGTTATAATCGTTACTCATGTAGATTCGTTTTACGTAACAAGTTGGATATCGTACACTATAGGAATGCTGTCTCTAGTCCATAGTCTCGTTGTATACAGGTTAGTTATTCACAATACGTTTGGATTTGGAACCATTCGATCGACGAACTGTTTCATAAACGTATTTTTTATTTCATTTAATTAAAACAATAACAAAATCTTGTACACTTTGACATGTTTACCGTATTATAATGCAAATCATCACTATTTATTTAATTCCTGCCATACAAATTTCAATTTACTTAATTAGTAATGTCAACTTCATCTGCCAAACGTCGCGCATCAAATAGTGTTCACCTAATTCTACATGAAGTTCACACTGATTATGCTTGACTTACCTGAAAACAAAACTAAAATTATGTATAGCTATTGATATTATAAACATTAGTGTGGAATATGTTACTTGGATTCGAAATGCCTTCCTACCGCTATCAAAAAACCATTAACATCATTAGTATCGTTATTATCACCATTAGTATATTGCATAGACGGCCTCCGTGACCTTTTCCTGATTTGAATAATATTGAATGTAATGTTACATTTTATTTATCATTTTATTTTATTTTGTTTTTGCTTTTGTTGACCTTTCTTGTCTGTTGTTGTCTGGTTAGGAGGCACCGGATCCCTGAAAAGATCAAGACTTAACCGATGCTAACTGGGGTAATTACACACTGATCCCCAGTTAAGCTTGGTTCCCAATAAAACGTAACGCAAGGACGTAAACGCAACGCAAGCGTTTTAACCAATGACAAGCGAAGTTATAGACAGTTAGCAATCAAAAGCGAATAAGCCATCGCTTGTGATTGGTCAATTCACTTGCGTTGCGTTACGCCCTTGCGTTGCGTCGCTAGTGGGAACCACGCTTTAGCCTTGATGGTGTATCCCCATACTCCAGTTTGGGTGCTAACTTGGTGTTTTTGTCTTTTTGTTTTCTTCCTTTTTGTTTCCCCTCTTTCTCTTTATTGTTGAGCGCATAGAGACAACTTTTATTTGCGATATATAAATCTGTCTATCTATCTATCTATTATTATTATTATTATTATTATTATTATTATTTGCTAGACGGAATTCACAGTTGTTATATAAAGGTGACAGATCATCATTTCCTCAAGAATTTTCAAACCCATCTATTGTAGTAAGTCAATTGTTTAATTTAATTTCTTTTTCTTTATATAAAAAGTTTGCAAATATATGTTATTGTTTATTATTTTAGACAACCAGCATATTTTCCATCCAGTATTTTATTGACAGATTATCAACATACTTTTCAATTTGTCTTGGTAAACCGGGAGAATTAAAATATCTTCTTCAAAGCATAAATATACATCCGTTGAACTTCAGTTTATAAAAATACATTTTTATCTATTAGAAAGATATTGCTATAACTTTTAAACAGTAAAAAATAATAATAGTATAGAAAAAAACAAAAGTCACTTGGTACTTCTTCTGCGTTACTTCTTCGGGCCATAACTGTTTACCAATGTGTGAGAGTGTTTTTTAATCTTTGCCGTTTCTTCTAACATACTCATAGTCACAATTTAATTAATATGCAGCCATTGACGTACTTGTACGGAAATGCCTATGGTCAGTTTAAGCATGATCTATTCGTTACGGACAAAACTAATAATTGAAACACAAATAGATGTTACTCTCAATTAGACTAACATGCTAGTAACAACATCAGCACAAATATAAATTGACGTCTTTACGGACATTGTTTTTCTTATGACCTGTTATGTGTGAAGTATAGCAACAACAAAAAAACTATATTTTCAACAATTGAACTGCCACCGCAGAATGATACACGTTCAGATGTAAATTTAGGCGCTTTGTTTAAAAAATATAATCAATATTGTTCTTAAGCTCTGTCTACACTATCAAACTAGTGAGACAAAACACTGAGAATCGGGTGATTTTAGACAATTTCAAGGAGAAACTGAACCAATTTCTGTATTTGTAGTTTGTGTTGAGAGTTTATTTGCATGGACTGTACAGTTTTTATCTGCGTTTACTTCTATAAAATGGTGATATGATTTGAAGATATTTTAAAAATCACGATGATTTATTTTATAACTTTTTACAAACAAGACACTTGGTACTTGATTGATCCCTTTGCAGCTGAAAACAAATCTTTACTGAGAATAGTATTTTAATAGCACGTGTTCTTACAACTTAAGGACCATGTGTAATTCTTAATGTTTTTTATCAATTTGGAACTAATTAATATGTATAAGTTATCCATGTAGAGAGCCACAATAATTATATAAATACCAATTAGGCCTGTTAAATAAACTGTTCAATGCTTTATAAAACAGTAAATGTTACATAATTTTGAACTATTTTCCAATTAATCTAATTGTTTAATAACTTTCAAGTAGATCAATTTCTATTTGGGTTGATTGAATTATGGAACCGAAAATGTATGATGGAAGCGATAGAACCGATCTGATTTGTTGACGTACCTTACAAATATTTGTAAAATAAAACGACATTTTATATTAATGTTGTTCAGTGTAAACCGTATTCAATATTACTATAAACGTTTTATAGATTGCTAATGATTCATCTGTTTTGTAGGTTGCAAGTATGCGCTATTCGGGATACCAAATCGGATACACGCTATGGGGTAAGTCTTTTGTTCTGTAACATTCTCTTCGCACATTACATAAAGTTGTATAGCCTTTCGTAAGACGTCACGCTTAAAACGTTAATTAATACAATATAATACATTTCGTAATGGATAGAAACCATATCGCTGATTGTATTTTGTATAATTTAGGTAAAAGCTGTCGTAAGTTGATTAATAACATTCCGTCATTAGATTTAGTTAAATTTAAATTATTACAGCAAACAAAATATTACATGAAACGTAACTTAAATTTTTAATTACTTTTTTTTTCTCCCAAGAGTTTTTAATTTTTCAAATCACTGCTTGGGCCTTTGTATTTCTTGTATTCTTCACAATAATACTACCAATCCGGGATGGCTACGATACTATCGTATTAATTCTTATACGAGATTATTGGTAAGTTTAATCACCGAGTTTAATCTGTTTTGAGTCGTTCAGACCAGAGGCATTGTAATTATGAAAAAGTAATCACGATTATGTTTGAATACCATAGTTGTATTCGTTATGGAAAACAAATTCATAATGATAAAAAATGTGTCTTATTTTTGATAGGCTAACATTAGTTATCGGATATGCGTTTTTCTACGGACAAGTATTTGCAATAAAATATTGTTGTCTACAAGAAAAGGGAAAGGTATTGGGTCTTGATAACAGGTATGCAATTATTATTTTATTTAATCAGTTAAAATCACTGATATCTTCACTAAAGGTCTGATTTTAAAACATATTGATAAAATCTCATGACTCTTTCTCTCTGATATGTTAGTATGAATGAATTTAGTGTCATCTTATAAATTAAAAAATGATTACTGTTATTTTGTATTTGGAGTTTTACGTGTGTTTATATACAGACATAGTGATGTCCGATTTATTTACATACGCAACTTGTACCGTTTACAGTGACGTCATAAGCGTTACAATTTCCCTATAACATTATTAAGATTATAATCACAGGGTCATAATAACTATTCATATCAACCAATAAAATGAAATCCATTAGGCTTAGTTGATTAATTTATTTCATGATATTGGAAATTCCAATTCAGCTATAATAGAACGTCAATACGCTGTTGCAACTTCCGAAATATAATAATCAATAGAAATAAAGTCTTAATAATGTATTCATGGTTATAAATCAGTTCCGATATTATCAAGATTTCAGTTCAAAAAATGTATAGTCTTATTATTCAAATTGAAGGGAAAAACTGTTTCCATTCCCCTAAAGCTGAATTTGTATTAACTTTTAATTTTCACACAAATGATTAATTCATTATAATGACAAGTATTTATATCCTTATACAATGAAATTTAAAACGTTTAAAGATGTATTGTCCCCCTGAAAAAAATAATTTTTGACAATTTTTTTTTTAATATGCCATTTTAATGTAACATAATAGTT
This sequence comes from Antedon mediterranea, assembly GCF_964355755.1. Taxonomy (NCBI): domain Eukaryota; kingdom Metazoa; phylum Echinodermata; class Crinoidea; order Comatulida; family Antedonidae; genus Antedon; species Antedon mediterranea. The sequence continues at coordinate 22,880,857 of NC_092675.1, forward strand.
ATCCACTTTGACCAAAAATTGGATCGAAAAAAATGTGTTTACCTGAAAAAACTGTAATCTAAAGTCACAAATTGTCAAATTGGCTGCCATCCAATGGTTTTTGGTGAATTTTAACAATATATTTTGTGATTTTATAAGTGAAAACATTATTTTTTTTCCTTTTTTTTTTCTACAGAAGTGATTAACTTTATAAAAACTACAAAACACATATTCAAAGTCTGATTTAATTAATCTTCATTTTTCATGTTTTTGAAGGACAATACATCTTTAATGAATGTATTAATATATAATATTTAACATTTTCACCTAAAGGCGTTGGTTCCACGTAGCTACATACACGTTGTTTTTCTTTCACGTCATCACGGGCCTCGTCTCGTGTCTTTTACGGATAATTAAAAGCTTAATCTTCGGCGCAATTTTTATTGGACGTATTGATCGATGTGTTCTTATGAGAGGGTTTGAATTGTGGGATTCAGGTAACATAAAGTTATATTATAATTATGTTTTAAATTAATTTATATTGGCGGATGTGAAATAACAACCACTTGGCGTAAATGTACATTATTATATGTTCAATTTATAAAGAAGCTGCTTGTATATTTTTTATTGCAATATGATAAATAATAGGAAAAATACTAAATAAATCGAATCAAAATGTATTTACAATGTTTGAAGTTTTGAAAACAATTCTTTTGACATTTCAAGATAAAGATACGAAACACTATCATATGGTTTTACATATTAATGTTCTCAAATCTACGTTTCGCGAAACATCTGCGTCCGCTTATTTAAATTATTCCTTATAGGCCTATTTACACTATTTTTATTGTTTTTTTCATCACAGGATACAAAGCATATTTTGGATTTTTAAATCTTGAAGTTTCCCACACTCACCCGGTTTTGGTTACATTTTGCCATCTTTTGTGGAGTTCAACAAGAAGTAAACGATGGGAGTCTATAGTGTCTAAAGACGGTATTGTTGTTTAATTTATTAAGTAAAGCTGTGTTCGCTAAAACGCGACAGACCATAGATTTGCTTTGGTCCACACTCCCATGTGTTATAACTGCCTTGGTGGGTTTGAATACATGTAGATAGCACACCGTCTTTCGGATGAGACGTTAAGTCGTTGGTCCCTTCCTTGTGCAACATGGCCCATGTGCACCTTAAAGAATAATCTTACACACTTCGAAAATAGTAGGGGATATTAGTGTAGGCCATTATACTGCCTAAGTCAATATCAGAAGGACCCCACCTAATGAGAATTTCTGATACATAAATATTAAAAAGAACAAAGAATTTCCACTTCCAATTTTGAAAAAGAAATGGAAAATGCATGAAGCGTGATATCATGTGTTTATATTCTATTATACTTTTTTTGTAAAAGAAACCAACTATGGAGCGGTTCGCCTAACAAGTACTCAAAGTCGAAGCAAGGTAGCACGGAACCGATGGTTCGTTGCTATTACCCTGATGCGCAACCAACACGTGTTCGTGAATCGTGCAGCGCTACTACCAGAACTGGAACGGATACGTAATGACAAGAAAGAAGAAAAAAAATCAGTAAGTTACATTTAGCAAATATATTTATTCATGCCTTGTACTACTACAGTATATCTTCTCCTCGGATAAATTTCAGTCTAAAATCAAGAGCTGTTTGTTCTACTAAATACTACACACTGTGGGTGAAATAATACAAAGAAATAGTATGAAAGCAACCATGATGATAATGTTTAAGCAGAATCGGATCTATTTTGAAACGGAATTTATACTTTCGAAGATTCTCTCATCTAGTGATACAACGGTTCATAATCATCAGGCATTTGCTCTTGTATAATATTGTGCATAACTCTAACAATCTGTTTAGAAGGTAAATTATTAATGTGGGTATGCAAACGATACAAAACTCTGTGCTCTGTACGCTATCTGTAATTAGGGTAATGGTTAGCATACTGCCTGAGGTTAAACATATTGTATTTGCAACATGTAACTACATTTTTTAATAACTCTGCACCAACCCGTTTTGTAAGTTATGACGGGGTTTCTTAGTTATAGACTATAGACTACATGGAATTATGACGACAGATAAATAATTAGGCCATTTATTACTATAGAAAAAAAGAGTATGGTCCGTCTCTTAAACGCCTTCAGTTTTAAAATAGCAGCAAGCATCGGTGATAAAAACTAACTGTGACATCCATGATGATAAATAGGCCTATACATTGGATTTAACATAAAAGGGAAAGTTAAGAGAAATGACGAATAACGACGATTATTACCAAGTATAGAAATACAGAATCCTAATAAGTTATTGAATTTTATTTTCCTTGGCGGCAGGATGTTTACAATGAGAAGAACATCAATTCTAAATCTTAATTGCAGTATTGATTTAGACGCAATGTGAAATTTCTCATTTCTCAACGTCCAGGACTCTGTTCTGAAATTGATTGCTCATATTATAAATGTAACCGTTTAACAACATCTTCCAACAGAAAGAGAAGTCAATGGTGTCGACGGCCAATGATGTGTTGGATTCTGTTGCCACAGCTACAGTTATAGCAATGACAGGTGGTGATTAGATACACATGTTATCAAATACGGTACGCTATAGAAACTACACAACGTTATATTTTGAGGGCGCGTGCTTTATTTCCACATTATGGATTTTAAAAACAGTTACTTGTTACTTGAATTATGTTATTGCTGTGAGTAAGATATTTACCTACTTTTTAATAATTTTCTGGACATTAAGCTATAATAATAAGTGAAAAATACTATTATGATCATTGTCACTTATCCAGGATAAGGTATTTATAGTCTCGACTTTTGTTTGTTGAAACAGCGACGATTCACGTAGGAAGTACAGTATCATCAGGCCAAAGGAAGGAAATGGAGCTGTAGCTTGGTGGTTAATGTGCCTTCCAATCCCAGTGTCCGGGGTTCAATTCTCACCTAGTGTCAGGGTTGTAACTGACTCTTTCAACTCCACTCCCTAAGCATCAAATGAGACTGACTTTTATAAAGTAGTTTATCCATCCTGTAATTGGCGGGTTACTCGCTGTTGGATGTACACGATACCGTAAATAAAATAATGATTTACCGGCGATTGGTCTGTGACCCTTGATGGGATTGAAAATACTAGCTATGACATTATGAGATTTTAACCATCAATAATTAAGAATTAAGAAAGTTATATCTAGGCCTACTATTTATTGATTTATTATACGCTGTTCATATCGTTTGTTTCTCTCTATACCGTACTTGTTGATAGATTAGAATTGTATTGGTGAAATAATGTACGCAATAAGAACAAAATGTCATAATAATCTTTAATGATAACAAATCATTGTCAATTATAATTAAAGATTAGTGAAATGGCATTGGCTAAAACATATAACAAAGATTAGGCAATATCAATCAAGTTGTCTGTTATTGGAGCGAGCAAAAGTATACAGCATTGGTTGATTTTATATAACATATCCACGTGATAAATTAAACCTTATATTACTGTAAATATCCGAACCAAAAAATGCGAAATTAACGGGGTTTTATTTTATCGGGACAATTGTTACATTTTAAAATTATTATTCGGAAATTAAACCATTGCTTCAAATAGACCTACTGTACGCTGACTGAGATAACAAATTACATCTCATTTTTCAAGTTAAATCTACTTATTACTTGCTTCAATCCTTAGGGCATACATGGGCATATCAAATCAATAGTTATTCATACAATAAAGCTAAATGTTACATTATTTTACTTAGAACAAAGCAGTCATAAAATTGACATACCGTAATGTGGTAAGATTAATTGCTTTAACTTCTTATTTTTGATATTTTACAGTTGATTTACTATTCACATTAGTAAAATTTACAAGGTATGTTTATTGTTTGATTTAAGTCAAATAAATTGTGTTTTAATCAGTATCCAGGGACGTCGAATGACGTCATCAAACTAAGAAATCTCTATGGGCAGTTAGTGGCATTACGCCGGAAGTTTCTAAATAGTTTACCAATAATTTTAAATACCGAAGCATTAAAAAGCTTCTTATACAGTCCCCTTACATGAAAAAAATGATAACATTTATAATAATATTGTCTTACGATAATATACATTTTCTAGTCGTTTGAGAAACTAAAATAACTGGAAATAAATCGTATTAAATGTAGAGTCTAATAATGTAAAAATATTCTATTCTGTGTGTAAAATCGGATGTAAAAAGAGTGCGTTTATAAAACTGAAATTTGATATTACTATTTGTTTTATTTCTTTTTTTCTGGTCATGATATTCAACCTTGACAATGAATAAGTCAATTTGCTATACTGGAAGTTCGGACTTCCTCGTTTCCGATAGAACATGACTTTACAAATATATTCAGCACATCACGTGTAGGTTGTAGGCCTATGTAAAATACATCAAACTGTAGGCCTAAGACGGCTGACAAACAATAATTTAAAAGTGATAGACATGTGTACATAAACGAATGCGCTTACATGGTGTTGTTTAATTGCAAATATTAGGCCTACTGTAGCAAATTCATTCGTTGTTAATAACAAAGGCTGTGATGCTATCACTATCTCAGCTATAGTATTGTACTGTGGATTGAATTTCATATGCTTCATTACACATTGTAAGCAATACCGCCTGCAGTATTGTAATATTAATGGCAAACAACACCGCTAAAGCATACTGAGTCAAAGAGCAAGCAAAATACTTCTGGCGATGGTCGTTGTTGTCGGTTTTCATCATCGATTCCTACGTAAGTGATTGGGAAGATAATATGGCGTCGACGATGGTACAAACCACAAGTAAGATATATCTATCTATCTATCTATACTTATAACAACTACTATATGTATATCGAGGCTTGTACACAAGCTTTCTCATCAGTAAATTGTCACCCATCATATTCCTCCGCAGTCTGGCATATGCAGATGCAGAGCAGAGAAACTCTTTAATGTGATATTGCCCAGTTACTTGATTTATTTTACTTTTTTTTTAACTTTTTATTATACTTAATTTAGATTTAACGTAGGTAGGCTGTTTTAGAACGATACATCAATGTAGTTATTATATGAAATCGTTGATATATACCGGTATAGATGTCATTAACATGTACAAATAACAATTACAATTATTCAAACTGTTGATGAATTAAAAAAAAACAATCCACAACATAAACAATTAATTGTAGTCCAATATAAGGCCACCCTGACAGATAATTTAGATTTAACGTAGGTAGGCTACTTTAGAGAGGATACAACAACGGCTGGTTATGATATGACATTTTTGATATAATGATGTCATTAACATTTAGAAATAACGATTACAATTATTCAAGGTTTGGATGAATTAGAAAAAAAACCACCATAACATAAACAATTAATTGTAGTTCAATATAAGGCCACCCTGACAGCCATCTGCATTGCAAAATGATAATATGTTATGTTTTATCTAAATGTAGACACCGGTGGTGTTTTCTTTGAGTTATCAGCATCAATTCCAAATAATTTGACAGATGAAGAAAACCTTTGCTTAGAAGCCACTTACAGCTTCACCGATTGGTTGAAATGGAGTCAACTTGCTTCCGTAAGTGTCGTCAAATATGAATAATTACATAATGGGCTGGTTTCACATTTAATTGAATTAAGAAGAACATAGAAATGGTCAATACAATAACATCTGCACCAGTCAAGGAAATACTGTATAAATATTGCAGTTACTCGCGTTTAAAACAATATTAATAGCATTTTGACAAAGTACTGTTTCGCCTTTTCGTTAAATTCGATGGTTGAAATACATTTTTTTCGTTTGTAGATATGTATCATAGTATTATTTACCCTTCTTCAAAGACGGAAGAGACTTTATTTGGAATGTAATTCTGGTATTCCAGGTGTCATATAGTAAGTAGATCAAAGTGGCGTCTCATTCAAACTTCCATAGTGAATATCTTCACAATCATGGGCAACATTAGTAGTAGGCTTAGCAAATCCTTTGAACTTGAATTTGAAACTAAAAATGATGTTTAAAAAAAGTGAATTAGGGGTACCAGCTCTTATTCCTGTAAGTTGAAATACCTTCAGTGCCCGGAATGGTCCTATACAGTCCTATACAGTAAAACCTAATCGATAAGTATATGTTGCTTCATCGATTTTTCTTATGAATACTGTGGTCGTGACGATGTTTTTTTATCTGTAGCTAATCGTATTATTCATTCTTGTTACAGCCCTGTAAATTTAGTGGACGCCTACAGTGACAGATTCACATTTGCAAGTGCTTTTTGTAGTTCGTTGAAATGTGTCCTAGATTTGTTTTCGGGTGTTAGTTATTTCGAAATAGATACTACACATGTAGCTGATATATGGAAAGGTAAATCAACAAATTAACATCACATTAATGTATATCTGTTATGTATGTGTGTTATCCATATATCTAACTAAAATAGAAATAAAGCATTTGATTAACAATCAATCATTTAAACACTTTTACAATTAGTAAAATGGGAAACGGAGATGTTACTATATGTTACATCATAATATAAATAATCATCAACTCTTTTCTCCGAAATACACTATGAACAAACAATTAATTTTATTTTGTGAGGGGATTAACTCTAAATGTTCCCAAACCTTTTAAACTGATAACTATGTTTTACAAATTATTTGTATATTCTAGGAACGGTGAATATTATCACGATAGCATTTAACGTTCTTCTCATCAGTGTAGCTTTCTACCCAATATTTATATGTCTTTCAACGCAATACAGACTCATAGGGAACGCTATTGGACTCATGTACACTACATACTGGTAAATACACATGCTTAAATTACTTTTACTAGATGGCACGCTCGCTTCGCTCGCGTACCATCTAGGTCGTGCCCACAGATGGTTCTCGAATACACAGTATTTTCCAGCGAGAAAAAAATGGAGATTTCAAATGTACGTACTGCAGGACTATAATACATTGTCGTTTACAGAAACGAATAAATATACACGATGATTTATGTAGTCAGCTAAAATTAGCACCCTGGGAATTACTTCCGAGAGAGAAACAAAATGAGTCAAATTTTTTTATTTGGACTCATTTAAACAAACCCAATTTGTGTTTTGTATGTAACATTAAGGGTTGAGGGATGGGGGAAGAAGAAAGGTACAAAGAGGAAACATTTTAAAATATATTCTTATCCACTCAGTAACGAAATATTGTTTTTAATGTTTTATAGGCCTATAAATAATATACCACTAAATACAGTAAAACATTTACGATTTAATACTTTGTTAAAACTCTCACTGTCATAGTCGATTGAAATAGTAAAGTACATGTAACGATACACCACTACGTACGTTTATATATTTTTAAATTATTAATTAATACAAACGTTGAGAAGCAACTGTCAGTAATAACGTTTATTTATTTGTATATTATATGTTTATAATCTAACAGTAGGGCCTACCCACACTCACAGTAATAAAGTTTATTTGTATATTTGTTTATATTATATCTAACAGTACCAACACTCACAGTAAGAAATTTGCGATTCAAATTGCGATCAAAAGTGCATTACAATACTATTTATGTTTATTCTCCAAGGGGGCCCATAAATCTAAATCTATACCTCTATGGTTAAACCAAATAATTTGGAATGTTCCATTCATCACAAATCAATACATTTGTAAAAACGTATATTACATTTTTTAAAGAAAATCGGCCTGTCTTCAACATTATGATGCTGTACTCGAACTGTTCAACCGGTTTTCAGCTATTAAAAACAATTATCGTAGGAGGAGATAGGAAAATGCGAAGTGTCCTCGTATTATTGTGTGCGGGTATTTTTCAAATTGACATCCATTAGACAGTGTATACCACGATCGGAAAACACCCCTATTTGGGGCAAATCGTTGAACCTAAATTTGTTCTAATCGTCAATAACTAATTATCGAACTCAATTTAATTAGTAAACAGGGTTACATCAGGTGGTTAAAATTAGTACCGAAAGTACGAACCAACTTTATATACCATCGAGTAAACATTCTAGAAATAACGCACGATTTACCGATTTTTGCCCTTACGTAAATTTATATATAGATGTATGGTTACTCTTTATCATATTCTAAAAAGAAACATTACTGTAATGGACCTACATGCAATTTGAATCACTCGCAAGTAAATAAAATAAAATAAAAAATAAAAGACGCCACGGATCATCCGAACTGTTGCTGGTGATTGGTCAACTCATGTGCGTTGCGCCTACGTCTTTAGGGTTTCGTTGAAACATTATTATCAGGAGTGACAGTGCATTATTTAATATAGCATGACGCAGATGATTCCTTGTTAAAGCTTGGTTCCCACTAGAACGTAACACAAGGACGTAAACGCAACGCAAGCGAGTTAACCAATGACAAGCGACGTTATAGACAGTTAGCAATCACAAGCGAATAAGCCATCGCTTGTGATTGGTCAATTCACTTGCGTTGCGTTACGTCCTTGTGTTGCGTCGCTAGTGGGAACCACGCCTTGGGACTATTTGTACAGTTCGTATTCTGATAAGTTTTTCTTTGGAGCTTCTGAATGAACTGCTCCTTTCTTTATTCTAGAGTTTGCTATGCATACGTTATGTAAATGTATATTGTTGTACAATGAAACGCCTTGGTCGTCTGTGAAATAAATATTTGTACTAATTATTTGTAATAATTGTACTACTAACAGTCCCCATTATTGTCGGTTCAAGATCTTCCAGCAGAGCACTATACTTATAATACAATAAAAACTGTGTAATTAGCATAACTTAGTTTTTAAAGCGAGACCTGTTTAATTTTAATAAATTGTTACAAAATAATGAATTCCTATTAATATTACATTAATATTAAATTAATTCACGATGAACTGTTTTGTATTATAATTTATTATTAAATTGTATACATTTCTTTTTCCAGGGCATTCTATTACACTTATAATCTAATTGCGTGTCACGATTTAGTAGAGGTAATTTTTTACTTAATTTATTTTATACTAATAACGGTACCTACTTATTAATTTTAGATTTGATATTGATAAAACATATTGCATCATAGGATGAAAGGGCAGCTACAGAATTACTTGTATACACATAACGATCTCCATTACACAAGAAGTGTACAGTAATACAATAGGTTTACCACAAGCGTGTTATAAATTAGTAATTCGAAACATCTGCAAACTGACTGGGTGCGCTGTTTAAACATGAATTTAGGTTAGGTTCGTGAAGGTTTTCGAAAATCACGATGTATGCTCTAGCCAGTTCAGCTAGCCTAGAGGATATAGAATCATCCATCATTGTTGAATTATACATTGACATTTTACTGTGTAAAAAACACAATTAATCGTTTACGGTATATTGTGAAGAGAATTTAACTGTGTCAACATGTTGCAATTCTATTTTTATTTTTACTATAACATGTAGCGTTCAATAATTTATTACAATTCCAATATGTCATGTTTTCATTGTAAATGATGACTTTACATTGTTTGACTTATACCATAGTTAAAACGTTTCTTCAGTTTTTAAGTAATACAAAAATGAATACAGTTATTCCCGCTATTATGATTACATTGTTGACACAATGTTGTTACACTATGTGTAGCTCTTGAAATATTACTTTTCAGTTGTTAACTACAAGATATTCTGGAGAATGCTATGCAATTAGCATGACTCTACTCTTAAAACAATATGATAAAATAGTAGTAGTATTTTAATGTTTTATTTTCCAGGTCAATGGTATGCCCAATACGTTGTATTTAAATTCTCCAGTGTTGGTGTGTTATGTCATTCTATTAATCCGGTTTACATGGGGTCTATGTAAAACTGTTATAGAAATATACTTGAAAAGGAGAACACAACAGGTAATAATCAATCAACAATATCAAATAAATATTCATTATAAAATAAGAATGTCAATTTGATATTGGTATTCATCAATAACACAATCTTTACAATTATTATCATTAATAAGTTGGATAAAAATTAAGTTGCTTTGATTAAACTCACTTACTTTTATCATATTATTTTGTTTTCGAAAACCAAGTCTAATTAATTACGTTGTCTATATTTTGAAGTACTTTTCATTATGAAAACCATTTCAGATGCAAGTGAAGCATTGTTTTAGTTATTAGCTAATACATGTAATATGACATCTCCAATTACAACATTAATAACACCACCTCTTTACTCAACCCATACTCTTAATAATTTATTGAAACGCTTAAATTACATATTTTAATATTGTATACGGTAACGTTCGGGATTATTAGCAACCACGACGATAGATAAATCTTGCACTGTAATCTTTTTTGTTTTTTTTTTACTTTGATTTTTCCTAATATATTTGTCTATGTGTTGTACTAGTAAAATGATTGTATTGTTTTCTTAATACTATTATATATGTTTGTTTTACCGAACAGCGTCAAATAAATATTGTCTATAACATAGCCTATACTTTTTAAATAAAAGCCCTGTAGAACAAGATAGTTTGTAGTAGTGATGATATGATGGAACTAATTTTACAGTTACATACTAAAATAACTTTCACATTAATATCTCTCCATCTCTCTTTAAAAAACTCTTTATAATTGTTGTTTTCCAAACTAAAAACACGTTTTCTCAGAACTAAAAATACTTTAACATAACGTTTTATTCCACAGCACAACCGCCACCAATATATAAACACTCTCCGAAAATCGCTTTCATCCAAAAAAGAAAATTGGCCTGCATGCATTTTGAAATCTCAATTCCAAGATAAACAGGTTCACATATATTTTCTTCCAGTAGCCTAGACGAGTAAACATGTACTCGAAAATTTAAACGAATGCTCCCTCCGAATTTTATTTCAAATGGATGAATATTATAATCCACACCTTTATTTTATCACAGTGCCTAATGACTAATTTTTAAATTAAATTTATTGTAATTATATTACAAAATACGGATCAAGAATCGAAATTGACATCGAAAGTATGCAAAAAAATGAACTTAAGTTTGTTTAACTTTGAACTTCTCAACTATTTTTATCAAACAAGATATAAAGCAAATTGTAAGTAACTGTTTCTTATTTTTCAGTTGTTTTTTCCCAAAAACACAGAAGTTGATTTTAATGAAACTCATTATTATGTATACGTCAATCAGTTGTTGACAAATAAGGATTCAGCGTAAGTAGGTTATTATTTAACTTGTTTGCTAGTCATAAACTAATATAGTTCGCTCTAAAAAGAAAATGAAATTTTGAATTTTCTAGGAATTCACTCAACCGGCCGTAAAATGTAATGGTTTAAAAAACATTTCCACTTATAATTCAGCTCCTCTCGTGCATCCACTCTCACTGTGTGTCAAACTCGATACCGCTCAGTCCCTCTGTTACTATAAGCACATGAATGAATGAATAGTTTAGTAGTGATATCCAGGAAATTTTTATTGTCACTATTTTTTTCAGGAACTCGAATCTCAACAAAACATAGGTGGATGTTTTTTGTTGTTTTTGTTTTGTATTTAGGCCTATCCTTGTAAATATGTAAAAATTATGATAAATTTATTCTAGTTTTAATAAAGTATTTTGAATTATTTCTCATTAAAAAAGTAACTATGAGGCTTGTTCATTTGTTTTTCTTATTATTGTTTAAAAAATGTTTTCTTTACCAAAACTTCGTATAACTAAAACATATCATAAGTGCACATATTGAGTAGGCCTACAAAACTAAATTTAAATAAAAAATAAAAATACGCGGTTTTAAAAGATGAACAACTGTATAAGAAATATATAATTCCGTAAGTGCTAACAATGTTTTTCATTTCAGGGATGATGCTCCGATTTCCAAACTTCAGCAATTTGCACAAATATTTTACAAATCTGTTCCAGGTAAAGCATTAATATAAAAAAAGGTTATGGTTGTAATCAGGATTATTGTAATGTACATAATTGTTTAAAATCGTACTTATAAATTGAATATTTTTTTTTGTAACTACGATGTCACCTTGGTAATAATGGAAAGCGCTTAGTTAGGAGCTTTGACCATAAACGCTATGACATCAGCCACTAACTATTACACCCGCACCAACACAGAAATTTGTTTTAAAATTGAAAATCAAAGTGACGCCATACTTTTTAAATTACAAAATAAAAGTAAAATACAAAATAATTTACCTACAAATATACCACACGTATTAAAATGTTTCTTAAATTATGTTGTAGGTTTCAAGTATTCGAGAAGATTTGTAAGCACTATTGCACTATCATCTTTAGCCATTTATCAGGTACAATACTTAATTTATTGTATTTATAATGTTGGAATTACATCAAGCATTGTCCATGTTTGGATTGATATCGGCGTCTGCAAGCAAGAATGTAGACGTTTGGAGCGACTCGACATGGAGCCTGGAAACACAGACGCTGATAAAAACAACATACCAGTGGTATCATACAGTTTGTTCTGTGATGAATTGTTTTTGGACTCGGAGATTTCTTCATTTTAGCAGTTTCTAAAGCATTATTGATTTCAATATATTGTTGGCAAATTTAGGTCTCTCTTCTAATGTATATAATCAAGGAATAGTGAATTTCACTCTTTTCTGATATAATCTAAAAGGTAATTTTGAGTTAGCAAATAGGAGTGGGAGCCTGTAAACATGGCATATTTTATTACTACGGTACTGTTGCAGTCATTTCATTACACAGGTGTTTTTAAAAGAATGCATCATTTCTACAGAAATTGTAAAGACCGTTTCGGTATTTTTAGGTATGGATTAGCTACGTGTCAATTGTTTCAGATAGTCTTCAAGAATTTACAGATGCGGTATCCGACAACAGTACGTCATACAGTGAAATTGCCGAACTCCTAAATCTGACTATACTTATTTCTCTAGAAGAAGGTTTTAAGATTTCGAAAGGTAAACTAAACACTTTTGGTTAAGTTGAGGGTGTTACACCGACACCAATTTCAAGAATGAAAGAGAAAACAATACAAAGGAATTTTGTGAAATAATTGATTGTTTGTTTGGTAAGATATGAGATATGGTATGGAGCCCTTTCCAGGTATAGTCGTAGTACATCCAAAATGGTAATATCTCTAATATAACGAAGTACGATGGGTGTAAATTACTTTAGAATCATTCTCACTGGTTTGGCTTTTGTGAACTTCATACACAAAACAATGGGTCGAAGATACACCCTTCTGATTCCCAATTGTCTGGATTAATAAAAGGTATGTTTGTGTTAAATGTAGATGTTGAAACTTTTTGTAACGTTAAGATAATTCCATTTATTTTCATTTCAGATTCATTTCTTTTTACTTCATATATCGCCATTGGTATTACAGTGTTTTTTATTGTTCGTGCTGTTCTATCATACAGGTGTGTATCATTTTCAAATTTTGTTTCATTGTCTAATAAATTAAACTAATATAATGTTGTTCTTTGTGTAATTATATAGAATAGTGATATTAAAAAAGAAGCACCAAACATGAAAAGCTAACATAAAGGTATAGGCCTTTGTAAAGGTTGTACTTATTTTGTTTTCAGGCGGGATACGTTAATGATGTACAAAGGAGATTTTTCGTTCTGTCCCAATGAACCGTTTCCGAATTGGATGGTTATAGTAAGTAGCTGGGAAATTTCTTTAAATATTAGGTATCAACTATTGTTATAATATTTTATAATAATAGATATTACAGAAGAACACAACTTCAGTGGGATATTTTATTTGCTTTCAACCCGATAGGTTTCTGTCTTATACATGCTTCCATTATTGAATAGGATGCAAGTCTATGTTTAATTGTATTTTTTGGCACCGACTGAGAGAAAGTATTATAGTAGTATAGTTTCCAGTTATTTATCACGATTAATTTTCTTTTTTCCAAGGTATCTGGCTTCCGATATACCGGTTACCACATAGCATATACTATATGGGGTAAATACAATTGTAACATATTTATATCGAAAATAATGTATAGTTTAGTATGTACAATAGGCCTACTTTAAATATTAACATATTTTTATAATATTTATACTACAATCGGTACTTTCATCATCATCAAACATATTACCTGATTATCAGTGCTGTGTCTCCACATAATGCAATATTTATAGTAAGGACTGTTTGGTAAAACAGCATCTTATTTGTATCACATGTGGTGCCTGTAAAGCTAGGTTGAGGTATAGGTTATGGTATATGATACTAAGATACGGTATGCATATGAAACACATGTGATGATGTATTATCAAATATTTCTATAATACTGGAGACTAAATACAGTTACCGAGAATTGGGTGACCATATTAGAAGTGGTTATAGTTCACTATATCAAAATAAAAATAAATTGTGTAGTTGTACATAGTTCCAGAGACATAGTTTCGAATCCTGGTTCAACCTAAATTTGTTCCGTTTGTGGATTTTCTATTGTATATGTATAATCATTAAATAAAAAAAAAATGTACTTTCTATTTCATTGGAAGCTATGATAACGTAATATGCATATGTTTTAGATTTTAAAAAAATCATATAAATACATAATTATTATACTTGTATATTTGCAGGTTGTTTTCTTCTTCAAAGTACTTTGTGGTTGGTTAGTCTCTTTTGTATATTCTTCATCATTCATCCGTTTCAAGATGGAAGGTATACCGTCGTTACGCAGTTTATCAAGGAATATGGGTAAGTTTGCTTTTTTTCTCAAATCTATTTGTGTTAAGATTGAAAGAGATTTGTATTAGGGAGTTTCCACAAGAGCATGCAAACGTTAACCTAATGCTATTTCCAAACATGCAACGTGCAAGCTCCGCACACTTGGTAAACAATCCCCTAGTTACGTCGTCAGGAACATTTTCTAACATGGAAGAATTTTTGCAGAAAAGAAAATGATAACTTAGACCTATGTTTTTAATTCCAACAATACGAATTGTGAATTGTTTCATTTTACATGGTTTGTCTTTAATACGAGCGGCGTAAGCTGCATGCGCGATACATGCGTTGCGTTATAAGTTTCGTCCTTAGTGCAGTGTATTGGCTAAATTACACTGTTATACAAACTATCCTGTTGATGTCATCTGTTAACGCTAATATTCTCGTACAAAAATGTATTATTTATGATTATTGTTTAGGTTGAGTTTGGTAGGAACGTATGCTTTCTACTACTTGCAAGCATTAGGAGCTTTCCTGTTTTTCCTTCAAAATTATGGTGATGGTGTACTTGGATTAGACAACAGGTATTTACTATTTATGGTCACATTATTTACAACTAAAACAAGTAGCCCTAACATTACTAAAGAAGGACGAATATATTGTATTATCAAAGAAACTCCAGTAGGCCTTTCACAATGTCTGTATTATTTTTTCGTTTGTAGAAGATACTTTCACAACGCTACATACGTGCTTATATTTTACAATGTCGTAATCGGGTTAGCCTCCTGTCTAATGCGCATTGTGAAGGCAGTGCTTTTTGGTTTATACTACCTTGGACGGCTGGATCGGTGTTTATTAATGCGAGGCTGGGAACTCTGGGATACAGGTAATATATAGCTGTGCCATAGAACATATATTTTATCTAACACTACATGAATATACCATAGAGTCAATCTCGTCAATGGCTTTCAAATCAAGTTTCAGCTGAAACAGTACAATCGATTATACTTTTAATTTAAAAACAAATAATGATAATAATAGATGTCATTGATTATTTGATCATAGATATTCGACAACACGAAACTTTTAAGGACAGAAATTTCAAAAAAATTCTTACAACTCACTGAACACCCTGGTTTAGTACACTGAATTTTAAGTTCTATATTTTAGGTTATCGTTCTTATCTTGGTTTCTTGCGTTTGGAAATTGTCCACACACATCCAGTTCTTGTATGCTTTTGTCAATTCATTCATACAAGTGCGTCTCAGAAAAGGTCAACCAATTCAATCTCCCAGACTCCAGGTAACGTATATAATGTTTCCTTGGGTTTCTATAGTAAATCTTACTTTAAAAAATATAGATCCATCCCAACTTTAAAGTTCCTTACCAATTTTAATATTTAAAATTCTGCAGCTGTTTTTCTGTTTTGAAAGCTCTTTTTATTTCCTGGACGTTCAGTTTCTTCTGGACTCAATAGAGTCATATCATCGCTATTTGATGACGACATACAAGCAACGATCTGTAACTAAATTTTGTTGTATTATAAATCAATTAGGTATAACAGGTCCGTATTACATGGTGTTTATTATATGTCTAGGTAAAATTGTTGCAAAGGTTAGTTTTCTTATTAACAGAGCTTTTTCCTGTTTTACAGATGTCAAGCTTAGGTACTTTTCAAGTAAAAGGCCTACTAACAGTGAGACTGTAACCCCAGAGAAAGGTGAAAGTCGTCGAAAGGTAGCGCGTAACCGGTGGTTTGTTGCCATTACACTGTATCGCAACCGAAAGCTTGTGGCATATAGATCTCCAAAAATAAGTGATTTGAAGAAAGAAGAACCAAGCATAGTGTAACAGCTTAATTAGCAGTATTATCAGGTGTGCCGATGAGAACCCATTGGTTGTTTTGTAAAATTGTGGACGGTTCGCGCTTTTTCTGCAAGAAAGCTGTATAGATTGATATGTTTTTGATTTTCAATTCTTCAACAATTAATCAAATTGCACTCAGAAAAACAGACTTTCAGAAAAACAAATTATTCAGAAAACCAGATATTTTTCGGTTCGGTTGTGTTCATACTTCGTATCAACTCTTCCAAAAACCGAACCAACAATTTTCGAGTTTTGTTTTTCTGAAAGTCTGTTTTTCTAAATGCAATTTAATTCATTGTTGAACTATTATTAAAAAAAACACATCAACAGTAAAAACAGTAAATATTTATAGCGACTAACACCTATTTCATTATCTGACAACAATCAATAATATAAACCTATTAATATATTGATCTAAACAGTAAACTTTAATTTATTTCCTGCTTTTTTATGAAAGTTTTTGTTATCTGTGCTCAGATAACAACGTGTTATATAACTATATTAATTTTTTATTTCAACACATAATTATTTTGTGAACAGAACTGAACGTTCACAGTGAATTTTAAAACAAGCAAATTAGACATAATTACAACATATTAAAGTAAACTGAGAAAGATTAGAAACTAAGAAATGTTGTTCCCAACTTCCGCCTACCACACTGAAAGTGTTAAAGAGTGGCTATCCAATCTATTTTGAACAATATCATAAGTGGTCTAATATGAGGTAGGATGTTCCGAGTTTGATTCTCGATTGGTTGGAAAAAAGCTCAAAGTACCTCACCTTTTTTTATATATTCTCCAATTTACTTTAATTGAAAATAGTGGACGTTATCGTACAAAGAAACTTCACATTCATACACTTTGACAAATGTTTATAAAAATGTTGTTCAAAAGAAAAATACAAATACAACAGTACATTGACAGTGATTCCTTTGTCAGGTACCGTGGAGGTTCAGTCAACTTACTAAAAAAAAGCAGAGTTTGCATTGAAGCGGGACAAGCGGAAAATTTGAAGTGGACACAAAGAGTAAGGAAGTATTAGTTATTATTATTATTATTAATTGTTTATTAAGTTTTAGGTAAACAAATAAACGACAAGATGTTGTTTAATAGGAAGTAATCTTAAAATATTATATGTAATAATCATTTTAAAATTAAGTTATCTAATCTTTAGCGATATTACCACTTTTAAGGCTTCTATATAAGTTGTAGAAAAAAATAAACGTCACACATTCGGTTATACATTATTGTCGTTTTGACGACGAATATTTTCGTGAAAAGCAAATTTGTATATTAAATATTTTATATAGCCCTATTACTATCATGGTGTTCGTGGTGTTTGTTTTTCTTTTATTTGTGAACAATGTTGTTTCTGTTCCAATACAAGGACGGTAAGTTATTATTGTGTTAATTTATGACTAAAAGCTTTTTTTTAAACCAGCCATTGGCATTCACAGGTTTCTAAAACGTATGGCAATACAATCGTCATCATTTTTTATTAGTACGATTGCCATGTATTTAAGAACAATTGGTTTTGGCTAACGAAAATATAAATTTTCCCAATTTAATGCTAAAGGATATAAACCAATTATGATAATATTAAAACAAAGTCAGAATCTTCTTATAATGATAAATTGAACAATTCACTAAAAATGTTTCCTCTATCATAGTTAATTTGACACATTTCCCAGCCTTATTTTGTTAAATTCATATTCTGTGATGTTCTTAATTTGTTTACCTTATTAATTTAATTGGTCAATTAATACGCTACCTTAAGACTCTTGGTACCTATAAAATATTTCATACTGTGTAAATATATTTCATTACTTGAAAATGAACAAATAAAGCTCGAAATATTGTTTTATATTCTCACATATCAAACTTATTAATGAATCTTCTGATAAATATATGTAGGTACATAATGTAACAATACGAGCATCGTATGGTCATTGCATTATATTTTATATTATACAATCCGACATTGATTTACTAAATACTGTAATATGATTTAATTATTTATTGTATGACTGTTTTAGAGGAGTTTTTTTTTGGGAGGAATTAGTTTACAAAAAATGTTGTCTTATACAGTACTGTTAATGTCACAGTAATAAATTTACACAGGCCTATACAAAATATATATTATCTATGCATGAACTTATAATAATTAGAGTAAAACAATGTATACGTATTTCTAAAAATGTTGATATATAAACTACAGTCCGATTTACAGTATTTACACAATGTTCGATATCATGTTACCGATGTGTAAGACCGGAATAAGCTCAGCGTTCACACGTTTATTCATTCATTCATTTATTCAATCTTTCCGAATCTCAGGTTCATGAAAGTAAAAATTACATATACATGAAATAAAATAAACAAGACTAATTACTACTAGTCACTCAGGATGCCATTCCACCTGGAGAGCATCTTCGACTTAACTAAGACGTTGCTTATAATCATTGAGACTAATACAATAATACAATTTAATAATTTAATACAAACAGAACTTCTTATAATAGAAGCTGTGTATTTTTCAATCTTTCTATACTTATACAATAGGTCAATTTACTACTATTCTTCCACTGATACATTTAGATGATTTGGGTAATTAGAATTATACTATTAATAATAAACTTTATAAACGTTTTAGTGAAAATGTTTGCAGTAGGCAAGTATCTGTTTTACATTCACGTCAAGTATCCTACTCCGTCTCTTATCAAACCAAAGGTTACACGAAGTGCGGAGGATTTGGTTGGAACCGCTGTGCAACATATAGGTAAATTTTAATTCAAGGCATTTATTTTATTTAGAGACTTTAATTGAAAATTTAAATTTGAGGTCTATACTATAGGCAAAGAAAGTGAGGCTATCTTCTCTGGTTCCAACCATGTTGTTGTTTTGTGTGTAAAATGGATATGTTATTCTTGAACTCTTCTATTTCAAAATACCTTAGTCAACATTGAAATTGTTGTTTTATCATTACTGCTGGTACTAAATGCAATGTTTTCTTTAGTCGGCGATACAGCCGGGCATACCGTGTCCAGTATTACAGCGTGTACTCAATTAACTACTTTTGCTGTAGCGGTTGGGGTGAGGATGACTTAGGAGGATGTACACACCGTAAGTTTATGTATAAATTATGTATTTAAATAAAAGTTGAAAACTACCACAAAATGTTCAAGTGACTGATCATTTGAGTTGCTGGCTAAGTTGTGAGGTGTTTTCTAATTCGTTATAATATATTATCATTATAAAGTTTTTTTCAAAAGTTCTCGCTTTTGTATGTCCTTTTTAACAATATATTATTATAGTTTATGATGAATACATTTTAATTGTATTGTATTGTATTAATCAACCAACGAAAATCATGTACGAAAAATTCAACCCAGAGACCAACCAACATTATCGAGGTATATATGGAGATCTTTGATTAGTAAAAATTGACGTAGTCGAGACACTGTAAACTTAATTTATTGTTATCGTAAAACAAAAAGCTTTGCCGAAATCACGCTAGATGTCAATTTCGTCTTTTAATTCGTCGGAGACTGACCGCGTCGTCAGCACGAAAGGTGCCTAATTTACATCACCAAGATTGTTGAAAATCTATTGTAAAGTGAATCTTTGTTTAAAAAAACATACAAATTAACGGTATTTTTTTGTTTATGGATGGGTAGCATTGTGTCCACCTAATGATTGCGGCGTTGGTGGAACATGCATTGATCCTGACACGTGTGAATGCGAAAACGGATTTGAAGGCTCACAATGTCGTGGTAAGTTAATTATTCAATCGAAACCAATTCCATTTGTGTCGATTTGTTACTACATAATTATATATAAATCCAAGGGCAAATTACTGAAAAAATGACAATGATGTGGGTATCAGTTTCTGGATCTCAATGGAGATACAAAACAAAAGCGAAAAGCTAAATCAAAACGAGAAGTAAAAAAGCCAGAAAAGTTAGCAGAGCTTTCAGGCAACACTAGCCCTTCATCAGTGCAAGGGAGATCTTTGATTACTAAAAATCGACGTAGTCGAGACACTGTAAACTTCTAAATTTATTGTTATTGGAAACACACATAATACATAATTATATATATATATATATAGATATGTATATTCGAACTGGCGTTGCGCTAAACCTAACCCGTCTTTGCGTTGCTATTGGGAACCAAGCGTAAGATATTTTCCTAGTGTAGGCTGACACAATTGTTATACAATTTTGTGATATTCTATATATTTTAGATATCGATGAATGTGCGGTTAACAAGGGTGGGTGCCAACATCTTTGTATTAACACCGATGGAGGTTACTATTGCAAATGTTACACAGGATATGTATTATTGACAAATGGAAAGGACTGTGAAGGTAGTAACATAAATCACTCCTAACTATAGTTGAATGGAAATCTTGAATTTATTCTAAACTACCATAATATATACTATTTATTTTAAACTTGGCTGCCAACAGTTTATTTGTAACAGTAAATGAATTAAACACACAATGTATTGTACGAAAACCTAATCCTGCCACATGAATATAAATATACCTATGTAGAAAAAAAGTTGTCTCTTAAGCTTTCCTAAACCAGGCAAAACAATAGAATATGATACCGATTACACTTTAAATAATAATAATACTAAATATACATTATGTAGGCGCAATCCAAATTACACATTTAATTAAAAAATTGAAGTAAAAAATAATACGGCTTTTGAAATATTCTATAGTTACTTGTACCCCGCCATGTGTAAACGGGGAGTGCACAGCTCCAGATAACTGTGAGTGTGAAGAATTTTATGCAGGCGATGCATGTGACGATGGTAAGTGACATTGAATAAATAATAAATTGATTTGCCACTGGTTATACAATTTTTCTATAATAGACTAATTGTTGTTTAGAACACTCAGATTTTATAATAATATATTATTAATATTGTAAATGATTTAAAAGTTGAATTGTCTATTAGTGGATGAATGTTGGAAAAACGTTGATGGATGTGCTCACATATGTACTAACAACTATGGCGGATTTGAATGCAAATGCTTTCCTGGGTATGAACTTTCAAGGCTTACTGAATGTTTGCGTAAGTTGCTACTTCTAGAAAATCTTGTACCAACATTTTCATATTTCACATTAAGCAGAAATATAACAAGAGTTTGCATGGAGCAATCTATGCTTACTAACCCATTAGAAACAAATTGTACCCTCTATAATTAATTCAAGCATTCTGAGGAATTGAGTACAAGTATTTCAAGAATCACGTATTCTAATTGTATGGCTATATAGCCTAAGTAACTATAATTTGGGTTATATTAAAAATTATTTTTACAGCTGTTTGTGATCCTTCTTGCGAGAATAACGGCCAGTGTACGGGACCCAACAACTGTGTCTGCCCGGATGGATACGAAGGAGAGAGATGTGAAATTGGTATATATTATTACACAATATATTTTTTTTTATCTTATGTGGGTTCATCCCACTTTTATTTCCATACAACTGTTCTCTTTACATATATTTTTCACTATACACTATACATATCATTATATTTACAATGTTTGTTTAATCATCTGTTTACATATACTTATTTAAAGAGTTTTATTCATTTGTTTACATATTATCACATTGATTACATAGCTTCCTCCTTTTATACATATTATCTGTAACACATTTTCATTAAAATTAAGATTTTATAATGTAGTCATTACCAGACTATTGTATTGAAAACCGTTGAAAATCTCGAATTAATTACCACAATATTATTGTTTCAATATATTGCATTTCATTATATATATTTATTATTTATATTTATTTATATGTTTATGATAGATATTGATGAATGCGAACTCAACAATGGCGACTGCGAACATTTTTGTGAAAACCTTCCTGGAACATTTAGATGCTATTGTTCAGAAGGATATTCTGGCACCACTAACTGCACAGGTATGCAGACGCATTACCTACTTTACCTGTAAATATTCAATACACATTAGAAACATCTGTTAAATTTACTTTTTATACAAGAACTATGTCTTGTGTTGCTCATACTGACATTTTCTTTTGTATTTGATTCCATTGTTTATATTAAGCATAGTTTGTGTTTACAGCAATATTTCAAGAAATTGTTTTGATGTTGATCGGGACGTTTATGATGGTTTTAAGTTTGTGTTGTGTTTAGAAAGTATTCGATTATTATCATCTTTTTTAAATGTTGTGTTTTGTACTTTTTAAATTGATGTGATAGATTCGTTGAAATGTATTTTGATATTATAAAATAAATAGGAATTATTACTACTACTTACTAGAAGTAGATATGTAATAGAACAGCAAGAATGAGTTATCTTACTCTCAAATGGGGTGAGTGCCTTGATTCTAACTTCTAATCATTTCAACAGATATTGATGAGTGTTCCTTCGCCAATTGCCATAGATGTACAAATTCACATGGTAGTTTTGAGTGTTTTTGCCACACAGGATACGAAGCCTACGATCTATACAACTGTGAAGGTACACATATTATGTTGATTTTGTTAAATTTCTATTAATTTTAGTTTCGTTTTTATGTTTATTTCTTTGTGTGTTTTGTAATACTTTGTCAGACTCGCTTACTTTTATTTTCAATTTACATCGCAAACACTCATAATTTACATTGTGGTTATATCATACATTTCATTAAATAATATATTTTTTAAACAGAAACAACTTGCTTCTTTTTTATTTGTGACTTTTTTATGAATCTCTTCAATCTACTGTTATTGTTTCATCAGATGTTAACGAATGTACCAGTGGTATTGACGAATGTGGACAACTATGTTTAAACTCTATCGGTAGCTTCAGATGCGATTGTATTGACGGTTGGACAATTAATAAAGATCAGAAAAACTGCACAGGTAGGCTATAGAATAAATAAGCATGATGATGTAGTTCTTTTTTGTGTCGTTTCGTTTATGTATTTGCTATTCAATACAATAAAAAAACAATACATAAAGAGATGTAACGTACTGATGCAAAATACTTCGCTGTAACTTAAAGTAATACATTGATACTACGTTTATGTAAATACAGTGTCTTCGTCTTACATTATGTAGGCATATTATCAATTCGCATGAAATATTTTAACAGAAAGTATAATTATTATGTGATTCTGAAAAAAAAAATAACCACACTTTAATTTCTATTTTCAAAAAAAGTATACAATTAATATAAATAAAATATAATTTCAATCATTATGTATTTTCAGCCAATCCTTGTGTTGAAGTCGGTCTACCGTTTAATGGAAATCGAACATGTACAGGATTTACAACAGGCGAAATATGTCTTTTTTCATGTGAATGGAACTACCGTTTATTAGGATCCAATCTGAGAGAATGCTTACCGAATGCTATGTGGAGTGGTCATACAACACTCTGTGAAGGTTTGTTTAAACTGATTTTTAAAGCATAGTCTAGCCTAGACTATCAAACTAGTTTGACAAAAAGGTGTGAAGTACTCAACTTTGGTAGTCATATCATCATATTGATATAAGGCACATCACATTTTTTTGTCACATAAAGTTTTATAGTGTAGACAGATCTTTAATCGTTAGTAGTAGTTGGTAAACTATAATAATTTAGGCCTAATGAATTCATGCTGCACTCCTGAATTGAACATATTTTCTAGACTTGCTTTAAGTTTCTCGTTATTGTTTTCTTAGCATTCCTTTACGATTTTCTGCCGTAACTACATGTAGATTCCAGCTTAAGTATACATATGACACGCTATTTGTGCCAAAAGACAAAACATTCAAATCTTGTCTACAATATTAAGCCGAATCGCCGTCTACAAACTATATTATTATAAAATTGTTATATTTATGTAACATTTCGTTATGCAATAAATAAAGCACTCAATGGTGCTTCATTGCAGCATTCGACTTATACTAAGTTTCTGTATGTGTTAATCATAGTACCGTGTTTTCCAATATAAAACCCGTATGTATGGCCCTTGCATAAATAATAAACAAAGATTCTTTCTCTTGTGAAAATACAATAACATAGTATTACCGTATTACCTTTACAGAGATGCTATGTCCTAACATTCCTTCACCTAACAATGGATACATCCTTTTTCCATGCGAGAATCAAATTGGAAGTCAATGTAGTTTTGGTTGTGACCCAGGATATTTCCTAGAAGAAAGTATTGTTACAGAATGTCTATGGCCTGGAACATGGAATAGCACTTTTCCAAAATGTATTGGTAAGATACGGTAGTAACCTGTTCATATGTTAAAGATACCTGGTAATACTATATAAGCTAATTTCGTGTCACAGTAGTTCCAATGCTATTGTCAGATGTTTGTAAACATTTTTTAGAATGTTGTGCAGCTGGTTGGGAACAAACTTGTAGCGTGCGGCGTCTACTGTTCAATATAATACAAAGAATATAATGACAACATCCACTATCATGGGTTACCATACCAACCATTACACATCTTGCTTCTCTTGATCAAATGTATAGTCTGATGAAATACTAAATGTCTTTACATTTAGAAATGCAGGTGTGTACGCCATCTCCATGTGCAAATGGTGTTTGTCGAGTATCGCAAAATGAGGTAGGTGGATTTCAATGCGACTGTTCCGGGACTGGTTATACAGGGAAGACCTGTGCAGAAGGAGTTGTAACAACACCAGATTGGCCTGACGTTTGGGTAGGAGATGTGTATGATTTCGAATTCATTGCCAAACCAAAGCAAGCACTTGATTTAACTATTGAAGTAGATTCAGATAACGTGTTTGTTGAGCCCTATGAGTTATCATTTTCGTTAACAACAAATAATATTACATGTTCTATTCATGGGGTTAGTCAGGGGTTTGTAAAAATATCATATGTCTTGAGAGGAAATGAAGCAGCTGATTTCGTCACACCAGACGATGACGAAATATTCGTGTTACAGAACAACTCGTTGAACACTGTTGATGAGAAATTTACACCGGGCTATCGTCTGCCCTCGGGTTGTTTTGTACTTTCTGATCACTCCACCTGTAAAGGAATAGATTATTCATCTACCGAGAAATGGACGAAGGTAAATAACGTTTATATGGAAACTAATGGCGTTGTATCATTGGCAACTGAGACATTCGAACTGCCTCTTTGTCTTGACGGACAGGAATTTTCAATCGGTAAGACACCGTTGTCTCAAAATAATAACTGTCAACGTAAAAATGTAACATTGGCTAATATTCAAAGCTTTGTTAAGTTTAACTCTTTGTATCGTAATTATACGCGTCAGCTTGAAAATATTCTGCCAGACTGGATGACTTTCTTATCCATCGATATAGATCCAATGAATGCTATATCATCTTTGTCAACATTGAGTCTTAGCGGTACTGATGTTAAATCAATCGACTGGTGTTCAGCTGCTCCCGTTGTAAGTGATAGCCAGTATTCTGTCTTCTTACTCTCTAAGGCAGAGTTAACTATTGGTGGCAGACGTGTATCTCTGTCAGTACCAGCATTCAAAAGAAAATATTGTTTAGTAGTGGGTGTATGTGATATGACATCTGGAACTGTGATGATGGTGTTTCCCGAAGGTTCAAGAAATATCTTAAGTTTCATCAAGAACGTATATTATAATGATGTCCTTGCAGTGGATGTCAATGTTCTTGCATTTTCAAAAACGGATATGCTCAATCCAGAGAAGAGTAATACAACAGAACATCAGTCTTCTCTGTCAAATCTGAGTGAAAAACACAACACTAACATTTTGGCAAGTCTACAATACTCCTACTACATCAACAACACAGTGTTGGCAAAAGTCGAAGGCAGTGGAGATATCCATGTATCCCTTGAAAATATTACACAGGTGTGTTTTGTTTTAATTTATTATTTTTATTGAGGAGAGAGGTAATGTATTAAATAAATACAAATCGTTACCTTTATTTGTATTTGTATATATTTGTGTTTTTACAGTTATTCAGTCATCTTTTTATACAACGTTGGGAGTTTAAACAGTTTGGAGATTCCCAAATTACCTTATTCTGGAGAATGCTTGGTGAAGACGTAGAACTAAATTTCATTTCAATTCAAGGGAGTAGACCGATATTGAGCTCAATCATTGGTGGTTAGTTTATTTTTAAATTAAATAATTAATACAACGTAACAATATGAGAAAATGTAATGATTCACCAAAACCATATAACAATAATAATATAAAAATAATGACATAACCTCCTATGTTATAGAAGTAAATCTGATTTATTTTGTAGGAAGATCCTTTTCATCTGATCAAGGAATAATATTGGAATCATCGACGTCATTTGGGGTTTTTGACGACACGCCGTTTTCATGGTTGCTTAAGACCGACCAAGCTGATGTTGGCCTAGAAGTGTTTGTAGATTATGATTTGTCACCGAAACTTGAAATTCCAAGAGATCTTAACACCATGACGAAGATTATAAGTGATCTACAAACCCTACCGCCTAAACTAAGTGCATTGGCTTGGCAGTTACTTTTTTGTGGATATGTTGATTTATATTCTGATCTACTAGCTGCAGCCACAGATTTGAATGTCAGTATAATGAAGTATTTCCCCACTTTAACTCAAACAGATTTGAAAGTAATTGCTAACGCTTTAGCAGAAATACGCATGCAGTGTAAAAGGAGTCTATTAACTCTGTGGAATGTTAACGATGAACTGATTAGCAACACGAATCAAAGTGATTTGCGAAGTGATGATGTATTAAATGTTACAAGACATTTGGAAAGTCTCAGCAATAACATTCTTATTGAAGCACAGAATATTTTCGCTTATGAAAGTACGTCTGGATCTGGTTTTCGCATGATTTCAGAAGTTTGTTTGTCATCACATCTCTGCTTTCCATCGTTAAAGATAGAAGTATTGAATTCTGTGAATAATTCTCTTCCATACAGAGATCTTCAATCAATTTTTCAACCAAAACCTTATGTTTGCATAACAGGAGAATACTCCAATGCGATAATCCTCAATAAATTCATCAGTATCCAGACTGGATCACGATTAAATTTAGCTTTTGAATCTAACAACAACTATTGGCAAGGAAGTATTCCAGTGTTTATCGCATTTCTTGGAATTGAACAAAAGACAACTATGCATCTTACAATGACAGGAACCTGTTTCAGTTTTTCTGGTAAGCTTTGGGGTCTATATGATATGGTTGGAAATGCTAGTTCTGAATTGAGCTCGTTCGAGTCGATGGTAATATCTCTATATGGCAACATTGCTGCTGAAGGGCCATTATCATTAGGAAAAATTCTAAAATATAAAGTTATTACGTTTTCCCAGAAATCTGCTGACGATAGCGAACAAAGACTGAGCCAAGCTACGCATTCTGTTGAATTAGCAACAACACAATTACAGGATGCTTTAGATGACGAAGCTATACAAAATACTAACGTAGTTGAAGCTAGAAAAAAACATGATCATGCAGTAGAAGAGGTTATGGAAGCCAACATCGCAGTTGAAAGTGCACGACAATCATTGGAAAATGCACGCGAAGATACAAAAGAGGTTGAAGAAAGCTTGAACAGTGTGTGTACAATTACTGAATGCACTGGGGTATGTTTACCTGGCAGTAGAATTGTTACTTACTTGGAAGACGTTTATGCATACGTGCCATATGAATGTTGTAGTAACAGAGACATATCAACAGTTGTTTCTGAGACAACTAGTTGCTGCTGGAGTTGCTGGATCCCAACTGAGGTTAAGGGCGGTTTTAAATTGCCAAAGCTTGTTAGGGGTGTTGCAAAAATAGCAACTGGTAGATACGTTAAAGGGACAATACAAGTAGTAAATTCTGTAGGTAAAGACAGTGAAACATCGTGGACACTAGGCGAATGTTGTGAAGAGTGTCAAAAACCTGTTTTAATAACAGTCACGTTTGAGTCATGTAGCACATGTGTCAGTTATGAAGTCGTTGGCCAGATAAAAAAGATTAAAACCGAAGAAGTTTCTTGCAGTGTACAGATCCCGGATGCTGAATGTGTAAACAACAACGAGCAATGTCGAAAACAGCGAACTCAATTATTTGATATAATACAAAACGTATCTCCTGACCTCACTGTACCAATTGAAGAGTTTGATGATGCTGTTTTACTTGCATCAATTGCAGATGCAGAATTGAACGAAGCTATAATCGAACTAGATGATGCATTAAACCAACAAAAGGTAGTATCAGACAAGGTATTGGCGTTACAGAAACATCTTAACAATACTCAAGAGGCGCTGGACCAAATACGCATACAGGTTTCAGCAGGGCTAAATGTAAAGCAGCACCAAATCAATGGATCACTTGAAGGAAGTTTATACTTCAAAGACCTGACATTTAACATTGATCTAGTTACAGAAGATATTTCCGTGCTTCCTATAGTATGCTACATAACGCTATCATCCACTCCAGTATATATACAAATATTTCTTGACGTCACCAATTTAAATTATACAATTGAAAATGCTGCTCTTTTCATTACGGAAGAGTTGTTTGGTGATATAACAAGATCAATTAGAAGAAGAAGAGACACAAGAAACATTGGCCTTCACATAGAACGCGACGCTACTACCATCATTGAACAGCCACCTATTCAAACAGTAGATTATGTTCCGACAAACGACTCACTAGATACCAATATTACTAGTAACCTTTTACGAGATCAAAAAGTTGTCCAAAATGAAAAGAAGTGCACAGACTATAACAATATACTAGATTTTATCGAAAATTCATTCCAAACACTTCTGGAGATTGTAAATAACAGCAAATCTGGCAATACAGAGGCATTAGAAAATGAAGAGAGATTTCAAAATGACTACTTGTACAATCTATCAGCATCATCGTCACCACATGTTGTAAACAGTAGTGTATTTTCATATTTGAATTTGACTATGGATGATTTCGAAGACAGCAACTATACAGAACAAGACGATGGATATGAGCAAATTGCTTTAACAAATGTCATCGATTCTGCGAGGATAAAATCAAACAACACAAGATCACTACTTGAGATTGATGTATTTTTTGAGTGGGAAACGGTAATGAACACATACATCTGTAATTGCAGTTGTATGACGGATTGCCAAGGTTTCTACGATTGTCTTACAACTGAATTGAATTCTTTAAAGTATTTGTCAGAAGGTAGAGACATTTATGAAGATGTTGTTGTCCTCGATGAATATATATCCATATTTGTTAGAAGTAATGCAACAAGTGCTGATGAAGCAGAGACAAGTGCGATAATTGTACTTGACCAGGTTAGTTTTCTGAAAGATTATAATGATGTATGCTTAGAAGAACCTGTCATTACAGAACATCCTGAACCAATATTAATAACAACTGAAGGAGCTGCTTTTACTCTGACATGCAAAGCTTCTGGGAATCCCTTTCCAACATTTGCCTGGACGTTTAATGGAAACGTGCTGAGTGGCATGACTTCAAACACATTGACACTAAAGCAGGTGAACGCATCTGATTCAGGTACTTATACATGTCAGGCTATCAATGCAGTAACAACAGTTTCGTCATTGCAATGTAACGTCACTGTTGAATTTGCACCGTGGATCAGAGAACATCCGCAAGACGCTGATACTGAATATGGTAATAGTGTAGGATCGTATTTCGATTGCAAAGCGTCAGCTCAGCCACTAGAAAACTACCAATGGTATTTTCAGAACAAGTTGTCATCCGACATGGAACCCCTCCCAGGTCAGAATGTTTCGAGTATTCAGATATTAAGCCCGGGATTTAACCAAGATGGATGGTATATTTGTGAAGCATGGAACAAACATGGGCGCGTATTATCGAATCCTGCAAGATTTCAAGTTCTTGGGATATCGATGCCTGAGTTTTCAAGCACTATAACCATCGGACTTTATCAAGGAACCAATTCCAAAACACCTAATGCATCTTTGGAAGAAACCATTGCGAATGTTATTAGTAACGATGACCCAGAAATAGAACTTCTCAATTACCAAGAGTCCAGTCCACACGGCAAAACGTTTATAACTCAGATAACATTCGAAATAAAAAGTACTGATGTCACATCCATTGATATTCTGACTGAAAGTCGATATGACTCAGCACAAACGGTCAAATATAAGATTGACAATATCACTGACAAGGTTGTTCAGCTTCAACATTTACTGAGTCCAGCAGACCTATTTGAACATCATGGTGAAGTAGTGGAAGTAACAACGTTTATTTCAGATTTGAAAGGCCCAATCTGTCCCAACAATCAATACGCTCATATTGATGGATATATTTGTGGTGAGTTGTTTAGATTACTGTGATTAATGTTCATGATTGATTTTGTGTTCATTTTTCACATTTAACATTTTAAACAACATTTGTTTTTTATTTTGGTATCAATAGGCCTAATTATTCGCTTTTTAAATCTCTATTTTGAAAAACAAGTACAATAAATAATATGCTTACTTTGTTGATTTTAGTAAACTGTCCACCTGGATCATATCGTGGGAATAATAACTTGCCTGCGATCTGTCAACTATGTCCAATAGGATTTTACCAGCCCCAAGAAGGACAAACGACTTGTCTGAAATGTGATGGTAACACTAAAACTGATGTTGGATCAAGAACCTGCGGTACATTATAGTTGTTATGTTGTTAAAGTTAGCATTGTATGATGAGTTGTTATATAATAGCCTATTGTTTCCTTGCGTGCCTGATTTTATAAGATAAATTACCCTATGTTTCTAAAGTTTTTAAATAATTGTATGTATGTATACCGTACAGTATTAGTTTTACATGTTTACAGTGCATGTTATTCACTAAGATACTTACTTTGTCACACATTATTCATTTGTCACACATTTATCAGTAGACTGTGCTCCCGGATCGTATCGTGGAAATGATGGAATTTGTGAGCAATGTCCAAAAGGGACTTACCAACCTGAACAAGGAAAAAAGGAGTGTCTGCAATGTGATGGTTATACCGATGTTGATGTTGGAGCAAAAACATGCAGTGAACTAAAAAGTACGCAATAAACCATAGTTTTAATATTATTCACGGTTTAAGCGATGCGAAAGGAAAAATAAATTATCATTTAGACCATGGAGGTATATACCTCCATGTTTAGACCTTACAAAGTTTTGGGAAGCCGTATAAACAAACAAGCCTCGCCGACGGGAACGGGGGACGACGGTGGGCATGTCTCTTCCTAACATAACCATTGTTGGAAAAACATTCCTTGTCAGGAATACATTCAGACCGAAAATTGTACCAATGTCACGTGTCACACATCCTGAATAGCATGAATGTAAACATATATTTAATACTAAACTATAGACTATAGACTATTGCCATAAAGATAAACAATATTTTGATGTATATTCTGTTAATTTTTGCTAGTGCCTTCGAGTACGTCTAAGACGTCACCACTAAACACACCACTACCAAAAGAGAAGTCAACGGCAAAGGTAAATACAATTATTTTCAAACCATCTTGGTTGGTTTCAGTAAGCAAATTCAATTTTGCTGGTTAATATTCCTGTTTTTTCTCTCATAACAGTGATACCGTCAAACGGTACAAAAATACAAAAGGGTCATTTTGGAGAGAAAATAATCAGTCCACCGAAAACTCATAATTTGTTGTGTATACATTGAAACACTATTCATTCATTAACATTTAAACTGGTTTCTTTCTTTCATTGAAATTTTGTTTTGGTCATAAAGGAGGGCAACAATGTGGCCTACATCGTCGGAGGTGTTTGCGGAGGATGTGTTGTTGTCATCGTGGTATTCGTATTCATCATCAGAAGAAAAGTGACGTATAAAAGTAAGTGGTTTTTACCTAGCCTGACAGACATTTTATTTTTCGACACAAAATTAGGTAGTATACTATAAATTACGGTTTGACGGCCTGGAGATAGTGGAGATGTTGCGATTGTACACTAAATTGAACTATAAAGTGCAAGTCATTAATATTTTCTTAAGATTTCAGTGTTACTGTTAAAGATATATTGTCACCATCGCAACAATATAATTGTTTAGAATAGGCCATAATATCACATTATAGTTATTCAATTGGAAAATAAAATTATTTACTTGAAAATACTGCAATCTAAAGCAACAAACAGTCAAATTGTCTGTCAGACAAATATTTTTATTTAAGCTAACGTTTTACTATTATCAGAGTTTTTATTTCAATTGGTTTGTTAAAAAGACATTTCAAAATTCGATTTCTACTACACACCATATAAGAGCAATATTCAATCATAATTATAGGAATAACACCAAAGAACTTATAACACAAGAATCTCCTGTTCTTCAATTTGCATTCAAAACACAGTATCGGAAGTACAGGGTTAAAAGGTCAAACTGGGCGACGCCATTTCACAGCATGGAGCAGCGCCCCCTCCAAACTATGAAGTCAATTACTCTACCCCTCTAGAGAGTATTAGCAGATCCCCTCTATGATTTTGACTTTCTAATTTGATGCGGGCGCCCTACTCCTCAGTCAATTACTCTATCCCCCTCCCCCCCTAGAGCATTAGTAGATCCCCTCTATGATTTTGACTTTCTAATTTGATGCGGGCGCCCTACTCCATGGCTCACAATGGCGCCACCCATAGCTCTATTCTATCCCACAATGCCTTTCGAAATTGTTACGCGCTTCGGACGAACAGGAGATTCTTGTGTTATAAGTTCTTTGATAACACGGGATACGATGAAAGTAACTCACTGAAAGTATAGTCATTCTTCATAATGTTTGATACTCATTTGTTTCTATAGTTATGAAGACGACCGAAAATACTGACATAGATGAGACTGGGGATTATTTTGAAATCAAGTGGGAAGAAGAAGAGGAAGCTGTGGAAACTCCACAAGGCTTTACGAATATTCAACCGTCAAATGAAAACATATATTCAACATCTGAATTTTAAAAGAAACTATATTGTTTACATAATTATACTCATTGATATGAGTTTTTATGTATTTGGGTTTATTTTAAGTGTCCACCAATTATTAGTGTTCATCATAACATTCCTTTTTAATGATATTCTTTGCCGTTTACTAGTTTTCACGTAGCTTTTCAAAGATAAAAGAACAAAAGCACGTTATATCTATATATTTATAATAATGTACTTAGCTTTCTTATAATTAGAAGCATGAATTACCGGTACTTAACAATTTCATTTATATATTTAGGAATAGTCTACCCTACTTCATATACTTTGTTTAATTGAGATTTTAAAAACTTAAGTTATACTAAATATTCGGCCCTCTGTTTTAAGCTCTGTCTACACTCTAACATTAGTTAGTGTGATGTGCCCAAATTACAAATATGGTAGTGATATGACATCTTCATGTCTATATAATGGCACATTTTGTTGTCACATACAGTGTGATAGTGTAGACAGAGCTTTACACCTGAAAGTCGTATGGAACTAGCCTATATCTAGAGACAATAAACAACCGCATGGTGAATCGATTTTGTTATAAAAGTATATCCTGCGATTTCCAAATGCTACAGTAAAGCGCTTTATTTGACATCCCAAAATATAAAAGTAGAAAGTGTTTGAAATTTTAATACATCTTTGGATAGCCGAATATTACTTGTTACTCAAATTAAGATAGTAATATTGACTTTCTATCATTATATAGACAGTATAATACTTTAAGATATGATTTCGTTTCATAATAGGCCTTGCACGCTTACTTTTACTCAAATTAGGGTAGTATTAGCTACCATTGATTTAATTTCTATCATTATAAGTAGCCACTGTATAATACTTTAAGATATGATTTCGTTTCATGCTATATGCAATCTATATACATATTTTCATTATTTATAAAATGTTTGATACAATAAAAAAAAATTGCCTTTAAATAAAACGCTTTAATACTTATATTGTTTATCTGAGCCTTCATTGCTGATTTCCGTGCCATTATGTCACACACATTTAAAATCCATGACCGTTTATCACCAAGTTTGATAATTAACTGTGTATGCCTGTCACAATGCATAGATTAGATGCTTGAATGCATGTATGCAACATTACGTATTATGAATCTAGTTCCTATTAATGGAACCAGGTCCTTGGATATGTCCATACTTTTCGTCAAGATACGCATAGAGGAAAGGCATGGTTTACAGAATAATATTGATTACTTTTTCGACCCAGTGTCATAATGTAATAACATTCTTACATTATTACATTATGTCAATCTTTCGAGCATAACATTATTTATTATTATAATGTATTATACGGTCGAGGCGGTTTTAAGAAAAATTAATTATTTGTATACGCCGGTGACATTATCATTAGTATTTATAAACTATAAGATTGAATCTATTTAAGCCGTGTATTATCCCTTTTTATACTGGCTATCCGGTTTTATAGAAATGAGCGTGACATAATCGATGACGTCACGTATCTGAAATGCTAATGATGGGAGAATTCACTGGAAAGCTAATAATCATTACGGAGCTACAATCTATATCTGCTCTATTGCTTTAGCGATGTTGTGTAGCATACATCGGGTCTAGTGAATTCATAACCAGCCATTGCTTATTATTTACACAATAGTTTGGTCCGGTCATATCGGTAGGCATACGTACACGTAAGTAGTTCATGTACATTACACGCAAGGAAGGGAGTATAATGCAAACGACTCTATTGTATTTTAACGGCGGTCTACATATTCCGCCTTATTGATTTCTATAAGTAACGTTCGGATAATAATGTATTGTGTATTAACGTTATTCTTTGACCATTTATTATGCAGATTCTTTTCAACAATACATCTGCTTTACCAGGTTAAGCCTGTAAATATTATTGTCGTGTCAGTACTGTCATTGATTGTGGTGTGTGTTTATTTAGAATGGCAGACCAGCATGAAAGATCGGGGTTTTCTTCTGCAAAATGGTTTACATTCTGCTTATGCTTGGCATACTTGAGCCATGCTTTCAATATCGGGAGTTTATTCAGCATCATAACGACAATAGAATTCCGGTTCCAGCTCAAGACATCACAGGTAGGTTCTTACTCCAGTCAAATCAACATCTGTAGGCATATATGCCTGTCCGGTGCGTTTTTTTAGGTATATATTATAGTATGGTCATTATTCATTTCATATTTTATTC
Source organism: Antedon mediterranea (assembly GCF_964355755.1). NCBI lineage: Eukaryota > Metazoa > Echinodermata > Crinoidea > Comatulida > Antedonidae > Antedon > Antedon mediterranea. The sequence goes on from NC_092675.1 coordinate 22,916,480, forward strand.
GGATTGACTGGACTGTATTTTTTACTTTTTTTCATTTACCTTTTGATTTATATAAAATATATAAATCAATCAATCAATCATACTGGGCCTATGATTATATTTTGTATTGCATTTAGTTGGGCCTACTATTATTATTCATAAAACTAAGACAGAATGTTTGATTTTTATGACTCATGATTACAATAATTGCAAACTCCTCTAATTTTTTTAGGCCTACTGTATCTTAAAACGGTTATGTAACACATCTCCAATAGCAATATGCGTAAGATGGTGACAAATGCACATTCTGGAATTATGTACGAAATAGTAAAATAAGAACAACTGATGTGTTTGATTTCATGAATTTAGAAAAAAACAACTGTATGCCTACGTGGGATTATAACGAATGATTAATGTTTAAACCGTAAACGCATTTTGCGTCAGGCTCGTAAAGCGAGGATTCTCCTCGTGGCAAACATGTTACTAATAGCACATAGGCCTACAATGCGTTGGTAAATATATCAGCATTACCAAAGAGTTCTAATAGTTCACCTCAAAAGACTTACTAATGTTCACAGTATGATTAACATAGCATACATCAGTAGGCCTACACATTAGTACAAAAAGACATGACTGTCTCTACTGAAACGTCTACTAATGAGCGTAGTATTTTAACCGTATGATATGGCATCATGTGTTATTTACATCAATATGCATCGATCTGAGACAAAAATTGTTCATCAACTAAGTTTGGAGAAAACTCGAATACTGCTCTATCACATAGCCCAGTCAGAAAAAGTTCAGACCTTTTGTTCTTTGGTCTAATAATGTATAGAGACTCTTTACCTTGCAAACGTTATTTGTTACTGATTACTTTCAATGATAGTAAAGTCTTTAAATGGCTTCCTTTGATAATTGTTAAAAGTTCTTGTAGACTTTTTCAGCAAGCGTTCGTATTAGACTGTAATTTTTACTATTTCTGACGAAATGTAAATAATTACCATGCTCACAATATGTTATCAGTTAATAAAGAGTTGTGAGTTATTTTAAAGAAAACCTTAATAGCAAAATGAAATGGAACAACCGAATCGCTCCAGAATGCAATATATTTGATCCGAGCGCAATCTGCATTCTCTTTCACAATCAGCCTGTAGCATTTCCAGAAAAAACAGATCTTGCAACATGTCGTTTTCATTCATTTTAATTCCTCTTCACAGTGCCACATAATACCCTTTATTTACCATCTACCATACCATGCGATTTATCATGCGATACACATCAGTTTATATAATAGAAATTTGAGACATCAGCAATTGTTAGGATAGCAGAACAAATAATAAAGCTATTTTCTTATTCTATTATTGTCCATTTTTCAGGTTTGGTTTTCGGTTACTTGAAACCTACTTCTTGTCGCTATCCTGTGCAGTATCTTTTAGCTCCACTAAACATAATTTTATAACACATAACCCACTTTGTTTTTTGTTTTGTATTTTATATATGCTTTTTGCATTTCTAAATAAGTAATGAAGGATGTGTGTGTAGGCCTATGTATATATTGAATTTATTCATATTTGTATAAAACTCATTAACAGACCATATAATCTCATTAATATTTTATTTCAGGGAAAATAAATAGTAGGCCTATGCACTATCAAATGAAATTGTTTTTTTGGTATTTCTAAAAAGGTTTTTGATACCACTAACACCTAGAGATATTATTTACGTTTACCAATAGATTAACAAAATAGGCATTAATAGTTTTACAATATTCACAGGTGGGAATAATAGCTGGCATGTACCAAGCAGGTATTCTGGTAGTATCCGTATTTGTAACATATTTTGGCGGGAAGTCAAGCAGTCACAAGCCTAGATTGGTGTTTGTCGGGTTGATTATTGCAGCGATAGGAAGCTTCATTACGGTACTATCACACTTTATTGTAGACGAATATGACTACAGAGTAAGGGAGGATTCGAACGTATCAACCTGCATTGTGGAACCACTTGCTCTTGATGATGGTTGTACTACAATTGACTCTAACGAACAAGCAGACAATAGACTGGCCTACGCATTGGCAATCATTGGTCAGTTTTTTGTTGGAGTCGGTTGGACATTTGTAGCGACACTGGGGTTGGTTTACATTGATGATAATGTTTCAGAGACAAAATCAGCATTTTACTCTGGTAATGTACCGTGTTATTTTGTGGCTATAAATCAGCATACTATACCCTTGAAATATTAATAACAGAAAGTTATCCTTTAGATTTATCACCGTTAAAGCATGGAGGAAATATATCCTTCATGGTAAAAGTATCTATAGAAATCAATATGTTGCTGTAATTTGTTTAATTGTTTTAATAAGCTTATTTTCTTACTATTATTTTTTGTTCAGGAATTGCAAATAGTATGTATGGACCTGGAACAATTATAGCTTTCCTTGTCGGCGGATTTTTTCTTATACTCTGGGTAGACGTCGACAGTGTTGATACCTCGACGATTACTATCGATGATACTGATCCACGCTGGGTAGGAGCATGGTGGATAGGTCTTCTAATCGGTTCTTTTATGTTCATTGCCTCGTCAATTCCCTTTTTATGTTTCCCAAAGAAGTTACCGATATCTTCGTCTGAACAACATAAAGACAGTAGTAACGTTCAAAACACAGAGATGACACTAGCCGGTGAAGTTGTGGCTATGAAAGAAAAGGGAAAATGTAAGTTTGTTCCAAATTGACTGAAGATGTATCCATCATCGTATGCTTACATGTGTTATAAACTAACATGTATCGTCTAGGCCTAATTTGAATTCTACTTCAAGAACTTCATGCTGTATCTATCTACTCCTGCTGACATGATCATCTTTGCACTACAACTCATGCCCTGCTATTACTTCTACTCATTTGTTTCAGCATTGGGCAAGTCAATATTGGCTGTATGTTCGACACCACCTTTCATATTTGTTGCCCTAGCAAATGTTACTATATCTGCACTGACTGCGGCAATTGGTAGCTTTACACCAAAGTTTTTTGAAACCCAATTTGGACTTACTGCAGCCGATGCCAGTATTCTGACGGGTTAGTAACGTCGTTTATTAAATAACTACACAAAACCCATGTTTTCCACCGCATCATTATAGAGCATCGCTTTTAAGACAAATTCTGTTTTTTGTTTGTATAATACTACAACCAAGCCTAACTATTCTACGAACAACAACTTTTTAGTATTGCTCTCGTTTTGTTTATGGAATGTATAATCAAACGTGTATATAATTAGTCCTACATTATAAGTTATATAACAAAACAAATTTGATTTCTTAATTAAGGCTTGATACCGTTGCCAGCATATGGTATAGGAATAGTCATTGGTGGTTATCTGGTGAAGCGATTCGAATTAAAAGCCCAAGGCATCGCATTGCTGTCTCTCTTGTTAAGTATATGCGCCACGGCATTCGCTTTAATAACTATGTTCCTCGGCTGCAGCCCGAATAAACTTATTGGTGTGACTCACGACCTACAACTTAATGAGTAAGTTTTTGTTGTTTATTATGTATTTTAAGGACTAGATTATTTTCTACATGGTTAAGATAAAGACCATAAACATGGTTAAATCAGGGAGTTGTTATTTTACAACTCCCTGGTTAAATCATAAGCGATACACCCTATTTAAACTAAGGAATAGTATAAACTGTTTTCCTGGATCAGCGAGTTTATTGGGATTATTACGAACGGAAATAATATGTCATAATTTAACCAATACTAAATTAAGCAGTGATTCTCTCAGTAGACCATAATTATGTAAACTCTTCTTTTTTCAGATTAGATGGAGTTTCATTAACTTGGGAATGTAATGCTAACTGTAGTTGTACTGAAAACCAATACAAGCCTATCTGCTTAGAAGAACGAAATTATTTTTCTCCCTGTCACGCGGGATGTATTAACGAATACTCGAATATGGTAAGATTTTGTCAAATATATTTTCTGGAAAATTTACTTTACAGAAATATTATTGGCTGGGATAACTATTGTAGGCCCTATATTTATTATACCCTGAATATGCAACTCGCACATCATCGTTTCGTCGACTTATGTCATACATCAATGTGTGGTGTACCTAATATAGTTAGCATGCCTACACGTGATCATTAGTACAACGTCTGACCTTACAAGGTTTCTGCAAAGCTGCAAAGTTCATTTCTACAATCATGAGTCTAACATTTACTGATCATGGTTTATTTCTTAGACATATAGCAACTGTGGATGTGGTTCTTCAAGTCAATCGAATTTAGCCACAGAAGGTTACTGTGACAATGAATGCAATACATTGATTCCTTTCTCGTTCATCCTCTTTCTATTGGTAATATCGGTTGCTGCTCAAGAGATGCCACAGCTTATGTTGACTTTTAGGTAAGGATTTTATGATGCAGGTTTTTAAAAGCGTATGTTGAGAGGGTAAATAGTTTAGTTGACTGTGGGTTATCATACATCTCCGAAAACAGTTAAAGAGCAAACAATTATTCATTCATCTTTTATTTCGGAATGTCTGGTCCATAGAAAGTAAAATAACATATAAATAAATTCATTTAAAATAAACAAGACTGTATTAACTATACTATTAATCTCAGAATACATTCATTATATAAGACATGTGTACAGCGTCAGTACCGAAAGTTTGTGTCGGCAAATGCTCATAGATATACGAATACATTTCCAGGTTCAACAATCAATTTATTGCAATTTTCAAACAGGAATTGGTGTCGCCATTGCAAAACAGTAACAAAACCCACTTAGGGATACCTAAACTGTAGCGCTGCGGAGATGACTAATTGGTTAAACCCTGATCTGGTAGGCTGCCGCAGATGACTTAATTCGAATTTCCTCAGTTTCCAGTTCTTTTTTTTTGTCTAGTCCTATACCTTTTTAAACCTTACATAATGATATTTCAACATGTTGATTCTTATTATTACCATAGGAGTGTACCAAAAGAACACAAATCCTTGGCACTAGGAATCCGGTACATTTTAATTGGAGGACTTGGTAAGTTGTGTGTAACACGTAGAATTTTGTAATAATAATAACAAATAAATTTAATGATTAAATAATAAATTATTTTTCCTTCACCATCATTATAGTCCTTACTTGTATACCATCTGGGGCGGATTGCTAAAAGCGGTCTATAACCGGTCTTAGCGCTTAGCCGGCTATAATTCGTGACGTAGCAAGTAGTCTTATATTATAGACCATTGCCATACCGCGGTCTAACCTGTAAACGGTCTTTAAAATTAAAGCCTACTCGAAGGAGTCTTAAAACAGTCTTAAACCTCTCTTTTTGTTGCTTTTACGTATTATTTATCGTCAAAGATTACCAATTGAACGAGTTTTAAGTGTTAAATCAAATAATAACGGTGATTTTATTCTTATATAGGCCTAGAATAGATTTTCTCGTGTATAAATGTACGTACTGTTATGATTTGTGAATTGAACAAGCGTGACGAACATTACCTTATTTGGTATTCTACGCGCAAAGTACGCCCTCAATTTGTTACTTTACGTGGTCTTATTTAAGACTGTTTTATAGCAATGGTCTATCAGGAGTGGCTTTAATAAGACCGTCTATCTGATAAAGCCGGCTTTAATCGGAGAGTTAAGACCATCAGTTAAGACTGTTTTATAGCAATCCACCCCAGTACAGTTTTTCGTTTTTATTTTTATTAATTGATTTAACATTATGCCTATAATACTATATTTAAATTATAAATATTTGTAAAAAATATCTACTACAAAAAGAAACTCCTGTACTGTTACGTAGGCTCATTGAGACAATGGTACACAAAAAAAGGTTGTTGTATTGGACATGTAGTGGTTTGCTTAATCACTCAAAACACGACCAATATTTAGAAAATACAGAAGGCAATATGTAGGCAAGCCAAGTGTAGGCATGACCCTTATTAATCATGCAGGCCTAATACAGATAAAAGAAACAAAAAAAACTGAGGCAATAGCAGAAAGCATGGTAGTTTCCACCAATCCCAACCAATATTAAATTGCAATGTTTATAATTATTTTCTTTGATTTGGAAAAATTCATATTTCACTCGGCCTGAGATTTAAAAAATAAAATAGCGTCCTCTATCTGGTGATGTATTGTTTTTTTGGCGCCCTCTATTTTTATTCACACTTTTAACTGTTTAAATAATGATGATAGTTTGTCTGAACTGAACTTACCTTTATTTTATCTCTATTAAATCAGAGAAACAGTCTGAATGAGATAAGTATACAGTAAATAAATGAATATATCTTTTTCTCATTCTCACAGATTTCCTCATCTTTATCGTTTCAAATTAATAAATTAAATTTCAGTATATCACCGGGCGGTTTAGAATTAATGTTCTTTGCCTGATGTGTTTATATATATAAAAGTATCTCTTCGGAGATCCCGCCTCGTGAATAAAAATACTGAAAGATGAGGGCGTATCAATTTGATCTCTGGTGCGCGTGCGTACAACTGAAGACTATAGTGCTGTTCCGCCGTACCACGCCGAGAATGTTAAAGAGTCGCTATCCAATCGAGTTTGAACAATACCATGAAAGCCCCAGTGGTCTAATGGTTAGGACATCTGCATATCAAGCAGGCGGTCCGAGTTCGAGTCTCGGTTGGGGCGACTTTTTCTCATTCTCACAGATTTCCTCATCTTTATCGTTTCAAATTAATTAATTAAATTTCAGTATATCACCGGGCGGTTTAGAATTAATGTTCTTTGCCTGATGTCTTTATATATATATATATAAATAGATATAAAGAACAAATTACAACATATTCAATTCGTATGTTTATTTTTAAATGTCCTTTTTCTTTACAACCATAATCTAGGTATTATTCCAGCACCTATTGTTTATGGATCACTGATTGACCTGACGTGTCTATCATGGAACGAGGTCTGCGGTGAGCAAGGAGCGTGTTGGGTATACGATGTTGAACTATATCGATACTACTACATAGGATTATCGGTGTTTATCCTTGTGCTTGATTGTCTGTTTTGTTTTCTTTGTTGGTTAACAATCAAAAGAAACGGCGCAAAGGGTGAAATTGAAGACACTGTTTGTTTGACGCCTAGTGCGGACAACGCAGCATACATTGGCGAGCAAATATGAATTTAAATTTCTTTATTAGGTCAATGTTTTCTCTACTATGCATATTTTAATGATTTTGATTGTATTATATTGATTGTATATTAATTTTTTTAAATGATTTTATCTTTCTATAATATTTAACTATATCTGTCTGTTTAGATTCAGTGATTATTAAAAATTAAATACTACATTTTGACTACACAACTAAACAACAATAATTGAATGCAATAAACTGCGATATAAAATGTTTTAATAAATGAGAAAATGAAAGCAAATTTAATGATAAATTAATTAAGACCTGTTTTCTTAATTAGTAATAATAGTTTGCACCTAAAACTACATGTCGACGATTAAATTATTTCAGTATAAAGCCGTGTGTGTTTATAATGACTGTATGACTAATTGTATATAGCCTTATGTAATTGTTTTTATCAATGCTGAAATAAATCAGATATATTTTCATAGATTTAGACAGGCTTCTTTTTTTAATCGGTTCAGTATATTGATGCCAAAAAGGGAAAAACAGAAGACACGGAAATAAAATATTTTGTAGTAGGCCTATATGGCACAGTGATATGGTCGGATTTTGATTTAGTTTAGAATGCATGGGAGAATACAGGATCAAAATACAGTATTTATGTTATGTGCGAGACAAGTATGAAGTATTAGTCCCTACAAACATTTAATCATGCATAATAGGCCTACTATTAAAAGTAGGGTGTAGTACTAGGCCTATTGAAATATGGAGTTGCATAGTTATACTTATATTTGAAATCTGTCCACTGAGAATGATAAAGAAAACCACCCAAACGTTATACATATAGTACTATAAACTCATAGCCTCACCGTCAACATAAATAGTAGTCATGATTTGGAATAATTTGGTCATAGTGTACCACGCTATCACACTCCACCCATCTTATAAAAATTATAACGAAGTAGCTTTGAGTACATTATTTGTAGATATGTTTTGCTTGGTTTGGTTTGGTTCTTGAAAGATAAAGTAGCATAACCTACAAATACAAACAATTAATAAGAATAAATATGTAATTTATAAAAAGTTGTTAGAAAATTGTTGGGTTTCCCCTTTTAGAGCAAATGAGTTACTCTCTGTGGGTGATTGAATTAAGAAAACGATTCACTGGTATGAAAAACGACGGGTGGCAGACAGTGTCTGATGTCACGTTGGGCCGAATATTACTTCACTCGCATGCGTTTCTGCCATGATCCAATGAGGATGTTGTAAATTAATTCCTCAAAGGTTAAGATATAATGCTGTGTTTTGGAAATTAGAAAATGTAAAAAATGTTGAGGTATAATGTATGTTGATCATTATTGGCTTACGAAAACATTACTTGGCCGTGGGGAAGTAACATTATCCATGAAAACTTCCATCAGACAACGATATACTAGTATTACGAGATGATATGTTCGCTCGTCAAGTTCTTCTAAACGAAGTTATCTTTAACTTTTGGACATAACTGTTCTAGAAAAACAAGGTACAGGAGCTTCCAAGAACATGGTTAGTAGTAATGTAGGAATGAGTTTAACATCTCGCTCTTCCCGGGTAGAACAGTATTTTAAATTATTTTATTTTGTCTATGTTAGGTTGTAGTTAAGATATCATGGAACATATTATTGTTTGCATTCTAGGACACACCGGCCCTATTAGAAGGTACCAGAAGGGAACAGTTACCGAAATGTATTTACTATTAATTGTACAATAAGGTTTAATAATGTCATGTGTATTCCTTAGAACGCCATTTTATGTAAATTACTATAGGGTCTACTTCGTCTTGTATAGTGAATTGTTATCCCTCTTTCTAAACCCGAAAGTGCATAGAGTAACTGAATTAAACTAATTAGCAACACCATAGAACAACTTAGAAAGGAACCCAAATCCTCTCACATGTGAAAATGTGTGTTTCACGTGTAGTGATTATGATTGGCTAATGAGAACAATGGGTTTTCATTCACAATAACTTCGGCTGGTAAGAATTTCTTTAGATTTTCGATTATTTACCTACTGATAATACCCACATAAGGACAGCTCATTCTAACAATCTAGCTTAGGAAAGTATTGAAAAGAGACCAGACAAGAAGATGGTAAATTTTCAATTATTCTTTTTGTGTCTTTTTCTGTTTTTAGTTTTAAATAACAATACATTCTGTTGATAAGTTATTTAGAGTTGTTATTATTTAACTAACTAACAATACCATAGACTTTTGTTTAATACCTTGGCCAAGAACAGTCTTCGAAAGAGGTGATACACGAAAGATGGTAAGTTGTATGCCTACAGTAAGTTGTATGCCAACAGCAGGCGTACATATTAGTATTATTGTTAGACAGTGGTGTTTCATCACTTGTCTTCCTTTTAAGAGCATATTTTTCAATTGCAATAATGCTTCAATGAAGTTTCTTTTAAAAATTTAAGTAGCCTATGTAATCGATTGGTGTAAGGGATGTTGAAATGGCGGGAAGCCGCCATTTTTCAAATCATGAGTCATTTAGGGTAGCTTATTCGTCTGATATGTCCATCCCCATCGTAATTTTGTTTGAATACGTTTAAACCAACCATAACTTCTTACACAGGAGGACCGACATTCAAACGACATAGAACTAGATAACGTCGGCTATGTACCGAATGAAGACGAACTTGTCAACAGTGAGAAGAAAGAAAGTAATGTACACACAAAACAAAATGTTAATAAAGACAAAGATGAGGAGGCAGATCCCTGGCTAGCAGTTCTTCCAGAAATTGATGATAACCAGGAACCCTGGAAATGTGAGTTTTATCAAATTAACAAAACGTTACCATACTAAATTCCAGTGTTGTGCTCCAACTTTAAGAACAATTCCCAAATGTAAAATTGGAACTCATTTCGTGTCTAACAATTGTGAAAATATCCTTATCATTAAACTTAAGAGAATAATAAAACGTTCACAAAAAATATCAACGAATTGTAATCTATACATTGTTTTAATTGATAGTTTTAAATTCATGATATTGATTAGATCTGGATTGTATGGGCAGGATGAAACGTGTAGCAAGTTACTTATGGCTTTATGTTTGTCTTCCAATATTATTCATCGGATTTCTGTATCTGTTCATCTGTTCACTGGATTTCTTAAGTTCTGCCTTCCGTCTACTGGGAGGAGAAGCAGCAGGAGAGGTAAATCCTTCATATTTTTTATAAAAGCCTATTTTATGATAGAACATTCATGTTTAACAGTATTTTCATTTTATTAAACATTCATATTTACAAATTAAATTGTAAATATAAAAATACAGCAAGAAACAAAAAAGGAAAAAAAAAACTACACCAAACTATTATATATATAAAATACATTAGACTACCAAATTAGTTATCATTATTAATAAAAGGTTGTACAAATTTGAATTAAGCATTACGATTCATTTGAACCAAACACATGGTAATTACATTTAGTGATCTTTTGTTTTGTAAGAATTATTGTTTAGTTTTTTGTTGAATACATAAACTCATTTTATAGAAGTATAATGTTAGGCTAAGCTGAATATCTGCTTACCATAGTTGGTGCTGATCATTAGCGCTATGCCAATTATTATGTTATTGTTATATTCAGGTAATTTCTGAAAGTGACATTCTATCAAATCCTGTATCTGGAGTAATGATCGGAGTGTTAGTAACTGTCTTAGTTCAGAGTTCAAGCACGTCAACATCTATTGTTGTTTCCATGGTTGGGGCAGGAAGTAAGTAATTTACTAATATTAAATTATTTTAAACAATCTTACACAACTATTCCACTTACAAATTCTATCGTTACTACATAATTCATAAAGCCTTATCATTTTATATTATAGTTCTTGAAGTCAAAATAGCAATTCCTATTATCATGGGTGCCAACATTGGAACTTCGGTTACCAACACTATCGTTGCCCTTGGCCAATCGGGAGACAGAAATGAATTTCGACGGGCATTTGGTGGCGCTACTGTGCATGATATGTTCAATTGGCTTACAGTAGCAATCCTTCTTCCTATCGAGTGGGCATTTGGCTATTTATACAAGTTATCAGAGGCGATTCTACCCGAAAAGCTAGACAGTAAGGAAATTGAAATTGAATTGCTGAAAGTTCTTACCAAGCCATTCACGAAATTAATCATTGAGGTAGGTCGTCTTCATACTTCGGTTTAATTTCCTAATCTATCAATTGTTTGTTTTTTATATGCTTTTATTCTTCCACTAAAGCATGGAGCAAAAAGGTCATAGTTTGCGGCACTCGGAGGCTGCGGCATTTTTCTTTCTTATGTTTGTCCAATAACATAAACAGAAATATAAGTAGCCTATTGTTTAAAGATTCAACATCATTTAAACTTGCATTACTACTATTATTGTTGTATTTTTTATGTTAATATTTTAATTACCGTTATTTATCTTGTCATACCATCATTATATATTTTTATATGAAAAAAACACTGCAACATTGGTATCTATGAAGACTTTTACATGTTCGACAAATAGGCCTAACAGTGGTCAAAATGAAACACTACATTACTTATTGCATGATGTTAATTTATTTTGCAGGTCGACAAAAAAGCAATAACAGCGGTCGCAACCAAAGGAGAGGATGAAGTGATTGATGTCCGAGTACTAAAAGTTTGTGACGACGGACCTTATAATGTAACACCTTGTAAGATCCTTTCTAATTTAAAAAATCCCTCTCAAAAAGTTCCAGCTTATTGATTTTAAAGAAAAAATAAAAACAAAGTAAATGCGTACTAAACGAAACAAATTCATTTCACTGGTTGAATTGGGATAGAATGACCCACTAATCCTAATCCGATTACAATTAACTTAGTAAGGTATTGTATGAATAATTTGTTTGTTTTTTTTTCTTAGGTGAATATGAACATCTTTTTGCCAACACATCTCTTACGGATTCACAAGCTGGTGTAATAATGTTGTTTGTATCTCTTTTCCTGCTCTGTTTCTGTTTATTTGTCATCATCAAAATTCTACACACAGTTCTTCGAGGAAAAATTGCACATTTTATCAAAAAGTTCATCAATGCAGACTTTCCAGGGAAGTTGTCATTTTTAGCCGGATATCTGGCAATCTTAGTCGGTGCTGGCCTAACTTTTCTGGTTCAAAGTAGTTCAATTTTTACCTCTGCTATAACTCCTCTTGTCGGAGTTGGGGTTATCACTTTAGACAGAATGTACCCGCTGACACTCGGTGCCAACATAGGCACAACTGCCACTGCAATGATTGCTTCTTTAGCCGCTAGTGGAAGCAAGCTGAAACCTTCAATCCAAGTGGCTCTATGCCATCTTATCTTTAACATAACTGGTATCATTATCTGGTATCCTATACCTTTTATGCGTCAAGTACCAATATCGCTGGCAAAATCATTAGGTAATACAACTGCTAAGTATCGTTGGTTTGCCCTTTTGTATCTGATACTTGTATTTTTTCTATTGCCAGGCATTGTTTTTAGTCTCTCGTTGTGGAGTATTTGGGCACTTGTAGGATTTGGTTTGCCGATTCTCATTCTGTTCCTCTTGATTGTATTGGTCAATATCTTACAAAATAAACGCCCGGGATGGCTCCCAGTTATTCTACGAGATTGGGAATTCCTTCCACAATGGCTTCATTCTCTCAAACCACTAGACCGCATTATAACCAAGTTATTGGAAATTGTATGTATATGTTGTTACAAACGTGATGTTGAAGAACGTGTTGGTGGAGAAAACAGTTTAAAAAGCTCCTTTGTATCAGTTTAAGGAAATAGGTTTAGTAGGACCTAATTTAATTAAATTAAAGATGACTAAAGTAAAGATAATATCGTATGTATTAGTAATATTTTTAATTGGGTGATGGTGGGTAGTGTATACTGATACAATTATAACTAACATTGTTATTTTATTTAGTCAATTTTAACCAAATTAAAATGTATATGTATGATACAGTTTTATACAGACTTAAATTCCGGAGATAGCCTATACTGTTACATAGAAAAACAATATAGAAATCCTAATAAAAAAGTATAAAATACTAGATATTTTAATTTGTTTCTTAATTTATTTCTGTATGTAAGCCTATATTTGATAATAAATATTTGTTTTAAAAAACTAATTCATTTTTTCAGGTACGATTTTGATATCCCAACAAAACCAACTACTTTCAACTTAATGTTGGATTTACGTACAACTTTTAGCCATTCAGCCATTCCTACAATAAAACCCAAAATGTTTTACATTACTAACTCCCATTTATCCATTCACGTTTGCCTTTTCAACTGATTTTAAGTCAAGTTTAGTTTGTGAATTCTGATTCTCTTCTTTTAATACTATTGGCCCATAATTATTTTCTATTTTGATCTATTTTCTTTATAAATAAAACAACAACGTGACTGTAACTGTACTCTTTCCTGATTTTATTAATCCTACTGATGACTTTTCAAAACCTTGGGAACTTAACAACATAATGCTCGAAGAGTTTTAAATAAATAAGTAAATATGTATGTACATTTATATCAAACATAATGATAATATTATTGAAGATATAGAAACGACAACTCAAAAGGACAAACAATGTTTACTTGCTACTGATATTTGGAAACAAAAGAAATAAAAAAATGAAAATAAGAAGTTTAATGTTAATGTAGGTAAGCAACACGAGATTAAAAAAAAAAAACCACTTAGGCCTATAGCTTTAACCAAGAGGACTTCCCTACAAAAACACAGTGTAGGTCTTTCAACACTTTCTGTATGTTAGACCTATTTATAATACGATTTTGGATATTTGAATATTACGTCAGTGGTAGGCTACGTTTTAAGTTAGCAAGTACAGCTGATGTGTTGATTTTGAACCAGATGCTTAGAGATATTGTTTCCTAGTATTTGTTTTCAATCAATTGTAGGCCAACACCTCCCTGGTATATACAAAAAAATCAATAGAATAAACGTCAGAATTTGAAATTTATATTTACAAAATGAAAGCTGTTTTCGGCTAACAATAAGAGATTTATAAATTCTTTTGATTGACACTTCCAATAGTTTATATATCAGATATTTTGGAGAGAGTTTCTCTGGTAAAAGAATATGATGAAGAAATATTTGTATAGGATACTAAAAAAGGTCTAATGTAATACAGTTCAAATGTTTTAAACCCTGTTTACTCTCAGGCGGAGCTCCGGCCCTCATCCTAGCTATTACTCCCAATTACTACAGAGTTTGATAAGCTGCACAACAACCCACAACTATCGTTCCTTCAGTGATGAGGTTTGTTTCTGGCTCTACAATCAGTGCAAATACATCTCTTTCTTTTTCTGAACAACTAACGCCATTTACAAACCGTGACAATGGATAAAGACAACTTTCCTGTAGTATGTACTGCTGAAGATTTTTGTCTGGAAGCTGTGAATATAATTAAATATATCGAATTAATATAGCATAGTGGAGAGTTTTCTTTATTGTTAATTTTTATTTTCAATCTTTATATTTTAAGATGCAGAACCGTAATTATAATATAGAATATATATATATATATATATATATATATATATATATATATATATATATATATATATATATATATATATATATATATATATATATATATATATAGAAATATGCTATATATAAAAGTATGGTAGTTATAAAAATATTCTATTATTGATATGTCTATAAACAACCTCACTTTCTCAACCATGAATATTATTTGGTTGTTAAATATTGTAATATTATATAAAAACACGATGTACAGCATTGATGTTATGGAAAACGAACATCTTTTTGAATCTTTAGTCAAACCACATACAGAGGGAATTGATGACCGCACTAGCCTAACAGTTGTAAATTTAAACCAAGATTGATTCTTGTTTAAATATAATTTAAGAGTTTCATAACTATGTTGTTTGTTTAGTAATATTAGGCCTACTGTAGGCCTAGATAATTTTATATGACGTTGAATTCCATTGCGTAAAGATGACACATTGTGACGATAGGGCTAAACAGTAGGCCCACTGATTCATATCAGTTCAAAATCCTTATTGCTTTGGTTACAATAATAACGATAACAAATAGATAAGAACAATACAGTTAAATACCTGTACAACCTGAACAAACTTGCCATCTGTGTTTTTTGCCAAAATGAAAGTGTCATAACTGGAAACACTTTCGCATACCAATGCATCAATAGTATTTCTTGCCATCCTACTGTGTTCTTTAGTTATGGCAATGCTTTCCTTCTCACGAAAATACGAACCATATATTGCAATGACTTCTGCTTGCTGTCCCTCTGTTAATTCAACCAGCGTCGGTTGATCTGACATATCTCCTTTTGCCACCACATTATGTTTCCGAATCTGGTACGTTTGGCGTTTTGTTAACTTTATACCCATGCGACGTCGTGTTTGCAGTGAAGCCGGGTCAGTAGCACATTGTACCATGTCACGTTTTTCACGATGACCACTGGACTGGATTTCAGCGAAATCCCGTATGCTGAATCCTGATGCCGTATGTAGAAAAAATATCAGCAGCCATGACATCAGGGCAACTGATATGAAGAGACGTAAGCAGGCTGAAGCGTGTTCAAACATGACTAAGTTGAATATGATTGGATAAATGACAATTCCCAACGTTTAGTGTAGAATTACATAGGGGAATTGGGTTAATGATAAGTTAACAATATTCTCAACAAACAACGACGATAATTGATAAATGTGCATTTTTTTTCTACAGAAAAAAGAAATTGGAAGTTGAATACTAGAACTACAGAAAAACCATTAATAACATTTGTTCAAATTACGTCATGATCAAGAACGATATCGATTTTATTGTGCTTACTGATCATGACGGAATTTAACAGGAGTTTTTCATTAGGAACTTTCCGGTTATTCTATAGTTGTAGGCTGAAAAATGTTCTAATTTTGTTTTTAGTAAGGAAACATTTGTATTTATCGTCGTTGTTTATGCATAGTTAATGCTTATTATCAAAAATATTAAATTAAAATTTTCCAATTATAAATATTACTAACAAAACTAAAATAACAGATAGCTTTTTATTAAACATAATAGTACAGTATTATTTTTCCAATAATAACACTCAGCTAGGTAGAATATTTTTACATATTTACAACATCATAAAACAGTAATGTTTTACAGCCGCACACAAAAAAAAATAATTAAGTGAAATGAAATCACAAATAAAAAAATACAACAATCAAAATACAACAACACTGTAGACATATGTGACAAGTTGCATCAAACATTTATTTTGTTTGTTGATATTTCTTTTTAATTCACTATATTACTGTTAAATTTCCCCAAATTTAAGTTATGTTAGCATTCACATACTCACCTGCTGTTAACAGTATAAATAACCTAAAAATGTAAAGTATATTATGAATTTTAATTAAATGTATGTCACACCCTAATCAATACTCCTATTGAAGGGCATCAAACAAACATATATTGTACGTTGTACATGTATTATAACAGTGTAATACTTTTCTTTTTAATTTCCCATATTCAAGTTAATTTAAAAGTTATGTTAGCAATCACATACACACGTGATAGACAGTAAGGGAAGGCGAGTCCCGTGTTCTCTGAACGTAGGGGAATGATCTGTTAGGAGCTCATTGTACTAAGCATTATGTGGTAGGGTGGCCAGTTCCTTTCCACGCCGCCTTTTTTCTCCCTAGTATTTTCAACCAGGTACTCATTTACTACAGCTGAGTGGACTGGGAGTTGTCGGGAATTGAACCCGGGTCTATCTGTATGACAGTCAAGTGTCCTAACCACTCGGCTATTCAACTCCAAGTGATAGACAGTATACAAATAAAATGATGTTTGCATTGCTATTTATATGTTTACAATTGTTCGAATCAATGTTTCTATTCTGTTTTTTAACTATGGGAGTTGACAGATATAGCATTGTACTTTGTTTTCTATAGTACATTTTCTTACCTACAATACAATTACATAAAGTACTTGCCAAATTAAATGTATCAAAGGTGTGAATATTCAAAATAAAGCAACTATGAATGACTACAATAGGTGCAATCACATTCAAACTCTGTATATGTAATCAAAGCTTTTAATATAGCATAGTTTTTTTTACGTCAACTAATGACAACTAACTATTGTTGAAAGCGTTTTTGAATCGATAGATTGAAGTGAAATGTCTCTTTAAGTTAAAACAAATATATACCAGTGTAAGTTTAAGAGGATAGAATTACACTCTTTAAAAAATAAAATATAAAAAATACCTGAAATTCTGTATAATTAATAGGGGAATACAAGTCTATATAAGCAGAAAAAATGTGTAATATTATTTAGATAATTATTATAGTAACTTAAACATTTAAGGCTATATGGCATTTTACATAAAATTATCAATTAAAGTAATTACAAGTGGCTGTGACATTTGATATACTGTCTATATCACAATAATACAGGTATTTTGTACTACAAAAATAATAAATAAGTAAAATAAATCAGGTCATTTTGTAGCATAAACCATTTATATTTTTACGATGATGAATTTGACACAACAGAAAAAACAAATTGAATTGTTGTTTCCCTGATAAATAAAAACTTATAATAAAAATCTCCAGTAGCAATGTTCTACAAGTATATTGCTTGTAGGCCAGTATTCCTTAAATTTGTTGTCAAATAGTGTGGGTTGTCTATCCATTACTAGTTTCTTGGTTCGATTCTACTCTAGGTACTTTTCTTGCAGGTGATGAATCAGATTCTAGATTGGCATTACTTGTATCGCGTTTCTTTTGATTATTCTGGGGAGAGAAAAAAGAAATTTAGAAAGGTTGAAGAAAGACAAGGGGCGCTAGTTCCGTTTCGCACCTGTTTTTATTTCGACTTCCTTTGGACTCCAAACTTGTTAAGTAACTTATTGTGAATACCACACCTTAAAATTGGGCCTCATAAGTACTTTTATGAAGAAGAATCACATAAAAAGTAACAAATAAATCTTTTAAATTGATGATTTTACAAACATGTTTCTCGCATACCGATACTATGGAACGCCAAAAGAGCAACTATAATAAATAGATGGTTAAAGACTCAGTGGAATGCGTCTTTTAATGCATCTATTAAATCAGCATCACTACCTAGCCTAGGTCTAAGACTAAGAGGAATATTATTTAGATCATTAAGGTATAAACCTACAGTACATGTAATATGATGATGAATTTGTCAATTTTCATTCTTAAAAGTTAACGAAAACTGTGAAAACAATGTACAGTATCAACAGTAACATTTTTGTAGCATTGACATTGACAAAATATGTTGAAATTGAACGTAATTTTCACCAATAAATGCATGAAATATACGCATTATACCGAGTTTTTAGCCCTCTATTGTGATTGCTCTTTTGGCGCTCCATAGAAACAACAACATTGAACATGGAGTATGCGAAATTCACGAAACGATGTGCAAGAAAAGCGTCTGTAAATTCATCAATTTAAAGGATTTATTTGTTACTTTTTGTTTGATCTCCTGCGTAAAAGTATTTTTGAAGCATAATTCTAAGGTGTGGTATACTCACGATAAAGTTACTTAAAAAATGTTGATTCGAAATAAATGACAGGTGCGGAACTAACACCGGTTTAAGATAACCACATACTGGACTTTCCTATGTTAAAGACTAGAAAAGATTATTTTGTTGAGAAATTTCGGTAAACTTTCATCACTAGATTTTAATCGCTTGCACAAATATGTTGTCTAACTCAAGGTTTACAAAGATGTAATAAATATGTGGCGGTCGAGCTAATCCATGTTAAGGCCTACACTTTCACCTTAACAAAAACCATGTTTTGTAAAATACCGTGCAAACTTTCATCTTCAATCTCAGTAAATGTTATACCTTTATAATTTAAAAAAACAAAGATGACATTTTACATTACTTTCTGGAAAAAAAAATTGATTAAAAAGTATTTAGCAGAGAAAAGACATTTTTATAACATGTAAACCATAAGGCATGAATAGAATCATATATTGTTTGAAGGTTTGCATAATGAAATCAATATGTTGATATAGGGTTTGCAGTACATATAGTTCTGAGAAGAACTGTTGAATGGAATCACAAACATGTAAGGGTAGGTTACAACAAGTTGAGGGTGGGACCTTTTTGTATTGTATTCATTTCACTATTGTAAACTAACCTTTTTGTCCCATTGTTGATGTAGGTACCTCAGTAAAATATTAGTTTTTTCTGTTGTTATAACTGAAAACAAAACAATACAAATTAATCTTAATAATAATAGAAATGTGATGATGTACAGGTATAACGAAAACAAGTTAAAATATGAAATAAAAATGTTCCAGATAACAGAATTGTTATTTATTATAGTTCTCAATTCAATGTAAATAACAATAGATAACAATACATATATTAATTACTATATAATTCACAGCATCTGATTGGAAAATCATTGGGCTACAGTTATTGCCATGAAATCGAACTGCGCGTATCGGTGTTTCATCCTGAATGACATATAGCCATAGCCGACTTAGAGGATTTACAAAGTTTAGCAACCAGTATGAAGTATGCTTTGGGAATATTTATTGCATAGCTGGAAAAGATTAGTACAGTATAATCTCTTACTACTGTTACCAAATTCAACAATCAAAATACATTTTCAATGGTTGATACATTGCTGAAGAGAAAAGCACAATTTTACATTAGCTACAACACATTTATACCAGATTTATACCATATAAAATTATCATTCATTTTTCAGTTGCTGGTAGTCAGACAAGAAACATAATTTGTGGCAAATACTTCATTACTGTACCTTGTTCACATGGATAGTCTTTGGTTGGTAGATAAACTGTTGGTTTTTTACTCTGAAAAAAAAATATATATATAATATCATTGATGATAATCAATTGGATTGGGAATTCTTGGAAGGAGCCATATAAAACAAATTCCATTGAAAACCAATTTTCAATACAGTGCAACACAGATTGATAATTAGTTGCTTTTATTTGTCATCTTTACATTAAGAATAGTATTACCAACATAATTTGTCCTCGTCTCCTCCTAGCCTAGTGATTAGTTTTTGAAAGTTGCCCTTAATTTTTTATTCTAAGCAGCCCTTCACAAGTTTTAGCTTTTTGGGTTTTGCCGCTCTTATTTATAATTAATATATCACAAACTTTTTACATATAAAAGAAAAATAATAATAATTAATTTAAAAAACAGTTATAAAAATAGCACCAAAATTGTTTTTGAAATTCCCCTCTACCATCAGTAATATTTAGTAGATTTTGATTGGCAACTGGAAACCAACCTTTTATTGGTAATTATCAACAAAATGTGTTTGTTGTTCAAATGAGTTTAATATTTCAGATTTTTCTTTCTATTTTTCAAAATTAAATTCATACTCTTTTCTACTTACCGTTGTTTTACCTGCATCACAATGGAATCGAGTGAAGTTTCTTTCATTAAAGGAAGGTAAACTTTTTAATAATTCACTGGTGTTCTGTAAATCAAAAAAATACGGTAATTTCTTTATATAATAAATATAAACAATTATGACAATTTGATGACTGATGTTTGAACATTTCGAAACAAAAACCAGGTATACATAGTATTGTAATAGTAAATTAGTACTTAGTAATCTATTGAAGACATGTCACAATCTACACTACAGTTAAAACGATAGTAAATTACACAATGGGGGGGCACAACTTTTTCGGTTATATTGAATAGGCTGAAAATGGCCCCCATGTTCAACTTGTTTGTGGTTCTCTCCCAATCAAAGTGTAAAAAGGGTAAATTAATTAATATTATTAATTATTATTACTCCATGCTGCTCTGCTCTGACCAGCTTCTTGCCTCACAGGCCTACTGTAGGCCCAGAGTATTTATATTAAAATAAAAAGTTCTATTATCTTACAAACAAGAAACAAGTTTCAATATAAATTATAAATAACACTGCAACAACATGTAGAACATTTACAATATGTTGTAGAACAGACAGTCTAGTACTACTACCATCACCAGTTCTTCTAGCTTGGCTACCCTAGCCTCTAGGACCAGCCTCTAGTGTAGGGCCTAGGCATAGACCTACTTACATAGTCTCCTACCTAGTGGGCCTAGCTACAGTACAGTACTGTAGTGTATATGTAGGCCAGGCCCAGCCAGGGAGTGAGTGAGGAAGAGGGATTCCCAGGAAGAGAGGCAACAAACAAAAAAAAGCTAATCGCAAAGGCTACTACTAGGCCTACTAGCTATGCCTATGTAATAGGTTTATTACAGTTCATTGACATCTTAATTAAGTATCATGACGATTGATGAAGCTAAGTAAATGGTAAAATGAGTCTTACCATACTGTCAATTTACTAGGCTAGGCCCACCACCGACACTCAGCAGTCATACGTACTATGACCACCTCCCGACGATCGATTTTATAAAGGTGTCGTATATTTTTGAGTTCTGATGTCGAGTGTGTTCCCAACGCGTTTTAAACTTAAGCAACGCGTTTTACAAAGCTTTAAAAAAATGACCACCCATTCATAGCCTACTGTATATTACATTTGGATTTTCAAACAAATCGAGTAGGCATACCTGTTTTCCAAAGCTATGAACTATTAAAAAACCGAGTAATTTCCTAAAATATGTATTTTAATTAGAAATAGGCCCTAAATAACCGTAACAGCATTTTAATGTATTTTTTGTTAATGTATTTATGAGTAGGCCTATCGCAGTTTTGTTTACGATTTTAAATACTTTTACATACTGTGTGTTTGTAGTGTGGTATGGTATCAGAACACACTATACTTTTTAATATCAAGTTTTGTATTGTAGCATACACACATTAGATGTGCCTTAAATCCACACATGCAGTCGAATTAAAAATATAAAATTACTATAAAAACACACATAGATAGAAACAATTACCCGAATACAGTATTATTTAATATTCCATAACTTAGTTTGGGCATGTAAAAATCTAAGTTCATACAAAAATACACTTGCAAACTAAAATAAAAAAAAGCAAAAAACATATAATCATAAAATAAAGTTATTGACTGTACTATTAGCGGTTAGTATTGGCAACGATATTTTGAGTTAATCGGAAATATCCTTGATTCACGTCACTCCTTACAGGAATGGATTAAAAACACACCTTTAAATTAATCCGCGATGTACACTTTGATCTCCGCCGCCATTATGAAATCAACATTGATGAGGAACCAATAATGATTCTATATCTGCAGTCTGTTCTATATTGTTCCATTCTTATTTCGTTTTTAGTCGCGTGGACGCGACTCTATAGTTCACTATGTCGGTCGGTCGGTCAGTCTGTTGGTCTGTCGGTCTGTCTGTCGGTCCGGTATCACTATGCGTTTTATCGCTTTCTGACCTTATCTTGATATCAGTTTAATCTAGCTAAGTCAATTTTTCACAGTATATTCCTTATGGCCAGGAATCGATGTGGTTATGTTTTCACGGTGCGCAATAAAAAATTACGCGGTCTACGCACGATTTAACGAAATCACGTTTGTAATCATATCTTCACAACCATGAATCACAATTAAATAAAATTTGGTACTCATAAATTTCAGGGCATAAATCATCATATGGCAATACAATTACGTGCGTAGCGCATGTAACGCATGCGTACGCACGCTTAAAATTTTCAACATTTATTTTCGATGAAATAAGAGTACGTTTCAGGCAATTTTAAGCGTTTACAAAATTGCCATGAGTGCGCAATTTTTGCGCGCGCACTGCGCGTTAAATGTTATTGCGCACTCTTTTTGCCCGATTTCTGTTTTCTTGACTTACTTTTCAACTCGAAATTACGTTATACGAGCACGTCAAAAGTGACAGGCTACGCACGTGTAAATTAAAAAAATATAAATGTTTTTAAACATTTCAACATTTTTAAACATGTTCAGTAATTTCGGTCAGTTGGTAGGTTGGTCGGTCGGTCGGTCGGTAAACACTAATGAGCACGCGACTGCAGCCATCTATATGGCCTTGTTTAATGGTGTAATCACATATGCTAACAATTATACACACAGCGAATAACTTTCACATCTTTGTAGAAAATGTAATGATAATCAGTCAAACCTGATAAACATGCTAAACAGAGTTTTGTTTATGGAAATTAACTTTAAAGACATTATCTCTTTTCTGCTTGAAATGCACCATTTGGAAAGATAATTAAAGTATAAGTATAGGCCTGTAACATTCAGATTTATATAAGCCTACGTCTATCTTATTAATAGTGCATTCAAGTCACACAAAATAAACAAATTCTATTATCAAATAATATGTTACCGATAACTTAAAATGTATAACTAACGTTCTTCAATCAATTAAAAATATTAAATATAGGCCTTCTATATTGCTGCATTTTCAAACTTGGTGTTCTAACCTTGTTTTTAACAAGTCTTTGTTCAACTGTATCACACATTTGGGACATGATTGAAAACAGTTTTTATTGAAATACGTTCCATCAATAATTTAAAACCATTCATTAAAAAAAATATGTTCAATAGGCCTACTTCTGCCTAGGGGAGGTAGTTGATATTTGTTTACAAAAACAGACGCAAACATAACAAAAACTCAACGCAAGACGCAAGAGTCACAGCGCAATCAATGACTTCATCATTTAACCAAACTCATTACATATAAAATAATTCATGCATTGTTTCAAAATAGAAAAATACCAAGGTAATGTAAATAAATACTCTTTTTAACTTTTCGATTAAAAAAAAGTTTCTGCCTTTTATTGTTTTGGTTATTGTTTTCTTCTACCCATGTGACCCACTCACCTATGTCTGATTTCGCTTGAATGTGCCACATATTTAGTTTTAAATAGTAAACACCTAATCTATAAAAATAACAAACAAATAAAGAAATTATTGCAAGTTGACAACATACAATCATGATGAATAAAAAAAGTGTTTGAATTATTGCAGATATCCTTGATTCATGACGCTCCTTAAAATGGATTAATAATAGCACACCTCTTAATTTGATTTCCGTCAATTAGACGCCAATCTTTGTTTTCTCCAGGGTAATCAAAATAGCATTATTTTGGTTATACAATTGAGAACCTTGGTTATACCAACTTACTGCTTGATTTAATTTTTGTTTGAATATAATTTATTCAGTGTAACGTGTAGTATTGTTTACATTTATTTATTTATTAAAAACAGGTTATATTAATTAATAATGTTTAGGATAATAATACGTTGTTCAGTATTATTATTGTAAGATTTTAATGGAGCGAATAACAGGCACGACGCTCCCTTAAAATAGGATTAACAGCACACCTCTTAATTAACTTGCATTTATAGTTTGGTTTCCGTCACATGAAGTTAATATAATAAGTAGGCCTATACGATAATAATACATAATAAAAAAAATTATGTTAAACCAAGGAATCTTTTCCTAATCTGGTATAAAATTTACTAAATCAAATAAATAATCAAACTAATTTGGGTGGTATCATAAATAAAAACTGTTTATTGAACAACCGATCAAGGATATATAATTACATTCGTGTCTCGAACAATTAGGCAATATGTAATCTCAAATCTATTATACAGTATTTACAATCACAATTAATATACACGTTCAAAGAAAAATTACTGAATAAAAGTGGCTAGATCTCAATGGAGATACAAAATAAATAATCAAAAAGCTAAATCAAAACGATAAAGTAGCCCCTAAAATAGCCTGAACAATTTGCAGAGTTTTCGGGCAACCCCAGCCCTTCGGTGCAAGTGGTCCGGTGGCAGGAGGGGGGATATCACCACCCGAAAGGGGACAAATTGCCATCCAACTTTACTAGACCAGAATTTTCCGTAGATTACGAATATGGAAGGTAATCGATCAGGATAGGAAGCGTTTTCGCGATATAAGGGGTCAAAGTTCAAAATTGACCAATATAAAAACATGCTATATCTCTGGAAATTCTGGACGTAGTGAGATAATTTTGGATTCAAATTGTTCACAATGTATATGTTTATATTAGCTCTAACAGAACTTTCTTTGAAAAATTTACCGGAAACCCCATTGTTAGCAATTTTGACCTTTGACCTCTTTTTGCTATATCTAAGTAACGGCAGGTCGGAGAGAATTAAAAATAGGAGCAAATTGTTCCCAAGATATACATTTATATTCAGTATAACAGATGATATTGCTTGAAAATGACCGGAAGTGTGGTTATTAACCCTTGACATAATTGAATAAGGTTATAAAAACATAAATTAATAAATATTTGTCGTAAGGAGCCAATTTTGGTGTCAAATTGTTCACAATATAATATATGTTTATACTTGCCATAATGCAACATTTTTTTCAAAAAGTGACTGAAACACCTATTTTTCTGTAATTTTAACCTTTGACCTGTTTTTCTCATCTAAATAATGACATGGCATAGAGATTTCTAACGGCAAATTGTTTATAATAGATATTTTTATTCAATCTAATGTTTGAAAAATACAAGTGTGATTATTGCCTTGAAATCCTGTACATAAGAGCCTATCAGGGCGGATTTAATTCAAAGAGGTGTGGAAGGGGAATAATACTATTACTATACAGCACAATGTCTTTCTTTTGAGCAATTTCAATCAGGTATCCATCCATGTACCGGCCTTTGGGGGTTAATTTGGGTAAATCCATAAGTGTTCCTTAAGGATCGAGAGTGCACAGGCAGCTTTATTCCATGTGCCTGTCTATATAAACCCACAGTGTCACCCATTATATTTCCATTATGGGGCTTAATGTCCATCCATGGAGGACCAGCCCTTGGGTTAATTTGGGCAAATCCATAAGTGTTCCTTAAGGATCGAGAGTGCACAGGCAGCTTTATTCCATGGTTCTGCCTGTCTATATAAACCCACAGTGTCACCCATTATATTTCCATTATGGGGCTTAATGTCCATCCATGGAGAACGACCGGCCCTTGGGTTCATTTGGGCAAATCCATAAATGTTATTTAAAGATTGAGGGTGCACATTTAGTTTTATTCCAAAGTTCATCTATGAACTATTTACCCTATACTAATTTCTAATACAGGGCCTTATGTAGCACACCACAGAGATCCCAAAAGGGTCCTTAGAGGGTTCATTCGGGCAAATCCATATAGGTTATTTTAGAATCCTTTGTATACAGGAAACGCTTTCCTGTATGGGCCAAACTATATAAAAATTGTGGTCTGTCTGTGTAGTGAGTTGTGGATTGAGTTTGGCCACCTGGATCTGCCTATGCCCTATCCTGTACGAATTGGTATTCTCTGGTTCTGATGAATAGTAGTTTATTTTCCAAAAACGAATATTGTAGCCCTAATAAATGCAACTGTATAGTGGCAAATCATTGAAGGTCAGCGCAACATTTTAACATCATAACATTTTAATCGTCATAATATAAATTTTATTATTTATTTTACAGTATTATATTAATGTACATTTAAAATAATGCGCACTATAAAAAATATAAAAATACCATAACTTCACTGATCAAATAACGTGATTACATTTATGAACATTGATCTCATAGTTTGAATAACTTTGCATTATTTAGTATATCATTTATTCAAATGTTGACCTTTGACCCATGTCAACTTGTGTAATGATAAATGTGCTCTTTTGATTGTGTATGATTGATAGATGTCTTAACAGAATGATAAAACATAACATTTTGTCTTAAATGTTAGTTTTTATTTGGTTTTAAATGCAAATTGTGTGATTGGTCAATATTGACATTTGACCTTTAATTGCAAAGTATTTGTTTTAAAAGGCGACTGAATAACACCATACAATACATATAACCATACAAATGTATTAAAATACCAAATTGAACTTTAATAAATTGGTTATAATACATATGTATATAATACATTGTTATAATTGGTCAATTTTGAACTTTGAACCCTTATCTCTTCCTATTCGCTTCCTATCCTGATCGAAGTTTGATTTGATTAAATACAGTATTATAATGAAATAACATAACCTTACTAATCAAATAATTTGATTACTTGTAAAACCATCAATATCATAGTTTGGACAACTTTGCATTTATTTGTTAACTAATACGCGTATTAAAATGTTGACCTTTGACCTTATGTCAACTAATGAAATTGACCTTATGTCAACTGATGAAATGATGTATTCGCTCTTTTACATTGCGTATGATTGATTAACAGGATGAGAAAACATCCAATTTTTATTAAATACTAGTTTTTATTTGGTTTTATAGGTACGTTCTATGATTGGTCAATATTGACATTTGACCCTTAATCACAAAGGATTTTTTTTTCATAAGGTGATTGAATAGACACTTATAATCATAAAAATGTAATAAAAGACCAAATTGTGCTTCAATAAATTTGTTATAATACATATACATAATACATTGTTGTAATTGGTCAATTTTGAACTTTGACCCCTTATATCTCGAAAACGCTTCCTATCCTGATCGATTTCCATATTCGTAATCTACGGAAAATTCTAGTCTAGAAAAGTTGCATGGCAATTTGTCCCCTTTCGGGTGGTGATTCCCCCCTCCTGCCACCGGACCACTTGCACCGAAGGGCTGGGGTTGCCCGAAAACTTTGCTGAAACTGATTTTAGCTTCCCAATCCTCCCTAAAAACAGTACAAAGCATGTAAAGTATTATTATGAATTGAATTGAATTGAATTTATTTGGAAAATCATCATAAAAAATACATACAAAGTGATAACATAAATTACGGACATTACAAATAATACATTTATAAAAGACTTTCCAGGATAGCCCAAAAAGCTTACCAGCTTATTTCCATTGGGATCCTTCATCATGGGCCATTGTTCGAAGTAAGGACCCAGAACTCTCTCTTTTAGAATTCTTTGCTGATACTGTCATGCTAAATTAAAATGCACATTAAAAAAAGAAAATCATTATAGTAATTATTTAAATATGTTTCTAAATTCCCGATTATATTTTATTTTTTTCATTAACCTCGTTGTTATCATTATCTTGTCATGTCTTACTTTCTCTTTTTTAAACTCATAGGCAGGCCTGTACACTCCTTAACCCTGACAGTGGGCGGGGTCAGTGCATGTTTAGCAGTAAGTTTATTGGATGTTGACTTGTCGGTTCATCCAATAAAAATGGAGAAAATAAAAAAAAACTTCACGTGCAAAGTTTGAGAGAGTATTTAATATTCTTCCAAATTAAATGAAATCAGTACACCATAAGGTAGACGCCTATTCAGTTGTTATTGAAGAAGTAATTGTAAGTATTTGTTGTTTGTTTTCTATTAATTTTTATTTAACTTACAGATGCTTATTTATTGTTATTATACATAATCTACTCAATTCAATTATGAATTATATTATTACTTCTTTCAGATCGTCTAGTAACAATGAGGTATTACATCCTTCTTGGTATACTTCTGAATGTGGTTTTAGCACAAAGCTACACAATTGACCACCTCCCCGAAGGGCATAGAATAAAAAAACGAAACACTAACATCGACCCATATGGTATCAACTATGTAGGAATTGGCTACAATTTACTATATGGAAATCCAGATGGAAGCCCAACTACTGGTGCATTAGACCCTGGACTTCGAACAACCTGGCGCATTTTTTCCTTAACGCTTACGGGCAATAATGTAATACCAGACGAGATATATTACACCGAGTCAACTACTTGTGCTACAACCACATCAAAATCAATATATCATAACGAATACTCATACGCTTCAAAATTTGATTTAGACGTCGCTGTGTCAGGTAACGAATTTGTTAATTTTAAAACTCATATTGATCTCACTACTTCAAAAATATCTAAATATGTTAGTTTACTTTTCAAAATTCGTCACTACCTTTTTTTAAGTGCATTCCTTTCAATCTATAAATCACTTATGCAACCTCTTATCAGCTATTGTAACATTATTTGGTTTAATTCATATGCTTCTTATACTGATAAACTTGTTAAACTCCAGAAAAAAGCGATACGAGCTATAACTTGGTCTGATTATCGTGCACCAAGTCCTCTCTTCCACATACATAATGTATTAAAAATCGACGATATTCATAATTACCAAATTGGCATTTTTTTTTTTTTTTTTTTTTTTTTTTTTTATTTCATTCTCATTCAACAGCAACTATTTAAAATTTCACAAGACAAACATATACACAAGATGCTCTACATAAGTGGAGTGGAGTTGTAAATTGTCATGAGAAAAAACCCTGACATATGACAGGACTTGAACCCAGGACCCTTAGATTGGTAGCCAAGCATCATAACCACCAAGCCACAGCTCCACTCCGAGTTTTTATGTTCCGAATATTGAATAATCCTGATTTACGATTTTTAAACCTTAAAAATTTTACTGATGGTAATGGTCATAAGTACAATACTAGAGGAAAATGTAAACTTCGACCTCCTCTTCGAAGACTAGTTTCTACAAGTCATAGTATTGCTGTTTCGGGTCCTCATGTCTGGAACAACTTAGATATGACTTTTAAAAATGCAAAATCCATCAATGTTTTTAAAAAATTGTATAAGTTGAATATAATTAATAAGTACAAATCTTAATTTCTGCCGATGTCATTGTTATTTTATTTTTTATATGTTAATATATTGTATATATCCTTTTATAGTTTTATCTGTTTGTTGTTTTAGGTCTTCAACCTTGTACAAGCTTTTAGCTTTTGTTGTTGATCCTTTTCATCTTTTATGCATTTTATCTTTGACATGTTTTATGATTTTTATGAAAAAAATGAATGAAATGAAAAATGAAAACGTAATTAGTCTAATTTACAATAAATTCTCAATATCGAAACTATTCTGTAAAAAAAGAGTAGCAATAATAAAGTAATTCACCTTTAATAGTTTCAGCATGATTTCGGCCTGTAATGCGTGTTTAAAGGGACAAGCCATTTCTAATATCTTACAATGTTTGCTTACAGGAGGGTACAGCTCTGCTTTTTCATCAGTGAAATTTAGTCACAGCAGTTGTAAGTATTTGATTTTCATTCAACTTCATTTTTGGGCACTCTGAAACGCATTCTAGCAGCAGTACAACCGTGTATACCTATATCATTTGGCATGTTCATTGTGAGATTTTGTTTAGAAGTATGATGCAGCATCTACTAGCACTTCTATCCCTGCCATGATCTCTTCGCGTTTGTATGGCTTGATTGTTCAAAATAAGAGAAATGTAGTATCATTAATATCATGGAAGAAGTTTGTCGCTAATACGCCAGTGCGAGCATTTTTTTTTTTAATTTACATCAGTTTTATTTAATCCATAGAAAGAGAAAAAACACTAATTTAAATATTGATTGATGGATCATTTTATTTTTGGATAACAACATTCCATATAAAAAATAACAATGTAAAGAAAAACGAAAATCAACCTAAAATAGGACTTTCTTCCATTTATTGAAGTGATTAAATTGATAAACTGACAGATGTACAAAATACGATCTAATTTTAATACAAAATGTGATTATAATATGAAATGTAATTACACTGAACGATGACTATCATACTAATGTGTTTTTATGTCACAGATTACTCTCAAACGTCAGACCATTTCGAATCATCTTCTTACGTCTTCTATGAAAAACTTAACTATTGTTACAAAGGCGATGCAAGATATACAACTGAGCTTGCACACAATAACAAATATCCACTGTCAGAGTCATTTGTTACCAGGGTCAATGAACTTCCAACTACATATAGCAAATTTGATTCCAGCTACATGGACTTCTTTGATGATTTTGGAACTGTAAGTGTTGTAGAATTATTTTTGTTGTAACAGATTGTGTTCATAACTTAGTAGGGAATGTTCATTCGACCAACAACCGTATTTTACGTTGAACTTTGTAATGATCACACTATTAATACAGTAGGCCTAGTTATACTTTGTAATAACCTGTCGCCCTTTGTAATACCTTACTGACAAACTTTGTAATTATGCTGCCGCACTTTGTAATATATTGTTATTAAAAATTGATGTAATATTATTATTACAAAGTGCGATATTTTGGTAATATTTTGGCGACAGATCAATTTATTACAAAGTGTGACAGATTACACAATTATGAGATGTAACAACCGTAAAAACAAAGATAGCATAAAAGGAGGAGTTGTCCTGTTTGTTCGGGTTTTTTTGGGGGAGAGAATCAAATTGAAATCTTTTACCCCTAGTATAGAAAAACGGCGACAAAATCATTTCTATGAAAGCAGCTATGAGGGAAACAAATCATGATTGATGTAGGCCTATAGTTATTGAAATGTCTGTATCGCATCCCGGTTCGTTATTTATATTAGATACACTTCATTCTAACTATGCCATCACCCACTGTAGCTGGAAGGGTTGTGTTTCATGCTTTTGAAAACATGGACAATATGTATCTAATAATTATTTTCTATGTTTTCCATAAAGCACGTGGTGATTGATGTACATCTTGGAACCAAAGAAATAGAACGTTCTTATTGGACTAGTAGTGAATTTGCAACACTTGTTACTAGTGAAGTATGTTTTTCGTATTTTCTATATAAATCTTTTTTTATGTCCTGATTGGATATGTAGTGTGTAATTTCAATTAAATGCAAGTAGTTCATGTTAATGATGGCATTCTTGATTCCAAACAATTTCTAGATACATTAATGTACTATAGGTCTACTTCAATTCATAATAACAAGTGTGTGCAATTAGCGTTTATTTGAACTAAAACCATATGTAGCAATTTAACATTTACTTTACAGTATGCCTCAAGTACTTCGCTTGAAGGTAGTTATGGTGGTTATTCTGCTTCGATTGCGGTTGACACTGACTCTTTGACTAGCTCATTCAACACGGAAACGTCCTCTGACGCTTCAACCGAAACTCTCACATTTGGTGACGACGATCTGTCATTGCCGTATTCATACACTTTGCTTAGTATTGACGAGGTATTTGCCGAAAAATACTGGCAGTTGTATCAGGATTACGTGGATGATGGTTATCTCTCAGCTGATTTTTATGGTAGACTAAATGACATGAAGAGTTATATGGCTTTAGCTTTAGCTGATTATCCAGAGTTTTTGGGATCTGAAAACGCTGTGGAAGGTATGTGACGTTAATTTAAGAATATTTTGATTTAATGTTGCCGCTTTATTTAATTTCTTAAAAACACATTTATTTTAAGGCATATGGAAATTATGAGGTTTCTTAAAGTTCTAGAATTGTATAGTATACTTTTTCCTGACCAGCATTATCTTTGGGGTGCCTCTGTCTTGGTTGTTGTCTCTGAGCACCCGGTCGTCTGTGGCAAGGCAAATGTGTATCCTGCTCCTTTGTTTGGTCACCTAGGTAGGGGTCTGGGACCGCGAATGAACGATAACGGATGGGGACCCTCCAAAGAAATTGCATTTTATTTGTCAGGCATTTGTATGATGTTTTTATTTTTTTTGAATGCGCCTTGACCACTCTTGAGTGGTATGTGCGCTATAAAATTCCTGTTATTTTTATTGTTACTTTTTAGTTAATCAGGACTTACTAAAGAGTTTCAAATAAATCTCTTTTTTATTTTTAACATTATGGTTTCTAATTAATATAGACAGTATTCTGAGTGTGCCAATAACTTGGCCTCTTGGAACCTATGGAATTCCTAACTCAGCAGAAGGGTGCCCTGATGGACAAGGAGTCAAATTCCATACAGGATATCGTTATCACGATTCCGAGGATGATGACAACAAAAATGGATGGACGTCAGACAACCACTTCCTTGGTGGATTGGGTAGTAATATTAGGCAATATTTCTGTATGAAAACACAAGAGGCATTTACCGACCACGACCGTGATTGGCCTTCGGGAAAGTACTGTGTGTTCAAAGCATCAACTGGCAGCTGCCCAGATGGTAAGTACGAATTTACGTTTGGGAAAAAGTTTTTAAAAATCATACCTGCTGGTAAAACACGCATTAGGCCTACGTGTTCAAGCCTCTTTTCCAGATAAAGAAGGCTGAAAACTCACCACTTCAGTCATTCGAATTACGATAAAACTATGTCATAACGTAGTCATGGCCTATTTAGGCGTAGATATAGTGTCTGGATTGGATGCAGATGTTATGCGCGATTTGAACGATTTGCGCAATTTAATATTGCGCAAAGAATTCTTGCGCAATTTGAAATTGCGCAAGGATTTTCTTGCGCAATATTAAATTGCGCAATCAACTTGCGCAAGAATTCTTTGCGCAAGAAAATCCTTGCGCAATTTCAAATTGCGCTGCACAATTTGTAAATTGCTCAAGATAGTTCTTGCGCAATATGACACCTTTGCGCAATTTGAAAACGAACTGTTTGTTATTTTTATTATTGTACTCATTTGTTGTTGAGAATGGTACCGAAAGGTTAGTCTTTTTTGTCATTAAATTTAATTTTTAAGTTAAATAGTAAACGTCTAATAATTCGTAATAATTATTGTTTCTAAAAAAAATCCAATCGTTATTAGTCTTATTAATCGTCATTAGTACTGATATTTGAATTGAAATTATTATATTACTATTGGTATTTATTTATGCCCTCTCCTCATATTATGTGTGAATATGGTATTTTATAGAACCATTGGGAATTCGAGATTTTTTTTATTCGGAAAAAAAAATCCGGGAGGGAGGCTCCCGGGAGGGTAAGGAAATGCGATATTATCTTTAATTTTGAATCATTCTTAGTAATTACTAAAAAAATATGGGTGTGCATGATTCCACAATCTGTCGAAAAACCTTGCGCAATTTGCAGATTACTTGCGCAATTTAATACGTTGCTTGCGCAATTTGAAACACATGTTTCAATTCAAATTGCGCAAGGAATTTTTTGCGCAATTTTAAATTGCGCAAGAAAAACCTTGCGCAATTTCAAATTGCGCAAATCGTTCAAATCGCGCATAACACAGACACTTTAACAAAACACTTCCACTGTACATTGTAAAAAATGCGAATAAGCAGTTTGAGTATTTTAAGGCCAATTAACACAGACGCCGAGCGTGCTGCTTGTCCCATTTACACAGCGCGCGGTGTTGTGGAAATATGCATGCTATTAATTGACTGTCAGTAGGCCTAGAGCGGTGGGCCTACCACACACAGGCTTAGGTTTTAGGAACTTATTGCCTAATAATGTCCTAAATGTATATTTGTATGTATCATAAACAATCAATCACGTCACGTCGTAGAGAGCGGATTTCGGCTTAACCACTCGTCCGCTCCGCGTTCTTTGTAAATGGTCGTAAGAAATAGCATCAATTTTTGCGTATTACGCTTATTACCTTTACCGCCGCTCGTCTGTGTAAATTTGCTTTAAATTGGCCTTTAAGCAACAGTTTATATTAGGTGTCACAGGAAGTCCTAGAATAGCAATTCGAATCTCGGTTAAGGCGAATTTCTTACAGATTTTCTCCTCTTTATCGTTTTCAATAAATTCATTTTCCGTACCGGTATATAACTTTCTCTAACAATACATAATCCTAGAAAATCCAGAAAAAGATATTCTAGATATCCGGAAAAAAAATAATTTCTTTAATTTCCATATTTGAATATGCAATTTTATTCACACGCATAATAGTTATCCACTTTGACCAAAAATATTTACCTAAAAACTTATTTTAAAGCAGAACAAGAAATAAATTCAAATTGGCTCCCGGTCGGTGGTTTTTGGTTTATTTTGTCTTTTTAAAGAGAAAAATTGATGTGTTTTTTTCTTCAGAAGTGAATAACTATTAAGAGTACAAAGTCAAAGTCTGATTTTAATAATCTTCATTTGTTCAGGTTTTTGGTTACACTACATCTTTTTTTTTAATCTTTACTTATACGTAAGGGCGTGTGGCGCAGTGTGTTGGACGTTGGACTACCGATTGTCAGACCCGTAGGCAAGATACTTTACTTACGTTGCCTCTCTCCACCCAGGTGTATAAATGGGTACCCAGTTAGATCTACACAACTTTGCGCTGGTTACCGGCTGCATTATGGGAGTATGTTTCCATACGTGTTTGATCCCAAAAAAATACTGGGGTAATAATGCTTGTAAAGCGCCTTTGAGCATGATTACTCATGAAAAGGGCGCTATATAAATGTGGTATTATTATTATTATTATAATTATATTCATGTATTATTGTCGGTATTTTAAGGAATGGATGAAGGTTCTATAAAGTGGGATGATGAAGATGACAATAACAAGAACAGTTATGATGGTTCCGTCCCAGCTGGTACATACGGCAGTAACACAGAAATCAAATATTGCTGCCAAGAAGATGGTTTTTCCGAAAACGCTATCTACCTACCAATTGACCATCCATTCTATCTTTTCCCACTTACTAAACAATGCCAAGAGGTTATGGGAATGTCTGTAACAAAGGAAT
Source organism: Antedon mediterranea (assembly GCF_964355755.1). Taxonomy (NCBI): domain Eukaryota; kingdom Metazoa; phylum Echinodermata; class Crinoidea; order Comatulida; family Antedonidae; genus Antedon; species Antedon mediterranea. Next base: position 22,951,947 of record NC_092675.1, read on the forward strand.
TCATCAGATGGGATGACGAAGATGATGATAATTCCAATAACGAATCTGCACCTTACCCATATTCTGCAGGAGGGTCTAATCACCGCATCTATTACTGCTACTACGAACAAGAATAAATAATTGATCTGATTTATATAAAACAGAAATTTTCTTACTAATACTAAAACCTTCATTTTATGTTATTAAAAAAAATAGTTCATGTCAAACGCAAAATAAACTATAGATTAGGCTTACATAATTAATTATACAATGCATTATTTTGTATAATCTATAAGTAATACAATGTTATAGTAATGATCATTCATATTTCTTGCTTTTTCATATAAATAATCTTACCTTTAATGTATAAGTAATATTAATTAGAATTAATTACAAGAATTACCACATAAAATTCAAATTTAGTCTTAGGCCTAATTACTGTTTTTGCTAAATATTTTTTTTTCATTTTACTTTCTAATGTTCTAAATCATGTTTTACTCATTTGACATGTTAATAAATACACCATAATAACTTATGTTTTATAGGTCAATATCGCACTTGTTCGAATGTGTCCAGCTTGTAAATATATAGAGAACAAACAAACTCAATTCCGATAAGTAATGAATAATTCTGCCTCGCTTACCTACAACAACTATAGGCCTATTAGTCTTCCGTAATGCATTCACATTTCCACACATTTCCATTGATAATACACACCATTGTATCTCAACGAGTCGGTCATCAGATTATTAAATAAGAAAAACTGATAAGTGGTTCCCTTTTTGTTTTATTCATGTTATCTAATCCATGGGTGCAAAGAGTCAGCCTCAAACTAAAATAGTTTATTATTCTTTGGTGTGCAAACAAACTAATTTACGAAAATTATTATATAAAGTCAGCTCTCCCAATATACCGCACCCTGAAAACCAAAACTCTCCCTTAAGCTTGGTTCCCACTAGAACGTAACGCAAAGACGTAAACGCAACGCAAGCGTTTTAACCAATGACAAGCAAAGTTATAGACAGTTAGCAATCACAAGCGAATAAGCCATCGCTTGTGATTGGTCAATTCACTTGCGTTGCGTTACGTCCTTCTGTTGCGTCGCTAGTGGGAACCACGCTTAAAGAGCCACATTTAAAATGCTAGAATTTCTGAAAAAAAAACCAGACTTGTTAAGCTAGCTCAAACTGTTACTTTTCTTGTAACCGCCGCCATTGACGAATACATGGTATCCGTTAGCTTTCATTACTGGTGATGTTTACTCGAGATCCAATAGTCTGGTATTGGCAGAGTTGACTGTAAAAGTAATTATTATTTTCTTAAGGAGACATATGAAATTTGAAACATACTGATGAATAATTTGAAATTCAATGAAAGGTAAAAAGATATTTAATATCTTTATGTGTGTTATTGACAATTTATTAAATAGAATGATTCTTGTATCTCAACTATACACATTCCTTAAAAACTACGGGAAAACAATTCAATCAACAAGCAACATGGCAAAATTAATTGCAAAGGCATATTTATAATAAAAGAAAAACAAAGTGTACATGATGTATCGCAATCACTTTGTCGAAGATACTTATACGCATTTTCCTTTCAAAAATAGGCTATAGGCCTAGAAGCAAACTATGACTTCTGTTTTTCGTTTAACCAATCCCGAATCAATTACATGAAAAACTCTTAACTATATCACTAGTTAGATTCAAGTTTTATATTGTATAATTATGCAACAAAGAAAAAGTAAATATAATAATAATTTTTGAGACCATACCTGCTTTACCAATGTTTTGTTGCAAATAATAATTTAGTATTTAGTTACTAGTGCAAACACAAGTAAAGTCAAATATAATACAAAAAAAGTAAATACGAAAATAAATATAAATTCTAATTACGTCTTTCAGAGGCACAGCATTAAGGCGAACGTAAATCGACAACAGAATCAAACAGAAAGAAATCTTCGACATGTTGACCGGTGTGCCTTCTAATTGACCTTTTAAGTATTTCTAAAATGTTCGATAAACAAATAATGTGCTGTTAATATTATTATCAAGGATACATAAAATAATTAAGTTTTTAAACAAAAAGATTATTAAGAACAAAAAACAATTGCAAAAAAGAACAGAAGATATCATAAGTACTATACTTTCCTCTTTAACAAGTAGTTCGGTGAAAACCAAGTTGAACAAACACACCGAATCGATATGTAGACAAACACTCTGGATGAATGACAATATTAAAGTCGGCGGAGAAAGTATCTATTATAAAAACTGGAGTAATCATGGGGTGAATTTTATAAATGATTTAGTTGATAGACATGGAATAACTCCATTAAAACAACTTAGTAAACGTCATAATCTTAACATCAACTTTCTTCAATATGAAGGCCTAATACATGCGGTCAGACAACATACGTCTTTATATCAAATTTCTCCAAAAGGAAAAATAAATAGCCCACTACTACCTTTTAACCTTAGCGTAGTAATAAAAAATAAAAAAGGATCAAAGCTAATTTATAATACTCTAATCAACTCTAGAAAAAAACAATCGAAAGCTAAAATTAAGTGGGAGAAGGCATTGGATACTTTATATGTTGATAAAGAGTGGGAAATTATTAATACCATGTTTTTCTCACTTACTATGTCCACACCACTAATCTGGTTTCAATATAAAATTGTGCATAGAATTTTAGGTAATAACTCCTTTTTGTATACTAAATTGGGAAAATTGACTCACCTTTATGTGCTTTATGTAAAGCAGAAACAGAAACCTTAATACATATTTTTGCACAATGCTGTGAAATTAAAATATTTTGGAGAAAGATTAAACAATGGTTGAAATCATATTTTAATATAAATGTAATTATCAACCCCGAATTATGCCTTTTTGGAGTTAGAAAAAAACCATTTAAAGCCCTAAATACTATTTTACTAATTTGTCGACACTACATATATAGCTGTAAAATGAGAAAAATTAAGCCCAATATTGCTCGATTCGTGAATGAGATTAAGTTACACGTTAAACAAGAAGAATTTATTTTGAAAACTAAAGGGGAGCATCATACTTACTTAAACAAATGGAGTCCTTTCTTGGAAAAACATGAACTTATTGACTGGTAACTTTGCATTAAAAAAAAAAGGACTTAGTACTGTTTTTTATAATATGTTTTTTAATCCTGAATTATTTATACACTTTTATGATCTGTTTATTTAGTAAGTTATAACTATTTATTTGAATAAGAAAGTTTTATGTTTAATTAAATTATTTAGTTGAAATATGTTATAAAAGAAAAAATTGACAACAAATTATTTATAGACTTTGTTTTTAAGAAAAAAGAAAAAGTAGATTTATATTTATTACATCATGAAATTATTTATAGTTTGTTCTTAAGAGAAATGTATATTATATATTATTATTATTTAAAAAGTGTTATTATTTATATTGTGTATTACTATTAATAAGAAAGTGTTATTATTTTAAGCTATTTTTTAAATTTAAATATGAAAGTGTTCAATAAAAAAAAGAAAAAAAAAAAAAGAAAAAAAGTTGAACAAACACGTCACCATAGCATCAAAAATGATTTCTGTCTTTTTTTGGACGAACATTAAATACCACAACCTGACACGTGATTTTAAACATTATTAGACATCTTGTCAACGGCTGTTGGGTGTATAATTGAAATAAAATAAATAGATAAAAATATATGCTGCTTGAATCTTATTGATTGAATTCATTTTAAGTGCTTCCTCCTATTAAAATTTAAATTTACGAAATGTATTCACGAAATATATTATTTTTCCGACGATCTATGCATAACTAACTATAACTAATTACATTCATTGCAGCTGCTCCAAGGCAGCACTTTCCTTTTTAACTTACATTCATATATAAAGAGTATTATTTGTTAGGTATTATTGTTATACTGTTTTTAAATAAGAACTTTGCAATTTATCAAATAGTATTATATTCATTTGTTACCACCATGATTCTCCTACATTGAATCGCCTTCGTAAACTAAACAGTAATGAAATAATTATTATAACTAAACCATACATAATCCACATAGTTCTAAAGCAGTACTTCGATTTTGTTAATGATTGTCTGCGAAGTATTTTACAGGCGAATAAATCCTTTCTTTTCACTTTTGGTCAAAACTCGATATTTTGTTCAAAGATGCTTGCATCCTGGTAAATTCAACGCTTCTATCAGAAGTGTTGATAATCGCACAGAGATAAAATGAGTAAAGTGAACAATAACACTGTACTGTAGGTTCTACATTTCCATCGTCAACCAAAATTTAAATTTCTAGTAAATTATTTTACAGTATTTACCTTTAAATATCACGTAGAAGCCACATAATTATAATCAGAGCTATGATTCTTCTCCAGCTGAATAGGCTTACTGTAATATTACACATTAATAGCAAGATAAGATATTCAGAACCATACATTAATAATCTTCAATAAAGAATGTCCTATTTTTTGGTGCTGGTGTTAGGGCCCAAAACTATTAATGCAATTTCCGGGATTTTGATTTACACCATCATAATCATATTTCAACAGTATGTGCACCTGTTTACATATTTGCACATTTACATAATCTCCTACGAATGTTATCTTATATTTATACATTGATGTAAATAAAAACAGCTGTGAAATAGCTTTTATCAATAAAACAAATAAACATTTTGTAATATAGATTTATTAGACATTTTCATTTACGTTATACATAATTTTTCATAAAAAATATAAACAATGACAATTATTGAAACAAAAACAATTAATGTACTGAAAGATATGACATTTCTAAAATCACTGTTCTTAGATATAGAACGAGATGTGATTGTTATAATCTAAAATAAAGTAAAAATAACATTTATTTCTATACGGTTCATGTACACTAGAGTAAAACAAAACAATCAAATTCTACATTTTTTATACACAAATTATAATATTATTAGGAAAAATGATGAATAAAAAATGATGCATCAAAGCACGAAATTAAATTTGAATCTCACAAGTCTGTAGTCTAGATTTCCAGGTCTGTATTCTGGAGTTTTCATGTCTCCAGTCTGGATTACCCAGTCCTCTAGTCTGGATTGTTTAGGTCTCCAGTCTTGCGTTCCGAGCTCTCCAGTCTGGAGTTCCAATCGTCTGGAGTTCCAAGGTCTCCAGTCTGGACTTCCCAGGTCTCCAGTCTGGACTTGCCATGCACTATTCAGTTAAAATTTAATATCTCCTCCATCCAAATTGTTATGTAGAAGAGGAATCTTTTTTTTCTAATAAAGTAGGGATCATGTCAAAATTATTCTGTTGCAGTGCAGTAACTACATGTACATTCTTTTCAGAATTTTTTCCAGAATAGTAAATTCTAGGACATACACCAACCTGGATTAGTGATGAGCAAAATATATATGTATTTTTGTTTCTGGAAAACTAAGCAGAAACAATGAATAAAGCATGGGAATAACTATTTTCCATGTTAAATAAGTAGAAGCTATTGGATTTATTTCCTTAATATAATTGAACATAGCCCTCTAATTAATCTCTCTCAACTAGTTAAAAAAAGACGTCTATGGGTTTTGAACTAGACATGTTGGAACGATTATTTCCTGGCGGTTTTTTTAAATACACATTTTTTTTTTATTTACACTATCATTATTTTTATGATTATAATATAAAGTTTATAAAATAAATAATAATAATCCACCTCTTGCTGAAAAAAACTCAAAAAATATATATATATATATATATCAAATTACAATATACAATATATCAAAAGTTTAATTTTAATATGTTACAATAAAAAAGCATATATTTCTTGGTATAGTGTGTACACAAGGCCTCTGTTTTCTGTTGGAGAGTGGAATGGCATCACTGCATCTATGTAGCACTACTTGCACTGGCTCTATAACTTGTTCCATCATCTTCAATGATGGTTGGGTCCCGTGCACTATACTTGGTGTTTAGAAAAACTCTCAAATGAATCTGAGCAATTAGAAGAAGTTTATTTCTTATTGGTCAATAAAATATAGAAATGTATAGTTTGTGGTTTGTACATGTTTTCACAATTTCAGAATAAATACTCTAATTTCATTCAAACTAAACAATGTATTAACAATGCTTTTTTGTACCTGTATGTGAAGATTAACCTCATCACTTCTGCTAAGGTATGGGAAGTTTCCACCTGACTTTAGATGAGCTCTTTTTGCATCTGGGTAACATTTGTACATTTCTTCTCGGACATTCTGGGAAATGGCACAGTTGTCGAACACCTATATAAACAACATTTGAGGCTAGTTCCAAACAGTTGACAATAACTGGGACTTCATATATACAATATTTATAAAACTTTCTACATTGATTGGGCTTAATAAAAATGAAACACTAATAATATACTCTTCACAGATTGTAACAATATATAGGTAGTCATTTTTAGCAAAAATAGTGTTGCTTCTTGATTTGAGTAAGTACATTATTACATTATGCAGGTAACTTCCAGTTAAATCAGTATTTTTTGTCTATCATATTCAGGTAAATTTTATTGGCAGAGTACTATGAAAAAGCCACAACTCCATCTATGGATTCCTATCTGAAAGGGTCACATATTACATTACATAAAGTACAATTAGAATAGACATGATGGAAAAGCTTGTGTGAAAGGAGATTATAAAAATGTTTAATACTGTACTTACATCAATCAATGTTACATAAAGATCTTTTAGTTTTTGTGGTTCAACATATGAACTTGCACAGTTAATGGTAAGCCGAGATGCTAGTTCTGACTGGCCAAGGCTGTCCAGCTAAAATGAAATAAATGCAAGTCAGAAACTATTTGCAGAGCAACATCTGGGACAAGAGCTTCATTGGCTATTTAGAAGTCCTGGACATTTTGACAAAATAATACAGAAATAAAGAAAGATTACATTTTTATGGTACAGTTTAAAAATATTATCTGAATATTTTCAAAATACATTATAGGAATTCACTTTAGATATTTAGAATGTTATCAGTAAACATTTCAGTTAGAGCTGATATTGAAAACGCTTTTTCGTTTTTAGAAAAGTCCGATTTTCATAAATCAATTTAAACCTTCAGCAAATCTGTTATCATGGTACAAGATGATTGGATAGTTGAATTAATATGTAACATTTGTAAAGTTTGATAAAATCTTACTCTCTCAACCATAAAGTCAATGGAGTTCACAATGTCAGCATCGGGTAAAGTGGTCGAAGAAAAATTACCCATCACCATCTTTTTCAGAAGAAAGCCTGGAAGCACCCAGTATCTGTGTTTAACAAGAATAAAAAGATGCGTTATGTTGTGAACAATATATATATTATCGTATTAAATAAATTAAAAAATGTTTCCAAAAACATTTGCATTCTTAATGTAGGTGTATTGCCAAGGATAGCCATACATTCACTGTCCTTCACAAATTTGGCAACCCTGTTAACAGGACAAATAGTAGTGGGTGGTCTAAAAATCTTTGATTTGTGAATATGGTTTACACTTGCATTTATAGGATTAAAATTGCATTTGTAGATTTAGAATTGCATAGGTAGCTTGAGAACATTTTAACGTTTTAATGTTTTAATATTTAAAAATAGAATAAATATTAATTGATCTATGTATAATTTACAAATTTAGAAATTTTAAGAAAATGAAAAGTTCTATTTCAAAATGTGATAAGACATTGTCTGGCTAGAGTCGAACAACTGATCTCTTGGTGACATAGAGGGCAACTTACGTTGTAGCTGACTGTGATTGCTGAAAACAGTCTGTGTCGACAAACGAATTACAAAGAATAATAGAGTGAACACGTGGACTTCTGTATGTGTATTCTGCAAACTTTTGAGCTAAAAAGCCTCCAAGAGATGCTCCAAAAATATGAATCTGTAGAAAATATAAAATTAACACCAATTGAGATAAAGCTAAGGTGGTGGGTGACCTGCTGTTCAGGTATATTGATCAGGTTCAGGCCCAATTTGTTAAACATTAGGCTTTTTAAAAAAAGGCATTTTTATTTTATGCTTGAATATTTGTATTCGAGAACAACACAAATCAGATGTTCGTCTAACTTTTACTCACTGGCCAGACTAGTACATTGAGAAGATGTGCAGAAAATGTTCAAGTAATTCTGAAGAGGACACAAACCCACAACCTCAAGATCACAAGTCTGGTGTTCATACATCTAATCCTGCAAGACTGTAGGCCTACTGGTGGCTACGTGTTAGATCTGAGCACAAGGATGCAGCACTACTAATACTAGCTTTGCATCATAAGTCCCCAGTCAATAATTTTAATCAATTTTTTAATTATCAGTACAAGTATGCCAGAATTGGGAAAACACATGATCAATAACTTATTTTTGGAAATAGGCTATAAATGCAAAAAAATATGTGAAAAAAAAAAAAAAAATTCAGACAATAAAATTTAATTAAATTAAATTTAAAGAAAACATTTATTTCTTAATTTAAATTTGACATTTGTAAATATTTCCAGAATGTTTTTTTTTTCAGTAATTCTTCAGGACCATCACTGAATTGAATTTCCATAACCTGTACAGGACCAGTTTGTTGTTGTTTTTTTTAACATACAGTACCTTATCTAATCTCATGTGATCAAGTAATTTTCTAAAACTTTCACAGAAATCATCCAACGACCACAATACAGGATATTCCATCTAAAAACAAAAATCACATTATTGTACAATTATATTCTAGCTCAAATATAATCCAACTTGATTAAGACACAATGGTTAATAAGTAGTATAGTACCATAATCTGATTTGAACGGTTCTAGATGTGACCAGATTAAAGACAGCAGGGAAAAATTTCATTTTAATATTTTGTTTAGCAATATTGTTAATCAAACTGATTTTTTAGTTGAGAAATATAGTTTTGTTTTGTATTTTTTACTACACAATTGTAGAAATGTGTAGCAATAAGGTTGTTTTGTATAGCTTTTTGCTATGCTACACTGGTGAAATTATTCCCTGATCTACAATTAGTTGAAAAGTATTAATTTCTGTTAGTCTTTATCTCATAAATTCATATTTAACTGGTCATTATTAATTGATAAATATGTATTAATTTAAAAGTAATTTAATAAATATGAGAACATCTTTTAAATAACAATTATGCATACACAAATTAGTATTACACCAAAATAAATATGTTTTACAGTTTTTTATTATAATTTTCTATGCCTTATTAAATTAAATTCATATTTGTTCTTATTTTTCTAATTTGACAGCAATTTCAAACAAGCATCTTATAATATATAAAATGTCCTACAAAAGTTTTTTTTGTTATATAAATTATAAGGAAACAGTATTTTAATCATACAAATGGCAATTAATTAGTATCATTTCCTGCTTTTATTTTCAATGGTGTACACATAATTTTAATGTCATGATGCATACATTAATTTGCCACATAAAACAGTATACAATTTAATAATTTTGAATTTCTTGAAATGTTCATTGAAATACTGTATTGTACTGAATCAAAAACTGTAAGTGGAAGACTATGGTTAATAAATTTAAAAAAAACATGAACTAAAATTTGCAGTAAAGATTAGGTGCTTCCTACTGTTTTTAACACTAAAGATTTGCTTATTTATGCAAAGCAAAAATTAAAAAGAGATAGTATATATAAAAGTATAATAATTTAGAGGAAATATATAATTAACAAAACTCACAGCTATGACACGATAACCTTTTGCTGTTAATCCAAGAATCTGTTTAAAAAATATGTCAGCCGTTCCACTTGCTGGTGGAAAACAAACAAGGGGACATCGAACAGAACGTGGCCCAGCGTCATATAAGGTCCATTCTTTATTTGATCCATCATCTACCTGAACCTGATGAAATAATATATTTTAAAAAATGAATTGAATTGAGTTTTCTGTTGAGGTACATCCCCTAATCCCTGTTTTTAAGTCTGGTAGACAAAGGGCTTACAGTGGTTAGTACAATATGACATCAATTTGCAATGACTGTCAGTTGTTCTTCATATCTGATGGAGGTTTTTGATTTATTTGATTTGATTTATTCAATATCAGCTCATTACAATTGCAACAGAATACATAAAAATATATAATGAAACAAAAAGCCAGGATTGTCACAAGCGAACCCAATCACTGTTTAAAGACTTTCCTTTAACATAAATAAAATATAATATAAAATATAAAATAAATGACGATAAAAAATTAAATAATAAAAATCTAAGACATAATGTAAAAAAATACAGCAGGGACCAGGTAAAATCAAAATAAATAGTGTTGGCGAAGACTAGTCTCGAATTCTCGAAACCTGCCAAGGAGAGCAAGCTCACTTAATTCAGAGGGAAGACCATTCCAAAGTTTACAGAATCTAGGAAAGAGTGAAGATTTTTTTTTTTTTGGTTGTGTCACCATGTACAACCCAATGGGTTTGGAACAGCCATTCGCTAATTGAGGCAACCAAAATGTTTAGCTCTTATAAGCTCTTTAAGGTCAAAATGCAATGTGTTCATATTACCTTATGCTGTGATACTGAAGCCCTAAAGCTCTGGTACTCTTGAGATTTTGCAATTTCAGATGTTGGCATTTTCTTATTGTCAATTTATTGCCTTACACAATTACTACCAATGACTCGCTAATTACCTGCAAAAAAAAATGCGTAAAATATACAGCATTTACAAACAATGTAACCTGGCAAGTAAAATAAGCTATATAATTTTCCAGATGTTTAAATCGCATAGCAGCCTACCAAGATTTTTTAGGGTTAGGTTTCAACCACAGATTAGCGTTCTATGATAATGTGACCTGAATGTACTCTCTAAACATAATCTAGCCTAATTTCAATCAGTGTCAGTAGTAGCTGAGAATTTGCAGCTACAGCTCTAGTCTAGACCTACTACTACTATTAACTGTGTAGGTCTAGGCTAGTAGCCTAAAAAGCATTACTTACTAATTTCTAAAGGCCATTTCTAGCTTAGTTATTTTCAATTCTAGCCAACCTGCCAGCTATAGTCTAAGATTCCATAAGATTCTGGCCCTTTCCAACCAGCCAGGGCCTCCTTCTTCCTAGGCTAGCTTACCTATAGTTATCATAGGCTAGCCGCTACACTAGCCTAGGCGGCAGCCTACTGACCGCAGCCCAGGCACCAGGCCTAGCCTAACTTGGCTAGCTAGGCCTAGCCTAGCTAAAGATAGTTAGCGGCTTATATTAATGCCTTCGGATACTTAATTTGTTTAATTAAAGATGTTCAATATTATACCATAATCTAGAAAATGTTGTTCTTAGATGGTTAAACGCTAGCTAAAATTGAACACGGAAATTTCAATCTTGTGACTGGAGAAATATCTCCTCGCGGAACTCTAGTACAGTAGCTGCATGAGATTATTGTGCTGCTGTTGTTTTGCAGAAATTTCCACTCTCAAGTCTCGAAACGCGTCGTTTGTCTATAAAAACGCGTTTCAAAACGTGTGGATAGCGCTTTGTGATGAAATCTGACTTGGTCTCTAAATACAGTACCATTGAAACCCCTAATGTGTTACTATAAATAGGGCTATTATAGTATTAACACATTTGGGACCCAACAAATTGTCCCCTTATTAGCCCCATATTCCCGTGTTCAGCGATCACACCTGAGGATCGAGTGTGTGGAATATTTTCAAGGGTTATTGGAGATGGCCACTTCAATGAAAAGATAAATGCAATTATATTTACAGTAAAGTATTTTTTATTTTCTATCATTCATGATAATTAGCATTATATAATTGGTACACAACAGACTTGCAGGCTTTTAGGTATTGATCATTGTTTGTAACTATCTATTTTTCTGTCAAACCATCATCCTTTGTTCTTTCATCTTCAACACAGAATTCTCTCAATGAGTCAATATTGTTCTTCCTTTAATGATTCGCCTCAACAGAATTGCAATTCCACCCTTTTTCTTTAGTCTAGCATGCAAGCCACACTTCCGCTTCCTCTTAAATGTAGATGGTTGATAGGTATTTCCCCTTGCCTTATATCTGCATGGCACGCATATTGTATCAGTTGCAATGATGCTTGAAGGTGAAGAACTTCTCTGTAAACATTGGTGGACTTTCCATCCAGGGTTGGTAAAAATCCTTGTTGAATAAGTTGCTCTGTGAACTTTATTTGAACTTATTATATTTTGGATTCTACAAAAAGAAAAAAAAAACAATTTTAGAGAAAAAAAAAATCATAATATATCTCACTCACTCTGTCATCAGACAGAGCTCCAATGATGGTTCTTCAAAATTGTCTATGTTGAATTTGGTAAACGCATCTTGCATGTATAAAACTTTTCATTCGTCACAAAAACGCGTTAACGCCACAAAACATACTTATCAGAGGGCGGTCTTCAGTTTCGGAATAGAATAAATCTAAAGTAAGCCTAATCAGTAATTTTGAGTTTTAAAAAATGTATAAAAGTTACATACAATTTAATATCACAAGAACATTAAATATAATTTTAGCATATGCGCAACTTAACAAAATGTTACAATATAAAATCCTACCGGGCCCCACCGGACGTAGGCCTATATAAGATTACGTATGTCACGGTCGCTTAAAGCTAGCCAACTAATCTAGGCTAGTAGGCTAGCGCGCCTATAGGCTAGGCCCAGGCTAGATTAGACACAGGGCAGGGAGGCCTAGGTCTAGTTTAATTAGTAGTAGGGCCTAGATAATGCTATAAACTTACAGTTTGTTAGTTGATTTGTAAAACTGAACTCTGGTTAAATGTTGTAACAGATTCATATCGTAGAATTAGATAAAAAGTCACGTTTTATAATGAAATTGTTGTCTCCTCTCGCATGGCACGTCACGCAGGCTCTCTCTCTAGGCTAGTATAAATTTCTATTTTCTCAATACAGCACAGCGCCCTCATCTTAATTCTCTATAATTTTTAATTATCAAAATGTACCGTAATTGGAAAAATATTATTATTGGTCCTCCTCCTATATACAAAATTAATTTCTTTGGGATTAATAGTAAATACATGTTGTAATGTCTGTATTGCATTCTTGGCAACATTTGACATATTCCATGGGGCTTTTAATGTGACCGAATTTTTGTTTTTCCGTTGAGTTTGAGCATATGAGTTCGTACTCAATGAAAATGTTTGCATTAACATTTATTATCAGATTGGAGAACAACATCTTAGAGGAAATAGAAACAATAGGCCTAATCATTCAAACAAATAATATAAAAAGTACATTATGAACAATAATAAAAGTAAGAAATACCATTTTTTTTATTATCAAAATCCTTCTTACCAACAACATAATATTGTATTATAGTTTAAATTTCCAGCACCATTAGATAAAAGAGCCAACTAAATGGCAACACCCTTCACACAAACATAGAATCCAAATTGACAATAATATGACACAAAATATTAACTAATACATTTTTTTTTTGTATAAAAAAAAATCCATTTTCTTTGATATATATATATATATACTAATACTATATAACCAATAAAATGTACATTTTGTTTATTTACAAGAAAACTTAATATATTCAAAACAAATTTATTTGAAAAAACTAAATTGTATAAAATCACAGCCAAAAATATGTTTTATAATATATCAAGATTCTAATTTGTGAGAAGAGAAAACTTATTTTCACCCTTTTTATCTTGCACCCTCCCGTCACATTCACACCAAGTAGAAACTTAGTAAAAATTTTTTTTTTTAATAAATCAGTCATATCATTATAATAAGAAAGTTAAGATATTACAAGGTTTTTATTTAACACCAACAATTTTTTTTTTACTTCAGCTATGTGGTAGATCATAGATAATTATTAAAGAAATATAAATAACATCTATGTGGGCAGATACATCTTAATGTTGCATTCCAAATAAATTTAGGAGATTTAACATATTTTTCAAAGTACCAGTAAGTTTAATTATTCACAATATAACAATATATACAGTACAGAAGAAGTAAATCCAATGTAGACCTTAAGACTACAGCACAGAAAGGGGTGTAAATATAGCAAGGCGTATAAAGGTGTTGAAATGTAGAATACAGAACGGAACACAAATTAGTCAACACAATTATTAGAATTTCCATTTATGCTACCAAAATGTTGATATATAGATAACATGCATTAAGGTGTAATTGGTTGCATGGAGTTTAATTTGAAACCTAATTGAGAAACAGTTTTACAACAAAAAAGTTGTTTAAAAAAATCATAACTTGTTACAACCCAATCAGTTCAGTAAAATTCATCAAATAGTTTTCGATTTTCTATCAGTTTTACTACAAAAGTTTACTACAAAATGTTGATGTAAAGGTAAAATTTATTACTCAAAGTTTTTGATTGGTTGAATAGGCCTTTAAGTATAAGGAGACATGTGACTCAATTCAGTTTTTAAATACAATTTACAGTTAATTGTATTTTAATAAAAGTACATACAAATAAAATTCAACTAAAGTTAAATACATAATTCTTTACAAAAAATATATAAATGTCTAATCAATCTACAATTTATTTAATCTAGCAACAAAAAACAAGTATAATTTTATATAAATTGTCAAGGTTTAAGTCATAGTTTGTTCCATTATTCTAGAGGGATGGACTAATATTTTAAATATTAAAGGTTAAAATGTATAGTATAAATATTATTGGAAGGATTAAATGTGCTCAGAAAAGTGAAATGGCACTCTCCTCTGATATGATTTCAATCATTCTGAATATATATATATATCTAATTTTAAATGCTACTGATACCACAGGTAGGTGACCTATTACCCATTCTTTCTTTGCAATTGCCTATTCCTGTTCAGAGCCAATAAGTTCATGGGTCGGTCACATTCAGAATTTTATGCAATATAGACTATGATGCATCATTTGGTGTCAACATGTTAACAAATATAGGTAATAACGATTATTAAAAGCAAAGTTTTCAATGAAACTGTGGCTATTTCATGACTTGTGCATAAATATTTTTGATTAGTCTGGTTTTAGGAATGGAAAATGCAAAGCACCAAATTATTCCTAGTGTAATCCATAGAAATAATTCATAACAGTTTATATTGAGAGTACACATAATATCTAACATATACATTAAAACAAAATTATCATTAATGATAATTATGAACTATACTAACATCCAGAAATTAGGTAATTTTCTTTCAGGTAACTAGTAGTTTTACTATATTAATTAAAAATGCTTTGATATCTATAAGATGCATGATAAAAGTTCTTGGTACAAACAAGGGCTTTATTTTGATTTAGTTACAATATTAATATTAATAATATATAGATTTTTATACCAATAGCAGTTAAGGTGTTCTTTATCATAATAATACTGGGAAGTCCTAATCATATTGCTAGAGATTTAAAGAATAAAATAAATATGATTTGTGACAGAGAATATGCAGCAAAATCAATGTTTACTGTACATATTTACACAAAATGAATATAAAACGCTGTTAACAATCTTTGTATTGTGTTAAAAGACGAAATGACATTGTTTTTCTTTCAACAAATAATGTGTATGAACATAGAGCAATAAAAGGTTCTTCTATGGTATGAATTACTACAAATATTCAAGTACAGTAGATTTTTGTCATTAATTAATGGGAAAAGCCCCATTTGGGATGTGATCATAATATAGCAAATTTGACCTAGGTACCAACCTTCATGTGCCCCCTGCATTAACACATTATTTGGCTGTTCACAACAATGATGAGTGTTAGTGACAGAAAGTGAAACAATAGAGAGCATTTTGGCAGAGAATATTAATAGACCAGACTATACGACAGTATAACCAATTTTTATGAGGCACTGTAAAGATTATCTATTGAATGAGTGCCCCAACAATCCTCCCATCAAATGAGAAGAATCTACTAATAGGTACCATTTGACATAATATTAAAACAATCCTACCCTGCAAATCTCAACTATAAATATTATTTATTTTACTCATTACAATGTATAATAGAGTCAAAATATAA
Organism: Antedon mediterranea; assembly: GCF_964355755.1. Classification (NCBI taxonomy): domain Eukaryota; kingdom Metazoa; phylum Echinodermata; class Crinoidea; order Comatulida; family Antedonidae; genus Antedon; species Antedon mediterranea. The sequence goes on from NC_092675.1 coordinate 22,967,918, forward strand.
AAAAGTTTAAATAGATTCTGCAATATGAATTTCTTATATTATTTTGAATGCATAATATATTATTTGTATTGTAGTTTGGTTCATTCTTCACCATATTTTCAGATGTCTTCTTTCTTATATCTTAACAGTACAATTCCTTTCAAAATTCTGTCTTCAAGTTCTCATAATTTACATAAATTACAATAATATTTGAATCTTCAATCAGTCTTTTGCATCCGTAGTACCAGCTTTCCTAATGATCATTTTCACGTTACCAGATGGGATACTCTTTAGTTTTGTCCAGGCTTCATAGTGTGTCAAATTCACAAACTTATAGCTGTTAACTTGCAAGATCTCATCACCCACATGCAGCTGTCCACTGCGATCAGAGATTCCGCCAGTGAATATTTTCTTTACTGTGATTGGTAAATCACCTCTGGGGGATCCGCGTCCACCTTCAATGCTAAAGCCGAGGCCTGCTGAACCTTTGGTTAGTGTTATTTCAGTGCTGCCAGCTGGAAGACCTAAGTAAAATATGAGGACATTAATATTGAAGGCAAATAATATAATATTAATATTTTATCATACAATATTCATATATATGTGGCAAAGAAGGCTATCTTAAAAACTGCAATTTTCCACAAAACATTTAAAATTTTTTTTTTCTCAAACGGGTGAACTTGCTTAAGCAACTCTTGGCCTTCTTTATATGTAACGTATTCAGGTCATGGAGAGGTCAATCTGCAGCTAGTATTGATAACTATTGAACTATGATAATCAATGTATTGATCAATTATTATGATGGTTTTTGCCTAAAATATGATGTCAACATAATTTTACATTGATACTGAAACAGAATTATCATCATTAGTAATCAGTTTATAAGGTGACTCCGCACATACTTAATTGACCCTAAGTGACATCAATTGACCTACTGTAATTGTTTTTAACAAAAATTTAATCCCTCATGATAACGTTTTAAGCATGAATAATCTTCTCAACAGAATTAATAGGAAATAAAAGTATTTAAGGAATTATGAATATAAATGCAATCTATAGCCATTTTAATGCCATTGATATTATAGTAAAATCTATAAAATATTTCTTTTTATTTCACAAAATACAGAAAGTACAGTACCATATAGATACTCAAGGTATTAATCTAAAGACACTGAATAATACTAAATGCATTTGGGTAACTCCTCAGTCTTATCTCCACAAAAAATGTAGCATACTGTGTTTTATGAGGTTCTTGCCAAATTCTTGTAAAAAACATAAATAAACAGGCCTTTGTCTCTTGAATATTATATGTGTTTGTATTTTGGTGTGTAGAAGTTTACCAAATTTAAGCATGTTGTAAATCACACTCCTCAAGAGAAGTTTAGGAGTGTGTTAGGTGAGTGATTGCACTCGCTCGCCTTAAAAGGATAGAGGTATACAACAGCCTTATTGCAAAAAATACATACCTTCATCTTCTTTTTCTATATGCCTTGAAACAACTAAAACAACATCTTTCCTGTTCACCTTGAGGAATGACAATGCTTGCGCATGTGTCACATTTTTCAATACTTTACCGCTGACAGAGATAAGTCGATCGCCCCTTTGTATCCTTCCATCTCGATGGGCTAACCCACCAGGAATCAGTTTATGTACCTATAAAACAATCAAAATTAATCATGTAATATAAAATACATTGATCTGAAACCTATAGTAAAATATATTGATGGCAAAAATGGTATGTGCTAGACTTGTTGAACATTTAATTAATAACTTACAGTGATTTCTTTAACCTCTTGGTCAACTCCACCAGCCAATGTCAAACCTAGGCCTTGCTTCTCATCTTCTTTATGAAGAACAATCACAGCAACGTCGTCATCTTCTGGGTGTTCAAGTGCATCATTTGCTTCATCAAGTAACTTATCAAGCTCGGCCTTACTAAGAAGTACTGTTGAATTTGATGCTTCGGACTCTGAACAACTGAGACGTTTTGATTGCCAGATACCACCTGAAAAAATATAAAAACAGCAATTGTAAAATAAGTAAGTAAGACTATAGTTTATTAATTGATATTTATACACATTTGTTTAACTGACTGTTATATTATAAACAATGTTTATGTTGAGATGGAAATAAATAACATATAATAACTTTTATATTTAACTTTTTATATTGAGCTTATGTATCAAACCTCAGTGTTGTAGCAGGTAGGTTCCTCTAATCTGTTTCTAATTCAGGTGTACATATGGAACTTTTAACGTTTACCCATTAATCATTGATATAATTTCTCTATTTTGTGACGGTTGCAGGAAGAAGAATACAGATATGTTTATTTATCAAAATCATATTATTAGTGAAAATAGTAAGGTATGTACAGTGTTTATATAAGAGAAATGATGAAATGGGATCCAAGGAAACAAGGCATGACTGAACAGTTTGGTTTGTTTTCATATTCTCGTTTTAAAGATGTATTGTCCCCCTGAAAAAATAATTCTTGAACAATTTTTGTTGAATATTCCATTTTAATGTAACATAATAGTTATCTACTTTGACCAAAAATTGGATCGAAAAAAAATGTATTTACCTGAAAAAACTGTAATTTAAAGCAAAAAATGATCAAATTGGCTGCCAGCCAATGGTTTTTGGTAAAATTTAACTATTTATTTTGTCATTTTATAAGTGAAAACATTATTTTTTTTCCATTTTTTTTTCTACGGAAGTGATTAACTTTATTAAAACTACAAAATAACATATTCAAAGTCTGATTTAATTAATCTTCATTTTTTATGTTTTTGAGGGACAATACATCTTTATGTTACATTATTTTAAACATAATATATAGTTTATATGCTTAAAAAATGAACATTGACAAAGACAATTAACTATTAAGGATAGAAATTTAATCCTCTAAGCAGGAAGAACGAATACTTTACATGTCCTGATTGATTGTTTAGTATTATGAATAAAACGTCCATGGGAGTTGTAAGTTGATTTTAACGCAATATTTATGCAAGTGCTTTGTTAATTGTAAAGTATTAACTTGTTAAATCTGTAATACCTTTAAAAGGCATGTATTAACAATGCTTTTAAATGATTGTGAAATTCAACAGCTGTAACACATTGCATTACACTATTTTAAGTGAAGTTAATACAGGAGAGCCATACCTGAAATGTGTGGAAATGGCAAAAATGAATTTTAATATTTTACATTTGTTAAAAATATTGATAAGTAAATTGTTACATATTACTGCATTTCAAATTAATAAATGTTATAAAAGTATTAACTTTCATAATATTTTAGACCATACATTACCATCATACCTAATGTTCTAAACCTAACCCAATTTTTTCAAGGAAATTAAAGTGGAACCTTTTTATTGAATTATATAACAACACGTTTAAATGTACTTTGTTTTGTTAACTCTTTGCTAATCAAACTAAACACACAATGTAATGTTTGTTTTGACTGTGAACTCAGACTAGTCATATAAATAGCAATGAAAAGACATTTAGATCCGTATGGCCATGTTTCTATTGAAAATTTTTCCAATAAACCCCATAGTTGTTGTTTGTATTATATGCCAAGATAGCATTTTACTCCGAATACTAATTCCTGGTAAAAATGGTTGCTCAGTTCAGTGGACACACTGTGTAATGACATCATTATTATTCACAGTGAGTATTCACTATTCTGTTTGTTTTTTAGCGAAAATCTGTAAATTATGTTAGTTATGCTAGAGCACTTATCATGGCATCTTGTTCAGACAGAATTACAAGAACTGAAAAGATATACAGAGACCCACTGAGAATATCATTGTATTTTGCATATTCTGTGAGTTACAGTACTTTGATCAGTTGATCTCAGTTTCTCAGTAAGCCAAAGTCAACATAATTAAGTTGCATTGTTTTCAGTTCAGTTTTGACATTTATAGGACTCCGTTCCAAGCATAATTATTTGTTACTACACTGTAATTTGTATAACAAAAATAATAACTAGTACCAAATTTAAGAACTACAGTAGTTAGTATAGTAGACAAAAAAAAATGATTTTTAAAAATCATAAATATCTTATTTTACAGGACAGATATAATTATAAAAATATTATTATCTACAACAACTATAATAAAGAATACAAATTACAAACAAAGTAATAACAATAAAATGAAAACAATATTACTAGGCATCCATTCCGTAGTGTTACTGCTGCTAGATTCCGAATATAAAGAGTCCTGAAACATATCCATTACAAAATATTCAACAGTACATTACTGTATTCCTGACCAATCAATCATGCATCCATCCATTGAACATGATAACAGTGAGAGAATGCACTGAACGTTTAGTGTGCAATGCAGTTTATGCCAAACTGAGTAAAATGGGCTGATAGGGCAATCACAGGAAATCAGGACAGATAATAATGAGTTAATCATTGATTTGTACTATGTAGCGTAAATGTGTGGAGGAGCATATCAGAGTGACAGTGGCTTATAGGATGTCATCTAAAATAACTGAAGTCATTCATTGTGTCATAAAATGTTAAGTAGCTATATTCACCAAGTTGACTTAATGATAATAAATATTACGTCAAAACATAATTGGCAAATTCAAATGATTTAAAAAAAAATAGATTTTGATTTCACATGCACGCAAAAAAAGATTTTCACATTACTATATTTAGCTTGGTATTATGATTTGATTTATTTCAATACCAAACACAAGCAAAAACAACAAAAAACAATCTTTGTTAGGTACAGTACCAGGGATAGTTCTCTAAATTCCAAATTTCAAAGTTTAATCCTATGTCATAAAATATAATAGTATAGTGACGTCATTTTATTAGAATTGTGACAATCAGTATTTTTATTGAAGACATGAATAATTATTCAAAAGCTTTTATAATTTCTTTCGTTTCTATAGGGATAAACTTTATATTTATCTGTTCATTGTCATCAGTCAGTGCATAGTATAAATTTATCATAATATAAATCAGGCTAGGATCTGGATATTTAGATGGTTGTTTTTTTTATATAAAAATTAATTCAGACAACATTTACTACACTGCTTTGTTTACCGAATTTCACTTCTGGAAGTTCAATTTTACAGATTAAACAAAATTAACAGAATTTTGTCTATAAATAAGTGGTTTTAAGTACCCTTGAAAAAGTTACAGAAATGAGTTGTGTGGGCATGTGTAGTAAAATGTATGTAAACAGTACCAAAAGGAAAGCCACAAAGCCACTAGATAGATTATGTAAAATAAAATATACAATAGACAAATGAAGATACCACATGCATTAAAATATTTATGTAGATGTTATACATTGCAATAAGAAAATAAAGAAATCTAGATTCTGTTGAATATTAGTATTCTGAAATGTGGCTTTAGGATGCTAAAAATTAAAAATAGTCTTAAAAAACAACCAAAAACAATGAAATGTGTCAATAGAATCATTTGGGCAATATCCTTCTAATTAATATTGCCTTATTCAAAGTAAGCTAGTAAAAAAGCTTAATAGTCTTAAAAAAAGACAAAAACCAACGAAATGTGTCTGTCAATAGTATCATTTGGGAAATATCCTTCTAATTAATATTGCCTTATTCAAAGTAAGCTAGTAAAAAAGCAAATGCATTAACTCACCATGAGGTTGTAGTCTTGAGTTTTTGTTTCTAAGTGTCACAGTTTCTGAATCCACTGCATCAAACACATGTTCATTATGTAACATATACCGTTCCATGACTGTATATCCAGTATCATCCAGCCTCCAGTCTTGTCGTTTCCGTGATACAGCGAGCGTGAACGGCCCTGCTGTATTTTTATGTAGAATACTATTAGCTTCATCGTTGGTTACGGCAATCATACTCTCACCGTTGAACTCCAAGAGCTGATCTCCGACAAGTAACTGACCGTTTCTGTGTGCAGCAGAATTTGGCAGGATGTGCTGGATATAGACACAAGCGATCGGCGTGTCTGATCCTCCTTCAATTCGCAAACCAAGCATTTCTTTCTCTCGTGGGTTTATCTAGTGAAAAAGCAAAACACTGTTTGAGGATATATAAATACTTTAGGTCAATCATTATGAAGGTCAATTGTGCGATTGATTACAATTGTTGAAGGTCAAGTTGTGATGTCATTTCTTGTTTTGTTGACGTTTAAAGTTTTTATGTACAGGACAATTACATTATCACTGTATAAGAATAACATACGTGACAATCATTAGTTATTACTGTATGAAATGAATCAAGGTAAAATGAACAATATTATTATTAATTTCAATATACTTTCATTAAACTAAAGTTGAATCATTACAATTTTGATTGCAAATTTGCATTGTCAACGTAAAAAAAAATCAATTAATTACATTTCTATTTTACTTTTGTTTTCAGTACTTTGTTAATCATTAATTGAAATCCACATATCAAACTCAAAATTAACATCTTCGTTTACAATAAAAAACATGAATAACAAAATTCTAATTGATTCAAAATTAAAAAGGTCAACAATATTCATGTTCTATAATAATCTTTACAAGAAAATCTTAGTTCAAAGTACAGACTAAGTGTTTAGTGGACCTTGTGTACATACCTGAACTTCCAAGACACCTTCATAAGGATCATCATCATAGCCATGGGAAAATCGATTGGGAAAGTCCGTTTGATCAGGTGTTGTTATCTTTGGTAAAACATCAGGACTGACTAAATAGTCTTCTTGCTGTGGTTGAGGCAATTCTTTTGAGAGTACTTCCTTCTTCACAACATTTCTACCATAACTTGTTAAAGGCTCTTTTACCTCTTCTATTCCTTTGGTTGCCTTAAGACTGGGTGAATCAGACTTTTTTCTCAAAGCAGAAATTCTATCTACCGATTTGGATATATCTTTTTTAGCATTTGTTTTTACTGGTGATGTTTCCCTCTGATGGATTGATCCTTCTTTACGTTTCTGTTGTCCAACAGTAATCAATTTACTTTTTAAATTTGTATCAGAATCTTTTGATTTGGCAACTGGATGTCGTTTTGGAGAAGTTTTCTCTTCATCTTTTTGAAAATTCTTTCTCTTAGGTTTAGGCGATACATCTGATTTTGAAGCTTGTACAAATTTTGTTGAAACTGGTTCTCTGTTCTTTATTCTGTCCTGTTCCATCTTCTTTTTTGGCGACAACTGGGGTGACTTTTTCTTAGTTTCCTGAAGTCTTGTGAAAGCTTGATTCTGGGATGATTGTTTAGTAGAACCATTTCCATTTCCAAGAGGTTGGCGCTTACTTAAACTACTTTTCTCTTCTTTATTTGCAGATTCTGCTTTGGAATTCCAATTAAATTTTTTCCCATACAACCTTGCCTTACTGTCTCTGGACGATGTTGATGTTGGTGTCTTTTTTGTGTCAGATAATCTTGAAGCCTTGGTGCTTTTCCCAAGATCAATTACTGTTGACATTTTCTTTGGTACTGCTAGTTTTGCTGGTGTTCCTTTAATTGCTTTTTCACTAGTGGCAGCAGGCTTTTGGAATTTTTCTTTCTTGCTTTTAATATCTTGTTTATTTGACAGCTTTTGAGATATTTTAAGGTTATCATATGAATCAGCTTCCAATTGGTCTGTGTCTTCAGATTTTGAAAGAACTGGCGAAGAAGATGCTGATGGGGAAGCTGGTAATGAAGAAGATGATGATATTGGAGATGATAGTGTTGATTCTGATATTGGAGGTGACGATACATTGGATGATGCTTTTGATGTGGTTTCAGGGAATGGTGGAGAAGACGACAACGATGATGGTTTTGATGATGACAAAGAAAGAGATGATGGAGGTGATACTTTTGATGTTAATAATGAAATTGGTGAGGATGGTTGTGAAGCAGTTAATGCTGATGAAAGAGGTGAATTTGATCGTGAAGATGGAATTGATTCAGTACCACTTCTTTTTTCCTTTTCAGTGTTATCCTCTACAGGTTCAGAAACTTCAGAAATTGGTAAAGAGTCCAGTTTGTTATTGTCAGATTGACATGGATCTTTAATAGAATGAAAGACAGGTTCCATTTTGACAGCAGACAAGACAGGTGTACATTCCTCTTTGGAAGATGTTTCCTCATCTGTCTTTTTAGTTTGTTCTCTTAAAATTGTCTTTGAAAATGAAGATTTCTTTTTAACTACACTCCCAAAAAGAGCAGCGCGATCCTGAACACCACCTTTTCTTGCAGATTTTATCTCTTCAGCTGTGAGCCTCTTGTTAAATTTGTCATTGAAAGTTGGGGTTTTCTTTAAAAGCTTTTTATTCTGTTCAAAAATATGCTTAGACACAATATTATCTGCCGTTGTCTGTGATTGTGCTCTCCTCAAATGAACTGGCTTTACTGGTATTTCAGGCCTTGGTGATCCAGGAGAAATAGGTCTACCCTCATTAGCAAATTGATTTTGAAGATCTAATGGTACTTCTTCTTTCACTTCTTTTAAGTTGGCTGTTTCAACAATTTCCTTTTCATATGTTCTTGTAGATAGTTTTGATCTGTTGGTGTTTTGATCATCAAAAGATGCTGCTTTTAATTTAGATAAAAGTAACATTTTAGCATTATGATCAAGCTCAGTTTTTTTCTCTATTGTTGGGTGAATGTTGTATGCAAGAGTGAAATCTGGATTAACATCCAATTCACATTCCACAGATGACAAATGCGTTGCTTTAATAAGCTTTTCTTGTGCTGCAGAATCAATTTGAGAGCTGACAACTGCAGAAGACTTGTTGGTTGGTGATATAGAATCTAAGCTCCTGTCAATTTTTTTATTGCGCGGAGATGGTCCAACAGAATCATCAGTTAATGATGAATTTTCTTCAAGTTCACCTGAAAACATTAATAATGAGTTGTCACTAAAACCAGTTGGTGGTCTAATATCGTCGGTAGATGATTTTTCAAAATTAGGATTATCTGAAGTCTCTGTAATCAAATCATCTCCAAAATCACTGCCATCCGATTGTAAATAATTGTTACTTCCTGTGGAATCATCTAAAACTGAAGCAAAAATGTCATCAACAACACTTTGTAAGGCATCACTATCCTGATTACTTTGAACTTGATGGCTGGAATCAGTTTTAACGGTATGGTCATTAGAAAATGTTATTCCATTACATTTAATCTCAGCATAACCTGGTGATTCTTCCATTGTGTTGGCTAAACTGATGTCTGGACTGCTTTCAGATGACATAATGTCATCAATGTTAGTCACAGGAGGATCTGCATCTCTAATATCGTTTAATGCAACATGAAGTCCATTACTTAATTCCTGTATCTTACAATTCATAAGATCATCAGATTCTGTAGGTGACAATATTTGGTCATGGTGATTTAATTTAGCATACAAAGGTGAAGTCTCTAGCATAGATACTTCTTGTTGGCTTTCTGTATCAGAATTTTGAGCATCATCAATAGGCTCTGTCTCCAACATTAACATTTCACCAATATCTTCTTCATCATCTTCATCATCGTCAACTAGCAGATTATTATCAAAATCAGAATTAGGAGCATCTTCTTTTGTAATGTCTTTAGATTTCTGTTTGCCTTTCATACTGATCAAATCACGCAAACTTGATAATGCCTTTCCATGGTTTTCTATGGTTTTCCAGAATTTAAATTCAAAACCATTACTGTTCTTGTTCTTCGTATTTAAGACATTTTCATTTTTAGTTGTTTCTATTTTGTTCCAGAAAGAAGATTCTTTAGTACTTCGGTTCTCGGAATCTTTATGTCCATTTGAAAGAACAATATTGAATTTTTCTGGCAAGACATTAAAAACTGAAACAATATCTGTATACGAAAGACCTTCTAAACTTTTTCCATTAATCTCCAGAATCTTATCACCTTCTAACACCTGGTTTTCTAACTGTACATCATTGGCACGTGCTACTGGGCCTTCTTTGTGAACAACCCGCACAAACACTCCAGTAACATGTTCTGATGAGTTTGGCATACCCTGAATGTTAAGTCCCATGCCGAGACGTTCTCCATGATTTCGTTGAATTTCAACAACCTTTATTGATTCTTTATCATACTTGCGGAAAGATCCAAAGTTCTTTGTTTTGTTAGAAATTGCAAAATCTTCACTATTTTCTTCCGTCTTCATGGCTTCTTCATAAGCGTCTAGAACAGCTTCATATTGAGAGGTCAATCCCGGTTTACCATCAACTTTGTTCCCGTTATCTGCAACCTTTACCTGACTATTTGATGATGTCATTGCTATCTCCATTATCTCAGAATACAGAGGTTCAGCAGCTATAATTTGGGCCTTCTCTTCAATAACATCAAAACTTTGCATTTTCTGTAGATTTCTTGACTGTTTTTTCATTCGGTTTCTTGGCGAGCTTCCCAGAACAGCATCGTTGTCATCAATGATGGGTTGTTGAGAGCCGTGTGAAATGACTTCATGTGAAAAGCTTGATTTGACATTAGATTGCATATGGCTGCGGGAGCACTCTTCAGCAGAAAAACGTTTAAATGGAATCAATTCGTCCTATAAAAGATAAATACAAGTAATTAAAAAGAAGGCAGAAACGAAACAGAAATTTAATACTCTAAAACACCAACAGCAATATCTATAAAATACAAAACATATTGTAAAGAACATGCTATTAATATCCTTAAATTATCAGAAACATTTGAAAACAAAACAGTTAATCATGAAAAAGATAAAATTGAAACATTGATTTGTGCTGTATGAAATCTAATGTACTCTATACTATAGCATGCTTAAAAGATCTAATACTGAAAACATTCTTTTGCAAGGTTCAATAGAATTTTTTTGTAATGCTTTAGTTAGTAACATTACTTTATAAAAGCATTTACATTGAAGTTCAAAAATGTTTCAAGCAATGATAATTATATCGAGGAATATGAATATGTGCTAATACATCTCTCTGCCAATCAAATCAACTTGATCTATGTACATAGAGGGAAATGGTAAACAGACCTCTACAATCATATTGAGTGTAAATACATCGGTAATTTTTAGGAAAATAGAATGTTTTAAGTGTTTATCTAAATCTAATAGTTCATGGTCGATTCTACACTGTAGGACTGAAAGACTAAAAAAGTCAACAATACCGTACCTAGCTATAATTTTGTAACTTTTTAGGGTTACTTGTAATTTGTGTTTTTCATATTTGTATTTTGATGGAGTAATTTGTATTGTAATCCACCCTTTTCAGTTTTGCTGCTGGTGTGGAAGTTCTTTTTAAACCATTAGAAAAAGAAAAAAAAAGACTGAGCATGGCTCCTTTACTTTGTTAGGCAAAAAAGATGCTATTTTAAAAATATTCCATTTAACATAAATTGATATAAACTGAGATTAATTATATTACATTAGGATTGTAAAAGCCTTTTTATAGTATGAAGAGATCCAACTTTTAGTGACGACATTGCAGGGTAAGATATTTCTTCTTTCCTTATTGAAGCTATTCGAAGGGAATGATCAGGGATTGGTCTACCTGGCACAAAATCCATATTAATATAATTATTTAAACCATTTTAGTAGTGTACGCAGTACAAAAAGAATGAAAGTTTGTTCTAAGACGCTGGATAGATAGAATAAGAGAGTGTCAAAATGGAGTGTGGGTAATTAGGACAACCAAGTTAATTTAATCAGCAGTAGAGATTCTACAATACTTTGAAATTTACTTCACCACTGCCATAAAAGCAACACAGTAGCACAACATTAAAATGAATAAAACAATGTGTCTAAGTGATGATACTAAAACCTACCACAGATGACCATCGTACATGTTTACCAAGCTGCTTTGCATTATAACAAACAATAAAATGTTTACATTTAGCATTGCTGTGGTGATTATAGGTACAGACAACTTTCCCAAAATAGGACACCATTTGGGCTGCCTCAAAATGGTCAGTGTGTGTTATACTGTAGTAGGAAATATTTTGTGACCTTTTGGACCATTTCCGTTTATGGCGTCCGACTGTGGGAGAGTTGACTGTAGTGCATAGAAATACTAATAATAATAATTGTTAAAGTTATCAGATCTTAAGGTTATGTATAGGTATATTTAAATCAGTAGTGTATGTCTGAACATCAAGACTATAATATCCCAAAAAATGGTTTATATATTTAAAATGACATATTAAATACAGTACATAAAGCTGGATGTTTTCCTTACATATTAATGATAGTGAAGTCCAATAGAGAACCATTAATACATTAACAAAATTTATTTATTCACAATACACTATTCCCATGCATAGGCCCAATCATTCCTATATTAGTTATCTATGTCTCTAAAATTTATCTTAAATCTCCATTTCTCAGCTTTAACCTCACACTTACCTTTGGTTTGATGACAGTTGGCAGTGTTTGATAACCATATGCTGACACAGGAGATAATGGCATGCCTGGAAATAAGCAACAAGGCAAATTTGTATTAAAATCAATAATAAACAATAACGTTACATTGATCTAGATCACACAATTATACAACATATTAAAATAATGTAAACATACTACATTTCATTACCTACAGTAGTAAGGCCATATGTAAAAATGTTAATTTAACAGTCAGGATTCAAAAGTTATGGAAAGGGGGACTAGAAAATAGCAAACTTTTGTTTCGGCATGGCAGAAGGATGAGACGTTAATTTAAAAGACTGTGATAATTATGAAATATAATAATACATGTATCACTCATCACAGCCTATTGAAATTACCGTCTCTTTCATGGCAAAACAAAGCTCGCTTACAGTAAACCATTTGTTAAGTTCTTTGAACTCATTTGTTCCACATATCTCTCTTAAATACATGAGGTTTATTGTAATACAGTCAACTCTCTCAACACCGGACTCTCTGAAAACCGGAAACTCTCCCAGACTTTTCATGAGGTTCAAAAGGTTCCAAATCCATTTTTAACATTAAATACACATTCTGAAACCAGACTTTCCGGAAAACAAAACATATTAAGCTAGCCCAAAGCTGTACAGTATTGGGAGAGTTGACTGTATAATTATTTTATTAATAATGTGTGGAAATCAATAAAAACAAACTACCTGTCAGGCTATCTACATTTGCTGCTTGCTTCAATCGTGATGATGGGGAGTTAACAACTTGAGGGACAGAATTCCTTGCTGGTAGAGCAGGAGGAATGTTCTTTGATCCCTTCATAGGTACAGCATACAACGGATGGCTAGTAAGCTGTGCTGGTGATGTCACTGTCACTGCCTTTTCCATTTCATTCGATGAATCCTGTGATGATAATGTAAAGTTGATTGCATGATTACAATAATGAATAGCTTTAAATTTGAATTTATCCTATTTATTTTATTTATTTCATACTCATCCAACAGCGAGCACAAACTTGCCAATTACAGGATGAGATAAACTATTCTATAGTTTATTATGCTTATAAACTAAGTCTCATTTGAGGCTTAGGGAGTGGAGTTGAAAGAGTCGTGAGTAACAGCCCTGGCACTAGGTCAGGATTGAGCCATGGAGGAAATATTCCTCCATGATTGAACCATGGATCTTGGGATTGGAAGGCAAGCATGTTAACCACCAAGCTACAGCTCCACTACTACTATACTATATTTTCATACTAAAGTCAGCACTAAATGCACTGCTAGACCCAGTACATTCGAGAATCTAAAACATTTACATGGGTTGGTATTTTTCAGTGTAACTACACGCAACACGCGTTATTCCCAGGTTAATGAATCTGGTGTGAAAGGGAAATTTATCCGGACGCGACACAGGTTTGTTCTAAGCTCGGCAGTGTAAAATGGGTAATAGATCAACATGCTCATTTACAACCTGCCTTAACATAGATTTTTTTATTTTGAGCCTTGAAATTTTTTTTAAAGAACTACGCAGTTAAACCAATTTGCATTGACTGTCAGGACTTTTATCATGCATCCTCTCACATTTACCTATAAACTAGGTGATTTGGGGAATGAAGAAGGGTTAGGGTTGGCTTTGAAAAGAGCAAGATAATAATAATAGCATGGGATGATACATGAAATATTTATAATATAAAAATATTTACTTGAATACTTAGTTTAAAGATTGTTATGGAATATCTAGGGGCCTTTTTCGGGAAGCTTATTCAATCAGGAAGCTTATAATTAAAAAGTGCCTTGACTTGTGATAACAAATATGAGATTTAAATTATGATTTAAAAGATTTGGTACACAAATTTGAAAACTATACGACTAGCCTATTAGATGCACAATGGCACAAATTTAAATAAATTTTACTAATAAAACACTATACAAAACTATTAATATAAACAATAAAGAATGCACACATATTGAATAAGAGGCTTTATGTTGACCTGGAACTGAAAGAAACTCCACTATAAATAGCAACTAATTTAATAAAACCAACTGTATGCGAAAGAAACTGGTGTGCAAGTGCTTATGCTGACTTGCAACTAAAAGTAAATGGTTACTGTATATGCTATTTGCGAACAGGATGGCAGCATTCATGAACATGAGTTTATCTGTATCTGTATAATTGAAATTGTATAAATATTTTAATTTGAATTGCAGCCGGAATTTCAGTTTTCTCAAAGTTTCTTTCAGTTCCATGAGCTCAGCGACTTACATGCAAGAATACAAGTAACATCTAAACATGCTAAACAGTATGACACTAGAACATAAGAAAATTACTAATAACAAAAGAAATAATAATATAGCTCTCTCTCTCTCTCTATTTTGAATCATATTTATATACAATTTTGAACAATATTAAATTTGACATTTGAATATTGATATTATAATACACAAACCGAAACTTACACTAGATCCATCACTGCTGCGGTCAGTGTCCTGCTAACCATAAAAATACAATGTATGTATTGATTTAATATAATACAGAAAGTCTCTATGTGGAGTTACCATACTTTGCTTCTATGTCAGGGTGTACCATGGTGTAGTACCATGATGTGGTTTTGTATAGGTTTCAGTACAGCAAATTTACTACCCTGTGTGTCTGATTATCAATTACATTATTATGGGATAGATAGATTTATTTCAATATCAAAAAATAGTTTAGTCTATATAAATCAACTTAATTTGATTTAAAGGGTAAATGCATTTTCGTAAATTATTGGGAGATTGAAAAAAAAAAAATTTACTTCAGAGAGATGAATTCAGAGATAACACGCCTACGCGGATTGCTGGATCTACTGCACGATGTTAATTAACATACATGTTTTTTTTTTTACTTCTATTTGAAGACAATCAAGTATCAATTAAGAGATAATTTCTGTCATCCTGGGTGGAGTCACTATGTTTAAAGTTTAAGGCTTTTCTGGTTAAAAGTTAAATGAACTAATGTGAGACTTTGTTGAAGTAGACCACAGATTAAAGAAAAGCCAATAAAGAGAAAAGGGGATTTCACCACCAATCCTTGTTACAGTCTTACAGTAGTTATGTATGCTTATATCAGATGGGGTGCTGTGCTCTGTAAAGCCTGGTTTCCATAAAATCGCTACACCGTTTCCATTGAAATCGCTACACGCGCAAATGTCGCCGACGCGCATCGGGGAGGTCTCCCCGATTTATCGCAGACAAATCGGCAAAGTTCAACCATGTTCAACTTTGCCGATTTTGTCGGCGATGAGTCGTATACGCGTATACCAAAAAATATTTAGCGCTCGCGTACTAGATCCCCGATAAATTCTAGCGTTTCCATAGAATCGCTACGCTCTGTCGGCGACAGCAGTCGTCGACATGGTGTAGCGATTTTATGGAAACCAGGCTTAAAGTAAAATATAAGGCTTTGTGTAAGGTGTTAACACCATACAAGCCCAAACTTTAGCTATCAAATACTTCTACAAGATAATGGAAAAGAAAGTCGATAATTGGCTTTGAGTAAAAGCTATTGAATAAATCTGATTTTTTAAAGTTGAAAGTTTTGAAGAGGAAATGGTTTTCACAAGGTAAACGATGATTATAAGTTTAAAGGAAATTCAAATCTTGATAAAGAAGAAACTGAATCTGATCCAAGTACACAGATACATTTACATGTAATTTTGATCCATTTAGAATTAAGAGCTTACAGCTTAAACTAACTAAAGTTTATCTATAAAAATGATTTTTTTCAATTCTCATGAATACTGCATGATTACGTAAATTTGAAAGATATAGTCCTATATTAGCTTTTCTTTTTAATAATTAAAATAATGTTCTGATATGCTCATCTTTGATTAACTAAATCAATATGATGAAATCACCTTTGAAAGTTCAATAGAGATTACTTTGCTATACAAAATGGCTACACATAATGATCTCAGCAGAGTTATAATAACTATGAAAGTAGATTAGTTTTTATATTTGATTTACTTTTAAACATCAAGATCAACATTCATATAGTTAGATTATCAAATATTTAATGTATGCAAGTTCACTATAAATTGAATATGCATGAACTGCGTAATTAAATATGCATCATGTTGATATGAATACCAAATGTATGTGAACAAGCATGATTTGAATATTCTTTTCTTTCATTTAGTAAATACTTACTATTGGGTTAGGATATCGAGCAATTTCCAAGACAACTTCACCCTGCTCCAAGGCACCAAGTATTCCCTGAGCCTCTTGCAGGCCAACATTTAGCAGACTTTGTCCATTAATGCTCAACATTTCATCACCAAACCTAACATAAATACACAGGCGATAGAATGGTATCATTAACGGCATAAAAATTATGTTAAAAGACATATATGAAACACATAAAGTAATAAATAAATATGTATAGTAACTGGATGGTATGGTTAAGGAAAGGTTATCATAATTTAGAGAACACACACAAAGTAGCTCCATCATAGAACCCAGACATTAAGGACCACACAGCTCCTGTCATGAAAAGTGCTTTCTTTGTGGCTGTAAGTCATGGTTGACTGTCTGTTCAAGCAACATCGTGTTAACCTGTTGTATAGAGCTTTGGTCTTACAGGAAAGGCAATCAATCAGTGAAGATAATAATTACAAAATGACTAACCAAAGTTTATCTTCAATTTTTGCTTGGGATGTTGGATCAAGGTATTGTACATAGATTCGACGTTGGTCTGAGCCTGGAAGTTGAAGGCAAACAACACCAATTCCAAGACTGTTACCAGCTACAGATGAATAAAAACAAATTAGAATGTCATACATTTTAAATAAATGTGCTTATTTTTAGGATATCTTAATTATTAGCAACAACACACTGCAATTCAAAGTCTTTATCACTCCAAACCTCTGCCCTCCGAGAACTAAAACAAATGATACTGTAGAAGATTTTACCTTGTGTGAGCTGGTTACACCAAGTGAATTGATTATAGAATAAACTTACATTTTTCTAGGACAATACGATGGGTAACCTTTGCTTCTTTTGGAGTCCTAGAAGGTGAACTGTTAGGTGTTTGACAAGGTGAATCACTTGGCGTTGTACTGGGTGTGTCATCTGGTGATGCCCAAGTGTCAGGAACCTTTTCTGGTGTAATGCTATCCTCTATGTCATTGCTAACTCTATATTCTAAGCCAACCTCTTGCTTTCCTTCTTTACTAGACCAAACAATATCTTTCATTTTCCTGAAAAGCAAACAGGATTGTGGCATTTTTCAATTTTGATGGCAGCGTTGTTTATATGCAGGGTTCACACCAACGACCGCATGATGCGGGAAAATTATTATATATACTAGGGGTTTACAACAGGTGGTGTGATAGTACATTTCATATGACCCGCGAAGAACTGAAAGAAACAAAAGTAATTGTTGGAAAATGTCCTCATAGAATTGCAAGGCTTTGTCCCATTGTCTACATGTGACGTTTATGCTCTATATCTAGCCTAAAAAATTATTTGTAAATTACACTTTACAGTACAATCTAGCCCGTTGAAAACCCCTTTTCATATATACTTTTGTAGAATCATTTCTCTTATTTGTTTCATTTACATAGTGGGTTCCACAAGCAGAAGGTGTCATAATTCATTTTCATATCCAATCCAACAGCAGTTCTAATATACTTTAAAGAAACGATAAAAAGTCAAACCTACAAAATGCAAGATGACTAAAGAGTAAGCAAGAGGTCGTAGGTTTAAACAATTCAAGGTATACATGAAATGATTTTACACAACAAAGCCATCACAAAGAAATCTTCATTTTTACTTTGTTATAGTACTAGAACTAAATATCAGTATAATAAACATACATCACTATCACTTTCATTACATATGCCATATAAACTGGCAGTGTGTTGGCACCAATTCAATATGCATTATTAAATTATACTTGAAATTCACCAAGAAACACAGGACTGCTACTGTACATTACTTTTCGTACTTTTAGCCTAAATCTTGAATAAAATTATCATATTTTTTTATGTAGGCCTATATGATATTCCAATTTTAAAACTATAGTAATATTCATGGTAATGTATTGTCATCATAATTTAATAAAACTGTCAAATTATTTTGACACTTGCAGTCCTTCCTTGCCCCTATCTATTTACATTCTTCTTCTTATACCTGTTTCACACCTTGCATAAATTGTTGAACTTTTAAAAAAAGATTATGCATTCTTGATCCTTGAAAAATGTTGATAGAAAGCATTGTCATTGTTTAGTTAGGGGCGCTAATAATAAATGTTATGTACTGCAATTGGTCAGTTTAATAGTGCAAATACACATGGTAACAAAAACTGGTTTGCTTTTCCCCAGAGATTTTATAAGGGTTATCCGTGTGAAAACTTTGTAAACCTGGTTGAAACTTTATTACAATTTGTTACTTTTTCCAGTGTGAAAGGGTATTAGAAGACATTTACATCTAATCTTACTGAAGTTTTACTTCCTGACATATCAACTACTGTTAGTGTTACTTATTATGTAGATAAGAAATTACAAAGGCCAGCCATATAGTCTTAATTTATTTCAACAGACAGGCTTGAAATTCCCTTCTCCAACAAAATCATCTATACCCTTCTTGTAAAAAGGCCCACTTTTTCTTTTCCTGAAACTTAAACTCTATAGCCACAGACATCTTATTAATTAGGCAAGAAATTATAAAGGCCAGCTAGTAGTCTTAATTTAAACTAGTAGCATTTGAGTCACACACAATTTGTAGATAACTGACTCAGAAATATAAATGCGTCCTGTCGTTAACCTTGCGTCTTTTATCGCAAGCATTTGTGACAACATAGGTGATGCGATAACCATGTGACAAGAACAAAACTTCATTGGAATATTATTAGAATCAACTTAGTAATTTTCTTAATTTGTAACAACAACAAAAAACCATTTTTAATATAATAAAAAATGGTAAATTTGGTATTTCTTCTAGAGAAAACATTAATTGGGTTTATAATGTGTATTTATTCTTGTGTGCCAACTTTAATGCTGTGATAACATAATATAAACTTACTAATAATGATTCATTACTAAATTAAAAAATAAGGAATTTTGTAATAATCAACATTTATAATGACATTTCTACTGTACAAAGATCATTGTAAAGAAACTACAAAGTATGTATGACTACTGTGTATGTACAGATGTGTATTAAAGGTCATTTCAAATCATTGAGAGGGCAGTTTGAAAATATTTGTGATCATAAACCTGTGCATTATAATGCAGTATGCTTTCATAAAATTCTAGCGATGCTATAATTGATTTAAAAACATATTTATTTCATTCCTATAAGTAATAATGCTGGTTTTGTATATTGATAAATAAATTAACATTCTTAGTGTACCAGTCACAGAGCAGCACAACCATTTCGAAACACTTCTAAGAACACTGTGTTCAATTAGTCTTTCCAGACAATGGCTAATAATATTGATTAAGTTTAATAAATGCCTGATGAACTTCCAAACCAGATGAGGATATACTGAGTACTTTGAAATAGCTTACAACAATCAAACCATGGAGCTATTTATAGCTCCATGATCAAACTAATAGTTACTCTCTTTAGTTGCATTTATTTGCATTTATTGTTATGGTATGGTATATTTAAAAAAAAAACAAAAAAACATACAGTATTAAATAAAAAAGGTGGTAATTTTTATTAATTTAGATAACTAGATGGCACACTCGCTTCGCTCGCGTACCATCTAGGTCGTGCCCACAGATGGTTCTCGAATACACAGTATTTTCCAGCGAGAAAAAAATGGAGATTTCAAATGTACGTACTGCAGGACTATGATACATTGTCGTTTACAGAAACGAATAAATATACACGATGATTTATGTAGTCAGCTAAAATTAGCACCCTGGGAATTACTTCCGAGAGAGAAACAAAATGAGTCAAATTTTTTTATTTGGACTCATTTACAAACCCAATTTGTGTTTTGTATGTAACATTAAGGGTTGAGGGATGGGGGAAGAAGATAGGTACAAAAAGGAAACATTTTAGAATATATTCTTATCCACTCAGTAACGAAATATTGTTTTTAATGTTTTATAGGCCTATAAATAATATACCACTAAATACAGTAAAACATTTACGATTTAATACTTTGTTAAAACTCTCACTGTCATAGTCTATTGAAATAGTAAAGTACATGTAACGATACACGTACCACTACGTACGTTTATATATTTTTAAATTATTAATTAATACAAACGTTGAGAAGCAACTGTCAGTAATAACGTTTATTTATTTGTATATTATATGTTTATAATCTAACAATACCTTAACAGTATTGTACAGCATTGCAATACTATTTATGTTTATTCTCCAAGGGGGCCCATAAATTTAAATCTATACCTCTATGGTTAAACCAAATAATTTGGAATGTTCCATTCATCACAAATCAATACATTTGTAAAAACGTATATTACATGTATCAAAATAGCATTTTTTAAAGAAAATCGGCCTGTCTTCAACATCATGATGCTGTACTCGAACTGTTCAACCGGTTTTCAGCTATTAAAAACAATTATCGTAGGAGGAGATAGGAAAATGCGAAGCGTCCTCGTATTATTGTGTGCGGGTATTTTTCAAATTGACATCCATTAGACAGTGTATACCACGATCGGAAAACACCCCTATTTGGGGCAAATCTTTGAACCTAAATTCGTTTTAATCGTCAATAACTAATTATCGAACTCAATTTAATTAGTAAACAGGGTTACATCAGGTGGTTAAAATTAGTACCGAAAGTACGAACCAACTTTATATACCATCGCGTAAACATTCTAGAAATAACGCACGATTTACCGATTTTTGCCCTTACGTAAATTTATATATAGATTCAATATTGTAATTGTAACAATAACATATATTATTAACAGGTTACGGAGGTTACAGTTAACTTTCCCAATACAGGACTTTAACACAATGTACTATTAGGTAAAACCTATAGTTTCAGACAAACAGAAAAACTAGATGAAATGTTATTATAGCATTTTTTTATATAATGAAACTAAAAATGAAACAAACAAAAATAAACTTTTACTTTGGACAATTCTTGTCACTTGTATTTGTTTGTAATGTAACTTTATTTAGATACAGTACATTAATCCCAGTGTACATGACTTTTTTGAGAGTTAATAATATTGAGCACCCTATTTTTAATTACCTTTCATGGTTAAATAAAAAGTTATAACATTTGTATAAATACAATTATAATCCAACAGATGTCCGCAGTTGCAATTAATGTGTCTTAGGTAATACACAAAGTATTATGTATAGAAAGTTAAATTTATATATAAAGTTTAAATTCAACATAAAAAATCCATTTAAATATTATACACTCTTAATTATCTTGTCTGCATTTTTTCAATTCAATTCAATTAAACTTTTATTTCAGACAATTGTTAATAACTAGATGGTACGCTCGCTTCGCTCGCGTACCATCTAGTTCGTGCCCACAGATGGTTCTCGAATACACAGTAATTTCAGCGTAACAAAACTGGCGATTTCAAATGTACGTACCGCAGGACTATAATACATTGTCGTTTACAGAAACGAATAAATAGACACGATGATTTATGTAGTCAACTAAAATTAGCACCCTGAGAATTACTTCCGAAGGAGAAACTTATCACAAAATGAGTCCAAATTTTTGATTTGGACTCATTTAAAGAAACCCAATTTGTGTTTTGTATGTAACCGTAGGGTTGAGGGATGGGAAAGCGGATAGGTATAAAGAGGAACAATTTTTAAATATATTCTTTATCCACTCAGTAACGAAATATTTTTTTCATGTTTTATAGGCCTATAAATAATATACCTCTAAATACAGTAAAACATTTGCGATTTAATACTTTGTTTATTTTATTTATTTATTTATTATTATTTTTTTTTTAATATTCATTGTACACTAATTTTCCCCGTATATGGCAAGAGATTCCTAATTATATTAGAGAACATTCTTTATTTAGTTTAGTTAAAACTGTCACTGTCATAATCGATTTTGTCAAAGTATTGCAAGTTTATTCTCAAAGGGCCCATATATTTACCTACCGTATGTGTTAAACCAAGGGCTCATAAATTTACCTACTTGCGTTAAACCAAACTCTGGCAGACTGAGAAATTGGGATGTTCCATTCATCGCAAATCAATACATTTGTATAATCGTATATTAAATCTATCAAAATAGTATTTTTGAAAGAAAATCGGCCTGTCTTCAACATTATGATGCTGTACTCCAGCTGTTCAACCAGTTTTCAACTATTAAAAACAATTATCATAGGAGGAGATAGGAAAATGCGAAGCCTCCTCGCATTTTTGTGGCGGGTGTTTTTCAAGATGGACATCCATTAGACAGTGTATACAACGATCGGAAAACACCCCTATTTGGGGCAAATCGTTGAACCTAAATTCGTTTTAATCGTCAATAACTAATTATCTAACTTTATTTAATTAATAAACAGGGTTACATTAGGTGGTTAAAATCAGTACCGAAAGTACGAACCAACTTTATATACCATCGAGTAAAAATTCTAGAAGTAAGGCGCGATTTACCGAATTTTGCCCTTACGTAAATTTATATATAGATACTAAAGATTGTATAATACTTGCAAATAAGCTGGATATAGACCATTCCATTCATTATTAGGATAGTGTATTTTATTTTCAATGCCTACTGTCCCAAAACAAAGAGAAACGCAAACAAAAGCTCAGTATTAAGTCATTGTCCTGTTGTTTATGTTGTTTGTGAATGTGAAATCAATGCAAATGCTTACCTTCTGAAGGGCCAGAGTTTAGGGCTTGATGTGCTTGAGCTATTGGAAGGTGGTGCTGCTGAACTTGTTGACAGCCTGCTGTTTACAGTTAAATTTACAACACCTTTTTTCATTTGCTGACAGAAAAAACAATTGTTTGTAAAAGCGATTACCATTGCACACACACACTGGTCACTTCAATCTCAAGCACTGAATATAATACAAGATTAGTTGTGGTGGGCGGGGGGGGGGGGGGATTCTTGTCTATTTTGCATTGCAATAATAATGTCAATAATATCATATCGCTATATGGTTACAAGCAAATAATTTAGGAGGATGTAAAGCCGATTTTCCACTAGGCGAATTTGTTCGCGCGAATCGAAGGCATCAGCTAATA
Source organism: Antedon mediterranea (assembly GCF_964355755.1). Classification (NCBI taxonomy): domain Eukaryota; kingdom Metazoa; phylum Echinodermata; class Crinoidea; order Comatulida; family Antedonidae; genus Antedon; species Antedon mediterranea. Next base: position 22,991,411 of record NC_092675.1, read on the forward strand.
CGCATGCGTAGAGAAGGATTTGGAAGATGTAAACATGAATACACATGCGTACAAGCTGGCGCTTTCGATTCGCGCGAACAAATTCGCCTAGTGGAAAATCGGCTTAACATTTTGCTGGTTAAAACAAGGTACAGTATTAGTTGCATATACAAATGATATAATCATAGAGATAGTAATAATAGATATGAATCATATCACCAATATTCCAGTCATTTATCTGTCGGTATTATAAATATTAGTCCAGCAAAAAGCTGCCGTATAAAACAAAAATCAAAGGATTACGGTGTAATTACAGAATAATGTATAAAGAAATCAGTGAAAAAACATTTGTTTGTAGTGTGGTTTTGTATACATGTAAACACTCTATTTCTTTAAACTTACTATCAGCGTTTTATTAAGTGAACATCTATGTGACAATTACATTTGGTTAATTCTGTTATCATTCAGCATATCATTTCCAACATACTGTTCTAAGCAATTTAAAACGCGTGTTTATTTCCTTATCTTCAGAAATACTTTATCTGATACTAAACAACCAACATCTTTCTTTTTACAATCTGCATGTATTGGCTGGCGTCCAACCGACATGTTGCAGATTGAGATTTCAGAGATACTTATGTTTTCAAAAGATGCATATAAAGATTATGTAATATAAATATTAGAACGGCTTTAAATCATAAACTATTTCCTCCATCTGATATCATCTCCTGAAGCCTTACATCATTAGTCACTATTTAGACAGTATATAATAAAAATAATATTATCTTAATCATAAAATAACGTAAACAATAAAAACTCACCTTAAATTTATTAAGTGCTTGTTTATGTGTGAGGCCTTGGAACGATTGACCATTTACCTCTAATATTTCATCGCCTGAAGAGAAAGAAAAGACCATCAACATACTATAATTTTGTGTTGATTCCTTGCATATAAATATGTTTAGATAGTTATTTGTTTAATTATAATAAGATCACATTCAAGGTAACTGTAAATTCATTGTTACACAAGATAGATTAAAGAGGACAGGCTTTAAAAGCAAAACAAAAGTTATCAGGGTAGATTTTATTAGACTTATTTGGTCCAGTGCAAACAATTACACACCAGTACATTTGTTGTAATACGTAGCTCTGATAACTCTGTTTTTACTGGTTTCACACACTGCTTGTAATTGATAGATGAGTGAGTGGCTGTACATGACTGTATGGATATGAGAGTACAAAGAATAAATGTATTGTACTGTAAATCATATGACAGTCTGCTCTATAATTGAATCCATTTATTTATATTAGTTTAGTTTACTACCTTCTTTCAGTCTCCCATCTACAGCTGCTGCTCCTGCTGGAAATACTGTTTTTACATATATACTTTTGGTAGATGTTTCTGGATCTTGAGCTGAATAAATCGTGAAGCCTAGTCCCTTGCCTAGACCTCCTTTGATCAGTGAAACTTGCTGGACAACCGAAGGCACGCAATTCTTCTGTAAGAAAATATACTAAAACTTAACTATCAGTTTAAATTGTCTTCTTATACTGTACCGTAAAAACAAAGTTATATTTGTTTTATGGGTGCTGTATTTAAAAAAAGAAAAGAGAAGAAAAAATGTTATACTGTACTGATCAGAACCAAGTGGGAATAAAAGCTGTTTAGTACAGGAAAAAATTCTATACAATCAACTGTATACAATTCTACAAAGTACAGAACTGCATAAAGACATCCCACTTGATTTCAAGCACTCCTGGAAATGATGTGAAAAAACAATAACGCAACTAAAGTTGTAAGAAACGAGATTGTAACTCTGTATTTTACCATACAATCACCAGCTATTCTGTATTGTGTGAAAATATCATTAGGCAAAGTGGAAGAATATGCTTAAATGGTTTTAATTTTGTTTAAAATAATATAGCATAGATGTTTTATATTGTTGTTAAATATTACCCTTCCTTCTCCTCCACCCACCTGTCACATTGCACTATGAACTTTTAATTGCAATGAAATTTGACATACAGATGTATTGTACAAATTGGGGAAAGTGGATTATGTATCAAATGTGAGAGGCCATATGTACAGTATATGTCATACTGCATAGTTATAGCGAGGCTACATAACCACAATATTAAATTAAAAGGCCACCTTGGGTATTAAAGGATGTCATCCAAGGTTCTATAGTTTAAAACATGATATAAAATCATATATCATCAGTATAGGATCATAATCAAACCAGTTAGAGCTTGCCCACTAACTGTCGTAATGAGCATTATAAGTACCAGTGTTTTATAAGGCTGGGTGTGTAAGTAGCTATCAAACAGAATTAAACAACCATCATGTACAGTACGATCTAATATTCCAACATTCTTTCTTACTAAATAAAGGTATCAAATGTAAAATGTGTAGCACTTAAAAAGGAGCTTCTGGAAAATCAGCCATTTTAGGGTTCTAACCGTTCTAATAGTTCGACTAACCGACTATTTTTAATATGCTTTATATTAGTAGCTAGATGGTATCTAAAACAAAGTTACTTTCTATAAGTAAGAAATATTTAAAGTATTCTGTATAGAATTAACACAAAAGAAAGCTCCTAATTAATGAAGTCAAAATTATGAATGCTGATTGCTCTTGTTGATGACTCGAGGTCAAAAGTGCAGACTACAGGATGTCCTAAAATAATTAGAGCTGGTGATGTGCCAGTCCGTGTTTACATTGTTCATGACAAAATTTAATGTTGGACATATGCTCACCTTCTCGCCTGCATGTGGTGGGGGTGGGGGTGGCGATGACCAGTCTTTTTCTGCTTCGTCTGCAGAGTTCAATGCAAAGTGGTTGTGTGACCTTATTGATGAACTCAAGACACTAGGACAGGAACTATTTTCTGAAGTATCAGATGAGCCTGACGGAGACCGTTTTAGCTTATTCTTTATCTTGTGATAAAAAAAAGAACAAATGTAAATAATTAGGTAATTTTTAGCTTGAAGGAGTAAAAATGTAATGACCATGTTTAAGCTTGGTTCCTACAGAAGGTATTTTGACCCTACATGAATAACCGACTGTCAAATGATGTTTCGATTGGCAATACATTTCATCTGAGTTGGAACCAAACTTTAGAGTACTAAAATGAAGTCAGGCCTATTACTAGAAGAAATTTGAAGTGATAGCATAAAAGTTAGAATGCAGAGTTTTTAAAACTGAATTATTAATGGAATAATACACTAATAGTGTACAATGTATCATTATATCTCTTTTTTTTTAAATAAGTGTTGAAACAATTAAAAATGACTAATAAACTAGATATATTAGTAGACGTACAATTCAAAATATTTATATCTACATCCTCTATAGTTGTCATACCCTTATTCATCCCCTACATATATCATGTTCACTTGCCAGTTAATGGAAGTGCCGGATGTCTGACGGAACAAACCAGACCTTCGTCAGTCAGAGTTGACCTGCCTAGGTCAATAATTTTATTGTCTAATCAGAGATAACGATCATTTTTTTTTCGATAAAAAGGGCTTCTTATTTAGTCAGTGATCAGCTACAATTTTTTTCTTTTTTTTTGTATTATCAATTTCCACACATCAAACATATTTGATATTAAAGTAGTTAACAATAATAGATAATAGACTTTTTATTTCCACGATAACAAAATTTAAAATATCTTTGGAGCTTTTTTGAATGAATTTAAACTGTTAATTTATTGATAAGTATTCTTAATTGTCAATGTTACACAATGATGAAATGAATTATTATCTTACAATACATACTGTACAGTACTGTATCTACAGATTAAGTTATTTTTAGTCTTTAAATCAATCATTATAAAAGTGAATGTGAAATAATTTGAATCATAGAAGCCGCAGAGAATACACTTAAAAGAATAGAATGCATATCTTTATATCAATTTCACTTCTCTTTTATTTTCTTTTTTTGTGCGTGCTAATTATAAATGTTAATTAATATTTTAATAAAGTTGAAATGAAATCAATAGAAAACCCCACATTTTATAAATGCAATTAATCATTAAAGTTGAGTCACGTCCTATAGGGAAATCAACACTAAGAATGTTTCCTTGTCTTGTATAGCATTTAAATGCCAAGAAAATTCCAATCCCCCATGAATGCTTGAATTAAAGGGTGCTACATGATTTAAGATTTCTATCATTGATTATAATAGCATTGTACATCACGATGGAGGATATGTAAAAATTCCTATGCTTGAGTATCAAATAAATATAAACCAAATTAAAACAGCTACAGTAGAGTACGGTACAAAAAAATATACATTTTTTTTATGGCAACATTGTCTAAAACCTGTTATGTATATCAATCATCAACCATCTCCTCCACGTCTCACCCACCAACCTCTTTTAAAAATCATGGATCCAACTGTAGCCCCCACCTCTCCATCTACAGTATTACATTGAGGTGTGTCATACGTGTGTAAGCACTTAACGCCACTTCACAAATTACTTATCTAATAGCACACGCTAATGTATTGTTGTTAATAGATAACTGCACTATAAGAAGTTCAAGGAATTAAGTCTATTTTTAGGGTACATGTCAGTTTACGTCAGAATAGGGGCCTGTAGTGGGCTGGCACGAATCTCATGCTAACAAAATAATGAGGGAAGTCTATACTGAAGAAAGTACTGACATTATCTATACATTGCTACATTCAGTGTTCATTTATTGAACGCCAACACATGTTCATATTATTGTTGGCATTCACAATTTATGCATTTAAAAAAATAAAATTTCTTCATACTGTTTTTGGCAAAGAAAAATAGAGAACATGTTAGGAGTAAAATTGACCAAAGTACAAATTAAAAAAGTAATTCAAGCAAATTTGAGAAAAATCATAAACAGTGCTGATTGCAAGATCAAGACCATTTCTTGCTTGGTCCATACTACAGTAGGACGCAACGCATCTATGAGAGTGCAATCTGTCCAATCACAAGCGCTTGATTATCCAAACTGAAGCTTGTTATTGGCCAGCTTTCTTGTGTTGCACTTACAGCCTTGCATTGCATACTGGTGGGAAGATTTATACATGACACTTTACTTAGGTTTGGATCTCCATCCCTAATATTGTAAGCAATACAAGTACAGTTAATTACTTTTTAGTGAAAACAAACTATACATTCTATATAATTCTTTAAAGGCAATTTTTATGGTAATCCTTAACTTCAGACTACAGACACCTACTGTAGACTATTTGGTAATTTAATGACAACCTACCAAATGGATACTTTAAGTTTATGAGTTCATAGTGTTAAGTATAACTAAAATATCACTTCACTTGCTCTAATGAGTAGAAATGTACAGTAGCAAAAGTGACAAGTACAATTTCCTGATAAAGTACACATGATTTCACCCTCATAATTAGTTAATTTATATCGTTATTGAATGGAGTATTACTGTTATTTGACAAAGCTATTTCATTGAATTTTTAGTTTGCATGCTAACACACACCTTGGGAAGTTAGTGTAATTTATTCTAGATTCAAGAGGATGGTTTGACCATCTGTGACAATTTGTTGTTCATTTTTTTTTTTAGTTTTCGCAGTAATAATAAATCATGATCTTTAGATTTCATAAGATTTTTTCCTAAAATACACCCTTGGCCAGCATTCTAAAAATTTTGTTTTAAGAATTGTATTTGTTTTTTTTTTAATTATAGACAAAAATATTCTGAAACATCATGTGGTTATTGTGAGACTAAAGTACACCATGTGTTAATAACCTAAATTTCATTTTGGATTTTTGTAATAAACATTGAAATCAATGCCAATAATGCTACATAGAAGTTTATATACTGTGCACATTAATAATAGTTTATACGATGTACGACAACAAGTTTCAAAAACGATTTCTGAAAATATCAATACTGTGATTTATCAGTCAATAACCATAACTTAATTTAATGTTTAAAAAAGATCTGATCTACAGTAAAGAATACTACAGGGTAATAACTTCAGTCTGGTACAGTTCTTTGCCAAACATGCAGTTTAGTAATATTTAGCAAACCTGACACAAAAGTACAAACATGACTCAGTATCAACAGAGACTGAGATTAAGGATAATATTACATGCGCATGTTTTTTGATGTACATACACTAAACATATTAAGTGGTACAGCCATGGAAAATTATAGATCTTTGCAGTGTACTACTAGTGCTGGTGATATCCTTATGATAAGCTACAATACAAACATTATTGGCAGCAAAGTCAAATTACATTACACGATTCTTTATTTTATGATTTTTAAACTTCTAAAAGTGTTATTTACTACTGATCATGGAGCAATTGTCCAAATAATTCCTCCATGCTATGATTAACTTTTGTTTTCAGCCAATTCTTCATCGCATTTCATTCATCATGCCTATTTTAAGCTATTTTGGAAAGTTACAAAATCTTTCAGGCCACTTTTTGTAATGTCTGTAGAGAAGAAAGGGACATCATGGAGAAGCCAATTAAACAGGGTTCCTTGACAGCTATGCCAAAGCACTTCAGCACCAATAAAAATAGAAAATCCTGAAGGGATTTAACCATCAGAACAGTACCTGCACAGTTTGATAAAAATCTGACATTTGTAGAATGAAGTGTTGCAAAGAAAACCACTAAACAGAATCAAGTTTAAAATACTTAATCACGTACAGTAGGCAACCAAGCATGTGTTCCTTCCTTCTTACAAAAAAATTTCCCACCAGTAGCATACAGTAATGTTATTAGTATTGGAATATCGAGGGAAACTCCCAAAGTAATGGTTTGAAGTGGTTATTATGATGTTTAGTAAACAAGTTTTTTTGTTAATGTTAACTGTACATTGATAGGTTGTCCGTTTCTTTAGTAATTGCCTAACTGCAAGCACAGTGGTAAAAAAAATGTAAACAAGTTTTCTTTTACAATAAAAAAAAATGTTATAAAAATGTAAACCTCTGTTGAAGAACTCGTACTGTAGTTCATTGAATGAAAATGAGTGAAATGCTATCTGTTTATGTAAATACCCACTTGAACAATGGATTAATATTATGGGATATTAAACTCACCTTGCGTGCAATAACAAGTTGCACAACGTTTCCCGCATTACGCAGGATGTCGACGACCTCGTTGTGTGTGACACACATAAGATTATGTCCATTAATCATCAGTATCTCGTCTCCCTTCTGAAGTCGGCCATCCCTAGAAAATTATTTCAAAAATATATGACCTTAATATTATAAATTGTATAAAGTCACCTATTGAAATAAAAATAGAATGAAGGGATGTGTAAACATTAGCACTGAAGAGACGGTTAATAAATATTTCCTAATGATTTCATATGGTGGCGAGTATTTATTTTTTAATACAATTTTCTCTCATCATTATCTGTTTTCCCCTATAAATAAGCCAATATAAAAAGTCATGCCAAACTCTACAGTATATCATCAAAGAATCTAGAAAACGCCCATTAACTATAATATTAGAACAATACATATGTTTTTGCAATTCTTGATTGTGTATTTTGGTATCATTTGTGACTGTGTGTATTTGTATAGTATCTTGTTTTAATTTTTCACGCCATTTTCAAATGTATTTCCATTTTATATTACTATGGACAATCAAACAATATCAGTATCATAAGTATCAGATTGCCTTATATTTTAGATTCCATATTTCTAGTTTTTAAGAGTGTACAAAAACACTCCGAACAATAATTTTATAATAAATGCTGTGGAACCACTGATTAATAAATTGATAAAGAAAAACAATAGAAAAAAGTATATTGTATACAGTATCTGTGTAAACTATTCAAATCCATACTACAGTAGTTACATTTTAGCATTACTCAAAATAGGATGCAAGGATAACGCATACAATGTATGATGCAAATAATGATACCATACTATAGGAATTACGAATATGAAATGGGGATCAGCTCAAAAGTTTCACAAATGTGTGACGTATCCGTTTTCGTTATCGTATTCGTAAGATTGCGAAAACTTCCTAATATTCATTTTTTACCATTATCATAAATAAATTCATCCATTACTCACATCTGTTGCTATTACTGTTACTTTAGTTAGAGGAGATACAAAGTAATTATGCCTCAAATTAATACAGTATTCATTTTGAACTTTTGTACACTGTATTTATATATTTTTTTAAAAATATATGTTAATACACAATCAACAGGTATAATTCCTAAGAACAATTTACATTATCCACAACAAAAAATTAAATAAAAATGAATGATTGAATCTCAGTGTAATTTTCTTTTTATTTGAAGTTTATATTTTTCTTTATATTAGTTACAATCATCAAATTTATAAGAATGTACAGTATGACCATGTTGGGATGCCACGGTGAAAAATACTGTAATATAACCATCAAACATAGATTCACAAATACCTTTCTGCAGCTTTGTCCTTATCAACCCCTGCTACAAATATACCGATATCCCCTTTCCTTGAACCTTTACCCCCGGCAATCTGAATTCCGAGGCCTCCTTCACCCTTCACCAAATGCATTTTTACAACTTCCCTTTTCTATGAAAAAAAGAAACCAACAAAAATGAATCATCATAACATTATTCAGAAACTGACCAATTCTCAGTACTTGATAGGTACCATAAAAAAAAATATCCCAATAATAAAAATATTTATTATGCAACTCCAAAAAAAAAAAGAAGATCATTTAGCGCATTGAATCATCACTGTTAAGACAGTGGAACCGTAATTACGTAGCCATAACATCGGCATGGTTCGAGGCTCACTCACTCCATGGTTCTGGTGGTAGAACAAAGAATAAAGACTATAAACCGAGGTCCACTCGTGTGCACTTTAAAGAACCTAGTACATCTTTCGAGACAAGTAGGGGGTTACCCCGGTTTATTGATACATCACAGCCACTGATCATAACTGGGCCCTCTGGGAGACCAGTCTTTGACTGAAGAGGTTACCCAGTATAAATATTTCAATTCAATCAATCAATTTTCCTAAATAAATGAGTTTTTAAATTAATTAATGAATCAAAAGTGTTACTGTTAATAGATTTTGTGATCATCCTCATCTTGATATAATGAATTTGAGGTGGTTTGGATTATTAACCTTGGGAATACATTGCACATTTGAAGTGCACACTTTACCCACTTTCCACCTACTTTGCACACTTTATGCAGTTTAGCAAAAACTGGCGAAATGTTATTAATTCTTTCAAATGTCTAAATAAGGTGGTAGATGAGGTGGTTTGGATATTAACCTTGCGAATACATAGTGCATTTGAAGTGTACACTTTACCCACTTTTTAGCCTACTTTTTCACACTTTTGGCAGTTTATCAAGGCCTACCTGGTGCAATGTTATTTATTCTTGGAAAATGTCTAGATAAAAAATAAACAAGTCTTGTACCCTAGTACTACTTAGTACTGTAGGTAATATCTACTGTAAAGCAGTTTCAGTTAAATCTGGTTTTAATTTTTTATAGACAGAAGAGCGCCAAGGCCAAGTATAATCTAATGATTCAATACAAGCAATACTATAGGCTTCAGTTTGTTAAAAAGTTGTAACTACACACAAGGTGATATTTGGAAATTACATCCCCATTTGACCTAAATCACATGGTATAACATTTGGCAAGAATTAGGGTGGGATTAAACTGACAAGTTTCAGGCCACAGTTCCTATCTTAGTTCATTGACTGTAACAGGCCTCTGAATCTGTAGGCTGTCTACATTTGGACAATGGTTGGAACATAAATAATGAAATTATGGAAATCATATTTGAACTGAACAATGTCTGAACTATAAACGCAGTAGAAGATGAATGAATGTAAATTGTAATGAAAATGTTCCTTAAATATTTATTTCATTCACAATCATAAACAGAACAGTAAGTGACAATGACTGAATTACTGCAGAACAGTAAGTAACAATGACTGAATTACTGCAGAACAGTAAGTAACAATGACTGAATTACTGCAATGAACAATAGTAGTACTGTAGTATGATTTGAAGAAAAAAAACCCAAAAATTAATCAATGATGATGATTAATTAATGATCAACACCAGAAAAAGAATCAACATTTTAAATATTTCACATCATGAAAACTTTAAACAGGGACATGAATTTTGATAAATTCAGTATTGCAGATATTGTACAGTAGTAAACATTGTGTTGAAGGCAATCTGTTCAATTTGCACAAGTAACAGGATTACAGATCTAGTATTACAGTAAAAGTAAAATAATACCATACTCCACAATAGTAGGCAAAATCAATATCTGTTGCAATCAAACAAAAGTATTTAACACAGGTTGTGGAAACTACTGTATATTTGGTTGGCAAACAAAACGCGAATTGTAATCAATCAGTGTACAGACTAATACATAATACTCAGAATAACAGTATTATTGTGTTATGCAATGTGTTTGTATTATTTCACACTATCTTAGAGCTCCGTTCTTAAAGGCTATTAAATTTAATAAAGTAAAAAAAAAATATCTGAAAACAAAGGTTTAACTGAAATCATAACTTGTAACATTTCTCTTCCTTTGCCACTTTCTTCACATTATTCAAAATAACAACCATTTTCTTCAATTTCAAACACACAATAATGGAGTAGGTTGAACACACTACTTTGGGGATGACAAAAATAAGCCTTCATTAGCAATTATAAAAAAAAATGTTATAGCCATACTGTACCTTTTTCTTTGCTTGTTGAGCTGCGTGTGAGAGAATAGAATCAGTTCTCACCACTTTTTGTGGTGATAAGGGTGGCAAGGTTTCATCAATTTTAACTGTTTTCAATGGTGGTACATCTGTTTGCTGAAGTTCAATCGTGTCCTCAAAATCAACATCACTTTCTGGCGGTTCATGTCTACGTTTTGTTCCCGACAAACGCTTTTCTTGATTACGGTCAAATGAATTTTTATCAATACTAGTTCCGTAAGGAGACAGAAAATTCCCGATGTTGTTTGGGTCAAAGTTTTCCTGACTCCAGTCCATCATTACTTTACCACCAACATCGTTTTTTTCAATCCAGTTTTGAATGTCTCTTTTCTCGACTAAAGCACCAGGTGGACATGTGTCATGAGGTGGTGATGGTGCCTTACGTTTACTTTTTCTTAATACTGTAAGACACAGTTTACCTGCACGTAGAGCACTTTCTAATAGAAATCTGTACATGAAAAATGTATTGTTAATCAAATTCAATTACCTTATCTAATGTACATGAATCGATAGAGCAAAGCATAATGTAAACTGTACTTTTTCTTGAAATATACACAATTACATTTGGTAATATTTAAATTGTTATTTAATTTGTATTAAAAAGCATTAATCATGAATACTTAACTATTACACTAACTGTACTTTTCTTTTTAAAACAGAAATTCATAAACTGTGGACATTTAAAAAAATTGAATAACGTGGGGATAATTTCTAAAGTTTCAACAAACTGTTGTTTTTTAAACAGAATACAATGACAAATTATTGAAATAGAAACCGACAGTTGGTATGGTAGTCTATAAGTGATGCTCCATCAGGATAAACTGACAATAGCCAAAGCTCTCCCGAGGTCCTTTTATGGACCCTTTTACAATTATCAACAGTTTATTACCAAAAAAGAAATGGTTGGCAGATTAGTTGTAGGTGTGGAAAAATATTTTATACATTTCCTATTATACAGTACAGTACTATTTTCTGTTTATCAGGGTAAGCTAATCATGAACATTTATTAATATTAGACATTTTATTTTTACATACTTAGTCCTTTCAATGGAACATCTCTCTAATACTTTTTCATTTATCTGTAAAATCTCATCGTTAGCTTGCAGCTGCCCTGTTGCAAGACTATCCGGTGTCACTGTCTTAATCCTAATATTGCCAACCAGGGGTTTATTCTTTAAGAAAGAATAATTTTGCAGGCTTCTTTCTGCTTTGAGTGATATTCCTAATTCCTGTATGGAAGGTGGAGGGTTTCTGAACACGGCAACATGTATTTCTTCTCTGTCTCTTCTTTGGGCATTCTTTGGTTCATCACCCTTATCAGGACTTCCACCTGCAGAATCAATTCCATTGAGGAAGAGCTCGAGCACACGTACACTCTGGTTAACATCATCCTGGATAGACACTGGTTCTGATTTTAGATCCTCTTGAAATTCACGTAGAAGTCTGAGGCACCTTTGTGCATTTGCAGCACTGATCGGCATTTTGATTCCCTATAATAAAACATTAATACGTACCATTTAAAAGTTTAAAGTAAAAAAACGATAGAGGAACATGTATACAGTACAGACCTACTGTACACATGGCATAACGCAGGCGCCCCTGACTTAGCGCTCCTAATGCCTGTGCACTCAAATGCTGGGATTGAGACCTTGGGTTTAGCCAGTGAGCACTCATAGCCATACTGTACATGGTCCATACTATTGACCTACATTTTTAACTTATCTAAATTTACAATTTACATAAAATGACTGACATTATTTTATTTCTTTGGTATTTTCTGAAAATTCACTAGTGTACCTGTATATGAGTACTGTTTTGGATAGGACATGCACCACAATGGTCACAAAATCATGCAGTAATTAAACAAGGCTACTTATTTACACAAGCCATTCATTACCACATTTCAAGACAATTCAATCTGTTTGCCATTGTTATCCTTGTTTATAAATTGAATAGGTGCTATTGATAAAAGCCACAATGGTTTCCTGTGCTTCAGTTTTATTGCTACTGAAGTTCAGTAGACCAATGGATTTCCTAGAATGTTTATGTGACATTTATGTAAAAACTGGATTTCGTGTTACATTTCTATCAATCCGAAAATAAACTAAAATTTTATTTCCTCAAATACATTACTGTGAGTGTGACATAAGTGTAATGTGGGAAATAATTGAATTTACTAATAAACTTTACATTTTATTTTACTTGAAAATAAAACTGATTTTTTTATTTTAAAACAAAACAATCTATTTATAAGTTTGAATATAAGTATAAAAAGCTTCCACTGGCCAAAGAATAGAACATATTTTTTTATTTAGTAGTGCATTGTGTTTGAAATAATTATATTCTGCTTTAATATTTTCATACAAATCAGACGGAAATATGGACAGGTGGTTGTCAAATCTAATACAGACTTAGACATACCTGGTGATTCAGTGTTATGATGCTCAACTCATAATGTTCACTACAAATTAAAGCAACATTTTGAACTATTAGAATGTAATTTAACAGTTTTAGTGTTCCTCAATGTCATTATTCAATACTACAATGAGTGTTAAGGTACTGTACGTTCACACTGAGCCAAATTCCAACCTGGGTTTATTACTGATACAAATCTGATTTTAATTCCGACATTACTGTACACACAAATCTGATTTTAATTAATAGATAGTATCATCACAAAGTTACACAAAATGATCTAATTGTCCCCCAAAACATGAACAATATATAAAGATACATACAATTTGACATTTTGAATTTAAACTCTTATTTTGTAATTTTAATATTAAAGTTTTTCACTTTTGACAAATAAATTTACATAATAATTATTTTGTTCATCTGTAAATTGTAAGTTAAAAAAAAATACTGGTAGTTAATTTTCACTAAAAGGTCTTTTTTTTTAATTTATCTTTTTACGAGATTTATTGTATTTATATTGTGCTATTAAAAAGGCATTCAAAAATAAATTGGCCAAAAGAGATTACAAGTAATAACTTAATTGTCTCTTTGGGTTACTGGCCATTGATCAGCAGACCAGTTTACTAAATTTAACACTTAGAGGATATTACATAAAAAGTAAACACTATTCTATTAAAGCAGGCTGTCTGATTCTAAATAGGAACTGTGTGGGCTATTTACCAGACTATTCTCATGAGTATTAAAAGTAGACTGGGAGTTTAGATAACTTTTCAATTTAAGACCATAAAGACTAGACTAGAGAGAGATTAGACCAGGGACAGCATTGCATTTAAAAGTGTTTATTGTAATGTTAAATTTAAAAGTGTACTTACACACTACTGAAAAAAATATCGTAATGCAGAGCATCGCAAAAAAGAAGATGGTCATACGAAAAGTAATAAGTATGGCCTAACTAGACGTACTTACAAACACAGTTAACTCTATACGCTATATGTATATTTTTTATACAGTACCTGGAATTATTTAAATAAAGTTCCATCCCAAAGGTAGCTGCGCATGTTTCCCTTGAAAAGCTAAAAATACCTTGAAATCTTTTCTTATCATCATAAATCTAAATGTTACCATTTTCAATATAAAAAACTAAAAATTACATTACAGTTACACTTTAATCATAGAGATATTATAGTGAAGTTCACTATAATATCTCTATGCTTTAATAGATAGTAAGCTTAGGCCTAGTATAATAATTATCAAATGTTACTTTCTTTTTCAATACAGTTTTCCTATTTTCTATATCATAAAGGTTTAACTAATATCAAATCAAATAAATTCAAAACACATTTTATTTTAATTTACTTTCTAGGCAGGCTATATGGTAACAACTAGACCAGGGCACAAATTAGGCCTAGGCCTCCTACAAGCCTAATCCTAGCTAGTCTACAGTAGTAGGACTATGTAGGCATAGGCTTGTAGAAGGCTTACTCAAGTAATAAATGATTATTGGCCATCCCAGGCATACCCTTCATCTACATAGCCTAGCTAGGCTATACTAGTAGGCCTTGCCCTAACGGTAACCTAAATAACTAAAGTATTGCCATGTTTATGTACAAACAATAACAGGAAAACTAACGTTATACTTACATTAGATCATTTCTTCACAAAATATTCAAAAATGCAAGAAAAGACATAATCAGATCACAAATAATTCAGGCATACCTAGCCTAAGCAACATTACACAAACGTATTGACATGTCAAATCTCTCGCTAAAGCTGGATAATCCACGGACCGCTGTATAACGTATATAAAAATTAGAATTGTTGCGTATATCTACCACATGGTGATAAATGTGGTACATCGATACGCATGCGTCGATTTTGCCATTATTCAAAATAGGTGATAAAGTCAATTTGAAAAAGGGGATCGGCCATATAATGTCGTTTTAAAATATTTCAATTTTAGGTTAGTATCTTTAAAAAAAAAATGTATATATATACAGATTTCCTCATCTTTATCGTTTCAAATTAATTAATTAAATTTCAGTATATCACCGGGCGGTTTAGAATTAATGTTCTTTGCCTGATTTGTTTATATAATTAATTATATAATTTGAAACGATAAAGATGAGGAAATCTGTGAGAATGAGAAAAAGTCGCCCCAACCGAGACTCGAACTCGGACCGTCTGCTTGATATGCAGTTGCCCTAACCATTAGACCAGGGGCTTTCATTTAATTAATTATATATATATTTATATATTTTTGGCACTTTCAATTTCCACTACATAATAATAATAACGGGAATAATAACCATAACAATGCTCCGAAAAGTAAAACGTGCGTAGATCATTGAATTATATAATTCTGAGAAGCTCTCATCATATTACAGCATGCGTATTCCAGTCTCTCTTTCCCCACTACACTCAATCCTTTCATTAAAGTATATCATACAACATACGGTTTTAAAATTTCACATTGTTCTGCTGCTGTAATAATTCAGGTCTACCGTTTTTTTATAATCAGTCATTCTCGTTTAAACATACAGATAAAATACGAAAACAGTGTTGTAATTTTAATCACAAATGTTTGTTTATTTATTATTTATTATAGAAAATACACTCTTACTCTTTAGATGTATTTTCTCCCAATAAAACATGAAAAGATTTAAATTGGAAAGGTCATCACTTCCATAGGGAAAAAAGGGGGACACTGTTTAAACCTAGAAGTAGGCTTTTAATTGATTAGTAGGCCTACAGTAACCCTTGTTTTCATTTTTCATGTTTGTTGTTATCTTTATTATAGGCATATTATAATCAGCAGGTTCCTAATAAAAACAAAATGTATAAATACTATTCAGAGGTCACCAGTAGAACTATTTGAGCTCAGCTAAAACGCGCTAGGACCATGGAGGTATAACCTCCATGCTAGGACTAGTCTATTAATTGTATTAATTTTCCCCCTCTGAAAATGGATCGGTCTGTTTCCTAATTCAAAGATTAAACCTTCTGGTAGATCATCGTCTAGTGGACAAATGTCAGTGCAAACAGCGTAGCATAGCGTCGAGAAGGTCACCATTTTAGTGAAACGTGAAGGCATGCAGACCACCATCTCGCGGTGGTGTCGTTGGTGGTGTGTGTGCAACGTGTGTGACTCACTCCTCTCCTCTCTGTCTTCCCCGCGAAACTTGTTCTTATTTTGGTATGCTAGGCCTAGCTTAGTTACTAGGCCTAGGCCTATTATATACTATACTACTACTGTATTTACCACTATTAAAATATTTTTTAGACGAAGTGATATATAGGCCAGTTGAGTAGTAGGCCTAGTAGGCTAGGCCTCTAGTCTTTAGACTGTGATGTGTGGAAAAATCCCAGGCCAGGCTAATACTTATAGAGCAGGCCTACCTAGTCTGGCCTAGTACAGTAGTACCAGGGAGGTGAAAAAAATATTGTTTTACCTCCTGGTACTGGTAGTACAGTACTAGAAAGTAGTAGACCTAACAGTTAGAAGAAATACTATAAAATTAATATCGATCCAATGTTTGACAGTAAACTAAAGGCTCTGTCTACATGCATGGATATGATGATGTAATATCACTAACTACCATATTTGAGCATATCACTACTACTAGTACTAACTATATTTGGGCACAATCCATCATACTTTTTTTTGTCAAACTAGTAAGTTTGATAGTGTAAACAGAACGGAAATACAGTTGTACTGTACTGTAATTCTTATTACTTGTTAATATTATTATTATTAATACTAATTAATAGTGGAATGCTGTGATTTTACTAAATGGGTGGTCGTGGACGAGGTAGAGGAAGGGGGTCAGCTTTATCATTTACTGCAGAAGTACTGGGTCTTGGTCGTGGAGCAGATGCATTACCAACTGGTGCTCTACAGCCTCCTCCCCTTTTTCCGGTAAGTTTAAAGGGCCGGCTGCTTAAAATAATTCTTAAATGTTCCAAGTCAATGGTTATAAATTGATTGCATGTTAGAATCACTATTTTAAATCACACTCAGACCATCTTGGTTTTCAAATTTTAATAGATTCTTTCTCGGACAATAACCAGTACTCATAAAATACCACCACTGTAGGTTTGACAGAGCCAGTATAAGCTCTGAACTAGATACAACCGACCACATTACAGTACTAAAAAAAAACTTTATGACTGAAGTTGCAGTCAATGTGGTCTGTAGAATATTAGATCACATCTGTCTATTGGGAACACCAGGTTAATGTAGAGGATAGATAGAAGATCAGCTCAGCTGTAGACCATTGGAGCGCACTCTGGTGTTGCATGTCATGCAACACCAGAGTGCATGTGCATCAGGCTGATTGACATTGGCAGTATTGAGATTGATTGAAGTATATGCGGTGCCCCTTGGCTGTTCTAAGGTATAGACGGGGCATCCACTGTCAATGTGCATCATGGTACGGTACAGCTCTGCAAAATGTTAGAAGCTGCAATATGTTGCCTGAAGTTACAAGCACTACTGCACAGGTATATCCTATGTTAAGCTACCAAAATACGGATGGTAATTCTCGGCAACAGTGTGATCGGGACAGGGCATCACTCGGACTGCAGCTAATTATATTCATGTGTGAGCGTATATGTTCAACTGCCCAAGAGTTCTAAGAGGTGGTACCATCACAAGATTTGGTAGAAAGGAATTTTAAGTTGGTTGCGGTCACAGAATTTTGTAATGAGAAGGATAAATTTAAGGCTGTCTCAATCAGGTTCTCTGATAAGGACTTAAACCTGGAGGGTCCAGTGTACAAATCTGGCCTGTGTGCACTTTAAAGAACCCAGTTCATCTTTTGAGATTGGGGAGTTACCTGTTGTACTGGTCCATTCAGCCCCTGTTGTTGTGGACAGACGCATGGGCGCCGTTTGGTGGCAGCACTCGACCCTTTTGAGTGAAGGGAAAGTCTGCACAATTCAGGTCAGTTAAACTGCAAGCCACGGGTCAATTTCAGACACAGCATGCCTCCTTAATTATCTGTGTTTGAGAAACTGTTGTGTTGGAATTGACAGACAAATGGTGGTTTGGCAGATAAGGAACTCAAAGAACTACCTATCTATCTATCTCTAATATCTTAATGAGGCATGCATCTCTGTGATGTCCAGATCCAGTCCTTGACTGACAATGACATGTGCCACGATCAGCCAATTGTCTAGGAAATAAAACGTGTATGTATACATATGCTGTGTTGGTAAAAGAATTCTGTCAGCATTCACAATATGCATGTACTTTACTAACTTTCATTGAGCCATTAATAAATTTATACAGGAGGCTGAATTTGAGACAACTGTTGGAATTGATGAGCAGATGGTTGTTTGGTAGTTTAAAGGGCTACCAGAATTTAAAAGAAGGCATGCATATCTCTGGGATGTGATATGATACTGTATACTGTATACCAAATGCATTGGTGGCCTCAACTGCCCAGCCTAATGTACTAGTATACTGCTGAAGTGTTAACAGAATGGCAGGGTTAATTCTACACTTAAATGAGAACATGAGAAACAAGGTATACAGTGCCATGCACTATGACCAAATCTATTGTGACCGCCCAGTTTCCTTGTCTTGACCCCAAAGACGACTACTGACGACACATCAATGGCGTAGGTTGGTCGTTGGTTCTTGATCGACGCAAATTGAAAGTTCCCTATTAACATTGGTTCAATTGGGATTGGTCATAAGTTCACTTTGCGTAGCAGCATGTAACAGAATTAGGCAACAGATGTACTAATGAATCAGTGCTATTATGTCTGCATGTCTTCTCCCGATTGGAGAGTGCTTCAGTCATTCTTGTAATCCCTGGCAATAGATGTACCCTCAAGATTGATGTCTGAGGTAGGTGAATATCGTATGGTATAGATGAGATATTTATTGTGGCTCATCCTTCAGCACAGCTCACAATTGCTGCTCTGGCCTGTTCTAAGGATAGCTTATATTCACATTTTAGGTGGAATGATGCAGAGAAATAGCCTCGGGTGCAGATTCCGTTAAAATTGTAGCCTCCTGACCCATGCTCAACTTTGGGTAAATGACCACTGTCCACTTGCAGATACAAAAATCAAAAAGTGGCAGTTCACAAACTGTTGGGCATTTGAGTTAGATAAATACATACAGTACAACACATCATGGATGGTGGTGGAGTACAGTCATGTATGATGTTGTGTTAACCACAGGTTTCGTCGATCACCAAAGTTAAGCAACGTTGGGCCCGATTGCATTCTGGATGGGAGACTGGGAATCGCTGTATATTGTACTTGTACTGGAGAGCGATGGTGTAATGATAATATTGGACTAGCATACAGTATATAGGACTGGAATGTGATAGGCATGGTTTCGAGTCTAACTGTACCGTACATGCATCCTTAGGCAATATTCTTTACTCTTGGTGCCTTGTCTTTCGATGTAAAGCCGTTGATCCCGTGTTCATATAGTGCAAGATAAGAACTTGGTAGACTATTATAAAAGAGTAGGGATTGTCTCCTAGTGTGCTGATCTGGTAGGCGTTGCTCTGCTGGGTGCATGTGGGTCTGTAGAGGGCATGATCCAAATTTCCTTAGTTGCTAGTTAAGCTTGAGGAACAGAATAAATACAATTACCTTTATTAAGAAAAAAGGTCCAGCCATGCCAGCAGTTCAGTATCTTTGAACTATACATGCTGTCGCCAATTTTTCTTTTATTATCCGTTGTACCATTGATAGAAATTAATAAATGTTGATTTTTTGGTTTATCTAGGTAAGATAAGAGAGATATATTAATCTTACCTTCACTTTAAAATAGCACTTGATTTTTACCATCATAGCATGGACCTATTTTAAGTCCATAGTCATAGAAAAGAGCAAATCTAAAACAGTTTATAAGCACCATTTAAGATTCTTGTTAATTTGATTTTGTGAGATAGATATTATTTTTCAGCCTTTAGAATATAAAGCACTTCCTCTTTTAACTGGTGAGGCAAGGGAGTACATGTTGGCATTGAAGCAGGAATTTCGGGCATCTTCCAGAGATTCACCATTTTACATTAAACCACGAAACAAAAAGAAAGGTACTCTGCAGTTAGGTTAATTCACCTGAATCTCAAGCCATTACTGTCAGTTAATGGTAAATATTTACCAAATACTGTAATACTTTTGATTATGACATGTTTTACCAGATATTGACAGATACTCTGACAAATATCAGGGAAGTGGGCAAAATGCAGACAACAGTGAATGGACGCCTGATTGGACTAGGTTTCCAAAAGAACTACAAATAAGGGTCAAGAAATCAAGAGGTTTGTATACAAATACTGAATATATTCGTTGAAAAGAAATAATAAAAGCCAAGGCTTTAAGTTTGCTCCTCCATATAATGTATATATAAATATATATGATTATTTAATTTAAGTGAGAGAAAAAAAAAAAACCTATCCCCACAAGATTTTTAATTTCAATAAAATTACCAAAGTATTTGTTTCTAGTTAAAGGAAGCATTATAAAGCCCTCACTTAAAAAGAAGAGTGAAGATAAACAAAAAACAAAAGAGATTGAAAACAAGCTGGAGGTAATTTCTTTTGGTTTTTATTATTCTTGATATATTATATATATTACACTAGTATAATTTTTAAAATAGAAATGTTTCTTAATTCATACCAGGAGGAGAGGATCATCTCTTGAGCAGGTTGCTGCACTGCTGGCTGCTGTGGGTCCGTGGAGGGCTTAGTCCAAATTTTCTCAGTTTCCAGTTAAGCTTGAGGCGGATAATAAATTTCTTTACCAAATCAAAGGAAGAAACTAATTACTCCTGCACCAAGCTTCATCCTTTTTTAGCCTGCCTAATTTCTTGTACATATTTTAAGCAAATTAAAACGTATACATTCTCAGCAATAAACCACCGTTCCAAATGTTCCTTTGAAATGATGCTTGAGCTGCTTTGGTAGGGTTTGATTGAGATCTTTCCAAGAAGAACTCTTGTGCAATTTGTTTTATGGTATAAAAGTCTTTACTTTTAACATTTTAAATGTGTATGAGTATGTTTCTTTCTTTCGTCAAATTACCATTTGAATCAATCTAAAAATAATTTTCTATATAGGAATTGGTCAAGAAGGAAGAGGAAGGATCAGGAAAAGAGGAAGGAGAAGAAGAGGAGGAAAAAGAAGCTATAGAAGATGATGAAGAGTTCTATGATGAAGAAGAAATGGAAGAAGTAAGAGAAATTCTGATTTTCTTTGTAAAAAGACTACAATTCCTAAAGAAAATTGACATTAAACTTATTTTCTAACACTAACAGGGAACAGATTACATTGTGAACTATTTTGATAATGGAGAAGATTTTGCACCTGATGAAGATGATAACTTAGAAGATGGACCGGTTTACTGAAGTATCAAGATTGAGATATTGAGAAGATTCCGCTGAGAAATAACATATTGTGAAATTTAGAAAATGGTGATGAAAATAATTAGCCTTCTCTGTTATTGGTTCTCATATATAGAATGGTATAAGAATGAACAAACATTAGTGTTTGTACTGTAAAGTACTGAAAGATGATTGTGTTTCCAGATTATTGTTTACAAAAACACTGTCTTGATGACCACAGAAAAATAAGAAACATTGATAGTCACAAGCACTGATTGATGGGTTCTATTGCAACATGTGTAAACCTAGAATGATCATGTATACTGTAGTAAATATCTGATAAAAGACATTCATTTACTGAGAAATTAGCTTTATGAATATGTTATCAGATTGTTTGCAAACTGCATAAATAGTAGAAACTGTTTTTAGACTGAAGATAGAGAGTTTTTCGGAGTGCATGTAGTAAATACACTGATGCTTTTGTTTAAATTCTGTCCGCTTTAATGTAAAAGCATTATAACTGCAGGGCCATAGCCAGCATGAGGCACTCGCCTTATCTGAAATTTTCACCACCCTCTTATACCCGCGTCAGTACGGTGCCGTATTAATATAAAATATGATGATCTGTGCTGGAGAATTGGGGTGGGTGGAATTACATTTAAAGCATCTTTGCCTCGTTTGTTTTTAACCTCTTGCTACGGCCTTGATAAGCGAATTATGGTGATGATAAACAGTATGTACCTTCTGAAATAGTGACCAATTGAATAATATTTACCGGTGTAAGGTGGCTTCATGGAAAAAGTATTGCAAATTTTTCAAACTTACTGTCGGATAGTGTCTTTAGCTATTGATGCGAACTCTTGCTTACTGATTGTTCACTCTGAACATTCCAGGCTGTACTAAAATAAAGTATAAATAAAAAAACTTTATTAAAACAAAGATGAGTATATGTTATTGTTTTGTCAGTGAGTTAAGTAAATACCTGATAGAAAGTGGTCTATATTATTGTTTACATTGCGAATAAACAACAAGGAAACTCAAGAAGATGGTTGTAACAGCATTTGTGGCAGACAAGAAAACAGAATGTCTGCCATAAAGACGATACAACCCCCATAAGGTAGGCGAAAATGATTAGGTTCCTCAGGAAATTGGTCCTAATTCCAACCTCAAATTACTGTGTTTTTTGTATGTTTTTATGTTCCTTTAAATGTAGGACTTCCAAGTGTTATATCATTTTAAGAGCATAATTTTCAAAGCTAAAAACATAAATACTGTACTGTATTACAATTTAATGATGTGTACAATTCTCAGTATATTTAAAATAACTCTTAATAAATAATAGAAATGCTCTGGAACTTAACAGTGCTCCCTAAATAATTATTATGATTTTATACTGCAATTATAGCAAAATCAATGTCGCCTCCATCCAAGCAGGAATGTACTGTATTATCACATACTGCTTTTAAGTCAAAATAATAAATAGTATTGTTAGGTAAATAGACATTTTGTCCAGCTGCTGTCCATCTGTTAAAGTGTTAAACACTTCTAACATTGCTATTAATACAATCTGAAGTAGTTTAAAACCAATCGACTTAAAAACATGATGAATAGATACATACAGTACAGTACTTTTTAAAATGGTTGCTGCTACAATGCTGGTGGGAAAGTATGGAATAACCTTCCTATGTCATTGCAAGAAGCGACCTCTTACAATGCGTTTAAATATAAACACAACAAAAATGATGTACTTAAATAGAAACCTCAACTTGAGAACCTGTGCAATTGCGATGTAATTACTTAACTGTTTATTATTATTAATTCTGTATCTGTATCCCGATCTGTATATTTAATGTAAATTTGTACTTGTATATCTTTCTATAATCTAAAACAACAACAAAAATGTTTGTAACTTATGATTATTATGCTATTATACTATTATGTATGCACTTCTTTAATCATGGACCATTGTAAGAACATTATTTTTAATGAAAATGTCATCCATGTAAAATAAGTTTGTAAATAAAAATAAATAAATAAAATAACTAAATGAATGATTTTGACCCATTCTACTATCAAATATTTTACAGTATAGGGAGATGTTTAAAGTTTAATGCAATTTCAACAAGTACAATAATAAATATATATGGGACAAAGTCTCAGCAATAATAATAGGCACATTCGCGGCTGGTCACTCGCAATGAAATATAATTATAGCACTGTGTTTTAATATAATATGAGAGTAGTTTAGGGAGCAAGTCTGCAGATTATTTGTTCAAAACTTCCCAGTAAAATATGCATATTGTATTGATTTTCCTACGCACATTGATTATTTTGCATTAGCATATTTAACTTTTTAATTTATGCTTACTCAACCATGACACAAAGATGACTTAAAATTATTCTTCATTGAATTTTATTACTAGTATATATTTTCTCTATTTACACCTTAATCTCATACAATTTAAAAAAAAAAATGTCATAACCTTCACTTTACTTTATTGAAATGAAAAATATGTATCAACCCATCATGCGCTGGGAAACAAAAATGTGTTGAAAACAAACACAAATAAAAACTGTAGTGACTTTTGTATAAGCCCACCTAGGATAGAATCTCACCCCAAAATTGAAGCAAAGTTTATGCAAATTCATTCATCAATGTGTCCAAATTACAACATTTTCTGTTACTAATACAATAGTAGTGGACATATCAAAAGTGGAGAGAGTTGTGATATAGATCATACTTGGACTAACAGAAAAAAAATATAAATTCATCAATATCTTTGAAATAAACTGTAAATTTCAAAGTAAAATTTGCAATAACTGTTTGGACTTGAATCGCCGTAGAGTAGAATCTTAAATGCAGACTCTTAAATAATACTGTATATTTAATTGAAGTTATATATATCTGTAAATGGTTTTCAACCACACACTATTTTTCTAAACATTTCTAAAGCTCTATCTACACTATCAAACTTTATGTGACAAACAAATATGATGTGCCCATATATGGACATGATGATGTCATATCACTGCCATATTTGGGCACATCACACTTTTTTGGTCAAACTAGTTTGATAGTGTAGACATAGCTTAACTGTAGTAGAACTGATTTTAAACTTTAAAATGTACAAGTTACTGTCGTGTTCTACAGATCATACCCTACTGTACAGTATAATAACATAATAAACAGAGAAATGGTTATCAACAAAAAGAAAGCTGGAACAGATACTGTACTTCACTGTTTGAGCCAAAATCTATTAAATTCACTTATATTTAGCTACTGACATTTGGAAGCAGTAGACAACAAGTAGGAAGTTATACTATGGATAAATTACCTTAAATCAGTCTGAACACAACCTTAATAATAAACATAATTTAATGTTGGTGGTGTAAATATTATTAAACATCGCATTAAAATATCTCACGAACAGTGTGCATAATCAATCAATAAAACAAGTAAACTTAAAAAAATACAAAACAAAGATAATAATTAAACATTGATCAACAGTACTGTACCTCAATCTTGACCAAAAACGCTGTATTTGAAATTATTGTAGTAAATGAGTAATTAATTTTTTTAAATATTCAATTAAATAATATGAAGACCAAAATGTGTCCATATTTACACACATTTTTTAAGTACCTCCTTACACTAGAAAAGCTATGTTTGCTTTACAAACATTAAAGATACAATTAAGTATTTGTATATATATATTATATATTAAATGGATTTAATAACAATATAACATGATCAACAAGGAACACACATACAATGATATTGCAGAATTAAAAGGCTGCTGAGTTGATTTGGAGTTAGAATTTAAAAATGAGATTATATTAAAACATTTCAAATTTTACTTAAAGTGTGTATGTTTAGAAAAGATATTGCTTTAGCTTCTTTAAAATTGTCAGATACATTATTGAACATTTATAGCAATACATTAAAACTAAATGTTTTTAGATTGGTAATGGTGTGTTTTGTAAATTTATCATTTTAATCTACAAATTCTTTTAAATTCAAAGGTCAATTTCTCACCATTGATACAATTAATTAAAAGAAAGCATGATGTGAAAACAGAAAGACTGTACTGTAATGGCAACAACATTTTTTGGACTATAAAATAACTTTAACCTCAGATTCATCACAATGTGAATATATTAAATATAGCACAGAAGATCCACATAACTAAAAAAAAAAAAACTGCAGTGCAGAACAAGTTCAAACTAAAAGTGCTAAAATATAATAATTATGAAAATTAAATATCATTTCAGAAAAAGATTATTCATATTTTAAATGTTCTGGTGGATCTGCTGATGCATTTCTGCAAAAGGGTAGCTCTGCAAATTGTTGTTGTAAAAAATATAAAACTTTGCAACAACATTGATAAAAACCCCACCTATTTGTATGCCGACACAGTTTAATTTTGTTGAGTTGCGTGTCGGCATAAGTCCACCAAGCCTCTTTTCTAAAACATGGTACTACAGGAATTTTTGTGCAATGCTGTTGCACATTTTATAATGTTGACAATATTGAGCTCAGAGCTACTGTACCCTTTAAAGATTCTATGTACCGTCAATGACCAGCAGCAGCATTAGTTACTTGTAAATTGCCATCATGTTCTTTGCCTTCATTAACTGACCATGCATAGTAAAAGAAAGCGGGTATAAATATTCCTATAACAAACAACAATATAAGCATTGTCCACCACTTTAACCCACATGTAGCCCCATCACAATACGTTGCAGGAGTTTTTTGCTGGAAAGGGTGAATACGTTTCTCAGTCAACATTGATAGCACCTCGTCTAACGATTCTTTCTTAGAAGTTGTCGCTGTCTGAATACGTTTTAAATCACGGTCCATGTTACGCAAGAATTGTTTTGCCTCGCCATCATGGATGGCATCTCGTATACTAATTTTGCGTACACTGAACAGTTCTTCCTCTTCGTCCTCCTCGCTCAGATTTTCAATGCGTGTTGAATTTGTTAATCCAGCTTCATTTTCTTGTAGACGCCGTCGTTTCTCTTCTTCCTTAATTTCAGTTAGAAGTCCGTAACGTTTTACAGGGATTTTAATTTTGGACAATGCATAAAAATCTTGATCTTGAAGCAGATTATTAATTCGTTTCAGCTCTGCAACCTGAAAATAATATATTATTATTGAAATTAATAATTAAAATCTGTTTTATAAATTACAAGCAAATTTTAATCAATATCAATTTGAAATTTAAATACTACTACAGTATAGTAGATTATGTAATGTTGAATGGTTTTTATTATGCATGGCAATTTAAACATTTATTTGTCATATTTGCATTTGATAGAAAATGGAATAAGAATAAAATTTGAATATTGAAACTAAGGTAGGCTTAAAAATGTATATTTTTTATTTCTTTATTTCACCTCAATGAACATCAATTTACCAAAGGACATCATTGTTCTTTAAAAGGTCTGTCACTAATTAAAATATGGGTGTGTAATTGCTTTTGACGCAGGTTTGCCTCATGGTATACTGTACATACAATATGATGCAAATCGAAAAGAATGGCGCACATATTCTGGGGGTCGTATAGTGCGTCATGCAATTGACAAGTGCATTGTGTTAGATTCAATTGAAAGCAACGATTATCAGTGGCTGTACCTGACCCTAAAGATAATCAGATCTAGTAGGTGCAAAAGTGCCACAGCGCATTTCGCAGCACTGCCATTCACATGTGTTTGTCTGAAACAAATTTAAATTATTATTAATTAATGCTTTTTTCTAGTATGAGATACTGTACGTACAGGAACAGCATACTGCAACGCAAATCCTAATAAAGTATCCGATGGTCTTATTTGTCTCTCTAACAAAACCTGTTCATCTGGTTCCTTTTTCACATGATTCTTTTTTGATTTTCCATGTTTCGACTTGTCAGTTTTTCGAGTTCTCAATTGAGTTAATTCAATCGCTGTATCGTCAGTTTTAACTTCTTCATCAGACAATTCTGCATCCCCAAATACATATACTCTAGCGTTTTGTACATTCTGAACTTGTCCCACTGTTGGTAACAGTTTTGCCCGTTCAAATTCGTAGGCCGGCGTGTGGGTATTCATTCCAAGAACGCCCACGGACATGGCGACTGATTACCGGTTGTTGTGTCAATGGACCCTCCAGCTGATAAGCCAGGTTGTAGCCTAGGTTAATAAACACAATTATTAAAGAAATCAGTATAAATGTTAACACTTGATATCCTAATATTAATACTCATTAGATGATGATTATATTATTAAAGTTTGACAGCAATATACAATTCAGTAAACATGTTTAAATGTCAATTTAGTGAAATCCACCAAGGCTCAATTCATCCACGAATACACATCATCATCTTTTCGGATGTCAAAGTTGATTTTTTACACACGACCGCATGAGGGCAGTGTATTAAAAACAATCTTTATATTTGTGATTTGGCGGACAAAAACAACGAAGCGCAAATTAATGTTTTGAGTTTAAATTGAAAAAAAAGGAAGGTATTTATGTAGGCTACTAAGCCATAGCTAGGAGGAGGAGTACTAAGAGTAGGAAGGAGAGGCCTTAGTTAGCTGGCTAGCCTAGGCATAGGCTAGGCTTAAAACCTGCTTTCCTGCTGCTGGCGCGCCCGTCTTTCTAGGCTAGCCTAGCTAGGCCTAGGCTAGAATAGAGGCCTAGGCCTAGGCCTAGTTGTAGTAGTAGCCTAGGGCTAGGCTAGCTAGCTAGGCTATGGCCTAGCTAGACCTACAGGCTACATTATACATAAGGACCTCCTAGGCCTAGGCTAGCTAAGGCTATCCTCTATACCTAGGCATGTGAGGCCTTACTATTAGTTACGGTCACAGTGCATATCGGCCGCCAGTCATTTCGGCCGCCGGTTATGGAACGCCTAAAATCATGAAACGCCAAAAAGGACAAAATTTGTATTGTTCATTTCGGCCGCCAATCATCAATATTGTTAATGTATGGCACGCCTCAATTATAAAAAATGGTGTATACATGTGCCTATCGCCTGAATAGACGTGCGTATTCAAAAAGCAAGCAGCAATCAACAAAAACGATCATACTTTTTGATTTGTATAGAGTTGCGCTATTTTATGGTCATTCGCCGGCTTCTTCTCCTGACTGAGCCCTACAACCTCTCAGCGGCGCCCCCCCCCCCACACACACACACAACAACCATTGCGAAATAAAATAAGTTGTCTAGAAATACTTTAGTTAAAACTACTAAACTAATGATTTACACGGTCTTTTGATGATATCGGTCGCGTTTGAAATCGGTCGCCCTATTTTGTATGGAGCGGGATGCATGCTAGCGGGATATACATTTTCTTCATTTATATAGATTTAATTGATATTTTTTAGGGGCTAGATTATTTATGTGGATATTTTTTATTTGGTTATCAATCGGAGAAGGACGATGTCTTTCCAAAATAGTCATTTCTAAACACGTTTAAATATTAAATTAGGTAAATATTATATCAGGCATATAATAATTTACCTCCAGTTATATGTACTGTAATTAATATATTATATAGAGAGTATACGTCTGTCCTTTATTATGCAAACAATTACGTAAAAGAGAACAATTTATTTAAAAACAATAATTGTTACAATGTATAGCCCGTAAAAAAGCCAGCGTATCCATTGTTATACTTATGCATACTGTGGCAGATTATATCATGTCGTTAACAACATACTATTCGATCACCTAATTTTTATTTTTTTATTTTATTTACATCCGTTATGTAGGATAATATTAAGTGTATAATAATAATTGTTGAGACAAATCACGTGTATACTTTTATTTCTAGTGTTTAAAATAGTTGTTAGTAAAAATGATCATTATATGCGGATGGTTAAAAGGCGAGTTACTGAAATAAACCCCCGAATAAGCCATATTGGGGGAGATGCGCCTTCTATGATCGTGCAGCTGTTTCCTCTCTAACAATGCGTTATTTTGCTGACGGGGTTTCCCCTTTTTTAAAAGCACGCACTTGTTAGTGTGTCAAATCATGGACAAAACACGACGTACGATCGTTGTCCATGGCCAGGTAAAGATGACGTCTATTACTAATAACCATACTTTTAAAACGTCTATAGGCCTCCTGCACGTGTTTTTGTGAAACGATGTATATAATTTACGTATACTGTACGTCGATACTATAGATTTTAATTTGAAAAATATCTTTTATTTCTTTATTTACAATAATCATTTAATGTAAATAATTAAGTAAGTAGTCTCACATAACTGCACATAACATCCATACGACGTTCGTAAATCTAAATGTTTAAATATCAGTACCTCTTTGAGAATCGTGTCCACCTATAATTATCCATACATTATTCTCACATCTATCATTGTACATCATAGACATACTGTAGGGCTGGTAGATTGATTTATAACGGAATATTATCTATATATTTTATTATTATCCTAAACCATGCTCACGTCAGAGTGGCGGATATCGAATGCAAAAATCATCACCATGCATCAAATTCCTTTATTGCATAAACCTCATTGAGCTGGTATCCACTTGCAGGTATAGAACGAGTTTCGTAATTAACTGTGATTAAAAAATACGCAATAGGCGCGTCTACTTGTTTAACAATTAAATTATTATTTATTTTCAAAACCTTAAACAACGGCATGCTAAAAGAACACATTACAATTCATTCAAACCTGTAAGATAAAATGGAAAAACAAATTATTTATAAATAATGAGATAAATATTTATATTTACTGTACTTAAAAAATAACGATCGAGGTTTAAAAAAATGTCAAACAGTATTATTAGAAATTCCAATATTCAAAATTAACTAAAAACATAATGAACGTTTTCATTAAAAATGTATCTAATGCGCCATATACAAATTAGCGCGACCAAAATAAAACGCGACCGATATCGTAACTAATAGGATAAAAAGCGTATCTAGCGGCGCTCCATACAAAATACCGGATGTTTATTTTATCGCGACCGATTTCAAACGCGATCGATTTCAAGCGCGACCGATTTCATCTGACACCATTTACACACGTCTATTGACGATTCTGGCGGCCGAAATGAACAATACATATTTTGTCTTTTTTGGCGTTTCATGATTTTGGGCGTTCCATAACCGGCGGCCGAAATGACTGGCGGCCGAAATGATCAGACACCTTAGTTACTAGCTAGGCCTAGCTAGCTAGCCTACTTACTAGGCCTACTAGAGATATCTTAATATTATAATTAGCTTAGCCTATTCCAGTGACAGTCAGTGACACTTATTATTATTATCTGGCCAAAAACGTGGGCCCTCCGAATTACCTTCATCTCTCAGTGCATCTCGAACCACACTAAAACCCCAATAATGAACCACACCGAACCCCAATGATGAACCACACCAAACCCTAATAATAACGTCTAACCGAAAAATAGTCACCGTTAGTATAATAGTGAAAAAAAATCTGTTTAATAATCATGTCCACATTATATTTGCCATCATCAATGTAAAACACATTGCAATACAGACATTGATGCATTTTACAAATTCACTAGTGGCCTGAACAGTCTTCCGTATCATTAAAAATCAATAATTATCTGATTAAATGCGATAACTTATTTTGCATTTTTGAAAATTTCAGTCAATGCAAAAGATTGATATAAATTATCATAGTAAGAGTGAGGTAGACTCGGAATAATTGATGGCAGGAGTAAAACCACCTGATTCAAGGGAGGAAAACCCGAGTGAAGATAGATATTGTCCTCAAAATAATACAACCATGAATTTTTGTTCAAAAGACACCAGTAATAATGCCCAGGAAACAACTGAAAAACAAACATATTCTGAAGATAAAATCATGAATAAACAAGTAATGAAAGAGAGTTTGTCAACAGCAGAAGAACAAGATACAGACATTGCTACATGTTCTAAATCAGTTTCTTTAAGAACACCACCACTTGATGATAAAACGATTGAGAAAGATGATGAAAATCAATTAAAAATCATTAGTTTCACTTCAGAAAACAGTGATGATGATTATGTAAGTGATGAAAATTCATCACCAGAAAATGAATCGCCAGTGAAGTCAACTGGCAAAGCCAAACTTCCCTGTAAAAGAAAGAAAACAACGTACCACCAAAGATCTAAAAAACGAAAGTTTGCTAAAACAGGAAGCTCTTCTGGGCATGATGACAACCTTCAGGGATCAACTTCCAAATCTGGTGACAGATTAAGAAGCATCTCAAAGCATAAGATACCATTTAGGTTTTCTCCTAAAAAGTCGTGCTCTGGTACCCGATTTAAACGAAAGCTTCAGGGGAAAAAGCTCAAGAAGTTAAGATTTAAAAAGAGAAAAGTGGACAATGAATCAAGTGATGAAAGTTGTTTTGGAATCAATGATGAACTAGAGGAAACGTTAGAGGCTAATGCTACAAAGAATAACCTGACAGCTATTAATGTTAAAAGCATATTACATGTAAGTTTATAATAAGAGGTGAGAGGTGGCCTATAAACATACTTTATATTATTATAAAATATGGTTAAGTTAGACATACATACATTGTATGACTATTACAACGATTACTACTTGTGTTAAACATTCTTTATACCGTCTTAAGACATAACCAAGAGTTTTAATGCCAAATAAACAAATAATGCTAAATAAAGACTTGCATTTTTAGAATATGAAATGTCTACCATGCTAATCTATAATTTTGACACAAAATAAATTGTATACGTCTCTAAATTGTAAGATAATCATATTTTAAATTTCGTATTAATATTTTTCATTCTTAAAGCTCAGGTACAGGCATGAATTTCAAATATAATATTTGGTTAAATGTACATAAACCAAATATTTGTAACAGAAATCGAGACGAAAAAACATGAATTTCCCTTAATATGGTCAAATACAAAATTTGGCAAAATTCTTCCATAAAAACCAGGAAGACTTTTTTTCAGTAGTTAGGTAGTTAACCTAATGTAATAACATGTCTGGTGACTCCCTAGATGGTGAAAACAGATGGTTGATATACGGTGGTGGATAATTTTTGCTATAGCATGAAAATAAAAATCTGAAGTTGAATAAAAATATCAGAAATTAGTCATCCGATAACATTTTTTACCACACCGTTTATTTTTCATAGCTTTTTTAAATTCCTCTCTATTTACAAAATTTGTGTACAAAAGAATAGAGATTTTACTGTGTAATTTGAACTATCCCCCCACTGATAAGAAAGTGCTTATTTTCAAAAAGCTCGTGTAACACAAATAAAATCCCAAAAATTATGAAACATAGGGGAAACTATAGATCGATAATTATTGGAATGTATGATCAATAGAAATTTTTTGCCCGCACCTGGCCTTTAAGACCCTCCACAAAAAAAAATCTGTTATCAATAGATTTATGTTGTTAAATTTTCGATTTACAGCATGTAATAACAAATGAACATGTTCTGGCAATGGTGAGAAATACCATGTTAGAAGAAGAGAAGAAAGAACAGTTAGAAAAAAATGAAGATATTAAAGGAACAGAAAAGATAGAAGAAAGTGAAGAAGCATCATTTGTAAGTACATTATACTGTATACAGATGTCTATTATTAAATTAACTTGACTTTTACAGAAGTGTGTGTTATGATTCGTAATAGACTGTTGACCAAATTGAACATTGCAAAATCTGAGACCTTCAAGTTTATGAGAGATTCATTCAAACTTTGAAATCACACTGTTTCTTTATTACAATTCTAATTTATTATCATGTACTAATATGTATGTATTTTGAAACTTTTTCAGGAACCAAAAATGACAAGATCAAAGTTAAAAGAAGTTGTTCAACAAGCTAGAAATGTAAGTGTTCATTACTAGGTCCTACTGTTAATGTTTATGTATTGAAATAGGTAATAGAATTGTCCTAAAATCTGTATTTCAACATTACATAAAAAAAAATTCTAGGCACCATATGTTTGGCCGCTCTCTCCAGTGAAGAACAAGAAAGTTGTTCCACAATTTGCAGAAATTAATTTTGATGAAGATTCTGAGGATGATGAAGATTACAAGCCTGATCCAAATGAGGTAATTTTGAGGTTTAAATTTAATATTTTAGTATTGATTATATTGCAGTAAGCAACCTTGCATTAAACTTTACAGAGGAGGTAACTGTGCAGTAAATTTTACCCTTTTGAACCGTCTAAAACCTCACCATGCTCTTCTTTCCCTCTATCCAGATAGTCCATGTATAATGTGCAGTGTTTTCCTCAGTTGAGGGAATTCTATAGACCCATGGCAATTACCACAGTACATTTCCTACAAAAATCAACAAACTACAAGTTCTTTATCATACACATGTGCATTTTATGCATGTCCCATTTGAAGGATGAGACAATGATGCCTCTTACATCAGGGATTTTCGTTTAATATTTAAGATACTGGGACCTTTATAAAAGCAGGGAGACCATTTTAGTACCTACAATTTAAGGAAGACTCAAGCTTAGTCCTTAGATTAAGAAAATAGTCAAGACCAAAATAAAACTAGCCACGTAAAAGTCTCTGCATCTTAACAAACTCACACATGCTACTAGTCCAATCGCTCTCATTTTCTAACTTGATAATGTTTTGTTACAACACAGAAAGATGAAAGTGATCATGAAAGTTATCTGTCATCACAAGTCAGTGAGTTTGGGTCACCATCTCCATTCACGCCATTGTCTCAACACAGTTTCCTAGAAAACAAAGAAGAAAGTCCTTTGAAAGAAACTTGTATAATAGAAAACACAACAGAAGATGCTGGAGAGCCTCTTGCAGTGCCTCTTCCTCACCTAAATGAGAAGGAGAAGGCGACAACATCTATGCTGCCACCATCATCTACTCCACAACCAGATAAGATATCTGATGATGACAAGTTTATGAAGTTACTGGATGAGATGGATAAAGAGTTGGATTCAATGAGCCAGAAACCACATGGAACGGTACAACTGTTATTGAATTGTTTTCTTTTAACTAGGCAAATTGAATAGTTGTGTATAAATTCACAGTGCTTTCTAGTTAAAAAAAATATGGTGAGTGGCCAAGCGGTTAAGACAGTTGAACCGTAATACTTTGCTATATTAACATCGGCAAGGGTTCAAGCCTCACTTGCTCCATGGCTCTGGTGGTAGAACTACTCTTCTTGGAAATGGAATATAAACCGTAGGTCCAGTGTACACATTTGGCTCATGTGCACTTTAAAGAACCTAGTACATCTTTCAAGACAAGTAAGGGGTTACCCCGGTGTATTAGTATGCACACAGCCACTAATCAAGAGGGCCCCTTGATTGTCAGCATACGCTGTTTAGGGTCACCCTCTATAAATAAGGTGTAATAATAAAAAAAAGTTGTCGGTCATCAAACAGAAAGTTTGTATTGGCCAGCTTAGCTTTGGTCTATGAATATTTAAATGTAAGGACCAGTGAATGAAAACAAATATGGCAATGAAGAAGACAAAATGTTATGTTGAAATATATTGCATTTGATGTAATTTCAAAATGTAATAGTCTTGTTTTGTATTTGATGTCTTCTGTGCTGTGAAACATATCTGTGAATGTAGTTTTCTACACCATATTTTTCCTTTTTTTTCCCTTAAAGTTATTGGGAAATTAAGAAGCCTTTAATTTACTTTCCTTAAAGTTGTTTCATTTTACCAAAATAACTTAATCTGATGTTGAATAAAAAATAGGATATCATTGCAAAAAGAACCAGATCAAAACTGACGATTGAGAACTCATTAGATGAGATTGAGGCATCGTTTGTGGCACCTGATATCACTGCTGATATGTACGACTCGGATTGTGAGGATAATAAAGAATGGAAAGAGTGGCTGAATGATTTATTTAAAGATAAAAAAGGTTTGTTTACTATTGTATTATGAATCTAATGCAAATTTTTTGAATGTTCAGTGTTATAGTTTTGTAATTCATTCAAGTCACCAACAATAATGTAATTATGTCATTAAAGCTACAGAAATTACCAAAGCCATTTCAAAATCATTGTTTTCATTACCAAATACTATATTATTACAATACCATTTCTATAGAAAATGAGTTAAATGATACGTTTGATGATGAGCAAAATGATCCTGATTTTAACTTTATGGCGGATGAAGAAGAAGTCATTGACACCGAAGAAACGAGAACTGATCGGGCTGTCAGAGTTAGCAGTAAGTTGCTTTTCAATTATTTCACTTTAAAAAAATAGTAATGCCTGATTCAACAAATCCTATATTGGAAATTGTTGCACTAGTAGCCGAGGCCTACTTTGGATGTTGGGAAAGTTTGACAAAAAAATATGAGAGAAGAGTAGATACGACATAGTCTTTATTTTAATTGTAATTAATTTTAATGAATCATACTATATTTGTCACCAGTCTGAAGCAATCAAACACATCATTTCTCAACAGCATGTTTGGCATTGTGTATGATAATAAAAAAAAAACGCAGGATTATTATTGTGTAACATATATGCTTTTGTTTTTTACAGAAAAAGAGTTAAATGTTCTCTTGGATGAATTACTGGAAAGTGTAAGTCATTCAAAATATAATCTGAGGGGTTTGTGAATAATACAATGATATCCTTTGTAATCTTGTAAGGGGGTTTAACTGTACCCTGTGTAGGAATTACCACCTATCTAACAGAACAGTGATTTACAATTGGTAATCCTTATGCCTAAAGACAATATAAAAATTGTGCTGCCCTAGACAGCCAGATAACCAAAACATTTGTTGACAAACATATAGACGAAAAGTCAGAAGTGCGTTTCTAACATTTATTGCGCGTGCACGTGCGTCCTATTTATTATGTTTGCTCGTTCATTCGTTTGTTTGTTTGTTTGGTATAAACACTAATTCTCAGCTTACATATCAAAGATTTAAAATATAAACTTGCTATTTAAAAACAGTAACACAACTTGGTACTGCTCTCACTGAATTCTACTGTAGTACTAAACATAAAGGTCAAAGCATTGGAATGTCCAAGCCTAATAATGCCAAACACTAATGATAATACCAAATGGTACCAAGGTTAAAGTGGGAAGTAACCATGGTGACTACAGTAGGCTGAAGTGTAAAACAACACTTACATCACATCAGTAAACAACTACAATAAAGAACATATCAAAGTTTAAAGTTTATAAAATATAAAAGAAATATAGAGGGACCGAAACAAAAATAATATATTTTGTTAATATAAGAAAAATGTATACTTTATTTATTGCCTTAAACCTTCAAACACTATGCCATTTTTATTGACAGTATGGTGAAGAAAGTAGTTGGACTGACACAGTTGAAGCGCCAAGAGTTGATTACAATCCACCTAGGACACTGGCAGTCACGTTGTCTCAGTTGAGAAATACAGGTATCCTTACCAATAATCCAACATCCAAAGTTCCAGTTAAAGTGATTCCAATTGTAACTCCTAGTGAACGTTTACAACTTCAACAACAAATGCAACAGGTTTGTATTTTTTAGTTTTAAAATCAAGTTTTTGTTCTCATCTCTTTAATGCAGAAACACTTTGGAAATGATCATACCAAATGAATTAAACATTATCAAAGTGTTCGTACAAAAATGAATAGCACAAAACAAAATGGACTAATTTATATTTTAACTTTAGATGTTACATAAATATTTATAATGTAAGTTAGTAGTAGATGTGAAGTAGTCAAAGGGTCTATTTATAAATCACAGCTCAGTACATTATAAATATAATCTGTATAAGCGAAAAGTATTGCACCAACCAAAATGATATATATGGTTCTCAAAATGTATTTAAGAAAGGTAATAAACCTGACAAGAGACAATTATGGTTTTGTTATCTCTCACACAGCATGTGCAGCTTCTGTGTCAGTTAAATTTGCTAGGGCGAGGTGACAATAATTACAATAGAGAAGCTGAACAAGCAAAAATGTTTCTAAATGAACTAGCAATGCTTGGAGGTCTGACTGCAGCAGAAGGGTCTGAAGATGAAGGAACATCTAAACAAGCAGGCCAGTCCACATCTGCTTTTGTAGCTTGCAACCTACAAGGAGCGTTGGAGATTGTGAATAACTGGAAAGAAGGTGATGATGAATCGGACAATGCAGAAACAACACCCTCGAAAAGTACAAAGAAACAAGGAGATAGTAGTAGTTGTAGCACGGAAAGACATTATAATTCAAAGCATGTTCCAAAACATGCTAAGATCATTCTGATGAGCAGTATTGTGTTTATGTATCCGGAGTTGCTGCCTCATCATGGCTTGCGCTTTCAATCATCCAGCAAGCCCACGTTTGTTGACTCAGAAGACCAGTATGTACTCCTACAATTTTTGATCTATAAAATAGTGATAACTGCAGTTGGTCTTTAAGTTGCCATCTTTTTATATAGTGCCAAACCATGAGTAAATCTAGGCCAAATAAGGATGTCTTTTAAATGGGAATCCGTAAATATTTATTGACTTAAGTAAAATACTTAAGTGAAATATTATTATTATTACTTATGTCTGATTGGTGAACAGTCACAGTATTTTAAAGTTTTTCATCGTGCATGTCGCTTTTTTTGTCGATTTTGTAGCATGATTTGATTGTTCTAGGAATAACATGGTGCATTTACACACCTATAACTGCATAATGTTTCTGTATTTTTTTTTCTAGTTTGATTGTATTGGGTTTGCACCAATTTGACCAGTATTCAACTAAATTTAGACTTATTCAAAAACACTTGATTCCAGGAAAAACAGTAAAACAGATTCAGGCAAGGATAAAGAACTTTAGCACCAAGAAGAAGCGTGATAATATCATAAAGGTACAATCAATTTATTTATTTGAAATAATATAATAATTGTATATATTTATTTCCCTCAAAATACATAAAATGACAAAATATATAAAAACGATATACAGGAAAAGGGCAGACAACTGAGAAACAAGTTCCAATTACCTAAAAGGCTCATCTCTGATTTTCTTACAGAACTATAGGAAGCATAAGATTATACCACTAAGTTTCAATCCATGTAGACCAGTTTTACCAGGTCAAGAGGTCGCTCCAATATTCCAATTTCAAGATCAATTACCTGATTGGATGAAGGTAAGAATTGCTACCATCTAAATTGATTTAGATTTGATTGGAGTATGTATTATTTACATTTAACTGAAAGAGTAGGAACTATAAACTTCATATGAAATGCTATGAATTGCACATGTATGTGAAATAATTTCATTGAAATAATTTTGCTAATTCTTATTCGATTAGAATCTAAAAATGAGCAGTTTGATGAAATTAGAACGAGACGCAGAAAAAGAAAGAAAAACGGAAGAAAGAACAAGAAAAGCTGTACTTGCTTCTGTCAATGAATCTACTGTTGAAAAAATAGAAATATGTAAATTAAAGAAGAAAAATAAGAATGTGAACACCTTCTTACCAACAAGTTGTCCAGTTGCTCTTGTGCAGACCGTTAATGGACAACAAATTATCAAATTATTACCAAACCAACTTTTACCAAACAATCCTGTAACTTTACCAACCGTCATCAATGTATTACCGCAACCTACGGTTTTTGGTAGCACACAAAATGTGACTGTTGGTCAAATACCACAACCAGTAACAGTGGTTCCCAGAGTTTGTGTACCAACATCTAACATTTCTGTACAAAATGGTAGTACAATGCAAACAAATATAGTAACTGTGAAACCAGTAATTGAGAAGAGTACTACAAATGTTGTATCAAACCAACTGGTAACTGCTACATCTAGTCCAGCATTGTCAAGTGTAACCACACCGGTGACAACCACTTCCATTGTGACCCTCCAAACGCATCCAGCTTCTCAAAGAACTAATTCTGTAATTACTACTCCTGTATGTTCTCAACCTACAGTTATAATGATTCCACAAAGCACACCACAGAGAAATTTTGTTTTAGTTAAAGACAATTCATTAAATAATGATACAAATAAAACTGATGGGTCAGTCAACGAAGCTAGTTCTTCCAATGTGTCAATAGTTCCATCCAAATCGGAAATTATTCAGCTGAGTCCAGGAAAGCATGGACAGGTAATTAAATTTGGAGGAAGACAGTCTTTGGCCAAGGATGCTAATAAGAAATCAGATACCAATATTGTGCCGTCTTGTCTTAATAAAGGTACTGCTGGAGGAATATCAGCACTCAAAGGATTTCAAATTCATCAAAATAATACAGATTTACCAAAAGCAGAGCAAGGGATGAAACCAGAGATAAGGAATACTTCTCCACAAGCCATCACGGCATCTGAAGATTTAGTCTCTGCTATTCAAACGTCAGAAGATGGCCAATGTTCTCCATCTCCTCCTCAGTCATTTCATCAGATGCCAACTGATAAACATTCTCACCCTGTTGATGTCACAGATTGTCAACTAGAAATTAAAAATAACCATTCTGAAAAATCTTCAGATATGTTGTCAATGAAACCAGTTGTTGATTCTGATGAGAATAGACAAAAGCAAATGAAAACAAATCCAGATGTTAGTATTGACTCTGGAATACCCATTGATGATGAATCAACCACCAACGACGATTATGAAGAGGATGACATTGATGTTGAAGGTGTGACTGCTGATGATGAGGATCAAGCTGAAGAGGATAAAGAAATAGAACTTGATGAAGATGATTTTGAGCTGGATGTTGTCAATGCTCCTGATTCAAAGTCATATAAAGAACTAATAACAGATGAGATGACTAGCCCAGATAAATCTCTAGATCCTGGTAACATTGATGACAACAGTAATGATGAAGGGACTTCTACAGACGCAGTCTCAGGTTTGATGTCTGAAGAACAGATAAAAGCATCAAGAAAGGTAGCTGCAAAGAGGTTAAAGAGCAGACTTCGCAAGGAAATGGAATCAACTGTTGTTCTGCTCGATCCAGAAATTGTAAAAAATGATCCTAAGGTATATACAAAATACATTTTAATGAAATGATATGCTAATAAAAAAATATTGAATGAGGAGAAATTATTATGAGTTGAAATATTGACTGTTCTGTTGAATATAATGCTGTACAGTCTTCCAATGAAAATATTCTCTCTATTCAAGGAATTCAAGATATTAAATATTTGAAGTGAATTTAATTAGTCCATCCTAATTGTATGTCCATTGTATTACCATGGTAAAAAGTACGACAATACACTGTATAACACAATGTAGCAGACTATTGCTTAAATCTGTTTTAGTTATAGGGAATAGATATTAATTATTTTTACAAAAGATGACTAAATAGTTCGTTGACTGCTTGAATATTGATTGGTGCTTAGTAAGTTGATTGCATGATGATAATGTTACATTAAATAATGACTTTCATATTTTTTTTTGTCAGAAAGCTGAGCGAGATGATTTGTTTGCAACATCGTATCTGAGCCGAGTTAAGGTATTGATTTAAATGCTATATCAAAACATCATTTTTTTTAAATGCATTGAAATGCATACAATGTATTTATGTCTTTAACTATGATTCCACATTCAATATAAAAATCATGTTGCAGAAGATGGTTAATTTTAATTTATGAATTTTATACAAACTACAGTATTGTATATGAAGACAGATATAACTTTTCTGTTCTTTTTCTGTTTCACTAACATTATTTTCTACAGAACACCTATAAAGACCATCCTATTAAATATATTGAATTTTTAAATGTTTTGGCTGAGATTGAGTCAAATGAACAACATATAGCACATGTAAGTACCATAAAACCCTGTTTGGTTACGCTTTAATCTTTTGTTTGAGCACTGAGTTTGGTTAGCATAAATCTATTGCTGTTTTTTTTTTGGTTCCTTTTTTCAAGTGCTTTTAGTCTAAAGCTCTGTCTATAATATCAAACCAGTTTGACCAAAAATATACCCAATATAGTTGTAATATGACATCATGTCCATATATGGGCACATCACATTTTTTTGTCACATAACGTTTGATAGTATAGACAGAGCTTTAGAAATTGGTAACTGGCAAAGCACAGAAAAGTGATGTTGGATCATGTTGGTAAGCCTACTGATAATAAGAATTGATTGTTTTATTTAGCATTGTTTTATTTCAACATCTTTTATACAGGATAACAGAACAGAGATAAGATAACAAAGATGCAATCATAACATTCTTAAAATGACACAATATGCCAAATGGTTCCCTGTTTGGTTTTAACAAAAGAGATTTATCGTGATTGATTTTTTTTCTTTAGGTAATAATACTGCATAAATTGTTATTTTTATTGATTTTTTGTTAAAGTGTTATGAAAAGCTAAAGAATGTATTGCATGGACATGATGAGTTAATTGAAGACTTCACTGCCTTTCTTG
This sequence comes from Antedon mediterranea, assembly GCF_964355755.1. Taxonomy (NCBI): domain Eukaryota; kingdom Metazoa; phylum Echinodermata; class Crinoidea; order Comatulida; family Antedonidae; genus Antedon; species Antedon mediterranea. The sequence continues at coordinate 23,033,190 of NC_092675.1, forward strand.
ATCCAACCCAAGCAATGAAGTGTGGTGTGGTAAGTAAGGATTATTAAGTAATCACCTACAGTACTGTAAGATTTTAATATGATGAAGAGAGCCATGATCAAGGTTCGAAAAATACATGAAAGCTGTACAATGTTTTATATGCAGGTGTTTGTGAATTTTATGTTGTTCAATGTTTTGTCGAGATGATAGAGCTGGGAGTTGTAGTTTACTGATTATTTTACTTTATAGTTTTATTTATACACTTAAACTTTAAACAACTAAACATGGTTGTTATCAAATGACTTTGAATATAAAAAAACTCCGTAATTATATGTAAAAATTCATCTTTTTTATGCTAATTTTTTTTTCTGTTAAGCTAATGTCGTACTTGGAGTTTTCCAAAGCCAAGCTTTTTCTTCGTGAAGTAGAGGTACATTTTCAGAAGCAGCCTGGCCACTTCCAGAAGATTTTGAAAGCTATTGTTACATGGGGGGATACAGAGAACAGAACATACCAACAGGTCAATAGTAATAACCTTTTTAATTTTAAATCTGTTAAGACACTAAAATCATTTTTTTAATTTATTTGAGTTGCACAAGAGATTTACATTGATGGTTATAAATGGAAGGTGATTTCAACCCAATGGTGCTTGACAGATTTCAGAATGAATAAAAAGAGCAGCCATTTCAGAGAGAAGACCTTTTTTGTGATGGGAAATAGAATGATATTAAATGAAGATTGGTAGAGTAGATATTTCGTAAATGATACACTGTTTAATTTTAAGCCAGTAGTGAAGAACAGATTATTCAAGTAATATTTTTATTTCATCTTGTCTTTATATAGCTGGTTCTGATACCTAAGGCCAATGTCATTCACAGCAGTTGTAAAATTAATTGTATCTCAGTTTTATTTATAAAGTGGCTAATGACATCCCACGCTTTGTTTAACTGTTGAAAACAAACATATTCTTTTTTGTTATCTCTTGTGGTTCACCACCACCCTTATTCATTCAATGTTTTAATACATAATTTCTATCTAACATTTTCTATCTTTTTTCATTATTTTCTGTTTTTCCCTCATTAATATCATAATTTTAACTTTATTATCATACCATTAGTAAACATTAGCATTCATTTAGGTTTTTTATTAAGCATTAATACAAAGTATTTACTTCAATACCATTCTTTTCTTTTGTGTTAAATCCTCTAATTACAATAACCGATTGTATATTATAAAATACTTAACTACATTAAAATCTCTTCCTAATCTACCTTTGTTCAAATCTAACCTAAAAAAGAGAAACTAATAAAACAAACAAACAAACAAACTACATACATCAAATGCATTGTTTGGTGTACAAACATATACTGTAATGTTAAGCATATACACTTTAATTTGTTATTCTAGTTAAAAGATGTTCTGTTGCCATTACTAAAGGGTCAGCCTCATTTGGAGCAAGAGTTAAGTAGTCTATTTCCATATGATAAACCAGCAGAGACATTGATGCCTGATTTTGAGATGGCAGAATGGAGTGAAGACAAAGAGGTTTGTAATTTTAATTGCAAGTATATTGTGTATAGATTATGCAAAATAATTCGGCGATAGGCAGACACAATGCAAACATTTTTTTCTTGAATACATACCATAGTTGTCTCAGTTTGTTCATAGTTTGTTCTCGTCCTCTTTCTATTCCCATTTCTTTCCTCTTTAATAAATCTCTTCAAACCGGTAAATTTCCTTCCGTTTGGAAACGTTCCAATATTGTTCCTATTCATAAGGGGGGAACCAAGAAATTGATTTCTAACTATAGACCTATCTCTCTGTTGCCTACCATTTCTAAATTGTTTGAAAAAATTGTTTTTAACCATATTTCGACTCATGTTTCTCTTGCCATTGCTTCCTGTCAGCATGGCTTTGTAACTGGTAGGTCATGTGAAACAAACCTTGCCACCCTGTTGACCACAGTTTACGAAGCCATTGATGACAGGAAGCAATGTGATATTATTTACACTGACTTTTCTAAGGCGTTTGATCTTGTTCCTCATAATTTACTCTTATTAAAATTACAACGTTTTGGTTTTCATAATGATTTTATCTCCTGGTTTCGTAGTTATCTTAATGGTAGGTTCCAGAGAGTGGTCATTGAGGGTATATCCTCTGAATGGCTTCCTATTCAGTCCGGTGTCCCTCAGGGATCGATTCTTGGTCCTCTCCTTTTCAATCTTTTTGTCAATGATATCCCAAAACTCTTCACCCACTCCAGATGTCTTATGTTTGCTGATGATGTTAAGCTATACAGAATTATTGGTAGTGTTGAGGATGCCGACAGGCTTCAGGTGGATTTGGACAAGCTATGTTATTGGGCTGCTTTATGGGGAATGTCCCTCAATCCAGTAAAGTGCAATATTTTAACTATTACTTTGAAAAAGAACATTTTATTTTATAATTATTTAATTAATGACAATCCCATTAATAGGGTGCAATCGCAAAAAGATCTTGGTGTTTTTATTGATAGTTCCTTTTGTTTTTCCTTTCATATTGATTATCTTGTTGGCAAGTGCAATAGACTGCTTGGGCTGATGTGGCGTAATTGTAAACATTTTGACAGGCAAACCAAAATCCACCTTTATTATTCAATTATCCATCCCATTCTCAACTTCAGTTCTGTTATTTTTAATTCTATTTCGAAAACTCAGTCTACGCGCATTCAGCGTCTGCATAACCGTTTTTTACGCTACATCAGCCACAACCAGAATCCTGACTTTCATTTCCATGTCCGATCTCCTGAGTCTCGTAGAACCTTTTTTGATCTTGTTTTTTTGTATAAATGTATTAATTCTTTATTTGACTGTAACTTAGTTAGCAATTTTTATCTTAGAGTCCCTAGTCGTCGTCTTAGAAGAAATACTACTTTTCATATTCCTTTTAGTAGAGTAAATGTTTTAAAAAATGGTTTTATTAGTAGATTAAGTCAAACTTACAATTCTTTTACTTTAAGAAACCCTGAGTTAGATATTTTTAGTAATAATTTCCGTAAGTTTCGTAACATTGTTAGTAGTTTAGTTTAATGTTTGTTATTGTATATGTACGTGTTTGTCTGTGTTCCCTCCTGTAAGTGGTGAACCATGAGCTCACTGTTGGTTGGGAAATGAATAAATAAAAAAAATAAATAAATAAATTAAAAGATAGTTCATGAAACATGATGGTAAAAACCCTTATATTGTTCCATTTTCTTTTAGTATGACAAAATGAAAAGTTTTCAAATGCAATATTTCTATTTTGTCGCTAGATTTCATGTGCCCCATTTTTTTGAACTATAAATACTGTAATTCTACTTGTACTTTAACTATGTTCTAGTTGCATGTGTTATGTGTTATCAATAAATTGTGTAATACATGTAGATTTATTTTATATTTACATTTAAAGTTTGATGGATTTGAGGAGGTTGAATTACCCGACAGTGAAGATGAGGAGAAGCACCTTAAAGGCAAAATACATCCAGGAAAGGTCAGTTGACTAATTGTCTTTCACATATAATATAATAAATGTGCTTTTTGATAATTTGATAAATCCTGTAATTGCTATGTCATTCACTGTTAGATATTTGCAAAACAAATTAAACTAAAATGTATTTAAACTGCTTTGACAGGTTGATACTGTTGACCCTTGGCAAACATTGAATGCAGAGCTTCAGTATGGAACCAAAAGATGTCGTTGTAGTTGTCATGATCGCTCATTGGATACAAGAGTTCAGAAAAAAACAAGGCACTGCGCATATTGTGCTGCAAAGGTTTAATATATTGTTTAGTGTGCTTATTTCCAAAGACACAGTAGGCCATTTATTGTACCTTGGTTTTAAAACAATTTTTAAAATTGACCCTCTTTCGATCCCATAGATGTCAAACCTATTCTTTTGTCATTGTTAGTTTTTCAATAAACATTTATAATGATAATCTACAGTTGTATTGTAACATTTCAACAATCAATGTTTATGGTGCTGTGAAATGTGGACAAAAAAACATTCCATCCTTCCAATACAACATTCAACAATTTTTTATTTTTTTTTATTTCATTTATTACTTTTAATAAAGCTCCTTACATCAAAAATATATCTAAATTATATAAAAATATAAAACAGTATAGTATACAAATCATTATAACATTAAAAATACATAAATAAAATATTCAAATGTTTCAAATAAACTATTATTGGCTTCAGGTATCAAGAGCAGAATTGACTAGCTCTTTCCGAGGTATTGCATCTGTCAGACGTCGTGCATCAACGAGCACCAGAATAAAAGTCTCAAAATCCCAGAAAGGAAGTGAACACATTGAAGTAAATGACAATGATGAAGATCATGATGATGGAACCCCATACAGTGCTGCTGTAAGCAACTTATCCGAGATGTGTAGCAATCTAGCAGACTATCTCAATGAAAATGCATGTGGAGAGAGTGAAGAGATGGAAGAAGATGCTGTGGAAACAGAAGAGGAAGATATCGAAGAGATGGAGATGGATGATGATGAAGCTGATGAAGAGGTACAGAAGTTGATTGGTGATGGCCTTGTTGTAGAGGATGATCCAGAGTTGATAACTGGTGCTGATACAACATCCAGTAACTCACCAGATGCTGAGATGTCAAGTCAAGAAAGTAAAGGAAGTAGTGAATCTGAAGACAGTAACATTGGATCTCCTGAGTACAAAAGTCCTTTATCAAATTCTTTCGAAGTTCAGGATAACGATAGAAGTGAAGATAATTCACCAATTGGATATTCTTCAGAAGACAATAGAACAGAATCCATAGATAACGCATTTATTGCCCACGACACACAAGAAAGACATTTTGAACAAATTGGTAAAATTGTTGATACCTGTAGTAATAGTTTTCCTTTAGAAATGAATACAAAGCTTATATCAATTAATGAACCTTGTAAAAATCTTCCTACTGTTGAAAAGATATGCATAGAATCTGATAGTTCAACAGACACTGAAGGAGAAAGTAGATGTTCAGAACAAAATTCAAGGACTGATAGTATGCATTGTTTATCATCTAATGAAGCTTCGTTGAACTCTGATATTAGGAATAGCAATGTTGTAAGCAATTATAGTAGTAATGTTTCTTCTATTGCTAAAGATGTTACAGAACAGATTAAGCAACCCGATTCCTTTCAGGAGGATGACAAGCATGATAAATTAAAAGAGACATCAAACAAGGAGTTAATTCAAAAGAAGGATGAAGAACTACAAATCTGTGATATGAAATCATCAGGTGACAAAGAATTGAGAGGATCAACAGAACAAAGCATAGAAAAAGACAATAATACATCAAAATGTTTACCAGAAGATAAAGACTTTAATAAAGCTGAAACAAGTTATTTACAGGATCATAAAGACACCAGTAGCTCAATAATAGAAACAACTGGACAAAACAGTATGCCTCATGATAGTAAATCAAAGAGCAAGATATCTGCCGATAATGTTACACAGAAAATAGATGGCAGTATCGTTGTCTCCTGGACAAGGTATTTACTCAACATTTAATTGTTTATCTTCATTGTGTTAAATACTTATATAAACAAAATTCATCAGATAATAATATACACACAGACAGACAACAAATAATTATTTAATTGTTGAATAAGAAATTGTATAGTGCCTTTTTCGATCATATACTACTACTTTGATATTATTGGTAGACAATTTAGCCTGAAGATACTGTAGTCCGGAAGAGTTATTTATACCCATACTAGTGTTGATCGCTAGACTGCCCTCTTTAGTATTTCTATTCTAATATAAAGCAAGAAGAGTTTTTGTTAATTATAGCTCTCTAAAATAATATCGTCCATCCTAAGATAATAATTATGTTCTATGATATTAAATTTCAGAGATGAAGATCGATTACTGTTGCAGACCTGTCAAACAATAGACAATAACAAAATGGCCCTTGAACAGGTATCTGAAATATTGGGAAACAAAAGCCTTTCTGAGGTATTTTTTTTTTCTCTCTTTAAAATAATGTTTGTTTTTTTAGTGCTGTAATAATCTTAAGTAAGGTTGAATCTTACCACAATGTGCAAGTAAACATTGTATGATGTAGGCTTTCCTTTGCTTCATTATCTATGAACTGCTACATACAAAAATCAATAATAATGAATGAAATATTTGTAAGTGTCCTTTTAAAAGCATTGTTAATAATGTTTTATAACATGCACAGACGGTGTTCATGGTATTATCAAAACATTCTATTATCAGTAATATAATGTTAATAATATGATCTTTTATCGTGACAGTTTGGTTTTTAAATCTCAATATTGTAATGAATGTTAGAATAATAATGTTAATGACATCTTTTTAAAATTAGCGCCCTCAATGGTTGATTTTGTTTAATATAGCGTCCTTTATGGATTGGTCACGCTTGTATAAAATCCCCATATATTAAATTTTTCAAAGTTTAATTTAATTGGAAAATCATTATAAAAAATACATAAAAAGTGATTAACATTAACTACAGACATTACAAATAAATACATTTATCAAAGATTTTCCTTGAAAGCCTCAAATATTTTCAATGTATTTTAATAACTATAAATAATGTATTTCAAACTGTTTAAAAACAGTATTTTAATAACTATAAATAATGTATTTTAAACTGTTTAAAAACAGTTTAATTTTCATTCTTGTATCCAGAAAGATAGGCCTAATATAATTAGTTAATTACAAATTAATTTGGTATTGTATATCATTTGTATTTGTTTACGATTAAGTTGTGTAATTTCTTGTGTTTGATTGTGATTCTATCTAATAATGTAAAAATTATCAATATCAATGGAATGTCCTAATTTATATTTTGTTAGATTGAGGAGCGATTCAACACTTTGATGACATTGTTTACTAAACGTCCAAAGTCTGATGGTGAAGACAGTGTGGATAGGTCTGATGACAGTGAACGTAGCAGTACAAGTGACGTTGATGAATAAACACAATTCTGAAAACTGATTGCATATTATGCCCTCACATCAAGTGTATAATTAAATATCTAACACTATTCTTCCTTGAAATACATAACTGGGAAATAATATTATCATCATCGTTACTGGTTAAACACACGTTTGTTCTAGTTGATTTAAAACAAGTGTTTTTGTTGTTATCTTTTGATTTTTATTAATCAATGTTAATGATGATTTTTCTATGTATACTTGAATTTTTCTTTAAATTATGTGTCTAGATCTTGATAAATAAGCATGTAAATATGTAACATAGGAAAGTATAGTATGTGGATTATCTTGGACAAATTTGTTTTATAATGTGTGTATTGTCTAAACTGCAATTTGTAATAATTAAATTGTTTGAATTTTTGTTTGGTTTTTCAGAAAAGCTAGGTCTACTTTATTATGACATGCTTTATTATCCAATAGTGGATCATTAACGATTTTCACATCACTAAATAATAAAAAGTTAAAATAATTGTCAAGTATAGTATTGATTGAAATAATTAAATTGGAATTATTTACTAGTAACCAGATCCGTCACAAATATATTGAACATGGCTGACGTGATCCTGTGTAAATTGCAACAGAAAAGAATGTTATTAACATTTGAATCGAAACCGATTTTTTTTCGTAGGGGTGTCTGTTGAAACATGATAACGTGCCCACATCACAACTAAATTGTAATTCAACAAGTGATCTTTATAATATAAGATAATTTACCCCATTTAATTTTTTTTTAAAGCCCGCACAAATGCACGTGTACATCGTATACAATTCACATTATTCTACCTTCTTCAGTTGAAAATAAATTAAGTTTCTTTATCTATTTAATAAAAATTGTTATTACAACGAAATAATATTAAACACAAAAACATATTCAACTAACCAAGTTCAAGTTAAAATCTATTGTCAAATACAAAATAAATGAAATTTGCCTTCCAAGGTTCAAATTACAATAAAAATAACAACAGTCAAAAACATACAATACTATACAATGGATAAGATAATATATAAGAAAATATGCTATGTATAAAACATTATGACATAAAAAAACATTACCAATAAATAAAATATAAAACGTCTTACCGTACATCGTAATTAAAGGCGTATTTCATATTATTTTCTTGTTTGATTATCTCTTAATATTAGATATTTATTGCTTTGACATTTTGTAAACAAATTAATTTGAAAATTAATAATGAAAAAATATTAATTTGTTTAAAATCAATTTTAATTAAGCGTCGACTACGTGGATAATGCATAGGTTTGTAAGTACCAAATAACTTCGTAATTAAATGTTTGAATGGGATTCTTTTTTTTAAACCGAAACAATGGAAAGTAGTTATGATGTAAGAGAGTGCTGTATAACGTTTTTGTAGAGAGATGGCAACCTTTTCCCAGTTTTTTTTAAATAGAAAGTTATATTTATTCTCATCTCTGGGATTACTATTACCGTAGGCCTATAACTTCGTAATTAAATGTTTGAATGGGATTCTTTTTTTTAAACCGAAACAATGGAAAGTAGTTATGATGTAAGAGAGTGCTGTATAACGTTTTTGTAGAGAGATGGCAACCTTTTCCCAGTTTTTTTTAAATAGAAAGTTATATTTATTCTCATCTCTGGGATTACTATTACCGTAGGCCTAATACTGTACCAGTAGTACTATACCATAATGGTTATTGTAAGTTAGACTAATAATAAGCACAGTGCCACATTTCGAGTAAGATTATGAATGTGAGCAGGTTCTGTATACTTTATACGGCGTAGATATGAGGTTGGAGCGAGGTTTCCACCACTTGAAACGCAACGCAAAGACGAACCCGAAGCATTTTGACCAATCACGACCCAATGGATCATCTGAACTGTCGGCGCTTGTGATTGGTCTCCCTCACTTGACGTATACCTACGTCATTGCGTTGCGTACAAAGTAGTAACCAAGCTTAAGCTGTTTGATTTAAAGTATAATCAATAGAAATACTAAACGGAGACGTGGGAGAACAATTGTAATGATGTACCATTACATCATTATTATATGACGGTTTTGTAGAGTTGTCAAGGTATTATCATTACAAAATTCGAAAATCGATTTCAGCGAGCCATTGTTCTCAAGCCATTGTACTTATTTATTCGTTCCACTTTCTATTTTATGGTGTTTAATTAAACTATTGTAATAGTTTCGTAGAACCAAAATGCTGGATGTAGTTATTCTTGTCTCATGAAATACTCTTAGCCTGATTAAACGAGAATGTTGGTTTACAATAATAATGATGAAACTCTATACAAATACTTTTAAAGGAAGCGTAAATCGTCTCCATTGTTTCAATACCTTTTATCTCAAATTTGTGCTGACATTGTACCAACAATATATTGTCAGATGTATCTATATATAAATTATGCTAAAACGTCTTCCATCTTTGGCCAAAACGGCCCATTGTTTCGCCGAATAATGTATTAATAATACCATTTTATCTACAATTTACCAAGCATTTTTTATTCCTTTTTACCACTTTTTATATCTACTAAAGGATTTTATTTATAAATGTTACCATATTATTAAAACTAAAATAATAAACGTGTCCCTCGAATAAGCACCTCCCTCAAATTAACTCCGCCTCCTCCACCCTGTAAGGGTCCTACCAAACAATAATCACTATACGCTAAAATTGCTATTAATCATCTAAGACACAGTGAAACAGGTTATTAGTAATAGTAGTTTAGTTTTACGAATATCAAGCATTTAATAATGGTAACCGACCGAAAACGTCCAGGCCAGAATGTCGTTCTAAAACCTTTTTAGCCGAGTCATTATGGCTTTCCGAGAACCATCGTCTACACTTCCTAGATGGGGTAGCGAGCTCACCCTCTAGTCGTACACACCATGGTTGTGATTTGGTTCCAGTTGCCAATTAGAAAGCAGCCAGTTGTGATTTTGCATACGAGTAAAAATCTTATATCTTTGATACAATATACTATTTGAACTATAACCAAAGTGAATTCTTCCATGTAATGAAATTAACAGCAAAACCTTGTATGTCATTTTTTTGTGAAAATAAATACAAATAAATATTTAAAACCAGGTATCAGATTGTGAATTAAGGTTATTTTTTAGTTGATCAATATTTATCCTTTTTAAAGTGTTAAAAGGTGTGTATAAATAAAAATACCCCCAAACAATGTTCACTTAAGAAAGTTAAGATGATGTTTTGACAAATTTTACCCCAGTTTCTATCTGGATGTTAAATTAATTGACTTTTTGTATATTAGTATATACAATATATATTTGATGCATATCAGTTTTTTGAGTGACAGTGAATATTTATTCGGTTTAGTTTCAACTCATTTATGTTGATATAATAGAGGTTATGTAATCGTGCGACTGTAATTATTTGTCCAGAATATGCCCAGATCCGTCGTCGGTGATTAAATTTTGATCCTGATTTCAACCAGGACCCAGAATATTTACCGTTATGGTGAATGATGCGGGTAACACCACTGATACTTGTTGGAAATTTGTGGATGATCTAACACTGGGAGAAATAATTAATATAAAAAATAATAGTACATCATCAGAACTTCAATCCCATTTAGATTCCTTGAGTTGTTGGTGTAAACAAAATGACATGCTACCCAAGCCTTCGAAGTGCCATGTTATTAATATAAATTTTATGAAATCCCAAATAAACTACCCCCAATTTACTATAAGTGGTGAAAAAATTGATACTGTACATAGTATGAAATTATTAGGTCTTGAGCTACAAGACAATTTAGGTTGGGATATCCAAATCAAAAGTATTATCTCTAGAGAGCAAGTAGAAGAATGTTTCTTCTTTATGCATTGAGAGGATATAGTGCACCTATTGGTGACATGTTAAGTATTTATCAACTCTATATTCGGCCGCTGACTGAGTATGCATGTGTTGTTTGGCACTCTAGCATTACAAAACATCAGACCAATGAAATTGAGAGGTTGCAAAAGCGAGCATGCAAAATTATACTTGGCCAGGACTATGAGAGCTATGATACGGCCCTTACTCAACTTAAAATTACCAGCCTTGCTGAACGTAGAGAAAAATTAACATTAAAATTTGGAGAAGGTATCCTTAAGTCAGAGAGACATCGTAATATGCTGCCTGCTGAAAGACCTAATATATCTAGATTACGTAACCCCAATAGATTTACATTACCTAAAATAAAAACTAACCGATATAAAAATTCAACGATTCCCTATATTATAAACAAATTAAATTCCTCCTGTGAAAAATTAAATTAAAAAAATATATAATAAATGATTGTGCAATATTACCGCCTAAAATAATCAAATGAAGAGCACTGCAGACAACGTTTAATATTAATATATACTGTAAACTTTTATTTTCCGAAATTTAATATATTTTTGTAGATTTTTAATGTTGTGAATATTTTAGTGAATAATTGTGCAATGTTGCCAGCTATACTAAAAGATAATAATAATAATCAAATAAAGAACAGTGCAGATAGGTTTTAATATATTATAATGTAAATTTTTCGTTTTTTTTAAATAAAAGTGCAATTGTATTTTCCAAAATTTTGTATATATTTTAAGATTCTTAATATTTTAAATCTTAGTGAATAATTGTGAAATTTTGTAATTGTAGGCTATATTCCGAATTTATTATTGTAGTTTTTATAGATTTCATTTCAATATTTTTTATTGTAATACAAACGTTATTAGCTATGTGCTATTGTTTTTGTAATTTTATATATACCGTAATAAATAAAAAAAAAAAAAAAAAAAACCTTTCTACTTTACTAGCATTTAATAACTAGCTACGGTAATCAATCACAATTTGTTTTATTTAATAAATAATCGAATATTGGAAAACAGTTAATAAATCTCGAACATGGCAACATATGACTACCTTTTCTGAAGAACAGGAATGATCAACCTTTAGATTTGTTTGTATATTGTTTCCATAGTAATGCCAATTACAAATGTCCGTTGATGAGAGCTCTGGATGGTTGTTATCATAAAAGTAATATGGATGGTGTGGGCTACGGTATCAAGTATCAATTTATTATCCGTGTATTGATATTAGATACATAATGTTTACATTGCATATACGTATTGTACGAATGCATGCATTGAACAAATGAGAAAATCTCGTAAAGGATACTTTATTATACAATATAATTATAACAAAACTATGAGAAACACGCACCAAAGTGTTGTTAAATATAGTTAATTATTAACATAGTATAATCGTCACGAAATCACATGACATTTTATTAAGGTTTCCTACTTTAGTCGCGTGGAAGCGACTATATAGTTCACTATATCGGTCGGTCTGTCGGTCTGTTGGTCTGTCGGTCTGTCGGTCCGGTATCACTATGCGTTTTATCGCTTTCTGACCTTATCTTGATATCAGTTTAATCTAGCTAAGTCAATTTTTCACAGTATATTCCTTATGGCCAGGAATCGATGTGGTTATGTTTTCACGGTGCGCAATAAAAAATTACGCGGTCTACGCACGATTTAACGAAATCACGTTTGTAATCATATCTTCACAACCATGAATCACAATTAAATAAAATTTGGTACTCATAAATTTCAGGGCATAAATCATCATATGGCAATACAATTACGTGCGTAGCGCATGTAACGCATGCGTACGCGCGCTTAAAATTTTCCAAATTTATTTTCAACGAAATAAGAGTACGTTTCAGGCAATTTTAAGCGTTTACAAAATTGCCATGAGTGCGCAGATTTTTGCGCGCGCACTGCGCGTTAAATGTTGTTGCGCACTCTTTTTGCCCGATTTCTGTTTTCTTGACTTACTTTTCAACTCGAAATTACGTTATACGAGCACGTCAAAAGTGACAGGCTACGCACGTGTAAATTAAAAAAATGTTTTTAAACATTTCAACATTTTTAAACATGTTCAGTAATTTCGGTCAGTTGGTAGGTTGGTCGGTCGGTCGGTAAACACTAAGCACGCGACTGCAGCCATATATGGCCTTGTTAACAACAAGCTCGCTATATTTCAAAACTTGTATTTTTGCGACGTTGAGTAATTAAAAAAAAAGTTAATTGAATTAACAACACGTAAGAAAAACAAAACCATGCTAAGAAATTACTATATGTATAGTTAATGGTATCTTTATATAGATTACGTGGCCACTGTCCAGAAAAAAATAATAAAGTAGGCCTATTTCCAGAGTTTGTATGTCATATGCTATCAATTTGAATTTCCAAATTATATTTGGCCAAACTATGAATTAATTATGTTGTAAAACGTGGTGTCACATAATGCTATCAGAAATTTTGTGGAAACAAGTTTTATTTTTTAATATTACCGTACATCGTAATTAAAGGCGTATTTCATATTATTTTCTTGTTTGATTATCTTATTAAAATTACATATTTATTGCTTTGACATATTGTAAACAAATTAATTTGAAAATTAATAATGAAAAAATATTAATTTGTTTAAAATCAATTTTAATTAAGCGTCGACTACGTAGATAATTTATAGGTTTGTATGTACCAAATAACTTCGTAATTAAATGTTTCAATAAGATCCCTTTTTTCTCCTTTACCATGCCACCTAGATTGTTTTAGAGTTTAAATAGGGCAGGAGGCGCCTGGGTGCGGGATAACCGAGACCCGAGACACAACTGGTGCTGACCGGGATTCAATTAGACCGATCACTGGTTAGTGACGAGTGCGTATCCTCTTACTTTGGTTTGGTTTTTTTTTTGGCATGGTTGGAATACCTTTTATCGTATTAGTTTATGTAGGCCACAGCGCTTAGAGATTTCACAACAGGCGCTATATAAATCCAAGATATTATTATTTTTATACGATAACAATTGTATAAAACGAAACGTAATAACGTGAACAGTATAGTTTGCTAAATTCTTTACAAAACGATTATAATTCTGTCAAAAATAAAATTAAATAATCATATACGTCCTTTTGAGATTGAAAAACAGAAATATTAGATTATATTAGAACTTGTCTTAGAGCTTGCAACCATTAGTCTATGGCCTAGAATTGACAGGAGTACTAAAGTATGAAATAGACCTAGTGGAAATAGGATTGTAATTACTATTTATTGGTGTCAAATAGCAAAATGTTTTAATATTATAAGATTTTCCGCGTCCATGCACGGCGGGAGTTATTAGCCTGATAGAGTGGCAGTGAACTACACACGTACCGAGGCCGCCTTCCTATGTATATTACGTTCGCGTTAATAAAATGTAGTTATTTATTAATTATTACTGCAAAAAGACTCCCTCTCTTTTTCACTCTTCTCTTTCCACTGGCGCCACCCTTGGAACGCAGGCTACGAATGTACATGGATATGACTTAAGCATACGTTGAATGAACGTTTTGTGTGCATCAACATTAGAAGTTGCTCTAGGACAACAAATCATCTATTAAAATAAGAATAGACCCTAGTTATTGTTAACATTATCAATTGTTGTTCCAATAGGCCTATATATTGTATAGAATACATTTTTCCCTTTAAATAAGAGAGCGCAGTGTGATATATGAAATATTTTAAAAATAAGTTGGGTAAAAAAATACATGCAATCGTATTAAATTAGTCGCGTGCAACGCGACTCTACAGCTCACTATGTCGGTCGGTCGGTTCGTCGGATGGTCGGTCGGTCGCTTGGTCGGTCAGTAAACACTAAAATTGAGCATGGGGCTGCAGCCATGTATATATCCTTGTTATATTTCTTCTGCTTGTTTGATTTGGTTCCTTAATTTTTTATAATCTTAAATATACTTTCTTATTTCCTTTTCTCTTCTTAAATTGATTTATACTATTATGAATATAATTGGAATAAAATGTTATCTTTTCAGTTTCTTCTTTATTTTGCCAACCAGAATGCACACATAGTTAGACATCTGCGTATGGGTTTGAGGATATTGATTAGAAGATATACGCGTTTCATATCATTATTACTCCACAATAGCTATACAATAGAATCACGTGACAACAAATACAATAGTATTATTATTCCTTTCTACATTATAACGTCGTCGGTGTCTAGGTTTCCAATAACATTTTTATACGTAATTGTTCAATTGATTGATTCTTTAATTAAAAATGTTTGTGAAATAATTAATCAATCGATATGATGTGACTTACTGAATATGAGAACCTTTCAATTTCAATATTTAACCATTTGTTTATAATCGTCCCTATGGTAATGATCATTTCACCAATTTTAAGAGAATTGATGTTATTGCGGTCATTCATCGACGGTTCTAACTGACACTATTATAACAAATATTTAGGCATCCAATTAACTTTACTCTAGGCCTTTTCCCTCAAGAACAGTGTCAATGAGGTTTAATTAATTATATATTGTCAAAATTGAATGATCTAGTGAAAATGATTATTTGAATTTGTCTGGAAGTTGGTGGCGCTGGTAGATATTGGAACTCCCGGACTAATAATATTCTCCAGCAATTAAACAGCAGTTGGTACGTCATCGGTGGTTGCATTTACCGATTTTGTTGATCATACTTACTTTGTTACCAATCTTGAAGGTTGCAATATCACACTACACACTAAACATAATGTCAAATAGTCCGCATTCTGTTGTCACCATAAACGAACCGATAGAATTAGATGGAAAAGAAAATCTGGAACTTAATACAGTTCAAGAAACGACGGACGATAAACAGGCAGTTAATACGTACAAATCTAGTATTACTTTAATAGACCAAGATGTTGAACTTACCCGATATGAAGCTATTAAACTTTGGATGGTGAAACATCCTTTAGTAATCGCAATTGTAATAGGATCTATAGCATTTCTGGTTCTTACTGTTATACTATGTGTTGTTTTGATTAATCCAAAAGATGACAATACTGGTAAGTTTAAATTAGTTTGTATTATAATCTTGTCAATTGCTGAATTTAAAAACTGTAATCGTTATCGTTATGTCATAACAAGCTTTATAGAGGAACACATTCTCGCACCTCCAGATTTGTTTGCGCTTTATAAATCTCAAATTAAATCCATTAAGAATTAAAACTAATAAATATTAATAATATTATATATATATATAGATAAATCCAAAGACTGAAAATAATGACAATTCTGCTTGGTGATATACTGAATATATATCTCGGTTGGGGCGACTTTTTCTCATTCTCACAGATTTCCTCATCGTTATCGTTTCAAATTAATTAATTAAATTTCAGTATCATCGGTTAAGGATTTATTCTGTGCCTATGATGTTTATATATATATATATATATATATATATATATATATATATATATATATATAAATCAATGATGTTGCGTAGCACTGTGTAAATTATATATAAATCATACTGTAAATTATAGAAACAGTTCGAATCCCGCCAGAGACAGGTTCGAATCCCGCCAGAGACATTTTTTCATACAACTAAAAAAAATACGGAACTTTCGCCAATGAGCTATGCTCGACGCGATTATGAGATCATGTTCCGAATATGAGCACTGTTTCTATAATTTACAGTATGATTTATATATAATTTACACAGTGCTACGCAACATCATTGATTTACATATACACAATATTATTTAAAAAACCGTTGCGAATTAAAGTGGGAATTTATTCTGACTTGTTAAGCCTCCACTGATTGTGAGGGCGTTTGTTGTATGAGAGAATGTATCTGGTGGGTGAAAATCTGTGATAATACCATACATGGCTCTGTGGTCTAGTGGTATGATACTCGCCCTGTAAGCGAGAGGTTGCAGGTTCGAATCCCGCCAGAGACATTTTTTCATACAACTAAAAAAATGATAAAGATGAGATATATATATACAAAATGATTCCGCCGATATCTAAACAAAATGTAAATGACCATTACACGATTTAAATTATAAGTGTCAACAGTTGTAAGGAGAATAAATATAGTGATTTATAATATAAAATAATTATTATATTAGGCCTACAGAAATCCCAAAGATTAGTCATAATAAATTTTATTTATCATAAGTCATATAGACTGATAATATTGCTCAAATATATTTGTTCTTAATTGTTAAAACGGTGAACATACTATGCAAGCACTATTATATCCCATTACCAAGGTAACGATAACAAGGGTCATGTTTCTTATTCCGTAACATTTTTCAAGCCCAAAGCTATACTAACTTCAGTAATACAGTAGTCAAGGTGACGAGCCCACCTAATATAAAAAGTAGTCTGCTTGCACCAAAATTAGATATTTCATATGTATTTGTATTGTCTTTATAGAGTTGTCAACGATTGGATCACATGTATCAACAGAAGAAACCAATACTTTACCTGAAAATGCTACAACTACTATAAATCCAACAACCAGGAAAACTTTGGCAACGCTATCTAATACTCAAAACGCACCTTCCACTAATTCATACACAAGAGTAACCACAGCATCATATAGTACTGCCGATCTTACAAAACTAAACAGTGATATTATAAAAACAAAAAGTTCTTCAACTAAGGAAACAACATTCCCAATTTCTGATCAAACATCTGTGGATTTAACATCTTCAAGTGGTTCCACTAAACCTTCTATTAATTCATATACAACAGTGAACACTCCGGCAACAGATACTACTACTCATTTTACGACAAACAATGAGGCAGAAACAACGGTAGCCGAAATTACTGTGACACCCACAGGCAGTGTCTCAACTATGGAGGCACATTTGTCAAGTTCTGATAAAACAACAATGACCACTCCGGGAGCTGATACTACTACTACTACTACTACTACTACTCTTACAGCAACAAACAATGAGGCAGAAACATCGGTAGCAGAAACAACTTTAACTACAAACAGTGTATCAACTATGGAGACACCTTTGTCAAGTCCTGATAAAACATCGGTGGATTCAACATCCTCAAGTGGATCTCCGGAAACAGATACTACTACTCATTCTACGACAAAAAATGGGGCAGAAACAACGGTAGCCAAAACAACTTTAACAACTACAAACAGTGCATCAACTATGGAGACACCTTTGTCAAGTTCTGATAAAACAACAATGACCACTCCGGGACCTGATACTACTACTACTACTACTACTACTACTACTACTACTACTACTCTTACAGCAACAAACAATGAGGCAGAAACATCGGTAGCCGAAACAACTTTAAAAACTACAAACAGTGCATCAACTATGGAGACACCTTTGTCAAATCCTGATAAAACAACAATGACCACTCCGGGAGCTGATACTACTACTACTACTACTACTACTACTACTCTTACAGCAACAAACAATGAGGCAGAAACATCGGTAGCAGAAACAACTTTAACTACAAACAGTGTATCAACTATGGAGACACCTTTGTCAAGTCCTGATAAAACAACAATGACCACTCCGGGAGCTGATACTACTACTACTACTACTACTACTACTACTACTACTACTCTTACAGCAACAAAGAATGAGGCAGAAACATCGGTAGCAGAAACAACTTTAACTACAAACAGTGCATCAACTATGGAGACACCTTTGTCAAGTCCTGATAAAACATCGGTAGATTCAACATCCTCAAGTGGCTCTCCGGAAACAGATACTACTACCCATTCTACGACAAAAAATGGGGCAGAAACAACGGTAGCCGAAACAACTTTAACAACTACAAACAGTGCATCAACTATGGAGACACCTTTGTCAAGTTCTGATAAAACAACAATGACCACTCCGGGAGCTGATAGTACTACTACTACTACTCTTACAGCAACAAAAAATGAGACAGAAACATCGGTAGCCGAAACAACTTTAAAAACTACAAACAGTGCATCAACTATGGAGACACCTTTGTCAAGTCCTGATAAAACATCGGTAGATTCAACATCCTCAAGTGGATCTCCGGAAACAGATACTACTACTCATTCTACGACAAAAAATGGGGCAGCAACAACGGTAGCCGAAACAACTTTAACAACTACAAACAGTGCATCAACTATGGAGACACCTTTGTCAAGTTCTGATAAAACAACAATGACCACTCCGGGAGCTGATACTACTACTACTACTACTACTCTTACAGCAACAAAAAATGAGGCAGAAACATCGGGAGCCGAAACAACTTTAAAAACTACAAACAGTGCATCAACTATGGAGACACCTTTGTCAAGTCCTGATAAAACATCGGTAGATTCAACATCCTCAAGTGGCTCTCCTGAAACAGATACTACTACTCATTCTACGACAAACAATGAGGCAGAAACAACGGTATCCAAAATTACTGTGACACCCACAGGCAGTGTCTCAACTATGGAGACACCTTTGTCGAGTACTGATAAAACATCGGTAGATTTAACATCCTCAAGTGGCTCTCCGGCGACAGATACTACAACACATTCTACGACTAACAATGAGGCAGAAACAACGGTAGCCGAAACTATTGCAACACCCACAAACAGTGCATCAACTATGGAGACACATTTTTCAAGTTCTGATAAAACATCAGTGGATTTAACATCCTCAAGTGCCTCTACTCTATATTCTACTAATTCATATACAAAAATGACCACTCTGGCAGCTGATCCTACTACTACTCATTCCACGACAAACAATGAGGCAGAAACAACGGTAGCCGAAATTACTGTGACACCAACAGACAATGTCTCAACTATGGAAACACCTTTGTCAAGTTCTGGTAAAACATCAGTGGATTTAACATCCTCAAGTGCCTCTACTCTATATTCTACAAATTCATATACAAAAATGAACACTCAGGTAGCTGATACTACAACGACTCATTCCACGACAAACAATGAGGTAGGAACAACTGTAGCCGAAACCACTGTAACACCCACAAACAGTGTATCAACTATGGAGACGAATTTGTCAAGTTCTGATAAAACATCGGTGGATTTAACATCCACTCTGGCAGCTGGTACTACGACTATTACAACAACAAACAATGAGGCAGAAACATCGGTAGCCGAAACCACTTTAACAACAAACAGTGTCTCAACACCTTTGTCAATGTCTGATAAAACATCCTCAAGTGGCTCTCCGGCGACAGATACTACAACACATTCTACAACAAACAATGAGGCAGAAACAACGGTAGCCGAAACTACTGCAACACCCACAAACAGTGCATCAACTATGGAGACACATTTTTCAAGTTCTGATAAAACATCAGTGGATTTAACATCCTCAAGTGCCTCTACTCTATATTCTACTAATTCATATACAAAAATGACCACTCTGGCAGCTGATCCTACTACTACTCATTCCACGACAAACAATGAGGCAGAAACAACGGTAGCCGAAATTACTGTGACACCAACAGACAATGTCTCAACTATGGAGACACCTTTGTCAAGTTCTGGTAAAACATCAGTGGATTTAACATCCTCAAGTGCCTCTACTCTATATTCTACAAATTCATATACAAAAATGATCACTCAGGTAGCTGATACTACAACGACTCATTCCACGACAAACAATGAGGTAGAAACAACTGTAGCCGAAACCACTGTAACACCCACAAACAGTGTATCAACTATGGAGACGAATTTGTCAAGTTCTGATAAAACATCGGTGGATTTAACATCCACTCTGGCAGCTGGTACTACGACTATTACAACAACAAACAATGAGGCAGAAACATCGGTAGCCGAAACCACTTTAACAACAAACAGTGTCTCAACACCTTTGTCAATGTCTGATAAAACATCAGTGGATTTTACAACATCAAGTCATGAGACAGAAACTTTGGTAGCCCGGTCGACTTTAACAAATACAAACAGTATCTCAACTATGCTAACACCTTTGTCAAGTTCTGGTAAAACATCGGTAGATTTAACAACCTCAAGTGGTTCTACTTCACTTTCTACTAATCCAACAACAACGATGACCATAACAAATTTAACAACGAATGGTTTTAATACAGAAAAGGTTACTGATTTTTATACAGAGTTAGAAACAATTTTAGCAGATGACATTACTTCTCTTACAACATAACAGAACGAGACAGATATTGGAATAATATAGTACTGTTTCTAAACACCGAATGTGACAAAGTCATCATCAAATAAGTTAATTATTTTGATCACAATATTATTACTTTCCAAGATCCAAGACCTAATCCCTATACTGTACAACATCAGCTGAGAGTATTGCTGATCTTATAACACCATACAACGGAATAAGGATAAATGCCTCCGTATAGTGGTGATGGTAATTGATTCTATTACACTTTTCCAACAACGATGGAGTAATCATCAAGATCTCCTCCTGATACATTATTATTATCATCGTCATCATTATAGTAATTAAAAATGATAGATATGAATGAAGATATTCAGGTTTAGGTCGAAACAAAAAATGATGTACTTGACATTTTCTAGATAATGTATAATTGTATAAAAGGAGAAATAATTTATGGTCATTCTGGCCTACGGAACTACCTACTAAACTTAAAAGAATCTGGCTGACAAGAGTATTAATCCATTGCCGCTTTATTGGGACAGAAAGGAGAGAATAATTATCATGAAATGAAATGTTAACGAATGAAAAAATTCACGAACATAAAATAGTTTTATTGTGTAAGTACACACCTAATACAATCAATAACCAGCTGCTCTTATCTTAATTTAATGTTGAAAGCTAGGCAATTGAACATTCTCTTTCAAATGTGTGCCCTACAGGTAGTAGGAGGAGGCCTACCGCATTGCACAACAATGTCATTTATTTTTAAACACAAAATTGACCGTGGAATAGAGGGCCTACATTTTTCGTTGAAATAAGAGAAAACATTGCATGGCATGTTATACGAAATCAAATGGCAAGGATAAGCTTAGGTGTGCTATAAAGGTTGTTGTAATATCTGTTTTAATTTCTAAACAGATCGATCGAATACTTGACATTTTCTGTAACACCTGCAATTTTTCGATTATGTTGTTGAACCGGATATTCTATTGGAGCAAAGTAATTTGTTAATTCAACATTATAAAAAAGACATCCTAGACTCCAAATTATCTGACGACAGAGCCTAAAGTGTTGGTTTCCTCGAACAACAATGTTAAATTTTGCACTAAATTGTTTTTTTGTGATGTGATAATACATAACTTACCTACCTGTAGATCTTCCGACAATAGTTAGTTAGTTTGAGACTATTTACAATTATTCAATTTAAAGCTAATGTAAACCTTTATGACATTATTGTTTTATACATTTTGACAGATTTATTGCCTTTTAGAAAATGTAATTATATAAATAAGGTATATTTATAAATAAAGTTGATTGAAAAATTGAATTATTTACTTGGTCTAATACTAGACTATATTCGACATAGGGTGAATCTTTGTGTGATAAAAGGTTAAATAAATTATATTCCATACACAATTATTGAAATAATTAGTTTAAAGATCCGGCTACTTCTAAGTGAAATAAGGCCATATACATGGCTGCAGTCGCGTATTCAAATTTAAATTAGTGTTTACCGATCTACCGACCGACCGACCGACATAGTGTGAATCTTTGTGTGATAAGAGGTTAAATATATTCCATACTCAATTATTGAAATATTTAGTTTAAAGATCCGGCTACTTCAAAGTGTAACAAGGCCATATACGTACATGGCTGCAGTCGCGTGTTCAAATTTGAATTAGTGTTTACCGACCTACCGACCGACCAACCGACTGACCGACCGACACAGTGAGCTGTAGAATCGCGTGGAATAGATTGCATACTTAATTTTCCAAAACGTTTAGATTCCTATTTAACAAATAATAATGTTCCACTTTATCGTGTTTTGTAATAATGAGTTGCGACTAGAATAGATCACGGAAAACAAACCTGACTCTTCCTTTAGCAAGTCGTTATGGGATTACATTGTTTTCTGCGCTTTCGATGTCTTCGCCATTTAAATATAAAGTATCATAGTAAATCGATTTTAAAATGAATTTGATAAGCTATCATTTTTGAATATTTTAGTAAATTTAAACTTAATTTCTTGTCGTACAGCGCTATGATGTGTTTACATCCACGTCTTCTTCCATTACAGCCCAGGGCTTGTATAATGTTTTTAGGCAATTACGTGATTAGAAAATGTAATGTATATAGCTTATAAAAACAATATTTGAATATGAAATCGGTCATGTGAATAATACCTAATAATAACAACTCCTTTTTAATTTGATTCACGAAAATTGACAAGGTTAAAATGTATCTCGGTCATATTCGTGCGCAATATCAAAAGGCATTTGTTCATAAAAAATTAATTGATCAAACATAATAATAAGTGAATCTATTTTGGGGTCATTTCTAAAAAAACCTGACAGGAACATAATACAGTGTACACACAGCTATGCATAGGCCGCCTACACAGCAAGTTTTAACAAGTTGTTAATAATTTGATTTAAATCTAGACGCTAATTGTTCATCATAGCAAAATAAATATTGTTCAAACATAAGTGAATCTATTCTGGTCAACATGACAGGAATACAGTACATAAACAATATATTGGCTAAGTGTTAATGGTGATTTTAATATAGTGATAACATTACAAAAATTGACCTGAAAATCTTTTTAAATTTTCACTGAGTCTGTTAAAAGGATTTTTTTTTCTGTTTCTTCACCTACTACTACTACTACTACTACAAAAAAAAGAAAAACAAAATAGGCGGGAGGGTTATAATACTTCAATCTATCATCGTTTGTCTTTCTCATCTTACGACGTGGAATCTCAAGAAGGTCGTAATTTTACCAGTAGGCCTACTGCTTTGTTTTTCCATGATTGTCCAAACACAGGAGCATTGTGACTATTATTTACCGTAGGCATCACTGGTAAGTTGTCATAACATCAAATGCGTAATATCTCTTGGAAAAAAATTATGCCTACAGCCTTGGTTTTTTTCTAATGATATTGAATCTTTAAGACACTTTATTGTATGGCCTATTTTGTCGATGCGCCATAGTTTTCATACGAGAAATAGGCTTAAAGTAATATTTTCTCCTGAAAAAATATTTAAAAATTCTTTTGTTGAATATGTAATTTTAATGAAATAAAAAATAACTTTGACCACAAATTAGATCCAAACAAAGATATTTACACGAAAAGTGTAATTTAAAGCAACTGTCAATGGGTTTTTGGTTAAATTTCACTGTTTATTATCAAATTTGTTTTCTATGGAAGTGAATAGCTTTATGATTAGAACTGAAAACTGGCATAATCTTAATTCATTCTTCTTTTTTTAAAATGTTTTTGAAGGACAATATCATCTTTAATTACAAAATCGACATTCCAATTATACATTTTAATTGAACGGTAACACGGAAATTTTAATTTTATTTTTCGTCTCCGTTTATTAATAATAATTTATCAATGATTTAACTATATAAAATGCCTTTACAGCTTTATTCGCTCTGTTAATCATGTAATTAATTAGTTTGTTACCAAATACAGTACCTTTCAGTAAACACGTATCTGTATTAATCCGCTAGTCTCTTTGGATTCCGTAACAAAATACTACTGTCGATCACACCTCAATAAACACTGGGAATTAAAGCTCAGGTACAGGCATGAATTTTAAATATAATATTTGGTTAATTGTACATAAATCAAATATTTGTAACAGAAATCAAGATGAAAAAACATGAATTTCCCTTAATATGGTCAAATACAAAATTTTGTAAAATTCTTCTATAAAAACCAAAAAGACTTTTTTCAGTAGTTAGGTAGTTAACCTAATGTAATAACATGTCTGGTGACTCCCTAGAAGGTGAAAAACGGTGGTGGATATACGGTGGATAATTTTTGCTATAGAATGAAAATAAAAATCTGAAGTTGAATAAAAATACCAGAAATGTAATATTCAAGTTATATTACCTATATTTAGTCATCTGATAACATTTTTTACCACACCGTTTATTTTTCATAGCTTTTTAAAATGCCTCTCTATTTACAAAATTTGTGTACAAAAGAATAGAGATTTTACTGTGTAATTTGAACTATCCCCCCACTGATAAGAAAGTGCTTATTTTCAACAAGCTCGTGTAACACAAATAAAATCCCAAAAATTATGAAACATAGGGGAAACTATAGATCGATAATTATTGGAATGTATGGTCAATAGAAATTTTTTGCCCGCATCTGGCCTTTAAAATCAGTTGCTAAGTAAATCGCACCAATATGTTTTCACGCTGCTGCTCTAGCCCGCTACGTCCCATTAGGACTACTAAATCAGAAGCTAAAGCAAGCAGCAGTTATAGTTCTAAGGACAGACAGTTTTGTGAAAATGGAAACTCCACTATGATTTATTGATTCCAGCTGCTACAGTAGACCCAAAAAACGTCTGGGAAAGAGTCTATTAGGACATGTCATGCTAAAATTACAAATCCCTAAGCATTTCTGGTATATTCAGTGTCAGATATTCATTGAATTATTATCGAAACAGTCCATTAAAGTTTGTGTTAGTAATAGGATACTTCACAATTGAAATATCTAGGGTGATGAAGTGACCCCCAGATTTGACCTTAGCAATAAAATTAACTAAAGTGACAGAAATTGAGTATTCACTTCTGTAACAAAAAAATATTTATTCACGTATAAAAAAAGAAAAGAAACCCAAAAACCATTGTCTGACAAACAATTTAAGTATTTGTTGCTTTAAATTACATTTTTTTCAGGTAAAATAACTATTATGTGACAATAAAATGACACATTCAAAAACATTTGAAATAAAAAATATTTTTCAATAAGCGAGCAGCGTTTTTTGTAAGAAATATTTCTTGTTATTGATAATTCAACACAACAGGCTAGAGGATGAATGACATTTTTTTGTTAATGTCTTATTAATTCTTAAAAGTGTTAATACACAATTATAGTCATTGTTTTAGAGTATTAAATGTATCCGCCGAATTAAATGCTACTTTGGGTAATAGATTGATGGCTTCCAAAAAGATTAAACCATCCATCGCAAAAAAATTAAAATGACGCGTCATGATCAAGCACTTGACTAATAAAAACGCGTTCCCGTTCGCTGCTCGTCGGATGGCACATGGGGGCGTTGTTTTGTTTTCGCTCGACTTATTCATCAAGAACAACAACATGGCTGATATAATCAGTCGGAGGCGTAAGCATTTAAAGTCTAAAAGAAGGTCTGATGCTTTGGTTTTTCTATCAAACATTCCACTTGATGGTCCAAGTCATGAGGTTATACAATTAAAACATGCACGTTCGAGTGAATTATCGGATCAATCGCAGGGTAAATTGCAACTTGACAAAGACTGTACACGTAGCGGCAGTGCCACTAGGTATACAGCAGCTCTGACTGATGATGTATCGACAGCGGATGAAGTCTTAGGCCTAGGCCTAGGCTTAGTTTCCATGGACAGCACGTGTGGCATTGCTGGAAGTACAACTCCTATAAGCTCACAACAAGGCATAGGCCAATTGCATCCGGTTGAGGACACAACCATAAGATTTTATGGTGGAAAGAGACGAAGTAAAGATGAATTAGAGACGAACTTTCGGCAAAGACAAAGTTCAGTAGTTCTTCTAAAAGATCGTTCTCATTCTTTAATTAGTCAAGATAAAACTTTAGTTATGGGATCCGTGTTACCTGATGATAAAAAAATAGCATTACCACTATGTGGGAGCAGTAATGGGAATATCAGGTGGGAAGACCTATTGTGGTTGTACACCTTATTCAGACAAGCATTGTAACGCTGCATTTTATTAAACAATTACTAATACTACCCACACTTTATTACCTGCCAACTCCCATGCATAAAGGGTCTTTCACACCTGTTCAAGTGTTTCATTTTCACAATGCTACACGAAGCTATATGCGCCAATAGATGTGCATAGCCATGTGAAACGAAACATAGACCTTTGTTTTAATTTTCAAGCCGCCGGAGTGGAACCATGCAGGAACAGGTGTGAAAGACACTTTTGGTCTCGCACATCTATAAAAATATTTTAGAAAAGTATTGTTTCAAACTAGCTTGGATGCATAGGGTTATAATGCACTTTCGCACTTTGTTAATGGATATTGTTCTTATAAAATAATAACCCACCTTTATAAAATACCAATGTAACATTTTCTCATTGAATTTTTAATACAATTAAAACATTTCCCTGAAACAATTCACCATTCTTAGTAAACCATGTTTAGATAACTTGAACAGTGAATATACTTGCATAAAGTATACAATACAGAATACACCTACACAGCAATCAACTGGTGCTGGTCCTGCATGTATGTTTGTACATTAAAATGTTTACTTCTATTGCATATACTATAACTCCTATAGTAACGTGGGCAAACCTTTTATTAACATTTTCCAGTAAAGTCAACACAAGGTTTGGAAATCCGCCATGCTACTATTTCCCTTAAAGATGTACATATTCTGTTGTACGGAAATTGTGTATTTGATTCTCGAGTCCAACCTTAAAGTCAGGTGTAAAAACTCATTAGTGCTGTCTACTACACACTGTCAATAATTATAGGCCTAAAATATGCAGATGGCTTTTTAGAAAGTGTATTTTTGTGTGTTTAAGATAACATGACTTGCCGCGTAAACAAAATATTTCTGAAAGCTTTCACAACCAGACTTGGACAGGTAGCTTCTGTAATTCTCCATAGCATTTAAACACGTGATTGGTTACTTCTTGACATGACATGTCTTCTTGTTTATTGATCCCTTTGTAGCTCAATAGTAGCTATTGGATTGGGTGTGTAAAAAACATGATTGTACAATTGGTGCGCAAGAATGACCATCTTACCCATAATAATAATTGGCCAAGATTTTATGAGTTCTTAGTTGACATCACTACCAATTCATGACTCACAGAATCAATGTTATGGAGTGTGTTGCACTTTTTTGTGAATAAGTCAGGTATAAATAAGAAATTCGTAGAAACTATATGTGTATGCTACAGTTGATATATTGATCAATTACCTTCCACTAACTAGCCTACAATAATGCATGTTAACTGACAGCTCTACTACTACATATGCTTGTCTGAATAAGTTGATATAATGAATTTTGATATTTTGTTTATTTTGTTTTCTCTTTTGTAGGAATCGCTCCAGGTTTATTGTTCTCATTTTAATGCAGTGGATTTACATACACATAAATGTCATCTATTCATGCACATAGTAACTGTACAAACGAAATAATAACAATTTGTTGACGATTCAATTTTCAAAGCTATACTCTCATAAAGCAAAGAAAGACAAATACATTAATATACACACAGTATGCATTGTGGCTATATTTACTTGTTTTATTTATACTCCACATATAATGAAATCTGTTCAAACAGCTTACTTATGTTTTGGTTGGTAACCAATTTCAGTTGGTTGCAAAATTATGTGTAAAATGAGTTCAAATTTTGTCTAGGTCTACTGAATTTATACATATTTCAAATATTTTTTACCTTTTTAGAATGGTTTTAGTTTCAAGTCAACGATCCCCATTTGCAATATTTTCATACTTGTCATATAAACAATTGAAAACAGGAGCAGGCAGGTATGTTTTATGTACTGATAAGTAACAAACATTATGAGTCAGTTTTATGATGTAGTAACACCTGGTCGATTCACATACAAAACTACTCTCTTTTTAAGCAGTAAAATCAAATTACAGTATTGACATTGCATAAAATTGACAAGTTCAATACTCGAAAAAATTGTCATAATAATGCCTTTTATATACAGATTGCTTTATTAAAGGAATTATGAATAGAATAATGAGTTAAATTGTATATTAATTTCAAATATAGAAGTAATCATAAACATATATTCATGTGCAATAATCTTCTGTTTTTGTCTTTGGTTCAGTTATCAATTCTACTGAATTTTCAACTAATTGTCATTGCAACCCCTTTTTTCAGATATGAGATTGAATCCAATTTGAGATCTCGGAAACACTCTGGCAACCAGCAAATTGGAACGTGTGATGATTTCGTTGTGAACTTAAACAGTGAGGTGGCTGACAGTAAGGTAATACAGTAATACTATTATGCATTTAAATTATCTATGTTTTGGTTTTTGCATATTTGACCAAATTTGCTGCTTTTTCATTGCAGATAGTTTAAGTTGACATCATCTACAAAATTTCCTCTTTACTTTACCAATTAGTACATCATGTGCTTCTGCACCAACTTACCTCCAGGATACCATTTCATGTTACCATACAAAAGGCCTTGGTTTTGAAATTGCACCATTAATTTGAAATCGGTGTAATTTATTCTTGTTAATTTTAGCACTGTATTAATTGTGTTTTATAAATGATGTTTTGTGATATTAATTTATTGATTTGTTAATATTGTATCACTAATTGTTTTTAATGCTTACAGATTGTATCCTATCGTCACTTCTTGGTTCCTACTAGAGAGCATTTGCATATGCAGCATGTACAACTTAGACATATTGGACAAGACATGACAACTTTACCAAACTCGCCAGCTGCTAAAAAGCTCACCTCACACCCATTTAAATCGGCAGGACTTCCACCTTCACCTTCAAAAGGTTTTGTACTCTGGTTAAATTACTCTGTATTTAAAAACTCTCCCAAAATCATACTCTTCCAAAACAGTTTCAAAATCTTTGATGCTGGAAATTCCTCCAAATGGAAACTTTCCCAAAAAATTAGATACTTTTTAACTTTGTCCAAAACGGAACACTTGGAAATTCCTCCAAAATGGGATACTAATGCATACTGGAAACTCCCCACAAATGGGCCAATGACACACTTCTCCCAAAAGGAAACACTTGGCTGCTACTAAACATGAAAGTTATATATGATTTTACAAAAGATACAAATTGGATAATAAATTAGATATTAATAAATTATGAATATGCTTATTAATTAATTTTACTTGCAGTTGTTGATGTAGAGAGTATATTTAATGAGAATCTTTTAACTGGAGGACATCTTTATGATCCAAATATATTGGATGATCCAGAACTTAGTGCTGGGAAGCACAAAAAAGTGCTAACATTCCCTTCATATATGGTAGGTACAGTCAAAGAACTTATAACACAAGAATCTCCTGTTCTTCAATTTGCATTCAAAACACAGTATCGGAAGTACAGGGTTAAAAGGTCAAACTGGGCGACGCCATTTCACAGCATGGAGCAGCGCCCCCTCCAAACTAGGTAGTCAATTACTCTACCCCCTAGAGTATTAGCAGATCCCCTCTATGATTTTGACTTTCTAATTTGATGCGGGCGCCCTACTCCTCAGTCAATTACTCTATCCCCCCTAGAGCATTAGCAGATCCCCTCTATGATTTTGACTTTCTAATTTGATGCGGGCGCCCTACTCCATGGCTCACAATGGCGCCACCCATAGCTCTATTCTATCCCACAATGCCTTTCGAAATTGTTACGCGCTTCGGACGAACAGGAGATTCTTGTGTTATAAGTTCTTTGGTACAGTATTAAGCTCAATACCGATGTGCCAATCGAAATAATCATTTATTTTTAAAATATATTTCGAAGAAGATAAACAGAAAATATGGAGTTCATCATAAGCTCTGCTTATATTTATCCGATGATTTTAGAAACTTCATTTTTTTTTTGCTTGATGAAAAATCAGTTATGTTGAACCTGCTACCTTAAAAAAATGTGATTTGTATTCAGTGATATATGTTGATTCTGATGTGATATGCTATAATAGTATATAAATATAAATATTATTATTGATTACTACTTTGAAGGTATCTATAATTGAACATGCGAAACCTTCAGAACTGAAAAAGGATTTGAACGAACAGTTTGCAGAACGTTTTCCAAGAATAAATTTAACACTAAGTAAACTAAGAAGGTACCTTTTATTTTATTATAACGTTGTTTGACCACCCAATACATTTATAGTTATTTTTGGTGCAATGTGTTCACAATGTTGTTGACATTTGTAGTTATTTTTGGTGCAATGTGTTCACAATGTTGTTGATATAGTAGATAGCAAGTTGTTTGATTTTAAGTATGAATAGTTATTTTAAAAACTAAAAATATAAATAAAACAAATATTTTATTACATAATAAAAATAACGTTTTTCTTCAGTCTTCTACTTCAGATCATTCTGAATTGTTCACATTGATTGATTTTATGTTATTTATTTTTGTATGTAAGTGTGTAGGTATAATAATTTTACTTGGTATTGTTATAGGTAATTATAGTTAATTTCATTATCATATAGCATAAAGAAAGACATGTGGAAAATCTGTATGGATTGTGACGTTGAACCAGCAACTTTAGCACAAGCATATGCCTACTATGAAAAATTAGTCTTGAATGGAAAAATACACAAACAGAATAGAAAGTTATGTGCAGGTAAAATATTATTAAATCAATGATAATTTTTTTGTTTTCCAATCTATTTTCCCCAAACTCATCACCATGGCCATAGTCTGTTTGAATGTTTATAATGTTTTTTTCAATTCAAAAATCAGTATTTCTGGAACTCATTGCCACACCACATTGAAACTAGATTTTGAGGAAACAAAAGGACATTCCCAGAAAAAAAGGAATATTATGGCTAAAGGAATATTAGTTCCTGAAGGCCTATTGCTCACACTTAAGTACAAATTATCAAATAACTATGTTAAAATAGATTTGATGACGATATGATCAAAAGTGGCAAGATTTGCCTTTTTAAATTTCAGCAGAAGATTGAATGGTACATTATGTTCATAGTATATACAATCATTTATTATTATTTCTTAAATTATAATTGTATGCCTCTTATAGGTGCATCATTACTATTATCTGCCAAACTAAATGATGTGAAGCGATGTGATTTAGATGATGTTATCAAAGAAATTGAAGAACAATTCCGTGTCAGTCGAAAAGAACTATTTTCATATGAATTCCCGGTGTTAGTTGCATTAGAATTCTCATTACACCTTGCAGAATTTGAAGTCTTACCTCACTATAAAAGAATTATACAACTTACTTAACCATTGAAAAGTTATAAATATATTACCAAATTGTCTAAAGAGAATTTTGCGTTTAAAATGTCTATTGTTTTTTAAACTGTATAAAGACCAATGAACTGCATGATTTTTTTGCATGGAACACCAACCAACTTATTCATGATCTACTAAAAAGACTTGGATGTGATGCTTAATGATATTTTATACATAATAAAGGCCTGTTTATAGATGATAACAAATCACTTTAAATGGATGATTATTATGCGCTTCAAGAATTTTCGATTTTGAATGATTGACTACTCTAATTAACACTCGGATGTGTTTATAATGCTGTAACTGTTGTGGTGATCGTCATCATTATTATTGTAACCATACATATTACAACATCTTGTGCATGTACTCCATATGTGGGCCATATCCCATATAAACCCATTACATTTATCTGATAATGTGATACAATATTTAGGCTATACTTTGATAAATTCCAAAAATGATGTTGACCATGTTTATTGTACAGTCTAGAGAAATACATTTATATAAAAAAATTATATTCACAAATTTTTAGGTCTATGCTTTTTATTTTTGAAATTGAGTTTATTATTCAGGCACATAGGTCTGAAAGTCATCCAAGTGGTATTATATAATAAGGTGAGATGTTTTACGAGGGTCGTTGGTTAGAAGATGAGCGTCATGTTTTACTATTGTCTGTTTAGGGGACTTTCAAAATATATTCCATAGCCCGCGATAAATATATATATATATATATATATATATAGTCTAGTGGTATGATACTCGCCCTGTAAGCGAGAGGTTGCAGGTTCGAATCCAGCCAGAGGCATTTTTTCATACAACTAAAAAATATGGAACTTTCGCCAATGAGCTATGCTCGACGCGATTATGAGATCATGTTCCGAATATGAGCACTGTTTCTATAATTTACAGTATGATTTATATATATATATATTTATATGGTGGTGGTGGTTATTTATAACCACCATTTAAGCTGTTTTTTAGTCTCATTCCAAAATTGTTTATATCTCTACCAAGCTACCTTCTTTTTCTTTTATTCCTGTCCACCCAGGCAGCACTTGCCAGCTTTATACTATGACGTTATCCAAATTCTTTCACTTGCACTGATGAAGGGCTAGTGTTGCCCGAAAGCTCTGCTAACTTTTCTGGCTGTTTACTTTATCGTTTTGATTTAACTTTTCGCTTTTTATTTTTGTATCTCCATTGAGATCCAGCCACTGATACCCACAGCATTGTCATTTTTTTCAGTAATTTGCCTTTGGATTTATATATATATATATATATATATATATATATAAAATTACTGTACCTCCTTCATGGTAAAATGTATTATGAAATATGATGAATGTGCAGTGCACATTGCTTGTTGATATAAAATACATGCCTAAGCTATCCTTATTTTCCGAAGCACCTTGGAGCAATAATTGAACAACTGCGAGGAATTGCACTGAAATAAACATATGAAAAATTGAAAAAGTAGCCTTCCCATGAAAAAGTATGTTAATCAACCGATATACTTGCCACTATGATTCATTCTGTAACACAAACTGAGAAAAGTTTTATGGATAGGAATGTTTAGAAAAGACAATGTAACATGTTTTCTACAGTAGGACTACATTTGCAATATAATATAGGATATCAAACTGTTTTTTTTAACGTTTTATTTTTTCTTCGTCATGTTTTTTTTTTTGGTTTTTACAATTCATATAGTTTATTTTATATAATTATATTTGTTGCACTGTTATACATAATTCCCTTATGTAAACTTATATAGATACAGAGAGCGTTTCCACTATATTATACATATCCTTCATGTACAATGATTGAATTCTTAATTGCACTGGAATCACAATTCATTATGTATAAATTACTTTTGTATTAATATGTATTTTATGTTTAAAAAATACAAACCGTTTTTAGTGGTCTTAGGCTTATTTCTTCAGTTACAGTATCATATTAATTGTTAGTTTACTGGTTCAGTCAAGTAGTCTAGATGAATAGTAAATCTTGTGAACACGAGCACTTTTCGGTCTGTTGTAGCTCAAGTTGAACTGTGCTGTTGTCACTGCATCTAAAATGTTTCAGTGACATACTGGTCTCTGATGGTTTACACACCCCAGTTACACTTATTCTTTGGAGACGCTGTTCAATAGATATCACTTTAGTGTATGAAGGGCAGCATCCGGTACATTCAGTTGTCTCGATAACACCAGTGCATGTATGTCCAGAGTCTATTGTAATACACAGGTTCTTCTTTATTTGTTTGGTAGAACATGCTGTGGTTGGCTCTTCAATAGGGTTAATTTCTGTTGTAACTTCTATTCTATCTACGTCAATGGAATGTGTTTCTTGAACAGGTGTCACTGAAATAATAATGTTTATAACTTGTTGTAAAGTTAGGTTTGTGCATTGAAGACATTCTGTTCTTCACTTAAGTTGGTAATTAAGTACAACTGGAAAATAAACATTTGAAACCTAAAAGTTGCTTTAATTATACTAAAATTATAATTTAAAAATGTACCTAATTCCTTGGCAACAGTTGTGAAGGAGTACGTAAATAACTCTGTCTCTGTTGATTTTTCGCAAGCTGCTATAAATAACTCGGAGCAGACACGATCCTCCCATTTTCCAGTGGTTGATGTCAGAACAGCACAATTGGACGTACCTGGCTTTCCTAATTCCCAATCTGAAACATAGATAGTGAATTCAGAGTACAGATAATAATATCCATGTACGGCCTATATAGGTGTGAAATATGAAAAAGAATATTGAGAATGTGGGTTTTAGAACCTAATCAGTAATAAAGCGTCTTTTTTAAGAAAGTAATAGGCCTAAGGCCGAAATGGAAATTATTTATGCCACTTGCATGCACAGTTTAATATTCAAATATTATTAAACAAACAACATACTTGTAAACCCAGATTCGTCTTGTCCACTACTCCATATTCCATCACCATTAACAGATAACCCAATCCACATAGCATCATTATACTTTCGACGTTGTGAAATCTTTGATCTTAAAAACTCATTCTCTTCAAGATTATCAATTGTTGTCATCACTGCGTTTCTTTCTGAACAGAAAGAACTAGCTGACGAAAAACTCAACCTTCTTAATGAAAACTGGTAACACTTTTTGTTGAAATAGACCCAGTTCTCAGGACACAATTCTAAAATAAAAAAAAGGTTTGTATCAGTATTTTATTTAACATTAAGCTAATGTATTATTATTGTTTAAATAATATTAAACCTATAATGTTGGAATTGGTATTATTTTTCAATATAAAATGATTACCAGAATGAAAACCCACCTGCATAGTTTGTTTCTGAATAGCTTTCCGTAACTACCTGAGGTTTCTCAGTTGATTTGGATGACGAAATGTCAGCTTTGTTTTCAACATGAAATAAATCGGTACTTGTATCTCCATTGTCTTCTGTAGTCACGGGAGATTTGACTACTCCTTGGTCAACTTCATTAGGTGTCTGTGTTTCTCCATTTTTTGTTGTTTTTTCTGTGTCTGTTTCATCAACAAAAACGATTTCTGTAGTTTTATCAACTTGTTCAACCATATCAGGAGCTTCCGTCCCAACTTTGTTCTCACCTTCTCCTGACTCTGTATCATCTGTAACCGTTTCAATTTCTATCTCTGTGTCTACAACGACCTCAGGAAGAGCTTCAGTAGTTTCGTCTGACTTTTGGTCAACTTCATCAGGTGTCGGTGTTTCTTCTATAATATCATCACCTCCTGTTTCAACCACAATCTTTACCTGTGGCTCTTCCTCAGTAGTAGTAGTAGTAGTCTCTGTTTCTTTTTCAGGTTCTTCAACACCATTGGAAACAATTTCTTCATTAGTTTCGTCTGTGTCTGTTTCACCAGCAACATCAACAGTTTCCATAGTTTTGTCAGATATATCTTCAATAATCTCTGGACTCTCTGTTCCAAACATTTCCTCTGTTTCTTTTTTGTCATCAGTAAGCTCAGCTGTTGTCATTTCTGTTTCACCTTCAGCCTCAGCTTCTGTTTCTTCTATTGTTTTTCCAGTAGTCTCTTTATCTACTGTTTCATCCGTCACTGTTTCTTTTTCAATTGCCCCAGGACTCTCTGTTCCAACTGTTTCCTCTGTGTCTTTCTCATCATCAGTAGGCTCAGTCACAACATCCTCTTCCATCTCTTTGTTATCCATTGTTTCTGTTTCTTCTTCATCATCAACTTCTGTTGTAGTTGTTTCTTCTATTGTATCTTCAGTAGTCTCCTTTTCTACTGTTTCATCCGTCACTGTTTCTTTTTCGATTGCCTCAGGACTTTCTGTTTGAACTGCTTCCTCTGTGTCTTTCTCATCATCAGTAGGCTCAGTCACAACATCCTCTCCCATCTCTTTCTTATCCATTATTTCTGTTTCTTCTTCATCATCAACTTCTGTTGTAGTTGTTTCTTCTATTGTATCTTCAGTAGTCTCCTTTTCTACTATTTCATCCGTCACTGTTTCTTTTTCAATTGCCTCAGGACTTTCTGTTGTAACTGTTTCCTCTGTGTCTTTTTTGTCATCAGTAGACTCAGTCACAACATCCTCTCCCATCTCGTTCTCATCCATTGTTTCTGTTTCTTCTTCAGCCTCAGCTTCAGTTGTTTCTTCTATTTCCTCAGTATCTTCAGGTGTGTCTTTTTCTACTATTTCATCCGTCACTGTTTCTTTTTCCATTGCCTCAGGACTGTCTGTTTGAACTGCTTCCTCTGTGTCTTTCTTATCATCAGTAGGCTCAGTCACAACATCCTCTCCTGTCTCTTTCTCATCCATTGTTACTTCTGTTTCCTCTTTAGCCTCAGGCTCTGTTGTAGTTGTATCTTCTATTTTCTCTCCAGTATCTTCAGTAGTCTCTTTTTCTACTGTTCCATCCGTCACTGTTTCTTTTTCAATTGCCCCAGGACTGTCTGTTTGAACTGCTTCATCTGTGTCTTTCTCATCATCAGTAGGCTCAGTCACAACATCCTCTCCCATCTCTTTCTTATCCATTATTTCTGTTTCTTCTTCAGCCTCAGCTTCTGTTGTAGTTGTTTCTTCTTCAGTATCTTCAGGTGTGTCTTTTTCTACTATTTCATCCGTCACTGTTTCTTTTTCAATTGCCTCAGGACTTTCTGTTTGAACTGCTTCCTCTGTGTCTTTCTCATCATCAGTAGGCTCAGTCACAACATTCTCTTCCATCTCTTTGTTATCCATTGTTTCTGTTTCTTCTTCAGCCTCAGCTTCTGTTGTAGTTGTTTCTTCTATTGTATCTTCAGTAGTCTCCTTTTCTACTATTTCATCCGTCACTGTTTCTTTTTCAATTGCCTCAGGACTTTCTGTTTGAACTGCTTCCTCTGTGTCTTTCTCATCATCAGTAGGCTCAGTCACAACATCCTCTTCCATCTCTTTGTTATCCATTGTTTCTGTTTCTTCTTCATCATCAACTTCAGTTGTAGTTGTTTCTTCTATTGTATCTTCAGTAGTCTCCTTTTCTACTGTTTCATCTGTCACTGTTTCTTTTTCAATTGCCTCAGGACTTTCTGTTTGAACTGCTTCCTCTGTGTTTTTCTCATCATCAGTAGGCTCAGTCACAACATCCTCTTCCATCTCTTTGTTATCCATTGTTTCTGTTTCTTCTTCATCATCAGCTTCAGTTGTAGTTGTTTCTTCTATTGTATCTTCAGTAGTCTCCTTTTCTACTGTTTCATCCGTCACTGTTTCTTTTTCCATTGCCTCAGGACTTTCTGTTTGAACTGCTTCCTCTGTGTTTTTCTCATCATCAGTAGGCTCAGTCACAACATCCTCTCCCATCTCTTTCTTATCCATTATTTCTGTTTCTTTTTCAGCCTCAGCTTCTGTTGTAGTTGTTTCTTCTTCAGTATCTTCAGGTGTGTCTTTTTCTACTATTTCATCCGTCCCTGTTTCTTTTTCAATTGCCTCAGGACTTTCTGTTTGAACTGCTTCCTCTGTGTCTTTCTCATCATCAGTAGGCTCAGTCACAACATCCTCTTCCATCTCTTTGTTATCCATTGTTTCTGTTTCTTCTTCATCATCAACTTCTGTTGTAGTTGTTTCTTCTATTGTATCTTCAGTAGTCTCCTTTTCTACTGTTTCATCCGTCACTGTTTCTTTTTCAATTGCCTCAGGACTTTCTGTTTGAACTGCTTCCTCTGTGTCTTTCTCATCATCAGTAGGCTCAGTCACAACATCCTCTTCCATCTCTTTGTTATCCATTGTTTCTGTTTCTTCTTCAGCCTCAGCTTCTGTTGTAGTTGTTTCTTCTATTGTATCTTCAGGTGTCTCTTTTTCTACTGTTTCATCTGTCACTGTTTCTTTTTCAATTGCTTCAGGACTCTCTGTTTGAACTGTTTCCTCTGTGTCTTTCTGTTCATCAGTAGGCTCAGTCACAACAGCCTCTCCCGTCCTTGTCTCATCTATTGTTACTGTATCATCCTTATCTGTCCCGGAAACTTCTGTTTCAGTGACTTCTTCACTTTCAAATTCCACAACTGATTTGAAAGATGATTCTTCGTAAACAACATTTGTTGATGTTTTGCATATAACACGATGCACTTTTTTACACGATTCAGCCATCCACTTTCCTGTGGACGATATAATTACTGCACAAGCTCTACCATCATCTCCAACTGAATCATCTACATTTATATTGGATGGTTCTCCATCCTTCCAATCTGTGAAATTAGATATATACTACAAATTAGATAACATTTATTATTAGAAATTACGAATTCACTTGCTAATCGTCATATTCGATTATGAATTTTAGAATGAGGTTTATGAGATATCTGTTTTGATGTATTATTGTATTGTAAAACCTTAAATCCGAGTTGCATGTTGAAATAAGCTGATTCCACTAACACTCATTATTTAATAAAAAGTATTTGACTTTCGAAATTTCATTTATAAAACCAAACAAGATTGTCAAAAACATCGTCATAACTAAAGAAAACCATAATTGTGTGAATGTATTCTGTAAGGGAAAAGGAAGTTGCTTCATTTTATTTTTTATTTTCAAATAAAAAGAAGAAATTATTTACTACACAAATACTACAATATAGATAAAACTAGAAATTGCAAAGTGCAAGTGAGTGAAGCAGATATAACATTACATAGTTTTGATGAGTCAGGGCCCTCCTAAAGACAGAAACTGAATGTCAATATTAGAACACTTCTCATTGTACAATCTCTGCCTGATAAATGTATTTCACCTGTAAACATCAACTCTGCATAGGTGTCTTATACCAATGTTTTGACAAGCAATGACTTTTATGAGAGGTCAAATTGCTGTGCAGAATATGAATAGTTGACATAAAGCAATAAACATATTACACATAGAGCGTGTATTTGTATATGTTAGCTGCTTGTTTCCAAAATGTTATTCGTTAACATTATCGTATTCATTATTGGTGAAACATTTTCATATAATTCCAAGACAAATACCCAAAATTCTATTTTAAATTAAAATTTACTTACTTTCAAATTGAACATCTTCACCGGATTGCCACCTCCATTCCATTCCATATTCGCGTGTATAACCTATCCATGCACGGTTATTGTACCACTTTTTCTTTAACAGATTCTCTTTAACAAATTCATTTTCATCTTTACTAGACATATCAGCTAGATAAGAATTTTGTTCTCGACAATATTTGATAGCAGCAAAAACAGTAAAGCGTTTATTTGTGAATTTATAGCAGCTTCCTTGATATTGCAGCCATCCTACATTACACAAACCTGCATGTAAAAGAATTATTATAATTAAAAATTAAAGACAAGATAACATTTAATAACATTTGCTTAACCTAGATAAAGAACATTATTTACTCAATATTAGTGTATAGTGTACATTTTTCAGTTTAAAAATATGAATACATTATGTTTCTATTTTTACTTACTGCATCCATTAATAGTTTCTTTATCATCATCTACAGTTCCGTCAATCTCATCTTCAGTTTCAGTTATTTCTTCTACCTGGTTTTCAACTGTAGTTGTCTGATCAGCAGTAACCTCTGTGTCAGTTTTTTCATCAATATCATTAGTTACGGTTCCTTCTGCATCTATCTCATCTCCAGTTGTTTTGTCATCAGTAGTCTCCGTGTCTACGTTGTCATCCATAACTGTTTCTTCTTCAGCAGTAGTTTCTGTGTCTTTCTCAGAATCATCAACGCCATTGGAAACAATTACTTCTGTTGTTTCATCTGTGTCTGTTTCATAAAAAATATTAATGGTTTCTGTAGTTTTGAAAGTTTCTTCTTCCACTGCCTCAGGACTTTCTGTTTCAGTTGGTTCCTCTTCATCAGTAGGCTCAATCACAACATCATCACTTGTCTTAATCTCATCTGTTGTCACTTCTGCTTTTGTTTCTGTTGTTTCCTCAATTTCTTTTAGAGTACCTGCAGTAGTCTTTGTGTCTACTGTATAAACCGTAACTGTTTCTATCGTAGGCTCATTCCCAACAACCTCTTCCGTGTCTGCCCCATCTGTTACTTCTGTTTCTGTTTCATCACCAACCTTAGCTTTTGTTTCGGTTGTTTCTCCAGTTTCTTTTCCTGGTTCTTCAGTAGATTCTGTGTCTACTGAGTCAACAATTAATGTTTCTTCTTCAGTAGTTGTAGGACTCTCTGTTTCATCTGTTTCCTCTGTTTCTTTCTCTTCGTCAGTAGGCCCAATCACAACAACATCTCCCTTATCAGTCCCACCTGTTGTTACTTCTGTTTCATCATCAACCTCAGCTTCTGTTTCAGTAGTTTCTTCAGTTTCTTTTCCGGGTTCTTCAGTAGATTCTGTGTCTGCTGTGTCAACAATTAATGTTTCTTCTTCAGTAGTTGTAGGACTCTCTGTTTCATCTGTTTTCTCTGTTTCTTTCTCTTCGTCAGTAGACTCAATCACATCTCCCTTATCTGTCCCACCTGTTGTTACTTCTGTTTCATCATCAACCTCAACTACTGTTTCAGTAGTTTCTTCAGTTTCTTTTCCGGGT
Organism: Antedon mediterranea; assembly: GCF_964355755.1. Classification (NCBI taxonomy): domain Eukaryota; kingdom Metazoa; phylum Echinodermata; class Crinoidea; order Comatulida; family Antedonidae; genus Antedon; species Antedon mediterranea. The sequence goes on from NC_092675.1 coordinate 23,074,099, forward strand.
TCTTCAGTAGATTCTGTGTCTGCTGTGTCAACAATTAATGTTTCTTCTTCAGTAGTTGTAGGAATCTCTGTTTCATCTATTACCTCTGTTTCTTTCTCTTCGTCAGTAGGATCAATCGCAACAACATCTCCCTTATCAGTTCCATCTGTTGTTACTTCTGTTTCATCACCAACGTCAGCTTCTGTTTCGGTTGTGTCTTCAGTTTTTTTTCCGGGTTCTTCAGTAGATTCTTCGTCAGAGGGCTCAATCACAACAACATCTCCCTTATCTGTCCCACCTGTTGTTACTTCTGTTTTATCATCAACGTCAGCTTCTGTTTCAGTAGTTTCTTCAGTTGCCTTTCCGGCATCTTCAATAGTTTCTGTGTCTACTGTTTCAACCGGTGTGTCTTCAGTTTCTTTTCCGGGTTCTTCAGTAGATTCTGTGTCTGCTGTGTCAACAACTAATGTTTCTCCTTCAATAGTTGTACGACTGTCTGTTTCCTCTGTTTCTTTATCTTCGTCAGTAGGCTCAATCACAACAACATCTCCCTTATCAGTCCCACCTGTTGTTACTTCAGTTTCATCATCAACCTTAGCTTCTGTTTCAGTAGTTTCTTCAGTTGCCTTTCCGGCATCTTCAGTAGTTTCCGTGTCTACTGTCTCAACCGGAATTAATGTTTCTTCTTCAGTAGTTGTAGGACTCACTGTTTCTTTCTCTTCGTCAGTAGGCTCAATCACAACAACATCTCCCGTATCAGTCCCACCTGTTGTTACTTTGGTTTCATCATCAACCTCAGCTTTTGTTTCAGTAGTTTCTTCAGTTTCTTTTTCCGGTTCTTCAGTAGATTCTGTGTCTGCTGTGTCAACAATTAATGTTTCTTCTTCAGTATTTTTTGGACTCTCTGTTTCATCTATTACCTCTGTTTCTTTCTCTTCGTCAGTAGGTTCAATCACATCTACATCTTCCTTATCAGTCCCACCTGTTGTTACTTCTGTTTCATCACCAACCTCAACTACTGTTTCAGTAGTTTCTTCAGTTTCTTTTCCGGGTTCTTCAGTAGATTCTCTGTCTGCTGTGTCAACAATTAATGTTTCTTCTTCAGTTGTTGTAGGAGTCTCTGTTTCATCTGTTTCCTCTGTTTCTTTCTTTTCGTCAGTAGGCTCAATCACAACAACATCTCCCTTATCAGTCCCACCTGTTGTTACTTCAGTTTCATCACCAACGTCAGTTTCTGTTTCGCTTGTGTCTTCAGTTTCTTTTCTGGGTTCTTCAGTAGATTCTGTGTCTGCTGTGTCAACAATTAATATTTCTTCTTCAGTTGTTGTAGGAGTCTCTGTTTCATCTGTTTCCTCTGTTTCTTTCTCTTCATCAGTAGGCTCAATCACAACAACATCTCCCGTATCAGTCCCATCTGTTGTTACTTCAGTTTCATCACCAACGTCAGCTTCTGTTTCGGTTGTGTCTTCAGTTTCTTTTCCGGGTTCTTTGGTAGATTCTGTGTCAGCTGTGTCAACAATTAATGTTTCTTCTTCAGTTGTTGTAGGACTCTCTGTTTCTTTCTCTTCGTCAGTAGGCTCAATCACAACAATATCTCCCTTATCAGTCCCACCTGTTGTTACTTCTGTTTCATCACCAACGTCAGCTTCTGTTTCGGTTGTGTCTTCAGTTTCTTTTCCGGGTTCTTCAGTAAATTCTGTTTCTGCTATTTCAACAATTAATGTTTCTGTGTCTGCTGTGTCAACAATTAATGTTTCTTCTTCAGTTGTTGTAGGAGTCTCTGTTTCCTCTGTTTCCTCTGTTTCTTTCTCTTCGTCAGTAGGCTCAATCACAACATCTCCCGTATCAGTCCCATCTGTTGTTACTTCAGTTTCATCACCAACGTCAGCTTCTGTTTCGGTTGTGTCTTCAGTTTTTTTTTCGGGTTCTTTGGTAGATTCTGTGTCTGCTGTGTCAACAATTAATGTTTCTTCTTCTGTTGTTGTAGGAGTCTCTGTTTCATCTGTTTCCTCAGTTTCTTTCTCTTCGTCAATAGGTTCAATCACATCTACATCTTCCTTATCAGTCCCACCTGTTGTTACTTCTGTTTCATCACCAACCTCAGCTTCTGTTTCAGTAGTTTCTTCAGTTTCTTTTCCTGGTTCTTCAGTAGATTCTGTGTCTGCTGTGTCAACAATTAATGTTTCTTCTTCAGTAGTTGTAGGAATCTCTGTTTCATCTATTACCTCTGTTTCTTTCTCTTCGTCAATAGGCTCAATCACAACAACATCTCCCGTATCAGTCCCATCTGTTGTTACTTCTGTTTCATCACCAACGTCAGCTTCTGTTTCGGCGGTGTCTTCAGTTTCTTTTCCGGGTTCTTCAGTAGATTCTGTGTCTACTGTGTCAACAATTAATGTTTCTTCTTCAGTAGTTGTAGGAATCTCTGTTTCATCTATTACCTCTGTTTCTTTTTCTTCGTCAGTAGGCTCAATCACAACAACATCTCCCGTATCAGTCCCATCTGTTGTTACTTCTGTTTCATCACCAACGTCAGCTTCTGTTTCGGCTGTGTCTTCAGTTTCTTTTCCGGGTTCTTCAGTAGATTCTGTGTCTGCTGTGTCAACAATTAATGTTTCTTCTTCAGTAGTTGTAGGACTCTCTGTTTCAACTCTTTCCTCTGTTTCTTTCTCTTTTTCAGTAGGCTCAATCACAACAACATCTCCCTTATCAGTCCCACCAGTTGTTACTTCTGTTTCATCATCAACCTCAGCTTCTGTTTCGGTAGTTTCTTCAGTTTCTTTTCCGGATTCTTCAGTAGATTCTGTGTCTGCTGTGTCAACAATTAATGTTTCTTCTTCAGTTGTTGTAGGACTCTCTGTTTCTTTCTCGTCGTCAGTAGGCTCAATCAGAACAATATCTCCCTTATCAGTCCCACCTGTTGTTACTTCTGTTTCATCATCAACCTCAGCTTCTGTTTCGGTTGTGTCTTCAGTTTCTTTTCCGGGTTCTTCAGTAGATTCTGTGTCAACAATTAATGTTTCTTCTTCAGTTGTTGTAGGACTCTCTGTTTCTTTCTCTTCGGCAGTGGGTTCAATCACAACAACATCTCCCTTATCTGTCCCACCTGTTTCTACTTCGGTTTCATCATCAACCTCAACTACTGTTTCAGTTGTTTCTTCAGTTTCTTTTCCGGGTTCTTCAGTAAACTCTGTGTCTGCTGTGTCAACAATTAATGTTTTTTCTTCAGTAGTTGTAGGAATCTCTGTTTCATCTATTACCTCTGTTTCTTTCTCTTCGTCAGTAGGTTCAATCACAACAACATCTCCCTTATCTGTCCCACCTGTTGTTACTTCTATTTCATCACTAACGTCAGCTTCTGTTTCGGTTGTGTCTTCAGTTTCTTTTCCGGATTCTTTGGTAGATTCTGTGTCTGCTGTGTCAACAATTAATGTTTCTTCTTCAGTTGTTGTAGGAGTCTCTGTTTCATCTGTTTCCTCTGTTTCTTTCTCTTCCTCAGTAGGCTCAATCACAACATCTCCCGTATCAGTCCCATCTGTTGTTACTTCAGTTTCATCACCAACGTCAGCTTCTGTTTCGGTTGTGTCTTCAGTTTTTTTTTCGGGTTCTTTGGTAGATTCTGTGTCTGCTGTGTCAACAATTAATGTTTCTTCTTCTGTTGTTGTAGGAGTCTCTGTTTCATCTGTTTCCTCAGTTTCTTTCTCTTCGTCAATAGGTTCAATCACATCTACATCTTCCTTATCAGTCCCACCTGTTGTTACTTCTGTTTCATCATCAACCTCAGCTTCTGTTTCGGTAGTTTCTTCAGTTTCTTTTCCTGGTTCTTCAGTAGATTCTGTGTCTACTGTGTCAACAATTAATGTTTCTTCTTCAGTAGTTGTAGGAATCTCTGTTTCATCTATTACCTCTGTTTCTTTCTCTTCGTCAATAGGCTCAATCACAACAACATCTCCCGTATCAGTCCCATCTGTTGTTACTTCTGTTTCATCACCAACGTCAGCTTCTGTTTCGGCGGTGTCTTCAGTTTCTTTTCCGGGTTCTTCAGTAGATTCTGTGTCTACTGTGTCAACAATTAATGTTTCTTCTTCAGTAGTTGTAGGAATCTCTGTTTCATCTATTACCTCTGTTTCTTTTTCTTCGTCAGTAGGCTCAATCACAACAACATCTCCCGTATCAGTCCCATCTGTTGTTACTTCTGTTTCATCACCAACGTCAGCTTCTGTTTCGGCTGTGTCTTCAGTTTCTTTTCCGGGTTCTTCAGTAGATTCTGTGTCTGCTGTGTCAACAATTAATGTTTCTTCTTCAGTAGTTGTAGGACTCTCTGTTTCAACTCTTTCCTCTGTTTCTTTCTCTTTTTCAGTAGGCTCAATCACAACAACATCTCCCTTATCAGTCCCACCAGTTGTTACTTCTGTTTCATCATCAACCTTAGCTTCTGTTTCGGTAGTTTCTTCAGTTTCTTTTCCGGGTTCTTCAGTAGATTCTGTGTCTGCTGTGTCAACAATTAATGTTTCTTCTTCAGTTGTTGTAGGACTCTCTGTTTCTTTCTCGTCGTCAGTAGGCTCAATCAGAACAATATCTCCCTTATCAGTCCCACCTGTTGTTACTTCTGTTTCATCATCAACCTCAGCTTCTGTTTCGGTTGTGTCTTCAGTTTCTTTTCCGGGTTCTTCAGTAGATTCTGTGTCAACAATTAATGTTTCTTCTTCAGTTGTTGTAGGACTCTCTGTTTCTTTCTCTTCGGCAGTGGGCTCAATCACAACAACATCTCCCTTATCTGTCCCACCTGTTTCTACTTCGGTTTCATCATCAACCTCAACTACTGTTTCAGTTGTTTCTTCAGTTTCTTTTCCGGGTTCTTCAGTAAACTCTGTGTCTGCTGTGTCAACAATTAATGTTTTTTCTTTAGTAGTTGTAGGACTCTCTTTTTCATCTGTTTCCTCTGTTTCATCTGTTTTCTCCGTTTTTTTCTCTTCGTCAGTAGGTTCAATCACAACAACGTCTCCCTTATCAGTCCCACCTGTTGTTACTTCTGTTTCATCATCAACCTCAGCTTCTTTCTCAGTAGTTTCTTCAGTTTCTTTTCCGGGTTCTTCAGTAGATTCTGTGTCTACTGTGTCAACAATTAATGTTTCTTCTTCAGTAGTTGTAGGAATCTCTGTTTCATCTATTACCTCTGTTTCTTTCTCTTCGTCAGTAGGCTCAATCACAACAACATCTCCCGTATCAGTCCCATCTGTTGTTACTTCTGTTTCATCACCAACGTCAGCGTCTGTTTCGGCGGTGTCTTCAGTTTCTTTTCCGGGTTCTTCAGTAGATTCTGTGTCTACTGTGTCAACAATTAATGTTTCTTCTTCAGTAGTTGTAGGAATCTCTGTTTCATCTATTACCTCTGTTTCTTTTTCTTCGTCAGTAGGCTCAATCACAACAACATCTCCCGTATCAGTCCCATCTGTTGTTACTTCTGTTTCATCACCAACGTCAGCTTCTGTTTCGGCTGTGTCTTCAGTTTCTTTTCCGGGTTCTTCAGTAGATTCTGTGTCTGCTGTGTCAACAATTAATGTTTCTTCTTCAGTAGTTGTAGGACTCTCTGTTTCAACTCTTTCCTCTGTTTCTTTCTCTTTTTCAGTAGGCTCAATCACAACAACATCTCCCTTATCAGTCCCACCAGTTGTTACTTCTGTTTCATCATCAACCTCAGCTTCTGTTTCGGTAGTTTCTTCAGTTTCTTTTCCGGGTTCTTCAGTAGATTCTGTGTCTGCTGTGTCAACAATTAATGTTTCTTCTTCAGTTGTTGTAGGACTCTCTGTTTCTTTCTCGTCGTCAGTAGGCTCAATCAGAACAATATCTCCCTTATCAGTCCCACCTGTTGTTACTTCTGTTTCATCATCAACCTCAGCTTCTGTTTCGGTTGTGTCTTCAGTTTCTTTTCCGGGTTCTTCAGTAGATTCTGTGTCAACAATTAATGTTTCTTCTTCAGTTGTTGTAGGACTCTCTGTTTCTTTCTCTTCGGCAGTGGGCTCAATCACAACAACATCTCCCTTATCTGTCCCACCTGTTTCTACTTCGGTTTCATCATCAACCTCAACTACTGTTTCAGTTGTTTCTTCAGTTTCTTTTCCGGGTTCTTCAGTAAACTCTGTGTCTGCTGTGTCAACAATTAATGTTTTTTCTTCAGTAGTTGTAGGAATCTCTGTTTCATCTGTTTTCTCCGTTTCTTTCTCTTCGTCAGTAGGTTCAATCACAACAACATCTCCCTTATCAGTCCCACCTGTTGTTACTTCTGTTTCATCATCAACCTCAGCTTCTGTCTCAGTAGTTTCTTCAGTTTCTTTTCCGGGTTCTTCAGTAGATCCTGTGTCTGCTGTGTCAACCGTTAATGTTTCTTCTTCAGTAGTTGTAGGACTCTCTGTTTCATCTGTTTTCTCTCTTTCTTTCTCTTCGTCAGTAGGCTCAATCACATCTACATCTCCCGTATCAGTCCCATCTGTTGTTACTTCTGTTTCATCATCAACCTCAACTACTGTTTCAGTAGTTTCTTCACTTTCTTTTCCGGGTTCTTCAGTAGATTCTGTGTCTACTGAGTCAACAATTAATGTTTCTTCTTCAGTAGTTGTAGGAGTCTCTGTTATATCTGTTTCCTCTGTTTCTTTCTCTTCATCAGTAGGTTCAACAACATCTCCAGTATCTGTCCCATCTGTTGTTAATTCTGGTTCTTCACCAACGTCAGCTTCTGTTTTGGTTGTGTCTTCAGTTTCTTTTCCGGGCTCTTCAGTAGATTCTTCGTCAGTGGGCTCAATCACAACAACATCTCTCTCATCAGTCCCACCTGTTGTAACTTCTGTTTCATCATCAACCTCAAGTACTGTTTCAGTAGTTTCTTCAGTTTCTTTTCCGGGTTCTTCAGTAGATTCTGTGTCTGCTGTTTCAACAATTAATGTTTCTTCTTCAGTAGTTGTAGGACTCTCTGTTTCATCTGTTTCCTCTGTTTCTTTATCTTCGTCTGTAGGCTCAATCACAGCCACATCTCCCTCATCAGTCCCACCTGTTGTTACTTCTGTTTCATCATCAACCTCAACTACTGTTTCAGTTGTTTCTTCAGTTTCTTTTCCGGGTTCTTCAGTAGATTCTGTGTCTGCTGTGTCAACAATTATTGTTTCTTCTTCAGTAGTTGTAGGAATCTCTGTTTCATCTATTACCTCTGTTTCTTTCTCTTCGTCAGTAGGATCAATCGCAACAACATCTCCCTTATCTGACCCACCTGTTGTTATTTCTGGTTCTTCACCAACCTCAGCTTCTGTTTTGGTTATTTCTTTTCCCGGATCTTCAGTAGTTTCCGTGTTTACTGTGTCATCCTTAGCTTCTGTTGGTTCAACCTCGATAACATTTTTATTTTCAGTAACATCCTCAGGGACAGCTTCAGTTGTAACCGTACATTCTTCAGGTAATGGTAGCGTAGGATCTGGTATTTAATAGAGTTGCATATTGTTTATACATTGTTATATCGTGTATTTTATGGAATTTAATTTTAACAACGTATTATTAACTTGAAATTTGAATGAATGATATTATTCTAACGGCTTTGATAAAGTCCCTTTTTAAAATGTTAATGATATAGAAAGGATTAAGACCTTGTTTGAAAGACAGAGAAAATATTTCTTTTTTTATAGGCTACAACACCCCTGATTGAATCATTGAATTAGATAATCTTGTAATTTTATTCCAGCTGGGCCATTTTTAAATGTTTTATCGAATAATGACTGATCTCCTGAAAATACTAATTTATTTTTTTAAACTGTTTTTGTCACATAAAATATATTCACTTTTGTCAAAAAGTAGATCGAGAAACAGTTTTAAATTTTACAGTATTTAGAATATACTAACCAAATTCGCACAGTATCTTTATGTGTCTTTCACATGGTATTGCAAACCACTGTCCTAAACGAACTTTCATTGCGGCACATAGGTTTCCTCTTTGTGGTTCTCCATCCTTCCACGCTGAAAATAATTTAAAATTATATAACTAATTAACTAAATATATTGAGTGAATGTAGTTTAATGTATATCTATGTATATATGATAAAGTATATGAATAGTAGTTGTGGAATGTGTTATTGTCTAAACATAAGAAATATGTCACATCACCCACAATCTAAGGAACAACTCAATATCTCATGATTATGTAAAGGAACATGCTTTGTTTAGTGCAATACCTTCAAACCGTGATGTCTCATCAGTTGGAATCCAACGATATCCATCAACCTGTGAAATGTAACGGTAGCCTATCCAGATAAGCTTGGTTTTGTAACCATCGTCAATAAGTCTTTCTTGCAGAAAGTCGTTTTCTTCTTGAGACGATATGACAACAGGTCTGGCATTGCACATTTCCTCGTTACATCGTGCGGCAATGCCCTCAAACGGATTTGCGTTTGCCACAAAGTAACAATTCTTTCCATAACTGTAGGTTTGAGCCGGACATTCTGTGAAATAAATAATATGCGATAAATAATGTTTCAATATCTAATGTTCCCATGTTGTTGTCTAATATTTAAATGTGTATTTTTTATTTCGACAGGGTTAGCAAATATACATTGCTCCGATATCCTGTCATTATATGTATGCGAAACATCTTATTATATAGCTATACTTTAAGAAAATGCACATCCAATACCGTAAATCCCGTTTAATATATTAGGGAGCTTTTGCATCGGGACGGTAAATGAAGGGGATGGTAATTAACAGAGCGTAACGATTTTTTTCGACACAAGCGCTGACGTCATCCTTCTTGGTGAGTTTATGCGTCTTTGGTTAGAAAAGTTTATTTAGTCATTTTTGTCATTACCAAAATTGCAGCTTGACAAGGGAATAAGATATCTGAATCCTTTGATTTTCCGACGACAACATTACAATGATTAATTAAAAATGTCTTACCTATCATAGGTTCTGCCGTCCTTTTCGCTATTCTATGGTTAACCTATGTAATATAAATATATACAATGATAGATATTTTCAATTTAAATCAACTTGAAACAGTGTTTCAATATCGAATATCCGTCGATATTCGTACGATAACAAGCTCAATTTATAGAACCTAACTCTTAAAGAAAGTTAACCTACTCTAACCTAAATACTTAATAATATTAATTGAGTAAAATGGCCGAGTGGTTAAGACAGAAACGCCGTTTACCATACATCAGTTCGAGGCCGACTACCTCCTAGTTCTGGTGGTGGAACAAGTCTTCTCAGATATGGAATATAAGCCGTAGGTCCAATGTACACAATTTGCCCTTTGCCTTTAACGAAAATCATTCGTTCCCGGTGAACTGGTTTACAAAATATCCTCTTGGTCAGTGAGATTGTCACCAATCGGATAGGACAGTGATTGATTTACTAACACTAATTAATCAGTGGAGCTGCTGATTGGCAGAAAATCGTCGACATAAACTTTCTGAAAATGAGATTATTGTATTTGTCGTGTGATTATACTGCATAATTTTCGTCGTCGCTAAACAAGATACCGATCTGGTGAAACAGTCTGGTATGTTCTTTTTAAAATTATAACTAGTATTTATTATGAAACATGAACAAACCAGGCTTAGTTTCTCTGAAAAATTGCTAAGAAAACATGTCATGGACAACAGTATAATAAAATTGGTAAAATAGTCAAAGTAAAGCAAGAAAAAAAAAATTATAGTCATGCAGACAGTTTCATGTTATAAGAAGGTTTTAAGGACGTACATGTGTATTGCAAAGTGGTAGATCGGTTTGCCGTTTTGTATTTTTACACTATTACACATTGCTGTATTTATAATACTCATGTGCTACTCACAATTTGATATTGTAAAATTAACATATTAATTAACGGAAACATTTTAGGCATGAGGAAATAAAGCTATTAACCTCGTTCTAAAATGCAATGGTGTTCTTTATATTATGATTATGAACTCGCTCTAAATTGATTAGGATACCGTGGCATGCTATGGACTGCTGTATTGAATTGAAATGATGGACCTGTTTCAATCGTAATCAATCATTTCCACATGCAAAAATTGACCGTTTGAACATTAATTTAAAACCGTATTATCATACTGGTTCACTACCAAATTGATGCATGCATTTTCGGTATGTTGAAGTTATTATAATCTATACAGTAATTTGTATTTAGCTTGTACAGTTTTATAAAGCCAGCCTAATGTTTATGGACGTTTTCAGAAAACACAAGTAATAAAAAAAAAAAACAATAGGCCTACAGGCGTATAGACAGTAATATTAATAATATTAAAAATAATGGAATCAGTCTTTAATATTATAAAACAACCCAATAAATAAAGTCATGTTAGAACATATAAACATATAAGCGCGTAACAATTTCGAAAGGCATTGTGGGATAGAATAGAGCTATGGGTGGTGCCATTGTGAGCCATGGAGTAGGGCGCCCGCATCAAATTAGAAAGTCAAAATCATAGAGGGGATCTGCTAATGCTCTAGGGGGGATAGAGTAATTGACTGAGGAGTAGGGCGCCCGCATCAAATTAGAAAGTCAAAATAATTGAGGGGATCTGCTAATACTCTAGGGGGTAGAGTAATTGACTACCTAGTTTGGAGGGGGAGCTGCTCCATGCTGTGAAATGGCGTCGCCCAGTTTGACCTTTTAACCCTGTACTTCCGATACTGTGTTTTGAATGCAAATTGAAGAACAGGAGATTCTTGTGTTATAAGTTCTTTGATATAAGTAATAATCAAATGAACCGCTAAACATTCTGAATTGTGTATTAATGTACGTTACGTGAGCCGCTGTTTTAATACATCTGTGTTATGTCACTATAAACTTCCTTCCAGCTTAACAGCTGAACTGATTCAGTGGTTATATCAATGAACTTTCGAATTGAGATAATTATCGTAAAAGTTCGTCATGCAATGCAAGATATTAAATAGTCTATTAAAAAGGATAAATGTAACAAGTTGTTTCATTATAATTTAACTATTATATTTAGTCATGACAAACTGGTGTACCATTATATCGATAATTATGACGATCCACTTGGAAATGTAATTATCAAATGTGTATTCGCTCAAAGGGGAAGAAAAATCGTGAAGTGCCTATATTGTGTGACGGTGATATGAAATTTATAAACTAAAGCTCTGTCTACACTATCAAACTTTAAGACAAATAATGTGATGTGCCTATGGACATGATGATGTCATATCACTACCGTATTTAGGCATATCACACTTTTTTGTCAAACTAGAAATTGATAATGATGCCATATTATAATTATCATGATTTAGGCCTAAAATAAATTTATATAAATTAATCTATTAAAATGTTTTACGATGAACCAATATAATTTTATTTTGTTTGTTTGATAGATGCTGTTTTTTTTAAATTGGAGATGAACATCTTTAAATACGGTAGCCAATTTTCTGGTTCAATTTAAAAAAATGGCTGTATATGTATTGTGTATTAGACACCTAAAGAACAATCCATTTTGAAATGAAATTTAATTATCAAATGTGTACTCGCTCAAAGGAGGAAGAAAAACAAAGTACCTATCTCATTTGATGATATGAAACGTATTTGTGAAACTTAGATGTCAGAAATTGATTGTGATGCCATCCATTTTTATGTCATTACAATTTAGGCCTAATCACAAAAAGTAAGACCAGAAACAAGATGACTTTACAAAACAATTTTTACTCGATCGTTAACTACATTAAGAGTATCTGAGGACAGGATGACTTTTAAATTTGTCTTAAATGTACCGTGTCTGAACATTAGCCTGGTCAAGCGACCGACTATAACCGAATTACGGAAGAACTGTCACAGTAAGTTTTAAAATATTTTTACAAATTAGTTTGTGAACGGCCATTGCACTATTTTTATATCCGTCGACAAATACAATATGATAGAAAGAGAAGCGTGTAAAGGTTGCGCCATCTACAGTACGGTCGACTTCGCTTTATGAATTTTAACCAGATTTCAAAGCAATCGACTGCGGTGCGGTGCTCCGTTTGGAGAGATATTTTAAAAGGACAAATACCCACTCAATTAACGTGAGCTGAAAGAACACAGGGGTTCGTTTTTCTAGTGGCTGATCTGGATAGGCGCGAATGCTGACGGCTGTGAGTCCGCAGATTAAATTGCCTCAGTTACAAGTTATGCTGGGGGACGATAATAAAACATACCTATACTCGATAACCAAACGGGAAGGGTAAGCCCAAAATGGTGTTTCAGATTCTAAAGCTGTTGTTTATATTGGATAAATAATCTTGTTATAGGCGATTTATTTTCATCGCTATAAAACATTGATTTATTTTGTTTTGTACCGCTATAGTGCCGCTATAGCTAAATAATTTCTAGTAGGCAGTGTTGAGTATGGTTGATAGAGCTAACCTAACACTTTTTAAAAAATAGAAGCGTACTTAGCTGTGGCTCCATGAAAAATAATTTATTGCGACTATTTTCCAACGCGACATATTTTATCCCGTCACCAATCTTTATATTAGGTCGGTGGTATACCAGTATAAATTGAAAGTATTTAAACTGAGTGACGTAATAATTAATTTGTAAATATGCCTTTCTAATTTGTATCATCATCATCATTGGCAAGATCCAGGGGCGGATGAATTGAGTTCATTGGTGGTATGTGATAATAATAATATAATATCCTGGATTTATATAGCGCCTAATGTTGTGAAACCTCTAAGCGCTGAATAATATTACCCCAGTCAATTTTTTGATCAAACATACTCCCATAATGCAGCTAGTATTCAGCGCAAAGTGGGATTCGAACCTCGATCTCTCGATCAGTAATCCAACGTCCGGACACACTTTGCGCCACACGCCCTAACTGGCGACGGCAAGAAAGCCTCCTTCCCACAAGTTAACATCTGCCCTAAAAATATGTAAATAGTAATATACCTCGAGGCTACATTATAGTACTGTGACTACACTACTTTCACAATACAAAAATTTGAATTAATGTAGGCCTCATAATTAGAAATATTTAAAGTAAATTAATAAAAGAACAAAAAAAAATCCATTTCATTCAATTATTAAACAGAAAGATCTGATTTATAAGGAAATTTGATGTAAGCTTTAGTACAGTAACAGTCAACATAAGAGAACATAAAACATTTTGTTCAATAACATATACTGCAAGTCGTTGCTAATTGCAATCCCTTTTGGGTTAAAACAAGTGCATTCTTTAAAAGATATCGCAGACATCATTTATGTAAACGAAAGTAGACCTGTCAATATCAGTATGAATGATGTAACTGTAACACGTTTTCAAGTTCCTAATTTTGGTTTTTCTCCATTTTTTTTATGATATTATATAATTATTTATCAGCCTACAAAATACAAGGCTAGCTAATTTTAAAAATGGACAATAAATCTTTATACAAAGTATAGGCTATACATCTAATTTAGAAGTATTACCAGAGTTAACACAGTTCTATAAAGATGTATTGTCTTATATAAAATGAAAAATAAAGATTAATAAAATCAGACTTTGAAGATGTTTGTAGTTACTTCCGATGGGGAAAATGACAAAATAAATGGTTAAGTTCAACTAAAAAACCTATTGGCTGGCAGCCAATTTGACAATGTTTTGCTTTAAATTACAGTTTTTTAGGTAAATACATTTTCTTTTTCAAAGTGGATAACTATTATATGTCTATTACTACTATTATATTAAACTAACAACTTTTTTTTAAGGGGGACAATACATCTTTAAAATATGAACTAAATGTGTTGACAATTAACCAATACAATTGTATTTTTTGTTTTATAAATGCATTTTTTTTTTCAAAATTAGCAATGAACATCTTCTAATAGCCAAATTTCCGGTTCAGTTAAAAAACTGTAAAAATGTATCTTTATTAAAATCTTAATACATACTTGAATTATTATCAAATCAATACACATAATACGTATTTTATTAATCTCACAGCTACGATTAAACTAGAAATTAGCATTGTTAATGTAAGATATATATATATATATTTTATAAATGTCCAATCTAATTTTTTTTAATGGCCATATTTAATAAATCACGGTTCTGAAAAAAAAGTATTACTATAAACTTACCAGCTTGACTGCCTGTACAGTTGTCAACATGCACAACACAATAATGGTATGTAGGTCTCTCATTCTGAAAGATGCGTAACCTGGTCGAGTACGACCGTCCCAACCAAACCGATGATTGTGGGTTAAACAGAACACCAATGTATAAGTAACTAGTTTTTATAATTTTGAATTTCCTTTCTAAATTTTAAATTACTTCACAGGGGGCGCACTTCGTGTAATAGTAAAAAATAATTGTTCTCGGATACAGTCACAAAAATTAATCAAAAGAGAAATGGAAATCAACAATGACACACTAATAATAATTATAGCTAGGCTAGCAAATGACTAATTCCTACCTACTAAAGCTGGCCTATATTACATTATACGAATGTGGCAAACAATAATAGGTTACTTTGGAAAATGTCAATTCAGCTCTTATGCAAACATGGCTGCAGTCGCGTGCGCAAATTTGAGTTAGTGTTTACCGACCGACCGACATAGTGAACTATAGATAACAATACACCCTTGTCTGCTTCTTTTTACACACCTGGATAATGTCACCTGTAACAACGATATAACGGTCGAACAGAATGCATTATTCAAACCTCAATTTGTTTTTCTGTATTCTTTAAATCAAAGCAGAGCACCAATTATATGTTATATAAACTATATATAGACCTAAACAAAGGTTTTATCATGTGATTCTGTTTGCAATAATGTAAAGTGAATATTATATTTTAATATAGGTACCCGAACACCACGAAAGAAAAAGAAACAGTATAACGGTATATGTTGTATTTATTTACATTTATATTGTAAAAAGTTCGTTCATAGAAAGAATGGTACAATGACAAAAATCTACAGGAAACAACCACTTCATCAAACAATAACATGAGAAAAAAGACTAAGAACAATTTGTTCACCATGGAGTCAGATCAAAATAGTCTTGTAGTGATGAATTCTACTGTAAAATAAAAGAAAGTATCACTTTTATAAGACACGATAGTTGTTCTGTTTTGTATTAGCAAATTAAAATCTTGATCAAACGACAGCGGGAAGCAAAAGGTACTTACATTTCTACTTGATGATGATTGTTGATTTATATCACATTGATAAAATCTACCCGTGCGCCGTGATATCTTTATAAAGATTTGTACTAAATATGATTCGGGCAAACTTTTTTTCGAAGGGATATTAGTAGGCCTATACAACGGAAAGATTGTATATAAAAATTACAGCAACTTTTAGTGTCCATCATAGAAATCAGAATCAGCCTAAGAATAAAATTCTCCTAGGGAAGATTGTGGGTCAATTAATAAACGAACACATTACTTTCCAACGTTTAGTTTTTAAAATAAACCAGATCAAATAATGAGCAGTTTGGCTTTCCGTGGCTTGTACATCTTAATTTATTAGAACTTTTCAGAAATAAAAAGTTAGTTACTCCTTGGTTCACTATTGGCATTCAAAACTATCTTCTCTATTGGGATTGTACACATAAGGCATCGGAAGTCAAAATGCCAATAATGGCATAAAATAAAAGTACTTGGCATTCGAAGAATATTAAACAAATAAGTTTTTTTATATACAACTAAATAAAATGAATACAAATTATGACCTTCAACAACTTAATAGCGAATATGTCAGCGTGATACAACATCCTTCAGCCGTCTATTTACATTCACGAAATAAATATGAGACATTTAACACAAATATTAATAATAATGATGATTGAAGATGTGATCTATTTTGTAAATTTAATTGTATTGACTAAACATAATGTACACACATTTCTAAAACATTATTACTTGTCCTTAATATGTAGATTTCTTGGCTTTGAGATATGGGATTGTGGCTTTTTCGGTAAGGGGGGGGGGGTGCACTTTGTGGTTTTTAATCAAGGTTGTGGTGAGAGTTATTAGTTTGTTTTTCCAGAAGAGTATTCCTATAAACTAGAGAATCGCGTTGCTACGACTAAAGAGATAAAAAAAAAGTCCGATGGCCAATGACGTCACAATTCAAGAACATTTAATAAAGAGAGTGTTACGAAAAAAGCTTTTATATAAAATAATAAAAGATATCTCAGAAATGTATAGATACGTGTTCATTTTGATATTCGTGATATATGCAGCTGTAGCTATCAGGTATTTGTCGTGTATCATTCCAAAATTTAGCAGATTAATGTTATAGTTCCGTTATTAGTAGAGCATGCAAACTCGCCACTTGTGCACTGCCATCTCAAACTGACCTCTAATTGACACATCGACCTACAGCCATCAGTTCAAGGATTGGCTAGAAATTGTGCTGACATTGCAGAAGGACAAGCACAAGATATTTAATTGTGGCACGAATTGCGTGCAGCTACTAGACTATTGCATAAAATAAACAGATGACAGGGCATGCGCAGGATTGGGGAGTATCATTTTATAATTTCGTGTAATATTCATTAAATAGATATATTCGCACAATTACGCGAATAATCATTCAAGGACTGGCTAGCAAATGTGCTGAAATTGCAGAACGACACAAGCACATAAACGATGGTATTGTAGCACTAATAAAATGCAGCTTATATTGAGAATCACATCATTCCGCATTGCGTGTAAACTTCAAGATAAATTTTGTCTTCGCATTCTAAATCAATAGTGTATGTCGAATAGTCATGTGCGATGAATGTCAAAATGTGAGAAAAAAAACGCTACGGACACGTTGTACAAAATAATTGTAATTTAAGTATTTTATAGTTTTGTTTACTCATGTGCAGTGGTGGTTCCAGGATTTGCCCGACGGGGTTGGGGGTGGTAATGTGCGCTTAGCATCCATTTGGTGGGGACGCCAAGTGGGTTGGCTGAGCCCCGGAATCTCCCACAATATTAAACATTTAAATTTAGTTGCTTTTAAAGATGAAATCCTTGATTGGGCACAGCAGGGTATTTTTATCAAGGAATATGAATATTTTTCGGCCGAAACATGGTCAATCACCCGGTCCTTCTTTTTCCGGAAATCCAGATCATTTCATAGTTTATTGTGTGAACTCGGTAGAATTCATATAACTTCAGCATGCACTTTAATTATTTGAAATGTTCACGATTTTGAATTTGTTACTATTTTCATACCTTACAGTTAGTAGTCTGCTATCACTAAAATTTAAATGGAATATTGATTCATTGGCAAAAGAATCAATTGTTGGATCTATTTAGTTTCTTTTTATATATCTCCACTATGATGGGGAACATTATCTGTGACTGTGATATTTCATTCAATGCATTGGGCGAAATACAATTTTATCCCAAAGTGACACACATTGCCAACATTTTCTTCCCCCCCCCCCCACAATCTTTCAAACGTATACGTAAATTAATCAAGATGCCTGTCAAAGTGCTGTCAGCAGAGTTATTTTCTTGTCTTCTTGCACCAGCTTGGTTCCCCGAAACGCAACAATGACAATTTGGCCAATCACAATTAAGCGATGGATTATTCTTATTAACTGTGGCACGATTTGATCCGATTTTCTTCTTCTGAGAGTCTTTTTGGGGGAAAATGTCTAAATACTACACAGTTAGAATATCTACTTCCTGTTTTAGAATGAAATGTTGAGCTAAATGTTTGGAGTCACACTATGTAGACATATGCTACTAGTTTACGAGTATAAATATTTCCACCCACGCATAGGAAATTAAAAATAGTTTTTGGTTTACTGTTGTGGTAGGTTACAAACGTCACAATGTTATCATCCATTCGATGGAATACCGTACCTAATGTATTGAAAAACCTAATATTCGATGTATGTGTTGTACGGCAGTTCATATGTTAGGTATTATACAGATTATATAACAAACCTTACGAATATATAATTTATATTATGTATATAATAAATAGACTTGCACTGATTAAGGGCTATTGTTGCCCGAAAGATCTGCAAATTTGTCTGGCTGTTTCACTTATCGTTTTCATTTAGCTTTTTGCTTATTTTATATTTTATCTCCATTGGGATCCAGCCACTGATACCCACATCATTGTCATTTTTCAGTAATTTGCCTTTGAATTTATAAATAAATTACATAAAAAGACCAAGATGTCAAGGCTTATTATGTTCAAATCCGGTAAACAACATTTACGTATAACGGTAAGTTCATTACTACATTACTCTAGATCATTATACCAGTGTTGTGTGTGAATATTTGATTTTATTATTAACTGTTGTATAGATTCAATGCAATATTTGTGTTATACATTTGTGGTAGTGGTATGGATTTACAAATGTCATTAATGACGGTGAAAATATAATTTTCGTTTGATTCAAAAGTTGAAAACGGTTCAAATTATGTAATTTGGGTAAGATAATTGTTTACATTAGAAATAATACCGCTTTCAGAAAGTGAAATTATATCAATGTTAATGCAAACGTTTATATTTTAAAATTTACATGTAGAGAAATACCCTTTCAATATAGTGAATCATCATTGAGGAACAGCGTTATTTCCTTGAAGACATCTTATAGCGGGAATACAAATAGCTTGTGTTTAATTCAATTCTGTTACGCCAATTTCCTATTAAATATAGCAGAAAATATGACTGTTAAAAAGTTACTACTTACACACGGATGCATAATATTACAGCTGTCTGATAGAATTACATTTAACAACATACACTATATGTTTAGTAAGACATAATAGATAATATCCTCCTAAAACATCCTTTATCATAACACCTAAAATACTTGTATGTATTGTCGAGTGCAATTCGAGATCTAACATTGTATTTCATGTTTTAAAAATACATTTACATGATAATTACACATTAGCAATTATTCAATTTATTCAAAGATGTGATCCTGTAATATAAGATACAATGTTGAAAAAACGACAAAGATAGTTAATATTATTATTTTAAGTGTAAAATCGATCGCATACTTTGGTAATCGCACTCGTGGATAACATTCTATATTTTTCTCCTTTTTTCATCTTACCATTTATTGATCTTCTGTGGTTTACCTATATAACTATGCTTTCGGTAATCCTTATGAATACTCGAAATAATAATAAAACAAAAACTAAACAACCGAAAGCACAAGCATTTAGGCCGAAAAGCTATGTTGATGACACGTATGCAGGTGCGGATAAAAACCGAGATGGTAAATCAACACATCAACCAGCCTGGCGTCACCAGCGAAGTATGCCAGTCAATTCCAAGAATGACGTGACAATGGGTCCACCGGACGATGCAAATGAGTTTTTTCAGTGGTATGTCAAAGTCAACACTGAGAAAATCTTCATTAGCAGGTAGAAACCAGAGTGGACATGGATAATTTGTTTACGTCGGTCGAAAGAAAATTAACTTGACTCAAAGCCTGAAATGCTGAGTAAATTGATGAGACCACTAGCCAACAAAGGATTACGATTGATGGTAAAATTGACTGAAATCTTGAACCGGGATAAAAATAAACTGGAGATCAATTAAAAAAGAAATAATATTCAGATTGTTGGCTACAAGGAAGAAAAAGGTGAATATATAGAAATTGTTAGTTGACCGAAATGGTTAGACAGTAATATATCTGATTTCACTCAACTAGACTCAATTATATTCAAGGTCTTTCTTCAACCGAAACAACAAATTAGATTAAAATATCAAAGATTGAAAAGTAGCAGAATGTTTGGGAGCAATTCTCCTGATTTACACTGTCTTCATACATGCTCAACATATCAACTATTGTTCTACACTTTTCAGTGTAAGAACAAATAAAAGAAAAATAGTTTTATGCAGATTTCTTAACTTAAGTTATATCATTTCGTTAATTGGATAACAATCCGGATAATAATCGTAATGAGATAATTAACAACTTAAATATCGAGCTGGATATGCGGTCTTTTACTGAGGAGCTGCGGTAAGCTTCAACATCGTGTTACATATCTATAAGGGTACGTCTAGTTTAAGATTTGTATTGCTCTGCACATGTATAAGAGCAGATTGATATTTATAAGCACACTGAAACATGTATTGGCAAAACAATTAGGAATAAATTATATTAATAATAATGACGTGTAAAATACTGTGAAGATCCTATATTTACACTGTTAACAGTGGAAAATGACAGCTGGAGTATATAGTTCATTGAAAATACATTTTAAAGAAACGAAGGGTATTTCTTTTTATTGTATTGAATTTTTTTTTATTAGAGTGTATGTATTATCCGTATATTGACCTTGACCTTAAAAGGAAATTCAAGGTGTCCCATCAGTGTGTACGACGTCCGTTTTCATTTATGCTGAAGGCGACACCATTGGATCACCAGTTAAAATTTGTAAGCCATAACTAACATAACTAACTAGCACTTGCCAGTTCTTATACTATGACGTTATCCAAATTCCTTCACCTGCACCGATGAAGGGCTAGTGTTGCCCGAAAGCTCTGCTAACTTTTCTGGCTGTTTTACTTTATCGTTTTGATTTAGCTTTTCGCTTTTTTTTTGTATCTCCATTGAGATCCAGCCACTGATACCCACAGCATTGTCATTGTTTTCACTAATTTGCCTTTGGATTTATATAATATATATATATATATATATATATATATATATAAATCCAAAGGCAAATTAGTGAAAAAAATGACAATGCTGTGGGTATCAGTTCGAACAATACCATGAAAGCCCCAGTGGTCTAATGGTTAGGACATCTGCATATCAAGCAGGCGGTCCGAGTTCGAGTCTCGGTTGGGGCGACTTTTTCTCATTCTCACAGATTTCCTCATCTTTATCGTTTCAAATTAATTAATTAAATTTCAGTATATCACCGGGCGGTTTAGCATTAATGTTCTTTGCCTCTTGTGTTTATATATATATATATATATATAAAGAAAATTTAGCAGAGCTTTCGGGCAACACTAGCCCTTCATCATATGTATATATATATACACATATATATATGATTTATATATATTGATTTGTTTGTTGCAATTTTAATGTCACAAAATAGTTATTGATTTTGACCAAAAATTGGATCGCAAAAAATTATCGACTTGATAAAACAGCAATTTAAAACAATCAAAATTTCAAATTGTTTTTTGTTAATTTTTACGGTTTGTTTTTATTTGAAAGCCCTAGTGGTATGTGTAATTATAAAACAATACATTCCTAATTTCTTTACATTCACAGTTTATGTTATAATAGTTGTATTGTATAGGCCTATATTATCATCATGATAGCTACATACTTGTAAATATATATATTTTGTTTCATTTAATATACTTAAATTGTTTTATTTATTGTAAAATGAGGTTGTCAGATATGGCGCTTGTCATACTGACTCTTTGTCAAAAGTCTGTGATCACATTGCTTAATGTTAGAACTAGCATGCTATCAGAATAAAATAATACATTAAGTAAAATAATATTTAAACGAATACTACACCCGGTAGGTAACGAAACACAATAATGTTCACAAATTAAACTACGAATAGTCCTATCATGCTACATATATATCATAATAGACTAAAACGTATTCTAGCCATATTCATTCAGCACCTGTTGTTACTTCTGTTTCTGTTTCTTCATCAACTTTAGCTTCTGTTTGGGTTGTTTCTTCAGTTTCTTTTCCTGGATCGTCATTAGTTTCTGCGTCTGCTGTGTCAACCGTTAATGTTTCTTCTTCAGTAGTTGTAGGACTCTCTGTTTCATCTGTTTCCTCTTTGTCTTTGTCTTCATCCGTAGGCTCAATCACAACATCTCCCGTATCTGTCCAACCTGTTTCTTCACCAAAATCAGCTTCTATTTCGGTTTTTTCTTCAGTTTCTTTTCCAGGATCGTCAGTAGTTTCTCTGTCAACCGTTAATGTTTCTTTGTCTTTCTCTTCATCAGTAGGCTCAATCACAACATCTCCCGTATCTGTCACACCTGTTGTTACCTCTGATTCTGTTTCTTCACCAACCTCAGCTTCTCTTTCGGTTGTTTTTTCAGTTTCTCTTCCAGGATCGTCAGTAGTTTCTGTGTCTGCTGTGTCAACCGTTAATGTTTCTCCTTCAGTAGTTGTAAGACTCTCTGTTTCATCTGTTTCCTCTTTGTCTTTCTCTTCATCCGTAGGCTCAATCACAACATCTCCCGTATCTGTCCCACCTGTTTCTTCACCAACATCAGCTTCTATTTTGGTTGTTTCTTCAGTTTCTTTTCCAGGATTGTCAGTAGTTTCTCTGTCAACCGTTAAAGTTTTTTTGTCTTTCTCTTCATCAGTAGGATCAATCCCAACATCTCCCGTATCTGTCCCACCTGTTGTTACCTCTGTTTCGGTTTCTTCACCAACATCAGCTTCTATTTCGGT
Source organism: Antedon mediterranea (assembly GCF_964355755.1). Taxonomy (NCBI): domain Eukaryota; kingdom Metazoa; phylum Echinodermata; class Crinoidea; order Comatulida; family Antedonidae; genus Antedon; species Antedon mediterranea. Next base: position 23,096,457 of record NC_092675.1, read on the forward strand.
TGTTTCTTCAGTTTCTTTTCCAGGATCGTCAGTAGTTTCTGTGTCAACCGTTAATGTTTCTTTGTCTTTCTCTTCATCAGTAGGCTCAATCACAACATCTCCCGTATCTGTCCCGCCTGTTGTTACCTCTGTTTCTGTTTCTTCACCAACATCAGCTTCTATTTTGGTTGTTTTTTCAGTTTCTTTTCCAGGATCGTCAGTAGTTTCTGTGTCAACCGTTAATGTTTCTTTGTCTTTCTCTTCATCAGTAGGCTCAATCACAACATCTCCCGTATCTGTCCCACCTGTTGTTACCTCTGTTTCTGTTTCTTCACCAACATCAGCTTCTATTTCGGTTGTTTTTTCAGTTTCTCTTCCAGGATCGTCAGTAGTTTCTGTGTCTACTGTGTCATCCGTTAATGTTTCTCCTTCAGTAGTTGAAAGAATGTCTGTTTCATCTGTTTCCTCTTTGTCTTTCTCTTCATCAGTAGGCTCAATCACAACAACATCTCCATTATCTGTCCCATCTGTTGATACTTCTGTTTCTGTTTCTTCACCAACCTCAGCTTCTCTTTCGGTTGTGTCTTCAGTTTCTTTTCCAGGATTGTCAGTAGTTTCTGTGTCTACTGTGTCAACCGTTGTTTCTTCTTCCGTAGTTTCATCTTTGTCTTCTTCAGTAACATCCTCAGGGACAACTTCAGCTGTACATTCTCTAGGTAATGGTATCGTAGGATCTAGTATTTAATAGAGTTACATATTGTTTATACATTGCTTTATCTTGTATTTATGAAATTGAATTTTAACAACGTATTATTAACTTTAAATTTAATCAATGAAGGATACTGTTTTTAACAACTTTGACAAAATTCCTTTTTAAAATGTTAATGATGTAGGAAGGATTAAAACCTTGTTTGAAAGACAGAGTGAATATTCCTTTTTCATAGGCTACAACATGAATCAATACATTAAATGCTCTTGTAATTGTATTATAGCTGAGCCATATTTCAAATATTGTATTTTCGAATAATGAATGCTTTCCTGAAAATACTAATCTTATTTTTAAACTGTTTGTTGAATAATTGTTTTATTATGTCATAAAATGTATTCACGTTTGTCAAAAGTAGATCTAAAGTGTACAACGTACAGCATTTAGAATATACTAACCAAATTCGCACAGTATCTGTATGTGCCTTTCACATGGTATTGCAAACCACTGTCCTAAATTAACTTTCATTGCGGCACATAGGTCTCCTCTTTGTGGTTCTCCATTTGTCCACGCTGAAAGTAATGTAAAATTATATATATAGGCAAATTACTGAAAAATGACAATGCTGTGGGAATCAGTGACTGGATCTCAATAGAGATACAAAAAAAAAGCGAAAAGTTAAATCAAAACGATAAAGTAAAACAGCCTGAAAAGTTAGCAGAGCTTTTGGGCAACCGCCCGGTGATGTACTGAAATGTAATTAATTAATTTGAAACGATAAGATGAGGAAATCTGTGACAATGAGAAAAATCACCCCAACCGAGACTCGAACCCAGACCTTCTGCTTGATATGCAGCTGTCCTAACCATTAGACCACTGTGGCTTTCATAGTATTGTTCAAACTCGATTGGATAGCGACTATTTAACATTCTCGGCGTGGTACGATGGAAGAGCACTAGTCCCTCAATTGTACGCACGCGCACCAGAGATCATATTGAAACGCCCTCATCTTTCAGTATTTTATTCATGAGGCGGGATCTCAGAGGAGAGACACTTTTATATACATAAACATCACAGGCAAAGAATAAATTCTGAAATACTGAAATTTAAGTAATTATTTAAAACGATAACGATGGAAAAGGATGAGGAAATCTATGAGAATGAGAACCCCCGCCCCAACCGAGAACCCGGAACCTCCTGCTTGATATGCAGATGTCCTAACCATTAGACCACGTGGGCTTTCATGGTAATCTCGATTGGATAGCGACTCTTTAAAATTCTCGGCGTGGTATGGCGGAACAGCAATAGTCCCAAGAGTCTCTATCCAATCGAGTTTGAACAATACCATGAAAGCCTTTTGAGTATTAGTTGTGGAATGCGTTATTGTCACCTCACCCACAATCTAAGGAACAACTCAATGTCATAATTATATAAAGGAACATGCTTTGTTTAGTGCAATACCTTCAAATCGTGATGTCTCTTCAGTTGGAATCCAACGATATTCATCAACCTGTGAAATGTAACGGTAGCCTATCCAGATAAGCTTCGTTCTGTAACCATCGTCAATAAGTCTTTCTTGCAAAAAGTCGTTTTCATCTTGAGACGATATGACAACAGGCCTGGCATTGCATCTTTCCTCGTTACATTGTGCGGCAATGCCCTCAAACGGATTTGCGTTTGCCACAAAGAAACAATTATTTCCATAACTGTAGGTTTGAGCCGGACATTCTGTGAAATTAATAACACAAATAATGTTTCAATATCTAATAATGTTCCCATGTTATTGTCTAATATAAATGTGTATTTTTTTTTTATCACGACAGGGTTAGCAAATATAAATTGCTCCGATACTCTTTAATGTCTTTAATGGAGGAAAGTGCTTAGGTTAGGAAAGTTTATTTCGCCGTTTTTGTCATTACCAAAAAGGCAGCTTCACAAGGAAATAAGATATCTTGCTATGTTACCATGATTATAATGGTAGCTGCATGAAGATGTGGATTGATTTGAGTTCAGCCCGACGACAAAAATACAATGATAAAAATGTCTTACCTATCATAGATTCTGGCGTCCTTTTCTCTATTCTATAGTTAACCTATATAATATAAATATATACACAGTAATAGATATTTAATCACCTTGAAACAGCAATGTAATGTAACAAGCTCAATTATAGCACCTAACTCTTAAAGAAAGTTAAGCTACTCTATAACCTAAATACTCTTTTCCTATATTAAGTGAGTCAAGTGGCCGAGCGGTTAAGGCAGGATCACCGTTTTACCATGCATCGATTCGAGGCCGTCTAGCTCCTAGTTCTGGTGGTGGAGGAACAAGTCTTCAGATAATAGTGGGGAACCTAATGTTCCAAATATCAATTCCGTGAGATTTTAATGCTCAAGTTGAGTTCTTGGCAGTTTTGGAATCCTTAAGACTAGTAGAATTCATTGCAACTAGGGGCCAATTTTCCCGACCTAATTTGGCCGCCATCTTGGATTTCAAAATGGCCACCATTATTTAAAACTGATAGTAGCTCCTATTTTAAACCTCGTACGAAAGTGACAAATCTTACAAGATTATGATAAATCAGTCCAATGGTACAATTTATATATTAGTGGGGAACCTAATGTTTCAAATATCAACTTCATGAGATTTTAATTTTTTTTATTAATATAATTATTATAATAATAATATAATATTATTACAATCATATATAATTCTCAAAATTTACTGACAATGCAATACAAATAATATGTCAAACAACAATAACAATTATTTTAACAATATTTATCTAAAGTTTAACTTCAAAGACGAATAAAAACATACCCTAAGTCCAATGATGTATTTACCAGGAATTGGTTTCTTGGCTTTGCGTAATGGTGCTAGGGTAGCACTGGCGACAACCACCAACAAGAGAAGACAAAATACACGCATGATGTAGTCTAGAACAAAACGAACATTTAAACAAAATTGGTACAAATTACAATGTTATTTGTAAATTACACATTTTATATTATTCAAAAATCAATAAACATTAAACCTAAACTGGACTATGAATAATATTGACTGAAATGACGACATCAATAAATACCTAGTATAGATGTCAATAAGATGATCAATCAAATCAACAAAACAATATGCAATGAACTTAAAACTTAAAACTTGAAATTAGGTATGTCTAAATTAATACTATTACGAAAGAACCAATAACTGATCCTGTTGTTTGGCCTACCTGATCAAATCTTGTCCTATAATGTGATTGAGAATGATGGTCCGACGAGCTGCTGTCCTTTAAATACTTCATTCTGTCCAGAGGCGTGGTAATCAATGGTACAATTTATAATAATAGCATATGGCAGCCATATTTTGATGATTAAATACATAAATGCATACATTATATACGTTTTTATTGGCGGCCATCTTGGAATTTAATGTGGTTGCCATATGCTATTTTTATAAATTGTAGCGTTGGACTAATTTATCATAATATAGTAAGATTTGTCACACACATTACGTTCGTACGTGGTTTAAAATAGGAGCTATACTATCAGTTTTGAGTAAAAAATAGGGGCCATTTTGAAATCCAAGATGGCGGCCAAAGTAGGGATGGGAAAAATAGTCCCCAGTTGCAATGAATTATACTAGTCCTAAGGATTCCAAAACTGCCAAGAACTCAACTTGAGCATTAAAATGTCATGGAATTACATTAGGTTCCCCACTATTAGGAAAAATCTGCATATCAAGCAAACTGTTCCGGTTTCGAATTTCGATTTTGGTGACTTTTCGATCTTTATCGTTTTGAATTTTTCTGTGCCTGTGATGAGTATATGTATAATATAAATATAAATTGAATTGAATAGATATACAAATATTTTAATATTGATGTATAAAGTTATTTTAAATCTTTTTATTAGTATAGATATATACTTTAAAAAAAAGTTTTACGTCCGGGTAAGAAGAGCCAAAATACTTTTTTGGACTTGCACAGTGTATGGACTCTAACCTTACGGTTTTAATTAATTTTTATCGTATTTTTATTGCCATTTTGTTACTTATTTTATATATTTAAATTACTTTTTTTGTATTTTTTAAATGTAAAATAACGAATGTAAATATGGTTTTAAAAACATCAAAATCCATCATTTTATGTATTATACAGCAAATTTTTTTATCACAACTACTTTTAACGTTGTAACATATAAACGAGAGGAAAAAATATGCTTAAACAATATATTATTTATAACAGAGTATGATAATAAAAGTTTAAAAAAGTTAATAGTCCTGTTTCTGTTTTTTATTTATTATTATCGGTTGATAACCATTATGTTAGTCAGGATCTTTTTTTTTTTTTTTTTTGGTTATCAGCAACTTTTATTGCGGATAACCCTTATTATTGTCATAATGGGGAACCTAATGTAATGCCGTGAGATTTTAATGCTCAAGTTGAGTTCTTGGCAGTTTTGGAATCCTAGTAGAATTCATTGCAACTGGGGGCCAATTTTTCCCGACCGTACTTTGGCCACCATCTTTGATTTCAAAATGGCCCCTATTTTTTACTCAAAACTGATAGTAGCTCCTATTTTAAACCACGTACGAACGTAATGTGTGTGACAAATCTTACAATATTATTATAAATCAGTCCAATGGTACAATTTATAAAAATAGCATATGGCAACCACATTGAATTCCAAGATTGCCGCCAATAAAAACGTATATAATATATACATTTATGTATTTAATCATCAATATATGGCTGCCATATGCTATTATTATAAATTGTACCATTTGATTTGATCATCTTATTGAAATCTATACTAGGTATTTATTGATGTCGTCATTTCAGTCAATATTATTCATAGTCCAGTCTAGGTTTAATGTTTATTGATTTTTGAATAATATAAAATGTTTAATTTACAAATAACATTTAACAATAACATCAAACAAATTTGTACCATTTTTTTTTTAAATGTTCATTTTGTTCTAGACTACATCATGTGTGTATTTTGTCTTCTCTTGTTGGTGGTTGTCGCCAGTGCTACCCTAGCACCATTACGCAAAGCCAAGAAACCAATTCCTGGTAAATACATCAATGGACTTAGGATATGTTTTTATTCGCCTTTAAAGTTAAACTTTAGATAAACATTTGTTAAAATAATTTTTATTGTTGTTTGACATATTTATATTGCATTGGAAGTACATTTTTGAGAATTATATATGAACATATATACTTATTATGAAGTAGTACTTAGTTGGTAGGAACAGATTGCTAGCCTTGTCTTCATACTTCTCTGTATCCTGAGATACACGAGACTGTCATCTGTGCGTGTTTTCTTTCTTCTTCTTTCTTTCCACGATTTTTGCGGCGGACAGCATATCTCCAAATATTTGTGAACATAACTTTGCATAACTATGTCAAAAGATTGACTTTGAAGTGTAGATGTACAGCCAAGCTTTTTGACGACTTTATGAATTTCTATGAATAATCATAACTTTAGAACAAACAAATATTTTTTAAGGAAACTTAATGAAATTTATAATTCATATCATTCAAATCCATATCATGGGGAAAATTTCTATGGAGTAAAAAAAGCGGGTTCAAACGAAATTTCGCGCGTAAAAATTAATTTCTAATAAATTTTGAGATTTTTCACGTTTTGCGCACAGCTCGTACAAAGCGTAGAAACATGTTTATTTGCAATTGATTTTTGTTTTTCTTACCGTACCTTCTGTAGAAGATTTCATTCAAGTTCATGAACTTTAATTGCAAAATAATAACTCTTCAGGATGGCAGGTTACCCCGTTTTTTAAAATGTATTATGGAAGCTAATGAGTTGTAGATATCAATTCATTTACATTTCCTACCTACAAGGATGTTTTGACTTCACCATAATATGGCCACTCGAATTTTAGAAATTGATTTTTGTTCTCTTTTGTAGGCCTACTCGTTAATCCCATTTAAAGATGTATTGTCCCTTTGAATAATTCCAAAAAAAATAAAAAATAACAAGATTTCGAAAAAAGGTGGATCATTTTGAAGTATCATAATAGTTATTAAGTTTCACCTAAAATTAATCGAAAAAAAATCATTTAACTGAAATACGTACAGACGTTTTTTTGATCAAAACATATCCCATAATGAAACGCGCTTGTTTGGCTACTCGGTATGCATAATCATAAAACTTCCTGGCGATCTGTGTGAAAACACCTTCTCAACCGTGACGAGTTGTAACAATCTTGAAATCTTTGTTTACTTTCGCTCGCGACGATTTTCCAGACGAAATGTAATCAAACTAATTTACCTGTTAGTTACGTAAACTTGTTTTGTTTGGCTCGAATTTTCGACTTAAAGTGAATAACTTTAATATTACTTTGATATGGCCAATTTAAATTTAGAATATTTTGACATTCATTTTTTGTGTTTCAAATACATCTTTAATAAAGCGCATCGCGCTAAAGCGTTCCAAATTTTCTCCTACATTTTTATATGTTCTTGCTAAATCAATTTTCTTGATGAGTTAAAAACATTTATATTTTTATTACGTCGTCGTATAAAAAAAAAATAGAGTGAGTTACGTGAGTTACTTAATTTCATCTATACAGTATATTTTAATCTGTTATATCTCATCGGAATGAAAAGTGACCTACGTGATTAAACGTATTATGGAAGTTGTTGAATTGTAGATATGAATTCATATATAAATCACACTGTCAAATTATTGAAGCAGTGCTCATATTTGGAACATGATCTCATAATCGCGTCAAGCATAGCTCATCAGCTCGCGGTGAAATTTCCATAATTTTAATTGTATGAAAAAATGTCGCTGGCGGGATTCGAACCTGCGATCTCTCGCTTACAAGTCGAGTATCATACCACTAGGCCACAGAGCCAGATTTTCACCCACCTGATACATTCTCTCATACAACAAACGTACTCACAATCAGTGGAGGCTTAACTAGTCAGAATAAATTCCAACTTTAATACGCAACGGTTTAAAACAAATAATATTGTGTACATGTATTGTGTTGCGTAGCACTGTGTAAATTATATATAAATCATACTGTCAAATTATTGAAACGGCGGGATTCGCCGATGAGGTATGCTCGACTGCGTGATTATAAGATCATGTTCCGAATATGAGCACTGTTTCAATAATTTATATACAGTGTAGCATAGATGAAATTACAAGACCCATCTTTTTTTAAATCCAATTATTAACACGATGACGTCATCAAATTGACGTATAAAGATTAACTATAGTAGAAGATAGTATCTGAATAAACACACTAATGAAAATTTGAAGGATTTTGGGCACGTAAAAGTTAGATGCGTTGTTGTCTTTTAAAGGCGATGAGCTTTTACGAAAGAGATGAAAATCTGACTTTTTGAATTTAACTGGCCATTATGATGACGTCATGACATCAGATAGACAACATTTGTATATGAATTCATATATAAATCATACTGTCAAATTATTGAAACGGTGCTCATAGAAATTACCAGAATGTTTCACCAGATACATGTGATGTTTATATAAATAAAAGTATCTCTTCTGAGATCCCGCCTCGTGAATAAAATACTGAAAGATGAGGGCGTATCAATTTGATCTCTGGTGCGCGTGCGTACAATTGAGGGACTAGTGCTGTTCCGCCGTACCACGCCGAGAATGTTAAAGAGTCGCTATCCAATCGAGTTTGAACAATACCATGAAAGCCCCAGTGGTCTAATGGTTAGGACATCTCTTGATGTAATCAAGCAGACGGTCCGAGTTCGAGCCTCGGTCGGGGCGACTTTTTCTCATTCTCACAGATTTCTGTCGTTTCAAACTAATTAATTATACCGACCAAGAACTCATTGCGATTGTGGTACACGGCGAAGAAAAAGAAAGAAAGAGAAAGAACTCATTAACGACTCTTTAACACTTTCGGCGTGATACGGCGGAGCAGCACTAGTCCCTCTTTGTTTTGAGCGGTCCGAGTTCGAGTCTCGGTTGGGGCGACTTTTTCTCATTCTCACAGATGTTCTCATCTTTATCGTTTCAAATTAATTAATTACATTTCAGTATATCACCATTTCGAATTAATGTTCATTGCCTAATGTGTGTGTATATATATATATATCATCTATAAATAAAATTTAATTATGGTTAATTCTGACATTGGAAAACCTTCGGTACAAATCCATCTATAAATAATGGTTAATTCTGACAATGGAAAAATTTCGGTAGAAATCTCCGCCGTGGATACTTACCTGATCTATCTCAGATGTACCGCGAAACGTAGATTTGATAACATTAATTTCCACTATTACGATATTGTTCCATATTTCTATCTTAGGAAGATAAATTATTATAAAGGGTTTTATAAGACAATTTCTGATTCAATCGGTAAATTTTAACTCTACGCGCGGTAGAAGTAATTTCCGGGTTCACGGTAAGGTGTGTCAATCACCTTGCAACTTCCCTGCATGGTTGGTTTCAACCAGGGAGTTCCTCAACTAAGTTGGCCGTTGGTGCTTGTATTGGTGGCGATAGCCATTTTGTTTTTTTGTTTATTTTCGGACCGCGCGTGTGAAGGTATAGTAGTATAAAGATCAAATTAATTATATTCATAAAACATAGGAGTAAATTCTGAGAAATTATTATATAAAATTACATCAAGAGAACTGATGATAAGAGCTTTTGTTTGAAATCGAATGAAACCCCGATAGCCGAGTTGTTGAGTAAACTACCAGGACTTTATCCTCCTAAAACATCCTTTATCATAAAACATAAAATACTTGCAGATATTGTCGAGTGCAATTCGAGATCTAACATTGTATTTCATGTTTTAAAAATAAATTTACATAATAATTACAAATTAGCAATTATTCAATTCATTCAAAGATGTAATCCTGTAATATAAGATACAATGTTGAAAAAACGACAAATATAGTTAATATTAAATTATGATTATTTTAAGTGTAAAATCGATCGCATACTTTGGTAATCGCACTCGTGGATAACATTCTATTTTTTTCTCCTTTTTTCATCTTACCATTTATTGGTCCTCTGTGGTTTTCCTATATAACTATGCTTTCGGTAATCCTTAAAATATAAATACTCGAAATAATAATTAAACAAAAATAAACAGCCGAAAGCACAAGCATTTATGCCGAATGCTATGTTGATGACATGTATGCAGGTGCGGATAAAAACCGAGATGGTAAATCAACACATCAACCAGCCTGGCGTCACCAGCGAAGCATGCCAGTCCATTCCAAAAATGACGTTACAATGGGTTTACCGGACGATGCAAATGATTTTCAGTGGTATGTCAAGTCAGGAAATTTATAAAAAAATCTTTATTAGCAGGTACGGACCAGACTGAACATGGATAAGTTTTGGCGAGAACTTATTACCTCGGTTGAGTGTCAAGCCAAACAAATTAAAGACTCACATGCTGAGTAAATTGATGAGACCACTAGACAAGGGCTTACGATTAAGTATACAGGGTAGCAAAACAAGCGGTCAAAACAGATTTAAATCTTGAACAGTGATAAAAATAAATTGGAGATATATTCAATAAGAAATAATATTCGGATTGTTGGCTACAGGGAAGAAAAATGGTGAACATAGGCCTATAGAAATTGTTTTCGAACATTATGATGATAAGATTTTTGTTTCATTATACTAAAACAGTTGACCGAAATGGTTACATCATACATACATGCTCAACATATCAACAATTATTCTACATGGCTGCAGTCGCGTGCTCATAAAAGTTAGTGTTTACCGACCCACCGAACGACCAACCAACCGACATAGTGAGCTGTAGACTTGCGTTTAAATTTTATTTAAAAAAAAAAAAAAAGATTTCGAATAAAAGTGGGTCATTTTGAAGTATCATAATAGTTATTAACTTTCACCAAAAATTAGTCGAAAAAAAAATTCATTTAACTGAAATACAGACGTTTTTTGTTCAAAAAATAACTTTGACTTCCAGTCAAAGTTTTCGATCAAATCATATCTCATAATGCAAAGCGCTTGTTTTGCTACCCTGTATACTTAATCATAAAACTTCCTCGCGATCTGTGTGAAAACACCTTCTCAACCGTGACGAGTTGTAAACAATCCTAATTAGCATCATGCATAATGCATACTCGTGGTTTGAAATCTTTGTTTATTTTTGCTTGCGAAGATTTTGTAGACGAAATGTAATAAAATTAATATACCTGTCAATTACGTAAACTTCCTTGTTGTTTTTGGCTCGAATTTGCAACTTAAAGTGAATAATTTTAATATTACTTTGATATGGCCAATTTAAATTAAGAATATTTTGACCTTCATTTTTTGTGTTTCGAGGGACAATACATCTTTAAGTTATCATTTCGTTAATTGGATAAAAATCCGGATAACAATCCGGATAATAATCGTAATGAAACTTAATCTCGAGCTGGATATGCGGTCTCTTACTATACTGAGGAGCTGCGGTAAGCTTGGATATTGTGTTCACATATCTATAACCATATACGTCTATTTAAGATTTGTATTGCTCTGAACATGTTTTGAATACGGTTCGTATAAGAGCAGACTTTTATAAGCACACTGAAACATGGATTGGCAAAAAAATTAGGAATAAATTACGTTAATAATAATGTGTAAAATACTTTGTGAAGGCATTTCTAAACTTCAAGATCCTATATTTACACTGTTAGCAGTGGAAATAGACAGCTGGTGTATATAGTTCATTGAAAAAACATTTTAAGGAAGCGAATGGTATTTCTTTTTATTTAATTAAAAAAACTGTAATAGTTGTTAGGGTGTATTTATTATTATATATTAACCTCGACCTTAAAGGGGAAATTCAAGGTGTCACATCAGTGGGTACGACGTCCGTTTTCATTTATGCTATAGGCGACACCATTTTTTATCACCAGTTGAAATCTGTGAGCCCTAACATTTTTATAGTATATAATTGTCCCTCGGAATTTGTTTTTAAATTTGTTTGTTGCAATTTTAATGTCACAGAATTGATTTTTACCAAAATTGGGATCGCAACAAAATTATCTACCTGATAAAACGGTAATTTAGGCTAAAGCAAACACAATTTCAAATGGGGTTATAGTTAATTTTTCCGAATTGTTTTTGTACTTTTATTTATGAAATGTATTTGAAAGCCCTAGTGTTTTGTTTTTTTATTGTGTAATTTCTTTTTCTTCTATTTTTTAATCGCGTACGTGCGTGCAACGCGACTCTACAGCTCACTATGTCGGTTGGTCGGTCGGTCGGTAAACACTAACTCAAATTTGCGACTGCAGCCATGTATATGGCATTTTTAATTGTTACATAGGACATCACATATTTTTTTGCTTATAACTATGTTGATATGCTTTTGCCAATATAATCTTTTAAACACTATCCTCTATTTTTGATATATTATATGTATTCATCTTTTCCATTTATTGTAGACCTCGAATGAAACATTGTATTTATTTATTTAACTTCTTTTTTTTTCAATAATAGTCAGTATAATTCTAAGTTTTTGTTAATATTATCAATACTGTAAATAATAAATGTATATATTTTTTTTTTGTAAAAATCACTGTACTATACACGTTGTTATGGTTATTATTATGAATTTACGATTGATTGAAAAAATGTTCACAAGAAACACATCTTTACATTCACAGTTTATTTTATCATATTTTGTATAGTATAAGCCTATATCATCATAATAGCTATACATACTTGTTGTAAATAGACATATTTTGTTTCATTTAATATCCTTAAATGGTTTTATTTGTAGTATAATGAGATTGTCAGTAGAAGGTTTAGTCGTTTTTGGGTATAAACCTGAACTTGGCATAGACAAAATGCAGATACTTCTCTTTTAATTGACAGTAATTTACCGGCTGTTGGGATTTGTTGCACTCCTCTTTGAGATTAGTCATCGTTAATAATTGTACCCAAGGTTGTCCCTCCCATCCACTTATTTTGGCACCAGTCAAAATGAAGTCACGAATGTTCCAAAATTTGGTCAGACTGTCCTTTGAACCGGAAATATCTGATATAATTTAATGTATCTAGATAAGTTCGTGTCAAACTTATTTATATAAAGTATTGCTAAATCATAATGTTATTTTGAAAAAAGAAATAATCTTGTAAAAAAGATATGTAATTATGGAAACTGCATAATGTACGTTTCTACAACTCTAAAACATTTATTATTGTTACTTAGGATTGTTTAAAGAAAATAAATTAAAATTTGGTTTTAAACGTTTAAACGTTATTCAAATTTGCTTGCACCGTGTTGATGACTCTAAATAACTAATTTAATTAGAATTACCAACTTCCTGTAGCACTTTTTATATAATTAACCACATTTACTGGAATAACGACTTCATAAGAGACGCCGGTGATATGGTAAATACGAAGTGTGAATGCGTTGGATGACATGAGGTTGTTGATAGTTGAGATTACATCTGCAAGAAGATTGTGATTGTGTGTCTACACATGTCCACAAGTGTTGATTTTTTCGAATCATATTGCTACAACATCCCTGTTTCTGAAAGCAATTGGATTCCGATTGTATTTCTTATCCGATTGACAAACGGATTGAGATAACTGTTCGAAATATCATGAGAGTACGGCAGGATGATATTAGTTTTCAACACTGTGATTGCATAGTATGCTGGTTAACTTCATATGGTTTTCTTTTTACTGGCGCCCATCGACACGGAAATGTTAATTATAAACAATGTCATCAGTAACGAATGGTAGATACAGTAATGCAATTCTGCAGTATACGAATAGAGGCCACAGCCTTTCACGTTTATTTGATTTTTATTCTGTTTAGTACAACATTTTGGCATAACATTTAAATGAGATATGAACTATTTAGACCAGTGTATAAGAGCAATTAAGTAATTGAATTAATAATTTGCTTTTGGGAATAATGAGTTCCGACAGATTTAAGCGCTTGTCATACCGACTCTTTGTCAAAGGTCTGTGATCAAAATGCTTAATGTTAGATCTAGCATGCTATCAGAATAAAATTATTATTATTAATTAAAAATACTATTTAAACGAAAAGTACACCGGTAGGTAATGAAACATAATAATGTGCACAAATTAAACTACGAATAGGCCTCTAATTTTTACATGTAAATCATAATAGACAAAGGCATCTTCTTGCCATATTCATTCAGCAAAAGTTAGTTAGAATTCTTCTTCTACACTATGTATCAATATTGATACCAGTATCTATCTATTTTATCATACCAAAATAAAAATATACAAAAATAAATTTGAGTCTTAGTGATATTATAATCTTTAGGACAGTTGTAGTAGGCCTATATTCACAGCTGTTATATTGCATATAAAATCGTCATTAGAGTACATTGTAGATTGGAACTCTTGTATCGATGTATTGTCTTAACATTGATGTATTTATTGTAAAATGATGTTGTTGTTATCGACCGTCAGTTGCAGCTTTTAACCCTTATGTAGTGTGTTTTTTTTTTCAAGACTATTGCGATTGTGTGTCTACGCAAGCGTTTCCTTTTCCTTGTCTTTTACGCATAAGCTTCATTTAAATTTTAAAGATATAGCCTATTGTTCCCTAAATAATATATTTTTTAATGTGCCATTTTAATGTCACAATAGTTATTCACTTTGACCAAAAACTGGATCAAAAGAAAACAATTTAAAGCAAAAATACCTAAATTGTCTGTCAGAAAATTGTTTTTGGTTAAAATTAAACGTTTCTTTTGTCTTTTTATAAGTGAAATAATAATTGTTTTTGTTTTTTTTTTACAAACGTGAATAACGTTATTAAAACTGCAAAAAGGCCAATTTAAAGTCTGATTTTATTAATCCTTATTCTTCATGTTTTTTTGGGGTACACTGCATCTTTAAACATATAAGGTAAAAAAATGCATTCTTATCGTTTAGTTTACTATTTGGTATATACCACGTGGGTATAGATGTAATAAGACAATGATGTGCTGAGTAGCTTTGCTGTCAAACTAACATAATTATACTACTGTGTGTAATAGTAGAAATAGTATTGTTACAAATTTCATGATTTAAACAAACGATTACAAAAGTCAAATTCCTCATTTTATTCACAGATTGACAGAACTAAGCTAGCAAAACATGCTTATAGACAGGTAAAGGAAGAAATTAAAATATACTACATTGACTTCAACTACATTTCCTACTAATCTCAATCTTACTAGGCCTAATTTGATTTGTTCGATATGATGTGTGGATTTAAACCAAAATAGCTCGATGTATGATTAACATTAAAAACAGTTTATTTTTCTAAGTTAAGTTTCAATTCACATTCGAATCTGATTGGTTGAGAAAAAAGTGAAATGAACATGATTACGAATACCGCTACAAAGTTGAGCAATAGAGGGAGCCAAACATTATCGTTTACACTTTATTATATTTTTTACAAAGCGTGAAATAAATATTATTATTATTATGATATAGTAATTAATTTTGTCAAAAATAGAAGGGTCAAATTTTTTGAAAAAAAATGAAAAAAATCAAGAAATGGGCAGAACCCAATATGTGATTATGCGCATGTCATATTAAGATGTTTCAACTGTATTTAGTAACATAAGCAGAACACAATAATATGTGATTTTGCGCATGTCACACTATAATAATATAGTAACAGGGCAAATTTTGGCCATATTAGTTCTATAGTATAGGCATTTTTTGACAAAATGTTACAAGGCAAAATGTTGACCTTTTTATTTTTTGACATAACTGCTTACTATGCGTCTATAAGATGATGATAACGCAATATACGCATATATATAGTAATATTATTGCATAATAATTGAATTTTTTTTAAACTGCATATTTTGCCAATTTTTCGTAAAATGGCCGATTTTCGACCCCTTTTATTTTTTGACATAAATGGTTACTATAGTATAACAAACATGCGCAGAGTCGAATAATGGGTTCTGCGCGTGTCAATTGTGCTATAGTAACCACTTTTGACATATATGGTTACTATAGTATGATAAACATGCGCAGAGGCGAATAATGGGTTCTGCTTATGTCATTCATTCATTCATTCATTCATTTATTCGGTTATAATCAACATAAAATACATGATTACATAACAATGTTACAATACAAAAAGTTAAAACTTGAGACTCACAATTAAAAGGAGTAAAAAATGTTATAAACAATCTAAAACAATGCAAATGTCTAAAATGATGGTTAAAAATGGTTTAAAAAAGGTTTAAAAATAGCATAAAAACAGCATTAAAACAGAAACCGTTCAGTACCATAGTTAAAAAGTCATTAAAAATACAAATTATAAAACAATAGAATATAAAAAAGCGTTCAGTTAAAAAGTAAGAAACAGAATAAAGTTATGAACATTAAGAGAAAAACAGTTAAGTTGATTTCGACCAGGATAGCCCAAAAAACCAATTACCTAGGTTTATTTCCGTTGGGGTCCTGTAGAATTGTATTCATATCAATTGTGCTATAGTAACCAGTTTTATCGAAAAATTAAAATGTCGACAATTTGCCATTTCTGTGCTATACATGGAAATTTTCGAAAAAATCGCTGATTTTCGACCCTTTTATTTGTTGACATAAATGGTTACTATAGTATAATAAACATGCGCAGAGTCAAATAATGGGTTCTGCGCAGGTCAATTGTGCTATAGTAACCACTTTTGACATAAATGGTTACTATAGTATAATAAACATGCGCAGAGGCGAATAATGGGTTCTGCGCATGTCAATTGTGCTATAGTAACCAGTTTTATCAAAAAATAAAAAGGTCGACAATTTGCCATTTTTTGAAAAATCCCTGTGCATGGAAATTTTCGAAAAATGGCCGATTTTCGACCCTTTTATTTTTTTACATAAATGGTTACTATAGTATAATAAACATGCGCAGAGTCGAATAATGGGTTCTGCGCATGTCAATTGTGCTATAGTAACCACTTTTGACATAAATGGTTACTATAGTATAATAAACATGCGCAGAGGCGAATAATGGGTTCTGAGCATGTCAATTGTGCTATAGTAACCAGTTTTATCGAAAAATAAAAATTTCGAAAATTTGTCATTTTTTGAAAAATCCTTGTGCTATAGTACATGGAAATTTTCGAAAAAATCGCCGATTTTCGACCCTTTTAGTTTTTTTACATAAGTGGTTACTATAGTATAATAAACATGCGCAGAGTCGAATAATGGGTTCTCCGCATGTCAATTGTACTATAGTAACCACTATGGACATAAATGGTTACTATAGTATAATAAACATGCGCAGAGGCGAATAATGGGTTCTGCGCATGTCAATTGTGCTATAGTAACCAGTTTTATCGAAAAATAAAAATTTCGAAAATTTGCCATTTTTTGAAAAATCCTTGTGCTATAGTACATGGAAATTTTCGAAAAAATCGCCGATTTTCGACCCTTTTAGTTTTTTTACATAAGTGGTTACTATAGTATAATAAACATGCGCAGAGTCGAATAATGGGTTCTCCGCATGTCAATTGTGCTATAGTAACCACTATGGACATAAATGGTTACTATAGTATAATAAACATGCGCAGAGGCGAATAATGGGGTTCAAATGTTAATGATATAACATCAAGAGCCTCACGTAGACTATTTTCACTATGTATCCTGAAAAGGTCTAGTGCACCAGTCAGTGACCTGGTTACAGTATTTACATCATATATCAGACCTGTGCTGGAATATGCCTGCCAGGTTTGGCATTCATCATTAACTGTTCAGCAATCTAATTTAATAGAAAAAATTCAAAAACGGGCTTTGCGCATAATTTTGAGCCCACATTATGTTAGCTATGAATTAGCCTTAGAGCAAGTAGGTTTGCCTTCTTTAAAGTCCCGTAGAGAACAGATTCTTCTCAAGTTTGGCAAGAGTCTTTTAGAATCTACCAAATTTAGAAATATGTTACCAGCATATAAATCTGATAGGCATTCAAGATCGTTAAGGAGCAATACTAGTTCAAAGTTGGATTCTTGCAGATGTCGCACTGAAAGATATAGGCGGTCTACTATTCCACACTTAGCACGAATCCTTTAAGTTTAATGTTTAGTTTAGATCTTCTTTGATGTATTTTATTTCTCAGTTGATTGTAATCCAACCTTTTCAGCTCTTGCTGCTGGTTGGAATTTGATGTTTTTATACCTTAATAAATAAATAAATAAATAAATAAATAAAAAAATGGGTTCTGCGCATGTCAATTGTGCTATAGTAACCAGTTTTATCGAAAAATAAAAATTTCGAAAATTTGCCATTTTTTGAAAAATCCTTGTGCTATAGTACATGGAAATTTTCGAAAAAATCGCCGATTTTCAGCCCTTTTAGTTTTTTTACATAAGTGGTTACTATAGTATAATAAACATGCGCAGAGTCGAATAATGAGTTCTGCGCATGTCAATTGTGCTATGGTAACCACTTTTGACATACATGGTTACTATATAGTATAATAAACCTGCGCAGAGGCGAATACTGGGTTCTGCGCATGTCAATTGTGCTATAGTAACCAGTTTTATTGAAAAATAAAAAGTTCGAAAATTCGAAAAAATCGCCGATTTTCGACCCTTTTATTTTTTGACATAAATGGTTACTATAGTATAATAAACATGCGCAGAGGTGAGTGGCCGAGCGGTTAAGACAGTGGAACCGTAATCACGTAGCCATAACATCGGCAGGGGTTCGAGGCTCACTCACTCCATGGTTCTGGTGGTAGAACGAGTCTTCTCGGATAAGGACTATAAACCGTAGGTCCAGTGTACACAACTTGCTCGTGTGCACTTTAAAAAACCTAGTACATCTTTCGAGACGAGTAGGGGGTTACCCCGGTGTATTAGTACATCACAGCCACTGATCACCAACTGGGCCCTCTGGGAGACCAGTCTTTGACTGAAGAGGTTACCCAGTATAAATATATATTTCAATTCAATTTCAATAATGGGTTCTGCTTATGTCAATTGTGCTATAGTAACCAGTTTTATCGAAAAAATAAAAATGTCGACAATTTGCCATTTTTTGAAAAATCTCTGTGCTATAGTACATGGAAATTTTCGAAAAAATCGCTCAATAACTCAATATATACCGGTAGTAATTTATTGTATAATAATGCATATTTTGGCCATTTTTCGAAAAAATGCGCAAATATTCACCTTTTTGTTTTTTGACTGCTTACTATGCGTCTATAAGATGATGATAACGCAATATACGCATATATTAATATAGCAATACTATTGCATAATAATTGAATTTTAAAAAGTTCATATTTTGGCCTTTTTACGAAAAATCACTGTGCTATATATAGTAGAGGGATTTTTTAAAAAAAGGACAACATTTTGACAATTTTATTTTTTGACATAACTGCCTACTGACAATACAATAGGTATATGGCAACCCAATAATATTAATATGCACTGAGGTAATATGCGTAGAAAACACAATGTGATTATGCGCATGACACATTATGATAATTATAGTAACTGATTATGCCAACAATAAAAGGGTCGAATTTTGGCAATATTTTGAACATAATCAGGACACGTGCAGAACCAATAACTGATTTTGCGCAATGTCTCTTATAGGCCTAGTTATTGTTTTTTTCTCATTATTTCAGTATGAGTTTTCTCTCTTGCCAATCGCCAGAACGTGCCGCTATTACAGAAACGGCTGTTTTGTACAGTACATTGAATCGTTTTATCTTGATTGGCATATCGTGACGTGTTTTTTTAATTGATTAATTATTGATAACTGGTTTGTTAATTAGCTTTGACATGCCTTACAAATTGTATTAGTAGGTATTGCATTGTCACGCCCATCGTGTCGTGTTCAATATATTTCGATTAATTAACTCGTCACCAATTAGGAAAGTTGAATACTGTACTATCTTACAGTAATATGTAATTGATATTTAATTAGTAATGATAATTAATAAATCATTGTTTCATTCTTATTCGTATTATATTTCCAGTAACTTTATTTTATTTTGTTATGATAAATTTGGAGAAAAGCCATTTAACCGTTCGGAGATACACGTAAACATGTTGAACGATGAGAACTTACTGTGATCTCGGCGTGTGCAGATACCCAGTGATGTGTTTACCGTAGGTCCAAATAAGTGAATCAAGACAGTAGTGTTTCACTCTTATTGTTAAATTTTTCGTTAAATACAATAAGTGTGTAAAAACAATAATAACAAATTCAAATATTAATATAAGATTACTTTGAATTACTGTACAGCATTACTTTTAGACAGAGGTGTACTTAGAGGGACTATTAGTGATCATTTGAATACAATATATTATACACGCATATTTTCACACACGTTATAATAATGTCATAATTTGGAACGCATCGATTAGACACAGTGACAGCCAGAACGCTGCTGATGATGAGGCGTTCAGCAATATTTATGATCATATAAATTTAATTCGTAACCTAATCTAACCTAACAATAATCTACTTTTTATTTAGTACAATATGTTATGTCGGCTTTGAGGACCATCATCTTTACACACCTTTGCACACGGCACGTCGATGTGAACTTCGATGTGATGTTGGTATTTGTATACAGACATTTGGTAGGTCATGTTTAAATTATGTTCCACACTTCATTCCATTTTAGGTCCTCATTCCTTATTTAAGACAGGGCACCGTTTACCGTACCCAAAGAGCCAACGACATCGGCATGTTCGAGGGCAACTTGTTCCTAGTCCTAGTGGTGAAAAAACGTCTCGGAAAAGTGTACCCGTTGTACTTTAACGAACCCCGGTGAACTGTTTCTCAAAATAGCCATATCTGATAGAACTATAAAATCCCGGATACTGGCAAATAAGGTAACATTACGGTAGGCATATACAGTCCCAGTAACGAAACGACAATGGTATACATGTGTCTTGTTAAAGTAGGTTCGATTTGTAAACTCAATAAAAACATTACATTTGCTGCTGTTTCAAATAGCCTACTTTTTCTAGTTGTATATATTGAGTAGTACTATGCCTAAGCTATGTATGCAGACGGAAGGGCACACTAACCAAGTGCTCATTACTCACGGATACATTCTATTATCCATTCAATTTGTAAGTATGTCTACCTGAAAACTGGAGATGACGACCAGCGAATCAAATTCCCTGGGAATGTCCGAGTCATCTCACCGCTGAAACTACCTGAATCGTGACAAAAAGGTGGCTTCAAGGTACAAATATTCTTCTTCATGCCCCGCTTAAAGAGTCCTATTTTATCTGACCTTATTTATACAATTGTACATTTCTACCCATTGCTTGTACTTTTGTTGAACTAAGTCCTTAGAATTACATCTAATAGACAATTGAATATTGTAGAAGGAATGCATGCTATTTTTGATTGATTACAATTTAATTTTAATTTACGAACATGGGAATCAAGTACATTAATGTTAACCACATACGATTCAATTAATTACATTACTTAAGTTTTGTTTTAATAATTAAATTAAGCTATTTACATAGTCGACAATCGATAATGAAATCATGAGTAGGTTTTGTATAGATAATAAACCCTATATTATTGTAATGTGACCAATTAATTATCTCATTATTGTTTTGAGTTAACACTTTGTTAGCTTTGAATTAGTTAATTAGTTCTTTGTCAACATTTTAATTAATCAGTCAACAACAATGTCATTTATCCCATCATAAATTATATATTTGTTTAAATAAGTAAACATTAATAAGTAAATTTAATTGTATTAAAATAAAGTCTGACACGACTGTAATTGAAAGAAAACTTATCTCTACAGTAGGACACGACTGATCAACGTATGAGGCTCAATGCCAACCTCCTGAAATCATGATGTAATTTAGTACGGTAACTGTTTTTTATTTGATGTTCCTCCTAAAATCTGAATGTGTAAATTAAGGACTTTCTATTAAAAATTGTCAATTAGTCGTTTTGTTATGCTTTGTTGTTGAATGCTCTTTCTTTCTTTCTTTTTTCCCCTGTAGTTTAGATTTCTGATGATATATTTGTGTGGGTGTACATACACCATGCTGCCATTCGTACTGTAGTTCATTTTAATAACATTAATTTTGCCGAAATGACAACCTCTTGTTTAGAGACAGGTAAATATTTCACGAACGAAATGTTGAAGTAATTAAGTAAATCTTTCTTACTTGGCGTTCTCAAAGTTTATATCTGAATGTGTTAAATCTTAATGGCTTTCTGTCAACGATTGTCAATTGGTAGATTGATGCTGCTCTTTTTCTGAATATCAGTGGTTGGGTTATATTTGTCCTGGTATACATGCTTCGTTTTGTAGATGGACCATGGTGGTTGGAATATTGTTCATCAGCAATACTAGTAATATTGTTGAGTGGCTTGAGCGTGCACAATGCGATCCTAGAAAGGCTGTTATTATCATTGTCGTTGAGTGTACAATGCAACTCCAGTCATTGCAACTCTTACAATTGCCTTACAACTGCATTGGTTTTAGAAAGTACACTACGATTTTATGACTGCTGGAAAAACAGTGTTGTTGGTCGACATCATTGCATTAATGGCAAAATGTATATCAGATAAAAAGGTCTCTTATAGATGACGTATTAAGCGTAAATTGAAGTTCTAAGATGTTAACAGGCGTTTTTACTAACGGAGTTTCGTGCAAAGTATGAGCACTGAAGTTGGTAAGTTAACTGTTGGTGGTTGATGTAATTCATATCCATTATTATAAATTATTATACATTATAAAGCAGTTGAGTGATCTTCTACCTCTGGTGATCAAGAGGGTCTCGTGGAATCAGATACCCATCACGATCACTACCTCTAGAACAATTTGACATCTGTGACATATTTCTTTTCATTGTACTAAATTTTAAACTTATCTCATCATACTGATTGTATCTTGAATGATCTGATATTACATTATCGTCAAATCTTTGATAGAATTGATTATGGTGATTTTTGGCAGAATACTGAGCCCGTGGAAGTGTACGTATATTGTAGGCCCGGCCACCTGGATGGTGGTCATGTGTGGCATGTGGGGTACTATATTCAACTTGATGCATCCGGTTTCTTTGTGAACTTGCATATCGTATCGGTTGGTAATCGTGTGGTCCAGAATCTATTATTAACGGCTTTTGTTTTTTATTATTTTCTAATGGTAAATTGACGTATCGTGGCTTAGTTTCAGCTGGCATTGTCTTTGTTGTGTTAAAGCCACACATTCCACCTATCCGCTTAATGTTTGGTTTTGGCTTTATAGGGGGTTTAAAAGATGTTATAGGTCTTCTGCTATAGTCGTTTAAGACCACTTGTTTGGTTGAATGCAGACGATGAGGAAGGAGATTGTAGTAACGATCATCAGGAGCATCTATATAAAAAGACGTCATTCTTTTTGCCCGGTTTAGCATTGTGACCCTGTCCGACATGACCTCATTCACGTCTTCTTTTTTGCTACCACTTGGAAGAAAAGAAACAATCAATCAACCAATCGTTCGATGTATACAGCGCCATTCCAATACAATTATTTCAATAACTAACCATCGAAAACATATTGTGGTTGAAAAAATAAATAAATTGTCGTCGACTTAGCTGACCTGACAATCGCTGTTTTTTAAACGGTCATTTCTAATCTTTGTGTCGTCTCTTATGATATTAATAAATTTACATCCATTAAAATAAACATATACATACAAATAATAACAACACTGTTGTTTCCCCTCATTTCCAAACATCTAGTTCCCCTGAATATAAAACTCAACGCACGGTCACACTTACCTATATATTCTACAAAATACAAATATCACCAAACCCATCATGATTACTCCAAACACACATATAACAGCAATCAACAAATCTGTAATACATTTAATATTGCTTTACTTAACATATAAATCACCAAACTTTTAAGGGGACGTGTTGGTTGTTTTAATTACGTTACGTATTTTAATGTTTTCTTCTACGGAGGGAGTAAGCTTATGAGAAGGAACGAAAGTAGGCTGTTTGGTATTGTTTCTCGCTGTACATTGTATTAAATGGTATTATGTTGCTTCAGTATTGAGAGCTACCTATGTAAAGGGTGTGTGAAAATTATTATAAAGCGGTTAAATACCTTTAGAAAAAAGTTTTTCCGGATGCATTTTATCTGGATAATTGGTATCTGTATATTGTGGCGTGGTTTGAATTATATCCGGATATACACTTGGACGCTGACTTGGTTTTGGTTCCATACCTTATTTAAAAAAGGTCAAGTCAAACTATGTTATTAAGTAGCTAAATGTGAAATTTTCACTGAAATCACATGATCGTATAACCATGGCACTCATAATGTTTAGGTCAAAATGAAAGATGAAGCAGAAAGATGTTCCGGCCAATCGCCAATGTTACACCTTACATGATACAGGCACTGCATGTGATAAACATGATAATGGGGAAATACTGTCGTATGTGGAGATACACAAACTTACATAACTGATAATCAAAAAACAGTTAATTATCATCATACCTAAATTTGTCTTGTATTGCATTACAAATCCGCGCTGGGAAATATAGCCTTTAGTACTAGTTTCCAACTCTACTATTAACTCTGACGTCACAACTGGATCAATTACTGGAATAACTCCTTGGAATTGATCTCCTGCCAATACCAACCTGCGATTCATTTTAGTCGTCAGTGTCATATTATCTGACGACCCTAGTTGAAACATTTCGAATTTAAGATGGATCACGGAAGTACCGCGTGCTTTAATTGTCCATTGGCAGACAGAGTTGTAGGTGGATGTTGACGGGAAAGACGGAGATGTTATGTAACCAGAAGGGCTGCTGTATACAGCACCGCATGAACCTATTTCAGCTGACAATACAGAGACAATCATAATGTTATTTTAATTTCACGTGATAAAAAAATTACATTAAAGTTCCGCAAGAACTGAAAGTATCATGACTCGTACATATTGGAGTGCCAACGATGAGTGAATATGGAAAAACATGTTCAAATTAATTCCATTGCTTCATCATAATTGTTAAAACTTAGTTAAACAAGATATTCGAAATTAAATGTTAGTAATTGTAACAATATTATATAATCTATATCCTGTTTCTACATTTGTTGAAACATATTTTTCTTTTCACAGAGATACATTTTGATGTAAAATACGAGAAGCTATCTATTCCATTTTACTCATGGTAAGGTACTACCCAAGTACAGACAATCCGTGAAATTAACTTACATTTGTAAACGGCTATGTGTAAAGCGCCACCACACGCTTGAGTACTATCCCCAGCACATGGCAATGCGCAGTTCCAGTTTTTACGTCTTTTTTCGGGAAATGATTTCGGATCCTTATTGTCACAGCAACACTCTTGGCCATGAGTTACACCTGCAAATACAAAACCCCGCCTTCTGCAGTATGCAGCGCACACATTAACCGTTATAGAGGAATCCGATGTACATACTTTACGTAGAGCTAACCCGTTTGATAGATGACTGAAGCAACCTTGATATCCAGGAACTAAAAGGAAATATCAAAATGCATTTTGAAAATGAAAATAAGACAGGAAGTAGGTAAATGAAACATGATATCAATTGTGTCAAATTACTAATAATTGGTAAATAAAACGAATGTAAAATTAAAATGTTATAAATCCTGTAAGCTTTCTGATACATTGTTTGAGCGGAGATGTTGTGTGCGTGGTGAGAGAATTAGAAAGGAACAAGCAATTAATGATTTGTATTTTTGTAAATGGACTTTAATATGAGTTGTCATAAGAGTGTTTGTAGTGAGGTACTATAAGAGTGAAACAATGTGTGTAGTCATGGGTGGAACAGAGTGAAGGGTTGGTGAGTTAGACTCATATTGTTCTTCTTTTATTGCAACCATATTTAAATATCACCATCACCGTATGGACCAACAGACCCTCAAAGAAATAACATATTCATGATAAAACCCCCCAAAACAAAATATTTAAAATAGGGATTATTCTCATTGGTTAAAAATTGTGTTTAACTTTCGCTGAAAATAAAATTGATTCTTTTTTTTCAACATGCTATCCTTTATTGGATAGAATTCCTGTTTTCTGTTTTGCGAAACTTATCTGTTATTTACTACAGCTCAATTAGAATGAGTGTATTAATCAGGTAAAAAAACTAGGAACAGTGAACCTAAACGATTACTACAGTAATTGAATGTTTCCCCTAATATGCTGTCAGTGAAGTAATTATTTTCTTTGTTTCGTTTACTTTTTTACTAATTAAAAAGGTATTTTTATATATGTATATTTTGTTCAGAGTATGTATTCAATGTCATTTAATTAAATTATTATTTTTATTCTCCAGATTTTCCCAAGGGCTGTACATTCTGTCATGCACTATAGTGAGTCGCAATAACAGGTTTCGTTACATGTTTAATATTTATCCGTCATCGTTGATAGAATGTATTAGATGCTTGTTTTCCATTATATTAAAATTCTATAAATCAATCCTTTTGTGCATAAAACAAGGAGATAGTTTATTTATTAAAGACAAAAAAACGTTGGGCCAATGGTGAGTGAAATAGAGTTTAGAGATTTTTGTAAACATTGTTAGTTTAGAAATAAAAAAAATGTAAAATAATATAGCCAACATGAAATACATAGGCCTTACTCATAATGATAATAAGTGATTATAATAAATTCGGGTTCTAAAAACATTATAGGCCTACCATTGCACGTTACTCCAGCTGCCAGGCCCGCTGCACATTCTTCTTCTTCAACTGCAGAGTAATCGTTTCCAGTGAGCACATTTCTATGATTGCAATCTTGAACAGTTGACTCGAGGCCTGTACATGCTAAATTTGACAACATATATTTGCTGCGGCTCTTGCCGTTCTTGCCAATCTTGATAAACATGGCACCTCTCCAATAACCTAAACGACATGCATCATTATACAATCCATGAAAATATTGAAAAGGCGTAAATTCTCTTTTGACCTCAGAGTAAACTTTGGAGATGTTGTTTACTAATTTGACCTAGTTAAAAATATATTTAAGCTTAAAGCTTAAATAAGAAAACAAATATATAAAACGATTTATTTTGCAATCTATGTATCTATGTATGTTGTAAATTTTTGTTTTGCTCTTTTAATTTATGTTAATAATTGCCAAATTTACAGTTCATGGACCAATATATAATCTTGAATCTTCTTGAGTTTAAAATAAAAAAACATTATACTGTATTGTATATACCAAGTTGTCGACAAACTACTTCGGCATCTTTCAAATCCCATCCTCTATTGCAGATACTATCCCATGTTCCATTGCGAAACACTTCTACTCTTCCTTCATAAGGGGTGTGACCATCTCGGAGACGAACATATTCTACGAAAAAATGGTATACAGATTACAATAATAATTTTTCTAAATGTTTTTATTATTGGAAAAATTATGAAGAAATATACACAGAACTAGGTAATTTAGTTTAGAAAATATATCTACGGTATATTATAAAAAGGAAATAGAACATAATTACTGTATCCATGCGTCAAGTACAAATAAAGCTGAATAAAACATCCGAACAAGGTTCAACAATATGTCTCCGATAACTGTAGCGTATTGTCCATCTGAAGTCATCGTTTGACACTAACATTGATGGAGTCAACAAAAGGAAATAGACTAATTTCTGTTAATTCTGTAAGCAATTCAAAACACGAAGTCTTTCTAACAATCCCAAACAATATTGTGTTTGAATTGAGATTTCCACAGAGAAAAACAAAAATAAAATGAATATCACTTATTTCTTTTGTCACAAGAAATGACAAATTATATCTGTATGTGTATGTATGTATATATGTATTCAGAAGCTAAACATTTTTTTTCTCTTTCGTGGGATAAGCCCACTTTTATTCATTATTCCATTCATGACAAGGGTATACAAAGATTACATATTTTATGTATGTGTTTATAACATGTATGTACAATTATATGGTTAAAAGAGATATCTTTTTTAAAACATAACATACTTGGATATCTTTTAAAACCTAAACATAATTGGTTATATTGGCACATACCCTCTTATAAAATTTGGCTAAAGTATTGAAGCATTGTTTTTCTTTCTATATATCTTTCCTTCCTTTTCATCTTTCTGTTTTATAGTAAAATACAATAAGTGTATTACAAAAAAAATTACTTTTTGTATTCTTTTTAATTTTTCTCAATATAGAAGAAAGAAAAAGAAAGAAAGAGAAAAGAAAAAAAAACTAGTTTTCATTTCGATTTTATGAAATGTGATTCATTAATTTATCTTTTACTTTAGTCCATTTAATGTGAGCTTTATTTACATTACAAGCATATTGGTTAGCTAATACATTTCTGAGTTCTATTCGGAACAAGCTCCAAATCACTGTTGATCTTTTTGTATACCGGGTATTTTTCTGAAGATTTGATATTTAGAGATTTATAAATACAGAAGGTTAACAATGAGATTAACAGGTGCGGATTTGGTACAAAAAACATCGTCGCGTTGTAAAACATCAAGAATTGTCAGCGCGTACGTATTTTTTTCAAACAATTATGACGTCATTTATGAACATTTTGATTGGTCAGTTAGTTTTACCGATCGTAACGTTGAAGTTGAACTCGGTTAAACTTTAAAAAAAATTGATTTTAACGATTTTTAATGTTGATTTGTACCCCTTTTCCTGTAAAATCGTATGTAAATGGGTGCATAATATATATATATATATATATATATATATATATATATATATATAATACCAAGGGGAGGGGGAGGGGGTAATTATTTCATTTACATTGTTACTTTTGTTTTAACTGTTATTAACTGTTTTGTTAAAATGTATAGCAGTCTTAAATCATGGAATTAAAATTATTCCATGCAAGTTGAACACTTTTAGGCCTACACTTTAATAGCATGTGTTTGAAGTTAAATATATTGTACTGGATTTCAATTCTCCAATACTCAAAAGCACGGTACACAATGTGTATACTGGGCTTAAAATAGAAATAAAACGTAATGGTAAATTCAAATTCTACAAACAATACTAGGCTAAATTAGTTTTGATATTTTATTTTGTCAAGTAAAACCATTCTTCTTAAAGGTGGTGATCCGGTTCAGGTAAACATACACACTATGTAGGGCTAACGTTTCAAACTCTTTGAGAACGGTTTAGTTTTTTTGATAATTGTTTTTGTCATGAAAACAATCGGACAGGATTTGTTGCCGACCATCTTAACCAAAAAAAAAAATTTCCACTCCACTTATGGAAGGTTATACATGCACGCTAAGCAACTAGCTGACATTATTTTAACTGACATGTTCTCGTTTTTGAAAATCAACTGTATGTTTGATGGTAGCAGTGATTAGAACATTGTCTATATACGGTATTATGGAGCGATGAGTTAAGGTTGTTTCACTCCAATGTGACAATCTGATAAGCTATTTGAGCATTACTCATGGAGCCACAAAAATACGCTTCACCCCTGCTTGCCAACTTTGTTGAAACAAATCTATGTTTCCCTAAACGATTTCTAATCATTTGACTTTGGATTTCCAATGGCTTACAATAATAGGCGGAACATTGGATTTACATTCATCCTCATTCCCTTGTACAGGAATAATCTCGCTTATAAAGTTTTAGGAATAGACATGAAGGTCAAATTGATATGTGAAATGCTGTCCGCTCCGAAAATGTTGTTAATGCCTAATGTATGATAACGTCTATAGGTTCACAGTGAGTGTTTTAAACTCAGCAATGACCCAAACAAACCAAACGATGCATTATAATTTAATTTAATACTAAGTTTTATCTTTATGTATATAATCATGTTTTGGCCTAAAGGCTTTTTATATCTTTATCATTCTACGATATGTTGTTTGTTGAAGGGGTTGTGGATACCAATGTGTTTAACCCCAATTAAGTCGAATAAATAAATTAAATACATAAAATGAAATGAAAGATTGTTCTACAGTATCCCAAAAACCCCACTTTATTTTTCAGTAAAAATTTAATTACAATAGACATTGTAGAATAGTAAAGTATTTATTAAAGTCTTCTTGTTAAAGGCAATTAGTGTGTTTCCTGTTTATGACAATGTGAATTCTAAAAATAAATTAAATACTTATTACTTTACTAAGTTGATATTATAAGTAAATTAGTTTTTATTTTTTAGTAAATCACTGAATAATAACACTGACATCCGACATGGATTTATAACAAGACCCACACAATTAGGGCATCTTGAAAAGATCTCATCCGCAACATTACCGAGAGCGGAGATTTACTTACTTTACCCGGATGGATAGATTCGCACCATACACATTTAAAATTCAAAACAAGTAAAGATCTTATCTGCAACCTTACCAAAAAGCGGAGCACTCATCGCAAAGGCAAACTATAGCAACAACAAAGATATAGCCCTAATACCCAATGTTGAAAATCACGTTTCATATAGTATAATGTAATTGTGCGGTCCTCCGCCCCACCCCTTTTTTGTGATTTGTCATAGAGATATCAGTGTAGGTATCAGGATTTGTTTTGTATCTCGTTGAATAAAATATATTTGTGTTTTTTTTTTTTTAAATGTTTAAACGTATAGACGACCTACTATCTGTCTAAATTCTCCAGTTGTAAACAGTTGGGTGAGGTAATGACGTAATAAGTAGTATAACATTTCTTTAAAAAAATAAATTAAGACGAAAAATGATTAGGATAAACAAAAACCAGATGTAATTATTTCACAATATAAAACGCGTAATTGTTATCAATAAAGTCGTCATATAGGCAATTATAGTTGTTTCCCTTTTTTATGACTTCGTCAGTGTGATTTTGCTGTCACCCACTTCGTTGGAGTTATGCCTATTATGCCTAAACATCAATAATGATCTGTTTCCTTTATAAAATAGCTATCACATGATTTTGTATCCTGAATTTCAACTCAATGTTGAATGTCAGTTCTACAGAGAAGGTTAATTGACATGTTCCATATTGGCACAATAATACAACATTACAGTTTTTTAAAACGGTTATCAATCATTACGAATGCGAATTGAGCTTGCACTTGAGCGACAGTTTGCTATCTAGTGTAAATATTAACATTATTTTAATTCAATTTCAATTTATGATGTGTTTATTATTTTAATAATTCAAATAGATAATTTACAAATGTTTTATATAAGAACAAGCTTACTAATGTTTTTAAAACATTTCTGCCTTTAATAAAACTTAAACAAAGTTATTTTCGGTATAAAAAAACAAGAACAAGATATAGAAATATAAAAGATGCTGCGAGGAGTTTGACCAATTACAGTCAGTAATTGGTTTATTACAATACATAATAAAAATAACTTTATTACATAAGTTTGAATAATAATAATGACCCAATAAATACAACAGTTTTACAATTAAATGTATACATTTCTGAAACAAACCTCTCTTTCCATGCACCAAATATATAAAGTTTATTTTGAAATGGTTCTATAAACGATACTTATATTTTTTTAAACTTGTTTTTTTATTTTAGAAAGCGCTAATCATTAGTTTATCTTTATTACTATGGATACATTTTATCCAGATTGTTTTGTTATCTAAGGTTGTACATTATATGTACAAGGTTGTTTTCCGAAGGATGATACAAAAGTAACGTCCCTGAATATTTCAAACAAAACACACGCATTGAATTAATTTAATCAAATTCTGCATTGAGAACTGAAGTTCAAACTACTTGATTCCTAAATGAAAAAAATTAATATAATTTGCATATTTTAATTATTTTTTAATGATTTAAAAAATTGATATAAAATACCAATTTGATGTTGACCTTAGGTAAATATATATCTACTGATAAGGAGAAAAAACATATGATAAATTATCAAAACCAAAAGTTATAAGTTATTCATAGACACATGACCTCTATCCCATTTCCGTGTGATGGAAGCATGACTCATGAGTTCACAAAAAAGGAGCAATCAAATAAGAAACTGCATCGTACCACAGTGACACATCTCAACAATGTTATACTATTTGAACTTGAAAGTTCTCTCCCATTATATGAACATAATTATTAGGACCATAGGCATGGAACTATCAGTAAACAGGGTATAGTCGATCTATTATTGGTCAAAGAATTCTAAACACTATACAATAATATTAGATAGATCGTTGCGATTCTTTAAATTGAAAAACAACATCTACGGAATACATTCTGTAATCAGGCCGCATAGCAGTTAATATTGTTCCGGATAATCTCGCAATTATTTCGTTGGTTTGATCCGGCTTCTCACTGTGGAGTTGTACCGATGATCCTTTAAACCTTAAAACTACTCAATGTTGTAGCCCTACATTACTACGGATGTTTTGAATAAGGATGTTAGCCCGTGAACCCTGGACCATAATAAGTATACCCTAACTATGACTCTTATACTTTGTAGTGCCACTAATCCACATTTAGCAACACCCTGGGTTATTTGGTCCTATCGGCAAAAGTCATTACCATACCTGTCATTTAATTTAATGTTTAGAACGTTGAAGTTCAATAATCTCCCCTAATGGCGATTTTGAATAATTCTAATGACCTAGACACACAGTGTGCAGATTTTAGCAGTGCCAGAGGGGACATAATCCAATACACGTGTACAATGAACCTGTTATAGACTGATATTATTACAGAACTGAGATTACAGCGATTTTAGAGATTATAATATTCGTATTCTGGCTTTGAAAAGATTGCAATTAATTATAAAATATTGTTGTAAATGAAGGAGCACCAATTGAGTTACTCAAAATGTGTTTTTAAAACTTTTGCTCGCGTACTCTTGAATTTTATCGAGCACTGTGACTTTATTTAGATGTTTCCTAAGTTGTACAGTGCATCGTCTGCGAGCACAACCTTAATTGTGCATATTAAAACAATGATTGTGCATGATGTAAATAATTATGAACGGAAACACTCATCTGCTGAATATTCCCATCTCGACACACACTTGCGGTTCCGTAGGCCCTCTCAAATTAATTCGGTTTCAAATGGGATATTTATTTGAAAGACGCACGCTTGAAGTCTGTAAGTATTCATAATTGTTTTTGTGTGTGAAAGAACAATAACACACTCTAGTATCAAAGTATAAAAAAAGATCGTATCCTATTGTCCCTGAAAAAAATCCATTTATTAATACATTTAGCGATTTTAATGTCATATAATATTTATCCTCTATGACCAAAACTTAGATCGAAAAAAAAACCATTATTTACCTGAAGCAAATATGTAAAGCAAAATATCTGCCAGCCAATGGATTTTTGGTTGAATATTTAACCATTTATTTTAGGAAACATTTATTTTTAGGTTTTTTTTCTATGGAAGTGATTAACTTTAATAAAACTACAAAATAACTTATTGAAAGTCTGATTTAATTAATCTTAATTTTGTTCATGTTTTTGGAGGACAATACATTTTTAATAAAATAATTACCAAGTGCATTATAACCTACCAACTAGTGGGCCTACTAATTACGAAACGAATGTGTTCATAAGTTGGAAAGTTAGTATAAAAAAAAAACAATACATTCCTATTTTTTTCTTTGACTTTGAAACTAAATTTCAGTAAACTGAAAATTCACGTTTTTTTAATAAATTCTCTGTTTACAGTGATCAATCACGTAACGATTAAGCTGTAATTTTTGACAGTACTTAAGGCGGGTCCTTTCTTGTGTTATTCGCCTGCTTCCCATCGTTTGATAATCTTCCCTTTGAGATACATGACAGATTTATAAATCATGTGTCATGACAGGTTTAGCAGACTGGGTGTACAAGGTGAAGCAGATGTAATGTTCTATTATGTTTTTTAAACATCCCCCCTTTTTTTATTTGACCTAGATAGAACTACCTGTAACTGAACTTTCTGTTTCTCCTTCCTATAAATCTAATATTACATCGATGTATACATCGCCGTGAACATTATATTGTCATTACACTTTTATTTACCATAGTCATAGATAGGATTGGGGATATTCATTCATATAGATTCATTGGCGGAAATGGATGGGGGAGGGGATGGAAGACTTAAGTGGCTAGCCACCTTCCTTCGCCTGTAGGATTAGCGCAAGGGTACCATTTCCGATATTTTATTAATGTTTTTCCATGACCGGGATCTGAGTGTTTGTGTAATTTACTAGTAAAGCTGTACCGTATAATATCGATTCATTCATTTAACTAGGATGATCAAAGCCAGAAAAAGTATTAAATAAGTTACAAATAAGGAAATAAGCAAACATAAGAAAATAGAAATAAGACTGGTCTCCCTCGGTCTTCGTAATGGCGAATGTGTACAATATAAAAGTAACATAAAAAACAATTTACAGATTATAGACATTTAACAAAATATTACAAAATTTAAGTCGTTACAATCGTAAACTTTAAAAATTACTTTAACACTATATTAATACTGTAGTTTAATCTACTTACATTTATCGCTGATGTTATTGCAAAAATATAAATACACAAATATGTTGTTATTATTATTATTAAATATTTATACAATTAAAATCATCCTCTCTCGACGTTGAGATTAAATATTTATATTAATACTGTAGTTTAATTTACTTACATTTATCACTGATGTTACTGCTAAAATATAAACACAAAAGTATGTTAAAATGCAGATTTCTGTGTTATCTTTAATCGATGGTACCTCATCTACCGTGTACAGTGTTAACAAGAAAGATAAATGCTTGGATCATTTTAACTTTTTATATATTCATACTTTACTTTTTACTTACTCGGGAAATCGATGATTTGTACTTTAAAAAGCATACAGAGATGCAAACAATCAAAACAAATATGTCTGTGAGAATGCATACAGAGATGCAAACATTATCAACAATCGAAACAAATATGTCTGTGAGAATGCGGCAAACTTCTCCACCGAGAAAGTGGAAGGAAGCGTTTTTTTAAACAATAAACAATATTATAGTGGTTACTTTCAGTTGATGGACAATGTTAACATATTGATGCTATGACAGCAGCTATACGAGTATTACCAGATAAAACGAATTACCGGTTATTAAAATATATATGAAACAGAAATAACATTAAATTTAAATCTATATTACCAATTATGTATAAAAATGTGTGTAAAACAGGCATTTCTAAAGAAATAGCTAGGCATGGGAAAAAATCAATTTTAGCGAAAATGTGCGACTAACACTACTAAATGTTAATATCTTTATTAATAAAAATAACTATGTCTAATCGGCAACATACTAATTATATCATAATGTATATCATAATGGCAATAACCTTTGACTTTAAAGTCCGATTCATTTCCACTTTAATTATAGTTGAAGACCATCAATTATCCATCTTTGAATTACGGCATTGGCTATGTCAAATTTTAAATCATACACTACAATATGCAGGAAGAAGGAAAGAGGGAGGTGGAGAATTGCCTTTATGGTAAATACACAATTTTGCTTAAAATGCTAAAACAAATTACTTTAAGTAGGGGTTACCCCCACTCATCTTGTATCCCGTATGAGCATCCTACATCTCGACAAAACTTGTTATTATTGAAATCTAGGCCTACTTACCAGACGAAATTGTTTGTATAAATGTTATTCCAATCCAATTCAGTATTAGTATTAGCCCTTTACATTGCATAGTTGATGTTTTACTAGCCTCTTGCTTTTTTCTACTGTAATTAAATTCGAAAAAAAAGAAACTGGTAATTATATGAAAACACAGAGCACAGAAGCGTGATTCATCAAGTTACCGAGGCATTGCTGACACTATAGTGACTACTGTGAGTAATAATTTATAAACCGACAAAACAAACTCGTGGTGATTATATTCAGGCCACAGAGCCGTTTATACAGTAGCATGTTACGTCATGGCCAACACCGAATCAACTTAATGTACGGATCAAGTTATTCTGGTATCACACTTCAGCATGATTTCATACAAAAAGTGATTTCTGTATTGTACAAAATGAGTCCAAAAATGTTTATACTCGTTGATTAGAATTATCTAGATGGCTTATTTAATTAAGGTGCGTCCGGCATTCTCATTTTAGTTTCTCTTTCTTATCTTATCAACACATGAGAAGCAACTGTTTTTATTTTCTCCGTGAATTAACCTGAACGTTTGCCTGCATTTTCTCCATTAATCACGCATTATTTTATTATTTGACGCGATATTATCTGAAACCATCAGCCTACCTTATCATTTCTGCCGTTTTAGGTAAACTGCAAACAATTAATAATCATATATTCATTGTGGCTAAATATTAGCATCTTGATGTGATGTGAACTGTCCTTTACTTAAACTTCAGTTTCTAAGCTTTCGGATTTACTTAATATTGTTACACAATTATTGTTAACTTGAAATGTCCGGTAATAAATCCTAATCGAAACTGAAGTTACACAGTACAACTTAAGTCTTGTATTACATTACTCGCGACGTTTATTAGATTTTTAATTTAATTAATTGATCATTTAGCCAATAAATTACCCCTTTTTAGAGTATGATTGACATATAGACGTGATCAGGGCAGGTATTTCAAAATACATTAAAGTAATTCAATTTATTTTATATTTCAAAATTGCTTGAATCCTATTTTCTTTGTTTCCTCTATACGCGTAATAGTTGTTATCATCAAATGTCTAAAATTAGTTCGAGTGAAACATTTTGAGTTTATTTCGTTTTCTAATTGAATGGTCTTTTTGGCTCGATGAAACTGAATATTTTATTTAAATAAAGAGTAAAATTAGTCAAAAATTAGTTGACTTTTAATTTGGACAAATCAGGAAAAATTCCAACAACATTGATGCTTACTCGTGCACATGAAAGGAACACATACAATGTCCGAATGCATTTGCTAATGATAATAATTCAGGAAAAGTTTTTACACTTTTCAATCAGTAATAATATTTTAACTTAGCGTACTTACTTTTCTTCATTAAAATTGTAACATTGATATTCTAATTTAGATTTTCATTAGCGAAATGCAACGACAAATCTAGGTAATAAATATATTTTATTTATCAAATGTAGGCAGCACACGTTGTAATATCCGAGAATGTAAATAGTGTGGCTCAATACCACGGTTAATTACCTCCTAAATGTAATTACTTATGAACTTACTAAATTACTTGATTTGTATCAACACAAACCCAATTTTATATCAAAATCACGTGAATAATTCAAATATGTTCAAAGTTGTAAATAACTTTGAAACCTTTTGCTAAGTTGAAAAAGAAATGCTCTTAAGTAAACCGATAAAACGTTTTTTTAATGATCATACTAAAAACACATTTTTAGTACCTCAAAAAAAAAATGTAAAATTGTAACCATTTATTGTAGTATATGTGATTTTTGTTTTTTTATTTTCCAGTATCGTGTTTGTGAATATAATTGACTGGATTACAATTAATATGTTGTCATTAACGTTGTGGCAGAAATTGCTTCCGACGAACGTATTGTATGTTAATGCATTTTTCATTATGTTAATTTATTTGTTCATATGACGAATGCATATAATAAAAATGTTTACAATATTTAGTTTATGTTTAATAGCAGTGATTTAAAATGCTTTTAAAGATATAAAATTCAAATTAATGATTAATTAATGATTAGCCTATTTTACTTCTTTTATTTTTTTTAGATTTAAAATACAAAATTATATATATTTAATGTATCTCAGTATTTTATTTTAAAATTCGGATTTATGAGTTCCTCCTTATTTTGTTATATTTTTCTCTCACGCGCGCGATCTGGTTACCATGCAAACTTACGCACATATGCGTTACTTAGTTTCCAAATACAAAAAGCAGCAGCTGATGCACGTTGTACATTTGTTTTATAGCAAATTATTTTTTTGTTAGTCTTTCTTCCAGTTTTTGTTTAAATGATGTTCACCTTATTTCATAAAACAATCGGACACGGTGTTAGGAATAATGTAGAAATCATGGCACAAATGATGTGCATGCCCTCTCTGCTGTTAGCGACAAACAACAGACAGATAATTTGGAATGTTTCTTCTGAAAACGAATCCCGACGACGAGGAAGAATTCTTAGCGGCAGTCTTGCACACAATGTTGGCTTACACACTAACTGTATAACTCATTTTTGTCAGAAGAAAGACGCAGATAAAGCTGTTGTCGTGAATCCTAACCATGTCCAATGGCAAGTAAGTAAGGTTCTGAAATGAAGAATGCATCAAATCAATGAAATAAATCTAGGCCTATTCATAAATTGGAGTATCTGGTGGGGAAATTTAGTAAGAATAACAATTATTATAAAAGCAGTAGGCCTATATTCGGGAACGTTCCTAGATCGAGATAACTGAAAATTGGTTTTAAAATCTTGCGCAGTGGAAATTTAATGCATGTTTATATTATTTTTACCTAGTCTAATCTAGAGCCACTTCATGTAACCAAAAAAATAGGCTATATTAATAAAAACTAAATTAACTTACTGCTCTAGTCGAGAAAAGCTTAAACTTGTTAATGTTTGATGTAACCAAAAAAGCATATCGTACTCCACCTCAAAATGTTCTAAAAATAGTCACATCGTCACTTTCCGCCTATAATTAAGATTAGACATAAAAACAACATACACATCTACAGTAATTAACGACTGGCATATCTTGGAAAAAATCTGTCTCGCGTTTATTTCTCCCATAAAAAGTTGGTCTACCCACAACTTCGAGCTTTGTCAGGTGTTACCGTGGGGTTATGACTAATAACACGAGGAACAAAGAGTTATTTTCAAATGGTTCATGGTATAAATACTTATATTTCTTTGGTATGAGATTGCAAAATCCGGGGCACTCGGAATGAGAGTGACCGTTGACATGGGATACTACCTTTCCACTTTTAATGTTCTTTTAATATTACATTTTTGTGTGTAGGTATTTGCAGACCCAACGTTATCAGAAACCGTCCGCCAGAATTGCGTTGGAATTGAGCGCTTGAAATCAAGAACAGAGTCACTTATCGAAGACATCAACGACTGGGGATTCGAATTAGCAAAACTGACAGATTCGATCGAAACACTCAAAAAATTATCACTTGATTTCTCGACAAACAACAACACGAATAAATCTGATATTGATTATTTTCAAGAAGAACTTTCTAAGCTTATTCTCAATGCTAATTATGCGAACGAAATTGCTGTTGCACAAGATCAGGAAATCGACGACATTAAAGTAAAAGTCGAAGACACTTTTTGCTTACTAAAATCAGTGACGATGAACTTGGACCAAACCAGAGATGACGTTGATGGTTTGTTTAAAATAAATAATGAAATGAGAAATGATATTGACAGTATTCGCAAAGAAGTATTGGAGATTAAATCAACCAACAATAAAGAAATAAACTCCTTCCGATCAGAGATTCAAGAACTCCAAACCATTGTCAGTAAAGATTCTTTCACTTCATCTTAAAAAAACAAAGTGAAAATTGGAAAGAAATAAATAAAAACTGTATATTCATGGTGAAATAAAAACAAAACGATTTAAATGTCATTTGTAGTCAAAAGTTCATACACGACAATTCTCGTTTCTATTCACCCGGCCATAAATAAGTCTGTTTTATATAGTATAAAATAGATTGCATTCAGCTATTTATGTCATTTTAAAACCTATACACACTCAAATATTTTCGTATGTGTAGATATTGTCTAAAAAAAAGACTACAGAAGTAACATTATGCAATCAAAAATGTATTTATTGAATCTTTCATATAAATACTGTCTGTTTCTTTTAGTTTACTACAACACTGTAGCTTTTACATTCAGAATACTGTTGCATACATCTGGTCCATTTAAACATCATGATGTCGAAGTACCTGGAATATGAAAGTCTGGCACATCAAACACAAGGTTTCTTTTTGTCGTAGTAGTTTCCCGTTCAGCTGTATTTAGTTAGTTACAAAAAATAACTTTAACAAATTTATCATAACATAATCATGTGTAAAATGAGAAACAGGTAACTGTATACTTGTCAATCAGAGATGTCACACGTTTCATGTCTCAACAACATCAATCACACATTAAAGGGCACTTCTATGTTTTAACTATTATATATACTATATATAAAGTATTGTAAAACTGTTATAAACGTGGTTATTAGATATATCATTTGTTTTTTGGTCCTTTTTAAGGCACTTTCGCCATTGGCGGCCATTTTCTTTAAAAAAAAACTTATTTCCCCTACCTGGATTTTTTTAGATTTTAGTATGTTCATATAGGGACCTTATAGAAATGCACTGTGATGAAACATATTCTGTTGCAATTTTTTCAACCATATTTCATAGTTTTCCTGTACTATATTGTTTTAGATGTTTGTACCATTGTGTATATCAAATATTTTTCTTAATTTTTGTTTTACACAGTGAGCGAAACAAGGCTAGGCTGTTTGTTGACAGACTTGGCTTAGCCTCTCATTAAACTTAGGTGTTATAAAAAAATATTTATATTCGTGCAATGGAACAAATCATTTCATTCAGGACTATATTTATGTAATTTATTATATACAGTAACTCCCTTGAAGGATCTAAATATTATATCACACTTTTAAGAAGGCAATATCTGTATACTATAATGTGTAATTTTCAATCGCATTGATTAAACCAAACAGGCGGTGAAGTGCTCTAATTTGTGAAATAAACTTCCCCTTTTTGGTGTTTAGCTTTTTCCTACAGATAGGAATGTTTTCCGATGACTTGCAATTGTTAATTGGGTAAAATTATATAATAAAAATATCATAATCTTATAAACATTTTGAGTATTTATTTTATAATTAATCAGATGTTATTTCCTACTGCGACGTAATTGAGAACGCTAAAAAAATGTTTAAATATTGGGTGGGACTTGAACCCACGACCTCCAGATAACCCAAGAATTACTTGCACATTTGTTTGAAAATAGAGTATAATTATGAAAAACTAGGGCAAAATATCTCACAAATTAACCTTTAATTAAGCTAAATTAAGTAAAAAATACCTAAATTGGGCATATTATAATTTGATTTCCTTATTTAACATTAGAAAAAACATTTTTTTTTAGCTTATTTGATTTAAAATGTTATTGTTTCCATACACATAAATAATGATAAATTAAAAATTTGATACGGCCTCAAGAAATCTAAATGTTGGTGTAACCCCACTCTATACTTGCCCTAAAAACATTGACTGATCCTATGAACTTTTATTTATTTTTATATAAAACTAATTTGAAAATTAATATGAAAAAGGGGAAAAATATATCGATAATATCTATAAATATATCAAGAAATTATTAGGGTAAGTGAAAGAAAAAGTATTATTAATTAAATAATAATTTTCACTGGGATATCTAATGAAATACAATAAATAACAATTTCAACAAAAACCTTAATCCTACCTGTACTGTACCTACCAATCTATGTTTCTTTGAAGGCTTGTAACGTTGAAATAATTTTGGCCTAATAACTCTACTATTTCAATAGGCCAGTCTAATTGGTGCTAATTTCAGGAATTGGTAAAAATCAAAATATCAGTGTGGGTCAAATTTACACTACATTTTTTTTGTATTAGCTGATTAAGTCATATCAATATGGGAAAGATAAATCATAGGTACCTGTTTTGATCATTTAAAAAAAGGGGCGTTTTCCACAATCTCTTCGCTGTTGAAAAAAGTGCATACTCATCAATATGGTGGCAATACACATGGCGAGTACTATACACGCTAAAACTTGGTTCTCATTTGGACGCAAGGCAAGTGAATTGACCAATTACAAGCCTAGAGTTTGGGTGATTCACCCATTGTGATTGGTCAAATTATTTACGATGCGTTTACAGCCTTGCCTTTTATCCCGGTGGGAAACAAGCTTAAAGAATCAGCACATATTTAAAAAAATTAATATATTGTGAGGAACTGTTAGTATAACTAACTAAATTCTGTAGTAAAGGATATTTGTGTAGAAGTTTAAAGGTGCCTGTACCAATAGTCATTGGTATTCCCATAATAATACATTCACTAACACCTGCAAAAAAAATTTAAAGAAAAAACCTTGACAAGCTTCTGTCTGCTTCTATATGAAATGTAGGAGGATATTGGTAAATAAATTAAATATCCTGTTAGTTGGTTAATTTAAAACCATGAATGGAAGTGAAACAAAAAACAGTAGTAGTGGCACTGTGGCCTGGTGATCACCGTGCTTGTTTATCAGGTCTGGTTCAAATCTGATCAGAATTGTTATCATGACAATACAGTGCTATCACCTCATGATGTTACTGTAGAAAGCATAGGTTTATTTTTTTCTGTAATTGGCAATTGACTTGGCTGTTGAATGTATGTAAAGTGTGATAAAAAAAAAACTACTCTATAATTCCAACAAGATAAAAGAAACTGACCACATATAATGTCCCTTTGACCGTGATATGCTGCATCAAATAGATGATCAGCAGTCTTCTCAAACTGAAAAACAAAATGATGAAAAAAAACTGATTGTTATGTTCAAGTACACTAAATATTGAAAGCATTCCCTAACGTTTATCACTGGAAAAAGTTATACAACACTTCCTTAAGAGCTTTTTCTACAATGTGGGAAAATATGTGTAAATTATCTATAGTAATTTTAGACAAAATGATGTTATGATTGTTATGAAGAAGTACATATCCATATCTAAGCAAAATGTCCTACATTAAAGTTTTAGACTGCTACAAATATATTACATGATCAGAAAACAGAAATGAATATTCTATATTTATGATTTCTGATGTAGATAAAAAATGAAATAAACAAAAAGAAAATCCTAATGTACCACAGATATATTACAGGATCAGATACTGTTTGACCAATACAGTTTTATATGTGAAAGTTCAATAAATCTTACCGAGGCAAGCATAAGAACACTTTCTTTCATTTTGGCCAAACCAAATCTTGTGATTCCGAGAACTTCACCCTGAAAATTACCATGTGTA
Organism: Antedon mediterranea; assembly: GCF_964355755.1. Taxonomy (NCBI): domain Eukaryota; kingdom Metazoa; phylum Echinodermata; class Crinoidea; order Comatulida; family Antedonidae; genus Antedon; species Antedon mediterranea. Next base: position 23,139,074 of record NC_092675.1, read on the forward strand.
ATAAAATAATGGTTTTTATTTTAGAGTGAAAGAAAAAAAAAACTACTGTGATAAAAGTCAAATAAAACCAGCCCAGGACAGTTGAATACATCAATGATAAATACTTAATTTGTTTATGGTCTTTTTAAACAAGATCAACAAACCCATAAATGAATATAGCTAGTCATGCAAAGCAAGAACAAAGTAAAAGGAAATGAATTTAAAGGGAAATCTGCCCTTAAACTTCACTGTTTAATTACTATTCAACCTTGTCGGTGGTGTATTTAGGTACACATGGTAATGCTTGTCAATATTAAATCATTGTCATTATACAGAACTACAGCTGGTTTATATCAACGTCTATCACAAAACATCATCAAACAGTGTCGTATAGACAACTTTCACAATACTGGAAAACTATAGTTCTGGATTTATGGAAAGTATGGTATTACAAATATGTTTTGGGACCTTTAGAAATTCTAGAAAGGTCTGGATTTGGAAGATTTTGGGGTTTTCAGGGATTACAGTATTGGGAAAATTGACTGTATAAGCACAGACTAATGATAGCACATGGGGAAATAAGAATAAATTGCAATATGCCTGCTTAGGTAGAACAGAATAGAATATCCCATAACAAATATATAATGGGATTGAGCAAGCCTTAAATAAGTGAGTTTTAAGGGTTTTATATCATACATTTACGCACAAGCAAAATTATATTCCCTGGAGGAAAACCGCTAAAACTCATTAACATAAAATCTAGTACATACCCTGTAGGTCATAAGGTCAGCTAGTAACATCACATGTCGATAGTCGATGCTCATTCCATGACTCACCATGGTATACTGAACCTCATTCATAATGCATGTTCTATAAAAAAAACAATTAAAAAATACAACATTACAAATTATTTGAATAAAGGCCTAAATAACTTATTTTGTTACTGTCAGCTTCCCCTTATTCACTCCTCCCCAACCCCACTCTCTTCATCTAAAAATTTAATTTTTTTAAATTTATTAATGTGACTATGCACAATTTTGCATTGGTTAAGATACATTTTAATAATGACCAAATATGCTAATCCAATAGTCTTATCAAAAACACAGTCAGTGCTCATAAACTTTAGATCATGTGTCATCGTACGGAAATAGCAAATTCTGCGTACAACATATATAGCAAATATTCACCAGTACCCTACTTTTTCACCATGTGCAGCTTTACTAAAGACACCTGGTCTAACGTTTGGTATTCATTATTTAAGTTTTTAGTTGTTCCTTCAAAGTTGATTTTCCTTTGTTATCACTCTTAAGCCTATGAAGCACTTTCTGTCATGTCAGGTGTAGCTAATTATCCAGGTAAATTGGTTTCAAGGGCCAATTATTGCAAAGTTTGTTGGTTCGGTCACCGACTTATTCAGGTCAGACATAACATACACAAAACACTTAGCATTGACAAACAGATCAATACAAATCTATTTAAAGACAGTTTCATAGTCATGTCATTGCAGAAACAATACTCACCTTGCTGCTTCAATACCTAATGTTTTCTCCATCTCATATGTATTATTGGAATAACATTTTGTTCCATAAACACCTCTTGTTCCAATAACTGCTCGAAGATTGTCGCCCTCTACAAGTAGTTTGTATTCTTGTTTCCCTCCTTTCTCGTCAACATGAATTACAGCCCGAGAAACCGCTGGAATACCCTACCCAATTGAGATAAATTAGGAAAATATATAGTATAAATTAAAATGTTTTTAAGCTCAAGATTTAGAAATGAACAGTGATGAGGATAAGGTGACTGTGTTGTACATTGTCAAATAAAAAAGACACGTTTCTTTAAAGTGGAGCTCCACCCAGAAAATTACTATTTTTCATACATTTCAACTATTATTTAAAAATATCATCCCTCATACTTCATATTTTTTTGAAATTTTTTTCAATGAGTACGATTTTCTTGAAAATCACGCCTTTTTGAGTTTTGGGGGGATACCTTGTAATTTCCTATTCTTTTACATGCAAAAGGGGGGTATATTTGAATAATCCTAAAAAATTTATTTCTTCACTAAAAAAAAAATTTAAAAAGTCTTTTTATGTAATTTTTCCAGATCTTTCTATTTCTTGTATTTTTATCGCGTATACATTGCGCAATTTTGCGTAAATAGACACTTTCCCCCGTTCGGGTCCAATTGGGTTTTTTATTTTGCTAGGGAGTCTGATCACGTGACAATTTTCACAATCACACTACTGCAGAGCTGGCGATCTGTTATTTTGTCGCGATGTTATTTTTGACGGGCGAAAAGTATATTGAAACATTCTGAATGTGACCCTATCATGTTTCACAGTGTAATAATGTGATTATGAGACTATTACTAAAATGTCAAATTTAACGAGATTTGAGAAAGACGTGGCTATATATTCAATAAAGCTAGGCCTAGGCCTACTAGAGTGTAGGTATGTACCGATGCTGTTTGGCCTCTAGCTAGGCTGACAGCAGTGAAGTTTGTTCTGTTGACACCCAACTTCGGCCTACCCATGGGCCATGATAGGGTGCCTGAAAAGTTGCTTTTCAGTCAGGCCTAAGCTTCCACATCGGTCATCGCTTTACTACTCTTGTTCTGTATAGGATTTTGTGTTTCACAATTCTTGTGAATGTGCGAGAAAACCCAGGAACGATAAATGGGGCGAAACGACCAAGCATTTTCAAACCCATGAATGCCATAGGCTTAGACAAAAATTCAAGGCTAGCTAGGCTGAGCAGAGACGGCTTAGCTAGGCCTAGCTTAAAGTTAATAAGCAATCTGATAAGATTAATTATGCTGTTGTTGTACATTGCAAATCATGAGGTTATACATGTAAATTATACTGACATTTTTATCGGAAATATTACTTAGGCCTAAACAAATCGTATTAATTGTGTGTATAAAATTTATTCCCCATTTTTCGACACATAATTTACCAAAGGGGAGACAGTTCACCGGCGACTAAAACGCGTCAGTCGCTAAGTATAACGCGTTTCGCGACGTATTGTAAACTAATAACCCCTAAGTTACTGAAAAAGTGTAATGTATTAAAAAACACTATTTTCTAACCGATTTTTTAGAAATGGGTTTTTGAAAAATATTTCCGTGTTTTCTCTGTTTTTTTTATGTAATCACTTTCAATTAAACATACTTAAACATAATATAAGCTGAGAAAGTCTGAGTGTAGCTCCACTTTAAGTAAATGCGTGTCCTCAATATTAAAACAATGAAATTTTTTTTTAAACAGCCAATCAAAAAATGAGAATTTGTTTAGCCATGTATACTACAAGGAAACTACAATCAGAGTGAATTTATTCCTAGCAAAGAATGTTCTTTTCAGATCCAAGGTTTTAAAATAATTAGTGGCATAATGTAATTGACATTCTCACCTGTATCACTATGTTTTGTAGGGACTTTTTGAGTGACTGTAATGTGTAGTACATTGAACTTTTTGCTGACTCATGTGGCTCTACTGTCAACATACTTTCACTCAAAATCTCAACATCCTAAACATTTAAACAAAATAATTATACAGTTACTTTTAACTCAGAATCTATCTACATATTTGGAATTAGTGAAATACAGTATAAAGTTCAATAAAACTTTGATTATAGGTGTTAAAAGAATCCATTGCATCTTTGAGAAAGATTAAAGAGTTTATCCGCATACTCTGTTTCTTCTCAGTTTTAAACTGTTAAATAGTTGGCAGAAAATCTTAAAATGCGCCTACAACATATCTGGTCAGCGTTAGGTGTAGTCCAAAATTGCTCTGAATGATGTCACAAATCCTAAAGTGGATTAGTTGAAAGTGATATGTCCAACAGTGGACAGATAGACCAAGCAACAATAATTATTAAATAATTTTAACTTTTATGACTATTTCATTTGATTTATATTAATCATATTTAGCAGGAATTAACTTTTTTTTAAAGTCTTTACTTATGATGATTAGGTCATTATGGGGAAATACAAAAATACTTTTGACCTTGATCAATAAATCTGTTAGATCAGGAGTATAAAAATGAGTGAAATACTGTAAAACAGTTAGTCTAGTTTTAGATAGAGAAATAAATTATATATAAATGATGTCAACCAACAAATAAATGTTATGTTGAAATGAGATAGAGAAGACTGAACTCGGCTAGATTGTGCAATGGTCAAGGGTGATGAGATATCTAAATTTATCTGTACAACATTTCATTATTTGTTGTATTTTCATATATTGGTTTTCTTGAAAACAGTTACAATTTTGTAGTTACAATATACATTTTTCAATATATTATAGTGTTGGTAACTATGACTATGATTTACCTTTATCTTTTCATGTTGTTTTTTCTTGATATTAAGTGTTATAAATATTTAAAAAATATATATTTTTAAATAAAATGTTTTATATACCCTTTAATGTACTATTCACATAAAGTGAAATCTTAGAAAGAAAGTGTTTAATGATTCCAGCATTATCTGATTCAAAATAGAAACATGTTGCTACAATAAGTTTGTTATTAAACTTTAAGAATTATAATACTTTATAATTTAATTAGTTAATATAGTTATATATCACGATTGTTTAATTCATTTTGTATTAATCATATTTAACCGGCATTAACAATAAATTCAATAAAAATAAGAAAATAAATTGTTTTATAGTTTTGTTTACTTTTAAAAAAGTAATCTTATTATCATTATGTCATTTTAGGGACAACCAGGGTATTATTTCAACCTTATAATTAAATATCTGTAAATAACAGGGTTCAGAGATATGTGTTAATGGTCTATGAACATCAATATCAATTACTTGATTTCATGGGAATTTGTTAGCTTATGTCTCTTAGAAGTCACATGTTATGTCAACCGATTCAAATTACAATAATGATCACTGACCGCAAATTTAACCTTAAGTCTTGCTCCACAAATATCAGCTCTAATCTTCTCTGGCCAAACTTCAAGCTTAAAGTACAAATTGTTAAATTAAAAATAAAACAACATTGAGTAAATTTCTATACACTTTTTGTAAATACTGCACCTAATTCGCTGTAATATATCCAGTTTTTGCCAGTAAAATAGGAACATTCTTGAAATTCAGTATTGCATGCGGTTCCCATGTATCAAAGACCATAACCCAAACTTACATACAAATACTGACAATATTAATACATGAGATGCTGTATTACCAAATATTGTCATCATGGAAATATATCAATTAAGAATCAGGTAAATACTGTACAGTATACAAAAATCTTGGGTTTTTTTGCCTCTTTCATTTTGTATATAACTGAATCATCTTTTTATACATTATGATTTACTGTATTATATCTCTAAAAAAAAAAAAAATATATATTTATTTATAAAATATCAGAAATTATAATGTTTTTTACTCAAATATGAATGAAAGAAATAAATGTTTATTTGAATTTGAATTTGAATGCACTGGTTTTTTTCTTGTACAGTATGTAGTTGATTCAAGGTACAAGATATTTTTATCGCACGAATGGAAAAATACACACTTTACATTGCTAAACAAGTAATAAAAATTGATACAGAGGTTTAGAACAAACACGAATGTTTACCTTCAAAAGCTTGATTCTTTCCAAATCCAACTTGATAAGAATAAAACATCTGTCGCACAGTACCAGTTCCTCTAAGTATTCAGTTACCTTAAAGAAATGCAAAATATTACTCACAATCAAATTTGTAAAAAATGTCAACTCTCTTCGAATTTGGGACCTTGTTGATATAAACAAATTGGTTTTTTGAAGAGTTTCCAGTTTTCAGAGAAAAATTAGAAAAGTTAACTGTAAAATAATTTGGAAAGACAATTTATTAGTACTTGTATCATAAAAAAGCAAAGATGAAATTAGAGGGATCAGTAAACTTTAAGACTAATTCCGAGATCTATGCATTTTATGATTTCACACATCATACTAAGTATTTTATGTAGAATTTTCACAACGCACATAAATTATATTGTTTTCCAATTCCTCTATATGTTTAGTTTTTACGAAAAACAATGATTTTCGTTTTGTCATCTATGGTTAACGGATCTGTGTGACCCCTTAATTTTATTTTTAATCTATTTGAAAATACAAGTTATAGACTGATTCAGGATTAAATCAATTCTAAAAGAACAGTAAAATATAAGAAAATTAATGAAAAAAGGAGTAATACAGAATTCATATATGTAAAAATGTTACTTATGAACTGTAACGACATTTACAAGTTAAATAATACGATTTTATGTAATATTAGATAATATGAATGTGAATAAAAGTGGTGTTTGCGCCACAAAAGAGAAAAAAAAAGAAGTTTTCAATTAAATTCAATTTATTTCAGATTTCACTCACATATAAACAGTACAGAAAAAAAGATATGTTAACACACATGCTTGGTATGAGAACGAAGTAATCTTAATCACTTTACTTTAGAAATTCAATTAACCATAGGAAATGATAATATAATTCTTTGCAAAAAACATACCTCTCCTAACTTTGTCTTTTCAATTCGACCTTTGACACGACGTGCAAATTCTGGGTCTTTATTGTCTTCTAATTGTGCTGTTATGATAGGTGTGCTTATGTTTTTGGAAGCATTGATGATCTCCTTGATACGTGGCACACCCAGGGTGATATGTACATACATGTTAAGAATCATTTGCATTAGAAACAACTTATAGGACTGGTCATTCTGGTATCGAATATTTTGAAGTATCATACAAATTGAATAAATTTAAATTAACAATTCTATTTTGCAAAAAAATCACATAAAAGCATATTATTATGTGGTTATCTGGCTTAATTGAGTTAACCTTTTTTAATACCCTAGTTTCCTTTCTAAAATTGATAATTTTCAATTTTCATTGTTTTTAATCAATTTAACTGAACATTTATGATGATTATGAAAAGAATACAACAATAATAAAGATGAATAAAATCTATTTAATATGAATAAATACAAGAAATCAATTCAATTAAAATTTTGTAGTAGGCAAACATCTACGTGCCATACAATTTGTTTCATGAACTACCTAACTACCAAGGTTTGTAAAAATATCACTCTATATCAAAGGAAGGCAAGTGGATCTAAAGACACGTTCTTAGTTAGTGTAATTTACAAAAGTTCTTCTTAATATTTAAAAAAAAAAAAATAATTAATAACAATTAGTTATTCCGGTATTTCATTTGGTAAAAGGATATTCATTGATGCTACACCAGCAAAATGAAAGGTCTTCAAAGTCATCTGTGTTCCTGGTTCACCAATGCTCTGTGCTGCCACTGCTCCCACAGCTGTTCCTGGTTCCATCTTAGAACGAAGATGTTTCAATCGACACATGTCAAAGAACTCTTTGAGCTGTGTAGTTGTCACTCGCTCTAACTGATACAAAACTTTGAAAAAAAGCATATAATTTATAATAGAACTTAATTCAATGGTTTTCTTTGGAAACATTAAATAAAAAACAAAACACTCAAATTGTAAAATTATACATCCATTTTTAGGGCACCAACACACTTACTGTTTGCTTCTGTTTGGTCTTCACTTAGTCCATAAGCAAGCCTACATTTTCGCAGTTTTTTGCACATTTCTTCTACATATTCCCTAAAATTGAATGTGAATAAATAAGCACAAAGTTTTAGTTTAACTAAACTACACATCCACCCTTCCATCATAAAAACACAATTGTTTTTAAACATCATCATAACTGCCATCATCTATTATTTAATCTTACTTTAGCTCTTTTTTGAAGATGGTACTACAGCTAGACAACTCTGGCGTTTGTAGAATCTCATTAGAGATATTTTTAATCGATTCACATGTCAAAGGCTTTTCGTCTTTACATGGATACTTAGCCTAAAAACAGAACATAACACATTAAAACATAATAAATCTCATATACAGGTACAGTGTTGTTCTGCAGCATCACTTTTAACACTTTTTTTTCTCACTTTTTTAGCCTTATGACACTCATTTTGCTTCACCACTGTCTGGTAATATTAAAGTTTGGGTTATAGTAAATGTGGTTGCAACGGTTTATATTTTTCAATAAACAATAGAAATTTAACCTGGAACTATCCTTTAAAACAGATAATATACAAGTAATGAGAATTTCTATGAGTGTAACAGTACAAATAATTTTTTGAGGTGAAAGATAAAAAGTTATATTTTCACAAACAACAATGAATTTGATATGATGAAAAAATTGCACTTTTGATGAAGTGTTCATTGGAGTATTTTATTGAATATCATGTGACACATAATCTTCCAATCAGGTGTTTGTGAATATACCTTTATGTGGGATAAGACTCTAGATAGATCTACAGGTTTATCTTTTCCTTCCATAACTGCAGGATCAAGATTATCTTCTCCATAAATAAATTGAATGATATCACCCATCGAATTACGAACAGTTAAATCATAGTGCCCACACAGATCTTCTAGTGACTACAGTATTTAGAAAGCATGAGTATAAATGGATTAAAAACATGATTTATGAAAATACTAAGACTTCCTCTGGCATAAATACTTTCTACTTTTTTCTAATGAGACTTAAGATTTTGTTCTACTTTCATCAATTATTATAATCATTACTCATTGCTAACACATGTAGGATCACCAGTGGTATATGCATGCCATGTTTACCTTGACAAGTCGCCTTTGCATATATCCAGTCTCAGCAGTTTTTACTGCTGTATCAACCAATCCTGTGTTTGTAAAAAAAGATATTTAGTATTTGTCAGTTATTGCAGGGGATACATTGATACATACAGTAGCTTGTTTCGATTAATATTATTTTGTAGTCAAAATAGCATAAAATATATATATATATATATAAACATGTTTACATTTTATTTATAACTTTTTTTCTATTACAAAACAATAAATTGCATACCTTCTCGCCCAGCCATAGTATGGAAGAAAAATTCAGTAGGGGTAAGACCAGAATAAAAACTGTTCTTAACAAATCCTTTAGCTGCTGGAATTTTGGCTAAAAGAATAAAACAAATTGTTAAATAATACTTTAGTGAATGGATGTAGAATGTTTTGAAGAAGATGTTACATGCAATCTTAAAATGGATTCTTTATCTTGTTTTGATAAACCACTAACCTCTGGCATTCATCAACCTTCTTAACAACTATTAGATATTAATACCTGCATGTGGTGGAGGTAATTAATAGATTGCTTTGGAATATACTATGATGAAATTCACACATGCTTGAGAGTTGGCAGACATATTATTTTTACTTTAATGTTGTTGGTGATACCTTTGCGTACAATTTTGCTCAAAAAAAGAGCAAAGCCTATAAATGAAGTATTAGACTTACAATGTCTTTTAAAGTGAGGAAGAGCACGGTCTTCAAAGCCATTTGGAATTCGTTTACCACTGATAGCTTGTTGGCCAACACATGCGATCATCTGTGATATGTTGATAAATGATCCTATGAAAAATATAAGAAAAGAAATGCCCTTGGTTAAACAAATGTTAAATGATGTCATTTTAAAGTCATGATATTTATGGGCTAATTTATTGGTATTTACTAATATCATTAAGATTTCTAAGTAAAAACACACTATAGTACCAACTTTGTTTATCTATCTACTAAACTGTGGCAGGACCAATACTCGACTAATTCAAGCTGACGTACCTTTAATTTCTCTCTAACCATTCAGCTATGTTTTTTATACCAACTTTGTTTTCATCAGCCAAATATTTGTTAATGCGATTTTTCTAATCACAATTATATAACCGAGAGTTCATCATGAATTTACTGTTTAGATGGTGTCTATTACTCTGAATCTTGTATTTAAATTGAGAATTATATTTCCTTACCTTTTGATCCACAGACAGCCATGTTGAGGGGACTATTGCTTTTGTCTAGTTCCTTGAGGCATGATTTGCCAGCATGATCACGAATCACAGAGAGTTCTTTCAGTATGATTGCCTGAAAAAAGTAATTTGAAAATATTATGTGCTAGACAATAGCCAGCCAAAGTGTAAGTGCAAAAAGTTGTGTACTCCCTGGAAGGGGCCGGGCGTCATTATTCAAGTACTCAGCCCGGGACTGGTGCTACGGGTCAAGCTGAGAAACAAAGTGATGGTCTTTAACAATGACAAACTCGAGCCTTGTCACGACCGGCAGGTCTCCGGGTGGTTAACTAACTATAACTTATCTCTTACAGATTCGGATACCACTGACGCTGTCGACACGCCGGACACACTTTACTGTTCCTGTCAGAAACCCTGGGCTGGATCATTTATGATTCAGTGCGATTATTGCAACATTTGGTATCACAGCTCCTGCATGTATTTCACCACTGGATGCCCTGAACATTGACTGGTACAAATGCACAAAATGTAGGGACTGAGCAGTTTTATCACAACTGACAGTCTGGCATCATTGGCTAATGGTTTTTATTGCTTTTTATCTCTGTAGGTTGATTTTGGCGCCACCGATATACGGCTGCTGCCAAGATGGAGGTGACCCCCGACCAAGCCTTAGAGTCAGAGCCGTCCACCTCAGCTGAACCTGTCCGGCGACCAAGAAAGAGTAAGCCCATTTCCCGGGTGTGGCAATGAATTCATGCATACCATCAGGAGGCACGTGTGGGGCCAACACACTCCACCCTGTTTTCAGTACCCGTCGACCGAACAGAAAACGAGGATCAAACTGCGGCCATTACAGAAATGGGCCAATGAGATTCTGGGCGGGCCCGATGCCACCCTGACGACCTGGTATCTCGTCTAAATGAGGAGAAGGCTGTTGGACCTAAGAAAGGGAGATGATGAACAAACTCCAGGCAGCAATAGGGGGTGAAGCGACGGAGGGGTTTTGTATTGTGCCAATCAACCAGCTGGCGGCTTTGCTTCTGGTGGCCATGGCCAACTGTATGGACCTCACTAAAATGAGTCAACTGGTCGCAGAGGCTGAGGCCACCATACCCGGACCGGCCACCTGAACATCGTCAACAGTGTTACATGCTCCTTCCAAGAGAAGACATCAGTCTCCATCTTCACGACAGGGAGTCAAGAAGACGACGTACAACAAGCCCAGAGCCTTTGACTCTCACTTTCATCTCGATCGGCTGCACTCCCATCTGAAGTTATTCAAACTTGCAACCAGTTGGTCCAAGGACCAAAGAAGTAGAGTTGAGTGGGAGTCTCGCCATTTTCTGCGATTCTCCCTTTTATTAGACGGTAGAGCTCCGACAAGACGGATTTGAGGTGGGGATCGTGGTGCACCCCAAGAAGGATGTGACGCCAGGCCAGCTCTCCCGTCTGAAGACCTTTGTGTGTTCCGGCGCAACCCAGAGGGCTTGGGGAGATGGCCTGCTGTCAACTGGTTTCGCCAGGAGGAGATGCTGCGCTGTCTCCTGATGCAAGGCTTTTCTGACCGGGATCACCTGGTGATTTGTCTGCATCTGAGGGGCAGCCGGCTTCACACGGGCAGCTAAGAATTTCAACAGTGAGAAAAAGAAAGCGTGTTGACACATATACGACACAGATGCTCGTCGTCTGCTCATCGAATCTGACAGGCCATACTTTGCTCTGCCTAGGCCAATGAGTGGGTGCGTCTCATCTGGTATACTTGACCGCAGCAATAGTCGGGAGGATCCTGGACCAAGACGCAGAGCAAGTCCTAGACTTGACTCGGAAGAACGGCCGGGATCTTTTCCTCATGTCCTGAGGCCCGAGCTAACACGCGGCTCCAGAGAAATCTTTTATTTGTTTTGGACTATTCTTTTTCGTAAGGGAATTATTTACTTTTACGTTACGTACTTGTTTTTAACCCAAGTTTATATCTGTTCAGTTTTTCAGCACATGACACTGGACTCAGTCCTTATAAAACAGGGGGGAAGTGTAGTGAATAATGGTTGAGCCTCCCAGCGTAACACAAGGTCATGTGAGCTGTATGTTATGAAAAATTTACCTCAAGAGTTTGTTCAGGAGAGCAACCCGGTTGACTCTGCAGCTTACCTGCCTCTAACTCACGGATGTATTCATGGCATTTGGAATATCTGTAAATCCAAAATATTAGTGAAACTCAACACATCATTGCTACAGTCATACAATTTTAAAACATAGGCATCTATAATTATCATATGAATATTATATGTCGTTCCTTCTACATGATTACCAACAAAGATTTTGACTATTTGACTTTCAGGGCAAGGGTCTGTCTTTCTACTATACTAGTTTACCACACAAGATACAGTGCTCCACATGCCATCAGGCTTGGAAATACTGTAAGACCTACAACAAGTTGTATCAAAAATTTAAATTCCAATATCCTTACCCATCCTGTAGAAGGTTCCTCTTAGCAGTAAGAAGCCCTTCGCCTGGAGTAACATCACCAATACCAATCGAAAACCCTCTATTTGCTAAAACAAAACAAGTTCCAACTATTCAAATCCTCTAAAATTTAACATAAGTGGTCATATTTGATATTATCTTGATCGAGCGATATCTGTTTTATTATTGATGATGATATTGCATGGTAATTGCTTTCTTCAATGGTAGCTAGTGCAATGATGTCTGAAATTAATACACCTGTTACATGTTTATTTATTGACTTATTTCAAGTAATACGAAAACAGACGAAAAGGGAGAAAGATCTTCAGAATGTAAATAATATATATGGGGTAAAAAAATATACATAAATATGAACTTACACAAGAAAACTGGACAGAGTCTTGCGAGGCGAGCCATAGCATCTGCCGCTGCTTTTTCACCGACGTCTCGTAAAAGGATGTAAAATATATTAGTCTTTGATCCTGAGCCTAAGGTTACCTTGTCCATTGCACCGCAAAGCAGCTCGCTGTTATAAATAACTACAACTAAAACAAAAGATACATACATTTAAACATACAAACTTTCAGTGGCACCATCATTTAGATAACATGTTATTTCTACTAATTATGCACAACTGATCAACGATGATGTTGGAATGAATATGCTACAATATGAAACATGAACACAACTAACTAGGGTTCTCAGTTCTGTCTGTATAATCTGATATGAACTTTGACATAAACTTTCAAAGACCAGCTCCTTGAGCAGAAATCATCCATAGGTGTTCATAATGAAGGGGTATGCCAGACGTTTTTCCCTACTCGAATGTAGATTTTCCTTTATGCTAACTACATCTCAGTCAGTCATTAGCTTGGAGTTTATAGACCACTGAGCTTGTGCTGATGGCTAGAGTTAAAGGTAAACCAATTAAATACATTTCTACTAAATACAAGAACCAAGTGCAATGTTTTCCTAAAGAAAACTTCCATTATATACGAAGGTAAAGATCAAATGAAGTATGTAAGACTTACATGAATCATTAATACACAAGTCCTCTCCTTGACTATAGTTCTTTCCCTTGGCTCGTAAATTGGCTTTTATTGGCGACTGTTTACTTGGTCGAAGTATTAGACTGAAGATTTGTTTTCCTGTCCACAACATTGCCGGCTGAAAATATGTAAATACATGCATAATTGTGTAATAAACTTTAAAAATTGCTTATCAAGAAGTATTTGAAGTAACTGCAAACCACAGCAATGTGCATTACTAACATTTCAAAAAATTATTTCAAAATCTGCATACTAAAGATCTAAAGTTGCAATAACTTATTGCGACTACTAGTTTGGTATTTAGTAAGTACACTAATTAGCAGTGTATATAATTCATACCTTAATAATAGCAGGGGGAGGTAGTTCAATTCTTAGATCTATATCTGACCGAGATAAAATAGCTGCAGCCAATTGGCAAGCTTTGGCTCTGTCAAAAAATGTATCTTTCTGAGTAAGAAGGTAGCCACCTGAAAAAAATGTATGTTTATTGTTATTTATGTTTGTTTCACATTTTAAATAGCATAATTATTATTACAGCCTAATGATATGGATATCGTAAGAGGTTGAGAGCTTATATTATTAGACAAGGTGCTCTGGATATCGTAAGAGGTTTAGAGCTTATATTATTAGACAAGGTGCTCTCATTGCCGTTATCCTTCGGATGAGATGTGAAGCCATTGGTCCAGTATACATTAAATATTTGCATGGTAAACTATTCAAAAAATTAGATCATCACTTGGTCATGGTCCTGTACTGGTCCTTGTGGACTAACATGAAGTATATATCAATTAAAATATTTAAGAAAAAAATATTTAATAAAAAGCACAATCTAACATTTATTACGAGACTTAAGCTGAACTGCTTTATTAGCCAGAAACGAGATTGATTAAAAGCTATTTTCCCCCAAACTATTTCATGTTATTTTAACCTTCTTCAAACTGATATATGACACTGACCTGTAATGAAATCCTGAATGGCAGCAATCAATGGCTCCCCATTTCTTGGTGTAACCAAGTTGCTTTTTACCTGATAAATAAAGCAACATTATATTAACACAATACAACATAAAAAAGAAAATAAATATTACTTAAAGGTATTTTTCCGACCAAATAGAAAACATGAAAAAAAATGTATGAATGTATTTTTGGGAAGTCGAGGAATCAATTTAGCAGTACTACAAATCTAATCTTCGTTGAGATGGTGGTTGAACAAGAATTGGCAAATTACCCCCATAAGCGTCAAGGCTTCAGCTTTTGCTTCTTCTGTCTGTGGCAAATGCATGTTCATTTCATCTCCATCAAAATCAGCATTATATGGTGTACACACACATTCATTGAAGCGGAATGTTCTGTGAGGCATCACACGTGCCTACAAATTTAACAAATTTTAATATCAATTGGTCAGATGTTTTGTCCTACACTTTATACTAAGTATATTTGAGGAGGGACTCGAACCTACAACCTCCAGATCACTAGCTTGGCGTTCATACCTCTAGACCACCGAGGTTGTGCTGATGGCTAGGGGTTAGAATCGAGCTCAAGTAAGCAAAATATTATTAATCAATAAATATGTTATTGGCTTCTGGAAAATATTAGAATTGAAAAGTTTCATAAAGAGTGTACTTACATAATGAGCCATGATACTCAGTTTGTGTAAAGAAGGTTGTCGATTAAACAGTACAATATCACCATCCATTAGATGGCGCTCTACAATGTCACCAAACTAAAACAGCAATAAAACAAATGATAGTTCATTATAGTGACAATAGAATATTTCATTTTTAAAATCTTCAGGACACAAAAAAGTCTCCACTGAATAGGTATTGGTCACAATGTTGAATTATTATACCTCCCCTTTTGTTTGGTAAGAAAATCTCCCCTTAGTAGGTGTCCCAAGAGAGAGGTTTCACAGTATTTGCCAAGATTGAGGACTGACGTACCCGATTGTGCAAGGAAAACAATACTTTTGTCAAATTTCCTAAGGTCCATATTCTCCACAACCTACTTACACAATCGCGTCACGTACCATATAAATTAAGATCAGTCAATGAATTTTCAATAAAATTGATCAAATTTTAAATCATAAAACTACTTGCTATTATTTCACTATATAACTGTCATTTCAGATCAATCAACAACAAAATAATACCTTCAACTCCTGAGCAATCTTTTGCCTGTTGCCATATTTAAGGAACCTAAAAAAAATATAAACATTTTTTCAATCCATATATTTATTATTTGTTCTTTATTTGGAATTACCCATGTTTCAGTTTGTCTGAAAATATTCATTTGGATCTTCTAGTATATATATCATGTTTTAATATGAAGCTCACTTTTTGACATTGGTGAACCGTTGTTGGATGAAATTGGCTCCAGGGTGTGTATCAACTCCATTGGACACCAGTTTCCGCATCAATTGCATATTGTATTTAGTAACCTGATGAAATTGAAGTACATACTATATATATTTTAAACAAAGTGAATGATGTGGTCATCCATAATAATTTAAACCAAAACAATTCTTTAATTTTATCAAATATATAATAATCAGGAAAATATTTGAATGAATTTTTTGTTTAGTTTGCATAAAAAAAACAACAGATACTAACCCTCTCTGGGTAGGTTAAGATCTTTGCGACATGCACAGGAACAGCAACCTAAAAACGAAATTAACATAGAGAAGATAACTACAGAAAGCACCTGTGGTTTATTTCAATCACTGATGAAGTATTGGAAAGCAAACATTTTTGGTTTGAGAATCAACTTTTATTATTAACATTAGAAAATGGTACCAGTCCAGGAGCAATCTCTAATGCTATACTACTGTATAATGACACATTGTTAGTCTATAATAACCTAATCATGAATTTATACCTCATCAATACGAAGATTTGGATCCGGAGAAATGACAGTTCGACTTGAGAAATCCACACGTTTTCCTGATAGATTACCACGAAAACGTCCTTGTTTGCCCTTTAACCTTTGACAAAAGCCTCGTGTAGGTTTCTTGGGCTGAGAAACAGAAAAGTACTAAATATTAGTATTATATTATTGCATACAAATTATGAATGTTATTACGATACAAATAATTTTGAAAGATGAAAGGTTATATTTTCAAGAGGCTTTCACAAAATTATTTGTACCATTGCACGAATATATACAACATTCATTATTTGTTATATAACATAACGAAACGCTAGGCCAAGGCCTAAACCATTCGAGAAGGCAGCTGTAGATAAATTTTACACAGCATGAAACTACAGGTTGACTTCTGAACAGCTTAGTTTTGTGTCACATGTTCCGGTTGCTCATTGTGTAACAAAAATAACTTGCATTATACAGTAACAAAATTGCACTCTCGATGACGTATGGGTTCAATAGAGTATCATGTGACCCACCATCCTCCAATCAAATGAATCATTGGGATTACCTTCTCATAGGTAATCTTACAAATGTAACTAATACCTGCATGTTTAGTGGAATCCCTGTCGTCTCACTACTTATATAGAGAGCACACTGAAGCTGAAGGAAATCCCAGTCTTCCTACAATGAAAATGATCATAAAACTATAATAACTTATATTATTAGTATATTTATTTTATCAGATTATCTAGAATTTTTCTTAACATTACATGAATTATCGAGTGATGTTACACTCCTATACTAATTCTTAAAAACGTTCTGTTAAAAATTAAAGTATTATGGAAATTGAATTATTCTAGTATCAGTATACAGTAATATAAAATACAATTATTAGGCTATAACTGACAATAATCATGTGTAATATTAGATATGAAATATTGAACTTGGTGAACCGGTGGTAGAATATCATGTGTGTTTTATATATTAATCTATGCTTACCCTCATCATCATCATATCATAATAATATATTATAGAGAGGTTTCACAGGCTTACAAAAATTAATGTTAAAGATGTATTGTCCCCCAAAAACATGAAAAATAAAGATTAACAAAATCAGACTGAATATATTATTTTGTAGTTTTAATAATGTTAATCACTTCCGTAGAAAAAAAACGGACAAATTTAATGTTTTCACTTATAAAATGACAAAATAAATGGAAAAATTGGCTGGCAGCGAATTTGACTATTTTTGCTATAGGTTTTTTGGGGAAATACATTTTTTTTTCGATCCCAGTTTTGTGGTTTTAGGTTATTTTTTTTTCAGGGGAACAATACATCTTAAATAAGATACACCTTTCTGATGCCTGTTTCATATTTGTCCATTTGTTATTGTTGTATCAGTTTTAAAAGCCACATTCATACAAATAGTTTTAGTATATTTATCTATTATTATATATCTATTTATCACCTTTTCCTTTGATATGAATCAAGAACGGATATATGAAAATAAATTCTTTATTGAAAGTTATTATAGTAATAAATAGTAAAAGTTCTCATTTGAATAAGTAGTTAAAGTAGTTAAATTTTCTGTCAATTGTTGATCCTCTATATCTAATTAAGTAAAAAACCAAATTTTAAACGAAAAAGTATTGTGATATATTCATAATGTTTCTATCTCCCTTGTAACATACCATAATCATAGCCATCTTTGCTCCAGCCTGTCTGTGTTTCTTTATCACATCATTTAGAAAAATTATCTCAGTTAACTTAACAGTTAAATCATCCTCATTCCTATTAACAAAAATGGAATTCAATAGTTATATTATAAGATTTAATGCAAATTAAACATGTACAGTGAACTTTCCAAAAACTGTTATATTCAATCACATAACTTCTTTTCATTCTTTTGATTTCCAGATATTTCAAGTAATCTTCATTTTTCCCATTATTTCTTTTTTTTTTACTTGTATAAAATAAATTTTGCAGTTAATTAGTAGAGTAATATAATAAAATCTTTATGAAACATTTCAATCTTTGAAAACTTTTGTATTGAATCACCAAATCCAAAATACTTACGTTCCAGATTTAAGATCAGTTATAACGGATGGCCGAATGCAGATAGGAGGTACCAAAAGCCTAGTAAGTATTAGGTCTTGGGGTCGAGAATTTCCACTGTCCATTACCAATAGAGGGATATCCTAAATAAAAATTTGTGAGTAAGGTAAATTGAGTGTTTAATCTTATTTTAAAAAGTTATGGAAAATACTTCAGTGCAGCATACATGAATTACTTGTATAACTTTATTAACTGTGCACAATTTGCTGTGTGTGTTGTTTTTATATGAGTTTGTGACAGTTGCTGTATGTGAACTAGTACACCGGGGTAAATATATTACACATTTAGGACACCTTTATTATAGGTTAAATGCAATCAATTTACTTTATTGAAAGTCCAAACATGAAGTAAACAACTATGTCAAGTTTTACAGATAAAATATTGACACAGTGCATTTCTGACCTAAATCATATACTTAATATTATTTTTATCTAAACCATTAGCCACACAATGTAATTAAAATGATAACATTTACCTCATCTGAAATATGCTTGAAAAGGTTTAATACAGCCAGTGGGTGCAACGATTCCTATACAAAAATTAATAATTAAAAAATCTGATATGAGTATTAAAACAAACATAAGAAATGTTGATAATTATCAAAATGTGATTAATGTGTGCATTGAATTTGATAACATTTGACAACCATTGTTGTCAAATGAGGGGACTTGCCAGAGTAATATCATTACTTCATATAGATAGAAAGACAACACAAGATAAGAGTAGTAAACAAGACATTTTTCTATTTTGCCCTAAAGATGAACTTTCCTCCAAAAACATGAAGGTTAATAAAATCTGACCTTGATTTTACTTATATAAAGACAAACCAAACACGTAAATTTAATAAAAAATCCATTTTCTGACAGACAATTTGTTTGCTTTAAATTACAGCTTTTTTTCGGGTACTTATATTTTATTCTATTTTTGGTCGAGGTGAATAACTATTTTGTGACATTATTGTCATATCAAAAAAATTAATAGTACAAAGAATAAGAAATATATCTATAATTCTTATACTGTATGTCTCATTTCTTAAGTTTGACTAGTATACATGTATACAAAAGTTAAACAAAGAAAACAAAATGACATAAAGACACAAGATAGATTTAGTGGAGTAAGGTTTGCTGTCGCCGTATAGTTCCAAAGAAAATGAAGTATGGTAAAGAATGTCTAAAGTAGGTATGAAACATTCTCAACCACGTGAGGTGGTTTCCCGATTAATTGTACGATCAAAACGGTACTGGGTATGATCAACTAGCGTTCGTGTTCCCACCTAATCATCCATTCATAGAAGTACTGATGAAGATATCAATCTGTGGCGACAATAGAATGGACCAGAGACCTGGCTATCTTCGACTTTTAAATAATAGAAAGTTTAGAAAAATGTTTTTGTTAGACTAGAAATGTACGTTGTATGTATATAGAAAAATGGTTGTAGTTTTCAAAATTACGTTGTATAAGTTGCGATGTGAAAAACTGTTATTTGATCGTTAGTGGTCGTGTACATAAAGCAAAAATATAAATATAATAAAATAAAAATCGTTAGTAAAACTTTTAAAAAGAGTAAAGATATAAGGAAGAAAAGCAAAGAGATCATGGAGCGGCTGTACCAGAATAAAAAATTTAGGCGATCTTGTCAAAGGTCAAGCGCCTTCAGCCTGCCACGTTTCGATATTCAATATTGAACTTGACCTGACGTGGTTCCACAATATCTTTATATGAAAATGGTAGAATTGATAGAAAACATAGAGAATGGTGTACGGCAAAACTATAATAGTGTTTATTTGCCACACAATCATAACAATTATTGTTAACAGGTATTATACCTGAGCTTTGTTCAGTAAACCATCAATTTCTTTGTTGTTTTCAGATGCAATGTTAAACTGAGAGTGGAACTCGGATACAACAGGGTCAACTTTCTTTTTGGAACTCTTGTACTTTTCATGAACAATTTTTAGCATTGCACACTTTTTGACAGGACCTGGAATAGTAACGTTGTTGTAATAAGTCTTATTAAAGGATTCTGTATATTAAAATGTATACATGTGCAAAAGTTTTCTCTGGCCACTAGACCGAATCTGGGCTTAGTGTGAACATTGCCTTAAGCCTTGTCTACAGTATCAAACTTTATGTCCATGCTCATAATATGGACATGATGATGTCATATCACTACCATATTTAAGCTTATCACTACCATATTTAAGCATATCTGTATCACTACCATATTTAAGTGTATCACTACCATATTTAAGCATATCACTACCATATTTAGGCACATGACACTTTTTTGTCAAACTAGATTGATAGTGTAGACAGAGCTTTATACCGTGGCTAGGTGTCAGAGTATTGATAATATTGAAGCACTGGATCTAGGAAATAGTTATTCAATCAAGTAAAAACCATGACTCCATACCATTTGCCATATCACAGTAAGGGCAAATCTTAAGTTTTTTGCTCTTTTCACTGATCTTTTTTTTCAAACCACGCTTCTGAAGATACGTCAATTCAGAGCGCTGAAGCATATCCAAGAATGTCTTTCTGTCGTGTGCTAGCAACAGGACTCTACTACAATTCTGCAAGAAAGAAGACACATAAAATCTCAGTTAGGTTTTAAAACTGGAGATACTAATACTTAAGGTAAACTTTATCTTAGATATCTCAATATATTGATAATCAAACTGGACATTTTCTCAAAACCAAATAATTTGAAAAATCAATCTGATCTTGCTGACTCAAACTTTTTACTTATTAAGATGTTTTTTGAAAGACTATTGACAAACATATTGGGCAGTGATATATATGTAGAATGTATACAGCTTGTAATGTAAGAAGTGCTGTACATGAAGCATTAATAATAATAATTATTTATATGGTCACCACTTAATATCAACCAGGTGAGAATAGACTAAAGCCCAAAGAGATTAGATAAGGCCTTTCCCTTACCTAAATGTATACTTATAATTGTTAACTCAATCACGTCATATCACTATCATATTTGATATTGTAGACAGAGCTTTAAGCCTTGTACTACACTATCAAACTTTATGTGACAAAAAATGTGATGTGACCATATATGATGTCATATCACTACCATATTTTGAAATATTACTATACCACATTTGGGAATACCATATCTGGGCACATCACACTTTTTTGTCAAAATAGTGTAAACCTAGCTTTAGAGTACTATATTATCAATGTTTACCTTACAAATTACTTGAAGAATTGATAATATAGAGCGAAAGAATCCAATATGGAAGACAGGGAGCTCAAGGTCAATGTAACCATAGTGACCAATGCAATCGGCCAGTGGTTTCATACATGTTAAACAATCATTTTTCTTCTCACTTGTTCCCTATAAAAAATAATATAATTGACTGTAAAATACAAGAACACTTTCACTTTCAAATACCATTCAGTGTGCAAAATGAGTGTACAGTATAGTGGAAAGGCAAGAGGACTCAAGGAGGATGCTGACAATTTACCAAACACATATTCTTACGACCATAGTTTTAAGTACTTCATAATATTAATAAAATGCAATTTTTTTATTCAAATTATTATATTGTTCCGGAAACCTCCAGACACTAAAGTTATGTTAATCTACAGACTATTAAATAATGCATTTGACCAGTATAGTGTTTTTCATAAATCTCCTTAATTTATCTATGTGATTTTATTTATTCTAGTGCCTATTGATTGACGATTGGTTAGGTTATCTACGTTACAAATATTAAATCATCAGGCATTTTGAGTAAAACGGGCTGACCAGTTGTGATACATCACTAACTTCCCACCTGAAAGTAGACGTCTGCCATATTTCGACATACATGTCAGATGTATTGTCCCCCAAAACATAAAAAATGAAGATTAATTAAATCATACTTTGAATAGGCCGTTTTGTAGTTTTAACAAAGTTAATCACTTCCGCAGAAAAAAAATCCCGAAAAAATAATGTTTAATGACAACATAAACAGTTAAATTCAACCAAAAACCCATTGGCTGGCAGCCAATTTGACTATTTTTTGCTTTAAATTACAGTTTTTTCAGGTAAATCATCTTTTTTCCCGTTCCAATTGTTGGTCAAAGTGAATAACTATTATATGACATTAAAATGACATATTCAAAAAAAAATTGTAAACAACAAAAATGTTCAGGGGGAAAATACATCTTTAACTAAGCAGCCCATGTTTATTTTGTAACATTGTAGGTCAGTGATTTTTCGGCAAGAAAGATGGAACGTTTGATCTAATACTGATGCATACCCTTGTGTTCATTTGTCCATGGTACAACAGTGCTCTGCAATTTCTATTTTTTTTACACAAAGATTTGCTCATTTTTATATTACAAATTTATATTAATCACTGGCAAGCATCAAATAATGATATGATAAACGCGGACTCATATAACCTATATCTGTATTATTTTTTATTATTTATTACAACAGGTACTAAATATCTAAATATGTCTGTTTAATTACCATTCTATGATCAAGTACACCATATTGAACAGGAGTGTGAGACTCCTGTTGGTACAGTCCTTTACTCACAACATGAATATGAGCTTGTTGTCTCATTTGAGCCGCTGACATTATACCAAAGCATACTTGGCTTCTATAATGATATAAAATAAAAAGTATTTAATTAACTAGTAGTGTATTGTTAGCTATGATACTAGAATCTGAGGACGAAATAAAATGATAAGATACAGGCCTAGGTGTGCTACAAATTGCATTCCTCAATACATTCAGGGATGCTGTAGGTGTGCTGTTTGTATTTTGGTGTGTAGAAGTTTACCAAATTTAAGCATGTTGTAAATCACACTCCTCAAGGGCAGTTTAGGAGTGTGTTAGGTGAGTGATCGCACTTGCTCGCCTTAAAAGACAAGGCCTGAAGATATAATTACTGTAATTAAACTAACTGGTAGTATTACTAGTAGTAGTAGTAGCCTAGTATTAGCATATATTTGTTCACCACTGCTTCATGTACTGGGTGACAATGGTTGCCGTTCTGTGATAGTCATCTTATGCACTTGTCAATTGTATGATCCACTATAAGACCCCCGGGAGAGGTGCGTCATGTACAAATAATTACTGACGCAGTGGTGTGTCAAAAAACCTAGATGGTACGTCACATCAATGAACAAGGTGTGTCAATGTCCATCACTTTACCCCCCACCATATCATAAAAAACATGGTCACAGTGCGTCAAAATGGGTGCGTCATGGCATAGAGATATTATAGTTCACTATAATATCTCTATGGTCATGGTCACCTAAAATTAAGTCACATTTTTGACGCACGAGTGCGTCATGGTATTCAAAGGTATGACGCACATTGGACAAATGACGCACCGCTCCCGGGGGTCGTATAGTGGGTCATACAATTGACAAGTGCATAAACACAGCACATGTGTATCTAAAAAGGCATAGATCGCCCTTGTCTCATTTGTTCATGACAATACAACAATGTATACCTAATAAAAATACATTCTATTTTTCAATCTTTTTGGAGTAGTAGCTCAGCTAGGTACATTGTCTGGCATTGTAGTATAGTGACGTGTAAACCTACATTTGATCTATTTTAGTTATTAAATTTTGTTGTATTTACTATTAGTAAGTATTACGGTATCACAGTGAGTATAATTCTGCTCAGAAACACAGGAATAAAAACTGTATACAAATGTTTTAAAAAGTGTTGGGGCATTCTTCAGTAGAAGTTATGGTCATTTAAACATTATTTAATATAAAGGCAAAATCGGCCACAATTTTAGCCTAGACATATAGGCCTAAGCATATGTGTGTTAACATTTATAATTTGCAATTTGCAATGTTTAGAATTAGATGTATTGTATTAGACAGGCCTATATTAAATTTAACTTTAAATTATTTATTTAAATGCAAAGAAATTAGCCTAGGCCTACACTACAGCAAGAGAACAAGACAGGAAAAAGAATTGGCCAAAGAATTCAGCTATCCATGGAGTTCAGTATCTGGCCTTCTAAAAGGCCTAGCCGGAAATTCATGATATACAATACAATTGACAATACTTAATAAATAGCCTGCCTGGCGGGTGTCACGAAACCTAAGACCACGGAAGCTAAGACCCCTAAGACCTAAGATCACGAAAGCTAAGACCCAAGACCTAAGATTACAAATATTTATCTTTCGCACCTGCCTTGTATTTTAACTCCCAACATTTATTCTGAATACCACACCTTAGAATTGGCACTTTCATGAAAAAGAATCACATAAAAAGTAACAAATACATTTTTAAATTGATGATTTTACAGACGTTTTTCTCGCACACAAAATGACTAGCCTACAGTACAGTAGGCCTACCCCATGTTCAATGTTTTTGTTTCTACTGTATGGAACGTCAAAAGAGCAAAAATTATATAGAGGGCTGAAAACTCTGTGGAGTCCATCTACAGTGTGGATGGAACAATGTAAAATTAAAATTGTAATGATAATAGTATAATCATGCAAGTACGAAGAAATAAATACTGGCAAATAAATTTTAATTTAAAAATCATGATAAGTTTTTTTGTTTCTTTTTCTTATTATTGTTGCTCTTTTGGCGCTCCATAGAAACAAAAACATTGAGCATGGGGAGCTCGAGGAGTTACAGTATACAAAGAAACACGTCTGTTAAATCATCAATTTAAAGAATTTATTTATTTGTTTTTATGTTTCTCCTTCTGAAAGTACTTATAAGTCCTAATTTTAAAGTGTGGTATTTAGGATAAAGTTAATCAACAAATTTGGAGTCAAAATACAAGAAAGGCAGGTGCGTAAGAAAAACATCCTCTGAACCAACACAATGGAGTAAATATATACCAACAAACAACCCATCAAGTTTGTTTGTTGTAAAGAAAAAATATACATTTACTCAACGGGCGAAAATAATGCGAGTTTAATCTATGTTTTGCAGTAGTATTAAATTATATTTATGGTAATATTTTAATGAAACCTACTGTGTTTAAAATTATGTATGGATAAACAAGTATTGTTTTTAAGCTGTAGTATATCTTAGAATTTGTAATCTTAGGTCTTGAGTCTTAGCTTTCGTGATCTTAGGTCTTAAGGGGTCTTAGCTTTCGTGGTCTTAGTTAGGTTTCGTGACACCCCCTGCCTGGCCTACTGCTGGCTAGTTAGAGAGGCGAGCCTATCTAGGTCTAGGACCAGGTAGGCCTAGCTAGTAGCTAATAATTAGTAGTACTAAGTAGCTAGGCCTAGGTAGCCTAGCTAGGCTAGTACTAGGCTAGGCTAGGCCTACTATCTACTGTACTAGTCCCCTAACTAGCTAGCTAGAGGGTAGGCCGCCTGGCCGGGCCTTGCTGGGCAGCCTGGGCATACCTAGGCCTAGCCAAACTTACATTTTTTTAGCCACGTCGGTTTCTCTAAACTGTTCCTTCATTATTACAACAATGCCGTAGAAAATTAAGAATTTATAAATTAAATGATATTTGCTAGGCTACCACGCAGTAGGCCTATCTAGGAGGGAGGAGGCCTAAATCAAGAATATCAACATGGAGAAGCATGTGCGACGTGCGTATTGAATGAGCGATTGTGTAGCTATGGAACGCCATTACCGTCATTTATTTTCATAGTGGCCATCTATGCCTAAATGTTGTCTCAGGTAAACTAATAAAACATATCAGTATCAGTATATAATAAAATAATATAAATAAATCCAAAGGCAAATAACTGAAAAAATGACAATTCTGTGCGTATCAGTGGCTGGATCTCAATGGAGATACAAAAAAAAAGCGGAAAGCTAAATCAAAACGATAAAGTAAAACAGCCAGAAAAGTTAGCAGAGCTTTCCGGCAACACTAGCCCTTCATCATTGCAAAATAATAATATATATATATTTTTTTGTACCACACAAAGATATATTATTTGAGAACATTTGCGAAAATTATGTCTAATATGTCCGTTAAAGAATTATCATTGCTGATTTCGTGATGTCATTTCTGTGTTAGGCTTCGCGCGCCTACATATTGTGAAAATTATACTCTAACGTCTGTAAAAAAATGATGTGGAAAAAATAGGTCTAACATCTTCATTAATTAACCAAAACTGTTAATTAACAACAAACGCAATAGAAAAAATAAGACAAAAAAAAAACAAAAAAACGAAAAAATTTACAAATTATTAAGATAGTTGCCCAATTTCAAAAGGATGTTTGAAGTTAACAACGATAACATCTTTCATCAATTGGAATACGACTACACAAATATAACAGTGTGTAATGCTGTGTGTATTGCATATTTAATAATAAACTTAATAGATATGGTTGATTTAGTTACACGTTGATAAACATGCAATTCGGGAGATAGTACTATATAGTTTGTCTGATACCTCAGCGCAAAAACCACATTGTGATACAACCTTTGGCCTGTCCTGTTTCTCGATGATATCATTTCACTTTGAATTTTGAAATGTCCATCTTACGTTACTGAAGTTGTTATTGTAATGGCGTTTAAAATAGGATTGCTTATATGGATTTTAATTACATATGGCGTACTTATTGCTGGTAAGTTATGATTTTATATTAATTTAGGGCTACGTGCAACTAATTGTTATATCTCACTCCACCGAATATAAGAAATGTTGTTACAGTGGAGATTCATTTATTTCCGGTTGTAACTACAGTAGTATATCTATGGAATAAAACATAATACACAACAAAAAAACATTCGACAATCACAACCTAGACATATTAACTTGCACTAATGCTGGTATTGTGGAAATACATTACAGATAATTGTTTTTATAATTAAACCATTACAACTGTCATGAATTCTGTTTTCTTTAACTATTAATAGAGTTCCTCCAATATTAATAAAATGAGTGAAAATGTTTTACTACAAATTTAGTTGATTGATAAGAGGCGCGGCAAAGTAAGAAGAAAAGTCAATTTCTCTAAGTAACATTACTTCACCATTATCTTTATTAAAAACAAAATGTACATCATGTAGATTGTGATGAGAGTATGTTACAAATAATTACATTATAATCATAATCATGATCACATAATTGTAATCTCATTTAGAGTGGACCTCTGATTAGGAGGCGAGTTAAATACACTTTATGTAATAATAATAAATTAATAAATGCAGCATTCTAAATTCTAATTATTTAAATTTTAGAAACGACGGGGATGTGATTTTTGTCAGTCTTTCAGATGTCTTGATCACCCCTAGGCCTATTTGAATACCCAATATTGTAACATAGATTATTATAACAATTATAATAAATAATAATTATTATAATAATAACAACAACAACAACAATTCTAAATGTAAATATGTATGTTTGTATGATGTAGTATGTTTAAGCGGATATTAGCCCTTGATGGCATTTGCAGCAATAAAGAAATTGAATTGAATTGAATTGAAATAAACTTAACAAGCAGACAAACATGATTATGTTTTTACACGAGAAAATGCGATCGTAAAACTGTTTGTATAAAACAACCATTTTTGTGGTTATCTTGCCTTTTAGTTTTTCAAACAATTCAATAAGTTTCCTTTGTACCTATCCTTATCGGCAATTTCCACTTTAGATAGCAAGTCCGTTTGCCCATCTGGATGGAGTGGCTATGGTTCGTATTGCTACCAACACATTACGTCACGTGTGTATTGGGGATCGGGTGTGAGCGGCTGTCGAGGAAAGGGCTCTGGGGTTGACATTGTATCTATACATTCATCGGGTGAAAACGTAAGTTAACTGATCAAAAGTCACACACCATACTACTCGCTAACATTTACCAGATCTATATCGTACGCGTGATCTCCATTCATTTCTATATAAAATATCTGGAGAGATCCTATATGCTTAATGATTAATTTGTTTATTTTGTGTACTTTTGTTGACATTTCTTTCTTTCATGCTTTTTTTCTTTCTTTCTTCTTTCTTTTTTTTTTGTTAATTATACATATTGTGTAGATTTTTGTTAGTCATTTTCACTGTTTTACCTTACTGCACTTTTTTATCAGACTTTTGTTGGACAGTTAATTTCTACCGATGCATGGATTGGTATGACAGAAGATGATGACGAGGATTATTATTGGAAAGATGGAACACATGATAATGTGCAGTAAGTCACGGAATTCGTTAGCATTTAACATTCAGAATGTTCAAATGTAAACAGTATTGTGAATTGGGTGGAAATTTGTTGAATTTAACGAATTTCAAAATACACCATGCAATCTTCGTAATAGGTCTACTTTGTCGTAATAAAAAAAGTTTCACACTGAAAATTTACTTCTGTATTAATTATTGATAATTACTATGTCTTTATAATATTTTTGTTAGTTATTGGTCTTCTGGTCAACCTAATCTAGACGGACGCTGGCACGATGCTGATTGTGTTAAGATGCAGAAATCTAACTACCGTTGGAATGATGAGGAATGTAATGACAACGTTAAGATTGGCTATGTCTGCAAAACAGCATGTAGGTGTAGTACAGGATTTTCAGTGTTACAAATAATGTCACAAATATGGATTGCCAATTTAACATGGTAAAACATGGTATACACAAAATATGTTTTTTTTTCTCGTGTCCCAACCTACTGTAAGTTCTTAGGTTTGATGTATGTTTTACTCTAATTATAATTTGGGCCACATTAATAATGATCATTATTGCTAAACATTGTATTTTCTAACAGATTGTAATGTTGGCAACTGCAAAGATCTATCATTTAACCTGAGCCCTCGTAGTTGCAGATGCTCATCCTGTAACAGTCAGTATTATTTGGCTTCTGGAATATCGTGTCCTGGTATGTATCATTATTTTTGTGTTATCTTCTGTAGGTATAATTACTTCCACTCAGCTATTATACATATCACAGTCTCTATGATGTGTTCATAATGTTAGTATCATCACCATGAGAACTACTACCTTTTGAGTTTACTTCTATACGTCTCTGTGTAATTTCACTCTTTCCTAGTACATTACACTTAAGGATCACAGATCAACCGATGTTTGTATTTTACATACATGTCTGTGGATTTGTAGATTTATTTGTATATACAATACTATATAGCTGTAACCACTAGTTCTAGCATGGTTGCACACAATATTGAGTATGGCAGTAAATAAGTAGGCCTAGCGTCAATATAAAAAGTCAGTAATTGGCCAATTCAATTTAGTATTAGAGTAATCAACAACATTATTGTCTTACATAATTACAATTTCAAAATCAAATAATTTTGATTAAATACGTGTGTTTTGTTTTTACAGCCTGTACTGTAATACAAAACTGTGATCTAAGAAGTTGTACAACATCTAGTAACCAAGTATGTATGAAATGTAATGGTGACTATGGAACGGCAAAGGGGCAAGCTTACCTAAATAAGAATACTGTTTGTGAAGGTACTGTTGATATTATCAAGTTAGTTTTAATACATAGAGATATTGCATATGTTGCAAGATTACTATTCATGTACTCCTGTTCCATGTACATGCCCGCCCCACTCAATAATTAGAAGTCACCTTTTAAGTACCTAATTGTTTTTGAAAACCAGCCTACTATTTTATTGTATCTTGTATTAACCTATAATTTGATAGAAAATTGTTCATGGAGAAGCAGCAGCACACTTTGCTACCCAGGAACTTGTCCAGATGGAGAGAAGAGTTGTACATGTACAGCAGGCTTTTCCGGATCTGACTGTAGAACAAGTAAGATTACTCCAATAAATTATCCAACAATAGTTTCTATGGAAAGTCAAGTTGTCTTTATTAGTTCTTCAACATAAACTACATCTATTTGTTTATAATGTCTTTAACAGTGACATCGTCTGCAACACCTACCATGGATTACTGTCTTTCAAAGATTCATGATACATCTGGTGGAACGATAGAACTCCAATGTGTAGATAGTGGACATACATCCTACGTTCGACAGTTAACCTTAACCAATATAGAGAATGATTGGAGAAGTTCTTACACTCAACCAAACGTACAACCACGTCCACCGTATATATCTGGCTTTGCGCTTGGAATGATTAGAGGTGTAACCGTAGCGACAATATACAATAAGGGTAGTTATAATCATCAATTTTACCTCTATTGTTAATATACATTTAAACAACACACATAAAGAATAACCTATTTTTACGAGTAAATAATCTAAGTCATGAAAATAGAAATAAAAATTGAAGCGACTATGTAGAGGATATCATTCATTTTTATGTGTCACACTTTTACATTTTAACCTGTATAAATATGTGGAACAATGTTGCTTTTTATTCTTATTCATGTTTATACAATGTTTCAGGTAATACAAATTCTAAAGAAGTTGCCAGGATTCCATGTAGTGATTCAGCTGATAAAACTGCTCCGGAACAAAATGTCTACCATTGTGTCGGTATGGATACGTTGGATTTAACAGGATGGACACTAACTACAGGTGATAGGTAAATATTGCAGCAGACGACACTTTTTATCTTTTAAACAATTTAGCTTTTTAGTGGGAAATACATTCAATTCAACTTTTTCTGTACAACATTTTATATGTACAACGTGTACGTTGTGTGTTTCTAATTAGGTAATTTCACATGTTTTATTTGTAGAATGACTATTGATATAGAGGTGGAAAATGGTGGATATGTAACAGTCGTTGACCGTGACACAAACGTACAATCCAATCGCTATTACAATGGCCGTATTCTCAGAAGAAACGGGAATTATATTTTTGACTTTATTGACCCAGCTCATTGTGTAGTCACCACTTCTTGTTCTTTGCAGACATTTAACTGTGGAAAAGATGTTACAAAAGAGGTATTTCTTTTCTGAAACCATTTGATAAAACATCTGCATTAGTAGTTAGTGAGAAGATTCTCTTTTAGTATGTATATTCTTCTAATTGACAGGGAAACATTTCAGTGAGTTGGTCAGGATGGACTGATCCGGATTCTGATATCAAAAGATATCGGTATGAGATTAGACAAATGTCAGTACAATCCAATGATAAACTAGAAGAAGTTCTTACAGGAAATCCGGTTGCAACTGGTGACAGCAATGGAGGCACTTACATCACGTTGCCTCATCCGGGTATGTATTAGGCCTATGTATTACGTCTAAATAATAATTTCATTGCGCATGTCTGTGGCTCCACTCGATTTTGTAATCACATACAAACGTTTTCTGTTCCTTATACTTGGTTCGATAACTGACTGATTTTATTTTGTTACTCAATATAATGTTACACTGAAATAAATAAACGATATTGGTGATTGATGGAACGGCTCAAGAAGATCCGTATTTTTGCCCAAGTCTATTGAGTCTCAATTTCCTTTCAAAAATACCCTTTTATTCATTTCTGATATACTGACGAGACTCTCTATTTTCAGGTTTGTATTCAGTTGTGCTAGAAGTTTTTGATTTGGCGGGAAATGTACAACTCGCTCGGCGGTTTATTCTATTTGATGACAACCACAACGTAACATTTAAAAAAGACACGGTACTACAGGTGACATCAGCTTCCCCGGATACTGGATTTGAATGGCTGACTGATCTACAGTCAAATGTACTTGTAGATTGGACTAATCATTACATAAATGAATTCCATAATGTGAATAAACTGCTGAATGAAATTGGAGACTACTTTAGCTCTGAATTACTATCAGGTAAGTATAGAAAAGAAGATTTTGTTTTAAAAAAAATTTGAGTCAACGAATACTTGCGTTAGAATTAATTAGGCAAATAGTCTGCTGTCTAGTATTAAAATTAAAATACAACTGTCATTAATTAATTGTTCTTTTCTTTTATTTCAATTCAATTTAATTCCAGAATACACAATAATATACAGGATAATAAATACAATGAAATAATCATGTAGGGAAAACGAAAGAAAAAAACTGATATAATATCAAATAACTACAGTATCAACCAGAAAGTTGACTTTAATTAGGCGTAAATTAGTGGTCAGCAAAGAAAAATATTATAATTTGATGTCAATTTAATTTTTTGTTCAGAATATGACCAATGGACAGGCACTAGAGGGAGAAATGCCATACCAAATAAATTAGGCGTTGTAAAGTTCGAGGATACGTTCTCATTGGATCATAGTGGATGTTCAAGCTGTAATCAAGGTGCATGGAGTGATGTTGGGCTATCTACCTCAGAGTCTTACAATATTCCTCGTATTGACGGTGATTCAATAACATTTTGGGTTAGAGGGACTGACATCATGGGGAATACATTAGTTGACTCGGTCAAGGTTCACGTTGACTCCAGTGAAGCAATCATTGACGATCTGTTCTTATCAAAAGACGGTGAAAGAAGTATTGCAGTGCATAATTCGGCAGATTTGCTTGAAATGAAGTAAGTGACAGATATATTTCTCATTCCATTGGCATCAATAACTTATTATTTTATTCCGTCAACGTTATTGCTGCAGACATAACTAAATATTTGTATTCCTTAACATATTTACACTTTTACGTCAATTTGTTTTAATCGAATAATATACTGAATGTTCTATTTTCTTTTAGTTTTGAATTCCAATCGTTTGATGCGCACAGCGGTCTTAAAACTATACATTGGGAACTTTACGATATGCATGAAGGTACTAGCATATACCTTGGTTCAGATCATCTCAGTGCCAACCATATCAGTGTAAGAAATGATAAATAATGTCGAATTATTCACGAAATTAAGAACATTAGACAATTAAACTAAGACTTCAATTATCCATATCCAAATGCTACGTTAAAATCTTTTTTTTTTCCTTTTGACATACTCTCTTTTATTCTTGTTCTTCCTTTGTTATTGATGTTCCTGCTGGTGTTCTAAATATGTAGGACCCACTTACCTGTCATCCACCGGATTGCATATGTATTCCGAAAGGAGATTGTTACGGAATCAACTACAGCTTCAAACCAGATTTGAGCAGAATGAACATTAGCAACGTAAAACATGATCAGGAGATTTATTTGAAGATTACGGTGACAAATTACGCAATGCTTGTGACAAATTTAACAAGAAAGGTATGTTATTAATCGGATTTATTTGCAGTATTTGGAATCTACCATGCATTAACCTAATACTCTGTTATTCAAGAGCGTTTCTAATCAAATAATGCAAGACTTATACAGTAGACGTTCACCGAAAAAATATAAATAATAGCAATGATTAATAATACAAATGACGTGACATACTGTACTATAAACAATTAGTAACGTATAGCCTAGCACATAAAAATGATATCATTGTAAGTCTGTAGATCCATAAGAGTTCGAATTTTGGTTGCCTTTAAAAATAATCATTTTTAGATTTTCATTGGTTTAAGAGCTTCTCTTTGTTTAAAATAAATAAAAATAAAATGTTGAAAATGCTTTACACTAGATAACTATTGACACATCTCCTCCGCATGAGGGTACTGTGAGTGAAGGTATATCTGGAGAAAATGAGATTGACTTTCAGCAAGAATTAAAAATTAATGCACATTGGTCTGGATTTTTTGACAAGGAAAGTGGCATCAAATATTATAAATATGGTATTAGTGACAACTGCTTAACAATTGATGATTTTTATAATACAAATATGGTAAGTCATATTGAATTTTATCACTAACATTAAGTAAGATTTCTGTTTCTCGTTTCGCATTTTCTTGATAACTAATAGCATTAGTATCTACTACGGTTCTAAAAATGTAAGTCTAAAGCTAAATTTAAATATGTTCTGCTTGATAATTATTATCTAACAATTTTGTTTGAAGACAATTTTTACAACAACTTCAAAATTTGCAACGTGGACAGCATCATCTCCAGGAAAGTACTACTGTACTGTTGTTGCATTCAACAATGCTGTTGACCCATCCAATCCAGTATGTTCGGATGGTGTAACAGTTGACAGTTCACCACCCACTCTACGAGACGTAATCGTAGAAAACCTGTACATCAGACCAGGACTTGTAACTATCAACGATGATAACTCGACAGTTTGGTTTATCAGTCCGGACCTGAAAAGATCACTTGTCGAGAGTCCATCAGAAGAATGCAGGTAAGTTTTACCCAATTTCTTGATTTCAACTTGATAATTCCTAAATGTATATTAATAAAGCCCTTCCCTGATGACGTCAGACGTACGCATGGATCGTAGTTGCTAATCTATAGTATGGTAACTCTAATTTTATGTAGCTTCATAGTTGACGATGTTTTTATCTTATAGTTCTTCTTCTCGCAAAATCGATGAAGCAACATTATCAATGATTCCAGTTCTATTCTCAAATGGTACAATCAACATGATCAGTGATTTAGAGTGTTTGAAGAACAAGCCATTACCAATGTTTTTATACTTGAGAGAGGACAGATATGTGAGTACTACTGTATCTTTAAAATATCTGCGAAAGTATTTATGTTCAGTCATTGTTCCAACTTGCAGTTATACCATAGAAGGATTAATCTAACCTCACACGATTACATTTTTGTAATTTCAGTTATCTTTCACGTGGAATGGAGCAGACAATGAAAGTGAGATATTCGTCTATTCGGTTGGTTTATCAAGTACGCCTTCTGATGTTGGTCCAGACTTGATGCCATTTAAGTCGACAGGATCTCATCCGATGTTTAAAACGTATCACCCTCATCTTGGTGAAGGTGTGGCATTTTACATTGTCTTAAAAGCAATAAACAGAGCAAAGATTGCCACTACAAGGGTAAACTTTCTTTTAAAGTCATTCAGTCACTGATAGTTATGTATTAATATATGCCATTACGTCACATTGAGTATTAAAATATAAAATATAGGTATAAGTGATGTTTATAGAGCAGAGTAAATAAATAAATAAATAAGCATGACAAATTCCGGTACTAATTATTCAACAACATTACAATCTTTCCCCATCTAAACAATGCCTGTTTGTCAACTATAGTCATTAATATGTATGTTGTCAACAAACAACATTTACTATACCTTGCTGTATTGTGTTTATATTTCAGTTGATTGGTCCAATCATTGTTGATGTTACTCCGCCCTCTTTCACTGATATAATATACGTCAGCCTTGTTGGAGAATATCTTTTAGCTGAATGGAACTCTGATTGTTTTATTGACGAAGAAGATGACGAACCTCTTACATATCATGTCGCTGTTGGTAAGCACTTTTAAACTAAGGCATAGCATTTTAACTGGATCTAACTATTTTATAGAAGAAATCCATACGGAAAATAGATAATTAACACAAAATTGACCACATAAAGTTACCACGTTTAATTCTGTCAATCGTAATGACGATTGTATTTTATATTTGGCACAATAGGCTTATTTGACAGAATGTTATGTTTACTTTATATCAAAAGGACATTCTAAAGGCACATCTGAGCTTCTTCCATTTCAACCAATCAACACAATGAGTCCATGTACGTTTGATGCTACCAAGTTGTGTACAGCTATACCACTCTCAGACTTGGATTGGGAACTTCATGTTAACCATCTTTACTTCGTGTCGATCAAAGCAATCAACGTCGCCGGCCTTTCCACTATCGGTGTCTCTGATCCGTACTATCATAACAACGCTCTTCCAACACTTGGAGTTGTGTTTGATATCTCAGTTAGACAGACCGCACCAACTCCATTTGCGGTAAGAAGACTCATTCCAAGCAATACTTAACACATTTAAGGTTGTTACCGTATGAAAAATTTATTGCAGCTAAATCCACATGAACAATGGTGACAAATAAAATATTATTAAGAGCCCAATTTTTTTTTAAATATTCATAGAGTTACGTTGACATCGACTGTCAAAGTGAGACAGATGCCTTAGCAGTCTATTGGTATGGTTTCCAAAGTGTACACGATGATGTCAGTTACCAAGTTGCCGTTGGAAC
Source organism: Antedon mediterranea (assembly GCF_964355755.1). Taxonomy (NCBI): domain Eukaryota; kingdom Metazoa; phylum Echinodermata; class Crinoidea; order Comatulida; family Antedonidae; genus Antedon; species Antedon mediterranea. The sequence continues at coordinate 23,175,225 of NC_092675.1, forward strand.
AAATCCAGAAGATAGTGACGTCACTAAAGGACTAGTAGACGTTGGTTACTTGGACTACTTTGAAATAAAGAATTTAAATCTTTTGTATTTTAAGGTAAGTGTCGTTTTTTAGATATGTAAAAAGAGAAAAACACAAATAAAACCCATATTCATATAATAGCAGTAAACAGCCTAGAGTTTAACTTTAACATTAAACTGGGCAGGAGGAAGAATTACTTACTGTAGTTGATTTTTTTTAAATTTAACTTACAATACAATAATGAATAAATGTAAATATTTTGTTTTTTTCTTAACACGAGATGTATTATACAACTATCATCGCTACATCTTCTGCCGGAAGTGTCAATGTAAGTTCAGATGGCGTGAATGTTCTTCCTAAGGATGCATTTATTTACGGAACAATAGTTGCTGACGGAGAACCATGTTCAGATATTGGTAAATATTTTCCTAGATTGAAATGAATACAAATAAAATCTAAAATTGCCTTTATTAACATACATTGGAACATTTTCATACTGGTAAACATTTCTTCAACAGGTTCCTGCGTTGAAGATGTTGATTTCCAAAGTAGTACATCAAGTTACAGTTTGCATTGGCAAATATCAAACAACATGACGTCTTTGATTACACACATTATTTGGACTTTGGAAAAAGAGGTCGATGGTAAGTGAACATATGTAATTTTCATTTATAAATACTATTAAATTAAATTACTATTACATTTGCCCGTTATAGTATACGATTGAAACAAAACATTACAATTAAAACAATTCTTTTATTATAGTCAACAACCAAATTTGGAAAACACTCGATGGTCCAGAGAATCTCGGATTCGTTAGTCACATATTGACATCTGGTCTAGAACTTGAATATGGTGGACACTATAGGTCAAAAGTAGAATTTTGCAACTCCGATATATGTTTTAATCCACTTTTCACTGACGGATCCTGGGTACTGTCTGTACCACCTACTGCAAGCAGAGTTTACGTGGAGCTCGTTTACAAGAGTGACACACACATTGAAGTCGCATTTGAGCCATTTTATCAGGATGCTTTCCAACAATCCTTAAGCATTGATACTATGGATCATTATGAATGGTCTTTAACAAATGGTGAAGAAGGAAATGGAATGATATTACCATGGCAACAAGTAGTTGATATGTATGAAGGTGACGAAATGGTAATAACAAACAATAATTTTATTTAATGATTTCCTATAAGTAGTCATCTTGTCTTTAATTTTCCTTATTCTACAGTATTTTAATGCTTTTACACCGTTAACGGTTTTATAGATTTTGTCTGATAAATCTTTTAAAAGTAAGTTGATATACTGTCTTCATTGATTCTATTAGTCAATGCATGATTAGTGTTTGGATTATCGCAATTGTTTTGTTGTTTTCTCACAAGCATAAAGTAGTAACATAAACTATGAATGAATTGATGATTCAACTAAAAAATTCATGAAAAGTAAGAAAAACAGTAACATTGATTGAAATTGATTGATTGAAATTGATTTATAGAAATTGATTGATTGAAATTGATTGATTGAAATTTATATTTATACTGGGTAACCTCTTCAGTCAAAGACTGGTCTCCCAGAGGGCCCAGTTAGTGATCAGTGGCTGTGATGTACTAATACACCGGGGTAACCCCCTACTCGTCTCAAAAGATGTACTAGGTTCTTTAAAGTGCACACGAGCTAGACTCTACCACGAGAACCATGGAGTGAGTGAGCCTCGAACCCCTTGCCGATGTTATGGCGATTGTAGTCTTTTATCAATACCGATAGCAAAAAAAAAACAACAGAAGAAGAAAGAAGCTTGCAACACCATTAAGAAAGGAAAAGTTTTTACACAAGTTTTAATAGTCATTGGTAAAATGTTTAATTATACTTTTATTTCAGATAACATTCCAAGCAGAATTGACGTTTAACACATCAACGTTTACTTGTATAAAATTGCTTGTCAGAGGTTTCAATAAAGCAGGACTTTCATCAACAACCTCAACTGAACTCTGGGATTGTGACAAAGCACAGGAAGCAAATCCTAATTTTGTCATCGATGCTATCGGTAATATTATACGCATAAATTAAGAAAGTAATTTGTATTGGAAAACATAAAAATATGCATCTGAAAAAATATTGTACGTATACATACTGAACAAAATAACAATTGAAAACAATCCACTAGCATTATAATTTGGTAGCTTAATACAAAAAAATGTATTGTCAAATTAGTTAATATTAATATTGCAATAATCAATAATCATTCTGGTATACTGATGATGAATTATAAGTTCTCATACTTATTGAATTCAATATAATTTGATTTTTTTAGGTAATGTTGAACTTGAAGAGAATGACTTATGGGAGAAAGAAGACGTCGACTATAGTTTGCAGAAAACATCTTTACATGCTGTCTGGCCAACACTTCGATACTTAACCTATGAATGGGCTGTAATTGGTGTATCACCGTTGGAATTTACGACCGACTTTGATCTCGAACATATAACTAAACCATGTGCTCACCCCAACACAATTAAATGTGGCGAAACAGGTAATGACGTTGTTCAAGAATACAAATTGCTATTTATATTGAATACAAGTACTAACATGATATTGATATTAATAAGAATACATAATTTATTTCGTATCAGGAAATAAAAAAAGAAAATATTTTGTTTAAGACTTGTAAAATATACATTTCATTGTCGTGGTATCTTGTTTGTAGATGCTGAGTATATTAACGTTGATGAACTTAACCTTAAACACGGTTCAAAATATTTCATCTGTATACATGCCGAGAAAACAACAAAATACCATGAAAAATGGACAGAATATTTACCAGAGTTGTCCTCATGTAGTGATGGCGTTGTGATTGATCATACACCTCCAACGCAAGGAGATGTTTGGTTAGGTTGGAAAAAAGGAGACAGGTATCAGGTACGATACGTTGTATTAGTTTTGTCGAAAAAATGGTTGAGATTTATGTGTTTCAGAATAGTACTGATTGCCTTGACCAGAATGGACAAGGAAGACTAAAACTAGAGAGTTACTAGGGCCTATGAATACATTACATAAAATCATTGAAATTTCAGTTAGTATTTTTATGTTGAACATTTTATTAATAATTATTTATAGCATTCAATGTCTGACTTAAGTATTACTTGGGACTCTTTTGTTGACGTGGAAGAGCATGGGACATCACCTCACCATTCTGGAATAAAGTATTACGAATACTCTCTTGGTAAGCCATGAATATATTATTATGATATATCTGTAAATTATTGTAAATTATGTATTTATATCTTATTCACCCGTTTTTCAATGTGGCACTAATGATCATGAAAGAAAAGCGTCAGTCACATTAGACAATCCGTATTAAGAGTGACGCATCTAGCAGGATTTTAAAATATGGGTACGGGGCATGAAAATGGCAAAACATTTAAATTACCCGAATGTTGTTTTGCATTGTAGTTTTTTATGGCTCATAAACCATTTTTGAAATTATTAGAGAAATTATGTTTCTAAATACAGTTTCTAAATTGTGAACTTTATAGGCACATATCCTGGAGGAATTGACGTCATTGATTTTGTAAAAGTTGGAATTACCGAACATCTCATTGCTCATAATCTGAATCTTATAAACGGCAGAATATATTACGCAACAATTAAAGGTAATTATATTCTAGTAATTATAGCATAGTATAATTATTATTGTTTTTAAAACCACGTTTGAGTTGTTACTATTATTGTTTTAAAATTGGAAATGTATCTATTTCCAATGCAAGTTTACAGATCATTCACTTTAGTATTACGTTAATATAATAACCTTAATTACTCCATTTTGGAAACACATGCTACACCTACGTTTATTATGTAAATCTTGTAATTAAAATACATTACTTTTATAGCAACTGACTTTGTTGGGTTAACATTATCAGCAACATCTCAAGGGATTACAGTTGATAGTACACCACCTGTGTTGGGACAAAATAGCATTGTTGTTGATGGCGATGTCTTCTATTCTACGTCTCATGTAGAAGCTAGGTAAACTAAACGAAAGTATACACTTATTCATAAGTTCAATATACTGTAATTGAATAATATTTTAATATCAAGTTTTTGATTTCTAGTTGGGATGGTGTTTTTATTGACCATGAAAGTGGAATATCTACTTACGAATGGAGTATTGGTTCACAGCCATTTTGGTCCGACATGTATCCAAATACCAAGACAACATCAGAAGGTGCAATTACAAACGAAAACTACGATCTCAATTTACAAGAGGGGCATCACTATTACATTACTGTAAAGGTAACACAATACAATACATACATTATTGAGTTATAATGTAAGTGTTCTATCTTAAAATATATTTACGTGAGTGCTAAACAAATATACATATATTTGAATGTTCGGTATTTATATTACGAATTGTAGAAGAGTACACATATGCTAGAGTACAAATTGTATGCTATGGTGAATTTCTAAAGAAATAGAAAAACAACAAGAATTGAAGTATAATATTATAACCATAATATAACATATATCCTTTAGGATTCTATAATACAGTTTTCTATTTAAAGTGTAAGCTACTGTATATTGACGGAATACCTTTGTTACAGGCTTACAATGGAGCTGGGTTATCTGCAATGATGTGCAGTGGCGCAGTAACTGTTGATACATCACCACCATCGGCTGGTTTTGTGTATGATGGACAATTAGTCATGCCACCAGAAGACAAAGATACCCAACAAGAAACATCCACTATTTTTGCTAATTGGGGTGGGTTTGTAGATCGCGGAACACAAGTAATTGGTTATAGTTGGAAAGTTGGTCTGTGTCCTGGATGCGATGATGTCATGGAAGAACAAAATGTTGGTTTAGCAACAGGTAGGTTGGTACAATTTAATTTCACTGAACAGCTTTATGATTTAGTTTCATGTCAATGATTCCTCTTAACTTCTGAAACTTGTAACTTTATAACACATTTTGTTTCTGTCTTATGCTATAGATGGAAGAGTCAATTATTTGAATCTTGTTGCTGGCCATGTATATTATACAACCGTCACTGCATGTGATGCGGCAGATCTGTGTACTGAAGTTATCTCAGACGGAATACTTATTGACAACTCTCCACCGGTAGCAGGATTTGTTTTTGATGGCAGCTCTGGTTCTGACATAAACTTTCAGAATTCTAGGTAAGTATGAAGTAAGGATGTTAACAATGGATTTCGTTAGTTTAGCCTAACGATTTATGAAAGACAAAAAAAATTATAGAAGATTAATATGTATATGTAGTTACTATACTTCATTATGTTATTTGTACAGCTTTTGTCTTTAAACGAGTTCAGTTTTTTCGTATTTGCGTGATAAATATTACTGTACGTTAATACAAATGTATCTCCAAATATCTCTGATCCAAACCCTGCCAACGCTTATTTTACTATGATGTTTATAGACGTGTCTTAGAGGCACATTGGTGGGGATTTAATGACCCACACTCCGGATTGTCTAATTTTGAATGGTGGGCTGGAACAACACCAGGCGGAAGTGACATCCTGGATGTACGGACGCATCATTTATCGGAGTCTGCATTTACTACTCTTAATTTTGATCTACCATTAAACACGAAGATTTTTGTGACAGTAAAAGCGTATAATAAGGTTGGTCTTTCGGCGAAAAGAACGTCTGATGGTTTCATAGTTGATGTCACACCGCCCAAAATAATCAAGTCAATTGAAATGTCAACAAGGGCAGGAGTTGCTGTTTCAACTACTCAGGTGAGTTAGTAGAGTAAGTTTATAAAACGACCAGTATTTTTAGCCAAAAATACGAACTGCATTGCCTAATGTAGAATAATATGAAATTAAAATCTAATGAAAATGTTGGATTATTAAGTAAATGAATGTCTTTATCAGGTATTGAATTCGGTGTTACGAGTAAACTGGGAGTTTGATGACAGTGAAAGTGGTATTAGGCAACAATACTTGTCAGTGTTTACACATAATGATGGCGATGTTGATGTTCCACTTACAAAGGTAATTATAATATAACCGATTTTAGTGTTGGCCAGAAAACAAGATATATTTATTTTGCAATATTTATATTTTGTCATGCATTCAAAGCTCAAAAACCTAACTGTAGGAAGCAATCCATTAACTAATTAATCATGGAGTAATAACTCTTCATGATTTAACAGAAGAAAGATACATTCATTTATGTTCATATTTTTCAGATCGCAGGCTCCGAAGTTGATTATTCTTTAACAGATCTAGCTCTTCATGACGGAAGTAGATACCAAGTCAAAGTTGTAGCCTGTAATGGTGCTGAACTTTGTAATGAAATGTCATCTAAGCATATATTGGTAAAGAAAACAAACTTTAATTTAGTGTACACTAAATTTAATTTTTTAATTTAAAATATTACATTCGAAATAATTTAGGAAAATTGTTACCTCGATACTTATTCATAACGAATAAACAATGTGTACAAAAGAACAAGTATTTTTAACCTTTCAAAATACTTCCTTTCTTTCTTCAAAGGTTGATTCAACACCTCCTACGGTTGGCACGTTTGCTATTGATACTGATCATGCAGCTGACCTAGATAGACACCAGTCTGGGTGGATGACCTGGCGGCAAATCTCACCGGGTAATGGAATTTTGAATCTTGCTTGGCTTGGCTTTGTGGATGCTCATTCCGGAGTGAATCAGTACCGATTTACGATTGGCAGCAGCTACTCAGCTTCCGATTTATCTCCTGTGAGTATAAAAACACAGATAAAATATTGTAATAAACGTGTACTTTCTTTTTTAATTACTAGACTTCAGTAATCTTACGAACCATATACATAATCTATTCTACTCAACAAATGTATTACCACAATATAACATTAAACTTAAGAAATTACTTTTACAATTTATATAGGATGGAACTATTGTTGTTATACCTAACAATAGCACTGTGGTAGTAGATGGTGATGAAGTGTTTGTAGCATCGGTGCCGGTAAAAGGTGATATTCAATCAAATGTAGTTCTTTATATTTCGCTTTGGGCTGTAAATGGGGTAAGTTCAACTCTTTGGTTATTATTATTTCACCTTACAAAATTTATATTTTTTGTTGAATTAAATATGTGCATATTGTTGGCTGTAGTAGGAGAATCGATTATGAAACTTTAAGTGTTTTTTAAATGTTAATACTTAAAACAATATTTATTAATGTTATTTGAATAAGTTTATGATAACATGAATGTTCAATCGGTACAAGGTTGGTTTGTCATCATTACGAGCACACTCTGCATTTGAAGTCGTCTCATCTGGTGTTGTAAATGAAGGAACGTTAGTTCTAATACGAAGGTGTTCAGCTTACTCATGTGAAGGTCATTGTACCTGTGCACCCCAAAACCAAGTCTGTCTTCCTCCAGCGAATGCTAATTGCCAGGATATAACTGAAGGTATATTAAATGACATATAATGTTAAACTATTAAACTGTTTCAAAAGACAAACAAATCATTATGGCTCTACATTTCTAAGTCTAAACATTTACTGATGCAAATCAATTATATTAAGTAATATTTAAAATTTACAGAATCTAGTACGCCGATCGTCACAGTGAATGATGTCATTGACTTAAAACTTCTGAAAGCAGACAATCAGAACATAGAAGTAAACTATACTTTAAGTCGATGTATGTTAGCAGCGACTTGGTCAATTGATGCATCTTCTACACGTACAGTGGAAAGGTAAATATTTTGTTTTTAAATTTACATTTTGTAACTGGTGGTGTGCAACAAGGTGTGACTAACGATAGAAGTTGGATTAATAGAAACATTAATTACTATCAATTACATTACGCCATATTTTCATAAAAAGCTCAACATTATTAGCAGGATAATTATTCTATCTTTAGAATTTACAAACAATGAATTACATTAACAGCAAATATAAAGTTTAATTTTGCTGGTCTTTTTATTTCTAAACATATTTTATTAGTGTATTGTTTCAATATTATTATTTAATTACATCTATATTTAAATGGAAGGTATGAGTGGAGTGCGGGTGACTTTTCATCAACACCAAAGCAACCAAAAGGAATATTCAATGCTGCCGTTGATCAAGTATGGTTTGATGTTGGTCAAGAAACTTCAGCTGTTCTTATGCTCGATGAAGGTATTAATATTATTCTATGACATATTTTGGTTAGTTTAAAAATTTAACAATTAAAACTTTCTATTATTTGTATCTGTCACGTACCTACTAGGCTTAAACATAATAGTACACTTATAACACACTTCTCGGATAAGGACTATAAACCGTATGTCCAGTGTACACATCTAGCTCGTGTGCACTTTAAAGAACCTAGAACATCTTTCGAGACGAGTAGGGGGTTACCCCGGTGTATTAGTACATCACAGCCACTGATCACCAACAGGGCCCTCTGGGAGACCAGTCTTTTACTGAAGAGGTTACCCAGTAAAATATAAATTTCAATCAATCAATCAACTAATCATTTCAGATAAACTACTGACGCCAACCTTTTTATATTACTTCTACATCCGAGCATGGTATTCTTATGACTCTTACGCCATCTATCGGTCAAACGGAATTACTGTAGATGTACGTCCTCCAGATGTGACAACAATAAAAGGAATTACGGTGATTAAAAGCTTTTTTCTATTCTATCTTTACTATTACTCCGATATGCCGTTTGATAATTTAGTTTAATTATGACTCCTCCCACTCAGGCTTGCCTTTTGGAGGTTACCATCTTCTTTTGCTTTCTATTTTTTATTATACAGAACTGTTTCATAAATGTTGACTTTTTTTATTCTATGATGACATTTTTTTTATTTGTACGTTGCATTTTTTCTTTTTTTAAACCTTATTACGTTTCATTGTTGTTAATGATTTTTTTTTATCTTTTCTGTTTATTTTGATTTGATTTGATAAATTTCGTATATGTTTTGTTCGTCTCTCTGTACAATTTTTGTCCATTATTGCTTACCTTATTACTTTCCGCAAAGCAGGTAAGCTTCTAGGTGATTTCACACTTTATAGAATAAACGATATTACAAACTTGGGAAAACAAATACATTGCACAATAATTCTAGATACTATACTATAGAAAATTTCAGGATGACTGGTAGGCCTACTGTAGTGTTGGAATTTGGCTATAGTATTATTATAATACAATGGAAGACATTTGTAGCCCAACAGCTCTTTTTTCTCAATAATTAATTTACTTCCTTTGTATGTACCGCAAACCTAACTTAATGCCTACTATTAATATTTTCACCTTCAAAATACAACTATGTATATAATAATATCATTACAATCTTCTCTGTTTTTAGCGTATAAACTAAAATTATATAAACATAATTATTTAGGTTAAAGAACACATAAACGAAACATTCACAGTCGACACTGACTTTTTGACTGAAACTGACCACGTGAGTGTTTCTTGGCGTAACGTATTTCGTGATGAATCTGGAGGCATCAGTCACTTTGAAGTGTCAATCAGTACATTTCCAGGTGGTGAGTTAGACATGCTTACAAACACACAGTAGTACGCCTCAATATTATAATCATACGCTTTATTTCTATTTTCAATTTAGCTATTCATTTGCTAATTATTTAAAAATTTAAATTTAAAACGGACGAAATAAAGTTCATTAATGTGTGTATAATATGCATATGTTTAACTTCTTATTTTATATATCGATGAACTATTTTCCCGATAAATATTCTTATGCGTTTTCAATATTCTAGGAGAAGATGTAAGACTATTTTTAGAAATATCTGGAAACATTGAGCAATATACCTTCATAACTTTAACACTAAAGAACGGACAGCGTTACTTTACAAACGTTAGAGCATATAACCATGCTGGTCTCCATACTTTAGTTGTATCTGACGGGTTTATCGTTGATCTACAAACTCCGGTTGCTGGAACAGTCACTGATGGTCAAGGTATGTTTGCTGAATTATTAGACGTTAGTGTCAAAGATATTGTCCAGAATTTATATAATTTTATATTTCAAAAACATTCCGATATTGCTTCTCAATATAAAGTACGTTATAAAGAAATGTGTTTTATCGTTACATATACAGAGGAAAAACGTACAAAACTATATTCTGTAGAAAGTATTTGCATTTTGAAAATTTTCGATGTTAACTAAAGATGAACTGCTCCACAAAAACGTTTACATGTATAAAAGAATGTTTATACAACTAGTGGTAGGCCGTAGTTTAGCTGAGCCAGAAACCCCATAGGACAAATCTCATAGGACAGGCCCAGTAAATGTCAATGTAAACTATGTGAAGTTGCCCGCAGTGGCTGTGTCAAAGTAGAGCTATATTATTTTTAATCTGGTTTATGCTAGAAATCCATGATGTCGAGTACCAGTCATCACCTAATACTATCAAGACGTCTTGGCATGGATTCATTGACTTTGAATCTTTCATAAGTCATATTGAATCCTGTATTGGTGAAACCACAAGCCCAACTGAGTGTAACATTAAAATATGGAAGAAAGTGAAGATCGGTAACTCTGCTACAACATATCTTTCCAAAAATCTTACAACAGGTGAGAACATTTTTTGAAGAAAAATAAGTCTCTTTTACTAATAATTCTTTTTAGTAGCATTATAATTATAAATATGGTACTTCATTAACTTAAACATATAATAATTGAACAGAGAGGGTTCTTTACTTCATATTGGTAATATCAATCGTTTTATCATAGCAGGAACATTAAATAAATGAATGAAAACTACGTAACGTTTACTTATTCTACAATAAAAAGAGATAAAGGTTATTGTATCAATCATTACTTTTTTTCAAACAAAAAGGTCTCAGGTATTTTGCAAAAGTTAGAAGCTACGATGCGGCCGGCCATGTTTCGCCAATCGCCGTATCTGATGGATTTGTCGTCGATACAACACCACCAGTGCCCATAGAACTTATTTATTATGGAGAAAATATTTTGACGAATCCCTCATTTGAAGACAGTCTACATACTACGCCTTGGATTGGACACGTAGAAGATACACCTAACTGGATATCTGAAGAACTATTACCAACGGATTGGCATCTTTCAATAAACTCTAGCATAGTCGTGTATTCGTCTGAACAACAAGCTCAAGATGGCATATTATTTGTGTTGGTACATGGTGGACTGACTCAATCTGTCAAAACCGAACCAGGTCATCATTACATGCTGACGTTTCACACTCATTTTGTTACGTCATCATCAGTACCTTTGATTATGCAAGAAGCTGAAGTCAAAGTTCCCGGTATACATCATGTTTTCAAGTTATATAACACTGACAACGTTGATGACAAAAATGGCGACATTTGGCAGAAGCATGTATATTTCTTTACGGCTGAAGATACAGAAAGCGCCATTGTCTTATCTACAGTCAGCACATTTGGTATGATGCTATTAGACAATGTAACGGTTAGTTTATGCTTTAATTCTTCCTGCTGAATGACAAAAAATGTTCTATTGATTAATACATTCGTTAAGCTAAATGAGCGTTGTGAAATAACGTTTTAAAAGTGGTGCTACAAGGCCAATTTTACAATTCGTGAAGTTATAATTGATTTGTTTGTAGGCCTATGTTTAACAAAAGGGCAAATATATTTTTCATAAAACTGTTTTATGCGGCCCAAATCAATTAATATGCTATTTAAAACATATACTTTATACTTTTTTAAATTATTCTATAGGTTTCAACATATTCGTATAGTGACAACAACAAACACTCCTCAAACGTGGTTGGGAATGGTGCTATTCAGTTTAAAACTCAAATAATTCGTGATTGGTCATCGGTACATGCTATATGGCACTTCATTGATCCCGAGAGCCCGATTGTGGATTACACTTGGGCAATAGGTAAACAAAACATTGCATGTATACTTGATGTCATTTTATAGCAATATTATTAATTGTTGGTTCTCTTTTACTTGCAACAAAGCCATAATAGTGTTGAGCATCTGAAATTGTATTGATTCTTTGAAGATATGAAGAATTTGTACGCCTATTTGTGGAAATGTTTTCTATAATATAAACTTTGATACGTGTATGACTCTTACAGGTACTATTCCAGGAGGAACACAGGTGCAAGGATTTAAATCAACTGGATCAAAAAAAGAAGGAATCAACAGTGACATCACTCTACAAAATGGAGTCAAAATATACATCACTGTTATCGCTACTAATGCAGCTGACCTATCAACTCGAGTTATAAGTGCGCCCCTTACCATAGATATGACTGAACCTGTTGTTGACTTTGTCTATGATGGTTTAGAGTCTAATGATATTGACTTTCAAACTAATCATGATATTGTAGTCACGTGGTCAGCACTTGATGCGGAGAGTGGAATTTACTTGTGCGAATGGGCAATAGGTTAGTTTATGCGAAAATCATAGTAGACCCTAATTAGTACAATTATAATTTAGTACAATAATTACTCGTGAAAAAACATGAACAATAGAAACACAAACATCAAGGCCAAAATAATTCCTGCGTAAATATAGAATACAGGATGTTACACTGTTCTGTAGGCCTACCAGATTTTTTTTTCCATTTCTTTATTTATTGAATATGACATATTAAAGAATAGAGACTTATATACAGAGTAAAATATAGTATTACACTTATTTATCTAATTAAAAGAAATTACAATGATTGCTTCATTAAGAGACAAAATAAACTCACACGAGTAACACGCTGTATAATATTACTAAATTACACCTAAATTAATTCTTAATTTTTTTCATCATATAAATAGGTTATAATCCATATTCGGAGGATATCCAGGAATACAGAGAAGTAAATTGCGATGACGGATTTGGAATAACTTTATTGAACGACACGAAATACGAAAATGTTCGATTGTTTTCTACCATGAAATTTCACAACAACGCCGGAATGAGTTCCAGACGCAGTTCTGATGGTGTTGTTATAGTAACACGTCCACCAATTGCTGAATACGCTAATGTTCGTGTACTGATATCATCACCATCTCCATACACGCAGCGTGGATATTATCAGTCAGATACCTCTCAGGTAGAAATCGGGTGGGATGGTTTCTACGATCCTGTAAATATTGTTATCTATGAAGTAAGTTCATATGCCGCACACGAAGCATTTTTATTTAGTCTACCTTTAGAAAGCTCGAATTCTTTAATCGAATCGCACACATACAACGGTGTGTGTTCATCAATAAAACAATGTAATATTTACCCCACCATGTTGGCAAATATTGTAAATGTTTATCTGGTCTTTATTAGGCCTATGTCGTCATCAGTTGGTCATAACATTATCTCATATAACCCATTTCACACCCTTCCAGTTACTATTAGAGTGATATATCATTGTATTGTGCCTATTATTCGTAGAATTGGATGATAAATTGTGGCTTTGCTAGATTTAAATATAATTAGTTACAAAACTACGTGCATTTCTATGGATAAGTTAATATTGATTTTTCAATCATGTTACTGATAACAAACTTGTCATTTATTATCGAGTTAGTCTTGTTTGTCTCACTCCATAACAGCAATGTAAACAATATATCTGTTTTGATCAGATAAGTTGTTCTAATTATATAAACCAATGTTGATATCATTATTTAGTTCCTATAGCAATTATCAGTGTAAATTTATTCATACTCAACATAATCAACGAACCTGATAACGCATCTATGGGCATGATGGTTTAATTTACGGTTCAGATAAAATGTACACAATACCATGAGAATCATAAATCCCGTTCTACCAGTAATGTATTTGACTGAATTTAAAGCGTTTGCTTTTTTTGCGAACTATATATTGAAATTTACTGCCAAAAGTCATAGTGCTTTGAGTATTAGTTACTAGTTTTGCGATACGAGACTTGGACAACAAGAAAAAAGTTCTCGATCCTGCGTTAATGAACTCTTAAAGAATTAATACCAAAACGGGAATTGAATCTTTTCGGTGTTTTACTGTGATAAAAACAAAATAAATCGCTGTTAAAAGTCCCCCTTTTCCCCTAAATTATTAACATACACTTTACACCTTGATTGTAAAACATGTAAGTGGTCATATGAAACCACAAGTGTTTGCACGCTATGAAACAATGGTGGATTTTAAAATATTTATTTTTATTTTGAACTGTAAAGTTTTTGACAACATTAGAAAAGAAGAATTAAGTAACCTAGAAAATGACCCTCTGTATTGATTGTAAATTCAAATGATGAAAAACAAGATCAGTTTTATCTTAGGGAAGAGAGTCTGTCCCTCTTTCTAATAAATCATGCGATTCATTTGATAAATGTTGTTCAAAACATTTAAGTTCTGCATGGGAGAAACGGTCCTCTTTAAGGTACTCCCAATGATCGATTTCTAGTATTGTATTGTTGCTTAAATCGTTATAGTTTAGTTATAATTTAGTTATTCATGTGAATATGTTCTCTTCTGTTTTGTTTCTTAGACCGCCCCACATGAGTGCCACCGATTCAAAGGTGCATGGTCAACAAATAAATTAATAATACACATTTTCCTATTAAAAATGTTTTTTTATCATCTGTTTTGTTCATCTCTTTACATAATATCTTTTAATACATTTCTTTGTTCATAATCATCCACTACTATTTTGTTTTCATCTTTCATCTACATATTTTCCACTTATATTCCTCATTAAATACATATTATCTAACAATTTAATAAATCATTAACATGCATATTTATCGTTTATTCTGTATTTATTATTAGCATTTATTATCATAATATAATGATTATAATGGTACATGGTATGTATATAGTACCATACTGAATGTCACACAATAGAATGGTTTAATGTTATGGTATTGTAAAGAAAAAATAGTGATCGATAGCATCGTAACATCATGTTTAATTTAAAAACGAATGAATACCCAGATGTTTAAACAAACATATAAATATACAAATTTGTCTTTTTTTAGTGCTGCATTGGAACCAATTCATCGATGTGCATTGATCAATGGGTTCTCTGTGGAACGTCAGATGATACACACGCAATAATTGAAGGCCTATCTCTAAATGCCCACTTTAAATATTCCGTATTTGTTCGTGCCGTGAATCAAGTTAATATGACCAGCAAAGCTGTTGCTTCAGAGTTTGCTACAGAGCCGTTTCCTCCTTTGACTGTCAGTAAGTAATCAAAACAGTTAATATAACAATTATAAATATCTCGTTTGTTTAAAACAAATACTTCATAAGACAATTTTTAAAATACTATGCATTAGTTGTAAATATTAACTTTCATATTGGTAATCTTTTCTGTCTCAGATGACGTTAAAATATCGTGGCCTACAGCAGGAACCGTAAAGCTGGACTGGAACGAAACATTTCAATCCAATTCATCTCTAATCTACGAGTTATCTCTTGGAAAGCAGGATGGCGCTTCCGATGTTGCCCAGTGGCTCGAAACTTCAGAACAAGCCATTTTACTGAATAACATCGAAGTGAATGTCAACTACTTTTTAACTTTAACGGCAATTAACTGTGCAGGGCTGGATTCTACCGTTAATGCCACATTCTACCAGATTGACATTCCGTAGAACACATGTGTTGATTGATTGTTTGTTTTATTATGACATTTTATACATTTAAAAATCAGATTAAAGTAAAGCAATAATTAAATCACTAATTTATATTTTTGATGATATTATTCATTATAGTGTCCGTGTTGTTATCTATAGTTATTTCATTAGGCCTATTATTAACATTGGTAATGTATAACACCTGTGTGTGAACTTCTTAGATCAAACGTAGGCGACACAACCTGTTCTGTTTTATCTCTACTGAACGGAAAAATGATATCTAATGGTGACAATGGTCTATTACAGAACGTTCAAATTTGTTCAACAATGTTGTGCAATCATTACTACCAAACTTATCCGGGTTCGAAAACAATCTGCAATGTGCGCCGTCTTATAACTGTTCTAACTCCGCGTCCACAGTTAAAGCGCTGCCTTTCTGAATAGCATTCCTCCTAGCCTATATACGCCGATTCGAAACTTGTTCAATAGGTGACACAACCTGTTCTGTTTTATTTCTACTGAACGGAAAAGTGATATCTAATGGTGATATTTTATGGCTTACTACTGAACGTTCAAATTTGTTCATCAATGTTGTGCAATCATTACTACCAAACTTATCCGAGTTCGAAACCAATCTGCAATGTGCGTCGTCTGTAACTGTTCTACTCCGCGTCCACAATTGAATCGCTGCCTTTCTGATTTTATAGCATTCCTCCTAGCCTATACACTACACTAGCCGACACTTGTTCAATATATAATTAACGATCTCGTTGAAATAAATTTGTTAAATGGAGAGAATATTTAATTCGTTGAAAGATTGACTTTACATTTTCTCCCATTCAACTTCTTTGCATTCATTATTGTATTGTACACCAAGAACCAATAATTAAAATGCAATGTAGGCCGAATGTAATTTAAAAGTGAATCAAATGAAGTAAACTAAATAATAAATGATGACGATTTAAAGGATGATGTATATGAGTATATTCAATAATATATAATTGATCTAAAATATTTAACATGATTGTGATTACTATTATTATTATGTTATGTATATTGATTTAGTGTGGAGAATGAAATTATTCACAATTAAAATATTAATTTATGAAAGTTACGGTAGTGATTATTAGGAAGTGTAGGAAGTATGATGTCGTTTATGATAGTAATATTTTGATAAAAAATGATTATGAAAAATGAAGACGTCAAAAATCGAGCTGAAAGGATCATGCACCATCAATCGCCTAGTGAAAATACAGGCGTTTTAGAATCATGTCATATTAATAATACAAGTCACTTTAATACAAGTTTCACAAAGCAAATATGTGTCTGTAACACTTGGTCAATGTTCACGCAGTAGATGCTAATAAGCTATATGAAAACAATATGCCATGATGTAGCTATACTGTGTTCGAATCAGAACATGTTACAAAACGTGTAATGATGGCTTTATATACCTCGCTGGTATACATATTGCATATCAATACCAAACTGACAAATACAATATATATAATACATAACTATATTGATACTTTTGTGATTTGTGATGTATGTTTATATAGCCAATTGATTGCGATTGTTAATGATAATTAATGATTAAAAGGAAAATTATTCAAATTATCCAGGTTGTTGTCTTTATACCGGTACATTTTTTTTTAAATTTTTTTTAAACCAGATAAATGATTGTTCTTTCTGGTTTAGTAATCATTCGAGAACTGGTTAAAGTTTTCCATGGCGAATAAACACTATACTATAGGCCTAAGTTAACGTTTAAAAAAATATTGTTGTATAATATAATAAATATGGAAGCTACACTTTTGAGACAGTGGCACACTTTTTGTGAAGATGCGTCCACAATAATTATAATAAAGGAAAAGAAAGACTTAACAATAGAAGAAGCAAATAGAAAGAAGCATTTATCTAAGTTTAGATAGACAATATTAATGTCTAACAATCAAACAATGTGTATATTAAAAATAATCATTATGCAGAATATTGATAAAGGTTAATGTCCATTTCTTGACAAGGCAAATTAACATAGTGGTGGTGTGTTTAAGTAAATAACAACGCAACAATAATATGTTGTTTTCATAGAGACAAATGAGAAGCGTAGCTAGGCAATGTGAATACAGACAATAATCAACTAGATAACACGTTTGAATACCGAATACGTTGTTGCCTAATACAATGTAATACTTTAAGCTGTTTTACATAGGGAGGCTTATTTTAGATGTCCTATACGCACATTCGATTTGTTTTTTTATAGGAAACCGCTTTACTGTTACTAGGACTACTGTACGAATCCGCTCTATAAAAATTTAAAAATTACCAACACGCTTACGTACAAGCCTATTCCAAAAGAAATAAAAACAAAATTATTATTATCATTATTATTATTCATTAAATTGTAATATTGTATTATTATATTATTATATTATTATTGTATTATTATTGTAATATTGTAATTGTAATATTCGTTTAAAAAAAATACCAGTTTAATCATAAACATCTTAATGCAAAATTTACAACACTACCTTCATATTGGCAGCATGCTGTTGGTATTTTATATTAGCAATAATGTGTATGTAGTTAACAACAAGCAATAAATAAATACAGAAGACAAAAAAAGTATTTATATAAATTGTTATAGCCGAACTTAAATAATGATTATGATTATTCACACCACAGTTTCTTTCGTGTGTCGAAATCGTGGACAAAAGAAAAAAAGAAAATTATATCAAAATTGAAATTTTACGGTTTACAAAAAATAAAGATTTTTATTTTACAGAATTATATAGAATTTCTCCGGATGTCTTTAATAATCAATTGCGACCACGTTGATAATACGATATAATGCTTATAAAGCGTCAGCATGAACACAGCTGTCTTGTTTTAGTAATTTCATCATACAGTAGTAAAATAGTAATTTATTATAGGATTCGCTGAATCACATTATTTGACAGGTAAACATTAATTTAAACAAATAATGAATGTTGACTTGAAAGATTGACAGTTTTCTTCTTCTTTCAGCCGAAGAACTTCATACTTTAATTCGATGTCAGAGGCCAGACCATGACGGAAAAAAAATGGGGCATGTGTTTTTATCGCGAATAATTTATAGGCTGGTTATAGTCTAGAAAAGTGTTTTTAGAATTATGTTTTTGATCTGGTCCTACTAATCATGACATCATAAAAGATTATCCTATAGAAGATGAACACCTTTCTTGTTATATGTAAGAAAAATGCATAATGTATCTAGATATCGTCAATCGTCATTATCCTATAAATGGGCTTTTACCCACTCGTAAAAAAAACTTATGCCACAAAATATCACTGACACAAATTAGACAATTAATTGTGTTCTTTGATTTTTTTTTTATTCCACAACTAAACACCTTTTTGTATTAGAAATATACAATCTGAATATTAATCGTACATATAACAAACACATCAAATATATACAAACAAACTCTATACAGTAATATCAATGAAGCAGTTCGTTCCATGCTACGTGGTATACTGTATCCAGCGTATTATAAGGCGGCACAACATCATATTTATTCTATTTTGTTTAATTTATACGTCTATAGTGAAATGCAAGCAAATACATTAAATGCAGTTAGAAAAATATACCATTAGGCCTAATTAAAGTAAATTGCATACGTATTATATTAATGCATTATCTCTAAACTGTTAAATAGAAAGAAAATTTCAATTTATCGTCTCTCTTCTTTTTTTTCCCTTAAATTTTCTGTAAATCAATAACAAAAATACAACATGTACAATATTATTCATAAAAATAAATTAGCGAACATAACATGTTTCGTCAGGAAGTCTATATAATTGATAATTTAGCCCTTGATAAAATATAAAAACCCAGAACAATTACATTAATCTAATTAGATATGTTATTTATTAGTTTGTTATTTAAACATAATTTCAATAGGCATATATATGTACAGTACAAGGCAAAACGAAAGTTTTCATTTTTGCTCCTGAAAATGTAATGTTCATACTTTCCAAACCTATTAGTTTGTTCTTTTTAGTGGAGTTTATCTTATGGATTTACGAGCATTTTTTCCATGGTAGTTTTGCCAAAGAGTCTATACAGTACAGAGATAGACACAATGCTGTTATTATTTTACTGTCTCTTATGTTGTCCCGCGATAATTACGGTTGATATCATAACCTTCTTTAGATGCATTTCATAACAAACATTTCACATCATAGGTGCTTCTTTAAGATACTAACTAAATTAGGGATACACATAGTGATTTATGGCGTGCTCGATGATGGTGTAGTCATGTCAGTGAAGTCGTCGGTGATTAATAATGTTGAGTTCATTTCATCAGTTGTAACGGCTGTCGTGTTAATAACGGTGGTGATTGGATCTGTAGTTATTGTTGTCGTTATGTTAGGTGTATTTGTTGAGGGTTGGGATACTGACGTGTTATTTCCATTTACCGTTGTATTTGAAGTTGTCAGACTATTTGTAGTAATATTACTCGTTGAGATACTTGGCGCAGACGTCATTATTGATGTTGTTTGAGAATTTGATGTAGTCTTGTTAACTAATGCTGTAGTAGTAAAATCAGTTGTTGTAATTTGTGTATTTGTAGGCAGGTTTGGGTTGGATGTAGTCTTGTCAACCAATGTCGTAGTTAAATCTGCCGTCGTTGATGATGGTGGTGTTACGTTCTTAGTTGTTGGTGTAGTTGGCGCAGACCTACTTATTGATGTTGTTTGGGGATTTGATTTAGGCAGGTTTGAGTTGGATGTAGTCTTGTCAACCAATTCCGTAGTTGAATCTACCAGTAATGTACTTGGTGTTAAGTCCTTGGTTGTTGGTGTACTTCGGGTATTTGCTATAGGCGGGTCAGTTTCGTCGGTTGTGTAGTTTCCATACGCCCACGTAGTTGAGTCAGTTATGTTTAAATCATATAAAGGATCAGTTGTTCCTCCTGGTAGGATCGTTTCTGTTTTGGTCGTTGGTGGTGTAGCTAAAATACAAAATGACATTATAGATTCGTTATAGATTCAATTGCATGGACCGGTAAGAACATCTTTAACAAAAATATGTTTAAAATGTAAAAATCAACAGGCTCTTTACCCAAACAAGAACAAACAGCATTGTTCTACCATTTTAATAACTCGTCTTGCTAGTTTACAATGTTTTAATAACAATTTAAAAAAGTGAATACTGAAATATTGTTTCCATGTACATAATGTGTAGTATAATTGTTTTAATACTAGACCAAAAGTCGCTATCCTATCGGGTTTGAACAATACCATGAAAGCCCCAGTGGTCAAACGGTTATGGCATCTGTATATCAAGCAGAAGTTTCCGGGTTCGAATCTCGGTCCTCATCTTATCGTTTCAAATTCATTAATACATTTTCAGTATATCAACGGGCGATTTAGAACTAACATACACCAATGTCTGATACAAAACAAATTTCAATGACCAATATTAAAATAATTGTTTCTTTTTTTTTAAATGAAATTAATGATTTCATTTAAAAACGGTAGAGATGAGGAAATCAGTGAGAATGAGAAAAAGCAACTGAGATAATAGTTATAGTATAGGTGGCATAGATTGCATCACACACTCCATATTTAGAATTGTATGCATTGCTGATTAATAATTATATTTTTCTTTGATTTTAGGTGCACCTATAGGCCTAGTCTTAGTAACTAAAGATCACGTTATTTGTACCTATCTAATGTTCATGGTAACTTATAACATTGTGGGTTTGGTGACCCGTATACGGAATAAAATTTCTCATTGAAGAAAACTGAATATAAATATATGTATATAAGTTAATTTTATACGATTATACTATGTTTACAGTGTGGTGTTCATTAACTAAACTAGTTAACTCTATTAAATCCATGCTTATTATTTTATTTTTTAACTACCGACAATGGACAGTATTCATAATGTTTAGAAGAACATACAAGACACTTACTAGGATCAGTGGGGTCTTCAATGAGAAGAAGACATAAAGTAACAGTGACTACAACGACTACTACTGTAACTGCTCCTACAATTCCAACAGCCATAGTATGTGCTCCAATCCATGATTTACACCCGGACGTTTCTTGGTTCTCCACATCTTGTTCGACCAAATGGTCTGTTGATTTTACTTTTTCAACAGTTTCCTTGTCTTCCACTTGTCCTGGAATTGAAATAGTGCTAAGCTCCATATTGCCATTTCCATTTGTTTCCTTTTGACTCATGGTGAAAAGTGGAGTAGTTTTTTTCTTTATGAAAGATGTTTAACCATGAACGTTATAGTTTGAAGTGACGGTTGATATCAGTCACTGAAACATCACCATAACTATTAACACATTAGCATCGCCATAGTCATGGAGACAAAGTAAACAATGCTAAAGGTTGGAATATCAGTGAAAAGTTAATTTAGACATTCAAACAAAACCAAATAGCAGGCAGCTTATAAATTAAAAAAAAACACTCGAGAGACAAAAGCTGATATAATTTCTTTGAATATTTTGTTGAAAAATGTGTTTGATTTTTTTAAAATGTAATAATTCAGAAAACCAAAAAAACGAACTGTCTACTAAATCAATTATTAGCAACTAACTTACGTCTACCAAGGCAATCAGCAAGATACTGAGCTCGTCTCGCCGCGATAGATAGGAACTCAGTCTGTCGTATGTCTGGCTACCAATAATACCGTACTATGTACATATTCTCCGCTCTTTTGAGGGGCATGGCAATAATCGTGTCGCAGCCACAGAAAAACCCTTTGGTCAATGAACACGTACGCTGAGAGTATAGTAGTGTTTTTAAATTACTAATAAATATTTGTAGTTCCATATAATGGTTTCTATTTTAATTTTATTGAAATATTAAAATATTATTTTGTTTATCAAAAATGCATAAATGGTTATCCTATAGTTCTAGAATAAAAACTTTCTTTCGTTTGATTTAGGCCTATGTAAGAACATTATTTGTTTATCCAGTGTAGCAGCCTTAAATTAGAACCTAGACTAACATGGTCACTAAGAAGCTAAACTTATAATATTAATAATATATGTACCCAATTCATTTTTTAGAAGGTTTTAATAGAGTACAAATTGTAGCAAATGTGTAGGTACCATCTGATAAGAAATTTAGATTAAGGGGTTTTTTTTCTTTATAAATAATTGTGAATTGAAAATACATTTTTATGCACAATTAAATAAATTAAGCCGAAAATAATTGGCAGTTATCAAAACGTTCTTTATCATAGTACCAAGCACTAACAATTTACGCAGGAGGCTAGAAAATATTTTTTGGTTCCAGCGTCGCGGGACGCTAAGATAAAAGTAAAGAAGTACTTACTAGTGGAATTTGAGTTAATGAGAAGAATACATAACGTGACAGTGACTGCAACTATTAACATAATTCCTCCTACAATTAAGACCATATATGTACCATATGTTCTTTAATCCAAGATTTGCGCCCTGACGCATCTTGTTGCTCAACATCTTGATCAACCAAACGTTTGGTTGTTCAATTCCACATCTTATGTCAGCCGCTGTATTATCGTCTGTCGTTCATGGAATTGAAATATTGCTAGTTTCAACGTCTGTGTTTCTATCTGTTTCTTTTCCACTACTCATAATTCGAATGTAATTGATTGATTTCAGTTCATAAAACTAACCCCCGAATAGTACACTTTCCAGTGATTATGTCTGCCAGGCATCAAAATACCAATTATAACACATTGGCAAGATATATATTAATAACTATAACAATTAGTCATAGAGACAAGGTAAACAAGAAAATAAAAGTGAAGTTTCTTTGAAAACTTCATAAAAAAATATAACTGTTTTGCGGAGTTAAGTCTAGAAGGAAATTGTCTACTGCCTAGGTAACTATTGTGAATGATTCTTTACAAGTAATAAAATGTATTAGTACCATGGTGGTACCAAAACTCTATTTTGTCTATTGATACGAAAGCAAGTTATACAAAAGCAGTTATGTTCAATCACTCCCATAAAAATACAAACAATAACATCTCATCATCCAGTCTGGAAACAGCAAATTTCGATTTCCTGCGCGTCCAATCCTCTAAATCATTTTATTTTGAAATGATCTTGATATATTGTTGGGGTTTTTTGAGCCATTTACTACAATAAAAGTATTGAAACTGTATGATTCAACTTATAATAGACACATAACGTAGGTCACATACATTGTGGTGGAACAGGGAGTATATTGGCTTTGATTTTATCTAACTCTACAATATAAATTAAATTAGCATAATGAAGTAAAATAATTATTACTCCAAGATGTGACCAACTAGACTAATAAACGTTACACTTATTGCACCTCCCAATTGCTACACAAATTTTAAAATTAAGGACGGTTATAAAACATACCATAGGCTGACAACATGACATAATTATGACAACTAGATGGTACGCTCGCTTCGCTCGCGTACCATCTAGGTCGTGCCCATGGTTCTCAAATACACGGTAATTTCAGCGTAACAAAACTGGCGATTTCAAATGTACGTACTGCAGGACTACAATACATTGTCGTTTACAGAAACGAATAAATAGACACGATGATTTATGTAGTCAACTAAAATTAGCACCCTGGGAATTACTTCCGAAGTGAGAAACTTATCACAAAATGAGTCCACATTTTTGATTTGGACTCATTTAAAGAAACCCAATTTGTGTTTTGTATGTAACATTAGGGTTGAGGGTGGGAAAGCGGATACGTACAAAGAGGAACAATTTTAAAATATATTCTTCATCCACTCAGTAACGAAATATTTTGTTCATGTTTTATAGGTCTGTAAGTAATATACCTCTCAATACAGTAAAACATTTGCGATTTAATACTTTGTTAAAACTGTCACTGTCATAATCGATTGAATAATATTTCACGATACACCACTACGACGTTTATATTATTGGTAATTATCAATTAATACAAACGTTGAGAAGGAACTGTCAGTATAAAGTTTATTTGTATATAATAATGTGTTTATATATCTAACAGTAGAGCCTATCCACAATCTCAGTAATAAAGTTTATTTGTATATATTTTTATACTACATCTAACAGTACGAACATTCACAGTAAGAAATGTTCGATTCAAATGAGGACCAAAAATCGGGCCAAAAATAGTTAATAGGTATTTACAGTATTGTCACAGTATTGTTCAAGTTTATTCTCAAAGGGCCCATATATTTACCTACCGTATGTGTTAAACCCAGGGCTCATAAATTTACCTACTTGTGTTAAACCAAACTCTGGCAGACTGAGAGATTGGGATGTTCCATTCATCGCAAATCAATACATTTGTATAATCGTATATTAAATCTATCAAAATAGTATTTTTTAAAGAAAATCGGCCTGTCTTCACATTATGATGCTGTACTCTAGCTGTTTAACCGGTTTTCAGCTATTAAAAACAATTATCGTAGGAGGAGATAGGAAAATGCGAAGCCTCCTCGCATTTTTGTGGCGGGTATTTTTCAAGATGGACATCCATTAGACAGTGTATACCACTTATTTAATTAGTAAACAGGGTTACATCAGGTGGTTAAAATCAGTACCGAAAGTACGAACCAACTTTATATACCATCGAGTTAAAATTCTAGAAGTAAGGCGCGATTTACCGAATATTGCCCTTACGTAAATTTATATATAGATAACTTATTTATTCAAATGCATTCAATTGAGATTGAACAATTAATGCTCACGATATTGTCATGTTTTTCAGTAATTGGCTTTTGAAATTATAATAATACTATACTCTATAACTAACAATGGGAAACAAATATCAGTGACTAATGTTTAATCGATACCCTCACTTTATCTGAGTTGAAATGGTAATTTCGTCCTTTTAATGTTTTAATGTTTTAATAGAAAAATACAATTACCAAACTATCATTGATGTATATGCTTACCTGCAGAATTATGATGACTTGTCAATGTCTAGAACATGGACTAATTTATTGGCGATTTAGCGATTAAATGAAAGAGTTACGATGTCTAACTTCATGTGCATTTTACTATGCGTCTTTTTATGTGGTAAGACTTTTTTTTCAATTTAGTTATATATGTTCACACCTTTTCTAGCCATTTTATATTCTTTAATAAGTTTCTTAACAATTTTAACTGAAGGAAAAAGTGATGAACGCCTGAAATAGTTTTTCTACATACAATAGGCCTAATGTATTTTAATTTTATTTCATCCTATATAAATATCCTGTGTAATATTTTACTACAAAGAGCAAGAAGTAGATCAGTATATAAAACTGTTATGTAAGTATAATGTTAACAAATAAAAGTTGGACGAGCCCTCGAAAAATGAGTGTCAATAGAGAAAATAAAAAAATGTTATTATAAGCCGAAAACAACTGGCGTACTTGCATAATATTTACCCGATAATCGTACTGTATTATAGGGGCCTATGTCTAGCGACAATTAAACCACAAGAAGTTGCAATTTCTTGTCTACAAACTATAACGTTTCTCCTTCTATTTGTCTATATTAGGTTGTGTCTGCGGTAAATATACGTCTCGAAACAAAGACTACGAACATGAATGTTTGAGAACTTTTGAATATCCACCTCAACCTAAGATATGCCATTACACCTTTGTAGTTGAATGGGTTCATTCGATGTCTGCAAATTGCTTCGATTGCCCATTTAATATCGATGATTGCTTTCTTAATGGATGTGTGACGGGTGAAGGGACAGCCCGCGCACTTATTGCAACTAACGGATTGATGCCAGGGCCAAGTATACAGGTAAGAAAGAGATTTTAATTACGTATTTCTTTGAAAAAATGTACTCGCAGCCCTACCGCAGTTAATTATTGATTAATAAACACAATTCATAGTGTTATAAGGAGCGAGATAACGAGTTGCTGTCTGCCAGCACACTTGAACTTTTATTGTTTATCTTTGAATAATGTTTCGCAAATGAATTCTATATGCTCAATTTGTTTTTATATTTTGTCAAATTTTCCTGAAACTTTTAATTATTTTCAAGCAAATTATGTCGCTATTATGATCCCCAAACTCTAAAAGGAATTAGGCCTACGACAAATTGTTTTTCGCTTGACTTGAATTATAAAATATCGCTGCCTTAGCTTCATGAATTAGTGTCATTACACCCATATTATTATTGTTATAATTGCACTGCTTACATCTGTAGTCTTTTCAGCGTCAATTCATTATATTTCTTTCAACTGCTGTGCTGTGTGCTTATGCAATTTAAATTGTTCACATTGTCAATAATATTTATAGGTTTGTCAATGGGACACAATACGTGTTAAAGT
The DNA here is from genome assembly GCF_964355755.1 of Antedon mediterranea. Taxonomy (NCBI): domain Eukaryota; kingdom Metazoa; phylum Echinodermata; class Crinoidea; order Comatulida; family Antedonidae; genus Antedon; species Antedon mediterranea. Next base: position 23,202,109 of record NC_092675.1, read on the forward strand.
TATTAATAATCTGCAAGATTATTTAGGTGTAACAATTCACTGGCATGGCATGTACCAAACTGGAACAAACTGGATGGACGGATCTTCAATGATAACTCATTGTCCCATAGCCCCAGCCTTTGTTTATACGTTTGTAGCATATCCCCCAGGCACTCACTGGTGGCACGGACATTCAGGTTTTCAGAGAAGTGATGGTTTTTATGACTCAATTGTTATATGAAAGCCAAAAGAATTGGAGGAAGTTAGCAACGAATACGATATAGATCAGCCAGAGCATGTGATCCTTGTCTCTGATTGGAGATCACCTTGGTCTTTACCAAGATGTGCAGCTATTTCCCCTTTAATTACACGATCCAGCGATATGACTAAACACTTAACGATGTTGATTAATGGAAGAGCAATTTGAACAAATTTCTTGGACAAAAATGGTTTTGAATATTTTACACCACCAGCTACGTTTAAAGTTGTCGAAGGGATGAGACATCGTTTTCGTTTCATCAACAGTGGATATGGTTTTTGTAATAATATACAAGTTTCTTTCTTTTAGGCTCCTCCACTTTATATTTATATATTTGTAAAGTGAAATAAATAAATGACATGAAATGAAATATCTCTTGACGGATCCGATGTCTTACCGTATACAGCCGATTCGTTCATCATAAATCCGGATGAATGGTAGGTTTGTGACCGTGATCTTATCTGCAGTATATTGCTTCATGTCAAAACATTGAAAAAATATCTTTGATCAAATCGTTACGATTTGTGGAAATACAACTAAACTACCTTTAACATTGTGTTATTTTGGTGTGGATACTTCTGTATTCTAAGCCTATCCTATAATAAAATAATAATTAGAACAAATAAGCGAGGAAACCAAACTAAGTTTGTCATTATGTTGCGATTAGGCCTACTTGTTTTTCTACCAGAAATGTGAGAAGAACGTATGATTTCGATACACCTTTAAATAAGAAGGTGGCAAACTTAAAGTATACTATATTATAAAAACACAATTCAATTTATTTAAAAAAAAAGATATTTATATAATAATTGTAATTGTTTAAATGTAGGCCTAATGTATGCTATACATAATATTAGGCATTGGTTTGGTAAGTCAGGGATTCAGTAAATATAGTATTATAGTAATTGTTTAAATTTAATCTATACATAATAACATGATAGTAAAAAGATTTCTTGGTAGGCATACACATTTGGTTTTTTAGGGAATTCAGTAATAACTAGTACATTTGAATTGTCCATACTCGTTTTTTTTGTAGAAAAACTATCCAAAATATCTGCACACTATTCATTAAACGATATAAATTTGGCATTTGTTTTCTCTTAAACAGTTACGATGTCGTGTTTAACGCGAAGACAGATGACTATTCACCGTTTTGTCTGTTTTTCTACGGACTCCCAGAAACTGACTGTTCTGGAAATGGAACAGCCATAGTACGGTATAAAAATTCGCCTGAATACGGTATGTATTCCATGTGTAGGTCTAATGATATTCCAACAGATAAAACCAGTCTTTCTTTTAAAAACACGTGTTCACTAGGTGAGTATATAATACGTATTGACAATTGTTGGATTTTATTTGATTTGAATTTATTTTGCCCTTGAAGTGTGTCTTGATTTAGGCTTAAAAATTTTTTTTTGTGGGACTTTTAGTGGGATCGTGTCGTGTAACCCAAATGTTACTTCAACACATGAATGGAATTATAATAGATAAATTCATTTATATACCCTAAATTATTTATGTTTGAAAAAATGATCAGTAGTGAGTAAACACGCCTCTAAACATAATAGGCTACATTGTTATTAATATGACGTAAAACGATATTTTTAATTCAATCAATACCGAGGCCTGCTCTATTTGTGTTTTCTCAGATCATGTAGATCCTAATTTGTACCATGTTGATTCAGAGTATTATGATAATAATGTAGCATTAAAATCATTTAATAAAAACATTAAAACTGTTTGTGGTGGACGTGAATATAATGTTGTTAAGAATCGGATAATTCAACGAATATACACAGGACATTGACTGTTCTCAAGAGATTTGTAAATGTACGAACATCATTACAGTGAAAGTTAGCCAGGTACTGTAAGAATTTATTTTTGGATAATTTGGTCTAATTTTGGTACACGTGTTCATGTGTATACAGAATGTAAAAGTACAAAAATCAGTTTTAATTTTGGAAAAAAATATATATTTATATTAGGCCTATATATTTATATTTGAAATAAGTTGTTTTGCAATTAATATGTAAGGATAAATTCAGTAATCGGCGAGTTATTCGCTGTTGGATGCGTATAAAATAAAAATTCAAAAAACCACCAATTACTCAATTTATACTATAATCTCGATTTAATTTCGTAATTAAATTGAATTTTAGTAATATAATTTAAAACGTACATGGTGTTAATTTGGAAATGGACGTTGAATACATTAGTTAGAAACAGTTTGTTTTTGTCTTATCTTGTTGAATTTACAGACAGGAATGGCTGTGATACTTCAATGCCACCGGCAGATTTCCCAAGATGTGGGTCAACGGTGTTTGATGACTAGTTTAATTATCATAGAAGATAGATGGTTAACAATATAATTAGGAAATTTCGAATTTTGATTTGTTGTAAAGTTTTCATTTTGTCCGAGTATGTGTCAGACTAATTTCCATCTCGCTTCCATAATTCCTGTAGAGAGCGTTAATTAGACACCGGGATCTCGCTTCTCGATACTTTTTCTCTTTATTGTCCTGGCGGAGTTTACAACTCTCTGATTGACAAAAAAACCAATATTGGCCTACGATGTTCAAAAATGTTTTATTGGTCAAATTGCACTAAGGATAATACTACATTACTAACAAATAGTTGTGAACATTAATTGAATAATCTAATTATCTTGATTTGAGGCGCAGGCCGTTTTCACATACATTATAATTTACAAATTTGTGGGTGCATAATTTAAATATCGAGTAAATTTTTTTTTTAAGGTTGAAAATACTAAATACTAAATACAACTTCAGTTGTAGTAAACAAACGATTATTTTGAACTAACATACAGTTGAAATAAACAAAAGTTTGAAGGTCAGCTTATTGAAAAAAAACACACAATTATAGTTTACTTATAAGGAAATGTTCATTAAATTATAAAGTGATTTTAGATATCGTGTTAATGACACAAGTATTCGGAAAACTAACTAATTTTCAAATGGAGCATATTATAATAACACCACAAAAACAAAAATGCCATATCTTTTCACACAATATGTTTATGTTTATTCAAAATGAATTTTGATATTTATGAACATATTTGCGAAAAATTGTGATGTTATTATGTTTTCTTTAATTTAGTTTTATTAGTGTTCAAAATAATAAGAATTACATTTTTTAATTCAAGAGATAAATCAAATATGAAACCCATTTTATTTTTTGTTATGAAAAAATCAATTGGTTTTTGGTTAACTTGATTTTAAAATGGATTGTTATTCTATTTAGTATATGAATAAAATAATGCTGTGAATAAAATAAATACTTATACATTTAATTATGAGATGTCAGTTTTCTAACTATATTATTGCTACAATACACCAAAAGTTAAAACAATAACTACATGGATTTAAAACTTGTTAACATACTTCACTGAATATTAAGGCAATATACTACACATGAACGGCACTTTTTTGACAACAGCACTTTGGAAATTACATGTTATTAAATCTTTACAATATTATTACAAAATAATAATGGTATGCTGGGGAATTGTACTATAATATGTGAAGATACGGTACTGAAAATCAGGTAAACATTGAGAGGATAATGCCTTTGATATACAAAGTGATTTAAAATGCAATTTTCCGTTTTTTTTAATGATTTCAATTAATCTATAATTTCTTATATACAATATTAACAATTTATTATTGAATTTTGGTCAAAGTGTCCTAGCTGTATCGACAGCATCTAGAAGATTCTTGGCATCCATTGCAAGCACATGTCCGGCAGCCAACATACCTTTCTTGTAATCTCCATCCAATGTTGTTGTGGCGTACCTCTGAGCTAGTTTCATCGCACTGATCAACTTAGCTAAATCTGAGCTGAGCACTTTGTGAGCCATTTGAACATCTCGATGCGTTTGCTCAGCTAACTCTTCAAGGACATTATCAACACTTGCTAATAATGTCTTCAGAGCCATTCCAATGTCCTAACAATAAAAAGAATAATAATTTGTTCAGTTTGTCGGTGTGTGGAAGGAAGCCTAAATAAGTTTTACTTTACGCATAGACTCTAAGAAAATAAGCAAAGTAAAGTAACAAGTTGGGCAGAAAAAGAGACAAAATAATACTATACGACATAATAATCAGTCATGGTCACTCATTGGAAAAGTCATTCATTGCAGGAAGGCTTTTAATTGCATGAAAGAAAATAAATCATATAACAAATATAGAAATTCAGTTAGAGAAATTTTAAAAAGTAATCCAAAACCTGTATTCATTTAAAATATTGAAGGTACGCTTTTTGTAAAATTTAGTGAGACACTTTGGCTAGTGAAAACCAACATGTGGAGTATGTGTAAACTGCTCATACTGTGGCGATAAAATCACAGAGCAGTCTTTTGTAATGACCTAGCATTCGACATTGGATTAAAGATGGAATCGGCAGATTAATTGAATCAAAAATGTCATAAAACAAATATGAAAGATTTGTATTAACTAAATATTTTATTTGTTGAAAGACCTTTCTATTCGTTTTTTAATAGAACAGTCACTCTTTCAACTTATAATATTCTCCATATTCAACTCATGAATATTCATTATTTACCTTAACAAGGTATATTCAACTCATGAATATTCATTATTTACCTTAACAAGGTCAACATATTGTTCTGATTTGACACAATGTACCATGTTGGCCATATTCATTACAGCTTTCACTACATTGGTTGTATTTTCAAAGACAAGATCATTGGTTCTATCCAAATCTAAAGTAGGGCCCGTCTGAAACAAAAATGAAGGAAAATAATAAATCAATAAAAAATATCAATTAGATAGCCAAACAAAGAAGAAAAGCTGAGGAACCATTTACACTGCTCCGTTCTCCGGCACTGTCGGCAATGAGAGCCTGCCGTAACAGTATTCACAGGAGCTTGAGTAAAAAAAGGTATCTGTATGCACCAGATATTTTAACAAAAAGCATCATAAAAAAAAGTACTAACCTCAACCTCTTGTGTTGCTCCTGTTGCTTCTCCAACAGATTCTAAAAAAAAAATGTAAAATTTGTACTTTTTTATAATTGCAATGATTGAGCACAATATTATCAAGATTTTCAACAAGAAATTATAGGAAACTATATTTCAACAAGAAATTATAGGAAACTATAATTCAAAAGATTCATCAAAAGTGCTTACCAGCCTCATTTGGTACTTCTGTTTCAGATGGTGCAATAGACTAAAAAAAACCCAAAATAATAGCAATTAAAATAAAAAACAAACATTGCACAACAATCATTCTCGCTGTATGTTTTTCTTTTTTCTCAGTTTCCTTCTCCTATCAACTATCTCATCCTCCACTCAAACCCATCTTACCTACCACAAAATTCCATGTGTTATTGTGTTGATGTAAAGTTCTTAAAAAAACTGTTGAGTTTCTCGACGTTTCGATCAATATGCTTTGATCGTCCTTAGGAGTGAGAATGAAACATTCTCACTCCTGCGGTACGTGGTGTACCGCAAACTTTATATCAACATTTGATTTCGTCATGCAAACCTTCAAACAATTTATTATTATGATTATAATTTAGGTAGCACTAACCCACAACCACAACTGGTTTTTGTTAAGACAATGGACTCAATAGAAGTACAGAATGATAGATGAGACCATTTGGTATGCACGGTTTAAGGAAGCCTCTAGTTTAGGCCTTCTAGACTGAAATAGCCGAGACCAAAACTAAAATAGCTATAATTAAAAGGCTATGCATCTCTGCATTAACAAACAACTTGATTAGTACTCCATACACGTTTGAAGGTTTGAGAAACGTCATTTGAAAATCTCATTGGAGTTGCTGATACTGCAAGCATTTACTAAATAAGAAAAATAATGGATGACTTACCGGGACAGGTGGTTGATTTGTTGTGACAATATCAGGTACTGAATCAATTTTTGGTTTCTAAATTAAGTAAAAATATAATTTTATTGAAAATGTGTTTGGCCTTTCAAAACAGTTACAATTAGGCTACAGTTTTCACAATGTTATATGACTAAAAGGTGTTGTTTTACAGTTAAATGTTGCTATACTTAAAGTTTAAAAAGCAGCTCAGAAACAGGTCATGAAAAAGGTACTCACCAGTGTTTCAGCATTAGTTGCCAGCCATTTTGAGTCTTCTTCTGATTCAAGTTTCTGTATACGCAACTGTTCTTCAAGCTGTTCTATTTCTGTTTTTCTTTGCATTTCTTGCATTTTTTCTAATTGTAATTGTTGGTCTTGTCTTTCCTGTTGGTCATAATTTGATTTTTATTTACTTGAAAAATCATTATAAAAAATACATACAAAGTGATAACATTAATACTGATAAATATATTTACAAACAAGTATATTTTATAAAGATTTTCCAGGACAGCCCAAAAAGTTTATTAGTTTATTTGCAATCCTTTTATATAAAAAAAATAATCTCAAAATTACAAAATATTGTGTTAAAACCAAAATATAATGAAAAAATAAATACATAAAAACAAGTTATTATAATCCCTACTGTGTATGCAATGGAACAATAAAATCAAGCAATGCTTACATTATATCTTGATATCTAACTAACTGTACTTACTTGTAAACTTAAAGGCCTGTTAGGTAATTCGCTAGATGCAGATTGTTTTCTAAATTTATTAGGTACAGCATACGGGTTTGATGGATCATGTAATACAGGTGTTGTTGGTACTGGAATCATTGGATACGATGGTCTTGATGGCTGAAATTATTCAATAGCAATTTTGTAAATGAGTATGATAGAGATTACCAGAAAAGTACTATTCTATTCCATTAGTATTTCGACACAGTGGCAGGTTAAAATGTATAATTAATGAAAAGTTTCAGTATCAGAAACAATTTCATAGGTTGCGGAATGACGTACTACAGCACCCAATTGAATTTTAGTCATGCACAGCAAATGGTGCAAAGTTTGTTGGGCGTAGGGCCCCTTAAAATCAGCTTCCGCTGGTTGGGTCACCCTCTTGAAACATGGTTGAATAAATAAATAACAATACATGAAACATTGCAGAAAATATTCACAACACAATAATTCTAAGATGGAGCAATGTGGAAAAAAATGTGTACAAGTTTAAAAAGGGCATAACTAACTTTCTATTTTGTCTTCACATTTTTATGGACAATTGTTAAAAATTCATAATTTGACAAAAGTAAAATGTAGTACCCTATGATGCAGATGCAAAAATGAATTAAAATAATAATTCACATTTATTTTAGATTGAAATTATAAACAAAAAGTTGTTTTTTTCTGAATCTGTTATAGTAATCCTATCAAGCATATTGATTGTATGGAAATGTGTATTGGAAATATATTGCATATTTATTGTATTTTATATTCTAAGAAATTTGTAAATGGAATGATTAGTGTTACAGTTACACTCTCTTCCTAATAACATGGACATATTACGAGTTGAATGTAAGCCACTTTGACATTCAAACAGCTGAAAAGGTGATTCAAACTGTAAGTGACACACAAAATGGCAGTAAAGTGACTACAGACACTAAACATGTCAAATGGATTTTGCATTTTGTTCATGAAGTGACACTAATGCTTTAACATACTAGTTAATTATTTTTTAAGATTACATAACACTTTATGTTTTTAGCTTTACAGAAGAGCAAAGGAAATACTAAATGAAAAATTTCTTCAAGCTCTCTTAATTTAAAAACGTTTTTTTTGTGAAACGCTGACTGCTTTTATCAAACACTATGAGGTTAATAGGAAGCCTGTGATTTGCATCTACTTAGTACCTATGCGTATGTGTTTCTGGTCTACATCTGGACATAGAATTTGCTAAATAGGTTCTCAGGGAATTAACATGACATAATTAGTGTCTAGGTCGCTGCAATTTGACAGCTTCCTACATATCATTTTGCAGTGTCACTAGCAAAATATCTGACATAACCAACACAAATTATAAAAATAATGAACTGTATTGTAAACTGGGATTTTTTATAGCAAAAATATATATAAATCCTAAGGCAAATTACTGAAAAAAAATGACAATGCTGTGGGTATCAGTGGCTGGATCTCAATGGAGATACAAAAGCAAAAAAAGCAAAAAAACTAAATCAAAACGATAAAGTAAAACAGCCAGAACAGTTAGCAGAGCTTTCGGCAACACTAGCCGTTCACCAGTGCAAGTGATTGTACAAAGTCTTGATAGATCAGGCCAAAAAAATATATATAAATGACTTACTTTTGGTGGTGGCTCATCAGCTGCCACTAAACCAAGAGCAACCAAATCTTGTTTTCTTTTTTCTTGTCGATTGATGGAATCCTCTGCTTTCTCCTCTTCATCTAATATTTCACTATTAAAAGAGAAAATATAAAAAAATCAGCAATATAATCATTTTGCTTTGACAAAACACTTTTTCTAATATATGTATAGACTAGTTTCTAATTCATTTCAGCTTATTCTTGGAAAGACTCTCGAGTTTGGTGACCAATGTATATTATTCAAAAGCATTACATCAAACACTAATTACCAGCTTTATTTTTAACTTGAATTATATTCTGCATTTTTCCTCCCTAAATATAAACTGGTATATCAATGTTGCTTGTGTTTGCAAACATATGCTACATAATTGTATTGTAGATGGAGAAGTATACTATATATTTAACCTTTAGTGTTTGCGAATTTTCTTTTTTTGTTTGTACATTTGTTGATATGGATGAAATTTCCGAAATAAAATAAATTGAAATGTGTGGTTGTTGTTGTTGAAAAAGTGATCTTAAAACAACATATATGCATAGAAATACAGCAATTGATTATAGATTTCCAACATGCAATCAACTGGGTGTTTTTAATCAGCCAGCTGGTGTCAGAACATTAGGGAAAAACATTTTTAAAAATTCACACATTATACAGGTGTTTGCAGCAAAAACTCTTGTTAATTTGTTGAAAATGCCTGTATAAACCTATTTCTGTACACACAATTTACAGTAAAATTACAAACAAATGGAAATACAGTTATTGAGAACCAATCCTCAAAAATCATCATCAATAAAAACCATCATCATCAAAAGATAATAGAGATACGTGCTAAACATATTTTCAGTTTTACGCTAATAAAACATGTGTATAAAGCGTTGTCTACACTATCAAACTTTATGTGACAATAAAAAGTGATGTGCCCATATATGGATATGATGATATTTGGGCATATCACTACCATATTTGGGCATATCACTACCATATTTTAGAACATCACACTTTTTAATAGTGTAGAATGAGCTTTAAGATGCATACCGAGTTAAATCCGACAACATGTTTAAAGTTGATAAATTACCACAAAGCTGACATCTATTCAGCAAACGATCTGATGCTACAAAACGGTGACGGTTCATCATAATGACTCAATAAATCCAAATAATGAATGTAATACAAATTCAAATGAAAGTTACAGTTTTAATATAAAATTTAACCAACAGCGATTCTTCAAAATAAATTAAAATATCCAAGTAAACAGATAGAAATTATGCGCAAGTTTTGTTTCAGGAACGTTCCAAACCAATGATTTCCAATGAAGTTGTCAATTTAAACTTTGCAAAACTGCATAATTAAGTAGATATATCATGCGACATTAAAAATAACCGACCAATCATCTTTCAGAACCACTACTAATGTAGTTGGAAACATATCCATTATAACATCCAATATAACAAAATCACAAAGGAAAAGCACTATTCAGTAATCCATGCAAACCTGTTTCAGAATCCGACGTTAAAGTACAAAATGCAGTTACAAAACTAGTTATATGCTAATGTAGATATATTTAAACTGAATGAAACTGATAACTGTAAAATAGAATGAATAGAAGATAAAAGTCAAACACTTTATGTCAATGCAAAGACTGCTAAACTTTGGATGGCATAATTCCTAATTGTGAGTCATTGTGCTATATTTGCTAACTACTCTTGTCATATCCTGTATAAATCTCCTTTTTCTATAAATCCTAGATATAATATACTTTCACATAGGATTATCTAATAATCTAAAATATCTGACATTTAATCCTTTTTATTATATTTTACATTTTTTCTGGTATTTCAAAACTACGTACTGCCATTTATTTTTCAATTGAAAGTGTATAAATAATCTATTTGTTACTAAAAAGTAAATAATTAATAATACTGCCCAAATATATTATAATATTAAACACTCTTTAATCTAGAATTAGTTTGGTACTGTAAAATGTGCCTACGCTGACACTAACACAAATAGACATTTTATTTTTAATTTAAATACCGGAATATTTATATAAAATATTGTTTTTTCCAATCATGTTTACTTAATGTAATATTAGGTACAGGTAAGAAATTACAGAAGAGCATAATAAAACTAACAAAAATGAAAACAATATTAGAACAATTGTAATAAAGAAATGACTGATTACTAAAAAATACAAATAAAAAAACCTTTCCTATGTAAAATACTATTAAGAGCCTAACCATGTGCATAAAGTATTCACTATTTATTCATTTATTCAAGATATTTAAGGTAAAAATTTGAAGTATACAATTTGTATACTACAGTATAATTACAGCTTATGATTAAAAAGAATAGACTATTTAATTAAGGAAGTCATTTGACAAAAACACTCTCTATAATAAATTACTTTGACTGACTCAACAACATCCTAATTCAATTAAAATCTCAAGCCAATAATATATAAAAAATACTCAAGATAAAATCTAATTTTTCAAATGGCTGTAGCATTACTGTATTGCTGACCTTTACCTAGTATAATAAGGGAGTCTGGTTTTGCAAAAGTTTCCAGTAATCTGGAAGTCAATTACACTGAGATATTTCCCTTGAATATTAAGTATTTCACTTAACTCAATAAATATTTAAATATTTCACTTATGTCAATAAATATTTAAGTATTTCCTTAAAATTGTATTCACTTAGATGGGAGATTCTTTTTTCATTTAAAGAGTCGGTGTTTCTTTTTGCCAATGTGTGAATGGTATCATATCATATCATTTATTTATTCGACATTATGTCCTGGGACCCCAAAGGCAACAGTGTCACCATAACATGAAATGTCTGGGCCCTAGAAGAACTCAACTACATAAATTAAAAATCAATGTACAGTTCAAAATTACATTTTAAAAATGGTAAATATGGCCACTGATTTTGAGACAGTTGACTGAATATAGAAACATACCTCAACCTGATCTTGAGATCTTTAAATGTTGGCCGTAATGATGGTTCATATGACCAACATAACGTCATAATGTTGTATATAGTTGGTGGGCACCCTGCTGGAAAAGGTAAACGCTCTCCTCGTTCAATAAGACCAATGATATCATTGTTCTTAATACCGTGGAATGGTTTTACTCCAAACATCATGATTTCCCATAAACAAACACCTAGATAAAAAACATAAAAAGTATTTAAGACATTTTAAAGTTAAAGGTTACATTATATAAAATAAAGTTGCTTATATTGTAAATATTTCTAGTGTAATTGTTTCTCTTCTTGTTTTTTTGTTATGATTTGTATATAGATGGACTATCCAAAATAAAGAAATGAATGAATTAATTAATAAACGTAAACATGAGGATAAAGTACAACTCATTCATATAATTTTCGAATAAAAAATTGTTACATACCAAACATCCAAACATCACTTGCAGCTGTTGTTCTTCTAAAATTGATAGACTCTGGTGCCATCCACTTGATGGGAAGTTTCCCAGGAGAAGCTAATTGTAAAATATAATGTTGTACAATAAAGGACCAAAAACCAACTACAGACACATGTCAAATAATATTAGAGTATTATTATTAAGTTGATGAAAGGACACCATTTAAAAAAATTGAGAGATCTGGGAGGGATCCTATGTATTCTGGACGATTTTGTTTCAGAATGTGTTACATAGCTCCTGTATGTATTGGTAAATTATCTTTTATTGACAAGCGCATGATATTTGTAAAAATGGTCTTATGTGTTGTGTCAAAAAAAAAATTATAATTTTGAAATGCTCAAATATGGGCAGAAACGTCTACTAAATTGATTAATGCAATGAATTTATGAATTTTAATTGGTATTTTTATATGTATTCAGATTGGCATAGTGGTGCACTCAGTAATGAAATTTAGGCATCTGCCAGTAAAATTTGGAAATGATGATGGAATTAGTCATTATAATAACCAACCTTTATAATATGATTTATCAGTATTTAGTAATCTTGAAAGACCAAAGTCGCCAAGTTTGACATTGTCCTCAGCCACAACTAGCACATTCCTTGTGGCAATATCTCTGCAAAATAATCAAATCAAATGTTTGTTTAAAATAGAATTGAGATACTGTATTAACATTAATAGTAGTTAAATAGTCATATAAATAATAATAGGTATTTAATGTAAATCTTCCAAATAAATAAACACACTCACCTATGAACAAACTTCTTACTTTCTAGATAAGATAACGCTGTGCTTATTTGGTAGGCAAATAGTATCAACGTCTTTAATGACAAATTCAACTTATTTTGTTGAAGATATGTACGCAACTAAGGAATAAAAGTAAAAGTTACAATTAGAAAACTTCTAATTCAACATAAATATTTTCTTTAGGTTTTAGAAAAACTATCCTGAAGTCAACAAATATACCTTGATGTATTGTAGGCACCAGCATGCCTAACAATATTGCTGTAGTAATGGCAGATTATCCAGTTGTATAAATTTAGGTATGTCCCGGATTAAGTGAGTAGCCAGAAGCCTCATTTAATATAGTGGGCATGCACTCTATGACTCACACATGTGATTTAAATCTTCTTTTCCTTGGCACCTCATTAACTACCGCCGAATGACGTTTCCCCAAGATAAAGTCAAGGAGGAAGTGGTACCATTAATTATGCATCATTTCTAGCACTTGAGTAAAGTTGAGTAGTATATGTTTAAGAGAATAGAACATATGTTTTCTCCTAATAAAGTTTATGAAGGTATCTCAAACACTTCTGCCTTCATCATTTTCCATGGTGTAAACTTCAGAACTATCCTTCGCTCATAATTTAAATGAGAACAGCAGGCTGGTTCAAATTTTTTACAGTGATTGATAAAAACATGAATAATGAAATAGATGATAAGTACCTGACCAAGAGGTGCCAGCTCCATGACAATCATATTAGGTTGAAAGTCTGTACAAATACCTATCAACTTTACTATATGTGGATGGTCAAATTGCTGCATTATATCTAAAACAAATAAATACTTATTATGAATTTCAACAAAAAACTCTCTTTCACCATATCCTCTATACTATCTTTAGATCTGCAAGACTTTTGGCTTGACCCTTTTACTAATTTAGCAGAAAAATATACAAACTATAAATGCAGCCATGTTGTTTTTTTTTATATTGTTTTCCATCAAAGTATGAGTTGCAAAATGTGTAAATGTCATACAAATAGCAGGAAATATCATCTGTACTTACAGGCTTCTTCTAAGAATTTTTCACCAAAGCTTTCTGTCTTGCAAGTTTTGACAGCAACTGGTATTTCTTCTCCATTCTAATAGAAAAAATTAACAATCCATTAATTTTGTGTCAGAAGACACTACGGTATACTGTACATATTCCACACACAAAAACAGGACGTATCTTACAAAAGTGTCACACATGTTCTCCCCAGGGAAAGGGTATTTATTATACAAAATATAAACCTTTTCTGAAACAATGATAATAACGTCACATAAAACCCACACCCCACCCAAACCATGCACCCCATTTTATGACAGTCGTAAAGCTGAATGTGCATTGATAACAATCTTTTTAAAAACGTGGCTGTTACTACAAGACTTTTCATAACGTGTTATTATTAACATTTTTGTTGCTAAGGTTTATATTTCATTGATAGGACATAATGTAAGGAAGTAAGCCGCAACGTAAGCGAATTGACCAATCAGAAATAGCACATAATCCATTGATTTTGGTTTGTCCATTTTCTTGCTTGTAGCTTACAACCTTGTGCTGTGTCTGATGGGGGAACCAAGCTTTAAGTTTCGGTGTATTGTATGGTATATGGTGTTTCAGTCTTTTGGTAGCACATTTAACTAATAGGACACCAATTTAAAAATTGCACCTTATCATGATAGATTCCTTTGTTGACATCTCCAAATTGACCCTCTCCTATAACAGCATCAATTGTGATGTCTCCCCTCAAGAGTTCGTAATCTTTGGTAGCTGGAAGTGCATAATCATCATCATTATCAACAATTTCTGCATAATCGTCCATGGATCCTAGGGGAAAAAACAAATATTTTTAGAGCAAATCAATAACTGAAATATATCCGAGGATTTCCTGGAAAGGTCAAGTAATATTAAATACGGGTCAGTCATGCATGTTAGAACATCAAGTAATAGATTAGTAGAATATCGATGGGAAGAGAAAAGGTTGATAAGGAGTTGAAACAGTGAAGAAAAAACAATGATTATTGATTAAATGTTTAGTTCGCAATTGTTTAATCTGATTTAATACTGGATCATAATAAAGGTTGTTTTGGTGTAAATCATCATCATCTCCATGGTAATATACACTAGATTGAAAATTCTTCCATAAAATTAATACCATTTTCGGAAATCCTTTAACAGTAGTTAAATTATTTACCTGAAAATGACTTCTTCTTCAATCCAATTCGACCAGCATGCTCCTGTGACTTGGCACTGAATAAATAAATAATTTAAATAATTGTAAAAATAACTATTGAAATACATATATTATATATTTCTCCACCAGAACGTCAGAACATTATGCATATAAAATTTAATTCATGTATCATACAGAAAACTAGAAGACTATTATAGAAGTGGGAGACTGAAACGGCGAAGTAAAACTTAGATTAGAAGATGTAGTTTACAAAATGGCCGTCATTTCTGTTTGAAATTTTTGAAATCAAAATGTGCAAAAGGCGTGTAGATTATTTGTATTTGAGAAATGATTGGCAATGAATTAAACATATTTTGTTAATAAATTTGAATACACTCGTTTTAGAATACAGTATGCAGTAAGTATCTCAGACCTGATATGGGCATAGGAGTAGTGGTGTGTGATCGCTGACCATAAGAGCAACCCAGGTTGGATTCTATTGGAGTTGAATTATTAAGATCATGAATATTATTACTCCTTAAGATCAACTATACTAATAATAAATTATCTATAAATGGCCATTATGTGTTGGTTAGGGCTGGATTTAAAACTTGAATTACTTGGTGTACCAAATTAAATTAATTTAAAATGAGATAAACTACCTGTCCACTGGTATTGAAGGCAATTCTCTATCTCCCTCTGAAAAAGAAAAAAAATAAATCTAAAAATCAACACAGAAATCAAAAATTGGTTAATAAATACTCTTTTAAATCTTCTTCTCATTTGGATTCCGTTGATAATTTTTGTAGAAAAGAATTAGTACTGCACATATTTTAAAATTAAATATAAAGCATATAGTCTATGTAACAATTCATGTAGAGGTTTGAAATTAACAAATGTAGTTAAACAATTTTGCGAATGATAATGATTGTGAACAATGATTATAACTACAGGTCTACCTCCAATTAAAGACCAAATTGGTTGCAGTCATTACATGATGAGCACCATATAAAATGAAAAAGAAATAAAATATAAAAAGAAATAAGAAATATAATGATCAAAACAATCCAACATTTGTGATGAAAAATGTCATAAAAAACCTCAAACTAATAAAAACAAAACAAATGAAAATGCTACTAATCAAACATGTTTGTGATGAATATCAATAACAAAATAATAAATATCAACCATATTGAACAAATAATCAATAAAAAAAAAACACAAAAATGAAAACCCCAATTCCAATAATATTTGTCATGACTATATTAAACAATACATGTTAAAAAAAGATTATGAACTTAAAAAACTAAAGCAATAATTCAGCATTTGTGATGACATTGTAGTTAAAGTTACATAGGTGGGACTCATAACAAAAGCAAGAACTGAATTTTGCCGACAAAAATACTCGGTGCATAAAATATTATGACACTGCAATATCAAGATGCTGAAACTGTATAGAATTAAAATCCTTTTTTATTTGGTTTGTGGGTTTTGAGGTAAACGTTACAATGTTGATATCTATCTTACATATAACAATGCCTTTTATTCACAGTGGTTTCAATAATATACACTACTGTGCCAATAGGTAAGTATTGTTTTCCTCAAACCATTTCACCTTTTGACAATTACACATTTCCTTTGACATGGGATGCAAAATTCAACAACAAAATCTACCATTATTCATGATAAATGTTTATATCCTGAATCACTATTTTGTATTCACATTTGTACTGGTTATTACATTTGAACTATGATTAATTTGTAGTAAATGAAACTTAAAGTTTGTTTAAATTATTAATTTAATGAAACGTGTATACACATTGCTTAATATTTCATTGTATGCATACAGTTTCTTTTCAACACTTATTGCCTGTGAAACATAAATTTGTACTTACTGTATATGTTTGTTAAGGATTTAAACACCCTTTAGTACTCAAGTTAGCCATAATGTCAATTAAAATATATTGCCCCACTGAAAACATTTGTTGATGCGATTTCATTTCATCGACAACAACAACACACACAAAATCTGTGCAGGAGGCACATATATTTGGTATATACCCGGTATAAGGTTTATCGATAAGTAGATGTTTCAATGAAAAATGATAATGATTCTTACTTTTTTTTATGACGGTAATGTTTTGTATTCATATTTCATGTAATTGAAAACAATTTTTGTTATATGTTTAAAGTTTGTCATGTGGCAAACTTTGCGACTTAATATGAAAAATATCAAAAGAGAAAACAAACAAATTTGTAAGAAAAATATTGTAGAAAAAAACAATGTATTTTACTCTTATCTAAAACATTAGGTAAAAGCCTAAATAAAAAAAATTTTTGAGCATTATAAAAATTACCACCATATTTCAGCTAAAATGTGGTGACAAGTAGACTTATAAATAAACAATTAAAAGCAATTGTTAAAAGTACACGGTACAGTAATAGCACTATATTTCAAACCACACTTTTAACAATTTCAAAGCATGGTTTATGATATCAACAGAAAACGTATGAAACAATGCAGGAAAGAAAATTGGCCAGCATAAAAATAGTAAAATATCAGACAATGTAGGTACATAAAATTAAAGGGTAATTTATGGTGTTATCGGAAAATTAACAAAATGACATTCATTGCAAAAACATTCTACATATGGGTGTGTCACTGCCACAAAGGGTGAACTTTGCAAAGGGAGAAGCTTATTAAATTATGTTTTACATTATATAATAGGTAATTAATAAATATTTTGTTTACATTCATTGTAAATGTTATTTTATTTGTTAATAAACACATATAAATCACCAAGATTATCATGATGACATCACCTACTGTAATTCTTATTGACCTTTTACTGACAAGTTTTATTTTGACAAATGACATTGGATAAAATACCAATACAATGTCATTGACATTGCCTATTCTCCTTTTAACAATATATATGCAGGCAACAGTTCAAAGCAAAGGCTATAGTTGTCATATTTAAAATTGAACAATGTCATTGCAAATACAGCACTTACAATATAGCAAAAATTGGTAAGTTTTTCAGGCTAAATACTACATTTTTAGGCAAATATCAACAGAACATGCCTATAGATTTTCAGGAAATAAAATGATGTCGCCATTGTCACTTGGCCACTAAATTCATTTAGGGAGCTTAACTTATTCATTGTTGTTTGGAATTGGTCTTGTTATTCACTATTTATTTGTTTATTCTTAATTTCTGGATGAAATAATATGATTCTCGATATGATCAATAGTCTTGAAGATGGTGATGCTAAATACGAAAATCTACGCCTATTACAGTATGAGAAAATGTGGTAACAACATTGTTATCAGTAAGCATGTGATTGCAGAATATAGCTACGCTTAAATAATCTATGATTTAACAAAGACTAGATGGTAACTCTTACTCTGAAGCCTAGCATATAGCTCACTCACTCATAACATTAACACCAAAATCACAAAAGCAATACACAGTGCAAATATTAAAATCATGAGTCACTACAATGATATATAATTCAAATAATATATGACCATGGTGATAAAGTAACAACAATAACAACAACAACGAAGTGGAAATGCTGATGTACTGTATGCTAAACTTACTTGGATAGCTGTACTCTGATATTGTACGTACATAACCTAAACCTGTTGATATAGTATTAAAACAATTCTTTTTATAAATGAAAATTGTAAAATAACAATTGGTCAATATAAATATTGTGAAAGAGATTGACAAGTTACTTTTGAGTAAATAATAATAATAATAATGATATCCTAGATTTATAAAGCGTCTAATGTTGTGAAACTTCTAAGCACTGTAATACAAACGGAAAAAAAATAAAGCCATATCGAAGTATGGGAATATCCTTCGTCGCTAACAAAGGTTCTGTCTAAATTGAACCCTGTTAAGAACCAGTCGTGTCCCAGTCACACACAAAACACTTTGGACCCTTTTAAATGCTGCACAGCTTCTAATGTACAGGGACCCATAGAACAAGGCGAATTGTAGGACAAATAATCACTTAATAATAAACTGAAATTGAAGCTTTGGTTACCACTAGGGTGCAACATATAAAGTGTGAATACATGTTTACAATTTACATATTGTGCATAAACAGCTCAGGGAAAACAGTGACATATAAAAACTTGCCAGCTAGGAGGTTTGTAGGGTTCAATCAAATGAACCACCCTTTTTCTGAAGTACCTTTTAAAATTAAAGTGCTAGTAAAAAGGCATAGCCTTTTTTTTTGCCAAGATTACTTATTCGGTACACAAATCACAAAAACAATGTAGATTGACGTTCCCATGCAAGGTTTAGTGTATAAACAATGTATAATACACAGAATATAAATGTACAGGAGATAGCTTTCCTCCACATGATTGATGTTTTTAGTTAGTTAATTAATTAACAATAAAATCTAAATAACTTACTAAACATAAGGTAATCTTTCTCATACAAATAACCGCATCGTTTGGTCAAATAGTCAAAGTTACGGAACCACCAGAACATATTTCCAAACTTTAGTTACAGTTAGCGAACAAGGTACAATGTTTTGATAGCTGCCTAGACAATGGCTAATGCATAGAATTCTAATAATTATAAAGCAATGACACCTGCAATGATACATCCTCCATACGTGGTTTATTGCTCTACCAGTTTCCTTTCCCACGCAACAAATATTATACATAGACATTTTTTGTTTTTGTCTTGGTATAAATAAAATAAAAATGTCAATATTGTTTTTGAAAATTGCTGACATTCTTGGAAATACAGGAACTGACTGTAGTTAAATAATATGATTATTATTATATACAGTAGAGACAAATTTTTTACATTTTTGGACGTATTACTTTTTGTAAATTAAACTTGAACTAATCAATAAATCCAAAATATCTGCTTGCCAGTAAGTTGCTTGTTTGCTACTTTGACAAGCCAAGGTTTGCTGGTGGATAAAAAAGTAAATGTCTAGCTCTGCATGGATAATAAAAGCAGGCGGTTGAATACCTGGATAACTATGCTTGTTCGCTACTTTGACAAGCCAAGGTTTGCTGGTGGATAAAAAAGTAAATGTCTAGCTCTGCATGGATAATAAAAGCAGGCGGTTGAATATCTGGATAACTATGAAATAAAAAGAAAACTTACATATATTGCTATATACTACAAAACTGTTGTGTTTTCCATAATAATTTATAGAAATTATTTCAATAAATCTTTGTCTATTATTATACATCTATATTTAATATTCAACTTAGAAATGCACCAAATCGGAATCAGTTGCAACATTGCCGAGCAACACTCTGGAGCTTAACAAACACCATACAAAACACCAGTGCTGACGACCCGGTGTGTAAAACTCTGGTGTTTGCGAAAGGTATATATTGTAGTGTGTTGGTTGCATGTTACAAGCAGTTGTCCATGCCAAGTGAATTAGTAGCAATTCTAAAGATTTTCAACAAAAAGTATTATTTTACCATACTAATCTGACATTTTATAAAACTTTTTCATCATCTACTCTGTTAAAATACTATTGTATCCTGGCCTAGGTAATCAAAATGAATGTGTTTCAATGTATCAGAAAGAAACATGGTCGTTAGTGGTCAGAAATTATAGTATTTTGTCGCTACCAATGCACATCTAAATAGGGAGAACCAAAGAAAAACATTACATACTTACTTGAATATTATATCACAATTAATGTTAGTCATTAGCTATGATCGCAAATTGATATTCATTGTGAAGGAACTATCTCTTTGAAGCTACCCTGAATATCTGCTACAAGATTAAGCTACAGCATAGAAAAGTTGCTATACTATTGAACCACATGTAATGCACTGCTAAATACTACAATAATTGTACAGGACAATGTCTAGCACTTTCACTGCCCACTACAAAGACAGGAAAAAATACAGATCAAGTGTGGTTGGTATATAAAGGAAGTGAAATTTGGTAGTTTAAGATTACATCAAAGATGCTTGTTGGGTTAGCCATTCTGACATCAAGTAAATTCTGAAAATGCCAAGATTTTTGGTTGATAACTGGTTATAATGATAGAAAATGATCTTCTGTAGTTTAATTAAATAGCATTAATAGCATAATTATCAGAAGAAATAAACTCAAACAAATCTATAAGAAAGAAAACTATGAAAGAATGTATTCAAACTTTAGTCAATGCTACATTTACAAAAATGATTTTTAAAAATAAATCACATGGTACAACCCAACCAAGTTATTACATCTAACCTTTTAAATGCGGACTAAATTAGAACTTAAAATTTGGAATAATTAATACATGCAAAAGTACTGTATAGGCCAACCACCCAACTTGACCAACTTCAATGAGCTTACACTTATACAGTCAGTATGGTAATGAAACCAATTTAGGAAGAAAAATATTAGTACAAGAAATATGTTTAATGTTTAAAGATTAGTAAATTCAACAACACCAAAAAAGCGAAAAAAAGTTCAAAATTTGAATTGGTATGAATTCATATTACATGCAAGAAAGAAAAAGATGTTAATTTTAAAAATATGGTTATAGGTACTTACTAGCATGCCTGGTATCATGGGATATCCTCCTGGCTGGTGGCACTGTTTAGCCAATAGACAACAACGGTTTGATTACAATACATGAACACACACAATATCATGCAGAACACAGCAAGAACCATGTGATTGGGGGAAATCATTTATCAAGAAACTCAATGTATAAATAGACATATTCTATGTTCAACCAAGGAAGAAAATTGTTGTAAAGGAAAATTTTATAAAGACAGATGGTTAGTTTTACCGAGACTGTGGTATGTTCTACTGGACAAGCTGCATGAATTGTAGCCAGAATGTGGATTAGACTTTTCTTTGTAAATATGCTGGCAATTCTGCCAATTCGACCAAAATGAGTCCATTGCGATTAGCTTATTACCCTAATGTAACAGACTAGGCTCTTGCAGCAGGAAAGAAGAGTACACATTTACAACATGCTAAAATGAAACCGTATTCTACTTGACAATGCACAAACATACATCTTTCAAACATGCACAACCATACATCTCTGAAACCATGTTTGTTTGTTATTATTTATTTACACTGGCCGACCTCTTCAGTCACAGACTGGGCGACCAGAGGGCCCAGTTATGATCAGTGACTGTGATGTACTAATCCACCGGGGTAACCCCCTAATCGTCTCGAAAGATGCACTACAGTAGGTTCACATGAGCTATGTACACTGGACCTATGGTATATAGTCCTTATCCGGAAAAAACCTTGTTAGAACTACCAAAAGACTGCATAAGAGAAAGGTCAGACAGGATATTAAACAGAGGGTAGGCACATAATTACTGTACTTAATTAATTATGTAGTTTAAATAAAACAATGGATATACACACCTTGGGGCTTAACAACAGATTCATCATTTTGGGTGAAGAGACGACAATATCCATCAATCAAGTCTGCCATGTCCTCAGCTATGCTTGTAGATGGTGTTGTAATGTATACCGCCTGAAATAAAAATAAACATTTTTAAATTTACGCACTTAATGTGAACCTACACTTTGCTAATTCTTAATGACAACATTGTGATGGGTGAGTATAAAACAACATGGAGGTTTTTGAAAAAAAAAAACATTTTGAAGAAAAAAACAATTATCAATGTTCCAATACATATTTCATTAATACTTCATCATCAGTTAAAGAGTTTTTGATTAGGCCCTCTATGAACCCATGTACACATAGGAATGATCCTCTACTCTTTTTAATACAGGTTTTATGTTCTACACAATAGACAAGACAAATGTGTAAAGGATTTTGTCTACTGTAGGGATACAACCAATATATGGCAAAGACAAATCCCATGCTATGCTTATTTCTTTACCACTAGGCCATATTATTCTCATACTGGTTTACAAGAAAATAATAGAAAAAAAAACATTGTAACTAAATTATAATTTTGTACAGCAAACAAAGATTCTTTAAAAGATAACATCATCACTTTTCATCTCAACATATGAATATGAATAATACACTAAATACACTGGATAAGAGAAAAATAGAACTATTTCATTCAATATCAAGTAGTACATCTGAAAGTTATGGCATTTATTTGAAAGAAACAATTAAACAATAATAATTAAATATAGAGTAACATATAGAAAAGAAACTTGATTACAGAACAGTAATGGTAAGGAAAAATAGAACAAGATAATGTAATTTGTCAGATTCATTAGATACAATAGTGTACATTAAATAACATTGCTTTATTAATTTATTGGAAAATTGAAGGAGGTTTAATGAAAAATAAAAACAAAACAGATGACAAACATTAAACATCATAAAATATATCATTATGACCTAAACAGATATTAAAACAAAAGCATTAAAACTTGTTATGAGCGAGCAAGCAAGCAGATGATAATGAGTTTAACAAAATGTGAAACTTATCACCATAAAATGAGACATGATGTGGTCAAATACAGTATGTATTCACCACAACATGGTGAATTTTGTACAAAACTAAACCTTGAGGCCGGTTCACACCTTAGTGGATTGTTCGTTATCCAGATTGGGAGCTAAATATAATTATGCCTAACCGATCACTGTCTGGAAAGGGTTAACGGTTATTCGGATTAGAAACGAGCCAACGGTTAGTAATTTTTAAATGTTTCTTTAATAATAGTCACCAAATATTGGTTTTAGGAGTTTGTTTTCTGTGATTCTTTGATTTTTGGTAAAATATTCATGTGGATGATGTTAACTGTTGCGTGTATGAACATAGCATTAATGTTTTAATTGATTGATTTTATAATAATAACGAAGCATTGTAATTGTTTCACTTTCTGGTAAATTTCAAGAAAATAGAATATTACAAAATCTCAAATTTTCACAATATGTCTCATTCTCTGGTTCAATAGTAAACAAATTTAAAAAGAAAAAAGTTATCATTAAATTAATTGAGATGCAAAAACAACCAAAATGATAAATAAATCTGTCAGTTTTCAGCTTTAAAACCAGGTAGGAAATACATGTGAAAAACAGATTATCGTATTACAGGTATAAAATGGTATCATTCAACCAACACCATGGTGTTTCCACCAAACTCATTAGCATCAGTATGATGGTTCAACAAAACTACAGTCTTCTTTCTATATTTTGATTATACTTTATACTTACATGAAAATCTATTGTTTCGTTTCCTGCGAAATTGTCTGGGGAGGGAAACTACAGGAGAGAAAATACCATGACTAGAGAGGTCAGTTATTATATTAATATTTATTTTTACACTGTAGGCAAGACTACCCTATTACAAATTGATCAGTATATTAATATAGTTTGAAGTAATTTCTTTTATGTTCCATTCACTGAAAAAGAATATATAAAATAAAAAATGTTCTAGAATGTATCTCAAAGAAAACAAAACAAGTTTGCATCAATCTATCAACATCTACCAGGCTTGTTTACAAAGTTTCTATTTAAAAAGTAAAGTGCTTTAATACTTAAAGTAGAAAAAAATATGTGTATTGTGACAGGTTTTCATTGGGTACATTTCTGTATCAATTATTATGCGTGATAAAGAATTTAGGACAAAAGCAGAAAAACACTATTTTTCTAAAAATGTAAATCAAGTCTTATCGCATTTCCAGTATTGTATCGGCCCCACATGCAGTGCGTGGCAATCATTAGACCATTGGCACCAGTAGTGAGAGAGTGATGGAATGAAAATATATTCATACTCTAATTGGCTATTTTGAATTAGATTAGGTTAGATTAGGTGAAATATTGACATGCTGTAGATACATGCATGTTATAGGTTAGTACAGGGAACATTGTTGGTAGTTTTCGGGACAAAACTACCTTTTACAAGCTACATGTTCATATTGTACAATAGGAGAGGAAAAGGTCAATACAAAATAGGCAGAATGAGGTGTGACAAGGCATATCTTGAAAGAAATGTTTGTAACCAAGCAATTGTTTGGATTGTCATAAAATCGAAAGATCCACAGAAGCTACAAAAGGCTCTACTAGTATAGTTATTACAAGTTATAAATATTAAACTTTCCAAAAATCAAGAAATAATTTTGCCACTTTAGCATACTAAAGTAGCAAAAAGCTATACAAAACCAGTGGCGTATCTAGTAGGGGGGCCGGGGGGCCCGGGCCCCTCTGATTTCGTTTCCGTCGGCACATCATCGCGGCCGTCGGCAAACAAAGGTGCCGGGAAAAAAAAATAAACTATTTATTCTGACAATAATTGAACTGTTAACATAATTCTTTTGAGTGTTTGTTTTACATATCATATCATCATTGATCCCTTCAGATCAACTATTTTTTTTTTTATTACATCAAACGAAACACGTTAAAAATGTGTAGCACGTACGTACGGCCGTACGCGGTAGATTGTTTACTCAAAAGTCTTTGACCTTACCCTAAAACCTTGTTTTTGCATGCAGTTGAGCCTCTCATGACCTGAGATTTGTATGTCTTCCTACGCTAAGAGATTATATAGTTCCACATGCCATGTGCTTTTTTGTCTAAGATATATTTATTATAAGTGCCAAAAACCCGTTTTTTTTTCTCGATATGAGGCCTTTATTATTCAAAATATTTAAAGAAAAAGCACATATACCATAAAAAATATCCATGTATTTCATTTTTGGAACAGAATATTACATGAGGCTCAACTACAAAACCACCATTTTGTGATATGATGTCATCGTAAGCCAATCAAAGCTGAGCTTTCTCGCGATTGGCATTGCTCACGGTTGAATGATTTAGGATTCTAGCTGATTTGATTGGTGGTGGATGCGAATCATCCGCAGCGGAATGTTTTCTCTCGCGCGTGTACCATGAATCTCTCTGATCGTTACTACACAAAGTTAGAGCAATGAATTTGTCCGAATTCCGTTAAGTAAACAACTTTATATATTTTATAAGCATTATTTAATAACATGTTTTATTGATATTTCCAATGGTGATATATAAAATAAATTACTAAAAAACGTAATTATATGTAATTATTTAAACCAAAAATGGCGTAGTTAATAGAATTGTCGACTGAGGCCGCAAATTGTTTTACTTCTTTCGTGGCTAAAAACGATCATTTTCGGCGATGTTTTAGACCCTATATTTCGAAAACTACAAGTCAGATTTTCCTAATTCTTTCTTTATTGTAATATGAATACAACATACTAACAGATAATGTTGGTTTGGTTTTAATTTTGCATCGTTATCCCATATAAGACAATATGACTATGTAATCCTAGAACATATATTGATCAGAGACGTCGTGTAGTATGTACAGATAATGACACCAATTTTGTCGGCAAATTGGCAATTCCCGGCCCCCCCAACTTCAAAATCCTGGATACCCCACTGTACAAAACTACATTATTGCTACAAATTATAACAATGTATAGAAACAAATACAAAAACTATGTTTATAGACACAACATTCGGTAACTTCATAAATTATTTAAGTATAGCTATTTTTCCATTAATCATACAGCCAGTTTTATGTCATATTTAAAAGTAACTTAAAAGTACTTTTACTTAAACAAAAACTACAATTGTATCATTAATACCTGTGCATCATGTTATCCACAAGTTGACTCAAAATAGTCAGCTACTATTAAAAGCTATTCTATAAACATATACATTATTTTGTATTGGTTATTCATTTATTCATTCATTCAATGTTTTATTTCGGAATCTCTGTTCCACAGAAAGTAACATTACATATAAATTAACAATAGACAAATTGTAGATACAAATTATGAGTTTTTCACTGTAAGTAATACCAGGTAAGGGTGAATCCTCTGGTAATATGCCTACAGTATAATTGATTTATTGTCAATGTGAATATCGCCCTCTACGTCTAAGGTTAAATCTATGTCTATGGTTTGAAATCTTCTCTATAGTGAAAATGTTTTCCAGCATTTAAATATGATACACTAAACATTAATACTTTCATACTAACCTCATTTGCACCTGTAATCTTCAGTTGTAGTAAGCCCTTCTTATCTTTATCCTTAGTCAAACTCTGCACGGACAACACCTGACTAAAATCTGCCATTTTCGTTGGCTGCAAAAACAAATTAAACTGAATACATTATTCAAAATAAAATTGCATATTTATCCAGACACCAAACTGTAATGTGTTTAACATGCCAAATGCAGAAATGTTTAGTGTATGGCACAACCATATGGCGTGTTACAAATCAAGCTAATCAGATACGCCTAGTGGTTCCTCCCCTCTGAAACAAATTATCTTGATGATAATTAACCGATAATTCAGTGTTAGTAACATACACATTTAACCAACAATCATCATTATTCTATCATTCGATAACCATAACAACAAAGAAAAACAAATATAGTGTACAGTAAGAATAGTAAACAGTCATATTCATTTACAGTACAGACAGCTTGTACTATTTTGATCAAGTCTGAAAAGATAGTTAATGGAGTACAGTACACACCCAATTGAAATTACATAATTTATGTTACAGAAATATATCAAATTTTGTATTAGAAATTAGTACCCTCATTATAGAAATTATACAGGGTTTTCAAAGCACGATTTAAAAATGTTTTATTGATCGGGCATGTGGATTTAGGCCCGAGACAGATCCAAGGCAGCCCCTGTCATGATCAGCAAACTAATTTCTTTATCATGCCTGAAAAATGAGGCAAATACACTAAAGCACAATGCAATGCAATGCTTCCCTGGGCACAGACACATTTTCAACCCATGCCTTTTCACATGCTGTAACTCAAGTTCATTATCATATTGTTCTCTCGAGTCTTAACCTTATTGTAAAGACTTGCAGTAACATTAGTGGTCATAAAAAAAAAAGTGTGCATGTTTGCCAAAATGTTTGTTGTTGTAGGGAGTGAAAAGATGGTTGTGTTTTAAAGTGCAAAAAGGCATAATTATAATGATGTTTTATATAAGAAACTGTGTATATTTGTATTAAACTATTATCAAAATGGTTATCATTTTAAGGATATGCAGCAGAAACTGGCAAAAAATTGACTAAAAATACATTCTTAGTAAATTAAAATCATGTTGCTGTTAACCTATTTCAGTTGGCATGCATTAACTGATACTGTATTAAAAACTTTGATGATACAGTTCCTAAATACCATACTGTTAGTCCATTCTGTCAATATCAGTCCTTCAGCATAAGGACCCAGATTATTTGCTTTTGAAATACAGTATGCTTTGCATTTTTATAAAATTGGGCCAGAACAAAAGTGTTTAACAACATTAGCAAAAAAAATCAGCTATAAAAAGTCTGTCATTATCCACATGAGTTTCGGAGAGTAAGCAAAATGACTTTATGACTTGAAAGCTGTATTGTCAAGTGGACAAAAGCACATTATCAATACAAGTTAAACTTCTAGTCATCTTGAACTTTTGTTTAAAAAAAATGTTGTTAGTTTTCTTCAATCAAGTGCATTTTCAAGAGATACTTGCCAGTTTTAAAATTAAAAAAATATGATTATACCTTACTAATTCTAAGCTGATACATCTTGGTGATAACTACAAACTGTTATTTAATTCAATCTGAATATAATTCACCGCACAAAAAAAAATTAAATGTTAGAGATTTGCCAAACTGAGTAAAGTGTACTTTATCCAAAAACACACATTGCAAGTAATTTGATAAGAAAAATGTTAAAGTCATACTCTACCTTGAAAGACGGACTTCTAAAATGGCAGTTATTGGAACTCTGGGAATTATAACAAATTTTCAGTAATTGGGGAGAGCACACACACACACACAGTTTATGCATCATACATACAATTCTCCCATTCAAACATCCAAATTATACATATTGTATATGTCTACCCCATGACTAATGTTCATCTTAATCATGGTAAATAAGTCTTGTACAAAACGTTTACAGTGTTTATAGTGTTCACTTTTTCCATTGTAGGTTTGTGTGGGAAGCAGTACACAGAAAAGTAACAGTGCCCTCATTGTCTTAACTTAAGTACAACCAATGTAACCTGTAAGACTTGTTCACTAAATACCTATGTTAATAATAAAAGGGTACATGATTTGTAGTTCAGGGTGAATTTCTATGAAATGGGATTGTAGTGTAGCAACAGTAAAGTTTAAATTACAAAACACATGACAAAACCAAACCAATACTCTTTCCATTGATAATTCAACTAAAATAACTGAATCACGCACAATAACAATGTTATGTTAAAATTAGGTATATAATATAAAACAGATTTTCTTAAAAACAAATATAAAAATATAAAAATGAATACATTAACTCAATACATATGGAAAAGTAGAAAAACATTTTAAACATTTTTGTAAACCTTTATAGAATGAACTAAACAACAGACCAACTAGACATGGTACTATTAAAATAGCAGAAAGTGAATCTCAAAAGTCAAATACATCATACTGAACGTCCAAGACTGGCATTGTGATAACTTTGGCGACTATTCAAATTCAAGCATTTGGTGTAGTTGCATAAGCTATCACAACGATAATTGGATTGTACATGTTAATACTTAACTGCACTGAAACAGCATAGTGTTTGTTAAAAAAGATTATTGAAAACATTGCAAATTAAGAGTCACCAGCTAACAATACATACAAGACATAGACACAATCATAGACCTTTTTTAACACAAACTAGAAAGCGTATCGTTGTAACTTCGCTGTTGCCTAGAGTTGACTCTCTAGTTTAAGTTTAGTATCTCTATTCTTTACTCACAAGACAACCTGTTGGTGCAATGCTAGCATTTTTCAACATTTTGTTGAGTAATATATTCCTCAGTTCCACTGACTTCCTATGTTCATTATGTTGCTGCATGTGGTAAACCAAATGTTTTACATAATACATTAAAGTAATCAATTATTTAATATTTTTAATTTTGAATTGAAATATTTTATTT
The DNA here is from genome assembly GCF_964355755.1 of Antedon mediterranea. NCBI lineage: Eukaryota > Metazoa > Echinodermata > Crinoidea > Comatulida > Antedonidae > Antedon > Antedon mediterranea. Next base: position 23,231,872 of record NC_092675.1, read on the forward strand.
ATACTGGGTGTCCTCTTCAGTCGAAGCATAGTCTTCAAGAGGGCCCAATTATGATCAGTGGCTGTGATGTACTAATACACTGGGGTAACCCCCTACTCGTCTCGAAAGATGTACTAGTTTCTTTAAAGTGCACATGAGCTAGATGTGTACACTGGACCTACAGTTTATAGTCCTTATCCAAGAAGACTTGTTCTACCACCAGAACCATGGAGTGAGTGAGCCTCAAACCCCTGCCGATATTATGGCTACGTAATTACAGTTACACTGTCTTAACCGCTCGGCCAATCACTCTTAAATTGTAAACAATTAGTACTGGTGGAGCATATAGAACAACACTGGTGAACAGAAATCTAGAAAATGCAAATTTTCTGGTTTTATTTTGCTATTACAAAACTTCAGATCCACTAAATTGATCTTTCCAAATTAATAATCAATTTATTTTGTTTTTAATTAATTTATTCAAATATCAACAAATCACAGAAAAAAACTGAATTGCATGGGATTTTCAAAATACAATAAAATCAACAAGTACAAGGACTAACAAAATTTAACAAAACATTACAAAAGCGATAAGGCATCATAAATTTTTTCATGAGTTTTCTAGTTCTATAAAACTAAGACATCCAGTTTTATATTTATAATATTTAAGATATCTGAGATGTCTAAATTATAGTTATCTAGACACCAGAATAAAAGTTGATACTAACATGAAATTGAAACTATTATCACATCATCATATTGATATTAAAATTGTTTTATGGAAATTAAGGGATTGTTTATTAGTATCATAATCTCTTTCAATAATAACCTAGACATTTCCTGATTCTTAAACCAATGGTAACTATGTCTGTGTGTAGTAATAAGAGAGCTCTAAACAGAGGAAGGAAATTAAATTCTATAACTATTGGGGCTTGTGTTATTATATCATTATAACAATGTTTTTATGACCAGTACAAGAAACATAAGGTCAAAGTTCAAAATGGTAGAAAGATATAACATTTTCTATTTAAACTACAGACAATTTCAGAAAATTAATAAATATTATGATTTATTTATGCAACAATGCCTGGAATGCAATATTTGAATGGTTACATATCAGTTGGAAAAGAAAAATCTTGTTTTAAGAATAAGAAACTAAACATAACATTATAATATAATATTTCCCATTAAAATATTATTAGTTATGGAACAACGGGAAAAACAATTGACTTACAACATTGGCTTTGTCTGTTAAACAACTAATTCCATCATCAGGACCAATTACCAACTCTACAGATATACTCCAACCAGTCTGAAAAAGTAGTTAAAATCATGGATAAAAAAATAAATAAAAAACTACAATTAATCATTATGAGCTGGTTCACACTAGTGGATTTTCATCCTGTTGGGTTAGGCTATCCATAAGTAGCCTAACCAGTCACACTTTGTAAATAGCAACCATTAAAATTAACCTAATGTGTCCATTTTTGTAAATGTGCTTATAAAGCTGTAGATATTGTAAAATATGATAATATTGTCAAATGTTCAATATTTCTATTTTTTTTATATATTTTTTATTCAATAACATGTTTATTGTGTACTTTATGGCAATATTAAAGCTTCCGACTTGGATGCAATGCAAGGATGTAAGTGTACCGCAACCCATTGGACAAATCATTGTCAATGTCACAAATTTGGAAAGTCACACATATCTCTATTGAAATCTGTAACTTCTAGTAAGAGTAAAGTCAGGATAAAATATGTTTCTTTATGATAATTTCCTTATACAATATACCCTATTATCAAATGGTTTGTTCCATAAGATGGAAGCCAGATAAGTTTAATTCTATTCACTGGTTATAAACCAAAGGATGTAATTGAAATTAAAGTTTGTAATAAAAAATGTTTAATGTTAAAATGATGGATTAGCAGTTTCCTTATTTGATAATATGACACTCTTTATTTCAGGAATTATAGCATAATAAAATAAACTTAGTTAATAAAGAAGATAACAATACGCTACAGTATTTTGGAAGAGGTTAAAGATGTATTGTCCCTTGAAACACAAAAAAATGAAGGTCAAAATATTCAAAATTTATCAAAGTAATATTAAAGTTATTCACTTCAAGTCGAAAATTCGAGCCAAAAACAACAAGTTACGTAAATTAACAGGTAAATTAATTTGATTACATTTTGTCGGGAAAATCGTCACAAGCGAAAGTAAACAAAGATTTTAAACCACGAGTATGCATTATGCATGATGCTAATTAGGATTGTTTACAACTCGTCACAGTTGAGAAGGTGTTTTCACACAGATCGCGAGGAAGTTTTATGATTATGCATACAGAGTAGCCAAACAAGTGCGTTGTATTATGAGATATGTTTTGATTGAAAACTTATTTTTTGAACAAAAAAATGTCTGTTTTTCAGTTAAATTATTATTTTTTTCGACTAATTTTTGGTGAAAGTTAATAACTATTATGACCTTGACTTTTTTTTTAAATCTTTTATTTTTAATTTTTTTTGGAATTTGTCAAAGGGACAATACATCTTTAAGGTTTCTTTTCCTGCATCTATTTGAAATTGTTGTTGTGTGAATTGGATATTCACAAAATTTAAAATTGTACATTTTTTCACATTTGTCTGTATTATCCAATGTATTTAGCCTATCTCTAAAACTGGAAAAATATTACAGATTGTAATAAATAAATAAATACAATTTTGTTTTTTAAATAAGTTTTGAATTATACACATTTTAAAATGACATTCAAATCAAGGTTTTGCAATGGGTTTGGAAAAGAATTTGTCCTCGCAAAAAAATATTTTCTGTGTTCTGATTGGCTATTACTAAAAAAATGTTGCCATAACCTGCATGGTAACCCTGACAAGATGTTGGGTACACTAAAAATTGATTTTAGAAATAAATTGAGATACAAAGTTTTGATTAATTCTATACCTTTCTGTTATCATAATAACTGTAATAAACTGTACTTACTCCTAATGCACATTTAAATTTTTCATGGTCATATCTGTGTACTCTTGATAAGACTTCAAAGAATTTAAACACACACTGTTCTTCATTGAGGTTGGCAAACTGCTTGAAGTGTTGTAGTATTAACCGGCGCAATACTTTAGGCTAAAAACAGTTTTGAAATATATCAAAGTTTATGGTTAATACAAGTTCCATTCACACTAGATGTTTTCAGCAACTATGTTACCAAATTCGTAGCTAGAAAAATCTCTAACCACTGTCCTAGTAAATATTTGAGGGGCGCTTTTCACTCTATGTTGGCTAGGTGAACATTTTTACTCAGTTTTTCTGGGTAGGCCTGTTTTTAAAAATGTTCTAGGTTGTTTGCACAACAACATGTTTTGTGTTTTTAAATGGCTAAGCAGTTTGGCTCTCAATTGGCCAAACCTCTCGGAAGTAGATACTTTTACAGGACCTGAGGTAAGTCTATTTACTAGGCAAGCAGTGTTATGGAAAGTTTCTGGGTTAGTGAAAGGAATCCGACTCCCAGCCCGTTTAAGTAATAGCGACCACTGCAATTGGCAATTGTTTGTTTACTATTTTAGGGTCAAATTCCATGATTATTGACGATAAAAAACATAATCAACTATTACCTTTGTATTTTCAATAACAGTTTTTGGAAGAAATTTCTTTAACCCTATTTCCTTCCTAGAGAAAGAAATATTGTTAATTCATATAAACAATTAAATAATGAGATAAACAATACACTATAAATCAAAACATTATAATAACAAAAGTTCAAAGTCTGAATCACTAAGGATCAAGCAACAACATAGAATACAAACAAAACTTTGTTATTTTCTTTATAAATAAAAGTATAAATTGTTTTTAAAATTTATTTTAGATTTAAGATGTTTTATATTTCAGAACACAACATTACATCAAGCTACTCAATGAGAATGGTGCTTTTAAATTGCACTAATAAAGTAGTAAAATTACTGTATATGCAAAGATAAAAAAGAATAGTCTGAAAGTTTATCAAAACAGGATATTTTGGGCCAGCCCATGTGTGTCCGGTATTGGGAGAGTTGGCTGTATAGTTTACAAAACAAACAAACGACCTTGACAAAAATAATATGACGCATTTAAAGATTATTTTTAAAAGTAAATAAATTTCCAAATACAAAGTAAAATACATACTCTAAATACTCAAAGTTTGCTTTTTTGTCAAGAGCATAATGCGGCATATCTTTGAAAAATCTTCTCATTTCCAGACAGCCTAGTTGTATTGGAATGTCCTGTTCTCCAATGGTCTCTGCAACTTCATTCATATAATCTTGCCGAACCTAATTAAAACAAATGATGATAATGACATATTTAATCAAATCTTATCTCAAAGATTTGTATATTATTACTTAATACTAATTCAATTGTTTTAATACTGTATTAAGCATTAGTACTGGTCAACTACAGAGAGAAACCCTAATCTTCCAAAAGATGTGCACGGAGTGAGAACTTTAAAGTGCCCATGTGTACACTGGTCCTCTGGTCTTAAGTCATCATCCGAGAAGACTTGTTTTATCAGAACTATGGTTGAGGAGAGCTTTGAACGTGTCCTGATATTATGGCTACGATTAACTCTCATACCTCTCACATGTGGACGCCTTCCATAAGTAGACCCAGCTAATCTTGTTTAGTGTACAATTGAATTGTTTAAGTGTTTTTGTATTACAAACATGGGGTACAGGGTTCAATATCCATTCCTTTAAAACCCATTTTCCTGTTTTTAAAAAGAGATGTCTTTCTTTATCTTACCAACTATTCATAGCAAATAAAAGTAGACAAAACACTAATTTTACCATTGTAATAGTTTTAAATAGAAACTAGACATCAATTCTGTCATAAAAGACAAGGACAAGGTCTGAGATAATCATTACATACAATTAATAATATTGACATCTTAAATTAAATTATTGTAGTGTGAATTCCCAAGCAAATCATTCAAGGTCAATTAAAGGTCATATTTTACACATGACTAAACAGATAGTGTTAATAATTGAAATAAACAATTTGATCAAGATTTCAAAGCACTGTACATGTACAGGACTGTTTATCAGACTCTTCAGTTAAATCATGGACCTATAATTTATAGGTCCATGATTAAATAATCAGAAACATTCTAGCTAATGTCCTGGAAGAAAGTGGCTGTTTTTTCTTTTTTTCAATCAAATGTTCTCAGTCAAACATGGAAGAAATAGTTTTAATTAATTTAACACAAACAATGTGTGCAGAAAGTTGTTGTATGCCATCCCATGTACAGATCATCAGACATCAGAACTATTAACAATAATACAGTATTATACTGTATATTAAGACCTTTACATTTACATAGATTCATGTGGGTATGGAGAGTTGGTTTGAGGGAGTAACATTCTAGTCGATTCTGCACTTGACAATGCACATAAATAACAACTTTAAAGACACCTTCCCTACGTTTTTTACATCTATTTTAAGATCACAAACTATATTTAATCTAAAAATAATACTATATGGTCCTATTGCAATAACTTTTTTCGTCTTTAAATGGTTAAAAATGTGAAAAATAAGCCGATTCTAATAATTATAGCGGCCCGCTATAAATCCCAAAATGCATTGCGCGCGGATTGATATTTCTGTTTTTCTTCTGTAATTCACCCACTTTTCGATCGATCGTGAGGCCAAAACAAATGGAAGACTCCTAACTTTTCAGCGAAAAAAAACCGGGTTTTCCCCAATTTGTATCAACGGAGTCTGGCAAAAATAGAAAGACAATTAATGCAGCAACTATACAACGTCAGGCTAGGTATATCGCTAGCGTACGATGTTCATAAGTTACCAATGTTTACCAGCTAGGCCTACAAAACTATAAGCCTAGCTAGGCTAGGCCTGAAGACCGTCCACGAGAGGTCAGTCACCGCGAGCTACCTAGGTAGTGCATTGTTTCTCACTTTTTATCATAATTTACCATAAAACGTACATTTAAGACAAGGAATGACCTGGTTTAATGTTTTTAAAGTAATATATGTATCATTTTTACAAAACGTCACAAATTGTAGGGAAGGTGTCTTTAAGTACAGTACGTTCCACAAGGTCAGATTGAAATTGTATAGGAAATATAGATTAGTTCTTCCATGGAGAATACCTTCAGTGGTTTAGGCTGCTCAAAATGAAGGCTCTTTTACCTTTGTTATTTGGTTCATTGATATTGTATTTTTCTACACTAAATGTTCCATTTAGAATTAGTATCATCACAGTACTGACCTGTTCATAAAAGAAGTTAAATGTTACTTTATCCTTCTCCAGAAGCTCATGTGTACTTCTTGGTAGATATCGCACTCTTAACATGTATCTAAAACAAACAAAAAGAATGTTTTTTTGTATTCACTTTTAATATAATTTATACATATTAAAACAATCATTGGTTTGGTCTAAAAGTGGGATGTTTCAGCTAAATAATTTTGTTTCGCCCCTAAAAATTGGCCAAATCGTCCCACCAAAAGAAGGCTGAACCTGTGTCTGAATTCATCACTTACCTCCATTCTAATGTTGGATGTATATTTTCATATTTACGTCGTACCTCACCAACAGTCAATTGTTGATTTAACCAATGGCTTTCATCACTATGGATATGTTGAAGCCTGATTGCATAGGAACCCTCAAAGGCAAGCTTTAACTTGGACAATCTACCAACAACTGCACGTATAACACTCTAAATTTAAATCAATAACAGTAAATTTAAAATGTATTGTCCTGTCCACTGCATTACATGCTAAAGTAAAGCAAATGAATGATTTGGAGTTCGACAAGTTTCTATTTCCTCTAACAAATCTGGCGAAATGGTGAGGGTTTCAATCAACTATGATGTACAAAAAGAATGATAAAGTATCAACTTGAAATTTAGTATATAACACTGATAATGTTGTTGGTGGCAAAATAATCTTAATTTCTTCTATGTGTAAAGGCTTTATTTACCTTGATATCAGTATGGTCTAAAACTTTCACAGAGTTAAAATTCCCATTAGGTTGGTAGACTTTGACAGTTAGTTTGTCCGCAGCTGGTTTGGTTGGAACTGCCATTTTCTTGAACATCAACTATCTAACATCTTAGAACTACTACTGTACTGTATGCATTAAATAAAAAGAAAATACAAAATTGCACTATACAGATTACACACAAACAATTTATAATATAGTAGTATATATTGACAGTATATTATTAAAGTCTCAGTCTATGTGGGTGGGAGGTGGGGTGGTGTGTGCAGGTAAAGTACAATTAGCTGACCAATCCAGTCATCATTCACTTCGGTGTTCTTTTCCTGTGTGCCATTTCATTTTTGAGTTGTAATTGACAAAAATGCAACTTAACACAACTGGCTCACGCAAGTTAAGTAAAATTGCCGTAACGGTTAAGTTAGGGATGCTGAAAACAATTAATTAGTCATAAATTACAGTAATAGAGCTTTTGATTTGCAACGACAGATGACCTAAATAGGACTGGACAGGTCAATCGATGTCTCGTCGGTTGTCACCTGGACCTAGAAATCATTAAATAAAACTGTTTCAGGGTGTGGAGCAAGGAAACGCATCCAAATATTAATAAAATAACATAACTGAAGTCTGGTTTTCGGTCATCACCAATCAAGACATCCTTATCAGCAGGTTCAAGGCTGGTTTAAGAAGAGCATAGTGTTGTGAACGACACCCGCTGGGTAAACAGACCACCCCTCCGACCGAACGAGGGCGTCGCGCCGATAGCTTGATTTGCATACAAGGGGTATGCGAATGTTAACGTGGGACCTCGACGTCGCCCAAACCGGACTATTCAAAGCAGGAAACCAAGCAAACAAGACGGAAGATACCGATTACATATACTGTATATTGACTTGGACTTGCTCTTTTACATTGCGTGTGATTTAGGACAAGCGGGACTGTTAAGGTAAGCCTAGTAGTAGCTTTAATTATCAGGCCATTCCAGCACCAACCTAAAATCACAACATTGGCGCTGCGAGCAAAAGCTCGGAAATTGTTTTTTTTTTTGGAGAGGCGGGAACCTTGATTGCTTTGCATTCTTAACGTGATCGGGTCGATCACGAGGTATTTCGTCCTCCGAAATCTATTAACTTATTGTGCTTACGGTGCATTTGTTAGTTTATTGAAGTTGGTATATTTATTGAAGGTATAACATACCGGTAAAGTTAATCACGTAGTATTGTGGCATTTGGATACTTGCTGATTAGAATAGCGTATCGACGGGGTAGTCGATACGGACCGGGAGTTGTATTTTTTTTGCTATAGTTGAAGTATTAGTGGGCAGTTTATTAGGCCGTATCACCTGGTGGGATACTAGGCGTGGTGAGCAGCCCAGCCAAGCAGAAACCAACATGCCATCTGGGATGTGGTCGAGTGGCCAACATGCGGGTCCACGTCACGAAGATGCATGCTCCGGCGTGTTTTCGACCACTGGAACGAAGTTCTTGGCGGAGGGCACGAGTGCAGTGGCGGGCACTCACCAGTTTGGCAACGGAGGGCCTTGGTAAAGGCTTGACACCGGAAGACTTGAGGTGTCTCCTGAACGTCCAGCACCTAATGGGGGATGGCACTGATGTCCTACCTCCGGATAGGAAAACTCGTGGTGCCATCCTTATGCTGACACAGGTGATTGGAGGAAAGAGGCCCCCGCCTCTCACGATAGCTCCGGTTATCAGTCACCCATCGGCTCTCATACACTGGCGCTGTGTGATTGCTCTCATCGCTTCTTTTGGTGAAGAGCTGTTGAAGGAGTGTGGTCGTCGGGTTGAGGAGGAGGAGCTGGCAGTGGACCAGAGCGCCAAAAAGCCGACGAAAAGGAAAGCGGCAGGTAGAGAGCATGGAGAGCGACCGACCAAGCGCGATGCCCCGGCACCAAAGGATGGTAGATCAGTGGCGGCGCCACCAATTGTGCAGGGTACATCGGCCTCGCTTGGTTCGGCGCCCAAAGTGTTTGACGCCTGTTTCCATCTCGACCGGTTGTAGGGGGACCTGCAACTTTCCCGACGAGCGGACCTCTGGGACGTGGAGCGAGCGGTGCGGGTGAAAAGTGGAACGTAGCCTGTGGAAGTGGTAGGCGGGATTGCCCTGTTTGGCGATCCAACCACTTACCCCACCGAGCGGGAGATTGGCAAGCAACGGCTGTGCGGTGGGCTTGGGAGTGGCTCCTGGCTACTCGCCGACAACGGTCCAATTCGATAGGCTTCTGGCCTTAGCCCGAACTCGAGATGTTCGAGTAATTGGGAGGGTGGGGTTTGACCATTCGGCCCCGCCTACGGATTGGCTGAGACAAGATCAGCTGCTAAAGAGGGTGTTGGGTCGGCCGCCACCACCGCATCCTGTGTCTTGGACATCCTACTTCTAAGTCGCGTGTTGAAGGAACAGCGGCTGCTTCTGGCAGACTATATGCTTCCACAGAAGCCGTAGCAACCGCCTACCTCCGGCATTTCCCCAGGACATACTTTAGCGTGACCAGCCGAGTGGCGGGCTTTACGGCCGATCAACGCAAGGGCTTGCGTTTCATCGCAACAAATGAAGATCGGCGAGTGCTGATGGGGTCCAACGGACCGGACTATCCTCCTGCCGGATACCCAGTCGGAGCACCTCATCTGTTGTGGGCGACCGCCGTCGCCGTGGGACAGGTGCTCGACCGGAGCCCCATGCAGGTCATTGATCTGACATGGAAGAACGGTCGAGATCTCCTTTGAGCCCCTGGCTCACCCACAACCAGAAGTTTTCAGTTTTTCCAGAAATTTTCCGTTTCAAAAGAAAATAGGTCCGTTTTACATTTATTTTCATTTATATCTTTCAGGTGGGGGACGGTGCTACAGGCATGCCCCACGGCCGGTGACTACCTGAAGAGATCGTTGGGAGCGGTCTACATAGCTAAGGGTATCGGGTATTTTTCACGTACGAAAATCACCCGGTTCACCTCCGAGGTGGATCCAGGACGGGGTGCCCGCTTTTCAAACACGGGAAGAGTGTTGTGAACGGCGCCCGCTGGGTAAACAGACCACCCCTTCGATCGAACGAGGGCGTCGCCCCGATAGCTTGATTTGCATGTATGCAAATGTTAACGTGGGACCTCGACGTCGCCCGAACCAGTCTATTCGAAGCAGGGAACCAAGCAAACAAGACGGAAGATACCGATTACATATATTGACTTGGACTTGCTCTTTTACATTGCGAGTGATTTAGGACAAGCGGGACTGAACCGATTCACCACGATAAGCGCTTAAAGCGCTCATGAGAATGAAGATTATGTATCAGTTACAGTGTCTAAATTGTCATGTAAAAATGTGATTTTTCTACCGGAGAAAAGTCGTGAAGATGTCCTCACGAGGGCCGCGCCATATTGTTTACCTTTGATTGTAATATGAACCCTGACATGTCAGATGCATTATGGGCATGAAATATTTGTTCAATCTCTGTGCAAAGGTCAGTTTATTGAAGCATAACTTTTGACAAACATTTTGATACCAAACTTTAATTTCATTAGTTTTCGACGCATTTTCGTCTAATTTTCTGCCAGTGCAAGCTACACATCTAAAACAGCGGACTAATCTCCCGAGGGATGCCGGTGCGCGTGAGAATCGCGAATTCCAAGTCGCTTTAGGGATGTTTTTTTTAACATTCCCGGTGAACAAACAGCGGCGACGACGCTCTCGGGGCGGCTCCCGATAGGCCTAGGCCCCATATGGTCATCGTCGGATGAGTCAGTCTACTAATTTCTTCATAATTTCAAAACCGTTGGTCATTCATAATGGTCAAGTTTGGTCTTATTTTGAAGAGAAGAAATAGGTTATGATGAAGAGATGAGTTTTATTATGAAATATTTATTAATTGTGCATTTGGTAGACAAAGATAAATTACAAATTTTTCCTAAAATATTTCTAAAATTTGCATATTCCATACTCCGCCAAAATAAGTTGTAACACAAATTTGATAACATATTTGAAAATAAAATGTCTGTGTTTAGAAAAAAAGTTAGGGTTTAAATTATGTGACATATGCTTTTTGGGTCCCAGGGGAGCAAAATAAACTTGGGGGTCAATGGGTTAAGGTAAGCCTAGTAGCTTTAATTATCAGGCCATTCCAGCACCAACCTAAAATCACAACAATAGAAAAAAGTCTTTTGGATAACAAGTTTAAAGTGGAGGTATAACAAAATGGCTCGCACACTTATTTATTTATTTATTTAGTAAGTAGCCTAAAGCTTTAAAGTTTAGTTTGGATGCAGCACATCGATGATGCAAAGCACATTCAATACCGTGTCAGTTGTAAGTTGACCAATCATAAACAACAGTTCAGAATTAAAATCATACAAATTGTTTGGACCTAGGCTAGGCTAGGCCTAGCTAGCATGAGCCAGAATTTACCCATCTCGTTTAGCTGCCAACCAGCATCATCTACTAGCCTGGCATATCATCATCTCATCATGCATGATTTCCCACACACACACCACCGCCACGATATAAAACGAACAAGGATCTCGCAAAAAACCCGTTTTTATTACTATTCATCATCAATATTACTGAGAAGGAGTAAAATCATAGCCTTGATGACATAAATAAGTATATGAGTAAACTCTAGAATATGAGAAAAACATACGTACTTCTGTTGCCAAACAAGCTTCTTTAGGTACCTAGGCCTATATTTATCGACAAACACTATCACTTCCGTACGTACGTAGTAGGTCGCGGTCCCTTTTTTTCAGGAGAGAGGAGACTATAAATCCACAAGGGTGGTGGCCTAGGAGAGGTGTGTTTGTGTGTGTAATATAAATTATGACCAACCACTAACTAGAGAGGGCGGTATCGTTCAATAAGCAACCAACACAAAACAATCGCATTCCATCGGAGAGAGAGGGGCCGGGAGGCGACCGGGAGAGAGGATAGGCAGTTTGCTGCAGCACGTCGCTGAGGATATGCCCTACATATATTGCATTTTTCTTGAGGTATTGCTTGTACCATTTGTTCGTGGGTAATTGTTTTCCACTGTAATTTCGCGTCAAGTGGCGTTACTTTTGTGTTTGTAACTCCCGCAAACCGTCATATAAATCTGATTACAGTATTTCTTCGTATCGTGTGTGTGATGAAAGAGGAACGTGACAGCAGCAAAGATTGACTTGACTGTTGCCGTGTGTTTCGAGGAACGGGGGATGACGGGGGATGATGTAGCCCTGGGCCTAGCCTAGGCCTACTAGTACTAGTACTAGAGGAAGGCTTGGGTGGGCAGGACTTAACGTCGAAGAAACCTAGTCTAGGCGGATCGTTTAGGCTAGGCTATCTTTTCAATTCATTCATGGTAGTTTTTAACTGTTGTAGCCTAGAGGCTAGGCCTGGTTAATTATGTTAAGCCTAGCCTAGGCTTGCTAGATCTATCTATATAGAATAGGGCCTAGCCTAAGGCCTAGCTACGCCTATACTATAGTGTAGCCCTACTAGCTAGTAGTAGAAATAGAAGAGTGTAGCAGTTAGTAAGCCTAGATAGTAAAGTAGGCCTAGTAGTAGTAGCAGGTAGCCTACTATATAGTACTATACTACTACTAGGCGGGATGAAGCAAGCAAGCAAGTAAATGCTAGCTAACAATAAACATTCAATTATTATTAATCAATGTTATACATGTACATTTTAATTTATAGATACATTTTTACAATTTAATGTAAAAAACAGTAAAAATACTAAACTAAAAAGTTTAACAATATTAATATTTATTTTAACTTGTTTCTTGAAAGAAAGATGTATAGGGCCTATAAAGTTAAATTTTAATATTAATGTACTAGATACTATATCCTTTTATATCATAGATTAATGTGACCACTGTAGCATCTCTTTTACTGTAAATTAGTGTTATAACTACCTACTACTAGACCTATAAAATAGATTGTGAAGTAATTATTGGTCGTGTTGTATTTAAAAAAAAAAAAAAAAATTAATTATGGTATAATTAATATTCATATCATCATACTCGTCAGAACAAGTGCATAGGTGTGTTATTTGTATACATGTTGCAGACTTCTATATAGAATATTTTATTTTATGATTTTTTTTCTTTTTACCATAGGGTAATAAAAATCTGCTGTACCAAAACACTTTCCTGACCTTGATTGGACTTGCAGTTGATAATGCCGTAAGGACTTGTGATTTTACCCAAGAAATTTAAATGCATTTTCAGGTAAATGGATTTATAATATCAAAATGTCCTACAATAAAACCTGGTGAATAAGAATGTTTAGTTTTATTTATATGATATTAAGAGAAACTGTTATGTGGCTGATATAATACTTTTGTTTTTTGGTGCATCAATCTAGTTCCTGGTTGACATTTAATATTTGTTTGTTCTTTTTAGAGTGTATGGTAGCTGAATTATTTTGTCTTGCATAGCTTGTTGGCTCCTTAAACAAACTTCAGCATCTGTTGAAAACAAATTTGCAATGATATAAAATATCAAGGTGCAAGATGTTATATATTTGTCTGTTACTCTACAGTATTATTTAATCGGGTCAATTTATGTACAGTATCTTTTATTCACATATTATAAATTTAATATAACACACTATCAAGGAAAAATTATTATTATATATATTTTGGTTCCATATGATGAACACTAATAAAATCTAGCATATTTGAGCAATTGAATGCTGTTTAATTAAACTGTTTAATTAAACAGCATTCAATTGCATAATTGCATTCAATTGCATAATTGCATTCAATTACGTAATTTCTGTGATTTTCCATGAGAGCGTGTTTTTTAATTAAAGAGAATTTAATTGCTTAAATAGACTTGATTTTTTCTTGTTTGAGTTTACTTTAGTTTCATGTGATGAACACTAATAATTTCATTCAATAAAAATAAATTTAAAGGTACAGTTACGTAATTTCTGTGATTTTTCTTGAGAGCGTGTTTTTTAATTAAACAGCATTCAATTGCTTAAATAGACCTGATTTTTTCTTGTTTGAGCTTAATTTAGTTCCATTTGATGAACACTAATAATTTCATTCAATAAAAATAAATTTAAAAGTACAGTTATGTAATTTCTGTGATTTTTCTTGAGAGCGTGTTTTTTAATTAAACAGCATTCAATTGCTTAAATAGACCTGATTTTCTCTTGTTTGAGTTTACTTTAGTTCCATGTGATGAACACTAATAATTTCATTCAATAAAAATAAATTTAAAGGTACAGTTACGTAGTTTCTGTTATTTTTCTTGAGAGTGTGTTTTTTAATTAAACAGCATTCAATTGCTTAAATAGACCTGATTTTCTCTTGTTTGAGTTTACTTTAGTTCCATGTGATGAACACTAATAATTTCATTCAATAAAAATAAATTTAAAGGTACAGTTACGTAATTTCTGTGATTTTTCTTGAGAGCGTGTTTTTTAATTAAACAGCATTCAATTGCTTAAATAGACCTGATTTTTTCTTGTTTGAGTTTACTTTAGTTCCATGTGATGAACACTAATAATTTCATTCAATAAAAATAAATTTAAAGGTACAGTTACGTAATTTCTGTGATTTTTCTTGAGAGCGTGTTTTTTAATTAAACAGCATTCAATTGCTTAAATAGACCTGATTTTTTCTTGTTTGAGTTTACTTTAGTTCCATGTGATGAACACTAATAATTTCATTCAATAAAAATTAATTTAAAGGTACAGTTACGTAGTTTCTGTGATTTTTCTTGAGAGCGTGTTTTTTAATTAAACAGCATTCAATTGCTGATTTTTTCTTGTTTGAGTTTACTTTAGTTCCATGTGATGAACACTAATAATTTCATTCAATCAAAATAAATTTAAAGGTACAGTTACGTAGTTTCTGTGATTTTTCTTGAGAGCGTGTTTTTTAATTAAACAGCATTCGATTGCTTAAATAGACCTGATGTTTTCTTGTTTGAGTTTACTTTAGTTCCATGTGATGAACACTAATAATTTCATTCAATAAAAATAAATTTAAAGGATACAGTTACGTAATTTCTGTGATTTTTCTTGAGAGCGTGTTTTTTAATTAAACAGCATTCGATTGCTTAAATAGCTCTGATTTTTTCTTGTTTGAGTTTAATTTAGTTCCATGTGATGAACACTAATAATTTCATTCAATAAAAATAAATTTAAAGGTACAGTTACGTAGTTTCTGTGATTTTTCTTGAGAGCGTGTTTTTTAGTTAAATAACATTCAATTCAAATCTCCATTTTGTAACCACCATGAGTTCGGGTCCATTTAAACAAGCTGGGCAAGCTGTAAATTGTATTAATCCACTATGTATGCATATTGTTTGTATTATTCAATAATTTTGTAATGAATCGATACCATTAATTACAACAAACAAGTGGTAGGGCTACTTAAAATTATTTATGTGGTCCATAGTTACCAACCGTCTCGCATCGTTTGGGACGGTCCCGCATTTCAAGTGATTTTTAATGAAACACGCGTTTAAACCTAAGTAGGCCTATATACGATGCGTTATCATTTTTAACACAATTTGAGAGGAAAATGCATTTAAATTAATTGGTATATTTTAAAAGTATAGAACATTATACGAGTAGGCCTATTTATATTATTACACCACGCATCAATAAAATACGTAATATCAGGGAAAGTTACAATTAATGTGTCCGTGGTCGCTCGCCGTGACGAGGATGGGCCTATAACCATGTGGCGTTTGTCATGATCGCAATTACACATGACATGATTTTGTGTGCGTTTATAAAAGGAAACCCAATTTTCTTGCTATTGGTTGGTGGATCAGTTCAATTTTTACCCTCCAAAAAATGTTTTTTAATAAAATAAATTCATGAATCCGCATGAAAAACGTTGAATTATAGATTAACAAAAAAAGAGTAATATACAATCTAATAATATTTGCTTCGTTTACCGTACCGGAATACAAGAGGTGCCATTCATCATGAATTTTACGTGCGAGAGTAATATTTCCGGCCATAGGAGTGCCAGTGAACTAAATTTGTTTCCATCGCAAGTCGCCACGAGGGGGTGGGGCCTGTAAATACGTATGTGTCCGATCACGCAGGTTGGTAAGTATGGTGGTCATCGTTAAATTGGTTGTTTAAACAACAATTAAATACTTTTAAGTATTTAATTGTATGTATTAAAATAAGTACAACAAAACAAACTCGCTCTAAAAATAACAAAAATTGCATATTTAACTTGGGACTTTGCAGTAAAAAGAGCATGTTAAAAAGATGAATCTGTCATTGAGTAAGATGAAACTTAAATTGAATTAAAACCGATTTTCTTAATAATCATACTTAGAGATGCAAATCATCAAAATAATATTTATATGAAATTTAAAGCCTATGCATGTACGCCTGTGCCATGTTATGCTTTAAAAAAATTATCCAGTATAGTATGACCCGTGCCGGGTATTTTCTTTTTAATACCGTCGATGGAAAATTGCCTTGATCATTTCGAATTTATATCTCCATATTTTGACCTCGTGTTATTTCTTGTATACGTACGGCAATTGAAATAAAACCTTAAATCATACTACAAAAATACACCGTAAAAGTAGAAATGTGAAAGAAAACACGAGAGAGAAAAAAAACAAACTTTACAGTAGGTTTCTACAATATACAGCAAATAGTATCTTTGAATACAGTTAAAAATCCACGGAATAAAATATATAGAGGGCAGCAATCAGGAAATCGTTTGTATATACCTGCAGTTTTTCAATATTTATTATAAATTTGACTGCAATTACCCACAGTAAAATGGAATAGCCCGTGCTATTCTTTAACAGGCAATACCTCAAGACAAATACAATATATGTATGCCTCACTCTCAGCGACGTGCTGCAGCAAACCGCAATTGGGAGAGAGAGCAGCAACAAACAAAAACCTCCGCCGGTACGTTATGTGCTCTTACCGGCTTCACTTTTTTTAGAAACATTACTTTCTATACTATTATTCTGTGTAAGTTGATAATATAATAATATTGATGCACTTTTGCACCTCTATTGAGAATGTCTTTAGACTCTAGAGACATTCTCAATAATGCACCTCTAGTATTGAGAATGTCTTTAGACTCTAGGCCTAGGCCTACTCTAGGCCTACTAGCCTTATCTACTACTACTACTTTATGCCGAAACTAGTGGGACAGATTAGTCCAAGCCAATCTCCCCGAGCACCTGGGTGATGCTAGAGCGCATCAAGGACTTTTTTTTTAACTTTTGCCTCTAACCCATTTCACTGAAGTTCATCTACCAAAAGATGGGAAAGAAGATTGCAAAAAAATGGTGACACCAACAACGAGTTCTACTGGCTTGATCCTTGAGCCAGCAGGTTCGTCTTGTAGTATATAGCTGAGTGTTGTAACCATCAGGATGGAAATGCGGGTCAAAAGCTCTTGATGAGTTTACACAATTTTCTTCTCTCCTCGCCTTGATGGTGGAGACAGATGTCTCCTCTTGGATTTGAGCGATAGCCAGCTGACAGGGTCTGCACTGCAGTCCTAGGCTGGGTGCCAGGTGATTGGATGAGGGAATTCTTGGCCTCTTTGGCCACCTTGCCTATTCTCTTGAGGTCCATGTGGTTTAGCGACATAAATCATAAACTTGATCACCTTCTATATTGCTGCCTGGAGTTCATTCATGCATCATATCCTTTTGGCTGATGCCCCCTTCATCCTCATTTAGATAGGAGATAATTTTGCCATGGTGGCCTCTGGTCTTCCAATTAAACTCCCTGTTGTTTTCCAGATATTGGAAATGCCTCATGCACAAAAGGTTTTGTGCAACCCAGAAACAAGATTCTACCTCTATGGCCGCAGGTTATGATGATTCCCCATCTACCTTTTGCTACCTCAGCCAGATATTGGTCGAATTGGCATACGGAGGTAAAAATGAAACAATAATAATGTATAATCTTTTCAGGTTGAACGTACCTCAGTCTCTGAATTTTGCACATTTTGGGAAAGAGAAAATCAGGGAAAGAGGTTTTTGCACTTGCCCTACTGCTGGCTATTAACTAGCACATACCTTATCCCCATGAGTTTTAGTACCTTTTCATGTGTTGCTGTGTCTCCCCAAGAGTAGCATGTGCTTCTCAAATTGAAAGATAAGGGTGGTCATGTAGCTTTCAGGTGGTTGCTCGTTAGGAGTGTTACTGGCTGCAAACATGAGGCCAGCTGGAAGATTGATTTCTCGTTTGAGGGAGTTGAGGGTGTTCCCTGTTTAGCAATTAACCAATGCCTGAAGGGCTCCAATAAGCTGCAGTACAAGTCCCAGTCCTGCTGCCTGCCTACAAAGCATCTTACAGCATCTATTAGTGTCAGGCTTTTTGCCATTGGCTGCTGGTCGATCTTGTACTGTAGATCTGTTAAAATGTCTCCCTTGATCAGAGTGAAGTTACCAAAGAACTGAATTTGTTGTCTGACAAGCAAGTGGGCTAGCTTTTGGTGAATTGATCAAAAAACATATTTCCAATAAACAAATTTAAACTTAACCATGGTAAATTTACCAAAGATAAAGGCCCAACGAGTTATGTACCCATTTCATTTGTGAACCTGCATGAAACTCGTTTTAGGGGTAACAACCTTTGTGATCAGTTTTCTTATCATGGTTACAAACGTCACAGGTTAATACATACCTCTTTAGATATATCCCTGGACATACCATACTAGTAGAACTCCAGATGAGACCCTCTTGTATCCAGCCAAAGGGAGGTCGTGAAGTAGCTCCAGGAGGCGCTTGTGCTTTAGGAATAGAATGCCATCATTGGACAGGTGAAGGCTGTCTCAATTCAACCAAAATAACTTCATGCCCTTGTCCATTTCACATGCCTGTGCCACTTCACAGGGCAGGTTGTCCAGTATTCTTAACCCCAGACGAGACAGTAAGTCAGCGTTTGCATTTAACTTTATCCCTTTGATGTTTGTCCACCATAGTGTATTGGCTGAGCTCTTCCATCCAATGGGTCAGCTGCCCTTGTGTACCACAACTAAAAAGCAAAGTCAGACTGACACTGTGGTCGGTTCTTACATGGAAAGGCTTTCCCAGCAGTTAGTGGCCAGTAATTCCTAATAATGGCCAGCAATTCCTTACTTATTCAGTAGTTCTGTTGTTCAGTAGATGTTAGCGTTACTCATTCCTTACCAGCTTGCACATGCAACAATTCACAATTGGTGTGATCTGATGCATCCATGCCAACCCAAGGATGAATTCATCGTTTGTTAGTAGCTAAGCAATGGCTGTACAGCTCCAGCAGCCTTTACAGCAGACCCAAAGTGTGCTATCTGCTCTGTTGAGATGTTATCCGCTCTGTTGAGATGTTATCCAGACCAATTGCTGTTTTTTCTGGCTTCATTGAAGATATGCCCTTTTCCAGTTCTTCCATGGACAGGGGGCGGGTATGCCCAGAATCCTCACTGTGCTTTGATCTGGTGAGTTTGGTCTTCTGTTTCACCTTTCCACATTTTCAGTAGCAGTTGATTGGCAACTTGGTTAGCAGTTACTTTTGGCTGTTGAGGTGGTGTTTTTGGGTCGCCACGAAGCTTTCTTTCTTTTTACTGTTTGTTGTCATGTCGGTTGACTCTATCAGGGTGTGCCAGGTCTTGCGGAGCTCCTCAGAGATGCTGTCTATTACTCTCTTGTCTACTTCTGTTTGTTTCCTCGGAGAAGGGATTTACTTAAAACAAGATGGTGTACTTTTCGTAGAGCTCAGAACTTTCCTTGGTCATTCCAGGGATATATTCAGCTCTGCAGCCCCGTGGGATGTGTTTTCTCGTTGTCTTCTTCACTAGCCTGCAATGAGGTTGGTAGCAGTGAGTAGGTCAGGGTTATAGCCGCGTCTCCAGTGCTTTGAAATGATGAAGGAAGCTTTGGGTCATGAATTAGACAGAGTTGATTATTGTCCATCTATTATTCCACTGCCTCCCCATCTTTGTTGGTTTCTCTGTAGCCCCACTAGGTGCTATGACTGTTGAAGTTGCCAATAATGATGTGCGGTTTACTGTGTGCCAGTGGGAAAGGGTGCGGAAACCGGTAGTTTGTAGACAGATGATATTACCTCGATATTATCATCTTCTGAAACTAATGTGGCTTCAATAACACAACTTGCTCGGACAAAGATGGCACTTCCATACTGGCGATGTGGTCTTTTGGTAACAAGTACCATTCCAGGTATGTTTGGGCGGTTGTTGTCGCTCGCTCTATAAGTCTCCTGTAAGCAGAGTACATCACAGTTTGCTGCAAAGTTCTGCTAAGATTTCTTGTTTGGCTGATGATATGCCTTCCACATTTGCAAAGATGACAGTCAAAGCTGGTCCTAGAAAGGACCCTCTTTGGTCTCTTGGCATGTTGTTAACACGATCTAGTTGCGGTAGTGTTAGGATTACTTCGCTAAAGTAGTAGTCCATGGGATTTAGCTAAAAAATGACCCTTTTCTCACACAAATTGCAAGAAAAGGTTTTTTTGATGAAATGTGTTCTTTAGACCCTACTGAACATATTTATCAACGTTAGGACATTTTTCGACAACGGGAAGTAGCCTAATTTGCATAATTAAAAATGGCCGCCATTTTTGAAAACGTACTCTGTATCTTGAAAACCGCTAGTCACAGATACTTAATTATGGTGTCAAAATCGTTAGAATATATGTTTTTATATTCACTTTATTGAAAAAGTTTGTCCAAAAATGAATGGAAGTGCTATTTCTAACATTATTGACCTTTGACCTTGAATTCTCATATCTCAGCAACCACTAATCGGAGATATACAAATTAGGGCTTAAATTGTTCAGAAACTACACATTTATATCCAGTCTAATGGCATGTTTTTGCAAAAAATGGCGGATTCTAACATTATTGACCTTTGACCTTGATTTATCATATCTTAGCAACCACTAATCTGAGAGACACACAATATGGCTCAAACTGTTTAGAAACTACATATTTATATTTAGTCTAATGGCATGTTTTTGCAAAAAATGGCCGATTCTAACATTATTGACCTTTGAACTTTGCACTACATAAAATCGCATAACTTTGAAAATATTGTACATATGAAATTATTTTTAGTGTCAAATTATTCAGAACATACATGTTTCTATAGAGTCCAATGACACATTATGTCCAATAATGGCCTATTGTATGGTTATTAACATTTGAACTATATTTGAAAAGCCTTTAAACCCGGAATCTTCTTCATGTGGACATCCATTAGAACATGTGATTTGGCACTCTAAAATGTAAGAGTTGCAATGTTGACTTATTATGTTTAGTTTAAAGTAGGCCATGGTACACTAAATTTATAAGCATAAACTATTGCATTCATCCATAAACTGCCTACAAGTTTACACGTTTGTTTATTTTATTTCTTATCGTTTTCGCAGCTGAAGCTGAATTACAATATATTTATATTAAAAGCATTAAAATTGATGATTAAAAAATGGTAAAAATTAAACCACATAGAAACATGGTACATACACAATACATTCACGTAAAAAAAGTACAAAAACAAGTAATAAAAGGTTAAAAACTATACACGACTAGTAGTCGTACTGTATATGGTTATTGAAATAAATAAATAAATTCCATAAGAAACTGAGGTTTTTACTGTATACGGCGAAAATATTGCAAGTGGTGGTCAGCCTAATTATGAGTCTCGATAGCCAATTAATTAAACTAAACTAAATATGTTGCATTAATATCGATCTTTTAAAATTCCAGTTGTCAACAATGCGTCTATTAGTAGAAAATGCCTTCTTAATAAGACTATGTTTCAACCTAATGCCCTCAAGAGTGATGCTATCCTTAGCAAAATATAAACTAAATAATCTTTAGAAATTTGTTTTTTGAATATGCCATTTAATGGCAATTTAATTTGATCAAAATATAAATTACTAACTTGAAAAAAACGTTAATAAACCTGCAAAATGGCATGGCCTATTTAAAGTATGTACAATGTAACAATATATTATAAAAAAACTACATTTTTGTTGGCTCTGTTAATAGTGTCAACACCAACTTTCTCCTGAGTAAGATGTAAGACCTAATTAAAAATTTATTAATAATCCAAACCTATAATGTATGTATACATAGTCTAATATTTTTTTTTTTAAGTGAATATTTCAGTTTTTAAATTTAATTTAAATCAACTGGTTACATGCACTTTAAATTACCACCATATTCTAAACAAGTAGTGCCAAATCACATGTTCTAATGAATGCCTACATGAAGAAGATTCCGGGTTTAAAAATCCTTTTCAAATATAGTTCAAATGTTAATAACCATACAATAGGTCATTATTGGACATAATGTGTCATTGGACTCTATAGAAACATGTATGTTCTGAATAATTTGACACTAAAAATAATTTCATATCTACAATATTTTCAAAGTTATGCGATTTTATGTAGTGCAAAGTTCAAAGGTCAATAATGTTAGAATCGGCCATTTTTTGCAAAAACATGCCATTAGACTAAATATAAATATGTAGTTTCTAAACAGTTTGAGCCATATTGTGTGTCTCTCAGATTAGTGGTTGCTAAGATATGATAAATCAAGGTCAAAGGTCAATAATGTTAGAATCCGCCATTTTTTGCAAAAACATGCCATTAGACTGGATATAAATGTGTAGTTTATGAACAATTTAAGCCCTAATTTGTATATCTCCGATTAGTGGTTGCTGAGATATGATAAATCAAGGTCAAAGGTCAATAATGTTAGAAATAGCACTTCCATTCATTTTTGGACAAACTTTGTCATTAAAGTGAATATAAAAACATATGTTCTAATGATTTTGACACCATAATTAAGTATCTGTGACTAGCGGTTTCCAAGATACAGAGTACGTTATTAAAAATGGCGGCCATTTTTAATTATGCAAATTAGGCTACTTCCTGTTGTCGAAAAATGTCCTAACGTTGATAAATGTGTTCAGTATGGTCTAAAGAACACATTTCATCAAAAAAACCTTTTCTTGCAATTTGTGTGAGTTAAAAGTCTAAATCCCATGGACTATAGGGCGAAGTGACAGTACTACTAGCTTGACTACACACTGCACTAAACTTATCCAGGGCCGCGTGTATATGAATACGGACACTCCTAACTTGGCACCAAAAACATGGTTACACAGGTACTGTGATACGAGGGGGTGACAGAAGTGCCCTGGTATTCCGGCTTTGCCCAGGTATTAAAATACGAGAATATACGAGTGTTTGATTCTTTAATCCTCTCCAGATTTTGTGAGAATGGGTTAAAAACTTTTTTGTTTTGTTTTTTTGTAGGCCTTATATGGAAGACTGGCTGAAAAGGTATCCAATTTTAAGATTGCGGTGATGCAGGCACATACAGGACCGACCATAAAACCCAATAAAAGGTAAAGTAAATAGGTTAAAATAGGTTCGCCAATGCATTATTTTTTGTGTTATTATAAGTGAAAATTTGTATTGACCAATCCACTCACTTTGTGGCGATGTCATAGGCATATAATATACAATACAAACTAGAAGTCATTGTTTAACTCCAGTAGAACACAGGTTATATTATAGAGTTTTACCATTGAGATGCACCACATGATATGGTTGTATCCTATCGACTAAATAAAGTTAGAGTGCAGTTTGAAGTAACACCTCTACACGGATATCAGGAAATTATCCCATTATGACACATTTCATCACCTTTCACTAGTAAGAAATAAATGTTGACTTACTTATTGTACTCTAATTTTCAGATTCGCCTTTCTACATAGACAGCCAGTTTACAGCAGCATTCTACAGTACACCTACCAAGAAACAAAATGTGGTTTATAGACACGTCATTATCAGATTGGTTAAAGCACAAAGAAGATCTTCAAACAGTGCAACAAGTTCCTAAAATATTTCGTGAACCGTACATCCAGTTTGGCTACCGTCGCCCTGACCAACCCCTACTCTACTATTTTAAAAGCCTGTTTCAGTTTCATAACGAGACATTAAATGTATGGACACATGGCATAGGGTGTATTTTTATCCTTTGCAAGTCCATACATTACTGTCAACACCTTGACATTACAGACCAATTTGCTCAAATATTTTGTTTGTTTTGTTTTGCTAGCTTTGTGTATCTGTTCTTGAGTATGTTAGCACATCTGCTTCACTCTCACTCATATTTAATGCATTATGTGAGTTTTTATTTTGATTACATGGGTATAAGTATATATGGGCTTGGTGGAGGTATAGGTTATTTTTATCTTACTTCAGATCCTGAGTTTTTAAGTTACTTAAAAAATGTTTACATGCCACTTAATTGGACCTTTGCATACTTACTATGTGCATGTTGTACTTATGCTAAATATCGTTACGAACGTCCATACCCACCAATGCGTAAAGTATGGCAGATGTTACCTGCTGCGTCTGGATACCTGACAGCTGTTTCCCCCTTCCTTGTACATCGCTTACCCTACGGGCTAATACATCGGTCATTTAATGAGGCTGATAGTCTTCATGTTGCTCAGATATGTCTCTTTATCATTGCTTCATTTTTCTTTTCTGTGCCGTATCCTCAGAAATTGATACCAGGGAAATTTGATATCTTAGGGCATAGTCATCAGTTATTTCATGTGTTTGTTGCTGGCTCGACATCTTGTCTTATGGATGCATTATTTCTTGATTTTAAATCTAGGAGGGAGGTTTACTCAAATTTTCATCAAC
This sequence comes from Antedon mediterranea, assembly GCF_964355755.1. Classification (NCBI taxonomy): domain Eukaryota; kingdom Metazoa; phylum Echinodermata; class Crinoidea; order Comatulida; family Antedonidae; genus Antedon; species Antedon mediterranea. Next base: position 23,256,528 of record NC_092675.1, read on the forward strand.
CCACGCTGTTTGATATATTCGGATACATGCTAGCTCTCATTGCAGCTGACATTGTAACCATCTGGATTTTTAGAGAACTCACAAAACGTAAAATACAGAAAGAAAAAAAGCATTGGTGAATCTGTATACAGAAAAAAAAGTACAAATAAAACATTTAATTAATCTCATTTCAGTGTTCACTATTCAAATTGGCACCATTAAACCATCATTCACTTACAAGAACTTTATAACACCAGATATTTTTTTTTCTTTTTTTAATATCCAACCAATTAATAGGTCATGATCACAGGAAACCTGCAATATGTCCCCTGGACAGGGATGTCTCAAATGAGTTTTACTGTGACACACCAAAAAATTCCCTCCCAGTATTGTGTGTGATGTGAAAAACATTTAAAACTAGTTTACATGTATTTTTTATGTTTAACCTTTCCTGATTTATTATATGTTAGTAGATTTAGTAGAACATAAAAATGTTTTATAAGTGTTTAAGAATTATTGGTACAAACAATGTGTAATAACCACTTGCAATAGTTAAATGTCATTCACACTATAATCAAGGCTGTATCATAATCATTTCTTTGTTTGAAGCCTGAACGAACACTAAATAAATCACATAATGTATTTTAGTTTACCTTTTGTGTTCATCTTTTTTTATTAAGCAATATGCAGTTAGATTGCAATATTTTTTTTATACTAAAGAATTAAAATATGTACTTACAAGTACCAAGTACTTTTGGGTTTAAAAATACAACTTCACAATTTACAAACTTATCATTTATAAGAAAAAAAACAATCAGGCAAATACAGTATATCCATACTGTACTAAAATAATATTTTGTATTAAAATCCATTACAAAGTAATTAAGTGTAAGTAAGTGTATTGAACACCATACCATTATTAGATGATTGTGAAAGTGCAAGTGAGCATTTATCCCAACTTTGTTGAATGGTTTTGGTTTCATTACATGCTTTAAAAAATATTTAATTTTGAGTTCAAGCAACTTTGATTTGGACTTGGCAATGTAAAATATAGGATAGAATGTTTATTTATCATGTTTGTAAAATTTAGCAAATTATGCAATAATAATTATGTAACAAAACAAATTTGATGTGCCCATATATGCACATGATGTCATATCACTACCATTTTTAGGCATATCACTACCATATTTGGGCACATCACACTTTTTTTGTCAGACTAGTTTGATAGTGTAGACAGAGCTTAAGAAAAAATGTTACAATAGTATCAATGTCCATTTCAACTAAATTCTTGTATCATTTAAACCCTTTCACATTGACCAAATTGGTAATTTACACAATAGTAAACTTTTTCTGGAATCTCAGAAACTAGTCCAGTCAATCTACCGATAGACCCAAAACAAATTGCAATAGTTTCCGAACCTTTTTTATTTGATTCTATATGTTCCCGGAAGGAACATTTCCAAAATCTACCAAAATCGGTTCAGTGGAACATACTTTTTTAAGGGGTCAAGAGGTCATGAGGGTCAAATTATATATTTGTATATCTCAGTAACCGCTTGGCCGAACTTGGTAATTTTGGTGTCAAACAATTCAGAAGACCCATATTTATATTCACTCTAATGAAAGTTTTTTATAAAAAATGACCGGAATCCATGTTTTTGACCTTTGACCTATTATTTTGGCATATTCATATCTCGGTAACCACTGGGCGTAAACAAGCGTTTTTGGTGTCAAAATACCCAGGTCTATTTTTATATTCACTCTAATGAAAACGTTTTGTGTATTATGACTAGACGACATCATTTTGACCTTTGACATATATTCATTATTTTATATTATTTCACTAATTAAATTTTTTGTATCTCGGTGACCAATAGGCGTAACTTCGTAATTTTTGTGTTAATCAATTCAGAAGACCCTTATTTATATTCACTCTAATAAAACTTTTTACAAAAAAATGACCGGAAACTACTCTTTTGACCTTTGACCTATTATATTGGTATATTCATATCTTTGTAACCAATGGGCGTAGATGAGCATTTTTTGTGTTAAAATATTCAAAAGGTCTATGTTTATATTCACTCTAATGAAAAAGTGTTGTGTGGTATGACCGGAAGTCATCGTTTTGACCGTTAACATATATTCTTTATTTCATATCTCACTAAATATATTTTTTGTATCTCGGTGACCAATAAGCGTAACTTTTGTGTTAAACAATTCAGAAGAACCATATTTATTTACTCTAATGAAACTATTTTTACAGAAAATGACCGGAAGCTTTCAACTATTATATTTATATATTTGTATCTTTGTGAACTATGGGTTTAGATGCGCATTTTTTGTGTCAAACAACTCAGAAGGATATCCACTCTAATAAAAAATGTCTGTGTATATAGTCAATGCGAAAGTAATTATTTTGACCTTTGATATCTATCAGGAAAACGTTTAGTAATTGGGGCAATATATTGGTGTTATAGTTCTTCATAGATCTGCACCCAAGATAACATTTAACTATTCATTATTCTGTTTATATTTACTCTAAAAACACACAAAACAGAAAAATATCCAAATAGGCCTGGTTGAGAATATTTACCAATCGTCTGATTTTGCAAACCCATTGTTGAATCTTCAGAATCGGTATCTTCATTATTATCTAGTGAAATGTTTGCGCATACACCTCGACACTCACTACATGCCATGGAGCAATCTAATCCATTGTTCCTACAGCTGCATTTCATATTATAGCAGCCTGTTTTGCATTTGCATCTTATGATTTGTATGAGCGATTGTGGTGCTGGGGGGTTGTCCGCCAAATATGGTATCATCCTGCCTTGGCTGATCTTCCATCCATATTTATCTGGAGGTACATTTTCTTCATTTCCAAGCCAAACTTGAACTTGTTGGTACACCCTTAGACTATGATACTTTGCCGCTGATGCCGTTGGGGGTAAAGAACGTGGATGAACTGCTTTAGTACTGCATGCAGTCTTTTCATGAAATTTACGAAACCTCAATTCATCTAGGTTTTCATTATCGCTGCTACCATCAAAGATAAAATGGCGTTATTACCCGCTGCAATTACCTCCTGTCTGTTTGCCTTACAAGTCATAAACACTTTGGCTTGTTCAGAAAAGAAACAGTCACTTCTTACTTTAGTTACTGCTTTGATTTTCCCAATACCAAAAAATCGCGATGTCGTGTCACATCCAAGGAACGCGTGACAAAATAGGATATATTTACAAACATCGCTGCCAAGGTCAAGTCTTGTTGCCGCAATGTTCCAACATCGTTGCACCTTTTTAGTTTCTTTCCTTTGGTTTGGCTTGAACCATACGTTATGTTTGGTGTGACCACCATGGTGGATAAGGAGGACTAGGATGTCTGTATCATCTGCGATGACAACTGTGCCTATTTGTTCTGCACAGGACAGAGCCATCTTCGACACAAGATAGTCAGCGTCAGCTTCTGCGTGGTGAACAGTACAACCTTCTTTTTCAAGACTATTTCCCCAAAATCTTAATGAATCTTTGTTTGTTTTGAACGTTTGACAGAAATTCTTCTTTTTTTGGTTTGTAAGGTCATAGATTGGTCAAAGTGTACAGCTACACCACCACCACCACTTCTCCTTGTATGTGTACAGTCTTTTGTACTTAGTGAGTTATCGTACCCATCAAAACCAACAATGGGTTTTCCATATTTGTGAGAAACATATTTAGTGTATACTCTCATAATGTCACCCCATGAAGCCCCTCTTGTCCATGGAATTTTATGAAGTAGTGCTCCTCCATCTAAGACGTACTGAATTTGATCAGGAGGTTCTGGAGCAACCTCGATTGCTGTTGACCACAAACTATCAGCTAAACTAGCTTTATTTGCAGACCTCATCATATCTGGTGATTCAAACAATCTAAATATATCTGATACATTATCGCATCTTGTGCCGGCAGTTACAAGTCGTTGAAATAGAAGTAAAGGATCTACATTGACCACATCATCTTTTATCTTCAATGCGCTTTTAGAGTTCATTGTAATGGATTGGCTCTTTTTCAGAAATGTGTAGTCGGCGACCTTTTGGTTTGTCATTGATTGCACAATTTGTTGACCTACATGCTTGGCATTGTCACAGTCTACATTGATATGTGCCGTCACTCCAGTTGCAATGTTTGTCTGTGATTTTGTACTGTCTGTATTGAATGGATTTCGCTGTGTCAGATACCTTGATATGTCTTGTACATCACTGAGGTCCTTCATCTTTCTGGCATATGTTGTTTCTTTATGTTGTTCACTGGTAGTATACGAAATGTTAGTGAACTCTTGCATTGAATGATTGATCGTGGCGCAGACTGGAGTTGAAAGGACCCAGACAAGTCGTTGAATTTCTGTTAATCCTCGCCCTCTTGTTAGACCTCCTCTTGTTTTTATGCTACCGTACGCATAAGACACTGTTCTGTGGCAAGATCAGTTGATATTCCAGCCCAACGTCTGTCAGATCGCCGCACTTATTATTTGGTCAAATTTAAAATGTTATACTCGAGACTCGAGATTTATTCATGACACGACTAGAAAATGTTAACGGTCAAAATAATGATTTTCGTTTATATTGTACATTTGCATTTGTTTTCATTAGAGTAAATATAAACAAATATACTGGAATAATAGGTCAAAGGTCAAAAACATAGTTTCTATCCATTTTTTAAAAAACGTTTTCATTATAGTGAATATAAATATGAGTCTTCTGAATCTTTTGACACAAAATTGACGAAGTTGTGCTTAGTGGTTACTGAGATATAACAAATGTATTTACTGAGAACTCTAAAATAATGAATATGTGTCAAAGGTCAAAATAAGTCATTTTACACGAATCTTTTCCATTAGAACTAATATAAACATTGACCTTCTGAGTAGTTTGACGCAAATAACGCTCATCTACGCCCACTGGTTACTAAGATACGAATATACGAAAATATACAATAAAATAGGTCAAAGGTCAAAAACATGCTTTCCCGTAATTTTTGGCAAAAAGGTTTCATTAGAGTACATATAAATATGGGTCTTCTGAATAGTTTGACACCAAAATTAACATGCTACGCCTAGTAGTTTTCAAAATAGAAAAATGTGTAATTTGACCCCTATGACCTTAAAACCCCTTAAAAAGTATGTTCCACTGAACCGATTTTGGTAGATTTTGGAAATGATCTTCCCAGATGCTTATAGAATCAAATAAAAAAGGTTTGGAAACTATTGAAATTTGTTTTGGGTTACGCCCTTTTTTGTCATAGATTGACTGGACTAAACACCGGACATACTGTACAAGAATTACCTAATTTCTGATTTATTCCAAAGATCTAAAAAACCATGATTTGTTGGAATTCAATGTCGTGTGTCAGTATGCATGTTTAATTTAAGTAGAGGCTGAACAAACAGTGGCTTATATACAATGGTGTGTGCGCTTTTGTATTTTGTATGCAATAATAAATAATATATACAGACAGTAATAATAAAAATGCATTTTTGGTGTATTATAAAAATATTGTTTCTTCAACAAATACTAAATGTATTTGCCGTATTTCTGCTTTAAATAAAGCAGAAAGTACTTTATTTACTTCGTAATTGTTAAATAGGTTCAAAGAAAAAGACCATGCATAACATGAATATAAAATTTTGTTAAGACTTGAAGTAGGCTTTACTTGTAAAGAGTCTTTATTAATGGACCATTGCAATACTGCAGTCGAACCTACTGCGGTATAGCAATGGTCTATAATAAAGAATACTTGTTACATCACAAGTTATAGTCAGTGAAGTGCTAATACCGTGTATAGACTGCTTATAGCGAATAAAATAGCATCTCAATGTTTAATTTTCACGACGCTTTTGTGGATATGCGCCAATTGTTTTACGTGATATGCGTGCATAGCTGTATGGTGCGTCATGAAGACGAAAAGTCGCTAATGAACTAAAGCCGGAGCAGGTGTAAAATACAACGTTGAATAAATAATTGTTTATATTTAAATGATGCACATTCATGAACCTTGTTTTTCGCATAAACTGCACCAGGATTAAATTGGAATTGAGCTCCACAAAATAATTTGTATTGGAAGCCATAAAATTATTGATTTTTGAGAAATTCTGTTAGTGCATGTCTTGTTTTTGAGGCTTCAGGAAGTGGACATTCACAATGTTCATTCCTTGATGTACTGTTGTCAATACCAGAAAGCCATGCTGGTTGAAACGGATCACCATTACTCTCGCATATATTATGCAAAGTACAACATGCATGTACAAGTGAATTAATAGAATTTAATTGGTTGTGATTGGTTTTGTTTAAAATCTGCCATCGACCTTTTAATCTTCCAAAAACACTTTGAATATTTGCATGAGTTGAAGACAATTGCAAGTTGAAATGTTTTTGATCTTCTGTCATTTGCTCATCATCAGAGTAACATTTCATAAGATTAGGAAGTAAAGGATACGCAGAAGTTCCAAAAAGTAATAATGGAACCGTTTCTCCTTCAATTAACTGTGTTGGATTTGGATTGAACAGTGTTCCTCTACTTAAGCTTCTATGTAGGGACGACAGTGAAAATACATTAGCTTCCAGTAAAGATCCTGGCTGGCCTACATCTGTATCAATGAACATTCCACGATGATCTACCACAGCTTGGAGTACAACGGAGTGAAATTCATTCTGATTCAAGTAGTCTTCCAATGAGTCCTTGGGAGTCTTAATTGAAATATGGGTACAGTCAACAAGTCCTGCTACTTGCGGAAACCCACATTTAGTGTTGAATTCGTCCACAGTATTCTGGAAAATATAAAACTAGTTAGAGACAATTCTGTTAAAAGTAAAACTCTTGCTTAGCTGGAGATTGAATCTTATAAGACTGATGTAAGACATTTTCAGTGTTAAGAATACAAACCTATTTTTATCTAACCAACCACCAACCTTAGCCCCACCATTCTTGAGCTTGGATAAAACACCTGTTCCGGCACGGTTCCGGTCTGGTGCTGGCAAATCAAATCGAACGTCACATGGCTATGCGCTTAACGATTGGTGCATAGCCACGTGGAGCGTCTTGAAAACGAATTGATGTTCGATTCGTCGGACCGGAACCGTGCCGTAACAGGTGTGAAAGACCCTTAAGACATGACCTCCTCAGACAAATGCTCAACAATATACAATTATTTTGTATGGCTATGGTTCTTATGTTTGTTTTGTCTGTAATAAAGGTATACTGTACATTTCCATACCAAAATATTTGAAACCAAAATAAGGGGTATCTCACATCTCACATGCCTACTGTATATTTTAGTCTATCATGCTATCTATACTAATACAGTAATAGAGAGGTAGGAACGTCTCCTGGGTATATTTTTTTAGTTCAAATCATGCTCCTAATATAGAGAGGTGGGAATAATACTTACAAGTAGTTCCCTATTTTCTGGAAATCGAATAATTTTTGGCATCAAATGCTTTTCTATTGCTCGGCATGTTTCATGCACTATGCAACAAACAGTTGAACGTCCAACTCCAAATAGTTTTGAAAGGCTCATATACTCAATGTTTGTTGCCAGCCGCCATAACGTAATAGCTAACCTGTGCTCTACAGTGATTGGTGTTCTCATGCTGGTGACTTCTTTCTCAATAAATGGCCGTAACTGTTCCGCAACAGCCATAAAGGTCGCTCTAGTCATTCTGCAAATAAAACAAATATCCATTTTGTTATTTAACGTTTATCAAACTGAACAATAGATAGTCATTAGATTGGTGTACCCTAAAAGCAAATTCAACATTATTAATTTATTAAATCTTTAACAAAATACTTTTGCAGACCTCCCAACTGAAAACTGAAATATTGGGAGGCACCCTCTATATCCAAATTATAGAGGATGCTATAACAATTTGAAAAATAAATCAAACCATAGAGGGCACTATTCAGAATAGGAAGATCAGATTATAACCGGGGCATTTATTCTAGGTTGTGTGGGGGGTTTCAGGGGGTAGTTTAACCAAAATGGTATTCTATTGGGGGCCGGGGAGGGGGGCGTTTATTCAAATAAATAGTCATAAAGTTCAAATGAAATTTTATTTTAGTTGAAAAAGACTCAATTTTGTTTGGCTTTTACAGCAAGTTATTTGGTCCGATTGAGAAAACTATGTCTCGGGTCCTTTATTTTTTTCCATGGTGGCGTTCCATACATTTTGAGCAACTACTAGACTAGTATAAAAGCATGCAGTAAATGTATCAACAATAATGACATTTGACATAACATTCGGCTAGCATTCTATACCTAAAATTCGTCAACCAAAATTCATCATTCCATTCTTTTAAAACCATATTTTCCCACCAATCGCGATTTCTTGGTAGAGCCCAACAGCTTCTCTCTTTGTTTCCATAATCTAAGCCTCTAGCGGCCTGCAGCAATATGCCCATTGACAGGACTGACTCTCGACGGTAGTGGAGGTATCGCCACAGCCGCTGTCTGCGCTCCGATTCCTGTCTTGCAACACGCCTATGATAAATTTCTATAAACTCGCTTGCAATGGTTAACAGATAATCCGTATCAGCTACTTTGTCTTCAAAAATGTATTTTGCTAATAAACTATTCATATTTTCCATCGAAAGAAAAGCGTACAATAAAAAACAAAAACAAATGTGACCTAACCAGGGAGTTGTTCTAAGTAATAACAACTCCCTGATCAAAGGACTGTTACTCGTTTCTCACACTTGGCAAGGCAAGCTCAGTATGGTATCGCATCGCAAGTACTTTGATCAAAGAATATATATCACAAGAATGAGTAATCCGCGATTTTCCCTGTAACAGTAATATTGTCCATGTGGTAGGGCGCCGCCATAAGTGTGGATGTATCTGGGATGTATACAACTTTTTGTGACGGTTTCACTAATCAAGGGCTGGACCACCGGTAGTATTTTCATGATAAAAAATGTTATAAACTACATGCCAACATCATGTTAAATACTATTTGGATATTTAATTGTTCGTTTTATGCAATTTATTTAGTAAAAGCTGCCGTATAAACTGTTTGCTTTATCAACCGGGCGCTACGATAGCGTGACCGGGCGTGTTGGTGTTTACGCGTCTTCACGAACGATAGTTTAATAATATTCCTATATTTAACTTGTTTCTGGTAAAACAAATAAATGTTAATGATATTTAACATTTTGTCCTATTAATAACATGTATTTTATACTAATTTATATCATAAAAAAATACTTAATTTACCGGGCGTAGAGTAGTACACGGCAATGGTAAAGAATAGGCCGTGCTGAGTAATATTCGTTGATTTTTGGTGTGGCTGTGTTAGGCCTTTTTTGTGAACTAACTTAGCATGTTAGTAAATAATTGTCTGTAAAAGTGAATAAACACTAGTTTGTTAATAAATATGTATTATAAAATAGTTTACAATTGCAAAATATATTATCATAATTCTATTTAATGTGACATGTATAATATCTATTAAATCAAGTCTTATTTAGTATGTATACATCCGCCCTTATGAGGGCGGGCATCACTCTCTGGAGCTCAGTGTTACAAATTTCTCATGCAAAAATCGCGGAATACTCATTCTTGTGATATATATTCTTTGCTTTGATCATATTCGCGTCGTGATTAATGTATCATCCGAACTGTCGCATGTGATTGGTCAACTTACCTGCGTTTTTGCTTCGTCATTGCGCGTTGCGTCCAAGTGTGAACCAAGCTTTAATATAAAAAGGGAAGCAACATTGCGACAACGGTATAATCAGGAGTTCTCCCTGGTATAATCTCTGCTATTTACACGACAGAACTGCTACTGCAGCAGCAAACGCTATTGCCACTGTGAATTGTTTAGCGTAACCAGTTACATTCATTGTGTTATGTGGAAGGCTGGCTTCATAAGAAGAATTTGTATTCACTTGACGAAGGAGAAGATGAAGATCACACCAACGTTTGGAAAAGTATTTCGCGATTCGGAATATGCACTTGATCCAGATGTGACGTTTTGTAATAATGGGGCGTTTTCAGCTGTCCCAAAGCAAGTACTATTTTCACAGGCTAAGTAAGGACATTTGTATAATTTAAGTAAGGGTACAATTGACGGCGGAATAAACGGTATTATGGTAGGCCTACGGTCACTGCAATGCAAGACAATAAACAGTACTCTTTCAAGTTTGATCAATGTGCTTTGCTTTATTGCCGGTCCGCCAGATAGTCTGATGACTTTCCCGCCTCGACTGTGTTGCTTATATCTCGGATTGCTTTCCTCCAGTCCTGTCTGTTTTCTGCTATTCTCCGAATCGTTTCTATATCTTTTATACTATTGATCCTAGGAGGTAGTGCAGTTGATGATTGCTTAAGCGTGGTTCCCACTAGCGACGCAACACAAGGACGTAACGCAACGCAAGTGAATTGACCAATCACAAGCGATGGCTTATTCGCTTGTGATTGCTAACTGTCTATAACTTCGCTTGTCATTGGTTAAAACGCTTGCGTTGCGTTTATGTCCTTGCGTTACGTTCTAGTGGGAACCAAGCTTTATGAAGGGTGATCATCAGGTTGTTATATAGAGTTACCGATAGTATGGATCGTGGTCGTCCTCTATATTTTTGTTGCTTGCAGCTGATCAATGTAGTTGATAATTAAAATTGAGTTTTTATTCAGATTTAGGTATATGCAGGAAACGGACCCAGAAGCCTGGTTTCGCTATAAAGTTAAAGAAGCCATTTCTAATGCGACGGACAATGTTGCCGACATGTTTGGGTCAAATAAAGAAAACTTGGTTTTAGTAGAAAATGCAACTACTGGTAAGACAACTAAACATTTTTTGAGAACAGCATTGGTGGCCCCAGTGGTTTTTCGAGAATGTTTTAAATTCTATATACTTTTTAGTTTGCTCAGAGGATAGCCTATTTGAGGTTGAAGATCTTAAGTTTGGTTCCCACTAGAACGCAGCGACGTATCGACGCAACGTGTTGTATTGCGTAATGACAAATGGAAACCGACGACGCAAAAGTGCTGCAAACATCACAGGTTTATTTTACCCAGGCAACAGGAGGGCAAACACTATTATTGGAAGGGCATTTTGTAAAGCTTGGTTCCCACTAGAACGTAACGCAAAGACGTAAACGCAACGCAAGCGTTTTAACCAATGACAAGCGAAGTTATAGACAGTTAGCAATCACAAGCGAATAAGCCATCGCTTGTGATTGGTCAATTCACTTGTGTTGCGTTACGTCCTTGCGTTGCGTCGCTAGTGGGAACCACGCTTTACGTTGCGTGGGTTGCGTTAAGTTGCGTCGCTAGTGGGAATCAAGCTTTCGGTCTTGTTGCAAAATAAACACATGCTTTTATTCTTCTTATTCCATAGCTGCTAACACCATTTTGAAATCGCTAAGTTTCTCTGAAGGTGATAAGATACTGATAACCACACACACATTTATGTGTGTTAAAAATGCTGCCATGTTTATAGCTAATAATAATCCAGGTAAGAATAAACTTTTTTTTTAAATTAATTTATTAATTTTTTGTTAATTCTCATTTTAGGCAAATTGCCAAGGATAACCACAAGTGAATTCATTCACTATCCAGTGTACCACTCTGTATGCATTGACCATATCTATCTAGCAGTATATACTAGCCCAAAACTAGAACTAAATTATTAGGCACATAAAGCTCTGTCTGATCTACACCATATTATGGTAGTGATATGCCCAAATATGGTAGTGATATGCCCAAATATAGTAGTAATATGCCCCTATCCATATAAATGGGCATATCACATTTATTGTCACATAATGTTTGATAGTGTAGACAGAGCTTAATACTACTTATTACGCTTTTTGGTATCAAGCCTATCCATTGTCAATGATTGTTTAGGCGTTGAGGTAGTTGTCATGGCTATTAATTTACCGATACTGAGTAAACAGCAATTGGTTGATAGTCTTCTAGAGATGCTCAATTGTCATCGTGGAATCAAACTCGCCATCCTAGACCACATCACTGGCCCGTCTGGCATTCTGTTTCCGATTGAAGACATGATACCACTATGTCATCAAAGAGGGGTAATGGTAATGGTAGATGGTGCGCATGCTCCTGGACAGGTAGAGCTTAATTTAGAAGAAATCGGAGCGGATTTCTACTTTGGTATGTTGAAAATCAGTGTAGTCCACACACCAGGTTTCAGTGACGCAATGTGCGCGTTCAAACATTGATGGCAATGCGACGGCATTTGTACGCGCGCGTAAACTTTCTGTTGACACTGTCTAAAACATTTCCGACATGTCCTGTGTTTTAAATGGTGTTCCATTGCCTAATATTTGCTATTTCCATATGTTTTATTCTTTCAGGAAATCTTCATAAATGGTGTTATTCAGCCCGTGGATGTTCCATCCTGTATGTTAACCCTAAACATTCAGATAAAGTAAATCCATTAGTAACATCAAAGGTAGAATGTCCTCGATTACGTAACAGATTCCTGATGCAAGGAAGCAAGGATTACACCGCCCTCTGCTCATCGTCTGCGGCTGTAGAATTTCTTCAGGACATCGGAGGACTAGTGAGTATGAGTATAGGCCTAAGTTGTATATAGTTGGTTGCACAATCGACGTCAAAGGATGTACGCGCCAATTTACACAGACGAGCGGTAACCGTAAGCGGAAAACTACGTTGCTTGTCCTACGTAGAATCTGTATGATTGTATCCTGAGCGGGAATCTCTCGTCCGCTCCGCGCTGTGTATAAGGAATAACATAGATTCTATATTGTTTATTTACCGTTACCGCTCGTCTGTGTAAACTGGCCTTACTTCTTCGGCTTCTAAATCCGTCATTGTAGTGCAAACCACATCATTGCTCTTTCCTTGTCAAAATTCGAATAATAATTTTTGAAACATTATCATTTCCAATGCTTTATTTTTAGTCTGCTGTAAAGAACTACAACGAGCCAATGTTGAAGTGGGCGACAGACATGCTCTGCAAAGCCTGGAATACCACCACAATTCCCATTCACGACAGTTTAAAGGCACCGTTTATGATTCTGATAAAACTACCTGATATTGAAAACATTCCATTATTAACTCCAGATGGAAGTAAGGCAATAGCTCTGAGTGTATACCAAAAACACAAAGTGCACATAGCAGCAACCCGTGTGAACGGCCGCTTCTGGCTTCGACTCTCTGCTCACGTTTATAATACAAAAGATGATTATTATAAATTAAGAGATGCGCTTATGGATATTTATCTACCTCAATTAAGTTAATATATAAGTGCCCACTATTACATAGAATAATTTATATATTGCATTAATGTTTTATTCTAAATTTATCTACCTAAATTAAGTGAATATTATTTTTTCCACAGTTATGAACTATTCTATAATTTTTTGAAATTTTAATTTAAAAACAAAAACAGTCAAAAACTCGATTAAAACGATTTTGGCTTCGAATTTCAAGCTGCTAAGAATATTTAAAAAATAATTATTTTATTATAAATTAATGGATTTCATGATTTTGAATATTAGGCTAAATTACCTAAATTATAACCTTATGGCCGGTTATGAAATATTTTATAGTACTTTATAATTTGTAATTCATATAGTTGTTGTTAATAGGTGCCCACTTACTATTAAATAGAATAATTTATATAGGGCCTATTGTATTTTGAAATGTTTTATTCTAAATTTATCTACCTAAATTAATTAAATAGTATTTATGGTTCTCAGTTATGAAATATTTAATAATAATTTGAAATTTTAATTTTTTTTAAAACTGTTTCTGTTTCTGCCACTAAATTGAAATTGAGTTCCATTTCATCGTATACCATCCGGACACGGAACTTGATAGGCTTAGTCATAAAGTAGTTACAGAGTTGCAGGGCATTTTATCATTGTTGAATGTTTTGATATTAGCCTAATTGTTAAAACGACCTTCACAACCAAAATATTTCTTTGTAATAAAATCTATTTTAAATGGAACGCTACAAAAATAATCCTCTGCTTTATCAGAGCATGCATACCTAATAACCAGACAAGAACGTGTCTTTATTACATTTTACTATCAATCTATTTTCAAGTCACGCAATCCATTTTCAACAATATAGTAGTATAATAACATTTTGATTGAATAGTGAGGGATTAGTTACAGTTTGACTTTGAACAAACAATTGGTAATTTACTGAAAATCCAAAATGAACTTGTGTTATAATACAAAAAAAATTATTCAATCAAAGAAACGCTCTACTACACATGAGAAATAGATGTCGGTCGATAAACTTCTGACGACGACTAAAACAACGACAATCAGCTAAATGTTAGTAATTTTATTTCATCTCTGGCTTGTTACATTTTTCATGACACATTACCGGACTTCCCCCTCCTCTCGCAATGAACGACAGTACAGATCCTCCCTATCTAGGCTCGTGTATGTAGCATACTACTACGTTATTCACAAATTACGCACGCATAGCAGTGTTACTAGAACCATCACAGATTACCTCTAATGGATCAATCATTCACACATGATTTAAAAAATTCATCGACAAACGAAATATAGCCTATATTCATTCCTTTTAAATATTAGGCATATTGCCAAGGCTAATAATCGATTTGTCCATAATTATTGCGTTTTGCCGGGGGTTTTCCATAATCTAAGGCCAATTTTTAGGCCAAATCATAATTGTGCGTATAGTGTTGTATTTCCGATGCGTGTAGTGTTGTATTTCCGATGCGTGTAGTACCCTATTTATTTTCATTTCCGTACGTTCGTCGTAAATAGGCCGAATTTCCGTAGTTATTTATAGACGTTCCAAAATTTGAACCGTGTTATACCGGTAACAGAGCAAAGTTTGCTTCTTTCTGCAAATTTCCTATCATTATTTTCTTTGTTTTATTTGGAGTGTGGTTTAAAACAACACTTTTGTAAAGTTTATAGTGGATAAATGAAAATGAATTTTTGGAAAATGTGGTTTTAACATCTGACTTTATTTAGCATTTTTAAATGAATTAAAATTCCAAATTATACAATTTAACCTTTTGCTCAATTTTTTTATAGCAACTGCTTCATATTTTTTGTACAACTTTTTAAAATTATTAATTGATAATTAATTTACATTAATTGAGTACAGTTATTAGAATGTATTACCGTACCAAAAGTACCTTAATCGGAGACTTCCCCGCGACGTTTGCATTGAACTAAAAAAAATTATCATAAATTTACGTGCGAGAGTACTATTTGCGGCCATCTAGGGGTGTCATTTAACAATTTGCTTGCTCAAATACTCAGTGTCTACAGCCCTGGAGTCTTTGGGCAACCCTCTTAAAATAGTCCTGCGACCGCCCCTGATAGCTCTATCTATATTTATTTACAGCAATTTGTTGAGGAAACTAAATATATCAATGTAAATAGGTGGTATTGATACAGTTGAGTAGGCCTACGTATCGGCTGGTGGTCTAGAAAAAAATAATCGAATGCCATAGGCCTAATATAAACTACAGTACATGATACCATAGATATTATAGTGTAATATATTAAATTCACTATAATCCTCTATGATGATGATACACTATACTTCATAGCCACACATAAATATTGTAGGTAACCGCAGCGTTCCATTTTTTGATGTACGTCGTCGGAAGGCTATATACTTTATGCATGCTTACTACCAGTGATCGAAACAATAGGTACGCGGTTGTCTACTAGCGGTGTTCTTTGTACGATTCGTTCGTGCCCAAGCTTGCGTCAATATCATGTTACATCCTGGGATCAAAAATTCGTATTATTTTTCAGGTGAAAATCGGCAACCAATTCATTTGTTTAACAATAAGGTATGAGTTATTCACGAACGAGTTTACAAATTTTTCAATTTACAAACAACCTTTTGTATCGTGGGGCACGTATTTGGAGGATTTTCAGAGATGAGGGTGTGGTGAGGTATTGTGGATGTCGAGGATAGGGGTTCGCAGTCGGTTAAGGGGAGGGGGGGTCGCTGTAAAGGGGGTTCGCCCGAACCATAAACCCCCCCCCCCCTGGCTAGGGGCCTGGGACTGGGCACGCGCAAACCCCAAAGCACGTGTGGGAGAACAAAGTATATGAGACGTACTGTAAATCTCCTAATTGTAACCCTGGGTTATTACTCTTTGATTGTTTGATCTGTTCAATTTATCTTTGCCAACAATCATAATCCTCTCCATGGTAAATATTTGGCCAATGGAGACTGTACGTTTGTCGGCGGCTGGGAAAATTAAATAGGCTAGAATGTTTGTTACTGGAATGTTGGGGTATGTGGGTCACAACGGCCTTATGAAGTAGGCCTACGCTTCTATACCCGTTATATGTACAGTATATCTAGGTTAGGACAGTGGTGGCGCCAGCGGGGGGGGGGCCTACGGGGGCTCTAGCCCCCTCGTCGGGGAGCCTAGCTCCCCCTCCCCCCCCCCCTTCGTTGGGGAACACGGATACTTTTTGTCGGGGAATATAATATACAGTAAAAAGCGTTCGCGTTCACTTCGTAGCTAGCTTCAGCGCCTAGAAAACCGCGACGTTTCATTGACCGTGAGAGTACGTCAGAGTGATAGTATGCACTTTATGATGCATTCATTATTGCCAGCGATCTAACTTAATACTAAACAATAGTTAGGTTCGCACTTGTCTGGCGGTATCCCTTTGTACGAATCGTTCAACGTTGGGTCGAGACGCGTGATATCAAGTTCCATCCAGGGACCAAAATGTGTAATGTAGTTATTTTCCAGGCGAAGTTTACCGACGGTTACCGAAGGGAACACGGGTACTTTTTGTCGGGGAATATAGTACAGTAAAAGCGTTCGCGTTCACTTCGTAGCAAGCTTCAGCGCCTAGAAAACCGTGACCTTTCATTGACTGTGAGAGTACCTCAGAGTGATATTATGCACTTTATATGCATCCATTATTGCCAGCAATCTAACTTACTACAAAACAATAGCTAGGTTCGCACTTGTCTGGCGGTATTCCTTTGTACGAATCGTTCAACGTTGGGTCGAGACGCGTGATATCATGTTCCATCCAGGGACCAAAAATGTGTACTGTAGTTATTTTCCAGGCGAAGTTTACTGACGGTTACGTCGTGTACTGCGTCGACGTACGCTACACTACAGCAAAAACGAATTATGTTAATTGTTCGTATGTTCACCAATTTTTTAATTTACAAGTAACCTTCTCTACCGTGGGGCACCTAAAATAAATTTTTCATCCATTAATAAAAAAAAAAAACATGCTATTTTCGCTTAGCCAACATCTTATTATAGCTAACAACCATGATAGGGACTTATATATTTTGTTTCATGTTTTGAAGTATAATACAGTAAGTCCAATTTCCGGGACCTCCAACTCTATTTTTCTAAATTTCTTTGAACTTTTATTTTTTAAATTGAAAAATATGGATTGAAACAGTCATCGCGCATCGTTTTTTTGCACGCAGTATTTTATTTATGCATTATAAAAAATGGAAAAAATGGCTACCCTAAATCTGATTAAATTGACCTCAAATGACGCTAGAACGCGTTGCTTCCGGGGGCTTGGCCCCCTGGGCCCCCACCGGCCCTTGCCGGCCCCCTGGCCCCCAGCCTAGTTATGCTCGCTTCGCTCGCATAGCCCCCTCGTCGGGGAATGTAGCCCCCGTGTCGGGAAGATCCTGGCACCACCCCTGGGTTAGGACTAGTTCATCTCGGATTATATTTATGTTACACACAGTGCTTACTGGGCCTACTGATTGTTAAACAAAA
This sequence comes from Antedon mediterranea, assembly GCF_964355755.1. Lineage (NCBI taxonomy): Eukaryota > Metazoa > Echinodermata > Crinoidea > Comatulida > Antedonidae > Antedon > Antedon mediterranea. The sequence continues at coordinate 23,274,260 of NC_092675.1, forward strand.
ATAATTGGAAACCTGTCATTGCATCCTGAAATGGACAAAATTATAGAAGTGGGTGCAGTAACTAAATAAATGTGAAGAAATACTAAACACCTGCTTTTCACCGTGTTATCATCGCTACACTATCCACACCGGGTCCCTCGGATCCACGCTAGACAATCATAAATGTTTTAAGTACATTAGTTGGCTATACCTTCTTTACTCCATGGCTATACAAACTTTTGTAATGGTTTATACTGAGTAGGCCTATATTATTTGTGTGTAAACGTTTTATAGCTTTCTAAATTATTGATCCTGCTCTGTCGTGCATATTCGATCAGCATTCGGCTCATGTGAAAAGAACGTATATCTCTCTCCCCCAGTCTTTGTGAAAATGTGCTTATATTTTTGGTTAATTTTGGTGAGAAAGTAAAATAAAATGACGTTAAAGAATGTAGTTAAGCGAAACTTGACCAGCTTCTCTCTGCTCGCCGCCAATCGACTATTAGGTTTAATTATTCGGATAGCGCATAGAATGCGAGCTACAGTACATATAGTCCTACATGCATATTAACTTATATATAAATATGAATTTTCAGAATTGAAGCCAGCTAATGGTTATGTTACTTGTGAAGGTAATCTCTGTAATCGGTAGGCTATAACCAACAAAAGGAACATGTCAACTGAGAAAATCGATTATAGGCCTCATTATATTGTACAGTAGTTGACCGGTTTTTCTACCAAATTGTAAAAATATTAAAACAGCAATAATTAACAAAGTAATCAAAGCAAGGATATCGAAAAGTTAGTCTGAAAGCCGCCAGATTTTTTCAGAAAAATATTCAAGAACATGGAGTGACAAAAATTAGCTTCAGAGTTGCATTATTGCAAATAGAAATGTCCATGGAATGCCCCATACAAACATTCAAATTAGGTATATTTATTCTAGGGAATAGGCCTACGTTAGTTCGATAACGGTGCGTTCACACAAGGATAAAAGACATTAGTAAACGGCCTATGATCTGATTCAGATTGTGTTCATTATAGTTTGGCTTTTAATCAAGGATTTGAAGATCTATTTTACTTTTTTCAGTTTATAAAGAGTCCAAAATGGTCCTTTTGTGTGAATTCAACTTAATTCAATTAAACTCTATAAGTAGCAATGAAAAACGAAAATGCAGTGACGTTTTAAAACGTTGATAATAGATTTACCATTTTTACCGCGAACAATCCAATGAGTGTTAACAATGTAGTGACGCATTAAAAGGCTGACAATTAGATTTACCTTAACCCGGAAATATTCAATAATTCTCAAATAAACTGGAAAGCCACAATAAAACTCTGTATAAATATAGTTTTGGTCTTTAAACTGTGTAATACAAAATACAATTGTATATGCTTCAAAATTAACTAAATAAAAAGTATGCCATTTTTATTCATATCGAACTCTGATTCCTGCAATATGTTTTATTTTTTCTTTATATGTTCTCAAAAGAGTAGATTTTTAATATATAAAATAACACTAAACAAATCAAGCACATTTTTGTGCTTACAAACAGTATATTAAAGTCATTAAAACATTCAATACAACAGTAATTAACATAATCATTTCTCTCTCGTCGTTCTAGGCCTATACTCATATCTGAGTACTCGTGACCATTCTGAGGTGTCTCCATTCTTGCCGATCTTGAGCTTCATTGTAGCACTTGATTATTGGTCGGTTTGTAGCACCACTTATACCATCAATCCATCTGAGTCTCTGTCTTCCTCTTTTTCGTTTCCCCTCAACTTTCCCAAACATAATAATTTTCTCCATACTATCTCCATCCCGTCTGGCAATATGTTCAAAGTATTGTAGTTTTTGTTTGATAATAGATTCGATTAATGTGCCTTTCTTGCCTATTTCGTGCCTTACACTTTCATTAGTTCTTCTGGCAGTCCATGGAATACCTAGAAGCTTTCTCCAGCACCACATCTCAAAAGCTTCAATTCGTTTTTGATCTGCAGCATTAATTACCCATGTTTCACATGCGTACGTTGCAATTGGAAAAACTAGATCGTTACAACATAATCATTAACTATTACATAAATAGGCCTACGCATGCGTATAAGCTAACGCTTTCGATTCGCGCGAACAAATTCGCCTAGTAGAAAATCGGCTTAAAAGTCCCATTTACACTAGGACAATAACGATCGACGATAATATATTTTTTTAGATAAAACAAAAGAAATTAGAAAGGTTTTCGTTCTAGAACTATTGGATAATCATTTATGCTGTCTTTGATATAAATAATATTTTTAAAATTCCAATAAAATGATGTCATGATACATAAAATCAATAACATCGTTGTATGTCACGATATCATTGCTCTTACTAATCATGAAGTCATTTGATTGGACGTGTGAAAATACGTGTGAAAATATTGTTTTCATCAAAGGAAGCAGAGATGGTTTTTCTATAGTTCTAGAATGAAAGGTTTTTATATTTCTTTTATTTTATGTATGAAAAATGCATTTTTGTCTATCGTCGATCGTTATCGTCCTAGTGTAAATGGGCCTTAAAGATAAGTAATAATGAACAGAGACTTTACACTGAATTTCAGAACAATAGCGAAAATGATTAGTCTATTATGCGCATGGTGTGAAGTTACTCTGTATGATTATATTATATCTTTATGGCGAACGAACTAAATTCAGAATTGTTCTGAACCGTCACTTAAGTCTATGATTTATTTAAAATTGATATTACTGACATTTCATTATGTACAGATATAAAAGCTCAAGGCATCAGGCACTGCAAAAGGGTAAAATATTATATAAAAAAGATTATAATATCTCTCATTGCAATTGCACAAAAAATATTTAAAACTAACATATTATACATTGTCAATACATGAATACAAAACGGAATGTAAATTTAATAAGTAAATAAGGTCATTTAAAGGGACTGAGATTATCATGTATAATACACACTATAAAAACCAACTAATATTTCAGTAATGAACACATTTGTTTGTTTTGTTTATAAGCATGAGATCTAAACCACAGGAAAATGTTTGGCAATATAAATATTCCTATATTGATAATAAAAGGATTTAAACGATATATAAATCCAATGCTATATAAAACAAAATCAATGGTTACATAATAAGCTTTATATGCAAACTAAACATGTATTCAAAACTGCCTATAGGCCTACATATATCATTTTTTTATACAATATAAAAACTCTGACCAAAACAATTAAAAAGTACAACTGTCATCCATTGTTTTATCAACTGATTTATATTTTCTCTGTTTGTTGGTAACTTGGAGGGGGATAATTGGCAGCAGGAGAGAGATAATTGCCAGCAGGAGGGGGATAATTGCCAGCAGAAGGGGGGTAATTTCCAGCTGGAGGCGGGAAATTTCCAGCAGGATAATAACCAGGAGGTGGTTGGTATGGGTAAGCTGGTTGTCCATACTGCATTTGTTGAGCAGGATAGCCTGGGAAGAAAATAAATAAATAAAAGTTACAAATTGTGTTCTTGTTGAAATAGGATTGCTATAATGATAATGTCAATCTAATAGATAATAAAACTTCAGTCAGTTTACTCCAGTAATTAGATTTTCAACTCCCATAATAACATAGCCACAAACAGTTACCAGGTACCCGTTTGAACACCTGAGGAAAGGAGGCAAAGTGTTTGCCTAAGAAGACAAGTAGGACCCGACAACCATTGGTCTCAAGAACAATCCAACGCCTAACAAACTTTAGAACAAAGAATAAGCAGGTACAGTAGAAGTTGTCACAACTTAATTACAAAAGTTTGATTTCAACACACTGTACATACATTTTTTTCTAAATTGAGTGGGTATTTAAACTAGTTGGCATTAAATCCATTTAGTAATCAAAAAATAAATATATAATTAAAGGATATACCTGTCTGAATGACCTGAGTAGTGGTAGTTGGCATGACTTGGTTCGAAACAACAGTCTGATAAAATTAGAACACAAACATTATTTCAAGAATCATTATTTGCTGGTGATAGCACTATGACCTAATGTATAACATCAAGCCACTGATTAAAACAAAATTGTTTGTACTAATTTTTAAATTAATGAAATGAAGAGTTCTATTTTAAGTACAGTAGATAAAAAATTAGGTGTATGAGAGTAAAAGATTGTTTATATATTGTTTATATATTCATTATGTTCAATCTGTATGATGTGAATTCATGTAACAAAAATAAATTATACTGTTTCAGTTTCATTTATTTATCCATAAAGAAAAAAAAATATCGTAGGCCTATAGAATAAAATACATTAAAAGATGAAAAGGTTCTATCAATAAAAAGCTAAAGTTTGTACGTAGAAATGAATTTAACATTTAACTTGTAGGCCTACAGTATAATGGAATATTATTGATTATGTTAATTAATATTTTTGCACATGACCCTAACAAACATATGCGATAACCAGAGATGGTGTTTGTACGTTACGATACAGATACAGATGTTGCATCAGCGATCTTAACAAATTGAAATTTACCACAATCTGAAATGTTGTTGATGAGTAGTGCAATTAAAATGTAAGTTAGTATACGGGAATGTTGTTGTGACATGTATACTTTGTAATGATATTGAGAGCATACCACAGTAGTGTTTGGTCTGGTACGACAACAGCTGGTTCCTCCACACATGATAGCACTGGCATAAATAGACACAACAAATTCAACGACGGCAATGATGGTCAGTATGATGTTGACAACAAACTTTTCAGTATAATAAAACAAAAAATGACTACTAATAATAATATTGTTTTTAATTTCAACATTAGTGTTCATGTTTATTAAACATGGGTATCAAATATACTTACATCATCATCATAACAATAACTGTCGTCGAAGGCTTCGGACAAACTCACAGAAAAGTGAGAGACACTGCAAATGGCTGACAAGATGGACATCACCATACAACCAATAATCTAACAACATTAATAACAAAGGAGGAATTAAAGTGGAGCAGAGTGATAAAGAGAAGACACTTTGACATAGTGCGGACACAGTCTTCGTCTAGTCTCTGATAACCCAGCGCAAAGAACTTGTATCCAAAACCATTAGAAAAATCAAGACCAAGACGACAACCCAACACTACCTGGATAAAATAATTATAGAGAATGATACGGAAAAAAAACCAACTACAGTAAGTCTACTATGCGTATTCTGGCCAAGATGTCGTGATGATGAAAATTTCTTAGAAATATGGCTTTACCAATTCACAGAGCTAAAACACATCATTGTCATGTTCGTATATACTATTTTTAAACTTGAGTAACCTGTAAATTACACTGTGTCACATGACAGAGTCACTTTTCTCTAATATGGCTTTCCATGCATTATACCACCATTAGTTTAATGCTTTTTGTCTTACGTGGGTTCATCCAACTTTTATTACTTCCATAAATACATAATATAATAATTTTACAGTACAGTTCTTTTGAGTTCATCTTTTTTATTGTTATCTTTGAACACTTAACTTTTTTTGTTTATTTACAGTTAAACATATTATGTTTAGAGTATTTACCTTTTTTTTTTTAATCCATAATTTATTTTCCAACTAAATACATAGTTTATTTTCCAACTAAATACATACTTTTATGTTCAACATACATTTCTACTAATGTTATTCCATTTACATATATTTTATAGCATAAACATAATTTGATTTAAAAAAAATTATGTTTGTATCATCATACATATATTTTCTGCTTGAATTTTTAAAATTATGTTAACTCATAAGATAATTTATCAACATGTTTTATTTTTTAAAACTTTCTGTATTATCTATACAGTATATAATCTTTGCTTGTATTCTTCTCCTATTACATTTTTTTTTCTAGTTATCCATTAATATACATATTTTGTATTCGTTAACATACATTTTTTTTTTTGGCATTTACATATATTTTCACTTACATTACATATTTTTTTTTTTTTAATATATTTTGAAAAATCATCATAAACATATTTTCTGCTTGTATTGTTTTCTCTTTTATGTTAACTCATAATATAATTTATCAACATTTCTTATTTTGTATTTGTTAACATATATACTAAAGTTTTGTTTTCTTCTCTTTTTATTTTGTTTTCTTCTTTAACACATGTTAATCTATTATATATATGTTCCTTATAATTTAACACATTTCTACTCGCATTTATTTCTTTAAATATATTTTCATAAACACTTTAACATTGTTTAATACTCCTTTATTTATTATACAATCCATTTTTTATGCATTTAGTTTACATAGCCTATATCCTTTAATAACTCTATAGGCCCTACTCATAAGATACAATTTACGTTGTATATTTATATTACAGATAAATAATATTGTACCTAGCCACTAATTGATATCACAACTTTGGCTATGAATACATACTCCTAAACATATCCTCCACTGATTGTGAGGGCGTTTGTTGTATGAGAGAATGTATCTGGTGGGTGAAAATCTGTGATAATACCATACATGGCTCTGTGGTCTAGTGGTATGATACTCGCCCTGTAAGCGAGAGGTTGCAGGTTCGAATCCCGCCAGAGACATGTTTTCATACAACTAAAAAAAAAATACGGAACTTTCGCCAATGAGCTATGCTCGACGCGATTATGAGATCATGTTCCGAATATGAGCACTGTTTCTATAATTTACAGTATGATTTATATATATAAATATATATACATACTGTATATGCATTATGCATCTTTTGTGTCATTCTCATAGCATACCTTATATTTTCAAACATTTCATAATTTTACATTTGACTGTTCATCTATTTAGACAATATTCTAGACGATTATGATCTAATTTTTCCCATTTCTTTCTAGACGCAAGATTATCAATTGCGTATTCAATTTTTCTTAACATTTTTATTTCTTTAGTCAATAACAACCATGCATTTACAATTTTATTTTCTGTTCGAAAAAGAACACTTGCCTTGTAAATACAAAAAGTAAAAATTGATAACAACTCATTTACAATATTATTGGCAAAACAAGAATAATCAACAAATGCCTGATTTTCTTTGTTACAAGAGTTTAACATGTTGTTAAAATTATACCAAAAGGATGCATTTTTTCACAGTTAATTAGCATGTGCCTTTCATCTTCTATTTCTATTTTACATCTGTCACAAATATCTGAATCATAGATCTTCCATAACTTAAGTTTCTTTTTACAACATAAAATTCTATGCAACAATTTAAAAGTAAATTGTGCAATTTTACTTATGTGCTTCATACAATATACTTTTCTATGCCATATTGTATTCCAATCTAACAATTCTAAATTAAGATCTCTTTCCCATTTCGTTTGAACATTTGGTTCACTGGATTTATTCACCAAAAATTCTTTGTAAAAAGTTTTTACTGAAGCGTTTTTGCCATATAAATCATATTTTTCCACTTCTATTTCCTGAATATTATCTTTAACATTAAAAAGTTTGTTTTTCCAATGCCTGGGAATTGCTTGTTTTAAACAAAAATATTCAACAATCCAGTTTTCTGATGTCTTAAGTTTATCAACAATTTCTTGTGAAGACTTAAAAGTGTTGTCATTAACAATATCACTAATTTGTGTAATTCCAGAATCAATCCAGTTTTGATTATATAAAGATTTATTGTTTAGCACAATATATTTGTTGCCCCACAAAATCGGTTTATTAATTTCATCTATACCTTGTGGTTCAGTGTAAAAACAATTATTATATTGTGTACAAATTGATATAATTTCTTTATAGAAAGTTGGAATATCAGCTAAAAACTTGTTTTTTTTATCTATTTGCGACATTTCGGATAAGTATCTAACAGGATGTAAAAAAATATAATGGAATACACTTCCACTTTCCTGGATCAGGGCTAAGTAACCGTTTTATCCAGTTTAATATGAATGATTTTACAACTAAATTAAAATCAGTTTTATACCTCCGTGTTTAATTTCTTGAAACATAATATCTCTTTTTATTTTTTCTCTTTTTCCATTCCAAATGAACTTAAAAATAATACTTTTAACTTAATTTACAATAGTTGTGGGTACCTCTATTATACTAGCATTATAGACTAGTTTGGAGAGTGCTAGTGTTTTTATCACCATTGCTTTTACCAAAAATACTTAAATTTATTTTTTCCCAGGTTTTTAACACATTTTTAAAATTTTCAATCTTTTCAACCCAGTTTTTTTTGTGGCATTTTGTTTTATCATAACCAACAAAAACACCTAAGAATTTGACAGGCTCATCAACCCATTGTATTGCAAAAGGTTTATGAACGTTGTTTTTTGAAGATCCTATCCACATACCGTTTGTTTTCATTTTGTTAAGTGACATTCATGCCACCTTACAAAACAAGTCTACTGTAATTAAACAAGCTTCAATACTCATTTCATCCCTAACAAAAATTATAGTATCGTCTGCTAACTGAGCAATTTTTACTTCCTGTTCATCATTATACCCTTTCGAAGGCAGTATAATACCTTTACAATGAATATTGTTTCTTATATTGATAGCCATTGGCTCTACAGTAATTAAAAAAAGTAATGCTGAAAGAGGGCATCCTTGTCTAATACCATTATTCATCTTAAAACTTTCTGATACCCATCCATTATTTGTAGTACGGTAACTGACTCAGTATTGAAATAAAAAGTCTTTACCCATTGTATTAGATCCTGACCAAAACCAAATCTTTTCAGTATTAAAAACATTCTATCTATTTTGTCAAACGCTTTAGCAAAATCTAAAAATATTATAGCACCTTCTTTATTAAAATTATTGGTGTATTCTAGTACATCTTCAACAAGCCTTATATTTTCACCGGCAAACCTTCCTTTAATATAACCTTTTTGATCAGTGTCTATTATGTCACCAATTACTAATTTTAATTTATTAGCAATAACATTTGCCATAATCTTGTAATCTATATTAAGAAGAGTTATTGGTCTCCAATTTTTTAAGTCTTCTCTTTTACCATTTTTGTACAGTAAGGATACTACTCCTCTCCTTTGAGAATTTGACAGTTGTCTATTATTAAATGAAAAATTAAAGGCATCACAAACTAATGAGTCAATGGAATTCCAACATTTTTGGTAAAATTCTACTGACAAGCCATCACTGCCTGGGGCCTTATTAAGTCTCATTTCTACTGACAAGCCATCACTGCCTGGGGCCTTATTAAGTCTCATTTTATATAAGGCATGTTTACATTCTTCTATTTCTATAGTCCCTTCACATTTCTTTTTTTGTTTTTCAGAAAGTACTTTGACTTTAGTTTTATTAAGATAATTTAGAATATCTGAAGTTAAAGTTTCAGGTGATTCATTTGAATTTTTCTTTTTGTATAAATTTTTAAAATAATGTACTTGTTCACGAAGAATTTCATCAGTATTGGTAGTGTATTTACCATTACTTTTTAGGACTGATGTGATATATTTTCTTTTAGCTTTACTTTTTTCTAGACCTATAAAAAAAATTGTATTTTTTTCACCCTTCTCAAACCATTCTATTCTTGATCTTATTTGAGCACCCTTTGCTTCTAATGTATATATGTCTTCTATGTCTTTTGCTTTATTAATTAAAATTCTCTCTGTTTTCTCATCATAATTAGTTTCTAGTTTGTTTGTCAGGTCTGAAATTTCTTTTAACAATTTTTCTTTATCCCTATTTCTCAAATGCTTTGTTTTTGCTCTGTAGGCCTATCTGCTTGAGAACTCTTTTATTTTTACTTTCAAGTGCTCCCAAAGTAATTCTGGACTTAAATCATAATGATTTTTTTTTTGACATTGTTATTATCTTAGTAATTTGATTAACGTATTCTTCATCATTTAATAAGCTTAAGTTTCCATATTCCATGACCCTTTTTTTCTTGATTTGTCTGAATTTTAAGTGATATTGCTAGATGGTCAGAACAAATAGCAGGTCTGATATCAGTGCTAACTATTTCACCATTTTTGCACATGGAGTTTGAAATGCACCAAAAATCTAGCCTTCTATAAACATTTTTTCGTCTCCATGTATATTAGTTTAATGCTAATAAAATTTGAATACATACTATATCATAAAGAATGATACATCATTTTGAAACAAAAGATGGTTATTTTATACAAAACAAATAAAAAAAACTTTTTAGCCTACAGTACTAGTGAAAATAATGAAACAGACTAAAATACTGTGAATAGGCCTAATTCCAATTAAAAACTAAAAATAAAGTACAAATACTTACTGGACATGACTGCTTTTGATGACCAGCAATTACACCAAGAATTCCAGCAGGTAAGTAAAACTTTAAAAAAATTAAAAAATTGGAGCATGGTGGATTGAGAAAAAGACAGATATGCATGGAAGATTATAATTTGTCACTCATAATTTCTTGTACAGTATGTGCAGTGTTATGTATATTTGCATTTCAAATTGGGGGAATTTAATATAATAGGTTAATATAATACATTCCAGTAATCATTATCATTAAAAATAAATTTCAGATTTTATTTACCCCTGTTCCACACCAGATGGCTGTGCCACTTGAGGTGTTACATGTTACAATGGCAACAACTCCGAGAATGATTGACAGTACGGCAAAAATAATTTGTATCCATCCATTGACTTTAGCACTGACATCATTCAGGTTGGCGGATGTTATTGGACCAGATTGGTGATGGTACTGCACTGTTTGCGCTGCAGGCATGACAACTGTATGAGGTTGCGGATTTTGAACAATAGTAGCTAAAGAAATTTCCAATGCCCTATACAAAAATTAAAATGAGGTATTTATTCTAGGGAATAGGCCTACGGTAGTTGCAAAATGATCTTGAAACTTCGACAACGGTGCGTTTACATAATGATAAAATACACTAGTAAACGGCCTATGATCTGATTGTGTTCATTATAGTTTGGCTTTTAATCAAGGATTTGAAGATCTATTTTGCTGCGGTTTTTTTCAGTTTATAAAGACTAGTCCAAAATGGTCCTTTTGTGTGAATTCAACTTAATTCAATTAAACTTTATAAGTAGCAATGAAAAACGAAAATGCATTGTTGATAATAGATTTACCATTTTACCGCGAACAATTCAATGAGTGTTATAACAATGTAGTGACGCATTAAAAGGCTGACAATTAGATTTACCTTAACCCGGAAACATTTAATAATTCTCAAATAAACTGGAAAGCCACAATAAAACTCTATATAAATATAGTTTTGGTCTTTAACCTGTGTAATACAAAATACAATTATATATGCCTCAAAATTAACTAAATAAAAAGTATATGCCATTTTTATTCATATCGAACCAGATTCCAATTAATCATATTATTATTGTTTTATTTTTTCTTTATATGTTCTCAAAAGAGTAGATTTTTACTATATAAAATAACACTAAACAAATCAAGAACATTTTTGTGCTTACAAACAGTATATTAAAGTCATTAAAACATTCAATACAACAGTAATTAACATAATCATTAATTATTACATAAATACGTATGTGTATAAGCTGACGCTTTCGATTCGCGCGAACAAATTCGCCTAGTGGAAAATCGGCTTAAAAGTCCCATTTACACTAGGACAATAACGATCGACGATAAATATATTTTTTGACATAAAACAAAAGAAATCAGAAAGGTTTTCGTTCTAGAACTATTGGATAATCATTTATGCTGTCTTTGAAATAAATAATATTTTTAAAATTCCAATAAAATGACGTCATGATACATAAAAACAATAACATCGTTGTATGTCACGATATCATTGCTCTTACTAATCATGACGTCATTTGATTGGACGTGTGAAAATATTATTTTCATCAATGGAAGCAGAGATGGTTTTTCTATAGTTCTAGAATGAAGGTTTTTATATTTCTTTTATTTTATGTATGAAAAATGCATATTTGTCTATCGTCGATCGTTATCGTCCTAGTGTAAATGGGTCATAAAGATAAGTAATAATGAACAGAGACTTTACACTGAATTTGAGAACAACATAGCAAAAATGATTAGTCTATTATGAACATGGTGTGAAGTTACTCTGTATGATTATATTATATGTTTATGGCGAACGAACTAAATTCAGAATTGTTCTGAACCGTCACTTAAGTCTATGATTTATTTAAAACTTATATTACTGACATTTCATTATGTACAGATATAAAAGCTCAAGGCATCAGGCACTCCAAAAGGTTTAAATATTATATAAAAAAGATTATAATATGTCTTATTGCAATTGCACAAAAAAATATTTAAAACTAACATTTTATGAACATTGTCAATACATGAATACAAAATGGAATGTAAATTTAATAAATAAGGTCATTTAAAGGGACTGAGATTATCATGTATAATGCACACTATAAAAACCAACTAATATTTCAGTATTGAACACATTTGTTTGTTTTGTTTATAAGCATGAGATCTAAACAACAGGAAAATGTTTGGCAATATAAATATTCCTATATTGATAATAAAAGTATTTAAACGATATATAAATCCAATGCTAAATAAAACAAAATCAATGGTTACATAATAAGCTTTATATGCAAACTAAACATGTATTTAAAACTGCCTAAGGCCTACATTATATCATATTTTTATACAATATAAAAACTCAGACCAAAACAATTTTTTTCAGTACAACTGTCATCCTTTGTTTTATCAACTGATTTATATTTTCTCTGTTTGTTGGTAACTTGGAGGGGGATAATTGCCAGCAGGAGAGGGATAATTGCCAGCAGGAGGTGGGAAATTTCCAGCAGGAGGGGGGTAATTTCCAGTAGGATAATTTCCAGCAGGATAATTACCGGGAGGTGGTTGGTATGGGTAAGCTGGTTGTCCATACTGCATTTGTTGAGCAGGGTAGCCTGGAATATAAAATAAATAAATAAAAGTTACAAACTGTGTTCTTCGTGTTAAAATAGGTGCTATGCTATTATGATAATGTCAATCAAATAGTGCTTAATGCTGAAAGCGTTTAAGCACTTCAGTTAGTTACTCCAGTCAATGGATTTTCAGCTTCCATAATGTCATAGCCACTAACAGTTACTAGGTACCCGTTTGAACACCTAAGGAAAGGAGGCAACATATTTGACTAAGAAGACAAGTAAGACCCGACAACCATTGGTCTTAAGAATAATCCAACACCTAACAAACTTTAGAACAAAGAATAAGCAGGTACAGTAGAAGTTGTCAGAACTTAATTACGAAAGTTTGATTTTAACATACTGTATATAGATTTTTTCTAAATTGAGGTAAATCTCTAACTAGTTGGCATTAAATCAATTTAGTAATCGAAAAAATAAAATTATAATTAAAAGGATATACCTGTCTGAATGACCTGAGTAGTGGTAGTTGGCATGGCTTGGTTCGAAACAACAGTCTGATAAAATTAGAACACAAACATTATTTCAAGAATCATTATTTGTTGATGATAGTACTATATGACCTAATGAGTATAGGTAATAACATCAAGCCACTGATTAAAACAAAATTGAGAGTAAAACATTGTTTATTATATTGTTTGTATATTGGTTATGTTCAATATGTATGATGTGAATTTATGTAACAAAAATAAAGTATACTGTTTCAGTTTCATTTATTTATCCAAAAAGAAAAGAAAAATATCATATATAATAAAATACATTAAAAGATGAAAAGGTTCTATCAATAAAAACTAAAGTTTGTACGTACAAATGAATTTAACATTTAACCTGTAGGCCTACAGTATAATGGAATATTATTGATTATGTTAATTAGTATTTTTGCACATGACCAACGTACTCGATAACCAGAGATGGTGTTTGTACGTTACGATACAGATACAGATGTTGCATCGGCAATCTTAACAAATTTAAATTTACCACAATCTGAAATGTTGTTGATGTGTGTTTGATGAGTAGTGCAATTAAAATGTAAGTTAGTATACGGGAATGTTGTTGTGACATGTATACTTTGTAATGATATTGAGAGCATACCACAGTAGTGTTTGGTCTGGTACGACAACAACTGGTTCCTCCACACATGACAGCACTGGCATAAATAGACACAACAAATTCAACGACGGCAATGATGGTCAGTATGATGTTGACAGCAAGCTTTCCATTCTAATACAAAGTAAAAAAATTAAATAACTATGGCTTTAATACTAATTAATAGTAATAATGTTTTTAATTTCAGCATTAGTGTTCGTAATTCTTAACCATGGGTATGTGTTTGTTATCAACTACGGTATACTTACATAATCCTCATCTTTATAATAATCAAGGTAGTAGTAGTAGTTGTAGTAATCTTCATAACAACCGTACGGATCACCTTCGTTGAGAGCTCCGGACAAATTCACACCAAAGTGAGAGACACTGCAAATGGTTGACAGGATGGACATCACCATACAACCAATAATCTAACAACATTAAAAACAAAGGAGGAATTAAAGTGGAGCAGAGTGATAAAGAGAAGACACTTTGACATGGTGTGGACACCGTCTTTGTCTAGTCTCTGATAACCCACCTAGATGAAATTATAGAGAATGATACAAAAAGGAAAATAGGCTATGCGCATTCTGACCAATGATCACTCTGATTGGAGAAGTGCACAAGACGTCCAGTGTTCATAATGATGATGTGATGATTAAAAGCATCTCCTTAGAAATATGGCTTTACCAACTCACAGAGCTAAAACATTGTCATGTTTGTATATGCTATTTTTACACTAAAATTTGTATTACACTGTGTCACATTACAGCTTGAGTCAATTTTCCCAACGTATGGCTTTCTATGCATGACCATAATCTGTTCATTAAACTTTACTACCAATATTTTAATGCTACTAAAATTTGAGTACTTACTATATCATAAGGAAGGAATGATATATCATTTTGAAATAAAAGATGGTTATTTCATATGCAAACCTATAAAAAAACTTTTACTATATAATCATAGCCTACAGTATAGGCATACTATTAGTGAAAGTAATGAAACGGACTAAAATACTCTGCCGAGAATAGGCCAACGGATTGCTTAAAGATGTATTGTCCCCCAAAAACATGAAAAATGAAGATTAATTAAATCAGACTTTGAATACCTTATTTTGTAGTTAATATAAAGTTAATCACATCCGTAGAAAAAAAAACGAAAAAAAATAATGTTTTCACTTGTAAAATGACAAAATAAATGGTTAAATTCAACCAAAAATCCATTGGCTGGCAGCCAATTTGACCATTTTTTGCTTTAAATTACATTTTTTTCAGGTAAATACACTTTTTTTAGACCCAATTTTTGGTCAAAGTGGATAACTATTACGTTACATTAAAATGGAATATTGAACAAAATTTGTTTTAAGAATTATTTTTTCAGGGGGACAATACATCTTTAAATAGTATTTTGCATATCACATACTTGAGTAGCTCAGCAACTTATGTACATTTTTAAGCTGTTTATACTGAACAATTTGTGTGTTTAAAACAAAAAGTGGTATTTAGACGTTCTGCTGTAGCCATACAATCCTGTTAAAAACTGTGTTCAACGTTTAGAAAATCAATACTACTGTATCTTACTACTATTATTCCTGGCACCAACCCAATATTGGAAAATAACAATAAAAAAAAAAATAATAAAATGATGCCTGTAAAATACTTACTGGGCATGACTGCTTTTGATGACCTGCAATTACACCAAGAATTCCAGCAGGCAAGTAAAACTAAAAAAGAACAATTGAGCCTTAAGACAAACATGAATGAAAGGTTATAATTTGTCACAAATATTAATAATATCTTCATTTCAAATTGGTAGCATTTAATATAGGCCTAAAGATAATAATACATTCCAGTAATCATTTCATTAAACAAGTAAATCTAAGATTTGATTTACCACTGCTCCACACCAGATGGCCGTGACTGATGAGTTGTTACATGCTTCAATGGCAATGGCAACACCTCCGAGAATGATTGATAGTACGGCACAACTGACTTGGATCCATCCAGTGACTTTAGCACTGACATCATTCAGGTTGGCGCTTGGTAATGGACCAGATTGGTGATGGTACTGCACTGTTTGCGCTGCAGGCATGACAACTGTATGAGGTTGCGGATGTTGAACAATAGTAGTAGTAGCCATTTTTCTTTTTAAAATTCTAAAAGAAATTGATTCAAGGTCAGTTCACTATGATACTATTTATCTATATATAAATTATATAAAAGTGAATTAAAAAAAAAAAAGTTAAAATAACTATAGTTATGTGATTTTTGCCATGCTATGTTTTTTGTACAAATGGATACCAAAGATTGTGTACTGGGCAAAATGAACTTTCACTAGAATCCCCTTCTAATTTAAAATCATATGATCAATACATTTTTTTGGCTACACTATGATCGAGCCCGGCCTTTCCCCATTGGAAATACATAGGAAACAAAATGAACTATAATAGATACAATATTAGCTTACACTTACCACTATTTGTATGGGTTTAACGCTATTTTATAACAGGAAAAATGTGTGACTATTCAGTTTATTACTCCTATGTAGTCAACAGACTGCTGCGTCATTGGTGTGGATTGCATACTAAACATGTTATTGTTGTAATGGATCGAAAAAACAGTTGTTCAGTGATGCATGACCAAGTTGATCTATATCCTAGAGTTTCAATAGAATTCAATGTGCAGTCACTGTGATGACAATGACTATATACGTATGTATTATTATCTATATATAAATTATGGTTAATTCTGACATAGGCGAGCACAATGGAAAAACTTCGGTACAAATCTTTGCCTTGGATACCTACCTGATCTATCTCAGATGTACCGTGAAATGTAAATGTGATAACATTAGTTTTCACTATTACGATATTGTTCCATATTTCTATCTTAGAAAGATATTATAAAGAGTTTCTTAACAACTCGACTATCAATTCTACGCGGTCAAAGCAATTTCCGGGTTTACGATGAGTTCACAAACTGGTTTCATAAGTTGGCCGTTATAGTGGCTATATAGCCATTTTAGTTTTTTTGTGTGAATGTACAGTATTATTATATTTAAAAAGAAGATAAATAAAACAATTAAAAACACAACACTTTTGAAGATGCATCTTGAGATCTGTGAGATGAGTATTTGCAAGCGATGATATTATTTTTTTTTACTTAATACTTGTAGCCTAAATGTACTTTTAATCAAGTTTAATAACCCGGGGTGTAAATGGTTAATAATTTAAGATAAGTTTGGTGATAAAAATGTTGTAATACGTATGTTAACAGTTAAATTTAAGTGTAGGTAAATAATAATATTACTGTATTGTGATATTCTGAGTATTATTATATTTAAAGAGAAGATAAATTAAACAATTAAAAACACAACACTTTTGTCTACATTTTTGTCTGCCTAGTAACCCTGTTTACTAATTAAGTTTAATTAGATAATTAGTTATTGACGATTAAAATGAAGTTAGGTTCAACTATTTGTTTTCCTATCATTGGCTAATCATGAAGTGCTTTAAAACTAAAATGGCTTGAAAAAACTATTAAAGAAATGTTGGAATATATAGGACGTAAAGCATGTGCGGTGTAGTAGTAGACAGCGTGAGTTGCTGTAGTATAAAATTTGTATAGCCTTAGTTTTACAGCCGTCTAATAAACGTCACCTGATATTCGATTTTGTCGATAGGTGGCGGTATAGATTACGCAATATTTGACTGCATGACGATTGGTGTGTACTGCATGACGATTGGTGTGTACTGCATGACGATTGGAATGTACTGCATGACGATTGGTGTGTACTGCATGACGTTTGATGTGTACTGCATGATGTTTGGTGTGTACTGCATGACGATTGGTGTGTACTGCATGACGATTGGTGTGTACTGCATGACGATTGGTGTGTACTGCATGACCATTGGTGTGTACTGCATGACCATTTGCGTGTACTGCATGACGATTGGTGTGTACTGCATGACCATTGGTGTGTACTGCATGATAAATGTGAACTGAAGGCAGAGGAGGCGTTCCATAGAAAAATACGTTTCCGTTTGTTAGTGCGAGTAATCAACACGTTACCGAGAGTGAATACAAGTTTTTTTGCACTATTTGTAACGTGAATTTGTCATGCTCACCGGGAGGAATCAACGATGTTGCTGTGTACACTCCAAGTTGTTTGTTTTAATTTGTATTTTTGTTATTGAATTAATACAACTAAGTACAGATTTGATTTGTATGTGAATGGTTTTTTATTTAAGTGTATACAACAATATAAATTTAGTAAATAAAGTTTGATTTATAATCACCAAACAAGTTCTTTTCTTTTTGTTTGTATTACTCTGATTTGCAAAGAGCTGTCTTAAAGCTCAGGTACAGGCATGAATTTTAAATATAATATTTGGTTAATTGTACATAAATCAAATATTTGTAACAGAAATCGAGACGAAAAAAACATGAATTTCCCTTAATATGGTCAAATACAAAAACCAGGAAGACTTTTTTTCAGTAGTTAGGTAGTTAACCTAATGTAATAGACGGTGAAAAAAGATGGTGGATATACGGTGGATAATTTTTGCTATAGCATGAAAATAAAAATCTGAAGTTGAATAAAAATATCAGAAATGTAATATTCTAGTTATATTACCTATATTTAGTCATCTGATAATATTTTTTACCACACCATTTATTTTTCATAGCTTTTTAAAATGCCTCTCTATTTACAAAATGTGTGTACAAAAGAATAGAGATTTTACTGTGAAATTTGAACTATTTGAACTGATATGAAAGTGCTTATTTTCAACAAGCTCGTGTAACACAAATAAATTCCCAAAAATTATGAAACATAGGGGAAACTATAGATTGATAATTATTTGAATGTATGATCAATAGAAATTTTTTGCCCGTCGTGTTGGTAGAGTACAGTATAGTTTTATTCTTGAACGTTGGTGCCGACAGACATCACAGTGTTAACGTTGGTGGCGGTATACCCTCCCGATTTTTAATTCATTTAGGTTGGAACGTCTGCAAGTAGGTAAAATCGTATCCGGATATTCACCCCCTGGACATTTACCCCCCGGACAACTACCCCCCGGACAACCACCACCTGGACCACTACCCACTTAGGACAACTACCCCTTTAGGACAACTACCCCCCGGACAAATACCCCCCGGACAACTACCCCCTTAGGACAACAACCCCCTTAGGACAACTACCCCCTGGACAACTACCCCCCGGACAATTGAATTACCCCCTAGGAACAATTACCCCCCGGACAATTACCACCCAGAAAACTATCCCTTTAGAACACCCTAACCACCCAGACCATTCAACAACCTGACTCTGCAACAGTGTATAATAGGAATTAATAACTATATTTTAATTCGTTACTTTGACGAATTACTATTCATTATTGTAAACAAAAGTAAAAGATTGAACATAAATATAGCCTGGTATAAACTGAAGATTGTCACACATGATCATAGGATAGTCGAACGTATTATATAGTACTCCCTGTATTTACTGTAAAGACTGGGTTCGCTAATAATAATAATAATTTTTGCGTCAGGACAATGCTTCGATAACCACTGGTCTTAAAAGAATTAATTTTTGTCTAAAATTTGTCATATATGTATTTTTGTACACTTGAAGAATAATATCACTTTTGATATTTGACCTCAATGTTCACTCACCGAATAAACGTCGATCTTTAAATAAATTCCCCTCAAATAAACGGTGACCATGTCACTCCCATGAAACATCATATGGAATAATCGGCGTCTATTTCCATTAGATTATACCCCCTCCCATTGAATAAACAACTTTCTTCCAATAAATGTCCACCTAAAAACCACCTAAACAATAAACAGCCCAGGCCGTTTTTTCAATAAATACGGTACTTTAAATCTAGCGCATCTAGGGTCTAGCGTGCTGTTAAACAGAATAATCGGTTAAAAACGGGTGTTTCGAAACTAGAGACCCGAGACCAGAGACCCAATACGAAAAGGGAGACCTAAATATACGAAAAGGGAGACCCACGTACGAAAAGGGAGACCCCACTATACGAAAAGGGAGACCCCACTATACGAAAAGGGAGACCCTAATATACGAAAAGGGAGACCTAAATATACGAAAAGGGAGACCCAGTTATACGAAAGGGAGACCCAAATATACAAAATGGGAGACCCAAATATACGAAAAGGGAGACCCACTATAAGAAAGGGAGACCCCACTATAAGAAAAGGGAGACCCCACTATACGAAAAGAGAGACCACACTATACGAAAAGGGAGACCCAAATATACGAAAAGGGAGACCCAAATATAGGTATCCCTTTTCGTATTGGGTCTCGTGTCAGGTCTCTGGTCTCGGGTCTCTAGTTTCGAAACACCCGTTAAAAACAGATGATTTCATTTTTACAGAAACCGGTCCTATATATTTGTCTACTTTTGGATGGGGGGGGGGGGGGGCGGGTAGTTGACCGGGGGGTAGTTGACCGGGGGGTAGTTACCCGGGGGGTAGTTATCCTAAGGGGGTAGTTGTCCTAAGGGAGTGGTTGTCCGGGGGGTAGTTGTCCGGGGGGGTTGTTATCCTAAGGGGGTAGTTGTCCTAAGGGGGTAGTTGTCCGGGGGTAGTTGTCCTAAGGGGGTAGTTGTCCGGGTGGTAAACATCCGGGGGGTAACTGTCTAGGGGGTAGGTGTCCTAGAACCAGGTAAAATGTATGGGCCCTTGGGGATAAACTTTACAATACTGTAGTTAGTTATAAGTAGTGTATTATTATAAGAAGATAAATAAAACAATTAAAACACAACACTTTATCTACCTTTTTGTCTGCCTAATGTAACCCTGTTTACTAATTAAGTTGAGTTAGATAATTAGTTATTGACGATTAAAACAAATTTAGGTTCAACGATTTGTTTTCCAATCGTGGTATACACTGGCTGATGGATGCCGATGCTGAACAATACCCGCACATAATAGGAGGATGCTTCGCATCTTCTTCTACAATAGTTGATTTATTGGCCCTTGGGGGTAAACTTTACAATACTGTAGTTAGTTAAGTAGTTTGACAATACTGTAAATACATATTAACCATTTTTGGTAACCATTTGAAGTGCACATTTAGATATAAAGACATATACAAATAGTTGCTCTCTACATTTAACAAAAATATATAAACGTAGTACTAAGTAGCGGTGTATCATTACTGTTACATATTTTATAGATATTACCCTTTTTTTAGACTATGACAGTTTGAACAAAGTATTAAATCGATGTTTAATTATTATTTAAAAATTGTTCGTCTTTGCACCTATTCTCTTCACCATCCATAGATTCCAACTGTCCCGCTTTCAGTGGGAGTGTCCCGCTTTTTATGCTCTCTTCCGCTGTCCCACCCCAACCCTTGAATTGTCCCGCTTTTAAAATATTTTATGATGAAAAAAAAATAACGAAATGATATTTTGAAAACTACCAAGATTGAATGTCGATACGCCAAATTCTACTATTAGGCCTAGTACATTACATAAAAATGTTATCTCAAAAGTGTATATTTTTATGATATAAAAAAACACTAAACAAATCAACTTCAAGCACATTTTGTGCTTTCAAACAGTATATTAAAGTCATTAAAACATTCAATACAACAGTAATTAAGATATTCATTAGTTATAATACGCATGCGTATAAGCTGACGCTTTCGATTCGCGCGAACAAATTAGCATAGTGGAAAATAGGCTTAAAGACCCATTTACACTAGGACCATAACGATCGACGATAAATATATAATGCATTTTTATTTACATAAAACAACATTAGAAAGGTTTTCGTTCTAGAACTATAGGATAATCATTTATGCTGTCTTTGATATATATAATATTTAAAAAATTCCAATCAAATGACGTCACGATAAATAAAAACAATAAAATCGTTGTATTGTCACGATGTCATTGCTCTTACTAATCATGACGTCATTTCACTGGACGTGTGACAATATTATTTTCATCAAAGAAAGCATAGATTTAGGTTTTTCTATAGTTCTAGAATAAAAAGTGTTTATATTTATTTTATGTATGAAAAATGCATATTTGTCTATCGTCGATAGTTATCGTCCTACAGTGTAAATGGGCCTTAAAGATAAGTAATAATGAACAGAGACTTTACACTGAATTTGAGAACAACATAGCGAAAATGATTAGTCTATTATGAGCATGGTGTGAAGTTACCCTGTATGATTATACTGTATTATATGTTTATGGCGAACGAACTAAATTCAGAATTGTTCTGAACCGTCACTTAAGTCTATGATTTATTTAAAACTGATATTACTGACATTTCATTATGTACAGATATAAAAGCGCAAGGCATCAGGCACTCCAAAAGGTAAAATATTATAAAAAAAAGATTATAATATCTCTCATTGCAATTGCATAAAAGAAATATGAAAAACTAAAATGTTATCAACATCGTCAATACATGAATACAAAACAATAGAAAAATAAGGTGATTTAAAGGGACTGAGATTATCATGTATAACACACACTATAACAATCAACTATTATTTCAGTATTGAACACATTTGTTTGTTCTAAACAACAGGAAAATGTTTGGCAATAATAAACGATATATAAATCCAATGCTATATAAAACAAACTCAATGGTTACATAATAAGCTATATGTGCAAACTAAACATGTATTAAAAACTGCCTATAGACCTACTTTATATAATTTTTTATATAGAATATAAAAACGCTGACCAAAACAATTTTTTTTCCAAGTACAACTGTCATCCTTTGTTTTATTATCTGATTTATATTTTCTCTGTTTGTTGGTAACTTGGAGGGGGATAATTGCCAGCAGGAGGGGGGTAATTGCCAACAGGAGGGGGGTAATTTCCAGCAGGATAATTACCAGGAGGTGGTTGGTATGGGTAAGCTGGTTGTCCATACTGCATTTGTTGAGCAGGGTAGCCTGGAATATAAAATAAATAAATAAAAGTTACAAACTGTGTTCTTCTTGTTGAAATAGGTGCTATACTATTATGATAATGTCAATCAAATAGTGCTTAATGCTGAACGCGTTTAAACACTTCAGTTAGTTACTCAAGTCAATGGATTTTTAGCTCCCATATTGTCATAGCCACTAACACAGTGGAAGTTGTCACGACTTAATTACTCATTTTAATAATAACTGAATAAATGTATATGAACTACTAGTTGGCATTAAATCCATTTAGTAATAAAAAAAATAAAATTATAATTAAAAATATACCTGTCTGAATGACCTGAGTAGTGGTAGTTGGCATGGCTTGGTTCGAAACAACAGTCTGATAAAATTAAAACACAAACATTATTTCTAGAATCATTATTTGTTGATGATAGTACTATATGACCTAATGTGTATTGGTAATAACATCAAGCCACTGATTAAAACAAAATTGTTTCAACTAATTGTTAAATCAATCAAATGAAGACTTTTATTTTAAGTACAGTAGATAACAAATTAGGTGTATGAGAGTAAAACATTGTTTATATATTGTTTGTAATTGATTATGTTCAATCTGTATGATGTGAATAAAAAATAAAGCATACTGTTTCAGTTTCATTTATTTATCCAAAAAGAAAAAAAAAATATCGTATAGAATAAAATACATTAATAGATGAAAAGGTTCTATCAATAAAAAGCTAAAGTCGTACGTAGAAATGAATTTAACATTTAACATGTAGGCCTACAATATGGAATATTATTGATTATGTTAATTAATATTTTTCCACATGACCCTAACCAACGTACTCTATAACCAGAGATGGTGTCTGTACCTTATGATACAGATGTTGCATCGGCGATCTTAACAAATTGAAATTTACCACAATCTGAAATGTTGTTGATGTGTGTTTGATGAGTAGTGCAATTAAAATGTAAGTTAGTATACGGGAATGTTGTTGTGACATGTATACTTTGTAATGGTATTGAGAGCATACCACAGTAGTGTTTGGTCTGGTACGACAACAGCTTGTTCCTCCACACATGACAGCACTGGCATAAATAGACACAACAAATTCAACGACGGCAATGATGGTCAGTATGATGTTGACAGCAAGCTTTCCATTCTAATAAAAACAAAAAATGACTTTAATAATAATAATATACTGTTTTTAATTTCAGAATTAGTGTTTATGTTTATTAAACATGGGTATCAAATATACTTACATAATTATCAACATAATAATGATCATAGAAGAAGCCATAATATTCATAACAATAACTGTACAGATCACCTTCGTTGAGAGCTCCGGACAAACTCACAGAAAAGTGACTGACACTGCAAATGGCTGACAAGATGGACATCACCATACAACCAATAATCTAACAACATTAAAAACAAAGGAGGAATTAAAGTGGAGCAGAGTGAGAAAGAGAAGACACTTTGACATAGTGCGGACACAGTCTTCGTCTAGTCTCTGATAACCAGTGCAAAGAACTTGTATCCAAAGCCAAAAACTAAATGCGCATTCTGGCCAAGACGAGGAAAATTTCTTAGAAATATGGCTTTACCAATTCACAGAGTTAAAACTCTGTCATGTTTGAATATGCTATTTTTAAACTTGAGTAACCTGGAAATTATACTTTGTCACATGACATGACTATGAATACTTAAAGATGTATTCATAGTAAGATGAAACACACAAAAATGAAGGTCAAAATATACTAAATTTTAATTGGCCATATCAAAGTAATATTAAAGTTTATTCACTTTAAGTCGAAAATTCAGGCCAAAAACAACAATTTTATGTAATTAACAGCTAAATTAATTACATTTCGTCTGGAAAATAGTCTCGAGCAAAAGTAAACAAAGATTTCAAACCATGAGTATACATTATGCATGATGCTAATTAGGATTGTTTACAACTCGTCATGGTTGAGAGGGTGTTTTCACACAGATCGCTAGGAAGTTTTATGATTATGCATACAGTAGCCAAATAAGCGCATTGCATTATAAGATATGTTTTGATCAAAAACTTTGACTGGAAGTCGAAGTTATTTTTTGAACCAAAAAACGTCTATATTTCAGTTAAATTATTTTTTTTTTTGACTAATTTTTTGTGAAAGGTAATAACTATTATGATACTTCAAAATGACCCACTTTTTTTTTAAATCTTTTTATTTTTTTGGAATTTGACAAAGGGACAATACATCTTTAATATATCATAAAAAATGATATATCATTTTGAAATAAAAGATGGTTATTTTTATACAAAACAAATAAAAAAAATCTTTTTAGCATACAGTACAAGTGAAAATAATGAAACGGACTAAAATACTGCGAATAGGCCTACGGATTGTTGAATGTATTCTGCATCGATCACAATACAGTACTTATATTAGAGTAGTTCAGAAACTTATGTACATTTTTAGGCTGTTTGTGTTCCATGTATGGCATGGGTTTACTTTTTTCAGTGGCAGTGTAAATGGGGTTAATCGCGCGCTACTGAATGGATTCAGAATGTGTAGATCAGCGTCATGCCATAGAATATTCTTATGTTATTTACCCAATGTTTTTTCGCTTTTTGTCCTCAAAACTGTTTGATTGGATTTGATTTGATTTATTCAATATCGGCTCATTACAATTACAACAGAATACATAAAAATATATGATGAAACAAAAAGCCAGGATTGTCACAAGCGAACCCAATCACTGTTTAAAGACTTTCCTTTAACATAAATAAAATACAATATAAATATAAAATAAATGACGAGAAAAAATTAAATAATAAAAATCTAAGACATAATGTAAAAAAAAAACAGCAGGGACCAGGTAAAATCAAAAGAAATAGTGTTAGAGGAAAAAAACAGGGGTATTTAGGCATTTTGTAGCCATACGATTCTAAATTTGGAGTTTACTTGTTAAAAAGTGTGTTCAACGTTTAGACAATCAATACTACTGTGGCCCTCTTTATTCCTAGCACCAAACCATTTTTAAACAATACCCCAATTAAAAACTAAAAATAAAGTACCAATACTTACTGGACATGACTGCTTTTGATGACCTGCAATTACACCAAGAATTCCAGCAGGTAAGTAAAACTATAAAAAAATTGGAGCATAAAGATTGAGAAAAATATGCAGATATGCATGAAAGGTTATAATTTGTCACTCATAATTTCTTGTACAGTATGTGCAGTGTTATGACAATTTGCAGAGAATTTAATATATGTCTACAGATAATATAATACATTCCACTCATAATTTCGCGTACAGTATGTGCAGTGTTATGTAAATTTGCAGAGAATTTAATATAGGTCTACAGATAATATAATACATTCCACTCATAATTTCGTGTACAGTATGTGCAGTGTTATGTAAATTTGCAGAGAATTTAATATAGGTCTACAGATAATATAATACATTCCACTCATAATTTCGTGTACAGTATGTGCAGTGTTATGTAAATTTGCAGAGAATTTAATATAGGTCTACAGATAATATAATACATTCCAGTATTCACTATGATTAAATAAATCTCAGATTTTATTTACCCCTGCTCCACACCAGATGGCTGTGGCTCTTTCGGTGTTACATGCATCAATGGCAATGGCAACAATTCCGAGAATGATTGACAGTACGCCACAACTGACTTGGATCCATCCAGTGACTTTAGCACTGACAACATTCAGGTTGGCGCTTGGTAATGGACCAGATTGGTGATGGTACTGCACTGTTTGCGCTGCAGGCATGACAACTGTATGAGGTTGCGGGTGTTGAATAATAGTAGTAGCCATTTTTATTTTTAAAATTCTGAAAAAAAATTTATTCAAGGTCAGTTCACTATGATACTATTTATCTATATATAAATTATATAAAAGAATTGAATTAAAACAAAAAAGTAAAATAACTATACTGTAGTCATGTCATATTCTCACTCATGAGGACAATCCAAGCAAATTGTCGAGAAACTCAACAGTTCTTTTCAGAACTAATACACGTGGTGTACCACAAACTTTATATCAACATATATAGTCATGTGATGTAAGTTCAAAGACATGTACAAAAAAGAAACCAGGATGATCGATATTAAAATGTATGATCAACATGACAATTCATTCAATACAGAAAACAAATATTGACTGTGGACGTGATGCACAATGGGTAGGCTCAGGATGTGGTTGAAAGCACAGCCCATCATGGTGATCTGGGGCTTCCTATAAACACTATCATCGCCTCCTGATCACTCAAATTCCCTCAACCAAGTCAATAAAAAAATAATAATTTTCCAAAAAATGTTCTGTCCAGTAGTCATACTGTATACAGTAGGCTACTAATTATCTTTAAAAAGAAATATTTTTATCTTGAATGATTAAGAAATGACATATTGAGGGAAATCTTTTTAAAAATAGCAATGCTTGACACACAATAGCTGGATGGTTTGACAGTAAAGATAATAAATGTAATTGTAAACAAAAACATAAAACCATTGTTGATTTATTTTCATTGAGTATTTATATTTAATGGCTAAAAAAATGCTCATAAAGCAAGCGAGTCATATGGCCGAGCGGTTAAGGCAGGGGCGCCGTTTATCGTACCTAAAGAGCCAACAACAACATCGGCAAGGGTTCGAGGCCGACTCGCTCCTAGTTCTGGTGGTGGAACAAGTCTTCTCGGATAAGGACTATAAACCGTAGGTCCAGTGTACACAGTTATAACCTGTGTGTACTTTAAAGAACCCAGTTCATTATTCGAAAAAGAGTAGGGGGTTACCCCGGTGAACTGGTTCACAAAATAGCCTCTGTATCAGGGGGATTACCACCTATCTGATAGGACAGTGATTAATTCACTATTGGTAATCCTTGGCCACAGTGCCTAAAGACATAAAATAAAAAAAATAAAAAAATAAAAAAAAAAAATAAAAAAATAAAATAAATCAACGATTATTTTAATAAATACAATACATGACATACTGTAAATGTGTCATAGAAAACAAAATGAACAAATGCAATACTATTGACTTACACTTACAAGGAATAATTTCGCCAGTGTAGCATAGAAAAAGCTATACAAAACAACCATTTTGCTACAAATTTCTAAAATTGTGTAGCAAAAAATACAATACAAAACTATGTTTCTCGACTAAAAAAAATAAGTTTGATTAGCAATATTGCTAAACAAAATTTTAAAATGAAATTTTCCCCTGACTTACCACTATTTGTATGGTTTTAACGCTATTTTATAACAGGAAAAATGTGTGACTATTCAGTTTATTACTCCTATGTAGTCAACGGACTGCTGCGTCATTGGTGTGGATTGCATACTAAACATGTTATTGTTGTATTATTATGGATCGAAAAAGAAGTTCAGTGATGCATGACCAAGTTGATCTACATCCTATAGTTTCAATTCAATAGAATTCAATGTGCAGTCATCGTAATTACAGTGACTCGAGTTGTGTATTATTATTATTATTATAATTGATGTAGATTTTTAAAGTACGAGCATCCGCTGTTTCTATCTCATTACCAGTTTTTTGCAATACAGTGATTTTAGAAGTTTAGAGAAATTATAGGTAATTAAAGGAAAATAGTATATATTTTTATTTTTTTTAACAAACAACACTGTAGGTGCATACCAAAGCTACACACCATGAAACACATTGTTGTTGCAATCATTTCTTTCCTTTCCTTTATTATAAATGTTTTGTGAGTATACCAGCACTATCAAATTGAATGGTTATCACGACTAAAATATTTCTTTTTAAATTCAAATGGCACAATACAAAAAGACTAGAACGACGTATGTAATTATCTTTTATAACTTTAATTTATGGCTGTTTCTCAAAAACCTAGAGTCAAATGCTTCAAACCTGTTGTGAAACAAGGTAAAGTCAACTATATCTTACTTTTCAGCAATAATTTATTGAAAGAATGTGTTTTTCTTTGTAAAATTATTAAAAATCCTTTATCATGTCAACATTAATTTGAAATTGGCAAACTATGATATGATTACACATAATATTCAACCATCCATCAATGACCAACAGAATGTAGTGAGAAAGTCAGTTGAACTGTTTTGAGATACCTGTATAGCAAATTTAAAAATGTACAGAGACCAGTGAAGTTGAATTTGTGATGAGGGATGAAAGATGCATCTTGGATGTGAGATGAGTATTTGCAAGCGATGATATTTTTTACTTAATACTTGTAGCCTAAATGTACTTTTAATCAAGTTTAATAATCCGGGGTGTAAATGGTTAATAATTTAAGATAAGTTTGGTGATAAAACTTTTGTAATACGTATGTTAACAGTTAAATTTAAGTGTAGGTATAATAATAATATTACTGTATTATGATATTCTGAGTAGTATTATATTTAAAGAGAAGATAAATTAAACAATTAAAAACACAACACTTTTGTCTACCTTTTTGTCTGCCTAATGTTACCCTGTTTACTAATTAAGTTGAGTTAGATAATTATTTGTTGACGATTAAAACAAATTTAGGTTCAACGATCGTGGTATACACTGGCTGATGGATGGCGTGCGATGCTGAATAATACCTGCACACAATAATACGAGAATGCTTGGCAATAATAGAAAGAACAATTGAAACAGGTCCATCCCAAATTACACTCATAGCGATGTTGTTCAGGCCCTAGCCCTTTATGGTTCGGGAGAACACTCTTGACGTTTGCATTGAATGCAACCAGGGGAAAAAGTAGGATACGATTGTTTTGGCAATTGCGAGCGCGCTATTTATATTATTAGAGTATCATCATTTCCAGCCTACAACTAGCCTTTAGAGGTGCCGTTTATCATGATTTTTATGCATTTCCAGCCATCTAGGGGTGTCATTCAACCAAAATGGGGTGGGGGGGGGGGGGCTGTGGCTATAATACGCAATGTTGGGTCGCAAGAATTCCCAAAGTAGGATCATGGGCTCGCGGTCAAAAAAGGAGTTGTGTTAAGCTGTTCTAGATGATACGCAAGCGAATCGAGCGTACCATCTAGGCTAGGCCTAGTATTAATCAGGAAGGCCTCTAGCTGGCTAGCTAGAGGCCAGGGAATAATTTCGCCAGTGTAGCATAGCAAAAAGCTATACAAAACAACCTTTTTGCTACACATTTCTACAATTGTGTAGCAAAAAATACAATACAAAACTAGGATGTTTCTTGACTAAAAAATCAGTTTGATTAGCAATTTTGCTAAACAAAATTTTCAAATGAAATTTTTCCATGTAGAGGGCCTCAGTCTAGAGTTAAGAGTAGGCCTACTAGCCTAATACTCTAATAGTACTAGGCTACAACTTACTACTAGGCCTAGCCCCTAGCTAGCTCGGCCTAGTAGTATCACTCCGGCCGCGCTTCACTCCGGCCGCCGTATCAGTTTAGCGCGATGTTATGCACTCCGGCCGCTATTCAATTCGACTTCCTGTGCAAAGGGGCCGTTAGTATGGAGCGCCCATATCTACGTTTTCTATACTGTTCAGTGTTATAACAAATTCTTGGTGAATTTAAATGGAACTAGTTGAATATTTATTAGCAACAATTTTACTTGTTTCATTAACAATAACATTCAAAGAAGTTGGAACTGCTTTTTCTTTCAAACTAAACTTAACTTAATTAAATTCAATAATAAAATAATAATCAAATACCCGTCTAATTAATGCTTGAATAACAATATTTAATTTCTTTCTATGTACATTTATTTTTATAGCTTTACATTTATTAACATTAAAAATTAGTTAAAACCCTTATTTTTATAACACTTTATCTTGCCAGTACCCATACTTACTAATTATAGTTAATAACAATATTTACAATATTAATTAATTTATTTCAAATAATCAAATATCCGTCTAATTAATGTTACCTGGAATTGTATCAAGAATTAATATATCATTTTTGTACAGTCCAATTTACAATGATTTTATATTTTAATTTATATATGATAAAAATAATATGACATATAGGGTACATTGCAATAAATTACATTAATTAATCACATTACAATTAATATACTAGCCTATTACATTGGATAAAACACATAAATTATTTTGTTCTAGCATTAGACCTAATTTAAAACACTTGCGATGTTGTTGTGATCCTGAAAGAGAAAAAATATACTGTATTATTACAAATGTTTATTTTGATTCTCTACAAAAAACGTGTCTCGGTTGTAAAAGACTCATTGGGCGCTCCATAGCTGCGGCCGGAATGAATCGCGGCCGGAATGAATCGCGGCCGGATTTGAAGCGCGGCCGGAGTGAAGCGCGGCCGGAGTGATCTGTATTCGGCCTAGAGGCTAGGGCCTACTCCTAGCTAGTAGTAGTACTAGCCTAGGCTAGCTAGGCCTAGGCCTAGTAGAGTAGTAGGGCTAGGCCAAACGAAGTTTGGAATTCAATTAGGCCTGCACAGTTGGCCAGCAGGTAATAAGAGGAAGAGAGGCAGCTAGTATAAGTAAGGAAATACAGTTAGTAGTATCCAATAAACTTACATTTCTGGCTTTCAGGTGTATATAAATAATCCTTGATTAGAGAGAGGTAGGTACGTTATGTTGGTGTCACGTCCCGGATGCTCTTTAAAGTTTTGAGAGTGACGTCAGTTTACGTGCGTAAACGACGTGCGGCGGCGGCGTAGCGGTTCGATTGTTAATATTATTATGTAACCTTGTTTTAAAGCGTGCGGTATGGCCGAATATTAAACTGATAAACAGAGTCATATACTAGGCATATTAAATTCTCTGATAATAAATAGAGTCATTTGTATAATACTATGTGATAGACATTAATAAGAGCCATTATTTATTCAGAACCTAATTTGAAAATAATATTACTATGAAATAGTATTTCAAAGGTAGAAGACCTAATTTCTTCATGCAAGTTCGAGCTGCCAAAAATACTAAATGAAGTATGCTGACATTATTGTTACATCTTTAATAAAATTCAGAATTGTTTTGAAAAAAATTGAAGATTACATCCAGTTTTTAAATTTGTCTAAAAACAAATATATAAACCTATCTTTTTACAAAAATGATGTAAAGTTTGGATACGTGTTCATTTACGCTCTCTATAGGCATATCATATCACCACATTTCAAACACTAATGATTAGTAGATAGGCGCGGCGGCCTACCTAATTTAGCTGCCGCCATGTAGCGACCATGTGAAATAGATAGCCCTATACTTGCGGTCATAATTTTCGGTTGAAATAAGCATTCTTTTGACAGAAAAAAAAGTAGAGAAAATATCTCCTCAATATCAACAGAATGCTTGCGGGATCTAAGAACATTTTTAGAAAGAATAAAAAATGTAAATGCACTTTCTGAGAGATAAAACGTAAGACCAAAGCAAAGTAAATGCTTTAAATGCATAACTGATCTTCTATAATGTAGCATCAGAATATTAAGAGGCGTATCATCAGAATAATCAATCTTAGGCTAAGTATCGTGCTTAAATGTACCGTATGACTTTACGTCATCAAGAGATCAACAAACTAATTTCAAAATAACATGTTTGATAAACCAGAAATAACCTATACTAATGTCCCTCAATAATACCAAAATTCAACCGTATAATAAGAATTATATAAGAATTATACAGGAGAGCATAACAAACTTGTATAAAAGAGAGAGAGAATCAACAGTTCTCAGGGCAAAAAAGCCTACAAACAGAAGTTACTACAAAATTGGTTTGTTTCTTACATTATAGGGCCTACCGATATGGTTCACAAATAATGTCGACCTCTATCATTGTATTTGTTTTATAGCGCTTCAAATAAAAAGAAATGTAATTTTTTATAGAAAATATCAAATAATTATTGCATGTTTCCTTGTTATTGATCTTTATAAGCTTTATCACCATTTTCTGAAAATCAATCAATATTAGTTTTGTTCGATAATGAAATCAAAATTACTTTATAATTGCGGACGTTCAAACACACAAACAAAAAGGCAAGTCATATATTTTGCATTTTGAAAGAGAAACAATTTAACAGCATGTTTACTAATTTGCAAGTCGATCGTGATGGTCCTCCTACAGGACATAAAATCATTTTGTTTCTTACATTGCATTATAGCTACAATGGTCTAGTGGTTCACAAATAATGCCGACCTCTATCATTGTATTATTTTTTTTAGCGCATCTCACTTTTCCCGAGTGACGTATGAAAAGTAAAATTATTTCCGCCTAACCTTCAAATTGTTCATATACAAACTGGAAATCCGCTTTCATGCATTTGGCATTATGGAGTCATTGGTGCCGTACATAATACCATTCGACGAATTAGAGTTAGTAAAACGTAATATTGGAAGTGCTGGTGCAACGTCGGTAATACACAAGGCATTATGGAAAACAAGAGAAAATCTTCCAGTAGTAATAAAGATCTACACTAAACACCCGTGCCAAAAAGAAGTCGAGATTCTTCGAAAACTGGATCACATAAATATCATCAAGTTTTATGGAATTGTGAATGGGTTGGCGAGTGGTATTGTTATCGAATTTGCTCCAGGTGGTGATCTATTTACGTTTTTGGCTTCAAAGCGTGAAGAGAAGGTAAGATTATCGAAAACAAAGTTCTCTAAATGGTGTTTAGACATCGCATTTGCTATACAGTATCTTCACAAGCGACACATTACGCATAAAGATATCAAATCACTGAATGTTCTTATATTCAGCAAAGATAATGTTCACGAGGAAAATGACGATTCGCTAAGTTATTTGAAAATATGCGACTTTGGAATTTCAAAAGAAACCACCATTACTGAATCAATTATCACCAGTTATGGTGGATGCTCCAAACCATGGGCAGCTCCTGAAGTTATTAAGGATCCTCGAATTGTTTCCCAAAAGTCGGATATTTACTCTTTATGTATTGTTATTTGGGAACTTTGGACTTGCCAAGAACCTTGGTCTGAGTTGGATTATGATATTGAAAAGAGGATAAAGGGAATTTCTCTAGAAATTCCTTCAGACTTTCCAGAATTATTGAAACCAATGATGACAAAATGTTGGCAGACTGAGAGATGTAGACGATGTGAAATTGGTGATGTAATCTCGTTCTTCAAACGTCAAATGTCTGAATGGAATATCGATGGTAGGTTTTTATTTTAGATTCAAGTGCATTTCACGTGCAATACTGATAAACATCTTCTAAGGTATGGTGTATTTGATATAATGTGCCCGACAGCTTCAAATATACACATGTACGTGACCAACTAAAACATATCTTTTTGAATAATTTTATTAACATTCATTTAATTTGCATTCGAAAAAAGAGGTCAATGTGTCCACTCAACCTCTGCAACAAACAATAGCCGAATTAAGAAAATATTCAAAAGACAAACTGATTTTTTTATATTTATAATGTTTACAGTTATAAACGATAAAACTGTCGATAATGAATAGAAACGTTTACCTATCTTATCACTGAAGTATGAAATTGCTCTATAACCTATATATATTGTGTTACATCCGGGAACAATGTGCAAAACAGTATAATCATAATTAATACGATTTACAACCTTATTTTATTTTAGACCATCGGGTAAATCTACCAGAAACTAAACACACAGACAATACTGGACATGGAATTATTTCTGATGAAATGGGTAGAATATGTGAGGCTGATGGCAAGGAAGACCTGTATCAGTCTACTAGTAGTAATCTGAAAGATCCAGTCCAATCAATAGCAATCAACGACAACAATCCTATTGGAAAGTCTTCGGAAATACAAAACATATCGAATGAGATTTCAGAAAGCATCCACACAGCAAATAATGAACATGTCATCATTTATAATGAAATAGGTAAGGACGAGGGTGGTGTTGAGGAAGATGTGTACCAATCTAACACTATTAGTAGTGATGTGAAAGAATCAGTGCAATTACCTGAAATCGAGGGAAAGCATTCTATTACGAAATCATCGAAAATACAAGAGATATCCAGTGAGTTGTCTTTAATCAGTGTCTTACCTAAATCTGACAAAGCAGACAAGGAAACTGAACGTTCTACAGAAAGCACCGAAGAAATTAAGGAAAAATACTTATCAGAAATTGGAAGTGATAATGCTGACATAATTAAACCACACGATGAAGCAACACAACATCAGAATTATGAACAGCAATCAACCGAGGTTACTGCCGATAAGTCTAATACATTTGAAGGTGGTCGTAATGTAGCTTATATTATCAAACGCTTTGAAAGTTTGGATGCGTTAGATGGCAGTGAGAAAACAACAACATGTACTACTAGCAATGGAAACAAAGATTCCATATATGATAGTAAGTTTACATTTTATTGGAAAATATATGACGATTAGAAACTGTTCTTGACTGGGTACCGTATTATTTAAATACATTATTATTTTTGACATTCATAATAATACAGAATACATTAAAGAACACTGCGAGACTAAAGAAAGTGTATCCTAAACTTCTCTTTTAAAAAGGTATGCATGACATCCGACTATTATATAATGACTTCATATTATGTTATTAAGTCCAATAGATAACATTCTTCATTCTATTTTTTTTTTCATTTCCTGTTTCTCAACGTGATAATGTTTATTATTTTGTTTTATTTGTAAAATGGTATGGTATTTAATCCGTTTGTGCTCAGCGGATTTTTTTTACTCGCCGCATAAATGTCGAATATAGATAAACTAATTTGTTAAAAAGACAAAGCAAACCACTCATGAGTTTAAAATAATAAACCGATTATAATATTACCCGATGAAAACACATTGATATATGAACCATTTTAACTTGTTGTTACATTTTTAATTCTTTCATCTAACGTGTTTTAATATTGTAATAATAATAATTAATTTTAGAAGACCGACCACGTACCCTCGACATTGATAAAGAAGAAGACGTGTAAGTTTGAATACTACTTTTAAACAAATTATAATATTTACTCAAGATAACTATAATCATCAGCGCCTTTCACCCCTGGACAACTTGCTGATTATCCTCTAGAATTAGCAAGTCAAATTCCCACTAGCATCATTCTTACAAATGAAAGAGGCAGGACTGGTGTAAGAGTGGACATGAGAAGAAAAGTTATAAAAAATATTGAGTAGGGATGATGTACATACAATTTAAAATACTTAAATGAATGATTCCAGCTGAATCACGGTTTGTTTATTTACTAAAATAGAAAAATGCAATATACAGTGTCTGTAGGCCTACGAAAAAACGTTTAGTTATTTTACAACGATGTTTATAGAAAAGGTTCGAAAATGTGCACTGATTTTCATTTATGTGAAACAATATTGGTGGTTCGCTAACACTAATTACAAATGCTCTCGTTTTATGCTCCAGATATCCAGATCTTGTGTTATACCAAAATCTCATCTCACCAGTCCCGACGATTGCGTATTACTATGGTAAGTTAATGTCTTGGCAGGCATCCAGTTGATCTTTTTTTGGCTATGTTAGTAGTATGCCCTTTCTGTTTCGGTAGTCAGAAAAGACTAAAAGCAATCATGCTCTCCATTTGCTGTTGTTTCTTTCTTAAATAAAAAATAAAACAAATTAAATCATTTACTGCAATTTAGAAAATGAAATAATCATACTTGCCATATTTACAATTTGAATGTCCAAAAAGATGAAAAAGAAGGAAGACTTTTCCTTTTTAAGATACTAAGTACAAGCATATTTACTTTTCTAGACATGCACTATTTAGTTTAGTTAAATAGAATTGTTATTGTGTCAATATGTTTATAAAATTCAATCAAACAGATAGCATATTGATTCATAGGTTTTACTATAGATCTAATCGAACTTTGAGCTTATGATTTTCCTCGTACAGAAAGTCATAAAACGCATAGATGCAGAAACCACCGTTTTTATTTAAACAATTGCATATTATCTGATCAAGCAAAGAATCCTCAAATCGTTAAGTCTGCCTTTGTAGAGGCATGTTAAGGTAGACAACAATATAGACAAACGTTTCAAACTAACCTTTTTCTATTGAAATACTATAATTGTATTTCTGTATAGCACTTTCATTTTACCGTTCTTTCTTTCTACAACAATATTGCATCAGTTCAATACCAATACACATTATCAAATTTACAATTAAAAAATGAACTCTTGTTTTTTTCCATTTATACTGCTATTATATTTTTATTTTCTATTGTTGTAGCAAATGTTGTTTTAATTTTCCTAAGGATGCTTATTTGCATAAGGATGATGTGCTTTGCCTTTCTTTGTTGATGTGTAAAAAAAAGTGAAAACCACAACATATAAATTTACGTAAAAGAAAATTCAGTAAATCGCATTAGATTCTTCAATAGTATACATAGTTGGTGTATATTCTCAGTACTGATAATGATGAAAAACAGTACACTAATACGAGGGTGCTTCGTAGTATCTGCCTTTAAAATAACTATTTCTAACTACCGAAATTTGGTACACAGTT
Organism: Antedon mediterranea; assembly: GCF_964355755.1. Taxonomy (NCBI): domain Eukaryota; kingdom Metazoa; phylum Echinodermata; class Crinoidea; order Comatulida; family Antedonidae; genus Antedon; species Antedon mediterranea. Next base: position 23,311,612 of record NC_092675.1, read on the forward strand.
CAAGTACATCGTAATTGTAAACGGGAAATAATTGTTTTATGAATTACAATTCTATCATCTAGACCCCTATAGATTAAAATTACTACAGTAATTACAGACGAAGCTTAATTCCAAAAACGCACACACATTTTGAATTTGCTGTTAATAAATTTATGATATTACTACTGTAGATGATACATTGTTTCATTTGTTTTGTAGACGATGTTGAACTAACAGATTTACGACCAACGGGTCAACCAGGCAAGGTTAGTATAACTGTTTGAGTATTTCCAGGGAAATTCCGGTTATTATCCACATCCTGGATCATAATAACAATTTTAGGTGACTGGGCTGAATACTTGCTTTCAGAATGTCTGTGAAGTTAATTACGCCTACTGTAGCTCCTAGTTCCTTATTCAATTTAAAGTGAAAGTTACCGCTTTCTAATACCTGATGTCTCTCAGCTAATACTGATCAATACTGAAATACTTTATTTGTCACCATCATGATAGAAATTACAAATATTCTTTTTGAAGATTAGCAAATGTTAGTACGATAACGAACATAAAAATAAAATATAAAACAAAATGAATAACACATACGGCATACACACATTGCGCAAACCTAAGTTGTAAAATGTAAAAGTAAGATAACAACGCATAAAAGGCTGAACACTTTAACAATTTAGATACACTAGATGGTACGCTCGCTTCGCTCGCGTACCATCTAGGTCGTGCCCACATATGGTTATCGAATACATAGTAATTTCAGCGTAAAAAAACTGGCGATTTCAAAATGTAGGCCTACGTACCGCATGACTATAAAACATTTATTTATGTATTTATGTAGTCAACCAAAATTAGCACCGTGCGAATTACTTCCAAAAGAGAAACTTCTCACAAAATGAGTCCAAATGTTTAAACAAACCCAATTTGTATTTTGTATCTAACATTATTGAGGGTTGGGTTTTTTTTTTAATAGGCCTATAAATAACATAACACTAAATAGAGTAAAACATTTCCGATTTAATAACTGTTAAAATTGTCACTGTCATAGTGGATTGAAATAGTAAAGTACATGTAACGATACACCACCACGACGTTTATATTTTTTTGTAATTATTAATTAATACAAACGTTGTGAAGCAACTGTCAGTAATAAAGTATTATATTATTATGTGTTTATAATCTAAAAGTAGGGGCTACCCACACTCACAGTAATAAAGTTTATTAGTATATTTGTTTATATTATAATAAACAGTAGGCCTACCAACGCACACAATAAGAAATTTGCGATTCAAATGGCTATCAAAAGTGGTTAATACCTATTTACAGTATTGTATAGCTTTACAATACTATTTATGTTTATTCTCAAAGGGCCCATAAATTGACCTACTTGTGTTAAATCATGGAGGTATGCAAGCATGGTTAAACCAAATAATTTGGAATGTTCCATTCATCGCAAATCAATACATTTGTATAAACGTATATTAAATCTATCAAAATAGTATTTTTTAAAGAAAATCGGCCTGTCTTCAACATTATGATACTCTACTCGAGCTGTTCAACCGGTTTTCAGCTATTAAAAGCAATTATCGTAGGAGGAGATAGGAAAATGCGAAGTATCCTCGTATTATTGTGTACAGGTATTTTTCATGAGGACATCCATTAGACAGTGTATACCACGATCGGAAAACACCCCTATTTGGGGCAAATGGTTGAACCTAAATTCGTTTTAATCGTCAATAACTAATTATCTAACTAAATTTAATTAGTAAACAGGGTTACATCAGGTGGTTAAAATCAGTACCGAGATTATAACCAACTTTATATACCATCGAGTACACATTCTAGAAATAACGCGCGATTTACCGAATTTTGCCCTTACGTAAATTTATATATAGATAGATTATAGGTCCCAATAAAGTTAAAATAAACTATTCAAACACTGCAACAACACTAAACAAGTTAGAGCAATAATTGACCACAACATTATTATGCTTTCAAAATGTTTGTAAAGTTAGTAGTTATTAAACATTATACTTTTACGCACTTCGAAATACTTTGAAGGGAAAGTGATCCGATGTTTCAAAATACAAATGATCAGTTTTTGTTATCACTTATTGCATGATATTGACAGGAGTTATCCAAGTTGTATTTGCATATTGAAGAAAGTCACAAGGACCTAGAACTTGTTAAAGAAGAATTCATAGAGAAGGATCGATTGAACCAGATTTTAAATAAAGGAGAAATAAGGCATCTACTGATTAACACATCTGATGTGGAAAGTATAATGTCCAGGTAAGGTGATAACTTCTTAGTTTGTTAAAGATATTATAGATAATCAATAAATGGGTTTTCAAAAACGAGTTTGACCTTTTTTGACACAACGTATTAAACTATCAACCAAGATTATACAGTCGTAAATCGTTGCAGCTTTTTGGTCTTTTCTTTGCATTCATATTTATAATATAATAATAATGATTGTATTTTCATATGAATATTTAACTCTGATGGCTAAATAAAAAAATCAAATTTGTAGTCAACATTTAATGGCGCACTATATTACGTACATCTAAATAAAAAAATAAAATATTGATCATATCACGAAATAGAATATATAAAGAATATTATTGTTTTAAATTGGTAATACTAACTTGACTGTTAAAATATAGTAATATAAGGCATATATTCTTATTTATATTTTCATTTGAATATAGATTTCATTTGTGGTTCGGCAAGTGTAAATATCATGTCCCAGCTGTGTGTAAATTGATAAGCAACATTGTTGAGGCTGACTATCTGCAACCGATCATAAACTTTGCTATATATTCACACCTTCAAATGAATATGCTGAAATTAATAAGGTATCGTATTATTATATATTTGATATAAACCCAGTTTAAAAGCAAAGAAGAAAGTGACTGTCAATCATCAGCTGCAAATGAGCGAGTGCATCCAACTAATGACGTCATACATTTTATAGTATAAATAACTGTGTTCATTGTATAGAATTTAATATTTATCAATCTCATTTAATTGGCTGATTCATTTTTTAATCTAAAGTTAAAGAGTTCCTTCAGTATATATTAAAATGCATACTTTCAGAGCGGTTGGTTCATTCTTATGAATATAATTTAATGAATTTTAATAATTCAATTCAGTAGCACAAAAATAAAACAAAACACATTTTTTACATACTGAATCAATTTAGTAGGTACATATGTATGTATATGTATTTATTTTCATTTAGTGCATTCATTTATTCTAGACAACGTTGTCTCGATTTTGACGAAAAGCTGGACAAAATGCAACAGCAAGGAAGTGATGACATAACCTATCAACTCTCATTTAAACAGCTTCAATCAATCTTCTTAAAGCAAGCAAATTGGTTAAAGAAATGCTATGGTATACTGAAGGTAATTACAGAGTTGTTTAAATCTACATTGTATTTCTAAATGTTTTACAAGACGATACATTAGTTTTTTTAACTTCTGTTCTCCACATTTTCATACACATGTCTTTTATTATATAGACCTATTTCTTCTTTAAAGTTTTATTATTCTTTTAACAGTAATAGTATTTTTACAAATGTTTAAAAAAAATTGTATTTATAAGAGTTTCTACGATGCTCTCGTTGTTGAGAAAACGATAGAAAACGAATCATCAATTCAAGATTTAAAGGAAGCCTGTTGCAAACTAGATACACTCATTAAGAACTGCGCGGAACGAGAAACTCGTATCACTGGAGATATCCAAGAACACAGTACGTCCGTGTTGCAAAAACTACGCTTTGACTCAGTGAGTAACGAAACCATGTCACAGGTAAATATTTGCTTCTGTTTTGACACGATATTTTGAAAACATTATAATATTACATACATTAATTCATTTTCTGTAAATTCATTTAAAATACATGAATAATAAACAATAGAATATTTAAAAAATACGTATTTTCTAGTGTATCAAACTGTTCCACCACCAGAACTAGGAGCGAGTCTGCCTCCCTTGTTCTTTAGGTACGGTAAACTGCGCTGCGCATTTGACTCCGCTCGGCCAATAGAATATAGATCTATAAACTCGATTTTTAATTAGGACAATGTTTATTTTTTTGGAAGAAGTCGATGGTAAGCGATGAAAGTTGGATAAAGAAGAAAGGTACTATATGTATAATAGAGGAAATAAAACATGGCAAAAGACACTCTAAAATAGAAAAGAAAGAATGTACTATGATTGCCTTTGTGTCAACAGTACTTATTGCAGAGGTTAACGGGTGAGTTTATGTAAGATAAATGTAAATAAAACAATTCTGTAGGCCTCTGCCTGAGTTACTGAGTAAACATCGATTCCTCGACTACTCATACTTTGTTTAGCATACATTAGTCATTGTATTTGTGACAAAAAGTGAGCCTCTAAAGGATACAAGCCTCGTACTTCCACAGTTAAAATTCAGTTTAAGCACCAAAAATACCTCGTTAAATTGTAATAACATTTACTAATAGTAGGTGTATCATCCTAATTATAATTTGAATGTTAGACATTGAATCATCCAACAACTTTAAAGTTGATTTCGACTGCTCCCTGACAATACACCAATATCTAAAGATATGAGAGAAAGTAAAATGTATTAAACTACTGTATAAAATATACAATATAATAGTGTACAAATTAGTAACATCATGGCATTACTTTAATGGAGTATCAAATAGTTTTAAGTTTCTGTAAAATAAACGAAACGCAAATACCATCTTTAGTAGGTGGCTGTAAAGGCTATAGGCCTAGGTACAACTACTTATGTCATCATTTAAAACGTGTTGTTACCTACGGCCTGATTACGCTTAATTTATGTTTCTATTTTTTATAAATGTACTACCACTTTCATTTTTTATTTAGTATATACTTCCTGCTTCGACGAATACCCAGATTTAAATGTAAATGTAAATAATCGATGCCACCATTAATAATAGTGGTTAATATTGAGTGTTTTATTGTTTATTTATTGTACTATACATTTCAGAGAGTATTACAAAGTTATTGATTGTATTAGCAAGAAGGACATTACATTCCAACGTCAAGACTATTTGAATGTCGCCTACATGGGAAATGAAGTATTTTCACTTACCAAGTTCAACCCAATTACACGAGCAGCTATCAAAGAATATGAAATTACACTACAGGACAGGTTAGAAGTCATCATGTATATTTCAATATTATAATAACATTCTGTTTATTCACTCCAGATTTTTATCTTAACTAATATGTATATAATAATGTTGTATTTTTCATCCGAAAAAAATGGTGGGACAATAAACATTTCGATATATTGTATAATCTATTGTTTTAGTGGAGAATTTCAAGAATGGTCCAAAGTATTGGCGTTTTCCGAGGAAGAAAAATCTTATCAAGATACAGAATATAGTAAGTCTTTTAACAAGAATAATGGGTGTGTGCAATGACTTAACCACCCCCTTCATCTATCTTCTATGATTATCTTCTATTCAACAGAAAACCCACTGTTTATATTAAAAGCCAACTCGTAGCAAGCAAAATTGATATTTATATGCCACAGAAGACCCTTTCTAATTAAAGTTTAGTGTTCTTGACTCTTTATCAAACCAGATATTGATGACATTAATACAAATATTAATTATTGATATCACTAATGTAAAATGAATATTAGTAATAATAATCCAGAGTTGTAGATTTTCTGCTGGTTAATTTGAATTCGAAAAAAAAAAATTTAAAACAGATGTCGAATTCAAATTTGGGCTAATACAATTCAATTCAATTCAATTCAATTCAATTCAATTCTATTAGGTTACTGTTATTATATTTGTCATTTATAGTCACTCCACTTGAAATACTGAACTCACCAGACGTTGAATCTGTGTATGAAGACTGCTACAGGCCAATCGGTAAAGTATTGAAAATGACATAAGGAAACTTAATATAATAACTAAATGCACATTATATTTCATTAAAATGTATAGCGATGTATTGCTGGTCACTAGTACATTTTTAAAAAAGTTTCCATCTCAGCATGATATTTGTATTGGACTATTTTTATTCATAGTGGTTCATTTAAAAATTATGTTTTGCTCTTGTTTTCAAAGCACGACAGAACAGCATATATGAAAATATTGAAGCGATACAAGTAAGTTCACTTATTTTTTCCTACTTTTTTTCTACCACCATGTTGTTAGGCTTAACGTTAATTATGACCACCTCTACTGCTATTATTTTTGTATGCCAGAATAGTTAATTCTTACATAGGTTCTCAACAAATTCTTGCCAGAATTACATTTGAAACCTTAACTAAAGTATGGTATAGTATATGTTTTCCAAAATTAACGAAATATGAAATTTTTATTATTTCCATAATTATCTGAGCAAAAGTTTAATTACTGTACTGACTGTGAAACATTTCACTCAACTGAAACCATTATTATGCTGTTGTTAGGCTTAACGTTAATAATGAGCTTACATCTTAAAAGGTGCTGTCGGGTATTATCACCCTAAATAAGAAGACAATTGAAAGTCTAAGGAAGCTTAAGGAATTGTACATTGATAATGTCGTTTTAAGTTCGATTATTGGTAAAGGAGAAAAACATCATTTATACCTAAATGTCATGGAAGTGCAAGACGCTATTGAAAGGTAAAACCAATTTTTCTAAATCTGAAATAGTAACGAATTTGTTGGCTTACAAGATAGATGCCAAATCATATCTGGAGCAATTGTCATTTACATAGACTCCTATATATTGTGTGTGTTGATGTTTAAAATGTGATTGTCACATTGAGTAATTGAAAGTAATTTATACATTTATTGACTAAAACTTTTTAGGAAACAAAACGATTTAGTCAAAGTGGTGATCAAAGCATTTGTCATGGAAAACAAACAGTTCGCAGTATAGTGTATTTCATGTCGCTAGACAAAATAATGATAAAAAAAAACGGCTGATTGTTACGGGGGAACCTATGTGGTACATGTACTTATACTGTATTAATGCATCTTTTTCTCTTTTATTCCAGCTTCAACCAAAAGCTAGAAAACAGCGGGACTTATGACAGTTACCAATTATTTACTGAATTACGAAAGCATTTAGAGGAGGATAGGTTTCATCCGATAATTGATTATGAAGCCCATATGTGTTTCCAGCGAAATATGATTAGGTTCCAAAGGTAGGCTTAACCACTTCTTATACCATCCTTATTTTGCAATACTATTTACTTTAGCCGGCACATTTCCTATATTCTTTTTATTCTTTGTAATACATTAGTATTATTCAGGAAGTTATTCCGTTCTATGTTCCGCAGCACTGTGTTGTCAATAGCTGTGATGAATTCCGATATTGTAACTATAGCTATTTAAAAACCCCGGTTAACTCTATTATAATAAAACAATTTTTATATAATGTTGCAGCTTAATGTAATTGTTATATACAATGTATTTTAAAAATAATACTTTTACAATTATGATGAACCCTTTTAAACTTTACTACCAAATCAATGTTTTTGACAATCAATAAAAATAAAAGCTAGAATCGTCATTATTTATTTATCATATTTTATTATTTGTAATGTTGATGCTGTTGTTTTACATCAGAAAACACAATACAGCATTTCACCAAGTTCTTGGAAACTTAGAGCGAGATCCTCAAACAGAAATGCGTGTATCTGAGATTGATCTACAAACACGCCTCTCAAAACCTGCTGATTGGCTGTCGAGGCTTTACCACAAATTAAAGGTATATTATAATATACTCAGAGATTAGATGATGATCAACATTTTGTAAAACATAACATGATGAAACTGTAAAAAAAAATTGGTAACTATTTGCAAGCTGTAATTCTACATGATATGTGAAATGGTCATTTTTTTCTGTCGTTACAGTCTGTCGTCATCAATTATATATATATACGTTGCTTTAGTACAGAAGGTTACCTAATCTCAGTAATAAACGTATAGCGTCAAAATTTAAGAATTTGAATTGAAGTTATTTTTCTTTTCTCTACATTTCTGTCGTTGTAGACTTTAGAAGGTACAATTAAAATCGATCCTGATCATCAAGAATCCTTCCACCGGCTCAATGCCGAAACTTTACACATGTTACAGCAACTCATACATCGTGAACAAGATCTCAAAACTAAAGTCGAATCAGCTTCTAAGGACCATATCACAACTGTGCTCCTCAGTTTACCAATTCCTTCAGTGCATGCGCCAGGATTAATACAAGTAAAGTAGCACTTCCAATTTGCAAAATCTAGTGCCGGTATCAGACTGTTATAGGTCATTTTGGTTTAATCTTACTTACAACTGTTATAAGTACTTTTCTTATTTTATTTTAATTTTAACTTAGACAATTTATACCTAATGGGCTATAACAGTCACGCAGTATACCAACATTTCTATACCATCAGTAATTACGTATATGAATTTAAAATTATAATAATAGGTAAATAAATTAATAGATAAAAAAATATATGGATAAATGTTGAGCGCATAATTTGTCAAAACTCTATTCACTTAACATTAACGTAACAAGTTTTCCATAATAAACATATACAAACATTGGATTGGATATAATATTGATGCCAATATTTAAAAATTAAAATTATAATAATATAATTATAATTATAGAAGCTTTCCAACATACAAGATGACTGGATAACGAAACAGGGCATTGTAACAATGTTTTGGAGGCGTAGTAAATCGCTGGCAACAGTAAAAAGAAGGTATCATTCAAACAAAATCAACCTCTATGTATCCAAATCAGCCGTTATTTTAACTGATTCAAAAGTTAATACCGGTCTTGGCGATACCAAAAAGTAAGTATAATTTTGGTAATTTATAACAATCATTTTAGTTTCCACGTTGGCTCCCTTTTCTGAGTTTCGTTCTTTTTAAAATTTCTTCTCATTCAATCTAATTATTGTCCGTACCTGTATGGAACGAGCATACAGATATTGTCCCTACGACATTTTTGTTATTGTTTTGTTACTCACTTTTACCAAAAATTTGATCGAAAAAATGATTCACATGAAAACAAATATAATTGCAACAACGTAGCAGCTATTTATAAATATACTGGATAGCAATTTGACATTTCCGTCACGATTTGACAATAAAATATTTTACAGACCTGTACTTTGTCAGTGCTATGATCGTAACTACGTTGATGTGGAAATACTCGATACAAAATCACGAGAGATGTGGATGCCTGAAAGAGAATGTGTGTTTAAGCTCTGGATATACGAAAAACAAGACGGTGACTACACACAAATTGAGTATCTTCTTGGTCTGAATCCGGACCAACCAAAGTAAGTGTGTACTGAAACTAGAATATCTTAGTGAGATGTTGTATTTATTTGTTTGAAATCTGTTAAGTTCCTTTTAAAACATATAATTAAAATTCTTACTTAAAAAAAATTTACTTTTCGTTGTAATAGAAACTCCTAAATGTTTTTTAGGCCCAGAAAAGTCTCAATCACGAATAAAAGACACAAACCTTTATTTTTACAATGTTTAATATCCTCCATTATTCTGTACTATGGTTTGGTCTGAAATATCTACGACAGAGCTTGTGATTTTGTGATTCTGATACATATATATCAAAAAGCTCCTCTTCTACACCTTTAAACCCCTGTCTGATTGTCATTGTTATAGTTATCATGTTGATTTGTATGACAATTTCAGAGAGGATTTAAATGAATGGAAGGCGTTGCTTGTTGTAGCAACAGGTGAATCAGGAATTTTCGACGACTATAGTGAGTCAAATTTTATCACATAATTATACATATTTCTCGATATGTATAATTATATTTGTATTAAATTAATTTATATTTTGTTGTTTATTTTATTTACTGCTATTGCCGCTAAATGCTACCATATTGGATTCTAGTTGGATGAATCATAATACAAACATACCGGTACCCAATTTAAAAAAAGAGAATTTGTTTCCATGAATTCGCTTAAATACCATATTTAATATTCGTCTGTGTTAACAATGTTTAATTCTATTCTTAGGGCGACCAAGCCATATTGTCTCTGAGTCTTTTGCGACAGATAGGGAAGATGAACTACATTTAGAAGTCAATGACTTTGTAGAGATTTTGCAAATGGAATATGCTATGGACAAAGGTATAACAAATAGGAAGAGGTTTAACAAAATCAGGCCTATAATTAGTATTTCATTTTTAGACGAACACATGTTATAGCATAAAGTTAGGGTGTCTAGAAAACTAAGACTTAAGATATCTTAGTTTTCTAGATCTAGAAAACTAAGATATCATCTTAGGTCTTAGTTTTCTAGATCTTAGTTTTCTAGACACCCTTAAAGTTAAACTAGATTGGTAAACTGTATCTCTGAACTACGGAGTTACCGCATTACAATTCGTTTTTTTTTTCTTCAGCTTGGGTTAAAGGAAGGCGGATAAAAGATGAGCAGATAGGATGGTTTCCACGTAAAATCCTTGGTCATGAAATTGACAGCGAGTACAGCAGAGGACAAGAAGTAAAGCTACGGTACAAACGCGAAAGAGAAAGCAAAACTTAACCAAAGCCATGAAGCTATCATAACAACTGTAGATTAATATCTGCATTATTGTTATAACTGTTGTTCTGTCAGGATGTGTATTACTCGATTCTTCAATATCCACCAACCTCTAAATCCGTAACCTCTTCATGCATCTTCATAATAAGAATAAAATAAATGATCGAACTTCTTATGATTGGTATGATATCTGTATCTATATTTTTTAAACATCTCTGAGTCGTAACATGCCATCGAATAGAGGACACAATTCAGTGGTCTGATGACATAATTCTCAAGGAACCACATGCACATAGAGCGCATGTACTAGGACTATAATTCAGGAAAATTGTAATCGGTCATTAAGTTAGTGTCCATAGATGGTTATCGAATACTGAATGACGTTCTGGCGTAAAACAACCAGACCCTTTTTCCTTCATTATGTAATTATTTATATTTTATTCATTTCTGAAATAATAATACGAAAAATCATGAGACTACAATTGTATCTATAACTGACTAAAAGATAAAAATAGCATATACATGCAGTTTCGTGCATTTACGTTTATAAGATTAGATATTTGTAAATAAAACTATCAATGAACTACAGGTATTTATTTAATTATAGTCTTGTACTGTATTGGCGGTAGAACTAAGACTAGACTATAATGAATTATACTTTAACAGCAGTTTGAGGATCTCGACGGCCAGTCGGGTAGGTTACGCATATTATAGCTAGAACGTTAATGCTTTCTACCTGTTATCAGAGATATCACTGACAAGTACAGTAAAATTATAATCATTACTTAGACTTTGTGTCTCTCAATTAAACACAGCTTATACAATTCTATTTGGCTATCCATGAACAACACAAATTAATAGGTGGTGCTATACACATTTCAACTTATCGAAACACTTCTGGATGAATCCTTGCTGGAATACTTCTCCATCGTCAGTACTTGAAATAATGCACCTCTTTATTTTTAAAACTACATTTCTCCAATATTTTTTTCGAATTCCTGGGATCCGATCGCTTGATAGCTACGGCTACATAATGTAGGCATATTTGCTCATTCTCCTTAAATGTTTTAGTCGCTTCATGATACTAATTTTGATTCATCAGTCGTCATAATGAGTTGTAATCACCATACTGCTACTGGCATGTCTCTATAAAGTTAATTGCAGCCACACAGTTTGTGAATGCTTTCTTATAAGACACAAACGATCTCTCTGTCTAACCATAACTCTACAACACTATGATACACTTATATTTAAATGAATGACTGCTTCGTGTTTTCTGAAATAACACATCAATTAGATTATTGCTATTTTTTCTCAATATATGTTCAATACTGTGTTTCTTGTGCTTGTTTTAAACTTACTCCGGTGTGGTGTAGTACCTCAGTCGATTTAACTACGCCATGATTGTAATGCAACTTTAACCGATTGTGGGGATAGAGTAGGCTATATTGCTACAGAGGAGTGTCAGTACCTTGTGGATACAGGTTTTAACAGAGCAATTTCAGGGCCCTATCCTCTCAACTTGTATACTATAGATTGTAGATACATGTTGTTACAGAGTATGTGTCTGTACCTTTCTCCTCCCAACTTGAACATTATTGTAGAACCAGTTGTTTTAGAACAGTGTAAGTACCTCCTCTACTCCCAAACTTAAACAGATCGCGGGGATAAGTTATTACAGAGAAGTGTCAATGCCTTCTCTCCTACCTGAACTTGAACACTTGTTATCGACTTGCTGAGATTGCTTGTTTAATACGACTAGGCCTACATCATTCGCATATGATCATTCTTCTCCAATGTTTTGCTCGCTCCATTTTTACTCTATTTAAACCTTATTCTTCCTTTTACGGTTCATAGAGCTGGTTTTCTGTGCAACTGCTATAGTCGAGTCGAAAGGCCGCAACCCATAGCTATACAATCAGCACAAGTTCAAGTCACTCCTCGACCATCTCTGGTGGTAGAACAAGTCTCCTCGTGTTCATCTTTCGGAAGAGTAAGGGGTTACCCTGATGCACTGGTTCATATATTCGTTGTGGAAAGACGAGCATGCGCCGTCAGCACTCGACAATACTCTTTATTCTCTTAGAGGGGAAGAAATTAAAGTACAGTTAGGCCCGCAAGCCATCGTTAATTCCTCCCCTTGTACAGGACTTTCTATTTAAAGCGGCGTCAAAGCTTTCGTACACTTAGTCTAACTTCGTCCGACTATCAGTAGATTTTCCTTTGCTCATCTGACCATGTATCGTCATCGCTTGATAGCTACGGCTACATAATGTAGGCCTATTTGCTCATTCTCCTTAAATGTTTTAGTCGCTTCATGATACTAATTTTGATTCATCAGTCGTCATATCAGAGTTGTAATCACCATACTGCTACTGGCATGTCTCTATAAAGTTAATTGCAGCCACACAGTTTGTGAATGCTTTCTTATAAGACACAAACGATCTCTCTGTCTAACCATAACTCTACAACACTATGATACACTTATATTTAAATGAATGACTGCTTCGTGTTTTCTGAAATAACACATCAATTAAATTATTGCTATTTTTTCTCAATATTTGTTCAATACTGTGTTTCTTTTGCTTCTTTTAAACTTACTCCGGTGTGGTGTAGTACCGCAGTCGATTTAACTACGCCATGATTGTAATGCAACTTTAACCGATGGGGATAGAGTAGGCTATATTGCTACAGAGGAGTGTCAGTACATGTGGATACAAGTTTTAATAACAGAGCAAATTCAGGGCCCTATCCTTTCAACTTGTAGGCCTATAGATTGTAGATACATGTTGTTACAGAGTATGTGTCTGTACCTTTCTCCTCCCAACTTGAACAATTATTGTGGAACCAGTTGTTTTAGAACAGTGTAAGTACCTCCTCTACTCCCAAACTTAAACAGATCGCGGGGACATTAGTTATTACAGAGAAGTGTCAATGCCTTCCCTCCTACCTGAACTTGAACACTTTGTTATCGACTTGCTAAGATTGCTTGTTTAATACGACTAGGCCTACATCATTCGCATATGATCATTCTTCTCCAATGTTTTGCTCGCTCCATTTTTACTCTATTTAAACCTTATTCTGTGCAACTGCTATAGTCGAGTCGAAAGGCCGCAACCCATAGCTATACAATCAGCACAAGTTCAAGTCACTCCTCGACCATCTCTGGTGGTACAACAAGTCTCCTCGTGTTCATCTTTCGGAAGAGTAAGGGGTTACCCTGATGCACTGGTCCATATATTCGTTGTGGAAAGACGAGCATGTGCCGTCAGCACTCGACAAGACTCTTAGAGGGGAAGAAATTAAAGTACAGTTAGGCCCGCAAGCCATAGTTCATTCCTCCACTTGTACAGGACTTTCTATTTTAAGCGGCGTCAAAGCTTTCGTACAGTTAGTCTAACTTCGTCCGACTATCAGTAGATTTTCCTTGGCTCATCTGATCATGTATCGTCATCGTTTGCTCATGTATAGGCCTCCAACTCTATTCAATTCTCATGCATGCTTTTTTTCCGTATAGCTGGAGGCTGGGTACCGGGGAAAAAATTCGGTAGGCCTACGGACGACCATACAAATAAATTCGTGTAAGGTACCAGTCCACGAAAATTAATTAGGTGAAAGCAATGCGTTGAGACCTGATTGTGAATCAAGGATAAGGTACAGAAGCAGCGGAAGAGATGAAATAGACAACAGGAGCAGGGGAAATCCTGATATACCCTTTGAGGTTTTCAATCTATTGCGAGAGGGGGTGTAGGCGCTCTGTAGTATAAGATCACAGCAGTAGTAGGCCTAGTAGTAAACACTAAAACATTTGTCCATATTGAATGCATATGCAAAATTCCAGTGCTACTACGGTCTGGAAGTGGCGCTACGACCATAGGCCTAACGGTTTTGTTTCCTTCCTGTATCCAGTTACTAGGAAAGAGATAAACAAATCTCAGAAACCAGTTTTTAACACACGGAGGGTTGACCTCTACAACGTATTGCAGCTGGCCTCTATATCATTTTAAAAATGACATTCACATTACAGTTAAACCAAATAAATTATAGAAATTAAAACTAAATGGAGAAAATGGTAACTCAAAGAAATTGTAACAAACACATAGGCCAGGCCTACTGACAATCAAGGAATGTCGACTCTCGGGCCAAAATAAAACAAACAACATCTATATATTTTTATGGAGACAATTTGGATGCACATTCCTTATATATAGACGTAATGTTTGCTCAAATACGGTACTTCAACAGCTTGCTTTTATTGTGACCGTATAGTTTGTAGAGTAAAACATGCTTGCTCGCTAGTCATAGGCCTAATTAGCCTTGGACTGACTTCGATGGCAAATAGTGTATTGATGCGGTTGCCGGGGCGATATATTGTGAGGCAGTGCTTCAACTCGCTTGCGACGTGTGATTACATTATCATAATTACCACAGTCAAGCTGTGTTGCTGATCGCGTCTTCTACTCCCGCTCTAGTGCTTGTATTGCCGTACAGTAGATTTTTAATAAGCATCTGCCGTAGCCTACCGCCATCTTAACCCGCTTTTCCTTATTTTGCATTGTAACTCCTACTAAAATGCACTGGAAGTTGTGCTGAGAATTGCTTCAAGACTTGACCCATGCAGCGACCCGCCTGGGAAGCGACGACAACGGTACGTACTTACATATTTACACGATTTTTGTTCTTGTACTACTTTACATAGGTTAATTCCAATGTATATTATTTCTTTGATAAGACAATCGTTTTACAGTTATATCGTACTTGTAATAATCGTGTGTATAAAAAAAAAATTATGCTCATGTTATAAATGTGTTTAAAATTATTATAATCATCATTATAGTATGTAATAATAAGCTATAAAAGGAGCGAGATGAGGTAGGCCTATATGGATTTTGAGTATGAAAAAAAACAAAGAAATCGCCTTGAATAAGACTGACCTTTATCTTCTGTTTTAGCCTACCGGCACTTTAGTGTATAATGGTACAATGTTGCAACCACTCTACTTTATGCATAGAGAAAAGAAAACAATAATGGATTATTATAATGTGCATAATCACAAGTGTCATCAATAGAAGGTGATACAATTTCTTCTATGTATGTAAATATATAAATTCACACTATAAATACCGTACGCATTTATAATTAATATATCATCAAATAGCATAATAAATAAAGGAAATAAATATTATACTATTTTACTATATAGAAAAAACAGGCAGCATTTAATTATGTGGAGTGATAAAGGGTTTAATTTTGTTATTTTTTATGTCTATTCTACTTTTCTGTTTTTGTTTTTTCAATTGGTTCAGTCTTTTTGGTTTTTAAATCGGTTTCGAACAATCATTCATTTTCATACAATTTAGTTCACGTGACAGACCCAGTGAACACAACATAGAGTGGACCCCAGTAGTTCTTATCACTCTCATGAGCATTTATTTTGATAGGCCTAGTAATTTTATCATCCAACCAAGAGTAAAGTGTTAAACACTGCTAATTTTTTAGTATAGCTTTATAAATTAATAAGAGCAAGCTTAATGTGTCGTATCAGCAAAAATGATGGGATTCGAACTGCTTCTCACGCTATTATAGTTCATTGTATTTAGTATGGTATAATAATATTGTCATTACAGTATTATAATGCAGGGCTAATATGTCATTCCCTGTTCATGGTGTCATAGTTCATTATCGGCCTGTTGATAATATCATATTTAATTAATTTAATTCAAATGAAAACTCTGATAGTGATAATTATCATAAAAAGCAGGTCGATATTTCTTGTTGACATTTTTTTATTTCAGGAATTACAGTAACCCACAGATTACACCTTAATTTCACATACTATTCCTGAATGGATTAGGTCAATTAATATATTATAATTGATAAGTAATTGATTACAAATAACTGTGCTCTCATTATCGTGTTTACACACATATTGTACTATGGTACCATTTTGTTAAACGAATGTATAATGGTATCAATTCTTGCTGATAAACTGTTTTGAGACAACGTTCCATTGATAAGCTAACTCTAGCTCAACTCAAAACAAACTACTGATACGATTAATATATTTGATGAGAAAGGAAATATTACCAAAAACAAATAAAGCAACAACATTTTATTGCAAACATTTCTTCTGAATCCAAGAGTTGACTGCTTCACTCAACAATCATTCCACACAATATTAATCGACGTAGGCCTATACATAGGTAACAATCTCAATGTCAGATCTCTCTTTATACGCTATAAAACTTATTCAACATAATTTTGGTGACGCATGTTCATCATGCTATTCTGCAAGGTCAAAGAAAAACAAAGTTTTGCAAAATAATATGGTTCGGTTGTACTTCATGAAGGGCCAAGGTATCATATAGAACAAAAAGAGTTAGACGAATTAAGACTATAGAGTTGAATAGACATAAGATTGGTACCACCGTACTTAAATGTTAACTTTAAGAAAGTTTGTGATGATCATAATCATATATATAATATATGCATGTTTTCTGTGTTTGATGGAAGGGTTAACCCTTTTAACCATTTCTTGAATATTTCTTCTAATCCTCATACATTTTTCTTATATAATTGTTTGTGACAGAATAAATAAATGAATGATCTTCTATACGGTACATGATTTTGAAATAGGGGAATTAGGAACTGAATTACAGGTGCTGAAAGTAATGCTGAAAGAAATGTAATTTCCGAATTTTAGGGGCTGGGTAGAGCCTCATATGTATGCACACAATTGGTTCTTGAAATTTCAAAACATTTTTTAAGCATTCGATTATTTTTATAACATTGATTCATCTGTTCATTGGTCAATGTTTTCATTACAGTATTAATTCACTTCATTTTATTCAATTGTTCAAATATTCATTCACATCATTATAATATTAATCAGTTATTATATTCATTCAACCATCTCGTTCATATTCATTCCATTCGTTGCATTTTGGTGTGTGTATACAACAGCCGATTCTCTCTTCTGTATTTAGATTCTCCTCGTATTGTATCTGGAAAATTATGTTAGTTATTTATTATGTACTAACTACTGTAACATAGACACGATGTAAAAAGTAATACTTCTTACAATATACTGTATTTCATTCTTTCATTTTCATTTATTTTGCCTCAAAACGAAACATAACAATAGTATTAATACAATACATGGAAAAGTAAAACAGGCATAGACATGATTCTTTAAAAAAAATCAATTATCTAATAGGTTTGCTATTGCACTGGAGAGAAAACCTTTATAATATAAACACAAATATATGGACATTTTTGGTGAAAATAGCTTTATAATATATTATGTTTATGCACAATAATAATAAATAAATTTGATTGAAATTAACTATATTTTTGGGGGGAAAATAAGAAAAGACACTATAATAATAAATAGCAAAATATAGAACAATCTTACCAAAAATATAATTTGAAATTGTTATAAATTCTAAATATTTAAAATTAATGAATCTCACATTTCTTATAGTAGGACTATATTAGTACCGTAGTAATTCCTCTCATGTGAAATTTCACAAGGTACGTTTTGCGAAAGTCGAATGATATTAAACTAATTTTAATATATCGAAACTGGTAATAGGCTATACGATTATTATATATACCTATAATTATTATAATTCAAGTTCAGTATCGCAGCATTAGTATTTTTTGTTTACAGTACAGGTACACAAATATATATATATATACAGTGCGCTATTATATGTTGTTCCTTCTTTACTCAATTTTCTTAAACCTTTCACGGCAATTGAACGTTGACATTTCATTACAGATTGTTTAAAATACACCTTACAGTATTGTAGGCCTATTTGTTTGCTTGTTGACAAACTCTTTGTCATTTTGACTCGCCATGTGTGTATAATACAGCAACAGATCCTTACCCACAAGGTCACCATCCTCATGTAATGTTCGGAACACTAGCAAGTACATTAGGATTTTAACTATTTAAATTAAATTATTTTTACTTTTGTAACTCGGTCTAATTAAGGTGGTCATTTATTGTAAAGCAGTCAGTATGGGCCTACCGTGTTGAAAACAGCTGATATTAAAGCTAACTCTAAAATCGTAAAGGCCCGAGGCGATACTCGTTTCATCCTTATGGGTGGTCAGTCTATTTGTATTTCTGCGGCAGGCTATATAATAACAACTTTATTTTAAAACGGATGCAACACTTGAATCACCAGATTGGCCGTTAATTACTGTAAAACTATTTACACAAGTTATCATTTACAGTATACATATGATTCAAAAACTATAAAAAAGAGACATAACTGATACAATTAAATAAAAAGATTTTATGAAAAACATAGAGTTTCAGGTATATCTTATCTTTGGTCATATTTTTAAATATATGTATTAGGAGCTGTAATTGCATTTGAGTTTATATCATTTAAACTATTCCATAGCTTTGTGCCAAAATATGAGAATCTTTTCTCATACTCAGTGTTTGACTTCTGTAAACCTAGAATATCTTTTCATCTAGTATTATATGTTAGTTTACGTTCATGGGCTCATTACATTTGAACATTGCCTCTCTTTTAATTAAATTAAAAGGCAAATAATAATCATATTAAATTTATAAACTAGCCCACGTGATGATTCATCAGGCTACGCATAACAACTACACATTTATTCCAAGAATATACTGTAGGCCTATGGCACATAATTTATGTATGTATTATTTTATGTGGCTATTCAATACCGTACCAAATGTAACAGATAAGAGCACTTCAAGACTAAAATCGACAGAAAAGGCGGGGAAGCTAGATTATTAATTAATTATTCAGTTTAAGTTAGTGACCTCCTACCAATAATTGACCCATAAAATCAACTTACCACCTTATTAAATAACTAAGCAAGAACTGCCATTAGAACATGTTTATAATAACTTTTATGACATCCACCATTTTGAAAGACCAATATCATTATAGACAGAAGCAATTATTTTATTTCGAGTTACAGTACTATGTCCGGTCGAAGACATTCTGAATCTTGAACAAAAATATAAAAGTAAATTTGTTAAACCATGGGCAGAAGATTTAGTATAACATTCGTTAGTCGGAGACTAAAACGTTTGAAATTTAAACGAATCAAGAATTGAAATACTATATACAGTACACTACGTGTGTGTATTGGATTATATTTGTATAGGACTACAGTATACATTGTATTGTAGGCATATACTGCTTGATGTCGATATCTCAATCCGTAGTATTCTAGATTCATATTCTTTCACCATTCATGATGATGTTGATATTAATTAATTGGGCCTACCGGTAATAGAAATAACATGTCAACAATTATGTTAATTTATTCATTTATGCACACACTAATCTAAATAATGATTATTATATATACCATTGTATTATACTCACAATATACAGCCCATGTACAGCAGCAAACCAGCTGTTTGCTCTTGGCCAATCCATTCAGGCTGCCGCGGTTATGTTAATTATGTTTGTATATTTGTTGTGTTTGTATGAAAAAATATAGATGCTTATGTTAATGATTTCATGATGATTGTGATATAAAATATATACAAATAAAATCTAACTGTAATAACATACAACACACGTTTATTTTATGCAAGAGCACATCTCCATGGTAAGACCAACTCATGTTATACCTGTCGATGTCCTTATTTTCCCGGTCATAACCTCGTTTTTCTAGCAGTTTTTTTCATTTTTACGTATATGGTTTTCATTATTTAAACCTAATACATACTTCATGTTATGAGAGAGAGAAAACATGCACATGTTATCTATACCTTTTCTCCTTACATTTCGGCTTTTCAAGCATGAAATAAGACTTGTTTAAAACATCTCGTGCGTATGTTTGTCCGATTCTTTGTGAACAGGGTTGCTGGCCACATTTAATAAAGAGGATAGTGAATGAAATCACAAAATTGTTAAAATCAAAATTGTTATCATTCGGTATGCCTAAATTGTGAATACAAACAGTTATGCTGTGACTCCAGTAATATTATATAATAGAAGAATTATTTATAACAATGCCTTTGTTGTTAATTTCAAAATTATTCCAACCTTAGTGTGTTTCTTTGTTTCGACTGAAGCATCTTATGTTTCCTTATAATGTAGTATGTGGCATAAAACAGTTGTTCTTGGTAATAGGCAATATGGTTTATAAACTAACCGCATTCGGTAATCTAAAGATTTAATTGATTGCCTCTAGTATAATGAATTTTGATTGCTTCCTTCTTTTCATCTGTTATTTAGATCATTCACTACAGACCATTGCAGTTGTAAAGTCATTAAGTTGTGTGGTTACGATTGAGTGCAGCCAGGGAGGTATAGATATAGGTACAGATACCTCCCTTCTACAGCACACCTACTATTACAACATTATAACATTTGATTAAATGAGATACAAATTGAAGCTGAAATAGGTTTAAATATTTTCCTTATTATGTCATGCACTTTTTTAAAGCCGAACCTGTAAATTGTCTCCCACCCCGATGCACTTTTCACAATCAGGGATTGGTAAAATAAATCTCCCTGCACAAAAATACTTCATCTGCTTTCATTTGGCCAGCCATTCAATTCGTTCATTAAAAACTAATTAATCTATTAAAGTTAGGTTTGTGGTACACCATTTGTTTTCAAAGGGAAATGGTTGTGATGTTACGGTTTTCATGCTACAACAGGGAGTAAACTTTGTTTTTTTAAATTTATAACTTAATTTACAACTCTCTGCTGTAACCGTCTTCAGGAGGAGCCTATTCTCTCTCTCTCACGTGATGTACCACACAACACTCAACTTTTAGTCATTAATAATTATGTTCCTATATTAAATATGTTAATTAAAATATTATATTTAATTATGTCTGATACTTTCAAATTTAAAAAAAATATATATATATAATTATATATAAATATAGTGCACGTAAAAGAATACGTATGAAATTACCATTTATTTAGGTGAGTACTTACCCGCATTACCAATGGGTTTTTAGAAACAAATAACAGAGATAAAATAAATAATGTTTACAATTTCGATTTTTATCAAGCAAACATGTCTGCCTTTGTACAGCTACCCTGTAACTGACCACCATGAGAACGGTTGTCCTGTTTATTAATTAGATGAAATCCATTGAGTTTGTTGACTACATTTTTTTAATGAGCCAAGCCAGGACCAAAAAGGTTTTGTTTTGAGTACCGGTAATGTGTGATAATGCACAACAGATGATATAACAAAACCCATATAAAAGCACGAATATACAAGCTAAAAATAACAAGGCCAACAGCCATAAGTCGCGTGCTAAAACGCATAGTGATACCGGACCGACAGACCGACCGACATATAGTGAACTATTAGAGTCGCGTCCACGCGACTAAAAACGAGTTAGAACATTAGCTTTTGATGGCTTTCCTATATTCCGTTAGCTTAAGTTATTCATTATAAACAAAATGTATAGAAAAGGTAAGCATCTATACATTGAATCCTCTACATCGTATATAAAAAATCCTTATATACAACCATGGGGGATTTCCCGCATATTCATTCTCATTATGTGTTACGACAGGGAAATATTCCATAGTGACATAAAGCAGTATAAAGCGAGTTTCATCTGTCTGTGACTATTCGGCAGAAAGGTTTTTGCCGCTTAAATTAAACCAAAATTAGTGAAAGTGGTCCAAACGACCTTCCGATAACCTGCTGTTAATAACACATGTTCAATCCGTGATATTACGCTCCGATTTACACACGAACCCATTGTACAGAATTTGGAATGTGATAATGATTTTATCCGGCTATACGAATTACGGACTTCGAGTCAGTGTGAACGTACATTCTAGAATATACCGATGTCGAGGTTTGTTCAGCTTGGCCTACATTGTAGCTAAGAAAATGTATACTGTATATCTATATACAGTGTAGCATAGGTGAAATTAAAAAAAAATAAATTACGATAACGTTATCAAATTCAAATTCAAATTCAAATAAACATTTATTTCTTTCATTCATATTTGAGTAAAAAAACATTATAATTTCTGATATTTTATAAATAAATATATATATATATTTTTTTTTTAGAGATATAATACAATAAATCATAATGTATAAAAGGATGATTCAGTTATATACAAAATGAAAGAGGCAAAAAACCCAAGAAAGTATCGATCAATTGGAAAAAAAAAATCCAATTGAAACTTGTATGTTGGGAAGCCATGTAAGAAGATTATATACTTATATATATAAATGTAAACATATAACTACACAAACACATATAGATCAACAGACACACACACAATCAGAATCAAACATGAAGATGACATTTTTGGAATACAAGATACACTATAACATTTAAAAGAAAATTAGACATTGAAATTAGAAGTGCGGTGCGCGCATTTTTTAAATTTGCATAACTTTGACAAAAGATGAAAAACTGTTTTTTAACTTTAACTGGCCATATTATGATAACGTCACAACATCCGATAGGCACAATTTTTTATATTTCATATCTACATTTGCAGCTTTCACAATAAGTTATAAACATCAAGATCATTATACAGTCGGTGAAATTACATGACCCAAGTTGGTCTGGACATCGGTGGACATCGGTATCTTTACAATGTTCTACATTTGTTCTTATTTTTTGACATTATAACATGGGTGTTCTTAAAATTGAGGGAGCCAAACATAAAAGGTATGAGACCAACACAGGTGGCGTAAGCCAGAGGGAAAACAATGTAATGGTGTGCACTAAGGCACTGACACAGTCTTAGGGTCGTTTCAACGACATCAGATGCATTGTTGTTGCCTCATGATGTGGTGGAAAGACGTATAATTATGTGAACCCCAAAAACAGTAGCTTGCATTGCTTTAAATCTATTCCACCAAATGAACGTTCCGACCAGCGAGGGATTCGAACCCACGACATTCGTGTTACTAACTTACACTTTTACTTGTTTATAGATAGGTTAATACGGTACTAATTTCGTAGCCTCAAAATGAAGTTCATAAATATGCATATTTATGACGTAACGATGAACGTATAAATAGACTATTTTCAGCTGTCTAGTCATGTACTTTGTGGCGTAACGGGTATTGATCTGTTTTGAAAAATCTCCGGTTTAAATCGCGGATATGTTTTCCCTTTTTTCCTCTCTTTTTTTTAAACTGAAAATATTTTCTTTTATTTTAAAAGAGAGATATTTAGAGGGTTACGTTAATTTTAGATAAGCTATCTTTGCGATTTCCACCGTCATAAATGCATAGTCAACTGTCATTATGCATGCATAATCACTATATCTATTTACAGTAAAGGCTATTTATTATAGGGTTTGCCACCGCGGCCTGTTGGCAACCGCCTTCTGTCACATCAAAAATTCATACAAAATAAAGGCAAATTTTCCACAAATCTGCATGAACGAGTCTTGCACCACAACCTGGAAATTGACAACCGTTAGCGGCGCCAGACCCATTAAATTTAAATTTCATGTAACTAATACCCCTTCCCCATTCCCCCTCTCATCTCTTGATTGATTTTTTTTTTCACTAGCGGAAATATCGTTTTCAGACACCAGACTGTACACAAATACCGATAATGATCAAACCTCGCCTCGTCCCGATCATATCCGGCAAACTTTGTTTATATAACCCGTTATTTGTTTCTGGGTATATTCATGTGGTTTTCTTTGTTTACCGGCAATTTACAGACAACAACCGACAGTACATTTTTACTATCTTAATGCGCGCTTCAATTTGTACCTACGAACAATTAAATTCACACTTGGCCTATCTTGTTGAATACTTCAACAAATCCTAGAAATCAAATAGTTATTACGGTCAGAAATTGCTATGCCTAGTACTGTACTGTCAATTAAAGTTATCAAAATGATCAGTTTCATGTTTGAATGGTGTGACCAATTGGCATATATAGGCTATACATGATTCAATAATAAGAAATACATTTTTTTATACAGTGAAAGCGACTATTAAATTATTTTATACCAATTTATGTTCTGAAACAAACAATATTTCAACATGTAAATCGATTTAAGTGTGCGTTTTTGTTATATATTGTAATAATTAATATTATGGGTATTATTAATGAGTGTATTTTTGATTATGTATCATATGTGAACTCTACATCAACTTTAAAACGACGATGTAGACTGTTCGTCAACTTTAACCTGAAACGTCATTTTATCTGTTGCGGAATAGACTATTGTTCTTACCTTGCCAAGAAAGGAAATAGTAGAGATAGATCGGTACAAGAAGGTTTCAGCTGAAGTATTTAGGTATACTGTATTCTATTTTCAGGTCATATTCATTTTTTTCGTGTTTCGTGGTCTTTATTACATCCTTTTGTAATTAATGTTTACATTTTTGTGACGGTAAGAATAGAAAAATAAGTAGTTGCTTATTTTTGTCTTATTAGACTTGGACCTTTTGTCGGACCAAGGAGCGATATTCGGCACTGTCAATGAGGACCGAAGGAGAGGAGTTGAGAGGGCCTGGTACGGCGTCTGTGAGCAATCTGGAGGCAAACGATGATGAAGAAGAAAATTCACCTAGGGCTTGTTGTTTCTGTTGGTGTTGGTGCTGCTCGTGTCGATGGTACGTAGTACATGGTCGATCATGCTGCCGACTGAATAGCAGTTGCAAAGCAGATAACTTGACACCGGCTGGAGTTTCGTTACAGAAATGTGAAGTCGGTGCCGAGAGGTAACATAATTAAACCGTTTAGTAAGATTTAATTGTAACAAAATCTATTTCACTGACAGCAGTGAAAATATTTCATTTTTAACTGTGCGATTAATTTTTACTCAACATCATCCAATACCGTACAAAGTTTTCCATAACATGATTAGTATGATGATTACAAAAAATACAATAACATAAAGATTGTTGATATTTAATTGTTATATTGTATTCTGGTTGTTTACAGTTTAACAATGAGTCCAAGTGAGACTTCAGCATTACCAGCTTCTATGCAGACCAATTATGCGTAAGTATAGAGGCCTATTTCAACTAAAAAGGAAGAAAACAAAGTATAGGCCTATAGACAGCCTACATAAGTTGATATGCATTAGCATAAAGCTCTGTCTACACTATCAAACTTTATGTGACAAAAAATTGTGATGTGCCCATATATGGACATGATGATGTCATACCACTACCATGTTTGAGGACATTACTACCATATTTGGAAACATCACATTTTGTCAAAATAGTTTGATAGTGTAGACAGAGCTTAACTATAAATAAACCGTGTTTACTCTAATGACCCTATACTAAATTACTTTAATTATATTTGACCTTTAAGCCCAACTTGTGAACTCTTGAGGCACCAGTCCTACTCATAAAATTGTAAAAAAAATGTGTACTACCGTTGTCACTATTCATACTTAAGGGAATTAGAGTTGGGCAGCAACACATAATACCAATTAACCAATCAAGCAGTTCGGATACAGTCACGTGTGTAATAATATCGAATATTTGAAAGTATGCGTATTACCCAGTCTGTTATAGTATATGCAAATAGATAATAAATATATTTCGTTGTTGCAGTCCGACGGAAGATGAGTTACGGGCGTGGAGTCGTAGTTTTGATACGATGGTGAGAAGCACCAGTAAGTATTATCAGTCTTCCTTTTTATAATCTGAACGAAACTACGCATGCAGTAGACAACCAAGCGAATTTTTACACACAATGGCCGTGTTTCCGCAGCCAAAACAAATTATCGTGCGCAAATGCCCAATCAGATCGCAACAATTTGTTCTTCGGGTCAAAGGTTAAACATTATCGCATTTATCCGATAATTATCTGATTTGAATTAAAAAATTATCGGATTTTCTCTAGTGGAATCGGTTATACCCCGTTTCGAGAGGCAGTTTGTCGATTATTTTTTGTCTGCGGAAACACGGCGAATGTATAACTGGTAATGGAAACATTTAAATCAGTTTCAAAAATATGTTAGATCAGATTTCCCGACCTTGATTTGATTGAGATATTTTTTCATTCTGATCTCTATTTATATGATAACTGTAAACTTTTGAAAAATAGGAATTTTAAGGAAGAATTAATTGGAGCTGTAGTAACTACGTAATGTTTAAATACTATTTACAAAGTGTTTATTCTTATAGATGGATTACGGGCATTTAGAGAATTTCTGTGTTCAGAATACAGCGAAGAAAATTTAATGTTTTGGTTAGCATGCGAAGAGTTGCATACACTATCTGAGGCAGTCAAGATTGAGGAACGAGCTCGCATTATGTATGAAGATTATATCTCAATATTATCACCTAAAGAGGTAGGTTATAATCACTTTGGCTTTAACTAACAATTAAGGGTCTAAGTTTAAGGACTTGTGTGTCCGTAGCGATTGGAGAGACGCCGTGGATGAAACGATAATGTGCTCCGAACGTGTTCACATAAGGTAGTGGGCTCAAAATTAGCCAATATTTCTGGATTGAATTTTGGCCTATTTAAGGCTACTGCTGTGGTGAAGTCTCGGTGGAAGTTTATGGCCGGGATGGGAGAACAATTCCTTGAAATAATGTATGTACTTTAATCAGTATGGAGTACAGGGAGTGAGTGGCCGAGCGGTTAAGACAGTGGAACCGTAATTACGTAGCCATAACATCGGCAGGGGTTCGAGGCTCACTCACTCCGTGGTTCTGGTGGTAGAACGAGTCTTCTCGGATAAGGACTATAAACCGTAGGTCCAGTGTACACATCTAGCTCGTGTGCACTTTAAAGAACCTAGTACATCTTTCGAGACGAGTAGGGGGTTACCCCGATGTATTAGTACATTACAGCCACTGATCACCAACTGGGTCCTCTGGGAGACCAGTCTTTGACTGAAGAGGTTACCCAGTATAAATATATATTCAATCGATATGCTGGCATAGGCCTATGTTTCTTAAGATTATATCGAAGTTGACTTCGAAACCGTTCTATTATGATTGTTTTTCATATTGCAATTATTTTGTTTACCATTCTGATTTCAGGTTAGTTTGGATTCAAGAGTCCGTGAAATTGTGAATCGCAACATGGTAGACCCGACAGTGTACACGTTTGACGAAGCACAGAAACAAATATATACCCTTATGCAAAGAGACTCTTTTCCTAGGTTTTTAAATTCCAAACTCTACAAATCGCTGCTGCTAAAATCTCAATCTCAGCCTCAAGGGAATTGCTAGATGGAACTTAGTGGATTGTTGTACAAAGTGGACAAGAATTGGCAAAGTTGCCATACGAAGAGAGCTTTCACTGACAACTCAGGTTCTGCTAGTTGTGTTTTATAAGACGTCGACTATCGCATTATGGATATCAAGTTATTTCAACCGTAATGTTGTTGCAAAGAATTGTCAAGGATTGAGCGAGGATTATACACGTTTGTGAGCAAGATTTAACGCGTTTATGAATGTAAATCCAATGCGTTCGATGGATGATTCGATGCGTTTGAATAAATTCACATTCGTTAGGCATTTGTGATGGATAATTCAGTGCCGTTTGGCGAGAATTCAATGTTGTATGGAGAAAATGTGTTGCGTTTGAGCGACATTTATTTACGATTGTAATTCAATGCATTTGACAGATAATTCTACGCAAAAATGTTGAGCTACAGTTAGAAGAATGTGTTTGGGTGTTAAACCAATGCATTCAAACGAGAATTCAATGCGTTTAAGTATGAATTCAAAGCGTTTCAGCAAAAATGCAATGCGTTTAATCGTAAATCTAGTACGTTTGAATTCAATCACGCATTAGCTTCATCATTTATCATCAGAATACGTTTGCACATCAGGTATTACCATTTAAAAAAATTATCTTTGCTTGAAAACGATAAGACGAGAAATTCGATAACAAATCGATGAGTGAAGACAAAAATTATTTCTTTTCTAAATATTGTTTTTGACGACAAATATTTTCCACGTTAACTTAATCTATAGGTACCAAGTCAGTACGCTAACACACTTCCATTTTACTAACAATTATGGTTACACTCGCATCCATACAGTAGTTCGGCCAATCCAGTTGGTTTTAATGATTTTACATTACGCAAGCATATTTTTGACAGTCATTGTATTACAATATCGGCAACTGGAATTATACAATGGAAACATGTCACTTATTTAAACAAATAGGGAAATGATGATTGTTTTAACAATACAACAACCCTCACAAAAACAGGATAATAGTATAGGAAATAACCAGGGAGTTGTTATTAAACAACTCCCTGAAATAACTTTCATACAGCACTGTGTGATACGATCTGTTGTATACAATGGGCGCGTGTAACCATTGTGACTGTATGCCTGTTTGACGTTTTCGTATTGAGTAATTTTACTATTTTTTACTCAGAAAACGACACATTTGGAACCATGAATATTCTACCTGATGGTGTTTTTATAGGCCCATAGTGTGTTAGAAAATAATACAATCAATTATTTTCTTAGATACATTTTATTTGAATTTTAATACTATACGTAAAATGTTTTAATATTACTACGTTTTAAAATTTAGTATAAGAAACTTTAAACAAAAATGTAAATGCTTCCAGTTAAACTTTTTACTATCATAAAACATTACAAACTAAATCAGTGTAGCTAAATAGTGTATAGATATAGGTCAGAGTGAATTATTCTTGTTAGTAACTGTTGATATGTGTAGTTAATTTTATTCAGACAGTATTGTTAAGCCTAACACTATCAAACTTTATCTGTCAAAAAAAGTGATGTGCCCATATATGGACATAATGATGTAATATCACTACCATATTTAAGCATAGCACTACCATATACGGGCACTTTTTTGGCACATAAAGTTTGATAGTGTAGACAAGGCTTTAATTTTACAATCAAATATTATTATGATCTTCGGTGGAATATAGGTGCTTTACTACTGGTGCTAAACCGTAGCCTTACCTTATCTAATTTATTAAATTGATGCGTGCGTTCTGGTACGAATTACGTTATTCATTACGTCAACGTTGATTTTTCGTAGTTGTCATTCATGGTTTGACAAAACGGTACCACATCTTTAATATTCGTTTCGAATACCATCATGATACTAACCAACGAAGAACGCCGCCGAATTATGTGGAAACTGAGCTTTGTATTCCCGATAGACCTCCTTAACTATATTTTAAATAGATAATGAATGTTTATGAACGAATTAAATGTGAACAATGTTCATTAGTTGGAATTCATTGTTCTATTCGACATGGATTCATGCTTTCTACGAATACAAATATTACCTATCAACAAATACAAAACTTTCATTATTTATTATTTATATAATGCATTGATGACACCCGATTTTCTCTGTGCTTTATCTTCACATTTTTGTCCAGTATCATAGGAAAATTCCATAATACAGCCCCTCATGGCATCACATGTTATGACTGTATCATGTAAGGTTAGTATAAGGGTTAGGTTATGGTCTAAACATGTGATGTATCACGGTATTTTCATGTGATACTGGACAAATTTTAATACAGTACCTGGAATCGGTTAGTTTTGGAAGTACTGTACGGTGACCGCTAAAATCCTACCGAGCCTTCGTGCCACTCCGATAAATATTTTATTAATCTACCCTTGTATACATTACCGGTGAGATATTAAATGTGTTACATAAATACCGTAGCCTGTGTATATACGAGAACGTGATCGGTCGACATGGCATCACATGAATCGAAACGTTTTATTGTCCGGTCGGTAGATGAAAATATTGACCGTAATCTTGCGTCATTGGATACGCTTCTGGAAATGTAATCCTTCGAGAAAAATAATATAATTCCTATGATCTTCAATGTTATATTACACTTCGAAACAGGCAATATCTGTATGGTAGTATTATAATATT
The DNA here is from genome assembly GCF_964355755.1 of Antedon mediterranea. Lineage (NCBI taxonomy): Eukaryota > Metazoa > Echinodermata > Crinoidea > Comatulida > Antedonidae > Antedon > Antedon mediterranea. The sequence goes on from NC_092675.1 coordinate 23,341,992, forward strand.
ACAGTAAATTCATGTGTGAAATGGTACTGCCATTGTTAAAACGCAATTTCTGGTGCTATTGCAGAGAAAGTGTAATAACATTTGTACTTAACAAAACGTACCATCATTAATTGTTGGGATAATACAAAATATATACAGAAAAATCCTTTAGAAGATGACTGATTTTATGAAATATGACGTTACACTTTATTAGGGTTCAGATTTTACTCATACACATCATTAGATCACATGAATATTTCGAGTAATGTTTTGAACAGCATTTTAGTTGTTAGAAATATATTTTCTTGAATCAAGATCAAGTGCTGTGTAAAACCATCAAGACACTTACCATTGTTGTAAACATTTTTCCGTAGCCCGAATTATTTTATAATTTTAAGCATACCAACTAGGGAAGAAAGGGTACTGTAAATACATGCAAGTATCATTAGTATCATTTAAGGCCAATTTACACAGACGAGTGGTACAGTAATTTGTAAGTGGAAAACAACAATAAAGAATATATGTTACTCTTTATTATATTTCATGTGCAATTACACAAAACGCAGAGCGGAAGGGCGGTGAGCGGAAACCCACTTAGGATAGGTACAGTTTCTACGTGGGACAAGCAAGTGGTTTTCCCGCTAAAGCTTGGTTCCCACTAGAACGTAACGCAAGGACGTAAACGCAACGCAAGCATTTTAACCAATGACAAGCGAAGTTATAGACAGTTAGCAATCACAAGCGAATAAGCCATCGCTTGTGATTGGTCAATTCACTTGCGTTGCGTTACGTTCTTGCGTTGCGTCGCTAGTGAGAACCACGCTTTACCGTTACCGCTCATCAGTTTAAATTGGCCTGTCATCATTTATGATAACCAACCAGTTTCTTTCTTTTGTTAAAATTAACATTATTAAAATCAGACATATATTTATACGGTATAATGTAATATCGTTATGTCTTTTTACTACCGTTGGTATGTCTACACATGCCTGCAATTGAATTCAGTAGATATAGTTATTTTAGCGGTTTTTGTTCGGTTAATAGGCCTACAGTATTAAAGTCCGATTCAGAAGTTTCCAATGTTCAGTAATATACACTGACATGATATTAAGAAAACATTATGTACCGGTGATCTTACTTACCGGTAATATTACTAAAATGGGTTAAATTATGCTTTTTCTTAACTTTAATAATTTATAATGTATACACACAGTAGATTACTGTATAGACTTGCGTTCAAGTATGCCTACATTCGAACATTTCCACGAGAGAGCGGTAAGATTATAGAATGCTCTCTTTAGTCAGAGACTTAATAAAGAGCAAAACCATAGTTAATTTAAAACCTCTTGGTGCCGACTTGTACGTATTTAATAGTGTTTTACTAAGATACGCTTTGCATACGTTTGTATACATGTTTTTATAATACGCCTATATACACACATTAGTGTTGAAAGTTGATATAATAACTATTCTACATCGTTTATAGGCCCGAGTTTTCAACAAATTGGTATTTATCTTTCAATTATCAATGTCTTTGAAATTTTGTTATTTTGAATTTTTTGATGTCAAAAGTTGTTCTTTGTAGAAATATGTGACGTCACAGTATATTGTTCAGTTTATGCTAATTAGTAAAATATGAAAATAAAGACACTAGTCGTTAAACATGTTTATTATTTATTTATGTGGAATACAATGAACTGTTATGTTGATGTCTTTTAGTTCGTGTATACACCTGCGTACTCGCGCATTGTTAATTTTTAAGCTTTGCTAATGAAAATACTTTCAGAAGAAAATGCTTGTGATTTTGTTAATATGTCAGTTCATGCTCATGTGTGTGTCTACAAAAATTATCAAGTTCTTCACATGAGTATATATAGAGAAAGACATCGCTACATGCAAAATTGCGTGCGTGTCCAACATAGAGAAAAAGAAGATTTCCACATTTTAGAGAAATCTGATTTTTTTTATAAATTGGACAGTTTTACACATCATTTTCGCTATTTTGAAGAAAATAGAATTGTCTCTATTTTGGACTCACCAACTTCTCTCAATCAAAGGACATTGATCTAATATTATTGACAATAAAACTATTATTATCTAACTCAATTATTTACCTTCACAAATCTGATGATCATCAATATTAACATCATTATAAAGAGAATAAACGGAATGTCATTTTCATGACAAATTACTTTTTCATCACCGGAAATCATTGGTGCTCAAATCATCATTCAAATATATTCAACAAATATATACCCAGGGTAAGCCGCCAGTGTTTAACGAGTATTATAAGCCTGGTTGTTGAAGCGGAAATATGTAATTATGTTATTTTTAATATTCCGCTTAGGTCCTAAATAATAGATTGACTAGAAGTTGGTGACAATTTGTGACGTTTTGCAGCGTACAGACAACGATACATACAATAACTAGACTTTTAACTCGTCACAATAGTTAGTTGATCCGCGCTGACTACTTTTTTTAGGTATTTCTCCACTACACTTGTCGGTTCTTTAACAAAGCACTCGCTATGCTCAAGCTACCGACGATGACCACCATACATTATACAATTGCTTTTTAACCTCAGGTGGGAAGAAGGTTCTGTTCCTCATTTCCACAGCTTTTCTTATCTTCACAGATTATAAATTACTTAATCCAGTATGTCACAATCATATTTTTACTAAATTATATAATACAAAAATCTTCGGAGATCATGTCTAGCCAATTAAACTACAAGATATTGGGCGTATCAATGTGATCTATGTTGCATTGCATAGGGTACCTGAGAACTAGTTCTGCACCACCATTATTCATTCAATCTTTCGTACATATTTTATTCACATTTCATTTTTGTACATTAAATTAAAGCCTAATTTATTACTTACACAATAGCGTAGAAACATAGAAGACAATTGATAATCAAAATAGGTGTACCGCACAGATCACACAAAAATTGTATGCTGCACTTCTTGTATTCATACAGTGCGATTATCCGCTTCAATAAAGATATAAAATCTTTGCGATTGTTGTTGGGTGACGTTAAGCTTTTGTGACTATGTAAATATTCTAACTGTACATGCTGTTCGATTGTGTGTGTTGTTCAGACGTAGATTAATAGGCCTACTGTCAACATGTTCTACATCAGAGTCGTTATTCTTTTTGCCACTGCTTTAGTTATATCACATGCTCAGGGTAAGTTGTTTTTCTTGTATTATGTAGTATAATATACATGTTGCTTTAAGGCTTAGTGATATCAGCTTCATTTTGTGAATACCGTAGGCCAGTTACAAACACAATAGGCCTTTGGTTGGTCTACACCTACTGGCACAACTTTGAGATTGTAGTTGCATACTCATTGCGTTTTACTAAAGGTATAGAGTCAACAGAGCCAGGTTGCTTAATTAGGCCTACGAGAAAGAACAAATTTAAGCTATGCCAAAACATTATAATATTATAAACGGAGTTAACTGCCCAACCAGCTGATAACCTATTGAAAACAATTTTAAAGGGTTAAAATAGGCAAGAGAAGGATTTCACTCTTGCCTGGTTCAACCAGCCATCATACAGACAATCAATCAATGGTTATTTTTTTATTACTCTAGGCCCTAAACGTTTGCTAATTAATTAACACAACAATTATTCTTTGTGCCATGTCGTACGTACAAACTTTATTTCCTGCCATGACGTATACTAGGTACCAACAAAAAATACATTTTTTGCCATGACGCAGGCCTACTTTAAATACTTTTTTATTTCCTGCAATGTCATACTCTAAAAACGTTACACTTCATCTTTGGTATTTCTGATGCGGTTCCATGCAGATGTATCTTCCACATTAAACATGCTACCATTCACTAGGCCTACTACCTTGATATGACTTTAGTGTTCAGCATAACTAACTTGGTACACGATATATCGGCTCTTAATCATGTAGACTACTTTCGTATTGTGTCCGATATGTTTTAATATAATAGTGTACGTTTAAATTCACATACAATACCGTTTTCTATATGGTGATTAATAACTACCTATTTCCTTTAATAATATGTCCCCCTGAAAAAAAAGATTATTTTTTTTAATGTGCCATTTAAATTTCAAATAATAGTTATTCACTTTGACCAAAATTCGGATCGAAAGAATCAATTACTCACCTGAAAAATTATAAATTTAAGCCAAAAAATTATTATAAATTGTCAGAAAATGTTTTGGTTAAATTTAACCCTTTGTCGTTTTATAAGTGATATTATTTGTATATACATATATATTTCTGTGAAAGTGAATAGCTTATAACTATAACTACAAAATGGCCCATTCAAAGTCTGATTTATATAAATGTAGGCCTACATTTTTAATGTTTTTGAATGATAATACATCTAATGTATTTTATTCGGTGTAGTTTTGGGTAGTTTCTTAAAACCTAAAATTACTATTACAGTAGGCCTAGTTTTATTACGTATTTTTCATTGCTATTACTTTTTAGACGTACTCAACAGAGTCTACTATAAATGTTATTTAATAATTTTATTTTTGATAGTATAGGATCATTGCCATTTTTACACAATATTTTGCTTGTTGACATTATACATTTACATATGATATTCACATCTGAAAAACAATGGTGTACAGTAGTTTTTTTTTGTTCAAACAACTCTGATTTTTTCCCCAGTGAATGCATTGTAAAAATACTGATATTATCAATTTTACTTTATCATTAATCTGTAAAACAATTTATATACTGTTAAAAGTTTATCGGATTTTAAGAAAACACTGAGAGAACGGTATATAGTTGTATAAAACAACAAATTTAAATAAAGGTGTTTCTTGTTCCTGAAAGTGAATGAATTGTTAAATGCCGACCGATATTATCAATTTTACTTGTTATCGTTAATCTTTAAAACAATTGATTGACTGTTAAAAGTATCGGATTTAAACTAGGAGAACATACAATTGTTACTATTAATAGTCTGTGAGACAGATATGTGAAGAAAAGAATGGTATAGTTTTATAAAACATATAATGGTTGCTGTTCGATAAAATGAATAAACTGCCCAATGGTAAAACCGGTACACCGATTATATCAATTTTACATTCTTGTTAATCTATTTTAAATAATTAAAAGACTGTTAAAAGTTTATTGGATTTGAAGAACTTCTGAAACAGTCTATAGCCTGTGAGACCTACCGTACACGATATAAACAGTTACACACAGTGCTATTTAACATTACCACCCGAATAATAATAATAATATTTTTATACAATAATAAGTGACCTCGTCATTTGGTCTATCATATGCTGTATACTTTAACTGCCTATCCCTCATTCCTTAGCATTGTAATGCTTTCGAGCGTACGGTATGAATACATACTATTATTTTTATTTGTGTGATATAGCAATTCACGGTTCTATAAGTCATAATAGATATTTTATTGTCGTACCAACTTTGTTATTCAAATATCAGGTTCATTGGAGTTTAGCAAGCATTAAACGTGTGTCTAGTATATTGTCGCTATTCTTTTAAAAACTTGTATCTCCTTTCTTTGCTGTAATTGAGTTATTGAGCCCAATATGTTGTCAGTGTTATTGTGCAAACAATGGTGACGTTTTTAGTTTCAACTGTGACCAATCAGAAATCAGAAAACTGTTTTATTTTCTGATCGTGATATTTTAAAGCTATAATCATAATGTCAGTATATGAAACAGCAAACGTTTTTATATAATTGTTTAATAATTCAATTTTACTTTACGTTTTTTATATAATTGTTTAGAATCTTGTGTATTGTGTAATTCGTTATATATTTTACAAACAGAAAATACAATAAACATAAATGGTGAGGACGTAATGTTGTGTCCTACTGTAAAAATATGTCGATGGTTTTGTTGGTTTGAAAAAAAAGTGAATGTTAGGTTTTACATGGACATACCCGTATGCTATGTAGGCCTTCGCCTATTCTGCGTAGATTTAAAAAAAAAAACAGAAAATAATAATATAACATTTAATTTTTTTTCTTAATCTACCATAGTTTCTGAACAATGGAATATATCTATCGAGTTGCAAGGTAGTTCACTGTGGGGTTATGTACAAGTTTTAAAAGATGGTCAATTGAAGTATATATGCAATGATTACTGGGACATTGAAGATGGACGTGTTGTCTGTACACAATTAGGTCAGTATAATGATGTATTTTTTGTAATCATCTACAAAACTTTAATAGGCGAACAAAGACACGGTCACACTAATAATAAATTAAATCATATTATAATATTAATATTATATATAATAATGATGACAGTTATAATATTAGGTATTGCGACCATTGATGGTTGATATATTAACCAACCTGTCAGTTGGTTATACAGGAACCAAGTGAAAGATTGTAGTAGTCAGCAGTGAAGAAACTGCAGATACTGTTTAGTGTCGCTAGACATAATACTTTGTACGACAATCGAGTGGCATAACTATAATACTGCAAGTTTCCATCCCACTGTAGAATAACGATTAACGTTCTCAATGTTTGAGTATCAAGTACAATTTACTTCAGATTGACATCTAATGAGTATTGTTATATTATTAAGCTTCATATATATTTGCTGTTATTCAAAATGGTAATTAGAGAACCTGTTTTGTATTGTATTGATGCCACAATTGACTATTGTTTTACCGGTACGTGTTTGTAGAAATAACATTGCTTTAATGACTAGAATTATAATTCTAGGGATGTCATAGGATTATGTTCAGAGACATCATTTTAAATAGTATTTGCCTTTAGGTCTTGGTGATGTATTTACGGTTAGTGGAGAGACATACCCTACAGAAAATACTATACCAGATGGGTTCTTGTGCGATGGAACAGAGAGTACGCTAACCGAGTGTCAACGTACATCAGATCTACCAGGTGACGAAAATACACGATGCAATGCAGCTTACGTATCATGTGGTCCAAAGGGTAAGTTAAATGTGTTGAGAGGACATAAAAGTTATACATTCTAATACATTAACGCTAGGCTGAAATCTAGAAAGACATCTTGAAATATAATTATTTTGATATGAAAAGTCATTTCGCGCCCAACTCAGGAACATACATGATCATGCGCAGAATGTTAGCTGCATATAGTGTCCCATCTCTACTCTTTCTGCATTGAGTAGGCCTATGCTTCATGAATGTATGTCGACTTCTTAGAACTAGGAGGAAATTCTCAATTTGAAATGTCCTACAAAAAAATGGTTTAATCATGTCAGTAAACAAAATGTTTTAAGTCTATTATCTCAATTATAGATTCTAAAGTGTACGATTGGAAAGAAATCGGCTGTTTTCAAGATAACAATAACCGAATACTTCCTGACTTAAAGTGCGATGAATCCACAACCGAGATATGTAGACATTGCTTAAATGACACCGGCCAGTATTTCTGTGCTGATTACCACGGAATGACTGTGGATCTATGTCTACAAGTATGCTGTGGTTATGGTTATACGTACGCAGGCTTACAGAATGGAGATCAATGCTTCTGTGGACACGAATCTGCTGACTATAGTAGATATGGGGAGAAGCCATCAACTGACTGCTCTTCCGAGTGTGAAGGCAACGCTGGGCAGGATTGTGGCGGTATATTCAACATGAAAGTCTACGAATGTAGTAAGTTAGAACATACTATACAATTATTTCCTTATTTGGTCAGATGTTTTCCTCGGAGTGTTTTCTTGTTGTAACGTCATTCATTGATTATTCGCGTCAACAATAACCAATTTTATTTGACGTATAGATTTTTGTATCTTATACTAATTGATATGGTATAATGTTATTATTTCCTAGTTTATCCTGATGCTAGCACAATACAAGATATATCAACTGAATCATCGATTCCCACTTCTAGTGTATCACCAACCTCTAAAAGAGACACAAATACACCGGAAAATAATGTAACACCACCGATGACTACGGAATACTCAAGTAGTGTAACAGTTTCAAAATCAAGCGAGCCATCTTCTTCTTCAACTTATCTTACTTCCACTAAATCAAACGAAGTATCTATGACTAACGGTGTAACAGTCCCAACTTCAAGTAAAGAACCAACCAAATCCTCTGTCACATCATCTTCTACGGAAGATTCAAGTCGTATAACAGTTTCAAAATCAAACGAAGAAACAAGCAAACCATTCTCTACTTTAACTTCTTCTATTTCTACTCAATCAAAAGTGTCTATGATCAGTGACGTTACAATGACAATATCAAGTAAGGAACCAACCAAATCCTCTGTCACATCATCTTCTACGGAAGATTCAAGTCGTATAACAGTTTCAAGATCAAACGAAGAAACAAGCAAACCATTCTCTACTTTAACTTCTTCTATTTCTACTCAATCAAAAGTGTCTATGATCAGTGACGTTACAATGACAATATCAAGTAAGGAACCAACCAAATCCTCCGTCACACCACCTTACACTATTACTAAATCAACGAAAGGTCCTGTATCTTCTTCAGTTACAAGCACACGTCAGTATTCAACAAGCGACGGAGATAAATTTGTAAAAACGACTATCGCGTCATCAACTGGTGACGCAATGATGTCACGTAACCCATCTGAGTATTCAACATCAATGAGTTCAGTGAGAAACACGGATGGACCAAGAACATCTGAACAATCTTTATCATCGAATCTACCAAGCAATAATCCTACTACATCATTTAACAAGTCCCTGACAACATCTAAGGTGCAAGAAACACCGGTCGTTCTCACAAGTAAGTTACAAACGGTACACTACACTATTTTCTTACTACCGTCTTTGCATCAGAGATTATAATGAAAGATAACTGATGTCTTTGTTATCATTTGCTATTGGTATTTGGTATCGGGAGGTTGTATCCTGTTTTCTTTCTATAATTTAATTGATAATGATATAAAACATTATAGCATCAATATGATTATCTGTGATGATACTGTATAATGTACGGTAATATGTTACTGTTTCGTCATTACAGCAAAGAAAAACAACGAAAACCCCGTTCCAAAGGACAGCTTAACGTCTAACGAAGAAGATGATTCATTTTGGTGTAAGCTTTCAAATTATAAAAAGAGTTAGCGCTCTTGTTTTGAGCGTAGGTCATTGTGCAACGAAAATTCCACATGATTTTCTTTTATATAATAAATAGGATCGAGTGTCAACAATAAACTTTTGTTGTACAATGTCTTTTAACAATGTATCTTTGTTTTTGGTAGACTGGTATATGATATTGGGAACCGTGTGTTTGTTGCCTATTGTTTTAATTTTGTTTCGATGTTTCTGTTGGAAAACCAGGTAGGATTATTTATAACATTATTTAGTGTATAACTACACCAATGATTTGCTGAAAACACGTGTTTAACTTTCTGCAGAAGTAACAACTATAAAATCCTCTGTTCACTTTTGAGTTTATTCTGTTTTGAAAATATTTTCAAGTTAAACATTTTTCAATGGTTCAAACAAATGAATTAATCTTTTGACTTCTTGTAGCAAGAAACACAAGTTCAACTACTCACAGAACAAGCCTAGCAAGATCAAAGGTGAACTGGCAGACGACTGTGATTTCGATTCAATTGATGATAACTGTATTGTTACTAAAGGCACCATAGTAGATGAAGAGGTTCAACCGGTACCAATACCTTCATATCTATATCCACCACCAACTGTAAACGATAACCAGAAGTTAATCGAAAAAGATGATCCAGAATTTACCGACTGGAACGTTGATAATAATGGCGTTGTCAACACTGGTGTGTCTGTTGAAACTGAAACAAAACCCATTAACGGTGACGTTGAGGCGGCTGTAGACGCTGCAGATTTGTACAGTCGAGTTGATTTTTCAAAGAAAAAAAATCGACGAATGATTGATATGAATAATTTGTAATTCTTTATTGTAGTACATTTATTTATTAACTTTATAGATTTTAATACTGACATTATTTTTTAGCACTATATTAATTTTTTCTTTACACTTGGCACAACAATTATAATATTGCCATTATTATTATAGTTATATATGTTTGCCAAACGTTAGTTAGATATTAGTTATGGATGAAATAATAACATTAATTTTTGTTATAGGCCTATTATTATCATTCAGCATTAAGCCAACATGATAAACATAACAAAGAGGACAATATACAAATGCTATATTTAGTATAAACTATATTTACAAATGGTATGTCAAAATTGCAGCTAACATTAACAAACAAAGTCTGGAAAGAACTTTGACTTTGATTACAAATATCAATTGATTACAAATGTTGTTATTTACCTTTTACTACTATAATTTCGCTTACTTATATTTAAATCAAATGTTTTTAGGATCATAAATAAACACAAACACTGGCATACATTTCAGTAAAATTAGCTGTATAAATTAGAAACACTTTACTTATTAGGCATATGATAATTATCTTGACATAAATAACGAATAACGTTATGTTTTAAAAAAAGTTGTACATCGGATATGTAAGTTTGTATCAGGGTGTTATATATAAGAGAGGCGAAGATGATTAAAAGCGAAAACTGTTTATTGATCACAACTCGTGTTTTATTGTATTGAAAATGTTTTAGACGAAAGGTAAAAAATATTTAAAATCAATTAAAAATTATGAAATTTTATATCTGTAAAACTGTGTTCAGAACTGCATACAATAGAAGGCATGTTAAAGGAGAAATTCTATGGACCCAACAAAGTGTCTGTAAAAGACGAGTGTCCCTTGAATAGTGGTTGATCGTGTTATACAGGTATTCCTTTCATACAAAATGTCTCCAGAATAGGGGTGTGCTTTGACTAGGTGCTGGTAGTAGGCCTAGTGTTAATATATTACCCCTTATTCGTTTACACGGAGACCGTCCCCTCAAAATGTCTCCAGAATAGGGGTGTGCTTTGACTAGGTGCTGGTAGTAGGCCTAGTGTTAATATATTACCCCTTATTCGTTTACACAGGAGAGCGTCCCTGCAATATGTTCCTAGAATATCAGTGATGTCTCAAAGGAGGGGGGCCCTACTGTTATCGCCTTTTGGTTTCAAGAAAGAAAGTAGGACAGTAACAATGCTATAGTTATAACACATTTTCGTAGGCATCTTGCTGTTCAAACACACTTTGTATGAAGAAAACACATAAAGATAAACACAAACAGAATAGTTATTTAAATGTATACAAATATTTGGTCTATCAATCGAATAAGGAAATCATCGAAACGTAGCTGATATACACAAAATATGCCTTTATTTTTGTTGTTAGTGTTTCCACGGTAACAATTCGGAGTTGATGATCCGTATAGAACGTGATTTTATTTTGCCAGAATTCGTATATAATAAGCCTGCAAATGCCTGTATATTTGAGAATGAGTTATATTTAGTGGTTTCTAAGAAGGACAAAGGAACTAGACGCCATTCTATCTCGATGACTTGTACAAGGTAAAATCTCTCTGTTAGCTTATGAAAGAGTAGGCCTATAATCAGTCTGTATTAGATAGAAATGTCCATAATAGTTGTAATATTATGTAAAATAGCACAACTGAGACTTGGGCCCTACATTCATCAAAACAAAGAATTAAAAACTTATAAATGGATCTGTAAAGAATTGTGTCTTTCCTTGCCTAAACTGTGGCAACTAAATAGTAGATAAATTTATATGCAGCTATTAGGCCTAAATACGTTTATGTTATGTTTTTATTTGATTTATTTAAGGAAAAGTAAATCCGCTTTGCAATGAATACAACGACACCATTGGATTTTAATAACATTCCATTGATAGCAACTCAGAAACCATCAGAAAATAGTAACTTAGACATATTAGGTAAGTATATCCATTGAACGATTACTTACTTACTTTATCTTCTAGGAAATGATGAGAAAGTCTAGTAATAATTTTTATCTTTTACATTATAAATATAAAAATACATTATTATGATTGCCTTAAAAATCTCTCACTATTAGTATTACTATACCTTTGACAAGTATTACTTATGATAACGAATACGTATAAATTATAACAAAGCTAGATCTTATTAATAAGTATAATATTAAAGTTAAATATTATAATTTGATACATTGAATATAGTATAACATAATACATACATATTAATACTGTAATACAAGATGTATTATAAAATCGTTTTGTAAGAGAAATAATTTTATTTTCAGAGAGTCGTTTGATTGCAGACAGTATACATCCGGTACTTTTGCAATAAAATGTTTAATACAAATTAATGTGTTAAAACAGTTAAAAGAGTTATTAGATTAAAGATCAATTAATGTAAATATTACGGTAAAATGCATGCTTTAATTTCTATCCAGCGTACGTGACTATATCCTTTGCATTGGTGTTTTTGTTGTTCTTTTTGTGGATAAACTTAAAACATGTAAGGTAGGTAGATTTATTTTACATAAACAAAAGTTACAATTATAAAATGCTAGTAAGTATAAGATTTACAAAATAAACATTGAATATATCCTGAGTATAAATATAATTAGCACCCCACGGGTTTATTTTGATTCTGTACCACATAAAAATCGTTTCTTCATTTCCTTCTTTTTTTTTGCGTTAACTTTACAAATTAATCATTATCTTCCAACCAGAAATAACAATCGGTTCCAGGGTTCTACACCAGTAATGGTACCACAAATCATCCAGATTTCTAGTATTAGCAGTAGGCCTAATTCATTAAGATCCATAGACCTAGATCGTACAATAAGCAGCATTCCTAGGAGCCAGCACTCTTTTGTTGCAGAGGACATGTATTCTAAGGTTCAGGAAACAACAAGAGAGAACATGAAAAATGATACAATTGAAAGAAACTCAAAGAAAAATAAACATAGGCCTAATCATGATATATACGCTGATATCGATACAGTTATTGTTGAACCTTCATCAAGTAATACAGGAAAAACTGACCAAGCAGCCGTACCTATCTATGCCAAAGTAAATAAACATCCGAAAAAAGTGTAATTCGTACTGATTTTCTCAGTTACATCTGACATTATCTTACGGTAAGCACCTGTAGTTTCTTTTCTTCTGATTACAAGCTATGTCTACTCTTACATTGCCTTTTTGTCAACCATTTGCGCAATCGTGAAGACAAGCTTGGTTCGAATCCTTTCGACGTGTGATTTTTACCTATTTACATTTACGACTTGGTTTCGGAAACATTTAATTTTAATTATTATATTAATTAATATTATATTATCATTTATTTTAAAGAATTGTGCAAGTATATGTGTTAGCTAAGTTATGCGGTTTACTTTTTCCAATATCACTATAGGTTTCTTTTAAGCAGGATGAATGAATTACTTATTTTTTATATACTGTTACTGTGGAAAATATGGATTTTTAATTATTATCCATACATTTCATTTAAATACAGTAGGAATAATAAGAACATGCCAAACATTAAAAGCTATAGAAATTATGTCTGAATCAAATGTTTAATTACTACAACTCTACATTATTGATGTTGCTGATTCATAAACGATATTTTCCTCCCAAATCGTATTTTTTAGATCACTGTAGTCATAAGTTGGATTGTTATCATTATTTAAGCTTATATTATTTTTGGGGTCTTTTGTATGAAATGTGTTATCGTACTCTCTGCTGTTAATATATGTTGGTTCCAAATCCACATAAGACGGCTCTACTTCATGGTAAATATCACCAGGTTCAGTCCCATTAGCTTTCGCCGATTCTTTATCATACTGTTTTGTAGTAGGCCTTCGAAAAAAAAAGGAAATATAATAGTAAATTATGTAGGGTGTATAATTATATAATAATATGCAGTAATGTTATATTTAATTTTTATTTAAATTTTTCGATAGATATACAATTTAAGTACACAATTTAAATTCTAATAATAATAATAATAATAATGTAATGTTTATCGTATTTTTGATGTTCTTATTTGTTGCTTTTAAAATGTTGTATCCCTGTAGTATTCATGTCTGTTTTTAATATATTGATTGTTTTAAATAATATAAATATTGTATAATATTTTTCTTAAATTTTCTTAGTATACATTTTAAAATTTTGAAAATGTACTAATATTATTTCCATTTTAATTGGTAAAATAAAATTGAATCTTGAATCTTCTGTTTCAAGGTTTGTTACTAAACAGTACTACATTCAATGATTGTATTTCATCACACTTAAATCCACAGTCACTACTGTATGAAGTTTATTTATGTTTATTTATTTACAAACATATTTAACTGGATAACATTTTCATTTACAAAATTATATTTTTACAAATGGTACACGGAGAGAATAAATTATTCAGAAAGCCTATTAGGCCTAAGTCTTCCAATCAATCAACTCATGTTTAACAGTAAGTAATTCAACATACCATTTGAACAAAATAATTCCCCCAATAACAAGTAAAACGACCACACGCAGACAACACCAACGGACAAGTACCACCGCCAGTTACCGTTTGATTGGTTTAAATATTATCTAGAAACATTAACAGGAATACGTTAGCTTAGGCCTAAATATATGTAATATAAACAAGTTTTGGAAACATCAAAATTGGAACAATAACTGGTTAAGATACCTGTTATTATACCGGCCAGATGACGTTTAAAGCCTCTTATCCACTTTTTAAAATAAATAAATTTCATCCAATAAGTGTTGGTGAAATCTGTCCATCAAATGGGCTAATAATATCCATTATTTGGGTTTGTTCTCTCCAAAATAAAGGCCGCTGAGGGCGCTGGTGTCCACGATATGGGCTTTCCATTTATAAAGCATGAACTCCTGAGCCACAGCATGGTTTGAATTTTTTTCACATCATAAAATGGAAATACAAATATACATGCGCATAAACCAATATGAATACATTTTATCGAGTGGAAAACAACAAAGTTCGAAATGAAAATAATGATAAAAATGTTCTTAATGCGTACACATACCTTTGAATTAGAAACAAATTACTAGGTTACTTAGGCCTACCTTGTTTTTTTAAAACAGTAGACATTGTTTCCGTTGACTGCATGTGATTATTATACCTACAAAAATCATTTAGTTATAATTATATTTGTGTATATCAGCATGTAGAAATATGCTATACCATTGAACCGTGGTATACAACGCATTACGATAATATAAAGAACATTAGTATAAGTATGTTGCTAAGTTAGTTTTTGTGATTATCCTGTGTGTATTACACATGTTACCCATATGAATTGTCGTCTAGTCCTACTTACGTTGAATTAGAAGACCGAAATGAGTTCTGAGTTGAAAGCAAATCTTCATCTGTTGTAACTTTTGGATATGGACGATCTGAATTCGATTTTATTAGTAGAGTTGTAGAAGTAGTCTTATAAAACGTGGTTCCTTGTGTTGTTACGTCTGAAATTCAAGAACTAAAACATAGCAGAAAAAAACAACATGCCAAAAGGTGACTCTATTTATTGTATCTATGGCATAGTTAGGCCTACATTATTAGGTAGACCTAACCTAACCTTCTTTTGTTTTTATATTTAGAATAACACCACAAAGAAAATAAGATTGTAATCATGTTTAATTATGTTTCAACAACAAAACTCACAGGAATTTCCAAAAAAACTTCGGTATATCTTACATATATATTTGCCTATATATTTTTAGACCATCACTTGACTGCCTCACTATAAGCAGTAGCTATTGCTCAAACCAGAGTTTGGGTAATGTGTTGACCAGTTGTCGTCCCAACGTTGGCATTTCTTATTACTTTTTGTTCTACTCAAGAAACCTCTGTAGTCTGAAGCATCGCTTCTTGTGTAACATTCTGGAAGTTATGTAGAATGAATATGATATGCATAGATGCCATTGTAAAAATCATTCAATTTAACATAAACATAACAAAGAATCAATAGTTCACCTGCAGGTACGTTATATAAATTGTTAATACTGACTTTCGATCAACTTAATGAGTAACAACAATATCATTGGTTATAGATGATGAAGAAGAATTAGGCTTGCTTCTTTCCTTTATCTCTAGACCTATATCGCTTTTTTAAATACCACTGTATTCTTACTTACCGTTTGCTTCAAGTCCACACATTAAACAGTAGAACATAAGTATACTGGGTATTACACCGATACATTTAGGCCTAAACAACATTGTAGCCCGTTTTCTTATAATAGACCCAATACAATGCAATTATGTGGAGTAGTGTCGACAGTGTTTTAGGTACGGTAGGTTACTTTACTTAATCACAGGAAACTTGACACACCTTTATAGGATTTAAAAGTGCACTCAGATCAGCTGTGTTCAACTCGCAATGAATCTATAGGTCTGTGTATTAATATTTGTATGTAGTTTTACATTGTTTGTTTGTTTTGTTCTTCAGAATACGCCATCTTTGCGTTCAACTGTTGAATTCGTCATATAAAGACATGATGCAGAATTGACGCCCGTACACAAAAACCTCACGGAACCATTAGTCGATAGAAAGAAAAAAACCTTGTGTTTTATCATTAGTTGCTTGTATCCGGTTTTTCCCAATACCCTGTATATACTCCATCCAACATAGATTTATATCAATGCGACAAAATTGAAATACGTATATTTAATTACATTTTGTAGTAGCCAATAATATTACAAAACCATTAAAAACAAAGGCCTAGATATACAAAATAATACTGTATTAGTTGACTTTGTTACGCCTTATGTAACCGTCAATTATTTCTAACGTATACCGTGTGCTAAAAATAGAATAGAGCATGTAGGCTACAACCACCGGATTTTAAAGACAAGTCGGTTTGAGAACTAGGAAGGTATACTAAAAAAAAGATTATGTATAGAGGGTTGATTTACTTTGGTCATTTTGTAGGCCTACTATTATTTGTAACGATTTTTCCTCCTGTAGACTAATTAAGTGATAATTATTTGAATGTGAATTGTGATAAGCTATTAGTATTCTGGCAAGGATAATTAAATACAACAGACAGTTTGTAATGATAAAACGAAGTGTCGGCGGTTAGTACTGCAATTGTTTTGTAGGTGTAGGTATTTGGTTTTTCAGTCCCACAGCATCAATGAAAACCAACAAGACTGACAACGACCAATTTTCCAATCGTATAACCGTAAGTTTCTCAAATGAATTTAGGCAAAAATGAGTCAGATATTAATGCATAATCAAATTCTTTTCTACATTAACTACATTGAAATCTGTTCTTACTGTCTATTGAAACGAACAAAGCCCATTTTATATAGCCGTTTCTGTGACTGTAGAATTTATTTTAAACCCGTTGTGGACGACTACAGTATTCTTATCTATACAATAGGATCATTGTCTGTCGTAACGTTCAGCTCGTCGTCAATATGGGTTTCTGCAATATCCGCGTTAGTTATGTCTTCCGCTATTACATCACGTTTATCATTATGTTTTCCGTTCTTAACATTGTTACTTTCGGTTAACATAATTTCATCTGTTTTTGTTTCCTCTTTATTGTATAAACTTTCAGATGTGTCTGTAGTTTCATTTATTACAAGAGGAGCTCGTTTACGGTTGCCAGACGGACTAGTACGTCCAAATGTTTCACCGTCATGCTTGTATCGTTTGTCCATTAAACTTGACCGTTTGCCAATTTTACCTGCTAATGGACCTACATATTGATTATCTTCTTCATCATTTGCTCCATCATACAACCAGTCTTGTCGACTGTCGTTAAATACCCATCGTGCACCACTAATGTCACCCTTTTCATCATCGTATTCAGGTTCAGTAGAAGCCTTTGAGTACTCATTCTTCCGGCATCTAGATGCATGTAAATAAAATAGTAATTATTTGTATTAAATCATCTGATTGGTGATGGTGGACCTCTAAATCCATATGAAGAAAAATATAGTAGATCTGTCAAAATCCTATGTCAGTACATAATACAAATAATACATAGTTTGCTATCATCTTACAGATCCTATAAACTAACAGTATTAATGTTAAAATGCTTTTAACTCATCAAAAAGAAAGGATAATACGATTTTGAAATTCTGTGAAACAATTAGAAAGAGGAAAACCAAATACTCACCGCTTGCAAATAAATATGGTTAGAATGATGAAAAAGATTAGTGCTAGAGCACCAGTACACGCTGCTCCAACTAAGATGTATATACTTTTATCAGACACTGGGAAGAAACAATGAAATATAAAAATACAACAAGTTGGACTGTAAATCTATTTTGATGGACAGTTGCTGATCATTGTGATGAGACGATGATGTGGATATGAAGAATGTCTAATGGTATGATAAAGAAATAATGTCAGGCCTATACTCGACTCACCAGAAATAGAAGACGTAGTCAATGGCAATACCACCGCCTGTGACGTAGACATTATTATAGCCTTAGACGTAAGAATTGTTGACTGAACATCTGATTGGCTTGTCTCTAAAAACTGTGTGCTTTCCATTGCGAATGTTGTTCGACTAGTTTCAGTCGAAAACACCGATACTTTTTTAGTTCTATTAATAGAATCATACGGTGTTGTTTCAGTAGAATGTATTACTGTCACGTGTTCCATTGATGCACTTGTTGGGATGGTGTCAGTATTCATCATTTCATTTTCTTGAGCCAATAAACCTAAAATTAGATTAAATATAATTATACCAAAGTATAGGTCTCGTTATTTTTATAGGCCTCGTTATTTTTATAGGCCTACTATTTCTTTCGTTTGCTTTTTGCTTATTATATACAGTAGTGCCGTTGGGAAAATTTTGTGTGACGAACACATTAAAATAACAATTGTCTAACGCCTATGTTAGTGACATGCACATTGTTTTAGCTCCTCATACTTAGAGCAATTATTACTTTCTGTCGAAAGGTTTACATAAGACGTTAGCAAACACATTGAAGATAACCCGATGTCAAATGATAAGCGACCATGGTGGTGTTAACTTATTATTGTATTTTGAAGTACTGTTGTGCTACAATAACATTTTAACCAATAGGCCTACTGTATATTAAAATGTAGGCCCCATGTGCCTAATGTCATGGAATGAATGTACCTTTCTCTGTTCCTTTTGACGGGACAACTTGTCCAGTAGACCCCATGACGCGTCGTCATCAAATAGGTCTATTGTTCATTTATTCCAAATGTAATCGATAGTATCGATATTTCTTTTTAGGCCTATATTACCATTATAATTTAGCCTATAATATTAAGGAAATAGCACATATTACACGCTATATGTAACGTTGGGATTGCGCAGAATCATAGCAACAAGTGTGACGATATCTTAATCATTGACTATAGTAAATGTTAGGTCTATGTGTTTGGTGTTTCGATAATAGGCTAGATAGTCAAGCCTTGTCAAAAAGTATAAAACCGAGACATGCAGTCATATCATAATTTTACGCCAAGATATATCACAGCATCAAAGTCGTACTTCCATCTTGAAATCGAGTTCAGATACAGTGTTTTACTTTAATTTCAAACTACCCATGACCACGCCCACATTCTGAGTGTTGCATCTGTAGGTATCATAATATCTATACGAATGATGGCCCTAATGATATAAGAAGGTGAAAGGCATATTTCAATAGGAATAATAGACCTACATTTTACATAGGCCTAAATTAACTAATATTGCTGTTGCAATAAAAACTTGATTAACCAGCCTTGGGACTCGACCCATTTACTCACATAAGCAAGAGACAATAATCTCTTTACCCAAGTTGGAGTACCCGCGAGCCCGATAGTTGTTTCTCACGATGCCGCATATCGGGTAGATTTAAAATTAAGTGCAAAGTCCACTTACCATTAAAGCATAGTAATATCCATGCTTTTAACAAATATTCCACTGGTCTTGATTGCAACATATTGGAAAATTATAATGGCAACTCAGGAAACACTTCGGTGAAATAACTCCGGCACGTGATCTTGAATTCGACGGTTCGATTCTTTAGTACAATGCAAATTTCAGGCTGAATTTTTCAGCTTTATTCCATTCAGGTAAAATACTTAACAAACAAAACGTTTGAAAATTCGTTGAGCCCTGTACAATGCTTGTTCATTCAATGCGTTGACCAGGGATCACACTGATCTTCTCTGGTATGACAATGAACAAAAGCGCGATGTAAAAATCCTTACCACGAAAACCATGAAAGGCCCATTGTTGTACTAAGTGACATAGGAAGCAGCAATCTTATCTAGATAGGCCTATATAAGTTTTACAATAATACGAAGTAAAATAATAAATATAGCTAGCATATATAGGCGCTTTACCTACCGATGGTGATTAGTTTGATTCGAAAACCCTCTGGTAAAATTCCTATCGCAAAGAAAAGTTTATTTGTCAGCGGGTGGTTCATAAACCAATTTTGTATAGTCAGTGGGTAGGCATATCCAGGTAGGTAAATACACATGATCTTATTTCACCATGGGTAGAGCCAGACTTCTTTCTATACTTGTTTATACTATTGCCTGGCGAAAGTGGTGAATAAGTCGGAATACATCGACATAGACCAAAAAAAAAAAAGGAAAAGAAAAACAACCAGGCCTATTAAGCCTATGCATAGAAAACTGTAATACAATTTGTGTTGATCATCGATTTATTATTGACAATTAAAAAGAAAATGTATGTATTCGAAGGCTGGTAGGCCTACTGCTAAGCAACCCATCTATTATGATAGATTTTGGACAAGAGATAATTATTGGCAATACGAGTTACATCATTTCTGTTTGTGTATTTCTTTTTATTTTGGAAGACATTTTACAGTATAATTACATTTTGCTACAAAATAATGAATTTGTGATATAATAGTCAATAGAAATTGACTATTGTGATATTAATTGCATAAAATCAATATAGCGCCCTCATTCATTATTGATTTTACTCGACGCGTACCTGGGAGAAAAATAGAAGCGTCCGATTTGCCAGAAATAAACTAAATAATATTATATTTATTTAACAGATTAAAATGCATGTAATTATTATATTTTGTACATTGTTTTACAGGTTCAGAAAATATGATATTCTTAATGTGGTAATCGTTTATTTTATTTTATAATGTTATTTTAGAAATTTTAAAATAAGGTAACTCTGGAAACTGTCTAGGACTAGACGAATTTGCAAAACACAAAAGTACGTAGAGAGAGAAGCCTTGCATCGACTCGACACCCACCTAGGCCTACGTCAGTTTAGCCTCTAGTAGATAGATTAACCACGATTAGTAGGCCTAGCCTAGATTTAAGACTAAAAGATGTCTGAAGATATATATGCGCCGGCGACTGAAGTACAAAATATAGCGCATGTAAAGTCGATGGAACAGTATGAAGAAATGTACAAAGAATCGGTGAATGACCCTGAAATTTTTTGGACTAAAATCTCAAAAGACTTTTACTTTCAGAAGCAGCCGACAGGAAAGTTTCTTAATTACAATTTTGATGTTTCAGATGGAAATAAAGTGTTTGTTGAATGGATGAAAGGAGCCGTTACCAATGTATGTTATAATGTTCTTGATCGTCATGTTGAAAATGGCAAAAAAGACAACGTGTGTTTTTATTGGTGAGTCAATATAATTAGGCCTATAAAAAGGCTACTATGCTATGGGCCTACCTAGGCCTATATTAATAATATATAGGCCTAGGCTATACTAATATAGACTAGGCCTACCTAGGCCTAGCAGTAGTAATGGTCACAGTGCATATCGGCCGCCAGTCGGGTGTCACGAAACCTAAGACCACAAAAGCTAAGACCCCCTAAGACCTAAGATCACGAAAGCTAAGACCCAAGACCTAAGATTACAAATATTTATCTTTCGCACCTGCCTTGTATTTTAACTCCCAACATTTATTCTGAATACCACACCTTAGAATTGGCACTTTCATGAAAAAGAATCACATAAAAAGTAACAAATACATTTTTAAATTGATGATTTTACAGACGTTTTTCTCGCACACAAAATGACTAGCCTACAGACAGTATAGTACACTAGTAGGCCTACCCCATGTTCAATGTTTTTGTTTCTATGGAACGTCAAAAGAGCAAAAATTATGTAGAGGGCTGAAAACTCTGTGGAGTCCATCTACATAAACAATGTAAAATTAAAATTGTAATGATAATAGTATAATCATGCAAGTACGAAGAAATAAATACTGGCAAATAAATTTTAACTTAAAAATCAATCAAGTTTTTTTGTTTCGTTTTCTTTCTGTTTTTATACTTGTACTATTATTGTTGCTCTTTTGGCGCTCCATAGAAACAAAAACATTGAGCGGGGAGCTCGAGGAGTTACATTACAGTATACAAAGAAACACGCCTGTAAAATCATCAATTTAAAGGATTTATTTATTTGTTATTATGTGTTTCTCCTTCTGAAAGTACTTATAAGTCCTAATTTTAAAGTGTGGTATTCAGGATAAAGTTAGTCAACAAATTTGGAGTCAAAATACAAGAAAGGCAGGTGCGTAAGAAAAACATCCTCTGAACCAACACATTGGAGTAAATATATACCAACAAACAACCCGTCAAGTTTGTTTGTTGTAAAGAAAAAATATACATTTACTCAACGGGCGAAAATAATGTGAGTTTTATCTATGTTTTTCGGTAGTATTAAATTATATTTATGGTAATAAATGAAACCTACTGTGTTTAAAATTATGTATGGATAAACAAGTATTGTTTTTAAGCTGTAGTATATCTTAGAATTTGTAATCTTAGGTCTTGGGTCTTAGCTTTCGTGATCTTAGGTCTTAGGGGGTCTTAGCTTTCGTGGTCTTAGGTTTCGTGACACCCGCCGCCAGTCATTTCGGCCGCCGGTTATAAAACACCCAAAATCATGAAACGCCAAAAAGGACAACAAATTGTCAAAAAGGGTGTATACATGTACTGTATGTGCCTATCGCCTGAATAGACCTGCGTATTCAAACAGCAAGCAATCATATCAACAAAAACGATATACTTCTTTTTGATGTGCATGGTGTTGCACTATCAATATTTTATTTTTACTATCTTTTACCGGTTTCTTCCTGAGCCCTACAAAGAAAATGTTATCTTGAAATAATTTTGAAAGGTTTTTACTTTTTTGCCTTTGCAGGGAAGGTAATGATCCAGATGATAGCAAGGTAATCACGTATGGAGAGCTATACAAACAAGTATGCAAGTTTGCCAACGTCTTGAAAGATCTCGGTAAGTTTAAAAATAATAATCTGTATATTGAAATAATTTATATTGAAATAATTTATTATTCGCTGTGGCTAAAGATACGGTACCATATCCTAACTTCCGTTTGCTAAAGGTACGGTAAAATTGCATTACGTCATAATCAGCCAATGGGGTGCTGGTACGTGTGTGACGTCATCGTATAAGGACTTGGGATTTTTTTTTTCATATCGCGAAATAAAAACAGTGATCAACCGGTGGCTTAACATTTTCTTTATGCTTCATTTAACGCTATTATAAAATATCCCCGTCGTGTGACAAAAACTAACTGTAGCCTAGGCCTACCTCTGCTATTATTGATAGGCCAACCCATGTTAATTTTAATTCTAGAATACAGAAGTTTACCATTTCAAAAGAGGCGCCTACTACGTACTATAACCATGCTATAACCTATAGCCTCGGTATATGAGTTTGTTTGTGACTAATTAAGACCTGGGCTAGGCCTATTGTCTAAATCATAGTATTTGAGGGCCCCTTTATTGTCCGCATTTGCTTTTTGTTTATGGTCACCATCTGTAAACGAAGTTTATTAAAAAATATAGGCCTAAATAGGCCATTTGGAATAAAAATAAAACCCTCATAGTAACTATGGACGAATGAAATCGACGCAACCAAAGAATATATATTCTTTGACTCACAATTTCCAACATTGAATTATAATTCCTTTACTTCTAATTTGGCTATCAACATATTTCTACTGTAGTGTAGTGTATAATGTTGTAATTAATGAAATAATATTTGAGATTGAGTGCATGTTTAAAACGCTTATGTAACGTCCACCAACCCATGATCTTGCTCTATTACTACAGCATCGACGATTCTGGATTCAACATTGCTAGGTCTAGCCCCGAGGCTGAGTCACAGAATCATCAGCCCACACATCCGGTCCATGCAGCCTGGCTTCGTCGATAGGCGCTGCATTCGCGATGTGAAAAAACAATCCAAAGTCCTTATACGATGACGTCACACGCGTACCAGCACCCCATTGGCTGATTATGACGTAATGCAATTTTACCGTACCTTTAGTAGACGGAAATTAGGATACGGTACCGTATCTTTAGCCACGGCGTTTATTATTTCAATGGCATTTGACAAAAATCAATGTTTATTAAGCAGAATTGAATAGTACACAGATGGTGATGCATCCATCCAGTGTTCTTTCAGTGCTTTAAATTGTTATAGCGTTATTATGAGGAAATTTCCTCGGATCGGAATCAAAAACATTACAAAAGTCATCCGTTCATAGAAGCATTGATTGATGTAGAAAGTCTATCCGTAGTGACTAATAGAGTTTGGTCCTGGTACATGACTATACTTCGGCTTTAGTTGATAGAAATTGAAATGTTTGTTAGAGATAGAGTATACGATGTTCAACTACAGTGTATACTGTTAGGTGTTAAAATAGTATATAGACAAATTCAGATTCATTTTATTTGTCATAAAACATATGACATTTATTTCCAGAGACAAAAGTTAAAATGTTATTTAAAATTGCATAACAAATTGAACAATGTATTTAAAATGTTTATTTGTTATTTTGAACTGCTTCTATACAGGAATCAAGAAAGGAGACCATGTTGCGATCTACATGCCTATGATTGTAGAGCTAGTCGTTGCTATGTTAGCTTGCGCAAGGATTGGTGCCGTTCACTCTATTGTGGTATGTTGTTCGTCATAAATGTTTGTAACTAAGAAATAAGAAATGCTGTCTTAGCTTGGTATTTTAATTGATCTACAAGTACATTAAATTACAAAGTAGCTTAATTTCCAAATTAGTAAATACTTCTGTTAACACAGCACTAACCCAAAACACGTTATTGACAGAATTTCACGCCGTTTGAGATGATGAGGCACCTTTTAATTCCCCTTTAGCCATTCACCTATATTACAACAACTTCAGATGCTTCAGATAATATTTATTTAGATAATAATGAATGAATATATACAAAATAGAAAAAAGATATTAAAGTGAACATAGATAAAGCAGTAATTGGTAGTCATTATTATCATGGATCCCTTCTAGAAGTTAAAAACTTGTCTCGTAGGGACCCACAACAAAACACATTACTAAAAAAATAAAAAAAAAATAACCTAGAATATATAATTATAAAATTTAGGATAAAAAATTACAGTATAATAACATAACTAACATCTTCTTTATAAAAATTATTTAAATTATATTTCAACAATTTTCTTGTGGAAAGCAAGAAAGGTCACATATTGGTCATCATGAATTCACTAATTAGATGTTCCCATTCATTGGACGGGAAAATGGCTACTAGTGTTATAATAATTGTTCCTTATATAAGCTATGCGTTCTATTTGTTTCTCTTTCCGACTTGCTTGTTTTCGAGCATATGTTATCGTATCAGCAAAACATCGATTCAAATCTTTCTCCTTTGGAGTAGGCTTTCCATATTTATAGCACCAGTTCATAATGTAGGCTGTAAAAGAAGGGGTTAGCAAGAAAATGGTTAAATCAAAACCAGTGTTGTATAGTAGCACAAGCCCCACACCATGACCCCAATCACCCATTGGTTTCATGTTATTTAAATCAAATTGCTACACAATCTGATGATATTGTCACAACTTCATCCACACCTGTAGGAAATTCTCCACATGACTCTAGAAGCAACACAGAAATATACATGATAAAGTGTGCATAGTCATGTCATACAGAAAATGACCAGGGTACATTGCCATTATTTTTTCCCAATGTGTCAATGCAGAAATCATAATAGCTAAACTTACACCTAACCTCTAAAAAATAATCTTTCTGACTGTAAAATATGACACCTTTCGAAGATGTTTAACACTAAACGTTCAGCCAAAATAGTGGCTTGCAGAAATGACAAAACATTTGATTTAACAATACCTTATTAAAATAATGCTGGAAACATTTTACACACAATGTGTGAATACCTTTAGAGCAATCAACAACTAAGCATTATACTGTAGTATGGCAATGCACTTACTTTTTAGTGTTTGACAAACAGTAGTGTCAAGTGGAGGTTTTGTAGAGTGTCCTCTTCTAAGACCTAAACCTCCAGCATCCATCAGTTGAGTTGGTGTGAATGTAGATCTGATAAGATTACGCAGAAGTTGTAACGGGTCATCTGTTGCTGATGACAGACTCTCCAGCAAGGCACTGGTTTCCATGAATACAGGAGAATCTTTAACTAGTTGGACCTGTTGTTGAGGCTAGAAGGAAAAAGTCTATGTGAGATATCAAGCCTCTTGATAGTAATCTCCTAATGGTTACTATATATTTTAGTAGTGTAGTGTCCCATCAAGACTGCAGTATACTTACTGGTGATGGACATATTGTTTCCATTACTGTATGTTTTTCTTCATAATTAGAGTTAATTGTCTTTCCATTCATTGTATCAATAACAGATTGAAAGTAGTCCAACACACCTTGATTAGGAACTGAAAGATAAAGTTTGAAATTAAAAGTCCAATTTTGAAAATGTCAGATTATGTAGTTAGTAGGACACAGCTATATTTAAATCAATCAGACCTTGGTAAAAATAAAAATCATGATGTGAATTGGGTCTCCACAAGGTTATAAAAAGTAGGTACCCATATCCAAACAGAATGGCACAGTTTAGGAATACATAGATTACAAATGTCAGCTTAGTACTTTAATATATTACCTGGTACAGCTTCTTTTTTAGATTTCTTTAATTCTTCTTTTAGCTTCTGTATCTCCTTCTTTAAGACCAAGCAATTTGCACAGCAAGAATCAACATATTCCTTTTTTTTGCTCCAATTATCATCATTAGTTTCTTCTTTTTCTTCATCCACATATGCAACTTCTAGTATCATATTCACATCCTCTTCGATCTTTACCTTTTTTATAAATTCATTTTCTTCACTATCTGAATCACTGTGTTCACTTTGTTGAGGGCGATTTTGTGAAAGTATTGTTGTTGGTTCCTGTTTAATTAATTGACCCAGCCTGGTCCCCCCTGAATTGTAAAAAATACAATATAAAAGATAAAACACTTAATTTTACAATTTTTTCGCCCTTCCCTGAAACATACAGGGTACTGTACACCATCTGTATAATTGATCTTTCATTGCTATTGGTTTAACCTATAGCCTTTGTCCAATTTAAAAGGGTTTTGCATTCAACAAACCAAAATAAATTACCGTATATAATTTGGAAATAACAATTTACTTTACAGGGTTAGGAGTGTTGTTGTATGTATAAATAATAATCCATTCATATGAAACATTAAATATTTGTTCAGTAATTAAATGCAAATTGACCTTAAATCCATTTGAATGATTATTTTGTTTCATTTGAGGGTGGGTGCCTGAATTTTTAGTGTGGGTGATCCTACAGTACTAACCACATCCTAGCACAATTTACATGAACATGTATAACATGTTCCCTAACTTATACATTAATTATTACATCAATGATTCAAACATAATTTTATTGTTGGTAATAGTGCCTCTATTGTATTAACTGTCCACCTAAAGAATAGCAGTATTTTAATATAAATTCCGGGTCAGTCTAATTACCGAAAACAACCGAAAACAATCGAAAATAACCGAAAACAACCGAAAACAACCACAAACAACCGTAAACAACCAAAAACAAACCGAAAAAAAAATTAAAAAAATCTAAATACCGAAAACAAATTTTGTATAATATTTTTTTAAATGTCGCCCTCTATTGATGGGTGTTTCTAAAGCTAAGACCATACAGAGGCGCAAAAGTCATGGAAGACCCTAAGAAATGGTAGTGTGCACAAAATACAACTCAAAATCGTACAAATTCAATGAAATACACCGTAGATTACATTTACTTACAAAATCTATAAACACATTTCGTTTTTAGTCTTTTCAAAAACAAAGCATGATTTTACCTAACTTTGCGTTTTTTCGTCCCCGGTTTTCGTCACTTATTAAGTGAATACTGAAGCGATTAAGGATAAAAAAGTTATTTACTCGACTACAGTAATTTTACTGAATAGATTTTATTGTGAATCCTTTATAGTGAGCTTGTTTTAAGTATACTTTATAGTCCCTAGTATCTTTGTATAATTATCTTTGAAAATCTATAATTAAATCGATCATGATTAACCATAGTCAATATACTTTATATACTATGGATTAACATATTCACAATTATTGTAAGGAGTAATGCGCTGGTTTCTGGATCAAAAATCGAAAGACTAAAATTAAAATATTTTTATAGATTCTGTAAGTAAATGCGATGTTATCATTGATTGATTGCATGATTTTTAGTTGTATTTTGTGCACACTACCATCGTAGGGTAGGGTCTTCCTTGGCTTTTGCGCGCGCGGTTTTGTCTCTGTTATGGTCTTAGATTGAGAAACACCCATCAATAGAGGGCGACATTTAAAAAATATTATACACATTTGTTTTCGGTATTTAGATTATTTTATTTTGTTTTCGGTTGTTTATGGTTGTTTTCGGTTGTTTGTGGTTGTTTTCGGTTGTTTAAGGTTGTTTTCGGTTTTTTTCGGTAATTAGACTGACCGTAAATTCCAACCCTCCATTATTCCCCATACTGGTGTTAAATGTTTCTTTGTTAGATAGTCTTAAATAAGTGGTACTATTATTATTACTATGACTTAAGACTATACATGAATTCAATTTCAACTGATAATTAAAATTAAAAACTAATAATTTCTGTAGGATCCGATCAAGTACTGTATAGATCCACAATTTGGTGAACATAATCCTAGGGTAGGATTTTACTCGGATTATATAAGAATTTTATCAAAGATTTATTTTCCGAATTTATCCTACAGTAACATTAATTATATTCCATGAGAATGAGATTATTCTACTTCACAATACGGTATAATGAAATATATTGTACTATAATTTAATGAAATCAGGTCATTTACAGTTTCCAGTCTTATTATTACATTACAGTCTATTGAATGACTTTTTCTGTACTGTACATGCTTGGCACCAAAATAATTATATTAATGTATAATAATATAATTCCAAAGGCAAATTAATGAAAAAATGACAATGCTGTGGGTATCAGTGGCTTTATCTCAATGGCGATACAAAAAAAAAAAAAAATCAAAAAGATAAAGTAAAACAGCCAGAAAAGTTAGCAGAGCTTTCGGGCAACACTAGCCCTTCATCAGTGCAAGATATATAATAGATATAGAACACAATTTTCATAGCAAATACATATGGAGAATAAGCAGTACGGTAAATGATAATTTTACCTAAGGAACATTCTGATTTCTCTCCTTTTTTTTCTGGCCTAGTAGACTTCCTTCTCTTGTTACTATATACTTCTGATATATTACTTCTCTGACGCTTCATTCCATCGTCTGTAACTATATTTGTGGCTGAATCTTGATAAATAATTCTTTCTTGTTCCATTTTCAAAATATTGATCAGTTAGAATGCACAGGAAATGTATAATGGGAGCTTAAGTGAGACACTTAACCAACCAACTGAGCTGACTTGCATCTGACTCATCTGACTCACACTATTGATTAACAATTGAATGACCTTTGTGCATGACCTCACATGGCCAACCAAATAAAATAAATAGTTTACTATCATTCAACTTAACATAATTCATGTATGAAATTTGTTTTATTTACATTGTTAATATTTATTTTTTTGGATCAGGTGCCGTTTTCGGCCACCTCGACTTGTATGGACTATACCATTATAAAAAGATAGGAAAATAGGGGTGTCCCATTTGTTAATTGAGTGTGCTAATGTGTTAAAATACTGCTGCTTTTGTTCTTTTGTTTAGTGCATTATGTTTCAGCAACGGCACCTGATCCCAAATATTTTTTATGTCTTATTAATTTTTAAAAAAATGTAATATTTTTTTAAGTCATTTAAAAAAATGTCATAACAAAATTAAATGTATATTTTTAAGAGATTTGTCACAATGATATATCTATATTATTTTCGTTTTTATAGTTTGGTGGATTTTCTTCTGACTCATTAGCAGAAAGAATCTTAGATGGAAAATGCTGTTTATTAATTACGGCAGGTTAGATTTGCATTCTCTTTTATAACTTTTATCAAACTAAATTATTTTATGAATTACCGTAAAGTATGTTTTTTATAAAAAATAATGCAAAAAAGGAGGAACAACATGGGGTTGTTACAATCTTTTCTATTGTTATTTTTAATTGAATTATTTTATTGTTTCAAAATTGTTTTAAATAGTTATTAAAATAACTATTCAACAAAACAATTGTTTTAAAATTGTTTTTGTTTCAGGAATACAATAATATATCTTTAAATGTCTTGGAATGGCCTTTTTTTGGAGTATTTTACTGTATAATATTTTTTTCAATTAGATGGCGTATACAGAGGCACAAAATTGGTAAATCTGAAAGATATCGCTGATGGGGCTCTTAAGATCTGTAAAGAGAAAAAGTTTGAGGTGAAAAAAACGATTGTGGTTTGCCATCTTGGACCAATGTCACCACCAAGTGATAAGAAAGTGTCATCACCAGCTGCAAAGAGACCATGCATGTCACTTGTTGTAAGTACTGTATCTGTGTCATATATTCACTCCAAGTTCTCCTGTTTTTTTAGCAATTATGTGCAACTTATACGGCATTTCTGTGCCAATATAGCCAAGGCTTGACAACTGTCAATCTGCCAGCCATCATTAGTTTTCAAGATTTTCATTTTAATCATGTGTGAATAAGAATATTGCAACAATACTAAAACAATTTTAGCTTGTTGATTAATATCCCACAATGCAATGCATTCATGGATTTGTATAGTAAAATGGTATTACTCTTTCTAAGCCATGACATTACTATCCAACTGGTGCTTAAGGATTATGGTATTGGTGTGGAAGACAATAGAGTATCTCTAGTTGTGCAATATGTATCATTTTAAATAAATTAGTTAGAGAAAAAAAAAATTCAAATGTATAAAATAACCACCTAAACATAAAATGGGGAACGCCATACAATATTGCACAGTTTTGAGGAGGTACCAAATCACTACTAGCCATGTCTCGTAAGATGTTATTTTCCAGTGGCCTCTGCTAGACCACCTCCAGAATCATGGGATCTCTGCTTATGAGAAGTACTGTAATATTTAAAAAAAAAAATATTTTTCATACTATGAATTTCTTTTATTAGACTAACTTTGTTGAAGGTTCTGATCTATGGTACCATGATGTAATGTCAAATGCCAGCGAGGAGTGTAAACCAGAGTGGTTAGATGCTGAAGACCCTTTGTTTATGCTTTACACAAGGTGAGACAACAGTCAATATGGAACTTTCATTATTATACTTATATGATGTTCAAGTGGAATGGAGTTGTGGCTTGGTAATTATGATGCTTGGCTACCACTCCAAGGGTCCTGGGTTCAAGTCCCGTCACATTTTTTCTAAGGACAAAATTACAACACCCCTCCCAAAGACTTGTAATAAGACTTTGTTTATGTAGAGCATGTTGTGTATATGTTTGTCTTGTGAACCTCCTAATGATCAGCAGTTGCTGGATGGATCACCCATTGCTGGATGGATCACCCACATTAAATATGGTATAAAAAAAACAAACAGAAGTTGTAAGTAGAAAGTATCGGTCAACTTGGCTCAATTTTGTATTCATCAAATTCAATGTTGTCACCATTATCATCCCTAACATTATTGAGCTGATCAGAAAGTAAGCCCTGATTTGATATAATTTACGAATAATGGTTTATTTCAGTGGATCGACTGGAAAACCAAAAGGAGTGGTTCATACTCAAGCAGGCTATATGATGTATGCAGCTACGACATTCAAGTATGTTTTTGATTATCACGATGGAGATGTCTATTGGTGTACTGCTGACATTGGTTGGATAACTGGTCATTCCTACATCACCTATGGACCAATGGCGAATGGAGCCACAAGTGTACTGGTAAGAATAACAGTGCGAGATGCCAAGGATAATAAATTTTTGATCTACTTTGAATAAATCTCAATTTCCAGACATCCATACATGAACACATCTCATAACTTCTGCCCCTACGGTATACAGTACCTCAAAATCCATGAATTATATGCTTTATCAGTCTATTTTGTGCCTAGGTTATCTGGATAAACTGAGAGTAACCCATGCTCTCCAGAGAAAGGGCTTGGATACAAAAAGTTAAACATTACTAGAGCACCCCTTTATCATAATGGACTAGGCCACATGAAAAAAAAATCAAATTATGGGATAATGTTGAGAATTGTGAATTTGTGTATACATCTTCATACAATATATTATACAGTTTTTAGCTCGTCAAAATGTATAGTTAGTATAGAGAAAAATGAAATAATTGCAGTACTATATTATCATTGATTATTTAGGATGTTTAGTAACTAATTAGCATAATTTATCATTTTCTGTAATGTAGTTTGAGGGCGTTCCAACATACCCTGGACCAGAGCGGTGTTGGCAGGTTGTTGAGAAATACAAAGTCTCTAAATTCTATACAGCACCAACACTTATCAGAACTTTGATGAAATATGGAGATGAGCCCATCAAAAAGTGAGATTTCACACATTACATATTTTATTATTATTGTTTATGTTTATTATATATTTAAGCAAATTGCCAAGGATAACCATAAGCGAATTCATTCACTATCCTTCTTAAAGGTGGCAATCCTGTTCACAAGACAAACATATACACCATATTCTCTACATAAACAAAGTCTTATTTGGGAGTGGAGTTGTAATTTGTCATTAGAAAAAATCCTGACATATGACAGGACTTGAACCCAGGAACCTTGAATTGGTAGCCAAGCATCATAACCACCAAGCCACAACTCCTTTATTAAATTGTTTGTTCAGTGTTAGCTATTCTAATACATTTTTTCAATGTATTTTTTGTAGATATGATCGTAGTTCACTAAAAGTTCTTGGCTCGGTTGGAGAGCCTATAAACCCAGAAGCGTGGCGTTTCTACTACAATAATATTGGCGAAAAGAAGTGCTCAATAGTGGACACATTCTGGCAGACTGAAACAGTAGGTCAAACATTAATGAGCTTAATTGCTTTCAGAGGTCAGTTGATTGACCAATAATTTACTAAAATAGAAATTAAGGACCATCATAATCTAAATCCTTAAATTTGTATTAGCTATGCTGTTATTAATTTTAAATGCTTTTCATCATTAATTTTAAATGCTTTTAATCATTAATTTCATTTCATTTACTCATATTACACTCATGTAAAACAATCTAATATTACACAACATAAGTAATTTGACCAATCACAAGCGATGAATTATTCAAAGTCGCTTGTCATTCATTTAAGCTTCGTTCCAGAGTGGGAACGCAGCTTAAAAATGAATTGATGTTTTATTTTCTAGGGAGGTCATACTATGACACCATTACCAGGCTGTACACCAACAAAACCTGGTGCTGCTGTAAGTAGTTTCTTATTAATAAAATGATCATCTGTTAGTGTATTACTACTGTATATTGTAGTTTATTATTAATATTCCTACAAATAGGCATAGAAGATAGATAGAAGATTTTTCAATATCATAGGTTTACTTTAAATAATGTCCAGCCATTTTTTGACAAACATTTTCATTATAGCAAATAGAAATATGTATGTTGTAAACAATTTGAGACCAAATAGAAGCCTCTACAGTTAGCGGTTGCTAACATATACAAATTTAAAATAAAAGAAAATGGATTTTTGTAGATTTTGGATATGTTATTCTCCATACAATTCCGCTTCCAATGATGTAAAAATTTCTTTTGTATTATTTTTTCCCGGTTAAACCCTTCAACTACCAGACTAAATAGAATATATGAGAGAACGACCATGAAAAGCAATTAAATTGCCATTTTGTCTCTTACACATATAATTATTGAACTTGTACCAACATAGTTGAAGGTGTTATATACTACCTACTTATAGTAACTTGGAGAACTCTGTAATGATAGGTGCAAGTCTGGGAGTTGAATGTAAAGAGTTAAGTCACACATACTTTAGCCTAGCAATAACTATGCATAATATTTGTTTCAGACGTTTCCATTCTTTGGAATTGTGCCAGTACTGTTGGATGAAAATGGCAAAGTTATTGAGGGTGTAGGAGAAGGATATCTGGTTAGTTGTAGTCAATAAAATTAAAAAGGATTTAGTTGAAGGTTGAAAATGTTTTAATTTGGAGCTATTTTTTAAAATCATTTTACTTATGCCCTTACGTAAATTTATATATAGATTTAAATACAACACGGCTTTAGTTATGAAGAACCCGCTGAAAAGGTTGTAACAAAAATGTATTTCATTGGTTCATTAAAACAAATTTATTAATAGGAAACATAACTTTCTAACAGTAGAAGCAAGAATCAATCAATCAATCAAAGTAACATTTATTTCTCTTCTTGTCTTTCATAGAAAATAAAAATTAACAGTAAATATGATTAAAATAAGAGGGGCAACATTCCTAAAAAGCTAAGCTTGTATAAGGCAGCCCATAAATGTCAATAGAATGTCAATACAGTAGATCCAGCTAGAATAAGAAAAGATAATTTAACAGCTTGACATAGAGTATGCAAGATAAGAAAAAAACACATAAATTTATGAAACAAAACTGCAATGGACTTTGTGACTGCTACCTTTTTAATTCTTTATATTTATACTGTACATTTACAGGTGTTTAAGCAGCCTTGGCCTGGTATTATGCGTACTATTTATGGAAATCATCCAAGATATGAAGAAACCTACTTTACTCAGTTTCCAGGTTATTACAAGACAGGGGATGGTAAATACGCTTGTTACAGACATTAGATCTTAATCGTTGAAGTTCCACAATCAACATATTTTTTTTCATCAGTTAAATGAAAAAATAATTTTGATGATATAAAAAGGAAAATTCAACCCGATAAGTTATCAGGACTTTCAATACAAAATACAGTTGAATATAGAGACATTTAAACCGATAATTATTTTTTATCCTAATGATACTAAAATGTCAATTTTATATTTTATTGTAGGAGCCAAACGTGACAAAGATGGTTATATATGGATCACAGGTCGCATAGATGACATGGTAAATGTATCTGGCCATCTTCTCAGCACCGCTGCAGTTGAGTCGGCATTGGTGGAACATGCTAAAGTTGCCGAAGCGGCAGTAGTCAGTCTACCTCACAAAATCAAAGGAGAAACATGTTACTGTTTTGTTACTTTAATTGATGGCAATACCTTCGATAGTGAGCTAATCACAGAATTGAAACACTGTGGTAAGACACTCTTCATATATAATACAGCAGAACATATACAAAAGCGACACCACTGTGTCCCAATAATAGGTATATCCCCTTGATAGGGAGTAAACCTCTTGATAGGTGGGGGAGGGGGGAAGTATCTTCTAAGGTTTGGCTGTAAAACATTTTTATTGCGCTTCTTAATTTTGTTCATATGAAACAATCCTTTTACTTAATATAGGGTTATCCCTGAATAAGACTGTTCCCTTAAAAAGAGTGTCCCAAAGGATGCTTCATTTTTAAACTCAAGTTTATTTATTTTTTTTTTATTGAAGTGCTAAAACCACATAAAACTATATATTTAACTGTTTTTAATTGTAGTTCGAACAAAGATTGGTCCATTTGCACAGCCAGAAGTTATCCAGAATGCTCCTGGTCTTCCCAAAACTCGATCAGGAAAGATTATGCGCCGTATTCTCAGAAAAATTGCTGTAAACAATCGTGAATTTGGAGATGTGTCGACTATGGCTGATTCTTCAGTGATCGATGTTCTGTTTGCAAATCGACCAACATCGACATCATAAGAAGTAACTTCACAATAATTAGTACAAGTTTAATTCTTTTATTTTATTTTCAAATCGACCAACATCGACATCATAAGTAATAAGAGTAATTTACAATAATTAGTACAAGTAACATTCTTTTAATTTCATTGATTACAGTACAATTTTAGTAGTAATTGAAGAGTACTTTTGTTTTTAAGAGATCTAAGACTAGTACCATGAATTAGTTGTTTTTACTTTTTAAAAGGGGTGTGTATTTACACATGCCTTCTGTTGCAGCTGTCAAAATCAATATGGAGGTTTTATTTATGATGACCATTGAACCTCAACACAGTGTTGACGTACAGATTCTTGTTTCGATCAATTGTAGAATAATGCGTCCTAGGTCGATGACAAATTTAAAAGACTATGATTGATTTATTGGTCACTTAAACTTTGATATTGATTCTTAGACTGTTTTCATTAGTACTTTAAATAATTATATTTATTCAGAGGACCAATCATGATGTACACAGATTTTTTTTAAATTTTGTTTAATTATATTTTGTTTATTAGTATACTGTAGTAGATGAAACGTCCTGGCTTTGTCATGTTACTTGAGTTATCTCATAGCTGCAAACATGCCACAGCACAATACAAGGATCTCATAATTAGGCTCAATTTAAAGGCATGGGCTTTCAACATTTTGTAATCGTCGACCTTGCTATTTGATATGGTTTAGATAAATATTTATGCTGACTACAAAAACATTGAGTAGGAACAATCATATTTATTAAAAAAACTTTTTTAAGTTGTCACAGCAACAAGTTGTATGCAAGTCATGGTCAAAAAAGTAATATTAAAATGTGATCATGAAAATTAATTAAACCAAAACATAAAATAGACCCATCAACTGAAATGTATATTATCAAACTCCTTTGTCTCGTTTTCTTTTAATTTAAATCTTTGTATTTAGTACACAGTAAATTGCCAGACAAACCACTGCCTAACATTCCCTGAACAAAAAAACCCAAATTCTTTCGTATTCAAATACAGGATGAATTAAAGAGATCTTAGATTTGAGAACTGTTTATGATGTTATTTATACCTATGTGGTTGTTATTTATGTACTAGGAGTTCTACTTATATAAATAATAATCATCATCATGGCTTGATTTTCTGTTAAATTATCTTTAAACGTCTACCCCATACCAACCAATTTATCTTCCCGTTGTTCCAGACATTTCCCACCACCGATCTTTTCAATTTTATCAACAACAACTATACGACTAGATAATTTATTATTTTAGTAGTTTCAATTTTCTAAATAAAGATAGTGTAGTATTGGTGATGGGTATAAACAAATATTTTTTTTTATATTGAATTTGTATCATTAATTGTTACCCATTCCTTTTCTTCCATCTTTTACTGACAAATTGCGGATCATTTTGCTTTTAAATGTATCTTGACCAGCCTTCACATCTCTGTCAATTGTTTTGTGCAGTTGACATTTTCTCGTTTTTGTATTGTAGCAAAATTAATTTGGTAGTTTATGAGTAATTTTTTTTCTGTATCTTCAATAACAGTATAAACATTTTGCAGGGAAATATTTGTAGCATTATCGTTTGTAATGATTGCCTGGTGAATAGTAGGTTTTGTAATCTCTCTATATATTAGGCGTGTGACCATAAACATTGAATTCAACACAAATTATTAATCAATGTACTATTTATTTTCCAAATAACTGTACTGCAATATTGAAATAAATTTTTGAAATAGGCCTAACCTTATTATGTTGTAATCTTGATCCTAAAATTAAAACTTCACACACACACACACTTGCTTTTGTGGTTGCAGTCAAAGAAAATGAAATAGTTATTGCAAGGCAATCTAAAAACAACACTGAGCTCGCCTTGCTGAGATAGGAACTCATAACAGTCCTTTGATCTTATGTCTGGAGGCGACAAATACCAACAATACTGTACTAATACTATGTACATATTCTCTACTGCGCGCAGTATCTGTTAAAAGAGCATGGAGCTAATCTTGTCGAAACCGAAGATAAACCCCTCCGGAGCTCACAATCTTGTTAGATTGCCTAGGTTATTGTTAATTGGGTTATAAATAACTTGATGTTCAGTGTTTTCAACTCGTTTTGTCTTAATGACATGTTTATCATATCAGTCGGTGATATCGCGTGCGCACATGTGAGGCGGTGGTGACGGTGTTTTCTCATTGCTCAGAAGTTCATTATCGGTTTTACCAGGTACCTGAGATATCGCCCTAGAAACATGAACTGTTTCGGGTTTTTTTCCCCCTTTTTTTTATAGTTTTGAAGAAAACAACGCGAAAAAACGGTGTAATCAAAACAGTTTAAAGTCTTGTTGTCTTGTCTTGTGAACTATGTAGTATTTCCTACGTTACTACAACCGACAAGTTTCATTCATGAACATTTTCAGTTTAGTTAAATCGAATCTGTCGTGTGTGAACATCGTGTATTTTTTACCCGCGTAAACTACCAATTAGGTCTATATTGTCGACAGTGTACATTGATGGTAGGCCCTACAGCGCATGGAGTTAGCCACTACTACTGTTGTAACGTGTTGCCATACAACAGCTAGATCCATGATTAACAAGAAAGATCGAGCATCGAGTTGTCAAATAATTATTAAATAATTCGGGCTTCATTTGTATCCCTCATTTCTGTACTCATCTGATGACATGTACAGCCACCAAAGATTTGTATTATAAAATACTCTACCTTTAATTTTATATATATACTATATTTATTTTTTTATCTATTGTATCTAATTAATTATTGTTCTATAACCTCAAATGTATTTCTATTTTGTTAATGATGATGGTCTCTGCTTAGAGTCTATTATCTTAGACTTATTTTTACCACCATCCACTTTTAAACTTAACTAATTATTTATAAAAAAATATTTTATGTATTATTTGTGGAAATCAAATAAAAAAAACAAACTCTAATAGTTGGAGAATAGAGACAATATAAACATCAAGATATCCGTATTTTATAAGAGTTCATAAAATATTTATTTGTTATCAAAAATATATGTATATGTCATATACAGTATTTATTTATTATTGAATAATTATAAAAATGACAATATTGCACGATTAGTCTAAAAGTAGGCTATAATTTAGGAACACCGTGATCGAGGCATCTGAAAGATATCAAAAACAAAATGTGTTTAAATTAGTATGCAAATGATTTCAGACTACAGTGACTTAAAGTTAAGTATTTTCTACCGTAGGCCTAGGCATTTACTGTATAATCAATATTATTATAATAATGTAATAAGACATTAACATTCTTTGTAAGGCTCTCGATTGCTTCTTCTTCTAATTGTGGGTTGTCTTTGTGGCAATGATATATTCCAGATGTTGGAAGTGATGATCCACGGAACTTCTTTGTTCGGTAAATGTCATCAGCATGTGTCACATTCGCCGGTAATTCTAATCCTGCTGTTTGCCGAATGGAGCTATCGAAAATGCAACACATTTTATTATTTGTATCGAACATTATATTTACATTTATATCTAGGAAAATTGCAAAGGATGATCATATTATGCAAATTTGTTATCTATCCTTAGGTTAGGCATAAAGGTGGCAATCATGACACAACACAAATAGGCCTACAGTAAACAATCATAAAATAGTCTTTGGGACTGGAGCTGATAATATTGACCATTTCACGCAACTGATCTTTTGAGATTCATTTTTGACTCGGCAGTATAATCGTGTGGCGCATCCAGAAAACGTAAGAATAGGTTTTATTGATGATGAAAATGATCAGGATGACAATAATGCTTGGTTATTCATATACAAGTCGTACATACTGGTTATCAGTTTCTTTATTTCATCTCTGGCTTTTCTTAACTGTTCCATAAATTTTTCACATGCTTTCTTTTCTTTGCTTACTTCGCAACATTTCTCATTCAACCTGAATCATAAAGTGAAACAAAGTTTAAAAGTTTAATTAAATAAACATTATAATATGAGGCTATAATGTAATTGTAAGTTCATTAATCTTTAACATAGATTAGAAATTAGTACATATCAACATGATACAGTTATCAAATGCATTTTCTACCTACTTTGTGTTTTCTGTTTTAAACCGATCCAAAGATTCCTGCTTGTGCATTTCAAATTCTGTCATCAGTTCTTTTTTCTCATCAGTTACTTTCTTAATTTCATCTCTTGCTTTCTTTAACTGTTCCATTAGTTTTTCACATGCTTTCTTTTCTTTGCTTACTTCGCAACATTTCTCATTCAACCTGAATTATAAAGTGAAAACAAAGTTTAATTAAATAAAAATTATTATAAAAGGTAATATAAACTTAACGGTCAATTTGCTCGGAACTTAGTGCAATATTCGCATGTTCATTAAGTTGTGTGATATCGTTTTGTTGAAGGAAGGAACCCATGATGATCTGATAAAATACCAAAAAAAAAAAGGTTTAAGAAACATATACATTGGTCCTTTAACTATTTACATGTACCTACCATGCAATTGCATTGCCTACAATACAATTTTTAGCAGCTATTGTTTTGCCAGAATCTCAGTCCTATATAATTATTTACAAAAAGTGGCATTTAAAGTTGATTCGGTATAAAAATATTTCCAAACCTTGTTCCCATCCATTGTATGCATAAAAAGCAATTTGCTTGAATCAAGATAATCTATCTTTGATGCCGAAAGTGGAGCATTCGTTAGGGTTGATCCTGTTAGAGACTTCTTACAAACTTCATCTAAAGTTGTAAAGTTTGCCATCCCTACTCTCAGGAAGTTAGTTCTTAGGTTTTAGAAAGAAAACAAATATAGAAAATTGAAAGTTATTTTTTTCACTCTAGGCGCGCCTATGCCTATTTAGGCCTAGGCTAGGCCCTTGGCCTAGTTAGGCTATAAAAGTAGGCATTGTGTTAGTCTCATAATAGCACTCTAGAAAATCGGCCTTAATATTAAATAGGGAGGATAAACTCTCAGCTCAGCAAACCATTAAATTTGTACAATGAAGAACTTCTGCTACTGCCAGTTTCGCCAAACCATCAGGTTTCAATAATGGAGAACTTCTACTACTGTCAGGCTCAGCAAACCATCAAATTTGTACAATGGAGAACTTCTGCTACTGTCAGTTTCGCCAAAATGAAACCATCAGGTTTCAATAATGGAGAACTTCTGCTACTAGCAGGCTCAGCAAACTATCAAATTTGTACAATGGAGAACTTTTGCTACTGTCAGTTTCGCCAAACCATCAGGTTTCAATAATGGAGAACTTATCTGCTACTGTCAGGCTCAGCAAACCATCAAATGTGTAATGGAGAACTTTTGCTACTGTCAGTTTCGCCAAACCATCAGGTTTCAATAATGGAGATCTTCTGCTACTATCAGGCTCAGCAAACCATCAAATTTCTACAATGTAGAACTTCTGCTACTGTCAGTCTCGCCATGGGGTATTAACTCACCGAACCATTCCAACATCAAGTTTGCATTGTACTAAGTTCATAGACTTTTGCTAATTATACCAGGCTCACCAATTATAAAGTTTGAATGTTTTTTTTTTCGTTCCAAATTCAATGAAATACAAATATTAAACCCAAAAGTAACATTGCTAATTTTAATATATTTTTATATAAGTCTCTCTACAATGATAAATGATATATAATAAAAATACAACACAATGTCAAAATTGGTAAAATACAGTAAAAAATTGTATAAAAATGCATGGTATAGATCATGAAAGTCGAAATATTATCATACAATAATATTGTGTGTACAGTAGGCATATATGGATGTTATTTCGAGGCGTGTTTATTCCAAACGATGTTCTATTGGGGGAATTTATTCGAGGGTGGCATTTATTCAAAGGCGGTGTTTATCCAAATAAATACGATGCTGATATACAAAATAAACATTACATTTTAAAAATACACTACAGTATATTACATTTTATATATACAGTATCTACAAAACTTCTATTTAGGAAAGTCTCAAACTGTTACAATTCGCTAGATTACAATACTATATTTCTTACATAATTAAAAAGTATATATACATTAACTTTTACATTATTTTAAAACAATATTACATATTAATATACAGTGCCGTGATTGTACTGGTGTAGGGTACAACTTTTCATTCAAAATAGACTGATCTTCTGGGGGCCTATGATACTTTTATATTCACAATGTCGAAGAAAAAGATTTGGCTTCATTTATTAAAAATTAAAGGATAAACATATATTTGTTCCATAATCAATTCAATTCTTATTAATATGTTTCAAAATATAATCATGAAGATAACACTTGCATACTCGTTTATTTTTTAACACCCTGTGTCACCATCTTTTTCATCATTGTGCATTCTTTCACTAAATTTAATATTGTTCTTCAGCATTTTGGATCAGTGCTGGCGTCTGCAGCTTTACTATCTTTAACAACTTCTACGGGAATGCTGTGCTGTGATTCGCTGTCTGCTGTATTATCAGTATTGCCTCCACCCTCTTCATCATATTCACTGACAGATGAGCTTACTAATGTCAATGAACTGGAATCATAAGACTGATCTGAAGAAGCTTTTGATGCAGGTCTGGCAACAGAATCAGTAACATCTATTGCACTACCTTGCTTGACTTCTACAGTCACAGGTTCATTGTTGTCAGTGGTGTTGCTTTCTATATTACTGGCTATTTCCAGACTGTTATTACCAAGTGGCTGTGGCTAGAATGAAAGAACATACTTATTATTGAACCTTCCTACACCATATTAATTACTGCCACTTTTCCAACAGTCTAGCTCTTGTTTTCCTATGTCTGGATTTAATTTTTAGATCTACAGTATAGATATTATCAGTGGACCTATTCTCTACAAAAATTTAAAAGCGTATGCTTAGTACTGTAAATTCTCCAAAAACTGAATGAATACAGAAAACAGATATGTTACTAAGGTTCGAAAATATAAAAAAAAATCTGGAAAACTAAATAAGATTTTAAGAAAGTTAACAGTATAATGATAGTTTGTATGGTAGATGCATATGGACTTTTCCAGGTAAGTCATTCTCATATGGTGGTCCTGAATTAGTACAAACTAGACTTACTGTAACAGTACTCCTAAACTTTAACCGGTTTAAAAGAGACTGTTCATCATCACTGATAATCAGTGAATGCTGCAGAGG
This sequence comes from Antedon mediterranea, assembly GCF_964355755.1. NCBI lineage: Eukaryota > Metazoa > Echinodermata > Crinoidea > Comatulida > Antedonidae > Antedon > Antedon mediterranea. The sequence continues at coordinate 23,385,046 of NC_092675.1, forward strand.
TGAAAGAGCTCTTTCTGCAGGCTGCTGTGATGATGAAATATCAAGAAGACCTCCACCACCTTTGCCCTTTTGCTTGAGTTCAAGATAATTCTCCTGTTCCTTTCTCTTTTTAAATGTTTTCTTTCGTTGTTCACGATATAAACTCAATCTGAGAAGTAAATAATTGTGAGTTCATTTCCAGTGAAACGAACAAGGTGCAATACAAGAACGATACAATATTAACTCTATTATTAAACAATAATTTCCGTTGATCATCTGAGATACATGCTTTAACACAATGGCTAACCTTTATTTAGGTGACACACCTATTAAGCAGACACTTTGTCTTTAATAGGAGTTTTACTGTATATAATTTATATAATAAATTGTTTGTACCTTTCTTTACTACTAGCCTGAAGTAACTGCTCTCTGGCACTGATGTCTGTAGCACCAGGAAGTACAGGCAAGTTTAGTATTCTTCGCTGATCAATAGATTTGTTCAACAAGACATCCTCTTCAAAATCATTACTAGAAATTATGACAATAACATACATATTATGTACATACATTGGTTACATCTTAACAATGCATAGATCACAAAATGTTTGGAGTGTGAGAAGCAAAAAGAACACCAAACAAACATATAACATTGATGCATTATGTCACTCAATATGATACAGGTACTACTTAATACATGGTGGAGGCTAAAATTATTACTATTATACAGATAAATCAAAAGTTGCTTGCCATACATATACTTATATTTACCTTCTAATGTTTCTTGGACTTGACTGAACTGGGTTTTGAACTCCTTGAAATCGTGGTTGCATGTAGAGTTTATTTTCATTTTCCAATGTCAATGATGGTAGTTGAGTTGCTCTGTGAGGTAACATCTGACTGTTTATTGGAGTTACTTGACCTGAAGGCTGGTAACTTCTTGACAAAAGGTTATATCCACCAGACGATCCGCCACCACCACCACCTTTCAACATAATTAGTGTAATTATTGACCACATTCTACCATGCCATAATAATATAGCTCTACAAAACAAGAACATAACGTTTTTTCTCCTACCTGGTTGACCTGGTCGATCAATTAGCTGTTGTACTAGTTGTTTAAGTAGATGCAACTCTGATGTAATCTCACTAACAGCTATTGATTGCTTATCTTTCAACTTTTTTATCTCACTCTTCATAGATGCTATAACTTCCTTACTATCTTCATCTACTCCATGATAATGCTCTCGAAATTGGTCAAAGTCATCCTTAAAAGTCAAGTATTATTATTATCATTATGTGTTAGCCTAGTAGCCATCAATAAGTATTACTAGAGGTATGAATACCAGGATGGTGATCTGGAGGCTGTCGTTCAAGTCACACTCAAGAATTCCATATTTACGATACAACTATATTATTGATCTTTATTGATCATGACATTATTTAATTGGATTGTGAAGTTTTTCTATTCTAAAACATTTAAAATTTCATTTGTGTGGAGGCATTAACTTGTAATGTTTTTGGTCATTAGAAATGTATGTCTTGAGATAGACCCAGATTTGGAAACTAAGGCCATTGGATTGACAAGCATTTATTTTACAGTATAAAGTAGAAATAAGTAACAAACAGTTGTTGTTGACAATGACATACTGTTGAAGTACACAATGAAATGTACATCTAACATTTTAAGAGGTTTTCTTTAAATGCAAAATTGAAAAACAAAGTACTAACTTTTATTTGGAATGTAACTTTTTTAAGCTCATCCCCACCCTCAGTAACCGTATCATCATCATAGAACAGTGTTTCTGGTGAACAGTGTTGATGTACATAGGCACGAACACTTTGTTTTTTCGAATGGGACAGGCCTTCTTCTATTCCTTGCATGATGGATGCTCGCTGCATAATGGCGTTTGAAAAGGCGTTATCATATACTCTATAAGCAAAAGAATATATAACACATGATGGAATATATATATACTGTATTACATAATATATGTATATGGTATGATAGTGGAATTATTTCTGTACCGTTTTTCCTAAAACGTACCTTTGGAAAGTATCTGACAGCAGTGCTATGAAAAGATTAATGCCAACAAGTGCAGATATGGCTAAAAATGACCCCAATAAAATATTAGCCATAAACTTATCAATTTCCTTCATGCCCTGCAATGAAAGTGAAACCATGATTAGTATTATTTTTTTTAAATTTGTTCAACATTTATTTAGATTATTATTATTTTCTGCTTAGACAAAAAAGAGAAAGAGATGAGAGGAGGGTAAGAAGGCAGTAAACACCACATGGCTTGACATCTTTAAATGATGACCCTAAAATGTAGACAAAAACGGTTCTGGATTTGACAAATTCATATTAATACTCCACTACCACCAGTGATGACAGCTGTTATCATCTGTGCTGATGGCAGTTATCATCTGTGATGATGGCAGTTATCATCTGTGATGATGGCAGTTATCATCTGTGCTGATGGCAGTTATCATCTGTGATGATGGCAGTTATCATCTGTGATGATGGCAGTTATCATCTGTGATGATGGCAGTTATCATCTGTGCTGATGGCAGTTATCATCTGTGATGATGGCAGTTATCATCATTGATGACCGCAGCTATTATCATTGATGACGGCAACTATCAATGATAACGGCAGCTATCATCATTGTTGACGGCAGCTATCATCATCATTGTTGATGGCAGCTATTATCATTGATGACAGCAGCTATCATCATTGATAACAGCAGCTATCATCAGTGATGATGGCAGCTATTATAAATGATGATGGCAGCTGAACTTGATCTTCAGGTTAGTCTACATAATTATTCAATCTGGAAATGTTTAAACAAAAAAAAGAATAAGGAGACTTAAACCTTGCAATACAAAAAAGATTCTTACATCATAATCATAGTCATCGACCAGTGTGATTCGAAACAGGCTAAAGGCTAGATCATCAAATGTTGTCATTCCAGTAACTTCTGTTCCTTTATCTGTTCCACCAAATATCATCCAGAAGGCACACACTAGAATAAAAAAAGTCAGTGATCCTTAGCTTACTGTAGCTTATTTAGCCATTTACAATGGCTAAATCTTCTCAGTTTTCCTGAGACCATTGGCAAAAACTCATGGTATATCGTAATAATATATATATATATATTTTTTCATTAAAGAGCAAATAAAACTTACAGTATGGGATATAAAACTCCATGTATAAGAATAAAAATCTTGCACAATCCTTTGTAATATGCCCAAGCATTACAATAAACGGACCTGTAAAATATGATAATAGTATTGATAAACCAACTTGTCATCAGTAAAGAGGATTGAATTAATTTGGCCAAAAATTTGAATGCTTGCAGAAAAAAAAATCACAAATTGTTATCGGCATCTACATTTTCAAGTCAGGTTTAGGCAAAGTTTATTCCCTAATACTATTTTAACAATAATACAAATGAGTGTATTAAAAAATGAGTAAAAATAACAAAGAACAAAATGAAGGAAATGTAATATCTTTGATAAGAGTAGATTTCTTTAGAAATATTTACTATAAAAAAAGATAGATAGATATCCACATTAGTGCATATGTTTAAACGTCATTAAATTACCATTTAAACATTAAACTAACAAACCAATCATTGAATACACTCACCAATAGCTTTGAATGCTCTGGCAACTTTCATAAAGCGACACCAAACAAAGATGATTGTGACCGCAAAGATTCTTATGGTGACATCACTAAGAACATCACTTTTAATGAGCCAAGCTGTCAGATGGCAAATAGACACTGCCAATAATAATACATACACAAACCAGTCCAAGTAATTCCTGTAAGTAACAAGAGTGATACCGATTGGAATTAGTATTCTGATAAAGTTATAGATGTTTTAATTTTCAAATTTCAAAAGAAATATATTCATGTCTTTCACTTCACTTCTATTTTACTCGATTCTTACCAAAATTCAGAGAAATATGACGGTCCTTTGCTTTCAACAAAGTCTATTTCACATTCTAAGTATGACTTCTCTTGGGGCCATCTTGGATGACAAAACTTAAGGTCTTTTTTTAACTCCCCAACACGCCATTCTTGCCATTTCTATAGAATAAAAAGTAAAATAATATATTGGTTTCATACTGTCTGTAAAATTTCAAATCAGGTTGCACAAAATAGTCTTTCTATAACAAATGATCAATCAATCAATTAAATTATTCTCCTCCCCAGTGATCAAGCCCAGATTTTCAGCCTATACTATTGTATATGGTTTGTGTACTTTTAATATAAATTACTGTTGTCTAATAATAAATATACTTTACTGAACCACTTGAAATCAATGCTTCAGCACTGAAAGTGTCATTCATACAATGCATCCACAAAATAAATACCTTAAAATTCTTCTTGCTCTGCATGTACTCTCTTATTTCTAAAAATATCTGGACGAATGTGCAAATTGTTGCTAGAATCTAATAAACCAAAAAAAAAAAAATGGGAAGAAAATACTGTAATCGAGTTGAACGATTGGACTGGTTTTTTTAAGCACAATCTTGCATTTTGACAGCACCAAATATTTTATTAGATTAGTAACTTTTTTTAATATATTCTTTTACTCCAAAACCATGGCATTATACTGGAATGTTTGTAGCCAGTGATTGTGCTGACTACTTTCCACTTTTACTTTTTACTTGGTTAAAAGTATCAATTAAAAACCTAAAACAACAGACAGTTTACTTTATATTTTACTTTAAAATACTGCAAAATTCACCTTTCAAGCTATATTTGTCAACTCACCATTATAGAAAACTGGAAGATATCAATAGCTTTTGAAAAGTCGTAAGTAATTGGAGACTTCATTGTAACTGCAAGAATTGTCCACAGCAAAATGATAAAGATATTCCATATTACCTGCTTCAAAACACCAAACCTAATTGAAATGTAAACACAATTGATTAGAACAATCTTCAACATTCATAAATGATAATGTACTAATAGTAGTTACACTATGGCAATAAGCTCACCATAGGGTATAAGAGTTAATTGAATATAGTGAAATCTTCTATAAGTAGGATGATCGATTGATTGAACTCTTTGGTCACAATAAAAGCTTGACCAATGTTTACACCAGTACCTTAAGTACTATAAAACCACTCTAGACCTTAAGACCCATTAGAACAATTTCATAACTTTCCATGGACAGCATAAGTGTAAATGTTCACTTACTAAATAGACAACCATTGAACAATTAGTTGTAGCCTACCTTCCACATAGCTGCCATTTGATGTCAATGAGCCGCAGTATAACTGGATGCTTAATGACCTCAAGTTGATTGTACTCTACAACAACTTGCAACTATTACAAATAAATGGAAAAGCTTGTAATACATTTAAAGAGCAACATCACATCAATCTTTTTAAACAACTGAATGTAAAGTGATCTTATCTACTAATCAAATTTGTACAATACACAAGGGGTATAATCAGAGTTTATGGAATAAATGGGATATGACAATGATAATATGTTCATTTGGAAATAGCGCATATAAGTTGGTTCTCAATGCGATGCATTGTGTGAAGAACTATTTAAATCAAGCTCTTGCAAGATGTAAATGACTGACATGTCTTGATAATGATTGCGTTTACTTACAACAGATCTACTCTTAGGCTCCCTATCGGTTTCCTTTATAGGCTCTAACAAGTGTATGTCATAATACTGTTTACGATTAGCTCGGTCTCTACGATGGAAATTGTTAAGAGCTTCAATTGCCTGTGGGAAAATGAAACACAGGGTACTTATAAATAGTTCAAGGGTTTAAAAATGAATAATAAACCATAATTAGAAGAAAATCAGACTATACCACAGTAGGCATCTTGCAAATCATCAGAATCATTGCAGTTAACCCAGACTTATCAACATCACAAGCCTTCGCTCCCAGCTCCAACAAGACAAGAGCAGTTTCACTTCGATCTGTTGTACATGTAGAAAAAAAATCAGTCCAGAATCTATTCCCATGATTATTGTTTTATACATTATCTAAAATAGTTTTCTTCCAATATCATTATTAAGAATAGGAAGTTAAGATCTGGAAATGGATAGGACATGTGCTTAAAATGGAAGATGACAGGTATTGTACTGTATAATAGCATTTATGAAAGTATAATTCAATTATAGTTAATCGTCATCATTACCAAGTTCTGCAGCAACTTGAAGGGGTGTTCTATCTTTGTAATCTCTTGGGTTGATATCCGCTCCAAGTTTGTGCAGCATCTTCAATGATTCACATGCATCGTTACGAGCAGCATAATGTAGTGGTGTTTGAAGCTCCTCTTTAGTTTTAGACTCAATGTCAGCTGATGGATTAATTGATAACACGACATAATGTAAATGTCAAGTAGCAATATCGATAAATCAAAGATAAAAATAATCAAATTTCTACAAGTTTTGTTTACCTGGGTACCGGTAGGTGTGTATGTAATTGAGAGCTTACCTCCATTTTCAATGAGAAAATTAACCATTTCTGAATAGTCCACAGCAGCAGCCACATGCAAAGGAGTTCGACCAAAGCAATCTTTACAATTCACATCAGCTCCTCTCTCCAACAAAAATTGGGCAACATCAGTTTCCCATTCCCTGGCAACCTTTTTTTTTTTAAAAACAAAAAATAAGTATCTTTCCAACGGCATAAAATATATAGTGCTCTGAAAGAATGTCTGGCAAAATGCAAGAGCCATCATAAAACAAACCAACTGTTCAACATTCTTCTTAATACTCTCTCTCTCTCTCTCTCTAGACAACAAATAAAATCTATATGTGGCCTATGTTGAGTGCCAACAGATGAACAAAACAATACCTCATGTAAAATAGTCTGTCCATATCGATCAATACAATTGACACTTGCTCCTGAACTCAACATCTGGTCAACATAATCCAGGTCAATTTCTTCCGATACATCAGAAGATTCTGCTAACTTTGAAAAGTAAGAGATGAGGTACCGATTGCGTGGATTTGGTTTCATATCTTCGTTCACAATTCCATCTAATCCACGAATTCCTTTGGATGGACTGCCTACAAATAGAAATTAAACATAAAAATTTTACAGTAAAATGTAAAATCAATATTTCTTTTAAACTTGGTGGTCTTACAACATAAAAGTAAATTTTACATTTTTAGTAAATTAATATGAATTTGTCTTATATTAACCATGATTTTAATTTACTGTTAATGCTATGCAGGATAACTGAGGGTTATTATTGTGAGATAAAAACACTAATCTAAATGTAATGTTAAATTCTAAGTAGAGCAACAACACTTTGTGAGAAAATTTAGGTTTTTAATGGTGCATTCAATTGGGGATGTAATGGTGCTGATTTTACAAACTGACTATAAGTACTACATTGGTTTGCTCAAAATCAACAGTTATTGTAGGACTGCATAGGAACAACTATGGCTAAGATACTGCTGGTCAAATGTTACAAAAAGCATGTACTGGTTAGATGTAAAATATATATACAATCATGCTTAACACAACTAATATAAAAATAATTACAATCAGTAAAACCTAAAATAAATAAGTGAATGGCAACTACTCACAAAATTTGCTTTGGTTACAAAGATCAATGTATCCTAACATGTTTACGCTAACCATAGATACATTAATAATTCCGCTCTGGTGTTTTATTTATTGATCAGCGATGGTAAATATGAATGCTTTTTGATTAATTGAAGTTTTGTATGAAATGGAAAAGTACAGTTTGAATAATTATGTTAATGTGTAATTGTTGATAATATTGCAGAATTTTATACTATTGACTGTTGATCCAATTAAATACAGAAAGAACAATTGAATTTTGAACAAGTGAGGGCCTAAGTTTCCATTTAATTTACTCTGTCACAACAAAACTGTTTTGTGTGACAAGTGACAGGAAAACCTAGAGAGTTTTTATCTCTACAAACCAGGCTTTACCAGAGAGAGAATGTGAGGAATCGTTTTTTTTTGTTTAATAAAATTATTAGTGTATTCTTAGACTAATCTGGTTTCTAAACATAATATGAATATGTTTCTACTCAGCACTATAATAATATTGTGATTGTAGCCATATGATCATGGTGGCATTAGTATCAATAGCTGGCCTATAATATGATGTAATGATCAATCAATTTTATGAAATGCTGTGATGATTATGATAATAATGAAAATATGTTAGACTAGAGGTTGGGATAATGATGTATGATGATTAAATAAATTATGATATATTAATTCAATTTTTTCATAGATTTACAACAAACAGTGGTTCTAATTAAACATCTGCATGATAAAACGACCAAATTTGGCTAAAATAAAATTTTTAACTGCTTTAAACTTAATTGCGCATCATAACCACCATACCAGAAGATTTTGGTGGTACAGTACCAAATCTGTAGCCAGTTAATGAGTTAGTGTTTGTGTGTTCGAAAGAAACTCCTCTATAACTGTATCTCTGATAAACTATCATTATCAAGGCATGGGTATAGAAATGTGTTTACTTTCATGCCTATACGTCAGACAAATATCATCTACTGTACTGCAGAACACAATCTTAAACAAAATGTATGTCATTTTTTGGAAAGGGGGGGGGGGGTAAGGGGGTTGGAATCTCCTATAACAATCCTGGCTAAATCTTGGTTCCCACTAGAACGTAACGCAAGGACGTAAACGCAACGCAAGCGTTTTAACCAATGACAAGCGAAGTTATAGACAGTTAGCAATCACAAGCGAATAAGCCATCGCTTGTGATTGGTCAATTCACTTGCGTTGCGTTACGTCGTTGTGTTGCGTCGCTAGTGAGAACCACACTTAAAGGCTTAAGTACTACAGTAAGTAACATCATTGATATGTTCATTGATTTATAATATTCAATGATTTTTTTAATGAAGATGATAGCTAATAATTGAGGGCTAAAAATCTTAGGTGAAAATTATACAATAGCAGTATCCTGTAGTTAGCTTCTGTGAGTGACAAACATGCAGACATAATGTAAGCCCATCATACTGACCATGACAACTTCCATTAACAAAGTGTCTACCTTTTGCATGCTCTGCAAAAATATATAATTACATCATTGACTGTACAATACAAATAAACACAGATTTACAGTTTTCTTTTTGCAATTTTTTCATACTGTACATACCTCTTTTGGCTTGAGCATAACAGATTGCAAATAGTTTTGAAGAAAATATGATGAAAACATAATATAAACTAAGTAAACACTGTAAAAATCGTAGTAATATACAATAGAAAAAGAAATATTCATGCAAATAATTAATTGTTACAAATTATTATTATTTTTATATATAATACATATAGGGGGGACGACCCCACACAAGATAAAAAAAAAACTAAGTAAACATTTAAATATTTAAACGAATTCAAAGATCTTTCGGTTCAGTTTCTTATTTTTTAAATTCAATATTTAGTGAATTCTAATAGTACAATTAGGCAATTTGATATAGATAAAAAAAGATTATATAGCAGTAATATTTCTTATATTATTATAGAAAATATTTGCCATAGAAAATTGTCAGTACAGACCTCATATCAAATTTCTCCAACATATCAAACAAGATTGACAAACAAATATACATAAATTTTTATTTATTTAAAAATAACACATTTAGAATAACAAATAATGAATGGCAAAAAAAAATCAAAATAAATACCTATTATACATCTGCGACGACTTGTTCGCATTACTTTAAACTTTTCTACACCTTTCTTGACATTTTTTATGACAGTGACAGTGTCTGCTGTGGACATCTTTGCACCATCTCTTGCTAACTTTGACCTTTCCATGTTATTGAGTTTCTTCATGGCTGTATCGGATCCAAAATCACCTAGTTCCATATGTGAAAGTAAGGCATCATCACCACTTGGGGAAACCTTCCCAGTTCTTCGCCTTTTCTTTTTGTGTTTTTTGCTGGAACTCATATCTGTTTGTTACAAATATGATGTTAAAGATGTATTGTCCCTCTAAACATGTAAATAGGCCTTTTTGTTTTACTTATACAAGGCAAAATAATTGTAAGATTGACCCAAAAACATGTCTGACAGATTTACTAAATATATGTTTGGTAATGTGAATAAATATGTGACATTAAAAATAAATAAATAGGCCTAAATGGCATGTCACATGTCATATATACAAAAACTGTTTTCTTTTCTGTCTTTTTCAGGACAATATAATATCTCTAGGCTATTATAGGCCTAGCTAGGCTAAAAAGGACATTATAATATAGGCCTAGGCCCCCTCCTAGGTAGCAACAAAATATTGTCATCATCAAAAAGAAAAGGAATCAACTAGGCTAGTTAGGCTAGGCTAGGCCTACCCTAAACTAAATAAAAGGTCTAGGCCTATACTATAGGCTGCTGTATCTCTACTCGCCAACAGAGGCCCTACTACTCTCTCTAAGTGTATACTCCTACTACTACTCCTAGGCTAGTAGTAGTACTAGATAGTAGCATAGGCCTAGACTAAAGACTAGCCTAAGTAGGGCCATCATATTCAGTCAATTTTAGTAAATTTGGTAGCTAGCCTAGCTAGAACATGTAGATTAGGCTTAGGCCTGGGACTAACCCTACACATTACAGGGAAAATCTAGCTAGGCCTAGATCCTAAAACTAGAAAGCTTACTACATTAGGCCTTATTTTATCTTTATACTTCTCAAAATTCCGATATTTTTTCCCTTCACTCGACGTCTCAGTTTTAATTTATTTACATGTTGCCATAGTCCAATTACCTTCAGCCAATCAGAGTCAATCAAAATTCTGATCCTTTTTATGAAACGTCAGAAATGCCTTAATCGGCGTACTCTGTACACAAATTAGAAAAACCATTAGCTCCTGACGGAGGCATGCAAACTAAAACCTTCAAATAATATATTACTCCTGACGGTACATATACAAACAATTATAACTATACTATTAAATTTTGTACAAATATACCGACCTAGAGCCGATTCAATGTTGTAATTGTAGATTCAATTGTTTGTATCATTATTTATATTGGGCTGACCAAGGCCCGGTCATATGCCGTAGGGCTCTAACAGTAACACCCTGTTTGTTACTGTCTTTCACCCCGACAGTTGACTTTTTTTTTTTTTATATCTATTCGTTTGTGTTTCATTTGAAAAAAAACAACAATATATAATAATAGGAAAAAATCACACACACAATCACACACGCACAAAGCACTTTTTTTTTCACTTTTCTTTGTTTTTTTTTGTTCAGGGGGACAATATGAAGTAAGATAAGACAATGTACAGTACTCAGATGGTACAGTACTTGAATTGTTAATTGTAGAATCTGTTTTTTGTGTGTGTGTTCCGCTGCGTTGGTCCTGTTTTTGTTTTGTTATTAAATTATAAAATATGAAAACAAAATAATTAAAAATATAGAAGAAATTGTACTGAAGAAATGTAGAAAGTTCAACATTTATAATAAATACAAAAATTTGCTATATACATGGAGTTGTAAAAAGGATTTTGTGTATTGATATTGAAATTATTTGCTCATTCGATCGAATGTAAGCCTATTAGTATTTTATACGAAAAGTGCCTTCCATATACGTTTTCTTGATTTCTTAAAACCCTTGAGGGCAGCAAATAAATATTGACAATTTACTTTTTTCCGACCTCCAAAAGGTCGTCGATTCTATCGTCGCTGCCCGTATTTTAGGTGAATTTCAAACCAAATTTTATAAATAAGGAACAATTATGGACGTTTTTTGTCATAATACATGAAATCCATATTTAATTTAAAAGAAATATCCTTGGATTTTGTTTGAAATTGGTAAGGTATTTTAATTAATAAATCATGGAGAATCGACAAGGCTCAAGATCAGGAAGAGTAAATGTAAACATGGTGGAAGGCGTAGGCTCCCGTGTTGTCCGTGGACCTGACTGGAAATGGGGGAAACAAGACGGCGGTGAAGGTCACATTGGCACCGTACGGAGTTTTGAATCTCCCGAAGAAGTTGTTGTTGTGTGGGATAATGGTACAGCTGCTAACTATCGTTGTGCAGGAGCGTATGATCTAAGAGTTCTGGATAGTGCTTCGACGGGTAAGTTAAAACGACCAATAAATACCAACCGAGAGTCTATTTTACTTAGTACTACTAGGCCTAGCTAGCTAGGGCTAGCCTAGCCTTAGGCAGGCCTAGGGCTACTTACTTGACGGCCTCGCCTACAGGGCCTGCTATCTATAGTACTAGGCCTAGGCTAATATGCAGTATAAGTAAGGTAGGTCTAAGGCCTAGCTAGACCTACTCGGTACAATCCAATATTAATTATTAGTGTATGTTATGTGCAATTTGAAATATGCAAGCAATTATTTTCTGCAATTCAAATTGTGGTACACAATTTAATATTATATATTTAAATGCCACTGAACAACAAGTTCTCAATGACGTCACTAATAATGCCATGGTACCAGAGATCGCACAAATCGTAAGGATTATGAATGAATAAAACCAAGCAAGAGGAGTCTGTATCTTATCCCCACGCTAGTAAGAGTTGTAGGTGAAGGGGTATATCCCATTTTATTCCTCAGTATATCTCCCTAGGGCTAGGGTATTAACTTAATGAATAAATACCGACTTTGGACAAATATAGACTGGTTTTTGTTGGGGCTGAAGTTAGGATTTTAGAAATAATGCACTTGTCAATTGTATGACCCACTGATACAGTACAACCCACAGATAAAGACAATAGTGTCTCGTTTAAAATCGATACATCTTGTAATTTGAATGGCCATGTCTGTCTCATCTCAACTTCAAAAGCTAACCATTAACAGTAAATGATGCAACAGTTACAGTACACTAGAATTATCTATTTGTAATTATAATTAACAGTATGTAATGTGTTTTTTTAATGTTTTAGGTATAAAACATGAGGGAAGCATGTGTGATACATGTCGTATGCAACCAATTTATGGAATTAGATGGAAATGTGCTGAATGTCCAAATTATGACCTTTGTTCAGCATGTTACCATGGAGACAAACATTCTCTCCGACATCGTTTTTACAGAATGAACACACCATCAAGTGAAAAGTAAGTGCTGTTGTAAACCACTAAATTCAATCACATTAATGTGTTTCGTTGACATTTATTAGTATCATACTGTTTATTAATTACTAAAGTCTAGAAATTTTAGGCAGGGTTTTCACCGCACTTCTCAGAATTTCCTTGAAGTGCAGCTTGTGTTTTATGAAGCTAAAAATATATATTGTGTTTAAACGATGTACAGTACATTTTCCATTTTGTGAGAATTCTGCTAAATTACATTGGATCAATAATTAATTAATAATTAATTAATAAAGTATTGTAAAGATTTAGATTTAAAATGAGTTCAAATGAGGTTACTGTAATAATGACAATTGAAGATCATTTTACACTTATTAGAATAATTTGCTATCCTCCCGAGTTCTTATATAATCCTTGTTAATGTTGGATTGGCAAGTACTTAATTAATTATACGTTTGGAATTTTGCGTCATCCTAAAACAACTAATAAACATGTTTAAGTGTATAGAGTGAATTTTTACGCAGCATAATCATAGTACAAAATATTTAGTTAGCTGAATTAATAATTGCCTTAAGTGTGTATAATATTGACTTTTTTAATGTAGAGTTAACATTGTGTATTTTTGTCCAGACAGTTGATTTGTTATTACAATAATGTGCATATAATGAATTATGATCATCATTGCATAACTGTTTATGTTATCCTGTTCATCTATGTTAATATATTGCTTGGGAAAATTCATTGTCAATCAAATTTATGAAAGAGCTATAATAAAATAAAGTTTAAAAAAAAAAGTATCTTTATTTTAAAAAAAAATGGAAAAGTGTATCCTTACATACTGAGCTTTGCATATGCATTAATAATATTAATATAACATTTAAAAAAGGAAGACAAAAAAAATATAGTGAGTTTATAAAGTAGTATATGGTATATTTTAATGTAGAGTTCTATTGGAGCCTAGAAGAAAAAGTAAGAAAATCGGTGCAAGAGGAATATTTGCCGGTGCTAGAGTTGTTCGTGGTGTTGACTGGGAATGGGAAGATCAAGATGGAGGTAACGGACGTAGAGGAAAGGTTACTGAAATTCAAGACTGGAGTGCTACCGGGCCTCGAAGTGCAGCTTATGTTTTATGGGACAATGGAGCTAAGAATCTTTATCGAGTGGGATATGAGGGAATGGTAAGTAATGTAATGGAGCTCTTGATATTTTGTGTCATCTCTTGCTCCCCTGCTATAATGCAAATTCCATTTTTTTTCATTTATATGTTCAAAAGATTGAAACTGTGTGATAGATTGAAAGGATACTTTTAATACACACATAACCATTTTTTTATCCTCTTTGTAGTCTGACCTGAAAGTTGTGAGTGATGCTAAAGGTGGAATATTTTACCGAGATCATCTTCCTTGTCTTGGTAAGTTTATGCCTATTTCTTACCAGGATAAACCGACATTGGCCTTTTATCTTTCTAGGAGACAACTACTATAGAGCTTGAAAAATAATAATTACACCCTTGCAATATAATTGGTATTATCCATAATTCAACCGCATCCTCATACGCATACTTCATACTTATTCAATTCTTGTGTGTGTGTGTGTTGTAACATTTTAAGCATGCTAATTTGAATTTCAGGTGAGCAAGGACCAGGTGGACATGGTAATCAAGGAGCATTCCTGATAGGTGACCAGGTAAATGTTGATCTTGATCTAGAGATTGTGCAATCTCTCCAGCATGGTCATGGTGGATGGACAGATGGCATGTTTGAGGTAAATCTGCTATTAGCAATTAATAGAGCTTTGTCATGGCACTATTAGTGCCTTATTTGTAGAAAAATATTGAAAGGACATAGCTCCGAAGAACTGTGTTCTCTTTTAGTGCCCAGACAACTCATTGTGATAACATTAGTGTTATTAGTTATCCGCACTCAGCGGATAACTCCTTGTAACTGTCCTGTTACTTTTTTTTTTTTTTTTCTTTCTTTCTCCTCTATTTTTGTGTCTCGCGTATCTCAAAAACGTGTAAACATAACATGTTATAACTTTGTCAGCATGAGATCATTCAGGTGAAGTTGTGCACCTCCTATTTTTGAATGACGTCAGAGTTGCGCAACATGACTTACGCGCATTTTTACGAATTTCGCCTATTTAACATAGATTGAAAACCATATAGCAATTTAAATTGAAACTTAACAAAAGTTTAATTGATATCTTGCGCTAACTGAATGTGAAAAAAAATTGGCATGTTTCACACGAAGTTACGCGTGCACGCGCGTTTAAAATTTCAAAATGCGAAAAATCAATATCTAATCAACTTTCTACGCGTTTCATGTCATTTAGAGCATGTAAAAAATTCCCACGTGCGCTCAAATTTTTACGCGCGCGGTACGCACGTAGCGTTGAAAACAATTTTTTTTCGCGTGATTTATGTTTTTCCAGCCTTTTCTAGTAATTTTACCAACTTTTGAACAATTTCGACTTAAAATTACGTCATACGGGCACGTTGAATTGGATAATTTACGTGCATTTTTGATGAAAAAGTTCAAAAAATCGTCAAAATTTGTCAAAATTATGCCCTTTTTTAAACAGTCGTAGTTCCTAAACTAAACGGTGAAAGTAATTTTTTTTGCATATTCTGAAAGTTGATGAGTTGTAGATTTTGGATCATGCATTAATATGGCTAACCGAACATTGTGACGTCACCGTATGGCCATGCGAATATAAAATATAGGATTTTTGTATCTTTCATCATAGCGCATGACATTTAATAGAGCGCATCTCCAATTATCTGTTTTCCATTTTTACCCCGATTTTTATATTATCTAGGTCAATCAACTATCTTTCGTATGAGTTAAAAATATTTTAATTTTTATGACGTCATCATGTCTAAAAATGTAAATAACGTGGGTCACTTATTTTCGTCTTTACAGTAAATTTCAATCTGTTATAGCTCGTCAGAATAAAACGTGATAATCATGATTAAAACGTTTTCTGGAAGCTATTGGATTGTAGATACGAATTTATGTAAACATTTTGCCAATCGGATGTTGTGACGTCATCATATGACCAGTTAAATAAAAAAAGTCGTTTTTTCATCTTTTGCGTCATAATTCATCACATTTAAAAGAGCGCGCATCAATATTTTACGTATTTAAATTTCTTCTACACATTAATATGTTGTTGCCGAGATAATTTCCTTCCGAAATTGCTATCTTAGTGTTTCATTTTGATACCGTCGCTATGTTAAAAATTGGAATAAATGGCGGGTCCAGTCATTTCACCTATTCTACACTGTATGTAATATGTATACAGATTATATTGTATATATAATATGACACAAAATAACAGAATTCAGCAATAACAACATATCATATTCTTCAGTTCAGGTCATATTGGGGTCATTCCATCTCAGATCACCCAATGAGTTAAACCCTACCTCTTCCAATTTTGATGAAATTTGGTATATGGGTGATTCATAGCAATTAAAGCCAAAATTTCAAATTTTAACTTTATCGGACCAACGGTTTTCAAGATATCGCAATTTCAATTTTCGGTTTTTACGCAAAAAAGGGCGCGTCCGCCACGTTTCAAAGAGCTGTATCTCGGGAACTATAGGTTCGATTTTAAAAGCAAAGGTATTTTTGTAAAGGGGAGACCATAAGGAATCTAAATATACTAATTGTGTGTGTTTTATGTTAATTTTAAGTTGAATAAAACTTTGACATATATTTTGACCTTGAAATTGACCCTGTGGAACACGTCCGTTTTGTTGGTGACTATCATGAAAAATGTAGCCCTACGTGTCAACTACAACATATAAAAAAATTGGAGGGGTTTTTTTTTTGTTTCCATGAAATTACAATTTGAAGTTGACATACCTCTTCCTTTTAGTGTATTTTTGGTGTATGTCCATGCATTACTTCAATGTCAATTTGATGTATTCCAAAATTGATTTTATTACAAACTAAATATTATTATAATGTTACAATTGTCTATGTCTGGCCTTTACTCCTTGTCATCTGGACAATTCAAACAGTATTTATAAATGTTGTGGCGATCATTTTGGGAAATACTGTAATTCCTAGTCGAAGAGGATTTTATAAACGGAGAGGCTATAATATACATACATTTGATTCAGGAATCCAACAACAGTCTTCTTTGGAGGGCCAATAAAAGGTTTTCGCTGGCCCATGAGGATGCATAAATTTAATTTGAAAATCCCCAAACTCTTCTGAGAGTGAGACATCCACCACCAAACCAATCCATGGGACACCATCCTAACTACAGCACACAAAATTCTGAAGTCTAATAATGGTGGGTTGTGTATCAGCAACAATTTCATTTTCATCACTGAAAGATTCTTGAATCACTACCACATCCGGAGGGTTTATCTGGGTACTAAGTTTGTAGACCTGCATCTGTGCCAGAGAAACGGGAACAAAGCGATGATATTGTAATGTACCCTTGATGGTCTGGGCGAGGTTGAATCTCAGCTTTATTTCTTTTTTCCACAGTAGATACCTCATCTATTCCCACATGAAAAAAGTTGATGCCTGGAATGTCCATATGAGCGAGTCATATGGCCGAGCGGTTAAGGCAGGGGCGCCGTTTACCGTACCTAAAAGAGCCAACAACAACATCGGCAAGGGTTCGAGGCTGACTCGCTCCTACCCTAGTTCTGGTGGTGGAACAAGTCTTCTCGGATAAGGACTATAAACCGTAGGTCCAGTGTACACAGTTATAACATGTGTGTACTTTAAAGAACCCAGTTCATTATTCGAAAAAGAGTAGGGGGTTACCCCGGTGAACTGGTTCACACAATAGCCCCTGTATCAGGGGGATTACCACCTATCTGATAGGACAGTGATTAATTCACTATTGGTAATCCTTGGCCACATTGCCTAAAGACATAAAATAAAAATAAAAAATTACACAGTAGTCGAACATACTGAGAGATGTGATAATATGACATTCAGTCAAACGCTGTAAGCTTCTCTTAGTGACAAGCCTCTTAACTGTTCCACCTATGCCATCACACGCACTCTTGCCATGTGATGTAGCAAAAAAATTCCACTCGGCGTCTAAACCAAAATCTTCCTGGTGGTTGCAAAGGTTAATAAAGTTATATTTGTTTTTGTATTGGCCGCCACATCCATCTGTGAAATAATGAACTTTTTTCATGGTTGGTAGTTTTGTTTTTATATAGGGGATGACAACCTTTAAAAAGGCATATACAGTAACTGTTGTATGTTCTCTGCAATGACTTATTATGCATATGTTAATGTGCATAATAACATAGTAGGACACTAAACTATGTGTCAAAATTGATTTTAAAAGTATGTGAGTTACCCAGTATTTCTCATATCAAAATATATCTACTGTTTAAGTGGGCCTGATGAGAAAGCGTAACAAAAGACACCTTAACAGTTAGTGTTCACACTGTGTATAAGTATAACAACACCAAAAATACACTAAAAGGAAGAGGTATGTCAACTTCAAATTGTAATTTCATGGAAACAAAGAAAAAAACCCCTCCAATTTTTTTATATGTTGTAGTTGACACGTAGGGCTACATTTTTCGTGATAGTCACCAACAAATCGGGCGTGTTCCACGGGGTCAATTTCAAGGTCAAAATATATGTCAAAGTTTTATTCAACTTAAAATTAACATAAAACACACACAATTAGTATATTTAGGTTCCTTATGGTCTCCCCTTTACAAAAATACCTTTGTTTTTAAAATCGAACCTATAGTTCCTGAGATACAGCTCTTTGAAACATGGCGGCCGCGCGCTTTTTTGCGTAAAAACCGAAAATTGAAATTGCGATATCTCGAAAACCGTTGGTCCGATAAAGTTAAAATTTGAAATTTTGGCTTTAATTGCTATGAATCACCCATATACCAAATTTCATCAAAATTGGAAGAGGTAGGGTTTAAAATTCCATTTTTTTTGGGTGAACTGAGATGGAATGACCCATTGCCATAATCTTTTTCTGTGTGCAATATTCTAACGTATGACGTCTACGTGGCCTTTGTCGTGCGGATAACTAACTCGTCAAAGTGACGAGTTACATGTCTAGTTGCCATTAATCTAGTACAATTTAAAAAGAACCACTGTTTAGAAATACAATCTCTTTTCTAATTTATTTTGGTTGGTTTCTCATATGGACAGAAAGAGAAAACAAATATAGCAACAGCGCCATCTTTGTACTGTTGCTATTTTTGCAGATTAGAATATGATAGCTAGCTATAGGAATTCAAAGTCGCAAACAATTTTAGCCATTGATTTCAGTTGATAGTATTAATTTCAAATTGGATCAAAGAGATTTGTATTGATGAAATCAATTTGTCATACTGTAGCTATTAGCATGATAATTTTAGTTCTGTCGTTCCTGCAACAGCTGAGACAGAATGATATGGACTATTATAGTAAAATTAATAAAATTAGCAGTGACATTCAGTGGAAATTATTGGTAGCTCTCAGCCTGTAGCTGCTGCGATAATAGAAAAATCAAGTTGATGTCAACACATGCCTTTTAGTGGTCATCAGAGATCAGTAATTATTATTTCTCTGTCATTGTATATAACAGGTGACTGCCAATGGCCATTCATGTTGAGGGATTTTTATCGTTAGGTCTAGTTCTGTTCTAGGTCTGTTTTCTCGCTAGCAGGTGATAGAGAGACACCAATTAGACACTTGCTTTGATGCAATGTTATCAATGCTGTAATATTAAAATAAATAATAATAAATTATTATTTTGCAGACACTTGGTGTTACTGGTACAGTTGTAGGTATTGATGAAGATCACGACATTGTAGTTTCTTACCCTAGTGGTAATAGGTGAGCACTGAAATTTAATTTTAAAACCTTAAGCTATTTAAAAACAATGGAGCACAGTTTTAAACAAAAGACGCTGATCGGGTTAAGAAATCATTTGCACAATCTATATTATAATAGCACTAACCCAGACAGATTTGGTCTAGGGCACCCTTTAATTTTAATCCATTCTGCTATGCAAATTTTTGCTATAAATATGATTTGTAGACCAATTTCTTTACTAATAGGGCTGGACCATATTCTTTATGCCACAATATCTTGTTGCAGCTAACTTGAACTAGTATAAACCGCTATTTGAGGGCGAGTTGTACCTGATTGTAATGTAATACCGTATTTAACTCATTTATTTGTGTTCTCTATTAGATGGACATTCAACCCTGCTGTATTAACAAAAACTAGTGGGTCAACAACTGGCGGGGCAAGCGCTGGAGCAGAAGCATCAAATGCCAGCCCGTTCCAAGTGTCTGACTTGGTACAGATTTGCAGTGATTTAGATCGAATTAAAGTTTTACAAAGAGGACATGGTGAATGGGCAGATGCTATGCTACCGGTTAGTAGTCAATTCCTTAGATTTCCAATCTGACTTATAGTACCAAAACTGTTGTCACAAATTAAAATGTGTTCAGTATTTCCTATAAAAGATGTCCACAAACATTTGCAATGTCGATATATTTACATATTGAGAAGAGTTTACAATCAAAGCTAAATACTTTTTTTGAAACATATAATACATAGTCTGATGATTCTTTGTTAAAACAAATCATTAATTTATTCTGTATGTACAGTATATGTAAGAATCTGGTCATGCTCTACAACTATCTTGACTGCCATTGAATTGACTTCAAAAACATTTATTAATTTCAATACAGTACAATGTTAATTGTATAAAAAAATACAGAGATATCACATATCTATTTTATTCATTTTTGTTTGACATCTGTTTGTGAATCTTTGCGTTTAGTCCATGTATTATGAAACAAACAGCAAAGCAAATCCTATAAACCTGCAGTAAACCTATAAAAAATGTTGATCTTGTTAATTTACTTTTGTTTCTAGACTTTAGGAAAAATTGGAAGAGTTCAGCAGATTTACCATGACAATGATCTGAAAGTAGAAGTATGTGGAACATCTTGGACATACAACCCTGCAGCAGTAACTAAGGTTGCTTCAGACAATACTGGGCTGGGTTCATCTTCAGGTAATTGTTATGGCTAACTGCAGCCTACCTAACTGTAAGTTGACGTACCCACCTGTAGGCTACCTACCTGTAGTCTACTCTGTAGGTTGACGTACCCACCTGTAGGCTACCTACCTGTAGGTCGACGTATGCACCTGTAGGCTACCTACCTGTTGGTCAATGTACCTGTTGGGTCTACCTGTAGGTCAACGTACCTGTAGGCTACCTACCCGTAGGTCGACGTACCTGTAGGTTACATACATGTAGGTTGATGTACCTGTAGGTACCTACCTGTAGGTCGACATACCTGTAGGCTACCTACCCGTAGGTTGACATACCTGTAGACTACCTACCTGTAGGTCAATATACCTGTAGGCTACCTACCTGTGGGTGACGTAACTACCTGTAGGCTACCTGCCTGTAGGTTGGCGTACCTTGTAGGCTACCTACCTGCAGGTTGACATACCTATCTATAGGCTACCTACTTGTAGGTCGACCTACCTGTAGGCTACCTACCTGCAGGTTGACGTACCTGCATGCTACCTACTTGTAGGTGACGTAACTATCAGCAGATCGACGTACCCGTAGGTTGACATGGGTAGATTTCATCTACAAAACTTTATTAAACATAGATTTTGAGCCTTGTGGTGATACAAATAGGCTAGCCCATGTTAATTGATATTTGTTATGCCTAGTTATAAATCATGCATGTGTGTACTACTAATTGTTGTATTGGCTTTAATTATTTTTAGAACGATTGTCTGCGTTGCTAAAGAAGTTATTTGAAACTCACATAACTGGTGATTTAAATGAAGAGCTTGTAAAAGCTGCTGCGAATGGTGATTCAGCCAGGTGCGAAGAAATACTCTCAAGGCATGACCTTGATGTAAGTAATTTTATTTTTTTTATTTATTCTTTTTAGGCATTTATAGCCAAGGAAGACCACAAGTGAACTCAATCACTGTCCTTCTCTCAAAGGTGGCAATTCTGTTCACAACACAAACATATACACAACACAAACATATACACAACACAAACATATACACAAGATGCTCTACATAAACAAAGACTTATTACAAGTCTTTGGTAGTTTGATAGTTTATTTTGAAGAATTTCCAATTCATTTATGTATACAGAAACCAGATAACAGTATAATACAATAATAGCATTATATATTAACAAGCTGCATGTTGGTGTTTAAAGAAGCTTGACTACCAATTTTAGAGTTCCCCGTTTAACTCTGGCAATACAAAGATGTTCACATTTCAATACCCTTGTTTTGAGAACAATTGATGGTGCTTAAAGCTTAAGGACTTAAAACTGGTCCAGTGTACATGTGGCTCGTGTGCACTTTACAGAAAACAGTGCATCTTTTGGAGGAGTAGGAGCGAGTCAAATGGCCGAGCGGTTAAGGTAGGGGCGCCGTTTACCATGCCTACAGAGCATACAAAATCGGCAAGGGTTCGAGGCCGACTCGCTCCAAGTTCTGATGGTGGAACAAGTCTTCTCGGATAAGGACTATATACCGTAGGTCCAGTGTACACAATTATAACCTGTGTGCACTTTAAATAACCCAGTTCATCTTTCGAGACAAGTAGGGGTTTGGTGAACTGTATCAGGGGGATTACCACCTATCGGATAGGACAGTTATTAATTTACTCTTGATAATCCTTGGCCACATGTGCCACAAAAACAGCTGTACGACATGAATAGTGTACATCATCCACACCTGTGTACAATTCAGCCCAGTTCGGCTGTGATATACAGGTTATTCCAACACATTCACATTCCCACACATTTCAACTTGACTCTGACTTCAATAGAACAGTCAACTCGTGAACATTATTCTCTCATAAATATTCATTAGTTTTTATTCTGATTATGATTATAAGTTTAATTATTGTTTACCAGCTTTATAATGCATCATATCTATTTACAGGCAAATGCTCAGTTTGCTGGTCACACAGCTTTGCAAGCAGCCAGTCAGAATGGTCATGCTGAAATCATCAAAGTTCTTATGTCGCATATGGTAGATGTGGAAATAGAAGTAAGTCTGTCTTCTTGTATGATAGATATCATTAATCTAAACATTGATATAAAAGTATTTAAATAAAGATTACATAATCTGTATTTTGTATCTACCAACTGCTTTATTTTGTAATAAGATTGCATACACGTGAGAGTAATTATTTGGGAACAAAATTAAATACATATTTATTCTGATTTTTCCTTAGGACAAAGATGGTGACAGGTCAATTCACCATGCTGCGTTTGGAGATGAGGGATCAATTATACGAATTCTACAGTGTGGTGGAGCAGACCTGAATGCACGCAACAAACGGCGACAAACGGCGCTTCACATCGGTGTAAATAAAGGACACTTAGGGGTTGTGAAAGTATTGCTGGAATTAGACGCTCATCCAAGTTTACAAGATTCTGAAGGCGATACGCCACTGCATGATGCTATCAGTAAAAAGCGTGATGACATACTACAACTTCTGCTAGACAACAGTGCTGATATCTGCATTACAAATAACAATGGCTTCAATGCATTGCATCATGCTGCTTTACGTGGAAATCCAAGGTAAATATTTAAAAGTAGAAATATGTTTCTTATCAATTCATTTTTTATTATTCGTTCTTTTCATAATCCATTTTTTTTATATCATTTACAAGTTGACTGTTTTTGCATTATAGGATGAAAGTTTTCATGACATGACATTTTCAGTCCTGTCTTCTTCATAAATGTGCAGAAATTTATTTTCATTTATTGCAGCAGATCCATGCCATTTTTAATGTCAATGGTTTTCGCAGTTAAAGACAATGCATAATAGGAAACTATTGAATTGGGTACTACTAGCACATGCATTGTGAATTGTGTGGTTTATTGAGGAATGTTATGTTTTCATGCTTCAATCTATAATTAATGTGTATAATAATATTAATAATGACATTATAATATAATAATAATATGATATATTATTTATATAGTTGTTTCTAAATTCTTATGTAGAAAATAGAAATATTTTTTTTGAATAGGTAGCGATCCGGATCAGTTGTATAATACTACAATAGAAAATAGTTTTATACACCTATATATTTCTATTACAGGTAGCAATTTCACAGGTCTAGGATAATGGAAATTTTGATCTGCCTCATTTGAAGCCAAATTTCTAATTTTTATTGCAGATTTATCATAGCAGGATTCAAATCATCATCTCTACACGTTAATAGTACACATTTAATCAAGTATTTAATAGGTGCAGAACATATAGGTAATTTAGGTGACCTTCAAGTTAGCAATATCTAGTAGTGAGATGAAAGTACAGTACTGCATATCATCTAGTGGTAGACCAAATCAGCACCATGGTTAATCATAGCCAACACCACAGCTACTTATGAACCAGTGTAGCGTCGCTACAAATTTACCACTGCTACTGATAGACCTACCATATAACTGTGTGCTACATATGACTTCAACTGATGGACCAGTTTTTGAAGACCAAACTGCTACCAACCTGTCTACTGGCTACCAACTGCTCAATAGCTACATGATTGTCAACTCCATTACACAAAGTAAGTACTTGTTTTTTATTTTTTTATCTTTTCTAGTCTTCAATAAAGTCTCTACATCTAGTATAGCAACATTTTGCTTGCTGTAGCACCAAATTCTGTTGGAACTCATGTTAATACCGAAATACTATTGTGATGGAGTGCTAGTAAAAGTGTTGTTTGTAGCAGCTACTGCCCCCTCCCTCTCATGTATGAAGAGAAATCATATTGTATTACCTTCATTTTACCATATTAATAATATTATTATTATTATATAATGGTACTAAACACTACAGTATTTTAATATTAAAATCTCCATGGTTCATTTGCTATGATGTTGTCTAAATGAAAAAGATTTCCTCTGTTTTTATACCTTCATTGTTGTATTAATTTGTATACTATATATCTGGCATCAATATCTGGCATCATGCAGACTACGTTCGATTTTGGCATTTCTTTCTGGCAAAATTTCAAGAGAATACCGTGATTTTAATCACATGTTATAGTTGGAAACCACCCATTTATTAAGTCATAGGGAATAATTAGAATAATAACTTTAAAAAAACATAAAATAAATGTAATGAATTATTGCTTCTGTCATAAATGTCTTTTTTTCTGCTCATGCATTGTCATAAGACAGGGTTTGTTGGTAAATTTGGGTGAAAGGTCACATAGCTTTTATACCCTTTCCAATAAGCAATTATATCATGGCCTTTTTTGGTTTTCTAATGTTTCTACTCAGGAATTTTGTTTTATTTTTTATATTATTGTACATTAATAATCATCATGATCAACAAAGTTAAAATGATTAGGATTATAACCATTATCAGTAAATATTCAGCAACAATATATTCGGAATGATTAGCAGCAGCATATAGTAGTCACAATCATTTATCAATCAATCAACATCATTTCATGAGCAAAATATAGTCAACAAGACCAAGTACATGCAACATGATCAGCAAGAACATGACCAGAGATATAATCATATATCATCAACATAGTCTGAGTCAACACTGTCAACATTCATCATAGTCATCATGACAGCAATACACGCAACATAATCAACAACAAATGTAACATAATCATAATAATAAAAGCATAAGCAACATTATCAGTAATATATATATAAAAAATTTAATAACCAAATGTAGTGATCCTTTAATAATAATATCAACCCGGGCCCATTTACACTTACAATTGTGTCCTGGGCCTCTCCAGGATCGGGTCTAGATTTAATTATTTGGTTTCTGATCAAGTATGTTTACACGACACGACCTTTCAAACGACAGCCCTGAGGATTCATTTTCTCAAGTCATTGGTCACGGTTCACTGCATAACCCTGCTCGAAAAGTAAAAGCCCCTCCTAGACCTACATTGAGAGGTGGTTCATGTCTCATCTGACCCATGGCTGGGTCTGAGCCTACTCAAATTTTATGTGTAAATGGGGTCATAGTCAACATAGCTAGCAAAGTCAGAACGATCATTGTTGTCAACAATATAGTCCAGCAACATGGTCAATCATTATCAAGATTGACAACATGATCTTCATAATGAATACATTGTCAACAAGACTACCAACATAGTCACCAGTAACACATGGTACGTGACCACAGTCATCAACACAGTTTACCTAAGTAACAAAATAGGCACCATGATCAGCAATGCATGCAACATGTCCAACAACTCATGGCAACATGATCACCAATGACATGATAGTAGTCATTATCAACAGCATTCTGTATTCGTCATTATCAAAAATACATTTGTCATGTTATCCGTCTATCAACGATATAAGAAAATAGGCACCATGATCAGCAATGCATGCAACATGTCTAACAACTCATGGCAACATGATCACCAATGACATGATAGTAGTCATCATTATCAACAGCATTCTGTATTCGTCATTATCAAAAATACATTTGTCATGTTATCCGTCTATCAACGATATAACAAAATAGGCACCATGATCAGCAATGCATGCAACATGTCCAACAACTCATGGCAACATGATCACCAATGACATGATAGTAGTCATCATTATCAACAGCATTCTGTATTCGTCATTATCAAAAATACATTTGTCATGTTATCCGTCTATCAACGATATAACAAAATAGGCACCATGATCAGCAATGCATGCAACATGTCCAACAACTCATGGCACCATGATCAGCAATGACATGATAGTAGTCATCATTATCAACAGCATTCTGTATTCGTCATTATCAAAAATACATTTGTCATGTTATCCGTCTATCAACGATATAACAAAATAGGCACCATGATCAGCAATGCATGCAACATGTCCAACAACTCATGGCAACATGATCACCAATGACATGATAGTAGTCATCATTATCAACAGCATTCTGTATTCGTCATTATCAAAAATACATTTGTCATGTTATCCGTCTATCAACGATATAACAAAATAGGCACCATGATCAGCAATGCATGCAACATGTCCAACAACTCATGGCACCATGATCAGCAATGCATGCAACATGTCTAACAACTCATGGCAACATGATCACCAATGACATAATAGTAGTCATTATTATCAACAACAGTTTGTATTCGTCATTATAAAAAATACATTTGTCATGTTATTTATCTATCAACGATATATTGGAATGATAAAAATAAACATATTCATAATGATAAGCTGCAACATACTCAACATGATCAATGACATTATTTATTAGAATCAATACGGTTAATAATAAGTAGCAAAGTTAACATGAACCATAGAATATTCACCATGACCTAATACAATACCTACAGATTAATTGGTTTGAGGCAATTAATAGCATTCTATGCCTAAACCTAAAAACTAGGGACTTTTTGATTTGATTGAATGAAGTTCTCATCCACATGGGTAGTAGTTGACTGGTACTCATCCACGAATAAATTAACATTTTGATTATTAGTGGACATTGACGTGCCAGTGAACATATGACGTAATGACCATGTACTGTAATATCTAGTAGTACTCTTGTGCTGGGCCAGTGGAAGTACACAGGTTTATCTATGTTATCTATAAGCCTAGATACTTAATTTTCAGTGTTATGACGACATACTGTACGTTCACTCGTACTCAGAGAGAGAGATCGGAAAAAGGCCAAGTTCTCAAATTTTGCACTTAACGTGCCTGTCGACTTGCGCATGCACATGTCATAAAAACAATCAATTGGGCATCAGTCGACATAGTGGACGCGCAAATCGAAAACTCCCTATATTATCAACAACATACTGATAGTCTACATTAACAGCATAGCCAGCATGATCAACAAAATAGTCATCAACTCAATAGACAGCATGATCAACAATCAGGATGATCAACAACAACACAGTCACCAGCAAAGTCTCTTCTCATCATGCTATTTACCGTTGAATTAAGAAAATTAAAGTTATTGGCTAATCGTTTGACATATACTGTTTCTGCAAATACAATTTGATGCGATTGAATCCATCTGTGCGAAGCTGCTAACTGGTTTATGTTGATATGAAATGGAGTGCTACGGCTGGTTGAAGGGGACCAAATCCATGTAAAGATACGATGTGATTCCCATTTACCAGCTAAAGCCCAACATTTATTATCGTTCTTGCATCTTCCATAGTTCAGATTTTTCCTTTTGTCCTGTGTCCTTTCTTTGTGTACCATACATTTTTACTGTCTTCGTACTTACTGTTTCTAATATATATTTGTATTGTCTTGTTTCTTGTGTCTCGTATGCTGTTGTTTGTTTCTTGTGTCATGCGTTGTTATTGTTTTATTGCTTTTTTATTCTTCACATATATTGTACTGTCTTGTTTTGCATGTGTCCATCTTTGTTACTTGTGTCCATCTTTGTTACTTGTGTCCATCTTTGTTACTTGTGTCCATACATTTCTATCTTCGTTACTTGTGTCCATACATAGTTATTATTTTGTTTCTCCATAAATTCTTTTTCCATCATTATTGTTGTTGTCTTTTGCCTGTACTTCATATAAACCAAAAATATAAAAAATATTATTAATATTATAACTATATCAAATAAATCGGTGCTTGCAATTAGTCCTCAAGCTCCATTTACAAAGTATATTTGTTGATCATGAATTTCTTGTTTCCGTCACATTAAATTGAATTTGAATATAATATTCATTAAATATTAACAGTATTCTCATAAAACTATTAATTAATATTAGAAAAAAAACTGTGTTTGTTAAGCTTCATGGAAATCTCTTTATTAATTTAGGTAATTATTTTATTAGATGAAATGTTAAAAATTAAACTCCCACATATCATATAAAAAATGTTGTAATATCCATTGTAAAAACAATGACCTTTCTTTTGAGCTAAGAAAGATTATTTTCAAGACAAACATTGATTTGACAATTTGTTTCAGTTGAGGTTTAAGTGAAATTTGATTCAGCATTGGCAATTCATGCAAGACATTCATATCATTATGGCTAGTCGAGTGGGTGAGCGGTCAAGACAAACGCACTGCAAGCCATAACTATCATTTCTACATACTGTATGTTCAAGGCATTCCTCGATAGTTGGTGACCGAACAAGTCTTCTTTCAGGACTGAAAACTAGCAATTTAATTAATAATGATTGCTTATTCAGATCTCCCAATAGAGATGTTGTTTGCCATAGGCTTTCTGTTCTGTATCCATCTCATGCACTTAAAAACTGGCCCCGTTGTACTTTAAAAACCCTGGGTGCAGTTTTTAGAAGAGTAGGGAATTACCCTGGTATACTGATCCACTATCTTTTGCTGTTACTGGTTGGCTACACTTTGGGCGGTGTGGGTCTGTTAAGGGCCTAATCCGAATTTGCTAAATTGAGAATGAACTGTAAAACAAACAAGACTTAGACTATGACCCTTTAAGATGCTAATTCTATTATACTGTATAATGTACTTACAGTTTTGATGCAGTAACAAATGATGTAAAAGTAATGCACTCAATTAATCTTACTCACTGTAACAAAAGGAAACACTTATAATTACAACAATCATATTGTAATTGTTTATAGGCCAATTTAATCCACCAATCAAACAGGCCCATCATGCTCTGAAAGTTTATGATTTTAAAAAGATCAAAATCTACCTAGTCATTATATTTTAATAGTTCTTATCATTTAGGCAATTTGTATAGCGTGATATGCTATTTATGGGTGCGTCACATTGATGTACTATAGCAAAAGCTAAGTTTGTTTTAAAATCAGTGCGTTTTTAAGCAACTTCTATGTGTGTGATGTATATTATACTATTAGAAGTTAGTTAATTGCTTAACTATCTATTTTGATTTTTCTGTTTTTTTAAAAATGTATTGCAATATTAATAAAGACGAAGTGGAGGGATATAGACTGTAGTAGTATAGACTGTAGAATAATGATGACAGATACGCTAGCCAAGCAAGCTACACATTCAGTTCAATCTAGTATATCGTTCATATACAACATAAATTTATATTCATACTATAAAAAAACATAGTTGGGAATATACAATGTATGTTACCAATCAAATGATGTGAATTTAATGTTTTTCAGAACTTGTCATGTCAAGTACTGTTTTTTAGATGTTTTAACATTATAATGCTCAGTAATGTGTGTTTAAAAAAGGGAAGATAATGCGCCCTCTGTTGGTCCACAGATAGATAGATAATTAAAAGGGTTATTTTATAATGAATCCAAAGAATAGGAATAAATAAATGACTGAAATGATATAAATATGTTCAGCAACATGATGAGACTAATATGGGTATTCAGAGGAGTGGTATGTTCATGAATTCATAGTTGACTAAACAACATAAAGGCGGATGATTTATACAGTAATTTCATGCTAATAATTCGTAATGATCCAACACTGATCTGTTTGAAGTTCAGTGTGGTCAGATTAAAATATTCCACATGTGTAAATTAGTTGATTTACTACATGTCTTTGAACAAGTGTGAAACAAATTTATTTACTAGCTGTGAGTGCACATCAGATCTAATTAAATATGTCTTATAAATCTCATGCATATTCATTAGAACAGCTGTCAAGTTGGCATACAGACATAGTCAATATTTATGAGCTTATGATACTATATTATTAGAATATATATACCACATACTATAACCTTATTTGTATTGTGTGGGTGATGATAATGAGATGATATTCTATAATAACTAACAATATTTTTTATTCTTAATTATTGAGTATAATTATCTTTTTAAAGGGCAAGTCCGTATTTTAACATTTCTATTTGCAACCACAAATAATGGTACATTTTTTGTTAACCGGCGAAGCAGAACTAACTTTGTTAAAAAAAATTTCCTGGCTTATGAAAGAATTTTACACACAAAAATTTGAGAATCTATTTAGTGACTAGATTTTGGTATCCAATAATTAATTAGTTATTACATAATATGTGCTATCAATTGTATATTTAAATACAATAGACCAATTGCAAACATGCAATTTATTCAAGACAATTTGTAATTTTAATTATTCAAATTATCTTTTGCAATATGTTAGTAAAGAGCTAAGACAGAGAGTTATGTGTAGATTATTTGACAATATTTGTATATGACAAGCTTGTTGGTGACAAAATATCGTAATTGTCTCATATAATAGCCAATGAAGTTCTAAGCCATCAATTCTTTATGTTTGACCAAGACAAGGAATAAGTAGACTGAAAGGAGAACGGTGCGCGTGCATGTCAGTTGGTTAGTAATTGGATAAGGTGTTGGTGAGGGACCTCAAACTGTGTACTTGATGGTATACCCTAGCATTATGACAAAGACAAAGTGACCTTGGACAAGTTCACCAAGAATCTAAATAACTAATCTAATGATTTTGATTAAATCTTGTGCCGGTAATTTAACTCAGTTCATTTATTTAATCAACTAGTTTAATGAAAACGTAGTGCGCTGATTACTATTACTATTCGGCGCTCATCGCTTCCATTTAAGGCATCATAATGTCATTTCTTTCTACACATTCTTTCAATTTGCTTATAAATATTTCAATTAATATTTTTAAAAAAAGATCAATGATTAACTTTATAGCTTTGCTTTTCAAGTTTTCTGTAGGAAAGACTTTTTTTCTTTTATAACACACTTTATCTCAAATAGTGTTAAATTTAATTTAACTCTTAAAAACAAAATAATGTAATTCCTGTAAAACTGTAGGGTTTAATTTAATAATATTTAATCACTTTGACCAAAAACTAGATTTTTTTTAAACAATTTTATTAAACTTGAGTAAAAAATAAAATTAAATAATTTCAATCTAAATTTGGAGATGAGCAAACAGAATAACATGTCTTATTCCCCACTCCAATTTTGCAGTGTTCTATACTTTTTTCATGTAGCATTTTGATGCATGTGATCTTTCAGGTAAATACTGTATTGTTAAGCTGATGAAAAATTACAAAATTTAAAATCCATGTATATATATTGCTTACATTTTTTAAGTTTAATTAACTAATATTAATTATTAAATAGATTTTATTTGAATTGTAAATTCTCCAATAATAAATAGCTGATTCCAATATGATTATTAGATTTATTGAAGGTTTGTTATTAAAAAGAAGAGAAATAAGTCATAAAAAAAGTTTAAAAAATTAAATTGCTACGTTTTTATATCAATTATTTATGTATTTGTTTTTTAAAAAACATTCAACAAATTTAAAATTAATTATTGTTTCATAAGAAAATTAAAATATGAATATTATAGTATATTTTGAAATTATTTTGATATACACTAAATTAGTTTGTATGTACCGTGTACTAAACAAATGCTATACAACAGTGTGACGATGATGCAGTGCTATCATAATTCTCTTGATTGCCCATAAATAGGCCTAACTAGCATGTGATGTTTCATCAGCACAGGTGTATGGTAGCTTCTATACACGAGTCAATAGCCGGCAGCATATGATTGCTTTAGGCATGAGACATTATACTATTGAAAGGGCCTAATGAAAAGCATAATAATATACATATCCTTGACTCTTTCGCTTCTCTCATCCACTTTTGTCATGTCCCCTTTATACATACTTTTCTTCTCCTATCTTCTTCTTTCTTTCTGTTCTCCACCACTTTCTTATCCACTACCACCTCTCTTTCCTGTCTCCACTCATTCCCTTCTCCCCATGTACTTCTTTATTCTTGTACATGCCTTTCTTTTATTACTTTGCTACCTTTCCTGTCTTAATCACCTCTCACTACAACCTTTTCATCACCCACTTTCTTTCCCATCTTCACTCTTTTTCCCTTCTCCCCTGTACCTCTCCTTCTGTACATACCTATCTCTTATTTAGCTTCTTTCTTTTACTGTCCTTACCACCTCTCACTACCACCTTATCAACCTCTCTTTCCCATCTCTACTCCTTCCCCTCCTCCATGTACTTCTCTCCATGTACTTTTCCTTTCACATTTTCTCCTCTCCACATGTCCTCCACCTCTACATTTGTATCCACCACCATGCTCCTTTCCTTCCCCACTCCTCAACTGCCATTCTTGTGTACAACTCTTCTCTCATCACATCTATACTCACATCACCAATCCATCTTCTTGTCTTCACAACACATTGATAGTTACACAGTAAATCATGCATGGAAATTAATACTGAAAATAATACTCTATGTTGAAATATTTCATTGCGAGGCCATCAGATAAAACTTTTCAAAAGTTTATTATTTCTCTACTATTTTAGTAAACTTCAAACAAAATGATATGACCTTTGACTTATAAATTATTAAATGGAACACATGATGAACATTAAGATACTAATAGACTTAATTAATTATACAATGGTTATGAGCAGATAATATCTGGTACGTGTGGTATAATTAAATGTCAAGAAATGAATTAATTAAATAGTTTATTAGATATTTAATATCAAATTTCCTATTCATGTAATAAACAAAATAATGTAATCTTTAATAGGTTCTGCAGAGTGTATAAAAGTAGGCCAACTTGAATACGCTCTTATACTCTTTCAGTATGTTCTGATGACTTAACGAACCAATATACAATTAAATCTCAGATTAAAATTTGCAAACCCTTGACTTTACTGATGAATAAATAATGTTACTTACCTGTACTGTCAGTCATTCAGTCTTTGTTCCATCGTTATGCATTCATTCCAACTTCAGAAGTTTCAATTGTTCATAAAATACAAAACAATATATACAATATATATTACACAACATCGTAAATAGTTGATCTGATTCTATGTATGCGACTCAACCTTCACATGCTGTATGTATACCTATCATAGTGACTAAGTGATTACACTGCTGGGGTTTATTTGCCCTTTTATTTCAATTAAGTTGTGTGTACCGGTGATCAAAAACTTTGTCAATTTATCATCTTACTCTTCTTCATTCTCAATTATTAAGCTATCTGATTGGTCGATTGCTTAGTGTTGTGAATATAATTGTTTGAGCATGCTCTCACGATTGGTCAGTAATCTTAATAATTATTGAAGCTTTTGTCCAACTGTTGCTTTTCTTTACAACTCAGATCCCCTAAGTTACTGTAAAACATACCATAACTCAGTTGTAAAAATTATTTTTATAGTTTAAGTGTTATATTTATTACGAACCCTCCCCTCTAGTTGTAGTTGTAGTGGTGGGGATGTGCTCATGTAGACGGTTGGCCTCAATTTCAATATAATAATTTAGCATAAAGTGGATTGTAATTAAAGTGGGCTAATTATGAATATAAATTATTATTATGCAATTATTATGATACAATATTATTTTGGCTTTTTGAAAATTGGAGTGGCATGCCTAGCGGTGACATAAGCTTATGCATTTTTTTGCACTCCTTGTTATTATTATTGTTATTCTTTGTCAAATTAAAAAAAAAAATGTTTATTTTATGATTATAATTATATAATAATAATTATTATTAAAAATCAATTAATTATTAAAATATTTATTGATTCTTGTTGTAAAATATTCCACAAAAAGTACCGTAGCATAATTATGTTAAAGTACGATTATGTAGCTTCTCCAAATTTATACTTTATTTTATAGTAAAATTACAGATATTATATTATACCAAAGCTGCTTAATATCTTCATTGAAAAATATCCAAACTACAAAATATCATTTATGTAATGATATTAAATTTTGAGTAAGTTAAGGATTCAATGTTAGTTATGGGAATGATGCATGGAATGTATGGAATGGCTGCACTATGAGACTACATGTGGAATACTACAAGCAATTGTAGGATGTCTGTGTGTGTATGCTTTCTCACAGCTTGTGGTAGCACTCTGTGGGTGTTGATCAAGTCAATGCCTTAACACAGCTGTTTATCTTTTTACATTTCATTGTGTCGTTGTATATAATTAACCTGTATCATAACGAACGAAGACAATTTCATATTCAATTTTCTTCTAAAATTTAGTTGAATTTGATATTTATTGTTGGAGTAGTAATTTTACTACCACACATTTTTTTACCACAACTTTTCTATCAATAAAATAACAATAATTTAATTATAAAAAGTTTAGTGATTGACATTGTTATTATTGAGATATAGTTATTTTTATCTTTATAAAGTTGCAGAATATGTTTGTAAACGTAAAAATGTGATATGTAAAATCATTCATGAACTGTAACATGACACAGAGACATGTGCAGATGTGGATGGTTGGGCTAGTGTTCAGGCCTCAAAATAAAAAGTTTATGGAACGCTGTTTTAGACAACCCTTTTCTATGTATCATATATTTCATTTTTTAACATAGTATAATACATAATTGTTATATTGACTATACACTATCAAATTTTGTCATTAAAAAAAAATGTATTTTTGGTGATTGATAATAATTTCATTAGCCCTCGGTTGTCATGTTGTGGCATCATTACATCGATTTCGTTTGTTTAAATTTACCCAACAGAACTACGGCTTGTTGATGTCTGCAAGGCACCATAAAGAATGTAATAAACCAATAGATAATCAAGATGTTAAATCACAATAAAGTGTCTTATAGGTCAAACAAAATGTTAAAGTTGGGTAATTTTAGAAGTCTGTTTCTACATGTATACGTATTCAGCTGCCTACCTGTAAATATCATTTAATAACACTTGCCAACGCACAACAGATGTAAATATACATATCATAGCTCTGTTCATTTTCTTAATCTTAAATAACCAATCTTAAGTCTTCATTACTTTAGTTTACACTCCAATCCTATATTGTACTGTTTGTCTAATATTCTTATCTCATCTTTTTTTAAATATCGGTTACATCCTGTTATTGAAAAATAATAATCATAGCAATATTATTATTTTTATGCAACATGGATAGTTATTTATTGTCTGGTAAAGCAAACATAAAAAAGTTGCTGTTTTCTAAACTAAAATGTTTCCCTAAACATGGGTTTGCCATGTTGCTAAAACCTTACCGTAAATCTTCTAATAGTAACCCACACTCTAATAGTAACCCACACTCTAATAGTAACCCCCACCCCCCTTCTAATAGTAACCCCCCTTCTAATAGTAACCCCCCTTCTAATAGTAACCCACACTCTAATAGTAACCCACTACTCTAATAGTAACCCACACTCTAATAGTAACCCACACTCTAATAGTAACCCCCCTTCTAATAGTAACCCCCTTCTAATAGTAACCCACCTTATAAGACAATCTATAATAATACCCCCTACTCTAATAGTAACCCATGGGGGTTACTATTAGAGTCACTAAGCTTATGATGCAGCCGTATTTTAAATATAAGGAGATAATGCAGTGTTGATCTTGGAAGTGGGGGAGGATTGAGTGCTTTTGAGTTTATAAAATATAATTAGAGTTCAACCAAATTTGTTCATTCGTACTGTTTTATTATTTTGTTGCTGACCGGAAAAGTTGGGGGGGGTTTACTATTTTCAAAATACCTTATTTAGTCTCAGTCACTTGGGGTAGAAACCCCGCGTCTTCAAAGTGTTAAACTGTCATAATATTGATTAAAATAAAAAGTTTTTAAATGTTTTTAAAACTGTATTATAGTTATTGTTTAATGTAACTTGTCATTAACCAGCAATGGAAAACAAGCGGTCAGCAAGTGTCTTTCGTTTAGTTTGTGGGATTGTTAGCAACTATAGTTGTCGTTTCCCAACTATTTTCTCTTCGGGAATAATGCATCCATTGTGTTGTTGTTCTTTTTCCACTGATGGCGTGCCCTGCGTATTATAGGTGCTGTTTCCCAAATAGTGTCTCTTCGGTAATAATTCTGATGTTGCATACTTTTTCTTCTTCCATTGGTGTTTACAAACTTAACTTTGACATAATAGGGATGGGGATCAGTCTGGTGCTAATATGTAGGTCATTGAATGACCTTTTAAGACACAGATGGTCTTTATGTATGTAAACTGTAAATGTCAAGTAGATTGTAAAATAACGACAAATTAACATGCAAATGTGTGAACTAAATATTTACATATATCATTTCTTAATTTGATTTACGTTAGTTCATCTTGTGCTGTTCTTCATATGTTGTTCTACTATATATTAATCATGTCTAAAGGGATAAAGATTGGTTATGATTTAATTATATAATTCACCATACTTGGACGGATGTGGAGAGAAACCATAAAGGGCATGCCTTGAGGAATTTAAACCCTCCCCAGCATTCACCAGCTACACACACATCATACGCATAATGTTTTATAAATGTACTGTAGAATGAAAAATTACTATTAATGACTTTTAAATGTATAAAAGGGGGGGGGGGGGGGTGCAGCAGCCACTTCAAGACATGAGGCACTTGCGTTACCTGTTTTATTGAAAAATACTACGGACTTGAACTACCATTTACCAAATAAAAATCCAGTGTTCTCTAAAAAGACGGCAGACCAGAAACAAGGCCACGCCTGAGAGAGTGCAATATTTGTACTGGTTCCCGGCATAATTTGCGCATGGCCAAAGAGACCATTCAAGGCAAAATCAAGAACGTTTTTTGACAAGTTTAGCGCTCGTCCGCGGCGGCCGGTGCATGACGAGACGATGATCTCAAGAGTCAAGAGTGGTCACAGTTGAATGATTTTGTCCTAGGCTATGTTTCGTGTTCTTCTGCTGATGCAAAAACTCTAGGCCTATTCAAAGGTATTTAGCGATGGGCTTATATAGCCGGGCTTATAGCATCCATTATGCTAAAATACCTGCAAAATTTGGCGATAAATAGTGACATTTTGACACGGGTGGGCGGGCCAGGGACTTAAACTACTAATTTCACCCTGTCATTTCCCACACTTGTGCTAC
Source organism: Antedon mediterranea (assembly GCF_964355755.1). Taxonomy (NCBI): domain Eukaryota; kingdom Metazoa; phylum Echinodermata; class Crinoidea; order Comatulida; family Antedonidae; genus Antedon; species Antedon mediterranea. Next base: position 23,422,895 of record NC_092675.1, read on the forward strand.
CAACTCTCCATAATTTCCCACACTTGTGCTACCAGGCCCTCGAAAATATACCCGTAAATGCGGCACCTCCCCGTATGGAAATATTTAAGAGTGACCCCCCCCCCCCCCCCCCGGCAAAAGGGTGTGCTCCTCCATATTTGACATCAAAATTGACTTTTAATAACACTACCCATTCTAAAGGCACATAAAGCCAAAGTCATAATGATTTAGTTGTCCCCACCTGGAATATTTGTCAAGGCAAAAAAACTTTTACTTATCGTTCATCTAAAAGCTGGAATGAACTTCCAAATGAATTAAAAATAAACTTGCAAAATATGTCAATAACTTCATCCCAAAATACAATTAACGCAACATTTAAACTAAGTTTTCATTTCTAAAAGTGATTTCTATTTTTAGTGTATATTTTCTCTATTTATTATTCTGATTACTCTTTGTCTTTACTTTGTTATGTTGGTTATGATATTTTCAATTACTGTACCACTTTGAAAATCAGTGCACTAGTACTGAAAGTGACTGCAGAATAAAGAAAGAATAAATAAATTTTACATCTAGATTGGTCTTTTATTGTGACCATCAAAGACAAGATATGAATTTGGAACTTAAAATTGAGAAGTCACTATCGTCATATGCAAGTTCATCTTTCTATTTTTTCAACTTTATTTATAGAAGGTTAGACTGTTTGATCACTTAATATTATGGAAGTTAATATTCAGAGGCCATCTTAAATTTCATTACCAAAAAAAACAATACTGTAGGTACAACATTAATCATGATTACAACACAGGATACGAAATCATTATGAATCAAATTTATTCCGGCATATCATATTTTTGCCCTGCTCGATTGAAGATATTTAGTTAATCGAGCCTGAAACGTTTTGCTGTTACAGCAATTTATTATAATGTGACAATTCTCTATGATATAAAAGCACAATTCCATAAATCTGAAACCTTGGACAGTTATTGGTAGTTTTATTTTTAATTGATTAAATGACAAAAAAAACAATATTTGATTTTATTAATTTTAAAATAATATACTGATTACTAAAAATAATAATATGAATCCTCTTCAAATTTTAAATGTCAAATCTACAAAAACGTCTCATTCATATCGCGTCATTCAATTCATATGTATGCATTTCGTTCACATATCGCGTCTTAAAAAATATATCATCGAAATTTTGCGTACACTGTGTTCCATAATTAGATATAACTCATCACTCTCCGTTTCCAATGTTGAACAATCCAAGAAAAATAACAGATTACAACTAAAGGAAGTACTGCTTGTGTACCCCTCTAGGTATCCCAATCCACTAATTAATTGCTATATGATAACCTATTACCTTACTGTGCTCTTTAATTATTCGCATTTGTTACTTGACTAGCATTACTTCAGAAGTTACTTGAATACCGAAACTTCAAGACATTCTAAACTTTTCCTTATTCCTTTTGAAAACATATGGTCTACTGCAATCCTGATTGTACTAATCTTATAATTGCCTATCAAATATCATTAGGAGGGTGGCTATTGGCCCTTATCATTACATTTTGCTATATTCACCCATCTAATAGATGGATTAAAAAAAAATTAAATTTCTAGTTTTGACATTTTTTATTTTTTAAAGTAAATTTGTTTTAATGTATTTATTAAGTTCAATTTGTTCATTTCATAAAATTTATTTACAAACTCTGATCCGCAAAAACTGAGAATCTAGGAGATCAGTGAATGAAGGCAAATACACAAAAATATGATTAAAAAACGAGCGAGCCTAAATATTCGGTTTTAGTGTGTTGTTAAAGTCATTCTATAAATGACATGTGTGTATTCTTTGTCTCTGTACTGTTTCTGTGTGTATCTGACTTAATATAATATAGTTTTCGTTAGTTCTCTTGGCAATGCTAGTTGACACAATTGTTGTAGTATGTTGTATGCAGGGTGTGGTAGTGTACATTTTATTGGCTGTACACTGCATTATGTTTTTACTTTCAACAATTGCTGCTGTGCTATAACAGCTGATGTACAAACTTACATGTTTCACAGTGACAAGAATGTAATTCGTTATTGGAATGCCTTCCTTCTTCTAGTGATACCTTCTTGCCACAACCTATGCATCAACTCTGAGAAAACAAACTCAGTTTGACTTTTAAAAGGCTTTTAATTAGGTTGATAGCAGAAGAAAGTTCATTCTTGCAACATTGTAATGGGATATCCATCAGATACCAGCTTTGTTGGGCCTATATAAACATACCATCTACACAACCACTTTATGTGTCAAAACAGTTTCTTTGTTGGTATTTATGTAAAAGTCAATATTTTAACATTTTGTACTATGTAGTAACTTTCATTCATCTAAACATATCTTAAATATCTTTAAGTACGAACATTCTATTGTTATTAAGAGAGAGCGATATTCATATATACTGCCCATCAATTAGTAATAGTGATTGGACTGCATTTTGGAAAAAACATAAACATTTTGGCACATATGGGATTTAATATGTATAATACTTAAGCTGGGAATCACCAAAGACATCATTAGAGGTATTCATCAAACAAAATTCGTAGAATGAAAGAAGAAGACAGAAAAAAAAGATCCTGACAATAACTAAGTGTGGATAATTAAGTTAACAATAGCCATAAAGGTGACAGCGCCCTCATATGTTTTTCATAATGGTTTAATTAAATTAATAATTCCACACTTTTATAATTGTTAGTATTGTTGTATTCTGTGATTGGTTATTTGCAGTTTACATTACTGTGTCACCATCAGTGATTGACCAGTACTACTAGGCTGATCACAGTAATAGGACCACGGACCTATAAATTAGATTTATAGGTCCATGGATCTATAAATTAGATTTATAGGTCCATGGTAGGACTTAGATCTTGGCGCTTGCCATCTTTTGGTCCTGGGTTCAATCCTCGATCTGACCTTTGACAGCGTTAGAATAGAATGAAAATTTTTAATCTGCTTATAATGGTGTTTTTATATAAATATTCTGATTTAATGTGTTATATGTATTCCTTCAGGATGTAACAATTAGAAAATTATCTGTTTCAACATTTTTACCGTTTGTTTATTTTATTTGAACCATATTTAATGAGGGTGATCCATCCAGCGATTGCTGATCATTTGGAACCCTCAGAACAGATACAAGACAAAATACAACAATAACAGTAAAGTTAAAGCAAAACAAAAGCCTAAAAATAAAATAAATTTCATGAGAATTAAAAATCTAGAAAATTTAGAATATACGTTAAGCAAAAATAATAAATATATATACTTAGATCTGTTTGTACTGTGACATACAGTACAAGATATTTCTTTGGTTCATCTCCCCAAAGGGTATACTGTAGAAACATGTTATACTCTCAGAGTGGGAATGATAGGATGTCACTTTCAGCTAACATTGCCATGGTCAGCGAAATTATAATATATGAAAAACAATTACGCTCAAACCCAAATTAAATCGCTAAGGTCATACTAACAAAGGATGAACATACAAACACGTTGCTGTTTTTTGATTTATAATTAAATATCGTTAGATAAAAGATACATAAAATATGTACTTGACATGAAATTCAACTTAACTGTGACGACATAAGTACTCCAAGCAACTGACCGCCCTTCACATTAACGCAGACATGTCGCATAAGCGCAGTTGAATTGAGTTGAGAAAACTTGAAACAATTTATCACATGTATGTTGGATAGGTAATCACAACTAGTAGCGAATTGTAATAGCCTTTATGGCAAGGGTTTGAAGCTCACTCGCTCCATGACTTTGGTGGTAGAATGAGTCTTTTCGGATAAGGACCAGCTGGTACAACTTTCGAGACAAGTAGGGGGTTACTCCGGTGTACTAGCTAACACCACCACTGTCGTAGACAGAATGATTTGTACCATAGTTGGCAGAATCAACATGAGGGAACCCTTAGGGGAGAAGAATGTTGTTGTAAAGGTGTATCATCGAAGTCCATTATGCCATGTTGCGGATATGGCGCTATATAAATCTCCACCATTATTATGTTATACAGTAATAAACTAATCCCGTACTACAATACATGTCACCAATCCCGTACTACAATACATGTCACTAATCCCGTACTACAATACATGTCACTTGGAGATCATCAAGCATAATGATCCCCTTTGACTGTCATGCTTATCAAGACAGTGTATTGCATGGCTGCAGTGAATCTATACACCCAGTAAATTCCAGTGCTTAAGATAAGATACAAATCTAACTAACATGATGAAAATATACCCCTACATCTTTCAATCGTTCCACATTTCCCCATGTAAACATTTCAGCATAGCATCACTATAAAGTCAAGTGCCAGAGCCTAACAACATTATATGGCTAATGTGTATTATAGTAATGGTACTCTACCTGTGTTAAATAGTGTATAATCCAATGGTAAAGTCTACGGTATCTTCACATGTTACAAGCCCACTCAAAATCATATTGGAAATAACTGCTTTCTGAATTATATTGAATATAGCTTGTGAATGTGTGGGTGTTATGTATGTTATCAGGTATGCAAATAGCAAATTCAACTTACTACTCTCTGATTAATTCTCCTTATTCTTGATCCTGCTATTTATATATTCCAGTGGTTTACTCCCACTCATTTTTTCTCTATTTTCATCCACCATCTTGATGATAACAAAACATGATCGCTTTATAGTATAATTTACATCGTTACTTTACTTAATATCACATCACTTTCTTTACACTCCGTGTACAGAAAGTAGTACTATGTTTTGTTTAGTAATCCTAAACAACATTAAATATTTTTAATATACAAATATGTTTCTGCTATTAAGATTTTATGTACATTATAAATATTCTCAATACATGACCACTCTTTATTATGTTTTGAATTTATAATTATTTATTATAACTATATGTCATTTTAATGTACAGTATTATGTTGTGTTTCATAATCATACTATAAAACTAATCTATGGTTAAATATAAGCTTACCCCAGCGTACTGTATTCATCTCAGCCCCTGTTGTCGTGGAAAGATGAATGATCACCATTTGGTGGCAGCACTCAACACAGCGGGACCCTTAAAGGAGATGAAAGGGGTTTAGTGATAATGTGTTGGATGCTACACTTAAAGTTCCATTGATCAGACTTTGGACGACTGGACACAGGGGTTCTGCAAGGTTGCACCAATTTTATGAAACAGTTTGCCACATATACTAGGAACGGATGACGTTCAATATCCTTCTCCCCATAAGTTACGTTCACATGGAGTGAACACTGAAAGATGACGCTGTTCAATTGTTTATATGATTTTCCATTATTTAAAAGCATGGCGTTGTCTTCTGTTTCATGAAATTTAACAATAGCAAGGGTCCTTTCATGTCGTACTGCCACCAAACAGGCCGAAAGATTCACTGGACTTTTTAAAGTGGACACGAGTCAGATGTGTACTCTGGACCTCCGGTTTTACTTGTTTCACTCACCAGAACCATGTTCGAGAAGTGAATTAACCCATGCTGATCGTATGGCTATGGATTGGAGCACCTCTGTCTTAACTGCTTGGCCACAGTGTTATGCTTTTTTTTCTTCTTTTGGTTTATTTTTACTTTTCCTTGAGCACATATCTAGTTTATCGCTTTATAAATCTAAGTATAGTCAACTCTCCCAATACTGGACACCTCGTTTTCTGAAAATTCTGGTATTTCAAATTTGTTTTTAATGATTAAAATGGTATTGGGACATTTTGGATCTCAAGAGTCAGGTTTTGGGAAAGTTTCCGGTTTTAAATTAGTCTATCTTTAAGTGTGGTTCCCACTAGAACGCAATGCCACATAGGAACGTATCAACACAAGGTGCTCTAGAACCGATGACGCAACAGTGCTTCAAACATTGCTGTGGGATATCAATCAAAATTTGATTTCACACAGACAGGGGCAAACACAATTATTGGAAGAGCATTTTCTTAAGTTGCGTAGGTTGTGTTACATTATGTCACTAGTGGGAACCAAGCTTTAATAGTTCACTTTTAATCAATCTAAACATAGAACCTTACACCTCCATCTTAAACGTTTCTTAACTTCATGCATGACCTGTAAATTCTGAAAGTTCAGAGTCTCTGTAATTTTGTATTTTCCCTGTTTGATACACAAATAAATGCATAAAAAAACTGTAATAATACTATAATTGTAAATTAAAAATGTGTTATTTTTTTTTTACCAGGTTTTGAATAGTACTATTATCTTGATGAAATGAAATTAGTTGAAGTGTATATCTATCAAGTATCAAGAAATCACTGGTGATGCAGAGATGGATTTAACATCCAAGAATTCTTTACCTATGTAAAGTAAGTTTTACACAACTACAAGTTGAATAGATTTAATTATTATCTCGGTGAATATATAAAACATTTGCATTTTGCAATACAAGATGACCATCTTTATGCTTCAACAATAATGAGATCAAATTGTTAGTGCCTGGCCTATAGCTGCCCAGGGATAGCTGTTTTTTTTGTTGGAATCCATAATAGTTTATCAACTGAAAATGATAATTCTACCGGTTCACGGTGTATTATAAACCCCTTTGTTATATAAATTTAGTATTTGTAGTTGAAAGTGTGCATAATGTCCAATATTTTGTGGCAATCGGATGCGTAAGCCAAAAACATTTCCAGATTTAATTGTAAACTTATTCCTGACGTAATTTGTAGTTCATACTAAGTACATTGAGAATACTTGCAAAAAAATATGCAATTAATTCTCGGGTGGGACTCGAACCCACGACCTCCAGATTCACACTTACTCAACACCCTGACGCAAAGCTACTCCACAGTAATTACAAACAATTACAAACTTATATTCCTACTCATCAGTACTGTAGGTTCTGTATGAAAAGCGTTGTTTGAATTCAGTAATGCATGTTTGACTAGTCTGGTTGGAGAAGATCTATCTCATCAGACTTCTATACAAGCGATGCGAGTGGATCTTTTTCGCGTATTATAAAATAGGTTGTCTTACAGTAATCCATGGTGCAGCCTACACTACATACATACAGTTATTTTATTTATTGTATTCTCACATTACATTACATTGGTAATAATGATTTTGTTACCAGTATGTTAAATAATTACTATTTTAATGAGGCCCACATAAACACCCACACTCACTGTTTTGTGAACTCTAAAGCCACACTGCGGAAGTTACAAGCAGTTACAATACAGATATATGCCTGTAAATATGCGCATAATTACTCTCTTTAAATATGCATTAACGTTGGCTGAACTGTGTAACACTACACTTTTACGATTCATTTTTAAATATGAATTGTGTTTTTTAAGATTATAAAACATTAACTATCATTTATTCTTTGAGTCATTTAATGGCACAGTAATGAACGTAAAAAAAAATCATATCAAAATTGGTTCTTCAGACGAGAAACTAGAAAATTAGCATAAGTTATATAAGTTTAAAACCCTGTAAGTACACTGATAGTGATACTAATATATTCAATTCAATCTTTTATTTTGAAATCTCTGCTTCATTAAAAAAAACATAATTCTTAGGTGCATGTCGAACCCACGACCTCTAGACCACCGAGAATGCGCTGATAGTTAAAGTTAGAGTTAAACTCATCCCAAGATCAATCAGAAAATTCACAAGTTACACTGTTATAATATGATTATGAAGAACATTAAAATCAGAATTTAATAATTATCATTTTAATGATTATTATTTGTAGCCTAGGTAGGTGCATTCACCACTCAAGAATTATTGAATCTAGAAAGTTATTGTGTTCTTCATAATCATATTATATAATATATAGACTAGTGTTTACTATTGTTTAGATTTACCTTTTTCCTTTTTTTTTGTATCTCCATTGAGATCCAGCCACTGATACCCACAGCATTGTCATTTTTTCAGTATTCTGCCTATATGATCTGCCAAAATGTTGCTTTTATTATTGTTTATTTTACCTTGTATTTTAATTGGAAATAATGTGATAAAATAATCGATAATTAACATTTAAAAAACTACAAAGGTCTTCATTTAACTCTAATCTTTACCCAGCTAGAAATGCAACATGTTTGAGGGGAAAAAAAGTTGCCAAATTCTGAAACTTTACATTTGCTGGTAGTGTATGCTTATGAAAAATAAAAAATTTATTGCACAATATTTGTTTATTAAAGGTATGGAATGTTTGCCATTTCCGATTCATTGTTTTTCACCACACATTATGCAAAATTGATACAAAAATATCAATAATCATTGATAGCAGTTTATATAATAATGATGAAGGATTTCCGTTTCTAATTAACGTTTATTCATTTACCCACACACTGTTCATTGATAATATTGATAATAATTAGCATAACTATTTAATAACATTGGAAGCCAATCACTTGGTATTTGATATTTAATATCATATGTCAATCAGGCAATAGTATTTCAATTTAAAATTACCATAACACAGCTATGAAAAAAACACACTTATGCAAGCAGTGCAGCGCCACCATTCCTGGAACATACCTTTGCTTTATTGACAGTCTCGTTTTGGTTTAAATTTTGTATTAATTTTACACATCCTTAAAGTTCTGTCTACATTATCAATCTAGTTGACAAAAAAGTGTGATGTGCCCAAATATGGTAGTGGTATGCCCAAATATGGGAGTGATATACCCAGATATGGGAGTGATATGAAATCATCATGTCCATATATGGGCACAATTGCATTTTTTGTCACATACACAGTTTGATAGTGTGGATGGATTGGCACACTCATAATAAAATCATAGATGCTGAGACAGACTAAGAGGCTCACGCTTAACTGTTGATTAGCATTGGTCGAGCATGAATATTAAAACGTGTTTACAAGATAATGTTAGAATTATTTTAACTGTATGCTGTCCTCACAAATGACATGCAACTAAAGAGGGCAGTATTTCAAATGTTGTGATTATCATAAATTTATATAGTCGACTTTCCCAATACAGTACTATAACTCTCTGAAATACACTGTTGTTAAGATAGAGAAGGAAATGTTGAGTATTTTCTGATCATGGGGCTACAATCTGTGTCTTATAGCCACACAACCCCACAATGTATAATTTGTTCTACCTACTTTGATCACTTAATAATGTGTAATTATGGTTAGAATTTCACTTTTTTTAACTTTATTTCTTTTTCGATTTATATGAGCCAAATTATCTGTGTTGGAAAAACACAATTTTGCCTAGTTGAACATAAAAGTCCCAGGTGAATGCTGTTGTTAATCAGTTCATGACAGTATAGCAATAACATAAACATTACTGTACATAAATTTGTATTGGGGTCTGTTTCTGCTGCATAACGCAATTTAACCGGTTATTTTAAAATAGATTAAAAATAGATAACAATAACAAGACCGCGTTTCTGCTCAATTTGTGCTCTGAAATAACCGGTTAAATCTATGGGTGGTCGTCATAATTACCCAAAATGCAATACACTCAGACGGAAGTAGTAAGTTTGGCTGTTTGTTTACATCGACGTCGTGAGTACACACGTGTGTATATCGCCGAACATCTCAAACATGTTAAAATAATAAAATGTTGTCTCCAGGTCTACAAGTTTTGTTTTTTGTAAAGCCTACTTACCATCGCTAATAAAATTAATTCTCATGGCGCCTTCAATAACATGGGGAGGGTCGTGCAGCGCCCGATCGCCTAGGATAATTTTTATCTAGCCTAATTCCTCAACAAAGGCGATGACATACGGCCCTTCCCACATGAACGACTGTTGTCTTTCGCGAGCGCGGTCCTACAAAACACCAAACGGAAACAAAAACGAGACTCAGAATGTTGCAATACTTACCAAACGAGAGTAGATAATTGTTAATTAATTATGAAAACCCAACTTTTATAGCAAAAATCGTCCGAATTTTTGTTAAAAACGATGAGTTTAGCCACAAAAACTTAAATCAAACGAGAGTATCCAAGTCATAGAATATCGCACGCACATAGTGCCTTTAATAAAATAATGAGTATTGAACATTATTTCGTATATTTATGTAGGCCTACTAACAATAACATAAATAATAACACATTTCTATGCTTAATAAAATCATATTTAATATATTATCAAAGGCTCCATGATTACCTTTGTTTTCGGTCGATGGGATGTTTTTCTAAAAAATTATATTATGTAAAACGATCAAAGTAAGATTGTTCGTTGTTCTCCTATTAAAGGCACTAAAGGGCGTGCCATAAATACGCTCGTATAAAATTTGGGTTTTCGTAATTATTTAACCATTATCTATTCTCGTTTGGTAGGTATTTGAAACATTCTGAGTCCCTTTTGTTTCCGTTTTGGTGTTTATAAGACCATACCCTTCGCGAGCGTGTATTAACGCCTCAAATTAGCTTGGGTGGTAAGTCCCCGGAACTCCACCCCGAATTCCTTTTTTACTTTCGCAAAAATGCTCTTATTTATTTATCTGTGAATCTTTTCTATTGCCTGCCATCCTTCCCCGTACTTTCTCTTTCCCCCACAACTGAATAACATATCTTGTGATTTCATTCATCCACATACATGTTCACTTCTTCTTCCGACTGTCAAAACCACGAGGAAAACACACATCGTACGCGACGGTATCTGACCCGGAGTCACAACTGTCAATCAAATAACCGTTATTTCGTGTTGCAACTAAGAATTGCTCAGCGATAACCGGTTAAACGGCGTTCTAACACCGATTTATATTGGTGTTTTTAACCGGTGATTTTGCGCTGCCTTTTAACCGGTTACCACAAATTTGTCCTGTTTCTGCTGCCAAGAAAATGAAGTTAATTTATTCACACCGATTTTAATTTATTTACACCGATTTTAACCGGTTATTTTTTATGCAGCAGAAACAGGCCCTTGGATACAATTAATGTACCCAGGTATTCAGAACATCAATATGGAAACATAAAAACTTGATTTGGCCAAAATGTATGGTAAAACAATTGGTGTAGCTCAATGACCCACACCATGCAACACTGCTTCCTGGTTTTGCCGACCATACAAATGTCAAAACATGACAGCAAGCAGAATGAAACAACATCTCAGCCAATGAGTGTGTTGGCCAATCAGAGAGACCTTTCATTTTCACAACATGAATATGCAGATGTCACGTCGAAAAATCATTCTACCCATGCTCAGAAACATATGAACATGCGCAAAATGCTGTTTGACATAAACAGTTTTAAAAAAAATTTGTACATCAAGAATTACTGAAATTAATTTTAGCAGGTTTAGAGTTAGTTGGAGTGAACGAAGACAGATTTGGTATATATTTCACAGTATCTTTATTCAGTAATAAAAAACATAGGACCACAGTGAAACAATGAATAACGGAAGGAGTAAAAAGTGCTGAATTGACATATTGTTGTTTATAGATTCATAAAAAATGTATATAAAACTATTATAAATATACATTAATTATTAATAAGCTTAAGTTACACTTAATAAGATTCAAACATAGGCTGCATTTCTAGGGGTATACTGCAGTATACACCAATATTTTATTTTATTTACTTATATTTCATTACTACTGTACTAATATTTTCTAATAATTTCATAAAATAAGAGACAGAACTGTTTTAAAATCTTTCAGTTTTAGATATTTCCTTTCTTTCCTAAGCTGCTGATGAGAATTTTTTTTGATTCTGGGAGCAAATGATTGAAACATTTTACTTAGTTTTTTAACAAACAAATTGGAATACAAACTTTGGTTAATTTCTTACATTCTCGCTTAGTATTGCAATTGTATTATTTTGTTTTCCATTTTGGAATAAAATTTTCAGTGAAATGAAATGATTTTAGTACTTCTTAAACCAGAAATTAACATCATTATCATGGCTTGAATGAATATAAAAATTAATACATTTTTAATATCTGTTTATTTCATGATTTTAATATTTAAAAAAAAGTTGTTCACATCACTTTAAATGTGGAAAAAAAAAATTAGTTTTGTCTGGCTGCCAGGTATTCACTTTATGGTGCATCAAAACAACATAGCGAATGAGACTTGTGAATAATATATGTTCTTGTCTGATTGTATAGTCACATATTAATACAGGATTACAATTTTCTGGCCAATGTTAAAGCCATAGAATAAATACAAATTTAGCAACATGATTACAGCATGCAATTCTTTTATATATTGTACATTTTTTTTATGTAAGTGACACTTATTATGTAATGAAACCATAGCTGGCGAAGAGAGCATCTTTATTGTGATTATAAAAATACAGAAATAAGTAAGGGGAATCTTAATCTAATCCATGTACATTTTAAAAATGTACATTCTTGAAAGCGCTAATTTAAGTTAAAGTTAAACATCAGTTAATGTGAGATTTCAGTATTCAGTATCTTTACATGGAAATCATTTTGAATTGCGACTAATAGAAAATAAGTGATAAATACATTTCAAAATTAAAATACAGATATTTCTATTATTGGTTTTTTGCTTGGAAATTTCCCAATTATTTTCAGTTTGATGACATTAGTAACTACTGTACATTGCTATTGTTTTCAGTCACGCTTGAATAGTTTCCCTTCGTCAAGTTTGGTCATGTGGTTTTTTTTATTGTATTATTTATGCACATGTCATTTTATGTCTTTTTTTTTTCTTCTTTTTTTATTGCTATATTTGGTATGAGAATTATATGGTATAAGTTTGCCAATGTTTTTCCAAGTATGGCATGAGTATGATTTAAATTGTGTTAAGAGTTGACCACCTTTTGATTAGATGTTTCCATGAAGTCAGTTATCATTGCAGCTCTACCACACAGCCCATATTTGTATTATTTTATCAGGCCCTGGGATGTAGGATTTGGTTGTAGGGGGTGTGAAACAGACAAAATAAAGTATCAAACAGCGAATTCTGGCATCACGCTGATACTGTACTTTGCTTTTTAGTGTTAGGGTGCAAACTACTACTGTATGATGGCTGTACCAATTAAGGTTTCTTTTTTAACTCTATCGCAGTCATTAGAGGCCACTGATATGAAGAAAACCACATGCTTGTCTATATTGTCGAAAACATTTCATATTTGGAACTTGACGCTTCCTGCTCATGTTGTTGATGCAGATACAATCATTGCTTTAGTTCAAAAAACATTTTGAGAAGTCAGAACAGGCCTAAACTAAAAGACGAACAGTATACTACTATAAGCCTACCAACAAGCAAAAATAGGAACAATTTCAAATAACTTGTTAAATAGAATTCTAGAAATAATAGTTAAAAACACCCAATTGAGGGTGTTTACTGGTTATCACTGTCATTCAACTACATCCTAAAGTGCATTGCGTTTTGGGTAGTGTTAGTTGACCACCAACTGAATTAAATGATTAGCTGATTAGCAGAAATGTGGTCTATATAAACAATACATATTTTTTCAAACAAACAGTTATTCCATGTTATGCAGGGAGTTTCCCGCTGCCAAGAAAATGGAAATATTTTATTTTTGGTGCAAAATGTATAACCAGTTGGCTCGCCGTAGAAGCAGAGCTTCATATAAAAATCTAATCTTGTTGTAATTTACTTTGACCCACTACACTTTGATTATATAATTTTCACCTTGGATTTACTTTTTAGTACTTATTACCCAAAGATTGAGGGAGCTGTATTATATGTGCAAAAGTGCACTATTTGTAAACAAGCATTGAATATTTTAGTGTTTACATTTGAAGAAACTTGTAATCAGGATAGTCAGCCAGACCCTGCGGAATGATCGCACTCGTCAGTTAAAGGTAGATAAGTAAGAAACTTGAAAGTGAAATTATCAGATCATTTTTTTCCCCAAATTGATTAGTTTTTTTTTTATAGAAAGTACTGTTTAGTAGTAATTACTTCTGGTTATTTTCAGTTCACACACATTTATCCAGGACTGACTTTATTTTTTGTTTATGCTATTAAATAGAACTGCTTTGAAAATGTAATGATATTATGATGTTACCTATATCTTAAAAACTGTCAGAAATTTTGAAATTTGTTAGAATTAATGTTTTTAAAATTTGTCAGAATTAATGTTTTTGAAATTTGTCAGAATTAATGTGCTATATCTACATTTTAGCGCGTCTTAGTTTGAGTATTATGTCTAACATATTACTACCTAAATAGATTTTTAATGTAACTGGGTATAAACAACCTTCAATATCTTCATAATGTTTTCATATTAGTGTCTTTAAAATGGGTAGCAATTAGTCTATCCATTCTGTGTAGAACTACAAGGATTTATTTGAGGCACTTTCATGAGAACATCACAATTGCATTGTCTTGATTCGAAACTTGTGACCAAAGTGGTTGGAAAAGCTCACAATAAGAAAAAAATAGCAAAAACATAATATTTTTAGTTTTGATTTGGTTGAAAGAACCCACACTATACTTACTTGATCTTCAAGCCTTTGGGTGTTGATTTCACCGCCGCATTTATTGTAGACTTCTTGTACGATGTAATCTGGTTTCTGGTTGAAAGATTCTCTTTAGCTTACAATTCCCATTTTCAACAATCGTAAAACTTGTAAATGGTTTGAAGAATCTTTAACTTTAGCATTTCTATAATCAACTCACTTACAAAACTGATAACTGTTTGAAAGAATCTCTTTGGCGGTATGATGATCAACCCTACTTACAAACTGGTACTGTAACTGCATGGTTGAAAGAATATCTCTTTAGCTTTGAATTCCTATTCTCAACTCACTTAAAACTGGTTTCTGGGTGAAAGAATCTCAGACACAAAACATACTTCTTTACATTCCATACAACGTTAAAAACAGTATGGAACAATAAGGAAGTATGTGCTGTAAATGAGTCACTGAGAATATCTTCTGCAGACTTCTAGTTGATTCCATATTCTAATTATTATTATTATTAGGTGTAAAATTAATTTCAAACATCAAAATGTACAGTTTATTGTTTATAGAACATACCTTAATATTTGTTAAACCAGTCCATCAAATTTAAGATTGTTTTTCCAGATTTTGAAGTTCGAACATCAGAAGTTGCGCAAAGTTTCAAATTCAATTTCTTCATTTTTTATACATTTTCTGTCAAAAATAATACAAAAAGAGTTTAGTAGAATAGAGTAGCTTCTACTCGTACAGCTTCGTCTGTCTAATAGCTTTAAATTTCACAATTTGACCAGAATCAGCCATATAATTAGGCTATTCCATTACACAAGATGGGGAAGTTGATATTGATATAGACTAAAGTGAAAGAGAAAAACAACAATGAGTAAAAATTTACAGGCTGGGAACCTCCCTTTGTAGTGAATGGTACAAGTGAAAGTATTGTAGAATGATTTGGCTTTAGTCCCATCTTACATTTGTGATAAATCTAGGCCTTATTAGAAAGTTTCCGTTTTTGATCTACAATTCCTTCCTACTAAATTAAGCAAATCTCAACTTCTGCATCTTTTCAGTAGTTTGATTGGGTGTGTATTTAATATAGGGAAATACAGCAATTTGCCCGTGTCCGCTGATTTAGCAAATCTGATTTTAACATCCTGGGTCATGTGGGATCTGCAAGATCTCAGTTGTCTGCGAGTTAGTCTGGCGGCAAATATAACAGGCACATAACATACATCAGGCACGTATCAAGCTTCAAAGTAGTGGAAATCTTGAAAATCTAAACTCAAGTCGTTGGCTTGAGTCGTTGCTCGGGCCAGACTAATTATATCTGCCATATCTGGCAGTGAACCACTCTTTGTTTGCAGGAGACTGTGTTTTATGTTTTTAGTAATTTCATTAACATCCACAAATGCTATGTGAAGATAAATAAACTTGACGAATCTCAAGGGAAGATCTAACCATACCACTGTAGCATGCTACAACTAGTTTGTAACAAGGTTATACAATATCATGATTTGTTTTAGCACATCTGTGCGCTGAATGTGTGCGACACCTGTATTGATCAATACTATGTCTACCAATCATGGGCAACATTGGTCATGCTTCATTACCTGTGTACATTATGCAAGCAGTCAATTGAGAAAGTCTTACTTTATTACCATTATCCATGATTCTATGAATAGATTGATTAGAAGTTAATTGGCGTTCTACTTCAATCTTACTTTAATTTGGTTGATT
This sequence comes from Antedon mediterranea, assembly GCF_964355755.1. Classification (NCBI taxonomy): domain Eukaryota; kingdom Metazoa; phylum Echinodermata; class Crinoidea; order Comatulida; family Antedonidae; genus Antedon; species Antedon mediterranea. Next base: position 23,438,992 of record NC_092675.1, read on the forward strand.
TATTATAATACTAAATAGTAAAATGTAGATTGTTTATGTATTAATTGTAAAACATCTAAGAATTATTGGATTTATTCTGAAAGTAAAAAATTAGCATTGTTAATTTGTTAAAATGGACTGTTCTTTGAATTGTTAATGTGATTATTCTCTCCTAATTAGCATATTTGGAGATGTAATTTTAATCGCTGCATCTTTTCGCTGATACAGTACGATACACTAAACTAAAATTTGAAACTAAAGTCATTTCAATTCTCTAATAGTAAATTAATTTATAATGTTGTCAGTTAAATTCCCAAATTGTAATTCTATTCTGCATGTCATTACAGGAGCTTACATTGCAGCACAGCATAAAGGTCAAAGTTTAATCTAATTAACATAAACTGGAGTTTAGATATGACCTGCTGTAGGCTGTACAGTGCATGATGAGATTAAAGTGTAGATATTCATAGTTAAAAACGCATAAATACAAATTGTATCAATAGGCTGGTAGGTGAAACAAGAAAGGAAACAATTTTACTTGTGTTTTACAGTATTTTCTCTTCTGTAACACTCTAAGAGAATAGAATAAATTTGACTTTATTATTTGACTATTATTTCATACAGCAATATCTGCAACTTAGAATATACTCTACACTACTTTCTTTATCTAACTATATTATTATGTTAAATCCCTTTTTAACACTTTTTGAGAAAAAGAAGACAAGGAATAGAATATTACTTACCATGGCCAAATAATATGATGAAGATGATTGTGTGTTAAAGAAGACTTTCAAAAATGTCCTTCAAAACAAAATTAACATAAGCAACATTATTTATGTAAAATAACAGCTATTTACTAGAAGTAGCATCAGTACTGGGGAATTCCTTGGTTGCATGAAGAATGTTTCCATAAAAAGGCCCAAGAACCGTTAGCACATGGTATAGAATGTCTGTATGGTCTGAGTATGTCTACACACAACTGAGATGCATCCAAGAATGATGACTATGCCTATTCTGTGATGTCATCACATTGGAATGTTTTAGCTAGGACTCTCTGCTTGAACCTATTTACAAATATGGCAGCATCCACCATGTGCTATATTATTCTAATTCCTTCTTCAACCATCAACATTAAAATCATTAACATATTAACAAAATACAACGTTCATTCATAAAAGCTGTTACAAATATAGTTGTAGTAATAGTATGTAACTACACCTATTTTCAGTTTATTGGTTGTACTGTTGTGGTGTGTGGGAAAGTGCAATGTTCCAGTACTGTAGATGATTTAAAACATCTGTGTAAGGCATGTTGGCATTGGCCTGCTCTAGTAATTTAGATCCTTTACTGGATTTGTGACCTCCACAAACTTAAAATAACTCAACATGTATTATAACTACATACAATTACAGTGCTACAGTATATTTGTATTTGTAGTTCTACAAGCCTACAGTTTTATTTTAGGAATAAGAAAGTAAGGCAAAGAGGAAATTAGTAATATAGGCTCAGCATGGCCACAGTGAAAAAACAATGGTCATGGAATGTGAGCTATGGATGCAGTAAATACCTTGTAACCATGGTGATATGTAGGTCAAATTAAGGCCAAATGAAAAATATGACACTGGCTGGTAGTGTCTTTATCCTAAGGTTGGACAACACAATTTTAATTTGCAAATTACTCCTGGGCCATACATACAATATATCATTTATTTCTGGTGCCTGATTTATCAATAGTGTGTACATTTATTATTACAAGATTTAAAGTCAACCTTATTGTAAAAATTGATTGAACTTTTGTATCTATCAGTTTTTTTAATGAATTGCATAATACATAATATGAATTTTTATAGATAGTGTTAAATGCACAAAGCTTCTAAGCGCTTCACATTATTACCCTGGTAATTTGTTGGATGAAACAGAATATGTATGGAAACATACTTCCATAATGCAGCTAGTAATTGGCACAATTGTGTTTTGACCTTACCAGATACCCATTTGTACACCTGGGTGGAGAGAGGCAAATGTAGTAAAGTGTCTTGCCTAAAAAGGAAGCAGTGCAATGAGCGTTGGATTCGAACTTATGATCTCACGATCAGTAGTCCAAAATCTACACACTGTGCCACATGTCCTTACATACTGTTGAGTTACCGTAAAAAGTAGAATAAAATGATTTTAAATAATTACTGGATGTTGTAGGATTTGATTTATTTTTCTGATCATTTTAGTATTCGTGGAGATCATTTGTTCTTAAACCAGTTGTTGGTCTAATAATAATATTTGTTCAAATGTCCTGTGCTAGATTGGGTAGGCCACCACATTTTGTTTGACCCTATAAGCCATTGTACTAAATGGTTTATACAGTATTATAAGATGTAAATTTATGTTGAGGAGATGATGGATATGCATGTGTTAAGGTTTATATATATATTGACCCAAAGTACCAGCAAATTGATTGAGCTGGCAGCAGCCATCTTGTAACAAAGCATATAAAATAGTACCAAATTTATTAATATGACACACCCATCGACAATGATGAATAAATAATGATATTGTAGTTGATTAATAAATATCATAATAAGTACAACAAACATATTCCTGGTTAAGTTTACTAAAAACCAGAATATTTAAGTTTTGAAAATGATTTAATGAATAATATTGGAAATAATCCATATGTTTTCAGCATTGTTTTAACATATTTAGTGGTTTAAGTATTGGAACAGACCGTTGAGACACTATATTGCCTTGTATTGAACAAACTCCTCTGGGATATTATCTATAACATTCAATGAAGCATACAATTAACGTAGTAGACTTATCATTTTAAAGATTCATTCAATTTTATTTTTAATTCTTGTAACAATATATTAAAAGTATATGAATACAGAGAGAGGTGAGACATATTGTACGTAAATAATTTATAGATAGCTAGAGATATAATAGTGAATAATAAAATCATAACTTACATCTTATCTGAATAATTATTCTAATTTATATGACCGATGAACACATCCATTGATTGTTATATGTAATCTGTCGTTGTGTATTCATTGCAGGTAATCTGTTTCATTTAAATGTTATATATCACTATTTAGAGTTAAAAGATGAATGAATTCTCATATTTGTAAAAAAGATAACTGACTTACCATATAAATGACAGTGTTGACTTGAATAGTAAGGTGTGCTGATGTACAACAGTCAAGGGATCAAAAGTGTCTCATTTCATTCTTGAGATATTTTGAAAGTATAATGCAAGCTAGAAAAATAAGATAGAAAATATGAAAACATGATTTACTGTCCTAGAATAATCTAACCACACCTCTTACCCTGCTGTGTACACTGATTTCAGGATGCTGTTACACGTTTCTTGTCAATAATTAAGCTTATATTAGATGCCTTATGAATATTTCCCTTCTTTCTGTGACTCAATGCTATCACTTTCCTGTGAGCCTTTGACAGGCAAGCTTGTAATATTAACTTGGGTATGTACCATTTTACCAATAGGGGTTTAAAAAATCATGATTATAAAACGACCAAAAAGTAGCCAAAATGGATATAAATATCTAGGAATACAAACTCATGTAATTAAAATGACAACTTGTTTTTTATTTTTTTTGGGAGAAAATGTTTTCTTTAAATTTTTTTTATAACTAATGAAAAATAATTTGGCAAAATATATAAAATAAAATAATACTCTACTGTCTGTATATGAAGATACAGGTACAATAAAACATAAATTTGAATATTGACCCAAATAAAGAAATTCATATAGTTTATCAAAAACTTGATATTGTTAATAGGATATTACCATACAGTAGGCTTTTATTATTATTTAAATATTAATTGTGTTGTTATTTTAGTGGTATTGTTTGATACTACATATTAGGTTGGACGTACCAAACTAAATGTAAGGCCTTCACATCAAATCATCCCCCTCCCTGTGGCACACCCTTGTGAATTGAGGGGCTTACCAACAATAGTTCTTTCCCACATAAAGTTCTTTTACCCATAGTAAAGTTAAAAATACTACACATTTTCATTGATAAAGAATCTCCATTTACCATTGTAGTGTTAGGCAGTGTGAAATGGGTACTATTCAGGGATGTGGGTATCATGGATTTTTTTGTTTTTTTTATTAGATAATTTCTTCTTAATCTTCTATAAACAATTTATAATACTATTGTTGTATGGAGGATGCTATATAAAGTATAATTTATTAATATTATTGAAAATTATTTACTACCTGTACTAGCAAGTAGAAACCCCTACATAGGACTATTTTCTTTTGGTATCTAAACTTTGATCTAAAACAATGTTTTGATGAAGTAAAACAATGGTGTGTTTTCATCAGCAAGGTCACAGGACACAGGAAGTGGTAAACTCCAAATATGCAAAAAAGGTCATGACCTTTTTCTTGTAAAGTCACCAAATTAAAAAAAAAAGAAGAAAAAACTACTACAGGAATGAATCAAACATATTTGCATACAATTATTAAAATTAATCATTGTGTTAAATTTATACAGAATCATCAATGGGATATAAGTAAATTCTTGATAAATCATTTCTGTAGTAAATAGTCAATGTTACGTGCTGCGACATATAGTCATTATATGGTACATGGTTCAACCATGCTGCGTTTTGACACTCATATAGTTGCTGGAAAACCCGGATTTAATCATAATTAGACCAAATCATAATTTTTTTGCGTTTTTGGTATTTCCATGTAGTATTTGTCTCCTTTTTCGTATGTCCATAATTTGGTCGAATTTCCATGGAAATTACACATCACGTTTTTTTTTAAACCAGGTTTATAATTGTGCAAGTAATTTCACTACTGTATGTACCAGATCTTGGAAGAATTTACCCATACGACTAATACAACTCAGAATTTGTTCCGTACATACTGGGGGTGAGTTTCAATTTATTCTAGTAGTAACCCCACATGGTTGTTCCAAAAACATTTACTAAAATATTTCTTTGTTTCCTTGAATTCTCTACCTGTACCTAAAAAAAATGTTGATATAACCAAACAATCAACTGAAAATCTTTCTTAAACGTTTAGTACTGTGCAAACCTTTTGCCAAATTAAATCTGTCTAGCATTAGACAGAACATTGCTTTTTTTTACCCACGACGGAAAACATCGATATATCATCGATCATCAATATACGCCGATATACTGTATTTTTTAAAGCATACTGTACATTCTTAGGATATCTGTACCGTACTTGTAATGACACAGAATGCAGATTGCATAACCGAAGCACTAAAACATTTACACAGATGGAGATGTTTATAATATTATAATGAGTGGGCATTTTAAGGGATTATTGATTTAGTTTCACGGTTTCTCTCGAAATTATGCGACATGCAAATTATAATTAATTACGTATCCTGCGCTTAAATGAAAATCATCTTACAGTTCACCAAGTAATCTTTTTAAAGAATAAAATGTTGTGCTATAGAAACATTATTTGTATACATATCCACCAAAGTTCCAAAGAAAAGAAACACTGCTACACCATACTTAAATGATAAAGTTGAATTGAATTTGTATACAGGCTACAGTATAGTAAAAAGTCCTATGAAATTAAAAAGAAAACATTCATTCATTATTGTTTGCTAATGCAGTCAACCCTCTCCTTCAAGACACTATTCCTGGGACACCTCTATTAAGGGGACACTTTCTCATGACACGAATAAGGGGAAATATATGTTTAAATACTACTGCCAATCCCCATTCACAGGGACCACTATTAATTTGTTGGGTCCCTTGATAGGGTTTATAAATGACATCTATTCACTATTAACTTTTTCACTTTTATCCATTAATAAAAAGATTGATTTTTACTCATTCATTACAAAAATTAATGTATTCATTCCTTCACTTATTGTACATTAATGTATTGATTAAGTCATTCATGTTTTTATTAATTTATTCAGATCATCATCTATGCCATTCATTCACTAACTTCTAACTGGCTTACAACTCATATACAAAATAATAAGCATTTACTCTTTTCATTTATAAACAAAGAATATTTTTTAATCAAATTTACTGCATGCAGTGTCAAACCAGGGAGTTGTTATTAGATAACAACTCCCTGGTCAAACTAAACATCCATGTTCCAAGTAATCAAGTTGATTTAATTCAAATAACAAATTAATTGATTACTCTGATTACATGGAGCATGGTCTCTACTTATTTCTCAATGCATGGTGTTAGAACTGGTGTTAAGAACTGTGTATTGACAGCTTTTGTTGATCAATACGTTATGGTGCAATACAGTTCCAAAATTATTGCTTTGAAATTACATAATTGCCAAAAAATCTTGAGGTTTTCCAAAGCTGGTCCTGTTTCTGTTGCAATAAAGAACCGTTTAATAACCATGTGAATAAATTAACCTTATTTATTGGCAGCAGAAACAGGACAAATTTTTTAAACTGGTTAAATGGCAGCCTGAACATAATGGTTAAAATGTCATTCATTTGTGCCTTTTTTTCTCCCAAACTCTTATTCTCAATTAATGATTAGCTCAGCCTATTTATTTTGATTGAATTTGAGGCTTTCTCATCCTCAGTATTTTAAAAAAGTTGTCTAGTAAGGCCTACTGTAATTACATTTGAATAGTAATGAACAATATGTACAATTTGTGAGTACAGCACAATGATTAGCATAGGAAGTACCTTATGCCATTATTTTGCATACCAGGAATTCCCCTTAGATTTCTAAAGTGGTTTGCAATACAATAGGATAATATAACCAAGGTTCTATTCACTGTCATTTCCTAAATAGTAACTGTATAGGATTCTATAACAGTGAATTCATTGTAGACTTTTATAAACACTCATTTAGAAAACTTTTGTTTTTTCTGATACAGAAACCAGTACCAGCTGAGATCTTATCTGTTGCCGTCATCTCCTCATTTGTATTAAATTCTCATTTTTGTTCAGATTTGTTTATTTTGTATTTTAAAGCTTCATTTTACTTTATCAGAGAGGTTAAATTAATTTTGATCAATTGCGTGATGATCAACAAAGAGTTTCATCTGTTTAAGTTTATAAAAATCTTAGCAGTGTCTAAAAAGAATCAGTTGCCCTCTGACACAGGGCAACCAAAAGCCAGCTAAAAGTTTAAACGGTCCAGTGTCGATCAGATGTTTGATCATTTTTGCCACCACATGTTTTGGCCACCAAGGTTTTAGAAATAAATTGAGAGGGCAACCAAATCTCAGACACAAAACAAATATAAGCTTTTGTATTGGTTACTCATTTGCATAATGCGCCATGTCTATAGGCATGTGTTGAGAGGGTAGACCTGTGATTCATCATGGAATATGTATATCTATCAGTAGTAATTTCTTCATCATTTATCAGGGGCCATCTGCTACTTAGTTTCTCTGCATCACAGCACATTGGTGTGTGTATGAGAAGGTGCGGCATATGGATAGACAAAAGAACTCACACACTTGTGTACATAAATATCAGAAAACATTTTAAAACAATTATCAAAGTATGATACTAACTAATCAAATATTTTTCTTTATACTTCTTGGGAAATAGTTATTAATTTAATCTTTTATTTCAGAATATTGTGTCCATATCATACATACAAAATAATTTATTTACTAAAACCAGGGAGTTGTTAATAACAACTCCCTGCTAAAACTAAAAGAAATTTAAAGAAATATATACTGTATACATTGAATTAAGTTAAAATATATTACTTATTAATCACCTGAATGTTTTAAAATGTTAATATTTCATTTTTTTTTTCAATAATATGCGTACACATTATGTCAAATTTTTTTAACATGGGTTTTTTTAAAGTTCTAATTTTAAATTTACAATCAGAAATATCTTACTCTGAGAAGGTTTGGCAGATAGTACTGTACATGAATAAGTAAATGAGGCCAAATTTCTATCTTAAGAACATCTTATACATTAAAGACCCCTTCCCTGCAATTTTGGACGTTTTTTGGAAAATAATACATATATATCACTTTAAAAACATTAAACCATGTCATTCCTTGTCTTAAATGTACGTTTTATGGTAAATTATGATAAAAAGTGAGAAACAATGCACTACCTAAGTAGCTCGCGGCGATCGACCTCTCGTGGACGGTCTCAGGCCTAGCCTAGCTAGGCTTAGTTTTGTAGGCCTAGCTGGTAAACATCGGTAACGTACGAACATCGTACGCTAGCTATATACCTAGCCTGACGTTGTATAGTTGCTGCATTAATTGTCTTTCTATTTTTGCCAGACTCCGTTGATACAAATTGGGGAAAACCCGGTATTTTCGCTGAAAAGTAAGGAGTCTTCCATTTGTTTTGGCTTCACGATCGATCGAAAAGTGGGCGAATTACAGGTGAAAAACAACAATATCAATCCGCGCGCAATGCATTTTGGGATTTATAGCGGGCCGCTATAATTATTAAAATCGATTTATTTTTCACATTTTTAACCGTTTAAAGACGAAAAAAGTTATCGCAATAGGACCATATAGTATTATTTTTACATTAAATATAGTTTGTGATCTTAAATTAGATCTAAAAAACGTAGGGAATGGGGCTTTAATTAAATGTACTCTCTAGCATTCATCTTTACCTTCACTCTGTAATTGAGGTATGTGTATATCATTCTTCATTCACTTGAAAACATATTTTTTGATGTGTATTTATTAATATTGGTTAGATAGTTACATATTAAAATTGTATGCGATGTCATTGCCAACAAATATATGGTGTTGTTTAATCTAGCTTGAATCTGGCACGAAATGAAGTTATAAATAATGTCATCAAAAAAATTAAACTTAGGGAAAAAATGAATTACGAGTTTTCTTCTAATCATCAGCTCTATTGACAGAAATAGTTGATAGATTTATGAAGAAATAAAAATGGGGAAAATGAATAATACCAAAAAACCAACATACCTTGTTTCTAATTCTTGTTGTTTTCTCTCTTCTTAGTTCTTGTGTAGTTTTCAGCATTTCTGTCTACACACCCTGGTCTATAACAGCTGATTATACTTCAAGCTGTAGAAATTTTATTCCTGGTATGCAAACACAAAATGGACTGATCCACTTGACAGTGGGCACTGTACAGTATTACCACACCCATAGTTGCTAAATGGAGAGGGACAACTGGATATGGGGTATTTATAGACAGAAATGTCCACTTCCACTTCCCTTGTACTAATTACACACAAGGTTTTCCATAATGAGGATGCTGAGACATATGGCATAAATGTGTACCTTATTTGCATAAGGAGCCTTTGCATTGGAAATTGCTGGTCCTCATGATCAGTCATTGTTGGATCGTTCCATTTATTTATAAGGTAGAATAAATTATAATAATACATCAGGAATAAGTACTGTAGGGTTGTGTTGTGTAGATTAATATTAGTGTAGTTTGATGCATATGATTATCCCATGATCTGATCATGTAACAACAATTTATGAGGTAAGGAAATGTAATTGTAGGATGTTGTGTATGATTGTAGTCTAAATGTGTTGATTCATTCTTTTGTGTGGTGTTCACTTTACTTGGATTAGTGTGTAGGAAGCTAGTTACAACTTTCATTATCTCGTTTGCTACTACTAGCTAGGCCTAGTCAATGTGAATTCTGAATTCTATTACTTGTCATACTCTCATTGTAACAATACTAGCTATATTGACTACAACTGTCATTGTCTCGTTTGCTACTACTAGCTAGGCCTAGTCAACGTGAATTCTGAATTCTATTACTTGTCATACTCTCATTGTCACAATACTAGCTATATTGACTACAACTGTCATTGTCTCGTTTGCTACTACTACTAGCTAGGCCTAGTCAATGTGAATTCTGAATTCTATTACTTGTCATACTCTCATTGTCACAATACTAGCTATATTGACTACAACTGTCATTGTCTCGTTTGCTACTACTAGCTAGGCCAGTCAATGTGAATTCTGAATTCTATTACTGTACTTGTCATACTCTCATTGTCACAATACTAGCTATATTGACTACAACTGTCATTGTCTCGTTTGCTACTACTAGCTAGGCCTAGTCAATGTGAATTCTGAATTCTATTACTTGTCATACTCTCATTGTCACAATACTAGCTATATTGACTATACCACCACAATTCAGTATAGATACTATACAGTAATGCATCATGGTGTGGTGGAGATATGATACCCATCTGCATATTAACGTTTTAGATGTTCTGTATTGTATGGTAGCTACTGTATTTTTACGCATATCAGTGAAATCAATCCTGTAAAATTGTATACTTCTATCTACTCCTCGAGCTTAATTTACTGACATTACCAAAGTGTATATACAGAGTTGGATGTCCCTCCAATCTCTTATTTTGGGATTCCCCTATTAAAGGAACATTTTCTTATGAAACAAAATGAGCGGGTTCTAACAAAAGCAAACACCTTCTCAGAGGGCAGCACCCATATTAAAGGGACATCCAGAGGGTGTCCCTTAATAGTGGTTTTACTGTTTTTTGTTGTCAAGTCAATTATTGCTACACAAAATGTCTTGTGTCAATATTGAATGCAGAAATAATTCCATTCCAATTTATTGGTAAATTATTTGAATTTCATACTAGTCCAAAGTAAAAAAAAAAAAATTGGGGGAATACAATTACGCATAAGTTAATAACAAATGTATCATTGCTTGCAGCTAACTTAATATTTTCTATAGCCCTTGAGCTTCTTCGTTGGTGGCCTAATTATAATTTCATCATTAAGGTGACCAGTGGCATTACTTTGACCTATGTTGTCTTCAGGCCTGATACTGCTTCGAAAAACATTGTTTCAATATTTTTTGAAAGCAGAAATTGAGATCTTAAAACCATACAATACACCATATATATTTTTTGTCAAATCAAAATGCTCAATCTAAATCATATAATAGGACATTAAATCTGTAAGTTAGTGTAAACTTCATTGTATACTTTTATTAATATTAGTTAACAAAACAAGTGAAACCATACGAATCTGTTGAATGTCCACGTATTTCAGCCAGTTTTTGCTTCTAAAAAATTTTGATTTAATATTGACGAAGTTTATAGCCAGCATTTTGGTCCTGTATTTAATGAGTGGATCAACATTTTTTATTTCAACAAAATTTTACGAGGGTGGTCGATCCAGCCAAAGCTGATCATTATAAAGCACAAACAATTTAGAATAAAACATTAAATGAATTAAATGCATCAAGTTGTGGCACAATGCGTTAAAAAACGTTCATTTGTGAATTGTGCTCCACTTACGTGTGGCACAATGCGTTCCATTATTATGAGCACTAGTTTACATCTTCACTCTGCACTGTACATCCCACATGCTTTTACCAAGGGTCTGTTTCTGTCAGTGTTACATACGGTAGCACAGAATAATATAATGTTTAGGCCATTAGGCTATTTTGTGTTGTAGCTAAAAGTTTCACAACAATAACCGGTTAAATGGCGGTCTAACACACAATCGTTGTTTTTAACCGTTATTTTTTCAGGCTGCCTTTTAACCGGTTATTGAAAATTTTTCCTGTTTCTGCTGCAAACAAAATTTTGGTTAATTTATTCACACAGTTATTTTTTTCACAGCATAAGCATGACCCAGGTCAACTATTCATTAATTAAGTTCTTTAATTTAAATTTTTTTGAATTTATAAATCTAGAATTCTATTGTTAGATTTTAAAGATTTATTTACTTACTTTAGAAATTGAATAAAAACAAACAAAGGGCAATTTTATTGAAATTAAAGAATTTTGTTTATTTTGGGAAGGCCAGGTGGGTCTGCTTCCATTTGCTCCTGATGTCATTAAATTGAACCATCATCAATAATTGATACTCAGAAGTATTGACAGCATTTGGGCTTGTGCATGAGGTATTTGAGCTGGTATGTTGTATGGGCCCTGATCAGTTAGATTAGAGGCATGTGGTGGCAGCAGCAGCCTAGCATCTTGCCCTGATTTAGGCAAAGCAAATTGTGTTTATTACACTGGTATGTTGTTCATATGCCTTCAAGGACTATACTTGTCCAAATAAGGTATACATTTACTATGCAGTTAATTTCCATTCATCTTCCATGCAAGTATATCCTGACATAATAATATGCAATTAACAAAGGTTGACTGTTAATTAAATTTAAAGAAACTGAAGAATGACTTTCTTGACGAGACAAAAATGTTTTTGTCCAACATCCCACACACAAAAATAATTATATTACACAACAATGAACATTCCAAGTCTTGAAACATTCTGATTCTATTAATTGTCCATTGTATATATAGTTATTCAATAAATAAATGAAACAGTTTTTATATTGAATGTCAGCTGATGATCACAAAGATGCGTTGATCGTAAAATTCATTAATGGTGCTTTTGATTTGATTCTTAAAACCTGTCCTCTTGGAAGAACAGCTTGTCATCCTATTTAACTCATTTATTAATGTTCAATCTCTGGAAAAGCAATTGGTAATTATTTCTAGCTTCAATACACCTTATCTACAGTACAATCTCATTGTTTTGTTTTTCTTTTGTTTTAGACACACTTTCCAATTATTTTTAACCAAAAAATTATGTTTTACCCCAAAAATAAGTATTGTAAAAATATATAGTCTGTATTTTTTTTTACCGACATACCAAGTGAGTTATACACTAAATGATCATTTTTATGTTGATTCGATGGGGTTTGCTATGTTTTTTTTTTATGTTTGAGGGGTTTAACAATTATTTTTAACCCAAAAATAAAAAAAAGAGTATGTATTTTTTTTGACTGACATACCAAGTGAGTTGTACACTAAATGATTCAAACCCAGATGGGGTTTGCTATGTTTTTTTGGAGATTTGCGGAGTTTAGCAACCATCTTTAAGACAATGGGCTTCATTTTTATTTTTTAGACTAGAGTTATAATGAATAAATAATTATTATACTATTCTAGTATTACACTAGTTTTTGATAATTTTATTATAAGAAATATTCATAGATTTCTCAAATATTATTTATTTGTTGTATTTAAAATATAAAACTAATAGTTGATATATAAAGGCAGATCATAATTGGTCGTATTGATTTCTTATGACAGTCCTGGTAGGAAGTATTAAATATACCACTATCATGAATGAGTACACAGTAGTCAAATATGATTGCAATGGACTAATCCACGGATGATGTAAATAAGGGCTTCCTCAATGCTAATAAGGATATCCGTGACGAGTCAACCATTGACAAGCTAAGCTTGTTTTGTTTGTTGATTCATTTTTGTTATTTTTAGGTATTTCACCTGTTTTGTGTAATTATCTTGAAGGGCATTTTTACATAATAATTTTAGTATTTTATAAATTTATCTGATTTTATTTTTTATGTATTAAAAAATTAAAGCTTTTATTCTATTAGTCTTTGAAATTGGAATTTATTAAATTTAAATACATTTTTTGATACAGTGTTATAAAATAATGATTAATTGCAATTAACAAATAATCATTCTTATTAATATTATTAATGACTAGACCGTTAAACAAAGAATCATTTCAATGGTCAGAAATGACAATGCGAAAAGAACATACTTTCAATAAAATAATTTATTATTTCACCTTACTTTATACCTTATATTTTAATTACTTTCCTGCTTAAAATATGAAAAAAACACATCAATCACAGTTTATATATATATATATATATATTTTTTTTTTCCGTATTCTTATTTAGTGCTATATCTTGGGGTGGGTCAAATTTAAAGTTTTTCTGACTTATATGACCCTTTCCTCACATGATTACTTCATTGTATTTAGTATCCTGTATGTTATTCATGTGTATTGTGGAAATAAATTGAATTGAATTGAAAAGATACATAATGTACATTGTCGCTCGCAGACATTTCAAATCTCTCAGGTTGGTAACTGATCATAGAGGAAATGTCAAGCTGTAAGTATACAATGTATTTTACTGATAAATATAAATTCAAAGGCAAATTACTGAAAAAATTATAAAGCTGTGGGTATCAGTGGCTGGATCTCAATGAAGATACAAAAAAAAAGCGAAAAGCTAAATCAAAACGATAAAGTAAAACAGCCAGAAAAGTTAGCAGAGCTTTCGGGCAACACTAGCCCCCATCAGTGCAAGTGATAAATATATAAATGTATACATCATTTTGATGTAAAACAGTTATCTGAAAAAAAAAATGTAAAAAAATGTTTGACGTTTGTGCCATTATAATAATTAAGCACTGTGGGATGTAGCCAATTGAGAATAATTAGCATGGAAATTGAGTAAAACACCCGAAAAGGAAATATTTGATAACGTGCTAACCATCAGGTTTAATATAGGAAGGAAGTCATTGAGTTAAAATTGATGAAAGGAAAAAAGAGTATATATGACATTGATATCATTAACTACAATGCGATAACAAAGAACTTTTTTAATAGTAAAATCATACTTTTATTGTTATTAACTGAAACTAAGTGCAAATTATCTATTTTTGGAAGTATGATTCTATATATTTTTGATCCCAAAAAGAAGTGACATAAATAGTGAGAGGGGAAATAGTCCAAGGGGCCCCAAGCAAATTGTAATGCAAACGATAGGACCAAAAATGAGGAAATATATGATTCAACTTTTCAATCTTTATTTGATCATCAGGAATGAGGAATTCCAAAATGGTCTGATTTGAACGGCTAGTCTAAACAATACATTTCACACACCAATTGGTGGATCCAGGGGTTGAAATAGACGACCAAGTGCCTAAAAATTGTGGAATGAAGGGTTGAAATAGACGACCAAGTGCCCAAAAATTGTGGAATGAAGGGTTGAAATAGACGACCAAGTGCCTAAAAATTGTGGAATGAAGGGTTGAAATAGACGACCAAGTGCCTAAAAATTGTGGAATGAAGGGTTGAAATAGACGACCAAGTGCCTAAAAATTGTGGAATGAAGGGTTGAAATAGACGACCAAGTGCCTAAAAATTGTGGAATGAAGGGTTGAAATAGACGACCAAGTGCCTAAAAATTGTGGAATGAAGGGTTGAAATAGACGACCAAGTGCCTAAAAATTGTGGAATGAAGGGTTAAAATAGACGACCAAGTGCCTAAAAATTGTGGAATGAAGGGTTGAAATAGACGACCAAATGAAGGGTTGAAATAGACGACCAAGTGCCTACAAATTGTGGAATGAAGGGTTAAAATAGACGACCAAGTGCCTACAAATTGTGGAATGAAGGGTTGAAATAGACGACCAAATGAAGGGTTGAAATAGACGACCAAGTGCCTACAAATTGTGGAATGAAGGGTTGAAATAGACGACCAAGTGCCTAAAAATTGTGGAATGAAGGGTTGAAATAGACGACCAAGTGCCTAAAAATTGTGGAATGAAGGGTTGAAATAGACGACCAAATGAAGGGTTGAAATAGACGACCAAGTGCCTAAAAATTGTGGAATGAAGGGTTAAAATTAACCTAATTCATTTAGTTTAGGTGGTTGCCCATGCCGGCTGGTCCCCCTCCCTTCGCATATCCACGTAATAATTTAATGTTTCATAATTTATCCTCATGCTATTTTAACTCATGGCCTTAGTTTAATAATGTAACACTGTATAATTTGTCTATACTCTAATACTACAGTATATTACTGAATTACTCCTTTTTTTGGCACATTTTTTGCAAATCATTGCCATAATATTGCCTACCAGTAATTATCAAAATATTACTTGTAATGGCCAACAAAAAACAATTTTAGTTTCACATCAGATTTGCATTTGAAAAAAATGTAATTATTATTAAACTAATTTTACCAAAATAAGGCTGTGAATCTGTGATGACCACAGTGTTCAGTGGAAAATTTGATTTATGATTTAGAGTCTTCCAAAATTGTCACTAAATACAATTACAAGCCATTTAAAAAAAAAATTCAATAGCTATGAAAAGTAAATATTTATAAATAATGAGAAACTAAACTTTATTTGTCTTTCTTTCGGATAACACTAATCCTTCCTGTGTATTTTAGATATTTTCTATAAGCTAAAATAATTTTTTTTTTGTGTAAAATTGAATAAATAGAAATCCAAAGAAATTCATCCTAATTAAAAATGGTTTTTGTACCGCCGGGTATTTTAATTGTCAATGTCATCTGTTGATTGCTGTGGAAATATAGGATTCTGTTAATTATATTTTGTAAATGATTTTGTACACTTGTTTAAAATGTCTTTGTTTGTCTTCCTTGTTTTTAATAGAAAGGATATAAATCATTTCCTAGTGTTTGAAGTAAACAACAATTGTTGTCCTGTCCTTTATATTTTGTTCATTGTCATTGCATTCTTTTGTTTCTGTGAAAATTGATTGATGTATTACACAAAGCAACTTGATTGAATATGTACTGCATCTCCAAACATGGCATTATCTGTCTGAAAATCTGTCCAGTATACTAATGTAAATTGTGTAACACAGTGTCACATGTATCATGGATAGATATATTCCTTCTATGTATCCATACAGGTTAGGGTTCAGGCTTATGATGTAGATGTTATATGTGATATCTATGTGACAATGACACTGTATTACTAAATTTTCCTATAATACTGGAAAAAATATAGAACTGAGAATCGGCTAAGTACAAAAAAACAGTAATTCAAATCAATGAAGACATGTGTTCTGCTCTTTTTTTTGTGTATATTATACAGTAGATAAAACATTAGGAATCGTGTAATATGTAGTCAGTTTTTATTTTAAAAAGAAGCAATAAATAATCATATGACTAATCAGAAGTAAAGATGATTTGTTTAAACAAATGGTCTCATGAACAAAATATATTACACATGTTACACATTTATTCACAATTCACAATTACAATATTTAACAATATAGCAAAAGAAGCGAGTGCTTGTCAGTTTGGTAACCATTTAAATGCATTCAATTAAACAAAAATTTACACAAAAAAAAACAACAACAACAACATGCCCCACGGCCGGCCAGCACCTCCGGTGGGGCACTCTTCTGTCATCATTATGTATATATTTGTTTCTATTGTACAGTTTAAAACATGACAATCAAAGAAGATAAGTCGCAGACGAGGGAGAATGCAAGGAATAAGAAAAGGACAAGACATGTTAATAGATCAAGGATGATAGACAGATGAATATTCAGCTGATGAACTTAAAGATGAGATTTACATCAAAGGTAGTAAAGAAAAAAAACTATGATGCATTTTGGTTTGGTATCATTATAGTGTATCCTTGCCATTCGATTGAATAATTTTGTATCACATGCTGTTGAGAAATAAATAAATATGAATTACTTTATTTTTTTCAAACTTGTCTACTCTATTCTTTTGATACTGGAGACAAACTAATTTCTCCGACAGTGTTCAGTTATTTTCAATACTTCTTTCAAATTTGTAATTAAAATATATTTTATTTCTTATCTACCAGCAACAAGACTCATCAGTGGAAGAGTACTAAACATGCTCAGCCTTCTAAGAGGTGATGAAAGTAAATTGATTACAAAGCAACCATACTAAAAACCATCTCTATGGGCGGACAACCTGCAATCTATAAAGAGAAGTGTATATATCCAGAGAGTAAAAAAAAAGACATTTCAGCATGGACCACTGCAATGTTTATCAGACTGCATGGAACATCATCGATATGAGGCAGCTCTGTGAGTTTGCTGATTGCAGGCTGCCACAAGCAATGGACGAGTAGAGAGAGTCATGGAGATCTCTACAAACTGGCAGGCCTAGAAGTTTTATCTCCACAAGTATAATGAACAGTTGTCTAGTCAACAAATAGACAAACGTTATCAGTAATAAATGTTTAGTATGCAGAACTGTACGGTTATTTTGCGTAAGTATAATCTCAGTGTTACATGTGCAAACACATCTTAGGTAAGTATCAAATCAATGTGACATGCCAAGCACATGCATATTCAGGTATCTGATATTGGTGTAACCCACACTCTGTTATTCAACTCATCTTAGTGAATATACAGTAGATTGTGATCATGTTATTTTCTTGCCTGCAAATGTGGAGTATGTTTCATGCAAAATGATCAATATGGGGTTTATTAAGAGTAGGCCAACCTACTATGGGTACTCATCTCCCAGACATCACCAATGGTATAATAATTATATGAATTTAATATTTTGATGTTTTTTTTTATCTTTAATGAATTAACATTAACAATATCTATTTTCTTCCATTATAATGTTATCTTTTCTTGATATAAATAATCATATTTTTTTTACTTTCAGAACCGATAAAATATCTGAATAGTTAAATTAATTGAATAATAATAATTTCATTTTTTTTTTCCACTTTAATGCAGTTCATTTTCTCTTTTATATTTACAGACACTACTACAAATGTTTTCTTCTAAATAATGTAATCTTTTTTCTCTCCATCTTTTCTTATGTACATTCACAATTTCTCATGAATGCGATTATTTGTATTTGACAGTGCAATGCGTATATTGTTGACACAGTTACCAAGACCATGGATAGTGGATGAAAAGAAAGATGATGGTTATACTGCATTGCATCTTGCAGCTCTCAACAACCATGTAGAGGTCGCTGAACTTCTGGTTCACCAGGGCAAGGCAAATATGGATATCCAGAACGTGAACCAGCAAACAGCCTTGCATCTTGCAGTTGAAAGACAACACACACAGATTGTCAGGGTACGTATAATGACACAGTGACTAATATATTAAGCTTGGTTCCCACTAGAACGTAACGCAAGGACGTAAACGCAACGCAAGCGTGTTAACCAATGACAAGCGCCAGTTCGAATAATCCATCGCTTGTGATTGGTAAATTCTCTTACATTGCGATACGTTCTTGTGTTGCGTCTCTAGTTGGAACCAAGCATAAGGGACGTTAAGACGAGTAGGATGTAAGCTCAGTTTGTTTGTTGTAAGCCCATGGTAGTGAATGAAGACAATCTTTGTATTAAGTTACTTCAACCGTACTACAGACGATTTACACCTTATAATTCTCGGGAGTAAATGTGCTACTTCCGCATACATATGTGCTATCAATTAGCATTGTGTAGAAACAATTACTCACAAGTAACTGTACCTTGTGTTAAGCATCATGCGGACGCTCATTAAGTACAGTAACATGCATCTGTAATTTCATGTTTGACGTAACTTTACTGCAGGCATAAGGCCGTCTGAACATAACTATTGTCACAGTAAAATTCACATATATTTTCAAAATAAGATGGAAATATTCATGATTTTTACACCGTTAATACCAATTAATGCTTTAATTACTGTTTTTAGCTGCTTGTTAGAGCTGGTAGTAAGTTAGACATACCAGATAAGGATGGAGATACTCCTCTACATGAAGCTCTTCGACACCACACCCTCTCACAGCTACGCCAACTTCAAGATATGCAGGATGTGGGAAAGGTACATGAATTGCTTGGATACCTATTAACATAATTGTATAAATTATGATTTGGATTTTATTTCAACTATATTTATAGAGGGTAACCCTTCCAGCTGGACAAATTAATGCCAGTTGATATTCAGTGGCCCTCTAATAGTAACATGAGTTGATTATAATGTCCAATAGATTCTCATTGATTTTGTCCTATAAAATATTTAGTTGTGTATTTATTTTAGTGTATTTAAATGAAGGTTAAAGTTTCGATTGAAAAAAGCAGTAAAATTGATTTTGTTAGACACACCACTAAAACATAATGTGCTGCAATTGGTGCAAAAATATGTAAGCATCTCACTGTATACTATGATAGGCACAGGTATATCTTTCATCTAACTGTATCACAATTTTCAAAACAAAATGACATGTCATGCAGATCATTTTCCATTCATTTATAATGAGAATTGTAACAAATTGCTTAGCATAACCATGAATGATTAATGGTTATGGGTTTATAAAGCATAAAAAACAAATATTGGTAGCCTTGAACTACAAGTAAAAGATGTTGAAGGAAAAGGAAGAAAGTAAAGCATCCAAACTGAAGTATGGGGATACACCCACATCGCTAACCAGGGTTCCAACTAATGAACTGCGGTTAGCACCAGTTGAGTCTTAAGCTCTGACTTGTTTGACAAAAAAAAAAGTGTGATGTGCCCAAATATGATTGTGATATTCCCAAATATATTGTGGTATGACATCATCACGTCCAGGACTTGTGTGCCTTCTCTCCTCGTTATAGATATAGTAACAGGCAATCATAAACGAAAACCAATGACTTAACTGACAAAAAAAATTATGTTTAGGTGCTCCTTCAAAATACAGGCGAATGATGAATAAAAAAATGTTACCACATTAAACTGTTTTATGATTTTACTTTCAGCTACTGATGGGCCTGAGCACACAAGGAACTGATAAGAAGAGTAGTGCATCTATTGCGTGTTTCTTAGCAGCAAATGGTGCTGATTTGAACGTGAAAAATAAAAAAGGACAGTCCCCATTAGACTTGTGTCCAGACCCTAATCTCTGTAAAGCACTGACCAAGTGTCACAAAGAAAAGTACAGGTATTTGCTGTTTGTCTTGGTTTATTATAAGTTTCATCCAATTTGTACAGTTAGATCTTTCTGTGCGGACATTCCTCATAAAAATCTCATACTTGCCAACATCTGATGTACAATGGAAGGTGATTGTTTGTGAGCTCTTGATTTCTAAAGCTCTTTATACACTATCAAACTGTTTGTGAACAAAATGTGATGTGCCCATATGTGGACACGATGACATCATATCACTACCATGTTTGGGCACATCACACTTTTTTTGTCAAACTAGTTTGATAGTGTAGACAGAACTTTCAAGATGTCTGTATCCTCACCACCACCAAATGTGGAGACAAATCTGAAAAGAGACGTCTCCCTATGGAATTGTTATCCCTAATTGAATGTAGATCTCTATCATTGAATTTTCATGTTTGATATTTATTAATTTTAGTAACAATCCTGTACAACAAAGCAACAATCTTGTACACCAAGAAGAAGATTCATTGGATGAATGTATGGTGTGTTCAGACATGAAGCGTGACACTATATTTGGACCATGTGGACACATAGCTACATGTTCACTGTGCTCTCCACGTGTCAAGAAGTGTCTGGTCTGCAAAGAACAGGTTCAGTCCCGCACAAAGGTATGATAATTCTTAGGAAAATAGCTACACTCACACATGTGAGGACGACGCCGTTTTGAAAATATAAATTATTGAATCGTAAATTGTGAACATAACTTAAAGGTAGTTAGATTATTAACACCCATAAGAACTTCTTTGTGGACATGTCAACTTCATATTATTCTAATAAAGATGAATATATGAGCTATACTATCCAGTATACATTGAGATACTGTAGCTTTCACAACTTCAAGAAAGCCAGTACCATGCTTATCTTAACTAAGATTGACATTTTGGTTGCCATAAGGTTGATGTTTTATTAATTAATACAATATACTTTAGGTTATAAAGCCACAACAGTCAATGACCCTTAAACAGGTTATAAAATTTATCAGATCAGACTACTAAAAATATATAAAGTTAAAGATGGTATATATGACGTACAAGATTCTAGGCCTATTCATTTGTCTTTAGCTGCTATATATGTGCAGTGTAAAGCTCTACCTAAGGGGAAAAAATGATTTGTTTGCCATCAAACGTACGACAAATTGGCCCTTTACCTAATTATAGCAACCATTTTTATATCTAATTATAGCAATATGATGTACTAGATAGGCTTACTTTGAACTTTCTCTTTTTCTATTAGATTGAAGAGTGTGTGGTGTGCTCTGATAAGAAAGCTAGTGTATTGTTCAAGCCATGTGGCCATATGTGTGCGTGCAGCAGTTGTGCTAATCTAATGAAGAAATGTGTACAGTGTCGAGAAACTATTGATAAGACTGTACCATTTATTGTTTGTTGTGGAGGCCAAGGTAACTTTCAGGAAATTTTTTTTCAGTAACATTTATTCTGATAACATTCCAGTGAATATACAGTAACAAACAATACTACACGTAAAAATTATAAACCAATGATAATATTAATAATGATATAATCATTTATTTCGGAACTTTACTTTTGTAACAGTGGCACACTTCACATTTTGAATGTGCGTCCAACAAAAAAATATATAAAAAATAAATGAAAGCACAAGATAGACAAAAACATAGGTAATCTACATACGGTAACATGTAATAAAACCCATTCATTCCCCTCCCTCCCCTTTTCCAAATATAACAAGTACAACATGTAATTTAAATACAGTACATGTTACTCTTAATCTACAAAACCAATCACTAATATTATCTTGGATTTTACTTAGAAGCGTGATACTTACTAGAACCCAATAACAGTACAAAGACATAGACAAAGATAATTAAAACAAAAAGAAGATTTCAGAGAAAAACATTTTTTTTTAAAAGGTAATATAATAATAAATATTATATTCCGGTATATCTTTATTTTTTTTAAATGACACAAGTAGCCACTGGCTGAAACTGTAGTCGTACATCATAGGCCTACTGTACATGATAAATAGGTAACAAATAAAATTTTTAAAATAAGCAGACCGTCATACTTCAAAATACCATTTACAAAATCTAATTTTTTAAAGTAAATTAATGTATAATATCTTGCAAAGGTTTTTTATTCATCGTTTCATATTAATTTTCGTTTGTGTTGTTGCATTTTTTGGCAGAGTGAGCCATTTTCTATTTTCACTTGCTTTAATCTTGTTAGATATTCTTTGTTCTCTCACAAATGTGTGTTTATTGCATTTTGTTTCACTCATATAATAATTGAAATTGTCAACTGTTGGCGAACATCTCTTGTGAATAGTATTGGCCCAAATTTAAACACCTGATATGAAAGTAGTCTTTTCAGACGGGACTTTAATTATATCATGCTGGATATTTTCCAATATAACATAAATTCACTTTCATTTATTCTATAACCTAGTAGATTTACTTTCTTGATAAAAATTTAATTTACTTTGACTTTCAAGTGAAATCAATGACATGATGTTCATTTGTATAGTGCCATTCCAATGATTACTAAAAACTGCTACATACTAGGACGTTACCAATAAATAGATAAACATACATTTTTCTTACATAAAACAAAAACAACAACTTTTATTTTACAACTATAGGATAACCATTTATGCTGTCTTTTATTAAATAATATTTTTGAATCCAATTAAATGATCTTGAAAGAATTTCATTTAGCTTCGATTTTGTATAGATGACAAATTTCGTTTTTGTAAAAGCACAAGTTAACGTAGTACTTACTCGAACGTTTCGATCTCTATCAGAGATCCTTCTCAACTGACTGCGGAGTGTTAATGCAGCTTGGTCATTCTTGACGTCATCTGTTGATGACGTTGTACGCCTCCGGTTGTAGGTTGGAACCTATTTCCTACCCCAAAATAAAATCAAGAATAGCCTCGTCCACCCAAAAGATAAAATCGAGAAGATGGATACATGTGGAGTAATCTACGAAGTCACCTGCCGCAACTGTCCACAAGTTTACATTGGGGAAACAGGGAGGGCATTACAAACACGAATTAATGATCACAAAAAAGATGTTACAACAAACACGGGGGGAGTAATGACTAGGGCCTCCAGAACATCCACATCTTCGATCATACACAAATCTGCCATTACAGAACATGTCATAAAACACAATCATGTACCGAACTGGGAGGCTACCATCTTAACCAAAGAGCCTAAACGCAAAGACAGACAGATTAGAGAATCATTACATATAAGGAGAAATAAAGAGAAGACCATGAACCGGGACACTGGAGCCCACGAACTCTCGCATTTGTACAATGATTTGATAGACACATCACCTGGCCGAGCCCCGCACAACCTCCAACCTACAACCGGAGGCGTACAACGTCATCAACAGATGACGTCAAGAATGACCAAGCTGCATTAACACTCCGCAGTCAGTTGAGAAGGATCTCTGATAGAGATCGAAACGTTCGAGTAAGTACTCCGTTAACTTGTGCTTTTACAAAAACGAAATTTGTCATCAATTAAATGATGTCATAAATGTGACAGAAGCCCAAACATAAAAAAAAAAGAATAGATACATAAAATGTATAAGAAGGCCCTGGTATCTGAAAATAGCACATGCATCTGAAGAAAAATCCATGGTATCTGAAAATGCGCTATGTATCTGACAGAAGTACAATTATTAGAAAAAGTATACATAAAGTATAGCCATTAGACAGCCCTGGTATCTGAAAATAGCACATGCATCTGAAGAAAGCCCATGGTATCTGAAAATGCGCTATGTATCTGACAGAAGTACAATTATTAGAAAAAGTATACATAAAGTATAGCCATTAGACAGCCCTGGTATCTGAAAATAGCACATGCATCTGAAGAAAGCCCATGGTATCTGAAAATGCGCTATGTATCTGACAGAAGTACAATTGTTAGAAAAAGTATACATAAAGTATAGCCATAAGACAGCCCTGGTATCTGAAAATAGCACATGCTTCTGAAGAAAGCCCATGGTATCTGAAAAATGCGCTATGTATCTGACAGAAGTACAATTGTTAGAAAAAGTATACATAAATTATAGCTATCTGTTGACAGCCCTGGTATCTGAAAATAGCACATGAATCTGAAGAAAGCCTATGGTATCTGAAAACGTACTATGTATCTGAAAGACATCCGATTGTTAGAAAAAATATACGTAAATGAAAGCTAAGATGGCCTCAGCATCTGAAGTGGCCCTGCATGTATAGAAAAGCCCACCAATCTGTAAAAACTGTGATAAGCACTATCTTGCACATATGCATACCAACATTTTTAGATTAATTTATGTGCTATTAATGGTTGTGTATAAATTATTTTTATAATGTTTTAACATCAGTTGTGCTTTGTCATTTCAGTAGAACAGCCTGTTGTTCCAGTGCAACAAAATAAACCAGTTAATACTAGAACAATTCAAAATAATGCCGATATTATTAAACTCCAACAGCAATTACAAGATATCAAGGATCAGGTAAAGAACAATAAAGAATGCTGTCTACACTATCAAACTTTATGTGACAAAAAAATGTGATGTGTCCATGTAGGGAAATATGATGTCATATCCCCATCATATTTGGGCGCATCACACTTTTTTTGTCAAACTAGTTCGAAAGTGTAGACAAATGAGTTCTTCTAAAGAACATTTTAAAAATATAAATTCCCATTACTGAACGATTAAGTGCATGCTTTTATTGAAAAAAATCTTTTTATAGAAAGAAGGGTTTACCTTAAAAACATTTTGCGTAATTTGTTATAACAGATCACATTTCAGCCTAAAGTTTGCTCAATATAAAACCGGTTTTTCACAGCTTTCTTGGTTGGTTGTACAATGCTGTCATTATTATCCCGCAAAGAGTAGTTAAACGTTTATGCTGTCATTATTATCCCGCAAAGAGTAGTTAAACGTTTTGGAGTGAAGTTAGCTTCCGATAGCTGTATTAATAAAAGAGTTTAATCAAAAGTTTCTGCCTTTTTAAGTAAAAGTTTTCAAAATCTAAACATATATTTACTTTACATGAAATAATTTGGTGTATATTTCTTTTTATTCTTTATAGACTTTGTGTCCAGTTTGCCTTGACCGTCTCAAGAATATGATATTCCTCTGTGGGCATGGAACTTGCCAGCTATGCGGAGACCGAATGTCAGAATGTCCAATATGTCGAAAAACTGTTGAAAAACGCATTTTGCTTTACTAAAAATAAATTTAACAATATTCTATAATTAATCATGATTTAAATTGTATATACCTACATGAATTTCTGAGACTATCATGCTATCAAAACTTGTGTTTTGATATCTAATGTGTAAAGGATGTAATGGTCTGAACACTTATTATCTCTATCAGTGAGTTGTAAATGTAAATATAATCTTTTTTTTTAGTTGTACAGTATTTAAGTTGAGCAAGGAATGGTCGTGATGTAGACAAAAAAATGAAAAGGTAATTTTACATGTAGAGAGTTTCGGATAAATCCTGAACTGGATTTTTAACATTTTTATAAAATATAAACTAGATGTTGTGGCACTGGTGTAATGAAGCCTAGACATTTTGTTTACAAAATACTGTTTTGTGAAGGACTGAAAAAATTGGAAACATTAATTTGTTAATAGATTAATGTATGTAAAAGAAGGAAACATTTTTTAATCAAATAATGTCTGGGAAAACTGGAAACATTTGTTAATAGATTAATGTATGGAAAAGTTGGAAACATTTTTTAATCAAAAAATGTCTGGGAAAACTGGAAACATTTGTTAATAAATTAATGTATGGAAAAGAAGGAAATATTTTTTAATGAAGTAATGTCTTGGAAACTGGAAACATTTTTAATAGATTAATGTATGAAAAATCTGGAAACATTTTGTTCATAGAGTAATGTATGGAAAAGCTGGAAACATTTTGTTCATAGGGTAATGTCTAGGAAAGCTGAACACATTTTCAATAAAAAATAATGTCTGGGAAACTGGAAATGTTGTTAATAGATTAATGTATGGAAAAGCTGGAAACATTTTTTAATCAAGTAATGTCTTGGAAACTGGAAACATTTGTTAATAGATTAATGTATGGAAAATCTGGAAACATCTTGTTCATAGAGTAATGTCTAGGAAAGCTGGAAACATTTTTCAATAGATTAATGTATGGAAATCTGGAAACATTTTGTTCATAGGGTAATGTCTAGGAAAGCTGAAAACATTTTTCAATAAAAAATAATGTCTGGGAAACTGGAAATGTTGTTAATAGATTAATGTATGGAAAAGCTGGAAATATTTTTTAATCAAGTAATGTCTTGGAAACTGGAAACATTTGTTAATAGATTAATGTATGGAAAATCTGGAAACATTTTGTTCATAGAGTAATGTGTAGGAAAGCTGGAAACATTTTTCAATAGATTAATGTATGGAAATCTGGAAACATTTTGTTCATAGGGTAATGTCTAGGAAAGCTGAAAACATTTTTCAATAAAAAATAATGTCTGGGAAACTGGAAATTTTGTTAATAGATTAATGTATGGAAAAGCTGGAAACATTTTGTTCATAAGGTAATGTCTAGGAAAGCTGAAAACATTTGTTCATAGAGTAATGTCTGAGACACTGGAAACATTTGTTAATAGATTAATGTATGGAAAAGCTGGAAACATGTTGTTCATAGAGTAATGTCTAGGAAAGCTGGAAACGTTTGTTCATAGAGTAATGTCTAGGAAATATGGAAACTTTAGTTCATATAGTAATGTCCCTTAACAAATCTGGAAAATAATTTTAGTGAAAGTTTACCTCACTCAAAGACAGGTAAATTGATTCTATTAATGTTTTGTTTATATACATTAATGATCAAAATGGCCCCAACAAAGATGCTAGTGTTTAAAAAAAGATTTTATGAAGGGTGTTATATAAACGTTTTTATTTTTGTAATTTGGTTTTATTTCAACAATATTTTACGAGGGTGGTCCATCCAGCCGAAGCTGATCATTAGACACCCTCACAAAAATACATCATGACGAGACATAAACATGTACCAATAAAAATTAAAATAAATATAATTTATAATGATAAAAGAAAGCACAACATATTTAGAATAAAAAATAATGAATTAAATTGAATTGGCCATCTCTGTTTGGTATTACTTGTAAACATATTAATAATTTGGTTAGTGTGCTCCCCACATAAATATGTCCCTCCTTAGATGCTTCATAATCCATGCAATGTTTGTTATGCTTCACAATAATCATGTCATATATTACCTTAACCACGTAACTCGTACTGTTTCCAGTCATTTAAAAATGCCGCTTGTGAAAGTTCATACCCCCACCCCCCCCCCCCCCCTGCAATTATAAATCAATGGTTAATATTTACAGGGTGTATTTAGTTTATAAACAAACAATTATGCATATTGTATAGAATTTACATGCATAATTAATGCAATATTATTGGAGGTATTGTGTTGTACTAATTACTATGTACATTTTATTCGGTAAATAAATTTTAAATTCTTCGTGAAGGCAAGTTATCAGACACATGGTGCTGATTGTTTATTGTTTTATTTAAAATGATGATATTTAACTGACGTACAGTAACTATCGATAACATAAACTAATTAGCCTATTTTTTAAATTGTAAAAGTATGCGATGATTGCTTATATTTTATGGCAACAAGTAATGTCAACAAATGAAATTTGCCAAAATGAGCAAAATAAATAGAATGTTTAAATTTCAATTATATTTACGTTTATTTGATTATTGCTAAATGCTAATCATCATATTTGGTGTCGTAGCAACACTTTTTGTCGGAAATTGAAATGGTTTATATTTGTCCTTGTTTCTAGAAAAAAATGATTTTGTCGAAGTATGGGCAAAATATACATTTCGTTACTAAAACTAAAAACTGGCATCAGAAGAATTTTAAAAATTTAATTATTATGCGATAATAATTGCTACATATGAGCATATGTTACCTTATCAACATCTTATAAAATCATATTAACCAGTTTTGTCAAAAATAAAAATGTAGAAATTTTATCATTTTTGGGAAAAATAATCCCTACTATAAGTGCAGGGATTCCAAAATGTCAATTACTATACGATAAGTCAAGTCAAATAAACATTTATTTTCGAAAATGACCAAAATGTAGACATTTTAAAACATATTCAGATAACATGCGCAGAACACATGTTACTGTGCACATGTCAATTATGATATAGTAACCATTTATTTAAAAAAATTAAATGAGCGGAATGTTTGAATTTTTCGAGAATGTCCAAAATGTACACTTTTTAAAATATATTTGATACCTATATATATATATATATATGAGATACCATGCACAGAATACATTATGTTACTCTGCGCATATCAATTATGATTATAGCAACCATTTATGTAAAAAATAAAGGGGGAATAATTTCGCTATAGGCCTACTATAGTAGGCCTACAATGATTGTTTTTCGAAAATAGCCAAAATAGCAACTTTTTTAATTCAATAATTATGCGCAAATATTGCCATATATGCGTATATATTGTGTTATCATCCTATGGCGCCACTAAACAAATAAATACATTAATCAATAATAGTAAAATTGCCAATACATCATAAGCCTTGCGGTACATCTATGTATTACTTAACGATACACTAAGGTACATTAAACAAACGTTTTTGCGTGTGGGTGATACAAGTGTCAATCCTCCACAAATAAATTCAGGATGCCTCTGACACACGCAATGTAAAATCTAAATATTACCCTCTACAAAGAGTGGTAAAATCTACAACAGTGGTATCACCCTCATATAGGGTCATAGCCATGCTACAGAAATAAAATATGTCGTCACCCATAGGCCTAAACATGCAATATTTTATTATCAATAAACCTACATTGAATATGTGTTTATATTATTTAATATAATAAGAGTTTTAGCTACGATTTTTAAAATGGCGTTCATCTGGTCGAATACTTTAATTGTTTATTCACCGCATGGAAGTGATTTTAAACTTTCCAACTTATTGAGAGCTTCGATGATAACATTGAGTCTGAAAATAAACATGAACATCGTAAGTCTCAATTATCACATGGTACTTAAATGAGTGTAACGTACAGTATATAGGCTCGTTACATCGTATTTATATTGCGCTTTATACAGAAGAATCAAAGCGCAATGCTATAACTTAGGTCGTAGTAGCGATAATATCGGCGCAGGTTCACTACTCGGCAGCTCCCTGAATGGCATAGAAGAGGTATTCAAACCAAATACTCATCCTTTTTACCAAGTCAACGGTCATCTACTCACACCACCATAGCTTTTAAATTTTCAAATAAAATACTAACTGGTCATATCGTCGTATCCCGACTTACCCCCTGCAGGAACAAAAATGCCCAGTTTGTATTATGTAACTTTCAATCCATAACTAGGCCTACAGTAATCATAATAAGGGAAATTCTTTTGATACATTTTCCCGTTAAATTCGTAAATTCCTTGACGTCAAGTCGTCTTTTTTTCTGCACCTTACTTTTTGTACTTATTTTCATCTAACATAGCACATTACTATAAGTTTAAAATGTACGTACTTTTCGTTAACTTCACCAATTCGTTTAAAAATACGAGCTTCTGTCGGTATTGTTATCTCTCCGTTATTATCTTCCTTTCCGGCATCTTCAAGAACCGGTATATTTCCGAATAGTCCATCTAACCATGTAATTATCTAAAAATAACGTTAGATTGTTAGCCAACTAAAAAAATACCGTAATTTGTATCAATATAATAACATAGATTACAATATAAGAACAATACATTTATATTACCGTGCAGGCATAGGTTTACCTTTGCCATAGATTGCCTGTGTTCTTTTCTGTTCGGATAAACAGTCAGTGAATGTTTTTGAAAGTATTTCTTATAGAAATTGAATGTGATTTCAAATTGCTTGTAGAAGCCGACACTAAGCACATGCTGGTGATATTTAGCCATCTTACCAATTTTCTCTATATCTCCAACTGCTAAACCAATCTAAAAAAAATTACAACTTCATATCATTAGTCCTACTGAGTAAAATACAAATTTAAAATGTCTTAGCTGCAAAATAAACTGAACAAAAAACAAAACAAAAAGAAAACCAAAAAAACAGCACCAATTTTTTGGTATAGTCCTATAGAAAAATATTTGTGTTTCTTTCGCTTTCCTAAAGAAGACATTTTTACCCTGGGCTGTTTTCACTCAAACTTGATCAATAGTAAAATTCATAAAGCTCAGGAATCAAATTCCATAAAATTCATCTGACTGGGTTCATGTTCTATTGAACATAATGTCTCTAGTTTAAACTTACCATCAAGTTCATTAAAGCTATAGTCATAGTTATCATAAATATCAAAACCAATATTATAATGGTCCACTGATAATGGGCTGTATCTTTACTACCGTCCATTACTGGTTTGGCAAACGAATTAATGAAATCAATTTCTCCAATCATCATATCATAAATCCGCACACATGACATAATAATGCTCTCAAATGGCTGATCTTCCTGTATTAAAAAAGAAAGATAATTAGGAGCAAAAACGAGTAGAAAGAGAAAAAGAAGTTGATTATTTAAACTTTGCGTTAAACATTGGAAAATTACTTTCTTCAACGGTGGTAATTAAATATATCGATTGTTAAATTACCAACACCATTGTACTTTCATTCAATATTAAGTTATTCATCGGCATATATCCGTAAACAAATACATATCTTATACTCTTATTTCAAACTGTCTTTGCCTTGAAAGAATACGTACATCGGATCCAAGCAATGCGTGAAAACAAACTGCGAGTCCAAACAATTGAAGTGAGAAAACAGTTATTATCTTCAACATTGAAACTAACACTTCATAGAACATCATGATCAGGATCCCGAAAGGAGAAGTTCTGAAATATATAAAGATAGATAAATTATACACTTCAATGTATAATGTTTAAATGAATTTAAAATGTATTATTTGTCCCAGTTTGGTCTAAATAATTATTTAGGAATAAGTAAAAAATATAAAAATTAACAAGTAGACAAATTTCATACTGTACTACTTTGGTTTTTATGACAATAAAAGATCTGTATCTGTGTTATACCATCAGAAGACACGATACTACAACTACTTTTTGTCTTCGTTTTAAAATCATAGCTCATGTAATTGTCAGGGAGCCATAGATTCTTGAAAACAGTCATGAAAGAGGACAAGGCGCAACGGTCCTCTAATCTTACTAAAGTTGTTTTAC
Organism: Antedon mediterranea; assembly: GCF_964355755.1. Taxonomy (NCBI): domain Eukaryota; kingdom Metazoa; phylum Echinodermata; class Crinoidea; order Comatulida; family Antedonidae; genus Antedon; species Antedon mediterranea. The sequence continues at coordinate 23,470,706 of NC_092675.1, forward strand.
ATCATAATTATCCACAAGCCTACTAGTTTGTATAGTGTGCTAAACTTTCCAGATAATGAATAATAACCATCGTGAATACATAAGCCTAGAAGTACGACCTACATTATACGATTAATTATTAATTGGTAGAAACAATTACCTTTTTAGGAGTTGCATCGTGTTTGTCCAACCGAGGAATAAACCTAAAATGCCAAATTCCCACTGCCAATGATAACTAAACTCCTCTTGAAACAATAATGGTCCGGCGAAAATAGCAACTACAACATGTGTTCCAATCTTGATCAACCTTTCAACTGACATTACTCTCCAATTACCCTACAAATATACACTTTACTTCAGAAGCAAAACCAATTGAAAATCCTGACTGAGCGAATTTATTGAATCGATAAATATGAACAATGGCCTCTATTCTAATTAAATATAGTAGTGCTAAGTAGTGTTAATTACAAATCTGACCAGAACTCATTCAATCATTGACTTTTCACGTCATATTTGGAACATTAGGTTCCCCAAAAATTATTTTCCTCGTCATTATCTTAGATTTCCATGAACACCAAGCTCTGATTGGTTATGCATTTTATGCTTTGAAGAAAGTAAAAACTGTTTGAAGTGAAAAAAAAATGTACTTACCCAAGAGAGAAGTATTTTTATTTGTACAAGGAAAGAAACTGAACTGTAAATCATCAAACATATCAGTGAACCAAACTGCGCATCTGTAAACTAATGAAAATATAGACCCCAAATAGACATTTGTCATTGTAGATACTACTGTATATAAACGTATCAATTTGTTGTCAAGCTAAGACTAAGTTGATAGTGGTTTCGATACCGAAGTCTCATTTAGACTATTGCTTATTTCATGTTTTACTGTAAGATAAGATATATTACTGTACTACTGCATCAATATTCCATGTAAAATATGTTTAAAAGTACTTCTGCAGAAGCAATTTAAAACAAATTGAATTTGCTGATCTAAAATGTTGATGATATGGTTTGTTGCTTAAGTATTATGGCTCAACTAGGGTTCAGTAACTAACTAAGTAACTAAGTCATTTGTGCTTTAGAACTTTGCATTTTTCTAAAATAAAGAGGAAGAACTGAAAAAATACAAAAAAGGGACGTATCAATATGTTGAGATATTTTTAACAATATTCAAAACTATATTGTGTACTACTATAACTATCGTACAAGTAATTAAGTAAGTACAAAAGTAAAGCTTTTTCTACACTATCAGTATGATATAATATACTAATTCATGAATAATGTACCTCATTGTTACCAATATGTGTGCATTCCTCAGTCCCATTATTTCTTTTACAATCAAATTTGTTCATTTCAACCGATAGAATGAAGTACGTGTAAATGATAACGTACAGAATATAAAAGGTAAATTGAATGGTATGAGTAAAGATCCCATAGGTTTCCCTGAAAGTAAAAGCAATTGTTTAGTAAAGTTATAAACGCATATGACCAGACTGAATTAAATGACATTATCTGCATACAATATCTACATTCTACACAATACATTTTACATGAGACAACACACATAATTAACTCCACCAGTGTTAAACTCAAATCGCGATAAGTATTATACAGTTAATATTTCGTTAGTTGAAGGTTTGAATTAAACACAATTTTAATCGTAGTTCCAACTCCGGCTAGTTCGAACTATTACTTTAAATTCGATTCATAAATGAAGTAGTCGCAGTTTGCAGTTTGACATAGTATCATATTGGCCAATGATAGGACAGTTTATAGAGAAGCAAATATTACTTTTAGTTTTGTAATATCCTTTTTACATTTAATGGAAAGGTTAAATAGAACTTTCCGGGCAATTCAATGGAACATTGAATAGCACAAAATTATCAAATCAGATGCAAGGGCACAATCCGCTTACCAAGACTCCAGGTACAGAGGATTTATGAGATTCGATTTCATGTTTTTACTAATTATACGATATGTGTTGAATTGGTTTGGGATATTTTGAATTTGTTATACTGAAAACATGAACAAATTTACAGTACTAATAATTCTCACCACTTCAAATTTAAATACTTCTCACAAACTTGATGACCAAGAAGTTCAGTTCTTGTGAACTTAATCATTGTCTATGAAAAAAGTATTATTAGTTAGGATTTGGATACATATACAAAAGTTATACGAAGCTAAAAATTATAAATAAATTATTTGAAGTTTTTAAGCACAATACGAAAGAAAACTTGTAGACATGTTTTTTAATGTTGTTAGTATTTCTTAAATTTACCACCAGCGAATAATCACGTTTTGTGTCCGGAAATTGCATAATACGTATAACACGTCATGTATACCGAAATGTTTTTTTATTAGCCGAATCGCAATCTAGAACCTAAATTAACTTAGGCCTCTAAGCATAATGATTCTGACTAACTTACGTCAATCACTTCAAGAGGCTGTACAGCTATCTCATCTTTTTCACTTGCGTCTGGACATAAATAGCGGAAATCATACTTAATCTGAAAATAGAACACATTTGTTGTAAACTCATGTAATGTATCTTACAATAAACAAATAAAGTATATTTTTTTATTAACTTAAGATAAAATAGATTCAGATAACGGTAAAGAAGGCATGATCTGTGCATTATCAATATCATTGTTTACAATATACAAGATACAAGAAACTTTAGGCCTATTTGTCTTCGTAAAAAAAAAAGAAATCGGTTGTCAGCAAATCCGATTAAAAGATACATATAAAAACGGACTAAAAATGACAAACATCTTTAGTGACAATCAATTCATAAAACAATAGATGTTTTGACCAAATCGTAACAAATAGTAACAAATAGTATGTTACCCAATATTCCAGATTTTTAGGGTCAATATCTGCAGTTTCTTTACTTCTGTCTAGAACAATCTGAAAAAGAGTTTACATAATATAACAAGATCAATCGCAGAATTTACCTTTTTTCAGAGATGTGTCAAAAGAATGAGTACAAGTACAATCGTGAAATGAAGTTAAGATTTAAAATATGACCTTAGCTGCTGACGGCATGTCCATAATCAATCGAATCATCGGCAATCCTTTGGATTTGTTGTACATACTAAGACACTCGTGCCATCTTGGTGGTAAATAAAAAATATAAACTTGAAGGAAACATGATATAAGTAGAAAATAGACGAGTGAGCCAGGCTAAACGAACGGGTTTCGTCTAAACTAGAAAAAATCTGCAAGTTTTGAAGCCGTATCGTATACAGACAGATGAACCTTTTCGTAATTTATCAGAAAATATTTAATTTGTTATCTAATATACTGTAAGCCAAGAGTGTGTTCGTCATTTTGTTGGTGGTAATATTTACCGTGGAACTATCTCTCAAGGAATACATGTTTGTGTAGACTTGCGCATAATTTCTGTTTAAAATGTTTGATTATACAAGTATATTAGCCTGGTGAATGAGCTAAGATATGACTATGAAATGTAGCTACGAAAGTAGTAGGTCCACTATAGTGATTTAATAAATAACTTGTATACCTGTCATGTATTGTGAGCGCTAGCGTTGAATTTCGGCTTCGGTTGTCAGTTACAACATCAAAAAAGTAATCCCCATCGAAGTTTACACGTAATGTGGCACCCTCAGTCAGCAGGTAAGAGACCATGTGCGGTTGATTTTCAATAGCCGCCAAATGAAGAGCAGTGTTCTAAGGAGAAATAGAATAGAAAAATAAGAATTGATTAGCTAATCATTTGCTAAACAAATCCATGATAATGACTCAGTGTTCGCAAACTAGCTTAAATCCATGCAAATTGTTCAATTTGTTCACGATAGCAGTAGTAAATTAACATATTATTATTAGAGACTTATGGACACTTACGCCATTTTTGTCTTGATCATTAAGCACATTCTTAGACCTCATTTTAAGTAGTACCCGCGCTACTTCTATGTGACCGCCTTTTGCAGCGGCGTGGAACGGGTTTTGTCCTAACATGTCCCTGTGGTAAAATATAACGTAAAGTTAATCAACGGTTATTTACCCAGTTAGCCAAAGATGACTAGGTAAAAAAAAACTGATCAACCACACCCAGCAATCATGAATTCGGTTATAGATAAAATAGCACATGGACTTTCGTCTAATTGCTCTATTAATATGTCTGCGAGGATTAATTAACAAAATGTTGCTGAACAATTATTTTTAATTTCATCAAAATCGGACGAAAGAGAAGTTCATTTTCATAATTTTAATAATAATGAATTGTTAATATTTGAATTATTATATTGTTACGTTAATCTATAGACTATTAAATAATGCATTTGAACATGTATATCTGTACCGTGTGCAGTAATCTGCAGTGTAATATCAATATTGTTTTACATACATGATTAGACAGTGTTTTTATTTATTTATACTGTAGTTCTTTTCATTTCGGAACTCATTTTGAAAAGTACATGCATGCTATCTTAACGTAAAATGCGCCGTTGTCGAGAGACATGGAACGTTTGACCTTAGACTCATTCATATCCATGGCTCTTTTGATTCAGTAAGCCAACTAATTAAACTAATAACTATACAATTAGCAAAAATTAGGTAATACAAGAGCAGAATACGATAGCAAGTTATTGCAAAAAGAAATATCAATCATACGAAGCCCATAATCACAGCTATATATCATTCTAACATTGCAGAGTTTGATACGTCACGTTCGATTTCAACCATTTAAAAAAAATGAATGTTAATATCTTGGAGTGAGAGAGATATATAGAGAAGAAAAAATAGAGAATGAAGAATAGAGAATAAGAAAATACATATCTAAAGAAAAACTGAGAATAAAATCAGAAGATACTAAGTTTGTGTATAATCTAAAAAGATTAACAACAAGGATACGCAGCGAACTAAACAAGTAACACACCAACCCGACCACCAGCATTCATCGATCGATCGCAATCGATCAATCAATACTCAACAATATCTACCCTCGTGTAATTGCTCCTGATCTCAATAGGATCTTGACAACTTCCACATGTCCATTTGCTGCTGCTTGGTGAACAGCTCTTTTATTATCCGCACCAATTTGATTAATGCTTAATGATGATGGGTAGTTCATTAAGACGTTTATGCAATCACAGCGACCAATTCTATTTTAAAAAATGTATTGTACATCTGAGAAACATGGAAAACGAAACATTACGTATTTTGTCTGTAAGGTACACATTATCAGATTAGGTAGTAAATAAAATAACCTCATACTGCATTAATTTGTATTTACAAATGTATACTTTTCTTTAGGCAATATTCAAATAGTCAAATAAGCCTACGAAATTATCACGTCTCACTCAATGTCTAAGTCTAATTATGGATAGGCGAAACGTTACAAAACAGACAAAACTATAGATAGGCCTACAGGTTTATCAATTGAAATATTAAAGCATTTAAAATTCTCCAAGGTCTGTTTATTAAATGGCTATGCAATGATTATTTAAAATGATAATATTATTAGTAGAGTTTATTAATACTAATATTTAATTTATGTTAATGTTGTTGTTCGTGGTTGTCTATGGTGGATAAGCAATTTTGGGTGAGTTTTTTCAGTTTTGAAAAAAACAAATTTATGAAATAATTGGCTGCTATATTTGGTATAGCTGCCATCATCTTATTGATAACAAATAATTGTGTAATTGAAAGCGTTCAGAAGAATATCAATTTTAAGATATGATCTGAGTTAGTTATGATAGATTTCTGATCGGCCTTCGCTCTCGACGAGAAGAGAGCATTTGTTATTGTCATTTCTGGCTTCTGATTTATTTCTTAAGATGCCCCCTCCATGTCACCAACGTGACATAGGCCTGCGATCCCACTTCTTACTTGAAACTCTTTTTGGCAAACCTGAGATAGTTAAAAATTGGTTGTTACTGTTTACAATAATCATAGTTGATTTTCTAGGTTTTGCTGGGAGAAAACGGTTTAAGCTTTTGGCTGCTTGTTTGTCATTTGTATTTGAATAAAATATACATGAATAATAGTACGTTCGTGTGTAGAATAACTTACGCCGCTGCGATGTGGAACGGAGTCTGACATTGATTGTTACGTAACCGTTGTGACGCACCAAAATCAAGAATTTGTTGAACGTGAATAATATCTCCGTATAGTACAGCAACGTGTAAAGGTGAGTTGCCTTCAATGTCCTGTCTATTAACTAGCTTGAGAAGGTCCTCTTTATATTTCTATTGAATTTAGAAAAAAGAGATTTGTTATGAAACGCTAATATTGGTTTCATTTGGTTCATCGCATTTAATATTCGATACGGGTCTCTTATAATTACTATTCATCATTCAGCCCAATTCCTTTTATCATTCAGCCCAATTTCTGTCATCAGTCAGCCGACTTCCTTTCATCAGACAGCTCAGTTTTTTTATTTTTCTATAATTCAACCAAATTCCTCTCATCTTCCAACCCATTTTACCAGTATTTCAGAAATATAACTGATTCGTATTTTCTTTTTTAAAAGAAGTTTTTTTTTCGGTAATATTTAAATTTGAATATGAACACACGGTCCTATTGTTACCCACTGATTTTACCCTAAATTTATTAATTTTAGGCTTCAGCCAAACAATTCTTCTTTTATGTATGTATTCAAACCTCAATTTTGTTGTTAAAATTACATTTTACTGGGTCTACCTACCTCACAAAGGAATTTTGGTATTGAAAAGATTGCTGATGTTTTATACACGAATAGATGCATTATATTACGGCCATTAACGTCAGTATCCGCAAGATTGGCCTTATGTTCCATCAGTAACCAGGATGTTTGCCAACAACTCATCAAAGATGCTATCAATAACGGTGTAAATCCGTCGTTGTCCTTTTCATCCAATTTACAGCCCTACATTAAACATTAAATATACAAGACAAATAATAACTTACGCAGACAGTAAATGATAAGAAATCGAACTGGCAAGATAATTACATAATCTGCAGATGTATACACGCCATGGGCTAGTGGGTCTGATCCCAATTAATAATTGCTCCGCCGTTGAAATGAATTTTCAAACATAATATTGATAATAAATGTTTCAACGTGTCTTACCTTTCATCCAATTTAAATTAAATACTAATAACTAAATGTTATTCTCTTCGATATGCACTTTCAAACAGACATACTATACTCATGGAGGTATAACATTAGATACTTTCATGCTATACAACTCCAATTATTTTATTGTTTTGTCGCAGTTTAAGCGATAAATATGACGAAAACAATTTGTTAAAGAACAATAATAAGAGAAAAACAAAAAAGATATAAAGAAAAACGAAGAATAGAGAGAGAAAAAAAGAGACGAAAATTTAAAATAAGTAGGAAAAGAAAGAAACGGAATTAAAGTTAAAGAAAAAAAGAAAACAATAGAATAAAAAGAAAAAAGGAAACGAAAGAAGAATAAGAAACAAGAAGAAAGGGAATAGAATTATAGAATTATAACATTGTTTATGCAAATGTTTATGCAAATTGTTTATGCAAATGTTTATGCAAATTGTTTGTGCAAATTGTTTAGCAAATGTACAAATCAATTTTTAGTAATAAGGAGGATCCTCGTATAATCGTGGACCTTTTATCAATTTAAAATGACTATATTAGTTGTTTACTTGAAATGAAAAAAATTAATTATTACGTTTTGAATCAGGAGCCTTGCAACGTCAACATGGTTATATTTAGATGCTAGATGAAGAGCCGTTTGGCCACCAATGTCTTTGAAGTCAATAACCTTACTTGCATTACCATTATTTAAAAGCACTTCTGTGATACTTGTGCAGCCTTGAGAACACGACATATGCAGAGCAGTACACCCTGTATTCTGTAGAAACATAAAGTAACTGGTGATTTGAACTCAGTTGGCAATATTTATGTTCTGCAGGTATGTGTGAAGGAATGGAATTATGAACCTTCTTTTTCTCCAAACGTCAATAGAAATCTGAAATACGGTTATTTGTATTTAAAGCCCAGGTACAAGCATGAAATTTAAACATAATATCTGGTTAATTGTACATAAATCAAATATTTGTAACAGAAATCAAGATGAAAAAACATGAATTTCCCTTAATATGGTCAAATACAAAATTTGGCAAAATTCTGCCATAAAAACCAGGAAGACTTTTTTTCAGTAGTTAGGTAGTTTAACCTAATGTAATAACATGTCTGGTGACTCCCAAAAGGTGAAAAAAGATGGTGGATATATGGTGGATAATTTTTGCTATAGCATAAAAATAAAAATCTGAAGTTGGATAAAAACACTAGAAATGTAAAAGTCTAGTTATATTACCTATATTTAGTCATCTAATAACATTTTTTACCACACCGTTTATTTTTCATAGCTTTTTAAAATGCCTCTCTATTTACAAAAGTGTAATTTAAACTATCCTCCCACTGATAAGAAAGTGCTTATTTTCAACAAGTTCGTGTAAAACAAATAAAATCCCAAACATTATGAAACATAGGGGAAACTATAGATCGATAATTATTGGAAGGTATGATCAATAGATATTTTTTGCCCGCACCTGGCCTTTAAGATCAGCTTTGGGTATATATCTACCTAACTATTAGGAATAATAATTATTAATGTTATGTGGGTCTGCGCTTACTGATAACAATACTCGTTTCGAGAGGGGTTAATGAGTCTTGTCGCTATTCTATATTCTGGAAAAACAATTTCTCCATTTTGGACAAGATTTACCACACCCATTTAATTTCTGAACACACTTTAAGGAAAATTGAATTTAACTTTCACTTGGCGATTGTTGATTGATTGACATATCTGTAAGACTTCTTAAATATACTCCTTTCCATACCTCAGTCAGCTCCACTGAACAACCAAATAGCAAACAACATTCAACCACTTCCTTTGATCCACCACTTACAGCTGAATGGAGAGGTGTAAATCCGTCATCGTCTCGCAACCGCATTAATTCACTTTCTGTCGAATCACCTAGACTGACGGCTAGATTGAAAATAATACAGATGATCATTAGTCGCGTGCAAACGCAACTCTACAGAGCTCACTATGTCGGTCGGTCGGTCGGTCGGTAAACACTAACTCAAATTTGCGCACGCGACTGCAGCCATGTACATGGCCTTGTTTAGTATACAGTCACTATTCTATTAGAATTTAACATGTTTAGAATCTGATGATTGTTACTGTCACTGAGCAATTAAATAATACATTTTCGTCAATGATGAGTGAAGATTGTTTAAAGTTCGATACAGCTTTTGTTGAAATTTCTTTGATTTTAATGTTGGTCTGAAATACCGAACAGCGAAAAATATATATACAATGTCTTTATAATTAACTGATTGATATTGTACCGAATACGGTCTTGGTACATTTGAGAGTATACAGTACGTGTGAAAACAGTTTGCCGCGCCTTTAGGCAGTTATATTCAAGAGAACGGAAGCATTAGGAATTAAGTTATCGTAATTCTTCTAATTGTAACCCTGGATTATTGTTCTTTGATTGTTTTTTAGGGTGGGGTAACTATTAGAAGTGAAGTAACTATTAGAAGTGGGGTTACTATTAGAGTAGTGGGTTACACTTACACTTACACTTAATGTTTGATGGAAATAGTTTAGGCTAGTGCCTATTAGATTCCATTTCTATTACTAATCTTAAATTAGGCACCTGGAAATAGTAACCCACCCCCAACTTTTCCGGTCAGCAACTCATAGCAAAATAATAAAACAGTACGAATAAACAAATTTGGTTGAACTCTAACTTTATTTTATAAACGCAAAAACACTCAATCTCCCCCAACTCCCGAGATCAACATGCATTATCTCCTTATTTTTAAAATATGGCTGCATCATAAACGACCAATCATTTTGTCAATAGTTTTTGTGACTCTAATAGTAACACCCATGGGTTACTATTAGAGTAGTGGGTTATTATTATAGATTGACATGGGTTACTATTAGAAGGGGGTTTACTACTGTATTAGAGTGTGGGTTACTATTAGAAGATTTACGGTACCATGCGGTATAATTAAATAGAGCATTTCAGACTATATTTACGTTAAATATTTACTACTGATTGTTAAACAAAAAAAATAATTGATAACCCAATCATTATTTCTTAAATTAATAAATAAAATATCAATACAAAGCATAATTTAATAAAGAAAGAACAATAATTAAATAATCAAAAAGTCGAACGGCTTGTTTAATCTTGTTTAATTCTAAAATGGGTCGTGAGGTACCACAGATTTTCAATATAATGTGTCGGAAAAGTGTGGTCTGCAAATAAAACAATATATAAGTAACGGCGTGTTTTCCTACCTTTTTCTACGAGATACTTGAAAGTTGAGACACACGAATGAGAAGCGGCATAGTGAAGTGGATAGTTGGTGTTGTCTGTTGTACTACTTGCGGGGTTATCCACAAACTGCCCTGTAATCTGTTATAAGACATTGTGATAATCATTAACGGTTTACCAACTTAATACTTTAATGGTAATTATATTTTTTAAGTGATGTAAGCCACCATGATTCCATATTTCGTACTTAAAATGTACTCGCTAGCTTGAAATGTAGTTTGGTCATTTGATTCTAGGCCTACTCTATCCCTACATATAATATTATGTTCATTATAAGGACAATTCTGAATACAGTTTCACATTTATTTCATGGCGATTGTATCGTGTTAAGGTTAATGTTGGATTATACTTATTGCCTATGATACACCAGGGAAAAGTATAAACTATTCCCTGGAGTACACACATTTTAATATATTTTATAATACTGAAAATCGGCTATTTTGGTAATGTAAAATGTTTATAGAAAGCAAGTGAATACTCGTATTAACAAATGTAAAACACAATCGATACAGACATTCATTTTAACAAAGAGATCTATGACTGGTGATTATTCTTTATGACTTTTTTTAGTTTATGTTCAGCTCGTGTCCAATATTAAATTGATGTTTTTTTTATCTTATTCTTTCCATCAAATTGTTGTTGTTCTTTGATCATAGCATGCATTTACTTATTAATCTAAAATCAATTTACATCACATTAAAAAAATGAAATTTAATACGTGCATACATTTTTGGTGCACATTCTTTAATTAAATTGAATTTAACTCATTTAAATTCAACATTACAAACATCCATACATTAACAAAAATAAAACATTTATTTATTGTTGATGATTTTACTCAATTAAACCTACACTTTTTTCTGCCTTGTTATCTAAAGATATATAATCCACTACGCCAACTTGTGTACGCTTTCTTTTCAAAATAATAATAACTAAACATTACTTTTCCTGTCACAGAAAACAATTTCGACAAACCGTTTCAGATTTTCAACACTGTATATGGCATGCAATTTATTTAATCAAAACTTTAAAAGATAGTAACTTGTATTCATTTATTTAAATATTTATCACTTTGTATTATTTACTGATCTACTATGGTACAAAACATATCTAAAAATTTTGACAATAGTAGACTTGTATATTGTATCTTGTATCTGAATTTACCATTCTAATAAAAACAAGAAACTTGATAGAAGGTAACCAGAGCAAATGCTGTACCAATTTGCACATCGATAGCAAATTATATATGATTGAGAAAATATAAACAAGCATATGTTCAATCATGTTTATATTATGAAATACAGTTATGAATGAAAATAATGCACAATAATTAGTGTGATAAGAATGGCCTCAAACACAATTTTCACAACATAAGACACATCATTACTATGGTGCTTTTGACATGTTTGTGATTTATGGTTATATTTCATAATCATTTCTTTGTACTCTAACTAGTAATTCATTCTTTCAAGTAATAAATTCGTAAATATCAATTACAAATAACTGTATTGTTTGACATGCACTTTTGTCGGTAAGCTCACTAATTTATAAACGCGAAGAAGTCCTATATACATAAGTGATTGGTTTTTCCATAAAACGTGTTGTTTCGCAATACAAATTATTACAATTCTGTCTAAAGAGAATCAATACTACTATGCATAAAAAATACTGTTCAATATCAAACGTAAACATAAAACATATTTAAATCGATAAGTATCGATTGTAAATGCAAATGATCTCATGAAATTATTACAAACTAAGATTTTGAAACGCAAACACATTTAAAAAAAAAATCTAAATGATGTAATGTTAAAATAAATACCAACTTTGATTGTATTTTTTTTCTATAAATGTACTAATGGGTCATTTAGGTCTTTTCTCCTTTCTTTATTTGGACTTTTTGTTGAACCTAAGGGATGTCGTCACAAGCATCTTCTTATCGTTTTCACATTGCCTTTTCTAAACTAAATAAATTTACATGTATATTACCGAGATTAATTAATTCATATATTACCTTTACTCTTGATTTTCTTTAATTTTTTATCTTTATTTTTTAGCAAAAATTAAGAAATGTTTTTTAATTGGTTTTTGTGAACTTTGTCGATGTTCTTTTGTCTCGTGTTTTTCTAGTCTGTAAATGGCGGGATCCCCTCTGTTGATTGTGAATTGAAAAAAACAAACGAACAAAACCAGGCGTTTGTTATTATATAAAGAATTATTGAGTTGGATAATGTTAAGTTGAATCGCAGACACCTTTCTTCTAATGCTATCCAAAGCTATATCTTAGAAACCAAAACAGTAGTATATTAATATTCATTTAACCATTTTGATAATTTTGAACAAACTTGGTTTGTGTGTATCTGGTGTACCACACCTATGGATATCCCTATATCGTTTGGTGACCAACCGTACAATAGATTGTTGATTTCTGCGCAATGAGACGATTGGTCATATTACATAGACACCTAGAAGGAAGAGTGGACAAAATGTTCCGGGTTTGGAGTAAATCCAGTAAAGAATGCATAGCACCTTTACCCCTAATAATGAGTGGGAAGCTATGATTCAACTCTTCGATCCAAACGTTGAATCACGACTTCCTTCTCATTATGTGGAGAGTTCTATACTATAACAAAAATCAGTGCAAATGACGTATCCCTATGTGATAGATATAATGTTTTACCTTACATATGTCGTATTTTATAACAGTGAGTAAGATTTTTTTTCACTACTAAACTGTTTTCATATTAATTAAAAGGTTAATATTTTTTTTAACCGATTTTCAGCAAAAAAGCCAGCTCGAATAATACCTGTTTAGTATACAAATAATGCCAACTCCTTTCTCTCTAAAACGGATATTTCTTCGTGCATATTATACTGAGTAATGTTTCTCTGTATGACTAATTTGATGAGTTGCCTACCTGTTGATGGGCGAAGTCAATCCCATCTTCATATAACACCACCTCTGACATTTTAACGTTTGCTTACGGCTAGCTTTCCAACTGCTCTGCTCACACAGACCTACATTTGAAATAAAGATACGTATATTTATTGTATTTTCAATAAAACAAATTTAACTAGAATTTACATTGCTCTTGAAAATATTTAGTTTGGGTTACCTCTGTGTTGGGAGTACTTATGCGGGTGCAAAATCTTGGATTATCGTGCCAATGCCGTTTTCAATTTCTGAACAAGTTTAATAGTTATTAATAATACACCATTTCAAGACCTACAATTATGATTATTATCAATTTGGTTTTAGTTCCCGATACGGATATTACATCCGAGACTACAAAGAGAGCCTGTACATTGATAAACAGTAAATGTACTTTAAAATACTAAATATATATATATATATAGCAATGATTCTATTGTATACCAATAACTTAATGTCGAAATGCAATGCATACTTTGAACACGGCTTTTAGATGTAATACTCTATAAACATTGTCCATGTAAACTTTCCGTAAATAAACGCTACCCCAAAAGCGTTTACATCTAGTGTGTCTAATTTCGAGAGCATATTTAAACTACGATAAAAAAAACGAAATCCTAGTACTGTACCTGAATTTCATAATCTTTTCAGTCGGTCACAATCACGGCAGCGTTTTTGTATAAATTACAATATCAAGAAGCAGTGTACGATTAATCTACATCACTTGATTGCGGATGTTAAGACGCTTTCCAATGTTTACTAAATAAAACCTATTAAATCTATCAATCATCATTAGGCGAATCAATACAACATCAATAGTGACGATGCTTTCATATTGCTTCAAATACTCGAGCGTTTGTTTAAATAATTATTAGAGTGACCACACACGTCATAGTGATGGGTAAGTGTTAGTAACTCTTGATGTACGCCGATGGTAAGTTGAGCATTACAACCGTACATTATACGAGTGATGTGGCGGTTATATAAGGATTGAAATTTATGGGAGAATTGTATCTGACGTTATTATGTGATGGCGCTTATGTAACTATAGTTACTCTTCGTTATGCGTGATTAATTTATATAATGACGTAATGCATAACGGTATAAATACGGAGAAACATGGAACGTATTGTTAATTGCCGGTACCGGTGTATCGTATGTACAGGCTATGCTTATACCAAAAAGGTGGTCGATTTTTATTTATTACCTAAACGTGGTATTTTTTAGTGCATTAAAACACGTTAACGTTAATCATAATTTAAGCACATTTCAGCCTACTCTTTCTCAAAAGATTGCTTCGCTGTCACTCATAATTATATCATTTTAATCAGGATCAGTAATAAAACAATAAGCAACAATAAGCAACTTGTAATATCTAAAACTTTTAATGAATTATTAAGTGTATTTGCCTGCACCTCCAGACAATTTACAGAAGTGTGAATTAACAAGACTTGTCTGTTGGCTCGTTACAAAATAATAAACAACAATTAAAAAATAAAATGCGAATCCGAAACTACATTATCGAGTATGACGTGATGGATTAACAGCTACGCTATTTCAAATACTACAGAATGCAACCTCATATTTTCATCATGTAATTTTACTAACAGCGACAGACCTTCACAGAAGTCCTGTCGCAAGGCAAGCAAGACCAATGCACAGTAGGCACACCATTTAATACAGTACTATTAAGGCTGGCATTTGTGCGATAGTTATGTATTATGAGTATGTTTATGAGGTTGCATCTGCTGCCCTCTATCCTAATTCCTGGTTAAAATTTCATTTTACTGTAACAGCACAGCTTATTACAGAAAAAGGTGACAAAAACAAAAATAAAATGGCAAATAAAATAAAAATTAAAAAAACGAAAATTAGACAGGGGAAACCAATAAAAATGTACTGTTATTCTGTATCAAAGGGATCAAAAATTTTTTTTTAATAGCAATATTATTGGAAAAAACTGGTAGTACAAAAATAAGAAACTCTGTACAAAATTTTAATTGCTAGTTACCGAAACAAAAAGCAATAATTAAAATTTGGGCAAACCATCACTGTACCATTATGGTCAACATTGACGTTAAAATTTAAAATTGTTCTATAAAATATTTGCAATTCTTTTCTTTAAAATCAATAATAAAAATACCATATTTTTCTATGACCAATAGTTACTGAAATTAATTAACCACCATAAAATAGAAAACATTTAAAGTACACCTACTTGATTACAAATGATGATGGTTTAGAAATAAAATATATGTATTTGAATTAAAAAAAAACACCAAAATGCAAAAATATAGAGTTAAAATGAGTAAACGTAGAGTAGTAGACGTTGATGTTGTTAATTCTTAGGACAGAAGCTCTTCACTATTCCACCTGTCTTCTTCACACCAAGATCTTGCACTTCATCTTCTATAATCACATCCTTAATGCAACCGACAAAATCTCCTGTGGTGGTTATACCATCATGCATTTGATCATCTAGAAATTAAAGCATGATTAAAGTGTATAACAATTATTTTTGAAGAAAAATTGTTTTCGGTCAAATGACCCCACTTGTTTGAAAAATTTAGGACTGAATAAACAAAACATAAACATACAGAAACCTTTCTGATAACGATCATAAAAGCCATTAAGTAAAAGTAAGAGAAAATATGTACATATACATTTTTCCAGACAATACATTCCAGAATGGAAAAATATATATTTTACTGGTTTTAGAATGATAGCTTGCAGGTGGATGTACTGGGGAGAGGATTCACATAACAAAATGTTTATCTAGCCTTACACGTTACACCCCTTCATAACAATAGGGACATTTAGAATACTCTATTATGTAATTTTTATGATATGCACATGTTATTTTAAATAATGCTTTTATTAATACAGGTTTCAGCCTGGGTCTAGACAGCCTTAATTCAGAGACCCACTTGGCCTGACTTAAGCCTGTCATGAACACTGGCCCAGCGAGTTGGAATAGCTCCAAGGACGAGCGCTACTAGAGATTATAAGGTCAGACCATAAGGTCATTACGTCATGCGCTCACTGGCACGTCAACGTAAATGTCCACTTAATCTAAATGTTCATAACTGCGACAAGAGAACCATGTGAATGTAAACGTTGTGCACGTTCACTCAAATCTAATTCCTAATTTGATACTAACCTGGAACACCACCAAGATAGAATGCTTGGTTGTTTGTATTTGTTGCCGTTGTGCCTCCATCACCGTCACCATCTATGCCTGGTATATTGTCAACAAGAATGGACACAACTGATCTCTGCTTAGAAACTAGAAAACAAAAATGTAGCCCAAATAGTTTCATTGCAACAAGATGCATTTTGTAATGTTACAAATTGACATATCACTATTAATTAGCATTAATTTTATCTATAACCTATTGATTCTACCAGAATTTTTTTATTTATCTATACTTTCTCCGCAACAATTCTCCAGATACGTTGCATCAACCTACATTAACATTTCACAGTACATTGCTTATGGCAAGAATCATATTAATAATACTTAATCTTCACAAACAGTTGTTGTAACTACACCAAATTCAATGCTCATAACAACAAAATTTTAGAATGGAGCACGTTTCAGGCTATTTTTAGCAGTTTTAATTCAATTCAACAAGTGACGAATAAAAATATAGTTAAAATTGATACATCAGCAGCATTCATTTTGCAAAACAAATAATGATCTGACTTACCAATTACAGAATGCCACTGGCCATCACACAAAGACACACCAGTCTGGTCACTTGTTGCCTCAAATGGACCATTACCATTGTCAGCACGGGCAATTAACTGCCCTCCAACAAGTTCAACAACAAAGAAATCTAGTTTAGCACGCACAGACATTATGACACCATCAGTTACTCTTGGCTTGATTTGGAACTCTACATTGAACTTCCTATAAACATTCAAGTTATCGCCTGTAATACGAAATAAGCAGAAATGTACATGAAATCATTCCCAAAAAGTACGAAAAATGTATTCAAATCTGTGTTTAAAAAGAAATTAACTTTGCATTTTGTGAACAGAACAAATATTGAAATTTGGCGTTTGAGTGGTATTGTAAAACTACATGCTATCAAAGTTGTAAACATCACATTTTGGGAATGGTTTAGTTTTAGACAACATAACTAGGGGGAGTATAAATATTAATACCAGTCACTAAAATAACAAAACAGATGCCCTTTAACTTACTTATAATTATATAGCCATCATTAACAAAAGTTCCATCTTCCATTGAACCTTTGCATTGTGTGATTCCAAACTCGGTTTTCTCGCTGGCAAGGTCCACCAATTCACCATCAACATTGAACGTTAAATTCCTCATACAACCTATAAAGCCATCACGGATCTAAGAAACAAAAATAGAAAATAGTAATAAATTATTATTTATTTCTATTGGATGGAGGCAATCTAACTCAAGAAGTCTACACTAGCAAACTTTAGGTTCGAAATGTCAAGAAAACGCCCAAGTTCGCAAGAGAAGTTTCAAAAGTTTGCTACCAGTTGAAAACTAGCTTGGATTTGCAGACGTTACGCTGTCCACCAAGTTTAGAAATAATCATGCCCGACCAATAAAGTTCAAAGTATTATTTACTTACGGGCATGTCGTTAGCTTCTACTTCTTCTGGTAGGCCTCCTACATATTGTTTACCTATATTGTTCAAAAACTTTCCAGTGCCTGGACTTTCACCTCTTACTTCTACTACACCATCAATACGAATTTCTCCAATCTGTAAATTTCTTTGTGCCTCAACCTAACATCAAATATATATAATAATTATACTGTATAAATCCAAAGGCAAATTACTGAAAAAATGACAATGCTGTGGGTATCAGTGGCTGGATCTCAATGGAGAAAAAAAAAGCGAAAAGCTAAATCAAAACGATAAGTAAAACAGCCAGAAAAGTTAGCAGAGATTTCGGGCAACACTAGCCCTTCATCAGTGCAATTATACTGTGTATATATATATATATATATGCAAGCAAATTATATAGCATCAACTAATGGCAATAGGAAAGTAAAGAAAAAGATTAATGGATTACTTTTTTATAGTTTGACACACATTTTATTTATTTAGATATTTGTTTTCCCTTTTTTTTAAATGGTGGCCGTGAATTATGGTGACCTACCACACAGTTTTATCTTTATAGTATATTTCATGTTTTGTTCTTACTATTTATATACAATGTGTGTGGAAAACAAACAAATCAATTACTTACAAAATGCCATTCGCCATCATTGACAGTAGAATCACTTTCAATTACGCCAACACCTGAACCACAATCAAACCTGAATACAATTCTTCCATTTAACATATTAACACCTACAAAGTCAATCTCTCGTCTGTCAGCAGTATAGTATATCATTGCATTTTGTGCTGTTGTTTTGATTTCAAACTGCAAAGTTCCTCTGCAAAAAATATGGTTTCTGTTATAGTCACACTAATTTTTCACCATAATGATCATGCATTTTTTTAATGTCGCATCAAGTTCCTGCATTATTGTTAGGTCTCGTCGCACAACATTATCATTTTGTTCTATGTGCTAGCCATTAAATAGAACAATTAGCTGTTAAAATAAATGAAAAGAATTGAAAATTCCACAGAATAAAATATTCTTACTCTTTTCTGAGGTTTGTTTCATCGTATATTTTACCATCTGCATACTCAATCCTACTGAAAGCTTCGCTGCCGAACATGATGGCGCCCCTGTCTGCTGGATCAATGATCGTGGCTTCGCCAGGTGCTGGTGGTTGAAGAGCACATGTTTGCAGTTGCATTGGAGTGCTCGACAACACTGATGATGCACTGGTAAAGGGTGGTAACGTAACAATGGCTGGCTCTACCAAAGTTGTCACTACGCATGTCCCAAAGTGTGCATTGTCATCTTCTAGTCTATCAGCAAAACTTAAGAGACTGAAACAAAACAATTGTGAGAATATTCAATGAACATTTAATATTTGTTTTAGAACAAACTTACTATGAATACATAGGCTAGACTTAATACGAAAGCTAATAGTTAGATATAAGTTTTGTTGTTGTAAATGAATACATTATAACATTATTATATTAATTATGATGGTTTTATTTGTGATTCAGAAACTTACCTTGTGTCTAATATTACATCTGCTATACATCCAATGAAGCCAATATTGCTCTGAGAACCTCTGCCTAGGACAAGTGGACCTCCACTGATAGAAAAGGCACTTTCTGAATTGAAAGCATCAACTTCAACATCATCAACATACAGAGTTATCCTATCAAGAAAACATGACATATTCTAGTACTCAAATTTTTATTCACTAAACGAAATGTTTTTGTATTTATATAGAGCTTTTAACAAGATGGTCCCAATGCAAACAACATTGTAGATTTTGAAATATTGGTATGTGAACAAACAATTTTGGAAGGTTGTTGGAAGAAACCACCTGAAGATTGAGGTGCATCTTATAAAACATTGCAAAATCATATTGTTAAAAAAATGCATATTTTGCCCTATTATAATTACAATACTTTATTATTGTTTAACTATCTTCTAGCTCCTTCCTATGTGTATGTTGTTAATCATTATTTTTATTGCTTTATGATAGAAATAGGAAGGAAAATAATGAATACGAAATGCAACTCTATCACAATTGAAATTTTGAATCTATGACCAACTATTGACTGACCTATTGCGTTCTTTAAGCAGTGTAATTACATGCCAGTTACCATCACTGACATTCACATTATGAGACAATGCAAATTCTGTTGATGACGATCCTCGACCTGTTACTTGCAGTGTACCATCTTCTAAGAATGCTGATATATGCTGTAAGTAGAAAATACAAATGTTGACAAATTGATCTATTTTTTATTTTATTTTTTTTATTTTTTTATTTATTTTTTTTTTTTTTTATCTATAATATTTGTGTGTGAGTATATGTGTAGTCTAATAGCAGGATAGCCTTAAAACTAAAAGACAGATCTTTATATAGATATATGGTCACGGAAAATTCCATTGAAGTTTGAATGAAATCTAATATTTTACTAATTTTTAAACAGATTTTTACGAAATTTTATATTTTATATACATACGTATATGTACGACTCCATTATATTTTAAGGCCAAAAAAACGGGTTGTAATCATTTTTAAATCTCTGATTGCAACAGACAATCATTTTGGTTTTTTACCCAAAAAATAGTATGAAAATAGTAAAAAGAAATGTGTTATTCCGACTTGTTTTAATGTATACCTTTGAATTCTCTTTGACTTCAAATACGACTCCAGCACTTTCAAGAGTGCGGAAACTGACTACCATTTTGAATTCTAATCCTAATGTAACATCCGACATCTTGACAAAGCCTGGACTTTGTAAATTCATCATTCGAACATCCTACAAAAAACGAAATTATTAAAAATATCTATACATATCGTATATAGGAAAATGAAAAATGAGAAAAATTAGTATGTATATAAGACCACACCGATGTATATACTTATGTGATCTACAAATTATAGTTTACTTTCAAATACAAATTAATATTCTACACATATAATGTATAAATGAGTATGGGTACCAGATACATAAATGAGTATAATCTAAAACTAAAACTACATGTTCAAATCCAGATACAGAATGTAGTGTACAAGATCCAATATTAGAACATTGGCAAGTGGTTTACTGTAGTCCTATCTAGACTAAGTTAAGGTGGGTAACATTGTTAGTAGAGTTTATGAAAAGACTGAGTAGATGGTAGGCTTAGCTTTAATTTAAAACGATTTAACCAACCTACTCTCACCCTTCAAATATTATATTCACTAGAATACTCACCCTGTGCTGGCAGCCAAAGAAGAATCCTTCCGATAGACCAGTATAATCTTGCAATTTCTTTGTGACTCCAGATATACTTACATCAGTAAGACAACCCAAAAATCCTTTACTGTTCACTACATTGCTATTCAAATAGATAGATCGAAAAGATACATTGTTACATCTTCTTTTAATCCAATTCTAACATGGTAAATTTACGATGATAAAATCATCTAAATACTATAGCACGCTTTCTAGACCTTTTATCGAGTATATATTAAGGTAAAGAATAGCAGATGTTCACAAAATCAAATCATAAGCATTATCAAGTTTGAACACATACTTATTGCCTCTCTGGCTGTTAAATGTCTTTTAAAATTATCGCATAATAATTACCTGTGTGGAAACTCTGTTGGATCGAGTAGGCCACCAATTTGAATAAGTGCTTCTGTTTCTGTATCATCTGGTAATGTTCCTTGTGCAGTTACTAATATACGTTCATCACTACATTAAATTGTAATCATTGCAATGATCAATATGGTGATGTTGGCAAACAATGTATGTGCAGTTTAAAGAAATAAAACTATATTAATTCTTAAATAGAACATTTGTGTGATTCAACTGGAAATGGTTGACAGCAATCACTTATAAAAAATAAAGATACCTCCTTCAATAGTTTCAACTTCAACCATAAGTGAATTTATTATATACAATATATATTAATATATAGGTGGCAATCCTGTTTACAAACTAAGTCTTTAGGAGCGGAATTGTCATCTGATGGGAGTTGAAACCAGGACCCCAAGATTAGGAGCCAAGCTTCAATAACTTTGAGAATGACTCATAAAATTGTGCTTTTATATAAATAATAACATACTTAATTTCAAGATTTCCTTTTAGTCCATTTCTTCCAAATATAACTTTGTAAAACTGATCATCATTGTAGGCTTCTTCACTTTCTATCTCCAGTGATACATCATCCCCATTCTTGAAGTTCATCACAAGATGTCCGTTCCTGAGGGACAATGATAGGAAGTTCTGCTCATCGCCAGAATAGAACAGTAGACCATTGGCAGCAATTGACTTGAATGCAAGTTCCACAACAGTATTTTTATTTGTAGAGAGTGTTAGTGTGTCAAGTAGGAGATATGCTTCACCATCAAACTGACCAATGTTTGACTGATCTTCACTGGTACTAAAATATCAAAACAAAATCAAATTAATTTCAGTAGAGATAATACCAAAGTAATTAATTAAGGTTAGTTAACCATTTCACTATGTACAACTACGGATAACCGGTACTACCATAAAATCCTTGAATAACCCATGAATTAAATAAATACTAACACTGCTTGACTAGTTGCTTGGATTCCTGTATACTCTTCAAAGTTCCATAATCCAATCACATGGTTATCAAAGTGCATTCCCTGTACTGTACCACGATATGAGGCAGCAACTACGCCATCAGGTATCTATTACATAAACATAACTTGTAGTCATAGGCAGTACAAAGAAGAAGAATATATCAATTTTGTCTAGCTGTTCATTTTGATTTAGTTCTCATTTAAAAATAGATCTTTATTAGGAAGCGTTCGATATGTGACGATCAAGAATCTATGAATCAGTTACATCAAGTTATGTATTGTGCACTTGAACATTGGAATATAATTTCTAACTAGATTCTTTCATTTTGGTGTATTCAGGGCAAGGCCATAGCGAACGGTTAAAAACAGACGAGGCAAAGATGCTTTAAATATAATAATTAATATAAAACATTTTAGTTTGTTCTGGGAAATTTGGGTGGGTGGTGAAAATTTAAAATTAAAGACGAGGTGAGCGCCTCATCAGCCTCATGCTGGCTACGGCCCCGCAGGTGATAATTAGCAACAATATCTGTAGGTTCTAGTTTCTCACTAAACTTAAGCTCGCTAATAGAACGGTTAGTGTCTACAGCTATGACAATCTCAATTGATCACAAGGCTTAAAATGTTAGTCGCAGGGTTTTTCCCTGCTGCCGAATGTGACTGAGAATTGAGACAATTATTTTGCAATATTATTTTGGTAGATTTTATACTTAATACAGGTGACAACATAGTCTTTTGTAAGAAAACATAATTAATACTTACTCCTTCAAATTCATTTGGAACGCCTCCAAGGAAAAATGATGCATCTGGGCTAAGATGTAAAATAGCTGCGATTGAATTTGATTGCTGTTCAACGACGTCATCTTCTTGATCAGGTGTACTAATCTTAAGTGAAGCCGCACTCGCCAATCTGAAATTGTACAACAAATAAACATGTATATAACATTTGCAAATTAGTGAGATCATTTTATGGTATATTATTATACTGTATTATTTGAGATTCTTCACTTCACTTAATGTATTGAAAGTTTCAACATATAAAAATGCATTAAGGCCTGTACACCACTCACAATAAATAACAGTAAATAGAAAAATATAAATTTGAAAGAAGATGTTAGTTAACCCTTTTTGATCGGTATACCTATATATATATATATATAGATACTAATCTACACAGCGCTAAATTCCACACAAAAACAAAAATGTCATCATTTTGCATGACTTCACCAAGGACCAGGGAATTGTGTGAATAATATAAAATATACCTGGTGATGGCGACTTCATGCCAAAATTCATCATTAACATTCCTGTTTGAAATCAATCGAGTAGGTTCGTCCTCGCCCAAACGATAGATAACATTTAGACGTCCATCCACAATTTCACTTGCTACAAAGTCATCCTGTAAAAGATACATTCATTAAAAAGTGTTAAATCAGTGGTGCTTTTCATGGTTCTTATGGTAGAACCAATCTTCTTTGAGGTAAACCAATTGCATATTTACACTTTGAAAAAATCATAGTGTATGTTACAAATTTAGTATGGAGTCACCACAATGTACTAGCTTTAAATAGATAGAAAATAGACACTAGTGTATGGCTTCCAAAGGAAATGACCAGACACGAAGAATTTTATGGACAATGTTAACATCCAACACCAAGCAATTAAATAACAAAGAAAAAACCTATATAGTATATTGATCTTTGAAATTACACATATGTTGGCTTTATTTTACAAGGAAATCGGACAAGAGAAACCGACCTGCTTAGTTGGGCCTCCATTGAAGAATAGAAGACCATCGGTTGCATTGTTGATGTTGAAGATGGTCTTGGTGTAAGTAGTGTCACTTGCTGGCAATGATCTAGCCTTCACATATGAACCTTCATCTGAGAATGCCACTGCTAATTTGATCTAAAAAAAGAGAAGAATTTTAAAGGATTGGCATTTTAGCTAGGCCTAGGCCTGTACACTTTCCTTTCAACAAGAATCATTCTTACCTGATCTGCAGCTCCTCTGGCCTGCTCCACAAGTCGTTTGATATCACTTATGTCAAGTTCAATACCTTCCTGTCCACCATCAACTTCATCAGCAGTAGTCTGAATACTCTGTATAAGGTCTCTTGCAGCTGATATTTGTACCCTTGAAGAATCCACTGCAATAAATAATTGAAACATGTCCTTTAATCAAATTATACCACTAAATATACAGAAACTTATCAGTAAGAAAATTTAAAGTAGGATAGGTTATGATTTTTTGGGATATCCCTATTCAGGAGATATTTCATTGTTAAAGGAACAGTAATAATATGTTTTAACACTATGAAATTCTTTTGCAATTTACTTATGAAGATTATGAAAAAGAAAAACATGTATGACCTGAAATAATATGGATTTTATCATATGAACTTGTTTATTGAAATAAAAAGAAAGAATCCCTATTCAGGACACCTCCTTTAAGAGGATACTTTGTTGCATCTCGAAGGTGTCCCTTTAATAGGGTTCTGCAACAAATAATACACTTAAAGCATGCTTCATAACATTGAATTCTACATAATGCTCATCTCTGTTGTTTTATTTGAATGCATGTTTTGTGATAGGTAACAATTGACTTACATTTGTCTTCTGCTTGTTTCAATGCGTCATTTGCAGCCGTTACGTCTCCATCTATGCCAGCCAATCTATCAGAATATTCTCCAAGCTCCCCTTGCAGCATCTCTACCAACTGCTTGGTTTCACTTGCAATGTCATTTGCTTGCATTGCTGTAGTAACAGCCTCTGACGCTGCATTTGAATCAACTAAAATTACGAAAATAATGAATTTAAATATAGTTTGAAATACTGTAGTACCAATGAAGGTTCAAAGCACAAGTTATCATGTCTTCATTATGATCAACAGTATTTTCACATTACTATAGCATGTACATTAGATTAGACAAGGCTATATATAACTCATTCAGATTCATTTATACATCTACCATTAGCTAATGATTTGTCATGCAGTTGCTTTTTGTTTTTGTTTTTTTGTTTAGGGGGGTATTTGACAAGTTCTTTTTCTGATCCCAGAAGCAGTTCTAAATTTAATGTTACCACTTAAGTTATTGTAAATGTATGCTGCTTTTATTTCTCTCCGTTTCTAAATGAATGTTGAATCTAAACATGCAATCTTTTCTGAAATAAGGGTAGTTTTAAAACTTAGATCGACTTACTAGTTGGTAAATTAGCAATTGCATCTCGTATCATACGCAGCTGATTGCTAGTTTCATCATTTGTGTTGCGTAGTTCTTCCATACTTATTCGGGTTGCTTCCATCTTTGGTGCAAGGTCTGAAAAAAAAAACATTCATACTATTAAGTAAAAATCACTTTTTAGAAAACATTGCCATTTGAACTAACCGAATCAAACAACATAAAAGTAAATTAAATGCAATTAGCATCAGTGGTAGCATAGGGCATCTAAACATTAAGAAAACGGTGTACACCCCTTGGTTGAAGCAACCTTCACTTTTAAAATTCTGTCTCATTCTTAAGGAACTAAACTTTATAACAATCTTCTGCAAGGAAAACACTAATTGTGAATTATATTCATAATACATGTTTATCATGACACAAGTACCTCTGGTAAACATGACTTGCACTCACCATTGACTTCTTCCTTCAGTTCTTCTGTGTTTTTCTTTTGTTTCTCTCCTTTCCTTAGCAATCGCTGAGCTGCTCTAACTACTCCTTCAGTCTACAAAAAAGTTTTTAGTAGTATGAAGTAAATATAGTTTACTTTTATTTCATTTGATTAAAATTTAAGGAAAAGTTATGTAGATTCACCATTTGATAAAAGCATCTTGCCATAGAACACAGAAAAAAATTGGATTTCGTTTATGACCTATGCCATCTTTCAATTCAATCCCCGACAAAAAGAATGTGTTGAATAATATAATAGTAGTTTTGCTAGGCAATGCGAAAGGAGTATATTTGTACATCCACTAAAAGTTTTCATATTTCATATTTCATATTTCTAGCAAAGTATTTACAGAAGTAATTTAACAGTACTGTATGCTGAAGTATCATTCCACTATTATTATATTTACATTTACAATAAATTTAATTGTTGTAATCTTCATGTAATTGCTAACATGGAAACTGTCAGTCCATGGATAGTTGGATACAAGAATATCGCCCGGTAATACTGTAGTATACACAATTTGTTACCACTCCTTTACATAGAAGGTAGCCATTTTAGGCTTTTCGTGGTGGTACACAAATTGCAAAATAATCTAAAGTTGAGATATTAATCTTCAAACTTACATCTTCAAGAGCAGTTTCTGCTGCAGTATTCGCTGTACCAGCAGCTGCACTAGCACTGTTGATAGCTTCTATAATATCTTTATAAGCATTTGCAGCCTTTCTAGCTTGTTCTGCATAAGCTGTGCCGACTTTAGACAATTCAACAATTTCCTTCGCATAGCTGGTGAGGTTTTCAGCATGTTCACCAGACTGAACAACTAGAGGTCTTACATTGTCCAGCGCTATCGCTAGAGCTGTAACAACTGGTTGAAGTCGATTGATGCCTTCATCCAGACGGGTGTAATCGGTTTCAAGTTTAGTGTAGGCATCGTTTGCATCCAGGAGGAACTGACGTGCAAGATTGAGCAGATCAAACCCTTTAATGATGTTTGATGTACCATTATTGAATGATTCAATTGCAGATGCAATGGCAGCCTATAAAGAGAACAAAATGATAAAACTGGTTCTGCTGCTACGGCAATTACTTGATATATTCGATATTAATAATTTCTATATTTTGGGTTTATACATTCTGTATTTTGTATTAATATTAATCAATATTAATAATACATACCATCTGTCTAAATTAACATGGTTGCACATTAAAGACATTGGTTGGTAGAGATTACGCCCATCACAAATCACAAATAGAGCAATATAACAAGATGTATATTACATACCTGTACTGCTGCTGCAGCAACAGAATTTGCATCATTAAGTTGATTTGAAAGTAGGCTTAGATTTGCTGCCTGCTCACTCAGGTCAATAAGCTCCTGTAGTTGGGCTATTACATCATCAGTGCTTCCAATCACAACAGCAATTTCATCTAGGAGTCCCTGAGACAGTTTAGTCAAATTCTTTGCAGCTTCCAATACTTAATATAAAAAATCATAAAAGATTTGAATAGGCTATTTTGTAGTTTTAATAAATAATTATAATAATATATATATTTCAACAAAAAAAACTCAAATGTTGTTCTCACTTACAAAAAGATTTGGATTTGTTTATATTGGATCCAAGAGTTGTATATAACGTTCAAGTTGTATATAAACATTCCCATGTATGTGTGGATGAATGCAGTAGGAAAAATGTGTGCAGTGTCACATAGATTTTACAATATGTAATATTTATAGAAAATAAATCTGCTCTGCTAACTTTGCAGAAACACAACTTACATTCTTCAGCTGTAGATTTTTCTTTATTGGCAAGTTCTTCAGAATTAGAAAAATTTCTCGTTTCTAAATTTGCCACAATGAGCCTAGCTTCATCAAGCCTCTTTTGCACATCATCAGTTCCTTCTTCAATCTGCTTTGCTTTTTGATTATCTATCAATTCTAAAAATGTATACGAATACAAAATTGTTATGAGTGAGTGAGTGGCCGAGCGGTTAAGATAGTGGAACCGTAATCACGTAGCCATAACATCAATGGTTCAAGGCTCACCGACTCCATGGTTCTGGTGGTAGAACGAGTCTTCTCGGATAAGGACTATAAACCGTAGGTCCAGTGTACACATCTAACTCGTGTGCACTTTAAAGAACCTAGTACATCTTTCGAGACGAGTAGGGGGTTACCCCGTGTACTAGTACATCACAGCCACTGATCACCAACTGTGCCCTCTGGGAGACCAGTCTTTGACTGAAGAGGTTACCCAGTATAAATATATATTTCAATCAATCAATCATGAAATTAGGAAAATGAGAACATTCGGATTAGATCCAGCAGCAGTTCAGCACACTGCGAGCTACCTACTCATTTTGAATAATGTACCAATTGAACAATGTACACAGACTAACCTTTTACATCAAATCTAAAGGATAAGGCAATGAGAGTAAAGCATCTTGCCTAAGGATGCAATCAGTATGGAACCCATACCTATCACATGCTAGTCCGATATTATCATTACACCATCAATCTTCGCTATAGACAGCACCAGACGCGATATTCCCAAACAGTCTCTAGAACGCAACTTGGCCCAACATTGCTTAACTTTGTTGATGAGTTTCAACGCAGTATGCCTGTTAAGTTCAATTCATATGCCAGTAAAACACTAACCTGTAAGGGATTGGTAGGTATCATTTATAAACTTTTCTATTTCCACTGCATCTGCTAAAGTCTCTGCAGCTCCAATATTACCTTTAGCAGCAGCTTTCACTTTTGCTAGAGACTTTAAAAAAAAGTCCAACAATGTCATTAATTTATTATTATAATAATTTATTGAAGAAAGTCGGGCAAAGCGCTTGGTTGATTGAATCTTGGAAAAAAGTTCTGAGTACACACGGCAACCATTGTGTAACAAAGATTACATTTGTTAACATAGTTTACTAGCATTACTCATCAGTCTGATGCATAGATTATTTGCAAAATAAAATTCTGAAATGCAATAATTGAAAAGCTTGACTTACATCCTGATCAATTTTGTCTGCATTTTCTGTTACATTATCTAAAAGTTGGTAGACTGGAGCTAAGCTAGTTGAAATAATAGTTGAAGCAATCCCTGCATCAGCCACACCAGGCTAAAAGAAATGAACCGAACATTATAATTAATTCAGAACTAAGTTTTATGACAATAAGACTACTATAAATATATTGTACAGGTTAGTTGCTGGTTGATCCTCCCCAACTACTCATTTACAACTGAGTGAACTGGGAGTTACAAAATTGAGACAGAATCTTTCGATAATAAAGTATACGTGTCAGAACCACACAGATACCACAAATACTCTCAACACTCATACTCGATTGGTAATATATTACACTGGTACACTACAACAGCCAATTTATTGTTTTTAATTATAAAATATATGTTTATATTCAATACTTTTTCTCACTAGGAACACTAGGCTTAAAATTGTGCCGCAATACCTTTAGTTCATTGTACAATGTATCATTGAGTTTATCGATTGTTGCAAAGGCTTCTAGTCCAATAGAAACAGCTCCTGGTTTTGTGTTATTAACTTGAAACAACATAACATCCAACACATCTAATAGCGTGTGAACACAACTATCACATGGCAAGCAACCTTGAGGTGTGAATACAAATCGTGCTTCACAACGATCACATCGTTTGCCAGTGGCTCCTGGTGGACAGATACACTTGCCTGAATCGGTTTCACATTCCAATAGTTCAGGACAGTTACATTCTGGAAAGCAAGTTTATTTTAATTATTCATTTTCACCTGCAAATTATATTAAGGGATCCCTACAAAATCACCTTCTCCTCTAAAGGGGCTCATTTGTGAGATGAACTAGTACACATGGATAACCCCTACTCTTCCAAAAGATAAACCAGATTTGTATACAAGAATTCCAGTTTTAATTCCTTTGAGACTTGGTTCTACCACCAGAAAAGTGGTCGAGGAGTGGCCTGATCATGTGCCAATTGTATCTTAAGGTTTGCGACACCTCTGCCGTAACTGCCACTTAATTAAGCGATTCCAGAAATGATTTGTTACTTACTTGTACAACCTGATGGACCGTAATCCCAGTAACCTCTTTGACACCTGTCACACTTATGACCTTCCACCCCAGGCATGCAAATACATGAGCCATCAGTTTGTAGGCACTGTTCGGTCACTGAACCATCTCCACATAAACAGGTTTCACAACCAGTGCACGAATCATAATTCCAGGTGTTGGGCTATGGAAAAAATTATTTGTTTGACATAAAATATTACATTACATATGTTATAGTTTGTTTCTTTTCATTTGATCGCTCTTGGTATTTTCTATAACAAGAAAATGAGAAAATTAACTAGAACATCTGGATAACTGACTCTCGTCCAGACAGCAATGATACACTTACCCTACACTGGTCACATGTGTCTCCAATCACATTTCTTTTGCAATTACAGAAACCATTTGTGTTATCACACTGTTCAGTTCCACAGGTGTTGCAATTACAACCTGATTTTATAATAAAAAATAAGTTTTAATGTATGAAAATATTATTCTAACAATTTGATGGAAAAGAGACCAAATACATATATCATCATAATTTGAAAAAAAACACAGTGGGATGATTATATTTACATTTCACATTTCAATTAACGATTTCCAACTTCCAAATATTTGTGACATAAAACTTTTAAATCCAACTACATTACTGGTTGTTACCTTTCCATGAGGCAGTTAAAACAAGAATTAAGAATAATAGTAATACTAACGTGAACAGTTCTTCTTTACAACTGCATCTCCAAAATAACCATTACCACACTGCTCACAGCTGTATCCATCATATCCTTCTAGACAAAGAAGACAAGCTCCAGTTGAACCACTGCATACATTACCAACAGCATTCGGATCTAAGTTACCATTGCAAAAACATGGTTCACAATAACCACCCAACTCATCAGGGTTTCCGTAATATCCATTTTCACACCTACAAATTGAATAGTAACAGACAATCTAAGAGTTAATATAATACATTTTTTTTAAGGCGTTAATAATTCTTATCAACTTAAAAACACCCACACCTTATGCTACTACCTGGATAATATTTATAATCATTTATCTTAATATTTTTTCTATAGTATATATTATACAGATATTACAGTCAATATCACCGTACTCGGGGAAATATACGATTTACGATCCTCGCAGCAGTAGTCATGTGATGCAGTTTCAAACTATCGCGTTCACGTATTTACATAGGCTATGTAATATAAGTAGCAAATCACTACAGAATGCTATCTGTGCGGCAAACTGGATGAATACTTACACGCTGCAGTTTTCGGTTGTATATCCAAGTGTACAGTCGCAGTTGAAATTGGAATTAAATGCATCTGGGGGCTGACAAGTTGTTGCAAACCTAAAAGAAACGGAAATAATTTAAAAACCAAATACAGTTTCTATGCTAAGGAAAATAGCTTTCTACTCCCAAAGGAATGTTGTTTGAGACACTGTGAGCACTCAAGAAGCCAAAAATCTGAAGTTTGCAGACAGTACAAGAAAAATGTATTTGTTTGCCATCAAAAAGTAAGAGAGACGCCAGTGTCTACTCCACCAAAAAAAAAAAAAAAGAACTCGCAAGTTTCTTGGATATTCAATATTTCTTCTACGCAAAATGTAAACTTAGACATGCATTTTTAAGTACGCAGAGAAAGAGTTGTTACATACGTGCTACCAACAACAGCAAATGGACATGGGCATATCTGACAATCTGATTCGGTTCCATATCTTGGATCTCCATAAAAACCAGTACTACATTTGTCACAATGATCACCTTCTGTGTTGTGGTCACATGACTGAAAAGGATATAAAAAAGAACAAGATATGTAAAGCTATTTGCATTCATTGCCTTTAATTTTATAAATTCAAGTCTTTAAATTGAAGTCTAGAATTATTCAGCAAAGCGGTTGCAGCATTGAGGCATTTTGAACCATACTTTATTTCCTTTTGGAAACACATTTCGCAAACTGAACTGAACTAAATGTTATTTACCATTGAAATCTTTCAAAAAACTCAACACAAGTTCCTCTTTGTTGGTTGCCATACATTTATACATCAATAATTTGTAAACTGTGTGGCACATGACTTTATTATTCTTCTATGTAATGCAAAATTAATCATGAAAATTTGCCAAAAAAACTCACCAAACATCGACCATCAAATGGATCACATGAGATTGCATGATTGTTACATTGACATGGTACACAGGCTCCACTGCTTAATTTATAGTAGCCTTCAGAACAGTCCTGTCAAATAAAATCAATAACATTTATTTCATGTAACTTCTATTTCAGAGGAATATCTCACTTTCCCAATTAGAATATCAATTGTGTAGATTTCAAATATGAACAAGATTTTTATAAATGTGCACAACTATTTTTGTTAGCAGAATACAACATTTAAGGCATAACAATACACTGGGGTAGGTTGCAAGTAACTGGCTTTAAATATGACATTTCCAAATAATATTTCTACAGTATTGCAAACCTACCTGACATGAAAGACCTTCGTACCCTACAGGGCAATTACAGAATTCAACACTATACTCTGGAACGCCATCAAAATCCTTAACAGTAGTATCCATGGAAACATCACTTAAGCTGATGGAAACAAATGTAAAAATTTGTTATAAAAACATGTGTGATACTAGAGAGTGCACTCGCTTACCCTCTAGTAAATGCAGACGATTGTACTCTAAATTATAATGCCTCGGGAAAACTTGAGCCTAACATGAAGGAAGGCAGTAGGACATTTCAGCCAAGTCTGCTACCAAATAATTATTATTGATCGTCGATGGAGGTTGTACTGTCTTAGTAGTTAGCATATGGATGGAATTATGGATGGAATTGTTTACAATTTATACTGCATAATTACCTTGCATATATTACTCTGTCAAAATACTGTGCTTGGATCTGAAGAGAGCTAATATCGGCCAATACAGTCATTAATGTTTGTCGTGAAACTGTGGCACCACTAAATGCTCGGAAACTTGTCTAAATGTAGGAGAAACAATAATGGATAAATAAGGAAACAAATTTACACATGTGCTAAAGTTGTTGGATTAATAACAAGGCCAACAGCCATAAGTCGCGTGCTAAAACGCATAGTGATACTGGACCGACAGACAGACCGACAGACAGACCAACAGACCGACATAGCGACTAAAAATATGGATTACAATAAATAATGGTTACTAAATATACATGTCACACATATACAAGTGTGAAGGGTGGTTATAAAATACTATATTTGAATCTCTTTTCCCCCACCCCCACCATTTTGGAAATCATCATAAAGAATTGAATTGCACCATTTTCATGGAACAGATCCGATTGTGAATGTAGCTTTACAATGGAAATTTCACTGGACTAATTTTTTTTTGCTATAAAGTATACGCCATAAAAGTATTCTTACCTCAAGTAAATCAACTTCAACAAGCTCTCCTGTTTCAACTGGTCTCTGTATGTTGTTATACATCAAGTTAAGTCCATTTCCCTAAAACATTTTTAATAGAGAAAAGAGTTGCACAGTCATATTATGATAATGCTGTAACAAGTTATTTGGCAGAATCTCCAGTCTGGTGTTCATTCTTCTTAGCCCAAGGCCCAAGACGCTTGCATCAAGTTGGAAACATTTTTAATAGTAATAAATGCATATTTATTATGCAAAAAGTGTACAAATAATCAGACACTCGTGATGTATCCTATAACAGTCCAATTTAGATGTGCATTTGCAACCTAACAAAAACCGCTTTTAATGAACAAAATTGACTGAACATTCTATATTACCTAATATAATTTTGACATTAGATTAACCAAAAGTAAACTCACAGACAAGATAACATCTGCTCGTATCAATTGCAAAGCGGGTTGTGCGCCAGAAGCATCACCTCGTACAGCCTCTATGCTATTTTCGACACGATAGCGAAGTTTACCGCCATAAGAACCAATCTACAAAATGTAAATGAAAATAGCTATGAAAAACAATTGTATGTTATTCATAAGTGTTCAACATTGCTTAACAATGACCTAAATGTCTATGTAACCAAATTGCACTCTTGATGATTTAAGAGTTTATTTGAGCATTTTATTTTGCAGCCTAAAATATGTTTCCTCTGACCAAGTTGCGACCCGTCCACACTTCCGACATAGGTTACTGAAGAACATATAAAAAGAAATTGAAATATGATGTTATGATGGAACCCTGTGGCTTAATTAAGGACCGAAGAATACTTAATTATAGCTCAATTAAAAAATAGCTGAAAAAAATCAATTGACATACCTTATCTCCTAAATATTCACTGGGAGCAACCCAGTAAACTGTGGATTGAGGGTTGATGCTACTTCCTTCAATGTAGACATTAATTTGGTTACCTGCTAAACTAATTTGAGGATCTCTAATGTTGGTCACATTCCAACCTTCCATTGTGTTGACCTACAATTTAAAATACAAGGTAATAAATTTAAAATTGTAATGAGATAGAAGCAAATACAAAGGATTAAAAATATCAGACTTTTATTTTCTCCACATTTTTTCCTCCCAAAATTCATTGCTCAAACAGGATGTTAAAACATAATAATGGATTACTATACAGTTATAAAGTTAATGACTCTGTTGTCTACTAAACTGTTTTTCCCCCAAAGGACCATAATCAAATGAGCATAATAAATAATATAAAGGCACACAAATAGAGTTCCAGCTCATAACGGATAACACAAAATGCATTTCTTAGATTCTGAAAAATAACTGGTTTTTAATTTTTACTTAGGAATGAAATATATGATGTCAAGTAGACTTGATACTCACTTGACCCCTGCTGACAGGTGCAATAGCACAGTCTGTTGTGACTCCGAAGCAGAAGCAAGATGTACAACCTTTTGGGTTACGGTCTTCAAGCGAGAAGGTACCAGACTTACACCGATTGCAATAATCTCCTTCAACATTTTCCTACAACAAAATAAGGTTATTCAGATGGGCACTTTTCTTCACATACAGTAAATTATATATGTCATAATACAATTATAGTAACTAAAAACTCCACAGAAGCCATCCGGAGATAATTCTTTATTTTTGTTATAAAACAGTGTACAAATGTGCACTGTATGTATATGGACCAACCATTTTACTGCTCATCTGAAGGACGAGGTAATGAGACAGCATGTAAAGATACAATACAGCACAAATGGGCTTGAACCCACCTTTTACACGATTCCTTACCATATGCCATAATATCACATCATCATATTATTTATTTCGCCAAATTTCAAATACAGTACAAGGACATAAAAACAGTACAAAAGTAAATCAATGAGGCAGGATCAACTAAAGGTTATTAATAAAAATACCCGTAGAGAGGCTTTCCACATAAAAATACTTACATAAAATTAGATTTAACGCTAAAATATCTATCTAATATTACCACAATTAGGAAATATGCACTTTCTTTAGTTAAAAATAATAATTATAGACGATATACCTTGCACAAACATTCAGCATTTGTTTGGTTACATATACCAGGTAGAGTTCCCGACAAATCACAGTTACAATCACTACAGAATGGATATGAATGGAAACCAGGGTTACAAGCTTCACACCGACGACCCGCTACATCTGCTTGGCAACGGCACTGTCCTGTGTTGGCATCACAGCCTAGATCGCTACCAATAGTGCCTCTTTCATCACAATCACATGGCTACAAAAATGATTATTTCATAAAATAGAAATTGTATGTGGTTCCTCTTTAAAAAACTAATTCCTTAAAGGGTTCCTTGTTTAACATCTTCATTATTTATTATCGGTCAAACAAACCCATAGACTGGTGACATGAGTAGAGTTTTCTTACCATCGTACCATTTCTCAATTGAGATAGCGAAAGATCTGTAATGTACAAAGACTGAAGAGATAAACAAGACTTAACTCAAGTCACTTAATTAAATGACTTACTACACATCCAGCAATAGGGTCATATCCATAATGATCATCAAGACATCTGTCACAGTACTCTCCAGATACATTTGGTGGACACGTGCATTGACCAGTTTCTTCATTACATACTCCAGACAAGCATCTACATTCTGTAAAGACAAGTGGTTATTTTTGTATATGTGTAGGGTTATTACACATGTATAAAAACTTATATACAGTATGTCTTAATGAAACTAAGCAAGACTGTTTAAAGCACCTGGTTGATACTAACATCTCTCGACCAGTGCCCATTTTTATGAGAGGAAAGGCATGAGCAAATACTGGATGCAGGGGTTGCTATAAGAGTCAGTAGTGTTGATTTAAAATGCCTGATGGGACCCCAGCTTCATATATACAGCACCTGATATTCCCAGATGGTCTCCCGTCCAAGCTCTAACCGGGCCCAACATTGCTCAACTTTGGTGATCTGACAAGGACCGGTGTTTCAACATGGCAGAGCCGTACATTCAGAAGCAAAAAATCATAATAGTGCTTTCACTATCTATTTCAGTAGTGCTGTACAAATTCAGTATAGTAGTACTTCACTGAAAAGAACCTGTATTTAATGAAACAATTTCTAATGAATACCTCTACATAATGGAAATCCATAAAATCCAATCATACACCTTTCGCATCGACGACCTGTGACATGGTCACGACATGGACACTGACCACCAAGTTCTTCACAATAATAGTTGAGTGAACCATCAATATTACAGTCACATGATAATGCTCCATTGTTGTAGTCGGTTGTAAGCGAGAAGACCGAGTCACGGCAAAATCCAGTTGTTGAAGGGCTAAACAAAAATAATTAAACCAACAAACTATTCAGTTCCTGTCGATTCAATCACTACTGTACTATGAAAAAGCAGGACCATAGAATTAAGGATTTTGCTTACCTAATGTAAAAGTTTTGGCTGCCACACTCTATGATAAAGTCACCGGTTCGATCTTGTGGACTGGCTTTCAGGAGCGCCTCACTGTATCTATCTTCTGGTATTGCAAGGATGTAATCCTTAACAAAGAGAGTGAGAAATGTACTTTCTTAAGCTTATGGATTGCCAATACTGTTTTATGCTAAATGGCAGGCATAAAACTGAGTGGTGAAGCATCTAAAGTAGGTCATGCAGTTGTCACAATATAGGGGTGGGTGAGAGCTTAGGATAGAAGCAGAGGATAGGGCGGAGAATAGGACGGAGGATAGGGGGAGGGGATGTGGCACATACTGTACCTTCTATACAACAGACATGTTTTGTACAGTCATTGATCCGATTTAAATAAGTTAAGACAAGTAGTTAAGAGAGTGAGAGCAATCATTCCTATTGAAGATGTAGAATTTCCTGGGGACAATCATAAATTAATAATACCAATACTAAAATTACTTACAATCCAAAGTGTACGTTTGTCTCCATTCGGTAATGTAATGAGAATGTCACTGCCTACACCATTCATTTCAAATGTGGTGCCTCCAGCTGCATTGGAGACTACAGTACGACAACCAGAAGTATGAGGGCAGTATTTGGCTTCAAAAGAACCTGTCAAAAAAATGTTTATATCATATTATTGTTTCATGTTTAAAAAATAATAGGAATGAATATATTACATTTTAGCTCAATGCTACACATGGCATTCTATATAATTGAACATAAATAATGATACCAAAGAAATGTTTTTTTCCTCATTTTGTTTATAAAAGCACAGAAGAAACTACAAGTTCTACAAAGTTTAGCATGTTTCTCAAAACGCTACCCACCTGAAGATTCTACTTCACCAAGAAGATCAAAGAACACTTCATACGATGAGGTCAACGGTTGATAATAATGCACCACAAACACCCATCTTCCCACGCCTGGATTTCCATCTAATATTGTTAACTCCATCTGAAAAAAAAATATCTTATTTGAAAGAGCTTTCTTATACAAACAAGGCATATGGTGGGTTGGTTAAGGATGTATTGACCTCCAAAAGAGGAAAAATAAAGTCAATAATATTCTAACTTTGAATAGTCCATTTATAGTTTTATTTATCTTTTATAATAGTTTAATAAAAAATGATTTTGCTTCATTGTCTGACAGATGGGCTTTCATTTAACTAAATTTTCCTTTAAATTACGATGCATTGGTAAATAATTCCGTTTTTGAATAATATTAAATAATGATTATCATAAAAAACAATAACAATAAAATATAGTCCACCTGAAACATATCTTAAATTAAAATTAACTTCTACAAACACATATGAATGGCTGCAGCATGTGGATCTGGAATGTGGTCTAGAAAGGATTTAATTGATGTTATTATACTATTATACTAATAAAGTGAACCATAATTACCCTTCCTGCATCCGTATCCATATAATAGAGAACATTCCTGTCACTGGCCATGGTAGGCAGGGGAAATTGTTCATCTTTCTCTTCTGGTCTCTCAGCTTCCTTTCGAACGGCTGGAACAGGAATTACATAGCTGGATCCTAGACAGCTAGAAAGCAAAAAACATCTCAATAAATACACCACTCTGATCGTTGCTACAACACACAATCAACTGCTGCAAAGCAGGAATGTATACAGTGTGTGTATAAGTTCATCATTTGTCATTATTTTAGATCTAAAGCTCTGTTTACACTACCAAAATAGCTTTACAAAAACAAGTTTATATATGGTAGTGATACGACATCATCCTGTCCATGGGCACATCACATAGCAGGAATGTATACAGTGTGTGTGTATAAGTTCATCATCAATTTATATGCCATTATTTAAGATCTAAAGCTCTAAAGCTCTAAAGCAAAATAACTTTACAAATAAATTTATATATGGTAGTGATACGACATCATGTCCATGGGCACATCACATTTGATAGTGTAGACAGAGCTTTAGTTACTGTCATTGTACATAGATTGTCACGGCAAGAAAGGTTGTTTAATATTGTTTGTATTGGCAAGTCTATTTCTTTAAAATGTGAATTAGCATTGATATAAAAGTGATTGTTGATTTTGGATAACATGGATAATGAGGTTGATATATGAGGTTCAGGGCGAAAAGATTTTCTGTTACATTTCGTATAGATTTACTGTACATTTAACTAATGGTTAATTGTGAATAAGAGCGTGTACATTTCAGCATGCAGGTGACGACCTAACTAGTTTGAAAATAAATTCCTCATTTCTTTCTTACTTTTTGTTCACATCTCTGACACACATTAATGTTGGTGTGACAAACTCCATACTCCACTTCTCAGCAGGTACAGCAACAATGGAGCTCTGTAATATAAAGTTAAATTACTAATTGCTACAAAAATGCGAGTGGTAAGCTGAAGTTTCTTATAGTTTAAGAATAAATATGGGAAAACATGGGATATGCCACCACATTATACTTACAAGAGCAAATACAAAATTCTGGCCATATTCTGAAATCTGAGCCCTGAAAATAGTTGTTGTTACATCAAAGATCATCACACGGTTTTGAGAGTCCATTATAACTGCTCGACACCTAACATAAAAATAAGATATGTCTTTAAAAATATAAAAAAGGGAAACTGTTTATCTTCTACCAAACAAAATTAATGTTGAATTTGGATGTTACACTACATGCTTCTCTCCGTCACGTTATGTCGTACAGTGTGAACACTAGCACAATGGGGAACACTCTACTCGTCTCGAAAGATGTACTAGTGCACAAAAATATTCTGTGTACGCTGGACCTATGGTGCATAGGCCTCATCAGATAAGACTCGTTCTACCACTAGCACCATGGAGTAAGTGAGCCGGGTACCCTTGCCGATTTTGTGGCTAGCTACCATTCACCAACTCTGAAAGCTTAGCTTGCACAGTGTTATACACAACTTTTTGTTATGCTTCTCTAGGGAAAAGAAGAAACTTACATAAAGTTGCAGTTATAGACAACAAAGTAACCAGTCTGCTCAATACCATCTATTGATACATTGAATTTGCCATTGTAAGCACCAGGACCACCACCGTAATATTCAAGCACAAACACATAGCTACCAACTTCTTCAATGGGAAATACCAAATTTAGGTATGGCTGAAACAAAAACATTAACATTGTTATGTCAAATATTCCACAATTAAAGAGCCTTAATAATCATGAATCAATTAAGCAAAGATATTTTGTGTTGCTCCTCATCAACATCCACAAAGTTAAAAACAAATTTCTTGTGTTCCAAGAATTTTTAGACATAATATGGATGATCATGTAAAATTTAAATTTTTTAATATTAATTCAATGGAATAGAATGAAACGTACTACATTGGAAGAATACAAGAAGACATTTTTGAAATTTTTTTGAAATTTGTTGTCAAGGTAAACCGAACAAACGTATAGGACCTACTTTACCAAATCTAGAGAGTGCACTTCTCAATAATAAATATATAGGCTCCTTTTGTTTGTTACAACATCTTCAATGGGCCCAACTAGAAACCTTGCAGATTACTTTAGTAGTACTATACGCTCCAAGTGTAATAGTAATTTTAGCTTTGATACCCCTTTCACACCAAAACTCTGGAGTGTCTCCGGAGACACTCCGTTTACATAGCGCTATCATTAGAATCATTTTAATTAATAATATTTTTAATTGAATAATTACTTTCAAAAGTCTCAGAAGTAATATAATGTTTTATTGATGTTAAGGAAATTTTAAGTAGTTCCTTAACCCGCTATATATATTTTTTACAAATATTTATAGGGTTTTGCAATAAACTAAATAATTGATTGCGAGGATAACCTTTTGTCCCGAAACACTCCGGAGTTTGATGTTGGTACCTTTCACACAAAAACACCGGGGTGTCCCCGCAGTTCGCTCTCCAGAGAATGTTCAGCTGTTCAACCCCGCAGTTTTAAACACCGGAGTTGCTTGATTTTACCTTTCACACCAAACAGCGGGGCGTCAACTCCGGAGTGTCTCCGGAGTTTTGCTTTTGGTGTGAAAGGGGTATTATACTGTAATAGTACCATAGTAGTACCATAGAGCTTATTTGCACACACATGAAATCATAGATGTCATTTTCTGTACCTGATCTGGGCTTAAGTAGGCCATTTCTGAGACACCAAGGTCCTCCAAGATTGTAACATCAGTAAAGAGGTTTGTACGAACATTATCACCATCATCATTTGTGTAGGAGCCAGCATGCCCAAGAAGAGTGTCAAATTGCTCCAAGCCAGGAAATGTAAAATAATTGCACCTATAATAACCATATCAAACTTACATATTAAATCTTTGCACTTAATAGCCATCATTATGTCATCTTCTTGCAATCTTAAATCCATGACATTATAATGGTAACGGGAAAAGTAGAATTGGAAAAATTTCACACTCGCCTGTCTAATTACAGTACACAATGCGAGAATATAGAACACTTCTGCATGTCAACTAAGCATAGTTACTTTATTTAATGCCTGAATTTATTTAATACCTAAAAGGTGTGGTATAAATCAAATTATGAATGTTTTATATTCATGTAATGAAACAAAATATAAAAAAGATTTGC
This sequence comes from Antedon mediterranea, assembly GCF_964355755.1. NCBI lineage: Eukaryota > Metazoa > Echinodermata > Crinoidea > Comatulida > Antedonidae > Antedon > Antedon mediterranea. Next base: position 23,512,330 of record NC_092675.1, read on the forward strand.
TTGAGGAACCTTTCTTGATCTTGCCCAGCTACACAGGGTTCAGTAATGTCAACATGAAGAGTTCTTGCTTCAAAATAAGCAGATGGAAGCAAAACAAGATAATCCTGTCAAAATATATTATATCATTTTAAAATATATATAAATTTATCAGTAGGTTTGTCTTTGCAAATTGTCTTCCATTAATTGCTACAAAATACATCTCAAGAAGAAAATCCGACAAAAGCATTTCAAACTTTACAAATGAAATTTAGACCAGAAATTCCTGTTAGTTTATTTTACTTTTACTAAATAGTCAAATGGGTTTCACTTTCTTATTCGTTATCAGACATACCAATAAAACACCTGACGGTGCCTCAATGACTGCAAGCCAGTGGTCTCGATTCAGTACGAATGGTGATATAAAAATATCACTTTGGACAGTCACAAGTTGTGGGCTAGCACCGGGCTTGAAAAGTACTGGGTACTCCTGAACATCGTCTAAAACATGCAAGTAAATTTTTAATAAAATAAGTGCCAATATAATAACTACTTCCAAGTAGTAGCTTTGAGGAAGATAAGTACATGGTTTCAATTCTAGCCACCAGCACGATTCGAGTCAAGGATTTAATTAAGTAATTGGATTACTCTAATTACAGTACTTGTATCAACCTTCAATAATGAACTATACCAATGTTATAGTGGCGTTTTGCATACAATGATGGGTGGGTTTGATTTTATCTGTACATTAACATTCACCTTTTCTTCTTTTTTTTTAGTCGCATGCAAACGCGACTCTATAGCTCACTATGTTTGTCGGTCGGTAAACACTAACTCAAATTGAGCACGCAACTGCAGCCATGTATATGGCCTTGTTTTTTGTAAATTTGCTATGATAATGAATATAATAGGGAAGTAAATTTTAAACTTCAAGATGGTCGTTGTTATTAGATGTTTAGTAAAATTTTACATACCTTCTTGGTTGGTTGGTGTCATACGAATTTTACCATACACTGGCTCAGAACCATCATACATGTAACGCAGTACAATACGGTAGAGGTCAGGCACTTCAACTGGTACCCATAAACTGACCGAAGGCTGAATAAAAAGGAAATCAAGGCATGGTTTTTAAGCAATTAATTAAAGTATCAAACCTGTCAATATATAGTTTGCAGTACACCATGTATATTAGTTCTGAAAAGAACTGAAACTCAACAGTTTTTTTCAGAACTAATATACATGGTGTACCGCAAACATTACATCAACATTTGATTTTGCCATGCAAACAATATCAATCAAACATTTATAATAAATTTTCAATTTCAATATTTATTTTAGTCACCATATCATCATTTTCTGATGTATCTAGTCTAAAACATCATTTGTAATAGCTATTATTTTGTTTAAATTGTTTATTCAAAAGCTGTGAAATTTGTCTAAAATACCTGTAGACTTTGCGACATGACAGCATATCCAATATAAGAGAAACCGGGAAAGGTGTTTTGATCATATCCAATACGTAACTGTCTGCCATCAGATGCTTGTCCAGATTCAATCTCGTATTTGTATTGGTAAAGATCAGGGAAATAGTGAGCACGTTCTGGTCTGTAAAATGAACAATTTAATTTATTAACATTAGGACACATATATTTTGAGAAAAACTGGGACAACCTGGAAACTATAAAAACAAATGGGCAGAAATATAAGTAGGTGGTCCGAGAAGAGATACAGCAGTAAACAGAAAGACATGAACGGTCAATCCTATCCACACCTTAAAAAACAAGTCAATCAAAGAGGTGAGGCAGACATATTGAGTCATATGGTACAACAACACTGTGTAGAAAACAAGGAGCATAACTTAAGGCTAAAAAAATTGGTATATCTATATTGATATTTTAACAAAGCAAATTCTTACTGATCACAGTTCTGTCCACGAATCCTGGCTTTACAGATACAATTTCCTGTTGTTTTATCACATACATTAGTTGCAGCACCACCAACATCACAATTACATGCTGTAAAAATATTATAAATTAGCAATTATTAAGCCCTACAGTCATGATCATGCTAGGCTGTGGCTGGATGGAGTTGCCTGGCTACATCTCATGAACTATCCTTAAAATGTTAGCTCCCCGAGGTTTGTAGAAAACCCTGTATACTGTAGTTGCCTGATTCTAATTCAAAAACTATGATGGAAACGAAATAATTTGTATTTTCCTCATTTAAAAAAAATAACTAACCCCTAACCCAATCTCTCTTGGTAACCTACTGTAGGTAGGCCTACCTGAAGACTCCAAGCTCTCTGGGTAACCTGCTGAAGGTAGGCCTACATGGAGACTCCAACCTCTCTGGGTAACCTACTGAAGACATGAAGACGCTTGGTAACCTATAGTAATAACCTAACCTGTACATCCAAAGGAGTTTCCTTCCGTCAGTTGATAAGCACCATCTCTACACTCGTCACAAATCCTTCCATTTGTCAAAAGTTTGCAAAAACATTGTCCAGTCACCTACGACAAACAAGACACATTATTAGAACATTATATGAATATATGTCCATTATAATATTACTATACTCTGTCTAAATGGTTTTACTAAACATCATAGAAAAACCAATGGCTGGATGACTACAGTGAAATGACAAGTTTAGATGGGTAAGTTTAGGCGGCGTGTGCTCTTTTAACGAATCCAACAAATCTAATCGGTTTTTAAATGTGTGGTAGTTTCCGAAATGACGACTTCGGTTGGCAAACTATTCCAATATGTAATCTCTCGTTGTAAAAGGTGAATTGAAAAGTCTAAGCCGCTGTCCTCATGAATGTTCTATCTCAAACCAATGTCATATGCATGAAACTTACCGTGTTACATCTGTCACTACCAGATACAGTCCCCGGAGTAAAGCAATTACAACGTTCACACCCATCAGGATTGCTTAGCTGAAGGTTCCAGTACAACGGTCTACACGTATCACATGATCTTCCCTCTACAAAACTCTTGCAGATACATGCACCCTATATACAAAAATATAAAAAAATTTCATACAATTTTTATAAGCTTGGAAACTTCAACAAGCAAAAACAAATTAACACCATTTTTTCCAATTATGTACATGGAATTCTAATGCCTTTCCTACAGCCTCTCGTAAGCAGAAGGTCCAATTTTTCTCTCCAATAATTGAATGTGCCATAACGTAGACCACTTCTTCACTATGAAAATAGACTGCCTTTTAACATAACTTTAGCATTACCTTGCATTTGCACAGGGAGACATTCTGATTATCAGTCATAGTGTGAATTGGATTCAGGTGGTGCGGGTGTGCAACATAAATACAACCTTATCTTATTGCCACATAGTTCCCTAACCTTTTGTATATACTGAATAGTAAAATGGCTGAACGCTGAAGTGCAATGGCAAAGAAGACTAGACCAGACATACATAAAAGCAGATCTTACCTTCGTTTCAGCACCACAACCACCAAGCGGTTGACCTGGGAGCTCTTCAACACCAGCTGGATCACAATCGCACTCTATGGATATATTTTGTGTAAAATAAGATTTGAATTTTCATACCAAAGACCAAAGACATACTACTTGAGGTAGCAAAACTAATTTTAGATTGGATTACACTTTGAATATAACATGACATAGAAGATGCCCTAGGTCTCCTAGGTTTTTAGTTCATTGACTGTCAAGATATGAACTTTTTCACTTTCAACAAACATGGTATCTAAAACACTGAATACTGAACAGGAATAACTTATTAAAGTTGAAACTATTCAATAACTTGTTGAATACAGTACTGTAATATTTATCCAATATTATAGGCATTTAAAAAAACCGAATCCAAAAATGTTTACCATACTGACGTTTATTCAAAAAGGAGATGTAAAAACAAGAAATTATGCTAATTATTATGATATTACCTTCACAAGTTGGAAAGTTATAGAAGCCCGAGTTGCAAGCTTCACACATGCGCCCTTTGAAACTGTTGTAACAGTAGCACTGTCCAGTTAGCTGATCACATTCTTCAGAGTCTGTACCCAATAGATTACAGCCACAGTCTGAAAGAAATACCAAGTATCCAGTAAAGTACAAACAAAACATTTAACAGCTAACATTGCTGTTCATTGGAAGCTGCAATTGAAAGGTCAGAAGTTGTATCTATGCATGTTGAAACAAACAAGTCAGTGTTGTGCTCTTAACCATGGAAGACCATGGGTTTCCTTTGGTCCACAACCGTATGTATTATGCACTAATTAAGAATACATAGAGTTCTGTGGTGTGACGTCACGATAGATGGCGCTGCATGGTTGCTAGAGCAACCAAAAATGCATTCAACGCTACTATGTTGATAAACACTATAGATCTGCGTTTCTATCAAATTATGTATCTTAGCTTGATTTTTTTAACTTAAACTGTAGTTAAAGAATAAATAGATTATTAATCGCCGGTCTCTCATCGCTTGCAACGAGGAGTGTGCGTCTGGTGTTGTCTTTTGGTGAGAAACTTCTTGCCTCTGACATATTTCGGAATATGCTCCCTCATTGTCGCGAACTTAATGTTATTTTGATGATCTGCTTTTTTAAATATTTTATATTTTACCTGTTTTTATCATGATTGTATATTTATAATGTACGACTAAGGTTTCAGCCATTGGCTGTTTGTGTCATTTGACTTTTTTTTTAATAAAGATATACCAACATATATAGAAACAAATATTTACTGAAATTTACTTTTGAAATTTTAGTTTGTTTTTATTGAAAATTATTAAGTTTTACAATGACATTGAAGTAGTACTTCAATAAGCCTATTCCAAACTATTGGTGTCTAACCAGGCAGCGCCACCTACCGTCCATGCAGCGCCACCTACCGTCGTGATGTCAGCACCGCAGAACTCTATACTGTATTAATCCTACTTACATTGGCAATCTGGGAAGTTGTAATATCCCACATTACATGCATCACACTTCATGCCACCAAAGTTGTTGAGACAAGGGCATTGGCCTTCATTATTGCATTGAACTTGACCACCAGTTCCTGATATGTCACAACTACAAGCTATAAAGGTAGAAACAAAATCTTAGATCAAGCCCTAAAACATTTCTGAAAGAAACCTGAGAATATACAATAAACACAATAGTAAGACACTCTAATATAGTCCCCGTTATATTTATATTTATTTTAGGCAAGCCAAGGTTTATGAGCACTGTAATTTCCATTATTATTTTGGACAATAAATGAATCTGTATCTGTATCTGTATCTGTATCTGTATCTCTAAAAATTGCCATAGTAAGGTTCTTTTCCTTCATCAGTATAGGCATGTCACTTTTTCTGATGCTGACCAGGGTTCAATTAGACCAATCCCCTTACTTCGTTTTGGGTTGTTTTTTTTTTGGGTTGTTTTTTTTTTGGCATGGTTGGAATCTTAGGTTTCACAACATTAGTTACTATATTATATATCCAGGATGTTATTATTTATTATATAGTAATAATATAGTAGTAATATAATTCTTTATTGTCATGACCACTAGGCGACCATAAAATTTGGTTTTCTGATGCTTGAAAAACACAACTTACAGTGGCACAGTGTATCAGAATATTCCCTGCAAACTACCAGAATCATAAATATAACATCATGAATGAAAATTAGGCCATCTTTGCCATGTCCTTAAATAAACAGTATTGCTGGAAACTTTTTAGTTTTAGAAGTTTGCAATACTTACCGTAACAATACGGGTAGTTATAAAAACCCTCTGCGCATTGATCACAACGTGCTCCAGTATAGCTACTCTTGCACAAACACTCTGATGTTACCTTGTCACAGATTTCACTCAATGTGCCTTGTATGTCACAGTCACAACCTAAAATTCATAATATTTATCTTCAGAAAAACTGTCTCAACTATAGTTGACTACTGTAACATTGCCTGTTGGTGTAGGTGCAGTCGACACTGGATATACAACAGCACATCACACCTGCAGTAACATTGCCCGTTGGCGTGGATGCGGTCGACACTGGCTATACAACAGCACACCACACTTCCAGTAACATTGCCTGTTGGCGTGGGTGCGGTCGACACTGGATATACAACAGCACACCACACCTGCAGTAAACAGTAGGCTACAGTCTTCTCAAATGTAGGCCTACTAGGATATAGGATATGTCAGCTTTTTACTGAAACATCAAAACTGGTAAATTGCCATGTCTTTTCTACTCATGTATCCGAATTAAATTGCTAGACCCAAGACCTGGCTCAAATCCATCATAAAAATTTCAAATGAACATTATTATATTTTGTTTACATAACTTTGGAACAACCTTTTTATCAAAAAGCATTCCGTGTTGATTGTGGTAAGCTATAGGAGGTGGTCTTCAATACTATGGCCTATAGATTGTAGTTTAGGGGTAGCCCAGTTTAATAGGCATAATACTATACTAGCATGTTTTCAATTTTTTGGTAAAAACGTACCAATACAATCAAATTCACTATAGTAACCATCGTTACATTGGTCACAAGCACGCCCAGCAAAATTAGGTTGACATCGACATTGTCCTGTTGTTGCTCCACATGTTGGACTCACAGTGCCAAACAGGTTGCATCCACAAGCTACAAAAATATAGGGAATAATTTAATAATAATGCACAAATATAAAACATTTAAATCATTTGTTTATATAAAAAAACTATTTTGACCGAGAGTACAATTGTAGCGCAATCAGACCAACTTGTGTCGCGCTTGGTTGCTGATGAACGTGCATATAACGAAATGGCACTCTCATATGTAACAGAATTTCACTTATATGATGTAAGGTTCATTTGAGTATTTTATTGAATATCGTGTGACCCACAATCCTCCAATCAAATGACAAGCATCTATTCATGTCTGTTATAAAATTTAATAAGATTAAAAATAGGTGGTTTTAAATTGATTGAAAAAGTCTTACGAATGCAATCTGGAAAGTTGTAGAAACCAGGTGCACATGAATCACAGTTGAGGCCGACATAGTTCCTCTTGCATGGACACTGTCCTCCATTAGCCTGACATAAAGCTTCATAAGTGCCTTCAACATGACAATCGCAAGCTAAAATACAAAAGGTGTATAAAAAAAACAAGTAACAACACAATTTACTCCTTGAATCAAATTGTATATACTGTAGTTGTCAATTTAGGACAACTTGTCTTGACTAAAAATAAGATAAAAAGAAAGAATGTACTAATACTATGGGCATATGTTACATAAGTGGCAGACTTCCTATTCTTTCTGCTGTTTTATTCAAGATTTTGTCTACCCATTCTATGATGTCAGAAGGTGTAGCTAGATCTCAAAATACAAACAAGTATTAGGTTTGCAATACAGCATGTGTTTCCAAAAGGGAAGTATGGTTGAGAATATCGACGATACACTACAACCGTATTCTCCAGATGCAAAACTAACTTTACCTATTATTCGCCATGCAAAACTTACTATTCAAAGATATTATTTACAGATTTCTGTAAATAAAATTTCAGACCACAACCACAGCTATGAAATTTTAAACCACTTACGTCTGCATTCAGGGAAGCTGTAGTAGCCTGGGCTGCATTCAGAACAACCTTCACCAGTGAACTGGGGTCTACATTCACATACGCCAGTAGATGATGCACAATTACCAGTGGAGAAATATAGATCACATTCACATTCTTTTATTAAAAAAAGCAAGAACAAATATAGCATAGTTCACTGAGAATAAGGCAGAAGTGTTTGTTTATTGTTTACATGAAACACGCTTACTGTAACTGTGGCTGTCATTTGAACACTTTAACCCTAATTAAATCTTAAACCACAAGGCACAATTATTAGTTACATTATATACAGTAAACCTATGCTTCTTGAACTTGACATTTATTTATGTTTCGCAAAAGGAAAGTGTTCACATAGGGGTCTATGACCGACTCAAATGACTGAATAATGTAACTCTACAAAATAAAGCCTGAATGAGTCAAATATTAAGAATCAGTAGCATAGTATGTTAACTTACGTCTACAAACATATGGAGAATCTAGTGCTTCGCCTTGTACTTGGTAGAATCCAGAAATACATTCATTGCAGTTTATGCCTTGTGTGTTATCCTAAAGAACAAATTTATAGAAAGCATAATAGAAATACATAGATTAATACAATAATACAAACAAATCAAATTTTTGTTGAAAACCTTGACCCGATATGACCTTGACCTTGACCCGATATGTCGTCCCATTGTACAAAAGTAAAAGATATATTATAGTGCTATGCACTTGCAATAATAACTTGCTATTGCAGATAGCTAGGCCTATACCGTAGTATCCGATGCCTTTAATTAATACACTATACTAGAATATACACTTTCTTGAAATAAAAATAAAGTTTACCCGACAATTGGTACAAACTCCACCACCAGAATAGTTTCCATAGATATCAATAGACTCGCTACGTTCTGCTACACTCTCATCATAAACACACTCATTAGAGTGTCCATAGCAGTTGCATGCTAAAAAATTGAAAATAGTGATTTTGGTATATCCTTTAGTTTGTCATAGTCATGCATATTGTGCAATATCAATTTTCATCCGTATTTAATTATGAGTTGCTGGAACAACCCTCTTTATGATCTACCATTTTTATTTTCTTTTTTAAATAAAATTTAATTAAATTTAGTTTCAGCTCGTGCATTTAAAAAAAAAAAATGATATCACAACTTTCTCAAGATGGGCTCAAATTTGTGTGTGGAAACTACATAATTTCAATTGTTGTAGTTTATAAACTTACGTTCACATTCATTAGAACTATCGGGTGTTGCTGGTTTCCATTTTTTCTGAACAAACCCTGGACAACAAGTCTCGCATTCAGCGCCACAAGTATTATGGGAACAGGTGCACATTAATCGTGTTTGACTTCCAGGAACTGGGGTATCACAAGCATTCGCATGTCCATTACATACACACCGTCCGCCGATTGATATGTCTTTGATACTATAAAAGTACCGCCTTGTGACAGTCGGATCTAGTTGTTGTATGGCCATCAGATGTCCAAGAAGCGTCTTTGTTTGTAGGAGACGCAGTCTAACATTTGTGGCTCTTGTAAATTCTTTTAAGGTTGGAGAGTCGTAAAAGGTTTTAGCGCCTGGACGGCCATTAATGAGAGATACAACAATCTGTAAAGTAAGTCAATTATAAATTATAGGGTAAAAATTGTGCTTATTTTTACATTATATATTAAATAAATTTAGTCAGAATTAAATGATAAGGCGCCTTTGTGTGAAGTGCTGCCACTAAATGGTCCGTCAAGAACAGGAGCTGAGATAAATCAGAACTATGGATAACTCATACTGGATTTTGTGTACACTAGGAGGATTACCACTACAACTATTGTTGAGGAGAGCATTGAACCTATGTAGATTTTTTGGCTAGTGGTTTCCAGCACCCAAGCTTAGCCAATCTTTTGCCATCCTTAAATTCGCATATTCCCAGAATAATTGATACTGTATTCTGGTTCAATAGTGTCTTGGTTTTTTTAGAGTTACTGTTATAATCTTACCTCACCATCTTCAAGAGGGACAATACCAGAGTATTCTGTTGTACAAATTATATCATCATCATTTGTAATTTGTTCTAGCGATCTCATCCCAAAATAGTTAAGGCAGTCACTGGGAGTATCAGCAAAGTATTGCCAAGCCTGGTATGTTTCTCCATAATCCACAGATTTTTCTAGAACCCATGTACCTGGTCTTGGAGAGTTGGCAAACTTAATCAGGACGTATGCAACATGATAGAGCTAAAAATAAATGTCAATGAGTTGTTTAAAAAAAAATTGTTTCATGCAAATGCATTAAAATCATAATGCTAATTTATAGTATGAAAAAAGTTTTCAAAACTGATAAAAAGATATACTCATTTTTAATAATATATAAATATGTTTGTTTTCCTTGTTCTTTTTTAGGTAAATCAAATGTATATGTTAGGGCAATCCTATATTAGTGTTTTTATTGATACACTATTGGATCTTGAATAAATAAATAAAAAAAATATATTATAAGAAAAGAAATGCATATACTATAAACAGTGAGTAAAAACAAAATCAGTAAATCACTAACAATATTAATTGTTTTACTTGGCACAATACTGTATTGTTAAGAACAATATAAAAGAAAATCTATCTAATATTTCAAGTACAGTACTGACAGGGATATATTTTACACAACAAAGGAATAATCCCATACAGTTCAACAGTGGTGGTGGTTGTTATTCCATTTGTAAGTGATTAAACATCTGGCTGTGCCATAGGAGTGGTTTTGAAACATACCATAAATAAATATCACTGTCTAGCAATGTCATTCTGCCCAAATGAATACAAAGAATTTAACCTCAAGCCCTTGTTTGAGTTTCAGATCAGCCATAACACCACCATTATCTATTTAAAATGTTTACTAATGGCTACTATATTACCCCACTACTAGCTTTCAATGTACAGGTATGAAATGTTTATTTTTTTTCCAACAATTTACAGCATTTGGTTTGAGATATTATAAATAAACAAAACAGTTACACAAAGCAATTAATGGGTTTTGAAGGATTTACAGTACATACAACAGGTAGCAAACATAGGGTCTTTTTCTGCACTGAATAAACAATTTATTTCGAAATAAATTAAAAGATAATTGTTATATATTTCTGCTAAATTTGTGCCCCTAACTGTTTAAATAAATGGGTTGTTGATGGAAATTGTTTAAGCATTACCCAAAATGCAAAGGGTTCTGCCAGTAAATTCAAATATTATTACAGAGTAGTTAAGCTCAAGGCAGTTGCAGCCAGAAATTGCACACCAATAACCGTATGTAATAATAACAAAGCGATTGGGTGTGTATTAAACTGCTGCCATTTAACCGGTTACTGAAAATTTGCATTGTTTCAATGGGGGTCAATTTATTCGTATGGTTAACCGTTATTTGCAGCAGAAACAAACAGAACCAGTAAAATTGGGTTTAAAAAAAAATTTATTATTATTTTGAGAACGTGCGTCTCTTTCCAACCAACAAATCAAATAGAAAACACTGTATAATGTACAGCAATACAGTAAATGAAGGATAATATTAATATTTCTCAGTTGAAAAACAGTCAAATCAGATTGTTGCTCTATGGAAAGTAATTAAAAATACCGCCCACTGTGCGAGGTCAGTGAGAATGGCTGATATTTTCAGTATACCCTACAGAGTGTACATGTACTGTACAGTGACTGTGTAGAACATGTGCTTAATATTAATAATAGCTGGTATAATAAATACAAATTTTGTCCAGATAGAACCCAGCAAAACTTCCCCTGAAAAGGGGTTTCCTGTATTATTGTTTGTTTCCTAAGAAATTGTCCCTTAGATATGGGTGTCCCAAATAGGGGTTCAACTCTATGTGAATCACATCTGCAGTACAGTAGGTGCTTATGTGCACTATAACTCTGACGTTCCTCTGATTGGTTTCAGAATACGTCATCAGAATGTAATATTAGACAACCTCTTCACATCAGGGGTACAGTAATCAGATATTGTTTTAACTAGTATGTTATTGGAATGCTGAATAAGCTAAGTTGCAATTCAACTCCGACTTAAAGACCCCTTCCCTGCAATTTTGGACGTTTTTTGGAAAATAATACATATATATCACTTTAAAAACATTAAACCATGTCATTCCTTGTCTTAAACGTTTTATGGTAAATTATGATAAAAAGTGAGAAACAATGCACTACCCAAGTAGCTCGCGGTGATCGACCTCTCGTGGAGGGTCTTAGGCCTAGCCTAGCTAGGCTTAGTTTTGTAGGCCTAGCTGGTAAACATCGGTAACGTACGAACATCATACGCTAGCTATATACCTAGCCTGACGTTGTATAGTTGCTGCATTAATTGTCTTTCTATTTTTGCCAGACTCCGTTGATACAAATTGGGGAAAACCCGGTATTTTCGCTGAAAAGTTAGGAGTCTTCCATTTGTTTTGGCCTCACGATCGATCGAAAAGTGGGCGAATTACAGGAAAAAAACAAAAATATCAATCCGCGCGCAATGCATTTTGGGATTTATAGCGGGCCGCTATAATTATTAGAATCAACTTATTTTTCACATTTTTAACCGTTTAAAGACGAAAAAAAGTTATCGCAATAGGACCATATAGTATTATTTTTACATTAAATATAGTTTGTGATCTTAAATTAGATCTAAAAAACGTAGGGAAGGGGTCTTTAAGTAAAAAACTTTTCTAAAAGTACAGGTAGTAGTACAAATTCAAAACGTACAGAGGTGGAATTGTCCTATAACATGGTAACATGATCCAAAATCTTATGTACTGCAATAACAAGAGATGAAAACATGATTTGTCCTATATTTGAACTTTCAATTAACAACTGAAATATTTTTTGTCATATTCAATTGGGAGTTTTACTGTTGAGTACAGTTTTTCCGTCAATTACTTATTTAACAGAGGATTGAGATTGTTCTTCAAGAAAAAGCTTGCGATGTTAATGACGTTTTCTATTCGAATTATTTTTGTTGTTGACCGCAATCCCTTTACAATTTATCATTTGAATACAAAAATCATGTTGAAACGAAAGTTCCCAATCGAATATGACAAATGATGCTTATTCTATCATCATAATGACAATAGATTTTGAAATGTAATGCATGTAATTTTGAATGCATTGTTTGTACTCCTAGTACCTACAGAATTTTTTTAATCAGTGGGTGGTTGTCGATGAATAATGTTGAATCCAAAGCAAAAAAAAATTTTACCAGAATGAAAGAATAAATGTAATTTGTAAAGCAAAAAAAAAACAAATTGGCTGCCGTTTTAAACTGTACAATGTGTTTTTGGTTAAATTTAACACTTTGTCTTTTTCTCATTTTTTACAGAAGTGATTGAATTTCTTAAAACTACAAAATAGTCTATTCAAAGTCTGATTAATTTAATTTTCATGTTTTTGGGGGACAAACAAATCTAGCCCTCCTGCAACCATCTTGCAAGCCAAAGGTTAATAACAATGACAGGAAAGGTAGGTAGACACTGGGAAAATATAAAAGGGTACTTAATACAAAACCCAGACTTCCCGTTTATAAATGGTCCTGAAACCTTCCTGTATTAGTTTATCCCAGGTACTTAAATAACAGTACTTTATTATTATGAAAGCATAAAGAGATGCATGCACGGTTCATTTCATTCAATAATAAAGGCAACCCAACAATGGAAAAAACAGGTCAGAAACCCACACAATGGGATAAATTCCATGGCTGATACAATTAATAAACAATTTTTACAAATTTAGAAGTTCAGTTGAATAAAAGCAAGTTATATTTAATATGTGATTGTGTATGTTTTGGGAAAAAAAGACCAACTGATATAGCTTTTTAGTGGTTCAGAAAATCTAAAAAACAAATTGTATTTGTTTGGAAAAAGGGCCCGTTTCTGCTGCACATCCTCTCAGAATATGGTATAAAAAGTGCACCCCATTTCCACTATTAGTACTATCTTGGGTGGTCATATCGAATCACCTTTTGATCGTTAGTCATTCCGAGGCCGAATAAGATGGTTATCTTCGTTGTTTCAACAAGTCCACACCCTGTATGCTTCTCTTTTTTTTTACTAAAATTATCTTTGTATTAAACCTTTCAATTTTCCCGAAATTATTTTTGAATTTTGATTTTCGTTGACTCTGGACTATTTATGTGTAAAAAGCTTGCAGAAAATAAAAACATACAGTATTTTTTATTGGCAGCAGAAAATGATACACAAAATATGGTATATTAAAATTTATAAATATCGTACAGTATTTACGCACTATATTTTTTCGAGCACCATTTTTTATGTCAAAAATATATCGTATAACTGTATTTAGAAAATGTGTAACATGGTAGTTCATAAAATTTGATTTGTCAAAAGTGGGAGCACACGCAAAAACCTACAGTAACCCAGACAAAAATCACTATACTGTAGTAGTTTAGCCAAAAACCCAGAACGTAAAAATATCGAGCACCTGCCATGTACGTTTCCACATCCATATCTTTCTGGTTTACGATAATATTTGGCCACGTTTTATTGATTGACTTTATTCAAAATTCTCTAATAAAAATGGACATAAAAAACATAAAAATGTACATGAAAAACAACATAAATAGTTACTGTAAAAAGAGAAAATCAGAATAATCCATTATTTAACGTTTGTTCCTAAAAGGCGTCGCGATAAAATAAACTTCTTGCATTTTGAAAGTTTATTTTATCACGAGTCAACCAACAATTTCTATCGGGAACAATTTCATCTAATCTATCACAAATTGTTATACCGATATTTGCTTGGTATCACACACTCACCCCTCTCATTTCGGGCAAGAGGGTTGCTATTATAAGCAACAAAATATTTAATAATAGTGATGCACATTTCAGAAATCCTGGATCTGTTCCTTCTTAGTGGCTGCGGCACAATTAATTGATAAAACGAATCATTCTTCTTACCTGTGCGAGATCAATAGTAAGGTTTACTTTGCTGTAATCGAATGACCGAGAGAGTGGCGGACTCTGCCACCATTTCTCAGTGCCATCAATGGCATACTCTGCTGGATGAGCTCGAAGGGAATCTCCAGTCTCGCAGTAGTCACAATATTGGCCATCCACTATGTCTTGTTCATTGTATCGAAAGCTGTTCACTCCTGTATTCCCTGCCAATTTACAATAGAGTTCTGCCTCACCTTCATCTGCACACGTAGAAGTTGCAGAAATTGATTTACCTTCAGCAATGTTAAAATATGGGGGAACAAGAACGCCAGTAGTCTGGCATAATGAATTTGCAACTAAGCAAGATAAAATTAAAAGCAAAATCTTCATCTTGCCTACTGACAGCACAACCTCAGCCGTCGCACCACTCTTGTTGAATGAGATCGGTCTCAAAATCGCAGCATGCATCATTCATCGAGCCACAGCAGGCACATTACATTCCAATGCTTAAAGAATTTACGACTATACCAAACCTTTGTTTTAATGGGTAACATAAAATATACATTATATAATGCCTCCTAAATTACCATACGCACTCATCTAACATTAACAAAATTCGTTCATGATTCTTATCAGTATAATCTATAGTTATTTTACTAACGAATCAAACATTTCCTAATGACAAAGAAATAAACTTAAAATGCAATTGCCTCCTGTTTGTAAATGGAATACTCTGGTACAGTATTCTCTTTACAAAATCTAGGGTATCTCTCTTTAGGAAAGAGGGCGCCGTAAGTTTTAATATTATTATTATTTTTTTTTTTATGATATCCTGTATTTTTGTTTTGTTTATTTATTTTTTTACTTGGGTTTCTGTTTTGTTTTTGTTATTGTACAGTTTAAGTAGTATGTATTTGCATACAGATTTATTTAATCAATTAGTTTACATTTTGTTTTGATGTTGTGTATTTAGTACTGTATTTAGAACCTGTGGCTATTTCAATTTTGTCTGTAGAATGGATGCACTGATATACTAAAGGTGATTCCTATGAATAAATAAAATAAATAAAACAAGTTTTATAAACTAGAAAGCAGTCGATTGCAAAAGGACTATACTAAAACAATCTCTGCATGGGTATTCTGAATCGTCTTAAAATTAACATTAACATTATTTCACATTGAGACGAATTTTAAAAATATTTTAAGAGTTCAAATTAAATTTGTGTTTAATTGTCGTTTGTTGTGATCCCGATCACATCGAATCGACCACGTAGATTGATGCCATCGTTATGGTAAGGAGGAGGAATACACAAGTACGACTATAAATATTTAAAACAAAGGGGTTACGATAAGGGTAGGTTCCAAGAACAAAATCGTTTTCTTTCCTTTTAGTGATGGTCTTCAACTTTGGAAAGAGGTAGGCCAACTGTATGGCTATATATTACATTTAATTAAATGATCTTGGGTTTAGATTCTTCGTCCCAAGATAATAATAAAAATAATATTTATTCGGCAAAAGTTCTTAAAAGTAGGTTTTACATAATAACATTATATTATAATATTTCAATTATCAGTGTTCTTTTCGTTGCATACATTCCCAAATAGTAGATACATTTTTCCGGATGATTTAAGTAAATTAGAACAATGGAGCAGCAAGTGTTTCTTGTATGAATAATCACAATTTCATCTAATTCATGGAAAACACACCTATGTTGAGAAGGATGTATTTATGGCTTGTTACATCTGTACAACTAAAGTTTCTAAAGCATGCAACAAAGGCAAATTCTATTTTCCGGGTTTCCGACATTATTATGAACAAAAAAGATGTTGTTAGGCCCTAATTGGAACTCGATAGCTCAATGGAGTATGCTGTTTAGGCCTTGTCACCTTCTCAAATAGTTATTAAAGTATTTGAAAATTTCCAAAGATGTGTAACAAAACTTGTCCCTTAATTATGAAATTTGCCATTTGAAATTTGTCCGAACACGCCTGTCTACTAAACTAACTAGGAGAGAAATCAAACGCAACAATTTCTCGTAGCCAGTAAAAGTTAATTCTTTCAAAAACAAATGCAGAGAGTAGGAGGTAGAATATCTTACGAGTTTTACCAAAGAACTTATAACACGAATAAAGTTTATATTAATATTTTAGTACTGCAAGTGTTGTGTTCTTTGGTTTTACTAATAGCCTCTTACAGTACAAACATATTAATATAACTTTACTCGTCCACAAGAACTTATGAATATTATCAGAATAACATTACCTCATCTTCTCGGATTTAATGAAAACAACAAACCGTAAAAGGTGCATTTTCCATGAATGCTGCTGACCATTAGTAGTGGGTGTTTGTTCCAAAGAGGATGCAACCGGGGATGCAACGAAAAATATCAGTGCGGATTGGAACAGTACGGAGATTTGTAACGGGACGACGAGAGGGAACATCAATGAAAAAGTTGGGAATGGATGGGAACGTAATACACCTACAAATGTTACAACAAAGGACCATACAGTCAGGAGAAACATGGCAAAAGTCTTCCTACTTTCTAAGAGTGTTATCAGATAATCTATATTGTTATGTTTTGACAACTCTGAGATCACAGTGCTGATTTTTCTAAATTCTAAGTACTGCTTGACAAGTTTGTTAAAAGAGGATGGAGCTAATGAAGGTCTATGTTGGTCTGGGTTCCAGACGGAGTTTTGTTTTAATATTACTAAAAAGATAAATATTTTGGCATATATGGCGTTTCATACGTATACTACTTGAGTTTGGATTTTCTGAAAAAAATCTAAATAAAAACAAATAAATCAAACAAAGACAATGAATACAGACTTGGGGCAAGTCTAGTCTATGGTATATAATTTCCCTCCAATATTTGCTTAAAATCGACGTTTGATCCAAAAATATTATTCATGAATTTACTAAGAAGACGACTTTCAATAAAAATCATCTACTACTGTATTACCAAGGTATTTAAGCCGATTTTCCACTAGGCGAATCGAAGGCGTCAGTTAATACGCATGCGTAGAGAAGGATGTGGAAGATGTAAACATGAATACACATGCGTACAAACTGGCGCTTTCGATTCGCGCGAACAAATTCGCCTAGTGGAAAATCGGCTTATAGAGATATTATAATATATCTATGTTTATAGTAAACTCTGTCAACAAAACAACAACTATACTTTATGGATTTAAGCTCATGTCTTTAATAAAAAAAAAACAACAGCATCGTTTTTAACAAAACAAATTGTAAAACTAACAAAGGGAAACAATCACATTTTATGCTATATAATTAATAAATCAGTTAATAACAATAATACTAATTGGAAGATTTTATAAAGGGCTAAAATATTGTATCATTATTTATAATTAAAAGTTACCTAATTTGCAATTAATTTGTTATCACACAGTACATTAAACAATTAAAATGCATTTTTATTGTAGGCCTATCATTTGTTCATTCATCTATAAAATAGAAATACAGAGTTAAGCTTGGTTTCCACAGTAGGGCCAAACGCAATCCAAGTACTTTGACCAATCACGACGCGTACATAATCAGAACTGCTCCTTGTGATTTGTCAACTCTACGTCGTAGCATCCTAGTGGGAACCAAGCTTTATGGGCAGAGTATGATGCTAATGTTGTTTGTTTATTGTCAGTTTTGTTTAGGAGACATGTAGTACACTAGAGATAAAAGTTGCTGTACTGTAGTATCAACTTAAGTATTTTGCCAAAGTTTAAATTGTCAGTGTCTGGCAAGATGTACGTTTAACCAATGACAGAAAAGCAGACAAGCTTAAAGGGCCATTTACACTACGATAAATATATAAGCATGCATTTTTTTTACATAAATCAAAAGAAATAAGAAAAGTTTGCGTTGTAGAACGATAAGATAATCAATTATGCTGTCTTTGATAAAAATAAAGATTTTTAAAATTCCAATCAAATGACGTCATGATAAATGAAAACGATAAAATCGTTGTATTGTCACGTTATTATTGCTCTTACTAATCATGACGTATGAAAACATCATTTTCATCAAAGGAAGCATAGATGGTTATTCTATAGTTCTAGAATGAAAAGTGTTTATATCTCTTTTGTTTTATGTATGAAAAATGCACATTTGTCTATTTATCGTTATAGTCCTAGTGTAAGTGGGCCTTAACACTTGGTGCTTTTCTTATACTATACACGTATTTGGCAGCACTGATTATTTACCATTCCAGTTAACAGCTATACAGCAACATACAGCATTTTGTTAATACAAGGTTTTCTTTCGGAAGTATTGATTACTATGTAATATGATACTGTTGTTCTAAAATGTATCTGTGGGCAACTTACATTATTTAATTTATTACACATAAAAATCATTGCTGTATTTTATACATTCTTCATTTTGTCAAGTTGATTACAATTCATTGAAATACAAGTTTGAGAATGCACTGACTATCTGTGCATCATATTTGGTCATATATTAAAATCTTTAGTTCAAATTCTCATTAGTCAATCTATGTACCACCAACGGTTCAATGTTAAAATCTGCTTAAGATGTATTGTCCCCCAAAAATATGAAAAATGAAGATTAATTAAATCAGACTTTTAATATGTTATTTTGTAGTTTTAATAAAGTTAATCACTTCAGTAGAAAAAAAAACCGAAATAAAATAACAAAATAAATGGTTGAATTCAACCCAAAACCCATTGGCTGGCAGCCAATTTGACAATTTTTTTGCTTTAAATTACAGTTTTTTTCAGGTAAACACATTTTTTTCGATCCAATTTTTGGTCAAAGTGGATAATATTATGTTACATTAAAATGGCATAATAAAAAATGTTGTTAAGAATTATTTTTTCAGGGGGACAATACATCTTTAACAAGTGACAGTATATTGTGATCTAAGAAATTTGTCACAATGCAGAAAGTGAAGTATATTGTACTTTTTACACATAAAATTACAAATTTCTTATCCTTTTTATGAGTAAAACATTAAATAAATCTTTCTCAATATTAAGGCAGATTTAAATGGCCTAAAACATGTTTTCCACTGGGCGAATTTGTCTATGTGAATCAAAAGCATCAGCTTATATGCATACATATTTATTCTTTCATCTACCAGTCCTTCTCCTATTCAGTTGAATAGTTTCTACTTTTTGCAAAGCGCAAAATTGCGCAACCAATTAGAGCTCGGGGAATGAGTTATGAGCACTCGTGCAAATTGAAAAGCTCACGCAATGGAGTTCTTGCAGTGACAATGGTTAAGATGCATTTTCTCTGTGAAAACATTGGATTCACACAACTAATTTCTCATAATGGAAAACAGGCTTTAGTTCATATATCTGGTGATGTGTGAATGTTGGTTGCACATTGATTGGAAAACATGGAAATTGGTTGCGACACTCATTAAGCGGAGAAGGCTGTACAACATGCATACTACGTAGAGGGCTCCAAACGTTAGACAAAACTGAGAAGTTCAACATCAAAGACCAACGTTGAAGATGGTGGAATAGTGTGTAGCAGTTAAGGAAAATAATCTTTTCAACATTTTACCTAGCTAAAAAATAAAAAAGTAATACAGTACTTTAAACAATAATCATAAAATATAATTATTATAAATAAGGAGTTAAACTAAGTTAACATTTTCATTTAAACATTTTGAATAGCACTTCTGATCAATATAAATTCACCACAGTGGTTCATTACTGTAGGGTTTTGAATTATTGACATTTAGGAGTTGACTAGCATAATAGACCATGATTTATTCCAACATCCAGGATAATATTTTAGACATTCAAATATAATTTTTTTAATGAAAATGTCATCCATGTAAAATAATTTTATAAATAAATAAATAAATAATTTATATTATTAAAACTATTGTTACGTACAGTACAAGCATGCTCGATTTGAACATTTCAAATTGACAAATTTGTTTTCATCAAAGCTGAAGTGGACACTCACAGACTTATAGGCTAAAACATGGGCTGGTGGTAGCAATTCATTTTTTGTCATAGGGAAAACAATTGGGAAATTATGTTAAATGAATTTCTTTATAATTATTAATAGGGAAAATTTCATCACTCATCAACTTCATTGAGCATTACAAAATAACATGTTTGTCAGTGTTTTTTTTGTGAAAAGGGCATTATATAAATTATTGAAAATAAAATAACAATTTAAAGGATATACACCAGGATAACCTTTGCTTCCATATGCAAAATCAGGAGGACAGGTGAGGACTGCTCGTTCTCCTTTACTCATCTGAAATAAACAATAAATAAAATATTAACAATGTTACAAACATACATATATGTTGGGCTTATTGCTGCATTACACAACATCTTTAAAGCTCTGTGTACACTATCAAACTAGTTTGACAACAAAAGTGTGATGTGCCCAAATATGGTAGTAATATGACATCATCATGTCCATATATGGGCACATCACATTTTTTTGTCACATAAAGTTTGATAGTCTAAACAGAGCAATTTTAGAATTTAAATTATTAAAAAAAAAAGATTACAGTATGAATTCTCTTTATTTTGAATGATATGTAGTTTTTTTAACCACTAAATAATCAAATATCTATAGGCTTAGAATTAACATGATCATGATGATAACAATCATGTTCTTGATAGACCTCGAATCAAGGGCTCCAGTAGGTTAAAGCCTTTACCACTAGATAAATCACCACCAAATATTTCGGTTGGGAAACGCTGTTTTCAACAAGGTATTTATTCTCTCTCTATGCTTATATAGCATCCTCTATAATGTCCCATATTATGTCATAATTAAGGTAATGAATTATTCATGATTTCTGCCTTAGTCTCATAGGAAAAAAAATAATGCGGCCTGGCAGTGAAAATAGTTTATACTGTATTAGCCATCATACAATATTCAAAAGCCCATTTTGATTTCAATGTTAGCCCACCCGTGGTTAGATGACGTAGTAGTGCAGACTTTCAACTTATTGGTATGGCCCCATTCATAGGGAGCAGTAAGTGATCACATCTGCAGAGTATTTTATTTTATTACACTTGTAACATTATCAACATTAATGATTGTAATTCTTCTCTATTACAATTATGAGATAAATATAAAAAAGAAGATGGATGATGAACTTCTCCATTGGACCAACAAGTAATTACAGTCAAATCTAATTGGACTGGAATAAAAAAGTTGAAGTTATCCGAACTTCAACATGACAAATTTGTAAAAACAATGCTCCGAATAGTACACAGTACTGCTCTCTGCACAAACATGGAATGACTCATGCTGAGCATTTAATTGAGTTTATTAAATTCTAGGCTTTGATTTTAACGCTAATAGTAATATGTACTGTATTGTTCAGTTCAAATTTCAAGTTTATTGTAAACAATATGATAATAAAGAACATACATTAATAAATAACAATTGTGTGAGGAGGACGCATTAAGCCAAGGCTTTAAGTTTGGTCCTCCATTGTACTGTATTAAGCAAATAAAAAATTATTCATTTTCATTCTTCTGTCTACCAGGGAAGCAAAACTCAGACAACAATACACCACCAGATTGAGAGAGAACTGATATTTTCCCATACTATCACCTCTCTCAGTTTGTTATCCGTATCATTTTCATCTGCATTTTGAGTTTGTTGGAAATCAGACTTAAGCCGATTTTCCACTAGGCGAATTTGTTCGCGCGAATCAAAGGCGTCAGCTAATACGCATGCGTAGATAAGGATTTGGAAGACGTAAACATGAATACACATGCGTACAAGCTGGCGCGTTCGATTCGCGCGAACAAATTCGCCTAGTGGAAAATCGGCTTTATACCAAAACCACTAAAGAATGTGTATACTGTACTGTATAGTATTAGTTACACAGAATGTATAGGTATAGGAATTTCGACATAGGTGGAGTCAACTGTAATTTTGTAAACTGTTATTAAAGCAAGATAATACAAAAAACAACCTTAGCAACGCCGACGTCCCATCCTTTTATGACTTGACCTGCTCCTAATTTAAATTTGAAGGGCTTGCCACGATCACGAGATGAATCAAACTTTGTTCCATCTGTCAAAGTTCCTAAAATACAGTAAAAGGTACACAAACAATTGTAAACTATACAATGACAAAAAAATGTCAACTGATGCTACTGTATTAAAAAGAAAAAGCGAACCCAAAGAATAGGTTACTGTCTCCATCAAATGCAAGGGTTTATGCATTTATGCAAAGTTGATTATCTCAGTACAGGTACTTTTATATTGTACTAACCTTAATAGAATTTTGGTATGGAATCACTGTGCCCTACTACTACTAATGTATTTATTTACCATTTTTGAAATACTGTAGTAGTGTTACAATAATAATCTACAAGATCCAAATATTTTGGAAGTATTCTGAAAAAATTCGATGGGAAAGGAATTACATAACTAGCAAACAACAGACTTAATGCTTTATACTGTTCCTGTAATTGATTAATATTTACATACCTGTATAATGAACTTCTACTGTTTGGCCATTCTTAGGAAAATTGGAACCTAAAAATAAAAGACAAAATGTTATGAATATCATGCTAACTTCATGAATTGGGCTGAACAATGTAAAAATACAAAACGGAAAGGAAATATGCGAATGTTCGTTCTTAGGAAACTTAATAAATTTGGAGTGGAAAAGTTAATATTAAATTTGTTCTAATCATCAGTGGTTGAAAGTGTCATCGCTTTCTGCTGTATTTCTACAGTATGGTGTGAAAAATGTAAAGAAGAAGATAAAACTTCTATCCAACGCATCATGAAGAAATGTGACCTAATCACAGAAATGAATTATTCGCTGAAGGAAATATGTCATAAATGTATTAAATCTAAACCACTAATGTTCAGAAAGAAGCAAAACACCCGCTATATAGTAAATCATAAAATGTGCTCCTAGAGAAATGATCTGTATTGATCTATTAGATGTAGCCGAGAGATATAAAAGATACTGTGTTCCTTATTCGATCAGGTTGTATAACGCTGAATAATAATGAAGATAGCATAGTAAAGTCAGAATTTTTATTTATTCTTTTAGCCAGTTTTATTGCATATTTTAACTAATTATTGGAACCTGTATAATGTAATGTTTATTGTATTTTTGACGTTCTTATTTGTTGCTTTTAAAATGTTGTATCCCCGTAGTATTCAGGTCTGTTTTTAATATATTGATTGTTTTAAATAATAGAAATATTGTATAATATTACATAGCCTATGTAAATACGCGAACGTGATTGGATGAAACTGCATCACATGACTACCGCTGCGAGGATCGTAAATCGTATATATCCTCGAGAACGATGATATTGACTGAGTAATTTTCGCGTAATTATCGTGTCCCCTGTCATTAAACATACAAATTCTCGAGTACGATGATATTGACTGTGTAATTTTCGTGTGGCAACACTCGTGTTTGCCGATAAACAAAAGTCATCTACTCGATCTTGAACTCGGGTGGAATTGTCACGCCATCGCAAGACAACGCTTCAACCGCTGCGCCACGTAACTTGCTTGAAGAAATTAATCATCTAAACTATTTAAACTATGCATACATAGCGCCCTCCTTTGTTATTAGTCCACCCTAAATGTGATGAAACACCGTTTGTGATTGGTCAATACTCACGGTAGTAACCTAGTTACTAGTACGCGCTGAACATCCGGTGATTCGGCTCTCCTCGAAGAGAAGAAGACGAATTGTTTATTCGGCCTACCTGATTATAATATTATTATTAATAGGCTTATTGATGGAAATTCTTCTGTTAATTTAAACGACCTAGGTCTAAGTGAATATTTTATTGCCAAGGAATCATTAATTAGTAATTATCTGTATATTATTCTTCGCAAGGTAAGGTGTCTAGGCAGGCTTGTTTAAATACAATACAAATACTATATCAGGCCTAGCCTAGCTTCACCCAACCCAGCAGCAGACTTGTTCTTGGCTATATAATATAACAGATATTGCCTTTTATATCGGTTAAATATAAGATTTGACATCCCCTCGGGAATGATATTAAGTTCTCGGGGAATATATATTTCCCTCAGCTGGTGCTTCGGGAAATATATATTCCCTCGAACATAATATCATTCCCTCGGGGATGTCAAATCTTATATTTAACCTCTAAACAGTCAATATCTGTATAATATTTACCCCTTATTATACATTTTTAAATTTTTAAAATGTACTCATATTATTTCCATTTTAATTGGAAAAATAAATTGAATCTTGAATTAGTACTATAATACTGTAGTACTAATTCAAGATTGAAAAAGCCTGACAAATAGTATTTGTCAGGCTTTTTGTGTACAATGAAACTGTATCTTTGTCTTTTTAAAATTATTTTGTCCTTTTGTTTTTAAACGTCTTTGTTTCCCCAGATATTAAAAACATAGTTTATTACTGATTTATTTATTATTTATTCAACTTCTCACTAACACTGTTAGTGAAGGATCGGGACCAACAGGTGGTAAACACCTCTAAAACGGTCCAGTCCCAATTGCACAGTTTCTGTGTGTGACAGTGGCTGTGTTTTGTGTGGACTAGTACACCGGGGCAACCCCCCTACTCGTCTCGAAAGATGTACTAGGTTCTTTAAAGTGCACATGAGCTATGTGTACACTGGACCTACGGTTTATAGTCCTTATCCGAGAAGACTCGTTCTACCACCAGAACCATAGAGCGAGTGAGCCTCGAACTCTTGCCGATGTTATGGCTACGTAATTACGGTTCCACTGTCTTAACCGCTCGGCCACTCACTCATCAAACAATAAATAAATTCAATAGAATTAATTATAAAACAATTATACCAATATTGATTAGGCCTAGGCCGAGGAATAGAAAAGGCCTCAATCATAAAATAAAATCTACCTGGCAATATCAGCGTCCTATAGCCATTCATGTGAGTGACAGCTGTAATCTGACTGAGCATGACCTACCTAGGCCTAAGTTAAAATACAGTTTTAGGAATGCAATTTTACCGTACCTTAACAGCGCCCTCTATAATTACTGTACCTTTTTAGTTTTTAGAAGTATGGATACGGTACCGTATCTTTAGCCACAGCGAATAATTTACGCAAACGCGTGGCTAAAGATACGGTACCGCATCCTAACTTCCACTTGCTAAAGGTATGGTAAAACTGCATTAGTTAGGATACGGTACCGTATCTTTTAGCCACAGCATTTAAATAAAATCGATGAAAAGAAAAACCCGGTTCAATTTTGGCAGTGGGGACTGCTTTTGGCCACAAATTTAGGCCTTGGATCATATTTGTCGTGGATGTCCATTTAATTTATTATATTGAAGTTCATCGGAAGGTCTATAGGGCATATGACCGGTTGGGCCGCCGACAAGTTGAGCCGCCGGTAATTTCTATGAAACGCCCAGTGCCTCTTTTTACAACATTTCGCGTAGTGATTAGAGTGGTGTCCTATAGAAAATAGTTCATGGTCTTTAGGTTTTAATTGTGTCATGAAAATAAATAATATATAATTACATATAGGCTACTAGCTAGGCTGGCCCTAGGCCTAGATAGGCTATAATACTAAAATAGCAAGGCCTACAGTAGCTACCTACTACACAGTACTACTCTAGGCCTACTACTATACTAGCCTAGCTAGTCTAGTAGGGCCTACGCATAATCATAATTTGCTCTCTAAAATGGGCGCCCTTTCTCTCCTCTAGCTACCACAGTGTAGTACTAGTAGCCCAGATCTAGGCTTACTACGATTACCATTAGGACTACTACTACTCTAGACCTACCTAGAGTAGACTAGAGTAGGCCTAGGCTATAGCCTAAAGCCTAGCCTAGCTACTACGGATTAGTACTAGGCCTAGGTTGGGAGAAGAAATATTATTAGGCCTAGGCCTAGGCCTAGGCCTAGTAATATTACCTTTTTTTTCTAAATTCCAATCCATTATAGGCCTAATTACTTACCATCACCAGGAGTCAAAATTTCAATGCCTACGTCTGACATAATTTACTACGTAGGTAAGTAACTGGTAATTAGGTTTTAAGCAATAATATTAAATAACAGCCAACAAGGAACATCAGAAAACGAGCCTGCAAGCCTGCCACACTCTCCATCAAACACGGGGGCCGAGGTGGCGCGCGTGTGCGCACCTCGACTTCTTCTCTGGCACCCTCTAGAGTTTAGAGCGAGCGGGACGAGAATGTCTAGATTTTATTTTGATGTTATGTATTAGCATGAGGAAGCACCATTAAAATAATGCTTTAATAATCATTTGGCGCTTTACCTTTCATTTCAATTTATAGCCTGGATAAAATGAAAAAAAAAATAAGTCAATGGCTGTGAAAAAAATAAATAATTTAAACTAAATTAATTTGTAATAGCATTTAACATTTAGTACATTCTTTGAATTTAACCAGTGGTAGCCTCAAGTAGGCCTACACACCTAGTCTATTCATAAGTCCTAGGCTAATATAACTTTATTTATTTTTCAAATTTTATATGCTAATTTTACATC
Organism: Antedon mediterranea; assembly: GCF_964355755.1. Taxonomy (NCBI): domain Eukaryota; kingdom Metazoa; phylum Echinodermata; class Crinoidea; order Comatulida; family Antedonidae; genus Antedon; species Antedon mediterranea. The sequence goes on from NC_092675.1 coordinate 23,539,276, forward strand.
ATATTGTTGGCAATTGTTAGGGTTTCTTTTTTAATCAAAACGGTCATATGCTGGTATCAAACTAATGTGTAGGCTACCTGTGTCAGTACTGCACCATGATCAGATAATGTACACAGTTATTGCAGGTTAGTTTGTTGTCTACCTAAATTCAAGATAATCGAGAGGAACTTTATACACGTATATAGGCCTTAAGCTCATAATATCAACCAATCAAGCGAGTAATGTATGTAGTAACATTGACACAATAGTATAAAGTATTGGGAAAAGGGGGAAGAAGACAAGCGCACAATGGATGAAATATAATGTTGAATAGACCTACAAATGAAAGTGTATAATATAAGATTCACAATACAATTAATTACGAATGAAGAATTATTACAAAAATGCCACAACCTAGTATATTTAATTAGCATATTTACGAAACATGTTTTTCATTCAGTCTTTCATTACCCCCGCCAATGATGTTGTTATGTAGTCGATCGCACGTGTGTGTTTGTTACTTGGTATAGCATAGTATTTGTATGTTTGTTTGTTAGCACGATGGCGCCTAATTTTCAAGTTATAATTCTGAATTGAAATGACTATTAAGAACTTAAAATCAGGTGGCTAGTATGTTGAAAATGTGTGTGACGGTAGGAATTGCAAAGATAGCTCACCTATTTCCTAAATACAAGTTTCGTTCCCTCAAGATGACGTTCTAAATATTTTTCTTCATAAATAAAAGAAAAACAATATTTTTTTTGTAATAATAAAAAAAAAATCCGTAGAGATTCGGACCCGGGAAAAGCTGTAACTACTCAACCCAGATAATTTGCCGTCATATTACGTAATTCGTCGCGGCGTCATTTAACAACCTTTTGCTAACAATTCTATTCCGATTGATAATTCACTTGCCTACTAAAAACGTCGAAGTGGATTAAAAATTATCATGACTTTGTTTTTTATTTTGTTTGGGTAATCTTTTTATGAATGATTTTCTATGTTTAGTTTAAAAAAAAAAGTTAAAACCTACTAATGAAACAACTTCATTTTCTATAATCACATATTTATGATATTCTAAAATGTCATACCTTTTGTTTAAGTTTTTGATGTAATTCTTTTATATTTATTGAAATTATTACATCACAAAATAATAATAATAATGGTAGGATGGGTTCTGAATTCTGATTTTACGAAAACATCATAACTATAGAATGGTCCCGAGAGACATATACTTCGGCTTTATAGTCGATAGAAGATTGAAATATTGGTTATAGAGAGTATGGTGTTTGATTACATTAGTGTACATGTGTGTATAATAAAAGGATGTTCCGCATTATTATAGATAGATGAAGATGGTATAGTTGGATGTAACTACCTCGAATATCAAATCGGTGTTCATGCGATAAATTGGTTAAGCCATGTAGTTTTGGTTAATCCATATTATTTTATACATATTTTGAGTTATTATTATGATTATAATATTAAGAAAAATGATATTTGCTAGTATAAATTTCATAATATAAAAATATAGAAAATCAAAGAGATTATGGTGCGGCTATTCCTGAATTTACAATACTAAATATCGTAAGTTAACTTTATAAATTTTAGTAGATCTTGTCAAGCGCCTATAACCTGCACGTTCCGATATTCAATATTACGTTCATCTTAATTACAGTGCTATAAATGGTCATCATGTGTTTTTTCTCATAATTTATCATAACTTATGAATAATGTTTAGTTTTGAAGCTTTGATGTAAATTTATCGTTGGTGATAAAATGTATAAACATTATATGGGAATATACACAGTTGAATGGAAACACTGGTGGTATTGATAATGATAGGTCTTATCAGATACCATACACTTGCTCGACACTATAGATGTCCTAAATTGATACTTGTTAAATTTACTTTTTTTTTCTAATAGCATTACGTGTACTAAAAAATGAGAACGACAAGCTGCAGTTATTGCGCAATATCAATATTCTCAACGTCATGCCATTGATTCTCTCTATCTCAACATAGTTCTATTTCACTACAGTACAGACTTTTGTATTCCTTTCAAATGTATTCAAATTTCGATTATTTAAGGTTATATATTTATTTATTCATTATATATTTGTATTATAGGAAAAAAACAAATGTTAGTTTCAAATTGAAAGTATCTCTGTAATACTTTTTATTTCTTTGATTAAAGGAACCGTCTTACAGATTTCCTCATTTTCATTGTTTATATATAGTAGGCCTATTGGTCCCCACCAAAAACATGAAAAATGAAGATTGATAAAAAAGGAGACTTTGAATATTTCACTGTTTTTAATAAACTTAGGCCTACTAATTCCGTAGAAAAAATGTTTTCACTTGTAAAAAGACAAAATAAACTGTTAAATCTAACCAAGAACCCATTGACTTCCAATCAATTTGACTATTAATTTTGCTTTAAATTACAGTTTTTTCAGGTAAGTTTATATTTGTTTCAATCTAATTTTTGGTCAAAGTGAATATTATGTGCCATTAAAATGGCATATTCAATAAAAACATTTGAAACAATTACTTTTTTTCAGGGGGACAATCTTTAATTCTTAGTGTATTACTGGTTTAAATTCTCTATGTCTGTTTATAAACAACAAGTATGCCATTGATATCCCGCCATTTTGTTGCGCGTGCTTACAATGGTAAGATGGGTGTTGAAAGCTTATGATTAATATAGCAGGAACCAAATTAACTCTTTCCTGGTCTATTCTAATAATGAAGTTGTTTCTTGTCAGCAATATCATTATTATGCAATTGATATAATCATTCTACGTTTATTAATTGCATTATTACAAAACACCATCATGTGTACGCGTTCTCATACTAATTTATCACAGCAATATTTTGATATGTTTGGTTTTGTATCTTGAATGTTAATATTGCCTTGGTGATAATAGTATAAGATAGAAACATTATGTGGGAATTATACAGGTGAATGTTCTTTAACAATGCTTTTGGTAATTGTTTATCAGTGAAATTTAATTAAACAGATACGGTACTCGCTTGACGAAGATGTCCTATATTATTGAAGTACTTATCAATGTATAGTAAACCGTTTGAAGCACAAATTAATGAGCACGCCATATTGCAGACATTTTCCATAATAATATTATACACTTACACTGGTATAATAAATTAGGCTGTAGCTATTATTTAGTTTTCTCTTGGTTTTCAAATCAATCTATATTTTTCTGTGTTAAAGTTATAGTGTGGCGAATGGTTTCATGCAACGTCGGTTGAATAGTGGTAACATCCTAATTGTTGCTTGTGTTTGCAAATATAAGTATGCTCCATAACTCCATCATGTATTGTAGATGGTGAAGCATTCTATATACTTAAGTTTAGAGTTTACGATTTTTCTGTTTATAAGTTTATTAATATGGATGATATTTCCGAAAAAAAAAATTAATCTAATTGAATGGCGAAACAATGGAGACTTGTTTAAAAATGGCCAATGGAGAGTGTTATGTGAATACATATTTATTTGAATATTGTGGTTGAGGACTCTCATGGACTGCATCACTTTATTTATTTTTTTCTTTATTTTATTTGAATAATATTTAATGAGGGTGATCCATCCAGAATAAGCTGATCATTAGGAACCCTCAAACAACACAAACAGTAAATACAAAATAAACTATAAAAATACAAAATTAACAAAGATATAAAAAATAAATATATATACATAAATATACATATAACTGAATCAATTATTTTCCATCACTTGGTGTTTTTTTTTTAGTTTTTCGGATGCCAATTTTATTGTATCCATCCATCCCTAATGGTAGGATGTCTGTATTTCAACAGAATATTCTGCGGATTGAATATCGGTTGTGGGCGGATTTTCTCATTCTCCTCATCTTCCACGTTCATTAATTATTTAATGTATCACTGGTCTGAAAATTGATAGGAATAATATAAACTAAACTATAACATAATATTACAATCAATCAATCAATCAATCAATCATTATAGCACTGGTTTCCAAAATAGAAAGTTAAGAGGCGCTAAAAGTAAAACAGGAAGAGCTTCTGTTTATAGGTCTATACAGGTGAGTTTTCAAACGATTTTTAAACGGTATTGGCGTTTTCTGATGTCTTTATGTGTCTATTTAATATTTCATCAAATGGGTGCTACACAGGAAAATGCACGATCGTGAATATATTCAATAACGTATCACATGAACTTGCAAATCAACTTCCAAAACACGTATGTTAAAGCAGATGGCTTTATCCCATACAAAATATGAAAACAACTTAATCAGATAAATTCGTTTATACTGATATAAATAATTGATATCCTAATAGTTCCATCAAGAATATTATTAAATTATACTGAATTATCTGTTCAATTATTTGTATTCGATAATGTGCAAGATATGAAGATAGTGATAATGTGTAAAAACAAACCCATGGACATGTTAAATACGGACATGTTAAATACAGGACGTCAGTAGGTCTACTTCACATTTCAAGAGACTACGGTACTCATTACAGGTAAGAGGCGGCCAATTAAATATATTATAGCTGTAAACGGGTATTGTAGGCCTACTTTAAAGTTTGGCATCTAAACATTTATTACTTACTACTTACTTTACTGCCGGTCCGCCAGATAGTCTGATCAGGGAGGTGAAAAAATACCCTGGCCTGATGACTTTCCCGCCTCGATTGCTTTGCTTATATCTCGGATTGCTTTTCTCCAGTTTTGTCTGTTTTCAGCTATTTCCCGAATCGTTTCTATATCTTTTATGCTATTGATCCTAGTGGGGAGTGCAGTTGATGATTGATTTATAAATTAATATTCATTATATAAGTAACAATGTGTTGTTATTAAAGGAGAGTCTTTAATTCTAATTTAGTGCGCTTTTTCCTTGGAATTTGTTGACTGTGACCTTAATCGCTTATACTATTAAAAACAATTAATAAAATCGTGTCGATTAATTTCGTTGCATTGATCGACATTGGTATTTTAGGGCTTTTTAAATAATTGTTTAATAGCCTCTAATGTAATTACTAAATAGTATTTAGTAGGCCTAATTAAAATAGGGGCTATTAACTAATTATAGGCATATTATAGAAAATGAAGGCGTTTTTGTTGTTGATGTTAATTGGAACTGTTTCGGCTCAATGGGACCCAAACATGGCGTATGGACGTCAAGTGATGGTTCACTTGTTCGAATGGAAGTGGAAAGACATAGCTTCAGAATGTGAAAAGTAAGTAGCATACCGGTATTGTAACAGTGGGTAGAATCTCCACAAAAAGACAAACAGATGCATCTGCATTATCATTATCGTCGCCATTGACTATTGAAATCATAATAACGGTTAAAGGACAGAGAACTATTTTAACAACGTATTAGAGATGTAGGCATCAGTAGTATCATAATAGATACATTATTTAAATCAACGTTTATTGGAGGTGGGGATTGAATCATCAGTAAACACGTCATATCCTCCATCTCTTCCTCCTCCTCTGCTGTAAAATAGGCACCAGTCATAGCTAGTATGTCTTCGTCTTCAGATTCTGAATCATTGGTTATATCTATAACTTCTTCTTCGACATCAGAGTCCATAGTAAGATCAATGACTTCAATCACGGAACCCATAGTAACTAGTTGTTGGTTTTTGGTTGAATATGAAGTCTGTCAGGCTGTATCGTTGTGGATGAGGTAAAGATGACAAAATATTCGAGAGTTATATACGGTCAAAGGATTACATTCGGCATTTACTAAATTTTTTTCAGCCAATTGTCATTGTTGTATTTCCTGTCGGAACATTGTGTCGAAGCGCCGTGTATCTTTTGTTTCATTAAGTAGCTTCCCCAATGTCATTCAATTTAAAAAATGTCCGATCCAAGATCATCAAACCGTTTTCCAAAAGATTATATTGTAATTACGGGAACTGTTTTAACCAATCGTGATTTTGTAAGTGGGAACCGACGAACCGCGACACATAACTTTAAAAAAACCGCCACTGTAAATTATACTAACATACCTTTTGTTTAAATCTTTTGAAATTACCGCCACTGTAACTTATATAATACACCTTTTGTTTATATTGCCGATGTTCCTAATTGTTAAAATTTATTGGAATTAATCAAACAAATGCATATGTACTACAATAAGCATACTTACCCTCATTTAAATTACCTCCACTAATTCAAATATACATTGTCTAACTACTATTGTATTTTTCAAATTAAATAACAACTCCAATGTCTTACAGTCCTTTTTTGTTTTATTTTATAAGGAAACAAAGAATTCTTTATGTAAAATGTAAACCATTTATATTTTATTGTACCCTTTTTAAAAATACCGCCAAGTACATGACTAATTCAAATCTTACAATAATCTTTTACTTCCTTACCCTATGTTAACCATTGTATTATTATATCCGAAACATAACACCTATTGACTTCAACCATTGTAAACCATTTGTTCTCATCACAAACGACTAAATCATCACCAAATATTTTTTATTTATTATTTAATAATGTTATATTATAATGTATATTAATATATAACAATTCTAGTGAAATGATATTCTCTATTGTCTTATACTACCCCCATTGTTAACCAATATTATAATCACGACTGACTAGGCCGTTGCTACCTATCATTTTTATTTAATATTTATTAATTTTATATTATAATGTATATTAATATATAACAAATCTATATAACAATTCTAGTGAAATGATATACTCTATTGTCTTATACTATCCCCATTGTTAACCATTGTTATAATCACGACTGACTATACCATCATGCTCGCGATTGTTCTGAAATCATTATGAACAGGTTAATACGTTGTAAAAATATGGTTCTCGGTCAAGTTATCTTTTAAATAATTAACTTTTAAATTAGCATGGCAAACTAGTAGTGTCAATGTAGGTTGCTCCCGCAATGTATCTTTTATTTTCTGTTGACTCGCTTGATAGAAATTTTATGTTCAAAGCCCTAAAAAAGTTTGGCTTTAGGAAATCATTTATTATTTGGTTAAATTTAATATACACTAATACAAAATGCATGGTGACAAATAACAGATGGGTATCCGAAAGTTTTAGTATGGAACGTGGTGTAAGACAAGGATGCCCATTATCCGCTTTACTTTTTATACTTGCGGTAGAAATAATGGCTATAAGCATTAGGAATAATCCAAAATGTAAAGGGATTGTTCTACCAAGAACAGAAAACGTTAATGAGAATACTGTAAAAATTGCTCAATTAGCAGACGACACAGTCATTTTTACAAGAGAAGAAACTAGTTTAAAATATTTCTTTCATGAAATTGAACAATTTTTTAAAATATCCAGCCTAAAATTAAATAAAAATAAAACCAAAGGGATGTGGATAGGTTCAAAGAAGGACTGTAATGATACTCCTTTCAATATCACATGGACACAAGAACCAATCAAGTTTTTAGGAATATACGTAGGCTATCATAAAGATATATGTATTAAATAAAACTGGGACGAAAAAGTTATTGAACTACAAAACGTTCTTCAGTTATGGAAAAAAAGAAATCTAACTTTCTTTGGAAGAATAACAATCATCAAAACGCTTGCAATCTCTAAATTGATTTATAACGCAAGCATAATTAACGTACCCTTAGGCCTACATATAATTCCACTTGTTGAAAAAATACTTTATAATTTTCTGTGGAATGTTCAACGTGAATTTTAAAAGACTTGTTCTTATTAAAAATGCATGCGAAGGTGGCTTGAATATGATAAATTTCAACTCCGTGATAGATTCATTAAAACTAACATGGATAAAAAGATTACTCAGTCCCGATCCAGGAAAATGGAAAAATATTCCGAAATACTTTATGTATCCAATAGAATACACTATAGGTGCTACTCAGCTTAACCTTGAAGATCATATTGACTTGAATAGAATGCCTGATTTTTATGTATCAATGTTAAAATCAGCGGTTAAGTTGAATAATATTGTTAGTGTAGTTCCACAAAATATAGAAGACATTTTAAAACAACCACTTTGGGAAAATAAATATATAATTTCCACAAGTGGAAAATCTCTTTATTTTAAAATATGGTTACATTCCAAATACAAATCGGTATGTGACATTATCGTTAATAACAGATTTCTAACTTCAGATGAAGTGATACGTACTTTAAGCAATAAAAAAAAAGGAATTATCGAATATTTTGCGCTCTTGTATTCAATTCCATGTTTGTGGAAAGAAATCATCTTTAATTCAATAGAAAACAATCAAATTAACCTGCAAGTCAAAGAAACCGTATTTCATAAAAAATACGAGGCATCTTTTCATTATACCCTTTTTGTTAGCAAGGTTGCTAAAATCCCCAATATACAAGCAAAGTGGGAAGTTGAGTTAGGTAAAAATGAAATAGACTGGGACAAAACATGGTACTGTAAAGTTCACAATATGAAACATTTACCAAAAGTCGCCCAATTTAATATTAAATTATTACATCGTATCTTAGCTTGTAGAAAAAACTTAAAGAAGTGGAATCTTAATAAAAGTGATTGTTGCGAAAAGTGTTGTATAGAAATAGAAAGTGAAAAACATATGTTGTACACCTGTAATAGCATTCAATCAGATTTGAGGAAGTTCCGTAAACTGATCGTTAAATGTATTCCGACTAATGAAACATTACGGCCAGGTTTCCCTGAATGGTCAGACATAGTTATAGGAACTCAGAATATGCTCATTAATGAACTCATCTCTTTATTTACATTTAGTATTTACAAATCTTGCATTATTTATAAAACAAGCAAACGGATTATCACTTGGAATTTATTTAAGATAGAACTAAAAAATTTAATTTCAAATGAATAATTATGTAATCTAAACAAAGCAGAAAGAAAATGGAACGACGTTGCAATATACCATTTTATCATATATATTTATATTATATCGAATCTCTTTTTAATACTGCTGAATATCAATCTTTATATCGTTTTAGCTCTGTAATATAAATTTTCTCTGTATACATGTTTGTTTTATCTAGATTTCAACACAATATCAAAATATTTTATATAATTTTTTAACCTCTGTCTGTGTACTATCACTAAAATATTCATTGATAAATAGATAGATAGACATATATTATACTGTAACCTTCACCATATTGTTTATCATTGCAATAAAAGTGGGTTGCCCCCACAAAAGAGAAAAAAAGAAAATTGTTTCAACTAATTGATTTCATTATAAACGGTGAAGATGACGGAGTCTGTGAGTGAGAAAAAATCCTGCCCCACTGAGACATTCTTATTGCAGCCGACGAGGAAAGGAGAACATTAAAATATTTGAACTTGTAGAAAGTTTTGTCCGTTATTAAATGATAATACGTTTAGAAATGTCAGCCTGCTCGTCGACAGCCTTCACAAACACATTTAGAGGCATATGGCTGACAAGTTTTGAAAAAGTGCATCACATAGGTTATTATGATTACAATTTTTGATCCAATAATAATATTTTGCATGCTCTCATTTTGATAGTTTCAACAAGCGGAATAAGTTGGGAAGTCTTTTAAATAACATCAACATAATTATAATCTAGGCCTATATTTAAATGATGCTGCATCATAATAATTTATTTGTCAGTTTCCTAGCTCCAAAAGGATTCGGTGGTGTTCAGATTTCTCCACCTTACAACCACGTCAATGTTTGGTCCCCATTCCGTCCTTGGTGGGAACGGTATCAGCCTTGGAGCTATGACTTGAACAGTCGTAGCGGTAGTGAATCGGAGTTTAAAGATATGGTAAACCGATGTAACAATGTTGGAGTTCGGATCTATGTTGATGCTGTCTTCAACCATATGGCCGCGGTTGGTAAGTATATAATGTCGACACTAAGAACTCGCACCAAGGAAATCTACTCTATCAATATATTTTCCTTTAAGAGCCTCTTGTAACTAATACATTCCCCTACTACTGTATTCCAATGCCAGAAAAGAAAACGTTCTATAGGCCTACTCGTGTGAGGGAAATTAGCACTGACTGGAGTTCACACGAAAATGAAATGGGCGTATGCTCATCATACTTCAGCAGACACGTAATGAATCGCAGCTATTCGCCCTTGACAATGGTGGAATAAAGGAAGAGAATTTTGCGAATTTTTCGATGCGAAAACGTGGAACAAATTCGTCTAGTGGAAGACAGGCTTTACACTAGTGTGAGCCCACACACACATATAATTAGCATAGATAGAATTATAGACAGACAAAACTCTCAGTTTATAATATTTATTTATGCAGGCTATGATTTTCCGGATGTACCTTTTAGCAAGTATGATTTCAACGTACCACAAGGGAAGTGTTCTACTGGTGGAGATATTCAAAGCTACCAGGATGAAAAACAAGTACGTCCTATAAACAGTTTACTCTTTTGTAATTTAACGAACAAACTTCATTTGCTTAGGCCTAATAAGTAGCAATCGAAGCTAACTATAATTTTACCAAGCTAATAAAAAGTTTCAAACGGTTAAGGCTAAAGTACGGTATGTTATTAAATCTTTACAGTTATCAGCCAAAGCGAACTCTGACGAAAATTTGGAGAAAACTTACAGTCGTTGATGTTTTGCTTGTTTGGTTAGGCGCTTATACTTGACATGCAACGTTTGATTTCTTTTCCAGATTTAATCTGAAATACCATAATCATAGTTCGCGCTCAAATATCTAATGTTATAGGTGTCCTCCCTATCTTTCTCTCGTCAACGTGCCTCCGTCGTATTATTATCATTAAATTTAATGTAACACTAATTTACAACTATACTACTAACTAAGAAATAATACAACTTAGAATATATTAGTTTGGACACATCTTGTTTCAATACTTTAAATTGTTTTGCAGGTGCGTAACTGTAACTTGGTGGGATTACCAGACTTGGATCTTGGTAAAGAATATGTAAGAGGCAAAGTAATAAATTACCTTAACAATCTGATCAATTATGGTGTCGCAGGCTTCCGTGTAGATGCATGTAAACATATGTGGCCCGGTGATCTCTCAGTAAGCTCTTTTGTAGTACTCTAGGCCTACTTTTGTACTTTTGTAAACGCTGTAAAGAATCCATTACAAAAAGAAGTACAGTTTTATAAATAACTATGAATAGAGCATGGCAATACTGTTAATACCCTTTTTACAATATTTATACGTCAATTGTTTGCCATTCTCAATTTCATACATTTAGTTTCAACTAATAAGATATCATATATATGGAACAATCAGATTGCATCTATTGTATTCAGTTAGGTTTAGGTACCGTAAGTGAATGTAGACATACTGATTATACTCATTTAATTCGTTTCTACTACTAGATACTGTTGAAATGTTAGTTATACTTACAGTTTGTTTGTGTGTATTTTAACAAAAGCCCATACTAAACCACTACAATAATGCTATCCCTTTTCAGGCTATATATGGCAGCTTAAATAATCTAAACGCAAATTACTTCAACTCTGGTAGCAGAGCTTTTATATTTCAAGAGGTAATTGATCAAGGTGGTGAGCCAATAACAGCTGGCGAATACACAGGTCTTGGTCGTGTAACCGAGTTTAAGTATTGCCTGGGGATTGCTAAAGGAATCCGAGGTTCCACTCCGATGAAGCACTTCAGTAACTTTGGGTCAGAATGGGGCATGTTGAGTGATGGTAGTGCAGTTGTTTTCGTTGATAACCATGACAATCAACGAGGCCACGGTGGAGCTGGAAGTATTATCACACATGAAGAATCTAGACTGTATAAAATGGCCGTTACATTTATGATGGCTCACCCGTATGGCGCAAAGAGGGTTATGAGTAGCTTCTACTTCAACCATAACACCGATCAGGGCCCACCATCCGATGGAAGTGGCAACACAAACTCTGTAACGATTAATGGTGACGGAACATGCGACGGAGGTTGGGTGTGTGAACATAGATGGCGACAAATTACAAACATGGCAGAATTTGCCAATGCCGCTGCTGGACAACCACAGTCCAACTGGTGGGATAACGGAAACAAACAGATTGCATTTGGACGCGGAGACAAGGCATTCTATGTATTGAATGTTGATGGCTACGGCCTGAATGAACAGTTATACACAGGTTTGCCGTCTGGTGAATATTGTAACATCATCACTGGTTCGTTTGACAAGAACACTGCCAGCTGCAGCGGACCAACTATTCACGTTGATGGTTCTGGTTATGCCTCTTTCAGTGTCGATAATGGAGAAGACCCAATGGCTGCAATACATGTAAACGCTCGTGTTGGTGATTATAGTGGAGGTGGTGGTGATAATGGTGGTGATAATGGTGGTGATAACGGTGGTGATAACGGTGGTGATAACGGTGGTGATACTCCTTCTGGTTTAACACGTACTGTTATATTTGTGTATAAACCAACATCTTCTGGTCAGGACCTTTTCATCCGAGGAGGTATTGATCACAACCAGCGTACAGGTTGTACATCTGACGCCAAAACTAGTGCATGCGCCATAAAAATGACCCACAATATTGGAGGAAGCAACAGTAAATATAATGCTTGGAAAACAGGAGATAACTACCTTGATTGGTACGGAGCAGAGAGCGGACAAGGTTCATACAATGGACAATCTTCTGAAGGCACGCCTCTCGTATGGACAACCAACAATGCTAATAATGGCAACAATGTCGATTCTGACGGAGTTGGTTATACACCTTTGAACGAATGGGGAGATCATTACTGGATGCTGGATATCAATATGGACTGTGATGATACCGAAAATGGTTGGTTTGAATTGAAGGCTTATTTAAGCAACGGTGATGGATGGGAAAGTGATAGGAAACAGGGAACATGCACTGGCACCGCTGGTGGCAGTACACCTTACTCAACTGGGAATCACTTTGGTAGATGTGGTTTCATCAACGTCTTCGACTTTGACAATGATAAGTGTACTATTGATAAATTCTAAAACTTGAATGTTAATTTCAGAGTATTAGAAAAATGCATGAATAAATAAATAATAGCATTTATTTTTATTTTTTATCTTAATTTTGTTAAAACACATTTCCAAGACATGTTTTAAGATAGTTTCCGCGCCACGTAATTCATTCCCATCAATATACTCGTAACATTTGGATAATATGTTTTGATTGATGCTAAATCTAAACTTGATTAAACAGTAAAAGAACAAGGCCATATAGATGGCTGCAGTCGCGTGCTCATTAGTGCTTACCGACCGACCGACCAACCTACCAACTGACCGAAATTACTGAACATGTTTAAAAATGTTGAAATATTTAAAAACATTTATATTTTTTTAATTTACACGTGCGTAGCCTGTCACTTTTGACGTGCTCGTATAACGTAATTTCGAGTTGAAAAGTAAGTCAAGAAAACAGAAATCGGGCAAAAAGAGTGCGCAATAACATTTAACGCGCAGTGCGCGCGCAAAAATCTGCGCACTCATGGCAATTTTGTAAACGCCTAAAATTGCCTGAAACGTACTCTTATTTCATCGAAAATAAATTTTGAAAATTTTAAGCGCGCGTACGCATGCGTTACATGCGCTACGCACGTAATTGTATTGCCATTATGATGATTTATGCCCTGAAATTTATGAGTACCAAATTTTATTTAATTGTATTACAAACGTGATTTCGTTAAATCGTGCGTAGACCGCGTAATTTTTTATTGCGCACCGTGAAAACATAACCACATCGATTCCTGGCCATAAGGAATATACTGTGAAAAATTTACTTAGCTAGATTAAACTGATATCAAGATAAGGTCAGAAAGCGATAAAACAGACAGACCGACAGACCGACAGAACGACCGACCGACCGACCGACAAAGCGAACTATAGAGTCGCGTCTACGCGACTAAAAATAAACTGCTATGTAGAGACCTATTTTATTGTTGCTGGGTTTTGTATTAAAATAAGCCTGAAATAAAAAAAAGTAAAAATATAGTTTAAACGCTGTTATTTAAGATTGCAATGTGCCTACATACACACATACAAACTGTCTATATTTAACTTCACCAGGAGAAAAGTTAATATATACAAACATATATTTATTTTGCTTTCTAGCCAGGTTGGTCTGCTTAAGCTCTGTCTACACTCAAACTGTATGTGAGAAAAAAAATGTGATTTCCCATGGACATGGTGATGTCACATCACCACCATTTTGGGCATATCACTAGCATATTTAGGTACACTGTTTTTGTCAAACTATTTTGATTGTGTGAGCTTTAAGCTCTGTCTACACTATCAAACTTTATGTGAAAAAAAAAGTGATGTTCCCATGGACATTATGATGTCATATTTAAGAATATCGCTACCATATTTGGGCACATCAATTTTTGTCTACACTATCAAACTAGTTTAATAGTGTAGAAAGATCTTTAAATTCAAAGGACAGGATTATGAAATTTCAGATACTTACAACACAAACGACGGTAACTTTCATTATTCAAACACAGTGCATTAACCAGTCTATTGTCTTAGTCGACATTCTCTCATTGTAAAATGTGTCCTGGTTGTTGTTAATAGTTCGTTTGGGTTGTTGACACATTCGGGACCTTCAAAAGTGTCCGCAGAATAGGGGTGTCTCAAGAATAGAGGTACTCATATTCAAAAGACACTAACCAAAAACTTAAAATGTTCGTTTACTGTGGGTTCGCGGAAAAACAAAAGTGAAAAAATGATAATCTTAAACTCGACTCTTGAAATTAAGAATTGAAACTATAGCAGCCTGCGTTAAAGATAACAATTCAACAGAAAGAACTAAAAAACATTAGGTTAAGTTCGGCACATCCTTTTAAATGCCATTGATTGGTCACATTCCACAGCAATTATAGCTTTTAGTTAGTGTTCACACTTTCTAATAGTTAAGTTTAGTAAGGCTTACTGCAGTGACCATTGAGCTTCTGCCATTTAGGCCTGCAGTAGGCCTTGTTGATAACGTTTAGCTATCTAATACATATGGCTGCATTAGGCTGTTTGGTTGTCGTCTTGTTCGGGTAGGCCTATATCCTGAATAACCCAGTTAACAGCTTTATTATAGGTAATTAAGTAAATGTGCCCAAATTATAGCATACATAATGATTTATCTTTGAATAACATTTCCATTCCGTTGAAGGAAAGCATTAATTTCAGCTTTACTGTAAACAATTACAATATTGACGTATTTTTTCAAGATTAACATTTTCTTCTATATAAAATAAAAAACTTACACTTACAACTTGTTGAGTGAGTGGTTGAGAATTAGTGAATATCATCCCCGCCGGTCAACAACAAAATACAGTTAAAAGAACACTTGGTGGTAAAGGCTACTCTTGAATTACCATGATCACAATGAACGCAGACAATTACTAGGGTGATTAAATCGTTTGCCAGTAGTCTTGTTTAATGTTGCCAACAAGAAAATGTAGGAAAACATAACCAGTCAGCTAGCATCTGATGAGAATATGTTCAATATAACAATCCACCATACTTGACACCAAACTATGGACCAAAAATACTGCAGTTTGTGACTCACTTCATATTGATACAACTTCTTGGATGATACAAGAAGCTCATCCATTAAAAAACATTATTATCCGTTCTTCGATAAAAACAACGGTTAAAAAGTTAGCAATCAAGACGCTAGTAAAAGTAGTGCATTCATAACTGAAATTACTGTGTCCCGTTATAGCCATTTTTAGTCACAATGAAGAAACTAAATATCTTTGATTAAATGCATGAAATAACCAGAAAGCCACTCCTAGAGCGCATACCGTACCTCCGCCTACTGTGAAATTATCCTACTAAGATTTCTCAGGGAAAATGCTATGTGTGATTTAGGCTAATTTCACTAATCATGTGTATGCGAATTTGGTGTAATGTTTATGTAACCAGCCTTTCAACTAACAATAGTTTCAGTTGACTAACAATAGAACAGCAACGCCAAAACAAACGGGTGAATTTGAAAAGAAATATAATTTTTAAAACTACTCGTATAAAAAAAAAACACCTGTGAATTAAATCAAATTATGTTTTAAAATTACAAATCACAAATTATAACTTTTGCCTCTTGTACAAAAATGAAGTTTTTTGGACAAGTAGTTCTCGAGAAATTACAATTTCAGTTTAATTGTTATTAAGACTGCTCGGCTGCTTTTGAAAATTCCATCCCATCTTTTTAACACTAGCAGGTCTGATAATAATACTAAAAAGTGGTCCAGAATTGGAACCATGGTCCGGATTGCCTCCAAAATGAATGGAGTGGTCCTTGGCCACATATCTATCTGTATTTTAATTTTAGTAAAGATCTTGTAATTACTTTTTGAGTAGGCCTAATCCGTCTAACAAACAGACAAACAAACATACATACATAAATACATACAAACAAACAGACAAACAAACACACGTGATCGATCGACTACATATACCTCCTTGGCGGAGGTAAACAACAGAAATCAAGTTTTACAAACAACGGCAGTCTTTCATCATAATAATAATAATAATTTTTGGTCAACTTTCATCTTGAGGATCGAGCTAAATTCGAAATAGGCACAATCTGCATTACGATTATGGTCTTATAGGCCTACGCTACTATGCGGGTTGTAGAGCGAGTAGTAAAAAGTAGGAACATTTTTTAAATGCAAATATGGATTGAAACGTGCTTTAATCAATTATAAATTTTGACTTTGCGCATTATTAATTTTAATTGTATATAGTAGTTGATATGAAATTGTTGTTTTATGATTCATTGAAAACTTCTTTTAACGATTTGAAAATTCAACGCAACTCAACGCAACTCGCCGTAACGTTACTTCGACAGGAAAACAGGCTTTATGATCAATAATAGTATTTCAAGTTAGCTAGTTAAGTAACTGTTCTCAGTAATTTTCTTTTTCGTTTTATTTTACACATTAGCAGTATAAATAAAGGAAAGAAAAAAAAGTATAACAACATATTGTTGAAGTTTTTCATTTTATTTAACAAGACAGTTAGAAAGATAAATGCTTATTCTTTGTTACTGCACTAGCGTGATCAATTACGTCTATTGATACAGGAATTGACAATGTAGCAGTGAAAGAATACAAGCTTATAGTACAAACAACTCAAAGTATCATAACCGGTAATTGATTTTGAACAAAGCAGACATAGGCAGTTGGATTCGGTTAGCAACACACATACATACTTACAAGGCGAGATTGCTACAAATTCTTCTGAAGGGTTAAACAGTAACTGTTATTGCATAAACACGGTAAGACAATAACTTAATCAATATCAATTATATCAATCACTGTTAATAATAATTATCTAAATAAAGTCTACAATATATACTTTGTTTTCTTGGTGTCTTTTAGAAGCAAAAAAAAACATACAGTAAAATGGCTCAAGTGGCTGGAAGTAAGTATTCGGCGTCTACACAGCGAACGGAGCGAAGTCAGGCTATAAGGGGACCCCAAATAAAGTATGAACCTACGTTTAAAATGGAACCGGATCGAGTATTGGTTTCATACCAAGCAAAGTGCATAATTGATGGTGTACTAACACAGAGGCTAGAATCAGAGATCTATGATCCGGAAAAATGCAACAATATTTGCCGTGAATTATCGGACACAATAAAGAATAGAGTAAAGGAATTAGGTTACGATCGATATAAGCTTGTAATTGTCGTGTCCATTGGATCTGTATCAGGCGCAACTCTTTGCACAGCTAGCCAATGTATTTGGAATGACAAATTTGACACTTTTGCTGAACATACGTATACAAATGGATCACTATATGCTGTTGCAACAGTATATGGAGTATATCAAGAATAGTGTTTCAGTTTGCCATCTTAAATCTTTGATGTTCATTTGATTTTATTAATTAGATTTTCTTGGTTGCTCTGATTGTCGTAATTAATAATGTGTAAATTTCAATTATGAACAGTTTGTCTTCCAGTTTGAACACATAGGCTAATAGTACACTTATAGCACAAGTTTCTAAAAAATACTAGTAACGTTACGGTTTGTAAAATCTATAAGGAACTATCTGAATAGATGTATTTGGACGTGTCGTAGATTATAACTAATAAACAGTTTTAAAGGACAGCGTACTAAATATTGCTCTCAGACTCAGTCTTACTAAGATATTTCTGATATAAAATGTGTATAATGCACAACAACGTAGGTGGTAATGTTTTATTATACATAATAATTATGAAGAATGACAACACATCACGTGATAATCTAGACGGAAACATTTTTAGAGTGCAGTGTGATTAAAATTATTTACATTTTTAAACTAAACTGTTCTGATTAATAAATATTAAAACTATGAAAAGTAAACAGGTTTCTGTTTTACTTAAATTTTTTTTTTATGCTTCTTTGTTAGACTAATAAAACAATATTTAAACTTTTATATTATACATAAAAAAAAGAAAAAAAGATGAGTCGATTTAGTGCAGATATTTTACCATAGGTCTTAATATGATTTTTGTGTGAGGTATGATTGATTGGAATAATCAAGGCAATCTAACAATATAGACGGCCTTGGAATAAATAATCAATAGGAATTATTATTTAGAACTGTACAGAGTGTTACAGACGAAAAAGGCGGTAACAGCGCTCCATAGCCAAATGTAGATTTTTATGGATTTTGTGATTGTTGTGCGATTGTGTTTTCGCGCGAGAGAGAGGGGGACGCGCGACGACGAGTGTGATCTTTGAGTTTTTCTGTGAGAAAAACACTCAATATATCTCTGTTTGCAACATCACAAAAAAGAGAACAGTATGACATCAGCAAGTGAAAAAGATGTTTTTAAAATTGGCAAACGGCTAGAGCAAATAATATCTAAAAACGAGGTAAGAATTTGGTTTATTTACTAATGTTTATGTTAGGCATGCCTGCGGATTGCCTTGTGTTGTGCGTGTCCTCTAGCTATGCCTAGTCTACTAGGGACGAGTTGGCCATGGACGCTTCGTCCCATTAAAATGTCTCGCTGTAAGGCCGAACGCTTCAGCGAAAAGTCTCATTTTTAGGAACAAACAAATGTTGTTGAATAAATTAGACTTGCCTATCTAGCCATGCTAGGCTAGTAGTCGGTCTAGGAGTAGTTTACACTACACAGTAGGCCTATTATATTAGCCTAACCCTCCTATCTATATAAATAGGCCTATATATATACTACTATAGGGTTAGACCTGTAGGTCTTCTTAATATAGGCCTAGGCCTAATCTTAGGCATACATACAGTCAGTAGCAAGCCTATAATATAATATATTATTAATATAATTTACATTTTTCCGTTCATCACCAGTTCTGGACAGAAGTATACTGTATAGTTTTATCTCTGAAATATAAAATTCATATTTTATAGTAGTATATTAGTAATCTTTGTTACAGTATTTACTTTATTTAAGTATGATTCTTACATTTATAGGTCTTCGGATGTGGAAAACCATACAGTAATTACTACTATAGTAGCCTACACAGAACTACATATTCTTATCACAACCCTATTCCTATTTTGGATAAGGATAACAGCAAAACTAAAAGACGGATCTTTGCCAAATTTAAATCACAGATCACTCCAAGGACGACTCAATTTTGGAGAAAATCTGGACCAGGATCCAAATTCTGGACTACTTTTTATTTTATATAATGTATGCATGGAATTAGCAAACTCTCTCTCTCATTTAAAATATAATAATAAGAATAATGATAATAATAATGTTAATTTCATTATTTTTAAACATTTCGAAAAGAATACAGATGAGGCATTGGATTTACTGAAACGTCTGAAAGAACTTCCGGTCACACTTGAAGTACTCCAGGTAAACAAATTCATTTTTTTTCCAAATCCCTCAATTTAAACACAACAACATTTGACAGAGATTTCCTGTCACTTCCCAGGATCTTAAATGTCTTAAGCTCTGTCTATACTATCAAACTGGTTTGACATAAAAAGTGAAAAGTGCCTAAATATGGTAGTGATAAGCTTAAATATGGTAATAATAACACACATAAATTAAATTCTATATTAAATAATTTTGTGCTGTTGAATCTCATACAGGTAATTGTTTTTTTATTATAATTGTATTTTTCATTGTTTGCACAGAAAACAAGAGTTGGTATGTCTGTAAATGCCTTACGGAAAAAGAGCAGTGATGAAGAAGTGATTGGGATAGCAAAGTCATTGATTAAAGCCTGGAAGAAGTTACTGCCAGGTTAGTATGTCTGCTTTACTGTAAATGTAAAGCCGATTTTGCACTAGGCGAATTTGCGCAAATCCAATGTTCGAAGAGAATAAAAATTGCCTACTCTCTTCCCACTACATCGATTGAATAGCTGTGACGTTCATGTTCCTCGCGTGGCTGCTGAGCTTTTCATGAAAACGTCATAGCTCATTTCCTGAGCTCTGATTGGTTGTGCAATATTGAACTAGTATATTTTGCTGAAGTGAAAATCAAAGGAACTAGAATTTGTTGCAGAAGGATGTATGACACACAGAAACTTGAATACGCATGCGCATAGCATTACACTTTCTATTTTAGTGGAAAATCGGCCTAATGTAATATCTCATCTCATGATCCTGGAAATGAATAGGACCATTTATAGGAATGTGCTTTTATGAAGCAGACTTAGGAGTACAGAGTATACTGTAGTGCAGTCACATTTTACCAAGGTACAGTATATTGATATTTTTTTCTTAGTGGTCGGCATGGCAAGTTTGGAGGATATTTAACTTTACTAAATTGAACTAATTAAAACTTGCGAACAGGAAGAGTGGCGATTCTGTATTTTTTACAAAAATCAATACTTTACAAATTAAATATTATCTTTGTTTCTTTCTCAGATCAGAGCAAAAGTTCTGTTAAAGATGAGAAAAGCAGAGATTCAAATAATTCGCCAATGCCATCAGAAGACAGTAACAGTAGTGTTCATGATACAGAATCAAACAACAGCGACACTTCACAGCGCAGGTCAGTCGTACCAAAAACAAATGACTCGGTAAGGGAAAAGTGTCGAAGCATGATCGCTGCTGCCCTCAAAGTTCCAAGTAAGTCAATATTAATTTCTCAATTGTTCAGGCTTAGTAATTTACCCGGGTAAGTGGGTTACCAACCGACCACAATTGCTCCATCAAGCCAACTTACCAAGAAAATGAAGGAAGCATAAACGGACCCTTTCAGTTCGTATGATTTGATAGCGGCAGTGAATATTTATTACAAAATACCTGATTAATTGTAAATTTAGGGATGTAACTATATTAAATAACTGTTTTAACTACACAGTAGGCGATGCATGTCTTTAATAAGATATTAAATAGTAAACAATCCATTAATTAATAGACTCTACCAAATTATTTTGTGCCCTTTTCACAATCGATGTTCAATCGCGAAAGTCGCAAAAATTGAAAGCGCTCGAAAACTGTTGGGCTTTACAGTACACTATACGCTGAGACAAAGCTGAGGGATGCTGTATTTTTATCACCAGTCACTACAGGCTTATGATTTTAATTTTGCCTATAACAATTATGTATTTATTAATATCTATATGATTTTTCTCTTTGTTGTAGTTGATATTGAAGATAAATCAGCTTTTCAAGATGCAGATGAGCTTGGTGCTATCATTGAAGATTATATCCTTTTGAACAACTGTCAGTGTTCTCCAACTATCTTCATTATTTTAATTGTCATTATTTAATTGTTATAGCCGTCATTGTGTTTATGGTCATTATAATTTAATCATCATTTATTTGTTAAAGACAATATAGTATTCTTTTTATTTTCATGCCATAGTCAATATTATATTGCATGACATAACGTAATATAAAAATATAAATCCAAAGACAAATTACTGAAAAATGAGTGAGTATCAGTGGCTGTATCTCAATAGAGATAAAAAAAAAAAGCGAAAAGCTAAATCAAAACGAGAAAGTAAAACAGCTAGAAAAGTTAGCATAGCTTTCAGGCAACATTAGTCCTTCATCAGTGCAAGTGTATATATTTGCCAATGCAACTTATATTTGTAACAATCCTTAATTCTTGATTACGTATATTCACGATATTTGTGAACACGGACCAGAAGTACAAAAACCGAGTACGTAGTCGTGTATGCAATTTGAAAGATGCTAAAAATCCAGAGCTTCGAAGGCGTGTACTATGTGGAGAAATAAAACCAGAAGAGATAGCCAAGATGCTACCTGAGGTAAGCTGAATTCTTTTAAAATTAAAAACATTAAAGCTTGATTAGGCAGGGCATCATTTATAAGGAGCGCCTGCGCGACCGCGCTCCTCAACAGGCTTCGAGGAGAACAATTTATCGCGCTCCTTAATTTTCAAAATAGAGCCTAGCTTTTGACAGTGTGGATTTTTCTGTCAAGAGGCCTAAAAACACGGGGATTTTTAAAAGTTAAAAATGTGAAAAACGCTTACAATGACAGGCCTAGACAATCGATCATCATAAATTATAAAAGCTCGAGAAGGCGGCGGAGTGATACTCGACGACGACGAAGCAAAGTAAACAACAACAGAGTCTAGCTAGCTAGCTATCTAGTCTACTAATAAAACACGAGGCCGACCGGACGTACAACTTTTGTATACACGTGACGTGTGTAAACTCCCGATATGATGGAAAAGCTACAAGCAGTCCCTCATTTTTAAGGATCGCAAGCGCGATCAACAACCTTCAAGGAGAGCAATTAATCACGCTCCATCTTACAGTGCGAGGTTAGGTACCAAACAAGGGGATTCCCCTGCCTGCATTCAAGGACGAGTTTACTTCATCGCCTCATAGTGCATCCAGTATTCATAGAAATACCTCCTTTACAGCAACCAATAATTGTTCCTTTTATGCTTACTGCATGTTTTTATGGAACGAGTTTATAAAATATATTTAATTTTAAAAGGAAACATTAATAGGAGGCCTAAATATAATGTTTATTATTTAAAAACTTAGTTGCTTTAATTATGTCATTGATGGATTATTTCTTCAAAAGTTCCAACCAATTTTGGTCACTCAAATCCTCCTCAAAACACGTGTGACGTCATCATCTTCTAGAAGGAAGGTGGCTCTCCCCAAATTGTGCGTGCATGTGTGACACATGTAAACACGATTAAATATCTTTCTTAATTATTTTAAAATGATACTTTGTAACTTATTATCAATATTTTAATGGCTATTGCATGTTAGAATTGTATAATTTTTGAAATACAAGTAGTGGGCCAACAAGCTAGGCTAGAAAAGCTAGGTCTAGTAGGCTAAAGACATGTTGGTCAGGATTCTCTAGGCAGGCTCCTGAAACCCAATCTAGGCCTACTCAGGCCATACAAAAAATTGGATTGATTTTTTTCAATGACGATCCCCACGGAAAATATTGTGTGTGAATGTGGGTGTGGGAGGGGAGTGGGGGAGGGAGGAATTTTGGGGAGAGTAATTTAATTATCAAAAGTAATAAATGATACAATTGGGAGGGGTGGGGATAAATTCCCTTGGGAAAAAAAAAAATGTACACAAAATTAATAAGGGCCAGCCATTTTTAATAAGGGCGACCATCCTTCAACTTCAACTGGCCCTGCTGGCCACTATGGTTTAAAGGTTAATTTTCAGCCCTGTATTTATTAATAAAAGATTTATAGATTATAATATAATAGATTATAGCGGCAGTGTGCGCTAATAATTTTTTTTTGGTAGCAAAACCAATAGAATTTAACTTTTGTGGTCAAATTCAAACATTGTAATTTTTTTACATATTTACATAGGAGAGCGATTTCAAATTTTTGCAAGGAGAGCGAATTTCTCTCCTCGGTGATTTGAGGAGAGCGATTTGTTGCTCTCCTGGGTTTTGCATACGTGATGCCCTGATTAGGCTTAAACAAGAACAATTGACAACTAGGATTTTGCAACAAATCTATTGTGCTTTAAGCCTTAATATCAGCTATATAACAATATAAACATAAAAATTGCTAATGTTTACCGTTGTCTGTAGGAAATGGCTAGCAATGAAATGAAGGACCTGCGTAAGGAGTTCACAAAGGAGGCAATCAGAGATCATCAAATGGCAAAGACAAGTGGAACAACTACTGATCTGCTGAAATGTGGAAAATGTCTGAAACGAAACTGCACATATAATCAGGTAAAATCATAAATACTGTACTGTAGTGAGATTCATTTCAATCCAATTAACATAACAAAATCCTTACATTTTATTACAATTACGAATCCTACAGTATTTTACCTTTTAAGAAAAATGATACTATTTTGACGTCTACTGTATAACATCACTATTATCAATGTCATGTTTCTAATCATTTCTCGGCTTTTTGTAAAAGTTTTTTTTTTCTTAAATTTGAATTGTTTTTGATTTTAGGTACAAACTCGGAGTGCTGATGAACCGATGACAACATTTGTATTTTGCAATGAATGCGGTAATAGATGGAAGGTAAGTTACAAATATAAATATGTCAAAATTACCTGTGTCTTGGAAGCTTTACTGAGTGTGTGCATGACACATACACCAACTTTCCTCTCCCCTAATGGTCCATTCGTGTCTTACAGTTGCCACCAAACAACGCTCGTTCGTCTGTCCACTGTAAAAATTGGACTAGTACACTGGTGTAACTCCCCCACTTTTGGGTTATTTAAAGTGCACCCTAGCCAGATGCACACACTGGACTTCCATCCTTGAGACTTGTTCTACCACCAGTACCATAGTCAAGGAGAGCATTGAATCTGTGCCGATTGATTGTATGGCTATGGATTGCGTACTCCTGTCTTAACCAACTGAAAATAATGTGATTCATACATTTATTTTTTTGGAAATATGTATGTCTAATTATATACATAAACCATTTATTATACTTGTGGATGTGAAAAGAAAAACTTAATTGAAATGGAAGGCCTAATCTTCGGTCTATTATTAATGTTCTGTTCGCAAAATATGTTGTTGGCATTTCATACATGACATGTCATATCTTGTTTGAATTTTTTGATGTCAAACATAGTGACACAGATGTTCTACCTCTTTCAAATCACTTAGCAAATGTTCCCTAGTGTGTGTATTGGTTTGGTAGGTGATGTGAAAAATTATTACATTTCCACTGAATCCCTCTCATTGAGCCTAACATCAATGGCTTAATGAATTGTGGTTTTTATTGACTGTGTGTTCATCTATCATTTATACAAGACGGTCTATTGTATCTGCCTATAGTCAACAAATTATTTTAAAAGCTTGCATGTAATGTAAGCAGTATATTAAACAAACAGTACAATCAATTAATCCATTATTATTCTTTCATACTTTAGTTCTGCTGAAAGTTATTCAAGTTTGGATTGAGCGATTTCATGCTTACATCACTCTCTCGACATCTGCTCACCAAATCTATCTGCTGCCCTCAACATTCTCATGTTTGTATTTTGGGAAATGTCACTGCAAGTATGCTAAATGTGAAGCTTTGTGTTGAACCAGATATTGGACATTTGATATATAATTTTAATAAATTGTACAATTATGGTTATTAAAACACTTAATAGCAATATTGCCTGTGGATGTGTATGCACCACCTACTGTAAGAAACCTTCAGGATTTACTGACAACTTTAAAATCAACCTACTAAGTCAGTCAGACATCACTGAAAATAACATTATTATTACATACTTGTTAAACTACAACCTTTCAGTATTTGTATTTAGTTAAGTAATGTATGTATGTAGGCCTTGTATCCCATGGATGTAAACTTTATAACACTAGAACCACTATTAAGTGGACACTGTTGGGACCCAACAAAGTGGCCATTTAATAGGGGTAGCCATAGTGTTAAAACATATATTTTCCTTGTTGATTTCATTGCAAAGTGGCCATTTAATAGGGTTGTCCCATGAGTAGGGGTTAGCCATAGTGTTAAAACATATATTTTCCTTGTTGATTTCATTGCAAAGTGGCCATTTAATAGGGTTGTCCCATGAGGGGGTTAGCCATAATGTTAAAACATATATTTTCCTTGTTGATTTCATTGCAAAGTGGCCATTTAATAGGGTTGTCCCATGAGTAGGGGTTAGCCATAGTGTTAAAACATATATTTTCCTTGTTGATTTCATTGCAAAGTGGCCATTTAATAGGGTTGTCCCATGAGTAGGGGTTAGCCATAATATTAAAACATATATTTTCCTTGTTGATTTCATTGCAAAGTGGCCATTTAATAGAGTTGTCCCATGAGGGGCGTAAGCCACAATGTTAAAACATATATTTTCCTTGTTGATTTCATTGCAAAGTGGCCATTCAATAGGGTTGTCCCATGAGTAGTGGGTTAGCCATAATGTTAAAACATATATTTTCCTTGTTGATTTCATTGCAAAGTGGCCATTTGATAGGGTTGTCCCATGAGTAGGGGTTGTCCCATGAGTAGGGGTTAGCCATAGTGTTAAAACATATATTTTTCTTGTTGATTTTATTGCAAAGTGGCCATTTAATAGGGTTGTCCCATGAGTAGGGGTTAGCCATAATATTAAAACATATATTTTCCTTGTTGATTTCATTGCAAAGTGGCCATTTAATAGGGTTGTCCCATGAGTAGGGGTTAGCCATAATATTAAAACATATATTTTCCTTGTTGATTTCATTGCAAAGTGGCCATTTAATAGGGTTGTCCCATGAGGGGGTTAGCCATAATGTTAAAACATATATTTTCCTTGTTGATTTCATTGCAAAGTGGCCATTTAATAGGGTTGTCCCATGAGTAGGGATTAGCCATAATGTTAAAACATATATTTTGCTTGTTGATTTCATTGCAAAGTGGCCATTTAATAGGGTTGTCCCATGAGTAGGGGTTAGCCATAATGTTAAAACATATATTTTCCTTGTTGATTTCATTGCAAAGTGGCGAATAAATGCATGATAGCGATACTTATTTTACATTTCAAAACGTTTTAAGATTAATTTTTATGTAAATAGATTATTACAGTTAAATGCCTTAACCAAAAATATGAGTTCTAGGCAATGTGTATAATAATGATTTCATCATATTGTAGTTACATATACTTAATCAGCTGTAATGAAACTCGATCATATGCCCTGTGTCTGGTTGTCAATGGGTTTTCCTTTTCTGTCTTTGTGTGACTTCAACATGAAAAAACAGCTTTTTCTGTAAATCCACCAAGTTTTCTGAGAGTTAATTATCCTAAAGATTAGGTTTTTATATAGACTGTAACATATTAACATAGCAAATGATAGTTAGTAATTGCCAGTCTTGTCTTACAACACTGAAAGGCGCTAGGATTGATTCGTTTATTTAGTACATGGAAGAGGTTTTTATGATTTATCAAATGCCTAAAACAAAGATGGATTTATTAAGGGTGGGTTTACAGGAAGAATGTTGTTAGGGTTCTTCCTAATAAATTCTAGGAACAATTGTGTGTAACTTGTCTAGTTTTATCATTGTGTTTTGTTTTCCAAAGCATTTATTCCAGAATGTGATGTGTGTTATTGACTCGAACCCTTGCAGATGTTATGGCTACGTATTATGGTTCCACTTATTTGCACATTAGTGCTCTTTTTTATAAAGGGAACGGGACTGTGAACCTGCGATGTGATTGCGTCGCGTCCAGAGCTTTTTGAATCACATGAGTATTATTCAAACCGTCACAACCCATTTGCTGACATTGTTTGCGGTTCGCGTTCACGACAGTCGTCTGTTGTCGATACTTTTAACAATAATTTACATTACAAAGCCACAAATATCTAAACTCATTATATATCTAAATCTAAATTCTTCTTCTAAAAAAAAAAATAATTGTCAATAATATAAAGGTAGGGTAGTAATCTATAATCGTAAAATCTATGATAAAGGAATCACATAAAAATAAAGCCTCGCCGCATTGAACCGGCAAAACAGTAATATCACCAAAAATCCCCTTTATCATAGATACAATAATAGATATTATATCAAACCCTTTATCAGGAGTTTGACTGAATGAATGAATGGTACCAGGCTACAACAAACGTTAACTAGACATGAAACTCGTCACTTTGACGAGTTAGTTATCCGCACCACGACAAACGCCACGTGCACGTCATACGTTGGAATATTGCACACAGATAAAGATTATGGCATTATGACAAGAACTGAAGAATATGATATGCTGTTAGTGCTGAATTCTGTCAATTTTGTGTCATATAGTATATACATGCAAACAGTATAATCTGTATACATATTACATACAGTGTAGAATAGGTGAAATTACGGGACCCGCCATTTATTCCAATTTTTAACATGGCGACGGTATCAAAATGAAACACTTAGATAGCAATTTCAGAAGGAAATTATCTTAGGAACAACATATTAACGTGTAGAAGAAATTTGAATACGTAAAATATAGATGCGCACCCTTTTAAATGTGATGAACTATTACGCAAAATATAAAAATACAACTTTTTTTATTCAACTGGCCATATGATGACGTCACAACATCCGATTGGCAAAATGTTTACATGAATTCGTATCTACAATCCAATTGCTTCCAGAAAACGTTTTAATCGTGATTATCACATTTTATTCTTACGAGCTATTACAGAATAAAATTTACTGTAAAGATGAAATTAATGACCCACGTAATTAAAATTTTTAGGCATGATGACGTCATAAAAATTAAAATATTTTTATCTCATGCTAAAGAAAGTTGATTGACCTACACAATGTATAAATGTAGGAGAAAAAGGAAAACAGATAAGCGTGATGCGCTCCATTGAATGTGATGAGCAATAACGAAAGAGACAAAAATCCTATATTTTACATTCGTGTGGCCATACGATGACGTCACAATGTTTTTTTAGCCTTATCGATGCATGATCCGATATCTACAACTCATCAACTTCTAGATTTTGTAATAAAAATAAACGGTTCACGGTTTACTTTAGAAACTATGACTGTTTAAAAAAAGACAAAATTTTGACGATTTTTTAAGCTTTTTCATAAAAAACGCGCATGAAATGTTTAATTCAACGTGTTCGTGTGGCGTTATTTAAATTGGAAAAGGTCTAAATTGTTTTCAAAATTACTAGGAAAGACTTGAAAAATATAATTCAAGAAAAAAAAAATGTTTTTAACGCTACGTGCGCACCGCGTGCGTAAAAAATTGCGCGCCCGTGGGAATTTTTGACATGCTCAAAATGACAAGAAACGCATAAAAAGTTGATTAGAAATTAATTTTGCGCATTTTGAAATTTTAAATGCGCGTGCGTGCGTAACTTCTTGTGAAACATGCCATTTCTAATCCGTAGAAAGTTTGCCCCTGATATGACTTAAATTTTGTCAAAGTGTCAATACTAAATGACTTTTGGTTTTTAATCTATGATCAATCATTGAAATTCATAAAATTGCGCGTAAGTCACGTTGCGCAACTATGACGTCATTCAAAAATAGGAGGTGCACAACTTCACGTAAATGCCCATATGTTGTCAAAGTTATGAAATGTTATGTTTACACATTTTAGAGAAACGCGATCCACAAAAAGGAAGGATGGAAAGAAGAACTAGACATGAAACTCGTCACTTTGACGAGTTAGTTATCCGCACCACGACAAACGCCACGTGCACGTCATACGTTTGAATATTGCACACCGAAAAAGATTATGTCATTATGACCTGAACTGAAGAATATGATGTGTTGTTAGTACTGAATGCTGTATATTTTCTGTCATATAGTATACACAGTATAATCTGTATACATGTCACAAACAGTGTAAAATAGGTGAAATTACGGGACCCATATTTTATTTTAATTTTCAAAAGGAAACGCGAAGGTACTGTAGTAATTTCGGAAGAAAATTATCTCAGCAACAACATATTAACGTTTAGAAGAAATTTGAATACGTGAAACATTAATGCGCGCTTTTTTAAATGTAATGAACTATGACGCAAAAGATGAAAATATGACTTTGTTTATTTAACTGGCCATATGATGACGTCACAACATCTGATTGGCGAAAAGTTCACATGATTTCGTATCTACAATCCCATAGCTTCCTGAAAACGTTATAATCGTGATTATCACATTTTATTCTTACGAGCTATAACAGATTAAAATTTACTGTAAAGATGAAATTAATGACGCTGTTAATTAAAATTTTTAGGCATGGCGACGTCATAAAAATTAAAATTATTTTTAACTCATGCGTAAGATAGTTGATTGACCTAGACAATATTAAAATCTCAGAGAAAAAGGAATACAGATAGGCGTGATGCGCTCCATTGAATATGATGAGCAATAATGAAAGAGACAAAAATCCTATATTTTACATTCGTGTGGCCATACGATGACGTCACAATGTCCGGTTAGCCATATTGATTCATGATCCGATTTCTACAACTCATCAACTTCCAGAATATGTAATTAAAAAAAAGTTCACCTCGTTGTTTAGAATCTATGACTGTTTAAAAAAAGGCATAATTTTGACAAATTTTTGAACTTTTTCATCAAAAACGCACGTAAAGTATCCAATTCAACGTGCCCGTATGACGTAATTGTAAGTCGAAATTGTTTTAAAATTGGTAAAATTACTATAAAAGGCTGGAAAAACATAATTCAATAAAAAAAAAATACTTTTAGCGCTACGTGCGCACCACGCACATAAAATTGTTCGCGCGCGTGGGAAATTTTGACATGGTCAAAATGTCATGATCAGCGTAGAAAGTTGATTAAAAATTAATTTTGCGCATTTTGAATTTTAAATGCGCGTGCGCGCGTAACTTTGTGTAAAACACGCAATTTTTTTCCACAGAAAGTTAGCGCATGATATAAATTCAACTTTTGCTAAGTTTCAATTTAAATTGGTATATGGTTTTAAATCTATGTTAAATACGCGAAATTCATAAAATCGTGCGTAAGTCACGTTGCGCATTTCTGACGTCATTCACAATAGGAGGTGCACAACTTCACGTGAATGCCCATATGTTGACAAAGTTATGAAATGTTATGTTTACACGTTTTTGAGATACGAGAGATACAAAAATAGAGGAGAAATGCGCGTGCGCGCGTAACGTCTTGTAAAACATGGCATTTTTAATCCACAAAAAGTTTGCCCTTGATATGACTTAAATTTTCACAAAGTGTCAAAACAAATTTATGCTTGGTTTTTAGTCTATGATCAATCATAAAAAATCATAAAATCGCACGTAAGTCACGTTGCGCAACTCTGACGTCATTAAAAAATAGGAGGTGCACAACTTCACGTAAATGTCCATATGATGACAAAGTTATGAAATGTTATGTGTACAAGTTTTTGAGATACGCGAGACACAAAAATGGAGGAGAAAGAAAGAAGAATAATACTAGACATGTAACTCGTCACTTTGACGAGTTAGTTATCCGCACGACAAACGCCACGTGCACGTCATACGTTGGAATATTGCACACAGAAAAACATTATAGCATTATGACCTGAACTGAAAAATATGATATGTTGTTAGTGCTGAATTCTGTCAATTTTGTGTCAAATAGTATATATAGTATAATATGTATACATATTACATACACAGTGTAGAATAATTGAAATTATGGGACCTGCAATGTTGCAGTATCACATAGGTATATAAGATGTACCGATTGCAACATTGACTGCCACATAAAATGTGGACGAGTGTCTCCAACCGAATATAATGGATAAGTGGAGATGCGCTCTATTAAACGTGATAAGCTATGACGAAAGATACAAAAATCCTATATTTTATATTCGTGTGGCCATACGATGACGTCACAATGTCCGGTTAGCCATATTAATGTATGATTCGATATTTACAACTCACCAACTTCAAGAATATGTAATAAAAATAACTTTCACCGTTTAGTTTAGAAACTACGACTGTTTTAAAAAAGGCATAATTTTGACAAATTTTTGAACTTTTTCATCAAAAAAGCGCACAAATTGTTCAATTCGACGTGCTCGTATGACGTGATTTTAAGTCGAAATGGTTTAAAAGTTGGTAAAATTACTAAAAAAACGCTAGAAAAACATAAATCACGAGAAAAAAATATGTTTTCAACGCTACATGCGCACCGCGCACGTAAAAATTTGCAGGTGCGTGAGAATTTTTGACATGCTTAAAATTACATGAAACGCGTAGAAAGTTGATTAGAAATTAATTTTGCGCATTTTGAAATTTTAAATGCGCGTGCGCGCGTAACTTTGTGTGAAACATGCCATTTTTAATCCACATAAAATTGACTCTTGATATAAATTAAATTTTCACCAAGTCTCAATACAAATCGACTTTTGGTTTTTAATCTATGATCAATCATTTAAATTCATAAAATTGCGTGCAAGTCACGTTGCGCAACTCTGACGTTTTTCAAAAATAGGATGTGCACAACTTCACGTAAATGTCTATATTTTGACAAAGTTACGATATGTTCTGTTTACACATTTTAGAGAAACAGGCTCACAAAAAAAGGAAGAAAGTGAAATTTTAAATGCGCGTGCGCGCGTAATTTCTTGCAAAACATACCATTTTTAATCGATAGAAAGTTAGCGTAAGATATAAATTAAACTTTTGCCAAGTTTCAGTTTAAAATGTTTTATGGTTTTCGATCTATGTTAAATACGCGAAATTCATAAAATCGCGCGTAAGTCACGTTGCGCAACTCTGACGTCATTCAAAAATAGGAGGTGCACAAGTTCACGTAAATGCCCACATGTTGTCAAAGTTATGAAATGTTATGTTTACACATTTCAGAGAAACGCTCTACACAAAAATGGAAGGAAAGAAAGAAGAATAATACAGAAAAAAAAAGTGATGATCCCATACAATAACAAGGAGTTATCCGCCAAGTGCGGATAACTAATAAAGAAAAAAAAAAAAAAGATCCAGGACGATTACAAGGAGTTATCCGCTACTAAGCGGATAACTAATAATACAGAAAAACTAGATTTGAACTCGTCACTTTGACGAGTTCGGGTTATCCGCAGCGCAAAAGCCACGTGCACGTCATACGGTAGAATATTGCGCGCAGAAAAACGATTATGCCATTGAAAAAATGTTAGCGCGCTCTCTCTATTTTGTGTCACGTCTAAGTATATACGGTATAACACTATGTACTGTATACGTACTACATACAGTGCACAATAGGTGCAAATAAGTGACCAAAGTTATTGACGCTTTTGCACATGATGACGTCATAAACATTTTAAAAATGGTGAATCATGCGAAAGATAATTGATTGACCTAGACAATATATAAAAATGGAGGGAAATGGAATACGGATAAGTGGAGATGCGCTCTATTAAATGTGATGAGCTATGCGAAAAAGACAAAAATCCTATATTTTATATTCGAGTGGCCATACGATGACGTCATAATGTCCAGTTAGCCATATCGATGCATGATTTGATATCTACCACTCATCATCTTTCAGAATCTGAAATTTTAAAAATGTTCACCACGGAGTTTAGAATCTATGACTTTTTAAAGAAAGGCATAATTTTCACGAATTTTTGAACTTTTTCATCAAAAACGCGCGCAAATTGTTCAATTCGACGTGCTTGTATGACGTAATTTTAAGTCGAAATTGATTGAAAATTGGTAATTTTACTAGAAAAGGCCGAAAAAACAAAAATCAAGCAAAAAAAAAGATATTTTTGCGCCACGTGCGTACGCGCGCGTAAAAAAATTGCGCACGCGTGGGAATTTTTGAAATGCTCAAAATGACATGAAACGCGTAGAAAGTTGATTAGAAGTTGATTTTTCGCATTTTGAAATTTTAAACGCGCGTGCGCGCGTAACTTTTTTTTAAACATGCCATTTTTAATCCATAGAAAGTTTGCCCTTGATATGACTTAAATTTTCTCCAAGTGTTATTACAAAATGACTTTTGGTTTATAATCTATGACCAATCATTGAAATTCATAAAATCGCGCGTAAGTCACGTTGCGCAACTCTGACGTCATTCAAAATATGGAGGTGCACAACTTCAGGTAAATGTCCATATAATGAAAAAGTTATACAAAAGATATATTCACAAGAAATAGGGGATATGCTGCTCACAAAAATCCGGGAAAGAAAGAAGAACTAGACATGAAACTCGTCACTTTGACGAGTTAGTTATCCGCACCACGACAAACGCCACGTGCACGTCATACGTTGGAATATTGCACACAGATAAAGATTATGGCATTATGACAAGAACTGAAGAATATGATATGCTGTTAGTGCTGAATTTTGTCAATTTTGTGTCATATAGTATATACAGTGCAAACCGTAATCTGTATACATATTACATACAGTGTAGAATAGGTGAAATTACTGGACCCGCCATTTATTCAAATTTTTAACATGGCGACGGTATCAAAATGGAACACTTAGATAGCAATTTCGGAAGGAAATTATCTCAGGAACAACATATTCAAGTGTAGAAGAAATTTTAATACGTAAAATATAGATGTGCGCCCTTTTAAATGTGATGAACTATTACGTAAAATATGAAAAAACGACTTTTTTTATTCAACTGGCCATATGATGACGTCAGAACATCCGATTGGCAAAATGTTTACATGAATTCGTATCTACAATCCAATAGCTTCCAGAAAACGTTGTAATCATGATTATCACTTTTTATTCTGACGAGCTATAACAGATTGAAATTTAATTTAAAGATGAAAATATGTGACCCACGTTATTTACATTTTAGACATGATGACGTTAGAAAAATTAAAATATATTTAACTCATGCGAAAGATAGTTGATTGACGGAGACAATATTAAAATCTCGGGGGAAATGGAATACGTATAAGCGAGATGCGCTCTGTTGAATGTGATGAGCAATAACGAAAGAGACAAAAATCCTATATTTTACATTCGTGTGGCCATACGATGACATCACAATGTCCGGTTAGCCATATTGATTCATGATCCGATATCTACAACTCATCAACTTCCAGAATATGTAATTAAAAAAAGGTTTACCTCGTAGTTTAGAATCTATGACTGTTTAAAAAAAGGCATAATTTTGACAAATTGTTGAACTTTTTCATTAAAAAGGCGTGCAAATTGAACAATTCGACGTGCTCGTATGACGTAATTTTAAGTAGAAATTGTATAAAAATTGGTCAAATTACTATAAAAGGCTTATAAAACATAATTCACGCAAAAAAAAAGATGTTTTAGCGCTACGTTCGCCACCGCGCGCGTAAAAATTTGCGCGCCCGTGGGAATTTTTTACATGCGCAAAATGTCATGAATCGCGTAAAAAGTTGATTAGAAATTAATTTTGCGCAATTTGAAATTTTAAATACGCGTGCGCGCGTAACTTCTTGTAAAACGTGCCATTTTTAATCCACAAAAAGTTTGCCCCTGATATGACTTAAATTTTCACAAAGTGTCAAAACAAAATTATGCTTGGTTTTTAGTCTATGATCAATCATAAAAAATCATAAAATCGCGCGTAAGTCATGTTGCGCAACTCTGACGTCATTCAAAAATAGGAGGTGCACAACTTCACGTAAATGCCCATATGTTGATAAAGTTATGAAATGTTATGTTTACAAGTTTTTGAGATACGTTCTGCACAAAAATGGGGGAGAAAGAAAGAAGCAGAAAAAGATCCAGGACGATTACAAGGAGTTATCCGCTCAATGCGGATAACTAACTAGACATGAAACTCGTCACTTTGACGAGTTAGTTATCCGCACGACAGATGCCACGTGCACGTCATACGTTAAAAACTATAATAAGAGGTGGTCCTGTATTTTCGCCTTGTAGCCTATTATAATTATACAGTACACTGTGTATAAAAGAAGACATTAATTCTACATGATACAGAGGGCAGCAAACAACAATTTGCTCACATCAGAGACTATGCTGGTGTACATTGTACTACTGTATTATTATATGACATATTAACTGAATTATGGGACCTGCCTTTAATTCAAATATTTAACATGATGACGTCATAAAAAAAACAACACAACGATAGCAATTTCTGAAGAAAATTATCTTAGCAACAACATATTAACGTGTAGAAGAAATTTGAATACGTAAAATGTTGGTGCGCGCACATTTAAATGTGATGAACTATTACGCAAAATATGAAAATACGACTCTTTTTATTCAACTGGCAATATGATGACGTCACAACATCCGATTGGCAAAATGTTTACATGAATTCGTATCTACAATCCTATAGCTTCCAGAAAACGTTTTAATCGTGATTATCACATTTTATTCTTACGAGCTATTACAGATTAAAATTTACTGTAAAGATGAAATTAATGACCCACGTAATTAAAATTTTTAGGCATGATGACGTTATAAAAATTAAAATATTTTTATCTCATGCTAAAGAAAGTTGATTAACCTAGACAATATATAAATATAGGAGAAAAAGGAATACAGATAAGCGTGATGCGCTCCATTGAATGTGATGAGCAATAACGAAACAGACAAAAATCCTATATTTTACATTCGTGTGGCCATACGATTACGTCACAATGTTTTTTTGGCCTTATCGATGCATGATCCGATATCTGCAACTCATCGACTTCTAGATTTTGTAATAAAAATAAACGGTTCACGGTTTACTTTAGAAACTATGACTGTTTAAAAAAAGACATTATTTTGATGATTTTTTAAGCTTTTTCATAAAAAACGCGCACAAATTGTCTAATTCAACGTGTTCGTATGGCGTTATTTAAACTGGAAAAGTTCTAAATTGTTTTCAAAATTACTAGGAAAGGCTTGAAAAATATAATTCAAGAGAAAAAAATATGTTTTTATCGCTACGTGCGCACCGCGTGCGTAAAAAATCGCGCGCCCGTGGGAATTTTTGACATGCTCAAAATGACATGAAACGCGTAAAAAGTTGATTAGAAATTAATTTTGCGCATTTTGAAATTTTAAATGCGTGTGCGCGCGTAACTTCTTGTGAAACATGCCATTTTTAATCCGTAGAAAGTTTGCCCCTGATATGACTTAAATTTTGTCAAAGTGTCAATACTAAATGACTTTTGGTTTTTAATCTATGATCAATCATTGAAATTCATAAAATTGCGCGTAAGTCACGTTGCGCAACTATGACGTCATTCAAAAATAGGAGGTGCACAACTTCACGTAAATGCCCATATGTTGTCAAAGTTATGAAATGTTATGTTTACACATTTTAGAGAAACGCGACTCACAAAAAGGAAGGAAGGAAAGAAGAACTAGACATGTAACTCGTCACTTTGACGAGTTTGGTTATCCGCCGCGCAAGTGGTGCAACATTAACATTAAGGGGATAGGTTGAGGACAAAAGGAAGTGTTCACGTTGGCATTATGACCTGAACTGAAGAATATGATCTGTTGTTATTGCTGAATTTTATTATTTAAATTCATATATAGTATACACAGTATAATCTGTATCCATATCACATACAGTGTAGAATAGGTGAAATTACGGGACCCGCTATTTATTGCAATTTTTAACATGTTGATGGTTTTAAAATGAAACGCGAAGTTAGCAATTCCGAAAGAAAATTATCTCAGCAACAACGTATTAGCGTGTAGAAGAAATTTGAATACGTTAAATATTGATGCGCGCTCTTTTAAATGTAATGAATTATGACGAAAAAGATGAAAATACGACCTTTTTTATTTAACTGGCCATATGATGACGTCACAACATCCGATTGGCAACATTTTTACATAATTTCATATCTACAATCCAATAGCTTCCAGAAAAAGTTTTAATCGTGATTATCACATTTTATTCTTACGAGCTATAACAGATTAAAATTTACTGTAAAGATGAAATTGATGCCACACGTGATTTAAATTTTTAGGCATGATGACGTCAAAAAAATTAAAATATTTTTAACTCATGCGAAAGATAGTTGATTGACCTAGACAATATCAAAATCGGGGTGAAAATGGAAAACGGATAAGTGGAGATGCGCTCTATTCAATGTGATGAGCTATGACGAAAGATACAAAAATACTAAATTTTATATTCGCGTGGCCATACGATGACGTCACAATGTCCGGTTAGCCATATTAATACCTGATCCGATATCTACAACTCATCTACTTCCAGAATATGTCATCCACAAAAATTTGACCGTCTAGTTTAGAAATTACGACTGTTTAAAAAAAGGCATATTTTAAACGAATTTTTTAACCTTTTCATAAAAAACGCGCGCAAATTGTCCAATTCGACGTGCTCGTATGACGTATCTTTAAGTCGAAATTGTTTAAAATTTGGTAAAATTACTAGAAAAGGCTGGAAAAACATAAATCACGCGAAAAAAATACGTTTTCAATGCTACGTGCGCACCGCACACGTAGAAATGTGCGCACGCGTGGGAATTTTTGACATGCTTAAAACGACATGAAACGCGTAGAAAGTTGATTATAAATAAATTTTGCGCATTTTGAAATTTTAAATGTGCGTGCGCGCGTAACTTTGTGTAAAACACGCAATTTTTTTTCAACAGAAATTTAGCGCATGATATAAATTAAACTTTTGCAAAGTTTCACTTTAAAATGTTATTTGGTTTTCGACATATGTTAAATACGATAAAATCGTTAAATCGCGCGTACGTCACGTTGCGCAATTGTAAACATCATGAAAAGCTTCGCTTGACGACGTTACATAAATGTCAAAATGTTAACATAGTTAACAAAATGTTATGTTTGCGAGTTTTAGAGAAAAGCGTTACACAAAAATCATACAGAAAGAAAGAAGAAGAATAACTAGACATGTAACTCGTCACTTTGACGAGTTAGTTATCCGCACGACAAACGCCACGTGCACGTCATACGTT
This sequence comes from Antedon mediterranea, assembly GCF_964355755.1. Lineage (NCBI taxonomy): Eukaryota > Metazoa > Echinodermata > Crinoidea > Comatulida > Antedonidae > Antedon > Antedon mediterranea. Next base: position 23,577,998 of record NC_092675.1, read on the forward strand.
AGAATATTGCACACAGAAAAAATTATGGCATTATGACCTGATCTGAAGAATATGATATGTTGTTAGTGCTGAATTCTGTCAATTTTGTGTCATATAGTATATACATGCAAACAGTATAATCTGTATACATGTTACATACAGTGTAGAATAGGTGAAATTACGGGACCCGCCATTTATTCAAATTTGTAAAAACATGGCGACGGTATCAAGATGAAACACTAAGATAGCAATTTCGGAAGCAAATTATCTCAGCAACAACATATTAACGTGTAGAAGAAATTTGAATACGTTTAATATTGATGCGCGCTCTTTTAAATATAATGAACTATGATGCAAAAGATGAAAATACGACTTTTTTTATTTAACTTGCAATATGATGACGTCACAGCATCTGATTGGCAAAATGTTCACATGATTTCATATCTACAATCCAAGAGCTTCCAGAAAATGTTTTAATCGTGATTATCACATTTTATTTTGACGGGCTATTACAGATTAAAATTTACTGTAAAGATGAAATTAATGACCCACGTAATTAAAATTTTTAGGCATGATGACGTCATAAAAATTAAAATATTTTTATCTCATGCGAAAGATAGTTGATTGACCTAGACAATATTAAAATCAGTGCTGAATTCTGTCAATTTTGTGTCATATAGTATATACATGCAAACAGTATAATCTGTATACATGTTACATACAGTGTAGAATAGGTGAAATTACGGGACCCGCCATTTATTCAAATTTGTAAAAACATGGCGACGGTATCAAGATGAAACACTAAGATAGCAATTTCGGAAGCAAATTATCTCAGCAACAACATATTAACGTGTAGAAGAAATTTGAATACGTTTAATATTGATGCGCGCTCTTTTAAATATAATGAACTATGATGCAAAAGATGAAAATACGACTTTTTTTATTTAACTTGCAATATGATGACGTCACAGCATCTGATTGGCAAAATGTTCACATGATTTCATATCTACAATCCAAGAGCTTCCAGAAAATGTTTTAATCGTGATTATCACATTTTATTTTGACGGGCTATTACAGATTAAAATTTACTGTAAAGATGAAATTAATGACCCACGTAATTAAAATTTTTAGGCATGATGACGTCATAAAAATTAAAATATTTTTATCTCATGCGAAAGATAGTTGATTGACCTAGACAATATTAAAATCTCGGAGAAAAAGAAATACGTATAAGCGTGATGCGCTCCATTGAATGTGATGAGCAATAACGAAAGACAAAAAAATCCTATATTTTACATTCGTGTGGCCATATGATGACGTCACAACATCCGTGAGGTAAAAATTCTGCATGAATTCATATCTACAACATATCTGCTTACATATTAAGTTAAAAAAATTAGGGGTAATCGTTGATCTTGAGAAGCTATAAAACATTCAAAATAGGCATAATTTTGACAACATTTTGTAACTTTTTCAACTAAAACGCGCGCAAATGGGCTAAATCAACGTGTTCGTATGACGTCATTTTAATTTGAAATGATGTCAATCTTTTTGAAAATGACTAGGAAAGGCTGGAAAATCACAATTCAAGAGAAAAAAACATGATTTTCATGCTCTATGCGCACCGTGCGCGTAATATTTTTCGCGCGCGCGGTAATTTTGTACATGCTTAAAATGACATGAAACGCGTAGAAAGTTGATTAGAAATTATTTTTGCGCATTTTGAAATTTTAAATGCGCGTGCGCGCGTAACTTTGTGTAAAACACGCAATTTTTTTCAAACAGAAAGTTAGCGCATGATATAAATTAAACTTTCACAAAGTGTCAAATAAAAATCACTTTTAGTTTTTAATCTATGATCAATCATAAAAAATCATAAAATCGCGCGTAAGTCACGTTACGCAACTCTGACGTAATTCAAAAATAGGAGGTGCAGAACTTCACGTAAATGCCCACATGTTGTCAAAGTTATAAAATGTTATGTTTACAAATTTTAGAGAAACGCTCTACACAAAAATAGCGAGAAAGAAAGAAGAATAATACAGAAAAAAATATTGATCCCATACAATAACAAGGAGTTATCCGCCAAGTGCGGATAACTAAAAAGTTGATGATGATGATGATGATGATGATTTCGTACAATCACAAGAGGTTATCCTGCAACTTCGTTGCGGATAACCAATTAAGAAAAAGATGTTGATGATGATGATTTCGTACAATCACAAGAGGTTATCCTGCAACTTCGTTGCGGATAACCAATAAAAAGTTGATGTTGATGATTTCGTACAATCACAAGAGGTTATCCTGCAACTTCGTTGCGGATAACCAATGAAACTCGTCACTTTGACGAGTTAGTTATCCGCTCGACAAACGCCACGTGCACGTCATACGTTAGAATATTGCACACAGAGAAATATTAAGGCATTATGACCTGAACTGAAGAATATGATATGTTGTTATTTCTGAATTCTGTTATTTTGTGTCATATAGTATACACAGTACAATCTGTATACATATCACAAACAGTGTAAAATAGGTGAAATTACGGGACCCGTATTTTATTGTAATTTTTAACATCTTGACGGTTTCAAAATGAAATGCAAAAGTAGAAATTTCAGAATGAAATTATCTCAGCAACAACATATTAACGTGTAGAAGAAATTTGAATACGTGAAATATTGATGCGCGCTCTTTTAAATGTAATGAAATATAATGCAAAAGATGAAAATACGACTTTTTGTATTTAACTGGCCATATGATGACGTCACAACATTCGATTGGCACAATTTTCACATGATTTTGTATCTACAATACAATAGCTTCCTGAAAACGTTTTAATCCTGATTATCACATTTTATTCTTACGAGCTATAACAGATTAAAATTTACTGTAAAGATGAAATTAATGACCAACATAATTTAAATTTTTAGGCATGATGACGATAAAAAAATTAAAAAATGTTTAATTCATGCAAAAGATAGTTGATTGACCTAGAATATATTAAAATCGGGGTGAAAATCGACTACGAATAAGTGGAGATGCGCTCTATTAAATGTGATGAGCTATGACGAAAGAGACAAAAATCCTATATTTTATATTCGCGTGGCCATACGATGACGTCACAATGTCCGGTTAGCCATATTAATGCATGATTCGATATCTACAACTCATCAACTTCCAGAATATGTAATTAAAAAAAAGTTCTCCATGTAGTTTAGAATCTATGACTGTTAAAAAATAGGCATAATTTTGACGAATTTTTGAACTTTTTCACCAGAAACGCGTGCAAATTATTTAATTCGACGTGCTCGTATGACGTAATTTTAAGTCGAAATTGTTTAAAGGTTGGTAACATTACTATAAAAGGCTGAAAAAACATGAATCACGCGAAAAAAATATGTTTTTAACTCTAAGTGTGCACCGCGTGCGTAAAAAGTTTTGCGCGCGTGGGAATTTTTGACATGCTCAAAATGACATGAAACGCATAGAAAGTTGATTAGAAGTTGATTTTTCGCACTCTAAAATTTTAAACGCGCGTGCGCGCGTAACTTTTTGTGAAACATGCTATTTTTAATCCATAGGAAGTTTGCGCTTGATGTGACTTAAATTTTCACAAAGTGTCAAAACAAAATTATGTTTCGTTTTTAGTCTATGATCAATCATTGAAATTCATAAAATCACGCGTAAGTCACGTTGTGCAACTCTGACGTCATTCAAAAATAGGAGGTGCACAAGTTCACGTAAATGTCGATATGTTGACAAAGTTACGATATGTTCTGTTTACACGTTTTAGAGAAACGCGACGCACAAAAATGACAGAAGGAAAGAAGTATACTAGACATGAAACTCGTCACTTTGACGAGTTAGTTATCCGCACCACGACAAACGCCACGTGCACGTCATACGTTGGAATATTGCACACAGATAAAGATTATGGCATTATGACAAGAACTGAAGAATAAGATATGCTGTTAGTGCTGAATTCTGTCAATTTTGTGTCATATAGTATATACATGCAAACAGTATAATCTGTATACATATTACATACAGTGTAGAATAGGTGAAATTACGGGACCCGCCATTTATTCCAATTTTTAACATGGCGACGGTATCAAAATGAAACACTTAGATACCAATTTCAGAAGGAAATTATCTCAGGAAAAACATATTAACGTGTAGAAGAAATTTGAATACGTAAAATATAGATGCGCACCCTTTTAAATGTGATGAACTATTACGCAAAATATGAAAATACGACTTTTTTTATTCAACTGGCCATATGATGACGTCACAACATTCGATTGGCACAATTTTCACATGATTTTGTATCTACTATACAATAGCTTCCTGTAAATGTTTTAATTGTGATTATCACATTTTATTCTTACGAGCTATAACAGATTAAAATTTACTGTAAAGATGAAATTAATGACCAACGTAATTTAAATTTTTAGGCATGATGACGTTAAACAAATTAAAAAATTTTTAATTCATGCAAAAGATAGTTGATTGACCTAGAATATATTAAAATCGGGGTGAAAATGTACAAAAAATAAGTGGAGATGCGCTCTATTAAATGTGATGAGCTATGACGAAAGAGACAAAAATCCTATATTTTATATTCGCGTGGCCATACGATGACGTCACAATGTCCGGTTAGCCATATTAATGCATGATCCGATATCTACAACTCATCAACTTCCAGAATATGTAATTAAAAAAAAGTTCTCCATGTAGTTTAGAATCTATGACTGTTTAAAAATAGGCATAATTTTGACGAATTTTGGAACTTTTTCACCAAAAACGCGTGCAAATTATCTAATTCGACGTGCTCGTATGACGTAATTTTAAGTCGAAATTGTTTAAAAGTTGGTAACATTACTAGAAAAGGCTGAAAAAACATAAATCATGCAAAAAAAATATGTTTTTAACGCTTCGTGTGCACCGCGTGCGTAAAAATTTTCGCGCGCGTGGGAATTTTTGACATGCTCAAAATAACATGAAACGCATAGAAAGTTGATTAGAAGTTGATTTTTCCCACGGTAAAATTTTAAACGCGCGTGCGCGCGTAACTTTTTGTGAAACATGCTATTTTTAATCCATAGAAAGTTTGCGCTTGATATGACTTAAATTTTCACAAAGTGTCAAAACAAAATTATGTTTGGTTTTTAGTCTATGATCAATCATTGAAATTCATAAAATCGCGCATAAGTCACGTTGCGCAACTCTGACGTCATTCAAAAATAGGAGGTGCACAAGTTCACGTAAATGTCGATATGTTGAGAAAGTTACGATATGTTCTGTTTACACGTTTTAGAGAAACACGACGCACAAAAATGACAGAAGGAAAGAAGTATAATACAGAAAAAAAAAAAAAATATGATGAAACAGGACGATTACAAGGAGTTATCCGCTACTAAGCGGATAACTAACTAGACATGTAACTCGTCACTTTGACGAGTTTGGTTATCCGCCGCGCAAGTGGTGCAACATTAACATTAAGGGGATAGGTTGAGGACAAAAGGAAGTGTTCACGTTGGCATTATGACCTGAACTGAAGAATATGATATGTTGTTATTGCTGAATTTTATTATTTAAATTCATATATAGTATACACAGTATAATCTGTATCCATATCACATACAGTGACATACAGTGTAGAATAGGTGAATTTACGGGACCCGCTATTTATTGCAATTTTTAACATGTTGACGGTTTTAAAATGAAACGCGAAGGTAGCAATTCTGAAAGGAAACTATCTCAGCAACAACGTATTAGCGTGTAGAAGAAATTTGAATACGTGAAATATTGATGCGCGCTCTTTTAAATGTAATGAATTATGACGCAAAAGATGAAAATACGACCTTTTTTATTTAACTGGCCATATGATGACGTCACAACATCCGATTGGCAACATTTTTACATAATTTCGTATCTACAATCTAATAGCTTCCAGAAAAAGTTTTAATCGTGATTATCACATTTTATTCTTACGAGCTATAACAGATTAAAATTTACTGTAAAGATGAAATTGATGCCACACGTGATTTAAATTTTTAGGCATGATGACGTCAAAAAAATTAAAATATTTTTAACTCATGCGAAAGATAGTTGATTGACCTAGACAATATCAAAATCGGGGTGAAAATGGAAAACGGATAAGTCGAGATGCGCTCTATTCAATGTGATGACCTATGACGAAAGATACAAAAATCCTAAATTTTATATTCGCGTGGCCATACGATGACGTCACAATGTCCGGTTAGCCATATTAATACCTGATCCGATATCTACAACTCATCTACTTCCAGAATATGTCATCCACAAAAATTTGACCGTCTAGTTTAGAAATTACGACTGTTTAAAAAAAGGCATATTTTAAACGAATTTTTTAACCTTTTCATAAAAAACGCGCGCAAATTGTCCAATTCGACGTGCTCGTATGACGTATCTTTAAGTCGAAATTATTTAAAATTTGGTAAAATTACTAGAAAAGGCTGGAAAAACATAAATCACGCGAAAAAAAAACGTTTTTAATGCTACGTGCGCACCGCACACGTAGAAATGTGCGCACGCGTGGGAATTTTTGACATGCTTAAAACGACATGAAACACGTAGAAAGTTGATTATAAATTAATTTTGCGCATTTTGAAATTTTAAATGTGCGTGCGCGCGTAACTTTGTGTAAAACACGCAATTTTTTTTTAGCAGAAAGTTAGCGCATGGTATAAATTAAACTTTTGCAAATTTTCAAGTTGAAATGTTATTTGGTTGTCGAGCTATGTTAAATACGACAAAATCGTTAAATCACGCGTAAGTCACGTTGCGCAATTGTAAACGTCATGAAAAGCTTCGCTTGACGACGTTACGTAAATGTCAATATGTTAAGATAGTTACCGAAATGTTATGTTTGCGAGTTTTAGAGAAAAGCGTTACACAAAAATCATACAGAAAGAAAGAAGAAGAACTAGACATGTAACTCGTCACTTTGACGAGTTTGGTTATCCGCCGCGCAAGTGGTGCAACATTAACATTAAGGGGATAGGTTGAGGACAAAAGGAAGTGTTCACGTTGGCATTATGACCTGAACTGAAGAATATGATATGTTGTTATTGCTGAATTTTATTATTTAAATTCATATATAGTATACACAGTCTAATCTGTATCCATATCACATACAGTGTAGAATAGGTGAAATTACGGGACCCGCTATTTATTGCAATTTTTAACATGTTGACGGTTTTAAAATGAAACGCGAAGGTAGCAATTCCGAAAGTAAATTATCTCAGCAACAACGTATTAGCGTGTAGAAGAAATTTGAATACGTGAAATATTGATGCGCGCTCTTTTAAATGTAATGAATTATGACGCAAAAGATGAAAATACGACCTTTTTTATTTAACTGGCCATATGATGACGTCACAACATCCGATTGGCAACATTTTAACATAATTTCGTATCTACAATCCAATAGCTTCCAGAAAAAGTTTTAATCGTGATTATCACATTTTATTCTTACGAGCTATAACAGATTAAAATTTACTGTAAAGATGAAATTGATGCCACACGTGATTTCAATTTTTAGGCATGATGACGTCATAAAAATTAAAATATTTTTCACTCATGCGAAAGATAGTTGATTGACCTAGACAATATCAAAATCGGGGTGAAAATGGAAAACGGATAAGTGGAGATGCGCTCTATTCAATGTGATGAGCTATGACGAAAGATACAAAAATCCTAAATTTTATATTCGCGTGGCCATACGATGACGTCACAATGTCCGGTTAGCCATATTAATACCTGATCCGATATCTACAACTCATCTACTTCCAGAATATGCCATCCACAAAAAGTTGACCGTTTAGTTTAGAAATTACGACTGTTTAAAAAAAGGCATATTTTAAACGAATTTTTTAACCTTTTCATAAAAAACGCGCGCAAATTGTCCAATTCGACGTGCTCGTATGACGTATCTTTAAGTCGAAATTGTTAAAAATTTGGTAAAATTACATGAAAAGGCTGGAAAAACATAAATCACGCGAAAAAAATACGTTTTCAATGCTACGTGCGCACCGCACACGTAAAAATGTGCGCACGCGTGGGAATTTTTTACATGCTTAAAACGACATGAAACGCGTAGAAAGTTGATTATAAATTAGTTTCGCGCATTTTGAAATTTTAAATGCGCGTGCGCGCGTAACTTTGTGTAAAACACGCAATTTTTTTTCAACAGAAAGTTAGCGCATGATATAAATTAAACTTTTGCAAAGTTTCAAGTTGAAATGTTATTTGGTTTTCGACATATGTTCAATACGAGAAAATCGTTAAATCGCGCGTACGTCACTTTGCGCAATTGTAAACATCATGAAAAGCTTCGCTTGACGACGTTACATAAATGTCAAAATGTTAACATAGTTAACAAAATGTTATGTTTGCAAGTTTCAGAGAAAAGCGTTACACAAAAATCATACAGAAAGAAAGAAGAAGAATAAAAAGTTGATGATGATGATGATTTCGTACAATCACAAGAGGTTATCCTGCAACTTCGTTGCGGATAACCAATAACTAGACATGTAACTCGTCACTTTGACGAGTTAGTTATCCGCACGACAAACGCCACGTGCACGTCATACGTTAGAATATTGCACACAGAAAAAATTATGGCATTATGACCTGATCTGAAGAATATGATATGTTGTTAGTGCTGAATTCTGTCAATTTTGTGTCATATAGTATATACATGCAAACAGTATAATCTGTATACATGTTACATACAGTGTAGAATAGGTGAAATTACGGGACCCGCCATTTATTCAAATTTGTAAAAACATGGCGACGGTATCAAGATGAAACACTAAGATAGCAATTTCGGAAGCAAATTATCTCAGCAACAACATATTAACGTGTAGAAGAAATTTGAATACGTTTAATATTGATGCGCGCTCTTTTAAATATAATGAACTATGATGCAAAAGATGAAAATACGACTTTTTTTATTTAACTTGCAATATGATGACGTCACAGCATCTGATTGGCAAAATGTTCACATGATTTCATATCTACAATCCAAGAGCTTCCAGAAAATGTTTTAATCGTGATTATCACATTTTATTTTGACGGGCTATTACAGATTAAAATTTACTGTAAAGATGAAATTAATGACCCACGTAATTAAAATTTTTAGGCATGATGACGTCATAAAAATTAAAATATTTTTATCTCATGCGAAAGATAGTTGATTGACCTAGACAATATTAAAATCAGTGCTGAATTCTGTCAATTTTGTGTCATATAGTATATACATGCAAACAGTATAATCTGTATACATGTTACATACAGTGTAGAATAGGTGAAATTACGGGACCCGCCATTTATTCAAATTTGTAAAAACATGGCGACGGTATCAAGATGAAACACTAAGATAGCAATTTCGGAAGCAAATTATCTCAGCAACAACATATTAACGTGTAGAAGAAATTTGAATACGTTTAATATTGATGCGCGCTCTTTTAAATATAATGAACTATGATGCAAAAGATGAAAATACGACTTTTTTTATTTAACTTGCAATATGATGACGTCACAGCATCTGATTGGCAAAATGTTCACATGATTTCATATCTACAATCCAAGAGCTTCCAGAAAATGTTTTAATCGTGATTATCACATTTTATTTTGACGGGCTATTACAGATTAAAATTTACTGTAAAGATGAAATTAATGACCCACGTAATTAAAATTTTTAGGCATGATGACGTCATAAAAATTAAAATATTTTTATCTCATGCGAAAGATAGTTGATTGACCTAGACAATATTAAAATCTCGGAGAAAAAGAAATACGTATAAGCGTGATGCGCTCCATTGAATGTGATGAGCAATAACGAAAGACAAAAAAATCCTATATTTTACATTCGTGTGGCCATATGATGACGTCACAACATCCGTGAGGTAAAAATTCTGCATGAATTCATATCTACAACATATCTGCTTACATATTAAGTTAAAAAAATTAGGGGTAATCGTTGATCTTGAGAAGCTATAAAACATTCAAAATAGGCATAATTTTGACAACATTTTGTAACTTTTTCAACTAAAACGCGCGCAAATGGGCTAAATCAACGTGTTCGTATGACGTCATTTTAATTTGAAATGATGTCAATCTTTTTGAAAATGACTAGGAAAGGCTGGAAAATCACAATTCAAGAGAAAAAAACATGATTTTCATGCTCTATGCGCACCGTGCGCGTAATATTTTTCGCGCGCGCGGTAATTTTGTACATGCTTAAAATGACATGAAACGCGTAGAAAGTTGATTAGAAATTATTTTTGCGCATTTTGAAATTTTAAATGCGCGTGCGCGCGTAACTTTGTGTAAAACACGCAATTTTTTTCAAACAGAAAGTTAGCGCATGATATAAATTAAACTTTCACAAAGTGTCAAATAAAAATCACTTTTAGTTTTTAATCTATGATCAATCATAAAAAATCATAAAATCGCGCGTAAGTCACGTTACGCAACTCTGACGTAATTCAAAAATAGGAGGTGCAGAACTTCACGTAAATGCCCACATGTTGTCAAAGTTATAAAATGTTATGTTTACAAATTTTAGAGAAACGCTCTACACAAAAATAGCGAGAAAGAAAGAAGAATAATACAGAAAAAAATATTGATCCCATACAATAACAAGGAGTTATCCGCCAAGTGCGGATAACTAAAAAGTTGATGATGATGATGATGATGATGATGATTTCGTACAATCACAAGAGGTTATCCTGCAACTTCGTTGCGGATAACCAATAATACAGAAAAAAAATGTTGATCTCGTACAATAACAAGGAGTTATCCGCTTGGTATACCAAGCGGATAACTAATAATACAGAAAAAAACTGTTGATCTCATACAATCACAAGGAGTTATCCGCTTGGTATACCAAGCGGATAACTAATTATAGATGAAATACTTGCAACAAAATATTAAACTAAATAATATGAAATACATTCATGAAAGCTAATAATATACTTTAATGTATTATATATTTCGTTAAAAACTTAATTGTTAAGAATTGACGCTGATTATCTCATTTCGCGCTTGTCGTATCATTTTGGGCAGTGGTTATTCCACCTACTGATGCCTTGGTCGAACTGCGTACATTAATTGATAGACGTCGAGAACTGTGTAGGCCTACCGTACCTTATTTGCCAACCAAAAATCTAGATTCTTCTAGACTGCATGCTTTTTTATCTTACAACCCTTCTCCTTATAATATTAGGCATACACGTTTTTTTCAAACTCAATATGATACCAAACGCCATTTTTTCAGTCCTGTTCCTTTTTGATTAGACTTTTAAATGAATGAATAACTTGTAATTTTTTGCCTTTTATGTAGTTTTAATTTTTCTTCATACATGTTTTTGATGTTCTCTTTGTTTTATGACCTTTTTCTCAGTTTTTTGTATAACCTTTAAAAGTAATTTTAACCAATTTTTTACATATTTTGTAAATTAAAACGCAATTCAGCAAGTTTGCTACCATGTTTTAATCTTTTGTGTTTTGTTTTATGAATAAATACCAATGAATAAATTCGGTTATACTCCTGCTACTAGCCATTGCTCGTCTAATGTGGACGTGTACCATTTTATAATGATTTTGAGGTTCGGAATTCCAAACAATAGTACAGTAATATAGTACAATGCAGTATACACACATCTATAAATAGATATCGCCTACAGTGTACCCAGAGGTAAAGTATACATAACTTATATTAGAAGATAAAGTTAATAGCCATAAGCCTACTGTACCGTATTCATAATATTAATATTTCAATGCATATTTTACTTTTCATTAATTCAAGCAATTAAACAAATTTGCAGAGTCATCGCAAATAATATAGTGTTCACTGTAAAATGAATGTTTGAAACATGCATTAACACATGAAAAACAGAATCGAATTGGATGTCAATCATGATTAAATGATCGATTTTAAGAAATTCAATTTTTACTTTATACTTGTTGATTTGACTTGACTTCTTTTAAGGGCAAACGCGTTTTCAAGCGGGGAAGTTGTCATGGCCAAGTAGGTTGGTTTGTTTGTTGGTTTGTATTACTAATATTCCTCTCCTTGTTGGTCCGTCTGTTTGTTTGTAATATTTCTGTCCTCGTTGGCGGCGCACGGTTCGGTATGCACGATTTGCATTTCGCAGGTGCTTCTTCGTTAGAGTATTTGCAGCGCGATATAGGCTGCTTAGACAGAAGGCATTATGATTCCGACCAAAGTGGTTGTGGTTATTTAGATTTATTTCAAGAACAAATAATGCTTCACAATTATATGGCGATGCGTATTACTACTGAGTAGAATTGTAATTATGTAATAGCCGCTGTCAATTGATTCAGTGCTTCCTTTTCGCTTCCAGTTTGCTTCTGTTTCCGTTCCGTTTTGATAACGTTGTGGTAACGTTTTGCATGTTTATGGTGATTTCTTGTACTGGTGTTATGCATGATTATGATTAAATTACGAGAAAGAAAGTACTGTATACAGTGTTTTGTGTAGTCCTGACTCATTTCTATCCATCACTTAATTTGGTTATCCTGATGGAACATAACCACATTTCATTATGTTGACAATTTGACAAATGTTTAGGAAATAATGCTTAATATTAACGTAATTAAAAGATCCTTGAACTGTTCGGAATTTCATTTGTTCAACATGTCATAATGTTATCTTTTGTTACAGTTCTCTGATGATGGGTAAAACACAATATGTGATTTATCTGTATCTTTAGTTGGGTGCGTGCAACGCGACTCTACAGCTCACTATGTCGGTAGGTTGGTCGGTCGGTCGGTAAACACTAACTCAAATTTGAGCACGCGGCTGCAGCCATGGATATGGCCTTGTTTAAATTTTCCTTCAACAGAATATGTCTTCTATATATACATACACACATTTATGAACAGTTAATTGCGATATTTGTTTTGCCCAATATCGTATAGAATTTTCAAGAAACATCCTAACTCTCATAGTATCGTAAATTAAAAACTATACATAGCTCAATAAACTGTAGACTGTGCAAATCGATAGGTTGGAGGAAAAAGTGTAAATTTGAAGATAACAAAACCAACAAAGCAAACTAATTTCCTTACGTAGCAATTCTCTATAGTGATTATCAGAATGTGTGTGGTATTTGAGAAACCACATTAAAGATGTATTTTCCCCCTCGAAAATATAATTGTTAAACCGTATTTTTAATGTGTAATTTGAATGTCACCTAATAGTTATCCACTTTGAACAAAAATTGGATCGAAAAAAATGTGTTTACCTAAAAACTGTAGGCCTAATTTAAAGCAAAAAATATTCAAATTGGCTGGCAGCCAATGAGTTTTTGGTTGAATTTAACTATTTATTTATTTTCGTTTTTTTCTACGGAAGTGATTAACTGTAACTGTATTAAAACTACAAATAATCTATTCAAAGTATGATTTTATTAATCTTTATTTTTCAAGTTTTTTTTGGTGGGGGGGGGGGGGGGAGGACAATACATCTTACATTTTAAATACATTTAGTTTTTGACAGTTTATGCTAGTGTGATATTTGTTACGTTGCATTAACATTCTGGAAAACAAGAGGGCGCAATGTACACTTTCTAGAATATACAATAACTAATTACAACAACATGTAGGCCTATACTAGTTATTAATGTTTATAGAAAACTAGATATCTTACTGTGTGGTAACTTTGCAATATAGTAGCAATACGGTAAAACCTTAACATTTTGGTATGAATAGGAATTTTGATATGAAGCAAATAGTGTTGTTTATGTAAACCACGTAAAAAACAAGTGTGCACTATGCAAATATTTCTCAATAATTGAACCAATCAAAAGCTGTTATCCTGTATGCAGTAAGGTCAACTGGCATGCGAAGAGAGATGAGATGTGACAATCCGCGATACCGCGCTAAACATGCAGAGAATGTTATAACTAAAAGTCATATTCACTTATTTTTTAAAGAATAAAATGTGATTGTATCCTTTTGGCTATTAAACCGTTTGCTTAAGAAAATCTCCGAATATAAATCCTATTATCTTTTTTTTTAGAAAGTAACTTGAACTTCATCACAATGTTGATTATGAACGTCATCTTCTAAATTTAACGTTTGTTCATACAATGATGAAACAAAATATTAAACTAATACCATACGATTCTCAGTAAAGAAATTAACGTTTTATCAATTCTGTGTAGGCATTTAATAATAAACAAAATACATGTCTATAAAGATGAACACAACATATCAAAATAACGTCATACGTGTCAATCTAGATAGTTATTGTGCATAATTACAATAAAGCAACACTGATTAATATACTAAAAGCATACCATTCAAAACAGAGAGACATTTCGTTAAATCTGTGTATAATATATTATTAAATGAAGCTGATCAATAGCGTTCCAAATAGAGGAACGTTATATATGTTATGTATATGTATAAATAATGAACCATCACCTATCCTCTTAATAACCAATGCCATTCTAAATAAAAGAATGTTTAGTTAAATAATATATAATTGTTATAATGAAAACAAATTGGCATGTTAAAATAAATTATTATATTATAATTATACAATTCCAGATATTGTTTCGTTCAGGTCTCTGTATTATTTATATACCAATTTGAATCATAGGCCTTATCATTCTAAATTAAGAAATGCCACAAAACATTACAATGAGTAAACACCAATATCAAATTAACATTTCAACTATTCGAAAATCGTTTTTAAAGACTGTGTAAGTGTTTTGAATATGAATAACAAAATATGAAATATGAAATTATTATCTTAATTTTAAAACCTTAAGATATCTAAAAATACACAAAAGTGTAACACGTTATGCTTCCGTTTCTAACGTTTGGAATACCAAGTCTATGGTAAAGCACATGCGCAGTATCCAACAACTGAAGAAAAAAAAAAGGTTAATATTAACAATAAAATCTGATCTAGGCCTACCTGTTATACATTTCTTTTACAATACAATTTTGAAATTTCAATTTAATAAAAGACTCATTGATACTGAAAAATAATGTACAGTGTATTGATCAAATTGCATTTTTTAAAGTTATTATTTTCAATAAGTGAACAAAATCTCGATTATATACATTGTAGGCCTACCTGTCTTGCAGGTTTGTCCCATGAACCCATGAGGACATTCACAAAAACTGGAATCACCTGCAGTAGTAGCACATGTACCACCATTTAAGCATCCAGAACCACATCCATCATTTTCGTCTGAAAGAATGTATTCAAATACAAGTTTTAACGTTATAATGTATTTTATTGAAGTTATGATATGTGATATGTTGTTTATATTTCTATATCTAATTAAATACTGAAGATAATAGGCGTATTTTAAAAATAATTTTAATACAATGTTATGAGGACATAATCTAATGTTTGTTATGATGAAAATATGATAGTGAATACGGCAAAATAATTATAATAAAGTTATTGTTAAAACATTAATGCTGAAGCTTTTTAAATGCAATTTATTAGGCCTATATTACGATACTTGTTATTTAAAATTTGTAAAAAAAAACAACAACAGCCATACTTATTGTAAATGTCCAAAACGATGGATCTTGTATTGCTTGTGATTGTGGTTCACACGATCCCATACCTCTCGCTACTCCCGCATCCGTCAAGATATAGTAGGCGTGATTCTCATGTAGCGAAATGTTTCGTGTTGTAAATTCAACGGAACGACTGACTGTCAAATATGAGACATCTGGACTGGAAGAAACATCAAATGTGTAGACGATGTTGCCATTGGAAACATCATAGAACCGAATGAATGTTGGTCTAGTAGGACGCAAAATCTGTCCAAAAATTGTAAAGAAAATTTCAGAAAACAAACAAATCTATGGTGATTGTATTTGTAATGTTGTGATAGTAGTGGTTAACATTTTCAAAAAGTATGTACAATTACGGACATAAATATAAATACAAATTTAAACAGGTAAGCAGTATAACATTCAAAGCAAAGTGGTATGTTGTTACTGGTTAAATTATTTAATAATAATAATCTTATAGTCTTATATAACGCCTAATACATTGTTTCTAAACGCTTTACAAACAAAAATAATCCATAAAATATCCTAAGGAAAAAAAGGAAGATGAAGCAGAGGAACATTTTCAACGCGCTCTTCCCCACTTGAAGCTCGCGTTATATTTATTTGTTTAAGGAAAGATGTGTCTACCTCACTGGTATTTGGTGGTTGGACGATTGTCTTCAGTTAGGAAAACCATTCTGGCTGACCTCAATTATGTTACAATAGTTACTCAAACACAATATATATATGTGGTGAGATATATACAGGATAATAATGTGTACGATAAGGAATATATTACTACATACATCATTGTCAAACGCCATTCGATACACGGAATGATCCACGAATACTTCTGCTCCTGGTTGAGGTTCCAGAGACGTAATTTTTGGTGCATATGCTGCAAAAAAAAACCAGCATAATTATTAATAGTGAGGAAGCATGATAAAGATATCAGAGAATACATAACCCATAAAACATTAATGAAGCAATTGTTCTAGAATGTTGTTTATTAATGATTGATTAATTAAAACATAACATACCACCAACAGCAAGTGTAATGCAAGTTTGGGGAGACGTCTGACTGAAACGTAAAATACAAACAAAATAATTACATGAATATTAAAATACAAGGAACAGTCCATGCCAGCCGACGTGTTTCAGTCGAGCTCTCTAGGCATGACATTTCTCTGAACAATCTACAGTATAGCCCGGGAATTTTGAACGAGTCCGGCCGACACAGATAGGCACAAAGGGCACTCCTTGGGCCTAGTTCAAGTGTCCTTCAACCTCGCATTTTTTAAAGCATTGACTAAAATATTTTATAGCATGTTGTTTGTATAGCTGTCTGTATATTGATGATATTTTTATATGCTTTTCAAGCTGAAATTTTACATGCATTTTTAATCTGAAATTGTTGTGTACGGATTTTAACTGTATTTGTATCGTGTTTTTTTGTATGATCTGTTTACGGTACCGTATTGACTCATTTCATAGCCGGTAAGTTTCTTCTAGGAAGATTTTGACTTGATTAGATTGTTGATTTATCATGGCTACGTTTCGACATACCGGTTTGCCTACTCTATTAGTTATCCTGCTGGCGGTGATAACAAAATGGAATGCCAGGGATGTCCAGAGAAATTCCAATGTTTTGCGTAAAAGCAGTCCGTTTAAGGAATTCTTCACTAGCCAACATGGAATCACAGCACTTAAATTATGTTCTACGTCATACTTTGAAAAGGTATATCCACGCAAACACGGTCACGGAGGAAAAACTAAAACACGGGCAATACGACTTGGAGTTTTATTGAGACATTTTGCGTTTATGATTCTTGTTTTAAGTGGAGATATATCGTCTAACCCTGGACCCACAACTTGTGATCCATGTGGGCTGTGTTCAGGATCTGTGAAATCAAATCAACGAGGTATCTGCTGCGATGGATGTGACTCATGGTACCACATTAAATGTGCGAATATCTCTATTAAAGAATACAATCGCCTTGCCAAATCGGATTCGGACTGGCATTGCTACTCATGTATGGTACCTAACTTCAGTGATTCATTATTTGAAGATGATACTATTAATATATCTGATGTTTCGTACACGGAGTTGTTAAATGCCAATTTGGAAAACGAGGATAGGCTGCTCAACGAGTTAGAATGTAAACTTCTTTGTGGTAAGGGTTTGATATTTATTCACCTTAACGTTAGAAGTTTACGTAACAAAATCGATCAAATTCGAGATATTGCAAAAAATACGAACGCATCAGTCATTGCAATAAGTGAGTCGTGGCTCGATGATTCAATCAATGATGCTGAAATAAAAATTGAAAATTTCTCCATAGAAAGGAACGACAGAAATGGAAAAGGGGGTGGAGTGTGTTTATATATACGCAATACTATTTCATACTCAGTCAGAAATGATTTAGACAGAGAGGATATCGAATGCAAATGGATTGATATAATTTTGCCAAAGTCGAAGCCAATTTTAACCGGTGTTTGCTATCGCCCACCAAAACAAGGTACATTTTTTAACTGTTTAGAAAACCTGCTTATGACTGTTGGAAACTTCATTGCTCAAGAAATTATTATTCTTGGAGACTTTAAATGTTTTAAATTGTAATCGTAACAACTATGAGTCAGTGACTAACTTCTGTAATACTCTCGGTCTTGAACAACTTATCACTGAACCAACTAGGATCAGTGATAACAATAGCTCAGCAATAGATTTGATCTTTGCCAGTGATCCTTTAAAAATTAAGGCCAGTGGAGTAATTCCTATTGGACTAAGTGATCACTTTTTAACGTTTTGTAGACGAAAACGGACTAATATCATTTCTGGCATACACAGAACAATTGATGTTAGATCAATGAAAAATTACAGTTCTGATTCACTGACTCATATGCTTAATAGTATTGACTGGTCAGATTGTATTAGTTTAACTTGTGTTCAATCTTCATGGGATACATTTAAAGATAAGTTTCTGCGTATAATTGATTCTATTGCTCCTAAAAAAAAAGTTAGGGTTAAAGTAAAAGATCAACCATGGTTTGACTCCGAATTAAGAGATCTTATTAGGCAAAGAGACAAAATGTTAATTAGATATCGTAGTACAAAGGATGTGATGCATCTCAAGGGTTTTAGAAAACTCCGAAATAGTGTAAATTATAAAATTAAAAAAGCTAAAGTAAATTTTTATTCTGAACAACTTCAAGAAAATAAATACAAACCAAAACAATTATGGAAAGTTCTTAAAGGTCTTGGAACCTCTAAATCAAATAATAATGACAAGAAACAGGTTAGTCTTGAGATCAACAATGAATATGTTCATGATAAGAAAGAAGTTGCTGAAGAGTTTAATTCGTACTTCACCAACGTTGCTGGAGAGCTAGTAAACAAACTTGACCCTCCTAGTAATACTTATAACTTGGAACATGTCAATGTCTTTTACAGTAGCAAAGGTGTCTTTCCTAATGATTTTTCTTTCATAGAATTATCTGAAGATAATGTTCTAAAACAATTATCGACGAGTAAAGCTACCGGAATAGATACTGTACCAGCCAAATTCTTCAAAGATGGGGCTTCTGCAATAGCAAAACCATTAACTCATATTATTAAGTTGTCCTTCACATCCGGTATTGTACCCAAAGAATGGAAATTAGCGAGAGTCATCCCAATTCACAAGAAGGGTAGTAAAACGGTGGTAGGTAACTATCGTCCGGTGTCTATACTCTCGGCTTTTTCTAAAGTTGTTGAAAGACTAGTACATGACCAATTGATGGAATACCTTAATTCTAAATCACTTATCTATGATTTCCAATGTGGGTTCCGAGCAAATTTTTCGACAGATCTTTGTTTAATTCACCTAACTGACCATATTAAAAAGAATTGGGATAAAGGTAATTTAACAGGTATGATAGTCTTAGACCTACAAAAGGCTTTCGATACTGTAGACCACCATATTTTACTAGGCAAAATGAGAGCATTAGGATTGTCCCAAACAGTAATAGTTTGGTTTAAATCATATTTAACAGATAGATGGCAGGTAGTTGATAATTGTGGTACTCTTTCAACGTGGAAAAAAATAACATGTGAGGTCCCTCAGGGGTCAATATTGGGCCCACTGTTGTTCTTAATGTATGTGAATGATATGGAATCTGCATTGAGTAGTAAACTGCTCCTTTATGCCGATGATTCTGCTATAGTTGTATCTGATAAAAGTGTCGCCAATATACAAAATGTATTGTCAAAAGAATTAAAATCTATTAATTCTTGGTTATTAGATAATAGATTGTCATTGCATCTAGGCAAAACGTATTCAATTCTATTTGGATCTAAACGTAAACTCAGAAATCAACAAGAATTGAAAGTTACATGCAATGATTATTATACAAACCTACAGTAAGTTACCTAGGACTTGAACTCGATAACAATCTAACTGGAGATTATATAGGTAAATCAGTTATAAAGAAAGTAAACTCAAGGGTAAAATTTTTATATAGAAATAGAAAGTACTTAACTTTCAGAGATCTTAAGTTACTAGCAAATAGTTTGGTGTTATGCCTTTATGATTACGCTTGTAGCGTGTGGTACTCTGGATTAAAAAAAACATTAAACGTTAAATTGCAAACTGCACAAAATAAGACAGTCAGATGTATTCTTGGTCTTGAACCAAGGGATCACATTGGGGCTAATAAATTAAACAAACTGAATTGGCTCCCAGTAGACTTAAGAGTTAAACAGATAAAACTTTGTCACATGTATCGTATTATTAATGGATTAAGCCCTACGTTTATGAATGATGGTATTAGTAGAGCAAATGTAATTCACCAGTACAATACTAGATTTGCAACTCAATCAATTTATAGACCATATATAGGTAACCACTCCCAAACAACCTTTGTTAACACGGCAATAACGTCATGGAATCACCTGCCAACATTGATACAGTGTTCAGAAACCATCAATCAATTCAAAAGAAATATCAGAACACATCTCAAAAAGGTTATGCTTGAAAGATTATAATTTATATTAATATTGTTACTACATGTGTTATTGTTTATTGTAAATGTTTATTCTTATGGTGTTTTTATCCTTAAGGGCCACAATGGAAATAAGTTTGACCTTTGGTTACTTTTTTGTGTTACCCTGAATTCATTCTTTTTTTTTTTTTATGTTGTTATTTTATGAATTCGAATAAAGAAATGAAAAGAAATGAAATGAAAAATTGTTATTTTACAACCTCTGTCTCTACAAAATCAAAAAAAGTTGATGTGTCCATATATGGACACGATTACGTCATATCACTACCATATTTGTGCTCATCACATGTTTTTGTAATTTTCACTCTGAAAGTAACGAAACCAGCAATGTGATGAATACCTTAGTGGAATAAAGGAAACAATAAAGTATTATAGATTGTGTATATTGTGAAGTTTTTACTCACCCAGTTGTACTTTCTGCCGTATAACAAATTATGTTTTCGCCGATTTGGTTCGCACTAGGAGTCCATGTAAGATTCACAGAAAATAAATCACCATCGATCTGAACTAGTTTAGATTTATGGAACCCCAACGGTGAGACAGTCATAATATCTGATATTCTGTAATTGCAGATACAATATTAGTTTAGACCTACTTCAAATAATAAACAGTTTTATATACGATTGTATTGTGTTCAATATATAGCAAGTTAAATGATTGAAATAAAGAAAGATGGTTATTTGTTTAAGCCTAGTCTACATTTGCAAAGTTTAGTTTTTGGTAAAGCTTCCAGACAATTGGCAACAACTTGACAAACTTCAGACTTCGGTAAATTGTGTAGACAAAGACTTCTCCAGAGTTTTCAAACAAAAGTTTGTCAAAGTTGTCTGTGGTAGAATAGGCTTACAGTATTATTATTCTTTATATCTTGTTGCTAACATGTTTGTCTTTTTTAAAATTCAGAATATAAACATTTTTTCAAACATCCTTCAAGTTCTGGAATAGAATATTTGGCAAAACTTTAGGGATTACGCAAAAGGAACAAAAACACCATGCGGTATTATTCATAATGTTAAAGAAGCAGGATGGAAAACAGTATATCAACAACAAAAATATTATATTCTTACCCGTTTGCACTTCGTGCTACAATGCTTTGAATGTATGTTTCATTTTCTGAAACTCCAACACACGACCCGTCTGTAGGCGTTGGGTAGACAAATTCTGGGGCGGCATCACACTGACCTTGATTGACGAAAACATTTACCAGAAACTGTAGAGGTATCTTGCTCAGCGGTGTTGTTGACGATTGATTCCCAAAATCCTCGATCATCAGAGCCACAGCATACCAACCCGTAGTATACACAGCGTTATAACTGAGTGTACACGTCTCCTATAAATTAACAATTATTTTATCAACACAGTATTTTGGGCCGGGATTTTTTACGAATACGTATTACCCAGTTCCATTGATCTTAAGCGTTAGTGTGCAAATTATCTGCACGACAAAATACTCTATGATCTGTTAGTATGCACATACCTTCAGATACATTAAAATTTATGTCATCCTACACAAGAATTGAACTCACAAGTTATAAAATCAACTACCGATTCCCGATTGTTGATATAACCGTGTACAGTTATTTTCCGTCTTTGTTCATATCCATACATTATTATTTATTTATTTACAATTGAACACACTGTACCCCAGATATGTTTCATTGATATGTATGCATTTTGAATTAAAATTGTTCTATAATTAACTTACCTCGTTTAATGCAGCATTTGGAAATCCGTTGCAAACAGAATCACATTCTGAAGAACCTGCAGCCCATCGACATCGTACCATATCGCCGTCTGGATCATTTACTTTTTAAAAACCAATAAATGTAATATGTTTCCAATTTAATGACATCATAACATACTGTCCACATTAGACGTAAACAAATGAATAATTAGAGTAATATATCAAGAATCAATGATGGCGTCTATATTGGGTGGGGGAGTACTGTAGTCCTATCTTTGAATACAACTGTAAGTCGGGGAGGCGAGGCTAATCATGTCTATTCATCAACTACTACTGGCGTACGATATAACTCCATTAAAGTAGGCTATACTTTTCTCTCTCTAAAAATAATGTGGGAATGTGCGTTTTTGTGGAATAAGAATACCCGCCGATGAAAAAATAATTATGTTACTCAATTATGTTACTACAAATTCATTATATAAATGTCACAACAGGATAGGTAATACCTTAACGAATGCATTATCAATACACTAAAGGTAACTTAAATGTGCAAAACATTTTATTATACAGATTTAAAATAATTAAAAATCAAAGCAAAAGCTTACCAGGTATGGTGAATGTATGGGAGCAACCATGTTGAAGGCGAACAATGGGAGTTACCGACGAAACTGGAGATGAATTGGGCCTTCCAGTATCTTGCCTTACCGTCAGATCAACACTCATTGGAAGTGCCCAATTACCATTACTACCAATATGTAGGCCCCCAATCCAGTTACCACCTGTAAACCTTTAAAATACAAATTGCATGATATTGACTGGAAAAGTATTGAATCATCATTTTCGAAATAAAAAATCATACACATGAAATTGGTGAAAACGAATTAAGGCTAGATAATTAAAACCAGTAATAACTTACGGTACATAATTATGATTTTCAACATACCGTATACCGTATTTATTATTCGCCAAAATAAACGCCCGCAATAAATACGGTATTATATTATGGTTTTTGTTGATTTTTGGTTTTATTTCTCTTTCCCTTTCTTTTAACTAATAATTTTTGTTTTCATTATTTAATTTAATTAATTATTTATAAATTCTATTTATTTTGAATGTTATATTTAATTGTTGTCAACTGCAGTTATTTTTTCATGTAATTGTTCCTGTCAAATTGTATTGCACTTTTGCATTGCAAGGCAAAATTATATTAAATGTTTGACTTACGACATGACAAATGTCTTGTTTCCTGAAGAACTGAATAAGACAGACCTAACACCAGTCGTCCAATCTTCAGTTGTGCTAAAATCGGTACAATAGAAGCTCAGACTAACACTTCCAGAACATCCATTGGTGCAACTTAGTGATCCTCCTCCCAGTAACTGTTGATTTGCTATTGTAGTCTCATTACAATATTGGGAACTTCTTCGCCAAGATATCCTCCATGAAATTTCAATCTAAAGTAATTAACTGAGGTACTAATAATTACAATAGAACGTGTAAACGGTTATTTGATATGTAAGAAAGGCTACATACTTCTTTGGCTAAAAGCATGGCAGTACAGAAAGGTGTAAAACGAAAATCACACTGTAAAGTATTTCTTTCTCAAATTAAATTTACAGTGTAAATAAAAATCAAAGTAATAGGTAGATTTTAACAAATCCATGATAAAAGAGGCAAATCAAAGTAGAGCAGAAATAAGATGGAAAGAGACCCAGCTATCTCAATTAAATGTTTATAAAGTGCAAAGAGCCTAATGATACGCAATTGCAAAAATCATCATCATACACAAAAAAATGTGTAATTTCAATATACACTTCTCCGTAATAGTGATACAGATGTATTGACCTTTAAGCTTAATTTGAATTTTTTTGAGAAAGTAAAGTTTCTAGATTGAACCAGTAGAGTTTACCCGTCGTGTTCCGGATGGTATTAGTAAATGAAATAGCTGAGGCGTCAGAATAAAACTCCGTTGTACAATATGTAAATATTTTAAAAAATTGCCTCTTTCTTTCACCCGAGAAACCTGATTCAGTCTGTCAGAGAAGATAGATTAGAATGTATATTTATGTGCATGTATTACAATGTAATAATAACAAACAAAGATCTCATAATTCGACATTAAGCTGTGGAAGTGGAAAAAAGTTTAGAACTTTTACAATAAAACTGTTCTATATTCACATAATAATGAACTCTAACCTGATTTGGTAGTGAAGTGGGTTTCCATGTAAAAATTGCACCTCGAAAATGAGACGAGTATCCAAAGTGAAATACTCCGATGAACACCAACAACCCGTAAGAAGCAAATTGACTCATCATTCCGTGTTCTTGCTTCAAGACTTTGGTTTGATTTGGGTAAAGCTTCAAATTCAGAGCTATTTATACTGCTTCCAGTGAGTTTGAACTTTTGTAACAGAAGTCTATTATGGTGCTGTTTGAACTTGCAACTTTAGCAGTGTAAATTAGTACGGTTAAATGAATGTCAACAGATTTCTGCAACACCATTAGTTTCCTCTTAGGACCATGGCAGACAGTGCCTAACTCTTTCAACTCATTTCAACTGAACCTTAGTGATAAAGTAAACACTGTTTGTCATGCATACATTGTTCTGTACTATTGTCATTATAACTATCGTTATATCTTTTTGACCAATCACAGGCGATGGATTATTCGAACAATTGCTTCTCATTGGTCAACTCGCTTGTTCTTGCGTTTCGTCTCTAGTGAAAACCATGCTTTACAAATAATCCGGATTGAATTTAGGAGTAAGTGAGTGATCACAATCAGTTCAATCGTCACAGACAAATTCTATAGGCCTAATGTTTGTTTTTTATAACTGTTTAAACTTTACTTTTCACAAACACATAATTGTTGGGGAAGGTGCCAACAGTTCATTAAAACCTTAGGCCTAATTTAATTCACTCCTTTATTAATAAAAGTAAATATGACTGTGTATACAATCTAAGGATAGCGTGCTAGATTGATTTGGATTTTTGGATCATATTTCCTGTCATAATAACAGATGATATTGTTAAATTGTAAAATGAAAATTCATTATTCAACTTATTTTACAAAAAGAACAAATAAAAATTTAAAAAAAAGCTTCTCTTGTCTAAGAATTTGACTTATAAAGTATAATTTTACTTGATTATTTAACAGACACTAGATAGTTAAATGAATAATAGCACATAATGTTATCAAAGTAGACTTAATTTTAGTACTTAATTGGGATAATCTTGTAATGATATCTAAAAGTTACCAGGATAAACTCAATTCTTTGTTTTTGTCCAATCACAAACGAGCCAACTACTGTATCAACTTTCCAGGCTGGTGTTACCATTGCAATGTTTTCTGGAAGTCTCCACACGCTAATGGGTTGCCTCTCTTTGCCATGTGTTGGTTGTTTTGATCTCTTTTAGACGCATTGTTGATTAAATTACCAATTTTCATTATGATTAATTTTGTTACATTATCTTTAACATCTTCATATATAAAAATTTAACAGGTAGGCCTACAGGAACCTGTCTCGTAACAAGAAGAAATCTCCCATGGAAAATAATAAGGGGAAAGGAATTGTGTTGCAGAAAATCTCTTGACATTCATTAAACTTTACTAATTTTTACACTTCTAAAGTGCTAGATTGTAGTTTTAAAACTGTGGTCCTAGAATGATTGTTTGCCCATTGTTGGATGCGTTCAAGCATATTATATTCAAACTGAGTGAGACCAGAATGCTACCCAGGGGCAGCGTATTCAATAATAGATCTGAGATATAACCATTATTAATAGTAAATGGAATAGTAATACATCACAAATATACTTGGTGTTTTATATAACACCATTTATTTACATAGAAAAAGTTGTAGTGTGTATCATGTCTTATTTATAGTTCTAGTATTACAGACGGACAGTGGTGTCTTTTTATCTATCGAGACTTGACTCTTATTTAATATGTACAGAGTAGGACGTTGGTCTGACAGTATATAACACCTATAAATGTATCTATGATTGATATAATTCGTATCGCATTCCTTTGGTTACTTTTATTTCTATACAGTAAAATTGAAGGAAGGAAAGATACACTTTCTGTAAATAATAATGTAAAAATGTATGGCAAACCCAATGGAAAGAGCGACTAAAAACCAACATGTAGTTGGTCATGAGTCTTATGTCTATATTAACTGTTCTGCTTGTCGGCCACAATTATAGCAGCAACACTGTTATAATGCTGTATTTGATATAACATTACTGCCAGCTAGTAAAGCTTGTGTCTTATTAATAGATGAAGTAGAAAGAAAAAGGCATAGCCTAGTGATATTAAACAAAACATAGGCCTAATAAAAAGCAAACTATTAGCCACAAATTGAAGTTTCCTGGAATGTTTAGGCGTGTAATGTATCATGCAACAACTAGTTTATTTTCATTATTGTCAAACCAATATGTCCATACGCGATCGAATGTATCTGGACATTTAATTTATTAAAAAAAAAGTTTCTTATAGCTAAGTGAATATTTATTTGGTGACCGGAGGTGCTAAAAAAAAACTATATGAAAATACGGACCTGTATGCCAGATTAATATCCAGTTTTAAACGATACTGGTGTCATTTAGAAAATTGCGCGTGTTTATTCAGCCTCTTTAGCTACTACGTGTTTTAAGATTATCAAGCAAGTTTCAAACTCCCTATATATGGACAGGAGAGTCAGCAAAAGGTAAGACATTAGGTTTAGTTTAGTCATTAACCTTTTTCGGACCTAGGCCCTCATCCAAAAATTCCTGGATCCGCCATTATGTAGGCCTACCGTTGAACTCATGTAATTGTAAGCTATTTCCTATTTGAAATTTGGTATTTAAGTTGAAAGCTTTTTCTCAAGAAAAGTTTTATAATTTGATCCGAACAAACGTTCACCTTTCATAAATGATGCGACAAATTCACAAAGAGTAAAAAAACAGCATTATGTAAGTTATATAAACAATAGTAGGCCTACACAATTTATCCGGGAATTGAGGTACCTCTATTATTAAAGGAAACTTTTGCGTGCTTCGATGATGCCGTGAAAAATCAAACACAAAACAAGATGTAAAAAAGCAAACATACGTACAGTAATACTAGAAAATGTAAATACAATTTGATAACCTATTGTAAATAGAGAGATATTTGATGTTAGATTGTGCTATATTTAAAATGTAGGTCTTCAACCAATGAACTCGTTAAGAAATGTAATATGACTATAGGCCTATAGCGATATTTTGTTTATAGGTTTTAGAGTCTCAAAATTAAATTATGTAAGTGTTACAAAAAGGCACGCAGATTCTTCGACGACAATAGGCCCTAGGCCGTTTTTCCGTACGTTTTTGTTACTTTGTAAAATTACGATTTCCTTATTTGTTTTCAATTTTCATTTAAAGCGGTGATTGCCTTTTATAGAAATGTTATTCAAAGTGCAATGCCTTCAAGTCATAACCCTACTGCTGTTATCTGAACACTACGAGTTTTATATATACATATCGGTATCTTTATTTCCATAAAAAAAAAATACAATACAATAGGCCTATAAAAAATATAAATGCCACGGTCACCATAAAAGTTGAATTGGGGCACCCACACAATTTGTTAAAGATGTATTATCCTCCCAAAAAATTAAAATGACAGATTAATTAAACCAGACTTTGAATATGTTATCTTGTAGTTTTAATAAAGTTAATCACTTCCGTAGAAAAATTAACCGATAAAAAAATAATAATGTTTTAACATATAAAACTTATTGGCAAAATGAATGGTTATATTCAACCAAAACCCATTGGCTGGCAGTCAATTTGACCATTTTTAGTCGCGTAGACGCGACTCTATAGTTCACTATGTCGGTCGGTCTGTCTGTCTGTCTGTATGTCGGTATGTCGGTCTGTCGGTCTGTCTGTCGGTTCGGTATCACTATGCGTTTTAGCACGCGACTTATGGCTGTTGGCTTTGTTCCCCTTTAAATTACAGCTTTTTCAGGTAAATACATTTTTTTAATCCAGTTTTTGGTAGAAGTTGATAATTATTATGTTAAAATGGCATATTAATAAATAAATAATATAATAGATTGATCATGTTGTTGATTTATTGCATAGCGCCGCGAACGACCATATAAAATAATTGCAATAATTATAACAACAACTAAACAACTGAGCTGTTTTTTTAGGCAGCCTCCATTTTGATCCTTGCTAAGTCGTAAAATCTCAAGTTATGATCTGGGTTTGAGTAAGTTTTTCTCTCCATGTTCCTATTTTCTGTTTCTGACTATAAACTTGTGATAAATGATTAAGTCAGGATTATAACATAAGGCATAACCTAGGTGTAGGCCCTACTGTACAGGCCTACCCGCAGTTATGCATACAGGCCCAGCCAGGCAGGGACGATTCTGTCCGAGACGTTTCGCCCCATGAAAGGGTACAAATAAATATAAACGATTGGATAGATAGACGGATAATTGTCCTTTTTTTAGTTTAATTAGTAGGCATAGGCCTGTCACGATAAATATGGTCCGGGGCCAAAATCGGTCCGGCCGGACCAGTTTTGGCTCTAAAATTTTGGCCAAAAGCAGTCCGCCACTGCCTAAATCGGTCCGGGCTTTTCTTCTGTCGATTTTAATTGAATTACTAGGCCTATGATGCTGTTTTAAGTTGTTTATGGCTAGAAAAATATCCCATGATATATGTTAGTAAGTTATCTTGTCGGATAAATACTATAAATAAATGTATTTTATCTACAAACATGACTTAGGTGTTCACTCATATTTCGGCCTGCCACACACTCACATGAACGGGTATGAGATGCTGATATTGCCAGCTAGATTTTATTTATGATTGAGGCTTTTTTCCTTCCTCAGCCTAATCAATATTGGATAATTGTTTTATAATAATTGTATTGAATTTATATAGTGATTGATTAACCATAAATAGTTAATAATAATAATATTTAATAATTAAATTGTTTTTACTGTAACATCATGGGGAAACGAAGATGTTAAAAAAGAACAAAATAGATTAAAAACAGGCAGAGATACATATTGTATACAAAAAGCCTAACAATTAGTACTAATTATTGATGAGTTACTACTACTAATGATAATAAAAAAAACAGGCTTAATTTATAATATTAAAATAACAAATAAAACCGTAGTTTTCAATATAATGACTAATCATGGCCTTTTTTTAATGATATATACATTATGACTCATTTTGCGCACCATATATTTGTAAGACCGGACCATATTTGGCGGCCAAAAACAGTCCTACTACCCGGACCGATTTTATCCTGGCCGGACCAGTTTTGGCGGCCAAAATTGGTCCGGCCGGACAGGTTTTGGCAGCCATAAATGGTCCCCCGGACTGATTTTGGCAGCCAAAACTGGTCCGCCGGACCGATTTTGGCCCGGACTGATTTTGGTGTGACAGGCCTATAGACATTGGAAATCCGATTTTGAAATCATCTATACTCATCATGCAAGTTTATTTTTTTTATATAGAATAGGCATATGCATAGCCTAGCCCTAGTAGGCTAGTTATTTAAGCCTAAGCCTATATTTAGTTTTATTTTACTTGATGACGATAACACAAACAATGTACAATTGAAGAAATTAAATGTTTATGAATAATGTAAAATAGGCGAAATTGAGTTTTAGTTAAACTAAATACATTCATATTTATTTTAATTGTTAATTTATATAAATAAATATGGTAGTAGTATACAGTATATATAGTACATTTGTGTCATATCAAGTTTAAATAATATGTTTTAATATTAATAACTATTTTTTGAAAACTTGATAAAGATAACACAAATGTTATTATCAATTGATCTGAATTTGGACATTACGTGGTGAGTTGTTTCAGCCTAATTTTGGACATACAGTATTGCTGGATATCATTTAAAAATCTTTTTTTTTAATGCAGACATCAAAGCCACCAAACTTGATTGTTAAATCAACATTCTGACAATGTCAGCGGCTGACATAACATTACACTGTGATGCGCCCAACTATATTTCTATCATCTGCGAGCATTTAAATTGACTGTGAATACATACAGTATTAGAATGAGCGGATGCTGTGCATGTATTTTTCGTAGGCGTCGCCATCGTGATGCCCATGGTGGTAGTCGAGATTCTATTGTACCTGTTGATCGGGACAGTTCCTTTCACATCTTTCCGAGGGGCCAGGAAAACAGAGCAGTTGAACTTGATGAGGTCAGATTTTGATTTTTTATGAGGGATGAAATATGTCCGATATTAATAGAGATACTGTAAGATAAAGCGAATTATGTTCTGTAATGTTGATAGTATTATTAGTACTGTAGTATGAAATATGTGTTAAAATAATATTGAAGAGGATACAAAAACAGAATATCATGAAGAAAAAAAAAGATAGAAGATGTGTAAAAAATTTTATTGAAAAAGAAAGAATGAATAAAGGTGGTGGTTAACGATGGGTGATATAAAAAAAAAGATAAAACGAATTTAGTCGGGCACCCCTTTTCTTTTTATATAAAACAGTTTTTATTAGTAATAGTACATATATTTTTGTTATATTATTAGATGGGCCTTAATTCATAATAAAGTATTAAGACTGTTTAATCTATTGCATTATTGTCAAAAATGCCAGACTGACTTAGATCTTTGTGTTCCAACATGTTCTTTTTTTCTTGACAGTCTGATATGATGGGAGTTCGCAGTACACAGCTTTCTAGCAATGGAAAAAATGGTAAGAAATATATCAATTATGATAATTTGAAAATATAAAATGTTGATATTGCTTTACGCTGCAGTAACCAATTGGGTCAACCGGCTCAGCTACAGTGATTAAGTTCATTTAGATTGACCCTGGTCTCCCCAATTTTAGTTTTTTTTTTGTTATGTATACTGAAATAGACCGAATAAATAATAAAATGAAATTAACAGGATGAGGCAACTTGAAAGCTAATTACTTAAATCCGAGAGTGAATGGCACTCGTTTACAGGTATAAGTACATTTTGATTAATTGTTTATGAGTTCAGACATGTTAGTAACTTGGTGCAAGCCAAAATTGATGTCATAGGATCAACAGTCGATATAGTGGACATGCAAATCTAATCCCAAATAAGTATAAAAGAAATCAAGTTGATCATATTATTGATTTTACTGTATATTAATATGATTAATGAATTTATTTGTATAGGTGTAAATCCCTTAGAATTGAAAGCTGATTTTAGTGTATGTTTCATCGGTATGCTGAATGATACACATGGACTACCACCATCACAAGAAGATGATATAGATCTTGTTCAAGTCCTTGACACTGCTCAGGTAGGCTTCAATGGTTTCAAGATACTAAAAAATGAATACATGTAAAACCTATTTATACAAAACAATTTGGATATAAAAGAAAATGAGAACAACAAAGGCAACTACAGTACATGCCTGTAGAGATCAACTTCAGATATGTTTAGTTGTATCAGGGAAGCTGTAATTTCACTCTCTCTCACACTCAAAATAATGGCAATTGTTAACATACATATAAGTCCTTCTCTTCTGTATCATAGAGCTGGAGTCAAAATCCTATTCAGCACTAAGTAGCATATACTAAAGTGTTTGTTATGGTGTGTATTTTGTATAAATGTACGAGATACTCACTATAAACAGTCATTCAATGGCGATGTTCCAATAATTTCACATTATCATTTCATTGTTTTCACTTGTTCATCTTGACACAAATCAATTGTACTGTCCATTTATAATTACATTTCTTAAAACCTGTAGAGATATTTTGAATTCCGTTTCTATTGTCAGGTGTTAAAATTAACAATTATATTGACAGAAATGTTTTATTATTGTTTTATTTTATGTTTCACGTTTTCAGATGGAAGGAAAGTTCAAATCTGCTACAGATGAAGTGGATCCTGTTAGTCTCACCTTGTCCAAATATGGTATTAAAGTTAGTGACGGTCACCCCCACACTGATCAGGTTAGTCTTATGACTTATTTAATAAGCTATGAAACTTATTGATGCTCAACACACACCCCCCCCCCCTTTTCCTACTGATCAGGTTAGTCTTACGACTTATTTAATAAGCTATGAAACTTATTGATGCTCAACACCCCCCCCCCCTTTTCCCACTGATCAGGTTAGTCTTATGACTTATTTAATAAGCTATGAAACTTATTGATGCTCAACACCCCCCCCCCCCCTTTTCCCACTGATCAGGTTAGTCTTATGACTTATTTAATAAGCTATGAAACTTATTGATGCTCAACACCCCCCCCCCCCCCCTTTTCCCACTGATCAGGTTAGTCTTATGACTTATTTAATAAGCTATGAAACTTATTGATGCTGAACACCCCCCCCCCCCCTTTTCCCACTGATCAGGTTAGTCTTATGACTTATTTAATAAGCTATGAAACTTATTGATGCTCAACACACACCCCCCCCCCCTTTTCCCACTGATCAGGTTAGTCTTATGACTTATTTAATAAGCTATGAAACTTATTGATGCTCAACATCCCCCCCCCCCCCTTTTTCCTACTGATCAGGTTAGTCTTACGACTTACTAGTTATAGCTTAGTAGTTGTAGTTGCATTGGACTACTCTGCTCATGCTCTGGAGGCCTTGAGCTGGGTTAAGCCAGTGACTACTCATAGCCGTTACACCACTTAAAAAGATATTAACAAACTTACAATAAAACTTTCAAATCAAAATACAAAGACAGACAATATTTACAATATTTTTAAAAGGAGTAAAAAATTAAAGGGATACATACATAAAATGACAAGTTTGTTTGTTAATGTGTTTTTTTAGCTTGTACGCAATAGATTTCGACTTGCAGATGTTATACGTGTTGTACATTATGAAGATGATATTGGCAGGCAATTACTAGCATTCAAAGTTGATAAGCACTTTGACAATATCTATGATTGTATGGTATTTGAATGCGATTCTCATGTGAGTAAACAATGATTAATTTTTTAGTAAACGCTTTCCAAATTTTTTGTTTACATCCGAATACATAAACTTTTTATTTGAATGTTTTTTCCCAACAAATACTTGTAAGCTCCTCCAAATTGTAAAACAAATTAGTCATAGTTGCGTACGTCGAGAAACTTATTTTTATTAAAAAAAAGAAAGAAAAATAACCAAACTCAATTTATCAAAACATGGAATAATCATTAATTCTCTGCAGAATAATTAAGAAAACAAAATGGTAAATTCAAAAGTATTTTAATATTTAATCCAAACATTAACAATAGTGGTGTAGGTCTAGGCCTTAAATGAATTGGTTTTGTATACACTTCCCCCTTCATTCGAATGTTAACAGTGTTGTTGTGTGTTGTTTATGTGTTCATGCAAAAACTCCCTAAGTGGTCCTTTTATATAATTTCCAGACTGTTTAAAAGGTTGGTATCTCTACAGCTGATAGTTTTGTCTTGTTTTCTAGGCTCAAGCCAAGGCGATTTGTAGTACCTTGAATGTGATATTCGATGCTGTCTGCAATATGAAATTATCTGCTTTGAATTATTCTCATCTCAAATTCCAAATGATGTAAGTAGGAGATTAGAGAGCTTTTGTGATGAGAAGAACTGATGATGTCATCATATAGAGGCACTGTTCACATTCTGTACGTTGAGTTTTTTTGACAATTTTTGTGACTTTTTGGACACTAGTCAATTCTACTAAGATGAGGTGATAACCATGGAGTGTAATTTATGTATGATGTTTTAATTGAGAGCTATGACAATGGATAATGCTAAAAATGCTATAAATAAGAACAGTTTTGTTGCAAAACGAAAGCTCTCTATTATCACTCATTCGACTTGTCACATCAACCAGACAAATCCTAGTTATTGAAATGGAGAAAACTAGCAATGTATGTTTACTTTTTTTTATATTGAGTTTTATTTTTATATATTTGCATTGCTGCTGAAACAAAATGTAGGTCACGCTCTATTTAACTGGTTATTTGTTAACAGTAGAAACAGGCCTGTGTTGATTTCTGGGAATAAGTTAACTCGCCACAGCTGTGCAATACATAAAGACGATAAAAATATATTTAATAATTAGTTAGTAATTCACAGATGAAAGCATTGTAATGAATTGTGGTGGAATTTAATTTAAAAGCTATTTAAAAGGAATAATAACATCCCTATATTGTGCATTGTAAGGACTGAGGACTTAAACCCCATTAAACAATTTAGAATATTCTGATAAAGTTCAATGCAATCGTGCGTGATGCTTTTTATCTACAGTACGAACAGCTCCCAGTGTTTATGAATAATACAGGTAGTTAAATAGAAAAACAAAACAAAAAGAATTTTTCAGAAAGCTTGGTGTTGGTTTTTCAAAACAATTTTGTATCTTTTTAGACTATAATATAAAATGTTGGTTTTAGGAATATTTCTGTATTAAAAACAAGTACAAATGTATTAAAGAAAAATGAACAAGTCTGTTTTAATATGAAAGATAATTTAATAATAATATCTAAAATATTTTTTTTTATATTAAAATACCATTATGTTTGATAATGTTGGGACAATTATGTACTGTTTACTGTTGATTTAATTCAATCAATTTCTGGGAATGTTATACTCGGGGTATAATAATCTCAACCTACCCTTGTTGAGTTGATTCTACTTCTTTCAACAGTATATTATGTGCAATTTATGTATTTTTACATGATAATAGGTATTTAATTATTATTAATGCAGCACATGTTTGGGCCACACCCTTTTTGCTTCAGTTGCTTTGTTAATGGATTCTAATCTAATGTATATCCATAGGGTAAGATGTCAATCCACAAGTTATGAGTAATTTTGCAATCCTACAATCCTACTCAAAATACACATGTTGCCTGTAGAATTAAACATATGAGAAAAAAAAGTGAAACTTACTGTACCAACGTCCTACCATCCATTCTTTGGCACAAACCCTATACAGTGATACACAAATTTAAGGAACTATTTCTAAATTTCATGAAATTAATGTGAGGAAAATATCTTAATTTTAAAAGGTCACTTTGTTGGGGCTCCAAAGTGACCCAGGAGTGCTACAGCATAACATATGATTATGTGTAGTTTGATCTTGTGCACTTGACATTAATCGTTTCAAATTAATTAATTAAATTTCAGTATATCACCGGGCGGTTTAGAATTAATGTTCTTTGCCTGTTGTGTTCATATATATATATAAATCCAAAGGCAAATTACTGAAAAAAAATGACAATGCTGTGGGTATCAGTGGCTGGATCTCAATGGAGATACAAAAATAAAAAGCGAAAAGCTAAATCAAAACGATAAAGTAAACAGCCAGAAAAGTTAGCAGAGCTTTCGGGCAACACTAGCCCTTCATCAGTGCAATATATATATATATATATATATATATATATATATGTATGTAATTTTATTATGGTATAGCATTTAGGGGCACACACGATACCCTCTTTGACAGCAAATAAAAAATTACGAACTTTTTACATCTATAGTTAATGTTTGTCCATAATAAAGTAAACAAAATCCTTGATCTGCCCTGTAATGATTAGCAATATAAAAATATCCTCAGATGGTGGCTAATTGATACTGCATCAAGAAAAATTAGTTGGGTCCAAATATTGAACATTATTACTGTAGTGCAAGGTATAACAACTTTTACTTCTTGTGTCAATCAAAAAAAGTGGATTATTAATTGTATTAGTAGTAGGAAGAAATGCTAGCATGAGTGCCACACCTCAAATATTGACTCATAATAGTAAGCTTTAGTCATGGATAACCTTACACCTTCATACAGTATTCATATTATTTCCTCATAATAAAAAAAAAAATCATTACAAATATGTGTATACTGTGTACATTATATAATGAATATATTCATAATAAAATACAGGTTAAATAGCAGTGTACACATTTAAATTATGGTGTTAAATTCTTGTGTATATTTATTAGATCATAGACTGTACTGTAGTTAAAACAATAGATCTCAACTTCTATTGTGAGGTACATTAGAATAGGAACATATAATGTAACTATTGATGGAACTTGCAATATAAAATAAAGTTGAAACTGTAGATATAATACAATAATGGAGTAGATCTTGCTGCAACTCATGTGTGTAAATTATTCATGCATCTATGATTGGTATAATGACATAATAAAATTGTTTATGCTTGCGTTGTTACAATTGTACCATATTGAAAGTTGTACCATACTTTTCTGTCCTAAACCTTGATTTAGTTAGGGTTTTTTTTCTTCAGGTTTATGTAAATTTAATTGTAATGCCCAATAAAAACATTTCAGTGTTTGTAGTATATTTGTAAATGTTGCACATTTTCCTATTTTAATTAATTATTATTGATATGTATCAATGTTTATTTTTGGTGTAGTAAAATATGTTTTTTTTTAATAAATTAACAATTTGAATGTTACATTTCATGATTATACCTTATTCTCATGTACTAGTAGCACTGCTTCTGTATTTTTAAGGCCCTCCCCATATCCACTTTTATGATGGGTCTGGGCTTTCTGCATTGTCACTCCGTCCTGAGAACGATCAAAGCATATTGATCGAAATGTTGAAAAAACAGTTCTTTTCAGAACTAATATACGTGGTGTACGCAAATGTAGATCAACAGAAAATAAAATTAGTTACTGTTTGATACACTTTTAACACACTATATGATATGTTAGAGCTCCACAGTTTAAAAATAATCCTGGATCCTTCCATGGATCTGATGTAGTGTGTCTTGTTTGTTACATGAGATCAAAGTACAGTACTGTAGTCCCTTAATAGGGGTGTCCCGGAGGATGGGTTCTAGTACAGTACTGTAGTCCCTTAATAGGGGTGTCCCGGAGGATGGGTTCTAGTACAGTACTGTAGTCCCTTAATAGGGGTGTCCCGGAGGATGGGTTCTAGTACAGTACTGTAGTCCCTTAATAGGGGTGTCCCGGAGGATGGGTTCTAGTACAGTACTGTAGTCCCTTAATAGGGGTGTCCCGGAGGATGGGTTCTAGTACAGTACTGTAGTCCCTTAATAGGGGTGTCCCGGAAGATGGGTTCTAGTACAGTACTGTAGTCCCTTAATAGGGGTGTCCCGGAGGATGGGTTCTAGTACAGTACTGTAGTCCCTTAATAGGGGTGTCCCGGAGGATGGGTTCTAGTACAGTACTGTAGTCCCTTAATAGGGGTGTCCCGGAGGATGGGTTCTAGTACAGTACTGTAGTCCCTTAATAGGGGTGTCCCGGAGGATGGGTTCTAGTACAGTACTGTAGTCCCTTAATAGGGGTGTCCCGGAGGATGGGTTCTACTGTATTGTCTTCAATGGAAACAAAAAAAAAACTCAATTATATTTTATTATTTAAAACCAATTTATATTTACACTTTATTAAAAGTTTTAGCTATTGAAACCGTACAGTAAATAGTTTACATGTAATTTAAGTTATCATCATATGCCTACCAATACTAGACATAGATCTATATATATAAAATATACAATATATATTATTGTAAAAATAGTTTCCACAGCAATTTCATATGAAATGTATACAGTACCAAACATCCATTTTAAAATGTTGATCTATAGCAGGAGCAGATTATTGTTGAATAGTGCTCCCCCATTAACAAATCCTGGATCATCAGTTCTACCAAACCAAACGTTTTCAGACCTAATGAGCATGGCTGGCATTTTTTTGCTTAAGTCCAGATAGGCAAGTGCTTAAGTGAAAAAACCGATGCTTTATTCTTATCAAACCAGTTCTTTTAACTTATGGAATGGACTTTGTCATCTAAGATTTAAGAACACAATATTGCCTAGGTTATTTTTTTTATTTTCATAATTTACAAAATCATTGACTTAAAACAAAGTTTATATTATATTTTTGCTAAGAATATTAAATGCATGACTTATTTTTTTTCCATTCTGTCCTTTTCTGTGCTAGATTTCATAATGTAGTATTACAGATTATAATCTTTTGCTTTTATAGGCTGGTACTTGGGTACATTAAAATAGTTCTGACTAGATATAATGAGAATAACAGTTAAATTTTTTATTGAAGTAAATAAAAAAAAATATAAATAGATTTATATGTTCAAACACAGTCATCGACACTTACATTTAATGTTGTTTTTAATTTTATCAGTTTAAAACATACTGAAAAAATACAACATTGTGTATAGTTTAAAATGTGTTATAAAATATTGTACCCAATTGTAAAAATATTTTCCACCATAGCACGACTAGAACAGCTATTTCTTACACAATTTGGTTTGTTCTTTTCGAGTAAAGTATTATTCATTGAAGACCGATTATACATATTTTACTGAAACTATGTAAATGCTATAATATTAAAAACAAACAACATGAAAGACGTTGGACTAAACCGGTACTTTAGTATTATAACCATCAACATGATGGATCTGTATGCACTTTCTATTGTTTAACACAAAATACCAATGTAAATTACATCTTATTAGAAACATGAAACAGATAGTTAGATCTGTTTTACTAATTGTATACATTTAAATTACTGTACCAATACATAGATCTCCTAGTCCGTTCTTTCGGAAGACAATCATATATAAAACCTAGAAAACTAGGCCTAAACAAGATGAGTACATGGATGTATAAATAAAACATTAATATAGCTAGTCAGTATACAACACATTGTCTGCATAATAAATTATCATCATCGATTCGTTGATCATGCTTTGGATGTACAGTTGGGATGGGTATTAACTAATACAGTAATATCAAGCCTTCAGTCAGGATGTATTAATATGTGTTAATTTTTTCTCCAAAAAAAGAGCAAGTGCTAGTTTATTTTTTTGAAGAAAATATTTTATTAGGCCTACAGTAAGGTCTCTAGTATGAAAAGAACACATCAAGAAAACCCTCTGACTAACAGGCTTGCTAGTGTGTGTGTTACTCAGTGTATGCCCATCTGTGCAGAGCTTTGAAAATATAATGTAGAAGTTTGATTTTGAATGAACTTCTTAATGTCACGGTTCTGAATCACAATCAATTGTTAATAAACTTTTGTCAAGGTTTCAAATATTATAAAGTGAAAATTCAACTAAAAAATACATAGGAAAGTAATTTTAAATCGTGACAGTTTCTAAGTGCTTCCACATCAGAAATTTGTTTCTCCAAGATATGAATGCCAGCTGAACAAATGATGCCAGGGAAATATTGCCTTTTTCAGTGAATATAATTTCTTCAGCTGTCGTCAATACTCTTTTCAAGTTGGGTAACATCGTTAAATGCATCTCGCAGGGCACGATCTAATTCATCCATCTCGGATGGGATGGATTGTGTATAAGGTCCATTATCTGCTAATATCGTTGATGATGATCCGTCACTCAGTGTCCGCGTTTTCCTTCTTCCTGCAGTACCGCTGTATATGCCATCCCCATTAGCACTACCTATTCCTCGTTTATCTAAGTATTCTTCAAATGAATCACTATCTCGTTCCGGAATGAAAGGTCGTAAACCTAGTTAAGAAAAAGTAATAGTAAAAGAATTTTGCAAAAAACATACATTTTATAGTTCTCGCCGTTTTGGTAACATTCTTCCATTATCAAACATGACACATTGACTCAAAGTTGTCAAGTGCGTGGCAGCCTAGCTAGTCCTGGCAGATTTCCAGTACGTTGAACTTTCAGTGAAAAAGAAAGTTCAAAACATTTTCATTTCCCAAAATTCTGTGGAATTTATTTTCATTAAAAAGTTCTTTTATTCTGCCAAGGAAAACAATGTTTATGTCTCTAACATTTTACATGATGAATAAAGCATTAGATTTGATTTTGATAAACTTTCAACAGAAGGAAATTTCAAACGATTAAAATATAGCCGATGTAAATGGAAAGAATTAATTAATTAAATTTAATTACCTGGAAATAAATACATTCTCTTGTCGCCATAGAGATGA
This sequence comes from Antedon mediterranea, assembly GCF_964355755.1. NCBI lineage: Eukaryota > Metazoa > Echinodermata > Crinoidea > Comatulida > Antedonidae > Antedon > Antedon mediterranea. The sequence goes on from NC_092675.1 coordinate 23,618,224, forward strand.
TGTAATCGTTGACAAAACTCTTGTATAGAAACATGTTGACGGTATTCACGCAAAATAGTGGCAAATTGTTGCAATTCATCTGCATTTAGTTTACTTCGTAGCTATAAAATTTAAAAAAAGTGGTATTTCTTTTATTATCATGAATCATGTGGACAAGAGTACCAAATACAAAAAAACTAATAGTGATCTTGCCCTTACCAGGTACCCATTTGTACACCTGGGTGGAGAGAGGCAAACGTAAGTAAAGTGTCTGCCTAAGGATATGAGCAATGCGTTGGATTCGAACCCACAATCAGTTGTTCACCAACACACAAGACCTTACATATAAAAAACCACGACAAACATACACTTAAAAAGTCTATACTTACAACTTCTATATATTCCTTTAAAAGTAGTGTAACTGTTTTACTAAAGTCTTCAGGCTGATGTGGATGGTACATAGGATGCATAGCTCTGTAAACAATACGATAATACGACTTAATTAATTTAATTCTAAAAATAATTAAATTTGTAGTGACCTAAATCATGATTAATTAATTCCGCACGGAAAAATTTTGTACGATAGTTATTTTTTTCTGTGACCCCTATTTAAGAAATTTATAAATATCATGTATGGTGATTTTTTTATTACCTATTGTTTCAAATTATAGTAATTTTTATAACCTTTTGTGAATTTTGATACAATTCAGTGTTATACTGCAAAATTAAAATGAGTGCTTTTAATAAATAAACCAGAAATTATAACATTTCTGGATGCCCAACACTAAATATGCAATTTTGTTTGTAAATTTATGAACTTACGGAGATGGAATATCCACTTCAGTGGGGCTTACTGTGCTTCTCCCTGAAATAAATGTATATGTCATTATTAAGACATGCATTATTTAGGTATATCCTAAACACTAATGTAAATACAAAATTGAATTAGTATAACTGTGACAAAAAAATAGTACAAAAAAACTCAATCTTGAATGTGTCAACCAACCATATCACCATATAGAAAACTTTATGTAATAAAATAAATGTTTGTACACAATCCAAAGTTATTTTAAATGTACTTAAACCTCCCTCTAATCTAGACAAAACCAAAGTACTAGGGTTTTTTTTCCACTGGAAATCTGCCTTGTTTTAGACTCGTTTGTATAAATGTAATTATGTAAGAATTAAAAAATAAATATCTTCATTTTTTTATTAATTCATATATTTCTTCCCAATTTCAAACGTGATTAATAAACAATATAGAATCAATATATCTGATGACATAAGCTTCCATTTAAGGCGATTTCATCTGGTTATAAAAGTGGTTTATAGAATAATTTAAAGCAAATCTACCTGACGTTGAATGTGACTTTGCTACATCAATTAAGGAATAATCAAAGTATTTCATAGTAAGTTCAGTGTATACAATATCAAAAATCTGATGAACAAGACTGCAAAACTGTTCTGCTTGCTCCTACAAGAATATTTAAAAGACATTATTTGGAATTCAAATACACAATGCAAATTCGAATGCAGCCAGGAAAGTGGAAATACACATGTAATATTACAATGTTTAAATAACACTCTTTTCTGAAATTCCTTGTGGATTTGTTTGTTTGTTTATTTTTATATTGGCCGACCTCTCTGTACACCGGGATAACCCCCTACTCGTCTCGAAAGATGTACTCGATTCTTTAAAGTGCACACGAGCTAGTTGTGTACACTGGACCTAGGGTTTATAGTCCTTATCCAAAAAGACTTGTTCTACCACCAAAACAATGGAGTGAGTGAGCCTCGAACCCCTGCCGATGTTATGGCTACGGTTCCACTGTCTTAACCGCTCAGCCACCCCCTCACTCGTTTACACATTTAAACAGGGTATATATCAGTATCAAACTTACTAAAATTATATTGTCATTGGTCTAAAAATAACTATCTGTCTCTACAGTTTCTTGTCCTAAACTATTTACAAAATCAACAGTGGATGTGTTTGTAGTCTATGAGTGCCAAAATACATGGATAAACCTCTTTCCAGGGCTATTGTCTGTTTATTCAGGTAAGCATACAATACAATATGAAAAATTAAAATACATACCTTATTTGGACTAAGAAGAACAACTAAATTACAAGATATTTGTTGGTTTTCTGAGGAAGCTGAAAAAAAAAAGAAATGTATACAATAAATTATGATAATACCTGTTCCCATTCACACAGGTATGTGGTAACATGTTCTTCAGCAATGAAAGACATAGGGCGGATTGCTATAAGCGGTCTATAACCGGTCTTAGCGCTTAGCCGGCTATAATTCATGACGTAGCAAGTAGTCTTTATTTATAGACCATTGCTATACAGCGGTTTAACCTGTAAACGGTCTTTAAAATTAAAGCCTGCTCGAAGGAGTCTTAAAACAGTCTTAAACCTCTATTTTTGTTGCTTTTACGTATTATTTATCGTCAAAGACAACCAATTGAACGAGTTTTAAGTGTTAAATCAAATAATAATGGTGATTTTATTCTTATATAGGCCTAGAATGGATTTTCTCGCGTAGAAATGTACGTACTGTTATGATTGTGAATTGAACAAGCGTGACGAACATTACCATATTTGGTATTCTACGCGCAAAGTACGCCCTCAATTTGTTACTTTACGTGGTCTTATTTAAGACTGTTTTATAGCAATGGTCTATCAGGAATGGCTTTAATAAGACTGTCTATCTGATAAAGCCGGCTTTAATCGGGGAGTTAAGACCATCAGTTAAGACTGTTTTATAGCAATCCACCCATGACTGTATCTAAACAGAGAATTGGCTTCTGAGGGAAGTTTCCTTTTTTTCCCTATCATTTGATGGGAACAATGACATGTGCATAGCAAACAGGATTGGCATGATGTGAGGATAGGGATAATCTCCTCAGTGTGATGATTATGGTTGTAGATGATGTACTACAGTGTATAATATAACCTAAATCATAGAGATAAAACAAAATTCATACCAGTTTTAAGCATAACAAAATGATCAGCATCATCTCGGATATGGCTAACTGCAGCTATATTGTGTATTGCAAGCCTTTCCAATGGTTCCTACAAAAAAAGTATTTTAGGAAGAATAGCTTATTATGTAAATAATTTATAATACTGTAATTTTTATTAAATTCACATTACGGTACATCAGATTTTAATTAAACTGTCAATATGATCGCTACAATAGGCTTCTTTTCAAATTAGTATAATAAAATGATAGCTTTGTAAAATTCAGTCACTATTTTCTTCATTTTACAGTAAAACAAGCAATTCTAATTTTTCAACTTATAGTAGGACCTATGGGATCATAAATACAACTAACACTCTTGAGACAAACTATTCAGGAGACACTTTCCTGTAAAACGACCAAAGGAGATACGTTTAAACTGTACTGGCCAATAGCTACTGTATTCAGTGGACACCCCCATCCCTAATACAGGTTTTACTGTACTAGCAACGTACAAAAAAGTCAATACAATTTAGTAATTTAGGTAACAATACCTATTTATGTTTTTATTATCTACTATGTTTGAATAAGAATTTTGTTGTCATTACTGCATGTGCCCTATAAGACAGGCAAATGACAATTAGGTGACATTATTTTTAATTTTAAAATTTATTGAATAAACAATGAAATGATTATTAAGTTTTAATACCTCTCCATCTCTTCTAGTAATTTTTATTTGCCTGACAGACAAAGAGACAATTGCATCCAATGTCCTATCTTTTGTTTTTCTTGCCAATTTATTCTCTTTCTGGAAAAAAAAAATATAAACAAATTATATTTAAGACTGAAAGAAATTTTAAATATATCTTTAAAAATGAACTGATGTCTTTATCTTCATCGTTATGTCTCACACAATCATCATGTTGATTATTACGGAACTAGTTGGTGTGGTGGCAGTATTCACAGCCTATTTTGGTTTTGATTGTTAGGATTTATTTCTTATTTATTTTTTAAAAATTATTTTCCTTTCATTCATTCATTCATTCATCTTTTATTTCGGAAAAAAAAAAAAAAAAAAAAAAATGCTTTTATTTTCATTTTATATGTCTGTAGAAGCATGGAGGTTAGTAAATTTAAGTTAGTAAATTTTAAGTTTTAAAACAACAAAAAATTCGATCTGAAATAAGAGTAGCTTTAATTAATTAATAATTTTATTATTATTAAAAACATTATTGATATAAATCTTTATTATATTATAATTCTATGAACAGTTTAAACACTTGTTACAGAAATTATGAATAAATAAGTTTCTTCCTCTATCCAATTAGTAGTACTAATATGCTTTTCATAGAAAAAAACACACAATATTAAAATGATGATTTGCAATGATGGGTGTGTCTCTTTTATTTCCTGATTTATAAATGGCAACACATGTTCTTGACTTTGTAAATAACAAAGTACTAGTATTTATGACAGCATTTATTTGCAGTATTGAATGTGGTATTATTTATTATACAATACTGAACATGAATTTCCCTGATGGTGTTTTTATCAATTTCCTTACAAAATGAATGGTTGGAGTGGGTAGGGAATGGACTGGGGTAGGGAATGGATTATCAAGGCTACATTAATATACCCTTGGTGTGATCTGGAAACTACAAATTCCTTGACTTTGGCTCAGTGACCAAAAGTATGCTGTTAAATGGCAGGGGTTTTCAACAGTTTTTAACCGTGGGCTACTGTAGATTGTAATTTACAAATAATCTTGCAGGCCGGATCTTGAGTGAAGGAGAACCCCTTTCATAACATGTACTTTTATTTATTAATATTATTATTATTAAAGCATTTCTTTTACTGTATTTTGAGGTAGAATAACACACTATACTGTACATATATGGCCAGTGGGCAACACAAATCATACCCCTCAAACCAGACAGAACATTGAACAATGCCATTTATGTTTATGGGATTGGCTTAAGTTTTAAACAAGTTAAAAGATGCTGAAGGTGCTGAGTAACCCGAGCCACGAGATAAAATGTTTACAAATTTACTTACACGGCCTTTGTCCAGATATTCTAATAAACCTACACGTTTACTTGCATCCAGGTGGCGAGGAACATCGGTTATTACTCCTAAAAACTGAAGCAAAATAATTGGCAAATTAAAAAAATGAAAAAGGTACAGTTTTTCATTGTTTTATTTTATTTCACATACATCTAAGAGCGATATCGTCAATTTCAGGATGCCTTAAAGACTCAAATATAAATACATAAGATTAAAATATATATAACAATTCTTACTCATCAAAATGTACACAAAGTTAACGATCAGAAAATAAAAAAAAGAACAATTAATAACCTTAATTTTGAACATGGAAATATTGTTATAGAAAATGTTAAGTAAAATCATCAAGGGAAAGTCTATGAATGAAACCAAGTACAGTGCTCTATAGAAGATTTTAATATACAGTACAAATCAGTGATTCAGTTTAAATTTTCCTATTATAAAACGTATGTAATAGGACAAAAATATAAAAAAAAAATTATACATTAAGATAAGAGATATAAGATATATTTATTCTTCCAATAAATTTTGGAAATTTGCATCTTTGGCATTGACACATTAAAATACAGAGCTCTTAAAAACAGTTACCATACATAAAACATTAAAAATAATTTAAATACAAATGAGTTAAGAGATAAAATTACCGACGTACAGCCTGATTAAAATTAAATTGGATAAAATTAATTCTTATATCTATCATGGATATGGATGCTCCATCAACAAAAGAAGCTTAAAAAAGCTTAATATCCTAGACTGCGTTTTGACTTAATATTACGATTAGTAAAAAGACTTATATTTTGGCACATGTAGCGGTACATACAGTATGTATAATATTTGTGTGTAGTTTTTAGACCAAATTGAAACGCTGACTGGTTGACTAAAATAAAAAGACAATAAATACAGACTTGTGGCAGATCTAGACACTTATCTAAAAGCTACAGTTATAAAAAAAAGTAATTGCATAAAAAAGCATTATATTACAAAAAATGGTAACCAATTAAAATAATTCTGGTTTAGAATCAAACAAAAAGCTTAAACCGAGCTTGTAGAAACTGGAGGTCCTATAAAGTTAAGCAAATAATGTATAAAATATTATCTTAAGTTATATTTTTTTAAATGGTCACCGATTTAATGGTGACTGTGTGCTCTACACAGAATGTATTTACTTTTAGATTGTGCTATATCATTTAAACTCACATTAAAAAGAAAAGCAAATTTGTTTTCTATTCTTTAAGTACTACCCATTTTCTAACGACAAATTCAATTACATTTTACGTACCTGCACTGCATACTCAAATGTAATGCATTTACTAGCATCTTTTTTTTTTAAGTTCTAGTTGTTGGTTCAATTGTTAATCTTATAGTACTTAGTGATATTTAGTGTGATCAATGTAATCTCTTTTTTACATTTTGATGTTTTTCCCTCATGTGAATTAAACTCAATTCACCAATGAATAATAAAACATTTATAATAAATTCATCATCTAACAATAGCAGTTACCAGTGTTAGTCTGCGATGGTTTACAAAATATATACTTTGAATTTTTACATGTTAAGTGGGAAAAAATAATATTTTCTCCATTTCACTTATATTTGACCAGTGTCTTTATTTAGGAGTAAGCAACGATGAGTACTGAAAAGTGTTTTAAAATTAAATATATCATTGGTTGGTGCAGTGCATTGGGGATCATGATTAACTTTAACTGCAGTTAACATATTTTATGCTGCAATATTGTATGATTTTATTATTTGATTTGTTTCTTCAATGTAATTCCTTGCAATTAAACAGTGTGTGGGATTGCTTTTTGCATTAAACTTGAGTTGTGTATAGTAGTTACTGTGTGCAGTAGGAAAAATCATTTTTTGGACCAAGAATATTCAGTAACAATTAAAAGACAATTCAGCAACTGTATTACTATTATTACCTTAACTTCTAACTCTGTATAACTTTCAATAAGGATTGAAGCATCTATTCGATATTCTGGTGGATTTAGCACCGTTGAATGTAGCCTACGTCTTTCTCCTGAATCTGACAAATCTGTTTCTTGCAAAGTAGCTGAAGCTGATGGAAGAAGTCCTTTGATACCTGACTGTGCCTAGAAATGAAAATTAACAATTTTATTTAGAACCAATGCTGACCAGGCCAATAATACTACGACTGAGCCAAGTACAGTATAGCAGTTCACACAACACAACAGCATGTAGAAAATACACAGATGGAATGGGGAAATAAAAGGTATCTCCTTTCGTTCTGACCTTGGTCATCGCGGTAGTTGTTCGTCATGTGATTCATCATGTTGTCACAAACGGCAATTGGGAAACTAGTTGTCAAATACAGTGACAAATACATTAACACATTTTGAAAAATCAAAGTATTAGCGAACTGCAAGATTGAGGGTTTAAAATAAAATATGCATGCCACTGCTGGCTAACATTGTTCATTATAAATGAAGAGAGCTTCCTCACACCAAAGTGTAGGCCTATCATATATATTATTAGTATGTTTACGTACGATTTTATGTTACTGTAGTAGAAATATAAATATAACGTTTTTAATACCAGGGTTCTAAATAATAATAAACACGTGACACGCAATAATGGATGCTAACCAACCATGTTGTGTATAAATGTATACAAAGATATCTATACTAACATCAGCTTATGCTTATAAATAAATTTTATAATTGGATAATATAAAAGCAATTGAATTAATTATTTAGGTGAAAGATAACATTACCACTAGCATAAAAATGTAAACTAGCAGAGCAAACATTTCTTGTAGACACTTTCTTTCCTTCATGACGACATAAAAATACCAACTTGAATAAAAATGCACCGTATATATTTCCTGTAGCTAATTTATTCAATGATTTAATTACAAAATATTTTCCAAAAAATGCTAATGTTCAACATTAGGTCTGGCAGTATAGAATATAGATGCACAAAACACTGCACTTTCAAAACAGCCCACACTCCAGATATAATAGTACCAGTGTCTAGTGTAGTACTACTATCTATCTAAAGTACAAAAATGCATACAATTGGTGAAATCGGGTGTGTGGGTGTGGTCATTATTTTCTAAAAATCATCAAATTTTATGAATATTTCTTTATTACTGATTCATACTAATATGTATAATGACACGATTCGTACCGTTTTAGTTATCTTATATAAAGGCAGAAACACAAAAACAGTAAAATAATACGACCGGTTTTTGCTCAGATTCCAGCGGTTGGCCCTTACCACACTGCACTGGTGGTTTTGAAAAAAAACAACAATTTTTATACGATTAAATTCATCCTCATACCTTTTTTGATCCTGGTTTCCTTCTATGCTCTTCCATCCCCATTGCATGGTTTACTATAAAATAATGTGTATGGAGAGTGTACACATTTATATTATTTTTTATTGATTTTTAAAACTTTTCAGTTCCTGCGTTCTTTCTGTGTTTGTTGTTTGGCAGCAGCTCTCATTCAGATAGGCGGTGTGACCTCTATACCAATGTGTGAAATTATCATTGACATGACCTTTTGTTTTGTATCCGTTAGGTCAATGGTATCGCTTGACTGAGTATCGATTCTGGATTCGGTTATTTATTATTTATAGCCTAAATCATCCTATCAGGAGGCCAAGCCTAGGCCTAGATTTTTATCAAAAGCATTACAGCAGAACAGGAATGTATGTACTATAGTCCCTAGCCCCAGTAGCTAGGCCTAGGCCTAATACTTATCATATAAAGTGTAGGCCTACTACTACTGTCTGTACTGTAGTTTAATTAAATTTAATTAATATAGAAAAAAACAAAAGCAAGATGATGTAGGGCCTAGCTAGGCCTATAACTATTATAGGCCTAGCCTAGTATGGCCCTACTAGCTAGTAGGTTAGTAGTAGGCTAGTGGTATAGTTAGTAGGCCTCCCTAGGCCTCTAGGCCTAGGCTAAGCCTCTCTAGGCCTATGCCGAGTATCTAGGCTAGCTAGGTTTGGTTAGGTAGGTAGGGGCAGAAGGTCTGACGAAGGTCCAAAATGCACCTAAAACCATCACCGCAGCTGAGTGGGTGAATGCTTTTAAATTGGTGGGTAAGCTTGTGAGAGTGCAGTGGCACTACGGCCTGTTACGGTAGCATACGTATAAACTGTAAATATAATGTCGGGAGAATACTACGTTTATATACATTGATACTACAGTATTTCATTGAGAATTCAAGATTCTTGCTGTACAGTGGATATTTACACTGAGTATATATTTATTATGCACTTGTCAATTGTATGACCCACTATACCCAGGAGAGGTGCATCATTTGTCCGATGTGCATCATACCTTATGAATACCATGACACACCTGTGCGTAAAAAATATGACTTACCTTTAGGTGACCATGACGCACCCATTTTGACGCATTGTGACCATGTTGATAACGATATGGTGGGTGGTAAATTGACGGACATTTGACACATTATTGTTGATTGATTTGACATACCATTACCATCTACTGTAGGTTTTTTGACACACCCCTGCATCAATAATTATTTGTAAATGACTCTCCGACGCACTTTTTCTGGGGGTCATATAGTCCATTATATTTACAGGACATTTGTTTCTTTTTTTTTTTCAGATAATGTGTTTTGACGCTATATCTAACCTCACCATTGTAATAGCTTTAAGTGATGTAATTGAGCGCTTTGAAATTGTTTCTTGGTTATTATGGCTAACAACTCCAGTTGCTATTACCTTCCTCCTGCCATTAGTTATACTACTGCTTGTATACGGATGTGTACTATTTCTTCACTTCTACAAATCACGTCATAAACTTGTTGATGCGTATTCCAAAGGGTATTGGGATGCGGCAAAGGTTAGCATTGCAACATTTTGGGAAGTACAAGGCAAAATATGGCATGGTAAGTTTTAGTGAAAAAGATATAAAAATGTTGTTAATGTTTTATATGTTATAATATTTCTTTTTGCAAATTAAGTGTTGTTTTCTCATATCAGCTACCATAAATAGTCTTTAAAATATCTAAACATTCTGTAATTTGAATTTTGAATAAGACAAAATGAAATTTATTTTATTAGCTAAAAAAGAGATCTGTCTGGGTAAATTTCTAAACACTTGATTGCTTAACCAGGGAGTTACATTTACCCTGCATGGTAACAATGCTTTTATTAACCTCACAGTAGTTCGTTATTAGGGAGGTTTCGCAACCTTACGAATACGATAACGAAAACGGATACGTCATACATTTGTGAAACTTTTGAGCTGATCCCCATTTCATATTCGTAAAGCGTATTCTTGTTGACGAATATCACCAGTCATATTCGTAACTACAAAATGAGTATAGTTTTTGATCTATTTTGCACATTTTGCATTTGAATCAGGAATGATTCATGTTTATTGAAAGTAATTTACTAAAGTAATTTACTAAAATGCCAAGTCAATTTTTATAATAGCAGTTTTTAAAGTCCTCACTCGCTTTGATTTTACGCTAGGCCTAGGCAGCCAAGTACCTGCGCTTCGCTCAAATCATAGTCAATAGAAAGCTCAAATTTACCGCAGTCATATTTTGGACGCGCCTCAATATTTCGTTGCCATGCGAAACAGATTTTTTTATGGCTTACGAAAACGAATACGTGTGCGTGACGTATCCGTTTTCGTTATCGTATTCGTAAGATTGCGAAACCTCTCTATTGTTTGTACATATTGTAATAAAAATCAGTGAGCGAAGATTAGTAACTAACAAATGCGATAATTTTACAATTGTGAACTTTATAATAGAAACCCTCAAATAGATATCCTACAGTAGTTACAATGTAAAACAGATTTGTTTTTATGATCAATATTGTCATATATTTTCTATTACAGGTTATGAGATAAGAGGCTTAGAGAAGCTCCCTACAGATTCTGGAGCTGTGTTAGTGTTTTACCATGGAGCAATACCTATTGATTTCTATTATATATTGTCTAAAGTGGTTCTTTATAAGGAAAACACAATGCATATTATAGGTGATCGCTTCCTTTTCAAAGTTCCAGGTTAGTGCACAATAACCTACCACTATTATTATCATATTCATTCACAGGTACCAAGTTAATTTTACCAATGTAAACGCAATTATACATTATAAGTTCACTATGCAACATGCATATTAAATATGCATTTTAATAATAATAAATATATAGTTATGTGAGTCATCATATATTGGTAATAATTCTAAATTGGATAGTAATAGGCAATTATTTAATAATTCTCATCTATCTGGTTGATAAATCTGAGTATGAATTTCGGGGATGAACATAGTAGAAAAATATACCCAATTATTTCCATGGTTTACGTACCATCATTAGTGTATGCTCTAATTAATTGTATGCAAATTCACAAATTAAGTGACCATGAAAATTTAGAGTGTGTTCAATTTCAAATCATAATTATATTATTATAGCATATGACTATTATAGTTTGTTTGTTTAGTATCCGACGAATTGAATGTTTGTGACTTTGATGGCGAGAATAATTAATTTTTTTTGGAAAATTTGTTTTATAACATCTAAAGTAGATTTTTGTAAAAAGTAGCTATAAAAAGAGTGAACACATCAGTGTAATTGTAAAAGGCTTCCTACTTTCTAGGTGTTTTATGTGGTTATCAGATAGTCTATATTGTTTTGACAAATCTGTAACATGACCACAGTGCTGATTTTGCCATTTTTTCTCTAACTGACATGCACAATATGTTTGCATCCACATATTTCAATTGATTATTTATTTAATATCATATAAATCAACAATTAATCAAGTAATCAAATGAAGTAGGATCTACTTTTGTTATCAATAGTTTTTTTTCTTTTAGGTTTTAAATTGTTAATGCAGGTATTTAACGTAACAGTTGGCAGTTGGGAGGAATGTACGGACATGTTGAAGAAGGGTCATCTACTTGCCATTTCACCTGGCGGTGTACGGGAAGCATTTTTTAGCAACGAATACTATCAACTAAAATGGAAGAATAGGATAGGATTTGCAAAGTGTGCTGTATCCGCCCAAGTGGTAATAACCCTTTTTGTTCTAACATTTTACTGCCAAGCCAAACCTCTCAAATCTCCTGTTTTGTTACTAATAGTTACTTAATATCACTCTCAATGTTTGTTAATAGTATTTAAAGAAAAAGTATAGTTCTTTCTATTGTTTGACTATCAATCATCATCATCAATCATACACACATTTATTCAGTTATTTGACAACAACTGGGGCCAGCACTAAAAGCAGTAGCTTGTCTCATGAGGGCCCCTACAATACAAATATGCAAAATACATAAAAAGAAATACTGTATAAAACAATAAACAATAAAATAAGTAAAAAAAATCGAAATAGATAAAATATGAAGTCTCATTTTTGTGCTAAAAGAAAAACAGAAATACGAATGCTAAAGTTTGCAATTACAATTCAAAAAGTTTGTACTGCTATTCACTTGGTTCTGAGATAGAGAATTTTCTTTTCTCAATTGCAAAAATATATGCTTTTCAAGTAAGCTATTAATTTTTTAATTATAAATGAGCATTATCTACTAAATTTGTCAATGCTCTCCAATGAAATGTTAAGTGTAACATTTTTTGTGTGTTTTTTTTTATTCCAGCCAATAATTCCAATTTTCACTCAAAACTGCCGTGAAGCATTCCGAGCCCTTAGTTTTGGTCGTCCTATTTTTAAATGGTTGTATGAGAAAACAAGACTTCCAATTGTGCCAATATATGGTGGATTTCCAGTTAAATTAAGGCAAGTGAATTGATATAAAAGAAGAATCATTGGGCTTGTTCAGGCTTAGTTATTAATAACTGGGTAAAGTTAGTGTAGAGATTCATCTGGATCTCTGTATAGTATTCATACATTTTTTCTCTTGGATGATGATCCAAAGGGAATAAAACCAAGCTTTACTCGAGCTTTCGCTGGTTCAATGACACATTCATGAGTGATTCCATGTCCTTGGAACTGTTACAATGAAATCTTTTAGTTGGTGTAGCGCCATCTATAGAAGTTACATGGACTCACTCATGAATAAGCTGTGTTGTTGAACCAGCGAAAGCTAGAGTAAATACGTATGGTTACAGTAGTTCCTACCCACTAAAGTTAGCGATAACTGTACATAAGAAACCAACTTTCTAGGAACTCAGGACTTGTTTCCGCAGCCATAACAAAATTATCAGATAATTAATACAATAATCACATTATCAGACATTACCAAACAACCACAATCACAACGCAACGATTTGTTGTTCAGGTCAAAAGTTAATAATTATCGCATTTATTTGATAAATATCTGATTTGAATGAGTTAATTATTGGTTACCGTAAATTGTGGCTGCGGAAACATGGCCTTAGCCTAAAGTAGAACATGTGCAATCCACGCAACTCAACTGTGCGTATGTCAACCTATTTTGTGTTACTGTGAATTGAGGTCCATGCGCCTTAAGTTGCTTGGAGCGCATATGTTTACACAGTTGAGTTCTGTGTCGACATAAGCCCACCTTTATTATGCACCATGGAGACGATTTCAAATCAAGTTACGTTTAGAACTAAAGGATGAGTTTTCTTGTATTTCAGGACATTTATTGGTGATCCAATTGTATGCAAAGCAGGAACCACCGCTGAACAGCTTGCATTAGAGGTACATTTTAAAACATAAATTATGATGCAACTAATGAATGTTTATGAGTGCAATGGTACAAATATTTTCATTGTTTGACAAACTTTGTATAAAAAAAAAATAGAAAAAGTTATCCATTACACTACAGAGCAAAAATATTCCATTGCACAAATAAAACATTCATTATTTTTTTATACGTGTAAATTAGATTTTTGTATTGAAACTAGATTTTTTGTCAAAGGGCATGATTGCATATTTTTTATTTTATTTCCAAACCTAACCAACAGCAAAATTAATTGGCCAATAGCAGGAGGGTATCAACATGCACTGTACAAATGTAAATATAGTACAAATTTGCACTCGAATATATTTTAAAGTGCACTTTTGTTGATTTAGCATGGGGTCGATGGAGTATGAGTGTGACCTGCTTAGATATAATATGAAATAAAATGATTTTGAAGAAGAGAAGACTAAATGCCCATACAAAAAAATAGAAAAAGTTATCCCTTACAGAGCAAAAATATTCCATTGCACGAATAAAACATTCATTATTTTTTTCTACTGTAGATTATATTGTAAAATTGTGATTTATTTATTTTCAGTGCCGCAATGCTTTGGAACAACTCATAGTTGAACATCAAAAGATACCAGGTAGTATACTACATGCACTGTTTGAGAGATTTTAATGACATCTCAGTATCATATATTTTATATGTTATAACCTTGTTTTAATCTGAAATTAATTTTATTATTAGATTTTAATAGAGGATTCTCGGTACTGTATCTATTTCACAGTATTTGTTTATATACAAATACAGTATGTGTCTGTGTGTTGGTTAGGTAAGCTCACATCTCATGTTTTACATAATGTGACTCTGTATTTACAGTATGATACAGGACATATAATGCCATATATGGAGATACAGTACAGAGAGAGTGATTTGTTGATGAATCGATATTATAAAATAAATGTACATATGTAATTTTAGCAAAATATCCCATACCTATATAATGTAAGAAACAATTTGGTAGTTTCTCATTTTAGTTGATAGGATAATTAGTTTTAATTCAGATTTTTCTAAGCATAGATTACTATTTGTGATATATAAATATAATATCAAATTAATACATATTGTTGTTATCATTGACACATTCCAGTTTATGGGAAAGCCAACTGAATGTATGGCAATTTGCTGCATCACGCAACAACTTTACAATTTAAGAACTTTATTTAGGGTGTACTCAGGGTGTATAGTAATAAGCAACACAAGTTAAAAAATATTTTAAAATACAAATTTAAATACAGTATCCATCTAATACTAAAGTTTGGTTCCCACTTTGACAAAATGTAAGGGGGTAACTACGTGAAACGCAAGTAAGATTATCACAAGGGACAGTTTGGATGATCCATTGCTTGTGATTCTGCGCTTACACCCTTGTGTTGCATCCTAGTGGGAACGGAGCCTAAAGTTGCAGTGCGTTCCTGTATAAATGTACATTCATATCTGTTACATTCCACAAAGTAACAACATCAAGTTAAATTCATGTGTACTTTATTTACATCAATGATGGTCTGTTACACATGCACATTGATCCTCTCTGTATTAACAGTGAACAGTGGATACAAACTTACAACATATTTTATATCATTTTAAATTACTTAACTTTTTTCTAAATTATCACGCATAACAACCATTACAGCGCCACTTAAGTATTTACTGTAGATACAAAAAAAAGTATATATAAATATAAATTTTGTTGAATTGTTGTTTATTAAGTGTTGCATAAAGTTATGTAATACTATATGTACTGTAGGCCACACTATTTTGTACAATTATGAATTATTTTGGTTAAAAGTGCAATGTAACAAAAAACGATGTTACAGTAAGTGATAACTAGTTAATTTTAAAATTGTTTAAGGCGTTTGTAAGAGTAGACAAACATAGCTATTTAAAAAGAAATCGTAAGAAGAACTCCTTGACTGACAGGGATTATTTTTCTGGAAAATTACTCAGAATTCTAAGATTGCTCTTAATCATTTATTCGGTATGGTATATTCATTAAAATCATCGTAGCCGAATTGCGATAGAATTTTAATAATTTGCAAAACGGATTATAAAATAACAACTTTGATTTATACAATTTATGTTTGTTTATAAACATATGTGATCTTTATAAAGCTTTTGAAAGATATGATTTATATAGAAGGTACACGCGATTTACTGAATTTATATACAGGTATACGTAAGAATAATAATCGAGTATATAGCCAGAATAATCTAAACCTTAGAAATAAACCTTAAAACACAACTGAATCGACTAAACACAAATTACAGAACTTAGAATACTAATCCATCGCTTTTGATTAGTCAATTCGCTTGCTTTGCGGCGTTGTGCGAACCAAGCTGTGGAAATGTTATAATATAGATTTATAAAATAGATAAATCATACTTTTTATGTATGCAAGAGCTAAAAATATTGTCAAGCATTTTTTTCTTTTGTTTACGTTAAATAGGCCTATCTGTAGTAGGAAATTATATAAAATATATGCACTAACATTTTAATTTCTACCAACATCATAATGGTACTATCTTATGATAAATAAATGTACTGTTTACAGTATATTAATAAAAATGATACATAGATTTTATATACAGTATTGTGTACTTTAACCTCCAAGATCTTTTTTTGAACACAATTGTTCCTCGATACATTCCATCTCGTTGCCTTCGCTCCTCTGAAAAATCATTGCTATCTGTTTCCAGACTATGACTTGCGTTGGATGTACCCTTTTCTTTGTTGCATCCTCTCCAACCATGCTGTAAACATTGCTACAGAAAATGAACTACATCAATGCATCAATCAGCCATATAGTCACTCAGTCTATTTATGAGAACCTGACCATTAGATTGATAAGTACGATTTTTAGATACTGTCACGAACTCCTATTACGTATGTGACATAAAAGTATACACACAAAATCCACAAAGTTGTAAAATAACCCAAAACAAAGCTTTAATCTCAATCAACTTTCAACAATCCAGTATACACTTTAAACATCTGCTTCACAATAACTTTTACAATCCAAAATCGAACCTTCTTCAAAATATATGCTTCAATCAAAAATCCTCCCCCTCCTTACAATTGTCATTCTTCCCCTTATATACAATATGTTCATAACCTTCTAGATCATTCCTTATACTTCTTACTCTATTGGATTACAGTTTCTATAAATAGTATACTTCTTGAATGTTCTTGATTAATTATACATTGTTTCTTAATTTTAAACATGTATACCCTTATTCTATAATGTTCATATAGATACTAACTATGTTACTAGTAATTTTATACAGATACAAAAATTAATATGATCATTGTTTAAGGAATAGACTTTTTGATCGTGTAGAAAGAAAGGCTAAATTTTCAGTTCAGAGAACCCAGCCCGTGGAACAACAGTCATAACCAGATAAAAGCGCCGCTTCTATCTGATCTCTAGTTGCCAATTCTCTCCCATAACTAGAACATCTATTCTTTGCATCTTCATACGTAAGACTATATCGTTCACTTCCAGTTACGGCAATCACACGATGATGGGGAAATGGATCTGGAATCGTTGTCAGGTTCAGCAAGGGGATGTAACACATACCAA
This sequence comes from Antedon mediterranea, assembly GCF_964355755.1. NCBI lineage: Eukaryota > Metazoa > Echinodermata > Crinoidea > Comatulida > Antedonidae > Antedon > Antedon mediterranea. Next base: position 23,635,505 of record NC_092675.1, read on the forward strand.
AATACTTCGTTAATGGGTCGTTTAACTTAATGTAATTACCAGTCGGATAAAGCCAAAAGTCTCCAGGAGTAGGCCTATTGTCACCAGCAGAGCAAGGATATCCACCCAACCCATTTAAATACCAGCCGTTTGTACAAAGACCGACGCCCACTGAATAAGATGCGTTATTTCATTTCATTTCATTTTCATTTCTTTATTCGACAACAAGCGGTCCAGGGATTGCGACAGCAACAGAGCACCATAACACATTTGTGTCCGCAATCCCTGTAACATACAACTTAATACAAGTTAAAAATGAATATAAAGAATACAGAATATATAAAAAATTTAATTAATTTGTATTACTGTGTTACACCATTTAAAATACTCCTATACAATTAAAATAAATTTAGCGTTGATCAAGCAGATATTTTTTCAATTTCGACAGGAAATTTTTAAAAGGAAGAGTAACTGCTTGATCTTTGATTATGGAGGGTAGTGATGACCATATAACAGGAAAATTGTTGATAGACGAATATTTTAAAGTATCGGTACGTGCAAAAGGGTGGACAAATGTGAGTAATTCAGGATGGCGTTGATTGATATGGATATTGTTATTTACAGTACTACAAAAAGTTACATTATAAAAACAACGAAATAAAAAGGAAATTAAAATCATTAAACGTCTATCACGTAAAGATAACCAACCCAAAGTTATTAAACGTTCGTCGTATGATATAGGTCCGCAGTGGGGTCCCAGAATACGTCTAGAGGCCCGTCGCTGAACCTGTTCGAGGCGTTTTATGTGTCCTCCATTTCTGGGGCCCCACGCCGGCAAACCATACTCTAGAATAGGTAGCACCAAAGTTTTGTACAGACACGAAATCGCGTCTGGAGAGCAATTTCCGGCTACAGAAAAAATAAAGCCTAACATTCGATTAGCTTTAGATATTAGATTATCAATTTGAACATTCCAATTCAGTTTAGAATCGATATGTACTCCTAAATGTTTATGGCTATCAACCACCGCAATTGTCTCACCATTAAGAAAGTACAACGGCTTAACAAAGTTACGCTTTCTGGTGATATGCATTAATTTAGTTTTGTTGACATTGAATTTCATTTGATTCTTATCAGCCCAATTAGATAAAATATTTATATCATTTTGCAAATTAACAATATCGTTGGCATTTTGTCTGTGTCTATATAGTATTATATCATCTGCAAAAAGAAAACATTCAGAAGAAACATTATGATTAACATCGTTCACAAACATATTGAATAAAATTGGACCAAGACAACTGCCCTGAGGTATACCCGATGTGACTGGAAGTACGGAAGAAGTAGCCCCCCTGAAACAAACTTTCTGATTCCTGTCAGTCAAGTATGAAGATATCCATTTCCAGATATTACCTTGAATATTAAAATTTACAGCAATTTTTGTTAATAAGATGTCGAATGGCATTTTATCAAATGCTTTGCTCATGTCTAAAAACAGAGTATCAATAATTGCTGGCTCACGTTTGTCAAGAATTTTTGACCAGTGATAGGTAACATTATTGAGTTGAGTTACGCAAGATTTATGTTTGACAAAACCATGTTGATTAGGGTTAAGTAAACCGTTGTCATACGTAAAGTTATTAATGTTATTTACGATAATCTTCTCTAAAATTTTACACACCAATGAGGAAAGGGCCACTGGTCTATAATTAGTTATCGCTGCCTTATCGCCAGATTTATGAACTGGAATAGTATTTACACATTTCCAATCATTGGGCACAGTACCAGTATTAAGAGAAGTACGATACAGCAACCAAAGGGGATAGGCAATTGAATGCGATATCGGCTTGAGTAATTTGACTGATATTAAGTCTGGTCCAGGAGCGGAATTAGACCGAAATGTAGATATGGTGTTAATTATATCATTCGGACTAAATGAAATATCAGCAAGTACAGGGAATTTAAGAGAACAGGGGGGAGGTTCGTTAAAATTAAAATGAACGTTAACATCATTAAAAATAGAAGTAAAATATCGATTAAAACCGTTTACAATGTCTTCAATGTTGGAGTAATAAGAGTTATTCGTTGGATTAATAAATTTACTGGGTAAAGAAGATGAACGTTTGTCTTTCACAAACGCAAAAAAACGTTTTTTATTGTCAGCGGATCTGAATAGATTGTTTACATAATCCTTATATGATTTCCTGATGGCATAGTGAACTTTGTTTCGCCATTTCTTGTGAGCATCCCAGTGTTCTTGTATGCCAGAGCGTCTAGATTTTTTAAAAAGTTTCTTTTTCTTCTGAATCATACGTTTAATATCCTTAGTTATCCATGGACTGCTCTGTTTACGTGCTCTGCTTTTGACCCTCGGGAAACTATCGCGAACTGCGGCATCAATAATGTCCATGAAGCCACTCCATGAAGCGTTTACGTCATTTTCGTTAAGGAACATACTCCAAGGTGCCAAATGCAAGAGATTATTTAGATGATGGAAGTCACCGCTGTTCCACTTAATAAATGAGCGTATTGTGGATGTAGTTGGTAAATAGAGACGACAATCGATATCAAATTCAATTGCATGGTGGTCGCTCTCGACTGGATTGTCAACGACGCTTATATTTCTTACTGAGGATCCCGTGTTTGAGAACACGAGATCTATCTGTGAGCCATCATTAGCGTTTGTGGAAGGTCGGGTATTTTGGTTTACTAATTGATCGAAACCATACATGTTTAACACGTCGATGAATTTATGTGGTGCATTTGGCCAATTGATATTAAAGTCGCCCAAAACGACAACCGATTCATATTTATGGAATGAATGTTCTTGGCTAGCTAGTGCAAATTCAAATTGATCCCAATAAGAAACAGTTGAGTCTGGGGGTCTGTACACAAGGCATAACAGATGCGATTTGTTGTGACATGTGATAGAGACCCATAACATTTCAATGTTCAGTTCAGATGCAATAACCTTTGATTGCAATGTGCTGTTTATACCAATCAGTAAACCTCCGCCAAAACTTCAAAAGGAGTCGCTAGCCTACCACCGAAGTTGGCACGGCACCTAGTCTCAGATTCATAAGCGTTCAGTTTATCTGAGTTAAAACTTGTTAGCCTTATGATTCGCTGATTTGTTGGTATATAATCAACTGAAGGTAGATTATCTCCTCTGTAACAATAATATCCACTCTGATATGGTTTGTCTGGAAAAACATTACTGCGTCGTTCGGGTGAATGTAATGTACATTTGTCTCCAGAAATTTCGGTGAATGCAATCTCGCCACTTATGAGCCAGCCCTCAGTACAGTTTTCCATACGAGGTTGGTAAGCATTGTAAAGTTGCTCATATGATGCCAGAGAACCTAAGTTAGTAGTACATTTGCCGGAGGCTACTTCGTACGTGGAATACGTTGACATATAATGGGTATCATCTGAAGAAGACAAAGTACAACCTCAACACATTTACCACATGTCACTCTATGGCTGCTAAGAAACATGTCATAAATTTGATAAATAATAAGTCAAACTATTGGTTACAATTAAAATAAATTAAGAAAAAGTAAAATCGTCATATATTACAATAAAAAAACATCTTTCTTTTCCAACCAATTTTTATAATCCGAATGATAATGTGCAATTGAGACTGCAACAGGCTGCAAAAGTCTTTTTGAATAAATGTGTGTTTAAGGTTTAATGGGCCAAATTCGAACATAATATATCTATAAAATAATGTGCTGCCATATTGTACTGCCTGATGGCATGTATATTGGCACAAGAAATTTAAATCTAAAAATCGTAAACATACATTTTACAAGGAAATCTATCTGACGGCACTAAATCAATTAGAGGGGGAATTGGTGCTGTGTGCCCTTTGATATTGTTCAATTGAAAGATTTAATTTGATATTGTTCCTTGATATCTCAACTTGTTGATGATTTGCGTAATTGAGACAGTATTCTTATAGGGCCTATACAATTGAATTAGTTTCGATACAATTTTCCATTTATCACTAAGAACTGAGTTAAATACAAATGCTCTGTAATGAAGACTATGACTTGTCTTTCGATAACAACAATAACAGTCATGTCTGCATGTTTCTAACCAACAAGAAGTAACCACGTGGGAAATGATGGAAGAAATTTGCTAAATAATTTTAATCAGGTCGGTGAAGGGAAGGGAGGAGCAATATATCCCTCACTAAGCTACAACTCAAACTCCACTTCAACTTTCAGTTGAATAATGAATTAAATTATTGTATAGTTGAACATCATCATTGCCATCACCGCCGTCATCATAGTCAATTGCCTTGATTAATTGAACCATAACTACAGTGCGTGTTTGCGTGTTTGATTCTTTGTAGGTTTTTGTGGTAATGTGTAAACCAAATTGAAATATACTCACAATTTTTGAAACTTTGATCCAACACCTACAAATATTAAATAAATATTGTCTTTGTACATAAAGAACGATCGTAATGAGCAAACTGATATGGAGAATTATTCTTAATTAATTTCAATACCACAATAAATAACATGAAACAAAATACTGTAAAATGTTCTGGTAGACATGATCATAATTCTAGTCATTATCACAGAGGGCCGGAACATTTAACTGAATTTTACAAACAAAAGAACTGAGAGGATTTGTTTTTACATTTACGCAAAACTTAGAATCAGTTAGAAAGTTACCGTTAAATAATAATAATAATATTAGACCTTAAGTTAAAAAATATGAATTCAAATTCAGTTACCTTTTCTATGTATTCGAATGAATTGTCTTGCTGAAAATTTTCTTTACCTGCTTTGTCTTGTACTTCTCTGTTTATTTTACACAAGCGATCACGTTTACTGTAATTAACCGACCAGCAGTAGACCTTTCTTGAACAAGCCAACAAGCAACCCATACGATTGATGTTAACAATTTCGTAACTCCAACCCAGAAGTTTACGTTGCGGAAATGTTTTGTAGAGATGAGAAGTTGCCATCGAATTATCACTAAACAGTGTTAATATTGAAATGATGAGACTGATACAATTCATAATGGTGGCGAATAGTTTTATCTCTTGTTCGGACTTAGGAGATTTGAAAACTGATTCACTTATGAAACACACACAGGTATTTTGGTAGAGTTAATATAATAATATAAGAAATCAATATCTGCAGTAAGCGTATTGGTTAAAGATGAAAGTTACTGTTTAGTAACATTATGTTCCTATCTACATTATTACCATTGTTCGATATAATTATTGCCTAATGGTTTAATGTTATTTACTCTAAAGGTAAATTATTCTCATTGAAACATCAATATCACGAATAGATAAATGTCATGTGATCCCTTTAGGTGACAAGCCAAACCACACCACACCAAAAAGAACGTGTGCTTGTGTTCTGATATTTTGTTCTTAGGTGGATGGAGATTCTGTCTCATGTCTCAAGTTTTTAGTTAAACTAAATATCCCCCGAAAACCTTTTCGATGGGCTGACATCACATTAAAGCTAATAATCAAAAACTTTATTGAAAAGATGGCTGCAATGGATCAAATACTACAAGAAATGCCAAAATGCAATCACACCAGGCATACTATAATATTACATAAAAAATCAATAACACAGCTATATAATAATGCACATACGTTCTTACTTATTGTTTACATCAATATCGGTAATTGCTGATTTTTATTAGGATTTCTTGTGCATTTTAAACTAAATGTAATTGCTATTTTAGCTATAATGCAATGCTTACTACTATAAATTGATTAAGAAATTTTTTCAATAATGATAATTGTGGTAGACTAATCAATAATAACTATTAGTTCATGAAAGCACATTCATATTCATATTCCATTGTAGATTAAATTTAAATTATTATTTATTTCAAGGTTTTTAACAAATAATTTAAAACATGTCGTAAAAACAGAGATTACCGTCAAATGGGATAACATTGGTAGTTTTTTGGGGGTTTTTTCCAATGTAACTTCTAGCTATCAATACCATTTAGGAAATTTTTCTCTTATTTTACCAATCATTGGCCAACTATTTGAATAAAAAAAAATTTATTTTATTTACGTACATGGGGTTACCCTGCGGTTTGGGGCAACTTTGGCAGGTATTAAAAAATCACAGAAACAGAGATAGATATGGGTGTTTAACAAATACAATTGCAAATTTATGTTTGTTTTAATAATTCAAACAGAGATTACGGTAACTAAAAAGAATCAACTGATGATTATCATACGGTAAATTTAAGAAAAAACCTTCATGTTCTACAGTTACTTGTCTACCGACTGAGACCCTTTTCTACCAATACACATTCTTCTGGAATTGTGACTGTGACATTCGTGTGTTATGGATGGCCCTGTTACTTGACATGAAACAACCCCACAGTTTATTGTCTCTAGACGAGAACCGCTTTAAAGAAAAGGACTCGGACGTTTATATTTTTTTCTGGCGACGGTGATCTGGAAATTCGTTTTGTTTTATTATTAGGCCTAATGTTTAAAAAAAATGTCTTGTCTTTTTCTCATAAATGACAAAATAAACAGATAAAAAGATGTATTGTCCTCATGAAAAAATGTTTTTGTTAAATGTTTTTGTTGAATATGACATTTCAATGTCACATAGTTTACTTTGACAAAAAATTGGATGAAAAAAATATTTTACCTAAAAAAAAACCCCACTGAATTTAAAGCAAATTTCATAGTCAAGTTTACTGGAAGTCAATTTTGTTGAATTGTCCCCTAAAAAATATTTTGTTGCTGAATCATACATAATAATTTACTTTGACCGAAAATGGGATCAGAAAACAAATTTATATACTGTACCTGAAAAAACTGTAATAAAGCAAACAAATTGTCAAATTGGCTGCTAATTGGTTTTTGGTTGATTTTAACCGTTTGGTCGTTTTTGAATAAAAGTGATTTTTTCTACAAAATTGATTAATTGATTAAAACTAAAATGGCCTGATCAAAATCTGATTTTTATTAATCTTAATTTGTATGTTTTTTGGGGACGGACATTCATTTTTCTATTTATTTTGTTTGAAACCATTATTTTTTTATCACGGAAGTGATTAACTTAATTAGGCCTAAAACTCCGAAATGGCCTACCATTTTTTTTTGTAATCTTCATTTTTCATGTTTTTAAGCCTACAGCTTTAAATTCAGCCAACGACTCATTAACTGGTAGCCAATTTGGCTATTTTTTTTTGCTTTGAATTACAGTTTTTTAGGTAAATATTTTTTATTCAATGCAATTTTTGGTCAAATCAAAGTGAATAAAAATTGCATCGAATACAAAATTAATATTTAGGCCCTTGATGGCCACCTACAAATTATTTTTTCAGGGCGAGTGTCTTTCAAGAAGCTAGCATGAAACTTGAGGGCGCTTGCGTTTTTGATCTCTTTCAATCGTCATCGAGCCTTCGATCCTTCAATCTTCTTCTCTTGGTGGTGGAGGTTCACTTCAGGAAAAATCCTTTGTTTTTGTAGGCCTATGATGCTAGGCTTCGCCTACGTTATTCCTGTGTACATGCAAAGGGGAGTGTGCTTTCTGCTGAAAATTAAAAAATGATGTGAAAGAATGCATCATGGTTTTATAACAATTGAACACAACTTTCTTTTAATTTTCGTTATATTTTAATTTCTTTGACTAGGCTAGGCCTAGCCTTTAGGCCTCTCTCTAGCCTATCTCAGCTAGCTAGGCTAGTCTGTCGGGGGTAAGTAAATTGATAACTGTTGTGCCTATCCATCCTAACTAGCTAGGCATAGGCCTAGCACATGCTACTAATACTAGGCCTACTTAAACATAGGGTTAGACCTTCTATTATAATTAGTGTACTATAGCCTAGTCTAGGCCTAGTACTAGTAGTAGGGGCCAGGGTCTAGGCTAGGCTAGTAGTAGCAGGAAGTATTATAATTAATTTAATTCCTAATAAGCCTACTAAGGCAAATCTGAGTAAATAGCATGGCTGTCAGTGTCAGTGCGTGTCTGCTTCATTTGTTTTGGACTTGTGGCAGCAGTGTGGGTGAATGTTTGTTACATTGGATTAAGCTCGAGTCGAGAGATTGAAGTGCGAATGTATGTGGAATACTGTATGTAGCATCAAGAATTCCATGATGTGGTCAATTTTCAACTGGAGACTTTCTAAACGACCATTGAATACATCACAAAGCCATATCCCAAAAAAATGTTTATAATTTGTGTATACTAGGCCTGTTCTGTAGCGATTTTCCAGCACAAGAACAGACATTTTATATTTCTCCCAAAGTTTCTAATAAAGAATTTATTTTCAATTTCTACAGGTAAACCTCAATATGGCGACTAATTTTTCACAATGCAATGGAAACGCTTCCTCAGACAGTAATCATAAAACCCCGGTTAAAATTGTTAAAAATATGGACAACTTAAAATTCACAAGATTTGATGCCCTCTTTATATTTGGGGGTATGTGGACGTATATAGCCGATCTCGTAACAGATGTATTAGTAGGATTCAAATATCTGAAAGAACAACACTATTGGTGGTGTGGTTTAACGTTTTTCTTTGTAATTTTTCCATCATTAACATTGCAATATTTAAGTCTTCGTTGGTTTGTTACGGATGATCAGAGGAGTCGAGAAACTCCAATTCAAACATCAGAACAGACGCAAGCCCGTCATTCTAGCTTTGCAAGTAAACTCTGGGAATGGACCAGTTGGCTTCTTACTCATGTACTTCAACTTGGAGCTGTCAATAGGTACAATAACTGTTATAATTCCTTAATATAATTTGAGAATGACATATGTTCCTTTTACAAGATTAACTAGAAATCAATTTTTGTTTCAATAGCTGGACCTAAATTATGGAATGATCTCCCTGATAAAAATAAAACTTTAAAATAATTACTTTTAAAATATCTGTAAAACGTTGGCCATTTAAACAACTTACTTTTGTTGTGCTCAATATTTGATCTCTTTTTTTGACTTATTTTATTGTTTACTGTTTTATACAGTACAGTATTTCTTTATGTATTTTGCATATTTGTATTGTAGGGGCCCTCATGAGACAAGCTATTGCTTTAGTGCGGGCTCTAGATATTATTGTCACATAACTGAATAAATGTGTATGAATGAATGAATGACATACTGACTTACACCTCTAGTACACAATGTAAGGATATACAGTAATGTAGAATACACCTTTAGTACACAAATAATACATAATGCAGCAATTTAGCCATCAGTGACATTGGATGATCCATTACAGGTGCTTGGTCATTTTAATTGCATTGCATACAGTACGTCCAAGCAGTACGTCCAAGCAGTGCGTCCAAGCAGTACGTCCAAGCAGTGCGTCCAAGCAGTGCGTCCAAGCAGTGCGTCCAAGTGGGAACCAAACTTTACTATGCTAAGCCAAATCGTTGAATGTGCAAATAATGTGATGATGAGTGAGTTTGAGATTAACCAGAAACCTATATTGATTTCACAAGATTGAAATGTTTTTCCCTATTTTTTTCCCTTTAAATTCTACTTGATATCATACGGGTAACTAATTCCCTTGGTATCTAATCTTGTGAGAGCTAAATTGAAGGATTTTAGTATATTTATCAAACCATTTGTTTATTGCAGGTATATTCGAACATTACGTTATGGTTTTAAGAGCCGTTTGAATCAGAAATATTATCGTAACATGGTGTATGAATATCGTGACGTGACAATGCTTCGATTAATTGAAGCATATACAGAGTCCGCACCTCAACTTGTCCTCCAACTTTACATTATGGTGAAAGTCAAAGATCAAGGCTGGCTAACAAGTGAGTAAACAAATATTCTTAATAAAATTCATTGTCATTACGAAAAAGTCATGTAAATTTAACACACATTCTCTTTAAAGAAAGACAATATCAAAACTTTTCATTACGAGAAAGTCATGTAAATTCAACACACATTCTCTTCAAAGAAACACAATAAGTAAGAAAACAAAATTGAACATTAAGCATTTCGGTGAAATTAATATACACAAAATCATTATAATTCTCCTAAATGTAGAACTGTTTAGTCGTTTGTCATAGCTGAACCTGGGGGTGATAGGGGAAGGGCAGCCGTCCCAGTCCCCCTGCCAACAGTGCAGAGATAGTTTAGGTCAGCACTTAATTTCACCATTCTTAGCACGAACCCCTACCCCATCTCCTCTCCCCTCCCTATTTCAAAATTCTGGATCCGTTGCTGTCACAATTATTTTACTTTAATACACATTTATACACACTTTCAAACCGCAATAATGTACAGTATGGTTGAAATTAAAAGGACTCTGTAATTTACAATTACATATTTCTAATGGTGTTTCTACATAATTGAAAAGAGATTTTTATTTTCTGCTGCTATCATTGACTTGCTTTAATGACATGATATAAAATCTAAAAATAGACTTATATAAATAGATTGTTTCACATTGACAATGAAACTGCAGATTTACTGCAATTCTTAAACAAAAGATCAAGATTTTGTGCATGTAGAAATGCACTTATTTTTTTTAATGTCGGATCCTATAAAATGTTATTCTTGTGTGTTGCTACAGTATCTATGTATCAATCATAGGGGGATTATAATTCGTATGCTTCGCATAAAGTATTAGGGTAAAGAAATAGAAAATCCTAAATTTAATTTAAATGGTATACGGTATGGGTTAACATTGATAAACACTATACACTATTAACATTGTTTTTAATACTAATTAACAGTAAAATGTCAAATTAGCTATGGTGTATATTTTGACCAGTGATACTGTAGCTACAGTAGAAATTATTATTTTATAATTATTAGAAACTCCCATTTTTTAGCATTCATCGCTTATTTATTATTTTCAAAATGTTATGAGTCCCCTCATACTGTAGATTGAAGAATGCAAGATTTCATATTCTTAATTGTAGTATTGTTAAGCTGCTGAAGTGCTACTGTTATACAGTATTTATTGAAAAAATACACATGATTACATTGTAGTTTAGTTGTAATGAAGCATTCATTATCACCTCACTTGATAATTGTATTGTTCTACTGTACTGTATGACCATCAGCTACGTGTATAGGATTCATCCAATGCTTGAACACGAGGCCTCCTCAACACATCTTTAGAACACATTGAATAATTAATGTTGAGAGGAAATTGATATCGGACTTTCTTGTCTGAGACTATTCAGTTCATGATGATAGTAAAGTTCCTTTACAAAGATGTAATTAATTCTATGCTGTCTGACTGGCAGATGATCAAGTGTTTTTAAATGTCGTTATTCAAATTTTGTGTTTGTTGAAGGCTGTATTACTATTAAATTAAATGTACTGTAGTAATAACTAATTGTTGAAACTGTGTATACTTAAAATATAATTCTTAACAAACTTTTTGATGAATATGCCATTTTAATGTACAGTAACATTACATAATAGTTATCCACTTTGACTAAAATTGTATTATTCATTTTTCGTGTTTTTGGGGGACAATACATCTTTAATGCATTAAAATTTACTGTATAATAATTGCTATTATTGGTAATGGTATGAGTGTACATTAAAACAATGGCATGTTCTGTACTGAAAAATTCTCTGATCATAAATTAATTTATGACTTTTTTAAACCCTTCACACTTGGCAATCACTGTCTCTATTCACAGTGTAAATTAAAGGGAACATCCAACATAACTTATTACAAAATACAAGAATAATATTTGCAACTTTGCAATTATCTCTGCTATGGTAATTATATTTCTTTTCTCCATTTGAAGCTTTCCATTTTACAATATTTTCACTGCTGTTCATTTTAAATTATTGATACTGTTACATGTAACAATAAACTTGCTTACATTGAGGAGGACTCAACTTCTCTTTTTTAGGGGGGTTTATCACACATTGGAGTGTAGGTTAATTGTCTAAAGAGAGTAGACTCTTCTATGAGAAGATTCATCAATGTATGACTCCCATCATCAAATCATGTTTACAGTACATTAACTCCACTATTTGTAATTTTAATTATATCAAATTAATTATTAATAATTAAGCTAATTTGTCGTAAAAATACACTACTGTATATCTATCTGTACAGTATCTCTGGTGTTACAATAAATTGAGTTTTTGCAACATCAATATAAGATTATAGTATGTCCAAACTATATTAAGGAATTGATATTGTCAAATTTCAGGCCCCGATACTGTAGGGACTAGTTATTGTCATTGTCAATGTCCAACTACAATACTGTATGTCAAAAAAAAAAAAAAAAAACTCAATTCATAATAAGAGTTTGTCTTCTATTGGACAGAGCCTATTCCAGAGGCAAAGGTGTACACTTACTGTTAAGTGTTACAATTCAACTCACCCTTTCTGCATTTACTTGGGGAATGCTAATATATTACATTATAATACGTGTATATTTAACTGCATGCATTCATTATTATTATTACATTGTTTTCATTCCTGAGATGTGTTTAACTGTTAAACAATATTCTCAAAAATCATCTATTTATAATATATGAAATGTTTTGAAATTAATGTAAATAAAAACAAAAAACATTATTTATTTATAATTATATAATTTCATTTGCAGCTACATCAGCATGTGTATCATTAGCTTCTTTAGCATGGGCTTTAGAAGCGTATCACAAAGCTCTACGTGAAGCCCGAAGTGACAAACAAAACGTGGGATACATTGCATTGACAGTACGTATCATATGGAGGTTATTTGTCGTGGCATCTCGTGTAATCTCACTCGGTTTATTTGCATCTGAATACGGATGGGGCGTTTTTATCGTAGTCGGCGTACATTGGGTGTACATGACAGTGTGGCTTATACATCAGAAAACTGATTTCTGTCCAACTCGATTCGAGGAAATTTTGTTTGATACTGTAATAGGTATAATATATTTATTCTCTTACTTCAACATGAAAGAGGGCCAAACCAGATTTAGAATGTTATCTTTTTATATTATTATGTTTATAGAAAATTCAATAATGTTTGCTTTGTGGTACTACAATGGCGGTAAAAAATTAATGTACGGTCTGCCAGCATTGATTTTTGTTTGGGGAGGGTTTTTCTTTGGCATTGTTGTGATGCTTTTTTACTATAGATGTCTACATCCAAACCAGAGTATTAGGATGTGTGGAAAGGGGGCAGAAGTTGAGGAGGATGAACCAGATTGCGGCCAAGTATTAAAGTCTGAATCGGAACATTCTAACGAGAATGACGTTGAAAGGGCAAGCCAAGAGGGAAGCAACTCTAGACTCGATGAGTCGAGCATTGAGAAGAAATCTGCGGAAAAATCGGTAGATGAAGGCAACTTATTCTCTGCTAAAGGTCGAAGGTACTTATATTGGGAGATTGGTATGTACATCAATGATACAAAGGCACCAGAAACAAGGCTATAATGATGGTACAAACAAGTACACTTAGAAGGATACCGGTAATTTTTTTTTTTTCAATCCACTGCGTATATAACAAGTTTGAAATCAATAGAATCGAAAACATACTGTTTTATTATTTCCCATTGCTGCTGTTTGGGGAGGGCATGCAGTATGTACATTATTAAATGGGTTTTGATTTTACAAAGGGATGTAAAAGTTTGAGGTTATGTTGAATTAAATTCGAATACTATATGAGTACAGTGCTGCTCAAATATAAATATCTCGGTAGTATGTGTAATTCTGTACAGAGTGGATGCTGCAAGCAATAATACAAATATCATATATTATTTTTGTACCCTTTATTTAATAACAAGAAGATAAAGTAATTATCAGCACATTTGAAATCATGGCAAATAATTATTAATAAGTTTTAACTTTTATTCAACATTTCTTCCATTTTAATTCAAAAACATTTTAATTGTCAACTTGTAGTTATGTAAATTTAAATATTTATGCAAGTATTAAACAACAATACGATTGCATAGAAAATGTATTATTAACTCTGTACAGTAAAATAGAATTAAGTGTCAAAATTATTTTACATTTTAACGTTGTATCCAATGCCTAGACGTGCTGTACTTTCATTCATTTCATCATTTATTTGAACTCGATATCTATTTAAAAAAGCATATTATTTTATCTAAATATCGATCTTCACTCAAAATTACAAATCAACGTAATGTAGTAATGTTTCCTACCTGTACTGTACTTAATTTAAATCAAAACCTTTTGTATTTACCATCATATTTCTTCAGGTATATTATTGATATATAACATGTATATATTTGTATTTATTTTTATTTTGTTATGCAGAAAAGCGATGTTAAATCTACTATAATTAAACTGCAAAATTGTCAGAATGTGGCCCTTAATTATATAAATGATTTAAATGCCTTAATTTTAAAAAATCATTTAATAACTCGCAAGCTCCTCCACTCAGTAAAAAAAAAAGGGGCATATCACATATTAACCTAATAAGCTCTGTCTACACTATCAAATGTGATGTGCCCATATATGGACATGATGATGGCATATCACTACCATATTTTGGCACATCACACTTTCTTTATCAAACTAGTGTAGACAGTGCTATAGATTGCTCAAAACAGCTGATGGGTATAGATTTTCATTATACATTTTACAAAAATGATGTCCATTTTGTGACCCCATAAGGCAAATACAACCATAGATTAAACATTCACCATACTAAATACTTAATTTATGAGTTGAAAAATACCAATATAACGGTAACATATTTCCGAACATTTTAAAGTGATGTTTCTAGTGAAAATAATACTGTTTTACTTTGTGAAAACATTAAAATTGCATGCATGGATCAACTGTTGTCCTCTTCATGAACTATGGTTTTTTCTATGAAATTACTATTATTTGACAGTGTTATTCTTAATTAAAGCATAGCATTAAATATGTTTATTGAAGCCGATTCACATTTCCATTGTTTCTGTTATTTAGTTGAGTCAGATGTCAATCACTTTTGTCGTCTTCACTGTCATCGGACATCAAATGTACCATGTATTTAGGATCTTGTCCAACTAACCAGTATGTCATTACATTACCCTTTCCCTACAATAAAAACCAAAATAAAATTTGAAAGTTCAGGCATAGACAGGGAAAATAGTGTTATAAATCAACCCCATCTTTGACACTATAATCTTGTATTAATATATTAATATAATACACTAACCAATCAAACAATAACTCAGTGATCATGTTAGAAACTGAATAAGGTTAAATAGTCACCTCTGTTCAAAACTGAATTCTTCCTGGTGGAAATTATAATACAATAATACAATACACTAGAAAAGCTAACTTTTCCCAGTTCAAAGTTGAGAAACACGGTATGAGCAATTAGTAGTACTGTAGCTATCTTTTAAAAACTAAAAATGACACAATGAAAAGAATGGACTCGCCTTCATTGCAACTAGCCCTCTCTGTTCTAACTGATAACCTCCCAAATCGTCCAAGATTTCCTTTGTTTCTGAACTGACATGTATCTTTAGAGCTGCATAATACAAATAAAAATAAAATATAAGTAGGAGAATCTTTGTGATCAATTGAATTGTATTTTGTAGTAAGTAAAAATCCGAATCATTTTATGAACACACATTCTCCAACTTATTCACTCAATTCATCATTTATAATACCATAGCACAGTGAGATGGTGCTCATTTTTCATTCTAGTTTCACCTTTTTACTAACAAATTGGCATTTATCAGTATATTATAGTGGCCGATTGTCATAAGTAGTCCCAGACCACTGTACTTTAGGCCTATCTATTATTATTATTACCTAAGCTGTTTGATTCCATCCTGGATGCAGTGTTGATAGTATCGCCAAACAGGCAGTATCTTGGCATTGTTAAACCCACAACACCTGCAACGCAGGAGCCTAAAGAAAAGTGATGAATAATGATTAAAATTCAGACGAAGTCTAGAATAGATCTATAGAGAATTGATAACCGATTACTGTATAACCAATTCCATGGTGTTTATTTATTTTTTATTTCACCTTATTTATTATTGTGACCCTAAACAGCATATGCCGACAATCAAGGGGCCCTCTTGATGAGTGTGACAGTGGCTGTGTGCATACAAGTACACCGGGGTCACCCCCTACTCATAGAACTAGGTTCTTTAAAGTACATGAGTCAGATGTGTACTGGACCTACGGTTTATAGTCCTTATCCGAAAGGACTAGTTCTACCACCAGATCCATGGAGCGAGTGAGGCTCGAACCCTTGCCGATGTTAATATGGCAAGGTACCACGGTTCCACTGTCCTAACCGCTTAGCCACTCACTCGCTCGCTTGGTATAATCTCACCGATATATTCTAAATTCATAAATCCATTGTTAATTCCATCTTAATAATTACACCCCTAGTATCTTTTGCAGTAGGTACAATAGTTTGCAATGGAAGACAAAAAACATGTTGTGTTGTGTGACTCTAACATCATGCTCTTGTTACGGGCAGTTCATCTACAGAACCCGTATCAAAATTTAATTATTTTTAGATTGAGACTATAAATACAGGATTTAATAAAACCTAAAGTCCTAAAGAATAATAAAGTAGTAACCTATACCCCAAATAGTCTGTATTTAATCACACCTAAATCCCTTTCTCAAATTCTCTTTTTAAATAATAAATATCTATATAAAAAGCCCTGTTGCTTTACAACAAACATAGAGTTGTAATTAAATTACTATACTACTATATATTATAATAATGGTTTTATAATATTGATTTGTACTGATCTGAAATTCACAGTCTATAGAACAAGTAAGGTGATATTGTTGGCCTCAGACGTAAAGTTGCCTAAGCCCAGATGAATATACACAGTTTTCAATATGTTGGCTTTTTTTAATTCCTTGAATATTGATTTTCTTTTCTCCCACATAATGAATTTGAAACATATTGAGTACCAACATAAACTTATTTATAGATGTGTGAATGCGCATTATTAAAAATATATGTATATCGCTAATGCATCATATCATAGAGAAAAAGATTCTTTATTTGATGACAGCCGCACAAATTACTGATGTATGCTAGACAGGGGTAATGACCCGAGTGAATTGTACGAACATATATTGGTTGATTTTTTTAAAGGGCCTTCAAGATTATATACTGTATGACTGAAGTCTTAACATAATCAATATCATAACAATAAACTATTAATATCACCTTGCATATAAATCACTTACAATCCAGCTCACTCATTATAGATTATTAGGCTTTTGCATTGATGACGCTAATGTTTAAACATACTGTTTACTTTAGAATTTCAAATACTGTAGCAATATATTGCAAACATATTCTGCAGAGTATAGAATTATATATTGTCGTCAAGACTATAGTGATATTGTAATCAAAATAAGGTCTCATATTTTGTTGACTGTATAATGTATGGTAATTGTTTAAAAACCCTGCCAACTCCTACAAGCATATGTGTACTACAGCATATATTATTTGTTCTTTATTAGCATAATTCAACTTTAGTATATATAAACTAAAGGGCTCTCTCATTGTATAACCAAAAAAATTAATACAAAAATATAATAGTACCGGAGTGTATTCCTATACGGAGCTTCAGTACTTCATCAGGTCGATGCTGGACACGAAATGTTGATATTGATTGCAGTAGTTGCCATGCTGTTGATGCAATTTGCCCTGCGTGACGGTTACCATTACGTACAGGAAGACCAGAGGCCAGCATGTATGCATCACCAATAGTTTCGACTTTGTAAACATCATAGTTGGCAATGATTGCATCAAAGCATGTGTACAGATCGTTCAGCATGGTCACAACCTATAGAGCATCATCAGATTAGTTGACAATTAAAGGTGGTCATGATGAGGGCCAAGATGAAAACGATGATAACAAAATAAAGTTTAAAGCAAAATATTTATTCAACAACAATGTAGTGATTCTGAGTGATATGTATAGGCACCAGAATTAATAAATGACTGGGTAATTCTTAACTACAAAACATGCAGAAAGGTTGAATGTTACAATGGTACAACACATCCTGATTTACTTTCTATTGACACCAGGCATCAGAAAGGTTGAATCACCCGTGTGACTAAATATAGTGTTTGGTCTTACCATGTTAAAAGCTAATAATTATATTCACGAGTACCAATCATTATGCCCTAGGATGATGCCTGCCACTGCATGATAACATCACAAGTTGCATCACCTACTTTTTTCTATGACAGGTTTTCTCTGTAGTGTTGTGCACATGAAGCCAATAGCTTATACAAGTTATATACAGTATATGTATTTTTACTTTTATAAACACAAATACAATACAGTATTGTAAAATCCCACTATCAATGTGTATGGTTGATATTAAAATTAGTTGTACTTGTAGCAACAACTATAGGCCTTAAAAGACCGTATTTTGACAGTTTGGTTGTCAGCTGTGATTTGGGACCGAACTCGCAGTTTCATTCTTTCCCTTTTGAAAGACCATAATTTCTTTATTTTTGGAGTAAAACTCCTACATAAACAAAGTTACCTGTATTGGTGTGCTGGCTGCCGACAAAGCAGTGAAGCCAATAATATCGGAAAAGAAAATGGTAACCTGCTCAAATGCTTCTGGAAGGACAGAGATTCCTTTGATCAGCTGGGCTGCTATTGACCTGTAAATCATTTTCAACATTTTTAGAACCTCGCTTGAAGACGTGTTTCAAATGCACTGTTTCAAAGCAATTTTGTAAGTATGATAAAGCACCTTTCTACATCATTTATATAATTTGTTTTTAATCCTTATGGTGTTGGCTGTGGAGCCTAACAGATTGTATTTGAGTAATTTGCTTGCTTTGTTAAAATCAACCATCTTTAGATAAACAGCCGAATACCGAATAATGTAATAAACAAGCCAGATATAAAAAGTAAAGCAAAATATAAATAGAATAGAATAATTAGCATAATACAAACAATGTTAATGTTTGTATTATGCTAATTATTTTATATTTCTTTGAATATTTATACAGAATATTAGATAAGCATATATAATATAGAAAGAAAATATTTAAAAGCAGTTACTATCAACTGCAAACCATTTATCAGTAGATGATCTCGTCTATCTCCTCGTTTAAACAGAGAAATTTCTCCTTATAAATATCACTTAATAACCATTACCAAACTTACGGTGGCAACATTCTGTGCAAGAGAAGATCTGTCTTTCGTTTTTCCTTTTGTAATTCACTTGTCCTTTCATCTACAAGTTCTTCTAAATTCTTTGTGTAGAGTTCCATCACAGCGATCATGTTATCAAGAATATTTGGTTTTCTGAAATATCATAAATGAGCCATATTAGTATACGTTTGATTACTACTATCCATGTAGGCTTGTTTAAAAAAAATGAAAGTTCATGTATTGAACAAAAAAAAAGAAATTAAAAGAACATTAATGAAAGTTCATGAATTGAACACAATGATGAAAGAACATTGATGAAAGTTCATGTATTGAATGACAGAACATTGATGAAGGAACATCGATGAAAGTTCATGTATTGAACAAAAAAAAAAAGAAATTAAAAGAACATTGATGAAAGTTCATGAATTGAACACAATGATGAAAGAACATTGATGAAAGTTCATGTATTGAATGACAGAACATTGATGAAGGAACATCAATGAAAGTTCATGTATTGAATGAAAGAATATTGATGAAAATTCATGAATTGAACACAACAATGAAAGAACATTGATGAAAGTTCATGTATTGAATGAAAGAACATTGATAAAAGTTCATGTATTGAATGAAAGAACATTGATGAAAGTTCATGTATAGAACATAACAATGAAAGAACATTCATGAAAGTTCATGTATTGAATGAAAGAACATTGATGAAAGTTCATATAGGGCCTATTAAATGAAAGAACATTTATGAAAGTTCATGTATTGAATGAAAGAACATTGTTGAAACTCCATGTACTAAATGAAAGAACATTGATGAAAGAACATTGATGAAAGTTCATGTATAGAACATAACAATGAAAGAACATTGATGAGAGTTCATGTATTGGATGAAAGAACATTGATGAGAGTTCATGTATAGAACATAACAATGAAAGAACATTGATGAGAGTTCATGTATTGGATGAAAGAACATTGATGAGAGTTCATGTATAGAACATAATGAAAGAACATTGATGAGAGTTCATGTATTGGATGAAAGAACATTGATGAGAGTTCATGTATTGGATGAAAGAACATTGATGAGAGTTCATGTATTGGATGAAAGAAAATTGATGAGAGTTCATGTATTGGATGAAAGAACATTGATGAGAGTTCATGTATTGGATGAAAGAACATTGATGAGAGTTCATGTATAGAACATAACAATGAAAGAACATTGATGAGAGTTCATGTATTGGATGAAAGAACATTGATGAGAGTTCATGTATTGGATGAAAGAACATTGATGAGAGTTCATGTATAGAACATAACAATGAAAGAACATTGATGAGAGTTCATGTATTGGATGAAAGAACATTGATGAGAGTTCATGTATAGAACATAACAATGAAAGAACAATGATGAGAGTCATGTATTGGATGAAAGAACATTGATGAGAGTTCATGTATTGGATGAAAGAACATTGATGAGAGTTCATGTATTGGATGAAAGAACATTGATGAGAGTTCATGTATTGGATGAAAGAACATTGATGAGAGTTCATGTATAGAACATAACAATGAAAGAACAATGATGAGAGTCATGTATTGGATGAAAGAAAATTGATGAGAGTTCATGTATTGAATGAAAGAACATTGATGAAAGTTCATATAGGGCCTATTAAATGAAAGAACATTTATGAAAGTTCATGTATTGAATGAAAGAACATTGTTGAAACTCCATGTACTAAATGAAAGAACATTGATGAAAGAACATTGATGAAAGTTCATGTATAGAACATAACAATGAAAGAACATTGATGAGAGTTCATGTATTGGATGAAAGAACATTGATGAGAGTTCATGTATAGAACATAACAATGAAAGAACATTGATGAGAGTTCATGTATTGGATGAAAGAACATTGATGAGAGTTCATGTATAGAACATAATGAAAGAACATTGATGAGAGTTCATGTATTGGATGAAAGAACATTGATGAGAGTTCATGTATTGGATGAAAGAACATTGATGAGAGTTCATGTATTGGATGAAAGAAAATTGATGAGAGTTCATGTATTGGATGAAAGAACATTGATGAGAGTTCATGTATTGGATGAAAGAACATTGATGAGAGTTCATGTATAGAACATAACAATGAAAGAACATTGATGAGAGTTCATGTATTGGATGAAAGAACATTGATGAGAGTTCATGTATTGGATGAAAGAACATTGATGAGAGTTCATGTATAGAACATAACAATGAAAGAACATTGATGAGAGTTCATGTATTGGATGAAAGAACATTGATGAGAGTTCATGTATAGAACATAACAATGAAAGAACAATGATGAGAGTCATGTATTGGATGAAAGAACATTGATGAGAGTTCATGTATTGGATGAAAGAACATTGATGAGAGTTCATGTATTGGATGAAAGAACATTGATGAGAGTTCATGTATTGGATGAAAGAACATTGATGAGAGTTCATGTATAGAACATAACAATGAAAGAACAATGATGAGAGTCATGTATTGGATGAAAGAAAATTGATGAGAGTTCATGTATTGGATGAAAGAACATTGATGAGAGTTCATGTATTGGATGAAAGTAGCATTGAAAAGACATTGATGGAAATGCATGTATTGAACATGAAAGAACATTGATGAAAGTTCATGTTTTGAATGAAAGAGCATTGATAAAAGTTCATGTATTGAACAAAATAAACACAGACTGGGTCTTAGTTACAGTATTTTAAAATGTATGCTTTATTCAGTTTTTAATCTTTGCAATAATATACTTTAATAAGAACTTATTTATAAACTCACTTATGTGATATACAAAGAGTACTCTGGCATAAAATGATTCTTACTCACAATCCATCCTGAAGTGGTGCAATAATTTTCTTTACTTCTAGAAAGGTTGGTCTTTCTTCTGGAATTTCTCTCCAACATTTGCGCATACATGTGATAACACATGGAGGAGCATTTTCAATTATGTCGCTAATATCTGGTCTGTAAGCTGGAAATAAGCCTGTTTCCACACGTGATATGATGACTAAGAATAAAATTATAATTAGTATAGATTGGATTACAAGATTCTGGAACTGTTGGTTTGTAATTTTTATTATTTAAAATAATTATTTGAACAGGGTGGGGTGGTCCAATAAGTCAAACAAAGACTGGTGTCCTTTGGGGCCATGTGTATGTTATAAATGTCAAAATACACAGACAAATTACAATCTCTATGATGGTATATGCACATAATGATAAATTAATTTATGAGTTATAAATTTAAATCTGAACATTAATTTTCTCAAATGATTCAAAAAGCTGCCGGGGCAAAATAATAGAATGAATGTCTAATGAAGGTGAATAAGAACGTTATTTAAACTGGCAACTATATTTGTGTATTTCAAACTTGTAAAATATGTTTAAATAAGGTAATTTGGGACCAAAAATCAAAAGATAACTTTTAAGTAATATTTTATATGTGCCAATATTAAGTATGTTTTATGTATTGTAATAATTTTTTTTTATTGTCTTTTCTAAATTTGTTATTGAGGACTTTCATGGGCTATCCTGCATCTCTGTATCTGTCTTTTTAACATTTTTTAATTGTATATATCTTTCTGTATCATAAACTGTGTATGTATTTTTAATGAGATGCAAATAAATCAAATCAAACTTTGTTATATTTACTAATTGTTATAATTTATTGTTTGTTTATTAGTGTTTCTCACCTTCTGGTTCCTCTTCATTCAAATGATATGGTTCTGCTCTACTGTATATCTCATTTAATATAATAGCAAAAGAATATACATCACCACTGCATGATCCTGCTGGTGGCATCGACTCCCCTTCTTTAAGGTGTTCAGGAGCCCTCCAAAACAGATCTACAATAACATAAGAATTTTCTTATTTTTGTGGTTTACTAATTTTTATTAGAATATAGATAAAAACATTAAAATGTAACTATAGGATATTTGTTATACTTCAGGCCTATTGCCTCATTATAACACAATAATTTGTTATTTTCAAATTACTAGCAGTTCAATCCAGTCAATTCTTAAAGTAGTAAATTTTCTTAATAAATTTGGTTCCCACTCGAACGCAACACAACATCATAGCTACCATGCAATGCAAATGAGTTGACCAATCACAAGCAACAGTCTGGATGATCCATCATGTCGCGATGGGCCCAATTACTTGTGGTGCGTTGCGTCCAAGTGGAACCATGCCTTTGATACAGAGAGCCATCGTAAAACTACAGATTCCTAATTTTAACTACTTAGAACTTTCCTTTTTTAAGTCTAAGAAATATTAATAAAAGAGCTTTCAAATTTTGAACTTATTCGAAAAATGATGTCCATCTACTATATATTCAAATTTGTTATGCAGATATGAAAAAATAGTGTACATCCCTTTCACATTACCCCTGTACCTGTAAAGCGTGGTTCCCACTAGCAACGCAACGACGTAACGCAACGCAAGTGAATTGACCAATCACAAGCGATGGCTTATTCGTTTGTGATTGCTAACTGTCTATAACTTCGCTTGTCATTGGTTAAAACGCTTGCGTTGCGTTTATGTCCTTGCGTTACGTTCTAGTGGGAACCAAGCTTTAGTCAACGGAAGTAAATAGTGGCTTACTCTTTGACTTAATATAAAGATCATCATCATCCACATTATCTTGTCCTTTCTTGAGTTCATGTAAGCCATAATCAGTTATACTCAACACCCAGCGATTGTCCACCACACAGTTACTAGACTTTAGGTTGCCATGTGAATTTATTGCTGAACTATGTAGGTAGATCATGCCTTTCACTAGATCAGCAAGCAATGATGATAAAAACATGTTGTCCAGCTTAATGTCCTCTGCCTCTAGAATATCCTTAATACATAGTAATGAAGAAAACATGTGTATATCAGCATTCTGCAAACTTTTTATTTCGCAGCCTAAAATCCGGTTTCCTTGGACAAGTAGTGACCCAAACAGGACCAACGTTATGAAGCTAATGTAGAAGCTACCTCAGCTCCACAATGGTTGGGCTTCAGACATGTGTTCCGGCCTAAATTTTGGCCGCAGCCCATACATTAGTTAGCAGAACATCGGTATATTATGACCTAACTTTTTTAGATAGGCCTACATTTATTTACAAACATTGATAGATATCTATACTATATTTCTTTAATTTTATTTAACATTTTGTGTATGTGTTGAACCTTTTGTGAAGTTCCTGTTTAGGGCAGGTAACTAAATAAATTAAACAATTATTTTCTGTTTTAATAATATTATGCTTTAAGAATTTCTTATGGATCTTTATTAGATCTTTTTTGTCGTACTGGAGAGATCCTACAGTATGTTCAGAACGTGTCATCTCACCTGGAGACTTCCTTTAGCAGCATATTTCATTAAAATAGCCATATTGGGACTATCAACACAAGCACCAATAAATGGACACAGATTATCATGTCGAATATCTCTCACCTAAAAGATCAAATGGTTTATATTGTGCATTGTGCTTCCAAAATAACATCATGCGCCATAATAAAGATAACATTCAAGATTCAAGACATTTTATTGGTCCACTTTTTAAATGGAGATTCGTTTTGCTTGGCATAATTAAGAAAATAAAAAGACAAATACAGCAAATTGCCAAAGGAAATGTTATAATAATGATAATCAATCAGTCATAGGCTTCTAAAAAAATATATATTTATTCTTATAATAACTATTATTATTATCATTTTCTAAATAAAACATTTAAAATAATTTTTTAACAGTAAGTACTGTGAAAAGAATCTTACTATTTTAAGCTCTTTTCTTATTGATCTTGTCACCTGAATACTACTCTTGTTGAGAAGTTTAACAGCACACAATGTATCCTAAAATAATGATAAATCAAAAGGCAAAGTACTGAAAATATAACAAATGCTGTGAGTGTCAGTTTCTTAATCTCAATGGAGATGCTAAGCAGAAAGCTAAACAATAAAGTAAAACAGAACGAAAGAAATTGCAGAGCTTTCGGATAACACAAATACTTTCAGTGCATTTTTTCCGGGTGCAAAGACACAACACACCTTTCAATTATATTAAAGAACTTTCTTTCCAGATTACATGATTACATTCAAAAATAATATTCCAAAATATATTTCAACCACAACAATTGGGAACATTTTTCAGCGTGTTTGTAGCAAAATATAATAATACTGAATGCAGAAATGTTTGGCTCGATAAAAGTATGCTGCAATACATTTTACATTCAAAAAGTTACTGCAATTGATTACAGGTGTTCATATGATGGTAGGATATTAGAGAGTAAGAACAAACATGCTTTTCAATCTGTTATGGGTGTAGGGTCTGCAAATGGAGGTAGTGAGTGAGTGGCCGAGCGGTTAAGACAGTGAAACCGTAATTAAGTAGCCATAACATCGGCAAGGGTTCGAGGCTCACTCGCTCCATGGTTCTGGTGGTAGAACGAGTCTTCTCAGATAAGGACTATAAACCGTAGGTCCAGTGTACACATAGCTCATGCGCACTTTAAAGAACCTAGTACATCTTTCGAGACGAGTAGGGGTTTACCCCGGTGTACTAGTCCACACAAACACAGCCACTGTCACACACAGCCACTGTGCAAATTGGGACTGGGCCGTTTCAGAGGTGTTTACCACCTGTTGGTCCAGATCCTTCACTAACTGAGTTAGTGAGAAGTCGAATAAATTAAAAAAAATAAAATAAAAATAAAAATACTTATAGTATTGTTGTAAAAAATCAAATTAAACCTTATAATCAACCACTGTAGCATAACGTTGCATTTGGTTCAAGTTTCTTGACATTGATATCTGACTTATTGCCTAAAATAAAACAAATATATACATAACAAAATATAAGAAAAAAAAGACTGAAACTATTACGTTAAAGAGTGAAGGAAAGGCGATTGATGTTGAAACCATTGGAATACAACATTCAGATTGTGGAGAGGACCAACGGGAACAACATACAGCAAATGGAATGATTATACCCTTATTTACAGTATAAGAAAATGAAAGCATGTGGAATCAAATATAAGATTAATCTGTTTCATCGACATACTTTTTGATAAATATTTATTTTTTAAAAAGATGCAGGAGATGTGCCTGATATTTAACTTATTCTGTGTCACTTGATTTCATCTCAATGCAGCAACTATTCAATTTATCTTTATATATATATATATATATATATATATATATATATATATACACAATATTTCAATTTTTTTAGTTTCATAAATAACATATTTAAAATATACATACAGCCATACTCTGATGCCTTTGCCTTTCTTTCACATCTACCCAATCAACTTTCCAAACTAAACTGTCCAAATCTGTCTCATACTTTCTTTTTCTGCATAGGAATACAATAAAATAAACATTCAGAATGTTATTTTATTTAAGTTACTTTTCAGAATGCATGTGTAGTAACAAACACAAATTTAAAAAGTTACAGCTAGTGATAAACACAAAATAAATTCAACTTCTCAATCCTTCCATCTAAAACATCAATTAAAACAATTAAATAGTACAGCAGTAATAGTATTTATTTTTATTTATTTTTTACTTGAACCATATTAAATGAGGGTGACCCATCCAGTTAAATTTCTGAACATACCTCAGAACAGATACAATTACAATACACAAAATACAACAAAAACAGAAAAGTAAAAGAAAAACAAAAGCCTATAAATAAAATAAATTACATGAGAATTAAAAATCTGACAATAACAAAATAAGACAATTTGGAAATATAAAAAATAAATGATATGTTAAATTAAACAGAAATGGGTTAGGGTTAGTTACAGCCAGTGATCAACACAAAATAAATTCTCCATCATCCATCTAAAACAGTAGCAACAGCAGTAAAAGTAGCAGTATATTACCAGTAGCAGCAGCAGTAGTATTATCAACAGCTGCTACACCACCAATACCAGTAGAAGTACTACTAGTACTATATAATGTTATTGTTTCATAAATTATTTTTAGGATGTGGTAACAAGCTGAATTATATATTCTTTAATGAATTTTCAGATCAAAATAAATATAACTTTATAATGAGGTTATAATGTGAATAAGCTGTCTCATACTTTGTTTAGATCATTTTGGATCTTTGGAAATTGAAATAACTGTTTTAAATTAGTTTTTAAATTAATATTTACCTGTATATACTGACAGAAATAATTATGATGATTATCGGCACTATACACACAACTGCCATATGATCTAAAACAAAATAAAATGCCAATTAGAATAACTAACAAAAAAAAAACATTATCAGTTTTATTTAACTACAATATAAACAAACACGGATGTGCAATACTCGGGGTACAGCAAAAGAAGCTGTAATGACATCATAAGACGGGATGTGACGTCACATACACCTTGCTACCAAATAGTTTATACGGCAATACGGTACCATCTTCGAGACGTCATATGGCTGCATCCGGTTTGAAATTTTAAAATCCGGCTCTATAGCTTTGAGTTGGGTACCCCGAGTAAAAACAGTGATTGTGATTCTGTGTATGGAAGGAATAAAATAAAGTAGTTCTTAGATATTTTCACAACCAAGTTTACAAGTGTACTTACTTGGAACTTGACAAAGTTCACCATAATATCCACATGTCGGGTAATCTATAGGTGGGCTGGTGCGATGAGGCCAATGAATACCAGGCAACCCAGAGAGTGAATTGTACATCTACAGTAGGTGATTAAAAGTAAAACATAATTTATTCTGTCAAGTAAAACAGATAAAAAAACATACCAAACTATGATATTGAACCAAGAAGAAAGCAATAATGTAATACAATCAACCAATTCTATTTTTTATTGTAAATGTAATGTATCTCTCCATTTCGTGAGGCTTTTTGAAATTGAACGAATTGAATATAATAAGCTAAAAAAAACGTGAAAACAAATTAATTCAGAAGTTTAACAAATATTTGAATGTTGAGAATTAAAAACACTTGTTAATTATTTCAAAAAATTATCTAGATTTTCAGGAATTTTACTCAGACCACCTATAACTAGTATATTTAAAAGAAAATTATATGTAAAAGTACTGTACCATCTAATTCTCCCTTAGACAAAGTTTTAGTAAAATAATTCAACTGTGCTAGTATGATTTCTTTAGTCTCAGGTCTCAGGAAACAAGATGTTCTCAACTTCTATAGGCCACCTACACTGCGACCGATTTAATAAAATATTAATTGAATAAAAAAGAGCATTAAAAATATTTTCTTACCCATATTCTATTTGTAATATTATGTTTGATCTGTGCTACTGCTAGCATTCCATTTTCACCATTTGATGGCAACTGATTCATATCTCTGACATCATAAGCAACATAGGAATCGCCACTATCAATATCAAACTGTATTGACACTGAACTAATACCTGAAAAAAAAAAAAAACAACAGATAAAACAAGAACGGACATCAAGATAAAGATTTAAGTCGTTGGTAACTATTGTTATGGATATGCTATCATGTGTTAATGTTCTGAATGTCATCTTTTATTTTGTATTTATTCATTTTTTTGGAGGGTGGCGGTGGGTACATGACCGAGCAGAGGCAGGGCATCAAATTGAGGTGCCGGATTGGCTTGTTTGCGGCAGACATGTTTAAATGTTTTATTCTATTCGACATCAAGCACTCTAGTATTCAACTACTGTAGGCCTACAAATATTACAATGGAAAATACATTACTCATTCAAGTCATCTGTATTGTATTATTACAGTATATTTAAACAAGACATTCTAGTTTTCCTGTACTAATTTGCATATACTATTTCCAGACTTATTCTGCTAAATCCTAATACTTACTACCTTATTTGTTATGGTAAAAAACAAATAAAAACAAACTTTGAATCTCTCGTCCTTTAATCTTGTTGATGAAAGCAGTTACATTTCCAATATCTTCTCCATCAACTACCATCTCATGCAGAACATTTGCCCAGAGTACAACTGCATCGTACAAGAATGCACCGTAAGTAAACCATGTTCTACTCTGTAATAGTAATAGTAGTAAAACCAAAAACATTCATTAACAAAATTTGTTTACATAATATTATGTAATACCTCTTAATTTATTTCTTATTAGCATCAGTGTTCTCCAGAAGCAGGTTTGACCAGAAAAAATTGGCAGAATAAATTGTCTCAAACCGGTATTAAAAATGGTATAACAAAATTATACATAAAATAAACATTATTAATTAAACAAATTATCTAGTAGGCCTATAGGCCTAGTGGTAGGTTAGGCCTATAGCAATTAACATAGACAAGAGCAATTGAAGGCTATATTTTGTCAGTTGGATAGACAATTTGATTTCTATATTGTAAAAACACTGAGCAATTCATGCAAACAGTTTTATTTGTATATGTAACCATACCGAGGAGGCACTGGGTGAGGTAAATGGCTCTGCTTGAGATATGTTGACAACTTCTTCCTTAAAACTGTCATAAGTAGGGTTTGCATCGATACTAGGGGTCAACAGCAACACCGATTGGAATGCTATATCAGCTGCCTCATCCTCTCCATCCTCTACACCTAAATCTACACACAATGAGTAAGATTTCCCATAAATACATACACTTTTTAAATATGAGTGTTGCGGTCATTAAATGTAATGTTGATCTTTGCATCCAATCATATTTAAGTAAGTTTTGTCCTATATTGTACCATGGAGAAATAAGTTAACTTATTTCTCCATGATTGTACTAAATGCTCAGTAAATTGAGATTGAGAGTATACTGTGCTTTTTTAACATGCATCAGAGAGCTGTAGACAGTATACCTACATGTTATTGTTTTTTTTTGTTAGTAAAAAATAAAGATTCAGTCAGATGTTTTGTCTATGATGTAAATGGGTTAAAGACCCCTTCCCTGCAATTTTGGACGTTTTTTGGAAAATAATACATATATATCACTTTAAAAACATTAAACCATGTCATTCCTTGTCTTAAATGTACGTTTTATGGTAAATTATGATAAAAAGTGAGAAACAATGCACTACCTAAGTAGCTCGCGGCGATCGACCTCTCGTGGACGGTCTTAGGCCTAGCCTAGCTAGGCTTAGTTTTGTAGGCCTAGCTGGTAAACATCGGTAACGTACGAACATCGTACGCTACCTATATACCTAGCCTGACGTTGTATAGTTGCTGCATTAATTGTCTTTCTATTTTTGCCAGACTCCGTTGATACAAATTGGGGAAAACCCGGTATTTTCGCTGAAAAGTTAGGAGTCTTCCATTTGTTTTGGCCTCACGATCGATCGAAAAGTGGGCGAATTACAGGTGAAAAACAAAAATATCAATCCGCGCGCAATGCATTTTGGGATTTATAGCGGGCCGCTATAATTATTAGAATCGACTTATTTTTCACATTTTTAACCGTTTAAAGACGAAAAAAGTTATCGCAATAGGATCATATAGTATTATTTTTACATTAAATATAGTTTGTGATCTTAAATTAGATCTAAAAAACGTAGGGAATGGGGCTTTAACTAACTACTAAATCATAGTAGATAAAATATCATCATGTTGGTGCAGTATCCATTGCTTCACTACAGTAAGTTTGGATCTAACCATAGCCATCAGTACAAGCTTTTTGGTCTAGAAGTATGAATGCCAGGTTTATGACTTATACTTATACTGAGCATGTTCAGTAAAAGTATGTCTGAGTATTAGTGTGATTAAGATTAAGAAGTGACATCTCATTTTACTAATATGTATATATATTTACAAGATATTTGATGGAAATCTTCATCACTGCGTTCATTGTAGTCCAGAATCGATCCAATAATAACATAATCCCCAGTATTTAGGATTCCTACAGAAAATGCTGCCAATGCAAAAAGTCGTAGTTCCCATGGCTCACCAAAAAATACATATACTGAAATGCAAAAATACAGTAGGTTAACAAAAAATTAGTTTCACTAAATTGCATGAGGGAAGTTGAAAATGATATTTTTGTATCTGTACAACAAGCATTTTTTAAAAAGGTCGCATCTGATGCATGTGTCTACTGTAGACAATTTGCCATAAGGAAATTTCCATGAGAACTTAGATTACCTAAACATTTTATTCTCAAAGTATCATAAATTATATGCCTTATAAGTTATACTTATCGTAATGTCTTTAATATTTCTAAAAAATATGTAGAAAATAGACATGTTTTCAACAAAAGAACTGATTTATGTATGTAATGCAAGTTACTGAAACATGAAGTTTTCCTCTCATTCAATTTGTTGTTTTTTATTTAAATGAAAAGACTATAGTTTTCTAAAGTATGTCTTTTTAGTTGATGTGCATCAAGATTTATTTAAACTTTCTCAGACAATTGTTTCTATATAAATTAGACTTTATTATATCATTTTGGGACTAAATTCTGTATGTTATGACTTTGACAAGGCAGAAACTAACTACAATTGACATAAACATTTATATCAAAGAAGATGAAAAGACACAGATTAGAAAAAATATATCAAAATAACAATTTTATAGAGTTCTGCGGTGTGACGTCACAACGATAGAGGCCGCTGCATGGTTGCTAGCCAACCAAAAAAATGCGTTCAACGCTACTATGTTGATAAACTGTACAGATCTGTATTTCTATCAAATTGTGTATCTATTCTTAGCTTGATTTTAACTTAAACTGTAGTTGAAGAATAAATAGATCATTAAAAACAAGTGTTTAGTGAAAATTATTAAGTTTTAAAATGACTACTTCAATAAGCCTATTCCAAACTATTGGTGACTTGAGAGTCACTCAGGCAGGTTTAACACATTTGTTGGTTGGCTAGCAACCATGCAGCTCCACCTACCATACGTCAGCACCGCAGAACTCTATAAATATTAAAATTGGAGCCTACTTCTAGTTCCTTGATATGTTTCCTGTATCAGATGTTTAAAGTTGTTCTTTACACTGCAGACATGTTGTCTAACTTCCCTCAAAGCAACATCTGTGTACATGTCGCATCCTTGCGAGCTTGGTTCAGTTGAGTAAATCTTAATATTGTTGATGGTTTTTTGGTTTTCAAACAAAATATTTCTTGTGAACCATAATGGTATTAACCATTTGGATTCATTACGTGCCACTAGTGTTACCTATAAAATGTTGGATTTGAAATGTATTTATATAAATGAGGTTCTGTAAGTTTATTTACATGTAAAAAGACAGATGAAACAGTGATGACATATTAAGGCTGTATTACCAAAGAGAAAAAAAAAATTTGGATCATAATGTTTGCACACCAACGTTGGGAAAAATGTGCAAACTATAAAAATGTTATTCAAAACAATAAAAACTCAGAATATCTGACTTGGTAGTTCACATTTAAACAAATTGTAAATTCCATTAAATGAGTTTTTTATTTAATATATTCAATTTCCGAATATTTTGGATTTCAAATATTAATTAATACTAGCTACTTACTAAAGTAATCAAAACCACTCAAAAAATAACTTGACATGAACAAATATTTGATTAAAATTTACATCAACTTTTAAAGTTGACGTTCCTTTACACAGTTAAAAAATAACTTTTCTGAGTGGGGAGTTCATTCTGGGTAGAAAGGCACAAAGTCAGTTTTGCACCCGCACATGTAGGATCTCAAGGAAATATAATATAAACACTTGATTATTAGATATTAATATAAAACAAAATTGATATTTATAGTATGACCTACTTTTTGCCAGTTGAAGGTGTTCATCAACTCAATTATTGCATAGCTTATGTACTTTCGTTTAGGCAGTACACTTAGAAATAACTCTGGTGTGTCCATGTCTTCAGTTTCATAAATATCAACATAACAAGCCTGATAAGAAATAAATCATAATTTCTTCTGGCTCTAAATTCAAAATAGTACTGCAATTAAATAATTTCCCATAACAAAATATTATCAAATATATATCTACAACGACTACACTGTGATCAATGAAAAATTACGGCATGGGCATATTTTGTGTTTGATACATTGTTTATGTTAAGTTAATAATAATTTTTTAGAGTTTCTAGGCTACTCATTATGGATATGCCCTACTATAAATCTGAAATATAAAAAAATATAAGTACAATATCAAATAACAAATTAAAACAAATTCATCTCAAAATATCATTTTATTAGGATTTACATGCTACGACTTTATCCAAATTCCCTCACTGGCACTGATAAAGGGCTAGTGTTGCCTGAAAGCTCTGCTAACTTTTCTGGCTGTTTACTTTATCGTTTTGATTTAGCTTTTCGCTTTTTTTTTTGTATCTCCATTGAGATCCAGCCACTGATACCCACAGCATTGTCATTTTTTTCAGTAATTTGCCTTTTGATTTTATTAGGATAGATGAATTAAAATGTGTGTTTATGAAACCAATTTCTACTAAATGAATATAGGCCTAGGCCTAGGTATATTATTTTTATTGTTATTTGATGAATAAACATATTTGTATTTGTAGTTAGGCCTACTTACATAATCTATCATAGGTAAACCAATAGCAGTTGAAAAACGGCTTTCATAATCACAGCTGCAACCAGTTCCAACAAAGCCAAATACATTGTCTGCCCACATTGAACTAATAGCTGACAATGAAGAAGCTGCATCGCATGCGGTGTCTTGCCAAACCCACGTCAAATTTAAATCTTAAGAAACAGGGAAAAAAATAAATAAAATTAATGCCCTAAAATTGGCCTACCTAGCCTAGGCCTCCTATAGGCGGCCTAGCCTAATACTAAAGTCATAAAAGGAAGTAGCCTAGCCTAGGCCTATATATAATTATAAGTCACATGAAAACACATTGTAAATGTAAGACAGGCCTAACTAGGCCCTACTAGGCCTAGACTAGAGGCTAGGCCTACGTCTATTACTAGTTAGGGCTAGGCCTAGTACAAGCCTAACTTAACTAGGCTAGTATTAATTAGGCATAAGGCCTCATGCCACGCCTAGGCTAGCTAGGCCTAGGCTAGACATTGTGAACTTCAGTTGGCATGATGGCGAATTCTCACCCGGTAAAACATCAGTATTTTGGTTGATGTCATTCACGGCCTTAACAAATGCGCCAGCAATTGACGTGCCGTCGTATACGGCATGATTCGTCGATACGATTGTATGAGAGTGAATAAATCCTAACTTAATTTCTTCGCTTCTAACAATAACACTAAAAATACTTAAAAGAGAAATTCGAAAGTAGAGATTAAAAAACAGCAACATCTTCAATAATATTAATATGCGTTCATTTCGTTCCTCTCTTCTTCTTCCACCACCACGCGGCATGCGCGCGCGCCCCACCTCAAAACTTTTTGTCTGTAATATTCTATATAGCGCCCTCTTACTGAAAAAAAGAGAAAAACTTTTATCCAATCAGATGCTCAGATCGAATTTACCGTTCGAGAGAGTGCTAGCTAGACAAGTTTAATTTTGTTATTGAAAGTGCTTTTTTACATATCGAATTCCCAGCAAATTATTTATTGGAAGTCACATACCGGTCTAAAGAAAAGAGACGCTTTGCAACTTTCGGTGGAAATTTGAAATCTATTATTTTATAGTTATTCTAAAAAAAGGAGCATTTAAGAGCAATATACCAAGTAATCCTACTAATAGATTTTGTCGTCATGAAAGTAAATTTGGCAGTTTGTGCTGCTAAACTATTAATGGCAACGAATATAATAACTGAAACGTTCAACATTCATTTATTTAGATACATAATATGAGAATAATCACAAATAAGTCTTATATAAATCATAACAACTAATGTCAAAGGTCATACACTTATTAAAATAAAAATATAAAATATAATGCATTGTTATGAACAAAATGAAACAGAAATGATGACCAGAGTTATAGATGGAATAAAAAGATCTTTCCGTTAGTTTTAGGACAACAATTTTCATTAGGCCAGAGAAGTGCGTGTACAAAAGTCTCTAGATATGCAAAATTAGCTATTTTTGTGGCATTCCATATTTATAGTTTATGGTAGATTTGTGTTTTCCTCTGGTCCATTATTTTCACAAACCAACTGGCGGATAGTAGCTGTACATAGGAATGTATGAGGATGGTTCGAATGCTTTCTTATCTT
This sequence comes from Antedon mediterranea, assembly GCF_964355755.1. Classification (NCBI taxonomy): domain Eukaryota; kingdom Metazoa; phylum Echinodermata; class Crinoidea; order Comatulida; family Antedonidae; genus Antedon; species Antedon mediterranea. The sequence goes on from NC_092675.1 coordinate 23,670,658, forward strand.
CTGGTAATAAAGTCCGACCAAACACTGATTTCCCGTAATTTGGAACAGGTCCTGCAAACACAATGTCAATACAGAACTATTATATTTTTGTTGATTTCTAAATCTGTTGATTCTTAATCAACTATACAACTAGTACTGTATTTATTATAATATGTACTTATACTATTCGAATAGTTATTATTGATAAGCAACGCACTTATTTACATTTTGATACACTCAAAACATTTGTGAAATGTATTCATACACGAACAAAAACAATATATAAACAAATTATTTAAAAAATCGTTGTTGTTTTACTGGATAACTGATAATGCTAGACTTCCAGTAATAGCACCTAATAGGACTACAAACATTAGGTAATGTACATAAAATAAACCAATAAATAAAAATTACGTCCAAGACAGTTTAACAGAAAAACTTGTCAGTTGCCAGCTATCGTCAACTGTCTTGAAGTACGGTAAGTTTTATTATTGGTTTATTCATAAACATTAACTTATTACACTATTATTGTCCTCTGAAACCAAATATAACATTTCACACTTCGGGTCTACAAATGTGAATTAGGTTTTTGTATAGAGATCGTACCACAGTAATAGCTAAATCCACCAAACGACTTTGTTTGAACCTGTGATGATTGTATCTGAAGCGGGATGCTCAGTTTCCTTTCTTTGTTGTCTCCGATGTTAAGTATCATCTAAAGTAACAAAAATAGTGAAGAGTCTATAAATTACAAGGATTAAATACCATTCTGCTTGTAAACGAATATACCCACAATGAAACATAATATACTAAGATATTCATGTCCAAAAATAGAAATAACTTCGCTTAATATAGTCAACACCTTTGTCGTTCCCGGTAAAGCGAGTCAATCGACTAAGCACATGCAAGGTCACTTTCCCGCCCTACTCAGTACTCTGTCATAATTTTTTTCTCTTCCTAGAAATGTATCTTAGAATATAGAAACAATGTTCAAATTGAAAAATAAATAAATAAAGAAAGAAAAATTGGAAGCCCAGTTGCCCAGCCCCATACCTCTAAACAAACCATGGAAGAAAGAGAGTGTGCGAAAGATGAAATTTTTCTCAATGGAAAGTTCTTGCTCTTTTTTACAAATGAAACATCTTACCTCAATCGCATAGTGTATATCTATGAGCCGACTAATGCTTGATGGAGGAATTGGTGGGATCATAAGTGAACTATTTGTCCATTTCTTTGTTTCCATTCCTTCAACGTCACTTACAGCTTTACAGTCAACTGCTCTTTCTTCCCGTCTATCACCATTTTCTCCGTGGTACACTACTTGTTGGTAAACGCAAATTTTTCCCGTGATCGTTTCTTTTGAATTGTTTTTTATCTCTCCGCTGAACAAAATGGAATCACCTAAAAAGCGAGAGTATACTATAATACTAGACAAAAGTGAAAAGGTATGGAATCTCGATCCATAATTATGAAGATTTGAAAATTATTAGTCGCGTGCGTGCAACGCGACTCTACAGCTCACTATTTCGGTCCGATGGCCGGTCGGTCGGCTGGTCGGTAAACACTAGCTAAAATTTGAACACGCGACTGCAGCCGCTAGCCATGTATATGGTCTTGTTTAGAAAATGAAACTCACAAAAGTCGTTATTAAATAAATACGACAATGGACAGTATGTAACAAAATACATTATGATGCAGTGGTTCAATGTAGTTGTCATAGGCCTACCCAGCAAGTTAATATTGTTTAGAATGTGTACATATCCCCAATTATATTAAAATCATTATTATACACATGCATCTACAGATATAATTATTCATATTAATTTTCAATGTATTACTACCTGGATGGTATATGCTTCTATCAGTAGTGAAACTGTAAAACACTTTCCTTCTTCCTGGAAAACATGGACAGATTCTAAATGAGTTTGGTTTTGATTTAGTCACAGATTCCTATTTTAAAGAAATAAAAAGTTATCTTCTTGAATGAAGTAATCGTCGTCTAATTTACTAACTTTACTAACTAAATTGTTTGATTTTTTTTAACCGTGATTTTGATTTTATTACAATACTTTGTGTTACAATGTTATACAGCCTCGTGGAAGAACACCTTTCTGGTACGAGTTTTTCTTTCCGTTGCAAGATCTTATTATTATTATTAAGCATACGGTAGTCTTTAGCCAACTTCACATGACATGAGTCATCTGTTAACTATCGAGAATTTCATGACATTCAACAAACCTAAATTAATTAAATTAATTTAAATGTTTTTATATAATATGTACACTGTTTACGAAATAAAGAATGAATGAATGACAATGAACTGAAAAGACGTTTTCCTATATACTGTAAAGTACAGTAAAACCAAGTTTACAATAAGCAAACCTACAGGTTTGATTTGTATCTTGCTTCGGAGGTAAGCATATTAATTGCGTTCAATATTACTTACCAAATATGTTTCATCATTGAATGTTATCTCGTGGCTTGCAACGGTAAATGGTAGTTGTGCTTTTTTCTTGAATTCAAATCGTGTCGGTTCTAGCGAAGCTTCGAGCCAATATCGAGTAAAACCCATAGAGCCTTCGAATGTTGTCGGAAGCGACCTGGAGGATATACATTTTTACAAATGGTTATCATTTGGATCAAACACCTCTAAGATAGCCAAGAATAATAATGTAATAATTATGTTATAAAGTATTGTGCATTATGTTCACAAAACATATTTATTCGAATAGGCATGCAATATTGTATATTGAACTTACTCGTGTGGAATTTGGAATTCAAATCTGATTTCATTTCTACCAATAGGCATTTTTTTCTTTCCCCCGCCTAAAAAATATAAAGATATATTAACACATAAAATAAAAGCAAATGATAATAGATAAAAAATGAATAAATAGAAAAATAAAGATAGTAAATAACGAATACATCGAATGAGTATCAGCAAAAACAAGTACCGTTTTTGGAAATTCTGTAAGAAACGGGTCGGCAATACTAGGCCTAACTAGTTAAGTACACATCGTAAAAGAAACTGTTATTAACATCAGTGTGGTGGTAATGAGATATACGCATTCGTCACTCTTCTCATCTATATATAAATTTACGTAAGGGCAAAAATCGGTAAATCGTGCGTTATTTCTAGAATGTTTACGCGATGGTATATAAAGTTGGTTCGTACTTTCGGTACTAATTTTAACCACCTGATGTAACCCTGTTTACTAATTAAATTGAGTTCGATAATTAGTTATTGACGATTAAAACGAATTTAGGTTCAAAGATTTGCCCCAAATAGGGGTGTTTTCCGATCGTGGTATACACTGTCTAATGGATGTCAATTTGAAAAATACCCGCACACAATAATACGAGGACGCTTCGCATTTTCCTATCTCCTCCTACGATAATTGTTTTTAATAGCTGAAAACCGGTTGAACAGTTCGAGTACAGCATCATGATGTTGAAGACAGGCCGATTTTCTTTAAAAAATGCTATTTTGATACATGTAATATACGTTTTTACAAATGTATTGATTTGTGATGAATGGAACATTCCAAATTATTTGGTTTAACCATAGAGGTATAGATTTAGATTTATGGGCCCCCTTGGAGAATAAACATAAATAGTATTGCAATGCTGTACAATACTGTTAAGGTATTGTTAGATTATAAACATATAATATACAAATAAATAAACGTTATTACTGACAGTTGCTTCTCAACGTTTGTATTAATTAATAATTTAAAAATATATAAACGTACGTAGTGGTACGTGTATCGTTACATGTACTTTACTATTTCAATAGACTATGACAGTGAGAGTTTTAACAAAGTATTAAATCGTAAATGGTTTACTGTATTTAGTGGTATATTATTTATAGGCCTATAAAACATTAAAAACAATATTTCGTTACTGAGTGGATAAGAATATATTTTAAAATGTTTCCTCTTTGTACCTATCTTCTTCCCCCATCCCTCAACCCTTAATGTTACATACAAAACACAAATTGGGTTTGTTTAAATGAGTCCAAATAAAAAAATTTGACTCATTTTGTTTCTCTCTCGGAAGTAATTCCCAGGGTGCTAATTTTAGCTGACTACATAAATCATCGTGTATATTTATTCGTTTCTGTAAACGACAATGTATTATAGTCCTGCAGTACGTACATTTGAAATCTCCATTTTTTTCTCGCTGGAAAATACTGTGTATTCGAGAACCATCTGTGGGCACGACCTAGATGGTACGCGAGCGAAGCGAGCGTGCCATCTAGTTTATACAATAATAACAACGCTAAACTAATTTATAAAGTTAATGTATTCGTATTACTGATACGCATACTTACGCTTTCCTCCCCAAAGTATTTGATTATCCCGGAAATGCCATTCATCCGAGTCATACTCCTCTTCCTCATCCTCATCATCTTCCTCTTCACATCCACCATCTTCTATTTTCTCTGATTGTTTTTTCACCTTTTCCTTGCTTTTCTTGGATTTTTGTATTTTGTTTTTCTTTGTGACATCCTCCTCTTCATCGGTGTCATCGTCTTCTTCATCACTTACGTCACACATTGCGTTATCATATTCATTGTCAAGAGTTGTACTCTAATTCAAGAAATAAAAAAGGTCAGCTTTAAAAGTGTTTATTAGGATGCACACGTCAAAGAAGTAGACCAGTATGGTATGGTTATGTCAGTGTATATTCACTTAGTGTTAAAACCATTAACCATGAACTTACAATTACTTTTAATTAAACAGTTCTTAGGCATAATCTTACATTACTGTAATTGAAATAAGGTTCCCGTAAAGGCATATTTTCCGTGCACATATTTACATAATTCACTTCTACACACTTCTATATTATCTTCCAACCCCGGCCCGAAAATGTATGAACAATAGGGCCTATAGTTTAACGTAGGCCTATCAATAGTTCAATTCTTACCAAAGATGTCTTCCCACAAATGTCAATCTCCAACTTTGAAATCTTTGAAGGCTCATTTAGGTGTACCACGACTACTCCACAAATAGTATCACCTAGTCCAAACACATTCTCTCCAGCAGTGTGTCTATCAATTATAATTTTAAAATCGCGTATTTTTCCCATGCTGTTTTGCGTGTTTTGGTTGTTGACATTCCAGTGTTACTTATAGGCTAAAAGCAGGACTATTATCAAGAATGAATGCAATGAAGTGTTAAGTAACTGTATTGTTTGTTGCACCCACTCTTGTCTGCACGTCAATGTCGTATCGTACAAAAGCGTGTGGTAGAGAACACGATTCTTGATTTGAATTGCTAAGTTAAAGTCAAACCGAAACAAGTGATTTCTTACGCCCTCAAAATTCCTATCCTGGATTCATGTTATAACACCTTGATCACAACGTCACGAATTCAATTCTACTAACACCTTTCCATTTTACGTGGGTCTGCTTTCACAAAGGGTCGTTCAGACTGAGTTAAGTTACCCGCCAATCTTCACCGAATGATTACTGTTAATTCTGGTTGGCAGGGATAACTAAGAGAAAGTAGTTGGTATGTTCTTAGTTTAGCAAGTTGAAATATGCATTACATCACTAAGTATGATGCGATACTATTGTAATAAAAAAGTGTTGTATTATATTGCCTTATAGAAATAGTTATATTAAGTATTTTATATAGTTATATAATACAGATATATAATACAAGACACAGATGTCAAAGGTCGTAAAGCTTTTGTATAACGATATTAATTAATAATAATGATAATAATAATATATACGAATTTGTAAAGGGCCAATTCCAGCAACAATTAGTGATCCAAGGCGCTGTGGCGTATTTCTCCAATCTGTGCTGAAATGTTATAATCAACCCTTCAAGGTGAAGTCAAGATGTGGCCACTTCTGCGAATCAACTTCTCGCGATTAATTGATTATTTATTTCCTCTGTTCTTTTTCACAAAATCATTTATTCGTATTGGAATATACATGGACGATTTGTTTTTGTATTTACCAGATGACGAGGATTAGTTTGAGATATCGAGTACAAAAATGGTTTACGCAATCCCTCCCACTCACAAATAGTATAGTTTTGTTAAAATTGGCAATTATTCACGATTCAGTTTGAGAGTCTCATTTTATTGTATTTGGCATCAAATAATATATATTTACATGCATTTACATAAAGTATAATTAGGATATATGCCTAATGGTAAATAAGAACATGAGCTGTTGGTTAAAATCCTGGTTTATGCACACACATACTAGTTTTACCAAAATTAGAAATATGCCAACGAATCATTTCTAAGAATCTCTTTTTTTGTATAATAAATATTGAATTGACATAAATCGATATATTTACACGCAATTAGTTCAAGTAGACCATACATACAAACGAAAATGAATTAGAATAAAGTAATATGTATGAAGGTAAATTAATGGAAACTTGTTTATTTATACTGTTATCAGCCACCAGCAAGAACACTTTCTATTTTGTATAGTGTTAAATACCTTGCATCCAGATACACAAGATTAGAATATGCCTTTATAACACAAAAATACTTTATAATATGTCCAATATGATTGATACATTTTATACTGGTATAACTATTAGATCAACACAATAAACAACAATACAATTTTTAAACTGGGTTATCGACTATAGAATAGATTGTAATGTTACTCGTCCGTGGAATTGTCGTAGGCTCCTGTAATCAAATAAACAAGAGAGGGGATTTATAAAATAAGCCAGCCTTGTGCATAGCTAACAAAATAAAACTAGTTGTTTGCACGCAACACAAATGTTTGATAAAAAGCAAAATGATTTGAATAAAACTGAAATATTTATGGAATGTGTGGTCTTATAAAAATAATTATTATATTATTAAATCCTACCAGTAAGTATAATATGAACTTGTATAGTGTATATCTAGAATCATGACTTATTGAAGTAAGTACTCACATTACATACTATGTTGTACGGTAATATCTAGTGACAATAAACATGTATATTGGATGTATATAACAAACAGAATGTATCGAAAGACTTGCAACATTTTACCATGTATTAGCACATCGAGTATAAATTGTAATAAAACCTATATTGAATTGCATTGATCACATCAAATTACATTCTTTTACACCATACCGTTCTTCTATGTTGGATCAAAATAGCTGTACATTGGTATATATTTTGAATCGCCTAAAACCTTTTCATTGGTGTCCGTATCTACCGGTCCAAACACACTGCTTGCATACTGTGATCCTGAGAAAAAATAAACCATCAGAATAAGTTTAAGTAGATGCAGAAAAAATAAACCAACCAGATTAAATTATTTACACATATATAAAACTAATAATGTTGGCGGCTTTTCAATATATAGCATTCTTTCGCTTTAAAAAGTAATGTTCAGGAAGACCCACTACAGATTGTTTGAATGCTTGGTGCAATTAGTTTTTTTAAGCAACAGTTACTTTGATAGAAACTATAGGCATACACTTTGTACATACACGAAATTTAAATATATTTTGATGGTTTTTCTAAAAGATTCAAAGTCGTGTAAGGATGTTTACAATCTATCACAAAGACGAAGGAAGGCAAATAATCATGAATAACTATTTGTTTTTACCTGAAAGCAAGAATTCTGTGCTCATACTTTTACTTCTTCCCACTCCTCCTCCTCCAAAGCCAGACGAAGAGGACGAACTCATTGTCGCAGTTGTATCTACTACTGGAGGTAGATGCATTGGTAATGGAACGGTTCCGATTAGGACGGGTATACACACAGATGTCTCTTTAGATCGTGAAACTTTTAAGGAAAGCTGGAATATCAAAAAACACCACGTTAAGGCAGTTGTGACTATACGTTGTACTTTAATGTAGCTTAACATTTACAATACTACAGTTCACAGTTAGCATGCAAATTTAAGCCTGGATTACTTAATTGTGAATAATGCGTTATGCAAAAGTGCCAAATTGCAAAAATATATCTGTATTTATAGCAATGACAACAATTTAATTTGAGTAATCTTCAAGTAGGTCCCACGAAGATTATGTATCTCCCCCTCTCCTCATATAAAAACAAATAGAAATAAGCAATATACAGATTGCAGTATGAATTGGTTACCTTAAGGTAATATTCGACCTCGATATATTTGCATTTGAATGAAGGTGGAATTGGAGGCATCTGTAATGCAAAATTACTCCAATTCTGGGTGTCTTTCTTGCTAACCATTTGCAGGTCTTCTGAGGTCACGATTTTGTCCGTGACTTTACTGTTCATTTCTTGAGAGTACGTTGACTTTTGGTGAAACGATACACTTGGTTTGATTTTCTTATTGGATGAATTCATTATCTCTCCACTGTAAATTAAGCTTTCACCTGTAACGAATTACACTAATTTATTCTTTAACACAGTTAAAAGTGTTTAAACTCTGTAATATTAAATGTTGTGTTTATACTGCAATGTGCGGATGTCAAATATTATAGAATCACTTGTTTATATATAAGTATATATGTATATGTTAGTGAATACCGAAACTGCAATATGGCCTATTCAAAGTTTTTTTTTTATTTAATCTTCATTTTGTGAAAATACATCATTAATAAGAGATATTAATTCGTAAAGATTATTGTAATTTAATATAATATTATACACCATATACCAAACGTAGTACATGTATTGCTTATTTAATTCATTACGTACCTGGTGAATATGATCTTCTTTCTAGTACTAGGTTGAAGTAAAGTTGCTGTGGTTTTGAACAGCATTTAGCGTTACGTAATACTTTCTCCTTATTTGCACTCATCTTAACCTATGTAAACATTATTGTACGTATATATTATATTGAGCATGTGTTAATGACTCTTTATTCAGTAGGCCCCTATAATCTGAACATAACCACAGAGGTTATGGTAGGATTTTGAGTCATAAAAAGAAATGCACCGGTGAATCTTTGGTGGGCAGCGGGGTTTTCACTCTTTTCTTCATCTTAACCATTTTATAAATTAACTTTAAAAATTATCTTTTAAAATCAACATATGTTAACAAAGAATTGATTACTGATAATGTAGGCCTATGGGTTAATATAACTCATCAATAATAAGTAGATGGCATTACAAAAACATGTGGCATGGAATCGACAATTGAAAAATATTTATATGTCATCATACGATCTTCCCATAAAAATGAACATGTTTTTAACTTTTTTTCTCAGTGTAGTTATGTTAACATTCGTATTTACACTTACTGCGTACATTGGGTGTGTCAAATCCACTGTATTTATCACTGTGATAATCTTTCTTGATTTCTTGTCAAAATCAAACATACCAGGATCTATTTCCGCATCTAACCAATATCGGATACTTCCATGTTCTCCTTCAAAGGATGTTGGCAAATTACTAAGTTTGAAGAAAAAAAACAGTCATTACCAAATTCCATTAAAATAATTCTTCAGTAGAAACAGTTTTCTTTTCAAATTGTATATTTACTAAATATATGTTAAGATTTAGATATCATATACATTATTGAGACCTACCTTGACGGTAAAACAAACTCAAATCGAAGATTGTTTTTTCCTGGTGCAAATATTGTACTTGCATTAGCTAAATAAAATAGAAAAAAAAAAATCATTTTTACAGAATTGTAAACCAAATGTAATCGTTTTATAGAGATAAAAGAAAGAAGATTCGCTATTAATAAAGTATTATATAAATTGTAATTACAACATGCGCTTATTTTTATGTCGTTTCGTGGTCTCAATACAATATTGATGAAAACAAACTATTGAGTAATCAAAAAGTAAAAAAGTGCCAGTATTTTTTTTTTTATTATTTTATCTTTTAAGCCTTATGAAGTAATGACTCACAATCTCCCCATATTATCTTATAATCATCGACGTAAATGTCATTATTTGTGTCATCGGTTTTATCTTCTTCTTCATCATTTTCATTATTCTCCCCTTCATCGGCTATCTCTTTTCCAATATTCACCTGTTTCAAAATAAGTATATTTGACATGCATATTTATACTTTTTCCTCAAATTAAGTTGGTACTCTCTATAATTTTGTCAAGAAGAATTCAATGCGTATAGAAAATTCTGTCCAGTATAATGCCTACTCTAACATGATGAATGTAAATGCATCGACTTTGCACAGGAGAGAGAAATTTAGAGCAAAAGTATGAATAATGGTTTTAAACGTACGTGACACCAATAGTCACAATAACAATACTAACTATATGAATAGAGATACATACCATAGATTTTCCAAACAGATGAATGCTTATTTGTGGAATCTTTGTGGAATTTGCGAGTGTTAAAGACACCGAGCCGCAGATACTTTCACCAACTCTGTATACGGCTGAAGCATTGTCTAAGCATATTGATAAATCTTGTATTCGTCCCATAGCTCAATCAAGTACAACACAATACTCATAATAAAGTACGAAACTGTAGATTATATACAATATTTTTATTTGTTCTGAACCCATCATGGATGATTACGCTATCTGAATAGAGAAAAGACAAGCCGTGCCCACATACATATGCCTACGTATCAACGTCAGGATTCACCTACACAAAATAACGATTATTTATTTTATTGTCGATATAGAGCGGATCAAATATGTAGAGTGGCGACAAAGCCCACTGCTGGACTGAGCTGAGATGTACCATAAGAGGCGAGAAAATGCCGATGAAATTAAAGCAACATACATGAACCACGATATCTTTACTTGCTGCTATATTTCAGGCAAAGCACAATTTCTGTGTCAAATTATTTTAAATTTTCATAATGTTTCCGGCTTTATTTTGAACAAATATCAATTGTTTATTAAAATATCAAAATATAAATAAAAATATGAGGACAGGTAAATCCTAATATGAGGCAAGAAAAACTGGCTGATATGTTCCATCACAAAGAGACCGAAACGTGATATGATTTGCTCCAACACACACAGGAGATCAGAGGAGGTAGAGATTTTTGGTTTTGTTGTCTGTCAGGTACATTTACCGTTTTTTAATTACACAGGTAGGAAGTGCGGTCGGTGTGGTTTATTTTAAATTGTTATTAAAAAAAACCCCATTATTGTCAAGTTCAAGGATGGTTTAAGACTCGTCTTTCAGATTCACAGCGAGAGGGCGGTTTAGACGATTATGTTTAGGTGAAAGTTGTAGTTTTAGTTTCAGTCCTTTAATAAAAAAAAAAGTTTCGGTTAATTCGATTCTCTTTAAATTTGAATTAGTTTTCCTTTTGATTAATTGTATACTTACTTTTTTCGTTCGTATTACTATAGGCCCTAATTAACATACCGAGTGGTTGTAGGAGCACAGGCACAAACATATTCAAATGTGATATGATATCATAGAAGAAATAAATAAAGTATTTCTTCCATGGCGAGATTATAGTTGCATCGATCTCGATATTTACACGTCATAAGATGTAGGCACAATTATTTAAAGAAATAACAGTTCATCCATTATTCATTATTCATTTATTTTTCTCATTATTATTTTCTGCCTTTAAGTATATAAAAACAGTTTACTTATAAATCAACGCCGATCAGTCAAGTACATGACTAGATAACTAGTTACTAAATGCAATCGTACAAATCTACATAATAAATTATTATAATTTACAAAATATGAGTATAAATTAGAACGTATTTACATTAAAGATTCGGTCATATTTACAACGGTATAAAAATTGATGACAAACAAAAGGCGTTGTCTGATCTCAAACAAATTCAAGACCAAAAATATTACATATTATTTAATTGGAATTATATAACTACCGTTCCAAGGAACGAAACGTGGTGTTATATTGACCGGTCAATATAACGCGTCTAGCTGACGTAATTAGATTACACCCAATAAGAAAAAAAACAGGCCTCATTTTAGTGTCATTTTTGTTACAAAAATAACAGTATTTTAAAAATTGCTACAACGACCTACCGGAGATACAATATTTTCATTTTTTGGGCTTTGTAATTATAGAAGATAGTGTATTAGTATACAAGAACTATTTACTTTCAATATATGATGAACGTTAAATATATATTTTATACGACCACAGTTAAGATCGGATAAAGAGGTTTAACTAGACATTGTAGCTTTGTTTCTTGATTTATTATTAGTGTATGTGTTTTTTTGGTTTTTTTCGTATTCGTATTTAATGTTATATCCTGGGGTTGGTCTTTCTGACTTATATGACCATCCCCCCACGTGATTACATTCATTGTATTTATTATCCTGTATGTTATTGTGTAAATTGAATTGAATTGATATCGGTATGTATTTGTATAGGTGTCATAAAATATGTCAAATACTGTTGGCTTGGAAATGCTAGGAGATCGCATTTCCTACTTAGACGTCTCTGAAGCTGAATCTACATTTGGCATTCCAAAACTTCATAATACTCTTCGTCGTGCTTTAGCTCTTCGTAATCGTTTGAAGCATTTGACAGTCCTTTACTAAGTTTATCCCTCAGAGAAGATAATGAAGATTTTCGACGTTGATTGTTTTTCGCTACAAAACTTGGTTGATGAGCCAACCCATTGTCGTCTGCGTTCCTGACAACGTCAGGCATTGTTGCATACTCTGATAACTGTGAATATGTTTGATCTGCTGGTGATAGGGTAAAATATACAGGTGACACCGGGGAGTCGGTGTTAGTTAAATTGTGATTAATTGGTGAATTTCGAGATAAACTGCAGTCTGGTATGTCATCCACATCTTCGTATGTTGCGTCAATATTAACACTGTGTCTATATGGCTGTTCTTCTTTAGCTTCTTTTGGTAAGGATGGTAGACGTGGCAACGACTTACCACGTTCTATGGGTGTCATTCGTTGTTGAAATTGTATTCCTTGTTGTGTCTTCGGGGTGCTTGTAAGATCTATGGCACCTAATTCAGCAGAATTGTTCAAACCACCCTCTTTAGGTTTGGTTAGTGTCATATAACCTGATGTTGTCATCAGTCCGGATTTTGATTCTTGAAAACGTTTGCGTTTAGTTTCAGCAGCAACTATTTCCACTTGCACTTTCTTCTTGCGACGATTTCTGAGAAATAAAATACAGAGTTCATGATTAAAAGATTTATATCATTGTTTTTGATAACTATAATTAAATTCGTCAAAGTTACTATATTATTTTGGAAACAAACGAAAGTTTGTCAGATTATTTTAAACTGTATTACAGTTTACACTGGTTTTCTCTTCCTCAATTAACGTATTGATAACAGTTCAAAACTCAATCCAAATCGTCTCTTGGTTTCAAAGTGTAATTTGTTCAGGAAATGTAACTGTTTAGTTTACGGTATACAATACGTGACTTAAAAAACTATACCAACCTTCTAAGTAAGCAACAGTGAATTATAACGCTCATAATGATAATGAAAACCAAACCAATGATTATTCCAATTAAAATCACAATCAAGCTGTCATTGTCTGAAAAATATAATACAAATTATACATTCATTATTAAAATTTAATTTTGGAATATACTGATTGGCAGTAGGCCTACTGTATTTTTTAAAGATATCATCATGTTCTTTTTATTTGTAATTGTAATTACTATATATGTTGTACTCATATGTATCATCAAGGAATGAAAATGAAATGAAAATTGTTTTCGTTGAAGCTCTACTGATGAAATGTATATCACGGAACCATAGTGAGAATAATTTGAATACAATTTGAGTTTATTGGTTCACGTATTGACTAAGGTCAAATTATACCGTATAGACTTATATGCTTACTGTATAGTTTTCAGCAATACATCTCAAAGATGTATTGTCTCCCAGCTGAAAAAATAATTCTTAAACATTTTTTTTGTTAATCCACTTTCACCAAAAATTGGATCGAAAAAATGTAATTTAAAGAAAAAAATAGTCAAATTGGCTGCCAGCCAATAGATTTTTGGTTGAATTATAACCATTTTTTTTCTATGAAAGTGATTAACTTTATTAAAATTACAAAATAATATATTAAAAGTCTGATTTAATTAATCTTAATTTTTCAAGTTTTTGGGAGACAATAAATCTTTAACTTAACTGTCATAAATAAATGTTTTAAGCTTAGTCAATGTGCAATGTGTATTCTATAAGGAATTCCTGGTGATTTGAAGTCTACTATTTGTGTAACATTCTGTAAAGAAATGATGGAATGATTGCAATATTATTATTAAACTCTGTAAAGTAGTATTTTGATATCATTCTCACTTAAAGTTTGAGACAACTGATACAATTTTAGGCACGCGTGTGTTTTTTTTCCAAACCATTGTAACATGTCTGATGTCGGAAAGGCGGTAGATTACAAGTAGGTTGTTCACATTGTGTTTCCTTTGTTTACTCTGCTGGGACGACAACAACTATTACGACAATAGTGGGTTTTATATTGGATACAATAAGGCAATAGACCTTGCGATTGTGGGTTTATGAAATGATCCACTTTCTTTCAGACAATTAATTTATTCACCATCTGGTATAAATATCCCATGGCATCAGTCAAGTAGTTTTCAGTTTTTAATACTTTAGTAAGAAAGAAATGATACACTTAATAAGTTAATTAACCCACAGCATTGTCATCTTTTTTCAGTTATTTGCCTTTGGATTTATATATATTTGTATATATATATTTATATATTCTTTGCCTGATTTGTTTATATATAAATATTGTATATTTATATATATATATATGTAACTGAAAATAGTTTATATGGGCTATATATTTATATTATATTTCCTCATCTTTATCGTTTCAAATTAATTAATTAATATTTCAGTATATCGCCGGGCTGTTTAGAATTAATGTTTATTGTCTGATGAGTTTGTGTGTATGTATGTATGTATATGTGTATATATACATATATATAGGTGTGTGTGTACATATATGCATATATATACAAATAAATAAAATAATTAATTAATGTTAATGTTCTTTGCCTGATTTGTTTATATATATAAATATGTATATTTATATATGTGTGTAACTAAAAATAGTCTATAGTATAGGCTATATATTTATATTATATTTCCTCATCTTTATCGTTTCAAATTAATTAATTAAAATTTCAGTATATCACCGGGCGGTTTAGAACTAATGTTTTTTGCCTGTCGTGTTTATATATTATATTAATGAAATGTATTATTTGTAACTTGTACTTACTTTTTTTAATACCTTATTCATTTGTTTTATTATTGAATGAAAGAAAGAAAATAAATGTTTACGTTGAGTTGAATTACCGGTGATTTATTTTTAAATATTTGTCTTGTGTTAGTTACAAGGGACCGTGTCTACAAGTAGTGTTAGTTAAAAGGGACCGTGTCTACAAGTTGTGTTAGTGAAAAGGGACCATCTACAAGTAGTGTTAGTTAAAAGGGACCATCTACAAGTAGTGTTTGTTAAAAAGGACCGTGTCTACAAGTAGTGTTAGTTAAAAGGGACCATCTACCAATAGTGTTAGTTGAGAGGGACAGTCTACAAGTAGTGTTAGTTAAGAGGGACCATCTAGTGTTAGTTAAAAGGGACCATCTACAAGTAGTGTTAGTGAAAAGGGACCATATACAAGCAGTGTTAGTTAAATGGGACCATCTACAAGTAGTGTTAATTAAAAGGGACCATCTACAGGTAGTATTAGTTAAGAGGGACAATCTAAAAGTAGTATTAGTTAAAAGGGATCATCTACAATTAGTTAGTTAAAAGGGACCATCTACATGTAGTGTTAGTTAAGAGAGACCATCTACTAGTGTTAGTTAAAGGGTCCATCCACAAGTAGTGTTAGTTAAAAGGGACAACCTACAATTATTGTTATTTAAAATAAGAATTTTGTTCATTGAAAATCACTTTTTTATCGGATTGAATGCCTTTTTGTAAACTTTCTTTCAGAACTGGTCACTAAAATATCAACTTGATCATCAACGTTCAAACCACCTGAAATCATGCCTATAAGGCCTCATTATTCGACTTTCTGGGTGTAACAATTTTAGTGATTTATTGAGCAGAGAACACAGAAGTAACATTTGGTTTAATTATTCTTATAAATATGATATACTGCTTGATTCGGTATTCGGAAATGATATGCGTTTTGTTGGTAGGCGGTCAAGGGTATATTGTCACAACAAAGAAGTGGGATTTACCAGTTTGACGTCATCAACTAATTCACTCACTTCAAAGTTCATAATATTACTATTTCTATTGATAACATAGTAAATACCGCATTCAACAAAAGAGATATTGATTTTAAATGTTACAATGATAATTTACATAAAGGTTTTACTTTAATGTGTATGTATTTGTTTTTTAAAATTACGTTTTTAGGGATTTATTGCTGTTTGACTCTTTGATTTTTGACTTTGATTCTTTCCACTGACTAAGATTTAGAGTTCATCTATGCCTGTAAATCTAAAAGGTAGAATGAATTTGATCTCATGTGGATTTCGATCAGAGTGTCTGATCAAATTTACGTGTTCTTGGGATAGTGTAGGCGACCTACCATTAACCTAACCAACACCGTCAATCTTAATCAGTCCAGGATTTTTACAAAACTGGGTACCCTGGTATGTGTTTAGAGGTAATAGGGGCTACCTACATCTTTCGAAGATCACGATAACAGGGTAAATATACCTTTGGTTGTTGAATCTGGGAAATTTGTAGTTACAGCGGAGCTATTTTGTGACGTCAGTGATGAAATTCGTTCTTTAGTTAAAGATGGATCAGCAGTTATCGGTGATTGTGTTGTTGGTCCTTCAGTCACTAATTTAAAAAAATACAGTTTTTAATTAACAAAATTTTAAAGAAAAACAAACAGAATTGAAAATAAGAAAATGATTTACTTTTTTACGTGGATTGAAAATGAGAACTATAAATCTTTCCAGGTTTTTAAGCTTATTAATTTAGTATAGTAGTGGTACTGGGCACGAGAAGAATTACTAGGGTCGACAATCAGCAGGTACCATGTATTAATTAAACTTAATAGACATTAACGGGTTTTGTTTTAAATTTTAACTATTTTATTGATATTATTCATTATTAGACATTGATGAATTTAAACGTTTTCTTGCTGAATATAACATAAAGTCGTACAATGTCAAGCTACCCTAATTATTTATACAATACTTACAAACATGACCACTTCGAACAACAATATCATCAAGGGCTACACCACAATTACTACCGTTTACGGTTGCTTCAAAATATATCTGTCGAAAAAAATGTCAGTGTTTGAAGTATTTGAATAATTACATATATGAATACAAAGTATATAAATGCGACCAAAAAGCTTTATTATCAAGTTAGGCCCTATTTAGTAGAAATAATTAAATACTCGTCTCACTAAGACCCGGAACAAAAGACCCAATACAAAACAATAATTTATTATTATAAGGCCTATTATCGGTGAAATTATAGAAAACAAAGTCTTTAAACATTTGGAAATGTGTAACTCTTTTCCACAAGAAAAAAATAATTGTAGTTTTCAAAACAAAAAGGAATAGTCTAACTTAAAATAAGTTTAAACACAAGATACATTTTACTTTTAAAATATAACGAACTGTCTATTTTTACAATTAAAATAAATGTATATATTGAAATAAATTAATAATACACACATTGTTTTCTTAATAATTAATGTTTGTGTCAAAATGTTCAATGTGGAATATTTATCTAACGACAGGTCTACAGAATAACGGAAAGGGAATCTCGTCTCTGTCTCTCATAGAGTATTCTATGAATGTTGCTGAGGGCAAAACACCCTGACAAAAATAACGTCATAGTGTGCAAATACAATATCTGGTAATGTTTAGTCTAAGAGCATTGTGTATCCGGCGATGGATAATTTTAACGGCTATGTTGTGGTGAACTGTATGACATATCACAACAATAATTATATTGGCATTCATGTTAATGACTCCGATTTGCGAGTGTTGTGCTTTGTTTCCAAAGTATCCACGTATTTCTACCAGAATAAATAATGTTAACAAATTTTTTATGATTGTTTACTTTCATCAATTTTTATCATTAAAAGTCAATGTATAAATATAGTTAGGGTTATTTGAGTTTATTCCGGCCAACGGTCGACTTTATTTCGCCTTCTTAGGCATATTTATTTTGCATCAACAAAATATTAATACATTCTTAAACAAAAACAAAATATCTTAAAGAAAGAATGAGTCTATAACATGTGGCATGCTGATTTTCTTTCTGTATTGTGTACAACAATGGACAGACAAAAAATAGTTGATAGATCTTTCACCCTACAAATTCCTAAGCATTAATATAGTTTAATCAGTATCTAGCGACCAAACACATTTTATATGCTTAAAGATGTTCAGATGTTCACTATAATTTTATATTTGTGTCTTTTAATTTGGCCAAAGAAAAAACTGCATATTCAAGAGTAGTTCATCTTGTGCATCAATACATATAATACAGGTGGTTAAATATTTTAAGTATTTCAACAATACACGCTTGCATACCTTCTCACCTTGATTGAGCTATGCATATCATAGCAACATATATCTTTTTTAGGTATACCTCAACTATTAGATTTATGATACTGATTAAATTAAAGAAAAGATGATATCATGTTTGAATAAAATCAAGAACTCTTTACATGGATATGGTCATCATTTAAAAACTCACTTACCTTAAATGATTCCTGACAATTCAAATATATATTTGTTGTGATCCACCTATCAAGCTTATCGCCCGTTCTTTTCCATATTGCCCTTGTTTCATTTCCACAAGCAAATACTTTTAGTTTGGGATACTCAAGTTGAACAGGTTCGTTTAGATCCCACATGTAATAGGAAAAGGTCAATGTACCCTTTCCTGATGGTAGCTCTAACTCTGGTATATTTGCTATTGATGTGTAAACACCGCTTTCCCGGTTCCAAGAATGCAGCACTATAAATAAACCTGTAAAATAGATCTTAACTTAGTACAATTCACAAGGCATGAATAATAATAATAATAATAATAAATAACATTTATAAAGCGCAAGAGACAAAGGTTTCAAAGCACTGTGTTTTCCAAGATCTGTGCAAGTAGTAGCGTGTGATTATGCTTCTCTGAAGAGATGAGTTTTGAGTTTAGTTTTAAATGTGATTACAGATTTTGATGAGCGTATTTCGAGGGGTAGAGTGTTCCAGAGTTTTGGGGCTGCGACAGCGAAAGCACGATCACCGTAAAACCGAGTTCTGGAACGGGGTCCAGGTTTTAGAAGAAGTCTGCTGGATGAACGAAGCGAAAATGTCATTTGAATTTCGTAGTAAATATAGGTTGTTTGATTGTTATTTATAACACACATGAGTGACTATCTGACTAATTTCGTATCACGTGGTGTTCAGTATAGTTTCGTAGTAAATGTACATAAACACACTTCTGTGTTAGGCTATTGGTCCATGGTTTTCTCTTGCGCTATTTGCCAACTTTTTAATAAAAATTTAAATAAAATGAATTTCTATGTCACGGTAAAAGCTCTATTTTATGGTTTTATGAAAAAAACGTTATGTTAGTGACTGTAACTTAATTGTAAGGTACCGGAAATATGCCTAAGAAGTTGTACTGATTTTATTTACCTTTGACATCCGAATTATCTCTGATTGGTGGTTGTTTGTTAAATTGTGTAAGTGACCAGTGCAACACAGATGCAGTTCGTACGTCGATTTTAATTTCGCATTGTGTGATAT
The DNA here is from genome assembly GCF_964355755.1 of Antedon mediterranea. Classification (NCBI taxonomy): domain Eukaryota; kingdom Metazoa; phylum Echinodermata; class Crinoidea; order Comatulida; family Antedonidae; genus Antedon; species Antedon mediterranea. The sequence continues at coordinate 23,690,282 of NC_092675.1, forward strand.
TTTGTAGGTTGCATTCGTATAATACTAAAAAAAAAAACAAACAACATGATTATAACATTCAAAGAAAAACTCGTATAGTCGATATGAGAATATAAAAAGAACACAAGAAAATAAATGTGTAGGCTACTTTAGCCTATTAATAAAATTAAACTAAACCTTAATTAATTATCTTAGATATATCAATTACATACAAGAAACAGAGTACTTAATTCAAACTTTAAAAAATGCAAAATGAAACAGCCGGTGTCCAAGGGGAAATTATTGAATTCTAAAATTCTAAAATGTTTATTAGGCATATACTAATAATAGTATGAAATAATATGGTCCGGGGCGAATTGTATCGTAGGGGCGTAATTGTGAATAATAACATAGATATCCTCGCAAACAAAACAACAAAATGGTCAACATGATGATTCAGTCAGGCAAATTGAAAACATCGAGTGAAATAGCATAGCATCTGACCACAGGTGTAGACCACCAAGGATTTAATAATATTATTATTACAGTATAGGCTATGTTGTTGATGAATATCACCAAGAAATTTCATGATATCAAGGGAAAGACGTTAGACCTTCTACAAATAAATAATTTTAATTATTTGATTACCTCCCTTCTGCGGGTTACAACGTCCGGTTCTGATTTGTATTGTAGGGTTTATTTGAAAAATACTCAGTTATATCAAATTTGATTTACAATGATTTTGAAATATAGGCCTATATTTTTATATTTCATAGGCCTAAATAAAACAAGATGGATTCTATAATATTAATTAGTTTCCTAACCACGTTCAAATGCTGAAGCTGACGGGTTGTATGTATAAATTAAAATGTTTCCTGTTTGAAGCAAATTGTATTAGATAAAAATATCCGAGTTTAACACTACAAAGTTGATAAAATAATAAGATAGCCTACTCACCCGATCCATATGTATTTATTATTGCAGTAGTTTTATCACAATTTACCTGAAGATAAATACTGGAAATTATTAACACAGCAAACACAAATATGTTCATTTCAATCGAGTTCTTTAACAACAGAATGATATATTGTCGTAAAATAATAATAATCCGTGAATGATCGTTTGTAGTCGCTAATCTTACTGCTTAATATTTAACAACGACAGTACGTCACACGCTTCTAATCCATCAAGACCATGAACTTCACTCCTCCTCTCATTTGCATATTGCCATATATGGTAGTTACGACGGATTACTCAGCATGGCAGAAGCTGCAATACTTCTGGCGATGGTGTGCGATTTCATTTTCTTGACTCAATTATCACCCATAAAAACTCCAATCAAAAAACAAAACGATTTCGTTACCATTTCCAAGTTTACGAGTTTTTTTCGTCATCAAATACGCCGTAAGACCGTTAACCGCTTGTCAGACAAAGAGTCACGTAATCTCATGCGATAAAAGATATGCCAAATGGGAGTTGGGAAAGACGTAAGTACAACAATTGTATTATTAATACAAACTAATATACTTTTATTTCAAGGACATGTTTGAATGTAAATACTTTCGTTGTTGGTAGCTTAATTTCATATTAAATCGTTTCGAACACCGTCACTCCTTTAAATATATTCATACACCAATCTTGTAATACATACTCATGTATGTTAGCTCACTATTTCGTTCGTTCGATTGGTAGGTCGGTCGGTTTGTCGGTCGATCGGTAAACACTAACTCAAATTTGAGCACGCGACTGCAGTCATGTATATGGCCTTGTTGTTATTAATATAATATATTATCCGAATTAAATAATTATTTTTTCAAGGGTAACCCACCACCGGGCGAGTTAGCTGATATTCCATAATTTATTATACAATAAACAATAACATACAGCCCGTATCATTATCTCCTACACACTAGTCTAAATGGTTAATACACCGTCATAATATAATTGATATAAAGACAAATCTGATAATATATAATTAAAAAGGGCCTATAAATTAAACGATTTTGTTAAATTTCTGTTTGTAAGTTTTTTTTATATGGATGAAATATTTCCGAAATAAAATAAATTGAATTGAAATTGAAATGATGACCTGAGAAGATTGTTACTTAAAAATCAGAGCAAAACACAATCATGCATAATTAAAAGAGAATGAGATATGTTTCTTATTTATCCTGTCACAGTATATCAGAGACGGTTGCTTTCTGTGGAAAACATCAACACATAATATTATTTTTACAAACGCCTGCGACATTGCAGCAACGTAAAAGTTGGTTAATTGTTATGTTAGTTCATTTTTATACTGGGTGACCTCTTCAGTCAAAGACTGATCTCCCAGAGGGCCCAGTTGGTGATCAGTGGCTGTGATGTACTAATACACCGGGGTAACCCACTACTCGTCTCGAAAGATATACTAGGTTCTTTAAAGTGCACACAAGCTAGTTGTGTACACTGGACCTACGGTTTATAGTCCTTATCCGAGAAGACTCGTTCTACCACCAGAATCATGGAGTGAGTGAGCCTCAAACCCTTGCCGATGTTATGGCTACGTAATTACGGTTCCACTGTCTTAACCGCTCGGCCACTCACTCACTCAGCAGATTGCTGATAATATACGTCCAACCGTCGTATTACTAAAGTCCTTCAATACAAATATTGATACTTTAACAATTAATAAATAAAATAATAAAAGCACTCGAAAACTGAGTGAAGTACTTTTGGCATACATAAGATTTCCCTCGAATATTTATATATTTTTTTATTTTTGTGTCTTAATGACCATGGCATTTTAAATAAAAAAAAATTTTTTTGGGCCTATTTAGTATAATTTCCTTTACAAATTAATGTTCTATAATAATTATAATATTCCTAATTTTCTAAGAAAAATTGAGGGCGCTAAACATATAATTTACGAGATCAAAGGAGGTGGCCATACAAAAGATGTTGAGGCCCTACCACAGCCTTCGGGTCGTTTCCACGACATCAGATGCATTGATGGATTCGAACCCACGACATTTATTAACACGACGCACAGTCGACTGAGCTAACTGGTCATCTTGTTTAAAAAAAGTGTAATACAAGCTTCGTTCCCTCAAGATGACGTTCATGAATATACATATTTATGCCGCCCATGAATTACGTAATATGCCTATTATGAATTACGTAATAGGCCTATGAATCACGTAGGCCTATACATTGTCATCATCATTTGAAAAGAGATATTTAGAGTGTTAAATTAGGAAATAGGTAAGCTATCTTTGCGGGTACTGTCACACAAATTTGGAAAAAATAGAGCTGCTAGGTCCACATAAATTGGATGCACTTGTAAAATAATCGTAGGCCTACTAGCTACCTAGCTTGAATTGTTTACTTACTGCGTACTGCGAAGACCTGAACTCCGAAGAGAGCGAGCTGATCATTAGAATAGCGTCACGCTCTGGAATGCATAATTTGCATAAATCACATGTGAGAAATGGTCGATTTTTGGATTGACTACTTTATGATGACTACTATATGATTTGGGAAAGCAATGGAGAAAAAAAGAGTTTCATACAACTACAGTATTTTTAAACGCTTCCAGTGGCGGATTCTGGATTTTCAAATAGGAAAAATAGGTTGGAAAAGTAGATTAGATTTTTAATTCTGAAAATCTAAAATGAAACACAAAACACAAACACTGAATTTTTTAAAGTTTATTAAACACAATGGACATGATGTTTATAGCAAAAATAAGTTAAAAAAACAAAAATTAATATTCCTTAAAACATTGCTTACACAACCTTAAAATAATATGTTAATAAAGTATCTTGTTTCATGATAACATCCTGTATTAATAACGTATACTTTACACTTTTACCTGCATGTCTAGCCAATAGATTTCCAATAATGAGTTCAATGGTGCAAATTATGAGCTGAAAATAGAACATTTTATCTTTCACCAAATTGTATTGATTGAATGGTTTCGATACAATGGGAAACACAGATACGAGTGTGTAACAAGAAGGACCGCGTACAAATTAAAAGGAGCATATAACGAGATTTAACGAGCATATCAAGAAAGGGCTCAATGTATAGTAGTTATTGAATATCATGTGACCCACAATCCTCCAATCAAATGACAAAAATCCAACCAGGTGTTCTGTAAATACAGTATAACATCATTTTCAGGGGGAATTAATCATTTGTTCATTATTAGTACAGCCAATTGTAGATTACTTATACGATTCAAAGATCTTTATATTTGTTGGTGATTAGGACTTTGTAAATATTATACTGTAATAATTTAATTTTAAATTTAAATTGAATCTGTAAATACTTTAAATCGCTGATTTCATACCGCATATCATATCTAGAATATGAAATATCAAATATCATTGAACTAGCAAAAACGTTAATAGTGTAATGAAACCGGTGGTAATAACCTAGATATGAATGAATGTCTTTAATATTAAAAATGTATAGGCTACATAATATAAATGAAGTGAACAAAAATAGATACTGCACAGTGTGCATTTTTATGAAACCATGCTGACTTTTATGTCGGTTAAAAAAAAAAACATTGTCCCGTATTGTCCACGACAAAAGCCCAAAATGTGGTCAACGTTTTACAGTTGGTCTGTTTCTGTTTAAAATAAAGTTTTAAATACTTAATCCAACATTACCTTATATAATTTTTTTTTTTTAATTAAATAAATGTTTAGGCCTACAGAATAATACACACGTAGATGAATGGCGTCGGTGGTGAGATGTATGTTATTACCACAAGAAAAGAAAAAAAAAACTCTACTCTAAATAAAGACGGGCTTGTAACTATACATTAAATATAGCATTGTGTATACATAAATCAATATGACTCAATCATAATTATACATTTTAGGAATCATAAATATTTTGTTTTCCTTTTTTTTTTTAGAGACGACAATACGATCCAGGACGCACTTTTTGTCACGGTACTTTCTTAGGAAGAAATAATACATGGTATTAATTATTTTTCTATTTTCCTAAATAAATCTTAACAATAAACTGAATCTATCACTGCATTCTGAATAATCTCTTCCAGTGACCTGAATTCTATACCATTAAGCCACACAGATGACATGCAGAAGATTGTTAGCACAACCTATTTGATTCTGTCCGTGCTTATTAGCGCCCTCTATAATGTTCTAACTTATGCCAAAATCTCATTAATTATTTCTGACTCAGACGTCAAGAAAATAAAATCTCGCACCGGCGAAGCTGACTGTCATGTAACAAAATGATCTTTTTAAAACCATCACCACTATTAGACATTTATTTTAATTTCAGTGTTTGAACAATTATTACTGCTCCAAATTACAGATAATAGGCCTACAACAAAAAATGTTGTTCATTATGTCCTATTTTATGAATGTTTTGTTGTTATTCATAAACATTAAGCACCCTAGTTATTGGACAAGGCGTATATATGTATGGCAAACTGCCGAAAACAGGCTATACTGTGAACTAAACAGTTTTATTTTTATGTAAAAAACACTGTACATGTGATATTGATGAAATTCATCAAAGTCAGTGTACGCTAAGTAAATACATTAAAGTATGCATAGCGAAAAAGGTTAAACCATTACAATATTAAATGTTGTATTACTGACTATATATTGATAACATGTGAATGTTTTTTAAAGATACAGCTACGATTTAATTGCAAGGTTCAATGGCTTATGATAATGAAAACCGGCTCATCTGATTGGACACCAGCATGAGTTTGTCGGCTCAATGTCATCTTGAACTCGTCCTCAATCTCGAAATTCCTACGCTCAGATAAAAATCATAATGTAATATAGGATTGTCATGTATGTAGGTAATCAGGATAACATGTTACAGTTATGTAAAATATCACTAATAGTACTTGCCGTTCGCTTGCGTCTGTTACATTAGCATTAACTTGCTGCTCCACGATAGCCATGTGTACACATAATACAACTATTCTTTGTGCCTAACAAATGACAAGCTACGAAGCCATTTCTTGCTGCTGACGTCAATTGTTATGTTTTGCTTCCTACCAGGAATTTCATATTCCCCATAACATACATATCATCTCAAACAAGAGAGTAGTCTAAAGTATTTTCAATATTAGTATGTGAAGGTGCTGATAGATTATTAAGTTGTGTGTCAATTTGGTAGCCAGAAAAGCCCAAATCGTTAGGGCCTAAGCAACGATAGTCGTCTGAATCAGATTCATCCGCTTGGTAATCAGATAATCGAATACTATCTATTGTCTCTTCTTCCCGCGCACACAAATCTAAGTAACTATTAACATCCATTCTACTAGTAGCTTTTTCAGAGATAAAGTCCTCCTCGTCGTCCGCATGATAACTTTCTAGTTCATCTTGACCTGGTTGAACTGGCTCTGTATTTTCTTGCTTTTCGAGAACATAATATTCATGATATGGTTGAATATTAAATTCACTATCTTTCTGATATGTGTCTCTTTGATTCGCTTGTGATATAACATCAGGAATATGATAATAACCAACTTGGTTTACTATATCCATCCCGTAAGTTGGATTAGCGCCAATTCTCCTTGTGGAATGTCTTCTAAACTGATCAGGATCCATATACACGGGCGGATCATAACTCCGCGCATGCGCCGGTACAGTGTTACTATTAAAGTGAAGCGGAACTCTTTTAAAACTAGAAGTAGTGGAAATGTTTTGTAAAGACATATAAGCTGATGTGTCAACTTCAACTACACCAGTGCAAGCGACTTGTAGTTTGGTGTAGACGGACGGCACCGGACCTTGTAGCTCTACATAACCTGCAGGGTCATATAAATACGGGTTCATGACCCCGTCTACAGACGATCCTGATGATACCTCAAGCTCCTTACGTCTTCTAAAATATAAAACAAAAAATTAGCATTAACAATATGAATAAAAACAACTGTATATTAAAATCAGGGTGTCAATTTGAATAAAATCGAGTAAGATGAATGGAACAGACAATAAAGATTACTGAAGATTGGTCAGTGGTCCTGTAAAAATAACCCCGATAATAATTACATGTTAGAAATACAATATACTGTATTACCTATTCATGTATGTCATCGTTACCATCAATCCTTTTGTAAAAATTAATTTACTGGCAAACAATTGAATAGCAGATGTTAAGAAATATTGAAGTTGTAAAATCAGTTTCGCTTCAATGGGGCATAACGCCTCAGTAAATAGGAAGTCTCAGAGCACTAGAATGAATTAATTCCAAATAATTATACAAAGCGTTTCTCTCTAAACAATTGTGCAAGCAGTTCGGGGGAAAAAGAAATTAAAAAGCAATTTATACACAGGGCTGGCACAGAGAGCGATGATAGCGAAGAGCTGTTCTCACTCTTCAACTTTCTCGAATGGCTAAGATATAGAAAACATGCAGCTTAAGAAAGTAACTGAAAGTAACAGCTTTGTTGATCCACATCAAAACACCAGTTTATGGCCTAAAAGTAAATGCTTTGGTTATTGGGGACTAAAGCAAGATTTGGTGGCGCGAGTGGCGGTAACAATATTGATAATTTGGACCGGTAATTGCACTCTTTTGTACAGAGTACAAATTTAGTAAATACTAACATATAGGCCTATGTCATTTTTGTCACAATATATATAACGGCGTCAATTTCAATACACATTTTAAACGTTATGCTAACGTAATGGAGACGTTTACTAAAAATGCGGCAACAATTCGTTAAGCATCAAACGATGCAACATCATCGGCCCATGCGCAGTAAGCTGTTATTTCTAATATATAAAATGCATTGAATTATTCGTGTACTTGCAATAATTGACAGTTGGTTGAGTATAATACCATGAATTGTATCGGGTGACAAACAATAATTAAGGAGTTTAACATTTAGATTATTCACATAGTTCTTTACTAGTAAACAGACGTTCAGCCATATAATAAAGTAATGTTAATTTTGGTATAATGTTCATATCATACATTTCATTACAAGATATTATGATGTAAACATTGATAGGCCTATGAATAATATTTAAAAAAAAATGTAATCCAAGAATAATAGCTACATATTAGTAATATTAATTATACAACAATGAATTATCTATAACAATTAACATTAACACTTTACACAATGTTCAAATGGTGCCTTGAATACTGCTATAATTATCAATACATTTACATTAATGTACATTTTCTCTTCATACGAACCTCGTATCTAGATGAATGTCAATACAGTAGTAAGTTAAGATCTACCTAGTGACAGCTTCAGAATCGTGTGTATACACGTATATACGGACCAATCAGAAAGGCCTAAATAATTATAAAAGAATTTAAAGGCTAAACGCGTATTGTGCTAAACGTGTTGGTATAGGCAACATGTTAAAAAATCTAAACAGCTAAAAGTATTAAAAATGTATCAAGGAAGTGGGTACATATGCCTACGTTTAGAGTCTAAACACATGGACAAGCTTAACTGTGAGAAAAGTAGGCAAGCTCGATGATAATCTACGATGGTAACTAAATAATAACTGGAGTTGAATCATTCAATACTCTAAACAAACAAAAGTCAATAAATCATATTTTTTTTAATTGATTGGCAACATTTATTCTCAAACAAAACTAATGTACCGACAAGACCATTGATGCCGAACAGTTGATGTTGATTGGAAAGTGTTGTGATAACTTAGGCGAGTATAGGCCTATTCTAAAAAGGGTGACACAAAAAAGACGATCATGGAAACTAATGCAATGTTAACTAATAATATTAATATTATTAATTATTAATAATAACTATAATATAAAGCAAACAGCACACAACTATCTTACTTTTATTTTTAGTGACACTATTCTAAAAACACTTTGCTCTGTCTACATAATTTAAACGGTTACTACACCGATCTACAGATTGTTGAAGTACTGAGTAGGCCTACTCTAAATAAATAACATCATAATTCTATCATTTGATATATCTTTACAAAAAGAAAAAGAAAACCAAGATTTATAACTAGTTTTGGATAAAATACTGTTAAAAAATATACCTCACAGTAGTTCCAAACAAAATCAGTTGTCACTAGATATTCATGACTGACTATTGCAGGTCATTGAGATACGGTCTACGTGTATTAAATATGTTTATGTTATCTATGTCTACAGGTTATATAATGCAATTATAAAACGTGTTCTCAGTAGTTTAATCATTCGTTGTCGTTTCCATTAATTATAATTATTTAATATAAACATGTATCTACCTATAGATACAAATGACTTTATCCTTCTGAATTATATATACACATTGTACTCAGGTCAATGCGATACGGTGTTTACGGTCACGATGAACAATGGCAAACTGCAATATTTTGAATATTAATTAAAATACAATATAACAATAGAAATAAGCACAGTTAGTATAGAATAAAATAGCAAATGCTAAAAAAATTCTAATTTATCACGAACAAACTCACATTTATATTTAATATCAACAGGAATAATATTGGTTAATCCATTATTCTTGTAGATACCTTGTATAAAATAAAATATCCACACAACTAACGAAAAGGTTTTAATTTCTTCTTGACCAAACCAAGGTTACTTTAATAAAAGTTCAATTTATTCATATGCTGGTTAATTAGCTTTACGATCGATTTTAATTGCAGCGATCAACCTCAACGAATAGTTGTATGTTTTGTTTGAATGAGTGTAGATTAATAACGAGAATATGGTACTATTGTCAAATAAAATTTAAATAAAAAAAAATCGTATCGTATGTTGAAACATTTGTGTCTAATAGAATGTTTTCTTTGTTTGATATAGTTAACATTTCCGTTTATTTTATTGAAAGTTGTTTTTCAGATTACTCACACAAAATGGACATAATATACAAGCTCTGGATTGGCACATTATATTATCGACTGGACCAACTGATTGTTTCATTGGACAAGACGACTGACCAACCTGACCAACCCCCTGGCCGGAAGATTACAACCACGTCGTTCATTAATTTTAGAAACTAATCGAACATCCAGTCACTCGACTACGAGACTACGCCACGTGACTACATGATTGTATTGGATTGGGGAACATCCAGTCACTCAACGCTGCGCCACGAGACTACGCCACGTGACCACATGATTGTATTGGATTGGGTATGTGTATAAACATTGATTTGTCGTCACTTCTTCAAAATTGAAATCTGGTCATGAATCAATATATCAACCGTCATCGCGTAGCTATTTTCTGTATAAACATCATTAAGTACGGATCAAGACTAGATGCTAATTATTAAGAATCCTGTAAGAATATGCCTACAAGGCGTTGACTAATTGAATGCGTTGAGCTGTGATTTCAGGCGGATTGGCGCACACTCTATATTCTACTTCTTGGAGGTTGTATTCATAGTAACTTATTTGTTCGATCTTAAAAATCTATACTTTTCAAGCATTAAATGACCTTAGTTTAAAACCGTAAAATAGTTAAATTAAATACTACCGGAGGATATATTGAATACGACATACGAGGCTATACGTACTGCAACACGTACAAATATAAAATAACTAACTCTATTTCATTTATCTTAAATAGATTGTTTTAAATTGAAACCTATAATGTGACCCTTCGAGATAGAATATAAATTCAGACTGGAACATAGCCTACTTACGTAATTTTTATTAGACCGGGGGTCATTCTTATTTCTTTAATTATAATATATCAATTAAACAAGATAAATTCTCTGAGGATGTAGTGTAGAAAAATTATAATGCAATTTTATAGGCCTACTATTTGACAAATAGTTGCTGTGGAAGCACCGTATTCATTCATACAACTACGGTTTATTTGAAGAATTTGATTCACTTTTGTCGTATAGTCTGAACTGTCCTTTCGAAATTAACCCACCGCAGTTGTGTTATATGTAATACAATATTACAAAAAGCCCCAGGATATAAACAAAAGACAAAGTTGTACTTTATGTATCAAGTCAAAGTAATACAAGACTATACACGGCGCTTTAAATATGAACACATTATTACAAAAATTAGACATGCATATAACTAAACATTACCATTACCGTTAGAAAATAGTCGATAAAATTGTATATGAAATTCGATCGTTTGATTGTCTGTCAGATACAATTTATCATATCTAACCATGCCATTCAAATTTGACTCATGTATATAGGAAAGATATCATCAATTTTAGAAGCTGAATTATGTTTTACAAACTAGTAATTGATCAGGAGCGATGCATCTGAAATTTGTACATACTATTGGTAATCAATCTAAACACAAATAGAATAAGCACTTCCCCTATTATCAGTTATGTATAGGAACATGGACACATTGATTTAAAGCGTGGTTCCCACTAGCGACGCAACACAAGGACGTAACGCAACGCAAGTGAATTGACCAATCACAATCGATGGTTTATTCGCTTGTGATTGCTAACTGTCTATAACTTCGCTTGTCATTGGTTAAAACGCTTGCGTTGCGTTTACGTCCTTGCGTTACGTTCTAGTGGGAACCAAGCTTACGGAGTAAGTTAGTATATTTAAACACTTTCAAAATGATGATTATTTTACTTTCTTGTTCTTTTTAAAAATTTAAATTAATTAAATTCTAGTTCAAATTTAGTCCACTATCCATGTATACATGTCAGAATACTGATGCTGATGTATGTTACATTTTTATATATTTGCAGAATATATCACGTGTATACTGATTATAATTCGCTTAAAATGTTGACCATACATGTCGGTACATTAACAATGGTCCATACCTGCCAAATTGAAAATTGAAACTATATACACGACTGCCTACGGAATTATATAAAGTGATTGATCAGCATATATATTAGAAGTAACTTTGCTAAAATTACAAAGCTATTATACATACGAACGAATACATTTGTATTATTTTACCACGGCAAATATGATATTGTTTATTTTAAGTAATGTTTTGACGTCAGTTTTTTTACATCTCAGTTTATACTTCAATATACAGATAGCATACACCCACACGATCACACTAAGAAAAGTTCAGTGACACCGCGTTCTTGACATGTTATTATAAACATAATTTCTTTTTTCCTGGTTGCAACTAGATATTGCATGAATTATTTTCTAAGCTTAGGAAAGTTAATAACCATCCCACTTTGTAATTACCCGTCCACAGTTGACACATATCTAAATACACATGTACACACATGTGTATCTCTTTGAGTTATAGTGGATATATAATTGCTGCAAGACTGCATGCATTTTATGAAACCGTTTTAATATATTCATTATCAGGTAATATAGATGAATTACTCCAATAACCATTCAATACAGTATATACTGTAGACCTAATATAACTTACGATTTTCATTGCTGTGGCATCAACTACTGGCTCTTTCTTTAGTAGTTTATGGCTATAAGTTTTCAATATTTACCACCAAGATTAAAGGTAGAAAAGAAATATTAATTTCCGACAATGATCATTTGGATCTATTAATCTTAATGTTCTATTTATATTTAAAATAACATGCATTTGTTGTCCTTTATAAGGATATAACTAAATACTGAACATGCAAGTAATTACTTCAAAATAGTGCTTTAAATTTTAATACAAATTTTAATATTTTATTTTGTATTGTTTGTGCCGTTTGTTGGGAGTATAATGTTTCGTGTTCAATACGGAAAATTTTATGTTACTTCTTCAATAGTAAGTAATAAGTTAATTAAGTTAATTGACGTACTATATTAAAATGCAAATACATTTTTACACTTATTTATTTTTGTTATACATAAAGTGGCCATTAACATATATTATATAATTCGAATCTTTACAAGAAAAGTTATTTTTCTTACATATAGGCTATTAGAAATATTATATAAATGCTACTCAGTTGTTAATCTTCTTTTAGCCATTCCTCATTTGATAATTGCTTTTTAGTATATAGAATGACTTTATTTTCGTAGGAGTTGATACTGAATGAAAATCAATATATTTCTTACAATAATACAGTGCACTTATGCCTTTTATTACACATTCCTAAACCCTGTATTACTGTATATACTTATGGTCGGCTTATGGAATAACTTCATCGAACTCGGAAATATTATATAAGTATAAGAGACCAATATTGTAAAAGTTACTTAGGGAAGATTAAGACACTAAATAAATCTTTCAAACGACAGTTAACTCAAAATATCTAGATTGAGCTTTCAACATATACTAAGGAGAGAGTGCATTTCTCAAACTCACTCTAGAAAGATTGAAACTTAAAACTCAACAGAAAATGTGATTTAGATTAATAAAAAAAGACTTAGAATAGGCCAATCCGCAGTTGTAATAAAGTTAATCTCTTCTGTTGCAGAAAACAACTTTAAAAAATAATGTTTCACTTAAGGAAAGACAAAATAAACTTTTAATTCAACTAAAACCCCATTGACTTCCAGCCAATTTGACTATTTTTTGCTTTAAATTACAGTTTTTTTTTTGGTAAATCATTATTTTTTCGATCCGATTTTGGTCAAAGTGAATAGCTATTATGTGACATTAAAATGCAATATTCAACAAAAACATTTAAATAAATATATATATTTTTTTTAAGGAACAATGTTTTCAGTAAAAGTCACCATTGCACAGAATGAATTTCTAAAATTGAGATTTTAAAGTTACTTGGGGAATATTACCATGGCAGGAGTTTTTCAAACTTGCCAATAATTGGTAGGTTTTTAAAATCTTCAAGGAAATTGTGTTCTACAAAACCTCTAAAGGAAATTGCGAGTTTTATTAAACTTGCCAAGGGAATTGCGAGTTTTCTCAAACTTATCAAGGAAATTGCGAGTTTTTTCAAGGAAAATGAATAATGTTTCTCAAACTTGCCAAGGAAATTATGAGTTTCATCCAAACTCACAAGATAACTGTTGCGTAGTTTTCTCGAACTCATTAAGAGAAGAGCAAATTCCTCAAACTTCCCATAGAGAAAAGTGAGTTTTTCTTAAATTTAAACAGGAAAGTGTGGGATTCTCAAACATGCTAAGAAAACGTGCAAAATTTACTTAGGACAGATTGCATTCTTAATTCAATTGCGCGAAGATTGAATTTCAAAAACTCGGGGACGGCAGCAAGGGAAGAGACCGAGTTCCTCAAACTCATGCAGATACGATTGGATGGAGTGTAGATTGTTGTTTTTATAGTGTTGCTAGCCATTCGAGTTTCGACTAGCTTCACTAAGTCTGTTTACTGTTATTGTATTATTCTTTATTTTCAAACATATCATGCAACTCACATTATTCAATAAAAGAAATATCATTTTTCTTAAATCACTTACCGTTTACGTATAAAACAAATGAATCCCAAAATTACTAGTAGAAGTGCTATTGAAAACACTGGTGCAGTCAGGCCTACAAATAGTATTAATGTCTTTTCTGTAAATAGAACAAAATAAGAATAAAAGAAGGCATTTACACTTAGTTGTTTTCTGTGTAAATAAGAAAAGAAGCAAGTGTTTACATTATAAACAATTAAGAGTGTTATAAATCATAGTTAATAGTTGAAAAAAGTGTTTACAACGAAAACGTAGTAACGAAAAGTGTTTTTAAATGATAAAATAATATTTATCATTAATCAAAAACGTAAATGAATATACATCTAAATTTATAATTAGAATTAAGTATATTGTCGCAACTTCGCATTATACTTTATTAACAAAACATTTAACAATAATAATGCCAACTTGACGGTAGCAATGAAATTGTAAGATATATGTGTAATTTGTGAAGATCCGATTACGATATTCAGTAGTGACTAGTAGTAACTATTAATAGAGACATTAGCAGTTGTTACTATAGTGTAGTATGTACAAAGTGTATTTAGAAATAAGAAATGTTCATGTAATAGCAAATAAGACTTAAGATTACGTCGGAGACACCGAATTTAATAAAGAAAACAATTTATAGAGATCATTACTATGTATCATGGATGTAAGGATTCAATGTTTTGAGTCTCATCTTACGACAGATAGGTATGTTGACCTACGTCCCAGCTAGCATACCCATAACCCGAAGGGATGATAACGAGAAGGAAACTATTTTTCCATCCGCTTTCTCTTTCATAACCGGCGGCTGTTTCTTATGCTTCTATAGCAGTAAAACGATTTATGGTCAATTACATTGCATAGAGTACACAAATAATTTTAGAATCTAGATTGTAAATACTTTGAATCTGTTGTGAGATTATTGAATTAAATTGAAATCTTCGCGATATATAAAACAATCTTAAAAACTACTGCATGTGATGTTGGATTTCATAATGATATTAATTGAGGTTTCAAATAAGGTAGGGTAAAAAAATAAAACAAATACAAAGCGGGTATACTGTTTAACACACTTGAATTTGGATCTTGGTTGCTGCCGTCTATCTCCTGCATCACAGACCGACCGACGGAAGGAGAAGTGGATATTGTTGAACCATGTAGCGCCCTCATTTCACCATTTGTTGTACTTGTAGAGTCATATATTACTTCAGACCCAGCTACTGACGTCGATGGCGACCTCATTGCCATCGTTGTCATGGCTACTGATGTTGATACGTAAGGCACGCTTTCTGTCAATACAATAGAAAGGAAATGGTATTTGCAATTATGTATATAATGTATAATTTCCTTATCTAAAATGTATTAATAGTGCATATTCAATACTAATATTATTTAACTACTTTCTAATATTAGAAATATAAATATATGACGTAATTGATAATACTTAGGTTAACAGTTAGTATCTGTCTGTAGAGATTTTAAATAGTTAATAATTAACAAAACCAAATGTGATCATTAATTGATCATTTAATGTCATATCACTTCTTCAATTATAAACACCATCGGTATACAATATTTCATCTTTATAATATCTTAAGAGAAGATACCCCAGTTAAACACCAGTTAAAAGTTGAGAACAACTGGGTTAACTGTGATTTGGTTATTGCAACTGCTTTGCCAGAACGGTAACTGGTTTTCTCTTACTTGATTTCCATCAAAAGTGGTTTTTAGATATGTATTGAAATTTTTGTTAAAATAGAACTGAACCCGCGCGCTATATGGTATGGTACTTTACTACGTATACACTCAGCGCATAACAGAACTAATTATGTTAATTTACTACATTGGTACTCATACGCGATCTTTAAAGGGGAATAAGCATGTGTCTATATGCCAACAATATCCTAATGGATCAACGTGCACGCGAATGTCTCCACACTCGTTTTGACAAGTATGTTATTTGACGCCATTGAGTTGTTTGTTGGTACTTTCAACCTAATAATAAATAACGCTGACGTTAGGTGTAAATGAGAGTGTGTGTATACTTTAAATCCAATCTTGCGGCAAGCATGTCATGAACCAGAATAAATATATCTTGCACATCACGTAGTAATCCTTCACGAGTCGTCTATATATTCATTAGAACTGCTATGCATGCGTCAGCCGTCAACGAACACGCAACCATGCAGTAGAAAAGGCACAGAGTAGAGAGAACATGAATCAGAGAGAACAAACAAATCAAATAAATGAATATTGCTATATATTATGATAAAAGAAAAACAACAGAGATCCGCAGACATGAACACAATATTTGCATTTCTGAACCACTGGTCAACTTTTTTTTCGCGACGTGTTTATGAGTGTAATGGTACAAAATAATGGCAAGAGGTGAATGATGAAAGGTTATATTTCAACGAGGCGAAGCCGAATGCCATTATTTGTACTATTACAAGAATATAAAGCATCCATTATTTGTTTTATATAACATCTAAATAGATTCCTGTCATTTGAAACAGATTGAATAAAATGTATGCCTAGGCCTACATTTAATCCAAATTGAACAGTAAATATATTTGTTTTTGTATGGTTTTTTTTATACATTAAATATTATATTTTTTGGGATTTATAAACACACCTACTGTAGTGTTAATTTGTCAACAAACGACCAAACAATCCTAGGCTTAGCCTGATACCGATAGGCCTAGCCAGGCTAGAAAGGCAGGGATTCGATTACAAAATTTGGACAGGCAACTGTAACTTATCTAGGCTAATTCTGTTTTTCCAACGATTTCACGTCATTAATTAATCAAATCATAAAAACGATCTAAAGCTAATTTATATGTTTTTTTCCGTTTTATCTAAATTAGTACATAAACTCTCAAAGAATGTACTTTCGTCGCGATAGGCCTACACTCGTGTATCAGAAATCATCGCAGCGACAATTTTAAAAAAGGGCGGCGCTGTTGGATTTATAAAGTAGGCCTAATGGTCTAAAAAAAGATTTTTAAAACGCAATTTTGTTTTTCGTAAACGAAAAAAGAGGGACAAAATTCTATTAAATGACCATTCAATAGTGCGTACTATTGCACGCTATGTGACCCACAATGCGTACAATAAAATGAAAGGAATTTATTTAGGTGTTATATAATAAGTAATATTAGGTTGTTCTTTGTAGAACCATATCATATACATCCATAATCATCAGGAGAGAAACGTTCGCGATCGTTTGAAATAAACTACACTACTAATTATCATTATCTTAACGCTCTGCGTAAAGTATGAAACCGTTATGTTATTAATCAATATACCAGAAGGGGAATGAACTTGGCCTTAAACTTTCGATTGAACCCAGCTTGTTTGTAAAATGATTCCCCTTAACGATGACAATGCAAACATAACAGATGAGCTGTGTCTCTACACCGGGGGCGAACATCAATGGCAATGCAATAGAAACATCTTAAAATAATGAGATTTAATATAGCTACTGTGTTACATTACTGTAAACGTTATCCTTTAATTAATAATAGCCTTACGAATATTAACCTACCATCAATTGAAAGGTCAAGCAAAATAATATCATCGATTGCAATGTCACTGTCACGTGTCCCACGAACGCCTTCAAATAAAACCTAAATGCAAAAATACAATAACAAGTCATGTTATAGTTTGTTATTATAAACATAATCAATGCTATAACATACTGCCCATTCGCAATGAACAGAATTAACCCAACGTGACATTGGTTTGTACATTATCGTAGAGTTATTAGAGAACGTGAGTTTCGGTTCGACCCTTTCGAAGAAACCCTACATGTGTTTGAATCCATCAAGGAAAGTGTATTATAACAACCACTTGAAATAAATGAAATCGATAATCAGCATTTATCACCATACACTAATACATAATATGCAGAAAACTAACATAAGATGTAAGTATAATATGTATTATTTTAACTTAATTAACACCAGAATTGAATAAGCCATTTTGTTACAGTAAAAGATGTTCCAAAATTTACATGATTCTGCCGCAAATAAAAAATTATATTCTATACATCTTTAAACGCACGAATAACGAAATATCTGCTGGTATATTCTTAATATGGCGTATATTCATAACGCATGCATAAAATCCTTGATAAATGCAGAAATAATGCTTTTCGTATCGTATATCAACGAACATTAACATAAAAAAGCTGACCTCAGTCAGAGTAGTGACAATAATATACGAACGTAGCATAAGCTATCTTGAGTGGTATAATTGATTCATATTAAAGGATAATTTTATCGTGACGTCTTGGGAAATAGTAACAAATTGTCACACCTTGCTTAATCTCAATTTTCTTCTGTACCTCACAAATCATTTTGCGTAGGCCAAATCATTTCTATGAAAATCCAACATTCTCGAATTTAAAGAGTTTTGTTTAATAATAAGAAGGAAACTGCATAATGTTGGTTTATATTACGAAATGTCTTAATGCTATTTTTCAATCATCAATCCAAATGTGCATATTGCTTTATTACACGTTCAGACCCAACGTAATTGTACATAATGTATTGTACGGTACCAGCATATTACTGCATTTGCTATCTTCACACTTTGTATATCCTCCATGGTATATCCTCCATTAAGGGGATACTTATTTCGGTCTTGAAGATTTCCCCATATAATATGGGTTCTACTCTAAGGTGTACCACAAATTCATATACATATTAGTTACTTCATATTAGTTACTTCATATAAGCTTATTATCTAGACCTAGGCCTATAATAGTTATATTTAAAATTGTCAAAATATTGTATATAATCGCTATTATATACATTAGGACCCAACAAAGTGTCCTTAAATATTCGAGTGTCCCTTAAATAGAAGTTGCCCGTAGTGTTTAAACAGTTTTATATATTGGAAATCTAAATTGAATTGCTATTCTTATTTTGGAGACATTATCATAGTTAGATTAATTGATCCTTTCTTTTAAAAATAAAGCATGCCTGCTCTTATAAAGGTTGTTCTTATATAGGTTGTTCTTATATGTACTTCTGAACTGAATAAGCATTGTCGGTATATTTATGTTAATAAACGCGAGGGTAATTACGGATCCGTAATTGGAAATTTGCAAAACGATAATGAGGTTTATGCCAATTTCTTATTGTTCCGTATGTCGTTTCGGTTATACGTACATTTAGTAACACTACGTGATGTTACTGAATTCAAGATTCACATTATTTCACAGTGCGATACTAATGAGTAGGGTGAATAGCAGCGGGTCTTTAGCCAAGCCTGAAGTGATGGTTGGGTGTGAACACGCGAATTCGCTGTTGATGTCCTAATCATTCGCAACTTGAAGTCAATTAAATGACTATTATGACAACACTATTCCATCTTTTACATATTTTTGTTTAGGTCTAATGCATTTTCAGTACAGTACAGTTTGAATTACCTACATTAACCAGTAAAATTGCCACACACACTGTGTAACCATTATAAACACAAAACAAATCGAATCCCATGATAATATGGGATTCGATGGCAAGTCAACTTACTAGAGGTGTAAGGAAAGAGTTCCAATGTGGTAAATTCCATGAGTTTAAAGAATTAGAATGGAATAATAGTTATATAAAATCAGTTGCATGCATTAATTGTATTTTTCTCACAATTAAATAAACCGTTGATGGTTAAAAATGAGCTGTGAGCGCGCGCCTCAAACTTGTGTGCAGTGCCGAATTGTTAATTTCTTCACCCAAACATTATACAATCGCCAAGAGTAACAGGACACTTGGCTAATTGAGGATCTTCTTCTAGGCCTACTACTGTAATACCATTGACATAATTATATGCCAGAGAGAGTTTAGCTACCTCCGTGTTGACAAATTGACATGCTGCAGTAATTGGTTATCATTATGTTATATTGTATAATTCATAAAATCGGCGCCATGGCTTCGCACAATGTTTTACACGAGAAGAGGAGAAACACTTTCAAAATAATTACATTTTCAGCAACGATAGTTGTTGAATTTACGTTTTACTGAGTTGGGTACATGATAAATAGGTAATAGAGATACATACTTGGAACTGACCGGAACATCCGAATACTATTTCCGCCATAAGCCATCGGCTACCTTGTGAATTTGACTTTATCCATGTTGGTTCGCCAAGAGTATAACCATTTTGTTGACAAACATACACCTTAACAATATTTTTAAAAAGAAAGAAATAATAGAAGCTATTTCGACGTATAGTATACTATTTCACACGCCTTTTGCTAGATTCTTAAACTGTACCTTTCTCACTTGTTTGTGTACTGTACAAGTTGAGTAAAATATACAAAAACTTGTCCTGGAAACAATAGTTACAGTAATTCTGAAGTTCTTTGGTTGTTGGTTTTGTTTTTGGAATTTTTAGCATGATCTATGAAAAATTAATTTCTATATTTATAAAATATATTTCTCTCTTTGAACGTATACCGTCTATATTTGTCTAATCAGAGGTAGACTTGCCCCAAGTCTGTATTGTCTTTTTTTTATTTATTTGTTTTTATTTCGACCGCGATTTTTGTCTAATATTTTGTCTAGTATACGTATGAAACGCCATATGTGCCAAAATATTTATCTTTTTACTAATATTAAGACAAAACTCCGTCTGGAACCCAGACTAAATTAGAGGATATGTTTATTATGTATAGGATGATGTATTTATTCATTTCTTTATTGTGCTAGTGTCAAAGCACTGGTACCACGTGTGTCAATGAATCAAATGAAACGGGTAAAAAAGCATTGACAATGTTACGCGGATGTTGATAAATACCATGAATGTATATTTTAAAAATGACCCTACTCATGCGTTTTCCTTAAAGTTTCACAAAATAATTGAGGACATTGACATCAGCAGAGTGGCAATACATAACTTTTGTAAAGTACTATGTTCGTCTTGACGGGAAAATTATTTACATTAATTTGTAATATTTCATATTACGAAAATTATTTGAATATACAGGTCAATAATATTTCTATGCATAATTTATCATGTGTTTTTTTTTGTATATAATGTATTGACAGCATTCATTCCAAACAGATAAGTTTATCTCCCTTCCGAACAAGGCCGACCTGTGACGAACGATGCCAGCATGATCTATGATTATCCCGTCATGCTTAGCGCATTATGATTAACGCTGATTTATTATGCATATTTTAATAGCAGTAATAAACAGCAAATAAATAGTGAGATATTGAGTTCACTGCTTTTGATATTTAGCAATTGAAGTTAACGAAGATTTATTATTTATTATTTCATAAATAATGCAATCTTATGAGAAAGACATTAAGTAGAGAAACGTGTTAAAACGATGCAAATTTACGTTGTACACAGAAAGACGACGAGAATGACATTCAGTTTGTAGTGTAGGCTACACAAACCTTTGTCATACGGCACTTTTAACAGTGAATTTGTCAGGATAAGGCTTATTTTTAGGAACAAAAAATAAACTATAATATTATCGTATATAGCCTATCTATAGTTAGTTTTTTAGTACATTCGCCATGAGCATTGTACCGTAACATATATCATGTGTACATAATCGTGCCCATTCTTGATACGGTCTCCCATATTGTTACATTACAGGCCACTGGAGCCTTATCTAACCCTACCCTGCATCACTGCCCCACACGTAGGCCTACTGTTAAACACATGTGACATGTGATTACAGAATTTTGCCTATGATACTAATCACTAGACACGTCACTATTCGGATGAGCCACGGTAATAGAGTTGTGTGGTTGTCACCTTACCAAATGGAAAACTTGATATGTTTGTATTATTCGACTAAAAATAATAATAATCATCATCAAATATCGGTTACGTAATTTACTATTCCATTTTTTTCTGAAGTCAGATGAGCGTTGACGAACGCATTAGGACATAAAAACAATAGTTATGATGAATTATTTATTTTGAAATGCAAATGAAGTAATTAAAAGTGCAAATCTGTTTAATGGAATCTTATTATAAAGATTAGCATTTTAATTCACTTACTTTAAGGTCACCGAGCGAATCTGGTGGATCACGGTCTTCCATATGATAATAAAACCTTAGCAAACCTCTACCAGCCGATAACTCTAGTTTGTCACCTATTTGCAGTATAGCACTGTCACCTCTTCTGTCTGCATTCGATTGTGTATACATGTAATGCCCTAAAACATTAAAACAAAATGCCTACAGAGTTATTTTCACTTTAAGAATATAAATGGATTTATTTTATTTAGTATAAATCTAGTACTGTACGATTTTGTTTCGAATCGTACACGTCGATCTCTATCTGAAAATTTTATGAGAGTGGAACACAACGAATTACATGTTAACACGTTAAAAACGCCAATAATTATTAAAAATAAAATTAGCAGTATCATTTTTGTTTTCTTTTACTAAAGTGTTTATATTTGGAGATAGACTATGGAGTGACAGGTTGTTCATGCCTAAAGCACGGTTCGTGGTGAACAGTTCTAAAGTGGCAATTCGGTTTTCGAATGGGGTCTGATGAAATCTGTTCAATATTTGTCCATTCTTGTTTTTTTCCCTGTCCATCTTATGGGCTGATGGCGCTGTTTCTTCATTCTGAGGGGTTTCCATGTATAAAACTGTCCGTACAATATAAGTATCTATCGGCGTTCCATACACGATTCCGGATGTACAATGTTGGCCCTACTGTTCACCGTTCTGCTGAAATTTGAAGTTGGATTGAAGTTAGAGTTCAATACAGCAATATTCTTCTGATTGCACATTGGAACCACGGAGTACTGAATTGATTCCATTTAAGTTGCTTTCAGGCACAATACAAACATGTATGTAACAGTATAAAGATAGCATCGATATAAGGATGGGATCGTCAATGTGTTTTACTGAATTACCAACGGATTTGGACCCAACATGTGTACGAACGATGTTGTCAACTATACCGATAGTCGATTGCTATAGCTCTTAATGATTGTATATATTTTTTCCCATTTTCACTGGCGTAATGAGGATTTGTAAGACGAGATAATTAAATGAGGCTGTTAATTGGAAGAATACATCATTTTCATCAAGAAAACACCAGTTGCAAAGGAAAACGTGCTTGCCTATCAAATTAAAAGGCATTGACCAATGAATATAATTGAATGCACACGTTTGATATTGTTATAAATATTGTATACTGAAAATTATTAATTATTTAAAGACAACGTAACGAAAATAAACCCAGCCCAACCGAGATCCTAACCCGGAACTTTCTGCTTGCAGTGTAACAAAACACCTTTCCAAGCCTACAGTACCACCATAGAAATGATCTTCAAAACTTAGTTTTTCTGATTGTAGATGACAAATGTTAAACGAAAATTACATTTCATTATTTTAGGCAACTCGAGATTTTGAAAGGCTAAACCTGAAGCTGAAAGGGGATTTATTAAATGTTCACGAGACATTAATGTTGTTTTACCTTTAATATTATGATAAACGACATATTGGACGACAATCAGACACCATCTGACAGCAGACGACGTCCAATAATTCAATAACTCGATTTTTTTAATTAAGAAACTATTAGAAAGAGTTACATGGTGTCTCCAACTACGTTATTCTGAAATTTAATTTCATATTAACCTTTAAAATATGAATTTATATTTTTGTATATATAATTCACCTTGGGCCAATCAACTGAGTACGGCGACAGTGCTTAGGCTGTATCAAAGATCTCGGATCGTCGAAAGTCAGCGATTCATGATTTATATTGTGGGTTGTGGAAGGTTAAAAACTACCAATGAGTCTACTAAGTACTGTGCATGAGTTTGAATCTGATTTGATTATTGATTTTCAAATCGTAATACGAGGTTATGAGATTATTAAACGTTATCAAACATGGTATTTAAACAATATAATGTATAACTTAACGTATGTTTAAAATCAAGTCTTGTAAATATACATGTTATTCAACAGCCACTGCTGTAGTGTGAATATGACCTACGAGACCCTCTCTTGCACACTTGATAGTGTTCCATTGGGACTACACTGTTCATGTTCAATAGACTACATAAGACAACCCATCGTATAGTCTGGGTTCCAGACGGAGTTTTGTCTTAATATTAGTAAAAAGATAAATATTTTGGCACATATAGCGTTTCATACGTATACTACTTGATTTTGAATTTTCAGACAAAAATCGCGGTCGCAATAAAAACAAATCAATAAAAAAAAAGACAATACAGACTTGGGGCAAGTCTACCCATCGTAGTATATGCTCTAACATGTTAAATCTAAAGTCTCTAAAGTAAGACAAAGGCTTCGTTACACGAATATATTATTATGATGAACTGTCAAAAAAGATAAATGACATTGAGTTAAAAGGAATATGACATACACAGTATAAAGTGTCACATTTTCCTGTAGTGTCAATGAAGAAATTAACACACGTTTATGTTCTCTAGTTCATCTATGGTCGTAAACAATTCAAACTGAATGTCGAACATGTGGATAAGCTACAGTGTTGATTTATAAACCCATGACCTCTAACACGAGTTGAATTAATAAGTAAATTTCTACATAATTTAGGCCAGGAATAAAATAACGTATTTCTAATTAACTTCACGAACAACATCCAATTAAGTAGCTGATGATATCAGTGGGTTTGAATTTAATTGGTAACAAGGGATTTTCGTTACAAAGAGCGAGATTTACGGTGATACTAGGCTTTACTAAACAAAAACAATTTAGCAAGGATGTTTTATCATTAGATTACTACTTTGGAGACAAAATGATAATTGATTGTGCATCATCAGCAGATAAGCTGCTCAGAGATTTGAATACTGTAACATATCACCAATAGGTGAAGGGGTTAAGGCGCAGGTAGTGAAGCCAAACCAACGATATTTGCAAATTATTTTGCCGGGGATTTTGCCTACAGATATGCAAGTCCTTGAACATTGCTGATTTATGTTTAAGCAATCCCGGCCCTCCCCTGCACAAAACGTGACGAATGGGCATCGATCTATCAGGCTTACGCGCAGACAGAGCATAAATGGCTGCATTATCGGTATGTTTGCGTTATTACTCCATACGTTTTGTATTCAGTCGTCAAACTCAAATACATCTGTCTTTGCAAAACTTGATAATCCCTCATTGAATTTAAAATTGCTTTACCTGACATCAGAAAAATAATGACTGTAACGCATCTAAAATATTCTCATTTGCAAAACTTTTATTTTTGCAAACGCCCTCCGATGAGGTCATCACCATTATTAATTTACATACGAGTATGTATCGAATGTTTTCTTTGCACTATTCTCTACAGTATTGATACTGTGTTTGTAATGGTATTGTAAGGTACTGTACAAAGCATATTAAACTTGTGTGTTATATATTTAATCTATTTTATTAGTAAACAAATTGATAAGCGATTAAACTTACACGGTATTTTCTTTACCGATGCATGGTGAATACACAGACAAAGAAATTAAAAAAGAAACAAAGATAAGAAGATAAATAATAATGTAAACACACGTAATCAATTTGATACAATAAACCATCACCTCTTTGATACAGTTTAAGTACACAAAGTCAGAACGAACTAACTTGATTACGTACACAATTTCAGTGACCGGGTATTGAAGGCGAGGTGTAGGCAAAACATTTCTATTGATCATACATTCCAATAATTATCGATCTATGTTTCATAATTGTTGGTATTTTATTTGAGTTACACAAGCTTGTTGAAAATAAGCATTTTCTTATCAGCGGGGGATAGTTTAAATGACACCGTAAAATCTCTATTCGTTTGTAGACAAATGTTGTAAATCGAGAAGCATTTTTTTTTTTAAACTATGAAAAATAAACGGTGTGGTAAAAAATGTTATCAGATGACTTAATATAGGAAATATAACTTGAATTTACGTTTCTAGTATTTTTATTCAACTTCAGAGTTTTATTTGCATGCTATATCAAAAAATAACCACCGTGGGGCTATATATCCACCATCTTTTTTCACCTTCTAGAGAGTCACATGTTATTACATAAATAGGTTATACTACCTAACTACTGAAAAAGTCTTCCTGGTTTTTATAGCAGAATTTCGCCGAATTTAGTATTTTTTTCATTTTATTTAGTGGAAATTTCATCTTGATTTATATTACAAATATTTGATTTATGTACAATTAACCAGATATTATGTTTAAAATTCATGCCTATACCTGAGCTTTAATATCACAGATTCCGTGATACAATGAGAGCGTAGGCCTACTGTTACTAAAATAGTTACAGCAATTATTTTCATGGGCAAGAAGCATTTTTGTTATTTTTTTACTCATTTTACATCACACGAAGTCTGTCTCGGATACTAAATAATAGTAATATTAACATTCGATCAATAATGCATTTAATAATCTAATTTACATTGCATTTTAATGTATTGATTTGTCAAATGTAATATTATTTATCATGTATTGTTAAGATTATGCTGTAGGTAACCTATATTATGCACTATATACATATTTTGTAATGATGCGGTTAATAACCAGATGCCATTAAATTCTTACTAAATTAAACAATACAAAAAATTACTATAACAAAGTATTATTATATTAAAGTATTATAATGTTTATTCAATTAATAATAACAATAATGAATCACGTCTAAATATTTACCATAATACAAAAAGTATTTAATAAACATATGCTATTGTAGGTACAGGTAGGCTATATCTCTAAAGTACGATATACTGTAAAACAAACAAACTCCAAGTTTTAACCTTCGTTTGTCATCTTTACTAAATATGTTTTAAATATGATTCGCGGCATATGTGATGTTTTTACTACAATTTGAATTTTAAAACCGTCAAAATGAATGAAAGAGTGGGCTGAGATGGGCATCTACAGGTAAGTTTAGGCTAGGCCTAACAACTTTTATTTTAACAAAAAAAAAAGCGTTACAACCGATTTGTGTTGTAGTATAATCGTGAATGAAATGTGGCTACATTTGAATAAGATGATTTTACTTTGAATAAATAATAAATATTTCCTTAAAATCTCATCAAGTCTGCCAATGGAACGAGCATGAGTCACGTGTCCACGCCCCGTAATTTTCTTTTTTATTCAAAACACGATCTCTAGTCCTCATTGGATTGTTATATTTCCCCACATCACAAACAAACCATTACACGGAAACGAGTGCTCATTAAAAGACGTAGTTTCAGATCGCTTTGTCCATATTACTTTTGAGAAATATATATTAGATGTGTTATTCATAGCTTTCATTGTAAATAAGCTGATCAAACAAAATTTCTGTTTTAAAAACAGTAAAAATTGGCTTTATTATCATGCATTGTCTATTTTGCAAAATCAATTAATAATAATGATGATAATATTATTAATTAATAATCAAACAAAACAGACACAACATTTAAAAACCAAAACTACAATATTATAGGCCTACACTTTAATGTGGATTTGTAATACTGAATGTTCAATGAATATTCTTCGAAGAATTAATGTACTGTATTAGTAAAATGCCACAGTATACGGTTAACATTTAAAATAAAAATAAAAAATATAATGAAAGGTTTTACTCAACAAATTTCATATTAAACTTAACCGAGTACTAAATATGTAGAACAACTAGTGTGTGATTAGAACAGCATACAAAAACTACATACAACACCATTTTTGATTTTTTTTTCATAACCACGACGATAGCCATTTGGGTAAAATCGAAAATATTCCCCTTGCTTTTCTTGAGAATCCATCTGAGACATTGTATGTCGTCTGATGAATCCATTGTATTTCGAATCGTTGTGTCTGAGTGCATTGTACGTTATGGATGAGAGAATTCCGTGGTTGTTTATTCGTATTCATTTACTCTACCTATCATAAATCACTTTTCCATCTAGACTTTCACTAATAAAAATAAACCACGATAACCTATAATAACCCTGAATCCTTATACCTAGTAGAACAACATATTTTGAATTTAAAAGAATAAATTGTGTTTAGTTTTAGAAAGAATGGCGCCGTAGTTTTAAAGGATTTTACATTAAAATAAAAAATATCGAACAACCATTAAAATGTCTTAATGTAATTTATACGACAAACTAAAAGCATCAAAACAAATTTGCATTGTATAGGCTAGGAAAAACGACGTTCCATTTTGTATAGTACCAGTAACGCATAATGATTAACATAGTACACAAACAATTACAATCCAAAACTATTTTACGCATTTTACTAGATTAGTTGGCACTATCAGTAGGCCTACAATGACAACAACATTTCACGGTGAATGTTTGAGGAAAATCCTTTCAGTAAGGTTAGGTTGTGACGTAATCTTGCCAACAGACAGAAAGTAAACTAACAAACTGACAAATAAACAAGGCCCATTGCATAACCTCATTAGCGAAGGTAACATTTGCGAAGGTAATACAGCTACATAATATATTTTTTCAGCATCGTCATCAGTAAAGTTTAAGTATATACATATACATATACAGAGTTACATAGGTATAACATGTGACGCATGTACCATAAGCATTAACCTATGACGTTTGATACATGTGACACTAGTAGGTATTACATACTTTACATAATACTAGACAGATAATACCATGTGTGAAGATAATTACAAAGAATGGGGTGAGATAATAGTACTGTAGGCCTACTCACTGTACTGTATTTTTGGATTTGAAAAGTTCGAGAGTGATAATTAATTTGTTATTATCTAGTATAAAATACTGTACCAGTAAAAATGAAATTATATGTACAGTGCAAATGTGAATAACATTGATAAGGACAAGATTTTACGAATGATCATCATTGTCGTTGAATTTAATTTACACAAATGCATTTTTAATAACTTGATATATATATATTTGAATATTATGATTCATTTTATTGTATAGTTTTTATCACGCACCTGATATATTCCCATAGGTGTGGTCGCTGCTGGGACCAGAGTATGCTCCGCCAGTCAACCCTCGCCATTTCGTCCAATCAAAATTGTCATTCGGATAACTCCATTGTGTTATTTGTTCACAATTTTCTTCAGATTCGAAATCACACAAAAATACCTCTGAAAATTAAACATTAAAGCCAAAATTAATTTGAATTATAATGCATTCATTTGATAATTCCAATTCGGAAGTGCTCGTCATTTGCAGTACTATATAAATAATCTAACAACATCTGGTAGAACTCATCAATGATGATGCACATGATAATATATTATAATCTAACTATTGTACATTTTATAAGGCAGTATTATGAATGACCGTATTTAGAGCAAGTAGGTATGTTTTATGATTGTTTATTCATAATAATTTATATATTCATATTATAATATTGTTGACTTCAAATTCTTTATATGATTTATCAGCAACTCATTTTTTTTTAAATAAAAAAACATACTAATACTATGGTACAGTAGGCCTACTACTGTACATAATCCACAACGGAATTGGAATTGGTCAATTGTTTGGTAAAACAATTTGAAAATGGAAACATTGTCTTGTCCGATGCAAAAAGTACAATAAATGCTAAGTTAGAGCGTATACAGTATTTAAATGAAATCGTGAATTATAATAGTATTCACTTTTAACG
The DNA here is from genome assembly GCF_964355755.1 of Antedon mediterranea. Taxonomy (NCBI): domain Eukaryota; kingdom Metazoa; phylum Echinodermata; class Crinoidea; order Comatulida; family Antedonidae; genus Antedon; species Antedon mediterranea. The sequence continues at coordinate 23,720,119 of NC_092675.1, forward strand.
TTCTATTACGTATAAATTATATCCAAAACACGGCCAAGGCCGCACGCGTAAAGCATATCTTTATGATGTCTTTTCAGTCGAGCTGCTATCATTACTGCTTAAGGGAGAGTGTAATAAAATAATGTGCACCGCTGTTGTATACAGAAATTAAAACTTACATTTTATGGTCAGAAAAATACGGGATACAGTACTGTAATAAATCGAAAATCATGTGATTGGAATTTCTTTTTGTGTGAATGAATGTAATTGTTCAAATTTGGGCTGATACAATAGAGGTTCAAACTTCAATTTAGTCGTGTTTTTGTTTAATTATGAATATATTTTAAAGTAAGCAAGATAATAATTTAAACAATGGAGGCATGGTTACAAAAGAAATTAAATAGTGAATATAACTTATGGTTATACTCTACATTGAAACGTAGCAACTCAATATACCTTTACATGTAAAAATGATTCCAATAAATATAATGTTTAGGATTTTATTTGTGTTACACGATTTTCTTCTTATCCGTGGAGAGGGGTGGGGATTTTAATTACACAGTAAAATCACTATTCTTTTGTACACAAATGTTGTAAGTAGAGAGGAATTTCAAAACAATAATTCAGATGACTAAATATAGTAAGTAATCTTCACTTCAGATTTTTATTTTCGTACTATATAGCAAGCATGCTCTACCGTATTAACACGCATATAGGCCTACCCTCTTTTTGTATTTTTTCACTTTCTATGGAGTCACCAGATTTGGTGTACATGGTATAGCAACATTTTGCCAAATTACGTATTCCACCATTTTTATAAGACAAATTTATCTTTTTTCGTCTTGATTCTTGTGTATACATAATTGATGTATGTACATTTAACCAAATACCATATTTAAAATTCATGCCTGCACATGAACTTTAACATCAAATTGAGGTACCCTACTGTAGGCACTGTATTGCCAGTATACCTACAGTCCTACATTTTACAAAATCTTTTATCCAACGGTGTGCATCTCGAACGAACACATTTAACTTCGTGTTATAGCTATGATTCTATTTTTTACGTAATGATCACATCAGAAAATTAGATGTATACACACACACGCATGAGTTACTTACACCATAGAAGATAGAAAATTATGATAATTTGACGTGAGTAGTATAAAGAATGCATAGCTAGCAGCCATACTGATTCGAAAGCGTGAAACCATGCAGGTAATGCCACACTGAATACATTTCAATAATAATATATAAACAAAAAGAACAATAGAGAAGGGGATTTACACTCGGGATAAGGGTTGAAAATGCCATAAGCTGTATTCTTATGATATATTTATACCATGGACGACGATGACGAGTATGCTATTTGACAGGCATTCAGTGCTAATGGATGGACATACTCATGAATGTTTCCAATGTTTAAGCTTAAGGTTTATATTGGATCAAACGGCCTAAAGGCATTTTGTCCCAAGACAATGGGATTTGCGAAAGGGATCAAGGACTTCAAGTAAGGACTTCGACGTTATATTTGTCCAGCTGTTAAAGTTAATAACATTCTATCTTTATGGTGTTAATAACATTCTGAATACAATCTTGAATCCATTATTATAATGATTCTAATGGCTGTACCATGTGTCAATCAGATCGTATTCCTGTTATTGAATATAATGAGAGAGAGGAATTACATTAATTCCATTAAAAATGTATACAGTACATTATCATTATCGCAGAATGAATATCTATAATATATACTAAAACAAAATGTTTGAATATAAAAAAGAATAATTAAATACAATCAAGGTAAAATATCATCAATTCACTTCAATAATGACGCGCTGCGCTTTTGAAATAAAACTTTAAAAAAAATATATGTATAATATTCAATACATATAATGTATTATGTACAAATCAATATAAAATAACAAGAGTGGAAAATGTTCAAAAATCTAACTGCTCCAGTGGTTTCGAGTGCTTGAAATTCAACTTTACCTTATATGGTGGAATGGAATAGTAATAATGCTATTGTTATACTAATATAATAGAATTTATTAAAAAATAGATGATTGTTTTGACAATAAACAAGTTGAGGGTATGCAACAACAATAGATAAATTGAGGTCGAACTCTATCTATATATCTATTGAAGAATAGTAAAATGGAGTTATCGTTGTTTAATTCTTTCTAGACCAAGACCCAAGCTTACGGCAACAACATTCACTTGAATGCTCACCACATTTGTCATATTGAGGAGCATTATATATGTGAGTGAATATTACATTTAAAATGTATTATTTTTTGCCTCCCCGTGTAATAACTATATATAGCTATACAGTATTTTATTTATTAACCAATTCGATAGTTCGAATTTCGAAACATCACGACATCATTACATTATATTAAATAAAACGTGCATAATTGTGTACATATTTTAAGTGTCTTGCCATGTTATGTGATGATATAATTGGATTGGATACTTCCGATACACTTAATTTTATGTACAGAACCAAGGAGGAACTTCCTCTTTAATAAGATGTATTGTGCGATTTTACTGTAGTGTAGCAATACTCACGTTGATAACATAACACAGTCTTAACCATCAGCGACGAACAAAGCAGAATGGATGTCAAGCTAGCATATAACCTCTTGAACAAAACAATCATAGTACGTTAAGGCTGTATCCTCCAAAATGTTGTTTTACATTCCAAAATCAGTTGGTAGTGAATGTATAACGCAACAGTTGAAGTTATATTTTTCGACTCGACTAACCGAAGCAGACGGCTTGTGAGCATTTTATCGACCAAAGCAAGGTCTGCTTGTTTACTGTACTGTAACCTTCTCAAATCAGATTGGCTTACAATCGACTTATGCATAATTCATGTTTCACGGTTCACTGATCATGACCGGTCAATAGAACCTCGGAAGTATTTGGTAATTAAAAATGAAATAATGTACATCGATTTTATTCAAATCAATATTATGTTATATATTTTTCCTTCACTTAATACGACTTAAGTTTCAATGACTGGGTTATTGAACAAAATTGTATTTTTAATTTATTTTATTCGACGCGAGATTGCTTCATTACCATATTTGGTGTATGAAGGCAAGTGCAGTATGTAAACCATTGAACAACACGGAGAGGTAATATAATAATGATGTTTTTAAAAATATTTAAGATTTTAACACACTATTATCTATTATTATTAATGTTAATACTTCAACTACCGTATTTTCGAACATTTCAAGCACATTGTAAATGCTATATTTGTTTTAATAAGATGCCTATTTGTTTAATGCAAGTATGTTTGTGTACAAACAAATTTAAAATGTAGTTGGCCTACATACATATTAAAACAAATTATTTATATGACAAGCACATGAAGCCTACCAATAGTAGTGCTTCTTGGGCATTCTGACTTTATTTTACTTTTTTTAATACTATATCAAATTCGTAACTACTGCAGTAAACGTGTATTTTTTGTAAAAAGTTAGGCCTAGTGCTCTTTTGTTGTTTTGTTTAATTATCCTGTTGTCGATTTCAGTCTTCTGGGTGTTGCATGTTTCATTGTCTTGTCTTTTCAATCTGTTTTTGGATACAAATGTAGGCTAATACTTTTTATTGTGTTCTGTGGGTTCGTCCCACCTTCAGGCCTATTAACATATGTTATAGATATCATATTTTTAAAGCATATTTTTCCTCTCGTTTATATGTTAAAACGCTAAAAGTAGTTAAACAATTTGCTAGGCCTATACATAAAATGATTGATTTTGATGTTTTTTAAACCATAATTGCATTCGTTATTTTACATTTTTTTTAAAGTAATTAGGCTATTACATTGAATTTTCGTAAAGTCTATAGTTGATTGCTTATAATGGACATAAAAAAATATACAAATAGATATTCGATTGAGGATACGGTAAATATTTGTGTGTAAGTGTCATTGTTATTGTGGTTACATTGTCATTGGCGAATAAAGTGTATCGAACACATCGTGAAATACATTAGAAGTTTGACCTGCGGCATTGTATGAAAGTATTGATAGGCTAATTTTTGAATATTTTTTAGAATATTATGACTATTATTTATTGTATACATATTATTCCAATATTATTAGTAGGTATACCTGTACACGAAAACCAATAGCAATAAACCAACAGCGAGAAACTCTCCAATTATGGATACATTATCTTGAGGCTTATGGATATTTGAAAGTCAGCATATTGCACCTGGACCATTGGAAGACAAGCAATTATCTACCAAGCTGCAGCTCCACTTCTGACGAATTGAATCCCTTAAAATAATATCCGAACCTGGGAAATGGTGTAATCTTAGATCCTAAATGAGCGTAAAAAAACTAAGTAAAACGATACTATTGATAACAATCATGATTTAAAATAAATATGACTTGATCCTAGCTATACAAATTAATTCTAAAAAACAATCGATTGGTAAAGGCGGGTTATAGTGAAAGCATGTTAACCATGAACTCCTCTATCAAATCTCAACAGGTAAGACTCATTCATTTTCTTCTAGTAATACATTTCACTAGGCACAAAGTAAACGGTAACAACAAGATAGACATATAACATTCAAAAACATACGCATGCAAAACAAAACTGCACGACTTAATAAATGGAAAAGCTGTGAATGAAAGAGCTGGATCCACCTCAACAAAGTTCTTGGTATTGATCTCTTTATTTCAGAAAAACAAAATGTTGGCCTATACTGTAATTACAATGAAAAGAAAACGAAAATCACAAAAATATGATTCGCTTAGTGAAGAGTCTAGGACCTTCACGAGATGCAAAGTGCACCTAACAAGATCAATTTCACTCTAATTCACAACACTTTTAGAACCGAAACGCATTTGCCCTTAAGCCTCTATAAGGGTATTCTTCACGATGCAAACATGAACTAGAACTACAATTATTTGGTAAATCTAACAAGGAGTTGTTTTTCACACCTCCAGTCTGCTAAATCTGATTATACGGATTATGACAAATATAATTGTGTATGAAAAACTTCAGCTACTTAGAAAGAGCTACTCAATAAATGAATTGAAAAATCGGGGGCGCTGTACAGGTAAAGGGCGGTATATCAAAAAGTACATGACACGGTTAAGTTAAACTGTCACAATTTATTTGAGAATTTAAAGACAGGTTTTTAAATTGTGACAAATTACTTTTCCGTACCATTTCTAATACTCAACTCATTAATAGTGCTCACGGTTTTGTATATTTCCTATCACCCTCTGGCTACTTTCTCCTAATGTTCTCATTAAATCGAATAATGGATGTTATCATACAAACAAACACACACCCACAACAAGTAATAATACACATGGTAATAGAGGGAAAAGGTGAACCAGACGTCTAAAATGAATTAAATCATAACATGCTGTTTGGGGGCGCTAATATCGATAGCTTATTATGATTATGGTACAATGAGTATAAAACAATGGTACCCCTGTATTTACCTGTACTTGCTAATAGCTTTCACTTCAGCCTATTCTTTCTCTCCTCTGGTAACATTATAAAATACTATTACTTGCAGACGAAAACTCCGATTACCTAAAAAATCAGTCAGTATGATTTGTACCCCTTTCATTTATTTGGTGTTCATAACTTGGGTAAAAAAATAGTTAATTGATTCTATACTAGTTAGTTAAGTTACTCAACAATCTAGAGAACGGTCTACATTTTGGTGGACATAAAAAGTTCATTCCATTTTGTTATGCAAAACAAATTTGATTTGTCCAGGTTTACAGACACAAAGAATGTTAATAGGTGTAATTGTCGTACTGTTTGTAGTTTGATCTTGGTTTGTAGGACTACACATTTTTGTACACCAAAACATAGTAGTAGATCCGTTTTTATACAATTTTTACCCATAATTCTCTTTAAAAGTAAAGTTGTGTTTATTTTCCCGCTTGTCAGTGAGTTATCAAATTGGGTTTACCACTGTTCCTTGTTTTTTACACCTTACCTAATTTACATCTAATGTATTGTAGGTACTATTACTGTATAATAGTTAATACCAATGTCAATACTTGTTTTGTTTACTTGTAATCCCTCATAGTCGTATGAATAGAGGGAAATTGAGGCGAAGCAAAATTGCTTATAAGCCCCTCGCGGTTATCATGTCATATTGTACAAACGGTGTGAACTTTAATGGATGGTTTACCAAAGCCTCGTTTAGCCTATTTTTAAACAAATTTAAAGAACTAGCAGAAACAACATAGTCAGAAAGACCATTCCACAAAAGTACAACTCTAAACGAAAAAGAATTTCTTCTCAAGTTTAACTTTGCTCGATGAAACTTTAATTAATGTCCACGGGTCCTTAAATCGACATCAAATTTTTAAAAAAAATCACTCGAGACAGACTCCATACCCTTTATAATTTTGAAAACTTGAATCAAGTCAGCTCTATGTCGTCTATAAATTAAAGTTGGTAAATCTAATACCCTCAAACGTTCCTTATATGAAATTTTACGTTACCCTGGAATCATCCTAGTAGCTCTTTGCTGAACTTTCTCAAGCAAATCTTGATCTCTCTTAAGTATAGGATTTACAACTGTATTGCAATACTCAAGCATAGGACGAATCATAGCCTTATACATTTTAAGAAAACCTATCCTCTTTAGAGATTTAAATGCTCGAGTTATCATCCCTAATTTCCGATTTGCCCTTTTACAAACGTCAGCAACGTGTAAACTAAAATGCAAACTAGGGTAAAAAATAACTCCCAGGTCCTTTTCACATGTTTCCTCCGATAACAAATAACCCGACATTTCATAAAGAAATCGTTGTACATTATTTCCGTAATGAATAACTTTACATTTTTGTTCATTAAATGGTAATTGCCACATTTTGGACCATTTAGAAGCATTGTCTAGATCTGTTTGTAATAATTCCAAGTCCGCAATATCATTAAAAATCCTGTAAATCTTCGTATCGTCAGCAAAAAAACGAATAGACGAATTTATTAAATCAGGCAAGTCGTTTATAAAAATAGAAAAAAAAACTAGGACCGATCACACTTCCCTGAGGAATTCCGCTTTTAACCAAAATAATTAGGGAGAGATCACTATTTACACGGACGCACTGAATACGCCCCGACAGAAAATCCTTGAATCATGCCAGTAACGAACCAGTTATACCAACATTTTGTAATTTAACAATTAAACGCTGATGCGGAACGCTATCAAAAGCTTTTTTATAATCCAAATAAACACAATCTAAATTATCAGATTTTTAGTCCAATCCTCTAAAACTTCCAATAACTGAAGGGCACATGACCGTCCCTTTCTAAAACCAAACTGCACATCAGATAGAAGTTTATTTGACTCTAAATAAACAACAAGTTCATCCCTGATAACTCTTTCCATTATCTTCCCAACAACCGAAGTTAGGCTTACCGGTTTATAATTTGATGGGTCCCCTTTATCTCCCTTCTTGAATGACGGTACTACAATGGCTTCTTTCCATGATTTAGGGACAGTGCCATCTTCAAATAACCGAGTAAACACAACACTCAATGGGAATGCAATAATATCTTTAATTTCAAAAAGGACACGAGGATGAAAATCATCAGGACCTGCAGACTTCTCCACATTCAAGCCTGATAAAATGTTCAACACAACCTCTTCAGAAAAAACAACATCAGACAAATTTAATTTAGTATTTAATTTGACCTCGGGAATATTGGACAAATCCTCATCACAAAACACAGATCCAAAAAAATCATTCAGCAAATTAGCTTTTTCCAAACCATCTGTTACTTTAACTCCACCACTATCTACTAAATCAGGGATACCAGAAGATATATTTAATTAAGAACGAACATAACGCCAAAAAGATTTCTCATTAGATTTAGCTTCCGCAGCAATCTTATTTTCAAACTCCGACTTAGAATTTCTAATTAAATTAACCGAATCATTTCTTTTTCTTGTAAAATATTCCCATTTACTAATACTGTAGTACATGTTTTCCGCTTTCTCTTTGCTTTAACGTATTTCTTCAGAGCTTTATTTTTTGATTTTATAGATTTTTCAATTGCTTGCTTTTCATCCAAATAGGTTTAACATTTTTAGCTCCCATTTTTCTCATTGGAATACATTCTGAAACTGCTTTGCCAATAATATTATTAAACAGTTCCCAAGACTGCAAGCCAGACTTTCCCACAAAAATATTGTTCCACTCTACATTTCTAAGAATAATTCGCATCTTATCATAATCCCCATGCTTATAACTTCTTACATCAGGTTCAACTCACAACTTGGATTCGATCTCAATAGAAAAACAAAGCAACATGTGATCACTTTTACCCAAAGGCGAAGCCTGTAGTACACAGCCAATTGTATCCTCATTTTTCGTGAAAACCAAATCTAAAACATTAGGATGCTCTCCCTCTCTATAACGCGTAGGTTCATTTACATTCTGGAATAGGAAGCAATCATTAATTGTATCATAAAAAGCCTTACTTGACTCTCCTCCTTCATTTGTAACATAACCCAAGTCCCACTTTATGCTTTTATAATTGAAATCTCCTACTATAACTAAGTTATCACAAGGAAAATTTGTTGCTTCCACAAACAGCTTACGTAATGCAACATTATTCAAGTCTGAACCTGAATTACTTCTATATAAACACATCCAAATAAAACATTCTGATCTTTGGCCTTAATTTTGACCCAAACAGACTCCTTGAAAAAACAATCGTAGAAATAAATCTCCTCCGCAGACAACCCTTCTCGAATGTATATAGAAACTCCTCTACCAGAACTTAATTTCCGATCAGAAATAAACAACTGAAAACCCGGTATAAAAAATTCCTGAATTGACAACTCAAATAAATAATTTTTCGGAAAAATTTCAGTCAATGCCAAAACATCAATCTGTTCATCATCCAAACGCGAAAATAATTCACTCTTTTTGTTTATATAATTATCGCAATTTGTGTACCAAACATTAATAAAACTCAATTTTTATTTTCTTTAGTATTTATGTTCTTTCTATTGGGGCACGAACATTTTTCACAATCTTATTTCCGCGGATTTTTAACCCCTTCTCTCCTTTCATAGTTCTCTCTACAAGCTCATTTTTAAATTTCCTATATGCCTCCCTTTCCCTAATAGTCCTATCATTGCTTATAAGAATATTTTTCTTTAACGCGATATCGTTTAGTTTGCTCATCGAAAAAAACAATTTTAATCGGTCTCATGTATGCATTTTCCCCCTCTAATTGTGCACCACGCGTCCCAACTCTAAAATAAGCCCGCAGGCTTGTATCGAGATCAAGGCCTTAAAAAATAATCAACAAATTTAGATCATGCCGCTTTCTATCTTCAGAATTTTCACTATCCGATTCAACCAATCCATATAACATTATGTTAGAACGTCGCTTTAAGATCTCACTTTCATCTTCAAACCTAGCATTTATAACTTGCAATAACTCCTCTTTTTTGGCCACCTTCGTATCCTTACTTATTTTACAACTTCCACCTCCAACTTATTAATCTTAGCATTAACTTGCTTGATATTAATTTTGTCAGACTTAAGCTCATGAATTTGTTTAAAATTTTCGTCAACGGACTCTTTACTAATATCACGTGATAATTTTTTCTGATTTAGATTTATACACTTCAACACAGTAAGCATATTTGATGCCTGGGGTTTGCATGTTCTACAATACCACTCAACACTAGCATCAGAATCACTTAATAATTTCATAGTTGCTTTACTAGCCTCTTGACATAAGGAATGAAAACTAAAGTCGCAAAACTTACATTTAACGCTGTTACCTACTTCTACCTCCTCCTGACAGCTACCACAAAAAACATAGGCTTCGGTCTACGCCTAGGCCTAGTCTTACCTTCCGCATCGGACATGCCTACACATTTTAATCTCCAAAAATCTCGAAAATCCTACAAAAATCTCGGCAAAAACTTCTTTCTACCTGATCTAAATAATTTCCTTTCCAACCTAAGCTAAATATTACACCACTAATTAAAGGATTTTCCAAAAAATAAACCAATTTAAAAAACGTTCATAACCGCTTAACAAAACATGTTTAACCACGCTGAACAGCGCCCTCTGTACTGAAAAAAGTAAAATAATTTGACAGGGAATAGATGTATATTCATCGAATTCGTTTTCAGTGGAGACACAATTCTTATTAACAACATTTACAAAAACGATTTTATTATCAAATATGCTCAACGTCTGATAAATGATGGGATTTAAAAGGTCATAGGGCACCGTTAATTGTATTTGTTGTAATTAAGACTGTATTCAAAACCTATCAATTTTAAGATGTATGCATATTTGTAACAGATTGAATCACCTTTCTCAATATTTTCAGAAGATTGAAAACAAAAACAATTGTTTAAAAAAACTATTTTTATACCTCCATGGTCGAAGTAACTGAAATTACTGACACCAGTTTCAAAATTTTATCAATACGAAACTAACCAATGACAAGCTCGTATCTTATGAAATTTGATCTTGCATGAAAGGATCATTCAATTTTCAACACAACTTCTAGAACATTTTTGTATTATACAGAGACAATAATATTTGCCAATCTAAAATTCCTAAATAACCAATAATCATTTGTTTTACAATAAAGGATGATAAAATAAACCGCCAACTGAAATCTAATGTTAATTTAACGTTGAAACATCAATGGCAACGCACTTAGTATTAAAAAATTTAAGTATTAAATATAATTTATCTTTAATTTAACGTTGAAAAACAAAAATAATAATTGTTTGAAAAAACAACATAATTTCAAGAGTTTTTCAACATTGAAAACATGTCATTTGAAAATGGCAACTGGATTTCAACGTTAAAATAACGTTGGAATAACATTGAAAAACAAAAATAATAATTGTTTGAAAAAAATTATTAGTTAGAAATACAATGTTATTTCAACGTTGGATCAACATTGATTAATTAACGTCAATTACTAGTTAGAAAGACAATGTTATTTCAACGTTGGAGCAACATTGATAAATTAACGTAAATTTCTTGTTAAAAATACAATGTTATTTCAACGTTGGATCAACATTGATAAATTAACGTAAATTACTAGTTAGAAATACAATGTTATCAACATTGATAAATTAACGTAAATTTCTAGTTAAAAATACAATGTTATTGCAACGTTGGATCAACATTGATAAATTAATGTAAATTTCTTGTTAAAAATACAATGTTATTTCAACGTTGGATCAACATTGATAAATTAACGTAAATTTCTAGATATAAAGACAATGTTATTTCAACGTTGTATCAACATTGATAAATTAACGTAAATTACTAGTTAGAAAGACAATGTTATTTCAACGTTGGATCAACATTAATAAATTAACGTAAATTTCTAGTTAAAAATACAATGTTATTTCAACGTTGGATCAACATTGATAAATTAACGTAAATTACTAGTTAGAAATACAATGTTATTTCAACGTTGGATCAACATTGATAAATTAACGTAAATTACTAGTTAAAAATACAATGTTATTTCAACGTTGGATCAACATTGATAAATTAACGTAAATTTCTAGTTAAAAATACTATGTGATTTTAACGTTGGATCAACATTGATAAATTAACGTAAATTACTAGTTAAAAATACAATGTGATTTCAACGTTGGATCAACATTGATAAATTAACGTAAATTACTAGTTAGAAAGACAATGTTATTTCAACGTTGGATCAACAATGATAAATTAACTTAAATTACTAGTTAAAAAGACAATGTTATTTCAACGTTGGATTAACATTAATAAATTAACGTAAATTTCTAGTTAAAAATACAATGTTATTTCAACGTTGGATCAACATTAATAAATTAACGTAAATTTCTAGTTAAAAATACATTGTTATTTCAACGTTGGATCAACATTGATAAATTAACGTAAATTACTAGTTAAAAATACAATGTTTATTTCAACGTTGGATCAACATTGATAAATTAACGTAAATTACTAGTTAAAAATACAATGTTATTTCAACGTTGGATCAACATTGATAAATTAACGCAAATTTCGAGTTAAAAATACAATATGATTTTAACGTTGGATCAACATTGATAAATTAAGGTAAATTACTAGTTAGAAAGACAATGTTATTTCAACGTTGGATCAACATTGATAAATTAACTTAAATTACTAGTTAGAAAGACAATGTTATTTCAAAGTTGGATCAACATTGATAATAAAACGAAAATTTCTAGTTAGAAATACAATGTTATTTCAACGTTGGATCAACATTGATAAATTAACGCAAATTTCTAGTTAGAAAGACAATGTTATTTCAACGTTAAATCAACATTGATAAATTAACGTAAATTACTAGTTAGAAAGACAATGTTATTTCAACGTTGGATCAACATTGATAATAACACGTAAATTTCTAGTTAGAAATACAATGTTATTTCAACGTTGGATCAACATTGATAAATTAACGTAAATTTCTAGTTAAAAATACAATGTTATTTCAACGTTGAATCAACATTGACAAATTAACGTAAAACATTTGTTTGAAAAACAATGTTATTTCAACGTTGGATCAACATTGATAAATTAACGTAAAACATTTGTTAGAAAGACAATGTTATTCCAACGTTAAATCAACATTTATTAATTAACATAAATTACTAGTTAGAAAGACAATGTTATTTCAACGTTGATTCAATGTTTATTACTAAACGTAAAAAAAATAGTTAGGGAAAAAATGTTATTTCAACGTTGATTCAACGTTTGAAATACGCTGACAACATGATTTCAACAAATCAACTATATTTCAACGTTGATTCAACGTTGAAATTATGTTCTGTGCCCACTGGGTACCCTTCATCCAATCAACACACTGCAACTTACAGTGTCTAATTTCTTTCGTTGATCAATACAACTAGCCCTCTAAAAGCATCGTGGACTGCTCTTGGTTTTTTGTAAGTCTTCTTGGTTTTAGGTTATGATAGTGAAAAATAAAAGCAGTTCAGCAACTTGCAACGATCGCTCTCCACTTGAGAGTACTCAACCAACACTAGAGGGCGATAGTATCAGGTTTTGATCTGAGCGTGCTTTGAGACGAGAAAATATAAATGTTTGCAGAAGACCTCTATCATAATGTTGAAACATATATTGGTCTGTCCCAATTTGTTTTATAAATGATTAAATTACGGTAAAGGTGAATTAGAACTCACACAATATTAATACAATGCCATGGTAATCTTACAGCATGGCACTGAGGTCACCTTTCCAAGACTCGTATCAGACCTTTGATCTTATGTCTGGCTGCGAATAATACAAACAGTACTGTACTATGTAATAGGGACTGTACGAAACAGAACGGTTAGATGAGGACGGCAGCATCTCTCTACCTGTCTCGCGTCGCGCCCTTCTGAATTGCTTGGCTCTGGTAATACAGCATAGGCCTTCCTAGCGCATTCAAACGCCGTGGAAATGTATTGCTTTTAAGACAGCCATTTCAACCGAATAAAAAAGTTAAAATATTATTTAGATTTTTGAAAATTCAACTTTTAAGTGTAATTTGAACAGTATATTTAGTTCTCGGTAAACGGGAAAATGGTAACTTTATCGTCCTCAAAAAGTTAAGACGACAGAATTTTACACTAAGCTCCGCCCACTTTGTTAAAGCTCGTGCATAAATTATTCATGAGCACCGTCCTGTGGCCTCCCGCCCCTAATGTTCTCCGTGTCGCGTGTTAAATGGCGTGAACTTATCATTTCGCAGCCACAGATAAACCTTTTAATATCCGGAGCTCAGAATTCTGTTGTTTGATTGCATGCTATGACAATACTAAATCTATGGTTTAGCGCCACCTATAACTTATTCAGCTTAAGTTCTAATAGACTTAATTTGACAGCCGTGCAATGAGTATTTTAAAATAGACAAAATAGTTCAGTCTTTCCTTTTTTTTGCAGAATCCGTTAATACAAAAAGACTTGATATTTTCGCTGAAAAGTTCATTTTTTTGTTTACCCTTTCACGATCGATCGGAAGTGGTGTATCACATCAAAATATCAATCCGCGTGCGATGCATTCTGGTGTTTATAGCGGGCCGCCTTAATTATTAGAAGCGACTTATTTTTCCACATTATTAACCGTTTAAAAGATTTCGTAATAGGTCCATACAGTATTTATTTTTACATAAAATGTAGTGTGTCGAAAAACCATAGGTCTGGTGGCTTGAATAATGATAACGCCAGGCGAAACCTATTTTTCTGGATACGTAAATATCTCGTTTTATTACTTGGGGTACCTAAGTCTTTTCCTCTTCTTTTTCCATCCGGACACTATTGAGTAAAAAGTACCACTCCTCCCTTATTCGTTGTAGTATTGAGCTGGGATTTGGCATGAATATACTACAGGGACATGTCCTCAAACTATAGAGCCGGATTTTTTAAATTTCAAACCGGATGCAGCCATATCACGTCTCAAAGATGGTACCGTATAGCCGTATTTGGTAGAGAGGTTATTGATGTGTATGTGACGTTATACAGCCGGTCTTATGACTTCATTACATTCGTGATTGTTTTTTCCGTACGCGAAAATATTTTTTTTTTCGTACATGAAAAATAGAGAAAAAAAGTACTATTTAACAATTGTTAAATAGTGCGTACTACTGCACTCCATATGACCCACAGTCGTCCAATCAAATGACAGGAATGTATTTAGGTGTTATATATAAAAAGTATTAGAGCAGAGAGTAGCCTATACATAGTTCAACATTATATTGTGTGAGCTTTCATACTAATTATTTCTAATGTAGGCCTATACAGACGATTGTGAACTCATGAAATGCAAGCGTACTTGCTCGCCCTACAACCTTATAACATCGACGCTATCTAAATATTAATGCGCATACGTACCCTACAACCTTATAACATCGACGCTATCTAAATATTAATGCGCATACGTAGTAAAGCCAACTAACTATCACTTGATTCTATTCCATTTATATTCTATTTTCGTAATTTATTTCGTCTGTTTTAAATATTCAAAATGTAGACTAGTAAGTTACTGAAAGCTAATTTAAGCTTTATATTCATAAACTTAATGCACTATTTTCGATGAGCCCAGTAATTAAGTCTTAGTGTGTTCATTATACCGTAATATTATTAGATACGCTGGGGGCGGTAATGGAAACTGTTTTAAAGATAATTTTGAGATAACACAAGTCGTGTAATAGCTTGTATTTATTATTCTTTATTATTTTCAACTCTTAATTGGTCTTATAGTGAATAAACTTTCATACCATCATTATGTTTTCTTATCCTTCTGAACACAATCTGTATAAATTCATGCCAGCTAAATGATGTTTAGTTTGTAGAAAATACAACAACGCTGAAATAAATATTCAATATTAATATAACTATGAACTACACACAGTGGATGAATGAATATATATATCACCATCATCCATTATCATCTTCATCATCATCGTCTTCTTCTTCTTCATCCAATTCCATAACTGTTCTAGTCCAATTTTCTAAATTGTTTGTGTATTTCAAATTTTTGACCTACATTCCACCCCTATGTCTTCTGTATGCCGTGCTAAATAAATAATATACTGAAATAACATAATAAAATATAGGCCCTACAACGCATGCGTACTATGTTGTTAGTTTGTATTAATGTTTGTTGTTTTTTATTCAAAGACTGGCACTCGTCAACTTGATGGTTTCTAGATCCAGACGAAGACCGACATGGTTTAGTCCATGATTGACCTGACCTAGGTTTATCCTGGGTTTTAGAAAATCGAAAGCAATTCTTTAAGGCACATTGTCAAGAATTAACAATAGAAAATTAATGTTGGTACACAGGGGTTATTTTGTGAACCAGTTCACCGGGATAATCCGCACTCTTCTCGAATGATGAACTGAGTTCCACTAGAACCATGGTTTATAGTCCCTCCGAGAAGAACACAAGAAATAAATTGTCTCCGGAAAGTAGATAATACCATTCACATATCCTCTCCCCATCCCCACCACCCACAATTCACCAACACCAGGGTTTTCAGTAAAACAAAGGTCTGTTACTTAAATACAATTTGTTTAATAAATGTTCGGCTGAGGATTACCTTTCGGCGTTTAGAGTCGATACCTTTGACGTTGTGTCCCCGGTTCACTAGGTTTTGCCAGGGACGAGTTAAACCCTGATTTTGCAAAGAGCGATGTAAAAGCCCATATAGTTGCTGGTTTAAATATTAGTTATGGAAGCTTGGGATTCTGTACACTATATTGTGTAAAGAGGACAGAGTGGGGAAAAGAGACAATGCAGGCCAATGTTTGACTGCAGTTAATGTCTGTTATTAATGGGTAAGATTGATAAATACACTGTTGTTACGTGTTTTAATTATGTCATCGTACTGTTTATAATATTTGTTTCTGATCATTTCTTTAAACACGACTTGGTTTTAGTATGTAAAATGCGATTTTGCTAATTCAACTTGATCGAAATGGTTTACAACGTTCGAATATACGTTTCAGTAATTTTACTTTTAAATATCATCCAAGAGTTGGTCACAGTGTTCTGTATAGTGCGAATTACGAATTATAGAGGTCATGCAATTTTATAAATGAATAGATATTGAAGCAGACAATAGCTTAAAGCTGTGTATTAAGGCAGGCAACTACATCTTAAATTGGTTGGCTAAATACAAACAGTTTTACGATTTTTTATTGTGAATAATTGAGATAGGGTGTCTGCTCTATTTAAATAATTGATTGATATCAACATAGACTCAAATTAAACATAGCTTTATAACACAACAATAAATAGCAGTTGGAAAAAAGTTTGTTAGATGGATTCAGATCTGATTCAAAGTTTAAAAGTTCGCATTAAAAAGAATTTATTATATAAAATATGTTCTATGATATAGAAAATTAATAACTGATAAAAAAAAATAAATGAAATATATGTGTATGATTAAGATAAATCATTGAAAGAATACCGTACTTCAATGGTTAACCGACATTAGTGATAGCCATCAAATATTTTCTTCATAATGTTCTTTGATAGTGCGATCTCTATTTTATTATAAACTGCTAATAAAACAGCACGTAATCCATTCATTACATTAAAAGTCATACAAATTAATACAGTAATGTAGAAATTCTGTATATTTAAATATTTTATAGGAAAGCAAACTATATTATTTCAACTTAACTTTTACAAACTACATTACGAGAAAGTAATAAAGGAATGTAGTATATATACAATACTCTACAATGTCATTTAAATATTAAGCTTACAAAAGATACCCGTCCCAAACTTGGTAATTATTAGGATTAGTGAGTAGACAAAAGAGGACGGTGAATTAACAGAGCGAGACGTTTGTATAAAGTCTTCCGTCCAGTTATTAATTCATTTCGCACAAGCGATGACGGTAAGCCTCATCCTAGGCTAAGGCCGAAAACCCAGTACTTTTTTATAGCAAAGTTCAAAAGGATTAATTAAAAACACCAAATCAATAGTTTTAAAGAGGGCATACGAGGATGCTTCCCTTAGAAGAATTAAAATTAACAAGAAATATTTCTTACGAAACTGCTCGCTTATTGAAAAATATTTTTTATTTCAAATGTTTTTGAATGTGTCATTTTATTGTCACATAATAGTTATTTTACCTGAAAAAATGTAATTTAAAGCAACAAATACTTAAATTGTCTGTCAGACAATGGTTATTGGGTTTCTTTTCTCTTTTTATATGTGAATAAATATTATTTTTTTGGTTACAGAAGTGAATACTCAATTTCTGTCACTTTAGTTTTATTGCTAAGGTCAAGTCTGGGGGTCATTTCATCACCCTGGATATTTCAAGTGTGAAATATCTTATTACAAACACAAACTTTAATGGACTGTTTCGATAATAATTCAATGAATATCTGACAGTGAATATACCAGAAATGCTTTGGGATTTGTAATTTTAGCATGAAATGTCCTAATAGATTCTTTTCTCAGACGTTTTTTTGGTCTACTGTAGCAGCTGGAATCAATAAATTATAGTGGAGTTTCCATTTTCGCAAAACTGTCGTCTTTAAAACTATAACTGCTGCTTGCTTTAGCTTCTGATTGAGTAGTCCTAATGGGACGTAGCGGGCTAGAGCAGCAGCGTGAAAAGACCGAACCTAATTCACCAAAATTAATGCAGTTGCGATAATCATGAAGGCCTTATACGCATGCGCAGTTTAATCTTTTGTATACATTAATATTACGTCCCCCGATGCGAAAGCCAACTATTAACAATGTCCCGACTTCAAATTCATTATCAATTTTCTTAAAATACGAAATAAAACAATAAATGTATTTTCTAAGATTACGGGAAAATCTGCACATGATTGGAGTGGCTGAGTAATTTAACATATTATCAACAGGTGGATATTATAAGCCTATTATTTTAGGCCTGATACCTCTATAGTAATTTAATTTAATTTGTTTTATCTTATTCAATCGAAACCAACAGCGATAATTACCGCCACTAACAGGTTTGAAACAAACAAAACCAGGAAAATTTAAAGCACCCTGATTGGTACTAACATTGTTCAAGGGCTTCTCTCATCCAGTGCCCACCTTGATCAAAGGAAAGGCAATACGTCTGAGGCAGGGCCTGCCATAAGAGTCAGCAGTGCTGATTTCAAATGCCTAACGGGACCCCAGCTCCATATACAGCACCTGATATTCCCAGATACTCTCCAACAAAATTTAATTTGTGATACTAATTGTAGTATTTATAATAAACTTATTAATGATATTTTCATTTATGTTGATTATTATTTGAATTTTGTTTGTAGGCCTATTATTTAAAAAATATTCCTTCCGTATTTATTTAAAACTACAGTACTGTCTTATCAAACTTGTCATCAATGAATGGTTAAAACAGTCACCTATGTAAATTAGGCCTATATTTGATTTGACAGTTTGAATACACATTACATATTTTCTTTTCATTGTCTATATGTTATATATAAAAGAGAATACTCAATTCTATCGTATCCGAGTATAATTGCTACTTAAATGAATAAACGAGAGAATATGACGTCAATATGGCTATAAAGCACCTATCAAACATTTAACCATTAACCTTAGTAATCAACGATATAATTTTTTAGACATAGGAAAGTGTAAATTGAACAAGCAAGATGTGCTGATCTACAATGCAATAACATACAGTAGTTCTATGTGTAATGATGACAGTATTCTTGTTGCTTCAAGTTATGATACGCTATGCCTACTTGGTACTATACATGTTAATTTTAATTTACTATTAATTTGACTAGATGCTATATTTTCCGAAATGTACATTATGATTGTGTATTCATTTATAGAAGATAGACAACTGTCTACAGTGAAACTGGCATTGTTATCAATTATTGCTAAAGTAAATAGTAATGATCGTTATAACTCTAAATATGGCGAAGGTACAATGATGTTTCAAGACACGGGACGATGTCAGATTTAGAAATCAGAGCCTAAAACAATATCTGTTAGATGGCTTTTTTACGGGAAGATTCCATAATAGTCCATGTGCAAATTAATCTGCTTGCAAAAGAGATCCACATAACTTCAAATGTGCTGTTAAAACAGTACTTTGACCATAATTGAAATAAGAAAATTCAGCTAACGGCAGTAATTATTTTAATGAAGCACACGATATCGATATATTTTAATGTTGGCCTAATAGCACAGACATATTTTAGGGTATAGTGTTTTAATGGATGTGATTGTTTATTTTTTCTCACCCGATTCTGCTACTGTCCATAGGTGCTATCTGTAAAACTATAGCAAGTTATACACGTTGCTGTCTGCTATAAATGCTGTACTTTTAACACACGGTACACTGTCTGTAGCACAGTGTCTGTTTCTAATTTCCTTCCTTTCCTTTTCTTCGTCTTAAATAACAAAAACACGATATGCAAGTAGCTGTCCCAAAAACAACTTGTAGGAAGACATTGTTGATAGATCTGAAGAAAAAAAATTTCTTATTTGGGAAGAGAAGATGACAAAAGACAGAGGAAATGGGTGGTTTGAGGAGGGGGAGGGCTTGTTTGGAGACTGTGGGATACCTCTTCAGCCAAAGACTGTTTTCCAAGAAGGCCCAGTATACAGCAGACAAACAAGCATAATACAAAGTTAAAATACAAAGCCAAAACAACCACACTGTTAATAGCATTCTATGACTTCATTATAAACAAACAATTTTCGTTTCAGTTTTAGCTGAAGCAAGGTTTTGGTGATGTTTTCTCTAGCAAGAAAAAACATCATTTACAACATACGACGCTGTTATTCTGATTGGCTGTTGCTCTAAAAAATGTCGCCCGTCGCACGGTAACTGATAACATGGTTACAAAACGAAATTTCATAAAACAAATAAAGATATACAAGGTTTTGACTTCATTTTATGTGAAACAAAGTGGAGTTTCTGTTCCGGAATGTTCGGTTAAGGATTTTTTTTTGTATTTATACTCTATGCAAATAATGTGTCTATTATATTAGCCTATGGCAAAATGCATAAGCTATATTTATGGTGTACTAGTCAAATCTGTGCATCTGTGTATCCACGTATGTTTACTTTTTTATATTATACGTTTATGTATAATGGCCACTTTTCACAAACGATAGTAAATATCTCTTAAAAATTTAATGGATATAAAAAGATTGTAACGACGCAATAAAGCCCGCGGGAAATATCAAACAATTCATAAATGATTGATATTGACAGTTATATTTCAACATGACTTGTCCAGAATTATCTAAATTGTAAAACAAAGATAACTGAGTGATTTTAAAGTTTACCTGTATGAAAAGTTAGCTGTGTTAATGACAGACGACGACCACGCTCGAGGATATAGCAATGTGCGTTAATACAGGCAGATGACCAAATCCATCCATACAACGTTCTATTTGGTCGACAGGTGACCACTATCATGCAAATGCTTTCATGCATTTCCACGCTTGTGGTATGCCATCGTGCATAATTATTATTAAAACAATGGTTGTGCTCATCTGTATGCAGCCACATTGGGATCTGCGGACAAACGATAACATCCAAGTTGCGTTCACTATCGTGTCACCATGTTTTCTGCATTACGAGTTTCAGTCAAAAACACGTAAACGTGTTACCATTATAACTATATTAGTAATCTGTTACAACTCAAAGGCAAATTACAGTACTGAAAGACACTGCCAAGCTTTCAGAAACAAACTATTCAGCAGGGCCGACTTCATAATCTATTACAATGTTTACACGTTCAATAATAGCAATTATCTTTTAATTCAGATTCCTTAATTGATATTTTGTAAATGTATTTTTTATTGTCCTTTTTATTTGTATATTATCCCAAAAATGTGTTAATTGGCCATATGTCCATCCAAGCCTAACGCATGCAGACTATTTCTTTTACTGCCCTACATAACTGACTAACGGGAAAAGTTTGCAGCACTTGTGTATTGCATGTGATAGATAACAGGAAGACCACATTGCCTCGTAAACATATCCCCTGGCTACATTAACAAACACTCAGAAGCATGCAACAGCACTTTAATCTCTGCTCAGACTATGCCATTAATTTATTTTATGCTTTGATTCAATTTGTATTTGAAACGAAATTTCTAGGACACACTGCAACTTACACCACGATGATCGCTTAGCGTAATTACCAACCAACCTAATTCTATGGAGGAAAATCACCAAGAAAAACATTCTTTCATATACTGATTAACTGTGTAATGTAGATACACAAAAGTACTGCGTTTTATTTTAAATATATTCAACCAAAAATATAAATACCTGTTTATTAATAATTATTAAAGATATGTGAATTGAGTTATTAACATGAACAATATAACCAACATTGTATGTATGTTTTACATGTTCATGTAAATAATTATTATGAAAATCAATAAAAAACAAACATTTTAGACATTACTTTACAATTTGATAATCAAGTTCACATTTATTTTGATTCGCTTTAACTGTATTTTGTGTCTTTTATGTGTAAACTAACTTTGGGATTTGGTCAACCGGCTCAGCTACAGTGGTTACGTTCACTTAGGTTGACCCTAGTCACCCCAATTTAAGTTTTTCTTTTTTGTTATAGGCCTATATATACTGAAATAGACCGAATAAATAATGAAATTAAATTAAATTGGAAATTAATGAACACATTAGTTTCCAAGCGAAAGTTGAAATATTACGCCTATTCAATTGGTATACTCCGCATTTAGAACCTAGGCTTATATACTTTATAAATTTAAACGTATAACAAATACTGTCAACATGCATGCTTCATGTGTTTTTAGACACGTATGTGGCAATATACTCAGTGGATGTACAAGAGCTTGTGTCCGATCAGCTGCTACACATCTTGTACATCGTGTGATAAAGTTCAACTTATCGACAATTTCCTTCTCTTGATGCTGAAGTCCATTGCAAAATATGTTGTATTCACAAGCCGTAGAGCATTACTACTAACCATAAAAGGTCTATCCCTACGCCCATGAGATGATAAATTAATATTTTTTATCATAATTATGAATATAGACCTACAATTCCTTTTTTAGTGTATGTATCACATGCACAATGTTTCCCTTCACATTTAAATCGATCTAAAACAATCGTTGTGGATTTAGACTTTAAACGCCATGTTTCACTCTACAATTTTAAAAACTGATAAAAGGGATGAAGAAATTCAACAATAATAACTCATGGTTATGAGTGGTGTCAATATAATACTGTAGAACAATATAACTTACATCGAAGATAAAGACGAACAAGTTGATGACGTAAGTCAAACCGGAGAGGGAAGTTGTAGACGTTAAACATCAGCAGAGTGGAGTAAAAGAAGGATGAATAAGTACTTCCCAAGATTGGCAGAATTACTAATTATCTTAAGACAGGGGCGGTCACATGACTATTTTAAGAGTATTTGAGCCACCGGACCCCATCGTGGGGCCTGTGGCGAAGCGAATTGTTAAATAACACC
Organism: Antedon mediterranea; assembly: GCF_964355755.1. NCBI lineage: Eukaryota > Metazoa > Echinodermata > Crinoidea > Comatulida > Antedonidae > Antedon > Antedon mediterranea. Next base: position 23,743,118 of record NC_092675.1, read on the forward strand.
CCTAGAATGGTCGCAAATGGTACTCTTACACATACAATTCATGATAAATGACACCACTTATTCGCCAGAAATGTCACTCTATAGTGCGCTAGCAAACAGGATTGTAGCCTATATTATTCCGCCGGTAATAAAACATTCGCGAATTGGATATAACATGTTTTGCGTTCAATGCGAATGTCAGGGGGAAGTCCCCGATGAAAGTACTTCTCGTACGGTAATAAATCCGAATAAATATAATCAATTAATACAAATTAATTATCAATTAATAATTTTCAAAATTTATTAAAAAAAATATGAAGCTGCTGCTATAAATATACTAGACTTGCCCCAAGTCTGTATTATCTTTTTTTTTTATTTATTTGTTTTTATTTCGACCGCGATTTTTGTCTGAAAATACAGACTTGTGAAACACGTATAGAAATCGATTTGCAGACCGCAAACATACGATAAGAATGACGTAGGTTATCATACCGTATTTGGCTATATGAGGCGGGCGGTATGTAAATATGGATTTCGAATCAACCAATGATCATTTTGTTTCAAAATGAAAGAGATCAAGTACGTAGGCCTACCAGTGCTTAATGTACGATCGAGACTGTTGAAATATAAAATAGTAATGCCAAGTTGTTTTGTTTATTAATTGTTTAGTCCTTGGCCTAGGCCTCTTTCGTAGGTCCTACTCAACTCGCACGTATGACCTGCCAAATAAAACGCCAATGAAATCAGAAGTAGGCCTACATAACCACCGGCACACAACAACAGGGCTACATCACCACACAGAACAGGACAGGGTCTCGGTGGGAATTAAATCAAAATTATCTCCGCGTAATAAATGATCCATTCAATGTTTGATTTGCGGAGAAGCTAGCCTATCATATATCAAGACGAGTTTTCATGTTTCAAAGATCCCATCAAATGTTTACCAGACTACTAGGCATATAAAATAATTTCTAGCCTTCATAACTTTCATAAATGTACCCAAGTACACGTTGTCTAAACGTAACATAGCGCATGCGCATCATCTTAGTTGTTGAGTCTTTGAAATTCTGAAATATGAATATTTACACATTGTACGAGTGAGTAGCCAATCGCATGCAGCTGAAACTAGTCAACCGGATAATCGTATGCACCAAGAATTCTTGGTGTCAAACCACGTGACTTGTGCGTGTTTCCCCAGACGGAGTATCCAAAATCAAGTAGTATACGTATGAAACGTCATCTGTGCCAAAATATTTATCTTTTAACTAATATTAAGACAAAACTCCGTCTGGAACCCAGACTATAAATATACTTGTATTATTTTAAATTAAAATGCTAAATAAAGTCAGAAGGTAAAAAACAAAATTTCAGAAATTCATTTTGATTTATCCACTTATACTGGAAAAAAGTGTTGCTTAAATCATCAAACTGCAACAAAAAACAAAGACAATTTGCAGAAAGAAGCAAACTTTGCCCTGCTACTGAATAACACGGTTCAAAGTACGGAAAGTTCAAAGTTCAAAGTTCGATAAATTACTTCGGAAATTCGTAGAGAGTTTCTTTGATTGAATTATTTTGTTTGTATTATAACAGCAATTATTTTTGGATTTTCAGTAAATTGAAAAAAAATGACGGCAAAGTTAGGCTTACCAATAGTTAATTCAAATTCAACTTATCACCTTCGGATAAGGAATATAAGCCGTAGGTCGAGTGTACAAATTTATAACTTGTGTGCACTTTAAAGAACCCAGTTCATTGGGGCCTATACAAAGAAATATTTTGGTTGTGAAGGTCAATTTCGTTGGCGCTAAGACAATAGTGTAACTAATCCCTCACTATTCAATTACAATTATATTATTATACTATTATATTGTTGAAAATGGATTGCGTGATATACATCAACAAAAGGGAATACAGAGAACAAGAATGGGTTGTCGGTTTGCTTACAATAAATTTAAAAAATCACATCACCAATCAGAAAAATTTGAAAGAGTATTACGAGCATGTATGGTAAAAGTAACATACTACAGTATATCATGCGAGATTTAGTGAAGACAACAATTTCAAGACGTTCCGGCCTGCATCTTTATTAGATATGCATTCATTACAATATTGTTCGTATTTCTATCTTTGATATTATTGAACAGTTTATGATACGATCTACTCTTTATGAATTTTCTAGAGTAATTGTGTCATAATTAAACCCTGTTAAGCACAGTAAATGATTACGTATGTTTTCCGTTGCATAGCAACCATTAGCCCATTTTCATATGTGTCTATTTGTTACCTATAGTCTTGTTGTTTATTGTTTTCTATTTATTGTCTTATTCTATAACATTAAACATATAACTATATTGCTTATCGATAGGATAAAAATAATTATCTATTTATTCTACATTATTCTACAATTATATTTAACAATGGTCTATGATGTGGACAGATATTACTAAAACATATCCAAGTAAAACCATAGGCCTAATTAACATAAATGTAAAATATTTAGTACGTCACTGTTAAAAAAGAATTAAAACTAAACACTTATAAAACAAGATAATAAGTAAAACATTATTTAAGATAACACAAACCATATCAATCTACAAGATACTAAATTTACATCTAATTATGTGTTGATGTCATTCAAATGAACTATAACCTTTTTGTTGCTGTTTCCGTTTACCATGATATTCAACAAACAAACGGGTCATTTCTATGACTGTAGGCCGTCTTTTTGTTTCCTCTGGCTGATTTTTATTTTCCCACATCCACCGACCTAATCTTATAGCCGGAATGCTGGCAAATATTAACATTGCTAGTTCAAAAATCCCCGTATTCACGTAGAAGTCAACGATATAACTTTTAGTTGCATCATATATGAAACCTAAAATTAAACAAAAGAAAATAAAATGATTGATTAAGCATTTCAATGGTGAAAAATTGGTAAACATATGCTTGTGAGAATATGGCTGCGAGCAACTGAGGCACTCTTCATCAATTGTTGCTTTCTCTATCTTAATTTACTTCATTCCAAAGACGACGTTTGAAGTACTTTGACCGGAACATCGACACTGTTAGTCTCCGGTACAATTCATGCATTAAATTGTTTAGGTTACAATTGTCTACAGTCATGCATAGCACTAATACATTAAGATATGTTTTTAATGAGCAAATAATGGAAATCTAGCGTGTGTACTCAATAATGTATTGTACCATACAATGTCGCCAGATGAAACATAATTGTTATTTTTAGTTGGGTTGGTTGCATATCAGTAATTTATTAATATGAAAGTTATTTTATATGGAACAAAATGTGTAATTTTGGATTAATTACCTGCTACTCCTGGTCCTATAATGATTGCTATACCAGGCGGTACCTGACAAAACGCCCATGCTTGCCTCGCCAGATCTTTGCGAAAAAGTTGCGTTGTTGTTGGAAAAAGCAACGAGTTGAAAACACCATTGAAAAATCCTATAACTGAAACGACAAAAGAGTAAAATTAGAAATTGCTTTGAAAGTGAAATTATCTTCCTTTCGTTTAATTTGATGCAACAGTCAAGTTCTAGATTTAAATCTGCATTTGAATAGGTTTGAATATTTTATAAATTTCATCAAATATTCAATTAAGAATTCCAAATTGTTGATTATACAATTTAATAATAAAATCATACTTTAACAGTTCGAGTAGTGGTATTAATAGTTACATATCTATGAATTAAATTATGTAAACTAACTTAAAATCGATTGAAAATGACCATATTTTGTGTGTGAAAGACTCTGAAATTTTATTCTTGACAAATGTGTCTTATATTTATCAAGTCAAAATAGAATAAGGATATATATATATAGAGAATTATTTTGATTTGATTCATTTTAAAAAAAAATCACGATGATTTCTAATAATAATGATTTCAGAAATTCCATCATTTATCAGAATGTAAAGTACCAAACTAATGCTTGTTTCCCACTGTAGAGACGCAACACAATGACGTAACAGGCGGTAGGTGGTTTGACCAATTACAAGCGATGAATTTTTCGAACTTTGGCCTGTCTTTAGTCAACTCACTTGCGTTGGGACTTTGTCTTTACATCGCGTCTCTATTGGGAAGCTTAGGTACAAAAACAACCTCCCCCCCCCCCACCCCTTTGAAAGTAAATTGGACTATAGCTTTATATATCGTACTACTACTATTCACACAACTATCTAGAGGAAATACTATGTACTTACATATAGCATAAAACACCATGTGTGTGAAATTACTGGCAAATGTAACTAAGTAGGTTGTAATCGCCATAATACCCGTACAAATAACGTACATATGAATAATTTGAAACGGCAGCCGTTCACCTAGAATACCCGCTAAAAGACGACCTATCATGTCTGATGCTCCTTTTATTGTCATCACTATAGACCCTAACCTTGCGGGTATTCCGATAGTTTTCATGAAAGTTACCTGTTTAAATCAAATGTAAAAGTAAATGTATTAGGATTTATTTCTTCAATTTAATTTATTTCCACAATATAATAACATACATAAAGGATGATAAATACAATGAAGTAATCATGTGGGTGTGGGGGAGGGGGTGTCATATAATTAATAGATAGTCATAATAAATAGATGAATTATCGCATACCCCCGTGCAATAAAAGAAGTGACAAGTTCAGTGACAACCACATCCAACTGGGCTGAGTTTCACCCAACTAATAACAAATATCACTATCACCAACGTAACCTACTAATTACTTCCCATATCGATTTTTTCTCCCAGTTCTCTCATAGAATAAGGAATAATAAATAATAAAAATAGCATATTCTCAGCATGTTGTCATTTTATGAAAGATGTATGAGTTTAAAGAACAAAATTGTTGAGAAATTATTCATAAATTGATAAGCAATTTGTAGCATTACCTTTAGGCTACAGTGTATTCATGTAGCTATGTTTTTATTATGGAACGCCCTTTTAGAATATTTCAAAACTAAATAGCGCTGGCATTTTGTTTATTGCTACTCAATGTCGGTTCACGTTCATTAAGCTAGCCTAACATGATGTGTGTACATTTTGTTTTGATTTATAGCTGCTGATAAAATACGATGGTTAATGAAGGTGTATAGCTAAAATTGAATTGGGCACCGATATATTTCTGAAGCTTTTATCCTATCAATGATTCGGATGGGTAAAACATATCTACTCTAGTCCTACAATCGGTGAATACACAAATATATATTTCAGTTGTTAAACATTATTAATGTACTTGTAACATTTTTTGAAACTTTTTCTCGAATAAACAGTATTCTCAAGCGAAGTTTGCGAATACGTAAATGCTCTATACTTACCAAATGAATGAATGGAAAAACGTATCCTAGACCTTTGACAAATTGTCCAAGTAGATAGAGTAGAAATATACTATCACTCCACAGCTCATACTGACATCCAACACAGCATTCGGGGTAATTGTTTCGTTCTTTATTTATCATATCTTTTAGCCATTCGCTACCACTTTCAGAATTTGGTATTGCACTAGTTTTCGGCACCCCATTCTCTTCTATACTCTCTTCTGGTTCGTGTGACATCTCAAATTCATCGGGAGGTTGCGCAAATGCAAGGCTGCATGGTATTCCAATAATTAAGACTAGACCAGATAAACACAGAAATGTTTTCTCCAATCCTACACGCTCTAGTAATGCCTGGCATACTGGATTCATTACTAAAGATCCTGAATAAAAGACAAATTGTATATGTTTCTTAAAAGGTCGTATCTGTGCAAATAGAAGAAAAAGTTCCTTTACTTTACGTTATACATTGTCAATTATCTTATGTGACAAAATCCTGAAGACGACGGCATTAACCAATTGTATGCAAATTCTTCGAAGGAAAACTGTTTCCATAACATAATTCTTTTTGTAACACATATTTGTTCACTTGCAATAGTTTTCAAACAAAGAAATACGTTATAAATGAGTTATTTGAGTACTCGTTATGCATAGGCCTACACATAAGAAAAAAATCGATATTTGTAGACGTTTCTGAAAATTAAAATTAAAACCATCAACTTACCGAATGGAATTCCAGCAACCAAAGTACATGTCGCTAATACATGATGATGTGTAGGAAACCATGCTCCCGTTAAAATTAACGGTGGGTTATACGTCAAGTTGGTTGCGAATCCAAACATTAAACTGTACGTTAGGAACATTAGTCCAAACGATTTGACATACGAACAAATTATTAATGATGCTGCTCCAAGTAAAACTCCACATAACGATACCGTTCTGCAACCGAATCTGTGGTATAAATTTGCTGAAATTGGATTAGCTACGTACGCCATGCCAAATCCTATAGAACCGACCCAACCTAAGAAGAAATGAAATAGTGGTATCAACCAGGTTATTTACAGAGTTTGACGAATAACTGAATATGAAACAAGTTATACAAAATAACAAAGTTTTATTTTTTATCAAGGGACTAGGGATGTGAGTTTTATCCAACCTAAAAGTTTATCATAAGTTAATTTGGGATAGGCCTGCTTAATTTTACAAATAAATATGTTTTACAATTCTTTAAAATTTCACAAAATACATTTGACTATAATATTGAATGTTTGTATAAGTTTGACTTTTTTGGAAAATGATAGACTTAATATATATGTGAACCATTTTTATCTTATGTAGATTAGAAGGTCACGACTTGGAAATATTAACTTGTATAAAGCATCTTGTTTGTCCATTTTTTTTCCAGAAATGAACATACTGTACAGTTAGTAAAAAGCTCATAATAAAAAAAAATGTAGTATTAGTAATTATATATGGGAATACTGTGATGACGTCCTAAAATATATAAAAATTAGTTTATAGTATAGACTAATTATTTATAATGAATTAGAATATTTATTGATTTCTTGAAAAACCAACATCCATTAAGCGAGTCAGTTGGCGTATCTTTTATCTACTATTTCGACAGTTGTTGTACTCTCGCCATCAACAACTCGACAGTATGTCATCATCGTGCTTGTCATTGAAGAACAATTAATGCCATGTTTTAGGTACACTGTTAATCAAATTTCTGTATGTAGCTGCCTGTTCAATTTAATACAATTTGCACGACACGTGTATGGATACATTAATCTTCCTTTAGCCAGACGTTTAATATCACTATCATTGATTGTCATGTTTTTATCTTTATTCTATAGTAACAAAATGTGTTAACATAGTAGTGAGCAAACCCTTTGCATTCGATATTATTGTGTTGTATCTGATTCTATTATCATTGATTGACATGTTTCTAATTTTATTCTGTGGTAACAAATTGTGTTAACAACATGAGTGGCTCTCCTTGGTGAGCAAAACTCGTACTCATGTGATACGCAAACGAAAGAGGGAGAGATCAAACTTCAGGAAAATAAAAGGAAAAGGCAACAAAAATTTCAAGAAAAAATGAAAAAACAATTTATTATAATTGATATTATTAAATACATTATGTAATAGTAACAATTGCTCTATTGTCTAAAAATGTTACTACTATATGCATCATTCTTTTTATGTATCATTTGTTTACATATATTAATAAAAGATTGATGAAGAATATTTCTGATATGATTGTTTGCTTGGCTAAGGAGGTGATGCACTTTTCCTAACCAATCCAGGTTTATAAAAACTTTTTTAAGATCAACCTACTATAGGGAAACTCAAAGATTTGATCAGTGTTCTGTGCCTTTGGTTTAATAAGCCAATATGACGGTAAGAACATGAGTCTTACTCGGCCAACATCTTTCGATTACTTTGTTGCTGCTTCGTTTGTATTGTTCGATATATTACATTTTTTTTCCTGAGATTCAATTTTAAATGCTCAAAACACAGAATATCTCAATTACGAATAAGTAATTAATAATTAATTGATCAAATTAGGAGGAACACTTTCGAAAATGTTAATTCAATATAACATTACGCCTTCAGACACACCAGTTGCAGCCACTCTGACAACATCGTAGGCCTACCTACCTACATTTCAAAGCTAGCACATAATATGTACGGTATAAACATGAGTATATGCCACGGGATATGAGTTTACTTAGCTTTGTAGTTGACTTTCAATTATACTTGTCAAATATGTTTCATGTCTAGTTGTAATAATGTACTTTCTTCTGACATGTTAATGAAAGATGAATAGGAATATTTACTTACAATTCAGTACAATGCTTAACGATATTTGATACTTGTGTTAGTTTCTATGTCCATTATTTGTATTGTGTATTATATGATGTATGGCGTGAAATTTCATACGATAGTCCATGCTTTCAATTAAAATGATCAAATCAAACATAAGACATCATCAAAAAATAACCCAAACATTTCGTATTGAGCAGTTAATATTGTAAATATATCGTAGTTATAAGTCAAAAAGACACAAAAGATACAAAGGCCTATACGAATAATAATTCTTCAAACCACATCATTCACCCTCAACCCAACCCAAACAAAAATATAAATTTCTTAAAACATCACAAAAAAATAGGAAAACAAGGCCTAAACATAGATACCTCAATGTTCTTATAGAAAAAATGAAAAGAATAGAGTATTAAACATTTGAATCAACCTTTTTTTTAAATTAATCAAAAAAACGGTTCACCATTTGAAGATTTTTAAATAAATGTATTGAATCAGAATCTTTGAAACATTTTGTAATATTTTGAACTAATGTTAAGTCTAATATTAATAAGAAACGTTTGAAAAGATTAACACACAGTACAATGTTATACCAAAATGTCTGTAAATAGGTTTCTCCAAACTAAAACAGACGTTGTTTTAGACACCACGCCTACTTGAGCAATACTTTGAAATTTAATTTGACATTTGACATTTGACATTTGACATGATTGTTAAAAACTGTGTTGAAGCATTTCTAATCAATATAATACTAATTATTTTACTAATTATGACAAAAATTGTTGAACAAATAATCCGCAGAATGAGAGAAAAAACAATAGATTGACGTAGAATAGGCCTATACATTGTTAGAGTAAAATTGGAGGACATGACGTACGTCACGCGTGTGTATCATAATAGGAAAAATGGTAAATTATGTTTATTTAATTAATTCGTTGGAAAATACAAGCCTGCGGCATAAAAAAAAAGTTTTACTGACATAACATTAATATACGGTATAGAGAAAAAGAGGAATATGTGTACGATGTGTTGGGGATTGGAAATAATAAATTCCTATGAAATACCAAAGGACTAATTACTTTTCGAAATGAGCCAGAAATTATCCTCTAGCTAATCAACAAGGTGTATGCAATTGATCTGAATAGTAACAATGCAGAATGAACAATTTGTTATCATTATATAGTCAAGCCCCCTAAGCAGACTACTGTAGTAGAATCATTGAGTTTATTGCCTCTACTAATGATGTTGGCGTAGATGGCCGAAGGCGATTATTGTTCAACAGGCCCAGTGTCTATTGATTCAGGCCCTTGTTCCTAATACATTGCATATCAATCTACTGACTAATTATAGATCATCATTTTTTATCAGTTTATGTACACGGAATTAGATTATAAATGGCACTGATGAAAATGAAACTTGAGTTAATATTGATGATGAAGTGTGAGCATGAATGAGAGGATAATCTCTCAACGCCAACGATTTAATCTATCCATCGTCAGCTTTTTTGTATCGTTGCAGTATCGTACACATCTGAACCAATATAACAATAATATTTACTATTGCGTAAGGATATTGGCGCCGTTTATACATTCTATCCATCGCAACAATATACAATGTACAACTTAAATGGATGTCCACTATCATGGATGAATGATATATGTATAGTTTAAAAATATTATCATTAGTATCGAATGTGCTTCAGGATAAAGTATAGTAAATGTTCCAAACTCAAGACTAAGATAAATAGTTATACCTATAATATAGCCTATCACAAGTTTCACGTGCGCTGAGTTTCGTTCATAAGTGTTATCAGGAATAAGTAAAGTTCACTGGTGTTATATAAGTACTGTATATGTTTTTAATATAAGTCATGCTACCTTTTTAATACTCGAAGAAAAGGCATACGATCAGTTAAAAATACTAAAATTATAAAATAAAATCTAATCTAAGGTTAAGATTATGTCAGTTTAGCTAATTTAAAGCAGCATGATCGGCTAACAAATGCTGATCGGTAGAAAAACCAAATTTACCAGCAGTGTTGAAACTCAAAAACAGAAAGGCTTTAAACTAGAAAAAAAAACCATTTTAAAAGTGTAATATTGAAAATGAATGTTATTCTTAAATTATTCTGTCGAATCTCGTACCGTATCGTGTCCAGCGACAATAAACATGGTATTGTGTCAGTTAGCCTGTTTTTGTTATCAAGCAGGAAAGCTTGATCACATTTTTACTATCTTCATATCATTATCACGACAAAAAGAAACATAATTTTTAATTAAAAATGAAATATCAACATAATTTATATCGTACACATTGGTATTACCGTTCTTCTCTCGTATAAACCACGTTAAATAATTAAATTAATAGGCCTATAAATGACAAAACAGACGTCAGTTATGAATGCAGATATGAATATTTCATAAAATGGTTGCTAGATTACGTTCAAATAAACGCAAATATCTACAAAGAAAGACGTGATATGACATAATTAGGCCTGGATAATAATACGATAGCTCGTGCTTATCAATATCATTTAAATCTCCTCAGAAATGTGTTTATATTGAGTATAGAGATCTTTGTTGATGAATGAATTCTTCGTCATCATTATATCAACTGTGTCCACTATATTGAACCATGGACATATAAATTAGATCATATATGTCCAATTGTTGGAGAAAAACTAAGTTTGTCCTACTCTTTGTTGTCGTATATACTGTACGTGTTTTTTTTTCTTCTCATCTAATTTCCATCTTTATCTTAAAATATCCCTATCTGTGCGTTAGACGTATGTCATAAATTTAAACATCACGAATGCTTATTTTATAGTTTTGTTTCAATTCGTTGCAATATTAGTAACACTATTTTAAGCTTTATCACTTTCGTGATGCTTCAGGACACGTGCCTTTGATTAATTACTATGTTCAACAAATTAGGATATAACCATAAATATTCTATACATCTTGCACATTATTTTGTTTATGTATACTTGATTGGGATTTTCATTATTATTATTTGAACATTGTATGAGTTATTCTTTTCTTTTAAATGATAATTAGCTTTTGTTTGATGTAGAATTTGAGTGCATGGTTGATTGGTATAATAGTATACCTAGTTCATCATTTTTGTGTTGCCTTATTATATTATAATGTTACCATGTGACATCGTATATATACAAACATACATACAAATGGCGACTTTTTAACATTATTCTTTTCAAATAGTGTGTCACCTATAAAGATATACAACATTGACGTACGCTGCCAAAAAGTGAGGTGTTACTGGGAACGTAATACAGACTTCTAGGCCTACAGTACTTACTTATTAGCGCTGTACCTCCACCAAATGTATCCAAAAGAGGTGACAATAACTCTCCGAAGCTCATAACCATTCCCATAAAAGGAACATCTAGGATGAAACCAGCAAGACATACCAACCAGCCCCGATAGTAACGTCGTTTCTTTGCCTTCGTTTGTTGACATGGTTCCACAATCGGGGTACTTTCTAGGCTCATGTCTGAGGCATCAATTGAAAGGTGTATATCGGAACGCTGAATCGGATGTGCGCGTCCGTTCTGGAAGAAAAAGAAACATAATTTAAATTAACGATATTTAAAAAGAAATGTATTGGCACTAGGCAACTAAGTCTGTATTGTCATTCACTTGTTGCACTGGCATGCTTCTTCTTAGTAAAGATTAAAAATAATAATAATTTATAAGGTTCACTGGACCAGACCTCCTGAAAACACATTCATTGTGTTTATATACAATCATAAATAACAATTTTCATACACTGAACAATATTTCCCGATATCGAGAAGAAGTTCTGGAGCTGGAAAACGGTATCAAAACGCGCTTTTTTTTTCAAGAGATTCTATAACACATTTACAGTTATAGTTTCTGTACACCATACAATAGTTCGTGTACAGAGCAGTGGGGTCATAGTGGGGTCATAGCCCTTTTCAACTAGTATGTGCTCTTATTTCACTGTCTACAAACCGATAAGTAAAAAAAAAAATTACAGAAATAGTTTCAACTGCTGATCCAAGTAGTTGTTTAAAGAGATGAAGAAGAACACGGTCGTCGGTGAAACAGAATACGATATTTTCTAATGACTTAAAAGCGCTAAAATATAGACTCTAATCAACGCTGATAAACAATCCAACTTTGAAAGATATGTAATTCTCATCTTTATGGCAATTGAAGAAATGTGTCTACGGCGAATACCTGAATTTTAATTTTTGTAATTCATTTCCATTGATAGAGCATGTCATGAGCATGCGCACTTCTTTTTTATCTAATTTATATGCATTGCACTTGACGGGTTTTAATTTTTTGGCAATTTGTAGATTTTAATCGAGAATTTACAATTCAAATTGTGAAAATTGTGTAGAACGAGCAATTAATTACGAAACATGTTAATCTTCACCGCTGGCTGTAAGCAATAATTAGTTATCTAGCTTTAATTATCGTTCGTATGCAGAAAAAGTATTTTATTTGTAAACTCAAATAATGATATAAAAGTGTTTAAAAATGTGAACGTTTTTTATAAATGCTTTGAAATAATATAAATTTTAAAACGTATTTGATGACAATTGCTCGTTCATAATGTCCATTAGTGGTATGTCTATAGCCTGTATGCTTTTAAGTTTAGTATGTGTTTCAACTCAATAGTGCCTTTATTAAAAGTATCGATTAACTCGGCCAGCGTCTCGTTGCAAAAATAGTAAACGTTCTAGCTGATAATATACTTTATATAAGACGTTAGTATCAATTGTTCAAATTTGTTTGGGTTATGATCGTCCCACAAGTCAATTAAATTAAATTACATTTTTTCTGTATCTCTATAGAAGCTATGCATAGGCTACAGAAATTTGTAAAATGCATTTTGAAAATAAAAATTATGTTGAAAAAATTAAGAAAATATACAAAATATCAGATGTATTTGATAGTAGCATACATGTAAGTAACTCTTTATTTATTTTCATACATTTGTCTCTTACATAATTGAATGTTATATTTGAAATGAAACCAGTAGGCCTAATATACTAACAATTAATAATATTATTAAACGGTCAATTTTAATAAATATGTGAGAACTCTAAATAAAGGTTTGAACCCAAAATCTTCTTCTACTTCATATGCAGAGATATCACACAATAAAGCCACTGGAAATTTCATGTCATGGTACTTTTATATATTACTCCCGTTGATGAACTCTACACCGCCCAGTGATGATACTTATAATTAATCAATTAGATTATAAACAGTAAATAAGAGAATGTGAGAATAGAATGAAAAGACTACATTTCTGTTTAAAAACAACGAAGTAGAATCATTTTAAAATTAAAATGTGTAGAAATACGCAGAAAACGCTTAGGCCCTAATAGTATAGATATGGGCCTATCCATATTGCACGAATATAAAAGTATTGTTGCTATTTGATGAACTTTATGTAGGCCTGGCATGGATTTTGTAAAATGTATTATTATTGAAAAAATTCATCTCCTTCCCAAAAATATTTTTAGAATCGTTGGTAAGTTCAACGTTAATTTATCCTTCACTAGAAACGAAAATGTTATTCTAAAAATGTTTATTCCAACAAGACAAAAACGCTGTACACTATACTAATGAGAACCTCATTATGATTGAGACTACTGTTATGTAAATACCAAAGGTACAACAATGTAAAACTCACTGTATTATAATCAATAATTAAATATATAGGCCTATTGTCATATAGTTACAATGTGTGTTTAGGCTAATGGTTAATATAATTATAATATGTCACTACATATCAATCGATAGAATAGTTGTTTAATTAACCTATATAATATAGTGAAATCAGTCGCCGATAAAGTGTACATTGATGGAGGGCCACATACATAGCTGCAGTCGCGTGCTCAAGTTAGTGTTTACCGACCAACCAACCGACCAACCGACCGACATAGTGAGCTGTGTTTCACGCGACTAAAAACTAATTATCACTTTTATCATGAAATTAAATGTGTTTTCTTATTATGGAACACCACCTGTGATATACCACATGGATGTTCTGTCGCAGTAAATCGATAAAATAGATCCGATAAGCCCCACAACGCTCTACTTTTATTTTACTTTCAACACAATTACTTCACCAACGCAAACATTGTACTAAATATTTAAGTTTGCATATATTAGTACTGTACATTTATTCACCGAACACCGAAGTTAAGCAACGTTTGGCCTGGTTAGAGCTTGGATGGGAGACCATCTGGGAATATCAGGTGCTATACATGAAGCTGGTGTCCCGTTAGGCATTTGAATCAGCATTGCTATCTCTTATGGGAGCCCCTGTATCTAGTATCTGCCTCAGACATATTGGCCAATTACGTTCTTCTGGTCAAGGTGGACAATGGACGGGAGAAGCCCTTGATCAATGTTAGAACCAATCAAGGTGCTTTAAATAGTCCTGGCTTTGTTTGTATCAAACCTGTTAGTGGCGATAATTATCGCTGTTGGTTTCGTTTGAATAAAATAAATAAAAATAAATACATGTTAGTTCAATACAAGATTCATAATATAAAGCAAGAGGGAGTCAAGCTCATGACGTATTTTCCTTAAAGATTTAGTCAGGACACCTTCTATTTACATATTAGGCCTAGTTGTGAAATTTGAAAAAGGTGAATGAATGAATGAATGAATTATTAATCATAATTAATAACACAATTAACCTGACTGTGTATTACAATTGGCATTCATGACTACGTAGCTCATTCAATATTAGTACTCCTCGAATTTCAAAAGCAATAAACACAATAGTAGATTTAATTTGTCTTGAAACATTACACAAATGATACAATTTCAAGCATTATTTGAGATAAGTTAAATAATACGTAGTATTGTTTTTTATTATCAAGCTTGTTTGACAAAAGAAGTGTGATGTAACCAATTGGTAGTGATATGACATATTTTGTTTTTAAAGCTTATTTTTTGTGTGAAAATAATTTTAAACATTAGTATCGCATACATATTAGAAAATTGATACAAAATATGTTTATATAAGCAAAAGATGACTAAAAATGTTTGAAAAAAAACCATCTGCTAAGCCTTTCAGCTGACACTCAATACAACGGATACTGTTTACATTTATGAGATGATTACAAACGGTTTGAAAATAGAAAAAGTACATCCTTAATATTCCTGATTATGTTTCAAACACATTTTTTGGGTCGATATGAAGAAAAAAAAAACGAAAAACAGGAGAAAATATGTGAGCAAGCCGAATAGCAGATTTGTAGTATTTTAAATTACATTTTTAATTCAGATTAATGTATGTAACAGTTCAAAATATCGATCTTTTTTTTTGTAAATAAGGTGGATATTAACAGGTGCTGATTAAAAGGTGTATCATGGGGTCGCGCTCTCAATATATTTACCGTCTAACGTGAGAATATAAACTTGTTCATATCAATTGAAATACATTGAAACAGCCACTGGCATCGCTGCGAGCCTGTTGCACTCGATGTACGATGTCTATTTTAGCGATGTCTTGTCTGATGACTAGAACCTCTCTCCCACATGGGTTAATATTTATGACACTGTACAAGAACAGACTGTTCGCCCACAGCTAAAATGTAATACCAGGCCACCTTATATCATGTATCCGTATAATATTATCCTTCTACACGATAGACTGTTGCAACTAAAACAATTAAACAAATAAAAATGCCTTGTCGCAATATATGTAAATGTCAAGTGGTTGAAGAAATAAATTTCAATAATCTTAAGTGTGTTACATTTAGTTATAAAGTCGTCTTTAATGTGTATAGCCTAGATTTGACTTATTAGGTAAGGTAGGGTTTTTACACAGTATTCAGACGGTATGTTAAAACGCCGATAACATACTCACATGAGACGAAAACTGTATATTATTCAGATGTTGAAGAATAACATTGAGTAAATAAATATGAAAATCAGTAATTTAATTTTCACCCATTTGGTGAAAACTTTTCAGATTGCATTTAGTAATTTATTAGTTTATTATCGCTTATTTAATTCATTACGTCATAGAAAAATTATTTACGACTAAGAGTACTAGTTCTAGAATCATTTGGTAATTGAATGGATACATCCAAAATGATATATTGACAAACCATTAATTCACTAACAATTCTATATTTATTAATTTGTATTAGGAGGATCTACAACACATTACCAGGAAAGTCATCATTTAGTATAGTTTTGCTCGACATCATTCATCTTACAATATATACATTTTGTTTATTCCTATTTCTTACAAATAAACATATAATTAAATAAGGCAAGGAAAATGGTGATGCTAATTTGGTCAACACCAAACAGACAGTTTTGTAATGAGTTCTGGATATTGATCTTTCATGTGTTGTTACTTACCAATGGTGTGACTTTGTGAGCCATCTCATTTTTTCTTTTTTTTATTTAACAGTCAGAGGAAAAATGGTTTCCTACTTTCTAAGAGTTTTATCAGATAATCTATATTGTTTTGACACTTCTAACATGACCACAGTGCCGATTTTGTCATTTTTCCTCTAACTGTTAAACAAGAATGAATTTCAAATATTGTTTGGTATTTTCCTTTTTTCTTTATTTGGCCTTTATGGTGCGAAATTAGAAGAAATAAATTAAATTATGAATGAATTTCCACGGCCAATAAGAACATCCGACTGCACTACTCGAAGTAATAAATAGGAAGAAAGAGATTGTCGCACCCACCATGCTTTACAGCGCCAGCATTTGAAATATTATTCCTTTCTAGTCGATAAAGTGTATTCATATTATATTAATATATAAAATAAAATGCACAGCACAAAAATATCAGACCTCATTCTAATACCAAGAATGATTTCCTTTATAATAATAGAATAATCTGTCTTCATCGTCAAATAACTTATCATTATGTGGTAATCTCAACAAAGTATTCTTTATCGCTGCTGTCTATTATTTGTTTCAATATGTATGTCTATATGGAAGTTGATATTTGTCAATGTTACATTGGTTAATGTTAGTTACACTTTTAATGTTTAATTAAATAAGTAGGTAATAAGAGAAGCTATATACAAAATATTAACCTGTCAGCTTGTGGAACCGTTCACATTGTTGGAAGATGATATTAATGTATGCCTACTGCTTAAAAATACACTGAAAACGATTATTGGACAGAGAGTGTTGATGAAACACGACAATGTTGAAGAATTTGGGGTTTTATTAATCAAAATCTATATATTGTTGAATCTAATATATACTTATTAATTAATTTAATTATTACTTAAAAGTACTTCAACAAGGCATACGTGGCTGCAGTCGCGTGCTCAAATTTGAGTTAGTGTTTACCGACCGACCGATCAACCGACCGACATAGTTTATTTAAGAATAAAAGATTCAGTTGTTATTGCAGTGTAAGTCAGCAATATGACTAGATCCATGCGATTTTATTTTAAGACCTGTGTTTATGTATCCTCATGTTCCTTATAATCTGTATAGTAACTCTCGTTATTGTCAATTTCATGAAATTTTACAAAATAACTTTTATGTCATAAATGGTTGGTTTGAATTTTTAAGACATGAAATTATAAATTACTTTGCAATTTAATGACATTTTCTGTCAACGACTATTAACCAAATTCAGGTTAGAGGATGACCTGGTGTTGCTTACGATAAATATTTTAATTTGACAGCATCTTGATTACCAAAAGCAGTTGTAAGTTTATATCAATTCTAATTTCACTGGATATCTTTATTAGATTAAATTATGTTTCTCACTCGATTATAACATGCCTTTATTCAGGTTAAATGATAAACATTCGATTACTAAAATTAAAATGTTCATCGTCCCAGTAAATTATATTTAGCTTAGATAAACATGTTTTCTGGTGTATCTGCCGAATTTCGTTCAATGTTTCCTATCGTTAAACAATAATAAAGCTTAGACTTATCCATTCATGGTCTCTCAACTACATGGTACCACAGCCCTTCTTAAATTAAAGGGTATGTTTAATTTTGTTGTGATGATTAAATGATTATTATCAACGTAATTTTTTGTTATATATGCTGTACTATAACTATATTTAAATTGCTTGAAAGACTTTTATATTTGTTCATTTTTACTTTCTGCTTCCACAATTGAGAGAAACTAAACAGCTTCGGTTTACGTTTTGTTAATACTGATTCTCAATATTTCAGTTTCACTCTTATATTTGTATTAATATACTAGTAGAAAACACAATCTATAATACATATTTTTTAATTTAGTAGGCTCAAAACTTTGTTTTAAATGGTGATCCTTCTTTTATAAGCATATGTTTCAAGAATGTTCTTTTTTACAAATTATAACGTTATTTGTTAGACTCATAGTATCATATATAATTACCAATATTGTGATGTTCTATTGCCAATATTTTAGATCGGTACAAAGAAAATAAAATAAGTATTAGCATTGTCAAATATAAAATTGAGAACGCATGCATACATATTCTTAATACAGTAATACTTTTTTGCGTTAACATATTCTTGTTTTTCTTTGTTACTTCTCAATGGTTAAAATAACAACTTTTGAAACGAACTCGTTAGAAGATTGATAAATTAAAACGATGCGTTCCTTTCCAAGTATAATGAACATAATATTAGGTAATGTTGCAGTAAGTCATCAAACACCTCATTAGCGGCAATACATCATACTTTGATTATGACGCATTAGTTGCTAATTATTTAAAATCACGCATGCGCATCAACAGTGTAACTTACAGCGTTTAACAGAAACAGCAAGGCCATATACATGGCTGCAGTCGCGTGCTCAAGTTAGTGTTTACCGACCAATCGACCAACCGCCGATCGATCGACTGACCAACCGACCGACCAACTGACTGACCGACTGACCGACCGACCGACATAGTAAGCTATAGAGTCGCGTTGCACGCACGCGACTAAAAATGGTGTACACAGCTTTGAATTGGTGCTGGAAATGACGTAGGTCAGACAGCAGATAAGCAATTAAAATAAACGTGCAATATACAAGCAGGTAACTGGTATTGCTCATTATGATGTCGTCTTGTTCATTAAACTGGGGCATTAGTTAGAGCTAACTAACGGAAATTACATATTCTGGTTTCTTTCATTAAATATAGTCATTGTTATAGGAAATTTAAAGTAAAAAAATCAATAAATAAAAAGTGATCAAGGATTGACAACAACACAATAGGATACGATGAGTATGAGTATTGTATTGTCTGATGTTTGAGTTGAAAAAGTTCGATTGCCATTCAAAACAGTTATATCCATTTTCTAACTCTACCAGACTTGTCATGGATGACAGTGTGGTGTAACTATATCTAAAATTCATTATGTTATTGGAGTGGTGTATCTACACTGTTCTTAACTTTACCTAATGTTGCTGTATACATCTAGGCCTATAACAATATAGTATTATAATAACGTGTTTGTGGGTGATGTGAAATAATTAATATACAACGTTAATGAAATGTATAACAATACAATCAGGCTGAATTATAGGTTATACCTGGTCATGTATATTACGTTATTTTTAATTGTGTGCTGCCAAGTGATGCATGACAAGTTTTAAATTTATAAAGTCGATATTATTAATTAATGTATTGTAGTTAAGTATACTACTGTAACGTTCAATACGCGGTGTTCTTATACTCTTCGGGTCATTTCTAATCTATCGATAAATATGATATTAGATAGTTATAAAATAAATATTTTGTTAGTTTTTTGTTAGAATTTTAAAAATACATTCATAATTTAGGAAGAAATAAATGTATAATGTAGGTCGAGATGAATAAAAACTGTAATCTACTAAATTAAATTAAATTAAGTTTTTTTTTAAATGTTATGAATTACGTCCAATGTTTGAGGTGCAGCATGTGTTACTACTACTGTCAGTCGTCTTCAGGATAATTTATTATTTATTGAGAATATGAATATAATGGAAATTATTAAGAGTATTAGTTTGAAATTTGTGAGTGAAGACTGTGTACTAACCATATTTTATATATACTTCGACCACATCTCCAACCATGCATATCATGAATACTATTATTTCCTTTTGGAAAAACATGGAGTATGCAAACCTAACTATTAGTGCCATTCAATATCAATAACCTAATCATACTTTCAATTCAATGACATCAAGAAAGATCAGTCATGTCATGATGCAGAGCTATCTGACCTGGTATTATCAGAAATCAATTAGATTACGTAGTATAATATGGGCCTAGACGTAATATTCAGAAAGTTCAGGTACTTAGGTAAGGCCTATTGGAATCAGCACACATTAGGCATAATTATGTAAGGACGATCTTATAGTTTTGCTCCTTCTATTGCAGAAAGAGTACCGTAGTAACTAAATAACCCTTAAGCAAGAAAGTGATCACAAGTAATAACAAGTTCAGGTGAAATCGATCATTTTAAATAAACTTAAATATTGAATCTAATTCGTTACATCTAGCGGCGTTTGTCATTGGTTTTCTGGGAAATATATCAATATACTGATTAAATGGTATATTCCGTCCTGGTCAAATAATCATCAAAATGATAACTGCCTAAAGATACTATAAGAAGGTCTTATCAGATGAGTAATGCTCAACTAGTGTTCAGTTTTTGGAGAAGTAAGGAAGAGTTAAAATAACAATGTCAATAATAATTCTTTTGCTATGGTCTGCCAGCTCTTTTCATTTAAAAGGAAACTTTGTCAATATAAATATAATCTATAGACATTTCTATAGACTAAATTTATATAAATTATATTAAATTTTGAATATTTTTGAAAGTCGGAAAATAGTAATAATGTATAGCACATACAATATTACATTGACAAAACGACTACCTTCTTCCTGAAAGCTGTTTACTGGATACGATTAGACATTAGGCTGGAGAGTCCACTAAGCCATGAGACTAAAGTACAAAAACACAGTCTAGTAACATGTGTCAGTACGGGTCTTGCTGCCCGTCTATTTATTATTCGGTTAACGGTAATTTCAATTTAGTTGGGACCTACGCAATACATTTCAGCAAAAAAATGAACATGTTATTGGCAGAAGTATAATTATAATATTTAATTTTTGTTTTAAACAAACTGGGTTATGTTTTTATTTACTGATGGTGAATACAAACATCATTACATTCCAGTTATGCTCATATTATATATAATTTTAATCGTCAGTATTTATAATACTATTATTTCATTACATATTCAATAACATGAATTGGAAATGGTTCATGTTATACAGGCGGTTATTGACCACACACAAACAACGCTTACAAAAGTCTGATTTATGAATTTAATTTTACGTTAGAGACTAAACTAAGTCTGTCAAGCTTGGCGCCCATCGTAATCCAAGATAAAGTAGCCGATTGTGTATCTAGGCAAATGTCATAATGTGTATAATATCGTCGAAGCATACCTGAATACAGTGTCACACGTGACATTGTATTTTCTTGGCTGTAAGCTGATACTTAAAGTAATTCGTAAGCTACACTGTATTACAGAACTCACTGAAGAAATTAAGACACAGAGAATCATATAGATAAAAACTATTACCGTATTAGACTTACTGAAAATACAATATAAGAGCCTAAACACTTATTCGGCCTGGATATGCCTAAAAACTAAACAATCCTTCAGTTTAAAAGATTCTAAACAAACTAAATCAGTTTACCACTAAAATGGCGTTGGCAGTACTCAATTGGTAGCATGTAAATTAAATTTGTGTAGGACTGTTGAAATGGTCTCTTTATAAATATTTATTTCTGTTAATTGTTTACATTTGTCACACACATATGCCTAGTTTATATTCACTTCTTACAGTAATGCACAGGACTGTAAATGACACTAAAAAAAGATATATTCATTTTAAAATTATTCTTATTCTTATAATAATGAAAACAAAACCTTAATATAGATAGCCGTATTGGAAGCAACCAGTCGATACAATAGGTCAAACAGTAAAGATCGACCTAAATTTATTTTTAGCTTAGGTTTGTTTAAGTACTCGCATATGTAATAAAGAAAGCTTATATATCTTGATATAACACTGATATTATTTATATTTCTTAAATAATATTTTTTTGTATTTTTCATGTACAAATGACTGCTTCATCAACAACCCTTATAAATTGTCATGCCTTAATACTCCTTCCACATTACCTATGAAGACACGACAATGCAAATTCTTGAATATTGAATTACTTACCATTTTTGTTTGTTTCAAATGATAAACTTCTTTAAAAAGAAATAATCACAACATGACTTTCAGAGCACAGTGGACAAAGTTGTTTAGAGATTCCAAACGATGCTGTTAGTGTTGGTATTGCAATTCTAAGTCGAACATTGGGCGATAGCATAACGGTTCCCAGTCTACTGTACATCATGCATTTTTAATGAAAACTTTTGTAGTAAGTATTGGACCGCGTGTTTGTATTGTAGCCCAAATCGATCAGGTTGTAAGGTGAATTATTGATCTTTTTACATCTTCTAGTAAATGTGTATCGAATTGTATATAAACATATAGTTTCGTGTTCTAATTTACTTTAATTTACATCTAATGTCAATAAATGAGGTGTCAACAAAACATATGCCACTTGTGGAGTAAACATTTTTTTGTTATCTGGAAAACGTTCACTGAAAATCGCTGTAGTCAAAATGGTCAAGTAGTTGTATTAAACGTTATTCGCTTCATAAAATATTAAAATTTACATAATCGTGATCAATTTGACATATTAATTGAGGTAATGTGCTATAATTTATCCCAAGTATGAAGGCTCCGTAATCAAGTTATATCTGTCAAATACTTTGACTAGCATATTTTACAATGTTATTAAGAAATAAACCACTAAGATGACATTTACAAGTGTCATCGTAAATCAATATATCAGAGCCTGGATTCAAGACTGTCATTCAACCAGACCATAAAAATTGATAGAAGATATGAAACATGAAAATATAAAACAAGTCTGTCAAGATTGAATATACGTTTTGGAAATTTGCTAACAGGTCCCTGTGGAGGTATAAGGTAGACATTTCTCTTTTGTTGCATTAAGATAGAAATGTATATTAATATAAATTTTGACAGAAATGGAGAAACTTTAAACCGCTAAGAAATAACGGTGTCTGAAATAAATAACAATGGAAGATATTAAAGATAACAAACGGTGAGGCAGAACACATTCCCAATAACAATCGTGGTGGTTTGGCTTTGACCACTAGGACTTCAACATTATGTGAACAATTCGATTGAATAACAACTCCATGACCACCAAGGTACTGGTTCGGTTACACAGTACACGGAAGAGCGACTCACTATGGGTTATTACTGGTTCATTTTCCTCTTTCGCGATGTATTCCGCATGTATTCTTTCTTCATACATGCAATGTTATAGAACTATTGAAATATAACATATTTACCTTGTCCTAGAATTGCTGAACGGCTTGTAATTAAAGAACTGATTTGTTTGATAAAATGATGAATAATGAATAATTAATATAGAAAGTTTGTATCTCTGTTCGTAACCCATCAACCAGAGAACATTCACTTGACATGTCAAATTATTTTCTGTGACTATTTTTCCCTGGTTTGCTGAATCACTGCAGACGCATACATTTCCAAATTTAAATTCTTCTAGAGTGTTCCATTCTATAATACTAGTTGAATACATATAAATTTAAATATACTAGAATTATGTCTACGAACTAAGTTATATAGCCTACAGTATATGCTACAAGTTGCTCTTAAACAGGTTGGAGTGCACAGCAAGAGAGATGTATGTCTAAATAGCAAATAGACCGGTAAGTTAGCATGGTTATAATTGATATACTTGTTGGTAATCACCTTTTAATTTCTTCGTATATATCAAGAAACGTGCAGCGCATTCATCCACGAAAGACAGTGTTTGTCAGATTGAGGTCTGTGCATTACGTCGCCAGGTGTTCATAGTTCAACACATCGCGACTTATGAAGTAACGTATGATGTCATAAAAACTAGACAACAACATACTTCACATTACCTTTTTCGTAACATTTATTATCTAACTATACAGATAAAACCAGTTTACCAATTACAGTGGGAAACATTCATTATACAAAACCAGCTCCTTTCGCTTCCAATAGAATATCGATTTACAGGAGCTAAACAATTGCAGCGTATATTAATTGATCGAAGCAATTCTCAGCATGTTGTGTGTAAATTCAGTATACACATTTCTGTACAGTACATTATAAGTATACCAAACACAAAGCTAGTACACCAAAGACATTCTTACATGTTTATAAAGTACCGATGGAATTGAAGGACAATCAAAGACATTACAGAAAGCTTCATTATGGTCACTGGTGGTAGTCACTTCATAATATGACTGTGGTGGACATAAGGTCGCCTTTTTTAATCGATTGATTCAGACAATTTTGGAAGTAGACATAAGTTGAGTTAACACGTCTGTATTATTAGTGGAACAGAAACGAGCCAATAAAATAGATGTTGGAAGGGAAACGATACGACTAAAGCAGCAAATTGTGGAAATCTAAGTTAATTTTTATAGGTTGCTTTTTTGCTCCCACTTTAGTTATATTTATTTACATAGGCCTATTATGCTGCATTTTT
Organism: Antedon mediterranea; assembly: GCF_964355755.1. Classification (NCBI taxonomy): domain Eukaryota; kingdom Metazoa; phylum Echinodermata; class Crinoidea; order Comatulida; family Antedonidae; genus Antedon; species Antedon mediterranea. Next base: position 23,767,882 of record NC_092675.1, read on the forward strand.
TATGCGCAAACTTACTGGTATATTATCTTTCTCAAAATAATCTATAATAAGACGTGCTGCAGATTGAACAATGATAATTTGAACCATTAATTGAAGACATTTAGGATATCACTTTTAAAATCATTAATGCTAACAATAGAGGAAAATATAGTGGGCCTACTTTAATCATGGATTAATATTGTAAAAAAAATCGACATTCTACGTGAAATTTGTTTATTACTAAATGTAACGTAACGTAACGGTTACATGTGAGTAATGGAATAAGTTATATTCCATGTTTAGTATGACATTGCGACCGAATAGTGAGTGCTACTTTGCCCTTTTTTTTAATTAAGCAACACCTAAATAACAAATTTATCTCCCAAAAATATCGTTTTGCACCTAAATCAAGCTTGAACTTATCTGACACATAAAACAACACTCTGTGTCACATCCAGCTTTCTGAAGTAGTTCAATATTTATGATAATGATGAAACCATTATAAACAACTTATTATTGATAAAATAGTTTGCAAATTGGGTCTGTAGGCGACGAACAATTCTGACGAATCCTAGCATGTGTATTTAATTGTCAATTTGACATATACATTAGGTTTTTCTATGTTGCTGTTCATATACCTACATATTTTATCCGATGTTCTGTAACCGCTATATACAAATCCATGTAAACTCAGATTCAAAGTATGAGTTCAATTTGATGACAACTTCTACATCTTAATGGTCTTTGGGTCTTTGTAGGTAATTGTCTAATTATATGTACACATACCATGTCAACAATTTAACTACTGTATTCTTTAACATCATTTCTACGAAAGCTTGTTTTCTGGCAATTGAGTAGAAGTTTCAACATAGTAAGACATAATTTCGATATAGAAATAACTTTAAAATACTACTGGACTTTCATACAGTAGACCTAAGTGCATCGAGGCGTGACAGAGTGTTACGCATACTTAACTTCGATTATTATAAATTAAAAAGGTTAATACTTTTGTATCAAAGTTATTCTTATGCATTAATTTTAATACATATATAATACAATACAAAATCGACATCTATGAAAGATAAGGATAATGCTGCAGTTATTATAGAGATGACTTATTTTATTTTCATACATTTTCACACACCTTTATTCTAAATTGTTCATGTTTATAACAAGCGATGCTACATGATTTTTTCGTAATCTTAATATACGATGGTTAATCTAGGTGCAGTAACAATGTTTATAATAAAAAAAGTATATTTTTTATTGATATACATACCTTTTTTATCTCACAAATTTAACAAGTGAGAGTACATTTTGGTTAACACTAAACAAAGTTTTGTAGCGCCAAACGACACTCGTTCTGCTAAACCGCTGCTTTCAAAAACGTTAAATTCATAGACTACAGTACCGGTATACAAATAAAATATATAATTTGTAAATGCATTAAAATATTAAACAAAAAAATTAATATTAATGTGATTCTAAATAAAATGACAATGTTACAATTGGTCATTATTTCTTGGTTAAAATTGCTTATATATTTGAGATATGATTTTAACTTTTAAATTAACTTTTTTTAAACTAGAATACAGAAATAATTTGCATTAAAACTTGAATGAATACTATACCTGTAATACATAATATACATTCCATTTTCAAAAAAAATATAAGGCCCTATTTTAAAATGTGATCATTTGGCTTTGTTTGATATAAGATTTAATATGACTGAGAAATTTGCTCTTATATAGCTGTACAGTACTGTAAGTGTTATTATTATTATTATTATCATTATATAATGATAATATTTGAGACATTTTGAACTGCAAGCCTTTTTTGATATTGTTTTTCTTTATTCTTTAAATATTGTTTATATTTCAAGCTATTGGCAGGCATGAAAGAATTTAAAAAATATAATACGGCTACGAAAGCCCACGCAACGATTTTCACAAGCTCGTTATACGGGTGCAAAATAAATATTACTCTACAATTGTTCAATCGTATACGGTATAAAGTTTGTATTTTTAATAAGTAATGATGGATAAAACTTACCGAACCTGTTGCTAAATTGAGTGGACGGTCTTATGTTCCTCAATGCGTGAAGCCGGTAAATGATGAATACAGCTTACTACCAATAGCTTCTATAGATTAACTTCAATAGAAAAAGTGAGGGCGTTCCATAAGTAGTAAAATCCATAGGCATTTGTATTTTGTGGGAAGATAATTGTTAAGTATTAGTTGTTTGCACCAGGACACAATAACTCCTCACACTGAAATAAAACGAATGAATGCATGAATGCGTTGAACCAAGCCTTGATTATCTGTATAAAATTACTTTCTAAAGTCTAAGTTGACAATGTGTATAGTTATATGTTGCTTGCCGATGGTCGATGCTAGCCAAAATATGTCATTTTGTGTACACAATTATAAACATAAAATGCTTTAATTAATATCTAGGCTACGCATTGCCTTAGGCTAGTGGCTAATTGATAGCCGGTAATTTTGTCGCCAAGCAGAGTTGCCGGTGAAACGTGTAGGCCTATGTGATGCTAGTAGGCCAGACAGGGCTAGGCCGATTACCAGTAGCCGCCGGTGAATGTTTTCCCCGTTTTTGTGATAGTTATGACAATGAAAAGTTCCCTTCAAGCGGAGAATCAACATCTTTGTATTAACGAGGGCATCCATAATTAAGATTTCCGGAAAATAGCTTTGCCTATATAAACCAGCCATACGCAGTTGATAAAGCCATGATAAATTAAAGATATTATAGAGGGCACTAGATTTCGTCACAAACCAACCAAACTGTAATTATAATACCCTATACGCATGTGCAGTTTGAGTGTTTAATGGAATGCGTAACAAAACTTCTCGCATGTTCTTTTTACAGAAAATATGTTAATAAAGGTTGACATAGAAAAATAGAATACGCTTCATGTTCACTCTTTTACCACATATTTGTTTTTCGAGAGAATAATAACATGTATGAATTACATATTTGGTGGAACGCTGGTGGCGCGTATGGTGATCAGATTGACAACACACAAAATAAGGTAATACTACACATTTATAGTTTTGTTATCTAAAGTTCATATCATTAGTATTTATTCATGAAGACTGATTTATTAAACGTAACTCATAACATCTTCATATTATATATATATAGATTATTATATTTATTTATTTATTATTTTATTTATTTGATTATTATAAAATAGGCCAACGATGAACCTGTTGTTCGTTTTCTTTATACAGTATTGAAATACTAAAGGTACAAAATAAATGAATTGTATCATAGCTTTCTTTACAATTTGCCTCGATCGATATACTACCTGTATCGTTTATTTTATTTCAGCATATTTTCAAAGAATAATTATAGTAACAACATTATTTATGTTTACTAGGCCTAGTATTGTTTTTATTTCCCTGCATACCTAAAATATAATAGTACCATGTTACATGACACGACATACACAATTTGGTTTATTCTCTAAGCCCTACTTATGTTTCAGATAAGATAATAGTTGCAGCTTTTTGACCAATCATAATGCTTGGTGCGTTTGTATTTCCCGACGTCACTTCCGGCATAATTGACGCATCAGCAACTCGTAGTCCAACTACACCTTTAACTCTGAAATAATTAAATGGCATAACATAAAACGCATATTAATGTTGATATACTTTCAAGCAAAGCAGACTGTTCTTCGTGGAGGAACCCCCATTAATATTTAAATAACTATATTCATCATCGGCGGCGGTACCAATAAAGTGTAAACGTATTTAGGTAAGAGGTTAGGTAAGTAAATCATTATACACTAAGTTTACTACTAAGCATACATGTCACTCTATCCTCCTTTTATGTTACGATTGTTGTCATTAGATAATCAAGGTTTTATTATGTGTAATAATGAATTAAGTTTAAAACCTGAGTTTAGGATCAACAACCGTAGATGGATCGTCTGCCGCCCCCATACGACAAGTACCAGTAGGATGGTAAATAGTTGCTGCAATGTGACGTACAAACTGTTCCCGGTATTCGTCAGTATATTTATTAATTTGAGTATCAGTAACGTCAGGAAGATCTAGTTTAAGTCTAAAAAGAAAAGAAACTTCAGTGCTGACAATATCTTTGATACAGACAGTTATTTATTTTGATGAAAATCCTTAAGAGCATTGTACTCTTACCCAAATGGCTTCATTGCCTCTGTTGCAGCGATCTTCTGGCAAATCTCTAGCCCCTATGGTGATAAGAACAGATAATAAAATACTATACTGGGATTATTGGGTGTGTATGGGCCTTACGTGTTACTGTCAAAATGTGTAAAAACGTAAATACATATTTAAATGCGAACTAAAGAAAACAAAGGTTCAATAAAACTGGTCATGATTTAAAGGAAGGCCTACTGGATGCAATTAGGCCAAATTGGTTGATGAGCTAAGCTTGATGATTATTAAACATTACAAGGAAATGCTTTGACTACCTTTGCCAATATATTTACATCTCGTTGATCTGAAAGATAGTTTGGCTGTATAATAGGTGGCACTGTTGGGTCAGCACTGGATAATTTGATGAAACCATTACTCTTCGGATGAAGCAACACCGGTGCTAGTGTGATTCCTTCAAATGACTTGCGTTCATCTTCTGGGATGTCATAGCCCAGGTCAGTTTTGTATCTGTAAAAATGTTAAATATTTATATAGCAAAGACTAAAGACATAATTGAAGCCAAATAGAGATTCATTAAAAACACATCAATTCAGCGAAAGAAAACACAAACGTGTTTTTAAAGAGTGTCCGAGTTTAACACTATTTTGAAAAGTCATTTTCCAGCTGCATATGACTACAGAGAGTTTGGTTTGTATGGCTGAGTTCATTGTCCACCTGCAAAATAGCTCTATTGTTAAAGTTTGTCAACTTGTCTACGTACTAGCCAACTTTGAAAACTTTTCTCGGAGTTTGCAAACTTCAATTATCTAGTGTAGACTGGGGTTGTAATGAGGTGTTCCACTGGTAAGTTCAACTGTATGAGTTTTGTCTGTAAAGGGTTTGGCCGAAATTTTTTTATTTCGGTGATTTAACAATTTGCCATGTAGGGGTAAAAGGTGCTGTTTTATAGCGTATTATGATTATTCAGAGGCACCATACCTTTCTTCATAATTCAATACACTAAACTGATGTATGCCAAGTGCAAAGTAACTTGGAACTAAGATAATCTGTATGTCTGGCCATTCGTATTTTTTCTGTGAAAAAAGATGAAAACATTTTATGAGGAAATTATTTATTTTAAATCAACAATTAATCCGTTCGTCCACTCCAAACAGTTTTTTTTAAATAGAATTATAATGCCTGATACAACAATTGAATTGAACACATAACGTGTTTTTATTGTTAAAAAATAACAAGCTAAAAGATCTTGAGATTTAGAAAAGGAAAATCACGTGGACGATGGCACTTGTAATGATGAAGACAAGTATTAATGAATAATTCAAATCAGAAAAGTACAATACAATATTTGAATTTGCCTTCACGATACTAATAAACAGATTATTTTATCTGTTTTTTAATGTTTATTATTCTGCGCATATAAATTGAATGGGTTTTCTATAGCAACGCGACTCTACAGCTCACTATTAGTAGAGTCATTTTCATGAGATTCCTGACTAATTTTAGGATACCTTTTTTTGGCTATGGATTTAGTGAGATGAACCAATTTAGAAAAAATATAGCTCCTATACACCTCCCCAAAATCGCGGCAAAGTGTATCTTAGAGGGCGTTTTTAAAATGGCCGCCTATAAGATATATTTCTCTAGGTGTTAGTTACGGATCTCATGAAAATGACTCTACTATATGTCGGTTTGTTGGTTGGTGGGTAAACACTAACTTGAGAATGCGACTGCAGCCATGTATATGGCCTTGTTTTGGCCACGTAGTAGTACTGTAGTTTTATAACAAGAGTATATTTTTATTTAAACACAATCAGGTTTTTACAAAAAAAAGGAAGGAATAATCCCACCGACAAACCATGTTTTTGTATAAGTTATGCTGTCCTTATTTGGGCAAACTGGTAATGTTAGGCCATATTATGAACTCTTAAATGTACAATAATAAGAACTAACCTCCATCCCACTGTTTAAGAACGCAACAGCTTCAAGACCATTCGTTGATAGCATTCCCTGAATAAAGAAATAGTAAAAAAGGAATGGGGTGTCACGAAACCTAAGACCACGAAAGCTAAGACCCCCTAAGACCTAAGATCACGAAAGCTAAGACCCAAGGCCTAAGATTACAAATTCTAAGATATACTACAGCTTAAAAACAATACTTGTTTATCCATACATAATTTTAAACATAGTAGGTTTCATTTATTACCATAAATATAATTAAATACTACCGCAAAACATAGATAAACTCACGTTATTTTCGCCCGTTGAGTAAATGTATATTTTTCTTTACAACAAACAAACTTGACGGATTATTTGTTGGTATATATTTACTCCAATTGTGTTGGTTCAGAGGATGTTTTTCTTTCGCACCTGCCTTTCTTGTATTTTGACTCCAAATTTGTTAACTGACTTTATCCGGAATAGGCCTACCACACTTTAAAATTAGGACTTATAAACTTTCAGAAGGAGAAACACATAAAAACAAATAAATAAATCCTTTAAATTGATGATTTTACAGACGTGTTTCTTTGTATACTGTAACTCCTCCCATGCTCAATGTTTTTGTTTCTATGGAGCGCCAAAAGAGCAACAATAATAGAACAAGTATAAAAACAGAAAGAAAACGAAAAAAAAAAATTTATTTGCGAGTATTTATTTCTTCGTACTAGCATGATTATACTATTATCATTACAATTTTAATTTTACATTGTTCCATCTACACTGTAGATGGACTCCACAGAGTTTTCAGCCCTCAATATAATTTTTGCTCTTTTGACGTTCCATAGAAACAAAAACATTGAACATTGGGTAGGCCTACAGTCTGTACTCTGTAGGCTAGTCATGCAAAATTTGCAAACAGTATGTGTGCGAGAAAAACGTCTGTAAAATCATCAATTTAAATATGTATTTGTTACTTTTTATGTGATTCTTTTTCATAAAAGTGCTAATTCTAAGGTGTGGTATTCAGAATAAATGTTGGAGGTTAAAATACAAGGCAGGTGCAAAAGATAAATATTGTAATCTTAGGCCTTGGGTCTTAGCTTTCGTGATCTTAGGTCTTAGAGGATCTTAGCTTTCGTGGTCTTAGGTTTCGTGACACCCAAAAGGAATGTGTATTATGCTTTACTGTCTCAAACAATAAAACGTGACCATGCTCGACTCACTTTTGTTTAAACAAAATTCTGACGGCTGTCGAGGTAAAAGTAATTAAGGATATTTCAATTTAATTACGTCTTTAATTCATTTGAGAAGAAAAATGCATCAATTATGCAGAATATTCATGCATTATCACTATTTTCTACAACCAACTCTAACTAAACTAGGCCTAGTCTCGTGGTTTTAGCATCGGCATGAACGAAGTGTTTGTGCAGGCAATTGCGATTGATAGTGATTCAATTTATGTTTAGTCTTTTGAAATGGTTTCGTAGGCGTAGGCCTACGTAAAACGAGCGATCTTCTATTCTAAGATAATGTCACTGCTAATTATTATTTCGTTATGAACTTTTCAACGTTAACAGCATCAATTAACGTCCACGGTGAAATTTTAGTTTAGTAGTTTCATTTACTTTATACTTTTGGTCACAACCAATAAACTATTTGCATAATATTTGCTTCTACTCCAGGTGTTTTGGAAGAAGATTTATCATCAGAAATCACATTCTATCTGTGAACCTCTGCATAGGTAGACCTAATTACCAGGGGAATACAGTACTGCACCTGCAATAAATATTTCAGACATCAGTTACATACCCCCTTGGGATAACATATAAATATTGGTTCCTTTACAAAAGGAAACATTCGAATGTAATCAAATGTGAATTATAATTTCTATAGACTAGCAGACTTCTCATTATGATTCGCAACATTACAAAACTAAAATTATTGAATTACAATAGCAACTAAAAATGTATAGTTTTTTACTTGAAATTACTACTTTTACTGAACAGGAAAATAAAAAGAACTCAGAAAAAGTTTAAAAACCTGAATAGCAGAGAAATAGTTTATACTGTACTATAGGTCTATTGGTTATTATTCCAACACGCTGTGGCAACCGTACTGTTTAGTTATTGATTTGAGTTAGTGACGTCTATTGTTAAAGATGTATTGTCCCTCTGAAAAAAATATTTTTTTAAATGTTGTTGTTGAATATGCCATTTTAATGTCACATAATAGTTATCCTCTTTAACCAAACATTGTACCAAAAAAATGTATTTACCTAAAAATTTGTAATTTAAAGCAAAAAATAGTCAAATGGTTTTTAGTTTAACAAATTATTTTTGTCATTTTGTAGGTAAAACGATTTGTTTATTTTTCGTTTTTTCGACTCTATAGTTCACTATGTCGGTCTGTCGATCCGGTATCACTATGCGTTTTATCGCTTTTCTGTACTTTTTGAACTGTTTTGATGTACAGACAAGTTTTAACTATGTCGGTCGGTCGGTCGGTCGGTCTGTCGGGTATCACTTTGCGTTTTTCTGTACTTTTTGAACTGTTTTGAGGTACAGAAAAGTTTTAAAGTACATTACTTTTTGAAAGTTCATTTTTTTCTGAGAGCACGCGACTTATGGCTGTTGGCCTTATTCCTATTGAAGTGATTAACTTTATTAAAACTACAACATAACCCAAGTCTGATTTAATTCATCTTTATATTTTGGGGGACAATACATCTTTAAAAGTAAAATTGTGTAATTCACTGACGATTTTATGTTACAATATTATATTATACTATTAATTATATCTAAATTACATTACCTTCTTCTGAAATAAATATTTCATTTTTGATGAGAATGTTGCAGCATATTTGTCTGTGAGCATTATCCGTGCACCTTGAGTACTGGTAGCTATTACTGGAAGCGCCAAATGATCCTGTGAAGCAATACATTTTTATCAGCTTTGCACGAGAAGCTATTTTTAATATTTACATCAAGTTATTATCAGCGGGCTCGGATATGATTAATTAAGTAATGATAGACATGTATAGCCTACTAATTAATTGTAATGATCACACAAGTATGTTGTACAAAGACGTTAGTTAATGTGGTAAATTAAAATCAGGCCCACAGTGCATTAGACTCAAATTATGGTTATGCAAGCAATATTTATCAATTTTAAAATGTTTTGTTAATACTAAGGAGAGAACCTTGTCTAATAAATGAGGAACAACATGAACTGTGCTTACCACATTTCTTTATTTCAGAGGCTATAGTAGTTAATTGAATCAGATACCGTAAGCCAGGCCAAATTACCAAGGAACTGAAGTAGGCAATAACAATGTGTGCCATAAAAATAGGCTTGCTTTAATTCTAGTTCATAATATATCATATCATAGTATATACATCGTGATGATCTATATTGATATACTGGAATAGACAGACCAGTGGAAAATCGTAACCTAATAATCTATTTTTACCTGCAAATTCCTACCGACGGCAGGTAAATTCACTTTACAGTCAATACCGACTTCTTTTAAATCTTCCTCAGGTCCTATACCTGACAACAGCAAGATCTGAAATAGAAATGTGTTAAGATAAAATAAACATTAAAAAAGCAATACCACAAATTTAATGATTTAGTTTATTCAGTAAAGCTATATGTGGCCTATACAATTAGTTTGAATTCAAACATGTTTTTTTTTGTCTTTTATGGGCTCGTCTCACTTTTATTTCAGTTTGCAGTAAAAATTAAAAACAAAGGTCATGTTCTCCATTTTTCTTGTCACAATTCAAACATATGTTTACGTACTTTCAATGCAATGGAGAACCTGTTTTACGGACATGGGTTTGTATAATACCAATAATAGTTGGTATCCAATCTGATAGAATTAACTCATTAATTTTAAATAATCTTCAATAATTAGGCATACAATAATCAACAATAATTGTGCCTACTTGTGGTGATCCAATAGTTCCTGCAGATAGAATAATTTCTTTTCCTACTGGAATAAACTCCTCTTTACCATCTGCAATTACATGCACACCTGTTGCTCTTCCATCTACAACTTCTATCTATGAAAAAGAAACGTACAAGACAGGATGTAAATTGAAAAAAAGCAATCACAACTCGAACCGACCATCGTACTCGCCAACCTCATGTGAATTGCTGTATGGATATGAATATACAAGATCAATTCTATTTCAATCTTCAACGGAAGATAAAACATCTTCTTGCTTGAGACCCTTATTATATCCATAGTATTCACACAGTGTCGTACTCGCCATTTGTAAGTCATTCTCTAAACAAATGGCAACGACAAAGATCATTTCAGAATTGTTTACATTTTCTCGTTTACAAATTTAATTAATTTTTCAATTTATCATTCACCATTTTGACTTTATGTGTAACAAACCCAATGTGTGGATATGCTAACCTTGGTCACCAAAGTGTTGACTGATATTGTGAGATTGTTTCTTCTCTTAATTGGTTCCAAGAACGCTTTAGCTGAGCTGCATCGTTCTCCATTTCTAATCGTTGCTGGAAAATCACCAAATCCAAACTACGTGAAATACATAGAAAGAATAGTAGTTTCACTGGTCTATGTTGTGTAATAAAACAATATTTAAGTTGCATTCCCGCACCATATATTGAAACAAAATCAAATGGAAATAATACAATTTTAACAACGTCAGTGGGGAACGAAATAGTATTAAATGTTCACGATATTGTTACAAACAATGTATCGCAAATGATTAGGATTATGTTTAAAATTTGTGTTAACATGTGCACTGTATAGACTGAACTGATACTTACAATGGACTTTCCATTAATATCAGGTGTCTTCGGATAACCAAGTTCAATACCTAACAATAAACATAACGAAATGTTTAATTTATTGTTATAAATAAATATTTTAAACAGTTTTAGTACCGTTGGGTATTTTTGTTTTCCAAAAAATTGAAGTAAACTTCTTTTACCTGATTGTTTAATCCTGTATAATGATGTTGTTAAATAAATAAATTAAATACATAAATAATATCAATACATAAAAAATAGTGTTTATTTTTGTATTATTTTCTTATAAATGTATACCACTGGGTTAATCTTTAGGAAAACATACCGTATAAATTGAGAGATTTGATATGCGCTATTTGACTCGTGTTTGTTCAATTTTGAACGGAAATTAGTTCCATATGCTGGTTTCAGCAATGTTCCTAATATAACATTTATTTACGTGTGAATATGGGAAAACCAAAAAAAAAAAGCTTACCAGCTTCAATGAACGCTTTGGCCATCGGTGTTTTATAACTTTGCTCAGTAACAGATAATCCAGGTTCACTGAAAAAAGAGAAGAAAAAGTTTTTAATAAATAAATTTGGACCCTGGAACAACTTACAAAAATGGGACGTAAAGCCGTTGGTCCCGTGTACATATTACAGTGTACGTTGAAGAACAAAAAGTGTAAGGGGATCGTTGGTTTGATGATCTGGTAGGCGCTGCACTGGTGGCTGCAGTTAATTATACACTTTCATATCATACATAATTATCATTTATAAAACACAATTAACGCGTTTAAAATAGACCCAACAATATTTTTATTTTACTAGTACTGTTTTAGTTTATTGCTAGATTTAATACCTTTGATTGTTCTCCAATATTTCAAAACAAGGCAATATGTCTTCCCAAGCCCAGTTCTCGGCTCCCATTTCAGCCCATCTGTTAAAATCTGCAGGGCATCCTCTGATGTAAGCCATGTTGTTGATGCTACTCGATCCTCCTACCACCTAATGTTAAGAATGTATTAATTTTATATAAACATAATATTATATCATTTTTTAGTATTTTTCATAAAACCTTTACGTCGTATATCATATTTTGGAATAACATCCAAAGAGATAAAGCTAAAGATGGCAAATCAAAAACATTATTACAAAATACCACTGACTTATGCAATTCGACTTATGACACCTCAATTTATCACAAAGTATACGACACCTCAGTATTATAAACTAAAACGTAAAAACAGTAATCTGGGTTACGTTACAGGCGTAGAACCTAAGTGAATACACAAAATACCGTCGTCACAAAAAGTATCGCAACTGATTTGGGATGTCAAGAATATACCATTACTATATGATTACTACATGCTTGTTACTTACCTTGATGATATATCGACGATTTATCGAACATTATGTATAGAAGGATTGAAAACAATGTTATCTTTAAAGAAGACAAGCTTACGATAACTTAATTCCTGTAGTGAAATAAAAATTTCCTGAATCTCTGTTTTTACGATTTTCTTGAAAACATGTACGGTAATCAGTGGTTTTCTTTTGGATGAAAAGCAAGATGTAAACGATCGTACATGAGCATTTAAGCCTGTTTTCCTGTCGACGTTATTCGACGCTATCGTTAACAAAAATCGGCGTTCTTCTACGTAAACATTAACATTTTAACGATTTATAGGAAAAGGTACTTTTTTAACTAACGACGACGATACAAAATGTCGGCGATTTACAGGAAAAGGTGTAATAATCGACGGTAATCGACGCTACAAGTCGCGATCGTTGACAATCGCAAGAGTTGAATCCAGTTCAACTCTAGCGATATCGCAACGCTGAAACGTAAGAACTGACCAATCATCATGGCGATACAGCACATGACGTCACATAATTGATGGCAAATTCTGCTGACTGCATTTATTTTTGTTGCATCGCGGAGCGGTCAAAGCTAGGCCTAGCCTTACCAAAGTTACCATAAAATGATGTTCCGGAAAGTAGGCGCGGGGATATTAGGTAGGTCAAAGTCTTCAGCCTAGTCCAAAATACTATATGGACTAGGAATAGGCCTACTGAGAACGAAGAACCATCAGTATAGAGATATTAGTATGCCTAGGCCCACGTCCTACACTGTGAGCCTACTGCTAGAGGCAGGGGAGTTTGCGCGTAAAGCCTGTTTTCCTGTCGACGTTATTCGACGCTATCGTTAACAAAAATCGGCGATCTTCAACGTAAACATAGAAATGTTAACGATTTACAGGAAAAGGGACTTTTTTAACTAACGATGACGATACAAAATGTCGGCGATTTACAGGAAAATGTGTAATAATCGACGGTAATCGACGCTACAAGTCGCGATCGTTGACAATCGCAAGAGTTGAATCCAGTTCAACTCTAGCGATATCGCAACGCTAAAACGTAAGAACTGACCAATCATCATGGCGATACAGCATATGACGTCACATAATTAATGGCAAATTCTGCTGACTACATTTATTTTTGTTGCATCGCGGCGCGGTCAAAGCTAGGCCTAGCATTCCCAAAGTTACTATAAAATGATGTTCCGGAAAGTAGGCGCCGGGATATTAGGTAGGTCAAAGTCTTTAGCCTAGTCCAAAATGCTATTTGGACTAGGATAGGCCTACTGAAAACGAAAAACCATCAGTATAGAGATATTAGTATGCCTAGGCCCACGTGTCCTACATTGTGAGCCTACTGCTAGAGGCAGGGGAGTCCTCTATTCATTTTTGCGCGTTACGACGACGTCGAGAAAGAAGACCGGAATTTCAAATCTAACGTTCAACGCTAGAAATCAAATGTTCGCGCTATCGTTAACATTTCAACTTGAACGTTTTCAAACGATCGTCGTTGAACTTTTAACGATTAACGATGATAGCGTCGACTTACGTCAACAGGAAAACAGGCTTTACGACGACGTCGAGAAAGAAGACAGGAGTTTCAACTCTAACGTTCAACGCTAGAAATCAAATGTTCGCGCTATCGTTAACATTTCAACTTGATCGTTTTTAAACGATCGTCGTTGAACTTTTAACGATTAACGATGATAACGTCGACTAAAAATTAATTAATTAAATAATTTTCAGTGTATCACCGGGCGGTTTGGAATTTATTTCTATGCCTGTTGTGTTTATTATTTTTGAAACGATAAAGATGAGGAAATCTGGGAGAATGAGAAAAAGTCGCCCCAACCGAGACTCGAACTCGGACCGTCTGCTTGATATGCAGTTGCCCTAACCATTAGACCACTGGGGCTTTCATGGTATTGTTCTTTAACTTGATGGTACGGTTGGAACACAAATAGTCCTCAGTTGTACGCACGCGCACCAGAGATCAAATTGATACGCCCTCATCTATAATTCAGTATATTTATTCACTAAGCGGGATCTCGATATATATATATATATATATATATATATATATATATATATATATATATATATATATATATATATATATCAGTGGCTCAATAGAGATACAAAAAAAGTTAAAATCTAAATCAAAACGATAAAGTAAAACAGCCAGAAAAATTAGCAGAGCTTTCGGGCAATATTTACGATTTGGAGTTGGACTTCTAATAATACAGATTTAAGAAACGGTTTTTTTCTTTTCTAATCAAGTTAAGGAAGAAAGAATAATCAAATTACCTTCCCCCGCGGCCAGTTGCATTTTTGGCCTTTCATCGCCTTGCAAGCGTGCCTTTGCGATTCAATCTGCGAACAAAATAATACAGATAATAGGTTGAGATTATTATGCTGAAATCAGCAGGATAAAAAATGTTGCTTGATAGTGAGCTATTTTTTAAAAAGTTATATATTGAAAATGTTTCTGGTATATTGTAAAAAATATTGTAATAGGCCTACTACATTAAATCGATAGTTTGTTACTCTTTTTAAAGCAAATTACAAGCATAAAATATAGTTCGAAGACAATGTACATTCGTTATGATGATAAAAAATCATCCTAATAAAACATTAGCATATAAAATAATGTCATTGACCGTACAACCAACATGAAAATAACAATCCATGTCACTTAATTATTATACAGGCCTACCAGTAACGTTTTGCCTTGTGGAGAAGAGAAAATGATAAACTTATAGTATTGCTTATTAAATGTTATGAGAGACTTATTTGTGGTTCCCCCTGTTTTTCCATGGGATTCATAATAAAGTTTATATACACCAATCTAAATCCACATAAATATATTTGTTCTCACCTCAAATTTCCAGTCTACATCCGACCGTTGTAAAGCGGCTACTGCCAGTGGTACGTGTATTTCGGGTTTAGTGTCTTCTCCTCCAGCTTCTATCAGAAGAACATTGGTTTCTGGATCAGCACTTAATCTGTTGGCTACAACGCAACCAGCACTGCCTGATCCTACCACTATATAGTCGTATTTATCTTCAAGATTGTACTTGTTGATCTTCTGTTTAGTTCGTAACCAATCCATCAAGAACGCCAAAGATGTTACAGCCATAATTATTTATCTATAAAGTAAAATGAAAACTATACGTTGGTAATCATCTGAAAAACCGTTTGTTGAGTTGGAATACAAAAACATTTGACTAACCTTCAAAAGAACAATAAATATATGAAATGCTTCTTGTTAAAACGATAGGCCTTACCCGTATGTTGGCCAAAGAATTTTTTATAGTGTACAATGGATATCAAGAGACAATTAAAACACAACAATCGAATAAAATATGCCATTCCCAGGGTAATTTTAATACTTTTTATAAACTTTTCCATATCTTTTTGTAAAATATGAACCCGAATCGAGGTCATTAAACGATCATAGTTTTTACTGCTGCAATAACTGTTTTTTGTGTCATTGAACTAGTTGTTCTGCTTGAGTTGTTTAAAAAGTGAGTTACTATAAATAATACAAGTGTATATTCTTATCTATTAGACACATTATATTCAAATAAGTTTTATAAATTAGTATTATCAATTATTTATAAATAGACGAATATATTTATCTTGTCATTGGTTGAAATATCTCACTTTAATTGAATTATCAATTAAGTGTGCCAATTCTTAATTATTCGTAAATGGAATAACAAATATTGCAGATTCATTCTACTGACATTTGTTGTCCAGTACATTCAATATAATGGACATAACAATGTCGTTTAACTCGACCCTGTCGCATTTCTACAAGGAGCTTAAATTTTTTTATCCTCCTATAACTATAATATCACGTATGTAAATCTCGTTGCTAATAGATATTGTTTTTCTTCGAAGCATGCATTTAAATGAATATGTGGTGGAAAAGTGTATGATAATAACATGACCGTACTGACGTTTCATGAAGAATACTACTTCCGCAATGCTTTGTCTGGCTACACATATTACTCCTTCCTCTTTAAATGTCATTTGCAATTAGCCTATTACATGGTATTGAGTGGTACTAACATGTCAGAGACCGTCGGATTCCTGTATGGTTATGGGCCGTTGATATGGTTAAATAGGCCTACATTGAGACATGCTTGGCTTGTTTGGAGGACCATATTTCCAGAGACGAGTAGTCCTTACTGTAGTAGGCTACACACTCCAATATAATTGAGGTTTGAACTTTCAACATTTCCTACTGCTTTCCTACAAGCGATTAAACCCGCAGGGACAAATACTGTATCATATTCGATGCAATACTCAGTGCGTGATTGTTTTTCCAATCCAAATTTTGAACAATTTGGAATAAATTTGTTCTAGAATTTCCTAAATGCTCTATTTTTTAAACTGAAATATCAAATAGGGACATATTTATGGAGACGCAAGATGTAATAAAAAGCTGTATTCATAAAGTGCATGTTCTTTTATTGAAATATTCAGGTCAATATCAACTCCGTAACAACCATTTAAAAAATATTATACCAAAATACTATTATTTTCATAGCTGTTAACGCAACGCGCTTATATCCATCATCTATGTGTTATGTAGTTGACCTAAACCAATGAAGGAAACTTTAAGGTAAACGCTCGTTAATTTAATAATAAAAGTCCCGGTAGGAGGGTGGTGGAAATTATGGTAGAGAACTTTATTTAGGCCGATATTGATAATTTCTTGAAATAATAAGCCAACGTATCCAACAAAAAAATATCATAATTAAACAAGATTATAACATTGAATTTAAAATATAACAAGATGGTAAATAAACAAACAATATAATGTTTGGTAATAAGTAATATAACTATTCATTTTAATATACTATCAAAAGCAAAGCATTAAGTGTAACTAGCATGGGGGGGGGGGGAGGGTAAGGTTGGGTCAAATGGCAGAATTGAAATGTTAACTTAATGAAACATTAAACCTAATTTGTAACTATATTTCCAGGCAACTAATATACATATACCACTGATGTACCACCAAACATAGAATTAAGTATAGTTCACAGTAACACATTCATTCGACTAAATTATATTTTGTTTACATTATTTTTAAGAATTTATGGAATACTGAAGAATTAGCATTTGAAAGTGTTGGAACTATGGATCAGCAAAACAACAATCTGGCATTTAGATACAATAATGAACACATCAGAATATCTCTAAAATAGTTATTGAAATGTTAAGTTATAAGATTATCATTTTGGCCTCTATAATGTAGTCTTTCAAAATGTATTATGTGTTTTTCTTGCACCATTATAGACAATAATAATAGACAATATTTTTGTATAAAAAGTTATAGGTGATGATTTCAAACATTTAATTCATGTTTTTTTCAAACATTTAATTCATGTAATTCAGGCCTACTTCTGTTTCTAAAAAGTCTTTTCATCCCGTAGAGACATAACCCGTATTTCTGTAAACCTACCCCGGAATTCAACATTATAAAACATACTGACTTTACTACTAAAATATGTGATGGTAGGCTTTCTAAACAAAAACAGAAAAATTAAGTACAAAATTTAAAGTCCAAGTGTCACAAGACAAGACTATCAATAAATTAATAAAGAAATCTTCAAGGGAATTGATGTTTGTTCGATCGTTCGAGGGGGGTCATCGAGTGCCGCACGAATATTTTACTTCTGTCACACCAATCACGTACTGATATTTCTGTCAGATGTGTTATCGTCATCAACAATATATAAATATTATATATATTCACGTATACACGTATACATTCTTTTCGTCTTAAAACAATAGGTAAAATAATGACAGTGAGGCGCATTGTTATATACTAAATTGTTAGATCAATTCATTTTTTGATGATCTGAAAATACCACAGAGCGGCTGAAAAAATATTATTCATAATTTTTCCAAGACTGAGCTCAGTGACCTGTCAGAAAGTCACTCCTTATCATCGGTATATAGATAGTGTGCGTAAATATAAGACAAAAAAATGGGGAAGTTGCATTTCATTTGTCACATGTAACCTACAATCTAAAATATAATAACAATTTTATGTTTTTCAATACAATAATATTGTAGTACGCCTTATAATGATGTGCAGTGATGTTATATTAAAGAAGACAATATGCAAACATTCAAACAAAGACCAACGCACGGTGTTCTTTTTTTTTTGTCTTTTATGGGCTCGTCCCACTTTTGTTTCAGTTTGCAGTACAAATTATTTCAATATATACAAGTTCACTATAATAAGGCATATAGTATGTATAATCTCTTGTATTATTAAAATTAAAAACAAAGGTCATGTTCTCATTTTTTTTTGTCACATGCAAGTGACGCGTACATATTTATGATTGTTGTTAAAACGTGTTAAAAACGCACGGTGTTCTTGATGTAAAATGGAGAACAAAATAATATAAATAAACATAAAGTGAACATGGAAACACCCCAACTTCTACGATAAAACCGTATATATAAGCACGCCTAAACTAAGTTTCGTAATGTGATAGCATGTTCTCAAGTACATTCTGACGTTTGCCATTCTGAAAAACTGTGGATAGGCCTACTACGTATGTGCAATAATAATACGTCATACACTATTGAACGTACAGGTCCAAGTAGTC
The DNA here is from genome assembly GCF_964355755.1 of Antedon mediterranea. Taxonomy (NCBI): domain Eukaryota; kingdom Metazoa; phylum Echinodermata; class Crinoidea; order Comatulida; family Antedonidae; genus Antedon; species Antedon mediterranea. The sequence continues at coordinate 23,786,728 of NC_092675.1, forward strand.
CTCATCAGTTTCGCTTGACAGATTATTTTTGAAAACGCAGATAATAATAAAAACTACAAAATCAACTTTATTTAGATTAATAGGACATATACGTATACCTAATTTTCATACATTTACTTAAAATGATGTATGACGTATTCTATAGGTCTACGAATGCATTGGAGTATCCAAAATACGTATCAGAACGCATATAATAATTAAAATGTTGATAGTTTACTTACTGTGTCTTCTGTCTTGCTAATACAGTGAAATAAACAACTTAAAACTCTTCACTGGACAGTAGGTCACTGGATATAAACGTAGGCGCGGCAGTTTAATTTAAAACGATGATATAGAGGTCGCTGTTTACAATCAATACAAAAAGATAAGACATTATGTTTAGGATACCATATTTAAGACGGTGTAGAAGGCAGTATAATATATAGCCTATATAATACAATTATACCATGCTGAGAAGTGACAGAAACAAAATAGTGATAATATTTTGTGCAAGCTCATATATGTTTTTGTGAGAAGCATGACACTGTGATTTCCATGATCCTGAGATGGTCCAACAAAACATCGGTTGCATTGCATTAGACGGTATAAAAGTGGACATAACATGGTGCAGTACTCGTATTGCAATCTCTATTATATCTGGAAAAGTGTAAAGATCTTGGAATTGAACGTAAGTAGGCCTACCATAAGGAGGATGTAGAGTAGTTAACGAGAAATCCTATCAATTACACCCAGAATCACCATTCTAAAACATGAATCATTGACAAGAAGAAATGTTGCTCTAATTAGCACAACGGCTCAAAGGAATCACATATAACCAACAACCGTGGACAGGCAGGTGTGCGGTCCCCGGTGCGGTCAAAACAATGGACCGCCGCACACCTGTTTTGTAACTTAAAGCGTAACATTCCTTTTTCTAAAGTCTACAAATGCACTCTCGTTTACAAGTACACACCATATGGTGGATTTTAATTTACAGAGAACCGTCCTCTTCGATACTTTATTAAAATGAATTACCAAATTCATATTTTAGCAATATGTTTTAAACTGCCGACCCATTGACAGTAGTCCAACATTCATATATTCCTCTCATCTACTTGACATTCTATATATTCAACATGTATTTACCCTCGACATGTATTTACCCGTGATTATTCCTTTTCGCAATTAAGGTCACATGAATATTACAGAGAGTTTAGAAATACTAGGTCTATACAACTTAAATGGTCATAAATAATTCATAATTTTATTCTTGATACAATTACAATTTGTTTGTAGGCCTATATACACCTGAACAGTACCTATATCAGGAAAAATGAGCTCTTAGTATATACTACGTATTGTTTATATTATGAAAAATACAACATGAATATACAAACAATATGAATATGGTAATTATGTATACTAGAGGGTGAGCTCGCTTCGCTCGCTCCCCCTCTAGGAAGTGTAGACGATGGTTTTCGGAATGATAATGTTCTCCTTATACGTTTTCTGTCGGTTACCATTATTGAAAATGCTTGACATTCATAAAACTAAACTACTTTGTTTCACATTGTTTTAGATGATTAATAACATTTTAAAGTACAGTTTTTATTGTTTGGTAGGGCCCTTTGGGGAGGCGGAGGTCATTTAAGGGAGGTGCTTATTCGAGGGATATATGTTAAATTTTGTAGTTTTAATAATATGGAGCTACACTCAGACTTTCTCAGCTTATATTATGTTTAAGTATGTTTAATTGAAAGTGATTACATAAAAAAAACAGAGAAAACACGGAAATATTTTTCAAAAACCCATTTCTAAAAAATCGGTTAGAAAATAGTGTTTTTTAATACATTACACTTTTTCAGTAACTTAGGGGTTATTAGTTTACAATACGTCGCGAAACGCGTTACACTTAGCGACTGACGCGTTTTAGTCGCCGGTGAACTGTCTCCCCTTTGGTAAATTATGTGTCGAAAAATGGGGAATACATTTTATACACACAATTAATACGATTTGTTTAGGCCTAAGTAATATTTCCGATAAAAATGTCAGTATAATTTACATGTATAACCTCATGATTTGCAATGTACAACAACAGCATAATTAATCTTATCAGATTGCTTATTAACTTTAAGCTAGGCCTAGGCCTAGCTAAGCCGTCTCTGCTCAGCCTAGCTAGCCTTGAATTTTTGTCTAAGCCTATGGCATTCATGGGTTTGAAAATGCTTGGTCGTTTCGCCCCATTTATCGTTCCTGGGTTTTCTCGCACATTCACAAGAATTGTGAAACACAAAATCCTATACAGAACAAGAGTAGTAAAGCGATGACCGATGTGGAAGCTTAGGCCTGACTGAAAAGCAACTTTTCAGGCACCCTATCATGGCCCAATGGGTAGGCCGAAGTTGGGTGTCAACAGAACAAACTTCACTGCTGTCAGCCTAGCTAGAGGCCAAGCAGCATCGGTACATACCTACACTCTAGTAGGCCTAGCTTTATTGAATATATAGCCACGTCTTTCTCAAATCTCGTTAAATTTGACATTTTAGTAATAGTCTCATAATCACATTATTACACTGTGAAACATGATAGGGTCACATTCAGAATGTTTCAATATACTTTTCGCCCGTCAAAAATAACATCGCGACAAAATAACAGATCGCCAGCTGCAGTAGTGTGATTGTGAAAATTGTCACGTGATCAGACTCCCTAGCAAAATAAAAAAAACAATTGGACCCGAACGGGGGAAAGTGTCTATTTACGCAAAATTGCGCAATGTATACGCGATAAAAATACCAGAAATAGAAAGATCTGGAAAAATTACATAAAAAAACTTTTTAAATTTTTTTTTAGTGAAGAAATTCATTTTTTAGGATTATTCAAATATACCCCCCTTTTGCATGTAACAGAATAGGAAATTACAAGGTATCCCCCCAAAACTCAAAAAGGCGTGATTTTCAAGAAAATCGTACTCATTGAAAACAATTTCAAAAAAATATGAAGTATGAGGGATGATATTTTTAAATAATAGTTGAAATGTATGAAAAATAGTAATTTTCTGGGTGGAGCTCCACTTTAATAATATGGTAACATTTATAATCAAATGAAATCCTCTAATAGATATGAAAAGTGCTAAAAAAGAATAACAAATGCTTGATAAATTGTAGATAACAGTGCGGTGAATTCTACTACAAATAGTACCGTATAATTGTGTTGTTATAAATATGTGGATGGACGTTTATTAGATAGTTGGGTTGGGGGGGGGGGGGGTATTATTCAAAGTGATGTTTTATTGGAGAGGCGTTTATTCAAATGAATACCATCCTAATAATTATTAATACATTATTTAATTTAATCATCTTTTGAAAATAACTGCCGTGACACAGTGGGCCCAAGAAAGAAGACATTACGGTTTGCAACATGGGCAGACATCTCGGTCCTAACGGGACACAAGAAGATAGCCTACAGTTATTCCTGCAAGCTTACTCAATAAAACTCAGCTATCGGGATTTCACTCGAAAAATGTCTTATCATCAAATCTCCCTATGTAATTTTATAATACTATTCCCCACAATATATTCTGATTCTTTATGGCGTATATTTAATTTGATCTTTATTAATTTTCAGTATAATTCCTATTATTTAATTACTGTACCTTCACACACGCGCGGTATTTAAAATAAACAAAAAACTGAAATGGCTATGATTAATGGCCAACTTAAGCGCCTACTATATCTGATTTTTTTTTTCGTCTTCCAAAGGGACACTGTATTGATTGATGGAAAGTGCCTGTTTCCAGACACCTTTAGGGTCAAATCTATTATTTTAACTGCTCCCTTGTGTATAAAAGAGAGAAAATATTTGAAACCAGGTTGTTGCAAGGTGAACTTATCTTAAACCCGGAAATTACTTTGACCGGGAAGAATTGAAATTGAGATGAAAATCTAATGTTGAAATCATAAATTGTTTAAAAAACTCTTTATAACATCTTCCTAAGATAGAAATATGGAACAATAGCGTCGCCGTGAACACTAATGTTATCAAATCTACGTTTCGCGGTACATCTCAGATAGATAAGGTAGGTATCCAAGGCGGAGATTTGTACCGAAGTTTTTGCATTGTGCTCGCCTATGTCAGAATTAACCATAATTTATATATAGATTATATTAGTTTTATTGTTGATCAGACGTACATAACGAATTTGACATACTAAACTTTTTTGTCTAAACTTAAGTTTCTGATAAAATAATAGTTGCAGCTTTTTGACCAATCATAATGCTTGGTGAGTTTGTATTTCCCGACGTCACTTCCGGCATAATTGACGCATCAGCAACTCTTAGTCCTTCTACGCCTTTAACTCTGAAATGTAATGCATATCACAATGTTTAGTTTTTTTTAACGAAGCACGTTGTTCTCATCTCCAAACTAATCATCTGTAGTGCCATTGAAAGGTAGTTAAAACTCTAAAATGATGTATTACTACTATTACCATATGCGACTCTTTCATACTATTAAAACTACGTGTAATAATAAATGAGATTTAAAACCTGAGTTTAGGATCAACCACAATAGAAGGGTCATCTGCTGCCCCCATACGACAAGTGCCAGTAGGATGGTAAATAGTTGTTGCAATGTAGCGTACAAACTGGTTCCGATATTCGTCAGTACATTTGTTTACATGAGTGTCAGTCAAATCAGGAAGATTAAGTTCAAGTCTAAGATAGCAAAATGATTAGTGAGAATATCTTTGATACATACACATTTCTTGCTGAAATAGTATATACAATAACATCAACAAGAAGTAGTAGGCCTACTTACTCAAATGGCTTCATTACCTCTGTTGCAACAATATCCTGGCAAATCTTTAGGCCCTATTATTATAAACGGAAAAAATTGTCAAAAATGTATTTGGTCAACAAGCCTAACTGATGACCTTAATAGATTATCAAACGTTAAAGTAAGTTCTTGGTTCTGATGATCTTAATAGATTATCAAACGTTACAAGTAAGTTCTTGGTTTAACTTACCTTGGCCAATACATCTACATCTCTTTGATCTTCGAGATAGTTTGGCTGTATAAATGGTGGCGCCGTGGGGTCAGCACTGGATAGTTTGATGAAACCACTACTGTACGGATGAAGCAACACCGGTACTAACATAACTCCTTCAAATGAATTGCGTTCATCTTCTGGAATATCATAGCCCAGGGAAGATTTGTATCTATAAAAAGTTTAAACCTTTTAAGCATAGCAAACTAAGTTAAAGAAGCTCAGTTGTTATAGAAGCTTTTTGCATTGTGCTTAAAGATGGGGATGGTGCCATATCTTTCTTCATAACTGAAAAGATTAAACTGGCCTGTGCCAAGTGCGAAGTAACTTGGACTTAAGATAATCTGCATGTCTGGCCTTTTAAACATAGCAAATTAAGTTAAAGAAGCTCAGTTGTTAAAGAAGCGTTCTGTATTGTGCTTTAAGATGGGGGTGATGCCATACCTTTCTTCATAATTCAACAGATTAAATTGGCCTTTGCCAAGTGCGAAGTAACTTGGAATTAAGATAATCTGCATGTCTGGCCATTCGTATTTTTTCTATGAAACAAACGAAAACACCTGACATAACAATTAACTTGAAAAAATAACGTGTTTTTATATATAGTATATGGCCCCAGTAATACTTTATAACAAGTGTACATATCATTTATATGTCATTTACAAAAAACATCTTTAAAAAGGGAAGGTTTTTAAATATGCATTTTATACCTTCGACCTACATTATAAAAAAGTTACACAAACTTACCTCCAGCCCACTATTTAAGAACGCAACAGCTTCAAGACCATTCGTTGATAGCATTCCCTGAATAAAGTAATTAGAATTATTTTTCATAGATATGTTTGTAATTTAATTTATTTGATTTTATAATAATTAGTCTGAATGGTGTTTACTAACTTTAACCAGAAAATGGAATGACAAATCCATTTAACAATCGGATGAAGAAGAGTTTCAATAAGTTTAATTTACAATTTGATGATAACGGAAAACCAGGTGTTCTTAAAAAAAAACCAAATTCGTTGCCTGAGTTTATTTTATTCTTTTGTGGGCACGTCCCACTTTCATGACAATTCTTTTGGAGTTACCATAAGTTTACTTTATCTAATAGGCAAGGTCCATGTGATTCTTTGGATGATCTCAGAATTGACGATTTCACCTGGCAAACGTTTCCAATACGTAATCACTCAAGTTTATCTCATACAGCTCAGTCTTTGTGGAAAGTTGGTTTGAATTATTATTCTTATGTTTGTCAACTGTCAACTTTAGATGTTTTATTTTCAAAGAGGATTTAAATATATTAATACTTATCTATATCTAACTACTTTTATATTGTTTTTACAATGCTACATATATCTGAATAAATTTAACAATACCTTCCTTTGAAATAAATATTTCATTTTTGATGAGAATGTTGTGGCATACGCTTCTGTGAGCATTGTCTGTGTTCCTTGAGTACTGGTAGCCATTAATGGAAGCATCATATGATCCTATAAATTAATAACAATATTTTCACTTTTTCCCGTGAAACGACTTGTCATAAAAAGCTCGAGTAGTAAAATCAATATGATCGTAAGACTGAGAAGCAAACCGTGATTTTACTTTGGAAAATTGCATTTTTGCTCATGACTAAAGTATATTACCTCGAGAATATAATATATAATTTTCTTGGGGAGAAATGCCTTAGCGAGTGTACTAATATCTGTTTAAATAATAACGTAATAATGTTTATATTATTATTATTTGTACCTGCAAATTCCTACCGACGGCAGGTAAATTAACTTTACATTCGATGCCGACCTCTTTTAAATCTTCTTCAGGTCCTATTCCCGACAACAGCAAGATCTGCAAAAAAGATTAAAATAAACACGTAAAACTGATTTTACATACAGATTGAATGATTAAGTTTATTCATTAAAGTTTGTGAATTATATGTAAAATACAAAAATTAATTTAATTGATATTGATTGATTACTTAATCAATACAGATTAAATTCCACACAATTACATCAAACATAGACGCAAAGACGCAACATTTAAAGATTGGTTCTTACTAGGACACAACGTAAGGACCTGACATTCGTCGACGCAAAGCCCAGTGATGTAGACGCCTTGTAAGATGTCGTTCCACTTTTTGCGAGTGTTGCGTTGGTTGCAAGAAGCTGACTTGATTCAACTTTCGCAATGCAGGGAATGTCTAAGTTGGACATCTGGTGATGTCCAACTTACGACAGTACAGCATAAATGTGGAAACCAAGCATTGAGATTAGGCTTGAATATGATTACATTTGAAATAATATTATAATAATATTACATGTGGTGATCCAACAGCTCCTGCAGATAGAATAATTTCTTTTCCTACTGGAATAAACTCTTCTTTACCATCTGCAATTACGTGCACACCTGTTGCCTTTCCATCTACAACTTCAATCTAAAAAAAAGCAAGGCAGCATCCGTAATAATAAACAGATATTCAACAGCAAAGTGATTCGATTGTTATCAATACCATTTTGACAAATAACAATGTGCAAGAGCTATAAACCTTGGTCACCAAAGTGTTGACCGATATCGTGAGATTTTTCCTTTTCTTGATGGGATCCAAGAACGCTTTAGCTGAGCTGCATCTTTCTCCATTTCTAATCGTTGCTGGGAATTCACCAAATCCAAACTATGTAAGAAAAAGTTAGACGCTCGAATGATTGAATCTAACAATTATGTGGGGTTTTATGTATGTTCAAACACGTTTTTTATTCCAATTTAATTTAATTTATAGTACTAAGCTGGGCCTCTTTTAGACTATTTTGTATACATCATTTTTAAAATGATGACATTGCCTACATTACATTACCATTACCTATTATAATGAAACTCAATTATTCTGCAGCTGTCACTAGGTAGATCTTAACTGACTATTGACATTCATCTAGAGTTGAGTCGTATTGTTATAATTATTGGTATTATGAACTACTTACAATAGACTTTCTATTTATATCGGGTGTCGTCGGATAACCAAGTTCAATACCTGTCAATGAAGATAATGAGATCTCATATTTATTTTAAAACACAAATAGTACCACTGCGTAGTATGTTCGCTGATAATGTGTTGGTAAATAAATTAACAAACGATTTAAATTATAAATGAACATATCGGTAATACAATGGAAATAAAATATCATGATTTAATTCTGATGATCTATCATCGTGACAAGTTTACATGATAAAGAGAAACCGTGCAATAAAGTGTCTTTTTTTCATTATAAATCTCGGACAAATAAGCTAGTGACATGTGCCCTGACCAAATCTAATTGTGATTGGTTAATAATTTTTCTTCAACGTGATGCATTAGATCACATTTCGTGATTAAGGTAATCACGTTATTTGATTTTAATTAATGACTTGATCATGATGAGTGGAAGCATGGTCAACCTAGGTAACATTCACTGTTGGCTTAATATATAATATAATCATTAACAAAGAAAAATGATTTATGCGCAATTAATTCTCTCATTTAATGAACTAGGCTATACTTCACTGTTCCATATGCTGGCATCATATGAAAATGTTTCACCAAAAAAACAACTCACCAGCTTCAATGAACGCTTTGGCCATCGGTGTCTTATAACTCTGTTCAGTAACAGATAAGCCAGGTTCTCTGGAAAAGAGAAAATGCAGGTAGTCAGTTTGTTGAACTGTTGAACATTACCAAGTTAAATTCGAAGCAGGTGAGTGAATAAGTACCAGTTATTCAACATTCGGGCCCATGTTTTCACCTAAATTGTCAATTTTCAACGATAACATTTTTGTTTTTAATCTGTATAATTGTTTTATGTATTTGCTTAATGTTAGGTGACTGTAAATACCTTTGATTGTTCTCCAATATTTCAAAACAGGGTAATATGTCTTCCCAAGCCCAGTTATCAGCTCCCATTTCAGCCCATCTATTAAAATCCGCTGGGCATCCCCGGATGTAACACATGTTATTGATGCTACTCGATCCTCCTAACACCTGATATAAAAGAAATGATCTAAATTGTGTTATAATTATGGAGGAAGTAAAAAGAATGGAGAAGCAATGAATGCAGATCAAAAGGACCATACACACAACACGACGGTCACCAGGTTGCCTTATGCTAAAATAGAAATGCAAAACATAATTAAGATAAGTGATCTTGGGCAGTGCCCATGACATTTTTACACTATAAGGATTTTTCTTCTTTCAAATCAAATCAAATCAAATCAATTTTATTTCCACAATATTTTAACATACATACAGTATAATAAATGCAATGAAGTATTCATGTGGGTGGAGGTGGGGAGTCATATAAGTCAGAAAGACTTATATGAAATATATATATATACATAAACTAATAATAAATAATAAAAAACAAAGCTACAATTTCTATTTAAATCATATTATCCGATCTTTAGTTTATTTCTTATAACAATAAGCTCACAATAACATAATAGCATATATTATTCTGTACTAATTCCAGTATTCTGTACTGATTACACAAAATTGCTGACTTGGTTTATGTTCTATTGAACATACTATCTCTATTATTATGTGGTTCAGAAGAGGTCACAATAAGATTATTATCATGTAAAATATACTTTATGTGACTATAATGTTAGATCAATAATGTTTGCTTTTCTAGTAAAGTTAACTTAAAATTACCTTCCCACGAGGCCAGTCACACTTTTGGCCTTTCTTTCCCTTGCAAGCATACTTTTGTGATTCGATCTACCAACAAATAAAATAGATAACAATGTAAAGAGCATAGTATGATTAATCCATTGGTACTTTTATATCAAAATGGCGTTGTGAGTCTACGGCACAATGGTTAAACAGTTGTAAATAATGTGTATATAACAATATGAATATTCAAATTGCAATATACTAATAGTATACTGTAAATGGACAGTTTATTTACTCAAGAAAAGAACAAATATACATAAATATTCTTCCAAGAAAATGAACTTTTATTAGAAAGAAATGCCAATCATCAACTGAATTTGTGTAGAGAGCAGCCTACTAGTAACGTTTGACTTTACGGAGACTGAACCGAAAATGATCATCTTGATTTTGTCTAACTATTTGCTAACTTACGTACTTGTGAGATAGTAGGCATGTGGCTACTGCTTTGCCATGAGAATCATGGTACTGTAACTGAGCTTTTATTTTAAACTAACCAAACGTGGGATTCAAAAGAATATATATGCCTATATTCACAATCGAAATATCCCAAAATGAGTTTTCGTCTTTTGGAAACGACATTAATATGTTCTGTTCTCACCTTAAATTTCCAGTCCACATCTGACTGCTGTAGAGAGGCCACTGCTAGTGGTACGTGTATTTCGGGTTTAGTGTCTTCTCCTCCAGCTTCTATCAGGAGAACATTGGTGTCTGGATTAGCACTTAATCTGTTGGCTACAACACAACCCGCACTACCTGATCCTACCACTATATAGTCGTATTTATCTTCAAGATTGTACTTGCTGATCTTCTGTTTAGGCCTTAACCAATCTAACAGGTTCGCCATAGTTATTTATCTAGTGTAAAATGAAAAATGCGCTCGCAATTTTACAATCCTTTGTGTTTGTTAAAAGGCCGTAATAAAACTTTCTACTAAATAACTTTGAGAGTTTTTTTCTAAAGGTTGCGGAGACTCGAATAAAACAGTTATATATTATTTACAATTGATATCAAGATAATGACGCACCTAGATAAGTGATAGGGCGCGATAGTCCGCAGTAGATTAGAATTATACTATAGTTTATAGGCGGTCATGTAAATACGGGTCTGTTACTTATTATTAGGTTGGATGCTTACTAGTATAGTCACAATCTGGCGTACTAAAATAAATGTCGAAGATGTTGTAAACGAGTAGGCCTATATAATGTGGCACACGTGAGTTTAGGTAATGTCTGAAAGTTTTCTGAGTTGGGATATGTGGACGATGACCGTGCCGTGGGAGTATTACACAAATTAATTAGGAATAGTTAGAAATGTAAACACTATACGACTTACTACATTGCATTGCGTAATTGTATTCACTCTTCTCTGATAGGCCTATCGAGATTACGGAAGAAATAAACTCTTGAATTAAAACGTTTTACACAAATGAACCTGATAAAGGGATTCCTTACTTTTAACATGTTATTGAAGACAATCTCATAGATAAACACACTTACCAAATTCAATCCGGTTATGATTGGTAGTCGACTGATAGGCCTACTCGTCCACAAGTATATGAACGTTTCGATTGACATGCACTGTATGTTGACACACCAGTGTACCTATGACCTAATGAATTAATCTAGTGTGCGTGTTGCTATCCACTCTACTCCACCAGTGGTACGCTAGTACATGGGCTTAGGCAAGCAAAGCGGCAATGGACAACATGTTTGTATGTGATAACTGTCACAGAAAATTCTCCTTAATATTAATATAATAATGTTAAATAATATAATGTAATATTGGATATAATACTTAAACATGTTGTGCTAATTTGGTTCTAAAATGCACTCGAATGTCTTTTCCATAGTCATTTTCGACTCAGAAGGATGCTTGGTGAATGGTACTGCAAAATCCTAGAATCATTAATACAGGACCAAATAAGTTTAATTAAAATGTTTATTATACGAATGCAGTGCAGTATTCGAATTAAATATAACATGCACAAACTAAAACGTATCTGAATATGTTGTTAGTTTCCTTCGTATCGTCGCGCCTGTCTACCTAAATACAATAAAATAATGTAAACTATTTAAATGTAGGAATAGTCTAACTTATAAATGATGACATATAGGTCACTGTTTAGCTAAAAATAGAAGAAAATGTTTTTTTTTTTATTGGTGAACACTGAATGTATGGCCATTGTGATATCTGTCCAAAATGGTTAACAGTGTGTAGTCTCCTGTGAGTTTTTTTACAGGCCTAACGTACCACAGAATATTTAGAAATGTAGGCCTAATCACTGTGACTCCCTACATGTTGCGTAATTGTTATTTCATTTCCATTTATTATGTCAATTTAATACAAAAAGACTTAGAAAATGTGTTGCTCTCAGACCGTACACAAAACAATACAAAACAGTAGAAATAATAGGACCAGAAGTGTTACAACATTCTCTTACAGTCAGTGAGACGCGTAAAAACTAACTATCTATTTATCTATCTTGTATGAGAAGGTTTTGATATGATGGATTGGAAACGGTTGCAACATTGTAGAAATTTCAAAAACATAGTTCTGGGATAGGTTGGGTTTTGCAAAATTGAATGTGTTTTTCTCAGTTAGTTTTATACTCTCTTTTCTTGTATTACAGATTCAAAACATTTTTGTTCTTTGCTGTTTCTGATTTTACTTTTAATTGTTGTAGTTTCTAATTTTTATTTATCTGTAAACTAAAATACACCTATTTAGTATAGTCTATTTTTTATTTTCTTTGCTGTTTTGTTTTTTTGGTTTTTCTTTCTTTCTTTTTGCTTTGGCTGGATGGATTGAAGAAATCAAATAATAATAACTTATCACGTGGAACATAAATAAATAGCCTAGTTCTATATTTGTTATTCCAATGTGATATTTAATTGAGTTGCTTTTTTACTGTTTTTGATTATTTTATTCTATACAAACATTTTTTTTTTGACTTAATAATAAACTAAATATAACGCACGTTATCATGCATGTTTACGTTAACTGTACTTGTTTCATTGTCTTGCTTTACTTGTTTGTTTGTCCTGTTTTGTTTCAATATGATTACAACTTCTTAACTTGCTACCCGTCACAAGTTTTTTTGGAGGGAAACCTCCAACTGTTATTACTTTCTGGATGTTTTGCCTCTTAATTATTTATATTTAAATTGTTATTTTGTTTACTTTGTAAGATAAGAAATAAATGTTATTATGATGATGACGATTTCACTTTATGCTTCTTGTGCATTACTTTAGTTTGAATGGTGTTGCATACTTCTTTTCTGTTGATCCATTTGGTGAGAAGATGGTCGGTGCGGATTGTTCTACGCTTATTGACGTTTCTTTGGGGTGTTTATTTTGTGGCTCCACGTATTCGTAGATTTCTCTAAACCTTTCTGAGTCGGGCAAACGGGCAGGTTTGTTAGATTTACTAACGTTGACCTTTTCTTTATGTATCTTTTGTTTTTTTGTTTTCTTAGATTGCTTTCTATTTTGTGCCACACAACAACAGCAACAAGCACACAGGACAGCCAGCAAAGCGGCAACACCACACGTTACCATTACAATATAAACAAACATATCTTCATTCTTTGCTTCTTTTGTCTTCCCTTCTTCCTCCTCGGCAAAGTTGACTTGTAGTCGACCAATGTTCCCTACAACGTCCGTCGCGATTAATTCTACCAACGGGTCACAGCAGCTGCCGTGGTAGATAGCTTTAGCTATAGAACCTGGCACACCTTGGGTAAATTCAGACATTTTAAGACCGATTGCGTGAGATTCCTTTGAAGTAATGACGTCATAAAGACCCATTCCATTATCGACAACCTCAACAGCAACCGTAAAATTAGCGTCATTACAGCTTCCTTTTAATGGAAAACACTTTCCAACACGCTCGACAATACTAAAAGATGGTGCAGCTTCATCTAATTCCTAAAAAATATTAAGATTGAGAAACTTTATCAGGACATTTTTTAGTGAAGATTTTATATCAATTAATTTTTTTTTAATCAAACTGTAGTTGTAGCGTTTTGTTATGACCAATGTTAACGTATTATACTATGATAATAAGACAATTATTCTTTTTTAACATTTCATCAGATTTTATTTTTAAACATAATTAATGTTGAGTTAATGAATCACAAGGAGTTCAAACTTAATTAGCATTGAAAATAATATATTCAAAGAAAGATGTCAATTAATTCTTCTCTATTTAAATGTATAGGTAAATCCTCTGTGCTTTTTTTGGAATTCTAGATCCGCCCATTGAGAGTAGAATATAATGAATGAAGTTTTGAAATTGGATGTTACATGACTACCTTGGTTATGACTTATATTACCTTTGGCTGAATGTTGATGGTGAAAACAAAGTAGTTGTAGTCAGAAGATGCTTTATTTCCTCTGATAACCAACGTCACAGTACTAGAAGTATCGTATGTTGTACCTGTTGGTACATCAAACAGTATTTCTCCTTTCATCTCTTCATTCTTTCCCAGAACAAACCTGGAAAGAGAGATAATGTAACGAATCTGACAATAGCCAGCTGTTTAGCTGGTTGACACTTTATTTAGAGTTAATTTTACTTATAATACCTGTTTGGTGTAAGCTGTTTTATAAACCCAGCACTATCGATAGCAGACACAGTGTATTCGGCAGACTCTCCATCATTTACAGCTTGGAATGGAACACGTTCAGTTGATCCTGGCGACAGCACACGTTGTACATCACCACGGTCGGTTTTTACTGAACACTTTGACGTGCTAATAACTTGACGAAGTATTCGAGAGAAAACATTTTTTATTACATCCGAACCAATCACTTTTATTTGGAATGGTGACGATGGCAAGATTGTTTTTGTATACAATTTGTTAGATGCTTCGCTTGTCTGCAGAGGCATTGATTTTATAGTTTCCCCATTTGGTGATAATAATTCAAGTTTATTGGTTGTTCCTACTTTATTTTTATCTCCAATGACATCAATGAGTATGAAGACTTCGACACCTAAAAAATGTAAATGTCATTATTTTATGTAAATGAGTGCAAGCTTCAAGCTTTAAGTTCAAAACAAAATTTAAAAAAAACACGAATACATAAACATAACAACATATCCTTTTTAGAAACGTTACATTATAAAGCTAATATAGCATAATTATATGAATAAAAAATAATAGTTTCAAAGCTTGTTTTAACTATCGGAACACCAATAAATACTACAGGGTTGGGTAGGTTTGGCCAGTATGCGTACCTTTTTATGGCCAGCGGGCGTCCCGGATATTGCGCAATATGGCCAGCGGGCGTCCAATTATTGCGCAATATTTTTTTAATGGCAGCGTCCGTGCGTGTGAAATACGTACAATGCGACCGGGATGCGTGGATAGCTATGTGTGGATAGCTATGGGATAATCGGCCGGCGGAGAGAGTCGGTTTTCATTTTTAAGAGTTTCAATTTTTGGCCTTTATTTTCTGTGTCTGGTTTAGAATTTGTTTTGTCTCTGTGATGTCCCAGATAGATAGGCTTTAAGAGGCCTCAGTTCAGGCTTGCCCTACTTGCAAATGCTGTATATATAAAATAAATGATGTATATAGCGCCCTCTGTCGCATTGTACGTACAGTAGAACCTGTGTTTTACGTACCCTGATTTTACGTTCCCTCGATTTTACGTACGCTAAAAATAACCGATGACGTCATCATTTTCTTACATTGAGGGCGCAATTTAACAACAACAAAGCACACAAAGCCACAAGCATGGCTGTGTGAGGAATTCTGCTGTGTGTGGGACAAGCTACGCACGTGCATTCCCCATAAAGCAGCGACTGTTTTTTTTTTTATAGAAAACAATTATATTTTACACTTTATTTAAACATTGCACAGCCTGTATATACTGTACTTTTCTAGTTAGGCCTCACATCTTGCTAGGCCTGCTAGCCTGGCCTGAATAGTCTAGGCAAGGCCTAGCTAGTGACCACCTGCGTAATGTACAGAAGGCAAACACGGCCAGCTACGATCTCTACGTATTTGGGGTCAATTTAAGGTCAACCTTGATTTTACGAATCCTTTGTTTTACGTACGCCTTTCGGTCCCGTACCGTACGTAAAATGGAGGTTCTACTGTATTTCACACGCACGGAGCGGAGCTGCCATTGAAAAATTATTGCGCAATAATTGGATGCCCGCTGGCGATTTTTTTTTTCGTACATAAATAAACATGAATAATTCATCTATATATAAATTTACGTAAGGGCAAAAATCGGTAAATCGTGCGTTATTTCTAGAATGTTTACTCGATGGTATATAAAGTTGGTTCGTACTTTCGGTATTGATTTTAACCACCTGATGTAACCCTGTTTACTAATTAAATTGAGTTCGATAATTAGTTATTGACGATTAAAACGAATTTAGGTTCAACGATTTGCCCCAAATAGGGTGTTTTTCGATCGTGGTATACACTGTCTAATGGATGTCAATTTGAAAAATACCCGTACACAATAATACGAGGACACTTCGCATTTTCCTATCTCCTCCTACGATAATTGTTTTTAATAGCTGAAAACCGGTTGAACAGTTCGAGTACAGCATCATAATGTTGAAGACAGGCCGATTTTCTTTAAAAAATACTATTTTGATACATGTAATATACGTTTTTACAAATGTATTGATTTGTGATGAAAATGGAACATTCCAAATTATTTGGTTTAACCATAGAGGTATAGATTTAGATTTATGGGCCCCCTTGGAGAATAAACATAAATAGTATTACAATGCTGTACAATACTGTTAAGGTATTAACCACTTTTGATCGCAATTTGAATCGCAAATTTCTTACTGTGAGTGTTGGTACTGTTAGATATAATATAAACAAATATACAAATAAACTTTATTACTGTGAGTGTGGGTAGGCCCTACTGTTAGATTATAAACATATAATATACAAATAAATAAACGTTATTACTGACAGTTGCTTCTCAACGTTTGTATTAATTAATAATTTAAAAATATATAAACGTCGTAGTGGTGTATCGTTACATGTACTTTACTATTTCAATCGACTATGACAGTGAGAGTTTTAACAAAGTATTAAATCGTAAATGTTTTACTGTATTTAGTGGTATATTATTTATAGGCCTATAAAACATTAAAAACAATATTTCGTTACTGAGTGGATAAGAATATATTTTAAAATGTTTCCTCTTTGTACCTATCTTCTTCCCCCATCCCTCAACCCTTAATGTTACATACAAAACACAAATTGGGTTTGTTTAAATGAGTCCAAATAAAAAAATTGACTCATTTTGTTTCTCTCTCGGAAGTAATTCCCAGGGTGCTAATTTTGGTTGACTACATAAATCATTGTGTATATTTATTCGTTTCTGTAAACGAACATTTATTATAGTCCTGCAGTACATTTGAAATCTCCATTTTTTTCTCGCTGGAAATACTGTGTATTCGAGAACCATCTGTGGGCACGACCTAGATGGTACGCGAGCGAAGCGAGCGTGCCATCTAGTCAGTTAAATTTGTTGTTCCGTGTGCACCCAAGCGTATAGCAACAAGAAGTGATTACACGAACAACTGCGATACGATTCTTTCTACAGTAGGCCTAGGATTCTAGGTCAATTCACGTGATTGCCTTCGCGCACTATTCTTCACACAAAATGTGTCGAGTCGAGGCTAATCGACAGCTAGGCAAGACATTAAACTAAGTAGTAATTCATTGGACATAGCCCAAAGAAAGCTTAGACCCACAAGAATAAAGAATGTGTATAATTTGTGTACTGTATTTTTTTAATTCTGCTATTTTATTATCAAACAATATGCATGAACTCAAAGGAACTTTAAAAATGCGCGTATATGAACACATGAGATGGGAAGATTAGACCCACGAGAATAAAAAATTTATTTTTGTGTAATGTTTAATGTTTAATTTTGCTGACTTATTACTCGGATTGTGTCATACCTAACACACACACGTCACACACACACACACCGTACCCACACAGCTACTACTAGAATAGACATGGGTTTAGAGACTAATAATTAGGCCTATAGTATTTATTAATAGAAACTATAATTTTAACACGTAATTCTTTAGTAATAAATTATATTAAAAACACCATAAACAAAGGCTGATTATTTCGACAATCCACACAAAACGCCGCTATTCTTCTATGAAATCGCACGCCGCAACAACAGCGGAGATAGGCCTAGAATCGTGGGTGTCACGAAACCTAAGACCACAAAAGCTAAGACCCCCTAAGACCTAAGATCACGAAAGCTAAGACCCAAGACCTAAGATTACAATATTTATCTTTCGCACCTGCCTTGTATTTTAACTCCCAACATTTATTCTGAATACCACACCTTAGAATTGGCACTTTCATGAAAAAGAATCACATAAAAAGTAATAAATACATTTTTAAATTGATGATTTTACAGACGTTTTTCTCGCACACAAAATGACTAGCCTACAGTACAGTAGGCCTACCCCATGTTCAATTTTTTTGTTTCTATGGAACGTCAAAAGAGCAAAAATTATATAGAGGGCTGAAAACTCTGTGGAGTCCATCTACAGTGCGGATGGAACAATGTAAAATTAAAATTGTAATGATAATAGTATAATCAACATGCAATACGAGGAAATAAATACTGGCAAATAAATTTTAATTAAAAAATCATGATAAGTTTTTTTGTTTCGTTTTCTTTCTGTTTTTATACTTGTACTATTATTGTTGCTCTTTTGGCGCAGAAACAAAAACATTGAGCATGGGTAGCTCGAGGAGTTACATTACAGTATACAAAGAAACACATCTGTAAAATCATAAATTTAAAGGATTTATTTATTTGTTATTATGTGTTTCTCCTTCTGAAAGTACTTATAAGTCCTAATTTTAAAGTGTGGTGTTCAGGATAAAGTTAGTCAACAAATTTGGAGTCAAAATACAAGAAAGGCAGGTGCGTAAGAAAAACATCCTGTATAAATATATACAAACAAACACCCCGTCAAGTTTGTTTGTTGTAAACGGGCGAAAATAATGTGAGTTTATCTATGTTTTGCGGTGGTATTAAATTATATTTATGGTAATAAATGAAACCTACTGTGTTTAAAATTATGTATGGATAAACAAGTATTGTTTTTAAGCTGTAGTATATCTTAGAATTTGTAATCTTAGGTCTTGGGTCTTAGCTTTTGTGATCTTAGGTCTTAGGGGGTCTTAGCTTTCGTGGTCTTAGGTTTTGTGAAACCCCTAGAATCGTACCGCACTTGTGTAATCACTTCTTGTTGCTATACGCTTGGGTGCACACGGAACAAGAAAATTTAACTGATGAATTATTCATGTTTATTTTGTGACGTTTCATGAGGGGGTCCCCAACTTATGTACGAAAAAAAAAATCGCCGCCCGCTGGCCATATTGCGCAATATCCGGGACGCCCGCTGGCCATAAAAAGGTACGCATACTGGCCAAACCTACCCAACCCGTATCAGTAAATACATTAATCAATTTTACAATTTCTATTGTTGTTCCATGAAAATAAAAGAGAATGGCTTACAAACATTATTATTAAATGTGTTTAAAAACTAGAACTATTTCGATCGATCATGAAACCAAGGTCTACGGTACAGTATGTGTGTTTTAATGATCATTTAGGCCTACCTTGTGGCGGTTTTCCAACAAGTCGTTCTACTCCAGGATGAACACCGCCATGTTCCACACCAAACGAAGGTACAAGATCTACAGAACCTTTTCCCGTTACATATACTGAGTACGTGAGGATAGAGCGTATACGCACTCGCCATTTTCCTGCCTCGGGATTTGCTATTTTAATAATGCGAATGTCTGTAAGTTGTAATACAGCTTCAAATATGTTACCAGTCGATTTCACGAGTTTCCCTGCAAATATAAGGTATCAACATCGTATCATCGTAGAATATAAATTATATACCTAAATAATAAATAGTATTGTACAACTTTCCAAAAAATTAGTAATAATATTAGTACAGCAGATACAATTAATTGTTAATGTCATTTTGTCAAGTTCATTTTATAAATTTTGTCCGGCATAAAAACAATTTAATTCTCAAAGTCTGTGTGTATATATCATCATCCTGTGTAACCTGCGAAATATTGTTCATTTTCTTGACATTGCGCCTTAAGAAATATAATAATATAAATAAAACAGAATCAACGTACTTACCAGAAGGATTGAAAATCTTAACGTTGATAACTGTTCCTTTCACATTGATTTCAATTTCTTTAATCGTTGAATCTATATTGACATAATGACTTCGACCATCTAATGGGTTCGTCACACCTTGTTGACTTGCATACATTAACGTTATCTAAATAACATATAAATATACGTGTGAATGAATATTGTACACTAAGTATGCAAACACATAGTAAGTTGTCCTCAAAATGGCACCTGAGTTCAATCTCTTCCACATCACCACCGAGATGAAGTTTGCGATGTGTAACAATCAATAGCCTACACGTGGGACTATTTAATAATGAAAACTTAAATTTTATATTAGCATCACTTTTTAAGTGTTGCAAGTGAAAATAATATAAATCTAGAAAGAGTTTGACTTGGTGGATAATAGGATTTGTTACCTCTGGTTGACCTGAATCAATATTTAGCATCGAGGTTGCAGCCTTAATTTCCTTTTTCGATAATGTAGTAACTTCACCGCCTGTTGAGAGAGCTACATCAACATACGAGCTATCAATTGTTATTGCAGCACGTGGGCGGCGTCCTACATCACGTTGTCCGCGAGTACTACACGAACCAGATAACATATACTTAATCTGTAAAAACAATATTATGTAAATATTTAAATTAATGATGAAATGTGGTTAATAATAGTGTGATGGCGGCGAGAACTCAACTGTTTGAATACCAAACATGACGAAGTAACAACAGGGTCAACGAACATTTAGACAATGCATACATGGAAAACCGGACATTCCGTTAATTACTTCGGTCACTCAATACGTAAAATAAGAATATCAATACCAGCTTTGTAATGCTGTTCTATTGGCCTTTTGGCTTTCACCACATTACAAACACGTTTTTTCACCCGATAAATAAAGATGCGAAAACGAAAAACAACCTACAGTATTCTCCCACAGTTATCACACCTTTTTAAAATATGACCTTTTAGGTTTTCAGACATTGTACTGTCGTAGAAAGGTATTAAACGTTTGTTAACCAACCTTAATAGTCTTGTACTTTGCTAAGGCAATAACTGATTCTTTCAAGTGGGCGTCCTTAGATGAAACATCTGTGAACACGAAACATGTCGAATAGGAGTCTGTGTTCTCTACAGCTAGACGTAAAGCATGGAATGAATTCTCTGGACACTCGATTCCATCTGTGATGTTGATAGATGATAGTTGTGAAAGGAATTCATCAGGTTTTTTGGTAACAAACGCAGGACCATAATCTAAACGAAAAAACAATTGTCATGTATACTGATTTGTGGAGAACACTCACAATTAATTTTGAAGAAAAAATTAGACTAAGCAGTTAAGTTCAGCTTTTTATGATTTGTATGTTCACATCATAGGTGTGAACTTTGTTTCTAAAATTTAATTATTATACAAAATAATGTTTATAGGTGCAATGGGGAAAATAATTTAATGAGGTGAAGCCGAGTGAAAAGAAATACTTTTAACTTTCACTGAATGAAATTATTTGCCCGATAATTACTTTTAATGAGAGGCTAGGCCAAGACATAAATCATTCGGGAAGGCAATCCAATTGGTAGAACATCACTAAAGGTTGATTTTTTTCGAACGCGCAGTTAACAGTGCTCCGATTCCTCACTGGGTAACAGAGTAAGAGTATTCACTCTGATGTCAGAGTTCACTAAACTCAGTTTATTAAACTCAATGTGACCCACAATCGTCCAATCAAATGACAATTTTCTGTTATTTAAATCGTAATTGTTATTTTAGCTTACCTAGATCACTAAAGGTTACAAGTACAAATTGTGACGGTTCGTTGATACTTCCATTCATTCGCTTAATGATTTGTCTTGTTCTATTTTGAACAGCTTCAATATCATTTCTCATGCTACTGGTTCTGTCAATTACCATACACATTGTTCCACCTATATGTAACCCGAGATACTTTACAAATTCTCTGTGTCCAACAACTTTTCGAATGTCTTTCAGGATCATTTCAGATGCCTTTGTTGCTACTTTAGCAGCCTCGTGATGGTGGTAATAATGTGGAGATATTAGAATACTATCTGCGTCTTTGTTGATTCCACCGCGAGCATATTCAATTCCACTTGAATCAACTGGTCCTCCGTGGCTGCATTTTCCTTAGAGATAAAAAGTTTGATATTTATGTATAACTTTTATTTATTTATAAAGGAATTTATTTATGGAATATTCTAACACTAAACATAAAATATATAACTTTGTTCAAAACCAAATACAAAAAAAAAAAAACCTCCCGTCACTTCATTCATTTTACTATGTCTTACTATACATTGTATTTTACATTGTACCGTATTATTCTATTTGTGTCAATTTTTTCTATAGATTACTCATTTGGACGATTTAAAATGTCGGTTTGACTTTTTTTACATATATTATTTTGTTTATCATTACTTTAGATAAACATATATTCAGCAATAAAAAGGCCATGTTGTCTTATTTTCAGATTGATCGGACATTTTCGTCAGCAATATGGTGGAGTACCAAAGGATGTTTATACATTAATGTGATGTTGATACATTATTGAACGCTTTTCCTGTTCTGCTTTTCACATTATTTGAAAGGTTCATAAAGGTTATTCTAGTTTCCTTACTTTGGTTAAATTATTTCCTATACATATGTTTCGGATTTTCATCATTTTCAACAAACAATAAATAAAATGTTTACAGACTGTGGAATGAACTGGTCGATTCTACATTGTCTTGACTAAAGCTACTGTTAAGAATTTAGCACAATCAACTTTTTTTTTCATTCCAATAGGATATATAATAATGAAGGCCTACGGCGATGGTTTAACAAATTATTTCATGAGGCTAGGCCCAAACGAAAATAGAATTTCATTTCAAAATTATGTTTAAAAAACCTATTGGTCTAGGCCAAGATTTTTAAAGCGACAGTTCGATACACACGTTGCTCTTTAACTTAAAAGTCATTATTATGAGATTATTATGAGAACAAAAGATAAAGCGTGTTCTTTGCAGAGAACTTACCAACATCATTAGGCTTAACCACAGGTTCTCCCTTGTGATTTTTCTGATCACTACAATAGCCACTTGTAAGCTTATTATTCGATATTATAGTTCTGAGAATGTTGTTTTTACATCTTCCAAATAGACCGCAATTATCACACGTTTCTGTGTTTGGATCAGCAATATTATCAATTTGTGATCCTGGAACTCCTAGGCTAGGATGTGGCTGACGGTTTCCCATCTCGATCCAGTTAGAATGGCTGTAGAAATCTTGCAAAGTATGAAACAGCTGACCAGTTTTACGTCTGGCTTCTTTGTAGTTCTTAGCTTTTATTGAAATAATTGCCTCCTGTCGTAGTCGAAGTAATCTGTTATTGCTTTCTATGAACGTTTCAGCATCAAAATGAGCCGACGGTAGCTTCTTTGAACTTTCGTCGAAATCTACATTTTCGTTTGCATCCTTAAAATCTTTAATAGCCTCCTCAAAGCTTGCAGTAGAGACCTGATCACCGTAATAGGCCCGAAGAAGATCGGATGCTGAATCATATGGTGCATTCTTACTGAGAGGCTTGATCGGTTGTAGCGGTCGCGGTGTACTTTTAAGAAAGTCGTAGGCCACGTTTAGAACAGCATTTTCTGTGATCTTAACATGAGTTTTTGAACTTGGAGAAATTAAACCTAGCCATTCATTTGGAATAAAGCAGTCAACATTTACAGTTACTACGATGACAAACAGCAATGATAACATCATGTTTAGTTGGTTGTTGCTGTAGCATCACATCTAGAATATTTTACTGTTCTGCCCTTTATATACGATTGCCCGCTTACTCGTGTGTTATTGGTTGAATGTCCATCTTTCCAATTTTATTGAGACCATATGTTCGATTTTCCAAATGAAAGCAATTGTCATTCTCAAAACATTAGCTTTCGCGTTTTGTATAGGACTAAAATTGGTTAATTGGTTAATGTTCAACATTCCCAGTTGAGAAATGTCACTGATATTCATATAAGATTATGTAATATAAGATTTTGTAAATGAAAGTCGAATTGCATAATAACATAATAATAACTTGTAATCAGAATTATCAGTGCAATATGAAATATGTGCATAATTTAACTTTAATGGTTTCGAAATAAGAAATGACAGACTTTTAATAAACCAGAGATCTAGAACAAAATACACAAAACTAAAATAAATAGTTACAACTTCCTGTTCAAATATACACTATAGTATTTTTTTATTGTAAAATATTGTCTTGACTAAAGCTACTGTTAAGAATTTAACACAATCAACTTTTTTTTTCATTCCAATAGGGGCTTTGGTGCATAGTTTGTCCAAATGTTTTGGGACACCATATAGAGACCAAAAAGTAACATTCAAAAGATGTGAGTCGCTGTGGTCTTGTCGACATATCTGGTTAATTTAACTAGACTTAGAAATGATGCCAGGCAGGCATTTAAAAGGTTGTTGACAAGCCTTTTTCAAAATGATACCTATAATTCCAACTACTCAAAGTTAAGCATGATTTGTAAACGACCCACCAACATAGCTGCTGAAATAAATATTGCTGATACCATTAAAATGATATACATGTCAATTTAAAAGCCAAAAAATAAATAAAATTGGGCCTAAATAATGTAAATCTTTTCGCTGACCGTTAAAGGTTAATATGATGAGAGAATTTCACACAATACAAAAAAAATGATATGTGAGGAGATTATCAATGTTGTTTATATTTTATAATAAGCAATAACATTTTAAACCCGGAGCTACAGTACAGTTTAAATTCATTTCAAATACTTCAATACAGTATGTGTACATTATATACACAATCTTAGCTCTAGTTATCTGATGAAAATAACTTTATTTCTTATTCTTTTTCTACAAATAATACAAATGACCACTAGAATTAAAAGTCCAACAATCGCTAGACCAATGCAGGCAATGAGAATGTATGTACTAAGATTCGACTCATCGACGGGTGAAGTTGAAATGTTATTTATCTCAATAACACATCTACCAACGTTTCCAACGACATCAATGGCAATCAGTTGGAACTTTGGATGGCAACATGTTGAGTGGAAAACCCCCTTGACGCTCTGATTGGTTAAGCCTACTTGAAAATGATCTACATTCTGACGACCAATATCAGTCTGTGTTGGGTATTTTGCTTGAATGTCATACAAGCCATATCCTATGTCCATAAATGAAGCAGTGACAGTATAGTTAAATTTCTTGCAATCCATAGTTGGCCCTACTGTCGAACAATCGCCCTTTGTTTCTACAACAGTACATGTTGGAGGGTCTTCATCAAGATCCTGAAATTATATGTAATAAAAAGGGAATGATATTATTGTGATTTGCATACAAGTGAGTGCATGTTGGAAACGCTTAAAGGTTCCGTGTACCAGAGTGGGAGCTTTGCTTATAATGGAAACGTTGACGAAAATCAATAAGATAGAAATGTATTTTTGTTACTGATGCTATATTCAATTCAACTTCATGTCAGATAAACTGGTTATAATGGGGTGTTATGATGGTATTTCTGTTATAATGGTGGCTTACTATGAATGCCGCTGTTCATTATAGTTTATGCATTGTTGATGTTTAAATCGGTAAATTTACCTGCAAAGTGAAACTAACTAAGGAATTTGGCATGGAGTGGGTGGTGGGTGATCAAAAACATACAATTATATAGTTCTTGGCAACATTTTACAAATTTACAAGTTATAGATAATCTTGTTTTCATCTACTGCGAAAGCAAAACTAAACTTTGCAATCATAATTCAACTTAATTTATTAATTTCCACCATCTTCAATTTCTTAGCAATAAACAGTAATAGAAGCGCTTGATTAAAGAAACACTAAATAAATAAAAAATTTACTCCAAGTACAATGCAAAGTGTACAGTACATATGTCAGTCAATTTACCTGAGGCGCAACAATGACGTCGAAAACCATGAAGTTGAATGTTTGACCTGCAGTGTTGGTGTGCACGGTTAGTGTCACTGTAGACGTCGTTCCAAACGCTGCGTGTTTAGGAGCAGCTAACGTGATGTAACCATCAGCCGAATCATTTACTTGAAGATTTACTCTGCAAAAATTAACCCATACAATCAAAGTAAACCAGACCACCTGGTAAATGTTACAATGCATTTAGTGTTGTTCTAACTACACAACAATTGAAAGAAACTTCCTAAGACAGACATTATGTTTGGAAAATTATAAGACTGGGGACTTGTTGTGTAGTAATGCAGTTGCTTAATATGTTACAGGTACCGGCACTTAAATAATACAAAAAACTTATCTTATCATTTACCTGTCTGGCGTTACCATTTGAACAAAATCCTTTTCATCCGTAGCTTTTATCCTGAATGCTGCAGGTTTACCGATATTAAACACTGTGAACCTAACATCAGTAGATCCTCCAGGCGCTAGAGTACTGTTCTTCGTGCTGGCGTAGGCTATGATTTCTGTTGTTGACGGTTCGACTACGGTATTCAGTAACCGATGTATCACATTACCATTTCCATCCCTGCCAACCAATCGCACTAAGAACGGAATGTCTGGAGGAATCGCCTCAGCAGTGTACTGTGATATTGGACTGATCTTCTGTAATGATTTACTGTTTAGGATTTTGTCTTTTATATTTACTAAGTCCATTTGTTCCATTCTAGCAATATCTTGGCCAATAGCTCCAAATATTTTCATCATGATATGTGCTGGTTTTCCTGGAAATAAAAATTGAATATTTGAATCGAAACGAATTTTATGAGAAGGTGAACAATTTTCGAGTAGTGTTAGGAAGTATTAAAAATATGAATCAAAAGTTATTATGTTTGACCCAATCAAATGGACTATTTTTGTTTGTTTTGTTTCGCTTCTCTCTTCTTTCCTGTAGCAGTTGTCCTTAAAGCTAATGACTACATGACTCTTTAAAAGAACACAGTATTGCAGATAATATCAACCAGTGTATCCACCATGATTATGCTAAGTATGAATGAATGATTAAACCACCATGCACGAAATCGTACATAAATGTATGTTAACCAGTTCAGTTTTGAAACACAAATTTAACTTTTCTAAAACAAATGTCCAAAACAACACTTATACATAATACAAATTGATACTACAGTTGACTTCTCCTAATTATGATATAGTATGGCTGCATAAGTAGGTCAATTATATTTTTTCAAAATGTAAATTGGCACCTTTTAATGGTCTGCCGCCAATCTCTTTGTGACCTGGGTGTGGTCCGTCCGTGACGCTTTTTCCGAAGGTGTGTATAAAGTCGAGCGTACTCAGTCCGTACACAGACACGCTATACGACATGAACGAATTCACTCGTATTTTCCACATACCAGGCACAAGATTTGTCATTTTTACAATATGCAAGGTAGGTAAGTTGGCGATGAATTTTATTTTGCCAGTAGTGCCGATCTTTCGTGATGTTCCTACAAAAAATGATAAATACTTATAAAAAGTACGGCTCGTCAGTAGGCATATTATTCTGATCATGAAGACATAATGCATGATGAATAATAAGGGGAAACAATATTAATCAATGTAAATATAATAATTAGAATTGTTAATAATACACAAAACAATTGTATGTATGAATATCATTCAGTTATAATTATAACGACTCAAATTATGTAAGATTGAATCCATATTGTTTTGAAGTAGACATAATCATCCATTCATTTCTTTATTTCAAATAGTACATCCATATACAAATCATACAAAAAATACAAGAAAGAGAAACAATTACACCAGAAAACTAACAAATAAGCAACTTCAACAAAACCAACCTACAATATCCTAAAAAATGCACCAACGCTGATGTAGGTTGGATTGTGGAAGTACCTATATTCTTTAAAGCTGTTAAATGAAGACACGGAAACGTTGCTAATGAGATTCATGTATGTAATTATAAATATATTGAATGAATACGTATTTATTGTATATGGCTTACTATGTGCATACTAGTCAGTATAAGAATGTCACGACATTTTAAAATACAAAATCGATAAATTGGTTACTTTAATTTTAAAGTCGATATGATCTAGTATTATATAATTGCTTGTTTTTAATTCTGTCTCCAAAAATGTACGAACAGCACGTTGTCTTTTCCTATTTCAGAGTTTCTTTCTTTTTCAGATCTGATTAAGCTCAAGTACAATTCTATAATATTAAATACTTTTAGTTTGCTTAATTACTCTAGGCGATACGGTGTACTCATTATCCTCTTTACAGTACGACGGAACAGACTGGTACATAAATTAGTAATATTGTAAACAAACACAAATGCCAAGTTTTCCTTGTATTTTTGTTAGAAACTGCATAAAGTATATATTTGTATTGCGCATGCGTACAATGTGATCTAGTAATCTTCCATTCTAAATTGTTAACACACCACTATGCTCAACAGTTCGAGTTCAGTTCGTAAAACATTTTTAACTTTGGAAAATTATATAATTGTCAATTCAATTCAACTTTATTTAGTCAGGGATGCCAGGGCGGGTGTTTGCATACAAAATAGAAATACAATTTCAAAAATATTATCATGTACAATATATAAATATATATTTTTAAAAAAACGTTTAAAGGAGGTTTATGTTTAAACGATTGTAGATGAATTTCAACACCAAAATTGTTCTATTCACAGGTGCCCATTAATGCAATGCAACGTTTTTTATATTCAGTCTTATGTAAAGGTTTAGCAAAATGATGGCGTTACAGTAAAGAGATTATAATTTTGTGTTCTTAATATTCAAACTAAAATGAGCACATACCTTTTGGGTCAATCATGTTCATTTTTTCGATGTATCCATTAACTTCTATTGTTACTTCGGTCAGTGTTAGGTCTATTGGAAATACATGAGCTCGGCCATTATTAGTCGTAGGTGGTAAATCGTATGCTTTAAATAAAGATACCTGTATAGAAAATATAAATGTTACATTCAGCAATACTGCTTAAATAAAATGGATGGTTGTACATTTTGAAATAGCATCCAAATGCAACGAAAGCATTCCGTTTATAGTCCGTTGGCCACCATGAATCAACCAATGTCCATCAAAAGACTACAACAAACTCTCAACATGTAAAGTTTTTTATCATGATGTGCATTCTTTGTGTTTTCTATTTGTATTTGAATGATATAAAATACTCAAGAACAACCTATGATTTACGCCTAAACAGTACATAGACAAGAAACAAAAGTAAACTTATGAAAAGTCTAAAAACTAGCCATTTATGGTCGGTGTACTGAAACAATATTTCAGTTGCATACGTTCTCCGTCTTATCTTGGATTTCCCTATCATTTATTCATTTTATATACTTTGTAATGCAATGATTTGCATTTTGTAATTGTTTGGTTCTCTTATATGTTGTGTACCTTGGACAATTGAACTGTGCTCTCAATAATCTGTGTTCCTTCCAATATATCTTTTTTGGTCAGATCCAAAGCTTGACCTCCGGTTGAAAAGGCGATGTCTGAATACAATTTGTTTCCTGCCGTTGCTTTTTTGGTCCGACTGGCCCTTCGACGACGCCCTGTATGGCCGGAGTGCCAACATTTTCCGGACACAAAGAAGCTAACCTAATAAGATGAAGATGTTACTATACTCTATAAAACTTTACTCATTAAAGTGAGTAAATAAATGGCAGTTGTAAAAACGTAGCTGATTCTCGATTCTGACTAACATTAACAAAAACTACAACAAAACTAGCCATTCAACAGAAAAGGCGCAGAAAGCGTTGAAATGGCATGGGGCAGTGTATTATAGTATCTGGAGAGATAAACAGTGACTAACTCAGACTGGAGTTATCACGACGAAACAAAGAAATTATTTGTCGGTTAGCATGGTTAGTAGGAGAATTGAAAAAAAGGTTCTGGGGATAATAAAGTATGTTTCATTTCATTTCAAATAAACATTTAATTTTCTTCCTTTAACATCACATAAAATAGAAAAGTAAGTGACAAATTACATTGTGGATATGAATATTCATAATGATTACCTCTATTTTCTTATGCTGTGCAAGCGCCACTACAGAATCCCTCATAACCTCGTCTTTAGCCGAAGCATCGGTAAACACAAAACATGATGAATACGGCTCACTGTTTGTTAAAGCTAAGCGTAGCCCATTCAGGGCTAACTCAGGACAATCGCCTCCATCTTTGGTTTTAAGATTGTTTAGTGCTGATTTAAAATGATCTGCATTATCCGTAACCGTCGCAGGTCCAAACACTGTAAGATAAATTATCAATGCAATTAGTTTGGAAACATAATTATGATTTCGATTATGATTCGTTTAACACAGTGATATGGACAGTCAATCTGCTTAGAAAGATATTTATTGTTAGAACCAGTAGCAAGATATTGGATGGCATGTTCACAACAATACTCAAGTTCCTCTTTTAAAGAAATAAAATAATGTATTGTAAATACAGTTATGGAAAGCAGTTGGATGACACATTTGTTTAACTTTAAAAAAAAACATTTTTAAAACCTGGATCATGGAATGGTACCAGAACAAAGTTAGCTGGTTCAGCGTCTGTACCCATCCTGCTATCAATGATGTGATATGAACGGTTGATGGCCGCATCCATATCGTTACGCATACTGCCACTGATATCCATCACGATGCAAAGTGTACTGCCTAGACCCAAGTTCAGAAATCGAGCAAATGCTGATTCTCCAACAGATTCTCGTAAATTCTGTAAGAAAGTCACCGTAGCCTTGATAGCTAGATGAGATGCTTTCTTATGATAATAAAAGTGTGGAGACAAATGAGGGCTGCTGGTGTCTTTGTTGATACCGCCCGCCTCACGTTCTGTGTTGCTGGAACCTCCGCCATGTGAACATTTACCTGTTAGTGAAGACACACACATTTATATATTATATTAATTATTGATTTTACGAAGATAGTAGTAAAAAATACAATGTTAAGGAAATGGATGATGATAATTTAGAAAAAGAAAAAACAGAGAACGACGGATAGAAAATAAGCGATAGACAAACGAAAATAGAAGACAAGATAAACACGAAGGAAAAAAGAAGACAATAGACATAGATAGGAGGAAGAATAATTGAAGATAAAATACCGAAAATAAACATGTTTAGGCCTACAAATTACGTTTGGAAAGTTACTCCTTGATTTTTAAACAACCACCGAAGATTAGTTAGTAGGATCGGGTGATGATGGGATAGGTGTTCCTTTTCCATTTTTGGCACAATTCACTAGCGTGCTTATTACTATCACATTTATCTCCACAAAGCACATGCCGTGCTAGGCTAATTTTAGAAATACACTGGCCCGAGTTGGCAGACAGGTTTATTTCAATGAGCAGCATTGTATTCCAAATATTTAACATAATCAATAATCAATAATCTTTCAGTAAATATGAACATATGAATATACACTGCATAATATGTGTGCAAATAAGTAAATAACACAAACCTATTCCTGGAGGTTTATGGATGGGTCTTCCCTGACTGTTCACCTGTCCCTCACTGTATCCACTTGTAAGGATGTTGTTTATTTTGATGTAATTAAGAACATTGTTTTTACATGTTTTACTCTTACTACCACAATCAATACACGTTGGTAAAGTAGGATCAGCGAGTTTACCTAAATTACCCCCGGAAACACCTAAGTGCGGGTTCAAATCATCAGTTTGTCCAATTTCGATCCAATTTGAATGACTGTAGAAGTCTTGTAGAGTGTGCAAGAGTTGGCCACACTGACCACGAGCTGCTTCAAAGTGGCCGTCAATAATTGACGATACGACTGCTTGCCGAAGTGACAACAGTCGTTGGTTACCAGAGACAAATTGTTCAGCATCAAAATGTGCCGCAGCCAGATGGGAAACTGTTAGATCTAAGTCTACATTTGCATTGGCTGTGGTTAGTTCTTTGATCGCTTCCTCAAATTTCCTTGGTGATGCATTGTTGCCGTAATATGCTATGAATAAGTCAGTTGCACTGTTATAAGGGGACCTACTAGAAAGTGGCTTGACACGCTGTGAGGGACGTGGGTGCTTTAAAAAGTAGTCTGTTGCTACATCTAATATTGCTCTTTCTGTAATTTCAACGTGTGTGAACGTGTACTTAGACGAAAATTGTAGCCATTCGTTCGGTATGAACGCATTGGAGACGAAAATTAACACATTGAACCAGATCAATGACGTCACGTAAAATATTTCCATTTCTGGAGCTACAAAAAAAGCATGCTAATTAATTATTTGACTTTTTACTTAACATTTAATTTTTTAAGCATAAATAATATATTATTTACCTGTTGGCCTATATACAGTATTATCAAAAATGCTGATACAATTGGCGAAAATTACCAACATGCAGAAAACGTTATGATAGGAAAGTTGGAGTTTCTTAAAAAGTGTCGCACATTCAGATAACGACGACGTACGGTAATGCTTATTTCTATTTATTTAGAGTTAACATAAAACTGTACCAATGATAATTTTTTAGCATGCGCAGAACATTTTCCATCGACAAATAATAAAATCTGAACTCAAAGTTAACAAAACGTATGCACACGGTCGGGCGAATTTTTCATTCTTGATTCTTGGAACATAAGGAATAACAGAAACTTAAATTACTAATTACTATTACACCATTATGCTAGACATAATATTTGAAAGTTCCTTTTTACTTCAATGACTGTCAATTAAACAACATAGGCCCAGGCTTTTAGTTAATGAATATGAAGGACGTTCAATTATGTATTTCCATGATCCTTTGTTGCTTGCGTAGTGTTAGTTTGATTTGATTGAAAAAGCATTGTTTAAATGTATGTGAATCAGCCAATGTGTAATATGACTCACTAAAAATAATATGGTGGAAAAAGAAGTTTCTCATTTTATTTCTTTTTGTTCTAATACTCTGGTTTCAAATGTTATGCAAGATATTTGTAGGGCTTAGGGTCTACTTCTGTAGGCTAAAGAAGGATGATGACCGAACATGTTTATAAAATAGCTCTATTAACACAAAATAAATGTATCCTTGCAATTAGTATAAAGGTTCATCTGGATCTATGTATAGTATTCAAATCATTTTTTTCTTTTGGATCATCCAAAAAAAAAATTATTTGAATAGTATCCTTGCAATGTGATTGGTTAAAATAACATTACGTGTCGTTTCTATTGATAAACGGTAACGGTTCTATTGAATGGTTCTATTACATGAAAGCTTTTTAAAAACGCGAGGGTTGTGCCAGGCCTGCTGTATTTAAAATTGAATAAAGGTTTAGACTGCATGTTTTACAAAAAAACAGTCAAACTACTTCATGAACATTTTACAGGACTAATTCTTAATTAGGTTACGGTATTTAACACAGTAACTAGTTTTGGCTTTTTTGTTTTGTATTTTATTTTTCTTAGTACATTTTGACTCAGGATATTTCAAATAGCGATGTTAGTTGAGGCTTGGGATTGTTACAACTGCTGACTCATGTTGCTAAACAATATATGGTGCCTTTAACAAACAAAAAGAATGTTAAGAAGTAAATACTTTGTATTAATGGTATGATACTAAAGAAAAAACAGAAAATAATGAAAAAATGTAGAAAATGTTTAGAAATTATGTAATGAAACATTGGGTGGTGAACCACAAAAGAAAAAAATATATGGCGTCTTTTTAAAAGTAAGAGGCACAATTAAGAAATAAATATTGTTTTATAATTATAAAAAACATTGTTAACATAAGCTAGGCCTTCCTTAAAATGTAGTTTGCTTGTTGTCACTTTCACTTAATAGCCATTTCGTAAAGAAGCGAAACTAAATTTGCTGATTGTATTCGTTTTATACTAACCCTGACTCCAACACATTTACGACACCCAAGTATGATGGTGCCAAACATACGCCTACCTGATATGATACATTAAAATATTCTTATACGTCACAATTTTCATAATGAAGTTTACGTACCGTAGGCCTATACAAAGAGTTGTCAGTGCTTGTGAAACTGTGGAAAAAAAGAACGCCCATTGCTTGATTTAGAAGTCATAACTGAACCACTGTACATAAAGTTAACCTATGACAGCATGATAGTCATCAGCTTAATTTACAGCGTTTCCTGCAATATAGCCTTCTGAGGGATTCTCTTCCTTTAGTCCCCGGAGGCCGGCTCTCAAATAAAAAACTAACTGTTACAGACACAATTATTTTATTTAAACATTATTATAAAGGATCAACGAACAACAAAACGTATGCACACGGTCGGGCGAATTTTTCATTCTTGATTCTTGGAACATAAGGAATAACAGTATAAGCCCTTCATCGATGAGTCAGAGTTTCCAACCGTTGACTTCGGCTATTGGACATTATTTTATTGAGTTAAGTTCCTAATAATGATTGAGTTGAGTTGAGTCTTTCTTTGGAGAACTTTATTAAAGATGTATTGTCCCTTTGTCAAATTCCAAAAAAATAAATATTAGAAGATTTCGAAAAAAAATGGGTAATTTTGAAATTTCATAATAGTTATTAACTTTCTCCAAAAATTAGTCGGAAAAAAAATAATTTAACTGAAATACAGACGTTTTTTAGTTCAAAAAATAACTTTGACTTCCAGTCAAAGTTTTCGATCAAAACATATATCTCATAATGCAACGCGCTTGTTTGGCTACTCTGTATGCATAATCATAAAACTTCCTCACGATCTGTGTGAAAACACCTTCTTAACTGTGACGAGTTGTAAACAATCCTAATTAGCATCATGCATAATGCATACTCTTGGTTTGAAATCTTTGTTTACTTTCGCTCGTGACGATTTTCCAGATGAAATGTAATCAAACTAATTTACCCGTTAATTACGTAAAATTGTTGTTTTTGGCACGAATTTTCGACTTAAAGTGAATAACTTTAATATTACTTTGATATGGCCAATTTAAATTTAGAATATTTTGATTTTCATTTTTTTGTGTTGCAAGGGACAATACATCTTTAAGTAAACGGGTTAAATTAACTTCAACGAAATCGTAATGATAGGCCTAAACAAATAATAGAAAATACAGATGTGCAAAAAAGAAAAGTCAAATGGTAAAAATAGTATACTTAAACTTTTGTTTATGTTTGTCTATTTTCTTTCTTATAAAATCTTTTTTTATTATAAAACAAAACTGTTAAGTGGATTCTAAATTGGTTTTATTATATTATTTCTTCTTTGAAATCGTAACAAAAATAACAGACAAAAAAATACTGATATGTCCAAAACAGAAACAGTTATATTTATAAATTGTTTTCTGAATGTTTGTCGATTATTTGTAATCTTAGTTATATTAAAACAAATAATGAAAAAAAGGTGTGTGCCAAAATAATTGATTGATAAATTACAATAATTAAAATGTTCATCCCTTAAGTAGGCCTAACATTCGGCTACATTAGACCTATAGGGCCTAATCATAGTTAGCAGTTGAGGATCCAGAAAGGGATCGTGTGTCGTGTGACGACAGGGCCTAACAATTGTAAGATGGAATGTTTAACTAGAGTTAAGTTATAGAGAACTTAACCAAAACATTCAATCGAATAATGACTTAAGATATTTCTCCCCCTTATAAGTCATACGGGTAGACTCTATTTCAATACAGTACTGGTAGGAGGACTATGATGCCTATATGTTTTCATTACAAAGAATAAATGTTTTATTATGTAGACTTATACCATGTGAAATTCTGCGGTTTTATTTGACATCTGTATGTTACATACAGTATGTGATAATGACAATAACAAAAAATCTTATCTTGTTTTATCATTGTAATCCCGAAATTAAAACTATGAGTTTTATGGAATTATATTTTTAGCAGGCCGACGAAATTATAAAAACAATAAGCCTGAATTCGAGTCAGAATTCGATTAAATGTTTGAATATAATAATGATTTTTTTTTGGCGTGTGACTTTGACTTAAATTTCTTGACAATACTAAAAATTGATAGGGCGCCATCATGCAGTTGACTTTTCATTTAATTTGTCGCGAGTCACAAAAAAAAGTACATTATAAAATCAGCTCGACACACGCCGCCACATTGTCAAGTTCAACCGGCCTAGGCTAGGTAGCGCACACGCAACGAACGGCCAAATTGCAGTGAACTCCGAAAATGCTCACCTCCTTGGGCCCACTGTCCCAGGACAAAAAGTGGGCCGATTATAGCAAACAGAAGTAGGCCTAACCTCGTAAGTAGGCTTTTGTCCTTTTTATTGCTTCATTCACAGACATTTTGCAGGTTAGGTGTGTCCATGATATCAACACAATGGATGCATGGCTCACACCGGCATTTAATTATTAAAATTACACGGAATTTGGATTTTAATAATATTAATAAAGAAATCCTGTGTGTATAACAATGTCAATAACATGCAGAGAAACATCCATTCAACCTATCTAGGCTAGCCTAGTCTAGTCATTCAATGTACAGGTTAATACCAGATAGAGGTCTAGCCTAAGTTTAACGTTACATAAAGGAGTGGAATACAGATCACTCCAGTTGCTGCTAAATATTCCGGCCGCAGTTATGAAGCCTGATAAAAAAGGCTAATAATAATAAGATGATAAGAATCAATCAATCGCAACTAAGGTTCCCTTTTTTATTATTATTATCATTTTTAATTGATTATATTTATTGATTCATTCATTATTAGTTGTGTGGGTGCAAGGCATTTTTTCCTTTTTAGACATAAAAGTACAGTTAAATGATTTAATAATTTATAAAATGTAGCTTCCTACAGTGATGATTGAATAGCGACGGAGTACATAACATTGCGAGATGGTGGCCGGAGTGATTTGCTACCAGGAGTCCAGGATTACATTAATTTTATTAGTAAAATGCTTCTCGGGTTTAACCATGCATACATACAATAGTAATACTAACATCGAACAGGGCTAGATGTTAAGAAGACAGATGTAAACAGGAAACTCAGTCTGCCAATTATTTAAGTCACCACTTTATTTAATGCAGTTCAAAAGTCCAATTTCTAAACAAAATACTGATATTATAGTCCATAAGAGTATTACTATCATAGAGTATTACTCCATGTATTTTACATCTCCCCCTGCTCCATGGAGCACTGTATACAAATATTGATTTTTCAACCGATTTCAGAAGTGTGAAATAACTAAAGTATCTGATTGAATTTGATTTCTTCCAGTTTATAAAGCAATTATTCCATGTTTGACATGGCAGCTAATGAACCAAAGAATTGTGCCCTATTATACGTTTTGTTAGGTTACAACAAACGCAAAACAATGTAAAATTCACTTGGAACATTGCAACTGTCATCATGACTTGATGAAACTTGTTGGGCTAGCTTTGGCTTTTGGTAAACCAGAGGTGTAACCAAAATTTACATTTGAATATAGGGTTTCTAGGGACATATCTTGTTTTAAACACTGTTAAATAAAGCATGTGAATACAGTAATGTAATGGTCTAGGCACAGATCTTGTTTTGAACACCGTTAAATATTCCTGTATGTTGTAAAGGTTTTACTACTAGGATCTATGAGGTTAGATTGCCCAGCCCATTTTTATTAGGCATTAAAGTGTATGCTGGCCAATTAAACAATTTGAGGCTTACATGCCTGCTTGTGAGTTAAGTTCATCGGATATTGTTATTGTTCAGTATCTGTATCTAGACAGCCCTGTAAACTCTAATAAACACTATTTTTTTCTTTCTTTATAGGAAAAAGGTAAATGCAGATGGAAATGACATAACCATCATAATTTAAACATTGTCCAATCAAAGGTAATATATATTTATTTTACTGTACATTTAAAATAACTAATTTTATGTATTAATTCAAAATATTATTTTATATTTAAATTTTCCAAACATTTGTGTGTATCTTCTATTGTTTTTTTTATCAATTTTGTCAACTTTTATTTAAATTTTTTGTTGGATATATTTTTATAATTGGTTGATGACACCTTATACATTTAAACTGCAGTGAATCATACGTGTAGTATAAAGCCTTCTACACTATCAAACTTTATGTGACAACAAAATGTGATGTGCCCATACAGTATATTGACATGATGATGTCATATCACTACCATATTTGAGCATAATCACTACCATATTTGAGCATATCACTACCATATTTAGGCATTCACACATTCAAACTGGTTTATAGTGAAGACAGCGCTTATCTAGTTTTTGGTTCACTGCAAATTTAGGATCAAGTTTAACTATAGTAGGCAAATTTAGGATTATCTAGTTACTATTGCTACACAATTAACTAGTAAACATGAGCAATTGCTTTTGTTAATCAACAATGAAACTTTATCCACAATAGGTTGATTGACATCAGTAATGTCAATCAAATCATAATAATTCTGTCTGAGAAGTTTTATATTCATACCTGATGTAGGGTGTAACTTTTTCTATATATTATCAATATTATCATTGCTAACTGTAGCCATGTAAAAAATCTCACCTTTATACCAAAAATGCATCTGTATGGCTGAAGATGCATAGTGGCATCCTAACTAGGAATTACAGTATACTGAAAATAAATGACTGTGTTGAAAATTCGATTGTAAAGTAAAAAGTAAAAAGTTGAGATTTAACTGGTTAAATTTCCCCATAAATCTTTGCTACATACACTATCAAACCATGGAAAGAATATTTCCTCCATGATCAAACTAGTTTGACAAAAAAAATGACGTGCCCAAATATGGTAGTGATATGACATCATCACGTCCATATGGGCTAATCACATTTTTTTGTCACATAAAGTTTGATAGTGTGGACAGAGCTTAAGCTATTTAAAATTACAATGTAAAGGATTGGACAAATTTGATGCAGATGTTGACATCAGTTTTACTAAGTGATTCAGTATTATATACCCTTTGTAGATGGAAAGACCTCGGACTGTGAACGCATTATGTACTTTATCCTTTAAATCCTTCATTTTGAAAAGTATCCAGCATGGCTATCCTGTAAAACAAAACTACAGTGCAGTATTCATCAAAACTGAACCATTTTCCAGTAAAGCGTTTAAAGTTCAATAAATAAATTTGATAAAAACGAAATCTCAAATGTGAACAGGGATTGTGTAGAACTTAAGACATAATGGTCACTCTGGATTATAACCTACAGTATAGCAGACAGGGATAGATTCCCACTAA
This sequence comes from Antedon mediterranea, assembly GCF_964355755.1. Taxonomy (NCBI): domain Eukaryota; kingdom Metazoa; phylum Echinodermata; class Crinoidea; order Comatulida; family Antedonidae; genus Antedon; species Antedon mediterranea. The sequence goes on from NC_092675.1 coordinate 23,825,775, forward strand.
TGATGCAATTCAATTAAGGATGTAAGTTCAGCGCATTCGTTTTAAAATCCTGTTGCTGACATATAAGGCCATCAACGGATGTGCTCCAGCCTACATATGTGACATATGTGACCTCATTACTCCGTCAACAAACTCTACGCTTCGTTCATCCAGCAGACTTCTTCTAAAACCTGGACCCCGTTCCGGTTTTACGGTGATCATGCTTTCGCTGTCGCAGCCCCAAAACTCTGGAACACTCTACCCCTCGAAATACGCTCATCAAAATCTGTAATCACATTTAAAACTAAACTCAAAACTCATCTCTTCAGAGAAGCATAATCACACGCTACTACTTGCACAGATCTTGGAAAACACAGCGCTTTGAAACCTTTGTCTCTTGCGCTTTATAAATGTTATTTATTATTATTATTATTATTATTAAGTAAGCTAAACACATGTAATTTTACAATCACAAGCAATGGATTATTCAAACAGTCGCTTGTCATTGGTTACGACCAGTCTAGTGGGAACCTTGTTCATAATCTATAATTAATTAAATTATCAATCCTGGACCTAGATTGGAAGCAAGCAAGGTAACACCATCCAAGCTACAGATTCACCCAAACACTGTAAATAAACTTGTAATATTTGCACTGAGGAAGGGTTAGTGTTTTTAAAACTTTGCAATATTTTTGTGGATGTTTATTTTACTTTGAATATAGTTTTCATAGTTTTTGCTTATTTATTTGTAACTCCATTGAGATCCAGCCACTGAGATACCCATATTAATAATTAATATTACTGTCATTTTTTCAGTGTGCCTTTTGATAAACATATTTAATATTTAAATTAATTCTTTATTTTCATTTCTTTCTGTTAAAAGCTCTAATTGTGTATTATAGATCAGAAAGCAGTGTCTAAAAATAGTAGTAAAATTGTCCTTTTAGTATCCATGGTGTTTTATTATTAATACTATGCTATATCATAATGACAACAAACTTTCTTAAAATAAAATGTTGATTGAAATTTCAGATCTGCTCGATATAACATTATAATTAATTTATACTGGATACATCAATTCAACCAACCTATCACTTACAAACTACTAGGTAGCCTTTGAATTGCATCTAATAAAATGTCAAAATCCAAAATGTTTGGAAATGACATTTAAACCTGTTTGCAATCAGAAAAGTACAATCTATCTGAAGTACAGTTAATAGGCCTACTACTAAACAAACAACCTATTAATTATGAAATCTACTGTAAAATTAAATATAGCTAGGGGGATTGCAAAGTCTTATTATATGTAGGTCTTGGAATCTATGCATTCTTTCTATAATATAGTTAGGCCTATGGGACTTAATCATTGATACATGAACAAATCCTTTTGTTTGAAAGATATCAGTTGTTTCTGATCTGATATTGATAATGTTATTTAAATGAGTCCAAGGGTAGCCTACATTTATATTTTGGTCTTGATGATGTCATGAACAGAAAGAAAGTGCTTGTTCAAATATTGATACCTGTACTGTACTGTATGTTCACAAGTACGGCTGGCATAAGCCTTGCTTAACTTAAGCCTCAGCATTGTTAAATCCACTAACAGAATCTACTTAACTAATGCCACAGAGCTAACTCCAGGGATGATTGAATAGCCTTTATTTCAAATTGGCATACACATTTTATACAATATTTTATATAGTATATTTAATGTGAAAGTAATATTGACTTCTAGAAAATTGATGGAATAGTTCAGTTGACAATTTAGACAACAATGTCACATCAACAACTCCCTGGTCACATACAGTAAAACGTTAGTGTCTGTAGTGATGCACGTATTTTGCACATGAGGGAGTATTATTGTCATCCAGATGTCCTCATCAGAAATTCCTAGGTATCATAGGGCCTGTTTCTATTCTATTGAAAAATAAAAAAAGAATGTTTTTTTTGGTAACCAATTTCGGCAGTTGTTTTTGATAATAAAGATCGCGTTGCAGCTTAATTTTTACTCCAATAAAACCGGTTCTGTTTCATGTGCGTTCGTTATGAATGACATCATTATATACCACGGTTCATTAGGCGGAAGCGCAATTGGATCGAGGTCATGTTTACTTTTTTTCGCATAGCGATCCCCAATAATTGCATCCATTTTGTCATAGAGAAGGAGCAGGTAATCCTGTCATTATTACCTGAAACGCTATTGTGGTTCTTGGTTAAAGTATAGTTACGTCACACCCTCATAAATTGTCAAGTTGAACTCGTATTTCAAAAAGGTTCATTGCGATCGAGACCGGAATTAATTGGGGTTTTTGAAACCGTTTTTAAGATCGGTTCTTTTTGATAGAAACCCATTTCTGGTGGCAAGAAAAAAACGTTCTTGAAAAGAACGGTATTCAAAACTGTATTTTCTGCTCAATATAGACAGGCCCATACAGTATGTCTTAAAATAAAACCAGGTTGCTAGATTTTTAAAAGACTTTTTCAGATGCCTGGTTTGTAGGTGATGAGTCAGTCAGTAGCAGAGTTGTTGTTTTATTCTACACATCATAACACCTCAATTGAACAGTAAGGTCAATGTAAATTAATTATTTCCTTACTTCTTATCAAGTTATGATTTGGGAATACAAACATGAGTACTTACTTACTTTTATAAAATAAACTACAGTGTGTCGCACAGTTAACATTTTTCATTATTTCTGACTGCTGCAAAAAATTATATAAAACATTTTAATACTGGTAAAATGTTTATCAGAAAAAAAACTGACACAGAATTAAAAGGCTGCAAAAATAAATTGACAGTTTTTCATTGTTAGGCCTATATTGTATGTACCCATAATTAAAAGAAGTGTTTACAGTCCTACATGTGTTGGGCACTGTTATTGCAGCGTTGTAAATTTTGTATTTAGTCACTGTTATTAATTTCATTATTGCACTGCGCATAGCTGGAATGACTATTTGAGATTACATTCATTGTATTGAAAGCTGTTTAACTTCACAGCAAGGATATTATATGATGAGTCACATATCAGTTAGCAAATTTCTCGCATTGTAATAGATGCTTAAGCGTCGATTCTCTCTCGTAAACCATATCAAAACAGGATGCCTATTTTATCAGATTTTACGTTAATATTCACTTTTAACTCATCCGTTGTCAATTTGTTTTATTCTACGATTGGCTTGACACATGTACCATTTGCAGCAGCGTAATTGATGACTATTAATTCCAAATAATTAAATTAGAACTTTTTATATACAATACAAAAATAATAAATAATAACATTTAAAAGAAGAACTTCCAAATACTGCTGCATACTTTTTAATTATTTTAATATTACTGTAAGGATCATCAAAAAATGAATTGATATAAACAGGCCTTGTCTTTTGAAAATAATAGGTGTGCTACAAATGCACTCCTCAATACGTTAATATATAACTCTCAATACAGGAGTGCTGTACAGTAGGTGTGCTGTTTGTATTTTGGTGTGTAGAAGTTTACCAAATTTAAGCTTGTTGTAAATCGCAAGAGCAGTTTAGTAGTGTGTTAGGTGAGTGGTCACACTCGCATGCCTTAAAAGACAAGGCCTGATATGGCATGCTATTGAATAGTTCATGGCACTCGTTAAAGAAGGGAATTCAATGTTTTAATAAGCTTTTGTGATATTGGTTTAATCCATAAAATCAATGCATTCTGGTGACAATTTAACTTGAAATGTCCTCTAAATTTTTGGATGCCATCTTGCAAACACTCGCTTTACAGGCATCAATATAGAGAGTTAATATGGCAGCTATTCTGAAAATTATATTTTAAAAAATGGCCACAAAGATGGAGTAAAAACATATTCCTCCCTCAATACAACCTCTCCCCCCACCCAAAAAAAAATATATATATACTCCATTTTGTGACATACTGTATTGATCTTCACCAAAACAAACTTGCATAAATTTGCATATAAAGTAAATTAGCCAAAAAATATGATAATTTACATCCTTCACCCCTCCTTCTCCCCACACTAATATAAGATATGTCAAAAGCTATTTGACGCCTAAGTAGATTAGACCCATTCTGCACTGGTTCAGCATCTAAAATAAATGTGTCTATATTATTTATGAATATAACCCCTACTTATTCAGTGTATTATTATTAATTAGTAGCATTAATTATATCAGCCATCTGTTTAGGTTTTCCATATCAGGCTGTTTAGGACTGTCAACATAATATCCATGCTATTTGTAGACTGGGTCATTATCCTAATACCTGTAGTAAACTGCCTCTCTTTCCCTCATCTATGGATAACTGTATCAGATTTTCAAGGTCGTTTGCTTGCAGTAGTTGCATAAATTATTAAGTATTCTTTGTTTCAATATGCTAATACATACAGAACATTTTTTTTATTTATGGATATTAATAAATGCTGTAATATTACTTGACTGAAATCTGAAATCAAAATTTAGTTTAAAAAAATAGTGTCAAAAAATAAATTTTAATAATCCGTAAACAAATACAATACGTTATATAGGTTATATAACAAAAATAAAAACTATACTAAATTATTATTATTTTTTTTTACAATTACTGGGCCTATACTAAAATTTTAATAATGAAATGAAATTTGCAAAAATAGAGAACAAAATAATGTAGTGAGGACAATCGGTCAACCCTGACTGCGGGTTGATAGGCCTGGTACATTCGTGTACAGTAGGGCTTCGTATCATGATCTTAACAGATTGTTCCTGCCAAAAGTGGTCATGAATATTAACAACATTGTCACAATGTTAATATTCATGACTTTTATGATTGTCATTGTTTTAAATACAGTACTCCAATGCCTTCGGTCAGACTGGATTCACCAATGTAAAAGAATGTGCACTTAAAATCACAACCAATAATATATTAATCCTGGGAATTAAAAACATGGTTTCTTTAAATTAAATCATTTTAGATCCATATTAATGACTTCTATTAAAACTGGACATACATTATACCCTCCCAGAGTGTATTGGCAACAGTCTTGAGTTTTATGAGCATTTAAAATATGTATCTGGTAAAGACGACAACGAGAATATTGTATTGTTTCCACCGTCAAATAGGGTATCTATTCCCAAACAATAAAATCTCATATGCAAAATAGTAATATATTTCATGAGAACCATTTCTGTACCCCCCAAAAAAACCTTAAAAAACGGAATGTTTTGGCCCTTTACACTTCACACTGTACTTCAAACAAATATCAAAAAATAAATAGTGTGAAAAATTACATCTGATACCTTGTGTACTTTTTGCTTGCCTATACTATTATGTAGTGAGGTGATTGTATACATTGTGAATTGCACTGTGTGATGATGATTGATGTTAGGAAATTTGGTATGCCAGTTATTTTTTAAGGACACTAGTAGTACTTATAAGGAAACAAATGAGAATCATGATGATGAGCTAAACAGGCAGCTCACAGTCTTTATGTTTGCTATTGGCCTGTTTTTGCTGCAAAATTTTATATTTTGTATACACTGTACAAAATACACCAGTCATTGTATTTTATTATTTTTTTGAACGAAGAATATCAAGATACCAAACTAGGTGTTACACAAATATTTTATAATCATAAATGTACAAATATTTTGTATTAAATAAATTATTGATGACGATGAACATTTTTTATATATTCACTTGGCTTTTTCCTCTTGAAAATATACCTTTCAACTTTCACCTCATGAAATTATTTGTACCATTTCACTCATAAACATTCATTATTTGTATACCATTCAACACTAATACCAACACCATATATCTCTATGCCAACACCAATGCTTTTTACAATGTTGTATTATGGAAGAAAAAACATTTTTAGTAACTATATTAAATAAATGTTTACAGTATTTTTTAATTGGTGTTTATTCTTGATTCTTCTTGATCTAGGTTTAGCTTCTAGAACTGTTTACATGTTGAACTTGCAGCTTTTTTGGATTAGAGAGTTGAAGCAGGTTTCCAACAGCACATTAACATTAATTAATAATTAATTGTATATTATTTATTTTCCAGATCATAACTCAAGATGGGTTGCTGCAATAGCTGCAGGAAGCGCTCTAAGTTAAATGAATCTGAAAACCCAATGAACTCTTCACTGGCACCCATTCCAGAAGAAAATGCATTCCTACCACTGGAGACAATGACCAGTACACCAGGTCTTCGCAGAGAAAGACTGGATGGCTACATCACAGGTTCCAATTTATCAATATCCAAGAAAACTAACTCTAACTTGTCAATCGCCCTTAAACGGATGTCTGGTGCGAGTTTCTATCGTCTTGCCAGAGGAGGGGACAGCGACTACAATCTGACAGATGATGAGGGCAGTGTCTGGACGTTGGCATCTTCTACCATGGACAATCCAGAAGTCGATGACCCAGATTATGCTGCTGATGTCCTTGCCAGTTTACATCTAGGTCTTATGAATGGCCTATATACAGATTTCACTATTGCTACAAGGAACCAGCAGTTCCACTGTCACAAAGCCATTTTGGCTGCTGCCAGTCGATATTTCTCGTTAATGTTTTATGAGAAGAGGAAAGAGAACGGTAAAACGGAAGTAGTTGCTTGTAAACCTATCAGTTATATCGACCTATCAAACATTGCCCCTCCCATCATGCTCACTATTATTGAATATATATACACGGCAAAGATAATAATGTGTTTAGAGACTGTACATGATTTGCTGGTTGCTTCTCAGTTATTCCAATTAAATTCAGCAGAGGAAGCTTGTAGAGAATTCATTGAAAGAATCGAAGCTTCAAGTCGATTCAGTGATGATGAAATGATCAAAAGGATCCAACCAGAGTACACATTCAAACAACCTTTTCATGTCAATGAAATTCTCCTTGGATTGAATAACCAAAGAGTAGAAAAGAAATTTACAGATATTACCCTTAGTTGCGACGATCAAGAGTTTGCCTGTCACCGTATTGTACTAGCCACTATACATCCAACATTAGAAGAAAAGATGAAGACTGTAAACATGGATAATCAATTAGTCTTTAAAGGTATATCAGCCTCTGTGTTAAAAACTCTAATCGCGTATACATACACCTCCAAGTTGGAGATCAATGCTGACAATGCAATAGATGTATTACGTTTGTCTTGTCGTCTACAACATACAACAGCTATCAGAAAATGCAGCGACTTCTTAAAGTCTTCGATCAACTGTGCCAACTGTTTATCCATTCAAGAAGCCGCAAGCAGTGAACACTGTGAATACTTGAACAGAATGGCGCTGAAATATGCGCTGCGAAACTTCAAAGAAGTTATTAAACAGAAAGCATTTGTAATCATGCCATTAAAACAACTGTTGCGTTACCTTGGTGACAACAGCCTGAACGTACATGCAGAACAGGAGGTCTTTGATGCGTTATCAATCTGGGTGAACCACAGTCCTGAAAGTAGAAGCAAGTACGTCTGTGAAATTCTAACACGTGTACGTCTACTTTTTGTCGATCCAAAATACCTAAAACAGACCATCTTACAGAGTGATCTGATAATGAACAATGTAGATTGTGAGAAGATGGTAACTAAATCAGTTGATGTACACCAACAGATCAGAGATGGCAGAAATTGTTCTGACTTGAGGATAAATGCAAGGAGGTCTTATGGAGAAGTCTCGGTTGTAGTTGGAGGAAGGTATAAGAATGGTGAATGGATAAATGATGTGTGGTATTATGATCATGTTAAGAGGAAATGGATTGCCATGACCTCTTTACCAAGTGGCAATGAAGAGTACAATGTGATATCATTCTGCAATGACATTTATGCTATCGGTGGCATTAACAAATTTGGAAATGTTGTGTCTGAAGTGTGGCGTTATGATACACTTTTCGACGAATGGACTCGCGTAGAAGATTTAAATGCACCAAGAATTGGTCATGGTGTTGGCATACTCTTCGACAAAATATATGTTGTCGGAGGTCGCGATGGTTACACTGGAGAAAGTACTAATGAAATGGAGAAATATAATAGAAGAACGAATGAATGGAAGATTGGTGAACCTATGACTTATGGCGTGATGAATCCAGTTGTTGTTGCTCACAGTCGCAGACTTTATGTGATAGGTGGTAGGCACGAGGACGGAGACATTTTGTTTCAATGTTTCCACCAAGATAAAAATACTTGGACAGTCTTAACGCATGTCGGTTTGTTGTATGAGCCACGGATTGCTGCTACTATAAAAAACAAAATCTATCTAGTTGGTGGCAAACAAGAATACAATGTACATATTTACGACCCAAATAAAGACAATTTGACAGCAGCAGGAGAGATGCCACATGCAGAAGCTCATGCTAGAGAACTTTACTCTGGTACAACCACCAACAAAAAGCTGATTGTCACAGGTGGTCATTGGGCAATTGGGACAGCTGATGACCCTTTAATAATTGCAACGAACAGTGTAGAGCAATATGATCCGGTCACAAATGACTGGACAGTGCTGGGTCCAATGCCAAGGGCCCTATCACAGCATGGATGTGTTGCAATTAAGAAGTTTATTGGCTTACCGATGCCTACATCATGGTCGTCTAAATCGCCATTCCATGCACCTACCAATTAATTGCAAAACTTTTTTTCATTCATATTATAATTTTCCATTCCACATCATTGCAAACATTTTTTTATAATATCATTTATTTTGTTTACAAACTGTGCTGCTAAATATGTGCTACATATTTTTTTTTTTAAATACATACCAATCCCTGTCTTTCATAATTTTAAAATTTTCTAGAGTAACTTGTGACCAATGTCAGAGATTTATATTCCAGTTGTGAACTTTAAAGTAAAGTGACACAAATATAAGCACGTAACTCCTGGGAATAATAGCCCACCTCAAATGTAGCTTTCAGTACGTAATAACCCACTTCTTGGTTCTTTAAATATGCCAAGCCAAACCTGTATGTCATCCTGTATGGCATTATACTCATTTCAGTAACGGTAAATTAAGCAAAATTTGTCCTGTGCAAATTCACAGAATAACCTTAATCCCTCCATGTTCACCTTGCTAGATGATTTTCCCTTGTTTAAAAATTATTTATCTTAATGAATGCACTAGAGTAACAGTGATTGTACTTACCTACTTGCTATAATAGAGATCATTGTTTTAAATTAAGGTATTGTATAGTAAGAAGCATACAATGGGAATAATTGGTTTGCATTGCAAATACAAGATAACAGGCTATATTGTTTTTACTGAGTATATAACTGGGTTCATAGTTTGATGACAAAAATCATGTAAAATGTATTAGAAATAAAAATTATGTAGAAATTATAATATGTAATTTAATATTAAAATGTATCAGTATTATAACTTAAGGCCTAAAATATCATGCTTGTTTGGTATCTCACCCACAGCCATGAACATAATTATACGGTTAAAATATCATGTTTGTTTGCTATCTCACCCACAGCCATGAACATAATTATACGATGGTTGATAATTGTATCTGTTTTCTATTTGACAATGTATAAAACTGTGTTTATAGATTTCTAAGGGTATGTTCACATGTACAATGAAATGTTACAAAGTTTTCACAAGAATTTATTAATGAATTGCAATAAATACAGATGTTACATTTTCGGGTCTTTCACAGTTCCCGTCCGGTGCAGAAAATGCAAATGAACGTAAATGTTTTTTATGCTATGCGCATATCGATTGGTGCATAGCCGCGTGTAGCGTCGTGAAAACGAAACATTAATGTTTGATTCGCCGGACCGGAACTGTGCTGGAACAGGTGTGAAAGACCCTTTAATCTTCTATACCACTGTCTAGGGCCCTAATTCTCTTGCTACGCCAGCATTATGCCGTACCTAAACATACCCTCGAGACTAACATTAACAAACAATATGTACAGGTTTCAATTAAATGGACTGTGTAAATGTGCGTTATGCACGTTACAAACTTGCTTTATGAATTGCTAAAGTTTACCATTTTACAATGGTATAGTGTATTTACGGTTTAGGATGGAGTACAGGATATGCTCCCTCAATTCAAATATGGTATTCCTTTCAGTGTAATATGAAAAATTAGAGATTCGTAGTAGACATTTAACATTTCTCTAAAATAAATCAATGTGTAATACTCTATGGCATAAAATATACCTGACATCTTGTGTTCATTCAGACAAGAACATTTCATGTCAGAAAAGGTGCTTTTTAGTCTGTGGTGTGTTACCATTTAATTCACATTGCATGTTGCAGCTGTGAGTATGTGAATTTCTTTAGGAAAATTGGAATGAAAAATGCACAGTATTCAAAATACTATAGACTCACAGCAGGCTTTAGAAACTGTTAACTTTAATTAAATTTGAGTGCTGTAAAATTTTTTTTTTTTAAATACACACACTCTGTAGCTCAGATCATGTCACACCATGGAACTAACTCCTCATATTAAAAGTCTACACAACGAATAAGTTTTTACTACCCATTAAGGCATCTGAGAAACAGAATGTGTGCATTGTTGCTGCTTGTTTTTGTGCAAATATGAAATTATAAATAAAACACCGTCCTTTATGTTGTCTGCTGTATAATACAGTACAACATTATATTTAATTCTAGTTTTTATAAGAAAAAAATACTAGTCTGTAATATCGCATTTTTTTAAAAAAAAAGTTTATTTTCTTATTTCAGTAAATTTAGACAATTAGACTAATGTTGAATAATACTCTTAATTTTTAGTTAAACAACTGGTTCCTTGAAGAAAACATTTTATTAAGAAGATTTTGTGTTTGTGTGTTCAAAGAAGGATTTAAAAAATGTAGTTTAGTGGGCAAGAATTAACAAATGTTATTAAAAATGGTTTGGTGTAGATTGGTTGTGAAGTTTATCTCAAAACTGACCGCCTTTTACAGATAAGCTATATAATATCTGTGTTTTCAAATTATTATATGTATTTTGTGTGTGTAGGAATTATAAATGCCTTGTTAAGTTAATGATTGTAAGACAACTACCTACCTATTCTAGGACAATAACCCCTGTAAAACAATTAGCCCTCCCGTAACAACTATTTCCCCCCCCCCCTCCCGTAACAACTATCCTACCCCCTCCCTTAACAAACAACTATTCCCCCTCCCGTAACAACTATCCCCCTCCCGTAACAACTACCCCCCTCCCTCTCCCCCTCCCGTAACAACTACCCCCCCCCCCCCCTCCCCCTCCCCCTCCCGTAACAACTATCCACACCTCCCGTAACAACTATCCACACCTCCCGTAACAACTATCCACACCTCCCGTAACAACTACCACACCTCCCGTAACAACTACCCCCCCCCCCCTCCCGTAACAACTACCTTACCCTTACTCTAACATTAACAGTAATAGTCTGTCAGAAGTAGATGGTATATGGTTTATAATTTTAGCTGTCTAAAGGGGAGCACATGACCATTCTACTCCTAACCATGGAATCTCCCCTGGCTAGTTGTCTGGTGTTAGTAATGTCCTAATAGGGGTAGCTGCCTTATTAAGTTAGCTATACCCATTAGAGGTACAGTAGTACAGGTATTCTAGTTGTTTGCACTTGTTATCTGATAACATTGAATTATTTTTGACATTGCAAAGATTATATAAAACTATTTTACTTGTCTACTTTTTATATTAATTATACTATAATACAATAATGCCTTCCATTAAGAACACAGGAACCAAAGGTTTTCTTATTTTTATACAGTTTGTGCTTATTAGATTTAAGTTTATTTTGAATTGAGAGGCTGTTAAAACAGTATAGTCAGGCTGATCCAGGATTTCTGGGAAGGGCTAAACATACAATATTAATAGCCTGTCAAAAACTGAAAATTAGTTCATAATTTTATTTTAGCTGTCAAAAGAGTGAGTGCACATCCCTAGTTTATACCCCCTGAATCCGTTTTGTTCGATGTTTTAACTACTGTATACTGTTTATGGTACATGGAAATGGTAGGGAAATATAAAATACAGTATTTTTTATATTACAAGCGCAATTAATTGAAGTTATATATAAGTAATTTTTTATTCATTAATAATGTTTGCAGCACATGCTATTTTTAGGTTTATAGAAATACTAAGCATTGTAGTAGGTTGAGGAACAATGGTTCAGTAGTGTTGCTACTATATTGTAAATTTAAGGGTACACCTTCAGGACCCAAAATGTCCTTGAGAGGATGGTTCTGTAGTGTTAAACATATATTAATCCCCCTCATTAGTTTCACAAGGAAAGTGTCACCTTTATAGGAATGTGTCTCAAAGGAGGCATTCTACTGTACATAAATTACACTGTAGATACTTGCATCTACATCTATCCAGACATCTTATTTTACAACTCCCTGATCTATCTATGTATTTTGGAACGCCACCAAAGTAGTGGCACCCTGAAACCTCTGCACTAGTATTAGATACCATAACATTATTAGTAGGATAACTGTATAAAATGGCAATATATAGTATGTGTGAAATTATTTGTTTTGTATGCACCACATCAGTTTGGGTAACTCTGATACTCTATTGTATATAGATACATTACATACACATGCATAGAAATGTTGTTTAATTCCCCCAATTAAATTGTATATAAAAAAAATTATGAAATATTTGAATGAATCATGTTTGCTAAAATTAATTACAGATGTGTGTGTGCTGTAGCATTGAAATTAAACGGGAATTCTGGTTTTTAAATTGCTATTGTGATTGAAATATTGAAGCAATTTATTTTATTTTTATTTCAACAATATTTTACGAGGTTGCTCTTAAATTAAGATAATGATAAAATAATACGCTGTTTTATAATGCATTAAATACACAGGATTCAATACATTTTGATTTAACAGTTGCAATTTTTAACCCAGAATTCCCCTTTGATATCTTAATTATGTTAATAACTCTGTGAAATTGTAGTCTTCAATATAAAAACAATGTCAGAAAATATAATTGTATATTTAAATATAAAATCCCAGGTATGTGCAATTAAGTCATTCGTTTTGTTACGGAAAGCAACTGTATTTAAGTGTATAATACATTGTTATTTACTTGTGCATTGAGTAGACCTACTTGTTAAACTGCATTTAAGGAAAAATGAATTATTAAAGGTCTGTTCATACAGGCCTACGCACGATAAACAAACTAAATAAATGCAATATAGTTTTTTCTATCTGAGAAAGAATTACAAAAAGTTTTCATCCTAGAACTGTGGGTAACCAATTTATACCATCTTCGAAAAAAATAATATTAATGATGTTATGATCAATTTAAAAAAAAGCTTCACTCTCCATACTGATACATGGCATCATTTATTTGGGTTAAACAAATTATTTTCATTGAAGACCATGATTATGAATGGTATTTGTAAAGTTCTGGGATGAAAACATTACTAATTTCTTTTGTTTTCTGTAGAAAAAAATGTATATTCATCGTTTGTTATATTAAATAGTATAAAAACAGGCCTTAAGAGATTGAAATTACACCTTATATCATGTTTAAAATGTTTGCCGTACACTGCTGCGTTATGCGAGTTTCATTAAATAAATGTGTATCAAATTAAATATGCTTTTGTGTATTTGTGCTTTATTATGGATGTATTTAGTGTATAACCCAAAGGTGAAGAGATAATGACAAGATCGTGGACATTAGATATATCATTGTATTTTTATAAAGAAATACATTTAAGCATGTTACATACATCATCCCAGGTGACAGCTTGGAGGACCAAGAATATGCAGGGAAGAACCAAACGAAAAGGACACACCAATTTAAAAGGAGATTGTAAAATCAGTAAAACACATAAAAATGCATAAAATTTCAGTTTATGGCCCACTATGCGCCGCATATATATCTTGTTATGTTTAAATCGCGCCCTCACTTGTTGGGGCGGCCGCGCGCCGGAGAGAACCGAGTGGTATCGTGGTTGTTGTGTCGTATGTTGTTGTTTTTGTCGGCATCATCATCCTTTTAATCATCAATCAAGCACAAACAGTACATCAGAAAATTAAATAATTGTAATGTAAGTACCGATTCAAACAATACAATTCTCAGATGATGGTAGTTAGACCGATTCGAACTCTTGGCTAGGTCCTAGGACTACTATGCTAGGCCTACCTTTTAATTAGGAAGCAGTCTACTACTAGGCCTAGGCTAGGCCTAGGTCTCGCTAGGAGTAGGAGGGTTTCCGGCCCAGCCAGGCTAGTAGCTAGGGCTATGTCTGCTAGGTAGGCCTCCTAACTAGATAGAGGAAGAGTCATACATCAAAAAATGCATTTTTTATAATTAGTTTTGACATTTAATTTAGGCCTAGGCTTAGCCTAGGACCGGATCAACCCGAGTTTTCGGCATGTATTGAATATAGGACTATTCCATTATTATTTATAGGGGTGTTAGTCAATATGTTGGGTTGGGTGTGCCAGGCTTGTTGAGGCTTCTATTGTTCGTGTCATTGTGCCAATTGTTTTTGTATTTCACTGTGTTTGATAAAAACAAACAAAAAACTGCTGCTGTAGTTAGTCTATGTGTCTGTAAATTATATCGTATTTTACACTATATAGCCTATAGGCCCTAACATGTTTTTTTACCGTCAACCGTTAAATCATATCATGTTTTATTTTACATTTCATGTATTATTATTATATGTTTTTTTTTCTCAACAGCCGAATCAAGTTATATAGCCTCTTACAAATAACAAGAAAAAATACATTCAAACGTTATTCACAATAAGGAATACCATACAGAATAAAACAAATACAATGCCAATAATCTTAATTCAATAACTGATAACAATAACAAACTCCATTATAACATTTCTTTTTCTACTTGTCTAAACATCTTGTTTCTGTCATGTTCTTATTTTCCCTACAATGTTCATTGTATCTGAACTTGATCTGGGATTCTCTGTAAACGTTTCTTTTTTTAAAATAAACAACAACATTTTTATAAATCTATGCCTATATTACATAGATGTTTTCAATCTTCAAAGTACGCCTTCTATTAAAATCTGTTTATCAACTACATTTAGATTGATTTCAATATAAAATATTTAAGTAATTGATATTTACAATCGATCGGAAATCTTTAAAAAACCAATCTATTAAAATTAGACCTACAGTACCATCTATGCTTGATCATTAAATAATTAATATGGATGTTACAATCATCAAAATATGCCTTATATTAAAATGACCATCAAATAAAGTGGAAGGTTTATTCCAGAGTACAGGACCTGGATGTGGTATATGGACACTTAACAGTAAACCACAGTAAGAATGTTGTTGATCCAATAACAGGAGTTTTAAATTAATTAATTAAACAGATTAAGTAAGTTAAAATAGTATATGTTCCTTGTGCCTTATTAAATAATGTTAAAGTTCTTGTGCCTTATATTTGAATAAAGTTTGAAGAATGTATCTTTCGATCTATCGATTTTTTTCTTGTTGTTTGTAGAGGCTATTTGATTCAAATGTTGAGAAAAAAACAAACATGGATGTATTTATATAAATTAAAACATAAATTGGATATTTTATATAAATTAAAACATAAATTAAATAAGATTAAAATATATATAAATCTTTTTCTTGATCTTTTCTTGTTATTTAGAGGCTACTTGATTTAACTGTTCAGTAAAAAAACATGTTAGGGCCTATAGGCTACTGTATATAGTGTAAAATACGATATTATTTACAGACACATAATAAAAGCTATAGGCTAACTACAGCAGCAGTTTTTTGTTTGTTTTTATCAAACACAGTAAAATACAAAACAATTGGCACAATGACACAAACAATAGAAGCCTCAACAAGCCTGGCACACCTAATTAAATATGATGGATTTACCTGAAAGTAATGCACTTGTCAATTGTATGACCCACTATAGGACCCCCAGGAGAGGTGCGTCATTTACAAATAATTACTGACGCAGGGGTGCGTCAAAAAACCTAGATGGTACATCACATCAATGAACAAGGTGTGTCAATGTCCGTCACTTTACCACCCACCATATCATAAACAACATGGTCACACTCACAGTGCGTCAAAATGGGTGCGTCATGGTCACCTAAAGGTAAGTCACATTTTTGGACGCACGGGTGCGTCATGGTATTCAATGGTATGACGCACATCAAACAAATGACGCACCTCTCCCGGGGGTCGTATAGTGGGTCATACAAATGACAAGTGCATAAAACAAATACTTATTAATAATAATTAAATTTAATACCAACATGTAATAATTGTATTAACGCCGTGGATAAAAATACGGTACTGTATCCTAACTTCCGTTTGCTATTACATCATATCAGCCAATGGGGTGCTAAAGTATATATGACTATGGCGTGTGGGACATAATCGTATATGTAAGGACTTTGAATTTGTTTTATAGCGAAAACAGTGATCAACCGCTTAACATTTTTAGCATCGAAAGTTAGGATATGTTACCGTATCTTTAGCCACGACGTTGTAATATTAATATATTGTTATTAATATATGCGGACTTTTTAAAGAATAATGGACCAACTCAAATTTATTTATTGTATTTGTTCCGAGGACACAACAAGCAATGAATCTTGGACAATTTGCTTCGGGTCGATTCAACCACTTCAATTCACCAGCTGATAACCTGATGGTTGTAAATTATCAAAAAGTACATAAATCATTGAAATAGAAAAAAAAAAATTAAAAGATCCTGCTGTGTCAGTCTGTAAAATTGAATTTCTTTTGGAACTTGGTCATCGGTTTTTGTGTCATTTGCTTCCAAAGTGTCTAACCTTCATGATTCCTATGCCAGCTGGAATTTGAATGATTTTCATTTCAGTTCCATGTATTATATCAATCGCACATAACATAACAATTGGAAATTTTTATCTTGCAGGAACTAAATGTGAATATTCATGGGTGATGCCAAGGGCCTAGGCCTGCCTCAGGGTACGGCCACAAAAAGGCAGAAAGCTCATGGTTATGTCTTAGTTGTTGGTCAATATCTCAGGTAATGTACTTTAAGACATCTCACCATTCTTGGGGGAAATGTCTCTTCCCCCCTTTTCAGGTAAACAATCTTGTTCATAGAAATACAGTAGAAACTAGCCTATTATTTATTGGTGTAAAGTAGTTGATTACAAGCCAGTAAATGAACAGCTGAGTATAATTTCCTATACCACTATATTTCGAAGAGGATGGGTTCTACAAGGTAAATTCGGTTCGATTCACTGCTCAGCCATGCAATTGCAACCAAGCCATCATACTTCCAGTTTCAGTGGAGGGCATCCCAAGCATATTCAAATAACCACCCAGTAATTTCAAAGTTATCTTGAAATTTTACATGTGGTGAGGCAAACCAGGCTTGACACACTGGTAGATAGCCACAGATGGTAGTAAAAAACAACATACTGTAGGCCAGCACATCATTAAAGGGCTAAAAGGGTTTCATTATGTAAGCATTTTCAATCTTCATTTTAATAATAATAATAAGTTTTTTTCCCCCCACAGGGACTTGCTTCATGCACAAACTCCAGCATTAGTCAAAGACAGACGATACCATTTAAGAATTTTTAACAAATGTTTTGTTGGAAGAGAAGTTGTTGATTGGTTAATGTTCAATGAAGGTTTAGTTGACAGGTCAAAGGTTATTGAAATGATGACTTTGCTTCAGAAGAACAATGTTTTCCATCATGGTATTTTGAGCATTATTATGTTTCTTGTTAAATTTTCTGCTAAAGTACTACTGTATAAATATATAAATTGAAGGCCATCTCACATAGTTAATAATTATAAAACTTTTTTTAAACTTTCACAATAGAAGGCATTGTCTCATATGAAACCACAAAATATCATATTCACCACATTTTTGGAATACACAACACAATTCTCACGAAATGTAGTGTTAAATTACTTAAATATTTCTAAATAATCAGCTTTTATTTAATAATAATTATCTCTTCTTAATTAGAAAATTATATAAATTTGCATCTTAATCTTTATGAATCATATTCATGTACAGTATCTATAAGGAAATACTTTATTTAGAATGTTTGGGAATTCCCCCTTTTTTACATACCTTAAAATGAAAGAGGATACTTTAGTTCTTTCCACAGGCAAACTTTCAATTTCACAAAAACCAGCACATAATGAGAAAACTTGAAATCCTAAGTCTTAAGACTTGTTTACACTATCAAAGTTTATAAGACAAAAATAATGATGTGCCCATATATATGGACATGATGATATCATACCACTATCTTGTTTGGGCATATCACTACCATATTTGGGCACATCACACTTTTTTTGTCAAACTAGTTTTATAGTGAAGACAGAGCTTTAAACAGAGGTTGTACGGCTGCATAACTTTGTTGTTATACGAATGGGAAATCTTTATGTTGAAAAGAAGAAGTTGTCCTGATAAATCCAAGCTTGTTCCTTACTTAATGTGCTGTTTTACTAAATGCTCTTCAGAAAAACAATACAGTACTGTTTAAAGTCCTCAATGGAATATGAAAATTGATTTAAATGCAGCTAGATTTTCAAGACATATACCTTTTCAATTACTTCCGTCTCATGAAACTAGATTGAAGTGAGTCAATCAACATGACAAAAACAACAAACTTGTCATATATATAAATTATAAAGATGTATTGTCCCCAAAAACATGAAAAATTAAGATTAATTAGATCAGAATTTGAATATGTTATTTTGTAGTTTAATAAAGTTAATCACTTCCATAGAAAAAAAAAAGAAAAAAATATGATGTTTTCACTTATAAAATGACAAAATAAATGGTTAAATTCAACCAAAAATCCATTGGCTGGCAGCCAATTTGACCATTTTTTGCTTTAAATTACATTTTTCCAGGTAAATTCCTTTTTTCTTCCGATCTACTTTTTGGTCAAAGTGTATATATATATTGAATATAACTATTGTGTTATGGAATGGCATATTAAAAAAAAATTGTTTTAAGAATAATTTTTTCAGGGGGACAATACATCTTTAATTGAAAGCGCCATAATAGTTTTATCTTAAATTATCCATTGGCTGGCAGCCAATTTGACCATTTTTTGCTTTAAATTACATTTTTCCAGGTAAATTCCTTTTTTCTTCCGATCTACTTTTTGGTCAAAGTGTATATATATATTGAATATAACTATTGTGTTATGGAATGGCATATTAAAAAAAAATTGTTTTAAGAATAATTTTTTCAGGGGGACAATACATCTTTAATTGAAAGCGCCATAATAGTTTTATCTTAAATTATCAAATTTTGTTTGCACATTTCAGTTACAGATGATCACAGTTTTAAAGATGATTATTTATTTTACCGTTTCCGACTTGATGATAACACGTTTGTTATGAAGAGAGAAAACGAACCGTTCATCAAGGGATGGCACTTGTTTACAAAGTAATTATAATTTTACAAATATCACATTAAACCCTTCCCCTCAATGTTCCCACCCCTCCCCTCAATGTTTGTACCCCTCACCCCCAATTTTATCCAAACACCCCCATCCTTCAATTTTAAGAGCTAAATTTAAATTATTAGATATGTTTGATATCTGTTTTTGACAGAATATTAATTTATAGTACTGAATATAGTATATATATAGTATATATGGAACGAATAAAGATTTGATTTGAATCTGGAACATTGAAAATATGAATATAATTATTGATGATGATAATAATAATAATTCAAAAAAAAAAAAGCTTACATAATGATTTCACTTATAAAAAGATAAATTTACTGGTAAATGTGACCAAAAATCTTTATAGCTGACAGATACTGGACTTTTTGTCAAATTTGTTTTCATAGTGAATAACTGTTATGTGACATTGAAATGGCATACATATTCAACAAAAATATGTTTAATAATTAGCAAAGTTGAATGGATCTTGTAAAATATTTATATTACATTTTAAATTGAAACCAGCAACACTGATATTATATGTCAATTATTTGTTAATATTTGATATCTGATTATTATTTTATTTATGGCATAGTAACCAAAATTGTTTAATAATAAAATAAATCAACAGACAACTATATTCATTTAATTAATTTTAATATGTTTATATGAGAAAAGTTACTTCTAAATTATAAATATAAATTATCTGTTTTGTTATTTCTAAAAGTTTTTAATTTGATTTTTCAGATTGTCCAAATCAGGGAATTCAATCACGTTCCTTCAAAGCAGAGTAGAAAATAGCATCTCATATGAAAAGGTAAACCTTTATATAAAGATGGAAAATTTCCACTTAATTAAATGCAATTACAGTATACCATAGTGTAGATAAATCGGTTTTTTTTTAATTACTGTTATTAAAAATAGAGGTTATACTTTCACAAGAATCATGGATATGTACTTACATGAAAATCTTGCACTCTTATTGATATATATATAACAAATTTATTTTATATATTTATCCAAAAGCAAATTACTGACAAAAATGACAATGCGGTGACAATGAAGATATAAAATAAGCAGAAAGCTAAATCAAAATGATAAAGTAAAACAGCTAGAAAAGTTAGCAGAGCTTTCGTGCAACGCTATCCCTTCATCGGTGCAAGTGATATATTTTATATATTATATATATTATAACATTTCGTGTCTGTGTCTTTGTTTTAAAATTGGATGCAACTTGTCTTTTGTAGTGTTTCTATGGGTCTGAAATGGTTGATTATCTGGTCAAGAAAGGCCAAGTGGGTTCACGTCAGGAAGCGGTCATGCTTGGAAAAGACCTTCTTGAAAGTGAAATTATTCATCATGGTAATATTAATATAATTGTTATTTTTATTTAATTTCTATCATTAATGTGTTAGCATTACAGCTATATTGATGAACTGACTACAAAATGGCTTTGTCTAAAGAAAAGTTATTGGTCAGAGGGTTAGCCCAACTTTGACATAATTGAACTTGTACTCAATGTAGAACCAGTACAATTAAAATTGATTGAAAATGCAGCTGTATTTGCATGAGCAAAAAGTTTGTTGTGTTTTTAAATAAACCTAGTATAGATACATTAAACCTAGTATAGATAAATGAAACCTAGTATAGATAAATTAAACCTAGTATAGAAAAATTAAACCAAGTATAGATAAATTAAACCTAGTATAGATAAATTAAACCTAGTATAGATAAATTAAACCTAGTATAGATAAATTAAACCTACTATAGATAAATTAAACCTGGTATAGATAAATTAAACCTAGTATAGATAAATTAAACCTGGTATAAATAAATTAAACCTGGTATAAATAAATTAAACCTGGTATAGATAAATTAAACCTGGTATAGATAAATTAAACCTAGTATAAATTAAACCTAGTATAGATAAATTTAACCTAGTATAGATAAATTAAACCTAGTATAGATAAATTAAACTTGATTTGGTTAGTTTGTTGTAGAGATATATTGTGCAGTGATAAATCAGTGGATTGTGTCAATCATGGTATCTGTGATAGCGCTAAGTCTGCCCTTTTTAACACTTTATTTTACTTGTTAAAACCATTTTAATCTTTTTGATTCGTGTAAATCTTTATTTTGATGTGTTTTATTTTGCTGTACAGTTTTTATATGTTTCTCCTAAGGGAGGTGAATAAATTTGAATTGAATAAGGAAGTAAGACAATAAACCACTATTCAAAATGTGGTATGGAACCTGCTGTGCTGGAATTGAAAAGATCCTTGTATATTAAAACGAAAAGCAAAAAATGAACATAACATTTACAGTGCGTGCATTGTTTATAGAATACTCTGACTTTGTTTCTCTCAGGTTTTTAATCTAAATTCAATGTACTTACTGTACTATTTTTTAATTAAGTGCATCTTGACAATTTTGTCTTGTTTTTTTTAATGACAGTGAGAGATGAACATCACTTCAAAGATGAGCATTTGGTGTACCAGTTTCATCCACATCTTGAGACTATCAAATTATCTGACCTGTTGAACTTTGACATAAAGCCAATACGAATTTCATCAGCCAGCTCTTCACCAACAATTAGTTATATGATGCAATCTAATAAACTGCATTCACCAAATGAAGATATTTCAATCGGTTAGTTAAACTAATAGTGTTATGGTTATAATTTATAATGATAATTAATTTTGAGGTAAATCATTATTTGTTTTGGTATATCTTTTTAAATCATCATGGCCTCTTGATAGCTTGGCGCAATAAAGATATTTGTTTGTAAATGTGTTTGGTATACATTTGGTGGATAAGCGAAGGACTATTTCATTATTTTGTTTTACTTCTAGAGAAATATCAGAAGTTTTGAAACTACCCATTGTACTCTTAAATTGTTTTTTTTTTTGTCATGTGTGTACTTTCAAATTGTTTACATATACGGTTGAACTATTTGTCTCAAATGTTGTGTATATGCATTTTTTCAGTGTCAATTCCAAGACATGCTTCATTGCCTGGTAATTTTGACGGCTTGTCATTGCGTACCCTTCGAAGTTTCAATATAGATGAGCCAGCTTCCTCGCAATCATCAAACTCTTCACCAAAAGTGTCAGGAGACACCAAAGCACCGCCGTCCGTTCTTCTGCGACAAGCCACAGTAGACGAGCTGATGTCACAAGAATCACCATATATCCGTAAAACAATGACAGTAAGTTAGATTGTTTCTAAAACTCTATCTACACTATAAAAAAATGTGGTGTGCCCAAATATAGTAGTGATACAGTATGTCCAAATATGGTAGTGATATGCTCAAATATGGTAGTGGTATGACATTATCATATCCATAGGCACATAACATTTTTTGTCACAAAAAGACACATCACATTGCAATCGCTTGTAGCAATTACGACATTTTATCATATTTCCAATCTCAATACGAAATCGTGTGTGAAAGCTCACATTAATATTGCAATTCAATTCATTGGCTATTACAATCTTTGTTAATCCTGATCACATGGAAAAAATTGATTTATAAACTCTGTTCACAAAATTTTGTAAAAAGTATTGTAAAAATATTCAACAAAACTTAACCTAGTTTGGAAAATTTTCTTTCTATTTACTGTATCTTATTTTCTATTTTTGTACAAAAATATGAGATAAGATTATAAAATGTTGAGTCCGTTCAGGGTAAGTTATGTTCCTACCCGGGTAAAATAACTAAACTTTATTTAAGGTGGACATATTATGCTCACACCAATTCCTTATTTAGATTACAATTGATTCTTTTCATTGTCAGTCAGTTTTTATATTCATTTTCATATGCTTGCATTTTGTGTTCGTTGCGTCAAAGCAAACTCTGATCAGAGCATGGCTTCTCTAAGAGTATTCTGAAACCATCTCCTGTCATCCTACTGGCTTGCTCCATAGAGCCAAACACATCTGTTATAGTCTTTTCTCATTTACATCTTGGTATTCCACTTCTTCTCTTCCCTGGAATATAAGCCTCCAACACTCTCTTCTTATACACACATTATTTTCCTTGTTCATTTCAGATTACAAGTGATTCTGTAGGGTATGGTTTTATTGTACGAGGTAGTGCTCCTTGCTACATACAAACAGTGGATCCGACCGGACCAGCAGCTGAAAAGGGTCTAAAGGTGCGTCAATATGTCTCATCCGTCAACGGCCATGATTGCCTTAAGATGTCGCATCAAGAAGTTGCAGATCTAATCCTAAAGCGGCAAAACGAGGTTACTCTCGAAATCATGACCCATTTCAGAGATGCCTCGAAAACTACATGAACAGCTACAATGAGATTGTATGCTACATTTGTATTACTGTATTCCAATATTACAAGGTAACTTCTCATACGTAGGGCAATTTCAGGTAAAATGCAGCCAAGTGGTATTACATAAATTCTTGTCACTTATTTCAAAGAGACACAATTTGTACACAAATTATGTACAAACCCAGAAAGTAGAAACAAATGCTTTTTTCTTGTTTGCTACATCAGTGACAATTCAAATTTTAAAAAAAGGAAAGATGTTCAATTGTTGTATATTCTGTTACATGCATTAGATGTATAGGATTGTTGGACCAACTGGTTATTAACAAGGGCATTGTCCATAGGACTCAACTGATTCCATTCATAATGCAATGGATCAAAGGCTGTGAAATATTTATACTTATTAATTGTGATCCAAAGAGTGCATATGTTACAGATCAAATTGTTATGAGTGTATCATATATTTTGGAATCATTATGTAAAATTGTAAGATAAATCTGTTGATGAAACATCGATATACAACACAATGATTCTAAAAGGATGATATATTCATAAATTTTGGGCAGCCCTTACAATATGGTAGATAAGAAAAAAGATTTTTAGAAAAAGGATTCTTCTACCTCTGTTTCGACAATCAGAAGAATTAATGTGAGGAGTGCCAGCAAAATGTTAGGTCGGTCATCTAATACACTATTGTCTAAAGCCTTGTCTACACTATCAAACTTTATGTGTTAAAAAAGTTTGATGTGCCTATATATGGTAGTGCTATTTTTAAACATGGTAGTGATATGACATTATCATGTCCATATATGGGTACATCACATGTTTTTGTCACATAAAGTTTGATAGTGTAGACAAGGCTTAAAATGCTGTCAACGACTCTGCGAGTCTTATCTTGTATATGCATATTAATAGATATTCGTAATTAGATTGTATAAGTAGTGCCTATGCAATAACTTCCATGTTTTAATAAAACATTTTTCAGATTTTAAAATAGAGCACAAATCTTAAGCTGGTGACTTAATTGAATAATCTCTATCTTTGATAACATGTTGAGGCTTCCAGTTTTGCTATAAACTTCTTCATACTTAAAATATATAATATAGAAAGATTATAATCATGTGTAGGAGTTTTTGTCAACCTCCTTACAATCTTGAAATTCTGTCGAAACAAGAGGTTTATTTTGTAAAGAGATAATTCAATTCATGAAACCGTAGTAAATTTGTTTTTTGGACAATTCTAGAAACTTTTTGTTGGATGCATTTGTAGCAGACCCCACAACTACTATAGATTGTAAACTGTCAAAAATCTTACAAAAATAAACACCCTTGTCTCAAAGTGTTTTTTCTTTCCAAAAGGTGTCGGATTAGAAGTATTTTAAAGAATAGAAATTAATGCGAGGCCTTCAAAATAAAAGTCTGGTTTTGGGAGTTTTCAGTGTGTACTGAAAATTTATTCAAAGGTAACTTTATTTTAATGTTGATTCTTTAGGATGTATTTGTTCATAGTATTTTACTGTATTTGGTTTTGGGATACTAGTATTTGTGTTTCTGTGCATAATAATCATATAAACAAAAAAAATATTTATTTTCATTTGGATGCCAATTCTATATAACTTTATATTTAGTGTGTGATATAAGCTGATTATTTTATCGACTAAATGAATGGTTTATAATTAATTATTCCAACATAGGAAAACGAATATTGTTTAATTTTAGAATAGATTTTAACTACTCTAACAATAATAATATTGTATATTATTTTATGGTTGAAAATATACCTACAATTTATTTACGAAGGCCAGTTCGTTTATATTCCGCAGTATATTTTATAATTACGGTTTTACTTTCAGCATAATTCTAAGAATTTTAGAACAGTATAAATAAACCTAATAAGGGTATTTTTTATTAAAGACAAAGGCTAACAGCCTAATGGTTCAGAAAATAATAAAAATTATGTCAATATTTTTTTTATCTGAAGTTCATTATTTGGTTCAAAGTGTACTTTTATTGTAATTGATTGCATGTTCAGTTAAAACACATGAAACACTACGGTTGGCATCTTCAATTTTTCACTACACATTTAGTAGAAATTACAGGATGAGAAAGAGCCCTTTATGATACATTTCTAGAGCCAGAACCTGAATTTAATTTGGGGAGGCAAGCATAATATACTGTTCTTTTTATTTGTAGGCTACACACATATAGGTATAATAGATTTGTATTTATAATGCGCTTTATATAACAACCATGTCAAAGGTCAATCAACTAGATACTTTTCTCTTGTATTGTGTGAAGCTGCCACCGAAGAAGACTGCTTTCTCATCCGTTCACAATGACACTAACTGGCAGTAATCTGGGGTAAACTCCTACTCTTCTGAAAAATGCATGACTTTTGACTATTTGTTTTGCAATGTGGAACCAGCATTCTGTACGAAGAATTCGTGTCTTTCTACACCACACCATTTTTTTGCTGCCAAGTGTAGTGCATATCAATGCATCGGTATTTGCACTAAAATACAGTGTATCTGGTTATATGCCAAAATTAGTTTGTTTATTGTCGCATGCAACTCAACTCTACAGCTCACTATGTCGGTCGGTAAACACTAACTTGAGCACGCGACTGCAGCCATGTATATGGCCTTGTTGATATTCTTCCCAGGAAATATACTCTCCCAGATGATTCTTTCATTTTTACTAACATGGTTACCTTGTATAACCAATCTTTATAAATTACAAACATTGCCTGTGAGAACTTTGTTCCTGTTGAAATTACAAATTTAGGGTTTCATAAATATTGTAAATTGAATTTTCAACAGGTTTGGTTGATAGAAGCTAGACGCATACATTTATTCAACAATAGGCTTAAATACATTTACAGATTGTCAGTTCAGTGAATCAAACTAATCCGAATCTGTTTATTGTAAACAAATAATTACACACTAAAGTGTCTTTCACACTTGTTCCAGTTCAGATGACGCGTACAGCATTAGAGACTTTTGATTTCATGACGCACTATATGGCTATGCGCATATCGAGAAAAAGGTCATGGGCCGTCATAAAAATGAACATTGAGATGCAATTTTATTTGCTGGAGCCATTTCACTTCAATTAAGAAAACACTACAAACTATGTTTCAAGTTACAGTATCTTTATTTGCTTTATCACACATGTGCTCTTTTTTAAAACCTGGTAATTTGATCTATTATCAGCCTGGTCTACACATGATAGGTTTAGACTTTTAAGACTGTTTATGCATCAGCAATGGTGACTTCAACTTCAACGCCTGGTTCAATGCTGATTGATGTCTATAAAATAAGGTTAAGGGGTACAGAACAAAAATTAATACACTTTTGGCAAGGTATATAATTATATACAAACTGCACAAAGACAAAGAATATGCAAAAAAAAAAGAAGATATTTATGTTCAGATAATCTAATTTGCGGTTGTCTTCTTAACTACTCTACTGCCAGGGAGTCTGATAAAGAGGCCTTGGAGAGTGCCTTATCAATTGGAGAGGAACTACTACTATCGGATGACGAAAAAGCTATTCTTCCAAGATGACAAATGCTCGAAACGTGGTAGAAATACAAACACGTTATTTAAACAAGTTCTAGATAATGTTGGAATGGTCAGACAAGCCTTCATTAACTCGAAGGCCCGCTAATTTTGAATCGGCATTTATTTATCATATGCCATCTAGAACACTCTGTCAGAGTTATAGATTAAATTTTTATATTATATTAAAACATTAATAGTGGCTTCAACATTTCCTTTTAAACATATTTCACCTCATGAAATTATTTATACCATTGCATGCATAAACATTCATTATTAGTATAACATTGTAATAGAATTACTCTTATCAAATTATTTAGAACCTGAAACCACAAGGGTTAACTTCAATGTATACAACAGTAAAACACCTTATTATGAGGCACCTTCATGACCTCAATAGAGAAGACACCTTAATGACCTCAATAGGGGAGACACCTTAATGACCTCAATAGGGGAGACACCTTCATGAACTCAATAGGGGAGACACCTTCATGACCTCAAAAGGGGAGTCTTAAAACCTTATATTTCCCCTTATTCGTTTGACACAAAAATACCCACTTATTATAGGGGTGTCCTAAAGGACTATCAACTGATAGTCAACACAATATTTAAACACATTTGCACCCATTATAATTTTAAACTATTTTACGATTGTAGAACAAAGCAATTTACTGATGCTTTTGAATTATAAATAAAAGGATACAATCTGCTTAACAATCTCCGAGGGGCTGTGAAGATCAATTAGACGCTTGTGAATTCGCATTTGGAATCGATCCCAAGTTTTGGAACCTTCACCACATGGAGTTTTACGGGTGGTAATTCGAAGAATCTTGGTTGGCATGCGGATTGGTCCTTTCACTTGCAGATTTTTATCTTGTGCTCCACGTTTCAACTCAGCACAAACTAAAAAAATAAATGTTTGGTTATAAATATTAGTTTACTATTAATAATTATCCTCAAAAAGTGTTTTTATAGTAAAACTTGTCATCTCTCCTACTTTAGAAATATTTGAGAAAAAGGTCTGGTTTAAAAATACATATAGTTAAGGTTAATAAATGAAGTAATTTTTCTGTAAATTATTGGCCAATCTTCTGGTTGTTAAGCTATGTCTACACTATCAAACCAGTTTGACAAAAAAGTGTGATGTGCCCAAATATGGTATTGATATGATGTCATCGCACCCATATATGGGCACATCACATTTGTTTGTCACATAAATGTGATAGTGTAGACAGAACTTAAGAGAGCTATTAACACACTACCTTTTTCTAAATTTTTGACATTGCGACTTGTCAATGTTATTCTTATTCGGTGCACAGTCACATCCTCGGCAGGTCCTTTTCCAGAGTCTTTGTAGTGAGCCTGAGAATATTCAGAACATTTCATTAAATTGTTTATTTAATAAAATTTAAAAAAATTAAAAAGCACTTAAAATCCATCAAAAAAAACACCATGCATAGGCATTTGTCGCAGCTGTTTTCCGAGGTGCCTATGCTTAACTAGTGAAAAACATTTTTCAAATTTTTTTCAATCATAATTATGTAGGCCTAGGTTAATCTTTTAAGAACATTTTAGTTTTTACATTTTTTTTTTCTCATACGACCCTCCATTCAGAAAGTATGATTTTTAAATTAACACAGTGTCCTGAAATCCCCTGAAAACACTGTTATTTTTGCTGAGCTGGCCGCGACTGTCATCTCTGCAAGATGGCTTCCGTAGTATGAAAATTGTCTATTAAAAAATTATGAGGAAATAAATTTTTTTTTAAATAATGAATCTGATTCTGGGATTTTAGAAGCACCATACGCCACAGATAGTTCAGCAGTATAACGTTCATTTCTCAAACAATCATTGTTTCATCATCGATCAGAAGTGCGTCCACAATACACATACACTTTATTTTCAGAGAGACTATGGGGTAGTACTACTAGGGATTCTTACCTTACCTTTAGTGATTAAAAGAGGCTGTGAGCTTAATGCTCGTAATAGTTGCCTCCTCTCCTTTTGTTTATGTGAATGTCGAGGTTTTTTTTTTTATGATGTCATCGCACCCATATATGGGCACATCACATTTGTTTGTCACATAAATGTGATAGTGTAGACAGAACTTAATAAAGATGCAAATTATAGCTTGCACTAATAGTGCCACACACCACACCACCGAGAGTCTGAGTGTTATAGGGATTTACTGTAGCCTAGATAGTCGAGTCGTTGCGCGAGCGAGAGAGCGATAGATGTCCTGTGTCCTGAAATCCCCTGAAAACACTGTTATTTTTGCTGAGCTGGCCGCGACTGTCATCTCTGCAAGATGGCTTCCGTAGTATGAAAATTGTCTATTAAAAAATTATGAGGAAATAAATTTTTTTTTAAATAATGAATCTGATTCTGGGATTTTAGAAGCACCATACGCCACAGATAGTTCAGCAGTATAACGTTCATTTCTCAAACAATCATTGTTTCATCATCGATCAGAAGTGCGTCCACAATACACATACACTTTATTTTCAGAGAGACTATGGGGTAGTACTACTAGGGATTCTTACCTTACCTTTAGTGATTAAAAGAGGCTGTGAGCTTAATGCTCGTAATAGTTGCCTCCTCTCCTTTTGTTTATGTGAATGTCGAGGTTTTTTTTTTTATGATGTCATCGCACCCATATATGGGCACATCACATTTGTTTGTCACATAAATGTGATAGTGTAGACAGAACTTAATAAAGATGCAAATTATAGCTTGCACTAATAGTGCCACACACCACACCACCGAGAGTCTGAGTGTTATAGGGATTTACTGTAGCCTAGATAGTCGAGTCGTTGCGCGAGCGAGAGAGCGATAGATGAAACTTGGCCTATACCATACATGAATTAATAATTAAAATACGACTACGCCACGCGTTAAAATAATTATAATGATATTAATAAGAATCAGTATCTATCTAAGAATCGTAATGCTGTTTTTAACGTTGCGACCCCGAATTCCCGAACAGTTTTTTCACATCCACGCGGTGGCTGCCGTCAACAAATCAACTTGTGATTGCATGTTATAATATGTACAGTATATTAAATGCGTATGAAAAATCATAAAACTAGTCATGTAATTATATAATTCATAATGATATGAAGTTTATATATGAATGAAGCAACCACTTTTTAATTACAAAATAAATAGGCCCAAAAGTGGGCCGAATCGTCCCACCAAAAATGGGCCGAATAGTCCCGGGCCGAATCGTCCCTGAATCTGCTACTACTACTAGCCTAGGCCTAGGCCCCTAGCTCCATGTGTGTGCGATGACTGGGTGGGCCTAACCTAGCTAACAAAAATGAATCATAAATGTACTATTATTTCAAGATACCTACAGAATATATACATACACAATAACATCATGAATTGTATTACAACTCTATCATACTAACCATGGTTTTAGTTGCTGACCGACTTAAACAAATTCAATTTTGAACAGCGGTGAGCCAGCGACTTTTCTGTTCCAAACATGCAGCAGCAGAGAAAGGACCAAATCTAGGGCATAGGCCAGCTCAAAAATTCGCTAATATTGATTTTGTTTCAAACATTTAAAAATGTTTAATTGATTTAATTTGCTCTATTAAAAAATATTTATAAAGTATTTCAATTTATATATAGAAAAAAATAATATATTGACTTTAATATTACAGTTACAATACTTGTAATTTGTAAATTATATAACCCATACCTATAACACGAAAAATATGCAGTCCGACATGGTATAATATTAGAATAATTGTTAAATTATCACTGTTACTAACAGTGGAACTGCCATACGTGACGTCAGATATCTAATTCCACGTTGATGTCTCCAACTCCTCCTTCCTTTTTCCACACAAGTCACCAGTTTTGAGTCGTTTTCTGTAGATTTTAAAAACAACAATATAAAGCATACAGAATAGAAATGTAAGTAACATTATCTCAATTACTTTAAAGATAAATTTTATGAATTATACGACTAGAGGCTATCCCTAGCTTGGTAAAATAGCTGGGCTAGGCCTAGCCCTAGCTAGCCTACCTAGCTAGCCTACGACTACGTACTAGACTAGCTGCACTACCTAGCAGGAGCTAGCCTCTATCTAGGATAGCCTGACCTAGCTAGCTAGGCTGCAGGAGGAGGGCCTAGTCTAGATGTTAGGCCTAGCTACTAATAGTTCTAGTACTTAACCTTCTCTAGGAAGCTAGACTACTAGGTAGGCCTGGAATGGATAGCCCGGACCTGGTCGTCAGGACAGGTATTTAATTTTAGAATGAAGCTTTAAAAAAGGTAACCCGAAAATTTCATTTCGGTCTGTTTTTTTTGTGTAAAAATTATATTTGAAAAATGTTATTTTAGATTTGGTGCCAATGGTTTTAATGTTCATTGATGTGCTGCATGTCAGGCCCAACTTCAATTAAACTAGCCTAAATAATGAAATGACATTGAACATCTTTGTTACAATGTTAAATATTAGGAAATAACTAGAATTTAATTCGTCACTTTGACGAATTATAGGTGATAATTTTTATAATTTTACTGATATTTATTTTTTTGTAAACATGCACATACGTTAAATATGACTGCAAAATAGTGATGTATGTTATCCTATGACCTGATGCATACTGTTAACTGTATATGCTTAGGGTGCAGATTGGTTAGTCATAGAATTTATACTCAATACTGTACATGTTTATTTTTCAGAATGTCGCGATTGTTTTTGTTAGTTTTTCTGGTTAGCTTGTTTAATAAATGCAGTGCCTTCTATGTACCTGGAGTTGCACCTGTGGAATTTAAAAAAGGAGAAAATGTTGAAATAAGGGTAAATATGTATATTATACTATAACCTTTTCATTAATGAATTCCTTACATTAGGTTAGATCTCGTTTAAATGTGATGGGGAAGCAATAAAAACCACTCTTGACAAGTTAAAAGTTATAAAACAATACATTACAGTAGGCCAAAATATAAAACAGCATAAAAATATCATCGGCATGATATGAAACAAACTATAAACCATCAATGGTTATGCATTCTTTTAAACAATGGAACTAAATTAAGGTCAAGAAAGCCTTCCAACCTTCCTTGAACAAACAAATCTACTGTATAACTTAGGCGCCACGCTTGCCATATGATTGTTGTTCCTTGTTGTTTTATCCTGCTAATTACTTCTTCATTTACATACAATCTGTCCTATTGGTATATAAGTACTCTAGGCGTTGTTTTCTGTTCTGATGATGAGAATAGTTTCTTGAATAAGTCAAGACATTTTAAGTCAGTTTGCCTATTTATCAAATGCCTGACAATCCAGTGTTCTCCCCAGGATTCACATCAAGCGTCACGCTTCGGCCCCGCCCCCTGGGGGGCGGGGGGCATTCCGACACTAAGTACTTGAGTCACAGCCCCACCATGGTTGGGGCTGTGGCGAAGCGGTTTTTGGTAATTTACCCCCTAGATGGCCGGAAATGGTACTCTCGCACATAACATTTATGTTGAATGACACCTCTGGTTTGGCCGGAAATAACACTTATAGCGCGCTAGCAAACAACAAAACGATCGTAGCCAACTTTTTCCGCCGGTAAACATACGCGAAGAAACATTTTTTGCGTTCATTACGAACGTCAGGGGGAAGCCCCAATGAAAAAAATAGGCCTAATCTATTAGCCTACTCATCAGTTGGACAACTCTAGTTGGCCGGAAACGAAACTTTATAGCGCACTAGCAAACAGTAAAACCATCGTAGCATACTTTTTCCGCCAGTAAACATACGCGATAAAAAAATGTTTTTGCGTTCAATACGAACGTCAAGGGGAATTCCCCGATGAAATAAAACTAGGCCTACTCATGAGTAGAACAACTCTGTAGTTGGCCGGAAAGACACTTCATAGCGCGCTAGCAAACCGCACGATCGTAGCCTGCTTTTTCCGCCGGTAAACATACGCGATAAGAAACATTTTTTGCGTTCATTACGAACGTCAAGGGGAATTCCCCGATGAAATAAAAAATGCCTACTCATCAGTAGGACAACTCTGTAGTTGGCCGGAAAGGACACTTCATAGCGCGCTAGCAAACAGCCCGATTGAGCCTACTTTTCCGCATGTAAACATACTGTACGCGATATATGAAAAAAAAATATGCCTCATCAGTAGGCAACTGTAGTTAGCCGGAAACGACACCTAATAGCGCGTTAGCAAACATTAAAAACGATCGTAGCCTACTTTTTTTTCCGCCGGCGGGTAAACATATGCGATAAAAAAACATTTTTTGCGTTCAAATACAAATATCGGGGGCAAGTCCCGATGAAATAAAACTAGGCTTACTCATTAGTAAGACACCTCAAGTTGCCCGGAAATAAGACTTCATAGCGCACAAGGAAATAGGAAAACATTCGAAAGAGAGACATGGCAGTAACAAAACACGTGCTTACATCTCTCGGCGGCGGCCGGTGAAAGCACCATGTGACATACAGTATCGCAGTACTGATATCACAATACCATGTGACATCCCTTGTCACTCGACTTTCTCACGAAGTAGGGCCTAAAACATTCTAGCACCGATGTACAAATGTACCTTAAGTTAAGTGAAATAAGACTTTAGCACACTAGCAAATAGGAAAACGATCGTAGCCTTCTTGAATGTATTATACGATCAAAGCAGCTAGCATTGAATTGCGCCTAGAAATCATTTGATGACATGCGTATGTTACCAACGAAAGAGTAAATCCCACCGATAGAGTCGATTAATTCAGTGTGATATTGAAAATAATAATATCATCGATATTTATTTTTAATACACATAACATTTTTACAAGAAAAACAATACAATCAATCATTTACTTTATTTACAATATACAAGTTACTACACTTTAGACAACAGCCAAATACTAGAGATCGAAAGAGAGACATGGCAGTAACAAAACACGTGTTTACATCTCTCGGCGGCGGCGCGGCCGGTGAAAGCGAGTCTCAGTTGTTTAACACTTTGTTACGCAGTCTTTTGTTTTTCGTCTAGTGGTCATGTCACGTGTCTCGTATGCATTAGGCTCTCTATGCATGCCGCGCCTCAGCTCTAGAAAAAGTACCGTACCTGCCTGTTAATCTATTTTTAGATTGTTGTGGTTGATATTTTTAAGCGTCACGGATAAGGTTTTAAGCGTCACGGCCGACCGTAAAGCGTCACGGTAGAGAACCCAAGCGTCACGGTACCGTGACGCTTCAAAGGCCTGGGGAGAACACTGCAATCGTTATTTTAACTGGGAACTACTACAAACTAATTTTATTTATATATTCGTACATTATCATTATTTTATATATTTATTATTAATTTATCACAGTCAAATGCCTTGCATTTATTAATTAAATATTATTGTTGCGGTCCAAATTCTCTGAAATGTATTAAATCTCAATGTTATGCTGTTTTGAATAGCCTATTGTAAGGTCTGTGACAGTTAATTTGTATGTTTCTTGATTGCAGGGAGTGAAATTAACGAGTAGCAAAACTCAACTTCCATATGAGTACTTTTCATTGCCATTCTGTAAACCTGAAGGTATAGATCTTCACTACAAACCAGAGAATCTGGGTGAAGTATTAAGAGGAGATAGAATTGTAAATACACCATATCAGGTAAATATAAGTGATATACACAACATAATTTGCATTAATGCAGTCATCAAAATTATATAAATATAATATTCCTTTACAAAATATATTTGTGTTGAATCTCTGTGATAACAATATGCAGATATACTGTATATATGTATAAACGCAAACGCATTCTATGTGATCCTCGTATACAAAAAATGCTAGATTACCAAAAAATTATTAATTCCATTGCGATTAAAAATAAATTTAATTTTATAAAAAACTTCACTGTGCTTTGACAAGAATATGTGTTGTAATTAAATGCGGTCTTAATGTATTATATTAGATTATTATTTTTGAACACATTTACGGCCGCCATCTTCTTGGTTCCCCCTCCTGTCTGTCGGCTTATTACACCTCTCAGTCTGGTAATTACTTGTACCTGTTTTAACTCTTTGCTATTTACAGGTGGAGATGGCAACAGATAAATCATGTACAGTGTTGTGTAAGATTACATTAGATGAGAAAGCTTCTAAGCTGCTAGCACAGCGCATTAAGGAGGATTACAATGTACACTTGTTATCTGATAATTTACCAATAGCAACAAGAATTCCAGAAGATGAGTTAGGCATTAAATTCAGCTATGTTCATGGATACAAACTGGGGTTCACGTTATTGAAGGAAAATGCAGAGGGCAAAAAGGAACCTGTGGTAATTTTCATTTATTGCTTATTATTTATTTATTTATTACACCTTATTTATAGAGGGTGCCCCTAAACAGCGTATGAGTGCCAGTGGCTGTGTGTATACTAGTACACCAGGGTAAGAACACCTACTCGTCTCGAAAGTTGTATTAGGTTATAGTACACACGAGCCAGAGGTGTACACTGGAGAAGACTTGGTCTATCACCAGAACCATGGAGCGAGTGACGCTCGAACCCTTGCCGATGTTAATATGGCAAGATATTACGGTTCTACTGTATTAACTGCTTGGCCAATCACCGCTTAATAGTGTATCAAGCTACATGTATTGTATTACATACCCATACCTCTTACATTCTATCGATCCCTTAAATTTTACTTTATTTATAAGCAATTAGTGTTCATCTTTCTACTTGTGGTGAATATAATGGAACCAAATCTAACTTTTACATGGGCTGATGAAGGTTGAAAATTAATTTTTGATGTGTTTCCCTCCCCCTACCCTCTTTCCAATTTATTCCTATATAATTTATTTGTAATCCTCAGATGTACATCAACAATCATTTGCGTCTTAACATGAAGTACCATAAAGTTGATGAGTATGGGTAAGTTGCAATTATTTAATTGTTTTGAATATTCACATTTTGTTAGGAACCCTGTATTTATTCAAACGCGTAACATCAACATCATTAACATGGTCTAACATTTAATGGGTATGGCATATGTTAACATTTTTGTGGAAATCAATTAATTAGTTAATTGGTTTCTGGATAAGTATGATCAGAAATACAATTAGATTCTCAGTTTCATGTGAGACTACAGAATATAGAACCTCCTTTGGAACAGCCATACTGTATTTATGTCGGAGATATCTCTACTAAGGAGGCGCCACACCACGAGCAACCTCTATTCAAGACACACCTATGTAGTTGTTTTATGCTTACTATATTTAGTTTTTGTTAGATAATTTGGTGTTTTTTTCTAACAGAGATGATTACAGGGTGGTTGGTTTTGAAGCAGTAGCTCAGAGTCGAAAGTATAAAGCTGATGGACTAGAGATTGTCGATGATAAGACATGCTCAGTTGATAAGGCCAAACCACTTGTCTTTCAAGAAGTTGTAGCTGGAGGTATGCCTCAAATCTTAAGCTCTATCTACAGTATCAAACTAGTTTGACTACTAGATATGGTAGTAATATGATGTCATCGTATCCATATATTGGCACATCACATTCTTTTGTCACGTAAAGTTTGATAGTGTAGATACAACTTCAGAATTAGAAAAATGTCATAAATCGAAGAACTTTAAAAAGTTTATAAAGGAAAACATTTTCTGTTGTGTTTAAATAACTTATTATACTTTCCAACCTATAATTATTTTTTTTGTATTGTTTTTATTTATTTTATTGTCTTTTATGCTTGCAGAGAGTCAAGAAATTTATTACACATTTGAAGTGAACTGGGAACCAAGTGATGTTAGATGGGCTTCACGTTGGGATACATACCTTGCCATGAGCGATGTCCAGATTCACTGGTTCTCAATTATTAACTCGCTTGTTGTGGTCTTCTTTTTGGCAGGTAAATTATTCTAAATAAATAAATAAAGTACCGTATTAAAATGACATATAATGTACTTTATTTCCCTATGGAAACAATGGTGTACCGCAAACCTAACTTTCCTAGTCTTTTGTTATTGTTTTCTTGCAAATTATTATTTTTGATATATATTTTTCAAATACTCGCATAAAAACTTAAAATTCTTTATCTTTTAGGAATTTTGACAATGATAATTATCCGAACTCTGAGAAGAGACATTGCTCGTTACAACAAAGATGAGGATATGGTGAGCATTACTTTTCTTTATTTCATCTATTATCACACTTTGAGATTATAATCATGAAATACAGTTGATCGATTAATGATAACCTGAAAAAACTGCTACAAGGTGTATTTTTGTAATTTATTCTAATTTATTTCTTTTTGTTGTATGTTTTTATTCTTTTAGATCATATATAATAATAATTTATAATATAATAATTATATATATAATATGTACTTTGTACTTGGTGTCTTAAGAATATTTGGTCTATTGTAATGTGCTTAATCACTACTAGTATTATATCATATCATTTTTTTTAAATTTAAATATAATAATAATATTACTTTTTAGAATAATTAAAGAAAAACATTGTAAATGTATACAGGCCCCCCGTCATGCATATATCATGGGTGTTGGAAGTACACACCTAATTAGTGAAATTTAGCGCATTTTTTTAACAGCTAGTGACTATGATTTATCCTTACCTTCTTATTTATTTTGTTTTATGTATCATTTCTAAATGTATCTTATTTGCCAGAATAAATAACATAGTGTATGTTTGTAATTGTTGTCATAATATTTGATTTATACAGGAAGATACCATGGAGGAAACTGGGTGGAAATTAGTCCATGGGGATGTGTTCCGTCCTCCTAAGCACAAGAAGCTTCTATCATCAATGGTTGGGGCTGGCATGCAAGTCTTTTTTATGGCACTGATCACAATAGGTGAATACATTTATTTTCTTATTTAATTTAGGTTTTAATAAGGAGTTATTTATATGCAATATAGGATGACCAAACTATGTTAATTCATTGTGCGCATGCGGAAATATTGCGATGTGTGCTATTGCTCTTCACCTCAACTTATGTTTGATGATTTCTTGGTTCCAGGTGACAACGGAAG
The DNA here is from genome assembly GCF_964355755.1 of Antedon mediterranea. Classification (NCBI taxonomy): domain Eukaryota; kingdom Metazoa; phylum Echinodermata; class Crinoidea; order Comatulida; family Antedonidae; genus Antedon; species Antedon mediterranea. The sequence goes on from NC_092675.1 coordinate 23,863,966, forward strand.
ACACAACGATTGACCTGACCTAGGTCGGTCGTTGATACTTGGTCATCGAAAATCGAAAGCTCCCTCTTATAATTTCTGAATGCATCATTTGTTTTATACCAAAAATGAACGTTTTATGAGTGGTATGGATAAATGATATTTAAAGAGATGGAACCAAGTTAAAATAGACCAGTGTATCTTTTAACTCATATCCTTAAAATGCAAAACATTCACTATTTGTACACCTACTGTGACTGTTGAAGGCCATGCCTTAAAATCCATGAAAAAAAAAAATTATAAAATTATAAATTTAGAAAAAAAAATGTGTCAACTAATACTTAGCACACGTACGTGTAATCAACCAATCATAAGGCAAAGATACTCTTAATGTGGTTATAAAACAATACAAATTTTTATTTCAGTTACTGCCATGTTTGGTATGCTGTCACCAAGTAGCCGTGGATCTTTGCTCACTGCAAGTTTATTCCTTTTTGTTTTTATGGGGTAAGTTTCAGTTGCATGATTTCTGATAGCAATAAATTGTTGATATAAAGTTTGCAGTACACCACGTATATTAGTTCTGAAAAGAACTGTTGAGTTCCTCGACGTTTCAATCAATATGCTTTGATCATCCTCAGGAGTGAGAATGCAATAAATTGGTAATAATATTGTTATTTCATACTTTAAAAACAATAATAAATTTATATTAAACCAGAAAAACAACTTTGTGCATGTATTTAAAATGTATACATTGCTAGTTTTATTTTGTTTTTTAGAAAAATTAATGAATTAAAATAGTTTTGTTTTTTTTGTATTATAATGTAATCTCTGAATTGTAAATTCTTTATATAATTGTAACTTGTTTACATTGATATTGTTTTTATATTTTATTTTGACACCGCAAATACTTTTAACCAGATGGTAACTTTTTACGTCATTTACATCGGCCTAAATTTTCGCTTCCCGGGTACGACTCTGGTTACACAATTACGGATCAACTCCTCATTTTTTATGCTGGTGTAAAAGGGGTAAAATTTTAATTTATAATAATATATTACAAATTCGTCTTGCTTTACTTATATTCATATCTTTTTATTGTAGTGTCTTTGCTGGTTACTTTGCTGGAAGACTTTATAAAACTATTAAAGGCACAACATGGAAGCGTGCCGCTTTCTTGGTAAGATATTTTATTCTTTTTTTTCTATCATAATTTTTTATTTTCAGTTTATTGTGTATTTGCACAAAAATGGTGATTGTGTAGGTGGAGACCATGTATTACTAGACTAGAAAGACTAGAAAAAATGATAATCCCCTGACAACAATACATTATGAGGCATTGTATGTAGTACATACTAGCATGTCTGTCTGTGTTTTTTTAAGGATTTAAACTCATGTTTACTTTACATTCAAACTGATGTGTCACACACAACACAGATTGTAGACCAGTATTTCCAGAGACAACTTCAATCCCCTCCAAATAGAAAAACAGTACAAAACATTGTATATACATATATCCTAGCATGTCTGTCAGTGTTCTATTAAGAACTTAAATTCATGTTTGTTTTCCACAAGAGAAAACTACAATTCACTGACAACAGAATAACAGTACATCTATCATATCAGTGTTTATATTTAAGTTCTTTAAATGTTTTCTTCACTTCCAGACTGGCACAGTTTTTCCTGGTGTATCATTTGGAATAGCATTCATACTGAACTTCTTTATCTGGGGTAAACATTCATCAGGTGCTGTACCCTTCACCACAATGATCGCGTTGTTATGCATGTGGTTTGGTATATCACTTCCACTTGTGTACCTTGGGTACTATTTTGGATTCAGGAAACAGGTAAAATGTAATATGTAAATGCCAAAATATGGTCGAATTGGAATCAAAAACCTTATATTGCCCTAGAGGGAAATATAACTGAAATATAAATTTTAAAGTAAATATTAAGATCTTGTATGTGTGCATTTTATTAGAGTAAGAGAATGGTAAAAGAATTGAACTATGTTAGAGACATGGGTTATTTTTTTGCTTGTATCCCTCTAATGATATAAAACTCAGGGGATCATCTCCCAGTGTGCTAGAGGATCTCCCAGTGTGCTAGAGGATCTCCCAGTGTGCTGGCAGATGCTGCAGTGTGACCGCCGTGGGTATGTGGAGGCCCTTAACATAATTTCTTAATTAATGGAAGATATATTTTTGTATTCATGTTGTTTATTTTGTTACAGCCATATGAGCATCCTGTAAGAACTAACCAGATCCCAAGACAAGTACCTGAACAAGTCTGGTATCTTAACCCACTGCTAAGGTTAGTTATAATTTGGTTAATGCTAAATGTTATTGTGTAGTGTGTAAACAAATATTGAATGTACATAAATATATATATGTAAATATATATCACTTTTAAAGACTATTTTAATAGTGTAATAATATTATTATATGTGTAATTTATTTTTGTAGTACATTGATGGCTGGTATCCTACCATTTGGAGCTGTATTTATTGAATTATTTTTTATCCTATCGGTAAGACTTGCTTATGTTGTTTTGTTTGTTGGCTATTTTATTAACCTATATGCCATGCCATTCTCTAACTTACATCATTGTCAAATGATATGAAGATCTGATAATGTACAGTCTACTGTGGCTTGTGTATATTCCAAGAACCCAGTTCATCTTTCAGAAGGTAGTTACCTCGAAGTACTGGTTCATTTCAGCCCCTGTCATGGTAAACCCTGCACTAGAAATGACGGCCTAATCCAAATTTCCTCGGAGGATGAATATTATCAAAACAAAGATTTCTTAGCTTAGATTTTTTTCTACGCATTGATTATTGTAGTGAATTGAGGAAGTAAACATTGACAGAATAGTTTTCTGTATTTCAGCAATCTTTACGAATGTTACTTTTGGTTAAATCTGTGAAACATGATTTTTCTTAAGGTTTTTACTTTTAATAATTTGTTTTCTTTTGTTTTTTCTAGGCCATTTGGGAGAATCAGTTTTACTACTTGTTTGGATTTCTGTTTTTGGTTTTTATTATTTTGATGGTTTCCTGTGGTCAGATTGCTATAGTTATGGTCTATTTTCAACTGTGTGGTGAGGTAAGCAAAACTAAAAACCAAAATATACAATTAGCGATATTTGTTTTATAGTCAACTCTACAAAACTGGAATTTTGTTTAGGGTCAAAAGGAACAGAACTGACCTCATGCCTCATTTACTGTATACCATTGGTTACTGAATCAGGTTATATAAAGACAATTTATCATGCTATTATATATTGTTAGCTCCTCGATATAAAATCTGTATAAATAACACAAGAATATCAATGATTTTTATCATTCCTTTCAGGACTATCATTGGTGGTGGCGCTCATTTATCGTGTCTGGTGGCTCAGCATTCTACGTATTTCTCTACGCAATATTCTATTTTATTACAAAGGTAATTACTTTTTTAATGCATTTATGTATGTTACCCGATTCTGATTTCTGAAACAAGTGAAGCTGATGTGTGTACTATGGTTAACTCTCTTGAAAACCAAACACTGAAAATTGTCTTAAAGGCCAGGTGCGGGCCAACAATTTCTTTTGATCATACATTCCAATAATTATCGATCTATATTTTTTCCCCTATGTTTCATAATTTGGGGGTTTTATTTGTGTTACACAAGCTTGTTGAAAATATACACTTTCTTATCAGTGGGGGGGGGGGGATAGTTCAAATTACACTTCATAGTTTTATTTTCATGCTATAGCAAAAATTATCCACCATCTTTTTTCACCTTCTAGGGAGTCACCAAACATGTTATTACATTAGGTTAAACTACCTAACTACTGAAAAAAAGGTCTTCCTGGTTTTTATAGCAGAATTTTGCCAAACTTTGTATTTGACCATTTTAAGGAAAATTCATATTTTTTCATCTTGATTTCTGTTACAAATATTTGATTTATGTACAATTAACCAGATATCAAATTTAAAATTCATGCTTTTACCTGAGCTTCAAAGCCATTTACGGCCAGTTCTAAAACGTACAATTTTTTGCGAGAGTTTACTATATTTGTACAGTATACTCAATACACTAATTTTGATCGACAGAAAATATTCTGTTCATACATTAGATAATTTAAGATTTTTAACATAAAATAATATCTATTTGTTGTTTGTTTTTTGTTTGTTAACAGCTTGAGATTACACAGTTTGTTCCTGCGTTGCTCTACTTTGGCTACACGCTCATTATGGTGTTCACATTTTGGATCGTCACAGGAACTATAGGATTCTTCGCTGCTTATTGGTTTATTCGCAAAATTTATGCGGCCGTGAAAATTGATTGATGATAAGTTTCTCCTGCTTTTCACAATTGAATATTACCCATCTTAGAAAAATATATCTTGAATCTTGCTTAGTATATCTATCTGTATACATATATTTCAATCGCAAGAAAGATTCATGTAGGTCTACTAAAGAAAAAAGTAAAATTTGACGAAGCACTGAACTTTTGATTTATGCAGTTACAAGGCCTGTTTCTACTGAAATTAAATCTTGGGAACCAGTTTTGGTAGTTGCAGCTTATTTAATTCAATACAAACAAAACCAGTTTGGTCAATTAGTGTTTGTTATGAAATGATATCAATACCCACAACACAGTCAGTGTGACTAGAATACGTGTTGGCGCTTTTTTTAGTTGACCTAATTAAAACCCATGGTGATTTGGAGCCAATTTAAAATCCTGAAATAACCATTTGATTAATATGAACTATGATGCCCTCCTGTGACCTCTTTTTAGTTTTGCAAATTGTAATGGAAAATATAATGATCACTACCATTTTTCAGCTAGCTGTTGTAAACACTGATCAAGTTTGATTTTCATTGAAAGTCTAAAATCATTCTTTTAACAGTAAAATCAGATAAGCATAGCTTGCTGTCTCTCTAATCAACCAAATTCAAATCTTACCTACTTTATACATACTCAAAAATTGTTATCTTTTCATTTTATTTGTTCTAATGAATATGCATTGTAAATGAAATGTCTTTGAATCAATTTATTATTATTGACAGTTTCTGTTAAATTAAATAGATTTCAATTACTGCATATTCTTCCAAACCAAGTCATTTCTTGTGGCAGTGACATTGGTGTATCCATGTTTTAGTGACTAAGGATTTTCTTGTAAATAACATGATTAGCTATCTTGGTACTTTGGTATTAATGCCTTTTCATGTTCACTAGACTACACACCTATCTAGTCAAACAGTCATTCTGTGCATGCAAATAAATTTGAGCATGAGCAGTATAATCTTATTACTTAATAGCTGTGTGGTGCCTGTGCGTCATGAAAAAACGATTGGACGCTATTATCTATCGATTAAAAGTAATTTCATTTCTGGATATGGAGCAAGTATTTATGATATAAGAAATCTGTATATAAGCAACTTATATGACATTGTATATAATTTCTTTCTCAATTTATAGTTAAGGCAAGAGGTTTGCTGGCATTTTTCAAGATTTACAGTAACTATAACACTTTTAGTAAATATCTGGATTTTTTCATATTTTCACTTCATTTGTTTGAATACATTGTTTTCTTTAGGTTTCATTTTTTTAATTCAAAATACCTTCACAATGTGGCTATGTGTATTGCTAATGAATTATTATAGGTAGTGTTCATGGAATGAATTATTATAGGTAGTGTTCATGGAATAAGTTAAAGCACAATTTTGATTTATTATTATAACAATTTGAAAATAAAGGATATATGCTAATTAAGTTATTTTATATATTAGAAAGTTTTTAGATTATTCTTATACTATTAGGGTGTATGCAACAATTAACTCACCTGGCTTTGTGGTTATATTGCTGCATACCAATCCCAATGTACTGGGTTCTGGTCCTGTGATCTGCACACCCTCAACATTCAAGTGAAAACCACTTAATGGAAATAAAATATTTATTAATGACTTGGAATAACTTAATTGTGATTTGTGAATATGACTATGTTAATTTGTGTCGGATATTTTAAAGTAAATATTAAATTAATTTAAAACATTTAGATATGAGGAATTTATTTAGCCCAAGTTTAAACACAACCATTGGCTCTGCCTGCCACAACAAGATTTAAGCTTGTTTCCCACTAGCAACGCAATGCAAGAACATTTACGCAACGCAAGCTAGTTGACCAATGACAACCGACCGTTTGAATAATCCATTGCTTGCGATTAGTTGGTAGTGGGAACCAAGCTTTAGGACTGAATACACCTAAGCCTTAAATAATATGTAGTTTAGAAACATGGGCCTTCTTTTTTTTTGTCATTATTGTTACACATTTAATGGTTATGTGACAATTATTGGGTGTTTTTTTTATGTATTTATCACTCATGTTTATAATTCTATTTTAATGACACAAAATATAGTTTTTTATTAATAACGATTATTATTGTCCAATTTTATTATTATCCAATATTTAGTAATAGTAAATCATATTTTATTATTCTGTTAATATATAGAATAATATTTTTAGTTGTACAGTTTGTTTATAATGTAGAATGGCATCACATTTAGAGGATTTAATTTTTATTTGTAAATTATTGTGTTTGATTTATTTGACTGATTCATAGAAGTAGTTTTTTTGTTTTCGATAATGTAATTTGTTTTCGAGACATTTTTTTATGTAATCGAACTTGGAACTTAATTTTGCACTGACAATGTTTGGTTGTTTGTGGTACAAAGGGATGTAAAACTATAAAATAAATAAAAAGTATACACCATATCCGTTTATTGTTATATTTCCTTAGTTATACTGTAGCTGCGAAAAAAATGACTGGAAATGATGATTTTTATAGCTCTTCAGAATGAAAAGTGATTAAATGATTAAAACCAATTCTGGAAGCTATTGGATTGTAGATAAGTTAATTCATGTAAAAAGAGCATGCATCTTTAGCTGGCTTCTGTGTCGGAATTTCTTCAGAAGTTTGCTGTTGCTTTCTTAATGTTTATTTTTTTAATTTTGATGATGATGTAGTTTTAAAATATTAGAAAATAAGAGGGTCGCATAATTTGAAGCTAACATACGGTCATAAACAATTAAGATTACCGGTTTGCTCAGTCGACCGAGGGCTCGAATGTCATGGGTTCGAATCCCATGATGATCAGAATGTAAACTTGAAGCATGGTGGAAGAATGGTTCACAGAATAATACGTCCCCTTTCTAGACACATAATGTGGCTGCAACATCAAAGCATCTGATGTCGTGGAACCGACCCAAGGCTGTGTAAGGGCCTTACCGTACAGTACTAGAGGCAGGGGAGCAGACATCTTTATTTCTAGACTTGCCACAAGTCTGTAGTTATTGTCTTTTTTTATGTTGGTCTCCATACATAGTCATACATACATACATACTTTTTGATTTTTGTACGAGCTTAAATAGTATACGTATAGACAAGCTTAAATCATTTAACTTAGATGTCTCTATTATAAATTGGTTTAAAGACTATCTTTGTGATCGTACGCACTTAACACAAGTAAATGGTGTCCGATCAGATAAATGCTATAGTAATTGTGGAATCCCCCAAGGATCAATTTTGGGACCACTCTTATTTATACTTTATGTAAATGATCTACCAAAGCATGTAAATAGTGTACAGATTAGTATGTATGCAGATGATACAGCTCTTTACTTTGCATCTTCTGATATAAATGAAGTACTTGCAAAAATTAATGAAGATTTAAAAAAAATCAAATCATGGCTAGCAAGTAACAAGCTTAGTCTAAATGTAAATAAAACTCAGTGTATGTTTATAGGAACACAACAAAGGCTTGCAAAATTAGCAAACATTGATCTAAATTTAAACATAGACAATGTTCGGCTACAAAGAGTAAAAAGCTGTAAACATCTAGGTGTTGTTATTGATGAATATTTACTGTGGGATAAACAAATAGATAATGTTAAAAGTAAAGTATTGCCAGGCTTGTTCTACTTAAAAAAATCTTCAAATCTCGTCCCAAAACATGTATCTTGCTTAATGTATAATAGTATTATCTCTCCACAGTTTAACTATTGTAATATTGTGTGGGGCAGATCAAATAAAAAAAATACTAATAAACTACAAATGCTACAAAACAGAGCAGCCAAAATTATTACAAAACAAGGAAATACGACTCAAGTACACAAGCCCTGCAAAACTTAAACTGGATAAATCTTAATACTCAACTACATAATAATGAAGCCAAAATGTTATATAAAATATTCCATAATCAAGCACCACCATATCTAAACGAACTATTTACACCCAAACTAGACACATACAATACAAGATCAAAGGATGTATTAAAATTGAATAAACCCAAAACAGAATATAAAAAAAAAAGTTTTTCATATCATGGTGCTAGTTTATGGAATACTCTAAAAAAACCAATGCAAAATGCCACAAATTTAAATACTTTCAAAAAATTATTGGTGTGATTTATTATTTATTTTGTACTCTTATCACAAATGTAATTTCTGTTCATATATTTTTGTTCTCTAATTTGTTATTTTTAAAATTTGTTATTTTTAAATGTGTAATGTACTACTGTTAGTTGATCACGGCCTTGTAGAAGAACACCTTTATGGTGACACAAGCTTTTCCGTGTTAAAATAAAGTATTTATTATTATTATTATTATTATACGTATGAAACGCCATATGTGCCAAGATATTTATCTTTTTAATAATATATAAGTCTACATTATTATTATTTCTTAAAATAATTACCTTAACTTCTAAATATCTCTCTTTCAAAAGAAAAAAATATTTATTTGCAAAAAAAAAACAAAAACCGGAGGATTTTAACCGTACCTCAGAGAGGGCCGAGAGTACTCACAACAGAGCACTACCCATTACGCCACAGAAGGACACGACTAAACATATGGCACATAATATTCTATTTATCCTACGTGCCTATATGACGTAATTAATCGTTACGTCATAAATATGCATATTCATGACCGTCATCTTGAGAGAACAAAACTAGTATTAGTTTTACCTGGTTATGAATCAGAGGACTGGATAGCTCAGTCGTGGAACACAATTATCGTGGGTTCAAGCCATGCCGGTCTCGATGGAATAGATTAAAGCTATGCGAGCTTCTGTGTTTGGGGTTCACAGATTTAAACGTCCCCCTTTCCACCTACATCATGAGGCGGTAACATCAAGGCATCTGATGATGTGTACCCAAGGCTGTACGAGGGCCTTTACAGTGCTAGAGGCAAGGGAGCACAACACGGGTTTTTTTTTTTCTGGCCTTTTATGATCTCGTAGATGTTATGTTTAGCGCCCTCAATTTTAAGAACATCCGTTTTATAATGTCAGAAAATTACGAAAAATACACTAATCTATCTAAATAAAAGGCAAACACAAAAAGTTTGTCCTCTATGCACGCCGCGGTACAACCTCTGATTGGTGTGAACTTACACAATTTCTGTAGTCTAGGCCTATATCTTTAGCGGTGACCATGACAGGTGCAATACAAACTGGTACCGACCGCGCTGGCAACATTGCTCTTCTTGTGGGTTAGGTTTTTGAAAATTTCCAATCTTAAATGCAAACCAGTTTGTTTCAATGATTCTAGGCCGGCTACTTTTTTATTGTTTTCTATATTTTAAGCTCCATCTACACTATCAAATTTTATGTGACAAAAAATGTGATGTGCCATCCATCATATGGACATGATGATGTCATATCACTACCATATTCAGGCGCAGCACATCACACTTTTTAGTTAAACTTGTTTGTAGACAGAGCTTTAAGCTTGGTTCCCACTAGAACGTAACGCAAGGACGTAAACGCAACGCAAGCGTTTTAACCAATGACAAGCGAAGTTATAGGCAGTAAAGCGTGGTTCCCACTAGCGACGCAACACAAGGACGTAACGCAACGCAAGTGAATTGATCAATCACAAGCGATGGCTTATTCGCTTGTGATTGCTAACTGTCTATAACTTCGCTTGTCATTGGTTAAAACGCTTGCGTTGCGTGTACGTCCTTGCGTTACGTTCTAGTGGGAACCAAGCTTTAGCAATCACAAGCGAATAAGCCATCGCTTGTGATTGGTCAATTCACTTGCGTTGTGTTACGTCCTTGTTTTGCGTCGCCAGTGGGAACCATACGCTTAAGGATGCTCTGACGGTCTTCAAACGGATTGTTGCAATTTCAATTTCTGAGGTTAAATCCTCTTCTATAACACTGTACCTTCAAATCTTCGATCCTTTTCATTATTCACATCTAACTGCAGTCATCCATATATACATTGTTAAGGATGGTAGATGTGTTAATCTTTTTTACTAAAATAGATGTATTGTCCCCCTGAAAATTAATGTTTATTTTTTTTAATATGCCATTTTAATGTCACATAATAGTTATCCTCTTTGAACACAAATTGAATTGAAAAAAAAGTATTTACCTGAAAAAACTAAAGCAAAAAAATAGTCAAATTGACTGCCAGCCAGAGGGGTTTTTGATTGAATTTGACCATTTATTTTGTCATTTATATGAGATGAGATACGGAAGGGATTAACTTTATTAAAACTACAAAATAACCTATTCGAAGTATGATTTAATTAATCTTCATTTTTCTTGTTTTTGGAGGAAAATACATCCTTAAGTTTCTGGTCGTTTTCAATTCATTTCACAACTTTGGACCATATAAAGACTGTAACAATAAAAGGAACTTCTATTCTTTTGGTTTATATACTGGTACATTGCATCTATATATAAATTTACGTAAGGGCAAAATTCGGTAAATCGCGCCTTACATTTAGAATTTGTACTCGATGGTATATAAAGTTGGTTCGTACTTTCGGTACTGATTTTAACCACCTGATGTAACCCTGTTTACTAATTAAATTGAGTTAGATAATTAGTTATTGACGATTAAAACGAATTTAGGTTCAACGATTTGCCCCAAATAGGGGTGTTTTCCGATCGTGGTATACACTGTCTAATGGATGTCCGTCTTGAAAAATACCCGCCACAAAAATGCGAGGAGGCTTCGCATTTTCCTATCTCCTCCTACGATAATTGTTTTTAATAGCTGAAAACCGGTTGAACAGCTAGAGTACACCATCATAATGTTAAAGACAGGCCGATTTTCTTTAAAAAATACTATTTTGATAGATTTAATATACGATTATACAAATCTATTGATTTGCGATGAATGGAACATCCCAATCTCTCAGTCTGCCAGAGTTTGGTTTAACACAAGTACTGTAGGTAAATTTATGAGCCCTTGGTTTAACACATACGGTAGGTAAATATATGGGCCTTTTGAGAATAAACTTGCGAGATTGTGGATAGGCTCTACTGTTAGATATATAAACACATTATTATATACAAATAAACTTTATACTGACAGTTCTTTATCAACGTTTGTATTAATTAATAATTACCAAATATAAACGTCGTAGTTGTGTATCGTGACATGGTACTTTAATATTTCAATCGATTATGACAGTGACAGTTTTAACTAAACTAAATAAAGAATGTTCTCTAATATAATTAGGAATCTCTTGCCATACAAGGGGAAAATTAGTGTACAATGAATATTTAAAAGAAATAAATAAATAAATAAAATAAAAAAAGTATTAAATCGCAAATGTTTTACTGTATTTAGAGGTATATTATTTATAGGCCTATAAAACATGAAAAAAATATTTCGTTACTGAGTGGATAAAGAATATATTTAAAAATTGTTCCTCTTTGTACCTATCCGCTTTACCATCCCTCAACCCTAATGTTACATACAAAACACAAATTGGGTTTCTTTAAATGAGTCCAAATCAATTTTGTGATAAGTTTCTCCTTCGGAAGTAATTCCCAGGGTGCTAATTTTAGTTGACTACATAAATCATCGTGTCTATTTATTCGTTTCTGTAAACGACAATGTATATAGTCCTGCGGTACGTACATTTGAAATCGCCAGTTTTGTTACGCTGAAATTACTGTGTATTCGAGAACCATCTGTGGGCACGACCTAGATGGTACGCGAGCGAAGCGAGCGTACCATCTAGTAATATTAAAGTTTACCAACAATGTTTGAGATTGAGATTAGTAATAAATTATTCACATAAAATGAAAAAGTAGGCCTACTGGTAGCAGTACGGATTATGTCAAAAGACCGAGCGGTTAAGGCAGGGGCGCCATTTACCGTCGTACCTAAAGAGCCAAACAACATTATTGGCAAGGGTTCGAGGCTGACTCACTCCTAGTTCTGGTGGTGTAAAAAGTCTTCTCGGATAAGGACTATAAACCGAGGTTCAGTGTACACATGGCTTATAACATGTGTAATGTGTACCAGTTCATTACTCGAGAAGAGTAGGGGGTTTCCCCGTTGAACTGGTTCACAAAATAGCCCTTGTATCAGGGGGATTACCACCTATCTGATAGGACAGTGATTAATTTCTATTGGTAATCCTTGGCCACATTGTCTAAAGACATAAAATATTTAAAAAATACCACTCAATCAATCAATCAATCAATCGTTCGATTTATATAGCGCCATTCCAACATTCATTGCTCATGGCGCTGTAAAAAATCAGAAAAGGTGAGTTTTGAGTAGTTACTTAAAGTGACTCAATAATGATGTGTCAAGGGTAGGTGGTTCCAGAGCCTAGATCCAGCAACACTGAAAGTCCGATCTCCCCAACTATGTTTGCTCCTTGGAATGTCCACTAGCACTATGACTAGATCTTAAATAACATACCAATGATGATAAACGTCATCGGTTCTGAATGAATGACTTAGCCTATGATTCTGTCGTTATTGAATAATCTTTCATTTCATTATTTTTTCGGTCTATTTCAGTTTATAAAAAACTGAAATTAGTATATAATGTTAGCACCGTAGGACGTTCGACACCATTGCCGCCGCAGCATATTTTATCATCTTGTTAAATATATAAATAAAACGTAAATTCAATAGGTATGATATTGTAATGATATATTGACTTATAGACTATAGCATGAAAATGACATCGTATTGAATGAACCGTGGCACGTTTTGTTTGTACAGTGAGAACGTTCACGCATTGGTGTACCTGACAAAAGCTATTGTATGCTTTAACAAAAGACTGCATTCAAATGACCGTGTACAGTATTATACGTTACTAAACGACGCGACGCAATTGCCATTATCCTGTTATTCAAAAAATATATCAACACTTGTTGCGTCAATCGGTATCAGACTATACAGTATACAAACTGAAATACTGGTTTCAGGATTTTATAGGCCTACCACAGGAACCGGATTCATCAAACTTAGGAGATATTTTATTTAGAAGATCCTCAATGACATCTGTGTGATGCTATTTACTTATCTGTAGTCCCGTTTAACCAAATTTAGAATTTAGTATGCTGTTTACCGAATTAGGATTATTTATATTGATAGCTTTCGCCAACTTGTCAGTGATAAATGCTCAGGGTAAGTGAATACACTTAAAGTAACGGGCCTACATTGATTACTCATTTATTCTGCAATAAAACATCGGCTTTTAGTTTCACACCAGAGTGGGTACCATTCTATTTCCGTCTGTCCCACCAAGATACACTGTATTGTATTGTATTGTATTTTGCAGTAAAGTCGTTGTGGTATACATATACTGTATCATTTCCCATTCAATATCACTCGGTACACGTACAGCATGACTTCATTCATAGGTGGATTCAAGAGGAAATGGAAGATCCCCTTTAAAATTGAAAATAAATCCTTGATTTGCTAAGTCGTAGCCCTTTTTTATATTCTGAATTTGCTCATATATACTGCAATCTTCAGGTAGTCATATTCTACCCAGCTATTTTCTCCATCGTTAAATATGTAGCTTCATCATCACTATCAGTAATTATGGTCTGGATACGTACAGTTACATATTGTCGGTTTATACTGTAGGCAGGCCCTACTGTAGATGCATAATTATGTCATTGAAAATTGCATTAACGTTGAAACTAAACACATTCAAATTCAATGAGTTACGGTATAATATCCAGTCAAGTTGTGATTCGTTTTGTCATTCTAGAAATATATCTTGGTCTTACGGTAGAAATTTACTATTCTTTAATATAGGCCTATCTCTAATTACGAGATTTTGTAAAGACTGTGGGTCGGTATTCCTGTGGGCCACTCCAAAACATCATCCATCAACAGAGCTACAGAATATGATAACGAAAATGTTACAATGTCCAAACTACCCTCTGACTTTTTTGGTCTGATAGAAAGATCTAAATGTGTTTCATAGCCTACACAATAATGACGACCGTGTGTTAATGTTGGCCTCATGTTTTAAATGTTTAATTATTATATACATTATTAAAGGTTTATTATTCAATACGGGTTATGTGATGGGAAATATTTATAAATTTAGAGGTACTGTATTTGCGAAAATATAACGGATTTTCTTGCTGATGACTTTCGTCATTTGTTTTTCAACCTATGTAAGAAATATATATTTATTATTAGGCCTATACACAACACAATTTGGCCCCAGTCGGTTTAACGCGATTACTGTTGAGCATTGGGAAAATTGAATTGAAAATCCGATATCTCGAATAAGAACAAATCATTATTGATTTTAACAACGGAAAACAAAAGGAGCAATAACTATGACTAACACGAATCAATAAGAAATTCGATTTTTGAATTTGGTTTAGTTCAAGTTAGGCGTGTACTGTTTAAATCACAATGTACGCTTATTAGTGAGCAATATTGGTCAGTTATGTTTACTGTACACCATCTGTCATCATTGAGAATGATGAATCATGGTCAATAATAATGACATGGTGTAATACACGTACTGAAATAATTAAATAAACCTCGAACCCCGAAAACTTAAAACAATATGAAACGAAGAAAGACCTGTTGATAATTAATAAAGACTTACAGTACATCCGAAAAGTGACTTCATCTATCTAGGTTATAATACATTTGGTCTTTTTTTTAATTTTTTGATAATTGTGTATTCAGTGATAATCAATCAAATCCGTGGAGTAAATAACATCTTTCAATTTGGTAATACATTATAGAATTCTGTTTTGAAATTAGAATTTCAAGTAACTCTTTCGAATTAATAAAGCCTTTTTAAAGTTTTTCGCATACCGCATTACTTTCACTCTTCCCTGATTTAGGACAATCAATCTTTTTCCATCGGAATAAAAACAATAGAAATACAAGATACTTTTATAAGAATAAAACGTGAATGTCCAGTTTGTGATGCTAAAATAATTAAATATTTATACTATATAGAAGTTAAAACAAACAAAAAAACGAAAAAAATAGATCAAACAATAAAAAGACAAATCATTAAACTACAGGTTTTGACAAAAAAAAAGTGTGATGTGTCAAAATATGGTAGTGATATGCCCAAATATGATAGTGATATGACATCACCATGTCTATATATGGGCATATCACATTTTTTGTCACATAAAGTTTGATAGTGTAGGCAGAGCTTTAGACGTTAAGTCCGAATAAAATTTGGCCTACAGTAGTTATGTTACATACAATTTGGTTCAAACAACTGTAGCAAAGTTTAAACTGTTAAAAATTAAACCATATATACTGTGGAAGTAGTTCAGGTCGGCCTTTGGAATATGCAGTAGTACGCCACGTCTATCAAAACATTTTCTTCCTTCTGAATCACAGTTTTCAAAGCAATTCAGTGGTAGATTTTAAAAGTATTTTACCGATGCCGAATGATCCCGGAAAGAAAATAACTTTTCTCAAATCGTGTTATTCAAACTTATTTTATTTGCAGCGTGTGACAGTTCGCCTTGTGAAAATGGAGGGATATGTCAAGATATAGTAGGCCTACAGTTCTACATCTGTTCATGTCCTGATGGATATCAAGGAACAAACTGCGACGACGGTAAGACATATTCAAATTGGTTAGTAAGGTTTAAAATAGCTTTAGTATATATAGGTCTAACTGTTATAAAAACACAATTACATTGTTGGTAAATTTGTAATACATATAATGTGAATTACATCAGCGGCCTAAAGAATAAACATCCCCGCTCTGTTTTAATTTATTCATATTCAAATAATCCTACAGTAACTCACGGCTTACAGTACTGTAGACACATATGTCACCAGAATTAATTTATTAATTGGTTATTTCTCTATGGTTAAAGTTAAATTCAGATATTTAAATTATTTTAATTGAGTGTGTGAAGTTTTCAGATCAAGATTCTTTGAGCTAAAGGTCATGGTGTTAGCAACAGTTTTTGCTCTTATGATTTTGAATAGATGCTCTACTAACAGCTGATCATATTTTTAAATGAACTAAACTTTATGGCGTCTTGTACAACACCATGTATGTTGAAGGACACACACACACATGACAAAAAATGTCTCTTTCATGTGTGCTTTTTAACAGACAGGGCTAAAATTGAACACATCCAAATAAACTATAGCCTGTACTGTAAACTATATCGTAGATCTCAGTTTTTTTATCCATTCCAAGAAGTGTTCCAAAACAGCAGATTTACACTATGGTGATAACAATCGACGATAAAAAGATAAATATGCATTTTTCATACCTAAAACAAAAGAATTTTTTTAAGTGTTCATGCTAGAATTAAGATTATCATCTATGCTGCCTTTGATGAAAATTTCCACACGTCCAATCAAATGACGTCATGATTAGTAAGAGCAATAATAGGCCTATCGTTCAATACAACGATTTTATTGTTTTTATTTATCATGACGTCATTTGATTGGATTTTTAACAATATTATTTTTATCAAATAGACCTACAGCTTATCCCACCTAGAAGGAAAACTGTTATCGCCCTAATGTAAATGGGCCTTTAGAACATACATAGATCGGTGTTTGGTAAAAGATTGTCCCTGCCTTTTTTCCCGTTACCTCTTGAATCGAATTGTCTTTAGTTCCCGCGACCGGTCTTCAAGAAGTGCTTTTCACATGGCAAGCAAACTTGTCCTTAAATATTACTTCGAAGTAACGCCATGGCAGATCAATTCCGACACCTCGCGGGTTGTCAGCGTGTCCACCATGGCACAAATCATGAATGTGCGTATGTATTTTTAGGAAATATGAAGGGGAAATTTTCAGTCTTTAACCCGGCAAGCTGTCTGTATAAATCCGCCTAGGCTTTGTTACCAAAAACATAAGGCTACGGGTTGTAATAGCACGCAGGTATTTTCATATTGATATCCAATGTTCTATTTCTTCTTAATGGACAGAAATCGGAAACGTTGATCTGTGTAGTACAAGATCAACTCAGTGTGAAAATGGTGTTTGTAATCAGGATAATATCGAAGGAGATTGCATCTGCTCCGCAGGGTTTACCGGTCAACTCTGTGACGAGGGTAATGCATCCCTAATTTTTTTTTTTCGGAATGCTTTTCTAGTTTTTGTTTTCTTTAATTGGTTATTGTTTTTGCTACCTTAAATTATTATATGGTGGTACAGTATCATCGGGTAAGATTTACCATTTGATTACATACCATATGAACACATACTGTAGGCTACAGTACCAACACTATACTATATAATACCACAATGATACAATTCTATCTGAATTTGCAAAAGCCAATAATAATAATAATTTGTATCTATATTCAAATTACAATTTCATCACTAATTTGTATTTCCTTGCAAAAATTTTCATTTAAATGCATGATTTCTCGCCATATTTTTATTTATTTTTGTGCATGTTTTACATTTTCGGTTTGGTTGAATTTGACTTTATTTTATATTTTATATTGGTAATATAATATATATTTTTTAATAATACATATTTTTCTTCCAAAAATTGCATTAGTCTACAACTAATGCATGTTGATTTGTGTACAGTATCACAGTAGAATTGCAAAGTGTAGCATGTTTACAGCAAACAGCAGACTGTGTTTTGTTAATTGAATTAAACTGGAATCTTGGTCTTTAAAAGCAAATATCGAGCAGCTCTGCTTCAACCTGGTCACACTAATTTAGAAACTGGAATACTGTACATAAATGTAGGCCTAATTAAAGCAATAATATGTTGAAAATACAGGCACGAAGGGCATCTTTATTTAACCTGAAAGTTGTAGCATGTGACGAATGTGACGTTTAGCAGGCCAACAGTGTTTGGCCTAGAACTTTACTTCTTCTTGCAAAGAACAACTTAAGCCTTTAATATTATCCACTTGTAAAGCTGCAGCACCATGCTCATTATGTTTCTGTTTTTGTTGTTCACGAATTGAATCGTGCTTTCACAATGCGAACAATGGTAAACACAGCATTTCTAAATGTCAATTGATAGCTTCTAATCGATCGATACTTGGTAAAATCAAACATTGTTATTATTGCAGACGGATCAGGCAATATAGGCCTAATCATTAAGCAGGCTGAAGTACACGGATGATTGTATACCACTTTGGTTTATTGCATTTTTACTGTTTCAGAATAAGTTAACAATCAAAACCTGCTTTTAATTACAAATCTGTCTACACTTAGAATTTGACAAAATATGGTAGTGGTATGACGTCATTGTCTATGTATATATGACGACATCATGTTTTGTATCACATAAAATTCGATGGTGTAGACAGAGCTTCATACTGTTTCGAATAACAATTTATCTTTCTTTGGTATGCTTGTAGAGGTTTAGAGGTGCATTGTGAGCCAAATGTCATTTAATCATTAACAAGATATCAATTTGTTCGAGATATCTCAATTCAATTATTATTGATTAACTATAACATCATCTTACAAATGTTGTCAAATTAACATTTTGATGTTTGCTCTTTAGTAATAACGGCATGCACGAATAATCCGTGTTTAAATGGTGGTGAATGCATTTTACAAACTGGTACTGGTGGGTATACCTGTTCTTGTCTAGCTGGATTTACAGGAGACGAATGTCAATCAGGTAAGTCTGCACATGCGTTCAAACTCTACGCCTTTAAAGCAACTACTCTACCGAATTCTATCATTTCAGTTACAACACACAATGTTCATGATGTCGTTTAAATGGTTTAGTTGATATATTTTCCTTTTTATTCATTTCAAGCGGATGGACCTTGTGGAAGTAGTCCATGCCAAAACGGAGGAACATGTAATGCTTTTAATACCGGTAACTTCTACGCATGTGTCTGTACTACGGATTATATTGGAACTAACTGTGAAACAGGTAGGTATATACTGTTATGATTACAAGGAAAAACGCACCACAGTGACCTTTTCATGGAATGAGATAATAATGAAATTTTATTGTTATATTTAATTATTTGTTATAATTTACTTTATTATTAACGAGAATGTTGAAGTTCCCGTGTATCATCTAGGTGTATTGTGTTTCACCAATCAATCAATCAGGACATCCTTAGACGACATTGGATAGCATTTCATCAGCACACCAAGTTTTATACTGCATTTTATCATTTAACCTTATTACTAATGTATTAATTTATTGTATGGGTGTAAGTGTGAGTCGTTTGCATGACCATGTGTCACTAAATTAAACTAGAACTAACATACTATTTGATTAATTACTGTTATATGGTTACCCTTCGCTGTTTATGAACTTTGCAGAAGATCCATGTACATCTGATCCCTGTCAAAATGGAGGAACCTGTATAACATTTGCTATAACCGATTCATTCGTATGCTTTTGTACGGATGGGTTTTCGGGCTCAACCTGCGACATCTCGGGAGAGGGTAACATTGGCTGGCTCAACAGTTTATTTTATTTCATTAATGCATGTCTACATTTTTTCTTTCTTTTGTTTTGCTTCTCTTTTGACATTTTGGATATTCTTTCAGTATTAAATCAGAAGGAACGCGTGCTGTATCAGTTTGAACTGGATCATTAGGGTTTTTTTAGTCATTCTGATTCTCAACTCTGCTTTTATTTATACTATACTTCTGCTAATTACTTTTTTAAATGATGACTTGTTATTTGTTATTGATTAACTCGATACACCGTGTTATTATAGATATGAACATCAAATCAAGCTTCTATCAATATCGTTCTTTATACATCTTCTATAACTTTTAATATTATTATTGAAAATATTGGTTTATTTTTTTTTCAACTCTAAATACATATGGCATAATGGACAAAAGAACACACACAGAATCGGCGGTGAGATCAAACGATAATTAAACGCGCTTTCCTATGTTAAAACACTGCAAATCAACCAATCAGCATAATATCATGATTATACGTTGTGGAAACTAAACTAAAGACTATTACTGTATACCACATTCTTTCAAATTAATGTCGACTAATCAAAATAGGTTTAGGCCTACTATTTAACATTAAAGCCTAAACTCTTTTCTGGTTATTTCCATACAAAATAAAGCAAAGGACAAGTTCTTAACTGAATTTGTTTAATTTGTATTTATTTATTTTATTTAAAACATAATTATACAGGATAAAAACTATCTCAGGTATAGATGTATCGCCTATTTTACACATGGTCCTGTTAAATGACATTTAGATCAATTATATATCAAATTCGCTCTTCCCCTTTTTACATTTCGACGCTTTCGTCGGTAGGCCTAATATCGATTCTTCGGTCAGGAAAATCACTAACACTTGCTTCTGCCATATTGGCTCTCTGTCTCTCAGATCGCTAGTCGGCAAGAGCTATGTGGAACGTTTGATCTCAGAGAGTCCCTTTTCCATGATATATATATAACTATACTTAGACCTCCCTCTACATATTTTTCTATTCTACTGTCCACATGTTCCTTTTAATATCCTTTGCTTTACTTACCGAGGTCTTTATCTTTATGGGATTTATTCTATTTAATTGTTCTATATATCTGGCTGTCCTTTTGGAAAAAATATTTCTTTTCTATATTTTTGTTTATAAATCATGTAATCATCAGAATTAAATCGTTATACAGTAGGCCTATTAGAGATTATTTGTTGGTATAGCGGTTTTTTTTTATTTGGCTGCATGTTGTTCTTTTATTCGTTCTCGAAATTCAGGGATTTCTAGTTACTTTATTACATTGATTTTGTTAAGATATATTATGTACAGATTTACGGATTTATTTACTTCTGTAGGAGATCCCTGTTTTGAAAATCCGTGTTTAAATGGAGGGGATTGTGAAAACGATAATGGTATCGCCGTATGCAAGTGTCTTACTGGATTCTCTGGTGACAATTGCCAAAATTGTAGGTCTTACTTGATACTAGAGTTTCAAACTGAATTGTAGTTACAGCCAAATAATATTTTTTCTTAAAACAGAATACCCATGCTTACACCAAATTATACGGTTCATTAATACAAATTAATTTGTATTCTTATTCTAAATTCTGAAACATTTACAAATTTGTAGTTTCAAACAAACGAAATGTAATGTTTATCTTCGTATTGATAATTCAATTCAAAATTATTACCATTTTCTTTTGTATCATATATAACTAAAAATGACACATTACATAAAATAGAAAGAAGCCGAAACATTTTTGTAAAACTTGTTTATATTGCAATAATAATATGGCAAAATATGAGGCAAATTCTATAACGAAAGAAAAAATTAATAAAAAAGAGCACAATCAAAATAAAACATTTCTAAATAAATTTCAATTACAAAATAAATATAAAAGGCTAGGTCTTAAAAATATTAAAAATTATTGTTCTTGATTTCAGTTGGTGGAACACCTGCTACAAACATATGCATTGATAACAATCCTTGTCTAAATTTGGGTACTTGTATATTGTTACTTGATGGATATGAATGCTTGTGCCGCCCTGGTTACTTTGGCGACAACTGTGAAACAGGTATTAAAGCCCCCTTCACCCCTACAAAATATCATTATTGTTTAATTTATACTCAGAAATTAAGGGGAAAAATATTTCCTCTCCATTCCAAACTAGTTTATCTTTAAACTAATGAGAGAATTTTAAAGAAATCGAAGGCCATTTAATCTCTTTTTTTGTTTAAAAATGGTTGACATCTGCATATCAAGCAGGAGGTTCTGGCTTAGAATCTCGGTTGGCGCCAACTTTTTCCCCATTCTCACAGATTTCCTCGTCTTAACGGTTAAGAAATCAAATCAATTAATTTCCAGTATACCACCGGGTGATGATTTTATAAACATATGTATCGTACGGTAAATAATCTGATTTGTATCTGTAGCCAAAAACATTCAAACAACAAGTAAAACTAGATTTAATTCGTCACTATGACGAATTATAGGTTATATGCATTGATTTAAAAAAAGATAATTGATTTGTAAAAGATATATTGATTGATTGATTTTCTCAGAATCTTTAATTATTTATAATATATGATAGGACCTTGCTAACGCGAACACCATAGCCGGTATCACAATCCGATCAAAGATCCATATGCGTATAATGTCATAAACCACATTTGTTGTTACATAATAATAAAGACATAAGTTAATTTTTATCTAGATTTCATTATAAATCATGTGTATAATCTATACACTAAGAAATAAATTTGAACAAACAATACGGATAATAAAAAAAAAAAATCTTATTTCGTTTCCCAAGGTGAGACTCGATCTCGGTACCTTGAATGCCATAGACACGAGCACAGACCACCGAGCCGTACACAACTGACTAAAAGTTGTAGAAAAATTCCTCCGTGTATTTACTATGCAGTAACCACTTTGATGCAAATAGATTATTACATACCGAAATGAATTATAATTTTTTACTATGATGACATCTTTAAAATGTATACAAATGATGCACTGTCAAACTACATACTTTTAACTTTAATATATGAATTTTTGAAGGAAGAAAGTTAATGTTAAGTTTGTTATTTTGGCCTAAGAAAATGTCATAATTTGTTTGATTGTCGAAATTATGTTTTTTTAATTTAATATGCAATTAATGATGACTTAATCAACTTTTGTTCTCTTAATTTGATAATAAATCATACATGTGATACATACACTTCAAGAAAATGAAATAAAAAATAGGTGTTCCCCTGCATTCTGACGATATATATTAATTTTAAAATTTAGCATATTTTCACCATTTTGTTAACTTATACGTGCGTAGCCAGTCACTTTTGACGTGCTCGTATAACGCAATTTCGAGTTGAAACCT
Organism: Antedon mediterranea; assembly: GCF_964355755.1. Classification (NCBI taxonomy): domain Eukaryota; kingdom Metazoa; phylum Echinodermata; class Crinoidea; order Comatulida; family Antedonidae; genus Antedon; species Antedon mediterranea. The sequence goes on from NC_092675.1 coordinate 23,887,004, forward strand.
GAATCAAATATGATGATATTATTAAAGAAAGATTGTAAAACAGAAATCGGGCAAAAAGAGTGCGCATTAACGTTTAACGCGCAGTGCGCGTGCAAAAATCTGCGCACTCATGGCAATTTTTTAAACGCTTAAAATTGCCTGAAACGTACTCTAATTTCATCGAAAATAAATTTTGACAATTTTGAACATTTTAAGCGCGCGTACGCAAGCGTTATATGCGCTACGCACGTAATTTAATTGCCATATGATGAAATATGACCTGAAATTTATGAGTACCAAATTTTGTTTAATTGTGATTCACGCTTGTGAAGATATGATTACAAACGTGATTTCGTAAAATCGCGCGTAGACCGCGTAATTTTTGATTACGCATCGTGAAAATATAACCACATCGATTCCTGGCCATAAGGAATATACTCTGAAAAATTGACTTAGCTAGATTAAACTGATGCCAAGATAATGCACGGACAAAATAGTGCTAAGGAAAGAATAAATAAATAAATAAATAAATAAAGATTTTGACAGAATCAAGAGGTTATATGCATATCATGCATATAACCTAATTAACCGTTAATGTGACAACTAAATCTTGCTTTGATCTTACTTTCTGTAGCCCTTGTTTGTTTGGCTAACCCTTGTTTGAACGGAGGAATTTGTGAAAGTAATAGCAACATCGTCACTGGCTACACTTGCCAGTGTGTTGGAAACTTTGAAGGAGAAAATTGTCAAACGCCAAGTATGCCTAAAGCTTCGTCATTTCAACCTTTATTCAATTGTTTTTTCTGGTGAAATCAGTGCATGATACTCAGGCCTACTGCTTTATTTTTCCTCTTCTTTTATGTCGGAACATTCTTCTCTAAGCTCAGTATAATGTTGATCTAAAATCACCGTAAATACTATAACGTTATTCAATATCATTATTTTTTAATTGAATAACATTCATTGTTTTCTTGTAAATCTGTTGGTATTGTTTTAGAAAAATATCTACAAAAAGGTTCTTCCAGTTTTGTGCCAAGTTCCACATTTCATCTATTATTCTAAATTGTTTGTCTGGTGAAAGCAGAGCATGGCAATGGGGCTTATATACATGTATTTTACTTTTCTTACTTGGTGACTAAGAAGTATTTACTTTACAAAGATAGGATTGAGTCAAAATGTATGCTTATACTGTACATTATTCTATCATTCTTATTTTCACAGGGCTTGAATCAACATTTACAATTTTTATTTTTTTCATATGAATGTTTGAGTAATGTTTCTAAAGAATCTTTACAAATGTTATCCTACAAATTTCTTTTACAAATAAATGTTATTAGGAGCAATATTATTATACGATGCCTATTCCGTCAAATGTATCCTTTTGTACAGCAAGCAATCCGTGGGAGCTTTTTTTCTTTTTCAAATAATTATTTATAGAACAACAATCATCTTGACTAGGTGTTATTTATTATAATTTAGAGGATAATAACAACAATATAACTTTTGACTTTTATTTATAATGTAATTGTGTGCTACATGGTGGTGACGTATTATCTAGATAAACATACTACAGTAACTCTGAAAAATAAATTTGAGAAATCAAAATTTGATATCTGGTACGGTAGCGCGGCAAGTTTTGTTTGTCGTTGATTTACGTGATATGATAAAAACTCTGGAATTTGAGAAGACCAGGGTCAACCTAAGTGAATTAAATCACTGCAGCTGAGCCGATTTTTCTTGAGAAATAAAAGAGTATAGTATTTTTGTCTAACATATTTACCTTTTTTATTTATTTATTTGTATTGTTTATGTTTATGTTTGCGACGATATGGCTGCTGATACTAACAATTTAAGTCCCTCAAATTATCAAACACAAACGTGTTGCACTGTATATTTTCTACAACTAAAAGGTATTTGAAAATAGTTTTTTAAATATTTTAAAATTCATTTTTTAAACTTTATTTACAGTACTTGTTCTAGATGCTTGCGATAGCGAACCGTGTCTGAATGGTGGTATTTGTAATGACATCAACAATGGTTACAGTTGCATATGCCAATCAGCTTGGTCTGGAACCCAGTGTCAAATGGGTAAGATTTCATATTATTATCTTGGAAAAAAATACTGTTACAAAGGAAAGAAAAATGAGAAATCTCTTGTAAATGCTAATCTATAACAAAAGAAGGATTATGTTCTTTTGTATAAGTTTTGTGAAATTGAAAAATTTCGATTGTTAACATTGGTAATAATGCCTATATGACTTTGTCAGAATCTTTATTCCAATATTCAGTATTAAACATTACTCCAAACCGTAATATTTAAACTCAGTAATTGTAAACATGTATGTAATAATTAAATCACTGTATTGAACAACCATACCAGCATGCGAATCTAGTTAAACAATTTGCGATTTTTATGGATGATAATTAATGATAACATAGCACAATAACTGAAACATAAGACCATACCAGCATGTTAATGGTTAATGGTTTTAAATTTATATATGTTTATGTATATAATTCAACTGTTAATTAATACATCACGAATCTTACCAGTGTAAGGCCTACATAAAGTGTGGATCCGTTAAAGAACCCGAGATTCAGCTATGTTTGTAGTAAACAGACAAATTACATTTGCCACGTTTTATATTGGTTTGCTTTACGTTACTGGGCGTTGTCAACAAAGTTCCACCAAACCGAATTTTGTAGTTTTCTTCGCCGATGACCTAGGCTTCGGGGATCTTCAATCGTATGGTAACGCAATATCAACTACAGCAAACATTGATGCCTTAGAAAAACATGGACTGAAGTTTACATAATTTTATAGTTCGGCACCATCGTGTAGTCCGTCGAGGGCCAGTCTCCTAACTGGAAGATATGCAGTTCGCTAGGGTAGGCCTATATGGACGCCTCCAGATAGTAACGGTTCCGTATTTACGCAATCAACAACCGGAGGATTACCTCATGAAGAAGTCACAATACCAGAGAAGAAGTCTGCTCTTATTGGTAAATGGCATCTTGGTGTTGGACGCCACAAAGAATTTCTTTCTTTACGTGATGGTTTTGATGAGTATTTTGGGATACCTTATTCACATCATGATTGTCCTTGCATCACATGTTTCTATCCCAAAGACGACTGCTCCTCAGGATGTTTAGACGATGCTGCTCCTTGTCAGCTGTTGTCTGGAGACACAATCATTGAGCAACCATGTAGATTTAACCGTTTTAAGTGCAAGGCAGGCAAGGACAGCATGTAGTTGGATTCAAAAATACTCTTGTACAGACACTCCATTTTTTCTGATGTACTCATTTTTTCAACCGCATACCCCTCATTTTGCTGGTAAAGAATTTAGAAATTCTACAAAAGGCGGTGTTTACACGGATTCTGTGGCAAAACTAGATTGGCAAGTAGGAGAAGTGATGGATGAACTAAAGAAAAGCGGGGTGATTGAAAATACATTGATCATTTTAACATCAGATAATGGACCAAGTATAAGCCTATACGAAGAAGGTGGTTCCTCCGGCGTCATGGCTTGTGGTAAAGGTCTCCCCTTTGAAGGTGGGACATGTGTTCCTACAATAGCATATTGGAAAGGTAAAATTTCTAGTGGAATTTCAACACAGTTTTTTAGTCTTCTTGACATCTGGCCAACACTCCTTACTCTCCTCTCTTCACCAGAGGACTTCGACGTCACACTGGATGGTTTTGATTTTTCTGATGCAATTCTAAATAATGGAAAGTCTAAGCGGAATTCTATGCTTTATTATGTATCTAGTAGTCTACCAGTTGCTTTTCGAAATGATAAATATAAAAGTATTAATGAGAATTTCTCTAAAAAAGATTGTCAATCTATTGAAGAAATCATGAATTTTCCACTTTTGTTTGACCTCCTTCTTGACCCCAGCGAGCGTAATAACTTGGGGAATTTAACTGAATACAAGTTTATCCTACTCGAAATTGAAAAACTATGGATAAGTGAAACGGAAAAAATTCAGATCAGAGAAAGCGTGTTGTTGGATTCTGATGATAGTATTCACTGTTGCGATCCAGGGTGCGAACCATATCCTGAATGCTGTAGCTGTCCCTCGAATTACTAAACTGAAATGTTTCCATTAACGGAGAATTGTAACCTTCAACCATTATCATTGAGTAAAATGCAGAATATAAGAAACACGTGTTAAAGTATTTGAGTAATATTTACCAGGTATAATTAGTAAACATTATGACCTTAGAGGAAACAGTTGATAGAATAGAAAATGAAAGATTACATTAATTGCATTTTTGCAGTGCATTCTTATTTCTTGGCAATTATTATCAATTCGGGCGTTAATTAAGAAATTAGTTTATAAATTATAACTATTTGTAAGCCTGTTCCAATAACATTTTGTTGTTTCTGATTTAATGTTTACAATAGCTAAGTACAGACAATTATCATCACCATGTCATTGCATCTATTTTCGACGTAACTATAAATGATTTACCAATGTTATTGGTAAGTAGCAGTATGCCTATACAATTGAATAGGCTGCTATAATTACGATATGAGGAGTATTAGCAGTATATAGAGTATCTGACGATGACATATCGTGCATCACCGAAATGTTTGAAGGCCTGCAGTAAGAAATGACATATTAACCAGCCAGGTTATAGAGTTATTTTTAGACGACGAATCTCTCCAAATTGTACTCAATCATTTTGATCGTCGTTCTGCCGTACAATATGCTATGTAGATTTTTTTAAATATATATTTTAGGATTTTAGTAAGAATTTTAATATTATTAATAATATCTTTTTTAAATATTGCTTTTCATTATTATAAGCCAAACAATGTGATTTTCTCTTGTATGATAAAATAAAGAATGTAAGCATAAAATGGCGACAATGATGATTAATACAATAATTACTAATGGTAACCATATTTGCTGGCTCGTTATTTATTTCTAGGCCTGCCTTGTGTTCCTAACCCTTGTTTAAACGGAGGTGTTTGTAGCGATGATAGTAGTAGTGTAACAGGTTTCAAGTGTGACTGTTTAGTAAACTATGAAGGGGAAACATGCCAAACACTTATTCAAAGTAACAGTTTACACGTTTCTTTCTAATTTTATTATTTTCCCTCCTTTTCCTTTAATTATTATTAAAAGGCATGTGATGCATGGTGGTAAAGGTTTTATTCTAAAATATGACTTTTTAATTTTTAAGATCTGGTAGACGACTCGCAAAAGACAATTTGTTAATACTTATTATTACTATTTTTTATCATATTTACATTAGATACATACATCAGAGGCAACAGCTAATTGTAGTACTGTATTTCAAACAAACTTGAGTCACACAAATCAATATACAAAATGATCAATGTTAGAAATAAAAGACAATGATGGAATGTGTCAATAGATGGAGTAATCTAATTTCTACATGGTATAACTGGTTTAAAGCAAACTAATAAACACACTTGAACAAACAAATGTGTTTTTGGTAGGCATAAATTATTCGGGTTAGCGGTACACTTCATGTATTTCTATAATGGAAGCACTGCTATTAAGTGAGTTTTAGAATGTCTCGACCTCGACTTTTCGGCAAGTTGCTTTCAACCCTTTACTTGTATGGAAACAAAATGAGACCTGTTTCTATTGAAAACTCTCAAAAAAGAAATTTTTAGAATCGGTACAAGAAAAGATTGCAATGGTACTCAACAAAAACCTTTTTAAAAATCGTAATTTGACGATCGAGAAATACCGTTTAAAATACGGTATTTAAATCTTCCTTATTAGAAACGAGTCCATAGTGTACCGCAAACTTGACCTTTCCAGTGTTTTTTCGCCATTTATAATAATCATGTTCTTACTTACTTTCTGGTCAGTGTTGAATTGAATACATAGACAGATTGCTATTATTCTTTATACTTTTCTCATTTTATTCTATTTGGGAACTTAACTTTTTTGTTCAATGACTAAGATAAGATAAATTGTATTTTTTTCTTTTTTTTTCTTAAATTGTTATTACAAATATTAACTAGAACAATTCAACAGATCATCATTGATGAAATTTGACAATCAGGCCGCACATCTTTGGCGTCAGCGTAAATGTGTGTGTCTGTATGTGATGTTACCAATATAATCTATTGTTATTATCATTGTATTTAACCAGGTGATACATGTGCCAGTGATCCATGTCAAAATAAAGGAGTATGCAATAATCTCAACACATTCTTCGTTTGTGACTGTGTAGACTCGTGGACTGGAACTACATGCACAGAAGGTAATATAAGTGTATTTCATTAACACAAAACATAGAAATGAAGCTAATTTTTAAAATAGCCCTCCTCCAAATTATTTAGTGATCCATTTCCTATTAAACGTGCCCCATTATAGTCTATTTCTGTAGATTTTATAATTCAGTTAAAAGAGAATGAATTACCTTTACAAAAAAAAGATTGCACATTTTGCAGGGTTAATGAGTTAAGCAGCGTGTAAATATATTAACATTGATCCGAATACCAATTCACTTATGTACTAATACAATAGTATTATCTTCATTGATAAACAGGTAGCTGCAATACCTCGCCGTGCTTAAATAATGGGGTTTGTACTGATGGGAATGACGGTGCCTCATTCACATGTGACTGCCCTGTTGGTTTTATAGGCGACACTTGTCAACAAGGTAAACAGGCCTAAACTCGAATTAGTATTAAGCCTTGTCTACACTATCAAACAAATTTTGATGTAATAGTATGGTAGTGCTATGCATAAATATGGTAGTGCTATGACATCATCATGTCCATGGGCACATCACATTTTTTTTGACACATAAAGTTTGATAGTGTAGACAGAGCTTTACTCTTTATTATATATTTTTTGTTTGGTGGGCCTTCGTTAAGCTGCAGCCAGATAACGAATGGTCGAATACATACAAATACAACTGCTATATCAACTGAATTCCAGCATGGCTATTTTTAACTAGGCTATTTAAATAATTTTGTTTTACTATAAAACGCAACTACTCTCTAATTTAGTTTATGTTTCTTTAAAGTTGATACATGCTTAAATAATCTGTGTGTAAATGGTGCAACCTGCATTGTAGCCTCGTCTATTGGCTATACTTGTCAATGTGCAGTTGGTTGGATCGGAATCATATGTGACACAGGTACGATGTACTTTACCTGCTAGAATGTTATTAAATGGATTTTATAATTCATTTAAATGCGAAGCGAAATGCGGATATCACTCTTTTATTGGCTTATAGTAGTATAGTATAGTGATTAACAACAAGAATTGTACACGCTGATTAAAGTCCAGCTTACCAAAATAATAAAAGTAGCGAAAGTTAAAGACATTTCTGAAAGATACGAAATTGAAAGGGGCAGTACACATCGCAAGACTAGTAGACTAGAGCTAAGTTGTAATGAAAAAATATATGGGATCTTCAAATCACGAGAAAAGTAAATATACACTGCTTGAGGAAGGTTAAATTTAGAAGTGAACATAATACTTTGAATTATTGATTTTGAAACAACATTTGAATGAATTGTTTTCTTTTTGTTAGCTAATGGTTGTGTTGGAGATCCTTGCCAAAATGGTGGAGTATGCGTAGCTTCTGTGTCAAGTGTCAGTTGTAACTGTCCGACTGGTTACTCGGGCGAATTCTGTGATATTGGTATATATTTCTACTTTAGGATTTATTGTTAAATGTTTCATATTTTTGCTATGGCACCTTTATAATAATAGTAGTATGTTTTGCCTTCTTCTCTTGATTTTTCTTATTTATTAGGTACTCATATTACTTTAACCTATTTTTTACAACTTAGGCCTACAGGAAATAAGCTTCTAAAACTGACTTAAAGATGTATTGTCCCCCTGAAAAAATTTTTTGTGTGTTAAATATGCCATTTTAATGTCACATAATAGTTATCCATTTTGACAAAAAATTAGATCTAAAAAAAAAATGATTTACCTGAAAAAACTGTAATTTAAAGCAAAACATTGTCAAATTGACTGCCAGCCATTGGATTTTTGGTTGAATTTAACAATTTATTATGTTATTTTATAATTAAAAACATTTTTTTCTGCGAAAGTGATTAACTTTATTAAAACTACAAAATAACCTATTTTAAGTCTGATTTAAATAATCTTCATTTTTCCTGTTTTTGGGGGAACAATACATCTTTAAAGTGGTAGTGCAACTACAGTTATACTTATTGTGTGTGACGTATCTTAAAATATATTAATTCGATATTTCTAAATTTATTACAATAATTAATCATTAGTAGCTCCCACCAATCTCCCTCTTGAACTTTAAAAACTGTTATGCCGTGTAGTGGCTCTGATGTAGTAAAATCTATGAATTAGGTATCTACGTGTACATCCTGCTTATTTAGGTGACCCATGTGTTTTGAGTAGCCCATGTCTTAATGGAGGAACGTGTTCACATGACGGTGCTGGTGACTATACGTGCATTTGTGTCGATGGATTTCTTGGTGAAACTTGCAACTCAGGTAATTTAAACGTTAACATTGTGACTGTATGATATTGAGGTGATAGGAAAACTACCGTAGTCGGTTAAATTTTAATTTACATTTACATATATAAATTATTATAAAGGTAAATTACTGAAAACATGCTGTGGGTATTAGTGGCTGGATCTCAATGAAGATACAAAATAAAATAAGCAAAAAGCTAAATCAAAACGATAAAGTAAATTATCAGAGCTTTCGGGCAACACTAGCCCATTATTGATTACTAAATAAAGTAAACACGTATTATAGTGTAACGTAATGATCTCATTTTTATTTTTCAGTTGACTTTTGCTACCAAAATCCATGTCAAAATAATGGGGTATGCGAGTTGGTGTCAACAGGTTATAATTGTGATTGTACTGATGATTTCATAGGATTTAATTGTGATCAAGGTACGAATAGCTTGTTCAGATTTTCATTTTATTTTCATATTTCTTGAGATAATTGGTGATTCTACTTCATATATCAAAGAGCCTTACCAATCCAAGAAATAACTGTCGTTTCCAGAGACGGTATCTTCCGCCTAAGTGGCTCTCATGTCGCTATGTCCATTAATAACCTGTAAAAACATATTTAACGCAGTTTAGATCTAGCTAAATAAAAATGAATAATAACCTGAATATTTCTATTGGTAGGCGTAAATATTAATATCGTTAACAATTCAGTTTCATTTTATGTCAATTTCACGACCTTTCAAATTATAGGCCTAGAATATTTCTAAAAGAAAACTATATTTTGTATAAGAAGAAAACTTTTCAAAATATCAAAAGATTGAATAGGCCTAATTATATATATAAATCCCAAGGCAAATTACTGACAATAATGATAATGCTGTGGGTATCAGTGGCTGGATCTGAATGGATATACACAATGAAATAAGCAAAATGCTAAATCAAAACAATAAAGTAAAACAGCCAGAAAAATTAGCAGAACTTTCGGGCAACACTAGCCCTTCATCAGTGCAAGTGAGCGTACTTGGACAAATTAATAATTAGGCCTATATATATATATATATATATATATATATTGTCCTATAAATAATCTTAGTAAAACAACTTGATTTCTCATACTGAGATGTTTTAAATATACATTTTTGAGACGGAGTTGTTTTCAAAATTATTTTAATTCAAAGTTTCAACATATTCTATATTTCTAAACTCGTTACTTCCATACTCAACTAGGCCTTTATTTAATATATGACCGATTGCGTTTCATACCGGAGAGAAACCTTTTTTTTTTGCAAAACAACTACTCTAAGAAATGTCTAACGATTCCGACTTTGATATTCTACAAATTATGGTTGTTTTTTTCAGACAACCCTTGTTTTCCTAATCCATGTGAAAATAGTGGTACGTGCAATTTGAATGGGCTCACCTCGTACACGTGTCAATGTCCAGTAGGATGGACGGGTGATACTTGCACCATAGGTAACACATTATCTGTACTTGTTATGTATAGGCCTACACATTTGCTTGCTTGCTTCCTATACTGCATTCTCTCCCTTGTCTATAGTTGTACTACTTCTCTTTCACTGATTATTATACAATCGTTGTTGTAGATTTATTTCAAAACAGCTTCCAACTTGTGGAATATTGTTCACAGTATTTTTCTTTTAAGTCGGTTAGATGAACAATCGTAAGTATACGTTATATTCATAGATTTCCTTCTTTGCAGGTAACGCAACAGATTTGAGTGAGAAATGTGAAACGCTCTGTGGTTTATTCTATATTACCGTATTATTTCTCTATCTCTATTTCAAAATATATTCGTCAATATTGTATGGATAAAAGTAATAGTAACAGTTTCAATTACCTTACGTAACGAAGGAGATTGCATGTAAACATATATGATGTTTAAGGGCGATTATAATATAAAGTTATTACTACATTTTTACGAGCAATACTTTTACAATTAACAATTTGTAATTGCCTTGAATGCCTTTATTTAGAAGCAGCATGTGATTCAAGCCCTTGTCAGAATGGATCTCCTTGTATCCTGACTGATCCCGGGTATAGATGCGAGTGTGCTGTGGGCTGGATTGGTGTCAATTGTGATACAGGTGTGATACAAACTAGGAACACAATAATATATAGAGTTCAAATCAACCAATACAATCATATTGATTTTGTTTCATGATTTTAAAACAATGTGTCGCGTACACTAGTGATTGTTTCCTAACCAGCAACATGAAGAATCAATCGCGCTAACATTTATTCCAGAATTACGATCTGGAGTTCATCTGGCGATTGTAATTCAAATAGTTTGGAAAATTTCATGCAACACAATAATCTCCAGTAAAAAAATATAATCATTATCATCAAATATATGTCATGTAGGCTACACAGTATATGCAGTGGATTCTCCAATTCGGTAATAGTACTACATCTTAGATTTTGTGTGGTTTTTACTATGCCTAACTAGCTCATATCTAAATTAAGCCTATTATTCAGCGCAAACAAAATAAGAAAGTCGCTACCAGTGCCAACCTTATGTACGCTATGATATTGAATTGGCCGTAGCAGAACATTTTCTGAACTAAATTTTCCTCAATCCATTTCCGGTCCTACCAGAATCCACTTTTCTTCAAATGCAAAAAATACAGATTACCTACTGCGCAATGTTAAAATGAATGCAATACACATTTTACTTTAACTTTACTCTTTTTATTCCCATCTATTTTATAATCTATAACAGACAACCCATGTCTACCCGAGCCGTGCCAGAACTCTGGTACATGCTCAATATACAGTGACACAGCATCATGCACATGCGCAGATGGATTTATAGGTACATTTTGTGAAATAGGTGAGGCTGAAATAATCATATTGTGTATGTGTGTGTTTGATTTACAGTGTGATTTACATATAATGTAGGCCTACTAATTACTAATATACTTTTACTTTTTTAGGCTTGTTTGTCCTAACACAATTTTCTTTTGTATTAACCCAACACACTTTGAATTAACGATTAGGCATATTGCATGTTCTGAAGTGTTTAATTTTCTCACGTCGTGACTTCACTGCACATAACAGACGTACTAATGTAAGTATGTGATTTTTAATGTTATTTTAAAATTATAACAACCTTATAAGATTAATTTTGCGATATGTATCTAATTAGTCTACAATTTGCTATCGTGACATACTGTACCAAAAAATCCAAACAAACAATGGTAATATATAGCAAGATGTTATACGTAGGCTTACGTCATACCTATAGCTTACAGCGATTCTCCGTTTAATAGGCTTTACTCTCTATATTGAAATATAAAAAAACAATACCTACAATAATAATAATAATAACAATAATAATAATATAATGCCACACATGTAGTTATATTATAACTCCATCTTTATCTAGTTCAATTGATTATTTCTGGACGATATTTAATCTCCGGAAAACTTTTACAAAAATGAAACCGATAATGAACTTCTGACCAATGAGAAAACACCCTGACACGTGCGCACGCCACCACCGACCGATCGTCTGGTGGTGGTCCACACATGTCCGATTCCCTCAAGGAAGGTAGTCGTCAACAAGACGAAATTATGCTAGCTTAGGCTTAGCCTAGAGCCTAGGCCTAGCCCAGTGATTTTATTTATTAAACTCCATACATGGTTGGCTAGGCTAGCTTGGTTAAGGCTGCCGTTTGGTTGGTTGGTCCTGGCTCACTACATAACAGGCTAGCCTAGTTAGTAGGACGTCTCGTAGGATTGTGGCCTACTATACTACTCTACACCCTACTAGCCTGGGCCTAGGCCTAGCTAGTAGGGCCTACTACTAGGCTAGCTAGGGCCTAGGCTAGTAGTTATCCTTCAGCAGGCAGGGAGAGGGAGGTAGGTAGGCCTAGGCTAGCCTATAAAACACCCTGGCCTAGCTAGCCAGTTAGGCTTAGGCCTATTTTAGGCCTAAAAAAGGTCACACTCACAACAATACTTAATAAATAGTCACATTATATCATGTGTTGTGATGCTAAACTCGGAGCTGTCATAATTAACAATAATTAATATAATAATAATTTAAAAACAGACTGTCTAAAATACAGTCAGCAGACCAGATGATGTTTTAAAGTGCAATTCCATAACTGATTTCATAATATTTTTGGTTTATAAAACCCACTAGGGGCCTAAACTAGGCCTATATTCAGACATTTATATGATGCCTCAAATGCAATCTCTGCTGGTGGTGGGTGTCTAGAAAAATATTCTCTCGAACCCCGCTAGAGGATTTGTCTCTAGGCCTATATCAGCTTTCTCTTTATCAAATCCGCCCCTGAAATGTTTCCAATTTTATTCAGATTTAACATTGTAAAATGAAATATGTTATTTATTAAAAACTATGTATGCAGAATAATTGCCCTTATAATATTTAACCATCAGCAGACTATCCTACCTAAAGTGTTTAAAACAAATTGACAGAGATAGCACATTCAATTTCAAAGAACTAAAAAGCAATTCTATAATCCACACAACCACACAAGGAAATTTCAAATTCATAATTGTGTTTATTGTTTTTTTTATACTTTTTTTTCAGAGGATTTCTGTTTCAGCAACCCATGTCAAAATAGTTCACCATGCATTTTAGAAGATGAAGGGTATATCTGCAATTGTTCAGAAGGTCGCTTCATTAGTATTCACTGCGAAATAGGTGAGAGAAGAAATTATGCTTAAAAATAAATAAGTAAATATTTGCAGCATTTGATCATTCTTTTCTCAAAAGCATATTTGATATGGCGATGAGGTTGTTAAATCATTCAAATCAGTGATCGACCGAAATGACATTGACATTGTTTTTATTTTTCTTAGAGGATTTCTGTTTTGACAATCCATGCTACAATAATGGCACCTGTTATCTGTTACCTACAAACTTTGTATGCGATTGTGAAGCTGGATTTCTTGGAACCTCATGTGCACAAAGTATGAATACTGTACAAACACTATTTTCTTCTTTGCTAGATGACAAACCATTAAATGAATGCATCCAAGCATAAAACATAAAATCGACATAGCATTTGCAACTGATTCAAAAAATCTCCTTATTGGGTGTTCAATACAATCTTGTAGTTTAGTTTTTTTCTTTGTTCAAATACAAAAAATATATATATAATAATAATTATAATCCAGTAGTAAGGTATATCACTTGTCTAACATTACATTTATTATGAAACCTATCGGAGTTAAATTTAAAATCTATCAGAGTTATTGAAAGTACATCGGTGTTATATCGACACGGAAGTTGACCTATCACACAAGCATTTTTTTAAATAATTTGCATATTATTCGGATAAGTTTAACTCTGTTCTGAGAATGCTTAACCTAAGTTGGTGGGAACACCAATCTAGGCAAATGGTCTGGTTAACCCTATTAAGGATCTTTCACACTTGTTCTGGTACGGTTCCATTTCGGCACTGGCAAATCCAATCGAACGTCAGTTTTTACACAGCTACGCGCATATCGATTGCCGCATAGCCATGTGGAGCATTATGAAAAAAAAACATTGGCATTTGATTCGCCGGACTGGAACCATGCCGAAACAGGTGTGAAAGGCTCTTTACTGATTTCTGCATGTTTTATCAAATAAGTTCATACATTCAATTAATACAAGTTCTTTATTTTTAATTGTTTTAGTTGATTATTGCTACACACAGCCTTGTACGAATGGTGGTGAATGTCAACTAAGCACTACTCAGAATTATACTTGTACCTGTATAGTTCCATTTATTGGGAACAATTGTGAGATTGGTAAGTTGTGTTTATGAAGTCAATGATGTCACTTGTGCTACTTCCTCTCTTTTAATTTGGATTCTATGTCACAACAGATCAGTAGTAACATAGAGATATAGTTCACTTATTTCTCTATGGTAGTAAGTAATCAATAGTTAACGTTCAGATTTTTTTTCTTGTAGAGGATTTTTGTCAAAGTGACCCTTGCTATTTTGATGGAACATGTTCTTTGACAAGCGATGGTTATATATGCCAATGTACTGATACCCATCTTGGAGACAACTGTGAACTCAGTAAGTCTAGAATAATAACATTAATATCTGTTGAATATGAGGCATGGCCCTAACCTTTTAAGGCGTACAAGTTAGATAACACACACAACACTCACACAAATGCACTTGACGAAAACTTTGGTCAACTTTTAAACACCAAGATACAAACTACACACCTACAGCACCCCAACAATGTATTGAGTGCAATTTTCAAAAGACATGGGCTGATGAGGCATGTTTGCTATTGTTTATCAGTCCTCATTTGCATATAGTATTGTCTTCCTGTGGATTATTGTCATTCTTAATTGTCATTCCTAATGATGATCCACTGAGGATGAAAAGTGTTAAATCACGATTTCTTGTCATTATTTGAAATGCTTTTTTACTACAGTATGTTTAAATAATGTTTTTTTTGGTTTGTTGTTTTTCAGCTGATTATTGTGACAGCAACCCTTGTTCAAATGGTTCACCTTGTACTCTAATGCCTGGTGGTTATTCTTGTAACTGCACAACCGGATATGTTGGGCTTAACTGTGATGTTTGTAAGTATAACACTGGATTATTATAACCCACATTTTTTAGTTAGATTATACTGGAAGACCAAATACAGAGGGTCATACTGTATCGGCATATGTGACAATTACTTGTTTTTTCAGGATCACTGACATCACATTAGGTGAGAATGTAGGGTCTTTTTGGCTCTCTCTCCTGAAATCCATTATTATTATATTAACTTCCAGGCAAATCCTTGTTGTGCATACATACATTCGTTATGTGCTACATTAATAATTGCATGTTTAGCAATGTTGGCATATGTGACAATTACACTTGTTTTGGAAGTGGACTGATCACTGACATCACATTACGTTTATGAGAGAATGTAAGGGGCTTCTTCGTTCTCTATCCTGAAACTGATCATTTTTGTATTATAGCCAAGACAAGACACCTGTCCCAGGATGGTTTTTAAATCCAGTTTAAAACCATCCCAGTACAACTCCAGTCTTATACATGCTGCTATAGCAAAAAGTTGTATTGAAATTAATTTTAATACACAATCGTACCAATTCATTCTCATATAGTATAGATTGTTCTATGTCTTACTACTTATTTTTTCAGATGATCTTTGTTTAAGTTTCCCTTGTCAAACAGACGGTACTTGTATTCTGAGTGACTACGGCACATATCGCTGTGAATGCAGTAGAGGATACTTGGGAACTCATTGTGAATATAGTAAATGTTTATATTTTATTCAAGTATTTAAATGTTTGTTTTCAATATTTGAAGCATTTTTTTTTCAGTGTTGCGATATTATACTTTTATCACTTTAATTACAAACTTCTTTTTTTCAGTGAATTATTGTATAGATGAACCATGTTTGAATGGAGGTCAATGCACTATAACAACTACAGGTTTTACTTGCCAGTGCCAAGTAGGATTCACAGGTGTCGCATGTGAATACAGTAAGTATCTTTACATTTACAGTACATATCGGTAACATCATATTCATCACCATTTCTAACGTCCAAGCCAATCCTGGTTGTGCATACAATTGAAACGTTGTGTGCTACAGTAATAATAGAGATGTTTAGCAATCTTACGAATACAAAAACGGATACGTCACGCACACGTATTTGTTTTTCGTAAGCCAGTAAAAATTTGTTTCGCATGGCAACGAAGTATTGAGGGCGCCGTCCAAAATATGACCGCGGTAAATTTGAGCGAAGCGCAGGTACGTGTTGCTTGGTGCTTGGCTGCCTAGGCCTAGCGTAACATCAAAGCTAGTGAGGACCATCAAGAATGTTCACAAGTGAAATAATAACGACTGGATACATCCAAAACACCAAAGCAAAGTCAAATTCACTTGGAAAAACGGAAATTCCAAACACACTGAGGAGCACGATTAAAAACACGTCCGTGTCGTTCGAGTGCCAAACACACATTTCAAACACACAATTTACTTTAGTAAATTACTTTCAATAAGAGTATAATTATATTATAATCATGAATCTTTCCTAATTCAAATGCAAAATGTGCAAAATAGATCAAAAACTATACTCGTTTTGTAGTTACGTATATGGCTGGTGATGTTGGTCAACACGAATACGCTTTACGAAATGGGGATCAGCTCAAAAGTTTCACAAATGTATGACGTATCCGTTTTCATTATCGTATTCATAAGGTTGCGAAACCTCCCTAATAATTGCATGTTTCCATGTATGGAGCTCCATGTTACTTTTAAGTGTTTGCTTCCACTAATTAAAACATTATTCAATAATAGTCACTATGTTTGTTTTAGTCAATAGCTGCTTGTCATCACCATGTCAGAATGGAGGTACTTGTAGTGTGACATCAACAGGTTTTGCTTGCTCTTGTTCTAGTTTATGGACAGGATCTACTTGTAGTGAAGGTAAATCAAACCCTACCATAACTTTAAACTATGCTCATACTTGCTGTGATCTTTTGTGGTTCCGGTTTAAACAAGGCCCATACCAGCTGTGATTCTGTGTGGTTCCGGTTTAAACTAGGCCCATACCAGCTGTGATTCTGTGTGGTTCCAGGTTAAACTTAGCCCATACCAGCTGTAATCCTGTGTGATTCCAGGTTAAACTTGGCCCATACTAGCTGTGATCCTGTGTAGTACCGGGTTAAACTTGCCCCATACTAGCTGTGATTCTGTGTACTTCCAGGTTAAACTTGGTCCAGATAAAGATTTGCACCATACAATCCTGCATGGTATCAGTCAAACTAGGCCCACACTTGCTGCGATACCAGGTTAAGCTTGACCCATGCTAGCATGCTTCTGTATGGTATCAGGTTAAGCCTAGCTCGTACTAACTTGTACCTTTCTGTTTGGTACTGATTTTCCCATACAAGCTTCGTTTCTATGGCGACATAAATGCTGATATGTGGTAGAGCAAGGATTTTGTAAACTTGGGCATTGTGATTGGTAAGAAAACCTGTTTACCACTAATTTACAATGTTATAATTAGTATAACCTATTGCTAATAACATTTTATTCACAATTGTAACAATTTCAGAAGAATGTGATTCATCTCCATGTTTAAATGGTGGTGAATGTAGTCGTACAACATCAGGGTTTATCTGTTCTTGCCCTCCTGGTTGGACTGGATCAATATGTTCTGTTAGTATGTACAATACATATTTTTCACTTTTTACCAATCTGAAAACAAACACGAGTCTGAAATTGTGATGGTATCAGAAAATATTATTCTGTCAGCAACTAGAATTGATAATTTGTCTCAATAATCAACATTAAAAATTTGACCACAAAGCCCTCAATCTATAAACCGCCATGTTTGATTATATGTTCACATTGGAGACTATACATCACTGAGCTTTGATTCTTTCTCTTGTGACATGCCTAAAGTATCTGTGTCGTGTGTTTGGTGTGAATCAAGCGTTTGCTTCAAAAGTAAATCTATTTTATTGTATTTAAACATTTTGTTATAAATTCATAATTGTTCTTTAAATATTCATTACCATAATTAACTTAATAATTTATGCTAATTTAATCTTATGAATCATTTGTTTTTTATAGTTCAATGAAGAAAACCAAGGCAGCAAAATTAATATTATTTAACTTCAGTTTCATTAACATGATTTTCATTTTTTTTTCAACTGTGTATATTTTCACACTATTTAGTAATATATAGTATTATTTGTATTGTAATGTCTGCCCATCCCTGCTTGCTTGCCTTCTTTCTGCAATGTTCTCTTCCTTTGATCTCAGATTATAATCTCAGCTTTTCTTAATAACAAATTTCATTTTCTTTACATTATGAAACTATTTTGAAATAAACAATATTTAATGTTTGTATAATCAACTTTATTTATATTCAGATATTGTATGATTGTATATGTATAGAAAAAACAAGAATTGAAACTGTATACTCTAAAGGGACATTTAGAGAGATTCACTTCACTTCCCCACTTCCTCTTTGAAAGGAGGAGATTACTGGTTCAGGCCCCATTTCCAACGTCTAGTATCTGCCCCTTTTTAATCCTTTGAACAAAAACGATATTTAAGTGAGTGATGTGAATAAAAAATGAATATTTTGTGATAGTATATGGTTTTGTTTATCTCAGATGCTGGCAATCCATGTGGAAGTAATCCATGTCTGAACGGTGGAGAATGTGAGCTACGTAACACAAACACCGCATACATTTGTACTTGTGAATTGGGATGGGCTGGAACTCATTGTGACACCCAAGGTAAGTCACTCACCACAAACCACTTAATCCCTACAGCTCCAGATGTGATTTTCTCAATAAAATTATTACAAAAATTTGAAATAATTAATGAATTGTACCATAGAGATATTATATCTCTATGATTGTACAAATATTTAATTCGTTGAAAGAATGACTGCTCTATTTAATGGAGAAAAGAGCCAAGTGATTGTTTTTATGTTAATTGAACAAAACTGCCTGAAATAATGGGGTTTTTTTTGTGTTAATTCCGATATTGAGTGCCATTTTTATTGTTATTGTTGCCAAGCAATTTAAAGGTGCTATTTGATTTTTTCCTGGAGGTGATGTATTGTATTTTTCATATGCGATATTTTATTTTCAAATTCAGTTTATTTGTATAATAAATCGCAATAGTAAAGTTTCATTGTTGTATACCATGGTTAGTCTTCTGTTTAATTTTTCATACTTCATAATATTTTGTTTGTTCTCAGTTGAGATCAACCCGTGTCAGAGTTTTCCATGTTTAAATGGTGGAGCTTGCCAACACAATGTTACCTCATATTTATGTTTCTGTGGAAGTGGATATTTTGGAAGCAATTGTGAATTTAGTAAGTATATCATTTTTGTGAATTTAGTAAGTATATCATTCAATTTGATGCCTCGCAATTTTTAAATTTTTATCTCTTTGTATTTTTATTGTTTACTTATATGTTCAAGTGCAGTATGTGGAGAGCCATCTCGATAGTGCTTTGCACTCATGGCAATCCTCAGGGTGCTGCACCGCTGTCTTGTTGTCATGTTTTTTGTTTGCCTGAAAATTGAATAAAATAAAATAAATAAAAAATATAGACATGATACAATAAGGGTACCCCTGGGACCTCACAACATATCTCCTTAATACCAGTGAATTGGGTTGGTCATAGTATTAAAACACATTGCCCCTCATAGGTTTTATGGCATAGGCGTGGCCATTAATTTGGGTGTGTCCCAAAGGAGAAGTTCTACTGTACTTAATATATGTTTAACATGCTTTGAAGATTATTCTAATAAACACAAACAATTTGTTACAGATGACCCATGTAGATTTGATCCATGTCAGAATTCTGGCGTATGTACACCTGTGACATCAACAGTATATGGATGCGAGTGTTTTTCAGGTTATTCTGGCCAGAGATGTGAAATAGGTAAATTAGTATTAATTACTAAGGACATTGGTAAAAGCGTAGATATAGCAGTAGAAAGTGAACAAGGTTACGTCGGGTGTATGTAAATGTTTCACACTCAATGGTGTACAAAAAGCTATGTCTACACTTATCAAACTAGTTTGACAAAAATACTGTAGTGTGATGTGCCCAAATATAGTAATATTCACAAATATGGTAATAATATGAGATCATCACATTTTGTTTTCATATAAGTGTGATAGTGTAGACAAGGCTTTAGATATTGTGTGGTAGGATGGCCAGTTTTCACACCACCTTATCCTCTCTAGTATTTTTCAACTAGGTACTCCTTTAGTGGACTATGGAGTTTTTCTGATCTGGAATTGAACACAGTTCTTTCGATATAGTAGTCAAATGTCCTAACCACCAAACTGTTTGATATATAAGAAATTGATTTTTAGTACATGAACATGTTAGATAATTCTATTTTCTGGAATGAAATTATTATTTCTTTCATAACATATTAGCATATGAGGAATGTTTCAGTCCAACACAGGTGTAATGCAGGAGATTCAAGATTCAATTTATTGTCACATAATATTACATATATACAATTTGTTTTCCTGAGCTTAGAAACAATACAATACAATTTAAAACACAATTTAAAAAAGTAACACTTTAACTAATTATCTTGAAAAATGTACATTATATAGATGATAAGCATATGGGAAAATATATTTACATTGAATTTGATTATTTTCATGTCATTTAATATGCACTTTTGTCATTTTTAGTAATCGACCCATGTACAATTAACCCATGCCAAAATGGTGGAACCTGCAATGCATTTGGAAGTGACTACACATGTGATTGTGCTGTTGAATATCAAGGTATCAACTGTGAATTGGGTAAGTAAATATGTGTCTTCATAATCAACACCACTGGAACATACCTTATTTACCAATCTTAAGCTCTGCCTACACTATCAAACTTTATGTGACAAAACAATGTGATGTGCCCATATATGAACAATATGATGTCATATTACTACCATATTTGGGCATATCACTACCATATTTGAGCACATGACACTTCTTGTCAAACTAGTTTGATAGTGTAGACTTCAAATCCTGTGGCCGTATTAACCTGTGTATGATATTATAAATATGCCAGGATTTATTAATTATCGTTGCAACATTGAGAAGGCATTTTGTATAAGCATAGGGAAATTAGCACCAATATGCGGTTTGTTATGATTTGTGATTCAGTATTGCTACGTGTATTATAATTTCTGTCATTATCTTTGAATTTATATCATTCACAGCAATTGATCCATGTCGTAATGTTAATTGTCAAAACGGTGGCCAATGTGTGACAGTATCAGGTTTTTACCGATGTGCATGTCCACAAGGATATACTGGGTTCTTTTGTGAAACAGTTGAGCCAACAAGTAAGTTGTTTAATGGCACAAGATTTCATTTAACAAAAACATTTATTTTAAAAGATATTTAACAATTATGTTTTAAATGAAGCCTTGTCTACACTATCAAACTTTATGTGACAAAAAAATATGATGTGCCCATATATGGACATGATGTCATATCACTACCATGAGCATATTGCAAAGTAATTTAATAGTGTAGACAGAGCTTAATACGAAATATCTTTGTTGTTTTCCTGCACCAACTAATAACGACGCATATTAATAAGTAACAATGTAACTTCTTTTTTTTTTAATATTTCAGTTTTTATCCTTTTAAAAAAATATTTCATAAAATGAAAATTGTCTGGGTTTGATTATATCTAGTTTATTCATATAATTAGTTTTATTTTTTTAAAGAAATGTTTTATTTTGTAAAATTTTATTTGATCAATGAGGAATTCAGATCTATAGAAAGAGGGCCTATGTTAAATTACCAGGCATATGTACCTACACCATCAACGGATTGGAGGAATGAGTAATTCTTGCATGCTCAAGGTTTCTTGAGTTTTAGTGCATGGAGATATTCTGGTTGGCGCTAGGTTTAACATTAAACCTATACATACCTAGAAATTTTGAGCTGATGAAAATACATGTTACTTTTCCACTCCTTGTGGATATTCTGGTTGGCGCTAGGTTTAACATTAAACCTATACATACCTAGAAAGAATCTACACATGTACATAGGTTTTATAAGGTATATTGGGCTTAGTACGATAATTCAAAAACAATTATAATAGAAAACAAGCCATGTACAGGTAATAAATATTCATAATGTTAGGTTCTATCCCATAACAAAAAGTCTTAGTAGATATAGCTCTATATCTACTAGCCTTATAAGTTATCGCCTTAATAGATATAGCTCTACTACCTATTAAGGTACCTACTAATAAGTAGATTTTAGGCAGATTTTAGATAGGTCCTAATAGGTTTTACCTCATTAGCATAATTCAAAATCCCACTGTAGTATTAGATAGATTTTCACTATTTTAAATCTGTGAGTAACACAGTTGTATACATCTATCTATTGTCTACTTACAATAGCTATACAATGGGCTACCAGCAACCTATTAATAGACATAAACAAACTGATAATAGCCAGTAACTGTTAATAAACTATCTATTTTATACAATAGATAGATATGGACTACCAGATAGCTATTATATTAGAAATCTATGAGTATCATATCTATCAACTGTCTACTTATAATAGCTATACTAAGGCTACCAATAACCTATCTATCAATAGACTGTTAACAAATAATTAATAGGCAGTAACTATTAATCAACTATCTATTTTAAATAGCTGGGAAGTAGTCATTCCTTCGCTGACTAATTGAGTTAAAATCCTTAGTAGGCGAGATAAAAAGGTCTACTTAAAAACTATTAGGGCTACTAAAAATAGAGCTATTTCTACTTACGACTACTTAAATCTACTAATTTTTTTTGGCTATGAGATGCTATTGTATAATATTTATAGTATAAACAGCAATCCATAATTGAAAATACATAATAAAATCAAATAATATATTTTCTGGTAGTGATGTACAATGTACTCCCATTATATACTTTCTCAATAGAAAATTATATATTTTAAATATTATTATCAGTATTATTATTGTATACAATATCTTTAGATGAAAAAGTTGTTTAGTTATCGTTTGCCTATCTTATTACAGGTATGCCTCCTACAACACAAACACCATCATGCAACA
The DNA here is from genome assembly GCF_964355755.1 of Antedon mediterranea. Taxonomy (NCBI): domain Eukaryota; kingdom Metazoa; phylum Echinodermata; class Crinoidea; order Comatulida; family Antedonidae; genus Antedon; species Antedon mediterranea. Next base: position 23,910,058 of record NC_092675.1, read on the forward strand.
ACATTATTTGTTTAAACAATGGAATTTGCGACGACACTTTTGAAATTAGATGCATCTGCCCTTTTGACTATAGCGGACAATTTTGTGAAATAGGCATGTGATAAGAAATGGACAATGACTCTCTAATTTCGATGTTCTCTAAACGATTGCTATAAATATCATTTGACGTCTTTCTAATTGTAATAATATTCACGCAAACTATGATTACATGTTTTTTTTTTACCATATTTAATGAGGGTGATCCATACAGCAATTGCTGATCATTGGGACCCTCAGAGGTTCACAAGACAAACATATACACAAGAATTTGGGAGTGGAGTTGTAATTTTGTCCTTAGAAAAAATCCTGCCATGTTGACGGAAATTGAACCCAGGACCCTTGGAGTGGTAGCCAAGCATCAGAACCACCAAGCCACTCCATGTCCTTTTACAATAAACATAAAATAACGGAATTACTGATAAAATCCCTGATAAAATTATGTAATCAGCACAATTAGAAATAACGGTAAATAATATTAATGGCAATCACACAAATGGGAAACTAACTGTACCTGCACTTACTACAAAGTTCATTTCATTCATCAGTCTGATTCATCTTTCATTACACATTATTGTCTATTAATATATTAATACTTGTTGTTCTTCATAGAGCTTTTGATTTTGTTTGATTTGGCCCTACATATGATAAACATGTAATTTATACTATAATCATGTTAGTCCAACCACAAATGCACTCCTACCTATAATAAATTCCTTATATAGTTTCTTACCCCAGGTTGAGAATGATTACATTTAAATTACTTTTAAGTCACAGCATCAGCCAATCAAAAACAATGCATTGAATAGATGCTCCAATGTGACTTGAACATGATCGTTATTAAAATTGGTTTACAATGACAGTGGCAAATGCCAGAATTTTCTGAATAGATAATGACAGACCCAAGGTTTTAGAATAGAGATGTGGGCGACGAAGGACAGTGCCTACAAATTGTGAAATAAATTGCTTACCTAACGACCTATCTTTTCCGTTGTAATTTTCGAAATTTAGGAAACCATTGGCACCTGCATATGAAAGGTTTTTAATGGACATATTAAAAAAAAAATTTGGTTTCAAAATATCCTCATCGTTACAAAATCAAATGTTCTTAAACCTTCATTGTGTATTCACATATTTTTGTATCACACATGGTTCACTTTATTCTATTATTCATCTATTTGTAAGGTTCGTCGCCCTCATATCCTTTCACTACACTACCTACAATCACTGATGCTTTTACTAGTAAGTACTGCACGATTCTAAATGTAAGGTGCACGGCTTATATTTACACAGCAAAAAATAAATAAATTGTTACACTCAACCGCATGATCAATGAATGTGAAGTCATGATTTTATATATTTTCAATCTTGGACTATTGTGAATCATAATTTAACTATCTATTTTTTTTCTCTCTATTTAGATTGCACTCTTCTGTTAATTCACTTTTTAATGTAGCATTTTTTGACGTCATAGACATGGATCATGGAGGTATAAAATTGTTATACCTCCATGCATGGATGATGTGCATTGATATCATTAGATTATAGCAGTAAATTGTATAATTGTTGCATACAGGATTTCAAGTGCAAAATTGAACTTCTATACATATTCACAATCATATTTTTTGGCAGAACCATATATATTGGTCTTTATTCCAAATTTAACATAATAATTAAAACAAAGCAAAGCAAAAATGCTGAATTGAGTTCTTACAAGAGGTAAAAAACATCAAATTAAAATCTATTAAAATCATCAAAATAATCATTTCTTAAGAAAAATAATTGTAAAAAATCTTTTATTTACAACTTTATCAAACTAGCCATTACTTACTACCTGCTCCTAGTTGCTCCTTCTACATTTTGAAAAAGTCTGCTTCTTTATTGATGCTTCATTGGTTCTCTATATCTGTTTTTCTTGCATGAAACTTGGCATGATGATATTTTTATGTAATATTTCTTAGAACAAAAAATTAAAATACATATAAAGCATTATGAATTTATATCATTTAGGACCAAAAATAGTTGCTTCTCAATCTAAACAGTGACTATAAGTCACTTTGATAGTACTGTAATGTACTCTTGACCAATCGGAAAATAATATTAAGAAATTACAAACACAATAATTTTGCCAGTTTTTCAACAAAATGTCAGTACTGTGTAATTTGGAATAATTTTTTAAAAAATTCCAAAAACAAAAAGACATTATAATAAAGCTACCCTTTTTACTGAAGTATTTCTAATGATATTTATATTGTTAATAGCTCCAGATACTACTGTACCATGTGATCCATCACCATGCATGAACGGAGGTGATTGTCTTCTGTCGGGAAACAGTTACGTTTGCTCATGCTCGGAATTATACACAGGAACACACTGTGAAATTGGTATGTACCGAAAATATAAAAAATTTCAATAAAAGCCAGTTTAATTACAGCAGTAACGGTGAGCAGAAAACCGTGTGCTTGCCCCACGACAATCTATATCTATCCTGAGTGGGGTTTCGAGCAACCACCTGCTCGTATGTGTAAAATGGCCTTCAGATAATATATGGTTTACTTAATTAATAAATAAACTGGAAATGTTAGTTCCCTTCTGTATGTGCAATTTGTAAGAGACAGAAACAAACTCCAGCAAAAATCTGAAACTCAATTGAACCATACTGTCTTACATTGCCCACAAATATATATATGCATGTATGGCCTTACCATGTTACCGATATATTTTGATAATGTCTATGATTAGTTGCTCTAATGATTTCTTTGTTTACACTATATAGCTATTGCATGTTTATCAAGTTTATGTCATGTGACAGCACGATGTGAACCCGTTTCTATAAATTCCTACATCTGTTTTTGTGCACCGGGATACACTGGGACACTGTGTGACACAGGTAGGAGTGTTCAAAATCTTTAAAATCAAATTGAAACAGTAATATTTTGATGGTTTATACATTTTAGACTTGATCAATTTTTTTTTTTTATTCTGTATTTTATAAATATATTTTTATTTCAGAAAATACTGTGGCGAATCCATGTAACGTAGCACCTTGTATGAATGGTGGAGAATGTCAAAACTACATTACTTATTATGAGTGTGTATGTTTAGCAGGCTACTCAGGCAATAGATGTGAACTAGGTATAATTTATTTATATTTTTATATCATGGACCTATAAATTCCATTTTTAAATAGTTTATCATTGATTTTTTACTTGATTACAATTGGTTCCACATACGATAGGATATTTTGAAGATGATCATGTTTAGAATAATGTGGACAATCAAGCTATACTTTTTGGATGTTTAAGGCTCAACTTTGAGAATGTTTGGGCCCAGGTTTGAGGATGTTTGGGCCCAATTTTGAAACAGAGTTCGTACGCGTCCTTAAATTCCTTGAAAGTCATGGAAAAATAAATCACTTTTTTCAAGTACTGGAAAGTCATGGAAATTGGCATTTGTCCTTGAATGTCCTGAAAATTGTTCAAATACAATAAAGTTATATGAATTCTTTTTAATAAAGTTTTGAAAACACTGAACAATAAAAGTATTAAGTATGAAAGTACATGGAAGATAGCAACGTTTGTACGTGCCGACCGTTCCCGCCGCCGATAAATACTCATACATGAAATAGGCTTTCTTATCAGGGTTGGTTGTTGGAAAAAACAATTCCATTTGACGTACACCGCACCACTTAAGAAAATTACCATGTGTGAGTGTTCATGCGAGCCGAACGATTGTTGTCGAAACATAACCAAAACATCGTATATGTTCGTATACGGCTTTTTGTAAAGGGTTGGATCGTTTTGAATAAAGTTCAGAGTGAATTAGAATATGGTTTGATTTCTTTCATTTATACCTTCTAAAAAAACATACGATATACAGAAACGGCATTTAAACGTGATTCCGAATTGTAGAACGTCATCCTATAGTATCAAATTACCAAATATCGTCGACAGTGCGGTGACTATAGAAACGGCAGCCTTTGTTCAATACCGCTAGTGACGGCACGCGCCGTGACTACCCTCGACAGGAGGAAGTCTGGCGCGGTTCCACAAAGGCTTTTACTGTTACGTGTCATGTTACTCGTTTTTCCACGCCTATGTTTTCAGTACTGTATGTTTTTTTAGTGGCTTACAGTACTTGAATTTCTAAAAAACATCGTAACTACGAAATTCTTCAATCTTAAATATTTTTTTTTATTAATCTGTTGAACTTAATATTTAGGTACAGTATATGTCCTTAAAATTTTAAAATTTTGACATTGAATGTCCTTGAAATGTCCTGGAATTTTACTAGCTCACAGATGTACGAACCCTGTTGAAAGATGTTTGGGCCCAACTTTGAGGATGTTTGGGCCCAACTTTGAGATTTTTAACCTTATGTATTTTTTCACTATTAACATGCATTTATTTTTCTTCATAGTGAGTAACCCATGCTCTTCTAGCCCATGTCAAAATCAAGGAAACTGTATCGATTATGTTACGAATTATGACTGTATATGTCAAGATGGATTCACTGGAACAGACTGTGAAATAGGTATACTTGTTTTATACTATACTAAAAAGTACTTTCACACAGTCAAAATATTTTGTGATTAAATAGTACGATTTCGACAGAAATCAATGTTAAACTTGCTGGGTAAAACTATGAATGCAATGCTGCTTTGCATGGACTTATTGTACATTCCATAAGTTTAATTATATTTTTACTGGCAGAGAGCGAAATCTGTAAACTAAGCCGAGGCTCATCCTAAACCCTGTCTACACTATCAAACTTTATGTGACAATGAGATGTGCTTATATATGGACACGATGACATAATATCATAACCATATTTGGGTACATCACACACTCATTTTACCATACTTATGTTATTGTAATATTGCTTGGGCTTCAACCCCTATTAACATTTTGCAGACTATTCTTTGGAGTAGTCCATCAACATCCAAAATTCACTGCATCTTTAAGCTTCAAAAGAAGGCTCTAAGGATTTGCACTGGGGCACCTCTAAGATCCCATACAAGGAAATTATTCCATCAGCTAAACATATTCGAGTTCAAACTCGTGTATTCATGTTTCGTGTTATTAATTACTAAATCCCTTCTCATTTTAACTCGTTGTTTACAATGTTTAGCCAGCTTCAACGAGACTGAAAAAGAAATGCAGTTGACAAATTTGAGTAAATGTGAATAAATAGCAATTTTTCTTTTTCTAGAGCAAAACCCTTGTTTAAGTTCTCCGTGTCAGAATGCTGGACAATGCAACAACTTCTACAACTATTATACATGTACATGTCTTGTTCCTGGATACACAGGATACCATTGTGAAATTGGTATGTACTCAATTTTTATATAGTCTTTTGACTTAAAGTCTCATTTCAATATTCCTATATATATATTGTACAATTTAGTCTCCAAAAACATTTTCTATTATACAGTTGAACCTCTGTGAGTGCCACTTTTTTTACTAAAATTTAGATTTTTTGTATGGTAGATTATTAGTAAGCGGCCACCTGAAAAAATGTGTATCGACTTTTGACAAAGAAAATACAATTTTGATACTTATTGTGCTTTATATATTAGTTTTACTATGAAGCGGTTTTAAAAACGTTTCTGTGAAGAACATTCCTGTGTTTTTTAGATGAGATGAGAAAACTATGCAGATTTTGACCGACCATTTTCATATGATAAAAGGTTTTAAAATGTGTCTGAAAATCATAAATAATACTAAACCACCTCATCATTAAAAAATAAAATACAATTAGCTAGAGAATTTAGACAGTGATCTAATAGAGTACTCTATATTGGGCTAACCTAATATGTCTGTATGTCAATTTTATGTGTTTACATACTTATAAAATAAGCCTACAGGTAATTAAGATTCAAGTATATGCCTAACATAAATGTAATGGTTTTTACCTTTAAGTTCCTAATCCATGCTTAAGTAATCCATGTCGCAATGGAGGTACTTGCTCAAACCAAGTGACGTCTTATTTCTGCATTTGCTTGAGTGGATATAGCGGTGTTGTTTGTGAGATAGGTACCGTCAAGTTGAAAGTCTTTTTTTTTATAAATTCTATATTTCAACTATTTTAAAACTTTTTTTGCGGGTTATTAGCAATATTTTAGATTTGTTATTTTTAATATGAATTGTTATTTTTCCCCTATACCCATGTGTAATGATATCTGTCACCATATAAACCAAATTATTGCACTTTTTTTTAACTTAAATTTTGTATTTGTACTTTTATTTAAATGTATTTTTATATCGCAGTATAATTTTCATTTACTCATTTTGAGAATAAACTATTTGGCACAATTTCACTATTATTTTTAATTTGTTAACAATATATTTTGTGGTAAGGTTATTGTACAATTGATGTCTTGTGTTCATTTAGATGGTTAAAGGGTTTACTGTTCTTTTATTAGCATTATTAAACCATCTAATACCATGAAATTATTATAACGTATAATAATGATTTTCATTAATTATAATAAAATTCTCAATTCCCTTTTTTTTTTTTGAAAGAGAAAGAAACATTTGTATTTGTGTCTTCAAACTTTTGTTTCATTTTTTATGTTTATAGTTCCTGACCTTTGTAGCAGTAACCCATGTCAAGGCAATGGTATATGTACTAATTACTTCATATCATATACATGTTCCTGTTTCTCTGGATATTCTGGTATCAATTGTGATCCAGGTATTTTTTTTAATAGTGATCTTTTCTTTCCACAACTGTAGTCATTGCGTTTAACAGTCTTTTTTGCGTAACTGCCAGTTTACACAGACGAGCGGAAACGGTAATAAATTTCTAATCTATGTTATTTGTTATGACCATTTCACAAAACGCTGATTGGACGGGTGGTTTCCGCTCAGGATTAATTCTACGTGGGACAAGCTACACTGTAAATTGGCCATAAAAATTATTGTTACCCATTTTTTTTCTAGTTAAAAAAAAAGTGTTTTAATTATTCACACTTTTTAAATAAGCTTTTTTTTATTTGTGCTTACAGATCCTCTAGTAACTCCAAGTAGCAACCCATGTGAATTGAATCCCTGTCAAAATGGCGGAGTATGTTATCTGCTGGATAATGCATATGGTTGTTCCTGTCCTAGTGGATTCCTGGGACTCCATTGTGAAACTGGTAATTTCAACAATAAATAAATTACGATTGTAGAAGGGAATATGTGTATATAATTGCTATGTTGATGTATTCATTATAGTTACGAACCGCCTCGCATCGTGCAGGACGGTTCCGCATTTCAAAGTGATGTTTAATGAAACATGCATTTTGAACAAACACATACGTGACCACATATTTGTCACACATTTAGCAGAAGTACTGTATATTTGTTATCACCATTTAAGAGGAAAATGTATTCAAATTAATTGGTATATTTTAAAAGTACAGAACGTGCGAGTATTTATATTATAACACCACACATATCGACAAAAATATGTAATATCAGTGGAAAATTACAATTAATTCGCTTTGTCACAGGCCCCAAGAGGCCCCCTCCCACACACACACAAAAATAGTTTGTCCCACATTTCAAATTTCTCAGGTTGGTAACTATGATTCATTGTCATTATGTGGTTCAGCAACCTACATAATCGCCTTTCTACCGGACAGTAATTCCTTATTTCGTAAAACATGAACTCCAGTTTAATTTATCTTTTTGTCGACTGTAGTGTAAAATGAGTAATGTATTATGTATTCCTTGTTTAACAGATGTAGATGTGTGCATAAGTGATCCTTGTTTAAATGGTGGTGCGTGTATTAGGCTTTCGCTTACGTACACCTGTCAGTGTCGACCAGGATACATCGGCTCACGTTGTGAAACTCTAGGTATGTTTCAAAATGTTTTTTTAAGTTATTGATTAGAACATTAAGTAATACCATTACATTCTTGTATGAGTCTAACTAAAACCATAGCCATAAATTTGATGGAATACAAAGCTATACACTGTTTTTGATGTTTTTGTTTTGTTTTTATAAAATATTATTACATTGCTTTTCATTTAATGTGATAAAGTTACAGAAGGGGTATTTAATTATATTTATTCAGGTACCATATATTATATTAGTGTGACTATAATATCTATCAATGGAGCAGAGGCAACGTTCACAAATGACTTGAACAATCCAGTCTCTGCATTGTACATACAGTATGAACAAATCATATGTGATTCGGTATGTAAATTCATCAAGGTTTTATGTTTAGTAATACCATGGTTGATTTTGTTTATTTGAGTGTTACTGTAGAACATCAGACATACAGTAGGAACAACTTTATTATCTCAAAACAGAAGAAATTACAAGGAGCTTGCAGTCACACATGCAAACAAATTTAGATATAAAAAACACCACCAAATGAGGGGTTTATTTGGCGCTATACAGCAGAAACAGACCTTTTATGACATTTTAAGTGCCATCATGTCACTTTATTCTATTGTTTTTAACTCCATCCTTTGTTAGGGACTTTACGAAATACGACGGGAAGCCACAGGAAGGTGTTTATGAATAATTTATGCATGAGCTTTAACAAAATAGGCCGAGCTTAGCATGAAATTCCGCCGTCTTAACTTTATGAGGACGATTAAGTTGCCATTTTCCCGTTTACTGAGAATGACTAGAATTAATGTATATATAACCTTAAATATACAGTTCAAAAACAGGGAATTTAAAAAACTCTAAATAATGTTTAAACTTTCAATTTTATTGTTTAATGAAATAACATTTTTATTGGGTTAAACTGGCTGTTAAAAGCGGCGTTTGAACGCGAGTCCCCTAGCTAGGAAGGCTTATCCTGCATCACCAGAGCCAAGCTATTCAGAAGGGCCCCACGCCACGAGACAGGGGATGGAGAGAGATAAACTGCTGGTCGTCGTCGCGCAAGAAGGGTGCGTAACTAATAAAACAGCTACGTCGACTGTTTATGATTTTACACTCTAGCAAACGTAGGATATTTGTCGTCCTCCCCTAACTGTCGTGTTTCGTAAAGTCCTTTTATTGTCTCTAATCAACATCAAATGTTTCCATAACAGCTCACTACTAATGTCTATGATGGGAGTAATCAAATATCAAGCAAGGCAGAAAGATGTGATATCTCTAGCTTCAGTCAAGGGAGTATAGTTGCCATCATTGCACTCACATTTCCTGATAGCACAATAACTGCTAGTGATTTAACGACGGTACTTTTTGATTCGCTTAACAACAATTTATTGCCTAATTCTGGCTTTGCAGTGGATGCCGATGCTATCACAGTAATTGAATGTAAGTTTGTGAAGTTTGCTAATACAGGGGTTTATTCAGGATTTGTTTTAATGAGATTGGGAGTGTTAACATAATATCAATAGTCAAAAATATAGCAAAAATGTGTTTTACCTTTGTCCATATGTTAGTATACCTTGATATTATTTGATAATACATACAAAGTGATAACATACTGTATGACTGACAATTACAAATAATGCATTTATAAAGATTTTCCAGGATATCCCAAAAAGCTTATTAGCTTATTTCCATTGGGATCCTTTTATATAAATCTAAAATAAAAAAATGTAAACCTTGCAATGTAAACACGTAAATATAACAAAAACAATAATATATAAAAATATATAAAAAGTTAAATTAAAAGACTATGATTGACTTATTTAGTTGAACTTTCTCTTCCTTACATGCTTGAGATGGTATAATAGAGCTCAGTACGTTTATTAGATTTAACTGAAATAAACTAATATTAAATAAAATGTTTATAATACAATATTCAACTACTGTACAATTTCGTTGATTCTAAATCCAGGTAAATTCTAAATCCTTAAATTACCTTAAATTTACATTTAAACTTCTTTGGGTGCATGGTCAAAAATGCATTAGCGACTTGAGAAAAATTTTGTAATACATTAATAAATATACGTAACATACAATTTAATCAATATTCTAGGCCTTAATCTTGCAAATCAAAAGTAGATCATTCACATTTTAAAAGTACCTTGTATAAAATAGTTGTCTAAATTCTAATACATGTTTTGTATTTTAGTAAGCAACCCATGTACATCAAGTCCTTGTGTTAATGGAGGAACCTGTACAATACTTGGTAGTAACTACGAATGTATTTGTCTTCCAACTTATATGGGTACCAACTGTCAACAAGGTAGGCTATTATCAATTTTAATTACAAATTAAATATTTATAGCTACTAAATTTTAGTTTTCATATTTGTTGAAAACAATTCAGTGTATTGAAGATATCGAAAATACGAACTATTAAACTGTGAATTTACAGAAAAAAACATCAGCAACATCAACTATGCATGTAATTTAAAAACATAATAACATAATAAACATAATAATAACATAATATCAGACGAGAGGTGGCGCAATTCACTGAACCATGACGAATGACAGAACATCATGTCAACGTCATTTGCGTGACCAAGGCTACTGAAAATAGCCGAAACGTAGCAAGTACTTGACAACTGGTTTAACAAAAAAGTTAACATTTATTTTTAAACATAAAAACAGTCAAATACAAGTAAAGTAGTATTTGGCATGGTTATCTGTGTGATGAAAATTCATAATTTGTTATCTACACTATTGTACAGTATTATGAGTTTTCTGTCCAGCCGGGCAATGTAGACTGTTCTCTTCTCTTACCAGTACAGGGCATGAAGGGTCAAAGTATGGCACTGTTGCCCATGCCATGCATAGTAACTTTCTTTTGGCTCTTAATAATAATAGTTTTTATATCATCTAAGCCTTCTGAGTTGTATAAAGACTTCCATTATATTTGTAATCTGAGCCTAATAAGTTGCAAATAATCTGTCATTACCAATTAACAATTTTAACCAAGATTAAACAAAAAGGTGATAAATCAAGATGTTTAATGTCCAACTAATAATAATATACAAATATTCTTTACAGTTGTTTCTGTAGATCTGTGTGACAGTAGTCCTTGTCAGAATAATGGTGTATGCATGAACTATGGTACATTCTATGTATGCACATGTCCAGACACTTACATTGGATTAAATTGCGAAACTGGTAATTTTAAATTTGTTTGTAGTTAACCTTATTGAAAGTATCATAATAATGCAAAATGTGATATGAGTGATGATGACTATTTTGGCATGAATTAAGAATGTTATTGGTTATCCTTAATGGATTGGTCTAGTCCGTGACAACTGTAATGGACTAAAAAAAGAAACTGAAACAACTTTCTTTTTTAATAATACCGTTTACATATTTATATCACATTTAGGTTCTATGGGGCGATTCAGTTTAATATCTGCAAAATGTTTTGGCACACATGCCGTGTCATACACTATCTATACTTGTGTTAGTATCTATTTTTAACGTCCACTGGTGGTGTTACAGAAAAATAAACAATAACATCGACTATGTGCCAAGTCTATATATTATATATTATACTACACCTTTTAATTCACAGCATCTGATTGATTAATTAATAAAATTACTACCATTTTTAACTGTTTATAAATTTGAATACAGCTGCTACAGATTTAGATGGAATGTGCGCTTTAAATCCTTGTGAAAATAGTGCAATTTGTGAAGTTGATGGATCAACCTTTAAATGTACTTGTTTGAATGGATTTTCTGGTGACACTTGTCAATATGGTACACACCCTTTGTTCTACTATATTTTGTTTTGTAATACAGTACTCTAAACAAACAATATTAAATTATATAATTTATTGTAAAGGAGATTATAATGAATTTACATAAACAGTACAAGACAATGTTGTCACATTTCCTTGTGGCAAAATATGTGCATAATAACGGAAAAAATAAGGCAAATAAAACTAAATGTTTTCGAATCAAACTAGTAGAAGTAAAAAATACTTGTCACACTAAAGTTCACGAAATAACAGAAATAATAAGCAACTTAAAAATCAATCATACTTTCTATTAACTTTTCTTAAAATAACTGGTGGTTTTACGTTAAACTATCTAAATTGTTATAAATCTCTGTAGTAATAGTAAATCAATACATTCCACTTGTATCAATTACAAAAATTGATTGGGGATTATCATGAAGGAAACTTTTTTAGAGTTAAATTACATTTTTTTTTGTCCTTTTATTAAAATTTTTCTAATTTATATTATATTATTATCTATCATATTATTTCCATTTAGGACCTGATTTATGCATTGATGATCCGTGTATGAATGGTGGTCAATGTATAAGCCATTTTACTGAATATTCTTGTGAATGTTTAGACAATTTCTATGGCATTCATTGTGAATTTGGTAATATTATTATCTTCTTCCTATATTATTTCTTTTCATTTTTTTATAAACTTCTATTTATTTGTTATTTGTTAAATAAAATCCTAAAATGTGATCTTTTCTTTTATTGCATAAAAAAAAAAAATCTTGAAATAACATTCTTAGTTAATGAAGAAAATCTAAAACAGTGCCTACTGACCAATTTGTATTTTTAATTTGTGTTCATTTTTACCTCTTTCTTTTTTTAAAGTCAGTGGTTCCATTTTTTTTCATATTCAAAAAAAAAAGTTTAAGTAGTTATTAAATTTATAGGTTATAATTTGAAGGCGAATTTTTTTTCTTTGATTCTTGTCTTTAAAAGAACAATGTTTAATGCAAAGTTTAGTCTATATAAATATATATATATATATTTAGAATTAATGTTCTTTGCCTGATTTGTTTATATATATATATATATATATATATATATATATATATATAAACAAATCAGGCAAAGAACATTAATTCTAAACCGCCCGGTGATATACTGAAATTTAATTAATTAATTTGAAACGATAAAGATATATATATATATAAATCCAAAGGCAAATTACTGAAAAAAATGACAATGCTGTGGGTATATATATATATATATATATATATTTTTTTATCTGTTTTCAAAACTTTCAATTTCTTTTTTTATTTTGGCTTAGTTGGTACTCCAACAACTACGATAATTACACCACAAATGTGTAATGATAACCAGTGTAAAAATGATGCTGTGTGTGTAGTGGAAAATACCATACAAAGATGCATCTGCCCCTACGGATATAGTGGACAGTTTTGTGAAAGCGGTATTCTTATTTCTTGTTTTTTTTTTTAAACTCCCTATCTTTAAACATTTTCTCTTAAATTAGTACAAAAAGATAGTAAACAATTCAATTTTTTTTAGAAAATACCTTAATGGAAAACTTTGTTAGTATAAATTTAACTCTATAGCAATATTCCCCAAGATGTTTAGCTATAGTCACCACTTTAAATGTTGAAATCTTGAATTCCCTGAATAAAGTAAATAGACTAAATGAAATGGTAGGTCTGTATCATAAATGAAGGACCAGTGTACTTCCGAAGATATTTTTGCTGGCAATTTGCCAGAATAGATTGTTGGTCCCCATTCGGATTTAAGACTGATCATTAAAAAAGTGTGGTCGAACCCTTAACAAGTGTAAACATCATATGCTAGATAGACCATGCCATACTGATTCTGGGGAACACCTGATTTTTCCAGTAATAAATCAAATAGATCTTTTCATTCACACTAATTATTATGATTAATTCAGGACCATGTACAAATAGTACAAATTGTCTTAATGGAGGCCAGTGTTATGCTACCAATGATTTAATTGGTTGTATCTGCCCAGATGGTTACATTGGTAGTCAATGTGAAAGGGGTAATTAAAAATTAAATATCAACTTTATATTCTTGGTTTTTAGAGCCTTTTTTTCTGTTTTCATGGATTCTTTCCTCAACTAAGATTTTTTTATCTTCTTCTGTTAAAGCCAATATAATTTATTTATTAAAACCTTTTTTATTATAGTTACTAGTGCTGGTAAATGTACTGTATTTCATTCCAAACATCTTCCAATCAGATAGAAATCTTCCTTTTCACTTAGTAGCCTGCATGCTATTTGTACCTACTCCTCCTAACCTCCTAAAGTGATCTTATCAATCAACCTTTACTTTACTAGTAGGAACCCCCTACTCTCTTCATAGCTAACCATGTGTACTGTAGTTGAGGTGTTGTTTTGTCATACCATGTGCTGCCCATACAAATAGAACCATCTTCAAGTACAATTTGCTTGATGACTTTTTAACTGCAAATTCATGACTGAATGTGTAAAAGTTTGCTCATATTCTGAATACAGTATTATGAATCAAAATAGGTTAGATTGAAACAGTAACATTTTATTATATATTATTTTATTATATTATTTTTTAAGACTTTCATAATGAATTTGAGAATTATCTTGTTTCTGAAATACTGTATCGGAATGATTGTTAATTGGTGATAGATTTGGAGGAATTACATTACCACCAACCCAACTGTCTTGTGTTTTTTGAAGATTTATCAGTTGACTTTTTTCCTTTAAATTTCAATTATATTCTCATATTTCCATGAAAATGTGCTGGAGAATCTTAATAAACTTTTAGAAGCTTTTTGACTAGTTCCTTCCAGTTCTAGATTTTGTTTTAAGTTATTGGTGTTGGAATTTTAGTTTGGAAGGATCCTTATATTCAACGTATTACCTTTATACTTTGATCTGGTGATTTTTTTTTAAAATAATTTTCCATTTTATAACTATTTTATACATCCTGGTTCATTTTTGCATAGTGTTTTAGTCTTTAATTTTGTTTTTTTGTTTGTTTTTGTATTGAATATTGTACAATAATTATTATAGTTTCAATAATTAAAAATTGTTAAACAAAATATGTTTACGTATATAGAAAGTCCTTGTATTGCCCAGCCTTGCAAGAATGGTGGTGTATGTCAAATCTTGGATACTTCATCTTATATCTGCATGTGTGGAGATGGTTATGTTGGACTCAATTGTGAAGAAAATGGTATATACTACAGTATATTTAGCATATTTTAATTGCCATTTTCTTGATTTAAGTTTATTTAATTTTTTTTGAGTGAATGTACAGTGATCCTTTAATTTGTGTGCCTTGGTTGCTTCCTGTTGACTTAACCAAAATATTTTTACAAAAAATCAAATAATATGATCTTGACAAAGTTTTAGTTTATTTTGTAACCATTACTAAGAACATATAGTTTTGTTTATAAATGAAAAAGCTATCAATTAATCTGTGTCTATGGGAAAAGGAGTTGTATTTACTTAGATCAATTTATTGGAAGTTACTCATAATTGAAGCTACTGGTAAAGTATGAACGTTGTTTCTCTTTCACTATCAATAATTACAATTTTCTTCTCTCTGTTTGCTTGAACATCAATTTTAAATTTATGACAGATGGTGTAACAGCAGAATGCACAGATAATCCATGTGGTGAATTTGGGGTTTGTTTGGTAGAGAATGACCAGCTAAGATGTGTCTGTGGATTAGGGTACACTGGAACTTTTTGTGAAATAGGTAGAGCATGTGCATTTGTTTAGAACGCTATAAATACTGAACATTTCACAGTAGCTTGGACACAAAATAAAGACAATTTTATCCTGAATATCGGGTGAAAGCTGAGTTAGGCTCCTCCATACATGAGCAATACAATATTTTCATACAATTTTTATAAAGTTTACTAATTTGTGAATATCGTAATCTAGATAATAATTGTATTTTATATACTTTAGATTAGCTATAATTTGTAAGATCTTTTGCTTTACTTTAGAGCTATAAATGCTAGGCTATTGATCAGGATGTCAAGGGTTCGAGTCCCACTGAAAAATTACCGTTTTCAATTGTACCTAACCTTTTATCTTATAGCCTAGCCATCAAAATCATAATGTTTAATTGCCGTACATGATTTATTTTAAGGTCCAGATAACCCGATATGTGACCGATCAACTTGTAACAACGGCGGCCAATGCTTTGCCTTCAATGACACCTATTTTTTCTGCATCTGTCCAACGGGATACACAGGAACTTTTTGTGAATTAAACGATGGTATTAGTTCAACCTTTATTCCCTTATTAAAACTTTCTTTATGGTTTAAGGTACTTGATTAATTTCCATTTTGGCATTTTCCTTGTGGTTTTGGAGGTTTTTGTGTACTTTTATAGTTTAGAAATGCACATTAATTGGTTTTGTTTCTTTTCAGAAATACAGTAGTATCTAGTGCTGGAATTTGTTTTTTATTTTTGACTTTTACTACTTTTAATATTTTTAATTTTCAGAATTCATAGTTTCAGATCTTTTTTTGTTATTGATGTATCCATAACAACATGGGCATATTTCTTTTCCCTCATTATTTACTATCTTATTTTAATTACATGTATGAAAATGTAGGTTCTCAATATTACTTAGACTTGCCCCCAAGTCTGCAGTTATATTGTCTTTTTTATGTTAGTTCATCAGTCAGTGTTTCAATTTTTGTCTGGACGAGCTCAAGTAATATGCATTTGAAACGCCAGGTGTGCCAAAATATTATTTTGTAACACAGTCTAGAACCTAGACTAGTTCTTACTCCATGTTACTTTCTGCAGTTATTGTATCAAACACAAGCAGGTGTTTCAACTAGACTCTTTCTTTTGATTTTAATGTTTTATACATAATTTACATTTACTTTACTTTAATTAATTTTATAGTATTTTTAAATTGTTTTGTACTTTCTACTGTATGTTTTTCTTCTGATGCCTTTCATTACATAATGTGATGAATGAAGTGGAATATAGTAAATTTATCATTTTTTGGCGAGTACTTGTCTGGGTAATTTAATATGTCAGTACTGTCATGTGTGCATTTACAGTCCTCATTCTACAACGTATGACATAATGGTGTTGCAATGGAGTGAATATTCTTTTTTAAGCGCATTATTAGCCCGCTTTGTCAGTATATAATCATCTGGTGTATCAACACTAGATATCCATTCAAAACCAATTAGTATTTGGTTCCTTTTTATTCAATATAATAAAATTATAAGAGTTAATAATAATAATAAATGAAAACTTATATAGCAACGGCTTCAGCAATCCATGTTGTGCTTCTGAAATATTCCATTTTCATTGATAGATTATTAAACATTTATACTTGCTATTTTGTTTAATGATAGCATAATGTCCGACCTAACAATTTATGGTCAAACAAACTAAAAGAAATTGTCATTTTCTTTACAGTGACAAACCCATGTAACAGTAGTCCTTGTAAGAATAATGGTTTATGTGTTAATCAATTGACGTCATTCACATGCTCCTGCTTTGATGGATACAGTGGACCTCTTTGTGAAATTGGTAAGTAAAAGGTCTTTCACACCTTTTTTTTTGTTCCGGTCCGGCGAAATCGAACGTCAATGTTTCGTTTTCACGATGCTCCACACAGCTATGTAGCCGCGTGAAAACGAAACATCGAAGTTCGATTGGATTTGCCAGTGCCGGACAGGAACCATCCCGGAACAGATGTGAAAGTCCCTCAAAACTACCAAAACTGGATTGTACCACACCCCATCCAAAAATGAAAAAAAATTGGATTTAAAAAAAGAAATTATAATATAATATATAATATAGTTTAAAATGAAAGAAAATCTTAAAACCTTCACATTCAGTAAATGTAAAATGATAAATTTAAATTCAGTTTTGTGCATTTCATATTTCATTTTGCAATTGAAAACTTACTTTTTGCAACATTGATATTTTAACAATAAAAGATTTGTTAAATTTAATTTGTTTATTTTTTTAGAACCTGTTTCAACTCCATGTGCGATGCTGAACTGCTTAAATGGTGGTTTATGTATTGAGGTTTCTAGTACGGTAGCAAATTGTGTATGTACACCAGGTTTTACAGGCTCTCAATGTGAACAAGGTAGAATATGAAATTCATTCTTTATTTTCTGTAATTTATAACAAATGATAGATTCTTAATATTTTGTATTGCGCAAATTCCAAAATCAAAGGTAATTTACTGTAGGCCTACAGATAAGTTTTTACATTTTACAAGATTCTAGAGTGGATCATTATTATAATTTCCCAATTTAGACAATTTACTAAGGATAACCATAAGCGAATTAATTCACTATCCCAACGGTGGCAACCCTGAACAAGACAAAGTCTTTATTAAAAGTCATTTTCTCGTGAGAAAAAATCCTGACATGATTTAACCAAGAACCACAGGATCTGTATTCAAGTATCATAACCACTTCAACGCCAGTAAATTATTCAAAATACTATTATGGCTTTTAAAAGTATTTTTATAGCACATTTACAATAATAATTGTTTCATTTTATTATTATAGAACTGAATGCATGTGAAAGCAATCCATGTTTCGGCAATGCAATGTGTACAAATCTTTATACATCATACATCTGTGCCTGTCCACTTGGGTACATTGGTACAAATTGTGATCAAAGTAAGTACAAATTATGAATATAATATTGCATTTACAAAATCAATTTCAGTTTTTCTTACTTATTCGATGATAAAACTGTACTGGTTAAGTTGGTTTGAAAAATCTGAAAAAAAATTAATGGATATTTTTTTTAATGTTACATATTTGACGAACAAGTTTATCTGTGTCTATGTCATTATTGTTCATAATTTTAAATTTTAAGTTAGATTAATTTTTACAGAATTACTATATGCTACATCCCTCAATCTCCTCTAATTCTTATTGTATGTTATAATATTATTTCATTATAGCGCCTTGCACCTCTAACCCTTGTATCAATTACGGGACTTGTGTAGTGGAGGATAGTGAGTATATATGCATGTGCATCACTGGCTGGACAGGCGACAATTGCGATGTTGGTAAGTTTATCAAAATTAGAATATAATTGAACAATAAATATACTATAAAAATAGTTAGCTCTGTCCACTGTGACATTCAATGCGTGGAAATGACTGGATCATGCATGTAAACTTGTAAAAAGTTACGTGGTGCAGGAAGTTTTGTTAAATGTGTGCAAAACTTTTTTTTTCTTTAAATTCGTAAACAATGCTGCATTACTTTGCTAGTTGAATACTGTGTACAATTCATTTTGTGAGTTTATGAAATTGTAAACTCTTTAAACCTCAACAATAGTTTCCTCATAAATTCCAAACTGGCTTTGTCTTCTTTTTTGAAAACATGTTCCATAAAAAATACATACAAATATTTATTTTGAGAGAATTCATTGTTAAGGGGAGTTTAATGTATTCAATTTAAGCTCTAATATTTCAATGACAGTGTAAAAATATGAATGTTTAAACTAGCTGGAAATCAACAATAGTTTCCTAACTAAATTCAGAACTGGCTTTAATGTCTTCTTTTATTATAACATGTTCCATAAAAAATATTTAATATTTGAGAGAATTAATTGTTAAGGGGGAGTTTTATTCAATTTTAATGATATTGTAAAAATATGAGTGTTTAAACTAACTGGAAATCAACAATAGTTTCTTTCCTGAATTCCAAATTGACTTTTTTTTAATGTCTTCTTTTATTATAACATGTTCCATAACAAAAAGCATATAAATATTTATTTGAGAGACTTCATTGTTAAGGGGAGTTTAATGTATTCAATGTAGCTCTACTATTTCATGACATTGTAAAAATATGAATGTTTAAACTAGCTGGAAATCATTGCCAATCTGACCCATGTTCAAATGGTGGTACGTGTGTGATCGATGCTGATGGTGGCTACTTATGTCAGTGTCTATTTGGCTTTAGTGGCACATACTGCCAGATAAGTATGTTTTACGTAGTGCATTACTTTCGAGCTATTTTGATGGGTTTATTTTTATTTTTTTTATTATAGTACAGGTGTACTATTAGTATTAGATTATCTTTTTGTTTGTTTTCATTCAATTTTCAGTTTATTCAATTTACAGTGTTTTTTAAACTTTTTTAAACATTTATTTATAGACGTAAAACACCTATTAAAGGGACACCTTCAGGATCACACAAAGTGTCCCCTGAATATGTTTGAACATATACTGTATTAGCCCTCATTCTTTTCACAGCAAGTGTCCCCTGAATATGTTTGAACATATACTGTATTGGCCCTCATTCTTTTCACAGCAAGTGCCCCCTGAATATGTTTGAACATATATACTGTATTGGCCCTCATTCTTTTCACCGCAAGTGTCCCCTGAATATGTTTGAACATATACTGTATTGGCCCTCATTCTTTTCACAGCAAGTGCCCCCTTAATTGGTGTGTCCCATGAATACTGGTGTCCTAAAGGAGGGGTTCTATACTTTTGTCATAAATGTTTTATATTGTTTGATGGTTTTGCATGATGAATAATATTAAATGCTTGACATGTTTACTATATTTTAAGAAACATCAAAAGAAGATTTTCTCACTTTTTTAAAAACTATTTTTATATCAACTGTTGTTTTGTAGTATTCAGAGATACAGTATATGTTTTAACTTTTTGCTTAAATCTTATTTTATGTGTTTTAATAGTAACTATTACTAAGCCATGTTTAGTGATATATTAAGAAGAGAACTAAAACTTGAATTTGATATTTATTTATACTGGGTAACCTCTTGTCTCCCAGAGGGCCCAGTTATGATAGTGGCTATGTGTACTAGTACAGTTGTATATAGACTTTGTATATCAATCAATCAAAACTTGATATCATCAATAAATAATTAATTAATCAATCAATTATTAATATAGAAGTAGCATTAGAACTACAACTGATATTGCTTTTCAAGATCTCGCACGATTTCATCTGTTTAAATATCGTTTCTTTTATATTGTATTATAGCAAGCCATTCATGTTCAAGTAGCCCCTGTCAGAATGGGGGTACATGTATAGCATCAGATGTAGGTTACATATGCACATGTAGAACAGGTTACACCGGTACACATTGTGATGAAGGTAAGTACTTTAAGCCTAAGTCTACAATAGTAAACTTTCAATTCATAAAACATTACTTAGATAATGACAAAATACACAAAGAAAAATGATTCCACTGATCATGATCAAGCCATTAACATAAATACTTATTATGATAATTAAGTCACAATATATTAGTTGTATGAACGCTAGTGGCGTAATGCAGTTGCCGGAGGCCCCTGGTTTAAGGATCCTAAGTGGCCCCTTATGTTGGAGGCCATGGGCGTTTTTAGCCCTTTTGCGACATAGTTCAAAGTCCTGCTCAGGGGCCCCTGTAAGCTCCGGGCCCCTGGGTTTAGACAGTGAGCACTCATAGTCGTTACGCCATTGTTGAACGGCTTTTGCAAAAGTTGGCTGTACATGAGTACCAAATAATTTATAATAATATAGTAATTAGTATCTTTATCTCTTATAACATTTCATTAGATGATTCAATATGTGATATTGCCCCGTGTCAGAATGGAGGAGTGTGTATTTTAGCTGGTGATAGCTATATTTGTGATTGCAGTATAACTGGCTTTATTGGAACACATTGTGAAATACGTAAGTCAAAGCTGTTTTATAGCCCTCTACTGTTTCTATTTAAATATGACATCCATTTTGTTATAGTTAATATAACTATCAGTAATTTACTAGTAAAGCTATGTTTAAAAGTACACAATTTTCTTCAAAAGGAAATATATTATGATTGCGAATGTCTTGACATTCTAGCTTTTCCCTTTGAAAGTAATTTAAATGTTTTCAAAAGTAACTTTAAGGCATTACTGTAGTTTAAGTTTTATTGTGTTACTGTTATTTTTATATTTTAGTTTAAAATGTACTATTGTACCCAGGGCCCCAAGGGAGACCAGTCTTTTTGACTGATTGGGCGACCCTGGTTAAATATTGTTAATAAATAAATAAATAACACATGGTGTACCACAAAGACCTAACTTTACTTGTCATGCAAACAATATAGTAATTCATTACCTATATAATATAATTTATCAATTATGTTGAATACAAAATTAACAAAATTGCAATTTGTTTTGTTTCGATAGCAACAAATAAATGCAGTGAGAACCCTTGTTCAAATGGTGGCACATGTACAAACTACATCAGCACATATGTTTGCACATGCTCAGTAGGGTACACTGGAACAAACTGTGATTCATGTAAAGTATTTTGTCTATCTTTATTCTTTATAATAGATATGGATCAAACATTTTTAATCATTTATTTTTATTTATTGTTGTTAAAGAGGTTTACATGATTCAACTATTTCAGAATATTCAGTTCTACTTACTGTATGCCATTTAAAGTATGTAAAACGATTTGTCAATCATACCAACATTTTACATACAGTATATTGGCCAACTTTTTGTTGAAATTCTGATCTTTCTACTGTCAAATTTTCCATACTGCCTTTTTACATGGCATTCAATTTAATATGAAAGCAACAGATATATTAAGTTCAAATATTTGATCTAATATAAAACAAATTGAGTTTCTGGTTAAAATTATGGTCATACGGCTTCACCTAGGCCTACTAAGAATTATCAGACATACATTGATAATTGCTGCTCCATAGAGTAGAAAACAGAAATGTAAAGTGAAACAATTTGGTAATGATGTACCAATAATGTAAAAAATATGAGATAAAATTACTATTTGGTGAATACCTAGATTGCTGATGTTTGCATGTTATTTTTTGTAGTGATTGACAATTGTGAATCATCTCCTTGCTTGAATGATGGAGTGTGTTCTAGTAATCTTGGTTTTTTCACATGTTTTTGTCAAGAAGGATTTGGAGGAGCAACATGTGAAAACCGTAAGTTTTGCACTGTACTTGGTGGTTGACAAACTTGCTTTCTCAGGGTCCTTGCATCAAATCCTCTCGGAGTTATATAATACATTTAATTAAACATGTTTAATTTTTCCCAGACAAGACTACTCAATGGGTCTTGTCTAAGGCTCTGTCTACACTATTATACTGTATATCAAAATTTATGTGACAACAAAATGTGATGTGCCCATAGATGGACATGTCATATCACTACCATATTTGGGCACATCACACATTTTTTTTGTCAAACTAGTTTGATATTGTAGAGAGAGCTTGTCAACACTGTCCGAGACCTTTAATATTACAATAAAAATTGAAGTTGCCTGACAGATATAAATATGCTAAAAAACAAACACAGAGGCCCAAGATAGAAAATTATTACAATTTGGCTTTGTTAACGGATTTATTGCATAATAATAGACGGTCTTATTTTGCAGATTTGATAGATCCATGTGGAAGTAACCCATGTCTTAATGGTGGAGTGTGTAAAGAAGAAAACGAAGGCCACACTTGCTCCTGCCCTCAGCAGTACAATGGATATAACTGTGAACATGGTATGATAAAGAAATAGCTTATTTACTTGCTCACAAGCTAAAAGCTTTAAAAAAAAAGGCCTATACAAACAATAATAACACTACCTTTTCTATCTACATATTTGATATAAAGTTTGCAGTAGACCACATAGTCCCTGAAAAGAACTGTTGAGTTTCTCGACGTTCCGATCAATATACTTTGATCATCCTCATAAAACTTTATATTAACATTAACCAGATTTTCTAAATATACTGGTTGTCTCAGGGAAGATATTTTACTGTGTTTTCATGGCAATAAAAAATACAAATGTCAATTTTTTCCTAAATTTATTGTTGTTTTTAGTTTGAAGATTAGTATTTTTGATGGGTTTCACAAGCGCGTTGAGCACTTTGTCAATATGTGCACTTTGTAAATCTTATTATTATTATAAGAAAATTAAAATGAATTGTATCTTCTTTGTCGCAGCGACTGAATGTGGTGGTAGTGTTTTAGTCAACACAGGTGAACTTACAATCACATCTCCAAACTACCCTGAAAACTACAACGAAAATCTACTCTGCAAGTGGATCATATACTCAGACCCCACAACTCTCATAATGGGAAGCTTAGAAGACTTCAGTACAATCGGCCCTCTTGATTGGATTGACGTGTTTGATGATGACGTCGTTGATTCTTCTAAGTTATTGTTGAAGGCATCTGGGAGTACAATACCTGAACCCTTTATCTCATCTTCTAATACGCTGCTAATTATCTTTAAAACAAATTCTATTGATAATTCTAAAGGATTTTCACTCAACTTAAATCAAGTTCCAGGTTAGAATATGACATTTTTATTATATTTTTGGTTATGAGTTAATACTAAATAAATAAAAATTTACAAAAGCTACTACAGTACTACTATTATGTTCAATAAATATGACTCTACAATTATGTTCACATATTAAAAGCTAGCATTTTTTTTTTAGATTACTGTATTCAAAATCCGTGTCTGAATAATGGAAAATGCATTAATAATGGAGTTGGATTCACATGTGAATGTCCATTGACGTACACTGGAGATACCTGCCAAACATGTAAATACAATTTGCCATCTTTCTACATAAATATAATAGTAAAATGATGCCTTTTATTTAGTTTATTAGTGATCGCACAATAAAACAAACTATCACAATGTCATGACGACAAGTCTGAGCTTGAATTTGAACACTTTTGAAAAATATCTTAGGCCTATGTTACCCTGGTATGAACATGATTTATGGTAATACCTGGATTTAAAAAGATTGCAGCACTAATGACATACAGTATTTAATCATATAAAATGATGTATGTTTTGTTACAGATGTTGGGTCATGTCATAGTGACCCTTGTCAGAATGGGGGTGAATGTTTTCATGATACAACTACTGATCTTACTGTGTGCACTTGTGCTGAAGGATGGAAAGGAACATACTGTGATCAAGGTACATATAGTTGTTATTGTCTACAGCAGAATATAAACATTTTTAATAGAAAGTAAAGGGTCTTACATTTGCTACTTTTAGGCTTATTTTAGCCCAAGAAATTGTATAAATTTAAGATATCCATGTCCTAGACCTGTAGCCAGTTGGATATCAAAGCACATTTTGTTGTATTTCAATTGAAAATGTGTTTTCATTTCATACACATTTTGAGTTGGTTGAGCTTGGATTACAAACCAACATGTTTTTCTTTTTCAGAGGTAAATCCGTGTGATAGTTCACCTTGTATAAATGGTGGTGAATGTAGTTATTCTGGCAATCTTTACCAGTGTACCTGTACGGATAACTTCATTGGTGTTAATTGTGAAAGTAAGTGTTTGTTTCATTTATTCATTTTTCTATTATTTGTATAAGCACCCTTACTTGTTACTTGTTTGCATAGCTATCCCCATTATTGGGGACATTTCGCTGTCATTGACATTATGTTGACATGCACAACAATGAGAGACATTAATTTTGATGAGAAATTCATGGAACACTAATACATTTTTTTTTTAATTAAAAACCTGAGACCTGTAACCCTAGGTGGGCAGGGACGCTCATCTCCCTGTTCAGGACTAATCCTGATGTTTACCAAATAACCTAAACATCCTTTTCTGTATATCTTTTAAATTAGACCTACTTTGTATTTATATATGTTATCAATTTTATTTACTTTTAAATGTATAACTGGACCATTTTGGAACTGAAAATGCAATCCAGTCAAAAGAAAGAATAAATCAAAATCCTTAACTGTATTCTGTATGTTAATTGAAATATCTTTTAGTTAGTTATGTTTTTTTTTTTTGGAAATCAGTCATTTTTCTATTATAAACCTAAACTTTATCTTGTCTTAGATGTAGGTCAATGTTCCAGTTCTCCCTGTCGTAACTCCGGCACCTGCTATCATATCAATAATGTATACATCTGTGATTGTATGCCAACCTATTCTGGAGTTAATTGTGAGATCGGTAAGTTACTATATTTTGCTAATTTAGATCAGTGTCTTAAGCTCTGTCTACACTATCAAACTAGTTTGACGACAAAAAAAGGTGTGATGTGCCCAAATATGGTAGTGATGTGCCCAAATATGGTAGTGATGTGCCCAAATATGGTTGTGATATGCCCAACTACGGTTGTGATATGCCCAACTATGGTAGTGATGTCATCATGTCCATACAGTATATGGTCAAATCACATTTTTATGTCACATAAAGTTTTATAGTGTAGACAAGGTTTAACCTCATGCCTTCATTCACATGTAGTTGGATAGAAAATGTTCTCACTCTGAAATACAGTAAGGGTATAACTGTATCTTTGGTGGTTGAACAGAATTGTAGAAAATTGGAACAGATACAACAGTGATACTGTGTAGGGCAGAAATCAAGAGTAAATGTTTGATGGGATATTTACCAGAGTTGAAACTCTGCTGCCTTTGCGAGAGGTTCACCCCTCTCCAAACTAACCTCCAGCCTAACAGTCCTGGCAGATTAATAGCTACATTGCAAGCCAAACAGAGATAAAATTTATCCTCATATTCAGCGCATTTTGATATAGAGATACTTAAACACTTAATACTACTACAGAATATTACAAATAATTTTCATTTCAGAAGATTCAACAGACACATCGGAATCAACATTTGGATCACAACTAGATACAGAGGTGTGGGTTATAATTGGTTTGGCTTTAGTTGTTTTTATTGTTGTTGCGGGACTTCTATTGACATTGTTCTGTTTAAATAATAAACCTGATAAGAATATGCAACAGACGGGTGAAGAAAATTGGAATTTAGAAGATGAGTCTCCCACAGTTTCAGTAATAGACAGTCCTATGACTGCTACGCCACCTCAAGTGAAACGCTTATCACCTAGATATGCACAAAATGCATCGGTATATAGAGTATAGCGAGAATAGTGTACTCAAACTGGCCTACTAGAATGTAGTGTATAATTATGTAAAAATAAAAGATAAAAATGTATGATAGTATGATCAATATCATTTTCCACAAATTAGAAATGTTTCAATAATTTGTGTATTTACATGCACTTTATTATTAACATATTCATTATTAATCCCTTTTCATTAATTTGTGAGATTTATACAAGTTGGAAACATGAATTCTTAGGTTTCATTATATGCAATTTGCTGTATACATGAGTATCACATTTGTTTTTCATTTAATTTTAATCAATTTTCATTACATCATTTCCATAAAAATCTTTGAAAAGTCAATATCCTTAAATATATTGACTTTAAGAGTGTAATTTCACTCTAGTACACTGTATGTGTCTTACCTTGGTCTACTTTTTTTATTGGAGAACCTTGCGGGCTACTGTCTCCACTGCTACACAGGGATTGTTGTAGACATGATGGTTTAGCAATTGCGATACCTTTTGTTATATCCCACTGGCGTGCAGCATTCTTGATTGCAATTCTTGATTGTAAGGAAAATATTTCACTTAAGTGTGATTAAGTGATACGACCACTGGTTCATGAATTCAAAATCTCTCTAAGTGTTTGTTTACCAGTGATTTACGAGTTTGATCAAAACAATCGCATGCAAGTTGTACATAAATAAAGACATTTAAATTATTTATATATTATCTAGTCTTCCATAAATAAATGGTGATGAAAAGAAATGGTAATTTCATTTTATACACATTGTCCCAAAATTTAACAAATTTAACCATAGTCAATGGGAACTGGTATCTACTGTGTATAACTAGTGTAAAAGGGTTACAAATACATTTTTTTTCAATGTTTTTAACTATTTAAAGTGTATTGTTTTACAGTATTTAAAATGAAATGCATGTATTTTTGAAGATAAAAAGATATGCGAGATTCCTACCTTATAGAGGAAAGTGGAATAGTCCAGGCACTGTTGAATTTCATCGAAAGGAATATAAGAAGCAAATATTATTTAAGAAGTCTTTATACCAATCTATACCTCATTGTATGTACGGTATTTACAAAGAGTAATTTTAAATCTAATTTTTTTTAAATAAGATTGTAAATATTTTTTAAAAGGTATCTAACTGGTTCAAAGTACAAATTCAACATATTATTTTCTTTAAAATATTTTGTGTGTTTTTTTTTTATATTTTGTTTCTTAATGAATGTACAAATTGATATGATATAATGTTATGACATCTTCTTTTGCATTAATTAATTTAGATGTCAAGTTAAATACACTAATTATGATGTTAGTTAGGTTGTATTGTTATATTTACCAGATGCAATATTTTACACAGTAAAAGATTTGGATGTGGCGTCCAAATTGTGTGGTATAGGCAATTTTGTAATTTACAAATTATGAAATTAATGGAAACTGATATTAATAAATTATGATTTTAATCATTATTTTAAAGAAATATTTATTTGTAAATGTTTGTAAGTTAGAAGTGAATGCAGTATTTTGCTAAATAATTAATTTAAATTGCCTCATGTAATTTCATAGGTTTCTAATCATTGCGGATGACAGCCATTTTGACTGTCGGTTATGGAACACAAGGGTGTTGGGGGGTCATGAGTTGGCTCGCGCTGCCTATGGAAAGTTGGTTTATGTTACCAGGGTAACGGTGGCGCATGACACCTCATATACTTTTAAACTACATAATGAAACTTCTTATTATGAAAGTT
Source organism: Antedon mediterranea (assembly GCF_964355755.1). Taxonomy (NCBI): domain Eukaryota; kingdom Metazoa; phylum Echinodermata; class Crinoidea; order Comatulida; family Antedonidae; genus Antedon; species Antedon mediterranea. The sequence continues at coordinate 23,938,373 of NC_092675.1, forward strand.
TGTTTACATACAAACAGAGAACATACAGGATTCTAGGGTTTTGCAAATGATAGGTGTGCTACAATTGTACTCTTCAATACATTCAGGGGTGCTGTAGGTGTGCTGTTATTTTGGTGTGTAGAAGTTTACCAAATTTAAGCGTGTTGTAAATCGGAAGAGCAGTTTAGGAGTGTGTTAGGTGAATGATCGCACTCGCTCGCCTTAAAAGACAAGGCCTGGAAGAGTCTCAAACATTTAAAATTAAACCTAGATTCCTTACTGTGTACAAGGTAGTTCTGAGCTAGTAGTTGAGCACATAAAATATCCCTTCCAATCGGACAGAAACTATTCAGTATTGGTAGAAATAAATATTATGCTGAAGCATAGAATGCATCCCTGAGATGCTGTCGACCCACACAATTAGTGCCCTTTATCTCTCATACAGACATACACAAATAAGTATACGATTTATAAAAAAACAATATTTATTTAAGAAAATCAACTGAATACATAGCATTGAATATATATTGGTATTATTATTGATTGATATTATTAGTTTTAACTTCTTACTATAATAATGTTTAAAATCTATTTCTACAAAGGATTTGGAATACAATTAGCTGGCAAATATCCTACGGTTATTGGTATATAGCGAACACAAAATACCTGTACACAGGGCAATTAAGTATTGTATATTGGTTTCTTATAAATCAGTGGATATCAGGATTGATTTGGAATATAATATGTTATCATTACTATTACAATACAACAGGGAATATAAACCAGAAAGACTTACACTTAACTATGATAAACCAAAACACTGCAAAATATATGGAAATGTGATGAATGAAACGGAAAATGAACACAGTATTATACTTGATGGTGATGACAATGATGAACAATTGTTTTGATTTTAAACGTGGATGATGAATTGCTATAGTCACACAAAAAATAAATAAAAATAAACAAAATACATATAAATATATATAAAAGATGTCCATACTATTAGTTGGAATATTAAAATTTGGTATAAATATAAAATAAAATCTTTTAAACCTGTATATTAAGCTAACACCAAGTAGTTTAAATATGAAAGTTATTAGTAAAAAAAAAAAGTTTAACTGCACAAATATAAGATTTTTACCCCGATTACATTACATCATAGACAGACTAGGGTGCTAAAATGTTGTCACTCACTTGTAAAGTTTATCGATATATAGTAATAATTTGTTACATACATTGTTGTATACATGAATCAGGTTTTTTTTAATCTCATATTCCAGCAAAGGCACTCAATCTTCATTTACTTTTTTACTACAATATTACTAATGCCTACGTAGCAATATAGTTTGAACATGAAATTTACAAACCAGTTTATCAATAAATAAAAAATATGTATATTTTTATTTGCATAGCACACACAAACTGAGTGTGTACACTCATGTATTTATAACCAGTGCTATAAGCCAGTTTATGTGACAGTTGGTTCATAATTATTTTGAAACCTGAGCAGCACTGATGAGATCTAATAAGCAGGATTCTGTACACATGTTTATTGTATTGCTTCCTTCCTTGTATACAATACACAATTGTTGTCAAAATTCACAATGATTCTCACCAATACAGAAGCAGCAATGAAGTAAAAGGTATATCTAAATTGTGCATATTTTTTTTCCAATACTAGGGATTATTACATTATCATATTCATAAATCTCTCTATTTATTAGAGTATCCACAACCAAAATTAATTAAATTCAAATTAAAATTAGATAAAATGAAATGTATTGAAATGTACAGAACGTCAACAGTTAATCAATTTGTCATGATTATATTAAAATACATTATGATACACAATGATAGTACCAAATACACATGAGCATCATGATTAATATATCAAAATGCACCAATACATTAGAAATTCCCTACAAAGTGCTTGATACTGTGCAACTTACTAACACCAATGCTTATATACAAAATACATGGTTTCTAATAATTGTGTCACAATCTATTTAACAATAATTGAGGGAAGGAATAATGAAGAGATATTAGAGCGCCCCCAATGAAACATTTTATTTATTTTATCAAAACCAACAGCAACGAAAGTTGCCACTTAAAACGGTATAATTATTTATTATTTATTTTGACAATTATTAAAATGGTTAAAATGCTATCCATCAAGATACAAGTTCTCTGAATAATGTTAAACTTTCAAAACTGTTTTTGTGTACGATTAGTGTTACTAAACAATCAAACCATCTAAAAGAAAAGTTTTTTATTTAGTATTTAGCTCATTATAAGCTGGTGGATTACCATGTGCAGGTTGAGCTACTTGACCTGGGTACTGATCAGGTTGACCAGTAGCTGGGTACTGATCAGGTTGACCAGTAGCTGGGTACTGAGTAGGTTGACCTGCAGGAGTGTATTGAGCAGGTTGACCAGCAGCTTGGAATTGAGGTTGTCCAGCTGAATATTGACCACCTGGATAGGGTGCAACAGGTTGTTGGTAATACATCGGTGTGTTCACAATCTGAGTTTGAGGAGGATACACTAAAAGACAAAATGCATTAGGTTAAAAAAGACACATTATTTATAAGTAAACAAGATTGTAATGTACTTGCATTAATTTATGTAAATACAATGATAGGTTGAAATGGAATTGCACATGATTAGCGATGCAAAGGTCATTAAATGACAGTAAATGTAGACCGCAGTTGTTTTTTTATTTATCTCGGTCTCAGTAAAATTAATGTGATATACCATATGCGCTGAGGGAATATACAGTCCTGAGAGAACAATAGTTCCCACAGAGGATATCACATTTTATATTACACCTGTAAGCAGGCAACATCTGAACATTAACTACTGCATTTTTAATAAATACAAAAATATATTTTGAACAATATAAATTAAAATACCTGGTCCCATTGGTTGTACATAACCACCAGTGTGGACTACTACTGGCTGTCCAGAACTATACATCACCTAAAAGATAAATTTACAAATTGTAATAAACATATTGGTAATAAATTAGATAGTTTCATAAAACAATTATGACTGCAGCCAGTAATATGTACTTTACTTTTAGACTGACTGAGGCTTTCATGGCACACAGTATGACTGTTTTAACAATAGGGGTTTTGATTTGAGTTGATATGAAAAGGAAGGAGTCCGTCCACGTCTACATGGTTAGGAAATACAAGCAGGAAGTTACTTATACTTTATCCAAGGTATATTAGCTTTTTGATTTGTGAAGTTTTTATAAAATTAAAGATATTGTTACTCGCAATGGAATTAATAATTTCTTGGTAATCTAGCATTTTTTGTATACGAGGATCATATAGAATGCGTTCGTGTAATACGCTTAACACGCTGCATTGCGTATCGTTCTCAAGCAGATAGCCTCAACACAGGCGTATAGCCACTGATACCCACAGCATTGTCATTTTGTATCTCCATTGAGATCCAGCCACTGATACCCACAGCATTGTCATTTTGTATCTCTATTGAGATCCAGCCACTGATACCCACAGCATTGTCATTTGGTATCTCCATTGAGATCCAGCCACTGATACCCACAGCATTGTCATTTGGTATCTCCATTGAGATCCAGCCACTGATACCCACAGCATTGTCATTTTTTGAGTAATTTGCCTTTGGATTTAAATATATATTTTATATATAAAAACTACTCTGAGTCACAAATATCTTTACTTACATGTTGATTTGATCTTGGAGGGCAGCACAAATCAGGTGACAGTACACACACAGCCGCAATGGAAAATGCAAATTCAAGTATACCAAGAACAATCAATACTGCATCTATTGCAATCTCAACATTCTGGAAAAAAAAAACAATTATTATTTTTGGAAATGTATACAGTAAATAACTAATAACCAGCTCTATAATAGCCCATCCTAAACTATAACTACTGTATAACCCATGATTAGTAGCCTATAATTTGGGGTAGAGTATTTCTTAAAATCATGAAATATGGTGATGAGAGCACCAAGTAATGACAAATTCATATGTAGTAGTAATTTTATACAAAAAACTGTAAAAATATTTTGTAAATTTGATCAAAGTGAACAAACAAAAGAAAAAAATTAAAAAGAATTACACAGTCATAAGTAGTATAGTCAGGATAGTAGGATCCATAATAGTTGTTGTAGTAGTGGTGGTAATATGTGCAATGCTCATTGTATCCTTCTTCTCTAGCTGCAGCTACACTCATCCACAGTATTTGATCAATAGAAAACAAAATGGAAATGATACTCATGACAAGTCCACCAACAGCCTAAAAAAGAAACAATATTATGACAAACTGCATAATTACTTGTTAATTATTTTGCTATGCCATGATTTGTATATTAGTGAACATATAATATGATGTGTTTCATGTTTATTGATGTATCACACATACAGGTATATTATGCAAGGCCATAGAGAGAGAGAGATTAAAAACAGATGAGGCAAAGATGCTTTAAATATAATTATTAATATAAAATATCATGAACTCTGCTGGGGAATTAGGGTGTTTAGTGAACATTGATAATCTCAGATGAGGCCCTCGCTTCGTCTGTCTCATCATTACACGGACCAGGCTACTTTAGCGTTACGTTTGGCATCCACTGAATCAGTGGATGACCTATCCCCTCAACATGTCAATTGTGGTATAAGTTGACAGGAATAATACTCTGTGGTGTAATAAAAATGCCAGCGTGTTTATTTAAGACTGCAAGTGTTAAGAATAACTTGCTGTCCATTTTCAACTTCCTCTTACCAATGACCAATAGCAAACAGGCACTGCTTGTCAATCAGGTCCTCACTGACTGGGTATTAACCAATCAATGTACTATTAGATAGGTCACTGATTTTATAAAATAGTTTGCGGGAAATTTGATTTCTGACCTTGTACAGGAATAAATACTTTAGTGGTTGTTTATAATAATAATCTAAATATTTCTCAATGCTGCTTTATGCAAAGCAATTTAACTAGAACTACAGACACATTAAATAAATACTTTTAAACATGAACAATAGTTTTGTTAGGGAATTGGGATGGCCGTGTGATATTCAATTTATTAAATTTAATGGGAAAGTATATAGCCTATCTTTCACAAAATTTCGTATGTCATCAGGCAGCGTTTTAAAGGCTGGAAGCCCTTTGAATTGATCGATTTTGGGAACAAAATGGATTGATAGTCAATCATGAGTACTTCCGAACAGTGCTATAAATGTATCACGAAAGCATATTAGTGTTTCATGTTTTATTCACCTGTTGTTGGGTGGTGGACATCTTGTAGACAATGTACAGCAGCAACAAACATACATAATTGATACAAATAAACACAATTTAAATTTGATAACTCTACGCGATTTTATACGAGATAAATGCGTAGACTCGGTCATCAATGACCGTCTACTTGATAATATAAACGACGAGCCCGTGGAAGAAAATGTAGCCTACAACAGAACTATTAGAAAGAATTAATCGCAAAAGGGTTAGGCCTAAGCCAGATATACCACGGAGTTCAAATATCCCCCGCCATTCCTCTTGATGGATTGAGGCGGCAGGCATCAAAGCGATTTTAAAATTGAATGGAAGCGCATCGAAAATAAATAAAAGATCTTTCTCGGAAGATTCATTGTGGAGGAAAATCTGACTTGCTGCATGCGTTTGCATGGTAGGTAGAAATCAACGTGCCGATAAAAATAAAATAATTAACAAATTCTTATCAGATAGATCTACGTAAACGTGTGAAGTAGGACTAAAGAGGTCTTATTTACAGTATATCAGTAGGCCTAATATATATTCGTATAAAATATCCTAATTTCCACAACTCAGGATTATGTCCATAATGATATCAATAATAAGAATCTGTTATAGGCCTATGCGTAATTTTTTTAAATTAAGCCACTAATTTTTCATTATCATACATTAAATTCAATTATACCATACACAATTCAGTGATTATTTTACAATTATTTTCTCATTTTCTCAATTGTCTTTTCTCTTACAGGTAATAACGTGGTACGTGCTTCATGATTGATGGTAAAATTAATTTATACCTGTAACAATAGATTATGGCAAGGCGTTTCGGACCGGACGGAGTAGGCCTACTCCTTTAAAGTTGTCATCGGAGGAGAAGATTAGGTGGAAGAAATGCTTTCCATGGACTGCACCAGAAGTAATTTCTTATGTAATAACGTTAGATCATGAATAATTAAAAATTGAATGAACCCACATAAGAAAAAAAAGTTAAATGAAACTTTGATGGGTTATACTGTAGTATATGCACGCGCACATATATATATGCGTACTGCGCATATGGTCTGACGAGGTTAGCCTACAAAACGTTCTATACTATTGTTCATGACTACTAGTTGGTTTCATTAAATACGTTCATTATTATACTCATCTCAACGTACTTATTAATTTGTCTACGACGATACACGACACTGGCGACGAGGATGGGATACAGGCACATTTACATAGAGAGAAACGGAAGTATAATAATATTATAAAACTAGGCTAGGCCTAGGCTAGCAGTTTTTGATTTTCCAACAACGGCAACCGTAACCAAGGAACCGCACAGGCTAATAACGACTGAGCGCCCTGAACGTACAGAGCGAAGCGCGGTAATGGCAGCGGCTAATACCAGAATTCTATTCGAGGAATTCAACGTCCAGGATGGAGACATAGATACGTATGTGGACAGGCTGGAACAATATTTTGTGGCATTAGATATCAATGACGGAGGTAAGAAAAGAGCGATATTATTGAGTAGTTTAGGAGAGACTGGATACACAACGATACGAGATTTGTGTTTTCCTGATAAACCAAGTACAAAATCGTACGATACGCTCACAACCAAGCTCAAAGAGCATTACAAACCTACTCGAATAACGATTTCTGAACGATTTATATTCAGAAATGTAAAACAGACACGGGGACAGACTATTTCTCAATTTGTATCCCATCTAAAGAAAAAGGCGATACATTGTGGTTTTGAAGGAGAGGCATTGGAAAACGCACTGCGTGATCAGTTCGTATGTGGACTAATAAGTCAGAGCATCCAAAAGAAATTATTGACAAAGAACCATACGTTCAAGGAAGCAACAGACATAGCCATAGCCTCGGAGGCAGCAACAGCGAATATGAAAAGTATGTCGCACGATGTGGACAAGCCAATCAACCACGTTACGTCTAACAGCAGGAAGTCTACGAAAACGTATCAAGCGTCAAAACAAACACGAACGCAGAAATGTGACCGCTGTGGTATGAACAATCATACAAGAGATACGTGTAAATACAAAAACGCTACATGCTTTAAATGCAACAAACAAGGACACCTAAAATCAGAATGCAGGCAGTCGAGTAAATCAACAAAACAATATAAACCTAAATCCATCAAGCAAGTAGAAGCACCGGATTACGACGAAGGTAATGACGATTTTGTAGATACAATGTTTTGCGTAGGCATTAAGCAGGACTTGAACGCATTCTAGGACCTAAATCAGCTATTCCGACACTGGCCGCACAGAGATTACAGCGATGGGCAATCGTGCTGTCAGCGTTCGAATACGATTTAAAGTTCATTCCTGGAAAACAGAACGTAATTGCCGACGCACTCTCACGTCTCCCAATGCCATACGAAGGACGGGAAGACGATGCAGTATATAACATAGCGGGGCATACATTAGACAATTTGCCAGTCACGAGTACGAACGTACAACAGCATACCAGGAAAGACCCGCTATTGAGCAAAGTGTTATACATGGTACAGACAGGTTTATGGCAGTCAGAAAACGACGACGATCTAAAACCATTCCTACACCGAAGAGACGAATTGAGTGTAGAACAGGACTGTTTGCTGTGGGGATACAGGGTAGTGATTCCACCGAAACTCAGAGGGGCAGTTCTGGAGGAGCTTCATTGTGCTCACCCCGGAATCGTGCGTATGAAAGAGATTGCGCGAAGTCATGTCTGGTGGCCCCAGATAGATTCCGACATTGAACGATTGGTGAAGCAATGTCAAGCATGTCACCAAACACAAAGTCGACCAAGCGTAGCACCAATGATGCCCTGGATCTGGCCAAATCAGCCTTGGACACGAATACATATTGACTATGCGCAGAAAGATAAACGAGATTATCTAGTAGTGGTTGACTCATATTCGAAATGGCCAGAAGTCGTTCAGATGAACAGTACGACGAGTGCAGCGACCATCAAAGCGATGAGAGAGTTGTTCAGTAGATACGGATTGCCTGTTCAACTTGTAAGCGATAATGGACCTCAGTTTGTTAGCGACGAATTTGAATTCTTCTTAAAGCAAAACGGGGTGAAACATGTAAAGGTTGCACCTTATCACGCCGCAAGCAACGGAGCAGCAGAACGAATGGTTCAATCTTTCAAAAGATCGTTAGCGGCAAGCCGAGCTAATGGGAAGGATTTCCAACAATGTTTGGACAGATTTCTTTTATCGTATCGCACAACAAAACACGCAACTACGGGACAAACAACGCCAGCGAAGTTATTCATGGGCCGTGAGTTGAGAACGCGAGTATCACTTTTACATCCCAGTACAGAAAACAAGGTACTTAACAAGCAGAGTGATCAGAAGCTTCATCACGACAAAACGAAAGATCTACGAGAATTTTACCCAGGTGAAATGGTATTAGTGAAAGATTTCCGACAAGAGGGAAAGTGGTGGCCAGGTACCGTGATAGAACGTACCGCTCCAAAATCATACGTAATTAGTGTTGAGGATGGCCGAGTGTGGAAAAGACACATTGACCAGTTGAAAGCGACAGACGCGGACGCTTACGCGAGTAAAACCCCTACCTTACATAGCGAGTTGGAACACAAGATTAAACAGACAGTACCAATAACGATTGCGAGCGAAACGATTGCGAACAAAGAGCAAACATCCACCAACCAACCGGTTGAAGAGGAACATAGATTGTCTTCATCGCCTGAGGTTATTCCACGACGCTCCACGCGACTTCGAAGGAAGCCAACACGACTTATCGAAGAGATATAGAACTTGTGAACAATGTTATTATTATGAACGTTAAAGTTATGTTGTTCATGTTTTTACACAAAATTATAATGGTGAGAATTACTCACATTTGTTAATTATTATGAGGAACCAAATAAGAACTATCTGGAACTATAGAAGCAGTAATTTAATCACGATGATTAACCTATTTGATTAACAAAATAATTAACGAAAGTTTATTGTGCTTATTGATATAATGTTAACGTTAAAATAAGAAAGGAGGAGTGTAGTATATGCACGCGCACATATATATATGCGTACTGCGCATATGGTCTGACGAGGTTAGCCTACAAAACGTTCTATACTATTGTTCATGACTACTAGTTGGTTTCATTAAATACGTTCATTATTATACTCATCTCAACGTACTTATTAATTTGTCTACGACGATACACGACATATACTGTAGATGCAAAAAAGGATAATCTGTTGGAAATAAATTTTGTAAACATTTAAAGATCAAAAAAATCAATGTTAAAGGATGAAGAAAATATAATGTTAACAGTAAAAAGTTAGTAAGTAATTAGTATAACAGAGAATATGCATTGTTTAAATGAAAATATGTTTGCATAGATAAATCCAAAGAAAAATAAAATGGGACAAACCCATGGGATGGATTTAGTAAACATAAACGTATTATAATTGTATGAAATAAATATCCATGTAGATGAAAAAAAACAACTATGTAAGAAAAAATAAGCTTTGTTAATGAAAATGTGTAATAGATAATAATTATGTATAAAAAGAGGAAACTATGTAATCAATGTGGTTAAATGATAATGTATGTATAAACAAAATGATATATGGAAATAGTTTTTTTAAAGAAAATAAGTTAAAAAAAAGTGGAATGAATCCACATAAGAGAAGAAAGTAAAAAAGTTAAATGAAAATTTAAGAAGTTATAGTGCAAAAAAAGGATAATCTGCTGGAAATAAAAGTTTTGTAAACATTAAAGAACAAAAATATTAATATTAATGTTAAAGGACGAGAACAATATCATGTTAACAGTAAACATTTAGTAAGTAATGAGTATAACAGAGAATATGCATAAATTGTAGCTTTGTTTTCTTTTATTTATTATTAGTTTATGTATATATATATATCTTTTTTTTTCGTATTCGTATTTAATGTTATATTTCGTGGTGGGTCAAACTTACTGACTGACTTATTATGACTCTCTCCCCACATGATTACTTCATTGCATTTATTATCCTGTATGTATGTTATTATATTGAGGAAATAAAATTAAATTGAAAATGAAATTATATTTATTTGCAATTATCACGTATTTTGTTCTATTTTGCATTGTATAAAATTGTTATAAAACGTTTCTGGGTACAACACTAGTAAAAAAAAATTGTTTTGTACAAAAACATTGACTGGGTACAAAAACGGTGGCAGGGTATAAAAACAGTGGCAGGGTACACAAACAGCGACAGGGTACAAAAACGGTGGCAGGGTACAAAATCGATGGCAGCTGGGTACAAAAACAGTAGCAGGGTACAAAAACAGTAGCAGGGTACAACAACAGTAGCAAGGTACAAAAACAGTAGCAGGGTACAAAAACAGTGGCAGGGTACAAAAAAGGTGACAGGGTACAAAATAGATGGCAGCTGGGTACAAAAACAGTAACAGGGTACAAAAACAGTGGCAGCGTACAAAAACGGTGGCAGGGTACAAAAACGATGGCAGATGGGTACAAAAACAGTGGCAGGGTACAAAAATAGTGGAAGGGTACAAAAACGGTGGCAGGGTACAAAAACGATGGCAGCTGGGTACAAAAAAAGTGGCAGGGTACAAAAACAGTGGCAGGGTACAACATCGATGGCAGTTGGGTACAAAAAAATGAGCAGGGTACAAAAACAGTGGAGGGTACAAAATCGGTGGCAGGGTACAAAAACGGTGGCAGGGTACAAAAACGATGGCAGAGTACAAAAACGATGGCAGCTGGGTACAAAAACAGTGGCAGGGTACAAAAACGGTGGCAGGGTACAAAAACGGTGGCAGTGTACAAAAACAGCATCACTAATTTTATACAATAGTTCGCGGGAAATCTGATTGCTGACCTTATACAGGAATAAATACTTAGTGGTTGTGATATTCCATTAAATTAAATAAATGTATATCTTTCACAAAATGACTTAAAATATCTTTGTATGTCAGGCAGTGTTTAAAAGGCTGGAAGGCCCTGGTGGAAGGGTACAAACAGTGGCAGGGTACAAAAACGATGGCAGCTGGGTACAAAAAAAGTGGCAGGGTACAAAAACAGTGGCAGGGTACAACATTGATGGCAGTTGGGTACAAAAAATGAGCAGGGTACAAAAACAGTGGAGGGTACAAAAACGGTGGCAGGGTATGAAAACGATAGCAGCTCGGTACAAAAACAGTGGCAGGGTACAAAAACGGTGGCAGGATACAAAAACGGTGGCAGGGTACAAAAACGGTGGCAGGGTACAAAAACGGTGGCAGGGTACAAAAACGATGGCAGGGTACAAAAACGATGGCAGTTGGGTACAAAAACAGTCGCAGGGTACAAAAACGGTGGCAGGGTACAAAAAAGTGGCAGGGTACAAAAACGGTGGCAGTACAAAATCGATGGCAGCTGGGTACAAAAACGGTGGCAGGGTACAAAAACGATGGCAGATGGGTACAAAAACAGTGGCAAGGTACAAAAATAGTGGCAGGGTACAAAAACGGTGACATGGTACAAAAACGGTATCAGGGTACAAAAACAGAGACAGGGTATGACAAGCAGTGGTCTATGGTACAAAAACTTGTGTTGTATACAAAGTGTCTGGGAAAAAAGACGATGACAGTGGTACAAAAACGGTGGCAGGGATACAAAAACGGTGGCAGGATAAAAAAAACGGTGGGAGGGTACAAAAACAGTCGCAGGGTACAAAAACGGTGGCAGGGTATAAAAACAGTGGCAGGGTACAAAAACAGTGGCAGGGTACAAACACGATGGCAGCTGGGTACAAAAACTGGGGCATGGTACAAAAACAGTAGCAGGGTACAAAAACGGTGGCAGGGTACAAAAACAGTAGCAGGGAACAAAAACGGTGTCAGGGTACAAAACAATGATCTAGGATACAAAAACTTGTGTTGTATACAAAGTTTCTGTGAAAAAATAAGATTGCAGGGATACAAAAACGGTGGCAGGGATACAAAACAGTGGCAGGGTACACAAAATTGTGTTGTACTAAAACAGTGGCAGGGTAAAAAACATACACACTTATTTGTAGCATTTTACGAAAAAAAGTATCAGAGTATTCATCAACAGAGCTAAACAAATGAAGGAAAGGGTCAGAACATGTGACTCTGGCAGATAACAGATAACATTACTTTTCAAGAGTGATAAGAAAAAAGGAAACATATTATATTCAATTTGTTAACCTAAATATATCTTTCATTTTTAATTTAAGATAATTATTTACATGATGATAAAACTTTTGAATGTGTATTAATTTAAATTGGTTATCATCACTTGGCGTTTATTTTTGTTTATATGTTTATTTTAGGGTTCTTTCATAGGTCAATCATTTTTTTCCATTAAAACTTAAAAATTGGCTATTTGTAGTTTATTGTATTAATCTTTATGGTTTATTTTACATCATTTATATCTCAATGTATATTGCATTATTGTTCTTATCTTTGATTAAATATTAATATTATGTACTGTAGTAGGCCTATACACATTTTTAAAAATGCTCAACAAAGTCTCAAACCACATAAAATCTAAAAGTTGAAACTGAATATTTAATGGCCCATGAGAATTCTAGGTAGCCTGCGCAAAGGTCATCGAGGCCAAACTTAAGAGAATGACTCAAGCTCTTCCATGCGAATCATCTCAGGTTAGACCAACCTCCAGTGGGCAGGACTTGTAGTTAGAACTTGTGGCTCAAATGACACTCCAGGGCAATAAAATCACAATAACTTACAAAGCACTGACAGTAATTGCTTGTCAAAACCAAATTGCCTAACCGTAACGCTAACGTAGCCTGGTCCGCGTAATGTGCTGTATTGGGGTGGTGTACAATTCCATTGTAGCAGTCTTATGAATACAAAATAGCAAATTTGAAAAAAAAAATGGGAGGAATCTGTTTCAGAGGATATCGAGGAAAAAAATTACATTCAATAAACTGTAGATTAATCCCTTGACATCCGCCCTATAATGCGCAAAATGTTTGAGCTTGTATAATCTTCACTGGCAAGACATCTTGTAATGAAAATGTTTATTACATAGCCCAGGACCGTACATGATATTATGATTGATTTGATATTTAAATTTAATATTTTATTTAAAACAACAATATTTAAAGTGTGCTGGGAGACAATAAACTGAAAGCATGTTATGAGTGGAAAGAGAAGTACAATACTTACAGGGCATTTGTTGGCTGTGCGTCTACCTGCTAAAACACATAGCATTCCAGCACACAAAATTATCTGAAACACAAGACAAAAAGGTGTAAAACTGTCATTTCATTTCAAATGTCATTTCAACATTAATACTCAGTATTAAATCTAGCAATCTGAGGGTAATAAAGTAGGGATGTCCCATGAATAAGGTCATGAATGATGACCTGTACACATGTAGTACAATTAAACATTATAATCAGTTTTAAAAACATTTGACTTTTGATTTAAACCAATGTTATAACAGTATATTATGTAAACCCTTGCTGATTATGAGCTTATCATAGAAATGGGCGCCATGTACAGTAGGTCGTGTAAAATGTTAATATTAGAGAGGTTTTGCAATCTTACGAATACGATAACGAAAACTGATACGTCACGCACACGTATTCGTTTTCGTAAGCCATAAAAAAATCTGTTTCGCATGGCAACGAAATATTGAGGCGCGTCCAAAATATGACTGCGGTAAATTTGAGCGAAGCGCGGGTATGTGTTGCTTGGTGCTTGGCTGCCTAGGCCTAGCGTAACATCAAAGCGAGTGAGGACTTTAAATAAACTGCTATTTATCAAAATTGACTTGGCATTTTAGTAAATTACTTTAGTAAATTACTTTCAATAAATCTATAATTTTATTATAATCATTAATCATTCCTGATTCAAATGCAAAATGTGCAAAATAGATCAAAAACTATACTCGTTTTGTAGTTACGAATATGACTGGTGATATTCGTCAACACGAATACGCTTTACGAATATGAAATGGGGATCAGCTCAAAAGTTTCACAAATGCATGACGTATCCGTTTTCGTTATCGTATTCGTAAGGTTGCGAAACCTCCCTATTATGCTGTTTATAAATGTTGTACCCACAGCCAAATGTTTAATGGGCCAAGAAGTAGTAGCATAATTTTAATAATTTAAAGTAAGTAGGCCTAAAGTAATAGATTTATAAATTTGTTGGAATGGAGGTAATTCAACTCATATTCTCTCTATTCAACTAATAAACAATCACCCTTTGTTATTTAAACCAACAATGACAACTTTTTCAAAGAAATGGAATGGAAAAGGAAGTCAAATATAAAATTTCAAACATCCTAAATTAAGGTACATAAATGGACATATGATGATGTCATATCACTACCATATTTGGGCATATCACTACCATATTTAAGCACATCACACTTTTTTGTCAAATAAAGTTTGATAGTGTAGACCATGGATGTTTTCCTCCACTTAAATATGTGAGATTGATATTTAAATAAAAGAAGTTGCTTTATCATGATTTTCAGTCATAGTTCACCATTGTTGACACAAAGTACACTGTGTGTTTATTTGAATACACTGTAAAAAATGTGGTATTAAATTTCTAGCTTGGTGCAGGGTTCTCCTCGGTTGTAATCATGCCTGATGTCTGGATTTATTCTCAGCTCAAACCAAGACTTTGTTTAAAACTATATTGATTGATATTGATTTATTTTTTTATATTCAAAATAAAGAACAACGCAGGAAGAATACAAACCTAATATGAATACATGATTTTAATCATGTATTCATACTACTGTACGTTGTATTAAAAGTGAGGAAAATATGATTGTGTACAGTAGTATACACATGTGTTTATATTTTGTCTGTGAATATTAGCTGGGGTAGGTTTAGGGTTAGAGGTTTCGTGGACGGCTAATGTGGTGAAATATCGGTGGAATGCCTTAATAGTAATCGTAAAACTTCAAAATGTGGGTGTTCCAGCCCAACTCTGACCACCAACATTACTTCCATGATACAGTAACAGTAAACAAATTTGCCATTGGCAAATCTTTTGCAATGTACCTAAACTTTGCACTGCAATGCACCTAACAAAAGGTATTGTCCCCTGCAAAAATAATAATAATAATAAAATGGTTATATTTTGTTGTTGCATATACCACTTTGATGTACTAGTTATTCACTGTAACCATGGAGAAACATATTACAAATTCAATTTATTTTTATTATTTGTCCAAGAAAAATAAAATGTTTGGTTTAATTTAACCAATACAGTAATTTGTATTGTTATTTAGTGAAATTATTGGGGTTACTACAAGTGAATAATTAAAACTAATCTCATTTTACTCATCTTTATTTTTCAATCATGTTTTGGGGGACAATACATGGTTAATCCTACACTAAAATAACTTACTGCTCCAGACCATAATGGATTGCCTCCGTAAGCGTAATAGACTGTTGGCAAAGAAACTGCAACAATGCCAAAAATGATAGTTAATCCAGCTGATACTGACAGCAAAGTTCCTACAACAACTTGTCCTTTCTTGGAGCATGTGCGACGAGGTTGAAGATTGCCTTGGGCAACCGTTGAAGACATTTCTTATTGTATTTGCAACAAAGATGAAACAAAATCTGAAAGTTAAAAAACAGTCTAACAGTAATACCCCTTTTACATCAAACTCAGTGTTCATACTACTGTATAGGCCTACTCCGGAGGAACTCCGAAGAAACTTTAGGCTGGTGACTGCACCACTCACACTGATGAAAAACTCAGGGGGGACTCCATTCACATCGACCTACTATAGCAACTCAGAGGTTTGAAGTAAAATTGTAACATTATGAAAAGATTATTATTTATTTATAGAAAACTAAACAATATCCTAGAGTAAATCACACCTTTTATCGATTTTTTAGGATGCGAAAAGAAAACTCTTCTTCTTCTTAGACCCATTCCCTACAATTTGTGACGTTTCATAAAAAAAATGCATATATATTACTTTAAAAACATTAAACCAGGTCATTCCTTGTCTTAAATGTACGTTTCATGGGTAATTATGATAAAAAGAGAGAAACAATGCACTACCTAAGTAGCTTGTGGTGAATGTCCTCTCGTGGACAGTCTGTTTTTTCCAGAATCCGTTGATACAAATTGGGGGAAACTTGGTATTTTCGCTGAAAATTTAGGAGTCTTCCATTTGTTTTGACCTCACGGTCGATCGAAAAGTGGGTGAATTACA
This sequence comes from Antedon mediterranea, assembly GCF_964355755.1. Classification (NCBI taxonomy): domain Eukaryota; kingdom Metazoa; phylum Echinodermata; class Crinoidea; order Comatulida; family Antedonidae; genus Antedon; species Antedon mediterranea. The sequence goes on from NC_092675.1 coordinate 23,954,829, forward strand.
GAAGAAAAACGAAAATATCAATCTGCGCGCATGTTAAAATTATTAGAATCAACTTATTTTTCACATTTTTAACTGTTTAAAGACGAAAAAAATTATCTCAATAGGACCATAAATAGTATTTATACATTAAATGTAGTTTGTGACTTTAAATTAGATCTAAAAAACATGTGTGAATGTGATGTCTGGTGATGTAATTTATTTAAACATTAGGCCTAAATGATTATGAATCTTAACCGAAATTATTCAGATTGGTTTACCAGCTGCATGCACTAAGCAGAAGTAATATTAATAATTAATAAAATCATTGATTGGTCTGCTGTCACACCAAAATCAGTCTGTAAACCATTTATGGCTGCCAAAATCATTTATGACAGGCAAAACAATCGGAAAAGGCAGTTGGAAGGACTGTTTTTGGCCCCCAAATATGGTCCAGTCTTACAACTATATGGTGAACAAAATTTGTCATAACGTAACATTAAAAAAGGGCCGAAAATAGCCATTATTACTCATTGACATTAGTTAGTTCAGAATCATAGGCATTTATATTGAAAATGACAGACAGGGTTTTATTTATAATTTTAATATTACAAATTCAGCCTGTTTTTCTAATGTCCTATTAGCCTATACTAGTAGTAATTTAAGTATACAAATGAAGCTTAGTTTAGAGTAGGCTAGTATGGATGGGCCTAACTAGGCTAGGCCTCTAGTCTAGGTGGTAGGCCCGGCCCTACTACTACTACTCTAGCCGGTTTACCCTCTCTCTCTCTCTCTCTCTATTCTAGCCTAGGCCTAGGAATACAGGTCAACCCGTACCCATGCCAACTCGTACCCACCAACTCGTACCCAAAGTTTGGCTTACTCGTACCCAAAATTTTGGCTGACCCGTACCCATCATTGGCTGACCCGTACCCATCATTGGCTAGCCCGTACCCAAGTTTAATGCTATTTAAAGTATATTTATATTACATTTAAACCCAGTTTTATTAAATTTTTAGATACCAATCATATGTTCGATATTATAATGGCAAAAACTATTGACCTAAAAAGTATAATAATATGTACAGACTCGTACGAAAAAAGCACAGCTTTCATCGTATTGCGTACGTCGTATTTGGTCAAGTTAATACTTGAGGGCGCTGTTTTATATGGCTCTGTACTGTGGAAGATGTCAGTGGTCGGCTGTGCTGCATTCTATTTTTTTTCATTTATGAGTTATTCATCTATTATTTTCTACAAATAGTAGTACACGGAAATTGAAATACCCACTAGTCTGTGATGATGAAAACTTGAATTATTAAAAGTAAACATGAATATCTTTTATACATAATTTGTATTTTCATTTTATTTTACAGATAATGAAGTAATGTGCTTTTTGAAAATCGTTTTAAAACGAATGTTTTTTGTTGTTTTGTTTTGCAAGTCTTGGAAATTATTAAACTGTTTTAACATTTCGAAAATATTTAATACATTTTTAAGTAGTCACTCGTATTTTAAAATCACGAAACTATTTAAGTGGATACCAGCCTCATTGCTGCTATGAGCATCTTAGTAGTAGATTAGATTATTGCCGTTTATCTAGTATACAATGACGGATGTGAGAGTAATAATAAAAGGTAACCTCCCAATAATTTAACATTTAATTACAAACGACGACATTTGCTGTTATTACGTTTTCATTTTATAATGATTATTACTGTAGCTTATTATTATGACTAAAAACCGAAATAAATACTACAAACTTAAAAAAATCATCTTATCGCTGACAGATACGTAAGTACTCAGACACGTGTAGGTAGGCCTTCAGAACGTTTATATTATTTTAGTAAATAACGACATCCGTTGCCATGGAAAAACGATCGTAGTTCATTCATTTGTCTTATTTGACACATAGAATGCGTATTTTTTTTTAAAAAGGGAATCCCTCGTCAGCAAAAACACGTAGCTGTAAGTTATTGAGGAAACATTTACCAAAAATGTTTAATTACCGTAAACAAACAGATAATTTTACTGAATTATTTCAGAAAAAAAATAAATAGAAAACGATCATACGCCACATTGCGTTGTCTATTTTTGGACACAATACAAATGGACCCGTACAAATGCGTTTTTTTTAAATATTAAAGAGGAATCCCCATTCAGCAAAAACACGTACGTAGCTGTTATAGAAGAAAATCTGCCAAAATGTTTAATAATTGCCTTACAGTACGACAGTACGTGTATATGATCATTTCACTGAATTATTAATAAATAAAATATATGGAAAACGATCATACGTCATTACTGAGTCGTCTCTTTGACGCCGGCCCTATAAATGCGTGTTTTTTGTAATAAAAGGTTAATCCCGGTCAGCAAAAACACGTAACACGAAATCTACGAGTAATTCGACCCCATAGCCCCCTGCAGGCTTTTTGCTTAAAACAGGGCGTTGTTAATTCAACCAATTTTGAACATACAAATACAATAGAAATAATAATTACTTGATCGAATGCAATCAGGGAAGATAATTAGAATAAAATAAAAGAATAAAAATTGATAAGTATAAAATTATACGTTGTTGGTACTTTACCTGGGCTTAATTGAATTGTAATACTAACTATACAACAGTTAAAATATTTTTTTATTAATTAATTTTCTCTTACGTAAATAAAAAAGACACATCAAACATACGTTTATAAAACTATAATACTACATTTAAATAAATGTTAACAAATATATGCCTAATTAAACGAAGTCTACAATCAAATCAATGGTCATTAATTTTTTTATTAGCACACATTTCACCGAGACCTGTAAAATAAAAAAACAATTTAAATATAAAAATATTCATACGGCAAAAGCATCCGTTTTGCGCCGATCAAATCATTACAAGTAATTATTCAAATTGGGTACGAGTAGGCCAAATAATGGGTACGAGTAAGCCAAAAATGGGTACGGGTAAGCCAAATAATGGGTACGAGAAAGCCAAATAATGGGTACGAGTAAGCCAAATACTTGGGTACGAGTAAGCCAAATATTTAGGTACGAGTTGGCATGGGTACGGGTTGGTTTGGGTACGGGTTAGCCAAAGTGGGTACGAGTTGACCAATTATTTGGGTACGGGTTAGCCAAGTTGGGTACGAGTTGGCATGGGTACGGGTTGGTTTGGGTACGGGTTGACCAGCACCCAGGCCACAGGTCAACCCGTACCCATGCCAACTCGTACCCACCAACTCGTACCCAAAGTTTGGCTTACTCGTACCCAAAATTTTGGCTGACCCGTACCCATCATTGGCTGACCCGTACCCATCATTGGCTAGCCCGTACCCAAGTTTAATGCTATTTAAAGTATATTTATATTACATTTAAACCCAGTTTTATTAAATTTTTAGATACCAATCATATGTTCGATATTATAATGGCAAAAACTATTGACCTAAAAAGTATAATAATATGTACAGACTCGTACGAAAAAAGCACAGCTTTCATCGTATTGCGTACGTCGTATTTGGTCAAGTTAATACTTGAGGGCGCTGTTTTATATGGCTCTGTACTGTGGAAGATGTCAGTGGTCGGCTGTGCTGCATTCTATTTTTTTTCATTTATGAGTTATTCATCTATTATTTTCTACAAATAGTAGTACACGGAAATTGAAATACCCACTAGTCTGTGATGATGAAAACTTGAATTATTAAAAGTAAACATGAATATCTTTTATACATAATTTGTATTTTCATTTTATTTTACAGATAATGAAGTAATGTGCTTTTTGAAAATCGTTTTAAAACGAATGTTTTTTGTTGTTTTGTTTTGCAAGTCTTGGAAATTATTAAACTGTTTTAACATTTCGAAAATATTTAATACATTTTTAAGTAGTCACTCGTATTTTAAAATCACGAAACTATTTAAGTGGATACCAGCCTCATTGCTGCTATGAGCATCTTAGTAGTAGATTAGATTATTGCCGTTTATCTAGTATACAATGACGGATGTGAGAGTAATAATAAAAGGTAACCTCCCAATAATTTAACATTTAATTACAAACGACGACATTTGCTGTTATTACGTTTTCATTTTATAATGATTATTACTGTAGCTTATTATTATGACTAAAAACCGAAATAAATACTACAAACTTAAAAAAATCATCTTATCGCTGACAGATACGTAAGTACTCAGACACGTGTAGGTAGGCCTTCAGAACGTTTATATTATTTTAGTAAATAACGACATCCGTTGCCATGGAAAAACGATCGTAGTTCATTCATTTGTCTTATTTGACACATAGAATGCGTATTTTTTTTTAAAAAGGGAATCCCTCGTCAGCAAAAACACGTAGCTGTAAGTTATTGAGGAAACATTTACCAAAAATGTTTAATTACCGTAAACAAACAGATAATTTTACTGAATTATTTCAGAAAAAAAATAAATAGAAAACGATCATACGCCACATTGCGTTGTCTATTTTTGGACACAATACAAATGGACCCGTACAAATGCGTTTTTTTTAAATATTAAAGAGGAATCCCCATTCAGCAAAAACACGTACGTAGCTGTTATAGAAGAAAATCTGCCAAAATGTTTAATAATTGCCTTACAGTACGACAGTACGTGTATATGATCATTTCACTGAATTATTAATAAATAAAATATATGGAAAACGATCATACGTCATTACTGAGTCGTCTCTTTGACGCCGGCCCTATAAATGCGTGTTTTTTGTAATAAAAGGTTAATCCCGGTCAGCAAAAACACGTAACACGAAATCTACGAGTAATTCGACCCCATAGCCCCCTGCAGGCTTTTTGCTTAAAACAGGGCGTTGTTAATTCAACCAATTTTGAACATACAAATACAATAGAAATAATAATTACTTGATCGAATGCAATCAGGGAAGATAATTAGAATAAAATAAAAGAATAAAAATTGATAAGTATAAAATTATACGTTGTTGGTACTTTACCTGGGCTTAATTGAATTGTAATACTAACTATACAACAGTTAAAATATTTTTTTATTAATTAATTTTCTCTTACGTAAATAAAAAAGACACATCAAACATACGTTTATAAAACTATAATACTACATTTAAATAAATGTTAACAAATATATGCCTAATTAAACGAAGTCTACAATCAAATCAATGGTCATTAATTTTTTTATTAGCACACATTTCACCGAGACCTGTAAAATAAAAAAACAATTTAAATATAAAAATATTCATACGGCAAAAGCATCCGTTTTGCGCCGATCAAATCATTACAAGTAATTATTCAAATTGGGTACGAGTAGGCCAAATAATGGGTACGAGTAAGCCAAAAATGGGTACGGGTAAGCCAAATAATGGGTACGAGAAAGCCAAATAATGGGTACGAGTAAGCCAAATACTTGGGTACGAGTAAGCCAAATATTTAGGTACGAGTTGGCATGGGTACGGGTTGGTTTGGGTACGGGTTAGCCAAAGTGGGTACGAGTTGACCAATTATTTGGGTACGGGTTAGCCAAGTTGGGTACGAGTTGGCATGGGTACGGGTTGGTTTGGGTACGGGTTGACCAGCACCCAGGCCTAGGCCTAGATCCCGCCTAGATCGAGTAGGCCTAGCCTAGCTAGCCTAGTAGGATTGTTAATATTATAAAGCCTTACCAAAATCAGATACTGTAATACAAATTCACAAAAATTTTCCTTTTGTGGTTGCGTACTTTTTATCCGGCCTGTCTTCTCGCCCTTGATCTATTTGTTTATTGAAGACTCCCAACGTAAAAAGAAGTTTAACAGAAAGTGTGTGGGCGTTTTTACGTAAAGCCTAATATTATTATTTGTAAACACAACCAAAGAATATAATATATCACAACATGTTACCTCTTCGAATCCGAGGTGTTTTTTGGAAACGTAATAAGTACACAACCATGGCCCAACTTATTGCATCATCAACAGCCAATGAAACGCCTTGGATTGGATTGGTATTTTAATATATTTAATATTTAAAAATATTGTGACGAATTCCCAAACATAATTAATATTATAGGCCAGAATAAAATACACGTTGTTGTTATTATGATTGTACTACAATATAAGTCACACGGTATATTGATTTTTTGAACGAGTTCTAACGCATAGTATGAGGATTGACAAATATTTCTTCTTTTTCTCTTTCATGATTTAACACGCTATTGAGATTTGAAAATAAATTGTGCGATATTAGCATGAATAAATATTATTTTTGTCATTAAATAAGACCGTATAAATAACAACTCAAATTAGTATAAATATAAACTACAACATCTTGATTTTTATTGGTATTAGTGTTTGTTCAGCAAATTGCTAGTGCGGCGTGCTATCGGGGTTCTTTTCTGCGTATTAAATTTTGGCCCTCCGGCATTTTAATTATGTTAAAGTAATTTAATAAATTAAGTAAATACCAATTGTTTCATAACATGAACGCAATACATTGTATATTTAAGTCAATGACCGCCATAGATGATCAGAGGTGTGACAAAAAATATTCGAATTAAAGAAAAAGCCTGGAGACCCACATCATCAGAAAATGAACTTATAGTATGAACGTTTACACCAAGACATTTTATCAAAATTAAAAACCGTAGCTAACTTTGTGAAGCGTTTCATTAGTTAATTAATTTATTAATTTGTCCATGGTTAATATTTAAAAAGTTGAAAACAAGAAATAGCCTAACAAATACAGAACCATTTATAACTAATGTTGAAAACACAGATGGAATATTTATGCTTGGTCACATTTTAAGGCTTGAATAGTGCATTTTAGCAGCTCTAAAATATTTTCAGTACGCCGCGGAGTGTGGGGATATGACCGGTTGGGCCGCCGACAAGTTGAGCCGCCGGTAATTTCTATGAAACGCCCAGTGCGTCTTTTACGACATTTCGCGTAGTGATAGAGGGGTGTCCTAGTACATAAGTTCATGGTCTTTAGGTTTATTGTGTCATGAAAATAAATAATAATTACATACTACAATTTTGTTGGTTTGAACAGCCATAACAACACAGCAAAGGAAAGTAGTCATATTTAATAATTTAATTGTTTTTAATCTTTCAAATCTTTCAAATTCTTTCAAGTGCAGTGCACTCCATAATATTTTTCTCGCGTAAAATCATGTTGTCTCTCAGGACTAAGAGTATTGATACTCTTCGAATGAGGTTAAATAATAATTATTTTTTATCTACTATCTTTTAATATCATATTTTATTGAATTTTACAATGTTAATACACAAAATATTTTACTAAAAAACGGTGATTTTATGCAATTATTTTACCGAAAAATGGAGTAGGCCTAGTTCATACAACTGCCGCCTAAGGGGGCAACATGTTTACGTCAATTTTGGCTAAAAACGATCATTTTCGGTCATGTTTTAGGCCTTATATTTTGGAATCTACAAGTCAGATATTCATAATTATTTCTCTTTAATTATAATATTTAATAATATATACTAAAAACCGTGATATATAAACTTTGGAATATGCATCGTTATATCTAATAATTAATATAAATAGAACTTCTATTAAATAGAAACGAGCACCGGCGAAAGTAAGCATTTGGCGTTTCATAGAAAATAACGTTTTTCTGGCGGCGGCTCAACTTGTCGGCGGCTCAACTTGGCCTAATCCGGAGCGTGACCAACGGGTCTTTTCACAACTTTATTTAACGACTTTATTTATCTACTAAACTGTGGCCTTACAAATTATTTTAATAAACTGAGAGAAACTGCAGCAAATCGTGGTCAAATTTATTTTAATTACTGTACTATTATAGCTTGTTTATGCAAGAAAGACATTACTAATTATTTATAAAAGAGAAAATTTTCATTATGAAATGTTAGTCGTAATCCCAGTCCCAAATACCCATTGTATTGTCGAGTCAGCTAGCCGTTGTAGAAGCTTTCGTGACGTGATACAGTTTCCCAAAAGAACCATTTCCGCTACACAATTATACCTCGTTTATGTGTGACGTTTTCACATCCGTGTTGGTGATATCGTCGCGATCTCTCTCTCCCCCCCCCCCCCCCTTTCCCATGGAAAGTGTGGTGGCGGTATACTCTTCATTGTTTATTATATTATTGTACCACCGTTGTTGATTGATCATACTTTTTTGGCCTAGGCCTAGTATTATTGAATTTGGCAATTTAATATGTAAGTATGGAGTATTATATATCATAAATACTGTAGGCTTAACCACCCAACCACCCTTTTCAATGTACCATTAGTATAATATACAGTACCAGTGGTATTGTAACAAGTTTTTCCCTGATACTGTATATTGATATACAGTACTACTACTAAGTTGGAATTTACATGCATTGTGAAATAGCTCTATTTCCTCAATATATTAAAACTAAAGTCACATGTCTGATAGAGTCAGATGGATGGTTGATGGTATGGTGTTATTGTTGTTGCATTATTTGTTGTGTCTTTTTTTTACTTATCTATATAGTTTAAATATATTTTTTTTAAACTTACACTACAGGAAAGAATAGATTTTTTTTTATACTCATCAGAAATAATACCATAATAAAGTTTTGTATTTTTTGTTTCTAGCTCGCTTGAAAAATGAATTCTCAACCAACCGTTTGTGTCGCCCAACCTTATTATGGCCATCAAAACCAGCGCAAATGTTGTCCACTTCAGTGCTCCAAAAAAGCACAGTTGGTTTTTGGAATTCTCATGATATTGACAGCAGTTACTTCTGTTGCATTTGGCATTGCTTCTATTGTTATGCCAACATTCATTTATGGATTCTTTGGTAGTGGACTGTGGGGTGGGGCAGTAAGTATGGACTTCATTATCTAAATTTGTTAATTAGGTTTACACACATCACCAGTAGGTGATATTTCTTGCAAATGATAGGGCTTTAAAACAATCTTACTTATTTTTAATTTACAGTAAAACTCTTCATTAGGAGACCTATTCAGCAGAAACCTCTATTAATTAAAGGGACATTTTCTTGTGAAACAAATGACTATACACTGTTTACAAAGTTAATTTACTACAATATAGTAGCTTTACTCAAATAATTTTGGAATTTGTCCTTGCCTATGAATAACAAATATGCAAAAACATATAATTTGTCATAATGAGGAATTATTTTTATATGTTTTTTTACATTGTCCATGTAGTTTAGTCAGTGACTGAAGAACATAGAACTAACTTTATTTTTCAGATTGTCTTGACAGCTGGAATATTGTGTCTGTGTTCTAGTAAAACCGACAACAAATGTGTTGTAAGTATTATTTTGTCATTAATTGTTTACAATTTTGTTTACTTAATTTTAGAGATGAACTCTGACAGAATTCACTGAGGCATGTAACTTTTAATACCATCATACCAACTCAATATACATTTCAATTCAATTATTTATTATTGTCAAGCACTCTGGCTTGAAATAAAATATGACAAAATGGGAATTGATTGATTCCCATTCCCACTTCAGAGCAGTATTTATTGCCAGTTAAGTTACAATGTTTAAACTGGTCAACTTTAAGCCTAGTATGTTGAATTGGTACAAATTGTACTTTCTTTCAGGCTGTCAGTGCTCTTGTGATGAACATTATCTCAATCTTGGTGGCTATTGATCAGATGACATTGATGAGTATAGCTGCTGGAAGTGAGTACGATTATGAAGATGAAGATCGTTGTCATTGGAATTATTTTTCACACTTTCAGTATGAAGACTGTGTAGGTATTTTCAAAACATTTGTAAATCCTTGAATCCAAAAAAATCAGCTGTGTGAGATCAACGATACAAATTAAAGCCATTATGGCTTATTGTAATGAAATCCACACACAATCAAATGTTATATTATAATTTATAATAATTGTAAATACAGTGTAATATGTTGTGTAAAATAAAACTGTAACTGAATTATTACTTGTAGTCAAACAAAAAACTATATCTGTTATGAAAGTAGGACGACCACATTCATTCACGTCCGTATTCATAAACGTTTCCCCAAATAAGTAGTAGCAAAAAGTAGTTTTGACGCGAATTCAACAAAATATAGGTTAACAAACACAAGGAGACACTTTTTTGTCATCTTTCGGTAAAACTAAGTGCCTTGTGTTTAAACAATTAGGCCTATGTGTTGACTATTACCATCTTGTTTATGCACACCTCATACATTATACGAAGTGGATAACTTCAAAAAATCTATTAGTAGGCCTTAGCTTTTTTCCATTGATGTACTGTAATAAGTTGGGCTCTATAATATGGTACCAACAGCTTAAATCAGGGTTTTTTTTTAATCCTTAGTTACTTTCATTTGGTCCATCAGAAATAAAGTTACTTGCTCATTTTTAGTCATTTTGTCTTTTTTAGGCGGCAGAAGTAGCTATAGATGGAGTGCTAATTGCTATTGGTGCTGTTGAACTTGGACTTGCAATCACTTGTGTCTGTCTGTTGTCTGTATCTGTTTGCTGTTCAGGCACCAGGCAAACAATTGGGGTAATAACATTTTTCCATATATTTGACCAACCTGAAATACGTACTTGAGCTTTCAACCCTTAACCTACAAAAGGGACTTTACGAAACACGACGGGAAGCCACAGGACAGTGCTCATGAATAATGTATGCATGAGCTTTAATTAAGTGGGCGGAGCTTAGGGTGAAATTCTGTCGTCTTAACTTTTTGAGGACGATAAAGTTGCCATTTTCCCGTTTACAGAAAACGACTAGAGATAATGTACACATATCCTTAAATAGATAGTTCAAAATACACTTAAAAGTGGAAATTTCAAAACTCTAAACAATATTTGAACTTCTAATTTAATTGTTTAATGAAATAACATTGTTATTTGGTTAAAATGGCTGTATTAAAAGCGCGTTTGAATGCGAGGGTCCTAGCTAGAAGGCTAGGCCTATGCTGTTCCACCAGAACCAAGCGATTCAGAAGGAGGAAGAAGACAGGTGAGCGCAGAGGGAGATACTGTCGGTCTTGAGTCGTCTTCGCGCAAGGGTGCATTGACTGTATATGATTTTACGCTCTAGCGAACATAAGATATTTGTTGTCCTTCCCTAAAGTCTCATGCTTACAGAGTGAGAATAGCATCCCATGCCTCACTTCCACTCACTTTGTTTCATTCTCAGAAAAAAAAGTTGCAGGCTCAGGTCAATAAGCCTGACAGATAATTAGAAAGATCAATAGTAGCTTAGTGGGGTTAATTTTATCGTAAGGTGACTCCTGACGTCATTAGGTTATACAGTAGTATGTTATTGTTATGCTAAATCTTTCTTCTTGTCAGAAAACAGAACAGAACAGTTTTGTGATATCTGAGTTTGTTTAGCTTTGCTTCAATGGCTATTATTTGCTGTTACATTTAAAGAAATCAGTGTTTATTGAATTGAAATGGGAATACTGCATCATTGTGTTTTGGTCAGCTAGTTTTCATTTTATGTGTTTATTTGACCAACAAACCATAATATAAAATATTCAGATGAATTGGTCAGGGACTGCTAAACAATGATCTTAACTAAAATAAATTTATAGTAAACAATATATTTAGACGATATAGTATATATTCACAAACTAACTGTGATATTTTTTTTTTCAGATGATCCAGCAGCCTTTGTTACTGCACCATGGAGGTTCCAGTGCTGCAGCAACCCCAGGTACTAAACATGGTCTTTATTACAGATACAAATTTTGCAATGACAAGCACTCATATTTAGTACAACTGCTTTACTACTTTAATGTAATAAGTTACTTATTCTACTGAAAGTAGTATGTGTTCATTGTCACTTGCCAATTACTCAAATGACAGTCTTGAACTTTCTAAAATAAGGATAGTGATGTAATGCGTGAAAATGTGAAAATCTTATTAGAAATTCTTTATGATGACCTACCAGTATGTTTTACTTCAAAATTTAATTCCTGAAAATGATATACTGTAAAAGGTATCACTTTTCGACATGAGTGATACAGTTATCACTATTTACTGGTAACATACCTACAATTTAAAACACATCACCAATGCTAGTTGTACAATTTTTGTTACTGGCATTTAATGACATGTTGTTCTCTTTTCCAGTTTTCCCACCACAAACTCACTTTGTTACACCATCTGGTCAAATGTATGTTCACCAGCCACCGCGAATGCAACAATATGCTGCTTCTCAATCACAGCAGCTACCAACTGGTAATCAGCAACAGTATCCAGAAGCCAGCAATCCTCAGGGAAAACCCTTTGATCAGCAGTCTGGTCAGCCTACCGGTGCTGCTCCACCTCCTCAACAGTACCAAGCAGATCATCTACTTCAACAGAACCCTGCTGGTGGGGAAGCCAGACATGAGGGAATTAACCCTCACTTTCTGCCACCTTACAGTGAAAATAACTAAACTGTTTTGGTTTAAATACAGTATATGCTCTGTTTTATAAGCTTACTTGTACATAGACATCCATTTTAAAATTTAGTTTCCATTTTGTCATGCTTGTAAATTTTCATTATACTTCGCATGCACTATAGGTAGAGTATTAAAAAATGAATTGCAGTTGGACATGCTTTTTGTCATATATACCAGTACATTACTTGATATACAAAATTATAGATAATCTTATACCCAGGCATATACTGTATCACATATCAGCTTACCCAGAAAAATCCAGTAACCACAGTTTCAACCATTCACAAATAATAGACGTATTCGGCTGATCAATCGCAAACACTTCGCAGTTTATATATGCATATAAACAGTGAGTTTGACGAGCTAGATCTGTTTGAATTTCTGATTTTAGAAACTAGTTGAAATGTTAAAAAATTAGTGTTGATTTAAAGGTGAATATATTACAGGAACTGTTATATAAATGTTACTTAAAAAAATAATAAGATTATATTTTACTCAGACAAGATGATAGTGATAGTGTTTAGTGATTTACACTCTAAAGTGTAGATATTTTTTATTACCTATGGTGATTGGTTATTTTAACATGCTTTATAAAATGCAACATGTTTCACTGGTCACCATATACTGTACATTTTATTTCAGTAGTATTTGCACATATATGTTTTATTATTTTTGATTGGAAATAAAATAAATAAATCACTACTGTCCCAAATAAAACAATAATATTACAAAATTGTGTAGAGATAATTGTTGACCAGTTGAGAATGTTGCTTAACATATAAATCTATTTTAAATAGTATTTTTAATGGTAAAAATGTGTTGTTTTTGTGTAGTGTACAACACTTTTGATGAATAAAGCTGATCCATTTTTAGCATTCATAAACTTTCTTTTTAAGTTTCTTAATAACTTGTTGCAGTCCTGTAAAACATACATTGTACAGTATAGTATATAAAATATCTGATTTCTTCTTCTAGTATGATGTTTGTTTGCAGACGACTTGTTCTCCATTGTTCAGAGCTCTCTATCAATGTATGCATTGATGTTCATGAGCTAATGACGATTGCTTTTATAATATTTAAAACCATGGACCTAAATTAGATTTATGTGGGTCCATGAATTGAAGGGTCGAAGAAGTCTTTTATACCTCCCTGATTTACCATTTGAATTTAACCCAACAAAATGACAATTACGACTAGTCTTCATGGTATTCAGGGAAGAGTGAAATTGGACTCTTCTCTAATTGGCCTACCACATTATAATATGTCGAAATAGGCAAAATTCAGCATATATAACTTATTTTCAGGTCGTCGCGGTTTTTTTTTTTTTTTTGGTGTTTAGTAAATGTTCATAAAACGCACTCTAGCAGGTCTACTGTTTTTATGTGGTCATTATATTAGAAATGCATCATTTTAAAATGACTGAACCCTGATAATCCACAAAATGATTATAGGGCTCCTAGTTTTGGTTTGACTTAATATTAGTAGAAAGAAAAATATTTTGGCACATATGGCGTTTCATACGTATACTAATTGAGCTTGTAAACTCGGACAAAAATCGAAATAAAAAATAAATAAATAAAAAAAGACAATAAATGCAGTCTTTCTTACGATTATGTGTTTTAATATTAGAGCGCTTACATTTTTGAAAAAAACTTTTGCGTCGATCCATAGAGATATTATAGTGACTATAATATCTCTATGGTCGATCCTAATGCATCTTGATTAACAAGAAACAAAATGAGTGTGTAGACGTCAAAATCTCGCATATTTTTACATTTTACTATTCACATAAAGACTATATACTATATTAAATCATGGTTACCTCCATGCTTCTATAATGTAAACTTTACGAATTTGTTTTCAAACGGAGAGTGATGTACCGTACTTTTATAAGCCTATTTGAATGATGGCGATATGCTTTGAATTAGGGACCGTCTTATCAATTTGAGAAACTCTCCTTACTCGCTCATTTTGATTACAAATTCAGCCAGGACAGTTTTATATTGTTCAATTATTTTCAATTTATCAGCTAGTACGGTCATCTTTTGATATATTGACATGGATCATGTATTACTAATGAAAGTAACCAGTATTATGTGTATAGTAGAAGCTGTACAACGCAAGAAGAAAGCTTTAAACAGACTGCAAAAGAAACGTAGTGTTTGGGTAAAACCATGGATAGAACGCCGACAATTACACCATGGAGCATATTATGACCTTTTAAAAGAACTGGAGGCAGAGGATATAAAAAGAGACAAATATTTTCCACACATGGACAAATCATCATTCGATGATATTTTGGAAAAAATAACTCCCTTAATAAAAAGAGAGGACACACATATGAGAAAAGCAATTTCCCCAGAAGAGAGATTGGCTTTAACGCTTCGTTTTTTAACATCAGGTAAGAATGTCGAATTACTTAGCTTCTTGCTTTCTCTCCGATCTAGCTAGCCTAGAATCCGGTCTATAAAAATAAACCTCATATATCTTGCTTTTACAGTATAGATAGATATGTTAAGCTCTGTCTACCCTATCGCACTAGTTGACAATAAAAATGTGTGATGTGCCCAAATATGGTAGCGTTATGACATTGTGTCCATATATGGGCACATCACGTTTTCTGTTGTCACATAAAGTTTGATAGTGTAGACAGATCGCTTTTCTGGATCTGTAATTTTCTAAACATCAGATCTAAACTGCTAAAATAATCAGTTACAACAACGTATTTTACTTTAAACTGCATGATGTTTTCATTTTTAGGGTTTTATTGTATGTTATTGTATTGTTATATGCTGGTTGAAAAATTAAAAGAAACACAACGGCATAAATACGGATAGATTAGTACAGTATTCGGTGTAATTGCGGGTACAAATATATTTAGCTTTTTTGGTATTTGACTCCAGAAGCGTATTGACCAAACTGTGATGAATAGATTTAAATCCCCCTACCTAGTTTTTAGAATGCATGTGGGTATATTTTTCCAATGCCATCCGATCAACAAAAATTATATACCTCCATGTTACAACTCACATAGTCATAGTTTACACGAGCAGACAACGTTGTGCATAGGTTTCGTTATTCAAATTTACATCTGAAGTAGTTTATAAATGTAGACTGTGCACTCAACAAAAAATGCTCATAAAAAGACCCGATTGAAATATCAAAATAAATGATTTCTTTTGTCTAGGAAACACATATCAAGATATGGAGTGTCTTTATAGAGTTCCACGGAGCACCTTGAGTAAATTGATTCCTGAAACATGCAAAGCCATTTATGATGTGCTGAAAGAGGATTACTTAAAGGTATAGAATAACATTAATATTTATTTTTATTCACATGAACCTGCACTAGTCCGTGTAGCACCCCCCCCCCCCCACTAATTATTATAAGCTGTTATTGTGCGAGATATAACCATGGAGCCCTGACTGAGTGATCACTGGTTGGTGCTGTCTGATGTTAAATGTGATATGAAAATAAAAGTAAAAAATGCTTTGAAGAATCCGCATCCGGATTTTTATATATAAGTTTACGTTTCTAAAAAAAATTTAAATTATGTCATTACAATGACCAAATACACTATACATGTTTTTATTGCAATTACATAGGTTCCTGAAACAGAAGACGATTGGCTAAAAGTAGCTGAAGGTTTTAAAGAAAAATGGCAGTTTCCCAATTGTATTGGAGCACTAGACGGACAAATTATACAAATAAACCCACGGCCTGGATGGGTATCAATGTATAAAAACAATTTCAGTATTATTCAAATGGCATTAGTTGATGCAGACTATAAATTCATATATGTTGATGTCGGCTGTAGAGTGGATGATGGTGGAGTATGGCATGGGTGTTCGTTGAAAAAAGCTCTTGATGACGGTACGATCAATATTCCAGGCCCACAATGCCTTCCTGGAAGGGAGAAACCAATGCCTCATGTAATAGTGGCTGATAAAGTTTTTCCTTTGAAAGAAACTATTATGAAACCTTATCCATCAAGAGGAATAAGTAAGGAAAAGAAATCTTCAACTACCGTCTTTCAAGGGCAAGGAGGACAGCGGAGAATGCTTTTGGAATCCAGACAAATCGATTCCGTGTATTTCAGCAACCATTTAGAGCACACCCTAATAACGTAAGGTCAATGGTTTTAAGTACGTGTGTACTTCACAATTATTTACTCACCAAGCCCAGTTCAAGAAATATATACACATTAAATAATCTCGATGTAGAAAATATAAAAACTGGAATAGTGACTGAAGGAAGTTGGCGAAGAGGTCCAACCCCAAATGGAATAGCTCCTTTAGAATCACAATGTGGTAACAGGGCTGGTGGTCCGGCTAAACTTGTACAAAATGAGTTTTGTGACTATTTTAATGGAAATGGTAAAGTTGAATGGCAGTGGAGAGTTGGACTAGAGTAACATTGTAAACATAATGTCACAAACGTACAATTTTGTATATTTCTCGCCAAATTATAAAGCGACCCATTTCCAACATGTGGGTCAGATCATGGAGGATACCTCCATAGTCAGATACTGTAAAATAAAATGGTTGTAAAACAGTTGTAAATTATATTTAATCAAATTATGTATTTAATGAAAGACAACTTCGTGAATTGTGCTTTTTGTTGTTCATTTGTTGGCGTCAGGTAACGGATTGATTCAGACAAAATTTAATTTGCTATAATTATACAATATTTAATTTTAGATTATTTTATTATTATTATTTAAGATTACAGTACAGAATCGGGAGAAGTTAATGTAATTAAGCCAGCAAGAAGAAAACAATTATACATTAAATAATTTACACAAATGTACAGTATTATAAAATGTATTAAACTTTTCTTTGGTTTATATAATGGTTTGGTAATAATACTTTAATAAGACAATCTACAGAACACTCTGAATAAATGTTGAATAAATGTTATTCTTAGAAGGATACGAATTGATTGATTATTGGTGGTGGTGGTTGGTTAGGTGGTGGCTGATTATCGGTGGTGGTTGGTTAGGTGGTGGCTGATTTATTGGTGGTAGTTGCTAATAAATCTGATGAGAATATTTAAACTGAGAATTGTTTTGTAGCTCTTCGTCCTCATCAGGTATTCTAAATATCACCTCCTTTGTTGAATCGCTTTGCGCTTAAGCCTAGGAGTTGTTATTCTTTTCAACCACATTGTGAATAATTCCCCTGATGCAGATCTTCATCATATTGGCTCCTGTTTCGTTCTTAGATGATGATGTAGTGGCTGTACGCAAAGCTTCTGTTGCAGCTAACATGAAATCGTCATATGGGGTTCCCTTTACCTTTTTATTGTTGTTATTAGGCGTTAGATGCCTACCCGAAGAAGTGTATTTTCCTATTCCTGTGGAATTCTTGCTAGTTTGAATAGCATCACAATCATCATCAACATCTTCATAATCAAAATAATCCGCATATTTATCAGTGATGTAAATTGACTTATTAGGCTCCTAAAAATTAAATAATATGTCATTACACTAAATATAAGCCTAAATTGAAATATGTCATTTACACTAACTATAGGCCTAGGCCTAAATTATAAATGGGCCTACATTATAAATATACATATGGCCTACACCCTCAAATCCATTAGCATTACGTTGTTGTAATAGTGCTGGTAAAGCTAGACTGTACCGTAAACATACTACAAAAGAAGTTTTTAGTCGCGTGCAACGCGACTTACTATGTCGTTCGGTTGATCGGTCGGTCGGTTGGTAGGTCGGTAAACACTAACATGTATATGTCCTTGTTACCTAATTACTTCAATGGCAAATGGTCTATGTTCTTTAATAGCAAAGTCAATTTTAGACTGCTTAAATAATTACCAAATTTGAAACGGCAAGCTGCTGCTGCTGAAAAATGTGTGGCAGCACGAAATGCATCCTAAATTCACTGTCACTCTATTATGGGAAAGGCCGGTCCGGGACATTATTCGAGCGCTTTTTTTAACCATGTGAACAAAAAATAAGCGTATCAATACCGGAGTGGTGCAATTTAGAAGTCTATTCCATGAAGTAAATTATTCCATGATTATTCCGAAATGTTTCGCACTTCAACCTACGTGGGAACAATTAATATTTTTTTAAACATTACTGATAGTTGCCTTTACGTAAATTTATATATAGATACGATCTATTATGTTCATCCAATTCAATGGTGAACCCATTCAATACACTAATGGGCACAATTTGGGATTGACAGGCGTCCCGGGGGAAGGATCAACTTCTTATAAAATATAACTGAGCAGTCAAGTTTCTTTCACTCAGTCAGTATAGCGGTATAGCCAGTTATATTATGATTATACAGTACCGGAACTAGTTACTCTGAGTTATTATAGTTGAAAATGATAATTTGAAAAAAATATATAATTTAATAAACCGTAATAAAATCAGTGAGATCTGCCATCCTCAACATAATACTATCTCTGTCTACACTATCAAGTTATTATAGTTGAAAATGATAATTTGAAAAAAATATATAATTTAATAAACCGTAATAAAATCAGTGAGATCTGCCATCCTCAACATAATACTATCTCTGTCTACACTATCAAACTTTATGTACTCAATTATGGTAGTGATATGCCATCATTATGTCCATATATGGGCACGTCATCACATTTTTGATTACATAAAGTTTGATAGTGTAGACAGACCTTAAGAAAATAGCTATTCGGATTAAATATTGAATGATCATCAAGAAAAACTACAAAAAAGCAATTATTATGCAAATGCATTTAGACAAAAGCACAGTACTGTAATTAGAAATAGAACTAAGAGGATGTCCCAACTGTAAAATGTTTAAACAACAAACCTAAAACGATGAATACAATTATCAATCTCGGATCAATAAACTATTGTAAAACGGTCCTTTATTGGAGAACCTTTGCTAAAACCAACCCGTTAATTCATTAATAAAAGAAAAGTTAATTTCTTGTTCAGTAGGCCTAAATATCTCAATGTAATTCGAGCCAAATTGTTAATGAATAATCTTGCAGTATTACATAATGATCTGTTTAATCATTTGATCGTGCTGGGAAGGAATGACAGGTTTAACACAGTTTGATACTCTATATCAATCATCTATAAAAATGGTAAAGACTGGTGAAAAACTCGACGTGAGCTTATATAGTAACGCAAGGAAATCGACATGAGAAAACCTTCAGAAAAGCGATTGATTATTTTATTGTAACATTGTCATTAGGCCTATTACAGTATACAGTTCCACACAATATTCTTAGTAAATTGAGTGTTTAAATTGCAAATCCATTTATTTATTTATTATTTATGAATGACGATTTTATCATTTATGAAGAAGCTGTAGTTGCGAGGGAAAAAATGTGGAACGTTTTGGTGGTGGTTGATTTATGTGGTGGATGATTATTGGTGGTGGCTGATTGGTTGGTTGTGGATAATTTGGCTGTGGGCTGATTTGGTGATGGCTGATTGGTTGATTTGGTTGTAGGCTGATTTGGTGGTGGCTGATTGATTGGTGGTGGCTAATTTGGTTGTAGGCTGATTTGGTGGTGTCTGATTGTGGTGCTGGCTGATTTGGTGGTAGATGATTTTTGGCGGTGGATGATTATTGGTGGTGGTTGATTTGGTGGTGGCTGATTATTGGTAGTGGCTGATTTATTGGTGGTGGTGGCTGATTTATTGGTGGTGGTGGCTGATTTGTTGTTGGTGGTGGATGATTATAAATATGAGGGGAATAGTTAAACTGAGAATTGCTTTGTTGCTCTTCGTCCTCATCAAGTATTCTAAATATCACCTCCTGCATTTGCTGAATCGCTTTGCGCTTAAGCCTAGGAGTTTTTATCTTTTTCAACCACATTGCAAATAGTTTCCCCTGTTGCAGATCTTCATCATCGGCTCCTGTTTCATTCTTATTCGATGATGATGTAGTAGCTGTACGCAAAGCTTCTGTTGCAGCTAACATGAAATCCTCATGTGGGGTTCTCTCATTAATTGTCTTTAACTTTTTATTGTTTTTAGGTGTTAGATGCTTAGCCGCAGGGTATTTTCTTGTTCCTGTAGAATCCTTGCTAGTTTGAAGAGCATCACAATCATCACCAACATCTTCATAATCAAAATAATCTGCATATTCATCAGTGATGTAAATTGACACATTAGGTTCCTGAAAAATAAAACAGATGACACCAACAATATGTTACCAAAATATACATAATTTATTGCAAAACAGATAGGTTGAAGGTTTAGGAAAAATGAAATTTCCCCAAAAGTCAAATTCTAATACTTGTGAGAAGGAAGAGAGGCGCGTACCCAAATGAAATAGCGCCGTATTACACTTACAGTGACTGTGGTATACAGGAATTCCTAAAACTAGAAAAGGATTTTGTATTGTTTGTACATGATTATTTCAATAACAACATAGAGTCAAATGCGTCAATGGCAACTGCTAATAAACATTGTAAACTTACAATTTTGTATATTTCTTACCAAATTTGAAACGGATAGCTGGCTAGCAAAATGTGTGGCAGCAAGAAATGTATCAAGTTGTTCAAAATACATCCACTTACAACATGTTTGTATTGCTCAGAATTTGATACCAATTTTTTTACAACAGCTCAAGTATACCAAAATGACTATAGTTGAGAACAGTGGTAAACTGGATCGTACATTAATGTTATTTGTTGTATATTATTACGTTTATCCTATTCTTTATCACTGTGCTCAAGTATACCAAAATGACTATAGTTGAGAACAGTGTTAAACGGGATCGTACATTAATGTTTTTTGTTGTATATTGTTAAGTTTATCCTATTCTTTATCACTGTGCTCAAGTATACCAAAATGACTGTAGTCGAGAACAGTGTTAAACGGGATCGTACATTAATGTACGTTTTTTGTTGTATATTGTTAAGTTTATCCTATTCTTTATCACTGTTCTCAAGTATACCAAAATGACTATAGTTGAGAACAGAGTTAAACTGGATCGTACATTAATGTTTTTTGTTGTATATTGTTAAGTTTATCCTATTATCACTGTTCTCAAGTATACCAAAATAACTATAGTTGAGAACAGTGTTAAACTGGATCGTACATTAATGTTTTTTGTTGTATATTGTTAAGTTTATCCTATTCTGTATCACTGTTCTCAAGTATACCAAAATGACTATAGTTGAGAACAGAGTTAAACTGGATCGTACATTAATGTTTTTTGTTGTATATTGTTAAGTTTATCCTATTCTTTATCACTGTTCTCAAGTATACCAAAATAACTATAGTTGAGAACAGTGTTAAACTGGATCGTACATTAATGTTTTTTGTTGTATATTTTTAAGTTTATCCTATTCTTTATCACTGTGCTCAAGTATACCAAAATGACTATAGTTGAGAACAGTGTTAAACTGGATCGTACATTAATGTTTTTTGTTGTATATTTTTAAGTTTATTCTATTCTTTATCACTGTGCTCAAGTATACCAAAATGACTATAGTTGAGAACAGTGGTAAACTGGATCGTACATTAATGTTATTTGTTGTATATTATTAAGTTTATCCTATTCTTTATCACTGTGCTCAAGTATACCAAAATGACTATAGTTGAGAACAGTGTTAAACGGGATCGTACATTAATGTTTGTTGTTGTATATTGTTAAGTTTATCCTATTCTTTATCACTGTTCTCAAGTATACCAAAATGACTATAGTTGAGAACAGTGTTAAACTGGATCGTACATTAATGTTTTTTGTTGTATATTGCTAAGTTTATCCTATTCTTTATCACTGTTCTCAAGTATACCAAAATGACTATAGTTGAGAACAGTGTTAAACGGGATCGTACATTAATGTTTTTTGTTGTATATTGTTAAGTTTATCCTATTCTTTATAACTGTTCTCAAGTATACCAAAATGACTATAGTTGAGAACAGTGTTAAACTGGATCGTACATTAATGTTTTTTGTTGTATATTGTTAAGTTTATCCTATTCTTTATCACTGTGCTCAAGTATACCAAAATGACTATAGTTGAGAACAGTGTTAAACGGGATCGTACATTGTTGTTGTATATTGTTAAGTTTATCCTATTCTTTATCACTGTTCTCAAGTATACCAAAATGACTATAGTTGAGAACAGTGTTAAACGGGATCGTACATTAATGTTATTTGTTGTATATTGTTAAGTTTATCCTATTCTTTATCAATGTGCTCAAGTATACCAAAATGACTATAGTTGAGAACAGTGTTAAACTACATCGTACATTAATGTTATTTGTTGTATATTGTTAAGTGTATTCTTTATTCTTATTAATTGTACTAAATTATTAAAAGAAACAGTAGTAAGCATAACATTTCCCCACTCCTACATTAGCATGGTAGGACATTGTAATGGTCGCAGGTGGCTCAACTTTACTGCAATGGGATGGACATGGTCCTACTTCCACCTTACCATCCAATAGGATTCCAGTAAATTTCCTTTACTACCAATCATAATTCAGTAATTAAATGACCCCTTAAGTTAACAAGGAAATCAGCCTATCCCATTATACCGGTAGGCTTCGTCGTTACAGGCGTACTGCGGTAATAGTTGAGAATTCTCAACTAGCCAATTTGGTATATTTTATATACCTGTCACAACATGTTACCTCTTCGAATCCGAGGTGTTTTTTGGAAACGTAATAAGTACACAACCATGGCCCAACTTATTGCATCATCAACAGCCAATGAAACGCCTTGGATTGGATTGGTATTTTAATATATTTAATATTTAAAAATATTGTGACGAATTCCCAAACATAATTAATATTATAGGCCAGAATAAAATACACGTTGTTGTTATTATGATTGTACTACAATATAAGTCACACGGTATATTGATTTTTTGAACGAGTTCTAACGCATAGTATGAGGATTGACAAATATTTCTTCTTTTTCTCTTTCATGATTTAACACGCATTGACATTTGAAAATAAATTGTGCGATATTAGCATGAATAAATATTATTTTTGTCATTAAATAAGACCGTATAAATAACAACTCAAATAGATGAAATTAGTATAAATATAAACTACAACATCTTGATTTTTATTGGTATTAGTGTTTGTTCAGCAAATTGCTAGTGCGGCGTGCTATCGGGGTTTTTTCTGCGTATTAAATTTTGGCCCTCCGGCATTTTAATTATGTTAAAGTAATTTAATAAATTAAGATTGTAGGTCTATGTGTAAAACCCTGAGTTTTTTTCCAATTCCTAAATACCAATTGTTTCATAACATGAACGCAATACATTGATGATCAGAGGTGTGACAACAAATATTCGAATTAAAGAAAAAGCCTGAAGACCCACATCATCAGAAAATGAACTTAATAGTATGAACGTTTACACCAAGACATTTTATCAAAATTAAAAACCGTAGCTAACTTTGTGAAGCGTTTCATTAGTTAATTAATTTATTAATTTGTCCATGGTTAATATTTAAAAAGTTGAAAACAAGAAATAGCCTAACAAATACAGAACCATTTATAACTAATGTTGAAAACACAGATGGAATATTTATGCTTGGTCACATTTTAAGGCTTGAATAGTGCATTTTAGCAGCTCTAAAATATTTTCAGTACGCCGCGGAGTGTGACCAACGGGTCTTTTCACAACTTTATTTAACGACTTTATTTATCTACTAAACTGTGGCCTTACAAATTATTTTAATAAACTGAGAGAAACTGCAGCAAATCGTGGTCAAATTTATTTTAATTACTGTACAGTACTATTATAGCTTGTTTATGCAAGAAAGACATTACTAATTATTTATAAAAGAGAAAATTTTCATTATGAAATGTTAGTCGTAATCCCAGTCCCAAATACCCATTGTATTGTCGAGTCAGCTAGCCGTAGAAGCTTTCGTGACGTGATACAGTTTCCCAATGTTTCCGCGCAAAAGAACCATTTCCGCTACACAATTATACTGTACCTCGTTTATGTGTGACGTTTTCACATCCGTGTTGGTGATATCGTCGCGACTCTCTCCTAGCTCCGATCTCTCGACGGTATACTCTTCATTGTTTATTATATTATTGTACTACCGTTGATTGATCATACTTTTTTGGCCTAGGCCTAGTATTATTGAATTTGGCAATTTAATATGTAAGTATGGAGTATTATATATCATAAATACTGTAGGCTTAACCACCCAACCACCCTTTTCAATGTACCATTAGTATAATATACAGTACCAGCTAGTGGTATTGTAACAAGATTCTTTCCCTGATATATTGATATACAGTACTAAGTTGGAATTTACATGCATTGTGAAATAGCTCTATTTCCTCAATATATTAAAACTAAAGTCACATGTCTGATAGAGTCAGATGGATGGTTGATGGTATGGTGCTATTGTTGCATTATTTGTTGTCTTTTTTTGACTTTCTATATAGGCCTAGTTTAATTTTTTTTTTTATAACTTACAGGAAAAAATAGATATTTTTTTATATTCATCAGAAATAATACCATAATAACGTTTTGTATTTTTTGTTTCTAGCTCGATTGAAAATGAATTCTCAACCAACCGTTTGTGTCGCCCAACCTTATTATGGCCATCAAAACCTGCGCAAATGTTGTCCACTTCAGTGCTCCAAAAAAGCACAGTGGGTTTTTGGAATTCTCATGATATTGACAGCAGTTACTTCTGTTGCATTTGGCATTGCTTCTATTGTTATGCCAACATTCATTTATGGATTCTTTGGTAGTGGACTGTGGGGTGGGGCAGTAAGTATGGACTTCATTATCTAAATTTGTTAATTAGGTTTACACACATCACCAGTAGGTGATATTTCTTGCAAATGATAGGGCTTTAAAACAATCTTACTTATTTTTAATTTACAGTAAAACTCTTCATTAGGAGACCTATTCAGCAGAAACCTCTATTAATTATAGGGACATTTTCTTGTGAAACAAATGACTATACATTGTTTACAAAGTTAATTTACTACAATATAGTAGCTTTACTCAAATAATTTTGGAATTTGTCCTTGCCTATGAATAACAAACAAAATATGCAAAAACATATAATTTGTCATAATGAGGAATTATATGTTTTTTTACATTGTCCATGTAGTTTAGTCAGTGACTGAAGAACATAGAACTAACTTTATTTTTCAGATTGTCTTCACAGCTGGAATATTGTGTCTGTGTTCTAGTAAAACCGACAACAAATGTGTTGTAAGTATTATTTTGTCATTAATTGTTTACAATTTTGTTTACTTAATTTTAGAGATGAACTCTGACAGAATTCACTGAGACATGTAACTTTTAATACCATCCTACCAACTCAATATACATTTCAATTCAATTATTTATTATTGTCAAGCACTCTGGCTTGAAATAAAATATGACAAAATGGGAATTGATTGATTCCCATTCCCACTTCAGAGCAGTATTTATTGCCAGTTAAGTTACAATGTTTAAACTGGTCAACTTTAAGCCTAGTATGTTGAATTGGTACAAATTGTACTTTCTTTCAGGCTGTCAGTGCTCTTGTGATGAACATTATCTCAATCTTGGTGGCTATTGATCAGATGACATTGATGAGTATAGCTGCTGGAAGTGAGTACGATTATGAAGATGAAGATCGTTGTCATTGGAATTATTTTTCACACTTTCAGTATGAAGACTGTGTAGGTATTTTCAAAACATTTGTAAATCCTTGAATCCAAAAAAATCAGCTGTGTGAGATCAACGATACAAATTAAAGCCATTATGGCTTATTGTAATGAAATCCACACACAATCAAATGTTATATTATAATTTATAATAATTGTAAATACAGTGTAATATGTTGTGTAAAATAAAACTGTAACTGAATTATTACTTGTAGTCAAACAAAAAACTATATCTGTTATGAAAGTAGGACGACCACATTCATTCACGTCCGTATTCATAAACGTTTCCCCAAATAAGTAGTAGCAAAAAGTAGTTTTGACGCGAATTCAACAAAATATAGGTTAACAAACACAAGGAGACACTTTTTTGTCATCTTTCGGTAAAACTAAGTGCCTTGTGTTTAAACAATTAGGCCTATGTGTTGACTATTACCATCTTGTTTATGCACACCTCATACATTATACGAAGTGGATAACTTCAAAAAATCTATTAGTAGGCCTTAGCTTTTTTCCATTGATGTACTGTAATAAGTTGGGCTCTATAATATGGTACCAACAGCTTAAATCAGGGTTTTTTTTTAATCCTTAGTTACTTTCATTTGGTCCATCAGAAATAAAGTTACTTGCTCATTTTTAGTCATTTTGTCTTTTTTAGGCGGCAGAAGTAGCTATAGATGGAGTGCTAATTGCTATTGGTGCTGTTGAACTTGGACTTGCAATCACTTGTGTCTGTCTGTTGTCTGTATCTGTTTGCTGTTCAGGCACCAGGCAAACAATTGGGGTAATAACATTTTTCCATATATTTGACCAACCTGAAATACGTACTTGAGCTTTCAACCCTTAACCTACAAAAGGGACTTTACGAAACACGACGGGAAGCCACAGGACAGTGCTCATGAATAATGTATGCATGAGCTTTAATTAAGTGGGCGGAGCTTAGGGTGAAATTCTGTCGTCTTAACTTTTTGAGGACGATAAAGTTGCCATTTTCCCGTTTACAGAAAACGACTAGAGATAATGTACACATATCCTTAAATAGATAGTTCAAAATACACTTAAAAGTGGAAATTTCAAAACTCTAAACAATATTTGAACTTCTAATTTAATTGTTTAATGAAATAACATTGTTATTTGGTTAAAATGGCTGTATTAAAAGCGCGTTTGAATGCGAGGGTCCTAGCTAGAAGGCTAGGCCTATGCTGTTCCACCAGAACCAAGCGATTCAGAAGGAGGAAGAAGACAGGTGAGCGCAGAGGGAGATACTGTCGGTCTTGAGTCGTCTTCGCGCAAGGGTGGATTGACTGTATATGATTTTACGCTCTAGCGAACATAAGATATTTGTTGTCCTTCCCTAAAGTCTCATGCTTACAGAGTGAGAATAGCATCCCATGCCTCACTTCCACTCACTTTGTTTCATTCTCAGAAAAAAAAGTTGCAGGCTCAGGTCAATAAGCCTGACAGATAATTAGAAAGATCAATAGTAGCTTAGTGGGGTTAATTTTATCGTAAGGTGACTCCTGACGTCATTAGGTTATACAGTAGTATGTTATTGTTATGCTAAATCTTTCTTCTTGTCAGAAAACAGAACAGAACAGTTTTGTGATATCTGAGTTTGTTTAGCTTTGCTTCAATGGCTATTATTTGCTGTTACATTTAAAGAAATCAGTGTTTATTGAATTGAAATGGGAATACTGCATCATTGTGTTTTGGTCAGCTAGTTTTCATTTTATGTGTTTATTTGACCAACAAACCATAATATAAAATATTCAGATGAATTGGTCAGGGACTGCTAAACAATGATCTTAACTAAAATAAATTTATAGTAAACAATATATTTAGACGATATAGTATATATTCACAAACTAACTGTGATATTTTTTTTTTCAGATGATCCAGCAGCCTTTGTTACTGCACCATGGAGGTTCCAGTGCTGCAGCAACCCCAGGTACTAAACATGGTCTTTATTACAGATACAAATTTTGCAATGACAAGCACTCATATTTAGTACAACTGCTTTACTACTTTAATGTAATAAGTTACTTATTCTACTGAAAGTAGTATGTGTTCATTGTCACTTGCCAATTACTCAAATGACAGTCTTGAACTTTCTAAAATAAGGATAGTGATGTAATGCGTGAAAATGTGAAAATCTTATTAGAAATTCTTTATGATGACCTACCAGTATGTTTTACTTCAAAATTTAATTCCTGAAAATGATATACTGTAAAAGGTATCACTTTTCGACATGAGTGATACAGTTATCACTATTTACTGGTAACATACCTACAATTTAAAACACATCACCAATGCTAGTTGTACAATTTTTGTTACTGGCATTTAATGACATGTTGTTCTCTTTTCCAGTTTTCCCACCACAAACTCACTTTGTTACACCATCTGGTCAAATGTATGTTCACCAGCCACCGCGAATGCAACAATATGCTGCTTCTCAATCACAGCAGCTACCAACTGGTAATCAGCAACAGTATCCAGAAGCCAGCAATCCTCAGGGAAAACCCTTTGATCAGCAGTCTGGTCAGCCTACCGGTGCTGCTCCACCTCCTCAACAGTACCAAGCAGATCATCTACTTCAACAGAACCCTGCTGGTGGGGAAGCCAGACATGAGGGAATTAACCCTCACTTTCTGCCACCTTACAGTGAAAATAACTAAACTGTTTTGGTTTAAATACAGTATATGCTCTGTTTTATAAGCTTACTTGTACATAGACATCCATTTTAAAATTTAGTTTCCATTTTGTCATGCTTGTAAATTTTCATTATACTTCGCATGCACTATAGGTAGAGTATTAAAAAATGAATTGCAGTTGGACATGCTTTTTGTCATATATACCAGTACATTACTTGATATACAAAATTATAGATAATCTTATACCCAGGCATATACTGTATCACATATCAGCTTACCCAGAAAAATCCAGTAACCACAGTTTCAACCATTCACAAATAATAGACGTATTCGGCTGATCAATCGCAAACACTTCGCAGTTTATATATGCATATAAACAGTGAGTTTGACGAGCTAGATCTGTTTGAATTTCTGATTTTAGAAACTAGTTGAAATGTTAAAAAATTAGTGTTGATTTAAAGGTGAATATATTACAGGAACTGTTATATAAATGTTACTTAAAAAAATAATAAGATTATATTTTACTCAGACAAGATGATAGTGATAGTGTTTAGTGATTTACACTCTAAAGTGTAGATATTTTTTATTACCTATGGTGATTGGTTATTTTAACATGCTTTATAAAATGCAACATGTTTCACTGGTCACCATATACTGTACATTTTATTTCAGTAGTATTTGCACATATATGTTTTATTATTTTTGATTGGAAATAAAATAAATAAATCACTACTGTCCCAAATAAAACAATAATATTACAAAATTGTGTAGAGATAATTGTTGACCAGTTGAGAATGTTGCTTAACATATAAATCTATTTTAAATAGTATTTTTAATGGTAAAAATGTGTTGTTTTTGTGTAGTGTACAACACTTTTGATGAATAAAGCTGATCCATTTTTAGCATTCATAAACTTTCTTTTTAAGTTTCTTAATAACTTGTTGCAGTCCTGTAAAACATACATTGTACAGTATAGTATATAAAATATCTGATTTCTTCTTCTAGTATGATGTTTGTTTGCAGACGACTTGTTCTCCATTGTTCAGAGCTCTCTATCAATGTATGCATTGATGTTCATGAGCTAATGACGATTGCTTTTATAATATTTAAAACCATGGACCTAAATTAGATTTATGTGGGTCCATGAATTGAAGGGTCGAAGAAGTCTTTTATACCTCCCTGATTTACCATTTGAATTTAACCCAACAAAATGACAATTACGACTAGTCTTCATGGTATTCAGGGAAGAGTGAAATTGGACTCTTCTCTAATTGGCCTACCACATTATAATATGTCGAAATAGGCAAAATTCAGCATATATAACTTATTTTCAGGTCGTCGCGGTTTTTTTTTTTTTTTTGGTGTTTAGTAAATGTTCATAAAACGCACTCTAGCAGGTCTACTGTTTTTATGTGGTCATTATATTAGAAATGCATCATTTTAAAATGACTGAACCCTGATAATCCACAAAATGATTATAGGGCTCCTAGTTTTGGTTTGACTTAATATTAGTAGAAAGAAAAATATTTTGGCACATATGGCGTTTCATACGTATACTAATTGAGCTTGTAAACTCGGACAAAAATCGAAATAAAAAATAAATAAATAAAAAAAGACAATAAATGCAGTCTTTCTTACGATTATGTGTTTTAATATTAGAGCGCTTACATTTTTGAAAAAAACTTTTGCGTCGATCCATAGAGATATTATAGTGACTATAATATCTCTATGGTCGATCCTAATGCATCTTGATTAACAAGAAACAAAATGAGTGTGTAGACGTCAAAATCTCGCATATTTTTACATTTTACTATTCACATAAAGACTATATACTATATTAAATCATGGTTACCTCCATGCTTCTATAATGTAAACTTTACGAATTTGTTTTCAAACGGAGAGTGATGTACCGTACTTTTATAAGCCTATTTGAATGATGGCGATATGCTTTGAATTAGGGACCGTCTTATCAATTTGAGAAACTCTCCTTACTCGCTCATTTTGATTACAAATTCAGCCAGGACAGTTTTATATTGTTCAATTATTTTCAATTTATCAGCTAGTACGGTCATCTTTTGATATATTGACATGGATCATGTATTACTAATGAAAGTAACCAGTATTATGTGTATAGTAGAAGCTGTACAACGCAAGAAGAAAGCTTTAAACAGACTGCAAAAGAAACGTAGTGTTTGGGTAAAACCATGGATAGAACGCCGACAATTACACCATGGAGCATATTATGACCTTTTAAAAGAACTGGAGGCAGAGGATATAAAAAGAGACAAATATTTTCCACACATGGACAAATCATCATTCGATGATATTTTGGAAAAAATAACTCCCTTAATAAAAAGAGAGGACACACATATGAGAAAAGCAATTTCCCCAGAAGAGAGATTGGCTTTAACGCTTCGTTTTTTAACATCAGGTAAGAATGTCGAATTACTTAGCTTCTTGCTTTCTCTCCGATCTAGCTAGCCTAGAATCCGGTCTATAAAAATAAACCTCATATATCTTGCTTTTACAGTATAGATAGATATGTTAAGCTCTGTCTACCCTATCGCACTAGTTGACAATAAAAATGTGTGATGTGCCCAAATATGGTAGCGTTATGACATTGTGTCCATATATGGGCACATCACGTTTTCTGTTGTCACATAAAGTTTGATAGTGTAGACAGATCGCTTTTCTGGATCTGTAATTTTCTAAACATCAGATCTAAACTGCTAAAATAATCAGTTACAACAACGTATTTTACTTTAAACTGCATGATGTTTTCATTTTTAGGGTTTTATTGTATGTTATTGTATTGTTATATGCTGGTTGAAAAATTAAAAGAAACACAACGGCATAAATACGGATAGATTAGTACAGTATTCGGTGTAATTGCGGGTACAAATATATTTAGCTTTTTTGGTATTTGACTCCAGAAGCGTATTGACCAAACTGTGATGAATAGATTTAAATCCCCCTACCTAGTTTTTAGAATGCATGTGGGTATATTTTTCCAATGCCATCCGATCAACAAAAATTATATACCTCCATGTTACAACTCACATAGTCATAGTTTACACGAGCAGACAACGTTGTGCATAGGTTTCGTTATTCAAATTTACATCTGAAGTAGTTTATAAATGTAGACTGTGCACTCAACAAAAAATGCTCATAAAAAGACCCGATTGAAATATCAAAATAAATGATTTCTTTTGTCTAGGAAACACATATCAAGATATGGAGTGTCTTTATAGAGTTCCACGGAGCACCTTGAGTAAATTGATTCCTGAAACATGCAAAGCCATTTATGATGTGCTGAAAGAGGATTACTTAAAGGTATAGAATAACATTAATATTTATTTTTATTCACATGAACCTGCACTAGTCCGTGTAGCACCCCCCCCCCCCCACTAATTATTATAAGCTGTTATTGTGCGAGATATAACCATGGAGCCCTGACTGAGTGATCACTGGTTGGTGCTGTCTGATGTTAAATGTGATATGAAAATAAAAGTAAAAAATGCTTTGAAGAATCCGCATCCGGATTTTTATATATAAGTTTACGTTTCTAAAAAAAATTTAAATTATGTCATTACAATGACCAAATACACTATACATGTTTTTATTGCAATTACATAGGTTCCTGAAACAGAAGACGATTGGCTAAAAGTAGCTGAAGGTTTTAAAGAAAAATGGCAGTTTCCCAATTGTATTGGAGCACTAGACGGACAAATTATACAAATAAACCCACGGCCTGGATGGGTATCAATGTATAAAAACAATTTCAGTATTATTCAAATGGCATTAGTTGATGCAGACTATAAATTCATATATGTTGATGTCGGCTGTAGAGTGGATGATGGTGGAGTATGGCATGGGTGTTCGTTGAAAAAAGCTCTTGATGACGGTACGATCAATATTCCAGGCCCACAATGCCTTCCTGGAAGGGAGAAACCAATGCCTCATGTAATAGTGGCTGATAAAGTTTTTCCTTTGAAAGAAACTATTATGAAACCTTATCCATCAAGAGGAATAAGTAAGGAAAAGAAATCTTCAACTACCGTCTTTCAAGGGCAAGGAGGACAGCGGAGAATGCTTTTGGAATCCAGACAAATCGATTCCGTGTATTTCAGCAACCATTTAGAGCACACCCTAATAACGTAAGGTCAATGGTTTTAAGTACGTGTGTACTTCACAATTATTTACTCACCAAGCCCAGTTCAAGAAATATATACACATTAAATAATCTCGATGTAGAAAATATAAAAACTGGAATAGTGACTGAAGGAAGTTGGCGAAGAGGTCCAACCCCAAATGGAATAGCTCCTTTAGAATCACAATGTGGTAACAGGGCTGGTGGTCCGGCTAAACTTGTACAAAATGAGTTTTGTGACTATTTTAATGGAAATGGTAAAGTTGAATGGCAGTGGAGAGTTGGACTAGAGTAACATTGTAAACATAATGTCACAAACGTACAATTTTGTATATTTCTCGCCAAATTATAAAGCGACCCATTTCCAACATGTGGGTCAGATCATGGAGGATACCTCCATAGTCAGATACTGTAAAATAAAATGGTTGTAAAACAGTTGTAAATTATATTTAATCAAATTATGTATTTAATGAAAGACAACTTCGTGAATTGTGCTTTTTGTTGTTCATTTGTTGGCGTCAGGTAACGGATTGATTCAGACAAAATTTAATTTGCTATAATTATACAATATTTAATTTTAGATTATTTTATTATTATTATTTAAGATTACAGTACAGAATCGGGAGAAGTTAATGTAATTAAGCCAGCAAGAAGAAAACAATTATACATTAAATAATTTACACAAATGTACAGTATTATAAAATGTATTAAACTTTTCTTTGGTTTATATAATGGTTTGGTAATAATACTTTAATAAGACAATCTACAGAACACTCTGAATAAATGTTGAATAAATGTTATTCTTAGAAGGATACGAATTGATTGATTATTGGTGGTGGTGGTTGGTTAGGTGGTGGCTGATTATCGGTGGTGGTTGGTTAGGTGGTGGCTGATTTATTGGTGGTAGTTGCTAATAAATCTGATGAGAATATTTAAACTGAGAATTGTTTTGTAGCTCTTCGTCCTCATCAGGTATTCTAAATATCACCTCCTTTGTTGAATCGCTTTGCGCTTAAGCCTAGGAGTTGTTATTCTTTTCAACCACATTGTGAATAATTCCCCTGATGCAGATCTTCATCATATTGGCTCCTGTTTCGTTCTTAGATGATGATGTAGTGGCTGTACGCAAAGCTTCTGTTGCAGCTAACATGAAATCGTCATATGGGGTTCCCTTTACCTTTTTATTGTTGTTATTAGGCGTTAGATGCCTACCCGAAGAAGTGTATTTTCCTATTCCTGTGGAATTCTTGCTAGTTTGAATAGCATCACAATCATCATCAACATCTTCATAATCAAAATAATCCGCATATTTATCAGTGATGTAAATTGACTTATTAGGCTCCTAAAAATTAAATAATATGTCATTACACTAAATATAAGCCTAAATTGAAATATGTCATTTACACTAACTATAGGCCTAGGCCTAAATTATAAATGGGCCTACATTATAAATATACATATGGCCTACACCCTCAAATCCATTAGCATTACGTTGTTGTAATAGTGCTGGTAAAGCTAGACTGTACCGTAAACATACTACAAAAGAAGTTTTTAGTCGCGTGCAACGCGACTTACTATGTCGTTCGGTTGATCGGTCGGTCGGTTGGTAGGTCGGTAAACACTAACATGTATATGTCCTTGTTACCTAATTACTTCAATGGCAAATGGTCTATGTTCTTTAATAGCAAAGTCAATTTTAGACTGCTTAAATAATTACCAAATTTGAAACGGCAAGCTGCTGCTGCTGAAAAATGTGTGGCAGCACGAAATGCATCCTAAATTCACTGTCACTCTATTATGGGAAAGGCCGGTCCGGGACATTATTCGAGCGCTTTTTTTAACCATGTGAACAAAAAATAAGCGTATCAATACCGGAGTGGTGCAATTTAGAAGTCTATTCCATGAAGTAAATTATTCCATGATTATTCCGAAATGTTTCGCACTTCAACCTACGTGGGAACAATTAATATTTTTTTAAACATTACTGATAGTTGCCTTTACGTAAATTTATATATAGATACGATCTATTATGTTCATCCAATTCAATGGTGAACCCATTCAATACACTAATGGGCACAATTTGGGATTGACAGGCGTCCCGGGGGAAGGATCAACTTCTTATAAAATATAACTGAGCAGTCAAGTTTCTTTCACTCAGTCAGTATAGCGGTATAGCCAGTTATATTATGATTATACAGTACCGGAACTAGTTACTCTGAGTTATTATAGTTGAAAATGATAATTTGAAAAAAATATATAATTTAATAAACCGTAATAAAATCAGTGAGATCTGCCATCCTCAACATAATACTATCTCTGTCTACACTATCAAGTTATTATAGTTGAAAATGATAATTTGAAAAAAATATATAATTTAATAAACCGTAATAAAATCAGTGAGATCTGCCATCCTCAACATAATACTATCTCTGTCTACACTATCAAACTTTATGTACTCAATTATGGTAGTGATATGCCATCATTATGTCCATATATGGGCACGTCATCACATTTTTGATTACATAAAGTTTGATAGTGTAGACAGACCTTAAGAAAATAGCTATTCGGATTAAATATTGAATGATCATCAAGAAAAACTACAAAAAAGCAATTATTATGCAAATGCATTTAGACAAAAGCACAGTACTGTAATTAGAAATAGAACTAAGAGGATGTCCCAACTGTAAAATGTTTAAACAACAAACCTAAAACGATGAATACAATTATCAATCTCGGATCAATAAACTATTGTAAAACGGTCCTTTATTGGAGAACCTTTGCTAAAACCAACCCGTTAATTCATTAATAAAAGAAAAGTTAATTTCTTGTTCAGTAGGCCTAAATATCTCAATGTAATTCGAGCCAAATTGTTAATGAATAATCTTGCAGTATTACATAATGATCTGTTTAATCATTTGATCGTGCTGGGAAGGAATGACAGGTTTAACACAGTTTGATACTCTATATCAATCATCTATAAAAATGGTAAAGACTGGTGAAAAACTCGACGTGAGCTTATATAGTAACGCAAGGAAATCGACATGAGAAAACCTTCAGAAAAGCGATTGATTATTTTATTGTAACATTGTCATTAGGCCTATTACAGTATACAGTTCCACACAATATTCTTAGTAAATTGAGTGTTTAAATTGCAAATCCATTTATTTATTTATTATTTATGAATGACGATTTTATCATTTATGAAGAAGCTGTAGTTGCGAGGGAAAAAATGTGGAACGTTTTGGTGGTGGTTGATTTATGTGGTGGATGATTATTGGTGGTGGCTGATTGGTTGGTTGTGGATAATTTGGCTGTGGGCTGATTTGGTGATGGCTGATTGGTTGATTTGGTTGTAGGCTGATTTGGTGGTGGCTGATTGATTGGTGGTGGCTAATTTGGTTGTAGGCTGATTTGGTGGTGTCTGATTGTGGTGCTGGCTGATTTGGTGGTAGATGATTTTTGGCGGTGGATGATTATTGGTGGTGGTTGATTTGGTGGTGGCTGATTATTGGTAGTGGCTGATTTATTGGTGGTGGTGGCTGATTTATTGGTGGTGGTGGCTGATTTGTTGTTGGTGGTGGATGATTATAAATATGAGGGGAATAGTTAAACTGAGAATTGCTTTGTTGCTCTTCGTCCTCATCAAGTATTCTAAATATCACCTCCTGCATTTGCTGAATCGCTTTGCGCTTAAGCCTAGGAGTTTTTATCCTTTTCAACCACATTGCAAATAGTTTCCCCTGTTGCAGATCTTCATCATCGGCTCCTGTTTCATTCTTATTCGATGATGATGTAGTAGCTGTACGCAAAGCTTCTGTTGCAGCTAACATGAAATCCTCATGTGGGGTTCTCTCATTAATTGTCTTTAACTTTTTATTGTTTTTAGGTGTTAGATGCTTAGCCGCAGGGTATTTTCTTGTTCCTGTAGAATCCTTGCTAGTTTGAAGAGCATCACAATCATCACCAACATCTTCATAATCAAAATAATCTGCATATTCATCAGTGATGTAAATTGACACATTAGGTTCCTGAAAAATAAAACAGATGACACCAACAATATGTTACCAAAATATACATAATTTATTGCAAAACAGATAGGTTGAAGGTTTAGGAAAAATGAAATTTCCCCAAAAGTCAAATTCTAATACTTGTGAGAAGGAAGAGAGGCGCGTACCCAAATGAAATAGCGCCGTATTACACTTACAGTGACTGTGGTATACAGGAATTCCTAAAACTAGAAAAGGATTTTGTATTGTTTGTACATGATTATTTCAATAACAACATAGAGTCAAATGCGTCAATGGCAACTGCTAATAAACATTGTAAACTTACAATTTTGTATATTTCTTACCAAATTTGAAACGGATAGCTGGCTAGCAAAATGTGTGGCAGCAAGAAATGTATCAAGTTGTTCAAAATACATCCACTTACAACATGTTTGTATTGCTCAGAATTTGATACCAATTTTTTTACAACAGCTCAAGTATACCAAAATGACTATAGTTGAGAACAGTGGTAAACTGGATCGTACATTAATGTTATTTGTTGTATATTATTACGTTTATCCTATTCTTTATCACTGTGCTCAAGTATACCAAAATGACTATAGTTGAGAACAGTGTTAAACGGGATCGTACATTAATGTTTTTTGTTGTATATTGTTAAGTTTATCCTATTCTTTATCACTGTGCTCAAGTATACCAAAATGACTGTAGTCGAGAACAGTGTTAAACGGGATCGTACATTAATGTACGTTTTTTGTTGTATATTGTTAAGTTTATCCTATTCTTTATCACTGTTCTCAAGTATACCAAAATGACTATAGTTGAGAACAGAGTTAAACTGGATCGTACATTAATGTTTTTTGTTGTATATTGTTAAGTTTATCCTATTATCACTGTTCTCAAGTATACCAAAATAACTATAGTTGAGAACAGTGTTAAACTGGATCGTACATTAATGTTTTTTGTTGTATATTGTTAAGTTTATCCTATTCTTTATCACTGTTCTCAAGTATACCAAAATGACTATAGTTGAGAACAGAGTTAAACTGGATCGTACATTAATGTTTTTTGTTGTATATTGTTAAGTTTATCCTATTCTTTATCACTGTTCTCAAGTATACCAAAATAACTATAGTTGAGAACAGTGTTAAACTGGATCGTACATTAATGTTTT
Source organism: Antedon mediterranea (assembly GCF_964355755.1). Taxonomy (NCBI): domain Eukaryota; kingdom Metazoa; phylum Echinodermata; class Crinoidea; order Comatulida; family Antedonidae; genus Antedon; species Antedon mediterranea. The sequence continues at coordinate 23,992,773 of NC_092675.1, forward strand.
TTGTTGTATATTTTTAAGTTTATCCTATTCTTTATCACTGTGCTCAAGTATACCAAAATGACTATAGTTGAGAACAGTGTTAAACTGGATCGTACATTAATGTTTTTTGTTGTATATTTTTAAGTTTATTCTATTCTTTATCACTGTGCTCAAGTATACCAAAATGACTATAGTTGAGAACAGTGGTAAACTGGATCGTACATTAATGTTATTTGTTGTATATTATTAAGTTTATCCTATTCTTTATCACTGTGCTCAAGTATACCAAAATGACTATAGTTGAGAACAGTGTTAAACGGGATCGTACATTAATGTTTGTTGTTGTATATTGTTAAGTTTATCCTATTCTTTATCACTGTTCTCAAGTATACCAAAATGACTATAGTTGAGAACAGTGTTAAACTGGATCGTACATTAATGTTTTTTGTTGTATATTGCTAAGTTTATCCTATTCTTTATCACTGTTCTCAAGTATACCAAAATGACTATAGTTGAGAACAGTGTTAAACGGGATCGTACATTAATGTTTTTTGTTGTATATTGTTAAGTTTATCCTATTCTTTATAACTGTTCTCAAGTATACCAAAATGACTATAGTTGAGAACAGTGTTAAACTGGATCGTACATTAATGTTTTTTGTTGTATATTGTTAAGTTTATCCTATTCTTTATCACTGTGCTCAAGTATACCAAAATGACTATAGTTGAGAACAGTGTTAAACGGGATCGTACATTGTTGTTGTATATTGTTAAGTTTATCCTATTCTTTATCACTGTTCTCAAGTATACCAAAATGACTATAGTTGAGAACAGTGTTAAACGGGATCGTACATTAATGTTATTTGTTGTATATTGTTAAGTTTATCCTATTCTTTATCAATGTGCTCAAGTATACCAAAATGACTATAGTTGAGAACAGTGTTAAACTACATCGTACATTAATGTTATTTGTTGTATATTGTTAAGTGTATTCTTTATTCTTATTAATTGTACTAAATTATTAAAAGAAACAGTAGTAAGCATAACATTTCCCCACTCCTACATTAGCATGGTAGGACATTGTAATGGTCGCAGGTGGCTCAACTTTACTGCAATGGGATGGACATGGTCCTACTTCCACCTTACCATCCAATAGGATTCCAGTAAATTTCCTTTACTACCAATCATAATTCAGTAATTAAATGACCCCTTAAGTTAACAAGGAAATCAGCCTATCCCATTATACCGGTAGGCTTCGTCGTTACAGGCGTACTGCGGTAATAGTTGAGAATTCTCAACTAGCCAATTTGGTATATTTTATATACCTGTCACAACATGTTACCTCTTCGAATCCGAGGTGTTTTTTGGAAACGTAATAAGTACACAACCATGGCCCAACTTATTGCATCATCAACAGCCAATGAAACGCCTTGGATTGGATTGGTATTTTAATATATTTAATATTTAAAAATATTGTGACGAATTCCCAAACATAATTAATATTATAGGCCAGAATAAAATACACGTTGTTGTTATTATGATTGTACTACAATATAAGTCACACGGTATATTGATTTTTTGAACGAGTTCTAACGCATAGTATGAGGATTGACAAATATTTCTTCTTTTTCTCTTTCATGATTTAACACGCATTGACATTTGAAAATAAATTGTGCGATATTAGCATGAATAAATATTATTTTTGTCATTAAATAAGACCGTATAAATAACAACTCAAATAGATGAAATTAGTATAAATATAAACTACAACATCTTGATTTTTATTGGTATTAGTGTTTGTTCAGCAAATTGCTAGTGCGGCGTGCTATCGGGGTTTTTTCTGCGTATTAAATTTTGGCCCTCCGGCATTTTAATTATGTTAAAGTAATTTAATAAATTAAGATTGTAGGTCTATGTGTAAAACCCTGAGTTTTTTTCCAATTCCTAAATACCAATTGTTTCATAACATGAACGCAATACATTGATGATCAGAGGTGTGACAACAAATATTCGAATTAAAGAAAAAGCCTGAAGACCCACATCATCAGAAAATGAACTTAATAGTATGAACGTTTACACCAAGACATTTTATCAAAATTAAAAACCGTAGCTAACTTTGTGAAGCGTTTCATTAGTTAATTAATTTATTAATTTGTCCATGGTTAATATTTAAAAAGTTGAAAACAAGAAATAGCCTAACAAATACAGAACCATTTATAACTAATGTTGAAAACACAGATGGAATATTTATGCTTGGTCACATTTTAAGGCTTGAATAGTGCATTTTAGCAGCTCTAAAATATTTTCAGTACGCCGCGGAGTGTGACCAACGGGTCTTTTCACAACTTTATTTAACGACTTTATTTATCTACTAAACTGTGGCCTTACAAATTATTTTAATAAACTGAGAGAAACTGCAGCAAATCGTGGTCAAATTTATTTTAATTACTGTACTATTATAGCTTGTTTATGCAAGAAAGACATTACTAATTATTTATAAAAGAGAAAATTTTCATTATGAAATGTTAGTCGTAATCCCAGTCCCAAATACCCATTGTATTGTCGAGTCAGCTAGCCGTTGTAGAAGCTTTCGTGACGTGATACAGTTTCCCAAAAGAACCATTTCCGCTACACAATTATACCTCGTTTATGTGTGACGTTTTCACATCCGTGTTGGTGATATCGTCGCGATCTCTCTCTCCCCCCCCCCCTCCCCCTTTCCCATGGAAAGTGTGGTGGCGGTATACTCTTCATTATTTATTATTATTATTGTACCACCGTTGTTGATTGATCATACTTTTTTGGCCTAGGCCTAGTATTATTGAATTTGGCAATTTAATATGTAAGTATGGAGTATTATATATCATAAATACTGTAGGCTTAACCACCCAACCACCCTTTTCAATGTACCATTAGTATAATATACAGTACCAGTGGTATTGTAACAAGTTTTTCCCTGATATATTGATATACAGTACTAAGTTGGAATTTACATGCATTGTGAAATAGCTCTATTTCCTCAATATATTAAAACTAAAGTCACATGTCTGATAGAGTCAGATGGATGGTTGATGGTATGGTGTTATTGTTGTTGCATTATTTGTTGTGTCTTTTTTTTACTTATCTATATAGTTTAAATATATTTTTTTTAAACTTACACTACAGGAAAGAATAGATTTTTTTTTATACTCATCAGAAATAATACCATAATAAAGTTTTGTATTTTTTGTTTCTAGCTCGCTTGAAAAATGAATTCTCAACCAACCGTTTGTGTCGCCCAACCTTATTATGGCCATCAAAACCAGCGCAAATGTTGTCCACTTCAGTGCTCCAAAAAAGCACAGTTGGTTTTTGGAATTCTCATGATATTGACAGCAGTTACTTCTGTTGCATTTGGCATTGCTTCTATTGTTATGCCAACATTCATTTATGGATTCTTTGGTAGTGGACTGTGGGGTGGGGCAGTAAGTATGGACTTCATTATCTAAATTTGTTAATTAGGTTTACACACATCACCAGTAGGGGATATTTCTTGCAAATGATAGGGCTTTAAAACAATCTTACTTATTTTTAATTTACAGTAAAACTCTTCATTAGGAGACCTATTCAGCAGAAACCTCTATTAATTAAAGGGACATTTTCTTGTGAAACAAATGACTATACACTGTTTACAAAGTTAATTTACTACAATATAGTAGCTTTACTCAAATAATTTTGGAATTTGTCCTTGCCTATGAATAACAAATATGCAAAAACATATAATTTGTCATAATGAGGAATTATTTTTATATGTTTTTTTACATTGTCCATGTAGTTTAGTCAGTGACTGAAGAACATAGAACTAACTTTATTTTTCAGATTGTCTTGACAGCTGGAATATTGTGTCTGTGTTCTAGTAAAACCGACAACAAATGTGTTGTAAGTATTATTTTGTCATTAATTGTTTACAATTTTGTTTACTTAATTTTAGAGATGAACTCTGACAGAATTCACTGAGACATGTAACTTTTAATACCATCCTACCAACTCAATATACATTTCAATTCAATTATTTATTATTGTCAAGCACTCTGGCTTGAAATAAAATATGACAAAATGGGAATTGATTGATTCCCATTCCCACTTCAGAGCAGTATTTATTGCCAGTTAAGTTACAATGTTTAAACTGGTCAACTTTAAGCCTAGTATGTTGAATTGGTACAAATTGTACTTTCTTTCAGGCTGTCAGTGCTCTTGTGATGAACATTATCTCAATCTTGGTGGCTATTGATCAGATGACATTGATGAGTATAGCTGCTGGAAGTGAGTACGATTATGAAGATGAAGATCGTTGTCATTGGAATTATTTTTCACACTTTCAGTATGAAGACTGTGTAGGTATTTTCAAAACATTTGTAAATCCTTGAATCCAAAAAAATCAGCTGTGTGAGATCAACGATACAAATTAAAGCCATTATGGCTTATTGTAATGAAATCCACACACAATCAAATGTTATATTATAATTTATAATAATTGTAAATACAGTGTAATATGTTGTGTAAAATAAAACTGTAACTGAATTATTACTTGTAGTCAAACAAAAAACTATATCTGTTATGAAAGTAGGACGACCACATTCATTCACGTCCGTATTCATAAACGTTTCCCCAAATAAGTAGTAGCAAAAAGTAGTTTTGACGCGAATTCAACAAAATATAGGTTAACAAACACAAGGAGACACTTTTTTGTCATCTTTCGGTAAAACTAAGTGCCTTGTGTTTAAACAATTAGGCCTATGTGTTGACTATTACCATCTTGTTTATGCACACCTCATACATTATACGAAGTGGATAACTTCAAAAAATCTATTAGTAGGCCTTAGCTTTTTTCCATTGATGTACTGTAATAAGTTGGGCTCTATAATATGGTACCAACAGCTTAAATCAGGGTTTTTTTTTAATCCTTAGTTACTTTCATTTGGTCCATCAGAAATAAAGTTACTTGCTCATTTTTAGTCATTTTGTCTTTTTTAGGCGGCAGAAGTAGCTATAGATGGAGTGCTAATTGCTATTGGTGCTGTTGAACTTGGACTTGCAATCACTTGTGTCTGTCTGTTGTCTGTATCTGTTTGCTGTTCAGGCACCAGGCAAACAATTGGGGTAATAACATTTTTCCATATATTTGACCAACCTGAAATACGTACTTGAGCTTTCAACCCTTAACCTACAAAAGGGACTTTACGAAACACGACGGGAAGCCACAGGACAGTGCTCATGAATAATGTATGCATGAGCTTTAATTAAGTGGGCGGAGCTTAGGGTGAAATTCTGTCGTCTTAACTTTTTGAGGACGATAAAGTTGCCATTTTCCCGTTTACAGAAAACGACTAGAGATAATGTACACATATCCTTAAATAGATAGTTCAAAATACACTTAAAAGTGGAAATTTCAAAACTCTAAACAATATTTGAACTTCTAATTTAATTGTTTAATGAAATAACATTGTTATTTGGTTAAAATGGCTGTATTAAAAGCGCGTTTGAATGCGAGGGTCCTAGCTAGAAGGCTAGGCCTATGCTGTTCCACCAGAACCAAGCGATTCAGAAGGAGGAAGAAGACAGGTGAGCGCAGAGGGAGATACTGTCGGTCTTGAGTCGTCTTCGCGCAAGGGTGCATTGACTGTATATGATTTTACGCTCTAGCGAACATAAGATATTTGTTGTCCTTCCCTAAAGTCTCATGCTTACAGAGTGAGAATAGCATCCCATGCCTCACTTCCACTCACTTTGTTTCATTCTCAGAAAAAAAAGTTGCAGGCTCAGGTCAATAAGCCTGACAGATAATTAGAAAGATCAATAGTAGCTTAGTGGGGTTAATTTTATCGTAAGGTGACTCCTGACGTCATTAGGTTATACAGTAGTATGTTATTGTTATGCTAAATCTTTCTTCTTGTCAGAAAACAGAACAGAACAGTTTTGTGATATCTGAGTTTGTTTAGCTTTGCTTCAATGGCTATTATTTGCTGTTACATTTAAAGAAATCAGTGTTTATTGAATTGAAATGGGAATACTGCATCATTGTGTTTTGGTCAGCTAGTTTTCATTTTATGTGTTTATTTGACCAACAAACCATAATATAAAATATTCAGATGAATTGGTCAGGGACTGCTAAACAATGATCTTAACTAAAATAAATTTATAGTAAACAATATATTTAGACGATATAGTATATATTCACAAACTAACTGTGATATTTTTTTTTTCAGATGATCCAGCAGCCTTTGTTACTGCACCATGGAGGTTCCAGTGCTGCAGCAACCCCAGGTACTAAACATGGTCTTTATTACAGATACAAATTTTGCAATGACAAGCACTCATATTTAGTACAACTGCTTTACTACTTTAATGTAATAAGTTACTTATTCTACTGAAAGTAGTATGTGTTCATTGTCACTTGCCAATTACTCAAATGACAGTCTTGAACTTTCTAAAATAAGGATAGTGATGTAATGCGTGAAAATGTGAAAATCTTATTAGAAATTCTTTATGATGACCTACCAGTATGTTTTACTTCAAAATTTAATTCCTGAAAATGATATACTGTAAAAGGTATCACTTTTCGACATGAGTGATACAGTTATCACTATTTACTGGTAACATACCTACAATTTAAAACACATCACCAATGCTAGTTGTACAATTTTTGTTACTGGCATTTAATGACATGTTGTTCTCTTTTCCAGTTTTCCCACCACAAACTCACTTTGTTACACCATCTGGTCAAATGTATGTTCACCAGCCACCGCGAATGCAACAATATGCTGCTTCTCAATCACAGCAGCTACCAACTGGTAATCAGCAACAGTATCCAGAAGCCAGCAATCCTCAGGGAAAACCCTTTGATCAGCAGTCTGGTCAGCCTACCGGTGCTGCTCCACCTCCTCAACAGTACCAAGCAGATCATCTACTTCAACAGAACCCTGCTGGTGGGGAAGCCAGACATGAGGGAATTAACCCTCACTTTCTGCCACCTTACAGTGAAAATAACTAAACTGTTTTGGTTTAAATACAGTATATGCTCTGTTTTATAAGCTTACTTGTACATAGACATCCATTTTAAAATTTAGTTTCCATTTTGTCATGCTTGTAAATTTTCATTATACTTCGCATGCACTATAGGTAGAGTATTAAAAAATGAATTGCAGTTGGACATGCTTTTTGTCATATATACCAGTACATTACTTGATATACAAAATTATAGATAATCTTATACCCAGGCATATACTGTATCACATATCAGCTTACCCAGAAAAATCCAGTAACCACAGTTTCAACCATTCACAAATAATAGACGTATTCGGCTGATCAATCGCAAACACTTCGCAGTTTATATATGCATATAAACAGTGAGTTTGACGAGCTAGATCTGTTTGAATTTCTGATTTTAGAAACTAGTTGAAATGTTAAAAAATTAGTGTTGATTTAAAGGTGAATATATTACAGGAACTGTTATATAAATGTTACTTAAAAAAATAATAAGATTATATTTTACTCAGACAAGATGATAGTGATAGTGTTTAGTGATTTACACTCTAAAGTGTAGATATTTTTTATTACCTATGGTGATTGGTTATTTTAACATGCTTTATAAAATGCAACATGTTTCACTGGTCACCATATACTGTACATTTTATTTCAGTAGTATTTGCACATATATGTTTTATTATTTTTGATTGGAAATAAAATAAATAAATCACTACTGTCCCAAATAAAACAATAATATTACAAAATTGTGTAGAGATAATTGTTGACCAGTTGAGAATGTTGCTTAACATATAAATCTATTTTAAATAGTATTTTTAATGGTAAAAATGTGTTGTTTTTGTGTAGTGTACAACACTTTTGATGAATAAAGCTGATCCATTTTTAGCATTCATAAACTTTCTTTTTAAGTTTCTTAATAACTTGTTGCAGTCCTGTAAAACATACATTGTACAGTATAGTATATAAAATATCTGATTTCTTCTTCTAGTATGATGTTTGTTTGCAGACGACTTGTTCTCCATTGTTCAGAGCTCTCTATCAATGTATGCATTGATGTTCATGAGCTAATGACGATTGCTTTTATAATATTTAAAACCATGGACCTAAATTAGATTTATGTGGGTCCATGAATTGAAGGGTCGAAGAAGTCTTTTATACCTCCCTGATTTACCATTTGAATTTAACCCAACAAAATGACAATTACGACTAGTCTTCATGGTATTCAGGGAAGAGTGAAATTGGACTCTTCTCTAATTGGCCTACCACATTATAATATGTCGAAATAGGCAAAATTCAGCATATATAACTTATTTTCAGGTCGTCGCGGTTTTTTTTTTTTTTTTGGTGTTTAGTAAATGTTCATAAAACGCACTCTAGCAGGTCTACTGTTTTTATGTGGTCATTATATTAGAAATGCATCATTTTAAAATGACTGAACCCTGATAATCCACAAAATGATTATAGGGCTCCTAGTTTTGGTTTGACTTAATATTAGTAGAAAGAAAAATATTTTGGCACATATGGCGTTTCATACGTATACTAATTGAGCTTGTAAACTCGGACAAAAATCGAAATAAAAAATAAATAAATAAAAAAAGACAATAAATGCAGTCTTTCTTACGATTATGTGTTTTAATATTAGAGCGCTTACATTTTTGAAAAAAACTTTTGCGTCGATCCATAGAGATATTATAGTGACTATAATATCTCTATGGTCGATCCTAATGCATCTTGATTAACAAGAAACAAAATGAGTGTGTAGACGTCAAAATCTCGCATATTTTTACATTTTACTATTCACATAAAGACTATATACTATATTAAATCATGGTTACCTCCATGCTTCTATAATGTAAACTTTACGAATTTGTTTTCAAACGGAGAGTGATGTACCGTACTTTTATAAGCCTATTTGAATGATGGCGATATGCTTTGAATTAGGGACCGTCTTATCAATTTGAGAAACTCTCCTTACTCGCTCATTTTGATTACAAATTCAGCCAGGACAGTTTTATATTGTTCAATTATTTTCAATTTATCAGCTAGTACGGTCATCTTTTGATATATTGACATGGATCATGTATTACTAATGAAAGTAACCAGTATTATGTGTATAGTAGAAGCTGTACAACGCAAGAAGAAAGCTTTAAACAGACTGCAAAAGAAACGTAGTGTTTGGGTAAAACCATGGATAGAACGCCGACAATTACACCATGGAGCATATTATGACCTTTTAAAAGAACTGGAGGCAGAGGATATAAAAAGAGACAAATATTTTCCACACATGGACAAATCATCATTCGATGATATTTTGGAAAAAATAACTCCCTTAATAAAAAGAGAGGACACACATATGAGAAAAGCAATTTCCCCAGAAGAGAGATTGGCTTTAACGCTTCGTTTTTTAACATCAGGTAAGAATGTCGAATTACTTAGCTTCTTGCTTTCTCTCCGATCTAGCTAGCCTAGAATCCGGTCTATAAAAATAAACCTCATATATCTTGCTTTTACAGTATAGATAGATATGTTAAGCTCTGTCTACCCTATCGCACTAGTTGACAATAAAAATGTGTGATGTGCCCAAATATGGTAGCGTTATGACATTGTGTCCATATATGGGCACATCACGTTTTCTGTTGTCACATAAAGTTTGATAGTGTAGACAGATCGCTTTTCTGGATCTGTAATTTTCTAAACATCAGATCTAAACTGCTAAAATAATCAGTTACAACAACGTATTTTACTTTAAACTGCATGATGTTTTCATTTTTAGGGTTTTATTGTATGTTATTGTATTGTTATATGCTGGTTGAAAAATTAAAAGAAACACAACGGCATAAATACGGATAGATTAGTACAGTATTCGGTGTAATTGCGGGTACCAATATATTTAGCTTTTTTGGTATTTGACTCCAGAAGCGTATTGACCAAACTGTGATGAATAGATTTAAATCCCCCTACCTAGTTTTTAGAATGCATGTGGGTATATTTTTCCAATGCCATCCGATCAACAAAAATTATATACCTCCATGTTACAACTCACATAGTCATAGTTTACACGAGCAGACAACGTTGTGCATAGGTTTCGTTATTCAAATTTACATCTGAAGTAGTTTATAAATGTAGACTGTGCACTCAACAAAAAATGCTCATAAAAAGACCCGATTGAAATATCAAAATAAATGATTTCTTTTGTCTAGGAAACACATATCAAGATATGGAGTGTCTTTATAGAGTTCCACGGAGCACCTTGAGTAAATTGATTCCTGAAACATGCAAAGCCATTTATGATGTGCTGAAAGAGGATTACTTAAAGGTATAGAATAACATTAATATTTATTTTTATTCACATGAACCTGCACTAGTCCGTGTAGCACCCCCCCCCCCCCCACTAATTATTATAAGCTGTTATTGTGCGAGATATAACCATGGAGCCCTGACTGAGTGATCACTGGTTGGTGCTGTCTGATGTTAAATGTGATATGAAAATATAAAAGTAAAAAATGCTTTGAAGAATCCGCATCCGGATTTTTATATATAAGTTTACGTTTCTAAAAACAATTTAAATTATGTCATTACAATGACCAAATACACTATACATGTTTTTATTGCAATTACATAGGTTCCTGAAACAGAAGACGATTGGCTAAAAGTAGCTGAAGGTTTTAATGAAAAATGGCAGTTTCCCAATTGTATTGGAGCACTAGACGGACAAATTATACAAATAAACCCACGGCCTGGATGGGTATCAATGTATAAAAACAATTTCAGTATTATTCAAATGGCATTAGTTGATGCAGACTATAAATTCATATATGTTGATGTCGGCTGTAGAGTGGATGATGGTGGAGTATGGCATGGGTGTTCGTTGAAAAAAGCTCTTGATGACGGTACGATCAATATTCCAGGCCCACAATGCCTTCCTGGAAGGGAGAAACCAATGCCTCATGTAATAGTGGCTGATAAAGTTTTTCCTTTGAAAGAAACTATTATGAAACCTTATCCATCAAGAGGAATAAGTAAGGAAAAAGAAATCTTCAACTACCGTCTTTCAAGGGCAAGGAGGACAGCGGAGAATGCTTTTGGAATCCAGGCAAATCGATTCCGTGTATTTCAGCAACCATTTAGAGCACACCCTAATAACGTAAGGTCGATGGTTTTAAGTACGTGTGTACTTCACAATTATTTACTCACCAAGCCCAGTTCAAGAAATATATACACATTAAATAATCTCGATATAGAAAATATAAAAACTGGAATAGTGACTGAAGGAAGTTGGCGAAGAGGTCCTACCCCAAATGGAATAGCTCCATTAGAATCACAATGTGGTAACAGGGCTGGTGGTCCGGCTAAACTTGTACAAAATGAGTTTTGTGACTATTTTAATGGAAATGGTAAAGTTGAATGGGAGTGGAGAGTTGGACTAGAGTAACATTGTAAACATAATGTCACAAACGTACAATTTTGTATATTTCTCGCCAAATTATAAAGCGACCCATTTCCAACATGTGGGTCAGATCATGGAGGATACCTCCATAGTCAGATACTGTAAAATAAAATGGTTGTAAAACAGTTGTAAATTATATATTTAATTAAATTATGTATTTATTGAAAGACAACTTCGTGAATTGTGCTTTTTGTTGTTCATTTGTTGGCATCAGGTAACGGATTGATTCAGACACAATTTAATTTGCTATAATTATACAATATTTAATTTTAGATTATTTTATTATTACTGTATTATTTAAGATTACAGTACAGAATCGGGAGAAGTTAATGTAATTAAGCCAGCAAGAAGAAAACAATTATACATTAAATAATTTACACAAATGTATTATAAAATGTATTAAACTTTTCTTTGGTTTATATAATGGTTTGGTAATAATACTTTAATAAGACAATCTACAGAACACTGTGAATAAATGTTGAATAAATGTTATTCTTAAAAGGATACGAATTGATTGATTATTGGTGGTGGTGGTTGGTTAGGTGGTGGCTGATTATCGGTGGTGGTTGATTAGGTGGTGGCTGATTTATTGGTGGTAGTTGCTAATAAATCTGATGAGAATATTTAAACTGAGAATTGTTTTGTAGCTCTTCGTCCTCATCAGGTATTCTAAATATCACCTCCTTTGTTGAATCGCTTTGCGCTTAAGCCTAGGAGTTGTTATCCTTTTCAACCACATTGTGAATAATTCCCCTGATGCAGATCTTCATCATTGGCTCCTGTTTCGTTCTTAGATGATTATGTAGTAGCTGTACGCAAAGCTTCTGTTGCAGCTACCATGAAATCGTCATGTGGGGTTCCCTTTACCTTTTTATTGTTGTTATTAGGCGTTAGATGCCTACCCGAAGAAGTGTATTTTCCTATTCCTGTGGAATCCTTGCTAGTTTGAATAGCATCACAATCATCACCAACATCTTCATAATCAAAATAATCCGCATATTTATCAGTGATGTAAATTGACTTATTAGGCTCCTAAAAATTAAATAATATGTCATTACACTAAATATAAGCCTAAATTGAAATATGTCATTTACACTAACTATAGGCCTACATTATAAATGGGCCTACATTATAAATATACATATGGCCTACACCCTCAAATCCATTAGCATTACGTTGTTGTAATAGTGCTGGTAAAGCTAGACTGTACCGTAAACATACTACTAAAAAAGAAGTTTTTAGTCGCGTGCAACGCGACTTACTATGTCGGTCGGTTGATCGGTCGGTCGGTTGGTAGGTCGGTAAACACTAACATGTATATGTCCTTGTTACCTAATTACTTCAATGGCAAATGGTCTATGTTCTTTAATAGCAAAGTCAATTTCAGACTGCTTAAATAATTACCAAATTTGAAACGGCAAGCTGCTGCTGCTGAAAAATGTGTGGCAGCACGAAATGCATCAAGTTGTTCAGAATACATCCACTTAGATACATATACACCTGTAAGTTCACTTTTACGTTTGCTTTTTCTTTACCGTAGTAAACTGTTTATTTTTGTCTGTAGGTCATGTACTGTAAAATGAAAACCTCGTGAAAATGCGATTTCATCTTTCACCTCATTATTTGTACCATCGCACTAATAGACATTCATTCTACATTTCGTAACTCACTACCAATTGGCATTCTAAATTCACTGTCACTCTATTATGGGAAAGGCCGGTCCGGGACATTATTCGAGCGCTTTTTTTAACCATGTGAACAAAAAATAAGCGTATCAATACCGGAGTGGTGCAATTTAGAAGTCTATTCCATGAAGTAAATTATTCCATGATTATTCCGAAATGTTTCGCACTTCAACCTACGCGGGAACAATTAATATTTTTTTAAACATTACTGATAGTTGCCTTTACGTAAATTTATATATAGATACGATCTATTATGTTCATCCAATTCAATGGTGAACCCATTCAATACACTAATGGGCACAATTTGGGATTGACAGGCGTCCCGGGGGTAAGGATCAACTTCTTATAAAATATAACTGAGCAGTCAAGTTTCTTTCACTCAGTCAGTATAGCGGTATAGCCAGTTATATTATGACTAGCAATTATACCCGCCCCAGGGCGGGTTTCAAAATTAGTTTACAGCCTTCTCAGTACATAACACCCGACGCCAGTATCTGTCTATACTCACCAACATCGACCCCTCAACAACACCCCATACTCTTTCTTAAAAACAAAATCTTCCCAGTGATGGACAAATTCAATTCAACCTAAGCTTCGAATTGAGAGGAGTATTCATAACTACGATGGGTCTAATAATGGTTGTAGTACGTTGTAAATTGTGTAAATGAATAGGTGTCATATTGGCTGATAATTAAAATTTGTAATTTAGATACTGCGGGCACCCAGCCTTCTTTCTCCTTTCACCACCCCAGCCACCATCAACAAACCTTAACTCCTCGCCTGGACAGTTCAAATTTAGTAACTTTTCGTAGTACAATCCAATCATATAGGCTACTTCATTACGCTAGTATTTTCGCTCCTCCGCCCCCTACTGCACTAAACCCCAGTACAAATTATGTTATTATCACTCCCAACCCATAATCCCTCAGTGGCAGTTTTCAAATACAGTTTCGGTCATGGTGATAGGCCTACATCCCCACCCCAACCTCCCATCCGCTTCCCAGGGATGATTAAATACTTTAACATTTTCCAACCACAATTCTGGTGTAAGCAAAATCCCCACTATCCCCTGAACCCAAACCCTATCACCCAAACCCTATCTCCCAACCCCACTCTCCCACAATGGGCGTTTTTCCCTTGGAGGATTGGTGGTGTAGTTGAACACAGTAACAGTAAACAACGTTTGTATGTTCACACAAGAATGGATGTTTTTACTGAGACAATCCAAGAGACGATACATAGCTGGATATGGTTAAAGTACTTTGCTAAATGTGTAAATGAATAGGTGTCATATTGGTTAATGAATAAAATATGTATATCTATATACGCCTTGCTGAGGATAATTAAAATACTGTAAAACTTTTGTAGTATAATTTTACAATTCAATAGCCTACAACCCCGAGCCCTAGCGAAAAATGACATCACAAAGCACCACACCACCCCCGCCCACCCCTCCCACCCCTCCCACAAAAAACCCAGGAGTCAGGGGAATTATTTAAAATGTAGTTTAAAACCTTCCGGGTACAATTGCCATCATTTTAATACCCCATACGTATGGTTACGTGCAGAAACAGAAATTTTTATAACGAACAAACATCGAAAGTGGGGGGTTTGACCACATTTTGGTCCCTAACTTGGATCCTAGGTGGCGGATGATGTTGAAATATAGCTTAGAACATTCCCGGTACAATTGCGGTCATTTTAATACCCCATATGTAAGATTATGTGCAGTAACAAAATTTTGTATAACGAACAAACAAACAAACAGACAGACAAACTCTCTCACTTATAATATAGATTATACAGTACCGGAACTAGTTACTCTGAGTTATTATAGTTGAAAATGATAATTTGAAAAAAATATATAATTTAATAAACCGTAATAAAACCAGTGAGATCTGCCATCCTCAACATAATACTATCTCTGTCTACACTATCAAACTTTATGTACTCAAATATATGGTAGTGATATGCCATCATTATGTCCATATATGGGCACGTCATCACATTTTTGATTACATAAAGTTTGATAGTGTAGTATAGACAGACCTTAAGAAAATAGCTATTCGGATTAAATATTGAATGATCATCAAGAAAAACTACAAAAAAGCAATTATTATGCAAATGCATTTAGACAAAAGCACAGTACTGTAATTGGAAATAGAACTAAGAGGATGTCCCAACTGTAAAATGTTTAAACAACAAACCTAAAACGATGAATCAATTTTCAATCTCGGATCAATAAACTATTGTAAAACGGTCCTTTATTGGAGAACCTTTGCTAAAACCAACCCGTTAATTCATTAATAAAAGAAAAGTTAATTTCTTGTTCAGTAGGCCTAAATATCTCAATGTAATTCGAGCCAAATTGTTAATGAATAATCTTGCAGTATTACATAATGATCTGTTTAATCATTTGATCGTGCTGGGAAGGAATGACAGGTTTAACACAGTTATCAATCATCTATAAAAATGGTAAAGACTGGTGAAAAACTCGACGTGAGCTTATACTGTAGTAACGCAAGAAAATCGACATGAGAAAACCTTCAGAAAAGCGATTGATTATTTTATTGTAACATTGTCATTAGGCCTATTACAGTATACAGTTCCACACAATATTCTTAGTAAATTGAGTGTTTAAATTGCAAATCCATTTATTTATTTATTATTTATGAATGACGATTTTATCATTTATGAAGAAGCTGTAGTTGCGAGGGAAAAAATATGGAACGTTTTGGTGGTGGTTGATTTATGTGGTGGATGATTATTGGTGGTGGCTGATTGGTTGGTTGTGGGTAATTTGGCTGTGGGCTGATTTGGTGATGGCTGATTGGTTGATTTGGTTGTAGGCTGATTTGGTGGTGGCTGATTGATTGGTGGTGGCTAATTTGGTTGTAGGCTGATTTGGTGGTGTCTGATTGTGGTGCTGGCTGATTTGGTGGTAGATGATTTTTGGCGGTGGATAATTATTGGTGGTGGTTGATTTGGTGGTGGCTGATTATTGGTAGTGGCTGATTTATTGGTGGTGGTGGCTGATTTATTGGTGGTGGTGGCTGATTTATTGGTGGTGGTGGCTGATTTGTTTTTGGTGGTGGATGATTATAAATATGAGGGGAATAGTTAAACTGAGAATTGCTTTGTTGCTCTTCGTCCTCATCAAGTATTCTAAATATCACCTCCTGCATTTGCTGAATCGCTTTGCGCTTAAGCCTAGGAGTTTTTATCTTTTTCAACCACATTGCAAATAGTTTACCCTGTTGCAGATCTTCATCATCGGCTCCTGTTTCATTCTTATTCGATGATGATGTAGTAGCTGTACGCAAAGCTTCTGTTGCAGCTAACATGAAATCGTCATGTGGGGTTCTCTCATTAATTGTCTTTAACTTTTTATTGTTTTTAGGTGTTAGATGCTTAGCCGCAGGGTATTTTCTTGTTCCTGTAGAATCCTTGCTAGTTTGAAGAGCATCACAATCATCACCAACATCTTCATAATCAAAATAATCTGCATATTCATCAGTGATGTAAATTGACACATTAGGTTCCTGAAAATAAAACAGATGACACCAACAATATGTTACCAAAATATACATAATTTATTGCAAAACAGATAGGTTGAAGGTTTAGGAAAAATGAAATTTCCCCAAAAGTCAAATTCTAATACTTGTGAGAAGGAAGAGAGGCGCGTACCCAAATGAAATAGCGCCGTATTACACTTACAGTGACTGTGGTATACAGGAATTCCTAAAACTAGAAAAGGATTTTGTATTGTTTGTACATGATTATTTCAATAACAACATAGAGTCAAATGCGTCAATGGCAACTGCTAATAAACATTGTAAACTTACAATTTTGTATATTTCTTACCAAATTTGAAACGGATAGCTGGCTAGCAAAATGTGTGGCAGCAAGAAATGTATCAAGTTGTTCAAAATACATCCACTTAGATACATAGACACCATCTGTACCCTGTTCACTCGCCTTAACTTTTGCCTTTTCTCTACTGTAGTACGTCCTAAAACTGTTTATTTTTGTCTGTATGTCAGTTGCTGTAGAACGAAAATGGGGAAAAATGTAAATTAAGACAACTTCTAAACTATTCAACTTTGTATGTAGGCTTTGTTTGTATAAATATCTGTATTACAGCTCGTAAATCGATTGAAACGACATGAGGTCCTTGGGGACCTCTGGCTCCTATTATCGGATTGGCACTGTTTGTATTAGCCTACCACCTTATTTTTAAGGATATGACAATATTGTATAGATAGTCAAGAATAATATACTGAATGAAAAAAAGCAAGTTCAAATGTTACGCACCAGTTACTCCAAACTTGAGAGCAATCTTGTTCAACGCTGCTTTTCGTTTATCTTTGTCCTTGTATTCTGGCATCTGAATATTCCATAACACTTCTTCTTGTCGATAACAATCTATCAATTCTGTTGTCAATTTCAGTTTTGCCATTTACACATATATACAGTATATAAATAGATTTGGTTGAGTTAATTAATCTGACTAATTATAATTACTGAAAGCAATAGATGATATTCACTGGTCACCACGAGTCTACAATGTTTATTGCTCGCTTCCAAATATCTGCAGTTGTATCATTCTTCCATGGGGAGTTGTATTGACTGATGTTTCTTATCAACTTCAGTGTGATCAAACTTTTATTCCAGCATGACCTTCAGCTTCTTTGTGAATACAAAAGGCTATAAAACACGGCTACCATTTACAACATGTTTGTATTGCTCAGAATTTGATACCAATTTTTTTACAACAGCCAATCAGCTGGCCAAAATGCATGGCTTGGCACGTCATGTAGGGATCGACTTCTATTCACTCGAATAAAATATAACTGAAACATCTAAATAATACATGAACATTTACTAGTAAAAAGACAAAAAATGGTTACATTTCAACCAAAAACCCATTGGATAGCAACCAATTTGAATGTTTTTTCAGGTAAATAATTTTGTTTTTCAATTAAATTTTTGAATGAATGACTTGGAACATCAACATGGCATTATAACAAACAAATTTGAAAACAAAAATGAATTTACTTCTTTCTCGGCACAGTTTAATATCAACAATGATACCTAATTAACTAATACAGTACTAGCTAGAATCATCAATTCAACGTGTGAGAAGCAAAAGGGGGGAAAAAGGCCTACACGACGGCGTTCGTCACATTTTAATGAGAGACTTGCGGGCGTTCATTAATCATCCATGTGACCAAAACCTGTAATGTCGCTAATTTGTTACACGCATGATTGATTTTTGTTGTTGTTCTTGTTGACGACGACGTATGGCTATGCAGCGCAGCACCCAGTGTGTGACGAGTGTATGTGTAGTAGGCCTAGCCTAGGCCTTCGAAGCTTAGCTGTAACTTATTATTAAAAAATAGGATAATTGGAGCTCAACCGCAACAATGTTAGATAGCATAGTAAGTACCGTTAACCCATTGACCCCTAAGTTTATTTTGCTCCCCTGGGACCCAAAAAGCATATGTCATATAATTAACCCTAACTTTTTTTCTAAACACAGACATTAAAAAAATTAAAAAACAAAAATAATTCAAAGGACATTTTATTTCCAAATATGTTATCAAATTTGTGTTACAACTTATTTTGGCGGAGTATGGATTATGCAAATTTTAGAAATATTTTAGGAAAATTATTAAAAATTTGTAATTTATCTTTGACTACCAAATGCACAAAAATTAATAAATATTTCATAATAAAACTCATCTCTTCATCAGAACCTATTTCTTCTCTTCAAAATAAGACCAAACTTGACCATTATGAATGACCGGTTTCGAAATTATGAAGAAATTAGTAGACTGACTCATCCGACGATGACCATATGGGGCCTAGGCCTATCGGGAGCCGCCCCGAGAGCGTCCTCGCCGCTGTTTGTTCACCGGGAATGTTAAAAAAAACATCCCGAAAGCGACTTGGAATTCGCGATTCCCACGCGCACCGGCATCCCTCGGGAGCTTAGTCCGCTGTTTTAGACGTGTAACTTGCAGAAAATTTGACGAAAATGCGTCGAAAACTTATGAAATTAAAACAAGTTTGGTATCAAAATGTTTGTCAAAAGTTATGCTTCAATAAACTGACCTTTGCGCAGAGTTTGAACAAATATTTCATGCCCATAATGCATCTGACATGTCAGGGTTCATATTACAATCAAAGGTAAACAATATGGCGCGGCCCTCATGAGGACATCTTCACGACTTTTCTCCGGTAGAAAAATCACATTTTTACATGGAAATATGACGATTTAGACACTGTAACTGATACATAATCTTTATTTATTATACATTTATTGTATACAAGCTTCAAAATAGTGATTATTAGAAATAAAGATGGATTTTAGACGATTTTACGTTGTATGTTTAGGCCTAGATTCATTCAACGCGCCTGTCGCGTTTCGAACAGCGTGCTTCGAAAAACGGTTATATTTTCGAATTTTATTTTCAAACTAACTTCAACAATTGTTTTTATATATTTAGAAGCATATTTTTAAAAAAAAAGTTGTGAGTATTTTGTATAATTTGTTGTTACGATTCATGCACAGCAAACTGCGCATGTAAATTCGATTTACTTTTTTTTTGTTGAAAATTTGTTTACAATGACCTTGACTTTTAACCTTTTGAGCGCTTTAAGCGCTTATCGTGGTGAATCGGTTAAGGCCAAGCCTATGGTAGGCCAAACCTATAAAATTAAGTCCTAGGCCTACACTGTAACTTATTATTAACAGCAGACAGGAGAAGGAGGCCTCCCTTCGGCCCTCTAAATCTAGCAGCTAGGCCTAGGCCTATTTTATAGGGGACCTAGCTAGGCACGCCAGACGCCTAGTAGGCTTAGCTAGGGCTACCTACCTAGCCTACTAACACGGCGGTATGAGAATGCGTAAATATGTAGGACTAGCTAGCGACATTATTACAGGACAGTGCAGTACAGTAGTAAGTAAGTACAGTACAATGATGATTGTTTAGGCTAGTTCAACATCTTTTTAGATATGTTCACACAAATATATTAAAGATGTATTGTCCTCCTGAAAAAATAATTCTTACACAATTTTTTGTTGAGTATTCCATTTTAGTGTAACATAATAATTATCCAAATAGTTGACCAAAAATTGGATCGAAAAAAAAAAAGGTATTTACCTGAAAAAAATGTAATTTAAAGCAAAAAATGGTCATTCCAATGGATTTTTGGTTGAAATTAACCATTTATTTTGTCATTTTATAAGTAAAAACATTTTTTTTCTATGAAAGTGATTAACTTTATTAAAACTACAAAATAACATATTCAAAGTCCGATTTAATTAATCTTCAATTTTCATGTTTTTTTTGGGGACAATACATCTTTAACTTTTTAGTTTGGCCTAAAAATGGGTTCAACCTAAATTATTATTAATATATTTAATTTATATTATGTTTTTTATAATAATGTAGGATGTAGTTATAAACATTGTGTTTTGTCAGCTGTCATTTTATGGTTTATTCTACATGGTTGCAAGTCTAATGCATGGCATATTTGTGTAAGTATTTTAAATTCCAATTCATCTTTTATTTGTCAAATTCATATAGGCCTATTAGTATTATAAATCAGAAAGTCTTTGGTAATACACTGCATAACTGATAAAACATTTAAAAATACGTATTTTATTATTCTAGAACTTTAATTTAATACTTAACAATGTACACAAAAGATCTTAAGATAAAGTATGTTGCATAATGAAAGATAAGGCTCTCCTGCCATCTGTGGTGTTTGTGGTCTGTTCCAACAAAAAGCCTTCCTTTTATTTATTATACTTTTTAATTTGTTATTCATTCAGATTAATCATTCAGAGATTATTGTATATGATTATAGTGTTGACTTTTTTTGTGTTTCTGTGTTTCTTCACCTTCAATCAATTGTATCAAATTAATTTCCTGGCCCTGTGGACTAAATTATGACATTTTTTAAGTACAGTACTGTAATACTTTTTTTAAGAAATAATTTTTATTTAAACCAAATTGTTTACACGATCTATAAGACAATTTTTGTGAACAAATAGTTTATTATTAATGTAATACAAAATCATTTTGTTTTTGATATTAATGAAATATTTGTGCACACTATTATTGACCACCACACCTAGTACTTTCTGATAGCTATTATTTATCATCACCAGTTACTTCTCTTGTCTTGCTCTACACTATTTTATGCCATTTTACTCTGTTATGCATAGGATGGTTATTATATGGCAATTGTAAACTTATTCTATTTAGTAAATTGTGTTGATGATATTAAATGGTGTACAGTATGTATTATAAAAATATAATTTGGCTGTGACAAAATCGTATCTCATTTTTCAGTTTAGATGATTTTGATGGTAAAATACCGTTTCATGTCGACAGTTTCCAAAGTATGTTTAGTAATGCAACAACAACCTGGAACCAACCAATATTTCTAGGTAAAAACATAATTATTAAATAATGTGGTGTTGTTGTTTATATACAAATAACTACCCTCTAATACAGTAGTTTGGCTCTTGCCAGATAATAATCCTAAAAGTTTACTTAAATTGAATTATTATTTTGATTTAGATTATTTACAGTATGCTGTCAATCTAAATCAAAATAGAAGATATTGAAAGATTTGTATTTTAATTTTAATTAATGAATTACTTTTATATTGAAATGTTTTTTTCTTTTTACTCAGCTGATTTATTGTCTTTAGAGTGTACGTGTTTGATCAGTCCATTGGCTTTCATCGTTTTCCTCTATGAAAGGATTTGGGATTTTGCAGTTACAACTATTCTTCTACATGTTCTTATAGTTTGTATTGGTAAGTATATTTTTACTCGGTGTACCCGAGTCTAGGACTCTTTCATCTTCTCCTTTTCCATCCGACACTATTGATTAAAAAGTGCGATTTATAAAATACTACTCCTCCCTTATTCGTTGTAGTATTGAGCTGAGATTTGGCATGAATATACTACAAGGGCATGTCCTCAAAGCTATAGCAGGATTTTTAAATTTCAAACCGGATGCAGTCATATGACGTCTCGAAGATGGTACCGTATAGCCGTATAAACTATTTGGTAGCGAGGTTATTGATGTGTATGTGACGTCACATCCTGTCTTATGACGTCATTACAGCTTCTTTTGCTGTACCCAGAGTATCGTACATTCATGCTTGTTTATCATTGCTGTCTGTTGACAACTCGCACAAGAGCATCTGAAACATGATCTTCAATAGAAATACTTTCTTACTGTAGCCTATAACATTTAAATATAGAACAGCCTTCTTTCCAACTTACTGCAGCCTCCTTTAATATCCAGACTTATTGTAACTATTATTCAGTATACTTGCACAACATTTAACAAATATCCCAATCAAATCAAATATTTATTGACTTGTAAAATAGTAATGGTGATACAGTTACTATTAGTATTTAAGGAAATCAATTAATTTAGTACAGTACCTTTCATTTTCACCATTTTACCATCCAGTATTAGCTGCCACTGTAGCATCCAGTACTGCAGCCTTCATTGCAAAGCAAACATTCAGCCTGAACCTTGCCACTTTCAATTCATGCAACCACATTTAGAATCCAGCCAAGATCATGCCTGCTACAGCTGAGCACTGTACTCTTTATGCTTGCAGTGGACTGTTTTTAGGTGCTTACTTGAAAGTACGCTTGTTTATTAAGGATTTAAATATTGAATATTGAATTTATAAAAAGCAAATGCGTTGCCTGGCAATGTACTTATTCGGTTTTTGTTCAACCACCTCAAAATTAAAAACAGCATGCTTCAATAACTCCCTTGTACTTGTAGCGAGTGAGTGGCCGAGCGGTTAAGACAGTGGAACCGTAATTACATAGCCATAACATCGGCAGCCTGGGGTTCGAGGCTCACTCACTCCATGGTTCTGGTCGTAGAACGAGTCTTCTCGGATAAGGACTATAAACCGTAGGTCCAGTGTACACATCTAGCTCGTTTCCACTTTAAAAAACCTAGTACATCTTTCGAGACGAGTAGGGGGTTACCCCGGTGTATTAGTACATCACAGCCACTGATCATAACTGGGACCTCTGGGAGACCAGTCTTTGACTGCAGAGGTCGCCCAGTATAAATATATATTTCAATTTCAATAGCCTTGTGGCCAGACACTGTACGTAGCTAGTGAGTTCCTAGGTTCTGCATGTTTGAGAAAGTTTCACTTCTAACGACTAAAATAAATATTTGTTTCAATTGTTTGTCTTTGCAGTTAATTTATCTATCCCTACGGTATGGGAATGGTGGGTGAGTATATTAATAGGCCTTGTCAGCATGATATTTATTGGAGAAGCTTTAAATGCCTGTTTTCATCGGAAAAGTTCTAACAAAGAACAAAACAAAGAAAAGTGAACCAGATGTAATAACATTTGTCTTCTGCATGTATTTTCCATTTGATGTAATAACAATTTTGAGTAAAATTTTTTTGTTGTTGTATATTTGAAATGGAAACTGAAATAGATCCAGAAGCTAAATAAGGCAATTACGTATAATAGGGAGCTTTACAATGGCTGACGGCCCGGACTATATAATGTGTTTCATTGTGCAGGGATAATGGGATGTTTGTCCTCGCTCCTCACCTCGACACAGGTTTGATGTTTTCTAGATCCAGACAACAACCTGACCTAGTCGTTGTTCCTCTCGTTGCAAATCGAAAGGTTAAAATTTAGGTTAATTTTCAATAAATCAGGCCTTGTCTATTAAAGTGAGCGAGTGTGATCACTCACCTAGTGACCTAATACACTCCTAAACTGCCCTAGAGAAATGCAATTTACAACACGCTTAAATTTGGTAAACTTTTACACGCCAAAATACAAACAGCACCCCTGAATGTATTGGGGAGTGCAATTTGTAATCTATATAACCTATAATTTTCAAAAGACAAGGCCTGATGAATTATAGAAAGAACTTGATATTTAATTTTGTTGTCTTATCTTTTCTTTTACACAATATATACAGTAGGCTCCTACTAAGTAGGTCTAACTAGTCAATCTTTACGTATTTTTTATACTTAACTGTACTTATTTAAAACTGAATTTATTTTAAATTTAAAATTATCAGATGTAGCAACACAAGACGTCTTTCAAATTGCAAATAGATCTAATGAAAGAAAAAAGTAATAATTGTCTAGAGATTACCAACGAAAAATAGGCCTGATACTGTATACAGTATCTTGGAAATATTCAGTATAGATGTTTCAATCATTTTATAGGCAGTAATTAGTGATACATTGTCAGAAAAAGTTGATAGCAACACATATTTTTATAGACCCAATCAAATTAATTTCAATGTTACCATGCTGTATATTTTTATATTAAATATCTCTTTTTTTGGTACAACTTCGTCGTTACCCTGCCTTGTTTTAATCTAGATCGGTATTTCTTGAAGGACTAAAGTTTTAATGATGATTGAAAAGGCAAATGAATTTTAAAGTATATTTCTTGCCTATAGCTTACCTAGATAAACCGACATGAGCCGTTTCCTCACTTCGTGGACAAAATATGGAAGTGGAACAGTGGAGTGGTTTTGGTGGAACACCCTACCTGTAAATGGGACAATCCGCTACCACGGCTCTAGAGCTATTCCACTGCGCTGGGCCGGTAGACTTAGGCCATGCTTACTGTGTGGCTTATTAGGCCTAGCCTAAATCGTTAAGTTTGTGAATGAAGGCTGACGTCCTAGTGATGAGACCCAGGCCATAACCTGTATATAATATTAGATGCTTTATTTAAAGATGTATTGTCCCTTTGACTAATTCCAACAAAATTATGAAAAAAATATTTCGGAAAAATGTGGGTCATTTTGAAGTATCTAAAAATTATTAACTTTCACCAAAAATTTGTCGGAAAAAAAATCATTTAACTGAAATACAGACGTTTTTTTGTTCAAAAAATAACTTTGACTTCCAGTCAAAGTTTTCGATCAAAACATATCTCATAATGCAACGCGCTTGTTTGGCTACTGTGTATGCATAATCATAAAACTTCCTCGCAATCTATGTGAAAACACCTTCTCAACCATGACGGGTTGTAAACAATCCTAATTAACATCATGCATACTCGTGGTTTGAAATCTTTGTTTACTTTTGTTCGCGACGATTTTCCAGATGAAATGTAATAAAATTAAATTACCTGTTAATTACGTAAACTGGTTGTTTTTTGGCTCAAATTTTCGACTTAATGTGAATAACTTTAATATTACTTTGATATGGCCAATTTAAATTTAGAATATTTTGAACTTCATTTTTTGTGTTTCAAGGGACAATACATCTTTAAAATAACAAGTTTGCAAATATAATTTTACTGAAATTCACTTTACTATTCTCAGAACATCATCGCGAGATTATACTGTATTCTCGGCCACGGATTTTGGTAAACTTTTGCAGTGTCATGACGTCATACGTCCTCTTGTATACTTTATCCAGTCGCCTAGCGCATGCGCATGTCATAACAATGACGTAATAGGGTAGTAGTCATCATAGTCGACGTGAAAAACTAAAAGCAAATTGCACATTTAATAATATCTTAGATTTACATAGCGCCTAATGTTCCATCAATTTTTGTAAGAATGGTTATTATTATTGAAATGTAAAGTCATGAGTGTACAGTATATTTTCTATTTTATTGGACCAATGTGGTAACAGATATGGTCTTTAAATCGGGTGTGTCTTTAATACTGATGTATTTCCCCGTCCGCATGCTCTTATTTTCGGTAGCAGGCGTACGCCGTAGTCTGCTAGTAGTAATTAGCTAAGTATTTTACATTTATATAATTTGTCATTGGTTTCGTTTGGAAATAAGAAATGAAAATGTAAAGTTTTATTATCATTGTTAAAAAAAGTCATTTTACTTAAAAGCATTGATCATCCTCAAGAACGTCAATTTATCATAAATGTATTGAATGACGAATTATAGTTAAACTTACCGGTATAAACAAATGTCCATTAGTGATTAGTTTAATTAGATTAGACAATGTTACTATTTCATTATTTCATTTTTGTTCAACCATAATCATAAAATAAATATTGAACATAAAACTTAATACGAAGGTAAATATTTACTAAATAGTCACATTTATATATACTGTAATATATTCGAAAACCATTTATTTGCGAGGAGACAGTTGAGGATAAATATGTATTTTACTGTGCTCTTTTCGGCTGTACTCTGTATTGAGCCTGCTTTTGCGAGTTCTCAATTATATACAGTGGTTTCACAACGTTCTCTTCTGGGCTGGAGTTACCAGCTTCTTAACATCGATCGTGCTGGATGTTTGTTGGCTTGTTCCAGGAAAGTTTACTGTTGGTCTGTTAACTACAGTAAACAGAATCGTTTGTGTCAAATGAATACAAATGTACAAGACAAAGCATCTACAGCAGATTTTCAACAAGATCTTTCATATGAATATATAGAGAAGGTAGGCCTATAGTTACAGAACTATTTAAACTTTACTTCTTATTAACATCATCATTGAGCGAGCGAGTGGCCGAGCGGTTAAGAAGACAGCGGAACCGTATTTACGTAGCCATAGCATCAGCAAGGGTTCAAGGCTCACTCGCTCCATGGTTCTGGTGATGGACCAAATCTTCTCGGATAGGGACTATAAACCGTAGGTCCAGTGTGCACCTCTAGCTCATGTGCACTTTAAAGAACCTAGTACATCTTTCGAGACGAGTAGGGGGTTACCCCGGTGCACCAGCAACTGGTCATAACTGAGCCCTCTTTGACTGAAGAGGTCACCTAGTATAAATAAATAATACAGTACAAACTTCAACAATTATTATAATGAACTCATAGAATTTTAACAGTCTTTTATTGTATAAATTGTATTTCTTATTTAGGTATTGGATGACAGCTTGAATCACCGTGAGTATAATCAATTTTTCTTTGATAGACTACAAGTTTCAAACATGTTTTGAGTAAGAACTACAGCATGTCCTATAGCTGTTCCTTAGCCGTTATTCTTATTTTTTACTGCCAAGAAAAACTTTATAACTAAATCCACAAAGTAAATTGGCAGAAAACTAAGTGTGTGTTTTTTTACCAACCAGAACAACAGGAAGACAAACGTAGTTGCTGTGCTGTTACACGATCTAAATTTCAATATAGCTTCCGGCCAGAAATTATTTCAAGAGTTGAAAACTAAAAATTATCTCGAAAATCACTCATAACTCTGTTAATTTAGAAATGCCGCAAGTTTAGATTATTTAATAAAAAACGTTTTTAACTAACCTCTTTTAAGTCACATCGACCATAATTGTCTTTTTTTCAGATGATGTTTTTTCTATTTTAACTATTTCTACTTACGAAGTAGCATCCAGTACGTGTACCAATAACTTAGGTTCGCTTGCATCGTATGAACAACTTTACAACGCGTATCAACCACGTATGGACAACTGTTTCGAAGGATGGCTGATTAGTGGTGAGATAGCCTTCATCGAAATCAGCGGAGACAAATGCACATTGAATTCACCAGATCAACGAAGTAATGTTTTCCCAGACAAAACATATGAAAGTGGCTATTATTGTTACAGAGGATATAATCAACTATTAGGTTTATTTGATTATATTCCGAAAACCCAACGAATTATAAGGCTAACCGGTTTAAATTCAGATAAACTGAACGGCAGTGAAGCTGAGGCAAGATGCAGTGACGGTGGTACTGGTGGTCGGCTGGCGACTCCTTTTGAGGTTTTTAACGCATCATACTCACTAGGTGTTGATCTTTGTACAGATGGCTGGTTCTTGAGAGGATTGGCGGGAAATCCTTGCTCGGGGAATACTCCATCGACATTTTGGCTTTATCCAACTGGTAACTTCATTTGGTTACAAGATCCATCAACAGAATGGTTTGCAATGTGTTATATTCCTTTACCAAACCATAGTATCACGTATCAAGATCCATTTCCCTCTCATCGTGTGATGTACGTACGCGGAATTGAAAGATACCAGCTTACGTACCAGGATGCTAAGGATAGATGCTCTGGTTACACTGATGGAGCACTGGCAACAAGTGAACAAGTAGAGGCGTCACAATTAGCTGGTTATGATTGCTGTAACTATGGCTGGGTTGATCAAGGAACAAGGGTCATGTATCCTGTAACGCATTATATAGCACATGAGTGCGATATTAATAATGCGCGGTCAGCGGGTGCTAATTCTAAATACGACGGGTTTTGTTACATTGCTGCCCCTACCCGGAAATAACTTATTCAGAAACTGGTAATACTTGGGTTAAATAAGCATTAGTTATTTGTATCCAAGGACGCGTGCTCCCGCATTTGACATTCTCGAATGAATAGCTAATTAAGAATAAATTAAATAAAATATTTTAAAAGTTGTTTTATAAAATCGTTATAAACTTTGTCAGCATAATTCATGTTTATATCACTAATATTATAAAGAAATAAAAAATGTACATTTTCAGTAATTATTTAACTTTGAACATTTATATCTCAATATCTTATGTCTATATCCGAACCTTTGTTTAAAAAAGTTAAAATGTTATAAATATTTGACTTTCATAAACTTAAAGTTACTTCTTTTATGGTTGAATATGTTACTGGTTTACTACCAAAGTCTGTTTCAATGTTATTTTCAAATCGTTTATTAGATCATACCTATAACATGAGTGAGTGAGTGGCCGAGCGGTTAAGACAGTGGAACCGTAATTACGTAGCCATAATATCGGCAGGGGTTCGAGGCTCACTCACTCCATGGTTCTGGTGGTAGAACGAGTCTTCTCGGATAAGGACTATAAACCGTAGGTCCAGTGTACACATCTAGCTCGTGTGCACTTTAAAGAACCTAGTACATCTTTCGAGACGAGTAGGGGGTTACCCATGTGTATTAGTACATCACAGCCACTGATCACCAACTGGGCCCTCTGGGAGACCAGTCTTTGACTGAAGAGGTTACCCAGTAAATATAAATGTCAATCAATTAATCAACATAAGAAATCCACATAAATTGTATGTTCCGTTTGTTAAACTTAGAAAAAGCCAGTTTTTTATTACTTATTTAGGACCAACGTATTGGAATAATCTAATAATAATACAACTACCATAAATCATTTATATACTGTAAATTCATTTAGAAAGAATATAAAAACCCTTTATTTACCTCCGCCAAGGAGGTACATGTAATCGGTAGCGTGTGTTTGTTTGTTTGTTAGCAGGATAACTCAAAAAGTAATTACAAGATCTTTACCAATGAATATACAGATAGATATGTGGTCAAGGACCATTCCATTACATTTATTGGGACCATGGTCCCAATTTTGGACCACTTTTTATTAGTATACTTTTCAGACCTGCTAGTGTTAAAAAAGATAAAACAGAATTTGTCAAAAGCCGGCGAGAAGTCTTAAAGTAACAAGTAAACTGAAATTGCATTTTCTCGAGAACTACTACTTGTCCAAAAAACTTTTTTTGTACAAGAGGCAAAAGTTATAATTTGTGATTTGTAATTTTAAAACATAATTTGATTTAATGTGCACGTTTTTTGATGCGAGTAGTTTAAAAACCCTATTTCTTTTCAAATTCACTCGTTTGATTTTCGCGTTGCTGTTCTATTGTTAGTCAACTGAAGCTATCGTTAATTGAAAGGCTTGTTATATAACCATTACACCAAACTCGCATACACATGCTTGTAGTGAAATTAGCCTAAATCACAAACAGATTAAGACACACACAAATATATATATATTTTTTTACCGGAGAATTCTTATGTAGGAGAATTTTACAGAGGCGGAGGTATGCACTCTCGGAGTGTCTTTCTAGTTTATCTTGTTACCAAACCTACTAATTAATGTGTACGGTACTGTTCTTATTTAGTTTTATTATTATTTTAGGGGTCATTGTGAGACAAATTTTACTTTTAATTTTGATCCCTAAGATGGTTTTATATAAATTGTTGATTATTGTTTATTGAATTATTGTTTGTAATGACCATCTTAAATAAATGTTTATTGAAACTTGATATACCGTACTAATGAAATGTATTAACGTATTCGGAAACTATTTTATTTGAGATACGCGAGAGACAAGTTGAAAATCATAAAGTTTACATAACATTGCCGTATTTTTAAAATTCATACAATAGGTATAGTATTAGAAGAACAAAATACGCCTTTTTTTAAAGTACAGTCCATCATTAAGTAGATTAGTGATTAGTTGAACAGTCTACCTTATTACAATTTGTCAATATAATTAATGTTATAAGAAATGAAAACAAATTGTTAATAACAATATTTATACAATTTAGAAAATTACTCACTTTTATTATTGTCATACAGTATGGTTGTTTATATAATAACTTTTTAAAGATATATCATAAGTGTATTAGTGATTAAGTTAAATTAAGTATTTAGATCAATGGAAATGAAATGAAATATAAAGAAAAGAAAAAGGACTCTTTTATTACTATCTTATTGTTGTTTATACCATAATCATAAATAAGTAATTAGCAAACTTACACACAGAGAATTTATATCTCAACAACGATGAGCAATGTTTATTACCTCTATACCTAATGTACGGTATACATTAATATTTTATTTGCATATGGCATACCCAGCACAAGATATCCACATCTTCTCGGGATTATGCCTTCCTCCATAGCCTATATATATACGGTAGGTCTTTGCCTGATTTGTTTATATATATATATATATATATATATATATATATATATATATATATATAAATAAAATAACAGCAGAAAACTTGGTTACTTCATTGTTTTAATCACTACAAATTTGTTTCGTACGACCAGCATGTAGCTGGCCGCACTCTTCAGGTGAAATATAAAACATAAGTGACACAGTTGTCTCATAGTGCTTAATAGAAGTGAGTCATCGGGAAGTCGTATACAATAGCCTATTGTTTTAGATAAACTGTTTGGATCTGCAATTTAGTAAGAATTTTTTCCTACGTCTACAAGTAGAGACTAACTCGTTCTTACGGTTCAGTGAGCATAGCTCTGGTTGACATATAATAACATACTTTTCATATATACATAAATTACATCTTTTGTTAATATTTGAGTAAGGTTTGCATTTCTTTATAATTTTCCATTTAATTGAGTAATTTGTTTTAGAGTCTTTAGGCCTAAGTGTCCATATATATTTACTGAGTTCCGTTGCATTTCTTAGTTTTTCGTTCCGGAATGAAGACGTATGGTTTCTGTATCTAGTTTTAAACTGGTTTTCAGTTAGTCCGACATATGTTTCTTCTTTTGATGAATCTTCTCTCTTTACTGTAGCTTGGTAAACTACACCTTTTGTTAGGCAGTTACCTGGGAGCGGGCATTCATTGGGATTGCGGCAGTTACATCCGCTTGTTTTCGCGTTGGTTTCAGTAGACTTTTCTTTGGCTATCACATATTTGTTGTGTGCGTTAATTACTTTGTCTACGCTGGGCATGCAACTATAGCTTAGTTTCAAGGTATTTTTGTTAAATATTTTTCTGAGCTTGTTGCCGGCAGGAAAACAATCTTCTACCTCTAATGCTCTACCTTGGTATTGAGCACTCTATCCAAACGGTCTGAAAATTTTAACCTGAATATATATATATATATATGTATATATAATTCTCTTTTCTTTTGTCCATCCAACAATCATCATAATCCTTTTTTTTTGTCTTGTGTGAGTTCATCTCACGTTTATTTAAATTCTCATTGGTGAATATATTATATACATATAAGTACATTTGTGACAATTAAAAGTAAGTGTTTAAAGTAGTTAAAATAGGCCTACAGGTATATTTACATAATAAGATGCTTGAATTCAGTATTAACCATATTTGTTTTCATTTAAAATTTTAGTTACGATGTTAATTAAAATGTAAAAATGAGAAATGGCGGTAAAATACATGGTTCAAATGTTTTTGTTAAACTATCTTATTTGTGATCTTATTTGTGTTCGATAGAGAGGCTATAAACTCAGAGGAGGAAAATGTAGTATCCTCCCTTTTCACCAAATAAAAAGGATGAAATGAAAAAAGAGGAATGCAAAAGTTTGAAAGTTAGATATTTAGAATGATAGCGTGCAATGATATAATATTTAATTTTAATCTTAAAGCTCTCTGTGCTTATTTGAGTTTCTCCGGGTACAAGGGATTAACTATTAATTTGATTCATATTTTGTCAACATATTTTGAATTTTGCTTTGTGTAAATAAATAAATGAATGAATCTTAATTTTTTTACCTTATCATTTCTGTATACTATTTTGTATTGTTACTGCTATGGAGGAAAATAAATGTCTTTTGAAATGAAATGAAAAATTGAAGTAAGCTGGGCCTATTCTATATTTGAAAACCTTTAAGAGACAGAAGGCAGTTCCTTAATTACGTTATTCTTATTTTTCTTTATTACCATGAAGAACATACAGACCTTACCTAAAAAAATTCACGAAGTAAATGGCAAGCTAAAGATGTTTTGTCCCTTTGACTAATTCAAAAAAAAATAAAAAATAAAAGATTTCGAAAAAAGTTGGTCATTTTTAAGGATTTAAATAGTTATTAACTTTCACCAAAAATCATTTAACTGAAATACAGACGTTTTTTGTTCAAAAATTAACACATATCTCATAATGCAACGCACTTGTTTTGCTACTCTGTGTGCATAATCATAAAACTTCCTCACGATCTGTACACCTTCTCAACCGTGACGAGTTGTAAACAATCCTAATTAGCATCATGCATAATGCATACTCGTGGTTTAAAATCTTAGTTTACTTTCGCTCTCGACGATTTTCCAGACGATCAAATCAATCAAATTTATTTTACCTGTTAATTACATAAACTTGTTGTTTCTGGCTCAAATTTTCGACTTATGGTGAATAACTTTAATAATACTTTAATATGGAAAATTTAAATTTAGAATATTTTGACCTTCATTTTTTGTGTTTCAAGGGGAAATACATCTTTAAAGTAACTTACCCAGTAGCATGAAGACAAACAATATATATAGACCTAATCAAATTTAAATAAACGTAAGTTCATTTATAAGGTTAACATTTAAAGTACGTTACGATTCACAAGACGATTACTCAACATTTTGATACAGCGTGTCTGTCTAAACAACGAAGTCTATAAAATGTATTGTCCTCCAAAACACGAAACATTAGCATGAATAAAATAACATTTTGTAGATAATAACGTTATTCACCTTTGCTGAAAAAACGCAAAACATTATTGATTTTGCTTATAAAAAATCTTTTTTGTAATCTCCTGCAGTCGAGAGACGTGTTTTTTCCGGAGCTCGGTACCCGATATTTTTAAATTGTTTGACACGCCAACCGGCTTAAATGACTGTTTGATGTTAACTTTCTTTTCCTTTTGTTACTGATTGTAGAAAAATTAAAAGCAGTCAAACACATCGATAATACATACTTTTGTCAGGAGCCAGCAATGATGTTTTTGAATGAATTAAAAAAATTTCCGATTATTAAGGAAACACGTAACAGTTTACTTGGGGGTTTTTTTTGCCATGATTTTAATGGATTTTTCCTTCTATTATGGTAATTATTGATTTACATTAGCATGTTGTGGAATGATATTGGCTACCGTAGCTCTCTTGGATGGAGATGATGCCAGAATAACCATGTGTTGAACTGTGTATCCAATAAGGAGTCCAATCAGGGAGATTGTGGGCTCAGGATAAGTAAACCATTATGTTTTCAATCTCGGTAAGTACAGGCCTAATACGATTTGCCTTCGATAAGATGGTATCTAATAACGAATGAATGAATTATGAATCTTCATAATTAAATTACTGTCTTTTCCAATAAAAATGTTTGCGCGTACGTAAGTACGCTCTCAAAAAGAATAATATAAGAAGAAGAAGAACAAGCGTAGAACGCCGTTAAACTCGCGTTATGTTTTTGCGTCGAGCAGCAAGTTTTGAAGTTGAACGTTGTAGGCCTATAGTTATTTGTCCACCACGCCTAATATCCTAATATTGAACAAGAATCATGGTTAATTGTAGTCGTATACTGCTAATATTCGTTAATCTTATCATTCTGGTGAGTTTAAAATTTTACTTTAAAGTTAAATTGTTTTAAACTGTGCTGGATGCATCTGTGCATCGTGTGGCCCCAGCCCAGCAGTCAGTTATCAGTATATTGATTTAATAGTCCTACTTTGCAGACTTTGGGTACGTAATATCCGCTCTTTCGTTAACAGTTTCAAGAAAAGATTAGATCAAAGTGGGGTTATGTAGCCTACCTAGGGCCTAGGCTAGGCATAAATAGGCTAGGCCTTAGGCTAGGCCTAGGTCTGACCATTTGCCATTACTATCAAATAAGTATACCTAGGCCTAATAATAGACAAAGGCTTACCTTTTATTATACGGAATTAGTGATTAACTTTATTAAACTAGAAAATGACCCATTCAAAGTCTGATTTTACTGACAATACATCTTTAACTGTTGAAAGGGATATCCAAGTCTATATAACACGCTCAGTCTCAGATATATTATTATTGTATTAATTAAATTACAGATAATTGGGATATGTGCAATTGGCATGTCTTGGTATGTTTTATCTCACTCGACTAATTTACCAGCTGAGTTACAGTTTCTACAAGGAGCAAAGGTATTGGAATGAATAGTCGTTTATATCATGTTTATGTTAATATACGTATTCATAGACATAACTGGACCTTTTATTTACTACAGTTTTATATATGTGCTCTAGCCAAAGATCCGGTAAGCCTAATTTAGGCTTACCTTTAAACTATGGTGGTTCAGATACTTTGCCGATTGCATCAATGCATTACTTTAAATAAAACATTGTCGTTCGTCGCGATGTATTTCTGCTGATGATGTTACCCCGAAATGCCGGTGAAGTCTACTGTCGTGATTGGATAATAGTCATCATTCATCCCAGACAAATCAGAACCAGTTTTAAACCATGGACACCGACCGATGATATCTGAACATTGCCGATTTGACTGAGACGGAGGTCCCGATTTCGTCGGTTACTTCTGCCTCCAATTTTATTAGAACTTAAATTTAACATTTTCATTATTCTGGCCTATATTATTATTATAATATTTTAATGATGGTCTTCGATTAGGCCTTAACGTGTTTTTTTTTATAGAAATAAGGTTCCGACATACTGTACAGTTTCAGAAGGGGCTCTTCATGGTGCCTACGCGCATGCGAAAACTAATTTGATAATATATAGCCGTAACCGTACTATATACATTTTGACAATTCTGTTACCTCTTTTGTCAGATTGTTACATTTGCTGGCTTAGTATTAGGAGCATTTTTGTTTGTAATTGGTGAGTCGTCATTTTTTTTCATGATATTTATTAAATTAATTGTACTGTAATAATACAGTTCATGCTTTTTCAATATGCTTATAGCTATCTAGGCCTAAATGCTTTGCACGACTGTGGATCATGATCAATTATAAACAACAACAAATAGATAACAATGACAATTTCAAATTATTTTACATTTATGCGTTCGATTTTTTGAAAAGTTATTTTTATTCTTGTCTGAACACAATCGCATGATAATATATACACGCAGTTGTGGTGTGTCGATTGTATTGCTGAGAATACTACGGTAATATGCCTATAGTTTATTATGTTTAGATTCAACCTGTTAGTGGCGGTTTCATCGCTGTTTGTTGATAACTGAATAAAATAAAAAAAATAATAAATAAAAATATTATAGAGGTTAACGGATGATAGCCACTGACACATTTGTTAATATTTAGTTTTTTATATTGCCGCAATTGATTTGACCTAATAGCAAAGATAGCCTACTAAAAATTAGTACTGATTTAATTTTGTTTTTAATGATCAACGAAGGCCTTACTGGTGGATTTGGAGCTGCTGTACAGAATGTTACTCTGTTAAAAACAGTAAGTATGTCCTGTTTAGTCTACAAAAAAGTGTTTATTATTAGATGATTACGAGAACAAAACCCCGGCTATCAAAACATGTGAATTAGTCATATAAATTTCATAATTTCCAAGTTACTCTCAACAAGTAGGCTTACCTCTCTCGATCCGCCTCTGGTTCGTGTTTAGGGCCTAATACATTTTAATTCTTTTTACTATTTTTTTCCAGTACATATTCATACTCTCACTTGTAGTGACATTGCAGTTGGCAGTAGGGATCTATATCGCCGTGATGAACGAAGAGGTAATCAGATTCACTATGTCGGTCGGTTGGTCGGTCGTTTGATCGTAAACAATAACTAGAGCACGCGAGTATATGACCTTGTTTTTATTGTATATACATTTAGATAAGTCAGAATAGCCTAAGCATTGGAACGTCAAGAAATCTTCACTGTTTTCCAGCACTGGTTTTTATTGCTTGTAAGGGGTGGAATTTCTTCAGCTCCATTAAGCAAAATTAAAACAAAATAATGCACGATCTTATTTTCAGAAAGTTCTTCTGGAAGTCTGGAAGAAAATGGATGAAGTCAGTATAGATGTGGTTCAATCACAGGTATTCAATTTCTATTTAAATTCTTATTTTACAGAATTTTGTAAGGACAATACATTGCGGTTTGTCTCCAAAGAAAGCTGTAACTTCTGATCAACCATACACCGATACCAATTAATGATAAACCATAATTATAAAAATATACCAGAAATGATCTAGGCCTACCTTTTTAACATTGATGATGTGTAATAAACAATCAAGAAAAGTTAAACAAATATTTACTTTTGTTTTTGAAAATCTGCATGTAGGGCCTATTATTTTTAAATCGTTTCCTAAACTAAATAACTTATTGTGTTCAGATGAACTGCTGCGGATTCAATAGTACATCAGAATATTCACCAGGATCTGTTCCAGACTCCTGCATCGACCCGGATTCTGAACAACTGTATGACGTAAGTAAACAACTGCACGGCACTGTAATCTCTGTCCACACCCACTCTTGTTAGAAGAGAGTTAGAATCCGAGTTACAACCTCCGTAAGTACGTGTGTGTCGTTGTTAACCCGATATAAAACCGATAGGTTTCATAATGTATTGAAGAGCGGTAAATAACTTCCACAACTCAACAATTGTGAACTAAACTAAACAAACTGTACTGTTTTCTAATGAGGTTTCACTAAATTTCTAAAATGATGGGAAAATTAGATGAAATTAGGGCTGAAAGATACGATTTTTGAGCGCAATAAATAAATTACGTTCCTGCAAATAGTATCTCTATCTCTCTCAATCTCTACACAATAAAATCAAGGAAAAAAACTTGTGTAAAAAAAATTCACTCTCAACATTCCTCTGATAGTATTATTTTTCACCCGGTCCCTTTTATACATGCGATATACAGGAAAGGAATAACATTCTTTGTAGACATTTTAGAAGTTTCTGTGTACTGTGTGATGCAAAATTGTAGGAGACTAACTTTTTTTTAACTTTTAGGTATCGTGTTACACACGACTTTGGGACCTCATTAATGATAATCTACTAACCTCTAGCATAGCAGTATCGGTTGTGTTTCTTATTGAGGTAGGCCTAAATATAATAATAATTGTATACTGAATAATATTATTCTATAACCGAATTGGCGGGGGCGTTAACATTTTAAAGATGAACAAAACATTTAAAGCTCTGTCTACACACACTAAACTTTATGTGACAAAGCATGTGATGTGCCCATATATGGACATCTATTGTAGCTTAAGAATTGAACAATTTTCCTCAATCGATATCGATTGAAAATGACTTATTTAACAATATTGTTTTCAACAGGTTTTTGCGATTTTGTTTGCGGGAAGAAATGTAAAACATATCAAAAATCGAATATCTTATACCAAAGGTGATTGATATATAATGATTATTAACTTACTGTATAGTGTTGTAACAGAGAACAAATCGAATAACTTATAAATAGATTAGTCAAAAATGTTGGTAACGCAATTTCTTGGTACACACCTTTAAGCTTTATGTTATAATCCACTGTAAACATATTTCTGATGTGTGTATCGTTAAAGATGTATTGTCCCTTGAAACACAAAAAAATGAAGGTCAAAATATTCTAAATTTAAATTGGCCATATCAAAGTAATATTAAAGTTATTCACTTTAAGTTGAAAATTCGAGCCAAAAACAACAAGTATACGTAATTAACAGGTAGGCTAAATTAGTTTGATTACATTTCGTCTGGAAAATCGTCGCGAGCGAAAGTAAACAAAGATTTCAAACCACGAGTGCACATTATGCATATTCTAATTAGGATTGTTTACAACTCGTCACGGTTGAGAAGGTATTTTCACACAGATCGTGAGGAAGTTTTATGATTATGCATACAGAGTAGCCAAACAAGCGCGTTTCATTATGGGATATGTTTTGATCGAAAACTTTGACTGGAAGTCAAAGTAATTTTTTTAACAAAAAAACCTCTGTTTTTCAGTTAAATGATTTTTTTTTTTTCAACAAATGTTTGGTTATAGCATGGAGAAATAAGTTAATCTCCATGGTTATAGTTAATAACTATTATGATATTTCAAAATGACCCACCTTTTTTCGAAATCTTTTATTTTTTTTGTTTTTGGAATTAGTCAAAGGGACAATACATCTTTAACTAATACTATCTTTAATGTTATTGTCATTTATCATTAACCGTTTTGAGTGATCGTCCGTTCTGGATCATAATACTCATGCGAACATTGGATGTAATGTCCTATAAGATTGATTCCCACTATCGACGCACGCAACACACCAAGTATGTAACGCAACTTAAGTGATTTGACGAATCACAAACGATAGATTATTTGAACTGTCGTTTTTTGGTCAACTCGTTTGCGTTGCGCTACGTCCTATGAGTGTGCTGATATGCTTATTTTAATTATTTTCCATTTATATTTTCAGGTATAAAAACTGCTTGGGAGTTGTAATCTGTCACCAACACTTTCAATAAACAAATATATAAAATATATAAATATATAACATATTTCATGTATTTCATATTAATTTATTAGGCCTAAAGGTTAAAAATATTGGCACAAATGTCAAGCCAAAAACAACCATAATATGTAATTAAATTGTGTATATTATTGAAGTTTGCATTTAATTGTTACCAAAATAAGAAAAATGTGCACCTTTGTAAGAAATACGATACAAATAAATGTTGACATTTACTTTAGCTGGTCCCAAGTTTCATTACCGGTAAATGTAGGCCTCTATATTCGCTTTGACCAAAGTTATTGTTCAAAGACAAAACATATATTTGCTTTCGACCTGCGACGATCGACGACCTGCACCTACTTATTTAGACTTGCTCCAAGTCTGTATTTATTGTCTTTTTTATTTCATTCAACACGTCGTCGTTTTGATTTTTGTATTTGGAGTATCCAACTCAAGTAATACACGTATGAAACGCCATATGTGCAAAAATATTTATATTTTTACTAATATTAAGACAAAACTCCGTCTGGAGCCCAGACTACTACTTATTATTTGTCGTCGGTTGTCGTCTGTGATCCAGAAAACAGCCAAAACCGTGTCGAGGAGAGGAGGAAGAGAGCTGTGAAAAGCACGCCACATCTTTCCCACATCGTGATTATTAAATATATGACGTTTAATATCTTGTTTTTTTTGATCGTCGTAAATCGAATGTGGCTTCCTAATATTATTTCAATTCATTTAGATGCCTTCAGAAACGGATGGAAGGATCGAAGAACAAATTAAAATGATATAACAATATACTGCCACTCACATTTATTAGGTTTTTATTAGCTATTATTTTCATTTTCAATTAGTTTCAAATTGACAGTAGATTTATATGAAATAGTTTCTTTGTTAATTTTGTCTTTACAGTATTTTCATATGTTATATATGTTGCATCGTGTATAATTTACTGGTATCTCATTGTAACGGCCAATAAAACTCGTTCCCGAAAAGTGTTCTTCACGAGGTAATTAATTATACACAGTGTAGTAAAAAAAGAAAATAAACTTAATGTTAGTAATTGTAGTAGTGTTTGACTTGCCATTAAAAAACTGATTAGGCAATATTCATTGATATATTTTCTTTAAAAATAAAATAACGCTGAGTGGAGAATCTTGATTGGTTGAAAACTGATTTTCCTGTTTACTTTTTGACCAATCAAATTTGCTAGCGGTGATGTAATCTTGATCTTCAATGCGGAAATAAAGAGAGTAATAAAATCACAAACGTCTCGTTTGCATCCAGCCAGGGTAGTTACTCTTATTTTGTAATAAAAAACCTGTAGTAAAGTAATTGTTTTTAATTTGTAAACGATAATGGATGAAGAAAGGGTTAATACGTTAGAGAAAGATGAAGAAGACGATGATTTCGATAAATATGCACCAGAGAATCGATCTTCTACTACAGCAGGCAGTAGCCTCACTCACCCCGGATCTGTGGTGTTTGACGAGGACCACACGCCAGTAACCCGTGGAGGTGCTTACGAAATTTTGGTTAAGAAAAGTTGTGTGTTTTGTAAAATTGCTCATGAAGACGAAGGGAGATTTTTTGCTAAGCCTGTTTTTCAAGTAAGCCTTGCCCATGCGAACTGAGTTCCATCATTTAAGTATTTAAGTTTAAATAAAAAGCAGAGGCCTACCTAGTCCTAGGCTAGGCCTACTAGGCCTTGGACGTCCTAGCTAGGCTAGACTAGACTAGCTAGGCCTAGGCTAGTAATAGTAGTAGGCCTAGGCCTAGACTAGTTAGAGAGGAGGAGGTCTAGCCTATCTAGGTAGGCCTAGGATAGTTAGGCCCTAGGCCTAGTACTTTAATAGGGTTGTTAGCCCGTAGTAGATAGAAATAGACTAGGAAAAGTTCAATGCTACCTAGCCTAGTAATAATAGTAGTAGGAGTAGCCAAGCAGTAGAGCCTAGGCCTAGCCTATAGCCGCATACTATTCTCCAAAATACATAAACCACACAGCTGCCAAAAAAATGACCTCACAATTGCGTGGTTCAGTTTATTTAAGCTAAGGGTTATTTAACAAAGTCACAGACAAAGTCCTACTATGTACTAATAACAAGACTTTAAAAAGATCCTGTAAAAAACCAAAGCAGATCGACAAATACATTTACTATCTAATGTATATGATGTTAATTATTGGTACATTTTCCAGAATACAGAAGTGACCGTGTTTTCTGACATAAGTCCTGCAGCCAAAGTTCATCTTTTAGTAATACCAAACACTCATATTGCCAGTGTACGAGATTTGAAGAAAGAACATATTCCATTATGTAAGTATTAAGAACCTACAATAACATTTTTGTTATTCTTTTATCATTATGTTATTGGAAACTGATTGATTGATAATCAATTATGTGCCTATATTTTAATCACAGAGGCAAGCAATTTCAGAGCTTTTTTTTTTTTTGCAATACAATTAAAAGGTAAACTTTACTGGTACGAATAGTTTTACAATGTATTAGGGATGTATGATATCAGAACAATTGTATGATTAATTCCTAGTTTTAAATGTTCTTTATTTTTATTGTCAGATTTAGTACCCTACACAAGATCGGCATATGTATATTAAATCATTCATTGTTTTTTTTTTAAACTATAGTAGAGTACATGTTTGCTGCAGGGGCAGGTGGGCTGGAGATTTTAAGTGGCAGTATCAATGAAGCAAGGTTAGTTTATCAGTGTAACTGATTATAGGCCTTGCCAGTCTACTTTTACATATCAGTATTCCCCTGTTACTGGTTTTCCCATATCCCATCTCATCATCTGGTAGTTGCTACATTCGTTATTTGTCTTTCCCATTTTTTTTAAATAGTGCCATGAAACTAAATTAACTAATAGCTCTCTCCTGTCAAAATGTCAGTAATGTTAATGCTCAATTTAGAAGTTATCATCTGCAAAAAGAAACTCAAAATTTATGTTAACTGTCTATTTCTTGGATTTATTGAGAGTAATTATTAATAATGATGTTTAAATATAAGTTTTTTATTGGCTTGATTGACTGTGTGTAATTTTGTATTTTCTATTGGCAATGTAAGTTGTTGTGCTCTCTTTTTGCTGTTGTCTATTCGCACAGACAACAAGGTACACTGTGCCAATAGAAAACTTTACATTAGAGTGGATTTGTGGCTTGGTGATTATGTAGTTTGTCTACCAATCCAAGTGTCCTGGGTTCAAGTCCTGTCATATGTCAGGATTTTTTCTAATGACAAATTACAACTCCACTTCCAAAGACTTGTAATAAGACTTTGTTTATGTAGAGCATCTTGTGTAAATGTTTGTCTTGTGAACAGAATTGCCACCTTTAAGAAGGATAGTGAATGAATTTGCTTATGATTATCCTTGGCAATATGTAAACAAACAAAACAAACAAAGATTTTTTTTGAAAAATATGTACCATGTATATTATCTATTGTAAAGTTTTCTTTTTGTAATATTGCACACCGTAGAGTGGACAGTTATTGCCTTTATTTACTCCTTACAGAGTTGGTTTCCATTGCCCACCATTTACAAGTATGAGCCACCTGCATATGCATATTTTGTATCCAGAAACAAGCATCAGATGGTGGAACAAACTCTTCTTTAAGCCTGATTCGTATTGGTTCACTCTGGTGAGTTTATATTCTACAAAAATTGACAAAAACATTTTGATTACAATTGCTAGTGATAGAAAGCCATAAATATGCTTCTGTTTGTGAAAATGATGTTATTATATTACTTTTTTGCTGCTATCTGTACATATCATTTTACAATAGACATTAATAAAAATGAAACTCCATCATTATCATAGTTATCCTTAATGAGGAACCACATATCTTTATTTTTTTTATATTTATATAATTATGTTGGTCACTCCTTTTGTTTTCCTTTTTCTCGTCTTTGTGTATTTGTTATCGTTCCTGTTTTTTAGGTGTTGAGGGCCTCATGCATGTTAGCCCCGGCTGTTTTGAGTCACCCTCATTAAACAAAGCTTAATAAATATGTGTAATTTATTATTTTCTATTGGCACTTTTGACCATGTGTCTTATATTCGCACAGTGTATCTTGTTGTCTGTGCGGATAGAAAATAAAAGAGAGTCAATCGTGGCATCATCTCAATTTTACTTTGATTGAATCATTTTGTAATAATTTGTAAATGTAATCACTATGTCTTAAAACAAATTAATGAAAACAATACACAGGTACTGTACTATCATAGGAGATCAGTTCCTCTATATGGTACCTGTGTTGTTTTCGTAAATTTGGTTAATAAAGGTGCTGACAAAACTACAGCTGAGGCAGCTTGCATCACACAAACCACAGTGAAAATTATAAACAATGTGT
This sequence comes from Antedon mediterranea, assembly GCF_964355755.1. NCBI lineage: Eukaryota > Metazoa > Echinodermata > Crinoidea > Comatulida > Antedonidae > Antedon > Antedon mediterranea. The sequence goes on from NC_092675.1 coordinate 24,036,206, forward strand.
TTAGGTTTCTTTCCTTTGATTTTTCTAAAGCTCTGTCTACACATCAAACTTTATGTGACAAAAAAAATGTGATATGCCTATATATGGACATGATGATGTCATATTACTACCATATTTGGTATATCAATACCATATTTGGGAATTTTTTTTGGCAAACTAATTTGATAGTGTAGGCAGAGCTTAAAACATTATTACACTGAATAATTACCAGACCTTCTTTAAATTTATAATAGCGCCCTCAATATTTTTTTACATCAATATCCTTTATATGCAAATTTATAAAATCATTACTCAACTGAATTTGTTCGCTGTACTTAAATATGGTGGATATTGAAAGGAATTTTTAATGTATGTTTTTATTACCTTTCGATACTAACAATTCTAATTTTACTTTTATCTTTGTTAATAAATTAAGATATTGTAGTACACTTACTTTACACATTTAAACAAATGGTTTTAGTCTTGTTTTGTTTTTCCTTTAAAAATTTACTTTTATTTCCTTTTTTTTCTCATGATTTCTTTTTAATCAATTCTAAATTTCATCAATTTAATTTAAAAAAAATTGGGCTAAGCCCTAGGCCTAAAAAAGTGTATTTGCTACCAGGCAACCAACAATTAGGAAGTGGTATATGATGAGGAATGATATGTTATTTCTTATGACCATTTACACAAAACGAGGAGAAGACGAGCGGTTTCTGTTCAGGATATTAAGATAAAAGACCATATTTTTACTGAAGAAGTCACCAAGTTTTATAATTGATAAAGAAATCAATAAATACAAAATGGACAGAGTTTAAAAAAAACACTTTTAAAACAAATTTAGACCCCATATAAATAAATGTTATCTAGAGTGTTCTCATAAATTATGTTGTTCTTCTTGTACATTGATGATTATGAATTTGCTTTAAGGTTGAGTCACATATTTCAAAAGAACATTTTATCATGTAAACCATTCCACATTAGTCAGTTTAATTATATAACATTTTCACCGATCAATGATATAGGGATATCATCAGTGAAAATGTCATAGAATTTTCTAGAAGATGGCAAGCACTATTTTTCTTTTTTTTTTCCATTTCTTGTTTTTGCATAAGCTGAAGTTCATGAACAATTTTTTTATAAGGTTTATAATGACTCACTCTACTACATTATGTTGATCATTTTTTTGCATTTTCAATTTTTAGAATAATGATTATTCAGAAGCAGGAAGCTGCTTACTGTATTATTTTTTTCCAAAAATGCATTTTAATATTTAATATCCATAATTATTAATATTGATATTTTAATAGCTGCTCTTCCCATTATACAAGTAAGTCCAAATTAAAATTGACAATCAAAATGATTTGATGAAGTATCAAAAAATTACTAAATGAAAATCTTTACTAACTACATCATCCAATCAAATACTTTCAGGTAAAAACCTCTTGCATATTATTCTAAATCAAAGCATACCTACATAGTGTTTGAAAGAGTTCTCACCATTTGCAGGCGAACCTTTATTGCTATTCCTTCCACCTTTACCTGTACCTCTTGTCTGTGGAAGGCTAAGAATTTTGGTTAGGATGCTTGAAAGGGCATGGTGCTGCTGCATATATTCAAATTTACCATAAATAGAATGTTCATGTACCTGCATCTGGTTGTTGTTGACATGGGGTTGGGGGGCAGGGTCCCAACCTCAAACCAGCAACAACCTCAAACTTGACATGTATGATACCAATAGAGGTTACTGTTTGTGCCAACTGTACTTCTTGGTTGATCCTGATAAAAATTTATTTCATTAATATTACCCAAACTTCCTTTTAAGTCGACCATTTAATAATACATTTTTAGGCTGGCAGAAACAGTGTCATATCATAATAAATATTATATTAAACGCACAATTTATAGTGAAATATAATATTAGGAATTTGGTATTTTTTATGAGTACTCTGCTGCATAAAAAGCTACATATTTAAAGATATAATTTTTGTCGCAAAAACAGTTTCTAATCATGATATTTAACAGAGGATTTAATATGTATACCTTAATACCTTGTAATAATACTCTTAATTGATTTACAAAAAAAGTAACAGACTGGCTATTTTTTTTCCTTCGCTACATTTGAAGACGTTTCCTTTAAATGAATTACTACTAGTATGCTACAGTATGACCATTATGAAAATTCTGATGAGTCAACGTAGCCAAGAGGTTTTCCCGATTTACACTTCTGTGACAAACAATAGCCTTGGCTAATTTGAATTAATGAATATGTATTGCTTGTTTTTTAGGTGTTTATTTCTCATTTATTCCTAAAAAACTATGGATCATCTTATTTTTTTAATATAAAATAAAATATTTACCTCAAAATTGCAATGGAGAGTTGCAGTGAATTTATTTGTTGTATTGTGCCATCATATTTTGAATTACATTATTAATCAATCAAAAATAAAATGTTTATTTGTAATTAAATATTCATTTTAAAACATACTCCTTTTGCCGACTGTATAGTCGAGTAACTGAGCAGTTAATGCAGGGGCATTGTACCTCTGCACAGGTTAAAGGCGCTCTTCAACTATAGTTCTGGTGGTAGAACGAGTCTTCTCGGATAAATACTTGTATGATGAAGTGAATGTCCAGTGTACACATCTTGTTTGTGTGCACTTTAAAGAACCTGGTATACTGGTCCATCTCAGCCCCTTTGATGGACAGCAGACGATGAATTAACGCTGTTTTGTAGCAGCACTCAGAATAAGGGACCTTTAGGTGGAAACATCCTTGTATGTGTGACGCGCTGTACATTATCAACACAGCTATTTTTAGGTACAGTACAGTTAATGTGTGTGTGATTGAATACTAAAAATAGCTTTGGGGGCTGAACAAAAAAAATGCCGACGTGTTGCCGAGGTGGGCTTCGTTTACGTCGGCATTTTTTTGCCGAGGTCATTTCGCCCCAATTTCGAGGGCTGTGTGTTACATCTGGTCCACTGGGCTTTGAGATGGTTAATAAAGCGCAATATTATAAATATTTTATAATCATTTAGTCATATGGTACCTTGTTTGACCTTCCACCTTGTACCTCGATCAGTCACTGATGCACAAATTAATTATACTATAGTAGTATAGTGAATGTTCCATTAATTAAAATATATGATCAATTTAATATGCGTACCTTTGAATGTGTCAAGGTCAAACAGTTGTAAATACAATACTTTTAAAAAAATCATTAATTTTTGCATTAATTCCTACTGAAACATCCATGTGAAATGAATTGTTGAGATTTTGTAGCACATCGTATATTAATGTGTGTATGCATTTCTACTGTATATTTGTTTTCTAATTATCATATTTTGATATTATAGGAACATCATGTATTTTAGATATGGTAATCTATCATAATAGTACAGTAATATTGTGTGTGACTCCCTTTCGTAATGAACATTAATTTTCAAATATACATCCAGGCAAAAAATAAAATTCATAAATAAATTAACCTTAGATTAATTTCTTTATATATTAATTAATCAGGGGGTTGTAAAATAAGCAACTCCCTGAATTAATATAATATTTTAAAATCAAACCAACAGTGAATTATCAATATCGGAATACAAAAAAAACACACCAAAACTTGCTGAAAATTTGGTAATGCTGTACGCACAATCATACACAAACCTGATCTGGAGCCGAATTGGATGTGATGTGAAAGACCCTTAAAAGGGGTATTACTATTAAATTGTAGTGATTAAAATAATGGTTCACCCGACATAAAATTCTATCTTTTGGCATTATTCTTTAATTCTGGGGATGTATGGTATGATATTATTATGTATTAAAATTGTATGAAAAATGTATTGAATAATGATATGTTTTTGTGCTCTATACTTTATTTCTATGAGCATCTCGGCAAAAACATCTTAACTAAAAAGGTGGAATGTTATTTGCCTCTTGTGATGATGCATTAGGTTGCTGATCTAATTCACATTATTCTGTTATGTATAAGAAATGTACTATACCTACTGTACTTCTTTACATATCACCCAGACATTATAATTTATTTCATTGTCTGAGAAACCTATACAGATTTGTATTTTGCATAATGCACATTTGCCTAGCTGAATACTTGTTTGTATGGGCCTGTTTTTGCTGCAAAGCGTCGAATAAACCGTTTATTAAAAAAATAAAATGTTTAGACCGACTGCATTTCTGCTCGCAATTTACCGTTTAAATTAGTGGTTGACAAAAAACGTTAACATTACCCAAAATGCATTGCAATTAGGCAATCAAACGATTACTGTAAATTTTATTATTGTATATTGTAGGTTTTGAAAAATAAATGGATGTTAAAAATGAAATAAATAGGCTTCTTGTATTTTTACTTTAAAATTCCTTTTATTTTCAGTATGATACTATGCTGATGTCACTAAATGAAATGGATGGTCCACCTGTAAAATGTGTTTCATTTCCGTCAACGACAACAGACACTAATGAGGACCCAACTAATACAGATCCAAAGCCTGAGACAAGTACTCCACAGGTCAAAGTTGAAAACGAAAACATAGTGGAGGAGAGTAAATAAAACAAAAACGAGTGCCTACATTTAAAGGTGCTACTACTGTGGATTCAATCCACAAACTTAATTTGAAAGCAAAACTACAACAATTTGGTCTTCTCGTAAAACGTCCTATCATGGACTTAATGATGCAGCATTTTTACGCTTTGCTCCACTGGGACCCAATGCAAGTAATTTGACAAATTATAAGTTACAGTTTGCATGATCCGTCACATGTGATTGGTCAAATCACTTCCTTGCATTGCGTGTTATTTCAAGTGTGAACCAAACATTGGTATTAAAGTACTGTCACGTAAATGTGAAAAAAATGATTTTAGCCATACCTGCCTGCCTAATCTGGAAATGTGGAAGGATTTTTTGGATTAGAAACCCAGATGCACACCAATAGATATTGGGAAGCACTTTATATGTTATATAAATAAAATAAAGCAATATTTAATTGATTTAGAGTATCAATATGGTATGGATATATTATTATGTTGCTACATTACCAGCTGCAGTCTCTGATGCAGACTGATTTAAAAATAAAATAGATTTATATCAGTGCATCAGTTTATAAATGTGCACATTTATTTTACAAGATTAATGGCATTTTAAAATAGACAGTTTTTAGCATTGAATGCATTAAAAATATAAATCTAGTATAAAATGTTAGCATTTGGTAATTTGCACATGCATTAATTACCTACTCACTGTAAACTACAGGGATTTACCCGCATCCTTTTGCTAATGCTTTCTGTAATGTTATACACAAAACAGATATTGTAGTTTTAAAAAGAAATACTCTAATGTTCAAAACCTTGGCATAATTGCATGGTCAATATGTACATGGTACGTTCTGTCAATGCAACAATTATGATTTCCTGTAGAAGCACCAACTGGCACTGCCAAGGTGCGCATACGTTTCTACAGTTCACAAATTTGTCATTTTCAACATGTTGAACATAATTATCTTCCACGGAATGAGCTGTTTTCCTGCAATTTTCCCAATATGCCACAGACTATCCTCTTTTTGCCATGCATTCAATACAGGATGATCAAATTCCTGTTTTTACCATAATTAATACAATAACACCTCACGTGCACTTGTATTATAAGTATGACTACAAGTCAATTGATCTTTTGATGAATAATTCAGCTTGATTTTTAGACCTTGTTTGCAATATGGAAGATGAACTTTGTTTGTACAGTGTGAGCACACTATTCTATCTAATACACATTCTTCTTGCATTTTTAGCATAGGCAAATAAAGTAGAACCCTATTATTGGATCAAACAAAGTTTCCCATGAGTAGAGTTGATGGTAGTGTTAAATCATGTGTTTGCTTGTGCATTTCATGGGAACGGGATGTCTCCTGAATAGGGGTAACACATTATAAAGGGATGCTCACTGAATAGGGGTTTCCCCTGAATAGAGGAGATATTCCCTGAATTGGGGTACCACATTGATAGGGAGTGTGCCCTGAATAGAGGTGTCCCTTGAATAGATGTACCCCATTAAAGGGTGTCCCAAATGAAGAGTTCTTCTGTATATCATTTGGTACAAAGCAATAATGAATAAAATGCATACCTTCTTTTTAAGCATTAAAGTTGGAAGATTATAATTTCTCTCCCGCTTTCAAATGTTTTAAATGCTTTTAGTAGAATAGCATTCAATGTTTGTCCAACTTTAATTCTGAGTAGTTTGCAGACTAATTATAAAATTAAATTATTTTGTTTCTGAGGCTATAGGAAAAAAATGTTCATCATTAGCATGTCTAGAATTAAGTTTGATATTTGTGAGTGGCCGACACGTTCAAGTCTACTGTATGTCTGCTATGCATGCAAATTATGTGTCAATGCAAAGCTAGAAAATCAGCTCTTATACCAACATGTTTGCTATAAATCGTAAAAGGTTGCCTTCTAACCATGTTTGGAAAATGATATGATTTAAATTTATGTATTTTTAAAAACATAAATACATAAATAAATAAATAAATAAAAAAGGCGTTGTAAAACTACATGTCAAATAGGCTGATGTTGGTTTTTGTAAAAGATGTTATAAAACCTTAAACCAGAGGCCTAGTCCTTGAATTTATATCTTTACAAGCAAGAATACTTAGATGTTTGGTTAAGTTTAAACGAATAATGATATGGCCCTGTTTGCCATCCAATCCTTTATTAAAAAATATGATCCCAGGCATATATACATATATATTTATCCCACCAAGCTTTCTTTTCAAAGATTTATGATATGATAATAATACTATAATATTGTAAAGTAATCCTGTTCCTGTATTTTAGATACAAAAAATGAAATAATGTTTTTATTTCTGAAGTATGTATTCCCTGTGGGAAACTGTTTAGATTTAAATATGAATATTAAATGTATAAGTATATGTTATTAGTATGCTTTATTTTGAAAAATGTAGGTAATTTAAATTTAATTTTCATAATTTCAGTGCCATTTGTAATAGTTCCATGATACAATCTGAAAATGCATGCATCTATTTCTACTGTTTTTATATTTTATTTCTTATCAAAATGTTATTGAGCAATTTTGTGATACTTAAATTTAGTTTTTTTAATAGAAAACTATTGTTTGAGTTTGTAATATAATAATTTAACGCTACACAATGTTTTTTGGGTGTTTTTTTTCTTTGATATATCATCTTATAAGAAATACTATGCCACTAAGAGAATTTAGAAAATTTAGAAAAAATTTAAACAGAACACAGAACTTGTATTTGTTTGGTGTTGAAGTGTACTGTACTTAACGCAACCTAAATGTAAAGTAATTTGACCAATCACAATGTGATGTTATTCCAGCTATCACATGTGGTTGTGTCTATGATGTTGTGTCCCTTTGCGTCCAAGTGAGAAGTAAACTTTAGGCGGAGGCTTATCGGCCACCCTAAAATTTCAAAATTTACAATGCAACAGAACTACTGTAGGTCATTAGGTTCAGTTTCATTTTACCAATTTTAGCCACTTGATCCTGGATCCACTACTGAGACAAGGATAAGAAATAAGAACGTGTCTCAAAAGTGCTAATAAATGACATCAATTAGACCTATGCCTACAAACAGATAGCAGACATGATATGGAGACAATAAAAGACAAATAAATAGGAAACCTTTTACAGGAAAAAAAAAAACAAACATAGAAGAGTCAAACCAAAAGCTTTAGAAAAGATGCAAGGAAACCTCCAGTATAGTTGCAAGCCAGATGGTGACTATTTTTTGGGTTATATTTAAAGGACATCTACAAATAGCAATCATCAATAATCATATTCAGCAGAACGACAGAAAAAAGAATTATACAGCATCCTGTTGCGTCATCAATATTCATCAGTTAAGATGAGGTATTATATAAGTTACATAAAGAATCAGCAGCTGAATAATAATCATGAGGATATATAATCTAAAGTTAAAACCTTGCTACAGTAGGTACAGGACTTAAAGCAAAAGGTTAAAAGTTCAATATTTCTCCAGATCTTAATGAATTTCTTTAGCATAATATTCAGCTTTAACACTTGCAGTAGGCTATGGATCTAGATGTTTTCATGTAATGTAGTGCAAGAAGGCACATATTGAAACAGTGAAAATGAATGAAATATATGAAAATATATTTTTAAATGTTAGTAGTAAAATCTAATCTAACCTAACCTTTCATTTATTGAAGATATTGTGGGCATATTCACCAATCACCAAAATTGAAAAGGGAGATATTTAAAATTAATTTGTTTTCACTTAAAGTCAACAAATATGTAAGAATTCGAAAGAGCCATATGAGAGAGAATTTGTAAATGCTTTAGCCGATCAGTTTGATTGGTAATAGGGCCACTGGATGCTGTAGTCATATTTAAGGTCTAATATATCCTCTATATTGAGATTGCCGCTTTAAACTTGTTTCATTATTCTGCATTATTTAAGTGCGTATGAGTCATACAGAAAATTGTACTGTGTCTGGTATTTTCACAGCATAGAATTTGATGAAGCTCTGATGGAATTTGCGACTTTTGGCAGCTGTTCAACATCTTATTAATTTCTTTTTTTTTCTTGTCTAGTTTCTGTTTTTGTGGAAAGATATACTGTATTATACTGTATGCTCTCCAATTTAAGTAATGATTCATTATTTACAGTACTGGCATCCCTCTACACCATTATATTATTAGGTTATATGCATTATCATGCATATAACCTCTTGATTCTGTCAAAATCTTTGTTTATTTATTCTTTCCTTAGCACTATTTTGTCCATGAATTATCTTGATATCAGTTTCATCTAGCTAAGTCAATTTTTCAGAGTATATTCCTTATGGCCAGGAATCGATGTGGTTATGTTTTCACGGTGCGCAATCAAACATTACGCGGTCTACGCGCGATTTAATGAAATCACGTTTGTAATCATATCTTCACAAGCATAAATCATTTTTAAACAAAATTTGGTACTCATAAATTTCAGGTCATATTTCATCATATGGCAATACAATTACGTGTGTAGCGCATATAACGCATGCGTACGCGCGCTTAAAATGTTCAAAATTGTCAAAATTTATTTTCGATGAAATTAGAGTACGTTTCAGGCAATTTTAAGCGTTTAAAAAATTACCATGAGTGCGCAGATTTTTGCACGCGCAATTTTTTATCCGATTACTGTTGTATAACCTTTCTTTAATAATATCATATTTTATTCACTTTTCAACGCGAAACAGCGTTATACGAGCACGTCAAAAGTGACAGGCTACGCACGTGTAAGTTAACAAAATGGTAAAAATATGCTAAATTTTGAAATTAATATATATCGTTAGAATGCTCGGGAACACCAATTTTTTATTTCATTTTCTTGAAGTGTATGTATCATATGTATGACTTATTATGAAATTAAGAGAAAAAAAAGTTGATTAAGTCATCATTAATGGCATATTAAATTTAAAAAAATTAATTTTGACAATCAAACAAATTATAACATTTTCTTAGGCCGAAATAACAAACTTAACATTAACTTTCTTCCTTAAGAAGTTCATATATTAAAGTTAAAAGTATATAGTTTGACAGTGCATCATTTTTAAAAATTTTTAAAGATGTCATCATAGTAAAACATTATAATTCATTGCGGTATGTAATAATCTATCTGCACCAAAGTGGTTACTGCATAGTAAATACACGGAGGAATCTTTCCATAACTTTTAGTCAGTTGTGTATGGCTCGATGGTCTGAGCTCGTGTCTATGGCATTCAAGGTTCCGAGATCGAGTCTCACCTTGGGAAACGAAATAAGATTTTTTTTTATTATCCGTATTGTTTGTTCAAATTTATTTCTTAGTGTATAGATTTTACATATAATTTATAATGAAATCTAGATAAAAAGTAACTTATGTCTTTATTATTATTATGTAATATAATATATTATAACAAATGTGGTTTATGACATTATACGCAGAGGGATCTTGGATCGGATTGTGATACCGGCTATTGTATTCGAGTTAGCAAGGTCCTATCATATATTATAAAAATTAAAGAATCTGAGAAAATCAATCAATCAAAATATCTTTTAAAAATCAATTATCTTTATTTAAATCAATGCATATAACCTATAATTCGTCATAGTGACGAATTAAATCTAGTTTTATTTATTTTTTGTTTTACATTATTACTGTGGAAGTGAGGCAGCGTTGGCTGTCAAGCGAGACGTGGAAACACTATGTATCATCAGACTCTTCCCTTACCCGTTTTAATTGAATATATTTCTAGATGCAGATTTTGATGCTGATGATTCACGTTTTGGTACATACGAGTTTCCATCCCGACACGGCATTAGATCTGAGGTCAAACATTTTGGGACTACTGAACTTTAGTTTCCCCCAGATCCCGAGATAGCTTAGGCTACTATTATCAGAAGGAACAAACTAGCGTAACGGGCGTTAGTGTATAGATTATACACATGATTTATAATGAAATCTAGATAAAAATTAACTTATGTCTTTATTATTATGTAACAACAAATGTGGTTTATGACATTATACGCATATGGATCATAGTGACGAATTAAATCTGGTTATTCTTGATTTTATTTCAAACCAAAACAATTTGCAATGTGAATATTAATTCGAATTTGCAACACCTGATAAGGAGACAACTTCCCTGAAAATAAGAATTGGTTATAGCATGGAGCAATAAAAACGTCTCCATAGTTTTAATCTCTCTTTCCTTCATGTGAAGTGTATCCAAAAAAAGGGGATGAAGGTTATGATAAAATAAAACATTTATTTGTTTTTGAGAGTTCACATTAAAAAAAAAATTGATTTATGCCTTTCCCAATATTATTTTCACACAACTCAGATTTCTCAAAGCTCTCGTCCATTTATCTGTGCATGGATTTCAGTTAATTATCTGGCATTCATGCATGATTAGTCAGAGAGTAGTGATACTCGTTTAACGCTGACATAATTTAGAGCAATGATATAAATGATTAAATAACTCAAAAAGTGACAGTGAAAGCTTTGGTTTTTGGTCACTTCTAATCTAATAATACAGATTTGTTTCCAGATTTTTTCAGACTGCTTAGCCGTTCTAATAAATCTATAAATGATCATTTTAAAGGACAACTTGACCGAGACCATATTTTTACAACGTATTAGGGATGCACATATGATTTCAGAACTATTGTGAGATTAAGGATATCGCTGCACACGCTTGCCGTACAGCCGTCGCCGTAAATTTCTGTGACGTCACAGGTGCATCGCAAAAAATACTTAATGGGTCCAGATAAGCAAAAGAAACAATAAAAAAATCAACATTTAAATTTTTTACAATTTATTTACAAAGTGTGTTTACTAGAAATGTTTGCGATTTGCCAGACAACTCATGACGTAAATTTTGAGATGCACCTGTTATTTCCCGAAATGCTGTGGCCAACTGCTTCTTTGACAGCCAGTCGCCCTCAAATTTATCATTCGCATCTCCCAAAAAACTATTGACATTCATACAAGAGTCTCAGACCACACCCCTGGATCGGCAGTAATTTCTCTTTTTTTGTTCGAGATCAAGTCCTAAAATCGATTCCACCAATTGAAGAGTTGCAGATCTTTCACACCATCAGTTTAATAGAAGCTAACAACATGATGACGTCATACCGCTACCGTATTTGGGCACATCACATTTTTTTTGTCAAACTAGTTTGATAGTGTTGACAGAGATTTGGACCAATAAAGTGATGCTCTATACAAATATTTTGTTTTGTAAAACATTGAAATTCACAAGACGTTGAATGCAAGCTTGTCTTTATTTCGTACACACTGTAGCATTTACAACATTCAATCCACAAATTTACAAACAAAAACATAAAAGTAAACAAAATGAACAACAAAATAAACTTGATAACAACATGCAACTTTATTGTAATAAAGTAAATATAAATTGAAAATTTGTACAAAATGAACATAAAAATCTTCAGCTGATTATGGAATATTTTGTAAGAGAATATAAAAAAGAAACAATATACTTTACATAACTATAATTTTTGGCAAGTAATGGATATATCATATAGAAGAACTCAACACTTTACAATCATATAAACTTATCTTAAATATAACGCTTTACAAAATTCAATCATATAAATCTATCTTAAAAAATATCATTTCTACTATAATTCCTCTATTAACTCTACAATAAACTATTCATTAAGCTAAACCTAATACCAATCAGTTATTTGTCTATGGTAACATTCATTAATAATTATGTTAATATTAATATACATTAATACAGTACTTTTACATTGGCACATTGGGTGTGCATTTTTATCACCTTTGCAATATATATAGGTTGGTTGACGATTAATAATGATTTTATAATGGCAAAAAAGTGGTCAATAAATATTCCATCAGTTCAAGATTTGCATTTTAGAAGGAAGCAGTGTATTGCACATAAGTGTTTTATTTAGATATGTATGGATATTGGAAAATGAGTATTTAATTAGCCAATACGTAGTTGCACTAAACACAGATTGAATACTTACTTACAGCCTTAGCACACTGGCTCGGTTTTCTGAAATTATATACAGTAGTTTGCATGCTATAAAAATTGACGATCACTCTGGATCGCCAACATTAGCTATCATAATATATTTAACAAAAAAAAACCAATATATATTGTACTATTTAGTTTGCTGCATTATGTTACATCTATCTATATGAATAACAGAAAATACAGTAATGTCCACAAATTACAGTACATGTACATGGACATTTTATGTGAAATATTCTAGTTTGAAATAAAAATGACTACAAATCTACTGCTGAATTTCTTCTACTTAGTATTAGACAAACTGTTTGCAAAAAGCCAATTAGCAGTTTATATTCTATTTTGATAAAATGCAAGGTGGAACACTAGAAAGATATGCATCTAATACTCTTTATATCCATTTTAATTGTGATCAAGAGTTATAAGATTGTGATCAAGCGATTGTGATCAAGATTTCTGATATTGTGATCAAGAGTTCAGATAGTGTGATCAAGAGTTCAGATAGTGTGATGAAGCATTTGCGATCACAAGTTCTGATATTGTGATCAAGAGTGCGAGATCACAAGTTCTGATATTGTGATCAAGCATCTAATTTCAATCAAGAGTGATCAAGCATTTCAATATTGTGATCAAGTGGTGTAATTGTGATCAAGAGTTCTTGTGATTATCAAGTTTTGAAATTATGATTATCTATCTATCATTTTAAAGTAAACATTTTGTAAAAATTTAAACACAAATATAAATAACACTTAATAAATACAGCTGTTTATTTCAACATGTTGCCTTTGGATTGGTCCTTCTGCATATTACAAGGTTTCGTCACATGCATCTCCAGAACTTCCAATCTCTTTCTTGCGTTCTCTTACTTTCTCAAAACGCTCTTTCTGCAGTGCCAAAAAAAAAAACCAAAAACCAGAATAATAAATTAAAAAGGTCAAGAATCTAGATTCTAGTTGGAAATTGTACCCGTTACCATAATGACTAGGATTAGATTGTAATTGATTCTAGTTCATACGACAACTAACGTTTTCAAAGTGTTTGAAAGTCAAAGTGTTAATAATAATTTGAATATCATTAGAAATATCTATTGTTTTAACGCATGGCAATATCGGAATGAGTAGTAGTGGTCAAATACCAACTGGGAAATAATAATAAGAATATCCTGTATTTATATAGCGTCTAATGTTGTTAAACCTATAAGCGCTTAACATTATTACCCCACTTTTTTTTTTTGGGAATCAAACGCTCATGGAAACATACCCCCAAAACAGCCAGTTATGTTTTTCTTGAGAGATAATCTACATCATTGCCTCCATTATAACTCATGATTACTATTCATAAGTGCTCATGTAAAAGGGTATTATATGACCATTGACAAAATTATCCACAGTTAACTCATCGATAATTTCAGGATGAGTCATGCCTAATCATCAATTATTAGAGAGAATTTCTCTATTCGCATCTCATAATTACAAACCACAAAATCAATACTACAAGTACAACACATGAAACATAATGACCAATTTTACAGTATGCATACCCAAGTATGCCAAATTTGTTATTAATGATAGTCCGGTGACTGAGTCCATATACTTTAATACAAAACTAATTAAAATCTAAAACATACAGTATTCTTCACTATGGCAAAAATCTTAGTATATTGAACATCTCAACTATTAGGTGAACTACTAATTAGTAGAGTATTAATTAATTAACCAACCAACACCAGACATGTCACATGCATTTACATTTTTCCATCAGATACGATTTACAGTATTCATTTGTTTTGAAAAATCTTGTTCAGCTGATTTGGCTCTGTATTGCCATCCCAACAGTATAATTTTACAAACTGCTTTGAAAAAAAAAACAAGAATTTTACGTACCTTTTCCTTTAGCTTTTGTTTGCGTTCTTCATCAAGCTGTTTGTAATTATTCTCAAACTTTCCCATGTCAGCTTCTAGCTTTTCTTTGGCAGATTTAATGAAGTTGTTATTCTGTTCCCGTGCTTTAGACTGAGCTTGCAGAATCTGTTCATTTTCTTTTGCCAGTTTTTCTAACAAACTGCTTTCCATTGACTACAAAATATACACAAAGAGTCTCATGAAAAAAGAAGCAAGTAATGTACTGCATGTAGGATGTAACACAAGACCAGTTGAGCAGCCTGTATGGTAAAAAATTACATTCCCCAATACCATACTCCTTTGTGGTAGCTAAAAATGCTTTTTTTTTTTAAATTTAATTATAGTATTAGTAGACTTATGAAAGAATTTCTGGGGACCAAAGTGTGTACTGTAGTTTCAACTTTTGATTCATTAGTAATTATAAAATAGCCAATTAGCTTGAATTTACATACAGTATGACAAAACTCACCTTCCTTCGTTCTTCTGCTGCAGCTAGCTTGCTGTTGATTTCATCCAAAGATTGAACACTTTTACTTTTTGGGGGTGAAGGTAGCCGGTTTGGGGCATCTCCTTTACCAGGCTCCAACTCCAAAACAAAAGCAACGCCGCCATTAGATGTCTTTTTTTCAGATTCTATAATTAATACAAAATAAACAAGCTACTTTAATAATGTTCAAAATCAACAATAAAACACATTTAAAACCAGCAGAAAACAAACCTGGTTTAATGTTTTTAAAGTAATTTTAATAAATATCCATTAATTTTAAAAAACATCAAAAATCGCAGAGATAGATAGGACTAGCATCTTTAAACTGCATAGATCCCAAAATTTGGACACTTTTTAAAAGGGGCAGAAAGGGCTTACCTGAAGGCATGTTTTTAATCAGGATTTTCGCGTTAGACAAGCAATTCTTAAGGCACTAAAACGGATTAATCTGTGAAATAAAACAAACTATGTTTGTCAACAATCAATACCATATAGGCCTAGGGCCTAGGCCTAATTAATACAAAACATCTGGCGTGTGGTGTTACAGTTTATGTTAATCTTGAAAGATCTAGGCCTAATTCTTAAAAAAACATCTGGGCTGAAGTGAAAGTGTGATGAACATCATATCATCTGATTTAATATGAATGTATTGAATCAAAGAAGAGTGTAGACGTAGGCCTAATTGTTTAATCAGTTGAAGGAATGTGCCTTTTTATAATGGGAAGAAGAAACTGTAGCACTGAAGCAGGAGCTAGGTTTAGGCTAGGGTATGTGGGGAAAGCCTACAATATAAATAGCCTGGGTGCAGAACAATTATTATACACATTTGCGGGAAAAAAGTATAGGAAAATTTTTGTTTGGTTTTTCTAATAATAGAGTATACCATATAGAATGTCAGAAAAAAAATCCCCATCCCAGGGTCTTGAGGAAAATTTTTTATGACATTTTTAAATTTTGGCCTATATAACACACACAAATTTCTATTAACACACACAAATACCTATATATATAATATAGGGGATAGGGAAAATCAATTAACAGTTTTTGTTACTTGCAGTTGTGTTTTAATGATTAAAATTAGTAGAGGCTTACTTTAATAACTGCTTCTCATAGTAGTTGATGAATCAAGTCGATACGATGACATCATCATGCCAGAATCCAATATGGCGGGAAAAACAGGGTATTGCTAAACCCCCTCAAACCCCTGGAAACCTGGAAAAAAAACATAGAAAACCCCACCGAACCAACATAAAAGTGATTGAATCATGGAGTGTACGACCCACTAGGTATGTCCATGTAAAAAAAATTAAAAATTTATACTGTTAACTACTTATTTTTGGGGTAAAACATCATTTTTTGGTTAAAAATTAGCAATCATTTTTTACCAAAAAATGATGTTTACCCCAAAAATAAGTAGTTAACAGTAGAAATTCAATATTTTTTTACATGGATATACCCAGTGGGTCGTACACTACATAATTCAATCACTTTTATTATTTTGGTTCGGTGGGGTTTGCTATGTTTTTTTTTGAGGTTTGCAGGGTTTAGCAATCATTTTTGACCAAAAAATGATGTTTTACCCCAAAAATAAGTAGTTAACAGTAGAAATTTTTTTTTTTTTTTTTTACATGGATATACCCAGTGGATCGTACACTACATGATTCAATCACTTTTATGTTGGTTCGGTGGGGTTTGCTATGTTTTTTTTTAGGTTTGCAAGGGTTTGCGGGGGTTTAGCATTACCCTGTTTTTTCCTCCAAATTGGACGCCATATTGGATTCTGGCATGATGATGTCATTGTTATCGACTCGATTTATCAACTACTATGAGAAGTAGTTATTAAAGTAAGCCTCAGCAAATTTTAATCATCATAACACAACTCCAAGTAAAAAAAATGTGAATTTGTTTTCCCTATCCCCTATATATAGGTATTTGTGTGTGTAATAGGCATTTGTGTGTGTTATATAGGCCAAAATTTGAAAGTGCCGTAAAAAATTTTCCCCAAGACCCTAGGATGGGGATTTTTTTTTCTGACATTCTATATGGTATACTCCATCAGAAAAAAAAGAAAACAATTTTCCTATACTTTTTTCCCGCAAAATTTGTACTGCACCCAGGCTAAAAATTAACAATCATTTTTTACCAAAAAATGATGTTTACCCCAAAAATAAGTAGTTAACAGTAGAAATTCAATATTTTTTTACATGGATATACCCAGTGGGTCGTACACTACATAATTCAATCACTTTTATTTTTTTGGTTCGGTGGGGTTTGCTATGTTTTTTTGGAGGTTTGCAGGGTTTAGCAATCATTTTTGACCAAAAAATGATGTTTTACCCCAAAAATAAGTAGTTAACAGTAGAAATTTAATTTTTTTTTTTTACATGGATATACCCAGTGGATCGTACACTACATGATTCAATCACTTTTATGTTGGTTCGGTGGGGTTTGCTATGTTTTTTTTTAGGTTTGCAAGGGTTTGCGGGGGTTTAGCATTACCCTGTTTTTTCCTCCAAATTGAACGCCATATTGGATTCTGGCATGATGATGTCATTGTTATCGACTCGATTTATCAACTACTATGAGAAGTAGTTATTAAAGTAAGCCTAAGCAAATTTTAATCATCATAACACAACTCCAAGTAAAAAAAACGTGAATTTGTTTTCCCTATCCCCTATATATAGGTATTTGTGTGTGTAATAGGCATTTGTGTGTGTTATATAGGCCAAAATTTGAAAGTGCCGTAAAAAATTTTCCCCAAGACCCTGGGATGGGGATTTTTTTTCTGACATTCTATATGGTATACTCCATCAGAAAAAAAAGAAAACAATTTTCCTATACTTTTTTCCCGCAAAATTTGTACTGCACCCAGGCTAAAATGCAAGTGGCACAGTGTCAGGCTCACACCACTTCCTGTCAACACGCCCAACAAATCTTCATCATATCAAACGTTTTTTTTTCAGTCTCAAAATACCAACACAGACTGCGTGTAATTTTATGTTACTCCAAAGCACATGGCCTAGCGTCTTTTAATTATTGTTACTAGATAGCATAAACTCTATTATAAAATAATTATAAATGAAATTCAAACCTTATTGCCTTCCTTTACTTGACCGTCTTTGAGACTCTTCCTAAGCGAGAATGAAAAAGAACGTGACGAGACGAACTGGGTGGAACCCTGAATGTTTGTGCGCATGCCATGCTTATTGAAATATAAATTATTCAAATTATGTGAAAAATGCAAGGCTTTTGATTGGCTAAAAGGTGTGCATCAGAATTATTTATGAGGGCGCAATCAATAGTTTAGAATTCTAAAGTTCTTTTCGATAAACTGTTGTCCAAATACCGGCGCACTGCACGAATTGATGACTTTTATTCTAATTTTTTTTTTTATAATCTGCATTATTTTCATTCAGTATAAATATGAGAAAAACTTTTCTAAATTTTGTTGTGAATACAAGAATATAAATCATTTAACTTATTTACTACAGTAAAAGTTACACACTACACTATACTACTACACACTTGCTAGTACAGTAACAAAAAATATTTGCTTGATTGATTTTTTTGCCATTTGCCAAAATTCTTAAATTCCATTATTAATAATTACCATTTTTATGATCAATATTTATGATGTTATTGAGTCAATTAATACAATGTCACAGGATAAATTAGAGAAATAAAAAAAAACTTAACATCATATTTCACTGTTTATATTTATTTGCAACATCACAACTCACATGCAGACCATATATAAATACATTTCATACATTAACACACTTTTCTCATTACACAAACATTTAAAGATGTATTGTCCCCCAAAACGTGTAAAGATGAAGGCAAATGCTTTTTTAGTATTTTTTTTCTCGACCCACGGTCAAAGTGAATAACTATTATGTGACATTAAAGTGGCCTATTAAAATTAATGTTTAAAAAAATGTTCAGGGGAACAATGTATCTTTAAAGATGTATTGCCCCCAAAAACATGAAAAATGAAGATTAATTAAATTAGACTTTGAGTAGGGTATTTTGTAGTTTTAATCAAGGTAATCACTTCCATAGAAAAAAAACCCCTAAAAAATAATGTTTTCACTTAGAAAATGACAAAATAAATGGTTAAATTCAAATAAAAATTCATTGGCTGGCAGCCAATTTGACTATTTGTTTGCTTTAAATTACAGTTTTACACTATACTATTATGTTACATTAAAATGGCATATTCAACAGAAACATTTTTAATAATTATTTTTTCTTGGGGACAATACATCTTTAATGTAATCCGAATATCTTGATTTATTATAATACAACATTTACATCCAAGCCCACCCAACCAAATGTACAGTAGCATTGCTGATACAAATTCCATACTGAAAACATGGGAAATTTACTTAAGCCCGGCGCACAATAGAGCTTTCGGCTGAGCCAACTGGCACGAGTAACACTTGGCTCACTAAAAAATTTGCCGCAAACTGTGATCGCGTTCTATTGGACGCACACTACACGCCTCCAGTACGCGATTTTCTGATTGGATAATTACTTACTACGCTATACGGCACGCGCTGAAATATCATAATAAATCAGAAAATGTCATGCGCAGAGGATTTTTCTAGTGAGCAGGAAGCTCACGTTCGGCGCACACTTGAGGAAAATGGCACGCATGCCAAAAAATATTTAACACGATAGATATTTTCCTCAGCGGCACGCGTGGCCAATTCCTCACGAAATCCCCGGCGCACACTGTGAGGCAAGTGTTACTCGTGGCAGTTGGCTCAGCCGAAAGCTCTAGTGTGCGCCGGGCTTTATGAGCAGGATGCCAACAGCAGTCATTTTCATGACCTATTAATTTTCTTCTCTCTTCTAAAATGCTTTTATACATTTGTTTATAGAAACAGTACACATTTTTTAGGCTAATCAATTTGAAAACAGTATTATAACAAAATCTCCATGCACAAACTGTAATAAATACTATGTTAGGTAGTAACACACTATCAGAGAAAGGTTTACAAAAATGTACCATTTCGAAGTACAGTATATATTGCATATTAAACGAATTGTGCTCTGTGAAAATGAGGTCCAAATTAAAATACAACTGGATAGATTTCGGCAAAATATGTAAACATTAACGGATTATCTCATCATTTTATTCATTTCTAGTACAGTTATGTTAACATACTTTGATGATTTCTACTAAATAATAGAACATATCCATTGTGCAAGCAACACACAACACTCATATTTTAAAAGAATTACGATGGAAGGCCTAGTCTTGAAAATAGCATTTTTAGTGTTTGATTACAAAAAAAATTTAATAAAAAATCACTCTTCCCTGATTAAATTTACAATTTTTGTCTAATAATAATAATAATATTAATTATTGTTAGTAATTAAATTGCTTACGTTTCTCAATACACTTTTCTTAATGTTTTGTTTGAAGCTAATATGAAGAAGTAAGGTTCTTGACGCATGTGCAGATCAATTTGTTTAAAAAGTGGGTGGTCGTTCTTGCACATTGTATGTTGGGATATGTTAAGGTTTCCATGTTCTGCCGAAAACTATTATCTAGTATGATTCTATGTTTTACAAATGTGTTATATTTGGTTTGGAGTCTTTCCTTTGATTTTGTCTTACAGCTCTACCAGGTAGTCCATGCGACTCATCGTCTTGCTGATTCTTCTGAGAGCTTGATGATGTAAGAGAATTTGTTCTCCTTGGCAATGGTGGAGGGATTAACTCTGGCAAAGGTGGGCAATTCCGTGCCAACTGCCTTGCAGACAGTCTTCGTGGGTTTTCACTAATACTCAAATCACTCATTTTCCCATCTAGATTCAAGGGTGGAACCATTGGTGTTGGTAGTGGTTCAGTTCGTCTGTCATTTAAATATGTATGATGAGCCACATTGCCGACAGTGTCATACAAGGATGGCGTTGGCAGTTCTACCTCCTCTTTTGTAAACGTACGTCCAGATCTTTTTTTAGCATTTCTTGAAATCTTTCTAGTTGGTGGTAGATTAGTATTTGTTGTCTCAGTATCGACTGAGACAATATTGCCTTGTACACTAGACCCATAGTTTTCTGCTCTATGGTTTTCATACTGTAATGCACCAACATTTTCACTTGATAATGAGTCTGTTCTACTACTGCGAGTTGATGTCATGCTTGCATAGCCACTAGAAGCACGATCCCACTCTGGAGTGGAGTTAATGTAACTTCGAGGGGGTGAATCATTGCTTACAGGGTGAAAGGTATGCGAGCTAAGTTCATTTGCTGGGTTACTGATTGTTAAGTATTCTGGTTGTTCATTTTCATTTGTGTTAGTAAACTGTAGTGAGCTGGCATACACAGGATCTTCAGATGCACTATCCTCTTTTATGTCGACAGCTTGTGTCTTCCTTACTTGAGGTGCTGTATTTGATTTCTTATCCTCTCCATCACACGAACTACGTTTTTGGTCTGGTTTAGCTGTTTTCTGCATCTTTAACCCAGCTACACCCTTTTTCGGAGCACATATTAAGTCGCGTTTAATAATTCTCTGCCTTGTGGGATCATTGCGTCTCATCTGTACCATATTCTCAAAGTCAATAACATAAAGGAATCCAGCAATGAGAATCTCTACAGATTCTTGTTCTTTAGAGTACGCCGTTTCCAGTTCTTCATTTGTGCGTTCATCGTACTGCCACCAACCATTTCTACCCTCGTAATACCATGAATATTTTTCTTCACGTTCAGATGACTCGTTCTCATTACTTTGTTGTAGTTCCTTACTAATTTTCACTAGCCGTGGGTGATTGAAGTAGTCCATAGGTATCTCCTTGCGACACAAAGCACAGCGTTTACTTCTGTTGGCTGCTCCTTTCACACATAGAAAACAGAAGATATGACGACAAGGCAATTGCACTGGATAGATACATGTTTGGAGACACACAGAGCATTCCAAAGGATTATCAGCAGAATTTGCATCACTTTTGGTAGTCATCTTGGACTTGTGTAATTCTATTAAAAATAAAATAATAATTAAATTAATTCTACAGCCCTAAAGTTTCAAATAACTTTTATAGTGTGTATATATGTTATGCGCGATTTGAACGATTTGCGCAATTTGAAATTGCGCAAAAAAATCCTTGCGCAATTTGAAATTGCGCAAAGAATTCTTGCGCAATTTAAAATTGCGCAAGGATTTTTTTGCGCAATTTCAAATTGCGCACTCAACTTGCGCAATTTGAAATTGCGCAAGAAAATCTTTGCGCAATTTTAAATTGCGCTGCACAATTTGTAAATTGCGCAAGATAGTTCTTGCGCAAAATGACACCTTTGCGCAATTTGAAAACGAACTGTAAATTTTCAAATTGCGCAACAAAATTCTACCAGACAATCGGTATTATAATAATTTATTGGAAACTAAATAACTCAAAATAAAACATAATAAATGCGAAGATAACATGTGTATAATAAATACATAACATTTATTATTACAATTAAATAATATTATCACTGTAACTTGAAATAAATCAAAATAAATGTAAAAATTAAGTTTTTAATATTAGTTTAAGCTAGGCCATGTAACCTAGTCAGTATCAGTAGTCCAGACCCTAGCTAGGCTAGAGTAGTATAGCCGGCCGCCCGCGCCGCGCCCGCCTGGTGGAACACCACCGCTTCGTTTTCCTTCGTCGGTTCTTCGACGGTATGCTAACTTATAACAATATTTGCACTACTAAAATAAGGAAATGCGATATTTATCTTTAATTTTGAATCATTCTTAGAAATTACTATAAAAATACGCCGTGGCTAAAGATACGGTACCGTATTCTAACTTCTGTTTACTAAAGGTACGGTAAAATTGCATTACGTCATAGCCAACCAATGGGGTGCTGGTACATGTATGACGTCATCGTATAAGGACTTTGGATTTTTTTTCATATCGCGTCTCTGTTGTTTTGTGTAGAGAATTCCTATCGGCGGCGCCAGGCTGCGTGGGTGTGTGTGCGCTGCAGATGAGGGTTTTATTTTTATTCCAAATGGCCTATTTATGCCTATATTTTTTATTAAACTTTGTTTACAATGGTGACCATAAACAACAAGCAAATGCAGACAATAAAGGGGCCCTCAAATACTATGATTTTGACAGTAGCCCCAGGCTAACGAGTCACAGAAATCAGCGCACACATGCAGCTGGCCCCAGCCTGGCATCGCTTTCCCTACACAAACAAACTCATATAATGAGGTTATAGTAGGCGTAGTAGGCCTAGCCTAGGCCTCTTTTGAAACGGTTTTCTGTATTCTAGAATTAAAATCAACATGTTTTGGCTTTTCAATAATAATAACAGACGTAGGCTACATTTAGTTTTTGTCACACACGATGGCGATAATAGCGATAAATAAAGCATAAAGAAAATGCGGTTGATCACTGTTTTCGCGATATGAAAAAAATCCACAAAGTCCTTATACGATGACGTCACACATGTCCCAGCACCCCATTGGCTGGTTATGACGTAATGCAATTTTACCGTACCTTTAGTAAACAGAAGTTAGAATACGGTACCGTATCTTTAGCCACGGCGATAAAAATATGGGTGTGCATGATTTCACAATCTGTCGAAAAACCTTGCGCAATTTGCAGATTACTTGCACAATTTAATACGTTGCTTGCGCAATTTGAAACACATGTTTCAATTCAAATTGCGCAAGGATTTTTTTTGCGCAATTTCAAATTGCGCAAATCGTTCAAATCGCGCATAACATATACGCAGGGATGTCACCAGCTTTTTGGAGTGCAGGTCGGCAAATTCCGCCCGGGGGGGGGGGGGGGGTACACCCCCGGGGGGTATACCCCCGGGGGTTGTCGTTATTTTAGCGAAACATAAAGAATTATGAAAATAAATAACAACAAATTGCGTCAGGTCTAGACCTAACCTTGTACCACCGGGGAGTCGCCGTTAATATTCGCGAAAACAAAAAAACGCATACGAAATGAATAGCAATAGATCGCGTCAGGCTTAGGCCTAGCCTTGGTAGACACTACGACCACTACTAGGCCTAGCCAAGGCTTAGATAGATGCCCCAAAATCTGAATTCCACAAAAACAGGCGCTTCCTTATTTAGGCCTAATCCCTAATCAAATACTGTAGATAAATTATTAGCCTAGACCTTAATACTACTTGTTGCTCGATATAATGTTCGTGTTCTTTTGCGCGAGAGTTTTTTAGCGTATTCGCGAATTCCGGATTTTTTGTTTCACAACTGTGCGGCAAGCATGTAGTGCATGGCCGGCAAGAACAGACACGTGTTTATCCAGGGACGTGTAATTATTGTACCATGCTCGACGATCATTAACGAACGAAATTGCCGGGTCTCACTGAACCATGCGCATGTTTTTTTATTTTTTTTAATAGTTCGTAGAGTACAAAAATGTAAAACTAGTAACATAATATAATTAAAGCAGGGTGACAAAACATTCAGCAATTACAAATTATTTTGTTTGGGTCTATGTAGTTGTACATTTTTAATTACTGCGTACTTGTTTGTATTTTTAATCTGTGCAAAATAAAACGCTTGAATGGTCGCTTTGTGAACTTTAAACTTGTACACTGTGCTGTGTAGCACGTTGTTCGCCATGACTCACAAGCTGTAACAATGAATACCAGGGCAGGGTAGGCCTGGTATTGTGTTACAAATAAAGTAACGTACGTAACCACGGAAACATTTGCTGTAGTCTTTTGTCTTATCTATATGAATGAGGCTAGCTTGTCTGTAATTAACGATGTGCTAGGTAAAATGTTTCAGTACGAATTTTAGTAAGGCCTAGGCCTAATATAAATATCGTAATGATTAATAAATAATAGTGGTGGTCGGCAGCCTGTAAATCCTGGTCGGAAATGTTGAGTGCTGGTCGGGGCCGACCAGCGCCGACCAGCGTGGTGACATCCCTGTATACGTATACCTAGGCATAGTTTCTGTCTTTGAAAGGAAAGAGCTGATTCCTGTGTGACAGCAGGGTGCAGCAACAGTGACTGACTGAAAGCTACACTATAGGCCTAGGCAGCTATATTGTCTAGCTAGCCTACTACTACTGGCTAGGAATCACCCTGGCTAGCTAGGCTAGAGAGGCCTAGATTAGAGAGCAGACAGCAGTGACCTGTTTTGATCAATCTGATGAGTATGTGGCGATACCCAAACTGTATGCAAAACTAGAGAACATCTGATTAGGACAAATTAATATGCAAACACTTTAAAACGGTATGTCGTTTATAAAATGTACAATATTTACCGTAAAAACTTTACCAGGTTTCCAGTCTTTTTTTCATGTCAAAACAATCACAGGAAACAACAATTTCTTTTGTACCCCCTCTACGGTGTATTGAAAACCGTACAAAATTTATTTCACAACCGCCCTCTATAATTATTTTTTTCGTCGCTCTTTTTTTTTTCTTTCTACCGGCATCATGGCGGAATACGACCTGACTTCAAAAATTGGTCAATATTTAGATCGACATTTGGTGTTTCCCCTTTTGGAATTTTTGTCAGTAAAGGAGGTAAACTGCTATAACTATACTTGATTAAACAATGGTCTTAATTGTATGTATTTTAGGTGATTAATACAATGAAAACAAGCAATCATCTGGATGAGTTGTACACATCATGCATGGAAATGCATGATTGATTAGAAAGCATGTAGGCTAGCCTATAGGCCTGGGATGACATGTGTTTTTTTTTTGTGTGGAGACGATTCGGCCCAGCCAGGGATGTTTCGGCCCATTTAGGAAGTTAGCTGTTCTTGGTAGGACGGCGCCATATAAAAACCTTAATAATATATAAACCTCCTTCATGATGGAAATAGACCTATTATATGTACCTACCCTACTAGACTTTTCTGCCTATCTATTGTATTAGGGCCTACTGTTTTTTAATGGGTTTTTTAACCATTATTTTAACCAGCAATTTTTATTATCAGTTAATAAAAACTGCCAAGAAATTGGACTCCTAATTTGTTCGCACAGTTAATAATTGTTTATTTTTTTCGCAGGATAAACAGGACATTTTTAGTTTTATCTTTCATTAATTATCAAATAATTAATCTTTATAGATTTACGATGAAAAGGAAATGCTTCAAGGAAAAATTGATTTGCTAAGCAACACTAACATGGTAAAACTTCGCTTTACATTAAGCCGATTTTCCACTAGGCGAATTTGTTCGCGCGAATCGAACGCGCCAGTTTGTACGCATGTGTATTCATGTTTACGTCTTCCAAATCCTTCTCTACGCATGCGTATTAGCTGACGCCTTCGATTCGCGCGAACAAATTCGCCTAGTGGAAAATCGGCTTTACATTATTTTGTCTTTTATTAAATTCTAAATTATAACAATAAACAATAAATGGAGTGCTGGATAAACACTCTTTGCATAATTTGATCTGCAATTTACAAAGCAGTTTGATGCAATTTGATAGTTTAATATTAATTTTGTGTTATTTGAGTGAAATGAATATCATTCGGAATGATCACACTTTTTTTTTGTAGGTGGATTTTGCAATGGATGTGTTCAAGCAATTGAATACAGAGGTAGAGGTACCACCTAGTGAGTAGTAACGCTTTCTAAAACCAGAAACCCAGAATATTGCTAATATGTTGTCAGTACATTTAATTAGTTTTTTTTATAAATCCAGCATTAAGATATCTACAATAGTACAAACCATTTTCACCCATCATCAACATATTAAAATTGATGATATTTAAAAAGTCTGGTATATTTTTGCTGTATCTTTAAATGTTTTGATAAAATTGCTTTTATCTACTGAAAACACCTCTCTTACACAACCTTGAAAAGATAGCCTTCTATAACATATTTCTCTTTTTCTTTAGAGCTGCGTGAAAAAAGGACAGAAGTTGTTTCTCAACTGAAGAGGCTTCAATCCCAAATTGACCCAATTGTTAAAATTTTCCTTGACCCTGAGGTCAGCAAGCAAGTCCAGTCTACAAGGGATGGACAACAGCTATTTGAATACCTGAAAAATGAACACAGTGTAAGATCTTTTTTTTTTGCTTATTTCTATAAAAAGTGTCCATTTCATTTGTAAAACTCAATTAATTAATGTAAAAAATGGTAGATTGTTGCACTAAATACTTTAAAATATTACTAAAATAGTACCAGCTTACTCATGTTAGAGAAGAAACAAATGGCTTCTTTAAATTGTATTGTTTCAAGGTGAGAACCATGGGGAATTTTTTATAAATGTTTTGAATATTTCTGGGTGGTACACAACCAACAGTGACATGCTGAGCTAAGGGAGATCTGGAAACATCTTTTTAATAGGCTCATTATGTAGGCTAGGTCTCCTAACTAAATGCATCTATTTTTACTCGGGGTACCCGAGTCTAGGACTCTCTCATCTTCTCCTCCATCCGACACTATTGAGTAAAAAGTGCGATTTATAAAGTACTACTCCTCCCTTATTCATTGTAATATTGAGCTGGGATTTGGCTTGAATATACTACAGGGACATGTTCTCAAAGCTATAGAGCTGGATTATATTTCAAACCGGATGCAGCCATATGACGTCTCGAAGATGGTACCGTATAGCCGTATTTGGTAGCGAGGTTATTGATGTGTATGTGACGTCACATCCCGTCTTATGACGTCATTACAGCTTCTTTTGTTGTACCCTGAGTATCGCACCTTCGTGCTTGTTCTTCTCTGTACCAGATATTCCCTCTCATTTCAAAATGTTGTTAAATATACTGACAATACTAACCAACCAAGCAACAACTTGCTTGGTTTTGGGAGAATTGACTGATTCTGTACTTGAATATTTGACCTCCATAATTATATTATATTTTGTTTGTTTTTAGTTTACTGCTGAGATGGTTGAGTTACTTTTCCAGTATGCCAAGTTTCAGTATGAATGTGGCAACTATTCTGCAGCTGCTGAATATTTGTATTTCCATAGAGTACTGGTAAGTATTGTGTGATTTTAAAACTAAATCTGTATCCATGTTTTTTGTTATGAAAACTGAAAATGTGAATGTGCAAGTCGATGCAAATAATGAATGTTTATAGCATATTTTTATCAGTTGAAAGATAGCATGTCCATATATAGACCAGTACATCTTTCAACGAATTAAAATACTATATCCATTCCATAAATAAAATAAACCATTGTTTAAAAAAGCATTACACAGCAAAATTTAAATAATTAAGCTATGTATATGTGACTGTGTTACACACTACAATGCACAACAGTCAATATCGTTGTTATTTTAATAGAATTACATTAAGGTATAATGAAATAAATTTTGTTTTCTTTCTTCATTAGGTGTCACCTAGCGACCCTTGCTTCATGAGCTCATTATGGGGAAAATTAGCATCTGAGATTTTAATGCAGAATTGGGAAGCTGCTCTTGAAGATCTAAAGAGATTGCGAAATACTATTGATTCAAATGTAAGGCTTCAAATAAAATTACCTGTTTGTGAGTGAGTGGAAATGTAAGCTGGTGGTTGAAATTGATACAGCATTTATTGACTGTGTGTTCTGTAAAAGGGAAGTGTCACATTGTTACAGTGATTAAATTTGCTATGTTTAATATTTTGTTTTGTAGCAAGCATTTGTGTCACCTCTCCAACTGCTTCAGCAAAGAACATGGTTAATACATTGGAGTTTGTTTGTATTCTTCAACCATCCTGAAGGCAGAGATGACATCATTGATCTATTCCTATATCAACCTCAGTAAGAACACCTATAATTTGTATAAACGTTTAATTGTACTGTACATTACAGCTACGCATAACCCTTTGTAGTCTATGCCCATGTAGATTGCAGTCCTACAAGGTATTATTATTACCTTCATTTCTCTACAAGTTGGATATATTTAACACTATACTTTGTAGTCTATGCCCATGTAGATTGCAGTCCTACAAGGTATTATTTTTACCTTCATTTCTCTACAAGTTGGATATATTTAACACTATACTTTGTAGTCTATGCCCATGTAGATTGCAGTCCTACAAGGTATTATTATTACCTTCATTTCTCTACAAGTTGGATATATTTTACACTATATTTTGTAGTCTACGCCTGTGTAGATTTTAGTATTTTATTGTAATATCTACATGTCTCTACAAGTTCGATCATAGGGCTAATAAACAAACACCATTGTTTCCAGCATTTAAAACAAAAAAAATGCTGCAAATTGTAAATGCCTAAATGGTATTTATAATAATAGATAGTATTTTAGTATGTTTTAGCCTTATTATCAAAAACAAAAATGTTTGCTGATAAAGTTTCTTTACTACTTCTGCTTGTTTTTTTCTTAGTTACTTAAATGCTATACAGACCATGTGTCCGCACATTCTACGATACCTTACTACAGCTGTAATTACAAACAAGAAACGACGACAATACTTAAAAGATCTCATAAAGGTTATACAACAGGTAAGGTTGTCAATTATTTAAAACGGAAAAAGTATGGCTGATTTAGATAGTTACTAGGATAACGCAGAATTGTAAACGTCTTCAATAGTATTAATTGTATAGTTGCTGAACTTTCTTTTTTGACCAATTTTTCACCTGTGTGTATTTTTTATTTAGTTAGTTCTATAACTTTACTAGGATAAGTACCCTAGTTCTGACAAGGCCTAGACTCGGCTGGTATCCCCATATACTTTGGTTTGGGTGCTGTAAAGAGATTCCTCTTTCTCTTTCCCTTTTCACAGCCCTTCAAGACTTTGTTTTTTTACACTATACCAATTTATTATTATACAATAATAATATTTACTTTTGTAGGAGTCGTACACTTACAAAGATCCAATAACAGAGTTTGTTGAGTGTCTTTATGTTAATTTTGACTTTGATGGTGCTCAACAGAAGTTACGGGACTGCGAAATTGTAAGTATAAATGCAGGCTGGTTTAATGTGAATCGTGTACCCTGTTTCCGCAGTCGGTATGTGTCTTATGTCAGCCTAGCCTAAATATTATGGCTTTCAAATTTGATGCGCTCACCATTATAATGTTTTTTGTTTTATTAGGTGCTTGCAAATGACTTTTTCTTAGTTGCTTGTCTGGAAGATTTCATTGAAAACGCCAGATACTTTATTTTCGAAACATTCTGTCGCATTCACAACTGCATCAGCATAAGGTAAAGTCTTTATACATTGATTTCCAAAGTGGATCAGTGTATACAAAATATATGTTTATTCTTTGTTAATTTTAGTAGTTAATCATAGTTATTGTGGATTGATAATCTTGCACTCTGTTTAAACAGTTGTTTTTATTTGTAACATTGTCCACTACACTTTGGGACCGTTATCATAAATCCCACTATTAATATGAATCTATTATTATACATTAAAGCTTGGTTCCCATGGGGATGTAAGTGTAATGCAAGTAATTTATTTATTCCAACTGTTGGTTGTCATTGGTCAACTTACTTGCGCTTAAGTCCTTTCGTTACATTCTAGTGGGAACCAAGCTTAAAGGCACCGTTTCTACACACAACCAATGTTGAATAATTATTGGTATTTTTTTTCAATGATTTTTGATTTTGGGATTTTCAGCACAAGATAGTATACCTCACATCTGACACTATTAATTGTACTGTTGTGCACAGCTTAAAACCCCAATATAGAAAAGTTATTAATTTTGTTGATATTTATCCATTTTAATTGGCTCATATTAATGTATTAATTAATTTATTTACAAACAACAAATTATACATACGTCAAGTATAAATAAATAGAACAAAAGTTGTACGGAAGAAGAATATTTTTCTTCTTCTTCTTTATTGTATCAAACAAAAACAATTTCCAATACAAAAGGTAGCCAAGGTATAGCCGAAGCTAATCAAGCTTGGTACCTTTTATCTTAACTAACTTAAGCTACGAAATTAACAAATAAATAACAGAACTTAAAAGAAAATAAAAATTTGATAACGTCAAAAACAAAACAAAAAATGTTGAATAATAAATAAATAACATAACATAAAGTCCTGTATGTACTATACTGTAAGTATGTAAGTAGTGTACTAAGTTAAAAGAGATATTTATTAATTGTTATCTTGTTCCATTACAACAAAAGGTAAATAAATGTTACTTTGAACTTTGTTTTCAGTATGCTGGCAGAGAAATTAAACATGAATCCGGATGAAGCTGAGAGATGGATTGTAGAACTGATTAGAAATGATGTCAGATTGGATGCCAAGATTGATTCTAAATTAGTGAGTGATTAATATATGATGATATTACAACTTTAAATACCTTCGAACCTCCTTTAAGTCTGTTGAAGTAATTTGCGTTGAGGCGGCCTCATTCAACGATTTCACAGGAAAAAGGACATTCAGGATTTACGTCAAAATATTTTGGATCACTGAAATGTTAATGGCTGATAACAAAAGGGGTTAAAATCAATAATCCAAAGACTACAATAAAGGCCCATTTACACTAGGACGATAACGATTAAGGATAAATATATCAACATGCATTTTTTTACATAAAACAAAAGAAATTAGAAAGGTATTCATTCAGAACTATAGGATAATCATTTATGCTGTCTTTGATAAAAATAATATTTTTTAAATTCCCATCAAATGATGTCATGATAAGTATAAAAACAATAAAATCATTGTATCGTCACAATATTTTTGCTCTTACTAATCATGACGTCATTTGATTGGATGTGTGAAAATATCATTTTCATCAAAGGAAGCATAGATGGTTATTCTATAGTTCTATTTTATATATTTTTTTGTCTATTTGTCATCGATTGTTATCATCCTAGTGTAAATGGGCCTTATGTCTGCTAATAGGTTTAACTATATTTATACAATAATCATATTTAGAATATCTCTATTTAAATTTTTTTTTTCTATAGGGACATGTTGTTATGGGTGTAAAGTCTGTGTCACCCTATGAGCAAGTTCGTGAAAAGACCAAAAATTTAGCCTTCAAGAGCCAGATGTTGGTCATGAATATAGAAAAGAAAGAACAAGCTATAAGAGCAAAACTGTCTGGGGTAAAAAGACTTATTTCTGATATTATCTCCTTTGTTTGGTTCCTCAAAAGCTTAAACAAAGAAAGAATTTGAAGCCTCTCCCTTTAAAATATTTGAATTACTGTATATGTGACATTAAATATAGCCTATTGAACCAAAAAAATATTAAAATATATATATGCATATATAATGCGACATTTATATAGGACTATTTCATGAAGATCAGAGCACTGTGGACTTAGATTCAACAATATTTGTCTCCCCTAAGGGTCACATCGTGTCATCGGCAGCCAAATACGGCGCCATTACGTCTGTCCACGACAAATGTGTGTGAACTAGTACACCGGGGTAACCCCATACTCATCTCAAAAGATGTACTAGGTTCTTTAAAGTGCACAAATATAAATACTTTACATAGTAAATTCATTAAATAAACATTTGATTTTGTTATACTGTAATATGTATTTGTTATAAACAATTGCATTCTGGCTGAAAAACCACCGTAGCACTACTTAAGCCTAGTGATTTAAATTTGGTTTGTCAACCCGATTTTGATGTGTGAATTTGAAAGTAAAATATAATAATTGTTTAATCCACAGGCACCACAATGGGGAGCACAAGATGTGTATTGAAGATGATGTCAAACTAGAAATACAACTACATGTTTCATATGCAGTACAACAAGCAGATAGTTATTGTATTATCTCTCTACTTTTTGTTTCTTTACAAATATAATATAAACATCATATAGAATCTCTACAATTTTAGTAACTATAAAAATAGTTTCCAAATAGTTTAGTTTATAATCATTTAAAACTGAATGTTCAGTGCAAGCATATTTAGCTATTTAGTTTTGTGTATTTATGATGCATCTACAGTGGTAGATTTCACTTTCAGTGTAAAGTTTTGTCTACACTATCAAACTACTATGACAAACTAATTTGATGTGCCTAAATATGGTGGTGATATGCCCAAATATAGTAGTGATATGACATCATCATGTCTATATATGGGCACATCACATTTCTTTGTCACATAAAATTTGATAGTTTAGACAGAGCTTAAGTCAGGTTTAAAACAAGGCCCAAATTAAATAGATCAGGCAGTAAATTACTTGCACATAATATTGTGCCAATTCCATAGTAGTGCTGAAATTATGTTAATCTGATTTGTATTTAAATAAACTATTGTGATTTGTAACCAATACAGGTTTGCTTTATATATACAGTAGAGTACTGACTTTATATAATGGAAATAGTCCAGCAGCTCCATACTACATCAAACACAAGTTCTCCATGTGCTTTAAGCTCTGTCTACACTATCAAAAAGGTGGTAGTGATATGTCATGTCCATATATGGCACATCACATTTTGTCGCATAGAGCGACCGTGCAGACAGACCTATAAGCCGATTCTTTCCACTAGGCGAAATTTGTTCGCGCGAATCGAAAGCGTCACTATGTGTATGCGTATTCAAGTTTCTGTTTTTCATACTCCCTTCAACGAATTCTAGTACCTTTGATTTTTCGCTTCAGCGAAATTTACTAGTTCGAATTGTTTCTACTTTTTGCGAAGCGTATTATTGTGCAACCAATCAGAACTCAGGAAATGAGCTATGACACTTTCATGAGCACTCATGCGAATCGAAATGCTCAGCAACCACGCGAGGAGTGGAAAATCGGCTTAAGTTCATTTGTTTCCTGTTCATTAAAATATAAAACAGTCATACAATTCCACCAAGAAATTTGAAGACCTAAAAGGAAATATGTTAAATACAAACATCCTTTTATTTCAAGTGTCCTTGAGGCATGTGCCATTGCAGAAATAGATAACAGTTTGAGCAAATGGAGAGCCTTGCGAGGCACACTAATCCACGTTAAATATTTTGACCATGTTATAGTATGCTAACTGTAACAAATTTTGGGTTAAACCCATGCACAGGTTAACATAACTATTGTTAACGATTTTGAAAGTTACAATGAAAAAAATATAAAACTACAAAGTAAAGTTAGACAATCCTTTATTTCAATCTTGTTTGAGTTGAACAAATCATACTTTTGAAGTATCTTTATAGTAACAATATTTAACTTCTCACCATATTATGCACTTCACGTGTTAGTATTTATTTAATCTTTTGAAATGTTCATATAAATACAGTAGTTTATATTGTGTTGGAAAACAATTGATTTTTACCAAAACAATAACACACTTTTATTTTAGGAAATTGTATTTGATATTTTGCTTCAAGCTTCCCTGCTCTGACTCAAAATACATGGAAATTTTCTCCAAAAAACTTGCATTGTCAATATATATATTTCTGTTGATTTCGTAAAAGCAGCTCCACATGCGTGGATGATGATAAAAGGTGAAACTATCATTTATTTACAATTTCAATCTATTAATTTCAGTGTATTGCAACTCTATTATGCTGGATACCTTTCAATAAGCATACCATGTCCCTGAAAAAGAAACAAAATGTGGTTAAAATACTATAAATATAAGCTCTTACTTCAGGCCAGGATTTTGGACATAATTTATTAATAGGTAACCTGAATGTTAATTTGGTTTTTTAAGTTAGTGTGTTGGTTTATAAACAGATTAGATGTTGTAGCATTGTTCTTACCAGTCCTCCTGCAGCACAGGCTGCAATCAGTGCAAATTGTCCATCCTCTTTCTTGAGTCTGTTGGCAGCTGTGGTAGCTAAACGAACACCAGTGGCTCCAAATGGATGGCCTATAGATAAGGATCCTCCCCATAGATTGAACTTATCCATTGGTGGAACGCCAACCTAGAAAGAAAAAAAAAATGATAACACAACAAAATAATCCTTGCCATGTGATTACACATGACATGGATTCCACATTCTTATGGTTAAGTGGTACATTGCATGTTAAGGTGGCACAAATTGCACATTCAGGTTTTTGTGAAATAAACATTAATTATTTGTATAATACAGTATTATCTTATCATCAATTGATATTAACATAGTATAATAACACAGTATTATGTTAGGTGATAAGGCATAATATACAGCAGCAGTTACCTTTGTTTTCCTTCCCATTTGTGTTTGAGCAAAGAAATCTGAATCCATGGCTGCTAAGTTTGCAAGGATTTGACCAGCAAAGGCTTCATGATACTCAAAGACATCGATGTCGGACATTGAAAGACCTGCCTTCTCAAGAACTTTTGGAGTTGCATATGCAGGCCTGCAAAATTCGCAATGTTTAGTTATAGCAAAATAAAAGCTTAAAGCTTAAGATTTAAAACCGACAAAAACTCAAACTTTAAGTTGGCTTGTTAATTGCATCTCAGGCCTACTATTTGCAAATCATCATAGTTGATTCTTACCCAAGCAATAGCTGATCTTTAGGGTCCTGTGACACATATGCAAAGTCTCTAAGGTATGCTTTAGGCTTATAACCCATGGCTAAGGCTTTCTCTTCTGACATTATTAAGCATGCTGAACCACCATCACTCTGTAATAAAACAAATTATACAATGCTTTTACTTTGTTAGAAATACTACTTCAATACGTTTTCAGTCTTTTATTCCATTTTTAGTATCTAAACCTTATTTTGTTTCTACGCCACTGATAGCTTTCCCTTTCAGTGTCTAGGTATCAAAGTCACATATCTTTTCTATACTTAAGCTCTGCCTACACTTTCAAACTAGTTTGACACAAAAAGTGTTTTTTTTTTCACATAAAATTTGATAGTGTAGACAGAGCTTAAAACTTGACACCACTGGTAAACAAAAATGCAAGTACAGTACAGTATGGACACACTATTAGAGAGACACATTCTCGCTATACGGAGGATAACGAGGGGGAATATACCTTTAACACTAGAGCCTATCCCTATGACTTTACTTGGCAGGGTTCTACTATATATATATAGCCTTACCAGAAAAGATGAGTTTGCTGCAGTAACTGTACCATGGGGTTTGACAAATGCTGCTCTTAGACTGCTCATTTTTTCCATGCTGGTTGGTCGAATGCCATTGTCACGTTGCACAACTTTACCCTTTCCTGGCACTGTGTAGTCAAGACGATCACTTAAGAGTCCTTCATTTGTTGCCTTGTCGGCCAGAGTGTGTGATCGTAAACCAAACTCATCCTGTTCTTTCCTTCCAATTCCAAATGCTGCACAGAGTCTATCTGCCGAATGACCCATGACCTCATTAGTTGAGAACTCTGCTACAGCAGGCAACTATAACAAGTGAATAAAATGACATGGAAATACCAATACTGTAATAAATAATAGTCAGAACAGTTTATTTGAAAACATATTTAAAAGGGAACAAAAATGCATATATATTTATTTTGTTTTCATCAGTATACCATGTCCCGCATAACTGGCTCAGGCTATATACTAAGCTGCACTGACCAGATCCAATAAGATCGAAACTGTCTACAAAGTGATATATAAATCTATATAATATACAATAGACTGATATAACAGGCTTACCTCAGGTGCAAATGCTGCCATACTTAATTGTCTAGAAGCAAGGGCAAGTTTGGCTGAAACAGACTTTGCCTAAAGAAAAAAAAAAAAAAGTTTTTATGAACTGAAAACATCATCAACATCTAGCAGCAATGATTTTGTCCACTCCAACACAAACGAAAAAAGTTTTTTTTATGGAAAATTATATTGTGCTTTATACAAATACTGTCTTAAAGCACAGTGGACCACAGAGATAATTTAGTATTAAGATATAGTAGAGGACCCTGTCATAAATATTGTAGATATTGCCACCTGTACGATTAAAGTCGATACCTTTTGTTGTGTTATCATGAATTTTCTCATTTGTCTGCTGTGTCTTATCGGTGCATCTGACATAAAGTCAATGCCACCAGCGATACCAGAATCAATCTGTCCCATTGCAATCATGCCCATAACTAGAAAATGAACAGAGCACCTCAAGCTATTATTCATTCAATTAAAAAAGTGTTGGTAAATATTAACTACCATGTTTTGGGTGGAAAATTGACTTGTTATACAGGCTTACATGCAAATGAACATTTAAGTGTAGATTTTGCAGATTAGCTCTCAATACAGTCTGCTCTCTATTATTGTGAACAGATGCTTGTTGCAAGTGTCTTTACAGTTGATACTACTTTTATTTCGAAAATCACAAATAAGAAAACTAAGAATGTTGTGTTTGCTGGTCAATTTCTTATATTTACACAACTTCACTTGCATTGGGTGGTCAGGAATGGTTCACAATTGGCTAATTAAAAAGATGGCTGATTTTAAATCTTTTACACTACAGTATTAATAAGCAAATGCACTTTGAATGCAACTTACCTGATGTAATGGCCTGGTTGGATGATATGCATGCCATTGTTACTGTATGTGCTGGAATCTTTTCAGAGAATCCAGCTCCCAATGCAGCCTATACATAAATACAATACAAACTTTATGCATCAACAAATGTGATGTACCCATACATGAACATGATGATGTCATATCACTACCATGTTTGGACATATCACTAACATATTTAGGCACATCATACCTTTTTTGTCAAACTAGTTTGATAGTGTAGACAGAGAATGATTATAGAGTGAAACCATTTTGAGCTACCCCCATTTTCTGTTTTTTTTTCTATTATATTTTGGAATCTAACCATCATTTGGAAAAAAATATTATGAAAGAAGAATTTTGGGACACTAAAGCCAATGTACAGCTTACCTCTCTTGCTACATTGCTTGTTTTAACCTCTTGAATGACAGTTCCAAAGCATATGTAATCAACAGCATCTACAAAATAGGTGCTCTCAAATTTAATACATTTGCAAATATCAATCATGCAAGGGAAAATTTCAGTAAATCGAGCATAACATTATAGAATTTTTACTCAATGGTATAGGAAGTTTCTATACAGGGTCATCTGGGAGAACAGTATTGTAATGAAGAGGTCACCCATTATAAAGGTGAATATTTAAAAAAAATGACAGTAGTTAATGAAGATTACAAAAACTTACCCTTTGGTATATTTGTACGTGCCACAAGTCCCCTAAAAAACAAGTACATTTTTTTTATATATTTTTTTTAAAACCTAAATTAATTATCACTTACAAATGTATTTACAATTGCAAACAATTAGTGGCGTAACAAAGAAATTCTCTGGTGTTTACAGTTTTCAGAGAAACTATTAAAAAA
Organism: Antedon mediterranea; assembly: GCF_964355755.1. NCBI lineage: Eukaryota > Metazoa > Echinodermata > Crinoidea > Comatulida > Antedonidae > Antedon > Antedon mediterranea. The sequence goes on from NC_092675.1 coordinate 24,074,275, forward strand.
AATGTGGTTTTTTGTCATGACCTTTTCATGTGAATTTGTTTTAAATTGTTTTTCATATTAAAATTTGTTTGTTGTATTTTGTACCTTATGCCTACATGTTAGTGTTAGTGTAATATTGAGATTACAAAATAAATCTATGTACTAAAGTACTGTAAAATCCACTTGTCAGTTACAAGAGTCATAATGGAAATTTAATAGTTACTACAAACTTACTCTAAAGCTCCTCTTGCAAGATCATGAGGCATCAAGTCTGCATAACTAAAAAATAATAAACCTTCAATTTAATATATAAAATAAAAAATAGAGAAAATGTAATCAATTCCAATGTTGGCTAAAATGTACATTTCTACAACTACAGTACTACTACTATATACCTACAGACGTATATACAATAGTATAATTTTATTATATTTTCCAATAAAAGTACTCGCGTTCCCCGAAGTAGGGGTATAGCCTCTAATCCGACACCACCACTTATCAAAGGAAACCCCGTAAAATCGATGGACAATTATGTTTTACATTACAATGGCCAATATCTATTCAGACACTCATATTAAGGAGACACTGTTGGGTACCAAAGTTGTCACTTAATAAATGTTTTACTGTTAAATTATTTATTATGCATTCCTGAAAGAAAAATTTGAAGCACATTTAACTATTTTATGTTTAAATCAAATATTCAGTTGCTAGAGATATTATCGATTGTAGTTTCTTAAACTTAAAACACTCTTTAAAAAAATGTCAATTCCATGTCACTTTTGTTTAGAAATTTTTTAATTGTTATATACAATAAAAGATGTATATTAAGGAAATTGTAGACCTACTCTGTGCCAGACATCAGGAAAGGTGTTCGAACTCCTTCAACTAACACAATGTTCTTTCCATTTGGTTTAGATACTGTTTTCTTCGCTGCTGCATTATGGGTTATTGACGTGCTCAAACAACGTAGACCATCTAAAAACAAATTTTTAGTTTTACTTACAACTTGTTACTTTTTGCAATGTGTGAAAAAAAAGATATTAATTAAGCTTAAATAAAGTTAATAAAAGCCTTTTTAAGTAAGGAAAACCTGTTTTTTTTTTATTTAAACACAATCATTAGCCTACCACAAATTTGTACATTTACTATACTCTAGTAGGCCTACAAACGGCTCTCTCCCTCCCTCCTGTACACTAATAAATTCTAGGACCTCCTATACTACTTGCATGCCACAACAATCATAGCTAGAGACAGCGCCATTCATTTGGTTGAGGAGGCCGCTGGACTGGAATCAGTCAGGCCGCTGAATCGCCGACCCGGCCTAGCTTGCTTAGACATTTTTGCCGGTTTAAATCAATAAACAAACTATGAAACTAAACACCCACTAGATTGAATATGTCCGGAAAATCTTCCTATTGTGGAAATAAGCGCCATTGCTTATATATATAGATATATTTTTTGTTATCAAAGAAAGATGAGAAGATTAATCATGCGCCGCAAAAAACAGTTGTCTCTCTCCCTCGATTTCTCTCTTTTTTTTTAAAGGTCAACCTTTCTGGTCATGTGTGGTATAATTTAATATTTTAGCGGAATATAACAAATAAATCAGAGCATTCTAAACAGAATATTCTTTTCTATATTAAGTAATAAATAATTAATTTTTTAGGCTCTATATTTCCTTTAAAAAATTACGAAAACTTCAATTGAAATCAGTGATTAAAAAACAAGTGTGCACATTTTGAAAGGTCAAACAGGTCATTCTCTTTAAAAGTCGGAAACATGGCTACTCTTCGTGGGTTTAGAGCTCTAAAACGAATTTCCTGTGGCAAATTATCGATGTCCACAGGTTTGTTTTTCTAAAATCTTTTTATAATAGTAACCTTTAATAATTAATAATAGTTATTAACTTTTTCAATTATTTGTTTGTGATGAATATGACACATTAATGTTGCACCGGCTTATAATGAAGTGGTTGATGTCGTCATGATGATGTCGTCGGTAGGGCTAAATTAAGCTACCACACTGGACTGGCACTTGCTAGGAGCCGCTTGTTGTTCGTTCCGGCCGCCGTGGTTTAATTCCGGCCGCAATTCACTCCGGTACGACTATTGAGTCAACTATTTCAGCATTGTTATTTATGTTGACTTGTAATTAATATATGAACTGTTTTTCTTTCAATTCTGCAATTAAAGATAGGCCTACATTCCCTATAGGTCTACAACAATTTTTGTTTTTGTAAAAATAATTCATCCTAGCTAGGCCTAGGCTCTAGCCTAATTCTTATTTATTTATTAAAATTAATATGTGCAATTTAAATATTTTTCACAATTTTAATCAAAATACATACTCAATTCAAATTGCACAGAAAATTTAGAATTTCGCAAAGTATGTCAGTATTATTAATTAATAAAACTAAAGCTAGATAACCTTATGCACTTGTCAATTGTATGACTCACTATACGACCCCCGGGAGAGGTGCGTCATGGGTGCGTCATTTACAAATAATTACTGACGCAGGGGTGCGTCAAAAAACCTAGATGGTACGTCACATCAATGAACACGGTGTGTCAATGTCTGTCACTTTATCACCCACCATATCATAAACAACATGGTCACAGTGCGTCAAAATGGGTGCGTCATGGTCACCTAAAGGTAAGTCACACGGGTGCGTCATGGTATTCAAAAGTATGACGCACATCGGACAAATGACGCACCTCTCCCGGGGGTCGTATAGTGGGTCATACAATTGACAAGTGCATTACATTGATAAAGCAAATAATATTATTTATTATCTACAGCTTTTTTTCCTATAATCGATGACAAACAAAAGTATGCTGCACCGTTCTGCACTTTCCTGCACTGCATTGTTTTTTTTATGGAAGATGTGTTCATTTTCGTGAAAAAGATGTAACTTAACAGAATAAAATGTTATAAATATAATTAAAACGATTGTGTTTTTAAATTATTATTATTCTTTATTTTTTCCAATATAAAAAAATAGAAATTCCTCTTGTATACACTGCAGAGATAGTAGGGAGGTTTCGCAACCTTACGAATACGATAACGAAAACAAAAACGGATACGTCATACATTTGTGAAACTTTTGAGCTGATCCCCATTTCATATTCGTAAAGCGTATTCGTGTTGACGAATATCACCAGTCATATTCAGAACTACAAAACAAGTATAGTTTTTGATCTATTTTGCATTTGAATCAGGAATGATTCATGATTATAATATAATTATAGATTTATTGAAAGTAATTTACTAAAGTAATTTACTAAAATGCCAAGTCAATTTTGATAAATAGCAGTTTTTAAAGTCCTCACTCGCTTTGATGTTACGCTAGGCCTAGGCAGCCAAGCACCAAGCAACACGTACCTGCGCTTCGCTCAAATTTACCGCAGTCATATTTTGGACACGCCTCAATATTTCGTTGCCATGCGAAACAGATTTTTTTATGGCTTACGAAAACGAATACGTGTGCGTGACGTATCCGTTTTCGTTATCGTATTCGTAAGATTGCGAAACCTCTCTAATAACAAATATACATACAAAATACAAATCAATATAAAATCACATATGAAATATCAAAAAGTCTACAATCCAGGTGTTCTCTCCATGAGACGATAAATTAGATAGACAGCAAAATTAGGCTAAAAGTCGCTCAAATTCTGTATGCACAATCTGACGCAAACTTGAAGCTGGACCAGAGCAGCCTGTGTAAAAGGCCATTTATACCATAGACTATACAGACAGTAGGTTAGGTATAGCTTAAGGTTAAAACTACTTTTTTTACATTTATTTATCAAAGAAACAAGCAAGTTATTCCTTGTGCAACCATTTTATTTTGTGTATATCGTCAAGGCTGAAATAAACAATTTTAATGTGGTGTAGTAATTTTGTGATATAACTGATAGTATTTTAGTGCCATGAATATGGAGTTCAACTATTTTTTTTTAGTTGCAAATATGAATCATTGATTCATGATGGCTAATCCAGTATGCAGTCAGTCAGTCAAGGGCACTAAGCTGATTTTTGTCTGTATTATTATTTAATAGAAAAAAATGCTAGTACAGTGGAAAAATAGGATAATAATAAATTAATAAACTTTTCAATTTTTTTCAGGCTGTTCTGCAAGGAATTTTTCACTTTCCACTGCGGTTTCTGGTAAGTAAATCTTGCAACCACTTCTTAATATTCATGTAATTATTTTTTATTTTTTTAATGTATTAAATGTTTCATTGCTTACAAATGAACATGTAATTGTGCTGTTTCATACAGTACTAAAGCTGGAATGATATTTCTAATAAATGTAATAGAAACTAATCCATTAACAATTATAAAATACAGTTTTATAATGATTAAAGGTTTAAATTGATTTGTTATAGCACGAACACAGTTAAACTATGAAGTGAAAGATGATGTGGCAGTTGTGCGAATTAATCAACCAGATTCTAAGGTAACCCAAACTTTAAAATGTAATTTAATATACACCCAATCTTGTAGAGAATTCTCCATAAGATCAATTTTCGCTGCTACCTAGCCTGCGATCTAGCCTTCTATCTTATAAGAAAAATCAGATTCTTTCTCTACCAGTGCTCTAGGTAACAATTATAGGTGGGGCATAACGGGCACATGCACACCAAACTTGTACCTTGACATATTAACATCGGCAAGGGTTCAAGCCTCACTCGCTCCATGGTTCTGGTGGTAGAACGAGTCTTCTTGGATAAGGACTATAAACAGTAGTCCAGTGCACACACAGACACTTATCATAACTCATACTGTAAGGTGAAATAAATAAATAAATAAGGTGAAATAAATAAATAAATAAGGTGAAATAAAACTCACTAAATAGACCTTTTACTGTGCAATAGAATTAATAAATACTAAATCTTAAATAATACACTTTTTTAGGTTAATACATTGTCAAGGGAATTTAATGCTGAGATTGAAGAGGTTATGCACGAGATATGGGCCAATGATAGTATAGCAAGTGTTGTGCTTATCTCATCTAAACCAGGATGTTTCATTGCTGGAGCTGATATTAAGTAAGCAAAACAATTAATATAAATCTAGTTTTTGGCAAATCTTTCAATGACTTAAAGAATCAGTTTTTCCCTGTGATTTCTCACACCTCAGTTATGATGGAAAAGTCTTTGTGATGCCATGTGTTAAACAGTACTGATGTTGGCATTATGCTGTAAATACAGTACATACTGAGTAAAATTTATCATTGTTTTTTTAGATCTTAAAATCAATTATGGGCATAAAAAAATATATCTTGCATTTGATTGTTATTTTCACGTCTATTTTTTTTTTATTTTGTAGTTTTTCATTAAAAAACAACTTGTAGCTATTACTGAAAATTACAATTAAATGTAAATTATACAATTTTTCAAATTTTGTGATTTTGAACAAAAAAAATTATAATATTATTTATAGTATATTTTCAATATTAATATTGGCATTGCAATTGCTAATGATATACCAGTATATTTGCGATTGTCACTATCATTTGGAATATGTTAAAATAAAACAGGGTAGTGTGGATACATATACATGCCTATTGTACATGGATCATTATTAATTCATTTTACAGGATTAAAATGTCTAAATACAAGGGTACCATTCTAATGAACAAATTAATACTATTACAAACAAGTTTACATTGTTGAAATTATAATACATAATTCTTGAATTGATTAAAAAGTTGATGATAAAATATGGTACTACACTGAATGAAAATATTTTGTTAAAATCTAGATGCTATTTGTTAAATTTAATATACTGAAATGAAAACTACTGCCTAGTATAATTTTATCATCAATATCAATCAATCATTCAATTTGACATTTCCAAATTACATTAAAAAAAATTATGTTTTTAAAACATTATTTCTGGTAATGAATAGAATTATCAAGTTACTTTTGAAATTAATTAAATATAAGACACACTCTTATATATAATTAGTATCCTACTGTGTTGAAACATTCAATACTTTGCTAATATAATGAGACTACAAGTTTAGTTAAGATAGTGGTGATGTTAATATATAAAGTATGTAGACCACTAGTAAAACTGTAGTTTTCACATATTTTGTAAAGTGCTAAACTTATTTACATCAATTTACATTTTGTTTCCTTTCTTCGTACAGCATGTTATCACGATGCAAGACTTCAGAAGAGGTTAGTAAATCAAGACTCATGATTGAACCATTCAAACTAGTAGTTCGTTTGTTTTTCCTTGCTACTGTAGTCTAGCAAGGGTTGATCTGCAGGACAATTTCTTTTTTTAAAACTTTTTTTTTAAATTTTATGGGTTCTTCTCACTATCATTCTTCTATTAAAGCATGATACAGGATGATTTGAAAAATGTATTTAAATTATACAGGCTCACTTGAGACACACCCGGCCCACGACAGAAATAAACATCACAAAATAGTAGAAAGAGCTTTTTCTAATGAAGCATATTGAATATATAAAAAATGTTTGTTTGTATTAAGTGAGCATATTTTATATTTCAGGTTACCCAACTATCACAAGATGGCCAGAAGCTACTGCAGCTGGTTGAGGACAGCAATAAACCAGTCGTGGCTGCAATCCATGGTAGCTGTATGGGAGGTGGCTTAGAGGTTAGTCTAGACACAATGTTCTCATCTGAAACCAATGGTTTTAGTTGATCCTGTTGACATATTCTCATGCTATGACACTGAACAGTTAAAAAAAAAACAATGATGGTTTAATGATTTTGACTGCTGCTTGAAGAACCACTAGTATCGTCAACAGAAAATAATAAAAACAAAATCACAAGAGTCTGAACTTTTGAAAAAATGGATGATATGAAAATAGATTTACTGCTAAAAAATCACCACCTTTGAACATGCTCATTAAACAATCTCAACAGAAAATTTACAGAAAGAATAAATATAATTTAACTTCAATGTTAATTGTTTGTCCTGTAGGTTGCGATAAGCTGTCAATACAGAATTGCTACAAAGCATCCAAAGACGGTATTATCCGCTCCAGAGGTTATGTTGGGTCTTTTACCAGGTGGAGGTGGTACGCAAAGAATTACTAAGATGGTATGATGTTTTTTTATCTTCATAATTCCAAATATGCATACAAAAAATAGTCTTGTTATTGTTTATGATTTGTTGGAAGGTAGCAAAACAATTATACCTAGAAGAGAGATCAATAGAAGAGCTTTTGCTGTGATTAGTGTAAACAAAAAATCAACAATCAACGTTTGTAGCCTACATATGGAGTATTTTATATGAGATTTTTTCTCACCATGTTAAAAAACGAACACTGTCAAAATGTTTATTTGTTAGCTAGGCTTAGTGTATGGCTTTGAATTGTTATAAACATTACATTTGTATTTGAATATTATTTATGTACCTAGGTTGGTCTTCCTAGTGCGTTTGATATGATGCTAACTGGAAAGAACATTCCAGCTGATAAAGCCAAGAAGATGGGATTAGTCGACCAGCTCATTACTCCTATTGGTAAGAAATGACAGACTTGTGCTATCACAACATTTAAAATATTAAACCCTAACCCTCTAAATAATCACTCTCTAAAGAAAGAACTGCAATTCTAGCTTAGCCTATACTTAGCATAAAGTACAATAATGTCAGAGTAGCGCAAACACTTGACCAGCTATGTGAATATGATTTTAAACATTTTTAAATGTATTCATGTTTTAGGAGTAGGGTTGAAGTCTGCTGAAGATAACACCATGTCATATCTTGAGGAAGTTGCTGTACAAGCTGCTAAGTACGTAAACACAAAACAAAATCTGTAGTTAGTTTGTTTGTAATTTCAAAACCAAAATTTAGAAAATCATGACTTTATCAACTTGACAACAAATTAAATGATTTCATATAAATTGTACAAAGACTAATTATAAAGCTCTGTCTAAACTATAAAACTAATTTGACAAAGTGAGATGTGGCCAAATATGACAGTGATATGCTTAAATTTAGTAGTGATTTGCTTAAGTATGGTAGTGATATGACATCATCATGTCAATATAATTTGGGCACATCACAAAGTATGATAGTGTAGACAGGTCAATGTAGAGCCATTGCAGATGCTAAAATGATTATCCTAATTTATTTTTTGAAATTTTTTTTTCCAGAGATCTTGCTTCTGGCAAACTCAAAACTGAGAAACCTAAGTCAATGATGAAAAGTAAGTCTAAAATAAATATGGCTGGTAATTTGATGATAATGCTCATCTTTATTAACTTTTAATGGAAGCATTTTGGTGCAAAAAAAAGTTGCCTTTTATTGTATTGGAAACAATTGCTATTTGTGAAATATTGAAATGCCTCATCATTGTAGGGAAATATCAGTGTAATGTTAGTTTTACAACCTAAAGATTGCATTATTATATTAATTGTACAAATGAAACAAATTACTAATTTTGGTTTTACTTTAATAGACATAATGGATGGTGTGATGGGACTTGGTTTTGTACAAAATCAAGTGTTTAAGAAAGTACATCAAACTGTAATGAAGATGTCAGGAGGACTCTATCCAGCTCCATTGAAAATTATAGATGTAAGCTTGAAGTTGAAATAAGCTCTGTCTTATGTATTATTAATTTATTCGACGCTATCGTCGTTGAGCGTTAAAAGTTCAACGACGATCGTTTGAAAACGATCAAGTTGAAATGATAACGATAGCGAGTACCTTTTCCTGTAAATCGTTAACATTTCAATGTTTACGTAGGAGATCGCTGATTATTAACGATAGCGTCGAATAACGTCGAGAGGAAAACAGAAAAATCTCAGAATTATATCAACAAATATTAGTAATAACAACTGTTGTAATTTGTGTGATTTGTTTAGGTTGTAAAGACTGGAGTTCAACAAGGTAGTGACGCAGGATATCTAGCTGAATCTAAAGGTTTTGGTGATCTTGCTATGACAACACATTCAAAGGCTCTGATTGGACTCTTTCATGGTCAGGTGGGTAGTTATACAATACAATGATATTTATTCTGAGCAAACTAAAGATTTGTCTATCGTGATAACAATGTAATATTTAAAGTTTTGAATACTATAAATATTATATGCAATATTATAAGTCACCTAGAACATTGCTCCCTAGTGTTTGAGAGAGAGGGAAATGTTATGGGAGTTAAGGTCTTACCTGAAAAATACAAACACACCTAGAATATCAGATTTGTATTGTGGTACCTTCTGCCAAATGCAAGGCCATATCCAGCATGAGGCATACAAGGTGGTAACCACAGCTGATCGTGCTGGTGTTCCTCTGTATAGCTCCATCTTTACCCCGTCTTTTTAAAATAAAAAAAAGCCCTGAGGAATATGCATGCAATTTTAATCATGATATTTATTTTGAATAATAATAATTATAAGGAATGATTATTTTTATTTTTTAGACAATATGCAAGAAGAATAAATTTGGTAAGCCTGCAAAAGAAACAAAAACATTGGCTATTCTAGGTGCTGGTCTGATGGGAGCTGGTATTGCTCAAGTTACCTTAGATAAAGGCGTTAATGTACTGTTAAAAGATATGAGTTATGAAGGCCTAGCCAGGGGTAATCAACAAATCTACAAAGGGTAAGATGAGTCGGACTTAATACTGTATATGCCCTGTGGGGGTCTGGTCATTACATTTAAGGTGGGATTGTAATTGAATTGTATTAACAATGGAATTGACAAGCTTGTGTCTCCATATTTTGCACAAATTGGCGGGTGAAATTGTACTCAAACTTGGGATTATACTCTTTTCATATACAGTAATTTTTGCTGTTCAGGCCTAATAAAAGATTTTTTTTCCTATTTAATGTATCATAAATAACCATTGGTAGTGAGATTTGATTTGATGAGTCTATTTTTACTATTTCATTTACCCTTATTTTTTTTTTACTTCAGACTCAACACTAAGGTAAAGAGGAAGAAAATTACAAGGTAAAACAACATTTAATAGATTTAATAAGGTGGTTTCCATCAATATAAATGAGGAAAGATATATATGCTCCCTTGAGGGATAGTTAAACCTACTGTAAGTGGACACCATCTTTTCCCGAAAACTACCTAAAAATATTTTTCAATTGATTTGTTTCAGTTTTGAACGTGACCAATTACTGTCACATCTCAGTGGACAGTTAGACTACACAAACTTTGATAAATGTGACATGGTCATTGAAGCAGTTTTTGAAGACATTAACATAAAGCATAAAGTAATAAAAGAAATTGAAAAGGTATGGTAGACACTATCACTTGTTTTATAGTTAATCCAATGCTGAATTTATAATTTATTTTAATTATTTATTTCAACACTAAGCTTACGTATAAAATGTTCAATGTCATTTTGAATAAAAATTAAAGATATATTTTCATATACACAAAAAACTAAATTATAAGTCTAATCCCAACTACAGTATTTAAAAAAATAATTGTCTAAAACACTACAGTAATTTATTTAAATACAGTTTTCAAAATCATTCCACCAAATTAAAATTGCATTAAATTGGTCATGGGGAATTCTAAAGTCACTGTTATATAGACTTCTTTGTTGGTGTCTATAACCTGGGTTATTTTTACAATCATTAGTAGGACATTAGTAATGATGCATACATTAGCATTGTATGTTTGAGTATTTGGTTAAAATGTTTGGGTGATAAAGAAGAAACCGTAAAGATATTTTTTGGATGAATTATTTATATTTCAGGTTATTCCAGAGACGTGTATCTTTGCATCAAACACATCTGCACTACCCATCACAGAGATAGCAAAAGCAAGTAAGAGACCTGATAAGGTTAGTAGTTAAACATTTGACATATTCATATTTTACAAATGATATCAAAACATTACAATATTTCTGTAGGAAGGGCGTAATCAGGCTTAGTTGGTGATCCAGCAATAACTGATCATGTTCACGTTATCCTCATTATTAATACTGTTATCATAAAATGGTTCAATTTATTTATAGGTTATAGGTATGCATTATTTTTCACCTGTGGATAAAATGCAGCTATTAGAAATTATCACAACAGACAAGACATCAAAGGATACAACTGCTGCTGCAGTTGATATAGGCCTGAAACAAGGCAAGGTTATCATCACAGTGGGAGATGGGCCTGGCTTCTATACTACTAGGATCTTAGCGCCATTCTCTGCTGAAGCAGTCCGACTCATGCAGGTATAAAGAATTGTTTTTCTTTTTGTGAATGATCTTTCAAGACTTTGTACTCTTGCAAAACAATACCCAATACAAACATTACTATAGTTGCTTTGTTGTTGAATGGTGATTGATATCCCAAAATATAATGAACCTGGGAATGTATGCTATAACTGTCAACTGAAAGAGAAACCTATTCTTGTATTATTTGTTTATTTACCAGATAAATAATACATTAAATAACAACACAAATAAGCTAATTTGGCTACCTATTGACTCCTGTATAAAATATAAGATCCTTTTACTAACATTTAAAGCGTGCTACTTCTTAAACAACCTACTTATCTTCTTGATCTTCTTTCCTCCTACACCCCTCGTGCTTGTCTTCGTTCGGCTGATCAAAACCTACTGGTTGTTCCTAGAATAAACACCAAATCTTATAGACAAAGGTCTTTTATGTTCTCTGCTGCTTCTCTTTGGAATTCTCTCCCTTGACATATTACTAAATCAACATCTATTGGTATTTTTAAAAAGAACTTAAAACGCATCTTTTTAAAATCTAATACAAGTGCCTTTTACTTCGGTTTAATTGATACTGGCACAATACAAATACCTACATTATTATTATTAAATTAATTTAATGATAATATGGAATAAACTAAATTTAAAAACAACAATAATAATAATGAAACAATAAGTAATTTTTTTTATTGAAATTAATTGAAATAAAATCTGTATCAAATTATAGGAAGGAGTTAGTCCAAAGAAACTTGATCAGCTGACCAAGTCCTATGGATTCCCAGTCGGTGCTGCAACTCTTGTAGATGAGGTTGGAGTTGATGTTGCTGCTCATGTAGCAGAGGATCTAGGAAAGGCTTTTGGTGAACGTTTTGGCAACGCTGATGTTGGTGTACTCAAAGATATGGTGGCCGCTGGATTTCTGGGTATGATACTCTTTCTGGGTTTAAAAAGAGGGTTGTTCTGCTTCCACACTGTTGAAGTGGGCTTATTATCAAGGTTGTTTTTTTATAGTAACAATAGAAACTTTAAAACACTTTCTCTACAATGCGTTTACTTTTTAAAAAATAATGCATATAATTATATTACCTTAAAATCAATAAACCAGGTCATTCCTTGTCTTAAATATACGTTTCATGGGTAATTATGATAAAAAGAGAGAAACAATGCACTATCTAAGTAGCTTGCGTTTAATGTCCTCTCATAGATGGTCTTGGGCCTAGCCTACCTGCATTTTAAGGGCATTTAATTATTTGTCTGTACTGCATGCTCATTATTTTATTTTGTTGAATTTTTAATCAATAAACCAGGTATACTTATGTTTAAAAGCATTACTGTATCTTATATAATATTTTAAATAACTTCTTATAAACCCTATTATATTATAACAAAATCGATTGTTATTCTGCTCAAATATTCAGGACGAAAGAGTGGAAAGGGATGCTATGTTTACAGTGGTTCTAAAAATCGTGAAATCAATGAGGAAGCAGAGGCAATCATGAAACGGTACTTGATAGAACCAAGAGGAGCCAACTCAGATGAGGACATGCAACTAAGATTGGTATCAAGATTTGTTAACGAGGCTGTACTTTGCTTTCAAGAGGGCATTTTGAAGACTGCTGTAAGAGCTCACATTTATTAAAAAGTAATAGGAAAAATCGTTAAAAATTAAATAAAATGTGTAGTTATTAAATTATTGTTATATTTTGCAGGTTGAAGGAGATATCGGAGCTGTCTTTGGCCTTGGATTTCCACCTTTCCATGGTGGTAAGTTTTTAACAAATTTAAGACTATTCAGCTCAATGTACTATCTAGCATGGTTTCCTATTACTGTAGATTGGAAGGTTTTTTTAAAGCATGACCAAACTGTATGGTTGCTATAATACATCAAAATGTAAATCAAACTGTAAAGGGTGTTGTTAAATAATTTGGAGAAATTTATTTAGAGATACTTATTTAGAGATGGTAAAAATAAGTATGTCATGGTATTCCAAAAAGAAAAATGCAACTCAATATTTTACTTATTAATCAATTTATGGAACAATGTAGTATGTTTAATAATTTCTTATTAGTATCTAGAGCCTAAATTCTGTATTAAAGATTATAAATAGATAAACATTATCTGGATATTTTTTACATTTATGAAAAATTTTGGGTGGTGTTTTAGCAGGAGAGTGGGAGATGACACGGAATATCGAGAGGCTCTCGCTATTATTGTTGAGAGTTGGGAGGCCTATGTTATAAATATGATCTACTATTTGCCTTACTTAATTTTGTTATTAAATTGTATTTTATCTTGTAGGTCCATTCCGATTTGTAGACACTTTTGGTGCTGACAAACTGGTTGCCAAAATGAGAGAATTTGAAGCCCTTTTTGGAGCGCCTTTCACACCTTGCCAGCTGCTCCAAGATCATGCAAAGGACCCAACAAAGAAATTCTACCCGTCCAACTGAAGTATACCGGACATACAGTGATCATATAAATGCATAGAAATGATGTTATTGCATTTGATAATGCAATGAACCTTGAGCTTTCGTGAAGAAATACATTTGAGAAAGAGGAAATCCCCAAGTACATGTTTATAAATGAAAAACTATTAAATTGTTATAATTTATGGCACATTTACCAATGATTTTGACTCAATGGATAAGGATTTGTGTGAACAATTCTAGCAACAACCTAATTTGTTATTGAAATAGTCTTCTGCAATATAGAGATGTGTGTGTATATAAACTATAAACTAATAAACTGAAAATTTATTCAACAATGTTTATAAGTAATATCTAAATGCTTAGTAAACATTTGACTTTAGCACAACTCGTAATTGTTGACAACTTTATTCTAATTCAATATACAAATAAAATTTATTATGAAATTTGTTTTTATTTTCATGTTGTTCTACATACATTAAAATGTATTTGATAGGCTTAAATTGGGAATGCTCTGTTCCCAGTAGAGATGCATGAGCAGATGCGTAAGCACAACGTAAATGCTTTGACCAATCACAAGTGATAGATATGTGAACTGTCGTCACTCCGTGATTGGTCAATTTGCTCCTTTTCTTCTCTTTCCTTAAAGATCATTGTTATTTTGTTACTTTCTATCACAAACAGTATCAATACACTAGAGTAGGCCTACCTGTACCCACAGGATTTAAATTTGGGGCTTTTAATGACCTTTATTCAATATTAAAATGAAAACCAATCTAAATTTAATGATTGTTTAGTTATAAATTACTATATATAGGTTTTTATTGTTATTATATTGTTTGCCTGATGTACACAAACAACATTCTTGGGAAAAGTCTATATAAGACTGCAGATGAAATAGTTAAATTAACCCAATTTTTCTTTATAAAAAAATTTCCCCAAATATTTTGTTTTCCCTCAATCTCTCTTTTTTTATAACGTCTTGATAATTTTAACGTCGTTGGCGGCGACGTTCCGTCGTCGTAGGAACTGTCTGTAAACAACATGAATTTTCCCGTTTTCTTGACGACACAAAGTGTTTCTAAAATTGTTTCTTTACCAGTAAGAATTTACCATTTATGTATAGACCTAGGCTTGTAACTGTATTATATAATAATTGTTTCATATTAATTTTATTTGATGACATGTTAAGCCAGTAGGTAAGCTCTTTAGGCCTAGCCTAGCTAGGCCTAGTTTGGTAGGTCGGATTAATAATAGCCCTGCCTGCTTGTCCATGGTCTCTTTAATACTCAATTTTGTGTTAGTCGTTTCGCCCTCTTTCTGGGATCTCTTTGAGTATTATGTATGTATCTTTCCTTTCCATTTATAGTACATTATACCAATCTCCTTCTAGTTGCATAAGTTGATGACCAGTCATGGAAAGAGTAGTGTAGAGTAGAGAGATATGTCAAACGTCGTTTACATAAATACAGTACTAAAAATGGTTTCATTTCAAATTACCCTTTTTTTGTAGAAGGAAGGTGGGCAAATGGTTCTTGCAGATTACCTGGGTTACAATGCTGAAGATTTCCTAAAATTAAAGAATTCTATTCTACTTGATTTTCATTATAATAATTTAATGTTAGCTGTTGATAGTGGGTTTTCTTTGCAACATTCCACTGAAATGTTTAAGCTTGGACAAGAGATGCTACAAGAATGTACAGGTTTGTTATAAAATATTATAATAATAAAATGATTATTAATTGTTCATTATTATAACTGAGAACTCATATTCTGTATTGTATTTATTGCCTACAATTAATTACGCCATATGTTCAGTACTGATGTGTTTAATTTTAAATATAATATTCTACCTATAATAGTATTAATTATGATTATTTAAGGTGTTGAACTACCCCAAGCGATTGAGATCTACCAGGAAAAGGTTCTGCATTTATCAAATTCAATCGAACATGAAAAGTTGAAATTGTTTACAAATCATTTCTTTGGAACATTTATGAAGCATTACAGATTGTATCAGTTTGTTTTGACACAAGGGCAAGAACCAATGTCTTCAGAAGTTAATGTGCATGTCATACCTCCAGTTGAATGTCAACAGCTAAAGGTACAAACACCTCCTTTTTGACAGCTTTTGAAAGGAAAATGAACAAAGGGCAATATAATTATGTTTGAATACTATTAGTACAGTCACATATGTAAGGAAAACTAGCTCCAGCTCGATATTTGTGCCAAACTAGAATTTATTGCCTAACTTTGTTATTCTTGAGTTGCTGAATTAAAAAAAGTTAGGTGCCATTTTTTCTTACCACTCCTTCAGCCGCCATTTAGTATTTCAAAATGGCTAACATTCCACATTCATGGTATCATCAGAAAGGGAATGTAATACTGATCATTTTATCCCATTACGTCCATATAAAACAAGGCCAACAGCCATTAAGTCGCGTGCTACAATGCATAGTGATACCGGACCGACAGACAGACCGACCGACCGACATAGTGAACTATACTGACCGAAATTACTGAACATGTTTAAAAATGTTGAAATGTTTAAAAACATTTATATTTTTTTAATTTACACGTGCGTAGCCTGTCACTTTTGACGTGCTCGTATAACGTAAGTTCGAGTTGAAAAGTAAGTCAAGAAAACAGAAATCGGGCAAAAAGAGTGCGCAATAACATTTAACGCGCAGTGCGCGCGCAAAAATATGCCCACTCATGGCAATTTTGTAAACGCTTAAAATTGCCTGAAATGTACTCTTATTTCATCGAAAATAAATTTTGAAAATTTTAAGCGCGCGTACGCATGCGTTACATGCGCTACGCACGTAATTGTATTGCCATATGATGATTTATGCCCTGAAATTTATGAGTACCAAATTTTATTTAATTGTGATTCATGGTTGTGAAGATATGATTAAAAACGTGATTTCGTTAAATCGTGCGTAGACCGCGTAATTTTTTATTGCGCACCGTGAAAACATAACCACATTGATTCCTGGCCATAAGGAATATACTGTGAAAAATTTACCTAGCTAGATTAAACTGATATCAAGATAAGGTCAGAAAGCGATAAAACGCATAGTGATACCGGACCGACAGACAGACAGACAGACAGACAGACCGACCGACCAACCGACCGACATAGTGAACTATAGAGTCGCTTCCACGCAACTAAAAATGCACAGTTACATAGTTATTTAACAATAAATCAAGTCACGTGACCAATAACTAAAAAATCTCAACTCATAAAATATTCTCCCTATTTAACCCATAAACAATCATTATTTGTATAATTAACTGCAGAAAAAAAATAATCATAAAATGTTAGAGCTGATTTTTAGTCCAGTTCAAGCGTGGCTATACCTTTGTTTTAAAAGCAACTTAATTATTTTGAAGGATGCTAAAATTTTAAATATTTGGGAGTATGAACAAAAGTTGAACATTCTTGAACGTGATGAAGAAAACTGCAAAACAACCTTGAATAAACAAAAGCAGGAAGAAGAATATGAAAGAGAAAGTCAAAAACACAACCAATTTACGGTTGATTCTTCAGTTTTAAACCGTGAGGTAATTCCCACATTTGATTATTATTGTTTTTCCTTAAATTTCAATTTCACTATTGTATTTCAAAATACAGCTGAAATTCGTTTGAACTGTAAAATATACGTAAAATTGTTGTATTAGTCCCATCACAAGATATTTTCTTTTAATTAATTTTTACAATAAATATTACAAAAACTTTCAAAATGTTTTATTGTAAATTGTCTATAGATTATTTCTGAAATGATAAAGAGAGCATCTGAAGCTGAATCAACTTATGAAGAAAAACTTTTAAAATTAGAAGTTGAAGAAGCACATGAAGATTTAGACTACTACTTGCAAAAAACAGCATTACCTAGGCCTGCTGTACTAGGTGCCCCTCCCAGGACTAAAGATCCACCAAAGCTGCCTTCAAGAGGAAAATCCAGTTCTAAGACGGTACAAAAGATTGGCTTAGAACCTCAAATAGCACGAGGTTCAACAAGAGGAAGTAGAAGCAAGGCCAAATAAAGACACTTGTACATTTGAAGCTGAACTTTATTGTCTACTAATAATGTAGTTTACTGTATATAAGCAAAGTAATTTTTATGTCTTTCATAAAAATAAACCATCTTTATATTATTTTTTTCATTTTTTATTTAATATATGATTCAAATTATTTAATTGAAAAAGAATATTAAACATATAATATATTTTTAACCAAATTATCTCATAAATTATAATCTCTTATTTAAAATTGTTTCAATGTTTTATCTGTTTACAGTACATGTTTGTTCTTATCCTGTTCCAATATTAAACATTATTTTAAGGCCACCACTACTAGCTTTTAAAATAATAAATCTTCAATTAAATTACATGCAACTCATCATGACAAGTTTAATTTATTTACGCCTGAAAATATGCATACTAACAAGTTATACACTATACAATGTAAACCTATAAAGCTATTGAATTATTAAGAGACCAAGCCATTTCTAAAGAAACCATTGATACATGATCGCACTAGTTCATTTACTACCCATCCTACAGGCATGACAAAATGGCACAGGACGGAAGCAAGGCCAATTAAAGTATAAATAGGAAGATGCTCAAAATTGAATATAATTATATAATCTGAATAAATGCATATTTTTTTACCTTTTTTAAATATTTTGTTTAAAATGGTAATGAAACGAATGATCGATCACTGTTCTGACAGTCTCTCAATATTGTTGTTTGTTTACTGATCTGACCATCCTTTCCAGAATAAAGTATCTTTCTCATTGGATCACGGCTTTTACCATCTTCTCCAGAAATAAAGAATCTTGCTTTTTGGATCGCTGTTTTACCATCTGATCTCCAGAAATAAAGAATCTTGGTTTTTGGATCGCTGTTTTACCATCTTCTCCAGAAATAAAGTATCTTACTCTTTGGATCATTTGATTTTTTTCATTTATTTATACTGTACAAAAAAAGTATCCAATTTCGAGCTCATCATCTTTAGTTTTAATGTGGCTACTGTTTGGATGTGTGATAACATTTCTTAAACTTGAATTGGAATTCGACTAAACCGAGCATGCGATGGATGCCAAATCCGTGGACAAGCAAGAAGATAAACAAATAATTTATTATTCATAGTTTAATATCTTCGTATACTGGTTCCGAAGTTTTGTTGTTACGCTTAGCAGGGTTTGGCTTAGAATATAACTCACCAACGTTGATATAGTGGGATGTTCGTATCGGTTTTGTTTTCTGATCATTATTGTCGTCAGCGGGAATATAAATTATATTTTCAACGGTACCAACTAGGTTGTCTTCGTCCATTGAATTATCATCTACAACTGTTGACGATTGCTTGTTGACACTGCAAGCTAAGATTGATGAGTCAAAATTACCAGATGCAACCGATTGCGCCTTGATACCATCACAATTTTCAGCTGACTGTGTGTTTACAACGCCAGCTGCAGCCGACTGCTTTCCGACACCACCGTTTATACCTTCAGCTGCAACAAGTTGAGTGTTGATCTTTTGTATTGAGTCCATACAAGGAGTTTTCTTATTTTGTCCATCTGCAATAGTTTCGTATGGTTTCTCATTGATACCCTTTTCTATGTCATTTTCTCCCGTATCATCTTTCACACAGTGTAATTTCTGAACGGGGGTGTTCTTTTCTTTATCAATGACTATCTGTGTTTCGTATATTGCATTTTTGTCAGTCTGTTTTACTGAACTTGCTGGGCACTTATGTTTATCCTCAATATGTATTTCGTTTATTATAATTTTATTGCTGGTCTCTTCTTTTGACACTTTATCTAAAACCAGTACGGTAGATTCTGAAATGCAGCTTCTTTTCTCTTCTTTCGCTAGTTTCTTTCTTTCATCGTCGTTGGCATTGGCTTCCGAAATCTGTGGACAAGACTTAACAGCTTTTGATAAAGCTACACAAACTGCTTCAGTATTCTGCTGCCCATTATCTATGTCGTCATCATCACCCATGTTGATTTTCAATGGCATTTCCTCAGCCGGATAAGGTTGATCATTAGTTTCTGTAAAACATATAGCATTCTGTGAGTTTGAACATATTTGCTTTCTTTCTCTTAAACCAAATGTTTTCAGATCTTTGTCACAAGCTTCGGAATTGTCAATTATTTCTGTTAATTCTTCTTCTGGACTGTCGTTAATAGATTTATTTTCTTCGGGGTTTTCTTCGTCGGATTCATTAATTGAGGGATTTGATTCATCTGGTTTTGGAATATACATGTTCTGTAATTGTTTATTTTTGCGACTGAAAAAAAAAACAGATTAAAATGAGCATGGTTTCTTAATTGCAATGGCATTGCAAACATTACGTCAGTATTATTGTTAAAATGGTAACTATCTCTATCCATTTCTTTGGCAATGGACTGCATTTAAACAGGTAATACCAATGCATTCACAAATTTAATAATTTTTCGTCATACATCACAATCATTGTTTTCTTCATCATTACATTATTAATCATAATTGTCATCATTTTAATCATGCTAAAAGCACTTTAGCTCGCGCTCGGGAAGAAACTATTATGCCTACAGGTTGGTGAATAATATTTACCATTGTTTGCACAAATTTATTGAGAGAATCACGATGATGAAAAATGACAGACCAAAATAAATCCCAACTGAAAGAAAAATGATCATAAAAATACACTTTCTTTGACTCAACACCAACAACATTACAGAGTGTTTATTATCATTTACAAGATTTAAAAAGAAAGAGATACATAATGTAAGTTGATTATAACTCTGATCATCCTTTTAACTCAAAATTCTAAAGATTATTTAAATTTATACCAGACTTTAATTAAATAATTTTCTTTAATGATATCAGTTTCATCCAAAGAATCAATCTAAAACACTGGTTACGTTATTTGATGTCGCATTCATTATTCAGTTGTTATTTTTTCCTATAGTACAATAAACACAATATGTCTACTTTATTTTTGTTTATGTCATGTAATTCACATACCATGTCATGATGTAATCATTCATATTCCTAGAATAACTTACCGACAATACAGCATTTTTCAAAATCTATATAAATAATGAGATGAAAAACAATAAATACAAAAGAGAGAGCAAGGCGTAAATGCAAAAGTCACGGACAGGCATGTGAAATTCCACAATTAGAATTGGGTACAGAATTATAATAAACCGTTAGCTAATTTACTATGCTTAAATTTAAGTTAACGTTAATAAACGTAAAATTTAATTCATTTAGGCATATGAATGATGATTATATTTTGGAAGCGGTAAAGAACGAGAAAATGTTTATACAAATTGAGTACAACACTAATCCTTACCTTGAAATAAAGGGTCCAGAAAACAACAACCTGTTTGCAGGCCTAAAAATAGCAGAAAATAAATTATTTTTCTTCTCTCACATTTTACTCACTGCACAAAATAATAATAATGAACATTATTTCATATAAAGCTTATTTTCTTCCTATTCAAACGATTTTTCTCTCTTTCGTGGGTTTAGCCCACTTTTATTCATTATTCTATTCATGACAAAGGTATACAAAGATTACAAAGTTAAAAAAAAAATTACTAACATGTATGTACAATAATATGGTTAAAAGAGATATCTTTTTTAAAACATAACATAATTGGATATCTTTTAAAACCTAACATAATTGATTATATTGGCACATAACCTCTTATAAAATTTGGCTAACGTATTGAAGCGTTGTTTTTCTTTCCTTCCTTTTCATCTTTCTGTTTTATATAGTAAAACACAATAAGTGTATTAAAAAAAAGTTACTTTTGTATTTTTTAAAATTTTTCTCAATATAGAAGAAAGAAAGAGAAAAGAGAAAAAAAAAAACGAGTTTTCATTTCGATTTTATGAAATGTGATTCATTAATTTATCTTTTACTTTAGCCCATTTAATGTGAGCTTTATTTACATTACAAGCATATTGGTTAGCTAATACATTTCTGAGCTAATTAGATACATATTTGTGTAACCGTACTAGACTGTTATAAACATATTCAATATTCTTTATATTATAATATTATTAGTTATAATAGACGTTATCTAAAAGTTGAATTAATTGCATTTCATTGTTTTCACTACTATTGGAATAAATAGTAATAACATTAGGCGTATTATTATTTTATTTATCTTTTATAATACATAAATTTAGAAATGACAAGAAACACAATGACTGGAATGCTTACCCGGTGGCGACGGTGAATCTGATGCTGTGCTCATGATTTCTGTGACTGTTGTACAATCAACGAAAAACATAATATTCATTACAATTTGATTCATATTATTGCATTTTTGAAAGGTAAATAATAATAACAATAGTAACTAAAATAAAAGTAGTAATACGACAAATCATGTTGCGAATTAAGAGACGTTCACTATATAACTTCCGAATTTAATGACAAAAAAATGAGGTTTCGGGACCATCATAGAATCATTCTCAAATGATGTATGCAAAAGTCGATATTTTGTGTCATTAAGTCAAATCATTTTCTACATCTACTACAGCACTAAGACAGATATATTACTTAAATGATAAAATAATGTTAACCTACTTTTGGATCTTAAGTATTATTTGGATTTCAAGTTCATTTAATTTACTTCAAAGTGTGCTGTAATGCATCTCTAGTATCGCGTTGTATAATACAAATTGAATTAATTGCATTTTTTTTACTATTACAATATGAATAAGAAATTCTTACCCTCTGTATTTGTGCTCCCCATGATTGTTGTGCCGATTGTATTCCCTAAAAACATGATATAAATTTTATTTTATTTTATTTTTATTTTTTTATATTACAATAATATGAATAAGAAATTCTTACCCTCTATATTTGTGCTCCCCATGATTGTTGTGCCGATTGTATTCCCTAAAAACATGATATAAAGCATTTGTTACTATTACAATATATGAATAGATAATAATTGTTATGTTTTATTTAAAAATACATATATAAAGAAAATCTTACCCACTGTATCTGTGCTCCCCGTGATTGTTGTGCCGATTTTATTCACTAAAAACATTATATAAAGTTATTTAAAAAATGCATTCTGACTATTTGTTTTCTCATTTTTAATGTATTTTGTAAAAATAAAACAATTAATTAATCTTTTACCTTACATTATCATACTTTTTAGTATTCAGACAGCACTAAGACAAATATATTATTTGAATGATAAAATAATATTAGCTTACTTTGGGATCTTTAAGTATATTATTTAGATTTCAAGTTCATTTAATTTACTTCAAAGTGTATCTTCACATTCGCGTTGTATGATACAAATTGAATTTATTGCATTTTTTAAATTATTACAATATATATGAATAAATAACAATTGTTATGTTTTATGTAACATATATAAAGAAATTCTTACATTTGTTGTGTTCTCCATGACTGTTGTGCCGATGATATTCACTAAAAACATGATCTGTTTTTCTCATTTTTAATGTATTTTGTAAAAAAAAGTAGTTAATCTATTAACTTACATTATTTAGATGTTTGTCAGTGTTCCTTCCACGTTCCGTGTTTATTCTAAAATGATAAAAGAGATTCAAGAATAGATTCAATAAGTCGATAGCTGTAACAAAACTAAATCTTTTGAACACATTTTTAGGGAAAATCCAGATCGATTATCAGAACATGAAACATGTTATTATCTAAAATATCATGGCTCGTTATTAGAGGTTTCAACAATTTGCTGAGGTACAGGTACTTACCAAACTGCGAATTTCGAGGATGGAGTAGATGTCTTGTCACCAGTATTCGGTCTGCTGTATTCAGTTGATTCAGTTTGTTTTAGTCTGAAGGTTTCTATGCTGCAGTGTACAGAAAGTGATACTCTAAACTGTTATGCTCATATTGAAACTATCGATATGCAGATTATGTTTTTAAAACAAATAGACAAAAGGTTTCAATAATATGTTGAGGTTTATAAATATAATGTAATCGTGATTAGGCCTAAACTCTTGCGTTGTTTAGATAGCAAAGTAGCTAGGAGGTGACATTCGCTTAGCTTGTCTGAATTTCAGACAAGTATAATTTTAGGATTATGGGATACATTTGAGAATATTAGGTTATTTTAAAAAGAAGTGGGAAACAAAATCTATGGGATGCGAAAGATTTGATCCGCAAAACCGCGGAACAAACAGCATTGATTCAATCATAGGCCTATATACGTTTTTCAAGATTCTGAATAAAAATTTTACATGATTAGTATTGCCATCGTTCTCATAATACCTAACTTAACTTAACATTGGGAGTATTGAAATGTAGGCCACGTAGTTGTTTGTACTCCTCCTCCCTACACAGAGTTAATACAGTTGTGGATATTTTACTTCGTTTTTTGATCCCAGCAGTTCTTATTTAATGTTACCATTTTAAGTTATTGTAATTAATGTATGCTGTTTTTATTTCTTGAACTGTTTCTAAATAAATTGCATTTTTTACCTAGGTCAAAGGTCAAATTCTCAAAAAGTGCAATTCAGTGACCCCGTACATATACGGGCTTCGTGGGACAGTAAATTACCCTGTCAAAGGGTTAACAGTGCGTCATTTTAAAAGTAATGATAAGATGACGAGAGCATGGATCTCGTCATTATTGTCTACAATGTTTAGATGACGAGATTAGAAGAGACGATCAGAATGACGATTTCTCGTCATATCTATCTTTAGAAAGGATTATCAGAACGGTAGAACTATAACTACTTCGCGGAAGCCATATGAGTATCAAGATTACATATTAGTTAAACTGAAACGCTCAAAGCAAAGCACCTCTCCTACGTTAGATGAAATCAATCAATATGAAAACATGAGTATTGCTGCTCTACCATGACTCATGGTAGGACCCGTAAAACTAATTCTAACACAACACTAAATTAATACAAGGAGCCATCAACATGATTGCCTATATTTCTATAGTCCAATTTTTATATCAAGAAACCAAGGATCAGAAATTTATAAATAGAGGGTTTTATTTTTAAATGAATTGAATTTAATTGGATCAGTAAGTTGTGTTTGTATTACAACTATACATTCCAAAGAAAAGTAAGTAGATATCAGGAAACGTATTTATTTTAAGGCTGAAATAAAATGTATGGTTGTTAACAATGGTCTTGTTATTATTATAGACATTACTCTGTTTTGAGACATTCGAACGTATTGACACAGACAGTCTAAAATCAAGGAAAAGTGACATTACATTACGTAAAAGTGAATACAAGGTCAAGTACTCCGAAACAGGAAATAGGAAAGTTAAGCATTGAAGAGTTGCGCCCTCATATCGTTACAATTGAAGACAATGAATTGAATACACATTATTTTCAAGGAGAGGAAAGTGACGAAAAGTAGTCAGCCTACTATATCTTCCTTAATTCGTTGATCGTACTCCTACTGGTAGTTATTATTATTCTATCACAAATACACTGAATGCACTAAACTCGCGTTATACGTTGAACGACAGCATGTTTTCGGCATTTCCCAAAATATTTCATCAGTGGATAGGCATACACGTTATAATGGGCACTATAAATACTTGCATTGTTATAACAATGCTGATTCCATTTATTAGTGGTAGGTAATTCAATTTTTTTGTTAGTTGATATTTTATTTAATATGAAAGGAAGGCAAAATGAATGAATTGGATTTATCCAGAGAAGAGGGAAATTACAATGTTTGTCCGCACTATTCCCTGGTTTTATCTAATCGAAATTGTTGATTATTTCATATATTTATTTTCTTTTATAATAAAAGTGAATGAAAATGTAGTAAACACACATTTGTTGGTGATGAAGTGAGTTATAGGCCTTAAATGTTGAACATATTCGCAGCCTTCTTGGCTGGTCAATTCAATATTGGCCATTTTCATTGTCGTTTATTAGGCATTATTTTACATCTATAGGCCTACTTTGTTTTTATTTCAATTAAAATATTTATTGGACATAAAGTCCAGACCAACTTGTTGTTCTTACCTGGGGCCGATTGTAGGGTCGTGTGGCATGAATGTCAGCACTAACATTCTTCCATTCATTCGTAGGCCTACATTTATATGCAATGCAACGTTTTTAGTCGCTTGGACGCGACTCTATAGTTCACTATGTCGGTCGGTCGGTCTGTCGGTCTGTCTGTCGGTCCGGTATCACTATGCGTTTTTAGCACGCGACTTATGGCTATTGGCCTTGTTCTTTATATTCCAGAGTCTTTGGTAAAGGCAGAGAAACGTTATTAATTACATTTTTAAAAAAATCTTTTTAAAAATCAATGTTTACAATGTTTACAACTATAACAGGTCAATTTGAAGGAGATGTTCGATTAATGCCGGAAGAATCAGACTATAACTTTGTACAAGTTTACCACGACAGCCAATGGGGAGCAGTATGCAGTGGTCAACAGTGGGATAGGAACGACGGTGACGTCATTTGCCGACAGTTGGGTTAGTATAATGTTAACTTGTTAATTTAAATGTCCTAGTTATATCTTTCTTAAATAGATGTGTTGATATACCTTCATTATGTAAAATATTGTAATTAACAATGATATATAGATATTAGGCTTTTATAAATTAAATATATTTACTTTCAGTATTACCTTTGTATTATGCCCTTACAACTCGTACACTTTATCATTTAGATGATATTGTATTGTCTGTATTATTTATTATTGAAATCAAAATCATAGTAAAAACTGAATTGGATATTTTTCACAATGTATATAATGCATGAAAGCAATAAAATACATATTAATAAAAAAAAAATCATTAAACATCAATAAAATATACACATATGTCGGATTGGTGACACGTATAAATAACCGTATCGTAATTTGTTTATAATATGTTCCAATAATAAAATTAAGATTTTACTGTACTAAATATGACGATGATGATTATTGAAATTCTCTACCATCAGCATAGTAATGAATAATACACTTTAAGTAGGCTTATTGGTGCAATAATCGCAGTGGATTATTCTAAGCTGGTCAACAATGACGAACTGTTACCGCAGATAATACCGTAAATATACAACTGGCCTATGGTGTGCTTTGGTTTGCACAAATCTCAACTTATTCCACTATGAAAATTGTTCACAATGTAAAAATGAAATTTTACCCTAACAATAACTTTCATTCAATACATAAGCAAGAATGCTGCGGGGTCTAAATTAACACACAACCGTACGAGAATCGAGTGAAAATAAACTTTAGTAAATCAGACTATCTATCCTCATCATCAAATAATGTTTTAAATAGTCCCAGCTCCCAGCACGTGCACTTACTTTTTTATTCAGGTCGCAGAGAGGTAAAATTGACTACAAGACATCGTTTCTAGGACAAGAAACCATAATGGAGGAAGATGTATTTTAGTAAATTAATGTTATGCTATTTCTATCTATGTCATTGTGACCCTTCTATAAATTTACTTTAGGACTAGGTAGAGCTCGGTACGTATTCACAGCATATGGACGAGACAGTAACTCAGTGTACAATAGTGTCAACGTAAGTCAAGGGGAGCCCATCTGGTTGGCTGATCTACAATGTAATGGTAACGAAGATCGGGTAGCTGAATGCGAAAGACCAATTGAGTGGGGTTCACGCTCTCCAATATGCTACCGTGCTGGAATTGAATGCTCAAAAGCTGGTGAGTTATGGTATACAATAGAAACTCATTTCAATATTGTTTATATAGAAGTAAAGAAGGTTTGATGAAACTACTTAATCGGAGAATTTATTCAAAACAAACATTTGACCATGGTTCAGAGATTTACAATATAAACCAACTAACATAGAAATCTGCTTCATATACGCAGCATATTTAACTATAATCATATACCGGTATACTTTTGCATTATTTAGCTGTAATACATTTTATCACTCTATTTAATCTTCTAGAAACGTTAAGTCGTTTTTTTTTTAATATTTGAATTTTTTTTCTTTGAGATGATATATATTTTTTTAAACAACATCATTTAATTCAACATTCAATGTCCTGTGAATCATACTCACGAATTCAAAAATATTTTTGTTTATTCTTCAAGCTGTAATTGCACAATATATTCTAGAGATTAATATACTTTTGCTTCATGAGGACAATTGTCCGCAATGAGATCAACTCATGAGTCATCGACCAGTGTATTGTATACATAACTATTGTTGTTATATTATATGCAAGTCAGATATAAATTTTAATCCACTTACAGTGTTCAATCAAGAGATTTAAAATATTTTGGAAACAAAGTAGTATTGAAAGGTTTTTAGGAATTTCTTCTATTTTTTAGGAACAATTATAAATACTATACAATTAGGCCTACATCTTACGTAAAAAACATTGTAGAAATGTAGGCCTATGTTGTTATTTTCAATAAACATAATTATTGCTTTACCAACAGCGAAACCTAAGCATTTGTTGGTTGTGTCAAATCAAATATTGATTAGATGACCCTTAATTTTATTATAACATTTCTTAATAATATTTTAAACATTGTTTCTTATATCTCTTGGTTAATAACACTATTTATTAAAACATATATTTATTTGTTGTGCTTCCAGAGAGCGAAAGTTACAGATACATTGGTTGTTACAACGATAACCTTGGTGGTGAGCCCTTGTTGAAGGGGTATGGATGCAATGTGAACAAAGACCCTAGATGCCATGAATTCGGGTGTCTTAACAGATGCGTTAACAGCCTGATGACAGTAGAGCTATGTGCCAACATTTGCTGTGATGAATTCAAATATTTTGGACTTGAATTTCGCAACGAGTGTTATTGCGGGCAAACAAATGTTTCGTATTACATGTATGGCCAGTCATCTGATGACAACTGCGTTGCTCCATGCAATGGAAACTCCTCCCAGAATTGTGGGAGTAATCAAGAGATAAGCCTATACGAATGTGGTCCCAGTAAGTAACACATCCGCCTATTTCGGGAATTAGAATTATTTATTTGTGATGCGGGCCTACATACCTTCATATTAAGAAGAAGGAAATAAGAAAATTACAATAAGGAGCTGTAATTTAACAACTCGACGACCAGATCTTGAGGATGTCTTTCTGCAAATCCTCTAAAAATACGAGCATGCGCGCGCAGAATTACTTTTTTTAATCAACAAAGCTCCCTAACGTATGTAACCTTCACCCTTTCCTAGAAACGGTACACATGGACATTCAAATAACAGTTTTATAAATATATTATTTGAAAAAAAAAATATTATTAATAATGAAATAGAAAATAAAATGTATTAAAATGTTTGTATTTTGTATTATTATTATTTTTTAGCTTTAATGCCAGATATACTTGAGGAAACTAAGGTTAGTGATGCCACGCTTCCGCCATTATGGGGAAGTTCACCATCCAATAACGGACACTTCTTAAAACCGATAAGTAAGTTATTTTTCTTTTCATATATTACACAAACTTCTCCATTTTCTAAAGTAAATTGTATAGTCCGAACGGGCGCATAAAAGGTAATCCATAAAGATAGTTTGTTTATAGTGGATATGGACTTAATTGTCATCCTGTAATTAAGCTAAATGTACACCAGCTGTGTTAATATTTTATTTTATTTCAAATCCTAATCTAGTTTTCTTGATGTGTATTGAGGTCAGATGGAAGTCTGCTTACATAATGTTAATACTTCGCTTTGCATGTTTTTTTATTTTTTTGTTTGTAAAGCATAATTATTAATCATCTTGTTTGTTTCTCTTTTAAAATAGTTATGTACCTAATTATTGGTGGCGTAATTGGTATTGCTATAATGATTATAATTGTCTATGCTGTTTACATGAGGTAATTATAGTGTAATTTCCAGGTACTTTAAAAAGAAATTATACCACATTGTCTTAGTAGTGGCACTGTGGCTTGCTGGTTGTTGTCAACTATGTGGCTAGACTAAAATTCTGTTATGGTTTTTTAATGGCGTTTTGATTTTGGTCCAGCTCAATTATACGTTTTACTGAAATGCTTATCTTTTTACCAATATTAAGTCGAATGATCATCTAGAACCACAATCTACCCTAACCGAATTATGTATTTCCTGTTGGATGGTGTGTGAAAGCATGTCATGTCAATGTCATGATTTCCGGACATGTTTAATGTCGATCTTTAAAGTTACGGGTAACATAGGCTTACATATAAATAAAATTATACATGACTTATGTTACCCAAAATATTAAGATTCCAGAAATGTATACCTTTCTGCTGATTTCTCAAAAGTCACTCATGTTTGTGCTGAAATTACATTTCATGTTACTCATTGAATTTAAAATACAACATAATTGTTAAATACTTTAATGTTGGTAGTATAATATAGAATAACATTCATATTTTTTGTTATATCTGGAAATAGGAAATCAAATCAATCCCATATGCGGCAAATTGGTAAGTATATTTTATTTAAAGATATTGAAGTATACCATAAACATTGTGTGTTTATATGGAATATTATCAGAATGTGTAGAATAGGATCATTTGTAGCTACATACCTTTCAATGGATTGTTTGGTAAAGATTAGTCTAGAAATAGTAAAGGTACAGTGGTCCAGAATTGAGATCTTAGTTTTGACGTTATACTGCTAACAGACAAACACACAAACACAAATTAAAGACATAAAATAAGAATATAACCTCTTTGGTTGAGGTAATAAAGCCACGGTATTATGGAATAACATGAGAACGTTTGTTTAAATTTCCAAGGAGGTATATCGATAACTTACAACTTTCCATTAATCACACTATTTCGTTTTAGGTGATATATCGATATATTGCGAACCAGATCACATTCAACTACCAAATGGCACAGGAAATGTTGAAAAGTACCTGGAAGCAGAATACAATTTTATATCCGAGAGGCAAATTATAGAAGAAAAAGAGCACATGTATAAAGCGACATTACTTCCAAATGGCGCTATAGCACCTTCAATCGTTAGGACTTCAGGGAGCGAGCCCAATGCTGAAGAGGAAGGAGCAATTGGATACGCCTCAGTTGCTGCTGACTGCAAAGATGACGAATATTGTGTACCAATTATTCCAGCTAAAACTGTTGTGTGCAAAGAAAAGAAACCAGTAGCACCACCCCGACAGTCATCTCTAGAAAAAGGACAAAGGCACACAGCAAGCAACGACCCATTGTATGCTCAACCTAAAAAACTGTTAGTAGGTTTACCAAAGAAAACGGACAGTAAAATCGAATACTACGCAACTTCTGATGTAGTAACGAACGCAGATGAGAATGAAGACATGAGGGATTACCGATATATGTCTTCATTAACGGATACTGGGTACACAAAACTGGATGATCAGGGAAGAGTCGTGAATGAGGAGTACGCGCATATTAAGGACTGAGATGATCAGATAAATTAATGTCTGCTATCACAGACACTGTTATTTGCTTGTATACACCCATTCACAAATAATTTCATGTCACACTTGCATCATATTTTACAAGTAATTTACATATTCAGATACTGTATGTTAACTATAAGTATAGCCATATCCTTTCTACTTGCCAACGGCTCTGTGGACTGAAAACGTGAGAAATGCACAAAGCTCGTTAAAGTTTTATTGTACACACCAGAACAAAGTTGGTTGATGATGAAACCTAACAACTTTAAACAAAGATAAAATGTTTGTTGTTGCGTGCTATATGGTAGAAATGTATAGGCATAGACATCGAAATATGTCAAACATTATTTACAACGCAAATTATTATAGAAACCAAAACCTGAATGAATTGATTAATGAAGATATATACTACTAGTTCTTCTTTGGCTCAGTCAGCAAATAAGACTTAAGGGTTTAAGCAAAATTTTGATTATGATTATGAAGATGCTACTTTGTGTTTGAATTCTAGTTTTACCAGTCTTCAGTTATCACGTATGATAGCCTTAGTTGCATATTTACACAATACACACATTATATTTGTATAACGTTATAAGGAGTGGAATGTATGTATGACTACAATTTCGGTTATTATTTTATATCTGTAAGCCCATTTTATTTATGTCTTATGTTCTCTATATTACTATTCACATTGTTTTACATTTTTTATATTATATTTGTAAAGTTTACACAATTATATCATTTTCATTATTTTTTAATTACTATTTTTAATGTGTATACTGTACCAATAAATACCATAACAAATATTGATATATTGTTTCTGTCAACTTTTAAAAGTATTATAATTAATAAAAGTAGCATTATTCTCAAGATAAATACGTTGAAATTATTATTATTAATAATCAATGTCAATTAATAATATAATATTATCAATTACAATAACATCATAAACATATTTGATTTAAAATAGGCCTACACTATCACAACTTCACAAAAATACAAGCACATGACCGGTCTTAATTCTATCGTAGGTTTGAACAGCAAATACTATAGTCTATACTCACAATGAAAGGACTACTGTATTTATAAAGTCCTTGCGTCGTCGATACTTAAACTCTAGTACTCGTATTTGTTTTCAATGTTCTGTTTTGTATGTACTAAAGGTTCCCATTCCTCCTGTCCAATCTCTTAATTTTCTTCGAAACCTCAAGCTAAGGTAAGATAGAGTAAGAATCATATTATAGTTTTCTTTTTAGAGTAGCCTACACACTGCATTGTAATGAATCAAATGTTTGAAAACAAAAATATTGTTAAAAAATAATTGCTAAATATGCTCTCAAAAATAGATCATATCAAACTATTAGTATTGGGTATGTAACATACGACGCCTAAACGTAAACTATATTATTTTATGATTACTTTTATGAATATGCAATTTAATAGCTTATAATACCCAATTCCTTGTTTGCTTCGATTATTTTCTTATTGTTTGTGTTGTGACGTCTATAGTCTACGCAATGACTTATTTGCATATTTTCCACCTGTGGGTTGGTTGAAATAGACGAGGTATTTGTACGTACAGGGAGTTCTGGGCAGGCGGTTGTGCACAACGAATGAATAAAGTGAACGGTACCGAGTAATGTGTTGCGTTGTGTTTCTATGTAAATGGTTTAACGAGTAGGCTACATTTTCCCCGATGCAAGCTCGATGCTATATCTACACTGTATATAGCAGACACGACACTGTGTGCTTATTGTTATTGCAGACACGATGCCGTACTATACGACAATAGGCCGAATTTCTCTGTAAGATCTTATGATGTTTTAATGAAACTGTTCCTGATGTGAGCTGACTGATTAACATTTTATGGTTATCATTTAGGAAGTGAACTACAATATTAAGTCTTCAAGACGTATGCGTCAATCACTAATTTGTTACACAGGAGACTTTCTGACAAAAGACAAACCGCACAAACTACTATATATACAATGAGCAATAACAAATTACTAAATTCCCAAGTATACTGTTCATGTTATTTGTCTTGTACCGGATGACAAGAATGATCAAATTGCAAATAGATGGAAGTCGACATGTTTCAAAACTTAATCTCTGGGTTATTTTTCGATTGTTGGAATAATGCAGATATTTGCTTTCTCAAACAATAACAGACGCTAATGACAACCATGTGGAAACAATCGTAATCATATACTTCCTTTTTGTAGAGAAAACAAGATAAACTAGTATAGTCAATAGTTATATGATAGCGCCCCCATATCTAATTACGATCCCCTTGATGATTCATAAGTGGATTATGAGTAGTGGTATCTGGATATTTCCTTCCGAACTTACCTTAATCAAAGACTCATCCAAAATAATTATAGATTATTCCATGGAAGTATAAATACCTCCATGATTATTCCATTGTAAACTATATAATATTTCTGTTCTGTACACATAAAAAAACAAAACAAAACAAGAGCACACTAACTATAATAATTTGCATCTATTAAAGACTAAAAAATGATACCATCCAGTGAGGCCAGACAATTGAGTAGTTATGAGAGTTTACCATTAACAGTTTCGTTTAAAATCGTATTCATCTTAAACGATTAAAACACAATTCATTGTAAATTATAGAATTTCGGAGAAAAAATCCGAATCAGACGTTTATACGGCATATAAACGATCTATAAGACAGCTATAAATAACACTTAGTAAGGAAACAATACACACAACTACTTACAGTGTCTTTCATAGTGTCTTATTTTGGTTATGCGGTCCGTGACCTATTACACAGTTAATCTCAAATAATCTCTAATTAATTAACAAAAACCAAATCCGTACTTTAAAATCGATCTTAAAGTGTTTTCCAAGAACGCAATCGACTTAAAGTTGCTGACTCATAATCTGTTTATACCAAACGAGAGTACACTGCCAATTTTAAATACATTTATTTATAAATCTAAAATTACTAAAGATATGTTTGTCTTCTTGAACAAATATTATTAATAATAATACTGTATGCCTATGTATTGTTACATAATAGATATTCAATTAGACAAAAAAATAGATTTAAAATATTTCGATTTTGTCTATACATAATAAATCAATATATATGTGTTGTTTTCGGAAATGAATGAACTAAAAACTACAAAATTGCACATTGATTTTATTTAATTTTATTTTTCATCTTTTCGTGGGACATCTAGAAAAGGAGAAAATCAGTCGCTCAACAAACAATTGTACAAACATATGTTCTAATCCGCTTGACCTCAAAGGGATGTAATATTCGAACACCGGAATTTGCATTGAAAGCCGAGTGATACATAAATCCTCCGAAGCATAATATATATATCTACTCGAGATGGGGCGTATTTACTTCCACTTCAGTAGGAATTATGATAGGATATCGGATAACTCTTTTCTTGCTCTGTATTGTTGAAGGTAAGAGAGAATTGAATTGTCGAATTATAGGCTAATTGAAAAATATAAATACTTTAAGTTTGTTATTTAAAATATGGGGTATAAATCTCTCTTTTGTCTGTCAATTTTTTCGTAAAATAACTCTTTTTTAAAGTGTTTATTTTGAATAAATCCTCAGAAATTGGGTACAAGGAGATACGTTTTTTTTTTATAGATTCACAATAATCATTTGAGCATTCTTATTTTTATTTTGTAGCATAAAAATCAACTTTATTTGTACCTTAAAACACATTCCCACTATTCGTATTACACAAAACGTATATGTATAATATTAACAATTTTATTTTGAATTAGGTCAGTTTGATGATTCAAAATTGTTCGTTAGTTTCTATAAAAGTTAGTTTTTCATATCAAGAGTACACTCCATGGTAATTTAAGTTACTTTTGTCACACCCTACATTCATTTATCAATCAAAAGCCATTAAGTAAACAAATAGCTTAACAGAGTGGTATGGTAAACATATTTCCAACTTAGTATTAGAGAATTATAAAGCCATCTACGATATACGATTGTGATTTTAATATCGCGTTTCCCTATTCCAAAATTCGAATTTATTCAATTCATTTTAACAGACCTGTTGTAAGTTATTAGTACTATTATTTGACACCTCATATTTTATTTTTTAATATATATATATTATTAAATTACTATTATTACATTCATATGAGACTCAATTTTGTTTTCTTACATTACTGAAACAATTGTGGAATCAAGTATGTTTGTAAAGTACACTTATTCTAAATTTTTGAATGGAAATGTGCCCACTAATTCATGCCAGGACATACATACATTCTATATAGATACATTCTATGAAGATCTTAAATGTACGTAGATGCAGCATTATAAAATACATTATCAAAATAATAAATGTGGTAATAACGTTCATTTTCTTTAATAGTACTAAGCTGCAATGTTGGACGGATTAATATCAACAATTCATGCTATGATTTTGTCAAGCCAGAACAAAACCTTACTTGGATGGACGCTCTCAAAGGCTGTATAGACTCCGGTGGAAGTTTAGCCAGTTTTGAAACAGATTCGGAGCAAGATGCGGTGAGGAATCACCGATATGCACTATATAAAACCGAAGAGAAGTTTTATATTGGTCTATATAGTCAAGGAATTACTCCGATGTGGGTGTCTGGGGAATATTTGTCGTCAGACAGATGGAGCTTAAAATCAGCACCACAAGGAGATCATTCGTGCGAAGGAACTGTATTGGACATTTCAGATAATAATTGGCTTCGAGTAATGTGTACAGTTCGATACCACAACATTGGATATATATGCGAGTACGGTAAATACATATCTTGTAAATTATTTTGAACTTAATTAAAATCTAAAAGCAATCGCAAGGCAACATGATTGGAAATTACATACGATGAAACGGGTAGATTCTAAGAAAACAAAATTGAGACTGATATGAATGGAATTATTTATTTCCTACAATAGATAAATATGATTGATTCAAATTATTGAAACAGTGCTCATATTGGGACATGATCTTAAAATCACGTCGAAAATACCTCATCGGCGAAAGTTCCGTATTGTTAGTGAATGAAAAAATGTATCTGACGGGATTAAATAATAAGGAATTATTTTAATGTGGTCATTTCCAATCATGTTAAATTTTAATTAAGTACTATACAAACTGGAAACAAGACTGAGAATGCTGTTTAATTAAAATTGTTCTTATTTGATATAATTGTTACAGGCCTATACTTTTTTTGTATGATAGTTTTCTAATTATTTCAGGAACACCGGCTTTAAAATCCACACATCTTCCTGTGTTATACCCGACAAAACAACTAACTACAGTTGAGGAAACACAGAAAACAAAAAATGACTTAACTGGTAAATATTCACTTTATGCTAATTTGAGAATAATGTTAAATACAACAACATATATTGAGATATATTGTATGACCAATGTCACTCTTAGTCAGAGTTTCACAATACATAATAAAAAAGAAATGACACATTACCGTATGCTTTAACAAATTAAATTTTTTTACTCAATATTACAGCGCTTTGTCCCTCGGATCGTTTTGTTCATGGGAATTCCTGTTACGAGTTTGTAGAAGATCCTAACACCTACAATTGGACATACGCTGTCAAATCCTGCTCATCAAAAGGCGGTCAACTTGTAAGTTTGGAAACTGAAGAAGAAAACGATGCATTAATCAACAGTCTTAAAACAAACTACCTTTATAAAGAGCTATATATTGGTCTTAGACTCCCAAAAAATGAAGAAAACGCCAAATGGTTATCAGGAGCACCTCTTACGTACAATCGTCATGGAGCGGCAGCATCAACTTTCAGATGTACTACAATATTTGCCTTCCAGTCAGTATGGTTTTCTAGACCTTGTGATGCCGGGATACCCGTTGGACACGGGTACATATGCGAATATACTAGAGGTGTGGTGTCATTTATTTATCTTACTATGTAATGATATCAATGATAATCAATAATAGTAACAATACATTTATATTTTCAAGACTAAGATACGAAAATCTGTTTTTGCGAAATATTCATTTAAATTATTTAAAAAGCTTGTTATAGTTAATTAGTTCTCTTAAATCAATGATGTTTTGCAATCTGATACTTCAAATGAAATTTAAATTGATTACCACGTAATAGGATTTTAATATTGACATTTTGTTATCTTTTTTCAGAATCTATTACTAACCCGGTAACTTCAGGTAAGTTCATGATCTATCGATAAAAATATCATCAAATAACATTCAAAATCATTATATTCAGTTGTGTGTATTTTGGTATTAGGAAATGCTGAAATGCTTTATTTGCTTATACAATAGAAATTCTTCTTAAACAAAATATTCCTTTTATTTCTAGCTATAAATTCGTAAAATATTTTAACACATTATTTTGACACTAGATAACTATTTGAATACTTCAATTTTCATTTTTTCAAGATTGAAAGATAATCAAAACATAGTTGAAAATTATTGTTTAATTTTTTGTTTTATTCTAATTCTTTAATTACAGCAACATCAGGAAACAATAATAAATAGTAAACTTACAGTACAGATAAATAATGATACACGTATTATACTGTACCGTATCCATATATGGTAATGCAACTTAAATAATATCGAGCATTTGTTTTGGCAATATTAGATGTCGGGCATTCCGATTAGCTCATGACTTACCGTATTTGACTCACAATTGTGTCATCATTTACACCATATTTATTGAAATAATGTTTTCAGGAAATTCTGACTTTACTGCTAACGTCACAAGTATACAGCAAATTAAGAAAGGTGACGACAACACATTGAATATGGGTAGGCCTAAGGTTTTCTCATGTTAATCATTGTATTTTTTTGTTACCAGAGTAGGCCTACAAAGCGATAAACTATGAATTGCAAATATGTAAATTGTTCACATGTGGCATATTCGAAACTACAGTAGCTTCTGATTCCTCGTCATACATTAAAACAGTGTCTATGGGAGGGATTTTGTTACCTACTTTTGTAAGTAATTTACGTTTCAACTATGCAATGAATCACCAGTATATTCTTGATATATTTGTAATTATAAGGTAATTCTACCATCAATACAATGTATGTCTTGTTTTACAGGTGTTTTAATTTCGGTTATTATTGTATTGTTTATCCTGGTATTGGTGGTAATTGCTCTGTTATGGAGGAGGTAAGTATCAATCTAAGGTATAAAGCATGAACAAGAAGACATTCTTATTTTTAGCAGCCTTGTTTGTCGCCCTCTCCAACCATGGAGATATAGAAGTAAAGAATTAAAAATGTTCATATTTTCGTTTTGTATTATGTTTTATTTTTTGGTTTATCAAATAGAAACATTCAAGGTTGATAATTGTCTTTTAGGAGCAAGATCAGAAAGCAACATATTACGTCACCTCAGGAAATACCATCGACAGCGTTTACAGGCGGAACAAATAAAGACATTGCCAAAGAAGGGGTTTCAGTGCCAGTTTATATGCAACTTGAAACTTCAGATATTATTAGAGAAACACCAAACACTGGCTTAGAAATTAACATCAATCCAAGATGCAAATCAGTAAATCAAGTGAATCAGGAGTTAGAGGGGAGATATTACGAAATTCAACAATTACATCCAACAGAAACAGATCTCCCTAAAGAAAGATTCAGTAGTAAAAATATTTCTAGAGCAAATACTGTTTTTCGATTGAGTGGTAGGAAGAAATTTGAAGACAAGAAGCAAAGTCAAACAGAAATTAAAAGCAATCGACCTAAAACTTGTAAGCCTCAGTATATTGCAGGACAAGAAAGAACATGCTACGCACACTCGAACTTGGGCTTCACTTCCAACACTTGTACCTTACCAAAGCAAAGTTCATGTTCTGTAGAGAGTGAACATTTATACAACAAACCAGTGTATGACGTTTGCGGACCTGCGCAATGTGGTGCTGAACAGATATATACAATTCCGTGCACTGTAACACTTTCCAGTAAACAACATTCTACCAACATTGAAACTGAGCATTATTATTCTTCAATGACTGATCCAGATAATGAACAGTCTGTCCAATCAAATGGAGTCTATTTTGTTTTGGAAAAGCCAGACAATGTTGAGAAAGCAGATTATGGAACATTAAGCAAAGAAGTTGAAAATGAAATTTACGAAAGCGGTTCCTAACTGTTCTTAATATTAACACTAAAAACAAATACATGATTTAATTTTCGATGAAGCACGCACTTCATCAATGACTTTAAAAAATTCGACTTCCTTGCCCATCTCGTTTATAAAGAAGTTAATAATGTCTCCAGGACCCTTTGGGAATATATTTTTAACCAGTGTTTTTATTAATTAATAATTTTCTGAAAGCGATCATATACAAGATACAAGATAACTTTATTGTCAAATAGTTCAACGAAAGATTTGAAATTTGTTTTTCTCATGGAAACTTAATATAAAAATAGAATAAAATGTTAAAACACGAAGTAAAATACACAGTACAGTAAAAATATACAGATTAAAATGCATATACAGGATTTACAAAATACAAAAATTAATAAGAGGATAAATGCTATAAATACCTTTTAATGAACGAAATAATATTAATATTACACCCAAACTATGTAAGTTTATATTGAAGAAGACCATGTGAAACTGTATTATGCCTATAGTACGTTGGTCATGTATTTAGTGTGAAATGTGTTTCACTTGATCTTCCGGGATAAACCATATTAATGGCCGGATTCAAGATCCGATGAAACAAAACCTTTCCATGAACTTGTTAAGTCATCATTATCATGATGAACCTGTATTTTATTTTTTTTAAAAGTTCATTGTTTCTAATTTGTATAACTCCCTTACAGCAGTTACGTAACCAACTGGTTACTATAGCACAATTGACATGCGCAGAACCTATTATTCGTCTCTACGCATATTTATTATGCAATAGTAACCATTTATGTCAAAACTGGTTACTATAGCACAATTGACATGCGCAGAACCCATTTTTCGTCTCTGCGCATGTTTATTATGCTATAGTAATCTTTTATGTCAAAAACTGGTTACTATAGCACAATTGACATGCGCAGAACCTATTATTCGTCTCTGCGCATATTTATTATGCAATAGTAACCATTTATGGCAAAACTGGTTACTATAGCACAATTGACATGCGCAGAACCCATTATTCGTCTCTGCGCAAGTTTATTATGCTATAGTAATCATTTATGTCAGAAACTGGTTACTATAGCACAATTGACATGCACAGAACCCATTATTCCTCTCTGCGCATATTTATTATGCAATATTAACCCTTTATGTCAAAAAATAAAAGGGTCGAAAATCGGCCATTTTTCGAAAAATTCCCTGTACTATAGTACAGGGATTTTTTCAAGAAATGGCCAATTTTCGACCTTTTTATTTTTCGATAAAACTGGTTACTATAGCACAATTAACATGCTTAGAACCCAGTAGTCGTCTCTGCGCATGTTTATTATGCTATAGTAACTATTTATGTCAAAACTGGTTACTATAGCACAATAAACATGCGCAGAACCTATTATTCGTCTCTGCGCATGTTTATTATGCAATAGTAACCATTTATGTCAAAAAATAAAAAGTGTCGAAAATCGGCTATTTTTCGAAAATTTCCCTGTACTATAGTACAGGGATTTCTTTAAAAAATTACCAATTTTCGACCTTTTTATTTTTCAATAAAACTGGTTACTATAGCACAATAAACATGCGCAGAACACATTAGTCGACTCTGCGCATGTTTATTATGCTATAGAAACCATTTATGTCAAAAACTGGTTACTATAGCACAATTGACATGCGCAGAACCTATTATTCGTCTCTGCGCATGTTTATTAGGCAATAGTAACCATTTATGTCAAAAAATAAAAGCGTCGAAAATCGGCCACTTTTCGAAAAATTCCCTGTACTATAGTACAGGGATTTTTTCAAGAAATGGCCAATTTTCGACCTTTTTATTTTTCGATAAAACTGGTTACTATAGCACAATTAAAATGCGTAGAACCCATTAGTCGACTCTGCGCATGTTTATTATGCTATAGTAACCATTTATGTCAAAAACTGGTTACTATAGCACAATTGACATGCGCAGAACCTATTATTCGTCTCTGCGCATGTTTATTATGCAATAGTAACCATTTATGTCAAAAAATAAAAAGGGTCGAAAATCGGCTATTTTTCGAAAATTTCTCTGTACTATAATACAGGGATTTTTTCAAAAAATGACCAATTTTCGACCTTTTTATTTTTCGATAAAACTGGTTACTATAGCACAATTAAAATGCGCAGAACCCATTAGTCGACTATAGTAACTATTTATGTCAAAACTGGTTACTATAGCACAATAAACATGCGCAGAACCCATTAGTCGACTCTGCGCATGTTTATTATGCTATAGTAACTATTCATGTCAAAACTGGTTACTATAGCACAATAAACATGCGCAGAACCTATTATTAGTCTCTGCGCATGTTTATTATGCAATAGTAACCATTTATGTCAAAAAATAAAAAGTGTCGAAAATCGGCTATTTTTCGAAAATTTCCCTGTACTTAGTACAGGGATTTCTTTAAAAAATTACCAATTTTCGACCTTTTTATTTTTCGATAAAAATGGTTACTATAGCACAATTAAAATGCGTAGAACCCATTAGTCGACTCTGCGCATGTTTATTATGCTATAGTAACCATTTATGTCAAAAACTGGTTACTATAGCACAATTGACATGCGCAGAACCTATTATTCGTCTCTGCGCATGTTTATTATGCAATAGTAACCATTTATGTCAAAAAATAAAAAGGGTCGAAAATCGGCTATTTTTCGAAAATTTCTCTGTACTATAATACAGGGATTTTTTCAAAAAATGACCAATTTTCGACCTTTTTATTTTTCGATAAAACTGGTTACTATAGCACAATTAAAATGCGCAGAACCCATTAGTCGACTATAGTAACTATTTATGTCAAAACTGGTTACTATAGCACAATAAACATGCGCAGAACCTATTATTCGTCTCTGCGCATGTTTATTATGCAATAGTAACCATTTATGTCAAAAAATAAAAAGTGTCGAAAATCGGCTATTTTTCGAAAATTTCCCTGTACTATAGTACAGGGATTTTTTCAAAAAATTACCAATTTTCGACCTTTTTATTTTTCAATAAAACTGGTTACTATAGCACAATAAACATGCGCAGAACCCATTAGTCGACTCTGCGCATGTTTATTATGCTATAGTAACTATTTATGTCAAAACTGGTTACTATAGCACAATAAACATGCGCAGAACCTATTATTAGTCTCTGCGCATGTTTATTATGCAATAGTAACCATTTATGTCAAAAAATAAAAAGTGTCGAAAATCGGCTATTTTTCGAAAATTTCCCTGTACTATAGTACAGGGATTTCTTTAAAAAATGACCATTTTTCGACCTTTTTATTTTTCGATAAAACTGGTTACTATAGCACAATTAACATGCGCAGAACCCATTAGTTGACTCTGCGCATGTTTATTATGCAATAGTAACCATTTATGTCGAAAACTGGTTACTATAGCACAATTGACAATCGCAGAACCCATTATTAGTCTCTGCGCATGTTTATTATGCAATAGTAACCATTTATGTCAAAAAATAAAAAGTGTCGAAAATCGGCTATTTTTCGAAAATTTCCCTGTACTATAGTACAGGGATTTCTTTAAAAAATTACCAATTTTCGACCTTTTTATTTTTCAATAAAACTGGTTACTATAGCACAATAAACATGCGCAGAACACATTAGTCGACTCTGCGCATGTTTATTATGCTATAGAAACCATTTATGTCAAAAACTGGTTACTATAGCACAATTGACATGCGCAGAACCTATTATTCGTCTCTGCGCATGTTTATTATGCAATAGTAACCATTTATGTCAAAAAATAAAAGCGTCGAAAATCGGACATTTTTCGAAAAATTCCCTGTACTATAGTACAGGGATTTTTTCAAGAAATGGCCAATTTTCGACCTTTTTATTTTTCGATAAAACTGGTTACTATAGCACAATTAAAATGCGTAGAACCCATTAGTCGACTCTGCGCATGTTTATTATGCTATAGTAACCATTTATGTCAAAACTGGTTACTATAGCACAATAAACATGCGCAGAACCTATTATTCGTCTCTGCGCATGTTTATTATGCAATAGTAACCATTTATGTCAAAAAATAAAAGGGTCGAAAATTGGCTTTTTTTTTCGAAAATTTCCCCGTAGGCTTACTATAGTGCTACAGGGATTTTTTCAAGAAATGGCCAATTTTCGACCTTTTTATTTTTCGATAAAACTGGTTACTATAGCACAATTAAAATGCGCAGAACCCATTAGTCGACTCTGCGCATGTTTATTATGCTATAGTAACTATTTATGTCAAAACTGGTTACTATAGCACAATAAACATGCGCAGAACCTATTATTAGTCTCTGCGCATGTTTATTATGCAATAGTAACCATTTATGTCAAAAAATAAAAAGTGTCGAAAATCGGCTATTTTTCGAAAATTTCCCTGTACTATAGTAAAGGGATTTCTTAAAAAAATGACCATTTTTCGACCTTTTTATTTTTAGATAAAACTGGTTACTATAGCACAATTAACATGCGCAGAACCCATTAGTCGACTCTGCGCATGTTTATTATGCTATAGTAACCATTTATGTCGAAAACTGGTTACTATAGCACAATTGACATTCGCAGAACCCATTATTCGTCTCTGCGCATGTTTATTATGCAATAGTAACCATTTATGTAAGTATAAGTTTCCGAGGTGGATTTGACTCACTGAAAATGATTTTAAAACACGATACAGAAATCACACCTCATCATTCCGTCATACACGTTCTAGAAACTCAACCGAACTCAGTAAACATATTTGGACACTCAAGGACAACAACACAGACTATTCAATCTCATGGCGCATCTTGGCATCTACTAAAGCATATAGTAGCGCAAACAAAGAATGCAACCTCTGCCTCAAAGAGAAATTATTTATCATCCGCCACCCTGAATTATCGACATTAAACAAACGTAACAAGCCTGTGTCCGCCTGCCGGCACAGAAGGAAAGCATTGTTACATAACAGCTGACATTCCAAAACATATCACCTGTAAATTCTAATTCTACAAGTAAATGTGCTTATAAGCAACGTTGTAATTGATTGTTCTCATTATAGTCTCCTGATGAGTGAGTTGCACGACTCACGAAACAAGCCTGTAGAGACCAAACTGTAGTTTTTACTTCTTTTCCAGACTTAACGTATATATATATATATAAATCTAAAACAATAGGCTGTATACGACTTCCTGATGACCCACTTCTATTAAGCACTATGAGACAACTGTGTCACTTATGTTTTATATTTCACCTGAAGAGTGCGGCCAGCTACATGCTGGTCGTATGAAACAAATTTGTAGTGATTAAAACAATGAAGTAACCAAGTTTTCTGCTGTTATTTTATTTATTTATTTATATATATATATATATATATATATTTAATGT
This sequence comes from Antedon mediterranea, assembly GCF_964355755.1. NCBI lineage: Eukaryota > Metazoa > Echinodermata > Crinoidea > Comatulida > Antedonidae > Antedon > Antedon mediterranea. Next base: position 24,118,765 of record NC_092675.1, read on the forward strand.
ACATATCAATTTTATACTGCATATTAAAATAAATAATAGATAAATAATATCCAAATTTAACAGCATATTTCCTCAATATAATACAACATTTACTAACCTTTTAATTTTACTATGTACTGATTACTTAAATACAGGAGCAACACTTTACGTTATATTGACCAACTGAATCCTTATAGAAATAGAAATTGTTTAAAAATCTAAAGAACAACACAACAGGCAAAGAACATTAATTCTAAACCGCCCGGTGATATACTGGAATTTAATTAATTAATTTGAAATGATAAAAGTGTTATAGAGTCGTTATCCAATCGAGTTTGAACAATACCATGAAAGCCCCAGTGGTCTAATGGTTAGGACATCTGCATATCAAGCAGAAGGTTCCGAGTTCGAATCTCAACTTGTTCTCATTCTCACAGATTTCCTCATCTTATCGTTTCAAATGAATTAATTAAATTTCAGTGTAAAAACAGACAGTTTAGAAATAATTTTGTGCCTGTTATGTGTAAAGACAAAGATAAGAATTACAAAAATGAGAATATTTCCCCAACCTAGCATAATGCTTGTTTGATAAACCACATGTCTATATACAACCATGGTTTACTGTATACACACATTTTAATGTTTTCCCCATGAAGTATCACCTGCTTATTTGTGAATACGATAAATATTAAATATATTATACACACTAAAAGGCTCTCAAGAAAACGATAATACTGCAATATTTTTTTCCTTAAACTAAATGTTATTATGTCGACACTATAAAACAAAAAGTACAGTAATACATACATATATTTATAATATCATTTACAACATTGCCTTCAAATTGGGTTGAATAAGGCATTAATTTATCTGTTACAATATGAATTTTGTGTATAATTTGGTAAATCACTCATAGACTATTAATTATGTCACGTTAACATTTTTTTAAGCATTTGGCTGTTTTAGGTTAGGTTTACATACAAAATTAGCATGATTATCAACAATTTCTATGTAAGATTTACCAGATCAGCTTTAAAATACAACTTTTTCTAAATTGTACTATAAGCTCATTTTTACAGGACAAACAGAACCATAGGATACATAGTAAAACAATGTCACATTTTAGTTTTGCAATTTGTTCGATTTTTTAGTACCCACTTGGCTGAAGCCATAGACTTAGATCTTCACTTTTTCCAGTCGGTGGTCTTGAATATATAAAAAAAAAAAGATATTACTTAGTTGTGAATATATTGTGCCAGTTATGTGGTACATAATCATTAATCTGAGCAGCTGCACTGACAAGATATATTTCAATCAAATCTATTAAGATCGAAACAGTATTGTCTGCAGATTGGACAACAATTTTGAATTGTGCACTCAATATTCAAAAGCAAGCACTGAAATACAGTACTTCTCATGAAAAGACCTGCAGTGCATTAAAATGTTCAAGTTTTAATCATGGAGAGAATAAATATATCTCCATGTCATTAAGTGTCATTGACTTTTATTTCTATTTGCATAATCATTTTGTAGAAAGGAAAAAAAGAAATTAACATAAATCTCTAAAATGTCATTTTTATTATTCTTATTTTGTATTATTGTAAATCTTCTATAAAATAAATCATTATTAGGACTACTATTAGTATGGTATCAGCAAATCATCTGGACGTTTGCAGTCAATTAGCAGTGTTCTGTTCTGTTCTGCTCGACAATCAGAAAAACTGGAAGTGTGCAAACTATAAATTTGTTGGAATTGGATAACACAAACTTACAGATAAATCAACAAGTATGCAACTTTTAAAATGAATATAGTAAATATTGTACCTACCTGTCACTTGATCCTTTTGACATAAACTTCTGTAATACATCATCTGGGTCTTCATTTGACATGTCACCTGAAACAAATACATGCACAATAATATGCCAAATATCCTAGTGCAAGTCTGAAATGATCTAAATGTAATATATAATTACTGTGGTACTCTGTTATCACATCGATCAAACTTGTTTCTGAATGTAGTAGTATTTTTCTGTTCATTATCATTTTACTAATTTTAGATGAATCTTTACCTAATTTAAATCACTTGAGTAGCTACAGAAAACTTGGAATCAATTCTTGTAAGGGCGTGTGGCGCAGTGTGTTAGATGTTCGACTACTGATCGTGAGATCGAGGTTCAAATCCTACTCTCACCGCGTTGCTAGTATCCTTAGGCAAAGATACTTTACTTACGTTTGCCTCTCCCCATCCAGGTGTATAAATGGGAACCGAGTTAGATCAAAACACAACTTTGCGCTGATTACTAGCTGCATTATGTATGTTTATATACGTGTTTGATCAGAAAAAAATGACTGGGGTAATAATGTTCAGCGCTTAGAGGTTTCACAACATTAGGTGCTATATCAATCTAGAATATTATATTATTATTATTCTGAACCACTTTTAGGAATGTTGGCCAAATTGTGACATTTTGTGGTCACCAACTGAAAACTATATAATTTTTATATAATAATAAATATATTACATTTTAATTTGGTTTTTAAACAATAGAATATCAAAATTGGGCTAATCATTTTTAATTTTGGAGGTCAGTCTTTGACAGACAGCAATTTCTGGTTGCTTTTGTATAATCTATATTTTTTATGGTTAGCTGGATCATTTTAGTTACACAGCAATGTAGTTTGAATAAGTTGTCCTAAGTCATACATTTTTACATGTTGTATTGTATGTTATGTCGATATGCTGGTTAAAATGAAACAAAATTAAAAAAACAAGTGGTTGAAATGTCTTACTCTCTATCGCTGCTAAAGCAGCTATTCTTTCCTTATTTTTCCTCTCCATAACTTCTAAAACGTCTTCATTAATACTTCCAATATCGCCATAAAGATCTCTGGTCTGTTGTTTTAAAATAAAAAGATTAACATAAATTACAGTAGAGAACACATTGGGACCAACAGAGAAGGCCACTGAATAGGGGTTGTGGTGGAGGTGTTATATTTATTTTATTTTATTTCAACCACATTCAACCGCGAAAAATCGCCAATTACAGGATGCCTTAAAACTCTTTAGATATAAATATAGAATTAAAAGCACATAAAAATACAAAACATGAAACATACAAAATGGCAAACAAAAAAATATCGATAGTCTTATCCTTAACAGAAATTGAATTAAAAAGCTTGGATAATCCCATTTTTGGTTACGTTGAACCCGACAATGGGCAAGGGAAAATAAGTCGGTATTGCGAGAGTTTGCTCGATTAATTTTGAGAGAAAAAAAGACAGAAAAGTTTCTCCTTAATAGGGGTGTCACAAATTGTTCTACTGTATACTGTATTACCAAATTATGTGATGAATTTTGGTTGACTTTTTCAAACTGAACCATTTAATAGATGCCAATCATAAAAATTCAATAAAAACTATATGAAACAAATTATATGAATAGACAATTGAGAGTTTTCGGATGTTTTTCAGCAATAATGCTTTGTTTGCAGCGACTACATTGTTAAAGTTAAAACCTACTACTTCAGGAATTGTGAACTCACCCGAGCCGACCCTGGTAAAGACCTCTCATCGGGTGGTATCTTAGATTCTCCTGAATCAAGTCCAATGAATGCACTTGAAGACTCGAGGGCTATCAGAGGAGATTCATTTCGCTAAAAAAAAAAAAGAATATTAGAAAAATAATATTTAGACTCTAAAATAAAACACTGCTCATCTATTGATACTACTCAATCACTATAATTTGCAAACAAATTTGAACAAGTTCAAACAAGACTATAAAAAATAAAGCATTTAATGAAAACAATGTTCATTTTATATCACAATATGCAAAATTCTGTCAACAGAATCACAAAAAATAGCGTTATTATTGGTAAAAAATAAAGCATTGATGGTGACAGCCAATTTAGATTAGAAGGTGGAATTTACAAGTTTACAAGTCATTTCTTTATTTAAATTGTATTCAAGGACTGTTTTAGAAAGCACTGATATTACATGGCCATATTATTATGGCAGAGCAGGGCATAGCAATTTAAATCAGCAAATCTGATGGATTTGTTCTAACAATATTACAAGTTTCATGGGTTGGATGAATTTAAAGGTTGATTTGATTGTATTATGCTATCCATCTGTTTGATTTATTTTTTGTACACTATCAAAGCAGGCTCGGTTTTGGTGTTTGCAATAAAAATTAGTTTGCACAGCATTAGTGTTAGATTACATAGTATGTTTTGCTTGCCTCTTTGTTTACATCATCCACAGGCTGATTATATGAAGCAAAAGATTAATAAAATATATAAATAAAAAGAATTACATGTATTCAAAGAAAAGATGATGGTAAAGGAGTGAATTAATAAATGAAGATCAAACGAGAGAATACTTATTATCTGTGAAATGAATAAACTGACAAGTTGCTAGGTGTTTGAATTTACAGTTACATTGATACAATTTGATAAATAATATACTACAAGAATGAAGAGATTTATACATATCGGTTGAAAACATTACGGAAATTCGATTTTGGTGAGTGTCGTAGAACAGTATCAAACCTTATTTTAATATACTACAACTTACCCTTCCAATATTATGCAGATTAATTGTTGTATCATATGCAGAGGGCCGATAAGCTGCAAACAAAAAGTGATTCATAATTTGTGAAGTAAACAATGTAATAAATAACTCTTTTGTAATCATAGTACAGTAGTTTTAAAACAGTAGTTGAGTAGATTTAGGTAATATTAACATTTAGAGGATGGTAATTGGTTTGATTGTTTGCTTGACAGAATTATAATGTGAAAGGGGCTTACGGTAACCTCCTAATACTATAAATACTTACCTTTTCTCATGTTGTCTAACTTCTCTTCTTGTTGCCTTAAGAGTGCTCTCTGTTGAGCTTCAAGGGCAATATCTGTAGTTGGTTTGTCAGGGTATTGTTCTCTCATCTTTTGTCTTGATTGAGAACCTTTAATAAAAATAATATATCAACATACACAAAACATATACATTGGTGTTTTTTTCAATATGATATTAATTAATGGCATGGATTAATAAAATAATAATAATGCTTGTCTTATAGAATGCCTAATAGTAATACACATAAAACAAAGAAAGAAGCCATGATATATGTTAAAGAAAGACATCCAGATGAAATGAGTCAACAATATTATGGTGATAGGTTAGATTTGTATGTGATCGGTGTGTAGTCTAAGACCCTCATAGCCACCCATAGCTCAATCACATTTGCATGGTCTTATTCTGTGTCATAAGTGCTAAAATGCATCACAATATGATGCACACTTTAATACTGTATTATGACATTTTATTTTCTCAATAATTTTACACCCCAACCCATCTTGCAAGAAGGTGGTCTGATGTCTGAATAACATAGGATTATTGAGGCAAGTTTAAATTAGCATTGTTTTTTTTGTCTATACTTGCTTTTACAAATTGTATAAATCTAAATAAACAAATAATACAGTACTCAGTAGAATTTTATTTTTATTTTATTTATTTTTTATTTATTCAATTTCTGCCATATACATAACAAAAAAGACAAAACAATTATAAAAGGAGGCACGGAAAGACCAAACAGGTGCTAAACACCTATGCTAGTTGGTCAACCCAGAACAGAGAAAAATAAATAAATTACGTTCCACAAGTGTATTAAAACACAAATCTAACCTCTATCTTTGAGATTATTAAATTCCTGTGCTGCTGCATGGTTTGTTAGCTCACGTCGAACGGTAACTGGTTTTGGTTTCTTTTTTTTATCAAGGTCAAGAACGTTGACTTGTGGGCTGGCACGACGACTTCCATGAGAACTGGGAACATGGGTGTAAGGGTCATACTGAAAATAATGAGACAAAAGTAATTAAATAAAAAATATTTGTAATAATAATTGTTATTATTAATAATTAACAACATTACGAACATTACCAACGGACACATGTTTTAATAGCACTAACCAAAAACTTTTCTACTCTTATCCCATAAAGCACACAAAAGATACTCACTCCATTTGATCAGGGAAGCTTCTTTCAATTTTTAGCCATTTGGCAATGTAAGTACAGCAATTTTTTTACAAAACAATTGTATATAAACAAATTTCTTTGCAACTACTGAATGCAATGTTCGATAATTCTCTCTATATTGTTACACAATCAGGTAGATGCATCCATATTGAACAGAGAAAACCACTAGCCGTGTTTATATTTTATATATCTTTTTCCTATTTTTAATTTAAACACACATGAAACAAACATTACAATGAAATGCATATTAAATTGTAGTCAATTTATAATAACATATACTGTACTTCTCTTTCAAGGGCCTGTTGAACTCGCCTCTGCTCACTCTGAAGCTGTTTACGCATTGTTGACAGAGCACTCATAACGTTGCGTTCCTTATCTCCTGCACGTTCTTTAGTTGTCACTGCTGGCACTGGAGGTGACCGTCGACCATTAGGCTGAGATAAAAATATAATAAGTTTGAAAGTACAGAAAATCCACAGAACAGAAAGTTCATTAACATGTCTAATATGAAACACAAATATCTATTACTTTAATTTGAATAATGAAAAAAACTGATCACACATGACGATGTTGTTATGTCACTGAAAACTAAGAAAATAACATTAGTTAAAAGATAATTTAATCTTCAAGAATATACTATAAATTCTAGAAAATATATCTAAAAAAAGTGAATGTTTTGCATAATTTGTTAAAATATCTACAGTATTTAGTGAAAGAGTAAAAAAGCTGATGCGCTTGATTAAGCACGACGCACACTAGAGTTTTTGGCTGAGCCAACTGGCACGAGTAACACTTGGCTCACTGACTTGATAATTACTTACTACGCTACACAGCACGCGCTGATACATTATAATAAATCTGAACATATCATGCGCAGTGGAACTTTTTAGTGAACTACCTGCTCACGTTCGGCGCACACTGTGAGGAAAATGTCATGCATGGCAAAACATATTAAACACGATAGATATTTTCCTCATCGGCATGTGTGGCCGATTCCTCACGAATTCCCCGGTGCACACTGTGAGCCACGTGTTACTCGTGCCAGTTGGCTCAGCCGAAAGCTCTAGTGTGCGCCAGGCTTTAGGTCTTCTATAGAACAAACATAAAACAACATTTTTTACATTGCAATATTTTTTATATAAGCGTTACTTAAAATATGAGCAAGTAGTGAACGTTTGGGGGTTGGGGGATGAGGGGTATCATGAGCTTGGTTGTTATGTCTATAAACCACCAGTTCCACTGCTGTTTGAAGACCAAGGACAATTAAATACCATTTACATTTATTTACATGAAAAAAAAAACATTTAGAAAACAATTGTAAAGAAATATACAACTAATAGTAGAAGTAGCTATAAACTAATGTGTACATAAATACTTGAAATTTAATGTACTTTAAATAATAATCTAACTACATGTTTTTTATAAATAATAAAATTAAAATACAGGATATTATACTGGAGAGTGATGGTGTAATGGTAATATCGGACTAGCATGTGATAGGCATGGGTTCGAGGTTATCTGTACCATAATAATTGCATCCTTAGGCAAGATGCTTTACTCTCATTGCCTCGCCCTTCTGATGGGATGTAAAGCCGTAGGTCCAGTGTACTTAACAGTGCACGTTAAAGAACTTGGTACACTATTCGAAAAGAGTAGGGGATCGTCTCCCGGTGTGCTGATCTGGTAGGCGCTGCACTGCTGGCTGCCGTGGGTTCGTGGAGGGCCTAATCCGAATTTCCTTAGTTTCCAGTTAAGCTTGAGGACAAATGAATACCTTTACCTTTATTACTTTAACACCCTGTTTGGCTTACACTTTAGTTTGCCATTTAAACAAATAAACTGTAACTGTAAAGTTCTAATACTGTGCATCAAAAGACTGACAATATAACAACACAAACTATTCAGCAAAACAGTAGCTAGTCCAGTACATAAAACCTTAATAAACCGTTCTTACTGCATGTGTATCCTCGTCATCAGATAAGAATTCAGGCAGTTCTACATCAGACTATAGTAAAATATACAATCCATTATTTTAGGTAAGACATTTTAAACTATGAATAATCATAATATGAGACAAAACTGCCACACTGAACTATAAAATACAATGGGCAATTAATAATCACAGAATATGTATAACAGCCAGTAGTAGGAGAGATGATACCATTAAGAGATGTACAAGTATTATTCACTGTCATACAGCTAGTGAGCATTATCAAAACAGTTGCAAAACAAATGTTGTCAGAAGACTAATATAATTAGTTATAGCTGATGTAACAAGCTGTTCGGACACCCAAAGCAGACCTGCCAACCTTGAGTTAGATTTGGTGGCATAAAAACATGCTATATATAAGAGTGATGTTTCAATGGTGTCATTCAGTGCTGTGTGAGTTTTGACGTTGTTTGTGTTAACCGTAAGATTCAATTGCATAGCACAAATTGACAGGTATGCCAATCATAATGAAGTGCAGACAACATACAGTTTGATGTTACAAATTGATGTAAAGATAAGATGATGAACCATGGACGGCAAAGCATGTCACCTAAAATGTACACATCGCTGGAAGCTGCATAAAACATTCTGAACAGCAACGTATCAGAGAAACAATATCAAAGTGTCATGGAATGTTTAGTCCTACGTAAACACATCAAATGATAATAAAAGATATACCAAACATTAAACACAATTACGGATGTTATTAAACTTGTTTTATAATTATGGAGGACCCTCCATTATCAGTTAGAGGAAAAATGGTAAAATCAGCACTGTGGTCATGTTACAAGAGTTGTCAAAACAATATAGATTATATAGAAAGTAGGAAACCTTGTATCATTGCCCCCCCCCCCCCACCCCCCGACTGTCATGGTATAATTATTTTCCTTTAATTTGAGAAATAAGTGGGTAATAAAGTATAAATAGATTAACTCCATTATCTTTTAAAGTATAGAACTCATTTTCAATCATGATACCAACTATTTAGGGAGAAGATAATGTATTCTGTACGACAATATAACTAGTACCTCCTCTTTTGCCATTATTCAGCAAAATATATTATTAGAAATTACCAAGCAGTTTAGACAATGAAAGCATATTTATCATCCTTGAAGATAAAGATAACGCAAAATAAAGAAAAGGCAATTGGCACCATACAGTGATGTTTATAAGGAAACATCTTATGGTGGGTATTATTAAAATGAGTACGAAACTTCAGGTTGTTACAAGACATTAATACACAACAGGCAGAACTATAATATCATCATTTTAACCAAATAATACCTCATTATTGAGTTCTGCATCTAAATCCATATAAACCACTTCCTATATAGATATAAATAAACTCTTCAGTCAGTCCATGTTGTAATGTCCCAAGATCTGACATCTTGAGAGAAATATTATAGAAAAGTCACTATTGAATATATTATTGTTGTTTTCTAACTGCTGAATGTTTGCATAAAAAAAAGTAATAGTTGGTCCTGAATTAAAATAGTTCAGCATTTTAAATTTATTCAGAAAATAAATACTAGAACAGAGATTGGAAATTTGGCGATATTTTCAATCTTTCTTTTCACAAAAAACCAAAATGTGGGCCAACAGGCTACCAGAAACCTATGCCTTGTTTAGTACAGTTTAATAATTATTTCTATTTTTGTATTAATAAGCAATTAAAAATGTGACCGCTGTGTAACTTACAATTTTTTTCTTCATCAATATGTCTTCAATTTCTAGTGGAGGCTTGTAAATTAAATTTAAATTCATGACAAAATATTATTTCAGCTATGTACTATAGTATATACTCAAAGGTACATAATATGTCCATGACATAATAAACAAACAATTGATAGAAAATCCAATAATAACTTTTAAATCAACATTAATATAAATCGTGTACTAGACATCACTGGTTTAAGCCCAGACACTACCAACTGAGAAGCTAAACTAGGAAAACACTTTGCTCATCACTATGTTGGCTGAATCTCAAACAAACGCAATAAAGTTGTTTTATATATTCTGTAATAACTTACAAAATCCTGCTTGACAGGTATTTCTTCCACTTCCACTGGAGGCTTTTAATTAAAATATTATTAACATCTCTAAATATACTGTAAATTCTAACCACATTGTATCATAGAAATACAATTAATTGAAAAGCTATACAAATACTCGTCCATGCTACAATGACTGCTTTACAAACTTAGAACAAAATGTGCTAGCAACTCATCACCTGCATAACATAGCTAAACATGTTCACATACTGTAACATTTAAAACAAAGCAGTAAATTTAGATGAGTTAGGGAAGAAAAACCAACAAATGCTATTAAAGCAGAACATTATCTGAAAACATCCTCTATCATTTTTTCTTCTTCAACATGAAAATCATTATGGAAAATGCTTGGCTTTTATTTATTAGATGGTACTCTTCTGCACTGTGTAACTTACAATTTTTTTCTTCATCAATATGTCTTCAATTTCTAGTGGAGGCTTGTAATTTAAATATAAATTCATGACAACATTTTATTACAGCTATGTACTATAGTATACTGAAATGTACATATAACAGGCCCATGACATAATAAATCACTATTGATATAAAATCCAACAATGATAACTTACATTAAACTGTATACTAGACATCACTGGTTTAAGTCCAGACACTACCAACTAAGAAGCTAACATCATTATGTTGGCTGAATCTCTAACACACACAATAAAGTTGTTTTATATATTCTGTAATAACTTACAATATCCTGCTTGACAGGTATTTCTTCCACTTCCACTGGAGGCTTTTAATTAAAATATTATTATTAATAACATCTTTATAAAAAACCACTATACAAATATTCTCCATTCTATACTGACTGCTTACAAAACTTAGAACAAATGTACTATCAACTCATCACCTGCATAACATAGCTAAACATGTTCACATACTGTAACAGTAAAAACAAAGCAGTAAAGTTAGATGAGTTGAGCAACAAATGCCAAGCATAAAAAACATCCTCTATCAGTTGTTAAAATATCTTCTTCGACATGAAAATCATTATGGAAAATGCTGGTATTAAATGTCAATTGAACATGGGTAGTAAACTCTATAAAACTAATTTTAGGTTAGTTGGTCTAGTTGGAGCAACCATTGACAACAATTTCCCCTGCTCAAATCAATTCACAAAAACAACATGTACTGCATATAATGTAAATACAGACGTACAGAAGCAGCAGAGTGAGTTTAAATAAATAAGTAGGGAAACAACAACATCCTGTCTGTTATAACATCCAGTAAGCAAGCTCCCTCCCTCTTACAGTATATTTTCGCAGGTAAGGGAAGCATCATGGTACCTAAGATTTTTAGAAACTAATTCACATTTAATACCGGACTACTTTCAGAGCTGATATTTGAATGGGTCCTTGGTAACTTTTGACTTTCTAATTGCTATATAGAATATTTCATTACATGATTATATATTTTGGCACAAATGTAGGAACAAAAAGTCTTGTTGGTTTCAAAATGGTTTAAAAATATTTGGTAAAGTCATGTTGATTATATTCCCAAGTCTTAAATTGTAAACACACTGGGTGTATTTGTAGTAAAACTAAGTTTTACTTAAGTAATACTAAGTTTTTCCAACTCTTGTGTGAACAGCCCAGCAACCCTGTCTAACAGATTTAAAATCCAGTGGGAACATACACAGGAATGCTTTTTGGCTTTCCTAGCATAGAAAGAAATCCCTATTCAGACCGTGGTAATTTTTACTTTTCTGATGTCTTGTAAAGAATTTTAATAAGGCCAGTGTGGTTGACGGTGGTTTAATACACTATCTGAAACACTTTAACTAAAAAAAAATATGACAAAACCAATTACCATGTTATCACCCTGCATCTGCTCAAGTGTGGGAACAATGGGGGAATTATTTCTTGGTGAAGGAATCTGAAAAACAAAAAGGAGAGGCAATGTATATATTTTAAAATAAATCTTTCAAATTCATTTATATCATCTTCATAATATAAATGGATTTCAAAGATCAAATTTATTTGTAGCAAAAACAGAATATATTAAAACAACTTAAAAAATGTATTAGATGCATCATAAAAAAAGCAAGCCGTATAGTACTTCCTAAATTACTCAAAGAATAACAGAAAAGTAACCTATAAGAAAAATCGGTCACTCCTGGGTTTCTCTACAATTGAAGTCAATTTAAAAAGTCTAAAACTACAATAGTTTCTTTTTATTCTGAAACAAAGATGCTGCACAAACCTTAGTTTGCTCCTGTTTGCGCAAAGCTGGTACTGGTGGAGACTCGGTTCTGGACTATTAAAAGATAGTAATTTAAAATAAATATTATATTAACGTAGGCCACAGCAATGATAGTGAATGATAACCATTCTAACTTTTCATACAAAAAATATCTGTGGCAGTATTCACCTTTCACACTTAGGCTTAGGGAAACACTTACACGTATTAAGGTCAAGAAAAATCTCATATCTAAGTGAATACAATTTAAGGGAAATACTTAAATATTCATTAAGTTAAGTGAAATACTTATACTGAAGGAACAAATCTCACTTTAATGAGATTGGTGAATACGGTCACTGATTATGAATAAACTTCTATTTACATAAAACATCCAGCTCCTAACTAGGGTCATTTCGTCAGTCTAATTTCTCCACCTAGAATTTGATATTGAAAATAAACTAATTCACTTACTGGTTCTGCCTTCCTAAGTGTTGGAATCGGTGGTGATTCTACCCTCTATCAATATTAATAAATGAAAATGGAGTTATGAATAAAACTAACATAAAAGATCAGTAAATAGATAAATACAAATTTAAACAAATGCTTGAACCAATTCATTTAATTTATTTTGCCATTTGCACCAATTTCCAATATTTATCTGTCTGCTGATCTGGTTAATCAAGAATGTCTTTGTCAGAGATTGAAAATGAATTGATTTAAAATAATATTGTACTTACAGGTTCTGTCTTTCGGAGGGTTGGAATTGGTGGTGATTCGACTCTCTGCAAATAAATAAAAAATTTAAAAACATATTTATATACATAAATACCACTCAATTATAGGAAGAACACTAGGTTTGAATATTGGTTGTGGCAACTTTTTCTCATTTCCTCATCTTTATCGTTTCTATTTAATTAATTTTCTTATACAGTAGCCTAATTTTCAGTATATCACCGATTGACAGGAAAACAAAAAACAAATTTACCAGCACTTCAGTCTCCTTGTGAATCTCTGTTATTCTGCTATGTTGTTTTACTGACTTTTCTTCCATGACTGCTTGTTTCATTTCTGCTTGTTTCCTTTTTTCTTCTGCCAATTTAGCCATCTCTTCGTTTTGTTGACGTGTCTAATGTAAAGAAAACAAGATAAAACTCTAATCATTCTTGATTTAAGTCATGTTCAAATAGATCAAGTTATGGCATATATGAAATGTAAAATATTTCAATTAAAAAATACAATAAATGGGGGTATATATATATAGCAACACTTAACAAAGTTTCAGGCTATGCATGTGGCATCAGCAAATGGTTGCCTGTCTATGAATGGCAACAAATTCGTCAATTGCATACACACATGTGTTAACATGACATACCTAATAGTCATTCTAATAACAACCAAGCATGTCTAACTACATACCTTCTCTTCCTTTAACCTTTGTTTTTCTTTTTCGGCTTCAAACTCCCTTTGCATTTTATCTCTTTGTTCCTGAAGATCCCGTTCTTGCTTTTCCTCTCTTAATCGTTCACGTTCTTTTTCTTCAGCTTGCCGTCTTTTCTTTTCTTCAATCTGTTAACATTACAGTAATATCTTCTCATTTACTTTAGAATTATAAACAACTTCTCTGACCTACATTTTCTCTGCTCAAATAATTATTTGATATTAAATATTTTTTACAAAAATTGCGGTGACATTGATATACTGTTTCATAATTATCCACCTACTATAGATTTAAATTTAAAAAAAACTCAGTCTTGCAGAAGCATATGAGGGAATGTCTTTTCACATAGCCAACATTGCAAAGTGTCATTTTTCTCCAGAGTGACAAACACAAGATGCTCTACACGAACAAAGTCTTTAAACAAGCTTTTGGTATTTGAGAAACTTTTTAGAAACCAGACACCTGCAGAGATCACATCCAGACATCTCTGACCTATAAATTAGTAACAGAGTATCTAAACCACCAAGCTATCCAATTCTTCTCCTTTTTTGTTACATCATTACAAATTCCTACCTGAAGTCTAAGGCTTTCTTTATACTCATCCTGAGCATTCACAGGAGTTGTGTCACCACCTACAGTAAAACTTTCAGGTAAAGTATGATGGACAGGTATCTGTACTTGGCCTCTTGGAGAAATCATAGGATTACCTACAAAAGAAAACGCTCTGTTCATGCAGATCTTATTCTTCCAGGATTTAATTACACTTAATACAGTAACCATTTTTGTTATGGCTGTGTTTCTGTAGCTATAACATATTGTTGGTTTAATTTCTTAACTAATCATATAATTATATATTATTATTATTATTATGACTACTTTAACATCAATCACTCAATTCTCTATACCATAAACATAATTGAGTGATTTGAATGAAATAATTTTTGGATAATTTGTCTTGAGTGGAATTGGTTAAATCCTGTTTCCACAGAACCTTTATCGGTTGATTATCAGTTAATTTTTTATCAGATAATTATAGGTTCATTTTTGGCTGTGGAAACATGGCTTATGAATGGAAAATCAATGAAAAAAAAACTCTCTCTCTAGTGGTATAGTAAGTAAATTATTTCAAACAAAGTTAGGACTATAGCTGCCCCTAATCTATGTATTACTAGACAATATTATACTTTACCTTGAATGGTTGAGCCTCCAAATACATCCTCTGTTGTCTGCATTTGTTTCACTTGTTTTAAGTCAGCTGAAAAAATATTATTCAATAAATTATGGAAAAAAGAATATGCCCGTCTTGTTATGGTTGTAATAATGGTAAACTCCTATTCAAGGCACACACTTTTAAGGGACATTTCATCTAGGCATGAATTTTTTTCTTTAGTTTGCCAGTTAGCCTGACATGAATCAATAGTAATACTGTAGTAAATTTCTTGGACTTTTCGTTCATCAATGCTTGGTTTGAAACAGGTATCCAAGTTGCACTTTGATGGGATTTGCATTGTGAATTTGTATTGCATTTAATTAATTAATAACTGCACATGATCATTTCAACTTACCAATGATATGTCCCTTATTGTCACGCATCGGTGCTCCTCCGCCTCCTTTGCCAAATGGCTCATAAAGTTTAGCTTCAGCTTCCATCTTTTGATCATATCGTTCCTGTGCAGCTTTCTCTTCTCGTTTTCTTCTTTCTTTCTCTTGGATCTACAACAAGGTAATAAGAATATTTTGCAATGAATTATTTATTATTATTTATTCTCTTCTTGATAATTTTTATACTGTATATACAGTATATTTTTTGTTGTCTTGATTGATGAGTTTTTTTGTAGTCTTGAAGTTCATAATTATTTATATTTTCCATAATAATGAAACAAACAAAAGAATTTACCTGCAATAGAAGTTCATCTTGGTAGCTTCTAGAGCCACCTTTTTTCTGAGGTGTCTTCGAATCATCACCTACAAATCCTTGAATTGATGACCGTCCATTTTTCTGAATTGGTCTGAAAATAAAAATAATGATATACACAAAAGTAATGAACAATCAGGGATACAATTTCACTAAAGTAAGAATAATTAATTAAAATTCATCCATATAAACATGTTACAGTATTATTAAGGTACTATAATAAGAATGTCTTACTGAGTAGGTCTTGGATTGAGTGTAGAATTGTAACCCTGATTCAATGAATTTCCATTTTGTGGAGGATTATCTTGACCCCGTCCATATGGAGACACACCTAAATATCCATCATTGTAACCATTATAGTATGGGTTTATTCCAGATGGAGGACCTAAAAAAATAACAAGAACAATTTCAGTTGAAAATGACTTCTTAAAAGGTAAGGCATTAAAATAGAAAATGGCAAACTGTTTGTTTGTCCCTAATTTTATTTTAATTACATACATTTTTGAATTATCATAACAATAGTTATCATGTAATGTAATTCCTTGATACTTCAATTTGACAATTATATTCAGTAACAAAGAAATAAAATAAAAAATTGATCAAACGAAAAAAAGATGGCTGACTTAAAAGAAAAAAAGTGTCTACAATTTCAGTAAGCTAACACTAGTTTAGTTTGTCCTTGTATGTATTTATTATTGCACAGCAGGTGTACAGTATACATTCAATGTATTTTAAATTCTTGACTTCAATTGATGATAATTATAATAAACCATTAAAGACAGAAAAATAGGCGTCCCTTACCAATTCAGTGCATCACAGATTGCAAATTGAATAAAGGAAAACAAAACAATTAGAACAAACAAATTATTTGCAATGATTAACAAACTTCTTTAACTATTCATGTAAATTGATTTTCGGCAAAATAAGAAAAAATACATTTAAATAATTTCTGAACACACCATACATATATAACAGTGACTTTATGCAAGGTTGATGTACACAAAAAAAAAAGTGACATATACCATTAGAAGGTGGATCTTCATGAGCTTTCTTTTCCAGAAATGTTTTAAAAACTGAGAGCATGTGTCAAAATAAAATCCAATAAAATAAGAAACTTAATAATACATGTGTTTACAATATTATTACAAATTAATTAAACTAATATAACAACTTTAATTTAATTAATTCCATTGTTTGTGCACAGCTACAGTTATCTTATTAAACTATTCGTTCCACAATTTTTAAAATAATAATAACAAATGTAGAAATAATTATTGAAAAAAAATATTTATATTGTACACTCCCAATTTATTTCATAAACTTTATCATTATATTGTACACTAAAACCAAACCAAATTACTTTCATAAGGTGATTGCTTGAACTCTGACACTCCGGTTGTATGAGCTAAAAAGTAGTAAAAATAATTACGGTCTTTGTTAATAATTCATTATTTTAATAAAAGGAAGCAAAGCAAACAGGAACATGTACTGTTTAGCAGAAATTATAATTCATACTCTATGTACCAAGGAAGCAATATTTGACAGTTAAATTTCTACCTAGTTTCAATGACATACCCTATCCAAATAGATCTATCCAATTTTAACAACCATAGAACCAATTCAAAATCCATGATACAACAAGTATTGAAATTACCAAAAAGTAATATCACAAATGAACATTACCAATTAACAAACTAGAACCCCTTTCTCACAGCCAAGTTCTGTAAATATACCCTTAGCATGATTCCTCCATGCTTTTGTAACATTCTGTTATTAGTCAAACCACCTAGCGACCAAGAATGCAGGGACCCCATGAAGGGAAAATAAATGTTATTTCTCAATCTTTATTTGAGAGAGTTTCTTTTGGTTATTGAAGTGTATCCCCAAGAACAAAATAAACAGTATTTAAATCAAAAATAGGTGTTTTATAGGCAATGAATGTATTAAGACAAATAAAGGCAAAAAGGATATAGTTATAAACAAAAAGAAAATTTGTTCTGGGGATATAAAGCATTTTGTTGGAAACAAACTGTACTAAACGTGAGAAAGGGACTAAGAATGTTGATTGCAATGTTCCTAAAGCACTGTTGAATCAGATCACAACACGCAATGATTGGATGCACATCTACACAGGATATAAATAATATTTAAAGCTACATCATTATTAAAGCTTTACAATAACTGCTTCAATAAAAAGAGTTAAATATATCTAAATGTATTTTTATTAGAAGTTTAACAAATTAAATTAATGCCATAACATTAGTTAGTGAATAAAAAACAATAAATTCAAGTAAAAACAAATCTAAGAGACATTGTTTTTGAATACGATTTACTCCAAAAATAAACCTAAGCAACAAAAGTTATTACTGTATTTGCAGAAAGTAGGACACAAATAATAAAAGGTACTGGCAACCAAACAAACATTATGCAATTTTGCCAAAGCTTCATTAAACGTCCATGATCAACATAAAATACAGTTTTCTATAAAAAAATAAGTTGTAGTTGTACATAAACCACAGCAACAACCATTTACCCTCTTCTAATACTTCATTTATTTCAATCCTACGAAGAATGTCTGAGATACAAAAAGTGAAAATAGTGATAAATGAAATATCAGACTGTTAAACACATTTACACTGCTAATAGTTACATTTAAAACTTTTATCTTTCATATTTTTTATTTTAGTTAAAAATCAAAAAATCAAAATAATGGATCTGTATCTTTTGATGAATCTGAAAAAGAAATAATTATGGGTTTAGGTCTGATTGTGAATGGTTTATGAAATTGTAGATCACCATTTTTCTTCTGCAAAATAAATAACAAAGATTTCATTTTTAACACTGAATTGGCAACAGTAGAATATTGCATACTTTACTACTACATACATTCATTTGTTAGATGTTAGTGCAACCAATGTACTGCATGTCACAAGAATGCAGACAAAGATCTAAAATAAGAAGGAACCTGAAGTAAAACAGAAACTTAATATACAGCATTTGCTATAGAATAAATAAAGAAAGAAAAACACTTGGAACACCCGCAGAAAAACAGGGTCTGAGATGTAAAAGTCTTCTCCGAAAGATGACCTTTTAAGGAAGCAAAATCCAGATGAGTAAACTGGACCTCCAGTTTAAGTCCTTATCAAAGAAAGGACTATTATGGTTGAGAATGGGCTTTGAACCTGTGCCGATTCTATAGCTATAAAAGCAATTTTTTTTTCTGTTTTGCCATGAGCAATTAAAACAAAACCTAAGCCTCTCACTTTATCACTCTTATTTACATTAGACACTATATTTATTCTAGTATTAAAATCTAGAAAATATTTTAAGATAATTGCACATTTTACATTACCAAAATAGCAATAACAATATAACAAAAAGAAGAAGAAATGCTTATTTATTTACTGCAGATCTAAACTGAAAAATTAATGAATATCAAAAGCATTTCTAAGAAAAAGTAAAATTAATTATACCTTGGGGTGAATCTCCTGGTCTTGATACAACTTAGAAAAACATATATTTTGTTAAAGTTTCATTTTGTATAATTTTATTTCATTTTAAAAGCAAATTAGTAGAAACAGAACATTTTTTGAGATATCAACGAATCTAATAAACACAGAAGGCAATCATTGTATTGAACAGAGTTTTAAACTGTTCATATTCTAATTATGTCGGTAGTACAATATATTTAAGACTATAAAAGCTGTACATTTACCACCAAATTGCTCAACTGGTAAAGTTGCTAAATTAGAGCCTGTTAAAAAAAGATATGAAAACCTTAATAAAGATACAGGATACATACAAATATTTGATATACAATTGTTTTTACACCTGTCTATTTAATACATACCAAACAATAAAAAAAAAACAATAATAATAATAAAAAAACAGTGTCAGTAGTTAGGACTAGATTTACCTAAGATATGCCTAAAATACCATATTATCTTACTAGAACAAAAATCGGAATCATCTAAGTATGCATGTGTGCAATCGCATGTGTGGCCTATCAATTATATTACTTCAAAAGATCTTTCATTTTAAGTTAGCAATAGGGAGGTTTCGCAATCTTACGAATACGATAACGTCACGCACACGTATTCGTTTTTCCTAAGCCAGGAAAAATCTGTTTCACATGGCAACGAAATATTGAGGGCGCCGCCCAAAATATGACTGCGGTAATTTTAGCGAAACGACAGGTAAGTGTTGCTTGGTGCTTGGCTGCCTAGGCTTAGCGTAACATCAAAGCGAGTGAGGACTTTAAAAACTGCTATTTAAAAAAAATTGACCTGGCATTTTAGTAAATTACTTTAGTAAATTACTTTCAATAAATCTATAATTATATTATAATCATGAATCATTCCTGATTCAAATGCAAAATGTGCAAAATAGATCAAAAACTATACTCGTTTTGTAGTTACGAATATGACTGGTGATATTCGTCAACACGAATACGCTTTACGAATATGAAATGGGGATCAGTTTAAAAGTTTCACAAATGTGTGACGTATCCGTTTTCGTTATCAGATTCGTAAGGTTGCAAAACCTCCCTATTATCTCACTCATTTCACTGAGTACATTTTATCAATTTATGATTAAAGTAAACAAAACATTTCATTTTTATTACAATAAAAATAAGTTATAAAAGTTTAAAACTTTACCTGGTTCTCCTTCCATTGGGTTTCGATGTCCATAATATGAATAAGGATCAACAGAATCAGATTTATATTGGTATCGCTCAAGTTCAAATGGCCTGAAAGGTGTTATAAAAAGAGAATGATTCCTATAACATACGCCACATATCGAGACAGTCTATATACAAAAGCAGGCAGAAAAAAATGTGCCAAAAGTGGAGTTGTATAATTCGGTCAATTAGGATTTGTTATTACAGCAAAACAAGTCCCAGAAGTTAAGATTTGACTAAATAATCTGCAAAACCGTAAAAAGAAACCCATTTCTTGGTTTGGCTATTGGGAATAGAAGATTGAGATGTACTTACTTTTCTAGCATTGGGGCTTTAGACTTGAGGAATGCAGCCTCAAGGCCTAGATCTTGTGCTGGTGGTGGCACATATGGCTGATTCATTTGTGGGGCAAATGAAGGTTGATACTTGGTGTTCTGTGTTGTTGTATTATAACCATGTGGAGGTGCTTGCCGGCTGTTTCCATGTTTTGATAAGCCTTTTAGACGATCAGGCTGATGGTAGAAACATGTAAAAAAAACAGTTTAATTTTAAAATCAATATTTGCAATGAAAAGTTTTGGAGTAGCTGGAGATAAATTAAATACACTATATAGAGAATTCTATGAACTATGACAAAGTACTTTAAGCAGAAAACTATATTTATAAATAAGTACTACAAGAATCATTGCAATCAACTAAATTCATTGCTATAGTGGCTGAAAACAATTTAAAAATACTCACCAATTTCTCAGGATCTTGGAGACCAGTTGCATTGACCTTTAACCCTTCTTCTCTTTCTCTGTAACACATGAAGTATTTGAATGAGATATTCGAATGAGATATTTCTTTCGTGGATATACAATGCTACATTTCTCCCAAAGCAAGGGTTTTGGTACCAATATTTGCCGGATTAAATTAGCTTTAACCGGAATAAAAAATGGTGCAAGAAAATTATACATAAATAAAAACCTATCTAGTAAGTGGTAGGTAAGGCCTAGCCATTTAAAATCATAGACCAAATGCAATCGAAAACTATATTTTGTTAATTGAATCGACGAAGTACAATATTATTAGACAGTTTTTCATTTAGTAGTTACATCTCATATAGTATATCAATAATTTGGTACTTCGCTTAATTAATTGATTGGAATTGATTTCAGAATATTCTTTTTTTAGCTTAAATTGAATAGAAAAAAAACCCCTAAAGGCTGATAAATGATATGTGTACTTACATGTTTCTGTTTCTGTGAAGATAACATAGCAGAAATTGTTATAATAAAGCAAGGCACAAAAATATAAACAAAACATAAATTGAAATAGCAACTAAATTAATATCTACTTTGTACAATCGCATGAATGTTTTAATATCTATTAATTTCTACAATGTATGCATTTCCCGGTGAAAATTTAGACAGGCACAATGCTTTTATATTTGGTCTGAAATTATTTACTTCATCTATTATTCAATTTGCATATACACAGGATGATTAAAACCAAGTGTCTGAGTAAGGGGTACTTTTTATTCACTGTTTACATAGCAAATTAAGTAAACCCTGAATTATAAAGCAAGCTTCTGAAACACATTTCAAATGGCACTAACAATGGCATTTTAAAGCTGTCTATTTTCAAATTGAATTTTTGCATATGTCATGAGGAAAATTGTTTATTGTTAAATGTTAAGTGTCATTTGATGTGGATGAATTAGCGCACCCATCTCTACTATGCTATATTTCCAAGTAAAAAATGTTCAAATAATCTTTTATTTTGTATGTGTATTGGATAATTAATTTGAAATTTGTAATAAGCATCCTTGATATAGCAAGCAGCAGTGCAGTAATCTCTCTATTATACCCTTGAATAAAAATTTTCCGACTGAAATATGATTGTTATTATTAATTATTTATCTCAAACACCAGTAGCTTGAATATGCTATGTGTTGCAAACTGAACTAACCTTCGTTTTGTTTCCTTGGCCTCTTCCATTTGTTTCTCTAATTCTTTACGATATTCTTCTTTCTTTCGTTGAGATGCACTTTGACTTTGCCGATGACCTGAAACAATATGCAGCATGACACCAGTTACCCTTTTCAATTGTATTTAAAATTAATATACCTTTCTTTAATTGTAAGCTTGAACATACTAAAATAAGAGTGAACAAAAATTCAATGTTGACCACGCAAGCTTTCTGGGTAACAGATTGTGACGTACAGTATGCCAAATACCAATATACAATGGTGCTTCCTTTCTGGGAAGAAAACTGTGTAGAATGACTTACCAATAAAAAAACCCTCATCTTCTGCGGATTTAGGCCGTGGTTTTCTGGTGTTAACTGGTTCTGGTTGATTATTCTGGACTGGCCTGTTGAGATATATATAATAATAGAAACTAATTTATAATCTAATAATCGATATTGGTTTCTAATATCCCTGGCTAACAAAAATGTTATATACAATCTTGACCTTCAACATCATACTATACACGCAGACTTAAAGTTTTCAATAGGTTCTTTTCAGTAAAATCATTCAAAAAGTTGTTGAAACTATTGTAGTTCATCAGAAAGCAATCTATACTATAAGAGAGAATTTGTATATTTTTTCTATATCAAAATGACAGAAATTGTATCCTAGTGTAGCCTAGAATGTGCACTATTGCTATGCTTTATTGTTATGCTAAAGAGCACAACATTAAGAATTTTCAACATAAAGGTGACAATATACCTGTCCATTTCTGGCATGGTTCTACTTCTTTCCTCTCTAAGATTTTTCTGTAAAAATAATACTTATAACGTTAAGTTTATAAATTACAAAACAGAACTGTAAAATCGGCTTTATGGATAGTTCCAGCTGGAATTTAAAAGTGACTTTCAATTGTTTATCTTTACAATGATAATCTCAAACATTCTGGCAGTTATTAAACAACTCAATATTTATAGTGATCTGGACTTTGTGGATTTTGGGTCAACATTCAAATTCAAATGAAATGAATAAAACTTACATTGTCAATATCATCATATGGATCATCTCCTTTTGAATAACGCCCTCTACCACTATATTCTTCAAATCTAACTCTCCTGGAGTAACAAGAAATTCAATTAAAAGACAAATGAATATTTTATTCAATTATTTTATAAAGAAAATTAATACGTAGGTTATACAGTGGTGAAGAAAAATAAGCACATTTTTTTTTTATTGTTGAACAATTTATATAGGCATTTATAAATGATGGTTATTATGACAATACTAATTCTTTCCCACTATACCATATCTATCCAAAATCTGCAAAAAAATACTGAACACAAGATACTATTGAGTAAAAAATATATATAAAAACAATTTAATCAATTACCTATCATCATTATCCCTTTCATCTTCATATCGATCATAATATCTCCGCCTCTGAAATGCAAATCATTATTAAACAAGGCCATATAGATGGCTGCAGTCGCGTGCTCATTAGTGTTTACCGACCGACCAACCTACCAACTGACCGAAATTACTGAACATGTTTAAAAATGTTGGAATGTTTAAAAACATTTATATTTTTTTAATTTACACGTGCGTAGCCTGTCACTTTTGACGTGCTCGTATAACGTAATTTCGAGTTGAAAAGTAAGTCAAGAAAACAGAAATCGGGCAAATAGAGTGCGCATCGAAAATAAATTTTGAAAATTTTAAGCGCGCGTACGCATGCGTTACATGCGCTACGCATGTAATTGTATTGCCATATGATGATTTATGCCCTGAAATTTATGAGTACCAAATTTTATTTAATTGTGATTCATGGTTGTGAAGATATGATTACAAACGTGATTTCGTTAAATCGTGCGTAGACCGCGTAATTTTTTATTGCGCACCGTGAAAACATAACCACATCGATTCCTGGCCATAAGGAATATACTGTGAAAAATTGACTTAGCTAGATTAAACTGATATCAAGATAAGGTCAGAAAGCGATAAAACGCATAGTGATACCGGACCGACAGACCGACCGACCGACATAGTGAACTATAGAGTCGCGTCCACGCGACTAATAAATGCAGGGTTGTGTAACAAATCAGGTTTGTAAATGGCCTAATGCATTCAAATTATTGTAGTCAAAACCTTTCTAAAAGGTTAAGTCTAGAAAGCAGAAGAAAGGTCTAAGTACAGTAAAGAAAAAGAACCGAGTTCAAGCACTGGAAATATTAGAAAATGCACCAAACCAAAGGGATCCAAGGATAACCTATTAATGAATTTTGATTGGCATTGCACATTGTTTATTCAGAATAGGTTGTAGTTGATGATACAGCAGTAGTTTTCTTTGAATTATCATGTAATTGCTATATCATAATATTCCTTAGATATATACTTACACTAGGTCCAGGTCGATTTAAGTAGGGGTCACTTATAGAAGGCTGAATACCCCTTTCTCTATAGTAATCCATATCATCATCGTATCGCCTAAATATAGAAGGAACAAAGGAATGATATTATTTACTAACATGATATTAATACTAAACAAATATACGTGGTGTACCGGAAACTTTATATCAACATTTGATTTCGCCATGCAAACCTTCAAACAAGAGTAATTAGTGAACAAATAATGTATGACAAACGATTACATCTATGCCAAAATAGAAACCATGAATGCCTTTTTTTGTATTGGAGGATGGAAATTTCATGTGCTTCTTCTGCACACTTTGTGCTTATGAGTTAACCTACAGGTTTTTATAAGGATCAGGATACACTGTAGCAAAACAGAGCAGATCGTTTGTTACTCAAAGATCTTACCTGTATCGAGCCTCTTCTTGCCTTTTCCTTCTTAAGATATCATCATAATCTAAATGAACTGGTGTTCCCCATCCTCGTCGTGGTGGCGGTGGAACGTCATCGTAATACCTCCGTGGTGGTGAATGGTCATCATAACGAGGAAGAGGAGTTCTGGATTCTTTATTATCATAATGATGTGATCGTTTAGGACGGGAAGTATCGTAATAGTGCTCTGCATGCCTAGGCCGAGGAGATCCTGATGTATTTTCTGAATACCCATTAATATCTCTGGGACTGTGATCTTTCTGGACTTTTGGTGACTGTCTATCAACGCCATTCATATTACGCTATTAAGCAGAAGAAAAAGGAATTATATTCATCGTGTCATGAAAGAATTTTATTTTTTAGTTTAAGATTGGACTTGGGTTGGGAAATTTATCAAAATTACAACTACTTACCTGATCTGATTCAGTAGTGCCTCATGATTTGGGGTGTAATTGATAAAATAAAATATTCAATCAAATAGAGGTTTTACCCCTGTTGGCATTGGCATTAGTTGTTACTGAAAATGATAATAATCTCCAGATTAGCAAATTAACCAGTGAGCACCATCTTACTTACAATTTTCTGTTCATCTGATACAGACTGTCCATTATTCTTTTGCCCTTTCTGTTTTAAATATTCATTGTACTCTTGATTGCGTTGACGTCTAGCATTCAATTTGGCCGAGTTCCTTTCACCAATACCCAAGCTGTTTGTAGCATTCTCATTTGGACTTTGCTTTTGATTTCTTCCATTTTCAGGACCAGAACGCATTTTTTTCTAATTAAAATAAACGTGGTGAACATGCAGTTAAATTTCTTCTAATCAGTATACTGTAATAGAATCAGAACAGGCCGGTGCATAACGATGTTTATTTTAAAAAACACACCAAGGAAATTCTTGCCATAAAATAAGTCTCTGAAATTGGAACAGTTGCTGTGAGATACAACTTTGGCACAATGATGCTAGTAAATTTAGTAGATTATGAAACAAATTTCACCAAACATTTCTGACTGGACCTGGATTTAATTGTATATCACCTGACATTAGTAGAAGTGTATTAAGAGACATACAAGTGTATTAATATACATATCATGTGTATTAATATTAATATATTATGTGCTATCTGCAATTATCCTTACCTCCTCCAAGAACCTCTTATATTCTTCACGGCGTTCAGCGTTTAACTTTTCTCTAAGGTTTGTATAACTTCCTCTGGGTAAAGCTCTTCCATCATCTAATAATAATAATTGTCTATTTTTGTTTTCTTCAATAAAGTTTAGAATTGGTGATACTACACACTGTAGGACTTGTCTTTTTAAAATTGTAGGTGTGCTACAAATTGCACTCCTCAATACATCCAGGAGTGCTGTAGGTGTGCTGTTTGTATTTTAGTGTCTAGAGTTTACCAAATTTAAGTGTGTTGTAAATCATACTCCTCAAGGGCTCACCTCAAACAAAAAGGCCTGTGTCACAGTAATAACTGAGGATGTGGAAGGTTGTGAATACAGGCTGCTAGTTAAAGAGAGAAGAATGGAAGTTTGAGATCTACTAGTTACCTTGCTTATTTGATTGAGCTGCATCTTTGTTTGACCGAGCAGTTTGAATGATTTCATTTGATCCAGATACACCCAATATATCTCTTCTCATGTCATGTGACTACAAATAAAAAACAACAAACCATCCCAAAAGTTGTTACGTCTGATCTAAATTAAAATTTATTTTTCAGACTACACCAGAGGTCACAACAAAAATTAAATGTCGCGAGACTTTTCAAAGCATAGTTGAACAACCAAATTATAAACAATGGGTACTACTGTATACGCCATGCAATGCTGATGTGCATAGAGTAGGTCTCACTTTTTAGTTAAAACATAAGGCGCCATAGGAGAATAAATGGTAAATGATGATCTAGGCTTTATCATTTAGTAAAACAATCGGGAGAATTTGCATATTAGCAAAAGAAGGGAGATCACTTGAAATAGGAAACGATTATTATAGAAAGTCTGAACTAAAATGTTACTGAACTGGTCAATTAACTTTCAAGGAGAAAGTGTTATAGTAATGTAAATACACTTTTATTTAAATTTGTTTTATTTACAAGAAGCCGACTCCATTTTCATTTAACACATCAATATATACTATAATTTACCTTCGCCAAGGAGGTACAGTATATGTAATCGGTAGCGTGTGTTTGTTTGTTAGCAGGATTACTCAAAAAGTAATTACAAGATCTTTACCAAAATGAATATACAGATAGTCAAGGACCATTCCATTAAATTTTGGGATCACTTGGGACCATGGTCCCAATTCTGGACCACTTTTTAGTATACTTTTCAAACCTGCTAGTGTTAAAAGATAGGACAGAATTTTTCAAAAGCCGGCGAGCAGTCTTAAAGTAACAAGTAAACTGAAATTGAATGTTCTCAAGAACTACTTGTCCAAAAAACTTCATTTTTGTACAAGAGGCAAGAGTTATAATTTGTGATTTGTAATTTTAAAACATAATTTGATTTAATGTGCACGTTTGTTGATGCGAGTAGTTTAAAAAACGTATTTCTTTTCAAATTCACTCGTTTGATTTTCGCGTTGCTGTAAGTTGTTATTCAACTGAAGCTATTGTTAATTGAACGGCTTGTTACATAACCATTACACCAAACTCGCATACACATGCTTGTAGTGAAATTAGCCTAAATCACAAACAGCATTAAGAGACACACAAATATATAATTACCTCCGCCAAGGAGGTTATGTTTTCACCCCTGTATGTTTGTGTGTGTGTTTGTGTGTGTGTTTGTGTGTTTGTGTGTGTGTTTGTGTGTGTGTCTGTGAACAGCCTGGAGGCCACAGTTTTTATCCGATTCTAACCAAATTTGGACACAATGATCTATGCCCAAAAAGCTCGGACGAGTTCGAATTTGAGGGGGAAAGGTCATAGGTCAAGGTCACAACTAACAAAAAACTATTTTACTGCCTAGAGACCACAGTTTTGATCCGATTCTCACCAAACTTAGCCACAATGATCAATGGTGGTTACATTTTGAAGGGTCAGGGTCAAAGATCAAGGTCCACCAAAAAAAAAAAAAAATTAAAAAAAAAAAAAAAAAAACCCTCAGTGGGACTTGAACCTGCGATCTCAACTGTAAGAGGCTGGATACATAACCATTACACCACACTGTCATCCACAACTTTGTAGTGTGCAGTTAACATATTTACACTTAGAACTAATAAAAAAAAATGTAAAAAAAAAAATATTCAGGTGGCATTTTATGTAGGGGAATTTTACATTAGGCGGAGGTTTGTACTCTCGGAGTACCCTCTAGTTATATATATTTTTGTTTTATCGGAGAAATCTTATGTAGGAGAATTTTACAGTAGGCGGAGGTATGCACTCTCGGAGTGGCTTTCTAGTTAGTATTGTTGTGTATACCTTATCAAGACTCTTATTAAGTTCTAGTTGCTGTCGTTCCTTTGCAATCCTTGCCTTCTGCTCAGCAATGAATAGCTCTAGCTCATCCTCTGTCATCTTTCTTTATTTAGTCTATTAAATACAAAACCAATGTGAATTATACAGATTAAAGGTATGGACAGATGAAATATAAATGACAATACATACATCGCAACATGGTTGAAAATATATCATTGGGTTTGGGATTCAAATGTACACTTTTTACAATACGTGTAGTTAAAAATATATGCTGTGGTTAGGGTTCAATTGTCCATCGTTACAGAATCCGACATACATAGGCTAGGCCCACAATTGGTGATGATGGTGAGTAAAAAAACAATGAAAAATTGGCTCTAAAGAATCTTAGATCCTTATTCATCCTAGCTAATCTAGGCCTATCTTAGCAGGCCTTCTAATCTAGCCTAGTAGGCCTAGCTAGAGTAGGCTAAAGAAAGAAGGTAACACTTTTACTTTTACAATAGGCCTAGGCCTAGTCTTTTTAATGCAAAAAAATAGTAATTGTTTTTAATTCATAAATTACTAGCCTAGAATTATTGATCACAATGCGATAAATTATATAATAAGAGTACAAATCTATAATAAAACAAGTATACGCATATGCCTAGCCTACTAGGCCCAAGTAAAATAAAACGACGGTCAGGCTTTCATTCAGGGAGACCGCCTAGCAACACGGTAAACAGCAGGAGTGTGTGTAGGCTAGCTGGGCCTAGCTCCCGCCTAGGCCTAGCTTTACTACTGAGCAGATGAAATAATCGTATGAGCCCAGCCCACGAAATTCAGAAAAAAGAAGGTCGGCAAAAAATTGCCGACCTTAAATTCGGCAAGGTCGGCAGTCTCGGCAGTTCTAAAAATAGAAAATTCACCAAGGCCTAACCTCTTGCTAACTAAAGGCCTAGCTAGGCCTAGCCTCCTTAATTAGCTAGCTATATGTTATGCAAAAGGAACTAGCAAAATTAACTAAAATATAAAAACCTAACACTAAAATCTACAAGATAAATTCTATTTGATAATTAATTGCTGAACATCATGGTTCTGGAGCTAGCCCTACACATAGCATAGTTGCTTGCTTGGCATAACAGGGTATTCCCCTACACACAGGTCTGTCGCGCACAGCGCTGTGCCCAGCCAGCTTGGTTGATAGGATCAGATCGAAAGCATGCAGCTCACACACAAAATGATGTAATGGTTGAGTGAATTCAGGGATCATCTTAATTCCATGGTTTGTTAACTAAACACAACATGGTGGTGAATATGCCTGTTAAAATTTCAATGATACGATCCCTTAAAGTACCATGTTGTTGCTAGGAGGCTTGAAAGGAGGGATCTAGCCTAGTTTCTAGGTCGGCAATCTCTTGCCGTCCTCTGACAATTTAAGGTCGGCAATAAGGTCGGCAATTGCCGATTGCCGACGTGAAATTCGTGGGCTGTGAGCCTATACTAGCCTAAACTAATCTCATTCATTTTCCCTAATGAATATATAGTCAATTACTTTAACTTACACACTATTCATTTGCCATTACGTAACTATACCAACGACAGAAACTCCTTTAAATTAGCTGCAGTTTATTAAAATTGTACTGTAAATCGATCGTGCATTTTAAAAATAATAATAAACAGGGAGGAATGTTATAGCGCCACCAACCATCGGGTAAGCTTGATTATCATTGTTATGCGCGATTTGAACGATTTGCGCAATTTGAAATTGCGCAAAAAAAATCCTTGCGCAATTTGAATTGAAACATGTGTTTCAAATTGCGCAAGCAACGTATTAAATTGCGCAAGTAATCTGCAAATTGCGCAAGGTTTTTCGACAGATTGTGAAATCATGTACACCCATATTTTTATAGTAATTTCTAAGAATGATTCAAATTTAAAGATAAATATCGCATTTCCTTATTTTAGTAGTGCAAATATTGTTATAAGTTAGCATACCGTCGAAGAACAGACGAAGGAAAACGAAGCGGTGGTGTTCCACCAGGCGGGCGCGGGGCGGGCGGCCGGCTATACTACTCTAGCCTAGCTAGAGGTCTGGACTACTGATACTGACTAGGTTACATGGCCTAGCTTAAACTAATATTAAAAACTTAAAAAGTGAGTATTAAACATTATCTTCATTGAAATGGTCTTATTTATATAATAAAATACTAAATTTTAAACTCCTCTGCCTAGGCCTAGCCTATAGCCATGTATGGGAAAATTTACAGTTCGTTTTCAAATTGCGCAAAGGTGTCATATTGCGCAAGAACTATCTTGCGCAATTTACAAATTGTGCAGCGCAATTTAAAATTGCGCAAAGATTTTCTTGCGCAATTTGAAATTGCGCAAGTTGATTGCGCAATTTTAAATTGCGCAAGAATTATTTGCGCAATTTCAAATTGCGCAAGGATTTTTTTGCGCAATTTTAAATTGCGCAAATCGTTCAAATCGCGCATAACATCATCAAAGAAAAATCCATCTATTACGGATGTATTTCCAAAAAAAGACGGCTTGTTTAAGATTTTAACAATGGAGATATAATTATAGCTCCATAATTTAACTTTTCGGATGCTTATTATTAAATATAATTCCATTTCATCGAATGAAATTATTTGCACCATTAGGCCTACACGGATAATTATAAAACATTATTCCTATCATATTTGTTTTATAACACACCCTAACTATTATTTAAACACATATACCTAGACCTCTGGCTAGGCTAGGCTGTTTTTTACTCCGAAAATAGTGTTTTGATGTATGATTCGAGACTCAGGGTTGTTTTTGGAGAAATATAAATCATACTGAACTAAAGTTAACATATAGTAAAATTGACAAATATAACTGAAACTAAGTATTTCCCATTTATTATAAATATATACGGTATGCATACACATTTTTTATCAAACTAATACAAAAATAGTAAATCTAAATTATAAAAGTTTTTTAAAGATATTAAAATATATTTTTTTAACATAGGTCTACTGGTTTCAGTTTAATTAATTGCGATTAGGCCTAACTAACAGTAAACATTATCGATTTTGACTTTGAATGTATTGGGCAGTAATTATAATGTATGATTTGATTTGAATTTATTAGGAAAATCATCATACAAATAGGCCTACATACAAAGTGATAGCATACATTACTGACACTATAAAAAAAATACATTTATAAAAGATTTTCTATGATAGCCCCAAAAGCTTATTAACTTATTTCCATTGGGATCTTTTTATAATCTAAAATAAAAAATATAACAAAATATTGCATTACACACGTAAATATAACAAAAACAATAATATATATATATATATATATATATATATAAACACAAGAGGCAAAAAACATTAATTCTAAACCGCCCGGTGATATACTGAAATTTAATTAATTAATTTGAAACGATAAAGATACATATATATATATATATATAATATAGGCCTCATAACTAAATCACTTCAAGATAATATAATATTTATGATTTCTAAAACAAAGCTATATTGAATGAAAGGTTTCGATATTCTAATCAGTTTTATAGTATACTAATTTAATCCAATTTGGGGAGTAGGCGTTGTCCACATTCTATTTGTAGTAATTCCTATGGCGGCGATCAACCCATCTTTCTTCATCTATATCACCTCTATTGTCGTACACATGCTGTTGGAAAGAAAGAAACACATCAAATTATCAAACAGTGAATTAATAAGGCATTGTGACTAATTCTTTTAATATTATTATTGCATTATTTTTGCTAACATTCATTGTGTTATTAGTCACAGCCAATTACATTCACACAAATGTATTGAATTCCAAAAAAGCAAATTATAATAAACTCACCATGCGTTCCTCCTGTCCAGTGGCAACGTATGGCCGACGGAATTCAGTATGAGGTAGAGGTCGGTTATATCCAATGACCTATAGTTAAAGACAATGGATAAAAAACTATGATGCTATGCCTACTCTTTTCTTTTTGGTGCAACGTTTACATAAAATGATATGCTCTTACTAAAAGTATAATTATATTAATTTCATAGAAAAACATAACTTACATCGGCTGGCGAGTTTAACATATGATGACGTATATTTCGGGGGACGTCTGAGTTAGATGAAGTAGTAAGACTGTCACTATCCAGGTGTCCAAAATGATAAGGCATTGCATTACCATAAATCATTGATTTCTTCAGACGTTGCATTCTTCTGTTGTACATGAACAATAGACCGCCGACAATGCAGCAAATCAATGTAAAAACAAGGATTCCAACACCCAAACCAATCGCAAATATAGTTATGTAATCTGTAATGAATTATTATTATTATTTGCATTCATCTTAACAAAGAGGATGTAATAATTTAGGCCTACATGTACTCTCGAAATATTATTTAACTGAAAACATATTGTGCAATCACATTTTAATCTAATGTGGGGGTCCCGGTTTATGGATGCTTATACTCATTACTTTAGGGCCTTCAGTACAGCATAGTACAATGTTATAAAACGACAACATAACCTTAACCCCTAACCCCTAACCCTAACCCTAATGTTATAAAACGACAACATAATGTCTTACATGTTGAAAATCGCATACTACATAAAACATTTATATTATTCTTGTTTTGGGAATATGATGATATTCAATTATATTATTCTGACAGAATTACTTGATATGCCTAAAAACAAAGAAACAATTAAGCCTGAAATAGTTATTACATACCACTTTCATTTTGACATTTATCACCTTCGTAACCAGATGAACATTTGCAAATAGGAGGTTGTACACTGTCAGAACATGTCCCTCCATTAGAACAGTAATCAGAGGTACATAGCAACACTAAAGAAATATATGTTAATTGATTTATTTAGCAATTACATCTATGGGTCAATAATGTAAATACGGTGTTTTTTTATGTTTGACAACATTTTAAAAGTAAATGTTCTTTTGTTTAAATAAAACTCATCTTAAAGATAACTTCTTAGTATGGTTTGATTGACCCCAACTTCATTATCGACTGACATAAAAATTCATTAGTAAACAACATGATTCTACATTATAAATAAAAAAATAGGAACCCATTTTAAAAAGGAATTTATCTTATCTTAACTTACTTTCTGTTACTGTTATGGCTGCAGCATCAATAACAAACTCGGTATCCGGCAACTGATCATTGTCGATTCCTTCTGAAAGAACTGTTTGAATTTCTTCAGAAGATGTGGTGTCTTCTTGGTATACTAGGTCAACGTTGGCAATAATGCTACCAGACTCGAAGCTTGAAACCGAGCATGTGCGACTGTTACGGGATATTGTACTCTGATCAACTATATTTGTTACCTATGAATAAGAAAATAATTATTAGAATACTGGTCAAGCATGGATGAAATGTTACTTCTTCCGTGAATCAAAAGTACAATTTGACAAGAACTTGAACAACACATTAAAACGACACACAACTAACGAAAAGAACTGAACGAGAAACTGTTTCGGTTTATGAAATATCTAAAATAAATTGATTACTACAAAAACAAAATGTATACTAACAATAACAGTTAATGTTGAAATCTCTCATAATTTGTGATATAAATTTATTTTATTTAAGAATTTTTGTTTCAATAATATTCTTAAAACAAATTTTTATAAAGTAAATAGAATTTCAATTCAATTCAATTCACATTTATTTACTCATCGTTTATAAATACAGTTTCATAGCATAAATGATGGCAAGGATCCTGCATAGAGAAGTTTACACTTCTGTTTTCGCAGGACCCTTTTACATAAAAGACATAAAACAATAAACACAACATAATAGATACAAAATAAAAAAAAAACATTCCTATATACATTTTAGAGTTGTTCATCATCAAAAAGCGATACTGTTTTTTTAACATGATTATTTGTACTATGTGTGTATACTCGCACACACCAACACAAATGCATAATATATGCATCTATATTTTATGAGTAAAGCATTTTAAGTTCTGTAATTCGATAAAATGTCTCTTTTTACATATTTTTTTAGTATTTTATAATTTTTGTTAACAATATCTAAGTGATTTCTACAGAGCTCGTTCCATAGTTTCGGTCCGTGAATACTGATAAAATGTTGACCAGACGTTAACCTAGAGTATGGTTGTTTTACGCTACAAATATTTCGAAGATTATGGGTAGTATTTTCGTTTCTTTTGAATATCATTTGGATTCGTCTGGGTAAAACATTGCTTTTAATCTGGGCCATGAAACCTAGGACGGTAACTCTGTTGATATCTTGTATGTTAAGAATATTTAATTGCTTAAACAGTGGCTCAGAATGTTGCCATGGCTTTTTAAATAAAATTATTCTAGCAGCCTTTTTCTGGAGTTTAAGAAGGGATTCTAGTGTACTATCATATGTACTGCCCCAAATAATGTTTCCATACTGAAGGTGCGGTAGAATTAATGTATTATACAAATTTGTTAAAATATAATTAGGAAAAAAATGTCTAGTTTTTATCAATATTCCAATAGACCTAGCGGTTTTTTTGCTAATAAGCCTTATATGATTTTTCCAGCAAAGGTTCTCATTTATTACAACCCCAAGAAATGTTACATTTTTTTGTTGTTCTAAAGTAATGTTATTCATTTTCAATTCAATGTTGGTTGTAATAATACGCCTTTGGGCAGTTTTAAAGATTACGTAATTTGTTTTGCTGGTGTTTAATAAAAGTTTATTAGCTTTGAACCACATATTAATTCTATCTAGTTCCACATTCATAGTGTTTGCCAATGCGTTCAGGTTATTTCCACACTTGAATCCTGTTGTATCATCGGCAAAGCTAATTAATTCAATTTGTGTACTTGAGTTACATATATCGTTTACATATACAAGAAACAACAAAGGTCCCAAAACGGACCCTTGTGGAACACCAATACTAGTCTAGTCTGGTAATTAAAACCAAGTTGGAGACAAGTATTCGTGAGCCTACTCATGAATATGTAGAATAATGATTGTTATAATAGGACAAATATCCTATAATATATATTTAATTAACTAACGTCTGAATGCTCAAATTACAAACTTTGTTTTAAAATTGGTACACTTACCGAATTACAAATTTGTTGTTCATACAACATGTAAAGTGCAGAATTTGGGTCACCTAAATCATCAACATATTCTGCATCTGAACTTCCAATACTGATAATGCGTATGGAAATAGAATATGTTGTACCTGAAAGAAATCGATGATTGGAATGACATAATTATACAAAGTTTGTAATTGTAGTTTTTTCGTCTGGGAGTTGAGTAATTAGATGTTTTGCCCTACTCTGACGTCATTTGTACTTTATACCAAGTACATTTGAGTAGGGCAAAACATCTAATTACTCAACTCCCTGACGAAAAAACTACAATTACAATCCTGTTGGTGCAGTACCTGCTGCTTACT
Source organism: Antedon mediterranea (assembly GCF_964355755.1). Taxonomy (NCBI): domain Eukaryota; kingdom Metazoa; phylum Echinodermata; class Crinoidea; order Comatulida; family Antedonidae; genus Antedon; species Antedon mediterranea. Next base: position 24,154,683 of record NC_092675.1, read on the forward strand.
TGGGCTCGAATCTAACCACTAGTCATCAGCGCAAGCTCGGTGGTCTAGAGGTATGAACGCCAGGCTAGTGATCTGGAGGTCATGGGTTCGAGTCCCATCCGAGAACTACTAGTATTCTCAAATGTACTTAGTATAAAGTACAAATTACGTCAGAGTAGGGTAAAACATCTAATTATATACAAAGTTATTTCTCAGGTAGCGGGAGTGATTTGTGTGGGGTGTTATAATGGTTGGCGGTGATAAAATACAACCTCATTGGCGGAGGTAACACACAAACCTTCTGTGGCTGTAGTAGTTTCAATTTTTGGCGTAGTTTGCTGTCCTGGTGCTGTAGTTTGTACTTGTGGTACTGTAGTCCTCACATCATCAGGTGCTGTGGTCTTCACTTCATCAGGTGCTGTAGTCTTCACTTCATCAGGTGCTGTGGTCTTTACCTCGGCAGGTGCTGTAGTCTTCACTTCATTGGGTGCTGTAGTCTTCACTTCATCAGGTGCTGTAGTCTTCACTTCATCAGGTGCTGTAGTCTTCACTTCATCAGGTGCTGTAGTCTTCACTTCATCAGGTGCTGTGGTCTTCACTTCATCAGGTGCTGTAGTCTTCACTTCATCAGGTGCTGTGGTCTTCACTTCATCAGGTGCTGTGGTCTTCACTTCATCAGGTGCTGTAGTCTTTACTTCATCAGGTGCTGTAGTCTTCACTTCATCAGGTGCTGTAGTCTTCACTTCGGCAGGTGCTGTAGTCTTCACTTCATCAGGTGCTGTGGTCTTCACTTCATCAGGTGCGGTGGTCGTCACTTCATCAGGTACTGTGGTCTTCACTTCATCAGGTGCTGTAGTCTTCACTTCATCAGGTGCTGTAGTCTTTACTTCATCAGGTGCTGTAGTCTTTACTTCATCAGGTGCTGTAGTTTGTACTAGCGGTGCTGTAGTCTGTATATCTGGAGGTGTGGTTTTTGCATCTGGTGTTGTAGTTGACTCTCCTGTCATGGTAGCATCTTGTGTTGTAGTAAATGTGGATTCAGTTGAAGGTTGAATTGTGGATACAACTGAAACGGAAAACAATATGATTGACATACAAATTAAATATAATATTATTAACTTGCATTATTTTTGTGTATATATGCTAAATTAAAATATTTTTTTTTCTGGAATTGAGGTCACTGCTGAGAACTACAACCTATTGGCAGACTTACCAGGCAACATTGCAATCAAAGATGCTGTATCTATAGAACTGTCAGGTGGTACTTGGCTATTATCCGCACCAGACAAACCTCCGTAGAATGCTGCAGCAATGTCGTAAGAGTCAAGGTCAGTTGATGCAGGAAGATCAAGTCTGAAATTAACTTCTTGAAACAAAGACACTGTTCTGTACGTATGTATGTTTACTTGCAATATTGAGCTACTGATGCTTGACATCTCAAAAATAGCAAACACCTAGTAAAAATATGAAATTGACACTATAGAGATGTACTCAAAATATTAGTAAAATGTCCAAGTTGCTGGTTTTATAAGCAGACATTTGTGAACAAACACACAATATAGGCCTACAAGTACCATTTTTTCTTTTTTGGAAATTACCACATTGTATCGAAATGAAAGTATGCATAATAAACATGTAACAGTGTCCATTGCAACACCACTATTCTATGGCAGTCAGCATTTTAACTAGGTTGGTTAGCAGATCATGGAGATTAAAACTATAACTGAATTCAAAATTGTGTATGATACTAAGCAATTATAATACAAAACGTTATTATAAATCAACGACCTCCGATAAAGTACAGATTAGTAATAATAATAATAAAACTATAAAAACATATATACATACATCAGCTGCAAGTTGTGTCTGTATATCAATCGAATTCAGAATAGTGGGCATGGCACTGACAACGACTCCCTTAATGTCCGTGAAATTGATTCCTAGGTACATCGTTAATGATTCTTTAAGAAATGAAAAACCATTTGTTTTTGTTGTGTTAATCTTTCGGCTTATGACTAAAAAACACTGCGTAATGTTTTATATAAATAAATAATTAATTCATCAACTATTAATTTGATAAAATTGTTAAATTTTAGTAGATCTGGAATAGCATAGAAAAAATTACCTATACAGGTATCTTGTACTTCTACAAAATTTTCCTCGCAAACACATGTATAGTTCCCATCATAATTAACACACATTCTGTTTTCTTCATTGTCACATCGATTAGAAGAAAGACATTCATTAACATCTACAGAATTACACACAGAAACAAAAATGTAAATGTGGTTTTAATGTTAATAATATAAATTGCATCTATAGTGACTTTCAGACTACAGAATGAGATGATTAGTTACTACATTAATTATAACAAATGAAAAAAAAACAAAAACATATCTTTAATACCTGAACACAGATTTCCATTGCCTTGATATCCGTCTAAGCAGGAACACTCAAATATACCAGGAACATTTTCACATGTTGCCAAGTTAGAGCAATTGTGAGTATTCAGTTCACACTCATCAATATCTAGAAAAATATAAATGCAATAGACACATCTAAGCATTAGTAACATAATACGGTATATTATAATATTTATGATTAGTTTACAATCTGGAGTTTAAAACTACAATAAGACCTTTAATATTGCAATTCACTTATAATGTGTACTTACCGTTACAGTTTCCATTTGTTGCAATATCTCCATTACTAGCATATCCATCATTACACATGCACAAGAAAGATCCTTCCAAGTCCATGCAAGATGCATTTTCATCACAGTTGTTAAGATCATTAGACGCACACTCATTAATATCTTTTGAATAATCAAGAACGTATAGTACTAGTATATAATACTAAAAGTACAGTAATAATATTTTATTTGTCATTGTCTATAATGTTTGTATACAGATAGAGCAGTAGTGGCTAACTATATTATATGTGAACTTAACAGTTAATCAGTTCTGTGTGTATTAATAACATAAACAATAAATCAACAATGTGTTTTCAATCGTTCGTGAAAAGCTATACTACATTCTAAAATGTATAGTGTTTCTGACAATAACACGTATTACTAATTAATGAACTTCCTTTTCCCTTTCGGGTACTCTAAGTATATACAGTAAAGTGTAATACGTGCTCACTGTTTAAACATTAATACTACTTACTGTCACAATTATTTCCTGTTCCATTAAATCCAGAATTACATACACATGTAAATGATCCAGGTGTATCAGTACAGGTGGCTTTTGTGTGACAATCATGTGTATTTTCTTCACATTCATTTATGTTGGTACAGTTTGTTGATCCGTCTCCTCGGTATCCATCCTGGCAGGTACATGTGTATGATCCAACCGAATCTGTACAATCAGCGTTTTCAACACATGTATTGTCTATGTCACATTCATTAATATCTAACGGAAAAAAATACAAAATATTTATTATTTGTACTAGATTCCACTAGATTAGAAAGCTGTCAGAAAAAATGTGACTATGTCAACATTATTCTTCAAAATATTACTGTTACTAGTTCTACTAGTTTGGTATAAAATTTAACCAATATATTAAAAAACAACTCCGCCAGTATATTTATATTTTCTTATTACATAATTGTGTTATTCATAAGCCTTCAAGTATATTAAAAACAAATTATAGTCTTACTTTGACAGGTTTCACCATCGCCAGTAAACCCCGCGTTACAGGTGCATGAATAATTACCAGGTGTATTGATACAGGTGGCCATTGAATCACATGGCATGGTTGAACATTCATCAATATCTACAGATACAATAATAAAACCAAATACCCTAACAATACGGCAAATACCATTATGAAGAAGTAATGAACCTAGTATTCAGTGGTATCAAATATTGGCCTACAGATAGAGCATGGGTAAACTAAGAAAGAACAATAATATTTTAAAATGGAACATTCCACATTTGCACACACAAAATGACTTACCAAAGCACATCATTCCGTTTCCAGTATATCCATCATTACAATGACACATGTAGTATCCATTATTATTGTCGCAGTACGCAGCATCATCACATCGCTCATACTCGCATGTTTCATTTCCCGTACAGTAAACACGAATATGTTCACATTCATTGATATCTGCGAGAAAAACAAAATCATAATGCTATGTTACATTCTTTACAGCAGTCAATATAACAACAATCAATGAATCAAACAATAATGATTCAATTTAGAGCATTATATTCAATCCTGTCTAAGCATGGAGGTGTAATAGTTTAACTAATAAATTTCACTTGCAAACTAAATAAACATTTTTACAATTAAATAGTACTAGTTATCATTTTACAATGTATATCAGTATGCACATGTTTCTATTTAGTTTGAAGTTAGTAGAAAGACATTGATTTAGTAAATTCCATTTGTTGTTGCTCATCTGTCTTAATGGTTGATCATCTGTATACTTGTTTCATAAATACAAGTTTAAGAATAAAAATAAAGTTATTAAACAATCTAATGAAATCAAAGATTAGATAAAAAGGCATTGCTTTTTTCGCCAATTTTGTTCAACTAATTTTAAAAAAAAAGTTGTACTTTACCAGTACATTGTAAACCATTGCCGTTATATCCAGAGTTACAGGAACATATATGGGTACCAGGTATATTTGAACACATTGCATTTTCACTGCATGTACCAGGAATCTCACATTCATTTATATCTATTAAATGTAGTAAATCATAAGTAAATAAAGCAAGACTTCTTAATAAAGTAAACATAATAACAATATTAATTCATGTTTTATCACATATATTAGTCTCAGTCGTTACACTACATGTGTACCTTCACAACTCCTCTTGTCATCTGCCAACTGATATCCAGAAATACAGGAACAATTGTAAGATCCTTCAGTATCAGAACAAGAACCAGAACACATGTGATCTCCAGTCGAACATTCATCAATATCTGTAAAACAAATAATAGAAATATGAATCGGTTAGGTGTTGATGACAATCCAATTAATCGGTTCTGTCAGACAATTTTTTTTTGTATTAAACATAATAATCATGACTTACAAGATCCTTAAACCAAAATTGAATGTTTATGTAAATCTTATTAGATTTATGTTTTTTCTCGGCATCTAAACATTCCTCTTTTGTGTTGTAAACAACCACTTTTACATTAGTTATTTATCCCAAATATATAATAGATATTCGTTAATTATTATATTTCTATTATTATTTTTATTAATTCTTTTCTTGTTTTTTTTTATTATTGTTTTGAAATCATAATAATTTCTTTCATAAAATGTAAAAACGTATAATAATAAACAAATTTCGACACATTTCTGAAATTATTGTTATTCAGTCTTTTCTAGCTTTCTGTTACGCTTTTAAGTGTATTGATTATTTTTGTTTATTTTTTGTTATTGAACTTAAATATCTACAGTTGTATCCATTGGTTTTTTATACAATAGTAGGGAAACTATTCATTTTAAATGCCCATTATTACGTTGTCTTAGTACACGTATTCATTCTAAAAAAAATAAAAAAATACATACTTTGGCAATGCGTTGTATTTCCCTCAATTGCTTCATAACCTTGTTTACACAAACATTCAACGTCATTTCCGTTCATTGAACAAAATGCATTCACACATGGGTCAGTATCACATTCGGCTCCTTGTATTGCTGAAAATAAACAGACAAAAATAAATTGCAACTCCGGGTTCTTTTCAACTATTAATCTAAGAGTGATATTCTTCTAGGAGGCGAAACATTAATTATAAAAAGAAACCTTTTAATTATAATTGTCTAATTGTCTTAACATCTACTTGTTAATTGTACTCATTTCATAAAGATATCGAAGGTAATAGTGTAAGGTACGTCCTAACTTCCTCGCATTCACACAGTCAATTAACATGAAAGAACATTGAAAGAAGCATCGGGTATCGATAACTTACGTTGACAAGATACATCATCGTTTCTTAATTCATAATTATCAGTGCAGTAACAAGAATATCCTCCATTTGTGTTATTACACATCTGTTGACATTCATGAATGTCAAGTTCGCATTCATCCAAATCTGAATATAATTAATGCATAATTATTAATAATTTATGAGTTGAAAGATATGAACATAAACTTCACTCCACTTTTTGAACTGTAATTTATGTCATTTTGTCATAATCGAAAAATATTATTATTATGATAATAACCTCATTGTGAACAAAACTAAAATAGTTAATCAAAGCTTATCACCATCAAAATGAATATACAGAAGATGATTTTTTGAAAAATAAAAGTTGTCTACCTTTTTTATTTACCGATATAATAAATAATTCATAGTTATTTCATTTTTGCTAATTAATTTAAGTACAATTTACAACGTACAGTCAACTGTGATTAATTACGTCATTTCAATTACTGTAAAAGATTAGATATATTTATTTTTCATTTAATTTAATATGATACCTTGGCAGATCTGTCCATTTAGCATGTATCCAGAATGACATGTGCACATGTAACTTCCCATGGTATTTCCACAGTCTGAGTTTGTGTCACATGGGCTAGTTTCTGCTAAACATTCGTTTACATCTAAAATAAAATGTAGATACAGTTAACAACATGTTTGCAAAAGTATGATACATTATTGCATAATAGAGTATAATGCACCAGTATGTTTAACTTACGAAGAAGTGATGAAAAGGCCTATATCAAATAATGTGTGAAAGCCTTCACATACCTTGACATGTACCATCTGTCAGATTATAGCCTTCTCTACATGGGCATTCAAACCCGCCATTGGTATTAAAACACATAGCAGTTTCCGAGCAGTTGTGACTACCAGTAGTGCACTCATTAACATCTAATTAGAACATTTCAAATTAATTTCAATTTTAATTTTCATAAGATACATCATTATGTAATAACATGAGAGTTTTATAAAAAAGTAGAATGCACTTATGCTGGAGAAACTTAAATAATACTATATATATAACTTATATTTCAAATGTAGTCAACAAATAAATAAATAATAAAAAAAAAATTGAATAAATGTAATACTTGTAGTTAGAGAAATGTTAGGAAAATGTGTATGCGTACCGATACAAGTTGAACCATCTCCTACATAGCCAATTGGACAACTGCAGACAAAGCTACCTGGTATATTTTGACAAATAAATCTAGTAGTCGGACAAGGATTGTTAGGACATTCGTCTATGTCTACGCAGAATGTTCCATTACCGGTCCAGCCCGAAGAGCAGGAGCACATATAAGACCCTTGGATGTTGGTGCAATCAGCTTGCATGTCACATGAATGAAGTGCACGAGCACACTCATCAATATCTAGATTGAAATAGTAGAAGTAACACATTAACATTAATATCAAGAGAATTTGGGAACAAAAATTTGACACGTGTGCTTTATTTGGTTCATATATGCCTATTGTCAATTGTTTAACAATATACCTTGACAGGTTTTTCCATCTCCTTCGTAGCCATCAGCACATTGGCAAATGTATGAACCCTCTGTATCCATACAGTCGGCCTCTTCGTCACATGGGTAGTCAGTGTAACCGCATTCGTTGTTGTCTTTATGTAAATATAACAGAAAACAGTAATAATCGCTTGCAAATGAATACTCGATAATAATTTACCAAGCAAAATGTATTTACTAGATGGCAACGATGAAACTATCTGCTACAATGTGTGCTACTTACGATATAATTGTTTATTTATAAGCTCAAGCTCTCATATTTTCACTAAAATGTTTTTCCTTTACATTTTAACTAATTTAGTATAAACTTACTTGTACACGTCTTTCCATCACCACTGTAACCTTCTGAGCATGTGCAGTTGAAAGATCCTTCTGTATTCTCACAGGTTGCATACTCACTACAATCATCAGTCATCATCATGCACTCATCAATGTCTGAAAATAAATATGTTTTCCTGTTAATAAAATTCAAATTATTTTGAAAGCAAACTTTACTCTTTGAGAACGCTTAAACGTCGTGGTGTTCCTTCTGATGATCTTGTGTCAGTGTATGTAGGTGCGGTACGACCAGTTTTAGAATATGCGGTACCCATTTGGAATGGTGGTCTTACAATTGATCACATTAATGCAATCGAACGGGTCCAGAAACGTGACTGTAGAATTGTTTTGGGTAGGAATTATACTGGTTATGACAATGCTTTGGTCACGTTGCGCCTGGATGGTCTGAGTCACAGGCGTCGGGACCTATGTATTGCCTTTGCTAAATCCATCTTGAATCCTCAGTCTAAATTTTTCTCACTTCTTCCTTCCAGGGATAATGTTGTGCACAAATACAACACCCGCAATGCCGACAGGATTCGCAATGTCAATTGTAATACAGTGCGTCATAGTAACAGTCCTCTACCTTATTTGATTAACTTAATCAACGAATTTAATTTGTGAGTTGCGCCCTTTGATCCTTTTTTTTTTTTTTTTTTTTAAATTGTAATCACTTATTTTAATGTTATCATGAAATGCAATTCAGCTTGGGACGCATGCGTCCCTATATGCTGCTATATTTTATGATTTTTTTGTGTGTAAATTTGTTGTTTTCATTTTTGAATAAAGATATACCAGTCAATAAATTATAGTCTACGTCAGAAAGAATAACACAATACAACATCGTCAACAAGTTATATATAAAACTAGTTATTAAAAACACGTGTAGGTCCATTGAAATTGATCTAACAATGTATGCAACATGAGATAAAGTTTCCATTACTATTTTTCTTGTTTTTTTAAACATTGAACATCAACCTACCACTACAATTTTTTAAATCAGCATTCAAGCCATATCCTTCTCTGCAGCTGCAAGTGTATGAGCCCAAAGTATTGGTACATTCTTGTTGGCAGAACGGTACACCGTCATCCCTGTCACGACCTTCAACGCATTCGTTGTAATCTACAAGAAAGGCCATAGAAATACAATTAGCCGTACTAAATACATTCACACGAAACACTAATTAACCAGTAAATTTTTATTATTTAACCACGTTTGTTTATAAATATTAATTAACAATTATTAAAAATTCACCGTAACACTTGAACCCATTTCCAACTAAACCATTTGGACAATCTCCACATGAAACATTTGCTAACGGAGCTTCCTGATCAATGCATGAGACTCCTGGATAACAAGGTTCATCCAAACATCCATTGTAATCTTCACTACAATCGGTGCCCGTCCAGGCAGGTGGACAATCACATTCGGACACCTAAAACATTAACATTGTCAGTGACACAACACAGTGACATTTCATTGTTTTGCATGGTTGTTGGAAATTAAACTTCTAAACTAAATTAATTTCTTTTCTAAGTTAAACAAGTGTTTTATGAACCTCTCTACTCTCAAGTACTATGCGGTTAGTGTTATTTATTGGAATAACAAACAAAAATATAATAATAAGAGCCTTTCGGGCTAGTTAAACTTATGTGTAATAATTACTTACTGCGAAACGGCTGTTAACAAGATCTGATCCATCGACAAGAGCGTTGAAATTACAAACCCCACCATTATCACATTCACAAATAATAATTTCTAGTGGAAATGCAGTTGCCGCTCCTTTACTGTCTGTGGCAACCAGTGTAACTTGAACTTGGTCGGTTGAACCAGGTGTCCATATAAAAATACCATCTTTAAGATAATACATGCATTTCTTAAATATTAAACTATAATTACATTCTTTGTTTGAATACATAGACTACTGTAGGCTAATGTATACTAAACAAATGTTAGCAGACTAACATCATCAATGATGACAGGAGATTACTGTACCTTCCATCATCAGAAATTAAGACAATTAAGTTCAATAGTTTACCTATATGTGCACTAAGCTAGTATTTAGCAAAACAAAAAAAACAAAAAAAACAAAAAAAAAAACAAAGCAAAAAAGGAAACTGTTTGTGACGCGAAAAGCTACGCAACCAATCGGAAATCAGGAATACCGTATTATATTCTCGCGAATCTATTTGCTAATGGAACACAGGCATTGAAGAGGTTTCTGTATTTTCTATACAGCAGTCATATAGTTTTTTTTTTCTTCTATGAATCGATGTTGATTTCACTTTTCCACGCCATATCTTTAAGAATAAGACCGATGGTGAAAATAAGGTTTACTTACCAGCATCAATACCAGCACCTGGAACCGCATCTTGAAGTGAATAAGTTATCGTGTCATTCTCTGGGTCAGATGTAATAACCCTTAGAATATATTGACTTCCAACCATAACCAAAAAGCGGTTGGTTCCATTAATTGAATCAACAGGAGAAATTTCAAGAACGCTTGTAATATTTGGTGGAAAGTTTGCTGTAACGGAAATAAACGTAAACATGAGAAAGAAAATAATAGATTGGTATGGTTCTGTAGTAAAATGTGCAAGACACTTGATTATTCAAAGGACAACAATTTAATTAAAATGAATGAGACTATTTCATATCAATATTTACACGTTTATTTGTTCTGCCTCATGTCACCGTTGTGTCGGTTTTGTTTTTCTTTTTGGATATTTATACGGAATAAATTAAAAAAAAAAATATTTATACGTTTATAATTTATGTGATATGTTATGTTGTGTCTTACCAAGTTCTTCTGCGTTTTCATTGTTGTTTGTATTTGTTTCTTTTGTATTTATACCAAAAGAAATATCTTTTGTTGCTAGTACATCAAAAAGACACATGCGATCATTACCACATGCAGCAATCGCCTCATTGTACAGTTCTGTACCAGAATATTGTTCTACGAGATCTTCTAAGAATAATGGTACAAATGTTAGGTTATTCAATGTTTCCCAAGATTGACCATCAGCGTAACTGAAAAGTGAAGACTCCTCCGTAGTTCTCCCTGAAAAAAAAAGAAAGTAAACACAAATGTAATAAACATAAATATAATTGTAATAAATGTTATCAGTGATTCAAGAATTTTCCCCTTTTCTTTGTTTAAATCAATTATGTAATTATAAATTTAAATTTTGTCGTTTATTTATCTACTTTATTTACAAAGAAAATAAAAAAAGTTGTCATTGTCATTGTCATTTAAATGTCAGCCAATGAAGAGGTACGTTACCACCTCACAAGTGATGGCGACTTGCTAATTGTACTTGCATCAGACATTTTATTTTATCGTTATCGTAATTTAGATTACCTTATATAGAAAGCAAATCTAATAATGTGAGCTTGTAAATATAGCTTACATGTGTTCCCAAAATGAAAACCATCACTATCTGTAACCAATCCATCTTCTGGCACTGAAATCATACTATTATTTGGAAATGTAAGATCGTCGTTTATATCATCGTTCCAAACACCTGAAAAATGATGAAATATTTATAAACATATAGAAACTTCAGATACAAAGTCTAAACTCTTACACTTTACTGAAGTATTGAGTTAATAATTATTAAAATGTAGGCCTATAGCACATTTTTCAATATTTTTTATAAACATAAACAGGGAACATTTTTCAAGAAAAACATCTCACAGTGCTTTTACTCCTGAAATATTTATCCAACAGACCACAAGTAGTGAGATATCATAAGTTGCCAGAGTAAATTTCTTCTTTTCTCGATTTTTTTCAAGCACTGGTTAAATTATTTGGGTAAATATATCTATTTGTACCTTACTTTATTGTAGCAAATATGCAGCTCTTTAATGTTATAAAATGAACAATTAGTAAAAAAAGGTTAATGCCTAAACAAATATATTGGATAATAATAGAGGAAATATACCCACCATACAATCCCTTTGTTGCTCCTTTATATTTCTCTGGAATAGAAAATACAGCTTCTAATACAGTACCAGTCAGAGAAACAGAAATAGAAATTCCAGATAACCAAGTTGCAATTATACGATTTTCAGTTGAATTTCCAGTTGAATTTCCAGTTGAATTTCCAGAAGGAAGACTTATTATAAACCCAGTGTCAGATGGCGGTGTGTACGGACCTGAAGATAATTATATACAATTATAACTAGTCTCAGTATGTGAATAAGTGCATTTTGTAGGATTGTAGATAATAAATAAATCATTTTGTTTGACAAACAAAATGATTTATTTTTTAGTCTTAGTATGATTATTGTGTTATGCTAATACATATATTCAACTGAAATGTAGTTGGCGTAGCAGTAGTATACACATACGGCGTTTTAATTGGATTTAAAGATAGACCACTACATTAATGTAAAACAGAAAATCTGTTGAAAATAAGTAATACCTTCATCGAGACTCGATTTATTTACTGCAATGCTTCCATTAACCAAAATATCAAAGTCATTTGCATTGTCATTCAACGTCATTTGCACCTGTTTGGAAATGTATAGAAGATAAACAATCAGTAAATATTTATTTAGAGTTCAGGTATTGCTGCAATTAACACACTACACTACATAGCATGTTTAGGTGTAAAACAAGCACAAGATAACGCATTATTATTATCATTTTCACTGGGTAACATTAGCGAATACCAATTGTGATATTTGTCTTTTAACTGAAATGTTGACAAATCTATTTATCTATTTGCTTTTACACAACCTGTGGTCTACGAAAGTTATTATGTATGGATAGACAAAATTAATTTTACTATCACTATAAAATTAATCAGATTAACACTATAAAGAACATAATTTTCACCTACCGTTGTTGGGCCGCCATTAGCTACAAATGCTGAAAATATTGTCGCCTGTACATCTTCTTCACTATTTGGCTTTTGCATTCTTCCTTGCAGTGTAAATTCACCATCGTTGACCGTGGCAAGAACAAATTCTCCAATACCGTTACAAGTATACTCAAGGCCATCAAGTGTACGGATGTGAGGATCACCAAACATCCAACCTATAACAATGGTAAAGTATTATGTTTGTATACAAATTATATCAACTCATTGCCTTTTCAATGCATTCTACTTTAGATGGTAGACCCTTCTTTCTACAATGTTCATCTTTATAATAACATTGTAATATAATTGTAGTTACCTGTGTTAGGAGGAAGATATCCTCCACATGTTCCTTTAGGTCTAACTTCAGAATACAGGTCACAGTAGTACGAGTCATTAGACATTTCACAACATACATAACGAGGTATCAAATCAAAATCTAAAAAAGAAACATTTTAAAATTCATACTTCTTACAGACGTCATGCAAAAGAAACATACCGTAACATATTCCATTTTAGCCAAATTCACCGAATCCGCATGCCGCAATAATACACTTACATTTAATCAATTCTTCAATGTGACATGCATTTCCTTATTTGAAATTATTGAATAGCACGCATATAATATGCCAAAGCTTGATCATATGGTCATCTTTAAATTGTAATGGCATTTTGCAGCGAGGTACTATACATTATATAACTTAAATACTTACAAAACCAATATAAATAAGCCAAAAAATTAAAGAATGGTCCTTCAACAAATTGATATCTCTGAACAAAGCTGCTAGTGAACACGTTGTTTTCATATCCTTCAATAAGTGATCCATCTGCCCTATAACAACACATCATACCTGCTCCATACACCGACGACACCTGGGTTTGTAGGCAGAATGGAGTACCTATTGTGTAACAAATCATGCCATTATAATACATTGATTAAAAACTAAAACACTGCAATGCAGTTTTTCATATTTCGGATTAATAAGATAACGATAATATTTAGACTCATTTTTAAAAACATAATGTAAGTGTATAATGATGCAGTGATATATTTTGCCTGTGACTAGAAATTGCAGTTCTGCTGCGCTTAATGTTTCTTTTTTCCATATTGAATTGTATTTGCAAGCCATCGATATGAACCAAATGACTCGAAGACGATTTGCCGATGGAGAAAGGTATTAAGCAAAATATATGGGAGAGCTATATACATTGCAAGACGAATTATTTTCAATACAAAATGGTTTATTAAGCATAGGTAAATCTTCAGACTTAAGAATACTTATTGTAAACTAAATTGTCCTTACCTGCTATGTTATTAATGTCATTAAGTAGTTCAGGAGAAAGTTCATTATTTCCATTATTGTTTGCATCTTCATTTCTGTTCCCATTTCCTCGTTGACCATTGCCAAACCCAAGATCATTTGACCCTTGGCCAAACGCACAAGGGCATGTTCCAAGACCTTCTGCCCAAAACAAGTTATCATATTCAAACTGCCTCCAATCCATGCAATATTGTCTATAATTGATAGTATATTCGTTGTTATCTTCAAGTCGAAAGAACCACTGCCCATTAAAGTCCGTATTACTTGTTGATTCAGGCGTGTATCTTGAGTCCTCAGTTGGAAACATGCTGGAATCTAACTGAGCATTGTAATACTCTCCATATGCACCAACTCCGTATCCAATCACAACATTCTTCTGTGCAAGGACAGTGGGATCCCATAGCATTCCACCGATCTTATAGTTGAAGATAGCAAAACTATAAACACCATCTGTGAGAAGAGCTGCTTGAAACGTTGCCGTCTGCAAAGCAATATAATTCCGACTATTATACATGTTGTGTATATGCGAGTAGTGACACATTATCAACACATTATTTCATACAATTGTTCAACATTAGCGAATATACTACAATACAGGTAATTACAGGGACATTTTTTGGATTGTTATAATTAATAATTGCATTTCATTTGAGTTTAAATGTCACATTGTAAGTATATTACATGCGCTTGTTTAAAGTATCCATACTGTTTTATTTTTTGCGAAATTAATAATATTATATTAAAAGTTGTTGCAATGTAGTTTACTTACATTTTCAGCATTGTTTTCCACGGGATACTGTGGTACTCTGTCCCATGTGACTACAAGCATCCAATTAGCATTGAAGTCATTAGGAAGTGTATTTGTACCAAGAAACGTGTTGACACGAGATGATCCTTCAGACAACATTTCTTCCTCACGATCTGTTGCTGCAGAGCTAAAGCTTCGGCTATACACCTGTTAAAATACAATGTAAATATTTCATTTGCATCACTAATTTTCAATGTTAACAATGAAATACTGTAAAACCAAGATAACAATTATTTGATTTTAAAAATAATTCTTATTTATAACGAAAACAGCTATGACATAAATATGTAGATAGAAAAAGTATTTAATCACTAAAATTGATGATACGAAGGTGACTGATGAGGTGGAGTATAGAGGAGGAGCCTTAATCTGTTACGGTACATTTTGATGTATATAAATAGGTATGACACTATGTTAACTATATATGTCCACATTGATAGTGTTTGAAGTTGAAGATAATAGATTGCTAGGGAAAACATTTTAGTTGACTTACACTGTAGAATACGTTTCCAATTTCGCTGTTTGATAAATCAGAATCAGCCCAGAATGGTGCAATGACTTTATGTGTAAAGGTACTTCCAAGACCACCATCAGGAGGATTTGCAAACCCATACTTTTGTTCATTTTCTCTAGACAAAATGATCACGCCGTTTTCCGTAAACTAAACATAAAAAATGGAAAATCAATTTAAAATTGCGATTATTTTATTTTGCAGTACGCAATTTAACACAAATGATTATTTAATCAACTACTATAAGTTATAGCTTATGAAATACATTTTAGAAAATAAATAAATTCTTTTACTTTTACTAATAGACAACAGAAACTGACACATAATATAATATCTTTAAAAAAATTTGAATATTCCAGTGATTCGGTTCCTATACAAATGTTTTCAGGCCACAGATGTAGTACAACTCAAACATGTTGAGATGTTAAATTTAAGCTTAACATTACCAGGGTGCTGTACTTCAATATTATGCATTTACGTGCTAATGATGATAGAATGAATAACACTTACATAGATACTATAAAAGAAATCACCATAGAACGGGAAACCATTTGTTGGTCTTATAGTTGGAGATATCTTTTCTGGTAATTCATCATCTCCTGATGGTAGTACGTATTCAGCATTAAGATTATAATCACCTTGGTCAAATCCCCACAAGAAGAAATAATCACCTGAAATAATATAGTTATAGATCAAGTAAAAATTGAGAGTTCAATGCTTTTGATATGATACAGTTACAATGTGTTTTTCTACTTTTTAGCAGCATAGACATATCGACAATGATATTATGCTAACGAGTATATAATTTGCTTTTGTGTCGTAAGACATAATATTTTTCATTACATTCAATTTTACAAATGGATGTGAATGGCTTTTGGGTTTTGTTTTTTCTATCCAAGTTAAAAACAACTAATGACAGTCTTGCAGTTAAATATATATATTTTACAGTATACACATTTCATTTTGCACTGGTAAGGTAATCAAACCTAAAAAAACTATAGACATTATAGTATATTCTGGCTAGTGTCATCATCTGTTAAATAGGTCTAAATATTGGTTCTCTAATCGCAATAGAGTTATGAAACTATAGACAGGATGGATGACAAGGTGAATAGTTGTTTGTATAACATCACAGGAATTTAGACATTGAATCCAATTGTTGAATCCATCTAAATTTACCATTATGTCCACATACTGCTGTACAATGACGTACCTTCACACGTAAATCCGTCACCAATGTAACCTTCCGTACATTCACATGTATAGCTTCCAGCAGTATTGGCACAGCTACTTCCAACTTCTGCACAGTTGTTGTCTTGTAAACATTCATTCACATCTTAGTAACAAGAATAAAAGTTCTTTTAAAAGAATGTTTATGTTTTTGAATTAAGTAATCCGTATAACAACATTTAATATATTTACCGTCACATTGGAACCCATCGTTGTTGAGGGTATATCCAACAGGACATTCACATCGATAACTACCGTCTTCATTAATACAAGTTCCTATTGGATCACAGCTATGGCTGCCTTGTGTACATTCATCAATATCTTAAGATAAGGAAGACAATTTAATATAATAATAAAGAAATTGAAACTCCAAGTTAGAACATTGTAACGATTATATTAACAACATTATACTCATAACACTTACCTCTACATCTACGAGGTAGTGGCCGACTGTACATGCCGTCATCGCATGTTGACATTGTTGCACGACTTGGCAATAACTCATAACCAGTTCGTTCACATGAAAAATCCACTACTTCACCATGCTCTGTAGATCCTGTTATCTCAACTCCCTCAATATAAAGTGGTTCACAGTTAGCTGAAAGAAAATTGTGTTCGTTCGTTGTATTTGTCAAACATCTAAAGAAAACCCTATTGTTTGTAGCATAAATAATTCTATAACAAATGTATTAGTAGAAGTTGAGCAAACCAAGCAAGCTTAACCCTTTAAAGACGCGAGTATTCTACCCTAAGTGACTGAGGCTAAATAAATAATTTTTAATAGGTTTAGGAAAAATGCAAAATACATTTTTATGACGTTAATTTTCTGTTGGTTGGTTTTATTGTGAAAGGTTTTGGCCCTCCGAAAAAAATTGTGTTTTTTAGACCTAGGTCAGAGGTCAAATGCTCAAAAAGTGAAATTCGGTGACGCCAAAATTAATCGTCAACAATCCAATAAAAAATCGGTATAAATCTTATCAAAGCAGCACATTACGCTAAATCTGAGAAAATTCATTGTTTTCAAGACATATATAATACCAAGTCTTACCAAAGCATTCTGGAAATTGAAATTCACCATCGAGACACTCACTAACTGATTCACCAACCAAAGTATATCCTTGTTGACAGTAATATGTTACGTTCTCTCCAGATGCAAAGTTATACTGATAGCCGCCTACTATGACATTGTCTGGGATTATATAGTAAGACCATGTGCACAAACCTGATAAAGAATCAATTATACGATTTTAAATGAAAATGTATTACTTTTATTAATACATTTTTGTAGAATGTTATTTTTTGATAATGCACAAATTCAAAAAAACCTTTTGCTAGAGTATTTATATAGTAAACCAAAATATAATTTTAAATCTTACTTGAACAAAGTTCTTCATCTTCATCCTTATTTTCGGGGCAATCATAAGCATAGTTATCACACACGTAATACTCTGGAATACATCTTGAACTTAATGGGCAACGGTATTCATCAAGAGAACATGTACCTGCAACGACAAGAGCAGTGTGTACTTTAACACGAGTAATATTGTTTGAATGTTCAGTAAAGATAGAAAAAACATATTTTTAGTGACAGAAAAATTGTTTATGAACTGTATTTGTACCTTTTTCCCAAACACATAGGGAATTGTAGAACAAAATTACAAATAAACAATGATCCCCAACACAATATTATGCTATTATATTTATTTATATAAATGTTTGACACTACTACGATAGTAAAAGTATAAATAGAAATACTACAATTTGGAGGCTGTCGAGTGTAACGGAAGATAATTGTTACATTTTAAAATGTGTGTTTGTATTTTGCGGATAGTCCCACACCCCCCGTGACTTTCCGAAAGTGCATCATCAATAAATGTTTATGTCAATTTAAAAGCATTTAAAGTGTTTAGGTAATCCCTCATAAATAATTGCATGCCAAGGTAGTTAAACTTTAGCTTTTTATGATGCTATAATAATTATTGATTTATAAGATATCGGATCACTAATTCTAGTATGTATCTTATAGTATTTCATTGTGCGTATACAGTTAAATAATTTACTAACCGCAGATTTCCTCTGACTCATCAAATGCGTTCTCGCAGTCTTGGTAATGATCACAGACATAGCGCTCATCTAAACATTTATCTGGACACTGTCTATAACCAGGATTACACTCAGGGCCTAAATGCAAAACAAATTTGTTATAGAACAATATCGGAATATTTCATAGTTTAGCATATTAAATTGACTTGACTGAAAACCAAGAATCACAGTCAAAATCAGAGCCCAGCATGTATGTATGCTTTAATCGTTATGCATATAGTATGCGATTTTAGGAGTTTGTGTAGATGAACAAAACTTATGTTTTGATAATTGAATAGTATAAATTTTACTAAACATAAGCAGCACTTATAGATCTTTAAATAGTGTAATTAAACATTTTCACTATAATAATAATAATTTTAGATTACAATTAAAACTTACCATTGACGGTTATATAAAATGAACACACAGAAACAAGCCCATTACTGTCTGTGGCTGAATATGTTATGGTGTATGAACCTTCAGAAAAGGTATCACCTGACGTGTATGCAGTATCAGGAAGCTGTTCAATAGTAACTTCCCCGGCATTATCAACAGCTGTTGCATCGCTCCATGTTATAACTATTCCATCAACATTAATGTCCAGCATTTCTGTTACATCACTTGGGCAAGATATTTGAGGTGGTTCATCATCTGAAAAAAAAGCAACGAATTAATTGAGTACATATTAATGAATCCAGGCTAAAAGAAAATAGACATCGTTAGAAAGTGTTTCAAGAAATTGGATGCATTCTTGGGTAAAAAATGTACGTTACCGGCAGGCAAATGGTCATGTGTTTTGTTGCTAGAAGTGATGTGGTACTGAGTTGTGTTTACAAATCAGCTTTTCGATAATAGTAGTCATAGCGATCTTTAGATTGGATATTGTCAAATTGGAAAACAGTTCCATTAGCAAGAAAAAGTGTATACTGACTTGGGATTGTTTTAGAGGCTTTAGATTTCTCCACAAATGTTTTTAAAGATTTGAAATTATTTTAGAAAAAGTGGTAAAAAACGAAATAAATTAAAAAATGAAACGATAGAAAACGTGAATAAAAAATAAAATGATGAGCTGTTTAAGCACTAGTAAAATGTTAAATGTAGTTAGGAAAGCTTCCTTTGGAAGAAAGTTGGAATATGATTTTAAGACGAATAACATTTTAGTCTGAATCAGTGAAGACATTGATATATAAAAAGGTAATAAAAGAATGATCGGAATGGTCTCTTCTTCTCCACTATTGTTAGTTTAAACGCTTTGATCAGTGAGGTAATGAATAAGCCTATAATATAATAATAATATAAAGGGTACATTTAGCAGTTGAAAAAGTAAAAAAGTACAACATTTTCTCACCGTAAACTTGTACATAAAAACTGCACGTTGCTGTTTGTCCAATTTCATCTATAGCTGTTAATCCAACTACCTCAGTGCCGATGTAAAATTTGTCTCCGGAACTAAAATTTCCAGTAATCGATATCATGCCACTACCTCCAATAACCTCAGCATTCCATTCAACTATTGCATAATTGAATCCAGTTCCAGTAGGAATGTTGATATCATCAGGACAGTTGATAGAGTCAATTGGTGCTTTACAGTAAACAAAACAAATAAAAAATAAAACTATTAAAGAGGTAAACCAGACGCATATTATATTAACGCTCTGTACAATTCAGAAATCAAAAATCAAGAATTGGGTTGGAAACACAATTCTATTTTGAGATCGGAGAGGGCGGGTTTTCGACCTCTTTGATGGCAATAGGGCTATTTTTCTCTGAGCATCCCTGTTGTGCTTACTTAGAATTGGAAAATTATTGCTATATAACTTATATTTGCTTATGACTTTTATGTGCAGTTTTACATGGGTGAATGTTCATTTAGTAATTAAACTATTTAAGCCAGAACTTATGTTGTATGCGTCTTTATTTATTATTCTATGAGTTTGTTAATTGCCGCAGTCTCCGAGTAGCAAAATATACGATTGTTGTTATGTTTTAACATGATCTGAGCATGGAATCCGAAGTCAATGATTCACATCTAGTTAACTTGGGGTTACACCACATTCCTGGGGTTAGTCTTCCAACGAAAGCAGCAATGTGTTTATTAAACATTGTTATTATAGATAACCTAATTCGATTAGGATTATAATTTAAAATAAATTTAACAGTAACGATACGAATATAGTTTATTTTACTTACCATTGACAGTTATATCAAATGAACACGAAGCAACTAGTCCAGCACTGTCTGTGGCTATATAAACTATAGTAAATGAACCTTCAGAAAATGTATCACCTGAAGAGTACGGGTTATCAGGAAGCGGTTCAACATTTACTTCCCCAGCATTGTCGACAGCTGTTGCATCGTCCCATGTTATAACTATTTCAGTATAATTATTGCCCAGCATTTCTGTTATATCATTTGGGCAAGATATTTGAGGTGATTCATCATCTAAAAGTAAAAGAAGCGCATTCATTTTGTATATAAAGATAACGATAATAAGTGAACTAGATAAATAATGAGGTGAGGTAGTCCGTATAACTATTATACCACAGGCGGATTATATAAATATTTATATCGGTCTACTCGCAGGTGTACTAGAAATACATAATTATGAATCTTACCGTAAACTTGTACATGAAAACTACACGTTGCTGTTTGTCCAATTTCATCTATAGCTGTTAATCCAACTACCTCGGTGCCAATATAAAATCTGTCTCCGGAACTAAAATTTCCAGTAACCGATATCATGCCACTACCTCCAATAACCTCAGCATTCCATTCAACTGTTGCATAATTTAATCCAGTTCCAGTAGGAATGTTGATATCATCAGGACAGTTGATAAATTCAATTGGTGCTATAGAAAAACGATAATGCTAAGTAATCCTAGACGTTTAACTATCCAAGAAAAAATATTTCATTCTTTACAATGTTTATCTTGGATTAAGATCATGTTGCAAGGCACCTTTCAAATACAGAATGGTCTTTCATAAACTATACTGTAGTATGCTATACTTACATGGTGTTGTTATTGGTATTGTTGTCAATTCAAGGCATTCCAATACTAAACCAACTTCAAAACAACTATCATCGGGGCAACTGCCACCAATTTCTGGAAGTACAGTTTGTGTTACAATGGCACCTTTAGAACAAACAGCTGATACAACAACTTGTTCCCCAGATACCGCTGGTACACATATCCTACCGTTTATGTCTGTTCGTACTTCATTGACTCCAACCCTGTTACAAAGTAAATCAACATAAAGAGAATTGTAATGTTAATCGTATCATGTTTCTTGAACTTATTCCAATAATTACCATTATTGCAGTAATAAATAATAAATATCTTAAACAGAGCAACAGTAATGGCATAATATGTGGTTTAGTACACAGGTGTGAAATGTGTTGTTAGCAGAAGGTAAAAACAGGTATAATACAGTCAAGCGCCTAGTTCATTTAAGAAATTACATATTCACTTATACAAATATATGTTCTATTAAATAAAAACATTAAAGTTACATGTGAAAAAACAATTTCTAATCAAATAGAATAAATTTCAGGTAATTGTAAGTATTTCAAAAAGTTTTTAACTTTAAAATTGCACATGTTTGCGAATGACCATTTCAAAGCCAATTGGGTAAACACTTCTATTATATCTAATCAGCTTTAAAGATAACAACTATCACCAGCAACTCACGTTACATCTATGTTTGGAATTAATTCTGTACAATCATCATTAGCACAAGTAATAATCTGGATACATGCGTTAAACATAGGTGTGGTAATAGCTTCATCCGTTGTCGTTCCTACTGGAGGTGGACAGTTTAATACGAAACCAACTTCAACACAATTGCCGTCAGAGCAACTACCGGTAATTTCTGGTAGTATGGTTTGAGTTACAATATTACCACCAGAACAAACAACTGATAAAACAACTGGTACATCATATAAGGCTGGTATGCATACACTACCAGTGGAGTCGGTTACTGCTGTATTTTCTTCGTTACCGTCAATCCTGTAAAGATCACATAATAACATTATAAGGGTATAGTTTTATTATAACTTTAAACCTTTAAAATCAATACACAGTGATGAAATCTCAAGCATTTAAAATAGAATCAATAGTAGTAATAATAAATTACATCTTTCTTAAACGGCTTGACCAATTTAAAATTTAATACAAATTGATACAGACAATTATTTATTCTTGACGTTGCCATTATGTACGTTTTATATATAATGCAAACTTGTATTCAACGAACATCAACTTGCTATCTGGAGTTTTTCAAAATTGTTACTCACGTTATAACTTGGTTTGCAATTAATTCTGTACAATCATCATCGGCACAAGTAATAATCTGGAGACATGCGTTAAACATAGGTGTGGTAATAGCTGCATCCGTTGGTATTATTGTCGTTCCGACTGGAGGTGGACAGTTTAATACGAAACCAAATTCAACACAATTGCCGTCAGAACAACTACCAGTAATGTCTGGTAGTATGGTTTGAGTTAAAATATTACCATCAGAACAAACAACTGATAAATCAACTGGTACATCATATAAGACCGGTAGGCATACACTACCAGTGGAGTCAGTTACTTCTGTATTTTCTTCATTACCGTCAATCCTGTAAAGATCACATAATAACATTGTAATGGTATTGATGTAGTTCAATTATAACTTTAAAATATGAAAAGCAATACACAGTGATGAAATCTCAAGCATCTGAAATAGAATCAATAGTAGTAATGATAAATTACATTTCTTTCTTAAACGGCTTGACCTATTTAAAATTTAATACAAATTGATTCAGACAATTATTTCTTCTTGACGTTGCCATTATACACGTTTTATATATAATGCAAACTTTGTATTCAACGAACATCAACTTGCTATCTGAAGTTTTCCAACACTGTTACTCACGTTATAACTTGGTTTGAAATTAATTCTGTACAATCATCATTAGCACAAGTAATAATCTGGATACATGCGTTAAACATAGGTGTGGTAATAGTTTCATCCGTTGGTATTATTGTCGTTCCTACTGGAGGTATTATTGTCGTTCCTACTGGAGGTGGACAGTTTAATACGAAACCAACTTCAACACAATTGCCGTCAGAGCAACTACCAGTAATGTCTGGTAGTATGGTTTGAGTTACAATATTACCATCAGAACAAACAACTGATAAATCCACTGGTACATCATATAAGGCTGGTATGCATACACTACCAGTGGAGTCGGTTACTGCTGTATTTTCTTCGTTACCGTCAATCCTGTAAAGATCACATAATAACATTGTAATGGTATTGATGTAGTTCAATTATAACTTTAAAATATGAAAAGCAATACACAGTGATGAAATCTCAAGCATTGGAAATAGAATCAATAGTAGTAATGATAAATTACATTTCTTTCTTAAAACGGCTTGACCTATTTAAAATTTAATACAAATTGATTCAGACAATTATTTCGTCTTGACGTTGCCATTATACACGTTTTATATATAATGCAAACTTTGTATTCAACTAACATCAACTTGCTATCTGAAGTTTTCCAACACTGTTACTCACGTTATAACTTGGTTTGAAATTAATTCTGTACAATCATCATTAGCACAAGTAATAATCTTGATACATGCGTTAAACATAGGTGTGGTAATAGCTTCATCCGTTGGTGTTATTGTCGTTCCTACTGGAGGTGGACAGTTTAACATGAAACCAACTTCAACGCAATTGCCGTCAGAGCAACTACCGGTAATGTCCGGTAGTATGGTTTGAGTTAAAATATTACCATCAGAACAAACAACTGATAAATCAACTGGTACATCATATAAGACTGGTAGGCATACACTACCAGTGGAGTCAGTTACTTCTGTATTTTCTTCGTTACCGTCAATCCTGTAAAGATCACATAATAACATTGTAATGGTATTGATGTAGTTCAATTATAACTTTAAAATATGAAAAGCAATACACAGTGATGAAATCTCAAGCATTGGAAATAGAATCAATAGTAGTAATGATAAATTACATTTCTTTCTTAAAACGGCTTGACCTATTTAAAATTTAATACAAATTGATTCAGACAATTATTTCGTCTTGACGTTGCCATTATACACGTTTTATATATAATGCAAACTTTGTATTCAACTAACATCAACTTGCTATCTGAAGTTTTCCAACACTGTTACTCACGTTATAACTTGGTTTGAAATTAATTCTGTACAATCATCATTAGCACAAGTAATAATCTTGATACATGCGTTAAACATAGGTGTGGTAATAGCTTCATCCGTTGGTGTTATTGTCGTTCCTACTGGAGGTGGACAGTTTAACATGAAACCAACTTCAACGCAATTGCCGTCAGAGCAACTACCGGTAATGTCCGGTAGTATGGTTTGAGTTACAATATTACCACCAGAACAAACAACTGATAAAACAACTGGTACTTCATATAGGGCTGGTATGCATACACTACCAGAGGAGTCGGTTACTGCTGTATTTTCTTCGTTACCGTCAATCCTGTAAAGATCACATAATAACATTATAAGGGTATAGTTTTATTATAACTTTAAACATTGAAAATCAATACACAGTGATGAAATCTCAAGCATTTAAAATAGAATCAATAGTAGTAATAATAAATTACATCTTTCTTAAACGGCTTGACCAATTTGAAATTTAATACAAATTGATACAGACAATTATTTATTCTTGACGTTGCCATTATGTACGTTTTATATATAATGCAAACTTGTATTCAACGAACATCAACTTGCTATCTGGAGTTTTTCAAAATTGTTACTCACGTTATAACTTGGTTTGCAATTAATTCTGTACAATCATCATCGGCACAAGTAATAATCTGGAGACATGCGTTAAACATAGGTGTGGTAATAGCTGCATCCGTTGGTATTATTGTCGTTCCTACTGGAGGTGGACAGTTTAATACGAAACCGACTTCAACACAATTATTATCCAGACAACTTCCGTTATTAACCACTGTCACTGGTATTGATATAATATTACCATTTGCACACATTGCAAATATTTCTACTGATATTCCAATAGGTACCACCATACATGCATATCCCGTGTTATTTGTAATTTCTGATTGAACATTTCCTTCATAAGTTATTCTGAAATTGATTATTAAATTATATCAAATATGTACCTGTGCATGATCATGTTTGTACATATATTTGATCATTGGTTACGGTATAATGATTTACGTACTTTGGATACATCATGTGCATATATCTAATAAAGCAATATCTGTATCTCCTAAAATCTATACTTTTTAGCATCTATCTACTTTTTTCAAAGTATAGTAATTAGATTTACTTATCTATTTAAAAATTGTATTTTTGTTTCTTTATTTGATTTTTATTTCTCGAAATGTTGAAATAATATTTTTTTTATTATTATTTTTCCTATATCGAAATTTCGACATATTATTTGTGTTAATTTTTGCGAAAGTACCTATATTTCTATTCATGTGGCAGGATTAGGATTTGTACAGATTATTTAATTAACAACTTTAAGCTAGACAAATGAATATTAATATGAATTGTTAATAAATGCTATGTTGATATATATTGTAGGTTATTATAATCCACAAATAACATTTTGGAGTAAGGGTATGTGTACCTACGTTATGTTATAATTCGGCCATGCATTATTACAATCTTCATCTTTACATGTAAGCACGCTAAGACATCCATAATTTGTTTCACATGCTAACTCATCGGTGCTATCAACACAATCGACTTGTTTATCACATAGAGAAGTGTAGGGGATACATTCTCCACTTCCGCATAAGAAACCGTCGCAAGACTGGCATTCCGTAACAAAGCGCACCTGTGAACAGCTGTCTGAAGAGCATAATGCTGACTCATCTGACGTCTGTACCAATTGTGTTGATAGTAAACCATTTGAAGAACATTCCGTCGACACTATGATTTCTGACTCCGTTTTAGTTTGTAAACACACTTTTCCTAATGCGTCAGTTCTCTGTTCTATGTTATATAAATGTTCAGTTGCCACAGCACTAGAATAAAAAAACAACACTTCTGATTATTCACATGAAAATCAAAGAAATTGGTACAAAACTTGGCTCATTACAAAAATGACAAACTAAAACTTAATCATACCTCACAGAATGCAAAGGGGCAGGCTGTAAGCAGGATGGGTCAAGACACACCTGTATATCTATACAAGCTGACGAATCAATATCAACAGGCAAAGCACCTGACCAAAATGACAGGTGTGGGAGTACACCAACCCAGTATAGATCTCCATCTATGATTTCAATTAAACCATAATCAAACAGTTGCCATGAACCTTTCAAGAGAAAATACATAAATATCAGCATAAAACAACATAGAATACGGTTAGGATTAAAATTAATTAAATTAATTCCTAAAAGAATAACACGTGATTAAGAATTCTTCCAAGTACTAAAATGAGTCTTCAGAAAAATTTCATATATAATAAGTAAGTACAAGAAATATTGGCTTTTTGTTTGAAAAATACTTATATATTATATAGGAGCTGCAATTGAAAATATGAAATACGCAAAGTTTTGATTAAAAGAAAAAAAAAGATGTGTTTAAAGCAACTAAATATTTATTTTACCCAATATTCTCTCAAAATAGTAAGATGGAATTTCGTCGCCAACGGCTGCTGTATTTGGACCAATAGGTACAGATACTTCTATTGGTAGGGTTATGTCTATAATGTTGTTGGTGTCTCCATCAAATAATGTTATGTCAAACATTGTAATCAAATAAACAGGAATACCTAAATGAGTTTAATTAAAAACATAATGAATAACATATCAATTCATATGTCTACATATAATTCCAGTTGTTGCATGATCGCTTTACTTTATTGAACATAAACATCACACGTTTTCATATGACCAATCATTTAAACATTTTATTTAAACTGCTCGCAGTTATGCCGTAAAATAAGTATGTTTGGTGTAACAACGGTTGTTCATTTGTTATAATTCTAAAATGTTCATCAAATCAATTTAGCTAGTAGGCCTAGGCCTAATATATTTACATGGATCAATCAATTAATTAGATAGATTAATTACTTTAAAAGGAACAAACCTCTGGCATCTATTAATGCTGGTGCTGTTTCAAGTTTAAATGAATCTGTAAGATTTGGTAGATTTACTGCTATATCAACCGTAGAGCCGCTGAGACTACTCAAGCTGCCTGTAAGTCAAATGTAGGGTATGACATACAACATCATTATTTTGTAAAGTTCTATTGTAGAATTCGTTATTTACAACAGACATACATTTGATGGGTTAAAAACTTTGTAAAACATGTCAGTCAACATATAAAAAGGAAATTCAAATATCTTATGACAGGAGGTACTCTCTCTTCTTCTGAATTTGTTTACAAACCAGGAATATTGAGTTCTAAATATAATTATTTATACATTACAAGAGAATATTTATTGCATGGCACATTTATGATAACGCAAATGGACATCTAGTTTAACATGTTTAATATATAAATTACATTGAATTGTGTCATAGTACATACCCGGTGGAAATGAAATAAAAACGGTTTGTCCAGATGGAACAGTAATCGTGATCGTCTGTTCTGTATTCTGATCAACTTCAACTGTATCTAATATTGAAATTGCTACTAATTTGAATTCAATAAATATTATTGGATATGAGCAGTTAAGAGTTTTCCAAGACTTGCTTGTTTCCAAATAACCAGGTACTTGAAGAGAAATAACACCATCAGAATTCCCAGGTAGTAGAATGATATCGCTTGATCCTTCATCAATGATTCTAGTTACATTACCAGTGCGTTTAGTCACAGTAACAAATGGAGCAAGCTCAAACCAAGTCATGTTAAAAACATTCAAAATGGCTTGTGATGCTAAACAGAAAAAAAAAACCCCAAAAAATATGCATTATTTGCATGGCGAGATAAAGACAAAAATATTACTATAACATAATAATATAACATAATAATATAACATAATAGTCGTGGTGTACCGTGAAAATAAATGGGCTTTAAGAATAATGTAGTTCACAATATAATAATAATTATGAATAAAGTAGATACGTACACTAGATCGAATACATACTAAAAACTAGAGTGGTAGATCCAGCAACATCTGATCAGTTGGAGGTATCAACAAATTACAAAAACTAGAGGGTACTCCGAGAGTACAAACCTCCGCCTACTGTAAAATTCCCCTACATAAAAATGTCCCCGGAATACATATATATAATATGTAATGTAAATAGGCTAACTGCACACTACAAAGTTGTGGATGAGAGTTTGGTGTAATGGTTATGTATCCAGCCTCTCACAGTTGAGATCGCTGGTTCAAGTCCCGCTGAGGTTTTTTTTTTCTTAATTATTTTTTTTGTGGACCTTGATCTTTGACCCTGACTCTTCAACATTTAACTACAATTATATGATGAGTCATTGATCATTGTGGCTAAGTTTGGTGAGAATCGAATAAAAACTGTGGTCTCTAGGCAGTAAAATAGTTTTTTGTTAGTTGTGACCTATGTCCTTTCCCCTCAAATTCGAACTCGTCCAAGGTTTTGGGGAATAGATCATTGTGGCCAAAGTTGGTGAGAATCGAATAAAAACTGTTGCCTCCAGGCGGTTCACAGACACCCACACGGCCACCCACAAATACAGGGGTGAAAATATAACCTCCTTGGCGGAGGTAATAAGATAGCTTTAGTACAAAACTCTAATTATATAATACTAATAATAAAATAACATTATATTATATAACATACTTCCTTCCAATTTAAATGAACATGAAACAGGATGAGCTGAAATGGTTTGACAAACTATCTGCATATCAAATTCACTGTTATTCCGACAAAAGACAGGAGCTATATCTCCATTTATGCCATATGCTACAGGGCGTTCAAAACCATTGGCATTGTCACACTGAACATATACCGTAGCTGGACAGTAAGGAAATGTTGCATTGAAAGTACATTGTCTTTCATCTTCAGACAGACTGCAATGATCAATTCCATCGCAAAGATTTGAGAGTGGTATACATTCTCCATCTGAACAAGGAAATTCTCCATCAGGACAATCTAAAATGAAAAATAGTTATAAAGAGAAGATAAGAATTTTTATTATGAAAGCAAATACAGGCATCCTACTTCATAAGATTTTAATTTATATTATTTGCAGCACTATGAGTTGATGTGTTATTGATCGAATTCTAACGTTTCTGTAAAAATACATTCATAAGTTCTGAACTCATTATCATACATGTATTAGATGTTTTAAAAAGGTAGTATTAAAACACTAATGTTATTTAAAAAAAACTTGTCCAAAGAGTCTCGTAGCACTTAATTGCCAACAAAAAGTTGGTGGCGTTTTAGAAATCCAATCCATCTATATTTAAACGATTATAGTTTAATATCTTCCTATAAAACAAAAGTTGTGAATTAATGTTTCAACGTACTCAACAAACTATCTGTTTTTTAATAAATATCTTAACGATTTACTTACAGCAGTTAAATTCATCACTATTGTCAAAACAGTTTTGAACACCGTCACATCTCTGATCGTATATAATACATTCACCGCTTGCACATGTATACTGATCGGGTTGGCAAAAAAAACCTACAAAGCATTTAACTCAACATTTATTTATTTTATTCAACGGCATTCAACGAAATTGTATCATGAAATATAAAAAAAAATTCATTCCATTTCATTTCTCTATTGAAAGGAGTTGGGAAGGTAAATAGTAATAGCCGTAAAAAAAAAATAATTTACTGATTTATTTACTTAATTATGTTTTGCTTATAACTTCTTTTTCTTTCTTTATTTTTTTTATTTCCAAAAAATTCAAATAAATAAATAGAAATGAATGACTCAATATAATGTGTTTGTTGTTTAATGGCTGCTTCAATTGTTCAGGTGACGCTTATTCCAATAATTGTATTCATTTAATATTTTAACAAAAGCTCTTATTACATTTTAATTTGTAAATTAATTTACAAGAGACGGGTAGCAACTAAACAAACCTTACAAGAGTGGAGATAATTAACAAAATAAAAGTAGGTTGAACTATACTTAATTATGTTGTATTTTTATGCAACAATGTTACTTATGTAAATTGATTTTAAAAGACACAGTACTAATAGCAATAATAACGCTTTACAGAAGTTGAAATAAGAAATGATAACAAAATAAATAGCAAACTAACCCGATGAATAATCAGACGAGGATGAATAATCAGACGAGGATGAATCATCAGACGAGGATGAATAATCAGACGAGGATGAATAATCAGGCGAGGATGAATAATCAGACGACGATGAATAATCAGACGAGGATGAATCATCAGACGAGGATGAATCATCAGACGAGGATGAATCATCAGACGAGGATGAATAATCAGACGAGGATGAATAATCAGACGAGGATGAATAATCAGACGAGGATGAATAATCATACGAAGATGAATCATCAGACGAGGATGAATAATCAGACGAGGATGAATAATCAGACGAGGATGAATAATCAGACGCGGATGAATCATCAGACGCGGATGAATCATCAGACGAGGATGAATAATCAGAGGAGGATGAATAATCAGACGAGGATGAATCATCAGACGAGGATAAATAATAAGATGAGGATGAATAATCAGACGAGGATGAATCATCAGACGAGGATGAATCATCAGACGAGGATGAATCATCAGACGAGGATGAATAATCAGACGAGGATGAATCATCAGACGAGGATGAATAATCAGACGAGGATGAATAATCAGACGAGGATGAATAATCAGACGAGGATGAATAATCAGACGAGGATGAATAATCAGACGAGGATGAATAATCAGACGAGGATGAATAATCAGACGAGGATGAATAATCAGACGAAGATGAATCATCAGACGAGGATGAATAATCAGACGAGGATGAATAATCAGACGAGGATGAATCATCAGACGAGGATGAATCATCAGACGCGGATGAATCATCAGACGAGGATGAATAATCAGACGAGGATGAATCATCAGACGAGGATAAATAATCAGATGAGGATAAATAATCAGATGAGGATAAATAATCAGACGAGGATGAATCAGCAGACGAGGATGAATCAGCAGACGAGGATGAATCATCAGACGAGGATGAATAATCAGACGAGGATGAATAATCAGACGAGGATGAATAATCAGACGAGGATGAATAATCAGACGAGGATGAATCATCAGACGAGGATGAATCATCAGAGGAGGATGAATCATCAGACGAGGATGAATCATCAGACGAGGATGAATCATCAGACGAGGATGAATAATCAGACGAGGATGAATAATCAGACGAGGATGAATCATTAGACGAGGATGAATCATCAGACGAGGATGAATCATCAGACGAGGATGAATCATCAGACGAGGATGAATCATCAGACGAGGATGAATCATCAGACGAGGATGAATCATCAGACGAGGATGAATCATCAGACGAGAATGAATAATCAGACGAGGATGAATAATCAGACGAGGATGAATAATCAGACGAGGATGAATAATCAGACGAGGATGAATCATCAGACGAGGATGAATCATCAGACGAGGATGAATCATCAGACGAGGAGGAATCATCAGACGAGGATGAATAATCAGACGAAGATGAATCATCAGACGAGAATGAATCATCAGACGAGGATGAATAATCAGACGAGAATGAATCATCAGACGAGGATGAATAATCAGACGAGGATGAATCATCAGACGAGGATGAATCATCAGACGAGGATGAATAAACAGACGAGGATGAATCATCAGACGAGGATGAATAATCAGACGAGGATGAATAGTACTCTGAAGAAAAAAAAACATGAATTACGTATTGTAGTGCCTAGTCATTGGTCATTGCATAGGTTTTCTACACCACAGCCAATCACCTGGTCTATTCAAACTCGGTTGCTGTGTGCTGAGATAGTCAGCTTTACAGCGCATGAGAGTAGTAGAAAAATATTTGTTTGACAAGATACATCGTACATTTGATATCAGATTGTTACAAATCCGTATCTCTCATTTATCCACGAGCAAATATAAAAAAAGAATGTGGTTGTTTCAGAGAAATGCATTTATAAAGCAATTTTAAATAGTTATAAAAATTCATCACTATTGTCAAAACAGTTTTGAACACCGTCACATCTCTGATCGTATATGATACATTCACCGCTTGCACATGTATACTGATCGGGTCGGCAAAAAAAACCTACAAAGCATTTAACCCAACATTTATTTATGTTATTCATCGGCATTCAACGAAATTGTATCATGAAATATAAAAAAAAAATCATTCCATTTTATTTCTCTATTGAAAGGAGTTGGGAAGGTAAATAGTAATAGCCGTAAAAAAAAAACAATTTACTGTTTTATTTACTTAATTATGTTTTGCTTATAACTTCTTTTTCTTTCTTTATTTTCTTTATCTCCAAAAAATCAAATGAATAAATAGAAATGAATGACTCAATATAATGTGTTTGTTGTTTAATGGCTGCTTCAATTGTTCAGGTGACGCTTATTCCAGTAATTGTATTCATTGAATATTTTAACAAAAGCTCTTATTACATTTTAATTTGTAAATTAATTTACAAGAGACGGGTAGCAACTAAACAAACCTTACAAGAGTGGAGATAATTAACAAAATAAAAGTAGGTTGAACTATTACTTAATTATGTTGTATTTTTATGCAAAAATTATGAAACATTTTAGGTAATCCAAAATAATGTAATTAATTGATTTATACTTATATTTAAACGTTGTTTCAAAAGGTAAATAAAGAATAACTATAGTATATTTATCGTCTGTATTACCATTTTCTTAGGCTTGACTACAGTATGTCATCCAGTATGGAATAAAGAAAAAACTAAATAATGTCTCACCACATCCTTCTTCATCTGAATGGTTTTCGCAATCCGCATTACCATCACAGACCAGGCAGTTGGAAATGGCTTCATAATTTTCACTCAAACAGTTAAATATTTCTTAATGATTAAAAAAGTTACATTAGAATGCATATAACATAATCGTGATTAGGCTAAAATTGATTGACAGAACATTTAAAGAGACTTTGTAATTGATTGTTTGCAGTTCCATCTCATTAAAAATGCCGATTATAAAACAATAATAATAATAATAATTATCATAACATTTTTTTTTATAATACTACATACATACCTTCTCTATTTACCGCCCATATCCGAGCTGAAAATGAAGAACTTGATTGCGAACTGTATGTAATATAATGTAAGCCTAATTTATGTTGAGAAGATGCCACGCTTCGAGGAATAGAATTCGGATAATAAGTAACATTGTTATTATTTTGGTCTGGTGAAATATAAAGTGTGATGCTGCCAAAACTCAGTTGAAATTCAGTGAAGTATATAAATAAAATTTGGTCCTCGTTTGTAATTATTTCCCAATTACACTGTGCATAATCTGAGGACGTTGGATATCCGGGACTTTGTAACTCCATTACTCCATTTTCTTCTAAATAATACACACTTTCTGCACAATCTGGAATAAGAAATACTAAAATAAAACTAGGCGTAAATGAACATTTCAACATTATTCACAAGATGTAAAGTACTTTTTATCATGCGATAATAGAAGTGCACAACCTTGATAAACTGGGTAAATGTAAAACTTATAAATCGAAAAAGTCGTTAGAAATGGGATCCTCCGCTGGGTCGTGTGTAAATGTTACTTATGTAAATTGATTTTAAAAGACACAGTACTAATAACTCTAATAACGCTTTACACAAGTTGAAATAAGAAATGATAACAAAATAAATAGCAAACTAACCCGATGAATAATCAGACGACGATGAATAATCAGACGAGGATGAATAATCAGACGAGGATGAATAATCAGACGAGGATGAATAATCAGACGAGGATGAATAATCAGACGAGGATGAATAATCAGACGAGGATGAATAATCAGGCGAGGATGAATAATCAGACGACGATGAATAATCAGACGGGGATGAATAATCAGACGAGGATGAATAATCAGACGAGGATGAATATTCAGACGAGGATGAATCATCAGACGAGGATGAATCATCAGACGACGATGAAAAATCAGACGACGATGAATAATCAGACGAGGATGAATAATCAGACGAGGATGAATAATCAGACGAGGATGAATAATCAGACGAGGATGAATAATCAGACGATGATGAATAATCATACGAGGATGAATAGTACTCTAAAGGAAAACAAAAACATGAATTACGTATTGTAGTGCCTAGTCTTTGGCCCCTGCATAGGTTTTCTACACCACAGCCAATCACCTGGTCTATTCGAACTAAAACCGCGGTTACTGTTTGCCGAGATAGTCAGCTTTACAGCGCATGAGCAGTTAAGAACAACATTGTTTTGACAAGATACATTGTACATTTGATATCAGATTAATACAAATCCGTATCTCTCTATCTTTATCTACGATCAAATATATTTACTGAAAAATAATGTCGTTTTTTCAGAGAAATGTATTTATAAAGCAATTGATAGTTATAATAATTCATTTGTTTAACATTTATTCGTTTCTATCAATGGTAAAACAATACAATGAAAAAAGTAGTAGGCCTCATATAATAATAAAACAATACAACAATACCATTGATAGAGGATCTTGTAAGAATAGACAATTGAAAAAAAAATTAAAAAGAGAATACGTAACTAACCTGAATCAGATGTGTAAGGCCAATTGTCTTCATCTGTAAACAATACAATTATAGTTAGTTTTGGTGTTTGTTTACTTATTAACAATGGTAAATTTAGCCTACACATAAGATTCTCAAAGCAATAGAGGTCCAATGTTTCACATTTAAGAAATGTAAGTAAACAATGTAGGATATAAAAAATAGTGGTGTGAGTGGCCGTTATATGCCCAAAGAAAAGCAGTGATGGCTGCTGATTGTTACGTTCGTTCATATAGTTAATAGTAGAAAATGTAGTAAACATATATTATTTTCTGGCAATTCTGAAGAAGAAAACATTAAAATAATATTATACTTTATTGCAGGAGGCCTAAAAATAGAACAGAAAATGTTTAACTAAACAAAATGTCATGAAAACCTTTTGCTGACTGAATGACGAAATGTAGAAGATAATGAATCAACATTAGTATACAATCACAAGTGATATTTCATGACTAGGCATGCGATACATTCGACCCTGTCATATTATTTTTTATTGAACATCATTACAACGTGGAAAGAAATAACAAAAATTATGTTGTAAATGGATTGTATCCTTTTGTGAGAGTCATGAGTTGTATGGCACGGGCAATCTTTCAATTTGTTTACATAAATAAATGAGAAGGTGATTGTTCTGTTCTGTTCTACAAGTTTACCATTATTATTCTAAAGTAGCCTAGCTAGTAGTAATGAATAAAAGTACTGAAGGCTGCAGTTCTTATACAGTATTGTTATTATTTTATCAAACTATATCAACTCATCTCACCAACTACTGTATATGGTACTAACAAAAAGACAAAGACGTAGATAAAACATTCAACGTAACCGCTCCATACAAGGAAAAGGGAATACATTCTTAGAATATATATCAACAATAGATTTATATTACAGGAAAACGTTTTTAATATGAAATATATCATATAACAGTCTACTGTGTTTGTGACGTTATCCATATAAAATGACTTACCATCTATTTCAAATGTCAGAATAAAATTGATAAAATCAACAAACTGAGAAACTCTGGTGTATACACCTGGAAAGTTTGGTTCCGCACAACCATATCCCCAACTCGTGATTCCAACAAGATGCCATGTACTGCCATTTACGCACATCAAGGGACCACCACTATCACCCTGTACAAAATATGTATATATAATAATTATTTCCACACATTTTCGCACAGATACTGTATTTTCAATTTACAAGTATTATACGGTATTGCAATACATTCTATTTGTTAGTTAACGAACGTGTGTGTGAATATAATGCTTCGATTTTCGTATTTTTTTCAATTTGAATTCACTTATAAAGCATTTCCGATGTTGTAGATGAAAACGTAAATATGTATCTTACAAAAGATTATTGAGGATTGAGGAATGTCATTAACTGTTATTCATTGTTCACAGAGGTAAGAATTTATTTTGAAAAACGTTTATGAAAAACTGTGAATAAAACAAAAGCAAACATTTACTTGACAAGCGTCTTTGCCGCCCTCTGGATGACCAGCGCAGATCATGTTATCAGTGACCGTAGATCCACTTAGGTTTCTTCGACACTCTTCTATGTCTACCAATGGGACATTTGTATATTGTAGTATACTTGGTAGGGAACCTTTAAATTGCAATATTAAATAATATCAAATTTACACTAAGGCACAATAATATATTATTTGTTGTTTAAATACAGCAATATCAACATTGTTAGAATTAATAGACTTTAACAAAAGGCAAAAAGAATGTAGCGATAAATGCAACACTGATTGCAAATACTATTATCTAGTCTTTTAAAGTGTATTAAACTGTGATAACTAATCAAATTTAACTTATTTAAATAAATTACACAATTGTTACCATCGCCTGAAACGCCCCATCCTGCAACATAACACTGTGTTCCTGGTTCGAATTTTGTGTCGCTATAGCAAATCGGCTGTATGTTGTCATTGAATGTCAGTGGAGTAGCGAGTAAAATCAATGCAATATCACTGTCACTTGTATAGTCATTGTAATATGGATAGATAATTATCTCCTCAACATCTATACGTTCACCATCATTTAAGTCACGTTCACCATCATTTATGTCTCTTTCACCAGCAACAATACTGTATGCGTCAATGTTACGATTTCTAGAAATATAACAAAAGATACATATTTTAGTTTCTAAACACAAGTTTTTATTTTACTTTTTGTTAATTTATGATTCTGTAAATAACTTACATGCAGTGGGCAGCTGTTACAGCCCACTTTTCATTGATCAACGATGCACCACAAATATGTTGATTATTGTACTGCAAAGAAAGCATCCATGGCCATTCTCCTTGATCGGAATCCTCACCACCAATAATCCGTGGTGTATCTAAGTGACGCTCTCCACAAACAATATTTGGAGCTAAAATACAATACATTTATATTATTTGGAATAATTTAAATGTTCCTCCCAATTATGTTACGTTGTTGAATCTATGATGTAAAATATGTAATGAGGTAACCAAGCCATTTTTGTATTAATGTATTTTAAGGTATAGTTTTTATTTTTTAATATTTGTTTTTTACTCACGTTCCTGACATTTATGCCATTCATCAGTCCAATCACCACAATTATCAGATCCATCACAAACTGAAGAATTATCTAAGCATACACCGATGTGATTACCAGACAAACACAAATGTCCAGGACAATCTTCAAAGATACAATATATTTGTAATTAGTTATTAATTAAGATAATAATAATAATTGCTGGAACATAAAGTTATTCAACATGTTTATGAAAAGAATGCCTTTTAATCTGACTAATAATTGTTAGTTACTTATAATGTAAACATACCTATGTCAATAACATTTAGTAGTAATTCAAATCCTCTGTTAACCACTGAATAGTCAGTTTGAAATGTTATATTTATGTTGGTTTTAGCAAGGACACGGTTGTTATTATCTTGTCCAGTAAAATATTCAGTCACTGTATTGCCAATGAAGTCAACATAGGTGATTATTAAAAAGTCGCAACAGCTTTCCAGATCCAAGTCGGAAAAGGTTAGCAGAATTCCTGTATTCTGCGGACTTCTCACAATCCATTCGCAGTTGTGGTGATTATGATGGTCATCAGGGTAATTCGGAGAACTAATGTATACAACATCACTTGTGTTTAAATACACATTTCCACCACAATCTAGTAAATTAAATGATTCATAAAGTTATTATAAATTAAACATAATCATCTTAATAATTTTTCGTAGGACATTTCAAAATACCTTATTTTAGAATTATAACGTACTTTAAAAAAATACAAAATAACACAATGTATACTTATAGAAAATTAGAACGACGTAAAGTCTTTTGAATCATAACCCCTTTTTAGGTCTTATTAAAGGATGAGTGTACGTAAGTTTAATTTTTTATCTATAGACTATCATGGTTGTGGTCTCTCATAGAATAATTTAAAAGACAATTTTATCGTCATGTACACATTACAAATTAACAAAATGTATGTTAACAGACAAGTAAGGTAGAACAACATATCTGACTGTTACATCAGAACAGTTCATTTTAGTCCATTTTTTAGATTTTACCTGTACAGTTATTCTCATCTTCTCCTAAAAGACAATCTTCTTCTCCGTTACAAAATAATTCATAACTTATGCAATTACCATCGATTTCACAAACATGATCACATTGTACTTATAATAAAAAAAAATGTATGAACAGTTATAAATCATATGTAAATAATTAAAATGATTAAACTTATAAATATTATAATAAAATGGACTATATTCAAAAGAATAAATGAAAGTTGAGGAATATGGAATTTAAGCGATTGTATAATATCTTTGACATGGAATAAGGACGAAGGAAAGTAAAACATCCTAACTACGTGGACAAAGAAACATACCGAATAGAATTATTGAATGGAAGCCAAAGGACGGAAACTGAATGTACTCATACATACATCATGTAGGAGATCAGTTTGCTGCACATTCAAAGGGATAATTATTAAAGAACTAATTGTTTCCAAAATACCAGCAATTGCATTGGAATAAAACATTTCTGATAATAAACAATATAAATATTACTAACCTGATGAAAAGTACGAAGAAGAAGAAGAGTAGTACGAAGAAGAAAAGTAGTCTGAAAAAAGAACAGTTTGTAATTGTTATAAGAAATTAACCTGTGTATGAATTCTTATAAGTGGTGAAAGTGTTTAAAGTATATATTCTAGAATGTGCCAATTATAGGACAACAGGCTTACTATAAATCAATTGTTGAAATATACTACTATATAAATGTTTACATGGTCGATGTATAATGTAAATAGGGAACTTACCCGATGAGTAAGAATAAGATGTGTAAGGCCAATTATCTTCATCTGTAAAGAGTGCAATATAGTTAGTTTTATTTTAACATATTATAGTAAAGACCATCTCACTTTGTTTACTTACTTTGAATCCAATTTAGGCTACACATAAGATTATTTGGATAAACTCTGAAAGTTTTATAGTTGTGTCAAAAATGTAAATCATAGTTGCTTTTATTACTGTTCAATTATATTCATTAAAGTCGAATATCGGATTTCTAAAAATAATGATAGTTCAGTACGGTTTTGTTATTATTCATTACAATACACCCACTCGTATTCTCACTAACTATCCACGCAGAACTATAAAAAATTAGAAATATAAAACAGGACTTAGGTATAATGTTCTAATGAATCGCTCCATACAAGAAAAGCA
This sequence comes from Antedon mediterranea, assembly GCF_964355755.1. Classification (NCBI taxonomy): domain Eukaryota; kingdom Metazoa; phylum Echinodermata; class Crinoidea; order Comatulida; family Antedonidae; genus Antedon; species Antedon mediterranea. The sequence goes on from NC_092675.1 coordinate 24,194,756, forward strand.
ATAATAAATCAATGGTGGCTGAAACATCTCCTGAAATAACTGTATCTTTATTTTTTACATTATACGGATTTAATATGGAAAATGGATATTATTTTATATTAAGGAGGTGTAATTATCAATTGTAATTATGAAGTTGTGAAATTACACACACACACTACTTTATCCTCACTAGAGGGTGAGCTCGCTTCGCTCGCTCCCCCTCTAGGAAGTGTAGACGATGGTTTTCGGAATGATAATGTTCTCCTTATACGTTTTCTGTCGGTTACCATTATTGAAAATGCTTGACATTCGTAAAACTAAACTACTTTGTTTCACAGTGTTTTAGATGATTAATAACATTTTAAAGTACAGTTTTTATTGTTTGGTAGGGCCCTTTGGGGAGGCGGAGGTCATTTGAGGGAGGTGCTTATTCGAGGGATATATGTTAAATTTTGTAGTTTTAATAATATGGTAACATATATAATCAAATGAAATCCTCTAATAGATATGAAAAGTGCTAAAAGAATAACAAATGCTTGGTAAATAGTAGATAACAGTGCGGCGAATTCTACTACAAATAGTACCGTATAATTGTGTTGTTATAAGTATGTGGTTGGACGTTTATTAGATAGTTGGGTTGGGTTGGGGGATTTTATTGGAGAGGCGTTTATTCAAATGAATACCATCCTATAAATTATTAATACATTATTTAATTTAATCATCTTTTGAAACTAACTTCCGTGACAGAGTGGGCCCAAGAAAGAAGACATTATGGTACGGCTTGCAACATGGGCAGACATCTCGGTCCTAACGGGACACAGGAAGATAGCCTACAGTTATTCCTGCAAGCTTACTCAATAAAACTCAGCTATCGGGATTTCACTCGAAAAATGTCTTATCATCAAATCTCCCTATGTACGGTAATTTTATAATACTATTCCGCACAATATATTCTGATTCTTTATGGCGTATATTTAATTTGATCTTTATTAATTTGCAGTATAATTCCTATTATTTAACTACTGTACCTTCACACACGCGCCGCGGTATGTTTTAAAATAAACAAAAAACTGAAATGGCTATGATTAATGGCCTATATCTGATTTTTTTTTCGTCTTCCAAAAAACTGAAATGGCTATGATTAATGGCCAAATATTCTGGTTTTTTTTTCGTCTTCCAAAGGAACACTGTATTGATTGATGGAAAGTGCCTGTTTCCAGTAACCTTTAGGGTCAAATCTATTATTTTAACTGCACCCTTGTGTATAAAAGAGAGAAAATATTTGAAAACAGGTTGTTGCAAGGTGAACTTATCTTAAACCCGGAATTACTTTGACCGGGAAGAATTGAAATTGAGATGAAAATCTAATGTTGAAATCATAAATTGTGTTAAAAAACTCTTTATAATATCTTCCTAAGATAGAAATATAGAACAATAGCGTCGCCGTGAACACTAATGTTATCAAGTCTACGTTTCGCGGTACATCTCAGATAGATAAGGTAGGTATCCAAGGCGGAGATTTGTACCGAAGTTTTTGCATTGTGCTCGCCTATGTCAGAATTAACCATAATTTATATATAGATGAAAATGACTTACCATCTATTTCAAATGTCAGAATAAAATTGATAAAATCAACAAACTGAGAAACTCTTGTGTATACACCTGGAAAGTTTGGTTCCGCACAACCATATCCCCAACTCGTGATTCCAACAAGATGCCATGTACTGCCATTTACGCACATCAAGGGACCACCACTATCACCCTGTACAAAATATGTATATATAATAATTATTTCCACACATTTTCGCACAGATACTGTATTTTCAATTTACAAGTATTATACGGTATTGCAATACATTCTATTTGTTAGTTAACGAACGTGTGTGTGAATATAATGCTTCGATTTTCGTATTTTTTTCAATTTGAATTCACTTATAAAGCATTTCCGATGTTGTAGATGAAAACGTAAATATGTATCTTACAAAAGATTATTGAAGATTGAGGAATGTCATTAACTGTTATTCATTGTTCACAGAGGTAAGAATTTATTTTGAAAAACGTTTATGAAAAACTGTGAATAAAACAAAAGCAAACATTTACTTGACAAGAGTCTTTGCCGCCCTCTGGATGACCAGCGCAGATCATGTTATCAGTGACCGTAGATCCACTTAGGTTTCTTCGACACTCTTCTATGTCTACCAATGGGACATTTGTATATTGTAGTATACTTGGTAGGGAACCTTTAAATTGCAATATTAAATAATATCAAATTTACACTAAGACACAATAATATATTATTTGTTGTTTAAATACAGCAATATCAACATTGTTAGAATTAATAAACTTTAACAAAAGGCAAAAAGAATGTAGCGATAAATGCAACACTGATTGCAAATACTATTATCTAGTCTTTTAAAGTGTATTAAACTGTGATAACTAATCAAAATTTAACTTATTTAAATAAATTACACAATTGTTACCATCGTCCGAAACGCCCCATCCTGCAACATAACACTGTGTTCCTGGTTCGAATTTTGTGTCGCTATAGCAAATCGGCTGTATGTTGTCATTGAATGTCAGCGGAGTAGCGAGTAAAATCAATGCAATATCACTGTCACTTGTATAGTCATTGTAATATGGATAGATAATTATCTCCTCAACATCTATACGTTCACCATCATTTAAGTCACGTTCACCATCATTTATGTCTCTTTCACCAGCAACAATACTGTATGCGTCAATGTTACGATTTCTAGAAATATAACAAAAGATACATATTTTAGTTTCTAAACACAAGTTTTTATTTTACTTTTTGTTAATTTATGATTCTGTAAATAACTTACATGCAGTGGGCAGCTGTTACAGCCCACTTTTCATTGATCAACGATGCACCACAAATATGTTGATTATTGTACTGCAAAGAAAGCATCCATGGCCATTTTCCTTGATCGGAATCCTCACCACCAATAATCCGTGGTGTATCTAAGTGACGCTCTCCACAAACAATATTTGGAGCTAAAATACAATACATTTATATTATTTGTAATAATTTAAATGTTCCTCCCAATTATGTTACGTTGTTGAATCTATGATGTAAAATATTTAATGAGGTAACCAAGCCATTTTTGTATTAATGTATTTGAAGGTATAGTTTTTATGTTTTAATATTTGTTTTTTACTCACGTTCCTGACATTTATGCCATTCATCAGTCCAATCACCACAATTATCAGATCCATCACAAACTGAAGAATTATCTAAGCATACACCGATGTGATTACCAGACAAACACAAATGTCCAGGACAATCTTCAAAGATGCAATATATTTGTAATTAGTTATTAATTAAGATAATAATAATAATTGCTGGAACATAAAGTTATTCAACATGTTTATGAAAAAAATGCTCTTTAATCTGACTAATAATTGTTAGTTACTTATAATGTAAACATACCTATGTCAATAACATTTAGTAGTAATTCAAATCCTCTGTTAACCACTGAATAGTCAGTTTGAAATGTTATATTTATGTTGGTTTTAGCAAGGACACGGTTGTTATTATCTTGTCCAGTAAAATATTCAGTCACTGTATTGCCAATGAAGTCAACATAGGTGATTATTAAAAAGTCGCAACAGCTTTCCAGATCCAAGTCGGAAAAGGTTAGCAGAATTCCTGTATTCTGCGGACTTCTCACAATCCATTCGCAGTTGTGGTGATTATGATGGTCATCAGGGTAATTCGGAGAACTAATGTATACAACATCACTTGTGTTTAAATACACATTTCCACCACAATCTAGCAAATTAAATGATTCATAAAGTTATTATAAATTAAACATAATCATCTTAATAATTTTTGGTAGGACATTTCAAAATACCTTATTTTAGAATTATAACGTACTTTATAAAAATACACAATAACACAATTAGAACGACGTAAAGTCTTTTGAATCATAACCCTTTGTTAGGTCTTATGAAAGGATGAGTGTACGTAAGTTTAATTTTGTATCTATAGACTGTCATGGTTGTCGTCTCCCATAGAATAATTTAAAAGACAATTATATCGTCATGTACACATTACAGATTAAAATAATGTATGTTAACAGACAAGTAAGGTAGAACAACATATCTGACTGTTACATCAGAACAGTTCATTTTAGTCCATTATTTAGATTTTACCTGTACAGTTATTCTCATCTTCTCCTAAAAGACAATCTTCTTCTCCGTTACAAAATAATTCATAACTTATGCAATTACCATCGATTTCACAAACATGATCACATTGTACTTATAATAAAAAAAATGTATGAACAGTTATAAATCATATGTAAATAATTACAATGATTAAACTTATAAATATTATAATAAAATGGACTATATTCAAAAGAATAAATGAAAGTTGAGTAATATGGAATTTAAGCGATTGTATAATATCTTTGACATGGAATATAGTCCAGTCCCTAAGGGGAGAAAAAGGGGTGGGATGTTACCAGACTGGATACAAATTTTTCAGTATAGCAGTTTGGTAGAGTATAGTGTGGAGATGCCAAAACAAAGTTACTGGAAATCTGATTTGACCTCTGTGACCTCTGACCTCAATTTTTATATTTTTCTATTATATAACTAAAAATCGCCATATCTTGACAACGCATGGACATTTTACATTTATTTTTTTTCCAAAATGCTTGGAAGATATATAATTATATTCGCTATAATTAAAAAAATTGTACAAAAATGGCCGCAAAGGCTTTATTTTTCAGTTTGACCTTTGACCTTGATTGCCTAATATCTCAATAACACGCAATCTCAGAGATTTGAGAATGGGCTCAAAATATTAAGAAAATAAATCTAATATTTAGTCTAATAGAAACTTTTTTCAAAAAATTACCATAAATTAAGCTTTTTTGACCCTTGACCTCTAATGTTTGAATATGTCAATATCTCGGTAACTATTTGTCCTAAAAAGTTCAGTTTGGTGTCAAATTGTTTAGAATATACACATTTATATTTGCTCTAACAAAATATTTTGTCAGAATTCAATTGGAAATGTCATTTTGAGCTATGACCCATCGTTTTTCATATATTTAGCAATTAATAATCTATAAAAAGAGATCGAGAGAGGGGATGGGGTTGGGGTGGATGGAGAGACACATATTTTTGTTACATGTTACACAAATGTTAAACTCTGTCTACACTATAACATTTTTATGCGACAAAAAAATGTGATGTGCCCATATATGGACACGATGAATGACATATCACTACCATATTTGGGCACATCACACCTTTTTTGTTAAACTAGTTTATAGTGTAGACAAACATGTAAAAAATATGTGTCTCTCCATCACCCCAACCACCTCCCCCTCTCTCGCTTTTCCAATGCTACTGCATGCATCTATACACATCAAAATGGCCGGAATTGTACTGGAAAGTGTTTAGCTACATTTGAAAATAAGTCCCAGAGGATGGGTGTATTGTAATGTTATCAGAATTATGGCAATTGTTTGTAATGGGAAAGTTTTAAAACTACATTTGAAATATTTGCTAATAATATCACATGCTATTAAAGATATACTTATTTTCCCCCTGACAAAAGTAATTTTGACAAATATTTTTGTTGAATATGCAATTTTAATGTCACACATAATAGTTTCACAAAAAATTGGATTGAAAAAAAATGATATAGTGCATACCCAAAAAAACTGTAATTCAAAGCAAAAAATAGGCTGGAAGTCAATGTGATTTTGGTTAAATTAACTGTTTATTTTGTCTTTAAAGTGATATTTACTCTATTTTTTAGATTAGCTCTTTGATTAAACACCTCTTCCAATGCAGTGAAGATCTTAAGTGTTGCCTTGTCTTACTAATCTTTCTTAACTTCTCTTTGAACGATCGTAATCAATATTTGTTGAGGTATAATATTTCCCTCTAATATGGTAATGCCTGTTTTATTGAGCCAAATGCTTTCTGATAATCTCTAAATCAAAGATTTGGTGATATTCATTTCTTTTTTATTTTAGTTGATTGACAAACTGTATAAGATGGTCCTACTGTATAAAGCCTTATATATTGGTTTATTTACTTCTAGTCGGTCTCTGATTTTGTTTTTTGATTACTTTTGTAAATTATTTGTGTACATGTGATAATGTTCGTTTGGTCGGTAATGGTTGATGTCAGTTTGTCATGTTTTTGTGGATTAAAGTATAATTATCATTGCTACTCTTAATTTCTTCTGGTTTCAAAGATTTTGTTGTATAGTGTTATGAGCTGGATGTGTTATTGCCTCATCAATCCAAGATGGTAATTTTGACTGCTCACTGGTTTGTTTTCCTTTTATATTCCACTACAGTATGTTCTTGAAAAGAAATCAGCTTTGTAATTAATTTGTCTTTGATCCTTTTCAGATTTCTAATATTTTAAACATATGTTTTTCTTTTCTTCGCTTTTTCCTCACTGTTTCAAACATTTTATTTTTTCAGCATACTTCAAGCAATTAATTGATACTTAGGTCATATGCTTTATGAGTATCAAATCGCATTGGTTAATTCTTCTTTTCTTTCTTTAAGATCCTGATTTTCTTTGTTTTTTTTAAATGTTATTTAACTTTTAAGTTTATCTAATTTTTTGTTGATATTAAGTGTTGCTCTTACGGTGTAGGCCTACCATGCGATGGAATTATATATTGAAATTAAATATTAAGTTTTAAGAAAATTGTAAAAGGCTAAATAGGATATTGAATGTAGTTCTGGTCCATTAAATCTATATTTTAGGTATATTATTATAAGTATGACACACGCACGCTTAACAGTATATCCTGGTCATACCTCAAACTGGCATTTCCAGTAAAAATATGATAACATCTTCTATTAGAGCTAATATAAATGTTTACATTTTGAACATTTTGACATCAAGTTGAACTTTTTATGACATTTGGTTACAGAGATACAGACATATTTAAACATTAAAGGTCAAAGGTCAGTAAATGACATTTCCTGTGGATTTGGAAGAACATGTTTAATTAGAGTATATATAAATATGTATGCTCTTAACAATTTGAAACAAATTTCAAGAAATTTTGATCAGTAGTTATTGAGATATAGTAAGCCGAGGTCAAAGGTCAAAACATTGAGAAATTACATTTCCGGTCGTTTTTTTGCAAAAAGTTCTATTAGAGCGAATATAAATATGTACCCTCTGATCTATTTGACACCAATATCATTTCAAATGTCAAATCCGTTGCGGAGTAATGGCTGTTTAAGATAGAAATATACAAATTGAGGTCAGAGGTCACAGAGGTCAAATCAGATTTCCAGTAACTTTGTTTTGGTATCTCCATATCATGTTCTATCAACATGCCAAAGGGCACACTTGTATCCACTATGGTAACATCATTTCCCCTTAGGGACTGGACTAATAAGGACGAAGGAAAGTAAAACATCCTAACTACGTGGACAAAGAAACATACCGAATAGAATTATTGAATGGAAGCCAAATGACGGAAACTGAATGTACTCATACATACATCATGTAGGAGATCAGTTTGCTGCACATTCAAAGGGATAATTATTAAAGAACTAATTGTTTCCAAAATACCAGCAATTGCATTGGAATAAAACATTTCTGATAATAAACGATATAAATATTACTAACCTGATGAAAAGTACGAAGAAGAAGAAGAGTAGTACGAAGAAGAAAAGTAGTCTGAAAAAAGAACAGTTTGTAATTGTTATAAGAAATTAACCTGTGTATGAATTCTTATAAGTGGTGAAAGTGTTTAAAGGATATATTCTAGAATGTGCCAATTATAGGACAACAGGCTTACTATAAATCAATTGTTGAAATATACTACTATATAAATGTTTACATGGTCGATGTATAATGTAAATAGGAAACTTACCAGATGAGTAAGAATAAGATGTGTAAGGCCAATTATCTTCATCTGTAAAGAGTGCAATGTAGTTAGTTTTATTTTAACATATTATAGTAAAGACCATCTCACTTTGTTTACTTACTTGAATCCAATTTAGGCTACACATAAGATTATTTGGATAAACTCTGAAAGTTTTATAGTTGTGTCAAAAATGTAAATCATAGTTGCTTTTATTACTGTTCAATTATATTCATTAAAGTCGAATATCGGATTTCTAAAAATAATGATAGTTCAGTACGGTTTTGTTATTATTCATTACAATAAACCCACTCGTATTCTCACTAACTATCCACGCAGAACTATAAAAAATTAGAAATATAAAACAGGACTTGGGTATAATGTTCTAATGAATCGCTCCATACAAGAAAAGCAATAATAAATCAATGGTGGCTGAAACATCTCCTGAAATAACTGTATCTTTATTTTTTACATTATACGGATTTAATATGGATATTATTTTATATTAAGGAGGTGTAATTATCAATTGTAATTATGAAGTTGTGAAATTACACACACACTACTTTATCCTCATGAAAATGACTTACCATCTATTTCAAATGTCAGAATGAAATTGATAAAATCAACAAACTGAGAAACTCTGGTGTATACACCGGGAAGGTTTGGTTCCGCACAACCATATCCCCAACTCGTGATTCCAACAAGATGCCATGTACTGCCATTTACGCACATCAAGGGACCACCACTATCACCCTGTACAAAATATATTTATAACATTTAATCTTATATTTCTATTTGCGAACATATATTGTAATATCCATTTGCAATTTTTATATATTGCATGTATGCGATGTGTTAACATATGTGAAAATAATTCTTCGAATTCGGATTTTTTTTTATTGGAATTCACTAAAATATCCCATTATTGGATTTTTGTAGCGGTAAAGGTAGATAGGCCTACTATATATTGTACAAGAAATTTACGAATGTGATCAGATATGACTTATTGTTTATAGATATTAGAAACTTTATGAAAAACTGTGAATTAAAAAACTGCAAACATTCACTTGACAAGAGTCTTTGCCGCCCTCTGGATGACCAGCGCAGATCATGTTATCAGTGACCGTAGATCCACTTAGGTTTCTTCGACACTCTTCTATGTCTACCAATGGGACATTTGTATATTGTAGTATACTTGGTAGGGAACCTTTAAAATGCAATATTAAATAATATCAAATTTACACTAAGGCACAATAATATATTATTTGTTGTTTAAATACAGCAATATCAACATTGTTATCAAATTCTTGCACATGTATTAAGTAACAGACTTAAAATGGTTATTAAATCAATAGTAAGTTCAGACCAAAAAGGTTATATAAAAGGCCGTTTCGCTGGTGAAAACATTCGGTTAATAGAAGACCTGCTTTATTATACAGAGTGTAATGATATCGAAGGGGCAATAATTACCGTAGATTTTAAGAAGGCTTTTGACTCTATTAGTAGAGATTTTATGTTCAATGTTCTAGAAAAGTTTAACTTTGGAATGTTCTTTTGTAACTGGGTAAAAGTATTATACAATAACGTTGAATGTGTCACAGTTAACAATGGTTGGGTTTCAAACAATTTTAAAATGGAAAGAGGTATTATACAAGGTTGTCCTCTATCTGCTCTGTTATTCATTTTAGTGGTTGAAGTAATGGCATCTAGAATAAGAAACAAAGATGACTATAAGGGTATTAAACTTCCAAATAATGAAATAGAAGCTAGAATAAGCCAATTAGCCGATGATACTGTTTTGTATGTTGGTAATGACAAAAGTATTAAGTCAGCAGTCAGTGTAATTGAACGTTTTTGTGAAGTATCTGGAATGACACTAAATAAAAAAAAAACCAATGCTTTTTGGATTGGTAAATGGAAGAACAGAATAGATAGACCTTTAGAATTAAATTGGGTAAAACACCCGATCAAAATTTTAGGCATATATGTAGGGTATAATACAGAAGAATGTACCAGAAAAAACTGGGATGTTAAATTAATAGAGCTAGAAAAGACTTTAAAACAATGGAATACTAGAAATCTCTCAATTTTTGGTAGAATAATAATCCTGAAAAGTCTTGCACTATCTAAATTAACATATGCTGCAAATATCACTGATGTTCCAAAATATGTATATACACAAGTTACAAATCTAATATATAATTTTATTTGGAACAATAAAAGGGAAAAGATAAAAAGAAAAACTCTAATTGGTGATGTTGAGATGGGAGGCATTAAAATGCCTGATTTTACTCTTCATGTTAACGCACTCATGTGTGGCTGGTTAAAAAGAATTATGAATGATGATGGTGCTAAATGGAAAAATATTCCAATGTATTATATTAAAAAAATATGTGATGTTAATGTTTTACTTAATATGTCATGTTATAACATTATTGATGTTAATTCTGATAAAATTCCACTGTTTTACAAAAATATGATAAAAGCCTACATAAATTATAACAGAATCTCTAAAAAAAAACCTGAAACTTATAACGATATAATGAATGAGCAACTGTGGGGAAACCACTACGTTAAACTTAAAAAAAACCCGCTTTTCTACAAGCATTGGATTGACAGTGGCATTATCAGTATTAAAGACATTGTTAATAAGAACACTTTTTTAACATCGAACGAAATACTGGTGAAACTACAATGTAAAACAAACTGGTTAAATGAGTATTTGTGCATTATTAAGGCAATACCAATTCAATGGAAACGTATTATTAAGGAGGTAGATATTTTCAATTGTGATGATAATGATGAAGTAGTTGGGACTAAGTATGAGATTAATACTACCAAACTAATATACTCATGGTTTGTGAAAGAATATTTCATTATTCCAATGTCACAACTAAAATGGGAAGAGTACTTCAATGATAACAACATTGATTGGAAAACTTCTTGGTTACGGAAAGTATGTAAAATGAAAGATAAGAAACTAGCACAATTCAATTATAAGATGTTACATAGAATACTGCCTACCAACAAACGGCTGTATCAGTGGAAAGTTAAGGAAACACAAACGTGTGACAAATGTGGAGAAATTGAAAATGAAAATCATTTGTTTTTTAGTTGTAGATTTATTCAGAAATATTGGAGGAAAATGCTTAGTATCTTTGTAAGTTTAAATCACAATAATATATCATTTAAACAATTAATACTAGGAACGGGAGATAAGCTAATAGATTATATTTACACTTTTGCAGCATTTACTATTTATAGAATAAAAATGTTATCTGCACTAAATAAGCCAGTGGGTAAATCTTTATGGAATTCATTTAAAAGCAATATGTTATATAACATTGAATGTGAAACATATAACAATAAAGAAACAAGTATAGAAAAATGGGTAGCTTTAAGAAATAAGATTATGATAATATAAATTCTAACTTGATACGATTAACCGAAAAGGAATTACAGTAATACGGGTTACTGGTGGTACTGAGCTATTATTGTTTTTTTTTATCATGTATATAAATATATTGTATAATCCGGGTTGTAAAATGAAAACAAACAAATGAAAATGTGTGAACTATTTTAAAACGGGATAGATGATAATGATGATCCTGTCAAGTGTATAACAAAATATAAGAAAATTAATGAAAAAAGGAGTAATACAGAATTCATATATGTAAAAATGTTACTTATGAACTGTAACGACATTTACAAGTTAAATAATACGATTTTATGTAATATGAGATAATATGAATGTGAATAAAAGTGGTGTTTGCGCCACAAAAGAGAAAAAAAAAAAAAAAGGAATGTAGTGATAAATGCAACCCTGATTGCAAATACTATTATCTAGTCTTTGAAAGTGTATTAAACTGTGATAACTAACCACATTTAACTTATTTAAATAAATTACACAATTGTTACCATCGCCTGAAACGCCCCATCCTGCAACATAACACTGTGTTCCTGGTTCGAATTTTGTGTCGCTATAGCAAATCGGCTGTATGTTGTCATTGAATGTCAGTGGAGTAGCGAGTAAAATCAATGCAATATCACTGTCACTTGTATAGTCATTGTAATATGGATAGATAATTATCTCCTCAACATCTATACGTTCACCATCATTTAAGTCACGTTCACCATCATTTATGTCTCTTTCACCAGCAACAATACTGTATGCGTCAATGTTACGATTTCTAGAAATATAACAAAAGATACATATTTTAGTTTCTAAACACAAGTTTTTATTTTACTTTTTGTTAATTTATGATTCTGTAAATAACTTACATGCAGTGGGCAGCTGTTACAGCCCACTTTTCATTGATCAACGATGCACCACAAATATGTTGATTATTGTACTGCAAAGAAACCATCCATGGCCATTCTCCTTGATCGGAATCCTCACCACCAATAATCCGTGGTGTATCTAAGTGACGCTCTCCACAAACAATATTTGGAGCTAAAATACAATACATTTATATTATTTGTAATAATTTAAATGTTCCTCCCAATTATGTTACGTTGTTGAATCTATGATGTAAAATATTTAATGAGGTAACCAAGCCATTTTTGTATTAATGTATTTTAAGGTATAGTTTTTATGTTTTAATATTTGTTTTTTACTCACGTTCCTGACATTTATGCCATTCATCAGTCCAATCACCACAATTATCAGATCCATCACAAACTGAAGAATTATCTAAGCATACACCGATGTGATTACCAGACAAACACAAATGTCCAGGACAATCTTCAAAGATACAATAAATTTGTAATTAGTTATTAATTAAGATAATAATAATAATTGCTGGAACATAAAGTTATTCAACATGTTTATGAAAAAAATGCTCTTTAATCTGACTAATAATTGTTAGTTACTTATAATGTAAACATACCTATGTCAATAACATTTAGTAGTAATTCAAATCCTCTGTTAACCACTGAATAGTCAGTTTGAAATGTTATATTTATGTTGGTTTTAGCAAGGACACGGTTGTTATTATCTTGTCCAGTAAAATATTCAGTCACTGTATTGCCAATGAAGTCAACATAGGTGATTATTAAAAAGTCGCAACAGCTTTCCAGATCCAAGTCGGAAAAGGTTAGCAGAATTCCTGTATTCTGCGGACTTCTCACAATCCATTCGCAGTTGTGGTGATTATGATGGTCATCAGGGTAATTTGGAGAACTAATGTATACAACATCACTTGTGTTTAAATACACATTTCCACCACAATCTAGTAAATTAAATGATTCATAAAGTTATTATAAATTAAACATAATCATCTTAATAATTTTTCGTAGGACATTTCAAAATACCTTATTCTAGAATTATAACGTACTTTATAAAAATACAAAATAACACAATTAGAACGACGGAAAGTCTTTTGAATCATAACCCTTTGTTAGGTCTTATGAAAGGATGAGTGTACGTAAGTTTAATCTTGTATCTATAGACTGTCATGGTTGTCGTCTCTCATAGAATAATTTAAAAGACAATTATATCGTCATGTACACATTACAGATTAAAATAATGTATGTTAACAGACAAGTAAGGTAGAACAACATATCTGACTGTTACATCAGAACAGTTCATTTTAGTCCATTATTTAGATTTTACCTGTACAGTTATTCTCATCTTCTCCTAAAAGACAATCTTCTTCTCCGTTACAAAATAATTCATAACTTATGCAATTACCATCGATTTCACAAACATGATCACATTGTACTTATAATAAAAAAAATGTATGAACAGTTATAAATTATATTTAAATAATTACAATGATTAAACTTATAAATATTATAATAAAATGACTATATTCAAAAGAATAAATGAAAGTAGAGGAATATGGAATTTAAGCGATTGTATAATATCTTTGACATGGAAACTATAAGGACGAAGGAAAGTAAAACATCCTAACTACGTGGACAAAGAAACATACCGAATAGAATTATTGAATGGAAGTCAAATGACGGAAACTGAATGTACTCATACATACATCATGTAGGAGATCAGTTTGCTGCACATTCAAAGGGATAATTATTAAAGAACTAATTGTTTCCAAAATACCAGCAATTGCATTGGAATTTAACATTTCTGATAATAAACGATATAAATATTACTAACCTGATGAAAAGTACGAAGAAGAAGAAGAGTAGTACGAAGAAGAAAAGTAGTCTGAAAAAAGAACAGTTTGTAATTGTTATAAGAAATTAACCTGTGTATGAATTCTTATAAGTGGTGAAAGTGTTTAAAGTATATATTCTAGAATGTGCCAATTATAGGACAACAGGCTTACTATAAATCAATTGTTGAAATACACTACTATATAAATGTTTACATGGTCGATGTATAATGTAAATAGGGAACTTACCCGATGAGTAAGAATAAGATGTGTAAGGCCAATTATCTTCATCTGTAAAGAGTGCAATGTAGTTAGTTTTATTTTAACATATTATAGTAAAGACCATCTCACTTTGTTTACTTACTTTGAATCCAATTTAGGCTACACATAAGATTATTTGGATAAACTCTGAAAATTTTATAGTTGTGTCAAAAATGTAAATCATAGTTGCTTTCATTACTGTTCAATTATATTCATTAAAGTCGAATATCGGATTTCTAAAAATAATGATAGTTCAGTACGGTTTTGTTATTATCCATTACAATACACCCACTCGTATTCTCACTAACTATCCACGCAGAACTATAAAAAATTAGAAATATAAAACAGGACTTAGGTATAATGTTCTAATGAATCGCTCAATACAAGAAAAACAATAATAAATGAATGGTGGCTGAAACATCTCCTGAAATAACTGTATCTTTATTTTTTACATTATACGGATTTAATATGGAAAATGGATATTATTTTATATTAAGGAGGTGTAATTATCAATTGTAATTATGAAGTTGTGAAATTACACACACACTACTTTATCCTCACTAGAGGGTGAGCTCGCTTCGCTCGCTCCCCCTCTAGGAAGTGTAGACGATGGTTTTCGGAATGATAATGTTCTCCTTATACGTTTTCTGTCGGTTACCATTATTGAAAATGCTTGACATTCGTAAAACTAAACTACTTTGTTTCACAGTGTTTTAGATGATTAATAACATTTTAAAGTACAGTTTTTATTGTTTGGTAGGGCCTTTTGGGGAGGCGGAGGTCATTTGAGGGAGGTGCTTATTCGAGGGATATATGTTAAATTTTGTAGTTTTAATAATATGGTAACATATATAATCAAATGAAATTCTCTAATAGATATGAAAAGTGCTAAAAGAATAACAAATGCTTGGTAAATAGTAGATAACAGTGCGGTGAATTCTACTACAAATAGTACCGTATAATTGTGTTGTTATAAGTATGTGGTTGGACGTTTATTAGATAGTTGGGTTGGGTTGGGGGATTTTGTTGGGGGATTTTATTGGAGAGGCGTTTATTCAAATGAATACCATCCTAATAATTATTAATACATTATTTAATTTAATCATCTTTTGAAACTAACTTCCGTGACAGAGTGGGCCCAAGAAAGAAGACATTATGGTACGGCTTGCAACATGGGCAGACATCTCGGTCCTAACGGGACACAGGAAGATAGCCTACAGTTATTCCTGCAAGCTTACTCAATAAAACTCACCTATCGGGATTTCACTCGAAAAATGTCTTATCATCAAATCTCCCTATGTAATTTTATAATACTATTCCGCACAATATATTCTGATTCTTTATGGCGTATATTTAATTTGATCTTTATTAATTTGCAGTATAATTCCTATTATTTAACTACTGTACCTTCACACACGCGCCGCGGTATGTTTTAAAATAAACAAAAAACTGAAATGGCTATGATTAATGGCCTATATCTGACGTCTTCCAAAGGGACACTGTATTGATTGATGGAAAGTGCCTGTTTCCAGTAACCTTTAGGGTCAAATCTATTATTTTAACTGCACCCTTGTGTATAAAAGAGAGAAAATATTTGAAAACAGGTTGTTGCAAGGTGAACTTATCTTAAACCCGGAAATTACTTTGACCGGGAAGAATTGAAATTGAGATGAAAATCTAATGTTGAAATCGTAAATTGTGTTAAAAAACTCTTTATAATATCTTCCTAAGATAGAAATATAGAACAATAGCGTCGCCGTGAACACTAATGTTATCAAATCTACGTTTCGCGGTACATCTCAGATAGATAAGGTAGGTATCCAAGGCGGAGATTTGTACCGAAGTTTTTGCATTGTGCTCGCCTATGTCAGAATTAACCATAATTTATATATAGATGAAAATGACTTACCATCTATTTCAAATGTCAGAATAAAATTGATAAAATCAACAAACTGAGAAACTCTGGTGTATACACCTGGAAAGTTTGGTTCCGCACAACCATATCCCCAACTCGTGATTCCAACAAGATGCCATGTACTGCCATTTACGCACATCAAGGGACCACCACTATCACCCTGTACAAAATATATTTATAAAATTTAATCTTATATTTATATTTGCGAACATATATTGTAATATCTATTTGCAATTTTTATATATTGCATGTATGCGATGTGTTAACATATGTGAAAATAATTCTTCGAATTCGGTTTTTTTTGTTATTGGAATTCATTAATATATCCGATTATTGGATTTTTGTAGAGGTAAAGGTAGATAGGCCTACTATATAATGTACAAGAAATTTATGAATGTGATCAGATGTGACTTATTGTTTATAGATATTAGAAACTTTATGAAAAACTGTGAATTAAAAAACTGCAAACATTCACTTGACAAGAGTCTTTGCCGCCCTCTGGATGACCAGCGCAGATCATGTTATCAGTGACCGTAGATCCACTTAGGTTTCTTCGACACTCTTCTATGTCTACCAATGGGACATTTGTATATTGTAGTATACTTGGTAGGGAACCTTTAAAATGCAATATTAAATAATATCAAATTTACACTAAGGCACAATAATATATTATTTTTGTTGTTTAAATACAGCAATATCAACATTGTTAGAATTAATAGACTTTAACAAAAGGTAAAAGGAATGTAGTGATAAATGCAACCCTGATTGCAAATACTATTATCTAGTCTTTGAAAGTGTATTAAACTGTGATAACTAACCAAATTTAACTTATTTAAATAAATTACACAATTGTTACCATCGCCTGAAACGCCCCATCCTGCAACATAACACTGTGTTCCTGGTTCGAATTTTGTGTCGCTATAGCAAATCGGCTGTATGTTGTCATTGAATGTCAGTGGAGTAGCGAGTAAAATCAATGCAATATCACTGTCACTTGTATAGTCATTGTAATATGGATAGATAATTATCTCCTCAACATCTATACGTTCACCATCATTTAAGTCACGTTCACCATCATTTATGTCTCTTTCACCAGCAACAATACTGTATGCGTCAATGTTACGATTTCTAGAAATATAACAAAAGATACATATTTTAGTTTCTAAACACAAGTTTTTATTTTACTTTTTGTTAATTTATGATTCTGTAAATAACTTACATGCAGTGGGCAGCTGTTACAGCCCACTTTTCATTGATCAACGATGCACCACAAATATGTTGATTATTGTACTGCAAAGAAACCATCCATGGCCATTCTCCTTGATCGGAATCCTCACCACCAATAATCCGTGGTGTATCTAAGTGACGCTCTCCACAAACAATATTTGGAGCTAAAATACAATACATTTATATTATTTGTAATAATTTAAATGTTCCTCCCAATTATGTTACGTTGTTGAATCTATGATGTAAAATATTTAATGAGGTAACCAAGCCATTTTTGTATTAATGTATTTTAAGGTATAGTTTTTATGTTTTAATATTTGTTTTTTACTCACGTTCCTGACATTTATGCCATTCATCAGTCCAATCACCACAATTATCAGATCCATCACAAACTGAAGAATTATCTAAGCATACACCGATGTGATTACCAGACAAACACAAATGTCCAGGACAATCTTCAAAGATACAATAAATTTGTAATTAGTTATTAATTAAGATAATAATAATAATTGCTGGAACATAAAGTTATTCAACATGTTTATGAAAAAAATGCTCTTTAATCTGACTAATAATTGTTAGTTACTTATAATGTAAACATACCTATGTCAATAACATTTAGTAGTAATTCAAATCCTCTGTTAACCACTGAATAGTCAGTTTGAAATGTTATATTTATGTTGGTTTTAGCAAGGACACGGTTGTTATTATCTTGTCCAGTAAAATATTCAGTCACTGTATTGCCAATGAAGTCAACATAGGTGATTATTAAAAAGTCGCAACAGCTTTCCAGATCCAAGTCGGAAAAGGTTAGCAGAATTCCTGTATTCTGCGGACTTCTCACAATCCATTCGCAGTTGTGGTGATTATGATGGTCATCAGGGTAATTTGGAGAACTAATGTATACAACATCACTTGTGTTTAAATACACATTTCCACCACAATCTAGTAAATTAAATGATTCATAAAGTTATTATAAATTAAACATAATCATCTTAATAATTTTTCGTAGGACATTTCAAAATACCTTATTCTAGAATTATAACGTACTTTATAAAAATACAAAATAACACAATTAGAACGACGGAAAGTCTTTTGAATCATAACCCTTTGTTAGGTCTTATGAAAGGATGAGTGTACGTAAGTTTAATCTTGTATCTATAGACTGTCATGGTTGTCGTCTCTCATAGAATAATTTAAAAGACAATTATATCGTCATGTACACATTACAGATTAAAATAATGTATGTTAACAGACAAGTAAGGTAGAACAACATATCTGACTGTTACATCAGAACAGTTCATTTTAGTCCATTATTTAGATTTTACCTGTACAGTTATTCTCATCTTCTCCTAAAAGACAATCTTCTTCTCCGTTACAAAATAATTCATAACTTATGCAATTACCATCGATTTCACAAACATGATCACATTGTACTTATAATAAAAAAAATGTATGAACAGTTATAAATTATATTTAAATAATTACAATGATTAAACTTATAAATATTATAATAAAATGACTATATTCAAAAGAATAAATGAAAGTAGAGGAATATGGAATTTAAGCGATTGTATAATATCTTTGACATGGAAACTATAAGGACGAAGGAAAGTAAAACATCCTAACTACGTGGACAAAGAAACATACCGAATAGAATTATTGAATGGAAGTCAAATGATGGAAACTGAATGTACTCATACATACATCATGTAGGAGATCAGTTTGCTGCACATTCAAAGGGATAATTATTAAAGAACTAATTGTTTCCAAAATACCAGCAATTGCATTGGAATTTAACATTTCTGATAATAAACGATATAAATATTACTAACCTGATGAAAAGTACGAAGAAGAAGAAGAGTAGTACGAAGAAGAAAAGTAGTCTGAAAAAAGAACAGTTTGTAATTGTTATAAGAAATTAACCTGTGTATGAATTCTTATAAGTGGTGAAAGTGTTTAAAGTATATATTCTAGAATGTGCCAATTATAGGACAACAGGCTTACTATAAATCAATTGTTGAAATACACTACTATATAAATGTTTACATGGTCGATGTATAATGTAAATAGGGAACTTACCCGATGAGTAAGAATAAGATGTGTAAGGCCAATTATCTTCATCTGTAAAGAGTGCAATGTAGTTAGTTTTATTTTAACATATTATAGTAAAGACCATCTCACTTTGTTTACTTACTTTGAATCCAATTTAGGCTACACATAAGATTATTTGGATAAACTCTGAAAATTTTATAGTTGTGTCAAAAATGTAAATCATAGTTGCTTTCATTACTGTTCAATTATATTCATTAAAGTCGAATATCGGATTTCTAAAAATAATGATAGTTCAGTACGGTTTTGTTATTATCCATTACAATACACCCACTCGTATTCTCACTAACTATCCACGCAGAACTATAAAAAATTAGAAATATAAAACAGGACTTAGGTATAATGTTCTAATGAATCGCTCCATACAAGAAAAACAATAATAAATGAATGGTGGCTGAAACATCTCCTGAAATAACTGTATCTTTATTTTTTACATTATACGGATTTAATATGGAAAATGGATATTATTTTATATTAAGGAGGTGTAATTATCAATTGTAATTATGAAGTTGTGAAATTACACACACACTACTTTATCCTCACTAGAGGGTGAGCTCGCTTCGCTCGCTCCCCCTCTAGGAAGTGTAGACGATGGTTTTCGGAATGATAATGTTCTCCTTATACGTTTTCTGTCGGTTACCATTATTGAAAATGCTTGACATTCGTAAAACTAAACTACTTTGTTTCACAGTGTTTTAGATGATTAATAACATTTTAAAGTACAGTTTTTATTGTTTGGTAGGGCCTTTTGGGGAGGCGGAGGTCATTTGAGGGAGGTGCTTATTCGAGGGATATATGTTAAATTTTGTAGTTTTAATAATATGGTAACATATATAATCAAATGAAATTCTCTAATAGATATGAAAAGTGCTAAAAGAATAACAAATGCTTGGTAAATAGTAGATAACAGTGCGGTGAATTCTACTACAAATAGTACCGTATAATTGTGTTGTTATAAGTATGTGGTTGGACGTTTATTAGATAGTTGGGTTGGGTTGGGGGATTTTGTTGGGGGATTTTATTGGAGAGGCGTTTATTCAAATGAATACCATCCTAATAATTATTAATACATTATTTAATTTAATCATCTTTTGAAACTAACTTCCGTGACAGAGTGGGCCCAAGAAAGAAGACATTATGGTACGGCTTGCAACATGGGCAGACATCTCGGTCCTAACGGGACACAGGAAGATAGCCTACAGTTATTCCTGCAAGCTTACTCAATAAAACTCACCTATCGGGATTTCACTCGAAAAATGTCTTATCATCAAATCTCCCTATGTAATTTTATAATACTATTCCGCACAATATATTCTGATTCTTTATGGCGTATATTTAATTTGATCTTTATTAATTTGCAGTATAATTCCTATTATTTAACTACTGTACCTTCACACACGCGCCGCGGTATGTTTTAAAATAAACAAAAAACTGAAATGGCTATGATTAATGGCCTATATCTGACGTCTTCCAAAGGGACACTGTATTGATTGATGGAAAGTGCCTGTTTCCAGTAACCTTTAGGGTCAAATCTATTATTTTAACTGCACCCTTGTGTATAAAAGAGAGAAAATATTTGAAAACAGGTTGTTGCAAGGTGAACTTATCTTAAACCCGGAAATTACTTTGACCGGGAAGAATTGAAATTGAGATGAAAATCTAATGTTGAAATCGTAAATTGTGTTAAAAAACTCTTTATAATATCTTCCTAAGATAGAAATATAGAACAATAGCGTCGCCGTGAACACTAATGTTATCAAATCTACGTTTCGCGGTACATCTCAGATAGATAAGGTAGGTATCCAAGGCGGAGATTTGTACCAAAGTTTTTGCATTGTGCTCGCCTATGTCAGAATTAACCATAATTTATATATAGATGAAAATGACTTACCATCTATTTCAAATGTCAGAATAAAATTGATAAAATCAACAAACTGAGAAACTCTGGTGTATACACCTGGAAAGTTCGGTTCCGCACAACCATATCCCCAACTCGTGATTCCAACAAGATGCCATGTACTGCCATTTACGCACATCAAGGGACCACCACTATCACCCTGTACAAAATATATTTATAAAATTTAATCTTATATTTATATTTGCGAACATATATTGTAATATCTATTTGCAATTTTTATATATTGCATGTATGCGATGTGTTAACATATGTGAAAATAATTCTTCGAATTCGGTTTTTTTTGTTATTGGAATTCATTAATATATCCGATTATTGGATTTTTGTAGAGGTAAAGGTAGATAGGCCTACTATATAATGTACAAGAAATTTACGAATGTGATCAGATGTGACTTATTGTTTATAGATTAGAAACTTTATGAAAAACTGTGAATTAAAAAACTGCAAACATTCACTTGACAAGAGTCTTTGCCGCCCTCTGGATGACCAGCGCAGATCATGTTATCAGTGACCGTAGATCCACTTAGGTTTCTTCGACACTCTTCTATGTCTACCAATGGGACATTTGTATATTGTAGTATACTTGGTAGGGAACCTTTAAAATGCAATATTAAATAATATCAAATTTACACTAAGGCACAATAATATATTATTTTTGTTGTTTAAATACAGCAATATCAACATTGTTAGAATTAATAGACTTTAACAAAAGGTAAAAGGAATGTAGTGATAAATGCAACCCTGATTGCAAATACTATTATCTAGTCTTTGAAAGTGTATTAAACTGTGATAACTAACCAAATTTAACTTATTTAAATAAATTACACAATTGTTACCATCGCCTGAAACGCCCCATCCTGCAACATAACACTGTGTTCCTGGTTCGAATTTTGTGTCGCTATAGCAAATCGGCTGTATGTTGTCATTGAATGTCAGTGGAGTAGCGAGTAAAATCAATGCAATATCACTGTCACTTGTATAGTCATTGTAATATGGATAGATAATTATCTCCTCAACATCTATACGTTCACCATCATTTAAGTCACGTTCACCATCATTTATGTCTCTTTCACCAGCAACAATACTGTATGCGTCAATGTTACGATTTCTAGAAATATAACAAAAGATACATATTTTAGTTTCTAAACACAAGTTTTTATTTTACTTTTTGTTAATTTATGATTCTGTAAATAACTTACATGCAGTGGGCAGCTGTTACAGCCCACTTTTCATTGATCAACGATGCACCACAAATATGTTGATTATTGTACTGCAAAGAAACCATCCATGGCCATTCTCCTTGATCGGAATCCTCACCACCAATAATCCGTGGTGTATCTAAGTGACGCTCTCCACAAACAATATTTGGAGCTAAAATACAATACATTTATATTATTTGTAATAATTTAAATGTTCCTCCCAATTATGTTACGTTGTTGAATCTATGATGTAAAATATTTAATGAGGTAACCAAGCCATTTTTGTATTAATGTATTTTAAGGTATAGTTTTTATGTTTTAATATTTGTTTTTTACTCACGTTCCTGACATTTATGCCATTCATCAGTCCAATCACCACAATTATCAGATCCATCACAAACTGAAGAATTATCTAAGCATACACCGATGTGATTACCAGACAAACACAAATGTCCAGGACAATCTTCAAAGATACAATATATTTGTAATTAGTTATTAATTAAGATAATAATAATAATTGCTGGAACATAAAGTTATTCAACATGTTTATGAAAAAAATGCTCTTTAATCTGACTAATAATTGTTAGTTACTTATAATGTAAACATACCTATGTCAATAACATTTAGTAGTAATTCAAATCCTCTGTTAACCACTGAATAGTCAGTTTGAAATGTTATATTTATGTTGGTTTTAGCAAGGACACGGTTGTTATTATCTTGTCCAGTAAAATATTCAGTCACTGTATTGCCAATGAAGTCAACATAGGTGATTATTAAAAAGTCGCAACAGCTTTCCAGATCCAAGTCGGAAAAGGTTAGCAGAATTCCTGTATTCTGCGGACTTCTCACAATCCATTCGCAGTTGTGGTGATTATGATGGTCATCAGGGTAATTCGGAGAACTAATGTATACAACATCACTTGTGTTTAAATACACATTTCCACCACAATCTAGCAAATTAAATGATTCATAAAGTTATTATAAATTAAACATAATCATCTTAATAATTTTTGGTAGGACATTTCAAAATACCTTATTTTCGAATTATAACGTACTTTATAAAAATACCCAATAACACAATTAGAACGACGTAAAGTCTTTTGAATCATATCCCTTTGTTAGGTCTTATGAAAGGATGAGTGTACGTAAGTTTAATTTTGTATCTATAGACTGTCATGGCTGTCGTCTCTCATAGAATAATTTAAAAGACAATTATATCGTCATGTACACATTACAGATTAAAATAATGTATGTTAACAGACAAGTAAGGTAGAACAACATATCTGACTGTTACATCAGAACAGTTCATTTTAGTCCATTATTTAGATTTTACCTGTACAGTTATTCTCATCTTCTCCTAAAAGACAATCTTCTTCTCCGTTACAAAATAATTCATAACTTATGCAATTACCATCGATTTCACAAACATGATCACATTGTACTTATAATAAAAAAAATGTATGAACAGTTATAAATCATATGTAAATAATTACAATGATTAAACTTATAAATATCTATATATAAATTTACGTAAGGGCAAAATTCGGTAAATCGCGCCTTACTTTTAGAATTTTTACTCGATGTTATATAAAGTTGGTTCGTACTTTCGGTACTGATTTTAACCACCTGATGTAACCCTGTTTACTAATTAAATTAAGTTAGATAATTAGTTATTGATGATTAAAACGAATTTAGGTTCAACGATTTGCCCCAAATAGGGGTGTTTTCCGATCGTTGTATACACTGTCTAATGGATGTCCATCTTGAAAAATACCCGCCACAAAAATGCGAGGAGGCTTCGCATTTTCCTATCTCCTCCTACGATAATTGTTTTTAATAGCTGAAAACTGGTTGAACGGCTCGAGTACAGTATCATAATGTTGAAGACAGGCCGATTTTCTTTAAAAAAATACTATTTTGATAGATTTAATATACGTTTATACAAATGTATTGATTTGCGATGAATGGAACATTCCAATCTCTGTGTCGTTCCACAAGTGTCTATTCCCTCAGGCGTCGTAAAGGAAAGTACTGTATACTCAACAGAAATTCGATCCATTTTTTTTTCAATCTGTGCTGCAGAGGTTGGATATAATTTTTTTTAAACGGATAATGAGCTATACTGAGTGATACTGATAGTTTCAACAAAGTACTACATCGCAATGTTTTACTGTGTTTAGTGGTATATTATTTGTAAAACATGAAAACAATTAATATTTTGTTACTAAATGGATAAATAATATATTTAAAAATTGTTCCTCTTTGCACCCATCCTCTTCCCCATCCCTCAACCCTAATGTTACATACAAAACACAAATTAAGTTTGTTTAAATTTGACTTAAACAATTGGTCTCATTTTGTGACAAGTTTCTCTTTCGGAAGTAATTCCCAGGGTGCTAATTTTAGTTGAGTACATAAATCAGTGTCTATTTATTTGTTCCTGTAAACGACATGTATTATTGTACGTACATTTGAAATCGTCAGTTTTTTAACGCGGAAATTATTATGTATTTGAGAACCATCTGTGGGCACGACCTAGATGGTACGCGAGCGAAGCGAGCGTACCATCTAGTTATAAGAAAATGGACTATATTCAAAAGAATAAATGAAAGTTGAGTAATATGGAATTTAAGCGATTGTATAATATCTTTGACATGGAATAAGGATGAAGGAAAGTAAAACATCCTAACTACGTGGACAAAGAAACATAACGAATAGAATTATTGAATGGAAGCCAAATGACGGAAACTGAATGTACTCATACATACATCATGTAGGAGATCAGTTTGCTGCACATTCAAAAAGATAATTATTAAAGAACTAATTGTTTCCAAAATACCAGCAATTGCATTGGAATAAAACATTTCTGATAATAAACGATATAAATATTACTAACCTGATGAAAAGTACGAAGAAGAAGAAGAGTAGTACGAAGAAGAAAAGTAGTCTGAAAAAAGAACAGTTTGTAATTGTTATAAGAAATTAACCTGTGTATGAATTCTTATAAGTGGTGAAAGTGTTTTTAAACACTTTCACCACTTATAAGAATTCCTTTAAAAAGTATATATTCTAGAATGTGCCAATTATAGGACAACAGGCTTACTATAAATCAATTGTTGAAGTATACTACTATATAAATGTTTACATGGTCGATGTATAATGTAAATAGGGAACTTACCCGATGAGTAAGAATAAGATGTGTAAGGCCAATTATCTTCATCTGTAAAGAGTGCAATGTAGTTAGTTTTATTTTAACATATCATAGTAAAGACCATCTCACTTTGTTTACTTACTTTGAATCCAATTTAGGCTACACATAAGATTATTTGGATAAACTCTGAAAGTTTTATAGTTGTGTCAAAAATGTAAATCATAGTTGCTTTTATTACTGTTCAATTATATTCATTAAAGTCGAATATCGGATTTCTAAAAATAATGATAGTTAAGTACGGTTTTGTTATTATTCATTACAATACACCCACTCGTATTCTCACTAACTATCCACGCAGAACTATAAAAAATTAGAAATATAAAACAGGACTTAGGTATAATGTTCTAATGAATCGCTCCATACAAGAAAAGCAATAATAAATTAATGGTGGCTGAAACATCTCCTGAAATAACTGTATCTTTATTTTTTACATTATACGGATTTAATATGGAAAATGGATATTATTTTATATTAAGGAGGTTTAATTATCAATTGTAATTATGAAGTTGTGAAATTACACACACACTACTTTATCCTCACTAGAGGGTGAGCTCGCTTCGCTCGCTCCCCCCTCTAGGAAGTGTAGACGATGGTTTTCGGAATGATAATGTTCTCCTTATACGTTTTCTGTCGGCTACCATTATTGAAAATGCTTGAAATTCGTAAAACTAAACTACTTTGTTTCAGTGTTTTAGATGATTAATAACATTTTAAAGTACAGTTTTTATTGTTTGGTAGGGCCCTTTGGGGAGGCGGAGGTCATTTGAGGGAGGTGCTTATTCGAGGGATATATGTTAAATTTTGTAGTTTTAATAATATGGTAACATTTATAATCAATAATAGATATGAAAAGTGCTAAAAGAATAACAAATGCTTGGTAAATAGTAGATAACAGTGCGGTGAATTCTACTACAAATAGTACCGTATAATTGTGTTGTTATAAGTATGTGGTTGGACGTTTATTAGATAGTTGGGTTGGGGGATTTTATTGGAGAGGCGTTTATTCAAATGAATACCATCCTAATAATTATTAATACATTATTTAATTTAATCATCTTTTGAAACTAACTTCCGTGACAGAGTGGGCCCAAGAAAGAAGACATTATGGTACGGCTTGCAACATGGGCAGACATCTCGGTCCTAACGGGACACAGGAAGATAGCCTACAGTTATTCCTGCAAGCTTACTCAATAAAACTCACCTATCGGGATTTCACTCGAAAAATGTCTTATCATCAAATCTCCCTATGTAATTTTATAATACTATTCCGCACAATATATTCTGATTCTTTATGGCGTTTATTTAATTTGATCTTTATTAATTTGCAGTATAATTCCTATTATTTAACTACTGTACCTTCACACACGCGCCGCGGTATGTTTTAAAATAAACAAAAAACTGAAATGGCTATGATTAATGGCCTATATCTGATTTTTTTTTCGTCTTCCAAAAAACTGAAATGGCTATGATTAATGGCCAAATATTCTGGTTTTTTTTTCGTCTTCCAAAGGAACACTGTATTGATTGATGGAGAGTGCCTGTTTCCAGTAACCTTTAGGGTCAAATCTATTATTTTAACTGCACCCTTGTGTATAAAAGAGAGAAAATATTTGAAAACAGGTTGTTGCAAGGTGAACTTATCTTAAACCCGGAAATTACTTTGACCGGGAAGAATTGAAATTGAGATGAAAATCTAATGTTGAAATCATAAATTGTGTTAAAAAACTCTTTATAATATCTTCCTAAGATAGAAATATAGAACAATAGCGTCGCCGTGAACACTAATGTTATCAAATCTACGTTTCGCGTTACATCTCAGATAGATAAGGTAGGTATCCAAGGCGGAGATTTGTATCGAAGTTTTTGCATTGTGCTCGCCTATGTCAGAATTAACCATAATTTATATATAGATGAAAATGACTTACCATCTATTTCAAATGTCAGAATAAAATTGATAAAATCAACAAACTGAGAAACTCTGGTGTATACACCTGGAAAGTTTGGTTCCGCACAACCATATCCCCAACTCGTGATTCCAACAAGATGCCATGTACTGCCATTTACGCACATCAAGGGACCACCACTATCACCCTGTACAAAATATGTATATATAATAATTATTTCCACACATTTTCGCACAGATACTGTATTTTCAATTTACAAGTATTATACGGTATTGCAATAAATTCTATTTGTTAGTTAACGAACGTGTGTGTGAATATAATGCTTCGATTTTTGTATTTTTTTCAATTTGAATTCACTTATAAAGCATTTCCGATGTTGTAGATGAAAACGTAAATATGTATCTTACAAAAGATTATTGAGGATTGAGGAATGTCATTAACTGTTATTCATTGTTCACAGAGGTAAGAATTTATTTTGAAAAACGTTTATGAAAAACTGTGAATAAAACAAAAGCAAACATTTACTTGACAAGCGTCTTTGCCGCCCTCTGGATGACCAGCGCAGATCATGTTATCAGTGACCGTAGATCCACTTAGGTTTCTTCGACACTCTTCTATGTCTACCAATGGGACATTTGTATATTGTAGTATACTTGGAAGGGAACCTTTAAAATGCAATATTAAATAATATTAAATTTACACTAAGACACAATAATATATTCTTTGTTGTTTAAATACAGCAATATCAACATTGTTAGAATTAATAGACTTTAACAAAAGGCAAAAAGAATGTAGCGATAAATGCAACACTGATTGCAAATACTATTATCTTTTAAAGTGTATTAAACTGTGATAACTAATCAAATTTAACTTATTTAAATAAATTACACAATTGTTACCATCGCCTGAAACGCCCCATCCTGCAACATAACACTGTGTTCCTGGTTCGAATTTTGTGTCGCTATAGCAAATCGGCTGTATGTTGTCATTGAATGTCAGTGGAGTAGCGAGTAAAATCAATGCAATATCACTGTCACTTGTATAGTCATTGTAATATGGATAGATAATTATCTCCTCAACATCTATACGTTCACCATCATTTAAGTCACGTTCACCATCATTTATGTCTCTTTCACCAGCAACAATACTGTATGCGTCAATGTTACGATTTCTAGAAATATAACAAAAGATACATATTTTAGTTTCTAAACACAAGTTTTTATTTTACTTTTGTTAATTTATGATTCTGTAAATAACTTACATGCAGTGGGCAGCTGTTACAGCCCACTTTTCATTGATCAACGATGCACCACAAATATGTTGATTATTGTACTGCAAAGAAAGCATCCATGGCCATTCTCCTTGATCGGAATCCTCACCACCAATAATCCGTGGTGTATCTAAGTGACGCTCTCCACAAACAATATTTGGAGCTAAAATACAATACATGTATATTATTTGTAATAATTTAAATGTTCCTCCCAATTATGTTACGTTGTTGAATTTATGATGTAAAATATTTAATGAGGTAACCAAGCCATTTTTGTATTAATGTATTTGAAGGTATAGTTTTTATGTTTTAATATTTGATTTTACTCACGTTCCTGACATTTATGCCATTCATCAGTCCAATCACCACAATTATCAGATCCATCACAAACTGAAGAATTATCTAAGCATACACCGATGTGATTACCAGACAAACACAAATGTCCAGGACAATCTTCAAAGATACAATATATTTGTAATTAGTTATTAATTAAGATAATAATAATAATTGCTGGAACAAAAAGTTATTCAACATGTTTATGAAAAGAATGCTCTTTAATCTGACTAATAATTGTTAGTTACTTATAATGTAAACATACCTATGTCAATAACATTTAGTAGTAATTCAAATCCTCTGTTAACCACTGAATAGTCAGTTTGAAATGTTATATTTATGTTGGTTTTAGCAAGGACACGGTTGTTATTATCTTGTCCAGTAAAATATTCAGTCACTGTATTGCCAATGAAGTCAACATAGGTGATTATTAAAAAGTCGCAACAGCTTTCAAGATCCAAGTCGGAAAAGGTTAGCAGAATTCCTGTATTCTGCGGACTTCTCACAATCCATTCGCAGTTGTGGTGATTATGATGATCATCAGGGTAATTCGGAGAACTAATGTATACAACATCACTTGTGTTTAAATACACATTTCCACCACAATCTAGCAAATTAAATGATTCATAAAGTTATTATAAATTAAACATAATCATCTTAATAATTTTTGGTAGGACATTTCAAAATACCTTATTTTAGAATTATAACGTACTTTATTAAAATACACAATAACACAATTAGAACGACGTAAAGTCTTTTGAATCATAACCCTTTGTTAGGTCTTATGAAAGGATGAGTGTACGTAAGTTTAATTTTGTATCTATAGACTGTCATGGTTGTCGTCTCTCATAGAATAATTTAAAAGACAATTATATCGTCATGTACACATTACAGATTAAAATAATGTATGTTAACAGACAAGTAAGGTAGAACAACATATCTGACTGTTACATCAGAACAGTTCATTTTAGTCCATTATTTAGATTTTACCTGTACAGTTATTCTCATCTTCTCCTAAAAGACAATCTTCTTCTCCGTTACAAAATAATTCATAACTTATGCAATTACCATCGATTTCACAAACATGATCACATTGTACTTATAATAAAAAAAATGTATGAACAGTTATAAATCATATGTAAATAATTACAATGATTAAACTTATAAATATTATAATAAAATGGACTATATTCAAAAGAATAAATGAAAGTTGAGTAATATGGAATTTAAGCGATTGTATAATATCTTTGACATGGAATAGGGACGAAGGAAAGTAAAACATCCTAACTACGTGGACAAAGAAACATACCGAATAGAATTATTGAATGGAAGCCAAATGACGGAAACTGAATGTACTCATACATACATCATGTAGGAGATCAGTTTGCTGCACATTCAAAGGGATAATTATTAAAGAACTAATTGTTTCCAAAATACCAGCAATTGCATTGGAATAAAACATTTCTGATAATAAACAATATAAATATTACTAACCTGATGAAAAGTACGAAGAAGAAGAAGAGTAGTACGAAGAAGAAAAGTAGTCTGAAAAAAGAACAGTTTGTAATTGTTATAAGAAATTAACCTGTGTATGAATTCTTATAAGTGGTGAAAGTGTTTAAAGTATATATTCTAGAATGTGCCAATTATAGGACAACAGGCTTACTATAAATCAATTGTTGAAATATACTACTATATAAATGTTTACATGGTCGATGTATAATGTAAATAGGGAACTTACCCGATGAGTAAGAATAAGATGTGTAAGGCCAATTATCTTCATCTGTAAAGAGTGCAATATAGTTAGTTTTATTTTAACATATTATAGTAAAGACCATCTCACTTTGTTTACTTACTTTGAATCCAATTTAGGCTACACATAAGATTATTTGGATAAACTCTGAAAGTTTTATAGTTGTGTCAAAAATGTAAATCATAGTTGCTTTTATTACTGTTCAATTATATTCATTAAAGTCGAATATCGGATTTCTAAAAATAATGATAGTTCAGTACGGTTTTGTTATTATTCATTACAATACACCCACTCGTATTCTCACTAACTATCCACGCAGAACTATAAAAAATTAGAAATATAAAACAGGACTTAGGTATAATGTTCTAATGAATCGCTCCATACAAGAAAAGCTATAATAAATCAATGGTGGCTGAAACATCTCCTGAAATAACTGTATCTTTATTTTTTACATTATACGGATTTAATATGGAAAATGGATATTATTTTATATTAAGGAGGTGTAATTATCAATTGTAATTATGAAGTTGTGAAATTACACACACACTACTTTATCCTCACTAGAGGGTGAGCTCGCTTCGCTCGCTCCCCCTCTAGGAAGTGTAGACGATGGTTTTCGGAATGATAATGTTCTCCTTATACGTTTTCTGTCGGTTACCATTATTGAAAATGCTTGACATTCGTAAAACTAAACTACTTTGTTTCACAGTGTTTTAGATGATTAATAACATTTTAAAGTACAGTTTTTATTGTTTGGTAGGGCCCTTTGGGGAGGCGGAGGTCATTTGAGGGAGGTGCTTATTCGAGGGATATATGTTAAATTTTGTAGTTTTAATAATATGGTAACATATATAATCAAATGAAATCCTCTAATAGATATGAAAAGTGCTAAAAGAATAACAAATGCTTGGTAAATAGTAGATAACAGTGCGGCGAATTCTACTACAAATAGTACCGTATAATTGTGTTGTTATAAGTATGTGGTTGGACGTTATTAGATAGTTGGGTTGGGTTGGGGGATTTTATTGGAGAGGCGTTTATTCAAATGAATACCATCCTATAAATTATTAATACATTATTTAATTTAATCATCTTTTGAAACTAACTTCCGTGACAGAGTGGGCCCAAGAAAGAAGACATTATGGTACGGCTTGCAACATGGGCAGACATCTCGGTCCTAACGGGACACAGGAAGATAGCCTACAGTTATTCCTGCAAGCTTACTCAATAAAACTCAGCTATCGGGATTTCACTCGAAAAATGTCTTATCATCAAATCTCCCTATGTACGGTAATTTTATAATACTATTCCGCACAATATATTCTGATTCTTTATGGCGTATATTTAATTTGATCTTTATTAATTTGCAGTATAATTCCTATTATTTAACTACTGTACCTTCACACACGCGCCGCGGTATGTTTTAAAATAAACAAAAAACTGAAATGGCTATGATTAATGGCCTATATCTGATTTTTTTTTCGTCTTCCAAAAAACTGAAATGGCTATGATTAATGGCCAAATATTCTGGTTTTTTTTTCGTCTTCCAAAGGAACACTGTATTGATTGATGGAAAGTGCCTGTTTCCAGTAACCTTTAGGGTCAAATCTATTATTTTAACTGCACCCTTGTGTATAAAAGAGAGAAAATATTTGAAAACAGGTTGTTGCAAGGTGAACTTATCTTAAACCCGGAATTACTTTGACCGGGAAGAATTGAAATTGAGATGAAAATCTAATGTTGAAATCATAAATTGTGTTAAAAAACTCTTTATAATATCTTCCTAAGATAGAAATATAGAACAATAGCGTCGCCGTGAACACTAATGTTATCAAGTCTACGTTTCGCGGTACATCTCAGATAGATAAGGTAGGTATCCAAGGCGGAGATTTGTACCGAAGTTTTTGCATTGTGCTCGCCTATGTCAGAATTAACCATAATTTATATATAGATGAAAATGACTTACCATCTATTTCAAATGTCAGAATAAAATTGATAAAATCAACAAACTGAGAAACTCTTGTGTATACACCTGGAAAGTTTGGTTCCGCACAACCATATCCCCAACTCGTGATTCCAACAAGATGCCATGTACTGCCATTTACGCACATCAAGGGACCACCACTATCACCCTGTACAAAATATGTATATATAATAATTATTTCCACACATTTTCGCACGCACAGATACTGTATTTTCAATTTACAAGTATTATACGGTATTGCAATACATTCTATTTGTTAGTTAACGAACGTGTGTGTGAATATAATGCTTCGATTTTCGTATTTTTTTCAATTTGAATTCACTTATAAAGCATTTCCGATGTTGTAGATGAAAACGTAAATATGTATCTTACAAAAGATTATTGAAGATTGAGGAATGTCATTAACTGTTATTCATTGTTCACAGAGGTAAGAATTTATTTTGAAAAACGTTTATGAAAAACTGTGAATAAAACAAAAGCAAACATTTACTTGACAAGAGTCTTTGCCGCCCTCTGGATGACCAGCGCAGATCATGTTATCAGTGACCGTAGATCCACTTAGGTTTCTTCGACACTCTTCTATGTCTACCAATGGGACATTTGTATATTGTAGTATACTTGGTAGGGAACCTTTAAATTGCAATATTAAATAATATCAAATTTACACTAAGACACAATAATATATTATTTGTTGTTTAAATACAGCAATATCAACATTGTTAGAATTAATAGACTTTAACAAAAGGCAAAAAGAATGTAGCGATAAATGCAACACTGATTGCAAATACTATTATCTAGTCTTTTAAAGTGTATTAAACTGTGATAACTAATCAAAATTTAACTTATTTAAATAAATTACACAATTGTTACCATCGTCCGAAACGCCCCATCCTGCAACATAACACTGTGTTCCTGGTTCGAATTTTGTGTCGCTATAGCAAATCGGCTGTATGTTGTCATTGAATGTCAGTGGAGTAGCGAGTAAAATCAATGCAATATCACTGTCACTTGTATAGTCATTGTAATATGGATAGATAATTATCTCCTCAACATCTATACGTTCACCATCATTTAAGTCACGTTCACCATCATTTATGTCTCTTTCACCAGCAACAATACTGTATGCGTCAATGTTACGATTTCTAGAAATATAACAAAAGATACATATTTTAGTTTCTAAACACAAGTTTTTATTTTACTTTTTGTTAATTTATGATTCTGTAAATAACTTACATGCAGTGGGCAGCTGTTACAGCCCACTTTTCATTGATCACCGATGCACCACAAATATGTTGATTATTGTACTGCAAAGAAACCATCCATGGCCATTCTCCTTGATCGGAATCCTCACCACCAATAATCCGTGGTGTATCTAAGTGACGCTCTCCACAAACAATATTTGGAGCTAAAATACAATACATTTATATTATTTGTAATAATTTAAATGTTCCTCCCAATTATGTTACGTTGTTGAATCTATGATGTAAAATATTTAATGAGGTAACCAAGCCATTTTTGTATTAATGTATTTTAAGGTATAGTTTTTATGTTTTAATATTTGTTTTTTACTCACGTTCCTGACATTTATGCCATTCATCAGTCCAATCACCACAATTATCAGATCCATCACAAACTGAAGAATTATCTAAGCATACACCGATGTGATTACCAGACAAACACAAATGTCCAGGACAATCTTCAAAGATACAATATATTTGTAATTAGTTATTATTAAGATAATAATAATAATTGCTGGAACATAAAGTTATTCAACATGTTTATGAAAAAAATGCTCTTTAATCTGACTAATAATTGTTAGTTACTTATAATGTAAACATACCTATGTCAATAACATTTAGTAGTAATTCAAATCCTCTGTTAACCACTGAATAGTCAGTTTGAAATGTTATATTTATGTTGGTTTTAGCTAGAACACGGTTGTTATTATCTTGTCCAGTAAAATATTCAGTCACTGTATTGCCAATGAAGTCAACATAGGTGATTATTAAAAAGTCGCAACAGCTTTCCAGATCCAAGTCGGAAAAGGTTAGCAGAATTCCTGTATTCTGCGGACTTCTCACAATCCATTCGCAGTTGTGGTGATTATGATGGTCATCAGGGTAATTCGGAGAACTAATGTATACAACATCACTTGTGTTTAAATACACATTTCCACCACAATCTAGCAAATTAAATGATTCATAAAGTTATTATAAATTAAACATAATCATCTTAATAATTTTTGGTAGGACATTTCAAAATACCTTATTTTAGAATTATAACGTACTTTATAAAAATACACAATAACACAATTAGAACGACGTAAAGTCTTTTGAATCATAACCCTTTGTTAGGTCTTATGAAAGGATGAGTGTACGTAAGTTTAATTTTGTATCTATAGACTGTCATGGTTGTCGTCTCTCATAGAATAATTTAAAAGACAATTATATCGTCATGTACACATTACAGATTAAAATAATGTATGTTAACAGACAAGTAAGGTAGAACAACATATCTGACTGTTACATCAGAACAGTTCATTTTAGTCCATTATTTAGATTTTACCTGTACAGTTATTCTCATCTTCTCCTAAAAGACAATCTTCTTCTCCGTTACAAAATAATTCATAACTTATGCAATTACCATCGATTTCACAAACATGATCACATTGTACTTATAATAAAAAAAATGTATGAACAGTTATAAATCATATGTAAATAATTACAATGATTAAACTTATAAATATTATAATAAAATGGACTATATTCAAAAGAATAAATGAAAGTTGAGTAATATGGAATTTAAGCGATTGTATAATATCTTTGACATGGAATAAGGACGAAGGAAAGTAAAACATCCTAACTACGTGGACAAAGAAACATACCGAATAGAATTATTGAATGGAAGCCAAATGACGGAAACTGAATGTACTCATACATACATCATGTAGGAGATCAGTTTGCTGCACATTCAAAGGGATAATTATTAAAGAACTAATTGTTTCCAAAATACCAGCAATTGCATTGGAATAAAACATTTCTGATAATAAACGATATAAATATTACTAACCTGATGAAAAGTACGAAGAAGAAGAAGAGTAGTACGAAGAAGAAAAGTAGTCTGAAAAAAGAACAGTTTGTAATTGTTATAAGAAATTAACCTGTGTATGAATTCTTATAAGTGGTGAAAGTGTTTAAAGGATATATTCTAGAATGTGCCAATTATAGGACAACAGGCTTACTATAAATCAATTGTTGAAATATACTACTATATAAATGTTTACATGGTCGATGTATAATGTAAATAGGGAACTTACCAGATGAGTAAGAATAAGATGTGTAAGGCCAATTATCTTCATCTGTAAAGAGTGCAATGTAGTTAGTTTTATTTTAACATATTATAGTAAAGACCATCTCACTTTGTTTACTTACTTGAATCCAATTTAGGCTACACATAAGATTATTTGGATAAACTCTGAAAGTTTTATAGTTGTGTCAAAAATGTAAATCATAGTTGCTTTTATTACTGTTCAATTATATTCATTAAAGTCGAATATCGGATTTCTAAAAATAATGATAGTTCAGTACGGTTTTGTTATTATTCATTACAATACACCCACTCGTATTCTCACTAACTATCCACGCAGAACTATAAAAAATTAGAAATATAAAACAGGACTTGGGTATAATGTTCTAATGAATCGCTCCATACAAGAAAAGCAATAATAAATCAATGGTGGCTGAAACATCTCCTGAAATAACTGTATCTTTATTTTTTACATTATACGGATTTAATATGGATATTATTTTATATTAAGGAGGTGTAATTATCAATTGTAATTATGAAGTTGTGAAATTACACACACACTACTTTATCCTCATGAAAATGACTTACCATCTATTTCAAATGTCAGAATGAAATTGATAAAATCAACAAACTGAGAAACTCTGGTGTATACACCGGGAAGGTTTGGTTCCGCACAACCATATCCCCAACTCGTGATTCCAACAAGATGCCATGTACTGCCATTTACGCACATCAAGGGACCACCACTATCACCCTGTACAAAATATATTTATAACATTTAATCTTATATTTCTATTTGCGAACATATATTGTAATATCCATTTGCAATTTTTATATATTGCATGTATGCGATGTGTTAACATATGTGAAAATAATTCTTCGAATTCGGATTTTTTTTTTATTGGAATTCATTAAAATATCCCATTATTGGATTTTTGTAGCGGTAAAGGTAGATAGGCCTACTATATAATGTACAAGAAATTTACGAATGTGATCAGATATGACTTATTGTTTATAGATATTAGAAACTTTATGAAAAACTGTGAATTAAAAAACTGCAAACATTCACTTGACAAGAGTCTTTGCCGCCCTCTGGATGACCAGCGCAGATCATGTTATCAGTGACCGTAGATCCACTTAGGTTTCTTCGACACTCTTCTATGTCTACCAATGGGACATTTGTATATTGTAGTATACTTGGTAGGGAACCTTTAAAATGCAATATTAAATAATATCAAATTTACACTAAGGCACAATAATATATTATTTGTTGTTTAAATACAGCAATATCAACATTGTTATCAAATTCTTGCACATGTATTAAGTAACAGACTTAAAATGGTTATTAAATCAATAGTAAGTTCAGACCAAAAAGGTTATATAAAAGGCCGTTTCGCTGGTGAAAACATTCGGTTAATAGAAGACCTGCTTTATTATACAGAGTGTAATGATATCGAAGGGGCAATAATTACCGTAGATTTTAAGAAGGCTTTTGACTCTATTAGTAGAGATTTTATGTTCAATGTTCTAGAAAAGTTTAACTTTGGAATGTTCTTTTGTAACTGGGTAAAAGTATTATACAATAACGTTGAATGTGTCACAGTTAACAATGGTTGGGTTTCAAACAATTTTAAAATGGAAAGAGGTATTAGACAAGGTTGTCCTCTATCTGCTCTGTTATTCATTTTAGTGGTTGAAGTAATGGCATCTAGAATAAGAAACAAAGATGACTATAAGGGTATTAAACTTCCAAATAATGAAATAGAAGCTAGAATAAGCCAATTAGCCGATGATACTGTTTTGTATGTTGGTAATGACAAAAGTATTAAGTCAGCAGTCAGTGTAATTGAACGTTTTTATGAAGTATCTGGAATGACACTAAATAAAAAAAAAAACCAATGCTTTTTGGATTGGTAAATGGAAGAACAGAATAGATAGACCTTTAGAATTAAATTGGGTAAAACACCCGATCAAAATTTTAGGCATATATGTAGGGTATAATACAGAAGAATGTACCAGAAAAAACTGGGATGTTAAATTAATAGAGCTAGAAAAGACTTTAAAACAATGGAATACTAGAAATCTCTCAATTTTTGGTAGAATAATAATCCTGAAAAGTCTTGCACTATCTAAATTAACATATGCTGCAAATATCACTGATGTTCCAAAATATGTATATACACAAGTTACAAATCTAATATATAATTTTATTTGGAACAATAAAAGGGAAAAGATAAAAAGAAAAACTCTAATTGGTGATGTTGAGATGGGAGGCATTAAAATGCCTGATTTTACTCTTCATGTTAACGCACTCATGTGTGGCTGGTTAAAAAGAATTATGAATGATGATGGTACTAAATGGAAAAATATTCCAATGTATTATATTAAAAAAATATGTGATGTTAATGTTTTACTTAATATGTCATGTTATAACATTGTTGATGTTAATTCTGATAAAATTCCACTGTTTTACAAAAATATGATAAAAGCCTACATAAATTATAACAGAATCTCTAAAAAAAAACCTGAAACTTATAACGATATAATGAATGAGCAACTGTGGGGAAACCACTACGTTAAACTTAAAAAAAAACCGCTTTTCTACAAGCATTGGATTGACAGTGGCATTATCAGTATTAAAGACATTGTTAATAAGAACACTTTTTTAACATCGAACGAAATACTGGTGAAACTACAATGTAAAACAAACTGGTTAAATGAGTATTTGTGCATTATTAAGGCAATACCAATTCAATGGAAACGTATTATTAAGGAGGTAGATATTTTCAATTGTGATGATAATGATGAAGTAGTTGGGACTAAGTATGAGATTAATACTACCAAACTAATATACTCATGGTTTGTGAAAGAATATTTCATTATTCCAATGTCACAACTAAAATGGGAAGAGTACTTCAATGATAACAACATTGATTGGAAAACTTCTTGGTTACGGAAAGTATGTAAAATGAAAGATAAGAAACTAGCACAATTCAATTATAAGATGTTACATAGAATACTGCCTACCAACAAACGGCTGTATCAGTGGAAAGTTAAGGAAACACAAACGTGTGACAAATGTGGAGAAATTGAAAATGAAAATCATTTGTTTTTTAGTTGTAGATTTATTCAGAAATATTGGAGGAAAATGCTTAGTATCTTTGTAAGTTTAAATCACAATAATATATCATTTAAACAATTAATACTAGGAACGGGAGATAAGCTAATAGATTATATTTACACTTTTGCAGCATTTACTATTTATAGAATAAAAATGTTATCTGCACTAAATAAGCCAGTGGGTAAATCTTTATGGAATTCATTTAAAAGCAATATGTTATATAACATTGAATGTGAAACATATAACAATAAAGAAACAAGTATAGAAAAATGGGTAGCTTTAAGAAATAAGATTATGATAATATAAATTCTAACTTGATACGATTAACCGAAAAGGAATTACAGTAATACGGGTTACTGGTGGTACTGAGCTATTATTGTTTTTTTTTTATCATGTATATAAATATATTGTATAATCCGGGTTGTAAAATGAAAACAAACAAATGAAAATGTGTGAACTATTTTAAAACGGGATAGATGATAATGATGATCCTGTCAAGTGTATAACAAAATATAAGAAAATTAATGAAAAAAGGAGTAATACAGAATTCATATATGTAAAAATGTTACTTATGAACTGTAACGACATTTACAAGTTAAATAATACGATTTTATGTAATATGAGATAATATGAATGTGAATAAAAGTGGTGTTTGCGACACAAAAGAGAAAAAAAAAAGGAATGTAGTGATAAATGCAACCCTGATTGCAAATACTATTATCTAGTCTTTGAAAGTGTATTAAACTGTGATAACTAACCAAATTTAACTTATTTAAATAAATTACACAATTGTTACCATCGCCTGAAACGCCCCATCCTGCAACATAACACTGTGTTCCTGGTTCGAATTTTGTGTCGCTATAGCAAATCGGCTGTATGTTGTCATTGAATGTCAGTGGAGTAGCGAGTAAAATCAATGCAATATCACTGTCACTTGTATAGTCATTGTAATATGGATAGATAATTATCTCCTCAACATCTATACGTTCACCATCATTTAAGTCACGTTCACCATCATTTATGTCTCTTTCACCAGCAACAATACTGTATGCGTCAATGTTACGATTTCTAGAAATATAACAAAAGATACATATTTTAGTTTCTAAACACAAGTTTTTATTTTACTTTTTGTTAATTTCTGATTCTGTAAATAACTTACATGCAGTGGGCAGCTGTTACAGCCCACTTTTCATTGATCAACGATGCACCACAAATATGTTGATTATTGTACTGCAAAGAAACCATCCATGGCCATTCTCCTTGATCGGAATCCTCACCACCAATAATCCGTGGTGTATCTAAGTGACGCTCTCCACAAACAATATTTGGAGCTAAAATACAATACATTTATATTATTTGTAATAATTTAAATGTTCCTCCCAATTATGTTACGTTGTTGAATCTATGATGTAAAATATTTAATGAGGTAACCAAGCCATTTTTGTATTAATGTATTTTAAGGTATAGTTTTTATGTTTTAATATTTGTTTTTTACTCACGTTCCTGACATTTATGCCATTCATCAGTCCAATCACCACAATTATCAGATCCATCACAAACTGAAGAATTATCTAAGCATACACCGATGTGATTACCAGACAAACACAAATGTCCAGGACAATCTTCAAAGATACAATATATTTGTAATTAGTTATTATTAAGATAATAATAATAATTGCTGGAACATAAAGTTATTCAACATGTTTATGAAAAAAATGCTCTTTAATCTGACTAATAATTGTTAGTTACTTATAATGTAAACATACCTATGTCAATAACATTTAGTAGTAATTCAAATCCTCTGTTAACCACTGAATAGTCAGTTTGAAATGTTATATTTATGTTTGTTTTAGCAAGGACACGGTTGTTATTATCTTGTCCAGTAAAATATTCAGTCACTGTATTGCCAATGAAGTCAACATAGGTGATTATTAAAAAGTCGCAACAGCTTTCCAGATCCAAGTCGGAAAAGGTTAGCAGAATTCCTGTATTCTGCGGACTTCTCACAATCCATTCGCAGTTGTGGTGATTATGATGGTCATCAGGGTAATTCGGAGAACTAATGTATACAACATCACTTGTGTTTAAATACACATTTCCACCACAATCTAGTAAATTAAATGATTCATAAAGTTATTATAAATTAAACATAATCATCTTAATAATTTTTGGTAGGACATTTCAAAATACCTTATTTTAGAATTATAACGTACTTTATAAAAATACAAAATAACACAATGTATACTTATAGAAAATTAGAACGACGTAAAGTCTTTTGAATCATAACCTCTTTTTAGGTCTTATTAAAGGATGAGTGTACGTAAGTTTAATTTTTTATCTATAGACTATCATGGTTGTGGTCTCTCATAGAATAATTTAAAAGACAATTTTATCGTCATGTACAAATTACAAATTAACAAAATGTATGTTAACAGACAAGTAAGGTAGAACAACATATCTGACTGTTACATCAGAACAGTTCATTTTAGTCCATTATTTAGATTTTACCTGTACAGTTATTCTCATCTTCTCCTAAAAGACAATCTTCTTCTCCGTTACAAAATAATTCATAACTTATGCAATTACCATCGATTTCACAAACATGATCACATTGTACTTATAATAAAAAAAAATGTATGAACAGTTATAAATCATATGTAAATAATTACAATGATTAAACTTATAAATATTATAATAAAATGGACTATATTCAAAAGAATAAATGAAAGTTGAGTAATATGGAATTTAAGCGATTGTATAATATCTTTGACATGGAATAAGGACGAAGGAAAGTAAAACATCCTAACTACGTGGACAAAGAAACATACCGAATAGAATTATTGAATGGAAGCCAAATGACGGAAACTGAATGTACTCATACATACATCATGTAGGAGATCAGTTTG
This sequence comes from Antedon mediterranea, assembly GCF_964355755.1. Lineage (NCBI taxonomy): Eukaryota > Metazoa > Echinodermata > Crinoidea > Comatulida > Antedonidae > Antedon > Antedon mediterranea. The sequence continues at coordinate 24,237,153 of NC_092675.1, forward strand.
CTGCACATTCAAACGGATAATTATTAAAGAACTAATTGTTTCCAAAATACCAGCAATTGCATTGGAATAAAACATTTCTGATAATAAACGATATAAATATTACTAACCTGATGAAAAGTACGAAGAAGAAGAAGAGTAGTACGAAGAAGAAAAGTAGTCTGAAAAAAGAACAGTTTGTAATTGTTATAAGAAATTAACCCGTGTATGAATTCTTATAAGTGGTGAAAGTGTTTAGAGTATATATTCTAGAATGTGCCAATTATAGGACAACAGGCTTACTATACATCAATTGTTGAAATATACTATTATATAAATGTTTAAATGGTCGATGTATATTGTAAATAGGGAACTTACCCGATGTGTAAGGCCAATTATCTTCATCTGTAAAGAGTGCAATATAGTTAGTTTTATTTTAACATATTATAGTAAAGACCATCTCACTTTGTCCAATTTAGGCTACACATAAGAATATTTGGATAAACTCTGAAAGTTTTATAGTTGTGTCAAAAATGTAAATCATAGTTGCTTTTATTACTGTTCAATTATATTCATTAAAGTCGAATATCGGATTTCTAAAAATAATGATAATTCAGTACGGTTTTGTTATTATTCATTACAATACACCCACTCGTATTCTCACTAACTATCCACGCAGAACTATAAAAAATTTGAAATATAAAACAGGACTTGGGTATAATGTTCTAATGAATCGCTCCATACAAGAAAAACAATAATAAATCAATGGTGGCTGAAACATCTCCTGAAATAACTGTATCTTTATTTTTTACATTATACGGATTTAATATGGAAAAATGGATATTATTTTATATTAAGGAGGTGTAATTATCAATTGTAATTATGAAGTTGTGAAATTACACACACACTAATTTATCCTCATTAAAATGACTTACCATCTATTTCAAATGTCAGAATAAAATTGATAAAATCAACAAACTGAGAAACTCTGGTGTATACACCTGGAAAGTTTGGTTCCGCACAACCATATCCCCAACTCGTGATTCCAACAAGATGCCATGTACTGCCATTTACGCACATCAAGGGACCACCACTATCACCCTGTACAAAATATGTATATATAATAATTCTTTCCACATATTTTCGCACAGATACTGTATTTTCCATTTACAAGTATTATACGGTATTGCAATAAATTCTATTTGTTAGTTAACGAACGTGTGTGTGAATATAATGCTTCGATTTTCGTATTTTTTTCAATTTGAATTCACTTATAAAGCATTTCCGATGTTGTAGATGAAAACGTAAATATGTATCTTACAAAAGATTATTGAGGATTGAGGAATGTCATTAACTGTTATTCATTGTTCATAGAGGTAAGAATTTATTTTTAAAAACGTTTATGAAAAACTGTGAATATAACAAAAGCAAACATTTACTTGACAAGAGTCTTTGCCGCCCTCTGGATGACCAGCGCAGATCATGTTATCAGTGACAGTAGATCCACTTAGGTTTCTTCGACACTCTTCTATGTCTACCAATGGGACATTTGTATATTGTAGTATACTTGGAAGGGAACCTTTAAAATTCAATATTAAATAATATCAAATTTACACTAAGACAATAATATATTATTTGTTGTTTAAATACAGCAATATCAACATTGTTAGAATTAATAGACTTTAACAAAAGGCAAAAGGAATGTAGTGATAAATGCAACACTGATTGCAAATACTATTATCTAGTCTTTTAAAGTGTATTAAACTGTGATAACTAATCAAATTTAACTTATATAAATAAATTACACAATTGTTACCATCGCCTGAAACGCCCCATCCTGCAACATAACACTGTGTTCCTGGTTCGAATTTTGTGTCGCTATAGCAAATCGGCTGTATGTTGTCATTGAATGTCAGTGGAGTAGCGAGTAAAATCAATGCAATATCACTGTCACTTGTATAGTCATTGTAATATGGATAGATAATTATCTCCTCAACATCTATACGTTCACCATCATTTAAGTCACGTTCACCATCATTTATGTCTCTTTCACCAGCAACAATACTGTATGCGTCAATGTTACGATTTCTAGAAATATAACAAAAGATACATAGTTTAGTTTCTAAACACAAGTTTTGTATTTACTTTTTGTTAATTTAAGATTCTGTAGATAACTTACATGCAGTGGGCAGCTGTTACAGCCCACTTTTCATTGATCACCGATGCACCACAAATATGTTGATTATTGTACTGCAAAGAAACCATCCATGGCCATTCTCCTTGATCGGAATCCTCACCACCAATAATCCGTGGTGTATCTAAGTGACGCTCTCCACATGTAATATTTGGTGCTGAAAAATACAATAAATTTAAATGTTTGTTTGCATTTAATTTTTAAAGTTAATTAATGGTATTACGCCCCACATTGTTATTCATTAAATCAAATAATACCAATAAGAATAAGTGATATATCATTAACATTTTAGACCTGCATTTTAGAGTTTTAGGTAAAACGTTTTATGTTTAATAAAGTTGTTTTAACTCACTTTCCAGACAGTCGGCGTGCCATTCATCAGTCCAATCACCACAATTGTCATATCCGTCACAAACTAAAGAACTATCTAAGCATACACCGATGTGATTACCAGACAAACACAAATGTCCAGGACAATCTTCAAAGTTAAAACATATTTTGTAATTACATTATAAATCAGAAAACAACCTGTTTAATAAAAGAATGCTCTTTAATCCGAATAATATTATTTAATTACTTATAATGTAAACATACCTATGTCAATAACATTTAGTTGTAATTCAAATCCTCTGTTAACCACTGAATAGTCAGTTTGAAATGTTATATTTATGTTGGTTTTAGCAAGGACACGGTTGTTATTATCTTGTCCAGTAAAATATTCAGTCACTGTATTGCCAATGAAGTCAACATAGGTGATTATTAAAAAGTCGCAACAGCTTTCCAGATCCAAGTCGGAAAAGGTTAGCAGAATTCCTGTATTCTGCGGACTTCTCACAATCCATTCGCAGTTGTGGTGATTATGATGGTCATCAGGGTAATTCGGAGAACTAATGTATACAACATCACTTGTGTTTAAATACACATTTCCACCACAACCTAGTAAATCAAAGAATTATAAAGTTATTATTATATATTTATAATGACATTTACATTTTAAATAATTATTTAAAAATATTTTAAGTGTCTCTTTAAAATTCGTATCGTAAAATGCAACATAAAATATGTATAATAAAAAAAAAACGTCATAGAACTATTGAAAAATCCTTTATGTCTTGTTCATTAAGAAAGGTTGTGTACGTAACTTTACGTATAATGCTTTATCGTCTGTAAATGGCATTATTACAGAATAAATTCCTAAGCACCTCAATTTACAATCAATTACACTGTAGATAATACATCATAACAATAATATAGGCTATTGTATTGTTAGGTCTAAATTTAAGAGTCAACTTTAATACTTCCTCCACCCTCTATTCACCAGTCTGTGTCTCCTTTGTTTTTATTTATTTTATTCCAGTCCACTCAGTCATCGCTTGTCTGCTTAATACTATCCGGGAAGACTCTGACTGTCTACTTTCTCCTAGTACTCTCACTTGCACTGATGGAGGGCTAGTGTTGCCTGAACGCTCTGCTATTTTGTTCTGGCTGTTTTACTTTATCGTTTTGATTTAGCATTTTGCTTATTTTATTTTGTATCTCCATTGAGACCCAGCCACTGATACCCAGCATTGTCATTTTTCAATAATTTGCCTACGGATTTATATATATATATATATTATTGTATTGCGTATCACTGTGTAAATTATATATTACTAGATGGTACGCTCGCTTCGCTCGCGCACCATCTAGGTCGTGCCCACAGATGGTTCTCGAATACATAATAATTTCAGCGTTAAAAAACTGGCGATTTCAAATGTACAATAATGCAGGACAATAATACATGTCGTTTACAGGAACGAATAAATAGACACTGTGATTCAACTCAAATTAGCACCCTGGGAATTACTTCCGAAAGAGAAACTTGTCACAAAATAAGACCAATTGTTTAAGTCAAATTTAAAAAAACTTAATTTGTGTTTTGTATGTAACCTTATGGTTGAGGGATGGGGAAGAGGATGGGTGCAAACAGAAACAATTTTTAAATATATTCTTTATCCATTTAGTAACGAAATATTAATTGTTTTCATGTTTTACAAATAATATACCACTAAACACAATAAAACATTACGATGTAATTACTATTATAATGTTAAACAATTTGTGAAAACCACCTCTATTCGGGGCAAATCATAAATTCGATTTAATCGTTAATAAATATTAAATTTTCTAACTCAACTTAATTAGTAGGCCTAATGGTTTTCAATTGTTTCTAGAGCCAATTCATTCTTAAGTTGGTTCCTACCCTACCCACCAAAGTTGTTGTTGATCCTTCGTACCACCGTAGGCCTATCCTCTACTGGCTTTACAACGCTACTCATGCCAGTGAGGGAAGGGTGATGATGTGGTGGTTCCCGGGGTGGTTTAACTGCAATAATAAAGATTTGTACATAATATACGGCGACTGAAAACGCTAGCTCATTATACGTTTAAAAAAATCTATATCCAACCTCTGCAGCACAGATTGAAAAAAAATGGATCGAATTTCTGTTATATTATAGTATACAGTACTTGCCTTTACGACGCCTGAGGGAATAGACTCTTGTGGAACAGAGATTGGAATGTTCCATTCATCGCAAATCAATACATTTGTATAAACCTATATTAAATGTATCAAAATAGCATTTTTTAAGGAAAATCGGCCTGTCTTCAACATTATGACGCTGTACTCTAGCTGTTCAACCGGTTTTCAGCTATTAAAAACAATTATCGTAGGAGGAGATAGGAAAATGCGAAGTGTCCTCGTATTATTGTATGCGGGTATTTTTAAAATTGACATCCATTAGACAGTGTATACCACGATCAGAAAACACCCCTATTTGGGGCAAATCGTTGAACCAAAATTCGTTTTAATCGTCAATAACTAATTACCGAACTCAATTTAATTAGTAAACAGGGTTACATCAGGTGGTTAAAATCAGTACCAAAAGTACGAACCAACTTTATATACCATCGAGTAAACATTCTAGAAATAACGCGTGATTTACCGAATTTTGCCCTTACGTAAATAGATATATAAATAATACTGTCAAATTATTGAAACAGTGCTCGTATTCGGAACATAATCTCATAACCTATATATAATTTACACAGTGCTACGAAGGACAATTGATTTATCGTTTCAAAAAATTAATTAAATAATTTTCAGTGTATCACCGGGCGGTTTGGAATTTATTTCTATGCCTGTTGTGTTTATATATATATAAAAGTATCTCTCGAGATCCCGCTTAGTGAATAAATATACTGAATTATAGATGAGGGCGTATCAATTTGATCTCTGGTGCGCGCGCGTACAACTGAGGACTAGTTGTGTTCCAACCGTCGTTATCCGATCGAGTTAAAGAACAATACCATGAAAGCCCCAGTGGTCTAATGGTTAGGGCAACTGCATATCAAGCAGACGGTCCGAGTTCGAGTCTCGGTTGGGGTGACTTTTTCTCATTCTCCCAGATTTCCTCATCTTTATCGTTTCAAAAATTAATTAAATAATTTTCAGTGTATCACCGGGCGGTTTGGAATTTATTTCTATGCCTGTTGTATATATATATATATATATATATATATATATATATATATATATATATTCAGGTTGAAATTTTCAGACCGTTTGGATAGAGTGCTCAATACCAAGGTAGAGCATAAATAAATAAAATAACAGCAGAAAACTTGGTTACTTCATTGTGTTAATCACTACAAATTTGTTTCGTACGACCAGCATGTAGCTGGCCGCACTCTTCATAGTCCAGTCAATCTAGTGATATTTAGAGGTAAACCCACCACAAATTGCAATAGTAACGAAACATTAATTTTTTCTCAATCTCAACAACTATATAGTGATTTTATTCCATAAATATTTTGGGGTAGGGGGTAACATTTATGCCCATAACTTGTGGTTTTATAATCCAATCTCAATAATCTTGATATCAATGTGTAGAATATATATTTTTTTCTATTATGCAATTTAAAAAAACAAAATACAACATTTATTTATATAACTAGAGGTCAAAAGGTTATTGAGCTTTTACAAAAACTCATTTTTTTCCTTAAAAAATTGATTAACTGTAATATTGTGCCATAATTGTATATGCATTTAATCAAAATATCTAAATAGCTTTAATTAGTACCAATGTGTAGAGTATATATATCCTACTAATAATATACATTAAAAAAATAATTAATACAACAGTTATACGTAACTAGAGGTCAAAAGGTCATTGACCTTTTACAAAAACTCAAATTTTCTTAAAATAGCGTAAAACTAAATTATGTTTATATACCGGTATATTATATTTTTATTTTGGAAGTATTTGGTGCAAATAATGTTTTTCTTGTACCTATTGTATCCTCATGAAATAGGAAAAATTATGCTAGCTAGAAGAAAATTGAAATTATATACACGGATGACTGTCGGAGCAAACAGGACAATAGTCATCTTTTCACATTTGTTGACGACACTGTCTTGCTGTCTCTCCTTCAAAATTCACAGTACGGTCATGGTTCCGCATTAGATGGTTTTATCCAATTTTGTGGAAACTCCTACTTGGAACTCAATGTGACCAAAACCAAGGAGATTATTGTAGATTTTAGGAAGGAGAAAGGACGCAGCCTTCTGGTATCCCCCACAAATGACGAACCAGCGATATTGTCCATTCCTTTAAATACCTAGGTACTATATTTGAGGACAATCTCCACTGGGAATTAAATACAGAGGCAATAGTAAAGAAAGGACACCAGAGACTTTATCTGTTAAGGAAGCTGAACCATTTTAATGTCGATAAAGTAATTCTCATGGTTTTTTATAATTCCTTTATTGAGAACGTTTTAACTTTTTTCCTTTATATGCTGGTTTTTTAGTCTTAGGGTCAAAGAGAGAAACTCACTACAAAGAATTGTTAACTTAAGTTCTAAATTAATAGGTTGTCAACTTTGTAGCTTATCTTCCTTCTGTGACATGCAAACTCTAGAAAAAAGTCGCGTGCTACAATGGATAGTGATACCGGACCGACAGACAGACAGACAGACAGACCGACCGACCGACATAGTGAACTATACTGACCGAAATTACTGAACATGTTTAAAAATGTTGAAATGTTTAAAAACATTTATATTTTTTTAATTTACACGTGCGTAGCCTGTCACTTTTGACGTGCTCGTATAACGTAATTTCGAGTTGAAAAGTAAGTCAAGAAAACATAAATCGGGCAAAAAGAGTGCGGAATAACATTTAACGCGCAGTGCGCGCGCAAAAATATGCGCACTCATGGCAATTTTGTAAACGCTTAAAATTGCCAGAAACGTACTCATATTTCATAGAAAATAAATTTTGAAAATTTTAAGCGCGCGTACGCATGCGTTACATGCGCTACGCACGTAATTGTATTGCCATATGATGATTTATGCCCTGAAATTTATGAGTACCAAATTTTATTTAATTGTGATTCATGGTTGTGAAGATATGATTACAAACGTTATTTCGTTAAATCGTGCGTAGACCGCGTAATTTTTTATTGCGCACCGTGAAAACATAACCACATCGATTCCTGGCCATAAGGAATATACTGTGAAAAATTGACCTAGCTAGATTAAACTGATATCAAGATAAGGTCAGAATGCGATAAAACGCATAGTGATACCAGACCGACAGACCGACCGACCGACCGACATAGTGAACTATAGAGTCGCTTCCACGCGACTAAAAATGTTAACCATGCCTTCTTCAGTGATTTCGAGCTCATGCCTCATGGGCGTCGCTTTCAATGCCCGGCATGTAGAACAAACTGGAAAAGAAATTCGTTTTTGCCAGTTGCCATCCGACTCTTAAATTCTTGAACTTTGACTCTTGTTATATTGTACTGTATATTGTGATATTTTGTAAGATCATTTTAATCCAGACCTTTTTATTTGAATTGCTCCGTGTGGGATGATATTGTTTTTTTTTTTCTCTTTTGTGGCGTTAACCACTATTTTATTCATTTCATTCTCAAATGATCAATACAATGATTTTACACTTCATCCAAATATATATTCCCTTGTTATTCTGTTCTGTTATTTTCTTGTACTTTCTTTTATCTTTAGTACGATTTGATCGAAACAATTCGGTCAAATATATATATATATATATATACTTTATACTTTTATATGTATTATCCACTTTTTTCATTATTTTCTTTTATTTTAACTATTCCTTTCTACAATAGGTCTATGTCTCTGTACAAAACACACAAGTGCATATATTCGAGTACATGATTGCACACATGCATACATACATACCCATGATATTGTTTAATCCTTCAAATAGAAAAGGACTCACAACTTATATGTCATCAGTATCACTTTCTTGTTCGGGTATTAGTACAGTGCAATGCCATTGCATTCACCACATGTAGTTCTAGTTACCTTGAATGCTTCAAGGAGATACTCAGGTTCTGGCTTTAAGTCTGTGTGTAGAGGAACCATGTTTCCATCATCTGATCTTCCATCCCCAATCCTCGGTACACATATCAACCCCACTCCATTGCTAAAAGATAACTTGAACTTGAACATGATGTTAAGTACCTTGGTTGTGGTACGATTATGAAATTGGCGATATGCGAGGTTGTACTTGTAGATGGGATGGAGTCAAAGGCATTCCACGTTGTCCAGGTAGTCCATTGTACAGACGCACTAAACCATTTTCTCTAGCAACCACAATATCATCCTTTGTAGCTTGTTTGCATCTGAAGACTAAAGCATAATGTCAGAAATAAGTGCAATGACCAGCTTTTTTTAGAGTCACTTGTTTTCCAATTTCGAAAACTCTGGATGTTGTGTCACCAGTATCGCATGAGCAAACAGAAGGTTATCACAGATGTCTCTCAAAAGTACTGTTTGAACCAGTTTGATCCAGCATCTCAGCTCCAGTCTAAAGAATATCACAAGATGTTTTAAATGCTTGACTGCAGAGGAGCACTAGTAGATCCGTGTCATCGGATAATGACAGATGTTTTCCTGTTTGCTGATTCAATGGTTTTTTGTACTATCCGAAAGAACATCTGCATCAGCAGCTGCATTCACTCATTGCCATGTTGTTCAAATACTAGTTACGAAGATTTATAAATTGTTGTTTGTTACAGAAAGTGATCCTATTTTGTGGAACATGTCACTGGTAAAATGTACAGGGACACTACCACCTGACCCGCCTTACCATGTGCGCCGTATTTGGTGGATGAGCCGCTTTCATAATTATCAAAGACTATGCAGAGCAATATTTTTTACAGATCTCTACACTATTCCATGGAATGCTGTGCAGTAGAGCACTACCATCTAAAATGTAGGCCTACTAGACATCATTCAGTGAGTTGGATGTATTAGACTATTCAGAAGAAGTTGTTTCCACATGGCATCATGTTGGTTTATTAGCTGAAAGTATTGTAAGTTGGTAGTTTAAAAAAGTGGTGGTGGATAACAAAGTCACCTCGAGTCTCCTCTGGAACTGTAGGATTGATGCACACATATGACTTTATTGCCAGGATCTTGAATACATTGCAAGACTTTCTGGCCAAAATATTCAATGCTTAATACCACATTGCTAATATTCCAAGTCACCTGCAGTAACTCCCGTGTCAATGGTATGAAGTCTCTGAGTCGTAACCAAATGTATTTTTCAATTGCCATTGTGTTCCTGACGTGTGGCCATAAGGTCTTATGTTGGCCGCTGCTGGAGTAACGCCCTGATACTATTACAAGGCATTACATACATTTCAGCGCAGATTTGGTCTGAATGTACGCATTCCTATATTCGCTTGTCAAACCTCTGGTTTTCTTTGAGGCTTCTCATAGAAACTTTCTCAATCACCAGGTCTGTTGACAATCCAGCCCAGATGGTCCGAACGTCATACAACATGGAGGTCATTGTCAAACTGCTGTTGAACATCTTTGTATTTCTACTGGTTAAAAAATACTTATACATCCCAATATAAATACTGTAACCATGGCAACACAAATGCCATATGGAAAAAATGGAATGTAGATCATCCAGAAGCAACAGGAACGGAGATGTCACTCGTCTGCATCTTGAACTGGTCATGTGTATCGCGTTGGACTGAAATGTTCACCCCAGGGTATCCCTGTGTGTATACCATTGTTGTTTACAGCGAAAACAACATTTTTAGCCAAAATTGACACATTATGTTGTGTTTTTCCGCAAAAATGACATTCTAAATAAAATGTTATGACTATAAGTTTGATATCACTGAATAGGAAATTTAATAAGCTTTCGGATGACATAAATCCCACTTGTATATAATGTATTTTAAATGGTTAAATATGTATATGTAATTAATGGGGCATATTAATTTTGACTTAAAATGACCTTTATTGACCTCTGACCCCTTGACCCAATGCTTGGATTTTCGGTGACTTTTAGTATGTCGTTCTACACATTATATAGAATTAAAAAATACTAGCTTTGTTACTATTGCAATTTGTGGTGGGTATATCATTAGATTGACTGGACTATCAGGTGAAATATAAAACATAAGTCTTATGTTTTATATTTCACCTGAAGAGTGCGGCCAGCTACATGCTGGTCGTACGAAACAAATTTGTAGTGATTAAAACAATGAAGTAACCAAGTTTTCTGCTGTTATTTTATTTATATATATATATATATATATATATATATATATATATATATATATATATATATATATATATATATATATAAAAATCAAGATCAAATAAGTTAAAACTGCCTCAATATAGATTTATTTTAACGACATGTTTCGGGCATAGCCCATCATCAGGTGAAAAGAATTGTAACAAAGGATAACATATATAAGTCACAAAATTACATAATAAAACAAATCAACCAATCAAAGATGTTAACAAACAAAAGGCATAGTTATAAAGGCACGCCTCCAAAAGCTATGGTGTACAAAGCAGGAATGGTTGCTTATAAAGCAGGAAATTTAAAACAAAGACAAAAGCTTCAAGTGTAAATAATTGTTAATATGTGAATGTCTCTGGCAAAATTAATGTTTAAAGGATCTAAATTGTACATTTATGCCGGTAGGGGCAAGAGTGCCAAGCTTTACAATTATTCTTTCTTCTATAATTCTACGAGATGTCTCAGAACCATTACATACTTTAACACCAGAAATAGTAATATCCGAAAGGGAATGCTCATTATTGTTGTTCAGTATGGTGCTCTTTAAGTAGAATAGATATAGATAAACTAGAGCGTCTCCAGCTCCAAATGGCACGTTATATCTTAAAAGCACCTCGAAATACACCTTGTGCCGCCTTATATGGAGAGCTTGGTTGGTCTCCAATTAACGAGATTCATAACGCTCTTCGTATGAAATACTTCCATAGAATTATAAAGATGGAAAATTATCGATGGCCAAAAATTATGTTTATTGGAATGCTACAACTTAATTGTGAATTTAAAGACTTAAGGTATAAGTTTCTATCTTGTATAAACGATATTCTCTTGAAGTGTAATTGTGAATCCAAAAATATTTTCACCACTCTCTCAAATTATAAAGAAGTCTACTTTCCAATTTCTGAAATCTTAAGAAAACTTAACTATATAATGATAGATGAATGGAGAATTGAATTACAAAATAAATCAAGTCTCCACATCTATGAAACATTAAAATCAAAACCTGGACTTGAAAATTACTTAATTGATAAAACTAATTTTGAAGGTGCTGCATTAAAATTTAAAGCTCGTTCAAATACTCTACCTTTGAATGATAGAACTGCAAATTGGAATATTGATAATAATAAAAAATGTAAATTGTGCGGTACAAATTCGGACGAAGACATCCATCATTTCATCCTTAATTGTCCAGCTTTAAATAATATACGTAACCAGGAATTATTTAATTTATATGTGGATATGTATAGAAATGGCAGCAAAGATATGTTTGATACTTTTTATACTTCTCCTGAAAATGACAAACTTAAATATATTTTGGGATACTCAGATAATTTAATTGATGAAGAGTGTGAAAATATTTTGGATAGTTTTTGTAAAAGATACCTAAAACAAGCATGGCAATTTCGAAATGATTCACTGAATTCCATGACTCAATAACTATGTTATCTACATTGCTACATTAAGTAAATTGAAAAAAAAGTGGGGGGGGGGGGGGAGGAGTTGGAGGTTTTTCGTAATAAGCTGTGTTTATCAGCTGATTTTATTTTATACACTTTTACTATATCTTGTTTTGTATTCATTGTGTAAAGTAATGATCTACTGTATGTATCGATGTAAATTGGGGGGGGGGGGGGTAGGATAGGGGTTGATAGTTGCTTTTGCCTTTTTTTACTTTTCTGTTAATTGTTATATTTTATATTGTGAAGGATGCACCTTTGTGCTAAGTGTGCCACCGATCTAAAGGTGTAATTCCAAATAAATAAATAAAATAAATAAATACAAAAATGGGTGGCTACAGGTAATCCGGGAGTCTTTAGTTTAATAGACCTTAAATGGTTGCTTTATAAGCAACCATTCCTGCTTTGTACACCATAGCTTTTGGAGGCGTGCCTTTATAACTATGCCTTTTGTTTGTTAACATCTTTGATTGGTTGATTTGTTTTATTATGTAATTTTGTGACTTATATATGTTATCCTTTGTTACAATTCTTTTCACCTGATGATGGGCTATGCCCGAAACATGTCGTTAAAATAAATCTATATTGAGGCAGTTTTAACTTATTTGATCTTGATTTTTTTCTATATCCTGCCTATGCAGCTCTTTGATTTATATATATATATATATATATATATATATATATATATATATATATATATATATATATATATATATTGCTAAACAGATACGATACTGCAGTATTAAAAATAGGAACTGGAGGCATGGAATAAATAAAAGAACTTGTATAAACAACGTCATGTGGATTTTGAATAATAGATTGATATTTGGCGAGAATTCCTCTCTTCCACTGACATTTCAAAGTGGTATAATATTACACCATAGAAGCATAAAATAAATAAAAACGCCCTGGAAACCAACAATAGGCCGACGATGCTTCAACTGCACTGTATAATAGTTCAAGCTGAAACGGATTACCTGGTCATACGCAACGCCAGATTTGGAACAATAAATTGCTAGTTTGTGCTAATACCTATTCAATCTTTAGGTAACCAGAGGATATAAATAGCATCACTGTTATCGTGAAAACGTAGGGTGACGTCAAGTAGGCCTACATTTTCACTTAATTCTTATTATTATTATTTAAACAAATAACCCAATATACAATGCATATGAGTGGCAATTCACTCATTATTTTAGAAACAATAATAATAATATTGTATATGTGTTTCATTATAACAAAGTAGAGCTCAGAACCAAAACCAAAACCAAGATGCTGCTGCTATGTTTTTTCTACCAACGTATATTAACAATTATACCATGTACTTTATGCAAATGATATAATTTGAATTGAGGCTGTTGTGTAGCATAGGTTAAATAACAATAGTCATAGACATAATAAATAATAAAATGTAATACAAAAATCAACAATCTTTTTAGCGGTAATATGATGTTTCCCCAACACACATACTTCCCTTTCGATCCGTGTATTAAATTATATAAGATATGATCGCTGAAGGTCAACCCTTTGTTCGTTTATACTTGGTATAACTTTGATAGGTCATTGTGGTTATTTAAGTAAACACAAATCAGAATAGAACAATTTTTTCACACTAAATTAAGAACAACCTAAAGGTTGTTCACGCACTATTTAGTATTACTGGTACAGCTTATGTAATGCCACTGTCATAGAATGTCACACCAGCACGTAATTCGATTAACCATAGATAAATAACAATAATAATTGCTTATATAGCGCTTTTCCAAGTTGATCAAAGCGCTAAATTACAATTTTTTATATAAGAATAGATATTTCAATGAATTAAAATGACATATAAGATGAAAATATGGAAGTCTCCGAAATTTAACTACTTGGGAAATAAATGATTGAATGTTTAGCCTCGATTCTATTATAATAATAATATAGATATTGATGTATTGTCTGTATGTAAATGTAAATTGAGCAATATATGTGATTTTTTTGGGGGGGGGGGGGATCTGAAAATATAAAAAATAAACTAACGCTTTTCTGTAACTTCACCATTGTTTATTTGTTTATCTGTCTGTTTGTTTGTTTGTCTGTTTGTTAGCAGGATTACTCAAAAAGTAGTTACAATAATTACCAAAATAAATGTGCAGACTAGATAGATATGTGGTCAAGGACCATTCCATTAAATTTTGGGACCATGGTCCCAATTCTGGACCACTTTTTAGTATACTTTTCAGACCTGCTAGTGTTAAAAGGTAGGACAGAATTTTTCACAAGCCGGCGAGCAGTCTTAAAGTAACAAATAAACTGAAATTGCATTTTCTCGAGAACTACTTGTCCAAAAAACTTCATTTTTGTACAAGAGGCAAGAATTTGTGATTTGTAATTTTAAAACATAATTTTATTTAATGTGCAACTTTTTTTATGCGAGTAGTTTAAAAAACCTATTTTCAAATTCGTTTGATTTTCGCGTTGCTGTGATTGTTAGTCAACTGAAGCTATTCAAACTCACATACACATGCTTGTAGTGAAATTAGCCTAAATCACAAACATCATTAAGACACACACAAATGTGTGTATATATATATATATATATATATATATATATATATATATATATATATATATATATATATATATATATATATATATATATATATATATATATATATAAACAAATCAAGCACAGAACATTAATTCTAAACCGCCCGGTGATATACTGAAATTTAATTAATTAATTTGAAACGATAAAGATGAGGAAATCTGAGTCGTTATCCAATCGAGTTCGAACAATACCATGAAAGCCCCAGTGGTCTAATGGTTAGGACATCTGCATATCAATCAGGCGGTCCGAGTTCGAGTCTAGGTTGGGGCGACTTTTTCTCATTCTCACAGATTTCCTCATCTTTATCGTTTCAAATTAATTAATTAAATTTCAGTATATCACCGGGCGGTTTAGAATTAATGTTTTTTGCCTATTGTGTTTATATATATAAAAGTATCTCTTCGGAGATCCCGTCTCGTGAATAAAAATACTGAAAGATGAGGGCGTATCAATTTGATCTCTGTTGCGCGTGCGTACAACTGAGGACTAGTGCTGTTCCGCCGTACCACGCCGAGAATGTTAAAGAGTCGTTATCCAATCGAGTTCGAACAATACCATGAAAGCCCCAGTGGTCTAATGGTTAGGACATCTGCATATCAATCAGGCGGTCCGGGTTCGAGTCTAGGTTGGGGCGACTTTTTCTCATTCTCACAGATTTCCTCATCTTTATCGTTTCAAATTAATTAATTAGATTTCAGTATATCACCGGGCGGTTTAGAATTAATGTTCTTTGCCTATTGTGTTTATATATATATATATATATATATATATATATAATTATTATCGCCCACTGAATTTGAGTTATGTCAGTATTCAGCTTATTAGACTTATAGCGATTTTGAGTAGAGAATATGACTATATGACTAATGGGTCAGATTTTTTGCACTACTCTGACGTAATTTCTACTTCATACTAATTACATTCGAATATATATATATATAAACACATCAACGATATATATATATATATATATCCAAAGGCAAATTACTGAAAAAAATGACAATGCTGTGGGTATCAGTGGCTGGATCTCAATGGAGATAAAAAAATAAAAAGCGAATAGCTAAATCAAAATGATAAAGTAAACAGCCAGAAAAGTTAGCAGAGCTTTCGGGCAACACTAGCCCTTCATCAGTGCAAGTGACATATATATATATATAGGCCTATATTTCCCGGAAAAATCTTATGTTGGAGAATTTTACAGTAGGCGGAGGTATGCACTCTTTGAGTGGCTTTCTAGTTAATTAATATGCTTCGTAATATAATTATTATCGCCCACTGAATTTGAGTTATGTCAGTATTCAGCTTATTAGACTTATAGCGATTTTGAGTAGAGAATATGACTATATGACTAATGGGTCAGATTTTTTGCACTACTCTGACGTAATTTCTACTTCATACTAATTACATTCGAAAAAAAATCGCAAGTCATTCTCGGGTGAGACTCGAACCCACGACCTCCAGATCACTAGCCTGGCGTTCATACTTCTAGACAACCGAGCTTGCGCTGGTGGCTAGTGGTTAGATTCGAGCCCAAGTAAGCAGTGGGTACTGCACCAACAGGGAATAAGACAGATAACATTTGCCATTAAAATAACGTAGGCACACATATTGCATTTAAAAGTCAGTCTAGTAGACGTACAAAGAGATTTTGTAACTCAAAAGTTGACTCCCATCCACTGTAAATTAGCCATAAGACCTGGTTGAAAAATACTAGGAAGGATGGCAATAAGACTGCGTGGAAAAAAACAGGTCATCCTACCACATAATATCGAAGCTTAGAACAGTTGGGCTCTAAAAAGAAGTTTGGAAACCTTACCGTTGCAATTGTCTTCGTCGCTGCAGTCAGTACAATCCCGTATTCCATCACAATGCCAACTGTACGGGATACATCTTCCATTCTCACATCGAAATTGATCATTTGAACATTCTGTAGAATCATCAATTTAAAATAAATTCAGCTCAGTATGTAGTACCACATTTTGTTTATTTTCCCAGGGGCACGTGAACAAAATACATGCACAAGAGCATGGAGCAGGTTAATAACAACGATAATTATTCATTGTAGGCTAATATTAAAGATCCAGGATTGTACAACATGTCTACAATTTTTTTCATAAAAAAGTTATCTATCAAAAGAAAAAAAAAATGTTTCTCAACGATACAAGCCTAACACGTTATTGTATTAACTTACATCTTACATGCTACACATCCAATCCTCTGTTTTGACCTCAAAAAGCAAACTTACAGAAAAGCGTTGACATAGAGAGATAATGACTTTCAAAAGGCATAAAGGGTACATGTAATGTTGAGATAAATGAAACAGTTATATTGGTAAAATTTACAGTATAGTCTAGAAGTTGCGCCTTGAGCACTCTTGAGTGGTATGTGCGCTATAAAAATCCTATTATTATTTATTAAGTTCACATATCCAAGGTACAGCTTATACTACACAACGTATTTTAATACGTTAAAACAACCTTACGTTTAAAGATGGTGTTCATGTAATATATAACAAAATACATCATGTGAGTAAAAACTAACAACTCAACCACAATTTGTCTATGTATACTATGTATTCATTTTATTGTGGTAGAAGAAATATTGAGAACAACTCATGATTATAAGTAATAGGAGTAATCATAAAGTAGTAATAAAACATTTTAAAAAACATATCGGTAAATTATACTGTACATTTTTAATTTCTAAAAGTACGGTAAGTCCTATTACGAATTGGAGAAAGATGTATGTTGATGATGGGCTTTGGTTGGGCCGCAACGGGGGATAGGTGTGGAAGATTTAAACTGAACAGCGGTGTAGATGGATGTAAGAACCGATATCGGTCCCAAATTGCAATATACATAATCACTCACCTTCAATCGCAGATTGTCCTTTAATATCCACCCAAAGGCAGGTGAAGATTAATCCAAGTAACAGATTGTTCATGATGTTATATAAAAATATATTTAATCATTGCTTTCATATAAAATAATGTATATATTAAGACGACTAAGACCAGGTATTTGCCTTGCTCTCAACACACTGTTCCTTCCCAACGAATTGCCCGGCTTAAGCATATATTGACGTTATGCCTAAATTCACATATACAATCATTTCTCAATTAGTACACAGTGATAACACATTTTCTATTAGGCATTCAATAATCCCAAAAATATACCATGCATTTGCATAAACCGTTCTAAATTTAAAAACAGGGTTACATTATCGTAAATTATATAATTATAAAGGGGTAATTGCCTATTGTTAAATTCTTGAATCAAAGGACAAGTGTAAATAAAATTGTATTGTCATAAAAATCATAGATTTTTCATTTGAGCTTTTTAGCTACGTCACATCAATGTCAAATTAAATTATTGCAGCACGGTACACTAATATTACGGGCAAAGACTGTTAAGAAGTTAGGATATTAGTATCGGGTATAATTATGCATTCAATAGTGTTTGGATACAACAGTGTGTCAAATAATAATAGAACACCACGGCTAATAAACTGTCAAAATAAATGGTGTACAAATCTTGTAATCGATCATTTTGACCACCGATATGCATTGGCACCTCTACAATAAGAATGTTTATAAGATACTATAAAACAGAATCATTTCAAATGAAAGTCGTTGTTGCATTTTCTGTTTTCGATTATCCTTATATACTTATATTCTGAGCGTGGTAGCTGGACCAAATAAATATTATTTCTTCATGCCGTTTGAATGCCGAGAATTGTCAATTTGACGACACAATTATTGTCATTACCTGTACATAGGCCTACACCTGATCAATATAGGCCTAGGCTATGTTCTAGCATTGCATAGTCATGTTGTCTTATAGGGATAATGATGCAAAATTAAAACCAAATTAAACATTATCTGTTAGAATTTTGTATTAATATTACAATAAAGAAAGAATTACGAAAATCTGAATTGTAGTTTTCGAAATATAGAGTCTAAAACATCGCCGAAAATGATCATTTTTAGCCACAAAAGAAGTAAAACAATTTGCGGCCTCAGTCGACAATTCTATTAACTACGTCATTTCTGGTTAAAATAATTTCATTACGCTTTTAAGTAATTTATTTTATATATCACCATTTGAAAAACAATAAAACATGTTATTAAATGTTTATATTAATATACAAAGTTGTTTACTTAAAAATGCATTGTACGCCAAAAACATGAAAAATTAAGTTATTAAATCAGACTTTGAATATGTTATTTTGTAGTTTTAATAAAGTTAATCACTTCCATAGAAAAAAAAATGAAAAAGAAATAATAATATTATTATTATAATAAATGGTTAAATTCAATCAAAAACACACTGGCTGGCAGTAAATTTGGCCACTTTTTTTGCTTTAAATTACAGTTTTTTCATATAAATACATTTTTTTTCGATCCAATTTTTGTTCAAAGTGGATAACTATTATGTTACATTAAAATGGCATATACAACACAAATTTAGTTAAGAATGATTTTTTCAGGGGGACAATACATCTTTAACGGAATTTAGACAAATTCATTGCTCTAAATTTTTGTAGTAACGATCAGAGAGCCCATGTGACTTCATTGTACACGTCACGCGCGATAGAAAACATTCCGCGCTGCGGGTGATTCGCATCCACCAATCACATCAAATCAGCCAGAATCCAAAATCATTCAACCGTGAGCCATGCCGATCAAGCTCAAATTTGATTGACTTACAATGAAATCATATCACAAAATTCTGTTTAAAAAATGAATGAATAAATACCTGGATATTTTTTATGGTATGTGTGCTTTTTCTTTAAAAAATTTGAATAATAAAGGCCTCATATCGAGAAAAACAGTTTTTTGCACTTATAATAAATATATCTTAGAGAAAACAAGGCCACCAGCCATTAAGTCGCGTGCTACAATGCATAGTGATACCGGACCGACAGACAGACCGACAGACAGACCACCGACAGACCGACAGACAGACAGACAGAGAGACCGACCGACCGACATAGTGAACTATACTGACCGAAATTACTGAACATGTTTAAAAATGTTGAAATGTTTAAAAACATTTATTTTTTTAAAATTTACACGTGCGTAGCCTGTCACTTTCGACGTGCTCGTATAACGTAATTTCGAGTTGAAAAGTAAGTCAAGAAAACAGAAATCGGGCAAAAAGAGTGCGCAATAACATTTAACGCGCAGTGCGCGCGCAAAAATATGCGCACTCATGGCAATTTTGTAAACGCTTAAAATTGCCTGAAATGTACTCTTATTTCATCGAAAATAAATTTTGAAAATGTTAAGCGCGCGTACGCATGCGTTACATGCGCTACGCACGTAATTGTATTGCCATATGATGATTTATGCCCTGAAATTTATGAGTACCAAATTTTATTTAATTGTGATTCATGGTTGTGAAGATATGATTACAAACGTGATTTCGTTAAATCGTGCGTAGACCGCGTAATTTTTTATTGCGCACCGTGAAAACATAACCACATTGATTCCTGGCCATAAGGAATATACTGTGAAAAATTGACCTAGCTAGATTAAACTGATATCAAGATAAGGTCAGAAAGCGATAAAACGCATAGTGATACCGGACCGACAGACAGACAGACAGACAGACCGACAGACAGACCGACAGACCGACAGACCGACAGACAGACAGACAGACCGACCGACATAGTGAACTATAGAGTCGCTTCCACGCGACTAAAAAGCATGCATAGCATGTGGAACTACATTATCTTGGCCTAGGAAGACAAACAAATCCCAGGTCATGAGAGGCTCAATTACTAAAACAAGGTTGAATAGGGTCGGGTCACCGGCGGACGTTCAAAGACGTTTGAGTAAACAATCTAGCGCGTACGGCGTACTATATTTTAACCACATTTGTTACGTGTTTGGTCAGAGAAACAATGCACTACCAAAATAGATCGCGTTGAGTCTTTAGGCAGCCTAGCTAGGCTTAGCAAATTTGTAGGCTTAGCTGGTAAATATCGGGAGCGTACGAACATCGTACGCTGCTTGACACTGTATAGTTATTTAATTAATTTTCTTTCTGATTTTGGCAGAATCCGTTCATACAGATTTGGGACAACCAGGTACTTCCGCTTAAAATTTAAATCTTCCATTTGTTGTGGCTTCAGGTAAAAAAGTCGGTGAATTACCGAAGAAAGACGAAAATATCAATCCGCACGCAATACTTGTTGGAATTTATAGCGGGCCGTTTAAATTAGAATCGACTTATTTTTTACATTTTTTACCATTTAAAGACGAAACAAGTTTTCTCAATAGGATCATATAGTATTTATTTTTATATTAAATGTAGTTTGTAACCTTAAATTATCTAACACATATAACAGATCTAAAAACGTAGGGAATTGGACTTACCGTAAATGCGGGTGGAATGTCATCCAGGTGCTTGTCGATATAAACAATGGCAAATGTCGAAAAACCGATTGAAAAAAATCACACACAGCGAAGCACATCAAAAGAAAAACTTGTTAAAAACACCAAACTATGTATACAAATTCAATTAAAAGGTCAAAAAATAGTATCTATACAGTCTCCCAACTAGACTTTCTCCGAGTCTGTGTTTCTTTTTCATGTTAGTCCATGGTCCAACAATCGGCGTTTACATTTTTATTAAACGTATGAAACGCCAAACGTACCAAATTCGAAACACAGCCTACGACTATATGCAGCAGACTGTTTCAAGAATAGATAATTTTCGCTAAAAATGAATTGAAAGAGAGACGATAAAGAAAATAATAAATTCAAGTAAAAACGCCTTTAAAACATCTCAATGAAATATGTCGTATTTCAGTACATAGTTATCAAGAACATGCATTTTGATTACAACATCCTATACATTTCCTATACTCATACATATCTCTCTCTCACACATAATTGTCACGATAATGGATGTGATACATAGATAACAGTTTAAAATAGTAGGAAAAGTGAACTACCACAGCAATCAATAATATTGTGAGCATGTATATGGAATTCAGTGTTATCAATACAGACAATGATAGTTAAATGTTGAAATGAAGAGAACATTGTATTAGAACATGATAACGGATTAATGGACATTGCGTGTGTTTTAATTTAAAACAAACATCGACACAAACATTCATTAACTCATGAAATGCAAGTGTTTCAGTAACATGGTTTTAATAAGTTCTGTTAGTATACAACATAATTATGAAAACGCGGCTGTGGGTATTAGTGACTGTTCTCAATGTGGTTACAAAATAAAATAAGCAAAAAGCTAAATCAAAACGATAATGAAATAGAGCTTTCTGGCAACACTAGCATACATATTAGTTATATTATATAGCGTATTTTAATTCGAGAATGACCCTTGTTCGAAACGGTATCATGAGATTGCCGTTTCGATGATCGTAATTGAATTCCTATTATAAAGACTGAGTAATCGTGTCCCCGTCATTTAGAAATGTAAACTCTATTGAAATCCCGAGGACTGTAATAATGACTGAATACATTTTCGTGAAGCAACTTTCCTTTTGTGATCGGTCAAACTCTTTCTTAAGCTGTACATATTTTCAACATCTTCGAAATTGAAGAGGTTTAAATCTCTCGACGAAGACTAGGCCTACTTAGTAATTATTATTAGGCTACTTTAAACTGTGGACTTATTTATTTAATTCTTCGTGTAAGTACTAATTATTAAGTACTAGACCTAATGCCTAGGTGACTATTTTATTGCCAAGGAAACATAAATGAGTATTTATTTGGTAAGGTAGGTTGATAAATCTATTTATAAATAATGTTATTTATGCACATGCAAGCAAAATCAGACATAAGTCGTATACATATATATATTTGTATAGACAGCCAAAAACAATAAAAAACTGAAAAATTACAATTTTTTTTACAGAAAACGATAGTTGAAACAATATGTATTTAAATTATCTTGGTGTTTTTCTATTTTGTGACACATAAATCCATACATTTTAACCTTTTGTGTCGGTGTAAATTATGTAAAATTTTCATAAAACCTATCTAATCATGTTTTATGCTTAAATTGAAAGTTTTTGCATAATAGAACAATAGTTAATGAACAAAGGTGTGAAGTTTCATTGAAATAAAACAATTATAATACCACTTTGCTAAGACGTAAACTTAAACGCCCTGTTTATTTTTACTTGGCATTTCCTGTTATGCCCATTTACTTTCCTTTACCAACATCTTTCTCAAAACACTGGCCAAAAACCAAAACTTTAGACTCTGTGATATCTCTAGGAGAAGACATGGTATCAAGATATTTTGTCAGTATATTAAATCTTGGATTATGCAGTTCAGCATTTTGTGAAATTTCAATTTTGAAAATTCAAAATTATGTCTGATTTCGCTTGTATGTGCCACAATATAAGAGGTAATGTCTTATGCTTTTCTGCATATGGTTTTTCATTTTTTATTTATTGTTACAATTTCTACCACATACAAAGCATACTGTACAGCCTACAAAATAACCTAAACATTATTTAACAATTAGTATCACATGGTCTACAGTCATATCTGAGTTTGAATATCTTGAATAATATAATTAATTTGTAGATAATTTTCCCGCATAAAATATAGAGTAAAAAAAGCTACTAATTTTACTGTAAACTATAGACTATAATGTATGGCACCCACTTAATTATATGCCAATTGATCATCTATGGTTAAAGTAGGCCTATTCTAACTGATCCACTGAATACGGACTTTCTGAAGGCATTTCATGTTGTGCCAGGGACATCCCTTGCTGAGATTATAGTGTATTGCACAAAAGCAATACAATTATAAGACTAAACAATACGCCATCAAATGTGATCAGACGTGTTCTTTTAGATCGGTTTAGGCATAGAGATATTATAGTGAAATACAATAATATATCTATGGTGATCCGAAATGAAAGGATGGAAACATTTTCGCACCCCCACTGATTATGGAGCTATATATAGCATGGTGTGATATTTGGAGTATTCTCTAGTGCGTTTGATATATTTTTGTAGTTGGTGAACAGTTTTGGTCGATATACAAACATGTACAACTTTCTTAACTATGCACATTTTTTATCGTGTTGTCTATGTATATTTATTTATGTACAAAACAAAATAAACTACAGACCAAGAGTGTTTAAACATTACCGAGTAACTATTTGAAATTACAGCAGTTAAAGTAAATCACCCACGGTAGTAGGCCTAAAAGCAAGTTAATCAGTTACTAGTCTATTTGTAGTTAATCCTATGGCGGCGGTCAATCCATCTTTCATCCTCTATATCCCGTGTATGTCGATTGTCGTATACATGCTGGTGAAAATAAAGAAATAAATCAAATTATTTTTTGTCATTAACTTGTATTTAAAGATGTATTGTCCCTTTGACTAATTCCAAAAAAATAAAAAATAAAAGATTTCGAAAAAAGGTGGGTCATTTTGAAGTATCATAATAGTTATTAACTATCACCAAAAAATTTTTCGAAAAAAAAAAATTTAACTGAAATACAGACGTTTTTTTGTTAAAAAAATTACTTTGACTTCCAGTCAAAGTTTTCAATCAAAACATATCCCATAATGAAACGCACTTGTTTGGCTACTCTGTATGCATAATCATAAAACTTCCTCATGATCTGTGTGAAAATACCTTCTTAACCGTGACGAGTTGTAAACAATCCTAATTTAGCATATGCAAAATGCGTACTCATGGTTTGAAATCTTTGTTTACTTTCGCTCATGACGATTTTCCAGATGAAATGTAATTAAACTAATTTACCTGTTAATTACGTAAACTTGTTGTTTTTGGCTCGAATTTTCGACTTAAAGTGAATAACTTTAATATTACTTTGATATGGCCACTTTAAATTTAGAATATTTTGACTTTAATTTTTTTGTGTTTCAAGGGACAATACATCTTTAAAAGATGTTTGGGATGTTTACAGTACTCACCATGTGTTCTTTTCCGCTGGCGACGTATGGCCGACGGAATTCAGTATGCGGGAGCGTTCTGTTATATCCAAATAACTGTGAAGAATGTGAATAAAGAAATAATACTATTTTATTAGAATGAAAACAGTACAATAGTGTATGTATAAAGTTCTGCTTTAAATATAATTTGAAAATAATAATAAAAATGCATATATCAATCCCATAAACAAACTTACATCGGATGGGGAGTTTAGCATATGTTGGCGTATATTTCGGGGGACGTCTGAGTTAGATGAAGTAGTAAGACTGTCACTATCCAGGTGTCCAAAATGATAAGGCATTGCATTACCATACATCATTGACTTCTTCAGATTTTGAATTCTTCTGTTGTACATAAACAATAGACCACCGACAATGCAGCATATTAATATTATAAAAACAAGGATTCCAACAGTCAACCCAATCACAAACACAGTTATGTCATCTGTAATTAATGAATATAGCTTACATTATCTTCAAAAGAGCAACAAGAAATATTATTTGATTAAAAATTAATTGTGGAATCAAATTTTCATCTAAGAACTACTAATTGTATACTGGTAATGTATAATATATTAGCACAGTCATGTTATAACGAAAACGATATAATGTCTCACAGTAAACACATACTACGTTTTATATTTGTATTATGGTTTGGAAAGCATGTCATTTAACCATTTCATTTCATTTATTTATTTCACTTTACAAATATATAAATATAAAGTGGAGGAGCCTAAAAGAAAACAAAGCTTGTGGTGAATAGGCTCCTCAAAACAAAACAAATAAAATATAAATAATATAACAACGATATTCACTTTAATATAGGCCTATCATTGGACCTACTCATAAATAGGCCTACTTAAAGATGTATTTTCCCTCAAAATGAGGAAAATTAAAGTTTAATTTTAAAAGAATTTAAATAGGCCATTTTGTAGTTTTAATTATGTTAATCACGTCCGTAGAAAAAAAAATTCACTTACAAAATAAACGGTTAAATTCAAAAGCCCGTCGACTTTCAGTCAATTTGACTATTTTTGCGTTAATTTACATTTTTCCAGAATATAATTGTTTCTTTAACCAATTTTTGATCAAAGTGCATAAATATTATGTGACATTAAATGGCATATTCAAATAAGCCTGAAATAGTATAACGTACCACTTTCATTTTGACATTTATCACCTTTGTAACCAGACGGACATTTGCAAATAGGAGGCTGTAAACTATCCGAACATGTCCCTCCATTAGAACAGTAATCGGAAGTACATAGTAACACTAAAAAAAAACACATTATTCTTAATTGACTCAACTTAATAACAATAATTACTAATTAATTACATTTACAAAAGTGGATAAAGCATCGTTTATCATTTTATCAGTTAAATTCACGTAACTATTTATATACTTATCCGTTTTAACATGTTTTATTAAATGAAACTTGTCCACGAATGTATCGTTATAGTAGGCCATATATTATTTATTCAATTATTATTGGATGAAAATTTAAAGTCAACCGAATTCAAAATTCAATAGTAAATCAGTTTAATAGAAAAAAAACATATAAAAAAAAAACAGATGAATACACATTATTATTAAAGAATTACTGTAATACTGTATGTTAAACTACTTTAACTTACTTTCTGTGACAGTTATAGATTCAGTATCAATACCAAATTCAGTACCCGGCAACTGATTATTATCAATTCCATTTATAAGAACATTTTGTATTTCTTCAGAAGATGTGGTGTCTTCTTGGTATACCAGGTCGGTATTGGCAATAATGCTGCCAGGCTCGAAACTTGAAACCGAGCATGTGCGACTGTTACGGGATATTGTACTTTGATCAACTATATTTGTTACCTATGAACAAGAAAATAAGAATTAGAATACTTCCGTGAATTAAGAGAGTACAATTTGACAATAATTTAGAACTTGAACAACACATTAAAAGAACTAATGAAAAGGACTGAAACGAAAAACTGATTCAGTTTATGAAATATCTAAAATAAATTGGATACTATAAAAACCAAATTCATACTTTAATAGATTACA
Organism: Antedon mediterranea; assembly: GCF_964355755.1. Classification (NCBI taxonomy): domain Eukaryota; kingdom Metazoa; phylum Echinodermata; class Crinoidea; order Comatulida; family Antedonidae; genus Antedon; species Antedon mediterranea. The sequence goes on from NC_092675.1 coordinate 24,264,029, forward strand.
AACTTTGTTTTAAAATGGTTACACTTACCGAATTACAAATTTGTTGTTCATACAACATGTAAAGTGCAGAATTTGGGTCACCTAAATCATCAACATATTCTGCATCTGAACTTCCGATACTGATAATGCGTATGGAAATAGAATATGTTGTACCTAAAAGAAATCAAAGATTTAAATATACAAAGTTATTTCTCAGGTAGCGAGAGTGATTTGTGTAGGATGTTATAATATGGTTGGTGGAGGTAAAATAAAACCTCATTGACGGAGGTAATACATATACACACAAACCTTCTGTGGCTGTAGTAGTTTCAATGTTTGCCGTAGTTTGCTGTCCTGGTGCTGTAGTTTCCACATTGGGTGCCGTAGTCTTGACTTCATCGGGTGCCGTAGTCTTGACTTCATCTGGTGCTGTAGTTTGCTGTCCTGGTGCTGTAGTTTCCACATCGGGTGCCGTAGTCTTGACTTCATCGGGTGCCGTAGTCTTGACTTCATCGGGTGCCGTAGTCTTGACTTCATCGGGTGCCGTAGTCTTGACTTCATCGGGTGCCGTAGTCTTGACTTCATCGGGTGCCGTAGTCTTGACTTCATCGGGTGCCGTAGTCTTGACTTCATCGGGTGCCGTAGTCTTGACTTCATCGGGTGCCGTAGTCTTGACTTCATCGGGTGCCGTAGTCTTGACTTCATCGGGTGCCGTAGTCTTGACTTCATCGGGTGCCGTAGTCTTCACTTCATCGGGTGCCGTAGTCTTCACTTCATCGGGTGCCGTAGTCTTGACTTCATCGGGTGCCGTAGTCTTGACTTCATCGGGTGCCGTAGTCTTCACTTCATCGGGTGCCGTAGTCTTCACTTCATCGGGTGCCGTAGTTTTCACTTCATCGGGTGGCGTAGTCTTCACTTCATCGGGTGCCGTAGTCTTCACTTCATCGGGTGCCGTAGTCTTCACTTCATCAGATGCAGTAGTCTTAACCTCATCAGATGCAGTAGTCTTAACCTCATCAGGTGCGGTAGTCTTCACTTCATCCGGTGCTGTAGTCTTCACTTCATCAGGTGCTGTAGTCTTTACTTCATCAGGTGCTGTAGTTGTTACTTCATCAGGTGCTGTAGTCTGTACTAGCGGTGCTGTAGTCTGTACTTCTGGAGGTGTGGTTTTTGCATCTGCTGTTGTAGTTGACTCTCCTGTCATGGTAGCATCTTGTGTTGTAGTCAATGTGGATTCAGTTGAAGGTTGAATTGTGGATACAACTGAAACGGAAAACAATATGATTGACATACAAATTAAATATAATATTATTAACTTGCATTATTTTTGTGTATATACACTAAATTAAATATTTTGTTTTCTGGAATTGAGGTCACTGCTAAGAACTACAACCTATTGGTAGACTTACAAGGCAACATTGCAATCAAAGATGCTGTATCTATAGAACTGTCAGGTGGTACTTGGCTATTATCCGCACCAGACAAACCTCCGTAGAATGCTGCAGCAATGTCGTAAGAGTCAAGGTCAGTTGATGCAGGAAGATCAAGTCTGAAAGTAACTTCTTGGAACAAAGATACTGCTCTGTACATATGTATGCTTACTTGCAATATTGAACTACTGATGTTTGACATCTCAAAAATAGCAAACACCTAGTAAAGATATAAAGTTGTCAAAGTTGTACAAAAAACTACATACAGATACAAAATTTGTAATACTATACGCATTCATTGAATTCAAACACACATATTTGATAAAAAATACGTATGGTCATCTGAGTTCCCGTGGACAAAAGGGCGCCGATCAGTTTTGAAAAAAAAATGTGTACACAAAAACAGTGTAGGCAGCATATATCCTATATCAACACAGTAGTGCAACAATTACAATCATTTGCTTAGTTGTTTTCAATAAGTATTTATTATACATAAATCAAATATATGAATTTTAAGGTTGTATGGTAATAAGCCATTTATTGAAGATTTTTAAAATAATACAAATCACTTACGTCAGCTGTGAGCTGGGTTTGTGTATCAATAGAATTCAGAATATTTGGCATTGCACTGACAATGACTCCTTTTATGTCCGTGAAATTGATTCCCAAATACAACGTTAATGATTCTTGAAAAATTAAATAATTTTACAGTTATGTACAATACATTTTAGACTACCAAAACCTACAATTTATAGTATTTGACCGTGCACATAGTTAAGCCATTGACCGTGTGCATAGATATGTGAAATCCCGTGCCGAACATAGATAGGCATGATTAATTACACAGTTCTTTAACAATTAATTTCTTTTTCAATCTGTTAAACTGTGAACACCCTGATGTTCCATATAAATATACATTATCATTCATAAATTTTAATAGTGAAACTATGTTTCTGTTATGCCTACAGATCAAGTAATTTACCTATACAGATCTCTTGCACTTCTACTAAATTTTCTTGGCAAACACATGTATAGTTCCCATCATAATTAACACACATTCTGTTTTCTTCAATGTCACATCGGTTAGAAGAAAGACATTCATTAACATCTGTCAATTGCAATAATTCGAGAAAAATGTTATTTAAAATATCAATAATGTGCATATAGATAGCGATTGTACCTGACTCAACACCGGATTAACTGTATTGTCATATTATGTCCAAACATATAAACATTAACGGCTCGAAGAACAATATTATTATTAATAAGAAACTATAGCACATTAACACTTTTATGGATACAAATTACGCCGCAATGGCGGACAAAGAGATGAAATTTTTGGTCTTGTATGGGATGTGCATGGAGCCTCATAGTCACAAACAAAATGACAGATGAAAAAAAAATCACAAAGTTGACATATTTAATACCTGAACATTGATTTCCATTGCCTTGATATCCGTCTATACAGGAACACTCAAATATTCCCGGAATATTCTGACATGTTGCCATGTTAGAGCAATTGTGAGTATTCAGCTCACACTCGTTAACATCTAGAATGAAAACAAAGTATAACACGATTTCAAAGAACAAAATATGTACTGGAAGACGACGTAATAATTTAGTGGTGATAATTATCTTTTTTTTAAGAATACAGTGCTAGATTTCTGAACAGGTTTCTAGTGACGACGTGACTTATGTTAAAAAGTATCAATAACCTGATCCTATGTGGAGATAATAACAGAACGTGTGTATGATTATACATCTAAGCGCATTGTTTGATTTACCGCAAACTGACTAAAATGGAAAAGAATATCAATTATAAGACGCTGGAGCGTTCTACCGCCTGAGGATGGAAGGATGCAACATCTCTTATTGCACTTGTAATTTGTACCTACCGTTACAATTTCCATCTGTTGCAATATCTCCACTACTAGCATATCCATCATTACACATGCACAAGAAAGATCCTTCCAAGTCCATGCACGATGCATTTTCATCACAGTTGTTAAGATCATCAGATACGCACTCATTAATATCTATTGTATTAACAAAAAGTAGTATCTTTTACGTTGTTTCTTTTTATACAGAGAAGCTTACTAGAGATTTTGTGCTGATGGCACTAGTTGCAATCTTTTATGCGTGCGTAATTATTGAATATTTAACAGTAAATAATTTCTGGTAATGTTGATAACATACAAAAACAGAACAAGAATATATTCTCAAAACGTAATATGCGTCATTACTCCTCTGAACTCTCAACACTGACCTATAAACCTTCCCAGTAGTACTTCCGGTAACGTTGATACCCCATGTTTGAATGCGTGTACAGTAATAAAAATAACTGCGTGATAACATCCAAAGTGGGGAATTTATCATTTTGTGTGCTAAATTAGATCCAAAATGTCAAATATAATCTTAAGAACATCATGCGGTCATTTTGATACCCTATCGTTTGTATTGTGTTAAAAATTAACTTACTATCACAAACAGTTCCGGTCCCATTGAATCCAGAATTACATACGCATGTAAATGATCCAGGTGTATCGGTACAGGTGGCTTTTGTGTGACAATCATTTGTGTTTTCTTCACATTCATTTATGTTGGTACAGTATGTTGATCCGTCTCCTCGGTATCCATCCTGGCAGGTACATGTGTATGCGCCAACTAAATCTGCGCAATCAGCGTTTTCAACACATGTATTGTTGTTCATATCACATTCATTAATATCTAATTGAACCAAAATAAAAAATCACTAAATATAGATAATTTAATTAGTAATTTAAATTTTATATGAACAGTTACGACGAGGGTTTAGACTATCATTATACGTGTGCTTTCTAAACGGGACTTTATTTTTCCCCACTCGGTGTTACAGTAGGTCTAAGGAAATGCCTTTTTGTTGCTTCGTTAAAATACAAATTCAAGTGAAGTTCAATCAAACCATCCAAAATTTATAACTTAGCCTTGGATCACAACAGTAATTAACATGATGTTGATAGGACTAGAGTTAAATACTTGGGTAGGTAATTATAAGTTTCGCCCCTTTTCCGTAAGACAGTATATTAAATTCTGAATTCATGAAGCCTGTTTTCCCATTAGCGAATATATTCTAGAGAATCAAACATTGCTGAATCATGTTTGGTTGCGCATTTTTCCACGTCACAAAAAGTAGATGAACATTAAACATTAACATTAATGCGCACTTACATTTTCGATTTGTGGCAAATGTAATAGTTGAAAGGTATGAACTGATAAATAATTTTTAAAATTTCTTTAGTGGACTTGGTTTAAGCTTCAATAATTAGTGGAGTGTTTATTTATTTCGTTGTTTTATGTCTGTATTTTGTCTGTGTAGATACAATTACATATGTATCAACTATGTCAGTCATACGCACGCAATCAAGCCTCGTTCTACCGATAATAAAAACAACTCTTATTTTATTTTATGTGTCATTTAAAATGTACATCTTACTTTGACAAGTTGCACCATCGCCAGAAAATCCAGAGTTGCAGGAACATGAATAATTACCAGGTGTATTGGTACAGGTGGCCATTGAATCACATGGCATAGCTGAACATTCATTATTATCTGCAGATACAATAATGAAACAAACATCCAAATAATAGTAGTAGTACTAATACGAAGAAGTGGTGCCAAAAACGGAAAAAAAGACAAACAAAAATATAAATAAGAAAGAGAAAAAACAAGAGAAAATGGAAAAAGAATAGAAAAAAAAAAATAAAAAGATAAAAAGAAGAAAAAAGAAAAAGACAAAGGAAAAAACAAATAAAAAAAAGAAAAAAGAAAAAGAAAAAATAGACAGACAGAAAAAAAACTGGGTAATTTTACAATTTCGCACAAATTGACTTACCAAAGCACATCATACCATTGCCTGTATATCCATCATTACAATGGCACATGTATGATCCATTATTATTGCTGCAGTACGCTGCATCATCACATCGGTCATACTCGCATGTTTCATTTCCAGAACAGTAAACACGAATATGTTCACATTCATTGATATCTATAAATAAACAAAATCATAATAGGTTATAGTTTTGCGGTACACTACGTATATACTGAAAAGAAGTGTTGAGTTTTTCGACGTTTCGATCAATATGCTTTGATCGACCTCAGGAGTTAGAATGCACTCTGTGCCGCAAATTTTATATCAAACATTTGATATCGCTATGCAAACCTTCAAACAATGTATTAGGCTTTAAATTCAAAAGTCATCAAACAGGTCTATATTTATAGTATAAATAATAATGTATTCGGTAATCTTTAATTAAATTCATTGATATTTTATAATACACATTAGTGTAATTGCCAATTCCGTTCTATTCAGAGTTATAAATTTACAAATGTATATATCATGCATAAATTTATATTAAAGTTAAGTGGAGCACAGTAATTTAGGTTTTTCATATTATTAAAGGATCTTGATTGCTGATTCTGCAACTTTTGCTGTTGCAACACATATAATAAAATTAAAGTATTGTTGTATCTAAGATGTTGTATCAGAATCAATACTTTGTAAAAGAATAACATTCTTACATGAATGATATATGAGAAAAACCATTTGATTTTATACTTTACCGGTACATTGTTCACCATTGCCGTTATATCCAGAGTTACAGGAACACATATGCGTACCAGGTATATTTAAACACATTGCATTGTCACTGCATGTACCAGGAATCTCACATTCATTTATATCTATAGAATATCAAAACATAAACATATAACAAAATTATTATTATAATTATGATCAAGTTGTGTTACGTGAATAATTAAACTCAATTGTTAAAATATGTGTACCTTCACAACTTCTTTTGTCGTCTGCCAGCTGATATCCAGAAATACAGGAACAATTGTAAGACCCTTCAGTGTCAGAGCAAGAACCAGAACACATGTGGTCTCCAGTCATACATTCATCAATATCTAAAAATACGATTAAACACAAAATATGCTGAAAGGTGATGGGGACACGGCAAGAAGTTATATGTCCTGAACAATAGGTATAAATACATCGGTTATGTCAGTAGATTCTTTTTAAAAAATGAAACATTATATTTATGACAATTATAATAATGTTTATTTTTTGTATTGGAGAATTATATATTGCATCAGTATTATGATGAATGCAGTGGAAGGTTCATCGCACGTTTTCTCTATTTAAAATTATTGTTGTACAATCAAACATTGGTAGAAATTCAATTCTGAATGTTAGATGGTAAAATTATATATTATATTATATAGTCTGGATCCACCACGAAGACATGTGCACACATTTTATTAATCCTTTATCGATAGTTAATCAGTCCAGTAGTTCATTTATTGTTTTTAGTTATGCAAACTTTGGTGGATAACTCCTTGTGTTCATTTTGTATTGAGAAGAATAAATATAATGTCTGCAATTACATCTATTATTAGTAAAAGTATCCAGAAAGTTAGATCATTAGGCTGTTCATAGAATTTACACTTATTCTTTTAAAAAAACAAACATACTTTGACAATGCGTTGTATTTCCTTCAGTTGCGTCATAACCTTGTTTACACAAACATTCAACATCATTTCCGTTCATTGAACAAAATGCATTCACACATGGGTCAGTATCACATTCGGCTCCTTGTTTAGCTGAAAATAATGATAATATAATAATTATGTGTAGGCTACTCATCGTTCCGATTAAAAATAATGATTGATACAATGAAATGTAACCAATGATTAGAAAAACTATATCAAGTAAAAAAAAAAATATATATATATATAAACACATTAGGCAATGAACTTTAATTCAAAACTGCCCGGTGATATACTGAAATTTAATTAATTAATTTGAAACGATAAAGATGAGGAAATCTGTGAGAATGAGACCCAACCGAGACTCGAACTCGGACCGCCTGCTTGATATGCAGATGTCCTAACCATTAGACCACTGGGGCTTTCATGGTATTGTTCAAACTCAATTGGATAGCGACTCTTTAACATTCTCGGCGTGCTACGGCGGAACAGCACTAGTCCTCAGTTGTACGCACACGCACCAGAGATCAAATTGATACGCCCTCATCTTTCAGTATTTGTATTCACGAGGCGGGATCTCCGAAGAGATACTTTTATATATATAAACACATTAGGCAATGAACTTTAATTCGAAACCGCCCGGTGATATACTGAAATTTAATTAATTAATTTGAAACGATAAAGATATATATATATATATATATATATATATATATATATATATATAATATGCATCATGGCAGGTAAATGTTGTTGGTAAATGTTACCTAAAGCGTTGTTCCCACTAGCGACGCAACACAAGGACGTAACGCAATGCAAGTGAATTGACCAATCACAAGCGATGGCTTATTCGCTTGTGATTGCTAACTGTCTATAACTTCGCTTGTAACTAATGCAAAATATATCGATTCCAAATAGGTTAGGTGAACTCAAATAGGATGTATCTACAGTAATTCTAGTATTTTACAAAAAATTAACTGGCGATACTTACGTTGACAAGATACACTATCGTTTGTTAATTCATAATTATCAGTGCAGTAACAAGAATATCCTCCTTCTGTATTATTACACATCTGTTGACATTCATGAATATCAAGTTCACATTCATTCAAATCTGAATATTAAACACAGTTAAGGCAACATTTAACAAGAGCAATTGATTACACTAGATGGTTCACGAATATATTTCGTCGCAAACAAACTGGAAATGTTCAAATTTACGCAAGGCTATGTGTACCGACATACATCTCAATGTTGGTGATGAAAGTGGTGGTGGATGTGGTTGCGCTGGCGGCACTGGTGCAGCTGTTGGTGGCGTTGGCGGTGACGGTGAAGATGGTGGTGATGATGGTGGTAGCGGCCTTGATGGCGTTAGTGGAAAAGATGATAGTAATGGCGGGTGCAAAGAGGTACATTTTTCAAATATATTATTTATTCACTCAGTAAAAACATTTATTTATTTTTATGTTTTATAATAATGTACAACTAAACACTGTAACACATTTGCGCTTTGATACTTTGTTGAAACTTTCACAGTCGATAAAAATAATGTGATGATGCACAAACGATGATGTACCCACACTCAAAGTAAAATCTGCACTTTAAATGGCGACCTAAAATGCTTTCTAGAACGTTTATACATTACTTTTAACTTTACGGAGCAATTCGTTGAACATGTTTTGTACTTGTCAATTACTAATTATCTAATGTAATATATCTTGCCTAGTGTTGTATCAAAATGTATGTGAACAGAAAAGTGGCCCCTTGATCCGCGTTCAAAATGTAAATATAAGTCTTTTGTGACAATTATCAATATACGTTGTTTTAATTTAGTAAAGATCTGGTTTTAAGTTTTTACTTTATCCTTTTAACAAACACACAAACAATATAACTATTGCAAAAAAAAAAAACACTACTTGGTAATAATGGAAGTGATAAAGTGTTTGCAGTCAATGTTTCCAGACAAAAGTTGAACAAATGTACATTATGTAAGGAAGTTTGCTTAGCTTTTCTAAATACCGACATTCTACTTTAGGCCTGACTGTTTTTAATGTACAATTCATAACATAGTCACATTAAGTTTCATCATTCACCGTATTATTAAACATTTTCACAATTCCAATCACTTTTAAGTATATTCAATTATAAATGATTTACCTTGACAGATCAGTCCATTCAGCATGTATCCAGAGTTGCATGTACACACATAGCTTCCTAGTGTATTTCCACAGTCTGCATTTGTGTCACATGGGCTAGTTTCTGCTAAACATTCGTTTACATCTAAAATAAAATGTTTTTTTTGAATTATTTTCACAAAACAAAAGTGCATTGTACTTTATAATAACCAGTAGTCCTATATTTAGTATGCTACGAAGTATTATACGAAGTATAAGCAAACACGTAGTGACATTTGTAATTTACATACCTTGGCATATACCATCTGTCAGTATGTAACCTTCTTTACATGGACATTCAAATCCGCCAATAGTATTAAAACACATAGCAGGGTTCGTGCAGTTGTGACTACCAGAAGTGCACTCATTAACGTCTAATTATAAAGAAAATGCATCGTATTTAATAAAATGAAATAATGATAAATGTAATCAAAACTATAAAAAAAAGTGCGTACCAATGCAAGTTGTGTCATCTCCTACATATCCAAGGGGACAGCTGCAGTCAAAGCTACCTGGTATATTTTGACAAACAAACCTAGTTGTCGGACAAGGATTGTTAGGACATTCGTCTATGTCTACGCAGAATGTTCCATTACCGGTCCAGCCCGAAGAGCAAGAGCACATATAAGACCCTTGGATGTTGGTGCAATCAGCTTGCATGTCACACGAATGAAGTGCACGAGCACATTCATCAATGTCTAAAGAAATGAATAATACAACAACTAATTATTATGATATTATCGCTTTGTCTGACTCGGTATTTGGAAGTGGAATTGAAATACCTTTTATTCATAATGTCTAAAATGTTCTTTAAAAAAGATTGCACACTAAAATAAAGTTGTGTTTATCAAAACATTCAAGTCAGTTATTCCTTTAAACAATATTTATTGTTTATTTTTCATAATTTGGCCCTTTTGGTTGCCGGTTTCTTTGTAATACTATTCATTTACTAACTTAATAGTGCATTCAAGATACTAACAAGTTTTATTGTCTTCTTGTTCAAAGTTTCACTGTCTTATGACATATAAATCTGTACCTTTACCAGTGTTACCTTGTTGCTGAAGCTGTACATTGTGAAGAGCCTCTGTAACAATATTATTTAAATAACAAAATATTTGGAAAGAGTGTGAGGAAAATTAGGTGACACCCTTTTTGCTATGTCCGAATTGTATATAACATGTACCTTGACAGGTTTTTCCATCTCCTTCGTAGCCATCAGCACATTGGCATATGTATGAACCTTCTGTATCCATACAGTCGGCCTCTTCGTCACAGGGGTAGTCAGTGTAACCGCATTCATTCTTGTCTTAATAATAATAAATTACATAAAAACAGTAATAATCGACATAGTCGGTAATAATATGCAAAGTAAAATATATTAGTAGATGATGATACAAATATCTGCTTCGAGACAACATTAATAACATTATTTTACATATTAGCACAATAATTTATCATAAATTAAAACCCTACTAGTGCATGTCTTTCCATCACCACTGTAACCTTCTGAGCATGTGCAGTTGAATGATCCTTCTGTATTTTCACAGGTTGCATAATCACTACAATCATCAATCATCATCGTACATTCGTCAATATCTGAAAAGAAATATATGTTTTCCTATAAATTATTCCAATAAAGTCAAACCCAATCAAAATTGTTAATATTAATTTAAAGATCTCTTTTTAAGAAACCATTAGGAAACGTTTCCATTTAAGTTTTTAATCAAATTGGTTTTATAAAAAGAAACGTATGAATTCATTTAGTAGGCCTATTATCAGATACACACACTTTGTCACTATAATAGTAATAATATACTAGTTATAAAACGCTATTGAAAAAGCAGCAAACACAATATTGCTTGTTTTATTTATATATTGAAACAAGCATATCAAATTACCACTGCAATTTTTTAGATCAGCATTCAATTCATATCCTTCTCTGCAGCTACACGTGTACGAGCCCAAAGTATTTGTACATTCCTGTTGGCAGAACGCTACACCGTCATCCCTGTCACGACCTTCAACGCATTCGTTGTAATCTAAAAGAAAACACATATTTGCAATAGTTTTACGTGAATCTGTTTCTGTTGCGTTTATAAGGTTTCTCTGTTTTAGTCATCACCATAGCGGCCCGCCGTCCTCGACTATTAGTAATTTACTATAATAATCAGTTCCTCCCATTTGACTATAGTAATATTAACCAGTTTGTTCAAACACGTTTGGTTATAAACATTGAAAACATTCACCATAACACTTGAATCCATTTCCAACTAAACCATTTGGACAAACTCCACATGAAACATTTGCTAACGGAGCTTCCTGATCAATGCATGAGACTCCTGGATAACAAGGCTCATCTAAACATCCATTGAAATCTTCACTACAATCGGTGCCCGTCCAAGCAGGTGGACAATCACATTCGGACACCTAAAACAAAATCAAAAGTGTAAGTGGCACAATAAAGTTGTGCAAAATATGTTATAGTGTTTACCATATACATAGATATATCCTTAATTAAATTACACCATTTGTTTTTTTTTCAATATCCTACTTTTACATGGGTGCAAATTAAACTTCATTTAGGAATAATAGAAATTTCTAAATATAAAATGTGTTTTGTGAAGCCGTCTAGGTTTACACACCAATTTTTTTTTTTATCAAAAACACTATGAGGTTGGTTTCACTTTTGGGAATCATCAACGAAATTATCAAAAATTACATTACTTGTTGTACATAAAATTTACTTACTGCGAAATGGTTGTTAACAAGATCAGATCCATCAACAAGAGCGTTGAAATTACAAACCCCACCATTAACACATTCACAAATAATAACTTCGAGTGGGAATGCAGTTGCCGCTCCTTTACTGTCTGTGGCAACCAATGTAACTTGAACTTGGTCAGTTGAACCAGGAGTCCATTTAAATAAACCATCTTTAAGATATATAAAATCATAAATTATATTTTTAAAAGATGTTAGTGATTGTATAATCTAATACCATCAGTGGTGAAAAAAAGATTATCTACTGATATCAGTTTTGGTAGATAACTACTTATTATAACACTGATGATATGAGACTACTTATTATCAGTGAAGGTAGAGACTTTCTAGCCATCATCAACCATATCATCATTGTGATTTTCATGCATGAACTGGTCTAAAAATATGTCATTAGAAAGGCTCTCTCGATTTGTTACATCCTGATCATTATGCCAACGTATTATACCAGACCCCACTAGTATATTCTTTTTCAAAGTGAAAATACGTTTTACTTACCAGCATCAATACCCGCACCTGGCACCGCATCTTGAAGTGAATAAGTTATCGTGTCATTCTCTGGGTCAGATGTAATAACCCTTAGAATATATTGACTTCCAACCATAACCAAAAAGCGGTTGGCTCCCGTAATTGAATCAACCGGAGAAATTGCAAGAACGCTTGTAATATTTGGTGGAAAGTTTGCTATATTGTGAACAAATGTAAACATGAGAAAAGAATCAACATATTGGAAACTATTTCGTTGATAAAAAAGTGCAACGTATCCTACTATTAATGATTTATGATTATTAAGCTAAATGAATGAACATTTTTCGTTTTAACGTTTATGTTTTTTAGCTATATGTAGTTGTGTGTCTTTACCAAGTTCTTCTGAGTTTTCATATTTTGTCGGTAAAAATATGCAACGCATCCGACTAATATTTATTTATAATAATTAATCAAAACGAATGAGACTATTGCATTTTAACGTTTATGATTGTGTGTGATCTTACCAAGTTCTTCTGCGTTTTCATTGTTGTTTGTATTTGTTTCTTTTGTATTCATACCAAATAAAATATCCTTTGTTGCTAGTACATCAAAAAGACACATACGATCATTACCACATGCAGCAATCGACTCATTGTAAAATTCTGTACCAGAATATTGTTCTACAAGATCTTCTAAGAACAATGGTACAAATGTTAGATTATTCAATGCTTCCCATGATTGACCATCAGTGTAACTGAAAAGTGAAGACTCCTCTGTAGTTCTCCCTGAAAAAAATGAGAGGAAACATAGGTTGAAATTATGTAATGAGTATAAAACTATACTTTAAATAATTGCTAATGATAATACTTCAATTCAATTTTCCAATTCATTTCACATTTATTCAATTAATGAAAACTTAAACAATGTAAACAATATAAACAAATAATGATTTCATTAATTTGGATCAGACTTAGAGGCCAAGGCCTGTCTCAGAAAAACATTATGAGGTTGGTTTCACTTTTGGGAATCATCAACGAAATTATCAAAAATTACATTACTTGTTGTACCTAAAATTTACTTACTGCGAAACGGTTGTTAACAAGATCAGATCCATCAACAAGAGCGTTGAAATTACAAACCCCACCATTAACACATTCACAAATTGATTAATGCATCAGTTATGATCGGCCAATGTATCACATTAGTGATGACGTATTTATACTGTATAGGAAAATTAATCTCTCATCCTATATCGCCACTGATTACCTTACATAGATTTAGCAAATATAATTAATACTGGCCTTACATGTATTTCCAAAATGAAAACCGTCACTATCTGTAACCAGTCCATCTTCTGGCACTGTCATCATACTATTATTTGGAAATGTAAGATCATCTGTTATATCATCATTCCAAACACCTGAGAAATAATGCAATAATAGATAATAAAGTTGAACATTTGTATTCCGACACGTTTCATCATAATATTTAGGCTTATTTAAAGCACGTTTTCTGTAATACTATTAACACACGCATCATTGTTAAAGACAAATATCGACACACAGAGTGGAAAAGGCTAAATTATCACAGTACATCTGAATTTCTATGAAATGATTAGTTGACACGATTATGGAAACAAAAAGATTACCAAAGCATGCAAGACATTACTTTCGATAAGAGGACATAGATTACATGCACCTACCATACAATCCCTTTGTTGCTCCTTTGTATTTTTCTGGAATAGAAAATACAGCCTCCAATACAGTACCAGTCAATGAAACGGAAATAGAAATGCCAGATAACCAAGATGCAATTATTCGATTTTCAGTTGAATTTCCAGTTGAATTTGCAGTTGAATTTCCAGAAGGAAGACTTATTATAAACCCAGTGTCAGATGGCGGTGTGTACGGACCTAAACATAATAATGTTACTTTAATAATTATCTTTTTTTTTTTATCTATTCACTGCCGTACATGAAAAACAAATAAAATAAAACCCAAAAAGTAACAGTATTACAAACGATGTGAAACTTGGAATGTAAATGTGGATTCACTTGAAATAACTGACGCTTACTTGACTGCTGCGGAAATTCATTTTGGGTTTGATGTGATTTCAGTTTAAGAAGCTATTGTTAGAAATTGTTAGGAATGCTTTAATATTATTTGTTTTGTTCTTGTTATTTGGGAAGATAAACTTCTTGAATAGTTCATTGCAGTACTATGCTTACGCTTACTAAATATATATCTGGTCTAGCACTAACTTTGTTTATTGATATTATTGTAAGTTTATACTAAAAGTTAAGAATGTAATATGTACACATACCAGTGTCTCTGTAAGATATGTATTATACGAAATCTTGGCTTCTCAATACATTATGCAACAAAAAATATAATGGGAAAATAGGTAATACCTTCATTGAGACTAGATTTATTTACTGCAATGCTTCCATTAACCAAAATATCAAAGTCAGTTGCATTGTCATTCAACGTCATTTGTACCTGTGTGTAAACGTATAGAAGATAAAGCAGCGCAATAGTAAATTTTTATTGAGTTCAGATATTGCAATAAATACACTACACTACAAACAAGTCTAGGTAAAATCAATCAGAAAGTAAAATATTATTCTTATTATTTCAATGGATAACTAACATTTTTATTATTATCTTTCACAAAAAAAAAGTGGTCCATAAACGTTATTGTGTATTGTAAACTATAAAATGAATCAGCTTAAAAGTAAAAAACGTAATGTTAACCTACCGTTGTTGGGCCTCCATTAGCTACAAATGCTGAAAATATTGTCGCCTGTACATCCTCCTCACTCTTAGGCTTTTGCATTCTACCTTGGAATATAAATTCACCATCGTTGACGGTGGCAAGAACAAATTCTCCAATACCGTTACAAGTATACTCAAGGCCATCAAGTGTACGGATGTGAGGATCACCAAACATCCAACCTATAACAAATAAATGAAATTATAACAATTTTTGTTTGTTTTTTTTTTCAAAATTATATTAGGTCATCGCATTATTAATCTAATCTATATTAGATAATTTAACTCTCAGTGGGATTTTATAATAACATTTTACTTTTATTACTTTCACCTTTTGTTGATAGTAATATACGATAATTGTAATTACCTGTGTTAGGAGGAAGATATCCACCACATGTTCCTTTAGGTCTAACTTCAGAATACAGGTTACAGTAGTACGGGTCATTAGACTTTTCACAACATACATAACGAGGAATCAAATCAAAATCTAAAAATAAAAGTTTTTAATAATAAATATTTAAGATGCTGAATGGACCTGAATCAATATGTAATCGTTTTGTGACATACATACTAATATACATTTTCTTTTAATTGGAATTATATACCACGTGCATTATACCCCTAAAATAATAACAATAACGAGAGTAATAGGATTAACAATGCGAGTTTATTTTCAATTGTTCATGTCTAAACTTGAGAACATGATCATCAGTAAATTTAATTTTCAATTAATGTTTGTTAATAAATTAAATAAAGTACTTACAAAACCAATAGATATAAGCCAAAAAATCAAAGAATGGCCCTTCAACAAATTGATACCTCTGAACAAAGCTGCTAGTGAATACGTTGTTTTCATATCCTTCAACAAGTGATCCATCTGCCCTATAACAACACATCATACCTGCTCCATACACTGACGACACCTGGGTTTGTAGGCAGAATGGAGTACCTAATGTGTAACAAATCATGCAATTGTAATCTAATTAATACCTAACAATTCCAATGGTCAGGTTTATAATATAGCGATAATATTTTTTAAATGTATAATATGATGTACGATTCGTTAGGCTGACGTAAGAACTCAAGTTGATAGTTGAAGATGCAGCTTTTAAATTCTGTCCTTGACTAGAAATTCTAACTCTGGTTTTTCGTCCTGATTATTTTTATATATCTATGTATGAATAATTTTACTGTATTGATATCTATTGAGAAATAAATAAACAAATTATTTGTGATTTCAATACAAATTGTTTTAAGGCGTTTTTAAATTTCCAAAAACGAATTTTAAATGTCCTTACCTGCAATGTCATTAATGTCATAAAGTAGTTCAGGAGAAAGTTCATTATTTCCATTATTGTTTGCATCTTCATTTCTGTTCCCATTTCCTCGTTGACCATTGCCAAACCCAAGATCATTTGACCCTTGGCCAAACGCACAAGGGCATGTTCCAAGACCTTCTGCCCAAAACAAGTTATCATATTCAAACTGCCTCCAATCCATGCAATATTGTCTATAATTGATAGTATATTCGTTGTTATCTTCAAGTCGAAAGAACCACTGCCCATTAAATTCCGTATTACTTGTTGATTCAGGCGTGTATCTTGAGTCCTCAGTTGGAAACATGCTGGCATTTAACTGAGCATTGTAATACTCTCCATATGCACCAACTCCGTATCCAATCACAACATTCTTCTGTGCAAGGACAGTGGGGTCCCATAGCATTCCACCTATCTTATAGTTGAAGATAGCAAAACTATAAACACCATCTGTGAGAAGAGCTGCTTGAAATGTCGCGGTCTGAAAAACACGATTATTCCAACTAGTATATATATATTTTATTTCATTATTTCATAACTTCGAGTAATGGCATTATTATAACATTATTTCATAATTACTTTTCAACATTACAAATGTAATTTAACTGAAACTATTACACACTAGACATTCTTTAATTACTTCAGTGTATCGATAATAAATATATTGAAAGTTATTGAATTACAGTGCATGTAGTTTACTTACATTTTCAGCATTGTTTACCACCGGATACTGTGGTACTCTGTCCCATGTGACTACAAGCATCCAAGTAGCATTAAATGAATAATCATTAGGAAGTGTATTTGTACCAAGAAATGTGTTGACACGAGATGATCCTTCAGACAACATTTCTTCCTCACGATCTGTTGCTGCAGAGCTAAAGCTTCGGCTATATACCTGTTAAAATACAAGTTATTATTACATTTGTATCTCTAATTTAAATTTTGAAAATAGAATAAAATAATTAAATACATTATTTGGTTTTTAAAAAATCATTAAAAATTAGACTAAAATCAGCTGTGACATAAATAAATAATATCAATGGAAAATCAATAAACTCCAAAAATTAACTAGAACATTAGATATTTTTTCCAACTCAAATTTATGTTGATACTCAATATATTTTGCTTAAAGAAATGTTATCCATCAATTACAAACTCTGATTATTGGAGTTAAGCATTTCCAATAAAAACTGTTACATTATGGTAGCCATACTGATTGGTGATGGTTTCATATCATGTTGTAGATATGATACCTAATATGTATCCGTAACATTTCTATTGATAAACACATTTAAATCACTTACACTGTAGAATACGTTTCCAATTCCACTGTTTGATAAATCAGAATCAGCCCAGAATGGTGCAATTACTTTATGTGTAAAGGTACTTCCAAGACCACCATCAGGAGGATTAGCGAATCCATATTTTTGTTCGTTTTCTCTAGACAGAGATATCACGCCATTTTCCGTAAACTATAACAGCAACAAAATGAAAAGTATTAAATAATTTATGTTAGTAAACTAGATGTAATACAACCACAAACATGTTGCCATATTTTGAACTTTACCTACTCCAAGGAAATTTTATAATATGGCAGGCCTATTGCAAAATGTAACATTGATAAAAGGTACAGATTTAAGTTTAATAAAAATATAGAGTGAATAACACTTACATACATACTGTAAAAGAAATCACCATAGAATGGAAAACCATTTGTAGGTCTAAAAGTTGGTGATATCTTTTCTGGCAATTCATCATCTCCTGATGGTAATACGTATTCGGCAGTAAGATTATAATCACCTTGGTCTAATCCCCACAAGAAGAAATAATCAGCTGAAATAAAAATATAAGTATTGACATAGTATAAATAAGTAGTATAAATAAGTACGGTAGTTTAAAGATATTGTTCCACTGTATTATTCAACTCCAAATCTATCGACTATGATATTATTGTAACAAGTGTTGTGTTGTTTCCATATTTTTAACACGACAATTTTAATGTACTTTTCATTTTTTTGTACGATAATAAAATATTCCCACGTACGTTAAAAAAAAACAATTAAAAGACCAACCTTAACATCGCCACCTATTTTTTGTTTTGCATTAGGCCTACAGCCAATACAACGAACTTTAATTTGTTTCAGATCATTTGTATGTATTATACAAGTAGAATCGTTGATAAAGAATATAATTAAGCTAGATCAGTTTCAGTTGCCTGATGATTTTTCTTATCGATAATCTGCCTCTAAACTATAATTTAGGCTTAGCTACATTAAGAATAAGCATATGAATGTGTTATATACAACAACGTATTATACCTTCACATGTAAATCCGTCACCAATGTAACCTTCCGTACATTCACATGTATAGCTTCCAGCAGTATTGACACAGCTACTTCCAACTTCTGCACAGTTGTTGTCTTGAAAACATTCATCCACGTCTTAGAAACAAGAATAAAAGTTCTTAAGAATATTTCATGACTTTAAATTAGGTAATAAATATATACAAAATATGATATATTTACCATCACATTGTAATCCATCGACATTTAGGGTATACCCACCAGGGCATTCACATTGGTAACTACCGTCTTCATTTATACAAGTTCCTATTGGATCACAGCTATGACTGCCTTGTGTACATTCATCAATATCTTAAAATAATTAGGAAAATGTTTTATAATTATCAAAATATTGAAACTCTAAGCTAGAAAGCCGTAACGATTATTCTAATAGTATAGCATTGAAATCATAAAACTTACCTCTACATCTACGAGGTAGGGGCCGACTGTACCTGCCGTCATCGCATGTTGACATTGTTGCACGACTTGGCAATAACTCATAACCAGTACGTTCACATGAAAACTCCACTACTTCACCATGCTCTGTAGATCCTGTTATATTAACTCCCTCAATATAAAGTGGGTCACAGTTAGCTGAAAGAAAATTATGTACGTTCAATTTGTATTGGTTGAAATTTGTATACACAAACCACTGTAGCATGGAATCCATTATATAGTAAACAAATATAATATTAGTAGAAATAAAGCAATTTATTTATCAACAATAACAAATCAGTGTAAATATTATCAAAGAAACACAGTGAACTAAAGCTACAAATGTCATTTTTTGTAAGAAACATATCATACCACTAACCAAAGCATTCTGGAAATTGAAATTCTCCATCGAGGCACTCACTAACTGATTCACCAACCAAAAAATATCCTTGTTGACAGGAATATGTCACGTTCTCTCCAGATGCAAAGTTATACTGATAACCGCCTACTATGACATTGTCTGGGATTATATTGTAAGACCATGTGCACAAACCTAAGATAAAGATTAATGCCAGTACATAATTGCACAATAACAATACAACAAATATTTGTACTTATTATTCTTATACTGTTTTTTTCCATAGAAAAGGAATAATACAAGAGATAATGTGAAAGAGGGAACTACTTAAATCATACAAGTTAACATAATTTGAACTTGGAATCACAGATTTTAATGTAAAATTTGTAGCAGGATATCATTTCCCTATTAATCTTAACATCAAACGGTATAAGGTTTATTTCCACGTTCATAAATCTAGGTTAATACCTTAAATATGCTAGTGATAAAAGAATGCTCCCTAAACCTTATTTCGATTTTTATTAAATGAATTGGCAATTACAATGTTGATTAGGAAAGGGTTGTTCAAAGTTCAAACATTAGTTTAATTGTGATCATATCATAATCTTGTATACATATTGTGTTGAGATGAATAGTTTATGAAGGTATAACTTAAAAACATACTTGAACAAAGTTCTGGATCTTCATCAAGATTGCCTGGGCAGTCGTTATAATAGTTATCACAAACGTAATTCTCTGGAATACATATTGAACTGGATGGGCAACGATATTCATCGGGACCACACGTAACTGCAACAACCAAGATTAGTTCATTATTTGCATTAACTAAAAGTGAATGTTTACTAACAACATATAATTTACATTTTAACTGCATTTGACCTTTTGGAGTGTGTTTACAAAACCGAAGAATTTGTACAAAACAATAAGTACAATAAATAATTATCCTAAACACGTAGGTTTTAATTTTACTTTTAACAATTACTAATACCAATAAACAAAAATGTTTATAAAATGTATCTTCTATACAATTTTGTTGACAATTATATTATATTAATATATAATAATATTACCTGGTTCAGTTGTTTCAAAAGTAGTTGACTCAGTTGTAGTACCTGGTTTAGTTGTTTCAAAAGTAGTTGACTCAGTTGTAGTAGCTGGTTTAGTTGTTTCAACAGTAGTTTGCTCAACAGCAGTAGTTGGTTCAGCGGTAGTAGTTGGTTTAGTTGTTTCAAAAGTAGTTGACTCAGCAGTAGTAGCTGGTTCAGTTGTTTCAACAGTAGTTGGCTCAACAGCAGTAGTTGGTTCAGCGGTAGTAGTTGGTTCAGTTGTTTCAACAGTAGTTGACTCATTTGTAGTAGCTGGTTTAGTTGTTTCAACAGTAGTTTGCTCAACAGCAGTAGTTGGTTCAGCGGTAGTAGTTGGTTTAGTTGTTTCAAAAGTAGTTGGCTCAGCAGTAGTAGTTGGTTTAGTTGTTTCAACAGTAGTTGGCTCAACAGCAGTAGTTGGTTCAGCGGTAGTAGTTGGTTTAGTTGTTTCAAAAGTAGTTGACTCAGTTGTAGTAGCTGGTTTAGTTGTTTCAACAGTAGTTGGCTCAACAGCAGTAGTTGGTTCAGCGGTAGTAGTTGGTTTAGTTGTTTCAAAAGTAGTTGACTCAGTTGTAGTAGCTGGTTTAGTTGTTTCAACAGTAGTTGGCTCAACAGCAGTAGTTGGTTCAGCAGTAGTAGTTGGTTCAGCAGTAGTAGTTGGTTCAGTTGTTTCAAAAGTAGTTGACTCAGCAGTAGTAGCTGGTTTAGTTGTTTCAACAGTAGTTGGCTCAACAGCAGTAGTTGGTTCAGCAGTAGTAGTTGGTTTAGTTGTTTCCACAGTAGTTGACTCAGCGGTAGAAGTTAGTTTAGTTGTGTTTGCTGTGGTAGTTTGTGTTTCTACAGTAGTTATACCAGTATTTGGTTGAGTTTCAATGGTAGTTGGTTTTACTGTACAGTTAATTACAATACGCATCTCATCGCAATTATTTTCCAAGCACGTGCCATATGTGGATGATGTCAGGTTGGTTGTAAAAAGGCTGTCCGAACAAATTGTTGAAACAGACACCGTTTCATTGACATATGCAGGTACACATACACTCCCATTACTGTTTGTATATACTGTAGATAATCCGGAATTATCATAAACTCTGTATAAAACAAAAATACTGCATAGTTAACTAAATAAAACAATAAATGAATATAATTTATAAACATACACTATAATCTAAAAATAAATCATATCTATCATATTGTTTGTTAGTATTGATTGGTGATGGTTCGAATTGTGTGTGTTGCTTTTATTGTATATATTACTGATTACAATATATTGTACTTACGTTATTTGATAGTTAGGTAATGTTGTAAGACACTCTTTGTCCATGCAGGCCTCAATAATTAAACAACCTCTGTCTAACATGCATTCTAATTCATCGCTACCATCACTACAATCAGCGTTACCGTCACACTGTGCATCCTCATCTATGCATTCACCATTTTCACATAAAAATCCTGTGCAAGTCTGACATCCTATGACAAATATGATATCTGTACAGTCATTTGACGAGCATTCTGCAGTCGTATTTGATGTTTGTATGGTATAAGATGCATTGTAATTTAGATATGAACATTCAGTTGAAACTTCTACCGTAGATCCAACACTGACCGTTATACAAACAAAACCTAATATATCTGTCTTTGCATTGGCATAAAAGCGGTGGTCTATACCAAAAACTCTGTAATAAAAAGAAACATGAAAGCAACTACAATAAAATACCTATTGGCGAATTTCTTTTGCTGTTGGATGGGTTTGGAAATAAAATAAAAATTTAAATAAAATAAAACAATAAAATAAGTATTGCTGTTACTACATTATTATTTTACCTTATTCAAACTTATTTTTATAAGAACAAAAGGATCACAAATAATAACTGTAACTACTACTATATTCCGTTATAACAATCTACAAAGATTATTGCCTAAAATAACTTAAAGACAATATTAACAGAAAGTCATTATAAGATTACATCTCAGATTCTGATTAAAAAATTGAAAATCATGTAAAAATCAATGAGGTATTAAAATATTAAAGTTAGTATTTACTCGACTGTTTGTAAAGGTATCGGTTGAGAACAGTTGACATCTTCGCATACTCTGACTGTTACACAGGTTGAATTTTCAATTAGAAAACCTCCTTGCCAAAATGACAAATGAGGAAATTCAGCAACCCAGTATAGTGCTTCATTACTTAAAACCACGTCTCCGTAACTATACGGTGACCATGCGCCTATTAAATGGTAAAGAAAATAAATGTAACATAACAATAACCCATAATGAATAATCTAGATCCAAGGGAATAAAAAATGAGTTGCAATGCCATTAAAAAAAATAATTAGGTTACACTACATATACAATACATCCAGCATTGGATTCCAAATTAACAACACTCAGAGTAATCGAACAGACCAAGGGTTAGTAATAAAAACTAATACACGATACAATTGCTTGTATAACATGAATGTACCGACAAGAGTACAGTTTGTGTGGGCTTTGAAAAAACCTGAAACAATTCAATTCATTTCAATTCAACGTAACCATTTATTTTCTTTCTTTCAATCAATAACAATAAAATAAGTGAATAAGGTATTACAAAAGTAAGTACGAGTTTTAAATAATACATTTCATGAATATAATACATAAACACAAGGTAAAGAACATTAATTCTAAACCTCCCGGTGATATACTGAAATTTTAATTAATTCATTTGAAACGATAAAGATGAGGAAATAAAATATATAGCCTATATAGACTATTTACACACATATATATATATATAAACAAATATGTTTTTCTTAACAAACAACGCAAACTGAGAATGTTACAAGTAACAATTGTTATTACATACACAATATCTTTCACAATATTACCTTTCCGTTTTTCAAAATACAAAGACTGAATTCTATCACCGGCTTTCACTGCATTAGATGTAATTGGTACTTTCACGGTTATCGGTTTAATAATAGCAATTACTTCGCCACTTTGAACGTCTGTTAATGTTAGTTCAATGATAACAACCGATGAAATAGAAATACCTAAATATAAGTTTTAAAAAGAGGAAATTTATTTATTAAATTAAATCGAATAAATTAAATAACACATTTATTTCTTAAATGAAAAAAAATATATATATTTTTATTATATATACAAAATATCATAATCCATTACATTTATATATTTCTTATTTTATCAATTTACTAATGCTAGAATGTTTCTTACCTCCAACATTTACCAACACTGGGATATTTTCGAATTGAGATGAGTCGGAAAGGTCTGGTACATTTACTGATATACTAATGTTTGTTCCATTAGGACTGTTAACGCTTCCTAAATATGACAAAAAATGAAAATTATTAGTTTGCTCCGTCTTATAGTAAGAGGGCCGGGCGAACAAAGGAGTAGGCTCACCGTACCGATGCAATGTAGGCCTACCGTAAGAAAACGATATTGAATTTTACAAACAATTGGTAACCAACAAGATACGCTACGTGTTTTTGCTGAACGTTAACTTGATATAGCTTTCTTAAAAAACAATTAAAATCTATAGTCTATATATTATTTTTAAACAAGAACTTCACAAAAAGATATTAAGATCAAAGCTACTAAATGTAGTAAATGCGGACTTGTGATGGGGAAACTAGGATTTAAGAATGAAATAAAATGTGGGTTGAAATTGTGTATTTTTGCAATACAAATAAATCTATCTCTACAATTCATAGTCTATCCAGAATTGAATATCCAACTTTCACTTTGTATTCATTCATTAAGTGAATATAACAATCATACTTATTTATTTGAGAGCAGTTAAATCAACATAATATAAATACATTTAAAATAGTTGTAAGTTATTTACCCGCTGGCAATTGAATGAAAACTGGTGATCCAGAAGCGGTTGTTACTATTATCTCTTGTGCTATCCCTTGGTCAACAAGTTTGATTGTTTGATCATTTTCTAACGGTATAAGTATAAATTCAATT
Source organism: Antedon mediterranea (assembly GCF_964355755.1). Classification (NCBI taxonomy): domain Eukaryota; kingdom Metazoa; phylum Echinodermata; class Crinoidea; order Comatulida; family Antedonidae; genus Antedon; species Antedon mediterranea. The sequence continues at coordinate 24,288,667 of NC_092675.1, forward strand.
GTAGGAAGATTAGAACTCATGCATTCGAGAGTTGACCATGCTTTACTCAGTTCTTGATACCCATGTACTCCTACATATATTACACCATTTGAATTTCCAGGAACATTAAACACATAATTTGAGCCTTCGTAAACAATAAATGATTTCCCGTCTCTGTGTTCCGTTGCTATGATAGTAAAATTAACTACACTTATCCAAGAAACTCCAGAAACACTAACGGTCGCAACAGATTCTAAGTGAAAACAGAATGAAAGGTGTCACTTAAGAATACATTGTAAATGGTCACTGCAAATAGTACATATTATATGAACATTCATTATTTGTTTTATATCACACCTACTGTTATGAAATAAACTTGTATTCAATTTATCCAACCTAACTCATTCACAAACTCTAGGCCGGAACTAGGTCATTTAAAAAGACTGCTATGGACGCAGAGTAGCATGTGCAGTTATAAACAGTGCGCACAATAAATTGGCTCTTCAGCAACCTAACGTGACAACAATTCTCAAAAAGGTTCACAAAAACCTCAATACAATTTAAAAATACATTGGTATTAGATTTTGTCCGTTAGGAAGAAGTAATACCAATCAACACACGTGCTGAGTATAATTAACCAATACATTTTTATGAATACACTGTTATGTGTGTTATAAAACAATATGTTTTGACTAGTTACAGTCAGTAATTGAATTAATCATGTTCTTTAGTAGGCCTATCGATTAGGCTTTGATAAAAAGATAAGCCATGCATATTTTGAAATAATTTATCGTTACATGATATTATTAATACCTGGATGCTCTAGTTCTAAACTGAATGAACACGAGGTTGAGTTCGTAGATACTGTTCGACACGTGACTGATTGAATGTCTGAATCCTTTTCAGACACATTGTTATTCCAGCAATATACTCGTGCATACTGTCCATCCTCTCCATATGCTACTGGACGTTGATATTTATTTAAATCATCACATGGTGCAGCCACTGATTCGGGGCAATACGGAATGAATGCATTGTTAACACAGTGATTTTCATCTTCTGCCCCATAACAATGAATGATATTATCACAAACATATGAAGATGGTATACATCCATCTGAACAAGGGAATTCTTCTTCTTTGCAATCTATTCACAAATTACAATAATATATTATGATATAGAAGAATTATTCATATCTGTTTAAGAATTAACACATAATGCTATTGTAATTATACATATATATGTAATATAATGGTGAATAATAAATATAACTAAGTCTAAAATCGTCGATACATTTCTATCTGTATAGCCTAAAAATAGATGAGTTTATAAAGAAAACTATATTTTTTTTAAAGAAATAAAGCAATGTATAGAATGTCAATATCAACGAAAGAATATCCATTTTCTTTGTATTCATATTGTTGACTACGAGAAAATCGTATACTTTCAATAGAAAAAAGTGATCAGATGCATTAAAATAACAGAAAATAGATGGATAATATATAATACAGAAGATTATTCAAGTCACTATAAAGACGGTCGAAGTTTTCCGGAACCATATGTACTCCCGTTTCCGTAAGCAAAATTAATCCTCAGATAGGATCGCGACATGTCACCCGTGATATAAGGAATGGGGTTCAGTGTGTATTGGTATGAATATGAATCGGCAAAAAAGAAACTCTTAATCAGATCAAGATATTCCTTAAGTGTTTTACCACAATTCGTTTCGTCACTGTCATCAATGCAATTCAAAACACCATTACATCTTTCCCAGAATGGAATGCATTCGCCACTGGTACAATTAAATTCGTTGAAATCACACACTGAAAAATAAAAAATAACATTATTAACAATTAATCCATTATTGTATAAATAATTCATGTTTATGAGTCAAAATATTGCCTTTTAAATTTAACGAGGCGGTAAAAGGACATTTTGATATAAATTTAAAAAAATATATTCTTCACATTCAACAAATACAACAGATAAACTATTGTTTTTATATTTTTTTATTAATAGACATTACCGCTGCAGTCTTGTTCATCTCGCTTATTATCGCAATCATAATTTCCATCACAGAACCAACATAATGGAACAGTTTGTTGGCTTTCACCCAAACAGCTGAATAATTCTAATTAAAGAAAAACGTTATACAAGTCAATTTTAAGTTACAACAAAATTAACTTTACTAATACTTTAAACATGAATTATACATGCAATGATTCAAGTATACATTATATGTATACACTTGGTATTTTGCATCCTCAATAATAATATGTAAACTTAATTTAAAAGTGAAGAACCATTGTTCAAAGGTGTGCATGATATTGTAACAGTTTAACACATTTAGCCTACCGTCTTTGTTAACTGCCCAAATACGAGCTTGAAAATTATCCTGTGGACTTGAAACGTTGCTACTAAATGAAATGCGTAATCGATTATTAACAGATGATAAACTCGGAGGGTGGATGCTATTAAAAATGAATACAGAGTCACTGCTGTTATCTGGAGACAAATCAATTGTAACTTTGGCACAACAATCTTCTAAGTGGAACTCGGTAAAATAGAGAAATACAACTTGACCATATCGCGCGATAATATCCCAAGAACACTGTCGATCGTACGGGTAAGGGTTTGGGAAAACAGGAATGAGGAATTCCAGTACTCCATTATATTCCAAAAAGTGTTCAGTTGCACCACATGCTACAATAACAATATTAGAAAAATAATCATTAGAAATATTATATTATATATATTATCATGTCAAAAATCATTAAAGAATATAGAAAATGTCAATAAACATAATATAAAAGATAGGCCTATAGCTAGATTATTTACATATATTGTGTAAATGGCACCTGGAATGGTTAATTGTATTGGTGTAAACCTAGGTCCACTATCAGAATACACTCTATAATACTAAATAAATGTGTATAAAAATAGTTATTAAAGTAGTTCACATGTTTTTACGCGGATTGTTTTAATGTAAAAATCGTTATAAATAAAACTGATGGCAATACTTACTATGTTGTTGTATTGTGTCTTTAATGAAATCTGTAAATCGTGACACTCTAGCATATACACCAGGTCTATTTGGTCGAGCACAACCTACTCCCCAGCTTACGACACCAACAAGATCCCATGTATCGTCCTCCGATCGGCACATCAAAGGGCCACCACTATCACCCTATCATAAGTAATGAGAAAAAAATAATTACAATAACAAAACATAATAAAATTCCATGAAATAGCGGTAATAATTAACGTTTCCGTAAAATGATAATAAATAATTAGAGTATACATTATATATCATAATATCAATATGTTAGCTGTTTTTAAGTTAAGGCAAACGATTTTAACTTACCTGGCATGAATCTACTCCACCTTCCAAATAACCAGCACACACCATGTTTTCCGTAATCGTGTTGTAACTGTCTAAAAGGTCACCACAGTCGTCATTGCTCAGTAGTTGAACAGTTGCATCTTGTAATTCATTTGAAGATGCCCCTTTTTTAGAACATAGATAATTAGTTCGTGAGTGTTTTTTGTTTTTGCTTTTTTTTTGTTATGAATTTATGATGATTGTGAACGTTAGCCAAAACACATACACTCACTTATCGTGACTATATTATGCGCCGAAACGGGTTTGTTCACTCGTGAATTATTTTCGCACTAAAATCGTACCAACGTCCAAGCTAACTAGTAGGTCTATATTATGTACTTTGATATTATTTGAATTAATTTTTACATGATTTGATATCTTCTAAAAGAAATGGAAGTTGAGCTCGATTGGCATTTACTTGCCCATTTCTCTCCTTTCTTTTTTGTCCATATCTCACTCTGTTATACAATATGTCTACTATATTTTCTTATGGATGCATTAACAAATCTCAGTTACTTAGTTACATATTGCTGTTTCAGTTCTATTTATTATATCTTTAAAAGACTAATAGTGAATATTTAGCTTAAAATAGATCAAACACTTCTTCTACGTCTAGAAACACATTTCCATCGTTCGTAACTCACCATATTCTGACAAATCACCCCATCCTGCTATTTTACAAAATGTACCCGGTGGATACTGCTTGTCACCATAACAGATTGGCTGAACAAATTGGTTAAATTCTATCGGTGAATCGAACTTAAGTAATGCGATGTCATTATCATAGTATGAACTATGATAATCTGGATGACCAATAGCAGAAACTTCCACACTAATTTTAAAAACTGATGACGATTCGTCCAATAATGTTATACCAGCCACTAAAGTATATATAGGACCACTGAAATATTGAAATTATGTATTATGTTTATTTCTCTTTTTAAAATTTCATTAATACAAAAAAAAAATATTCTGGGTCCTGAGAAGCACAATTATCCCAAATTCCTAATAATTATTGTAAATATTATACGAACTAAACAAAATTTCCTTTCATGATCAAAAGTGTCTAAAATATTTAATAAAGTAAAGTATACTAGACCAACACTATAACACGTTAACATAATGTGTAGTAAACACGCTACCGTAGAATGTTTAAACATTCCAATAAGAAATGAAGAAGAAGAAGATAATAAGGAATCACGTGACGATGTATGTCTACTTACAGGCAGTGAGCAGCAGTTATCGCCCATTGGTCGTTTATTATAGTTGCACCACAATTATGGCCGCCGTAATATGATAATGAACTTATCCATGGCCATTCTCTTGGAAGTGAATCTTGACCACCAACAATTCGAAGGAAGCTTTCTGTGTGTTGCTGGCGTCCACATTCAAAATTGGATGCTAACATAATTCAAATTTATTTGAAAAATTAATATAATAACTTTTAAATAAAAACGCTTGAATAAACTAGCTATAACCGTAATTAATTTAAACCATAGCTTGGTTTAGCTGGAGCATGATGGAACACTACTACGAACAAAATACGTCCTTCATTTACTTTTTTTCAAGGCATTGTTGACAACATACGCCATATTGATACTGCACAGTATTTATTGCGACCGGTTTATGAAAGCAAAATAACCTACAATCATAACAGCCAATCTCATCCCACCAATCACCACAGTCGTTATTTCCATCGCAGAATACAGAATCCCCGTTATGTAAACACAAACCGTTGCTACATCTTGTTGAGTTGCATTCTATAATCATAAAAGTGTGTACATTTAAAATAACTGTTATATATAATATGTGGTATGCGTCTAAAATGTTTGTTTGACTAAATTAGCTATAATGAACACTTCGTAGGACTACTTCATAAAACATAAAGGGTTCCGAATGACTCGATTGGTACCGATTTTAAGTATGGATCTATCAAATTCATAGATTTGTATTTGATCATTTTCTACTCTCTTCTGGGCAATAGGGAACTTTTGATTTACGACTAACGACCTTAAAATTAATAAAAGCATACCGCAAGAAGATGGTTCATCAGATAAATCTTTGCAATCTATTTTTCCATTACATACGTAATCTTCTGAAATTACATCACCATTTTCGCATACAAAATATTCTGTAAAAAAATATATCCCTTTTTGTAGACCATGTTCGATGCTGCGGCTGCAATTTATTTAACCTATAATTATTAAGTTAGCTTATAAAAATTAATAGTACCTGCAATACTATTTTACTGAACAAAAATAATGATAAAAATCATAAATAATTGTCAACTAATGACATTGAGAGATAAATGTTGAATTACTTTTACCTTCATTCACATATAAATCAATAAATTCTGCAAATCTGTCTACTCGTGTGTATCTTGCAAGTCGTTCAAATTCGCATGCATAGTCAGGTTCAATTAAAAGGCCAGCAATAAACCAGGTACTATCTTTTCTACACATCAATGGACCTGGCTATAAATATCAATTTAGTTCCATTAAAATTAATCAATTCTTTAAAAAGTCCTTGTTTGTTGTCAATGCATTGAATTAAAAATAAAGTGAATCTGGTTCACCAGCAAAACTGGTTCAGCCGGTTTTGCTGAATAATATATCCCGAATTTAAAACTCAAATTAATATTTTTTATCAATATTTTTATTTCAATTAGACATTGGTATCAATATACTGATAACACCAAAGATTGAACAATGTTGATTTAAGGCATTTACAGTCAAATACTAGGATGTACAAAAGAGATTTTAAAAATAGTATGAACAAATTGTATAGAAAAAAAATTACAATTTCTATGTATTTAATTAAAAAAACTCACTTGACAACGGTCACGTTCAAATTCTTCCTCATTTGCACAGAGTGTACTATTTGAAACATCTGAATTATACCAATAATTGTCACATACAGTTTGGTTTACAATTGACACCTTGATTTCTTGCATTATATCTGTTGTCGAACCTGAAAAATGTTAGTATATTGTCTTACTGTTAAATATATTTTTGAGTGTTAACATAGATATTTTTAGCATAAAGAACGACTTACGAAAGAAAGACAGAAGAATAATACAAAAAATATTTCTATTCTACAAAGGATCAGTTTATGGAATAATCTAAACATAAACAAAACTCACCCCCTAACCTAATTCAAATGATGGCTGACGGGACTAAGATAAACAATTTGGGATTAAAGCCTCTCACAATTAGATATAATTATTATTTTACAGAACTTCCAAATATGCATATAAGACGTTTTCTTATTGTATCTGTATGTTTATTGTACGTGTATTTATCAAAAATGTTCATACAATTAATAAAGTGAATGAGTGAGTGGTGGCCGAGCGGTTAAGTGAGTGAGTAGTGAGTGAGTGGTGAGTGAGTGGTGGCCGAGCGGTTAAGAAAGTGGAACCGTAATTACGTAGTCATAACATCGGCAAGGGTATAGCAATTATACAGCTATTTGTTTGCTATTATTTGCTATATTATTGCTGGATCAGTATAGCAATTACACAGCTATTTGTTTGCTATTAATTGGTATTATTGCTGTATCAGGTATAGCAACTATAGCAGCTATAGCTGAGGTTTCAGGCAAGTGACCAATGTGTCACAGTAGGATAGTGATAGAACAGCAATAGCAATTACACAGCTATTTGTTTGCTATTATTTGCTGTTATTGCTGTATCAGGTATAGCAATTACACAGCTATTTGTTTGCTATTATTTGCTATTTTTTGCAATTACACAGCTATTTGTTTGCTATTATTTGCTATTATTGCTGTATCAGGTATAGCAATTACACAGCTATTTGTTTGCTATTATTGCTGTATCAGGTATAGCAATTATACAGCTATTTGTTTGCTATTAGTTGTTATTTTTGCAATATACACAGCTATTTGTTTGTTATTAATTGCTATTATTGCTGTATCAGGTATAGAAATTATACAGCTATTTGTTTGCTATTATTTGCTATTATTGCTGTATCAGGTATAGCAATTACACAGCTATTTGTTTGCTAATTATTTGCTATTATTGCTGTATCAGGTATAGCAATTACACAGCTATTTGTTTGCTATTATTTGCTATTATTGCTGTATCAGGTATAGCAATTACACAGCTATTTGTTTGCTATTATTTGCTATTATTGTTGTATCAGGTATAGCAATTACACAGCTATTAATTTGCTATTATTTGCTATTATTGCTGTATCAGGTATAGCAATTACACAGCTATTTGTTTGTTATTATTTGCTATTATTGCTGTAAAAGGTATAGCAATTACACAGCTATTTGTTTGCTATTAATTGTTATTATTGCTGTATCATGTATAGCAATTACACAGCTATTTGTTTGCTATTAATTGCTATTATTGCTGTATCAGGTATAGCATTTACACAGCTATTTGTTTGCTATTTATTTATTTAGTGGGGTTCTGGTGGTAGTCTTCAGTGTACACATATGTATCTCATGTGCACATTAAAGAACCTAGTACATCTTTCGAGACGAGTAGGGGGTGAGTAGGGGGTGAGTAGGGGGTTACCCCGGTGTACTAGTCCACACAAACACAGCCAATGTCACACACAGCCACTGTGCAATTGGAACTGGACCATTTTATAGAGGTGGCACCTGTTGGTCCAGATTCTTCACTAACAGAGTTAGTGAGAAGTTAAAAAAAAAATAAACTGTTTATCAAGAAATAAAATTGAGATACTATAGTCAACATACATAACTCCGCTTATAATACATTTTCTATTTAGACAAGGTATAATGTGAACAGTATAATAATAACATACCACCGACGTAAACATTTCCCCATCCGGCACTCACACATTCAGTCCCAGCTTCAAATTCCTCGCCATAACATGCGGGTTGTATAAATGCACTATAATTCACTGGTCTTGCCAGCTGTACCAAAGCAATGTTATTGTTTGTTGTAGATGACGAACTATATTCTGGATGTGGATATATTTCAGCTATATCTATCTCTTCAAGAAACACCGTTTTCTCAAATCTATCGACCGCACCAAGTCTGACAGAATAGTAGCTATATCTGTAATTTAAATATAATAACAGTTCTAAATAAAATGCATTTTTTTAGTATGCGTACCATTAACTATTATATGATAATGCTGTTAAATAATTTAAATATATGGCTGGTATTTCAATCGTAAAATGAAGTGTGTGGTCAACAAACAGTTTTATAGTTTATACATTTTTTATAGATTATAGAAAAAGATTAATTTTGATTGTAATAGATCACATTAATAGGTTGTTAATCATTAAATATAAACCATCAGAATGACCATGAAGTGAGCACCGTAATTTAACAATGTTAAATATAATTATTCTTACACACAACTAGCTGAAGCCAAAACCCATGTTTCATTTATTAACACTCCTGTGCATTTATAGGAACCGTAATACTCAATTGCTACTATCCATGGCCACTTTCCCGGAGCTGCATACTTATCGCCAATAGGTTGATTATCTCCAGATCCAGATAACAATGGCTGTAATCCACATTCCTCATCATTATCTATCACATCAAAATGATTATCATTATTATTTTAATTGACTTCAATGGTTTTGCCTGTGAATTTATTTATTTATTTCAAAAATGTTTAACAAAGGTGGTACATCCAGCCGAGCTATTCATTAGAGATCCACAGAAAAATACGGTATGACAAGACAATGACTTATATATATATATAAATATAAAAAAGTTGACAGTTGAAATATTAAAATACCAATTAACTATATATAACAAATAATAAGATTTTTTTTAAAGGAATTTAAGATTAAATATAAATTAAAATTAATTAATTGAATGTTCAAATGTACACAATATTTCAATATCGGTAAACACAGATATGATAATGTAGCAGGTCATGCTAAACTTCAAATTTGAATCTTACCTTCCCAACAATCCAATTCATCTGACCAATCACCACAGCTGTTTATTCTATCACATCGACTGGTATTTGAAACACACACTTCGTTGTTACATATGTAATCATCACCAGTACAATCTGCATAAAAGAAACATGTATTACAATTTCTGTTTTATACATTTAAAGTAACAAAAATTATACTTTCTGTAAAATAAAAACTAAATCCCACATACTGCATGACTGTAGTTCATCTGAATAGTCTTGGCAATCCACATGTCCATCACACACGTTAGCCAATGATATTATCATACCATCACATATGAAATGCTCTATTAAGAAAAAACGGTGAAAACAATGGCTACAAAGCTGATGTTTAATTAAGTTAATTGTTTTACGTAATGCAAGTAGTAATAAAAACATTGTCACATCTGAAATTCTCTATTAAGAAAAACAAAACAAACGCTACTTAAACAAAAAATGCTTTCAAATATAATGTAATAATAATAACAGTGAAAGCGATAGATTGGTGGTGCAAATGACACGATAAAGCCAATTGATAAGTAGTAATGATTACAGTTTACTATAGCACTATAACAGGAGGCAGAGCTATCTAGATCAAAGGCTTTATCTGTAGTTGGGATGCGATCATTTCTCCCATCTCGTGATTATTTTACCTACTTTTAGCCAATTGGCTTTCTTGAATCAAAGAGCAGTTGACTAGGTTACACATACACATATTATCTCAACTGAGGTCACTTTGTCGAACTGCTGAAAAGGTGCTTATCTGTCTATCCACAGAGACAATGGATGAATAGAACCAGTAACCCTATACCGGGGTAAACCCCTAATATTCCAGTTCTGTAAAAGGCACACGAGCCAAATGTGTACGCTGGACCTAAAGTTTTAAGTACTTGTCTTAGAAGACTTGTTCTACAACCAGAACTTAGTCAAGAACCTGTGTCGATTTTAATATGGATATAGTTTGCCGCACCCTTGCCTTTACAGCATTCGCCCACCAGGTTCGATAAATCAGTTCTATTAAAATTAACATTATAAAATTAAAAAAACCCGTTTTATTACATACCGGTATCACTAATATAAATATCATCTATCGCAATATCTCCGGTATATGAACTTCCCGAAATTCCTTCGAATACGATGTAGTTGTTATAACCAGATTGTGAGAATTGTACTACACCAAGTCGCCATAAATTCCCTTGGTTACCATTTCTTGACCATAACAATTCTTCACTCAAGTAAGATTTTCTATAAACGTTGAGAGTTCTAATAGTACTTCCATACATATGGTAGTAAAAGGATAAAAATACATTTTGACTTGGTGGTAGCAATGGACTTCTAAGGCGAGCTGTCAATCCAGAACCAATGGGTGATGTTTCAATATAGACATAATAATCAGCTGTGTAAATAGAAATAAAAACAGTCACAACGGTGATTATACATTGTATGACTGTACAGATCGGTGCATTTTGCAGTAAAAATGTATATAAAAATAATTAGGAAAGTAATACTGTCTAGTCCTAAGCGAACTGACATTCCATAACGTATGGGCACTTATGATTCAGTTTACATAAGGCCTACGTAGTAATCGAAACAAATAGTTATATAGTAAAAAATAAATACAATTAAAATAATAACTAAACAAAAATTATTTACTGTTTTTGAGAAATTTCTATATTTATATGTTTTAGATACGAGTGTATTATTGCTGGCAATGGGTATAGTTTAGAATAATAAAACCATTCTCTTATAGCACAAATTATTTAAAATTCAGTACATTTTAGAATTTTCTATTTAAAAAAGATTTGAAACTTGAATTTATTTGATATACAGTCTTACTATTAAACCATTTTTATGTAGAAATACCGCTACCTGAAAATAAAGGTCTAACAGTATTGAATATTCTGTGACTTACATAGTTGCATAGACTTTGAACATACGATATTCAATTTGTTTTGTCCATCACGACAGTGGTAGAGCTTTAATTCTCATTAATTTAAACATCATTAAATGGCGTGTACACTGATCTTTTGAGAATGAATTCCAAACTTTAGATATATATTATGTTTATTCATAGTCCTACAAACCCACCTTCATATCCTGAATGACCGTTTGTCGGTCCAGTGTTAGATGATGGTGTAGAGCCAGCCCTCCGTGTCCAATCAAAATCATCATCATTTTCTTGAGTCCAACCATCAAAATCAGTCTGGAAATCTGTCTTTATATCAATGTTAACTGCAAAGAAGAAGTTATTTATTAATAAATGACGCAAACCAGTATTAGCAACATGATTAACCAATTCAATACTTATTATAACGTAGTCAAAAACACAGTTTTATTATTTTAACTTTGGGAGCGTTGACGTTTACATAATGTAAAAAGAAAGTTATTTACTTTGTAAATTGTTGTCAGTAGGCACATTATAGTGTGCATACTGTGCAATAGGAACATTTAAAATAACCTCCAACTTAATTATTTTTTTAAACTTCTAAAACTAATCCTTAAATATATTACAAGCCAAACAATACAGCTTGTTTATCTATCAAGACATATTATAAAGAGCCTACAGATAAAGACCTCTTTGATGGAGGTAATATATCTAAGTTCATATTATTGTGGATATATAGTGCTGCAATTTATTTAAAAGTTTGTTCCATATTTGTATGGCTCGGTATATTGTTTACTCTGACTCTACGCTGGCTTAAAACATGTTGTACTTTGACTAAATGTTCAATATGAGTGTAGACAATCTTCCAGTCAATAAATGTATACCACCATACTTTTCCCTGATGACATTTATAATTGTTGAGTTTTCATAGGTGATTTTATGTTGTAAAATCGGATTTTGATTTCTCTTTTGTTTAGTTAAGTTCTTTTTCTTGCAGTTCAATTTTATTATAAGAACTTGAAAAAGAATAATATGAAGTAAAATTAATATTAAAATTGTTGTAACATGTGGAAATATTGAATCATAACTTTCCTAAGAAACAAATTAGGTACGGATGAATACTTCACAATAATAAGTTAAGATCAATAAGTGTCATTTTTTATACTAAATATATGATCCGTTATGCAAAAAAAAAACAAGTGGTAGCAGCAGGCAGGCCTAGTTTAGCATAAAAAGCAGACGTGGTATTAAAGCCAAAATTAGATGTTGCAACATTGTCGTATGAATTATCTCTATGGTTATTATATTTACAAATATATTGTTTAATTACTACCTTGTGGATCAAGCGCTGTTACTGTTGCGTTAAATCCTTTATCCGTTATACTACCATCTGTAGTGAAATTTATCCACATTAGGTTGTTATAGGACACTACATCATAATAATATGTGCCTGTAAAATTAATTTCATAGCTATTTTCTGTAAAGCCAATTAACACAGCATCATAGGGCTGCAGTTGAAAGTCGGTGAACTCAAGGCGAATGACCATGTCCGATGTGGTGTTTACCATCCATAGACAACTTAAGGTGTTGTAGTAGTTATTCGGATAATTTGGAGACCAAAAAGAATATGAAACGTTTTTATCTTCAAGAGTTATTTGAGTAACATCACATTCTGTATAAATAACAAATAAATATATTCATTTTACTTTACCGAAATTACTATGTTGTGGTTTCTTCTTTCTTTAAAACAGAGTTGATATCAAAAACATAAAATATGGAGTAGTAGCAACCATGAACGACGTACGTACTTTTTGATTTGCACGTCCATTATGTCTACTTATATCGTAGAAAGTCATGTTTATGATTTCCGCATGCGCAAGTTTCGATTAAGACGTTAACTGCTAAATTTGAGAACATGTTTAGTAACATTTTGCCATTCTCTATTTCACTGAGATACGAGTACTAGACGCACATACGGGAAATTATTATTCTGTATTATATAACACCTAAATAAATTCCTATCATTTGATTGGACGATTGTGGGTCACATGGCGTGCAATAGTACGCACTATTAAACGATCGTTTAATATTAATTTTTTGTGTACAAAGAAAAAAATCTGTTAGCGTTTGGATTTATATTTTTTTTATTCTATTGCTTTTGAAATACAACAGCGCCACCTATTTTGTATTTTCGTCGTCAATGTTATTGTTATGACTGCGATGGAGTACATTTTTGGAGAGATATATATGTACTAATTTAGAACAAAAAGGCATTTAAATTAGAGAGACACATTTAACACAGTATATAATATCCCAGATACGCCCGCGTGCGGAATATAAAAGCAGTTTAATTTAAAGGAAGTCTCGCATTAATAAAAAGTGACTATGCATCTTTAAATCACAAACAAATCATCTTACCAATGACACAGTTTACTTCATCTTCACCGTTTGGACATTCACTGTTACCACTACAAACAAGCGATTCTTCTAAACATGTTCCATCTTGACAATAGAAGTCGCAATCTAAATAAAAAACTTTGCTGAATTATAGTTTATAAAAAGATCATTCACACTAAATAATAGAAATGCCGTGGAGTCGGTATAGAATAACATTAAATAACAACCATGTATAATAAACTTATAATAATGAAAGCAATTTCTATCAGTTACTTTTTTCATCTAGGTAATTTCCATTTTACGTCATCTAGTTTACGCTACATTATATCACATACCACATCTTCATGTTTTAACCGGTTGCTACCAAGGCTTCGAGAAATTAATAAATGTGTTTTGTTTACTATTACTTATGTTATATAGATACGCTTTCATTGTATGTTTTGTACATGATAATACATTTAATCTGAGTCTGAATCTGAATTATAAATTGGACAATTTTATTCACAGCCTTATTGATGTACCTACCTCCAATATAAATATTATCAATTGCAATATCCCCATAATAACCACCGGAAATGCCTTCGAATACGATGTAATTGCCTCGATCACCAGTGTGTCTAAATTTGACAACATCATTAAACCATGTATTTCCCTGGTTACCATATCTTGACCATAAAAGTGTGTCGCCCAAGCCTGATGTGCTGTAAACATTCAGAGTTCCAATAGTAATTCCGTACATGTGGTAGTAAAAGGATAATGTTAAATTTTGTTTTTGGGGTAGCGATGGACTTCTCAGGCGAGCTGCACTTCCATAACTGGTAGAAAATGTTTCAATATACACATAATAATCATCTGTGTGTGTGGAAAACAAACAAAATTCAATATTAATAGTATACAAATGATGAATGGTTAGGACTTAAGCTATCTGTCTACACTATCACACTAGTTTGACAAAACAAGTGTGATGTGCCCAAATATGGTAGTCATATACCCAAATAGTGATCATTATAATCGTGTCCATATATTGGCACATCTATTTTTTTAAACCATAAAGTTCGATAGTGTTGACAGAGATTTATGTTGAATATGGAGAAATAATAATAATGAGTTTTGTTACATGTCGTTAATCCTTCCAGCATATTATCAATACAATACATACAATACCAGCTTTCTGAGCTTTAGACACTTTAGATAGACACATTATTTAATGTCAACAAGTTTGGCTTTGGAATTACAATCCAAATTCAAATAAATTATTAATTGGTACAGACACAGAATCTGTTACAGAAACAAAATGGAGACAATAATGTCACTATCTGCTATTATATTTATATTACTCGTATACATAATGACAAATAATGAGAAGACATAATGTAAAGGCACCATACTTCACAAGATGAGATTATTGTTTTTAAAACTAAAGGTTGATTGGTTCCAATTAACGAAATACCACTTTTTAAGATAGCATGGACAAAAATTCCAGTACAACTGTTACGTTACAAATCATAGAAACGTATACTGTATGTACCATTTTAAAATTAGAAATTAGACACTACTAATAAAATTGTATTTTGTAGAAATATTTTGCTTAACAAAACTAAACTTTTATTTACATTACCCCATAAACTTACTAAAATACCCCGAGGGGCCGTTTGTCGGTCCAGTGTAATAGTTTGGTGTAGAGCCAGTCCTCCGTGTCCAATCAAAATTATCATCATATTCTTGATACCAACCATCAAAACCAGCTTGGAAATCGGTTGTTATATAATTGTTAACTGCAAAAAAAAAGTATTTTATTCATGAGTTCACTATAGAGCAAACACTGTATTAGCTACATGATTAAC
Organism: Antedon mediterranea; assembly: GCF_964355755.1. Taxonomy (NCBI): domain Eukaryota; kingdom Metazoa; phylum Echinodermata; class Crinoidea; order Comatulida; family Antedonidae; genus Antedon; species Antedon mediterranea. The sequence continues at coordinate 24,304,069 of NC_092675.1, forward strand.
CAATATTAATTAAACATTTTGAATACGTTATAACGTAATAGTAACATATTCATCAATCACATACATTGAGAGCATACATTCAGTACCCATACAATAGGCATACTTCATGAGCGAATTCAGGTTATACTAAACCTGAAGCCAACCTGCTTTTTTAAAGATTTTATCAGGTAACAAACTGTTTCTTTATACATTTTTTGATCAAAGTGAATAACTTTAATATGACATGCCTTTTAAAAAAATGTTTAAAATAATTTTGTTTATGGGGAAGATAATATAATTATCTTTAACACTCAAAGGCTCACCTAATTGTCGATCAACTGCTGTTACTGTTGCATAAAATCCTGTATCCGTTATACTACCATCTGTAGTAAAATTTATCCACATTACGTTATCATATGACAATATATCGTAATAGTATGTGCCTGTAAAACTTGTTTCATAGCTATTTTCTGTAAAGCCAACACGCACAACATCATAGGCCTGAAGTTGAAAGTCGGTGAACTCAAGACGAATGATCATGTCCGACGTGGTGTTTACAATCCATTGACAATCTAATTTGTTGTAGTAATTATTCGGATAATTTGGAGACCAAAATGAATACGAAAGGTTTTTATTTTCAAGAGATATTTGAGTAACACCACATTCTGTAAAAACAAACAAAATTAATAAATGCATTTTACCGATATTGCCATGTTGTACTTAATGTTTTTTTAATGTTTTCTTCACTATGTTGACAAATATTGCATGATGTAATTTTATGATTTGCGCATGCGCAAGTCGATTAACACGCCAGCTGCCAACAACGTAAGATACGAGTAGACGTATGACCTCCCAACACTGCAAAAGTTTATTACTAATTCTTCGTGCGTAATAAATGCCTGTATGCAAAAATGTTATATAATTAATAGAGACTAATCCTCTCAGTTTCAAAACTTATATATGGTAAAAAAAGGAAACAAATTGTATATATGTACACAACCATTGATTGATTTTAGTACAAGCTATGCAAGTGTCCTATGCATGTAAAAAAATGTTCCAGAATATAACCAATCCAATGCATCTTTAAATCACCAACAAAAATAATTCAGATAGGATCTTACCAATGACGCAGTTTACTTCATCGTCACCATTTGGACATTCACTTTTACCATTACAAACAAGCGATTCATCTAAACATGTTCCATCATGACAATAGAAGTCGCAATCTAATTAAAAAGCAATACATAAATAATCTTAATTTCGGTTGAAATTAACCAATTACAGTTTTAACTGTGATATATAATGATTTTATGTTTAGTAAAATTACATATTATAGTTCTTCGAGCTGATCCGATTTCATTGTACAGTATGTTTTTAGATGTATATATAATTTAATTTGAATCTGAAAACTACCTACCCCCAATATAAATACTATCAATTGCAATATCTCCAGTATATGAACTTCCCGAAACGCCTTCGAATACAATGTAATTGTCTTCATCACCAGTGTGTCTAAATTTGATAATACCATTAAGCCAAAAATTTCCCTGGTTACCATATCTTGACCATAAAAGTGTGTCGCCCAAGTCCGATGTGCTGTAAACATTCAGAGTTCCAATAGTATTTCCGTACATGTGGTAGTAAAAGGATAATGTTAGATTTCGACTTGGTGGTAGCAATGGACTTCTTAGGCGAGCTGCCATTCCATAATTGGTATATGATGTTTCAATATAGACATAATAATCAGCTGTATATTTAGAAAACAAATAAAAAAAGTTAATATTAATAGTATACAAAATGATGAACATTTTTAAGTTAATGAAAAATAATAATTTCCATTTAGCATAATATAAATACATTATATACATACAATACCAGCTTTACTAGATTTACCAGAGCTTTAGTCACTTTAGATAGATGCTTTATCGTTAAATGTCTCAACAAGTTTGGCTTTGGAATTCCAATCCAAATAAATTAAATTGTTATATACAGACACAAAATGTGTTTTAGATACAAAATGGAATGTGGGATGAGATTAGGAAATCGGCTATTTTATTTATATTACTCGTATAAATAATGGAAAATAATATAATAAGTAATCCACAATGTAAAAGCAACGTACTGCACACGATGAGATTAGTTTAAGTGTTTTAAATCATAAAAAAAGGAAACATTTAAAAACTTATTTATTTAGTAGAAATGTTTTAAATACATGCAATGGTAGCAATATAATAATGGCAAATAATAAGTAATCCACAATGTAAAGGCACCGTGCTGCACAAGATTAGTTGAAGTGTTTTAAATCATAAAAAAAAGGAAGCATTTCAAAACTTATTTATTTAGTAGAAATATTTTAGCTCAACTAAACTTTTATTGACATTACCCGACAAACTTACAAAATTCCCCAGAAGGACCGTTTGTTGGTCCAGTGTTATATGATGGCGTAGAGCCAGACCTCCGTGACCAATCAAAATCATCACCCATTTCTTGATACCAACCATCAAAACCAGTTTGGAAATTTGTTGTTATATAAGTGTTAACTGCAAGAAAAAGTTATAGTTTATTCATGCGTTGCACTACTAGAGAAAACCAAGTATTAGCTAAATGATTAACCAAAAATGTTGTTATTTAATAACAACATTTCGCATACGTTATACCGTACTAGTAACACTTGTTTTAATTTTAAACCGTTAAAAGCGTTTCATCGATATTTAAAAGTAACTTAAGCATATAGTTTAACGTCGACTGGAAAACAACCATAAACTAATCCTTATGACATAATGTAATTCTTTAAAATAAATGAAAATGTCAGTGCTAAAGCGTGGATTTCAAAATTGGAAATATTACAAGTCATCAAACACATTTCTTAAGAGCATAGATTCAGTAACCATAAAAAGGCCTAATTCATAAGCAAATTATGGTTAAATTATTTTTACTTTAAATTATGATTTTTATAAGGAAAACAAACTTTTTTTTCGATCAAATTTTTGATCAAAATGAATAACATTTATGTGTCTTTAAAATGACCTATTTAACAAAAAAAATATAATACACCAACAGAACAGCTTACCTGATTGTAGATCAACTGCTGTTACTGTCGCATAGAATCCTCTATTCGTTAAACTATGATCTGTAGTAAAATTTATCCACATTACGTTATCGTAGGACAATATATCGTAATAGTATGTGCCTGTAAAACTGATTCCATAGCTATTTTCTGTAACGCCAATAAACAAAACATCATAGGGCTGAAGTTGAAAGTCGGTGAACTCAAGACGAATGACCATGTCCGATGTGGTATTTACAATCCATAGACAATCTAAATTGTTGAAGTAATTATTCGGATAATTTGGAGACCACAATGAATATGGAAGGTTTTCAGTTTCTAGAGATATTTGAGTAACATCACAAACTGTAAAAAAAACAAAAAAACAAATACATTATTACTATTATTGCCATGTTGCATATAATCTTTTACAAAAACAATTTAACTAGATTTGAACTCGTCACAAATTCTGGATGTGGACATAAAGATAATACTATATCCTAGATACGTCACGGGGCCGGAATATATAAGAACTCAACTGTTTCAATTCGAAATACGTCTAATTAAAACAAAAGTAACTATGCATCTTATCACAAGAAAACAGCATCTTATCACAAGAAAACAGGATCTTACCAATGACACAATTTAGTCCATTACCATTTGGATATCCATTGTTACCATTGCAAACATGCGATTTTTATATCTATTCGTGCTAGTATACTACTATTTATTTTTAAATATTTACCAATTGTTATACTCTCAACCCCGCTGTGGGTGTTGTATTTAAAAATAAAGGTGGGTGTTGTATTTAAAAATAAAGGTGGGTGTTGTATTTAAAAATAAAGGTACGTTTTGTTTAATAACAAGTTACAATCAACAACTTACCATATGGAACAACTGCTGTTACCGTTGCATAGAATCCTCTATATGCTATATTAAAATCTGTGGTGAACTTTATCCACATTACGTTGTTGTAGGACACTACATCATAATAATATGTGCCTGTAAAACTAATTTCATAGTTATTTTCTGTAAAGCCAATAAACAAAATGTCATCATAGGTCTGAAGTTGAAAGTCGATGATCTCAAGACGAATGACCATGTCCGATGTGGTGTTTACAATCCATAGACAATCTAAATTGTTGTAGTAATTATTCGGATAATTTGGAGACCAAAATGAATATGAACGGTTTTCATTTTCAAGAGATATTTGAGTAACATCACAAACTGTAAAAACAAAACATAACAAAATAAACAAATACATTTTTACTATTATTGTCATGTTGCATATAATCTTTTACTAAAACAATGTTAACTAGATTTGAACTCGTCATGAGTTAGTTATCCGCACGACAAACGCCACATGCACGCACGTTAAAAAATGCGCACAGAAAAAGATGATGATTTTATGACCTATAATAATAGGTAATTATTTGACATACAAAACTGCCATGAATCGTGCAGAAAATTGATATTTACTACAATCAATTAGCCAGTTTGAGCATGGTGAAAAAATGTTGTTCTTTGTTGCTGGACTAATCATTTACACACAAAAAAGCCACGGTCAATTGACTGTTTGTATATTATGGTGTGTGTGTATATATGAATAAAAAGTCAATTAGGCTTTAATTTAAATTATTTTTTCCACACATCATGCCTGTTTGTTTAATTTTCAACGTAATTTCTTAAAGACAGACATTCATGTATGATTTCAAAGACATTTCTGTAACTAACTTCATGGTTCGTAACTAATGTTTTTCTGGTAAAATTATTTAAAAATATAAAAACAAATTGTATTTTTTACATAAACATTGGTTGATCTTTATATCACAAATTCTTGATGTGACATAAAGATAATACTCTATCCTAGATATGTCACGCGGGCGGAATATATTATGTTTCAATTCGAAATAAGTCTAATTAAAAAAAGTAACTATGCATCTTTACATCACAAGAAAACAGGATCTTACCAATGACACAGTTTAGTCCATTACCATTTGGATATCCATTACCATTGCAAACATGCGATATTTCACAAATTTTAGTATCATATTTATATTTATTCGTGCTAGTATACTACTATTTATTTTTAAATATTTACCAATTGTTATACTCTCAACCCCGCTGTGGGTGTTGTATTTATAAATAAAGCTGGGTGTTGTATTTAAAAATAAAGGTACGTTTTGTTTAATAACAAGTTACAATCAACAACTTACCATATGGGACAACTGCAGTTACTGTTGCATTAAATCCTCTATATGCTAAATTATAATCTGTGGAGAACTTTATCCACATTACGTTGCCTTTGGACACTACATCATAATAATATGTGCCTGTAAAACTAATGTTATAGTTATTTTCTGTAAAGCCAATAAACAAAACGTCACTATTGGCCTGCAGTTGAAAGTCGGTGAACTCAAGACGAATGACCAAGTCCGATGTGGTGTTTACAATCCATTGACAGTCTAAATTGTTGTAGTAATTATTCGGATAATTTGGAGACCAAAATGAATATGAACGGTTTTCATTTTTAAGAGATATTTGGGTATCATCACAAACTGTAAGAAAAAAAACCAAAATAAAATACCTTTTTACTATTATTGCCATGTTGCATATCATCTGTTACTAAAAAAAAGGTTAACTAGATTTGAACTCGTCACTTTGACGAGTTAGTTATCCACACGACAAACGTACGTTAGAAAATGCCCACAGAAAAAGATTATGCCATTATGACCTGAAGAAAATAATAGGTAACATTTGACATACGCAAACTGCCATGAGTTGTGTAGAAAATTTATATTTACTCCAATTAATTCGTTATTTTGAGCATGGAGAAAAGTTGCTGTTCTTTGTTGCTGGACTAATCATTTGTACACACAAAAGCCACGATCGATTGACTGTATGTATATTATGATGTAAGGATATACACATCCAATAAAATTACAGTCAAATAAATTAAATATATTTCCACACGTCATGCCTTTTGTTTAATTTCCAACGTGATTAATTGATTTCTTAAAGACAGATATCAATGTATGATTTCAAATACATTTCTGTAACTAACTTCATGGTTGTCTCATGTATGGTAACAATTATAATAATAAAAAAAAAAACAAGTTGTATCTTGTACATAAACATTGATTGATCTTTATAGCACAAATTCTGGATGTTACATAAAAATAATGATATCCCATACGCCATTTGGGCGTCTTGTATAACAACAATTTAAATTCGAAATAAGTCTAATTTTTTTTCTTCTAAGTTCATCTTTAATCTCACCAATGTTTTCTCCATTACCATTTGGATATCCATTGATACCATTGCGAACATCCCATTATCCACAATTTTGTATCATATTTATTCATAGTATACTACTGTTTATTTTACAATATTTACATTATTATACTCTCAACCCCGCTTTGAGTGTTGTATTTAAAATAAAGGTACGATTTGTTGAATAACAAGTTACAATCAACAACTTACCGTATGGAACAACTGCTGTTAATGTTGCATTAAATCCTCTATATGTTACACTACCATCTGTGGTAAACTTTATCCACATTACGTTGCTTTTGGACACTACATCATAATAGTATGTGCTTGTAAACCTTATTTCATAGATATTTTCTGTAAATCCAATGGACAAATAATCAAAGCCACTTTCAAGTCGAAAATCAATGAAGTCAAGACGGATCATCGAGCCTGGTGTGGTACTAACCACCCATAAAGTATTCCAATTGTTGTAGTAGTTATTCGGATAATTTGGAGACCAAATTGACACTGAAGCATTCTCATCCCGAATAAATATATCTGTTCAAAAAAATATAAAATGAATATCGTTAGATCACAGTTTGTGTGAAGTAAACATTAATCTATCATAAATAATATGATATTATAAACTATGATAAAGATCACATTAATTGGGCAGTACAGTGAATGTGGGCCTAAGCAATATCATCGATGTCAGATCAATGTTACAAAGTAACGAAAGTGGAATCATGAAAGCAAACTATAATGTAGTAGCTAATAAGTAATTATACGTATAGCAAGCAAAAATGTTTATGTGCGAGCTTCAGTTGGAGAATCCGACACATAATTAACTTTTGAGTAAGTAGGTAATTTAAAGTAAGTTTTTATTTAATCTATCGTTTATAGTCATCTTTAAATGATATGCTAAAAAAATGAATGTTATTGAATAAAAAACATAATTTCGTTATACCAATGACACAGTTTAATTCGTCATCACCATTTGGACATTCCCTGTTACCATTGCAGACAAGAGAATCATCTAAACATGTTCCATCGCGGCAATAAAAGTCACAATCTAATAAAAATACAATCATTGTTAATGTGTATGATACGATTTACGTTAATACACCACCATCACGTTAATAAAAAAAAAAACATCTTTAAATAAATATTTACCTTGATTTACAACAGAATTAATGAATTCAATATAACTAGAAACTCTTGTGTATGCTGCAATTCCTTCACCACAAGGAATATAACCAAAACTTGTAACACCAGTGACGTACCAGACCATACCTTGTTGACACATTAATGGTCCACCACTGTCTCCCTATAAAAGCAGTAGATAAGTGTAACACTGAATAACACAACATTATAACTTCAATAAATACAATATTTAAACATTAAATTATATTATTATCATTATTTATTATTAACATGCTGAACTTGTTGAATGTTTACTGATATCGGTTTTGGCGATCAATTCATTAACACTAAATTAAATACGGTAATGTACAACGGAATTCATGAAAATTCTCTGTAATTCTTACCAATCAAACAACTATTTATCGATTCATCAATAATGTATTAAACTATGTACATATTCAGGGCCATGGACCTTGTATATTTATGAATAAATTCCCCGTACAAAGGGGACAGACATGCATGTCACCCGGAGCTCCAAAATAACTGGTAATTTAATTTTAAATTCATGCCGAAATTGTGTCTTTGTCTGTTTTTGGCCCAATTAAAAATAAAACGTTTCGGGTCTGACGTCACTTACAATAATGGCATAAAAAAATAAGGACATGCTATGAATTACGTAGAATTACACTGTGCTGGCATAACACGAACGACAAGGTAACAAGGAGCGTACAGCAACCAGAACACGCCATGGAATTTTCAAACGTTTCGGACGTTTGAGGACTATCTCCTCCTAAGCTGAACTATGCTCTCACACTATCCGAGCTGAAACGCATTTTTTTGCGACGACCGAAGCATATTTTGTGACAGGCGAAAAATGTCTTTACGACAGCAAGGAATTCTCGGTCATTTTCTCTCACAATCATGTCAAAAAGAGGTAATCGTTAACTAGACGATACCAGTCTATATAAATGTGCTACGGTGTATTATATGTTCATATAAAATTGATTATCTTTTAAGGAATTGAATACATAAACATATATTGTATCGGGGTGGTATCAGAATAATTCTTCCAAATCAGTATTTTATTATTGAGGATGAATGAGTTATCACAGAAAATAGATAATAAAAATGGAAAATAGAAACGTTACTGGATGTATTTTTATAACCGACATACACATTGAATAAAGATTTAACAATGATATCTAATACGTACATCACAAGGACCAATATTTCTTTCATCACGTACGCAGACTGTGCTGTTTAAAATCGGATATCCTGAATTAGTCCACATACTTGAACAAATTTCTTTGCTTATAATCGGAATATTTACTTCTTGTAATATGTTTGGTGAAGAGCCTGAAAGAATCAATACACACATTTATTATACTAAAAAAAAGACAAACTATGGTTTGTAAACGAAAAACCATACTTTTTTAACAAACCACAGTTTGTCTACAAGTTGTTTTTGATTTCGATTACAACGAGTCAGCTAGGTAGTAGGTAATATTAGTAGGCAGTCAGTCAGTATGGCAGTCAGTCAGTATGGCAGTCAGTCAGTATGGCAGTCAGTCAGTATGGCAGTCAGTCAGTATGGCAGTCAGTCAGTATTGCAGTCGACAATGAACACATTTTTCAATGAACTTTATTTTTTTAATATAATTTACGTTCTTTATTACTCACGTAATTATTATTAGTAGTATTATTAGTTCTCTGTCAACACTATCAAACTTTATGTGACAAAAATGCCATATATGGACATGATGATGTCATATCACTACCGTATTTTAGCATATCACTGTCACATTTGGGCATATCACACTTTTTTGTCCAACTAGTTTGATAGTGTAGACAGACTTTTAGTCTTACTAGATAACACTAACTTACCGCCATAATAATACAGACTTCCCCAGCCAGCAGCAACACAATTAGTTCCAGCTACAAAGTCCTTGCCATAACATGCCGGCTGTATAAATGCATTATAATTTACAGGTCTTGCTAGCCTTAACAGAGCGATATCATTCACCAATGGATATCTAGTATACTCCGGATGTGCATACTCCCCGACTACAGCAATCTCTTCATGAAACACTGATGATCCATACAAATCAATAGTGCCAAGTTTAACAGTATGTACTGAACCACTAAAAGAAAAACACAAACATGTTAGCTGGATTAACAGATCTAGTTTCTCAAAGGCATCGCTGTTTGTTATAATATCGAACAGTGCAAGTATATCTATATAGATAACTTTGAGAAGGACATGGAGGGATAATAACATTGTCGTTATTTTTTTCATAAAAACAACAGGAACTTTATTCATTTGTTTTGTTTCATTCGATTTGGCTAAGTCTACACTAGACAAAAATTGTATCAAACTATTCTTTATTTAAAAACTGGAGAATGTCATTTGGTCCATCTGGAAGATCCCATGACAATAAAGAATTTGATTTGATCACAAACAAAGTTCCACAAATTAGTTTTCTATTGTTAATAGAGGTTCGTCAACTGGAATACACACTTCGTAAACATTGGAAAAATATCCTTATCAAACACCAGATTTGAACTACAACATAGAACCTAACTATGAACTAATACAACTATAAAACTGTCCACAATTTGTTTTAATCTAAACTTACAGGCAATGTGCAGCTGTCATGACCCATGTATGATTCAGTAACGTTCCACCGCAAATATGAGAACCGTAACTTTGCAAAGAGACTATCCATGGCCACATTCCCGGATCTGCATTTTCACCGCCAATAATGCGACTTGACCCACCTATAAATGGCTGTGAACCACACTCTTCAAATGTTTCTGTTGAATCCAAATAATTAATTACTGTTTAATTACACTATAGGCCTAAACATTTTATTAAAAGAAAGTTATTTATTTAAAGAGAGAAATTATTATTCTAAATGAAAAAAATATGTTTCAAGAAAAATAAACCGAATTCTACTTGATATGCAGATTTGTATAAGACCACTGGAGATGTTATTGCATTGTGATTGTGATATTTCAGTTATTACGGAGATCGCTTAAGAATGTGACAACATATGCTGTAAAATGTTGTAACCGAGTAACTTTTAATTATGCAAGTGATACATACAAGTTATATATTGATACAGAATCAATTAAAACGAATGTACTAACCTTCCCAACAACCCTCTTCGTCTGAAAAATCACCGCAATCATCTACTCTATCACAGATACTGCTATTTGAAATGCACTTTCCATTATTACAACTAAATGAGTCAACGCAATCTGACAAAATACATGATATCATTATTAAAAACTCAAAAATAAGTTACTGTAAGTAAGGATAAATATTGGTACAGGGTCCTATGTCGTCTTCATTATAATTCGAGAAGAATATGGTTTGTCATGTAATTTTGTTTGTACTCCAATGAACCGATTTATTTTCTCCTTTAATTAAACTTGCTAGATTGATGTTATTTAGTTTTATTTTAGTATTCCATTTTTCACGTCCAGTTCACGTCCAGTTGCTGTTTTTATTAATTGTGTCAACACTTTTGTTTGAATTGAAAAAGAGATAATGTGGTTGCATGCCAATACATCATGACGATTTGCATGTTACTTATTCATACTATATGAAACACATGGTTGTATTCAGTTCAATTCAAAATACACACCAGTAGCTGCAATAAACTATCAATACATCTTAAAATTGTTACTTACCAAAAATATAAATATCATCGATTGCAATATCACCAGTGTTTGAAAATCCGGAAATTCCTTCGAATACGATGTAGTTGCCGCCATAACCAGTGTTTGAGAATTTTACTACACCATTACGCCATAAATTTCCCTGGTTACCATATCTTGACCATAACAGTTTTTCACCAAAATATGATGTGATGTATACTTTAAGTGTTCCGATGGTATTTCCGTACATATGATAGTAAAATGATAAGGTTAAATCTTGCCCGTGTGGTAGCAATGGACTTCTTAGGCGGGCTGACATATAACTGTATGTATAATATGATGATTCAATGTATACATAATAATCAGCTGTGTGTATGGAGAAATACAAAAAAAATAGGATTATTTAAACTTATTGTTTTCTTGGTTGTGATAAATTTATATTGATACAATACAACATGACAGTTTGTATAATTTAGTCACTAGTTCTTCTGTCCCAAATTCTATGGTTATAAGTTGCTCATTGGTAAGAACAGTGAACTTAGTCGAGCTTCCATTACATTATTTATGGGAGATGGTGTTTCTATATAAGCATAATAAACAACTGGGAGAGTCGCTTTCAAAAATTAAAGTCAAAACGTACGAACTCGTCTACTGAAAATAAAGAAACTAGAAGGTCAACTAGAATTGCTCATACACTAACAAGCTCGAAGTTATTATTTCTATCGTCAATTTAACGAACATATTAACTAACAATTATTTCATAATACTTCCCTTACGGCACGGTGTATTTTGCTCTAGAGAACCCAAGGTGGTCCCTTAAATGAATTCTATCACATGAGGTGAGAAAGAGAGAAATTATAAACATACTTCTACAATGGAGTTGGGTATAATTCACTATGTTTTAAAGTGGACTATTAAGCTAATCATTTGCAGGAGAATTTTAAAAAGTGTATTAGCTATTTCGAATTTATATTGTATTGTAATTGTTATTGCTGCTCATACGAAGCAGACAAAACCAAGCAACATGTACATAATGAGTATAAAAGAAAAGGCTTTTGTTATACTTGTCAACGTCAACATGTTTTACCATTTCTCTCTTCAAGGATTTTAGGCTTCAGGTTCAGCATCAATTTCTGATACCAAATTGATATTTTTGGCAGCGCCATGAGCAATAACTGTTGGAATGGCGCTATATAAATCGAACAAATGATTGATTGATTGATTTGAGAATGTAACTGTAACTTTAACTTTAAATTATATTCATTCACATAGCCTTATAAACGTACCTCCATACCCCGAATGACCATTGTTAGGGCCAGTGCCATATGTTGGTGTAGAACCATAAGTTCGTGTCCAATCAAAATTATCTTCATTTTCTTGAGTCCAACCTCCAAAATCATTTTGGAAATCTGTTTCTATTTCAACGTTAACTAATAAAAGTTAAGAAGAAGCATTAATAATTCAGCAAAGGAAGGCAATGAAATTGATTTTGCATTTACATCCAGTGAATTGGCTGAAATATATTGTTCAGTCACCATCAATTCCAACAGTAAATCAATTAAAATGAGGACAGTTTTACTGTTGTAATATTACATTATAAAATATTATATTGTGAGAACCAACAACTTCCGATTTTGACTTTGGATTGCCTTTGCTGTCTGTTATTAAACAGACTAAAATCATAACTTATTTATGTTATGCAAAGTAAAAGATGTTTTTTCTGAACGTGTATCATTAGCATTCATTCATCCAATACAGTTGAATTCAGAAAATTTGCAAAGTATTAATAGAAATAATTAACTGTTGTTCACACATTTTAATTTCCCTATTTCAAAAATAATGCGAATATTCTTATTGTTAAAATAAGTAAAACAGTTAAAAGTTGCGTATATTAATGTTATTACAAACTACAAACAAGACAAGCCAACAACAACCATTTTGAAAACAATAAGAAGTGTTTCTTCAATTATATTGTTTTCATTTTTTGTACGTATTTTAACGTTCTTTAATATAGGCCTAACGCTTTCGCGAACAATGTAAGAGATACATTACCATAACGTTGTAAAATTATTGAATTTGAATTAAAAAAGTAGTTTACCTTGTGGAACAACTGCTGTTATTGTTGCATTAAATCCTTTACGTGTTACACTACCATCTGTAGTGAAATTTATCCACATGACATTGCTGTAGGACAATACATCATAATAGTATGTGCCTGTAAAACTAATTTCTGTTATGTTGTTATTTTCTGAAACGCCTATATACAAAACGTCATCATAAGTCTGAAGTTGGAAGTCGGTGAACTCAAGACGAATGACCAAGTCCGAAGTGGTGTTTACTATCCATAGACAATCTAAATTGTTGTAGTAATTATTTGGATAATTTGGGGACCAAAGTGAATATAAAACGTTTGCATCTTCAAGATATATCTCATTAATTTCACATTCTGAAAAAAAAAGGAAAAACGAAATTATTGTGGTTGTGATTATGTTTACGCAAGCGAAATAAATGTTACAATATGAACAAACTAAACCAGATGTTGACGAATCGTACGAAAAAAAAAACTTTATTAAGACCTACATCATTAATACATTGGACATTAAGAAAAAGTTTCACCGTACCAATGACACAGTTTACTTCGTCTTCGCCATTTTTACATTCACTGTTACCGCTACAGACGAGAGACTCATCTAAACACAAACCGTCATTGCAATAAAAGTCACAATCTAATATTAAGACAAAATAAAAAAAATTCAACCAGATTTTCTTAAAGATTATTTGTAGGTGTGAAACTGTGGCATTATCTTGATTTGTGGCGACGAGAATCTGGTAAAAAAAATATGTAATTTTACTTTTCACAATTTATAAGTTACAATGCCGTACTTAAATTAATTTAAAACTCATCTTTTTCCATATATAGCCTAATGAAAAACGTAGTTATTATTGTAATATGTCGTTTGTGGTAAACAAAAAAAATATGTTTTTGACTTCTGACTTCTTTCTATTATTAAAAATTAATCCTTTACACATATTTCATCTTTTTTAGAAAAAGTAATAATTGCTTCTTAGTGATTTTTGTTTAATGGTGGTATGAAATGCATTACTGTATTATGTATTAACTTAAAAACGATCAGAGTGCATTCAGATTTAAGATATGTAGGGTTCTTGTATGTACAGTGGAGTAGAATGTATTCTATGTGTGATGATTAGGTTAAATATGAGCGCTATTTACCAAGTAGGTTTGTTGCTTTGCATGTGGTTCACATAAATATCGTTAAATAAAGCACACACAAAAACCAGTAATAAAATACATAGATTACCATTTGTTAAAGCCGTTACTGTTGCATGGAATCCTCTATATGTCACACTATAGTCCGTGTAGAAATGGATCCACAGTGTCGAGTTTTTGGAAATTATAGAATGAATGGATGAACCTGTGAAAGTATACTCATAACTATTTTCTTCAAACCCAACATACAGATAATCATATCCATACTCTAGTTGAAAGTCGTTAAATTGAAGAAGAATAACAAACTCTGATGAGGTGGACACGGTCCATTCGCAATCTAAACCGTTGTAATAATTATTTGGATAATTTGGAGATGTAAATGAATATGAAACATTTGCATCCTGAAGATAAATTTCAGTCATGTTACATTCTGAAACAAATTAAAAACATAGATTTTGTAAAAATGTTATCATTGAAAACGATTCATTATATAGCCCAATTAAATACGTTGTAAAAACTGTCGTGATAAATGAAGATGCCTTTGTAAAATATAAACACTACGACGTCCTTTTTACTTTCAAGGTTTTTCATTCATTTTGTGGATGTGACGTTGTACAAGTAGGCCACTATCTTCAGTTGTACTTATTTGACTTTTTTTTTATTCAATTATAATTAATATTATTATTTTAGTATACTGTAAGTAAGTTGATGATTAAGGGAAAAAACAAACCGTTTGATGGATAAGATGTAGGAAATGATGTTGCTCCACATCCATCTTCATCGTCACCATATAGGCAGTCATGTATACCATCGCAGATACGATTACTGCTTATACACACTCCAGTGTAAATGCAAAAATAATCACACGTGCCTAATTAAATGCAAATATTTATATATTCATTTATTCAATTATTCAATTATATATGTTAAAAATAATTAGAAAAACAAATCTATTGACAAATACAACTTCGTCGCTCATCGAAATAATAAGATTAAAACAGTTTTCTTACTGGTGGATGGCATATATCTCTTATTGTATCTGAATTGTATACTGTAACAATTTTATTTACATTGAGTATAATAATGTTATAAAATTAAAATAACAAACCGTTTGGATAGGATGTAGGAAATGGCGTTGCTCCGCATCTATTTTCGTCGTCTCCATTTGGACAATCATTTATACCATCACAAATACGACTACTACTTATACACAATCCAGTTAAATCGCATACATAATCACACAGGCCTAAATAAATATAATTAGATTAATCATAATTCATCTGTTATACCGGTTGAGGAAAAAAACTACTGAAATTCCAAAATTGTTGTTCATCAAGTTTGAAAAGAATCTGTTTTGTTTATGATGGGTGGCAGAGAGCGAATAGTATTCTTTGTCGATAGTTAAATTACATACCATTGGAACTAATATAGATATCATCAATCGCAATATCACCGGTAAATGAACTTCCTGAAATGCCTTCGAATACGATATAGTTGTCTCCATAACCAGTGTTCGATAATTGCACTACACCATAAAGCCATATATTTCCTTGGTTACCATATTTCGACCATACAAGTTCATCACCAAAGTTAGATTTTCTATAAACATTGAGTGTTCCAATAGTATTTCCGTACATATGATAGTAAAATGATAAGGTTATTCGTTGATTTTGTGGTAGCAATGGACTTCTTAGGCGAGCTGTCAATCCAGAACCGATTGGTGATGTTTCAATATAGACATAATAATCAGCTGTGTAAGTAGAAATAAACAAAAGTGATTATTTTACATTGTAAGTCTTTATATATCGGTAAATTGCGCAGTAAAAATATATACTAATTAAGAAGGTAACACTGTCTAGGCCTATGAAAGTAACGAATAAAAGTTAGTAAAAAACTTTAAACTACATTTTTACGTACTGTATAACGTACCTCCATAACCTGAATGACCATTTGTCGGTCCAGTGTTAAATGATGGCGTAGAGCCATACCTTCTTGTCCAATCAAAATTATCATCAAATTCTTGAATCCAACCATTTAAACCAGTCTGGAAATCAGTTTTTATATTAGCGATAACTAAAAACAAAATACGATTTTGATTATAAGCAAATACAAATCTAAACAGAGCAGCAAATATTAAATATTCAGCTCGGCGTCCATCGCAGAGTGTCTAAAGAAAACAAACCAGATAAGACAATCAGGAAAGTTGTGTAGGATTAATAATTAGTTGAAAATGTAATGTATTGTAAACGGATAGGCTCATCTGATTTAGTTTAAGATTTTCCGCGCGACAAAAGTGGGGACAATTGTTTTAATATAATGGTATTTAATATGGGTATTTTGTTTTCTTCTGTTAAGTTATTAGTATTATTTTACGCACCATTGTGCATTTTTATTGATCGTAACTAGAAATTTCTTAATTTCAAAGAATTAAGTTAAATTGAGCATTTGCAGATATTCGAAGTAGTAATTAGATGAAATAGTTGATTCTTACACTACAGTCACTAAATGTATCAAGCTAGATTAGGTGATTTCAAAATCTGTAATAATACTGTAGCATTATTGGCAAACTCTTCGTATTCTGTTATTTTATATTAATTTTCTCTTAATGAAACCCGGTGGCTAACTAAAAATTTCCAATTTTCTCGAAGTAAATGTTATTTAAAATTAAAGTGTTTTAAACGAATGTCTATCTCCGAACGCGCCTCAATATTTGTACGGCAATTCTTCGCCATTTTACCCGTCGAACAGTTAATTCCAATAGATCTATTTGCTTTTATAACGCACCTCAATGCATCTTTGTACATTTGATTGCAGTGCATTATTTTTCTCAAATTAAACTGTCAGATTTGTGTAAACATTGAGAATTTTTTTTTGACGCACTAGGCTCGAAATCAACATTTAACCTGTTATCTATAGCTGATACACGTTATTGCGTTTTGTTTGCAATCAACAACTTACGTTGTGGAACAACTGCTGTTACTGTTGCATTAAATCCTCTATATGTTACATTACCATCTGTAGTGAAATTGATCCACATTACGTTGTTATAGGACACTACATCATAATAATATGTGCCTGTAAAACTAATTTCATAGTTATTTTCTGTAAAGCCAATAAACAAAAGGTCATCATAGGGCTGCAGTTGAAAGTCGGTGAACTCAAGACGAATGACCATGTCTGATGTGGTGTTTATCATCCAAAGACAATCTAAATTGTTGTAGTATTTATTAGGATAATTTGGAGACCAAATTGAATATGAAACGTTCTCATCTTCAAGCGATATCTCAGTAACATCACAATCTGTAAAACAAAATGTATTAATTTTACATGAGAGTATATCAATCTGTCAAAGACCAATCGTAGTTCATGTACTGCTAAATCAGCGATTTAGGTAATAATTATAATCTACCGTACCAACAATTAATTTAACGACTCTAATATTGACGAAGGGGATTTTTATGTGGACAACATAAATAACAACGGAAAACTATATCAAATACAATTTCTGATAAAACCGGAAAGGTTAAAAATAATCATACCGATGACACAGTTTAACTCATCTTCGCCATTTGTACATTCGCTGTTACCGCTACAGACGAGAGACTCATCTAAACACAAACCATCATGGCAATAAAAGTCACAATCTAATATTAAGACCAAAATAAACAAATTAAACGAGATTTTCATTAAGATTATCTATGAAAATGCTACATTATCTAGATGCAAATATTATTTGTGGAGACAAGAACATGGTAAAAAATGTAATTGCCTTTCTCAGTTTATAACTTAGAATTTAGTTCTTACCAAAAAGAAAAAAAGATACCAACTCTTTGTATTTAAATTTCCGTATATAGCCTAAGATATAATAAATAATAAATAAAAAACCTAATTATTATTGTACCGTTTGTGGTAAACAACAAATACGTTCTGTTTTCTTTCCTTTTATAAAATGTAATCCTGAATTTATTTTTTTTATGAAAAACTAATTATTGTTGTGAAATGCGGTGATTTTCTTTTTAATGTGGTATGCCATGTAACATTAACGAGTGCATTCAAAGCTAAAAATATGAAAATATTTTCTTAATGTAATGTGGATTATTGTTGATAAAATGTAGTGAGAGTTAATGTGGACGTTTTTTACCTACGTGTGTTCAAGAACCTTTATTGTCTTGCTTGTGGTCATAACATAAAACATAACATAAATAGCAATTAAAAAAAAACAATAAAACCAGTAATAAAATACACAAATTACCTTTGGTTAAAGCCGTTACTGTTGCATGAAATCCTCTATCTGATATAATAGGATCCGTGTACAAACGTATCCACAGTGTCGAGTTTTTGGAAATTACAGAATGAATGGATGAACCTGTGAAAGTATAGTCATAACTATTTTCTTCAAACCCAACATACAGATAATCCCATCCATACTCTAGTTGAAAGTCGTTGAACTGAAGGAGAATGACAAACTCTGATGAGGTGGACACCGTCCATTCGCAATCTAAACCGTTGTAATAATTATTTGGATAATTTGGAGATGTAAATGAATATGAAACATTTGCATCCTGAAGATAAATTTCGGTTATGTTACATTCTGAAAAAAAATTAAAACATGATTTTTTAAATACATTTAAAAGTAAACATTTTATCACTAAAAAGATTCATTATACAGCCCAATAAATACTTTGTGTCACTGTCGTGGTCAATGAAGATGTATATTGTATATTATTTAAACACTACGACGTCCTTTTTATTTTGATACTGTATTTTTTTTCACATGGTTTTTCATTCATTTTGTGAATGTAACTTTGTAAAAGAAGGCTATTATCTTTAGTTGCACTTACGTACTTATTTGACTTTGTTCATTTAAAATTAATAGTATTGAATTATACATTAAGTAAATTGATGATTAAGGGAAAAAACAAACCGTTTGATGGATAAGATGTAGGAAATGGTGTTGCTCCACATCCATATTCATCGTCACCAAATAGGCAGTCATTTATACCATCGCAGACACGATTACTGCTTATACACACTCCAGTGTAAATGCAAAAATAATCACACGTGCCTAATAAATGTAAATATTTGTTTATTTAATTATATAATATGTTTAATTAGAAAAAAAAAACTATTGTTAATTACAACTTCTTTGCTGATGGGAATAATCAAATTAAATAGTGAAATTTTATTTTTTATTTTTTTTTTTAAATTTTTATCTCCTATATTTATCTCCTACTGTATCTGAATTGCATACTGTAACAGTTTTATTTACATTCAGTAAAATAATGTTTAAAATTAAAATAACAAACCGTTTGGATAGGATGTAGGAAATGGCGTTCCTCCGCATCTATTTTCGTCGTCTCCATTTTGACAATCATTTATACCATCACAGATGCGACTACTATTTACACACAATCCAGTTAAATCGCATACATAATCACACAGCCCTAAATAAATATAATTAGATTAATCATAATTATTCTACCGAAAAAGAAACTACTGACCAATACAACATTGTCGCTAATAATTATCCATAATCCAATTTCAAAAGAATCTGTTGTATTTATAATGGATAGCATACTGCACTACTTTGAGAAAAGGGTTTATCTACAAAATGCTACTTGGTAATTGCCCAAAACGCGATCTTGTTTTTAATTAAACAGTTCAAGTAGTATTTTACATTAATAAAAAAAAAATAGTTCACATATTTAAATTTTTTTATTTTGCGGGGTCAAATTGCAGATTCGAATTCGAATTATTTGTACTTGAAAATGGCGCGACATCCTTCGAAAACAGGGCACTTTTGCAGTTATTTTGTTTGTTTTTTTATCTAAGTTTACCAATATACTTAGTAACTATAGTTGAAATGAAGTGTAATTTAGATCAAGTAATTTGCTGAACAAGTTGTACAAATAAAAATTTATATGAAAGAAGCTTTTCTGCTGAGATCTGCCTCATTATATATTTCATCATACTGATTTTGTCAGATTATTTCTATGGGTGTTTGTAGATAAGCCCAATTATTAATAATACATTTTCATATTTTAGGATAAATGGTCAATTCAAGTGAGAGTATATAATCAAGAGTCAAATAAGACAAAAATCTCAATCTCGAAAAAAATGTAGTTAAACCAAATTAAGGCAGCATAGCTCGAAGAGTTAAATACCATTTTAATACAAATTACATATCTTCGACAATCTCAATAAAACATCAACTCTGTATTAAAAATCATATACCATTTGAACTAATATAGATATCATCAATCGCAATGTCACCGGTAAATGAACTTCCCGAAATGCCTTCGAATATGATGTAGCCATAACCAGTATTCGATAATTGCACTACACCATAAAGCCATACATTTCCTTGGTTACCATATCTCGACCATAAAAGTTCATCATTCCCGTTAGATTTTCTATAAACATTGAGTGTTCCAATAGTATCTCCGTACATATGATAGTAAAATGATAAGGTTAGATTTTGAATTTGTGGTAGCAATGGACTTCTTAGTCGAGCTGTCAATCCAGAACCGATTGGTGATGTTTCAATATAGACATAATAATCAGCTGTGTAAGTAGAAATAAACAAAAGTGATTATTTTACATTGTAATTCTTTATTTATTGGTAAATTTTGCAGTAAAAATATACACTAATTAAGAAGGTAACACTGTCTAGGCCTATGAAAGTAACGAATAAAAGTTAGTAAAAAACTTTAAACTACATTTTATACGTATAACGTACCTCCATATCCTGAATGACCATTTCTCGGTCCAGTGTTAGATGATGGCGTAGAGCCATACCTCCTTGTCCAATCAAAATTATCATCCAATTCTTGAGTCCAACTATTCAAACCAGTCTGGAAATCAGTTTTTATATTACCGATAGCTAAAGACAAAATGAGATTCTGATTATAAGCAAATCTAAGAAATCCAAATGTTTGCAATTTGTTGTTCGACGCACTAGGCTCAAAATCAGCATTTAACCTGTCATCAATAGTGTTTGCAATCAACAACTTACCTTGTGGAACAATTGCTGTTACTGTTGCATTAAATCCTCTATATGTTACACTACCATCTGTAGTGAAATTTATCCACATTACGTTGTTGTAGGACACTACATCATAATAATAATATGTGCCTGTTAAACTAATTTCATAGTTATTTTCTGTAAAGCCAATAAACAAAATGTCATCATAGGGCTGCAGTTGAAAGTCGGTGAACTCAAGACGAATAACCATGTCCGATGTGGTGTTTACAATCCATAGACAATCTAAATTGTTGTAGTAATTAAAAGGATAATTTGGAGACCACAATGAATATGAAACGTTCTCATCTTCAAGCGATATCTCAGTAACATCACAATCTGTAAAACAAATATATTCATTTTAGCTGAGAGTATTTAAATCTGTCAAAGTTCATTTATTGTTAAATCAGCGATTTATGTAATACTTATAATCTACCGTACCAACAATTAATTTAACGACCCTAGTATAGACAGCATCTGAAGAACGGAATTTTTATGTGGACAACATAAATAACAACTGAAAACTATATCAAATACAATTTCTGATAAAACCGGAAAGGTTAAAAATAATCATACCGATGACACAGTTTAACTCATCTTCGCCATTTGTACATTCGCTGTTACCGCTACAGACGAGAGACTCATCTAAACACAACCCGTCATGGCAATAAAAGTCACAATCTAATATTATTAGATAATAATATATATTATTAAAATAAATAAATTCAAAATATTAAAAACAATTCAACCAGATTTTCATGACAATTATATGTATGTGTGAAACTGGGGAATTATCTATAGATCAGGGAAAAGTGAAATTACAATTACAACAAATTATTATTTTCACTCTTCCCTACTAGATCATAATTATTATTGTAATTCTTCTTTGAACCTTTTTCTTTTTTTCTTTTCATACAAAGTAATCTTTTACATGTATTTTTTCCTTTAGAAAAAAGTACTGTTGTATGCGGTGATTGAAGTCCAGATGTTTGTTTAATATGGTGGTGGTATAATGTAAAATATGGAACATAAGTATTATCACACTGCATTCCAAGCTAAATGGAAGTAATTGGGAGTAATTTATTTTGTGGATGATAACTGGGTTTTATTTGCACGTTGTTGAAGGCTTATGTCATGTCTGTGGTCCACATAAAGATCATTTTAAAAGCGATAACATAAGTTAAGACACACACAATTACCATTTGTTAAAGCTGTTACTGTTGCATGGAATCCTCTATATGTCACACTAGAGTCCGTGTAGAAACGTATCCACAGTGTCGAGTTTTCGGAAATTATAGAATGAATGGTGGATGAACCTGTGAAAGTATACTCATAACTATTTTCTTCAAACCCAACATACAGATAATCCCATCCATACTCTAGTTGAAAGTCGTTGAACTGAAGGAGAATGACAAACTCTGATGAGGTGGACACTGTCCATTTGCAATTTAAATTGTTGTAGTAATTATTCGGATAATTTGGAGACGAAAATGAATATGAAACATTCGCATCCTCAAGATATATATTGGTTATGCATTCTGAAAAATATAACAAAAAATTAAAGAGTAAAGTAGTTATTATCCAGTGACAGTTTAAGTTTGGTCCTCCAGGTAAGTAAATATATATTTAATTATTTATAATAAGTGAGAGAAAAAAAAACTACTTCTTTCTTTCGTCAAATTGACAAATGAAATTAAACAAAGGGGCACAAAAAAGGAAAAGGCAATTGTGAAGTACTAATGTTTTAAATAGTTTGAAATAAGTATTTGTTTGTATTTTGTTTTAAATGAATTATTTATGATGGGTATTGCCTTTAGAGAAAAAAGAGTAGTGGGCCAATCAATGATTAACCCTTGACCCCACAGGTAACATGCAAGAGTTGAGAATTGGTTGAGTGTATTAAGTATATTGTTAGCGAAATGATAAGTAGTCTTTTAAAAGTAGTAGTGGAAGGCCTCTGAAATATTAATTTTATGATTTATGGTGTCAAATGCTTTTGACTAATCTAAAAAAATACCGATAGTATGGTGCTTATTTTCAAGTTATTTTTTCATATAAGTGGAGAAGTGCGAGATCTGTAGAATGTGATTTTCGAAAGCCATATTTATTGTTGTATTGAATATCATGTTTAATTTGTAAAAAAAAAGAAATTAGACGAGCATATATTTTCTAATATTTTTGAAAAACATGGAAGTAAAGCAATCGGTCTATAATTTGAAAATGTTGGCAACTTTTAGCGCATTAGGAAATTTCCCATATTTAAATGAAAGGTTAAAGATGTGACATAAGGTTTTAGAAATAAACGGAGAAATTTGTTTACCAACGTTAGAATGTATTTCATCTACACCAGGAATGTTATTATTTTTAGTCGCGTGGAAGCGACTCTATAGTTCACTATGTCGGTCTGTCTGTCTGTCTGTCTGTCTGTCTGTCGGTCTGTCTGTCTGTCGGTCTGTCTGTCGGTCTGTCTGTCTGTCTGTCTGTCGGTCCGGTATCACTATGCGTTTTATCGCTTTCTGACCTTATCTTGATATCAGTTTAATCTAGCTAGGTCAATTTTTCACAGTATATTCCTTATGGCCAGGAATCAATGTGGTTATGTTTTCACGGTGCGCAATAAAAAATTACGCGGTCTACGCACGATTTAACGAAATCACGTTTGTAATCATATCTTCACAACCATGAATCACAATTAAATAAAATTTGGTACTCATAAATTTTTCAGGGCATAAATCATCCTATGGCAATACAATTACGTGCGTAGCGCATGTAACGCATGCGTACGCGCGCTTAAAATTTTCAAAATTTATTTTCGATGAAATAAGAGTACATTTCAGGCAATTTTAAGCGTTTACAAAATTTCCATGAGTGCGCATATTTTTGCGCGCGAACTGCGCGTTAAATGTTATTGCGCACTCTTTTTGCCCGATTTCTGTTTTCTTGACTTACTTTTCAACTCGAAATTACGTTATACGAGCACGTCGAAAGTGACAGGCTACGCACGTGTAAATTAAAAAAATATAAATGTTTTTAAACATTTCAACATTTTTAAACATGTTCAGTAATTTCGGTCAGTATAGTTCACTATGTCGGTCGGTCGGTCTCTCTGTCTGTCTGTCTGTCGGTCTGTCGGTCTGTCTGTCGGTCCGGTATCACTATGCATTGTAGCACGCGACTTAATGGCTGTTGGCCTTGTTTAGCTTTTTGGTTGAATTATTTATGTCTCTTTCAGTGATTAGTAAAAGGAACATGGAGTGATTGTTGAGTTGGTTTAAATATGTTGAATGTGTTTGAATGAGATGAGTTAATTGATTGTGAAAGTGTATGGCCAGTATCAACAAAATATTTATTACATAGACCTACTCATATTCATTTTCAAGTTTTAAACAAATCAGCTTAGTCATTGTTGTTTTTTAACACTGATGACCAACCGACCGACAAAGTGAACTATAGAGTCGCTTCCACGCGACTAAAAACTGAGTAAAAGGGGTAAAAAGAAACAAATTAAAAAAGGAAAGGTAAGAAGATAAAAAAAGACAACATTTTAAAACAGAAAAAAAATACAAAAAGACTACAAAAAGGGGAAAAGAAACAGAAGAAAAAAAGAATAGAAAAAAGACCGAATAAATAGGTGAAAGAAAAACAAAAAATGTAAAAGACAATAAAAGAAAAAATAAAGAAAGACAGAATTTAATAAAAGAAAAAAGGAAAGAATTAATGTAAAAATAAAAATAATGAAAAGGAACAAGAAAAAGCAACAATGAGAAAAAAAAGGGAAAAAAAAAAGAAAGTAAAAAAGAAAGAAAGTAAAAAAGAAAAAAAAAAAGAAAGAAAAAAAGAAAGAAAAAAAAGAAAAAAAGAAAAAAAGAAAGAAAAAAAAGAAAAAAAAGAAAAAAAGAAAGAAAGAAAGAAAGAAAGAAAAAAGAAAGAAAAAAAGAAAAAAAGAAAGAAAGAAAAAAGAAAGAAAAAAAGAAAAAGAAAAAAAAAGAAAAAAAAAAGAAAAAACAGACAGAAAAGAAAAAAAGAAAAAACAGACAGAAAGACGGAAAGACGGAAAGACGGAAAGACGGAAAGACGGAAAGACGGAAAGACAGAAAGACAGAAAGACAGAAAAGGTAAAGGGGAAATTAAAGAAAAACTATTATTTTAAAAAAAGAAAGGAAAACGAGAAAAAGCAAAAATGAAATGTCACCACCAACGGCTAGAGTTTCTGGATACAGTAGAATGCAGCAAATGCTCAAATACTTAGTTAAAACCAGGAAGTCGCTTAAAAAAGTAAGACCCAGAAGCGAATTGAAAATCCATAATATGAAACAAACTGCAGTGTTCACGTATCTCAACAGAATTAAGCATAGTTTGATTCCAAACTTTCCTTTTGCAAAATCATGTGGCTTGTCATTGAAATTTGCCGAAACATGTTTTTAGTCGCGTGGAAGCGACTCTATAGTTCACTATGTCGGTCGGTTGGTCGGTCTGTCTGTCTGTCGGTCTGTCTGTCGGTCTGTCTGTCTGTCGGTCTGTCGGTCCGGTATCACTATGCGTTTTATCGCTTTCTGACCTTATCTTGATATCAGTTTAATCTAGCTAGGTCAATTTTTCACAGTATATTCCTTATGGCCAGGAATCAATGTGGTTATGTTTTCACGGTGCGCAATAAAAAATTACGCGGTCTACGCACGATTTAACGAAATCACGTTTGTAATCATATCTTCACAACCATGAATCACAATTAAATAAAATTTGGTACTCATAAATTTCAGGGCATAAATCATCATATGGCAATACAATTACGTGCGTAGCGCATGTAACGCATGCGTACGCGCGCTTAAAATTTTCAAAATTTATTTTCGATGAAATAAGAGTACGTTTCAGGCAATTTTAAGCGTTTACAAAATTGCCATGAGTGCGCATATTTTTGCGCGCGCACTGCGCGTTAAATGTTATTGCGCACTCTTTTTGCCCGATTTCTGTTTTCTTGACTTACTTTTCAACTCGAAATTACGTCAAAAGTGACAGGCTACGCACGTGTAAATTAAAAAAATATAAATGTTTTTAAACATTTCAACATTTTTAAACATGTTCACTAATTTCGGTCAGTATAGTTCACTATGTCGGTCGGTCTGTTTGTCTGTCTGTCTGTCTGTCGGTCTGTCGGTCTGTCGGTCTGTCTGTCGGTCTGTCGGTCTGTCTGTCGGTCCGGTATCACTATGCATTGTAGCACGCGACTTAATGGCTGTTGGCCTTGTTTTTAGTAACTTGGGTTACTGTATAATTATAGAATAGTAGCAATCTAAAATAAAAACTTTCTTGTAAGTACATTAAAGAGAATATTCATCACAATTATAGTTATGTATAATTATGTATGTGAATATTTTTACCATTCGATCACGGTCTACGTATCATGACAAAGACTGGAAAGAAATATTTGTAGAATATCATCATTATTTTTTTTTTTTTTAAATAGCAATTAAGAAAGCACAAACCGTTTGGATAAGATGTAGGAAACGGCGTTGTTCCACATCCAAATTCATCCTCACCAAATAGGCAATCATATATACCATCACAAGTGCGATTACTGCTTATACACCCTCCAGAAAAATCACAAACATAGTCACACGTCCCTAATTAAATGCAAAATTGATATATTTATTTATTCAATTACACATAGTCTAATAAAATTGCATGCATAATTGCATGACCCTAAAAATAGAGAGGTTATGGATACTGGGTTTGATTATTCTCTTAAATGGCAGCCATTCCGATGCAGATTAGGTACATTTTATTCAATCAGTACGTTCCACCTTGTGCGTACAGTATAAGTACTTACCATTCGCACAACCCTGTTCGTCTGACCAATCACCACAGTCATTAAATCCATCACATCGACTGTTGTTTGAAATGCACATTCCGTTAGGACAGCTAAAAGATTGAGTGGTACAATCTGCAAAAACACCATTAATGTGTATAATTATGCGATATTATGCATTTCTGAAAACATGCCGAGGTTGGGTTATACTTCTAGAAAACTTGCGTATTTTTTAATCAAAATCAAATCGTACTCTTAAATATGAGCCCACCTTTTGCAAACTGGCAAAAAAACATTTGAATTACTTCAAATAACTATTATTATTAATCCATGTATCTTGCTTATTGCAGCAAAAACGATTATGTGTGTTTTGATTGGAATTTTTATCATGTTTTTATTTCATTTTTTTTCGTAGGTAACGATCATCTCAATGTAAAAAACCCGTATTCGCGTGGTTCCAATCAGTAAACGACACATTCCAAATAAAATGCTCGATAGAAAGCTTTCTTACTAACCAAAGTTGTACACTTTTTAGTAATTTCATAATAACTAAAATAATAATATTAATAAAGTTGAATTTCAATGTTGTATTACATACCAACAATATAAATGTCATCAATTGCTATATCGCCAGTGTATGAACTTCCTGAAAGGCCTTCGAATACGATGTAGTTGTCTCCATAACCAGTGTGCGACAATTGTACTACAGCATTACGCCATATATTTCCTTGGTTACCATACCTTGACCATACAAGTTCATCACCAACGTTAGACTTTCTATAAACATTGAGTGTTCCAATAGTATTTCCGTACATATGGTAGTAAAATGCCAATGTTAAATTGTTACTCTGTGGTAGTAGTGAACTTCTTAGGCGAGCTGACTGCCCATATGCGGTATATGTTGTTTCGATATATACATAATAATCTGTAAAATGTAGAAATGAAAAAGAAGAGTGATTAAATTAAATTATATGGCTGTATAGCTCGTTAAATTTGTTTTTATATTGATTTTTTATAGTATAACATTTACTTTTAGCATTTTTAGGTGTGCATACATTCTATTTATTGTAGGCCTACTCTTTAGGTCATCCGTATTTAGTTGACTATGAAAGAAACGCAATGAGTTAACACTAGCTAACTTTGGTAGAAACCCCCCTAAAATTATATTTAGGTGCGTTCTAAGTGTTTCCATTTTAATAGGTATGGTTGGTTTTTTCAATATAAACATACTGTAATAAACTATGTATGTGGAAATAAACAAGAACACAATCAGTTAAATAGTTGCTTGTTATTGCATCGATTTAAGATGTTATTAATTATCGTTTAATCTTAGAGGGTTTTTTTGTGGCAAAACTTGGAAAATGGTAAAAAACAGAAAGATAAATTGGGAGACAAAAAAAGTTCGCCCAATGAAAACAAGATGATTATAAACATACCAGAATACCCCGAACGACCATTTGTTGGTCCAGTGTAAGATGATGGTGTAGAACCATATGTCAATGTCCAATCAAAATCATCACCACGTTCTTGAGTCCAACCATCCAAACCACTCTGGAAATCTGTTTTTATGTTAGCGTTAACTAACCAAAAAAGAATGTTTGTTGGAGAGTATCCCTTAATCAACACGAACATTGGCAACATAATTATAAATTAAAAATACAACGTTATACACATTTTCTTACTACACGTACGCATCCAGTTGCTCATAAGCAGTATATCATGCGCACTTACGCGACGTACTTTTCAACTAAAAATGTTGACTAACCGGTTTGAAGAATTTTAGATTCTTAAATAATGGCAGATTGCAATTTTTATGCAGTTTATTTTATCACATGTGTGTTTAATAGAGTAATAAAGTGTTTTTTTTCTACATTACAACATAACTTTAAACAACGACATATACTTCAGGCCTTTCTATCAAATGGAAATATAGTTTATACATTCCAAGATTTTCAGCTCATAACAAGTCTAAAATATAGTCAAATGCTTTGAAATTGCCATTATATATAACACAGAGAGTGGGCTAAACAACAGGGCCTAAATGACCATGTTCTACACCATTTCTATTTAGAATGTAATATACTTCTCATTATATAGAGTGAACATAACAATTATGAAGGTTCGTAGTCCTATCTATGTAACTATATTATTTAGAATGTATCATTGCAACAGCCTAAAATCACAAAGGCCATTGGAACTAAATGGGACTGATTTTCAAGGGAAAAAAGAGCGGTTGTTATTCTAAGCTACCTAATGATTACTTTTGACACAGCGGGTTTAGTTGTTCGTACCATGGTCTATACACTACACATAAGAACGTCACAACTTACCTGCACCATCGCAGTTAGCTTCATCACTACAATCAGCGCAATCACGATATCCATCACAATGCCATGTATAAGGAATACATCGGCCATCAGCACATTCGTATTCATAATATTTACAATCTGGGAAAAGAAGTTAAAACAAATATAGTTTACAAATGAATAGTGAATGTTTATGAGTGGAATGGTACAAACAATTTCATGAGGTGAATAAATGGTTAAATTTCCGCGAGGCGAAAATAGAATTTCATCGCTCACCTCATTCAAGAAATTATTTGTACCATCGCACTCATAAACATTCTTTATGTGTATACTATTCTATGGAGCCGTAGCCAGGATCCTGAGCTGTATAATTAACGAAAGAGCATCATGCTATGTTAAGGCAATGATGTCTGTAGTTATAATAGGAGCGGTCAAATGCACCATTGAAAAGCTTGTATCGGGTGATTGCATTCTCTAAATTGGGTCTTAGTTTGCGAATGATTTAATTGAAGCACCAACTGATAATTTGACAGACGTAAAAACGTTAATAGGAAATCATGTCCAACAATGTTGAAGATTAAATTTCAACGTTCATGCCAAATGGTTAAGATAGAGAATTGACGATTGAACCAAGGATAATTTATTTAGAATAATTCCTCCACGGTTACTGAACCGACATACAACAGACATCAACCGGTTTACGGATGAAAACCAGACTGAAGTGCATGCAGAAAAGTGACAGTTACATTGTTACATGAGTGGTTGATTGTTTCGTTAGACGAAACACTGCTTTTGCATCGGTTGTTTATTTTTTTTGTATATTTACTGCATATTATACAATCAATCAGACTTATAATAGCGAAGCTATTCTTTCACCATAAATGTAAAGTAAATGTTTGCATCGTCGGTTCTCTAGGTACTGTGCATAAACGTTTTTGGCTAGGATTAAGTTCCTTTGGATTTAACAATTAAATATGTAGAACAAAAATAATCGTAGCTATTGTAGTGTAAGCACCAGGCCCATGATAGGTTCATGATTTACATGGAGAAGCCGGTGTGTGGCTAACGCTAGAAAACTACAGTAGGCAAGGCTGTATTTCATTTACATTTTACTCTACTCTATCCATTTTATGGCCTTAATATTATATTAAATCATTCGATTTCTTCATTACTCTACCTACAAGCTTTTTTTTTACTTGGCAAAATAAATGTTTTCAAGTATAGTACTTTATTTGTTTGTTTGTTGGGACGATAGCGCCTACAATTTTTAAGTTATCATTCAGATATATATATACTTTAAGATCATGCCTATTGAAACTCAAGAAAATTGGTTTATTAATAATTTCACAAATAACATAAACGATATTCAGACCTACAAGTGTTAAAAGATAGGAGACAATTTTCAAAAGCCGATGAGCAGTCTTAATGTAAGAATGTAAACTATAATTGCATTTTATCGAGAACTAATTGTTCAAAAAACGATATAATTGTACGAGAGGCAACAGTTATAATTTTTGATTTGTAATTAAACAAGGCCAACAGCCATTAAGTCGCGTGCTACAATGCATAGTGATACCGGACCGACAGACCGACAGACAGACCGACAGACCGACAGACAGAGAGACCGACCGACCGACATAGTGAACTATACTGACCGAAATTACTGAACATGTTTAAAAATGTTGAAATGTTTAAAAACATTTATTTTTTTTAAATTTACACGTGCGTAGCCTGTCACTTTCGACGTGCTCGTATAACGTAATTTCGAGTTGAAAAGTAAGTCAAGAAAACAGAAATCGGGCAAAAAGAGTGCGCGATAACATTTAACGCGCAGTGCACGCGCAAAAATATGCGCACTCATGGCAATTTTGTAAACGCTTAAAATTGCCTGAAATGTACTCTTATTTCATCGAAAATAAATTTTGAAAATGTTAAGCGCGCGTACGCATGCGTTACATGCGCTACGCACGTAATTGTATTGCCATATGATGATTTATGCCCTGAAATTTATGAGTACCAAATTTTATTTAATTGTGATTCATAGTTGTGAAGATATGATTACAAACGTGATTTCGTTAAATCGTGCGTAGACCGCGTAATTTTTTATTGCGCACCGTGAAAACATAACCACATTGATTTCTGGCCATAAGGAATATACTGTGAAAAATTGACCTAGCTAGATTAAACTGATATCAAGATAAGGTCAGAAAGCGATAAAACGCATAGTGATACCGGACCGACAGACAGACCGACAGACCGACAGACCGACAGACCGACAGACAGACCGACCGACCGACATAGTGAACTATAGAGTCGCTTCCACGCGACTAAAAACACATTTGTTTTCAAATTCACCCGCTTGTATTTCGCGTAGTTGTTCTATATAACTATTGTTAGTTGGTAATTAGTTTTTAGTCGCGTGGAAGCGACTCTATAGTTCACTATGTCGGTCGGTCGGTCTGTCTGTCTGTCGGTCTGTCTGTCGGTCTGCTGTCTGTCGGTCCGGTATCACTATGCGTTTTATCGCTTTCTGACCTTACCTTGATATCAGTTTAATCTAACTAGGTCAATTTTTCACAGTATATTCCTTATGGCCAGGAATCAATGTGGTTATGGTTTCACGGTGCGCAATAAAAAATTACGCGGTCTACGCACGATTTAACGAAATCACGTTTGTAATCATATCTTCACAACCATGAATCACAATTAAATAAAATTTGGTACTCATAAATTTCAGAGCATAAATCATCATATGGCAATACATATACGTGCGTAGCGCATGTAACGCATGCGTACGCGCGCTTAACATTTTCAAAATTTATTTTCGATGAAATAAGAGTACATTTCAGGCAATTTTAAGCGTTTACAAAATTGCCATGAGTGCGCATATTTTTGCGCGCGCACTGCGCGTTAAATGTTATTGCGCACTCTTTTTGCCCGATTTCTGTTTTCTTGACTTACTTTTCAACTCGAAATTACGTTATACGAGCACGTCGAAAGTGACAGGCTACGCACGTGTAAATTAAAAAAAAATAAATGTTTTTAAACATTTCAACATTTTTAAACATGTTCAGTAATTTCGGTCAGTATAGTTCACTATGTCGGTCGGTCGGTCGGTCTCTCTGTCTGTCTGTCTGTCTGTCTGTCGGTCTGTCTGTCGGTCCGGTATCACTATGCATTGTAGCACGCGACTTAATGGCTGTTGGCCTTGTTTAATATCAGCATAATGTGTTTTCTTATTTCATACAGATTGAAATAGCGTAACAGGCAAATTGATTTTCAGGAAAATTGATATATTGGTCATGTCACAAAAGCTTACTTCCATACGATATGTATATTAAATTGCACACCCTCTGTATTCTTGTAACATGGACATATTATTTTTTGACATGGACCAACATAATTAGTCGACTCGCCGAGCGGTTAAGCTTACTCCATGGGTTAAATCAGCGACGCCACAAATTGGCACAGCTTCAAGACACTCCTCGACCATTGCCTTAGTCAATCTTGATTTTAGACAGGGAAAGGTCATTCTTGCAATACCAGAATTTGTTTGTATTAAGAATCATTAACCCCAGCAGGATTTGAATCATGTAAAACTAACACCTAAAGCAAAAAGATGTATCTTTCAACATGCTCTCAGTTGATGTGCTTTTCTTTAACATTCTTTTACCAGTTGTATTATGTTAATGCAAGAATTTTGTGTTTTAAAGTTTTATTTTATTTATTTAATTTTTTTCTTCATATTGATTTTAATTGCAATATAATATAAATTTTAAAATACCGTAGTACCTTGAATTGCTATAAGACCGATAACGTGTCACTACAAAAAAATATTGAATGAAGTTTAATTATATCCAAACAAGGCCATATATATGGCTGCATTCGCGTACTCAAGTTATAGTCTAGGCAACAAATCTGAAACAAATGAGCGGGAGTGAGAGGGAGTGGAATGTTGTTGTCAACATAGCCAGATATCCTAACTAATTCCTTCTGATCACTCTAGGCCCTGTTGACACTTAATTGTTTTGCCTTGTCTTAAAATTGGTGTCCATTTTGAAAAATAAAATGTGCATAAAATCGGATCTAAGTAAGGCACATGCGCGATCTTGGTGCCTAAACACATGTACTTCAAACAGGGAATTCATTAGACCCTGCTGACACTTTAGATTGAAATGTCGGCCATTTTTCAAAATGGCAACCAATTTCATATCAAATGTGCTTAAAATCGAAATATGGTAAATTCATGATCTTGGTGTCTAAACGCATGTACACATTTATAATAAATATGATTATGTCAAAAGACAATTGTATTTAGGACTAACTGGCTGCTAATTTTTTTAATGGCTGCCTAGATTTTCTAAAAGTGGAACTAATTAGGCTAGATAAATGATCTTGGTGGCTAAACTCGTGTTTTTTTTCAGGCAAGGAATCCATTAAATCTACAATAAATAAATTTAAATATAGTTTGTTTGATCAAGTAATTTTGTAAGTAAAATTTTATTTAGGATTAAATAGTTAAATGCACAGTAGCTAACATTTTTCAAAATGGTTACCTAAATAACTGTTCATGAAATCGAAAATCTGGAATTTGTTTCTCAAATTGGTAACGGTGTTAAGATGCCAATAATTTGTATCATAGATAATTCTCATTCAATCAATACATAAATATTAAGTGTAGTTTATGAATGCTAGGTATTTTTATATTTTTTCAAATACTTTGTCTGAAATACATTATAAGATACCAAAATCATGCATCTAGCTTATTTAGAATCCGTGTACATTTTTTAAAAGAAATAAGGCCATTTCAGAAAATAAAATAACTATTAGAATGTATTTATCATAGATCAAATGGATTCCATGCCAATGATCATTCGTCTAGTTTTATTAGTGTCACCCTTTTTGCACTTTTTATTCATTCATTCATTCTTTATTTAGCCTTTAAAATCGAAATACATTTAAAACAAAGTAACAAAAACAAGACAGGTGGAAATCTAAGGAGGCAAGGATAAGCACAAGCAATTAAAATCGCTGTAGCTCACAGGCTTGCTTATCCATCCTTAGACATCCAGTACATAAAGATAGATAAAATACACATTAATGATCCAAATATAAATAAAGTATAGCCTATTACTACAGTAGCAAATTATTCTTAATTTAGTCAAATTTTAATACCCAAGGAATTTAATATTTATAATGTTCTTTCAATTTCATAGCAAATATATTAGTATTTTCAAGAACTACAGGGTCCTTAATTTCATTTGGTAGATTTGAACCATAAGCGTGAAAACTCATTTATAGAGGAGTGTTTTAGTACGTCTGTACTGACATAGCGGTGTAGAACATCTGGGTATCGTGGATTTATATCCGTGTTTGATACAATAGAGCTGCATTCAATTTTGCCAGCCAAGCATTTTACTGTAAACAGTACTATGTTTTGTTTTCTTCTATTATCAAGAGTTGTCGTATTTAAACAATTTAATCTGTTCACATATGGAATTTCCTGTTTCTTCTGGTGTAGATAATGCGTGTTACTTTTCTGTGTACTCTTTCAATTTTTGAAGAAAGGATTTCCGTATAGGGGTTTTTTTTTGTTTTTTTTTTTCATTTCATTTTATTGCATATCAAAATCGCAGCCAATGGCTGAATTACATGATACTTACAAATATAAAAACATTTAAAACAGGCATAAAACAGTATATATAGTGCACATAGAAATCAAAGAACAAATAAAAGTGGAATCAAACATATTGCACAAGAAAAATACATAAAAATACAAATTTAGCTAAAATTTATCTACAAATTAAAAAATTTAATTAAATAAGGGAAATATGGAAATTGATTATTTATTTACAAGATTATGAAATTTGATAAAATTAGAAAATGTAAAAATTATGGAGTTATTAAGTAATTTACAGTAGTATTATATTTATTTGTACATATTCACATATTATGTTTAATTTATTTATACATCTTCAAAAAATGTCTTTAGTTTTACTGAGTTAAAGTCTATCTTTCATTAAGGAGGCGTGTAAGATAAAGCATAGGGCTATTATAGTATCGGTTTGTTTTACATAGGGGCTCAACAAATTCTTTTCTTTTCCTAAGTCTAACAGAAAGCTCAGGATTTCTAATAAACCAATCCTTGAATTTATTAGATGTAATCTGTAGCAAATTTACGACATATATTTTCGCGGCGTTCATCTAGTCGTTTAATATTCAAAATGTTAAGGGAAGTGTTGTAGTCTTGGTAATCTTTACCCAAAATTATCTTACATGCACGTTTTTGCATGGACTCTATGGCATTTGTCCGCGCAACAGTAAGACTAGAGTGCCATACTGGTATTGCATACTCGAAAATTTGTCTAACATATGTGGTGTAAACTTGGGCAAGGTCTTCAAAAGGAATCCCAAACTGTTTTAAAAGGCTAAGCATGTCTAGACGTCTTCCTCCATTACTAAGGATATGGTCAACCTGGACATAAAATTTTAAATCATCCTAGATGAAAACACCGAGTATTTTTGCATAGTTAACTAATTCACAGCCATTTATGTTGATAGGTGTCATATAGGGTGGCGACTTCATGAAACAAAATTTAAGTTGTTTGCATTTTGATGGGTTCAATTGAAATTTGTTCATGGTTGCCCATTCGACCAAATCATCAACATCATGTTGTAGTGTAGACGTTGCATTAGAGTTAACTACCTCGCCCAGTGAAAGATCATCAACGAACTTCCACTTTTCACAGATTGCTTCTTTCACAGCATCGTTGATGGCGGCACGGAATACAATTTCTCCAAGCTTAGTACCTTGTGGCACACCACAGGATAAGGTTTCCCAGTCTGAAAAAGTCGATTGGTACTTAGTCCATGGGATTTAGACTTTTAACTCACACAAATTGCAAGAAAAGGTTTTTTTGATGAAATGTGTTCTTTAGACCCTACTGAACACATTTATCAACGTTAGGACATTTTTCGACAACGGGAAGTAGCCTAATTTGCATAATTAAAAATGGCCGCCATTTTTAATAACGTACTCTGTATCTTGGAAACCGCTAGTCACAGATACTTAATTATGGTGTCAAAATCGTTATTCACTTTATTGAAAAAGTTTGTCCAAAAATCAATGGAAGTGCTATTTCTAACATTATTGACCTTTGACCTTAAATTCTCATATCTCAGCAACCACTAATCGGAGATATACAAATTAGGGCTTAAATTGTTCAGAAACTACACATTTATATCCAGTCTAATGTGATGTAGCATCCTTTCATACACCCATACTGGCTAGTGTCCATATTCGGTCCAATATCGTTTAAGAAAAGGTTGTATACAATTCCTTCTGCTACTTTGGCAAATTGTGAAGTCAAAGAAACTGGTCTTAGTTTATCTTGTTTAATCGGGCACTCTTTTGGAATAGGACACACTATGGCGTCTTTCCATTGCCGAGGTACACAAGATTGCCTAAAGGAAGCATTTACAATGTTTGTTAATGGGAAACTCAATTCACATGCAAACATTTCGATAATCTTGTTGGGCACATTATCAGGTCCAGCAGATTTTGAAACTTTAACTTTTTTTAGGTGGTAGAACATTTCCCATTCCTCCAGTTGGGGTGGATTTTCAGCTGGTAAGAAATTTGGAAGACTTTGACGCACCAAAAGTTTCTTACTTTGCGAGACCTTGGAGAAAGAAACATTGATATCTTGAGCTATAGCAAGATCATTGTTAGGGGCAATGTTGGGTATTTGAATAATAGGTGGGGGTTTTAGTTTATTTGCCATAAGCTGGATACCGTGTTGCCATTTCACTGGGTTAGTTGATTTGAGGCTTTTAAATCTTTCGTTATAGAAGTTAGACTTTGCACGTTTAATTTCAAGTTGGACACGGTTACGATAGAGTTTCAATTGATTAGACTTTTTCCTCATTAGCAAAACATTTTTTTCGTTTTAAAATAAGGTCTTTCACTACCCTATTCATCCAGGGCTTGTCACTTGAGTGAAGTCTAAATGATTTCAATGGAAAAAACTTGTTGATTTTAACATCTAAGATACTATAAAAAGCATTTGCTTTCTCTTGGAGATTAGACATGTTAACAACTTCGGTCCATGGGTACTGGGTGTAATCCATTCACCAAATTGCTGGATTGCATGGGCAGGCATCAACCGATTGGTCTTTTTCAAGGTTCTATGTATCTTGTGTTGGTAACATTTGGGCAACCAAACAACAACATTGTGATCGCTCAGACTAATTGATGATTGTATCACATGATTATTGTAGTATCTACTTAGGTTGGTTATTATTAAGTCCAAAATGGCATCATTCCTGGTTGGTTTATTTACAACTTGTTTGAGAGCGTGTGTCTTACAGATGGTATTAATTTTAGATCGGTTAAAGTCTCCTAGTATATAACTAGCATTAGGGTATTTCTGTTTTAACTTATCGAAAGATTCTGTAAGGTAGTTCATAATCTCATTCTTAGGACCATCAGGTGGAACATACACTCCACAAACAACAATGCCAGATATATCTCAGGGTAATCTTCTAGGGCGAATGTGAACCCAAACGCACTCGTATTCGCAGTTGGTATTTGGAACAGTGTCAATGATCCTGGAGTAAAATGAATCCTTAACGTATACCGCAACGCCTCCTCCACGTTTATGGGCTCGGTGGTAAGTATAAATTTGGTAGTTCTCAACAGCAATCGAGTCGTTACTTATTTGCTTTGTTTGCCAAGTTTCAGTAAGAACAGCAATATCAGACAAGTTAACATTAAGCAGTGACTGCAGTTCATCAGTACGGTACACAATAGACCTTGCATTACAAAGAAAAATGTTCGGAAAATCAACTTTAATGCTATGCATGTTTTGGTCAGGTCCCTGCTGCCGATGAAATTTCAAGGTATGTTGTGACTTCGTAGATTGACGTATCATTATCAATGTTCTAATTTTTCTTACTTTGTTACGGCCACCGCGACACCCTCTTGCTTTTGTTCGGACTACACCAAGTTTATTAGCCACACTAAAAGAATCTTTTGGTGGCTTAAAATCTAACCGGCAAAGATCAAGGAGTTTTTGTCTTGAATACCTCATGGTCATGTAAGCTAGGCTGGTAAACAAAAAAGGCTCCAGAGGCGATCTCTCAGTAGGCACAGGGGCACAGGCTACTTCCTTTGCTAGTCGAGACAAAACAATGTTGAATAGGCAGGCTAGCAAACAGGTTGAACAACTCTTACAAAAATTCAACAAATGTCTCAACATAACGAATAAAAAACAACTCTGTGCACAAAACATACAGATCCAAAAACTTTGACTCAGAAAAAGTTATAAAAAAAGGTAGAAATAACTTAGTAGAGAGACCAAAGTAAACAAACAGCTGCCACCCAGGCGCCCTCCCTTAGCCTTAGGTTCCATGAGCATAGTCCATATTCTAAAGTTGGGAGAACAAGTGTTGAATATAAGGCAAACAGGGCTTTAGTTGAACAAATGGCCTGCAACATGCCAAAGGAAACCCAGAAGTCTAGAAGCTTTGTTGACAATTTCATTCACATGTTTATTCCATTTCAGATCATAAATTATTGAAAGTCCAAGATATTTATAGAATGTAACTTTGGAGAGATCTTGATCACCGATGTTATATGTGGGTAACGCATTTTTCTTTTTCGCTGAACGCGTCATATGCATCACTTTTGATTTTTCTGCGTTGAAGTGAATATTATTCATAATGCTCTAATTGTATATGTTGTCAAGATCATGTTGTAGATTTATCTCATCACTAGTAGAGTAAATAGGCTTATACATAAGAGTGTCATCAGCGAAAAGTAGTGTTTTGGATTGAATACCTGTAGCAATGTCATTGATGAACAGGTTGAATAATAAGGGCCCCCAATACACTTCCCTGTGGTACTCCTCATGTTACATATGACCACGGCGATAGAGACCCTTTGAATATCACTCGCTGTTTCCTAAATAGATATAACATTTGTCAGCCATTTTGAAAAATAAAATGACTAACTAAATAACGTTATAATATTTATTATCTAATTAATTCCTTTTCTATTTAGAGTAGGCCTATAATGTTGAAATGTCTAAACAGAACTCCATATTATAGACAATAAACATGTTTACCATGTCACTATAGAGACAATAAGCTGCCATTCAACAATACAATAAACTGAAGTGTCAACAAGGCCTAAAGGATTCCTTGTGTGAAGTACATGTGTTTAGACACCAATATTGTGTATCTACCATATTTAGATCTGATTATATGCACATGTTATATAATATTCGCGGCCGCCATTTTAAAAAATGGCCGCCATTTTAAGGCAAGGAAAACAATGTCAACAGGGCTTAGAGTGATCAGAAGGGATTAATTAGGATATCTGACAGACTCTAACATTCCACTCCCCCTACATTGATTTCTAAGCATCTTTAAACATTTTTGTCCCAGACTATTAGTGTTTACCGACCAACCGACCGACATAATGAGCTGTAGAGTCGCGTTGTACGCGACTAAAAACATTCAATCGAGTTAAACGACTAAATGACCTTCACCCAGATGGTTAAAAACGGAATAAACTAACTTGGGAGCGGTAGTCGAGCATTATCTACCAAGCTACTTTAACTTGCACCAATGTGACAGCTGAAGCTTATCATTAGACCCTTAGAACAATGCCATTTATATACATTAACTCAGTAATAAAAGTAAATAAAATAACTAGATTTAATTCGTCACTATGACGAATTATAGGTTATATGCATTGATTTAAATAAAGATAATTGATTTTTAAAAGATATATTGATTGATTGATTTTCTCAGAATCTTTAATTATTTATAATATATGATAGGACCTTGCTAACGCGAACACCATAGCCGGTATCACAATCCGATCAAAGATCCATATGCGTATAATGTCATAAACCACATTTGTTGTTACATAATAATAAAGACATAAGTTAATTTTTATCTAGATTTCGTTATGTGTATAATCTATACACTAAGAAATAAATTTGAACAAACAATACGGATAATAAAAAAAAATCTTATTTCGTTTCCCAAGGTGAGACTCGATCTCGGTACCTTGAATGCCATAGACACGAGCACAGACCATCGAGCCATACACAACTGACTTAAA
Source organism: Antedon mediterranea (assembly GCF_964355755.1). Lineage (NCBI taxonomy): Eukaryota > Metazoa > Echinodermata > Crinoidea > Comatulida > Antedonidae > Antedon > Antedon mediterranea. The sequence goes on from NC_092675.1 coordinate 24,344,648, forward strand.
GTTGTAAAAAAATTCCTCCGTGTATTTACTATGCAGTAACCACTTTGGTGCAAATAGATTATCACATACCGAAATGAATTATAATTTTTTACTATGATGAAATCTTTAAAATGTAAACAAAGCATGCGTTATATGCGCTACGCACGTAATTGTATTGCCATATGATGAAATATGACCTGAAATTTATGAGTACCAAATTTTGTTTAAAAATGATTCATGCTTGTGAAGATATGATTACAAACGTGATTTCATTAAATCGCCCGTATACCACGTAATGTTTGATTGCGCACCGTGAAAACATAACCACATCGATTCCTGGCCATAAGGAATATACTCCGAAAAATTGACTTAGCTAGATGAAACTGATATCAAGATAATTCACGGACAAAATAGTGCTAAGGAAAGAATAAATAAACAAATAAAGATTTTGACAGAATCAAGAGGTTATATGCATTATAAATAAAGATTCTGACAGAATCAAGAGGTTATATGCATTAATGCATATAACCTAAATATGCCTGAAATAATTTAAAATTAAAATGCCATACAAAAAATAATAAATTTGCTAGCTGAGGAGAACATGGTCTAGACAGACATTAAAAAAACACTGTACAGTACAGACAGTAAATATTTTGTTTTAACGAGAGACGTTTCAGAAAGTATTGCGTCTTCTGAAAGCAATCTCCATCGAATATGGTGCTCTGTATAGCATCCCCTGGCACTATACAATAGCCTTTATTTTCAAAGACGTTATTTCACCACATTCAAGTTACTAATATAAGTTAGGTGATATGGCAGGACCTGTCAGCAGACACTACTGTACGACGTTTATTGTCGCTAAACATGATACGGTAGGGATATAGCCTGAAATAGGTTAATTAATTAATTTAACTTACATATATGTTCCGATTGTACAAATGACACCAATAAAAAGATGAGTGTACATCCCAACATAAAACAATTGCTCATACTGTCAATATAAGTTGCTTAACATCTCTTAAACGTTGATTAAATGTCTATACAATGTTGCTCAAAAGACGGCTGTTGGGTTTGTGGTTGACAAAATTTTGAAACAACCTGTTTGTTAGAACTAGGCCTACTTTCAATACACTATTATACAGTACATTGTTTATTAACAATAACAATATTTGAAGACTACTCAGCCGTAATCAAAAGACATGGTTATTTCCTCTTACAAAGAAATTAATATTGCAGCATTATTTAAGAACACTGAATATAGATCATTTTGAGTCTAAATCCATTATCAAAAATAAATATAAAACTATGGTCATTAATCAAATAATTAACAGAATGATTTTACCAAAATAGCAAAACATTATATTCGCTTCAGTTAATATTACATCTGTGCTTTCAGTTAATAACATCATTTATAGACTCATTGTAGTCGTATCCAAATTTGAATCTGAACAATGCGCCTCGATAGAGATTATTACTTGTGTAGGGACAAATACGGAGGAAAAACATGAAATTATTGACAGATAGATGGGTTATGAAAATTAAACGAAATGAGCCCGCGTCTGTCTCATTTAAACCGATTACAAATAAATGTTTTAGAGTTGTGTTTATTTTATAAGAAATGGCCCAATATCGAAAACTCGAAAATAAGCCCTTGGAACTTCCTCTTAAATAATCCCGTTCTAATTATCAAAACGGTATAAGATATAGTTAATAACTCTATTGCAATTTCACACCCTAGTCTGGATTATTTTATTCGTAATAATTCTGCAGGTACTACTAGGGTTACAGAACTAAGCAAGAACAATTATTAGGCATTAAGTAATTTTTGAAAGGAAAATAATTAATAACATTTTATTTTATTTTGTATGGGTACATTTTCAGATCATTGATTCATTTTATTGTTGGAGCAAGAGGTTGCCCTAACGTCAGGCATTGCTGTGTATGCAGAAAGGCTACAGTAGTAACTTCCCAAAATACAATACCTACAATTAAAAGTATATAAAAACAAATAATATATCTTTCCAGTGTTTAAACTTATGAATCATTCAAATTGTTGGTAAAATCCATTTGAAGAAACTTTATAATCCTGTTATGGGCGTATAACTGCATTATTGTTACAGTCACAATGCAAGTAAAATAAAAAGAGGATTACGAAATTCAATAATACAAACCACACTAGAAACATAACAATAAATGGTAGCATACATGTCCTTAAGCATTTCAATATTATTTCAATAGCTGCAATTGTTCTCTATTAAGATGTTGCACTTTTGGTCGAAATTTTATTTCCTTATCCTTTCTTTGCGATTCTATACATTCTGTATCTTTGAAATTTAAATTTAACTCGTTAGTGACCTTTTATTCTCTGTGCGTTTTACTAGGAATTTGTGGCTTTTTAATAAACGAACCAAGACGTCGTCTCTGTAACAATAAAGTAGAATTGACGTACATTGTGCAAGGTATGGCGACGTACCAGTTTGTACCTGGTATACATAGTTGTATAATGGTATGCATTATAGGCCTATATGTATAGGCCTACAAAAGCTTTATTGTGTTTGGTCAACAATCCATGGATGATCTTCAGCTAAAATGACATATACATTCTCTAACGTCGTCTCGTCAGCGGAGTTTTAGACAAATTGTCGAATTATGTTCCGTTATTAATAAAAATCTTCGATTCTCCAAATCAGATAAATTACTTTTAAAATGGTTTCCAATTATTATAGAATAAAATCCAACAGAAAATGCCGCGGTGTCAAATTTCAACAAGGTATGCTATATTGGAATAAGGTACAAACAAGGCCATACATGGCTGCAGTCGCGTGCTGAAGTTAGTGTTTACCGACCGACCAACTGGCCGACCGACCGACATAGTGAGCTGTAGAGACGCGTTACACGTGACTAAAAATAGCTTAGTAACATGATATTACAGCATTATTGTACTGTATAGCCAAAAACAAATCAACCAAGCATGCAATATACTTTATTATAACAACCATCTAGATGTTCTGGCGTGACAGGAGATGGTAAATGGTAGAGATTATCGAGTGCAGATATAACACTACTTTAACAATTAGCTATACAAACTCACAGCCAAGTTGGCATTGTTGATATTATCGTGAGTGGTACTGTATTTATTCATTTATAAATATTTTCATCATTTCAAATCATTGGAATTTACTATTATCATTGTAAATCGGCCTGACACAATAAAATATACACACATAGAACGTATATGTTACTTTCACATCTATCCTCACTGGTAACATGTTATATTCTTTTAACAATTTGGGCTTACAATGAGACACTGGTATCCCTAATATGTGACACTTTAGGAAATTCATAATCCTTCATTAAGACGGAACATCATATTATAGTTTAGATTTCAATAATTATTTTAGTTACCATTTCTGTGCCTACCTTTATACTCCTGAATCTCTGTGAAATTAGAGAGAGATTCGTCTTGGTTTATCTTTACCCGCACGACAACGAATTTGCCATACAAATAATACACAAAGACAGCATACTGGGTATGCCTGGGTAAATACAATAAGCGAAACCAGAAACAAAGGGTTAATTTACATATACAGGTTCCAGACGGAGTTTGTAGCAAGGACTGGAAAGTTGACTGCAGCCACGTGAGTAAAGCTTTAAGGTCAACACAGGTGTTCTACGGAGAAATAGATGAGCTAAATTCTCCTTTCGATCACTGATACTATCACGATAAAGACATTACACGAATCATCAAACACGGGAAAAAAAGATTACGGTTTACAGCAGCCACTCAGACATACATTGACAAGTTATTGAAGCGTGTTTACACCAGGTATGGTAGAATCATACCATATCAATCGTGTAAACACGCTTTAAATTAACTTGTATTTATTATCTGGTTGTGGAAGTATGGATTACGCAAGAGTAGGCCAGATCAGGGGTGATGATAAAAATAATACTCGTATGTTGTGTTGCTCGTTTTCGTGGGTAATGTTTGTGAGACATAGGGAATTTGCTGACGAAAATCATGATACGACTTGGCCAATGTAGATTGATTTTACTAATAAGTTACGGCAAACGCGCTCATCCAAGAACAAATCATCGCGGACAATATTATTTTACCCAGTCAAAGAAAATGCATAGACTTTGAAGAACTTCAACATTCTTTGCTACATTTAATAAGTCATGACTACTTCTTAAATCTGCGTATGTCCAGATATGCAATAATTATTACTATGGTATACCTTACTATTTGACGTAAGCTCGACGATTGATAAGGCATGAACCAATTTAAATCTTAGAGATGGCAATACCATTATTATAAGTATTAAATAAGTTCTATGAATTGAAAGGTGCAGTACGTAACTAATAATTATTTATGGTATTCAACATGATTAAGCATTTTATATTATTTTGAAATATTTTCATTATGCATTAACTTTAACTATAAATTCGTATCTCCGTATATTATAAAATGTAGTTACAATAGCCTGCCTACGTTTACAAATTGTCTATGTTATAGTAATTAATTAATCTGGGAATACATAATGTTAATGTTTATAATATAATAAATGTATAAATTTAATAATATTGACAGTTTTAACTGATATTGCCAGCAGAAGTCAATATTACTGAGTATATTAAATTAATCTGAGCATACATATTTTAATGTTTATAATACAATAAATGTATAAAATTAATAATTAATATTGACAGTTTTAACTGATATTGACAGCAGAAGTCAATATTACTGAGTATATTAAATTAATCTGAGTATACACATGTTAATGTTTGTAATCTAATAAATGTATATAATTGATAATATTGAAAGTTTTAACTGATATTGGCAGAAGTAAATATTACTAAATATTTTTAATCAATCTAACCATACACATTTTAATGTTTGTAATATAGGCCTAATAAATGTATAAAATGAATAATATTGACAGTTTTAACTGATATTGGCAGAAGTAAATATTCTATCTTGCGCTATTTTCAAGCCAACGCTCCTCATCGAATTCCATTCTACTTTGATTTTCATACACAGTCTATAAACAAAATGTAAAAATCAACTATGTTTAATAATACAAAATAATATTTACGAATGAGGGTACGTTTATTGTAAATACATACTAGAAAAATAACGCTTAAAAAACGACGTTTCGACTCCATTATGGGGTCATTATCAAGTCCAATGAATTAAATTTTTAAAAAACAACTAATTGAATAATGGGTCAAATAATATTTGTTATAAAAAAAGTATAATATGTATAAAAAGAGGAATACTACTAGAAAATATGTATGTAAAAATGTTAAATAGAAAAATATACATGATATTATACTGAAAATGTATTTAGAAAATAGGAAATAGAATAAGAAATAAAAGTGGGATTAACCCACGTAAGACAAAATATAAAAATTATTTTATTTGAGAAAGTTAAAACTAAAAATGTTGTGGTGCTATTGATAATTTGTAGGCCTAAATGTTGAGATAAATATATTATAGGCTAAGAGGCATCAATGATGCCAGTACTATACAATGCCTCTTATTAGGCCTATGTGTTTATACTGTAGAAGCTTAAAAATGGTAGGCTTACAGTTCGTTTATTGCCTGTGGATTTTTTTTTTCTCAAGGGACTATGAGAGTAAATTAAAGTCTCCCTTATCAACTTGGATTAAATTACCGACTTTATTCATGACATAAATTATTTGGAATACATTGACTTACCTGTTCTTCGTTTCCAGTTGCAACAAAGGGACGTTGGAATTCTGTGTGAGCCATTGATTGAATGTAGGCACCAAACTTTATTAAAATGAAAATAATACCAGTTTAAAAAAAAGGTAATATGATAACTATTATATTAAAAGTTTTGTAAAAACACAACAACATGAAGTAAAATTGACAATATTATTTTATGTTGTTCGGATCGATAACGAAGGCAAATAGCAATTGTTATTGCACAAAAAGAAATGAGTTGTAATCCCGGTTGTAATGTAATAGCAATTGTATTACATGAGTTACATAAGGCATGTTTACAACAGTAAATACTGGTGACAATGGTCTACTAACCCGAGCTGTACGTCGTTGGTTCTCAAACATATCAGAAAGCGATGAGTTTGAAACGCTGCTAGCATTGAAGTCTCTGGACAAGTATGGCATGCTGCGTTGACCAGGATATTGGTAACCATATAAACTTCTTTTAAGATTTGTTCTCCGTTTGTAGACAACAAAAGCCAATACCCAAAACAATACCATTACAAATAAAATCACTACAGCACACACACCGACTGTGATGAAAATATTTAAGCCTGCAAAATGAAATAGTACCATTTAAGCCAACGAATCTTCATCATTTTGTAAAGAATATAAATAAATAAATAATTTATTAACCTCAAATACATCAAACACTCCTTATAATATATCAGTACCAAATTGTTATCTCTCGGTAATTTATTCTATCTCAATAGTTAATGCTTATAATAATATATTATATAAGAAACCAATAAGCTATGATGATATTATTAATCAATCATTATGGGGTAATGCATTTATATGTATTGAAAAGAAGCCGTTATGTAACTGTAACTGCATTAGATCAAGGTTTTTAAAAATAAGTGATGTAATAAATAATGTGTTTAAGCCTGCGATAGAGATAAAAAGAGGGTTAAGTTGTTCAAAAAATTCGATTAGTGAATATTCTTGTATATTGAAAGCCATTCCACATGAATGGAAATGTATTTAATATCAACATGTGACAATTATGTAAATGATATACAATAACAATAATGTTAAAAAGAGGAAAAAAAAAATGCTAAGTTTATAAATAGATTAGCAAACATAAATTTGGTTAAATGATAATGTACGTATAAAACAAACAAAATATATGTAGCAAATATGTATAAGCACTAACATGTTTTGGAAATATATTAAAAGATGATATGTATCAAAATCATAACAGTTGTGGTAAATAATGATACTGGATTGAGAAATGAATACAAGAAAATCATGTATGTAAACATATTATAACAAAAATACAATGTTAGAAAAACTATGTATACATTACTATATTTATATGAAAAGTTACATGATGGAAATAAAGTGGGATGAACACACACAAGACAAACAAAAAAGAATATAAATAAATTGTGTACCGAAAATGTAGGGTTGAATAAGGAAAACGTAAAAATGATGACAAAGCTACCATTTTTCTGTAAAAATCTATATATTTTAGTTGTTTTAATTTGTATTGATATAGGCCTACAGGTATGTGCATAGAAGAAAATAAATTCTAGACTTTAATCTTATCTATTTATGAATTCACAAAAAAACAGATGGTATCACATCTTCATCTACAATTTTTATCTTAAAAGTAGGAAAGTATATATATAATATATATATATATATATATATATATATATATATATATATATATATATATATATTATATATATACTTTCCTATATATATATATATATATATATATATTGCCTAATGTGTTTATATATAATATATATATATATATATATATATATATATATATATATATATATATATATATATATATTATATATATATATATAATAATCATCATATTCCAAATGTGAACACTACTGAGTACTGGATGCAACATACTAAATGTTTTAGTTTCAACTTACCGTTATCTACATCCTGACACCTATCTCCACCATAACCTTGGCGACATGTACAGGTTGGAGGTTGCACATCGTCGTTGCAGATTCCTTCATTTTCACAGTATTCAGAGGTGCATAACTCTAAAATGTAGATTATTAAAATGCATACTTTCATAACTTATTTTAATAAGTTATGAAAGTCTGCATTTTAATAATTTAAAAAAGGGTTTCTGTACTAGACCCACTGATGTAGTAGATTGAGCTTGTCACAATGAATACCCGGCTAATATAGTAGCAAGGGGAATGTTTGCACAATTTAATGGAAAAATTAAAAATCCCTAATAGTCTCGGCTTATGTAGAACAAATACCAGTAAAGCAATTAGGGAAGAATGTGATTATATGTAATAGACAGGACAAGAACGGACGGAAAATCAACTGAATTACAACTACCTACTAATCAAATTGTCTAGTACAGTTTAATTAAAATAGTCAGCTGAAATGACTGATTAACCACTTTCCCGCTGTTCAGTACGTTTCTGATTGAAAAATAAATATACAATCTACAATAAGTATTTTCCCAAATGATTATATAAGCCGTTTAATACTGCAATAGTTTAATTTTGTTGTTACGCATATTTTACCTTGATTGGGTACTACGGTACATCCCATATTATAACATTTGATTTGACTAATATCTCGTAGTTTTAAACATAAGCGATGGAAGTGTACTACCATACAACTTTTCCGGGTTGTAAAAGAGCAACAAACCAAACTGTATGCCAATCTGTTTAACAACAAAATACATTTCGTGCTCAAAACACCAAACATCAGAAAAAATATGTTTACCTTTAACAGTTATGAAATCAACAAAAAACTGAGTAGTTGGTAGAGTTCCATTTTGTAGGATTGAATTTGTAAGGACAGTTTGTATTTCATCAGCAGTTGTTGTACCATCTCTAAATTCTATCTGCAGGTTGGTAATTATACTGCCTGGTTCAAAGCTTGCACGACAACTTTGAGTATCACTGAATATTCCACTTCCTTTCAATGTGTTCATCGCCTTCATTGAAAAAATACAAGATAGGAAATTACAGTAAAGTATATCATTAAAGAACATATAAAACTAGTTAAAAAAAAGAATCAATACTTGGTTTTATAATATTCATCCTCAATTGACGATTAGACCCATGGTAGCAAGTGTCTACTGTAAACGACCAGCATCCTACTCTCGAATAGTGCTTTGGGTTGTTTAAAGTATACATGAGCAAGTCAATAAAAATAAGTCTTTTTATTGTGTTTACCACAAGAAATATGGTCGAGGAGAACCTTGAACTTATGCTGAGTTTATTGTCTCCCTTTTGCGGCGCCCCTGACTTAACCTCTCTGCCCACTATTGCTATAATGACTATAAATTGTGATTTTTATTCATTACGTAACATTTTCTGTACACAACATTTTTGTTATTTTGGTCATGGTAATCAACTTTGTTTGTTTCTATTTTGAAACATATTTTTCAAAATATTTATTTGAGATGCGTTTACGGTATAACATTCCCTGTAAATACGATCTTACATTAGTTTCTTATTTGATTATCTGTAAAACATTTAAAACATAGTGTTATACTATTAATAACATACAAAGGAGCACAAAATTTGTTCATATTCTATGTAGAGTTCAGATTCACTGTCATCAAGGTCACTGTCATATATTGCTTCATTTTCTCCAATGTGTGTTATCGTTATAGATACCGAAAAACTTTCTGATCCTGAAATGAAATATTCGAAATAAAAAGTATTTATAGTAAATTAAATACTATAAATGATATAATGACACATTATAATACACAATTCACACTTTCCTACATACCTAGTACAGAGAACATATGGAAAGGGTACTACTTCATTAAAGATGCTATATTTTTTACATTTTGTAAACGTGGCAGGCCCATCTGGAATTCCTGCCAGACAGTCGGGACATGGATTCAGGTCGTGTAGGTCAAGCCGGGTCCGGGATTGGTATAGGAGATCGGGCCGAAATTTTTACTTGAAAAAAAGACACCTAATAATAGGCCGAGAGCTGTGTTGTGAAATAAACATAAACTAGAATAATTTAAATAAAAACTAATACTTTCGTATAGGGTATAATTATGTAAATAATAAAACAATTACCTATTTCAGCTAAGACTGTTGTTTCAGAATAAATTGTTGTTTCTTTAAGATCAGTTGCAGGCATTGCGGTAGCTACTGTTGTTGTTACATCAGTTACCTTTATGGTAGACATTACTTCTCCAGACTGGGTAGCAGTATTTTCTTTGAGAGTCGTTGGCTGGGGTGTTGTATCTCTCTCTGTTGCCATTTCTGCAAGAGATGTATGTTGCATTGTTGTAATTGTTTGCTGTTCTTCATCTTCGGTGACTGTTTCTTTCATAGTACTTTGTTCTATTGTTGTTGGGATTGTTGGCTGTTCTTCATCATCGGTGACTGTTTCTTTCATAGTACTTTGTTGCATTGTTGACATTGTTGGTTGTTCTTCATCTTCTGTCACTGTTTCTTTAATAGTACTGTGTTGCAATGTTGTTGCCATTGTTTGCTGTTCACCTGTGACTGTTTCTTCCATAGTAGTTTGTTGTATTGTTGTTGGCATTGTTGGCTGTTCTTCATCTTCGGTGACTGTTTCTTTCATAGTACTTTGTTGTAATGTTTTTGGCATTGTTGGCTGTTCTTCATCTTCCGTGACTGTTTCTTTGATAGTAGTTTGTTGTATTGTTGTTGACATTGTTTGCTGTTCTTCATCTTCGGTGACTGTTTCTTTCATAGTACTTTGTTGTATTGTTGTTGGCATTGTTGGCTGTTCTTCATCTTCAGTGACTGTTTCTTTCATAGTAGTTTGTTGTATTGTTGTTGACATTGTTGGCTGTTCTTCATCTTCAGTGACTGTTTCTTTCATAGTACTTTGTTGTATTGTTGTTGACATTGTTTGCTGTTCTTCATCATCGGTGACTGTTTCTTTGATAGTAGTTTGTTGTATTGTTGTTGACATTGTTTGCTGTTCTTCATCATCGGTGACTGTTTCTTTGATAGTAGTTTGTTGTATTGTTGTTGACATTGTTGGCTGTTCTTCATCTTCACTGACTGTTTCTTTCATAGTACTTTGTTGTATTGTTGTTGACATTGTTTGCTGTTCTTCATCATCGGTGACTGTTTCTTTGATAGTAGTTTGTTGTATTGTTGTTGACATTGTTTGCTGTTCTTCATCTTCGGTGACTGTTTCTTTCATAGTACTTTGTTGTATTGCTGTTGGCATTGTTGGCTGTTCTTCATCTTCAGTGACTGTTTCTTTCATAGTAGTCTGTTGTATTGTTGTTGACATTGTTTGCTGTTCTTCTTCACCTGTCACTGTTTCTGTCATAGTACTTTGTTGTATTGTTGTTGGCATTGTTGGCTGTTCTTCATCTTCAGTGACTGTTTCTTTCATAGTAGTTTGTTTTATTGTTGTTGCCATTGTTGGCTCTTCTTCATCTTCAGTGACTGTTTCTTTGATAGTACTTTGTTGTATTGTTGTTGGCATTGTTTGCTGTTCTTCATCTTCAGTGACTGTTTCTTTCATAGTAGTTTGTTGTATTGTTTTTGGCATTGTTGGCTGTTCTTCATCTTCCGTGACTGTTTCTTTCATAGTACTTTGTTGTATTGTTGTTGGCATTGTTTGCTGTTCTTCATCTTCAGTGACTGTTTCTTTCATAGTAGTTTGTTGTATTGTTGTTGACATTGTTTGCTGTTCTTCATCTTCGGTGACTGTTTCTTTCATAGTAGTTTGTTGTATTGTTGTTGGCATTGTTGGCTGTTCTTCATCTTCAGTGACTGTTTCTTTGATAGTACTTTGTTGTATTGTTGTTGACATTGTTTGCTGTTCTTCTTCACCTGTCACTGTTTCTTTGATAGTACTTTGTTGTATTGTTGTTGGCATTGTTGGCTCTTCTTCATCTTCAGTGACTGTTTCTTTGATAGTACTTTGTTGTATTGTTGTTGACATTGTTTGCTGTTCTTCATCTTCAGTTACTGTTTCTTTCATAGTACTTTGTTGTATTGTTGTTGGCATTGTTTGCTGTTCTTCATCATCGGTGACTGTTTCTTTGCTAGTAGTTTGTTGTATTGTTGTTGACATTGTTTGCTGTTCTTCATCTTCGGTGACTGTTTCTTTCATAGTACTTTGTTGTAATGTTGTTGGCATTGTTTGCTGTTCTTCATCTTCAGTGACTGTTTCTTTGATAGTACTTTGTTGTATTGTTGTTGGCATTGTTTGCTGTTCTTCATCTTCAGTGACTGTTTCTTTGATAGTACTTTGTTGTATTGTTGTTGGCATTGTTTGCTGTTCTTCATCATCGGTGACTGTTTCTTTGATAGTAGTTTGTTGTATTGTTGTTGACATTGTTGGCTCTTTTTCATCTTCAGTGACTGTTTCTTTGATAGTACTTTGTTGTATTGTTGTTGACATTGTTTGCTGTTCTTCATCTTCGGTAACTGTTTCTTTGATAGTAGTTTGTTGTATTGTTGTTGACATTGTTTGCTGTTCTTCATCATCGGTGACTGTTTCTTTCATAGTACTTTGTTGTATTGTTGGCTGTTCTTCATCTTCTGTGACTGTTTCTTTTATAGTACTTTGTTGTATTGTTGGCTGTTCTTCATCTTCTGTGACTGTTTCTTTCATAGTACTTTGTTGTATTGTTGGTTGTTCTTCATCTTCTGTGACTGTTTCTTTCATAGTACTTTGTTGTATTGTTGGCTGTTCTTCATCTTCTGTGACTGTTTCTTTGCTAGTAGTTTGTTGTAATGTTGTTGACATTGTTTGCTGTTCTTCATCATCGGTGACTGTTTCTTTGATAGTAGTTTGTTGTATTGTTGTTGACATTGTTTGCTGTTCTTCATCTTCAGTGACTGTTTCTTTGATAGTACTTTGTTGTATTGTTGTTGACATTGTTTGCTGTTCTTCATTTTCGGTGACTGTTTCTTTGATAGTAGTTTGTTGTATTGTTGTTGGCATTGTTTGCTCTTCTTCATCATCGGTGACTGTTTCTTTCATAGTTCTTTGTTGCAATGTTTTTGACATTGTTTGCTGCTCTTCATGGTCTGTCAATGTTTCTGCTGTCATAGTACTTTGTTGGAATGTTGATGCTATTGTTTGTTTGATAGTAGTTGTTGGTACTGTTTGTTGTTCTATATCTTCTGTCACTGTTTCTTTCATAGTAATTTCTTGTATTTTTGTTGGCACTGTTGGCTCTTCTTCATCATCGGTGACTGTTTCTTTCATAGTTCTTTGGTGCAATGTTGTTGACATTGTTTGCTGTTCTTCATCATCGGTGACTGTTTCTTTCATAGTTCTTTGTTGTAGTGTTGATAGCATTGTTCGTTGTTGTTTTTCATATGTGACTGTTTCAGTGATGGTACTTTGTTGCAATGTTGTTAACATTTTTTGTTTGTCCTCTTCATCTGTGACGGTTTCTCTTTGATCACCTACTGTACTCATTTCTTTAAAAGTAGATAGATCAGTTACTGTCGTCTGTTGGTTAAAATTAGTTGACTGTATCGTCGTCGCAGCTGAGGGTGGATTTGTTGATATTTCCGTATATGTAGGTAATTGTGTGATAGTTACCATATCTTGCTCTAAAAAATAAAATAATGTTGGTATGTTTTAGAATAGTAAAAATAATGCGTACGATAAGTTTGATATATTGTGAAATAACTAAATCTAGCAGTCTCTTAATGTATATTATTATAATAGTATTAAAGATAGTTTGTGATCGAGTGTAGTTACAATGTACAGTAATCATCTAAAACTGTAGGTCTAGCTCATAAAATGTACTTAGAAATCAAACATTTCGTGGAATTCTTTAAATCATTCTTTACTGTCTTGTAAACATTTCGGAGCTGATAAATATACAAGATGTAATAATGGTAATAATGTTAATATTTTTACAGGCATGAGCGTCTGCAACACTGTGCGTACATGGATGTATTCTGTAATACACAGATTCTTACCATGTGTAATGATTATCCAATATGTCCTATCAACATTGTTGTCTGGGGGCAGATGCATGTTATCTGAACCTGTTAATTCTCCAAAAAATGCTGTAACAATATCCGTTTGTTTAATGTTCGTTGATACAGGAAAATCGATTCTGAGAGTCACTTCAACATAGGGGTAAACCTGTCTGTGGTTTGCTACACTTACGTGCAGTATTGAATCACTAATGTTCGTCGATTTCATTAATTGATAAACCTAAATGAAATAGGAATTTAAAGAAGTATTAATATTGTGTGGTGTTTATTATGCAATGTGAACAATTAGATATATAATTTAACAATGTCTATATATTGAAATAATAGTAATAACATACATCTTCAGCTAGCATAGTTCGAGTTTCGTATGAATTCAAAACACCTGGATTAATGCTGGCGACCATACCCTTGATGTCCGTAAAGTTTACCACCAAGTCTATTGTCAATGCACCTAAAATATAATTATAACAATAAATATAGTATTTAATATCGTTATATATGCCTGGCTATTTTGATAAATGATCAGAATCATATCAGAGTCAAATGTAAATTGATAATTATTAGTTTAGAAATGTGTTTCTTTAAATCTTATCCCCATAATAAGATGAACAGCAATACCGACAAAGCTTACGAAAAGGTTGTGGATATATAATATATCCAATGGCTATTAAAAGTAAGATAGTTCGGGTGCAGTCAAACATTAAATTTAAACTTGAAATGCAATTCTTAACTTGCCTAGAAAGAAACAACAGTCAATACAACTTGTTATCAGAATGTTTGAGAATAAAGATGATTCATTGATTTATACAGTATGTGATACTATGCCACCATATTTGTCTACCCAATTGGATGCGAAAGCTCACTATCGCTGATTATGACAACATTATTTGGACGCGGGTACATAAAAAAAATACTGTAAATACAAAATGTGTATAATTCTTGACAAACTTACCGATACAAACATCATTTTCATTAACAAAGTTAATCATACATATACATGTATAATTTCCTTGAGTATTCTCGCATTTCTTGTTTTCATTTGAGTCACAGGGATTCTCAATCTCGCATTCATTTATGTCTGTATAAAATAAATAACAATTGCTGATTGGTTAATAATTTAAAACACTATAAGACACATAATTGCTCTATATAAAAAGAAAAATCTTCCAAATAATTTTCTTCAATCGTTTTTTTTTACAAACAAAATCTCAGGATTAAAATCATGCACTGATGAAGCGTGGTACCCGAAATTTATTTGTAAACCTGTCAAGTGACTGACATCATTTATCAGTAATTTGATTAAGATTGAAATAATAATAATATAAACAATTAATTTAGCAGTATTAACCTTTTAAAAATGAGAAGAAGCAAATCCAATGTTAACAAATTTTTTAAAATCATAAATACATAATAAGCGAAAACAAACCGTTATAGTATCAGTTCCTCGTTCGTAATTTTATGTTTTTGCCTGAAATAGTAAGAAAATAAACAAAAACGGTAGAACCATCAATTTAGCCATACCTGCACATTCAACTCCATTACCAGAATAACCATCGTTACAAGAACATTTGAATCCACTGACAACATTTTGGCAAGTTCCTTCATCCGAACAATTGTGTACATTAAGCTGACATTCATCAACATCTACAAATAAAACGGAGTAGAAGAGAAGTATGAAAAGATAAAAACAATTATAGTGACAATTGATCATTTACCTACCTGGTTCCCCGATCGTCTCTAATTACACAATTAGGCCTACTACTCTGAAAGTCTTTTTTGCGTAGAATTTTTTTATTATATTACCATGTTTATTAAATCATTAGGCCTACTACAATATTTATTAGGATTACAGCGGAGCATCACTTATACTATAATCAAAAATGTAAATTGTGCCAATTCCAAGAGAATGATCAAAAAAAAAATCAGAACAAATACATTTATAAAAGTGTTTTGCAAAGTAAAATATACCATCAAACATACCATCACAATTGCCAATTATTCCACTTCCTCCATTACTGCTAAAATAACCAGCATTGCAAACACATGCGTACGAGCCTTCTGAATCAATGCATAGCGCATTTGTATCGCAATTATCTTGGTTAAGCGTACATTCATCCACGTCTTTAAAAAAAAAGGAAATACTGTAGGTACATACATCGTTGATGTGGGATGGTAGACAAATCGATAGCAAATTAATCGTGTGAAACCGCCGCTTGAAAATCAATTTGTAAACACTTTCAAAATTAATTATATACAAGCGAACATTGTTACTTTAGGAACTTATGTTCTGTTATCTATTAATCATTTCATACATTAAAACGATATCTGTATAATAATTCGAAATTCCAAAACTATAACTGTCACAGCGGCAAAGAAGAAAAATGATGAGATACGGTAAACAAAGAAAGGAAAGAAAGAAATAGCAACAACGGTAGCCTTATGATATTTTCATACTTTCACATATCTGTCCAGTGCCATTAAATCCAGGATTGCACATGCATGAGAATGAACCAGGAGTATCAGTACAGGTTGCCTGTTGGTGACAGTCATTGGTGTTGTCTGTGCATTCATCTATGTTCGTGCAATTTTTCGATCCATCTCCACGGTAACCATCTACACACATACATTGGTAGGACCCTACTATGTTTGTACATTCAGCTTTTGTATGACAACTACTGTTCACATGACATTCGTTAATATCTGTACGAAAATAATATACATGTTATAACACAATAGTGATAATTCATTTGGTTTAAATATTGATTATCGGCGATTCTCGACTTAAAGATGGCTATAGTCCCCCAAAAAAATGAAAGATGAAGGCAGTTTTAATCAAGTTATTTACTTCCGTAGAAAGTCAAAGTAAACGGTTAAATTTTACAGGCAATTTAGACTATTTGGGCCTTAAAGTACTGCTTTTCCAATTTGTTTGGACAATTATGCAATACTGAAATGGTATATTTAGAAAAAGTGTATAGATATTTCCTTATTCATTGTACATTATGTTATGTTTGTGTTAAAACATGATATCGGAGTTTAGTTTAAAATGTTGCTTTTAAATGTCTCACCTTCACAAGTTTCGCCATCGCCAACAAATCCAGAGTTACATGTGCATGAATAATCACCAGGTGTATTGGTACAGGTGGCCATTGAATCACATGGCATGGTTGAACACTCATTTATATCTATAAATTAACATTTTTAAAAGGAGTATACAACATTACTGTAAATGAAAACATAATAGTTAATCTTACGTTTTCGTTATAAAAATAACGTTGAACTTGACAACTTCGAGTTAAAGGAAGAGGACTACATTAATATATTTTAGCATTAAAATTACTAATTTTCTTTCTTGCAATATGATATTATTATTATTATTTACTTAATAAACAAAATAATCCGTTTAAGCAGTTTAATTCTCTCGATGGTTATAGATATACATACGTTTTTTGGGAAGCACTTCCCATCATCAGTGTGAACTATATTATTATGTTATTTGTTTATAATGTGTGTTGCAGTAAGTAAAAATAACAGCCAGAATAAGTGCATGTAAAAGGAGAATAACCTATTTTAAGAACTATACTCACCAAAGCACATCATTCCATTTCCAGTATATCCGTCATTACAGTGGCACATGTAGGATCCATTATTATTGTCGCAGTACGCAGCATCATCACATCGCCCATACTCGCATGTTTCATTTCCAGTACAGTAAACACGAATATGTTCACATTCATCTACATCTATGGAATTAAAGCATAAACATAACTTGTATAAACTAGTGATTTTTTTTATAATAGCGGGAAGAAATCTATAATTTAAATATTGATAATTGGGGTAAATCTGTTGTCAGAAAGTTATTTTTGATGATAATGTAATGTTATTAAACCCCATGGTTTTCTTTTTCAGCCTGCAGTATTATGTCTGCTGAAAATTAGTTGTGTTCGTTTTGTTTTGAAGGATCAATGTGTGTTTTTACTTCTAGTTAAATACTCATACCACTTTAATGCTGATTTATGTAGCCTTCATGCTTCTATCGATGCTATGCTTATTATGTTTTGTATTGACCATTATATAATTCAGAATTGAAAAAAATGACCAAGACAATTCGTTGGAGGGATTAATATGAGTGTTTACATCAAGTTATTCCGATCCATGTAATGGTGTCTTTATCTATTACTCGTGCATCTTATGTTATTGCTAATATTTATGTAGCCTTCATGGTATCTAATAATATAGGCCTATATATGTATTGACCTGTATACGTATTGACCATTATGAAATCAATGTTAAAATTAAAATATAAAAATTGACCTTGATATCTTTACACATTGTTGTTATAAGTATGTAAAATAACTTGTTGCTTACTGTATAAAAAAATCATTACCTTCACATTGCTTTCCGTTTCCTAAATATCCTAAATTACATGAACATATGTACGTTCCAGGGGCATTTGCACACATTGCATTTTGGTCACATGAAGACGAAAAATCACATTCATTTATATCTGAAAAGGTAATTCAATAAGATAAGATAAAATAAGATAATAATAAGAATTATAAAGCGCACATACCCACAAAGTGCTCAAGGATCTTAAAGAAAATGAATGGAATTCTGCATAATATTGTGTAGTATTGTATGCATCATTAAGGGAAGTTATACACAACATCTAACTTGTATAAAAGTCAAACCCTTTGTAAATTATAAATTATAATAATTTACTAACTACACGCATACAATTCTACAAGGACGGATTCAATCGAATGAGAATTTGATTTTGTCTATTTATTATTAAGTAGGTAAGTACTAGCATACCTTCACAGTTTCTCAGATCTGCCGATAACGCATAACCGTCGCCACAAGAACAATTGTACGATCCATCCGTGTCAATGCAAACGTCACTACACATATGTGTAGTGTTAGTGCATTCATTTACATCTAAAAATAAATCACAGTAGTAGTAATGTAGTTGATAACCGTAATGTTTATTTTACCTTTACTTTTTTATATCCATATAAATACTGATGAATGCGTAACGGCTTGCAATGGACTTTCTAGACATGAATAATGGTGGTGTAATTTAATAGCTCAAGACAATAACACAAATTAAAGGCCAAAATAGCATTACCCGTAAATTGTTATTAAAATACAAACCATCATCATGTGTGAGAAGAGGAAAGATTGAAACTAAATACTGTATTTACTTTAATAATTATAAAATTAAACTGTAAATCTAAATATTAATCACGTTACATACTTAGACAATGCGTTGTATTCCCGTCAATCGCTTCATAGCCGGTCTTGCAGAGACACGATACATCATTTCCGTTCATTGAACAAAAGGCATTCACACATGGGTCGGTATTGCATTCTGCCCCTTGTATAGCTATGTGAAGGTAAGTCAAATATGTTACTTTATTTAAATATCATTCAACTAGTATAAACGTCATCCGAGCATAGGACAACATTTACCTAAGACATGATAACTATGTAAACAAATATTAGCAATCGATTGGGTCTATTCCTTACAAAGTAAAGTTAAGAATGTTATGATACAACTGTGCCTTCTCGAGTGAAAATAAGTCTCGATTTTCTCTTTTCTTTATTTAGAAATCACACACACACACACACACACGGCAATAATATGGTTTCATAGAACGTAATATTTCAGTTAAGCTTAACACAATGACTACTCCATTTAACACTTACGTCATCAACCGTGACATTTTAGTATAGGCCTATGGCCATAATTTATGTGCGCAAAACGAGTTTGTAGACCAATCGGGTTTGAAAATCAACCTGTAATGTCTATAAACATTCATTATTAATGTGTATATTAGTTGATAAACAGAAAAACAATCTGTAACTTACGTTGACAGGATACGCTATCATTGCGTAGTTCATAGTTGTTGTTACAATAACAACTATAATGTCCTACTGTGTTGTTACACATTTGATGGCAGTCGTTAATTCCAAGTTGGCATTCATCAATATCTGCAATTACATTACACAATATAATCTTACAAAATTGAATACATGTCCGTTTTAGACGAAATACAGAGAGACATGTATATACTATAGCTTGTTCAAAGTGTCCCAACTTTGTATGTTTTCAACAATTCAACAATCCCCACCTTTTTTAATGTATCGTGTATTATTTGACCACATACTAACTGATGAATGCCCACCAAGTTGGGTTGCGTTTGCGTGGATCACATAACCCGTTTATGACGAGTTCAAATCTACCTGTAATATTTCTATTATTTCTTTAGGCTTACCTTTACATTCATTTCCAACCAATGAGTAGCCAGACTGACAGGTGCACACGAAACTTCCAGGTGTATTGCTACAGTGTGCATTTATGCCACACGTGTTATTTGCCAAACATTCGTTTATGTCTAAACAAAACGTATACATTAAGTTATAAACTCGTACATTGTAAATTTTGTTAATCATATTACTGATTCTGTTATTTATTTAGAATTTGTATTACAATACCTGAACATTCCTCGTTATTTAACTCATAGCCAGGTTTACATGGACAATCAAATCCTCCATTTGTATTTGAGCACCTAGATGTTTCTAAACAGTCATGAGTGTTGCTAGAACATTCATCAACGTCTGTTGGAAAGACAATATCGTATCAAGGTATCCTTATTCATAAAATCAAATAATAAACAGCAATATAATCAATCTCATTTGCAGTAAAACACTGAAATGTGAACAAAGAGTATACAGCGCGAGCGGCGGAAGATAAGTCAAACTTCGAACTTGGTCTAGAAATCTGCACTAAGTCCCTCCCACAGCCTTGGAAACGTTTCCACGACTTCAGATGCATTGATGTTGCTGCCTTATGACATGGTGGAAAGAGGGGCGTATAATTCTGTGAACCCTAAACACAGTAGCTCGCATATCTTTAACTCTATTCAAACACGGAACGTTCCGACCAGCGTGGGATTCTAACCCCTGTAATTCGCGTTGTTAACACGACTGAACTAACCGGTCATCTTGTTTATAGGTTAAGGTTAATACAAGCTTCGTTTTCTCAAGATGAAGTTCATGAATATACATATATATGACGCCACATGAATCACGTAACATGAATCACGTATAAATAGACTATTGTCTAACCGTAACGGGTAATGCTCTGTTTTGATAACCACACCTCTAGCCCCGGTTCAAATCTCTAATGATTTTTTTTAATTATTTTTTTTATGGAAAATAAATATTGTTTTTATTTTATTTTGAAGAAAATATTTGTTTCAAAGGACAATTATATTACAATATATCTTGAATTAATATTAGTTATTTTAGAATATTTGAATTGGTAACATTTTATTATTACAAATTATTTATTTAAAACAGTACCATATAATTATTTACATGAAGAATTCATTAATCTAAAATAAGACGACAACAAAGAGGTTCTTTAAAATTACTTATCCGGCCATCAAGAAGAATACTTTTTGTACTTTTCGTAAGTTTTTTAAAATACGACTGTAAATCACTAAATATATTGGTATTGTATGACTCCAAACCACAGTTGTTGGTTCGAGAAGAAAGAAAGCACAGCTACGCATAAAGCAATGATCTTTGAACGTGTTTCAATAACGTTCTAGACATTTTTAATCACTTATTGAAACATGCAACATGTGCCGCAAACATTAATGTAATCAAGTAATTAAGTAAACTAAATATCTATACTTTAAGAATTATTAATTATAGTTACCAATGCATGTAGATCCATCTCCAACATAACCACTAGGACAACTACAAAAGTAACTTCCAGGTGTGTTTTCACAAATTGATCGATTACCACAAACACTAGCAAAGCATTCATTGATATCCTCGCAGAAAGATCCATTACCAGTCCAACCAGGCAAGCAAGAACATCTATAGGACCCTTGAGTGTTGATACAGTCTGCGAACATGTCGCAAGAATGAAGTTCACGAGTACATTCATTAATATCTGGTGAAATATGGAAATTACATTGTTAATATTGTGTTAATATTATCTAGTGTAAAAGAAAAATAATACGTGTTCTAGATTAAAACGATTTAGCCTAACCATCCCACTTATATAAATGTTATTTCTACAGTACCATGAAATGAGTAATACATTGGTATCGTAAAGATAAGCACTTTGTAAATATGCAAAAAACAAATGCGTGTATACCTTGACAGCCTTTTCCATCTCCTTCATATCCATTTACACATTGGCAAATATACGATCCACTAGTATCAGTACAGTCAGCATTTTCATCGCATGGATAATCAGCCATATTACATTCGTTTATATCTTAAAATACAAACATTAAACTCATTTTAATTATCTATTTATTTCTGAATCGACAAAAAAATAAACTTTAAACAATAAAATCAAATGGAGGTGGAAAGAAAGGGGGGAAAAGGCAGTAAATTTCCCTCAAAGTCTTTATTGTTTTAATATTTAAAAGGCTAATAGTAAATTTTCAGCAGAATCCACCACAGAACTTACTGTTGCATATCTGTCCATTGCCATTGTAACCTTCTGAGCATGTGCAGTTGAATGATCCTTCTGTATTTTCACAGGTTGCATACTCACTACAATCATCAGTCATCATCATGCACTCATCAATGTCTATGAAATATTAATAGTAAATTACAATCTATCTTATAAAACGAATAATCTGTCACGCTAGTACATGTATGCATTATTGTACTAACTGTCTCGTTTGACAAGATAGAATGAATGTTCCTTTTATTGTCCTGATTTATGTATACATATCATATATTTTTTAATCGATATATTGATGCCAAAACAGCTTGTTATTGTATGCTCTGGTTGTCTGTACAGAGCCGAAATATAAAAAACGCGCATTTTTCACCGATAAAATGGTTCACAAAAACAGAGGTTCAGTATTTGTTCATGCAGCTACTAAAAAAGTATTTGTCATATTAAACTAGTAAACTTACACTTACAGCAAATAATCTGAGCGTTTCAATTTATATGTTTAATATCAATATTATTTATGTAAGCTTACCATCGCAATTCTTTAGATCAACATTTAAAACATATCCTTCTCTGCAGCTGCAAGTGTATGAGCCCAAAGTATTGGTACATTCCTGTTGGCAGAACGGTACACCATCTTCTCTGTCATGACCTTCAGTACACTCATCAAAATCTGAATTACAGCAAGTAATATAATTTATGTTACAGGTTAAAAATAACTGATAAGACCTAATGATAAAATGTGTATGTTATTTAAGAGTTAAATATATTACACTGTATGAAGCGAATACATGTTAAAGATTCATTTATTTCAAAATACCTTACAAATACCTTAACAAATGAAACAAATCGTCGATATGAGTACATTAAAAAAAATTGTGTACTAAGAAATAGTTTAAAAATAATTAGTATAAACACGTATAAGCTAGACCAGAGGAAGAGTTACAATAACGTGGGTCATAAGGTCATTGGAATTATTTAATGATATTAGAGAGAAATTACGTACCGTAACATTTGAATCCATTTCCTATTAAATCACCAGGACATGTCGAACATGTAACATTTATTAAGGGTGCCATTTGATCGGTACATGTGACTCCAGGATAACAAGGGTTATCTAAACAGCCATCGTAATCTTCACTGCAATCAAACCCGGTCCATGCAGGAGTGCACTCACACTCGGACACCTAAAACGATAACGAAACGTATTAGAGTGGTACTTAGTGTGTATTATGTCACTACAGCCGTCGCTTTTTACCACAATAACTAAACTAATACCAACATTGAATGTTGAGCATCCACAATAATTCAGTTAAATCTTGCTTTTAACATTGATGATATTATTTTACATTATGAATGGTACTTGCAGCTGCTGCTGAAAGTATCTACATTTTGCTTTTTTCTCTTTTCAACAATACATGATCAAATTATGAACCCATCTTTAATACAAAATATCAACATAAAATAGATGTACTTTTATTTCAAAACAAAAAGAATAAACATGTAACTAACTGCAAAATGATTGTTCAGTAAATCTGATCTTTCAACGAGAGCATTAAAATTGCAAACCCCGCCATTCTCACAATTACATATAATGACATCTAGTGGGAAGGACGCCGCTGCTCCTTGATCATCCATTGCAACAAGTGTGATCTTAACCTGGTCAGTTGCAAGAGGGGTCCATGTGAAAACACCATCTTAAAAAGAAACAATCACAGTTAAACAAAACATGTAGAAGAATAACAATGTGTCGAGTCTCGAGGCGACTGCTCAGTTTTACCAAGTATTATATAACAATTTTTCCATCAGTTCATTTTATCATTATTAGTTTGCCATTTTCATAGAAATATTATAAATATGTTAATATGTCAATGGCTAACAACAATATCATTCAAGAGGTTGCAAATTCCGTGGTATTATGCAACGCATGTACACGCATTTAAAGTATGTACCCCCCTAAAACATATTATATATATTTTCTTAATATGCCATTTTAATTTTAATGTCAAGTAATAGTTATTCACTTTGACCAAAAAAATAATTTACCTGAAACAAAAATAATTTAAAGATGTATTGTCCCCTGAAAAAATAATTCTCAAAATGTTTGTTGTTGAATATTCCATTTTAATGTAACATAATAGTTATCGACTTTGATCAAAAATTGGATTCGAAAAAAAAATGTATTTACCTGACAAAATGTAATTTAAAGCAAAAAATGGTCAAATTGGCTGCCAGCCAATGGATTTTTTGTTGAATTTAACCATTTATTTTGTCCTTTTATTTACAAGTGAAAACATAATAATTTCTATGGAAGTTATTAACTTTATTAAAACTACAAAATAACATATTCAAAGTCTGATTTAATTAATCTTCATTTTTCATGTTTTTGGGTGACAATACATCTTTAAGGCCAAAAAAAAAAATTGTCTGTCAGGCAATGGTTTTTTGGTTCAATTAAATGTTTCTTTTGTCTTTTTATAAGTGAAATAATTAGTGAATAACTATTATTAAAACTGCATAATGGACTTTTGCAAAATATAATGGTGATGCTATGATTAACATAAAATGCCTTAAAATGGGATTGAATTGAATTATTTAATGTATAGAGTGTCAATATTTAATAACATTTTCAATAACTGATGTATAAAATTAATTTAGTTAGTTTCTCCATGGAGGTCCATGGTTTCTCGTAATTTTTTACCTGTATCAATACCAGCACCAGGAACAGAATCTTCAAGGGAGTACGTTACAGGACTGTCTTCTGGGTCTGTTGCAACAACTCTTAATATGTACTGAATGCCTACCATCGCCAACAGTTGGTTTGTACCATTCAAAGCATTAGGAGGAGAAATAGCAAGGACACTCGTAATGTTTGGTGGGAAGTTATCTTTAAATGAAAGACAAATGTAACTTTTTATTACTTGTAAAGTCTTAATACATAAACCAAAATTATTTGTTAGCAGTTTGAACAGTAAAAAGAGAGGACAAACATCTATACACAATACTTTAATACAGTGTCAGTTTAACCATTTTCATAATATTAGTGGTATTAGTAAGATATTATAGTGTAATGGTTAAAATTTCTTGCCAAAATAGGTTCGTATTCTTTGTTTCTACTTTTGTAAATATGCCACTTTAGGTGGTTGGAATTTGATATTTTATATCCGGATAAATAAAATAAATTGTTGAATTGTTTACCCCATTAGCCCAGGGGATTTTCTAAATGTTAGCTAAGCCTCCCTAGGATTTGTTCCTTTTCATGAAAAACCTAACCTACGTCCTTGGAATTTTGGTTTCATACACATATTCTTTTATTAAGTGTAATGACTGGGAACGAAATTGTAATACATCCAATGTAATTACAATAGTTACATGCCGTCGTTGTCATGACT
Organism: Antedon mediterranea; assembly: GCF_964355755.1. Lineage (NCBI taxonomy): Eukaryota > Metazoa > Echinodermata > Crinoidea > Comatulida > Antedonidae > Antedon > Antedon mediterranea. Next base: position 24,370,190 of record NC_092675.1, read on the forward strand.
AGAAGAAGAGATTTATGGGTGTTAATGTTGAGCTATTGTTTATGTATTATGTTTGTTATAACAAAACATGTTTGTATTGTTTCGGAAGACCTATCAACAATACGCATATATAACATAATTTATGAGCCCTTGGCTTAACACGAGTAGGTAAATGTATGGGCCCTTGGAGAATAAACTTACAACTGAGATAAGTATTGCAATACTTTGACAATTTGTAGATACGTAATAACCATTTTTGGTCGCCATTTGAATCGACATTTTCTTACTGTGAATGTGGTTACTGTTAGATATATAAACACATATACAAAGAACATTTATTACTGTGACTGTGGGTAGGCTCTACTGCTGGATATTTAAACACATAATATATAAATAAAAACTTTATTACTGACAACTGTTTCTCAACGTTTGTATTAATTAATAATAAACGTCGTAGTGTTGTATCGTTACATGTACTTTACTATTTCAATCTACTATAACAGGGACAGTTTTCAAAAAGTATTAAATCGAAAATGGTTTACTGTGTTTAGTGGTATATTATTTATAGGCCTATAAAACATTTAAAGCAATATTTCGTTACTGAGTGGATAAAGAATATATGTAAAAAGTGTTCTTCCCATCTTCTTTCCCATCCCTCAACTCTAATGTTATATACAAAACACAAATTGTTTTTTTTTTAAAGACAAGTTTCTCCTTCGGAAGTAGGCCTAATTCCCAGGGTGCTAATTTTAGTAGACTACATTAATCATCGTGTCTATTTATTCGTTTCTGAAAACGACAATGTATTTATAATCCTGCGGTACGTACATTTGAAATCGCCATTTTTTCCCCTCTGAAATTACTGTGTATAACATAATTTAAACAAATTTCTAATTTAAAGATTTTAGAAATAACAGTTACCATTAATATATCAGTGCGTAATTGTATGTGCAAGTGCATATTTTATATGGTATTTGATATATTTTTGTACACTGACGATGTAATTTGTAAACACTATTATTTACCCAATTCGTCTAAATTATTGTTGTTATTTTCATTGGTTGACTTTGTGATTTCACCAAAAGAAAGATCACTCGTAATTAGAGTGTCAAACAGACACGTTCTATCATTTCCACACATTTTCACTGCCTGGTCGTAGAAATCAGTTCCATTATGGTTCTGAACAAGATCTTCGAATAATGCAGGCTTAAAGGTGAGGTTATTTACAGAGTACCATGTTTCACCATCGACATAGGTAAACAATGATGTTTCGTTTGTTGTTCTCCCTAAAAAACAAATATGAAAAGTATTCTTTTTAGTATTTCTAATATTTGTTATAATATAGAGATTTTACAACAGAAGATGTCTTTATCTTTCTGATGATGTATATTAATTCATTTCTCGAAATTTGGTCTACTTCTTGCAAAGACTATGTAAACAAGTTAATTCTCCACATTCCTAAACACACGTTTAACTCCTGCTTCACTGTAAATGACATGTATTCACATACGGTACTTATGTTATATGTATTCTGTATGTCACTGCCCGTTTTTGTTTATTTCAGGTTTTCTATAGTGTAATTTTAATAAAATAATATTAACTAAAAGGTACAAGAAAGCTAAATTTGCGTACAAAGTTAGAAAGGGCATTTTTATTATTAATTGCGATCGGTATTTATTCTTATTTCTTGTTTGGATTTTTATTCATTCTTACATGTGCTTCCAAACTGTAAAGCATATATGTCTGTTACGGTTGTGTTTGGTTCAATAACAAGTGTTGTGCCGTTCGATAAAAGAAAGTCATCAGTAACGTTGTCATTCCAAACACCTACAAAATATGGTTAATTTCAAAATTGCAGTAACAAATTGTTGGATGGTAATTCAAATTATTATAGTATTATAATATAACTTGTTTTTGTGACGATATTGTTGTAAGTGTACTTCAGTATAATAATAATATTTATTTCTTCGAAACAAATAAAATACATTAGTAAGCCTACCGTATAAGCCATTTGTTTGTCCTTTGTAACTGTCAGGAATGGATGCAACTACGTCTATTGCTGTTTTCACTAACCCAATTGATAGAGAAATACCAGATGACCATGCGGCAACAACACGGTTATCAGTTGAATTACCAGAAGGAAGACTTATCGAGAAAGTGCTATCAGATTCTGAAACATACGGTTCTACAGAAAAAAAAAAATCATATAATACATATCATTAGGCCTATATCATAAAGTTCATTCTTGCTTATTGATAAGTTAAATTATGTTACCGGTATTAGTTTTGCTGGTCGAAAATATGATATATTTAATGGTAATATTTTTTCAAAATCTTTAGAACGCATCCAATTGGTTGTATTGTAAAGTATCTCCACAATATAGTAGGCTTATTATCTATTTATTATCATAATAAAATAATAGTCAATCTTTCAACTCCATAAAATATTCTCCTCGTACAATGCATAAACATTAATTATTTGCAGTATTGTCATCAAACATTTCATGAAGTAAAAATAATGTATATTACCAGTGCCTAAGTCTGTTTTATTAACAGCAATGCTACCATTTACAACAATTTCAAAATCACTAGCATTCGAATTTAATTTAAACTCCACCTGTAAATCAAGTAAAATATTATTACAAATAACTGTATAAATACAAACCACACAGTGGTATCTGGAATTTATTATAATGCAAAACTATGAAGATGAGGAATAGCCGCAGATGTGGTGTAGTTGAAATATTGATTCTATAACTCTAGTTTTACTCATTCTGATTTATTTATATCAAGCTATTTGTAAAAGTTTGAATTAAGTACTATTTTTTGATAATTTTATTAATTTCCAGTTGACTTTAAACTGGCATTAAGCTTGGTTCCCACTTGAACGTAACGCAAGGACGTAAACGCAACGCAAGCGTTTTAACCAATGACAAGCGAAGTTATATACAGTTAGCAATCACAAGCCAATAAGCCATCGCTTGTGATTAGTCAATTCACTTGATGGGTTTGTTTCTTGATGGGTTTGTTTCGAAACAAACCCATCCAATACGTCCTTGTGTTGCGTCGCTAGTGGGAACCACGCTTTACTGTTAGGCCTAAGTATTAGAACATAATTTTATACAAAACAATAGTTATATAATGTCAATAGCTTTATAAATGTTAGCTACGTAAAATCTATTAAAAATAATATTTACTTTAGTAAAACCAGCCTGAGCTGCAATTGCTGTAAAGACTGTAGCATCTACATCGTTCCTAAATTTCTGCATTCGTCCTTGTAACATGAATTCGTCGTTGACATTCAAAAGTAAAAATTCCCCCATTGCATTAAATGTATATTCAAGACCATCCAGCGTACGCATGTGCGGATCACCAAATACCCATCCTAAATACAATTTCATTGTTTCACTTATTATTAAGTGTTTTGCGTATTTTCCACTAGATTAAACCAATCATAAAAGTTTGTTTCGTCTTTATTATTTTGAAAAATATAATTATATAATTTACAAATAAAAACGAAACAAACTTGTATGATTATGATTATTATTTGATTATGATTATTAGTTTAAGATTAAGTTTTAGGTTGTAAGTAATAGTAAATAGTATTAGCCTATTCTGACTTGTTGTTCTAAATATTTTGTTAACGGACACAAAACTATCACCATGACTACATTTTGGGTTCGTTGGAAGAAAGAATGTGTCATTTCATTTCATTAGAATTAAAGTAGTTAGCCCTACATATTATGTTTAATAGTTAATTATACCTGTATGAAGTCAACATTGATAATTTTGTTTTTATTTATCTGTCAAGTTTGCCTATCCGTTTATCAATTATTTTGTTCATCTGTCTATTTGTCAGTCCGTGCATCAATCTCCATCCATAAGTCCAACCAATAGTCGGTCCGTCTGTCCGTCTATCTGTTTTTACAAGACTTACCGATATTTGGTGGTATGTATCCTTGGCAAGTACCTTTTGGTCTTACCTCCGCATACAAGTTACAATAGTAAGGATCATTTGATTCAGAACAGCAAACGTAGCGGGGAATCCAGTCCAAGTCTAAAATAAAGGTTTTTTAAAAATTATTGTTAACCACATACAAAGTGTAATATCGTGTGTAAATTAAATATCTACATTATAAGAAATGCCTACCGGTTTTTATTTTTACAAAAAAACTTGCTTGTTGCTATTTGTATCTAACACTTCTTTCCAAATATAGTTTTGTATTTTATTTATGTTTATGTACGGTTTGCTGTTAATTTTTGCGGTTTTAGAATCGATCTGATATTGTTATATGTAATATTTTAAATCTTTTTCTGTAAATGATCTTAACAGTAATTGAATATCACAAGCATATAATTCTACACCAGTTATATTACCGACTTACAGAAATGTAGAAAAAATAGAAAGAAATTGTTATCAACAAAATGATATCGTTCCACGAAACTACTTGAAAACACATTGCCTCCATATCCTTCAATGAGTGACCCATCTCCCCTGTAACAACATGTCATACCCGCTCCTGACCATGATGCAACTTGAGTCTGCAGACAAAAGGAGTTTCCTAAAACATAAATATATACTTATATTAGATTTATATTATATCTAAATAGAATAAGTAACTCTTCTATAGTGTGGTCAAGCAGAGACCACGTTTGTTGACGAGGAAATAGGTTGACGAAGAAATAGGTTGATAGACATGGGAAAGATCGATGTTACATTATGCTACATGTAGTTTTGCTTATTTATTTACGATCACTGTCACAATAGTAACACTAACAATAAAATGACCATTTTTCCCCCAACTGCCATCTTAATCGGTAATGATGATTCTTTAAAAGTTGTATTTTTGATGATTACACTGGTTATGATGACATTAAAGTTTTGAATTATAAAATGTACAAGTAATAACTCACCATCCGCGGCGTTAATGGCGTCTACCAGTTCTGGCGAAACAGAAGATGTTCGGGATGCCCGCCCGCGTCTACTATTTCCAAAAGATAAATCGTTGGAACTCTGTGTATGTACGCATGGACATACTCCAAATCCACTTAACCACCATAGGTTACTCGATTCTGTGTTTCTCCAATCCATACAATATTGCCTGTAATTGACCGTATCTTCGGTATTCATTTCCAATCTAAAGAACCATTGACCATTTAAGCCAGTATTACTCGTGGAATCTGGAGAATATCTTGAGTTAGCAGTTGGAAAATAATTTGAATCTAGCTGGACGTTGTTGTATTCTCCATTTACTCCTACTCCATAACCAATAATCACATTTTTCTTATCAAGAACATCTGGATTCCACTTCATGCCATTGATCTCATAATTAAATAATGTAAAACTATACACACCGTCTGTGATAAGTGCTGCTTGGAAGGTTGCCGTCTGTAAATATTAGAATGAACATGTGTGTTATGCATAATGGTTTACTATGCTATCAATTTTACTGTGGCGTGCAGAAGCAATTTCATTACCTCCTTTTCACACACCGCTCCACCCACTTTTTCTTCTGGAATATTCAGTAGTTAAATAAGACAAATCGAAAAAAAGAAGACATAGCAGCCCGAAGGCTCAAATACGAATTAAATTTATAATCACTCGAATATTAAGAGATTATAAATGCATGACATTCAATGGTAAAAATAATAAAATGTCGTAAGGAAGAAAGATAGATTAAAATTCAGCTGATGTGATCATATTTACCAAGTAAGAGATTTGATTATTCTGATAGTTTTGCATAATATATAGTGTTAGTTTGGTATTGTATTCAATTTATACTAATCGTCAGGAAATGGTAGAAGGTAGAAAATATAACCCGTACTCTTCAAGCGGTAAGTTACAACAACACACGCAATACTTTTGCTTCACCATTATTTTGCATGAACTAAAAAATATAGTGCAATGTATTACCTTCCCATCATTATTTTCTACCGGATATTGTGGTATTTTCTCCCATGTTACAACCAACATCCACTTGCCCATCCAATTATCGTCGAGATTCAGAATACCCAATTGACTTGAAAATTGCCTTGTGCGATTTGATGCTAATGCTAACATTTCTATGTCACGTTCACCTCCTGTGTCCATATTATTTTGGTACACCTAAATTTGGAAAACAACAGTTGTTGCATTTGACTAGTAAAAGTAAAATTTTAAATGTTGAATAGTAGTATTACACCGTTGTAAACTAAAATAGCTATTATAGTGCATGGTCTATGTCTATGTCTATGGTTTATTTTATTGGTTTTCATAATGTCTTATCATTTTCAAATCTGGTAGGTATTTATTTGACGAGAATAAGAGTGTGCTACTACAATATGCCTAGGCAGCCTATGACAGTGAATACCTTTATAAAAATAAGTAGGTTTAGTTGTTTTTCGATATGCTACTGATCAGAATAATGTAGGCATACCGTGCACAATTATACTTACGTTGTAATACACTTCACCAATGTCACCCGATAAATCGGAATCCGCCCAGAACGGAGCGATAACTTTAAACGGGTAGTTTCTGTAGAGACCATCGGTTGGTGGATTTGCCAGTCCATATTTTGGAGCATTTTCTTGAGACAAAACAATTGCTCCATTTTCAGTACACTACAGGTAGTTAGTACATAAAATAATTGAAAATTTAGTTTGTAATGGTTTTCGTTAAAGAAAACCTAGAACTATTGTTTATGGAATTGTTCTATGTGTGGTAATGTTTTCTAAAACAAAACAAAAACCTAAAACGAATTATTTGGGAGTACAATAATAACAGTGAGATTGTATTGACATATAATGAAAACAGTTCAAAATACTTAACTGACATAGGATAGAAAATCATAAATGTTGATTTGTGTACTCTCAGTATACACAGTAGAGGGTACTTACGTATATACTGTATATAAAATCGCCATGGAATGGAAATCCATTGGTAGGTTTAAAAGTCGGCGATACCTTCTCTGGTATATCATTGGAAGACAATTCATAAAGGGTATTTAGACTGTCGTCGCCTTGTTCGGTACCCCACGGGAAGAAGAAATCAACTGGAATATATAATACATTAATGTTATTTTATCGTTATTAATTCATCCAAATATTTTTCAAACATCGTATAATTATTGTTGTTTTAATCATGTTATCTATCAATTAAGAGATATGGCAATACTAAAATAAGGCAGGGAGAGCACATTTAGAAAGAAAAGCCAAACAAAATAGAAAGAATATCAAGAGCAATCAGGGAGTTTTAAATCCGTCAAAGAGTAAAAAGAGAAAAATTGTCGATAATAAAGGAGGCAACAGTCAATTAATAAATGTTCGATGCCCGAAGCATGCAGCATAACAGTTCGCCGTGACATCTAAAATCCTATTTAAAATGATTTGCTTTATACTATCGTATTACTGCAATAACGAGCTGTTTAGAGAAATACTCCCCCCTCTTCATAAGCCAGCTCGGTCTCTCAGAGTCAACCGCTTTCTCGAATTACCTCATTGTAAAACCAGCAGACTTAGGTCGTCTCCAGTTCCCACCATGGTTGATATAATTAATAGGCACCACTAGCTTTTTTTTCGTTAAGTCAATGGGCCTTGTTTGGTTCCTTGTTGTAATTTGGTACCCCAGTATTTTAAAGATATTTAATAAGTGAATGTTTTGAGGTTTTTTATTCATGTATGTTTTATAATTCATGGTACGATATTTAATTTTAATAGGATGGTTCTATTTTTATAGCAATTTTATCAAATTTTTATATTTTTGTAATGCAATTCATTTCAGTCCTTGACCGTCGTTTTGTAATTGGCTGTGTTTTTAATATACCGAATAAATAAAAAAAAAATAAATAAATAAATAAATTAAAAAAATGACCAAATCTAAAACATATTATTCGGGTAAAACGTAGTTCATTACCTTCACAATTATATCCATCTCCAAAGTAACCTTCACCACATTCACATGTGTAACTTCCGTCACTGTTGAAGCACATGGAACCAATTTCTGCACATTCGTTAATCAGAAGGCATTCGTTTATATCTTAAAATAGAAAATATAATAATGTTGCTCTATTTATAATATTAACGAAAAGGAAGAAAACGAAAAGTAAGAAAAAAGAATATTTGGTCTTTGTTTAGAAAGTATTACATATTATTAGGAGAAAATGAATAATATGTGAATGAGTGAGAGTAAACGAGAGAAAACATTAAAATTAAATGCAAAGTTAAATATTTAATTAAAATAAATGATAAAGATTTGTTAAATAAATATTACACTTTACCATTGCATTGTGTACCATTAACAACATATCCATCAGGACATTCACATCTGAAACCACCATCTTCGTTGATACAAGTTCCAATTTGATCACATGTATAAGGATTTTTTGTACACTCATCAATATCTTGAGCACGTAAACAATATTATTATAATTTATAAATTTGCAGAGTAATTAATACTATTTCTTTTTTACTTTACAGTTAGGGAGAAAATGGCAAATTCAGCCATCAACACATTTTAGATATCTCAATTATCTGGGAATGTTCAATTCACTACATGATTCTATTTCGGTTACTTTCTCTTGTGCCGTGTTAACCAATTCCATAATGTGTTCATTATTTGTATAGTTATCGAGGGAGACAAAGCTACACTGCAGTGATCACAGCGTTCACTTTAAACAGAAGTGTTGTCAAAACAATATAGATTAACTGATAACATTTCTAGAAAGTAGGAAACCTTTTTCCATTTTTCCCCTGACTGAAAATAGCCTGAGTTTAAATAAAATGTTACTAATTGACTTTATTGTCGGCATACATACCTCGACACCCACGAGGAGCAGGCTGATCATATATTCCATTGTTACAAGTTGTAGCGACAGCTGAAGTTGGAATAAGCTCATACCCGTCCATTTCACAAACAAATTGCAAGTTACTACCATGCGTATACGAACCAGTAATCTCAACACCATCAACCGAGAGTTGAGGACAATCAGCTGTTTCAACAAAAGCATGGTTAATTTCCAAAAACCAAAATATTTAGACGATTACACAATTAAAAGCCAGAATAGTTCTATTATGTCTATAATAGGTAACGTATGCCAATGTTATATTACCGTAACAACTAGGGAACTGAAACACACCGCCGATCAGACAAGGACTAACTGGCATACCAACTAAAGTATATCCGTTAAAACAGCTATATGTTATGTTTTCTCCAATTCCAAAATTACATTTCGTTCCTTCTATAATAACAGCCTCAGGTATTATTGAAATATCCCACTTGCAAAATCCTTTGATATAAAATACATAAAATTGTTATTTCTACTGTACAGAACATCACATAATCTTTCAAGGCATGTATATTTTCATTCTGTGTTTGTATTTTTAGCCTACTTTGATGGCTACAACATTATAACATAATGCATCGGTTGCTCATGTGGATAAATGATGATAAATGTACTCCGCCGAATAATAAATGGTTTATTTTGAAAAAGAATATTATGCAATAATATTAGATAAAATGAATTAGAAAAATACAAAACCTGAGCAAAACGACTCTTCTTCTTCGGCATTGTTATAGCAATCGAAATAGTTGTCACAAACATAACACTCTTGAATACATTTTGAACTGTTAGGACAACGGAACTCGGTTGAAAGGCAAGACCCTATAATTGTGTAACGAATTAGGAACACATGTTAGATATCTCAATTATCTGGGAATGTTCAACTCACTAAAGATAGCAGAGTATTGGGTTTTAAAACAAATATATGTAGTATTTAACATACCACAATTTTCTTCTGATTCATCAAACGCGTCTTGACAATCCGGTAAGCCATCACACTTGAATCTGTCTGCTATACACTTTTCTGGACAGCGGAAGAACCCCACGTTACAGGAAGCACCTGTTAGTAAAGAAGGCAGTGACAACAGTATTTACGTATACCATTTTAGTAAAAGAAAAGGCCTCACTTTTTTAGGCGAATTGCGGTTACAATTTATGCTAATGCCGCACTGTGATGTAATTTACCTTTACATGCATATCTCAAAATTAGATATATAACTGCCCTGTATATATACATGTTGAACTATTACTATACTGTACATTCATGCAAAACACCAATTTTTGGGGGTTATTTTATTCGTAAAAAGATTAATTACATTTGTTTCTAAATAATTATTTGTTTTTAGTCTTCAAGAAAACCATTGTACAAATCAAATTATTTTCACGTTATGATTTGGTGAATAAACGTATTTGTAGCTTGATAAAAGAGCTTATCTATAAAAACCTACTTTTGTTTAATTGACCCCTAAACGCGTTTATTTTTTCACTTTAAAAGTGTTTCAAATAATAAATGTCATCTTCATCATAAACATGTTGTGTGATATATGTTCAATTCAAGTGATATGTACCCTCACTTACCAGTTATTTCAATTGTAAAGGAACACACAGAAATCAGTCCTTCGTCATCAATTGCAACGTACATTAATGTATATTCGCCTTCTTCAAATGAATCTCCAGAGACATACATATTACTGGCGAAGGGTATGACAGTAACACCGCCAGCATTGTCTGTAGCGATTGCATCATTCCATGTAATAACAATGCTATTCGTGTTAATAGCCAGCATTGTATTAATATTACTTGGACATGTTATTCTTGGGGGTTCCATATCTAAAATAAAAATGATATATATTTATATTATTATGTACATTCTTTGTGATCTACGTAAAGATCATAATACACAAAAATCAAATAATAATTTTAACCGTTTATTAATTCATATTTTTGCTTTGATCAATATATAGAATATATAACAGCTGATTCTCGTATGGTGTTTTTTTTTTCTACCGAGCAAAACATCGTGCACTATCGTTGGTACTGGGCCATAATGGACCATCATTCCTACGTAACCCTAATCCTCTAAATAATTTCTCACATTATGAAAATAAATATACAACCAGTAAAATAAATAAGAACATGAATATCAATTAAACATACAGTTACTAAACTGTTCTTTTTTTTTTTCTCCTTTTCATTTCTCCAAAAAGAAAAAAACATGGAATGATGACGTAACAAATATGACTAGCAAATTGTGCAACTACATATTTACATATAAATACATATTTATACAGGATTACACAATCAGGTAAAAGAAAAACCTGTTTTATATTGTGGTCCTGTCAGCATCCACTACATAACAGTAGTCAACATCAACAAGTTCGGATGAGCTGAGGCGGCTAATTATAGTGAATGAATTAGATCTAATATCCATTTCAATAGTTTGTTTTTCAAAATACACTTACTAAACTGTGTACAATTTGGGACGCCATAGTTACATAGCTTAATAATGTAAATTGTGTTTAACATGTATTATTTTAAAAGGAAATACACTATGTATTTACTAAATATATAGGCCTGATGTCGTTGAATCACCATCTTAAACTTTCTTCATGGATCACCGGGTTTGACTAAAAACTAAGATTGCGTAAGCGCAGATTCGCAGTCACCGGTGATGATCAAATTTGCATAAGAAAGAAGGACCGACACAAAGTTGATACGTTGATTCCAACCAAAAGGAATAAACGGTCGATTCCTATCTCTTGGATTGTGTCAGATGTAATGCTATAATTCTTACAAACGAAACAGGTATAGAAAATGTAGGTTACCTGATAAATTCGTTAGTAAACATTTAACTATGAATAAAATATACCTGCGATGGTAATGTAGTAAACACAGGATGCATGTCGCCCCAAACTGTCTTGTGCTGTATATGACACGTTGTGTTGGCCGATTGGAAATTTAGTTTCTTCTGGAATAACATTTACATAAAAGTCACCATAAGCTCCACTGATAGTGGGCTCATCCAATTCAACAATTGCATAGTTTAACCCTACTCCAGTTGGAAGCGTGACGTCTGCTGGACATTCAATGACAAGTAGCACTAGTAATTTAAAATCAAACATAATGTATTATTATTATTTATATTTTTATTATTATTATTGTTAATTATAAAGTAAAATTTTAACCTAAACATGACCAATTTCAAATATATTTGAGGGTAAAATAATTGAAATACTGATTAACTTCTAATTAAATGAGATAGTCACAACTTACACAGGTAAATACAAATATAAAATCTTATTTACAAATTATAGAAATGGTTACTGAAGAATTAACTGTAATAACATATGAAGGTACTTACAAGGGGAATTTGTTGTCGGAACAGCTACAGTGGATGAACTAATACATTCGAGTAAAACGTCAAAACAATCATTTTCAGAACAGCTACCAGGTGAACTAATCGTAACAGTTTTACTAATTAGCGTATCATCAAAGCAAACTGCTGATACATTCACAGTCTCGCCAACAGGAACCTCAGCACAAATACGTCCCTTGTCATTTGTCATGTACATGGTCACAGAGTCAGATTTCGAAATACTAAAGTAAAATTGTAGGCACGTTTAATACAGTAATCTAATCAACTTTAATAATCAGTATTATAAAAATAGAAATAGTGCGTTGGGGAGGTGTAACTTGTTAATTTGCTTGCCTTCCAATCCCAAGGTATAAGGTTCAATCCGGACATAGTGAAAGTGTTGTAACTCACGACTCTCTATATTAAGCCTTAAAATGAGACTTAGTTTATAAGCACAATACATTATAAAATAGTTTATCCATCTTGTAACTGCCAAGTTGCTCGCTGTTGGATGCGTATTAAATAAAAAAAAAACTACAAATTAAAAACCGGTAAAAAATATAAGTAATACATAAGAACACTTGAAATTTTCTAGTATCTCTAATTATTGTGCATTGTAAGCTGTAAATTGGAGGACAATACAAGAGAGACACACAAAATGCCATAGATTCTTGTCATTTCATTGGATGATCGTACAGTACATTGAACTCCTGCGTTATCATGATTTCGTTCGTTATAATGAGAGTAAAGTTTGGTTACTAGAGTACGTGTTTTCGTGAATTTCGTTATACGTGCGTGGTTTATAACTACAAAGCGAGCAACCACGCAGGACAAGAGACGGTTGGCTGATCGCATTCGAAAATCAACCAGACGTGTCCGCCGTCTATAAGTGTTCTGGTAGGCCTACCCATCTATATGATTTGGGCATTGGCCAGTCAGTCGTTAAAATTAGTATTAAACAAAATTGTTTTATATTCGTGTAATAGAACAAATAATTTCATTCGGTGAAAATGTCTTATATTCACCTAATGGAATTATTTGTATGGCTACCATTCCACTCATGGAAATTGACTATTTAAAAAAAATATCAGATCATAATAGCTAGCAATGACAACACATCAATATAAAATACCAATACGGTAACGCATCGCGAACAGACCGATCAACGACACACTATGAAAAGCATATATAAACGTTCTGCCACCAGAGATTGTTTATTTTTGCTATTAACTGTTCTACTCCGCGTCCGAAAATGGAGCGCTGACTTTTTGAATGGTCAAGCTGTCCGACATGATTAAAAAAGTATTAGGCCTAATTGAAAACAAAATAGAACAGTAAGTTTTGAATTCTTGAAGAGCTTGAAAATATCTCATACAATGAAGCAGTCAATCATTAAAAGCATGAAATACAGTCATGCCGAACACACAACAATTACAAACTGTCGAAGATGAACATTACAATTTAAGCGAAAAATGACAATAGAAAAAGATAACATAATAAACTAAAATGTCTTACGATATATTATGTCTTTCAATAGGAATATTACACTGGTCGTCACCACAAGTTTGAATATGAACACATCCCATTGCATACGGTGTAGTAAATGATTCTGGTAATTGTGTTGTTTGTTCCCGACATTGGAGAATAAGAGCAACTTCGCTACAAGTTCCTACAACACAATCACCGGTGGTTTCCGGAATGACTGTTGCATTAGCAATTGGTCCATCCTCACATAACGCAGAAATAGTAATTAATTCACCGACCGTAGCAGCAACACATACAGTACCGTTAACATTAGTGGTATGCATTTCAATTATTCCTGATGACTTCTCCAACACGCTAAAACAAAACAGGTAAACAAACAATAGTAAATGTAATAGAAAATAATATCATAAATGAAAATACGGCATCAATACTTAATTTCTATCAATTATGGAAGAATAACTTTGATTTGTTACCGAAACATATTATTTAAAACTTACGTTATGTTTGTAAAAATAACTGGTTCAAGACACTGGTCGTCAGCACAAGTTTGAATATGAACACATCCCATTGCATACGGTGTTGTAAATGTTTCTGGTAATTGTGTTGTTTGTTCCCGACATTGGAGAATAAGAGCAACTTCGTTACAAGTTCCTACGACACAATCACCGGTGGTTTCCGGAGTGACTGTTGCATTGGCAATTGATCCATCTTCACATAACGCAGAAACAGTAATTGATTCACCGACCGTAGCAGCAACACATACAGTACCGTTAACATTAGTGGTATGCATTTCAATTATTCCTGATGAATTCTCCAACACGCTAAAACAAAACAGGTAAACAAACAATAGTAAATTTAACAGAAAATAATATCATCAATAAACATACAGCCTCAATACTTAATTTCCATAAAATATTGTAGAATAACTTTGATTTGTAATCAAACATATTATTTAAAACTTACGTTATGTTTGTAAAAATAACTGGTTCAAGACATTGGTCATCACCACAAGTTTGAATATGAACACATCCCATTGCATACGGTGTAGTAAATGATTCTGGTAATTGTGTTGTTTGTTCCCGACATTGGAGAATAAGAGCAACTTCACTACAAGTTCCTACCACACAATCACCGGTGGTTTCCGGAATGACTGATGCATTAGGAATTGAGCCGTCCTCACATAACGCAGAAATAGTAATTGATTCACCGACCGTAGCAGCAACACATACAGTACCGTTAACATTAGTGGTATGCATTTCAATTATTCCTGATGACTTCTCAGACACGCTAAAACAAAAAGTAAAGAAAATAATATCATCAATGAAAATACGGCATCAATACTTAATTTCTATCAATTATGGAAGAATAACTTTGATTTGTTACCGAAACATATTATTTAAAACTTACGTTATGTTTGTAAAAATAACTGGTTCAAGACACTGGTGGTCAGCACAAATTTGAATATGAACACAACCCATTGCATACGGTGTAGTAAATGTTTCTGGTAATTGTGTTGTTTGTTCCCGACATTGGAGAATAAGAGCAACTTCGCTACAAGTTCCTACTTGACAATCACCGGTGGTTTCCGGAGTGACTGTTGCATTGGCAAATGATCCATCTTCACATAACGCAGAAACAGTAATTGATTCACCGACCGTAGCAGCAACACATACAGTACCGTTAACATTAGTGGAATGCATTTCAATTATTCCTGATGACTTCTCCAACACGCTAAAACAAAACAGGTAAACAAACAATAGTAAATTTAACAGAAAATAATATCATCAATGAACATACAGCCTCAATACTTAATTTCCATAATATTTGGGAGAATAACTTTGATTTGTAACCAAACATATTATTTAAAACTTACGTTATGTTTGTAAAAATAACTGGTTCAAGACATTGGTCATCACCACAAGTTTGAATATGAACACATCCCATTGCATACGGTGTAGTAAATGATTCTGGTAATTGTGTTGTTTGTTCCCGACATTGGAGAATAAGAGCAACTTCGCTACAAGTTCCTACCACACACTCACCGGTGGTTTCCGGAATGACAGTTGCATTAGCAATTGAGCCATCCTCACATAATGCAGAAATAGTAATTAATTCACCGACCGTAGCAGCAACACATACAGTACCGTTAACATTAGTGGTATGCATTTCAATTATTCCTGATGACTTCTCCAACACGCTAAAACAAAACAGGTAAACAAACAATAGTAAATGTAATAGAAAATAATATCATCAATGAAAATACGGCATCAATACTAAATTTCTATAAATTATGGAAGAATAACTTTGATTTGTTACCGAAACATATTATTTAAAACGTACGTTATGTTTGTAAAAATAACTGGTTCAAGACACTGGTCGTCAGCACAAGTTTGAATATGAACACAACCCATTGCATACGGTGTAGTAAATGTTTCTGGTAATTGTGTTGTTTGTTCCCGACATTGGAGAATAAGAGCAACTTCGCTACAAGTTCCCAACACACAATCACCGGTGGTTTCCGGAATGACTGTTGCATTAGCAATTGAGCCATCCTCACATAACGCAGAAATAGTAATTGATTCACCGACCGTAGCAGCAACACATACAGTACCGTTAACATTAGTGGTGTGCATTTCAATTATTCCTGATGACTTCTCCAACACGCTAAAACAAAACAGGTAAACAAACAATAGTAAATTTAACAGAAAATAATATCATCAATGAACATACAGCCTCAATACTTAATTTCCATAAAATATGGGAGAATGACTTTGATTTGTAACCGAACATATTATTTAAAACTTACGTTATGTTGGTAAAAATAACTGGTTCGAGACATTCGTCATCACCACAAGTTTGAATATGAACACATCCCATTGCATACGGTGTAGTAAATGTTTCTGGTAATTGTGTTGTTTGTTCCCGACATTGGAGAATAAGAGCAACTTCGCTACAAGTTCCTACTTGACAATCACCGGTGGTTTCCGGAGTGACTGTTTCATTGGCAATTGATCCATCTTCACATAACGCAGAAACAGTAATTGATTCACCGACCGTAACAGCAACACATACAGTACCGTTAACATTAGTGGTATGCATTTCAATTATTCCTGATGACTTCTCCAACACGCTAAAACAAAACAGGTAAACAAACAATAGTAAATTTAACAGAAAATAATATCATCAATGAACATACAGCCTCAATACTTAATTTCCATAAAATATGGGAGAATAACTTTGATATGTAACCAAACATAGTATCTAAAACTTACGTTATGTTTGTAAAAATAACTGGTTCAAGACATTGGTCATCACCACAAGTTTGAATATGAACACATCCCATTGCATACGGTGTAGTAAATGATTCTGGTAATTGTGTTGTTTGTTCCCGACATTGGAGAATAAGAGCAACTTCGCTACAAGTTCCTACAACACAATTACCGGTGGTTTCCGGAGTGACTGTTGCATTGGCAATTGATCCGTCTTCACATAACGCAGAAACAGTAATTGATTCACCGACCGTAGCAGCAACACATAAAGTACCGTTAACATTAGTGGTATGCATTTCAATTATTCCTGATGACTCCAACACGCTAAAACAAAACAGGTAAACAAACAATAGTAAATTTAACAGAAAATAATATCATCAATGAACATACAGCCTCAATACTTAATTTCCATAAAATATGGGAGAATAACTTTGATTTGTAACCAAACATATTATTTAAAACTTACGTTATGTTTGTAAAAATAACTGGTTCAAGACACTGGTCGTCAGCACAAGTTTGAATATGAACACAACCCATTGCATACGGTGTAGTAAATATTTCTGGTAATTGTGTTGTTTGTTCCCGACATTGGAGAATAAGAGCAACTTCGCTACAAGTTCCTACAACACAATCACCGGTGGTTTCCGGAGTGACTGTTGCATTGGCAATTGATCCATCTTCACATAACGCAGAAACAGTAATTGATTCACCGACCGTAGCAGCAACACATACAGTACCGTTAACATTAGTGGTATGCATTTCAATTATTCCTGATGACTTCTCCAACACGCTAAAACAAAACAGGTAAAGAAACAATAGTAAATTTAACAGAAAATAATATCATCAATGAACATACAGCCTCAATACTTAATTTCCATAAAATATGGGAGAATAACTTTGATTTGTAACCAAACATAGTATTTAAAACTTACGTTATGTTTGTAAAAATAACTGGTTCAAGATATTGGTCATCACCACAAGTTTGAATATGAACACATCCCATTGCATACGGTGTAGTAAATGATTCTGGTAATTGTGTTGTTTGTTCCCGACATTGGAGAATAAGAGCAACTTCGCTACAAGTTCCTACAACACAATCACCGGTGGTTTCCGGAATGACTGTTGCATTAGCAATTGAGCCATCCTCACATAACGCAGAAATAGTAATTGATTCACCGACCGTAGCAGCAAAACATACAGTACCGTTAACATTAGTGGTATGCATTTCAATTATTCCTGATGACTTCTCCAACACGCTAAAACAAAACAGGTAAACAAACAATAGTAAATATAACAGAAAATAATATCATCAATGAACATACAGCCTCAATACTTCATTTCCATGAAATATGAAAGAATAACTTTGGTTTGTAACCGAAACATGTTATTTAAAACTTACGTTATGTTTGAAATAATAACTGGTTCAAGACACTGGTCGTCAGCACAAGTTTGAATATGAACACAACCCATTGCATACGGTGTAGTAAATATTTCTGGTAATTGTGTTGTTTGTTCCCGACATTGGAGAATAAGAGCAACTTCGCTACAAGTTCCTACAACACAATCACCGGTGGTTTCCAGAGTGACTGTTGCATTGGCAATTGATCCATCTTCACATAACGCAGAAACAGTAATTGATTCACCGACCGTAGCAGCAATACATACAGTACCGTTAACATTAGTGGTATGCATTTCAATTATTCCTGATGACTTCTCCAACACGCTAAAACAAAACAGGTAAACAAACAATAGTAAATTTAACAGAAAATAATATCATCAATGAACATACAGCCTCAATACTTAATTTCCATAAAATATGGGAGAATAACTTTGATTTGTAACCAAACATATTATTTAAAACTTACGTTATGTTTGTAAAAATAACTGGTTCAAGACACTGGTCGTCAGCACAAGTTTGAATATGAACACAACCCATTGCATACGGTGTAGTAAATATTTCTGGTAATTGTGTTGTTTGTTCCCGACATTGGAGAATAAGAGCAACTTCGCTACAAGTTTCTACAACACAATCACCGGTGGTTTCCGGAGTGACTGTTGCATTGGCAATTGATCCATCTTCACATAACGCAGAAACAGTAATTGATTCACCGACCGTAGCAGCAACACATACAGTACCGTTAACATTAGTGGTATGCATTTCAATTATTCCTGATGACTTCTCCAACACGCTAAAACAAAACAGGTAAAGAAACAATAGTAAATTTAACAGAAAATAATATCATCAATGAACATACAGCCTCAATACTTAATTTCCATAAAATATGGGAGAATAACTTTGATTTGTAACCAAACATAGTATTTAAAACTTACGTTATGTTTGTAAAAATAACTGGTTCAAGATATTGGTCATCACCACAAGTTTGAATATGAACACATCCCATTGCATACGGTGTAGTAAATGATTCTGGTAATTGTGTTGTTTGTTCCCGACATTGGAGAATAAGAGCAACTTCGCTACAAGTTCCTACAACACAATCACCGGTGGTTTCCGGAATGACTGTTGCATTAGCAATTGAGCCATCCTCACATAACGCAGAAATAGTAATTGATTCACCGACCGTAGCAGCAAAACATACAGTACCGTTAACATTAGTGGTATGCATTTCAATTATTCCTGATGACTTCTCCAACACGCTAAAACAAAACAGGTAAACAAACAATAGTAAATATAACAGAAAATAATATCATCAATGAACATACAGCCTCAATACTTCATTTCCATGAAATATGAAAGAATAACTTTGGTTTGTAACCGAAACATGTTATTTAAAACTTACGTTATGTTTGAAATAATAACTGGTTCAAGACACTGGTCGTCAGCACAAGTTTGAATATGAACACAACCCATTGCATACGGTGTAGTAAATATTTCTGGTAATTGTGTTGTTTGTTCCCGACATTGGAGAATAAGAGCAACTTCGCTACAAGTTCCTACAACACAATCACCGGTGGTTTCCGGAGTGACTGTTGCATTGGCAATTGATCCATCTTCACATAACGCAGAAACAGTAATTGATTCACCGACCGTAGCAGCAATACATACAGTACCGTTAACATTAGTGGTATGCATTTCAATTATTCCTGATGACTTCTCCAACACGCTAAAACAAAACAGGTAAAGAAACAATAGTAAATTTAACAGAAAATAATATCATCAATGAACATACAGCCTCAATATTTAATTTCTATCAATTATGGAAGAATAACTTTGATTTGTTACCGAAACATATTATTTAAAACTTACGTTATGTTTGTATAAATAACTGGTTCAAGACACTGGTCGTCAGCACAAGTTTGAATATGAACACAACCCATTGCATACGGTGTAGTAAATGTTTCTGGTAATTGTGTTGTTTGTTCCCGACATTGGAGAATAAGAGCAACTTCGCTACAAGTTCCTACTTGACAATCACCGGTAGTTTCCGGAGTTACTGTTGCATTGGCAATTGAGCCATCCTCACATAACGCAGAAATAGTAATTGATTCACCGACCGTAGCTGCAACACATACAGTACCGTTAACATTAGTGGTATGCATTTCGATTATTCCTGATGACTTCTCCAACACGCTAAAACAAAACAGGTAAACAAACAATAGTAAATGTAATACAAAATAATATCATCAATGAACATACAGCCTCAATACTTAATTTCCATAAAATATGGGAGAATAACTTTGATTTGTAACCAAACATATTATTTAAAACTTACGTTATGTTTGTAAAAATAACTGGTTCAAGACATTGGTCATCACCACAAGTTTGAATATGAACACATCCCATTGCATACGGTGTAGTAAATGATTCTGGTAATTGTGTTGTTTGTTCCCGACATTGGAGAATAAGAGCAACTTCGCTACAAGTTCCTACCACACAATCACCGGTAGTTTCCGGAATGACTGTTGCATTAGCAATTGAGCCATCCTCACATAACGCAGAAATAGTAATTGATTCACCGACCGTAGCAGCAACACATATAGTACTGTTAACATTAGTGGTATGCATATCAATTATTCCTGATGACTTCTCCAACACGCTAAAACAAAACAGGTAAACAAACAATAGTAAATTTAACAGAAAATAATATCAATGAACATACGGCATCAATACTTAATTCCCATAAAATATGGGAGAATAACTTTGGTTTATTATTTAAAACTTACCTTATGTTTGTAAAAATAACTGGTTCAAGACACTGGTCGTCAGCACAAGTTTGAATATGAACACAACCCATTACATACGGTGTAGTAAATATTTCTGGTAATTGTGTTGTTTGTTCCCGACATTGGAGAATAAGAGCAACTTCGCTACAAGTTCCTACTTGACAATCACCGGTGGTTTTTGGAGTTACTGTTGCATTGGCAATTGATCCATCTTCACATAACGCAGAAACAGTAATTGATTCACCGACCGTAGCAGCAACACATACAGTACCGTTAACATTAGTGGTATGCATTTCAATTATTCCTGATGACTTCTCCAACACGCTAAAACAAAACAGGTAAACAAACAATAGTAAATTTAACAGAAAATAATATCATCAATGAACATACAGCCTCAATACTTAATTTCCATAAAATATGGGAGAATAACTTTGGTTTGTAACCGAAACATATTATTGAAAACTTACGTTATGTTTGTAAAAATAACTGGTTCAAGACACTGGTCGTCAACACAAGTTTGAATATGAACACAACCCATTGCATACGGTGTAGTAAATGTTTCTGGTAATTGTGTTGTTTGTTCCCGACATTGGAGAATAAGAGCAACTTCGCTACAAGTTCCTACTTGACAATCACCGGTAGTTTCCGGAGTGACTGTTGCATTGGCAATTGATCCATCTTCACATAACGCAGAAACAGTAATTGATTCACTGACCGTAGCAGCAACACATACAGTACCGTTAACATTAGTGGTATGCATTTCAATTATTCCTGATGACTTCTCCCACACGCTAAAACAAAACAGGTAAACAAACAATAGTAAATGTAATAGAATATAATATCATCAATGAACATACAGCCTCAATACTTAATTTCCCTAAAAAATGGGAGAATAACTTTGATTTGTAACCAAACATATTATTTAAAACTTACGTTATGTTTGTAAAAATAATTGGTTCAAGACACTGGTCATCACCACAAGTTTGAAAATGAACACATCCCATTGCATACGGTGTAGTAAATGATTCTGGTAATTGTGTTGTTTGTTCCCGACATTGGAGAATAAGAGCAACTTCGCTACAAGTTCCTACGACACAGTCACCGGTGGTTTCCGGAGTGACTGTTGCATTGGCAATTGATCCATCTTCACATAACGCAGAAACAGTAATTGATTCACCGACCGTAGCAGCAACACATAAAGTACCGTTAACATTAGTGGTATGCATTTCAATTATTCCTGATGACTTCTCAGACACGCTAAAACAAAACAGGTAAACATACAACAGTAAATGTAATAGAAAATAATATCATCAATGAAAATACGGCATCAATACTTAATTTTTATCAATTATGGAAGAATAACTTTGTTTTGTTACCTAAACATATTATTTAAAACTTACGTTATGTTTATAAAAATAACTGGTTCAAGACACTGGTCGTCAGCACAAGCTTGAATATGAACACAACCCATTGCATACGGTGTAGTAAATGTTTCTGGTAATTGTGTTGTTTGTTCCCGACATTGGAGAATAAGAGCAACTTCGCTACAAGTTCCTACCACACAATCACCGGTGGTGTCCGGAATGACTGTTGCATTAGCAATTGAGCCATCCTCACATAACGCAGAAATAGTAATTGATTCACCGACCGTAGCAGCAACACATACAGTACCGTTAACATTAGTGGTATGCATATCAATTATTCCTGATGACTTCTCCAACACGCTAAAACAAAACAGGTAAACAAACAATAGTAAATTTAACAGAAAATAATATCAATGAACATATGGCATCAATACTTAATTCCCATAAAATATGGGAGAATAACTTTGGTTTATTATTTAAAACTTACGTTATGTTTGTAAAAATAACTGGTTCAAGACACTGGTCGTCAGCACAAGTTTGAATATGAACACAACCCATTACATACGGTGTAGTAAATATTTCTGGTAATTGTGTTGTTTGTTCCCGACATTGGAGAATAAGAGCAACTTCGCTACAAGTTCCTACAACACAATCACCGGTGGTCTCCGGAGTTACTGTTGCATTGGCAATTGATCCATCTTCACATAACGCAGAAACAGTAATTGATTCATCGACCGTAGCAGCAACACATACAGTACCGTTAACATTAGTGGTATGCATTTCAATTATTCCTGATGACTTCTCCAACACGCTAAAACAAAACAGGTAAACAAACAATAGTAAATTTAACAGAAAATAATATCATCAATGAACATACAGCCTCAATACTTAAATTCCATAAAATATGGGAGAATAACTTTGGTTTGTAACCGAAACATATTATTTAAAACTTACGTTATGTTTGTAAAAATAACTGGTTCAAGACACTGGTCGTCAGCACAAGTTTGAATATGAACACAACCCATTGCATACTGTGTAGTAAATGTTTCTGGTAATTGTGTTGTTTGTTCCCGACATTGGAGAATAAGAGCAACTTCGCTACAAGTTCCTACTTGACAATCACCGGTGGTTTCCGGAGTGACTGTTGCATTGGCAGTTGATCCATCTTCACATAACGCAGAAACAGTAATTGTTTCACCAACCGTAGCAGCAACACATACAGTACCATTAACATTAGTGGTATGCAATTCAATTATTCCTGATGAATTCTCCAACACGCTAAAACAAAACAGGTAAACAAACAATAGTAAATTTAACAGAAAATAATATCATCAATGAACATACAGCCTCAATACTTAATTTCCATAAAATATGGGAGAATAACTTTGGTTTGTAACCGAAACATATTATTTAAAACTTACGTTATGTTTGTAAAAATAACTGGTTCAAGACACTGGTCGTCAGCACAAGTTTGAATATGAACACAACCCATTGCATACGGTGTAGTAAATGTTTCTGGTAATTGTGTTGTTTGTTCCCGACATTGGAGAATAAGAGCAACTTCGCTACAAGTTCCTACAACACAATCACCGGTGGTCTCCGGAGTTACTGTTGCATTGGCAATTGATCCATCTTCACATAACGCAGAAACAGTAATTGATTCACCGACCGTAGCAGCAACACATACAGTACCGTTAACATTAGTGGTATGCATTTCAATTATTCCTGATGACTTCTCCAACACGCTAAAACAAAACAGGTAAACAAACAATAGTAAATTTAACAGAAAATAATATCATCAATGAACATACAGCCTCAATACTTAAATTCCATAAAATATGGGAGAATAACTTTGGTTTGTAACCGAAACATATTATTTAAAACTTACGTTATGTTTGTAAAAATAACTGGTTCAAGACACTGGTCGTCAGCACAAGTTTGAATATGAACACAACCCATTGCATACTGTGTAGTAAATGTTTCTGGTAATTGTGTTGTTTGTTCCCGACATTGGAGAATAAGAGCAACTTCGCTACAAGTTCCTACTTGACAATCACCGGTGGTTTCCGGAGTGACTGTTGCATTGGCAGTTGATCCATCTTCACATAACGCAGAAACAGTAATTGTTTCACCAACCGTAGCAGCAACACATACAGTACCATTAACATTAGTGGTATGCAATTCAATTATTCCTGATGAATTCTCCAACACGCTAAAACAAAACAGGTAAACAAACAATAGTAAATTTAACAGAAATTAATATCATCAATGAACATACAGCCTCAATACTTAATTTCCATAAAATATGGGAGAATAACTTTGGTTTGTAACCGAAACATATTATTTAAATCTTACGTTATGTTTGTAAAAATAACTGGTTCAAGACACTGGTCGTCAGCACAAGTTTGAATATGAACACAACCCATTGCATACGGTGTAGTAAATATTTCTGGTAATTGTGTTGTTTGTTCCCGACATTGGAGAATAAGAGCAACTTCGCTACAAGTTCCTACTTGACAATCACCGGTGGTTTCCGGAGTGACTGTTGCATTGGCAATTGATCCATCTTCACATAACGCAGAAACAGTAATTGTTTCACCAACCGTAGCAGCAACACATACAGTACCATTAACATTAGTGGTATGCATTTCAATTATTCCTGATGACTTCTCCAACACGCTAAAACAAAAGAGGTAAACAAACAATAGTAAATTTAACAGAAAATAATATCATCAATGAACATACAGCCTCAATACTTAATTTCCATAAAATATGGGAGAATAACTCTGATTTGTAACCAAACATATTATTTAAAACTTACGTTATGTTTGTAAAAATAACTGGTTCAAGACATTGGTCATCACCACAAGTTTGAATATGAACACAACCCATTGCATACGGTGTAGTAAATGTTTCTGGTAATTGTGTTGTTTGTTCCCGACATTGGAGAATAAGAGCAACTTCGCTACAAGTTCCTACTTGACAATCACCGGTGGTTTCCAGAGTGACTGTTGCATTGGCAATTGATCCATCTTCACATAACGCAGAAACAGTAATTGATTCACCGATCGTAGCAGCAACACATACAGTACCGTTAACATTAGTGGTATGCATTTCAATTATTCCTGATGACTTCTCCAACACGCTAAAACAAAACAGGTAAACAAACAATAGTAAATTTAACAGAAAATAATATCATCAATGAACATACAGCCTCAATACTTAATTTCCATAAAATATGGGAGAATAACTCTGATTTGTAACCAAACATATTATTTAAAACTTACGTTATGTTTGTAAAAATAACTGGTTCAAGACATTGGTCATCACCACAAGTTTGAATATGAACACAACCCATTGCATACGGTGTAGTAAATGTTTCTGGTAATTGTGTTGTTTGTTCCCGACATTGGAGAATAAGAGCAACTTCGCTACAAGTTCCTACTTGACAATCACCGGTGGTTTCCGGAGTGACTGTTGCATTGGCAATTGATCCATCTTCACATAACGCAGAAACAGTAATTGATTCACCGACCGTAGCAGCAACACATACAGTACCGTTAACATTAGTGGTATGCATTTCAATTATTCCTGATGACTTCTCCAACACGCTAAAACAAAACAGGTAAACAAACAATAGTAAATGTAATAGAAAATAATATCATCAATGAAAATACGGCATCAATACTTAATTTCTATCAATAATGGAAGAATAACTTTGATTTGTTACCGAAACATATTATTTAAAACTTACGTTATGTTTGTAAAAATAACTGGTTCAAGACACTGGTCGTCAGCCCAAGTTTGAATATGAACACAACCCATTACATACGGTGTAGTAAATATTTCTGGTAATTGTGTTGTTTGTTCCCGACATTGGAGAATAAGAGCAACTTCGCTACAAGTTCCTAAAACACAATCACTGGTGGTCTCCGGAGTCACTGTTGCATTGGCAATTGATCCATCTTCACATAACGCAGAAACAGTAATTGATTCACCGACCGTAGCAGCAACACATACAGTACCGTTAACAATAGTGGTATGCATTTCAATTATTCCTGATGACTTCTCCAACACGCTAAAACAAAACAGGTAAACAAACAATAGTAAATTTAACAGAAAATAATATCATCAATGAACATACACCCTCAATACTTCATTTCCATAAAATATGGGAGAATAACTTTGATTTGTAACCAAACATATTATTTAAAACTTACGTTATGTTTGTAAAAATAACTGGTTCAAGACATTGGTCATCACCACAAGTTTGAATATGAACACATCCCATTGCATACGGTGTAGTAAATGATTCTGGTAATTGTGTTGTTTGTTCCCGACATTGGAGAATAAGAGCAACTTCGCTACAAGTTCCTACAACACAATCACCGATGGTTTCCGGAATGACTGTTGCATTAGCAATTGAGCCATCCTCACATAACGCAGAAATAGTAATTGATTCACCGACCGTAGCAGCAACACATACAGTACCGTTAACATTAGTGGTATGCATTTCAATTATTCCTGATGACTTCTCCAACACGCTAAAACAAAACAGGTAAACAAACAATAGTAAATGTAATAGAAAATAATATCATCAATGAAAATACGGCATCAATACTTAATTTCTATCAATAATGGAAGAATAACTTTGATTTGTTACCGAAACATATTATTTAAAACTTACGTTATGTTTGTAAAAATAACTGGTTCAAGACACTGGTCGTCAGCACAAGTTTGAATATGAACACAACCCATTACATACGGTGTAGTAAATATTTCTGGTAATTGTGTTGTTTGTTCCCGACATTGCAGAATAAGAGCAACTTCGCTACAAGTTCCTAAAACACAATCACTGGTGGTCTCCGGAGTTACTGTTGCATTGGCAATTGATCCATCTTCACATAACGCAGAAACAGTAATTGATTCACCGACCGTAGCAGCAACACATACAGTACCGTTAACATTAGTGGTATGCATTTCAATTATTCCTGATGACTTCTCCAACACGCTAAAACAAAACAGGTAAACAAACAATAGTAAATTTAACAGAAAACAATATCATCAATGAACATACAGCCTCAATACTTCATTTCCATAAAATATGGAAGAATAACTTTGGTTTGTAACCGAAACATATTATTAAAAACTTACGTTATGTTTGAAAAAATAACTGGTTCAAGACACTGGTCGTCAGCACAAGTTTGAATATGAACACAACCCATTGCATACGGTGTAGTAAATGATTCTGGTAATTGTGTTGTTTGTTCCCGACATTGGAGAATAAGAGCAACTTCGCTACAAATTCCTACAACACAATCACCGGTGGTTTCCGGAGTGACTGTTGCATTGGCAATTGATCCGTCTTCACATAACGCAGAAACAGTAATTGATTCACCGACCGTAGCAGCAACACATACAGTACCGTTAACATTAGTGGTATGCATTTCAATTATTCCTGATGACTTCTCCAACACGCTAAAACAAAACAGGTAAACAAACAATAGTAAATGTAATAGAAAATAATATCATCAATGAAAATACGGCATCAATACTTAATTTCTATCAATAATGGAAGAATAACTTTGATTTGTTACCGAAACATATTATTTAAAACTTACGTTATGTTTGTAAAAATAACTGGTTCAAGACACTGGTCGTCAGCACAAGTTTGAATATGAACACAACCCATTACATACGGTGTAGTAAATATTTCTGGTAATTGTGTTGTTTGTTCCCGACATTGGAGAATAAGAGCAACTTCGCTACAAGTTCCTAAAACACAATCACTGGTGGTCTCCGGAGTTACTGTTGCATTGGCAATTGATCCATCTTCACATAACGCAGAAACAGTAATTGATTCACCGACCGTAGCAGCAACACATACAGTACCGTTAACATTAGTGGTATGCATTTCAATTATTCTTGATGACTTCTCCAACACGCTAAAACAAAACAGGTAAACAAACAATAGTAAATTTAACAGAAAATAATATCATCAATGAACATACAGCCTCAATACTTCATTTCCATAAAATATGGAAGAATAACTTTGGTTTGTAACCGAAACATATTATTAAAAACTTACGTTATGTTTGAAAAAATAACTGGTTCAAGACACTGGTCGTCAGCACAAGTTTGAATATGAACACAACCCATTGCATACGGTGTAGTAAATATTACTGGTAATTGTGTTGTTTGTTCCCGACATTGGAGAATAAGAGCAACTTCGCTACAAGTTCCTACTTCACAATCACCGGTGGTTTCCGGAGTGACTGTTGCATTGGCAATTGATCCGTCTTCACATAACGCAGAAACAGTAATTGATTCACCGACCGTAGCAGCAACACATACAGTACCGTTAACATTAGTGGTATGCATTTCAATTATTCCTGATGACTCCAACACGCTAAAACAAAACAGGTAAACAAACAATAGTAAATTTAACAGAAAATAATATGATCAATGAACATACAGCCTCAATACTTAATTTCCATAAAATATGGGAGAATAACTTTGATTTGTAACCAAACATAGTATTTAAAACTTACGTTATGTTTGTAAAAATAACTGGTTCAAGACATTGGTCATCACCACAAGTTTGAATATGAACACATCCCATTGCATACGGTGTAGTAAATGATTCTGGTAATTGTGTTGTTTGTTCCCGACATTGGAGAATAAGAGCAACTTCGCTACAAGTTCCTACAACACAATCACCGATGGTTTCCGGAATGACTGTTGCATTAGCAATTGAGCCATCCTCACATAACGCAGAAATAATAATTGATTCACCGACCGTAGCAGCAACACATACAGTACCGTTAACATTAGTGGTATGCATTTCAATTATTCCTGATGACTTCTCCAACACGCTAACACAAAACAGGTAAACAAACAATAGTAAATGTAATAGAAAATAATATCATCAATGAAAATACGGCATCAATACTTAATTTCTATCAATAATGGAAGAATAACTTTGATTTGTTACCGAAACATATTATTTAAAACTTACGTTATGTTTGTAAAAATAACTGGTTCAAGACACTGGTCGTCAGCACAAGTTTGAATATGAACACAACCCATTACATACGGTGTAGTAAATATTTCTGGTAATTGTGTTGTTTGTTCCCGACATTGGAGAATAAGAGCAACTTCGCTACAAGGTCCTAAAACACAATCACTGGTGGTCTCCGGAGTTACTGTTGCATTGGCAATTGATACATCTTCACATAACGCAGAAACAGTAATTGATTCACCGACCGTAGCAGCAACACATACAGTACCGTTAACATTAGTGGTATGCATTTCAATTATTCCTGATGACTTCTCCAACACGCTAAAACAAAACAGGTAAACAAACAATAGTAAATTTAACAGAAAATAATATCATCAATGAACATACAGCCTCAATACTTAATTTCCATAAAATATGGGAGAATAACTTTGGTTTGTAACCGAAACATATTATTTAAAACTTACGTTATGTTTGTAAAAATAACTGGTTCAAGACACTGGTCGTCAGCACAAGTTTGAATATGAACACAACCCATTGCATACGGTGTAGTAAATATTTCTGGTAATTGTGTTGTTTGTTCCCGACATTGGAGAATAAGAGCAACTTTGCTACAAGTTCCTACTTGACAATCACCGGTGGTTTCCGGAGTGACTGTTGCATTGGCAATTGATCCATCTTCACATAACGCAGAAACAGTAATTGATTCACCGATCGTAGCAGCAACACATACAGTACCGTTAACATTAGTGGTATGCATTTCAATTATTCCTGATGACTTCTCCAACACGCTAAAACAAAACAGGTAAACAAACAATAGTAAATTTAACAGAAAATAATATCATCAATGAACATACAGCCTCAATACTTAATTTCCATAAAATATGGGAGAATAACTCTGATTTGTAACCAAACATATTATTTAAAACTTACGTTATGTTTGTAAAAATAACTGGTTCAAGACATTGGTCATCACCACAAGTTTGAATATGAACACAACCCATTGCAAACGGTGTAGTAAATGTTTCTGGTAATTGTGTTGTTTGTTCCCGACATTGGAGAATAAGAGCAACTTCGCTACAAGTTCCTACTTGACAATCACCGGTGGTTTCCGGAGTGACTGTTGCATTGGCAATTGATCCATCTTCACATAACGCAGAAACAGTAATTGATTCACCGACCGTAGCAGCAACACATACAGTACCGTTAACATTAGTGGTATGCATTTCAATTATTCCTGATGACTTCTCCAACACGCTAAAACAAAACAGGTAAACAAACAATAGTAAATGTAATAGAAAATAATATCATCAATGAAAATACGGCATCAATACTTAATTTCTATCAATAATGGAAGAATAACTTTGATTTGTTACCGAAACATATTATTTAAAACTTACGTTATGTTTGTAAAAATAACTTTTTCAAGACACTGGTCGTCAGCACAAGTTTGAATATGAACACAACCCATTACATACGGTGTAGTAAATATTTCTGGTAATTGTGTTGTTTGTTCCCGACATTGGAGAATAAGAGCAACTTCGCTACAAGTTCCTAAAACACAATCACTGGTGGTCTCCGGAGTTACTGTTGCATTGGCAATTGATCCATCTTCACATAACGCAGAAACAGTAATTGATTCACCGACCGTAGCAGCAACACATACAGTACCGTTAACATTAGTGGTATGCATTTCAATTATTCCTGATGACTTCTCCAACACGCTAAAACAAAACAGGTAAACAAACAATAGTAAATTTAACAGAAAATAATATCATCAATGAACATACAGCCTCAATACTTCATTTCCATAAAATATGGAAGAATAACTTTGGTTTGTAACCGAAACATATTATTAAAAACTTACGTTATGTTTGAAAAAATAACTGGTTCAAGACACTGGTCGTCAGCACAAGTTTGAATATGAACACAACCCATTGCATACGGTGTAGTAAATATTTCTGGTAATTGTGTTGTTTGTTCCCGACATTGGAGAATAAGAGCAACTTCGCTACAAGTTCCTACTTGACAATCACCGGTGGTTTCCGGAGTGACTGTTGCATTGGCAATTGATCCGTCTTCACATAACACAGAAACAGTAATTGATTCACCGACCGTAGCAGCAACACATACAGTACCGTTAACATTAGTGGTATGCATTTCAATTATTCCTGATGACTCCAACACGCTAAAACAAAACAGGTAAACAAACAATAGTAAATTTAACAGAAAATAATATCATTAATGAACATACAGCCTCAATACTTAATTTCCATAAAATATGGGAGAATAACTTTGATTTGTAACCGAACATATTATTTAAAACTTACGTTATGTTTGTAAAAATAACTGGTTCAAGACATTGGTCATCACCACAAGTTTGAATATGAACACATCCCATTGCATACGGTGTAGTAAATGTTTCTGGTAATTGTGTTGTTTGTTCCCGACATTGGAGAATAAGAGCAACTTCGCTACAAGTTCCTACTTGACAATCACCGGTGGTTTCCGGAGTGACTGTTGCATTGGCAAATGATCCATCTTCACATAACGCAGAAACAGTAATTGATTCACCGACCGTAGCAGCAACACATACAGTACCGTTAACATTAGTGGTATGCATTTCAATTATTCCTGATGACTTCTCCAACACGCTAAAACAAAACCGGTAAACAAACAATAGTAAATTTAACAGAAAATAATATGATCAATGAACATACAGCCTCAATACTTAATTTCCATAAAATATGGGAGAATAACTTTGATTTTTAACCAAACATAGTATTTAAAACTTACGTTATGTTTGTAAAAATAACTGGTTCAAGACATTGGTCATCACCACAAGTTTGAATATGAACACATCCCATTGCATACGGTGTAGTAAATGATTCTGGTAATTGTGTTGTTTGTTCCCGACATTGGAGAATAAGAGCAACTTCGCTACAAGTTCCTACAACACAATCACCGATGGTTTCCGGAATGACTGTTGCATTAGCAATTGAGCCATCCTCACATAACGCAGAAATAGTAATTGATTCACCGACCGTAGCAGCAACACATACAGTACCGTTAACATTAGTGGTATGCATTTCAATTATTCCTGATGACTTCTCCAACACGCTAAAACAAAACAGGTAAACAAACAATAGTAAATGTAATAGAAAATAATATCATCAATGAAAATACGGCATCAATACTTAATTTCTATCAATAATGGAAGAATAACTTTGATTTGTTACCGAAACATATTATTTAAAACTTACGTTATGTTTGTAAAAATAACTGGTTCAAGACACTGGTCGTCAGCACAAGTTTGAATATGAACACAACCCATTACATACGGTGTAGTAAATATTTCTGGTAATTGTGTTGTTTGTTCCCGACATTGCAGAATAAGAGCAACTTCGCTACAAGTTCCTAAAACACAATCACTGGTGGTCTCCGGAGTTACTGTTGCATTGGCAATTGATCCATCTTCACATAACGCAGAAACAGTAATTGATTCACCGACCGTAGCAGCAACACATACAGTACCGTTAACATTAGTGGTATGCATTTCAATTATTCCTGATGACTTCTCCAACACGCTAAAACAAAACAGGTAAACAAACAATAGTAAATTTAACAGAAAATAATATCATCAATGAACATACAGCCTCAATACTTCATTTCCATAAAATATGGAAGAATAACTTTGGTTTGTAACCGAAACATATTATTAAAAACTTACGTTATGTTTGAAAAAATAACTGGTTCAAGACACTGGTCGTCAGCACAAGTTTGAATATGAACACAACCCATTGCATACGGTGTAGTAAATATTTCTGGTAATTGTGTTGTTTGTTCCCGACATTGGAGAATAAGAGCAACTTCGCTACAAGTTCCTAAAACACAATCACTGGTGGTCTCCGGAGTTACTGTTGCATTGGCAATTGATCCATCTTCACATAACGCAGAAACAGTAATTGATTCACCGACCGTAGCAGCAACACATACAGTACCGTTAACATTAGTGGTATGCATTTCAATTATTCCTGATGACTCCAACACGCTAAAACAAAACAGGTAAACAAACAATAGTAAATTTAACAGAAAATAATATCATCAATGAACATACAGCCTCAATACTTAATTTCCATAAAATATGGGAGAATAACTTTGATTTGTAACCAAACATATTATTTAAAACTTACGTTATGTTTGTAAAAATAACTGGTTCAAGACATTGGTCATCACCACAAGTTTGAATATGAACACATCCCATTGCATACGGTGTAGTAAATGTTTCTGGTAATTGTGTTGTTTGTTCCCGACATTGGAGAATAAGAGCAACTTTGCTACAAGTTCCTACTTGACAATCACCGGTGGTTTCCGGAGTGACTGTTGCATTGGCAATTGATCCATCTTCACATAACGCAGAAACAGTAATTGATTCACCGATCGTAGCAGCAACACATACAGTACCGTTAACATTAGTGGTATGCATTTCAATTATTCCTGATGACTTCTCCAACACGCTAAAACAAAACAGGTAAACAAACAATAGTAAATTTAACAGAAAATAATATCATCAATGAACATACAGCCTCAATACTTAATTTCCATAAAATATGGGAGAATAACTCTGATTTGTAACCAAACATATTATTTAAAACTTACGTTATGTTTGTAAAAATAACTGGTTCAAGACATTGGTCATCACCACAAGTTTGAATATGAACACAACCCATTGCAAACGGTGTAGTAAATGTTTCTGGTAATTGTGTTGTTTGTTCCCGACATTGGAGAATAAGAGCAACTTCGCTACAAGTTCCTACTTGACAATCACCGGTGGTTTCCGGAGTGACTGTTGCATTGGCAATTGATCCATCTTCACATAACGCAGAAACAGTAATTGATTCACCGACCGTAGCAGCAACACATACAGTACCGTTAACATTAGTGGTATGCATTTCAATTATTCCTGATGACTTCTCCAACACGCTAAAACAAAACAGGTAAACAAACAATAGTAAATGTAATAGAAAATAATATCATCAATGAAAATACGGCATCAATACTTAATTTCTATCAATAATGGAAGAATAACTTTGATTTGTTACCGAAACATATTATTTAAAACTTACGTTATGTTTGTAAAAATAACTTTTTCAAGACACTGGTCGTCAGCACAAGTTTGAATATGAACACAACCCATTACATACGGTGTAGTAAATATTTCTGGTAATTGTGTTGTTTGTTCCCGACATTGGAGAATAAGAGCAACTTCGCTACAAGTTCTTAAAACACAATCACTGGTGGTCTCCGGAGTTACTGTTGCATTGGCAATTGATCCATCTTCACATAACGCAGAAACAGTAATTGATTCACCGACCGTAGCAGCAACACATACAGTACCGTTAACATTAGTGGTATGCATTTCAATTATTCCTGATGACTTCTCCAACACGCTAAAACAAAACAGGTAAACAAACAATAGTAAATTTAACAGAAAATAATATCATCAATGAACATACAGCCTCAATACTTCATTTCCATAAAATATGGAAGAATAACTTTGGTTTGTAACCGAAACATATTATTAAAAACTTACGTTATGTTTGAAAAAATAACTGGTTCAAGACACTGGTCGTCAGCACAAGTTTGAATATGAACACAACCCATTGCATACGGTGTAGTAAATGATTCTGGTAATTGTGTTGTTTGTTCCCGACATTGGAGAATAAGAGCAACTTCGCTACAAGTTCCTACAACACAATCACCGATGGTTTCCGGAATGACTGTTGCATTAGCAATTGAGCCATCCTCACATAACGCAGAAATAGTAATTGATTCACCGACCGTAGCAGCAACACATACAGTACCGTTAACATTAGTGGTATGCATTTCAATTATTCCTGATGACTTCTCCAAAACGCTAAAACAAAACAGGTAAACAAACAATAGTAAATTTAACAGAAAATAATATCATCAATGAACATACAGCCTCAATACTTCATTTCCATGAAATATGGAAGAATAACTTTGGTTTGTAACCGAAACATATTATTTAAAACTTACGTTATGTTTGAAAAAATAACTGGTTGAAGACACTGGTTGTCAGCACAAGTTTGAATATGAACACAACCCATTGCATACGGTGTAGTAAATATTTCTGGTAATTGTGTTGTTTGTTCCCGACATTGGAGAATAAGAGCAACTTCGCTACAAGTTCCTAAAACACAATCACCGGTGGTTTCCGGAGTGACTGTTGCATTGGCAATTGATCCGTCTTCACATAACGCAGAAACAGTAATTGATTTACCGACCGTAGCAGCAACACATACAGTACTGTTAACATTAGTGGTATGCATTTCAATTATTCCTGATGACTTCTCCAACACGCTAAAACAAAACAGGTAAACAAACAATAGTAAATTTAACAGAAAATAATATCATCAATGAACATACAGCCTCAATACTTAATTTCCATAAAATATGGGAGAATAACTTTGATTTGTAACCAAACATATTATTTAAAACTTACGTTATGTTTGTAAAAATAACTGGTTCAAGACACTGGTCGTCAGCACAAGTTTGAATATGAACACAACCCATTGCATACGGTGTAGTAAATTTTTCTGGTAATTGTGTTGTTTGTTCCCGACATTGGAGAATAAGAGCAACTTCGCTACAAGTTCCTATTTGACAATCACCGGTAGTTTCCGGAGTGACTGTTGCATTGGCAATTGATCCATCTTCACATAACGCAGAAACAGTAATTGATTCACCGACCGTAGCAGCAACACATACAGTACCGTTAACATTAGTGGTATGCATTTCAATTATTCCTGATGACTTCTCCCACACGCTAAAACAAAACAGGTAAACAAACAATAGTAAATGTAATAGAAAATAATATCATCAATGAACATACAGCCTCAATACTTAATTTCCATAAAATATAGGAGAATAACTTTGATTTGTAACCAAACATATTATTTAAAA
This sequence comes from Antedon mediterranea, assembly GCF_964355755.1. Lineage (NCBI taxonomy): Eukaryota > Metazoa > Echinodermata > Crinoidea > Comatulida > Antedonidae > Antedon > Antedon mediterranea. The sequence continues at coordinate 24,406,644 of NC_092675.1, forward strand.
CTTACGTTATGTTTGTAAAAATAACTGGTTCAAGACACTGGTCATCACCACAAGTTTGAATATGAACACATCCCATTGCATACGGTGTAGTAAATGATTCTGGTAATTGTGTTGTTTGTTCCCGACATTGGAGAACAAGAGCAACTTCGCTACAAGTTCCTACCACACAATAACCGGTGGTTTCCGGAATGACTGTTGCATTAGCAATTGATCCATCCTCACATAACGCAGAAACAGTAATTGATTCACCGACCGTAGCAGCAACACATAAAGTACCGTTAACATTAGTGGTATGCATTTCAATTATTCCTGATGACTTCTCCAACACGCTAAAACAAAACAGGTACACAAACAATAGTATATGTAATAGAAAATAATAACATCAATAAAAATACGGCATCAATACTTAATTTCTATCAATTATGGAAGAATAACTTTGATTTGTTACCGAAACATATTATTTAAAACTTACGTTATGTTTGTATAAATAACTGGTTCAAGACACTGGTCATCACCACAAGTTTGAATATGAACACATCCCATTGCATACGGTGTAGTAAATGTTTCTGGTAATTGTGTTGTTTGTTCCCGACATTGGAGAATAAGAGCAACTTCGCTACAAGTTCCTACTTGACAATCAGCGGTAGTTTCCGGAGTGACTGTTGCATTGGCAATTGATCCATCTTCACATAACGCAGAAACAGTAATTGATTCACCGACCGTAGCAGCAACACATACAGTACCGTTAACATTAGTGGTATGCATTTCAATTATTCCTGATGACTTCTCCCACACGCTAAAACAAAACAGGTAAACAAACAATAGTAAATGTAATAGAAAATAATATCATCAATGAACATACAGCCTCAATACTTAATTTCCATAAAATATAGGAGAATAACTTTGATTTGTAACCAAACATATTATTTAAAACTTACGTTATGTTTGTAAAAATAACTGGTTCAAGACACTGGTCATCACCACAAGTTTGAATATGAACACATCCCATTGCATACGGTGTAGTAAATGATTCTGGTAATTGTGTTGTTTGTTCCCGACATTGGAGAATAAGAGCAACTTCGCTACAAGTTCCTACTTGACAATCACCGGTGGTTTCCGGAATGACTGTTGCATTAGCAATTGATCCATCCTCACATAACGCAGAAACAGTAATTGATTCACCGACCGTAGCAGCAACACATACAGTACCGTTAACATTAGTGGTATGCATTTCAATTATTCCTGATGACATCTCCAACACGCTAAAACAAAACAGGTAAACAAACAATAGTATATGTAATAGAAAATAATATCATCAATAAAAATACGGCATCAATACTTAATTTCTATCAATTATGGAAGAATAACTTTGATTTGTTACCGAAACATATTATTTAAAACTTACGTTATGTTTGTATAAATAACTGGTTCAAGACACTGGTCGTCAGCACAAGTTTGAATATGAACACAACCCATTGCATACGGTGTAGTAAATTTTTCTGGTAATTGTGTTGTTTGTTCCCGACATTGGAGAATAAGAGCAACTTCGCTACAAGTTCCTATTTGACAATCACCGGTAGTTTCCGGAGTTACTGTTGCATTGGCAATTGATCCATCTTCACATAACGCAGAAACAGTAATTGATTCACCGACCGTAGCAGCAACACATACAGTACCGTTAACATTAGTGGTATGCATTTCAATTATTCCTGATGCCTTCTCCCACACGCTAAAACAAAACAGGTAAACAAACAATAGTAAATGTAATAGAAAATAATATCATCAATGAACATACAGCCTCAATACTTAATTTCCATAAAATATAGGAGAATAACTTTGATTTGTAACCAAACATATTATTTAAAACTTACGTTATGTTTGTAAAAATAACTGGTTCAAGACACTGGTCATCACCACAAGTTTGAATATGAACACATCCCATTGCATACGGTGTGGTAAATGATTCTGGTAATTGTGTTGTTTGTTCCCGACATTGGAGAATAAGAGCAACTTCGCTACAAGTTCCTACCACACAATAACCGGTGGTTTCCGGAATGACTGTTGCATTAGCAATTGATCCATCCTCACATAACGCAGAAACAGTAATTGATTCACCGACCGTAGCAGCAACACATACAGTACCGTTAACATTAGTGGTATGCATTTCAATTATTCCTGATGACTTCTCGAACACGCTAAAACAAAACAGGTAAACAAACAATAGTAAATGTAATAGAAAATAATATCATCAATAAAAATACGGCATCAATACTTAATTTCTATCAATTATGGAAGAATAACTTTGATTTGTTACCGAAACATATTATTTAAAACTTACGTTATGTTTGTATAAATAACTGGTTCAAGACACTGGTCGTCAGCACAAGTTTGAATATGAACACAACCCATTGCATACGGTGTAGTAAATTTTTCTGGTAATTGTGTTGTTTGTTCCCGACATTGGAGAATAAGAGCAACTTCGCTACAAGTTCCTATTTGACAATCACCGGTAGTTTCTGGAGTGACTGTTGCATTGGCAATTGATCCATCTTCACATAACGCAGAAACAGTAATTGATTCACCGACCGTAGCAGCAACACATACAGTACCGTTAACATTAGTGGTATGCATTTCAATTATTCCTGATGACTTCTCCCACACGCTAAACAAAACAGGTAAACAAACAATAGTAAATGTAATAGAAAATAATATCATCAATGAACATACAGCCTCAATACTTAATTTCCATAAAATATAGGAGAATAACTTTGATTTGTAACCAAACATATTATTTAAAACTTACGTTATGTTTGTAAAAATAACTGGTTCAAGACACTGGTCATCACCACAAGTTTGAATATGAACACATCCCATTGCATACGGTGTAGTAAATGATTCTGGTAATTGTGTTGTTTGTTCCCGACATTGGAGAACAAGAGCAACTTCGCTACAAGTTCCTACCACACAATAACCGGTGGTTTCCGGAATGACTGTTGCATTAGCAATTGATCCATACTCACATAACGCAGAAACAGTAATTGATTCACCGACCGTAGCAGCAACACATAAAGTACCGTTAACATTAGTGGTATGCATTTCAATTATTCCTGATGACTTCTCCAACACGCTAAAACAAAACAGGTAAACAAACAATAGTATATGTAATAGAAAATAATATCATCAATAAAAATACGGCATCAATACTTAATTTCTATCAATTATGGAAGAATAAATTTGATTTGTTACCGAAACATATTATTTAAAACTTACGTTATGTTTGTATAAATAACTGGTTCAAGACACTGGTCGTCAGCACAAGTTTGAATATGAACACAACCCATTGCATACGGTGTAGTAAATTTTTCTGGTAATTGTGTTGTTTGTTCCCGACATTGGAGAATAAGAGCAACTTCGCTACAGGTTCCTACTTGACAATCACCGGTGGTTTCCGGAGTGACTGTTGCATTGGCAATTGATCCATCTTCACATAACGCAGAAACAGTAATTGATTCACCGACCGTAGCAGCAACACATACAGTACCGTTAACATTAGTGGTATGCAATTCAATAATTCCTGATGAATTCTCCAACACGCTAAAACAAAACAGGTAAACAAACAAAAGTAAATTTAACAGAAAATAATATCATCAATGAACATACAGCCTCAATACTTAATTTCCATAAAATATGGGAGAATAACTTTGGTTTGTAACCGAAACATATTATTTAAAACTTACGTTATGTTTGTAAAAATAACTGGTTCAAGACACTGGTCGTCAGCACAAGTTTGAATATGAACACAACCCATTGCATACGGTGTAGTAAATATTTCTGGTAATTGTGTTGTTTGTTCCCGACATTGGAGAATAAGAGCAACTTCGCTACAAGTTCCTACTTGACAATCACCGGTGGTTTCCGGAGTGACTGTTGCATTGGCAATTGATCCATCTTCACATAACGCAGAAACAGTAATTGATTCACCGATCGTAGCAGCAACACATACAGTACCGTTAACATAAGTGGTATGCATTTCAATTATTCCTGATGACTTCTCCAACACGCTAAAACAAAACAGGTAAACAAACAATAGTAAATTTAACAGAAAATAATATCATCAATGAACATACAGCCTCAATACTTAATTTCCATAAAATATGGGAGAATAACTCTGATTTGTAACCAAACATATTATTTAAAACTTACGTTATGTTTGTAAAAATAACTGGTTCAAGACATTGGTCATCACCACAAGTTTGAATATGAACACAACCCATTGCATACGGTGTAGTAAATGTTTCTGGTAATTGTGTTGTTTGTTCCCGACATTGGAGAACAAGAGCAACTTCGCTACAAGTTCCTACTTGACAATCACCGGTGGTTTCCAGAGTGACTGTTGCATTGGCAATTGATCCATCTTCACATAACGCAGAAACAGTAATTGAATCACCGATCGTAGCAGCAACACATACAGTACCGTTAACATTAGTGGTATGCATTTCAATTATTCCTGATGACTTCTCCAACACGCTAAAACAAAAGAGGTAAACAAACAATAGTAAATTTAACAGAAAATAATATCATCAATGAACATACAGCCTCAATACTTAATTTCCATAAAATATGGGAGAATAACTCTCATTTGTAACCAAACATATTATTTAAAACTTACGTTATGTTTGTAAAAATAACTGGTTCAAGACATTGGTCATCACCACAAGTTTGAATATGAACACAACCCATTGCATACGGTGTAGTAAATGTTTCTGGTAATTGTGTTGTTTGTTCCCGACATTGGAGAATAAGAGCAACTTCGCTACAAGTTCCTACTTGACAATCACCGGTGGTTTCCGGAGTGACTGTTGCATTGGCAATTGATCCATCTTCACATAACGCAGAAACAATAATTGATTCACCGACCGTAGCAGCAACACATACAGTACCGTTAACATTAGTGGTATGCATTTCAATTATTCCTGATGACTTCTCCAACACGCTAAAACAAAACAGGTAAACAAACAATAGTAAATGTAATAGAAAATAATATCATCAATGAAAATACGGCATCAATACTTAATTTCTATCAATTATGGAAGAATAACTTTGATTTGTTACCGAAACATATTATTTAAAACTTACGTTATGTTTGTAAAAATAACTGGTTCAAGACACTGGTCGTCAGCACAAGTTTGAATATGAACACAACCCATTACATACGGTGTAGTAAATATTTCTGGTAATTGTGTTGTTTGTTCCCGACATTGGAGAATAAGAGCAACTTCGCTACAAGTTCCTAAAACACAATCACTGGTGGTTTCCGGAATGACTGTTGCATTAGCAATTGAGCCATCCTCACATAACGCCGAAATAGTAATTGATTCACCGACCGTAGCAGCAACACATACAGTACCGTTAACATTAGTGGTATGCATTTCAATTATTCCTGATGACATCTCCAACACGCTAAAACAAAACAGGTAAACAAACAATAGTAAATGTAATAGAAAATAATATCATCAATGAACATACAGCCTCAATACTTAATTTCCATAAAATATGGGAGAATAACTTTGATTTGTAACCAAACATATTATTTAAAACTTACGTTATGTTTGTAAAAATAACTGGTTCAAGACATTGGTCATCACCACAAGTTTGAATATGAACACATCCCATTGCATACGGTGTAGTAAATGATTCTGGTAATTGTGTTGTTTGTTCCCGACATTGGAGAATAAGAGCAACTTCGCTACAAGTTCCTACCACACAATCACCGGTGGTTTCCGGAATGACTGTTGCATTAGCAATTGATCCATCCTCACATAACGCAGAAACAGTAATTGATTCACCGACCGTAGCAGCAACACATACAGTACCGTTAACATTAGTGGTATGCATTTCAATTATTCCTGATGACTTCTCCAACACGCTAAAACAAAACAGGTAAACAAACAATAGTAAATTTAACAGAAAATAATATCATCAATGAACATACAGCCTCAATACTTAATTTCCATAAAATATGGGAGAATAACTCTGATTTGTAACCAAACATATTATTTAAAACTTACGTTATGTTTGTAAAAATAACTGGTTCAAGACATTGGTCATCACCACAAGTTTGAATATGAACACAACCCATTGCATACGGTGTAGTAAATGTTTCTGGTAATTGTGTTGTTTGTTCCCGACATTGGAGAATAAGAGCAACTTCGCTACAAGTTCCTACTTGACAATCACCGGTGGTTTCCAGAGTGACTGTTGCATTGGCAATTGATCCATCTTCACATAACGCAGAAACAGTAATTGATTCACCGATCGTAGCAGCAACACATACAGTACCGTTAACATTAGTGGTATGCATTTCAATTATTCCTGATGACTTCTCCAACACGCTAAAACAAAAGAGGTAAACAAACAATAGTAAATTTAACAGAAAATAATATCATCAATGAACATACAGCCTCAATACTTAATTTCCATAAAATATGGGAGAATAACTCTCATTTGTAACCAAACATATTATTTAAAACTTACGTTATGTTTGTAAAAATAACTGGTTCAAGACATTGGTCATCACCACAAGTTTGCATATGAACACAACCCATTGCATACGGTGTAGTAAATGTTTCTGGTAATTGTGTTGTTTGTTCCCGACATTGGAGAATAAGAGCAACTTCGCTACAAGTTCCTACTTGACAATCACCGGTGGTTTCCGGAGTGACTGTTGCATTGGCAATTGATCCATCTTCACATAACGCAGAAACAATAATTGATTCACCGACCGTAGCAGCAACACATACAGTACCGTTAACATTAGTGGTATGCATTTCAATTATTCCTAATGACTTCTCCAACACGCTAAAACAAAACAGGTAAACAAACAATAGTAAATGTAATAGAAAATAATATCATCAATGAAAATACGGCATCAATACTTAATTTCTATCAATTATGGAAGAATAACTTTGATTTGTTACCGAAACATATTATTTAAAACTTACGTTATGTTTGTAAAAATAACTGGTTCAAGACACTGGTCGTCAGCACAAGTTTGAATATGAACACAACCCATTACATACGGTGTAGTAAATATTTCTGGTAATTGTGTTGTTTGTTCCCGACATTGGAGAATAAGAGCAACTTCGCTACAAGTTCCTAAAACACAATCACTGGTGGTTTCCGGAATGACTGTTGCATTAGCAATTGAGCCATCCTCACATAACGCCGAAATAGTAATTGATTCACCGACCGTAGCAGCAACACATACAGTACCGTTAACATTAGTGGTATGCATTTCAATTATTCCTGATGACATCTCCAACACGCTAAAACAAAACAGGTAAACAAACAATAGTAAATGTAATAGAAAATAATATCATCAATGAACATACAGCCTCAATACTTAATTTCCATAAAATATGGGAGAATAACTTTGATTTGTAACCAAACATATTATTTAAAACTTACGTTATGTTTGTAAAAATAACTGGTTCAAGACATTGGTCATCACCACAAGTTTGAATATGAACACATCCCATTGCATACGGTGTAGTAAATGATTCTGGTAATTGTGTTGTTTGTTCCCGACATTGGAGAATAAGAGCAACTTCGCTACAAGTTCCTACCACACAATCACCGGTGGTTTCCGGAATGACTGTTGCATTAGCAATTGATCCATCCTCACATAACGCAGAAACAGTAATTGATTCACCGACCGTAGCAGCAACACATACAGTACCGTTAACATTAGTGGTATGCATTTCAATTATTCCTGATGACTTCTCCAACACGCTAAAACAAAACAGGTAAACAAACAATAGTAAATTTAACAGAAAATAATATCATCAATGAACATACAGCCTCAATACTTCATTTCCATAAATATGGAAGAATAACTTTGGTTTGTAACCGAAACATATTATTAAAAACTTACGTTATGTTTGAAAAAATAACTGGTTCAAGACACTGGTCGTCAGCACAAGTTTGAATATGAACACAACCCATTGCATACGGTGTAGTAAATGTTTCTGGTAATTGTGTTGTTTGTTCCCGACATTGGAGAATAAGAGCAACTTCGCTACAGGTTCCTACTTGACAATCACCGGTGGTTTCCGGAGTGACTGTTGCATTGGCAATTGATCCATCTTCACATAACGCAGAAACAGTAATTGATTCACCGACCGTAGCAGCAACACATACAGTACCGTTAACATTAGTGGTATGCAATTCAATAATTCCTGATGAATTCTCCAACACGCTAAAACAAAACAGGTAAACAAACAAAAGTAAATTTAACAGAAAATAATATCATCAATGAACATACAGCCTCAATACTTAATTTCCATAAAATATGGGAGAATAACTTTGGTTTGTAACCGAAACATATTATTTAAAACTTACGTTATGTTTGTAAAAATAACTGGTTCAAGACACTGGTCGTCAACACAAGTTTGAATATGAACACAACCCATTGCATACGGTGTAGTAAATGTTTCTGGTAATTGTGTTGTTTGTTCCCGACATTGGAGAATAAGAGCAACTTCGCTACAAGTTCCTACCACACAATCACCGGTGGTTTCCGGAATGACTGTTGCATTAGCAATTGAGCCATCCTCACATAACGCCGAAATAGTAATTGATTCACCGACCGTAGCAGCAACACATACAGTACCGTTAACATTAGTGGTATGCATTTCAATTATTCCTGATGACATCTCCAACACGCTAAAACAAAACAGGTAAACAAACAATAGTAAATGTAATAGAAAATAATATCATCAATGAACATACAGCCTCAATACTTAATTTCCATAAAATATGGGAGAATAACTTTGATTTGTAACCAAACATATTATTTAAAACTTACGTTATGTTTGTAAAAATAACTGGTTCAAGACATTGGTCATCACCACAAGTTTGAATATGAACACATCCCATTGCATACGGTGTAGTAAATGATTCTGGTAATTGTGTTGTTTGTTCCCGACATTGGAGAATAAGAGCAACTTCGCTACAAGTTCCTACCACACAATCACCGGTGGTTTCCGGAATGACTGTTGCATTAGCAATTGATCCATCCTCACATAACGCAGAAACAGTAATTGATTCACCGACCGTAGCAGCAATACATACAGTTCCGTTAACATTAGTGGTATGCATTTCAATTATTCCTGATGACTTCTCCAACACGCTAAAACAAAACAGGTAAACAAACAATAGTAAATGTAATAGAAAATAATATCATCAATGAAAATACGGCATCAATACTTAATTTCTATCAATTATGGAAGAATAACTTTAATTTGTTACCGAAACATATTATTTAAAACTTACGTTATGTTTTTAAAAATAACTGGTTCAAGACACTGGTCGTCAGCACAAGTTTGAATATGAACACAACCCATTACATACGGTGTAGTAAATGTTTCTGGTAATTGTGTTGTTTGTTCCCGACATTGGAGAATAAGAGCAACTTCGCTACAAGTTCCTACTTGACAATCACCGGTGGTTTCCAGAGTGACTGTTGCATTGGCAATTGATCCATCTTCACATAACGCAGAAACAGTAATTGATTCACCGATCGTAGCAGCAACACATACAGTACCGTTAACATTAGTGGTATGCATTTCAATTATTCCTGATGACTTCTCCAACACGCTAAAACAAAACAGGTAAACAAACAATAGTAAATTTAACAGAAAATAATATCATCAATGAACATACAGCCTCAATACTTAATTTCCATAAAATATGGGAGAATAACTCTGATTTGTAACCAAACATATTATTTAAAACTTACGTTATGTTTGTAAAAATAACTGGTTCAAGACATTGGTCATCACCACAAGTTTGAATATGAACACAACCCATTGCATACGGTGTAGTAAATGTTTCTGGTAATTGTGTTGTTTGTTCCCGACATTGGAGAATAAGAGCAACTTCGCTACAAGTTCCTACTTGACAATCACCGGTGGTTTCCGGAGTGACTGTTGCATTGGCAGTTGATCCATCTTCACATAACGCAGAAACAGTAATTGATTCACCGACCGTAGCAGCAACACATACAGTACCATTAACATTAGTGGTATGCAATTCAATTATTCCTGATGAATTCTCCAACACGCTAAAACAAAACAGGTAAACAAACAATAGTAAATTTAACAGAAAATAATATCATCAATGAACATACAGCCTCAATACTTAATTTCCATAAAATATGGGAGAATAACTTTGGTTTGTAACCGAAACATATTATTTAAAACTTACGTTATGTTTGTAAAAATAACTGGTTCAAGACACTGGTCGTCAGCACAAGTTTGAATATGAACACAACCCATTGCATACGGTGTAGTAAATATTTCTGGTAATTGTGTTGTTTGTTCCCGACATTGGAGAATAAGAGCAACTTCGCTACAAGTTCCTACTTGACAATCACCGGTGGTTTCCGGAGTGACTGTTGCATTGGCAATTGATCCATCTTCACATAACGCAGAAACAGTAATTAATTCACCGATCGTAGCAGCAACACATACAGTACCGTTAACATTAGTGGTATGCATTTCAATTATTCCTGATGACTTCTCCAACACGCTAAAACAAAACAGGTAAACAAACAATAGTAAATTTAACAGAAAATAATATCATCAATGAACATACAGCCTCAATACTTAATTTCCATAAAATATGGGAGAATAACTTTGGTTTGTAACCGAAACATATTATTTAAAACTTACGTTATGTTTGTAAAAATAACTGGTTCAAGACACTGGTCGTCAGCACAAGTTTGAATATGAACACAACCCATTGCATACGGTGTAGTAACAATTTCTGGTAATTGTGTTGTTTGTTCCCGACATTGGAGAATAAGAGCAACTTCGCTACAAGTTCCTACTTGACAATCACCGGTGGTTTCCGGAGTGACTGTTGCATTGGCAATTGATCCATCTTCACATAACGCAGAAACAGTAATTGATTCACCGATCGTAGCAGCAACACATACAGTACCGTTAACATTAGTGGTATGCATTTCAATTATTCCTGATGACTTCTCCAACACGCTAAAACAAAACAGGTAAACAAACAATAGTAAATTTAACAGAAAATAATATCATCAATGAACATACAGCCTCAATACTTAATTTCCATAAAATATGGGAGAATAACTCTGATTTGTAACCGAAACATATTATTTAAAACTTACGTTATGTTTGTAAAAATAACTGGTTCAAGACATTGGTCATCACCACAAGTTTGAATATTAACACAACCCATTGCATACGGTGTAGTAAATGTTTCTGGTAATTGTGTTGTTTGTTCCCGACATTGGAGAATAACAGCAACTTCGCTACAAGTTCCTACTTGACAATCACCGGTGGTTTCCAGAGTGACTGTTGCATTGGCAATTGATCCATCTTCACATAACGCAGAAACAGTAATTGATTCACCGATCGTAGCAGCAACACATACAGTACCGTTAACATTAGTGGTATGCATTTCAATTATTCCTGATGACTTCTCCCACACGCTAAAACAAAAGAGGTAAACAAACAATAGTAAATTTAACAGAAAATAATATCATCAATGAACATACAGCCTCAATACTTAATTTCCATAAAATATGGGAGAATAACTCTGATTTGTAACCAAACATATTATTTAAAACTTACGTTATGTTTGTAAAAATAACTGGTTCAAGACATTGGTCATCACCACAAGTTTGAATATGAACACAACCCATTGCATACGGTGTAGTAAATGTTTCTGGTAATTGTGTTGTTTGTTCCCGACATTGGAGAATAAGAGCAACTTCGCTACAAGTTCCTACTTGACAATCACCGGTGGTTTCCGGAGTGACTGTTGCATTGGCAATTGATCCATCTTCACATAACGCAGAAACAGTAATTGATTCACCGACCGTAGCAGCAACACATATAGTACCGTTAACATTAGTGGTATGCATTTCAATTATTCCTGATGACTTCTCCAACACGCTAAAACAAAACAGGTAAACAAACAATAGTAAATGTAATAGAAAATAATATCATCAATGAAAATAAGGCATCAATACTTAATTTCTATCAATTATGGAAGAATAACTTTGATTTGTTACCGAAACATATTATTTAAAACTTACGTTATGTTTGTAAAAATAACTGGTTCAAGACACTGGTCGTCAGCACAAGTTTGAATATGAACACAACCCATTACATACGGTGTAGTCAATTTTTCTGGTAATTGTGTTGTTTGTTCCCGACATTGGAGAATAAGAGCAACTTCGCTACAAGTTCCTAAAACACAATCACTGGTGGTCTCGGGAGTTACTGTGGCATTGGCAATTGATCCATCTTCACATAACGCAGAAACAATAATTGATTCACCGACCGTAGCAGCAACACATACAGTACCGTTAACATTAGTGGTATGCATTTCAATTATTCCTGATGACTTCTCCAACACGCTAAAACAAAACAGGTAAACAAACAATAGTAAATTTAACAGAAAATAATATCATCAATGAACATACAGCCTCAATACTTCATTTCCATAAAATATGGAAGAATAACTTTGGTTTGTAACAGAAACATATTATTAAAAACTAACGTTATGTTTGAAAAAATAACTGGTTCAAGACACTGGTCGTCAGCACAAGTTTGAATATGAACACAACCCATTGCATACGGTGTAGTAAATATTTCTGGTAATTGTGTTGTTTGTTCCCAACATTGGAGAATAAGAGCAACTTCGCTACAAGTTCCTACTTGACAATCACCGGTGGTTTCCGGAGTGACTGTTGCATTGGCAGTTGATCCATCTTCACATAACGCAGAAACAGTAATTGATTCACCGACCGTAGCAGCAACACATACAGTACCATTAACATTAGTGGTATGCAATTCAATTATTCCTGATGAATTCTCCAACATGCTAAAACAAAACAGGTAAACAAACAATAGTAAATTTAACAGAAAATAATATCATCAATGAACATACAGCCTCAATACTTAATTTCCATAAAATATGGGAGAATAACTTTGGTTTGTAACCGAAACATATTATTTAAAACTTACGCTATGTTTGTAAAAATAACTGGTTCAAGACACTGGTCGTCAGCACAAGTTTGAATATGAACACAACCCATTGCATACGGTGTAGTAAATATTTCTGGTAATTGTGTTGTTTTTTCCCGACATTGGAGAATAAGAGCAACTTCGCTACAAGTTCCTACTTGACAATCACCGGTGGTTTCCGGAGTGACTGTTGCATTGGCAATTGATCCATCTTCACATAACGCAGAAACAGTAATTAATTCACCGATCGTAGCAGCAACACATACAGTACCGTTAACATTAGTGGTATGCATTTCAATTATTCCTGATGACTTCTCCAACACGCTAAAACAAAACAGGTAAACAAACAATAGTAAATTTAACAGAAAATAATATCATCAATGAACATACAGCCTCAATACTTAATTTCCATAAAATATGGGAGAATAACTTTGGTTTGTAACCGAAACATATTATTTAAAACTTACGTTATGTTTGTAAAAATAACTGGTTCAAGACACTGGTCGTCAGCACAAGTTTGAATATGAACACAACCCATTGCATACGGTGTAGTAAATATTTCTGGTAATTGTGTTGTTTGTTCCCGACATTGGAGAATAAGAGCAACTTCGCTACAAGTTCCTACTTGACAATCACCGGTGGTTTCCGGAGTGACTGTTGCATTGGCAATTGATCCATCTTCACATAACGCAGAAACAGTAATTGATTCACCGATCGTAGCAGCAACACATACAGTACCGTTAACATTAGTGGTATGCATTTCAATTATTCCTGATGACTTCTCCAACACGCTAAAACAAAACAGGTAAACAAACAATAGTAAATTTAACAGAAAATAATATCATCAATGAACATACAGCCTCAATACTTAATTTCCATAAAATATGGGAGAATAACTCTGATTTGTAACCAAACATATTATTTAAAACTTACGTTATGTTTGTAAAAATAACTGGTTCAAGACATTGGTCGTCAACACAAGTTTGAATATGAACACAACCCATTGCATACGGTGTAGTAAATGTTTCTGGTAATTGTGTTGTTTGTTCCCGACATTGGAGAATAAGAGCAACTTCGCTACAAGTTCCTACTTGACAATCACCGGTGGTTTCCGGAGTGACTGTTGCATTGGCAATTGATCCATCTTCACATAACGCAGAAACAGTAATTGATTCACCGACCGTAGCAGCAACACATACAGTACCGTTAACATTAGTGGTATGCATTTCAATTATTCCTGATGACTTCTCCAACACGCTAAAACAAAACAGGTAAACAAACAATAGTAAATGTAATAGAAAATAATATCATCAATGAAAATACGGCATCAATACTTAATTTCTATCAATTATGGAAGAATAACTTTGATTTGTTACCGAAACATATTATTTAAAACTTACGTTATGTTTGTAAAAATAACTGGTTCAAGACACTGGTCGTCAGCACAAGTTTGAATATGAACACAACCCATTACATACGGTGTAGTAAATATTTCTGGTAATTGTGTTGTTTGTTCCCGACATTGGAGAATAAGAGCAACTTCGCTACAAGTTCCTAAAACACAATCACTGGTGGTCTCGGGAGTTACTGTTGCATTGGCAATTGATCCATCTTCACATAACGCAGAAACAATAATTGATTCACCGACCGTAGCAGCAACACATACAGTACCGTTAACATTAGTGGTATGCATTTCAATTATTCCTGATGACTTCTCCAACACGCTAAAACAAAACCGGTAAACAAACAATAGTAAATTTAACAGAAAATAATATCATCAATGAACATACAACCTCAATACTTAATTTCCATAAAATATGGGAGAATAACTTTGATTTGTAACCAAACATAGTATTTAAAACTTACGTTATGTTTGTAAAAATAACTGGTTCAAGACATTGGTCATCACCACAAGTTTGAATATGAACACATCCCATTGCATACGGTGTAGTAAATGATTCTGGTAATTGTGTTGTTTCTTCCCGACATTGGAGAATAAGAGCAACTTCGCTACAAGTTCCTACAACACAATCACCGATGGTTTCCGGAATGACTGTTGCATTAGCAATTGAGCCATCCTCACATAACGCAGAAATAGTAATTGATTCACCGACCGTAGCAGCAACACATACAGTACCGTTAACATTAGTGGTATGCATTTCAATTATTCCTGATGACTTCTCCAACACGCTAAAACAAAACAGGTAAACAAACAATAGTAAATTTAACAGAAAATAATATCATCAATGAACATACAGCCTCAATACTTCATTTCCATGAAATATGGAAGAATAACTTTGGTTTGTAACCGAAACATATTATTTAAAACTTACGTTATGTTTGAAAAAATAACTGGTTCAAGACACTGGTCGTCAGCACAAGTTTGAATATGAACACAACCCATTGCATACGGTGTAGTAAATGATTCTGGTAATTGTGTTGTTTGTTCCCGACATTGGAGAATAAGAGCAACTTCGCTACAAGTTCCTACCACACAATCACCGGTGGTTTCCGGAATGACTGTTGCATTAGCAATTGAGCCATCCTCACATAACGCAGAAATAGTAATTGATTCACCGACCGTAGCAGCAACACATACAGTACCGTTAACATTAGTGGTATGCATTTCAATTATTCCTGATGACATCTCCAACACGCTAAAACAAAACAGGTAAACAAACAATAGTAAATGTAATAGAAAATAATATAATCAATGAACATACAGCCTCAATACTTAATTTCCATAAAATATGGGAGAATAACTTTGATTTGTAACCAAACATATTATTTAAAACTTACGTTATGTTTTTAAAAATAACTGGTTCAAGACATTGGTCATCACCACAAGTTTGAATATGAACACATCCCATTGCATACGGTGTAGTAAATGATTCTGGTAATTGTGTTGTTTGTTCCCGACATTGGAGAATAAGAGCAACTTCGCTACAAGTTCCTACCACACAATCACCGGTGGTTTCCGGAATGACTGTTGCATTAGCAATTGATCCATCCTCACATAACGCAGAAACAGTAATTGATTCACCGACCGTAGCAGCAACACATACAGTACCGTTAACATTAGTGGTGTGCATTTCAATTATTCCTGATGACATCTCCAACACGCTAAAACAAAACAGGTAAACAAACAATAGTATATGTAATAGAAAATAATATCATCAATGAAAATACGGCATCAATACTTAATTTCTATCAATTATGGAAGAATAACTTTAATTTGTTACCGAAACATATTATTTAAAACTTACGTTATGTTTTTAAAAATAACTGGTTCAAGACACTGGTCGTCAGCACAAGTTTGAATATGAACACAACCCATTGCATACGGTGTAGTAAACGTTTCTGGTAATTGTGTTGTTTGTTCCCGACATTGGAGAATAAGAGCAACTTCGCTACAAGTTCCTACTTGACAATCACCGGTGGTTTCCGGAGTGACTGTTGCATTGGCAATTGATCCATCTTCACATAACGCAGAAACAGTAATTGATTCACCGACCGTAGCAGCAACACATACAGTACCGTTAACATTAGTGGTATGCATTTCAATTATTCCTGATGACTTCTCCAACACGCTAAAACAAAACAGGTAAACAAACAATAGTAAATTTAACAGAAAATAATATCATCAATGAACATACAGCCTCAATACTTAATTTCCATAAAATATGGGAGAATAACTTTGATTAGTAACCGAACATATTATTTAAAACTTACGTTATGTTTGTAAAAATAACTGGTTCAAGACACTGGTCGTCAGCACAAGTTTGAATATGAACACAACCCATTGCATACGGAGTAGTAAATGTTTCTGGTAATTGTGTTGTTTGTTCCCGACATTGGAGAATAAGAGCAACTTCGCTACAAGTTCCTACAACACAATCACCGGTGGTTTCCGGAGTGAGTGTTGCATTGGCAATTGATCCATCTTCACATAACGCAGAAACAGTTAGAGATTCACCGACCGTAGCAGCAACACATACTGTACTGTTTTCATTAGTGGTGTACTTTTCAATTCTACCTGATGAAATCTCCAGCACACTAAAATATAGGTTACAAAATAAACATTTTTAATTGCATTTTTTTCAAATACAACTCCATTATTATAAATATACAATAGTGAGAAAGAGTAATCTTTTTTTTTTATTAATAATTCGATTATTTGAAACTTACCTTATGTTTCTGAACATAACTGGTTCAAGGCATTTTTCGTCACCACAAGTTTTTATACGAACACAACCCATTTCATATGGTGTAGTAAATGATTCTGGTAATTGTGTTGTTTGTACACGACATTGCAGGATAAGAGCAACACTGCTACAAGTTCCTACTTGACAATTACCAGTGCTTTCCGGAGTTACTGTTGCATTTGCCATTGATCCATCTTCACATAACGCAGAAACAGTTACGGATTCACCGACCGTAGCAGCAACACATACTGTACCATTTTCATTAGTGGTGTACTTTTCAATTCTACCTGATGAAATGTCCAGCACACTAAAAAATAGGTTACAAAATAAACATTTTTAATTGCATTTTTTTCAAATACAACTTCATTATTATAAATATACAATAGTGAGAAAGAGTAATCTTTTTTTTAATTAATAATTCGATTATTTGAAACTTACCTTATGTTTCTGAACATAACTGGCTCAAGGCACTTTTCGTCACCACAAGTTTTTATACGAACACAACCCATTTCATATGGTGTAGTAAATGATTCTGGTAATTGTGTTGTTTGTAAACGACATTGGAGGATAAGAGCAACACTGCTACAAGTTCCTACTTGACAATCACCAGTGCTTTCCGGAGTTACAGTTGCATTTGCCACTGATCCATCTTCACATAACGCAAAAACAGTTACGGATTCACCGACCGTAGCAGCAACACATACTGTACCGTTTTCATTACTAGTGTACTTTTCAATTCTACCTGATGAAATCTCCAGCACACTAAAATATAGGTTACAAAATAAACATTTTTAATTGCATTTTCTTAAATACAACTCCATTATTATAAATATACAATATTGAGAAAGAGTAAATTTTTTTTTAATTAATAATTCGATTATTTGAAACTTACCTTATGTTTCTGAACATAACTAGCTCAAGGCACTTTTCGTCACCACAAGTTTTTATACGAACACAACCCATTTCATATGGTGTAGTAAATGATTGTGGTAATTGTGTGGTTTGTACCCGACATTGGAGGATAAGAGCAACACTGCTACAAGTTCCTACTTGACAATCACCAGTGCTTTCTGGAGTTATAGTTGCATTTGCCATTGATCTATCTTCACATAACGCAGAAACAGTTAGAGATTCACCGACAGTAGCAGCAACACATACTGTACCGTTTTCATTAGTGGTGTATTTTTCGATTCTACCTGATGAATTTTCCAGCACACTAAATATAGGTAACAAAATAAACATTTTTAATTGCATTTTTTTCAAATACAACTCTATTATTATAAATATATAATAATAAGAGTAAAAATTGTTTTATTAATAATTCGATTATTTGAAACTTACCTTATGTTTCTGAACATAACTGGTTCAAGGCATTTTTCGTCACCACAAGTTTTTATACGAACACAACCCATTGCATACGGTGTAGTAAATGATTCTGGTAATTGTGTTGTTTGTACACGACATTGGAGGATAAGAGCAACACTGCTACAAGTTCCTACTTGACAATCACCAGTGCTTTCCGGAGTTACAGTTGCATTTGCCATTGATCCATCTTCACATAACGCAGAAACAGTTACGGATTCATCGACCGTAGCAGCAACACATACTGTACCGTTTTCATTAGTGGTGTACTTTTGAATTCTACCTGATGAAATCTCCAGTACACTGAAATGTAGGTTACAGAATAATCACTTTTAATAGCATTTTTTCAAATACAACTCCATTATTATAAATATATAATAGTGAGAAAGAGTAATTTTTTTTTAATTAATAATTCGATTATTTTAAACTTACCTTATGTTTCTGAACATAACTGGTTCAAGGCACTTTTCGTCACCACAAGTTTTTATACGAACACAACCCATTTCATATGGTGTAGTAAATGATTCTGGTAATTGTGTTGTTTGTACACGACATTGGAGGATAAGAGCAACACTGCTACAAGTTCCTACTTGACAATTACCAGTGCTTTCCGGAGTTACAGTTGCATTTGCCATTGATCCATCTTCACATAACGCAGAAACAGTTACGGATTCACCGACCGTAGCAGCAACACATACAGTACCGTTATCATTAGTGGTGTACATTTCAATTTTTCCAGATGAAATATCCAGCACACTAACACAGGTTAAATAACAAGAATATTTGTATTGTACATTGTTTAAACAATAAGTCTATCTTGATTATATTATTCTAATGAAATCTCCAACAAACTAAACAGAACTTGTAACACATTATTAAAGTATTAAAACGTAAAACAATCTAATCTGCATAGTATTTAATGTGCAATGAAATTTAGTTGTTCTGTCGAAAACCAAAAATTGTTATGAGAAACTCTCCACATGTTAAATGTGTAATGGTGGTGATTGCGCTAAAACTAATAATGGGTGTATTAAACTTACTTGACATCGTAATCGGGGACATAAGTTAGACATTTGTCATCACTACAAGTCATTATACGAACACACCCCGATTGGGTACAGTTAAATTCATCACTTCCGTCACTACAGTCCATTTTTCCATTACATAATGTATCATATCCAATACATTCACCACTTCCACACATAAAACCATTACATGTAAGACATTTCATAAGAAAAAGAGCTTTAGAACATTCTGCATCTTGGTTGGTTGTATTCAATTGTATAGTAATGGTTTCATTATTGATGGTGCAACGGGTTGTCACATTTACTTCAGAGTTTGTCTTGACAGTGAAAACTACTTTTCCACTCGCATCAGTGAAATTTGAGTATCCATATGAATAACTATGTCCGACAATTCTGGAGAAAAAAAAAACAACCGAAAATTAATTATGGTTATATGTCTGCTGGATATATGGCTATGACAAAACGTTCGAACCTATGACTATGGCAACAATGTGAAAAAAAGAAATACACAGTCTTAGTATATGACCGGCATTGAATCATCCAACTAACTTTTAATCATGTGTGTATGGTTATTTTTATTCCATTGACATTAATATAAAGAAGCCGATACAAGAGGTGGTTTATTTTATAGATAGGGTTCTTTTTAGTCAAATATAATTGTAGTTTACGTCTATAATATTACTGTTGAATGCGTATAAAAAACAAAATGGTAAATTTTATACGGCGGACACTGCAGGTTGACAGGTTGCTCGAATGTGATCAGTCAAAGCCTCATATCGCGCATGTGGTTTCTCACTGTTTAACAAAACTAAACGCCCAAACCGAAATTGCAGTATTCGCATATAAAGACATTGCACACTCAATAACGTAATAATATTTCACTAAAACATTGATTGAATATTATAACCTACAATCCTCAAAGACAAAAACCTACTTAGGTATGTTAATTACAATCATAATAAATACTTACTCAACGTAATGGTCAGGAACAGGTTGCGTACAATCATAATCTAAACACACAGATACATTAAGACAAGTTTGCTCATCAGAAACAATTCCTCCCTGCCACAGTGACAAATGTGGGAGTGATGCTACCCAGTACAGCTCACCAGAAAACACCTCAATATGTCCATAGTCTTGTGGTTTCCATGCACCTAATATGTATTACAGTAAAACCTGTTTTAGTGTACTATAATTTGTTGTTTATTTATTGTTCTTTGTATGTTTCATTACATGACAATAAAATGACAATATAATTTACTCTGAATCTTCATTATCATAAATAATAAGTGTTGTTAGTTTATCAATAATAGGATAATAAAATGTTAAATATTTTTCCCCCCTGTACACTAAATTTCAGCTTAATATTTAATTTAACAAAGTAAAAAACACACATAATGACAAGTCCTTTTTTGTTATGTTAAAATACCTTTTCCACTTTAGCGAATGACAATATATTATCAAGTCGGCGCTGGATGAGGTCGTGCAGTATATTGAGTTACTGTGTTTAGTGTATCTAAGACTATATATAAATTTACGTAAAGGCAAAATTCGGTAAATCGCGTGTTATTTCTAAAATATTTACTCGATGGTATATAAAGTTGGTTAGAATCTCGGTACTGATTTTAACCACCTGATTTAACCCTTTTTACTAATTAAATTTAGTTAGATAATTAGTTATTGACAATTAAAACGAATTTAGGTTCAACGATTTGCCCCCAATAGGGGTGTTTTCTGATCGTGGTATACACTGTCTAATGGATATCCTCATGAAAAAATACCTGCACACAATAATACGAGGATACTTCGCATTTTCCTATCTCCTCCTACGATAATTGTTTTCAATAGCTGAAAACCGGTTGAACAGCTCGAGTACAGTATCATAATGTTGAAGACAGACCGAGAATCTCGGTACTGATTTTAACCTGATGTAACCCTGTTTACTAATTCAATTTAGTTAGATAATAAGTTATTGACAATTAAACGAATTTAGGTTCAACGATTTGAACAGCTCGAGTACAGTATCATAATGTTGAAGACAGGCCGATTTTCTTTAAAAAATAATATTTTGATAGATTTAATATACGTTTATACAAATGTATTGATTTGCAATGAATGGAACATTCCCAATTATTTGGTTTAACCATGCTTGCATACATCCATAGTTTAACACAAGTAAGTAAATTTATGGGCCCTTGGAGAATAAACATAAACAGTATTGTAATGCTATACAATACTATAGGTATTAACCACGTTTGATCATCATAGTCATATATACTTTATTGTCCATTTAAAAAACAGAAATGTGATTTGAAAACTGGCAAAATACAAAAATATAAAATACAATTTACAAAAACACACACAAAAAGTTAAGAGGCTAAAAATTGTTAAAATTAGATAAAAATTATTATTATTTAATTATATTATATGATTTATTATTATATTGAACTAACGATGATTTAAAGTTTATATAAAAGCATTAAAACTATAAAAATAAACAAAAGCGGTTACATTTTACCTTTGTACTCTGGAGTTATATAAGTGTATAGCATTAGGTACAAACGAGCACCTAAACCGTTTTGTTTTGGTATTAAGTGCACGTAGTCTTATCGCCATTTAAATCGCATTTAATTTCTTATTGTGTGTGTTTGTACCGCTAGATATAATATAAACAAATATACTAATAAACTTTATTACTGTGAGTGTGGGTAGCCCCTACTTTTAGATTATAAACACATAACAATAATTATAATAATTTATTACTGACAGTTGCTTCTCATCTTTTGTATAAATTAATAATTACAAAAAAATATAAACGTCGTAGTGGTGTATCGTTACACGTACTTTACTATTTCAATCGACTATGACAGTGACAATTTTAACATAGTTATTAAATCGGAAATGTTTTACTCTATTTAGTGGTATATTATTTATAAGCCTATAAAAAAATATGTCGTTACTTATAAAAATAAATATAAATAATAAAGAAATATAAAGAATAATTTATTATAAAGAATATATTAAAAAAGTGTTCCTCTTTGTATCCCTCATCCCTAACCCTCAACAATAATGTTAGATAGAAAACAAAAATTGGGTTTGTTAAATAAATCCAAATCAAACATTTGGACTCATTTTGTGACAAGTTTCTCTTTTGGAAGTAATTTCCAGGGTGCTAATTTTGGTTGACTACATAAATTATTGTGTCTATTTATTTGTTTATGTAAACGACAATGTTTTATAGTCATGCGTTACGTACATTTGAAATCGCCAGTTCTTTTACGCTGAAATTACTATGTAGGCCTATTCGAGAACCATCTGTGGACATGATCTAGTAATACATAATTGAAGCTAAAGTAATTTTGGTAAATAATTATTTCTAGATTGTACATGAATTGGATAAAGTATAATATACGGAAATCAGCAAGCCATGACGTTTACTTTCATTATTCATGGTAGTTGTAATATTGTGATAAGTGGTGTCACTTTAATGGGCCATCATTAGTAAAACTACCTTATGTAAGTCAGGATTCAGAACCTTTTTTCTGCGAAACCAACATACATAACCATACATGTATAGCGTTCTGATTTTTTTACTGATAATGATACTCGTCGTGAAGGTAGCGATAAATCATCGCTTGTTTGGGTTGTTCCATACCTTTTCTGGCATTCTACAATTTGTTTCTTGGCTCGTTTTACTTCAAAATCCGAGTCGATGGCAATTTGCGTTATTTTTAGTTCATATATTTCGGCCTTAACTATGGATAAGTTATAGGCCTATGCTCTGTTTCTATAACTTGGTTCACGTAAAGATTTTATTTGTTCTTCTTTGTTTATTATACATCTTGTCCATGATTTTAGTTTTGAGTCGGGTGGGGGGGGGGGGAGTGGTAGTTTAATTAAATTTAAATTAATTAAGATTTCAGAGATTTAATTTCCGTTCTGAGATTTATATTTTCAGTTCCAATAGAGAGTTTCAGATTTTTTAATTATCGCAAATTTTCAACACCACTCACGTTAGACAGAACGCTTACAGTTTAAAAGTAGCGATTGTGAACAAAACAACGATTACGTAACATGAACAAAAGGCACGAGTGGAGAAAGCACTGAACTCAGTAGACCGTGAAGAATGTTAGAAATCTCTCAGTGAAAAAAAAACCAATATATTTGTTAGCCCAGAAAATAAACGCTAATTACAGGGCAAAGGTACAGTCAGAGTCGGTACAGTTCGTTATAGTGGTGGTCTATTTTAAGTGACTTAGCTTAGAAAAACAAAGGTTGTTTCTACTCTCCAGTATTTGAAAATCATGCCTTTATTTCCCCATCAAGCTAAGATAAAGTTATTCCTGAATTTACCTGTGCAGTTGTGGTTACCTAATTGATAGATTTGAGCACAAAATTGAGATATCAGTTCAAATGTACAGTGTACTTGTGTTAGACTGCCTTCGGTATTAACGGCATCAAGGGGGAAGACAGGATGTACCATGACAAGCTAACTTTGGTTAGGTAGGCCTAAGTAAAATAATTGTAATTAATAAATGAAACATTTGCTTACCGGTTAACTTCTCGTAATAAAAGGATTGGACGACATCACCTTGTTTTGCTGAACCAGGTAGTATAGGAACAGAAACAATAATTGATTCATTTAAATTAACCTCCTGACCAGTGTTTTTGTCTATCAACGTCAGATCAAAACGGGTTATCGGCTGAATGAGTTTACCTGTAGAGAAATTGTACAGTTAGATAAAACATACAAATCAAATAGATGACAGCGTATGTTTTTAGGGCAATATAAAATAAAAAAGATGACAGTTTTTATATTTCGTTACAAAGTCTTCATTTTGTCCTCTTTCGAGTTCCCCGTGTTGTCCTGTTTTTTTTTATATTTCAATGTTATGGGCTGCCTCTCACGAGCTTTGCTTTTCTCATTTACAGCTGAGTGCACTGGGAGTTGTCGGGAATTGAACCCGGGTCTGTGTGGTAGGGTGGCCAGTTCCTTTCCACGCCGCCTTTTTCTCCCTAGTATTTTCAACTAGGTACTCATTTACAGCTGAGTGGACTGGGAGTTGTCGGGAATTGAACCCGGGTCTATCTGTATGACAGTCAAGTGTCCTAACCACTCGGCTATCCAACTCCAACTCTTTAAATAATAAAATACAAATACAAACAAAATAACATTACAATATACTAATAGTGACGGATACAAACACTAATAAATAATAAATTCTCTTATATTATGAGGAAATAGCAAAACAGAGTGATACATGTTATGATTACAATATCTATATGAAGAAATAGTAAAACGAACATATTATTACAAGTGATACAGGACAGTATTATATGGACAAATAGTTAACTATTTAATTATTATAATTTATTATTATTAAATTATTCTCTCCATTCAATCACACAAGCCCACAAGAGAACCACGTTTTATCACGGTATCTAAATATTCCCACAAAAACAAGTTAGTAAGCTTTCTTCGAGAGTTATATAAATCATATATTATGTATATAATTATATAATTTTTACAATATATTGTAATAATATGTATTTCAACAAAATGATTAACACAAGCTCTTACAGTTGTAGTTTGATTGTTAATGCCGATTAAAGAATTTCGTTTACGTGGGACTCAAACGCTATGCTCTGATTCTACTGTATTCCAAAGAAGAAGAAACTAAATATATTCAATGAAATCTAAAAGCGTAGCCAATGCCAAATCGAATCTATTATCCTTAAAGTTTAACAGTCAAGGTAAATCTAATGAATCTAATAGATTAGTCTACACCTACTTAAAAAAAAATAAAAACCTTTCATTTTAGGTATACAATAGTTGTTTAAAGGTATTTAAACAGTTCGACTCACCTTTCGGATCAACAGACGTAGGTATGTTTAATAACTGGGTTTCATCACCAATGTTAGTAAAACAAACTGAAATGTCCACTGTATCGTTACCAAGGTTATCTAAACTTCCTGAAAATGTAAGGTAGTTTATAATTTATTCAAGATGAATTTTGCAAACTTTGTTATATATTTTGTTATATATTATAAATAACAAACTAAAACAAAACAGAACATATTTTCGAAATGTATGGTCCTACAAATAATACAATAATGTTCAGTGCATTCATCTTCTGAAACCAATAACTTTCTTTTATGAATCATCATAACAAACTTTATGAACCTAATTAAAAATTAATCATGTGAGCATGATAGTAATTATATATATAATAATATAGGCCTACATTAATTATATAATAATTTTTTTTAATCAAAGATTCATTAATTCTCTCATTTATCTTCTCATTTATCTTTGAACGCAAGATGCTATTACTTTAACTAATATCGCTAATGATAATAAATATTACTGATTAATATACTGGGGCAAATTCATAATTATGTGGTATGGACGCGAGATTAATATGGACCTCTAGTTGGCCAACAAATTACAGAACCAGTACAATGTCTGGAAGTATGTAAAGTGAAAATGTATTAACTGACCAGGATTGATATGAAAATTTGCAGTAGGGGTGGAGCTGGGAGTACTTAGCCGTGTTTGGAGGGAGAGAGAAGAACATGTTTAACCAGGAAAAGATATCATTTGTGAGCGACACTTGAAAACTCTATATCACCTTTTTAAGTATGCAAACTTACCAGGTGTAAATAAAATTGACATTTGTCCTCCCGACGGCATATCAATTTCCACCGACGTACTCAAAGTAGTATCTACTTTTATTGTTGAGACAATCGTTAGTGGTATCAGCTCAAATTCAAAGGTTGTGTACGATGAAGTATGTTCTGGAGTTTGCCAAATTTTACTTGCTTCCAAAAAACCATGTACGTCTATGGTTATTGTGCCACTTGAATTCCCTGGTAAAAGAAAAACGTTTTCCTGTCCATCGTAGATTATAATCAGACCACCACTTGTATGTTGAACAACTGTTACAGACGGGTTGTTTAGGTCAGCCCAACGTATGTTCGTTGGCCTTAAATAGACATAAGAATCTGCAAAATAATGTAAATTGTTTCAACAAAAATGACTACTTCCCAGAAAACTGTTGCAACAAAAGCGATTAATCTACTTACCAAAAATAACATAAATTGGTTCAACAAAAGTGTCTACTTCCCAAAATAATATAAATTGGTTCAACAAAAGTAGCTATACTTCATATACCAAAAAAATGTTTATATATATTTACATACCGTTAGATAATACCAATTTTCATAGATAGACTATTTTATTGAATCATTATCGACCAATGGACTGCAACGTATCTTATTTATTATATTTATTTATAACTGTGTAGGACTTAATTAATTACAGTAACTAAATTTAGTAATTATTTTCATACTGATAGCATAAATACTATATATTTTTCTATAACCAATTATTTAATTGTCAGTTACACTAATTGTTCTGTTTGTATTTTTCACTTTTTATGTCATGTTTGTTTTGTTGCTGTATTTATTATCTCGTCTTGAATTTTATACCCAGGTAACCACATATCATGTATGTATTTATATGACGATGAATAAAGAATCTTGAAAGTTTTAAAAAGGGCGTTACATATTTCTTTATTCAAAATATTTATAATATTTTGTTGATTTGATTGAGAAAACGTTTTACTTCTAAACCAGATCCTCAAAAAAAAAGAAACAACATCTTTATATTAACATTTAAATATGTTATATATTTATGTTAAATATTTATGTACTAATATACTTTTTTTCTTGCTTGAATACATAATACTATTATTGCGAAACTGAATATTTGAATAAAGAGAATAAATCATTTTGAGCACTTATTTCTGTAATAACACACTTGGCAGCCATATTAGGCCCACAGCAAATGTATTCATCGTTTTGCCCTTTGTATTTAACAACAACGATATTCAAGTATTGGTATTATGTTATACTGCAAAGAATTGAAGAGACAGAAAAGATTTAGGTTAGGGCCTAGAGAAATAGGTGCCGCGACTATGGTCCAACAAAAGGCTGTACAACGTCAACTGTTTAGTCTGATAAATTGTATAGAGGTAATATTGACAGTGTGGAAACAAAGTGTACAGCGATAGTGCAATGTTGTCAAAGTACATCCAGTGTCATTTTAAATAATTCAGAAAACTGGGATGATAAAAAAAAAAGATATTTTAATTGATGTACTTTAAAAAGGTATATTTTTCTAACACCATGATCACGTAAAGATTCGAGTGAGACATTAAATTTAAAGTTTGTTAGCGTACAGTGTCTCTGGTGACACGTACTTCATGCATGGCACACTAGACACTGTTGTCTGTTTTGTATAGACAGACATTAATAGCAATTAATTGTAATATTCCTATTTTATATTAATTTATTTTACTTTCGCATCTATAAACCTTTTCTCACTATTCATAGCAAAATCGTTATTAACCATTAAATTAGTTGATTCACTGTGCCTAACTAACTATAGTCAGTAGCCACTAACCTGTTTCCCTGGCATTTATAGAGGTGTGTGTTGAAACAAAGAGAAAAAATGACAAGATTAACCGCTTCATTTTTCTCGATAGACCGTAAGCACGTCTCAATCTTTAATAGGCCTACTTATCCATGATATGCGGCAAAATCAGTTATATTTCCTACAGTATGTTTCGATATGTGTTTGTAATATCAGAGCTAGTTAAATATTGGTTATTGAAAGGCAAATTGTATTGTATCCTTTATGAAGGTTCTGCTTAGCCAAGCATATACAACTGATCAGTACAATTCAATTTCAACAGAATGTGTGTGTATTGTATTGGTTAAAAGCAATTGGATAAGTGAATTGACGTTGATTTATCTGTATTTTGACTTTTATATCCCAATTTAGAAAGTCATGGTGAGATGGAATGGGAAAATAACTAGTGGACAAATGGATGGAACATTTTCTTATTTTAACTTTTAAAGGGCACTATAGTATTTTATTTAGTGACATATATTTTAATTTTAATTTGAAAAATGTATTTTTTATGCCCGTTTTTATGTCATTTATTTACTTTTTGTTAATTAAAATCAATCAAACTACCACTTCTATTCAGTCTACATTTTCAGATTATTGTTTTCTAACAATATATAAACACGAATGCTTATGAGTGTAATGTGGCAAATAATTTCAGGTGAAAAACAAAAATATGAAATGTCATCTTTACACTGAATGAACTTATATGCCTCACATGCACGAATGTAAAACATAAAACGCTTTAGGAGTGCTTCATAAAATGTATTTAATTGAAAACCATGTGGCCCACAATTGTCCCATCAAATGACAAGAATCTAGGCTACGTGTGGGTTATAAAAAATATAGGTCTATGCCTATGTATAAATGTTATACTATTCGCCATCTTCTCCCTCTCACGCGCGCCAGAGCGTAAAATATCGAAAGTTTGCCAACTTCAATAATATTACACGCATGGCGTTCCATACCCCGGTGCCTGGAAACGGGAAAACAATAATAACTTGCATACAAAGGGTTTTCCCCGTAGTAGGCCGTGCCGCGACGGTCTCTTCTTGTTGGGCAAATATTTATAAATATGTTGTGGGTCAATGGCAGCTCAAGGAAGGCCAAGGCATTTTTGGTAGGCAAATGTAATTGAAATAATTAGCATAGTTAGCAGCAGTAGCTAGGGCTAGGTTGTGCCGAATAGGCCTATATACCTAGTACCTAGGCCTAGCCTATTATTAGGCCTAGTTAGGCCTAGCCTACTAGACAGGGGCGCGGTGGCTTGCCGTTGGGCTAGTGGCTAGCTATCCTAGCCTATAGAGGCCTGGTGGCCTAGCTAGACAGGCTATACTACGCATAGGCTCAATTATGGGACTACTACTACTATATAGTATAGACATAGGCCTAGCCTAGGCTAGGCCTACTTAATTTGAGTAATTTTACCATAATTTTTTATTCTGTCAATTATAGATTATGTTCTTTTCTGCATGATCAACATTCATCTTGATTGAGCATTCCATCTTTTTGCAATATGGAAAACAGCTATTAATATTATTGCGACTCTAAAACAATCTATGCATCAGTAAATGAGAATCCAGCACTACCTATGGATACAGAGGTTTTCATTACAGAGCCAGGTGGTGTAGTGTCATACACAAGAAGTTCAAGATCCTCTACCAACAGTAATAACAATTAATATATAAGACAAGGGCGTATCACTTGTTTTTGTATTGTGAATTGGATCCACAATACTGATTTAAATAATATTATTTATTTTATTTTGTTGGTATTTTACATGATAAAATCCCTAGGGTTAATGGTGGGATGTCATATCAACCAGAACATTTTACACTTCACCAGGAGGAGAAAATATGTGACTGGTCCCTGCTTTATTAACTGCATGTTAATCAATCGTAATGCTTTTTCATGAGAATCATGCTGCCTACCACAGCTGTCAATGGGAGATGCTTTTGTGTCTTGACACAAAGGCCGATATTGACATATATTACAAAATACTATCTTAACAGTTTAATAAATTTGGCTATACAATACCACTGTCATACGTTAGAATGTATACTGATTTAAAAATCCTTGACTATAAATATATTTATTAGGATAGTTAAACGTTTCAATTTTGTACTATGCTATTAGGTGAAGGAGATCAGGAACCTGGTGAACTTCTAGAAACCAAACCAAAAGGTATGAATATGAGACATTACAGATACGTCAATTTACAAACAGTCAAAAAATTTCCAATAAATAAATTCACAGGAAAAATTTAGACTTTTCTCTCCATGAAAATAAATGTATGCTTGCCCTTGCCCTAACTAATACCGAGAAAGACTTATTTTTTATTCATAATAAATACTATTCATAATGTAGTGGGTTAAACTTTTTTTTTCAAGCTTATCAGATTCCAGAAGGATGGCCAAAGCTTCATGAAGTTATATTTAAAAAACGGGCACTTTACTTCCAAAAGCCTGCCTCAAATAGCGTCAACAGAGTTGCAGAGAATCTTCAGAAACTGCAGGACCGTCTTGAAGAATGGAGTAAAGATGTTGAGTTGGAAATTCTATCTAGTTGTGGATCTAATCTTTCAGCTTCCAAACTGGCCAAACTCGTTACCTCAAGAAAATCATCAGAAGATAAAGGTGAATTGACAATAATAATAATAGTTTGTAAAAATCATGAACAACATGAGAGACAGTGAGCATTCCCATGTTATCTATATATAAATTTACGTAAGGGCAAAATTCGATAAATCTCGGTTTATTTCTAGAATTTTTACTCGATGGTATATAAAGTTGGTTCATACTTTCGGTACTCATTTTAACCATCTGATGTAACCCTGTTTACTAATTAAATTGAGTTAGGTAATTAGTTATTAACGATTAAAACGAATTTAGGTTCAACGATTTGCCCCAAATAGGGGTGTTTTCCAATCGTGGTATACACTGTCTAATGGATGTCCATCTTGAAAAATACCCGCCACAAAAATGCGAGGAGGCTTCGCATTTTCCTATTTCCTCCTACGATAATTGTTTTTAATAGCTGAAAACTGGTTGAACAGCTAGAGTACAGCATCATAATGTTGAAGACAGGCCGATTTTCTTAAAAAAATACTATTTTGATAGATTTAATATACGATTATACAAATGTATTGATTTGCGATGAATGGAACATCCCAATCTCACAGTCTGCCAGAGTTTGGTTTAACACAAGTAGGTAAATTTATGAGCCCTTGGTTTAACACATACGGTAGGTAAAATAT
The DNA here is from genome assembly GCF_964355755.1 of Antedon mediterranea. Taxonomy (NCBI): domain Eukaryota; kingdom Metazoa; phylum Echinodermata; class Crinoidea; order Comatulida; family Antedonidae; genus Antedon; species Antedon mediterranea. The sequence goes on from NC_092675.1 coordinate 24,438,032, forward strand.
ATGGGCCCTTTGAGAATAAACTTGCAATAATTTGACAATACTGTAAATACATATTAACTATTTTTGGTCCTCAATGCCTGGATGTCCATCTTGAAAAATCGAAGCGAGCGTACCATCTAGTAATAACAATTCATTGTATTCATTCCATTGCAACTGGTACCAAGATTGAATTTATTATTGAATTTGTTTTCAATTAATATTGTTTTTCTTTTTAGCATCAAGAAGGATTCGATTTGCAAGTCATTCAAGTCATTATGATTCCTCTTTGTTACCATTTAGTATGAGTAAGCATAGCAGGCCAGAATTGGTGTCGACTTCGGATGATGGAATAAGTGAAGAATTGTCAATCCAAGGAATTGGAGCTGTCATACCAACTTCCATTTCAGGTATAATCATTTCTTTTTTCATAATACAGAAAATCTTTGTTACCAGTGTGTAACAAAGGTTTTACAATAAAATTTAATTTAATCAAATGTATTACTTGATTATTGTTTATTTATAGATATCATATTGTTTCGATATTATTAAATTAAAAATTATGCTCCATCTGTTGGATACAGTCCAGTTTTTCTTCGAATTTGTTGTTCACCTTTTAATTAACATCTATGGTTTAACAAATACAGAAACCAAAGCTGCTGAAAATATTGATGAAGAATCTGAAATACCAAACTTAGGAGCAGAACCAGTAATAGATGAAGTTGTAACATTGTTAGGACGACTCGAGTCTGACCGTGTTGATACTGAAAAGGCACTTTCAAAAGAAAAACAGAGGGTCGTCTGGCTTCAAGAAAGAATTGATAAGCTGGCCAATCAAAGGATGCAAGAACTGCCTAAAGCTGTTCAAAATGGTCTGTATTCATTGTATTATTAAAGAACTTAATGTTTGGAATTATTGTTTGTTACTGTATTTCCAATTAAAATCAGTGTATCTTGTAGGCCCCAACTACATCTTATTTAATAAGAATGTAATAATCCTACTTGTACCTTGCTCTGTTTTGAATGTTCCATTTACAATGTTAAAAAGCAAAACAAAATTGTGTTTTATTTTCCATTCTAGAACATGAAGCTTGCTCAATGGATATCAGTGAATTAAAATGGCATTGTTCATATCGTAATCGACAAAAATCCCGCAAACAAAGCCATGTTGAGGTGGCGCAGACATTAAATTCACGTCTCAAGGAGGACATAAGCTTTGTCACAAAGCATTGGTTTGTATTTATTAGCAATATCAACAATTACTATACAACTAAATATATTTATCACATTAGAATTGATTTCATAATAATCTTTTTAGTTTTTCCTTAGCTTCATTTAAATACACAATCCTAATGTTAAATCATGGTTCCTACTAGAGGCGGCAAACAAGAACGTAGATGCAACACAACTGAGTTGACCTATGGCAAGCAACAGTTCAAATAATCCTTCGCTTGTGATAGGTCAAATCACTTGCACTTACATCCTTATGCGTTGTGTCTTAAGCCTGGTTTCCATAAAATCGCTACATGACAGAGCGGTAGCGATTCTATGGAAACGCTAGAATTTATCGGGGATCTAGTACGCGAGCGCTAAATATTCTTTGGTACGCGTATACGATTCATTGCAGACACAATCGGCAAAGTTGAACATGGTTGAACTTTGCCGATTTGACTGCGATGAATCGGGGAGCCTTCCCGATTGCGTCGGCGACATCTGCGCGTGTAGCGATTTTAATGGAAACCAGGCTTCACTGGGAACTAAGCCTTAAAGTGCAGTCACTCTTATTCCTGACATAATTTAAATGCATATGATCTCAACCACGTTCTTTCATTTGGTGATTTAGTACTTTTTAGCTTATTGTAATGTTTAATATTTTATTTAATATGATTATTATTTTATTTAGTCCTCTTGTTGAAGAGAAGTTAGAACTTGAAAGAGGTGCAATGGCATTGATTGACAATGCACAAAAACAGGTATTTATTTTTTATTTATTTAGGATATTTAAATGGCATTGTATTGAGTGATAAATAATAAATAACTGATCCACTAAATGTTCTGAATTGTAATACTACATATTTTATTACACTTACTTATTTACTATTACAATAAAAATAAGTGCAATTTCTGGTATATATTTTTTTTTCTCATATCAGGTCTCATAGGGGTCAATGTTTTCAAATCTACCCCTACCACCAAATCATGCCTCAGCCCTATAAAACATTTTTTTATTTTACAGTATATTACAAATCCAGCATCACAACAAAATATGCTCTCAGTTACACATTGATTTAATTATTTAATTTAAAGAGTGATTGTAGTAATTATATTCCTTGACGTTCCATTTCTTAAAGAAGATAGTTTAATATACAGTAATTGATTTTTTTGTGTTAAATATTGCATTGCAGACTACACTAGAGCAACTGAAAACAGAAGCCAAGTTAAAGCGTACAAAAGATAAATCAAGAGAGGCTCATGGGAAGGCTAACATGGAGCGTGCTCATATGAGAAAGGAGCTAGACTCTGTCTGGGAAGTTCTGAAAGAGATTAAGTAATCATAATAAACTTATAAATGATTTACAAAAGAAACCAATATAATAATATACTGGCTTAATTGTACCCCTTCTGACTAAACCAAGTCTATTAGTTTTATTACCACTTGTTAGTATTATTGATACCAAAATTGTGTTGTTTTTTGTTGGGGCCATTTAGTATTCAAGATTCAATTTATTGTCATATAATATTACATACATGACATTTGTTTCCTGAGCTTAGAAACATAGTACAATACAATTTAAAACACAATATAAAAACTTAACAGCTTTACAAATTATCTTGAAAAATGTGAAAATGCACAAATATTCAGACATCAAATTAAGTTTAATTATTTGGAAAATTACCATTCATAAATGTATTATTATTATTATTATGCCACTTTTACCTAATTTGTATACATTTTTATTTTGTATTATGTTTTGTTGGGTCTTTCTGAGACAGGCCTTGGCCTCTAAGTCTGATCCAAATTAATGATATCTTTATTTGTTTATATTGTTTACATTGTTTAAGTTTCCATTAATTGAATAAATGTGAAATGAAATGAAAAATGTACATTATATAGATGAAAAGTATAGAAAAAAAGAGTCTCTAAATCGGTTGGTTTTAACTTTGCATTGCCAATTTCTCAGACCAGATCTATTAAAACTTACAATACTATCTAGTGTTGTAAGTTTTAAAAGATCTGGTAGAAATTGTCAATGTTAGTAATTTATCGTTAATTATACATACTAAATTTCAAAATTCATATTTTGTTTTGTGGGTTTGTTATTATAGAATGGAGTTAGATGAAGCTAAGGCCTTACATTTAAGCTATTCTCACAACTGTACTGACTTAAGAGATAAATTGAATGCAGACAAACAAGAGAAAATAATACTTGGTATGTTAGCTATATTATTAGATCAGAAATCTCTGATTTTGTTGGATGTAGTATTGTGATTATAGTAAAGAACCTTTCTTATTCTTGGTTGTTTATCCAGAATTTTGTCCTGTAGCTTTTTCTACAATCCATCTAATCTATAAATTATATGTCATAAAAAAAGCAGCTGCCATGTTTACAGAATCAGTAACTGATTGTCTTTGTAAGTAAAATTAATTTTCCAATGTGTAGCAATATGTGAAAATGGAGGCTGTCTACTCTTAGTAAAGCTTTTACTTATTTTCAAGAAAGGCCCGTTTTCACACAAACACGTCAAATTTAACGGATGTATAACAGCGTAATTTAGTGAATGAATAATGTAGTGTTTTTAATACAGCATGGTTTCCATATTAATAGTAATTTCATTGTATTTAAAATTAAACACATTTACATTTACAGAAACAAAGAGTCAAAATGCAAAAATATCTGAAAAAATGACAGCTAACAAGGTTAAGACAATACAAGAGAGTATAGTGAATGCTGAATATGAACACAGAAAACTGGCTGATGATAATTATGTTATCATTAATGCAATTGATGAAACAGTGAGTATATAGTTTCTTTTTGTTATTCTCCACAATTTAGTTTTGAATGAGAACAAATAAGGTTTTAATCAGTGCTATCACAATAGCTTACATGCAGTATAATATGGTGGTTATAATATGAATGATTAGATACAATTCCTTACAAGGCATAGTTCATACTAAAAATAATAACATTTTATTTTTACTATTTAAAGAAGAACCCAATCTGTCTTATTATGTAAATACAAGAGAAAGACCAAAATCAACATGGATGATGAAAGTTAAAAAGGAAATCAAAATTTATGTAGCCACAACTCAAAACCATATCCTTCCCATAACAGAGTAAAATGGCATACAATAGTTGAAAGCATCATTGCAAGATGAGAGGCATGACTGATAAAGATAAATACCACTGTAGCGCTCCATATATACAGTGGTGTCATGTAGGATAAACAATTATCCTCCTTCTGGCATGGAAATCACACCAATTGGTGATCTGTACCAGAAGAAGGATCGCCCAAAAAAAGATTTTTCACAATCACAACTGGTGATCCACTTTTGGGTGTGTCGAGTTGGAAATCTCAAGTGTGTTATTTAGTAGACCAACTTGATGATCGATAAAATCGACAGCCCTATGCCTACCGCCAATAACACATTAACATTAATTCATCATTTGTTCATTGTTCAGGTGCTCATACAGTATTTTGAAAGTTTAATCTTGAAACAATCATAAACTTTAATACGCACAATGCTTTTTTTTTTCTAGAAAAAGAAAACTGAAAAAGTCACAGAGGCAAATGTGAAGATGGAAAAAACCACATTAGAGGAGTTGCGGCACATGCAACATAGATCAAAAGAACTGCTAATGGAAAATGAAGATATTAGAGAAAAGTTAAGAGGAAGGTTAGTATAGTACAATGTATATGAAATCTAAATCTTTCAAGATTCTATGTGAGACATTTTTATCAGCCTTTATTGACATGTATATCAACGGATTTTTCACAATACACTGAATTTTCTATGTTTTTAAATGTTCAATTCAATGTTACATTGCATTTGTGCTGGTCACTTAACTCATCCTGGTGAGATGAGTCATTTAGTTCTTTTACTAATGTTTTCCCCCTCTCTTTATATCTAGTGAAAAACAGAAAGTTTCAAATGCCAAGAATTCTGAAAGGATACGACGTGAATTTGAAAAAGTAGATGTTCAATTAAATGTTGTAGATGAAGAGTTTGAAAAAATAAAAGTGATATATGAAGCAATGAAAAACAAACTGTCGGGTGAAGAAGACAAGGCTAGACTATCTGAAGATAGTTTTCAGGTACACTTCAAAAGATCTTGTTTTGAATCTGAAAAAAGTAAACTTTTCTGTTTTGATTTAAACTTCTTAAAACAAATATAATTTGCACACAATGAGTGAATCTAACTCAAAATACAAAGCCACTTCTATCTATCTATCTTACCAAAATTTGGACCAGAATCATTATAAATTGGGTTTTCCCGATTTGTGATAGTCACAAATACAACAGTTTGAAAGGTTTTAAGAAAAGCTGACCATGTCATCATTGAAGAAGAAAAAATAATGCCCAAAATAGCACATGATACATAATCAACCAATCAAATGGCATAGATACAATGTAGTTTTTTGGGATTTTTTTCCTAACCGTTTTACTGTTTAAAGTAATATTATAAATATTTTATAATTAGGGAACATGTGATAGTTTAAGGAAACAGGTTAAAGAGGAAACTCATTCTAGAACAGTTCTGCAAGCCAGGATTGCATCTGACACAACAGATTTACAGAAGCAACGTGTAGAAGCAAGAAAGAAGAAGGCAAAGGTGTCAAAGAAAGCCACTGAACTGCAAAATGCTGTTGCAGTATTGTTAGCAGAAGTAAAGAAACTCCGCCAAGAACATTTTGAAAAGTCACAGGTATATCAAATCTCAATGACATTTATCTTTGACTTTACTTCTACATTTTCTGCTATAAAGCTGTCTACAATATCAAACCTTATGTTACAAAAAAGTGACGTCAATTCACTATCATATTTGGACATATTACTACCATATTTTGACACATCACACCTTTTGCCTACTGTTGATAGTGCAGAGAGAGCTTAAGAGTCTTTGGAAGTTTTTGTAGATGAATATAAGATTTATTTTTCTTTTAGGCAAATGGTAAATTACGAGCCTTGATTGACAATTCAAAAACAGAAACTGTAGACACAAATAATGATCTAAAAGGCATGATTGAAAAACTTCAACCAGAAAAGAAAAGATTAGCAGTAAGTATTATTGTGAAGATGGGTTGGGTGAATTATTTTTTTGTCAAGGGTCAATAATTATTCACATTTTGAGCAATAAGATTGAGTTACTGCTTACTTATTCATTGGCTATCAAATTTAAAAAAAAAAAAGTGCAAGGAACATGCATAATATAACATATGCAATTCTTGTACATGCAATACTATAATGCAAAATATGTTCATGTAAATGACATGCAAGTCAATTGTAGAACTAAAAAACGTATTGTCTGTGATATACGTCATAATAGCATATTACTCTAGATGGGCATTATCTCATAGATATAAAACTATGACTATGGCAGTTCATCTCATATATCTATATAATAGATCAATTACACATGGTGCCTATAAGTAAATCTGTATTTTCTACCACAGACAGAGAATCTGAACAAAGTGAAACGTATAGATCATATGAAGTATCGTACCGACCTCATTCATAACAAGCTAGAAGAAATGGAGCAGTCAGCCAAGTATATGAACAGAGTGATCAACACAACAGAAGATGCTATAGAAGATTTAGCGTAGGTTTTTTTTTTGTATAAGAGCGTGTGTGTTGGACATTGCATTTCTGATCGTGAGCTCGAAAGTTTGATTTCAATGCTCATTGAATTCACTTTACTTGCTTTTTTTTACTTTGCTAAACTCTACCAACATGTACAAATGGGTACCTGGTAAGCACAAACTGCGCGGCTTTCTATAGCTACCAGATATGGAAGTATGTTTCAAAAAATTGAATAGGGTAATAATGTGAAGTGCTTAGAAGCGTTTTTGAAACATTTTATATCTTGTTTATAGGAGTAACATATGGATGTATGTAGGATACTGTTACTACTCGCATTTAAATGCTTTTATTTCAGTGAAGAGATGAATGAGGTATCAGTTCAATTAGAAACAGGTCAAAAAATGCAGGAAGAGTTGAAGTCATCTCTTGAAGAAGTATCGCAACAGATCAATGTGCGTAAAAACCGTCATGATGATCATATGACAGAACGACGCAAAGTTTGGTATGATCTTGAAGTAAGCTGGTTTTTTGTATTGATTAATAATAGATTAAAATATTTTAGAAGAATATTATATAGCTATAAAAACCATTTACCCTATGACTGGAGAGGGACCCCAACATCCATCATTGCATACATATATAAACTAGAAAACATTTTAGTATCCATATAAATATGCAATTGCTGATACAGGGATAAAACTATTAAATTAATAATAACTGTAAATAGAATAGGCATAAGTATCAAACATCGCAGATTAATAAATTTCGCTCCTAGTGGCTTCATTTACCCAGTGTCCATAATTAAGCCTGATTTTGGGACATTTTTGAGCCTAAATAAAAAAAAAGTTATTGTTTGCATGTTATATTACATTTTTTTAAGGTTGAGCTTTGTCAAAAGTTAACAGAGAATAAGAAGCTTGCATCACAGTACCGTGGTAAACAACAGCGAATGTATAGCATTAAAAACAGACTGATGAATCATTTTGAAGATCGTATTAAGATGGAATCAAGCTTGAAAGACCACAAACAGGTAATTTAGTATTATTAGTGAAAATATATTCACAAGGTGTATCCACGCAGCCTACAATGTATGATACTGAAGCCTACAGGAATATTGTGTAGTTTTTCTAGACGCTTTTCTCTCAATACTTCGCTTCACTATAATATGTATATCTTCACAATATAAATTTAAACTTTTTTTTATCATTTGTAGTTAAATGGTTTACAAAATCGTTTGCACAACACATTGGCGCAGTACTATAAAATCCGTGGACTGTACAACGAAAATGAACTGTCTCGCTTTGAGGAGATCTCAGATGCTAATTCTAGTAGAATACTGGATCTCCAAGAAGACATGGACACATGTATCGCTACTGTCAGCAAATTCCTTTTAGATCAGGTTGATGGAACAGCAGCTAAAATGGTCACAGCTACTGCAAGGGCTGCTCTGAAAGATGACAAGCCTTCTATTCAAGCACAGTAATTGTCGGAATTATCTTAATTATTAAATAAAATTAATTTTGTAGGTTGTCAGCTTTGATAAAAGTATTTGTTGTTGGTTTTTTTTTTTATTTACGTATTTAAAATTGGCATTTCAACCACATATAACTTTTGAACAGGACATTAAATACTTTTTTCAGACATAAACTGTGTTATATAATAACTATTGTGCGATAAAGTGTAATACTTATTATTTCATACAGCACACTGGAGTAATTTTGTGGATTTGTCTGTGTGGATAATGATGTTTACACAGGCCCTAGATTTGAAGGGTGCTACTGGATGTAACAATTACATTTTGTCATTTTACATCCAGTATATGATTTGTCTTTCAATTTACATTGATGATGATGCTATGTTCTTCCAGATAGTAAATAAGTTTACTTATTTCTTTACTTATTGTTTGTTTTTTTTGTTGTATATCTTTATTTGCCTGAATAAATGAAATTCTCATATTTACAAAATAAAATTTGTCTTTTTTTCATTCTGTAACTTTAATTAATCTTTTTTTAATATAGCAATAACAATGAAATAAATAACATTTCTATATACAATTGTTGTAATTTTAGTTTGATTGTATTTTGTTAAAGATAGTTAAATTACCAATCATATTTATTTTATCAAATTGTAATAGCCCTGTTTCTATGTTTTGGAAAGGCCCATTCAGTTTCCTTCGGAATAAAGTACTATTGAATTGAATAAATTTCAATATTATTTCCAAAATTACGTCTATTTTTCATATCATAATTACTTAAAAAAGAAGTTTACAGTAATAATATTAAATGATTTAATATGACAATAAATGATTTAATCCTATTAACAAACATATCTACAGTACTACACACTGACATTTAAACAAATTATATACAATTTATTTTTAAATGGAATTATAATAATGGACTGCCTGTTTTGCTATTTCTTTGCATGTGAACTCGTCTCATAGGATGGGCTTTGTCTACATTTGGTCTAGCAAGTGCCTCTTTTAACTTTGCCTGGTAACTTGCTTCTGCCTCTATTCCTTTAAGGTAATGTCTGTATTCCTCATCTTTCTTAACTTCTTTTTGCCGATTTATGTATTCTGCTTGTTGCAATAGGTCATTCTGATATTTCAAATTTTGTTGTCTGATATTCAACTGGTGTTCCTCTTCCAGGTGTTTGTGCTCTGTCATTGCAGCCTGCATCAATTCACGCTCCTTCTGTGCCACCTTTTGAGCTTCAGAATTTGCAATTACTAAATAAATACAATAGAAGTCGTTATCAAATTAATCTATACAAACTTATAATTAGCAAATAATATTACCGTATGTGACATGGTATCAAGGGCAAGCATTTTTTAAATGGGGGGAATCGCTAAACATATAAAGTCTGTCAAAAATAAATATCAAAAAGTAGTTTGGATCTGGATTAGACTCCAAGTAGAATCTCATGTTAAGCTTAATTCCACCCCATTATTTAGGCTACATTTAGACAATTATCTTGGAGTATAATCCCATCCTTTAACGTTCATCAAATTTCATACCCAGATCATATACGGTAAATAATCTAATATTTTTTTTAAAGTAATTATACTGTCCTGAAAGTTATTAATAAAAACAGTTACAAGATTCAACTTACAACGTTCTTGTACTTGTTTGTGTCTGACACTAAGGACGTTATCCATTAATTGTTTTCGTGCTGCTCGTTCCTTTGCCCATTGGTCTAGTCTTTTTTGCCATTGTTTACGAACTTCTTGATCAATCATTTGATCGATTGCTTTATCTCTTCTAGCTTCTTCTTTCATTTGTTGTTTTAGATAATCTCTATAGACTCTATCTTCTTCTCTTAGCACTTGCTAAAAAAAACAAAGATACAAAAATGTTAACTACAGAAAATTGCATTAATTTGAGTCCAATTCAGCATGTACTGCATGAGGTACTATAACATAGTGGGATTTATCCCTTACTCTCTTAAACCCCTAGTTAACAGGTTGCAGGTTCTATTAATTAGTTAGTTCAGGTTCATTTTTAATACTACCATATATAACATCAGTAAAGAAAAACATAGAATGAATTGTAACAGTAAAGTATACAAAAGACAATTCCTCCAAAAATTGTACTATATATTTTTGTGAGAACAAAAATTGGAAATGTCACTCTCACTATGACTTAGTGTTGCCAAAATCAGAAGGAGGTACAGTAGGGCTATAATACTAATTGAGTAAAGAAGACTTCACAGGCTGTGAGAAGATCATCACCAGCAAAATATGCTAGCAATTTATTTAATGAAAGCTTTCGATGAATAAGACACAATTGTACTCACTTTCTTCTGGGCAACCTCAAGTGCTTCATTGTGTGTTTCCTGCAAAAGGTTCTCTAAGATGTTCATTTCATGCGCTAATTCCTCCTGCAATTCTCTTGCTTTAATCTTCATTTTTAGCTTAATTGACGTATCCAAATCTTGTCTTGTTTCTGCCTGGCTCCTGTGTTTTTCTCGGACAGCCAAGTCTTCTTCAAGTTTGCGAAGTTCTCTTTCTTCGGACTATGGAGAAATAAACCTTACTGATTATATAAAATCATCAGTGTAATCGACCTTTTAGTCTATATACGATTATTTAAATTTTCTCAAAAATTTCATTATTCAATGTTGTCACCATCACAATTATGTTTCATGAGTATTACATTACTTTCATTTTAAGACTGAAAAATTTCAGTCATATACCTATTCAAATAATACAAAATACAAAATACAAAAAAAGTTATGTGCACATATTTTAACATGCAAAAAGTTGTGTTTGCTCAGACCATATAATCAAAGATACTGCAAATGATGAATGAATGATTTAATAATATACAAATATGTTTATGAATGTATGGTACAAATAATAGCATGAGGTGAATGATAAAAGGTTATATCAGATTTTTTTTTTTCGTGCAAGTACTATTAAACAATCGTTTAATAGTGCGTACAATTGCACGCCATGTGATCCACAATCATCCAATCAAATGACAGGAATTTATATAGGTGTTATATAATATATTACACACATGTCAATCCACAAGTTAAACCCTGTCTCTGTATATAACTTACCAAAAGTCTTCCTTCTTCTTCCTTCAATTGTTTTTCCTGCTTTCTCTGTTCCTCGAGAGAAGCTCTTTGCTTCTGTAGTGTTTCCACCATCTCTTTATTCCTTTCATGTTGTTTTTGTGACTCATCTGCCTCTCTTAATGCCTTTGCCTGTCGATCCTGTTCCCAGAGGTCTGCATACATTTTATCTTCATCTCTTTTTTGCATTTGCATTTCACTCTTCATGCGAAGCTGTTCAAATCGTTCTGTACACACCTCATCCATATGACGTCTTGAGAGTGTCGCTCTAAGTTCCTCACATTCCTCTCTTTAAAAACATAACATTGAAAGATCATTGACACAGTGCTTCTTGTTTAAAAAATATATCATAAGTATGCTGCAAAAAACTATCCAGTCGACTGGTTTCAATTAGTTGTTTGGAAATTTGAGAGGTTCAATTCAACAACTAAGATGACACTCCAGTGGAATTAAAACTCATCCTTACTAGCTTTTCCACAAACAATAAATCTACTGAATCGTACAACCCTGGCCTGGTGGTATGTGTCTTTATTGGAGTTTTATTTTGATGATTTGCTAATACTAATCTAGAAAGAATTTAATTAAATAACCATAATTTATATACTGTACCTCCATCTTTGATCAAGTTTCTCAGCAACTATTTCAAGCCTTTCATTTTCTCGTTTTTCTTTCAAAAACTTTGCTCGTGTTCTCATCTTTGCTTGTCGTTCCAACAGTGTTTCTTGGCTGGCTTCCATTTCAATAATGTATCCACGTTCCTCAGTAGCAAGTAGGTTTCTCAATCTAAATTATCCAGAAAAGTTTTTGAAAAGAAAAAGGAAATGGAAGTCCAAAAAATTGTAGGTATAACTTAATCAAACCTTGGACAATAAATAAATAATCAATTGAAGAATAACGAAAAAAATCTTTATCATAATACCTTTCTCTCCTGTCTTCTAATGCAAATTCTTCCTTCTGTAACAAACAGTTAACTCGACCAGTCACTGTGTTGTTCTGAATGCGTTTGTCTGTGATTCTCTCCCAATCATTTTTCAGATCACACAGCTTGTTATATTTTGTGATTGATTCTGCCTCTTCCCTTAAATCATCTTTACGTCTTCGTTCTAAAATAAGATGATCTGTAGGCTGCTTGCTGGGATATTTTGCTCTCTAATTTAAATAATAAATGTATTTGTTACATTATTACAGAGATACAGTAGGACCTACCTAGCCTAGGCCTATGTACTATTAGTAATAAAACTGGAAGTAGCCTAGGAGGCCTAGCCTACGCATAGGCTAGTATATATTCGTGAATGTCTTAAAAATGCTTCACACCAACCAAACATTATGGTACTTGTTATTGTTAAGGCCTAGTTAGTCTAGTAGTACTAGGCCTAGGCCTAGCTAGGCTAGTATCAATACTAGGCCCTATTACTATTAGTATAAATGTTATGCGCGATTTGAACGATTTGCGCAATTTGAAATTGCGCAAAAAAAATCCTTGCGCAATTTGAATTGAAACATGTGTTTCAAATTGCGCAAGCAACGTATTAAATTGCGCAAGTAATCTGCAAATTGCGCAAGGTTTTTTCGACAGATTGTGAAATCATGCACACCCATATTTTTATAGTAATTTCTAAGAATGATTCAAAATTAAAGATAAATATCGCATTTCCTTATTTTAGTAGTGCAAATATTGTTATAAGTTAGCATACCGTCGAAGAACCGACGAAGGAAAACGAAGCGGTGGTGTTCCACCAGGCGGGCGCGGCGCGGGCGGCCGGCTATACTACTCTAGCCTAGCTAGGGTCTGGTGGACTACTGATACTGACTAGGTTACATGGCCTAGCTTAAACTAATATTAAAAACTTAATTTTTACATTTATTTTGATTTATTTCAAGTTACAGTGATAATATTATTTAATTGTAATAATAAATGTTATGTATTTATTATACACATGTTATCTTCGCATTTATTATGTTTTATTTTGAGTTATTTAGTTTCCAATAAATTATTATACGCCGTGGTTAGGATTCCGGCACCGGAACTCAACTGCCCACCGTTAGGGAATCCGACACGCTATTGCGCATGTCCAGAGCTCTGGGAAGTGAATTAATTATAGCTTGCACTAATAATAGTGCCACACCACGGAGAGTCGGAGTGTTATAGGGATTTACTGTAGCCTAGATAGTCGTTGCGCGAGCGAGAGAGCGATGGATGAAACTTGGCCTATGCCATACATGAATTAATAATTAAAATATGACTACGCGTTAAAATAATTATAATGATATTAATAAGTATCAGTATCTATCTAAGAATCGTAATGCTGTTTTTAGCGTTGTGACCCTGACTTCCCGAACAGTTTTTTCACATCCACGCGGTGGCTGCCTTCAACAAATCAACTTGTGATTGCATGTTGTATATGTAGGCCCTACAGTATAATGCGTTATGAAAAATCAAAAAACTAGTCATGTAATTATATAATTCATAATGATATGAATTTAATATATGAATGAAGCAACCACTTTTTAATTACAAAATAAATACTATAGGCCCACAACTGGTCACGTAGTCTAACTGGGATGCTAGTCAAGTCGCCCCATCGCAAAGTCGCCCCATACAAAGTCGCCCAATACAAAGTCGCCCCATCGCAAAGTCGCCCCAAAACAGTCGCCCCATCGCAAAGTCGCCCCATAACAAAGTCGCCCCGGCACAGTCGCCCCATCGCAAAGTCGCTCCATCACAAAGTCGCCCCAACACAGATATGATTAAAACAGCGTACTAACTTTGTATTGGGCGACTTTGTATGGGGCGACTTTGCGATGGGGCGACTTGACTGGATCCCGTCTAACTGGTAGCCCTAGCTTAGATTAGTGGATCCCATATTAGAAGGCCTCTAGGCTAGTTCGCCGTGTGGCGCAGCTATGAAATAATCCATCGCTGTTGATAAGTATAGAGTCGCCGATTACCTCGCTCTGGGCATGCGCAATAGCGTGTCGGAATCCCTAACGCTGGGCAGTTGAGTTCCGGTGCCGGAATCCTAACCACGGCGATTATTATAATACCGATTGTCTGGTAGAATTTTGTTGCGCTATTTGAAAATTTACAGTTCGTTTTCAAATTGCGCAAAGGTGTCATATTGCGCAAGAACTATCTTGCGCAATTTACAAATTGTGCAGCGCAATTTAAAATTGCGCAAAGATTTTCTTGCGCAATTTGAAATTGCGCAAAAAAATCCTTGCGCAATTTTAAATTGCGCAAGAATTCTTTGCGCAATTTCAAATTGCGCAAGGATTTTTTTGCGCAATTTCAAATTGCGCAAATCGTTCAAATCGCGCATAACATAAATAATAAGTAAATACATTTTAATATCTCAATAAAACTGGAGCCTAGCTAGAGCCATACAACATCATGTCCTGGGCCTAATACCTAGGCCTGGCCTAGCCTAGTCCTACAGTATATATCCTACATGTTTTATTAACATGCATGCCTAGTAGGGCATAGTAGGCCTAACTAGGCTAGGCCTAGCTAGAGTACTAGCTAGAAGGCTACTTACGATGGCAACCGAGTGAGGCGTTGGGCCCGTAAATTCACGTGTTTTTCTGGGTTTTTGGGTGGCTAACATGGTAGTTGTTCTCTTCAAAATTGAACTGTATTAACAAAAAACAATTCAAATTCTGAATATGTATCCAAATAAAATGTTTAACAACAAGAAACCAATTTCATTCTAGGCCTACGTGCAAGAAAAACCATTTGCTGTCCCACAGTGATACAGCACACAACAACACACATCGTTTTGTGTCATCGCTTGTTGACAGTACATCACGTTGCCGTGGTTATATGGACTACTATGGAACGCCGTTCATGCAATAATTTATGGACCCATAATTTATTGAGTTATTTCACGCGAAATACCAGGGAGTTATAAATAGCCGGTGGTTATTTTAATGTAATTCATTGAAATAAAAGCTAGTTCTCATGGAATGAAATATTAGTAAAACTCAAAAGCCTGTTTAGGCCTAAGTATTACTATATTTCATTTATTCCACATTTATTTAGTCATCAATTACAGTACATCATAATTACAGTACAACTGAGAACAGGGATCCTGCATAAAAAAGCTGTAGCTTCGTTTTTTTGTAGGACCCTTTTACGTTACATTAGGTGGGAAACCCACCAATCTCATAATCAACTTTGTTCCACACAGCATAAAAATTAATTTAAACTTACAGTTAGTGTAGTAGTAGAGGCACAGCAAAATCGGTCAATGAGTTCAAATCGGGCATTGCTAAATATTGGTCTGACCACCACATCAAGTTTCGCCCGTACGTTAATGAAGAGTTTGCAGTTATGACGATGGAGGGACAAATGAGCTAGTTCTCAATGTCCGAAGTTCAAGGTAAATTCAAGGTAAATTCTGAATAAGAATTTCCGAAACTAGACATACTGCAAACACTCGTTTTATTGACATCTTGTAAACTAGGACTGAGCATGCTCAAACCCTAAAGCACGTCTTGGGGGAAGAAGCTGGAGGGAGAAGAAGAGAGAGAGTAGAGTATTATTGTTCTGAAATAAACAAGAAATATTTCTTACAAAAAAGTTGCTCGCTTGTTGACGTAACTGTTTTAAAGATATATTTTCCCCCTGAAAAATATTTTTTATTTCAAATTTTTTTTTTAATGTGTCATTTTATTGTCACATAATATAGTTATTAATTGCCTGAAGAAAAAAAATGTAATTTAAAGCAAAAAATACATACTGTCCCTGTCAGACAATGGTTTTTGGGTTATAATTAAACGTTTCTTTTCTGTTTTTATATGTGAATAAATATTTACAGAAGTGAATTATAACTTGTTTGTATTTGAAGTAAAATACAACAAGATATACTTTGATATGTCATAATTGTGCAATTGAAATTGAAAAATAAAAAATACTGAATCTCTAAAAGATGTGCTTATTAAATAATTTATAATATTACTTTATTATACTAAACAGACTCAATTTTTGTCACTTTAGTTTATTTTATTGCTAAGGTCAAGTATGGGGGTCACTTCATCAAGCCTCAAGCCTTCATTCATAATTCATATCTTTGTTTCTTTGCAAGTACAGATCGTTTCTCGTTCGAAATGCCATTGAAGATGTTGCCATTTGCTCCCCAGTGTTTTCTTTAACTACAGGTTTTTCCACTATATTGCTTCTTCTGTCTTAAAATATTTTTTTAATGATGGCAAAGTAATAGTAGGCCCCTAATAGATTTAATGCTCCATCTGCATTCAAAGTTTCGATTCCATTTCCTGAAATTTTTTTTAAATACTGCTTGTTGTAGAAATTTAAATACTGTAATTAAGTACCAATTATCAATTTATTCACCATTTCAAATTATTTCAAATTCATAAAGATTTATAACAAATGCTGGTGTGGATGACATAAGATCAAAGCTTGTTTACCGGTCACCGGTAGTGATGGCAAGTTAGAAAATTACCCAAACCCTTTGAATACCGTTGATATGCAGTATCTTTAACTGATGGTTCTTCATCCTTGTTGGCACAATATAATGTCCTTTATGCTCGATGAATCTTGGAAACAGCATTATAATATAAGCCAAAAAAGTTGTTGACTTGGTCACCAAACAGGTAAAATTCTAGCAATGAAATAGCAACTTTGATTGCAGATGAAGATGCTCACTTGTTATACCAAAAACTGCAATATGACATTATTTATTTCATGTGTCATTTCAATTTTGGATGTTTCCATACACGTTTGATCCAATAGACTGGAGTAATAATGTTTCACAACATTAGGCGCTATATAAATCCACGATATTATTGTATGAAAACTATTAATTTGATATCTAATTATTATACTATATGTGTATAGGCCTACATATTACCACTAATTGCAAAGCATATATAGCTTAATATTTAATGGGCTAGGCCGGCTATGTGCAGGTGTTCACGGGTCCCCAGGGCACAGAGAACTACATGCACAACAGGCCTAGGATATGCGCAAAAGCAAGGGCAAGTCAGAAAATTATGCGAGGCATCGTTTTACCATCATCAAAAAATGCGAGGCATCATTTTATCATTTCCCAAAATTTAGGATCGATTATTATTCTTTGAAAACAGAACAGTATCAGCAGTAACATATTACAGCATTTTTATTGACAAATTAACAAATATATTGAGATTAAACGTGTTTTTCACCAATAAATGCATGAGAAATTGACTCATTCCACTTTGTTTTAGTCCTCTATTATCATTTTGGCCGTGAAGCTTAATAATTCTATTTCCTTATTCTGAATTGAAGGCATATAATACTGTAGATGAAAAAACCTCAAAAACGAAACCTCTACTTCCTCTGGTATCCAGTATCATTTACACTATTGATAATTTTATAAATTACAGTAGGCCTACGTTTTTTTTTGTAAACATTTTGTACTGTACTTTTATAAGTGTTACCCTAAATTTCACAACAATCATTAATATAATATGGTAATATCAATGCATAAATAAAATAAATTATACACTACTTTTTAGCAGTTTTCTCAATTTATATATTATTATTATTATACTGATGTCTTTATCAATTGTTGTTTGTATACATGTAACATGTTTGTTTTTTTACCAATTTTACAATCTATTTCTATTCCGAGAAATGTTTTGATATAAATACGTTGTTGTTGTATTGAATTAATTCTGTGATGTCTTTTTGACCAACTCTTTCATTATCATTATGAACAAACAATTTGAACATTGTAGTCAACTTATACACGATATGACTTGAATGATAAAATAATAAAAACAGTCGTTACATAAAAATAAACAACATAGCATGATGAGTGTATACACGAATCTATTTCGATACGCTAGGCCTATTTTAAAAATATAAATAATTAATTATTAGGCCTATAATATAGCATAATAGCACGTTAAGAAATGTCTCGCACCTTTTTGAAATTGTAAACTATATGCCTCGCACCTTTTTGAAATTGTAAACTATATGCCCCGCATGCCTCACACTTATATTTGGTGTGCCTCGCTGCCTCGCACAATCAAATTGGAACAATACAATGAAAACCCCAGTGGTCTAATGGTTAGGAGATCTGCATATCAAGCAGAAGGTTCCGGGTTTGAATCTCGGAGAGGGCTTTTTCTCATTCTCACAGGTTTCGTTATTTTTATTTTTTCTAATTAATTAAATTTCATTATATCGGGCGGATTAGAATTTATTCTGTGATGTTGATATACTGTATATATATATTTTTTCTCTTTTGTGGCGCAAACACTACTTTTATTCACATTCCTATTATCTCATGTCATTAAATCATATTATTTAACACATTTTGTTAATTCCAAATGTCATCAGTAACATTTTTACATTTATGAATTCCGTATTACCTCCTTTTTTCATTAATTTTCTTATATTTTTCTAAACACTTGACAATGATCATCATTATCATCTATCTCGTTTTAAAATATTTTACAAACAAAGAACAATCCCTTTGTGAGTTTTTTATTTTCATTTCTTTGTTTGCCTCGCACTTTGTTACTACCCTGTTTGTGTGTGTGTTTAAAATAGGCGCCATCTTTGATTTCAACATGGCGGCTGTTTACAACTTTAATAACAATATATTTGGAATCCTCAGTATCACAAACATAGGTACTGTATAGACATCATTTCTAACCTACTATGTTACTTATATGTCAAGTTATAAGCCAAAATACGTTTTAAATGGCGACCATCTTGAATTCCAACATGGAGGCTGAAATAGAATATTTACAACTTTAATAACAATATATTTGGAATCCTCAGTATCACAAACATAGGTATAGACACCATTTTTAACTTACTACGTCACTTAAAAGTCAAGTTATAAGCCAAAATAAGTCTGAAATGGCGGCCATTTTGTTTTTCACATTTTAAGGGTGAAGATCTAAAAATTGAGCTGGGTAAACAGCAAATTTGAATTCAGCACCCCAAAATTACCCTAAAACACATGTTTATTCGCTTTTAACACGAAATGCCTACAGCATCTTATTAGAGTGGAAATATGACTATCTTGACTAGTCTAATATATCTTTATTATTCAAATGTAAACAGTACGATAAATTTGAACAAAGTACATCGTCGAGATTGTACTTAATGCTTTTAAACGGAGCGAGGTTTTACACCTTTTTACCCACATTGTGTCCGAAGTCATTCTGAATCATGCAACATTCTACCATGGCTTCTTGCTGTGGAGTCTGGTGTAACTGGTGTCAGTGCAGGGTTGGGCTTAAGAATCTATCATAGGTCATTACGACGAGCTTTGAAGTTAAATTTGACGATGTGTACGTCACTGGCTATTTTACCTTTTTTACCAATCAACAATGACTCGTTAAGTTGTTGACATCTTGAGGTCGTTGCCTGGAAGTATGATTGAGAAAAATCCCGCCTTTGTCAACTTACAATTCGTGCTTGCTTACCTTACTAAATGGACCAATGATACAAAACGGAAAATAAATCCGGCTGTCCGGTTGTATTCTTGTCGTCGACCACCTCTTCCAGAAATCGTCGACCTACGTATACTGCTACATGTTGCTACACGGTTAAAATTCTTGGCATCCTTAATTTTTGATGAGAATTCAAAATGGAACAGTAACACCGATTCTCTATTAGACTGGGGGTGTGTGGTGTAGGCCTACTGCTAAAAGGTAAAGGAATACAATGCGAAATTTTATACAATTTGAAATGTCACCAACACCATGATCAACGTTCAATAAGAGAAATCGAAAAGTGTAGTTTAGCTATAAAGTATTTTTTGAAGATATTAATCAGTACAGTACTTTTCATAGTAAGTAAGCGTCGTAATGTATCTTTAATCACTTACCATGACTTCGGGAATGTGTTCGATTCAAGTTAATATATAAAAAAGGTAATCAGTTTCGCAGCAGCAGCTGCTAAACACGTTGTTCTTGAAATAAAACAAAAACCATGAGTTTTAAAAAGAAGATTGCAATGTCTTTTGTTAACACATGGGAGCCGCGAAATTATAAACCGAGCGTGTGTTTTTTATGTTTTTGTTATTTAAGCGGAACGTCCCAGTGACCAGTTCGATTACAATCAAAACGTCCTGCAACACAAGAGTTGTTGTAATTTAATTGTGGTGTGATTTACTGTATAAGCCAATAACAAAACAAGTATTCCTGTATTTTTGGGAGTATTTCAAAATTTAATGTATTTCTCTTGCATCAGTTAAAACACGTCATATGAAGAGAATCATTCAATTTTTACGTAATTATTATCGCATCGTTAAAAACAGTATGGTATTCCTAAAGTTGTATTGTCCTCCAAAAATCAGACTTTGAAAATGCCATTCAATCGTTTTAATAAGGTCAATAAAAAAAACCCGGAAAAATAATGTGTTCAGTTTAAATAAAAGAATTCAACCTAATTTGTTGTTTATATTATATTAAATGGCATATTTAACAAATATTTATTTGTTATTGTTTTTTTAGGGGACAATATATCTTTAAATTGTTATTGTTTAGAAATATTAAAAAAACACAGACTTAATATAAAAGGCAAGACTGAAATGGTTACTGTAGCTTAATAACATTAATAATCTAAATACTGACTACAACGATACTGTAAGAACAGTAGCTGGCTGTGGCGTAAACACACTCATCGATAAGAAATACTAATAGATCATACATGGTAAAATTCATAACACATTTGACCATACAGGTATTTATTTTCACAATGATTTCACCGGCCAATGAATTTCTGTACGGAGAAACAACCGTGATGGTATTTTGACTACTGTTTAATTTCATGGCGGACATGGGCTACAAAGCGTGTGTTATCACTAATTGCCGTGCAGTTACTTTGCGGTAATTAAGTTATTTACCCGTAAACATGCCCTTTATAAACAAAAAAAGAACA
The DNA here is from genome assembly GCF_964355755.1 of Antedon mediterranea. Lineage (NCBI taxonomy): Eukaryota > Metazoa > Echinodermata > Crinoidea > Comatulida > Antedonidae > Antedon > Antedon mediterranea. Next base: position 24,459,295 of record NC_092675.1, read on the forward strand.
GTAAATTCACACGATAGTTGACTTTACAAAACCGCCACAAAATTGGCAAGTTTTAGCACAAACTTACATCTACATGAGGGACCGATATCAGCTGCAGGTCTATCAGTAAGTGGCCATAGTAGGTTTCAAGTTGATAGAATGGCTACTTACGATTCTTTTTACTGTTTTGCAATCATCCTAAATAGTTTCCAAGGCCCTAAATACCTTCCCATGCACACATTTCTATCGGTTAAATTTGGGATAGGATTAGACATGCCAAATTCATAAATAATCTAGCGCTCGCTTTGAAAATTATCATCTATGCAATTTCACATTTTGGCCCATCCTTCATTAAAGAACTAGACGAAAATAGCGTATTGTTTATAGTTGAGTTGAGTGAATACTTGTTAGATATTATATAAAACTAGAATTCGTGGAGTTGGTAGATGGCAACATTTCGCATTCGAATAAACCGACGCTTTCGCACAAATAAATTAGTCTCTAGTGGAATATAGGCTTCACTTCTACTCTGTGCCACGTTTCGACGTGGAATTCGCTGTTCCCCGCGTTCAGTGCCACCGACATTTACACTTTATAATTGGAATTGTTACGCAGTAAAAACATTCCACAGTTTCAAACATGAAAAAAAAACATATATTATTTTAAACTAACAAAGACTAATGTAATTGATTCCTAAAACATTGTTGTACTAAGCAGACTTGTGAACATAATAGTTGCAAGATTAATAACAACACTAACAGCACTTGATGGCGTTGTCATATCTTTGGCTACTGGTTCTGTTGGTTCAGGTTCTGCTACCCCAGCTCCTCCAGCTCCTCCGGCTCCAGCAGCGTCTCCGGCTCCCCCAGCTCCGCCTGCACCTCCGGTTCCTGCTGCGTCTCCGGCTCCTCCAGCTCCGCCTGCACCTCCGGCTCCGCCTGCACCTCCTGCTCCGCCTGCAGCAGCAACAAAATCTCCATTGCAGTTATCTGTATCACAGCAACTCATGCATATGTCCATTCCTTCGACATTCATACAACCTGCCATACAATATTGCTCGCAAGTCCTGGAGTACAATACCATTTGGTTTCCCATAACATCCATCGTTGTTTGGGAGGTCTGAAAGTGAAAAAATAGATTTGTTTACCGTATGTCTATTGCAAAGTTTAACTAATAAAATTAGTGAATTTTTCAACCCTATAATTGTTGAACGGTTACTTATAGTAACTACAGTAGTCTAAATATAAATAAATAAATACTGTAGAATTATTTTCTATTATGTATGTTGCCGGCCATATTGTTTGAAATAGGATCAACGACGCATGTGAATTAACTCAAAAAGCGAGAGTAAGATGATTCATCGCGTCGTAATTGGTCAAATTATTCACGATTACGTTGCGTTTCAGTGACAACCAATATTTAATAGTAAAATACCGTATGTTCCATAGACTTACCATGCACTTTCCTGTACATGATACTTTTTGAATGCCGGCAGTGGCTCCTAGCGTGGCTCCACAATTAGTTGGATTCTCCATCGAGGTACAATTGTAACACATGAATGCGTTGCTAACATCTGTAAATCAAAATAATGAGTGTTAATCACATTTTTAGATTTTATGCAATCGTCCATCAAACGTCTGTGGACAAGCTGTTATTTTAGACTGCAGTATTACGTTAACTTATACCCATTCTAATTTTTATCAAATTGATACAATAAATTGTTGAAACTATTGAAAATTAAATTGCCAAGAATAACACAATTGGACAAATTTTCTAAAACGATGCATGTCTGCAAAATGCGTGTTTCATTTTAAAAAGTTAAATTTTAAAGCCATAAACATACAACATCATTAGTGTATTGTATTATACTTACCAATCATGTACAGTGTGAACACTGCTAAAAGTAATGATTTTGAGTTCATCTTTGGATGTTAGTCTATACATAAAAGAAAAAAAAACAATTGTTATTGTATTGAAACTATTAAATCATGATTGATAATGATAATGATAACTGATAGTGATTAAAACCCGAATACAGTTACTAATTTGTCAGTAGGTCAAAGTATATTTAAGGAAATTTTGTAGGCCTGTTCCTATATTCCAGATATGGAATACAGTACAAATTCTTTCAGGCCGGAGAGAGATGTGTCCTGTCAACAAGATCTGAAGGACCCACCAGATTGTTACATGAACTTTGTTGTACTTTTCCGAAAACAACATGAATTAGTCTGCAGTTCCTTATCAAATTAATTCGAACAAGATGGCAGGTGGTCATGTTATACAGTATATAAATTTAGATGCCCCAAAGTCAGTTTCTGACTGAGATTGACGATATTTTTTAATACATGTCAATATGCTTGAAGAGAAAATGTTATATGTAAATTCAAGGATTGATGACCACAAATATAATAAATGCGTCGACCAATTAATTGTGTGTTATAACGCAGCTTATTCTGGCATCTTTCTGAATTTTCTTAAAAGCCAGGTGCGAGCAAAAAATGTTTATTTATCATTAATTCCAATATTTATCAATCTATAGTTTCCCGGTCCCCTATAATTTTTTTTAATTTATATGTTTTACAAGATCTTTGTTGAAAATAAGCACTATTTACACAGTAAATCTCTAATTTTTTTGTACACTATATTAATGCCGAAAAGCAAGAGGTTCTCGTGGTTAATGGATTAACAATTAATATTTCAGAAGTTACAACCTAGACTAAAAGTTATGTATCGCATTTAAACGTTAGCCACTACGAATGATTTACGATTAATGAAAACCCTTAAGAAGGACTCGGACTGCGATAAGTCAGTCCTTGGAGCCAAGTGGAAAAAGATATTTCCGGGAAATTATTAAATTATGATGCTACATCCGTTATCATTATAGGCCTACAATTTTATAGTGATGTACGTATTATTTAGTCTGTCGCCCCCTATAATAATTTTAAACGCACTCAACTTACTTTACAATTTATGATTTTTTAGTCAGTATTTATTTTTCAGTCAGTATTAATTATTCGAAACACTTGACACATTTTACGCCTATTGTGTAAAAGACAGTCTGTGCAGATTTTTAAATATAGGCCTAATCGGTGTTTTTTTTTTTCATTATGAGCATGTATTTATTTTTCACTTTTTAATATCTAAAAAGGATTGAAAAAATCATGATACTATAGGATATTCGTAACGGTTAAATTAATTTAACAAGTTAATACAAATTGCGATAGAGTACTTGAATACAATAATAAAAGACAGTTTATACAACATACGACAACTTTGAAATTACAATAAGTTATGCGTTCTATTTTTATAGACGATAATGGCAAACCGGGACGCATTATTTTTTCCTGTGAGGTTAAAGCTCGAGTCCCACGATCGGGTTTTTTCTTCAGTCTTCCAAAGGGACACTGTATTGATTGATGGAAAGTGCCTGTTTCCAGTCACCTTTAGGGTCAAATCTATTATTTTAACTGCTCCCTTGTGTATAAAAGAGAGAAAATAGTGACTTATAAGTTTTAGTGCATGTCCTATTATTAACGAAACTGACACCAGTTTTTTACACCAATAGCCAATCAGATGGGCAGGAATTTGGCTTGGTAGGGATCAACATCTGAATATTGTAGCAGAGAGATATAATATAGTTCTTTTGATTATAGATACCTGAAATAACATTAGTTAGGAGTTGAATGGAATACAAAGATTATAAAGTGTTATTAAAAGTCATAATATATTATATATTTATATATAATTATAGATAAAATTATTATATTTTTCTATGTCTTCTACTTCCAGTTCCTTTATTAAATCATGGTATGAGGAAATCTGTGATAATATATCAATCAATCAATCAGATTTATATATCGCCAGTATCCATAATAATGTTCAAAGGCGCTTGACAAAGTTAAGCAGAAAATGCCTCTGTGTAAAAATGGGTTTTTAGTCGTGTTTTGAAAGTGTTGATGTTTTCAGATGTCTTTATGTCGATTGGCAGTTTATTCCACAAAATGGGTGCTGCACAGGAAAATGCACGATGGCCTCCATATGTCTGAAGTTTCCATTTAGGAACATGAAGGAGAAGTTTATTAGATGAACGCAGTGTACGAGACTAAGTGTAAAGTACAAGAAGATCAGCAATATACTGAGGTGCAAGTCCATTTAGAGCTTTGTATGTAATGAAAAGCAGTTTGAATTTAATACGGAATTGAACGGGCAGCCAATGCAAGTTCCGAAGTACTGGTGTGATGTGTTCATGTTTTCTAGTACTGTACGAGTGATGATCAGATTCTGGCAGCAGTGTTCTGAGCACGCTGAAAAAGAGATACCGTATGAATCCGGTAGGTAGTCCAAACAAGAGTGCGTTTCCATAGTCGAATTTAGCAGAGAGTACAGCGTAGATTATGGTTTTACATGATTCCGGAGATAAATATATTATATATACAGTATAAATAGCGACTTAGTAGTAGTAGTAGTAGTAGTTTAGTAGTAGTTAAACCGAATATAGGAAAAGGTACATACAAATGATTTCTCTAGAAATCAACATACATCTTAATTTGTATATTGTTGCTTTTTGCGAAAGTTTCGGGTTTTTTCTAAAAAGAAAATTAAACCACACCCTAGCAGATCAGATGGTGATTGTTGTTTTTGTCTACAGTATATTTTTTTATGACGATGGTTCTGACCTCGCATTGACCTGGGTTGCATGAGGTATCCTCCACGAGTGCGGTCTCCCAACATGGTCGTCTTTGACATTTTTGTGATACAAGGAGAGAATAGCTATACTTTTCTTTAACCACGGTGTTAAATTAAAATACAGTATATATTTTTATAATATTTCTATAATAAAAGATAATTTAAATGTATGTGATTTCTTTTAAATGTCAATAAACTGAAAACTTTGAGCTAATACAAACAAGATACTGTACATAAAATTGGAATTGCAAGATATCTAAAAACCAATAAAAAGTACAGAAAAGCAAACATTTAGAATTCGAAATTGCGACGTACGACGAGAGAAATTAAACTAAAAGATTAGAACTATAACCACTAGAGGTGTGTATTATCATCATTCTAAAGATTTACTTCTTTCTGATCATCAAATATTCGATGACACGCGAACTTCCACATAATAAAATCTATATTTTTTTCGGACATACAGGTTTTTCTCTTTTCATAAGCTTTACATAAATAGGTTGCAAAAGACTAAATTTTTTGGGTTTCATTGTTTACAAACATATTTTTTAACATGTATACATTTAAATCAGAGATACATTTTTTTCTTAATGTTTTTATAAAAAGGACAATAAAAAGAAAATGTTTTTCATCTTCTAAACTTAATTGATCACAAAACATACATATTCTAGATTATCGGTTAATTTTTAAATGTCGTCCCTTTTCAATGAACAGATTATGGCACGATAATCTAAAGCGTGATATTAGTGTTCTATACTTAAAATTTAAATCATAAAAAACTCATCGTAAAAATGGTCAAACTTATTATTTTTATAAAAATTAAGACGTGTATTATTACTAATAACAAGACAAGAATTGAATATCGTATAAAGCTAAACTTATATTGTTTTAAACATAAATCCAAGGCTCGGGCGTGGCACTTGGCTACTCAACTTCTTCACAAGATTGTGTCAGAGTTGAACATTATGTCATCACATGTCTTCTGCATTATGAGGTATCGCCGTTTAAACTAGTTATGGATGTACACAACTGACAGTACACACAGGGAGTGGCTCGCAGATGTGAAATATATTTAAAACTTCGCTGAGACTCAATGTACCATAATTTCAACAATTAACTGTACCTTGGGCTACTTTATTGTTCAATATTAAGGAAAATTATAAAATACGAATTGAATTATCGTTAAAATAAACATTTTTTTGCAAAAAAAAGAAAACAATTTTACATCTTTTTTCCTAAGCTAACATGGAAAATGAACCATCACAAATTGATAATTAATATAATAATAAAAGGAAATTGAACGAAATATAATTTATTGAAATAAAAAACAACTATTAACTTACTGTAAACCTGATAAGAAATCCGAGGTTTCGAACGAGTTAAAGCGGCAGGAGAAGTGATGGAAGTATTGTAGCATGAGCAAAGCGATGCTGGTTATGCTAATCATGACCTTGTAGCAAACCGGCCAATAGAAACAACTGAAGACAAAATGATGAATGCACTCTCGGGATTGGATCAATTCCTAATCGGACGGCCAAGAAAGGTAATACTGTACTTACTGTAAATCATGTTGATTTTAAGAAAGGTGGTGTCTGGTACCAACCTGCTCACCATCTACGGTCAACGCGGATTTTTGTATACTGCGGTGTCATCAGGTACCAACCAAGAACAAGACATGAAAATACATACAAAATCCGTTTCATGAAGGTTACATATTGTTTAACAATCAGAAAGATAATTATGTTGAGCAAAAGTAAGTTTACTGTACATCATTAGTCTTAAAAATAATAAATTAAAGTCTAATAATGTATAGTAAACTTACTTTTACACAACAGATCTTTCGGATTGTTAACAATTTTTAAACCTACATGAATGGAATGAACAAAGTGTAAATGTTTGTTTCTGATTAAGTTCACCAAAATTGGAAATCAAGAAGTTGATTAATTAGCATAAATAATAAAGGCCGCCATTTAGGCCTACCAGTTTCTTCATGATTTAACATAGGCATACATCCACATTATAACTGGGCATGCATCAAAAATATTCTGGAGACCTTGGAAAGATTACACAGTTTCCAATTCAAAGTTAATCCTTACCGAAAATTAATGATAGGACGTGGCAATATCCGATCTTCTATTTTTTTACTGATTGTTTATCCTGGCCCCGATCCTGGCCTGGACAGAAGATTGCTTGGCTGAATATTTAGAAAATAATCTTCATCACTTTGTTTCTTTGAAAAGGCAGAGCTTACGATTCTAAATAATCTGGAATTGTTTCATCATAACAGTTCCGTTTCTGTCTATAATAATAATAAAATAATAATTTATTTTAACAGGGAAAAGCTTTATCACCACAAAGGTGTTCTTCTACAAGGAAGAGCAAGAAAATAAACGAGTTTAAAAACTATATAATACCAATATAACTAACTTATTGTATAAGAATATTCGTTGATATTCGTATGATCATACCGTATGAACGCAGTAAGCCACAGTACCGAGCTTTGAAATTATAATTACAATCATTAGTAAATTATATAAATTACATGTCCTTGAACTTGTAGTAAAAGTCATCAACAGTGGTAGTGTACCGTACAAACCTATTTCTCCATGACCGTACGCAACATTACAATACCGGGTACAATGCATACACTTTTATTATGTAGATTGTGTAAATACGATTAAGATTAATAGAAGCATGTTCTAAACTATATTTGATGGTGCTCAGCTTATATTTGTTCTATTGAATCAATGTTATCTTTTTCTTCGATTTTTTTCTCTTTCACAATGCAAGGATTTGAAAATAAATGTCATAAAAAATCTATCCATCTATTTTAAGAAAGTATCAGACCGCGCTATTTAAAACATCATTTTTAGAACATGTTTCTTCTCTTCATAATTTATTGGAATAATTTAATTTAATTTTCATCAAAATATGTATTAATTGCAAATAAAAATAGCTACATTGCTGCTCAATTTGTTTTTGGATTTTTTTCCCATTTGTTTTTGGTATTTTTAGCTTAACATTGTGTTTTGTCGTGTAGCGTGATGCCCACAATGTAGTTTTTTTATTTCTTGTTTTTCTCTATTATTTCTTGCATCGCACACGTGGATGTGTGCCACTGTTACCAAATTGGAATTTCCTAATAAACATTATTATAGCAGATGTATCGGAAGTTTGTAGATCGTGCAGGAAACTCTCACTTTCGTTTTAATTTAACACCAAGGCTCAAAGCTGGGTACTGTATAACCATGGAGCTATAAGTATTAAGTAACAGTTGATATATTCAACATCCATGGTTGAAGCATGAAGAATTTCTTTCTTTATGGTTAAAGCACTGTGAGGGTGAGCGCGGATGTGAACCAAAGTCAACAATTTCCATTTTGATTTCCAAACGATATAATTTGGTTATGATGCGAGTTTGTTGCACAATTGATTTATTCAATAATATGGCAATGTATCGTTTCTACATTGATGAAAATAAGTCGCAGTTTCAGAAACCGTTTTATATATGTAGATCGCGAAAATTTTAAATTTTAAACATGATTCTTTTTTTGTGAACCCATTTCTGCAGTCAAGAAAATACCGGGTTTGGGTTTTTTTGTTGTCAAAACACGGTATTAATACCGCTCAACTGAAACAGGCCCGTCATCAGAGAAATGCTTCTTCTCATGTGTGGCAATTATAATCTGTATTAATCTTCTCACTTTGGATGTTGGGGGAAAAAAACAAAAACGTCTCTGCCGGATTGATTATTGACTTATGACTAATGCGTGGTTTGAAATTGATGCAAACGTAGAAACAAACATGTTTATTGCCTAGGCGTCTTTTCGGGCACTGCGTGTTACAATCGCAAATGTAGAAATCGCCACAGGTAAAATAGATATATATTCATGTATAACGTATAGGCCTAGGTCTCTGTAAACTTTGAACTCCAAATAAGCAGAGGAGAAAGAAAGAAGAATAAGGAAGACAAATATCCGTCCTGTGTAGAGGTAATTATTACCTCCGCGGTAATAGCGTATCATATTGCGCGCCAGGCCTATCACATTTTGAACGTCACACACTTTTGTGATGTAATGTCATTGAAAGGTACCGTACCACCTGGTTGCATGTCACGGAATCGCCGATCACGAAATTCTGCTTGAGCCTGAGGGTAGGAGGAAATCATAGGTTTAAAGCTTTATATATTGCATTATTTTGGATGTACTAATAATTCAGAAATACTAATGTTTAGAACTTATTTGTAAAAATATTATCTGAAGATTTGCTAGACCTACATTTATTTATTGTTTTTTTTTTAAAGGGAAGAAGAGAAATGTAACATTAAAGGTCAGATCTATCAGAATATCCAATTCAATTCTTAATTAATATTTCCATGAAGTAAACTACAACAATTACAAAAACACATTTCCATGTCATTATTTTTATTTCATTTATAGCCAACATAAATTATTCGAGACATTACATTATTTTAACACTCTTCTTCATTATTTATTTTTCCAAAATAAAAGGCAGGCAAGCTTCTACGTGATAGTGATATAGTTTCCTAATGTTTTCGTCCTCTTGAATATAACTGGCGAAAGGCGCGGCGGGAAAATATGCGTGAAACGTCGACTGTGACCTTTCCATTACAAAATCCACTAATTGGCATAAATTTGGAACCACGATGTATGATGTGTACATACAGTAAGAATGCACCCATTTAGAACAAAATAATGAATCATAAGTATTTTAGGTTAATAAAAACAATAAAAACAACAAAAACAGAAAGTATAAGTACCATGAAGTAAAGAACAAAATAAAGTGAAAATGTGTTGTTTAATAATATATACTGTACTGTATATATTAATGTAAAATCTGTGAAATAGTATACATATAAAAACCTTGAAAATATTCTGAGAAAGTGGTGTCGACTTTCAATAAATATGATGACCCAGTTATGCAATCACCCTACAAACTGTATAAAAATTAGTAACCTTTCCTTAACATTTGTACATGTACCTGGTTCATGGTTTGTATTTTAAAGTTAAACTAATTTGTATTTGAGGTCCGGGGGAGGGGGACGGGGGTTTGTGTTAGTGGTGTGGATAATTGTTTTTCCCACTAAATCATAATATCTATATTACGCCAGCCTCATTAGAAATTATGTTACAAATAAATACACCAGAATGACTTAAATATTAAAAATAGATTATGAATTTATGAATGGTAATAGGAAAAAATAATAAAAATGATAGATTGCACATTAAATGCAGAAAAAAAATGTTAAATAGTTTATGGATGATGAGTAATGGATACTGATAATAGTGGTGTGGATAATTGTTTTTCCCACTAAATCATAATATCTATATTACGCCAGCCTCATTAGAAATTATGTTACAAATAAATACACCAGAATGACTTAAATATTAAAAATAGATTATGAATTTATGAATGGTAATAGGAAAAAATAATAAAAATGATAGATTGCACATTAAATGCAGAAAAAAAATGTTAAATAGTTTATGGATGATGAGTAATGGATACTGATAATACAAACTGGCGAATATGTGCAGTAATATTGACACTATGTCATGCAATCCCTCAGTTATTTGATTTTCTCGTAGAAGTCCTGCTTAAAATAAGTAATGACGTCACTTGAAATACGAATTATCATAATCCACTTCTCCACGATGGTACAGCTCTAAAATAAGGAATCAATAATTATCTAGCATTACTATCATGTTATCAGGAGTAGTCAAATGGAACTTTTGTTCACTTTAGCATAATTATAATAATTTTCTCATCTTTATAATTTCATATTATAAGATTATCAGTATTGATGTTCTTTTGTTAATGTTAGTACACTGATTTACACAAAACTGTAGTACAAATGACTTTAATGCTTATGTCAATAATCTCTTCTTACACCCTTGATAGTAAACAGAAAAAGGACAAGAGCAAAAATAATGGAAGCATCATAATAGTAAGAAGGTTTGTCATGACTACTCTGTATTCTGTTATCCAGTAGGCAATACATTCATGTCATTAGAACATTCATGAGTTCTCATTGGTGTAACATTTTTTCACATCACAAAAAAACAAAAAAGTAGTTAAAAATGTAATTACAAAATTCAAAGTTAAGTTTCTGATTTTAAGTATAGTCTAGTATGTCAATTGATGTAAAATTAAGAATGTTTATCCATCAGTATTATCAAAATGAGAATACACAGTTGCACTAATCATGGAGTAAAGAATCTGATTCAAACCATGGAGGTATAAAATATTATTTTATACCTCCATGTTCAAACCATACTTCCCTACTTCCACAATCGGACCTACATCAGAGTTGGTGAAAATTGGTTTTTAAGATATTGTAGGTTGGTTTTGTGGAAGTTGCTTATATTGTTAATTTTCTGGTGTGTAATTTTTTTTCTTCTTGTTTTGTTTTGTATGATTTGTATAATGGATGTACTATGCGAAATAAAGAAATCCATGAATGAATAAATCATTCAATCACAACCTTTTCTTAGTGCACTTGCTTTAAAATGTATAGCAATTAAAATATGATGTAACAACCTGTGAGGTATGTGAAGGACCTGTGCATTGCCTGATGGTCCAGAATCCTTGGTACGCTCCTTCCATCCCTTAGTCATGCGGTAGAGACGTGTGGGATCCCTTTCAACATTAACTGCAACCTTAAAGCAAGGAAATAGGAGTAATCAGATTATTGATAGATTTACAACAAGTCTCAAGTTATTGTTTTTTACAGCACTACCAGCAGGCTTTTAAATTCCAGCTCAAGTATCAGAATAAGATGCTATGTATGTCAAAATATAAGCTGCATCAATATGATAATTTATTAATAGCATGTTGCAAAATATGTAAATTACTTACTGTTTCTTTTAACCTATGTAACCTCTCCTCTTTTTCTTTGGCTGCTATCTGTTTTTGTTTATCCTTAATTATTTTCTTGTTAATGTTATCTTGGTCACGTTCTTGAAATCGTTGTATCTCTAACTGACCAAAACGTCTCTTTTCAGCTTGTTCCCTTTCTTTTTGTAATTCATTTTCAACATTCTGTTGTTCTTCCATTTCGCGTTTACTTTGAATATAAGATTCCACCTTAGATCTTACTTGAATCTATAAGTAAGTCACAAGATATTATGTAATTCCACTAAATTTTCAATTTTTTATAATTATGATTAATAACTGTGTGAATAAATTACCCTCAATTTCTTTGCTGCAGAACCAAGACAAATCGATTTAATAAAGGTTGTTAAATGGCAGTGCGAAAAAAATGGTTAAAAATACCCATTGCGGGATAGGACGCCATTTGACAGTTATAGCTGTGCATTTTTTAGCTGCAACATGGTTATTTCATTGACTGCTATTGAGCTTATCTTAAGCCAACCGAATTGACTTTCTATGCGCATTTCACTTTGGCCAACAATATCCATTGACTACCACCCATTCATTTGAACGGTTATTTGGGAGCAAAAATTAGCAGAAATGCAATCAATATAAAAATTATATTTGACATTTTTCTTTAAATAAACGGTATGCAGCAGAAACAGACCCAATAATAAGATGCTGAACTTTATGTAACCAAGAAAGTCAATATTATTGATTTGGTGAACATACTGTATTCTAGAACTGGTCTTATACAGTATATGAAGTATACACTGTTGCACTATTGTGACCTTTTAAAAAATTACCAGTAACACCACATAAAGATCATATTTTTTTAAAAGGTTGAGATTGAGTAATAAAGCTACAGTCAACAAAAAGGAAAAAGTACATTGTGCTTCATGAAATCTGTCTTATTATGTATGTGTCCTGTCATTGCCATGTTTTTATTGTTATACAGTATATAGTAGTTCTTTATATAAATATGTTTGTGTTTGTATATAAGTACAGTCACATTACCGAGCATTGCTGTTTTGGTTTTTTGAAAATAAATGTAAATAAGTGGATTAGTCTAGGTTTTAGACTCTGTACTAAGAAGATAAATAATTTTGGCACATTTTAGATAAAAATTTAAAAGCGAACTGATGGAGTAAAACATAAAAAATAAAATAACTAGACTTAGGGCAAGTCTATAAGCACATAATCAAAACAGAAAAGTAAAGTATATTTACAATAAAGACAATAAATGACATACAGTAGGCCTACTTGAGTGGGAGAAAACAGTCAAAAGGAAGCGGAAAGGGCAGAAGGATATCTAAATTAGTCTTGAAAATTCTAAACCGTTTTGGGTGTCACAAAGGAGGGGTTCTACAATAGTAAATAACATTTAAATAACGTTTTAATTTTATCATTGTTATTTTGTCAAAAAAACTGCTTTAGAATCTGCATATGCCACCAAGTCTTGGTGGCATATGCAGATTCTAAAGTATGTAATTACCATGCACTGTTAATAAGAACAATTATTGGTTGAAATAGTAAACAACTAAAAACAATTTTTGAGATTGGGACAACTTGTTATAAGAACAAAAAAGTAGTCTAGTCATATCATGCTTGTCTGTTCAGTTTATATATTATAATAAAATATGAACATTTAACCCTAGGAATGTACTGGTGGTTTATAATGGAGAAAAAAAGAAGAGGGTTGTATTACCATACCGTACTGTAACTGCTTAAGGGCCTGTTTCTGCTAAAAACTGTTAATTTAAAAAAATATAACTTTTTATATCTGTCGATCGAAACATGCAAATGCAAGGTGGCCAAATGTTTAAGATTCTACAGTTACTATAGACCCACGTCATTGCAGTATATTAAATAAATGTTTGTTTGCATTGCAGCAAAGAGGTGGGTGTTTTTAACTGTTGTGAGAATACATTTCAAACAGTTATTGAAAAAGTATCCTGTTTCTGCTGCTGCCAAGAAATTATGGTTAAATTTGGTTATAATTAATCCTTATTTTTCACAGCAGAAACTGCAGGTCCATTGTTTTGTTTAGGAAATGTCTACACACACAAGGGACATTAGTAATACAATTGTTTCAGAGCATGTGACCTTCAGCTTTCCTTAGGACTACTTTTCCCCAAGGCATGGAAGCTGTCAGGATTATTATGAGATAACATATGGGATGTGTTCCTGCCTGCATGCTGCAAAATCAATGGGTCATCATTGATGAAAATGTCATCATTACATTACCAAATTAAAACAAACATAGTCTATTTACATATATACATATTTACAGGCATTCTACTGAATATTATCTATAAATTAATTTAGTTTGTGTTTCTCTTCTAAAATGTGTAATTCACAGGTTTCATATCAGAATACTGTCAATATTTTGAGAACATTACCTAACTGATCAGAAAATGGAGGTTATAATTTATTTATGTCATGTGACCAATGTTGACAATACACTGTATGATTTCTATGGCAAAGCTGATTGACTAAACAAGATAAAAACATGGTTGTTGATGTGATTATCACAGTTCAATAGTTTGATTGACCAAAATATAAATTACATTTTGTGACGCTCAGATTTTATAGTTTGTAGTAAAATCCATGATTCAATAACTATTACGGTATTTGTATTCATTCTGTTTTAATGCGTTAATCATGTAACCTTTAAATAGTTTGTTATTTGCTATTAACAGTTTGATATCATATATTTAATTAATTTTTTCGACATTATTGTTATTGTTGTATTTTTTATATTGAAGGATGCACCTTTGTATTATTAATTATTAAGTGTGGCAACGATGTAACAATGTAAATCCAAATAAATAAACATGGTATTAATAATACAGTAATATAAAAAACCTCTGCAATAATAAACACAACTCATCTGCTGAAGCCACAAAGTACAAGTTACATACATAATGATTACATACAGTATTTGCGAATGCTGCAATAATGTTCACGTTTTATTGTATTTATATGCCAAGTTGCAATTCTTCTTGGATGTATTTAACTCCATTTCCATACATCCTAATTAGGCAGGATGTCTCTGTCTGATATTTTGACTATTTTCCTTCACTCAATGTATGTTTTCAATTATGCATCATTGATGATGAAGAGATTGTACCTAGTTGACCTTGCCATTTACTTGGCAGTGTGTAAATTGTATAGCAATGACATCATTGTTGACCATTCAGAGAGTAGAGGGTTGTAATTGGTAAATGAGAAGGTTGTAATTGGTAAATGAGAAGTGTGTAATTGAGAAGGTTAACTTATAATCATGGCAGAATTATCAAAGACCGTGTTCGTACGGCGATTGAAATACACGTTTATTTGGTTTTTACCCTTGGGGTAAAACCCACTCCATGGTATACTATATAATAAAACAGGTTATATTATAATATGATATTAACCAATTCTTTTAAGCTAAACAAAATATAAAATCAATAAATTATTACTAAGATAAATAGATGGAAATTAATATTAATTAAATACCTGCATGAAATTAATAAAAAAAAAAGTATATGACCAAGAATAGGAAAACTATACGCATGTACCTGTCTCAAGCGTTCTTTTTCCTTTTCTTTATCCCTCTTCATTTCCTGTTGCAGTTTTGTCTCTTCTTCCACAGCTTTTTCTAATTCCTTTTGAGCCTAAATTTAGAAAAATATACATGAATACAGACAATACAATGTTAAATCATTGTGTGCATGTGGTTGGGATGTTCTTCCTCACTATATTTGGTGGTTCCTAGGCCGCAATGCACAACACCACATCAATGCATGGGTGCAGGTCAAGTCGGCCCTAAACCGTCTCGGCCAAAGTCAAGTCGGCCCCACGTCAACTCGGCCTCAAGTCAACTCGGCCTCAAGTCAACTCGGCCTCACGTCAACTCGGCCAAAAACTAATCGGTTAACTCGGCCACAATAAAGTATGGAACGCAAAAAGTGCTTAATATTATTATGATTCTTACTATCCACGCTTTAAAAAAAATAAAGAAATAAAAAAAATAATATAATTAAATAATATATAAAAAAATGAACTCATTGCCGATATGAATATAAGTACCTGCATGTTATAAAAACACGTGCAGGTACCGCATTTTAGTAAATCGAAGACAACATTTGGCCATAGAAAAAATGATCGTACATATCGTTTTTGTCCATGATTTGCGTTTTTAAAAAAGGGGAATCCCCCGGTCAGTGAAAACACGTAGCAGTTGTAGATCGAAAAAGCTGCCAAAGGCGCAGGGAGGCGCGCGCAGCTACGAATTGTTTTCAATTGTGCAATTTGAAATTTTATTAAACGTAAATAAAGGAAAGTTGGTGAAATCATTCCTATTTTTTTTGCTAAATATATTATTGTCTAAATATTAATATTCATTAAAAGTCAGAATTATTTATAGTTAAAAAATTGTGAAGAAATATTATTCTATCAATCCCCTTCATTTGCACTTTTTGCGTTCCATACTTTAACGGGGCCGAGTTGACCGATTATTTTTTGACCGAGTTGACGTGAGGCCGAGTTGACTTGAGGCCGAGTTGACTTGAGGCCGACTTGACTTGGGGCCGACTTGACTTGGGGCCGACTTGACTTTGGCCGAGACGGTTTAGGGCCGACTTGGATCGAAATCCAATGCATAGGTCAAATCAATAGCTCCCTATTACATGTCCAAGGCATTTGGCAAACTGGATTCAGCAAATTGGTTGGGTATATTAGTAGTGAAACAAAATATTTTGACTGTTATAAGAAAATACAGAATTTTCCTACCTTCCAGGCATTTAGTCGCCTTTGTTTTTCTCTACGTTCTTCTTCAACCTTTTTCAATCTAACTTGCTCCTTTTTTGCCTTCTCTTCTATGCTTTCCACATCATCCTCAAGTGTTAACATTTCATCTCGTTTTAACTGAAAATAAACGTGTAAAACGATAAAAATTATCTGGATACAAGATACACGTAGATTATGCAGATAAATAAATAATAACTTCACGTCCACTCTCACCAAATTGTTTAGCCACATGATTTATTACTTTGACATACTATTACTATGTAAGAAAAATGTTAAGGTGTAGTGATGTAGGCATTTTACAGTAAAAATTATAGTGTTAAGGAATCATAACTTTTAATTTGTAAAGAAAAGAGTAACTTGTCCTCCAAAAATATGCAATTATATTTTTGTTGGTTATGCTTCACTAATCAGCATTGTTTATCATTTATCAAAAATGTCTTCTGTACAGTGAAGAAGGTGTATTCACTGATTTTCGTGTAGGAAAATTATAGGCCTACTGTAGATAAAGGTTTAGAGTGCCTTCTAGTCATTATACCTGCTTTTGTGATCTCCATTTTTCTATAGCCTGCTTTTTCTCCTCTAATAATTTGTTGTACTGCTGATACCAAGTTTCATGCTGTACTATATCTGTAATGGATCGTATAGGTAACTCATTTACTGCAACATCCATGAATGCTGATTTTCCCTGTAAAATAATTTAGGTTTTTGGGGGATTGACTTTAGAAAATAGTGCAAAACAAAAGGTACAATTCTGTAGATTATTAACAGTATTAATGATTATAAAATATCAAGTAATTCTACAGCAGTAAACATCTATAAATGTAATGCTGTATCAATGTGAACACTAGTAGTCTAATTTAATGGTAGGAAGGTACTTTAAAAGATTCCAGATTTGAATCTCGATTGGGACAAGTTTGAATCTCAATTGAGATAGCTTATATATAATTAATTTTCAATATATCACAGGGTGGTTGGAATTATTTATATACTGTACATACATAAATTAACTTTGATTGGAATTAAACCCACAATAGTGATTAATTATTTAAACAATATTTAAGACACAATTAAATACACCAAAACAAATGCATACACGTCCACATCCTCCTCCAAACACACACAGATTAATATATAACAAATACTATGAAGAATAAAATAGCATTCACATTAAAAATAGTTGGTAACAGCTAGTAGTAATAGCCTGAGGCTCATTATGAAGAGTTTTAACACTAGTAGCAACATACCTTAATATAAGGGTATGTTCAGACTCGCGGAGTTACGGTGGAGTTATGTAAGCGGCATACATATTTTTGTGTCTGAACCATGCCGCGGATTAGCGTTAGGAAGCTGTTACGCGGTGCCAGTGGCGTTAATAAGCAGGAGAGGGTAGATTTCATAACGCTAATCCAGTGATGCATCGGTGATTTTAACCTTAAACAATGAAAATACACAACCACGATTTGCAGACAACAACTACATACTCGTACCCTATGATACGACAGCGAAATAGCTATGTCAAATGTATTTTCAAACAGTAAAGTTGGCGTCAGTAATGATATATTCATAAATTAAATCAATTATTTGAATTAAAATGCTATTCTACAAGTAGTAAGAACAAATCATTGAAGGTAAACATATAAATAAAAATTTGAAAAAAAACCAATGTAAACGATGTAAACTTTCATGCATTGTCATGAATGTATATATATAGTTCTATCAGATAAACAGTGGGGGTGGTTGGGTTCGAAATCTGTTGAACAATAACTTGGCCACGGTTTCTATTGTTACTATATTCTGTACAGAGATAAAGTTGGCAGAAACAAATACAAATTCATACATCATTGAAAATATACTACGGTATGAATTTATTAAGACATTTTATTAACCCACTGTATTCTTTATGCTGAAACATACATTTTAATATTTATGTATATTATATGAACAGCATAAAAAGTATTGAATAGATGGCAAAGCATATAGAATTTTACACATTTTAACACTGGCATTGTACTATTATAGCATTGCATGAACTAATGGAATGCTAATGACATTGCCTACTACACAAGCAACACAAAGCATAATTGCAAATGTGATCAAGTAAAAAAAAGTGGATTTTTTATTGACAGATAATTTAATCAATAGTGCTTAGATTAGAATAGTAACATAATCTTACCATCACATAACCAACTTACTTTGAAAGTACTACGAATTTTAAGAAATGTTTGATGATCATATTCATCCCATCCTCCTCGATTACCTCCATTTTGTTGGAGAAATTTCTACATATTAAATGAAAGATAAATATCAAAGGCATGCAATGTTGAATTGTTCAAATGGTGAGTCGCTATACCGTATTTATTTGAATAAATGCCTACCTCCAATAAACACCCATCCTAGAACATCTGAATAAATGCTCACCTTGAATAAATTCCCCAGGGCCTTTATTTATTTCCTCTAATAAACACCCCATAACACACAATATTGTATTAGAACACAGTTGTACATTAGTAGAATTCATTGATTGACATGATATAGAACTTACCAAGCAATTTTATAAAGATTTTAATGTATCTTATAAACTTCCCGATATTAATTATGTTGTATTTTTCATATCTAGGGGGTATTTATTTGATCATATATTACCATATTACACCTAAAAAAACGCCTCCCACGAAATAAAAGAACAAACGAGATAAAACAAGTATTTCTAGCCCTGGTTAATAAACAAATATCAACCTCAAATGTTATGACTTCTAGGGGGTAGTTCTGAGCAGTAGTAGTAGTGGACGACCTCTGTTTATGTTTAGCTGAAATGCTAGGTTTTGTCTTTGCAATTGGTACACTTGTTATTTTTGACCAGGCTTCAAATCTCTTCTCAAGTGCTATTACTTCCTGGCAACAAATCTTCTCATCCCGAATCAGTTCTTCATAACTGGTGAATTAATGAATGGAGAATTGCAGATTTATAGAGTTAGTTTTAAAATATTATCATTAAGAGTTACCAATCTGGGAGATCCTATTGTGTGACAGATTCCACTTGTTGGAGGAAGTGTATAGACTCTTGTGGGGTGGACACATTTGGCACTCTTTGATGGTTTCATAATATTATTTTATTGACAATATCAATTAAAATTGCAGCATCGTTTTCACCCATCCATCTGCGCGCACACGACTTACTAGAGAAAAGGCCGGTCTACACAACAACGCATTTTTCAGTAAAATCATTTTCAAAATGAGGGACCATCCTGCACGATATAAATAAGACAGTTGGTAAATATGATTCATCAAAATATAGGCTCCTTATTCAACGAATATAAACATACTAATTTCATTGTGTCTAGTAAAACTGTACTTTACTTAAATTTTATACTGAACTGAACAAGATAAATAATTACTCAAATGGCATCAAAGATACATAATTAGCCTGCATAATATTATTAATTATTAAGTAACACTAACTGTACACAGACATGACATTATCAATTAATTAATAAATCCCCTCCGCTGTTATTGTTAAAAAGGATGCATTTTCATGTTACATCACTAGATTAGAAATGTGCGAATTAGTGGCTAGATCTTAATGACCGATACAAACCAATAAAATAAGCTATAAGTTTAAAGAAAAGAAAAGTTGGCATGATATTGATCTAAATTATATAAGGAATAAGCGACTCACTTGCTATTATTTTTTCTGATCGATTTTTTCTGTAGTTTTTCAAAAACGAGTAAATAATGATGTACTTTCATAACATAACCACGATGTGCAGGACAATTGAAATACCACTAATTTTTTTAGCTGTAATTAATGCTGCCACGTTAAATATTTCAGAGTTCCGGTTAAAAAAGGTCCTAACAAAAAACCCTTAGATTAGCTTAAAATATTCTATTCCTATTGATTGAGGAAAATCGAAATACTGTCACAAAAACATCTTGAGATTTATCTTCAATACGGGCAGAATGACAAGTATTTAATTCATTGTTATTTTTACTTACACTGTTTTCTGGTTTTCTTTGAAAGTGTTCATGTGAATCTCAATGTCTTCCATCATAATTTTTAGTTTTTCAACAACTAAAAATAGTATAAACAATTGTATATTAAAAGGAGGTTGTCATAGTATATGAAAAAACCATTTTGTAAAAATTTGCAAGGATGTTGATCAAATTAACTTGGGTGAATACAAAAAAAAAAAGAATTTTAGGGCTAGGTTTATGTGAAAGGAATGTTCCTATTGGCATTAGTTATACATTTTAAACAGAAAGCAAGGGAAAAAACCTAGCCTAATAAGTAACAGGCAATTAGCACCATCTATCACTAGTGTTAACATTACAGTATATCGAATTACTGTATGTGAAATGCTTCACCCATATATGAATGTGTGTGTGCGTGTACATACATATTATGTATTGTTTATTTCATGTTTTTCTTTGCGATAATATATTTTTTGTCTTTTTTTGCCAATATTGTAACAATGTAAATATTTATATATTTTTGAATAAATGTGGATGATGATGATGATGACTTGGAAATGAGGAGGATGAAATGAAGAAAATAAAATAAATATTTTTGGGAATCTCATATAAACTAAATTTAATGAACAATAAAAAAAGGTGGTCATGATTCATAATAAAAAAAAAAGAAGTTATAGTCAACTCTAAATTGAACTTCCTCAACAGGATATTCTCCAAAAAGCATAATTTTCTTAATCCATACATTATATTAGGCAGTTTTCGACAGAATATGTACCCTTTATTGGATAATTTCACCATTAAATAATACGATAGTATGCATATGAGCATTAATAATAGGCTCTATTATAATAGAGTTATCAATAACTATAACATACAATTTCTTATTGATTTTGATTCTCTGGTTAGATGCAACATACATTCTCTGCAAAATGTACTATTTGTATAGAAAATCATAACCCGATGGAAGACTTTTTATAAAAGTGCATTGGTAAGGTGATTTGGAGCTGAATTATTCTTTTTTACAGATTTATTTTTAATAAAAAGTATTCTTATGCTCTTAATTCTGCAATATTATTAATGAATTCATACATGTATGATCGTAATGTTTCAATATCCCTTTCTTTGATGATAATTAAAATAAAGTTTTTGTAATTGTATGGCTTCGCATAAATTAAACTTTAGGCATAAGCACATCAATTTGTTACCATTATGCAGAATTTGCACATAGTATAAAAGTTTAAATGTTCTGTCAAAAACTCTCCGTTATTTAAAACATTCTGATGAATGAAAACTTTGGAAAACAAGATATTTTTGGGAAATCTCCAGTCCGGGGTGTCTGATTGTTTTGAACTTACATTCAGGAGATGGTTTAACATTCTGTAACTCCTTTTGAAAACGACCTACAGCTCCTCTCATTCTATCCAGGTGTTGCTTCAATTTGATTTCTTTAAAAACAAAAATTAAATGAAAACATACTGTGCAAGAAATGTGATCATCAAACAAGGTTTTTGAAAGTAATATAGCAAATGTATTTTTAATAGTATAATAAGATGAAATGCTCTATTAAAACTTAAATTACACCTAAAGACAACCTTAAGACACCAAAATCTATTATTGTGTTATAGGCTAATTCTAAAAAATATTTAATTTCTTTATAGAGTATCATGGTGCTGACGTCACAACGGTAGGTGGCGCTGCGTGGTTGCTAGCGCAACCAAAAATACGTTCAGCCTGCCTGAGTGACTCCAAGATCACCAATGGTTTGGAATAGGCTTATTGAAGTAGTCATTTTAAAACTTAATAACAAACAAACTAAAATTTCAAAAGATCACTAAAAATAGTAAATATTTGTTTTTAATAATCTATTTATTCTTCAACTACAGTTTAAGTTAAAAAAAATCAAGCTAAGATACATAATTTGATAGAAATACAGATCTTTACTGTTTATCAACATCGTAGTGCTGAACGCATTTTTTAGTTGTCTAGCAACCATGCAGCGCCATCTATCGTTGTGACGTAGCATCGTGATGTCGTACTGCTGTTTGCTTCTATTTTTTATTGATTTATTGTCTCAATTGTTCACTTGTTAATTATATTATATTAGTTCGGATAAGGGTCTTATAAGTGACAAGAATAATTTATTCTTCTAGTATACATCCTCAGTATCATATTGAAATAAAAATAACCATCGGGGAAAAAAAATTAGGCACTTTTATATTATAGGCTTTATTACAAAATATGATGAAATGGAAACAAAATTAGGATTAATATATTATAACACTATTATGAGATACATCTCATTAATTAGTCCTTCCTGTTTACATAAATAAAAGCCACTTGCTGATAGGCTATCCTTTTCTTTAACCTCCCCACGACCTGAATGTGTGAGGTTCGAAGATTGCTATTTCAAAGAAGAATTTTCATTCTAATATTATAGCTAAACACATCAGGTGAATTTGAGGGTTGCCCAGCATGAATGGCTCCATGGATTAGGAGCAGATATAGCACCCAACACCTCAGCTATTATAAAAGCCATTGCTGCTAAACAAATTGGCTCACATGGGCTCAAAGTATCAAGTCTTTCTATTCATAGATTTTATGCCTAGACATCATATTACTGTAAGTCTCTGGTAAAACCATGGAACTATAATATAAGTAAAACCTTTAGATTATTAGACTATACTTTCTTATCCACTACTGGTAGGGAGGAATTTTAATGAATATTTAATTAATTTATTGAGCTTAAGGTCCTATAGGATGCAACCCAAGGAAGATTGCACAACAACATTGCAAGTTATTTGATTAATCTCAATTGCTTCAGTTTGGATGATCCAGCGCTTGTGATTGGCCAAATGACTTGTACTGTGTATAGGTCATTGCATTTATTCCATAATTCTGTAAAGAGAGCATCTAATTAGGGTAAACAGCAAAGCTGAAAATATTACTTTTTTGATTCATGTAAAATATTTGTTCTTCTTTCCCCAATATAAAAGGTTTTATTATTAATTAAGTACATTACTAAATTTGTATTAATAATGTCATCGATCATCTACCATCAGCATCGATATACCCTGAAGAGACAGAAAGTCAGCTACCTCAGGAAATTGGTCCAGATTTTAAATAAGCATCATTGTTGAAAAATATGATTTTTGTCAACAAGCATGTACTGATAGTTGTTTCCCTCTTTTATATTATTAATGATGAATCTTTATATGCCTTTTTTGTTTAATGTTCAAAAGGTACTGTACTGTACTCACAAAACAGTGTATCGGTCGGTCGGTTGGTCTGTCGGTCGGCCAGTCGGTAAACACTAACTCAAATTTGCGCACACGACTGCAGCCATGTATATGGCCTTGCAAGTATTTCATGTTTTAATTTTCTATTGCGTATTGAATTGATGTGTTTTAATGTCCAATGATTTTTTTTTACAACCCATATATTTTTGCTTTTTGATTGATTTTTCATATCGAAATTGGACTTGATTTAAAAATAAAATATAGTCTTTAATGTGTAATTGTGTAAATAAAAATGATAAAAGAACTTGTTTAAGAGTTTCTTTACATTTTTTGGTAAAACTTATTATTATCATCGCCTTTAAAGATAAGTATTAAAATAAAAAGAAGATTACGAATCCTAAAAATATTTTTGGATCTATCAATATGATTGCAGGAGAGACATGTTTTAACAAAATAGTCACCACCAAAAATGTGTTGATCAGTTTCCTTCAGGGGAAATCAGGTCAGGCAGAGCTGTTCCTTGTACATGTTGCAATGCATGGTAATATTAGATGTTTTGACCTTTCATGTCCTGTTACTAATTAAGGTCCTGTTTCTACTGTGAAAAAATAAACATGAAAAAATTACCCACATTTTCTAATAGCAGAAACACAAAACATTGTCAATATCTGTTAAATAGCAGAATGAAAACAACGGTGTTAAAACGACGCTATTTAACTGGTTACCCAGGACTGGTTATCACTTGGAAACTTTTAGGTGCAATGCAAAATAAAGGTTATTTGATTGACCTTGATTCAACTACACTGTAGCAAAATTTGATTGATCGCCAGTGTAATGCTAACGATTTCAGTTGGCAACAAATTGAGCAGAAATGCATTCGATATTAACATTACATTTTAATTATACTGTATTTCGAATTAAACAGTTTATTCGGTGAAACGCAGCAGAAACAGAACCTATGGGCCTGTATGCTGCAAATACATAACAATTAATAACTGCATGAATATATAGAAGAAACAGGCTCTAAGAACCTGACCTCTTTAAATGTATTGTGTTTAGTTGACATTCAAGCCAAGTTAGTTCTGAATCTTAGCTGGTAGCAATATCCATGGTATCTCACAAGTAAATATGTTAATGTTTAGCATCCCTGACCATAGTGAAATGTGTTCAAATATGAACTCTCCTTTACGATAATTTCCAGTAGGTAAGTAATACCATACTGTATTACATACAGTTTTTTCATGCTATTTGGTTTATTCTCATAACTACTGTTTTAGAAACAAATCAAGTATAACCCCAAAAAAGTATTGTCCCCCAAAATCATGAAAAATAAAGATTTTTAAAATCAGACTTTGAATAGGCCATTTTGCAGTTTTAATGAAGTTGTTCACTTCCATAAGAAAAAAAAACGGGGGAAAAAATTATTTCACCTATAAAAAGACAAAATAAACAGTTAAATTACCCAAAAACTCATTGTCTTCCAGACAATTTGACCATTTTTTTGCTTTAAATTACATTTTTCTCAGGTAAATAAATTTTTTTCAGACCCAATTTTTTGTGAGAGTGAATAACTATTATGTGACATTAAAATAACATATTCAACAAAAAAATTTAAAAAAAAATATTTTTTAGGGGGACAATATATCTTTAAGTGTTATTTTCCATAAAAAAGGTGGTTAGTGCGTAGCATGGAGTAATAGTAGAGGAAAATTGGAGCAAAAAAAAAATTGTACCGCAACCGGCAAATTAACAAGCTGAAACATGTATAAATATGTTCTATGACATATTGGGGTCATAAAAATGGATGATTTAATTTTTGGTTACCCTCATCTCCACGCTGCCTTTACAGAGAATCCTAACAGACCTGGGTTCGGAAATATGTATTCCAATGTTTCAGGTCTGTTAGGATTCTCTGTAAAGGATCCATATTGATGACAGCGTGGAAAGGATCAGATGAGGGTACCCAGGCTTAGGCCTAAGAGGTTAAAACAAAATCGCGAGCGGGAATGACATACGCCGCCAATAGTTTGACTTTTCAATTCAATTCAAACATTTCATTCAAAACATTTCATTCAAAACATTTCATTCAAAACATTTCATTCAAAACATTTCGTTCAAAACATTTCATTCAAAACATTTTATTCAAAACATTCAATTCAAAACATTTCATTCAAAACATTTCATTCAAAACATTCAATTCAAAGCATTCAATTCAAAACATTTCATTCATATATCGCGCCATTCAATTCATATCGATGCATTTCATTCACATATCACGTCATAAAATTCATATCATCAAAATGTTGCGTAAACGGAGTTCCATACTATATTGTTTAGTAGACTAAATTATCAATATTCAGAGGAATAAAATGTGTGCGTATTGTGGGTAACATATTAAACAAGACCTTTGACACAAGCATATCCACAGCTTAGCAAGACACAAGGAGGTGAAAGAACATCCAATATGGCTGTATAATACGATATGCCAGTGTCATTGCCCCTAGCATCCATCTCCGCAAGTAATTAATTGACATTGTATGGTTCAGTGCAATATCAATTACAGTAGCGTAATATTATATATCATATAACTATATTTATTAATAAATATATTATACCCTTGACATTAACAAAGGAATAATGTCCAATACTACATATAGTCAATACTACATACGGTAAAGATAATTTAAAATTCAATATCTTTTGCAAATTAATCCCACACTCAACTAAAGTCCTGATTTTTTATTAGGAGGTGTCATTTTTAGTTACCTCCGCCTTCTGTATGATATGTTGTAACCACCCTGTGTAGAGGCCGTTTTTATCTGAAACCAACAATTTTGCCACAATGTTCTATGACCCAACATATTGATTTTGAAGGGGAAGGGTCGAAGGTCAAGCTTACTGTACATCCACAAAAAAGTAATTTCTTATATTGACAACCTACAGACCACATTTAATTTTTATTTGATTCTTGCCTATGATCCATAATCTATGGCTAGTTAAATTTTAAAGGGAAAAAATAAAATGTCACAATCACAAATAACAAAAAATCACCCACTTAAGACAAAAAATCAATAAAAAACAAATTTAAAATTACTATATTAAAAAAAACTGCCATCACAGGGTGGGGGAGGGGGGGGGGTGCTATAAGCAGGATCAGAAGTAGTTTCAACAATCACCTTTGTCTTGGTTAGGAAACTTGCACAATTACTTGAGGGCAGCAGTCAATTCAACTGGATGAAAACATTTTATTTGTTAAAGGGGTAAACTAGTGGCCACATTTTCGAACTTTGATTGACTGTTGAATGACTGTACGATCTTTTCTGGAAAATTCTGATTATAAATCTGAAATTCCCTTGCCCACATGTCTTTGCAATGACTTTTATTTGCGAACTCTTATTGACTGTTCCGAAAAAAATGAATGACTGTACGACCTTTTCCGGAAAATTCTGATTACAAATCTAATATTCCATTGCCCACATGTCTTCGCAATGACTTTCCTTTGGAATCGAAATATTAGTAAAAGAAAAATCAAAAACATGATTTTCCAAAATATCTAAAACAGTGTATACCATTGGTGTATAGAAGGAGCATGTGGCTAGTGTGTTGGAAGTTGGATTTCTGATCGCTTGATTGGGAGTCCAATGCATGCCTGTTGCATTGGCTTTGTCTTAAGCAAGACACTTTACCCAGGTGTACATATGGGTACCTGGATACACTAGGTCAAAACACCAACTGCGCTGATTTCTGTCTGTAAACATTATGAGCGTACAGTATGTTTTCCTATGTGTTTGATCGATAAAAACTAACCGGGCGGTGTAATAATGCAAAAAGCGTCATTTGAACAACGAATTTGCGCTATATAAATGAATACATTATTAATATTATAATATGTGAGTTCTTGATATGAATGTCAAAAGCCTTTATAAAATGTATCATTAAAAATAAATGCACAATAAAATATATCTGCTGGTCAACTAACAAAAAAAAATGATTATGTTGCATTGGATTATATATTCATATTTCCATAGAAATGACTTACTCTCTGCTTTCCTCTCTGTGTTCAGTTTAAGTTCCATTTCTTCTAATGGGCAAAACTCTTTCCTGAAATCGTTTCGTTTGTTATATAATTGAGTGTTCTTCTCGCGATCTATTGCTGTAATCCTGTATTTAATTCAAGAAAATAATATAGGTTTCAATTTCTTTATTGAGCTTTCTAAACCAACTAAAAGTTCATTAGAGAAAGAAGGAATCACACAATTAGCTGTGGTTACTATATTCAATGTTTAATACTTCAATTTCAAACTTCATTCTTGGACATCTCTCTAAAAACTTTCGACCTTAAATATTTCTAGCTTTAAAAATCAATGTCTTACTTGTGTGTTAACTGTTCAAGTTCCTTGAGAACTTCAATTTTTTTGGTCTTATCCGATTTGGATTTGACGGCCCATGAGGTGCCCTTGTCTACAGACATATTCTAAAGAAAACAAGATTCAAGCAAGTAATGCACTTGTCAAATTTGTATGACCCCGGGAGAGGTGCGTCATTTACAAATAATTACTGACACTGGGGTACATAAAAAAACCTAGAAGGTACGTCACATCAATGAACAATTGTGTGTCAATGTCCGTCACTTTACCACTCAAAATATCATAAACAACATGGTCACAGTGCGTCAAAATGGGTGTGTCATGGTCACCTAAAGGCAAGTCACATTTAATTTATTACGCACCCATGCGTCATGGTACTCATAAGGTATGATGCACATCGGACAAATTACGCACCTCTCCCGGGGGTCGTATAGCCTAGGCCTAGTGGGTCAAACAATTGACAAGTGCATAGTAGGCTAGGCCTAGGCCTAATATTATATCACGATATTTTTTATAAACAAATTTTATCAAAAAAACACAAAGATATAAAAAAAAGAAAAAATACATAGGCCTACAAAGTAAATAACATTAATAACAATAATAATTACAAAAAGCACAAAACTATTTTTTTTAAAGTGGAGCTTTTTAATTGTGATAAATAAAAAGATGTGAGGTGAGTCGACTACTACTACTCCTATTCTAGGCCTAGCTAGGCTTGCCTAGTAGGCCTCTAGCTAGTAGGGCCTAGTCTAGCTAGAGGCCTCGCCTCTCCTAGCTAGGCCTACTAGGCCCTACTAGCTAGACCTAGCTAGTAGTAGGGCATAGGCCTATATAGGCCTAGGCCTAGGCTAGGCTAGCCTAGCTAGGCCTAACTAACTCCTAGGCCATTTAGTTTCTCTTTTAATCCATGTCTTATTAAACACTAGGATTAAGCCTTTTAATTTCTTTCTTTCAAGTCATAACCTGCCAAGGCATGATGTGTAAAAAATACAACAAAAAGTGTTTTTTACCTTCTTCGCGGACGTCGCCATTTTGCTCTTTTATCGCAGAAATTCTGAAATAATGTTTTTATAAAATATATTACCAATATATAAAATTATATTCTTTTCTTGTTTTATCTTCTAAAAATATTTATATGACTAAGTGTTATTTTATATTTAAATTATTTGTTTTTCTATTTGAATATCAACATTTATTTAAATCGTATTATAAAATACAATATAAATTCCATGGCAACGGCTTAGCAACGCTACGCACTGGGACGTTTTTAACCAGCATATAAAAACTCAAACAGAGTAGGCGCGCCTAGTCAGCAGAGCGGGAGAGAGAGAGAGAGCGGTAGCTTCTTGTCTAAAATTGAAATTGTTGAGAATGACCACTCTTAATGCTACTAGAACTATCAATAATTCTGATGGCAGGTGCCTTCTGGAGAATTGGGTAGAAGAGGTAAGATAATAGACAACAGATTACCGTTATTGAACTACTAGGCCTAGGCCTAGCGGCCGCTTTGTTGGTTGGTTGGCGGCCGCTTCGACCGTAATCCCTACCGTAATCTCTATCTAGCCTAGCTAGGCTAGATAGAGGCCTAGGTTAGGGTCATGGGCTAGGCCTAGCCTCCTTTACTTTAGGTAGGCTAGGGCCTAGGCTTATCAGATTGGCTTATCCTTGGGCCTACTAGGTTTAAAACTAGGCCTAGGCTAATAATACTAATAGCCTCGTAGTAAGTAGGAATAGGCTAGCCTAGCCTAGGCTATTCCTACTTACTACGAGGCTATTATTAGCCTAGTTTTAAACCTAGGCCCTAGGCCGCCTAGCTAGCCTAGGCCTAATTAGCTAGGCTACTAGCATACTAGGCCTAGGTCAATCTAAACTATAATAGATAGGCTAGGCCTAAAAGCCTAGCTAGCTAGCTGGGCCCTAGCCTAGCCTAGGCCTAACTAAGACTTAATTTAAAAACTCATTTATTAGAAAATTTTAGGATACAATTCCCAATGATCATCTTTTTTGAATTTGTGCTTGCCTATATAGGCTAGGCTAGGCTAAGTATATGGATAGGCCTAAATGTTTGCTTAGCCTAGGATATCGTAATATTATTATTATTATTTTTAACTAGGCCTAGGGCCTAGCCTAAATAAATTATTATCTATTTTTCTTATTTAAGAGATCCTGTAAAGATTTGGGGTATGAAGAAACTTCACATCAAGACAATGAAAAACCAACAACTGCAGCTTTTAAAGATGGGCACCCAGGAATCATGTCAATTAATACAAACGAAACTGAAAAATTAACAACTTGCAAAAACTCCTACCAAGAACCTCCAAAATCACAAGTTCGTACTAAAGGTAGGTCACACATTTGTTCCTCTAATTAACCTGTATTCTTTGATACCTTCCTTTTTTTGGCATATCTGAGCAATGCTGTTACTACTAGTACTACTTACTAAATATTAATGCTAATATTTTAATAATTAATATGTGTAGTCTTTGCTGTGGTTTTAGCGTTTGATTGTTTGTCATTTGAATGATAAAATATGCATTGATGTACTTGATAATGTCAACAGTTTATTATTAATAGCATTAGTAGCATTTTATGATGATAATTTAACAAAACCACAGTACAAGTTTTATGATTTTATAATCAGCCTGTAAAGTTATTGAATCTTAAGTTGTCAATCCGCTTATGCCTTATATAAAAAGAATGGTACTGTACTATATAGAAACTCATTCACTCACAACTCAGTGCATACAATACTTATAATAATGCTACCGTTGACTGATAATTCCTTGCACAATACCTGTACATATGGTTTAACTTATTTTTTAGTTTTTGATAATATATTCATCACTGTTTGATAGGGCGGAAACGTGAGCTTTTAGAGAAGGCACTGTTTGAACAAGTAGCACAAGAAGTAAACCAGGAATTCAATCCTCCTCCTCCAGATGTAGAATATGTTTCTATTACCAAAAAAGACTTTACCGTGGAAGGTTTTCAATCGAAGGAAATACAACCTCAATTTGAGCACAATGTAGAGACAGAACAGCCAGTAACATTTTGGAGTACACACAAAAATAAAATCCATGTAAGTGATACTTGTGCATTCAAACAAAATTAATTTCAGTAGTCCTGCTTAAAAATGTTCATAGCAAATAGACAATTTCAGCAATTTTTTTTATGCAAACTTGACATTGCATTGTCAAGTTTGCATAAAAAAAATTTCTGAAATTGTCTATGTTATAATTATAACCTATGAGCCTTCAAAATAAAAGGCCACCACACTGTCTTTTATGTTTGGGAAAAACCTCGGAAGACAGACATTTTTGCTATGTGGGGAATTGATTTATTCATAATTATTTATGTGTTTGCTGGGGTTTCCCATAATTAAGGAAATTTGAATTTAAGGAAAGGCTTCCTGAAATTCTTTTATTTATCACACATTTTATAATCTATCTATTTTTTGTAAATATTCTTGCTCTTTTAATTTTTAATTGCCAAAATGCTTGCAAAGAATTTGCCAAGGTGTGTAAATAATAGATGCCCATGCCTATCGATTTCTTAAAAATCAATATGATGATGTCACAAACGCTTATTGCAATCTTGAGTTACTGTACTGTATCATCAATAAGATATTCAACATTACCTCAGTTTATTAGCACTTCATTTATTCAACGTATTCCATATTAAACACATCAGCTACAAAAATATAATATTTACTACTACTATTCCTTTAATCTACACTCATACACCCAAGTCTCACTATTTATCTAGATTTCCTCGGCATCATAGGAAAATTCTGTAATAATACAGCATCACATGTGTGTCATATGTATCACCTAGTACTTTCATAGACCATAAACTATAAACCTACATGATACAGGTCATTGATAGACATGAGAGATGCTGTATTCAAGAATTTTCCTATGATACAGTGGAAATATTGTTTTATATGGAGATATAGCTCTGAGAATGTTGTGTAATATTGTACTGTATGTTATGTTACATGTGCACATCTATATTTCAAATGATAATAAACTGATTTTTTTATTTTTTATTAATTCACAGGGTGTTACCCAAGTTAAAACTGATACACCATTCAAGAAGAACACATCGTTTAGTAAACCAATATCAGAATACACCGATGAATCTCAGCCATATGACGCTGAACGATATCCATGGATGTGAGTGTCTGTCGTAGCAAGTGTAATAAATATATTTTAATGGATTTTTCTTCATAATAATTGTACACTAATAATACCACTATTTCTGTGAGGCATGAACATAATATTTTGATGATAAAATATAGTACATAATGGGGTGAAAATTGTTTTGTTTGAGTGGAGAACATATTTTATATCAATAAAATTATCAAAAACAATACAATTTGCCCATTTTTCATTGAAATGCCTATTTACTAATGTAATAAATATAACAGTAGGTTCGTGGTTCGGTATGACTTTCATTTACCATGCACTAAAAAAAGGTAACTCTGTCTTTACCATGCAGTGATATTCCAAACTGTAGGCCTATAGATGGATTTAAATAATTTATTGATTTATTTAAACTTCTTTGCAGTGTGGTCTATTGAAATTAACAATTATCCTAACACCCCTGCTGGCCAAATACGCCTTCCATAAATTGTCTAGCTTTATACGAAAATGCATATCAAAGAATAGAATTTGACCTGTACATGGTTTTTCACTCGACTAATTGTGTCCATTTATGAATTTATAATTACGTGCTGTTAAAAGGAATGAAACTGAACGCCATTTACTGGAGTCTCATTAACATTTTTAAATAATTTTTCAAAATTAGTTTCTAATAAAGTCTAGTTTTGCATAAATCCTGAACGTCAGATTTTCAGGGAGTAGTATGTGAATGTTTTTTTTTGCATTTGAAAATAATACATGTACCAAAAATAGTAATTTTAAAATTAATTTCATTGTCAATTTCTGAGATTTCAGTCTTAATTGTGTTCCTAAGTACAATACATCTGCTTCAGGAGGCAATAAAGATTACATTATGATTTTGGGGTAGGTCTTTTTGACTTTCCCCTTCCCCTCCCCACATCACTGAACTACTTTTTTTCATAGTTTAACTATTTTTATAATGTCATTGTATAATATTAATTATATAGTTGTTATGTGGAAATAAATAGAAATTGAGAAATTAATTAATGTCCAATGGATGATTTATTCTCATTTATGCAATTCGTATGTGTATTTTTTATTCATGAACAATTATTTATATGGAAATAAATAATAAACAAATGGAGTACTGTACTCAAGTAAACTCGATTATCTTAGATACCTGATGAGGCTATATTCTTTATACAATCAGCATATATTTATTTATTCATACACAATTATTATTTATTCATATGTACACTTCATCAATGTAAATTATACTTTATGTAGCTCTCATATGTAGATTTTGGAATAAATTTCACCATTATTTGGTTATTAATGTCTTCACTGTTGTGAATCGTGATGAATGCTTTTGTCATTGTTTGTAACTACTGTGGAGTAGCTTTGCATCAGGATGTTGAGTAATTGGTCAGATGTTTTGCCCTACTCTGACGTAATTTGTTGCGTATTTTTTCACAAGTATTACTTGCATATTTTTTCACAAGTCATAGTCATAGTCATATATACTTTATTGTCCATTTAAAAAAAACAGAAATGTGATTTGAAAACTGGCAAAATACAAAAATATAAAATACAATTTACAAAAACACACACAAAAAGTTAAGAGGCTAAAAATTGTTAAAATTAGATAAAAATTATCGGTTACATTTTACCTTTGTACTCTGGAGTTATATAAGTGTATAGCATTAGGTACAAACGAGCACCTAAACCGTTTTGTTTTGGTATTAAGTGCACGTAGTCTTATGCCAGAATTCATGAGAGCAAATTGTTTGTGAAGAGGATGTGTTTCATCATCAATGATACTTTTTACTTTTTTTAACACATTTTCTTTATACAAGGATTCAACATCAGGTAAGTGCTCTCCTACTAGTCTAATTGCTCTATTTCCTATTCGATTAAGTTTAATTTTATCTTTTTGCATTGTATTACCATAAAAACAAACATTACAAAAAAGTATTACACTGAGAATTACAGAGTTATAAAACAATTTAAGTATAGTTTTGTCAATTTGTAGGTACTTCATTTTTCTTAAAATAAACATCCTTTGGTTGGCTTTGCATGTGGCTTTATTTACATTATTTATCCAATTTAGCTTATTGTCAATTATACAACCCAGATATTTGTACTCATTTACTACTTCAATCTCATTTTCATTTATAATCAGAGGTTCTAAGGGTTCTTTAATTTTCCTAAAATCAATTTGCATTTCTTTTGTTTTCTTTATGTTTAGTTTCAGGTTGTTATTGCAGCACCAGTGATAAAAATCACATCCTAGTTGTCTATAGCTTGTTTCATCATTGCCAGTAATGTATCCAGTGATGACTGTGTCATCTGCATATTTTACTATACAACATTCATTTGAATTGGCTCTGAAACTGCTGGTGAACAGTGAAAACAACATTGGGGAGATAACAGACCCTTGTGGCGTGCCAATGCTAACAGTTCTTTTATCAGATAAAATACCGTTTAGTTTAACATACTGGAACCTTTTTGTTAAGAAATTATATATCCATGAAGTCAATGTGTCGTTTACGTTCATTTCTTTAAGTTTGCGTACTAATGAACCAGGTTCAACGGTATTAAAAGCACTAGAAAAATCTATATACAAACATCTTACATATGATTTAGGCACATCTAAATGTTGGTAAATATTATGTAAGTGGAAGAGCACAGCATCTTCAACACTTCTATTACTCTGATAGGCAAATTAGTATTCTCAATGTACTTAGAATGAAGTACAAATTACGTCAAAGTAGGGCAAAACATCTGACCAATGAATGCTTTTAATAAATAATATTGAATTTTCAGTAACATTTTAACATGTTGCCAAATCAGGAATACAAAATACACTCATTAACAAAGGAGACAGGAACAACCAATAATTGTTTTTTATGAGTTATTATTTATGAAAAATCACTTCAAAATCAAGGCATATTTAAGTTTTTACTTGCATTAATACGTTTTTTTAAGTCTGTAAATGCCATATACCATATATACCATTCTATTCTGTAGCCTACTTTAGAAATAATACAATATATGAAAAATTATTCTCTATACAAATGTTTTAATATTTTAGTTTTAAAATATATATTAATTTACTTTATTACCATCAATATTTAAAGTATCACTTAACTTTTGAATCTAATTATTTCATTACAGCAGTAAAATAAGTTGTTGTGTTAAAATCGACTCTAATGCAAATGTATACAAATAAAAGATGTCAAATTATATTCAGTGGTACAAATATTTGGAATATGGAATGTCTATTGATTGGGTATATGCAAATATTCATTTTAACACTTAATGAAGAAAAATGTGCTTGTTACATCCTGGTACCATTCAGTACCCAAATTGAAAGCATCTACAGTACAAAAATTCCATAAAATATGTCACAATACAGTATTTAGAAATTATTTATTTATGAATAAAATTAACATATGTTTATTACATATTATTACTGCAAGCCATTGAAATTCTGAAAAATTCTTTATCATTCCTTGTTATTACGATATACGTGTATTTTTATAATTAAAAAAAATATATTTTTAACCCGCATGTTTAATTATATATTCTATGTTGAAATATTTCCACCACCAAACAATTTACCATTATTCTATAAAACATTGGTACAAAAATCTTTACCTAGGTAACCTTTTAAATTTATTTTCAAGAAGTGCAAGGCAACACTTTTACATATAATTATAAAAATAAGAAATATGAATAATTCCACTTTATTATACACAGTCACATACTAATAATCTAATTAATACTACTAATTATTAATAACTAATAATAAATTAATTTGCATTATTAATAGTAAAAATTAATTATTTTGTTAGTAGTGTATGATGAATGAACTTTGATACATTAATTACACATAATTAATCAAAATTGTTATAAATTTGCACCATAATTTTGGTTAACAAAATATAATATTTGAAGAATTATAGTTAACTAATGCAAGTCATTTCGTTTACGAGACTATGACACAATACTGTATTAACATTCTCAAGACCCTTTATACTATCGTATTTATCATAAAATGTGATATCCAGGCAAATAAGCGATATTCTAGGTGGTTTAATATAATTTATTTTCTTTCAACAACTTTACTTCTTAGAAAAAAATGACCGAATACTGCCAGCGATAGATGTTCTTTTATCTTTATCAGCGGGCTTCTGTAAATGAAAAGAAACCAAAAATATATAAAAATACTAGAGATTGCGATAGTAAAAATTGGAGTGAAAAAATATTTTAATGAAAAAATTATAGAAAATGTTTATTATATAATGGTTGTAAGTACCTCTTTTACTTTTCTGACTTGAACAGGGGCAACTGGTTCCTGAAAAAGATGCATATAAAATACTGAACACAACTGTTAAAATAATGTCATACATTCGGTCATTTGGTTGGAAAATTTCTAACACTGTTTCCTACTGTACTTAGATAAAATATAGTATTTCTCTCATCCTGTTACCTGTACCGGCAATTTTTAAAAAGCTGTACATACAAAGTACAAAATTCATTCCTATATGAGAACGTATGTAGTTACTGTATCATGAATTAATTAGTCCCATATACTATCACTATGTTGTAAGATTACAGTAGCTAGCTATTATACTAGTGTTATTAATGTTGAAACACCATTGAGAAAAAACCAGTGTTAATTAATCCCTGTTTATACAGATCATTCACAGATGTCAACAGACAGCAGCAACTTTATAGACAAATAAAATAAATTGAAAATGTGATGATTATTATACAGTAGTGTGCAGTGAAGTTTCATACAGTATAATAATGAGTGATTAAAGTGGGTAGTTAATGATTGTGCAATTGAAATAAACTGAAAAAAATATAACTTTATATAGCTAATATGACATTGACACATTCAAACTACATAAATAACACCAAGAAATCATCATGTACTACTAATAATATGATTAAAAAAAGTGTTTGTGAAAACAAAGCTGGTTATTAAGGCCAAATGCACATTACCATGCACCATCACCCCTTCCCCCACTCTCCCCAAAGAAAGAACAAAACAACAAATCTGCTTATAATGTAAGTTAATTTAGCAAGCTCAAAAATGTCTCAGCAGCTAAGTCAAGTGAACCAAAATTATTATACAAAAATGAACTTGTTTTTAAAACAAATAAGCAGGCCATGATAACAAAAATTCTCTAAAAAAAAAAAAAAATGATGGTATTCAGAAGATACCTGTATGAATGAAATGCTGCAGAACCAAAAGCAACCTGTATGAATTAAATGCAGTTGCAAACCAAAAGCAAGCAGTTGTCAATTATTTTTGG
Organism: Antedon mediterranea; assembly: GCF_964355755.1. Classification (NCBI taxonomy): domain Eukaryota; kingdom Metazoa; phylum Echinodermata; class Crinoidea; order Comatulida; family Antedonidae; genus Antedon; species Antedon mediterranea. The sequence goes on from NC_092675.1 coordinate 24,496,668, forward strand.
CACCAGTCATTTTGGCCGCCGTTTATAGAACGCCTAAATTCATGACATGCCATTCTCATTACTTCATAGCTTTACTTACCAATCTTCTAATATGGCAGGGTAATAAATACATTCTCAACTCAACTTGGTGTTAGCCAAATGAAAATGATATTTGTCCTTTTTGGCGAATCATGAATTTGGGCGCTCCATACTTGGTGGGCAAAATGAACAGTGGCCGATATGCACTGTGACCAAGCAAGCATACCTTTTCCCCAATAAGACTAATGTAGGAGGCTCGACTTACAGCTGTTTCACCAGACGCATTTGTAGTTTTTTCCTTAGATGTGAGACGGTTTGGCGTTCTTCTTACACTGGCTGTATCACTGCTTGCACCTTCACCAGCCATAGCATTTCTTGGGGAGAGATAGTCTTCTTGGGGCTATGTGAGGAACAAGTTATTCTTGCTTTTGCCTTTCTTTTAAAAACTACTCCAAAAAGTAGTTGTATATAGGTTTCATTGTACATTATACAAATAAAAGATGTCAAATTCAGTGGTACGAATATTTGAAAACATAGAATATTTGATATTTGATATGTAAATATTCGTACCAAATAATAACATTTATTTATTTTGTATAACACTTTTATTCAATTCTTTCAACAACTGTGTTGTTTCACCCTGGTACAGTAAATGAATGTGCAAGACAATGACATAGAGTTTAATACAAATTTTATTTTATTTCTAAAATATAACGAGGGTGGTCCATTCAGTCGAAGCTGATCATTATCAATGCTTATAATTGATATATGGACAATACTTTAAACCTCTCTGCTCTAAGCCCATTTTAAATGCATATTCAGTACCACCATTTTAATGGGGCCATTAACAAATGAGAAAAAGGGTGGAAATGATTAGTCATAATAAAAAGAATAGAATTGAAATATCAATGCAAGAATCTATATGTGTCAGTTGATAGCAGGTGATGTGATTTTAATCTTTTGTAAAAAAAAAAGTGAGCTCATGATAAGGCCAGGCAAATTACAATATATGGTTCATATCAGCAACATCTTGGTGCAGGATTTTAGTAAACTTTCCTCTTCAGATTATAATCACATGCGCAAACACATTGACTCAAGGTCAACAGGTCATAGTAATTATAAGTATCCTGTTAGGCCAACACTTTTACTATGGATATATGAATACAAAAAGTCATTTTGTGAATAGAATGTAACATACTATCCGCTATTTTCATTTTTCCCGGTCAATCTCAGTTGTTTTATTATATTTCTTAAAAAAACAAGAACATTTTATGATAATTTCCAATGAAATCAGTTGATGAGAACCATATAATGTACTTCCCATGGCCTAAGATTAAAATAGGATTAATTAATCATTTCACCAACATTTTTATCATGACCATCATTTTTTTTTTAACGTTTGGAAAATTTGTAAAACTTACTGCAATTGGTTCAATTCCTTGGTAATCATCTGATTCCGATTCATTAATGATCAGCTCTGCATAATCAAAGTCATCAGATACCTGAATAAAAGTTACTATTCATTATCAAATTTCCATACAAAATTGTTAATACTAGGCCTATAGTTGTATGGGAAATTCTGTCTCAAGAACAAATATCTAAGTTTGAGACTCTCAAATTTGTTCAAGGTTGACTGGAGGATATTGATCAAACTATTTATTACATTATAATTATATACATACACTTTCAGTACTAGTGTAATGTGGTAAAGATTTATAAAACTATATGACATTTTGTTAAATTTATTATAAATTAATTAATTATAGTCTGAAATATTATATTGTAATGAAGAAAATACAGAAAAGCATACACCAATCCATTGCAGTATTGGTTACTATTAATGGGTTACTATTACAGTATTACTACGTAGTATTAATAGGTTACTATTATTTGGTTACTAAAAATACTGTATGTTGTTTACAAAAGTACAGATTACCATTACAGTATGGTTTACCATAGAGATATTATAGTTCACTATAATATCTCTATGGGTTTACTCAGTATGGTTTACTATTACAATCAATAAAGTCGGCTCTTGAAATGATGTTTAAATCTATAGTTCATAATATATATAAATAACAGTACAAATTTGTATTTATCTTAATTAAATCATCTCCAAATGTTCATATCTAAACCTTTTTATTCCCCAAATAGGCATCATTTCCCAGGGCCTTGCCACCTGACTCGTCAGGTTTAACCTTTTAACAGTAGGCCTATACCATTGATTGGTTGATTGATTTATCATTAAGAATATTAATAAAATGCATCTACATTAATGCTAATAGTACAAAATACACATGACAGCCACATGACCACTTCTACCTAAATCAATCGTTACAATCTAACTTAGTCACATGTCTATTACTAGGTTACAGTTTGGTACTGACTCCTACATATGTAATTATTAGAGTAATGTGTTATTAATTAATATTAATTAATACACACCTGTCCACATGCTTCAGTTAAGTAGTCAGAATAAGGAGATACTGGATTCTGTAAAACAAAATGCATTTCATTTGAATTAAAACATTTAAAATAATTTTTATCTAGATTTAGTATTAAGAGTATTAATTTATTTACAGACATTCAGAATTATAAGTTAACTAAATTTTCAATGAAAAAACAACTCAACATCCCCAATCAAAAGGACCAATCCAATACTGCGAAGTATTGTAAATCCACAAAGAAAGCCCTATTAAGCTCTGTCTACACTATCAAACTTTATGTGACAAAAAAGTTTGATGTGCCCAAATATGGTTGTGATATGCCCAAACATGGAAGTGATATGACATCATCATGTCCATATATGGGCACATCACATTTTTTTGTCACGTAAAGTTTGATAGTGTAGACAAGGCTTTACAAGCAAAATTAAGGTACAGATATATTATAACCTGTGTATCTTGCGATGTAATTAATTAACTATTTATTATAATAAATTATTTATCTGCTTTGTTAATGGAATTGTATTTGTATGTCTTTCTATAATCTAAAAAAGAAAAAATTGTTAACCATAATTGTTGTAACTTTTGGAATTTTCCTCTATTATATATGCATGCATTTCTTTAATCATGGACCATTTGTAAGAACATTATTTAAATGAAAATGTCATCCATGTAAAATAAGTTTATAAATAAATAAATAAATTATACAGTAGATGTGTACCAATACCTTTTGGTAGTATGCAACCATCTCATTTAGTGTTTTAAATACTGGTAGCTCCCCAACCACAACATACTTGCCATTGCGTAATTGATCAATCATAAAATGCTTAATTTTTGATGGTGTCCTAAAAGAAAAACATTTTTTCCTTATTAACATGTACACTGTAAAATCACTGCAACACTTCATGACGGAAATGTACATAGGTAGTCTAGCATACGATGACATACGATAGGTGTGTAGGCCTATATACAGGAACATATTTTTAATATTATAGTAGTGTAACCACTCACAATTATACAACAAACAAGAAATATGTACAACATTTACATAAAAAGAACTTATAATCAAAATATTCAAATTGAAATGTCAAATTGAACCTAAAGGAATTCATTCTCAAACCATGGAGGTATATACCTCCATGCTCAAACACACGCAATGTGAATACCACTAATTACATAATATTGCCTACCATTAAGAAGTTAATAGTGAGAAATACAGAAACAATGTTGATACTGAAATATATGATATAAATTTTTAATATTGTTTGGAATCTGGTATAATTCGACTCAAACCTTTTCTTAAGGCTACAAACTACATTGTGATCTGATTCATAAAACTGATACACAAAACTTACTTAATTGACATCGAATAACCAAAGCGACTTTCACTAACACGTATCAAGAAACATCCAATTGTTTTATTTTCCAGTAATTGCTCAGATGCTCTGAAAATGGAAAATCAATACATTTAAAACAATGAACCATCAGAGTAGTATTCGAAAATCATGTTCATCCAACAATACTGTGTATGTGTCTTTAGCCGAAAAGAGTAAGTGATTGCTACTGGCAGCGAAAGGTCTGTGGGTCCTCAGTTACAACCTCTACATTTGATATGTCCCTTTCAATTAAATGAGGCCAATATTTCATAAAGTGACAACTGAGTGAAGTGAATCTAATAATGTAATGACTCAATTAAATATTAGCGATGGTAGACAAAGAATGAATATTAAATCAAGCATACATTCCCAATAATGAATTTTTTTAATTACTGTACAGAATCTCAGTTATTCTGCTGTGATTTGACAAAGGGTAATAAATCTTACTTTACATATTACTTTATGGAAGTGATCATAATTGAAATAAATGAAATTATAAAAATAACCAAAAAATCAAGGGTCATAACTTTATGACTATGATGATAAGGACTTTACATTTAATAATGTCTTGATAATTTCACAAAACTTATTCTTATCTATTTTCCCTTTCACACCCATATGCTATACAGTGTATGATATAGTTGTTTTACAACAATTAGTAGATTGTGTTAGGAAAAAAAGAAAATTCAAAAATTGAATCTATTTTACAGTAGGCCTATATAAACTTTTACACATGCACAGTATATAAAGATAGGCCTACCCACCTCCTCGTAATGATACCATGAAACCAAGGCGCAAACTGTCCATCTGATGTCTGTCTAACTTGGTCTGTCTGTGTCTGTTGAAACCAACGTACAGATGCTGCCCGTGTTCCCTTTTCGCCAAACTTTCCAACCTCTTTTGTACGAATAAATTCATCTTCCAAAATGTCCTCTTGATCTGTATCACCCCCTGACTCATGGGCCTAAGTTAAAATATTTTTGGGTAAATTATGAGTGCTTGATCTATCACTAACTGGCTCAATAGTTAAAAGTGTCACCAGAATGGGTTACTCCTAACACCGTTCACTCTACCCCTAAAAAATGGCATTATTGATACTACAGAAAAGGTGCCTCCCTGAATGCAAAGGTCATACTAAATGGTTCAAACTACTCACTTCATCTCTATTCTCTGCTGTAGTAGATGCAGGAGCAAAGTTTACCGTTGGTGGTGGTGGTACATCAAGAATTTGAATGACTGGTGCTGGTTCATTCTTTTCATCAAAATAATCTGAGAAAAAGTGTATACAGCAAACCGGTCAACAAGAGTATTTTAGTATGCAAGTTACAAAGTGAAATGCTATGAACACATACTGTGTTACTATTTACGAATGTATATTAAAAGAAACCATATAACAAAATTGTTTTTTTTTTTAACTGGGAATTTTTCAAATGGTATTGAGGCTCAATAAGTTTTAATTTGTTTTATAAACATCACCTTATTGTTGAATGCAAACTCTTGCAATTAAAAGTTACCTGAAGGAATATCCTTATCTTGTTCAACTAATTTCAACTGGATTTGTTTGTTCTCTAAAGACAATTGTTTCATCTTTTCAAGAAACTCCTTTGCCTCTCTTGCTTCACGGCGTGCAACTTCCAACATTCGTCGGAATTTGACACGTACCAAGAAGCCTCGTACAACTTTCTGCATCTGAATGGCAGACTTTCCCATTTCAACCATTTTCTCTTCCAGTTTTTCTTGATGATAGTACTTCAGGAATACTTTTGTCTTTCTACAGATATAGGATTAATATTTATTTATAATATATTTAAATTTATGATACTAGAAATTAATTAATCAATTATATACATTTAACTCATTTAGAAATTTTAAACCACCCAGTGATATACTGGAAATTAATTAATTAAAGGCATAGGGAAATTCTAAACCACCCAGTGATGTACTGAATTGATTACTTATATACATTTAACAGGCATATCATTATATTTATAAATTACTACTTATTATAAAGCTGCCTCAACCAAGATTTGAACCTACAATATTCTGTTTGATATACAAACATCATACCATTAGACCACTGGGGCTTTTTGATATGGTTCTTCAAAATCAATTATAATAATACAGTAATAAAACAATACAAAATGACTTCACACTTTATTCCCTTGAAGTTTAATAAAATAGATTCATCTTTTATTTCTTTCTTCCTTCCTTTAGGCGATGATGTTCACATGTTAGTAGCTGTGTATTAATACTACAGATCTCATTATTATTATGATAGTCTGACTCATGCTGAAATTGATTTGTTTCTGTGGCATAAGAGTGTGAACTATAGCTGAATATGAAATGGGTCAGACCATCAGCGCACAAATGTCAATGCCTTGCATATATTTTAGGCTCAACTTATCTTTAAATCCAATATCATGTGTTTTTTTAAATATATTAATTATTACACAAAGGCACCTCACAAGTTGGAAAGACCTTTGCTTCAAGGTGCCTCAGCTAACAAATACAACATTTTAAAACAAAAAGACAGAAACATCAATCAAATCTTCCAGAATTAACAAGAAATTGTTGTACATAATAAAACACTAAAGCATTTACACAAGTCGAAAGAAGATCATGTTTTATTATCATCATAGACAATTAAGCATTGGATTTGATTGATTATTCTGTGCATATATCATCACTACAAATTATCCAAATTATGTTAAATTGAAAAAGTATACAAATATTTTTGAGAAAATGTAAAATAAAAAATATAATATAATAAATCCTACCCAATCTGCCAATCAGTTAGTTTCATGTCAGTCAAAATCTTGATAACTCCACGGTTATCTGTTACAAGGTTTGGACTTAATGCCAAGATACGGTATCTGTAGAGGGAAAAAAACAATTACAAAAAGTCACTTTACAAATTTTTAAATTTTGAATGTTTTTTTAATCTATTTTTGCTGTCATATTTTCATATTCATGTTGTTAATTTTAAGGATTTTAAACACATTTTAAACAGAAGTAGGTTGATTGCAAAATGTAACTAAAAATTGTGTCTTTAGACAAAATTCAGCATCGTGTTATTTATGCATAATTAGTGATCCATTACAGATTTTCAAACACGTACACATTTATTTAATGCAAAGTTTAACTTTAAATGGCATCCCTAGAGAGACATCTACAATATAAAATATAACAGTAATTGATACGGTAACCTTTTAACAAAATCTGCAAAAAGAGGTCGAACTGCATATCCAAGCTTCCTAATCCTAGTTGTCTCAAGCATGCCTGTGTAACGGAGCTAATAATAAAGCATAATGCATTAGTGTGGTACTTCAAATCTGTTCTATAAAAGCATCATCAACCTTTTGTATATCTCAATATTTAAGTTAATAGTTGAAATAAATACAAAAAAAATGCTTGTATGCTTTTTTCATTGTCCTTTATATGAAATATATAACATAAATGGTTTGTCCCTTTCGATTTGACTTTGTACATTGGATACATTTGTGATGTTCGGTGTTTGAACAATTATCTAGTCCATGATGAATACTGTTATTTATACTCTATTCACATGAGGAAATAATATTGTTATAATAATTGTAATGTATGATTCTCACCTGAGCAGTGACAAATTTTGCTTCAAATTTCCGAGCAGCTTTTGAAGTGTTTGGTTTCACACATCGAATAAAATGAGGGTTGGATAGATCTAGTCGTTCCATTAACACTGACAGTGAGTTCTGAAAATTTAATTATAGTAAATGTAGGCTTACATACAGTACAGTACAGTGTATAGATATTAGTTTTATCTATTTATTTGTTGACCATGCACCTTTGAATCAGTGGCATTCCTTATGTTAAGATTTTTAAAAATTGCAATCAATATTAAAAATTACAGAAAAAATATGTTAAATGTTGATGCATATTATGTTTACATAGTTTGTAAAACATTATTAGTTTATTTTTATTCCATTGAATTGTAAATTTTTAGTTCACTACGACTTGGCCTTAGAAATTATAACAATTACCTTAAACTGTGCACAAACAGTAAGTTTCTTCTTTCCAGCTGCAGCCTTCATTACTTTAGGTGTTCTCTAAATGTAATATACAATTTACATTAATATTGTATAAATTATATAAGTAAGCCTATAGTTCTCCTAAAGTTAACATAAATCTGTATTCTTATTAGCCGTTTACACAAAAATTTAGTGGGTTCTTTTATATATTCTACTATTAAACAGAACGTACGGTGACCATGCGCTCATGGATATGCACCAAAACTTTGGTATAAGCTTCCGGCTGAACTCCAAACAATGAAATCTTACGAGTTATTTTTCATACAATATCAGCAAAACTTGAAAACAAAAATATGGCTTCTATATTTTCTTTACATTTTGGCTCGCAAAACTTTTGTGTTTGGTGTATCAGGTGAGTTATATTATAATCTATGCTCTTTTCACACATAAATTGCAGCATATGCGGTAATGAAGCTAGTATTGCTACAGAAAGTAGTTCTTTTTAGTTAATTTTATCGTTTTATGTGTGAATTGGGGACAATTTGCATCTTTACAGAACAAAAAGGATTTTTACACACAATCTGGAGTTTTGTGAAGTTATTGTAATATAACCGTCTCACTGATCTGTGTAAAAAAAGCTATACTATAGAATTCACTTATTTCTAACTCAATGTTCTTACTCTTCGTCTTCTTGATTTAACTGTTGATTTTTTGCTGCTTCTTCTCTGTAATGCAAGCGTTCCTGTGCGTGATATAGTACCTGAAAAAATTTTTTTTTTAAATTATTAATGGTGCAACAGTAATAATGCAATGATGATAGACAGTTCAATCCAGTTTGTGTAATTTGTGTAAATTGATATAGGTAAATATGCACCGTAATTGAGCTTAGCTACTAGTTAAGATTACATTTAAATGTCAGGTAATTGAAACAGATGTGTGAGGTGTCCTGAATGATTGGTTTGGTCTACTAGTGTTCCTGTTCCCAGACATGAAAGAAATTGAACAAAAGTTTTTTTTTTAGAGCCTGTTTCTACTTAGCAAGAAAATACAGATTATAAATACCATATTTAAAAAAAACAGTATTTTTTTGCCAGCAGAAGAATTGTTTATTGGTTTTAAAATCCCAATTGATTGCAATTCTCGTCAAATACCAGTTTTTAAAATGTTTCTCTGGAGAAATGTTTAGTTGCAAAGCGATCCTTTTCATAAAAATGGTTTCTTAGGAAACTGTTCTTTTGACATTTTTCAGTAGAAACATATTTTACAAAAAGTGTTCCACTAAAAATATACCTTTAAATATAAGGCTAAGAAGATGGATGCTTGACCTCTGAAACACTTGCATAGTTCCATTTGGTAATGAGTCACGATTCTTCTCAAGAAAATTGTTAGCATTGTATTCAACCTATAAATAAAATACAGCACTTTAATATTTAATATTTTAACATACAATTATCACAAATAAAATTTTAAAAATTCTTGTCATACTAGTAGAACGCCTACTTTGTTTCTATGAAACAATGAGAGAAATAAATGCGCTATATAGGTAGATACTAAAAGTGTGTTTTAAAACCTCATTATAATCACGGAGTGATGATGATGAAGGTTTGAACTAAAAACCCTATGTCTATATGGTAAGCATAATTATACTGACCCGTCCAGCATAGTGGTCAATGCTGAAATTATTACTGGTAGACACTTTTGCCTTTATGTAATGGTGATTCTTAGAAAAGTTTTGACCCATCTTCTCAACCAGTGAATGGTCAGTTCCCTGTATACACACATAACAAATATTATTGAATATTTAAAATAAAAAATATCCATCTGGAAAAATGTAATTATTAGTGACAACTTGTGAAACTTATTTGAAATTAATTGAATATTAAATAAGTAGGTTATAAAAATTGTTAAACTCATGGTGATAATGTTGAATTGACTTTATAATCATTTTGCTTGGATAAAGATGGTGTTAATACAAAATAACAATTTGATTTTAAATTGTTCTAGAATGAATTCATTCATACATGCAATTTATACAATTTTGAATTATTATAATTTTTAAGGCATATAATGAGAGAAGATCAATTATATAATGTTAAAAAATGATCATACAATTACAAGTAGGCCAAGTAAAAAAAAATGTAGTTTCATGTCCAAAATTTATTCCTTTTTTTTTACTATTTACTTTATTTTTATAATTTATTTGGTAATGGAAAACTGAAAATTATTATAATAATTTTACTAATGATTGCAAGTGGGTTTTTGTCTAAATTTGGCAGTTTATTACGTTTACGGATTAGTTTTCCTTTGGTTTTCCACAAGCGACTTTGAGCACTTTGGTGGATATATTCACTCAACAATGTTGAGTAAATTGAATTTCTTTTTTTAACTGAATAAAATCATTTGTCTTTTTTATGAAAAAGAAAATATATATGTGTATGCTAATCATGCTAATTTTATAAGGGAGTGGATGTGAAACTAACTTTTTTTTTGATTTGGCCTTATTAAATTATGAACTATTGCACTCTGAGGAAGCAATATCTTGAATGATTTATAAGAGAGCCTACGGACATGTGATTGACAGATAAGACAAGTGATTTGCTGTTTAAAATTAATATTCACAAACCTTGGGGAAATGGCTTTCTTCATCCAGGAGTGCAAATATTCCAATTGGCTTTGCAAGAAACAGATCCTTTATAAAAAATAAAATTGATTGTTTACAGGCTTTGCACAAACAATCACTATACACACTACTAAATAAATTATTAAAACAGTGCTCATATTCAGAACATATTCCTGATATAAGCAATGTTTCAATAATTTGACAGTATGATTTATATATATTGCACTGATGAAGGGCTAGTGTTGCCCGAAAGCTCTACTAACTTTTCTGACTGTTTTACTTTATCGTTTTGATTTAGCTTTTCACTTTCTTTTTGTATCTCCATTGAGATCCAGCCACTGATACCCACAGCATTGTCATTTTTTTCAGTAATTTGCCTTTGGATTTATATATACATACACACTATATACACACAGCAGGCAGAAAACATGAATTCTAAACCGCCTGGTGGTATACTACACTGTACATTGGCAAAAATCTGAAATTTTGAGACAGTGAAGGAAATTGTGAACCGTGATGATGTCACTAAAAATTTAAAGTTCTAAAAATTTTTGTTTGTTTGTGGTAATGTTTTTTAACAATATTCGAAAAAACATGTAACAACATGAATATAGTAGAACAGTCAGAACAACAGTTAATACATCTTATCCGAAGATATTTTATTTAAATTATATTACCTGAACTTAAAGAAAACTACTAGAATAATGGTTTTAAAAGTTCCTATAATAGCATATCATACATAGGCTATTTATATAAAATGGTTAAAATCTATTTTGTATAAAAACAGAACGTTGAATACTAACCAACAGTGGCTGGTTGTTAACAAATGGTATATTTTTCCAATCAACTCCTTCATTCTTGTACTCTTCTTGCTCCAGAAGAAAAATGTGCTATATAAAAATATTAAAATTGGTGTAATGGTCAATTTCTATTTAGAAGTTAATTTAAAGTTTTTTTTTAAACTGGTATTTTAGTGCCAATATAAATGGTTCCTCACAGTAAGGAACACGTTTTTATTATAATATGAATTTTATAAAATGGCAACATATAATTCTTCTTATTTCAAAAAATAAATAACTAAATTTACATGTAAATTTGTTCATAATAGCATGTTATACACAATGATTTGCAGAATTATTACTGGACAGGTGGTTTTTGGCAACATCTTTCTATCCATTAATATTTATGGTGCCATAATGCATAATGGGGCAATTAAGCAATATGATATTAACAACAGCAAAAATTAACAGTGCATCTCTCAAACATGATGGTTTCAACGTGATTGACATTTTCATAAACTTAAATATGAATTTAGGTCAGGGTTAAACCAATTGAATATTAAACTCCTTGATTTAACAGAAGCTTGAGGAAATGCATTTTTTTGTCCATGTAAACATGTAATAAGATTGTAGAGGGGGCACTACATGTTTTGAAATGTATGTACTTCTATACTACGTTTGCTCATAAATTCCTTGAGTGATATGCAATAATTATTTGGGGAGTTGCAGGGGAAACGAAGCTACAGAGAATACACATACTTTTTAAGAGCTTCGGCTCATTACATACCCATTTTGTATCAAATACGTTTTCCATTCATTATGATTTAGATTAAACTTATAGAAATATTCTTGTAAAAGAAATACTATATATATAATTATAAATAAATAGTATGTATAGTACCGCGAATGATGATTTACTTACCTGGTTAAAGAAGAATTGAAGCTGCTCATTTGCAAGGTTAATGCAGGCTTGTTCAAAGCTGTTGGTTTGTAGATGTTCAAATCCAAATATATCTAAAATACCTGTGAATATACAGAAAAGGAACATTTGAATAAAAGCTGCCCTTTTACTGTTATCTGGTAGTTAGGAGGTGAGGCAGTGCATCAAAACATGTTGGGAATATGGATCACTTTTAATAGGCGCCTAATTTAACTATGTTTTTACAAATGTTCAACACACAGATGAGCTGGACCACCTTTCAATGCCAAAGCCTCTGGTATATTCAGGTTTAAGCCTCCCTAAGAATTTGAGAAAGGTCCAATTAAAAATAATTGTTCTTACCAACTTCTGTACATTTACTTGCATCTAGATCTTCTTCAGAGGCTAGAAGCTGGTTAATTTTATTCACAATCCAACTAAAGAGACGGCCATACAAAGCTTTAGTCATAGCATCTCTAGCGTCACAGGCTTGCTCTGCAGTGTAGTTACGTTGAAAGACTTCTCCATGAGCAGAACTTGTTGCATATGTCAAAATTCCACATAACTCATCCTTCTGCATTCCAAGCAAGTCCTACTCAAATAAAACATTTAATACATTTTTAAATTTGCGTTGAATCAATAACTAGATTAAATAAAAGAAAACAATAGGGTGTATTATTTTGTAACATAATTTGACCGCTGAACTAAATACTCACACAAATAACTTGCACTGCCTGTGGATTCTTAATGATGGCTGCATCATTATCATTTGTATCAAACTCAATTTGACCGAATGCCAGAACCGCTGCAAGGATAACAAACATGTCCTCTTTTTCCTAAAATACAATCAAAAGTCAACAATTACAGAATAACTACTTTTTGGACCACTGAGGTTTTTAATTAGTGACCATAACAGAACATGCTTAAAAGAGCTTAGGGTCTAAGCAACAGAAAAATGGAGCTACATAACATTTTATTAATACTGTATCAAGAGTTTATAGAAAAAGAACTATTCATTTCTTTATATTTCAGCTTCAATCCATGGAAAACTGTAAATATCAGATATCTTTAAAATCTAATCCACAAATTATATATATATACAGTAAATGTAATATTAATGATGGTTTGGCCAAAACAAGAGGGAAAAAGACATGAATAGCTTTTACATATATACATTACCAGATTTCTCTGTTCTGTTTCTGAAAAGTTGTAATTCCAAGTTGATGGTTACAAGAATAATCTTCTTATTTGAAGATCATTTTATTTACATAAAAATTAAAAGACCAAGAAAATAGAAAATTAAAATGTCTAACTCACCTCATCAAGGAAACCAACCAGATCCATTGCATTATTCACTTCAGAAAACAGTTTTTTTGTTTCTGCTGATTTTGTCTGAACTCTTCCAGAACCATTTGTTAAATATCTAAACAGAAGAAAATAATTTCACAGTTTGTCTATTTAAAGTGTTTTATTGTTTTAATACTTCTCTAAGGTAATAATTTGTTGTATTAACGCCGGAAAGTTCAGAACTTACACTGGGTAAGTTTAGCTCAACGGCAAAGATATCTTGCAGTGCTTATATCCTATTAAGGCCCATTACAAATACTAAATAAACAGCTTTACTCAATATAAAATAAAAATATGAAACTGATTTACTAATCTTACTTGTAGTTTTCTGCATGTTTTAGTTTATATCTTTTAGAATCTTCTGTACTTAAACCAGCAAACATATAGTAGAAGATATGAAAATTCTCTTCCTCTGAATTTTGATAAATAACACGTGACTTCTCAAGCAGATATTCTGAAATTTTAGCTCCCATGACTTCATAAAAAAAACACAGTTGTATTAGAAATATAAAAATAAATTTCTACAAATGGTCACAAATACCAATTGATAATTGTGCTGCACCAATACTTTGGCATATTCTTACAATCGAGAATATCTACTTTTCTACGTTCTACTAAGTACAAATAATTTGAACATTCCTTGTACTGTATTTGGAAAAGATTTTAAGTTTCAAATAGAAAATAAGGCCTAGTGTTTAACATTCATACTTTTTTATTTACAAAAATGTTTTTTATTATTCAATTAGAATTTTGAGAACAGAAAGAAATAATATGATGGCAGAAATAAAGTTCTAGAGATGGATGGGGCATGGTCTGACGAAAAGATGAAAGGGTAAATAAGTTAGAAGTTGGATGTAGAAAAGTAAAGGTGACCTGCAAAGATATGATAAAAGAAAGATCAGTTTGGAAGAAAATGATGCACAAAACAGGAAGAAGTAGAGAGATCGTGTAACAGCATGGGTGAGTGTCAGTGACTACTTGGAAGAAGGAGAAAATTGCTTTTAATAAAAGATGATGATTGGTATGCCTTTAACTTACCAGCACCATTCATGAATTTAAGCTGAATATATTTTCCAAATCTACTTGAGTTATCATTCATAACTGTTTGTGCATTGCCAAATGCCTCAAGTAGAGGATTCACCTATAAATATAGAAAAAAACAAAGCCATTATTATTTGAATTTACAGTTATTTACAGGTTATGGAGAAAGCATCATCTTTTACTCTTTTCATGCATATAATTCTAGTAAGTTATTATTTGATTTTTTTAATTTTTCAACTCTTTGATATGAAGTTTATTATATCTGCATATTTGTTTAATTTCATATATCTTTCATATTTATATTTAGTTTGTGTCTCTTGATAAAATGTCTTCTTTCTTCTTCTGTAGGCATATTTTATTAGTTATGATGGTTGTCTTTTCTAAAATTTTATCAGGTAATATAACTAAAATAAACGCATTTATCATTTTTAATTACCTGTAGAATCTGTTGTTCAAGTTGAGATTTGCCATGACAAATGTCAATGAGGTGTTTAATGATCAATTTGGTGCTCTCTGTCTTCCCAGCTCCACTTTCACCACTTTAACAAAAAAAGAATATCTTTAAAAAAAATTATTTTTAACACCATACTGTTCAATTGCATACTTTGTTTTTTTCAAAAATATATTATTCATTCTCAATTGAGGACATTTGGATTGGGTTCTCTGTGTACCAACAGCATGCACAGTGCAACGCTCACAATGTACTGCTGTACATGGAAGGGGCTGATATTGATCAGACACGTCACCAAGGTTACCTCCAGAAATGCACTGGGTTCTTGAAAGCGCCTACGAGTCAGATGTGTACACTAGAACTTAGTACTCGTCCGAGAAGACTTGTTCTATTATCGAGGAGAGCATGAACCATTTGTCCATTTTATGGCACTATATGCATATTTTGTTTATCTGTTGTAAAGACCAGATAAACCACTGCTTTATACTTGGGTCAGAACGCAAAAGCAATGGTCTCACAAAAATAAATTACCTGATAACAATACACTGGTTTCTTTTACCCCCTATTGAACTTCCCGTCACCATAGCCTGATATGCAGCATCAGATACTCCAAATATATGTGGCGGATTCGCAGTACGCTTTTGGCTCTTGTATTTTTCAGAAACCTAAAGAAAACATTATTTTTATTGAATTGGATGAGATACTATACATTATATTTTCTTTTGATTGTCTGAAATGTAAGATTTAAATATATATTATATAAATCCAAACTTGCGTTCCATATTTATATAATAATAATGTATTGTTGTATTGTTTTGATATAATAACAACAATGCACTTTAGTACTTTATGCCCTCTAATATTGGAAAGATAAGGCATTACAAACGTTTTTCAATCAGGGTACTACTGTAATAAAGTACATTAGTACAAAATACATTAATTGGTTTTGTTTCAATTATTACTATGCACTTTTAATGTAACATTTCCTGTTCGCTATCAAATAAAACAGTATGCATGCATTATTACGTTCTCTGTAAACATTGACCTTGGATTTATTTACTATTGTTATGATACGCATGGCTTTGTTATGGTAATTTTTGTAAAGTACACCTTCTTACCTCTTTCCCATAAATCCCAATGTCTCGAAATGGATTCACGGCTACTAAAATATCTCCAACATAGGTCTGAAAAGATTATATATTTTTAATATTAACATACTTTGTTTAAAATGCATTGAATTTTCAGTACTAAGCCTACTACGTCGACTCTTGTACCCACTACCAATGACGTGTACTGTAAACAACCAAGAAGGGGCTCTAATTATTAGCCCTGAAAGTAACTCACGTAAATTTTATCCTGGTTGTAGCGGCATTTCAGTTCTTCAAGTAGAATTGCTTCATCAAGATTAGAGAGAGTTGCTAAATCGTCTATATTTCCAATATCAGTTCGAGACATATTTAATGATTACAATCCTCAAAGTGTCTACTACTATTAGGTAGTATAATACTACCAACTCATTATATCGACAACAGGTGCGGTCATTCCGAATAAAAATAGAAAAGGTATTGTCACTAGCATATACAATACAAACAATATATACCAGTATCTGATTGGTTACCTTTATTTAATGTATGCGTCATAATGCATCATCAGGTAAGTTATTGAAGTTTACCGATCAACCATGATATAACGGGCGTATACAGACGTTCTGTTACGTCAATTGCTGTAAACTGAATTAATCATCACACAATTTAATGAAAAATACTAACAAAATAACATAAGCCTATCTGGTTTCCTAACCTTATTTTGGTTTTTTTAGATAGTACCTAGGTGATCAGGTCTGGGGGACGAGCTTTAGGCCTACAACGTTACACTATTTACTTCCACACTGTGCTAATAGTATCCTACCTTGCAATAATGTGTATACATAATATTTTGGACTACAAACTAGAAAACTGTACATTAAGTTCTGAAACTGTGTATGAAAACAAACATTATTTTATATCGACATCAATATTCTAGAATCAGAATAAATTCTAGTAAAGGACGATCATACGGATTAACATTTACAACCTAAAAGACAAAAGTCTTTTAAAGAAAAAATCGTATAAAGTTGTGTAAAAATAGAATGTTTATGAACAGTTACAACTTATATTTACCTATTGGTTTTGCTCACTTTATATTCCTGTTTTGTGATATAAAAGGCATTATACTTAATTAAAATAGGTAAATCTTAACTTAACTCAAATATATTTTCCAAATCCACTGAATTACTTTGATCCAGGCATTGTCTCTTTCGGTTTGTAAACTGATGTATTTCCGTCAAAATGTTCCCTTCAACGGATCAGCTCTTATAAGACAATTTAATTCCAGCTCGATTTGGGCTATTTCATATACCATCAAGTTTTCGTGGCATTTTTACATATGTGTTCGTCTATATTTTTATCTGCATACTTAAAAATATCTCCTTCCTATTCTCACTATCGATAGGATGTCATTGCCCAATTGATTGATTGCAACATTTACAATTTGACAGAAAATGAGCTAATACATCTTCTGAATCGGCTGGGTACATTTGATTTGCGTTCAAGCGCTTCATTTTAAAAAACATGGAACTCTTTTTGAGTGATTATCCTGGAAAGCATTCTCGGTTTGTGGTTCAAACATATCTCCATTGTTGGACTTGAGTATCCGCTGTTCCTGGTAAGTTGTTGTCATTCTCTATTGGGTCACGATTGCTGAGATTATCAATATATATTTTATTGTTCTTGTTGTTATTGGTGCTTTTCCTCCCTCCTATTGTCATAGGCAAATTACTAATGACAAACATTATCAAGCAAAACAATTCATTCCTTCAATATCATGCATGGGTGCTATCTTGTTCTTAAATAACAAATGAACACATTTCTCTACTCTCTTTTTTTTTACGTGTTTTAAAACTTTCTTTAACAACTTTTTCTTTGTAATTTTAGTGGAGTTGCTTGCTATTCTCGTACGATTAGGGTTACTTCTTTTTTTTTTCAATTTACGAATAGTTCGTTGATGAGGTCAACCACTTAAATTATCTAGGCTCAGTTAAAACATCCACTGCAAACTGCACAATTGATATTAAGCCAATGTTTGGAATGGCTAAAAGATAGATAGAACTTCAGGAATGATCACGGTCTTACAACAGCACTGAAGATGAAATTAATCAAAACTTGTATGGAGTGTATTTCTTTACGTTAAGAAAGCCAATGCGAATCGGATGCTTGCTGCTGAAATGTGGTTCTTAAAAAGATTACTAAAAATCACATGGGAAGAGAAAAGAACAAACAAAACAAGGAACTTGGTGTGAAGAGACAACTGCTTTGAGAGATCGTGAAAAGAAAGCTAGCCTACGTTGGCCACATCTTAAGAAGCGGAAGTGCACTAACACTACAGATTTTTTTTTCGTCAACGGTTATTTTTATTTCAATATGAGATGAATACAGAAAAAGTTCACATAATAGACAATGAAGCAACTAGAATCATATTGAGTATATACACTAAAAGAATAAAATATTCTTGTCACGTAACGTCACGTAAGACCCTTTTTAAACTAAAATCATATATTTAATTAACTACCGGTAAGTAAACAGATAAAGTAAATCAGACAATAAACCAAATATCGAATAAATGAAAACAAAATATTAATAAGAAACATCAGTACGACATCATCAGATAATAGAAAGAAGGGTAGAAGGGAAGAGAAAGAGAGGACGGCAGAAGAAACAATAGTTTGATAACATCAATGAGTTGACAGGATCGAATTTAGTTCAAGCCAAAACGGACCTGCTTGGAAAAACAAATGAGATGTGAACAGATGGTAGCCAATCATCAGTATTGACGACAGCCGAACTTGAACTTGAGTACGCATTGTGATTGCATTTTTTTATTTTGTGATAAACCCCATGATTATATACCATATATTTCATTTCTTTTGTTGTATATGCAAATAAATCCTCTTGCACTTAATAATGTCATTTCAAGGTAAATAATAAAAGGACACTTCTTGGTGAAACAGTCTAATAAATACAATGTAGACTGGGTTTTGGAGTTGCATACATTTGATATATTTATTGTATCTAAAACATAATTAGCATAAAAAAGACTATGGTCAACTTTTAAACATAAATATATTATATTAACATATGTATAAAGAATAGTAAAATGAAATATGTACAAGATGAAATAGACTACTAACAACACTAAAGTCAGTATTTACATTATTTACAAAAAAAGAATGTTCAGCTCCCAAAACCGCGTAATTCATGTTGGAAAATAGACATTATTACTGTAGGCCTATATTACATTGTTACTTGGTACATGGCCAAACCATTTTTTTTCCTTTAACAATTTAAATATATTGAAATGTTTTTTAAATAGTTCTACAAATAAAAAAAAAATAATCTGTTTTTTCAAACTTAATAAATACTTTGTATAAATTAAAAACTTAGAAAAAGTAGTTTTTTATGTTTAAAACTGTTAAATTGATAATACAGTAGTAATACTGTTTGTAAAACTTGAAATTAAAAAAGCAT
This sequence comes from Antedon mediterranea, assembly GCF_964355755.1. Taxonomy (NCBI): domain Eukaryota; kingdom Metazoa; phylum Echinodermata; class Crinoidea; order Comatulida; family Antedonidae; genus Antedon; species Antedon mediterranea. The sequence goes on from NC_092675.1 coordinate 24,516,232, forward strand.
TATACGGTTTGTGTTTCAAACCGTTTCTAATATACATGTTCTTATAAAACTTACACTACTTTCTTTGGTGTTTGGAATTTAAAAAGTCAAATTTATATTGTCATAAAATACAATAAATGTATATTACTGTATAAATCATCAATTGTTTTTAAACTACAGTAATATAAAATGTATGAAATTAAAAGTAAAAAACACAGGTATGGTACAGTAGGTGTCAACAAAAACAAAGCTAATATGGGTTTAGTTTTACTTTCTGTTGATAATACTGACAATAAAAACCAACTGACAAACCAGTAATGGTTCGAGTAATAAGGTACGCTAAAATGTAATCTTGCTTTTAAGAAACAGGCACATACCTGCTTCACACTATAGTTTTAGGCAGTGCAACTTAGCAGAATTGAACACTATGGCTATTATGAAAGCATACAATGGTAATTAGTATTAACATAGCAAATGTCAGAGATTATGCATATAATTATGCAAATAATTATGCAAAATTAATCAAAACTTGAGATATTAGACCCAATACTGGCTCTTTTTTAATTTAGGAGTATGCATTCCATGAGAGTCATGAGATAGACTATAAGACAATGAACCTGTGCCATTTGAATTTATACTTACCATCGACGATTTCTTAATAGAGGACGGAGAAGGAGGACGTCCAAGTGCTGTGACAGTTACCTGTGGTACTGCTGGACTTGCCACAGGACGATGTAGTGAACCAGATCCATTGTATGGAAATTCATGCGATGCTGCACTATAATTCACAGCACACACATTGAGAGGAGGTAAAATACCAGCTCGTCCTGGTATTGTTGAAGCACCCGGGTATGGCCCACCATCCATGTCTGGATATGGCGACTCTCGTCCACTATTACTTTCCTTTCGCTTTTTTTTCACTACAACTAAAACTACTACAAATATTATGATAAGAAAAGCAATGATTACAATAATGATTGGAATGATAATTGGAAACAGACTACTGTCCGAAGGAACATTGTCAATATTCTCTTTAATATACACTGGTAATGTTGTAAGTGGTTCTTCTGTGCCAATATCTTTGGCAACACTTGACAGATCAAAGTCTGCAACAAAATTAGGCCCAACTACTGTACCACTACCTGTATCAAATGAAGTTGTTTCAAATATTTCTGTAGTAGGTTGAAAGGGAGAGGGGAATATTGTAAAAAATCCATTTAATTGAACAGGTTGGGCTTTTATTGAGCTAACAAGTAAACTGTACATATCAGTCAAAGTTTCATTATCTTCAAGATCAACATGATGCATTTCAACAGCAACAAAACCTTCTGTTAGATCCATGAATGTAAATTCTGATAATTGTATCGATGTTGATGCATTTATTATGGCACCATAAGCTGGGTTATCTACAACGGTAAAGATTAGATCTGTCTCAGTATTTTCCTGAAGCTTGGTTGCACTGATTTGATCTGTAGAAAGTTGGAATGTATCTTCAGTAGTGACATTGAAACTGTTAAGAACAAATGCAGGTACAACAGTGATGTTAAGCGAGCACTCTTGAGAAATTGTCTCATCAACTGTTGCAACATATGAGAAACTATCACCAGATACAGAAAGATCCCACTGTACGTATTGAACCAGTTCCATGTCAACGTCATCTTGTAAAAATACTGTTACAATTTTTCCTTGCATCACAAAATTTCCAAATTTAGGTGCTGTAGTAATGTTGTAAGCAAGTTGCAATTTGTTACCATTTGTTGTTGAATTTAAATTGGATCTGTCAAGAAATATTTCAGTATTTCCTTGAAGAAGAAAAATATCTTTACCAGGCATTACGTCTATTGTGGTTGGAATGACTTTAACACTGAGGAGTTTGAACAAAGGTTTATGAGCACCATCTGAGACTTCAAAGGTAATGGCACCTGGTGTTGTACTGCCATCCTGAATAAACAGTATATCATGTGCGTTTATGTCTCCTTGTGTGAATGTCATGACATGGAGCTGTATGTTAGGTTTTAAAGTAATATACCCATTGGTTGGTTGAGTAAGAAGTTTGTATACTATCTGATCTGGTGGAGTGTCTTGATCGATGGTCTGCAAGTCATTTTTAGTGACAACATATTCTGCTCCTTGTGGAACCTCCATCAATAACTGCTTTGTAACAATCTCAAACATTTCATCATTAACTGGAGTAATAGTAATATTAATTAGTTCACTTTGACTAGTAACAACCAAATTCTGTTCATCTACAAGTGCAACTTTGATTTTTATAAAGTCTTTTTCAGTGTCTGAATCATCATGCACATATGTAATCTCATTCTTTTCTATGTTTTGATTTGTAAAGGTTTCATTTAATTCCATATCAATGTTATTTAACTTGAGAATTCCTTTATTTGGAAGTTCCGTTACAGCATAAAGAATTTTGAGATTTTCATCTTTTCCATCAGAAAATGATGGAAATGTAAACAGCTTCTCAGTAAACAGATTTGTGACACGAATGACAACTTGTTCGCCTTCTGTTACATTCAAACCACTATTATGTATATTCATGCTCTCATTAGCCTGAAGTGGGGTAATAGTAATGTTAACCATTCGATTAGTGAGGTTTTGTGAAAAAGGAACAAAAACATCAAATCTGAAAGAATCATGTATTGCTGGATTATGTATATCTGTATGTAGATAACATATAGTGCCATTTGAGATGTCATTCTGTGTAAACTGGCTAACTTGAAGGTGTGAAGAACTGGTTGCAGAAGTTAATTTTACAATCTCTCCATGCTGAGGATTCTGAGTGATGACATAAGTGATTGGATATCCTTGAATTTCCTGATTGGCAGTAACCAGCATGTTATCAATTGTGATTGGTTTTAAAGAGTGAGTACTAACTTTGAAAGGTTGGTTACTTGTTAAGCGTATTCTAAGTTCTTTTGCTGTAATGCTGAATATCTGTCGATTTGAAGTGTGGGTACCATCTGTAACATGAAAGGGAAATCCACCCGTACAGGAACCTAGAAGAAAAACAAATAAAATGGAAATTACTATTATACAATCAATAAAAGGCATTCAGGCATTATTAATAACATCAGCGTCATAACTGAATAAAAGTAATAAACTAATTTACAGCACATTTCCAAGAAATCTCTTATTTGGAGTGACATATTTTTTAATGAAACATGTTTATTTATGATTAGTACACATTGAATATTGTATTCGGATTTAGTGTATTACCTCTGTGTACAAAAATGACTTTTTCCTCATCCAGATCTTGCTGGGTAAAGGTCAAAATCGATTGGTTCCTGGCTCCTTTCATAATCAAGTGACCATTATTTGCTGAAGTTAATGTGTACACAAGTTCATTTGGACCAGAATCTTCATCAACGGTTCTTAGTACATCTCCAGAAAGAATTGCAGTAGAGTTAATGATAACCCCAAGTCCTTTATTTACAAGAACATTTGGTTTGTGATCATTAACAGTTAGCACATTAACCAGCATTTTGTATGTGTTGCTGACCTTACCAATTTTGGTGAAATTTGCAATGAAAGAGAAGCTATCAAGCAGGGTATTGCTACCATCATGAACATAGTAGACAAACTCATCTTGGATATCTTCCTTTGTGAAACTGGTGATGGGAACTCCTGCATTTCTATAGTGATCCAATATTCCATGTGATGGATTTGTAGTCAGTTGGATGATGTAATCATCTCCTTCATAGTATGGATGGTCAATACTAATGATTTCTGGTGTTATTGCTTTAGATCCACCTTCTTTCACAGTGATATTGTTAATAGTTAGTGGAATAATATGTGGTGCAATTTCAATAGTAAATGTAAGATTATAAAGCATTGATTGTCCATTATTAACATCGTATGTAAATGTATCTTGACTTTTACCTGCATCTTTGGTTTGAATATATTCTACTCTTCCTTGATTGACATCATGCTGAGTAAAAGTGAATTCTGCATCTCTTCTTTTTCTTGTATGTCTATTGGAGTTTAATTGTAAAATACCATATCTAGGTAATTTATTCACCATAAAAATAATATCGCCTGGTAAAGAATTCTCATGGTATACTCTAAGGTTTGACTTGCTCAGGACAACAGCTTTGCCTTGCTCCACAAAAAAGGGCTTGTTCTTAAAAATCTTTGGTGGAACCTGATGACTTTCAACATAAATGCTAATGGTAAGTGATCCATCCGTAACTAGATCTCTAGAAACAACAACAAAATCAAATCTATCCTTTAGATTTTCTAGACTATTTGTCTGTTCCGTACTCTGGTACTCAATTTTCTCCAAATACATATCTTCAAATGTAAATGATGTAACTGGGGAACCAAGATTCAGGATTTGTCCAAATACTGCAGGTTTCACAATATCAACAACAACATTTTTGTCCTTTATATTCATATTTGTTTCAAGTTGCAAGTATGAACCAGTAATAGTAGTGGTAGCACCATGTTTTACAGGCAATTCAGAATTGGTTGTAACAGTGAGAAATGGATCAGAAGCTATGACTTTAAAATAAGAAGTTGTTAATCGACTTTGATCATCATCTCTAACAACCAACAACATGCGAGCCTCATCCACACCATTGTGCTTAAATAGTAACTTTTCTTCATCAATATCTCTCTGGCGAAACCTATATACTTGCGTTTCAACATCATGAACCCAAACAAACTGTCCATTGCGTATTCCCTGTCTTCTGATTTCAATATCAGCATTATCAAAATTGATATCGTCATCTACAAATTTCAAATCTCTGTTGGTGAGAAGTTTCTTCCCATTCCGAACAACATGAAAAGGTTTGTCTACAATACGTCTAGGTTTATGATCATTGATCAAAATCACAGTTATATTAAAGTATCCAGGCTGTTGCACTTCATGCATTATTCCGGCTTGGTCAACAAATGAAGTTGATGCTAAGAAATTAAATGAGTCATTAAAACCTTCTGAATGATCATGTTGGTAGCGAACAGCACCATCTACAAGATCACTGTTAAAAAATGCTGAAATATTTCTAGATACAATTTTAGATGTTGAATCAATCAGCTGCAAAGAACCATGTTGCAAAGTTGATGTTAAAATGAACTCAAAATCCTCATTTTCCTCTACACTCACATATAATTGTTGAGCAGTTATTAGGCCTGATGCACCTTCTTTAACTGTGATTCCCAAATTTGTCATATTTAGTGGTCCAACTTCCGACACAAAGGAAAGATTGAATTTTAAGTGTGATGATTGCGCATTAGAAACAAAAGCTTGAAAGAGAAAAGAATCATTAATAGTTTGACCAACATCATCATTTATTTTATACTCTATGATTCCATTATTTATATCTCTTTGAGTGAAATTTTGACCAACCATTATTTTGTCTCCATTTTTTAGCAAATGACCCTTCAATGGAGGTCTGAGTATATTAAATCTTACTGGTGATGGAAAGGGTGCATCTATAACATCTGCTGACAAACTTTCCTGTGTAATCAATCCTTGTCGTTGTTTATTAAGTGTTAATCCAGTGTTGTTCAAGATTCTAATTTCAGTAATAAGTATATTTACTAAAACTCGTATATCCTCACTGGTTTGATCCAAGCAAGTCGCACGAACAGAAAAGGCATCACGCTTTCGACCGGCTCCATAATTATAATTATTAAGAATGTATCGTAACTTGTGTTTATCAATATGCCGTTGAGTGAATATGTTAACCTTTTTCCAAAGATTTCCATTTGTATTTTTCTGTATCTCACCATATCGTGGATTAGCAACTATTTCATAGCTTACGTCTAGTTCTTGATTGTTGGCATTTGATTCTATATCTAAATTCTCTTTTGTTATGATGACAGAATTTCCTGGATTGACACGCAATTTAGTACCATGAATCACAGACAGCTCTAAAGGGACTGCTTCAATTCGTAATGGCACTGGCCGGCTATATTTAAATCCATCGTTAACACGTAGTGTAACTCTTGATTTATTTGTAGGCCCAGTATGTACAAAAAATACCCTCCCTGCATTAACATCAGCTTGTGTGAAATCTTTTGTACGTAAATTGTCTACCGTTACATAGCCAATTTTTCTTGAATCTAAAACAGAATATGTTAAATTGCTTGTGTCTGTATCAGGATCATTAGCATTTAGTTCAGTTGATGACAATACAATGCTGGACCTTCGAATTATTTTAAGAATGTTATCAGATGGTATCAAAAGTTTTGGTGGGTCATTCACAGGTATTACATTCACATCTAAATTAAATTCTGCATTTTCAAACTGTTCTGGTAAGTTGTTCTTCCCAATCACTTCCAACACTAGCTTGATCTTATCTTTGAAATGTTCACTACCATCATGCCGATATGTAATCTTAGAAGAACCACTTAAATCGAGTAGAGTAAATTGCTCCGTTTTATCATTCTTCCTTAAAACATATCGATACAATCCACCATGCTTCGGCGGTTTTTGCTGGCGAAACAAAATTTGGGATGGACGTAAACTGTATAACGTAAGGTCAATGTTCAAGCGAATATTATTTGATGTTATAGTGACCCTGCCACCTTCTAGTAATGTCACCGGTTTTGTGCTAATTGGTTCGTTAATGACATCTACTGGAGGAAGTGTTGTAATTGTTTTAGTTGATTGGGAGATGTATAACGTAGGGTCCATTGTAGTGGTAAAATCTGCATTGCAGCTTTGTGAGGCACAATTACATTCATAGTTCTCTGTACCTATATCTGTGCAAAGTTCTTCTGCTTTGCATGGATTATCGTAACAAGGAAATCGGTAAATACATCCCATGCTAACGCCATGTGTAACACGTGTATCAGCTAGGGTTAGCTGTTGATTATTTACTTCAATATCACGTATACATCCTTGGAATGAACCACCTCTACTTGAATGCGTTATAGAATGAATGCCACTTTGAAGCGCATCAAGACGCGACTTTAGCACAACACCACCGATAAACATCATTTCATTCATGTTAAATATTTCGGAATCAGCTTCCAGCTCTTGGACCTCTGCTTCATAATCAACACTAATACTTATTGATGTGTCTGTAAATTCAATGATTAAATAATGCCAATTTGAGTTATCAATTTGTATACTAGAACTGAAGTCTACAGCACCGCTTCCTCGATTAAAAGTTGTACGTACTTTCCCATCTTTTAATTCTACAGCAATGAAATCCTTCGTGATTCCTCCTTGATAGAGAATTAAACCATTTGAAACGGACGTTTTCAACCAACAAGCAAATGAACCTCTTGTTAATATAGCCCATCTTGGCATCTGTAAATATGCTGTGTCCGATAAAAAGCTTATAGGGTCATTTGGGGCAGCAACAAATTGTGCGCTGCAGTTTGGAGTGATGTCATTTGATGTGGCATCATCAGTTTCCAGAGCCAGCTGGAATACATCAATATTATTAAATAAGACATTCTCAATGCAGCCCCTAAATGACTTTTCCACTTTACTTGAATAAGTGTGATTAAAGTGAATTGATGTGCCTCCGATATATATTCCATCTGTCACATCAAATACATAATTATTTCCAGGGAGATCCACTATTTTTGAGAATTTTTGATCAACAGAAAGCTTGACTGATCCTTCAAGTTGCTCAATAGATATCTGATGCCATTCAAGGTCATTGACCTTGATCTTCTGGTCAAGGGTCATATGAATTTCACCAGATCCAACTTGCATCCATACATGTATTCGGGAAGATTCAATCTGTATTATGCAGTAATCTGTTTGGCCTACAGCCATAAACAATAGTCCTCTTGTACGACTGGTACGGAACTGAAAAGAGATTTCATTCTCAGATGAGACATCTTCAAGTGGAAGGTGGATGAAACTTGTTCCATAGAATGAAGCTATAATAATAAAAAAAACATGATTATTAGTATACAAATATATATTTCTACTAATTAACATACACCATTCACATACTGGCTAAGGGTGGGCTAAAAGTCTTGATTCTTTAAATGTAACAAATTTGTAACACAACAAATCCTGGCAGATCCAGGATTTGTTGCTTAAAAATTGCATATGTTCTATCTGTATATGTCCTGATTTTTTTCTTCTCACTGACATTAGTAAGCGGGAAGTTAGTGCCTCATCGGCAGACTAGTTGTCGATGAAAAGTCACAAACTATTGTGGCGTATGTTATTCCCGCTCACAAGTTTTTTCTCAACCTCTAAAGCCTTGGTACACTCTTCTACACGGTCAAGCTACCAAGAGAGCGCAGTGGAAATGATATACGTTACCATAGTTTGACTTTTTCAAGCATTCAATTCAATCCATTAAAAACATTTCATTAAAAACATTTCAATCAAAACATTTCATTCAAAACAAAACATTAAATTCAAAGCATTTCATTCAAAGCATTTCATTCAAAGCATTTCATTCATATCGCATCATTCAATTCATATCGATGCATTTCATTCACATATTGCATCATAAAATACATATCATCGAAATGTTGTGTAAACGGCGTTCCATATGCAACAGACATGGTACTGTGGATAAAAATATGGATTTGAGTTTGAGTAATCTGTTTCACATTTTTGTACAAAATATGGTAATTAGGTATTTAATGACATTTATGTTATGTACAATTAAGTTTTATTTGCATTTAAATTTACATAATCTTGGAAATAGCGAACATCTTGATTTCAAAAGCGTAGTCATTTTACATGTAGTAATTGATTTACCTAGAACAGCTGAGATGATAGCCAACTAAAATAACTACTACTACAGTATAACCCTACAAGTCTCTCACATTTCACCCAATCTCATCTGACATAATAAAGGCATGTTGTTTAGTTCTCTGCAATAAGCTGTTTAGGAGTATTTAATTCCATTGGCATACACCCTACTTTTAACAAGAGGCTAGGCCAAGGCCTAAACCATAAAATCTTTCGAGACGAGTAGGGAGTTACCCCGGTGTATTACTACATCACAGCCACTGACCACCAACTGGGCCCTCTGGGAGATCAGTCTTTGACTGAAGAGGTCACCCAGTATAAAGATAAAACAAACAAACAAACAAACACAATTTGTGGAGGCAGTCCATTCCAATTTTGTAGAATAATTATAGACGGCGCACACTACAGGCTGATTTTCGAAAGTGCCCAGTCAACAGCCTATCCTTGTGTTGCGCGTGTGGTTGTTGCTCATTAAACAAGGATGAACCACATACAACAAAATTCAATGGGATAATTTACAAGATTGCACTTAAAATGCATAGTTGATGACATAAGAGTTCAATGGAGTAGTTATTGAATATCATCTGACCCACAATCCTCCAATCAAATGTCAAGAATCTACTACTATGTTACAATAAAGGAATAAACTCTTTACATTCAAACAATTGTTGTTTATTATACTGGGTAGGGCACTAGGAAAACATTTTTTTTCGACAAAATGAAGATTTTTTATTTACATTCACCAAAATAAATAATCATTATATATGCCTCTTTTGTTTTTATTTCTTTTATTCCTGTCCACTTAAGCAGCGCTTGTCTGATATAAATCTATCTATCTTGTCCAAGTACCTTCACTTGCACTGATGAAGGGCTAGTGTTGCCCAAAGGCTCTGCTAACTTTTCTGGCTATTTTACTTCATCGTTTTGATTTAGCTTTTCGCTTTTTTTTTTTATCTCCATTGAGATCCAGCCACTGATACCCACAGCATTGTCATTTTTTCAATATTTTGCCTATATATATATATTCTAAAATATACAGGCAGTACTGTAGAAGACATTTGTATGCCAAAGGTTACAACATTTATATTGAAATACGTTCATCTGGCAACAACTCAAACATATCAATATGCATTATTTGCAATTAAGTAAATTAAAACATTGATCTTTCAGCAGGAATTATCTGATAAGTTTCAAATAACATTAAGCTTGATACTAATCAACGTGATAGCACATGACCGTACAATCTGGTCTAGTGAATACATTGACATAATTAATAGGATTCAAATTTTACCAATCATAGCGATATTATACATAATAAATAGGACTACAGGGCATTCTAGTTTATAATAAATAAATGCAATTAAAATTACTACTGCATATTATTGAGCTAGTGATGTGTTTTGATTTAAAGAAGATGACTGCCACCTGGAACTTGATGTTTAATTTCTTTGCAACTCATAACAAAGCTATTCTGGGTTTGCCAAAAAAATGTGCAATAACTTATTAGGTTACTGAACTGAGGAAAAACACTGGTGCATTGAAACTCATGTTCTTTGTCAACTAAAAAAAATGGTGGAGATTTTGCACTCATTGCACAATGAATTACTAACTTGAAGCAAAGCAAACTTCATCCTCAAAAATAATAACTTTTATGTAAATAATTCTTCGTACACATCCGTGTTAGGAAATCAAACTGGAACTAAACTCATTTTAAAGATAATTAAGTTTTTTTAACCTCTACATTTATACATTATAAATAATTATATTATAATATTATGTGATTACAGTTTTTTAATTAAATGTTATGTTGTCATTTAAAATCATTTGAAATCAAGCTCGAACTACACTCATTTTAAAGATAATTAAGTTTGTTTAACCTCTACATATTTATATTATAATTATGTTAATAATATGCAATATCAGTTTTTTAATTATGTTATGTTGTCATTAAAACCGAATTGCATGTTCAAGGTTAGTGGTCACCCAGTGAATGACATCAAATAATTATCTAATTCTGAAGAGATACAGTTTAAAAGTATTTTAAAATGTCATTTGTAATTTGTATTGTACTGAAATTTGCCAAAGTCCCAAAAATGGTTAAGACACAGTCACTTCAAGTCTTCCACTTATAAAAAATAAATTAAATCAATTTTAGAGAAATATAATCCAATTCATAATTCCAGTTTGTTAGCATTAGCAAAACTGCGTTGTTAAAAAAACAATTATTATGATTCACAAATCAGCAGTCCTACAATATAGCAGGGAGTTGTAAAATATTTTCTTATTTTACAACTCCCTGAGTATAGCAACATATTATCTGATAGGTTTTATGGGTTTTAGCATGGTCCTAGCAAACATCCTATCCAGCAAACCCGCTCTTAAATAGTAGGCCTTAGTATTATTTTTTTTTAATGTTATAGCATTTTTAACCTAAGGGTTTATTTCTGCTGCATATAGCACAACATAAGCCATTTTAAATTTCTAAAAAAGAAAAAGAAGCCCTCCAAAATAAAAGAAGAAGAGTTTCAAAATTTGGCCAAAATGATATGAATAAGCTCTCACGCTGAGAGTAGGCTATAAAGTCAAAATGAGCATTAAATTAAATCACTGACGCCATGTTGATGACAAACATGTTTTAGTACAAGTTTAGTACAGAGAGAACATTGTTTTGCGAGTAACATCCTATCTATCTTTAACATCTAATTTTATTTTAGTACTTATCCAATTCTTGATCTTGTCAGTTTTGCTTCCAACGTAATAATCTGTTAAAAACAAGATCTCCACTCAACTCAAACTAGATTTAGAATGAATTGAAAATCAATTTGCCTTGCCCTGAGTTGAAGAGATAATTGTTGTCAGTTTTCTTTTTTTCTTTTCTCTACTAAACCATATTTTGCATATTAAAGGGAAAGTTTTGTATTGTACTTATGAAAATAATGTACACTTTAATTTGTCAATAATAGTAATATAGTATATTGAACACACACTTGAGTGTATTCTTGGTTAATAGGTTAATTTCATATGTGCGCTGCTCACTATTAGTTCAAATTAAATAGCACAGAGTGAAATACGGTATTCTCTTAATTCAATGAATACAAAACATTCAAAATATTTTCACTATTTAGTTTCACCATTTATTTTAACTGATTCATGTCAACCAATGTTAACATCTAAAACAATGATATTAATATACACAACATAAAATGATAGGTTAGAATTTAAATTTATTTGTCGTACTAATTCATACAAGACAATTGATAGTCACTGGTCTACCAGTGTTGTGCATTAAAGATTGTATTGTATTGTCCCGTCCCCTTAAAAAATAATTTTTACAATTTTGTTTGTTGAATATGCCATTTTAATGTCACCTAATAGTTATCCACTTTGAGCAAAAATTAGATTGGAAAAAAATGTATTTACCTAAAAAATGTATTTTAAAGCAAGAAATAGTCAAATTGGCTGCCAGCCAATATGGTTTTTTATGGTTTTATGTTATTTTATAAGTGAAACATTATTTTTGTCTATGGAAGTGATTAGCCTTATTAAAACTACAAAATAACCTATTCAAAAGTCTGATTTAATTAATCTACATTTTTCATGTTTTGTGGGGGGACAATACATTTTTAAATTAAAATTTTACTAATCTACACAAGACCATTGATGGTCACTGTGCATTAATGTTAAATGATTTTGTTTATTCTTGCGATACTTTACAACCTACTAGAAACGAAGAAGAAACCTGACAACTAATTGCTTTCAACCTTAATAACGAAATCAATAAAATTAATTGAATATGGAAACGTGATAATAGCCATATTGAAGCCTGTATGAGAGAGTCTAGCTGCCTTTGAATGAAACCAATTACAGTACTTTGTCAATGAAGACTAAAATTTACTCTTTTCATCAATGAATTATAATTAGTAAATTTGAGAATGGGTCTAATAAGAATTGTGTGTAGTCAGCATACTGTAGATTCCAGGTAACAATATATTATAGCAAGCCAAGAATAAACCAATTTAGAAAACAGTATTTTCATTATTAATGCTGAAGCTGAATGAAACAGTGTTCATAAAAATACTTATTACTGTATATTTATCTCAATTGTTTATGTGTCATAGGTAAACAAAATTTGTATACATATGTTTTATCCGGGTAAAAAAACGATTGGGATTCCCGGGATCCCGCCCGGCAGTGATTTGCGTAAAATCCCACCGGGAATTATGGTCTGGATCGATTCCTGGTTGCTTTTCACGCAAATCCCATCAGGATCCCGCTATAGTATTGCGATGTTTAGATTGTTCTACTCAATATTCATGAGTTTTCATGTTAAGTAAGTTTGTGTTTTTAAAGTGCACATTCCTAGTTTACATGACTCATGTAATTCAAACATCCAGCTTAATGACAATATAAGCACATTGTAAACAATTGCAGTGAAATGAACCAATTACCATAAAGAATGTTGCTGTTACTCATAAGTAAACTAAACAAGCTTAATTGTCTGTCTGGTGATGAGAGAATTCTATCAAAATATCATACAACCAAGGAAAACCATGTTACTAAAAATTGATTGCAAATATATATAAAGACCCTTGCACTAAACTATCATGCAATGTTCTCAACCTAATTTTGTATTACTGGTAATTGCATGATTTGATCTAACAATTATCATATATAGGTCTGGTAACAAAAAATAAAGAAATTCTTTTTACTCGGGGTACCCGAGTCTAGGACTCACTCACCTTCTCCTCCATCCGACACTATTGAGTAAAAAATGCGATTTATAAAGTACTACTCCTCCCTTATTCGTTGTAGTATTGAGCTGGGATTTGGCATGAATATACTACAGGGACATGTCCGCAAAGCTATAAAGCCGGATTTTTAAATTTCAAACAGGATGCAGCCATATGACGTCTCAAAGACGGTACCGTATAGCCGTATAAACTATTTGGTAGCGAGGTTATTGATGTGTATGTGATGTCACATCCCGTCTGACATCGACGTCATTACAGCTTCTTTTGTGGTACCGAGTATCGCACATTCGTGCTTGTTTTTTCTATCAACAATTGTCAACAATTCAACACACTTCATTTAAACAAATAAATAAATTAATAAATATTAATATTTTCTGTACTGTACAGGGTATGTAATTGAGAGATTTTACTGTAACTAAATATTGCTGTATTATTTTCCCAAAATAAATGGATACTGAATGGATTATTTATTAACATGATATACACAGAAGCTATTCTCAAATGATACACAGAAGCTATTCTCAAATGATACTCATCATCTAATATCTAATAATACAATGAAAATTAAATCACAACTGACCACCAGATAGCGATCATCAGTTCAAGTATATTGACCAATTAGTTAACATCTGGTAATGTTTAACATCACAGGTTTTTTATGATAAACTAGAAAGAATGGAACAAATTACACAGTCCATTAATTTCAGGGATATGGTACCTCTTAAGGAATTAACACTGCATAAAAAATGTGACTTGAGCAAGAAAAAAAAACCTTTTCTGTGTAGACTAGGAGATTACCTTTTCTTTAAAATAATTTAAAAATTAAAAGTATATTCTAATACTTACTGTATTTTAATAATTAGACATAGATCTTACATATTGTACACCATTCCTATTTCTCCTGCAAAAAAATAAATGATTGAAAACCTCCAATTGCTGAAAACTTTTAGGTACAACACAAACTAATTTATTTTCGCCATTGACCTTAAGTGACCTTACTACTGTACAGTAGCATCTTGAACATTTGACCACATGAGAGTATTGCATTTTGGGTGATGTTAACATTAGTTTTTGACACCACTGATACGGTTATTTGGGAGCACACATTTAGCAGGTTATTCAGCAGAAACAGACCTATATAGTGCTACATGAACTATTAAATGATCCACTTTCCGTGTTGTTGTTTTATCATGCTAATTACTTCCTCATTTACATACAACCTGTCCTATTGGTATATAAGTACTCTAGGCATGGTTTTCTGTTCCAAAATGAGAATAGTTTCTCCTAAAAATAGCACATTTTAAGGCAGTTTGCCTATTCTTTAAATGTCTCACTATAGTTATTTTAACTTGAAAGTTCAGTGGAATCATTCATGAACTAAATGACTTTTTAAAATAAGTTCCAGCATGTTTTTATTCTACTGTCTAATATAAAAACAATGAACTGATCACAATGATTGACATGCTGTGTGTGTTGGTATATAGTAACCACTCTTGTCTTATATTGGTATCAATTTCATCAGTCATCAATAAAGCATATATAATTGTGCATTAATTTAGATGAGAAATTATTGATGAATTCTAGGTTTAGTCATGTATAAGATATCTATTGCAGCAGGGAACTTGATCTATGCCTTAACACCTCTTCCTTGTCACCTGGCAATTAATTGTTTTGTTCATAGCTAACCTACTGATGCAATTTTTAAAATATGATTTTAAATATCATGCCAATGGAAATCACTGAGAAGCAGCAGCAAATATGAAGAGAAAAAGAACAACTAAAGCATTAAGCCTTTTACATAATTCTATATAACCAGTTGCAGCCGGTGATTTTCTTTTAATTTAAATTCATTTTCAAATCCTATTTTTGATTATTTAACTACAATGGTATTAAACTACCTGTACATCTATAAAACAGATTAATTACTATTTAAGAAAAAGTTATAATAAATTATCACTTTTCAAAATATGAAGTACAGTATTTGTATTAGTTTGCTGTAGGTGTGTTACAGGAAAGGTGACTAGACAGCTTTGCCATCTAATTGCTCATGGTATAAAAAATACACATTTAACATATATCTATTTTATATTCTAAATAATCAAATTAATAGTAATAGCCAAAACAATGAATTTCATAAAAGATATAACTCTCCTCTACTACTAATTTGTACATTCTCTTAATATACAGTACAGTACCTCAAAGATCAAAGGGCTTTCTTCAATGCATAGGCATACAACACTCTATTATTCTCAATAAATATTTTACTGAATAATAAACAAACAGCTAATATATTGTTATTCATTGTTCTGCCACACTTTATACAATATAGTCATTCACAGAAAGCTAATAGTCTACACAATGAATACAAAGATTGTTAACAGGCTAAGTATTGTAATTGCTTACAATTCCACATCTCGTTTTAACTGCCAGAAAAGTACTCATGGATTATATTAAATGATGTGATGTAGGCCCATATAAATCATTTTTGTGGTAGCAGAAATTAGACCAAATTGTTTTAAAACTTCAAATAAAGTGATTATTATTCTCAGCTTATTGTCTGTTAAAATTTGATTTGAGATCTGGTTAACAACAGCAATGCAGAAATATAAACAGAGAAAGATGTTTGCCTGACACTTAAAAAAATATATTACAGAAATTGCACAGAAGAACACAAAGAGTATTTAAATATGCCTATAGTATATAGAATGTGTAGTAATTATTCTAATTATTTCCCAGTATATTTTAATAATAAAGACACTTAATATTCACTTTAAGAATAATAGCCTTGATGCTTTTCAATACTGCACAGTGGTGTTCTTGTTTACTTTAGTAAAAGTCAAATATTGAAATAAGAGGTTAAAATAAATAATTACATACTAAACATTGTAAATAATTGTCAGTGCATTAGGAATTTGCAAACTGTTTTATCTTACAATGTATCTCTACAATTACAAGCATGGGTTATAAATATTATTAATATTGGCAGGTACAGTAGGCTTTCATTCAAGGGAATCTATGATTTGTAAAAGGTAGATACTTAAAAAGTGGTACTGAGGTATACAGTATATAACAGTAATATAGTAGATCTAGTATACTGTTAACATATTTTTAGTTATCCGCATTGAGCGGATAACTCCTTGTAACTGTACTGGATCAATTTCTATGTTTTTCTTCTTTCTTTCCTCCACTTTTTTGTGGCTCATGTATCTCTAAAATGTGTTAACATAACATTTCATAACTTTGTCAACATATGAACATTTATATGAAGTTGTGCAGCATGTATTTTTTAAATACGTCAGAGTTGCGCAACATGACTTACGTGCGATTTTATGAATTTCAATGATTGATCATAGATTAAAAACCAAGCATAATTTTTTTTTTACACTTTGTGAAAATTTAAGTCATATCAAGGGCAAACTTTTTGTGGATTAAAAATGGCATGTTTTACAAGAAGTTACGCGCACACGCGCATTTAAAATTTCAAAATGCGCAAAATTTATTTCTAATCAACTTTATACGCGTTTCATGTCATTTTAAGCTTGTCAAAAATTCCCAAGGATGCGCAAATTTTTGCGCGCGCGGTTTACACAAAGCGTGAAATACGTCAATGTTTTACGTAAATCATATTTTTCCAGCCTTTTATAGTAATTTTACCAAATATGGAACCATTTCTACTTAAAATTACGTCAATACGAGCACGTCGAATTGGACAATTTGCGCATGTTTTTGATGAAAAAGTTCAAAAATTCGTCAAAATCATGCCCTTTTTTAAACAGTCATAGTTTCTAAACTAAACGGTGAAAGTTATTTTTATTACATATTCTGGAAGTTGATGAGTTGTAGATATCGGTTCATGCTTTAATATGGCTAACCGGACATTGTGACGTCATCGTATGGCCACGCGAATATAAAATATAGGATTTTTGTATCTTTCGTCATAGCTCATCACATTTAATAGAGCGCATCTCCACTTATCTGTTTTTCATTTTCATCCCGATTTTTATATTTTCTAGGTCAATCAACTATCTTTCGCATGAGTTAAAAATATTTTAATTTTTATGACGTAATGATGTCTAAAAATGTAGATAACCTGGGTCACTTATTTTCATCTTTACAGTAAATTTCAATCTGTTATAGCTCGTCAGAATAAAACGTGATAATCATGATTAAAACATTTTCAGGAAGCTATTGGATTGTAGATACGAATTCATGTGAACATTTGCCAATTAGATGTTGTGATGTCATCATATGGCCAGTTAAATAAAAAAAGTCGTATTTTCATCTTTTGCATCATAGTTCATTACATTTAAAAGAGCGCGCATCAATATTTCACATATTCAAATTTCTTAAATACGTTAATATGTTGTTGCTGAGATAATTTCCTTCCGAAATTGCTATCTTAGTTTTTCATTTTGATACCGTCGCCATTTTAAAAATTGGAATAAATAGCTGGTCCCGTAATTTCACCTATTCTACACTGTATGAAGTATACAGATTATACCGTTTGCACTGTATATACCATATGACACAAAATTGACAGAATTCAGCACTAAACAGCATATCATATTCTTCAGTTCAGGTCATAATCTTTTTCTGTGTGCAAACTGTCAACGTATGACGTGCACGTGGCGTTTGTGTGGTGCGGATAACTAACTCGTCAAAGTGACGAGTTACATGTCTAGTGTACAGTAGCTGTTGTATTTTTTTTTATATTTTAAACATATTAATCTCTAGAGCTCTAGAGTAAAATTATAAATTATTTTTTAATTTAAAAAATATTTTCTCTTCCATAAACAGATTATAATAAGTGAAGTGTCAAAAGAATTGAATCCAGGAATTGGACATCAAGCACTGTGCAATAAGATGGTTGACTTTCAAGAAATGGTCAAAATCTTCAACAGGAGATAAGAGAAAGCCATTATTTTTGAAATAAACAAAGAGACTCATAGATAGGCTGTCTATTTAAAGCTGTAAAAGATAATGAATACATTACTGGTGATATTAAAATATGGCCTGACCGAAGTTAAGCAACGTTGGACTCAGTTAGAGCTTGGATGGGAATACCTGCTGAGGTCCCATTAGGCATTTGAAATCAGCACTGCTGAATGTTATGGCAGCCCCTGCATCTAGTATCTGCCTCAGATGTATTGGCTTATGCATCTCCTCTGGTTAAGGTGGGCACTGGACGAGAGAAGCCCTTGGTCAATGTTGGGACCAGCCAAAGGTGAACAGTCCTGGCTTTAGTCATCAGTCAGATGAATGTAAGACTAATTGACATTTTCGTTTACAACAGAAGTTGGCCATATATACATTAAAATAACAAACTCCATTCATGTTCAGTTTACAGCAGACTTTAATAAACATGAATACTATAAAGTGTTGACATCCTTCTAAACCTGTACACTCTTCTTCGTAATTGAGACAATCAATCAAGTTTTCACTATTAAATCACAACACATGATGACTAGACAGTGATTAAAGTACTCATGCTTTAAGTTTTAATAAGCTTACACGCTTCAAATACAAGTCGATGAATCATACATTACTTTAATATCACAAATTATTAATGAGGTAATTTCAATAAAACATTAAATTGGAATGATGGAACTTTATGACTTACAAAGGTTTAGTGCAGCCAACAAAATCTATTAATCATACTGTTTAATAATTATCGATCTATAGTTTCCTCTTAGTCTTATCTTAAAAAAATTGTGAATAAATAATGATATATATAGGCTATATGATTTTTTTTTTGTTTATTGAGATATTTCAAATTAACCAGTAAAATCCCTATCCTTTTGTACACAAATGTTGTAGTAGAGCCATCCAATAATATGAAAAATAAACTGTGTGCAAAAAAATGTTATCAGATGAATATATATAACTGTACTGTAATGTAGGTAATTTAACTTGGATTTTTGGGGCATCTGTAAAGCTACATACTTTCACACACATTTCTGTTTCATGGAATGGAAGACGTTAAAAACGTTTAAATAATGAAAAACTATACAGTATAAAGAATTTAACTCTGCCATCTTCCAAAAACAAAAGTGTGAATGTAGCTAAAGCACAGTAAACCATAGTAGCATACTACTGTATGTATATAAAAGTACAGCTATTAAGGCCCTGTTCAGACCCATGGCGTTAGACCGTTTTAGCGTACAACGTTACTATCAAGGTCACGTTACAAACCGCAGAGAAAAAAACGAGGTGTTCAGACCCATAGCGTACGATTATCGTTACAACGGAAGTACGTCATCCAGGTTGTTTCTAGTTGCATATTCATGTGCTCTTACCCACGTGTTTTCATCATTATTTCCACTGTATATAGGCCTAGATCTCAGCCCTACAATTATGACAAAATTTGCCGTAAATAAAACATACCTCAGCATTTATTTAAAAAAAAAATATAGTAAAGCCAAATTTCTGTTTCTATTGTTTTTATTTTGTAGTAAAAAACATTTTCCCCAGGCTCTTGTGTTACGAAAATAAAGCAGGCCTCGTAATGATGAAGAAAACAATGATTGTGATTAGTCTATCCAGTCCAGTCAAAGATATATATTCTTTAGTTCAGTCGGTTGAAAATAACCCTTAACTTGCTAATAAAAGGGACACAGCTCCCCTTGTTTGTTTACTGATTTTTTTAGGAGTTAGGGGGTTTTCAGCATTAAACTTGTCCAGTCTAGTCTGCCTTGATGAATGAGTGACTTGATGTCCCACGCTAGTTTTTAGCTTGAATGAAATGCGTGAATGGCTCTAGGCCTAGCTAGGCCTAAAAGCGGATGGGATCGTAGTCCCTATGTTTAAATACAAGGTGCATGTATTTATGTCATTTGTTAGAAAATATAATGGTAATCAGTTGATAATAGTTTGTTTGCCTTTGTAACAGTTGTATTTGTAGTGTAGTTAGGCCTTATTTATTCTGGCCTTTTTGTTATTGAAATCCATCTCACACATTGACGATACAAGATGTCAGCCTAGGTCAAACCTTGTTTCGCGTCATAACAGGAAACGTTCTGATTGGATACAACGTTGACTTACAGTAGCGTCGTACGCTAAAACGGTACTATCAACCGTTTTCCACTACAACGCTACAACCGTTGTACAACGCGTTGTACGCTAATCCCCAACTGTTCAGACACACATTCTTTTAGCGTCGTACGCTAAAACGGTCTAACGCCATGGGTCTGAACAGGGCCTAAAATAAAGTATGCCTGTCTATCTACAAATATTTTAGCATTACTCTCTAGGGTATGCAATATAGAAATGGAATTATAATTGAAAACATGTGTGCATTGAATTAAATATCCACCCTTCTGTGTACAGGTCACTAGGGGTTTAAGAAAGAAATGCTGCTGGTATTGATGTTGGTAAATCTATCATTCATTTTTACAGTGGTGGAGCCAGGATTTGCCTGAGAGAGAGGCTAAAATAAGCAATCGTTATTCTCCATAGTTAGCAATTCCACTGGATAACAATTAAAATTTAAAAACAAGAAATATTTCTTACAAAAAACGCCGCGTAACTTTTTGACTGGACAGTTGTAAGAACAGTCTTCATTAATCTAATATAATAGGTCGGCCAATCAAAACGCAAGTGAACAATTGGGACTTTACTTGTGATTTATGTCATTGGCCTGTCAGCACAGTCGTTTCTTTCTAGAATTAAACGCACAAACTTGTACTGTATTGGGAATAATGTATGTGGTTATTACTATCGCATTTAGGTATTGATAATAATAATAATATGGCTTTTGAATATATAATTACTGTCTGTAGAATAACATTTATACATTTTCGGTTCGCGATGAAAAGTTATATGAATGGATTTGTAATAGGTATTTATAATAATAGTATATGGGTTGTATTATTGCTAAGCTATCACCAAATCGCGTTATAACATTATTTCTCAGGGTTTTTTGCACCATTGATCAATACCAAACGCGTATCGGTATTATAGTTTTTAATGAATCATTACATTAATAAAAATACCCAATTAAATCAATCGCGTCAGTCTAATTCCGACTTATGTTTCAATCACATAGTTCTGTGTCTACACTGTCCCAACTAGTTTAACAAAAAAAGTGTGATGTGCCCAAATATGGTAGTGATATGCCCGATTATCGTAGTGGTATGACATCGTCATGTCTATAATTATAATATGGGCACATCATATTTAGTTTGATAGTATAGACAGAGCTTAAGGATTATATTTAAAAAATGTTTTCTTACATTTTGAACGGAAGTATTTATTTGTTTATAAGCCCAATTTTCCAGTCTTAATTTTACATTTTGAAAAAAAGTATTTATTTGTTTATAAGCCCAATTTTCCAGTCTTAATTTTACATTTTGAAAAAAAAGTATTTTATTTGTTGATAAGCCCAATTGTGCAGTCTTATTTTACATTTTGAACGAAAGTATTTATTTGTTGATAAGCCCAATTTTGCAGTCTTATTTTACATTTTAAACGAAAGTATTTATTTGTTGATAAGCCCAATTTTCCAGTTTAATAATAATGACCCCTTCCACAGTGCTTATACCATATACATTTTACATGATATTGACCGTGGGTTCTTTACGCCTCTGATGCATTTGTTTTTATTGTACCTTTTTAATAAATTATTATATGTTTAGGCCTAATCACACCCAATTTAATGAAACGGTCAGATTCCGATTTCAATTGAACGAAAGTAGTACTGTATTTATTATTCATTGATAAGCCAAGGGTCCCATGGCGTTAGCCGATATCTTGAGCATTTGACTCTTGTGTCAACCTGTAACACAAATCATTCTTCAAAATCTAAAGAAAGAACCTCACACGTCTTTTTTGTGAGTGATACACTATGGATATGCCCACGGAAATAATATGTGGACATTGCAAACAATCATAGGCCTACAGTAACAAACATAACATGGCTAATAAGCATAACATTCAGACTTGCTTGTTTTCTAGTGGATTTTTATTTACTTTAGCATGTAGAATAAAACTAGTAACAGTGGCTATATTAATAATTATACTGATTATCCTTGATGTTATCGCGTCTAATAATAAAATATTTTGTTGTTGATAAGCCCAATTTTTCAGCCTTGATTTTACATTTTGAACGAAAGTATTTATTTGCATGATAAGCCCAATTTTGCAGTCTTAATAATGACCCTTCCACAGTGCATTTTACATGATATTGACCGAGGGTTTTTACGCCTCTATAGCCACTGATCAATACCATAATTAATGTACTTTTTTAAATGAATATTGAAATGTTTCAACATACCCAATTCAAAAAAACGGTCCGTTTTCGAGTTCAATCTTTTGATTAGAGAGGTTGGAGTTTCATTTTGAACGAAAGTATTTATTTGATTGATAAGCCCAATTTTGCAGTCTTAATAATGACCCTTCCACGGTGCATTTTACATGATATTGACCGAGGGTTTTTACGCCTCTATAGCCACTGATCAATACCATAATTAATGTACTTTTTTAAATGAATATTGAAATGTTTCAACATACCCAATTCAAAAAAACGGTCCGTTTTCGAGTTCAATCTTTTGATTAGAGAGGTTGGAGTTTCATTTTGAACGAAAGTATTTATTTGATTGATAAGCCAAATTTCTAGTCCTAATGATTTGAGATTCAACGGGTTTTGCTTTCAATTGTATAATAATATAATTATAATTATATATATATATATATAAATATAATATTAAGTATAATTATGAATTCACCAACACTTTCAGGCCCGGGGCCGAGTTTGTGTAGACCAGACTTCCATGCACAGCCACATGTTAAGGAATATGAATCTCTTTATGATTTTAATATGGTTCGAAATGATATTACATAGCAACGATTAGACAGCAACTGTGCAAGAGTCCAACTAATAAAATCGAAATGATCAATTAATTGAACATTTGCAGCATAAGGCCCATACACTAGGACGATAACGATCGACGATAAATAGACAAATGTGCATTTTTAATACATAAACCAAAAGAAATATAAACAATTCCTTTGATGAAAATTATATTTTCACACGTCCAATCAAATGACGTCATGATTAGTAAGACCAATAATATCGTGACAATACAGCGATTTTATTGTTTTTATTTATCATGACGTCATTTGATTGGAATTTGAATTATTTTTATCAAAGACAGCATAAATGATTATCCTATAGGTCTAGAACGAAAACCTTTCTAATTTCTTTTGGTTTATGTGAAAAAAATGCATGCTATATATTTATCGTCCGTCGTTATCGTCATAGTGTAATTGAGCCTTTATACAAAAAAAAAATAAATTGATTACGAAGTTACATGTCATTTTCACCTTTCACCAAAAAACTAACCTTTTCAAAACTAATTAATTGTTACGAAGCCAATTTATATTATATATTTCATTAAAACTGAACTTTACGGTAAATGAAGAGTGAGTATCAGTTAATATGAATAATATAACTAGTAGGTCTATGAACTTGCGTCCAGACACAGAACTGTGACATTACTATCATAAATGTTGAAACCACTTATAAAACCTTTTTTTTAAAGAAAATATAATTGTGTTAGGAGAAGGCTAATAAACAAATAGATAATGTACAAACCTTTTTCTGGATTAATTAATGGAGCAGGCGTTCCTAATAATCTGCTGCTGCTACTAGACTGATTGTTCACCTTCTGACGATAATTGATTGGACCCCCCACGGCATCTGATAACCAACAAAAAATTTACGAGGACTGTTTCAATGATTTAATATCTGACGGCGTATTATTATAACATTGGCCTAGATTGACAGTCAAAGAAAGTCATTGTAAATACCTCCCTTTATGTTGACAGAGCCAAAATAAAGTTTTGACCATTATCGAATGATTATTTGACAGTGACTTATTATAATACCGGCCTGGTTGACAGCAAAAACGAAGTTATTATTTATTGATCAAGATTTTACAGATTTCCGTCTACATCTCAATAATACTGTATTATCAGCAAAGGCTTTCATATAGACTCTCTTCTCCCAGACGTTTTTTGGGTCCAGCTACCTATAAATTATAGTCGAGTTTCCAAATTCACAAAACTGTCAGCCTTAGATACTAAAGCTACCGCTATGAAACAGCTTATTAATGAATGTGTCCTCCTGGGACATAGCTGGCTAGAGCCGCGGCGCGACAAATCATTAGAAAATACTGTACTATATAAAACCCATTACCCCAAAACACTGTTGACTTGATTGCCACAAAAACAAAGTGTATCAAAAAACAGTTACATTCAAATCAAAGTAACTACAGATAAAACCCGTCTTCAGGCCTGGTAGTAAAGTACAGTTAGAGGCTAATGTTAATAATACAACATGAAATTATGAAACTTGACTCTTAAAACACAGCAGGCTGCAAATTAAATCAATATTATAAAGAAGTTTGAATTTCCAAGGTGTACTTGAAACTATTATTATATATCAATAAACAAACTGGGAAGAAACAATTTTTATTGTGACGTTCAAAGAATATGAGATCTTATACTTACAAGTTCAGCCCAGGCTGAATTATGCAAAAAAATTAACCCTATATTTGAAGTCTGCCCCAAGCCAACCTAAATTTAGTTTCAACCAGTTTAAAGTTCTTTGTGCATGAACTGGAGTGAGGGCAATTTTCTTTCTGCAAATTTTTTCTTTTATTTCAAATTAAAAAGTTGGACATAAACAATGCCTAATACAAGTATGCCTATGCAATTAATAAATAAATACTACAATTATTACAAATTAATGCTATGAGGTGGAGAGAATATTGTACCTATTTCTACAATATTACTATAATCAGCATTTTAGGTACTTATGTTTTTTTCTAGTAGCTACACAGATGTTAATGTCCAAGAGTATTATTATTATTTTTAGTAATGTAGGCTAAAATCACTGATGTAGGACAGTATTTTGGTATTAATTAATATTCTTGGAAATTGCAGAATTAGCTTATGT
This sequence comes from Antedon mediterranea, assembly GCF_964355755.1. Classification (NCBI taxonomy): domain Eukaryota; kingdom Metazoa; phylum Echinodermata; class Crinoidea; order Comatulida; family Antedonidae; genus Antedon; species Antedon mediterranea. The sequence goes on from NC_092675.1 coordinate 24,541,610, forward strand.
TTTGCTTTAAAACATTTCAAATCCATTTTAATCATGGCCTAATTCCAAACTTGAAATGCCAATATTTTCAAAATACACCAACCTATTATATCTTGAAAGTATCATAATACCCCTTGAGAAATATAAGTGAAACCATGGTAAATTTATTCCAAAAAGAAAGTCTTTATCAAGCCTAACAGTGGTCAATTTAATATACTGTAACTGTACACAGAGGTAGGCCTATAATTGCAGTTGCAAAATATAGTTTCAAAGAAGATTTAATTGTGTGAACATCTCCAGAGACCTGTCACTACCACTTATGCCAATAAAATATACTCACAATGTTTCCCTTTTGTATATTTTTAAAATAATTGTATTCTAAATTTAGGTACCAGTATAGTTGTCTGTTTATTTCATTGACATCATGAAAATAACATGATTAAACCAACCAAGTAATTCTTAACATAAGGTATAGTCCCATATGAGGACCAATCACATCTTCCACTAGATTAAAAGAACAAATTTATTTCTGTTTTTGATATAAGAAAGAGTGTGTATTGAATACTGTATACGTAGTGAAGCTGAATTTTACTACAATTGCTTTAGTGTAGCAATTTAACTTTGAGAAAAGAAACTGTTTAATTAAGCATAAGAACATTGTCTACACAACAATGAATCTAGAAACATAAACAATCTTTTGCTTCATTGGCATAGAATTAGGTTTCACACCATCTATATAACTTAAATTAGTATCAAATTGTTGTACTTATATTTCTTGGACTTTTAGACACCTTGACCCTCCTTTGACCTTAACAAAATAAACAAACTTGTTTGTAGTGGTTGGGGTCTTGCTACTGAATGGGTCTTGCTATATTCATATAATTGATGATTGAAAACTAGAATATAACAAAAGTAATACGCAAACATACGCATCATTTTAATCCCATAGCAAAAGTCTGAGTGTGTCATATCTTATTCTTACAGCATTTTTGTTAACGTAACCTATTTCAAACATCTTTGTATAGAGTATTACCTTTGATAACAATATAGAGTCCAACGGCAATCATACATATTTTAGGCAGCAGCAAAATACTGTACTACATCTATTTGCACATGCCCCATTAATCAACAACCATGCGAGATATGTACGTTTAAAAGCGTTTAAAAAAACTGTTACTGCTACAATTTAAAAGTCATCTCACTTCATTAACCATTGCCTGTCTGATAAAAATTTGCTGTCTTTTTAAAAGATTCTAATATTTTTTAAATTCTCCAATTTTTAAAAATTGTCAAACCAGGTCCATTATTATTATGATGGAGAAATAAAACTCTAGCATGGACCTGGTAATTCCTAGTGGTAGACTGTTGCTTGACATGACATAGCGTACATATAAATAAATTGAGAATGTATAGGGATTTTACATTTATGACACACCACTATCTGTAGTGGTACCATAGCAAGCAGCAGAGAACCGACCTTGATAATTGGCCTACTCTACATACTCCCGTCTTGTTGAAATGTTCTGCTTGGTCCGTGTTTGATGAAATAAAACAGACTTACCTGCGTAGCTAAGCACCTGGATGGAGAAGAAAATCAAAAGATAGCAAGATAAACGTTTAGCATCCATTGTCATCTTTGCTGTTCATTAACTTTCATTGGAATTACTCGACTTTTATTTAAGCATCTCGGCGAGTACAGAAGCATATTCGTCGATAGGCTCGATTGCGTCTGGTGGTATGCAAGAAGGTTAACGCGAATGTATGGAACGCCGTTTACGCAACATTTCGATGATATGAATTTTATGACGCGATATGTGAATGAAATGCATCGATATGAATTAAATGGTGCGATATATGAATGAAATGTTTTGAATTGAATGCTTTGAATTGAATATTTTGAATGAAATGTTTTGAATGAAATGTTTTGAATGAAATGTTTTGAATGAAATGTTTTGAATGAAATGTTTTAAATGAAATGTTTTGAATGAAATGTTTTGAATGAAATGTTTGAATTGAATTGAAAAGTCAAACTATTGGTGGCGTATGTCATTCTCGCTCGCGATTATTTTCTCAACCTCTTAGGCCTAAGCCTGAGTACCCTCATCTCTTTTCTTCCACGCTGCCTTTACAGAGAATCCTAACAGACCTGGGTTCGGAAATATGTATTCCAATGTTTCAGGTCTGTTAGGGAGTCTCTGTAAAGGATTCATATTGATGACAGCGTTGAAAGATGAGGGTACCCATGCTTAGGCCTATTAAGAGGTTGAAAAAAAATCGCGAGCGGGAATGACATACGCCGCCAATAGTTTGACTTTTCAATTCAATTCAAACATTTCATTCAAAACATTTAATTCAAAACATTTCATTCAAAACATTTCATTCAAAACATTTTATTCAAAACATTCAATTCAAAACATTTCATTCAAAACATTTCATTCAAAACATTCAATTCAAAGCATTCAATTCAAAACATTTCATTCATATATCACGCCATTCAATTCATATCGATGCATTTCATTCACATATCGCGTCATAAAATTCATATCATCGAAATGTTGCGTAAACGGCGTTCCATACGAATGCTTACACTTTGTAAACATACCACGTGAGTAAATATGGACCAATCGTTTCATCGCATTAGGACCAATACTTTAAAAAGTTACAAAACAATGATGAATGCTTTTTTTTTTTGTAAAAATGTATAGTTCCAATTTATTAAGAGTTAACAATTATTGGATTTTAAATAAAAAAAACAATTTATTTTCTTTAATTGTAGGGAAACTACTTTCTATACTTCATTCATAGACAGTTCCCTATGTGGCAGTGAGATGGCCTACTAATATTAATAATACAATTACTTTTGTTGAAACATAAAAAAGATACCATTGTACTGTATTTCAATATATACTGCATCAATTGGCTTTATTGTATTGTATAATTTGTATTCATTCAGAGGCATTCAGATTGAGTGTGATATATGTGTTATTGTTTATATTGTAAAATCCAGAATAAATTGAATTGAATTGATACAAAACATCAAATCTTGTCTTAAAATATGTCACTAATAAGTTACAAACAAACAATTTCTATCTGGCTATCAACAATATCTGTTACTGTTGAAAATCAGTGTTTTTCTTTTAATATCCACTTGAAACAATACAAATATAACATAGCAAATATCTTCTAAATATTAAAAATGCTTATCATTCCTAAATAGAACAAAAATTAGATGACATCATTCAGTGTTGGTTAAAGATGTATTGTACTATAAACAACAGAATATTTTTACAAAAGTAAAATATAATTGTTTTTTTGAATTATCAGAATTAACAATTTGAGTTGATGTACTATACAAAATTAGATTTTTATGATGGAATAAAACAAATAATTTTGTGTAGACTGGTAGCTACTTCCTGATTTTTTTTTTATTATCTGATTCCTATAGAAAGTAACAATTTATATTTCAATACAAAATCTAATGACAAAAAGACTTGGAGATCAATGTAATGACCATCATGGAACCATTTTCAAGATAAGTATGCTTCCATGATGGTTCATCTTTCGTTTGTCATTCAATTTTGTATTGAAATAATATAGTTTTAATTACTAATTTATATTTTCAACTTAATAACTTTGTCGACACTTTAAAATTAGCAAATTACGATGTTTGGTCAATTTTTCGGTTATAAATTGAATTTGGAGTACAACTCAAGCCTTTATGCAACAGTAAACAAAACAAGCATGAATTGGCTAAACATTTTTACAAAGCAATTAACAGATAAATGAAAGTCTTGTTTTGTATTATAAGTTTACTCAAAACTATATTTTGTTATTTATAATATATTGCAAGAAAACATGTTTTAATGGCAGGCAGATAAGCGTTACATTTTTATGTAGAATTTCACATTTTAAATCAAAGATGTTACTGTTTATAATTATATTAGAAACAGATAATATTAATATTAATTTTAGATATAAATCATCTATATAATATTTATCATTATAGTAATTTAGTACCTTATTTAAGTAGAAGGTTACTTTGATATATATTCTGTAAAAAGATGTGATGCATATTAATTGACATTCATAAACAATTCTTATGTAAAAAAAAAACCAAAATCATTAGGACTTTACATATTTTGTTATTTTAAATGAAAATCTCATATCAGTAAAATTTAGTCTTTAAGCTTGGTACCCGCTAGGACGCAATGCAAGGATGTCGACGCAATGACAACTGACAGCATAAGCATGGTGCCGTAGACGTATATTTAACACCACTTTCTGTATGTCACAACAGTGATAATTCAACTAGGGTGTGAAAGAAGTGTTTCTTTACCGCTCATTATGTTGCGTTGCAGTTTATTTCTAGTGGGAACCAAGTTTTAATGCTGTTACTACTGCATGTTATGTAACTATTAATAACATTGGTCACCCTGGTTAAAATTCATATTGTTTAATTATAAAATACAATCAATTATGACCACACTTATTAATGCCATTTTTCATGTGAAAACGAATGAGTGACATTTACCTGTTAGATTTATGGATTCCAATGACTACATTAGTTACATAAACATAAAATATTACATTCTATGTAAATATGACTGCTATTCATATTTAAATAGTTTTTAATAAATCAAAATTGCATCAATGAGAGTACCTTTTAGTAAATATTTTCAAACGTGAAAGAGTCATTTTTTCAAAATGCTCATTCTGCTAATTCTTAAGCAAATCTATTGCATAATACATTTAAACAAATATTTGACAGGCAGGTAATCTAATGCTAAATTCTTTACCACAAATCTCATATTTTGTATTAGACCAGTTTTCATTTTTCCTTAAATTAAATTAAATCGATCACTGAATAAATAAAATATAATTAACAAAAAATATATTTTTTATGAATAAATTAAAAGTTTTTTTATAAAGCAAAAAAACGTAGGAGATTTACTGTAAATTCATTTCACAGAATATCTGTACATAATTTTGTTTCTATAAAATAAATTACGCATGGACAATACAAAAACCTACAAAATTGTGTTAACATGAAAGATGAACAATACAGTATACCTTTTGCTATGCATAATTAACTGTATTAACAGTGTACAAAATGTTTTGTAATTAAATGTAACATAGCTTCATTATTTAATGTACAATTAGTTTATGAGAGTCTCATGACACAATTCAAGCATATTTCGAAAACATTGATGGTAAATTAATCATTTTGGATAATCTTATTTTGTACAAAAACACAGCATTCCTTTAATGAATTCTTTCAATGAAGCATAGAGCTTATGGGTGTTTATCAGACAAATTGTTATAGGAATCATAGTGCACTGGAAGCGAAGCTTATTAGAAAAGAACATGTATTAGAGCAAGTACAGTAAATACAAATTATACATTATAAGTTTAAATTTAAAGAATTGTTGTATATTTTTTTTTAAATACTAAATAGTCTTTATTTCATAGCCAAGGCACTTTTGTAATAAAACAGTTATTTAATTTCAAAATGAATTTAATATTTTAGCACCAATTAAGTAGTTAGCCAGAGACAATTTCAACTACCAAATCAAGTATATTCTTTCTTGTCTTGTCTATTCATGATACCAGTTTTATTTTGTGTAATTATTTGTTATTTCCATTGATGTATTATAGACTGGCTAGAGAGCTAACTATCCATCAGCGAGGTGATGCCAACAAGGTTGGGGCTACTAAATAAAGGCTGCCACATATCTGTTCAAATATATCCAAAATATTCAGAAAAACACATTTCTTAAATTTATGCTTAACACAGGAGTAGCAGTACGTTACTGCGTAGGGGGATTGCCTTCAAACTGGTGTATCTTATTAACCGATTGCTGCAGCCATATACTGTGTACTTTCTCCATGATGAATCACTTAACTGTGATAACACTGGAGTTAGCTCTCTAGGCAATGTATTTAACTTTTTAACTTTAAGGAGCTTTCAAAGTGGCGATGCAGGGTGGCGAGACATGAAAGTCAGTATCACAATAAATAAAATCACATATTAGGGATGCATACAGAAAAACCAATTTTACAATGTAAATTTAGTCAAATATCAATTTTTAGGCTTCTGTGCCTATGACAAACTACCTTGCTTACGTTCACATGCACCGCCAAATCATTCATAGATTATTGCCTGTTGTCTGGTCTATGGAAGTTCTTTTGTATTCGCATGTGTATTATAAATAACAACAAAGAATAAAATATTTTTTAATTGTATGCTTGGTTGCACATGGTACAGTGCCACATTTAAAAAGCTCCCTAGTCTATGCATGTATACAACAGGTTTGGAAATATGCATATGTTTTCTAATACTCTTTGTAATTATCTGTGCTGTGTAAAGAAACTGTATTATGCATTATGCATTGTTATACAAAAGCTGAATATGAACCAAAACAGGAAGTTTCATTAGAAAGACTGTACAGCATTCAACTCATATTTTTACTGTGTTTTGTAAACACAAACATTTGTTAATACACTTCCAAAAATGTTATAATAATAAACTATGTATGGCCAGCTAAAGGATTAGAGACCATTACCCCCTTTGGTAATACTTTTGTGTCAAAGAAGTTCCCTTTAACTATAGGTCCTATATCCACTTTCATTACTATGTAAGTTCTTGTTGGGCATTGTCATATTCTAGTACAAGACGTTTGATGAATCCAAGTTTTCCATGTAGTTCGTCAAACCTTGCTCTTTCCATTGCATATTTTTCATCCTGAGAAATATCAAGAAACAATTAAAAAAACACAGTAAGTTAGAAAATGACGATCATAACTTAATCTTGAAAACTAAGACAAGAAATTGATATCAAAGAAACCAAATTATTGTGACAACCAAATAGGGATTGCCAAATGGAGAAAAACAGAATGGCAGCAGGCATTTATTTGAGGGGCGTTTATTCAAAGCTTATTTGAATAAATACACTAAAATAAATCTACAGTGTTATATAATGCAACAGCAAACCATAAAAGGTAAAATATGAAAAAATGCAAGGATTTTTACAACTAGTGATCACCTACCTCTTGGATCTTTTCATATTCTTCCAGCACCTGATTTTCTATCCGTTCATATTCTGAGCTATTTCTGTCCACTTTGCTTAATCTTTCTTTTAGGTCACTAAATTTACATTGAACATTTTCTATTTTTTTGTAAACATTTAAATACTCCTTGTATTCTTCATTGAAGACATTTTTATATTTAAGTCGTTGTTCAGGGTTGGTAATCCTTTGAAAGTTGCTGGAAAAATAAAAAGTTAAAATTGAATTAGTTCTTATACAATGTATTTTATGAAATACCATGTCAATATAAAACAAAAGTATACAAGTATATTAATTCAAGACATTGTATATAGTTGAATAAACTTTAAATAAAAGAAAATAATAAACAACTTTGATATGTGAAACAACATACAGTACAACAGGATTTTATTAGATTTTGCATTGCAGCACATCAAAATAATTCATTAACAATTTAATGTTCTGTGAAACTCCTCTTTGAGCTCTTTTTATTTCCCGTTGTTGCGTACTGAGTTTGAATTTACTACACAATGAAACATTTCTTCATCAAAAGATATAACAGAGCAATATTATCCTCTTCATTAGGTAAATATCAGGGCCTAGCCAGCATGAGGCAGAAGAGGCACTTGCCTCGTCTGAAATTTTCAATTTTCACCACTCACCCCAATTCACCTTCACAGATCATCATATTTTATATAAACAATTATATTTAAATTATCTTTGCCACATCTGTTTTTAACCTCCCGCTATAGCCTTTAATACATAATTTTATTCTCAGATTTTAAACTAGCCAATCAGATACTAAATTGAATTCATCAAGACATCAGTCATTAATTGAATTGTATCGGAATCTAAGAGATTGAACACAGGATTGATTGATTGATTGAACAAACCATTAAATTTTAAAACAAGAAAGCTTCTAACCTCATATACTCTGGTGTTGACGAGGTTGATGAGACACCTTCTGTGGGTGATGGTGCCTTTTGATCAGCATTAGAATCTACATAATCATTATCATACTTAGGAGAATTTTTACTTGTGGTGACCTCACTAGGTGATGAAGGTGTACACACTGTTTTTTCATCGCCTTTTTTGGAATGTGCTATTCTTTTCTGGATTTTAGGCAATTTGTAATCGGCAATTTCTGGCAAGATTGGTCGTTTCTACAAAAGAATTTTATATTATATTATTAACATACAAGTGTTGAAATTTCTTTTTCTGATGTGAAAGCCTAGGATTGTGCTCAAATATCTCTCTGAAAGCCTCTTCCACTGAGATGTTCCAGGTTCTGAAATATGTTTCATGTTATCAATAAGTAAGAGAAACCACCGTATAAGGGCCTGTTTCTGTTGCATAGCGCAGAATAAATCATTTATTTAAAAAATGTAATTTTTAGAAAAACCACATTTCGGGTAAATTTGTGCTCCGAAATAACTGTTTAAGTTAATGGTTGAACATTGACAGAAAATGTTAACAATAAAACCTAATAATGCAATGTGATCATGTGGTCAAAGTTCAAGATACTACAGCTGTCAATAAATAACCGTTATGTTGCGTCACAGTTAAAAGTTAAATGAGGTTCTAAACCCTAATCATTTAGGTGTTTTTAAATGTAATTTTCACACTGCCTTTTAACCGGTTATTAGACAATTTCTGCAATAAAGAAATTGGGAGCAATTTATTCAGATGGATATTATTTTTCCAGCAGAAACATGCCCATAACAATGTCTATATTAGTTAACATTTTTGAAGACAAATAAAGGAAATAAGAGAAAAATAATAATAAATAGAGCAACCTTACCACAGCTTTGGGTGGCTTTTTTGGTTTACTTTCTTTCTCAGTAGTAGGCTTTGGATGATAGTTTTCCTCATTTTGCTTTTGATTAAATTGTTGCAATTTCCTAAAGAATAATATGTCAATTAAGCACATGACTAACATATAATACTTAAAATCAAATAATTAAGATTTGGTATAATTGGCCATGTATATTGTAAACCATGATTGTTTTTCTCTTTCCCTATTCCTGAAATTTCAAACAATAAACTTTAAAATAAAAACACCATACAAATTAAAATTTTTTTTTCTAATAAATAGCCTACATATGTGATTCTTACAGATACAGGCACATGTTACTATTGTATAACAATTACAAGAATGTTTTCCTATCAGTTGTAATTTTAATTTAAATAATATTCATTTTTACTGTATAAATTGATGCATTTTATTTAGTCAATATTTTGACGATTCTATACTCATGTCAAAGCTTAACACAAAAAAAAAACAAGAGAAGGAACGATCGGCCAATCAGAATAAATGTATTTATGAGGTAATTTGTATTATTTTTATACTTAAATTATGATAATTACATACTTAGATTAATGTACCAAAATCTCTGTATTATATCTTACCCTTTCAGAATATCTCTATCTGCTGTGGAATAGAGAGGCCAGTCCTCCCTCACCTCATTGTAAATGTGTCTTAGTAGGGTATAACTATTGTCCTTGGCGGAAGCTACCTGTTTTAACCGAAAAACATTATGCATTGTAAGACACACAATTTGTAACGATATGGTATTTAAAAAGTTATTAAATATAACTAAATTATAAAACAAAAACAAAATGCGCATTTTTAGTAAAGCATATAAAGCTATTACAAAACATTACTGTTTTGCCATACCACACCGAAAATGTTAAAGAGTTGCTATTCAATCGGGTTTGAACTACACAATGAAGCCCCAGTGGTCTAATGGTTAGGACAGCTGCATATCAAGCAGAAGGTCCAGTTTCGAATCTCGGTTGGAGCTTTTTCTCAGTCTCACAGATTTCCTCATCTTATCGTTTCAAATTAATTTTCTATACCTGTTGTAGGGTGCTACTGATTTTATCCTTTGAACTACCAGAAAATCCTTCTTTTGATAACTTCAATATTAACTCTACCCTTTTATAAGGTCTGACAGCAAGTGCATGGATAATGTGATCCCTAGAACACAAAATGATTTGTAAAAAAAAAAATTGATTAAGCACTCAGAAACTAGCGAAATACTAAATAATAATGAAAGCAATAGAGGATGTGCTATTTACTATTACGGTCCATATTGAAGATAAAGATAACTCCAGATTTATCATATCACCAATATATTGATTTCTCTGAAAATGGCATATTTAAATGGTCAAAATTCAGAAGAACAACTTTAAAAAGTGTCATGTCATTGTCATCAATGCAAACAAACAGAACAATTATTACAAAAGTATTATTAAAAAAACAATGACAACTATTAATGAAATTTCAAAAAATATCTTGTGATTACCTGCATGGATATTTGCTTGTCTGCTTTGGACTACTTGTATTGCTAGAATTACTATTTTGACTGGCACTGCTATAACCACTACTACTGCTACCGTTACTACTACAGCTGCTGTTACTCATGGGTGTACTCGGTGTACTGGGTTTTTGCACTATACTAGGCTTGCTAAGAGTGGTCTTTTGTTTCCATGGAGGTATTGCACTTTCTGTTTTTTTCGACTGAAATTTTTGAAGAGTTGAGGTCGGTGTCCGAATCTTTACTTTGCGTCCTTGTTTGAGACCCTTCTGCTCAATCACTTTTGTACTAGAATGAAGCGGAAAAGATGTTACATTGAAATATGGTACTACATGGAAATGATTGTATACATAAATGTAAATATTCTCAAAATGTACAGTGTAAGTACAATTAAAACTCCAACATACTGACTTTATGCAACTGAAATGATCCGACATAAGTAAAGTCCAACATTATTAACCTTTTTATATTTGTATAATTTTGTTTGTGCTAATTTTAAATATAGTAGGTATGTTTGGGTTTATGCCTAGTAAATTATGTACTATATTTCACTAATCATTCTTTTAAGCTCTGTCTACACTATTAAACTTTGTGACATAAAAAATGTGATGTGCCCATATGGACATGATGTCATATCACTACCATATTTGGGCATACCACTACCAGTTTGATAGTATAGACAGAGCTTAATATTATACCTGACTTTCTTCAGTTCTTCTTCAGCTTGCTTCATCTTATCTGACGTTGCAGTGTAGCTATCATCTGTTGCCTTTATTGTCACTTTGTTCATTATGCAGCCAATACTTTCAATCTGATCACTAAAAAAAGCATATCTTAGATTATAAATTGTAATTACATTTTTAAGTCGAAAAATGAAATATTGTGATAGTTTGTATATGTATGTAACACTCTATAGACTGATAACGATTGTGTTTTATATATATATATATATATATATATACTGGTGGCCAATAACATCAAAACAGTGATTTATTCTGCCATTGTTGACAGGGGTTGTGATGCAGAATACATGAGAGTTTGGGTTAAAAACAAGTATTATATGTATTTAACAAGATTTACAATTACCCATACCAACCCCTCCAAACCCCCAGCCCTGAACCCATCTTGCCCTGACCACATCCCCCACCAACTCTCTCCTTTCACTTCCTGCCTTCCATAAAGCAATACTTACTAATGCTTATGCTGAAGGCATTCACAGCTGTTGTCTGGAAGTGTTGTTACTTGTATTTTGAATTCTCTACATCCTGAAACACCAGGCAATGATATCGTCTGAAAAAAAGAAAATAGGAGTTTAATTACAACTATATCAAATTAAGTTTTCTAAATTTATTTTGAGTATGTTAATGAACTGAACAAAAAATAATATAAGACTTACGCCTTGGTTGCTGTTAAAGGATATGCTTCCTTTACGTTTCGGGCCATTCTGAAATCATAATTTGAATACATACATTATTTTAATTTACATGTGGTAATGTTACATAACAAAAAAACCTGCACATTATTATCAGTAGAATAACAAACGCATTTTCAACTATAAATAATTAAATCATTTTACAAATTGTGAACTGCAAGCCAGACTTAGTTAGCGAAGGGTTCTCAAAATTTTACACAGGATTAAATTCAAGGCAATACGTGGAATACTGTGCAGTCTGAAGAATAAAAAATTAATCATGTTTCTAATGGTATGCAATTCGGAAAATTAAGTAAGAGATATATTGACAGATAACCGTATATTTAATATTGCCTTGTTTTTTATAATTCTTCAGACTTCAGATCATTCAATTCTAATCAACAGCTGAAATCAGGGAGTTGTACGGTAAACGTTACCTTTTAAAGATGACGTTTCCAACATTCTATTCACTTAACAGCACTTGTTTGTTTTGTTTTTATTTGAAGACGGAAGCATAGACCGAAACGCATGTGTCAAATAAGGTTCTCAATGTATGTAACAAAGTTAATATTTTTGTAATATTTACGCATGTGAAAATCGTAAGTGGTCAAAGCTTGCCTGTTTTTCAGGTATTGAGAAACTATCGTTAAAACTGACCAATTATTCAATGGTTTACACTTACAGATTATGTCATTATAGTTTGTGTACAAAATACGCATGCGCCGATAATTCTTGACTTTCCACAAAGCGGTGTTTTTTACCCAGTTGCATGTGCCTTCCTTCGGTTTGCAACACTTCATGTGAGCATGAGCAACTCTCGATAACACCAAGAATTATCACTTTAAAATGTGTATATTGTTATTTACAGTATTCTCAACTTTTATGAAACAATTTGAAAACTCTCCACAACTCTACGTCAACTGGAAAACCTGCTTTTAGGAAATAGCATTAATGTTTAAATGCTTGTGCGGAAACTCCCTATACGTAATCTCACTGCTCAGTCAATGAGTAGCTGCGAAAATTCAGTTACCGTCAAAAATCGCACTGATAGACAATAAATAGCAAATAACATGCACGGTTGACTGTGCCATTGCCATGCCAATGGTGGATCACCTTATTAGGAAATGCTAGAATTAAAAGACTGGTATAGTAAGTTATTATAGGCCTATCCTGCTCAGTTTTGGCAAGTCAGCAACTATTTTTGTAGACATCTGTTGACAATAATTTAGACCAGTCTGTCTTATTATGCGCCTGACTATTATTATGTGTACCCGTTTTTTTAAACTGTAAGAAGTAATTGGTTAATTATTAACACAACACGAATTTAACACAGACAAATCTATACAAAAAAGTGTGTTTTAAGACTTTAAGAATTGGCAAATGATTTTAATAAGATAAAAACGCTGGCGCCCTAACATAACACAAAAACGTAAGATAAAAGACTGACGAAAGAAGTTGACACTTTTTAGAAAGTGTTAGATTAAGAAATAAAATGTGTACCTTTATTTTTTGAAAGTCCTCAAGTACTTTTAAAGATGTGTCAGTTAATTTGAGCAATAGCACAGTTTTATTTCTATTTGAGAGTTTACTACGATCAAAAACATATTGCTCATTATCTTTCAAATCCGCCATATTCGACGATTTGAGGTTTTAATTCCAGCCTTCAATGTCCAGACGTTAACAATTTCGAGACACACGTTGACGACGACGGAAAGACAAATTATTATAGACTAATTTATATTATTTATATTTAGAGGGCAGCATCTAGGCTAGTGGTTTTCTTTATTTTTGTTTCTTTAAAAAAAAGAACAGAAAGACAGTTTGTAAGTTATATCTCACCTCCCAGCAGGGAAAGTGAAAGTAAGTGGTGAGTAAGTATTGACATTTTGTTATTAACCTAGACCTATGCTATAACATTCAATCAGTAGTAAGCCTATATAGAATAGCAGTAAGCAGGCCTCTCTCTAGCTAGCTAGAGGGCCTCCTAGCCTAGAGGGCCTAGGCCTACTATACTACTAGCCTAGGCCAGCCTATAGGCCTAGGCTAGGCGGATGCTACTACTCTACTAACCTAGCCTAGGCTAGGCCTAGCTAGGCTCTAGCTACTACTAGGCTTAGCTAGCCTAGGCCCCCTTGCTAGCTAGGCTAGACCTAAACTAGAGGGCACTCATTATTGTGGTGGGCTAGCTAGACGGTGTGTGACCGAAAAGGCTGCCGACTGAAACGGCCGCCAACATTTTCTATGGGACGCCAATACAGTATTATAAACGTACAGTAAAGCCTATGAAACCACGATGGAGGAACAAATAAATGAAACCAACCAATATATGTTTAAGAATAAAATCAAATGACAAAGAATAAACATATTTTTTAGTTAAGTTTTTATGAAAATAATGTTTTAATTATAATAATTCACCATTCTGAATTTATTTAACGTATTCAAACAAATACTGTATCAATTAATGAAGTTGAAATAGGCAAAACAGTCGGCGGCCGATTTTAATAATATAATATTTAATGTAATGTAAAATTAAAAAATAATGATAATTAAAAACATCTATATAAATATTTATTAAGTCACATGCGTCTAAAGTCATTTCAATCTGAAAAAAAAGTAAAACAATTGTATTAAACCACACGTCGTTTTGATTACACGTTGTTGACAAACGGCACACGCGACGTTTCATACATTCAATTGTGTTTTAATTGGCGGCCGTTTAAGTCGGCGGCCGTTTCGGCTGTAAACCAGCTAGACCAATTAAAATTACTACTAGCTAGCCTAGGATAGGTGGCCTCGGCTAGGCCTGGTTCAGGCTTGCAGTTCAAAAATTATTTATTGTTTTTGTTCTGAGATGTTCCAAATTCTTGCTGCATGCGTATTGCCCTGGTATTAACTAACCAATCATAGTAAATCAAATAGGCTAGCGCTCAACTATTCTTTCCTCCCAAGATTTCACAAGGTTCGCATATGCGCATACGCGAACCTTGTGAAATCTTGGGAGTGTGAAAACTTGGTGTGTGAAAATATGTCTGGAGATCAAACCTGGTTACAATACAACTTGTACAAGTTGTAACAATTTATGCAGATGTGAAAAGGTTATAAGTTTTTTTTTCCATTTGTAATTTAGTTTCGTTCTCTATCTTTCTTCACCGCTCCCCCTGGTTCTGCCCCTGACTACTGCTTTATTTAAATAACTGTAGGTAAAAGAGCAAATACAACAAAGATGGATGGAGGTGAAACAAAAGAGGTACCAAATGCATTTTCTCAAGGTAAGTGATCTTAATTTACTGTTCTTTAAATTTGAATTAATGATGTCCGTTTTAAAATTAGAAAAATGGGATTTTTAATTTAAATGCCGATTAAGATAAGCATCACTTAAGGTAAGGTAAGCATCATCATTTTATTTTTTCTTAATTAAAAATATCCAGTTTTTTTACAATTCTTATGAATTCTCCAGCTTATTATATCAAGCAGCCGAAATGTCTTCATATTATCTGTCAAGTGTTTTAAAGTATAATACGCTATTATTTTATTGATTACATTTTCGAACAACTTTTTTTTAAAGAATGTTCAACACAAGCACTGTATAATTGGTTAGATGTCACAAGTGATTTTATTGAAGCTACAGAAGAACTTCAGCAAGGAGAACTCTTTCATGATTCCAGGTTTGTTTTTCTTTTCCTTGAATGGTGTGAAATCCCCAGATCATTTGACAAATAAAACTTTGCTAAGCACCTTTATTTTTTTTTAGTTTTGGATTGTTTGAAGCAATGTCAGCAATTGAAATGATGGACCCCAAAATGGATGCTGGTATGGTTTGCCATCAAAAATGTGAAATATCAAATCTTGAACAAGGTATAGAAACGGGAAAAATTAAAAT
The DNA here is from genome assembly GCF_964355755.1 of Antedon mediterranea. Lineage (NCBI taxonomy): Eukaryota > Metazoa > Echinodermata > Crinoidea > Comatulida > Antedonidae > Antedon > Antedon mediterranea. The sequence goes on from NC_092675.1 coordinate 24,557,243, forward strand.
AAAGGATATTTCATTGCCGGATCAGATTGCAATCATTGATACAACATTTGCATGTTTGGTAATTTTTTTTGAATTTCTATTTCTATTTTCCACTGTAGTTGTTGCATTTAAGCTTTTTGGTCAGTCTGTCAGTTTTACTATCATTATTTTCTAATGGATTTTGCGGATTCCTCTTTCAAACTTAAGGTCAAGGAAGCCCTCCACATCACGTGGAGTAAACCTGCCTTGAACAAACAAATCTATAACTTATGTGTCACGCTTGCCATTATGATTGTTTGTTAACTATGTTCCTGGTTGTTTTATCATGCTAATTACTTCTTCACTTACATACAATCTGTCCTATTGGTATATAAGTACTCTAGGCGTTGTTTTCTGTTCTGATAATGAGAATAGTTTCTCAAAACATGTCACATTTTAAGGCAGTTTACCTATTCATTAAATGTCTCACTATAGTTATTTAACTCATTATTTTATCATAGGTAACTTGGCTTGAAGGACATTCATTAGCACAGACAGTATTTACAAGTCTGTATACACACAATGCAGATATCATTGAAGATCGTTGTATCAGAGCTTTCACACTCGCTATACTCAAGATGGTTGATATCATCAAGGATAAGGTCATCAGGGCTGCTGTTTATGAAGAGGTACCATTTTATTTATTTTTTAATAAATGAGGTTGTTATCCCTGTTTTTCTACAATCCAGAAAATGTTTTCGAGACGAGTGGTCAAGTGGTTATGTCAAGACTGCAGCAAACTATAGCCAAAAAATTATGATCAAAGCGCTGCTCAACTATATTTCAGGTGGTAGAAGTGTGGTACAGTGTACACACACTCATGAATTTTAAAGAACCCATTACATGATCTTTCGGAGAAGAGTAGAGGTTTTCTTCAGTGTACTGGTGTGGATTGCAATATAAAGACTTTGTCTTAGGCTTAGATCTAAGCCCCTCGCGAAAGTCATTAAACCAGCCTTGGCTTAGACTTCTTATTGCAATGGTCTTAAATCTAAGACCATCCTTGCTAAGGGTTTCATCTTGGGCTTAAATCTAAGACCGCTGTTAAGACCTTATTGCAATCTGGTCCTGGACGAACAAATTAGTGCCATTTGGTGGCAGCACTTACACAAGAGGACCAATAGAGAAGAGTAACATCTGGTCTACTCCGCTGAGACCATTTGAGACAACAAAGTCTGATTTGTTTAAAGCCAGTTTAATATGCTTTTTTTTTCATTTTGTTAGGAGGACTTTCAGCCACTTTTATATGGTTTTCAATTGGCATCAAATGTAACAGAGATGCGTGTTTGTGGCATGTTGAAGGAAGTTGAAGAAGAGTACAACAAAAAGATAAAAGTAAGTTTTTATACAAGTACTTGTAGTTTTAGTTCTTAAACTCTTATTATGCATAGTGATTTAAATATTCCTTGTTTTCATAACTTATTGTAAAATTATGGGTTAAGGTGCCTGAAATAGTAGTCCCTTTTCAGGCACCAAGGCCATAGTTGTTATTCTTTTATAAATTTAAAACTAACAAATATATGGTTATAAAAATATCACAACTTACTCAAAGTCTTGACCATTTTCTCATGTTCCTAAAAAGGGTTTCTTTTAATGTAAAACGAAAAAAAGATGATTATAATTTTACTAAAACAGTAACAATTTTTCAGATGACAAGACCACGTCCAAATGAAAAGAAAGATGATCTTAAAGAATTACAGGTACATTTTTTCTTTGTTTTCGCACAAGCATGTAAACCTTAACTTTAACGCTATTTATATATATATATATATTTCAGCATTTTCTAGAGAGAACTATTTATTATATCATTTATTATTGACAGCATGAGCAATACACTGCAGTCTACACTAGGATCAAGGCTACTAGAATGATTTACGTCACCTTGCTAGATTTGAACAAAAAAGAGGTATGTTTAACTACATTTCAACCAAATGAATTAGATGAGCCACGCAAGAAAACAATGTGCATGTTGATATGGGAAATATATTTGGTGTTTTGTTTTATGTTTATTAAACCTGTTGCAGTGATCATTGTCATTGGTTTAAGCAACTGAATTAAAAGCCTAGTGATGTATTTATATTGAACACAATTTTTATTGTTTTATTAATATATAAACAGGTAAAGGCTGGTGTAGAGGAAGCTAAGAAACATTTAGACCAATCATCTAGTCTCCTTTCAACCGTCAAACAATCCATAAATCTAGGAACAAATCAAATGAAAGAGTCGGACACACAACAATCGAATCCAGGTAGTTTGTCACTCAATTTACAAATTTATAAAAATTATAACAATCATTGATTGAAATTGATTGAGCGAAATTTACTAGTTCAAATTGTTTCTATTTTTTGCGAAGTAAAATATTGCGATCAGAGATCTGGAAATGAGCAATGATGCTTTCATGAGCACTTATGCGAATCGAAAAGCTCAGCAGTCATGTGAGGAACATAAATGTCACAGCTATTCGTTCATGTAGTGGAAAGAGAGTAGGCGATTGTTTTCTCTTTGAAACGTTGGATTCGCGCGAACAAATTCGTCTAGTGGAAAATCGGCTTAAAATGAAATGAGAACCATCTCATAGTGTAAACCTTTTGTTTTTATAATCTTTATATTGCAGATATATCCACTGTAATGGGCTTTGAACCTCTTGTTAATCAGCGGTTACTGCCACCAACGTTTCCAAGGTATACAAAGATAGTGGGACGTCTAGAAGCTATAGAATATCTTATAAAACTCATTGAACGATTAAAGAAAGTTTGCCAAGTTACAAATCAAGGAAACTTTCAGGCTATAATGGTGAGTAGACACAGCTTAAAGATGTAATGTCCCCCTGAAAAAATATTGTTTTAAATTTTTTGTTTTCGAATATGCCATTTTAATGTCACATAATAGTTATTCACTTTGACCAAAAATAAGACCAAAACAAAAAAAAATTTACCTGAAAAATCTGTAATTTAAAGCAAAAGAAAAAACAGTCAAATTGGCTGCCAACCAATGGGTTTTTGGTTGAATTTAACTGTTTATTTTGTCTTTTTATAACTGACAACATTCTTTTCCGGTTTTTTTTTCTAGTGAAGTGATTAACTTTGTTAAAACTACTGTACAAAGTCAGATTTTATTCATTTTCATTTTTAATGTGTTTTGGGGACAATACATCTTTAAACAATCTATTTAGATTTAAGTACAATTTTGAAGCATGTGTGACTTTCTATACAGATATGAAGTATTAATTAACGTTGAATTCACGTTGCATATAGTTTTCCATTGAATTTTTAGTTAAGAGTGTTTTTAGTTAGTTCAGTTAACAGATTTTCTGTTGAACAAAAATGTTACCAAATCGGCTAAAAGCCTGATCAACTTTGTCTATGGACATTATTCAAAATGTTTTTGTTTTTTCTCTAAGGATTTTTTTATTGACTTCAGCAAAGAGTGTCCGTGTATTCTGTCACGATCAATACTTCAGCTAATCTTCCTTCCATTCAATAACAAACGTGTGTTTGCTGTTGAACTGATACAAGATTCAATCAAAGATTATCTCCGTACACACATGTGTTTCCCCATCTTTTTAACGCGTCATCCATTATTTAGCAATCAACAAGCTAAGGAACACATTGATGCTTTTTTAAACCGAGCTGTAAGGGTACGTAGTTATTGTTTAGAAATTTGCCTTCAATTTAAAATGTAAAAAAATCATTGAGAAACACTTTTATTATAAGGCTGAGTAGCTTTACCAAGAATTGAAGAACATTGGCTGTAATGACCGTCAAGTGAGCGGTTTTAGTAACTGGGCATTATACTACACATTACGTACAATTATACAGTATACAGGATACAATGTAAACACAGGTTCTTTGAATACTGAATAAAACTATATAAAATAAATATATAAAATTTCTTACAGTCATAGGAAGCAAACTAATCTGTAATGTACATAATTTATTGTGTAGAAATTCAAAACACAATTTCAAAGTGAATACAGTATTCAATTTGCCAACATTTGCTCAATTTAGTGTTGAGTAACTGTTGCAAAAATAAATTTCCTAATTATATTTGTTTTTTATTGTACGCTTTATTGCTCTTTTACTCTCATGTAGCCTATTTGTCAACTAATGCAAGTTCATGGTCACAATCGTGCACGTCAACGTGAAAAACTAGCTCATGCTCTCGAGGAACTATCCACATTACAGGACGAAGTAAGCCAATTAAGTTTATATTGTTTGAAAGTTTGCGGTACATCACATAAATAGTTCTGAAAAGAACTGTTGAGTTTCTCACTTTTTGACCAATATGATTTGATCATCGTCTAAGTTTGTTTAAAAAAATTATCCTGCGTATTTAAATTCACATAAAGTCTGCCCCTTCCATCTTGTCAACAATTCACATTTATTAATATGCCTGACAAGACATACTTCACATGACTGTAAAAAACTTTTATTATTAGGCTGAACAGCTTGACCAAGAATTGAAGAACATTGGTCGTAACGACCGTCAAGTGAGCGGTTTTAGTAACTGGGCATTATACTACACATTACGTACAATGATACAGTATATGCAGCTAGGGTTTGAGTTGGAACTGTATGCTGTACATGAATATCATTACATCTATTGGTGAGGAATCAAATCTGTAAAAAAAGCTGTATATAAAATTACAACCCGAACAGAATTCTATGCAAATGCTTATTTTTTTTTTCATTTTTCATAATTAGGTATCTGTCTGAATTCCTGTACAAATGGTTGGAATCAACACTGAGACGCTTAGAAGTCATGCTGCAAGAAAAAGAATCCCACACTGATCAAACGCAGAAGTCGCGTATAAATCGGAAGAAAGCTAAAAGGAAAAAGAGTCGTCCAATCGATCGTGAGATGACGTTAGTAGAAGCATTCCAAGCTATGACCTGTGGTTACTACAAGGTAACAATTGTTGCTGTTATATCGCTCATATCCCCAAAGAACATAATTTTATAGGACGCAAAATCTTCTTTCTTTTTTCTCTCTCTTTTTTTGCTTGTAAATGTGCAATGAATCAGATAAATACCATAATAAATATTTTGAATTATTACTAAAAGCGTAAAAGTAACTCAATTTCAGCAAAAAAAAATAGATTTTGGAAACAACGCTATGTTTTCTTTATTATATAACATAATTATTTTATTTCATTAATAAATTATGTATACCTATACTTTTGATTTTTTTTGGTCTTTTTTACATAGCTGGATACAATTTTATGTTTCTATATCATGTCAAAATATGTTTTCATTTTTAAAGGCTATGATTGGTTTCAAGATGTCTCGTAAACTTATTCAACCAAACTGCGATTTTGATCAAGAACGAATCCGCTACGAGCATCGTTTATCTGCATTTACAGTCATAATGACTCCTCCTCCTGTTCAATACGAACACTTTTTAGAAATGACGAATCCGTCTAAATACCACCACATGCCAACTTCTACTAACTTCTTCCAGATGGCTCAACAAGAATTCCAAATGGCATGGAAACGATTTGAAAGTGTCTCAAGCCCAACAGAAGAAGTAAGTAGATTATTTTTGTAAATCCACCCACAGCCCTTTAATATGTATGCAATGGTATATTATTTGATATTATGTAACACCTAAATAAATTCCTGCAATTTGATTGGACGATTGTGGGTTCAAATATAACTTTTCATCATTCACCTCATGCCATTATTTGTACCATTACACTCATAAACATTCATTATTTGTATATTATAACACTTTTGTATCCTTGCTAGAAGAATTGTTTTTCCATACAAAAAAAAATGGGAAAAAAGTACTATATTGTTTCTTTTATTTTTGTTATAGATGATTATCCTTGGGAAAATAGCAAAGAGAAATCATGTTGTTGTCAAACTACTTGCCAGTGGAAAAATGTCATCAAATCCACCTGAATTTGATTTTTCCAGTCATTCTACTTATCCAATCATAAAACTAAAATGATTTATTCATGAATCTACACCATAGAAAACTAATTGAAGTTACTATACATGGTTCTGAGATTTGAGATTCAATTCATTAAAATATATATGAATTGTAAACAAAACCAATCTGGCCATGTTGTTTTACGTGGCTGATTTTAAAAAAGTATGTGAAAAAATGTGTAAAAACAATTTACAAAAATAGCAGTAAGCACCTCTTACAATCTTAATTAGTGTAAGTAAATCTTAACACATTTTATTTAAATTTTTATTACCTAAAATGTCAATAGAGAGTGTTTTTTTACCTCATAGGGGCTCAGCGAGTACAATCAAAACGAATACGAGGAATTTATTAAGCATTAGGTCAGAGAATGTTGACTGACTACAAGTTTACTGATCAGTGTATGCATCACATGATGCATATAAATTAATTTTAGATACAGAATTAAAATTAACTGTGCACACCATGGAATTAAAATACTTGGTACATCCTGTCAGTAATCTTACATCCTGTTAATGTTCAAGTGTTTTACAGTGAGTGAGCCAACAGTTTGTAATTTACTCAATATAAAAAATATTAAAAAGTAAATAAATTAACAACCATAAAGAGTGACAGTTTAGGTTTTTATTGAAAAATGTCATCATTTGCAGTTAATATTACAAGTTTATTGAAAATGAATAAAGGCCTTTTTATACAACGAACGATAAAGTGAAAAATACATTTATTTAGAAAGATAACAAAATTAGAAAAGTTCTTTGAACTACTGTATAGAAGAGAATGATAGTATTCCTCTTACTAATCATGATTGGACTTGTGAAATATAATTTTTATCAAAGATAGCATAAATGATTATCCTAATAGTTTTAGATGAAAATGTTATCTTTTTCTGTAGGAAAATGTATGTTTATTATCTATCGTCGATTCTTATCATCCTAGTATAAATGGACATTTGAAGTGTGTAAAAGCTTAGTTTGAACCTGCATGTACTACAATGTATATCCTGTGGCTTAACAAGTTCAAAGTGCAATTGGATACAAAGGATGTCTTGACTAAACAACAAGTATTATTTACCAGGATGTAAACAACTAAGTTGTATGTATGACATACCATATGAAGAGCAAAACAGAATCCTGTAAATTATATGAACAATTTGTACATTAAGCTTTATTGTATGAGTCATTCATTACTCCATGGTCATTCAAAGGTGATTGACACGGATAACAAATACTGTACAGTATAATATAATATAAACAAAGGGTAGTATAGACACAGTTCCTGTTTACAAAGCAGTATTATTCTACAATGCACATTAATATGGACTTCATTCCAATTCTTTGAAAAACAAACACAAACAATAAAATAGAATAAATAACAGAACAGTATGTGGCGAGTGAGTGGCTGAGCGGTTAAGACAGTGGAACTGTAGTACATAGTCATAACATGGGCAAGGGGGCGAGGCTCACTCGCTCCATGGTTCTGTCTTCTCGGATAAGGACTATAAACTGCAGTCCAGTGTACATATATTGCTCATTTGCACTAAACCTAGTTTTTTTTTTAGATGAGTAGGGGGGTTATCCCTGTGTACTAGTACCCACACACACGCGCAGCCATTGTCGCATAACTGAAGAGGTCACCTAGTATAAGGAATAAATAATCTATTTTTGATAGCCTTTAATATTACACATTAGCACTCTCCTGGATCCGCCCCTGTGATCCATAAGCATATGTAGTAAGAATCGTTTGACAGAAGGCACAGACACTGTAACATTGCCAGTTTATCTTTTATTAAATGCTTATAAATTTTTTTCTTTTTATACTACATGCATGAAAAGGATGTAAAATTGGATGAAGAGTTGTATTGTCTTTGGTAATGAGTTATTTATCATACTGTATAGGCTATTGTTTTGGATGTATAAATAACATTTGGTAGAAAGCATTCACATCTCTGCAATCAAGCTTTTAAAAGCTACTGTTCAAATTATTTTACTATGAAAATTACTGGTCCCTGTCCTGTATCTGGCAGTAAACTATTTTTTGTGTACATTATTATATAGATCCGTATATTTACAAAATAGAAAATCATATGGCAAATTATTATCGAAAGTGACTGAATATCAATATAAGTAAAACCTTTATTAAAACATACCAAGTGGTATCATAACAACAACTATAATGTTTGTTTACCTTGAAGTAGCATTGAGTCAGGGAGCGAAGTTAATAATTGTTCAGATGTTTGTCCTACTCTGACGTCATTGTACTTTATACTAATTATTTCAGTATGCATTGCCATATATAGAAAGATACAGCACAGAGACCAGTACTTTGCTTATACAATAATTGTAACATAATGGTAGCTTTTAATCACACTCGGTATTCTCACATTTACTTAATAGTATAAAGTACATTCACCTCAAAGTAGGGCACAAATCTGATCAATCAAATGATGTTTGTCTGTAATATATCTACATCTAGGCCTATTGGGTTTATTCAATCAGTGGTTTATCAATTGAATAATCAAAAAGCACATCATGCCAGATGCTTGAAACTTAATTTTTTACAAAAGTTTTCAAATCGAATATGCCAATCAAGTTTTGCTATGCATCTAAATCTGTCTTCAAAGTTCAGTAAAGTCTGTTATGTTAGACCAGGGAAGAGCGAGATCTCACTTCCCCATGTTACAGATACAATATGAACACATATGTGTGGATATCCACTGCAATCAAGATTAGTCTAATTGAACAACAAATGTATACTAAATTATATTAAAAATTAGACCAATTTAATTAAAATATTTTCTTATAAGTGTATAAATTGCAATACATGTTTACAAATTATATATATATATATATATACAATATCTATATTATTAATTTTAAATGAATGTGAAAATCTGTGAAAAAAACAAAATGTTTTATATGCTTTTATGCATTAGTCTAAGCTTAAAGTGTAGCTCCTGTCGCCATGGGTCCATGGAGGGCCTAATTCTCAATTTCCAGTTAATAGAAACCTTTACATAATGGGGCCCATATTGTTTACCACGTTATTAATGAAAGCTCCACTGTATATATTGATGACAATTTGCTTATTGTTATAAATGGACACAAATGTGAATATAAATGTAACAATGTCATACCTCCACACAGTTTAGTTACAACTGGCATCATTTTGTATACATGTTTCTTTAATTTTTTTTTTTTAGTAACTGCAAAATGACAGGAAATAAAAAAGCTATTCAACCGGCCCTACTAAACACCACATGCACCAAATGCCGCACAATGCTATACCAAAAAGTACCACAAATTCCAGCTCAATACTACAACTAATAAGGGAGGAGTAGTACTGTATAAATCGCACTTTTTACTCGATAGTCTCCAGATGGAAGGAGAAGATGAGAGAGTACTAGACTCGGGTACCCCAAGTAAAAAATATGATGTTGATTATTTAGGGGTTATGTTGATAAGAGTACTATTAGTACATAGGATTTAGAGTTAGGCATGTGTGGTACTATTTTGTTCAAGGCTTTCTTTAAAAATATCATATCAATATGGAGTTGAATACTTCATATTGCAATTCCACATAAACATGAGTCTGCAATCACACCAGTTACACATTTAAGATGTACTTAACGCAGATATACAATATAAGAAATGCACTAAAAGACCATCTTGATAGTTCAATGCTACATCCAGAAGAATCTAAAAAGAAACAAATACAAAAGAGTTTTAATAACAATTAACCATTAATATGATTGGATGGTATTAATCTTCATCCAGGAAAAAAATCGTATACACGTATACACTGTAGTATAGTGAGAAATTATGAAGAAGGTTAGTTGAAGTTAATATTAGTATTTATATGCAATGGTATGGGCCTCGGCATCAGATGCAATTGATGCAGGTTGTCTCTAGATGTGATACTACACAAGAATCGGTTGTGTGTTTACTAGATCGCTTTTGTACTGTACCTTTACAATATGCTAGAGCCTTCAGGTGTCACAGTCTGCTATATCAGAATCATAAATCATAATAATAAATTTATGGTCTCTCTCCATAGTGGAATGCTGATTATTGATTTTATTGCATCACTGGTGTAGTAGTACCTCTATGGTTTTACCATTGTTCGATCAGAAGCCAGATTTACAAATATTGAATACACCCATGCTGTGTGCAATAGAAACAGTTTGGCTACTAATGTAAACTAAATGAATATACTTACCTATATTTATTTCAAAACTTGTTGTACTCGACCCCAAGATGTTAGAAGCTGTACACGTAATTTTATCTTCGAAATTCTTATTAGAAATTTCCAGAGATGATGTCACTGTACTTAAATTTGCATTTTGTGAGCTTATGCCTTGTAAATCACCAACTGATCCACCCCACTGAACACTTGCATATGGATATCCCTTTGCCGAACAATTAATCTGCGCACTTATCGTAGTGCCATCTTTAACATTTAGTTTAATATCTGATGACAATTCTATACGTGCTAAAGAGTAAAGAAACATAAAATAGTATAATAAAGGCCTTTGCAATAAACCATCATTAAATTGTGGTTTGAAGTATCTATAGTTTGTATGAATTGTGCTTTTTGAAGTCATACAACTATGAGAAGTATTTTAACACATTATATCACTAATTGTTAATCAATTCTAATTTGCATATTTTCATAATTATTAGGGAGCTTTCAATTTGAGATGACCAAAGGTTGATGTATCATCGGTTATTGCCTGGATGAAATAGTAATAATGATGATGATAAAAATAATAAAGATCATATTCCATGTCAAAATTATTATTATTATTTTACTGCAGAAACTACATATTGTTTACTCTTCAATCTATTTATAAATGAGTAATATCCCAAAAAATATCTTAAATTAAAATTGAAAGATCAGTCATTACTTTGTAAATCAATCTGACTCTCAACTTCAAGCGAACGATTATACTGGCCACAAACATATAAACCGCCATCTGATGCATCGCCATCTATTATGGTAAGTTCTGTACCAGCTAGATTTACATCCATTTTTCCATCCCCATCGAGATGTTCTCCGATTACAACACCATTTTTTTTCCACACCACGGGTTCATTAAGAACGTCATCTATACTGTTGGTTAGTCTACAAGTAAGAGTGGTGTTTTGTCCGTTAGTGATACTTGCATCTCTTGGCACTATCCGTGCTATTGGAACTTTTAACAAAACAAAACATTAAATTAATCATGATGAAATGATAAAAACAACATCAATATACTGTACTGTATACACTAGATTCTATATCCACTTTTCTGGAATGGTAAGCAGGGCCGTAGCCAGATATGACTAGGTGGGGATCGGACACAAAGTATTTAAGCCACAATGTCTGGCTGATTTTGCTTTCAGAGCACTTTAGATTAAAATTCAAAACTGGCACATAATGGTAAATTTCTGATACTCATTCTACATAAGAATTTGATGCAAGACTAACAATGTCTTTCATTTACTATCTTTTTCAAAAGTGGCAATACCATTCACAAGACATGATCACAAGATGCTCTACATGTTAACAACATAACATAATTCTTAAAAGTTTGTTTTTGTTTTTTTCTGACTGGATTTGCACCCAGGATTTGAACCCATTTGATATTATTGACAAAAAAAGAAAATTACCATCTTTAACGGTAAGGTCAGTCTGAGCAACAATGACTCCATTTCCCTGGCAATAATAAGTTGAAGTATCATCCACTTGTGCGGATAATATCTGCAATGAACTAACTACCGCTGAAGGATCACTACGGTCAACAGTTAAACCATAGTCTCCACCATTTTCAAGTGGAGTTGCACATGTAGACTCTAGACACCAACTAATATTATACGTTGTTGCTTCTACATTTGTACAACTGCAATCCAGAAATACGTCAATTCCGGGTCTCTCTATTGCATTGTCTTGATTTATAACGCAAACTGACAAAAAAAAGTTTTAATTTGATTTTGGATTGAATCAGTACATTCAAATTAAAAACATGACAAAAAAATAACATGAATAAATTTAAATTTTAAAAACAAATAAAGTTTATGAAATTCTCATTGTACATTGCAAGATAAATAGTTATTCAATTAATCATTTTGATTTTGGTCATCAACACAAAACCTACCGCTTCCATTTGAAATTGAATGTCAAAAATATAAATGAAAAAGAGCTGCTTTTCTTTAAAGCTCAGGTACAGGCATGGATTTTAAATATAATATCTGGTTTATTGTATATAAATCAAATATTTGTAATAGAAATCAAGACGAAAAAACATTAATTTCCCTTAAAATGGTCAAATACAAAATTTGGCAAAATTGCTGCTTTAAAAACCAGGAAGACTTAAGTTACTGTAGGTAGTTTAAACTAATGTAATAACATGTTTAGTGACTCCCTAGAAGGTGAAAAAAAGAGGGTGGATATACGGTGGATAATTTTTGCTATAGCATGAAAATAAAACTCTGAAGTTGAATCAAAATACTAGAATGTAAAATTCAAGTTATATTACCTATATTTAGTCATCTGATAACATTTTTTACCACACCGTTTTTCATAGTTTTTTTTAAAAATACCTCTTTATTTACAACATTTGTGTACAAAAGAATAGAGATTTTACTGTGATGTAATTTCAACTATCTGACTGACTGATGATAAGAAAGTGCTTATTTTCAACAAGCTGGTGTAACACAAATAAAATCCCAAAAATTATGAAACATAGGGGAAACTATAGATCGATAATCATTTTTTGCCCGCACCTGGCCATTAACACAAATCGTTTTTTTTTGTACATAATAAATAAATCTTACCTGCATGTGTGCCTTCTGCCACAATTAGCATAAGAGCTAGTACCCAAATCATTTCATAGATCGAAATTAGATTATCGATAATTTCTAAATAAGTATAAAACAGTATAATTATTTTACAAAATTGTATCAATTATATCAATTTAAAGTAGCATAGTATAATGTATTCAAAGGCTGTAGTCCTATGTCTGGATTTTTTTTTTCAAATAGTCATACCCAGTGTTCTCCTGAAGCATGTTTTTAACAAGATTTGCCAAACAGAAATAGAAAAAACAAAAGGAATAAGATAAGTTCACATTGAAGCTATAAGATTTGCAGATGCACACCAGAAAAATGAAAGAAAAGACGGAACGCGTGGTGATTGTCAAGCAAGAATACTAGGACTGAAAGTAAATTTAAAAAAAAAAAAATATAGAAAAACTGAATGTTATTGTTATCAGTTCACATACTTACTACTAGGTGCTGATAATGAAGAGTATGGTCCAACAAATTAATAGTAAAATAAATACTATCTATCACAACAAACATTATTGTAACTAGATGGTTCGCGAATGTACAGTAATTTCAGCGTAAAAAAACTGGCGATTTCAAATGTACGTACCACAGGACTTTAGTACATTGTCGTTTACAGAAACGAATAAATAGACACAATGATACCATCGAGTAAACATTCTAGAAATAACGCGCGATTTACCAAATTTTGCCCTTACATAAATTCATATAGATGACAACAGGGAGAGATAATAGACATATGGGCTTGAAAGGATACTGTATAGATGAGTTCAACTGTATACAAATATTCATTATTTAGATTCATAATCACTGTAATAATAATGTTTTTAAATCATGCACAATTTACTTGAATGAATGATCAATGATACTTTTAAGTTATTACTGCGAAATTATTTATTTTTATTTTTACAGGTTAGCATACTGTAAGTTATATAAGCATCAAATTAAAATAGGAAGCTATATAGATAAGCTAAACAATCAAGTGTTATTGGCATTCTTGATCAAAACAGCCTTTTATTCCCATAAGCTAGTTGATCTGTTTGTAGTATAGAGCTTTCATTCATTCAAATTTTTACCACTGGTATTTGTATTCTGTATTCTTGCATTCCTGTGTACTGTAGTGTAAATGCATTTTTACTATGACTGTAAATCCTGTAGGTTTTATTATGTGCATTGTTTTCTAAAATAATAGTATAAGTATCTGTTGCCTGAATAAATAATAATAATAAGTACAAAAATGTAAACGGTCAGTCTTATTACCAAAAACAACCGAAATTAACCGAAAACAACCAAAAACAACTATAAACAACCATAAACAACCAAAAACAACCGAAAACAAACTGAAAACAAACCGAAAACAAAATAATCTAAATACCGAAAAAAAATTTGTATAATATTTTTTTAATGTCACCCCTCTATTGATGGGTGTTTCTAAATCTAAGACCATAACAGAGAGAAAATCGTGTGTGCAAAAGCCAAGGAAGACCCTCCGATGGTAGTGTGCATAAAATACAACTAAAAATTATACAGTCAAGCAATGATAACATCGCATTTACTTACAGAATCTATAAAAATATTTTAATTTTAGTCGTGCGATTTTTGATCCAGAAACCAGCGCATTACTCCTCACAATAATTGTGAATACTTAAAGCCCCATTCCCTACGTTTTTTAGATCTAATTTAAGATCACAAACTATATTTAATGTAAAAATAATACTATATGGTCCTATTGCGATAACTTTTTTCGTCTTTAAACGGTTAAAAATGTGAAAAATAAGTCGATTTTAATAATTATAGCGGCCCGCTATAAATCCCAAAATGCATTGCGCGCGGATTGATATTTTTGTTTTTCACCTGTAATTCGCCCACTTTTCGATCGATCGTGAGGCCAAAACAAATAGAAGACTCCTAACTTTTCAGCGAAAATACCGGGTTTTCCCCAATTTGTATCAACGGAGTCTGGCAAAAATAGAAAGACAATTAATGCAGCAACTATACAACGTCAGGCTAGGTATATAGCTAGCGTACGATGTTCGCACATTACCGATGTTTACCAGCTAGGCCTACAAAACTAAGCCTAGCCAGGCTAGGCCTAAGACCGTCCACGAGAGGTCGATCGCCGCGAGCTACTTAACTTAGGTAGTGCATTGTTTCTCACTTTTTATCATAATTTACCATAAAACGTACATTTAAGACAAGGAATGACATGGTTTAATGTTTTTAAAGTGATATATATGTATTATTTTCCAAAAAAGGTCCAAAATTGCAGGGAAGGGGTCTTTAATCCATAGTATAGAAAGTAAATTGACTATGGTTATAAATCATGATCAATTTAATTATAGATTGTCAAAGATAATACAGTAATACAAAAATGATATTTTTTAAAATATTGATAATACTAGGGACTATAAATTATACTTAAAACAAGCTCACTATAAAGTATTCACAATAAAATCTATTCAGTAAAATTACCATAGTCGAGTAAACAACCTAAGTGACGAAAACTTTTTGAAAATTTTGAAACACTTTGTTCACATTCACCAATCACAATTGTCGTATTCGATTTAGACTTTCAGTTTCACCGTTGAGTACAGTTTTTCTGTTGATAACTTCTTTAACGGAGTATTTTGTGCGTTGAGATTGTTCTTAACGAAAAAGCTTTCGTTGTCAACGTTTTCTATTCGAATGACTTTCTGTTGAGCACAAATTTACAATTCGAATACAAAAAGTACTCAACGAATCTTTACGTTGACAACGAAAGTTCCCAATCGAATACGACATATTTCAAGAAAATTCTGAAAGTACTAGGCAGGCCTACTGTATTAAGCAGGCTAACACTTATTACTTGGACAGCAATGTTCAACCTTGTCTAACATTAGTAGAGTTAGTAATAGGCCTAGTTAAGTCACATCCTGGCTGAATTACTCACTGTGTAGCTAGTACTACTAGGCCTAGTAGTAGTAGGCCTAGGCCTACCTATCCCGCCTAGGCTAGTACTAGCCTAGGCCTAGGCCTAGGCCTAGTAGTAGGCTACGCGCGCCTAGGCTAGGCTAGGAGGCTATAAATGAACCGCCTACCTAGCCTAACTAGGCCTAGGCCTATAGTCTATTGAGAGAGAGGGGGCTTACTAGGCCTAAATACTTACTAGCTAGGTTAGGCCTAACAATGAAATATACTTACAAATAAAACAAGACGATTTTCTGTATGTATTTTAAGTTAGGTGTGACTCAGTATGTGTTTGTTCTTGTTGTGTTTGTCGTACTCTCTGTGTGTGGCTTGTTAAAGTGACGTATGTCCGGATGCTAGTCAAGTCGCCCCATCGCAAAGTCGCCCCATACAAAGTCGCCCCTTACACAGTCGCCCCATCGCAAAGTCGCCCCAAAACAAAGTCGCCCCGACATAGTCGCCCTATCGCAAAGTCGCCCCATCGCAAAGTCGCCCCAACGCAAAGTCGCTCCATCGCAAAGTCGCCCCATCACAAAGTCGCCCTATCGCAAAGTCGCCCCAAAACGTTAAAATATAGTTTACAAGTGCGTAAAATGTTGCAATGATACACAAAATAACACAGAACGTGTAGGCATAAAAGGGGAAGCCCCGCCATGTAGTCTCAGGTGGTCACACGATCGGCACGCACCCCCATATCAGAGAGGAAGCCCCGACTAATCACTCCGCGGTCGCACTCCGCGGTCGCACTAACGTGCTAGCTTACCATGAGAGGGAAACCCCCGTAATTACTCCGCCGTTGCCTTTGTCGCACTCTACAACGCACCATCTGAAGATGGGGAAACCCCGCCGGAGTTTTACGATGATATCAGTCGCGTTCGAAATCGGTCGCGATAAAATGATGTTATACGATCTAGATTATTTTTACTTTGGTCGATGAATATTTATTATTATTATTAGGCCTATATTAATAATTGATTTTTTATTTTATTTTACAGGTCAGTATTATGAGAAAGATGTGTGGCTTAAAAAATGACAATTTGTAAACATAGTTTAAGATATAGTATTATCCAGCATAATGTCATTTAACAGTACATACGTACTTATTTAAATGTGAAATATTTTATAGGAAACGTAGGCTACGTCTGTGTCTTTCATTTTATATGCAACAAATTACGTAAAACAATTTATTTATAAACATTCAGTTTACTATTATATACATAGTATTACAGTGAACATTGATTGTAAGACTCCTGGAAAGGCAATCCCATCATTATATCCATTATAAAATTGCATCATATCACCACTATATGTCGTAAATGATAACGTGCGTGTGTGTATTTGTCGTACGTCCGTGTACGTATTATTCCGTGCCTCTTCACTGTCTTGTTTAATTTAAAATTAAATAAACACCCGATATGAGAGGATATTTATTAGGCATTATAATTAGAATGTTCTATAACCAAAAGGATTGAAAAGAATTTCTTCAGTAAAATGATCATTGTGCTGTTGAATAAAAGGCGACTCGCCATCTGAAACATTCTCTGAATCCAATCGGAGCTGCGCCTTCTGGTATCTGTTTCCTCACAGCTGCTACGTCTTTCTGCTGACCGTCGGGGATTCCCCTTTTTAAAAAACACGCACACGATACTGTACGATGGTTTTTCCATGGTCAAAATGTCGCGTTTTAATTTTACTAATACCTGCATGTAAAACAATCACATCGGCGATGAAATCCCCTTTTTTTTCTTCATTTTGAAAAGTCATTATAAAATTAAGACACATAACTTGTCAATAAATGCAAAATGATCAATAAGTAGCCTATAACACTTATTGTCTTACAACACTGTTATTGTTTTAACTACTGTAAATCTATACGAAGGCCTACTACACATTTATACATTTATTATATTATCCTAAAAAATTAGCTGGTATCCACGCGTAGGTTGAAGAAAGATTCGTAATTGTGGCTGTGGTAACTAATTTTAAAATCATATTAAATTAACATTTTCGAAACTATAAATCAGGGATAATCTTTTTAGGGACTATTTTTTAAATGATTTTTAAAAAGCACATCACTCCATTAAAACCTGTAAAATAAAAATTTAAACACAAATTATGTATATAATAGGATAAACATTATAATGTATACGACATTTAGCGCGACCAAAGTAACAACGCAATCGATATCAAACGCACCCAATATGATTAAAACCGATAAAAACTCCGGCGGGGTTTCCCCATCTTCAGATGGTGCGTTGTAGAGCGCGACAACGGCAACGGCGGAGTAATTACAGGGGTTTCCCTCTCATGGTGAGCTAGCACGTTAGTGCGACCGCGGAGTGATTAGTCGGGGGCTTCCTCTCTGATGGGGGTGCGTGCCGATCGTGTGACCTGAGACTACATGGCGGGGCTTCCCCTATGCCTACACGTTCTGTGTTATTTTGTGTATCATTGCAACATTTTACGCACTTGTAAACTATTTTTTAACGTTTTGGGGCGACTTTGCAATGGGGCGACTTTGCGTTGGGGCGACTTTGCGATGGGGCGACTTTGCGATGGGGCGACTTTGTAATGGGGCGACTTTGCGATGGGGCGACTGTGCCGGGGCGACTTTGTTTTGGGGCGACTTTGCGATGGGGCGACTGTGTAAGGGGCGACTTTGTATGGGGCGACTTTGCGATGGGGCGACTTGACTGGATCCCTGTCCGGTATATCCGTTTCAACAATTTAATAAACGGTGGTCACGTGGACACGAGGAAGGGAATTCCCCCAAACTGGCTTATAGAGGTACGTGTGTGTGTAGGCCTCTATCTAGTCTCGTCGTCGATTATGATGGCAGTGGTTTCAACAAGCGCCAATATTTCTCTTCCAATATTTTTAGTAGATGCCTTCGCAGCAAAACAGTTTCAAGGAAATCCTGCAGCAGTATGCTTGTTACAAAATGAGGTAACTTTGTATTCGGCCATTATGAAGGCCCGTACTAGCCTAGCTAGTAGGCCTACTAGGCCTAGGCAGGCCTAGGATAGCTAGCTAGAGTAGGCTAGGCTAGGTAGGCTACTACGTAATCCTACTTTAGTACTTACTACTTACTATAACGGCTGACCCTGTCCAGCCCCAGTGGCATTGGGCCTCTACTTCTAGCGTTTAATTTTGCTCGCGATACATGCACACCGCTTGAGTATGCGTTGAAAATATGTCCTGTTCCATAATATTTTTATACTAGGCTATTAGGCCTAGGCCTAGTATAGTCTCTTTAACTTGCCTAGCTAGTACTAGGACTTACTAATTAGGGGCTAGTTAGCCCTAGGCCTAGGCTATTCAGAAACTGAAATAACATTTATGTGTTTTTATTAACTTTGAACACTAGATTTTGAGTGATGTTCAAATGCTTCAGATTGCACAAGAAATGAAACAATCAGAAACAGCATTTGTATCTCCAGTTAATCAAGCTGATAATTTTCAAACAGGTTTGACTGAATTTTTATTAGAGCTATGTTTTCCGTCTTACAGAATGAATCATTTGTTAAATAATATGGACAATTATATAAGGAATGAAATGGTGCTTCCATTCCGTGAAACATAAAAATGTGTTTATGTAATTGTAACTTAACTTTAATATATAAATTCAGGGACAATTATTTAATTAATTTAACAAATTGATCTCAGGTTCTAATTTCAATCTACGATGGTTTACACCTACCAATGAAGTAAATCTATGTGGACATGCTACTATGGCAACATCTGCAGTAATATTTGAAAAGAAATGTAAGTTTTTACATAAAGAACATAATCATTATCAAAACAGATCGCATGAAGCCTTTTATGTTGTTTGTTGTTTACCTAACAATCAGTAGTGAGTGAGTGGCCGAGTGGTTAAGACAGTGGAACCGTAATTACTTAGCCATAACATCGGCAGGGGTTCGAGGCTCACTCACTCCATGGTTCTGGTGGTAGAACAAGTCTTCTCGGATAAGGACTATAAACCGTAGGTCCAGTGTACACATCTAGCTCGTGTGCACTTTAAAGAACCTAGTACATCTTTCGAGACGAGTAGGGGGTTACCCCGGTGTATTAGTACATCACAGCCACTGATCATAACTGGGCTCTCTGGGAGACCAGTCTTTGATTGACTGAAGAGGTTAGCCAATACCCAGTATATTTCAATTAATCAATCATACTATACTGCAAGGTTTAAACACTTTCTGACTCAACTGCCAAATAAAATATAAACCTCTTTACATTGCAGTATGATTCTGTAATTTGTTATGCCTCACATATCCCCTCCCCCTCATTAAATAATTCATGGCAGCAGAAACAGACAAATTTTAAGGTTTACTGTAATGGCGATTGTGGGTCAGAACGGCATTTAACTGATTATAACGGTAATAGTTGTTTGATTGACAGTTGTAGTGTCTTGAAAATATGACTACCTTATCACATTGCATTTTGGGTAATTTTAACGTAGAAATGCTGCCAGTCTATTTTTAAATACCGGGTAACTGGTTTATTCGGCGATATGCAGGTTCTTGTTTATAGAATACATACACTATCCAGACTGCCTTACATTTCATTATAAGCAGCTTACAGTATATTTTAAAACAATTTTATCACAAAGAATTAAGATTTATTGTTTTATATTTATTATTTTTTTATTTTACAGGTAACGTTAATGAACAGTTAACCTTCCACACCAGAAGTGGCCAACTGATGGTAAAAACATGTCATGAGGATTTAGTAATGGACTTTCCCATGTACCCAACAGTTCCACAGGTTTGTTGTGCTAATTAATTATCTTCTTTTTAATTAATGATATCCTCTGGTTTTAATAACTTTGTGGAAATATTAACAATTTATAATTAATTATGATATTAAATAACTACTCCATTGAACCCTTACATGATCAACAGACAAACAAGTGGCAATCGCTTAAAATATAAATAAATTTTTCCCAAAATGGGCTTCCGTAGATAAGGTATGGGACGATGGTTTTGCATAAATCATTCTGCATAACATATAATTAATTTCGTTGTACTATTTTTTACATTTTATAGGAGGAATCTACTGTAAAAGAATTAATAAAGGTTTGTTTTTAACAATGAATTATTATTTTTAACAAATAACATATTATACTATATATTGTACTATTGCATTAAATACTATATTTGTTCACATATTTTTTTTGTCTTTAATTAATTAAAACAACAAAAAAGAATGTCTTTTGAATCTAGATAAAATTATTTTAAAATTGGAGAGCGTTTGATGCCTCAATTAATCTTTTACTTAGTTTTCTCGTTTGAATGAGCTATACAAAAACTAATATCACAACTTTTAAGTTGTGATATTAGTATTTTATTATTTTACTTAAAAGTCCTGCATAAATGACTTTTATCTTTTGAAACAACTTCAGATTGTTGTTGATGATTTACTAATAAAAGAGGTTGAATATTCAGAAAAAACTGGCAAACTTTTGATCCGGTTACAGGATTCATACACAAGGTATCCTTAACTAGGTTATTTGTACACTGTACCTCTTTGCTTTTGTTTTCACTGAATTAAATCATGTTTTTTAATTATTAGTTGAGTATTGGTGAGATTATACCACAGGACCTTCAATTTGCAACTTTACAATTTGGAGATCTTGTTATAAGGTTGCCAGATACATTATCAAGGTCAGCTTAATTTGGTTTTCCAAAAAAATATAAATATTGAAGTGGACAGTCATGTTGACACGCACTGAACATATGATGTAATGGCGGATGGTACGCAAGTGTATTGACCAGGCCAGACTATGTACTGTATAGGCGTAGTTTTGGTAGCTTATGCCTAGCCTAGATTCTAAATACCCTGAATGAAGGCTGTTATAGGACCTAACTTGTATTATTAAAATAATATATTTAAAATAACCACTAAAAAAAGTCATCGCAAGATCATTCTCCGCCATGATTGTGATAAACAGCTTTATGACGTTATTTATATGTCTACTCGGTAATATGTCACTGAATACGTTCTCAAATTTAGCAGTCAGCGTTTTAAATCATAAAAATGTCGACATAGTAGACATGCAAACTGTTCCAAATATTATGGAAATGCTCTTTTATGTCATAATAATGCAAACATGCTCTTATGTTGGAAAGCAGCATGTGTTAATGTTGTTTATTTGTTTGCCATTTAATTCTATATGTAAATGCTCTTCAATATGTAAATAATGTATTAATTGTAATGTAATTATTATCATACAATTTTAATTATTTATAACAGAAATGACCTTGAGAACTTAAAACCTGACACAACCGCCATGATGAAAGCGCAACCTAATGGCCCTGTTAAAGGTGTCATAATTACTTTGAAAGGAAGCCATGAAAATGGTGCTACAGATGACAATGATCAACAATTTGATTTTATTTCGCGTTACTTTGCACCCTGGAATGGAATACCTGAAGACCCAGTAACTGGTAAGTTTACATTTGCAAGTATACAATTTTATTTAATTATTTACAATTTACATTAACTTTTGATTAATTAATATTGTTTACCATTTATATATTTAGGAGCTGCGCACACAGTACTTGCCAGTTATTGGTCACGTCAACTGAACAAGACCAGTCTTTATGGTATTTGATACATTTAATTATGATTAATGGCATTAAATGGCACTATAGCTCATTTTTTCAAAAGAACACCAACAGAGAAATAAGCTCCAAATGTCCACCAGTCTGTGAGAAATTGCTCAGTTCTCATTGACAAGCCCTAGGCCAGTTTTTCGGGCCATTATCTGGAATCATTCTATATGGCATAGCGTAAACTTAGCATGAATCTACCATAGCCATTTAAAACCAACAGCCAACTGAAATGTTCTTTAAAACTCAAAGGAGTTGTTTCATTGTAAAAGAGAGGGCAGCCTTGTCAAAAATAATTGTATAGTTTATGTAAAAAAAAAATTAAATGTAAAGTTTATTATCGTCCAAATTAAAATCACAAATAGTTTTATATTATTACTCTTGTTTTTTTTTTCTTACAGCCAGACAATGTTCAGCAAGGGGAGGCAATGTTCGGTTGACTGTCAAAGAGACTCGAGTAGATTTAGCAGGAAAAGCAAGCATTGTTGTTGAAGGAAAAATTAATCTCAACAAATGTTAAAGAGCGTCTAAGTCGTGGACATACACTGCCACTAAATATCGAAATTATCATAGAAAATAGATGAAAACTACATTTTTTAAAACCGATATTTTCATATTCAAATTGTGATAATTTATTTGTAAAGACAACACAGTAACGTTACTGTACAGTATATACTTTTACAACTTTTGTCATTGTTTTAGTTTTCCAAAATCTTTAAAAATGTAACATGTGCACTGCCATCTGCTTTGTGTGTCTTATTTTCCTAATAAGTAGAGCTAATTGCTACAAAACTTACTACTACCTAAAATACTAAAGGGGGCTATATACACTATTTACAATTTTCTATATCTGAGTTTACATAGTCGCTCACAGTTCAACCTGGGAGATGGTTCAACAGCGTTCAGAGGTAGAGATATCACAGTATTTGATTTAGTGCATCAAATCTGGTATAATAAGCCCAGTCTGCACTATCACACTGTATGTGATGTGCCTATAATAATGGACACGATGACATCATATCATTATCATATTGGAGCACATACCATTTTATTGTCAAACTAGTTTCATAGTGTAGTCAGAGCTTTAGTCTAATTCTCAATGCAAAACAGCAGTGTGTACTAAGGCCATGTCTGTGAATGTGGTGATTAATGTTTCTCTACATTTTCCTGTTGCTTTTCTTTCCTGTTTGATAAATAACCACTTTTATTAACTTATGTTTTGTATATCAACAACATTTTTACCAATAATGAATTATTTATATCATAGATATTATAATATCGAGATATTACCATGCTTATGGTATTATAACATAGTTAGTATCACTTTTTTAATCACTGTATGGAAATATCCATGTATCTAAAGACTAGTTTTCTTTGTATGGACTTATGAGTTGTTCTTGATAATTTAAGTTTGCTTAATTCTGATAAATGCACTCATATGATTAAAAAATAAATAAATAAGTTCTCAAATATAAAGTTCAGATAGTGGATTTATCTAAATTTAGTTCTAGAATATTCACTAATCCAGTTTGGTAGCTTTAGATTTAATTAATTTTTTTGTGGAAAATACCAACATAAGATAGTGATTTTGATTTTATTATGTAATGTTTATATTTCGTGGTATGGTATTTTAAAGATAAGATTAATTAGAACGTACAATGGAAAAAATTATGTTAAAAAGTGATTAAAAAAGCAGTATTGAACCTCATTATTATATAGATACCATAAGATAGGCTGATAAGATGTAACAATTACATCTTAAAAGTACAAATTTTCTTCTTTTTAGAAATTTATTTTTTGTTTTTTATTATTCATCCAGACTAGTATTAATTTTAGAAAGATATCAATCTAATCAACTGGATTTACTTGTCTTGTTTAATAAACAGCGACGTTTCACGACCTATCCAGGTGGATTAGATTGATATAAAGTATTTCTAAAATATATTACTACTGGCAACCATATCTCATAAGTCATTAGCATTTTTGTATTTCTTAATATCTACATCTTTATGGCGCTGTTTAATAACAAAGACGATTAGGCTACAAATCCTAATATACGATTTAGATGAAGTTAGCATTACTTGTTTATTGAAATAATAGACATTTGGCTAAGTATCTACGATTGATATTAAAAATAATAACTGAAATTAAAAATTACATTTCTACAATTGATTTTATATTGTCTGCACGCGGCGAATCTCGTGTTAGTTTGTAAAAACACGTGGCAATACGCTGTTCTGCTACATTGCTACGTTGCGTTAAGTGGTATTGTGTGTTTTCTTTTCTTTTACTAACAATAACTGGAACAGTAAATTCAGTGATAGCAATTTACGATACCAGAATAATTACCTCAATTATAGGTTAACTAGCGGATGGGATCCCAGACATTAAAATAAATTGTTTTTCTTATTACATATCAATTCGAGATGAAATATTTCTAAAAATACAGCAGTGCATGTGGCGCACAGGCGGCGGGAAAACAACCCTGCCAAAAATACACCTGTACGGCTGTCAAATTATTAGAATCGGAAGGAGGGGGCGGAGGCAGGTTTTAGAATTTCTGCTATGCCTGTTAATAGTATACATTTAATGTTAATGTTGCTTCTTTAGGTCTTATTGTATTATTATTGATTGTCTCCATCCCCGAAACCTCGACTAAGAAATACTGGAATGGTGTCCGGCGGGCGATAGTTTATTACCATTAGTTAAGGTCCTATGTAAAGCACCTAGAGGGGTCAGTGATCCATTAGGCGCTATATAAATACTGTTTATTATTATTATTAATATATATTGTGCTGCCCTTTGGTGTGACTATCGTATGAAAACTATTAGATCTCTTATACAATACAATAATGCTCTGCGCCGTATACTGAATGTCTCTAGAAGAAGTAGGCTTAGTGCCAGTATGATGTTGAACGTGGTATCCCTTCCTTTAATAAGTATATACGAAAATCTATCTATGATTTCATGCAACGTATGTTGAATAGTTGTGTTTGCAAACATATATGCTTCATAACTCAAAAATGTATTGTAGATGGAGAAGTATCGTATATATTTAAGCTTAGCGAATTTTCTTTTTCTGTCTGTACGTTTGTTGATATGAATGAAATTTCCGAAATAAAAGAAACTAAAATTGAAATTAAATGCAAATATTGTGGACGGTCGTTAAATTTCGACAATAAATTCCAGGTGATAGTTGATTGTACCAAGGTCTAAAACTAGAAAACGTTGATATATTCATAATATTCATAAATTTATACTTGTGGACGAATGAAGTTACTAAACTTATAAATTAAGTCTCGAATCTTAAGAATCGAATCTATTTTATTTTTATCAACAATGTTTCCCTACGTTAACAATGTTTATATTTTTTAAATATCTTCAAAATAATGTATTGGCCTTTGTGCTTAAAACTAATGTAGACCTACCGGTATGCGTAGGCCTGTGCTTATAATTGTGTATTGTCAGAGGAAGTTTAATTGGAAGACGAAGAATTAATTCCAATTATGGACCAATAAAGAAAAAGTACGCAGATATTCTTGGATTCAACAAAAAGGAAAACACAAAAAAGAAATGATAATAAAATACGACAGAGGCACCTGCAACCAAATATATTAAGCCGTATGAGTGGATATGGTATAAAACATGCATTTTTAAATTACTAATTAACCGAAAGTTCATGGTCGAAGTTAATGTCTACTTAGATCGATTGGTTATAGATGGAATTATAGATTTTGTATATGATTTGCATCTTGTAAAGATGAAGCAGATCAAACGCATGACAGGGCAACTCCCTGGTTATCTATAGCATCTAAATTAAATATTAGAAAAACAAAGCAGCACAGGGGCGACAGACGATCACTAAGCCGCGCCGCAAAATACAATAACTCGCATCATCCAAACTTACTTCAATGTGTAATTCAATTGTATTTTGCTAACAAAGCCCGTTACTTACAACGTCAATACGCGGATATTTTATTGCAGAGAGGTGGGGGGGGGGGGGGCAATGTGATAATTAACAATGTCTAAATATATTATTATAAAATTATATACAAATATTATAATCATATTTAGGCATTATTAAATACAGTATCTGAGCATTTTCAGAGAATATTTCTACACCAACTAGTGCATGATTAATACAATATTTTGTTTGGACAAAGTGGATAAAAAAAACATTTTTAGTGAATTTAGGCATTAGGTTTTTTTAGAGAGCGATTATGTCTATATACCAGAATGATGTCTAGCCTAGCCTAGTCTACTATGCACCGCCCTATTGTCCATACATTTTCGTTCCCGATATGGCCACTTGCATTCAAACAAAGCAAGTGGGGGTGTCACGGTGGGTAGGTGGATTTGATCGAAGGATCATTTCTATATACAAATGTTCCGCTAAATTTAACTTGAACATTAACAATAATTATGTTTAGGCTACTAACCGACAGATGTTCTCTATGTTGATTAACACTACGTTGTGCGCAATTACAATAATTACTTTGGTTATCTTGATATAAAAGTGACGTCATCAGACATTTAGATGCACTAGTGACAGGTAATACTGATTAACATGAAATTAATAATATTGCTCGCTGAGTTCTATACATTATAATACGACAGACGGTAGACGATCGCTACAGCGGCAACAGTTGGTAGATGACAACCAGGAAAGCATCATGTTTGACCAAACTAAGTGTTCAGGTACAAATCGACATTCTCAAATAGTTCATATCCTAGAAAAGTTTCTTCGATTTACAAACGTTCAGAAAGAACTCAACAAGGTTGACTATTCTAATATAAATTCCTCATCTGAAGACATGGAAAACGAACAGAGCATAGATTTGAGTGACGAACAAGAAACGGAGAAGTTTACATTTGTAGTCAGACCTAGCGAAGTAATAGATAAACCTTCAACAATTCGACGACGAACTTTGAGTAGATTTGCTAAATCACGAGTTAGTGCAAGAAAAATTCAATCTAAGCGAACTGTTAACTTTTCGTCATGTTGCAAAGATTGGTCATGCCAACGTCAGTGTGAACGAACAAGTCCCTCTAATAGTCCTGTTCGTCGCCTGGCCGCGAACGCACGAGAGCGTCGTCGAATGGATTGTCTGAACACGGCATTTGACGACCTTCGCGCAGTTTTGCCATCACTTGGAGGGAATCAGAAGCTGTCTAAATATGATACATTACACATGGCAATGACGTATATAGACGAGCTGATGAAACTTCTAGAGAGTACTTCTAAGAAAACTATAAACTGAACGTAAGTTGGATCAAACATCAAAACAATTTTGTTGTTAATCTAATTTTTTTGCTGTGAATGGTTGCTACAACAAATGGAGGTGTTTTTTTCGCAGGAATACACAAATTATCAACTATCTGTTTTACAACACATGCAGTAGTAAAGGAATATTTTAAGTTTAAAAACAATTCCATGTTTTTTAAAGACGCCTATTTGTAATTGACTTACACGGACCTACCTATACTGTGTTTTTCTATGTAATAAATGTATTGCATTTTACAATATGAATTCCGAAATATGAATATAATATATAGTTATTGTGTTCTGAGATGTACTTTTCTCTTACTATTACAGAACTACATACGCGGTGTACCATCGTCGTGCAATCCTTCAAACATAATGTGGATGGTTTTAACTTTCTTAACTATATTAAGATACCACCAAGACTGTGTTAATTCAATGCAGATTACATAATCAAGGCTATAGGCCTATAAACGCCTTCAAGATAATTCCGTATTTTGTTCAATTTAATAACACGTTTTTGCCTTGCTTTTCATAGAAATGTGCGCTATAATGGTAATATTTGTATATATATATTTTTTCAAATTAAATAAATCATTTTCCAAACAATAGACATGTTATTATGTTATGTTCATAAATATTTGGGGAGGGGGAGTGTTGGTACCCGGTCTGGGGCGAATATACCTGGTCAAACTGTATAGCATTATTAGAGACAATGTAGTATTATTGCATACAATAATACGTTTCTTATTTCAATAAAAATTAATTTGATTCTTGACATGAGAATAAGAATTTTGACCTTCACCCAATATTAACATTATTTGTGTCCAGATATATTATAGAATAAGCAACAACATATCGCATAATAATTTGCTAAAGTTAATTCTAATGATGATTTGTTACATTTCTACTACTCTCTTTCTACTCACATAGCATATTAGTATATACATTAATATACATTAATTAAATTGTGATACGTCCGCGTTCTAGATACCTTGGATTAATGATTTTCGAGAAATATCGGTCTTCGACAAGTTTAAAGATTTTGTAAACTATAAGTCATAGGTCCTAGTAATTAAAATTTTTGTTGATCACTGGTCGTGGGAAAGTAATTAAGTTACAATACAAGATCGTCATTCATTTATTTTGTCAAAATCAATAGGTAATAATAATAACAACGAATATGAATTAATCCTATTTTAATTCCTATGTAGGCCCTAATTGTATATTATTTATTTTATGGTACTGGTACCCATGGGTCGAAGACACAATCATTTCCATTCAGGCATGGGTCAGCTTGTTCTCGCTGAGGAGCTGGAAAAAATACAGATACTGACTGGTTGTGATAGTTGTAGAGTTTAGTTAATAAGAACTTAACAACCATAGGATACGCTTCAGACAGGTCATTCATTTCAAGTGGATCTTTCCTGACATTGTACAACCAAACAATTTGATCGGTAGGGCTACTTTGCCCATTTATTGTGGTAAGGCCGGAATCGGGAGGTGCTATCCAACCTGTTTGCCCTGTAAAAAAAATAAACTAAAGGCGTAATAGAAGTAAAATACATATATTATTATTTAGACCGACACGATTAGAGGAAAACAACATTTGTCGACGTTTTTGTGTCCATCAATGCCATTTTTGTATTTAGGTGTTTGAAACGGGTGAGAGAGAAAGAGTTACGGCGAGGTTGTAATTAGGTATCAAAATGACCCAAATTATGGGAAGATTTCAGGCTACTTTTGATAGAGTTATCAACATATGACCGTGAAAGTTTTAAACTATATGAAGTGGGATCGGAGAGAGGTACCCGATTTTCTGGGGCGGGTATTTCAGTACCATTGCAAAACTCACCAGTATTTCCAGTCAAAAGCTTCCAGTTTCTGTATCGTATTGCAGCCTCAATACTGACATCAAATAGGCTCATATTGACAATCCAATCTCGACCACCAGAAACTACATTCAATGGATTGATGTTGTGCAAAAGTTCAAGACGACTAGAACGAGTACCGTACCTGTTGATTGAGATTGTCAAAATAAATAATAACACATTAAAGTGGCGAGACGTCAATCGATATTAGGAAGCATTTAAATTACGACGGCTACCTCCTGGTTTAAAATTTATATATATTTGTTTATCATAAAATTTAAAGCTTTGTAATAACAATAATAACCCTACTTATTTTAGCAAAACAATAGAAACTTTAAATCATGAGCTAACCTTTGAACCTGGATCTACCGAAACCTGGACCTACTTTGAACATGGAGCTACCCTTTAAACCTGGATCTATCCTTTATACCTGGATCTACCCCTTGAACCTGGATCTACCCTTTGAACCTGGATCTACCCTTTGAACTTTAAGCTACTTTTAAACCTGGAGCTCCCCTTTGAACCTGGATATACCGAAACCTGGACCTACTTTCAACATGGAGCTACCCTTTAAACCTAGATCTACCCTTTGAACCTAAATTTACCGTTCGAGCTTTGAGCTACCATTTGAACTTGGGACTACCCTTTGAACTCACACACCAGATACTATGAATAATATTATGTCATTAAATATTGTCATTTGGGAAATTACTGTATTGTTTTTAAGAATCATAGGCCTACTTGATAGTATTCCACTGGTTGATTCCATCCAGGGGTTTTGTCCCGTTTGTGTTCCATCCAGCTATACCTTCAACAATGGTGGGAAACCAATCACTAACGTGGATCAGTCGATTGTTAATAGTGCCCTTAACGTTTCCCGAAAGTAATGGACTATGGACAAATCCAACAGCTCGGATACCTCCTTCGAACAGCGAGAACTTGAAACCACGTAATGGCCAGTTATTACCGGCGCCTCCTTGAATAACGTCACTTCCTACAGCGCCACCATTATCTAGAATGATAATATGTATTATTTAAATTATCTATTCTGTTATTTCGACATAACAGAAAAAAATGTTGCCAACTTTGGATTAGGCGACAACAACGTAATACTCACCACTAGAAAATATTATGATAGTGTCTTCATAGATTCCAGTTTCTTTCAATGCATCTACGACCTAATTAATATTATTAAATCATAATATAATTTTTAAATATCATAATATTCAAAACAATAAATGTGATTTCAAAACACATCATCGTACATACAGATATCTTACCCTCACTTCCGTGAATATGGGAAGTCTACAGGACCCGACATGATACCAGCAAAATGACTTACTAAGCGGTTGATATTCTAGAAAGGAAGATTGGAAAGAGGGATATACATAGTAACATTACAGAGCAATAATGTTTATTTCCATGTCCTGGAAGCTGTTAACAGGCTGGCTTAAGGAAAGGAAGATTATCAGACCCGGAAGAGTATCATTGAACAGTACACTCATAGTGATTCTTGACAGGAAATCACTATGGCGTCTATATTAGACTGATCACTTATACATCCATTTCTTTTATGGTAAAGAAATGTCAGACAGCAGAACAAAAAAAAAAGATGCTGAATGGGTAAAGAACTATCAGACAGCAGAACAAAGTAAGCAAGATGCTGAATGGGTAAAGAACTGTCAGACAGCAGAACAAAGTAACAAGATGCTGAATGGGTAAAGAACTGTCAGACAGCAGAACAAAGTAACAAGATGCTGAATGGGTAAAGAACTGTCAGACAGCAGAACAAAGTAACAAAATGCTGAATGGGTAAAGAACTGTCAGACAGAAGAACAAAGTAACAAGATGCTGAATGGGTAAAGAACTGTCAGACAGCAGAACAAAGTAACAAGATGCTGAATGGGTAAAGAACTGTCAGACAGCAGAACAAAGTAACAAGATGCTGAATGGGTAAAGAACTGTCAGACAGCAGAACAAAGTAACAAGATGCTGAATGGGTAAAGAACTGTCAGACAGCAGAACAAAGTAAACAAGATGCTGAATGGGTAAAGAACTGTCAGACAGCAGAACAAAGTAAACAAGATGCCGAATGGGTAAAGCACTGTCAGACAGAAGAACAAAGTAACAAGATGCTGAATGGGTAAAAATCTGTGATAAAAAGCAGAATCCAGTAAACAAGATGCTGCATGGGTAAAGAACTGTGAGAAAAAGCAGAATCCAGTAAAAAAGATGCTGATTGGGTAAAGAACTGTTAGAAGGCAGAACCAATTATAATTCATCCAACATGTACGCAAAATCGTTACAGGAAAAAAGCAGCAAAACAACATGCAGTTCAGTTTATTACAAGTGTTACAACAGCATAATTATAATATTATTATAAGTTTTAAATTACAAAATTCGACGCTTATTACAAAGTGTCAAATAATAACAATTTTAATAAGGAACCTTAGTTTGAGTAAAATGTCAACTTACCTTTCCAATACCTTCATCTAAACAACTCACCATCGCGGCATAAGAAAGTCTGTTTTCATCAGTAAATATACCGCGCAGTGGTTCTTTATACTCATCTGGTACTTCGAGTGGAGAATGTGGTGCTTGGTACGACAGGTACAAAAACAAAGGCTGGGACAAAATGAGTGTTATGTTATTAAATATTTAAATTAATACCGTATAAGTAAATGGCCTGGACTTTTACATTGATGAGAGATAGGCATGGGTGGGTTGGGTGGTAATAGTTGCCTTACCTTGTCTTCCGTTTTGTTCTTTATTATGTCTATGGCTTCATCAGTAAAAACGTGAGTAGAGTATGTACCATTGTACTCAAATGCAGGCAAGTAGTTTCGATGGAAGTCGTAGCCATCAACCAGTGGTGGTATAGATCTGTGACTATAGTGAGTGGCGACACCAAGATACAACCCTAAACAGAACATACGTTTTGTTTGATTACATTAAGTTATGAAATGTGCAACTAAATTGTGTGACGTTATTTAAAAGATATTTAATATTTAAAAAATAATTGTCATGTTTACAATTAATAAATTAATCACTGTCATCACCATGGTCATTATTATCTTTATATCCGGTAATGTGCATATCCAGTTTAGACATTTTATTTTTCAGATTCGGATACCTTTTATTACACACTCTTGCACTTCGCAAAGGTTAAAGATGTATTGTCCCTTTGACTAATTCCCCCCAAATTTTTTTTTTAAATTTCGAAAAAAAGTGGGTCATTTTGAAGTATCATAAGAGTTATTAACTTTCACCAAAAATTAGTCGAAAAAAAAATAATTTAACCGAAATACAGATGTTTTTTTGTTAAAATAAAGTTTTCAATCAAAACATATCTCGTAATGCAACGCGCTTGTTTGGCTACTCTGTATGCATCATAAAACTTCCTCGCGATCTGTGTGAAAACACCTTCTCAACAGTGACGAGTTGTAAACAATCCTAATTAGCATCATGCATAATGCATACTCATGGTTTAAAATCTTTGTTTACTTTTTACGATTTCTCAGACGAAATGTAATCTAATTTATTTACCTGTTAATTATGTAAACTTGTTGTTTTTGGCTTGAATTTCGACTTAAAGTGAATAACTTTAATATTACTTTGATATGGCCAATTTAAATTTAGAATATTTTTTTTTTCATTTGTTTGTGTTTCAAGGGACAATACATCTTTAAGAAAAAAGCAGAGGTAACCATGCGAACTAGATCATCAACTGTTCTAAGAGCAGTTTTATAGGTCCTATTCTGCAACACTAATAATAATAATAATAAATAGATAATAACATTAACTCGATCATATAGGTTAAGTATTGTTCGATCTATAAGATTACCTTGGTTTTACTATTTCATTTTTTACTTGTATAATTCGCTTCTTATTTAAGACTTAAATGTTATTTTTGATACTTGTAAATGAACGGTGACGGTGCGTCTTATAAACGTGTGCCGCTGATACAAAAGCGTTTGTTCAATAAAGTTTATCCATGGAGGTATAAAAATATACGCTGCCGCTCCTGTAATCCAATGGACGTCAATCGAGCGGACATAATATTGTTTATTCTTTCGGTAACTACAATTATTTTAGTACAATCTTGTTGAGCGTGTCAAATGGCCGAGCGATTAAACCATGGGCGTTTTACCGTACTTAATATCGGCATGGGTTCGAGGCCGATTCTTACACTTACTTTGTATCATGTGATCCACAATTAAAAGAAAGGTATAGGATGTATGTTATAATAGAGGGTACTTTAGATAACTTTATGACGTTATCCAAATTCCTTCACTTGCACTGATGAAGGGCTAGTGTTTCCCAAAAGCTCTGCTAACTTTTCTGGCTGTTTTACTTTATCGTTTTGATTTAGCTTTTCGCTTTTTTTGTTGTATCTCCATTGAAACCTCCAGCCACTGATACCCATAGCATTGTCATTTTTCAGTAATTTGCCTTTGGATTTATAATAGTAGTTTAGTTAGATGCAATATTTATAAGGTGCGGTATTACTATGCAAATCAATATTTACCCAAGAATGAATCGAAACCTCTGTTATTTGGAAGACATGCCTCATCATAGTAACCTAGATGCCATTTTCCTACCAAATGAGTAGAATAGCCAGCTTCTTTCATCTTCTGAGCCAAAGTTATTTCGTCAGTTGGTAAGCAAGATGGTATTGAATCTGTGAAAACGCCATGCTGTAATCCTGTACGAATCTAAATAAAGAAAACCAAACGTTATTCTAAAATATATCGTTGTAATAAATTACCATTCCTTAATATGAACATTCTAGAATAAGATGTTTTGATTAAAGAAACCATGTATAATTATTATAAGAACAATCAGGAACATTCCAGTATGCTATTAATAGAAACTGTAATAAATCCAATAGAATAAGAAGTATAAAGAATGATCTAGAAGGATAGGAACATCTTGTATATAAAGGGATGTAAAACTATTGTAAGGTTGTTGGATTAGAGGTTGGATATTAGAGGTTGGATATTATTACCGTATATTGTAAAAGTTATTGTGAAGCTGTTGTTTAAAAAGTGCTTACTGGATTGTTGAAAGTTGAAGTTGATTGAAATTAAAGCTTTGTTTTTTGAGTTATTTTACAACTTTGTGGATTTTGTGTGTATACTTTTATGTCACAAGGGAGTTCCTAAAGTATTGTCAACCGCTCGGAAACATACGTAAGAGGAGCTCGTGACAATCGTTTGTCTGTCTTAATGCGTCGATAAAAAAATAATTATTAAACACCACCAAAAAAAGAAGGAATAAACTTGCCTCATCTGACCATGGATTAATCCATGATCTGAATGTACCTTATTCGAAGGTTCATTTGTTTGTCTTCGAGTAGGACATTATTAATACTATTTCAGGTAAATTCTACCCATACTGGCATGCTTTGGCAGGTTTATTCACGTTTATGAATAACTATCATCGTGTGACTGTTACTGCACTGCAGATGGATAGAATCAAGTAATTCTTGGTCATAAAATAAGATAACACATTACCTGATTAAATCTTCTGAACACGTACAGTAGTACTGTAGGCCACTAATCTTACCTGATATCGACCGGTCATCAGCTGACTTCTGGTGGGCGAACATCTTGTTTGAACGTAATAATTTTCTAACTTCACACCTTCAGCAGCCAATTTATCTATTACAGGGGTATCGAACAGCGCCCCGTGGTATCCGACATCCCGATACCCTTGGTCATCTGTCAAAATGAATATTACGTTAGGTTGTTTATAGCCTACAACAGCAGAGAACTGAAAGCTAAGGAAAACAAGAATAGGGTTAAGGATGTTACACGCCATTTTCTCACTAAACATTTACTTTTTGGTGCAGATCGTAGACAATGCCAACCAATTGGAGTTTGGTTGTGACTTTGTGTAGTAGTAAATATGAATAGGGCTAATCTATGTAATCCGTAGAATGACAATGGGGTGTCAGGAAACCTAAGACCACGAAAGCTAAGACCCCCTAAGACCTAAGATCACAAAAGCTAAGACCCAAGAACTAAGATTACAAATATTTATCTTTCGCACCTGCCTTGTATTTTAACTCCCAACATTTATTCTGAATACCACACCTTAGAATTAGAATGATCATATTTATATTATTGAAGTGCAATGATCGATAAAAAAAGGTAAACTCAAATAACAGTTTCCTTATTCCTTTTCATAAAGTTGTTTAAATTAAAATTTATCTAAAAGAAGAAAGAACAAATACTGGTCTATGCATTTGGAATAAATGAGAAGTACAGTATGACTATTGATTTCATTAGTTATTCATTAATCCATGGTATAATTAAGAACGAAATGATAGAAAAAGAAGAAGGTTAAATTTAAATTTCGCAATTAGACAATGTGAAAGATTTCCAATTTTCAAGAATGTAGACAGTTCTTTACGTTTGTGGCTCAGGGACGGACGCAGGGGTGTTGCTCCAGTTGCCCCAGTTGCCCGGGCAACACCCTAAATTTCATACTTAAATGTTTTTTTCTGCCACTAATACAGATTTAGATCCTATCTCATCATATTATAGATTAACTATTAACATTATAGAAGTCCGGGGTTGGAAAAGGCTATAGGGCCTAGGCCTATGTAAATTGAC
Organism: Antedon mediterranea; assembly: GCF_964355755.1. Classification (NCBI taxonomy): domain Eukaryota; kingdom Metazoa; phylum Echinodermata; class Crinoidea; order Comatulida; family Antedonidae; genus Antedon; species Antedon mediterranea. Next base: position 24,593,330 of record NC_092675.1, read on the forward strand.
AGACTGTGCCAGCGTAAAATTAACCAGAAGTCAACAATACCGAGCATAATTTGCCGGCGGTCAGCGTTTTTGTTGTATGGTTACTGTTTGAATTGCTTGTGTCCATGAGAAGGTACAAAAATCCCGTCATATGAGTGGTTGATTTCTCCGTAATCATTGCATTTTGCCGGGGATTCCCCATCATTTTTAAGTATTTCCATATTTATCTTCATTTCCTTACTTCCGTAATATTTCGCCGCATTTCAGTTGTAATTACGGACGTTCCGAACTTTGAAAATACAGTGTTTAATTTTTTCTTTCTACAAAATTTGATTATATTTTCTTTTCTCGAGTGTGGTTGTACAGTTTATAGTGGATAAATGAAAATGAATTGATAATAATTAATTTGTATTAATTGATTTAATTCCTAGAATTTATTACATTACCGGAAGTACCTTCGTCGGGGACCTCCATCGACAGATGTTCTCTAAAGCTTGGTTCCCACTAGAACGTAACGCAAGGACGTAAACGCAACGCAAGCGAATTGACCAATCACAAGCGATGGCTTATTCGCTTGTGATTGCTAACTGTCTATAACTTCGCTTGTCATTGGTTAAAACGCTTGCGTTGCGTTTACGTCCTTGCGTTACGTTCTAGTGGGAACCAAGCTTTAGTGGTTTGTTTGCGGTTTTCTTTGTTGTTACGTTAGTGGCTTGTTTGTTATGTAATGGTTTTTTTGCTGTTACGTTAGTGGTTTGCTTGCTTTTACGTTTAGTGGCTTGTTTGTTACGTTAGTGGTTTGTTTGCTGTTACGTTAGTGGGTTGTTTGCTGTTACGTTAGTGGTTTATTTACTGTTACGTTCATGGTTTGTTTTCTGTTAGGTTAGTGGTCCATTTATTTTTTACGTTAGTAGTTTGTTACGTTAGCGAGTGATACAGTACGTATATCAATTGCAACATATACTTGCATTGATTAGGGAATTTCTAAATCAAATCAAATCGACTACTGTAAATAATTAAAACCAGTAAATAACGAACATAGTGACGTCAATATTTTATTCATAATCTTAATTAAATATCGAAAAAGCTGAGAGTTTAAATTACTGTATTACAGGATTAGCAATTATACAATTATATTGCTTATCAAAGATAATTATTATCCATAAAATAGAATGTAGGAGTAAGCCTATTGCATAATAAATTTAACCTTGCAGCTGCGTAAGCATCCATAACAAAATCAGACTATGAACCCTTTTGATTTTATTAAATTAGAAAAACAGGAAAAAAGTGTTCATTCAATTTTTTTTTAAAGAATACTGTATTATAATAAGCGATGAAACTGCTGACAATGCTGAAATGATTTATATGTTCAGTACAAAATGATGATAGTATATATTGACGAATTTGTGATGTTGATTGTCAAAGTTGAATGAATGATTATATGTTGTTATTAATTAGGTCTTTTGAAAATGAAAAAAACATGAAACCCACAGATTATTGCTACAAATGATTGTAAATAAAATATAGTAAATTAAATAGATTAAAAAATCACAATTCTGATGTCAAGATATTCTACATTTCTAGTAAGTAAAATACAGTAAAGTGTTGACTGATATATACCAATATATCGGTCAATATATCAATTAGGAATTTAAACAGACAATTATTAGAGAAAATAATTAGTAATTAAGGCAACGTTTAGAGTACTTTTTAATTTCAATTACTCTAGAAAAAATAGAAAACTCCATAGGAGCCTTTTACCAAATTTGTATATAAACATGTTTTTATATAAATAGCAAGAAAGCAGAGAGAAACTGCATTGGTATTGTAGGTAACGATTACAAATTCCATCAAGTATTTATACAAACAACATGAAAAAAATCATCATCATTGTATTAAGCAATGAATTAACTGTGCATAAACAAATTGACAAAGAAGACAAATCAACTAATAATAATTGCTTGAAAAAATTATTTTCTTCTTGAATTTCTGCTTATTCATTCTTGACAAAGTGCCATTTATCCACTGTGTAAAAAAAGAAAGAAACATGTTTGTTAATCTGAGAAATGACAACATAAAATGCTGAATTGTCCAATAAAAAAGTCCAATTATTCACGTGGCTATCCCTCCCTCCACCCCCCTCCCCCCAAAATCATACAACTTTTGACTGGTCTTTCAGAACACCAGATTCTTGGCCAAGTCTAACGCCCGTATTCTTAAACCGGACTTTAGTCGTAGTTCGAAGTTCGACTTGAAAAAGTCGTAGTTCGAGCTATTACTTCAAATTCGATTAAAAAACGAAGTAGTCGAAGTTTGCAGTTCGACTTAATGAAGTCGAGCTTTTAGTCGAGTTGCACACGTCTGGGTAACAAAGGCTATACATTGGCCAATGACAAGAGAGTATTTGAGGAGCAGACAAAATTTTGCGCATTGATATCACTTTCCATTTCTTACAACACTTTTTACGCATCAGGACTATATACATGAAAAATAATTTTAATCGTTAATTATTAGAACAATATCAGTATTAATTTAACAGTGAAGTATATTTGATTAACAACAAATAAAATCTTCAAAATATATTTAGGAACCATGGCGGTACGGTAACTTTTATATTTTCTAGGCCCCCAACAAAGTATGATCGCGACGAACCACGCACTTCAAAGCGTGACAAGAAAGCGCTAGGCCCCCTAAACATTCCATCGCGTGGTGAATTGCCGCATCTCCCATTGTCGCTATGGCGTGACGTAGCTCAAGTCGGACTTGCGCGAAGAAAATAATGTAATTTGTATACAGTTGTAAATAAAGATGATTTTCATTATTATAACTTATATTCATTAAGCTAATATAAATATAGATATTTCATTCTTCAATATCTGGCCAATATAACAACTCAATGACTGTTACGTTTTTTATAAACATCGTTTAAAAACCATTTAGTCGACCATTTAGCCTGCCCCCTCCAGGACTAAAAAAATCGATCAAAATCCGTCTCGATTTAGTCGAGGTTGGCCTGATTTAGTCGGTGATTTAGTTGAAGTTCGGTTTATGAATTAAAATGATGTCATTTTTTTAGTTTTAGCTCGAACTACGACTAAAGTCCGGTTTAAGAATACGGGCGTTAGTGTCTGATATTGGGAAAGTTACCCTTACTGCACGGGTGATGTGATTCAGTTACGATGAGTTCCTTTCAGTTCAGGAAAAAAATAGAACATAGGCCACTGAGAGCTTATGCTAACATTTTGTGTGCCCTTGTCAGTTGCTTGAAGCACTTGTGTTGACAAAGTTGAGTTGCATTGACATAAGCTTACCTTTACCATTTACACAATATTATTTAATGCTGGAATTGCTTAAATTACTCTGTCTTAAAGTTAAAATCTATACTTACTGTCTGCAGGTAAATCCTCAGATTCTGCTTGAAACTGCAAAATAAAAACACATTGAAAAAAAATCAACATCCAGCGACTAACAGTAACCCTCATTTCAATAATTTTACTTGGTTTACTACAAAAAGTATGGCAGCAACACATACACACAACATATCACTTTACATTTTAATAGTATTTTAACATTGCCATTTGCAATTTGATGTATTTCTTCTTTGTTGTTTATTGTCTTTTATGCCAAGCAAAACAAATTTCCATTTTAAAATGGACCAATAAAATTTCTTGAATCTTGAATGAAAATAACATACAAAACTAATGCACAAGTGTGTGTTTGTGGAGATGCAGTGCACTTGATGGTATTGAACAATGGTGTGACATGCACTACATTGTGAATACCCAATAAAGTGTAACATGCACGAGGCGCATATTGTGAGTACTAAAGATTCAAAAGTCCCCACTATCTCATTTCAAACAATATCATCATTAAATTCACAAGCTCCAGTAATTATGTTTGTGTAAACTTACAGTCTGTTTTTCAACTTGGTCCTGTGCCATTGCAGCTGGTATTGTATGCACACTACCAGCAACTGTCGTGTTTTGACTACAATCAGAAAATTTAAGTAAATTTATACAAACTAATAATGACATTTCACTTAAACGGTGATCTGTAGTTTTTTTCGTGAAATGTTAATGTAGGTATCAATCTTTTAAATTAAATCTAACTAAATCTTTTAACCTGTTCCTTAAGGCATCTTTTTCCACAAGACAGTACACTATTGTTGGTAGATTTGGATAACGCTGGCTGGGTTATCCAAGACCATTAAATAAAATTGGTACAGGGCCCAAAAGGAAACCACTGCATAGCAACTACGATTTTGAACAAAAAAAGACCCAAACTTTGTGCTGATTACTAGCTGCATTATGGGAGTATGTTTCCATACGTGTTGGATCCAAAAAATGACTGTGGTAATAATGTTCAGCGCTTAGAGGTGTTATATAAATCCAGCATATTATTATTATCCTGCCTCGCACAATTCATAGTAAATTGCTTACACAAAGATATGGAAAATGCATGTTGGATCAATCAGGAGGAATTATTTGAAAACTAAATAATTTCTCCATGAATCCTAATGGTTTTTTTTTTTTTATTAAACATTTTAATAAAAATGTAATCATTAAAATGGTTACCTAATCGCATTCCAATATTACAAAAAAAAAATTTAAATATGAAAACACATAAATTCAGCATGATTAAAGATGTCAAGAAATGAGATGGAATATTATCAAAAGCATAGAAAATCAATTTTTTTTTAAAACTAGCAATAACATTTAAGATATTACCATTTTATTCCTTTTGGTTCAGTTGTTCCCTGCATCAACTTTTTCCACTGGTCATGACATGTTTTAACAACTTTTGAAGCAAATTCCTTGAAAATAAAACAAAATAAAAATTGGTAGTTGATTCCAAATATATAAAAAACTAGTACTAGGCTTGGTCCACTTCTGCCTGCCACATATGTATTCACTCAATTTATCACGTTCTTCTGGTGAGCCATAGAGACGCCTATACTATATAGTATAGGAGTAGGCGAGCAGAGGACAGAACTGGAAGCTGTAAGTGAGATGAAAGACCTAGGCGTTGTAATTGATGATAAGCTGAGTTTCAGATCTCATGTGTCCCATGTAGCAGGAAGTTAGGTATTATTTATCAAGCATTTACATTTTTGGACCCTGAGAGTTTTTTGCTGTTATACAAGTCGCTTGTACGTCCAACCCTGGAATACTGTAATATTCCAAGTTCTTAAGTTTTTAGCAGATGAGGATAGGTTGGAGAAGCTACAACAAAAGGCCACCCGATTCATTCCGGAACCAAGGGGTACAGAGTATGTATGTAGGCTAAAAATACTTGATCTTCCTACGTTAATTTATAGAAGAAAGAGAGCTTCTCTGATCCAAGTATTTAAAATACTGAAAGGATTCGATATATTGAACATTGAAACCTTTTTTAATATGTCAACTATCCATTATACTAGAGGTCATTCTTTCAAACTATCAAAGCCGCGGGTCAAAACTAAATGGGGATCAAATAATTTTGGAGCAAGAGTAGTTAACGATTGGAACGCTTTGCCGAGAGTTGTTGCAGAGTCAAAGTCATTGAATCAGTTTAAGTCGAATTTGAAAGAACACTGGAAAAACTACCACCAGAAGTTTCAGCCGTATGTAAGAGATGTGTAATTCCAGAGAGGCAAATAAGCAATTTGCTTTAGCCTTAATTTCAAGGTAAATTATCAATGAGAAAACTAAACCTAAAATCCGCAAAAAAGACTGACCGACATAATTTTTCAAGTGATACAAAAGCGAAGACCTGAAGACCATTTATCTCGGCCTTTTTTCCCTATACGCATCCAACAGTGAATAACTAATTACAGGATGGATAAACTATTTTATAATTTATTGTGCTTATAAACTAAGTCTCATTTGAGGATGAGGAGTGGAGTTAAAAGAGTCTAAGTTACAACAATGACATTAGGTCAGGAATGAACCCTGGTCCTTGGGATTGGAAGGCAAGCACGTTTACCACCAAGGTACATACAGCTCCACTCAACCTAAAATCCTCGACAAAACAAGACTAACATAATTGTTCAAGTACAATACCAAAGCGAAAAACCTGAAGACCATTTATCCAGGTATTTTACCACAGCATCCTGGCTAGACCTAGCATTTGTATCAGTTCTCTACTTGCAAATGAAACACAAAAGGTACAAGCCTAGTTTTGCTAACCTAAATTGATATTTGTGATGAAAACAGGTTGTTATAAAATTAATTGATTTGATTTTACATTAAAATGTAACTTACTGCATTCTTGGGCTCTCCATTGAATGCAAATTTATTGGCTGGCTTTCCATCAGGTATCTTGTAAAGTTTAAACCAATCATGAGTGGCCTACAACAAAAACCATTTTAAAATTGTATTGGTACAAATGAGAAAATCATGATACATAGTTGGATAATATGTATACTGGATTGTTTCTAATGAACGCCCCCTCTGAGATGTTTTCCATATTGTAATGAGTGCTCAAACAGAATTGCATGTGGTATTAAAGGGAAAATATTTATTTCACAATGATGTACTCATTAGCGATGGACTTAATGCTGTTTAAATAACTAGAACACGGGATATGGCCTAGATAAAGCTTGCACATTAACTTGTTTTTCAACAAATAACACACTTTTTTAACTGTTTTAAAGCAGCCCCTTTGAAAAAATACAACGCCCCGGGTCGTTTATTAGAAACAATATAGTATGTGCCTTTTAAAAATGTATTCAGAGCAAAGAGACATAATTACCCTGAGGAAGCCAGGCATTAACCTTTCAATATCATCGACATCTAACAAAAGCAAAATTATAACAATTTTAAATAATTTAATATAAACAATCAAAAGACATTTTCTTTAGGTTTTATTATTAGTTCTGCAATGGTCTAGTTGTAGACCAATCTTAATCTTCTATGAATAATTTAATGAAATACAAACCATCTAACTTATCAGACAGTGGATCTCGAACATCAATTGCCAGAATTTTCCAGTCTGTTTCGCCTAAAAAATGTAAATAAATACTGTTAATAGCAACAAAACTGATAGTTTTCGTACAACCGCCTAAAAACAATTTTAACGAGAAAGAGAGAGAGAGAAAAAGTATAATGTTAAAAATGTATAGATTTGATTGATAAAAACCTTATTGCAATTTATAAATAAAATTGAAATACAAATTGATGTTGAACAATTCAACAAATTAAGAAAATATATACAAAATTACGAATTATATAAGTTATAAATAACGGAAACAATAAATTTAAATCTAAGTATAAATCTTAGTACCTGACTGCGCAAGGAAAACCATCTACCAACCATTAAAAATACCAGTGTTAATAATGAAGTGCTTTGATCTATTTGTATTGCACTTTAGTAGAGGAAATTCATTGACTGATCTTAATTTATATGGTACGCGACACGGTTGTGGAAGTACGTTGTGGAGAATATGGCTATGGTCCTCAAGCAAAGAAATATTAAAAAAATAAAAGAATATTTTTAAAAAGAAAATGTAATTGGTACATACCTTCATCAATTAAAGCCATCGTTCCCAATACTTTAATTTGAATAACCTCTCCTCTTTTAGCAACCTACAAATGTAGTGTAGTAAGGTATTAATTATTGTCGCATTATTGTCACAGTAATTGTATTTGACGCACAAAATATGGGAAATAAAGATGAAAATCAAACTAGATATGAGTAGGACATTATCATCATCATTTATTCATTCATACTGTACACATTTATTCAGTTATTTAACAATAACTGAGGCCCGCACTAGAAGCAATAGCTTGTCTCATGAGGGCCCCCTATCATACAAATTTGCAAAATACATAAAAAGAAATACAGTACTGTATAAAACAGTAAACGATAAAATAAGTCAAAAAAAAAGGAAGGAAATAAAATATTGAGCATAACAAAAGAAACTTGTTTAAATGGCTAATAGGTAACGTTTTACAAATTTTGTGAAAATTTCAATCATTACTAAATTTAAGTGGGCTGTAAATGGCCTGAAAGTTATTCATTGTGATGGACGGTGGACTACTGTACTTAACGCATGATCATGGGTTCGAATCCAATGCTCGTTCGCATTACCTCTCTCCAAACAGGTGTACAAATGGGTACCTAGTACAGGTCAAGACACATTATTACTGATTACTAGCTGCATTATGTGAGTATGTTTTCATACGCATTTGATCCAAAAATGACTGGGGTAACAATATGTACAGCGCTTAAACATTAGGTACTTTATAAATATAACATAATTTACTAATACATCTGAAGAGTGTTAAGTTGTTAATAGAGAACTTACTCTTTGGCCAATTTCACAGACATCAAGTGGATCATTGTCACCTGCACAATTGGTGTCAGGATCTGTATGAGATGGATCTTCCCAAGTCTATTAAAAAAGCACATGAAAATATCAGTAAACTACTATTATTGATATGATATATGTTTTAACCATTATCAGGAATCAGGGATCACATTTGTCAGTAAAATATGATTTTTAAATAGTGTCTACCAGACACCTGCGGGATGGCCAAATACTGCCCATCTGAGTTTCCGGAAAGTCTGGTAAGGAAAGAAAGCGAGAACTAAAATCTGGTCATCAGGTGCTACTGCACATTCCGAGGAGAAAACATAGTTGGGAAGATCAGACTTTAAGTGTTGCTGGACCTAGGCTCTACAACCACCTACCTTTGACCATTAAACAAACATAATTATTGAACACCTTTAAGTCACTACTCAAAATTCACATAATTTTGCAATATTTTTGATAGCGCCATGAGCAATAATTGTTGGAATGGCGCTATATGAATCGAACGATTAATTTATTTATTACCTGAGGGATGGCGCCATAGTTCCAGATATAACCTTGGTAAGGGAATACATTCTTTACATATCTTAGCTTATTCTTCTTTATGTCTTGCTTAATTGGGTTCATGTCCAACTTTGTTCCAATCTATGGTACAAGTATAAACAAAATATAAATGTATTTTTCTGATGTAAAAATGGACAATAAATGTGAAAAAGCAGTACAATCATTCATTCAATTCACATTTAGTACTGTACACCTTCAGTAGTATATTAGGCTGCTAATACCACAATAATTTATCCAGAGAGTCTAACCCTGATTTATCGATACAGTTATTGCTTTATACAGTATCTTAAACAGTATGATGATATATATTATTATTTCTTGTATACTACTGTATTAGGGGATGTTTTTTCCTTGGCAACCTCCTTTATGTGTTCAGTTTAGTATTGGTTCCGTGTCTGTGAATCAGGTATTACTGTTATTAGTATTTTATTCTATTGTAATTTATTTTTTTTAACTAACTGTCAGAGTTAACATTTAAAACCTAATATTACAGTTTTCGTGATATATTTTTAATTGCTAACTAATGTAACAGCATCTGAAACAAGGTCATCATTTTTACTCAGTCTCCAATACTACTGAACATTAGTAATTTACATGTATTTAATAAAATTGTCCATTACAGTTGTGTAACCTAAACTCGTTCCTGTCTCTTCATCCAAAACTGTTATTCACTACTGTATACAAATCAATTTGGTATAGAAATTGCAAACAAGTAAACATTTAAAAAAAATCAATATAGAAAATTATTAATTGAAACCTACAATCAATATTAGCAATTAACAATCAATACAAGCTGCATGTTGTGATTCATTAGAGTAATTAGTTAATTATTTTTGTAATGCTTGAGTGAGCACACAAAACTGAAACCCTGGTCTACTGTACACTACCAGCAAAATGCATACAATTAAACATTACTACCAACCTCCATTTTAGCATTTGTCCACCTAGGTATCTCCACAACCATATGTAAATTTGATTGCTGTAAACAAAAAATTACAAAATTATAGTAAAGCCTGTTTTCCTGTCGACGTCATTCAATGCTATCGTTAACAATAATCGACAATCTTCTACGTAAACATTGAAATGTTTCCGATTTACAGGAAAAGGTACTCGCTATCGTTATCATACCAACTTGATCGTTTTCAAACGATCGTCATTGAACTGTTAATGATAAATGACGATAGCGTCGATAACGTCGACAGGAAAACAGGCTTAAATTGTCAGTGTACTGTAAATACTGTATATTAACATTCAGTGCAATTAGTGTAAATATTCAAATTAAATTATCATCAAAATATTTTATAATGCTTTATTAACTTTAAAAAGAATAGGTGTCCATTAAAACAGTTACAATGTTGTAATTTATTTGTATTACTAATTAATACACAATGTTTTTATCCTTCTGTGCTCTCAACTGCTGGCTGTAACCCTCCATAAACATTTTTCAAGGAGGGTTAACACCGAGCAATGGATGACATAACCTACAGTAGGAGTGCATGACACAACCTAGGTGTAGATGAAAGGTGTAGATGAAAACTGTATACCGTCATACAAAAAAATCAATACATATTATTCTACTGCTCATTTCCATTGCCCTTTTTGTTATATACTGCTTGTTTAAATTTCCACAGTTTATGTTAAAATAATCACTGTGCTTGTTAATGTATACCATGGAGTATTACACTGGTATACAGTACATCATTCTTATCATTATTATACCTACCCCTTTGTTGGCATATACTGGAATATCATGAAATGGTGAAATATATGATCCATTAGAATTCCCTGTTAATTAAAATGGAAAAAAAATATTAATGCATTAAACAGAAAACAATCAAGAGGTATAAGCTGTACATGCAACCACATTTAACCCTACTTCTGATATTTTAACTTCATTTTATTTATTTACAAAAAGCAAAATTCAAAATATGTTGACAAAATGTGAATCAAATTAATAGTTAATGCCTTGTATCTGGAAAAACTCAAATAAGCACAGAGAGCTGCATCGTCATATCATTTAAGAAATATTCGAGGCATCAGAAAATACTTAAATCGTGCAGCTGCTGAGCAACTTGTACATGCATTTGTTAGTTCGCGTCTCGATATGTGTAACTCCTTGTTATTTGGTCTTCCACAAAAACAACTCCACAGGCTTCAGCTGATTCAAAATACAGCGGCACGAGTTATTAAAAAACTACCAAGATATGCACACATATCAAATACCTTGGAAACTTTGCATTGGCTTCCTGTTAGGTACCGCATAGTCTGGGTTCCAGACGGAGTTTTGTCTTAATATTAGTTAAAAGATAAATATTTTGGCACATATGGCGTTTCATACGTATACTACTTGATTTTGGATACTCCGTCTGGGGAAACACGCACAAGTCACGTGGTTTGACACCAAGAATTCTTGGTGCATACGATTATCCGGTTGACTAGTTTCAGCTGCATGCGATTGGCTACTCTCTCGTACACTGTTTAAATATTCATATTTAAGAATTTCAAAGACTCAACAACTAAGATGATGCGCTATGTTACGTTTAGACAATGTGTACTTGGGTACATTTATGAAAGTTCTGAAGGCTAGAAATTATTTTATATGCCTAGTAGTCTGGTAAACATTTGATGGGATCTTTGAAACATGAAAACTCGTCTTGATATATGATAGGCTAGCTTCTCCGCAAATCAAACATTGAATGGATCATTTATTACGCGGAGATAATTTTGATTTAATTCCCACCCAGACCCTGTCCAGTTCTGTGTGGTGGTGTAGCCCTGTTGTGTGCCGGTGGTATGTAGGCCTACTTCATTGGCGTTTTATTTGGCAGGTCATACGTGCGAGTTGAGTAGGACCTACGAAAGAGGCCTAGGCCAAGGACTAAACAATTAATAAACTTGGCATTACTATTTTATATTTCAACAGTCACAGTCATATTTCAATCGTACATTAAGCACTGGTAGGCCTACGTACTCGATCTCTTTCATTTTGAAACAAAATGATCATTATGGTTGATTCGAAATCCATATTTACATACCGCCCGCCCCATATAGCCAAATACGGTATGATAACCTACGTCATTCTTATCGTATGTTTGCGGTCTGCAAATCGATTTCTATACGTGTTTCACAAGTCTGTATTTTCAGACAAAAATCGCGGTCGAAATAAAAACAAATAAATAATAAAAAAAGATAATACAGACTTGGGGCAAGTCTAGGTACCGCATTGTTTTTAAGTCTATTAATGGGATGGCTCCTGAATATATTTCTGACATGCTTAGGCTGTATGTTCCCAGACGGAATCTGTGTTCTAGTGATACGCTGCTTCTACATCAACCTAAGTCTCGCCACTCATGGGGAGACAGAGCTTTCACCGTTACTGCTCCTCGATCGTCTATGGAATGCTCTACCAAGCTCTATCAGATTTTGCAAAACTGTTGATACTTTTAAAAAATTATTAAAAACACATTTATTCATTAAGGCATATGGAAATCATGAGGTTTCTTAAAGTTCTAGAATTTTATAGTATACTTTTTCCCGACCAGCATTATCTTTGGGGTGCCTCTGTCTTGGTTGTTGTCTCTGAGCACCCGGTCGTCTGTGGCAAGGCAAATGTGTATCCTGTTCCTTTGTTTGGTCACCTAGGTAGGGGTCCGGGACCGCGACAGAACGAGAACAGATGGGGACCCTCCAAAGAAATTGCATTTTATTTGTCAGGCATTTGTATGATTTGTTTTTATTTTTTTGAATGCGCCTTGAGCACTCTTGAGTGGTATGTGCGCTATAAAAATCCTGTTATTATTATTATTAAGACAGGTTCCACCAGAAAAAAAGTTGTTATAAAAAATTTAGATCAATGTTCATAGACAGAGACAAACCGGGGTTACAGACGGTACACACACTACGCAAGAGACCATGTATAGATGAAGAAAAGACAAACAAACAAATAGATAAGACGTGACATTATTATTATGGGAGAAGCATGTTGTTAAAGTTAAAAAAGGAAGTGCAACATCATAATTCACACAATTTTGTTTGAATTGCGCTAGATACAAATTTACATTATTAAATTATTATTAGTATTATAGAACTGTATACAATAATAATCATCATCACGATGGTTTCCATAACGATAGTAGCTCATAACTATTAGAGACCATTGTCATCATTTGCCATTACCATGGTGATTTTAACTGTAATGTTCTATCTTGAGAAATTATTTTAATATTTGGTCATCATCAAATGACAGTCATGATTACAAATTATTATCACATTTTACAATTCTGAACAACAAAAATTGCAAAAATTATTAACTTTACTTTACAGATGTTTTTGTTTTATAAAGCATACCATTTTTTGTACAGTAATTGTTTTTAAATATATTACCCTAAAAAACATTAATATTGTTTTACAGATTTGTGTTTTAGGTCTAATATTTTTTTCTGTAATTGTTTTTCACGATATTTTCCCCCAAAATATGAAGAATTAATAATGAATAAAATCAAAATTTGATTCAATTTTTTAGTTTTGATAACGAGAAAATAAGCAGTTAATTTTTACTAAAAGCCCATTGAATTCAAGACAATTTTCCGGTTATTGTATATGATTGTAGAGTATTTTACCTTGCAACACAACATTTGCAAAATAAATTTGCATATTACAGTAAGCATAAGAAATGAGTATACTAGAGTTATTTCTTTATCTAAGCTAACAAAATCTGAATAAAAATATTCACAATATTTTAAAATTTGTATTCTTATTCCGTCCACTCCAGTTTGGGAAACAACCTTTAAAAATACAAATATGTAATTGTAAAGTATAATTGCACTATATCTAGACATTTTACAATCAATAGGCCTATTAATTACAGTTAAATTAATGTATTGTATGATACTGTTCTTCCAGAATTTGTTATTTTCTCATATTTATTGTTCTTCATTTTCATATTAATTATAAATTAATTGCACACAGTGCAATATAAAAGTAGTTTGAATGCTGCATTTTACTACAGAGTATATTGATGAGATTTCAGCATCTGTTACACAAACAATGTAAAAAATCAATTATTTTTCCAAACATATTCAAGAAAAAGATATACCTTCAAGGAAATTTGACTGGGAAATTCCGAAGTGTTCAATAATACATTGTAATGAAACAACAAAGACATTATTAGTAATGGACAACTAGGTCTATTTAAGTTCTTTTAATAAAGGCTGGACAAAATATATATCTATGTGCATTAAAAAAAATGTATTTTATTGTTAATCACAGAAAACAAAAAAAATTTCCAATTTATAAAATTAAATAATGGATTCCCCCCCCCCCCCCCACAGTTATTTTACACCCCTCTCTGGTCTCTCTGTACTGTAGACACTGTTGGGCTAACAGACAAGAAGGGTGAAAAACACCGAGCGATTAAGTAAAACGGGATATCTAACACTATAATATTCAATAAAGATAATAGTGAGTAAATTATGAATTACAACGAGAGTGGCACACCCATGAATTTAGACAGCGGCCGAAATAATAATAATACGCTGACTGGCGACCGAGGTTACTACCAGTCAGCCGAGGCTACTAAGGCCGACAACCAAATAAGCTCAGCCTAGGCCTAACCTCTATGGTACAATATGCAAAGGAAACGTCTTACTAAAATATATACTGTAGTCTGATGAGTTTGGCGCTCCTTTTTCAACTGTGGAGTAGGTTGACATATTTGGTTGTTTTAGATGAGATCCAGTTATCAAAAGACGAACAGCAGGATTTACCCCACGTAATCCAGCTCTTATCAACAACGGTGGCGACATGTGCAAACAAAATTATGATGAGAGAGCTTGCCTTTTTATTGACCGCCGTTGAAGGAGTACGCCCCCATGTGTGGTGCTGGAGAAATATTTATTGATACAAGAGAGGGTGAGCTCGCTTCGCTCGCTCCCCCTCTAGGAAGTGTAGACGATGGTTCTCGGAATTCAATGATAATGTTCTCCTTATACGTTTTCTGTCGGTTGTTACCATTATTGAAAATGCTTGACATTCGTAAAACTAAACTACTTTGTTTCACAGTGTTTTAGATGATTAATAACATTTTAAAGTATAGTTTTTATTGTTTGGTAGGGCCCTTTGGGGAGGCGGAGGTCATTTGAGGGAGGTGCTTATTCGAGGGATATATGTTAAATTTTTTAGTTTTAATAATATGGTAACATTTTAATCAGATGAAATCCTCTAATAGATATGAAAAGTGGTAAAAAAGAATAACAAATGCTTGGTAAATTGTAGATAACAGTGCAGTGAATTCTACTACAAATAGTATGTTATTATAAATATGTGGATGGACGTTTATTAGATAGTTGGGTTGTGGGGGGTTATTATTCAAAGTGATGTTTTATTGGAGAGGCGTTTATTCAAATGAATACCATCCTAATAATTATTAATACATTATTTAATTTAATCATCTTTTGAAACTAACTGCCGTGACAGAGTGGGCCCAAGAGAGAACCCAGGTAGCAAGCCCATGGGCCCATATATAAATTACCTGGGCAAGTTTATGTGGGCTATGGAATATTCAACCCATATGGGGCCCAGGTGGGAAAACACACATATAACCTGCCCATATTTTACCCACATGGGGCCCATCTGTAAAATATATGGGCAGATACATATGGGCTTGCCCATTTTTAACCCATATGGGATTCATAAACCAAACAGCTGGGAAAATGCATATGGGTTTGCCCACACCCAATATACATGGGGCCCATATGACATAAACCTGGGTTGTTACATATGGGTATGCCCATATACAATGTACATGGGGCCCATCTGTATAATATATGGGCAGATACATATGGGTTGCCCATTTATGACCCATATGGGATTTGTAAGTTAAAAGCATGGGCAAATACATATGGGTTTTCCCATACAAAAAATACATGGGGCCCACATGCCATAAACATGGGCTGATACATATGGGTATGCCCATATACAATGTACATGGGGCCCATATATACAATTTATGGGCTGGTACATATGGGTTGCCCATTTTTTACCCATATGGGTATCGTAAGCTAAAAGCATGGGCAAATACATATGGGTTTTCCCACACACACAATACATGGGGCCCATATGCCATAAACATGGGCTGATACATATGGGTATGCCCATATACAACGTACATGGGGCCCACCTATACAAAAGATGGGCAGGTACATATGGGTTGCCCATTTGTGACCCATATGGGATTCATAAGCTACAAGCATGGGCAAATACATATGGGTTTGCCCACACAAAAAACACACGGGCCCATATGCCATAAACCTGGGCTGATACATATGGGTATGCCCATATACAACGTACATGGGACCCACCTATACAATAGATGGGCAGGTACATATGGGTTGCCCATTTGTGACCCATATGGGATTCATAAGCTAAAAGCATGGGCAAATACATATGGGTTTGTCCACACAAAAAATACACGGGGCCCATATGCCATAAACCTGGGCTGATACATATGGGTATGCCCATATACAACGTACATGGGACCCACATATACAATAGATGGGCAGGTACATATGGGTTGCCCATTTGTGACCCATATGGGATTCATAAGCTAAAAGCATGGGCAAATACATATGGGTTTGTCCACACAAAAAATACACGGGGCCCATATGCCATAAACCAGGGCTGATACATATGGGTAATGCCCATATACAACTTACATGGGGCCCATCTGTACAATATATGGGCAAACACATATGGGTTGCCCATTTGTGATCCATATGGGATTCGTAAGCGAAAAGCATGGGCAAATACATATGGGTATTCCCATTAAATGTATTTTGGAACACCCACAACATACATGGGGTTCATCTGTAAAATATATGGGCATGCAGTTGCCACATATGGGATAAGAAACGCCCTGATAAATTATTTGTTACCCACAAAACGTAAAAACGTATAAAACGTACATGAACCTACTACAGTATATGTAAACATTTCCATAAAGACATACAGTAGGCCTACTGAAAAGATATACATTTCAATATTACAGACAGATAAAATTACTGAAGTATGGGAATGAAAAGTATTGAAGATTGGGTGGCACGATACAGTATTAAACAATACAATACATATCGACCAATATGAATTAAAACAAACTAAGTACTAAAATCAATGCATTCATAATGTTTTATATAGGCATGTACTGTATAATCATTGGGAATCCTTGACAATGAAACAATCCGAGGTCAACTTTCAAAGGCAAGTACAGTATTCTATGGAACGCCGTTTACGCAACATTTCGATGATATGAATTTTATGACGCGATATGTGAATGAAATGCATCGATATGAATTAAATGGTGCGATATATGAATGAAATGTTTTGAATTGAATGCTTTGAATTGAATATTTTGAATGAAATGTTTTGAATGAAATGTTTTGAACTATAGTACAACAAGATGTAAGGTAAGTTATTAATTTGAATACTCTATTTATTATTATATAATACGGCCGGCAATGTAACAATGTAAAGCTTTTAATTACACTATTATTTTAGGCATCAATGCATGTGTGCAGCATGTATGTTTAAGAAGCAGGCTAGGCCATGGCTAGCAGATTATAAAATGTTAGAGGTCCATGTTTTGTGTATAATTATTATATAAAAATCATCTTAAGTTATATTTCTATTTAACACATTTTCAGACCATAGGCTCGTAATATGTAGCCGAGATAGCCAGTACAATAACATTGTAGCACTAGCTAGCAAAAATCAATTGGGTTGGACTGGAAAGAAATTTCAGAAAAAATAAGATGCCTGTATAATCTAACATCGGTAAGTGCGTTTAAATCACATTATATATTAGTCTTCTTTCCATTATTAGGGAACGTATTCACGTACACTTATAATACTATAATTCAAATTTCATAATTATTTCTTCTTTCAAAAGCAAGGTGGACATTGTTTTTCTAAATTATAGAAAATAATAAAACAATATTAACATATAAACATATTAACTTGTTAATAGGAGGGTAACATAAATAAATCTTGGAATAGATTTATTTTTTAAATCATTATTAAAAATATCATAATCGATCGAAATAAATCTGTCCTCAACAGTGTTTTGTTTACAAATTTAGCAATCTAAGATACGTAAATAATTTTAAGTTTACATTTTTGTTTCTTTTTTCAGGAACCCAAAATCAAATATTGTGGGAACAAAATGACAAAGTGACAATTTTGTAGAAGGCAAAGAAGTACTGATGGGGCGCGATGGAAGGCTTGATAAGCCCGAAATAAAACCCGTAGATAAACTTTACGACGCTTGATTTAAACGCTACAGATTCATGTTGAACATTGTCAAATGTTTCATTATTTATAGATCATTTAGTATTTTTGTTGTTGTAAAGAATTTAACTTTCGATAAATCAATCATCAAGTACTCACTTCAGCTATTTCCAGTAGCCTTTGTCACGCAAATTATAAATAATAAATTCATAACAGTATTTATAATTTTCCTGTATGTGTAAGTTATATGTGTATCTGTGCATTCTTTTACATTTCGATAGCCCATTGCAAATGCCCATACGTTTCTGGATATGGGGCCCATGTGGGTTTTGTATGGGATGGGCTTCCTAAGATGGGACCCACATGGGTACTGGGAGCAAAACCAGAAGAATCCAATATTTGCAACCAATTATGATACCCATTTGTTTTCAGATATGGGCCCCATATGGGTTTTGTTTGGAATGGGCTTACCAAGATTGGACCCACATGGGGCTTGGGTGCAAAACTGTTAAAATCCCATATGGGCAACACATAATTTGCCCATTAAGTCTTCGGATATGGGCCCCATGTGGGTTCTGTATTGGATAGGCTACTCAATATGGGACCCACATGGGTATCGGGTGCAAAACAAGATGAATCCCATATGGTACCCATATTTTTTTCTGATATGGGTCCCATGTGGTTATATATGGGCTATGTGGGCCTTCCCATGTGGGACCCATATGGTTCTTGGGTGCAAAAATAGTTGAATCCCATATGGGAAACATAATATGATACCCATATGCTTTGAAATATGGGCCCCATATGGGTTATATATGGGCTATGTGGGCCTTCCCATGTGGGACCCATATGGTTCTTGGGTGCAAAAATAGTTGAATCCCATATGGGAAACATAATATGATACCCATATGCTTTGAAATATGGGCCCCATATGGGTTATATATGGGCTATGTGGGCCTTCCCATGTGGGACCCATATGGTTTTTGGGTGCAAAAATAGTTGAATCCCATATGGGAAACATAATATGATACCCATATGCTTTGAAATATGGGCCCCATATGGGTTATATATGGGCTATGTGGGCCTTCCCATATGGGACCCACATGGTTCTTGGGTGCAAAAATAGTGGAATCCCATATGGGAAACCCATATGGTACCCATGTATGCTCTCATATGGGTCCCATATGGTTCCCATATGGGCTTGCTACCTGGGAAGACATTACGGCTTGCAACATGGGCAGACATCTCGGTCCTAACGGGACACAGGAAGATAGCCTACAGTTATTCATACTCAATAAAACTCAGCTATCGGGATTTCACTCGAAAAATGTCTTATCATCAAATCTCCCTATGTAATTTTATAATACTATTCCCCACAATATATTCTGATTCTTTATGGCGTATATTTAATTTGATCTTTATTAATTTGCAATATAATTTCTATTATTTAACTACTGTACCTTCACACACGCGCGGTATGTTTTAAAATAAACAAAAAACGGAAATAATACATTATTTAATTTAATCATCTTTTGAAACTAACTGCCGTGACAGAGTGGGCCCAAGAAAGAAGACATTACGGCTTGCAACATGGGCAGACATCTCGGTCCTAACGGGACACAGGAAGATAGCCTACAGTTATTCATGCAAGCTTACTCAATAACACTCAGCTATCGGGATTTCACTCGAAAAATGTCTTCAAATCTCCCTATGTAATTTTATAATACTATTCCCCACAATATATTCTGATTCTTTATGGCGTATATTTAATTTGATCTTTATTAATTTGCAGTATAATTTCTATTATTTAACTACTGTACCTTCACACACGCGCGGTATGTTTAAAAATAAACAAAAAACTGAAATGGCTATGACTAATGGCCAACTTAAGCTCCAGTCCTACTATCTGATTTTTTTTCGTCTTCCAAAGGGACACTGTATGATTGATGGAAAGTGCCTGTTTCCAGTCACCTTTAGGGTCAAATCTATTATTTTAACTGCTCCCTTGTGTATAAAAGAGAGAAAATATTTGAAACCAGGTTGTTGCAAGGTGAACTTATCTTAAACCCGGAAATTACTTTGACCGGGAAGAATTGAAATTGAGATGAAAATCTAATGTTGAAATCATAAATTTTGTTAAAAAACTCTTTATAATATCTTCCAAAGATAGAAATATGTAACAATAGCGTCGATGTGAACACTGATGTTATCAAATCTACGTTTCGCGGTACATCTCAGATAGATAAGGTAGGTATCCAAGGCGGAGATTTGTACCGAAGTTTTTGCATTGTGCTCGCCTATGTCAGAATTAACCATAATTTTATATATAGATACTTTCCAATAATTAGCGATCTGTAATTTCTGGTGTTTTTTTTGTTGTACACGATTTTGTTGAAAATAAGCAGATGACTAAATATAGGTACTTATTTTGAGTACATTTGTTGTGCTTTTATTCAACTTCAGATTTTTTTTTTTTAGTAATGGTAGGTCCTATATTATGTATGCTCCGTATTTAACCACCAACTTTGTTCACTTTTCACTTTCTTGGTGTCACCAATTATATAGAATTACTTTATGCATGGAGAAATAAGTTATTTCTCCATGCTTTATGTAAACTACACATATCGACTGAAAAATGTGTTTGACGATTTAAGGGATATTTTTTCGTGATTTCTGTTACACATATTATTTGTAATGTAGATTTTATTAACATGGTAGGCCTATTTATTAGAAAAAAAACCCCCATTATATTAATGTGTTTA
The DNA here is from genome assembly GCF_964355755.1 of Antedon mediterranea. Lineage (NCBI taxonomy): Eukaryota > Metazoa > Echinodermata > Crinoidea > Comatulida > Antedonidae > Antedon > Antedon mediterranea. The sequence continues at coordinate 24,614,207 of NC_092675.1, forward strand.
CTACGGACAATTTGCCGGGGGCTTGAAGATTACAATAGAGTACAATATCACCTACCCTACAAAGAGTGTAACAAGGTTTTCTCCTTTCTGTGACTCGAACAATTTAGGACGGACAGACAGAACATGAAGTTATAAAATCATAATAACTTGCAGCTTACCACATATATTTGAAAACTGATTAATTAATTAACTATGTCTCCATTGATTATTTGATTTAAACTTGTTCTCATTATGTAAAAGCTATCACTTGAAAATAATTAGTAATCCCCGCTACCCAAAATACTGCACAAAAGACTATACACGAGCCATAAAGATAAGATAATCAGTTTGACTCACAGTCGTCGCACGTCAGCAGCAGTACAGTACGGTAGTCATTAAAGAGGAAGTCATTCAGTCGTACTTTACAGAGCCTACTAAACGTCGATGATACTAGGCCTACACCACAGCAGATATTGCTTAGACCTAAGTAAAAGTGGTTGCTTAATTTTTCCCAAAGAATTATGTATACCTTAAGCCTAGTTTGTATTATTCACATTTCAGCTGCATTCGCTTTCGAGGCAACATTTGTTCGCAACACTTCCGAAATTGTTTCTGATACACCTTTTCCTCCGAACTACTCGGGTTCAAGAACCGAAGATGAGGTTCAGCACATCCATGATTTTCACGAACTTTGGTATGTTATTTTGGAAGAAGCTAGGCTGAACAGAATGGAACAAAACTCATCAACTCCGACATATATGTTAGATTTATATCGGTCAGTTAAGGGACCAAAGTCGACGATTCACCCATCAGAGGTGGAAGCATCAGTTATTCAGGATTCGGATACCGTAAGGAGTTTTTTACCGTTGGAATCAGGTAGGCTATTAAATTATTTTAAACGAAGTGTTTAATTACTTTACAGTGCAAATGTTTATTCAGTTGTTTACTGACTTTATAAATAAAATATCAAGAAAACCACAAATCATATTACTCAAAGAGTCTCCCAAAATAATCTGTTTAACATTTTTGTTAAATAATAGGCAATTGTAGGCCTAATGTCATAAAAAACTTTTTAACTAACATTTGCCTACGAAAGTGAATAACTTATTACAATTGCAAAATGGCCTATGCAAGGTTTGATTAATCTTCGTTTTTTATGCTTAGGCCTACATGGGACAATTTTAGTTAGGCCTATAAAAATAATTATTATAATGAAGACTTATATTTAGGCTATGTTATTGTCGCGTAAGCAAACACATCATACACATTTGATTAAAATATTCTAATGCTTTCTAAAGTTAACTACCGATTGTAAAATCCTGAATCTACTTACCGTTTCAATGTATTGTTTGGGTATTTAGACAGATAAATCGGCTTAAATTAGTCGTATTAGTGTCATAATACTAAGTTAACTTGCTTTGTTCTTCTCATCGAACTTAAAGTACACAACTTTACTGCCACTTATTTGTTAAGCTATTTTGTAAAAGGAACTTTGTAAGGAGCTAACGTTTGCCTAATTGTTAACGTTTTAAAGCAAAGAGATTAGCGTGTCATTTTCTTTAGTAGTAAACTGCCATCGATTAATGACACTCCAAACTTTTTATTCACATAACAACATAACAAAATTCAGTATATTTTAATCACAAGTTATTGACTTTTTTGTTTAATGAGTTTCTAAAAAAAGTTTTTTTTTTAAATTTGTGTGTTAAATGTGTATTTCATGCTATTCAGAATGTAAAATACCTGAACAAACACTTAGAAAATTTAACTCAAAGGGTATTTATTTTTGGCGTTGTATATTTCCTTGAATGCATCTTTTAGGCCTAGTATATCATCAAAAAACCCATTTTAGGCCTATTTTTCTTTGTGCGCTGCTCTAGACGTTTTTGCGCCTCCGGCTAGTAATCTCGAGCGTTTTATGTTTGTTCATTTTCTCTACTTAGTGCATACTACATAGAATAAACACACAAATAACAGTAACAAGCTGAATAAGTTCGACCCATAAGATATAAAATATCTCATGTTATACGGTTTTATGTTATTCACAGATATTAAAGAAGATCAAGGAAGGTTTAGTTTTAACCTCTCTGTCATTGAACCCGAAGAAGACATCCGACTATGTGAAGTTCGTGTTTCAAATAGATTGTTTCGATGGACTGATTCCGACGAGGTCCGAATCAGTATATACCAAACATGTAACAAGCGTTGCCAGAATCCAGACGCCTGTATCTCTTCTACAAGAATTTCAACAACAAAGTTTTCTTTAACAATTGATAAGGATGAAGATCAATATGTATTTGATATTACACGGCCAATACGTTATGCATTACAAATGGAACGTTCTTCGTATTGTGCTCTTGAGATAGTTATAACAGATGACGAGGAGTTACATGATAGTGGTGGTCGAAGCAGACGGGAGATACTTGGAAGAATTGATGTAGCTTCTGGGATGTTCATACCGACAGAAACAGCAGGCAGAAGTAACAGAACCGATAATGTTGTGTTAGTGGCGTTTACTCGTGATACAAGTCCTAAGAATGTCTTGAGAGATGCCAAGGTTCATGAAAACTCTGCTACGTCTTTTCAAACTGAAATTGTAGATACCGGGCGAGAGCGTCGGGATCTCAGAGAGGACAGGCGACGAAAGAAAGAGCGGGATAGAAATAAAGAGAAAAAGCAACAACAAGAAATAGAGAAATATAAAAAGCTTGCATCTGAACTGCTAGAAGTACCAACATGTCAGAGAGTAAGCTTTGAGGTAATTCAGTTACAATTTTCTACGCCTTCATCTCCCTATGTATTATTGACCTTTCTTCTACGGATAACTCTTTTTTTCTTAATCGTCACATTATCTGTTAAATCTTTCGTTATTTTCTTCTTTTACATTTGACAATATCCGGATAGTTTACAGAAATAGTTTATTTAAAGAAAAAAAGGTATACTTTTTTGCAAGTTTGTATGAAAAGAAGGAAATTGGAAGTCGTTGTTTAAGTTTTACAATTATATTATTATATTATTATTATATAGTGTTGTTCTTTTCTCACTCCTCAGATAAACTTTCAGCAGATTGGATGGAGTCGTTGGATCATCTACCCGCAAAATTTCGAGGCGTACCGGTGTGAGGGAAGTTGTATGGGTCCTATGACCTCTGAACACAACCCCAGCAACCACGCTGTCATGCAAAGTCTTGTGAACCAGAAGAGACCAGATTTAGTGCCACCGGTTTGCTGTGTTCCTACTAAGTTGGTACCATTGAGTATGTTATATTTTGAACAAGGTACAATCGCCTTGAAAAAACATGATGAAATGGTGGTTACTGAATGCGGGTGTCGATAGTCTGTCCACATTCCAAAGTTCCAATTTTTTCCCCAAATTATCATAAATGTCACAATAATAATGCAGTATAAAAGTCAATTTAATGATGAATTCGAGGTCACAATTCTTGAGCTTTGCCGTTCCGTGCGATTAGCTGAATTGATAGTGATTAGTAAAATGGAATAAAGTAAATTTATTTTGAAGCAAAATGTTCGTTATTTATATTTGTTCAAATTATATTAATACTGTATTATTTTCACCGAAATCTTCTATAACTTAAACACATTATAATGCTTTATTTGAGATGTATATTAATAACAGTACGGCATCAAAACAGAGTCCAGATTAAAAAAAAATGTTGCTTTAAGTTATTGCTTTAATTCGTTTTGATACATTCAATTAAACTATAATATATAATACAAATAAAATAACAAAACACAATTCCCATCCCGCAAAAAGAAGATACAATTGTGTTTTCACTACCTCTGTTTTCATATTTAAGGCACATTTACACTAGGACGATAACGATCGACGATAAGTAGCCTATTATAAGCATGCATATTTTTTACATAAAACAAAAGAAATTAGAAAGGGTTTCGTTCTAAAACTATAGGATAATCATTTATGCTGTCTAAAATGATATTTTAAAAATTTCAATCAAATGAGGTCATGGTAAATAAAAACAATAAAATCGTTGTATTGTCACGATATTATTTTTCTTATAATCATGACGTCATTTGATTGGACGTTTTAAAATATCATATCCATCAAAGACTGCATAAATGATTATTCTATAGTTTTTTAGAACGAAAACCTTTCTAATTTCTTTTGATTTATGTATGAAAAATGTCTATTTATCGTCGATCGTTATCGTCCTAGTGTAAATAGGCCTTTAGTCTGCACTGATATTATTTATATTAACAGATTTATATTTCATAATGATATATTAATAATTTATTTTCTTATTTTCAATTAAATATAGTTAAATTAATGATATTATTAACACCTTGTTAGTAATAATATCAATAATAAAAATTCAGTATATACCATAGATAGAACATTTCTATCATGTTACATGTCTACTACCATAAATAAATAACTTTATTTGAACAGACGCTTTTAGAACAGCGGCACACGTTTTATGACGGTGCGTTCATAAGTTTAAAGAAAAAGAAAAGGAAATGAATTATACAATAGTTGATTAACAAATTAAAGTATGAAAATAAACTTTAAGATCAACGAATACAGTATACCATATTACCATAGTTAAGATACTGTACAGTGTAAAGGCCATGGAATGAGAATTATAACCAACAAAAGTGTCACACAGGCATAACATTAATTTGTTAGTCAATATATAGGCCTAGATTATTGCACATGAAAAGTACTAATACATCTAGTCTATGATACTGTGTGAGAACTGGAACCCGAATAGATAAAAATAATCACATCGTTTAGCAGATATACACTGTCGCCCAATATAATCAATGAGTTTAAGATTAATTAACATCGGAAGTGATTTATTTAATTAGTTAAAGTATTAGTTTCTACGAAACCTAAAGTACTATAGAGACGTAATGAAAATAAAAAGGTTTATAAGATGATTCAGGTCTGAGTTATAAAAATAGCCATTGAATTGTCCACTTATGGTCACGGAATCATCTTGATACTAATTTCGATAGTTATTTTATAAATGATGTTTCTTCTTCCTCAATCAGGCGTGTGAAATCCTATATATTTGCAAAAAAAAAAAAAACAAATAAAAGTAATAGTAATAATGTATAATGTAATAAAAATTAATAATGTAATCACAGTAAGAGATTTGTGAAAGTTACTATTAAAATAAATATACATAACATTTTAAGGATACAGCACTATATTATGCTACCATCATCGCGCGACCGTCTGTGCAAAACCCCACTATATTATAATAATGTCATCATCAGCATACATATTGCAAGTTTATGAATGGAAAAGCATCTGCTTTATGTTAATAATGTATTGATCATCATTATTTTCTATTTTCATAATAAATTATAGTTTGGTAAAATCATAATTGTTTGATATCGATCCGAGTAATAATCAAAACATAGTAATGAGACGCTAAATCAAATATAAATTATTGATGCGTTTTATGGAACCTTCCTAATAATCTAAACTAACCAATATCAAACGTATACACACGCCATTTTAAGAATAAATACAGAAGGAATAAACCAGGGTGATGATAAACCTCGTGCATTTTCTGAACGATTTTAACGAAGGTTAAAATTCCTACCCAAGTGAATCACATTTATTATTATTACAGAAGATCAGATCAGATCATCAGAATAATAAATACGTAAACTTGTGGCCAAATCTGACATGAAAAAGAACATAGTATAAAGCTTGGTTCTTCCCACTATGACGCTATGACGGTAGGGACGTCAGCGCAATACCAAGTAATTTGACCAATCACAAGCGATAACTGTGCGAAATGTCGTCTCGTTACGCTTACGTCCTTGTGGTGGAGCACGAAGCTTTTCATAAAACAGTTTTACAATTTTGTTAGGATGGATTAGATAGGGATTGAATAATGTTACTTCAATTCCATTCATAAGATTTTAAATAAATAAGATGATTTAATTTTACCTCCATATTTTCCCCTCTTGTTTCTTTCATGTGAGTAAGAGGAATTATACAACATATAATGCTCGTTGCAGTTAATACTATTAGTGACATTTCACGGTTTTGATGCATAAGAACCTGAAAATTAATTGATAGTTGACCTAAATTTCCATTTGCTAATATAACTTTTTTTCATTTTTATCCTTAAAACAACACGTTTTTGTCATTCCATTTTATCAGATATCACTGAGCATCGTTAATAGTTAATGATGTTTAGAAACATGATTATAATATAGCAGTAGTAAAATAATTAATAATTAATAGATTAATTAAAATTAAGATTAACTTTAAGATTTGAATTTTAAAAAAAAGAAATTTAAGATTGGTATCCTTTGTATCAGTTGACACTCTATTTTTAATGTCTAAATTAAATACCAAAAAAATAAAAAGACAATTATTTACATTCACCCATCAAATAAACTAATACAAAATAATTAAAAAAAATTAGTACTCCACATAAATCATTGCTCTATTTGGGAATATCTAACAGGAAGAGTTTCATAGTCCTACTCCGTCCTTATTCAATTTACAATATGTGTTTGTCAATTAATTAACATACCTGTGTAGCTAATGGCGAGATTGCAGCTCCTACCATACCAACTGCCATGGAACTACCCACACCAATTCCACGCAATGATGTGGGGTAAATCTCTAAGGCGTACATGTGTAAAATTGTGAATATTCCTGCTGTAAATGCTAAGGAACCTGCTAGCCAAAATGTTAACATTACTCTGATAAATAAAATACAAACATTTTGAATTAGATTTACAGACTGTTATTATTATTATTATTATTATTATAAATTGTCACTAATTTCACGTTTTTATTGGCATTAGGTATATTTTTGTAAATGAAACGTCACTATCAGACGGGTCTACTACCTATAGCTATCTAGTTATTTATTTTTAATTTGGAGGGCAGGACCGTACCATCCGTTGTAAATGGTGTGTAGTTTTACCCAGTTTTTTTATACTGTTTATTCTTCTTTTTCTGGCAACATTTTAAAATGATAGTAGGCCTACTGCTTGCCGATTTTCTCCACATTTGACCAGCATGACCGGAACAATCCCCATTAATGTTCACAGCTTAGAATCCCATTTTTTGATTGTCTCTAGTTTAAAGACCTCTTATACTGCGATGTTTTAAACATATTAACTTACTTGCCAGTAAAGAAAACCATCATAAGAAACGACAACGCAGATCCAAAAGAATTTAGTGACAAAGTGTAAGGCCTCCCTATCTTTTCAACAAGCCACACATTAAGTGGTACTCCTGCAAATATGTAAATCGAAATAAGATTAACATGGATTTCTACTTATAATAAGCTATGCCACAGAGATTCCTCCTTTTGTTTTGTAAGGATTATTTATGTATGTTTATGATTATGTGAATGGAAATAAATAAAGAAAGAAAGAACACTTCACTATGCTGAACATTCAAAATTGTCCAAAATGTTACTAAACTTTAAGGGTTAGGCCTATAGGTTTACCAAATTACCAGACGTAACCTACAATTAGAAATAGGCCTTCATAGGCCTATAGCTTTCACGATGCATCTGGTAAATGGTTTCGATACCATTTTTTTCGTACTAAATTTGTGTAAAATATAATTGGTCGATGACACGGTCTCAATTATTCTTAACTTACCGAGTAGTTCGCCAAAGGAGGCTATACTTAACAGTATAAAACTATCAGTGTTAAATTTCATATTGCAAGATGCATCAAGTTCATCTATAGATTCATTTCTATCAATCATAAAGCTGATACCGGAGACTTGAACTACGTCAGTGCTACCTACATATATCCCATAATATGTGAATATACCGCAAAAGAACAGCAACCAAACCCGGACTGTGACCCACAAGTAAGCTGGACGAAACAACTCCTGTATACGACCACGACCTTTTTGCTGAAAGCAATTATCATTACTTAGTTGCATGTATATAATAACGGTTTTTCTACTTCCTCAAAGACTACACATTCAGAATTTAAAATCAGTAAACGTATTTAGAAAATTAGACTGCTATAATATTAGTAATGAAATGATCATATTCTTTATCATTAGAATTAGGGCTAATAATATACATAATTATACTGTAAACCAAGTCATGTAGTGACAAGTGAATTGAATTTCTTTTCATTTATCATAATTAAATAATTCAAAAAAATTAAGTCTTTTTGTGCGTTCAATCAGATTTAGGTATTTATTTGCTCAGGTAGAAAACACACCTCTTTTAGTCTTTCTAAACGTCCTGGTGGAAGTGTACAAGAATTGTTTTCGGCAACCATTCGAAGTACTTTTTCGGCCATATGTACCTGACCAGTTACGTTGTAAAACCGTGGTGATTCAGGTAGAAACTGGAAAAGGGACAAACATAATTTATCATAAGCATCATACTGTACTGAAATTGATAATAGCTAAATGGTAATATTTATAATTTCGTTTCAATATAATATTTTATAGTGACTTTTAAAAACGATATGTTTACTGGTTTTAATTATTTAATAATGCCACAGGCATTACGTCAGAATTGTTAATGATTAATTATAAGATATCAATAATAAAAGACATTTTTATGATATCATAGTTTAAAGGACGTAGCATAAAACGTACACGTTCGTTATAATATAACTCACTTTAGGCCCAAGACTTTTTTTATACTTACAGCCCAGCTTATTATCATCACTAGAAAATAAAGGAATGCAGTTGTTGCAACATAACTTCTCCAGCCTAACCATGGTATAATAGCAGCTCCAACAAGAAAACGAGTCCCGCTACCAATTATCCAAAATAACTGAATAACGTGAAACAATACTTTGAATGAGAATACGGCATAAGAGATCGTCATATACAACATTAAGTGGCAAATATAGTTCCTTTAATAGTGAAAGTCCAATATTGATTCGCGTTTCGATTCGAATCGTATATCTACTAATTTGATTATCTCTGCTTTTATAAAATAACAGTTTCTATAGTAGGCCTAAAAGGGTGTATTAAAAAAAAAAAAAAATTAAAAAAATTTTTTTTTTTCAGGGGATACATAGTATTTTATAGTACAGTTGAAATAACTTACTTGTTGAATGATAAGAATCTTTCTATGCTGAGGTTTAAGAAACTCAGAAAATAAACCTACCCTATAAAAAAGTGAAGGAAAAAATACCACAAATATTAAAAACATCATTTTAGTCCTGATTTTGCAAATAGACCAAATTAGGTTTATTATATATAGATAATGTTGTATGCTTGTACGTTAAAGTTCACACAATTTTGAAGAATTCCTGAATTTGATTGCGAATACCATTAACCAACTTAACATGCTATTGCGTTTGATATGAGGAAAATCAATTATATTGATGTAAAAAGCTAAATTCTCGAGTTATCTGTATTAATATGGGCCAGAAAATTAAACAGCACGCCCTCTGTCGCTCTCTTTATTTTTTTCCAAGAATTCCACATAGTTAATTAATTTATTGCATTTATTTCATTAAAGTATATCTCAATGAATACACCCATTGTTTACCACAGTTCTTTCTTAATTTTCGTTCGAATTTATATTATTTTCAATGAAATTCTACGAAGCATAAGAAGTAATTCTAGAACGATAATAAATAAAACATAATTTAAATTTATTTTGCAATTCAGGAAATAATCATTGCCTGACAACCACAACAGACATTATGAATAGACGACTAGAGACAATTACAATCACAGCTTAACGATTCCAATCTTTTCAGTCTGTATTTAAAGCAGCAATGTTTTCATACAAAACACGTATAAATGGGCTACCATAATTATTATGATACTTTCTTATTATGATTAAAGAAAGAATTAGACAAAGAAAGTGAATTATAGTAGGCCCTAACATCATAACCATAACATCATAACTATAAAGCATATTAAGTATTTCATATTGGAAACGATAGGCCTATTTAAATGACGGTGTGTAGGAGGCGTAGAATGTTTAATTTTAATGTGTTATAACTGTAATTACATATACACAGTGTTTTGTCATTAGATGTACTTTTGAAAAGCTATGTAAAATACCGTATTACTCACATAACCCGGCGAGATACTGAAGCTCCGCTGACAAGACGTAAGAGCATAAGCCACACGTTATTTGGAGAGAATATTAAAAGGAATACGTAGAAGAAGTGCCATACATTTAATAACATTAAAATCTGAAAAAAAAAGTAAGTTAGATTTAAAATCCAATAGTGCATACAGACGACCGAATGTAATATTATAGTAATTTTATTTCAATATCAACTGTTCTGATCTCATCAAAGAATAACAACCAAAAATAATAATATATTTGATAAAATTTCAATTCAAAACGAAACGTCTGATACAATTTCGCGTGGAGTCTATGTTCTTAAAAACATGATTCAAACTGTGAAAAGTCTATTTTTAGGAATGAAAACCTTTTAATTATTGCGACACAAGAGTGCATTTTCACACACCAAGAACCTGTAGTAAAAATAGGTCGTGAATTCGATGCGTTTTATTCACAACTTCATTCAGAAAAATGGCTACTACCAGTAGTAACATTTGATGATTAGTATACTGTACTAAATCTATCATGCCAATATGAAAAAAAAAATCATTAACTCATGTTCATATACTAGGATAAAGTAGTAAAAAATTCAGCCAATGTTAAAAAGTGAGGAAAGAAATGATGGTGGTAAAGGTATGCCTGACATTATAGATATTTGTTTTCATTACAAATATTTACCGGTCGGCGTCCAAATCGATCAGCAAACTCGCCAAATTTTGCTTGCCCAATGATCCGCGGTATAAAATATGCCTGTGTAAAAAAGAAAGAAAAAACACTATTACGAATGCAAAATGACCTTGAAGTATAATATAACTAAGTAGCGGTACTTACAGTAGGTTCAATTTCTTTTATGGTATTAATTTTACAAATTAGAATTTTCACTCTAAGAAAATAATAATAATACCAAAGTGCAAAATCTCTCGTGAAGACAAAATGTTTCCGTAATGATTAATTTTTTGTTGACCTATGATACAATAAACATGCAATGATTCGACATATGAATGTATATACCTGTACTGCAATTACACGCCGAACACCAGTTTCTCTTGTTGTTGCGCTTACCCAAGTTAGTTAGTTTGCATCGATATTCATTTCGGTCGTGTAATACTTAGGTTCTATAAGGCTCATGGTTATTCCCAAGACTTTTTGACCGGAATTTTTTGTCCTGAAAATTCCGCCCCATCTTTCCTATGATATTATCCCCCGGACCTTCACACTAGCATCATATTTAAATCACACTTATTCAGAAAAAATTAACCCACTCTTTTTAGTTCCTCTTCGATAGATGGAGAAGAATACCAGGTAATAGAGTAATTATTCCCTTTGTTGTTTGAGTAGGTAAGGTCTAAATGGAGGTTCACAGAAAAACAAAAAATAATATTCTCACTTCCTGACCGGATTGTAAATTTCAATTTCGAGACAATTGCATGTTGTGGTTTTACCGCCCTCAATCCGTGACACAGGTTTAAAATATCTCCTTAATACATTGCTTTATGATTTTGGCAAGAGTGGAATGGAAAAAAAATGTAACATGGCGTCATGTAGTATTTGGGTTCATAGTAATTTGATTTGTAACGCATTACTGCTAAGACGACACTTGTCTTCAGAAAGCTTATGCTTGAAAATCGATACATACAAGACTCCAGAGGGCAGTGAGCGACAGTACTTATATAATTGTTTTCTCACTTTCATTCAATAAATCATGCATAATTGCTATCATTTTGACGCTGCATTGCAAAACATTTTTTTAATGCTTAATTAATATTGCAGAAATAGAATATCAACTGGCCATTTAGAAAAATGAATTAGAGATTACTGTTCTAATATTCCTGCAGTGATAAAACCGCATATTAAATTAATAATGTGGAAACAGTCAGAATTAACGTTAAACTCTCTGAAACACTCAATCAATTAACAAATCCAATAAATTAATTAATAAATAAATCAATCAATCAATCAAATAAATAAATGCTATGTTTTATTGGTTTACAAATATTAAGACCAGAGCAGTAAATAAGTTTATCGATGATAATTTTATTAGTACATCATCGTAAATGCTGTATAAAAGCCGAATGTAGCTGTAAGACGCCGCAAGTAATGTTGACAATGTACAAATAAGATTAAAATATCATTAGCCATTAGTGACAATCAGTTTACAAATTAAGACCAAAGCTCCAAGCATGCTTATAATAAATTAGCACATCATCAAAACCAATAGAAATTTAGCTGTGAGTCGTCACAAGATATGTTTTTTATGAATAGGATTAAAATATCATTAGACAAAATTACTAAATTCAATAATTTTAAATCCTATTTAATTTATGATTACATTTGCTGAATTATCACCGTCAAAGAACACTTCTCGAGTATTGATTAAGAAGTTCACTTTAAATATAATCAGACCTTTAAGAACGAGAAAACACTAGAAGCGTTTTCATAGTAATTTGAGATGATGTTCGCTTATACTCTTGTTTGTTGCCAAAGTGTAGGCGGTTAGTACGGTTTAAACTAGGACCTATAATCAATTCTGATAGAAATGATGATTGACTGAAAAGAAAATGGGAGAGCGCATAACACACATAGTGAAGTAGAACATCGTTAAACCGGCGTTTTAGGCTAATACCGTTTCCCAACAATCGATAACATAAAACAACAATTAAACATGACCTTATTAAAGGAGTGAGAAACGCAATGTGCTTTACTGCGTACTGAAAAGTCCTAAATAAATTATAAATGTCATTTTGAGTACAATAGGCCTAACAGGGATGAGCAACACCAATTACATAACAGCACCATGTCGTCATCTACCGTATTTATAGATGATGTGTGGTTCTTTCAGGGTGTCGATATAATTCGCGGTGGTAGTAGGGAGAGGTTGTCGGAGAGGTTGTCAAAGAGGTAGGCCTACCTACCTTGTGTGTAAATCGAGACCTCTTTTAGAAAGAGGTGTAGAAACAGAAATGGATCACTGGTAGAACAAACCCGTTACGCTACTCACATACCTTCAAACCATGGAGGTAAAATATTCAAAAATCAAAAACAATTACATCAAAACTAATGTAATGGGTCTACTTTTACGAGAATTTATAGGAATTCAATCATTGTAATAGGAGTCATATAACTTAACAATGGAGACTATGTGTGATAGATTTACATAAACTAATTCTACGCTCTATACTTACAGAAGATAATAATCCTATTTGAAGACTATTAAATCCCATGTAACATGTCAACGATGGCCCAATTACCGATATCATTCCTACGTCACACGCCGTAGCCATCTACAATACAAAAATATATACATAACATCAATTATATTGTGTACAGGCCTAAACCTGAATATGAATAGTGACCACAAGAAACTGTAAATAATATGGATGACAATGGTTGGGATATTTAAATAGAAAATGCGACCAGTTAAATAGAAAAGAAAATTAAAAAATGTGTTGATTGAGAAGAAAAAGCAAGAATAATGACAGTGATAAAAAGAAACATGGAATAGAGTATACAAAACACAAACACAAACTGGATTGGCTGAAATAATGGAGATGGGGATGACAATAATAGTGAAAATGACAAAGATGCCGGAATGACTAAACAAACCTACCAGAGAAATGTTTAAAAACAATTTGGAAGATTTAGGATGACTATAACAAGGCATTTAATAAAAAGGCAAATTGCCTTAAAATTTAAATGTGACATGTTTCGAGAAACTATTCTCATCATCAGAACAGTAAACAACGCCTATAGTGCTTATATACCAATAGGAAGATACACGGCGGAAAATACTAAAGAATGTGGCAGATATACATTATTGGTGGGGTTGTGGCAGAGAAAAACACTGGTGAGAATGACATGAGATGAGATGAGCTGCGGGTTGGATTGACAACTGCAAGAGATGGAATAGTAATTTGTATAACTTGATGAGAAGGTAGTTTTCGATGTGGTACAGTAGTAATGTACAACTGTAAGAAAATATAGGGATTATGGAGGTGACAACAAACAATGATATCATAAATTATATGGCATTAACCACTTTATATTATGTAATACAATAAGTAATTTGTGTTAATATATGTCATCTATGTTTTACCAATATACACGTTTAAATGATGGTTTTTCTGTGTTTGTGTGTTGTCCAGTTCGGTCGCTAGAGTAACACAAATAATATTTATGAAGATGTGTGTTATGCCTAGGCCTATACTTCTAACTGTGAACCTTAATTATTATATGGATCTTTCATTGTACAACTACTCTCCCTTTCTATCTCACACAAATCAATTTGCAATACTTGTATTAAATATTCACTCCAAGTAAGGAATGATTTTACAAACAAAGCACTGATAATGACTGCAATTCATGGTTTACTTCTTCCACCGAGCGTGTGCTGTTAGTGAGTTGGCGCCATTGTTGTAAAAAAATCGATTCGACTTAAAACGTTAAGAAGTAATAATATATGTAAAATACTAAATATGTTTTATGGACAGATGCAGCTGTTTTGATAGCTAAAACAACCCCGTTTCTATTAACACAGACATTTATTTTATGGCTTCAATTACACTGATGGCTTATTGTGGACTGTTTTACATTATTTTTACTATCATCTTTGGAGATTCGTCACAAAATCAATAATCATATTCTCCTATAATGTACCCACTTCTATTAAACAAATTGGCATGGCATATTCACAAACAAAACATGGGTTGCGCTCTCTCCATTATAAAGATTGCTATTATTACTAAATATTTGTCAAATATTAAATAAGTAGGTAGGGTAATACAAATATAGTAAATATTAATTGATAATGAAATTGAAAATAAAAGGTTAAAAAATGGACCATCAGCATATTAAGCAAATAAAGTCCGCATTTTGCATTGCATACAGACAGTTTTGAAAGAGCTTATCTTCGATATAGGCCTATATTAACAGTACATTACTTTTAAACCATGATTGTTACCTTCCTTTGTTTACGATAATCGAACACATTTTTTTACAAATAAATCTATTCACAAGTTAAACATAAGAATTTTAATATTAGCCGAATTGCAATATACCATTGCTGTAATCTTTCATCTAGGTTAGACAGTAATTATGATAATAACATGCTGCAACTTTCGGCGACATCAAATACAGTACCTTGGAAATTAACATCAGGCATAGAAACTGCAATATTAAATTTCATGACTTTTTCAGACTGCGTTTTCGTTTAGCTCGGACATAATGTTTTAAGAGAAGGCTGTCACTTAAAAAATATTTTTGAATTGAATATTGTAAGACTTTATAAATACAAAACTTCCAATACAAAACCGTATTTGCCAATCGCTTTGATTAAGGCCTTAAAGTATATATTAAATAAATATAAAAGTATAAACCAAATGAAACGGAGTTTAATATTATTGTTATGAACAAAATCATTGATATAATTTAATAAAAAAAACCGTTGTATTTGAGTATCAACAGCAAACCAGGGATACGTAATTTACTTGTCACTGTTTACTAAATACCGAACTCATTGAGTATTCTTCTAATAGAAAGAATTTTAATCAAACATTCATAAAAAAGTTTTTCTATCAAATTTGAGTTAATGTTTACCGACCGACCGACATAGTGAGTTGTAGAGTCGCGTTTTCACGCGACTAAAAATGTGTTTTGGAATAGGCCTTATAACTGTTATTAAATTAACCCTGTAATTTTTATAGCGCAATTATCTTTTCATTTTGTAGTTTGGGCCTATAGTATTGTTAAAATTGTCATTCGCAAGAAAATAAAGTGCAATTGATTGTTTTTGTTCTACATCCATGTCTGTTTATAGGTCGCTAATGGCTGATACTAGAGACTAGTAACGAGAGACATGAAACTCAAAAAGGCTACATTACAATGTTTAATTTTGCAAGACACATGCTCGAAGGCACTACTGTCAATGTATGTTTATTTAGCTCAGAAGAGGAACTCGATACTGTATTAGCTTGTTGGTGGACTTTATTATAGGCTATATCAAAAGTCGATAATGACAAGTAATGATATGAGACATTTTTGATGAGAATAACTTTCAATGGGATGTTGAAGATATTATGGGATATTATATACATTTTACTATGCACATGTAGCCTGACAACATCTATTTGTAATAAGACACACTACTGATAGTAGGCCTACAGTATACAAAATGTGTGATTTTTAAAACTACTTCACTGAATCAAAATTATACGATGAAGGTATTATTAATATTATGACTGTTGTGTAAATATCTATTAGAAAATTACGGTTTAATGTTTATGTCTATGAGTCGTTTTAGTAGGTAGGCCTATTGTATTATTATTTGTTATGTATTTTGTTCGTAATGTTAGCTAACTGTGTATATAGGCCTACACTGGTTTTGTTGACATTAATAGTGCATTATATTTAGGCCCATCATTACATAATTAGATAAAATATACAATATAATTCAGTGCTTAAATTACTAGATTTATTATTCACAGAAAGTGCTATTCGAAACCATCATATAAACATTGCGCGATATAGTTACATGTCCAATACAATTAACCGAGAACAATATTTGGACAATTTATTAAGTTTGTTTTCTAAAACAATAGTAGATGCTTTCACTATCACTCATTTGATATCAAATAATATTGACTTAAATTTAAAACAGTTAATACATCATAAATCAATCTTATTTTACAACATTTGCCATTTACGATAATCAATAATTAATATCATGACGTCACGTTATGGATTTGATAATAAATGTAGTGTTATTTTGAATTATAAAACTGTATGAAAAATCAATTCTTCAACTAGCCGAACGGAAATGAAAAACACGAGCAAAAATCAACCTGAATGGCAATATCGTTTAGTTTCATTTCGTCCTTATTTCAGTATATTAATGGAAATTTTTAATTAAATATTTTATTATTTGCAATGATGGTCTTATTTATTGAAGATATAGGCCTATATAACAAAGCAAATTGTGTCGAATATCAAACTTACCCAAAGATAAATATAGTACAATGATGAAGAAAACAAACGGAAAAGCAGAAACTCGATCTAAACCAACGAGCTATTATTATGTCTAAATAATGTGAGACAGTAAAGATGTGAACAAAAAAAATATTGATTTTCATGCTTTTTGAGCAGAAAAATATAATATGAAAAATTACTGAAAATGTATGCGGTGTTTTTACAGGAAAGTAACGTGCATGATATTGTTTGGAGTTTTGTTTTTGTTCTAGGTCTAAAGGCTAATATAGCTAATTGATTGCTTAAAAAATAATGCTATGATGGGCAAGCCCAGCCGACTGACCCAAACATTATATAGCAGTGATTGAAAGTTGAAATTACATGCATATGTTCATTTTATAGAGTACCCTATTTAAAAAAGCTAATACCGTTCACAAAATCATCTAAAAAAAATGAGAAGAAAGTAAAAGCACTCAGGAATTGAGCGACAGAGGGCGTGTTATTTTATATTTCATCTTATATTGAAGATACAGTTAACTCGAGATTTCACTATAATAAGCTTTTGTGAAATCACCACTAATAAATAAATTTTCAAGAAAAAAAGAAGGCATATTCTGAAATTATATCTCTATTAAGATTCAGAACGATAACTTAAACATTACCTATGGACCACTTAAATAATTTAGGCCTCACTTTATTCAACAAAAAGAATTATTGTATACAAAATAATAATGTAATATTGTCAAACTTGATTAAGAGGAAAACTATAGTCAGGATAATTTTAATTACTGATTTTAAAAGTAAGAGACATGGCAAAACTAACGCAAAGTCTGGAAATAATTAATAGTTTTCATTATTTTAATGTACAATCCATTACAGGTTGTTATTGATATTAAAAAAAGGTTCAAATTCTGAGTCACTTAAGATTGGGTTCACTTTAGTTAGAAGTAGAAAGGGCAAATGTACCAGAATAGAACGAAGCAAAAGGTTATGTTGTAATATATGAATTATTTGTTATTTTGTTATTATTTGCTCTAGTTGTCAAGAAATTATAAATAGATTTATACCGAAATCTAGTAAAGAAATGTCTTCGAACACTAACAGTTACAAATTAATTTAATACTGCAACAATACGCCTAATTGTTTATGTAAATAACTGATTTATTATTTATGACCGCATACACTCTGCAGTTTTTAAGTTTAGTTAATAGGCCAAAGTTTTGAAAAAGTTTTAAAGCGCCTAGTCAGTGAATAAAATTATGTTATTTGCGCATAAAAAGTAAAATGATTCCATTTTTTAAATTGTGTATGTTGTCGTCAGTTTCACACGTGTGTTATAATCCTTTTGATGTTTGATGTTCATAACACGATACAGAGACCTGTTGGTTTGACAACCCGTATTTCAAGTTTTCGTTATTTGTAAAACACTTGAGGCCACACCGTTTCTTTACTTACGTAGGTTAAACCGACCAAACAAAGGAACTTGATATGGAAGCGACCGAAGTCAATGTGGTTGATGGCATCATCAAGTTTATATGATGAGTCGACCGGGTCATCTGCAATATAAAAAAATAAAGAATATATGTTATTAAGATAATGAGTATATATTAAACACTGGCAGTGATTGCACCTGCCACCAAGATGTGTTCCATTTTGTCTTTTCCTTTTTCTTCCTTCAACCCAATTTATGCAATACTTTGTTTGAAAAAAGCAGCATTGTTCGGTTTAAGTTATTATAAAATCAACATTTACAAAAGTCGTGTAAGAAGCACAATACAATGGTGATGTTAAAATTAAACCGGTGGGGTTGACACGACTATATCGTTTGATTATATTAGCGAGTAAGGTTGTTTACATATAAAATATCAGTCACTTCCATTGCTACCAAAGCAAATAATTAATAATGACAACGATTTAATCAATATTGTTTCTGTACTTGTCATTCCGCCAGCAAGACCATAAGATTGAAGATTGTAATTGAACAAAGCAAATGCATCGACACTGAGAATACTAAGAATGGATAACAATAATTGAACATTTTGAATAGCCGACTAGATTGAATCTGTAATTGGAAGACACTATAGTACAATGAATGAATACAATGAAAATGGATACAAAATAAGATGTGTTGAAACTAGATTGAAACATAACAAAATCAAGGCACACACCGTAAACCAATTATGGAAGGAATGATTGTAGAGTAATATTTTAATGAAAACTACGTCAATCAGTCCACGGAGTTACTGTATATCCTCCGTCGTATGATACCTATATATTATTTTTGTAGTCCTACTCACATAATTCAACAGGGAGCTTTCTTCGGGACGGGTAGAGCGGTTACAGTAAAAAATTCGGAATTCTCTCCAATGACAGATTTATTTTAGTATACAGGCCTAGCCTAGCCCCACAATGCAAGTAATTACCATGCATACACGTGCTCTAAATGCATAAATTCTATCATTATTAATTCATCATCACCGTTTCACCCGCTAATCGAGGTACATGCGGATCTGATTATATGTACTCTCGTCATTCGAGTATCATCATTATTATGACTATCATTATTCAAAATTATATTATCATCCAAATCATAAATCATATTAATAATTATCATTTATCACATCAATATTCCCATCTAATAATTAGGCCTATCATAATTATCACCATTCACTATTACTATTATTATCTCCATCATCAGTTACATGTATAATTATTATTTTTATATCCATGGTATTTTATCATTATTATTTAACAGACATTTTCATGGGTTATTAAACCTATTAAAGGCCGCATACACTTTAAGAGATGAAATTCGACTACATATGCATTTTTAAATTTGTAGGATACTTCAACTTAAATGAAATCAAACCGAAGAAACCGAATCATTAGTATAATGTTTTGGCGGGATTTGCAGAATATCGATCGCGCAACAGTGTTATTAATACTGAGTACCTGTCATTGTAATGAGTCACATTGAAGTGTGACGTCACATTAAACGTAGTCGTGTCACAATTTAACGTCCATGGCAAGAGACTAATAGGTAATACTTTACCTGTAAATCAAGGAATGTTTAATCACGAGTAGAAAACAAGTACCGGCATATTACAATTTATTCACAAAACCCAATAGATTTTGTTCAGACTAACTGACCGGACTCCTAAAAAAATGTCTGATATTTTATTTATTTTTTTTAATTTTATGTCTTTAGGCAATGTGGTAAGAAGTAAAAAGGTTTAGTGAAATAGAACAAACACAATGGAAAAAGACATTCAGTTCATAAAATACATTATAAGCATGACAACATACTGTTATGTTATGTTATGTTATGTTATGTTATGTGTGTTTGTAGTGTGGTACGTTTGAAGTAATTCACATTATCGGAGATACAACAAATATATAATGGAAGGTAACATAACATTAATATATAATCTGTACATTAAGTACATATTTAATCATGTATAGTATGTGAAAAAGTATCATTTTCCTTGATCCAAATGGTAGGCCTATGATATTGTTCCAGTAACTAATGCTGACTGTAAAGTTTGGCAATAATTCAATAAAACCTAAACCTCAATTAAAATAATGTAAAAACGCGGATATCTTTTACAGGATAAAAATGAAAGTTTAAATTGATCATGATATCTAGCTATTAGACTTGACAGTCTTGAACAATGTTCACTTCGATCAATGTAGTATTTGTAATGAAAATTTACAAACGCCTTAGGAAATGCACATTCTTTTATAGATATTAGAATTCGCAATTACTTATGTTCTAAATATCATTTGGAAATTTGGAGGGGGAAAAGTCTATTAATTTTAGATTATATATTGTAATGAATCAGTAGTAGTAGGCCTATGGTCTAATGAATAATAAGAATAATGGCGGTTTATAATTACATTAAATGGGATCCAAGTGGCCTATAGAGTGCATTAGTCTTTTCACTCTGAAAATGCAGATAATCTACCATTAAACCACTGATTATGCCAACACTAAAACAGACAAACATGCTGTGTGTAACAGTGGCTTGATCCGAATTATAACACAAACTAAAGAACAAGTTAAATGATCTATTGGCATTGCAACAAGCTGAGTGATGTTATGCTGTACTGACGTACGTTCATTCATATGCACGACATATAATTTGTTTATCTATCTTAAACGTGCTACTTGTTTAGTGTGTATTCATGATCTGTATTAGTAATAAAACTACATATAAAAGTATAAATCAATACACAACAATGGTTTAATCATACATATTTAAAACTCCCAGTAGAGACAGAGATCTCATAAAGGCAATTGCACGTCAGAGCATGACATGAATTACTCAAGACGATAAAAATATTATTACACTGTTATTTCAAATATCGTGTATTCGATTATTTTACTCCACGCAAAATACTTTTAGTCTTTTCAATAGTTCCTTCCGTAGGCCTAATGATTCCAGGTGATCGTCCCTCAGTCATTAAGGGCCGACACTGACTGGGCAGCACGACGCTCGTTTACTCCAGGCAACGAGATCATGACTCTTCTTTTCAGTGCCGTATGTTAGGTTGCAATTGACTTCAGTTAAAGAATGTTTATTACCGTAAATACGTATACACATCACTAATTGAAATTTGTGTAATAGCCCTTTGACGAGGGAGGTTTAAGGATCGCTGTGAAAAATGAAATCTGTAAGAGGGCCACGTGACAGATAGAACCAATAGTCAATAACAGTATTATACTACTCTGTAATGATTATTGATTAATGATGGTTACAATTCATGGTGATTCGAATTTATATTTAGACACAACATGAGGAAAGATACTAAATCATATTCTCACAAACATAAACAATTTGACATACAACCGTTATTCATTTTGGCAAAACGTTTATGTCATTGCATTTTGTTGATGCAGTATATATTTCACAACCGGTATGTATATATGGGAATTATAGAATACTGTCACATTTATATTTATGATATAACTTAAAACAGATATAAATTGTGAGAATAATAATGATTACAATTGCAATTCATTACAATAACTACACACTTGGCACGTACGTTAACACCCCATTACATAGAAATATACCAAGATTATCGAAGTTATCCTAATAATTTGACTAAAAGCTACAATAAGTCCGTCTCTTGTTAATTATGCTTGAAGTAAAAGAAAGCATTACGATCTAATCAAACACTGATAATGGATCTCACAGAAAAGAATCGTTTAAGTCTGTTTTTTCAACAACTTGTAAATCCGTTCTCTTTAGCTGCTGGCAAATCAATACTAAAGGATATGAAAGAAAAAGTTGGAAACTTTAACATGCACACAATGAATGCGATGATGATCTCAATGCAATTACCATTGAAAATATTCACTGTTAGACCTATTATAATATAACACCAGTATAATCATTGATGATAACTTTTGCATTATTTGTTTAGAAAACAATGCATTTTGTTTTACATTTATTTATCATATAGCCTAGTAGTATACGTAGGCCTAACTAGATCTAATGTAAAGCTTGATTATTATTTTTACTTGAGGTACCAATATGCTATTAAGTAATACTAATATCTACTTTATGAACGCATTCAGTTACTTGTTGGAAAAAGGACAATTTTGTGTAAGGTTTTAAATGTTTGAACTCAATCCCTCACAATGTGAACCTATTACCTCACTATATTGCCGTCATGATAAAACAAACAAGCATTGGTTTTCTTATTAGCAATATTTTAATTTACAGTACGTTGACTAGAAGACAATTTGGCTGATGACGTGGGACAAGTGTAGTTATAAAAAAATAAATATATTTATAAAATAGTAATTTTCAGTGACTTACAATCTTTAATCGATTAACTATTTGTAAAACTTATTTTTCCTTCGATTTCTCTTGAAAGATGCCTCAAATAGACATAGGTGTGCACAGCTTTGGTGATTCCATTCTCATGTATATATCTAATTAATATTTTTTTACCAAGATGAGC
Organism: Antedon mediterranea; assembly: GCF_964355755.1. Classification (NCBI taxonomy): domain Eukaryota; kingdom Metazoa; phylum Echinodermata; class Crinoidea; order Comatulida; family Antedonidae; genus Antedon; species Antedon mediterranea. The sequence goes on from NC_092675.1 coordinate 24,637,155, forward strand.
ATTTACAATTAAAATGAATACAATAAAAATAAAGGGTCTGGTCTGGTGGTTACACTAACTCCTTTTAATCTAGGCCTTACAGTAATGTTAAATTCAACAATCTGAGTTCACGCAAGAAACATAAACGCACTTGGATTGAAAAACAAGCTGAAGAAAAACCATCGGCGCAACTCAACTACGAGTTTAAAATAGTGGTAAAAAGCAACAAGAATTTTAATTGGCCTAGATAAATGTCAAGAGACGTTTGGAGGAGGCAGCTTCGTGTCAACGGGGTGCTTATCGTACTCAAATCTCTCATCCCAACCGGAGTTGATGTAATATGTAATTTGATTTTGGTTAGAAGAGCATTTATTTGGATAATAATGCATACTTCAATACCTAGAGCACACTTTGTCCCATATAATTGAATTAATTTAAATTTCATAATATTTGGAAGCTATTGTTATGCATGACGTCACAGAAACAAACATTCATTAAGTTCAAATGGAGCAAAGCAATACTGCGTATCTTTCCAGTCGTCTGATATTACATTTACATCGCCAAATAAATAATAAATAAATATTGATTGATTGATATTAGGTCCAATATAACATCTTTTAGACATTCTCTAATGGTTGGAATATCTAGTGGAACCAATTGGTATCTTTGGATAGAGAAGTGAAGAACTTGGACTCAAATTAAAAGAGGTGTCAGCCAGGTTGTGTAGGCATATTTTAACCTGTAACTCACATAGCTAGAGAAATGATTTTGTTGATGAAAATCCGGGTTTACATGACATCATAATAGGGATATTGTAGTAAGCAGAATACTGATATACCGTACATTTCCCTAAATGATGTAAAAGAGGAGATATGAGCAAACACCTGTATTTTATGGCGGCCATTTTGAAAATCTAAAATGGCGGCTTTTTCCAGGCCAGATGAGCTGGAATTTTATTTTGGTGGATATATAGACCCTATATGACACAAATCAGTTGAGAAACACATTTTTTTAATTTCCCAGATTGGCCCTTTTAAGATAATATAATAGGGATACCGTACTTATTTCCAGTTTTGAAGTAGGTATACATAATAATTTAGAAAAGGTGATACAAGAAATGAAAGGAAATGTCTTAATTAAATTTTAAGAAGACAGAATGTATGGGATTCTCAAAGTGCCGATATAACCACACATGCACTTTAAGGATCGGAAATGAATAAATTGTGAAGTGAGATGTCTGGTATTGCAAACAATGCATTCGAGAAAATGGACAAAAGTTTAAATTTAATATGTTTATCCAATTCTAACGATATCCGAGTGTTTGGACCAAAAATAAAGCCTGAAAAGAGAATTACGAAGGAACTCCAACTGAATGTAACTCAAAGTCTTTAAAGTTGCTGAGAATCGAACTATTTGGAAAGCTAACCTAACCTCCAACATTCTTGTCGAAAAATTGCGGCCAAAGAAGGCATAGGTCCGATCAGCAGTATTCAGCTTAACTATAGCCTGAAATACCAAAATACATAACAACAAATTTCACGACAACGACGGTTTTGTGAAATATGTACATTTTTGCCTGAAGGACCTTTTAGATCAGAGGTAATTTTATGAGTCAGCATTAATTAAGGTGACCTATCTAATTCTATACAAAAGGTATTTGACCAAAGTATGAACTCAAATAATACTAAATAGAGATTGTAATGCCGAACAGGTAATCATTCATTTTATCTGCATTCTTAATTGAATTTTTAATTTTCAAAATAATGACTGTATGTCTATATATCCTACAATAATAATATTGCTAAAACAAATTATCGGTAATGAATTAAACTCATGTGTCCACCTTTTGACGATTTGACAATTTGAGAGACGCATGAGGTAAATAGATGTATCAATATTTTGGTTTTACAATCTAAAATCTTTCACAGTTGGACATAATGTTGTTAAAATCACTCTGACGGCGTTTCAGACTTTCTTAATATTGTCGATATCGATCGAATGATATCTCGGTTAGACTAGGCGTCAATTTCACATCTTCTTAAACGCTTCACAAAATAAAGCAACCACAGCTTTTACTTTGGGAACGCCAATTGAACCGTGTTGAAAACATTTAGTCGTAAATTCCAATTAAACCAACCAACGTAAGGTTATTAAATGGAAAGGGCAATTCATCTATTTGTATGCATAGAAGAGTAACTCGAGCGTTGTCTTTGCTGACATTAACAGCAACTCTAGATTACGCTAACCCGGGAGTCGATATTCTTGAGATAACAATAATTTTAATAATTATCATTTTTATTTTCTAAATCTTCTCTGGTCAGTCTAACAACAATTACTTTAAAAAGATATTTCAAAATGATCGTGAATGATCTACTATCTCTATAGATTATTATCATTTCGGTTAAATCATTACAAAAAACAAAACAAAAAAATATCTAGGAGAATTTGTATGTGTTGATTGATTTACTGTAACTGTGTGATGAAATCTGTAAAAGTATAACGAAGATTAAGTTGTCTAATTTACTCAAACTCCAAGTACAGATGCATTTCTATGTAACATCCAGTACTGTCAATAATGTCACTATATGTGTTTCAACAAACAGCAATTGTAACTTAAGACGGTTGAAATCAAAATTAATTTCAAGTAATCTAGAGTAGAAATATATATTACAATCTATTCTGTTATGATATTGATAAAGATTAATTTAAGGTCAAAAACCTGTCCTCCTGTCAATCAATATTCCTCAATAAATTTAAGATACTGTATTTTTCATTTCATTTCAGAAATATTAATTTCTCTTTTCTTTTCTATGTACAGAGTTTGTGATAAACAAGAGCGGCGAAACCCAAAAAGCGAAACTTGTGGAGGGCTGCCAAAAATAAGATACAATTTAATATTAAAAAAAACCGAAAAAAAAAACCAAAGTAAAAAAATTAAACCGATTGAAAATATTTGGATGCTCTAAGAATCTCTTACAATACCTTGGTATGGTCTCAAATGATGGTCTGAAATATGAATTATATTTGTAAATGAAATGGTATCCAGTGAACGTTCAAGAAGAAATATTTACATTTAAATACATTTTGAATCACATTGTAATATGAAAGACACTAGAACTAATACCAAAAACTCTTTTGAGATTTATGATTTTCTGAAAGTATCAAGTTATTGGTGTAAAATTGAACCCACAGACGAAGAATGATTAACATGGTTTAAACATTATGATTAAACCCTTACCATTCAAATGAACAGATGAAAATGAATGGATGAATGATTGAAATAAATTATATCAACCGAAGGTTGTGTTGGTTAATTAAATAGCGTTATTTCATCAAATTATAACATTCATGGTGGAACTTTTTGCATAATTTCACACACTGAAAAGACGGTTTTATCAACAGAAATGCTTTTATTACACAAATTAAAGGTTAGATATTCAGATATGAGATAGATTTATGAAGACATTGATCGATTATACGATTCAGAAAACTCCTTAGGGTGTTTGTAGTGGGGGAATTTAACATGCATATAACATTATAACACCTAAGTCAATTATTTAAAAATGTATTTTTACACTAACATTCTTATGGTCGATATAAATTCTCAATACACCTCAATAAACGACAAATATCATAATACAAATGAAACTACAGTATATAAAATAAATACACAAATAGAAGTTGTATGGTAAATGAAACTCTAGTTGATTTGACTGTGTGTACTCTTCTCATTATATCGCTACAAAGGTTCTGTCGTGTTTGTGATATTTGAATATGTGACTTATTTATTAAAATATAAAATATTTTCATTGTAGAGGACGAGGCCTGTTTATCTCCGACGGACATTAGAACCAGTAAACATAGTCTTACACGAGAGTGGATGAAATCTTCCAATGACAACTATGTACAATATAACGTACTTTTAATGAATCTCGTGCATGTTGGTTGATGCATGAAACACATTTACAACCAACTCTTAGTTACCATATCAATTCTGAGCCATTCCCTACTGAGCGTACATCATTTGACAAGCGATTTGATATATGATCAAGTTTTATGTATGCGTATGATCATCAAAACAAAAATACTCTATTAATTTGATATAAACGCATTATGTGGCCTAGAAACAAATGGATAATAAATTGACAAACAATGAGATGGTAAAACAAATTCAGCCAATATTGTACGGTATCACGTCTAGCGACAATAAACAGTTTGCAGTATCGTGTCTGAAAGCAACAGGTTCAACAGCTGATATGAAGCATCCTATAAATTACTATATAGATGGTAGCAATAAAACACATATTAATAATTATTTCGTTACGCACGTTACTGTGACGTCATAAAGGTACTAAGTTAATGAACGTGTCACTGCATAAACTTCAAAGATTAGCAAACATTTCGTTGTTTGTATTAAGATCTACATGTTCATTAAAACTACCTATACATTTTAATGACAGATTTGAGCCCAAGGGTTATTATCAATCGCCTCTACACACAAATAAATCAGTCGGCTTTCGCCGTTATTTTGTGCTAAAACTATGTTAATTTGAAGTTGGCGTTGTAAATATATAACAGTAGAAACAAACACGATTCGTCTCAACAAAATTATACACAATGTATTTAGGGTTAGTGGAAACTACGGTTTACAAATGAGCATATAAAACAGTCATCAAATAAAATTAGCCCTATATTATTATAATTTCCTTTATGATAGTGCTACATGAATATATACAGTATAGTAGACCTAAAAATAATAAAACTAAATAGAATGAAAAGTATAGTGAGCTAGTAGGCATAAATACCAATCGAATTTCACGACAGAAATTCCAATTTCGTTTACACGTGTAAAATCTTAGTAAGCTATATCTGGGTTGACGTATTGATTGCAATGACACTTAAAAAGCAATATCAGTCAACAACTCAGAATGTAATCCGCAAGATTTAAATAAATGTGTTTAAAGATTATTTATTACATAAAAGCCTACCTCTTTCTTGCACACTTCGATAAACCATATTTCGTTCCTATTCTCTGGTGTGATTGTGAGACGCACTTTGGGTCATATCTCTTAACGAAAGACTCAAATCGCACTTAACGCACGAGCGCAGACACTGCTAATATCAAAGTTCTGAGCATGCGCAAGTGTCCTGCGTTTCCAGTGGTTAATGCCGTGACACACTGCATCAAAGGTAAATTTAACGTCACTTCCGTTACCTTTTCAATTTTCATTTGAATGTGCCGACATTCGATTAGGATTACGTCGGAAATGTATTATTATGTTTCAGCTGCTTCTGACGAAGAGAATTTAATACTTCAGCTAAGAATTTACCTAGGCCTGAGGATAAACCAAAAACAATATTTAGAATTCAAACATGAAATCGTTTAAACGTTCAGTATGATAATATTAAACGGAATAATGGAGTTGGTGAAATCGATTAGAGGGTTTGCGTTGGAAGAATTTATGAATAAAATACATCAACCGTGTTGAACGGTAATTTGAAGCAACAGGTTTTGTGTTGGTTGTATAAGAAAACTGGGTGGATAATAATAATTTATTATTAGAGAGAGAGAACGTGATTAATTAATCTTCCCTGGTAGTAACTAATAAATTATGGTACTACCGTGCTTACAACCTTAATAGATAAATTATAATGTGACAGGGGCGGATCTAGGATTTTGATAAAGAGGGGACCGATATGGAAAAATAATCGTTTAGGGGGGTCCGTCTAGGGGGGTCCGTATGCTCTCCGGAAAATTTTTTTTCTAGACGTCCGGAGATAGCAAAGATATTTCTTTGAAGGCCTAAACAAATTAATTTTAAATGGACGCTACAAAAATAACCCTCCTCTTAATCACTGCATGGATACCTAATTATCAGACTAGAACGTATCTTTGTTACGTTTTGCTTTCAATCAATTTTCATATCACGCAATTTATTTTAAAAAAATATAATAATAATAATAATACAATTGGAATAGTGAGGGATTAGTTACACTATTGTACTGGCGCCAACGAAACTGACCTTCACAACCAAATTCTTTAAAGTGCACACAGGTTATAACTGTGTACACTTTTACCTTCTGACTTTATTTAGCATTTAATTCAAAATAACAATTTTACATTTTGATCAACATATTTATAGCAGCAGCTTCATAACTGTTTTTAAATTATTAATTAATATTTAATTTGCATTATTGATTATATTATTAGAATTTGTTACCTTACCAGAAGTACCTTCATCGGGGACTTCCCCTGACGTTCGCATTGAACGCAAATGTTATCCTGTTGTTCGCGTATAATACAATCCTCGGTTTGCCAGCGCATTTCCGGCGAACTAGCATGATGTACGTGCGAGAGTACCATTTGCGGTCATCTAGGGGTGTCACAAGTGGCTTTTGACATGAGTGGACTTTGAAACAGTAGACTTTGACAGGGACTGAATAGGACATTAGTGGCCCTTGACACGATTGGACTTTGACAGAGACTGAATAGGACATAAGTGGCCTTTGACATGAGTAGATTGTTTGGTGCCTTTTTTTCTTAACAACAATGTTCTACCAAAATGTCTCACATTTCATAGGCTCCAATAAAACTGCAATGCTGTAAGTAGTATTAATTTCTAGAATCTCATACAGTTTCCTTTATTTCAATATTATATTTACACTGTATATTTGTTTGTTACCAATACTAACTAAAAAGTCTGTCATGAAGTTTCAAAATATAGAGCTTTTCTTTTTCAATGTTGTACTATTGTTGCATGATTTTTTGGCGGAATTAGCATTTAACCAATCTGGAATTTTCCGTTTGCCACCAGCACTGCTGGAGTCATTTGACTTTGACGTAGATGTTGTTATTTTCGAACTGGTACTAGCCTGAAAAACGATTTTAAAACATTAAAACATAGACAAACAAAAGTCAGTATTTGATTTCTCTACTTATCAGTAGACTTTACCGTAGAATCATTAAAAAAACTAAGTATTGGAATACCAATGTATATTTATCACTTATTTTGTAACTTTATTGCGTTATGCTGGTTGCCTAATGTTAATCTAATATAATGTATTCTCTTAGGTGTATGTCAATACCTTATCAAATTGTTTTCCTGTGACCTTTGGTTTTTCATCTACAACTGATGGTTGTCCAAACTTTTTTTGCAGAATTACAATCGCCAGTTTTATTTGGTAATATTCAACGTAATCGGGCAAAACATCCTTGATGGCTTTTACGTAACGAATATCTACAAGACGTACAAATCAAAAACTTACAATAAGTAATAGTAGTAATAATAAGTTTACAATAAGAGAGTTTACTCACCTAAACTCTAGTAAGTGTACATGTATGAATAATGGTTAATTACCATAAGAATAGAAGCAACCATTTGATGCACTTATATATTTTATGTTACTTTCCTGGCCGCAAGTTTATTCAGTGTTTAACATGAAAAATGTATTAAGAGTATCAAAAGTAAGGGTAAGAAATGTAAATATGTGCACTGGAACAATTTAAAAGACCATTGAGCAATTGTTCTATTTGCAAACAATTTAATACGGTGTACTATTTTGTTGCAACTTGCACCCAAATATGTTGAAGACAAGAAAACTTGGTTTGGCTGAAAACTTTGAAATACAGCTGTGAAAGTAATATTTACCAGAATTAATTGGTGGTGCTCTAATTGCATCTTCAATTAATTTCAGTAGTTTGTCAGTCATTCCAGCTGCAAAGAAAAAACATAACAAACACAGAATTAACATTGAAAAAAAAACATCTGTATGTAACTAATCTATATATAAATAATAATGATTGCAAAGGCAAAATACTGAAAAAATGACAATGCTGTGGCTGGATCTCAATGGAGATACAAAAAAAGCGAAATCAAATCAATAAAGTAAAACAGCCAGAAAAGTTAGCAGAGCTTTCGGGCATAATAATAATAACTGTTATAAACTCCTCTTCCAAAAACCGTCAACTCTCCTAATCATTCTTTCCTACTCTCCAGTAAAGTTAGGTCAGTGTTGTACACCTTGCAATTCCAAAGGTAAATAAAATATAGAAAGTCTTCTGGAAAAATTCCCTTCACAAACAAATGTTTTGATACAAACCTCTTTGAATGTCTACAGCATGGCCTGCCTCTAAAGCATCAGCAATATGACCACCTATCGTTGAAAGTTTAAATCCTCTAGAATTGACAATTTCTTGCTAAAACAAAAAAAGCAATGCATTGATTTAAAGTTAACCAAACTAAAGTAATTAGTTAATTACATGTGACTACTTTTTTAAATCGTAAACATTGAGTCTGATTTCAGTTGCAATTATGGAGTGTTATTTTTAGTTGCAACTATGAAATCAGATTTTAGTTGCAACTATGCAGTCTAATTTTCAGTTGCAATTATGGAGTCTACTTTCAGTAGTAGTGTTTTTAATTAATTAGTACTTCTTAGTTTTGTTTTTTGTATTGTATAATAATGATGGAGTAAGAAAAAGAGAAGTTTTCTGTTTGGGCTCATGCCTATTACTTGCTCCTGTCAAGATAAAATGTAAATCCTACTTTTTAGGAAACTTTTGCCGAATAAATATTATTATTAGATTAAGTTGAAGCTTATGGAGTCTCATTTCACCTACAAAACCGAAATAATTATCACTATCTAGATAATAGGTAGGTAGGTATTTATACATATATCTACATATGGTTCATCTAGAAAGGGATCAATCTCTTACCAGTGTTCTTCCTTCCTCCATGAACATGTAGTAGGACATTTGTTTTGTTTCAGAAAGAGGTTTCTTGACTCCCATTTGTAAGATGCTATTACTTTTGCTTGATTTCTAATCATTAAGAAAAATTATATACTCATATATACTGTACACTCAAATAATAAATAAATAACATTATCACTTAATCCTAATAGATAAATTAAAACTATCATCTTTTAGGTGGATTTTTTTCTTTCTTTAAAGCTTAACATTTGTATCAATTAAAGTTATACTGTAATAAATTCAGACATTTATGGTGTACCTACTGGAACAATATCAGTTGTTGTTTCCACTTTTTCTTCAGGAAAATTATCAACATCTAAATTATGTTCTTGACTGAATTGTTTGATGGCGTCAATAAATCGTTGACCGTATATCTGAGCACGCCCCTCAGAGATTCCATCAACCTTAAGTATTGATTTCATTGAACTAGGTCTATGCAAAGCAGAAAGATAAAGTATTATACAAACAACGAATGAGTTAAATATCTTGAATCAATAGGGACGCAGCAGGACGGGAGAACGTTGGTGAACACAGCTTACGTGTTCATTGAAGCATGACAATCATTCCTTCATTACCAAGCACAGTTTTATAGGGCTAATAACACATAATATTGAGACATTTCAAGTTACATAATAATAGTATAGTGGTATAATACATTTTTGGAAACTACATGGCAGACTAGCCTAAATTATTTAGAAAGGTAGAGCCATACCGGATACAGAATAGAACAGTTATAGACGGTGCCTAGTACTTTTTACATTATGTAAACTGTGCAAAGAAATTGCCACAGCAATGCTGTTTAAGAGATATGTTTTGTAGGTACACAATTCTGTTTCACTGTGCTTTCGCTTTGCTTACCTGATAAGGGAAAGTGCTGTGAGGTTCTTATTGTTTGCAATCATATAAGGTGCTGCACCTTTTTCATCAGCAATGGCATTTCGTAACTCCATCAGTTTAGTATATAACTTGCCCTATCAATCAAACAAAACTATTAAAATTAATATTTATTCATTTCTGAATTGAGTTGGAATTATAGAGTATGATTTATGTTGCAACTATGGACTCCACCTTCATTTGCAACTATGGAGTCTGGCAATTGCAATGGAGTCTGCAATTGTAACAAATACAGTAGTTACAATTGCAATTAAACTGCTTTAGCAGTCTCTCAAATATATTTTTAATGCATAGAATTAAAACACATAACACTGACCTGTAACATTTGAACTTTAGGGTCAACTGCCTTTTGTGTTGGTCTTATTTCTTCCCCAGTATCTAAGCTGAAATAGCTGCTTGTCCATTGAGAACTCTGTACTGAAGACAATATAGCAGGCTGAGGTAATAAGTTGATCGGTTTCTTTTCTTTGTTTAATGATTTCAATTCCTGAAAATAATATTAAAGTATTAAAACTAAAATGACAGTATAAACTTTGGATTTCAGAACAGGAAGAACTAGCAAGTTCTTGCTCAAATGATTAAAAATATTCTGGTTTTTAATAGATTAACTGTGCTTAAATTTTACCAGTGTTCCTATTATTATTTAAGACGAGAGACATAATTCAGTTTTTTTCAATGTCATATACTATTTGGCCATAGAATATTACACAAATAATGAATGTTTATGTGTTTGATGGTGAGAATATTTAAAGCAGTCATGGAATAAAATATTCTCTCCATTTAACGAATACAAAACATTTATTATTTGTTTTATAACACACCTACTGTTTTAAAATAAAATGATATTAAATGTATCCATCATTAATCATTATGAAAGCGAGGCCAGGAAGTTAGGCCATTCAAAAAGGTAGTGCTCCGACTTGCACATGGAGTAGAACAGCTATAAACGGCACGCACTACAGGTTTATTTTCGAAAGTTGGTCAACAATCTCACGTAACAAAAAGTTTACAAAAGACTGAACATATATTAAAGACCATTATCACCATTAGATATCACTTTTACACATGACGCCTAATTAACCAATCAAATGGCAAGAATGTGTGTTATAATCATATATATATATATATATATATATATATATATATATACTCAGGTTGAAATTATCAGACCGTTAGGATAGAGTGCTCAATACCAAGGTAGAGCATAAATAAATAAAATAACAGCAGAAAACTTGGTATATATATATATATATATAAACAAATCAGGCAAAGAACATTAATTCTAAACCGCCCGGTGATATACTGAAATTTAATTAATTAATTTGAAACGATAAAGATGAGGAAATCTGTGAGAATATATATATATATATAAGCCATCTACCTGATTTGTTTATATAGATATAAGCCATCTACCTGATCTGTTTATATATATATATATAGATATATGCCATCTACCTGATTTGTTTATATATATATATAGATATAAGCCATCTACCTGATTTGTTTATATATATATATATATAAGTCATCTACCTGATTTGGTAAGAACTTGTATGAAGGGTTATCATTGTTGTTGTTATACAACCAACTTCTGCCTTTTGTTGAAATACCCATCAAACTGCCAAATTTGCTTTTAGACTTTCTTTCTTCTAGTATTCCTTGTAGTAGTAATTGCCGACCTACATTAAATAAGTTGTAATTTGTTTTGTTTTTTTTTCTCAAAAACTTAATTAATAAATGAATATAAATTAAAAAAAAAAAACTTACCAAATACTTTCCACCATTTCTCTGACTTATCTCTGAAAACAAAAACAGAAATCTGAAATTCCCTTGTTTTGTCAATATTAATGTTACTGTTGTTTCTAAATGATATTTGATATATAGCAATAGTAGCAATTATTCAGATTAAAATGACCTTAAAACCTTCTAGAGGCTTTGATTTTAAAAAGGAGTTATCAGTAAATTTAAATCTATCGAACTCTAATCCGATTTTTGTTGTTAAAATTATTAATATTCACGTTAAAGATTTTCTGATTTATGCATTATCTTTTATTTTTACCAAACTGGACAGTAGACTGTTAGTACGCTACCACCAAAACAAATTTGTATGATGGTATAACTTACTTTCCTTTACCAAATATCTTGTGGTTAGTCAACCATTCCGGCATTCTTTGATTGGTCTGAAAACAAAAATAATTCAATTCTCATGATATTCTTCTGTAAGACAGTAGTTGAGAAGAGTATGAATGAAACATAAATAGTAGACAACTGTTGGTATGAATTCAATTAATGGTAAATGGATCTGCTGAATAAAAAATAAAAAAAAATCCTAAATATAATGTGCATGTGAACACAAATCAACGCAACAGAAGGGTAACAAATATAGTACAATTACATAAAATACAGCTATACTGTATTCATACTTATAACTAAGAGCGAATTAATAGCAGCATTACAGATATCAATTGTCTATAAGTTTAGGACAATTTAGTTCAGTACAAACTGCAGTGCATGCAGCATATATTATATATGATTGTACTAACAGTAACTTTGTGTATAATGTAATGTACAGTATGTAGGCCTATGTGGGTTCATTTAACCTTTCTGCTTCTGTTTCGAACCTCATCTGGTATTTGGTTGTCCTGACAATGGTATTCCCTAACAATGCGCGTCCCCTGTTATAATTAATGGTCTATTCGTCTATTTATTTATTTATTTATTCTTTTTACGGTATCTTAATTAATGTAACTAGTTTTTAGTGGGCCTCCTATCACAAGCCCCTTGGGGTTTCTTGGAGGTCCCTATCATCGTTATTAAAAATATGTTTTACTCCTTGCTTGTTTTGTTTGTTTATGAGATGAATAAAGATATTTATGTATGTGTGAGTGGTGGAAGCTTCCATTAACTTATAGGGTAATCATTTACAGTTTTTTGTGAGAGTTAATACATGTTTTAACACCAACTGTATTTAACTTCAATGTACTGCTATTATACTACTACTACTGCGTCGAGCTTGCTCGGATTCTTTTGACTACTCCTTGCACTAAACCTTGACGTGGTGGATTGGCTTGCGTGTTTTGTTGATCCGGAGAGCTATGCTGGCGGGAGCCTCGGCTCCTGGTAGGGTTACCCAAGCCAGACAGGTCCAAAGGGAGAAACCAGACGAAGATAGTGCAACCAAACCCATGGCGCGACTGTTCCAGCATCTGGCGGCAAAGTGGTAGTTGTAACCTCTGTGTCTGGAAGTAGCTTTCGACAAGTTATAACTATTTCTTAACTGGCTGTAGAATTGGCGAGCGCAGTCAGTATATTCAGCCACCGAAAGATTTAAATGACTACACAAATTCCCCGACGTTCATCCCGCATCGCTCGTCGCGCGGTTAACCAAGGAGAGCGTTCTACCGCTGTCCTGGATTCTCCAGCGGAGTCCGAAAAGTCAGCTAGAGATCCAAAAACAAAAATGAACTTGCTGAAATGCAAAAACTTCATCATTATCTCAACCTTTAATGTTCGTACTTTGAACACCATCAATCAGATACCTGAACTTATCGCAAACTCGACTGCTATTATAAAAACTAATAAAGTGAATGAACTCACAGACCCACGAAGCATTTGAACTGGTATTCCTAAACCAAATCTCTCATTGCCTGCATCAATAGCTAACAGAAGATTCTTAACCTCTGGACCAAACTCCTTCTCATCATCCACATCTTCAGCGATGCCATTAATACGATTTTCTTGTTGCTGAATACTGTCAATAGAAATACAAATGATTATGATTATTGTTGTTTCTCACTGGCTACACTATTGAAGATTTAAATGAAATAACCAAGTCAGGTTTATCCTTTATAGCAAGTGTTAGCTCTCTGATCTTTGGTGAAGGAGCAGCTGTTAGCAGCAGAACAGTATCTGGTAGGGTTTACTTGGAAAAGCTGCCTGGCAACTTCTGCAGTAGATCTAGTTACATTTATTTTTTATCATTAAATTAAAATTGAATAGGGTTCTTCTTCCATATTTTCTTTTAAATTTACGATGGGAACAGTCAACCACGACCCATGTGGACGTGACCGTCATGTGCAAGTTCAGTCAATCTAAAAGTCCCTAATTATGCTTAGTAGAAACAATGGAGTTTATGATACGAGCATGACAATGATAATAATGGTTGTTATAAAAAAGTTCAACTAATTTAAAATGTAAAAAACTAGACCTACGTTCGCCTACAATTATCACAACAGTGGAAGGTTCCTGAGATTTTACTTTGCTGATTGCTTTCAAAATGAGACAATATTGCACTGAAAGAAAGAACAATTGAAATATTGGTACAATTTAATAACAAAGATAAATTGGAAATTGTATCTATTGTCAATTTACCTGCAATATTTTATATAAATCCAAAAGCGAATTACTGAAAAAATGTAGGTATCAGTGGCTGGATCTCAATGGAGATACCAAGAAAATTCAAGAAAAACACTAAATCCATATGAAAAAGTAAAACAGCCAGAAAGAAAGTGCAGAGCTTTCGGGCAAAACCAGCCTTTCCTCAGTTTAAGTATTTCATATTATATTTTATATAGTAATATCTCTTATTCATTGGAATGTTCTGGGTTTGAATGTTTATGTTACAGATTTCCTCATCTTAAGCATTTAACATTCAATTGTCAGTATAAAACAGGGAGATTAATTGTTTCTCCGTGTCTGTGAATATACAAACACACAGACATGTTATATTGTTACAAACTAACTTTCTTCTACATTTGGTACTGAGAAGGCACTCTTCAATCTTTTTCATCATCCCCAACTTATGTTGGTATAACTTGTCACTTGTTATATCTTGCAAAAAAAATCTGAAAGAAATATTATAAAACACAATCATTACTAGTAGTAATTTTGTTCTGGTGAAACCAGACTTAAATCTCTTATGAGCTTATGTGACTTTCTTGAAGACTTTGCATCTTATTAATTTAAAATGTAAATAATAATCTATATCAATTTGTTAGATGCATTGTGAAATAAAACTGAATGAATAAGCATGGTTTAAATCTGTATCATATTGGATAGAAGGTTGTTAACAAACATTTGCAGTAACACACAACAATAACATATAATAACAATATTAATATTACTATTATTATTACACGTTACCCTTTAAACAAAATGTTATGCAATGCTAAGAATAAATTATGAGCTGAATATAATATTCAATGAGACATTTACGACTGTCAGTATTTTAAATAACGAGATTGTTTTCTTTGATGTATGGTATAATTTTGCATTCTTATACTCAACCTAAAATTACATTGATGATACATCGACATTGAATTTAATTTTTTTTCATCTTAAAATTGTCACAAGTTGCCTACACTGTCGTCACAGACAGCAAATCTGAAGCAATTATTAAAGAAGACAAAAACTGATCAGCAACTAAATCATTTTTTTGTGATGAGACTTACCTATTAAAAGTGAAGTCTCCAGAAGAATAAAATGTGTAACAGGAACTAGGCAGTCCATCTCTACCTGCTCGTCCTATCTCCTGATAATATGAGTTAATGTCTTTAGGTGCTGCAAAGAGGATAACCATCAGATATTATAACAGCTTTTGCCAATTGGACAAATGCTTAACCGTGCCACAGACAGGCTATTGACCTGAAAGAACGGCTGGGTTTTCTTTTGAGCAATCAGCTGACAACCATCCTATGCCGGAATGACTCGGCGTCATGAGCAATGACAGTTGAATTGGCGCTATATAAATTGAACGATTGATTGATTGATAGCTTAGCTGAAGTAGGCTATAACAATCAATTGGTATTCACATAGGCGATACCTTGAAAAAAAACCTCCGAGGTGAACCCAGGACTGGATGTTAACAAACAGGAGAGGAGTGTTGTGGACGGCTATAACCAAAGCATTATAAAACCCACTTAATATGTTATATTAAATAATAGAAAGACATTGTACAAGTACGTACCTCCATAGTGTATAATAGTCCGTACATCCGGTTTGTCAATTCCCATTCCAAATGCCACAGTAGCTACAATACACTAGATAAAATAACGATAATCGATGACACACTATACAGGTATATACAGTCTCTATCTATGTTCTAACTTAACTGCATTTATGTCTACATATGAGTTGCTTCGAGCACTCATGTCGATCAGTTAAGTTGAGTGGTGACCTAACACCGGATAAGGACTATGAACCGTAGGTCCAGTGTACATTTGGCTCATGTGCACTTTAAAGAACCTAGTACATATTTCGAGACGAGTAGGGGGTTACCTCGGTGTATTAGTTCACTGTCATGGACAGAAGTATTGGCACCGTAGCTGGCTGCCGATGACACAATGGGATCCTTAGTGGCTGGCAGTAGCCTTCAACTATGAAGTTTGCTCCTTAAAATAGAAGTAGAAGAAGTAGGAATAGAAGGGTATCAAATGCATGTGATTTGTACCAATTATACCTGCAATTGATCTCTAACAAACATGTGATGAACCTTCTTGCGTTTATCTTGGGACAACCCAGCATGATATATGTCACATTTAACGCCATACCTCTGCAAGATTGCACCAACACTTTCAGTTTTTTTCTTTGACGGACAATATATTATTGTTGGACCATCAAATTCATAATGAAACCTTTGAAAACAAGATAAACAAGTATTGTAAATACACCATAAATGTTTGAATGGTTTTAATGATTTGTTTACAAAAATAATAAGTTTTGTAAAATTGCGTAGTAAAACAAATCTGGTTACCTAATGCAGGGCTCCACAAACTTGTTATTTTGTGGCCTAAAATCCGGTTTGCGGGACCTAGCCATGGCCAAATCACCCAACTGGACTAACGTAATAAAGGTGATATAAAAAAGTGGGGCTGAGGTAAGATAATTTTAGAAATATGGACCGCTAGGTCAGAGGAAATTGCATTGTAATTTTACCAACCAATCAAGAAAAAAACGAGGGCAGCCTGTAGTTTCCTCCTACACAATTCAGTAACATCAAACACCATCATTTTGACACTTGTTTGTTGCAAGCTGCATATTGTATATATAAAGGCGCTTTTTCTTTGAATTTCTCAAACCAAATTTGGGCCGCAAAATAATGAATGAATGATATAAAACAAACCTGGATGATTCAGTCATAAGTGCAACAATGTCAGTATCTACATTGGTTTTCTGTCGAATTTCAATATACAAATTGGTTCTTTGAAATAAAAGAAGAAAACAATGTTAGTTAAAAAAATTATGTGGATGGATTCAGTCTAGGCATTACCATGTTATGTTTTATATAATACATGCTTACCTATCATAGGATGTACAGGTTAACAATGGTGACTGTAATCGCAACAATTTGCAAATATCCTTGCGAACCTCTGGTGTTGCTGTGGCTGTCAGTGCTATCACTGGAACCTGTTAGTAGACCAAAATAATATGTTATGCACCCCATTTTGGACATAAAAATGTATAGAAATATAGAATGATGGCTGTTTTCATCATAGTTACAGAAGTTATCACAATGGATTTGTTTTGTGAGCATTCAAATACGTTCTTAAAGCTCTGTCTACACACTCAAACTTTATGTGACAAAAAGATGTTATGTGCCCATATATGGATGTGATAATCTCATATCACTACCATATTTGAGCTCATCACACTTTCTTGTCAAACTAGTTTCACAAGTTATAATGAATACAGCATTGTTGTTGCATAGACAATGACTTTCCTGAGATAAGATTTTATAATAACCAACCTTTGGTAACAACTTCTTTAGGTTGCCTAAACTTCTATAACTTGACCTAAAATCATGACCCCACTGGGAGACACAGTGAGCTTCATCAATCGCAATAAGTGTTATCCCTGTAGTTAAACAAAAATGTGGCAAATCTCAAATCTCAATATCAAACTAAGTTGGAAAAAAAATGTTAATGTACAGTGAGACACATTTTGGCAATACATCACCTTTCATTTTTATCGAATAACTTACCAACAGTTTTGTCAAGTTTAAGAAGGATATCAGATGCACTACTTGCCAACTCAGGGGTCATGTAGACGACCCTATAACGACCTCTACAAAGCAACACACAAGAAATTTGTCAAATGTAATAAACCAAAATAGTGTATCATTATTCATTTACTGACTATTAGCAAAAGAAATTCATATTTGATTTGATAATTTTAATAAGTTTTATCCTATAATTGAATAGTGTATCAATACACATTCAGTCATACATACTTATACATATCAGTAGTGACTTGGCCCATGTTCTTCTGAGCGGATCCAAGGAAACAAGCAGGAATATTTGCCACTCTAGAAATAAAACAAATTAACATTACATAACATCTGTGGCTCAATTGAATATGATCTGCTAAATTAATGATAAATCAAATCAAAAACATAAATGATAGGAAAATTACATATATTTATTATCAAAATAATTGCTTCTTACGACATCACTCTCTAGGTCTTGGTACCTTTGATTACAAGCTGTCTATGAAAACAAAGCTATAATGCAGTTCTTTCCTATAATCAAAATGTTTTCTAATAACTAGTTTGCTGATCTCTAGTTTTCTGACTAAAGCTTGGTTTCCACTAGGACGTAGACGCAAGGCAAGCGAGTTGACCAATCACACGCGACTAAACGAATAATCCACTGCTTGAGATTGGTCAAATTACTTTGCGTTGCGTTACGTCCTTGCGTTGATTCCTGGTGGGACCATGAAAATGAGTATGACCACGTCCAAGTGTGAAAAACAACCCAATGCCAGACTGGCAATAAAAACTTTTTTTTTCAAAAAAGTTTTGTTAGTCTTTCGTACATGCCTAGTTATACTTGGACGTGATTGATCATGCTGGTGTCTTCAAACTTGGAATCAGCAAACTAGGTTTCAGCAAACTGGTTCAGAAATCTACAGACCAAAGGTGTCACTGTTCACTTTAAAATTATTGAAAAAAAATATACATACTCAAGCGCAAAAACCTGGTCCTCCATTAAAGAGATAAGAGGTGAAATCACCATACTGACGCCTTCTAAAAATACTGGAGGAAACTGGTAACACAAACTTTTACCATAACCTTAATAAAAAAATTAAGAATATATCATATTATTGATCAATAACTTGGTTGATTATTGATAAATATACTGATGCATATAAGTATTAAGTCTGTGTATGTTTGTTTCTTTGATAATTATTAATCTTCCATGGATGAAATTCAGAATGCAACCACAATACAGTGCCTACTGTTAGGAACAGGATCTGATATGGACCAGTTAACCAGGGTTAAAATCCTACTCTTACAAAAGGGTTCTTTAAAGTTCACATGAGCCTTCGGTTTTAAGTCCATATCTTAGAAACTTGCCCGATTATATGGCTGCGGTTTGCGTCATGACATTTCGTCAAAAAAACAAATCATGACAGATATATAATGTAACACAGACAGACATACCAGTTGCCATAATTACACACTGATCTCGTTTGTCATGAAGTAATGTGCTAATAATCCGCCACTGCATTCTGAAAAGAACAATTAATACAGTGTAAATAATAATAATATCCTGGATTTATATAGCGCCTAAAGTTGTGAAACCTCTAAGAGCTGAACATTATTACCCCAGTCATTTTTTGGAATCAAACACCTATGGAAACATACTCCCATAATGCAGCTAGTAATCAGCGCAAAGTTGTGTCTTGATCTAACCGGGTTCCCATTTATACACCTGGGTGGATAGAGGCAAACGTAAGTAAAGTATCTTGCCTAAGATTACAAGCAATGCGGTGAGAGTTGGATTCGAACCTCGATTTCACGATCAGTAGTCGAACGTCCAACACATTGTGCCACAATTTTTAAGCAAACAGGAAGTAGTTATTATAAATGAATTGGCTTTCCTGTAATAATTCTATATGCTGTAATTATGTAATTAATATTTTTGTATCTACTTCTGTATCTAGAAAATTCAATCTTCCCTCTAGTAGAATTTGAAGTTAGTACAGTGATATGTAAAATGCGAAATAACTTACGGTCTAAATTTAGAATGTCCAAACTGCGTCTTTAAAGTATTTATGTGTTGTGCTGTTGGTGGTACTATGTCTCCATCTGTAAGTATAATACGCATTCTTAAAACTAAAATTTCATTAAAAAATTATGAATGAAAGTAAAATAAATAATATTGATGTCAAGCTTCCTTTCAAACTGAATTACATATATTTAATTTAAAATCTAACAGTAGTACTGCCTTTGGGGCATTCATACTCAGGGGAAATTCCTATTAAGGGGAAACTTTTGGGTGTGCCTATTAAGAGGACAATAGATTTTTTCCCATCACATTTATATATATTCACAAAAATGGATAGCATAATAATTATGATACTTTATCTGGTTCGAAAGTTTTCAATTTTAAGTCCAGGTCAATGAGCAATTATTTTTGTGTGTTTAGGTCCTGGAGGCGTCCCCTTAATAGGGGCTCTACTGCTTTATAGGTAAATTGACAGCAAATCTTACCAACTTCATCTTCTTCCTCCTCCTCTGTAATTTCACTGTTGTTGGATATCTCAAGAACTGCATCCATCTCCTATAACAAGATTGTTTCCAAAAGTGTCACTTTTAAAGATCTTTAGATAGTTCTTAACTTTGCAAAAATTGCTAAATATTTAACATACTTTAAAGATAAATATTGCATGTGATCAACAATCGAATGAAAAGATACACTTATCAGAAAGAGGTAAAGATGGCAATGTAGTTTTTTTTAAATAAAAAAACACTAATGACAAAATATACTATTAATATAAGAAGAAAAGTGAGAGAAGATAAAGTCATTGCAAATTTACCTTGATAATTTCATCATCATCTTCATCCGGCCAAAGTTCTTCCTTTGTGTCATTATTTTGATCAGCAACATTTACATTACTGTTTTTATCTTTGGGTTTGCTAACATTTGATTCTTCTTCAATGAATGATGGCTAAAAGCATTAAATAAAACATTACAAAATAAATTGTGAACCGATATTCAATTATAAAAGCATATTTTTTTTTAAAGAAATGTCATGAAATTGTAGTTTTTTGTATATAATTATTATTTCAAACAAAGCTTAGTTGTTACAATGTTGCAAATCAGTCAAGTGAATTTTGTTAAAATGAGTCTGCAGATTAGTCTAAAAACTCTGATGACACTGATAATTGGTTTAGTGACTTGCCTCTAAAATAGATTCAGATTCGTCTATAAAACTTTCATCAGGGCAGGGATCAAAAGTGGATAAAGTCTCAGCAGAATCTAGTTCACAACCTAGTTTAACCAGCCTAGAGTAAGCATAATTAAGTAACTCCTCTCCAACAGACACACTGCTAGTAGGGATATCAAAGCTTGATGATAACAGTTTCTTTTGAAGTTTTGACACCTCTTCAGATAACTGATGAAGGCCATTGAGAAGCTTGTCTTTACCATTCATCTTCTTTCAATGTTTCTTGACAAAAATATAAATTTATAATCAATGGTTATAATATGGATAAACATTTGTTTTATTGACATATTAGCAGAACATACTTGAGTCTTTTTTATATGTATTTAAAGATGTTATCTGCAATTGCTTCTCTATAATATTTTATCATTATTTCAATAAATATAAGCAAAGAAAAATATAAATAAGGCACATTTGGCATGCCATTATTATAAGCGACCGATTCGAAACGCGACCGCTTTCAAACGCGACCGAAATGACATGTAACCCGCTTGTTTAGGCTAGTATTTACTTTATATAGGCCTAGCCTGGGCCTACTAGCCTAGGCCTAGACACTGCCCTGGCCGGGAATCCCCCTGGCCTTACTATCCTAGCCTAGGCTACTAGAGCCTGGCCTTATGCCATAACACAATGCTTAATATAAGTAGACATGACGTAGACCTAGCTAACTAAACTAAAAACTGAACATGAATACTTACTGTATATAATTATTTAAGCATCCTATGACCTAGGCCCGCAGACGACGTAGGACTACAGCACACTAGTGTAGCTAGCCTCAAAGAATATATATCACAAGAATGAGTATTCCGCGATTTTTGCATGAGAAATTTGTAACAGAGAGTTCCAGAGAGTGATGCCCGCCCTCATAAGGGCGGATGTATACATACTAAATAAGACTCGATTTAATAGACATGATACATGTCACATTAAATAGAATTATTGTCGTGGTACGTGAGACTATGCCCGGATTGATTTGGAAGTTTTCTCCCCGGGTATCAAGCGTGCGAGGCTTGGCTCAAATGAATGCAATATCAAGACCAACAGAAAGACAACAAGTTGTTGATTGCCGTTATCAGACCATTTATTGTGTACAACTCCACGTCACTCAGAAAATAAAGAGAACGAAGAAAGGAAAAAACCCTGCAAATATACAAACAAGCGTTACATAATTTCAATAACAGTCAGTTTATAACTTCACTTTACCACTGTATTACCACTATACTTAAACACACTGTGTACAAACTGGTTATCATTCAGAACAATACAATCAATTAAACGTCATTACAAATGATTAATACCTGAATCAACTTGAATGATGTATTTACTAACTAAGAACGAAAGATCGTACAGCAATCAACCATTTCTCTATAAATTGAAGTAAAGATTTGAGAACATTATTTGCTTTATTTAAGTTGTATGCATGCAATTTAGTATAATAAATTAACAGGCAATGATACGTCTATCATGCAATATAATTCTTTTGACTACTTACAATGGTAACTTCAACAACGGCTTAATAATATATATATACAACACGGTAACAAAAATCACATCTTCCTGTGTTTGCAACAAAAGCTTTTCTGACGCGCAGACAGAAAAACCAGGTAGTTAAACAAAACATCACCTATATGCAAATGCACCAAACACAATGCTCGCAAAACAACTAGCAGCAAGACACTTATATGCAAATACGCAGAACGCACACGAACAACAACTGATCCATGACATTATGATGATAGTTTTTGCAATTGTAAACTATTTTATAATACATATTTATTAACAAACTAGTGTTTATTCACTTTTACAGACAATTATTTACTAACATGCTAAGTTAGTTCACAAAAAAGGCCTAACACAGCAACACCAAAAATCAACGAATATTATTACTCAGCACGGCCTATTCTTTACCATTGCCGTGTACTACTGTACGCCCGGTAAATTAAGTATTGTTTTTATGATATAAATTAGTATAAAACACATGTTATTAATAGGAGAAAATGTTAAATGTCATTAACATTTGTTTTACCAGAAACAAGTTAAATATAGGAATATTATCAAACTATCCTTCGTGAAAACGCGTAAACACCAACACGCCCGGTCACGCTATCGTAGCGCCCGGGCTGTTTATACGGCAGTTTTTACTAAATAAATTGCATAAAACGAACAATTAAATATTCAAATAGTATTTAACATGATGTTGGCATGTAGTTGATAACATTTTTTATCATGAAAATACTACCGGTGGTCTAGCCTTTGATTATTGAAACCGTCACAAAAAGTTGTATACATCCCAGATACATCCACACTTATGGCGGCGCCCTACCACATGGACAATATTACTGTTACAGGGAAAATCGCGGATTACTCATTCTTGTGATATATATTCTTTGCTAGCCTTCTCAAAAATGTACACATGTGCGCGACTCGATCGCTCTCCTCGAAAAGCGTCAATGTAAGTAGCTGACGCGTTTAACTTAAAAATGAAAACGTCCGACAAATTTGATGCTTTTACATGTGATTAGCATGTGGGCCTAGCCTACACTTGATAAATTACATTGTAATAAAAAAAAACTCTATATAATTCCTAATAGTTAATTTTTCTTTCTGAATAGCCTACTATGCCACATTGTCTAATCTCAGATTTAACACAGCACAAACAAATGAATTTCCCTTCAAAACAAAATCCAGACAGATCCAAACATAGAAAAACAAATTTGCTGTGAGACAAAAAAAAATCAGAAAAAAAAATTAAACAAATGTAACAACATTATTTAAAAATCTCAGTATATACTATGATTTGTCCAAAAGCGCTAATCAACTTACCATAGAAAGAGCCATAATGTTGAGATCTCTTGTTATGTCATAGCAGCAATAGGGGTGTATTTCTAATGGATTTAATAATGGTACGACTCTTGTAATACATCAACAATGTGGGGATCCTTTGATTTGCATAAAGACATTTTACAACCAAATATCTCTGAATGAACGGTCTGTCATGCTTATTGATTTTTACGTCAAGAATCTGTTTCACCCTTTTTTTGTACAAATCTTTTACGTAATATCCGTACACTCCTCACTATAGGCATTTGCATATTAAAATGATTGTCTGTAATTCTCTTATCTTAATATTTTTTATTAAAGATATCAAGTCGACTTATATTATTACGAATATAATACTACAAAGCAAAGCATACCACCAACTTTTCTATAAACATGTACACATAGTATCAAACATCATAGATTTATTTGTAACATGATTATTATAATCATTACAGGTAAGTAGATGTAACAAATTAACTCCATTATATATGATAAATGATAGTTCAACTCAACATACCATTTCTCCATTACAGTAGATTCCCTATCAAGAGGATTGGTCATAGTATCCCCTTAAAACTACCAAACTGCACTAGAGTTAAACTATAGTGTGTGTGAGTGGTTGCTTCCTTCCATGTACACTTAAAAACAGTGTAACACATTAGTTTTGTCCTTGTATACAGTATTTGATGCTTTAACAAAAGCATTTACTGTACATATACAAGATTTTTGCATTGTACATTATTAGGCAGTTTCTGTAGTTATTTTGAAACACATCAGTGATACATTTATAATAAAAGATCAATTTAAATTTAAAAAGTCAAGTAAACGTATCCTGCTTGGAAACACTGAACGGCAGTGAAATTGAATCCAAATAAGGAGAAATAAAGAATAATTGTCAGAATCGGAAAGAAATGTTTATAAGAAATAAAATCAAACTTATTTAATAGTTGTACGACACTTAGTAAACCGAAGAAGAATTAGAAACACCAGAAATGATGTTGGTAGTCTATGCGTGCCAAGCTTACTTGGATAAACCAAGCCGGAATCTCCTCGAAGAGCGAGATATACTAAAAATGATGACAATTCATTGAACACTCCTCCTCTCCATAAGTGGTATAGAACAGTCCACAAACAACTCCATGAAGTGGGAGCATCCCCACAAACCAACATCATCATTTCTCTTCGAGACATGATGGAAAATAAGGCTATTGTTGGTTTAACCAGGTAAGCTTGGCACGACATAGAAAATGTCACTGCTTTAATATAACATTAAATTATCAGAAGCTAACAACAAAAACAACTTTTCTTGTATTTTTTGTTAAATCTAAATCTCGAATGTGCTACAAAAAGAACACATTTCATTACATATGGAAAAGTTAAAATTTGGTAATAACACACTCAAATTCCAGTTGTCATGGAGAACCATTTTCTCATTCTTTAAGCTAACAATAAATATTAATAATTAATAAAATATATACAGTAAATCAGTCATAAATTTATAATGTAGATATAAAATTAATTAGTTTTGGCTTTAGTGTTTTATTATTATTTCCTTATTAGTTTCACTCAAGTGTCTCATGAACGGGCTTCTGAATAGGAGCGGTTCTACTGTATTGTCTATTTCAATGTTTTTAATAATTTTATTTTTTAATTTAATTTTTGTCCATACATAGTATTACTAAAAATGTGTTTTCATCATATTAATCATTATAAACCTTTTCTACTCTCTATTATAAAATGTGACAGAAAACGCATTTGTTTAGTCCTTACAAAGGTTTTGCTAACATAAACAATTAAAACAAGATATGTTGAGTTCATAAACCAAACTTAAGCCATCATTATTAACTTAATAATTAAATAAACTATAAAATGACATATTTCAGGTATATTAACGGTGTACATATGTATCAAGGTTTGTACAAAGTAAGATAAAATAGGAATTAGCAGGCAAAACATAGGAATTGGATACAATGTACATAAGCTCTATTAGAAAATTAGGATTATTAATCCTATAACATCTTTACCTATAAACAAAAATGTTCTTATTCAAATTAATATTTACTTAATCAATGATTTGAATTACTGCGGAAAAAAACCCCTTGTCTTGCATACACATACTACTCTTAAAAACATAGTTTGTTTATAGTATATTTGGTTTCATTGTTTGTTCTGTTAATATACTGGTTCATTATAGGAAGCCAATGAACCAAAATCTATATAATAATGTATCTACAACATTCAAGTTCTTAAGTTCTTTACTTATTTACTGTATCTCAATCTTTTATATAATATTTAAAAAAAACCTGCTTGTATATCAAATTCAGTGTTTTTACCCTGTCTATGGGCCGAAGGGTAGAATAGTGGCACGAAATATACCATAGCTATTTAGTATACCGGATCCAATCTGTATACTGTATATAGGAACTATGATTGGATGATAACTTATTTTCCCATGAAACACCAACCTGCCATTAACACATCAATCTCTGAACAATCCCAATTTACTTGAATACAATAATACTGTTCCTCTATATTTACTACAACAATGAATATATTAACAAGTTACTATGTACAGTGTTTTTAAAAATAGTTTTGACCAGCTCTTTTCCTTTGACAATTTACGATTCAAATTTATACTGTTTAGTTGTAAACTCATAAAACTGATTGGAAGAAATGTTAAGAAATAAGGGTCTTTGGCTTGTAAAAGTCCTTTTTAGGCAATACTTGCCTTTGCATTCAGTCTTGATTTGTCTACATGGATACTTTTAATCTTTCCGTATTAAGGATTACACATGTAAAAAAAAAAAATCACTTTTTTAATGTTATTCTGCATAACAAGCACTTTGGTAAAAAGCATTCAGGCATATCTAAGTAGATTGTACGCATCATGGCAAACAGATAACAAGACATTAAATACCACTATTTTATATATTTTTTAGGTAGGACGTAGGAAGGAAAATGTCTTTACATCATTCTGTATTAGCTTGTTTAAAAAAAACATAATTAATATGTGGTTAATAATCAGCTTTGATGCACACAATAGTACAGTTTTCCACTTTTACCTTCATGCAGTTATTGGAAGATAGAAATATATATATTTGATATTTTAAGTTTTGTTTCAAATGCATACTGCATAATACTCCCACAAATCACGTTTTCCATGTTTTCTACACCACTTACTACAAATGGAAGAACTATTCTTTAAAAAAAAAAAAATTAACATTAAAGTAGAATATTTTAAATGTCACAATAGTGTACTAATTGATATGACATTTTAAGCACACATTTTAATAGTAAAATCAACAAAATACTACTACTAGATTGATAACCTTAACAGATATAACAAAAAGGTTGTAACAGTTGATTAGAAAATGCAACTAAACAATACCCAACATAATTCTAGAAAAAAAAGAATAGCAGTAGGAGAAACAATGTCAAAAAAAGAATAATACCTTTAGTATGTACTGTACAGGCAGCTAGAACAGTTAAAAAATACATATTTATGTACAATGTTTAAAAACATACTGAAACGGATAACGTTGCTTCATTGTATTTACAACTTAAGTAGATTAATACAATTATAATGTTTATTTACATACAAAAAATTGATATATAATATTCTAAATATTTGGAGCTAAATACTATTTCATTTTACGTTAAGGAGTTAGAATATGTGACGGTTTAAATTGACCATCCCCGTTCACAACTTTAAACTAACTGTATCCCGATCTTGCACATAATGCTAGCTAGGAAGTAAAACTTATGGAAGACAATAAATACAAATCACTACTTACATAAACAAATAATTTCTATTTAAAGCAATTTGATTTAAAAAAATCTATTAGAAATGCTTGGCTTGACCCTACACCAGGATATTTTCAAGTCGATAGTTTATAGCTGCTGCGAAAAAATAACCACTACTGTTACATTAAAAAAAAGTAAAAGTTACTGTACATTGTATGTACAGTATTACACAGTAGTTAACCGATGAAACAAACCCTTACCACAGATATAACTAGGATATGATTCGGATCAGCTTAAGCATGCATAGAACGTTGTTAAATCTACTGTGTGTAAACACAGCTAATATCTGCTTTATCAGGGTAAGCTCAAGAAATTAATTTCTATTCTAAAACTAAAAATGTCGAATCAACTTTAGATAATTTACAATGTTTTAATTTTGTTTAAATTCATATTATATAATAATAATAATTTGTTTATTTTACGGATTGTCTGTAAAAATACACACACTAAAGATGAGAGAGTTCTTTTTCTGCTTCCTGTCTTTCATACAATGTTTGCCTTGTTACTATGTGTAGTCAAGTTCCGAACATCATCAAATAGTCGTTTTTTTCTGCAAGTACAACATTCCTTGAGTCGAAAACCAGCAATATTCGCACTGGGACTGGGTCAAATTAACATTTTGAATCACTTCTTAAAAAACAGCATTTGAATATCACAGAACTGATGAGGTAATTATTTGTCATCTTAATAATCAATCCCTGTTTTATAAGTTTAATACTGTCCCAGCTTTATTCCTCTTCTGGTCACTTTTGAAAGTGAAAAAAAAAAAACCAAATTTACAATAGCAGCTCACATTTTAAGTTGATTATAGTTGTCTTGCATCTTGGAGAGCGTTTTGCGTACACGTAGAGCTGTAAGACGGGCTGATGGATTGTGGTTCCAACATTCACCCATCAATCTTGACATTGTACGTAAACACTGTTTGGAGAAAACATAAATAACAATAATCATTCATTGGCTTAAAAATAAGAAAATAACAAATAGATATTGCGCATAATTCTATAATATCAGGGACGGATCCAGCATTATAGTTTGCGGGGAGGGGGGATCTAAATATTTCATAAATGATAAAAACAATCAGTCAGGTTGCAGAAAAATAAAATAGTCATTATTTTATTTTACAAAAGATATGGCTGTTAAATTTTAGTGGGGGGGGGGGGGGGGGGAGAGAGATGGTGTTAAAGCATGTTTAGCCCCCGCCTAAATATGCTCCTGAATATGCATAATTCTATAACAATTGGATGAATTTTTTAATACAGCACCTAATGGTTTGGCCATGATTTATAAAGACTCCCAATACCTTATTTTTTCAAGTTGAGGCCTTAGGCCTCTGGAACATAATATTCATTATAAACAATATTATCTATCATATCACATTAGGCAATGTGCGTAAATTAGTAATGTTAACTAATTTAATGAAGAAAACTAACAAAATATCAGTATTGATATTATTTTCTATTAATAGTATAGCAGACATGGTTAACTGCTTTATTGTATGGATGTCTACTACAAGCTGTTTAGTTAACCAGGTTTAACTAATATATTAGACCTTCATTTAAATGTACAAAAAGGCAATTAATGATCGGCTTAATAATGGCAAACAGCTTTTCATTATGATTAGTTTAGAATTTGTGTATGTGTACAACACAAAAGCATTGCTACAGAATTGTTGTTAATTAAAAATGTCAACATTTTTATTATCATAATCATCCATAACTAAATATAGCTGTTGGTTTCAATTAAATAAAATAAAAAATAAATAAAAAAATAAATAGTGACTTCTTTCTTTCTTGCTTACACATTACTTATACATTAATCAAGACAATCTTTTGATGTGGCTTTCTGCTATTTATTTTTTATTTGATTTTTTAACCTTTTATTTATATGTTGTTTTCTTTTTATTATGTTTTTCTTTTGATTTTATACTTTTGATGTGGCTTTCTTTTATTTATTTGATTTTTTGCTCTTTAATTTATGTATTGTTTTTTGCTTTTATTATGTGTTTTTTGTTTGTTCTTTTACTTAATTGTGATGTGGCTTTCTGTTATTTATTTATTTGATTTTTTTTGCTTTTTTATTTATATGTTGTTTTTTTGCTTTTTATCATGTTTTTCTTTTGTTCTATTACGTGTGATGTGGCTTTCGTTTATTTATTTGATTTTTTATTTATTATTTTTTTGCTTTTTATTATATTTTTTGTTCTTCTACTTGATGTGGCTTTCTGTTATTTATTTATTTTATTTTTTTGCTTTATTATTTATATGTGTGTTTTTTTGCTCTTTTATTTAATGCTTTTTTAATATTTTTTTGTAAATTATTTATTATCCAATTGATGAGATTTTCAGAAAGGGATGAAATAATCTTTGAATAATTAAGTATTGTCACTGGTTAATGATAACTATATGGCTTCAACAATATTCAATAAAAATAATTCCTAAAAAAAGATGAAGAAACCATTGTAAATGTTTAAATAACTAATACTAACATCGTCAGAGCTCCATCTGTTGGGAATAACTGGCCGTCTTTTCTCCATACAGACAACTTTTCGCATCTCATCTAAACTGGGGTCAGCTCCAACACTATCATAGAAAGGAAGTTGAGCTTGCTCTACTATTCCTAAGAAAAAATAAACAAAAAGTTGTCACAGCTGTACAAAATATAAACACTAAAAAAATGTTTATTACTATTCGTTTATTATTAGATTGAGGGGTATGTAGGTGATTAGGAAGGAGTTACCCCATGGTGTGTTAAGCTACTGTACAGAATAATGTTTAATATGTAGAGTAGGTAATTAACTGTACTGCAACACCACACAGAAAACCCTGCAATTAATACAACATTGTTTTAAAAAAACACTAAATGTTGCCACTATTTCGATAATAAATTTAAAAAAAGGGGGAATACAGGAAAATATCGCCACTTATTCAGTCACATAATACTGTACATAATAAATTACTGCTAATAAAACATTATTAAATATAAGAATAAGCTAAAAATCAATTAATTAAATACATAAAGTTCAAACAGATAAACTATATTAAATTGTGTCATTTACTAATGAATATCACTACATTTGTGTGGTAAAAGACATTTATTAGGTTTAACAACCTTTGAATAACAATACCTATTTCCTTCACAATACAATGAGAATAAAGGAAAGCATGTCACAGAAAGAAAGTAGGATGAAGCAGCTATTATGTAAACTATGTCACCTGTATGCCTTTGGGCTAATCATGATTAATACTCATCTTAGCTATTAACAGTAAAACAGCATTTTCCTATCCTGTTAACATCAATCACATACAACAGATACGTACCATGGCACATTGCCTATTATTATTTATTAAATTATACAGTTGTGTAATGTTTAAAATGCATATAATTTTCAAACAATAGGATACAGTTAGTAAATTGCTTTTATTGACAAATTTGCCATTACCAATTTCTCTAAGTTCTATTCAAATAGTATTCACGTTTTATTAGAATGAGAGGTTTTAACACACACAAACAAAATACTTGTCAACAGACCTTGTAATATACATCTCCTGGATATTTCCCATAATACTAGACCAAATGAATACATGTCAACCATTTTATAGGCATCAAAAGAGTCTTTGATGAGTGAGCCATCAAGAACCTCTGGGCCTTGGTACCTTCTTGTACCACTCCGTGTATTTGGTGAAATCTCTATTGTATTTGTTTCACTGAAATTGATAAAAATAATAAACAAAATATATTTAAAAATAGTCTGTTTCAATTCAAGGTTTTTATTCAATAAAACGAAAATTTACATTGTAGCCAAAGGCTAAATTGTGTAAAATTTTAGAAAATATTGCACATATAAAAAAGTTATCACATAAAAAGAACATCTTATATTAAAATGGAATTAGATAAAGAAAAACATTGAAAAATCAAAGAAATTGTTACGAATCATGGCCTAATAAAATATTTGTATTAAAATTTATGTATTATTTGTTTATTATTTCAGATGTCTGTATGGTTAGCCTATTTATTGTTACCCATCACATGCATATAAAGACGCGACAGATGTCTGTATGGTTAGCCTATTCTTTTACAGATTTACCACATTGTTACCCAATCACATGCATATAAAGACGCTACAGATGTCTGTATGGTTAGCCTATTCTTTTACAGATTTACCACATTGTTACCCAATCACATAAAGATGCACATGTCAGTATGGTTAGCCTATTCATATACAAAGTTACCACACAGTTACCTGTCACATGTACAGGTATGTTAAGATGTCTGTACGGTTAGCCTATTTATTGTTACCCCATCACATGTATATAAAGATGCCACATGTCTGTATGTAGCCTATTCACATCAACACAAAGGTGACACTGTGTATGAGTGACTTAATGAGAAACATACATACTTACCATAAATACCTAGCAGCCAACCCCATATCCCCAATAGCACATGTTCCATTTTGCTTTACTAAAATATTTGAACTCTTGATATCTCGATGGGCTATGGCAGGTTTTCCTTTTGTACCAAAAATCTCTGTGTGAAGATGAGATAAGCCACATGCAGCTGAATGTGCCAATTTTAGCATAGCACGTGTATCTAGAACGTGCATTTGAAGGTAGTTGAGCAAGGAACCATTTTGATGGTAGTCTGTGATTAATAAAAATTGTGCCCAGGATCCAGTCCCTTTTATATCTGCGGCAATAAAAGCTGTCAAAAAAAAAAAGATTAATAAATCAATCTTACTTCACATTGAACATTACACATTTTAATCAGTAAATCCTTATTAACAATGAAGCTGCACATCTCAGTATGTTTAGTTTATCTAAACAGTATTTAAAATAAATAAAACAAACTGTAGTTATTATAACATTCAAACAAAGATTTATGATCTAGACGAAATAACCACATTATCAAGTAATGAATGATTCCAGCGAACTTACGAGTTAAAATATTTATAGCGAGGCATGTAATGAATAGGCAAACTGCCTTAAAATGTGACATATGATTGTTTGTTGCCTATGTTCCTTGTTGTTTTATCATGCTAATTACTCCCTTATTTACATACAACCTGTCCTATTGGTATATAAGTACTCTACTAGTTGTTTTCTGTTCTTCTGATGATGAGAATAGTTTCTCGAAACATGTCACATTTTAAGACAGTTTGCCTATTCCAGGCCTTTTTTAAGTCGAGTGAGTGCGATCACTCACCTAACACGCTCCTAAACTGCCCTTGAGGAGTGCGATTTACAACGCGCCTTAATTTGGTAAACTTCTACACACCAAAATACAAACAGCACACCTACAGCACCCCTTAATGTATTGAGTGTATTGAGGAGTGCAATTTGTAGCATGATTTTCAAAAGACAAGGCCAGCTATTCATTAAATGCCTCGCTATAGTTATTATCAAGTAATACATTTTATATTATATGGCAGATTTAAATTATCTAAAATACAGATTTACTCCATTTAAATATAACAGTCAATCTTTCAAGAACTTAAAATTCATTATTGGTTATCCGCCTCAAGCGGATAACCTTTGTTATTGTAAGAGTTTTTTAAATATGCTCTTTTTTTCTCAGATTTTGTGTTCAGCCTTTCTCTGCAACGTGTTAACATAACATGTTGTTACTTGGTCAACATATAGACATTTAACTGAAGATGTGCAGTCAAGCTTTTTGACGATGGCAGATCCGCGTAGCGTAAGTCACGCGCGATTTTCTGAAAATCTTAAATCGGTCATAACTTCGAAACAGATAAATATTTTTTAACGACATTTTCAGTCACGTTTTCTTCACATCAATAGCTAACTTTTTAGATGCTTAACAAATTTTAAATGCCTTTGAAATTTTTTATTCGCCTTATTTTGTGCACGATGTTTCTCTTCAACGTGTGAACACAATATGTTGTAACTTGTTCAGCATTTAGACATTTTACTGAAGTTGTGCAGCCAAGCTTTTTGACGATGTCAGAGCCGCGCAGCGTAAAGTTACGCGCAATTTTCTGAAAATCTTAAATTGGTTATAACTTCGAAACAAATAAATAATTTTAAACCTCATTTTCAGCCACGTTTGCTTTACATGAATTGTTAACTTTTTTATCGCAATCGAAATTTGTAACATTAGAAAGTGCGCGCGTAAATGGAGTTTAAAATTTTAAAATGCTTGAAATCAATTTCTGATTAAATTAGAGCACGATTCAGGTCATTTTAAGCGTTAAAAAAATTGCCACTGGTGCGCACATTTTTACGCGCACACGGCGCAGGGAACTCGTATGAGCTTTTATTTTGCATATATCGTGTTTTTCAAACTTGGGTTAACAATTTTACGTTATTTTATTCACTTTTCAACTTGAAATGGCGTTCTACAAGCACGTTAAACATGACTGGTTGCGCACGAAAACGTCAACAAATTGTGAAAAGGTTGCAAAATATGTCTACTTTTAAAAGTGATACAGTTCATCAGAATGCAAGGTTACCCCCATTTTTTATTTTATTTTATTACAGTGTATGAATCGTAGATGTAATTTATTATAGTGTTGAATGTTAAAACGTGTTTGATGGCTACATTATTTGCATATTAAATATAATTTTCGAAATTTTTATCATCAAACAAACAATAACATTTTCAAAGATCCAAACAATAAACATAACATTTATCTTTTTCCTTCACATGTTAAAATATATAAAACTTGAAAGTATGCACTTTCATAATATGTCACTGTTTAAAATTGTGAAGATATCATCATAGTGAAAATTATGATTTAGTTTGATATGTAATAATCAACTTGCATCGAGGGGTTCACGACATACCGAATGAACGAGTAATCTTTCTTCGGGTTGTCTTCGGCAGGTGCTCATATGGCTCGATGTGTAATGCACCGACTTTGGTATCAGAGGTACCGGGATCGAATGCCATCATGGGAAAACAATTAAATAAAAGGATTTATTTGGTTATTACACTGAAAGGGCAGTTTTAATTTTGAATAGGCTACTTTTTGGAAAAGACATAACTGAAAAGTACTTGAATGCGCAAGATACGTTTTGTTGCGGGCGGATAACCAAACTCGTCCTCAAGTGACGAGTTCAGATCTAGTTTGTTATATAATACAACCTACTGTTTTAAAATAAACTTTTGTTTAATTAATCCATCTTGAATCATCATCTAATGCCAGGTCGGGAAGCTAGGCTGGGAAGCTAGGCCAATAAAAAAGGCAGCGCTCAATCTGGACGCTGGTTAGAAAATATAGATGGTGCATACTACAGGTTAATTTTCGAATGCAGGCGACAACCTTAACATTTTTTTAAAGGTGCAATAGTGCTGTTCATTCATACTTAGTACGGTTCATTTTATTATGCACAAATGAAAGGCATGTAATGCGTAATTAACCAATCAATTGGCAAGGATACACTCAGGTGTGCTACATACCCCTTCTCTCAAAATTATATTATGGTGGAATCTCTATTGGGGTATAAAAGTATAAGTTTGATCCCAATAAAACGTTTTACAATAACAATGTTAAAATGTATACAATGGAAAATTCCAAATGAAATACACTAGATTTACTTTTATGATTGTTATATTTTTCCTTACCAAGAATATTTTCATGACGCATAATGACAGTTTGATATATTTCTGTTTCTCTGTACCAATTGGCCTCCTCTGCTGTGTGGTAAATCTTAACTGCAATTGGTTCACCGTGCCATCTACCCAACCAAACCTCCCCAAACCGTCCTTTACCAATGGATTTTACTAATTGAACTTGCTTAGCTATCGTGCGTTGAACCTGAACCAAATTTAAAATCAATGATTATTAGAAAGATGTGGGATTCTCTTATTATGTGGTAGATATAAGAACTGATGATATTAAAGCATAGGATAACCAACATGTAGTTGACATTTTTCTATATATTATTCAAAGATTTTGTTACCAAGATGAGGTACAAACATTTTCCGTACAAGATGAGGTTACATTATTAATATTAGTCTCTTTTTATATGAGAATTACATATGATTATTATTATGAAGAAAATAATGATAAAAAGATGAAAAGAATTATGATTTAAATGAATTATAGATAATGTTTACTATTAATCAAGGTTGGTGTTGTGTTTTCAAATTTTATTTCATACGATTTGTTTTACTTGTATTATTTTTAATATTAATGTTTTTTTTGTCTATTTCTACAATTCATCAACACTTACAAGTAGAGGAAGACCAGAGCCACTACCAGATGACTGCGATCTATCAAGTAATTCTTTAAGCGTTTCCCCTGCAGGGATTAGATGAGTGTTTTGCTTGGCCGCTTCGTAATCTTCACGTAGTGTTTGTTCTCTCCGTTGATATCTACAAAAGAATTGTGAGCATACATAATTTATGATATCTGATATTTGGACAAGCATTGTCGCCAGCAAATATTGTACAATGCAGCATTGTATGTTTAACTGGAAAACTATAAAATGAAAATTAAAGCTAGTTTATCATAACAATATGAACATTAAATAATAAACAACAATTAAACAAATAATAAGGTAACCGAAACATTATGTTTGAATGTTATGCAGTCAGCATAGCAGAAATACACAGCTAGTAATAAAGACTATAATCATTTAAAACTCTCTAGTTATCAGTTTTGAAATTACATCAAACCTGCTGACATTGATATCGTAACCACCCACCGTGTGAATATAACCACTTCCCCATCTCCCACCCCAACTTCCCAACCACTGTCCAACAAATCAATACAAAAATGTATACTTTCCAATCTTCTTGATAGAGACTAGAAAGTATACCGAAGATCTGAAAAACACTTTCAGATTTTAAAATGCTTGAAAAAATATTAGGTTAAAAAAACACTCCAAATGTTTATATTAATGTATATTTACAAAGAATGGTGAAAATTTAATTGATTATCACTCATTTAATAGTGATTTAGCATCATAAACTTTATGTTTATTTCTAATGTCTGCCGGTGCAGATTGTCTACAAACTATACACAAGTGACAAGTAGCAGGTAATAATAGCCAACTACCTATAGATTATTATCAATTGAACAGACAATCTATCAATTGATTAAGAAATCAATCAAGCATCACAACAGACATATTTTAACAATTAAAATTAATATACAAGCAATAACCTCTGGCATTGATAAAATCAAAAGTTCATCCCTAAAACTAAAGACCACAGTGAAATCCAAGTAGTGATATAAACTTTTCAGAAGGTCCCTATAGTATTTAACATCATAAGGTTTCTACACCCCTGGGAACAGAATCTCTGGAGATAATTGCAGTTGCATTTAATGCTATTATCCAGTTAACATATCATGTGAAATAGTATCTATAAATGTATAGTGCCATACACAGAAATGTCCTATAAATGTTAACAACCTTTTGTTATCACACTGAATGCAGATACTGTAGACAAGATCTTTCTTTCTGATCTTGTCAACACTAAATGTTTGAGGTAATACTCTATTCATTGCATGGAGTAAAGTTCATTGCTATAATACTACTAAAATTACACAGTAATGTATAGGAAAGAATAGGAATAAAAATTTGACTTTCGCGATTTTTCGACTTACGCGAATTCGACTTAGGAGGAGAATTCGACTTAGGAGGAGTCGACTGTATAATATTGAGACTGCGGAATGCACAATGTAGTGTAAACTATATAGATAGTGATAGATTTGAATGAGTTTCTAGAAGCCCCAAGCAGGTTGATATTTTATCGTTTTTAATTTGTAAAAGGTAATTACTGTAGTAAAATTGAACTTAGCTGCTCAGTTTTAATCATTACTACATATTGCATATTTGTATATTCTAATTACAGATTTGTAGACTGCTATCACAGTATGTTACACTAGTACAAGCTATATAATAATGCATATATTGTTCAAGACAATTGTGTGGGAACATACGGGTGTATAAATGGGTACCTGGTCAGGTCAAGACACAACTTTGTGCCGATTACTTGCCGCATTATAGGAGTATGTTTTCATACGTGTTTGATCCAAAAAATGGCCAGGGTAATAATGTGAGGCGTTTAGAAGCATTGTGCAATTACTGCTAATAAGAACGTCACGCTTTTAACAATGATTTCAAATTGAACAAAATATTAATTAAGAGTAATTTATCATACTATGTAAAGTACAGTTTAGCCTACTTATTAGTATAATTATCAATTATTATGATTGAAGACGTAGCAGTGCTGATGGCTTCAGTGATCCTGATAAATGATGTCGTCAATATTTTAAATTTCTGGGAATGTCCCCAGCTGATAACATGGTAATAAATGCTGTCCATCTAGATATAGTGGGACTTCGGATGGCAGAGTTGACATGGAAAATTTGCACACCAGTCCTTCAAATTTAAAATGTTATTGAGTGCTGTTCAGTTGTGAATGGCCGACTACAGTAGTTCTAGTTTTCAGGTGCCAGAAACATGTTACGGGTGCTTAAAAATGTTGTTAACACTAGCCATATAATCTGAAACACTTTGAAAATTATAATAAACTACTGTACAGCACTGAAAGTTCATGATTAGATTGTGTTTGAATAATCTCGCTGGCCAGATAGTGAGCAGAGAATCATATTAATGTGTAGGGGTCAGAATCCTGAAAAGTTTATGTACAGTGTAAGGGCACCAACCCCTTTTTGAACTTAAATTGTTTCAGAGGCCACATACAATTTAGTAAAGTGTTCTTCTAAATGACAATTATACTTTTACTACAAAGTATCAAAACTGCATGTAGTATTTCTTTTTCCCAACACTATTGTCACCAATGGAGAAATAAGCAATAAAATATGCAACCTTTTGGAGGTACAAAGCTATAAATAATACTATAGACAAACTAAACATTTATTGGGCATGATGGAATGGTGAAACATGATCAGCATACTACTACAGTGTACAACAGACTCGTTATTAGTACGCAAGCTTTAACAGTCCATAATACTAATGCATTCATTAGCAATGTCCTAATAATGCCATCGTTTATGTTAATATTAAAGCATGTACAATAACCATAACATATGCTTTGCAATTTTCTATCAGAGCAACTAGGCGATAACTAGATTGCTTAAATCTATGGGATTGTCAATTTGTCATCTTGGCTGACTCATCAATGGGATTACTACTTCAAAATCAAATGATACAAAAGTTTGTATATAACTGTTTAGCATGCACTTATAGTTAAGGCCAAAATATTGTCATAAAAAGTTTCAAAGCCTTCTGATTGAGTTAAAACATTTAATATCAAACCCACGTTTTATGCATTTTAAAAAACATTTGAGGGCATCAGTAAGGTAGTGTTCAGACATAAAACCAATAACATGTGTAAGTTAAGTTCCTTTAGGAACAAATTTAGACAAAGCGTTTGGACAAATAAAACATGTGTATAGTAAACTGAATGAAATTTACCCAGCAAGATCATATATCATGTTTAAGTGACCCCAGTTAAAATTGTACTGTGATCTCATGTGCGACAGCGAGGCCATAGAACCTGTGTACCGAGTCTGTTTTATATGTTGTTTTCATTTTGTTACCAGACTTCAGCAACCGGTGAAAAGAAGACCGTCAAAACAACAAAGTGGAGCAATCACGTTTGGTCTTAGCTAAGCCTAGGCTACATCCAAAAATCATCTTTTTACTTATCACTCAGATTCTTGTGGCTTGCGGTTTAAGGTGTAATCCAGCAACTTCGGTGAATTTTTTAAATAGCTCTTTATCCAAGGGGATCATGCACGCGACTATTTACTATTCATGTGTAATTCTAAAGTCAAACAGGTCCTAACAAAAGTTTACCAAGGATAACAATACATACAGTATTTATCTAGTAATAATCTAACTTATAATATGAAAATGTTATTTCTACTTCCATGGTGGAAGTGGGTCTTCCTGGCATCACCACTGGTATAATCCTGTATTAACAATCATTATTGAATCATCCAGCTAAATAAAATTGGTGTGTGAAAGTCTATGAGAGCAGCTTAAACACAAAAATCAAAAAGTCTATATTCTCCGAAGAATGAAAAAAAAAAAAAAACGATGAGGACTATACCATTAATACATAGATAGGTTTTGATACATCTGTCATCAAAAGGAATGTACTAATTGTGAATCTATCATAAATAATTAAGGCACAAAATAGACAAATGGACTTGTTTTAAACAATTCATTAAATAAAACATGTGCAGAATCACATGTGTATGTCAAAATAATGTTGTATATTTTGTGAATAAAAAAAAATCTAAAAGATTAGTGATAATTAGCAGTAGTAATTCACTTACAAAGTCAATACATTTACAAATTATCCACCATAACATCAGGATAATTTTACAACAAATAAATTAACTGGTTAGGAATCTATTTATTTATAGTTAACAAATTAACAATAATGCAAATACTAAACAAATAAAACCTACCTGAGGTATATGCAGCCCGTGATCAATACAAATATTAAGAAACAAACAATGATTGAAACAAATAACACAATTTTATGCAGACTGGTAATATGACTTGGTACAACAGGAGGCGCTGAAAAAACAAAATTACCCGATTCAATTGGTATGATCAGTGGTACAAAAATAACAGAATTTTCATGATAATGCTATTTAGTGTAATCTATTATAAGAGAACTTTTACCAAATAGAGCAGAGTAATATTCCATGTCACATCAACTATTTTCTCAATTTCTCATTAAAAAAATTGATTTTGGTTGTTAAATGATGGTTAACCAATTTCCAAAAGAGATTGAGGAAAATACTTTGGGTGCGAGACCTAATGCATCACACACAATTTTCAAAATGGGTCTGTTTCTGCTGCATAGCACCAAATAAACTGCTTCTTTCAAAATAGAAATTCTGTGAAATTTATGCTCCAAAATGAGCCGGCGATGTTCGCATTACCCAAAATGCAAAGGGCTATGGCGGTTAATTCAAACATTATTGTAGTGTTTACTCAAGGTTTTTTTAGTTCCAGCTAAAAGTTCAAACAAACATATTAGGCGTTATTTTTATGCTGCTATTAAACTGTTACTGAAAATTTGTTCCGTTTCTGCAGGCGAAGAAATTGGGATAATTTATTCACATAATTAATAACTGGTTATTATTTCGCAGCAGAAACAGGACCGATGTTTACTCTCCATTATAGAATCTTTGATCCAATTGTATGCCATTTTCACACATTTTGTTATTTTCCCCCCAAAAAAGTAGGTCACAATGTACGTACTGTATATGAAATTATCTAGGTTGTTTTAAAATCTTACATTATTTTATTATATTATGTTATCTCTAACCATTACAATTTTATTTTCATAACATCAATTTGAACCTTTCTTTTCAACACTTCTATTCATGTGAATATTGATAATTACCCAATAAAAATGATTTAATCATTCTGTTATTATTATTATCACTACTCATTATATTTATGTATTAAGCACCATTAGAGTGTATTGATAGATACATTAACTTTATTAACATTATTTTTTTATGAATGTAATAATTGTAAAATCGTAACTGAAGGTCAAGAAAGTCAATTTGAGTATTATTTATAAAAAAATAATGTAGGGCATTCTATTTAAAGAGATAATTCAGCAATTGGATTTACAATAACTCTGCCTTAAAAACTACATTCAATGCTTAACAAAAGACTTATTCTGTATTATAACAAGTTGAACATTTGATATCAAATTGTTGTTTTGTATTTATTGAATAGCAAGAATAAATATATTTATTTGGGATAGCCCAACCCTTCTATTCAACTCAGCCTCCTTGATGAATAGAACAGTAAATCTCATTAAAAATTCTCCTCATTCAACTTGTCAATATTTTGTACAATTAGGCCATTGTTTTAATTTTATTTCAACAAGCCAACAATTTTAACAACTAAACTTGCTTGACAAAAAATGCAAATCAATTATGTATAATGTTAATTGGTGCTGTGAATACCTCTCTTGGGGAACATAGTGCAGTATTTACATAAAAACCAATCAACCTTGTATTTTTCAATCTGCATTTCTGTATTAATATGCAAAAGACTTAGAATGCACAAACAAAGATAATATTATAAATGTGAGCAATAAATCTCATGAGATATGTTTCTTTGAGGCTATTATAAAGTCATTACTGTGAGCCACATGTTCATATATTTTGATATAAACTTAAGTGCAATACAGTTTTTAACTTTAATACTAAAACTGTAGAGTAGAGCTTATTGTATTGAAGTTATTTCAAATATATTATTATGTTAATTTAAGCATAAATAAATAATTTTCTATCTACACAGTAAAACAATAATTAATATTCATTACTGCAGTAACTCATTTTTTTATTGCAACAATGCAATGATGGTTTTTGTTTCTTTCAATGTAGAAGTTACCATAAAAATTATTGTACTAACAGGTTGAAGAAAAAAGCTACAGTACGATAAAACATTCAAACATTTTTATTTCACAGTACTTACGTTGTGTTGGAGGCCTTTTAGTTGATGGTGCTAATGTAGGCTCCAGATATACATTACAATAACTTCTATCATTGCAGCAATGTATTTGCCTAGGAATCGAGTGATCTGTTCCAGAGTCAGACATGCATTGCATGTAGCCTGTTTCTCCTGGGTCTAGACAACCCATAGATCTTAAACAAAAAGAAGTTGTTACAAAAAATGAATAGCATTATTTTCATTGTTAGAAATAAAGACATCAAATTCAAAGTATCCGGTAAATCAGTATACATTTCCTAAAATGTTGTAGCCAAGACCGTTGTACTGTAGTGTAAAACAAGCTATATGGTGTAAGACTGATGTGGTGTACGCAAGCCATGCAATCTAAAGCTGCCATGGCTTACGCAAGCCATATGGCGTAAAGGCCAGACGAGCTGTAACGGTAAAGCGTTAAAGGTAATCGGAAAATGCAAAAATAGAATCTATTTTATTTCTTATGATCATTTACACAGAACGCGAAGAGAACGAGCAGTTCAGCGGAAAATCCGATCAGGATAGAAACAGATCCGCTTTTGTGAAAATACAGCGCGGTAATTATGGATTCTGGCCAACCAATGACATGATTGAAATGATGTCATCTCTCAACAACTTTTTTTTGCGCGAGTCCATCGAGTCAAAGAGGACAATAAATACGAGTGCCGTAGTAGGCCTAGCCTAGTTTTGGAACTTCTTATTATTCAGAAATACAAACAACTACGACTTTTGATTTTTGTATTTAAGGATAGTGAAAAGAAAATATACATTTAGGACGTTATTAGGCAACAAGTCCCTCTAAAACCTAGGCCTGTGTGTGCTAGGCCTACTGACAAATCAGTCACATCTAGATCAGCATTGACTTTAACATGCATTACCCTTGAGGCCTACAAGTACCTACTTTCCACCAGTCCACTCGCAAATTCTGCGCGCTGTGTAAATGGGACAAGCCACGCAGTTTTCCGCTTACAATTACCGCTTACCATTACCAAATCGTCTGTGTAAATTGGCCTTAAGGATGGTATGGCTTAACGTTACGTGCCTTAATGACCAAAATTTGCCATTAATAATGGAAATTAAGGGGTTTCATTCTGCTCGAGGATCAGATTGTACCATTTACTTACTACTGTACTTTACAGTAATTAAGAAAATTTCCAGTAAAACAAAATATACATACTGTAGAAAAGATAATATACTATAAAACATACCTAATTGGCATTTTAGGCTCACTGCCTTCTTCATAGGCTTGAAGATGTGCAAAACATCGTCCACCTGGCTTTGGTTTGCATGTTTCATTTTGAGCATGTTCTGGACAGTGTTCATTACAGGCACATATTAGGTCAGAAAAGACATTTGCTAGAAATTAAAAAAAATAACATTCAAGGTAGATTTAATTATTTAATTTTTTATTATTTTTGAACAAAATTATAAACAAAACACATAATGTGTTAATTAAAATAACTTTTAATTGTATTTTTAAATGAAGTTAAAGATATTTGAAACAAAATTACCATACACACTATTACTCAAGTATTATCAGTAAATACAGAACTGTGTAGTATGGAAGTGCAGTCCAATTATGAATGTAAGGAAAGGTAAATACTATCCTACAGAA
Source organism: Antedon mediterranea (assembly GCF_964355755.1). Lineage (NCBI taxonomy): Eukaryota > Metazoa > Echinodermata > Crinoidea > Comatulida > Antedonidae > Antedon > Antedon mediterranea. Next base: position 24,680,710 of record NC_092675.1, read on the forward strand.
AAACTATGCAAAATTATAATGTGACCTTAAAATACGGCCCTGGAACCACTGATAAACGCAATAATTATGAAAAAGTAACGACCAAAACAACGAAAAAAATCTGCTTCCGGGGTTTCTTACAAGCATTAAAACACAGCGTGGTGGTCTTTTGTATTAATGACGTACCAAGAAACACAATGCACTGTCAGGTCAGAAAAATGTGAGCATGCGCAGAACTTACAGGATGTGTAAAAAGTGACATTTTCTATTTAATACGGAAATGTTTTATCACAGACAAAGTAAACTTGCTTGGCACACTAATGTGTAGAAACCAAAGAAATAAAATTGAATGTCTTAAAAACATCAAATTAGTGAATAGTGCATATAGAAAATAACACTACAGTAGCTGTGTGAAGGTCAGCCCACCAGGTGATGATCAACCTATAAGCCAGGCTCAACATCATACACCTACAACAACAAGCTTGATCACATTTCTCAGAATATATCATTATAGTCAATATCTCATGAACGTTGAATTCAAACTTGAAAATCTGACATCCAACATGATACCATTGAGGTACTGTATAAATTAATACTGAAGGGAGATCATGGAATTAATGCAAGAAGATCTGTCATGTTTCCTGAAATTCTAACTTGGTCAATTTCTTGGGCTCTTGAAAAACATAATTACCGTATCATTATTAGTATTGTGCAAAACAATACTGATTGTACAGTACTATTACTGTAAAAAAAACAAGGCTGTTGAATGTTGTTGAACTAAGATACTTTTAATTTCCTACACATTATTATTCTAGTTGACCATAAAATGTTTAATGATTGATATTAACAGAAAGCCTGGCATTACATAATTATATACGTTAAGCAGACGTTAAGCCTGTTTTCGTGTCGACGTTATTCGACGCTATCGTTAACAATAATCGGCGATCTCTTACGTAAACATTGAAATATTAATGATTTACTTACAGGGAAAGGTACTCGATATCGTTATCATTTCAACTTGATCGTTTTCAAACGATCGTCGTTGAACTGTTAACGATCAACGACGATAGCGATGAATAAGGTCGACAGGAAAAGGGCTTTAATTGTACATTTTATTCAAAACAACCTTTAGAAAGTAATGTTTAATAATTATCAACATAATTGAACACATTTTGTATAGGCATATTGAAAGCCGTATGGTTCTATTTTTATAACATGTGTTTGACGTACATAAAAGAGTACAACATCACTTAAAGGATATTTGATGAACACCACCCTTCTGTGTTTACGCGTCCATTAACATCTTGAAAGAAGAGCTTTCCAATGCGTTAACTAGCAACAATACCCTTCACAGAGTACTACAGATCCAATAATCATAGCTCGGGTAAGCAGTCTATCCATTAGAATTTCCATCCACCATTATTGCTATGAGCGACGAGTAAAATCAAAATTCACAATTATATGATGAAATCTACGCAAACTGGTGGCATTGCTACTGTACGACCATCATCATTTAATTACTTGTAAACCTAATGTAGCATTCTCTAATGATTGATCTCAATGTATTTCTATCAGTACTGTTGGCCTTTCTATATGTCAGTGAGTGTACTAGCCTGTATTTCCTTCAATTTAATTTGACATGATGTTAAATAGTATTATTAGAGTACAATAATTAGTAAAGGTTAGTTTAACTTATTATTATAGTTCATTATTCAGCAGCACAAACATTGTGACAGCAATCTTCCCTTTGTGTATGGACTGATCAAGGATACTCAAATGTTGAATTACAGTACTGTATCTCTTGTGAACGCATTTATATTTGCTAGTGCATTTTCAACATGAACTGTTACTTTACATATCAGGCCTACAATATAAATTGGGGATTTGTCATCACCATAATCAAAATAACAAGATGTAGCACCAATGTATACCAAAATTATTTAGATCTCAAATCAAATCATAGATCATAATAGCCTAATTCAAACTTGAACCCACAGTATTTTAGGGCCTACTCTGAGAACTACAGTGTATGCTTGGTTAAACACACTGACTCAGTAGGACAATGGAAAGCAATGACAATAAAAACCCAAAGAGCTTGTTTGGTTTCATTGGAATGTCTACCTGCTGTTCTGCAGTGCTGTTTCACAAAGCCTTGCTTTTCTGTACTACTACTGCCACTGTACAACCCAAAATGTTCAAGGGCACTTTAATCAAATTTATAAACTTCACTCTTGACTCCTCCACACATAAAATAATCTACTGTACCACTGGATTGAATTTTGCTTGTTTTTTATATTAAAGTAACCATGAACTAACATATTAAAATTTTTAGTGTACAGAAAGTGTATATATCAGCCAGTGTGGCCACAAGATGAGAGCTTATTTATTACTGTATTTTTTTTATAGCTGAGGGCCTGTTTCTAAAAGCATGTAAATTGTCATTTCAATCATTAAACCATAATATAATCCATAATTTCTATTTTCTTGTGTACTGTAAGTAATACAACTAGCAATATATTATGGATATGTCATGTAACAAAAACAGATTATTCCACTGGTAGTAACCTTCTTCAAATTTAATTATCAACCTGGATGGCTTTTACTTACAAAAGTTCATAAATATTGTAAATAATGGCTGTAATTTAAACATGTTGTTAATTACTGTACAAAGTACTACTGTATATAATTTGTCTAGACAGTAAATAGCCATTAATAATGTATTTAATAAAGACTGGATGAGCTACTGTATATTGAAAACTTAATAAAAGACAGCACATTTGTCACCATGACAACTTCAAATTAAACGGTTTTTTTTCAATCTTGAAACATATTCTTGCTCAAGAGTTGCATTGATGAAAGTGAGAGAGAAATCACTAACACCTAGTTGATAATACATGATTACTATCATGATGGCTGTGAATTAGTAACTGTACAGGCCTTTTCTTTTTAAAATTGTAGGTGTGCTACAAATTGTACTCCTCAATACATTCAGGGGTGCTGTACAAGTGTGCTGTTTGTATTTTGGTTTGTAGAAGTTTACCAAATTCAAGTGTGTTGTACAGCAAATCACACTCTTTAAGGGCAGTTTAGGAGTTAGGTGAGTGATCGCACTCGCTCACCTCAAAAGAAAAGGCCTGCTGTATTCACCCCCCCCCCCTCCCTCCCCCCTTGAAAAATAAAATTGTGTCCATACTGAGTGTCAGTGATGTGCTCATTCCTTCCTTACAACCACATAGTTGAAACATAAATGAATACAGTAGTTAAAAAAACTACAGTAAGAAGCAACAGAAATATCATGAAAGGATGACAACGCTAAACTACAGTATGTTTTTTGAACATATTTTAAAACCTTACCTCTTTTAAAAAACCTATTTTAATTGATCATTACAAATACACTGATTGATCTACATTCAAATCTAGAACATGGTGCAGTTGTGTACAGTACCTTGAATGCCTGAACGAATGCCTTACCGTAATCCAAATTAAGCCTATTTAAAGAACAATTGGTTTTAATCGCAGGGTCCTACGAGTCTAGTCAACATGGCCTCTAAACTGTTAAAATCTTAATGTTTTAAACGCTAATGCTCAATGGTGAAAATGAGTAAAAATAACCCAAACCATGAGCTTTAAAATTAGTTTTACACAAACTATAGACAAATAAGAGAATGATTTGTAAAGAATAATCCAATCCGCTGAGCTACTGTATTAATGCTATTATATTAGGTGTTGTCACACTTTTTTACTGTACAACTATGGACTGTACTATCTTGCTGTGGCCCTATAGTGATTTTCAAATCAACCATTGTTCTTTATATAGCTAGTGTTCCTTCTTTCTTGATCAATTTACCTGGCAACTTGGTTAATTTGGCCAAATTAAGTCCAGTGCAATCGGGGAACAACATCAAATGTAATAAAACAGATAATACTTTTTAAAATGTGGTTTATTCAGTTATAAAAAAAATGACCTGGGATGAGACACATTTATTTTCATTCAAGTAGTCAATTGAATGTTTATTGAAATGTTTATATATAGTATTTTTATGTAAAAAATGAAGTACAGAATTATAATATGCCCTAATTATAATCTCATCCAAGCTCATCATACAGATATTAAATTAATACCTGTAGCATAGGTATACAGTTACTATATTTTCTAAATTTAAATTTAATTTATATTTTATTTAATTCTAGGACACTGTTCACAAAGGTACATTACTTTTTAAAGCCATCGTACACTGCAACAACTTGACAGTCTTAGCACTTGCTTTGTTCCTTCAATGTGTTAAGTGCATGTGATTATGTTCAATTAAGTGATGATGCTTAACTTTCTAAAGTGGTCAAACAGCTTAAGCTTACTACTGCATTGCATTATGCTTATTACTATACACTGTTTGATTTCTATACTATAGTACACAGACGACTGTACTAAACTAAATTCAAATCTCTGCTTCCAACGAAAGGTATAATTTATATTTACTTAGAAATATTTCAATTCAATTCAATTTCTTTTTATTTCGGAAATATCATCCATATTAATAAACAGAAAAAGAAAAATTGTAAACTCTAAACTTAAGTTTATAGAATGCTTCTCCATCTACAATACATTTTGGAGTTAACTAATATTAATTAATAAAACCAGCTACAATTTCTTCATAGCAAATTTGAAGATTTTCATTTATTATAATCTTACAATACAGTACTGTATATCAAGAGCTGGGGGGGGGGGAGGGAGGGGTGGAGGAAGGAAATGAAGAGAAAATAAAGAAAAAGAAAATACGGTACAGTGTTACTGTAGATTAAAGGCACAAGTGTGACCATAGAGAGATTCACTATCTACTGTCTAGTGCACGACAGAAATTGTAGTTTAAAAATAGACCATACTCATTAGTACAGGTATAAAATATACAATTAATTTATTTAAACTTATGCAGCTCAAACTAATGAAATGTATGAACTGTCAAACCTGACATATTATATCAAAACAGGCAAGGTGTTTATCAAATGACAGGTCTTCACTTCACTACAAATTCAGTATGATACTGAACGGTCAAATTGGAATTATCGAATTCACTTGATTGCTTGCGGTCTGCACTGTAGCCTAAAGCAAACGACAGAATGTTATCATGTGATCACATTAGCATAATACAGTACTACGTGAATTAATCGTTTTCCATCACATTTATTATCGTCTCAAGTCTATTTGGTTTATTGTAATAAAATTAAATTAATTTTCAAAAGGGGGAAAATGATCTTGAATGAAAAGCAATACTGTGGGTGCAGTAACATTAATTAGTTCAATGGATTTAAGATAATGAATTGGTTGGTACAGTACCAATTTATATCACTGTAATAATACTGAACAGATTCAAAATAAATGCGTACAGTATACTGTAAATGTACTGTACAGTAACAGGTTTACTGTTTAAGAATGGTTTTGCTTCCTACAGATTGTATATGCTGCATATGTACACAACACAGTCCAGTAACTCATCTGTAGGCCTACAGTAGGTCACCTGCTACAACACTTTTATTCATTACAAACGCGCAAGTAACCTGATTATCCTACAGTACATACTGTACGATGCTACGACAGAGTGATGCATCAACGATCTCGGTGAAATCACCAACCAATCAAATTGGTTACTGTATGCCAAGTGATACTTTGTAACAAAAACAAAACAAAACACTACTAAAATTTAGATACAATTTAACTATAACACTGTACAGTACTGTAGACCTGAATATACTGTACAGACCTAATTGATACTTCAGTACTGTTGAAATGAGAAGGCTACTCTACTCAGTAGTTACATAGAAAAATTCCATTAAATCTATAGGGGCTCATTTACTGTAAAGCTTTCATACAAGCTTGAAATTAATTTCTCTATTCAATGACATTGATTGATATTCTAACACATTGACTGCATTCTGAAAGATAAATGCATTACTGAAGAAATCTAGCACCCGACCTATTTATAATTCTTACTTTTTTATAATACCGTATACTGTAATTATAAACACCTATACAGTAGTACATAGCTGTACAAATGAACAGCGTAATGAAGCAAATAATAAGAGAGGTTCTGTAAGAACATTTTTTGAAAAATTGTACGGACCTCTAGGTACAGTATTTGGAAATTGCATTAGCAATTTTTATTTTGGACGGTAACAATTGTGGTGATCCACTGGCTCGCGTGTCAAGAAATAAAAATCCCATTTATAACACATATGACATCATGACACTGTGTGTTATTTAAAATTTCTCAACTGTACTGTACTCCATAGTCCTTAAAATATGGATCGCAGTCCATAGTTTGCAGAACGTCGTACTAGGCCAGACTAGGGCATACATTTGTATTACTCATACAGTACCTTGATTCAACATATTAAAAATACAGAGACGTCTGACGAGACATTAATAATTAAAGACTTTGGTCGCAGAAACACTAGAAATATAATTATTTCAAACTTCAAATTTCAAAATTCTGTACAGTATTTATACGCCCTGTAGGGCGATTTTTCACTGGCCATCTAGACACTTTATAATTTCGAAGACTGCACTGCTTATTTTAAGGTCAGTAACCATGTATACTGTATAACATTTTTAGTGAATTGTCTTTGATGTTTTTTTCCTAAAGTGAAATAAAGATACCGAGATATATAATTAATGTTAATATATATTTTAACTGAAATTTCAGGGCTGAAAACTGTATTTACACTACAGCGCCATGCCACATTAGAACACATCATAGAGATGGACAATATGTACTTTGTGCATGGTGAAGTGTTTACTTTTAAAATTAGTTCTAGACAACAGAAAGATGGGCCACCTTGACACTAACATGACAATATGTGGAAGAAAAAGCAAGGATTAAAAACAGACTTCCTCACACTTTCACAATGTCAAAAATGTAAACATAAACTTTTGTGATTTACTCTGATCAAATACACAATCCGACGGCATCAGGTATTCCGATAAGTTTACTAAAGTATTTATTGATAATTAAGGAAGGGTGAACATCATAATTTACCTACACACGTTTCCACCGCTTTTCATGACAAAGCTACTAACAATTTTAAACCTAGCGTCGAAAAGTTACGGGACGGTGGTAGTTTAAGTTCCACACTGAGCTGACACATTCAACGATGTACGGTCTATGCATCGCTTGTTTTTCTTGCCTGTAGTCCAATACGAGTTTGTCAAGTTTATGCAGTAAATTAGATATCATCACAACTTTAAAACTGATCATAAATATATATATTTATACAAATATAATCCAAATATAATAACTTACTTGTTGACGATAAGAGAATTAATCCAAAAAGTAAATGAAAAGCCATGGAAAGTTGGCCCGAATAGCCAGACACTGGTCTAGACGCCATTATCAACCTTCCGCTCACACACAGCCACAGTGCTGTATGATGTGCTGAGCTGGTGCTGCTGACCTTCTGATGACGTCATTAAAATGGGTCGGTTTTTTAAATTTTTGACAGGATCGGAATTATTTAATATTTTATTGAAATAGCTGTGTAAATTATTACTGAAAATAATAATATCCAAATCCAAGACTGGGTTTCAATATTTATTTATATGTAAAGACGTGATACAGAGCATTATAATATTTTTAGAGTTTAATGCCAGTGTTATAAATATTAACATGAAGTGTTTTATAAATTGTATTTATAATAATCAATTAAATTACTATAATGTGTTGTGAATATCATTGTGGCAGTATTAAAAAAAAAACTTATTTTATTGACAATTGATTGCGAGCGATTAACGGGATTTTTTTTCTTTCTTTTCTTGTTTCATTAAAAAAAGTCGAACACAATTTAAAAATTTAAAGGTTAAAAAATGTGTATTCGTTGTAATTTGTTATTGTTTTAAAATGTTGATGTTTGTAGAGATATTCACTATTATCTCTATGGTTAAAGATGTGTATTTTTATGATTCTAAATCTGGATTTTAAAAAAAAACACGTTGTTTTTTTAATTTTTTTTTTTATTTATTTATTTCGGTATATAAAACATTACAAAAAGCAGAACAAGTCTGAAATTATTGTAGCACATTATATAAAAAATTTACATTACAGATAAAAAATACAAAACAATTTACAATATGCATAAGAAAAATAAATATACTGTACATTAATCATTAAAATTTATCTAGTATTTTAAAAATATTTATCAAGGTTTTAATTTATTTTAAGCAATATATACAATAGTATTAGTTTAAATGAATTTATTTATTTTCTTATAAATCCACAATGTAATTGGAACTTTTAATATCATTAGATTGAGAAAGAATGATTATATATAATATACTTCAAAAGACAGTACTGTATACTAAATGTTTTGAATAGTTTTTATTATATATTAATCACAGCCACTTTTAATCATTATAGAGGGCGACAAACATCATATGGAGATCTTCATGAAAAATATTATCCCAAATACATATCAGATATAACATACCTCCACCAAGGGCTGACCTCCAAAATTAAAAATGATTGAACTGAATTGTGTCTAATGTGTCATACTGTATATACTAATAATGCGTAAGCATAGTTGAAATCACGAGCCCACTTATTACTGTATTCTAATTTAACGTTATGAAAATGAAACAAATTCAGATGACAATTTCGGAAGATAATTGTCTGAGCAAGAACATAATTATTACAATTTAGTAGAAAATTGGAGATGCGCCTCTTTTATGTCGTATTAAAAGGAGATCTAAGATATGCAGATGACATTGCACGTTTTTCAGAATCAGGAATTGAATTGTAACGAATTCTGGACTGTGTGAAGAATAATCTGGAGATTATCTTACCAACAAAATAGAAGGTTGGCCGTTTATACTAGGCCTATTTGTAGGTTACATTCACTAAAAAAAGAATCAACTACTGAATAAAGGTGTATGGCGGCATCGGAACATTTGGTAAATTACAAAACACATACAGAGACAAAAGTGCCACAGCAAAACAACAAATGTATTAGTATTATTATTAATAACACTTTATTTTTTACCAAAATTGTTCATGTTGAAAACACCGTTGACTTTCAAGGAAACCTAATGCCTCTGAGACGCATTACTACTAAGTATAAGTCTACTACAAAACATTATCATAATATCAGAAATATAGAGGTCATACGACAAATCAGCCATTATATCTTGAGAACCAATTTTCATGTAAAAAGTGAGACAATCGTTTGGAAGATCTTGAACAAGTGAAGGCCTCCTGCTGCTCGATGGAAGGATTCAATGTTATTTATTAAATAGGGAGTTCATACTAAAGACGATCATTTAAATTGCATCTGAAAACTATCTCATAATTGGCACCATTATTATATCGATCCTGTATAATGGGTGAGGAATGGAAATAATTTTCTAGCTAATAGCAACTACACTGTGTTGATAAGTATTTAGAATGAATCCTGTATCTTTAAGACCGTTGCGTCACAACTAAATGTAGCTTCTTGGAAATACAGAGAACCATATACACAACGAACACACTCTTATAACAAATAAAAAATCAGAGGTTAGCCTATGAGAAAATAACCTATAGGCCTAAAACAATTGAAAAAGAAGAAAAATGCAATTTCGAATGATATATTGACGTTGAACGGAAAAGTGGAGTTGCAACAGATCAATCATCGATGCACACTCGATGACCACTTGGGATATGATATATTACGATTATAAAATTCGATAGGTAAAGATGGAATATAATATTATTCCAATGTGCAAAAACAGTTAGGCCTATTACTACTGTAGAAGTTGCATGCTACAGGTTCACAACTCTAGTGCGGTATTGCGATCGTCGGGGTATGATGTAGGCCTACTCCAAATATTATTTCGTTATACATGGTTATAAAAAATGGTATAAAAAAGTACTATTGGTGCCACTCTCTGCTTGGTGAATCACATTGTTCACTGTTGGGGCGGCCTATGGATCGGGGTATGATGTAGGCCTATACTCTTAACAGGCCAGTTGTATGAATTGTTCACAACCACCAAATATTCGTTGTTTTGCTATACGGGAGTGATACCCGAATTACGGGAAGGCCGCTTGGTAATTACTTATACAATCGTGTAAAAAAGTATGAATTTCTGTGTAAATTGTTCTTTGTGTGACATGATTTGTAGTAATAGTCTATGATGAAGTGAAGGTCAAAATTCTACACGAAAATATAAAGGACAAACCGTGAAAAGGGAGACAAACCATTAGGCCTAGTGTTCATCTTCAGTTAGAAATATTGAATACTTGTTTTGGATTTGTTTTTTTTTTTATCAAACTTAGAGGTTTATTTCACTAATGACAATTTAAAGTACTGAACTGAGTGTACATCATGACGGACACGTCGATATACAGGTAGAGTTAATGACACGTGATGCGTAATTAACCAATCAAATTGCAAGAATACAATAAGTTTGTGTTATAAAGCGCGTCTACTATAAAATGTTTGAATTATTAATAAACTTATTTTAAAATGAAAATGAGTAATTTTATAGCCTACTTCTTAATTCATCTGAGTATTTTTTATTTATTTACCAGTCGACCTGCTTCAAATTACAGTCCCGACGCGGTATAAAATAATAATACTGTAAATTATAATCTTTTACAATGATAATATGTTTAATGATGAAGGAGGCATACTGTATATAAGCCACCAAGAGAAATAATTAGGGATAAACTTTTAGGAACAATACTTTTATTTATCAATTCCATATCTAGTTTTCGATATCCTCTGGGTTTCTGGGTGTGAGTTCCATCAGCCAGTAACAGAGTGTTCGTAAGCTCAATAGAAACAAATAAATCATTCGAAGACAGGTACTGCACGTCAGTACCAGTGGGTACCTATGACGTAAGCCAAATATTTCCTTCCGTTTATTTTATAGCAAGTGCACTACCAGGAACAGTTATGTTAATGAAGATCCGCCTGAAATGCTTAAAAAACCTGACAACGCAGTACATTAACAACATATTGTACTTGACACTCTCTAGCATAGGTACCGGACCGATTTCTCCTGAGCTTAATATAAGGTAAGTGTGCATTATAATTAATCATAATAATTTCAAGCTAGAATTCTCTATTATCTATTGTTGCAGAGAAGAGATTAGGCCAATGCAACAGCTCATTAATTCCATTTATCAATTACTTGGAATACAAGTTCCATGGTATCTCGCATTCACTTCATTCTCATTGCTAAATTGATAGGAATAAACAGAAAAGTGTATTTCACTCTTCCACAAGTAACAGAATAATCAGAAACGTTATGTAGCATTTCTTTATATATAAAACAAACTCCGTAAGAGACAAAAAGCCATTAGGCCCGGTTTATCTTCAGTTCAAAATATTGAATAGGCCTACTTTCTTTGGATTTGTTTTTATACCACCATTAGTGCTTTATTTAAATAAAGAGAATTTATAGGACTGATGTTTTCAATCATAAATACAAGATGAGTCTACTCGAATTGTGATGGGCATTTAACATAGGCGTACTATAACCTATTCAATTCAATTTATTATATTTCGAAAATATTTCATCCATCTAAAAAAAAACTCTAATAACTTAAAAGAAGAAAAGAAAAAGAAAAGCAAATTCGCACATCATTTAGAAAAACTCCAAGAACTTAAATATAGAATACTTCTCTAACTACAATAACATTTTTGAGTAAATGAGCATATTTGCGAACACAGGCAACACGAGTGAATATTATTATTCAACAAACGTTGCAACAAACTATAAAAAGATTTTCGCTTATATATTTATATACTCAGTATTTTATTTTCTCTACAGAATATAGAATGTATACATTTGCAGCAGCATTTGCAGCAGTCATAATTCTGACAGTTGGTAACCCTATAGATGATGCTGAGGGATCAGGAACTGGATTCACCCGTCAAAGATCGGCATTTACGGCCAAATTAACCAAATCACTCGATGCTTCATACTACCGAAATAGACGAATCATATTTAATTCAGTGTTGAATAACGTCGGTGATGACTATAACCCTCAAGATGGCCGATTCACAACTAGCGTCGCGGGAACGTACGTATTTACCGTGACTCTCATGAGTAAATATTCGTCAGGAAGTTCGGCATTTGGTTGCCTGCATAAGAATGACAACGAGCAAGTCTGCGTTTGGTCCAACGGAAACAGTGCGAACGAGATGTCAAGCAACACTATAACTCTGAACCTAGAGGAAGGTGATGTTGTTGATGTTGTTCTGAAGGCTGGTAGTAATTATGGCATTCACAATTATGGTGAAGCTGGTTATTGTACGTTCACTGGTTTCTTGCTGTACCCAAAGGAAGATGTATTGGAACGTTTAATAAACCAGATTCATGTGCTGGTTTGAGCTAACGTTCTATAGACTTTTCCATATACATATATAAGAACACTTTTTTTACTCATGCGAATAATTACTAAAGCAGTTTGATAATTGATTAACAAAAATACAAGACCGTAATACATTGATTATTTAAAATAAAATGTTGCTATGTTTCAAATTTGATAATAATTTATTTTGCTTAAATAACCATTGAAGAAATATATGTTTATTATTTTATAAAGTCTATAGGCACATGCCGTGAAGTTTAAATAAATAAAAATTCGAACCCGTGATTATGGTGTATGTATCCTACTCCTTTCTTCTTTGAAAGCAGGAAATTAGTAATCTCGTACCATCAGCGGGTACATTCCCTGCCGAAGGGTCGCGACCAATTTATTCTTGTTATGCATATATACATTACAATAAAAGTTAACCTAAATAAAAACACATTAAAACAAACAAATCGAGAAAAATTCCATAGTTCAAACCCTAGAAATCAAATTGACTTATTTAAATCGTAACTATGGGACGTTATTTGATAATAAACACAATACATTTTCCTCCAGTTTTTCCACCATAGAGCAACAGTATCTTTATATTAAAATTTCGCTCAGATGTACTACTATACGTCAGTACACGTGGCTACACGCCCACCAGACTGGATGAAGTGAGAAAATCTATCAACCTGACGTACTTTCCTGAAAATGACGTCCATATAAAATCTCAGTACCGGCATTTTCAGAAAGTTCGAAATTGAACTACCTACCGTACCGTAACAAATTTAAACAAAGTAATGAACATGGCTTAAAGCATCAATAAATGAATAAGTTTTGAATCAACGGAGACAAATTACGATGTCCTCCTTGCCGACATCTACATTGCGCATGTTAGCTTTAAGCTGAGATTCTTCTAAAAACAGCAGCCTGGCCGTAAAACATAATGATTGGACTGTACATCTAATCTATCTATTATACAATTAATTCATGTTTATGAGTGCAGTGGGAAAATAATTTCATGAGGTGAAAAATAAAAGGTTATAATCTACTTTATCAATCAATCAATTTCTTTTATTTCAAACGTACAAACAGAAAAATTCGCAAACTCTAAGCTTAAATATATAGGATATAATATACACTTCCATCTACAATACATTTTGAGTTACACTTTACTGTGAATTATGTCAACAACCAAAAACATTCATAGGCACCATAGGTGTGTTATAACTAAACAAGGCCAACAGCCATTAAGTCGCGTGCTACAATGCATAGTGATACCGGACCGACAGACAGACCGACAGACAGACCGACAGACAGACCGACCGACCGACATAGTGAACTATACTGACCGAAATTACTGAACATGTTTAAAAATGTTGAAATGTTTAAAAACATTTATATTTTTTTAATTTACACGTGCGTAGCCTGTCACTTTTGACGTGCTCGTATAACGTAATTTCGAGTTGAAAAGTAAGTCAAGAAAACAGAAATCGGGCAAAAAGAGTGCGCAATAACATTTAACGTGCATTGCGCGCGCAAAAACCTGCGCACTCATGGCAATTTTGTAAACGCTTAAAATTGCCTGAAACGTACTCTCATTTCATCGAAAATAAATTTTGAAAGTTTTAAGCGCGCGTACGCATGCGTTACATGTGCTACGCACGTAATTGTATTGCCATATGATGATTCATGCCCTGAAATTTATGAGTACCAAATATTATTTAATTGTGATTCATGGTTGTGAAGATATGATTACAAACGTGATTTCGTTAAATCGTGCGTAGACCGCGTAATTTTTTATTGCGCACCGTGAAAACATAACCACATCGAATATTCTGTGAAAAATTGACTTAGCTAGATTAAACTGATATCAAGGTAAGGTCAGAAAGCAATAAAACGCATAGTGATACCGGACCGACAGACAGACAGACAGACCGACAGACAGACAGACAGACAGAAAGACCAACCGACCGACATAGTGAACTATAGAGTCGCGTTCACGCGACTAAAAATGAAAAGTGATGCGTAACCAATCAAATTGCAAAAATACATCAGTCTGGTGTGTTCTAAAGCGCGCCAGATACAGGTACGTACTGGTGGTGTAATGTGCATGCACTGCTTAACCTGCTGCGTACATAATTACGCGTACTGTTCTCACATATGAATATTCCAAGAACGTATCATCCGGGATATCGTTATTTCGGGGTGTTTTTTTTTACAGTTTATTGCATTATTAGGCCTATTTGCTTGTCTTCGATTTTTCAACTAGGCCTAGGCTTAGGCCTTTCTATACTTTTTACACAGGTCACCGTTAGAAGAATTGTGTATGTTTAAGCCCCAATAAATAGGCTCCAATAAATAAATCAGTAGTGTTTATCTTTAAATTAATTAACACCTACTCTAGCTAGGCTAGATCAAGGCCTAGCATAGACTAGGCCTAGCCTAGACCTAGTAGGTTAGGTCTATCGTTCTAAAATACAAACAAAAACATTAATTAATTTAAAAGTAAAACTATTCGCTCTGTTATATTTTTAAAATGTAAGGGAATGTTGTAAATAAAGTAAACCTAGGCCTGGCCCTACTTGACAAAATGTTCATGAGAATGAAAAGAGTTGAGAATTCACGAATGTCACCGTATTTGTAGCCTACTGCATGTTCCTTTATTCAATTTAGACTTCACCACCCAAAATGAGTTCTTCAGAAGAAAGTCAGTATTCAGACAATGACGATCCTGTGATTGATGACGAAGTCTACGAGCAGACATGCATTCGTCCGGATTTGAAGTTTCATAAATTTGTTGTGAAAGTGACTGAATCTGGAATCTTCAATGCGTTTATCATGGTGACCATCCTTTTAAACGCCTTAGTCATGGCAGTTGAAACGGATTCAGTACTGAAGATAAAATATCGTACAGTTTTTATAGTGAGAGACGAAATATTTTTAGAAATTTACACGTACACACTTGAATTTATTTTGAAGATTTACGCAGAACCAATTCGATATTTCTACAGTAGTTATAATCTATTTGATTTGTTTGTTCTTGTCATTTCTTATATGCAGGTAAACAGTATTTAAAATTACTAGGCTCAATGCAATCAATTAATAATAATATAGGCTTACTGAAGCGTGGTTCCCACTAGAACGCAACGAAACGTAACGCAGCGACGTATCGACGCAAGATGCTGTATTGCGTAATCACAAGTGGGAACCGACGACGGAACAGTGCTGTAAAGTTGCAGGTTTGATTTCACGCAGGCGGGGGCAAACACAATTATCGGAAGGGCATTTTCTTACGTTGCGTCGCTAGTGGGAACCACGCTTAAAGCGTGGTTCCCACTAGCGACGCAACACAAGGACGTAACGCAACGCAAGTGAATTGACCAATCACAAGCGATGGCTTATTCGCTATTGCTAACTGTCTATATAATAACTTCACTTGTCATTGGTTAAAACGCTTGCGTTGCGTTTACGTCCTTGCGTTACGTTCTAGTGGGAACCAAGCTTAAAGAGTGGTTTCCACTAGAACGCAACGTAGCGACGTATCGACGCTAAGTGCTGTATTGCGTAATCACAAGTGGGAACCGACGACGCAACAGTGTTGCAAACATCGCAGGTTTGATTTCACGCAGGCGTGGAAAACACAATTATTGGAAGGGCATTTTCTTAAGTTGCGTAGGAATTGCGTTACGCTGCGTCGCCAGTGGAAACCAAGCTTTACAAACAAACAACAGAAACAAGAAAGGAATCATAAATGAGATTCATTCTCTACCATTCTATAGATCGAAAAGAACACTTGTCTAGTTCTAAACTGAGATATTAAATAATGACTAGCACCGCATTAATTAATCAATTAATGTGTTTTAATTGTTTGTTATGCAGGTGATACTTGTGAACGTCATGTCTGGTAGTACCAACCTGAGTGCGTTGCGAATCTTACGCGCTCTTCGTACATTGCGTACACTAAGGACAGTTTCGTTTGTGAAAGGTCTACAGGTATTTTTGTGTTTAATGAAACATTACAATACAAGCATAACGATTTAAAAGAAAATTTGGGCATATACGGTAGTGATTATGTGCAGTGACGTGGCCGACGATTCTCACTACAACAAATTGTCTATCAATCAATGCTTTGTATTGTTTGAGTAAAACATACTGAAAATAATAGACAATAAGTCAAGTTATAATTAACTACATAATTAAAACAAAATAAAAACTTGTTTTACATGTTGAATCAATAATCACACTAATTAATTTAATATATTATCATTAGGTGCTTGTGACTGCTTTATTGGACACAATTCGGAATTCTGTGCTAAACGTTGTCCTCCTGCTCTTTCTACTTATGTTTCTCTTTAGTATAATGGGATACTATTTCTTTGGATACAAAGAACTTCAGAGTGACAAGGAGAACTGGGGACATCTTGGATCAGCAATGCTTACATTGTTTAGCCACGTCACGGTCAGTGTTCTTCGTTATCACATAGCATATCAGCTTTAACGTCACCATCATGTTATTTCATGTAGGCCTAATAATAATATAAATCACTATCATCAATTGCCAACCATCTGCTTTATCATTATAGACTTTGCTCCCATCTTCATCGAATCCGTTATTATTTTTAATCAGCAAAATACAATAGGCCCAGATATCTTTTCTTGTGACCAACTTATGTTAAAGTTTAACCGGTTTATTTATACTACTCAGGCCGACGGCTGGACAGACTTTCAAGGAAGACTGGATGCGCTTGGCATGGCTGGCAGTAGGTTCTATACCATCCTCTTCATATTCCTTGGCCATTTCGTTTTCACGAATGTTTTTATTGCCTTAATTATCATGAATATTCATGAAGCTACCGAGACGTATCGAGATGAACAGATCAAAGAAAGACAACAGGTGTAAGTCAATTACTGTTAAGTACATTTCAAAAAAGTTTTGTATCAAATAGCAGTAAATGCGCGCGTCGAAATAATTATAAACACCCGTTTACGTAAAAAGCATTTAGACCTGTTTTTCTATTTCTACCGGTAGATCATTCAAAAAAAAGAAAGAATATATGATTCACAGACAACATAATGAAGTACGTCTGATGTTGGAGAAGCAGGTAAATGTTATATGTATTCATTTTTGGTCCTCAAGCTTAACTGGAAACTGAATTAACTTTTTTTTTTTCGAGTGTAAAACATTATTACAAAACAACACTTCTAATGTTAAACTATCTATCTTATATAGCCAATCACGATGACTTTTTGGTATCGGTTGATTTGGCAACCAACCTGACGTGGTTAGAGACATATATTACCACACTTGATCACCAAGATAATTCAATGTATTGGTAAGTACTACTGAACTAAATGCAAGCCTCTCCATCACACAAACAACTATTGGGGATAGAATCATGTTGTACGTAATAAACATGGCATGTAAAATGAACGATCGGGAAATAACATTCCACACCTACATCCTTCCTTTACTATTTGGCTTCATAGAAATGATGAAAATGATCCCTTGTACTGTTCTATTATTCAGGAAATAATGAATCGAGGCACTCCTTATATACATGAACCCTCGAACTACTAGATATAAAAATGTTCTACCATAATTTTTGATAAATCTGTTAATAAATGAACTTAAATTGAGGTATGTGGTCTCTTCAACCAGCACAGGGAAACAAACATAAATTGTATTTTATAAAAATGTAAACAAATTCTATTTATGAAAACTAACTTTGTAATTAAATTAACATCACTAGCGTTTGTTATAGTATTATAATGTGTTATATTAATAAAGTGTTATATTTGCTGATTTTAAGCACTTCAAATGAATTTATCAGAATTACGTGTATTTAATATTAATTTTTTTTTTGATATAAAGAAAATGTAATTATCTATGAAATAAGATCATTTTCAAATTATTATGGCTAAAAATTAATTAGATACAGGGAAAAAAGTGTATTTTTACTTGGGTGAACAGCGCCCTCAATCTTCATTTTTTCCCTTAAAATACTAAAAAAGTGCACTACCAGGAACAGTTATGTTAATGAAGATCCGCTTGAAATGCTTATAAACCTGACAACGCAGTACATTAACAATTCATATTGTACTTGACACTCTCTAGCATAGGTACCGGACCGAAATCTACTGAGCCTAAGGTAAGTGTGTATTTTTTTCTTTCTTTTTTTTATTTCTGAAATATCATCCATATTAATAAACTTATAAACAGAAAAATTAAAATCGTAAACTCTAAACTTAAGTATATAGAATGCTTCTCCATCTACAATACATTTTGGAGTTATGGAGCATAATTATGTTTGCAAACACAAGCAACAAGGATGTTACTACTATTCAAAATACGTTGCATAAAACCAGGTAGATTTTCGCATGTACTCATTAAAGGAAGGGACACCATGTTCAATAAACATTGCACTGGCACTACTACTTCTAGAGACATTAAGTATACGTCGCAAAGCATTATTGTAACATACATTAAGAGATACAATAGTTTTCATACGATAGTTACACCAAAGGGCTGCACAATACATATTAATACAGTAAGATCTGAAGAGACAACATTTAACATAGGTAGAGCATTTCTTAAATTTGCGATTGAGTGAGTTGCTTGTATTATAAGTGTAAATTTTAAACTAGAATTCTCTATTATCTATTGTCGCAGAGAAGAGATTAGGCCAATCCAACAGCTCGTTCATTCCCTTTATCAATTACTTGGAATACTCCATCGTATCTCGCATTCATTTCATTCTCACGGCTAATTGATAGGAATAAACAGAAGTGTATTTCACTCAAGTAACAGAGTAATCAGAAACGTTGTAGCTTTTCTTTAGCTTTGTTTATTTGGATATAAAAAAACTTTCCAAAAAGTGAGACAATTAAAGCCATTAGGCCCGGTTTATCTTCAGTTCGAAATATTGAATAGGCATACTTCCTTTGGATTTGTTTTTATGCGACCATTAGTGTTAAATAATGAGAATTTATAGGACTGATGTTTTCAATCATAAATACAAGATGAGTCTACTCGAATTGTGATGGGCATTTAACATAGCCGTACTATAACCTATTCAATTCAATTTATTTTATTTCGGAAATATTTCATCCATCTAAAAAAACTCTAATAACTTACAAAAAGAATATAAAAAAATAAATTCGCACATCACTGAAGTTAGAAAAACTCTAAGAACTTAAATATAGAATACTTCTCCAACTACAAAAATAAAATTGTTTAAATGTGCATATTTGCAAACACAGGCAACACGAGTGAATATTATTATTCAACAAACGTTGCATCAAACTATAAAAAGATTTTTGTTTATATTATTTATATATAGATGACAAATTTAACAAGTTAACGGAGTACTTACTCGAACGTTTCGATCTCTATCAGAGATCCTTCTCAACTGACTGCGGAGTGTTAATGCAGCTTGGTCATTCTTGACGTCATCTGTTGATGACGTTGTACGCCTCCGGTTGTAGGTTGGAGGTTGTGCGGGGCTCGGCCAGGTGATGTGTCTATCAAATCATTGTACAAATGCGAGAGTTCGTGGGCTCCAGTGTCCCGGTTCATGGTCCAAGCTGCATTAACACTCCGCAGTCAGTTGAGAAGGATCTCTGATAGAGATCGAAACGTTCGAGTAAGTACTCCGTTAACTTGTGCTTTTACAAAAACGAAATTTGTCATCTATACAAAATCGAAGCTAAATGAAATTCTTTCATTATTTATATACTCGTATTTTATTTTCTCTACAGAATGATGTATACATTTGCAGCACCATTTGCAGCAGTCATAATTCTGACAGTTGGTAACCCTATAGATGATGCTGAGGGATCAGGAACTGGATTCACCCGTCAAAGATCGGCATTTACGGCAAAATTTACCAAATCACTCGATGCTTCACGCTACCAAAATACACGAATCATATTTAATTCAGTGTTGAATAACGTCGGTGATGACTATAACCCTCAAGATGGCCGATTCACAACTAGCGTCGCGGGAACGTACGTATTTACCGTGACTCTCATGAGTAAATATTCGTCAGGAAGTTCGGCATTTGGTTGCCTGCATAAGAATGACAACGAGCAAGTCTGCGTTTGGTCCAACGGAAACAGTGCGAACGAGATGTCAAGCAACACTATAACTCTGAACCTAGAGGAAGGTGATGTTGTTGATGTTGTTCTGAAGGCTGGTAGTAATTATGGAATTCACAATTATGGTGAAGCTGGTTATTGTACGTTCACTGGTTTCTTGCTGTACCCAAAGGAAGATGTATTGCAACGTTTAATAAAGCAGCTTCAAGTGTTGGTTTGAGCTGACATTGTAGGCCTATAGACTTTTCCATTTACATTATAATTATAAGAACACTTTTTTTACTCATGCGTATAATTACTAAAGCAGTTTGATAATTAACAAAAATATAAGACTAATACATTGATTAATTAATATAAAATGTTGCTATGTTTCAAATTGGATAATAATTTATTTTGCTTAAATAACCATTGAAGAAATTTATTGTTGTATTTTTATAGATTTTTTTTCAATATTTGTTATTATTATTATTATTATTTTATTTATATAGCGCTTTTCCAAATTAGTATAAAATGATCAAAGCGCTTTACATCAGCACACCCAACAATGAGTCACTTCTTAGGAAATAGATGTGTTTTTAGGGCTTTTTTAAATTTTAAAACCGTGGTTTGTTCCCGGATCACAGACGGGAGTTCGTTCCACATCACCGGTCCAAATTTTGAGAAAGTATTATTTCCAGAGGTCCGCTTTTCGAGACAGTGATCCAATCTAGTGTGATCTATCTCGGACCTCAGGCCTCTCTTAGCACATCTATACACCCGTAAGAGATTGCTTAGATAACAGGGCGCATTATTATTTATACAATTGTAGACATGAAGTAACACTTTAAAAGTGTTACAAACATTATTAGCTGTGTGCTATTGCCTTTGTACATTTTGTATGCCGTAATAAGTAAAAAAACATATTTTATAAAGTCATAGGCACATGCCGTGAAAGTTTAAATAAATAGAAATATTCGAACCCGTGATATTGTGTATGTATCCTACTCCTTTCTTCTTTGAAAGCAGGAAATTAGTAATCTCGTACCATCATCAGCGAGTAGGCCTACATTCTCTGCCGAAAGGTCGCGATCAATTTATTCTTTTTAATCATAATAGGCCTATACATAATACAATACAAGTTAACCTACATAAAAACACATTAAAACAAACAAACTGAGACAAATTCCACAGTTCTAACCCTAGAAATCAAATGTATTTATCTAAATCGTAACTATGGTACGCGTTGTTTGATAATAATTAACACAATACATTTTCCTCCAGTTTTACACCATAGAGCAACAGTCTCGTCGTATAACATGTCTTTAATTTCACTCAGATGTAACCTACTTAATTATACTATACGTCAGGTACACGTGGCTACGCGTCCATCAGACTAGATGAAGTGAGACAATCTATCAACCTGACGTACTTTTCCTGAAAATCCACATAAAATCTCAACCGGCATTTTCAGAAAGTTCGAAATTGGACTACCTACTGTAACAAATTTAAACAAAGTAATGAACATGGCTCAAATTATCAATAAATGAATAAGTTTTGATTCAACGGAGACAAATTGTACGATGTCCTCCTATGCCGTCAGAGCGTGGACCATCTACATGGGATTCTTCTAAAAACCGCAGCCTGGCCATAACACATAACGGTGGGACTGTATATCTAATCTATCTATTAAACAATTAATTCAAGTTTATGAATGCAATGGCAAAATAATTTCATGTGGTGAAAATAAAAGGTTACTGTATAATTTGCTTTATCAATCAATCAATTTCTTTTATTTCGGAAAAAAATGCATCCAAACTCTAAGCATAAATATATAGGATATACCACCTCCATCTACAATACATTTTTGAGTTATAACACACTTTACTGTGAATTATGTCAACGAATATATATCTCTTTGATTATCTCCACAACCCAAACATTCATATAGGCTAGCGATACGAAATATCGCTGATGCGTAGATTGCAAGAATACAGCTCAGTCGGGTGTGTTATAAAGCGCGTCAGGTACACGTACGTAAGTACTGGTGTAATGTGCAATTCTTAAAGCGTGGTTCCTACTAGTGACGTATCGCAAGGACGTAAAGCAACGCAAGTGAATCGACCAATCACAAGCGATGGCTTATTCGCTTGCGATTGCTTACTACTGTCTATAACTTCGCTTGTCATTGGTTAAAACGCTTGCGTTGCGTTTACGTCCTTGCGTTACGTTCTAGTGGGAACCAAGTTTTACCTGCTGCGTACATTACGCGTACTGTTCTCACATTAATATTATTCCAAGGAAGAACGCATCATCCGGGATATCGTTATTTCGGGGCGTTTTTACAGTTTATTGCATAATTATTAGGCCTATTTGTTTGTCTTCGATTTTTCAACTAAGCCTACTAGGGTCTTTCTACTTTTTACACAGATCACCGTTAGCAGCATTTTGTAAGTTTAGGCCCCAATAAATAGGCTTCAATATTTAAATCAATACTGTTTATCTTTAATTAATTTGAATGCATAGCCAAAGGCCTAAAGCCTACTAGCTAGGCTATATCAAGGCCCTAGACTAGAAAAAAGGCACTACTAGGCCTATAGGCTAGGCCTAGGCTAGACCAGTAGCCTAGGCATAGGCTAGGTCTTAAATAGGTTCTAAGGGCCTAGGCCTAGGTTCTAAAATACAAATAAAAACATTAATTTAAAAGTAAAACTATTCGTTGTTATATTTTAAAATTGTAAGGAGATGTTGTAAATAAAGTAAACCTAGGCTAGGCCTAGGCCTAGGCCTTAGTCCTATATACTACTTGAAAAAAGATTCATGAGAAGGAAAAGATTTGCATCACATAATTCACTCATGATGTCACAGTATTTGTAATGTTCCTTTATTCAATTTAGACTTCACCACCCAAAATGAGTTCTTCAGAAGAAAGTCAGTATTCAGACAATGACGATCCTGTGATTGATGACGAAGTCTACGAGCAGACATGCATTCGTCCGGATTTGAAGTTTCATAAATTTGTTGTGAAAGTGACTGAGTCTGGAATCTTCAATGCGTTTATCATGGTGACCATCCTTTTAAACGCCTTAGTCATGGCAGTTGAAACGGATTCAGTACTGAAGATAAAATATCGTACAGTTTTTATAGTGACAGACGAAATATTTTTAGCAATTTACACACTTGAATTTATTTTGAAGATTTACGCAGAACCAATTCGATATTTCTACAGTAGTTATAATCTATTTGATTTGTTTGTTCTTGTCATTTCTTATATGCAGGTAAACAGTATTTAAAATTACTAGGCTCAAGGCAATCAATTAATATAGGCTTACTAAAGCGTGGTTCCCACTAGAACGCAACGTAACGCAGCGACGTATCGACGCAAGATGCTGTATTGCGTAATCACAAGTGGGAACCGACGACAGAACAGTGCTGAAAGGGTGGTTTCCACTAGCAACGCAACGCAAGGACGTAACGCAACACAAGTGTATTGACCAATCACAAGCGATGGCTTATTCGCTTGTGATTGCTAACTGTCTATAACTTCGCTTGTCATTGGTTAAGCGTGGTTCCCACTAGCGACGCAACACAAGGACGTAACGCAACGCAAGTGAATTGACCAATCACAAGCGATGGCTTATTCGCTTGTGATTGCTAACTGTCTATAACTTCGCTTGTCATTGGTTAAAGCGCTTGCGTTGCGTTTACGTCCTTGCGTTACGTTCTAGTGGGAACCAAGCATAACTGTCTATAACTTCGTTTACGTCCTTGCGTTACGTTCTAGTGGGAACCAATCTTAAATTATTATTGGAAGGGCATTTTCTTAAGTTGCGTAGGAATTGCGTTACTTTTCGTCGCCAGTGGAAACCAAGCTTTACAAACAAACAACAGAAACAAGAAAGGAATCATAAATGAGATTCATTCTCTACCATTCTGTAGATCGAAAAGAACTCTTGTCTAGTTCTAAACTGAGATATTAAATAATGACTAGCACCGCATTAATTAATTAATTAATGTGTTTTAATTGTTTGTTATGCAGGTGATACTTGTGAACGTCATGTCTGGTAGTACCAACCTGAGTGCGTTGCGAATCTTACGCGCTCTTCGTACATTGCGTACACTAAGGACAGTTTCGTTTGTGAAAGGTCTACAGGTATTTTTGTGTTTAATGAAACATGCATTACAATACAAGCATAACGATTTAAAAGAAAATTTGGGCATATACGGTAGTGATTATGTGCAGTGACGTGGCCGACGATTCTCACTACAACAAATTGTCTATCAATCAATGCTTTGTATTGTTTGAGTAAAATATACTGAAAATAATAGACAATAAGTCAAGTTATAATTAACTACATAATTAAAACAAAATAAAAACTTGTTTTACATGTTGAATCAATAATCACACTAATTAATTTAATATATTATCATTAGGTGCTTGTGACTGCTTTATTGGACACAATTCGGAATTCTGTGCTAAACGTTGTCCTCCTGCTCTTTCTACTTATGTTTCTCTTTAGTATAATGGGATACTATTTCTTTGGATACAAAGAACTTCAGAGTGACAAGGAGAACTGGGGACATCTTGGATCAGCAATGCTTACATTGTTTAGCTACGTCACGGTCAGTGTTCTTCGTTATCACATAGCATACCAGCTTTAACGTCACCATCATGTTATTTTATGTAGGCCTAATAATAATCTAAATCACTATCATCATTTGCCAACCATCTGCTTTATCATTATAGACTTTGCTCCCATCTTCATCGAATCCGTTATTATTTTGAATCAGCAAAATACAATAGGCCCGGATATCTTTTCTTGTGACCAACTTATGTTAAAGTTTAACCGGTTTATTTATACTACTCAGGTCGACGGCTGGACAGACTTTCAAGGAAGACTGGATGCGCTTGGCATGGCTGGCAGTAGGTTCTATACCATCCTCTTCATATTCCTTGGCCATTTCGTTTTCACGAATGTTTTTATTGCCTTAATTATCATGAATATTCATGAAGCTACCGAGACGTATCGAGATGAACAGATCAAAGAAAGAGAACAGGTATAAGTCAATTACTGTTAAATACATTTCAAAAAAGTTTTGTATCAAATAGTAGTAAATGCGCGCGTCGAAAGAATTATAAACACCCGTTTACGTAAAGAGCAATTTGACCTAGTTTTCTATTTCATACCGGCAGATCATTCAAAAAAAGAAAGAATATATGATTCACAGACAACATAATGAAGTACGTCTGATGTTGGAGAAGCAGGTAAATGTTATATGTATTCATTCTGGTCCTCAAGCTTAACTGGAAACTGAATTAACTCTTTTTTTTTCCGAGTGTAAAACATATTACAAAACAACACTTCTAATGTTAAACTATCTATCTTATATAGCCAATCACTCCAAATCTATTTTTCTTAATTTTTATACTACAGTACTTCTTTGATTGTTTGCAAACATACTTACTGTTGGGTGACAAATGTTCCTTGCAACTCTTTATCTGATTTATTATATATACTATATACTTTACTATACTCTACTGTATATTATACTAGTTATGT
Source organism: Antedon mediterranea (assembly GCF_964355755.1). NCBI lineage: Eukaryota > Metazoa > Echinodermata > Crinoidea > Comatulida > Antedonidae > Antedon > Antedon mediterranea. The sequence continues at coordinate 24,706,658 of NC_092675.1, forward strand.
GTAAGATGTTTAGTATTTGTATATCGATTATTGTTTCTCTTTCTAAGAACAAAGGGCAGTTCAAAAACTTCAACGAAATGGTTTTAGAATTTCAAAAGACGTTACGTCACGATGACTTTTTGGTATCGGTTGATTTGGCAACCAACCTGACGTGGTTAGAGACATATATTACCACGCTTGATCACCAAGATAATTCAATGTATTGGTAAGTACTGAACTAAATGCAAGCCTCTCCATCACACAAACAAACTATTGGGAATAGAATCATGGTATACGTGATAAACATGGCATGTTAAATGGACGATCGGGAAATAACATTTCACACCTACATCCTCCCTTTACTATTTGGCTTCATAGAAATGATGAAAATAATCCATTGTACTGTTCTATTATTCAGGAAATAATGAATTGAGGCACTCCTTGAACTACTAACCCTCGAACCCTCGAACTACTAGATATAAAAATGCTCTACCATAATTTTTGATAAATCTGTTAATAAATGAACTTAAATTGAGGTATGTGGTCTCTTCAACAAGCACAGGGAAACAAACATAAATTGTATATTATAATTATTTAATTTGTACATAATGAATTTTCAATTTTTTTTATCCAGGCTATTTTTATATTTTCCGTATCTTATATTGTAGACTGTATGTTTTAAAATATTTTGGGAATTGTGTAATTTTGCACTTTTAAGTGCAAAATTTCACTAAACAAACATTAAACACTTTAATGGTTAAAACAAACATTAGAAATGTTTGTTTTAGCCTTTTATATTTATTTATTTTTTAAATTATGATTTTAGTTTACAGCAACTTCATTTTGAAATGGTTAACCTTCTGTCAAGTATTCACGAGAAGACACTCAAAGAGCGTTATGGAATCTAGTCGTGGTGTAGTCTTTAATAGTCTTTTTAATTACTTTTGAGATTAAATTTGTTTTGAATTTTGTGTATAGTAACAGTTATGTAACAACACAATAATACTGTATAACGTAATTTTGTTAGGGCATATATACAGTACAATATAATTATTTTCTATAGCCTACGTGCCGGAAACAAACTTTCAACTTTCGTATAATTTTTGTACAATAGTGAAATGATTGTAATTGTGTGTGTGTGTTTTGTTTTTTTGCAAAATTATTTAATAATAATATTGAATAATAATCTAATAAAATAAATGAGTTATGTATAATTTGTATTGTATTTAAATTCTGTCATTTGAACTGACAAGAAATCTGTGTCATTATTGTTTCTTATCAAGTGATCTCTTATTTAATTCAACAATTCAACGAATTTGGGTAAGTGGGAAGTCATAAGGTGTGTAATCATACATGCATTATCAACCCGCCTCTGCAACAACATTCCAAATTCAACATAGTTAGGCCATGGACAAATGAAGACAAGGATTTGAGTCATTCTGCGATCAAACGTTCACGTCTCTTGCATCATCACAAACAAGACTTCTTAGCGGCGCATGTTCGGTTAACCCAGGGAAGAGTTGAATTACATAATTAACTCTTCCCTGGTTAACCTGATGTATATCGACATAGGCCGTGTTTCCGCAGCCAAAAGTTAACCGATAAAAATTAACTGACAAGCTTTCTGAATGTGGAAACAGGATTTAACCGATTCTGCTACAGAAAAATTAACCAAATTAATAAATCTGATTTAACTATTCATTAATCAGATAAATCGATAACTTGTAACCTTTGACCCGAATGATTAAGTACCTAATAACCGGGTAATTTTGCCATACAATACAACCAAACAATAAGAAGCAAATTTTAGTGATTTTTTTTAAAATATGGAAATATGGAAACAAAATATATAAGAATCTTCAGTACCTACTTTGAAATATAAAACGAAATAAATAAGCAAGACCAGCCTTACATGGTGAGTGTTACCAAAGTGCGGACCAGTGACGAATACAAATGCGTGCAATACACTTAAAAAAACTCGACTTCGTATATGCCTAAAGCCTAGCCCGGCGGCATGTATAAGAATTTTCAGTACCCCACCATGTTTAGGGCTGAGTAAAAACAATTTTTTAAAAATAGATCTGCATAGGGGCCTGCCTGAAAAAAAGGCACTTTACATTATTTGAAATTATATGAAACAAACTATATAAGACTCACACCTGGACAATAGAGCTTGTCCCCGGAAGGTGCACCTATTCATTGAAATATGAAATTAAATATTAAGTCTCCAGTACCAGACCACCGTTAACAGTGGGGTGCGTTGACCGCGAATGACTAACAATACCATCTTTCACACTACACCTGCACAAACTCCTTTGTATAACAACGAACGGCATACCAAACTATGATGAGAGATACATTCTCTTCTCTTCTCAACACGTAACGCGTAACGAAGATAATTAATTCCTTTTTTACATTAAAATTGAGGCCGCTAAACATAACATTTACGAGATCAAATACATGTAGCGCGAAAGCCAAAAAAAAGGAGTAAAAAGTGTGCTCTCCTTGCCTCAGCACTATAAGGCTCTGCAGCAGCCTTGGTTTCGTTTCCACCACATCATTACCAGATGCATTGTTAGTGCCTTCTCAAGATGCGTGGTGGAAAGGGGGACGTACAATTCTATGAACCCCAAACACAGTGGTCGCATACCTTTAACTCTTTTCCACCGACCAGCGTGGGAATCGAACCCACGACATACGTGTTGTCAACTGATCATTTTGGTTTTATCAAGGTTAATAGGATAATATGATGTAATGATGAATTACGTAATACACGTATAAATAGACAATTATCAGCTGTTCAGTCATGTTTCAGTTTGTGGTGCAACGGGTAATGCTCAGTTTTGAGTGGTATCAGCTGGGGTTCGAACCTCTATGGATATTTTTTTTATGAATATTGGTTTTTTTAAAAAAGAGAGATATTTGGAGGGTTGAAAATGTCAGGCCTAGGCAAGTGGACCTTAAATCATAAACAAAAGTGTATGGCATTCATTTTTCCATTAAATAGACACCATAACACCCCGAATGTTCCTCATTTTTTAGTACTCTTGGGTACGGTGGCTTCTTTTCAACGGATAAGCCTCTTTTCCACATGGGGTTCTTTTCAAGATTACTTTTGTAAACTAAAGGAGGGGAGTTTCTAGATTCCCGCCCGGAAAATTGTATCTTTACATGATTTGAATTTCTAATAAAGATTAAAAAAATCAAAATTTAAATTTTAAATTAAATTTTGTGGCGTGTTCACCGCGTAGGACTAACAATACCATCTTCCCCATTACACCTGCACAAACTCATTTGCATAACAACGCAGGGCTTACCAAACTGTTTAAACTAGCTACAAGGTCCCCAGAAATGACACCTATAGTATTTTGAAACATGATATACATCTTTCCCACAGCACATGTGCACACTCATCTGCATAACAAACGCACGGCATACCAAACTACGATGAGATAAAATTAATTCTCTTCTAAACACGTATCGAAGAGAATTAATTCATTTTTTTAACATTAAAATAAATTGAGGGCGCTAAACATAAAATTTATACCATCAAAGCAGTTGGCAAGAGCTAAAAAAAAGATGGTAAATGTGCTCTCCCTGCCTCAGCACTAAGGCCCTAAGGGTCGTTTCCACCACATCACCAGTTGCATTTATGTTGTCGCCTCATGATGTGTGGTGGAAAGGGGGAGGTATGATCTGTGAACCCCAAACACAGTGGCTCGCATAGCCTTAACTCTATTCCACCGACCAGCGTGGGAATCGAACCCACGACATACGTGTGTCAACACGACGCTCAGACGACTGAGCTAACTGATCATTTTGGTTTTAGCAAGATTAATAGGATATTAATGACGTAATGATGAATTACATAATACACGTATAAATAGACTATTATCAGCTGTTCCGTCATGTACTTTGTGACTTAACGGGTAATGTCCAGTTTTGAGTGCTATCGGCTGGGGTTCGAACCTCGACGGGGTTTTTTTTTTATTTTTTTATATTGTTTTTTTTTTTAAATAGAGATATGTGACACTGTATTGTCGAACATGTATGGTACCATACCGGTAGGTATTCAAATATGCTTAATAATACGAAAAGATATTAAAATTCAGTGACTTATTTCTATTTTATATCACTGTGCTCCACTGGCTCCAAGTTGGGTCCACTTGAGCACAGTGTATTAACATACGAAAAGATATTAAAATGCAGTGACTTATTTCTATTTTATATCAATGTGCTTCCCTGGTACCAAATTGGGTACACTTGAGTACACTGTATTAAAATACGAAAAGATATTACAATTCAGTGACTTATTTCTATTTTATATCACTGTGCTCCCCTGGCTCCAAATAGGGTTCAAATGAACAAAGTGTATTAAAATACGAAAAGATATTAAAATTCAGTGACTTAACACTGGTGCTAAATTTGATCCACTGAACCAGTACCGTAGTACTATTTCTATTTCGGAAGTAAATAAAGGCATAAATGGCGCTCCGTAGAAGTAGAGAATGCTCGATCGTCGAAATGACGCTCTGAATATACCTCATATTTTTCCTAATTTTCTGACATAAAATTGAGGGCGCTCAACATAACATTTACGAGATCGAAGGAGGTGGCGTAAAGCACAGAAAAATAAAAGTATGTTATGTCGTGCTTTCCCTGCATCAGCACTAAGGCCCTGTCACAGGCTTGGGGTTGTTTCCACGTCATCAGATGCATTGATGTTGCTGCCTCATGATGTGGTGAAAAGTGGGACGTATCATTCTGTAAACCTCAAACACAGTTGCTCGTATAGCTTTAACTCTATTCCACCACTGAACGTTCCGACCAGCGTGAGATTCGAACCCACGACATTTTTTTTAACACGAAGCTCATTCACAACGAAAGAATAGACTGGATGGACACACTTTACAAAGATTTAAATACTGTACTATTTATTAATAAACCAAAACATAATTATAAAAGTTTTACAACATTAACAAAACACTCTTGATGATTCACGTGTGATGTTTATAAAAACTACAAAATATTGCACACAATACAGATTCACTATACTAGGGTTACTACAACCAACAAAACGGATACACACAATCACATAAATTATAGTAAATGGCAATTTCAGTTTGCATAATTATTTTGAACAGGTTGTGTTTATGGCATTATATAACAGTTATTATTTCATACTTAACTATCTACTACACTACTATTGTGGAATTATTTTATGTCTTGAAAACCTACAGTAGATGGCAGACTATCACGTTTTCATGATTATAGTAAATAATGTATTTTCTCGTTTACATAAGACTTTGATATTTTAAAGCAATAAACAAATCCAAGCTATTGACTATTAACTTGAGCAGCATGGTGAGAAGGCTTTTTGAATTATTCCCACTAGCCCATACTGTATGTCCAATGTGACTGAACAAACTATTCATCAAAATGAATAAAAGGTAAAAACTATGATTTCATAGAAAAAGAAGTTATAGCCAATACAAAATATTATATAAACACTATAATACTAAGCAAAAATTGGAATGTATTTTAACTTTTAACAAGGTGATGGAAATTTAGGCATATTTAGTAAAAACAAGTTTATTTAAAATGGTATTTAACCACAATTGGCTTATATACATACAATATCTTTTCTTAGTAACTAATGTTAACACATGTAGTGGTGGTCTTTAACATATATGTGTCTAGGAGACGTATGCCACTAGATTAAAGCTACTGTATTGCCAGAAAAAAAGATTTAATTCCTATCTAGATAACTTTTTAAAGGTGTTATGACACTCATAGACGATGTAAGGTACGCTTACGTCAACGCGGAACTCAACTAAAAGGAACTAATTACTTTCAAGCAACTGAACTAATATTGGAAATTGGAACGGATTGTAACTATTCGTGGCAATATATTGAATCATTCAAACTGATCACAGTTACTCTTTCTGGGTTTAGCCAGGTACTGCTGATAGCAGTTACGCCTCTGCTGGCTATTCTGTTTAGAAAAGAATAAAAGCTGCACACACAACATGTGCAGTGACAAAGACAATATTGTCTGGATAGCAGAACTTTCAAGAAATCTTCAGTGCACACTAGATAAAGAACAAACTGGATCGTAATGTGGCTGGTTGGAAAAAAAATGCCAGCTTTACTCAAGAACATCATAGCAAAATTGTGGTATGAGCATAATATGAAAAACAATTACAGTAAAATATATTACTGAACCAGAAGAATACTATAAGAAATGCATACCAAAAATTTCATATGAACACTGTACGTATAGTATATAATATTTATGGGCTAAAATAAAATTTTCTGGTATCCTAATGACAGGTACCATTGTCCAATTGTTCTATCAGAGATTCTGGAAACTGGAGATTCAAGTTGCAAGCCTCTCAGAAACTCTTGGAGCCTAATTTGAATGAAGACATACGTATGCTAAAACAAACTTTTCAATAAAACTACAATTAAATAAAAACTTTAAAAAAGATGCACACAGCTCTATTAAATAATATGACAACATAATTTTTAAAATGTTCTGTATATTCTTAGTGAATTAAAGTTCTCAGATTAAAGAGAGTTGTTCTCAAATTGGCATTGCTAAAGTACTTGCTAACTGGTAGAATTGTCATCTGAAAGAGAAAAAAATGATAATTGAAAATGACAATAACAATTAATCTGCAAAAAGAAAATATGTTTGAATTACATTTTCGTATCTATATTAAGCTGTGGATAAGATCAACACAGCTTAAAGTGTTCATATAACACACACACACACAAATGGACATATACAGCTAATGGCATTATACTACTTTTTCATTACATCATGCATGCAAACTTGATAGGCTAACCTAAAAAGTGGTTCTTTCTAATGGACTAGTAGTACATTACTAGCAACATACTTACACAAAATAAATAACTTCTACGCCTGGAATATGTTTTCCATGTAAGTCGGGTTTGGCCAGGTTTATTTCCAGGTGTGATTTCTAATTCCATCCTTGGTTTTAGCAACTCCATATTTGAATTATAGACTAGCTTTGAGGTTGGAGTATATTGCAGTATCTCAAGTTGCTGCTTGGTTTCCCCAACAAACGGTGTTTCGACCATCTGATAGAATTGCTTTCCTTCTCCCATCAAGGAATCATCAAGCTCTTCAGTTTTACCAATTCCTCCGATCCACTAAAGTAAAAAAAAACGACAATTGTTACTGTACGTATGTAAATTTATCATTGCTGTCAGGGTATATAGACCTTGCAACGGCATGAATAACGGCGCAAGTCCTTATTACAAAATTTAGTTTAACACCTACTGTACAGTATGGGTAAGGAGAGCCTTGAACCTGTGCCGATTGCCTATGCTTTGACTGTCTTAACATCTTAATCACTAAACATCTGGCTACCTATGCTTTTTTATCAATCCCGGTATTAATATCTTAATTTCTATGGGAGTAAAGAAAAGCTACTGTAGAACTGAGGGAGATATTAACATCATCCTCAGAATACACAGCAATTACATTGTCTTGTTTTACAATTTGTTTTTTTTTTTATATAAAAGTTGGTTTCAGAGTTTAAAGCTAAAGGCTAAAGTAAGAGGGTTATCTTAGGTTAATGGCAACCATTATTTTGTTGATACATTGTATTTGCAAGCTCTAATTTGAAACAATGCCTTTAGCAACTTATTATAGTGCATCCTTAAATTAAACTAAACTGTCACCATTAAAATGCATTTTTTTATTAGTCCGCAACAATTGATAAATTTTTAATTAGAATTTGAACTTTATTGCACATGTTTGTGTTTGCAATTTTTGCAATACATTTTTATGACACAAATTGGTAATCTTCTATTCTGAACATTTTTGTCTACATAATTATACATAGAAAACATAAACTGTATTCAGAATTCATATTTTGATATTGATCCCTGTCATCGTTTACTGCATAATAAAATAAGCATTATCAATCTTATTACAAAGCATAGATTTAATGAATATGAAAATTTTTTTTTCTTGTTGCAGAGTAAATAAGCTTGAACATTTTAATCATTTTCTGGCATTTTTTGCATAATAAATCATTAATCAAAATTGGTTATGAAAACATGGTGTATTTGGTATCATTTTCACACAAAACAATAAACAGAAAGTTTATGGTAGTTCTATAAAGAAATTGTTGCATTGATATTATTGGAACTTATAAAAGATATTCCATAGAGTATAAAGCGTGGTTCCCACTAGCGACGCAACACAAGGACGTAACGCAACGCAAGTGAATTGACCAATCACAAGCGATGGCTTATTCGTTTGTGATTGCTAACTGTCTATAACTTCGCTTGTCATTGGTTAAAACGCTTGCATTGCGTTTACGTCCTTGCGTTACGTTCTAGTGGGAACCAAGCTTAGGAAAGCAAAAAGAAATAACATAATTATTAATATGTTAATATTCCATTACTTCCAACCACCAACAACCCTCTGTGGCAGTTTTCAAAATTTTAAGCCCTCACAAGGGTCACATACTGTACAATTTCAGTCATTTTTCATACGACCACCAACCACCTAACCGCCCCCCCCCCCACCCCAGAAAAAATTAGCCTTAAAACCAGGTAGTAAACCTATTTTGAAATTTAGAAACATGTGTATTTATTTATTTATTCAAAAACATTATACATAAATATAACTTAAACAGAAAGGTGATGCATTTACCCGCCAATTTGACCTCTAATTAGATCCAGTATGTTGAATAATTAATAGTAAAATTTCATAAACATTCACAGTACAACTTGTCTACCCAGTGTATGGATGCATGCAGTAGGAAAAATGTGTATCACAACGATGTACCATGGATGTACAAAGCAACACACAGACTTCAACAATTTCTAAAATGAAAAGGTTTTGTGGGAAGATTTTTAAATATAGTGTACCTTTTTATGATTATGGAAATCAGCAACATAGTAGAAAACTTGCTTCTGGGTCCTGGCTAAGACAACTGACTTATCGACGATGAGTGGATCATAATCTACCTCCAGTTGGCTAAGCATTGCACATATAGACACCAAAATAACCCCGATCACTGCAATAATCTCCATTTCTAAAGGCGGCAAAGAGTAATTCTGTAATATTTAGTATGTATATATATAATATACAAATTGTACTAATAATACCAGTGCAAAACAAAATTTAATCAAATTATGCAAATTATTTATTTTATTATTTAATATTTAAAGATGCATTCCCCACATTTTGTTATTTTATTTTAAGGTCACAAAATATATATGTTTTTTAATCATAACATCATATTCTTTTGATTTGATAAACAATGGAAGAACCGAAACATTTTCAGCAAAAACAATTCTTCCACAATTCCTAGGCCTAGGCCCCTAGTATTAAAAAAAACAGAAAGTAAATTAATTTTAGCTAGCGCCTAGCCTAGCGTAGAGAGTAGAGAGGCCCTAGTCTAGCTAGGGCTAGGCCTAGGCCTAGACTCCTACCTAGTCTCTCTAGGCCTAGCCTAGGCTAGATAGGGATTCCCCTACAGAGTACTCTACCTCTGGTCTGCGATACCTAGCTAGCTAGTCTAGGCCTAGGTTAGGTCCAGTCTCCAGACTGGGGCTAACTAAGCCTAATTTAATTGCAGCTTCATGTCACACTACCCAATGTGTATTTAACAAACCAACATACCAACTTAAATGTAAATGTAGGCGGGAGAAGCTAGGGTAGACTATCTATAAATTTCGTCGCGATACTTCATGCGCTTGAGTCGAGCGATCGTTTTTCTTCTTCGATCATCGAAGAAAAGTCGAGCGGAAGATCAGAGGGGTAGAAGGAGACGATGGTGGCGCGATTCCTTCTGTCTTAGGTGGTCGTGTCGTGTCGCACATGTTATTGTTAACAAGTAGGCCTAGTACAGTAGTTTGAAGGATTTTATAATAACAATGGTTAGTTTTTATTTTAGTCTCTATCCATGGAGGTATAACATTATAAAATTAATGTTTTACCTCCATCTATGTCCCTACCACCTAGCCCAAACCGGAAGGAACCTTGTCCTAGACCTAGTAAAAGTAGGCTTTTTTAGTTTTAGGCTAGGGCGGCTAGGCCGCGCTAGCCTAGCCTAGTACTACTACAGTACTGCAGTACTACGCCTCTTCCTTCAAGCTTTACAGTATTACTATTCTAGGCCTAGGTCCACTTCTGTTGTGATTAGCCGAGTGATGTATTAACACGTAGGAGGGCTTACCTGCTTAGAATAGAAAGGGGCTGGTATTTATCCTCGCTAGTCATCGCAGCATAAATTGCACATATGATTTCTTTTCTGTTGCTGTTCTGTGTGTGTACGGATTAAATTTGGCTCCAGTGACTGATGCCTAGCCTTTCTAATCTAGTAGCAGTCGTTCGTGGTAGTACCTAATCATTACGTGTATACCCATCAACAATTAAATCCAAAAAGAGACCACTCCTCCCTTTGTGAGCAACTCACATGACCTCGTGTCAAGCTTTACAAACAAAATAAAAGACTTCTCTTGAGCCACGTGTTGGCTCGAACCTCAGGACATCAGAAAGAGATCCCTGATGTTCTTTCGAGTCAAGTATACGACTTGCTTGGCGTCCTGGCCCAATATCCTCCCAACTATCTCTGCAGTCGAGTACACAAGATGTGTCATGACCTGGCGGAGAAGTAAAGCCTGTCAAATTCTATCAGCAGCTGGCAATGGTATATGTGCTTGGTGTTGAAGCCACATGTGTAAAGCCGAAGTAGGTTAGGGAAAAAGCCATCAGCACCATTGACAAAAGTTGTACAGGATGATACAGATGTTCCTCGGAAGGTGAGCCAACTGCAGATGTAAAGGTAGTTCTGGTAGCAAATCTGCCCAGTTGAGTCTTATGGCTGCCCATTAGACAGATCGCTAGGTGGTCCTGGGTGGAAAAACCTTGCATCAGGAGACAGTGCAGCATAATTTTCTTATGCCTAAACTAGTCTGAAGGTGGGACGCAGTATGCTAAGCCAATCTACCCAAGCACCTGGGTTGCACCAGAACGCACCAATCCATCTCGCCGGCCGGAGGCGATGTAGTCGACTGATAAGAGGGAGGATCGCAGAAAATGGCGACACCGCCAATCAACTCTACTTGCTTGGTCTTTGGACTGGCTGGTCCGGCTCGTAGAACTTCTCTGAATATTCCGCGCTTGGACAACTCCAGTGCAATCGATCAAAATGAAAATGAGAGTCAAAGGCTCTTGGCTTCTTCTTGACTCCCTGCCTTTTGGAAGGAGAGTAGAAGATGGTAGACAAAGTCTGGGTTGCAATCTCAGGCAGGGTGGCGGATGACTGGGCAAGGGCATTCTCAGCGTCTGCAACCAGCTAACCCATCTTGATGAGGACCATGCGTCGGACCATCAACACCAGACAATGCCTTGTTCATCATTACCAGAGTCCTTGTGTCGACAAGCAGCCGAGAGACCAATTGGGTCCGGTCGGGGCAGTCTTCACGCATCCTCTTGCTCACCGTTGGATAAGAGCCACCATTCATTGTCTCTGCCGTATATCGATAGAGCCGCAAATCGACCTACGGAGATAAAAATGAAAACTGTTAGCCAATGATACCGGACAGTCCTTTGAGATGAAACTGCTCAGTCCCAGCATTTTGTGAAACAGAGTCCCCGATTACTTGGATGAAAATGCCTGCCACCAGCGGAGGACACAGCTTTTTACACTTTACCCTTTTGGCTGGCTAGCAAGTATACCTTATCCCCACAAGCATAGGGATGGGTGAGCACAGGGAGACCGTAATCCCTTTTCATGCATTGCTGTGTCTCCCCAAGGGTGGTCCTGGCTGTCTTATGGGCTTCCAGGATTGCCCGGGTGAGGCCGTCCATGTAGCTGCAAACATGATGTCAGATTGATTTCCTGTCCAAGCATCAGCATGTTGGTCCGTCCCCTACATTGGGCCGTCACTGCTTCTGACCGTGTATCCCTCATCGACCTCTGTCAGAACAGGAAGTTTTTTTGAGTTATTCAAAAGCAACCTGCTGGTCCTCCCCCACACAAACTGAATGGCGAAGTGGCTGATAAATTCTCTATGGTAGTTTGCCAAGTTGAGAAACTGTCACAGGTTTGTTGGAGTATCTACATCATCTACATCAGTGTCGGAAACTGTCCGGGAGTTATCGCCCAGGAAATTCCACCTATCTATGAAAGAAACACACAGGAGTAATCCCATGGCATGGGAGAAAGTAGTGAAGTGTTCAGTCACATCAGGTTGTCCTCCCTGTGATGTTGGTGCAAGCCTAGGACTTGGAGCAGATGATGTAGCACTCCGGATCCCTTGCTAGGTTTCGGAAATCCACTAAATACGTTGCAGTGTTACGTGTAGGGACAAACCCTCCATGCCTCGGTTTTAAGGTGAAGTCAATTCATTTTGTAAACTTGACTTGGTCTAGTCCTTTTATATCCCCTATATTGTCTAGGGTAATATTCAATGTTGTGATGAGCCGAGTGACAATTAACACAAGGAGGGGATTACCTGCTTAGAGGCACAATGATGATGTATACAATAATCCCCAACAGCACACTATAAGTACTTAGTACGACTCCAAAGGTGAGCTATCTGGGACCAAGCACACAGGGTAGTTTGGGAGCAGGTAAACGTACGGCCATACTGCGTTGAAACACCGGTTCTCGTCAGATCACCAAAGTTAAGCAATGTTGGGCCCGGTTGCGTTCTGGATGGGAGACCGTCTAGAAATCGCAGTGGGTGCTGTATATACTGGAGAGTATTGGTAATATCGGACTAGCATGTGATAGGCATGGGTTCGAGGTTATCTGTACCATACTAATTGCATCCTTAGGCAAGATGCTTTACTCTCATTGCCTCGTCCTTCGGATGGGATGTAAAGCCGTTGGTCCCGTGTACTTAACAGTGCACTTTAAAGAACTTGGTACACTATTTGAAAAGAGTAGGGGTGCTGATCTGGTAGGCGCTGCACTGGTGGCTGCCGTGGGTCCGTAGAGGGCCTAATCCGAATCTCCTTAGTTTCCAGTTAAGCTTGAGGACTATTAAAGATAATTACCTTTACCTTACCTTAGGTACGATTTGCCTTTCCATTGCTGTACGTGTATGGATTAAACCTGGCTCCAGGAACTGATACCTAGCCTTTCTAATCTAGACCGCTCCTCTCATTGTAAGCAACTCACATGACCTTGTGCCATGCACCTAAAATCTCAAACTTTTTCGCCAATCTCAATTTGTATTTATCATGCCTAGAATCACCGATTCCAGGCCACAAAAAAATCAAATACAGTAGAAAGATCTTAAAATGTACCTAAGTGTTAATATATTACTCTATTGCAATTTAATTTCTGAATATGGAAACAGTAATTCATAGAATTTTTTAATTTCCTTACAGCCAAAAGAAAAGAAAAGTCGAAAATTTCCACAGAAATTAGTCCATCCTAACAGTCGTAAGGCTAATAAATTAGGAGCTAAGGTGCTTCGTAAACAGAGAATTAACAGGTTAGTTAATTACTTTCCAATGAAGTAGTTCATGTTTTGCAACCCATGTTCAACTGTGTAAGGGTGTGAGGAAACACATAAATGCATAACAAGAAGATAATAATAAATATATACTGGAGGAGATGCAAATAAGGCAAAACAGGTGTTTTACAAAGAAACAGGAACCAACAAAACAAAAAGAAGCATGTGTTTCCAACGAATTAGTATGAAACACACATTTGATAGTAATAACTTTGAATTGACGATTGAGACTGTTGGACATAGTTTTCAAAAAACAGTGACTGTTTTTATATTTTCAAAACACAAAGTTTTTAAAGTTAATTATGTTTTGTGTTAGAGAAATAAGTTCTAATAAATCTTAAAGCCTTTCCCACCAGAAATCTGTTGATTACTAAGCGGCTTGCTATTTATTTTCACAACTGTCCCCAAAGGATGTAATTCCAGATGATGTTAGATGTTGTGCATCTAGAGTAGTTGAATGATTAACCAATTCTGTCCCTAAGAGACTTGATTTCCAATTATCAGTTTGAAAGGCATTTTAAACAGAGTGTCTGATTTCCAATCTATGTTGATTCATTGTAAATTTATTTCCGTTACTTTTTTTAATTGATTGTACTGCTAATTAATACAGTGAGGCTATTGCCTATCTTAAGGCATTTTGATTCTTACGGTATCTGTACAGCCCAGCAAACTAAAAATATATTCAGCAACCTATTTTTCTTTGTACTTGATACAGCCTGCTTAGTATCCTAAATTAAAAATATTCTTGTCTTTGCATTCCCAAAAAACTTGTTAAAAATGTTAAAATGTTGTACTACTGTATTCACTTTTCTTTTAATAATGCAAGAGATTTAGAACACATTTTATTAAATTTAATTAACAATTCCTTTTTCAATTTAACATATTCTTAGAACACAGGAGGAGACAAATCTAAAACGAGGTACGCTTATAGAGAAGCTTCTATGGTTTCAGAATGAACTGGATCCTGACAAAGACATGTTTAGCAAAGAAGAAATGCATACAATTATTGAAAAGTTGGTATTTTATTTTATATATGATATATTATAATCAAAACAACACAATTTTGATAATTCAAGGGAAATATGGATGAGAAAAAAATCATAGAGATATAATGAATAAAATTGTCATGTGTATGAAATTATAATTTTAAATACTGTTACCTAATAGTCACTGTCTCAAAAGTTTTTTCTAAAGAATCCAGAGAGAGAAACGGATAACAATTTATATATGTGCCCTTTTTTCTTTTATTTATGTGCCCTTGATAAAGTGTTAAACACCAAAGAGATGAATACTTGCCATTTATGTATTAAAGAATATAATTCTGAGAAATAGTATTCTTGAAGTATTCATTCATGGCCAATTAATCCTAAAAGCCCCAGTTATCATAAATTGTCTGCTGAATGTATTCAAATCATTTATTTGCTTTTAACTCTATGGAATGGCAGGTATTTACATAGATTTGACGAGGAACTAGAACAAATTGACATTGTTAAAAGCTTGAAACATCGTAAAGGACGCCAACATGCTTCAAGAGAAGATGTAATACTAGCAACCATAGCAAGAGAAAAAGAAATATACCAATTGTCGGGGCTAGGTATATTATTCATGTTTTTTTATTTTTGTGACTATTTTTTAAATGATAATAAAAAATATGTAAAACTATTTGTGTTTTATTTTATTACATATCTTTAGTGCATGTTTTTGGGTTGTTCTGTAAATTAAGACAAATTACAATGCAATTTTTGAAAATTATTAGGAAATTAAACAAAAAATATTATACTGTATTTATAAATATTCAGCTCACAAACTACATTTATTATTATTAAATTCCATTGCATTGATTATATTACTGTATCATGTTGAGTTGCTGATTGTGAATCAGCAAAAGGGATCCTATAAAAAGCTTTCAAGGATTTACTATTAGTATTAATAATTTTGGAGGAATAACACTTGACTTAAATGTTGTTGATTGCGTTATCTGTTAAAATGTTATACTTTTCGGTGATTTCAGTAAATCTGTTATTACAAACAGTTTAAAATTAAAATTATTTTTCCTTTAATTCATCAGAAATAAGTTAATAATATTATGTACACTAAACTCAAAATTTCATACATATGCACATTATAACACATCAATACAGAATTTCAGTTGATATTATCTGCATTTTTGCTGGGTATGCTTGTCACCAGTCACTTCTTTGAGTTGATATGCATATGAAAGAAAATGGAAGCCTTGCAATCATGCCACAATAGTAATGATTTATTTTATATAATCTGTAGTACAGAATATAGCATGCTCTCATTTTGAACTTTGGTTTACTTTCTTCCCTTTTTTGGTATGTTGGATGTTGTCATGTTGTAAACATTTTGTCATGTTGTAAACATTGCTCATAAGGTTTGTTTACTGATTTCTTTTCCAATGGTTGTCTGACTTTCTGCTCCATATTTGTTAGAATACATTGGTTAAATCTCTTCTTTAGTCACAATATTATGCTCTCTTGTTTGTGGAGATACATTCCATAGCACCTCCATCATGCTTTCCCTCTTATTTCTATTTCTTCTTCATCCATGTTCATTCATTCAAAGCTGAATTGGATATTGATTTACACAACATGTTGAAACTGTCAATAATGTCATGTTATTCGTTCCTTATTCTCAAGTATTTGGTTTATGGTTGGTTATATCTTCAACTGCACTGATTATCCCTGCTGTATAAAAGTGGATAATTCTACTTTAATCAGCACTGTGTGTACTAAAGTAGAATCTAGCACATACTTGTGTCTTACTGGGTTGCTAATTTCTGTTATTAAGATAGAATGTTTAATTTAGAAACATTTTAGGACTGATAATAAAACTGCTAGATGCCTTCCTGCCTAATTTTGCAAACATTTTTACTTATAACTATATACCCTTGTAACAAATGTCCTCAACTATCCAACAACCAACAAATTAAAAACTGTGTTTTAACAAAATAAATTAACCAAAGAAATTTGACAAAAAGTACTTCTCTGAAGCGGTATGAAACTATTAATTGATTCACAATCAGATTTCATTCTTTATTATGTGGTGCTTAGCAGACTCATTCCAGAATTACAATTCACTGCAACATATTATTTTAATATGATTATTATTCCTTTAAAAATTGCTGTTGCTTGAAAATAAGGAAATAAGTGAAAAAAAAAAATCGAAATTTTAGTTAGATTTATCATAAAGAAATTAAGAAGTCATTACTCATTTTTTATATGTTACAAATATTATTATTTAATAACTTACTAATCATTTTAAACCTTAATTTTATTTCACCTTTGAACTTTGTTATTGTAAGAACATGAAAGTTAAGAAAGAAAATACTGTACTTTGATTTAAATGACTTGCTATAAATTGTCATTTTTATATTGCTTTTTTGCTATTATGAATACAACAAGAAATAAAAGGTTAAAAGATAATCAACAATATATAAATCAAAAAGCGCAATATCCTGTGTTTATGTCTGTTTTCCCCTCAAGACTTTACATTACCACCTGATAACACTGTTGAGGAAATAAAATGGTATGGGAATTAAGTTTACATCTTTGACTAGGATTAACCATAATAATTGTTTGTAAGGAGTGATCACCTACTGTTGGCTAATTATTCTGTTGTTAAAAAACATTTTACTTGTATGCTAGTATCATTGCAAATTACAAAATATTAATGTACAGTAATCTGTTCTGTGATTGATTTTTCGAATTTCTTGGTTTTTTTTTTCTTGATGGGAGGGAATTTTTATTTTATGGATATACCCAAACAAAGTGCTACACAGAACATGTTTTTTAAATTTTAAAGAAGAAAAAAAGGGTTTTTTGCTTCTTTTATTGACAATTTGAAATGATGCCAGTGACCACACATATCTATATCAATGTGTAAACCCCTAAATGTTGTTTTCAATACATTAATTCATCTTACTGCAGTTTCATAGTAAGAGTTAATTTATAATTTATATTTTGCATTAAATTTAAGAATCATTATTCCTCATAAATATTCTGATAGATGATTTTGTTTTATTGATTCAAGTAAAGTAAAATCGATGACTGTACCTGTAAAGTTTATATGACAATGTGTCTTTTTCATATGTAATTCTGTTATAAATCTCAACTCATATAACAGCATTACATTTCAGAACTTTACAGATTTTACAAAATTGTATTTATTATTTGTTTGGTGTTACTCAATAAAACATCAGCATTTTTAATACAAGATATTATTTAATATTTACAAAAATTATTTGTTTTATTTAGAAGTCCCAGATGTGTTGACTGTCCATGGATGTGAGGTTTTCAGAGCTTGGAATGGAGAGGCTAGATATCTTCAATCATTGAAACTTACAAAGATAATAGCCAAGAATATTGATACAAAGACAGAGATAGATAATAAAGAACAAGAAGAACAGATAAAATAAGTAATCAAGGTGATGATATATAGAAATATATAATAATTCTAATATAAATACATTTTACTGCATTTACTACTGTTGTACTGTACTTTGGGCCTAATAAAAATAAGAAATGTTATACTGGATAGATTTATGATCTGTTTATTGTTGTTTTAATTAGTTTATGAGGAGGACATTGTACATTCATTATAAATCTCTGTCTGCACTATCAAACTTTATTATTCCAAACTCCGGGTAAATTCATTTGGTTGTGGTGTACAAAAATTCGTACAAAAGGCAAGCACAAGCACAACAATCATAATAGGCCTAGATAGGCTAAGAAGGTAGCGATGCCATTTACGAAACCTCGACGGGTAACTGAAACTCATCTAGGCTAATACTGTTTTTTCACGTCTTGTAGAAGAGATGTTCCCTTAAATTAATCAAAATCATGCAAACGATCTAAAGCTAATTTTAATGCGTCTAAACATTACAGTACATATACAGTATCTCTCCAAAAATGTACTTCCGTCGCGATACGAGATCACATTCCATTCATCGCGGCGGAAGTACAAAATAGGCGGCGCTGTTGGATTTTTAAAGTAATGCTTCGTACACGAAAAAAAAAAACCAAACTACTGTATTAAACGACCGTTGCATGCCATGTGATCCACAATCAATTGACAGGAATTTATTTAGGCGTTATATACAGTAATGTCAATAGTAGCGGGTCACGTGAAACCATTGCATGCCGTAAGAATATTGAAATCGCAAGGAAGTGTAACTTTGAACCAAGCGGAGGAAATCAACTTAAAATGCAAATGCAATGAAAACTGAAACGAATTCGTATCAATAAAATGACCATCACAAGAACAGACTACATCAAACATGGTTAGACTTACAATGATGTGTCTATCTTGTTCACGCCCGAATTATCACCGCTATGTCGCACAAAATCATCTTCCTTTCGTTATAATTACTGGCTAGAATAATTGTGAATAAATTATATTATAAACTATCAATATTTAAAATTCGCATTGCTCTGCGTGGGAAGTGATATGTATTTTATTTAGTTGTGCGTAGGAGTTACTTAAAAATCAGTTGGACATGACATGTGTGAATAGTCAAACAACATCGAACGCTTATGTCAACTCGCATCGTAGAAGATAATTTGCGTTTAATCTGTACCCACTTGACCAACTTGCATAACTAGTATATGTAGGTCTATGATTATAACTAAATATATAAAACATATTTAACTTTATTTTAATTTAGACTTATTTACATAATAAAAATTATAGTTGTTGTTAGGGTAAGTATTGCATTACATCCATAGAGTTGAAGTTAAAGCGGGAAATGATAAGGAAAGAATGATGGATCAACTACCAGTACTGTGGTGTGCAACGCATATCTACACTGTATCAAGTACAGTACTTCTCCAGAAATTATTATTTGCACTTGTTAGATATTTTCAATTATATATTATAGGCCTACTATTAGTTCCTTGGTTACAATACAGATAATTAAAATATGTATATATGTATTATTTTAAAGGAAAAAATGGGTATGTTGTTAAATGTATGTATCTGATTTTAATTAGCACATAAATTATAGTTCTTGGTTTTCATTCATTCATTCATTCATTTATTCAGTCAAAATCAACATACAATACATGTTTACATAACAATGTTACAATACAGAAAGTTAAAACTTGAGACTCACAATTAAAAGGAGGAAAAAATGTTATAAACAATCTAAAACAATGCAAATGTCTAAAAAAATGGTTTAAAAAAGGTTTAAAATAGCATAAAAAACAGCATTAAAACGGAAACCGTTCAGAACCTTTTAGTTAAAAAGTCATTAAAAATACAAGTTATTAAAACAATAGAATATTAAAAAGCGTTCAGTTAAAAAGTAAGAAACAGAATAAAGTTATAGTTATATACAGATTAAGATACATATGTGTGTATGTATGTATATATATGTATATGTGTATTATGTATTATTATTATTATGTTAAAGAAAGAAAAAAAAAATATGTTATTAAATATATATCTCTGGCTAATTTGATTAACACAATTATATTTAGTTAGATTAGTTACATAATTGTGGAAAATACAGCATTTACTAAATTAATTATTTACTTTAAAAAAAATGGAATTAATAATTTATAGTTTTTAATATTGTTTGATCACTGTAAGTTACTTTATTTAAACGTTCATATTACTTTGATACAATTACTTTAAATTTAAGTGATTTTTTGTTATGGTTGTATTTTTTGAAATGAATAAAAAAAAAGAATAAATAAAAAAGTACGGTACTTCTCTTAATCGATTCTTTCATTTTCATCATATTCGTGACAATGCCTTTGCCTATTTTATGCTATGTACCCAACCGTGGGTATTTTTTATTTTCCATCAGTTCCATATCTCTTGATAACTTTTTTTTGTTTTTTTTTTTTTTTATTCAGTATACATATGCAAAAGAAAAACAAAACCGACACACCGGTGACATGAGGCAAAACAAAATAAATAAAATTCTTGCATGCATGCATGTCGTGGCAGATTATTATGAATTACTTTCGGGTCAGTGTCGCAAATAAAAGCACCTGTAAAGTAGACGGTGAATATGCTTTAGTGACGCACCCTCTCGCATTTTTGACAACCGGCCCGTTGAATAGAAACATCGAATATAACTGCAGTTTATTAACGAAATAACCAACAGTAGGCCAGCCAATCAAAAATGTTACGGATACGTTGTACTTATAATATTTGTTAAAATATGAAATACACTGAAAGATGGCTCAACATGACTCGAATACAAATAGCAGTCAACACTGTGTTTCACTGATTCAACAATGATTGTAATTTGAATTACTAATATTTCTTTACCTTACGACTTTGATTTTGTAGTCATATCAAGGGACCTCGTTTAGTTAAATATCGATTTGACTACGTTGAAACCCGTGTAATATAGAAGGTACGGTTAATATAAAATACTTCATGTATCCATTTGACTTTAGATCAGCTCAATATTTTCAAATGGCCGTTAGGAAGCATTACGAACTGCATTGCCGTAAGTGAAGATTTCGTTTGCATAACAATTCCATCGTAAATAACATTCCATGCCGTTTCAAACAAAACTACAATTAACATCAAGGTACAAAAATTAAGGTGTAATGACTAGTAACAGAATCGCCATCACTTTTCCCAGAAATTCAAATTATTACAGTGTTATTACGTTTCAATATAATGTACAAAGGCTGGATATCGTTTTTCAAAATAAAATGACAAAGGGAATTGTATATCGATGCATATGTTCGTGCATTAAATTTCGTTTAGAATTACATTCATTATGTGTATTGCACTTAATGCAAACAATAGATGTGTCAATACATTCACAATAGACATTCATAAAAAGAGCTGTTCAATTGTGTGCTTGTTAAACGATCTCAAAGCAATGATTTTTTTTTTGTCAAGACAATAATAGGTGCCAATTCTTTTTTTTTCAATTTGTTGAATTTTCACATAATTACTCACTTTGATGTGCGCTAAATAAAACACAAATCTAATGTAGAAAAGCTAATAATAAAACAGGAAATGGAAGAAAACTATTCATTCCGGGACTGAAGTATGGTATGCATTAGAATTATTAAGTTAATGATTATCTACGCAATAGCTTACAAAAGTTAGTATAATGTAATGTTTTTTTATATACGCAGAATGATCTTTTGCCTGCCATAACGAACTATGTAATGTTCATTAGTATTAGTCTACAGCTCACTATATCGGTCGGTCTGTCGGTCAGTAAACACAAACTCAAATTTGTGCACGCGATTGCAGTATATATGGCCTTGTTTATATTATAGCCTATGGGCTAGTTTTTTTAGTTGTTGATATGTATGTATGAAAACGGAATGCTTTTTTGCCAGTTTGAAGAAAAGGATTCAGAGAATATCGAAATGATCTTTTTTCAACCTTGCAATGTATTCGTGGGTCTACATCCTCTCCCTCCTGAGAGGAATAAATAAGTGCTCCATGCTTATAGCTATCAGCTACCGGTGTGGCCTACGCTTGCTTCCAGACATTCAAACTTAGCATAAACACAATGGTGAACACACTTTTGAAACGATGGCTTATGCTGACGACATCCGGCTATTTCCCGGTTAAAATGGTCAGAAACCGTGGAAAATCTTTATTAATTACATCACGGTAGAAACGCTACTTCAACATCTCCTCAGCATTAACACGCGATTGCAACATCTCTGAAATATGTGGGTACAAGGATACACTGACAATAGATTCTGTACATCCCTCTGTGCCATTACGGACATACTGTCCTGACACACTTTTCAATAGGCCTTCTGGCCAAATAAATTACGAAGAAGATTTATTTTCTTGTGTATTAGTATGGCTTGTAATATTTTTCTTGTATTTTTCTTTTTGTAACGAGTTATTGAAATTGATTTTGATTAAATTAATGAATGAATAAACGCACGTCCATATCAAGAACGCTTTGACTAACACGTGCTGTTAATATCATACTGTCTGACATTTAAATATTTGATTCTACTATGAATGGAAAATTACTGGACTAATTTTAATCAATTTTGGTCCTTATATCTGATGCCTTCTTATCTTCATTTAGAGGGTGTTCGCAAATTGAAAATGTGTCTCTTGTTTGATGATCATGTCTAAGCAAACCATGTTTTTGTCATCTGAAAGAATATGTAGATCCTGTAATTTAGGTCTCAGTCGCTGATTGATTCCACATGTCACCCTCTCTAAATTTAATTAGTTAAAAACTACGATATTTTACAGTTTTCAGAGTCCTCCATGTATGGGTATACTTACTAGAGGGAGTAGGAGCAGCAAGCGAACCCTCTTGTTTTTTTTAAATTAATGCTTGTGTTTTTTGTTACATGGCTTTATGTAACGACCAATATTTGAAAAGTCAATTAATTCATACATACAATATCTTTAGAAATAGTTTTTAATGATTACGCCTTGATATCGCATTAAAATGCACATACCAGTATATGAGCATCGGAGTCAAAATTAAACGGCATATAACCAAACTAATAATAATGAACATCAGTTTGTTTATTATCCATTCGACGTGATACAGTATATTGTATTATCCTAAGGGTATTATTACTTATATTAAAAAAAGATGAATTTGATTCTTAAGCAGATTACCTTTTTTAAAATACCATATGAATACAAATTGTCAGTGTTACTTACTAACGGAAGTGTGTAGGCTTAAATGAATGAACCAAATAATATTATTAAATCATTTTCTAAAATTCACAACGTTGTTGCTTGCATCGTCAAACCGATATAAATATCATTCAAAGTATTTAAAATTTTATATCTCATTTACATACTTATGAATAGACTGTAGTTATAATATTGTCTGCCTTTGGAATTATTGTTCATTCTTGATAATGATCAAATATTAAAGATCGACACGTTGAATCATGGCTTGCCTCTTGTAATTTGGAGTCAATTTTATACTTTTATATTTATTAATAATTATTAATTATTTTTTTTAGCAGTGTGTGGTTGTTAATTATATACTATTGGAATGTCAATTAACATAAACTACCATGTTCTGTTTTGAATCACCTTTGTATAGATTAGATGCTGCTTTACGACTCACTTACAGGTTGAATCATCCAGGTACGAGAACCTCTGACCGCAGTGAGACTAGCATGACTCAATCAGGCTTGCACATTCATACTCAGCTAAATCCAAGTATTGTATATATTTGATTGTATAATATCGGGTTTTAGCAATCTCATTGGTCGAGCAGCACAGCATCTCACTAATCAGTGTGTATGCAGTATCTGAAAATTTTTTCAGATCAGATCTAAGCAGGAATTGGCGTATGTCACGTCTTATGTTGCTGTTCGTTTATCAATACCTACTCTTGAATTTGGTATGATATTTATGTACGGTTTATTTAGGACGTAATATAATAAACAGACGGTGTCTGTTCACCATTGTAATCGTACTCTACACATCGTGATAGCGGCGTTATTGTTCATCTCTAAACCTTCTCGGAATCAATATTATTCCAATTGTATAGCTGTGAGTGATAGTAAGATTTTCGAATTAACTTTTAAGGACGAGAGTTGAATATCAATGTAACTGTTCATCTATTGTAAGTAGTCATCGTTGTTATTACATTTTTAATTATTTCATTATTATAACTAGTCATCTAATCTAATACGTCAGATAAATCTATAGATATACTTAGGATTGTCATCCCCGAATTTCATAAGAAACAAATGAGACAATATGCATTTTCGCTGCGAATGTGTGATGGATTCCCTAACTCTTGAATAGTGTGGAATTGTAGGTTCTATTTTAAGTGAATGAATATGTTTATATCTTGACCTGCATGAATTAATATTATTTATTTGGCAATACAGCATACCATTTCTACGAGTAGTAAGACCCAGCAGAAAAACTTAACAAAACTATACTGAACTCAAACACGAACACAAACTTTGTTGTAAGTCGACAGTGCTTCAAAGTGTCCTTAGTCGAGATAATAAAGGATTTCTTCGATATGGTTGGCTTTCAATGCTATTTGCGTTAGGCAAGTCAGATATGACATCTTCATTTTTTATTTGGATTTGTCGAGCCTACTAATACATTAACATTAAACTCTTTTAATTTTCTAAACGTATGGGAAGGCCATAGAATTGATTTGATTTTGTATTGTAGTTTTGTATGCCAAAAGCCAGGCTTTTTGTTTTTATGAACTAACGTGAAAATTAACATAACGTGTGATGTACATCAACATTCTTTCTGTATCAATTGTATGGTTGTATGTATAAAGGGTTATTATAGGTTATTTATGTTGCATTTGTTTGTTTACATGGTTGTTGGACAAAAGTAACAATATGGATATTTGTTAAATCTGTTCGTTTTAACAATTTGCTAATCGAGCTGTATTCTATATATGCCTACTATCAACGGAAATTTCTAATGAATTGTTTTTAATCGCGTGAAAACGCTACTCTACAGCTCACTATGTCGGTCGGTTGGTCGGTCGGTAAACGCTAACTCAATTTAGAACACGAGACTGCAGCCATGTATATGGCCTAATTTTTAATATCACAATTACTATTAAAGATAAGATTAACTTAAATTAAAAACTGAACATGCTAAATCAGCATATAGATTGGCAGATTTAGTGTTTGTATGACACCCCCGACTAGATACTCATAACATCATCGTTTATAAATCATTATCTATTTTCTCTATATTTAGTTGAAAATATATATCATATCCTAGTCTAGGGTCTAGACCGAGATTAGTAAAAGGATAAATAATTTGGAATAGGGTTTACTTGAGCTCACTATATTCAGACAAAAATCGGTGGACTTAACAGACATGTGGTCTAATTATATTATCATATCCATGTAAGGCATATAAAAATATAATACATGCCTATAGACGGTAAGGATGAGTGAAAGTGAGAATGAGAAAAGCTCGTCCAACCAAAATTCGATCCCAGAATCCTCTGCTTGATGTGAATAAGATAATGATGGAAATAACGACAAGAGTCACGTTCCATAAAACAATACTATAAACAATATACATCATTAATTAGATTATGTGTTTTGCAATTATTACAGTTTCAAGTCCCATGACATGGTATACAATCATACTTGATAAGTGTGGTGTGGTAAATATAACGGTATAGTACAATAATGCAGTAAACATCATCTAATTGTGGATTCAATTATCTGTTTAAAATTTATATTACGTTAATCAATTGCGTCGTAGGAAATATTCTCAGTGAAACCAGCTGTGGTTCTCAGCATTCATCTAGGGTATATTTTAGACATTAAAAATAGCAACATTGGCAGTATCCACTGTGTGCAATTTATTGATTTGTAAGTTTCAAACAATAAAACACAATTGTCCAGACTGTCTCATATTCCTTATTGACTCCATCGTGATATTTACAATACTGATTGGAGTATTGTTGGCGCACCTTGATGTAAACATTTTTTTTCTGGATAGAATATTTATTTTATGGGAAGACTTCCGTATTTTAATAAACTCAATGTAGTAAAACTACATTCATATTTCGGATTGACTGTAAGGGTTATACTATTCTGAAATTTATATCAAGGGGGTATATAAACTCCTAAAATAACTGTTATAATTTGTGTGATCTCAATGCAATTTCTCCAGATATTTTGGATAAACAAAGTAAATAAATAAAATAAAACATTCCGATATGTATTCAATTCAATTTAATTCAACTTAACATTTATTTCTTCCTTCAAGAAAATGAGGTAAACATAATAAATTCCAGTAAAATTTATAACAAGGCAATTGATGATAAAAAAAGTATACATTTATCAATAAGAGGAAGTAGGCAGTGCCAAAGAAGATAGAAATCTTGTGGCGGTCCAGCCTATTTACAGACACAGGTAAAGCGGATTAAAATTCAAGAAAAAAGGATTCAAAATACAGGACACATTCATGTATTCTGCTACTATATATATTGCGATAATGTAGAACAGAAAACATACTAATATCGGTCCGTTTATAATTTGTTTGGTAAGTGAAATAAATTAATGAGTAACGCCTGGCAGATGCCAATATCTTTTGGATTTTTAATAGCGCCCTCTATTGTTTGATGTATTTTCAAAACGTTATAGCCCCCTTTATAGTTTGAAAATAAATTTATTTAAAAAAAAAACCTCCCGCTATTCCATTTTAGAAAAATTGCATAAATTTAATCAACACTTAAAAAAATGTTTAGGCTACAACAGAAAAGAAAAACCATGGTAGTTGATAGGTAAAGTTGAATTGATATAAGCTAATAAATATCATAATATGGGTTTTACATGGTGATGGTTCACAATAATCTATTGTAGATTTTACCTTGACCTCTCCGTACTACTCTACACAGTGGCCCTTAGGAGAAATATCATTTTGAATCAAAATAAATTGACGTAATCTATAACGTTTAAACATAAAAAGTAATGCAAAAAAATATATAACACACGCCACGTAAGTAAAGTACTCAAACGTATTATATTCTCTTCTATTAAATATTACAAAATAATGTTGAAATTGGCAGAATAAAATGAAAATACAATTGTGACCTAGTTCATGTGCAAGATAAGATAAAATTTAAATATCACGTTTTTAAAAAAATAGATCCAATCTGTAGTGTACAAGAAAGAAATTAGCCCACTTCATACCAGGACGACGTAAGCCGCAACGACAAGACATCTAGACAACTGGTGAGATACCGTAGTCAGTTAGAATCTAGTGACAGCGACAGAATCAGCTATGAGAATTGGTTGGTATTTCAAAGATTCTGACTTCAAATGTTGTTCTTATTCATTTATAAAAGTTACATTTCTTACCTAGTTACAACAAAAACAGTTTGAAGATTAGGGAAATGGCGAGATAACGCCATGTTTGCCGGCACATTTGTGATTTGCAGTTACTGAGAAGAACATAAAGTGCTAAACGGATGTAGTGAATTTTCTCATAGGTAACATCAACCTTTGTTATCACAGCCAATAACCTGTATGTGAAAATATAATCATTAATTTACACAACTTCATTAATTAATATCAGTTGATGTGTCTTAGAGTAGGCTGACATTACAGACTATTAAAGCTTTGCCACTCTTACAGTGAAGGATCTGAAATCTTGTTTACAGAAACCCACAAAAATAAATCCGATAATTCTAAATTATACTGTAATATCACTATTTATAATCTTTACTTTTGTCAATGTCAGGACACAAAGGCCCTAAACGCTTTGAAAGTAATATTGATGCATCAATGATAAATTACTGACAGACAAGTCAGTCGCCTACACTCGTTGTATGACGAAATACATTGAGTGTCGCGCTCATTGATATCCGATTGATCGATGCTCTGTTGTCACCGATAACATCATTAACAATTCATATCTTAAATCTTCTCAACAGCCCGAACTCATAATTATTATTATTAATTATAACCATAATTTGTCGCCACTCCAACCTTTTTAAAAGCTGTTGAACCTTTCTTTTCTCGTTTAAAAGTTCATTTTAAAAATAATTAACATGTTTTAGTCTGCTATACTACAACGTGTATAAAGTGCAAGGATTTTTTATTTTAGTACGCCCTATCCCCACCCAAAAATGTAAAAAGAAATGGTGTTTGGGCTAATAGTTAATTTACAACATAGCTATACGCGTAGGCTACGTAATTAACATTGTCTAGTCAGATTACACTATGTTTATACAATATAATGTGTGAGGAGATGTGTATGTGGATTTAAGGCAAGTGGACCTAATGGATCATGCCAGAAAGTGTTTAAAAAAGTATATTCACTCTTTAAGGGCGTTTGGAGTTAATATACATTATCAAAAGGCTGAAAATAATGACAATACTGTTGGTAACAGTGCCTCGATCTAAATGGAGATACAAAATAAGCAAACAACTAAATCAAAACGATAGAGTGTTTTGATATATTTATATAAATATTATTATTTTAATTTAAGATAATAGTTATATTCCATTCATAAAACATCTTCTGTATCATATACATCTTATAAAAATATATTGCAAATTACCAATTTATTCGCACACCTCGAGTATGATTATTAAAAAGGAAATCATGCGTATTTTACCGTAAAATCTAATTAGATTCATCTAAATTAACATTTTTATTCTGACATCATCAGGAATAATCACATATATCTCTCCACGATTTTCGTTTATACATTATTTATTATAAATTTGTTAATTATATAAAATAGTTGGTTATACTTGGTGGTTTGAAATTACTCTGATGACCTATGACATATTCAACTCCAGAATAAGCTGATTGATTATGTTATCATTACTTGCTAGCTACGATCTTACTTATTAACTTTTTAACGTAATGGTTGCCTTATTTTTGTTAACATTCAACTTATGAATTATGCATTTAGCTGCTGGCTATATCGACGCTAGATTGATTATTGATGACTGATAGCCAAAGTAATGATGAAGCACAAGTAATATCATGTATACAAATATACACGTCGTACAATATTATACTATACATACTATACTAATGCAAAATGTTAGTACAGATAAACTTATAGTGTCAAATACGTAAACGACATTCGTTGTTAGTAATGATCAGTTCATGATGTCAGGATGTACCCCGAAGAGAAGCGGGTTTAAAATGCTGGTTAACAATACTTTACTTGGCTGTTACGATATTGCTTTACTATTTTAGTTCCGGGTTGCGTAAACTTTTTCGAAGGCTTTTATAAGAAAATCCGAGAGATTGCAAGTTAACTGATAGTACATAGCTTTCGGGTGTGGTACAGTTTCCCAATGCTTCCGTCCTCTTGAAGATAACTGCCTAAAGACGCGGCGCAAAAAAACACAATAAAGTTGATGGGTTTCGAACCAAGGGATCCAAAAAGCTGTAGGCCTAAACCCATTCAGACAAAGATCTGGCTTTCAGAAAACTGTTGATATTAAAAAAGAAATAATAGAAATTTGATTCCAGGATCTACCCTTTAAGTCATTTTCCATCGTAACGCCCTGATAAGTAGTCAACCAAGCATTACAAGCCAAGAAAATGTATTCTCCTCCTATAATATCTTTGGCATGACGTCGTTCATTGGAATTGTCTGAACTTGCTAATTGTATCAATTATGCAGTGTTATTTGTTTAAAGTTCTTGATAAAAAATTAATTAAGGCACATGCCAGTACAGTAGAATGTGTACAATTATGTAGTATTATGTGATGTTTAGAGTTGAAATAAAATACATTAAAGCAGTACTATGGCAAGCAATTCTAGAATATCAATATTGCTGGTTCTAAATTAAATGTTTTACAAAAAATGTCTTAGTTGCAATATAATCAGAGCAGCTGGTAGTTCAAGGAGGTATATAGATCGATTTCACACCAAAGAAAAGAATAATAACTTAAAATAATAAATATTAATTTTGTTCATAATTAAAAATCAATATTCACCTGCTCAAATAGGAATCTATAATTATAAGAAAACAGACCTTAATAATTGTATGTTATTGGACCAAACTCTTAAGCCTAGTAATTGTGGGATTTTGAGTGAATTATTTTGTTTGTAAGTAATTTAGGAAATAATAGTTTTAGAAAGCTATTTTCGCTACATTAGTTCAGTTCAATCTAGTTCAATTTGCACACTTCTTCTTCTTAAGAAGATTATTTATATATTCATAAAACTAATAATACCATAATCTACATTTATTTCGAATTTGTATTAATCGTGCCATGAATGTTTGGTTTCATTTTACTTACATAACATGGACTAAATATATCTTTTCTATTGTTGTTGAAGTAGAAGTCATCATTATAATTTACATGATTCAATCTGGTATTTATAGTGTATGTTCTCAAAAATGTATCAGAATTTCAATTTACATGTTATTATCAAATTTTCAGTAATCAAAAATTCGTTTTAGATAGGAATTAAAGTTATTTTCTTGCCTTAACTTCGTATAATGAGTATTCATTTTCGTGGATCTTCTTAAAAAATCCTGAATTCAATTACAACTTTAGTGGAAAAGTGAGTAATTTTTGTTGAAAGGGTTCATATTTTTAATTTTAGTAATCTTAAATAGAAATATTAAACCTTTAAATGTCACAATGATTAGGTCTTTGAAAGAATTGGTAGGCAATATTCGAGAATATTTAATTTTAATGGAGAAACAACAAGCAGGGCGACGTGCATGTCAAAAGATTAGTAGAATAATTGAATTTACTTTAAAAATTAAAAGGATAAATAGATCTATTTAAAGTATACTGTAATGCATTTCTCTTTATATGAATATTTTCCATATCCATGTATTGGAAGAAAAATACTTGTTATATCTTTACGCAAGTTTGTAATTGCATGCAATACCATTAAATGCGTGAGGACTGAATTGTATTTATTTTGTGACTTTTTATATTATTATGGTATGGTAATTACTTCAACTAAACTAAGAAGATAGACGTCAATATAATAAATATTACCAGACCAGAATAGATTTTGTTCAGACTAATAATCGTATTGAATGTGTAATATCTGTATCATGTAATTCATTTTATTGGTTTTCATGATGTTTATACACCGTTTATATAAACTAAATAATTTCCCGTACAATAGTATAGTTTGACTAACTTAATTTTTTTGAATATAATTACTTTTGTATACACATGTTTAATTTATGCACAGTGGGCAATCTGCTTGTCGGTTGTCGGGTCAGCTAAAGAGCTGTTAATCGGTTTGCAAGTCTGGTCTGTATAGATGAAAAACTTTCTGAGGTTTGTCGATCAATAGCGAATCTTACTCAAACTTAATCTTAGTTTAAATTCTGCGTATGTAATGTATAGCTATTGTATAGTGTTGTATATAAAATACAGGAACAGTATATCGTTATAATGTAAATATAATCATCTGTAATTGTTTGTAGCAGTTATCTTTGATTTGCATTATCTAGAAATATCCGTCAAAGTATCCGTTTCAATAGAGGCTTATTATTTTAAGTAACACAAGATAAATATAATTGCATACTGAAGTAATTACAAATGAGCTTTCGTCAATCAGCGATAAATAAAAGCGGATATGTAGAATTGATGAAGCTAGCTCGCGAAATCTTCATTTGATAAATAATGTCAAAATCAAATCAAATTGGTTATGATATCGAGATACAGTGCAGAAAAATCATTTAAAAACAAAATCGTCATATTGTAGATATTTACAAGATTGAGAAATCTATAGTGACCTGTTTGTAAGCTAATAATGACAATTCAAAGAAAAAGACCTAAATAATTAAAGCCAATGGTTTTATAACAAATATTTTAAGTCGTATCAAGTGAAGTGATCCAGTACAACCAGACTTCTTTGTATAATTGATCTGATAGAATCTCATTTATGCCTTGTGGCGAGTGGGATCTTGTCGAACTGTAAAGTTACATCCCTATTGGGATTTTTTTTATAGACGATGTCTCTCTTCCAAATATATTACGGACGTATCGTTTGCTTTACGTTTTTAAGTTATCTGAACATGGTTTTGATGCCTTGATGAGCTACCTCTTATTAGGTCAGTTCGAAATGTGTTCCGCTGGTGATTAGCATCGACCGACGATATCAAAGGCAAGGATTGAATTGTATTTAGGCATTACTTATTTTTCATTATAGTATTGACACGTGTTGCTTCTTTTCTTAGAATCTTTCTAGATAGGAAACAATCGTAACCATGCTCGTAGCTTCGTGGTTTTGTCTTCGTTGTTTACAGTTTGTTTTGAATTGCCACACGGTTGGTATCGTTAACATTCTACTGAAGATGTGTAGGCTTTCTGGGTCTATATAGTTGGAGTTGGAGTTAGAGTTTGACTATTATATTCGATTATCAAATCGGAGTAATAGCATTAAATTAAATAACATTAAAAACACAGATATTATAAACAATGTATATAAATTATGAGTATATTATGCATTATCAAGTTATGTGCATGCTCACGTGCACGTTCATAAACATAAATTATTTAGATTATGAATTATAAATATATACAATGTTTTACAGTATTACAAAAGATATATTTGACTATTCACTATAAAGTTCGATGTAATATTTAGTTTCCCCAAGATGGAATTTTCTCGTTACTTTGATTCTATTCTATTTAATTATATTGACGCTAACAGTCGAGTCAAATCCCATTGGTCTTTTATTCACAGTTTGCCTACTATTAACTTTTCATCTTATACGCATATACTTGTTAAATTCCATGCTAATTTGTACCGTTGCAGATTTCATTTCCTCGTTAAAAAGCAATCACGTCTACGAATGAAAGGGAACGTTCTCAGAGAAGATCGTAAAGTAAGAAAAAAAAAGTCGATTTATTGCTGTATATAACACAATTAAAGGTCGACGTCCGTCAGACTCAATGTGGTGCCGGTTATTCAAATCTGAAATGAAACATGGGTAGAATAATAGTATTGTAAAGTAGTAATGGTCTAGAAATAGTATTAGCCTACAGCAGAAAACCGTTTCTTTCGTTTAAGAAAATAAAAACATTGATAGGACAGTGACTCGGTCAATATGGCAATTTACACTATTTCACGTGTATCATAACAGTAATATAATCTAATTAAATAATGTCGGAACGAACGAACTTTATGTGTGAATCGTTTTATGTTAGTGGAGTTATGTATTGTAGGCCTACGGTACCATTGTTAGTCTGTATTGCTTACTAATGGTGGGAATGTCAGACTCTTTGTTTCTTTCAGCTCTACAAATTCTCTGTGAACTATCCAGGATGTCCATACATTCATCCTCTCCAATAGGAAACCAATTGATTGCAGTTTACAATGAACAAATTGATTTCAATCGTATAGATTAACATTAAAATTCATGTTGAAATGATTAAAGTCAGCTGGCACAAAAGATTAGAAGAAACGATTGCTAAGAAAACAACTGTAATAACAATTCAAGAATACCCTACCAACAATGGTAATCATTTTGAATTTATCGGGTTAAGGTTTGCAAGTTTTGTAATAGACTTTTTTCCAAGAAAAAAGATACCTTCTGTAAGATTAAGCAAATTCGGGGACAAAATTAACCACATTGACAAGTCTTTGGGGTATTCGCATTCCTAAGAATAAGATTTGTGAATAATCATGAATTTTGCCATCACAATATTTTGAAACAAAAGTAGGCATATGTGCTGGATAGTATTGGACGAAACTGAGGATTTTGGAATTCGTTGAAAAATAAAAAGGAAGCAATATTTTGGACATATCGCTAGACATCGGCGACTAGACATTTTGATGGGAGCTGAGACAAATAGTCACGAGGAATAGGAGATGGAAAGACGGAGTACGGTAGCACATCATCAAAGACTGGTTGTACAGCAGTTACATCACCCTTCTACGTATCTAGTTACATCACCCTTCTACGTGTCCAGTTACATCACCCTTCTACGTGTCCAGTTACATCACCCTTCTACGTGTCCAGTTACATCACCCTTCTACGTGTCCAGTTACATCACCCTTCTACGTGTCCAGTTACATCACCCTTCTACGTGTCCAGTTACATCACCCTTCTACGTGTCCAGTTACATCACCTTTCTACGTGTCCAGTTACATCACCTTTCTACGTGTCCAGTTACATCACCCTTCTACGTGTCCAGTTACATCACCCTTCTACGTGTCCAGTTACATCACCCTTCTACGTGTCCAGTTACATCACCCTTCTACGTGTCCAGTTACATCACCCTTCTACGTGTCCAGTTTTCTTCCAAATTTTAACACGATCTTGTTCATACATTTATTTTATATTTATTTATTTTCCGTAATTTTCATTTCATGTTTTATTACGTCATCATGTCAGAAAATTAGAATACAGGGTCCCGTAATTTTACCTATGCCGCACTGTATGACACATAACAGACACAAGTCGGCACTACGTATACAATTCGGCACTACATGTATTAACGTATGTGCATGTTGCGTTTGCGCAGGTTTTTTAAAATTCAAATGTTGGTAACATTATCTTCTATCACAAAAATCACCTATAATTTGTTTAAGTGACGTATTAAAATCTACTTATATTATTCAATGTTTACCATTCATTCGTTTCATTGTTAATGTATACACATTGACGTTGATGCAACAAACTCATAAGTTTATTCAAATGATACGGTATTAAAAAAATGTATGATTAATTAAAGAACAATATTGCTTCAATTTGCTGAATTGAGTAAGCGTAGTATTTGATCTGAATGATGGTGTATTTACTATACTTGACCACGCTTCAACGTCGTGCTGCTCTACCGAGTACCTTGTTATTTATGAAACCGTATTGCAAAATTATCATTATTTCAAATAGCCATGGTAAGAAATCGGTCGGATATATACGTACTGTAGGTAATTTGTATACTAAATTAGACTTAAATAACATCTGTCAGCTATTTTAGTCACCCGCTCCCACGTATCTCTAAAGGTATTTTATACGGTATAGTAATAAACACAGTATATTCATTCAAAAGGTTAATTCCATGCTTGCTATGCACGACCCTTCAATGGATAGCGCGACGAGAAATAGTGTGCAGTATCGTGTCTTCTGAAAGCACCATTTCCTTCCATATATGACTTAGCTCTCATGACACTACAGTCTAGGTAAGATTGTGATTGATGAGTGTAATCTCACACTTCCCTGACAATATTCAGTAGCCATTTGAAAAGGGGTTTTTGAAACTCTTTTCTACCAACCTGCTAAACATGATACGGTATGATAATCGGCTGATTATAATATCCTTATTAACAGACGTGTATATATCCCCTTTTTCGTCTGTCTTATACGATATTAGAGACAATGTGGAAATAAGGGCATGCCCCGATGTTTTAATATTATTTACATTTACCTAAATATAATCGAAAACATGATAATTGAAAAAAAAAAACAAGAAAATTAATCTTTAATTTATTCAAGCTTTGTCCCACTTTCAAACTAAATGATTTTTATAATGAAATAATACTGGTACGTTACAATTATGAACAATAGTCAATAATTTCTTAATCAATAATACTCCTCATAGTTGTCTAATCAATAATCCTCATAGTTTTCGAATCAATAATAATCCGCCTCAACAAGAAACCGAAAGTTTATTATTCGTTGATACAAACTGTAGTAATTCTAAGCCGATCTGGCCTAAAAAAATAGTATTATTAGAATAATAGCCTATAGTATTTCCTTTCCAGTTTTGAACTGAATTTAAATACACGAACCAAAGACTAAGACTGATCTTGATTGATCACTGACGGAAAAATCAAGTCTTGAATTCGAGTGACACAGTGAACAGTCAGAGAAGTTTCCTGTCAAATATTACGTATTAAATTCGTACATTTTCTACCTAAAGTATTTGGTTTCAAAATTACGAATTACAATTTCATGAAACATCACATGCATCCTGCAGCAGGGGCCTTCATACACATACATGTTTGGTCCAGGTAAAATAATACTGTGTAAGTTTAAACTGGAAAAACGTAGTTCCATATTTTACGTTAAAAATACGATGAATCCGATAGAAATGAACTACCGTATGGTTTTGAAATAATATTTTAATTTAAACGTTGTAACTGAAGTTAGCGAGACATTCATTCTTCACTACGTACATTAATGATAATATTTATAGGATTATAACACAGATAGGCCTAGCCACATTAAAAATACCTAATGACGTCATTTGTTAAATGAACTTCTTTATAAATATACCTCAATTACAGAAGAAGAGTTTCATATTGCAAGACTGAAAATTAGATTGCAATGCTGCAATTTTTTAATGGCCCATTTCAGTGAAATTATAATCTTATTAAATAAATTACCATTCAATGATTAACTCTGTTTGTTGTCCCCAGATGAACGTGTTATTTAATTTATATGGAAAATGTTCAACGCGCACCAACGTGACAACATTTAGTTAGTAATTGCCTTAATAAAAACAAGTAAGCAAGCCGGCGACAATAAATGCGCAGCCTCCTATTCGGGTTCTAGTTTTCTATCTATATGATATGTATGGTCTACTGCATTATGTTTACACTGTAAAAATAGTGTTTAGATCTTAAACATGTATTTTGTACCCACTTTTTCCACACATTTAGCCTTAAACATGTTTAGATGTGAAACATGTTTAGGTTCTAAACACATTCTAAACATGTAGTCTGTATCCAACTCAACACATCAGTGACGTATTGATTGTTAAACATGTGGAGCAATATGAAGACAAGTTTAGGTTTTAAACGTGTTTAATT
Organism: Antedon mediterranea; assembly: GCF_964355755.1. Taxonomy (NCBI): domain Eukaryota; kingdom Metazoa; phylum Echinodermata; class Crinoidea; order Comatulida; family Antedonidae; genus Antedon; species Antedon mediterranea. The sequence goes on from NC_092675.1 coordinate 24,743,385, forward strand.
TGCCATGTGTGGAGCTCATGTGTGGAGCTTTTTTCCGCCACAGTAAAATCGTATGCACGCAACGCTAAACACATACCTAAACATTTTGACTGCTAAACATGTGGAGTAATTGAACATAATATTGACATTAGTCAAGTGGAGGAAAACAACATGTAGCTATAAACACGTTTAGCTTTTAAACACGCTAAACATGTAACTCGTGTCTAAAAGCTAAACGTGTGGAAAAAGTGGGTACAAAATAGGTGTTTAAGATCTAAACACTATTTTTACAGTGTACATTTTAAATAAGTAACAATATTATTTTCTATAGCAAAGAACAAAATGTTTTCCCCACTGAGGAATTTGGAATTTGTTGAAAAACACAAAGCAAGCAATATTTCAGACATATCGCTAGGCATCGGCGACTAGAACAAGACATTTTGACGGGAGCTACATGAGGCAAATAACCACGAGGAAGATGAGATAGGAAGGACGTAGTACGGTAGCACAGCAAAGACTGGTTGTACAGCAGTTATATCACCCTTCTACGTGTCCAGTTTTCTTCCAAATTTTCAGTTTCATTACGGCATCATGAAAATCATCAGAAAATTAGAAAGAAAAGAAAAATGTTATCCCAACTTAAATTTTGATTTTCTTACCATGTTCCTTGTAACAGTTTCCACAGACTAAAATAATAGTCGATACCAATTACAAAAAAATATCTATTTTATTTATTTAAAAAATAAGTTATTTATAGCTCACGATAATCTCACTCTTAAATCTCGCATCTTTTAAACATGCATAATCAACAAAACGTGCTATCACTTGTCGACAATCTAGTTAATTGAAGGAACATGTTAACAATAATTTATCCAAATTTAAGACACGCATCATATTTTGTAGTCTGTAAACATTACCGCAATAGCAACAAATTGTCTTCATAGGCCTATATCATAAATGTACTAAACCTATTTTCATCATTGTAAAGCAGCATTCTGCCATGGTATGGGTATTGATGAACCAAATAAAGATTTACATGACACTGACACAATAACAAACCACCCTTTTATCAAAACGTACACAAATTGAAACTAACTGTGGAAATCATAATGCAGGAAGATGGAAAACGTTAATTTAAGTATGAGTAAGAATAGGTATGAACGTACTTTCCTGGATAGGAAAGAGTGTAGTATTTTCCTGGTTAGGTACTAGGTAAGAGTGTAGGCGTGGTTATTCACGCAGAATATTCTCCTTCTGGAATTTTATGAATACCTCTAAGCCTTGCTATATAGGCATTCTTCTTCTTCTTCTTCTTCTTCGGGATTTGTCAGTTTACAGCAGAATATCCCTTCCTCAAATCTCTCCATTTACTTCTCTCTTACTATTCTATTCTCAACCAGTTGGTAGATATGACGGAAATTACTATACTAATATGTGTACAGTAATACATGATGATTGGTCTTGAATGGTTCAACGAATACTAAACATTTCATATGTTTTATATCAGCTCAATCCTAAAGTAAATTTAGTTATTATACAATAGATTAACCGTAAACATTAAATGATTGTATGTATGTAAGTACTGTATGTATGTATGTATGTATGTTTTTCTTGCTGGCACTTGCCAGCTTTATACTATGACGTTCCTTCAAATTCCTTCACTTGCACTGATGAAGGGCTAGTGTTGCCCGAAAGCTCTGCTAACTTTTCTGGCTGTTTACTTTATCGTTTTGATTTAGCTTTTCGCTTTTAATTTTTGTATCTCCATTGAGATCCAGCCACTGATACCCACAGCATTGTCATTTGTTTCTGTAATTTGCCTTTGGATTTATATATATATATATATATATATATATATATATATATATATATATATATATATATATATATATATACATATATGTATATATACCACTGCAACCTTTTCTATATACTTACATACTAAGATGTTATGGTGTTATATTAATTTTATAAGTCTACATCACCGTGAGTTGATTATTTCATTAAGCCTTGAGTAGGCCTACTAGATTCTCCATTAATTTACTTGAATGCTGATATCATATTCAAGTATGAAGGCATTATATCAAAATACATTTTTTAATTTCTATATAAAACTTTGTCTTATAGGTTAAGTGGCTTTTATAGCAAATAAATATAAATATAAAGACAATTTTTTATGAATAATTGTCTTTTTCTAATAATTAAATATTACATGACGCGTTTGTTCATCTGACGTCTTGTCATAATTGATTTGTTTCACAGCAAATTATCTCCATCGATTCATCTCGATAGAATAATAACTAAGGTAGTAATTAGTCAATATCTAGTGGACTTTAACATACAAAAAAAATATTTACAAATAATTATCAATCGCCCAGTATTATCAGCACACAAGAAGCTTCATGCATGGATTTAGAATTTAAGTTACGTTCATAAGCTGTTGGGAGTGGCTTAATATTTACAATATTGTAAAAGATGACCAGAATCCGGGACGCATTATTTTTTTTCCTATTACATTAAGGCAGAAAATATAGAGGGCGTGCATATATCATGAATATTCATGATGCATGTCTGAGCTCATCCGCGACTATACAGCCCACTATGACGGTCGGTTGGTCGGTAAAGACTAATTTGCGCACGCGACTGCAGTCATGTAGGCTATATGGCCTTGTTATTGGACGAAAGGCTATTTCGAACACGTTTTCTATCGTTTTAAAAACTTTTTATAATGGTTTTTTACTTAATGCTTACGTTCATTCACAATTAGTATGCATAGTTTAAATTTATTTTAATGCTAATAGTGTAATACTATAGGCCTACAATACTATAACAATATGTTGTTTTCATGTGTTTCCACTAAGGAATAGCAAATGTCAATGCATTAAGGACAATTAATGAGATACTATATTAACATAAATGAAAATACGTTGAAAATCATGATTGCGCTTCTCCAGTTGAATCACTTCCTAAGGCCTGAGATTACCGAACCCAATGATAATGAATGATGCATAATTTACATCACAAATGTTTATTAAGTTAAACATCGTGTTGCTGTGGCCTTCTAGATGGGCTGCTGATGGCGACGTACTGCAACAAAAATATTTATTGCAAATATTCACCTTTTAAATCATTACATTGATGACTTCGACCTAATTCACGTTATCGTAGTACAACTTTATTTATTCAAAGCCTAATTTGGTACATTTTGAAATATATTATTGTATGCCACCACATATGATGTAGGCCTATGGTGTATTGAAAATAATATTTAAAGTGCGTATTATAAGACTTCGGTTATAAAAAAAATCGGGAATTAATTTTCGGTCGTATGCAAAACATTACATTAATAATAATAATAAATATAATAATAATAATAATAAGATTTTTATAGCGCACATACCACTCCAGAGTGCTCAAGGCGCATTTAAAAATAAAAAAGAAATAAATCATACAAATTCCTGACAAATAAAATGCAATTTCTTTGGAGGGTCCCCATTCCAGAGTGTGCTTTTGTTTGATATTTATTATAATTTTCTATTCAACTTAAATATATATTATCATTCTAAGCGTTTTCTGGAATTACGTTGGTCAAAACAGGAAAATAATACGTTTAAAAAGTCTTAAAATATTCGTTCAATACAGACAACTAATTTTTCATACAATAATCTAAAGTTTTATTTACAACTTTTTATATTTCCAAATCGTAAAATAAGAACATTACTAGACAAAATTAGGGCCTATATTTATATGGAAACACGATACCCTGTGTATTATGTTGTATGAACTCTGTTGGCAAAATCACATTTATCGTTTTAACGTATATAACGCATTGTAATAAATTCAAATTGGCCTATGCGTCAAGCATTCGTATACATTACACGTACGTGCTCGAAACAGATTAAGATTTTAGAAAATACACTAAACAGGTAGGCATATGCACATTCTATGGAACGCCGTTTACGCAACATTTCGATGATATGAATTTTATGACGCGATATGTGAATGAAATGCATCGATATGAATTGAATGGCGTGATATATGAATGAAATGTTTTGAATTGAATGCTTTGAATTGAATGTTTTGAATGAAATGTTTTGAATGAAATGTTTTGAATTGAATGTTTTGAATAAAATGTTTTGAATGAAATGTTTTGAATGAAATGTTTTGAATGAAATGTTTTGAATGAAATGTTTGAATTGAATTGAAAAGTCAAACTATTGGCGGCGTATGTCATTCCCGCTCGCGATTTTTTTTCAACCTCTTAATAGGCCTAAGCATGGGTACCCTCATCTCCTTTCAACGCTGTCATCAATATGAATCCTTTACAGAGACTTCCTAACAGACCTGAAACATTGAAATACATATTTCCGAACCCAGGTCTGTTAGGATTCTCTGTAAAGGCAGCGTGGAAGAAAGGAGATGAGGGTACCCAGGCTTAGGCCTAAGAGGTTGAGAAAATAATCGCGAGAATTGTCATTGAATTAATGTTCTTTGCCTGATGTGTTTATATATATATATATAGTGAAATATATAGGCTGCAGTCAAGATTTTAATCTTAAACAGATCTATTTTATTTTTACATTAATTACTAAATACTAATAAGATTTAACTTTTCAATTTTTCACGTCAGTGATGTAAAAATAGTATATACGCTAAACATTGTATAGTTATGGTAATACAAAAAGGTACAGTATATGATGGACATATAATTACTAGAGTTCCAAGAAGCTCTCACGTTATATATGATTAGTTTGAGAGTATTACGTCATGGCAAATGAGTAAAGATTTGACGTTCAGGTAAAAATGATGACGTACATTACGGTACATTACATGATGACAATTATAATTTTGTTAATTTACGTAATTAAACTTAGTTTCAAGTACGGTAACCTTATCAGTGTCATGTGTCAATTGATTTTTAATCTTGTTTAATGGAAAATTAGTGGTTTATCATCAATTGTTGTAATTTGTTTACGTTATATTTGCCGGTCAATATAACACGTTTTATAACACACCTAGATATATTCTTGTAATTGATTGGATGATAGTTGGTCACATGGAGTTTAATAGACGTCAAAGTGAAATGCAAACATGTTCTATTTTTTCATTATTTAAATCCACAGACAAAAAATATGTCTGCATATTGATTACGTCAATGTACCTATCTAATGTTCATTTATAACGCTTGTATTTTGGGGCTGGTCGCCCTTATATTCTGATTAAAATCTCTCATTGGAGAGAACCAAAAGATATTCTTGTTGCACAGTGAACAACTGGATCGTGCGACGCGGGCCGGGGATAGGCTGTTGACTGCGCGTTCGAAAATCAACCTGTTAAAAGGTACAACTTGACCAAGAACCATATTTTAACAACGTATTAAGGATGTACATATGATTTCAGAACAATCGCGAAATTTACGATATCGCCGCACGCGCTCGCCGTACAGCCGTCGCCGTAAATTGCTGTGACGTCACAAGTACATGGCAAACGCTACCTCATGAGTTTCACTGTTGTTAACATACAAGAGATAGGTACCGTCACTCCAATTGTTAATTTGACCTGTATTAGGCTTAAATTTGGTTCTCGGTCAAGTTGCCCTTTAAACATTAATTATGTATATTGGCCGGTAAAATTATTGTATGTATTACAAAGGCTATGTAATATCAGTAAAGATCGTATGAGTATAAAAACACAACTAGCTATATGATTGTTGTCACCGTAATGTGTAATCGCTCTCACCAGCATTTGATATTCAATATACAAAGCGGCCGAGTAATTTGAACAAAGTTTAGTTTAAAACAATACAGATGTGTTGAATGAAATATATTGTTTGAATGTTTGCATGGCGAAATCAAATGTTGATATAAGTTTGCGGTACACCACGTATATTAGTTCTGACTGTTGAGTTTCTCGACGTTTCGATTAATATGCTTTGATCGTCCTCACTCCTGAACTTTTCAGAACTAATATACGTGGTGTACCGCAAACTTATATCAACATTAAATGAAATAATTACTGTTCTGTGTATTATTGCATCTAGAATTCTTCTAGTTGATAATTAATCAAATTAAGATTATTCGTCCTCAAAAAATTTGTATTTGCACAATCTGTTGTTCCGATACAGTACAGTATAGTGATTAGTTATCTTATCAATTTAGAACATTGATGATAACATAAGAACAAAATAGAATTCGGACACGAACTATCAATTTTCAAATTCTAATCCGAAATTAACAGAATTCAAACACACGTGCTGACAACATGGCACTTTGCAAGGAAGTAACATTGATGTAGGTTAATGGTTCAGAAACAATACTATAGTGGACAAACCTGAGACAAAAATTAAGATGTGAATTCGTGCAGATTACATGTGATAACTAGAGCAATCAGATGGTCAAGCCACATTATATGAAATTGATGCAACCATGCGCAATACCACGTGATTGCATTTGAGAAAGTAGCTTATACATAACGTAGGCCTACGCAATTTACTTACTTAACTTGTATATAGTGCGTTTACGTAAGTGGTGCAATATTTCTTCTAGTTTCTACTACTTGTGACTAAAGTAAACTATGTTTAATTTTCTCAAGTAGGTCTAAGGCCTTAAGTCATTTGGGTAGGCAATTTTCTGTTCTACTTCAGGTAATCCAACATTAATTCCTTGTCAGTGAAATTGTGGTGGTTTCCTTTCTTTGTTTATTATTATTATTATTATATCTTAATCAACCAATATTTAAATTATTGATGTTAAGAATATTGAATTAAATATAGAATAAGTTTAAATGTAACAGTAATGCATGTTTCTCATAGGCCCATTCTATCTTAATAATAAATAGGCCTACAAGCAATATATATATATATATATATATATATATATATATATATATATATATATATATATATATATATATATATATATATATATATATATATATATATATATATATATATATATATATATATAAATGTTCGGTTCAATGTAACCGTCTAAAAAGTGCTCAATACGGTAAAGTAGAGCTAAAATATAGGTTAAGTCTGGAAAAGAAATTGTGGTGGTTTCCTTTCTTTGTTTATTATTATTATTATTATATCTTAATCAACCAATATTTAAATTATTGATGTTAAGAATATTGAATTAAATATAGAATAAGTTTAAATGTAACAGTAATGCATGTTTCTCATAGGCCCATTCTATCTTAATAATAAATAGGCCTACAAGCAATATATATATATATATATATATATATATATATATATATATATATATATATATATATATATATATATATATATATATATATATATATATATATATATATATATGTTCGGTTCAATGTAACCGTCTAAAAAGTGCTCAATACGGTAAAGTAGAGCTAAAATATAGGTTAAGTCTGGAAAAGAAGTAAAAACTACAGTTTGGTCTCTACAGGCTTGTTTCGTGAGTCGTGCAACTCACTCATCAGGAGACTATAATGAGAAGAATCAATTACAACGTTGCTTATAAGAACATTTACTTGTAGAATTAGCATTTACAGGTGATATGTTTTGGAATGTCAGCTGTTATGTAACAATGCTTTCTTTCTGTGCCGGCAGGCGGACACAAGTTCGTTACGTTTGTTTAATGTCGATAATTCAGGGTGGCGGATGATAAATAATTTCTCTTTGAGGCAGAGGTTGCATTTTTTGTTTGCGCTACTATATGCTTTAGTAGATGCCAAGATGCGCCATGAGATTGAATAGTCTGTGTTGTTGTCCTTGAGTGTCCAAATATGTTTACTGAGTTCGGTTGAGTTTCTAGAACGTGTATTACGGAATGATGAGGTATGATTTCTGTATCGTGTTTTAAAATCATTTTCAGTGAGTCCGATATAAGTTTCTGAGGTGGATTTGTCTTTGCGTGTAACTGTGGCTTGGTATATTACAGATGATTGTAAGCAATTTCCGTTTAGCGGGCATGTGTTTTTCTGTCGGCAGTTGCATGTTTTGTTTTCTTGCGTGTTTTCCACGGATGTTGTTTCGGGCTGGTTGAGTATTCTCTTGTTGTGACTGTCTATTATCTGTTTCATATTGTTCATACAACTGTAGCTAATCTTGATGGTGTTTCGGTTGAAGATTTTTCTTAGTTTGTTATCTTTTGGAAAATGCTTGTCTACTCGGGATAGGAATTTCTGTCCAATGTTTGTGCTGACGTTTTTGCTGAACGGTGGGTTGTACCACAGAATGTCGTTTCGTTGTCTGTTTTTTCGTCTTGTCTGGGTTACCGGCTCGTATTTTAGTGTGTACTGGTATCCACTGTCGTTGAGAGTTTTCTGGTATACAGGGCCGGCTTGGTTGAATGAATTCTTGTCGGATGACAAGGACGAGAGTCGTTTGTTTATTCCGGCGGGTATATTCTTTAGGATGGTCGGTGGGTGGTTACTTTGTTGATGGATATACTGTAACGTGGCGTTTGGTTTGGTGTAGGGCTGGTATGTGTTCTTCGCTAGGTTGAGTGTGACGTCTAAGAAGTTGATGACTTGTTTGTTTGCTTATATGGTATATATTATATATATATATTTATATATATATATATATCCAATCTGCAGACAGTACTGTTTCGATCTTATTAGATCTCGTCAGTGCAGCTTAGGTTTCGAAATGAAATGTACCGCAGAACTGGCACAATATAGGCTTGCACTGATGAAGGGCTATTGTTGCCCGAAAGCTCTGCTAACTTTTCTGGCTGTTTTACTTCTCGTTTTGATTTAGCTTTTCGCTTTTATTTTGTATCTTCATTGAGATCCAGCCACTGATACCCACAGCATTGTCATTTTTTCAGTAATTTGCCTTTGGATTTATATATAGGAAAATTTATATATATATAAGTATATATATATATTGTCCAAAAAATGACAAGTATTATGTAAAAAAAAATTGAATATACAGTAAAGAGATAGAGTAGGCCTAATTGAAAACAAGGCAGAAAGCAATGATGATAACAGACAATAGGTGATAAGTCTCACCCATATACAAGACAAGGAACGAAATATGATTAAACGTATTTCCATTCAGAATCAATGTTTCTCTTGTTTGCCTGTATGTGTATGACTATTATTTCCATGAATGTCTCAGTATACAAGCTGAACAGACAGACAAAGCAGAAATATAACTCATATAAGAGCCTACTAAATTGCGCTATGTTGGCCGAATTATTTTCAAAGAACTTTTAAAGGTCTGGCGAAGTAAGAGGAAATGACGAACGATCAATCATGGCTAATTTAACATGATGCATACGTTTGCACTCATTTATTTAATGATGAAAACCTGTCTCATAAGGTGCATGCATTTATATTTGTTTATATTGCATAGCATTATTTAAACACCATGTCGTCAAAATGACATCATTATGACTTCCGTTTCGAGAATCGTAAACGTTTTAAATTTTCGAAGAAAATTATGCAGACTGAGCGGGAGACTGAGTAACTTTTGTGTAATTTTCGTGTTCGCGTAATGAGACATGAAATCCAGTGAAATCTGGAGGATGAGTAACTTTCGCGAGCAACTCGCGTCTGCGTTAAAAGTTTGTAATTGTTCAAAACTGTAGGCCATTTCAACATCTTCAAAAGTAGCGAAGAGGTACATCTCTCGATCTCTTGAATTAGGCCTACCTCCTTTGTAATATTATGACTTTTAACTGTAGTATTATTCTCTGGGCCAAATATCTAAATTAGTAATTGTTTGCCTTTAAACGGTCATTTTTCGGCAAGTTAATTCTAAGTAGGTTAGGCTGCAGAGAGGCCGAACACACCAGCAGGTAAGTTCCACTAATATTTGGCTATATAATATAAAAAATATACTGTAGCCTTTTATATCGGTGAAATATAACATTTGACATTCCCTTGGAAATTATATTTTTCTCTCGGGATTATATTTTCCCTCAGCTTCGCTTAAAAAAAAATATAGCCTTTTCTTTCGGAAATCAAAAGTTAATTCACCTCTAAGCAGGCAATATGTTGTATAATAATATTGAAATCTCAATTTCACGTAATATAATTTTTTTTTGAAAGAATCAATTCAAACAAAATATCTGGAATATCTTTGATCTTTGTTTGAATATTCATGTAATCAGCATAAAGTAGCGATAAAGTGGAATGTTAAATATGAATTATTAAAATGTATTATTTTGTAATAAAAAACGAGCATTTATTTTATTTTGTGATAAAAAATTATACAAAATACTGTTTAAATGCGACAAAAACAATAGTATCCATGGGTATGTTATCTGGATCATGATACTATTTATCACCATTTCAACAATTATAAAATTGCCTAATTACTAACTGCGGTTATAATATCATACAGCAGGTATAGTTATTTCTCATGTGAATATCTTCAGCTGTTATTTAATCTAATCAGTATTAAGTGAAATATCTTGGTAATTAGTATTTGCCAAATAGAAGATAGTATGAGTGTTTACTTCCAATATCATACAACATACAAGCATGATCTCAACAGTATTTTATTTCAGCTGTTTTTGCAACTTCAATACTATTAACTATAGTATCATTATGTGTCTACTTTAAGGGCTCAAAGTAACTTTAAGTCCACTAATCATATGTAATAACTTAATTCTTCATTAATATTGGTCGCTCAGGTAAACGAGATTCCAGTTTTTACATTGGTTGTTCAGGTTTCCAAAATGTACTATTGTGGTTGTATACGGGCAATCCACTCGTTGTAGATGCGGAATTGCTAATTAAGACGAATAATCTAATCCATATAGTTAATGGAAAACTATATGCGTATAGACAAAAAGCTTTCAGATTTAAGTAAAGCATGATAGTTACCTGTCAGAATATATATAAACAATTTCCGTTGTGCTGTGATGAATTGTGTTCAGAGGGAGATATCTATCGGAAAAACAAAATACACGCCCATGATTTAAATATATCCTATATCGTTGGCTATAGTCACCAAAATGGTGTTTAACATTATTATTTTGTGATTGTTTTACTACGTGGATTTAGACCAAATTTTAAACGGACACATTACATCTTATTGAATTGGGCTGATAGTAACTACATGAAAAAAGCTATACCCAGTTTGAATCATTACATGTGTTTAAGCAAAGATTAGTGCCGCTACACTCTATTTAACACTGCTCCCGCTAGGAAATCTAACGGCTAAGGGGAAAAGTTAAACAATATTTAATACTATTTAATAAGCACATTACTAGACTAGATTAAACTTACTTTGACTAGATTAGGCAATTTAAGTCCTGTTTTATTGATTTTTAAAATAGTAACAATTGTTACTATTTTACTCGTATTAGTTTAAATTATTTTGAATAAATATTGTGTATTCCGATCTGATTATAATTATTGTGTGTAATTATTGTAGGACAATATATTATTAGAGATATATTAGCAATATGATTTGTTTTTAATTTGTAAACTTTCCATTTGTTCGGACTGTTCACCTGAATGGCGTCCAAGTTATTTACATTGAACCAAACATAAGGTGTCTAAGTAGTTTAATGGTAATGGATGTATACATCAAGCATGATTCCGGGTTCGAATTTCGGTTGGAGCAGCTTTTTCTAACTTTCACGGATATTCTTCACCGTCTAGTTTTCTTAGATAATGTCTAAAGGTAATCGTATGTTGCAATCATTAGCATTCAATTATAATGGATTCTCTATATGTTGATAAACATCAATTACTTGAAAGCTTTTTGCCTCGAATATTCTTAATTGTGCTTTATAAAGCCGCCTTCAACGTTTTCGCATAATACGTTACGAACACTTAATTGTGTATACTGTCACTACCTATACTGTGTCATTATCATTTTTACGTTTCTACATTTATAGAAAATCACGTTTTTTGTTGAAAATAGGCTTAAAAACGTGATTAGGATGTTGGACATTTGATGATATTCTTCCATTCGACAAGTGTTATTGGTTCGAAACAACTGGAAACACCGTTTCTATTTTATAGATGTCTGTAATGAAATAGATTACGTTTACAGTAAAACAAACCATCACTTCAGTTTACAATAGGCCTCCTACTGCTCGTCGAGCGAGTTTTTGGAAACTTATTTACAATAATGATTCCATTCCCTGATAAAATACAATATCTATTCACCATCTAACCCTTAAGCCTTTTGTAAATTCCAGACATTAGTGGGAGTGTGTAAACATCAATTAATATGTATGCGAAGCATAATTATATTTAATTTAAAAGTAGAGTTGTAGTGATGATGTCATGTCACTGTTGCTAGAATTGCTAGAATCAAGATTCATTAATCCGTTTAATGGGTTTGTGGTGTGATAGTCGGCTTCTTTGAGAACTAAAGCACGTAAGACTTAATGCTTTAAGCATCGATAATAATGATTGTATTGTTTTCTTCATCAACATCAAATTGGTTATAAGAACTGAGATTTACACCACAAAACAAGCTGAATATTAAAGTGTGACGCCATATTTCAATAAGTTTCCACAGACAAAATTGGTTTCAGCAGTGCAGAAAATCATTTCGTTATTACAAAACCTTGTTTATAATCACAGCAAATATTAAAAGGTAAGGAGGTCGCTACTAAAATTTATCATATAGCAAAACTCACGTAGGCCTACTCCAGGCAATGAATACAGGCCATCATGATAGGACACTCCTTTCAATTTCTCTTTCTGGCAACACTTTTGTGGAAATAGGATGTCTAGAAAACTAAGACTTAAAATATTTTTGTTTTCTATATCTAGAAAATCAAGATATCTTAGGTCTTAGTCACTCGTGGAAATAACCGTCTCGGATCAATTTGTTTACGTGCACACATTTGGAAAAAAAAATTATTTTACGATGATACTGTTCTTAACCAGCAATAGCAATTTACTGGTGTAAGGGTAATATCGGACTAGCATGTGATAGACATGGGTTTGAGGTTATCTGTACCATACTAATTGCATCCTTAGGCAAGATGCTTTACGCTCATTGCCTCGTCGGATGGGATGTAAAGCCGTTGGTCCCGTGTACTTAACAGTGCACGTTAAAGAACTTGGTACACTATTCGAAAAGAGTAGGGATCGTCTCCCGGTGTTCTGATCTGGTAGGCGCTGCACTTCTGGCTGCCGTGGGTCCGTGGAGGGCGTAATCCGAATTTCCTCAGTTTTCCAATTAAACTTGAGGACCAGTAATAATACATTTAACACATTTAACATTTAACACATTTTAAAATATCAAAAACTGATAGTGGACAGTACTGTATCACAACCAGACTTTGTTTGTGGAATGGGCTACCTGTAGATATTAAACTTAATGTCTTTATGTTAATGGCCACTATAAAGCCTAATTTATATTGATAATTCAATTCAAAATAACATTTAGTTACTTCTTTTTTAAGATTAAAGCAATAATGGAATAAGAAATAACATATACAAATAAAAATAACTGTGGGGTGGGGAGGTGGGTTCGGAGGGAAAAGGCAGGATCTCAGAAAGATACAGGATCTTGAGTCGGGTTATATATATTCATGTTTTGTTTGTAGGCTTATACTTTGAGTGTTATATGTTATGTCTTATAGTAACAGTTGTTCTCGTTTGCCTCTTCTTGGTACACTCAACAAAGTGTTTTCCATCAGGGAGGTATAAATACCTCCCATGTTGCTGAAATATAAAATAATAAAATAGTTAGAGCTTTGTCTGCTGTTTACATAAATAATATAGATTCACAGCATGGCGTTAATTATAATATGTTTGTCAATATTCAATTTCCCATAATGTAATTTACATTATTAAGGGACTGTCTTCTAGACTTCGTAATGATAATCATCATAATCGTGTTTTGTAACATGCTACTTAATATTATGCTTCTTTTGATTTAGCAATTAGATTGAAAAGGTGTGATGAGTAATTCATATTTTTTAATATGTATATGATTTTCTTACAACATGCTTCTTCGCTTACGCGGTGTAGCAAAAAAACCCAGATATCAATTGCATGTAGGACAACGCTCCCGGTGATTTAGTTTCGTTTAGTTTAGTGAGTTGTGAGAAGTATTTTTGTTGTTCAAAACATTATCTATTAGTCAGTCATCTTCTTCCTACTAACAATTTACTGTCATAGATATGTTCTTTAATTAGCTTACGTTGTCATATAATAGTGTACTGTATACGTATGTAGAAATTCACCGAATTATTATTAGTGTCTCTAAAAATACAAAGCCATCGGGATTGAAATTAAATCACGACAATGTATTTGGAGAAATCACAATCCGTAAACAATAACCCACAATCCGTGTCAAACTCATTACCATTTTTTTTACTGTACAGGAGAGGGCGTAGTTACACAAACAGAAGTGGTTTTGGGAAGAGAACTTGTAGTTTCATATAATTTAAACAAGGAGTTATCCGCCAAGGTGTGGATTACTAAAAATGTATGTTTATTAAAAGAATGACTTTATATCCGAGTCAGAAATATAGTGATACACGATAAGAAAACAGTACAAGATTTATATTCTATTGTACAGAATATCAAGAATAGTATAATTGTTAGGCTTTAAGAGGTTGATTCGGTAGTTTAAATATTGTAAGTTTGCAATTGTATGATAAATATGTTTATATCTGAAAATGGTATTGTCAGCAGGATTGCCGTGTACAGAAACAACACATGTCTTGCAAACGAGTGTAAGTCAAATTAATTATGGGAGCATCATCATTTAGGTCATCCATTACCGTACCAAACATTATAATATGGCTATAGTATGTTGGTTGAAAACGTTTCGTATATTATGTTTTACAGTTTCATTTAGTCAGTCAGTATAATAATTATATTGTCTTTGTTGAATATGCCATTTTAATTTCACATAACAGTTATTTACTTTGACCAAAATTTGGATGAAAAAAAACTGTAATTTAAAGCAAAAATAATAAAATTGACTGGCTGTCAGTGTGTTTTTGGCATTTGTTAATTTTTTTCTAAAGAAGTGAATATCTTTATTAAAACAGTGAAATAACCTATTCAACGTCATTTTTTGTTATCAATCTTCATTGTTCATGTTTTTTGGGGAAAATACATCTTTAAATCAATCTCTACATGTTATGTACCCTTTGAATAGCCCGTACAAATGAAGGTTATTATGTCTTCTCAGTAGATAAAGTTACTCAAAATCCGTTTCTGCAATAACCATAACTAAGTCTCAACATGTCACCATTTCATCATTGTAATGGTAATTACATTCCATTAGCAGATTAGAATCATCACACATCTTCAGTTTTCTTTTCAGATATTACGATCTTAATTACACTGTTTGATACTAGACTAATAACCTTAATCTTTATTGCAACATGTATCTTATTCGATGACGATTATATTCATTGTATAGTTAGTTAAAGGTACAATTAATCTCTCTAATCATGTAGGTTCTATCTGCATGGCATAGATAAACAATCCAACATCATTATGAATACTATATTTAACTAAACGTATTCTGTATGGTTTAAATGCGATTTATCCATGAACTGATTTGTAATTCCTGAATCATTTCAGGCAAAAACAGCAGTATAAGAGTTTTTACGATTTCCTAATAAATATTCTCAATACAAAATAAAACAAATAACTTAAATCCTGTTGAATAATACTTTAAATTCTATAAACATACAATTGCAGTTTTGAATGCACTGAAGACTTACTTCAGTAATAAAATGTAATCTCCTACATTAAATGATGCATATTTTACTTGAAATAAAGTTTTATTCAAGACAAAGATAAAAATTAACAAATAAAATAATAAAGGAAAAACGATTGTAATTAGCTACCAGAAAATCATAAACCACTGTCGCCAAAATAGGTAGAAAAAAAGTAGAAAAACAAATAGTAATACGTACTTAAAATGTTTGTATTAAATCTGGTATTTCAGAGAGTATAACCATTTCTGATTGCCAAATGTGGTTGTTGTATGATGCCTAAAAAGTAAGAAAAGAATGTTGCGTGTTAATATTCTTACGAAATTCTTTATCTAAAAAACCTTTTCCGAATTGAAATAGCACTTTGTAGGCAGTAAAAAAGAAACTTAGGTCATCAAAGTAAAAGTGGGCAGTTGGAACGCATTCTATATTTCTAACAACACAATGTCATAAAGCATTGGACTATAAGTAACGACGAATTATACAGAAATAATAAATATACCTGACAACCTGCGATACCGCTGATTGCAAGCAAAAGAAATTTGCCTGTTATGTCAAATGCATTTGTGTTCGTATTGAAGACGTTTGAGTCACATTTTCCCCTTGAGAATGATGGTAATGTAGAAGAGATTATAATATAAGCAGACAGTAAATCAACGATCAAAAACAATTCCAACACAGAATACTTCTGTTTACGTGATCTGAAGATGAACGATTTCTTTCTTTAGATTTTGGACAACGTTATAATAACATACTGTTACAAAACCAATAGATACACTTATTATCTGCAAATACCATGATTATCATCAGGATGATCATATAAAGACACTTCACTCTCATTTATGGAGTTTGTTTTATCCAATAGGTCTAGTACTTAAATAATGATAATACAAAGAGCTTTAAAATCACTCCAACGTGTGCTATAAGGTATATTCTGTCCTCATGGTAATACTTGAATGCCATATTATTTGAATAAAAACGCAGATTAATGGCACACAATATTGGCTTCATGTATTACACATTCTAGGAAATAATGATAGAAGAGAAGCAAACATTTAAACGTCTTTAGTTTTATTGACTTTTCTAGTTGTGTTTTAACATGGCTGTCATGAAATCAACTTCACAGTATATGAAACAAAGACAACATATAGGTTTACCAAAACTAAATGTCAATGCAATAAAATAATATAATGTATGAGAACACGAAGAACACATATACTTTCGCTAGAATGAATAGAATGACGTCTTCACAATATTAACATTAACGAGATTGTATGAGGTTGAGTGTTATTCAATTGGTGCGAACATAGTCGTCTGGTGATTTGTCTTCTTTCGCACCGTTGGGCAGCAAATGAAATACCACCAACGGCGCTGTTTTAAAGCTGTATTTTCAAAAAATAGTTAATACAGAATTGTTACTGCGTAAACTGATTACTAGTATTATAGTGCACCTAATATGAAGTACACGTTTTAAATAAACACTGTACGGGAATTACAGTCATGTTGTAACTTATAAAGAGTTAATACATGTCAAGTGATTAAAACAGCCAATTGAACTATACAGATATCCTGCAGATATTCTTGTAGCGTCATTCTAGCTTGTTTGTTTGCTTCCCTTTTGCTTATTCTAAAACATGTTAAGTGAGCGTTGACAAGTAAAATTACTGATGAAATGTGAGATGAACTGTTCTTTCCAATTATAGGGTTGCGAATTTTGTAGGATTTAGGAGTAACTTCATATCCCTGGTTTCATAAACCAATGGACTCCAAGCAAAATTTACGATCAAAAACGTTTTTGTTTATCAGTCAATGCTAGATGTTTATAAATATAACGACAGGTTTTTCTTTATTAAATCATTGAATTGCGTGAATCCTCCTTATAAGTTCTTTGACGTTGTTGTATACACTTGTCGTTAGTAGGCCCATAGTTTACGACTAAAAGCTACAGAATGATATTACTTGTATCTCCAGTGTTATTGATAGTTTGATTGAAATTGCACAGTTCAATCAATCATTTTTCGAAACGGGCAAGATTACCATATTATTTTGTCATGTAAAATGTATTTGTAGAGTGTGTATTTTTTATAAACTGTACGTTGGTTTAGAACATACGTTGTTTATCAGTTGAATAATCTTATAGTATATCTTATGTATTGGGCATAAATTTACATTACAACATAACATTTCCCGTTATTTTTCATCAACGAAGTTATAGTAGCATTGAAATAACAATCTTGAAAAACTATAATTATACTCTTGAAATGTATTTTCTATTGGTTGACGTCCTCTATCAGAATGTTTATTCTTCAGACGTCATTCGTTCTCATTTACATTAATAGCCGTTGATTTTTCATCAACGAAGTTATAGTAGCATTAAAAAGAACATAAATAATAAAATAATAATAAATAATATAAAAGATTATAAATTTAATAATATCCTCAATAATAGCCTAATAAAATGTCTTTAAACAATAAGATATTAATAATGTTGATAATAATAATAATAAATAAATATACTTATATAGGCCTATAACTCCATCAAAAGTTAAGTGTTGTACTTTTTCACTATTGTATAATTCATTTCCTTTTCTTTTTCTTTAAACTTATGAACGCACCGTCATAAAACGTGTGCCGCTGTTCTAAAAGCGTCTGTTCAATAAAGTTATATATATTATTATTGAAATAATAGGGTCAGTCTAATTACCGAAAACAACCGAAAATAACCGAAAACAACCGAAAACAACCATAAACAACCGAAAACAACCGTAAACAACCGAAAACAAACCGAAAACAAACCGAAAACAAAATTTAAAAAATCTAAATACCGAAAACAAATTTTGTATAATATTTTTTTTAATGTCGCCCTCTATTGATGGGTGTTTCTAAAGCTAAGACCATACACAGAGGCGCAAAAATCATGGAAGACCCTACGAAATGGTAGTGTGCACAAAATACAACTAAAAATCGTACAAATTCAATGAAATACACCGTAGACTACATTTACTTACAAAATCTATAAACACATTTCGTTTTTAGTCTTTTCAAAAACAAAGCATGATTTTACCTAACTTTGCGTTTTCGTCCCCGGTTTCGTCACTTAAGTGAATACTGAAGCGATTAAGGATAGTATACTTTATAGTCCCTAGTATCTTTGTATAATTTATCTTTGAAAATCTATAATTAAATTGATCATGATTAACCATAGTCAATTTACTTTCTATACTATGGATTAACATATTCATAATTATTGTCAAGTCAAGTCAAGTCAAGTATCATTTATTATCATTTGTTTTAGGAAAAACATAGAAATTCTGTTTGCTCTGTTGGCGGAGCACAATATCCAACGGACACAACACGAACTCAAAAACAAGGAGTAATGCGCTGGTTTCTGGATCAAAAATCGAAAGACTAAAATTAAAATATTTTTATAGATTCTGTAAGTAAATGCGATGTTATCAATTGATTGATTGTACGATTTTTAGTTGTATTTTGTGCACACTGTCATCGTAGGGTCTTCCTTGGCTTTTGCGCGCGCGGTTTTTTGTCTCTGTTATGGTCTTAGATTTAGAAACACCCATCAATAGAGGGCGACATTAAAAAAATATTATACAAATTTGTTTTCGGTATTTAGATTATTTTATGTTGTTTTAGGTTTGTTTTCGGTTCGTTTTCGGTTGTTTATGGTTGTTTTTGGTTGTTTATGGTTGTTTTCGGTTGTTTGTGGTTGTTTTCGGTTGTTTATGGTTGTTTTCGGTTATTTTCGGTTGTTTTCGGTAATTAGACTGACCGTTGAAAAGCTATAATTATAATCTTGAAATGTATTTTCTATTGGTTGACGCCCTCTATCAGAATGTTTATTCTTCAGACGTCATTCGTTCTCATTTACATATTAATAGCCGTTCGATTTGTCTTTTAAAACTGAAAATCGACTGTTGAGCCTTTCTATATAATTAATTACTTAAAATTGAATACCTATATGCCTACACATGAGTCAAGAAGTAAATTCGAAAACTGCCTTCTCAGCAAAGTATTTCTGCTTACTTGCTTAAATAAAAAATTAAATTCTAATAATTATAATTCAGTTGTTTGTTTATTTATACATCTTTTTTTTTTAAAGAGAGGCCTGTAAAATATTATATATGTAGAGCATGTTTCAATGTTAACTTGTATCCAGATGCATGCAATTAAAGGAATTTGAACGTCCACGAATGTTTAGGTATTTCGTGTGTTCACAAAAAGTGAATTAAAAACAGATGTGCGAAGAAGGGGAAAAAACTCACATTTCTCTAATAACTGAAGTAAATCAATAATAAGGAAAACTGTTAAATAATAATAACTAATTAGGCCTATTTACATTTGGTTTTTTAACAGACTATTAACTCTCGATGGACGCAAACGAACGAATTTTTATAAATTCAATGAACAGTTATGGATTTAAAATTACAGTAAGCAAATTGCTGAGAGGTAGGTAAGTATCATTTCTTATATTTACTAATATTATATCTATACTTAACTTACAATGAAACAGAAATCGTAAGTGAGAGAAACGTTGACATGCGAACCTATTTAATATCACTACTTGAACGGTTTGTGGTGACCAAATTCAATCCAAATTTTTAAATTTCATTTTATTTCATTTATTTCGTCTCACATATAACAAAAAATATAACGAACTAAATCAAACTATCAAGTGGATACCACAGCATATAAAAAAACTAAATTATCATTATCTGCAGTTCTTTTACGTTTGGTATAAAAAAAATGTAGTCAATGGGCCGCTTGGAATACATATATATTCTTGTCTAATTAGGGACTAAAATACTATTGATCTATGATAAAAAAAAAGTATCTCTATTTACCTAATAGGGTAGATTTTGTGGAAAGTCTGTAATTCAATATTTTGTTGTCTACTCTTCTAATAATATTCCATTAAATTACAATTCTTTGAAATTGATAATTTCAGTTTGCATGTATGAAAAATCAACTTAAGACGTGACGCTATACACCCAAGATGGCAGAAGGTAAGGATTAAAACAAACAATTCAATAAATGTGTGAGGGAATTGCGAATTTGTCATGGCATTCCATTTTTTGAAGATACTACAGAGAAAATGCTTTATGAGATAGTAAAATTTAAGTCTGAACGTATGCATAATGTTTTTAAGAGCGTGTTTCACAAGCTTAGAGATGATATTGTTTTTTATCAAGATGTTATTTTTTCCAAAATGTTTTCTTCTTAAAGCACCTTCAAGAAAAAGGTAGTAACATTGGCTCTGCAAACTAAAGCGTACAATTAGGAACCTAAATTAAAGCACATGCATTTTCAGACATTCGGATTAAATATACGATGTGTCTTACATTTTTCTTGACAATGGTTATAATTTGTATCGTCTGCATCTGGATTAAAAAAAAAAGGTTTGATAACGTACCTCATCATACGCTATTAGTAAGACTGAAAGAATATGGCACATCTTAATATGCAACATGCCTGGGTAGCTTTAGGATTAATTATCCGAAGACTCAGTGTTTCGCATATCTTTAAGTGCACCGGTTCAAAGTGGGATACATCAGGATCAATAGATTACCAGGTGCTATTAACTCAACTATATTTCCAGATTATTCGCAGAATGATGACCCCTAATTATTTAAGTTTTTGATTTTTACCTTGTAATAAAAACGTATAATTAGACACTGTATTGCAATAAATGCGACAGGTAGTTTTACAAAATGCGTAAGCCTAATAGAGTACAATAATGAAGTACAATAGACCGTCACAAAAATGCGACAACTTTATTCAGATTCGACATGAAATCTAAACGCTTCAGAGGATTCTAACTAACTAATCCGAAGAATTAAAAAGAAAACCAATTATTCAGATAAATATTAGTATAAATGATATTTTTCTATGAATTAAATAAGTCGGCAGAGATGCACCTGTTATCGTGGGAATCTGCACAATTTGCGGCGCCAGTGGTAGGGGAGGGACGGATAGGGTAGGGGTAATTATTCCTCCATTTCTATCAACTAATGTTGTAATATGCACATCTATATATTTTTCAAACCATTGTTTTAACACAGCAAATGACGTTGGCCTAATAATTGGATCTCTGTGTGGAGGATTTGTTATTCTTGGTTTGGTATTCTTATTGTTTCGTATCTATAACAGTCGATGCAGAAGCCAGTCCAAATATGAACGTATAGGACCACGGCTAGTTCCCCCTGCTGTTCAGATTGAAAGCAGATGCTTAGCCACACCGTCTATTAAGTAAGTAGCTTTTATTATGCGAATAAATATATCAATATTTTAGGGCTAAATTCGCAACCACTGATGAAACCTTTAATCTATTCCTTTTGTTAGATTGCCTTTTTATGGAAATAGTGACATTTTTCTGATCGAATTTTATTCCACTTACTATTGCTTGACAAACTTATATTTCTGTTTAATAGCTTGAAAACGGTGCCGTTTATGGTACCAATGTCAACGCCAAGGGACCGCAGCCAGACACCTGCAGTTTCTCCAGGATTTACCCAAATTTCAAAGGACCTCTCACCAGAAAACACTGCTGCGTTATCTCGTGAGCGTCGTCTGTCCGTTCCTGGACCTGAACGCTATAACAATAACGATAGACGGCCGTCTTTCACGGAAAGACGACCTTCTTATACAGAGCAACGTTTACCACTTTACGATGATTTTGACTCTAGAAGAAGTAGTACTGGATCAATAATAAGTGCATGTAGTGATACGACAGATGGCAGTTCGCCACCACTACACTCACCAGCTCGACGTCTCTCTTACGTCGGATGTGACGTAACTTCTCCATTAGGTAAGAAAATATAATATTACAATCAGTAACAGGTAGAGGATGAAAATAATTGTTGTATAATTGTGAATACCCAAAGATACAAAATATAATAAGCATGACCACTTCTTTTACTGGTTAAATTTGATTAATTGCCTAATTTATCTTCCTACCCTATGAATTTAAATTATTATTTAAATATTATGATAAAATAAAGAGATTCACATTATGATTTATCTCTGTTCGCCTCATGCTAAATAATTATATAAAATTAATTTTGTACGAGAATCGATAGAGATCTTTTGGTAATCCTAGCCTTAATGAGGAACAACACTCAATAAACGTATTTCTATTCAAGGATACTAGCCTCTAACGGTATCATTGATTTTAATTATTTATACATTTATAAACGTAAAGAATGTGTGGATTCTACCAAACTAATTGTAATATTTATACAGTGCTGGAAAAGTATTGTAATAATTAAATTCGCCATAAAAAATAGCTTCAATAAAAAATACTAATCGCATAATATTATTAATGTTTGTTGATAGTTGCCACACAGTATTACGTAACTTGTAATTATCCTACACTCTCTTATACCATCAACCGTATGCCTTTTTTCCAGAAATGTCAATTTCAGTACCGGGGAGGGTCATGCGAACATTAGTGCTATCATTTAACATTGTTATTTATACATATTTGTGTGTATATACGTACTCCTCCCTCTCCCCATATTAGTTTGCTAACATTCTTGATCGGCTTCTGTTTTACCACGGTTTATATTAAAGCTTCTTATTCCTTTTAGTTTTGTTGCAAATTAATTTAATGTACTATTACTTTACATAATACATGGCTATGCATACTATAGTACTGTAATACATCATCGTATTATTGCCTGATAGACGAAAAGGTGATGTCATCCATACATTACGTACAGAAGATGAAATAAAAATAGCATGTTGAACATATTAAACGTAAATCCAAATTTCACTTTGAAATTTAACCAGCGGACGGCTTTAGTGAGCACTACAGTTTATGACACGGACGTCGGATTTAATTCTGTTTTTGGTTTGATGAATATTAACTGAAAGATGCCCATAGGTATCGGTTTGCTTTGCAATAATACGCACGTACGAAAAACTCTGTTTGAAAATCAATCATTGAATAGCTATTGAAAATATTTTCTGCCTTACTGTATTTATAATATGGCTGATTATTCAGCAGTGGCCTAGCAGAATTAATAAAACAAAACAAATCTAAAATACGATACGATAAAACTTAATTGTAAAAATACAAATCAAATTGAGGTTTAACAAAAAGGAGACAAGAACAGATATAACAAACAAATGTTATTAAAAAAATACCATTATTTTTCAATATTTAATTGATAATATAACAATTCACCTGATGTACGATTGTGTTTAAGCAAGAAGGAGTGAAATTCGCTTGTTCCTGGTTTATTAAGACAAATTAAACTACAAGAAAGAGTCTTTAATAATAATGTCGATTTTTAATTATCTGGCACGGTGTTCTATAGCCTAATGAAATTCCAAAACAGAATTGATTTAATTTTAATTGACGTCAATGGCGATTTATGAGGGACTGTTTTAATGACCGACTTATAATTTAGAAGGAAATTGCTCAGTGCAGGATTCTTCTGAAATTAATTAATTCCCCAAATTATATAAATAATGCAGCATAAAATGAATGTATGGTAGGATTCATATTGACTACAATCTTCGTTTTATATAATACCGCAATCATTAGTGCAATTAGACAATTCGAATTCAAGAATTTTTTCATGAAAACTTTACATTAAACCTATGATATAATATGATGATGTTGATGATGATGTTGACGATGACGATGAGAAACTCATAACCGCATAGCAAAAATGTGCAATAAATATAAAAACGAAAAATATGAAATGTTTCCTTATAAATATTAAACATCTTTATGTTCTCCGATGAATAAACCTAATCTTCAGAGATGCACTATTTAACTTATTGTCCCATTATGTCTCATACTAATGCTATTGTACCACTTATAACGCATGTATAACTATGAAAATCACATTAACACGTTTGTCGTATTGTTAGTACGTGGTGAAGAAATTATTGTGCAATCAAATTTAATTGGATATCATTCCAAATTTAAAATTAATAATGAAAGCTTGATGAGCAATTTGAAAGGTCATAATTGCTTAGTATTTTCATTCTATTCCCTGAGTAGTCTTCTCAAAATGCATCATTACTGCAGAAGACAACCAATTACATAACCTAAAATATTCGCATTCATTATTAGCCGTTTTAAATAGAATCTTTCATATTTTCGAATTATACGACGGCGTGATTTTAAATGATGTGTTTGCCGACGGTGATGTGAGGATACTAAGAAAACACTCATGAAACTACTGACCCGTCGTCTCATTAGTCGGCTCATCAGCATACGTTGTATTAATAAAATCAAAGCGTTGTCAAATGGAGTCTGTAGATTTGTTCATTCGGAGCTTTTTCAGTCTGCATAATATTTCTGTAGAAACTTATCAAGATAACCATCAATCGATATTTGCGTTTCAATAGTTTGCTAGTTCATATTACGAATACCATCGGTAACGTAATTGAAAATCTGCATCGCTTTGGAGATTTACTAAATGTTTTGGATATACGCGAGCACATTGTGAATTTATCTGTAACATTTCTGTGCTTGATAAAACACCTGCAGAATGTATGCAAGCTCGGGTAAGAACAGATCTGGACATTTGGCTTGATTCTTATAATCTACCTACTACGTTTGTATTACTTTAATGTTTTAAAAATCAATAAATTCACTATTTGAATATCGTGTACATGTATAATTTAGGCTTACGCAGTTATGTATAAATGCATATTTCATTGTAATCTACGAATTGTACATAATATTTCCTAATATTAGCTTTTGTTTTCTTTTAGGCCTAATGTTGCCTTTTTTTAATTGTGGTCATTTTGTGTTATTATTACGTACTAAAATGTAGGTCTATCAATGTAATATACCTTGATGTTTACCCAAGATATAATTGTGTGTCTTCTTAGGCATGTTTTGATTTCAATATTTCTGTCATAAATACATTGTATTTATTCGGCATATTCGAATTGTACAAAAAAATGCAAAGAATTATTTTCTGGTTGTTTTGTTTAGATGTATTTTATTAGATAATTGGTTTTCTTTTTAATCCATAGATGAAACAAAATGTCATCATACATCATTTTCTAATGATTTATTGCGTCATTTGCTTTTTTGTTCAAATACCACAAATCTTTATTTCTCTTTTTACTTACATATTAAGGAGCGTACGTTGGAGAAATAAATCCAGAGTTATATAAACTAGACCCAGACGAAGATGAAGCTAATTTTCCAGATGACCATATTGGTAGAATTTGGTTTGCAGTCGAATATGAACTTGAGGCGGAACGTCTCGTTGTCTCTCTAATAAAAGCAAAGAATTTGCCGAGTAGAGTTCATGGCAGTTCGAGCCAATGTGACCCCCTTGTAAAAATGTTTCTTTTACCAGAGGAAAGACGTCATTTACAGTCAAAAGTAAAAAGGAAAACAACAAATCCTAAATTTGACGAAAGCTTTGTCTTTCAGGTAGTGATTTTAATGTTACTTAGAAAGTGTTCAACATTAAAACAATTGCATGTTATCTTCAAATCATTCAATACATACTCCCATTCAAAAGAAAGCAAATAAAAGCAACATTGACAATTTAATAATGAAAGAATAAGGGAAACCACAACAATCCGAGGTGCCCTAAAATAAAATAGTAACAGTATTTCAAGTCAATGGAGGTGAGTTTGATATTATACGAATTCCAGGCTGCTAGGCCCACATTAGGTAGTCCACCACAAGCCTATATAAATCGGAATATGCTAGCAATTATTTCCCCTTACCAGCAGGACGATTTAAACGTAGCTTAGACAAGGATATTTGCTATTACAAATCTAATCATGGTTATCTCCAATCATTCAATACAAGGATTCTCCCTAATAAGGTTACCACATTAATAAGCGTGAACAAATTAAACGTTTAATGTTTTATGAAGACATGCTTTATAAAAGGATTACATTTGTTAGTAGGAACATGAATCTTTAATGAGAATCCAATCAGCACAATAACTAACTGAGCCAAATCCAAATACTAATAGTGGGATGAAATTAAAATTCGACTGAAGATGATTCAACAATAGTTGTAAACCTTTTATTAACAACTTCCTTTATTTACAAATTATTAGTAGGCCTACTCTCTAGGATATAAACCTGCAATCATTGTAATTTTGCAACAACAAATTTATCATTACGATAGTATTTTAAAAATGGGACATAACATACATTCTTTTTTATAGTATTATTAACTACATATTGACAAATGACAAAATAAACATCTTTAAACAAAAATATTAGTAGGACATGAGACCTACATAATTAAGAAAATCATTAGTAATGTCAACGTGTGGGAAATGCTCATGCTCTACACCACCTTTGGTTTACTAATAATACTATTATTATTTGAAGGTAACCTACAAAGCTCTACAGCAGCGAACTTTACGACTATCGGTGTATGATGTTGATAGGTCTAAACGTCACAAGCTCATTGGACATGCTATGTACGCGCTGCGAGAACTTGCATGTGAAGCACACCAGAAAATAGTCATGTGGCTAGATCTAGAAAAAGAGGTTTCTGAGGTAGGCTTACCAGAAAACCCGTTAAGTTGCGTTTGCAATATAGTTATTAAAGTTACTATGATCATGGAGGAACCTCCATTCTATGATCCAGTTATATACCAGTTATCTACTGTATGCCTAATTATAAGATAGGTGGACACAATGCAAAAACTGTTGTTCACTTTCGTAGATGTTCCGCGATATAGTTATTTTTTATGACATTTTATTTGGACGATATTTCTTGGTGAAAGATAAAATGTCATATTTTCACTCGGATTTCACCTCGTGGATTGTCCCATTCTACTAATAAACTTTATTATATGTATTATATTATTAGTTATTGCACTCCTATTCGTGTTTTCTAACCGGATCGGCGAAATGCCACCAAAAGGATCCATCCGAAAAGCCGTTGAACCAAAGGAAGAGTGTTGAAAACATTGCAATAAACACTTAACGTAAACCATTATTGATATACTTGGTATATTTCTTTAACAGGGAACACCAGAATTAGGTGAACTTCAATTTTCTCTCAACTATAATAACTACCTTGAACGGTTAACGGTTGTAGTTATAGAAGCTAAGGGACTCAAGCCACCAGAGGATTTCTTAGTAGTCGGTACGTGTAGAAATAAACTCAGATTTATCATAATAATTCACGTTATTAAAGGTCTACTAAAGATCTACTATCCAAAACTTATTCAGACTTAAACTTGTCACTTGGACAATGACATATATGCTGTTTGCTCACTTCATATGTTTTTTGCAAAAACTAAGCACAAAGCTGATATCAAGACCATCAATTCCATAAATCATCAATATTCTTTTTGGCTGCAAATGTAAAATGACAAGTGATCATCTCAAAATTCCAATGCTTTTAACAAATTTTTGTTGAAATTGAACCTTTCTAGAGCAAATACAATTTAATAATCTTCCAAATCTTATTCCTAACTCTTAATTTCTTAACACTGTAGACGCGAAGTTTTAATCATATTTCTTTCCTCAAAGCAAATGAATCCCCTGATATTGACGACCTATCGAATTTATGCCGACCTTATCCACTATCCTCTAATGTTACATCTTTAATATCACCTCATTTCAATTATTTCTATTCTCTCGCAAAGTTTTGAAAGAGTCATCTTTGACCGTATATTTAATTTTATCTGCAAATAAAATGTAATACACCTCGATGCCACTTGTTGAACTGACCAACACAATTAGAAAACCGACAATTGTATGATCTTTCCCAGGCTGTTGATAACATTGGCGACAACATCCTTTTCTACAAACTATCCCAATATGGAATCGGCGGGGACCTATGCATAGTCCTTTAAAAAGCGATCTTGCTAAATGAATTCTATCTCCGATTTTAGTACTATTTCTTGTGGTGTTCCGCAAGGTTCTCTTAGTATTTATCATCTATAATTCTTTAATTTTTCCCGTATGCTGACGAAACACTGTTGTTTATTCTCACCTTAATATCAACACTTTGACACTGTTAATTCTAATGTCATTCTGATTTACAACTATTTTGCTTCAAATAAAGTATCACTAAATTCCTTCTGTCAAATCCAATTTCTTTACATTGCATCGAGATAATGTTTATCATGGAAAACACACATTATTGAACTCGAATTGAAAATCTTCAAAATCGTTGGTATGATTTATTAGGCTGTCTACATTTCTAAATCCTTAATTTTGTTATTTCTTCCTTAATATAGCTACTGAAGCATTTTAAAAAACTGGAAACTGGCTACCAATCGCTGTTTTATTTATCACATTTGTTCCATAATTCAAACCTTCTGGTCCCACTCTCATTAACAATATTCATCTTCCTTAAGATCTTTTTCTGCTAAGCTTAAAACGATTTGTTGTCAAATTACTAATTCTTGTAGCTTTCTATTCTATGTCCCGCTGCTATACTGCTTTAAACAATGCAAGTTATTCATCTGTTTCAAATATTTTAGATGCATCAGTAAAGGTTAGTCTTATGAACGCAGCCCGTAAAGTGATCAAAACAAAGAAAACGGAGGTTGTAAGGAAAACTAACTCACCCACCTTCAACGAATCTTTTCATTTTAAAGTAGCACCAGACAGTCTTGATGTTGTCAGTATATGTTTAACTGTCCTTCAAAATGCACCAAAAGTGAAAGGTAATATACTGTAGACTGGTATACACATATATATATATATATTAGAGAAAGCTAATTTATTTGGTCTTTTTTTTTTGTCATTATTTTTTAATGAAGTTTTTATAGTTATTATTATGTTATAGGATTGTCAAAAGATTATACATACTATGTTAACATTAACATTAACACTCGTAAGCGCACATTTCTATGAAAAACATACCTTTACACACTTAGGCCTACATTCAATTCAATTCAATTTCTTTTTATTACGGAAATATCATCCATATTAATAAACTTATAAACAGAAAAAGAAAAATCGTAATAACTCTAAACTTAAGTATATAGAATGCTTCTCCATCTACAATACATTTTTGGAGTTATGAAGCATATGTTTGCAAACACAATCAACAAGGATGTTACCACTATTCAAAATTGTTTACTTTCTTTACTTTACATACTTTCATTTAAATCTCCAATGTTATTTTGGCAAATTCTTATTGTTACAGGTGACAAAACCATCGGACGTGTTGTAGTGGGTAGTTTCATGATGGCAAGAGGCCGTGAAATGGAACACTGGAACGAAATGACAAGTCAACAGAAACAGACAGTTACGAAGTGGCATGTTTTGAGTTAATATGCGCCTGGACGATCGAGTTCAACCAAAGTTGTGTCGTATTGTATGTAGCAAGCGTCTTCGTATAACCATTTTAGCCTCATTGAGTGTCAGAAATTTAATATACTCGACAGTGCACCAAAAGAAAACATTAATATACAGAGCACAGTAACAGCCACTAACATGTGCCGCTAAAGTACGTTACATAAACCTTAAGACCCATTTATAGAGCACAGTAACAGCCACTAACATGTGCCGCTAAAGTACGTTCCATAAACCTTAAGACCCATTTATACAGAGCACAGTAACAGCCACTAACATGTGCCGCTAAAGTACGTTCCATAAACCTTAAGACCCATTTACACTAGGAAGATAACATACATAATTATTTCATACTTAAAACGAAATAAAAAGAAATCTAACATGTTTTCGTCTCATAGGATAACCATCAATGCTTCCTTTGATGAAAATGATATTTTCACACGTCCAATCATGATTGATAAAAGCAATAATATCGTGACAACAATACAACGATTTTATTGTTTTTACAAAATTATGTAATTTGATTGGGTTTAAAACAAAGACAGCATAAATGATTATCCTATAGTCCTAAAAGGAAAACATTTCTAATTTCTTTTGTTCGAAATGTAAGAAATATGCATGCTTATCTATGTATCGCCGATCGTTATCGTCCAAGTGTAAATGGGCCTTTACAGTATCCAACAGTACCTTCGGTAATTTATGAGTATTTCTGTTGCGTCGTACGCTGAAGTAGATTTGAGTCGATTTAAAATCTAAAACTAAAACATAATATATGTACGTGTCTTGTAGTTTTATAGGATTTCAAGCAACGTATTTATGGCTTCGTGCAATTTCAGTAGGTTTCAGAACCCGTCTGTTCCGTTGATGTACATAGCGCACTAAATATCGCTTTTTTTTCAACATGTCAAATTACTTCTATACCTGTGTCATTACAGAGCCTCTAGACACATGATATAAATGTATTGGTGCGTGCACTGGTTCAAGATTGTATTTACATCTATGCTGTATAAAATGTACGGTAATACATTGTGACAATGAAATGATGATGAAGTTCACTAAAATGGTAATTTTAGTGAACTTTGTACAAATTGTATAATTTTAAAGGGCAGAAATAATATATTTATGGTGTGGTGGAGAATATTAAACACTAAATACCAAAATATGTTGAAGTTTAGGCCCGTTAAATGTTACAATCTGATGTGTTAGAATGAAATAGATGAACAATTGAAAAATGATGAAATGAAAGTAAACTGGTTGGTACTTCATTGAATGACCATTATGCCATAGTTACAAATAATCTATCATTGTATATTACAGTTCTGTACTTCCAAATGATGTACCGTAATAGTTTAGTTTGTATGTATGTGGATAGTTTAGGAAAATTCTAGTTTAACCAAAGTAAAGTTAGGCCTGTATACATGATATATTATATTTTCATTGTCTGATGAACATTGTTGGCATTGTATCAGTGTGAATATATAAACAAATGATGTGCTACTTTATTTTTCTTCTTTGTATTTTATGTATATAGTATTTTATCAAATTCATGGAATTGGAAACCTATTTTTATACATAGGCCTACTTAAATTAATATACTTACCAGACAAAGTCACTTATCGGTTGTAAGTAAGTAAAAAGATAAAACTAGACCGTCGAGGACTAAAGCGTGGGAGCGGCTAAGACAATACGAAGGTAGCAATTATTGGTTAGTTACAACTACAGGCTATAATAGTTAATTAAGAATTAGTCATTCCTAATTCTGTTGAACAGAATTATTTTACTCCCAATAAGAGTTTAGTGAAAAATCAAAATAATAATTCACAATACAAAAATGTTTCCCATTGAATATCAATGTTATTTTATTTTTCATTGGGATCATGGACAATTAAATGTGATGTAATATTTAGTTGTACCATTCATGCATGAATATGTATTACAAATATCACAGATGTATGTCAATTATGTCATAATGGTAACACGTTAAGATCTGCAAAATATATAAATGTATATTGTTAGTATGAAAAACATAATTTATAGGCATAGTGTACAGTAAATAAATATAATAATATTATAATTTTATTATCATCGTAAATATACTATACGTAGATCGCAGTTAGAAAAGAGTAATCTGAATACAACAAAACGAACAAATATTTAAAATGAAATAAAATATGCTAATGTATTAATGAAACCTTATAATGAGTTACTTATAACAGCGTATCATAGACTAGGCTCAAACCAGCGATAGGCCACGAACTACAAAAGTGTGACTGTGTCAGATAAATGTATAGGATATACTATCAAATATTTCTTTGGTATAAAATACGTATACAATTATAGCAGCATCATATTTGGTAAAAAGTATGACAAAATCAGACATTCTATATTGAAGTGACTGAAAAAAAAATAAAGATTAATATTACATTTTACAATTGGACTTGTTTTATTTGTTCCAATCATATAAAATTGTGTCCATGTTCCAATGGAGCCATAAACCATAATCAATTCACAGTAGGTAGAGGTGCTTCAGGTGATTATATTTTTCAAAAAATATTTTGGGAAATATTTCAATGGATTTTTGTCTAGGCCTTGAAACAACCAATGCAGGGGTAACTGTGCAAGCTCTGCTAGAGCCATGAGCCACAAACAGAGCTATTTTTAATCAATGTTGTGGTCAACTATCTCTCCTCTAATTCTGCCTTGATTAGTGTTGAGAAAGAGTTGCCTTTCAAATCGATTGATCAGTCACAATTGTCTCCAAAATATCGATTTCCATGTTAAGGTTAGAACCTACCCTCTACATTCTTTTGTATCAAAAACATTAAAGGGGATTGTGAGAGTCAAGGTGTGTGCAAGTTAACAATACACTGTAGTTTTAAGGAATCATGATTGTTTCCTGGGGAAAGTCTTTCATGTTGCAGCCAAATTTTTCGGATTGATTGCTATTTGAAGAATATAGCCCTATCTTTTCCAATATGTGTGACTTGATCATGGAAAATTTCCACATCATCATTCATTTTTTTAAACTGAAACAAGTGTACTTAGTTATAATTGCTTTTGTTTGCAATTGTGTATCTTAGTATGAAGAACTTTTCCACTTCTACAAATACTTGATCCTTTTGGTGATTAAGGATTAAAAATTGAAGATGAAAAAATTAATTACAATTTTACTGTGACTTCAAAGTTTGTTTTTGTCAATCAATATCATTATACTTTGTACAATTATTACTTGTTGAATAATTCAAAGTCGGTAATCTAAGGTCTACCCTTGGAGTCACTGCTCGCAACTTAAGCACTAGATAACTCAGTAGGCCTAGGTATAAAAACTGCACAGCTATACATGAGGAAATGACGAAGGTCGACCACAGATCAGTAAGCCCGTTAACGATCAAAGAATGTTAACAGGAAAAATGTATTTTAATGTATAAGAAGTTAGGAAAAACATTTTTACATAAACTCAGCTGAAGTAACACTTCAATGTTTACTGGCATCCAAAATGTACCACATGTGAAAACATACAAACTACGGTAATTCAAATAAATGAAATAATAAAATATTGTTCAAAACAAACATGGTTTTAGTCTAACTAAAACCTTCCAATAAATGCTGTTCAATCATCATATTCATACATATAAGGGCATTGAGTGTCACAGTATAACCAATTCCTTATAAATTGATCTTTTGTACTTGGTGTCGGACTTTCTAACATTTCCAAGAAATGGGATGATGTTTCCTGCATATCTGTATCTGGATTTTCGACATGTATATTATCTGCTTTTGAGGATGTATCAGGCTGTATTTCTTTATTGGATGTGAAATTTTCTAAACAAATCGCTGATTCAGCCTTACTGTCAATATTTTCATTCTTCTTGGAATATAATTTACAAGGATTAGCATTTAGTTCGGGCAAATTTGAAATTTGATTTTGTTTAATCTTAGTCTCGGATAGCTTATTTAACACGTTCCTGTTACGATGAGTATGTCTCATAAGATTATCATGTGATTTCAAATTCCATGGTGACTTTGCATTTGAAATGTTATAGTTTCTATGTATCGTTTTAATTTCAGGCAGTCTATTCAGTTTTCCCTTTTCTAAAGTATGTAAGTTAAGGCCTCCTCTCTTGACAATATCATGTTCCTGTAATGATTGAAGTGCCATTGTATAAGTCTGCTATAAAATAACGTACTTTTATGAAACTTGTCAATCACAAAGTTTGGCTGCCAAAATTCAGAAAATAATTTCAGCTCCATAGTAATAAAGCAGATCGATTGGTAGTATTGGTCCTGTAGTACTCTTCATATTTTATTCGCAGATTGAAAGTGGATTCAATTGACCTACCATAAAGATGAATTTACATGGTATTATTAAATACATTATATTATTAAAACAATAATAAAAAAGATAAAAGTCTATCATATCATCAAAATATAAACTTATATATATATATATATATATATATATATATATATATATATATATATATATATATAATTATTAATAGGCCTAATCCTTCTGATCCTTTGTCTGCTTTTCAATTATATTATAAATACAGCACTAAACCCAAGTGCCCGAAAAACAATTAATCAAGTATATTTCAAAAGATAACTTACAAAAAAAAAGAGTTTTCTAATTGCCATGCTGTCTGTATTAATTAGTGCCCATCACTGGTATCCTCTGTATCTTTTTGTTGAGTACATCAAACAATGAGTTGTTATAGAGATAATAGAAAATGGATCAATTCATTTATTGATGAGGGTGCATTCCGATCATGGTAGATCATATGCATGGTCAGAGTACTCAATACAATGAAATAATGATTACTGTAGTATCAATATTTTCTTTTTCATTCACCTATTTCTCAAATGAAGGCTAATCACATTGTAGATCCATGGTTCGATATGTGTATGTCAGGCTGTTGGAAGTTTCAGTTTTGTGTAGTTCGAGAGAATGTTATTTACAGCCATTTATTCGATATCACATAGTAAAAATGCATGATTCCAATAAACAAATTCACTAATGAATGTTAGACTATAGTAGAAACTGAAACCTATTTTTCACTAGTGGTGTGCTGGTGTATGTACTTTCAACATCAGCATCAGGAAAATGCAACACATTCATCTACAAACAACTAAGTCATGAATTTTCCATATAATTATATGATATAAAAAATTTAGTAGTTAGTCATGCCGTACAGATAGCTACTGCATCAGTACTTCTATGAATGGATGACTAGTTGGTGATAAGTACGCTAGTTGGTCATACCCAGTACCGTTTTGATTTTACGATCAATCGGGAAACCACCTCACGATAGTAAAATAGAAACCGTCAAAGATCTCAATTATCTAATAGCAGAGAATTTGTGAGATAAAGAATTGGGAGTTTAGTAACATTTTAAAGATTATCCATCTTACTTCTGCATACCCTCTCGCAGCATCATGCCGTGAGAGGTTTCAGCTGTATGAAGAGACCATAATAACTGGGAAACATAGTGAAGTGAATGCAGGATATTGCAAAAACCTAAATAACAATCTATGGTAATGGAGAAAAATTTTAAATATGGAAACTATTCCTTGCCTACCTCGGCGGGCAAAAGCTACGAGACGTGATCTTTTCATTTTAATTAATCACTCTGTATGAAGGGCAAATGAAAGCCAAATGTTCACACCAAAGAGTGATCCAGACAGTGCTGAACATCTTTGCCTCTTCTCATTTCTTCTACATATTTTCATGGACTTTTGTTTCTTTGACATAGGCCAAATAAAAAAAAACATTCTTAGTAGTAGGCCTAGACTTTATTTAATAGTAAATATAGGCTTATTCTAAACACAAATCTCACAAAACCTTCTTTGGTTTTACACGTTCGATTCACACGTGTTTGAACGTATGTCAGGGAGAGAGCAGTGTGCCAGCGATCAAAATAAAAGTATGCTAGGTGGCAGCACAAAATTATGTAGATTATGCCAAAGACTATCTTTTATTATGCCAGACACAATTAATGTAACACAATGTATTAGAGGGCGGTGTGTATGTTTTATGTATCATAAAGGTGGAAAGAAAAAAATAAGGTCTTCAGGTTTTCGGCCAAATTATGCTAGATTGTGTGTAAATTATGCCAGATTTTTTCGAAAAAATGCCAGATAATATACTAATCCGTGGTGAATATGCTGTAGAATTGTGTTTTCCAAAAAAAATGCTAGATGCCAGATGGGTCAAACTATTATGCCAAATACCATAATTATGCCACGGGAGAGTAGGCGTGAATCGCGATAAAAAGACACTCACAAGACAATCAGAGAGTATGAATAAATAAAACTACCGTACCGGGAAGAGGGGAAGGCTCATATTTTTGGGTGTTTTTTGTTGGCCAGAAACTAAAAGAATTTCGAAATCAAATGAAAAGTGGCTCAAGTAAAAATAGTATGGGAAAGAAAGATTTTGACTAATTTCTGTGCTGTTGTGAACAACTGTCCTCGGATTTGACAAGATTTTGTAACCATAGAAATCTAGGGCAATCAGATGCATAATTATAAATAGGCATTTATTCATTTACAAACAAAGACACATTTTAACTGTTGTGCAGTGCAAATAAGCCTGATTAGCTTATAGCCTATTGTGAAATATATCTTATTCTCTTTAGCGATTGGCCTACTGCAGTTACTATTGTAGTGGTTGACATCCTTTTGTATCAGAATTTTAATTGTAAAGAAATTAAAAGCAATTTTAATTTTGCTACAATTTTGCTTAGGCCTATAAGTACTTAATACGCAAAACACTAAATTTATGGTTTTCGGAACTTCTCGTATCCGGTTTCCCCAGTTAAACATTTACGAAATAATAAATATAGCCTATGATTGCAAATTACTTTACATGTTGAACCATGGTTTATTTTTTCCATAGGATGATTTGTATTAAAAAATATTAGGCCTACTTATTTTTGTTAATGTAATCTGTCATTTATAGTAACATCAAGGTTACTTCGGGAAAAGTATATGAATTATGGTCATGTTTTAATTATAAGAATTAAACTGAAACAGTATGTCATAAACAAACAGGAAATTGACAAAAGTCACGTAGCTTTATTTAATGTTTGTTAAACACTCATTACACTATTACCGGGCCTATTGTTTAGTGTTAAACTGACATCGTTTGCGGTCAATTTCCAGATAAAGCTAGACGTGCAAAACAGTTTCCTTTGTCAATAATGACGCAATGTATAAAAACGCACTAAAATGATGACATGTAGAAAGCACCGGTGTAGAAAGAATTTAACTATTGTGTATACGGGTCATCATATCAAAATAAGGAGTTATGTACTATGCTTTTGAGTGACAATACATCTTTAACCTTTCTGTATAATATATTTATATGTTTGTGTGAGAATACCTGTATGTTGTCCCTCTGAAAAATGATACACATAATAATTATAAATTTTGACCAAAATTTTGATCGGAAAAAATTATTTACCTGAAAAACTGTCATTTAGAGCAAAACAATAGTCAGTCAGACGATTAGTTTTTGTTTCACTTTAAAGGAAGTGAAGTCTGATCTTAATTTTCATTTTTTATGTTTTTTAGGGACAAGATAACATGGTATAGACAATTTTATTGAACAATCTATTTTGTATCAGAGGCACACGTTTAATGTAAACACACACAACAAAATAGAAATTCATTTTCATTCATCTTTTTATAGAAATATATATATATATATATATATATATATATATATAAACGGAGCGAATTATACAATAAAATAATCTCCAGACAGTACTGTATATAAAATACTTTTATGATGACGTGTGTAGGTCTATATCTTAAACTCTTTCCCTAATTACTTTTAAACGTTGTAATTAACCATTTTGAAAAGCAGTACTATACGTTACTGGAAATGTAATTTAGTCAAAAGAAAGAATAAATAAATATTTTAATAATCAATAAGCAGAAAGTAGTAAAACAAAACACAATCCGTTCATAAATCCAGTGTTCCGGTTCATCTCGTACGTGACTGTGAAATGAAAATTCCCCAATTTATCATGTAACTGACAATGTTTGTTATGTTATTTAGTGTAATAATGGAATCCCATTGAGATGAGATAGGACACCCTCATGCTTAATATTAATATAAATATAAATAAATAGATTATCTTATTCGTTTATCTCTATTCGCAATACCATTGTCGTTTATCAAATAATAATATTCATATCAATGACAGATTATTATTCTAAACTATATCAAGCAACCAGCATTTATACATGTTGACAATCGTGTGTTTGGTTATACTGTCATTTAAAATAAAGAGCGCAGACACACAGATAAACATCGATATTGAGCAACAACTTCGTGACAACCGGGTTGTTTAATGACATTGAATTTTAGTATTTATTTTGGTGATTCAGATTCACATTTTCAAATACTTATTAACTTTATATTAAGATAAGGTAAGGTAATGACGAAATAAGTTGATAAAAGCCTCTGCTTGGTCAAAGTGCTATTATTTAGAAAGCATTGTTCAACAACAGAAGACAATTTTTTGTTCATTCTATTAAAATTTAGTAACTTGCAATGGAGCCAGGTAATTATTGAATTTTCGTATAGTAATTATTGTATTTTGATATAGTAAGTATTGTATTTTTGTCTGAATTCTTCACTTTTGTCGGCTGTCAGAGCCCTAATTTGTCTATTGATGTCAAACTGCTTAACTGATACTGGAAATAAATACGTGTAGGCCTACATTCGATACGTAAACTTCCTTACCAAAAAAAATCAGGCTATATAGCTATTTTGTAAAAAATCATTAGGCGCGCCTTTATAGAGTACACAAATTAGGGATGAATATTTTGACTATTGAGTAGGCATTGATGGAATATTGCTATACGTCAACCGTTTGATTATTCATTGAGTTCCTACAAGACAAACTTGACCATATTTAATTTCAGCATCAGCATTTTTTGTTCATTAGTTGGCGTCTTTCTATACCTTTAAAAGGAGAGCAACGCAGATCCGATATTACAGAAAATGGCTTGCTTGGTCGTGTATTCTCGACATCTAAATAAATATTTTATTATTAATACATATAGACATGAATCAAAATACTGAAGTGGACTTGTACAAGGTCAAGCCGGATGATGTTGATGGTCTAACACCAAAATTCCGAACGTAAGAATTTGGTTATATAAAACAAATTTTTATATTTTGTCTTAGTCAATTAGATCTTTTGAATATGTTTATTATTATGATCGTAATTTTCTAGGAATGTATTAAAATAGTTCTAATTTATAACAATACTGTTAAAATAATTGTATTTCTTCATTTCATGAAAGCAGTATGGCTCTTGAAAACCAAACAAAGAAGCAGAAAAAATGGATCGAAAAAATTCAGACGAACCCCTGGAAATTTGAATATAATATGGAGAAAAAAGGACGAGCATTTATCTTCAACAACATAATATTTGACATGGAAGCAACCGGAATGCGAGATCGAAATGGCGCAGACAATGATGCTGACGGTCTATTTGATGCCTTCAGGAAAATTAACTTTAAAGTCAGTACCCATCTCAATTGTACTGTGGCAACAACTACTCACATCCTAGAACAAGGTTTGTATGCATCCATTTGTTGATTTATGTTATTGTATAGGTTATATTTACTTCTTCTTACTCTAACTTCTTCTTACTAATTTCAAGCTCTGGATAATTACTAACTATTTCATTATTAATATTTTTTATTTAATATATTTAAGTTATTTGTTTATAATTTGTATATGTATCTATTAGATATATGTATTAAATTGACTGTTATTGTAGTGTACACACAATCATTGTATAATTAATGTTAACCACCACATCCTCTCGGACGATTATACTTTTCCTCACATACCCCAGCACACGTCACCCTTACACAGCTAATGCTATTGAATAACGTTAAAGGCTCTTGTAATACGTGGTAGGCATAGGTGTCTCCATTTAAGTCTAGTATTCTATGTTGGCATTCACACACATTTTAGATTGAAGTTGATTTGATTAAATATTTCAATGAAGTATATATAAATATTTATTTCCATTAGGTAGTATTCATTTTAGGTTAGATAAAAAACAAATTAAAATGTGTTTCCCTTAGTCAAGTGTACGTCCAACTGGTGGTGTCACAGTGATGTGCAGAGTCTTGATATACAGTAATTGTATAGACCTACATTATTGTTAATGATAATATAGTAACTTATTATCGTTTTATTTTATTTAGCTGCTCGAGTTGATTATTCACAATTCTCCTGTTTGGTTATTGTATTTATGAGTCATGGTGATGACGGCGTTCTCTACGCTACTGACGGCCATTTACCTATTGGAAATTTGACAGCTCCATTTAAGGGCAACGCATGTCCATCTCTTGTGGGGAAACCTAAACTGTTTTTTATACAGGTACTATTTTATCATTATGGTCAATCAATCAATTTATTTGGAAATTGCACCTTTACATCAGTGGCACACACAGGAAGTGGTGCATCCATATTGAACACAATTAACATAAAATGACGGATACGGATACTCCCGCGGATACTTAAGCTAATTTAAATTAAAATTAGTACTATATACTGTGGCAATAGTTGTCTGTCTATATAATAGTCAATGCAGTAGGCCTAATTAAAACAATTTGTCCATTGGTCTTATAATAAGTACATTGAGTAAATAAGTAATATTCTTTAATATAGGCTTGTCGAGGACAACGATTTGACGAACCAGTTGAGATTGATGATGCCGAAGATGAGCCAGATTCTAGGCTCCAAGAACCACGGCAGAGAATTCCAGCAGAAGCTGATGTCCTGCTTGCATACGCCTGCCCACCAAGTAAGTATTATATCAATGTTTCAATATATTATATAACCCATTCAATTCAGTAATGTTTTCTTCATTTTGTTTTTCTCCACACAGACTATTACTCATTTAGGAGCACGGTGGACGGGGCATGGTTTATTGAAGCACTGGAATTTGTTTTAAAAACATATGTACCAGACGGACTTGACATTCACCAGATACTCACAAGAGTATCTCACCTTGTTGCCTATGAATACGAATCGAGAACCGACCGTAAAGAAACATCGGGGAAAAAACAAGTGCCATACATCGTGTCCACGCTTACTAAAACAATGTATTTAAAAAGTTCATAAAATAGATTATAAGGAATTTATTTGTAAGGCTTAACCGGTCATTTATCAGAGTTATAATATAACATTATTTATTTTACATTCAATAAGGTTCTTAAAGACATGTTAATTGTGGTTTGAAAGCAATTTGAGATGTTTCATTTGTTTTACAATGTAGGCTAGATTTGGGCAAATCAAAAACAAAAGACAATAGACCTACCATAGGGTATATAAAGTAGGCCTATGTCATGTCACTGAGTTACAGTGTTGGTTTTTAAATGGTGACTTGACATTTTATAAGTATGGTATCTATTAATTTACTTTTTTTTCTCGATTGATTTTAAAGTCAATAATAACTATCTCCACCATACTACGATACCAAACGAAGTTCGGAAGAAGCAAGATGTTATGTTCTAAATGTTCTTACCTTAAAATACAATCTAGGCGGTAATTATAAGCTAACATAAATAGATTGTTTCTTGACGATAATTATAAACTCTTAGTTGAATATATTTTTTTGGACATTTTGTTAATTAAATGTTAAACATTAAATGTGTACATCTTGTATGTTACTTTTTGAAAACCGTTGATTATCGTTTCAAGATAAATAGTATCATCATCAGAATCCTTATGAAATCCCGAAGAAATTGAAACGGGATATTTGGTATAGCCTGATGATGAAAGTTCATCTAGTTATTGAGGCAGGCAATAGGCAGGCAAGATCTTATTAAATTATCATTAATTATCTATATATTTATTATCCCTTCAAAACAAAAATTACAAGTGCAATTTCCCGATACCTAGACGTCTATATTATTATTCTCAAACTGTCTTACCTCAGTTTAATCATGGAGCTATAAAATTAGCTCCATGGTTTAATAATAACCCGAAACACAGCAGTTGACTCATTAGGCGCGCCATAGCTGCGACCAGGTGTTGTTGTGTTGTTGTTTTATGCAGCGCATGTGTGAATCGCCAGTTCTAATTCCAGGTGGTTTAGAGGATACTGTGTAGTATTTAGCAGATTTCGAACTACTAAAGATCACGCATGTATGTACAGTGTGTTTTATTAAGCAAAAATAATAGCTAGGCTTAGAGTGTGCCAAGAAGCACGGGTCTAGGCTAGGCTATCGATTGTGTCAGATTCGTGTGGACGATCGGGCTACACTTGACTTTAGTCTTTGTTGTGGACGTTTTGGCCCCACTTGAGGATGTTCGGGTCTCTAGGCCTAGCCTAATAAATTTGCAATTTACGAGAAGATTTATTATAATTATTAGTGTGAAATTATGTTTGTTAAACTGGCCCTAGGCATTAAACATATTTGCCTATGCCATAGTATGCAATAGGCTCCTGAATCTAGGATTTGAGTGGGAGAAACGTGTAGGTTTTTCAGTTTTAAAATAAATGTTGTCCCGTCCTGAGCACTCCTGTCATCCACCATATGCAAATGAACATAAATATGCAAATTAGCTAAACAAATTTTTCACGATATCTCCTAAACGAATAGCCCATTTGTTACAATTTTTTGTGGCAAATCCTATGTTTTTATACCTACTATTACTAAATAATTATGATGGACTCATTTAAAGCATTTCCAGTG
Organism: Antedon mediterranea; assembly: GCF_964355755.1. Taxonomy (NCBI): domain Eukaryota; kingdom Metazoa; phylum Echinodermata; class Crinoidea; order Comatulida; family Antedonidae; genus Antedon; species Antedon mediterranea. The sequence goes on from NC_092675.1 coordinate 24,786,041, forward strand.
AAAATCAGGTGAAAACGCAATTTAAGTCATGCGTGAGTGATTTTTGTCCAAAAATTCACTTTTTTTCTTACAATTTAGGTTCTAGATAGCAGGGTTTATTTTGGGAGTGGCAATGCTATTTTTACCTACTCTCTCAGCCTATCAATAGTAGAGACTGAGGAATGTAGATCTTTGGAAAAATTTTACTCAAAAAATACCACTTAATCATGGAGGTATAAAAATAGTATACCTCCATGACTTAATCATATTAAAAAAAAAAAATATTGTTGTCAAAAATAAGCTTGAGCCACCTCGGTTATGCAGTCCCTGGAATTATTGATCGCTGGCTTCTTGATAAGATTTAAGATCTGTTTTATACCACGACAATTAAATTTAATTTTGCGATTATTTTAAAAGTGAAAGGCTACCCCATGAGAGCTTTCATTAGGATACCTAAAAATAATGTTCTACAATAAAATGAAGAAAGTAGTATACAAATATTTATAATTTAACACGCATTCTTTCGTTGTATCAGTGTAACAATACAGTACGTAAAATGCGTGACGTGACAACAAAAGATGCCGTCTAAATGTGCCCCTGTTTTTCTGAAAATTCGTTTAAGGTTTATCAACTACTTGCTCTATCTATTTGAAATTGCTGAAAATTAAATATTTTAAACTTTGTTTTCTTACAGAGTACATACAGTACAATCAGAGAAAGTTTAGAATATCATTGTATATGATGATAAGGTCTTGTTCATCACATTTAATTCTACCAAGGTTCTTTTTGTTTAAAAACAATATTTCTAAATATGGAATAAAAGCTGCAAACATTTCTAGTCTTGTATCACAACATTCAATTGTATGCATCAGAAATGAATTTAAGCATACAAAACATTTATGCATATCAAATAGTTACATGGTTAAAAGGAGCAATTCATCAGAGGCTTCAAAAAGTGTATACGAACATATTTTATCTTCCAAACCAATTCATTTTGCTCAGAGTGTGTTAGAGTATGGGCATACAATCACAGGGCTTCCATGGTGGGCCAGTATTGCTGTGACAACAGTTGCGTTAAGAGCGTTGCTCACATTACCGCTTGCAATATATTCTCAAAAAATTCAAGTAAGGATAGAAAACTTGCATCCGGAGATTTTACACAATGCAAGGGTAATGTTCCAGCAGAGGTTTGCTTCACAAGCTACACAAGAAAAGTGGAATGAAGCAAAGATGAAGAAGGTCATAACTAAGATGGTAAGGTAATCAAATTAGATCACATTAATGTTGAGTTTATACAAAGTAAAGCTTACATCTTATCTTGTACTGTGTATTCATTTAAAAGCAACATCAAAATATCGGATTGTCTAATACAATTTATTGTTTCTAAACATATGCTGCATGACTAGAATAAGCATATTCGATACTATACTGTACATTGAAAAACCGGTTCCCGTCAGATCACCGAAGTTAAGCAACGTTGGGCCTGGTTAGAGCTTGGATGGGAGACTATCCCATTAGGCATTTGAAATCAGCACTGCTGACTCTTATGGCATTGGCATCCCCTGCATCTAGTATCTGCCTCAAATGTATTGGCTTATGCCTCTCCTCTGGTTAAGGTGGGCACTTGACGAGAGAAGCCCTTCGTCAATGTTGGGACCAACCAGAGGTGTTTTAAAACAGTCATGGCTTAGTCATCATTCAGATGAATGTAAGACTAACTGACATTGTCGATTACGACAGAAGTCGGCCATTATACTATACATTCAGTAATGTTCACATTAAGTTTCTATTGATTATTTGGGGGATGGGAGGGGAAAGCTGTTTGAGAGATTTTACACTCACATGGACCAATCTTAATGCATTTGATGCCTGTTTATTACTGCAAAAGTTTCTTTCTTAAATCATTTGATGTTTATTAAATCTTCAGATGAAGAATTCAGCAAAGCAGATATATGTTAGAGATAACTGTCATCCAGCTAAGGCTAGCATTATGATCTTAACTCAAATACCTCTGTGGATATCTGTCTCACTATCACTCAGAAACATGACAGGAGCTATTTCATCCAACTTTTATTTAGGTAAAGATAAAAAAAATGTGTTACAGTATTATTAAGAAAGGCATAGATTTAATATATAATACTGTACTTAAAATGGATGTTGTATGGTTGAACAATTTAAACAAATATATAATAGGCATGTACATACCATAAACAAGAAATAAGGGATACCCAGATCTTCTGAAACAAATACACTGTCTGTTCTATTTTTACATTTCAAGGGGTACACTAGGGGCTGATCCACCCGGCCTTTTATTACTGTATAACCTAATTGTTTAGCCCTTACCCTGCCTACAATATAATTAGAAAGAGATATTATATGTTTAAAAATTACTTTTGACACAATAAAGATGGTAGTGTACTAAGAATATTAATCATCTTCACTATTTCAGATCCAAACTGTGTTGTGCCTACATTATCTGATGGTGGTACATTGTGGTTTACAAATCTTGTGTTACCTGACCCATTATATATTTTACCTTTGGCTGTTGGACTGCTGAATTTAATCAACATTGAATTACAAACACTGAATGTTAGGGAAGGATCAAAGTTTCCAAAATTGGTTACAAATATGCTGCGAGGTCTTTCTATTATCATCATACCAATTGCAGCCTACATGCCTTCAGTAAGATTACTTATGTCAATCAATCAACTAATAAATATTACATGCTTTGTAATCATACTATAACGTATAGTTCAAATCACATGCACAGATTTCAATATTCTCGTGACAACTTTTAAATGTTTAAATACAAGTATGCATTCCATAGTATTAATATGCATCTGTCCATATTTGTGCTGGGTTTCCAATTATGGACGTTCCGTAGTACTGTACTTGAGAATTCTAGCAATGTGCCCATACCCAACACATATTAGTTTATAAGTACTGTATAATAATGCTGTCTCAATTCCATACCGATTGACCATAAAAGCTCATCTTGGAATACCTTGTCATATTTCTAGTATACAACACAGGCAAGAACTCGACTTTGTATATAGACCATTAGTCTGGGTTCCAGACTGAGTTTTGTCTTAATATTAATAAAAGATAAATATTTTGTCATATATGGCGTTTCATACGTATACATGATCTTGGAGACAAAAATCAAAATAAATAAATAAAGACAATGAATCCCGCAATGAATACAGACTTAGGGCAAGTCTAATAGACCATTAATTTGTTGTTTGATCTTTTTCTTTCCAAATTCATTTTTCACAAATTATTTTGATTTATTTTCAGGCAATTACCCTTTACTGGATGACATCTGCCAGCTACAGTGTTGCTCAGAATTTATTTCTTAAGCTACCGAAAGTTCGTCTCGCCTTGAATCTTGTTCCTAAAAGCACTATGAATGATGGTCAAATAAAAAATATAAGAACACTTATTAAAGATAAGTATTCTAGCTCCAAGACTAATAAGGTGAAGTGATCATGTAGATGCAAGTTTTCTAAAATTATGGAATGAATAAAACACATAAAGTACAGTACTTTTCAAATACAGTTTTATTGAATAAATCATGTATGGTTCCACCAAACTGTCCAGATAAAATCACGATTGTAAGCATTTGATAAATAGGCAAACTGCCTTAAAATGTCTTGACATGTTTTGAGAAATGCCTATAATACTAATAGGACAGGTTGTATGTAAATGAGGAAGTAATTAGCATGTTGAAACACCAAGGAATGTAGACAACAAACAATCATATGGCTAGCGTGGTGCCTATTAAAGTAATAATGTATACAACCAACATGATCTTTATGGAAAAAAATGCGTATCATTTTTTATTTAAAACATCCGGCTTTGTCCATACAGGAATAGTATTTTCAAGATGATCAGCAGTGCTTTTTTTTATTATTTTACAATCTGTTAAAGACATGTGTTGTGCTATATTAAAAGTTATATTTTAAAGCCCATCAATACACATCAAACATTCTGGAAATAAAATTCAATAAAATGTATTTTTTTTAAAAAGGATAATTAACTTGAACTCATTTTTCATTTGAATTTTTATCATCCTTCCTGGTGTTATTTAAAATAATGAAAATATTAAAGGAATTTGTTATCACAGTTCACCTATGGCAATTATTATTTTGGATTTTAATAGTAAAAAACATTATTATTACAATGTTCCTTCAATGAATATAAATCTTCATTTTTCGTTTTCAGACAAAATTAATTATTGGGTGTTAGAATGAATTTTATAAATTCTGCTATTGCTCATACAGTATGATGAACTAATTAATAACAGTTTCGAACTGTTAATCAGCCACACTTGTAAACTGTAGGTAATGACAATACACAAAAAACACCAAAAAATGAGCACACGAGTATGCTGATATAAGCAGTGGATAAATATCAGGATATCTTGCAGGCGGTGGTACAAGCAGATGGCTTATACACAGAATTGACATTCCAAGCATTGATAGCCAGAACTGTAAAAAAAGAATAATTATATAGATTTGTTAGAGGATGAAATGTCTGGGAATTCCTCCATGGGTAGACAAAACTCAACAAATGAAATATTCAAACATTTTACGAAAGCATGTTTAAACTATAGAGGGTGCTACAACATTTTGAAAATATATCAATACTGTATTTAAAAAAAAATATTTGCCTCAATAATAGTATAATAATAAAAAAAGATTTTTCAAGATTTATAACATTGGTTTTTAGTGGTTGCAAAAATGATCTTGGATAGCACCCCATTCCCAAAAATAAAACAAAAAAATACATCTAAGGTTCATAAAGAAAACCAAATTTTACGGCAAATGTTAAAAACTTACAATTATTTGTATATGTATTGTTTTCTTTAACTTCTGTGAATTGAGCAAGACATTTGAGGCCATTAAAAACAGAAGACATAATACTGTTGTGGAAAGGAACTGGCCATCTTTGATCAGTAGAGGAAACATACTGTACATGATATAGAAATAAAAATACATAATTTTATAAAAAATAATGAAATAAAGAAAAACCGATATTATTTTAGTAACATCATACAATGTCTAATCACGAATTACAGGAGAAAAACTAAAGCCATTCAGTCAACTACGACTTTGTAGCAGGACATTTAGCTTAATTTTGGAATTATTCAATCAATCATGTTATAAATCTGGTAGCTATAGCTAAGGAGGGTGTGCACTGAGCAGTATATATTGACTAGAAATTACAAATGTGAGTGGTGCGAGCAGATCTTTAGATATAGACCTACAAATGTCCTTGAATAAATATTTGAAGGTACAGATCTTAAGGGGATAGAGGGGAGAGATTTGCAATCTGTGCCCTACAAATAGCTGCCTGGGAAATTGATTTTTTAGTTCAAACATCACTAACGTGTATATTAAAAGTGGGATGTTTTGGCCTGAAAGTTGGACATCATTCAGCTGGAATGTTTCACATTGTGTAATGTAAAATTTGTTTCGGATGTTACCATTGTTATATGATGGCACCATATATTATGATGTCGCCCTCTATAGTATGTAGGATACCCATAAGGGAAGAGACCTCTAAAACATGGCTTCAGTATAGAAGACCTCACGAATGATTGTGATAACAATGATGTCGAATAACTAAAGAATAAAAGCATTGTGTTACTAGAAACGTCTCTCATGTATTTAAAGAATATTACATGGTGGCAACGGTAGGATTGAAATATATAATAAAGTCAATCGATAAGCTATACTAGGCTAGAAGAATAAATAGGCTAGCGTACACGCCGCCGCACGAATAGATTAGTAAAACGTGTTGTTGAGAGTACACACGTGCGGAGAGAACTGAATTTGATTTTGTATTCGGATAGCAGAAGGCAAAAAATAGCCCATACACATTTTGTTACCACTGTATACAACAACTGACAATATTAAAAAATTAATGTTGATCATGGCGAACCTAAATCAGCCAGAACCATTAAATATATCGACAGGCAACATATCAGAGAATTGGAAGAGATTCAAACAGAGATTTGAACTATATAACATTGCCAGTGGAATGTCACGAAAACCAAGTGAAACGCAAACGTCATTACTACTCCATACTATTGGGCAACAAGGCTTAGATGTATATAACGCATTTAAATTTGAAAATGAAGCTGAGAAGATGAGATTAAACACAATTATGCACAAATTTGAGGAATATTGCAACCCCAAGAAAAACATTACATTTGAACGACACACTTTCTTTTCACGAAACCAGATACCAGGTGAGAAGATAGACCAATATGTGACCGACCTAAAGAACAAGAGCAAGACATGTGAGTTTGGTGAAATTGAGAAATCCCTCATCAGGGATAGAATTGTTTGTGGACTATTGGACAATCAATTGCGTGAACGATTGCTTAGAGAAGATGATTTAAATTTAGATAAGTGCATGAAAATATGTAAGGCATCAGAAGCGTCGAGAAACTTAGGGAAAGAGCTCAAAGCTGATCACCAAGTAGCGGTAGATCAATTAGGTATGTCTAATAATTATAAACATGATAGAACCAAAAATAGAGATAAAAGTAAACCATGCTCAAGATGCACTAGATCACATGAATATGGTAAATGTCCAGCTTTTGGCATGTCCTGCAATAATTGTGGTAGGAAAAATCATTTTAGTAGAGCATGTAGGTCAAAACGTAATGACAAACAAAAGGGCAAATATATAAATGCACCTAACAGAAGTAAGAGAAACGTGCATGGTATAAACAAAAGCAATGATAGCGATTGCGACAGTGAAGATGAATCTAATATTACATTTGAAGCAATTAAAATAAGCCAGATAAACGCTAAAGATGGTGACACAGAAGTGTTCACAAATGTCAAAATTGAAATAAACCGTAACAAACCAACTTTCCTGAAAGTAAAAGTAGATACAGGTGCAGAGGGTAATATATTACCACTGAGAATGTATAGAGCTATGTTTCCTAAAAACATGAGCAATAATGTACCTAATGATAGATATGTTAACAAATCTAATGTAAAAGTCACAGCGTATAACGGAGCACAAATCAAACATTATGGTTACATACACATCCCATGTTACTTCAATAACTTACACACAAATGCAAAGTTTTATATTGCAGAGGTACAGGGACCAGCTATAATGGGACTACCGACGCTAAAGACTCTGAAGATAATACAGATAAACTGTGCAGTCGAAGTAAATGACAAAATCAAGGATGTAGAGGACATAAAAAGACTCTATCCAGACAGATTTGAAGGCATTGGCAAGTTTGAGGGTACGTACAAAATAGTTATAGACGAAACGGTACCACCTGTCATACACGCACCAAGGTCATGTCCATTAGCGATAAAAAATGACATAAAGGCTGAGTTGGATGAAATGATGAGATTAAATGTCATACAGAAAGTAGAGAAACCAGTGGATTGGGTTTCAAGTTTGGCCTACTCACAGAAACCAAATGGGAGATGGCGGATATGTTTAGATCCTAAGGACTTAAACAAAGCTATAAAACGCACATACCATCACACACCAACCCTAGATGAGATAACACATAAATTTAGTGGGGCAAAGTTTTTCTCTAAACTAGATGCACGACATGGATATTGGTCCATAAGACTTGACAAAGAATCCAGTTATCTTACCACATTTAACACTCCAGGGTTTGGAAGATTCAGATTCCTAAGATTACCATTTGGACTGAATGTCAGCCAAGACGTTTTTCAACATAAGATGGATCAAATATTGGAGAAATGCATCGGAGCCACAGGCATCGCAGATGACGTTGCTGTATTTGGGAAAACAGAAGAAGAACATGATCGAAACTTAATGGACCTGATGGAAACCGCTAGAGAATATGGGCTTGTATTCAATGCAGAGAAATGTGAAATAAAGCGACCGCAAATAAATTTCTTTGGTATGATATATGATAAAGATGGAGTACATGCTGACCCAAAGCGCATTGAAGCCATCAGCAAAATAAAACCACCAACGAATGTTAAAGAGTTACAAAGTTTCCTAGGCATCGCCACGTATATGAGTCCCTTCTGTCCCAAGCTGTCAGACAAAACAGCACCCCTCCGAGAACTTCTGAAAAAAGATAATGTATTTGAATGGAATGGCTCACAACAAAAAGCATTCGAAGAGATAAAGTCAACAATATGTAACCAGACAACACTGACCTATTTCCAACCTAACAAAAAGTTGAAACTACAAGTGGATGCATCCCTGATTGGAGTGGGAGCAGCACTCATACAAGACGAAAAAGTTGTTGCGTTTACATCAAAGGCATTAACAGAAGCGGAACAAAGATATGCGAACATTGAAAGAGAACTACTGGCGGTAGTGTACGCAGTAGAGAAGTTCCACACATATGTGTATGGAAACTCATTCATTGTGGAATCAGACCACAAACCGTTAGAGATGATCCAACTAAAAAATCTAATGTGTGCACCACCAAGACTACAAAGACTACTAATGAGACTACAAGGATATGATCTGACAATCAAGTATAAACCAGGCAAAGAAATGGTCCTGGCAGATGCCATGTCTAGATTAAACCCTATAAATGACAGCCAAATTGAAGAAGAAGTAAAGATACAACTGTCATATTTCTCAGAGTCCAAAGAAGAAGAAATAAGGCAGAAGACCAAGGAAGACCCAACTCTCATAAAATTGGAAAGTATAATACAGCAAGGCTGGCCAGACAAACTAAAATCTGTACATAAGACAATAAGACCATACTTCCCATACAGGGATGAACTCACAACAGAGAACGGAATAATACTAAAGGGTAACAGAGTAGTGATCCCAGAAGTCATGAGACAGGACATCCTAAAACAACTACACACATCCCACTTAGGCATAACCAAGTGTCAACTGATGGCTAAAACATCAATCCATTGGCCCAGTATTAATGAGGAAATAGAAAACATGATAAAGGCATGCCCATCATGCCAACAACACAAACACAAACAACAACATGAACCAATGTTGAAGAGAAAAATCCCTACCAAAGAATGGGAAATACTCGCAGCTGACCTATTCTACATAAATAGAGTAGAATACCTCCTAATAGCAGATTATTACACCAAATATCCAATCATAAGAAAACTACCGGCAGACCAATCAAACAGTGAAACAGTTATATCGATAATAAAAAATGTCTTCTCAGAGTTTGGGATGGTTCAAGAATTGATTACCGACAACGGACCAACAGTGAACAATTCAAACAGTTTAGCAAAGATTGGAAATTCATACACACAACCACAAGTCCTCACCACCATGAAGGAAATGGATTCATCGAACGAATGGTTCAAACAGTAAAGTCAACCATCATCAAAGCTCAGCACAACAACACAGATGTTGATAAAGCTTTACTATACATGCGAGCAACTCCAGTCGACTCAAAACTTGCCTCACCCGGAATGATGATATTTCACAGAGGACTAAAAACAGAACTTCCAACAAACAATGAAAAAATGCCAACCAGAAAAGAAATAAGAAATCGACTAAAAAACCGACAAGACAAACAGAAACAATATCATGATGAAAATACAAAACCACTTCAACCAATAAAGAGAGGAGAAAGCGTGAGAATCAGACACTCTGACAAAAACCCACAGTGGTCCCCAGCGAAGATACTAAACAAAACAAGTCCACATTCGTACAGAGTACTGACAGAAAACCAGAAAACACTAAGAAGAAACCGAACACACATCCGCAAAACAAACGAACACTTTACACACATAATACTAGAAACACCACTTACTCATTACAAGACTATAGAACACAAACCATCATCATGCTCTAGCAGTGGCAGAAAAATTAAGAAACCAAATAGATTAGATTTGTAAATAAAACTTATAATTGTTTTATTATGATTGTAATATGATTGATAAATGAGACCCACAGTTTAATTATATTTGTACACCATTATGAGTAATTAAAGAAGAGGGATGTTTAATATGATGGCACCATATATTATGATGTCGCCCTCTATAGTATGTAGGATACCCATAAGGGAAGAGACCTCTAAAACATGGCTTCAGTATAGAAGACCTCACGAATGATTGTGATAACAATGATGTCGAATAACTAAAGAATAAAAGCATTGTGTTACTAGAAACGTCTCTCATGTATTTAAAGAATATTACACCATTTTCTCAAATCAAATATCAGATTAATACTCTGATAAAATGTTAACAAAAAATATTCATTACCTTAGTACTGATGTCAATAGAAACCAGGTACATTCAAAAGGTTTTTCTTGTAACAAAAGGCAGACCGGTCTAAACAAAAGCAGATATTAAAATATATCAATAGACAAATCCCGTGAGAGCCAGACATTTTGTGGGATAATTAACCTATTAATTTCTGGAACTTATTTGATGTCAAAAATGGTGATTATTATTATATTCTAATATGTATTTTATATTGTTTACAATTCAATCATTGGACAAGGTATTGAATTGAAATTTATATTTATACTGGGTAACCTCTTCAGTCAAAGACTGGTCTCCCAGAGGGCCCAGTTGGTGATCAGTGGCTGTGATGTACTAATACACCGGGGTAACCCCCTACTCGTCTCGAAAGATGTACTAGGTTCTTTAAAGTGCACACGAGCTAGATGTGTACACTGGACCTACGGTTTATAGTCCTTATCCGAGAAGACTCGTTCTACCACCAGAACCATGGAGTGAGTGAGCCTCGAACCCCTGCCGATGTTATGGCTACGTAATTACGGTTCCACTGTCTTAACCGCTCGGTTAATCTTCAATTTTTTAAATAAAATGTGCCGTATTCAGGCCAAAGACTATGTATTATTGCAATCATGGGATTTATACATGCCTCTCATGTATTAAGAATTATACTTACAGGGTAACCAACAAAATTGATTTTTCATGTACTTGAAATGAAAACAGGAAAAATGCTAATGAAGAATTTATCTGAAATATAAGGTTAGATAACATGAAAACACATTTTTCGGTGGTTTAGAGGTATTTTCAAATGTACTTAGTATGAAGTACAAATTACGTCAGAGTAGGGCAAACATCTGACCAATTACTCAACTCCCTGACTCCACAGTAGTTTAATACAATTACAACTCTGTTGGTGCAGTACCCGCTGCTTACTTAGGCTCGAATCTAACCACTAGCCATCAGCGCAAGCTCGGTAGTCTAGAGGTATGAACGCCAGTCTAGTGATCTGGAGGTCGTGGGTTTGAGTCCCACACGAGAATTACTTACAAATTTTTTCGCAAGTATTCTCAAATGTACTTAGTATGAAGTACAAATTATGTCAGAGTACGGAAAACATCTGACCAATTAAAACACAGTTTCCTACACATTTTTGTATATATTTTTTTCTTGCTGATCATGTCATTTGATTGAATTAAAACAATTATTATTTTTGTCAAAGACAGCATAAATGGTTATCCTAGAATTAAACTTCTCTAATTTCTGTTGTTTAATGTAAGAAAAATGTATTGTCGATTGTTATTGTACTGTACTAGTATAAAAGGGCTTATGACTTACTAGTGCTAATCTAAAGCAGCGGATTGTTGGTTTAAAAAGTAGATGAATTGCTGATGGTAATAATGCTAACAAGGTTGAAGCCAAAGCTATCTTTATTACTACATCTTGTGAAAGCCTTTCTCTTGTTCTTATTATAGGTTCTATAGAGCACCAAACATTTGCAACTTTATCCTACAAAACAAAATAATTGAAATCATTGCACAAAATTGGTTTGAAAAGATTAGTAACAGGACAGGTATATTATGCAATCTGGGACATATTTATACCACTTGCCAGATAGTGTGCGTTAAGGCATACATTGGTCAAGCAAAATGAAATTAGTTTGTGTTGTATGGAGGTTAATTTCAACTAAACCCCACTCTACTGCTCACACCAATGGGACCTGACCCTGACGGAACAGAAAGGGTACATTTACAAAATACAGTGGTAAATGCGCCAAATGATACATTTCTTCAATAGTATGGAGGTGATTTGGTAGAACTAAGCTGCATATCACTATGGCAGGCCTGACTATGGTCATAGGTCACGTGGTTTGTACCTTAAGACTACATTTATGTAAAGAGTTTTATTAACAATTGTCAACATCTTAGCAAATAACTGAATCTTGCCTCATAAAGCCCTCTTGCAAATGGGAAGAGACGATGTAATACTTGCAGAACAGATTCAACACTAGTCAAGAATGGCAGCCAACAAATAAGAAACGACACAACCACAACTAATCCAATTTTTATTAGTTTCCATATTCTGTAAGTAAACACATGTTATAGTGTTTTTGGAAGATGTGTTACTAATAATACAAGCGTATCTCATATACTGCATCTAGTTCCTTACCTATTCTCGTCAGACCCCCAGAAACATCTTCCAAGTAGGTAACAGAAGAATGGCATAGCATGATATAACTCCATTTGTTTGTAATTCAGTGCTAAAACAAATAATATTGACCCCCAAAGATCATGGTTCGTTGACAGTGCAATGGTTGCCAGTAATGCAAATCCAAGACTTGCATTGTTATATCTGTATACAACTGTGTAAGGAAAATATTTTGGCATATTTTTCCTCAACCTCCAGCATAGTGGTTATTCAGTGTATTTTAAAATGGTACTACTGTACTTTGTAAACACAGACCTCCCACTCCCAATCACTACTTTTTCGACCACGAGAACAAAAATCTCCTTTGCTTTAGCTTTTCATGAGGTAGGCCTAGCCTAGTGCACATTGTTACCCTACTGTTTATATTAATTTGCAAATATTCGGCGATGAACGAACTTGTTTATTTAAAAAAACGATGAACAGCATGCAACAATGCCGGCCCAAAGAATGCCTTGCATAAGGTTTTGTTATCGCAAATAGCGTGCGCGATGCATGGTGGGAAGGGTTTGGGAGCAATAGCGCCTGCGAAACTCCTGCGAATTGACTTTTTGAACTTGGGACCCCTGTAAACATTTTAGTCCTGGTGATGTTGCATGTTCAAAAAGTCAACCTGTAGTGCTAAGGCCAAAGTCTGGATATTCTCATTATTTATCCTTGTCATTTGGTTAATTTTGTAATCAAAACTGTGCTTAAATTTACTTTGGTTTGTTATTATTCATATTCCTTTGTTCTATATCTATTTATGTTATAAATTGCTCAAGCAGCTTAGTGAATTCAGTTGTCTAAATAAGTCATTTCATTTCAAAAGGATACTGAAAATGTCCGTGATCAATAACAATGAGTCCTGGGTACAATAGTATGATCATTGCAACCCTCAACCAATCAAAACTGAATATTTTCTTAGAACTTTCGAACCAGCAAAAAAGGAGGACAGCTGGTATATACAGAAGAACATCTATTGCAAGGACTACAGAAGCAAATATAATCAGTAACTATCTCAAACATAAATATTACAGCATATTGTGATTTTGCTATGAATAGATATTTATGTAACATTCTTGGGAATTGGCTTTGTTTATACACTCGTTGCTTTCAAAATTGTGAATGTGTAACTTTTAATTTGTGTTTAATCTTTTACCTGAATACCTCATAAAAAGTTTGTGTTCATAACTTTCATAACCATGAGAGCTATCAAGCTCTACCCAGTCTGCATTTAGAAAGGATGACCTAACAAAAATAGAATGGTATCATATTTAAAAAATAATATAAAAAGCAAATATATTTAGAGATCATTTTTTTACAAGTGGAACAAGAAGAAAAATCAACAATACTTTTTTTTTGGTCAAATTTTCCTCTAATACATTTCTACATGAGTTATAAATACCATTTTATAAATACAATATATTCAGAAATTGCTTTATACAGTAGGCAAGAAATAAACAGAAATGGTAATTTGGAAAAGGCCAAAAATAAACTTACACTTTTCCACAAATCCAACTGTGGTATGCTGTTAATGGTGGATAGTCTAAACCCCAATACTCGAGATTATTACCTGTTCCATTCGTGTACCTAAAATATGAATATGTATACATGTACAGTATAGATGAGTATAGTGTCACAAACAACATGCATACATTGTACTCAGAATGTGCCTAGTTCTACTTAAAGGTCCTGGTCGGTTCATTGTGAAGAGGCCGGAGGAAAATCCATTGAGGCAAGCGCACATCCAGTGTTACGAAGATAGATTCAATGACTACATAGTAGGGCCGAAGCCAGGACAAAGCAGATGAGGCGATTGCCACCGCACCCCAATTCCCCAGCTCAGATCGTCATATTATATATTAATATTTATATTTAAAGCATCTTTGCATAATAATTGTTAAGAATAAACGTTTTGTCAGAAATGGTTTGTTTTGGATAGGTGAGCCGGAATAGGGTTCGCTATAGTTAAAGGGGAGGCGGCCAGGGATTGCTGTAAAAGGGGGATTGACCTGAGACCTGGTTCTCAATAATCAGGCACTCAGCTTAATGCTTGTGTACAGTACATACCATTGACCAATTGGAAGGTTGGTAGTAACTTCCATCCAATGTCTTTGGGCTTCATAATCTCCAAACATTGGTGGTTTTCCAGCACCTGTTACAAAATATATGGTTACTATTATTTTTTTTTTTTTAAATTAATAAAGGCTACTTGTTTAAAGATGGATGAATTGTATCGCTGAAAAAAAATTTCCTAAAATTTTAATTTTAACATTTTATTTTAATTAAGTCCCATAGTTATTCACTTTTTTTTCCTACAGAAGTGATTAACTTTATAAAAAACTATTAACACTAAAACTTTATTTACTAAAACCTTTAGTTTATAAAGTCTGATTCAGTTAATGTTTTTTTAATATAAAGTGGCAACCAGAATTAAAGGTTAAACTCAGTTAACATCAGCTGTTCTCTAAGGGCAAGTATCACCCATCGTATCCGGATATTCACCCCCTGGACATTTACCACCCGGAAAACTACCCCCCGGACAACCACCACCTGGACCACTACCCCCTTAGGACAACTACCCCTTTAGGACAACTACCCCTTTAGGACAACTACCCCCCGGACAAATACCCCCCTGGACAAATACCCCCCCCTGGAACAACTACCCCCTAGGAACAACTACCCCCTAGGAACAACTACCCCCTAGGAACAACTACCCCCTAGGAACAACTACCCCCTACGGACAATTACCCCCCCCCCCCGGACAATTACCCCCCCCCCCCCCGGACAATTACCCCCCGGACAATTACCACCCGGACAATTACCACCCGGACAATTACCACCCGGACAATTACCACCCGGACAATTACCCCCCGGACAATTACCCCCCGGACAATTACCCCCCGGACAATTACCCCCCGGACAATTACCCCCCGGACAATTACCCCCCCGGACAATTACCCCCCGGACAACTACCTCTGACACATTACTCCCCGTAGGACAACTACTTCCTGGACAATACTCCGAGGGCAAATAATCTTTTAGGACAACTACCTCCGTAGGACAACTAACCCCTGGACAACTACCCCCCGGACAATTACCCCCTAGGAACAATTACCCCCTAGGAACAATTACCCCCTAGGAACAATTACCCCCTGACAATTACCCCCCCCCCCCCCCCTGGTAATTACCCCGCGGACAACTACCTCTGCCACAATACTCCCCGTAGGAGAACTACCTCCTGGACCTGGACAATACTCCGAGGGAAAATAATCTTTTAGGACAACTACCACCCAGAAAACTATCCCTTTACAACAACTACCCCCGGACGGACAACTACCACCCGGACCATTCAACAACCTGACTCTGCAACAGTGTATAATAGGAATTAATAACTATATTTTAATTCGTTACTTTGACGAATTACTATTCATTATTGTAAACAAAAGTAAAAGATTGAACATAAATATAGCCTGGTTTAAACTGAAGATTGTCACACATGATCATAGGATAGTCGAACGTATTACTATTATATAGTACTCCCTGTATTTACTGTAAAGACTGGGTTCGCTAATAATAATAATAATTTTTGCGTCAGGACAATGCTTCGATAACCACTGGTCTTAAAAGAATTAATTTTTGTCTCAAATTTGTCATATATGTATTTTTGTACACTTGAAGAATAATATCACTTTTGATATTTGACCTCAATGTTCACTCACCGAATAAACGGCGATCTTTAAATAAAATTCCCCTCAAATAAACGGCAATCATGTCACTCCCATGAAACATCATATGGAATTAATAATCGGTGTCTATTTCCATTAGATTATACCCCCTCCCATTGAATAAACAACTTTCTTCCAATAAATGTCCACCTAAAAAATAAACAGCCCAGGCCGTTTTGTCAATAAATACGGTACTTTAAATCTAGCACATCTAGGGTCTAGCGTGCTGTTAAACAGAATAATCGGTTAAAAACGGGTGTTTCGAAACTAGAGACCCGAGACCAGAGACCCAATACGAAAAGGGAGACCTAAATATACGAAAAGGGAGAACCACGTACGAAAAGGGAGACCCCACTATACAAAAAGGGAGACCCCACTATATACGCGAAAAGGGAGACCCTAATATACGAAAAGGGAGACCTAAATATACGAAAAGGGAGACCCAAATATACGAAAAGGGAGACCCAAATATACAAAATGGGAGACCCAAATATACGAAAAGGGAGACCCACTATAAGAAAAGGGAGACCCCACTATACGAAAAGAGAGACCACACTATACGAAAAGGGAGACCCTAATATACGAAAAGGGAGACCCAAATATAGGTCTCCCTTTTCGTATTGGATCTCATGTCAGGTCTCTGGTCTCGGGTCTCTAGTTTCAAAACACCCGTTAAAAACAGATGATTTCATTTTTACAGAAACCGGTCCTATATATTTGTCTACTTTTGGATTGGGGTGGGGGGGGGGGGGGTAGTTGACCGGGGGTTAGTTGACCTGGGGGTAGTTATCCTAAGGGGGTAGTTGTTCCGGGGGTAGTTGTCCCGGGGGTAGTTGTCCGGGGGGTTGTTATCCGGGGGGTAGTTGTCCTAAGGGGGTAGTTGTCCGGGTGGTAAACATCCGGGGGGTAACTGTCTAGGGGGTAGGTGTCCTAGAACCATCACCCATCCATCATATGAGGCATTTTGGCCTTGTTGGCGCACCATGAATAGGGTACATTACCGATATAGGCATGATGCAGTATGCACTGTGGGAACCAGGCGCGGCGACTCGGAGCGCGTAAGCTAGGCCATGTCTAGTTCGCGTTTAGGTCCTAATTAAGCCAACAAGAGGCCTAGGCCCTAATGTCTAAAGACATCGTGAACATACCAGAGTATGGATTTAAACTAACTGACCAACGAACTACAACTGCTACGAGGACGACGACACATATTTGCATCCACTGGTTACTCACAACACGGCTAATTTTCCCCATTTTTAATTAGGAAAAATGCCGGGTTCTCCCAGCAGCTCGATCCCTTTCTCACGTGTCAACTTTTTGTATGGAAGGCAAACAACGCACAAATAAGCAATAAGCCCAGAGAGCTTTATACAATTTTTTGATTGAATAGGCAATTTTTATGTCACATAATGTTTTGATAACAAATTAAAAAAAAAACAATAATACCATATAAAAGAGTAATTTAAATTTTTTTAAATACACAGGAAGGTAAGCAAAATCATTTTTTGTTGTGGAAAAAGTGAATACTGTACTTTATATTTCAGTAAATTAAAAATAGTGTTTTTTTAGATGCCTGTATGTATTTTATAAAATTAATATCACACAGTCACATTTCACGTATACAATGTTTTATTTCATCAATCTTCTAACGAAGACTGCACTATACACATTTTGTGAGTGAAGTTTACTTCCCCTTGGTGGTGAAGGATGTGGTAATTTTTAGTCATTCCAGTGCATTTCAAATTATTTATTATTTTATTTTTTATGTTCCCGGGAATATCTCATTGATATTGTATCCGTTTCATATTTGTATGTTTATGAAGACACAGTTTCTTAGCGAGTGCCACTCATGTAAAGGTGTAGTTTCAATAAATAAATATATTATTACACTTTGATGATAAAAAATGCATAGCCCAATTTTTTTTTTTTACCATTCGCACACAATACTTATTTACCTATATTACCTCTTAGAATTTTACACAATAAATAAAATATTAAACTTGTAGGCGATTGACTTTCCAGCCATAGCAGAAATCAGAGGCCTAATAAAATTAACGCAGTTTCACTGGATCTAGCTAAACAATTTTCCTACATTCATTGCGACACAGTTCTTATTCATCAGGAACTTTTATGATATAAAATTACCTGGCCTTTTAAAAATTACTTTTTTTTCATGCATAATTATGTCCATAACACGGTAAATTTTTTCTTTTTTAACTTTAACAAGGAACTTTCTTCATGTAGCCTATCACTTAAATCCCTTCTTACTGGACACATAGTTGAGCCCATGTGGGTATGTCAAAAGGCAACCTGTATGTCAGTGTATGTATGCATGTGAACCTTCAAGACTATAGTTATCCATGCTTCAATCAAAATTTGTATGTACATACAATGTACATATGTTCTACTACCTCTTTGTATAGATGAACACCATGAATTATTCACAATAACCAAATTGAGTTTTTAGTAGATATTCATCACAGCTTAATACTTTTAAATAAATACACTGTCTTTTAAATAAATAATCAGTCTTATACAGTTCCTATCAAATATCAAAGTATTTATCAAAGTTATAAACATTACAATATAAAATTCTAATTCTTCCTTTCCAACATTTCATTGACTAAAATGTATCTATTTTCGTATGGTATACTTTGCATTCGAGTCTACATTATTATTATAAATTGTTGGTATGATTTTAACACTATTTCTCTTCCTGTAAATTGGATAATACAGTTCTTATTCATGTGTGTATAACGGTACATGTGGTGGAGGAACTCCTCTTACAGCACACATGATAGCTGTCATATTGACAAATACTATTTTCTTGTTGGTCATCATTATTCACTGTACCAATCACGTATTTGAAGCATTTTGATCTTCTTCATCTGTTGATTCGTTGTACTTAGTGTAGAACTGATATATGTAATCATACAGGCTGAGAGACTGTCCACTTTTACTGTATTGTTGAAGCACATTTAACAGAGATCCTAAGGAATACCAAAATTTAAGATTGAAATGTTATCGTGATGATAATTTATTACTGAAATATCATAACTAACAAGTAGTAGTATAAGGGACCAGAATAACATGTACTCAATTCTGTATAACAAAAATACAGATTGCATTTCCTCTAGATTGTTAGCCTAGTATAAACCTTTGAGCTGTGCTTGAAGGCTAAGATTAAATTTAGGCCTAAATCACCACTAACTTTTTGGGAAGGCTAACATTTTTTATGTCACCTAGGATGTCTGTCTTCACTAAACAGCAAACCTATCGAAAACCATTTAAAGCTCTGCCGACACTATCAAACTAGTGTGATGTGCCCAAATATGGTAGTGATATGCCCAAATATGGTAGTGATATAACATCATCATCATCATGTATGTATCACATGAAGTTTGATAGTGTGGACAACTTCAAGGCTTAAGGTTTGGTTGTGAAAGTAACGATAATGCAACCACTTACTGACTGTAACTTCGTGACGTATTAAGAATGCGTGGATATTGTGCAAGTCACTACATAGACTTGCATCATTAAACGTAAAATAGGCCATGTCTCTCTGGCATTCAGCTGCAGCCATTAATTGCAAAAGAGCTATAAGTGCAAAACAAATAATTCAGGTATTAACTCAGTTGATTTTCTACTAGGAAAACCTAAGAAACTCCCTGCATAATTGCTATACAGTGCCATGAATTACTGATGAATACAATAACCATGATTTTTGTTTAAAACAATTTAATTATAGCTACTTTTTATAAGAAACATGTCTTAATATGGAATTGAATGTTTACTGTACTATGCATAGACTTTGTTTACCTTTGAGCCTAGGGTCCCCTCCAAAAGCACCACATCCCCAGTTACCAGTAGCAATAGCTGATCTGTTTACGACCGGTGTCATACTGTCATTAAAACCACAATAAGCCTATAAGAGAAGCCATAAGATTGTTAAAGACGTCACTGTTATGTAGTGGTAATGTAGCTACAATTTTGGCAATTAAATGTGGTTATGCCTGTAGATTTGATCGATTTGCGCAAAACAGAATTGCGGACGCAATCTGCATTGACTATTTGGTTTCAAATTGCGCCCATGTTTTACACCAATTAAACATTATTTTCTGAATTACTAAATAATTTTAATAATTGATTTGATACAATACATTACTTAACAATCATCATAGCTACATATTCCCATATTTGTATATAATTTAAGCCTGGTACTGTTCAGCTCTATGGACAATTTTTAGGTACGTTACATTGATTGGTAAGCAAGCATATCTTATGGTACAAATTTCTTACTTTATTCATTTCTCTAGTAAGCAGAGCAGGCCTATACTGATTGCCTTTGGAGTGAAATCTTAATGCATCCATTGCTACAATCTCTGTGTAGCGGCGTCCCCATTCATCTCTGTCGAAAAAAGATAAAATTATGTAGAATGAATTTTAAAGAAGGTTCGTTATCTTTGAAAAAGTTTAAAACACAACAAAATATTTATGTGGGCCGGGATTAGTAGATAAAAAAATTAAAACATGACAGAAATTGAAATTAATTATACTTTCTACGTAATCACTTTCATAATATTAATATTAAATTGTTTCTAAAGAAATTTAAATAGATTTTTAACTCTTTCACAGAACATCTTGACTGTTATTATCGGGATGACCAATTTTAGTGTTTTAAAAGAGTTAAGTACCTTGGAGTGTTATCAACATGATTTCCGTTCCATTCAAAGGTATTAGCATATCCTTTATAATCACTAAATCGTTCAGGACCTAGTGTGAAGAAACACAAATGATACTTATAGGAAAATACAATTCAAGCAAAAAGACAAAATATATATTAAATTGAGACTCATCATACTTCCTCACTAGGTCACACATATACAATAACATTTACAATTTCAATATCACATCATCAAATCTCAATATTTCAATGAATATACAGTAATAGCATGAAAAAAGAGTACACAATCATAAATAAACCTGGTTTAGTCTCTAGCCAGACAGGTTACGCTAGCTAGCCTGTAAAATGTAATACAACCACCATCCTTACTAATCCATCTTCTTAAATTACTCTTTACCAGCAAAAAAATTGATATTCTGATATGATTCTGATATTAAATTCCATACACACCTGTAACTAGTAAGCATTCATTGTCATCTAAAACTTCTGTGAAAAGTCTTGATACTAGCAACTCTGGGCAAATTAAAAATCGAATCTCCTCTTGGACACTTCCATAACCCAGAACACCTCCACCCACAAATTTGTTAGCAAAATCCATCTGGATAAAACAACATAAATTGAAAAGAAAAGACTAGAGTTATATATATATATATATGAACATATCATACATTTCAATAGGTAACTGTCTTTGATTAAACTTGATATTTTGATTTGATTATTTTTCAATTACTGTACCTGAAGCATCCCTTTGCCTTGATCCTCAATGGTTCCATGTGTACTGACATGAAGATTGCAAAGTTTTCTATTACATCTAGTCCAATCAGGAAAATTACTTATTGCACAACGTCTAAATGTAATAGTACCAGTAGGCTCTGTCAAACAAATGATTTCGATTATCACATATTGTATGCCATATTTAACGGTTCTACTGAAGATTCAAATTGGAGTTCTGGTTTTAGGCCTAGCCTCCAGTCTTCTCATAATGATTCAAGAAGGCTAGCAGCAGATTATTTTAATGAAGTACTACAGTAGGTGTGTAATAACCAAATAATGAATTTTTGTATTATTGAATGGAGAGAAAATTAGATTCGTTGAAAGATTGATTATAATAAAATAATAAGAATTAAATAAGTAACAACAATAATCAAACCTTGACTTGTAACCCTTCGAAAGTAGTTTAAAATACATTTTAGTTTCTCTGCTTTGTTCTTCTTTTTACCAGAGGTTCCTTCAAATAATCTAAATTTAAAAACAACCACAAGTGACCAATTAAATTATGATAATGCTTATTAAATGCGGAATGTCTTTGAGAAAACTTGTTAATTCAATCGGTCATGTAGATTACTCTATCCGGAAGTTAAAACTAATACATTTAGAAACACATTCTGTATATAATCAAATTTATATTCAAATTAACTTTATAATAGAAATGTTAAGTGTACATACTGTAAAGAAAGATTTTATTTTTGCAATAAAGTTTCATCATATTGTACCTTTCATAGTTGTTTAATGGATGAGAAATACTATAAATTACTGTGTAAATTAAATACTAATCATTAATTGCTATGAAGTTCAAACTCCTTTCCAGTCTTAAATGTTTATAAACTGATTTTCATATATAGGTAAGTTTATTTTGTTATTGTGGCCAAAAATATTTGTATAAAAAGCATCTAACCTGTTGAAATTAATATCCGGATAACAGGAGTATTCAGATTTCTTCTGTTGAGTATTACGTCTTGGAAACGTACAGAAGAATGCATTAGCCAGCAGGCTAGCAACTTGTTTCTGAGTCATTGTAATTGCATGATTTTTCTTGCATTTCAAAAGAGGTGGACTCTATAAATACAATTTTTTTTTAAATCACTCAATTTGTATTTGGACAAAATTTACTCAAGGCTTTTAACAACATCATATGAAACTTTTAAGCAATAATAAGCAAATTTTGTTTCATGTTATATACATAGTTTTATTTGTATTACCATTATTTATTGTTGTTTAACTCTGGTTGTTGTTCATTGGTTCATTATTACTATCACCATTATATCATTTTTCATGAAAAAAAAAATTACTGTATATAAAATACAAAGAAGCAAGTAAATTAATAAATGAATTGAATGGTAAACTTTAATTCAACTAAAGTGTAGCATTTGGAAAAAAATATAATGATGTATCTTAGAATTAATACTTAATCAATTAAACTAACAACCAATTCAAATTCAAGTCAAAATTTATTGTCAAATACATGATTGAAATTTGTATTTCAAGGTTAGAAAACATGATTAAAATACAGTTACACGCATACACATACAAAAAACTAAACATTTATCAAACATCCTGACAAAAAAAAACCAATCCAATGATTTACCTGTGTACATATGTTTGGCAATTGTAATGCAAGATCTATTATAGCTGGCATTGTCGTTAGAAAGAAATGATCATGCTCACTCTCATCCAAAACATGACCAAAAAAACTATGCAGGCCCTGGAAATTCCACTTATTGCAATATCTGGCATTGTACTTTAATATAGCATTCTGTAGAAAAAAAGAATTGTTTTTTTAAATATATGTCTGTGTATATCCATTGTTTACTAGTTCAGGTTGTTTATGAACATAAATTACAGCAACTCTCCCAAAACACTGGTCTGTTGTTATGTATACAACAGTATGTAGTCATAACAAACTAAATCAAATTTGTTTGGTGTAAACTGACCTTTAGAATTCACTTTGCATTTGGGTACATTTTATATTGTGTTCACATTTATGTACATAGCACCTACCTCTAAATCAGATGAGTTTCTAATGCCTTGTTCCAGTGTGGTTTTAATTATGTCCCACCTACTAATTAAAACTTTTTGTCCATTCTAAGTTAAAAAAATAAAGATTTATAAAACTAAAATTTGAATACTGTAATTACTCATCAATTCAAAATGTAAGTGAAAGTAACAATTGATAAGTTTGTTTAATTGATAGCATGTTGATATAAAGTTTGCGGTACACCACGCATCTTAGTTCTGAAAAGATTTGTTGAGTTTCTCGACGTTTCAATCAATATGCTTTGATCGTCCTCAGGAGTTCATTCATTCATGTTGAAACATTCTCACTCCTGAGGACGATCAAAGCATATTGATCAAAACGTCGAGAAACTAAAAAATTCTTTTCAGAACTAAGATACGTGGTGTACCGCAAACTTTATATCAACATTTGATTTTGCCATGCAAGCCTGAAATATATTGATAGCATAATTATTAAAAGCAATAGTATCAACAAAAATATATTTTCAATCTGAAAAAAATACTAAAAGCTAATAAGTGGAGGTTCAAGTGGCAAAAGAAGGCTTTGTTAAGGTGTCCCATTGCCACCTCTCTACACACTAGTACATCGCTTAAGGGTCTTTCACACCGGCCTGTTCCGGCACGGTTTTGATCCGGCGAATCGAACATCAATGTTTCTATGTGCCAATCGATATACGTGTAGCCGCGTGAAAATGAAACATTGACGTTCGATTGGATTTTTCGGCGCCAGACAAAACCGTGCCTGAACAGGTGTGAAAGACCCTTAATACACCTACCTCATCCTGATAAGGATAAAGGTTTTCCTTTGAACATGGCATTCTCACAAAATCATTGCTCCAATGATCACAATATGCATCAGGATATGGACAAGGTACACGTCCGGACTGAATATGAGGCTGCAAAAACAAAATTGTTTAAATTTGCATTTATCATGGAGAAATTGCATTCTAAATGCAAACATAGATTCTTGCATTGAACTGTTGAGTTTGTTTGTTTGTTTTTTTTTTACCATATTTAATGAGGGTGATCCATCCAGCAATTGCTGATCATTAGGGACCCTCATAGGTTCACAAGACAAACATATACACAAGATGCTCTACATATAAACAAAGTCTTTGGAAGTTGTAATTTTGTCCTTAGAAAAAATCCTTACATGTGACAGGACCCTTCGAGTGGTTGGGCCATGGGTTTTGAAACAGAAGAATTGGTTCATAGTATGAGTTTCTATACCTTACCCTAAAGAGTATCGTGTGCTCAGAAGTTGGTGTGAGTTGTTTAGGCTTTCCATTACATACTGGTTTTCTGTTCAGAGCACTGTAAGGTACACCATAACTCTTTTCTCTGCTAAGTGATGGAACCTTTACATCTGAATCACTGACCTCACCCTGACTTGACTGTGGTTCTGAACTGAAGATTAAAAAGCGTTATGACGAAAAACAGAGCAAATATACAGTATAATAATTTAATTTTCAAATTTATTATCATTTCAGTTTTACTATTTCCCTTTCAACTCTTAATCAGGTTTTATTGACAATATATGACCACATTTACAGTATAGCTAAAGCTGCATTGATGTGGACAGTCACTTCAATAAAAAAAAAAAAGAAAATGTTTAATAATTTTTATGCAAAATAATGATACAGGAAGGTCAAATTGATTTTGATTGTTGGGAATATAAAAAGATGACCTATCATCAGTGAATGTTTATAAAGTCTGTTTGTTCTAACTTAATACACAGTAACCATTGTCTCATAATAAACATTCATCCAGTAATCATTAAGTAATGAGAAGTGTTAAAATATGATTAATTACTCTGAAAATAATGGTGGTGAGTCATCAAAGTCATATTGTAATGTAGGTGACGTTGAAAAATCAAGGGAAGTAGCAGCAGCAGCAGCTGAAGTAGATGGTTCATCAGGAGTCTGGTCTACTGCTATGGATTCAACATTGGATGACAATTTATGGCACCCACTACCACTAGAGGTTCCTTGTTTATTGCATCTTTTTTCAATTTCTTTGCTTATTTCTCCAGAATTACAATTCCTATAAGAAAATATACGTTCTTCCTGATTATTTTCCAAAACGTTACATGGAAGTTTATTTCTAAAGAATTTACAATCAATGGGATATGATAACAAATCTAGAAAAAAAAATGTTTAGATCATTAAAACTGTTTACCTGTTTTCTGCTGCTTCAGCTAACAGTTTTCTCTGTTGCCTTTTAAAATCACTGTCAGTACTTGAATTGAAAAGCTCATTTAAAACTTCTTCTTCAACTTTGATTTAAAAAAATAAAAACATTAATAGTCCAAATTTAAACTCAGTCAATTCTACCAAAACCAACAAAGGTTGTCAATTGTATGATTGGGTAAATTATAACAAACATAAATAGATTCTTTTAGTAAGTCAAATGATATTTTTAAAATGTTATTTTTCACTCTAATGACGGGGACACGAAAATTACACAAACATAAATCTGTCAAAAACACGTTTCTCTACCAATCCTGTTCTAGTATAGGCTATGTAATATACATTTTTTTGTTAGTGAATACAATTGCTTAAATTACACCTCATGGACTTGAATTGCAGTTAAACATACATAATTGCTTTTTTTGACGTTCACTGGGATTACGAAACATATCTGAAAGTGTAGATTGCTTTAACCGTTTTCTCTTTGGTGCTTTGCTCATTTCTTCTTGAAACCCATTCCAACTTCTGCAAAGAAATAGGCTTACTATAGAAAAAAAAACAGAAAAAAAGTTTCCAAAAGTGGGCCGAATCGTCTAAACTTAGGGCCGAATCGTCTCCGAATCCAATGTATGTCATTAATATGCATTAGGTTAGGCCTAGGCTATATCCTAGTAGACTAGTAGGGCCTAGGCCTAGCATAGTTTATAAGGAACTTAACTTAAACAAATCTGTTAATTTACAATATACTACAATGAACAAATTATGCCTATTTAATTCAACATTAGTTATATGCTTATCATCAGTACCTATCTTCTTTACATCAATTAAAATAACTCATTGACCGCGACTTTAGACTCCTTCACAAGGAAAAGCTTTAGTGGTGGTGAGTGTGTGACGACGACGTGTGTGGCGGCCGCTTCTCGCAATTGGGCCGCAGAGATCAGACTCTTACCTGGCCCACAGCAGAGAGCGCGTGGTTTAACAAAACTAAATTAAAAATGGCTTTATCTCCCAAAAAGCGAACAAATGATGATATTTCTGATGACGAAGAAGAAGGTGGTAATTATTTCATTGTCAATCGTTTATAATTTTATAATCTCTTATCACCGGCTATCATAAATAAGGATATAAAAATAAATGTGTAGGCCCAAGATAGTTTTTTTTGTGTTATTTTGGTAACGTTGTACCGGACCTAAAAAGAATGAAAATTACTTGAAATCACGACTAGAAACTATTCGGTCGCGCCCTAACTTTTTAAATCAAACATGAGATTAACAGAAAAGGAGGAGGAAAGCCGGATTGTAATTGTAGGCCTACTACCTACAGTACTAAAGGCCTAGGCCTAGGCCTATATTATTATTAATGAATTTTTGGATCAGTTTACACTTACAGTTTTTGGCCTCCTACTACTAGCCTAGACTAGGCCTAGACCTTTTTGGACTAGGCCTAGGCTATACCGTTATGATATGATAGAGGGGTGTGGTGTATATAATTATACAAAAGTAACAAATGAATGAATGTTTATGAGTTGGATGGTGAGAATATTTCTATTCTCTATTTTTTATAACAAGACAGAGCAGTCAATTTTTCATCGAGTCAAATATCTCTATAGTACTAACTAGGCTTATACCATCTGTATAAATCTTTTTTTCTATTTTTATAGATAAAGCAAAACATTTGAAACTTGAAATGAGTCGAAATTGTCCATATTTAGACACAATAAACAGGTAATAGTATAAATTTATAATTACATGTTCAGTAATAACACTACAAAATACACAATCTGCCATACCATTTTTGTATTGCACAATGCTTCTAAGCGCTTCACATTATTACCCCAGTCATTATTTTTTACCAAAACAAACATGATGTATTCATTTCGGTAAAATCTGTATTACATAAAAATGCATGCATATCTGAGTGTGAACAGAATGATTCTTTGACACTTGACAGTATAGTCGTCTGTGCGACCTGGAAGCAGAATTTTAGGAAAAATTTGAGTTTTGCATAGTTTGTACCTGTAGGTATGCATGCATTTCCGTAATATTTATCTACAGTACTTTTACAATACAGATTTTACCATATTAATAACTTTTGTACACAATTTATCACACATTGTAACAGTTCACAATTCACTTTCATTCATCCTCTTTAAAATGCGTCTAGAATCAGTTATCAACTTAAGATGTGACGATCATTGTTGCTGCATTTATTCTCAAATTATTTGAGGGTTATAAAAGAGTTGTAGTTATATTTTAATTGGTTCCATATCAGGTGTTATTAATGCACTTGTCAATTGTATGACCCACTATACGACCCCCGGGAGAGGTGTGTCATTTGTCCGATGTGCGTCATACCTTTGAATACCATGACGCACCCGTGCGTCAAAAATGTGACTTACTTTTAGGTGACCATGACGCACCCATTTTGACGCACTGTGACCATGTTGTTTATGATATGGTGGGTGGTAAAGTGACGGACATTGACGCACCTTGTTCATTGATGTGACGTACCATCTAGGTTTTTTGACGCACCCCTGCGTCAGTAATTATTTGTAAATGACTCACCCATGACGCACTTCTCCCGGGGGTCGTATAGTGGGTCATACAATTGACAAGTGCATAAATGCAAATTTGCACAGTTGACACACAGTTCAAGTTACTGTAGGTAATTATAAATCTTAATATTTGAATTATTATTTCTAACAGGCATCTACTGGACTTTGACTTTGAGAAACTCTGCTCTGTGTCTTTGTCCCATTTAAATGTTTATGCCTGTCTTGTTTGTGGAAAGTACTTTCAAGGTAAGTTGTCTCAATGCTGAACAAAATACTATCCAATTTTCATTTAGGCCTACCATAGAGATATTATACTATAATATTTCTATGGGCCTACATAGTAATACTTGGACTTCTGGCTTACGAGCTATAGAGCTTTACTGCCTCTTTAGAAGCCCCAGACGTTTTTGTCAAATAAGTGAATGAAACTACTGTTGTAGATGATACAGTATTACCAAATGTTTCTAAAGAGATAACTGCTAAATGCATCGAAACACACATGTTACAAAGTGCATGCCTTCAAAGTTAGTACTGTATGATTGGAGTTACCGATTATGTACAGTACGATATTACATTATTGAATATATTATTATAATGATTAATAATCACGAAATAATGTAGTGTACAGGGAAAAATTTCATCTTAAAATTTCGTTTAGCAATATTGCTAATAAAACTGATGTTTGAGTCGAGAAACATAGTTTTCTATAGTATATTTTGCTACACAATTGTAGAATTGTGTAGCAAGAAGGTTGTTTTGTATAGCTTTTTGCTATGCTACACTGGCGAAATTATTCCCTGGTGTAAGTCTAGAGAGTGTTGCATTCAACTATTTACTCAACTCGGAATACAGTATGAACAAAAAATGTACAATGCTTGTAAATAATAGAGTATAGGTAAATAATAATGTTTGTCTATAAGGGCTAAGAAATATAAACTTTCATTATATTTTACCTTAGAATCTCACATAGTATTACTATTATTTGTTTGTTTATATTTCAGGTCGTGGACAGAAGTCACATGCATACACACATAGTGTGCAAGTAAACCATCATGTGTTTCTTAATCTTCACAATCTTAGATTTTACTGCCTTCCAGATAACTATGAGATCATTGATTCATCCTTAGATGATATCAAGGTTTGTTATGGATTGTAGTCATGTAAAAATTACAGTAGATAGAACCCTTCCGTTGGGACAACCATATTCAGGGGACACTCGAAACTGTGCCACCACTAGTTAAGCCTGCTCAAACCATGCCCATGTTTGCGTTTGCTTCGGTCTATCCTACAACCGAATTGCATGGAACGGTATATAAAACAAATATTTACTGGGCTTTTATCAGAGCACAGTCAAAAATATAGCTCGAGACATACAGTACTACACTGTACCTCAAATTCTTCTCTGGATACAGTATAGTCTAAAGATCACCTTGGGCTTTATTTTTAACCATGCCCTTCAGCCCAGTATATATTTGTATAATATGTAACAATATACAGTAGCTGACACCTAAGATGATACTTTGTTGAGTTTCAAATTAATTATTTAAAAATAAACAATTTTGACATATCAGTGATTGCAAATACAGTTGTTCAAAGGAATATGAATCATGTGTACTAATGTATACTGTAAATGAAGTTTATTTTATTATAAAAAAATTTACTCTGCTATTTGGACATCAGAAAATATAATAATGTAATTTACCTACTTATTTATCTACTTGTAGTATGTCTTGAGACCAACATTTACTGAAGATCTACTTAAGGCTTTAGAAACAAGTTCCAAAATGTCAAGAGCCTATGATGGTACAACGTATCTACCAGGAATTGTGGGATTAAACAATATCAAAGCCAATGACTATTGCAATGTGCTACTTCACGTAAGTTGCAATATTATTATGGCATTACAAAAATATTCTTTACTGTGGTAAGGCTCAAGACATTGAGAAATTAAGTTAAATGTTATTATTGAGACAATTTTCTTTCACAAATTGTGGTCAACAATTTGAAAATACAGACTTTATCAAATATCATAAAACTTAGTCTACGCAATAAAACTTTATGTGACAAAAAGTGTGATATGCCCAAATGTGGTGATGATATGCCCAAATATGGTAGTGATATGACATCATGATGTCCATATATGGGCACATCACAATTTTTGTGACAGAACTTTACAAAGTGTACTTCTCCATTGCTATAGGCTTTATGAAATGTAGCACCCTTACAACTGTACTTGTCCATTCCTATAGACTTTATCAAATGTGACACCCTTACAACTGTACTTCTCCATTCCTATAGGCTTTATCAAATGTGACACCCTTACAACTGTACTTGTCCATTCCTATAGGCTTTATCAAATGTAACACCCTTACAATTGTACTTGTCCATTCCTATAGGCTTTATCAAATGTGACACCCTTACAACTGTACTTCTCCATTCCTATAGGCTTTATCAAATGTGACACCCTTACAACTGTACTTGTCCATTGCTATAGGCTTTATCAAATGTGACACCCTTACAACTGTACTTGTCCATTCCTATAGGCTTTATCAAATGTGACACCCTTACAACTGTACTTGTCCATTCCTATAGGCTTTATCAAATGTGACACCCTTACAACTGTACTTCTCCATTCCTATAGGCTTTATCAAATGTGACACCCTTACAATTGTACTTGTCCATTCCTATAGGCTTTATCAAATGTAACACCCTTACAACTGTACTTGTCCATTCCTATAGGCTTTATCAAATGTGACACCCTTACAACTGTACTTGTCCATTCCTATAGGCTTTATCAAATGTGACACCCTTACAACTGTACTTGTCCATTCCTATAGGCTTTATCAAATGTGACACCCTTACAACTGTACTTGTCCATTCCTATAGGCTTTATCAAATGTGACACCCTTACAACTGTACTTCTCCATTCCTGTAGGCTTTATCAAATGTGACACCCTTACAACTGTACTTTCTTCAAGAGAAAAACTACATTCACATAAAGCGACCTCCAGGTGACATTTTGTGCCTTCTATCACAACGATTTGGTGAATTGATGCGAAAGATGTGGAACCCACGGAATTTCAAAGCTCATGTCAGCCCGCATGAGATGTTACAAGCTGTTGTTTTGTGCAGTAAGAAGAAATTTCAAATCACTCAACAAGGTTTGTTATTTTGAACAAGTAAAAAGTACTATTACTGAATAATAATATTTTACATTTGTATAGTGCCATCCCAACGATCACTGTGAACTTTTCAATTACATTCTTCATCACGTCAGGTCAGTGCTGCAAATTCTAGCGCTCTCGTCTGTCCATGACAGTGTCTGCATGAACTAGTAATCCTCTACTCGTCTCTAAAGATGTACTAAGTTCTTAAAGTACACACACTGACTACCGGACCTGCAGTTTATAGTCATTACCCAAGAAGACCCAATCTACCACCAGAACCATGGAGCGAGTGAGCCTCAAATCCATTGCAATATGGATGTGATTTTTATCACTGGTGCTGCAATAACAACCTGAAACTAAACATAAAGAAAACAAAAGAAATGCAAATTGATTTTAGGAAAATTAAAGAACCCTTAGAACCTCTGATTATAAATGAAAATGAGATTGAAGTAGTAAATGAGTACAAATATCTGGGTTGTATAATTGACAATAAGCTAAATTGGATAAATAATGTAAATAAAGCCACATGCAAAGCAAACCAAAGGATGTTTATTTTAAGAAAAATGAAGTACCTACAAATTGACAAAACTATACTTAAATTGTTTTATAACTCTGTAATTCTCAGTGTAATACTTTTTTGTAATGTTTGTTTTTATGGTAATACAATGCAAAAAGATAAAATTAAACTTAATCGAATAGGAAATAGAGCAATTAGACTAGTAGGAGAGCACTTACCTGATGTTGAATCCTTGTATAAAGAAAATGTGTTAAAAAAAGTAAAAAGTATCATTGATGATGAAACACATCCTCTTCACAAACAATTTGCTCTCATGAATTCTGGCATAAGACTACGTGCACTTAATACCAAAACAAAACGGTTTAGGTGCTCGTTTGTACCTAATGCTATACACTTATATAACTCCAGAGTACAAAGGTAAAATGTAACCGATAATTTTTATCTAATTTTAACAATTTTTAGCCTCTTAACTTTTTGTGTGTGTTTTTGTAAATTGTATTTTATATTTTTGTATTTTGCCAGTTTTCAAATCACATTTCTGTTTTTTTAAATGGACAATAAAGTATATATGACTATGACTATGACTATTAAGATTTCACAGTCTTGTCACTCGCTCAACATGTATCACTTCTATTAGGATATTGTACATATGATATACATTGTGCATCATCTTCATCTATTGTTATTTTTATCTTTCAGGAGACCCAGTAGAATTTCTGTCTTGGTTTTTGAACACGCTTCATATTGCATTAAATGGGACCAAAAAGAAGAGCAGTAGCATTATTTACCAAGTGTTTCAGGGTTCTATGAAGATATTCTCACGTAAGGTTTTACCAGTAGATATAACAGAAAAAGATAAGGAAGAGTGTTTAAAGAAAGAGGAATACAAAGGTAGGTTTTCGTCTTGATTAGGAAAAGGCTCACAGAAATGAGCACTGCAGTAGGTATAGCTTATTCTAGGTGTATGTGTGTATTATTAGGAGCACTGCAGTAGGTATAGCTTATTCTAGGTGTATGTGTGTATTATTAGGAGCACTGCAGTAGGTATAGCTTATTCTAGGTGTATGTGTGTATTATTAGGAGCACTGCAGTAGGTATAGCTTATTCTAGGTGTATGTGTGTATTATTAGGAGCACTGCAGTTAGGTATAGCTTATTCTAGGTGTATGTGTGTATTATTAGGAGCACTGCAGTTAGGTATAGCTTATTCTAGGTGTATGTGTGTATTATTAGGAGCACTGCAGTAGGTATAGCTTATTCTAGGTGTATGTGTGTATTATTAGGAGCACTGCAGTAGGTATAGCTTATTCTAGGTGTATGTGT
This sequence comes from Antedon mediterranea, assembly GCF_964355755.1. Taxonomy (NCBI): domain Eukaryota; kingdom Metazoa; phylum Echinodermata; class Crinoidea; order Comatulida; family Antedonidae; genus Antedon; species Antedon mediterranea. Next base: position 24,819,360 of record NC_092675.1, read on the forward strand.
GTATTATTAGGAGGTTAAACCTTTTGTGGCAGAGCATGATGGAGGTTAAATTTTGACCACACTCCTCCCCTAGTTATTCTAAACATAAATTCTTTTGAGCATAAACTTTGGGCAGTCAACCTGACTACCCTGACCCAAACCCTTGCTGCAACAAGTTAGAGCCCTCAGTTTGTCAAAATGGTGTAGTTACTAACAATTAAACTGATATTTATTCTAGTTAAGTCATCCTTAACCTGCAGATTACATAATTACTCTAGTTATTTTGTTATGTTGATTATCTTGCATCGATCTTTATTTATAGAGACATCAATAGAATCACCATTCCTGTACTTGATGTTAGATATCCCAAGAGCTCCTCTGTTTCGGGATGAGTTAGAACAAAACATTATTCCACAGATTCCTTTGGCAACACTTATGGCTAAATTTGATGGCACCACAGAAAAGGTAAAGACAATTCAGATAAGATAAAATTTAATCCTTACTTACTCAAACATAACACAGTAAATATTGATGTTAAACTACAGTGTAAAAAAAAAGGTCCTGCTTTAGTGGTATACCAAGTAGTAGCGACTCATCTACCTCACCAACTAACATAAATTTTGTTTAAACAAAGTTTAAAAAAACAAGACTACAAATTATTATATACTAAAGCAGTTATTTGTTTTCAGGAATACAAGACATATAAAGACTCTACCATTAAAAGATTTGAGCTTACCAGGTTACCTCCGTACCTTATACTTTGTCTCAAACGTTTCAACAAAAATACGTTTTTTGTAGAGAAGAATCGAACCATTGTTAATTTTCCAGTCAAGTAAGTGAATCAAATTGTTATTTGTTCTAGCCAGGTGCAGATCCAGCATTATAGATTAGGGGGGCGGGGCGCGGCGCTAAATATTTCATAAATGATGAAAACGATCCGTCAGGTTGCAGAAAAATAAAAATAGTCATTATTTTATTTTAAAAAGTTACATTTTAGGGGGGTGGGGCTAAAGCCTGTTTAGCCCGCGCCTCCTACCTGCAGTCATTAATTAATAAAACCGTTTTACTGATGTGTCAAAAAAAAAAGATGGTACCACTTTATGTCATATTGCTCTCTTAACATGTAACTGATAAAATGTTTTCTATACCTAAATAGGAATATTGATTTAAAAGAGTATTTATCAGCTGATCCTGCTGTACGTAATGCTCATCCACATACTAGCTATGACCTCATAGCAAACATTGTACATGACGGTGAACCCAACAAAGGCACCTATCGTGTCCACATTCTACATAAGGTAATAAGAAATATTTATTTATTAGAAAATAATTTTGTAAATTAAGATAATTTGTAAATAGTTTGAATGAGGGGAAAATTTTCCCTTACTCCAAAACAACAAAAAAACCATTCAAATAAAAAATGTTCCAACATGTAACAGAGCATGTCAGCAAACTTTATGTTTGTACCAATGTAAAAATCATGTACACATTCATTTCATCTAATCTAAAGCTCTGCCTACACTATCAAAATTTATGTGAATGTGATGTGCACATATATGGACATGATGATGTCATATCACTACCATATTTGGGAATTTCAATACCATTATTTGGGCACATCACACTTTTTTTGGTCCAACTAGTTTGATAGTGTAGACAGAGCTTAAGGTCGCAGATTATTACATATTTTGCCCTACGAAAGTAGTTGTTTTAAGTATTCAAAAACCTCTCAATCTACAACTGAAATTAAAGGTACTGTTATAAAGAGATTTTAATGTTTTGTACAATCATCAGGGAACTGGAAAGTGGAACGAGATTCAAGATCTGCATGTGTCTGATATTCTGCCACAAATGATTGCCCTGTCTGAGGCCTATATTCAAGTAAGTTGTAGTCAACAGAGTTCAACCCAATTGACATAAAAAATAATTGTACCATACAACTACTGATTTTGCTCATAAATTTTCATGCTCTACTTGATAGATTCCGTGAATAATTTAGGAACTCTCGGAATAATTCTTGAGAATATCAAATGTAAAATATGGATTACTGAGCAGCCAATGACATTTTTATTTGAAAAATAAAGCTGGGGGAACAAAAATGTGTGGAATAGTCATTTTTGAATTTGATCTTACCTAATAATTTTAAAACTAAATATTTATTGTGTATTTGAAAATGTAGTAGATAAAAATATTTAATCAATGGTTTTTTTTTGTAGATTTGGGAATTAAAAAAAGAAGCACAAACCAAAACATGATTGTAAATATTGGGATACATTTGGATTCAATGGATAGCTACTGATTCTGCTACTGTAATAGTCATTTAATTTTTAGTTGTTAATCTAGTTTTGTATTTTAATAATGCTTTAATTACTTTTTGACTGTAATTTGGCATTGTATATTTTTCACCATCCTATATAACACAGCAAGTAAATTAATTGTAAGATAATTTTTTTTTGGCACCTATGATCTTGCATTACACAATTCAAATAATTACTGTATTGAGAGTACAACTATGTATATCCGATTGCCTTGCAAACACGTATAACATTATTTAGTTTTTACTCATTTATATATTGTAGGCACTGTTGCTGAGTAGTTTCATTTTGCCTGAAATGTATACAAAAATGATGTATGAATACCATTTAAAATCCTATGTTAAAAAGCTATTAATAAACAGTGAACTTAGTCTCTCTTCACTCGCCATATTACCAACAGCAAAATGCAGTGATGATTTTATCCTGGCAATCCTCTATTAACTGCAAAGATCTTCTATTTCTAACCTTTGTTTTATAGCAACTTCCTGTTGCTAATGGGTAGAAGTTCAGGGGAGGATTGCTTTAAGCGGTCTATAAACGGTCTTAGTGCTTAGTCGGCCATTTACGACTGTTTTATAGCAATCCGCCACAGGACGAGTTAAAATGCTTTTACCATGGAGGATATTTTTCCTCCATACTTTTACATATTGCATGGAAGTTGCTGTTAAGTTCATATAGAACTTGGGATGATCTTGCATGCATTTGTTTATATTGTTTATTCTTTACTGTGCAAATTATCCAGTTAATAATGTATAACACATTAGTTGATAGTTAAATATTTCATTGTGTTTGAATGCATTAGAAAACTGTCAATACAAGTTCACAAATCTCTTGTAATATATTTCTAGAAAATGAAATTGTCTGTGTTTTTGTTATTGCAAACAAATCATTACAATAGAACAATAAATCCACTAAAGTTTGGTTCCCACTAGGATGCAACGCAAGGAAGTAAAAGCAACGCAAGCGTCTTAACCAATGACAAGCGACAGTTCAAATAATCCATCGCTTGTGATTGGTCAACTCACGTTGCGTGTATGTCCTTGAGTTGTGTCCTAGTGGGAACCAAGCTTAATAATAATAGACACCATGTAAATTAGATTACAATACTCTACTACAGTATATTTGATCCACTATAAGAGAGAGTATTGAAGACCAATTCACACAGACGGTAACGGTAAGTAGAAAACCGTGTGCTTGGCCCATGTAGAATCTGTATTTATCCTGAGCAGGTTTCCAATCAACCTCCCGTCCCTTCCACGTTTTGTATAAATGGTCATAAGAATAATATTATATATTATATTTCTGTTTTCCGCTTACCGTTAATGTTCGTATGTGTAAATTGGCCTAGGAGCACGTTTTATAACCGCATATACTGCGTGTAGTACCCATAACAGGCACTTGTGGCGCTCCATACAATATCGCGTCCAAACTTTGTTTGTTGACACGATACCACCGCTCTGCACCGTTCGCTAAGCATCACCACCGACAAGCCGCTTTTTATTTCCCAAAAATGTAAGTTTGGGGTAGAATTTGCATCATTATAATGTAGTAGTAGGCTACGCGAGGTAGTGTGACCACTATTAGGTCTATTTTTATTAGTAGGTAGGGCCTAGGCATACCCTTAGGGCCTTAGTCTAGACTAGAGCCTACCAACCACTTCACTGGTCCAGGCCAGTTGAGCTAGTCCTAGGCTAAACCAGATTCGCTAAACCATCTCGGTGGTCAGGCGTCAACTCCAGACTCTAGTCAACTCGTCCCAAAAAGTATGGAATGCCATAAGTGCAAATAAAAAATCGATAAAGTATAGGACATCTACTACTACTACTCGCCATTCTAGAAAATGTTTCCCAATCAATGTTAGAGTAGTAGGCCAGATGCTTGAGTCTTGTTTCATCCCAAAATACAATATTTGTTACAAAAAAGGTGTGATCTGCCCAAATATGGTATTGGTATGATATCATGTCGATATATGAGAACATCACATTTTTTGTCATATTAAGTTTGATGAGAAAATGTTAATAATTAATTGTAAAATATTTATTTTACAATATTATTAGGCCTAGTAAAAGAATACTTTTTGCCACACTGGTGTTAGGTAAAATTACGTTTTACTGAAGCAAAGAAAAACATATTTTGAAAATTGTGTAGTTCATAATTTGGTTTTTTTTTACATTAACAGATGAACTCCATATGGGATCGCTCAACAACAAACAATGGTATACCATATTTCATAAAGTAAGTACAAAGCGTTCAAAAAATGGTCAATCAACTGATATTGAAATGAAATGCTTACAGTGGCTCATTTAGTTCACAACAATATAATATTTTGCTATTAATCAATACAAAAAATATATTTTGAAATTATTTTACAAATTATTTTTGTTCTACCAAGTATTCAGTTTTTTATTTCAGTGTATACAATACACAGTTCCAGCATTTACAATTGAAATTTGTTTTATTGATGAGTGTGGATTACCAATTTCAATTTGATTTTCAGTCACTCTACTGAGCAAACTCAATGGGATCATCCAGATTTAGTGAAAGCCATGGATCATTTGGGTAAGTAATTTTTTTTTTTCTCAGGTTTTTAAAATCTTTAATTAAGTATTGTTTGGTGTGTTATTATTATTATGTTTTATTCATGTTCAGAGGAACTTGGCGGAATTCGATTTGCTGCTTACCGTACTGCGATGAAGCTACGAATGCTACAAAAAGAATTGTGTTGTAAGTAACTTAATACTACTACTGTTAAATGTTATTAAACAGCAAATACATAGCATTTAATCATCAAGACCATCAATATAATCTCTAAAACAATATCATCATTTCCATGGTATTCACAATTATCATTTTTATATTAACTTTTCCACATTTTTTAACTCAAAATACTGAAAACTAATGTGATGGCATGTATTTGCATTTTAATTAATACGTTTTACTAATACTGTTACAAATAATGAATGTTTATGAGTGCGATGGTACTGAACAAATAATTTCATGGGGTGAAAGTTGGAATTTAATATTGCACCGAATGAAATTATTTGTTTTATAACACACTAGCTACCTATTAATTTATGTCAACAACTGAAATATATTCATAGGCAAAATATATTTTTGTGCGTTATAATATGCCATACCATACCATAGTTTTATTGTTTATTTCATATAATAATTGTAGTGCATTATGTGGAAATGCGTTATATTTATTATCGTATGTCATACCATACCATAGTTTTATTATTTTATTTCATATAATAATTGTAGGGCATTATGTGGAAATGCGTTATATTTATTATCGTATGTCATACCATACCATAGTTTTATCATTTATTTCATATATAATAATTATAGTGCATTATGTGGAAATGCGTTTTATTCGCATTGCCTTTGATCAGTATGGCTTTCGGCAAATTAATAACACTGTGATGGATGTAGTACAGCTTTACAATATTATCTATGATATTTTCACAATGTGTCGTGACAGAGGACACCCAGATGTAAGAGTTGACCACTGCACTGATCTTCTGCTTAACTGGATTCTAAACCTTTATGACAGGTATTCTACAAACTATTGTGTTTAAAGTGTCTAGGAACACCAATTATGAAATTTCAATTTCACGTTTTCATGTATAGCTGTGTTTAAGGTCTACACTATAGTCAGTAAAAACCTTCTAATTTAATTGATCCACATTAGGTCTAGGACTGGATGTCTTCGAGTGATCTCTGTGAAAATTGGAATTGTCTGTTTGTGTGCTGCACGTATTACTGAAAAGTATAAATGTAAGTACTATAAATCAACTACAACCTATAAAATCTTTTTCCATTTAATATCTGTTTGGAGATCATGTGAATTCATTTTTAGATAATAGTGCATAAGTTATTTCTCAGTTGCATGTTTGTACTGAAAAGACCTGTGTGTTCCGCCATACCATGAGAGTGTTAAAATATTGCTATCCAGTCAGACTTGATCATACATGAAAGTCCCTGTGATCTAATAGTGGGATGTCTGTAATATCAGCAAGTTTTGTTTTTACACTATCAAACTTTATGTGACAAAAAAACGTGATGTGCCCATATATGGCATATCACTACCATATTTGGTCATATCACGACCATATTTGGGCATATCACTACCATATTTGGGCTTTATATTTTTTTCGTACTTTGCTGAGTGGGTTAGAATTTGTATTGTTTCATTTAGAATGTATTATAATATTATTTAAAGCTATGTTTACACTATCAAACTAGTTTTACAAAAAAGGTGTGATCTGCCCAAATATGGTAGTGGTATGATATCATGTCGATATATGAAAACATCACATTTTTTGTCATATTAAGTTTGATAGTGAGACAAGGCTTGACACTTGATAATGATTTGTTTACAAACTATTTTTTCCAGATTTCTTTGAACAGATAAGTGACAAGACAGGACATGTTACCCGTAAATCATTGAATATACTTTTACAAGACATGATGGAGGTAAATTTACATTTGATTTAAATGATCATTTTAAATTTAAAATATGCACATTGTTGTAATTATATAGATTTAAAGGTATATAGGAATTATAAACCACCCAGTGATATACTGGATAATATTTTATAAACTATGAGGAAATCGATTAGAATGACCTGCATCAATTGAGATTCGAAACTGGAATCTTCGGCTTGATATTCAGATGTCTTACATCACAATCCCCTTCATATCTTTCTGACCTTCTTCCTGTTCACATACCTCCCCGTCGCCTTCGCTCATCTTCCAAAAATCTCCTTTCCATTCTGACTTTTAACACTAAAACGTATGGTCTAAGCACCTTTACTCCTGCTGCCTCTTGCTTATGGAATGACCCACCCGCCTCTATTAGATCATGCTTTTCTACTATCGCCTTTAAATCTGCCTTAAAACCTCATCTTTTTCTTTCAAATTGAGCTCTCTCATACTTCGATCACTTTGATCACTTACTGCTGGAATTTGCGCATTACAAGTTTGCATTGTATTTTCAAAACAAATCTTTACTGTAGTTATGCCTTTTCTGGTATTTGTGCTTTAAAGTCTGTCTTCACACAAGTAGTTTCTAGTAATACATATTGCAATAATACAATATTAAGATTTTGTAACACATTATTTTCATTATATTGTTTACTATTTGTGTTGATCAGATTACTAATGTAATTGTTGAAAGTGAAGCTTTTGGCAAAAACATCTTGGCTGCAGTGGAAAATTGCTTTTCAAATGTAAGTATATGTTAGATAAATCATGAATGATTTCACCAAACTTTCAAGTTAATATAACGATTGTAAGGCATTTGATGAATAGGCAGACGAGAAGCCCTCCACATCACGTGGAGTAAACGTTCCTTGAACAAACAAATCTATAACTTAGGTGTCACGCTTGCCATTATGATTGTTTGTTGCCTATGTTCCTTGTTGTTTTATCATGCTAATTACTTCCTCACTTACATACAACCTGTCCTATTGGTATATAAGTACTCTAGGCATTGTTTTCTGTTCTGATTATGAGAATAGTTTCTTGAAACATGTCAAGACATTTTAAGGGAGTTTGCCTATTTATCAAATGCCTCACAATCATTATTTTAACTCGTATATGTATAGTAGGTTTAGCTCCTAAATATCAACAAGTGGTCAACTTCATCTACTCAGATTTGTACTTTGTCCCATAGTTAGGGGAAAAAAGATCCTATATTGTTTGATGTTGTATCGATTAATACTGATGAATGAGGTTCTGTTGTCCACGTTAAAATGTAAGGATGACTCTTAAACAGCACGTTTTCAGTAATTCTATAAATTACAAAAAGTAGTGTATTGTCAATTGTGGACAAATTTCACTCAACCAGTCATCTTGTCTGTTTCGTAAACTCACTACACATTAATTCTTTTTGTAGAACTTTGGAAATACAGTTGATTCGCAGCACTTTATGTCTTGGATGTTGGCGGAACCACAGACCATCGTATGGCTTCCTACATTGCATCGCCTTTCTGCATCTGAAACAAGTGGGTTGTTATGTTAGGAATAGGGTTACCCTGTATATTTAAGTTATGATTTTATCTAAAACATTCCCAAAAGAGGTAAAAATAAATATAAATAATTTAATGCATCCTTTCCAATAGAAAAATATTCTATTTAAAAAAAAAATCTTCTATTAACCAGTGGTCATCAAGGGTTGTTCCACACTATTGTAATGTTATTATTTAGTCTAACTGTGTATTAACTAAAGCCAACGTTTACAAGTTCTTCAAAATTAAGCGGAAGGAATAATATGTGGGGCATCATGGGATATCCCAAGTAATAAAGGCAGAAACCAACTTAATTCGAAAACATTATATGTTATTATTAATATTATTGTTTTTTCTTATCCAAATTTCTATTTTTCTTAATTTCAGTTAAGCACCAATCAAAATGTTGCATCTGCAAGGCTTACCCAATTGTTGGCTTGCGTTATAAATGCCTCAAATGTATAAACTTTGACCTTTGTCAAGAATGTTTTTTTACTGGACGAACAAGCGGTAAACATAAGTATACTCATCCAACACAAGAGTATTGTTTGGGGGTCAGTTTTTAATTGATTTCTATATTTTTTAGACTAAATTACAAATTTACTTTATCTTTGTAATTTGTGTGTGTGTGTATTTTTAGATTATAATGGTTTTTATTATCATACATAAAAGAATCACAAATGAGTTAATTAATAAATAATAATTAATATACATTTAATACATTTTCCAGTAGTTAATTATTTCTCTGTAATTTGTTTTTGTTGTTTAGAGTTCGTCTAAGGATGATGCCCGAGCCTTTGGAAAGATTATTCGTAACAAACTGAGCAAAAAACGAGGGAATAATATAAAACAGAAATATTTGTCAATAAATGGTGCAACAGAAGCAGATATTGGATTTGCAGACACTGAACTCAGACCAGATATAGGAACTCACTCAAACATGAACAAACTTACCCAAAGGTACAAACACTAAACTTTAGTATAGTGTATATATACTACAGCAATTTAATTGTCAGTGTACAATGTCTTAATGTTGTAGAATGTATAGACGTGGTGGAAATTTGGATTAAATGCAGACTTTGTTGATGGAGAGCATCTTGTGTATGTTGAGTAATTGCATCGATCTTACAATATTTTAATTAATAATTTAATGAGTGCGCTTAAGACACATCTGCTGTCGGCTGCTTTTGGCAATTTGTTTTGCTAGATACCCACATCACTGAGAACACCTGTGAGTTATGTACTGGCTGGTCTATGAACCTTAAATTGCTGGTAAACGGAAGCAGTTATGTGGGTTCGATTGGTCTTGTTTTTATTTCGGTTTTTCTCAAAATTATCAGTTGTATTTAGGTTTAAGGTCAAATTGTTTCATGGTTTTCACAAGCGCCTTGAGCACTTTTGTGGATATGTGCGCTGTATAAATCTTATTATTATTATTATTAATGATATTACTTATTTATTACTACAATAAATAGTTATATTATTTTTAGGTTAGCTGAAGTAGAAACATTTACACCACCTCTTGCTAAATCAAAGAAGACCTCATCATCCAAACTGACCAGTGAAGATGAAAATATACTTGAAAAGGAAAGGCTGCAAAAAGCTATTAACATATTAGAAAGAGAAAATGAGTAAGTTGAAGGTGAATGCACTGTCATGTTGACAGTGCTGACGGGAGCTGTGGCCGAGTATAAAGTCCGTTCACACAGCACATTTATCCATATCAAGTTGCCTAAAACCACATAATGCATTCATTTTAATTACATATAAGCCAAGAAAGTCTGAGTGGAGCTTCCTTTTAATACTGTATACAGTACTGTACTGCTTTAATGTTTGTGTTTGAAGGGAACTCCTTCAACAGATTGAGGATCGACATTTCATTGGTACTGGAAGTGAGGGTTCATCTGAGTATGACTGGCTTCAGTTACAGCGTGAAGAGATGCTTGCACGACAAGAGGTCCTTGAGGAACGGAACAAACAGTTGGAATTACAGTTAAGACGTTTGCGTCTAATAACAAAAGTATGTACATCTGTGATCCATTGGTCATACTTTAAGTGAAATACTTCTCTTAGTTCTCAGCATTTTACTAAAAGGATTTCCGTTTAATGATATACAAAATAGGTTAAGTGATTTCTAATTGAAGTTGCAAAGGTGAATATGACCACTGATCTTCAGTTACATTATTAAACAAATTATATGTACTATATATGTGTACTTAGGTACAGTATAATATAACTTATAATTAATGACTAAATAAATGTGAATAAATGACATATAAACTCATAAAACATTTACTAAGGCTTATAGATCATATTTGTTATAGGTACAACCAACGTCACTTTCTCCACAACACCTTGAGAGATTGTCTTTACCATCAACACAACATAGCAGAGTAGCTCCTCCTAGTTTGTCTTCATTCCAGCACACTGACCAAGCATCGCCGGGGATTGATATGGTTGACAGAGCTGATAAGACACCATTACAATCTACATACAGTCATGTACCTAGTCCTCAATATCAACCTCCAATTATCGCCAATTCACTACAACCAAATAGGCGTCGCCCGTTTCATGTACCTAGTCCTCAAGATCAACCTCCAAACCTTGACAATTCACTACAACCAAATAGGCGTCGCCCGTTTCATGTACCTAGTCCTCAAGATCAACCTCCAAACCTTGACAATTCACTACAACCAAATAGGCGTCGCCCGTTTCATGTACCTAGTCCTCAAGATCAACCTCCAAACCTTGACAATTCACTACAACCAAATAGGCGTCGCCCGTTTCATGTACCTAGTCCTCAATATCAACCTCCAAACCTTGACAATTCACTACAACCAAATAGGCTTCGCCCGTTTCATCTTTCTGACCAATCAGAATTGGTTTTTCCCTCTGCTAATGCTACCAGATTTTATCCATCAGAGGAAGCACAACTTCAGGATTTGGTTCAAAAGTTAGAGGATGTTTTTCCATTAAATGTCAATCATGGTAAGAGATACTTATCAAATGTTTTTCATTTTGAATTTGAACTTGATAGGATAGGAATTCACAAAATGGCACGTATGTCACATGACCTTAGATGCAAGTCTCTTTTCCAGGTTACAAGAATATGGCTTTTACCATGACAAAATCACAAATGAATGAAACAATAGCAATGAGTGATAAGCAATATATTGCCTATCACGAATATTTTCAAATTTTATCAAAGTTATTTTATAATAGCCTATTGATTTAGACACAAAACTGCAGTGTATCTGAAATTATCTCAATTTGATGCATGTTACACCTTTTTTCATAGTGAGTTAGAACTATTCATGGCTATTTTTAAAGGTCAAGTGACTTATATCACAGTTGCAGCATTTTTTGCCACAAATGTGACTCTGCATGCAGCCCATTTCTATCTTTAATATAAACTATGACTTTTTTTGCACTACAACTTTTCTTCTCAGAATATTCCCAGCATGCTCCTTTAGATTTGACCTCTGACATGGCTGCTGAATATCACCAAGATGGACTAGGTTTGTATTTTTATGCATTCACATTAACCACCTGTTTATGACAGTCAATTTCACTCTTCTCTAGTTTCAATTTACATACCATGTACAGTACAATTCTTGCATATAATGATTATTTTTAATTTATTATAATTATATCTGAATTATTCAATTGTTATAGAAATATAATTACAAGGAAAAAATTATATTAGTGAAAAATGATTATGTTGATGGTACAATTCTTTTTATTATATACTTTTAGGTTCTCGTAGTGACTTGAATAAAATGTTATCTGCTGCCACCCGTGTTGGAAATGCTATGTCTTCATTGGTGTCAAAGGTCACTATATGAGTGAGTAAACATTTTTTAACACAACATCGGACAATAAATCTCTCAGAAACTATTCTCGCATAATGCTTTTATAAATTATTATGGTACTGACATCAAAATACTACATGACACACCTTGTTAATCGGCAACAGCCCAAGCGTTCAATGACTTTCGACATTTAGATATGTAATATTGACCTATTTTATTAGAAGAATAACCTGGTTTCATAATAGGCCTACAGTAGAACATTCTCCTTTAAGCTCAGTTCCCACTAGCGACGCAACATAACACAACCTACATAACGTAAGAAAATGCCCTTTAATAATTTTGTTTTCCCCTGCCTGCGTGAGAAATCAAACCTGGATTGTTTACAGCACTGTTGCATCGTCGGTTTCAACTTGTGATTATAAAATACAGCCCTTTTTGTCGATACGTTGTTGCGTGGAAATCACAAGTTATAATTTACTGTATTGCAATCTTGTCTTATTACATTTGTTAATATAATAGTGTATTAGATCTTAGTAAATGTATTATTACAGCAAAACAAACTATACCACAGCTATAATAGTTTAAATTTCTTTTTACAGGTGTTATGCAAACAAGAACAGCTTAATACCATTTGTTGATCTTTGATTCTTGATACAAGTTTTAAAGCAAATTAAGGAAGAAAGAATTCAGAATGTTCAAGCATACAGTTGTGTTTGAATTTGAATGAGTATCCCGTTGTAGGCTTAATTCATTGCTTTTTTTTAATGTATCAAATTTTAGTTTTTATATTTAATTTATAGAGTTTACCAAATATGTTCTAAAACAATTGCATATGTCATGATGGCAGTCATTTCATTGTGAAAAATCATCTTTTGAAGGTAGATAGTTGAAAAGTTCAAAGATGCTTGACAGAAGAAATAGGAATAAAGATTTAGTGATCCTTTTGAAAAAATCTTGTTATAACATTGTTGTGAGCATCATTTTCTGTAAAATAATTATTTTGGATGGGATTATACCAATGTTTATTACAGTGTGCCCATACAGAAAGCAACCACCTTGTTTTTCTCTTTTGTGGGGACACCCCACTTTTATTAAACTGTAAATAAAATATGTATAAAATATACAGTATTAAAAGTATAACATATATATATATTTATAAATCCAAGGCAAATTACTGAAAAAATGACAATGCTGTGGGTATCAGTGGATGGATCTCAATGGAGATACAAAATAAAAGCGAAAAGCTAAATCAAAACGAGTAAGTAAAACAGCCAGAAAAGTTAGCAGAGCTTTCGGGCAACACTAGCCCTTCATCAGTGCAAGTGATATATATATATTTATAGTTAAATGAATGTTCTTTCACATTAGCCCATTTCTTTGGGGCCTTATTTATATTGCTAACATATTGATTTTCTAATAAATTTGAAAGTTCCAAAAGTTCAAGACCACTGGCAATTTTATTTTTGTATATTTTTCTTATGTGATAACATTAATTCATACAATCTTAATTAATTAATCATAATTAATTGACATTTTCACTTGTTCTTCCTGTTCACTATCAACATCTAGCCATTTGCTATTTGAAAGCTGTTTCATAAGTTAACATTGAAAAAAAATAGAGTTGAATTTGTTGCATGTAATTTTTACAAAAAAACGTTTTCCCTAATTTATTTTCAATAATTCTACATGGGAAAGTACTGTACTGTAGTTCATCTTGTAATGCGCTTAACCAGCCCCAGGCTGTCAACTAAGATGATAGTACAAACAAAATCATAATTATAAAAATACAAATAGAAAAATACAAAGAAAAAATGGAAACGTTTGTCGGAGACTGGATTTTGTTAGTTTTAGTAGGAATGTCCCTGTCAAGGATGTTATTGTCTTTAATCCACCAGTCAGTGTTGCGATTTTTGTCTGAAAACTATGCGAGCTCAAGTATTATACATATGAAACGCCAAATGTGCCAAAATATTTATCTTTTTACTAATTTTGGTCTACAACCTAGACTAATCATCCTTCACAAATTACAATCGCTTAGTGATAGTAAATAGTATCATGTCTAATCATTTTCAATATCTAAATTATTAATCTTAGCATAAAACTCAGTCCTTGTAAAGTTTTTGCCTGATAATACAAATTCTTTTAGAGCTTTTGCTTTTGGTATTGACGTTTCATACATCCGTAACCACATATTTGGCAGTACTGATATATCAGAATATAGTTGTGGTTTTGGGCAGTCCAGATGTTCTGGGCTAGCAACATGCTTTCTATATCGTTTACGGTTTAAAGCTTCTCTATCATCATGTAGGGCATTACAGACCATACATTCAAATCCATCAATGAAATTCATTCGGTTGTAGTCGTCAACACCCCATTCCCTTTTCTGCATCGTCTCAATCAACATAGAGTTCGTAATTTTCCCGGTTTGTTTTAGTTCTAAATACTTATTATACTCATCATCATTGTTATCAAGATAGGTAAGATATTTGGCAAGTTCCTTCGGGCTTTTAAAATCATCAATTAAAATTGCACTTCTCTCCGTGGGGAACCAGTCTTTGATCGTGCTTGAACCTTTGTATATTGGTACTGAACCTAACATTAATGGCCGCCAGAATTTCTCTGTAATGTAATCATCGCATAAAGCATTTTCAAGAGCTAAAGTGAATTTGTATTTAGCTAAAATGTGTTTAAAACCATCTTTATCCATAGTTAATGGATCTTGAAATTCTACTGGAAGATCTTTATTATGTAGACATCTACCAAAAGAATCTACTTGAATGTATTGCATAAGTTCTTTAACATAAGAATCACGATCTGATGGTGGGTTGCAGTCTGAGTGCACAAACACCACTGGAGCATTTCTGCCTTTTGCTTGTGTTGATGCCAAGAATTTCTTAGTTGTTAGATCATCTAAAGATGCCAGATATTGGGTTGTTATTGGATAATCAGATTTGCGCTTAAATGTAGAAGTAAAATTGAAGAGTTGTAAGCATTCTGGCTGGGTAAGAATATAATTATTTTTGGGCGATTCTTCATGTAACAATGCCCATTGGTGATTGGTTTTTCTCGGCAGCGGTAAATCCTTGATTTTAAAATCTGTTCCATAAAACATAAACACTTTCATCAATGGATGATTTTTCAAACGGCGGTCAACAGTAAAATAACACTTGTTTGCACCACATTTCTTGACTTTACCTTGTTCCCCAGTAAATCCTGTCCACCATAGTATGATGGGATACTTTATATTACTCACTACCCATTGAAAGTTATTACCTTTAACAAAAAAATGTAAAATATATCAATGTAATGGTCCCTAAAACTGTTTGCTTAAATATTTTATCTTGGTTACGTATTTTTACTAGGTAGTGATTTTCCACCACTATTGAGGATAACAGCTCATATCATGAAATTAGCTTAATTTTTAGGGATTGTATGTTTTTTCTTGTTCAATAAATGAGTTTACCTTCAGGATATAATTTTCCACCATAATCTATGTTCCTGTCCACCCAAACCGCACCATCTTCCATGAAAAACATTTCCTCATCATAATCCCAAACAAACTATAAAAAGACATTAAATGATGTATCAGGTACAACCAATTAGTGGCGCCAGGATGGATGGGCTGAAGTCCCTCGACATTCAAGGGGAAGCAAGCATCGAAGGGGGAAGGGAAGTCACCAGAAACTCTAAAAATATTTTAGATATATTATTAAGAAGGGTATTTTTAATCAGATTCACTTGAAACCCACCCGGACCAAGACGGAATAAATAGCACAAAATGTTAGAAGGCCTATGTCTAACGAGTTTGGAAAAAAAATCCCATAAATACTTCTTAATTTAATATCAACAATTATATATTATTTTTAATTTATTGTACTATATATTCATATCCTTTCCTTGATGACTAATAATAATATAAATAAATAAAATACTAGCCAGGCTAATTAATAAGTGTTGTACTTACTTGTACTGTAGATATATTAATACTGAAAAAGGTTTAAATAACAATATTCAATAATAAAGGCAAACATAAACCTAGCCAAGGATTTTAGAATAGTCTAGTCTAATAAGATAGAATACGTACGTCCTTTAAGTAGGCCTAGCCTACCTATACTTATTATGTCTACACTACAACACTCCCACCAGCACTTTCCGCACTGTTCTATTCCAAAATAAAATAAAGCTTAGTAGGCCTAGGCCTAGGCCTACCTTAAAAAGTAACAATAGTAAAAAACAAACTAAAGTTACGCAAATTATGTAACGTTTTCTTGATATTCGCATAATACTCTTTTAAAGTTAATTGTTGGTTGCAAATAACATATTTATAATCATTTATTGTAGGCGGAACTGTTTTTTAGTAGGGTGGTACATGTTTGTTGTGTTGAGAAGGAATGAATGGGAAAGTCCCAATAGGTATGGCAGGCCAGTGGGGCATATTTGATTAGACGAAGCAAAACTGTCAATATCATATTCCTTCACCTGTCTAGATGAAATGACGTAGGTATATTCAGTGAGAAGCGCATCCAAATCCAAAATAATGTGACTTTTTTTATTTTTTATTAAAACCGATTCAGGCAACTGTGACTGCCTCCACTAACATTAACAAACGTTAGTTGGAAGAAGGATTATACAGACGTAGACTATAATTTAATAGTAGGCCTATAATTGTTTTATAACACTTCGGCCTAAATTTGCTTTAAAGAAGATAATTAAAGGGCGCACGTTTTAATTGTTGTCATGTCAGACCACGATCAAAGACGCACTCTAAATGCGATTACGGTCAAATTTGACCTAAATTAGTTCAAAATTGACTCAAATTAAGTTAAAAACAGACCCCCATAGTATTCTGGGTCAAAGTATAGGGTCATGTAGACCGGGTTTAATTTGCAACCACAGAAAAAACTCACATTTTTCCTCAGTGCCACCAAGTTCCGTCCTCCCCAGCAAACACATAACGTTCAGCTAACGTTATATTTGGGTTAGCGTTTGGTTAGGTTTACTACGAACGTTCGTATAACATTCAAATAACGTTCATTCATAGAATATTTTTTTCATAACATCGTTTAAACGTTATAAGAACGTTCAGAATAACATTCAAAATATGTTATTTACATAACATTGAAGATAACATTTTCCTATAAGAACGTTCAAAATAACGTTAAAAAATGATATTTACATAAAGTTATTGATAACATCTATCTAACGTTATAAGAACGTTCAGAATAACATTCAAAATATGTTATTTACCTAACATTGATGGTAACATTTTCCTAACGTTAGAAAAACGTTCAAAATAACGTTGAAAATGATATTTACATAACGTTATTGGTAACATCTACCTAACGTTAAAAGAACGTTCGGAATAACATTCAACATATGTTATTTACATAACATTTAATAATAACATTTTCCTTACGTTAGAAGAACGTTCAAAATAACGTTTAAAATTATGTTTACATAACTTTATAGGTAACACCTACCTAACGTTATAAGAACGTTCCGAATAATATTCAAAATATGTTATTTATATAACATTAATGATAACATTTTCCTAACGTTAGAAGAACGTTCAAAATAACGTTAAAAGTTATATTTACATAACGTTATGAATAATAACGTACTGTTATAGTGACGTCTAGACGTACTGTTATGGTGACGTCTAGACGTACTGTTATGGTGACATCTAGAGACGTACTGTTATGGTGACGTCTAGACGTACTGTTATGGTGACGTCTAGACGTACTGTTATGAGGACGTCTATCATAGTGTCATAGTGACGTCTAGACGTACTGTCATAGTGACGTCTAGACGTACTGTTCATAGCGACGTCTAGACGTACTGCCATAGTGACGTCTAGACGTACTGTCATGGTGACGTCTAGACGTACTGTCATAGTAATGTCTAGACGTACTGTCATAATTACGTCTAGACGTACTGTCATAAGTGACATCTGGACGTACTAGTATTGTGACGTCTAGACGTACTATTATGTGACGTCTAGACGTACTATATGGTAACGTCTAGACGTACTGTTATGGTGACGTCTAGACGTACTGTCCTAGGGACGTCTAGACGTAATGTTATGGTGACGTCTAGACGTACTGTTATGGTGACGTCTAGACGTACTGTTATGGTGACGTCTAGACGTACTGTCATAGTGACGTCTAGAGGTACTATTATGGTGACGTCTAGACGTACTATTATGGTGACGTCTAGACGTACTATTATGGTGACATCTAGACGTACTTTAATGGTGACGTCTAGACATACTGTTATGGTGACGTCTAGACGTACTGTTTGGTGACGTCTAGACGTACTGTTATGGTGACGTCTATACGTACTGTTATGGTGACGTCTAGACATACTGTTATGGTGACGTCTAGACGTACTGTTTGGTGACGTCTAGACGTACTGTTATGGTGACGTCTATACGTACTGTCATAGTGACGTCTAGAAGTACTATTATGGTGACGTCTAGACGTACTATTATGGTGACGTCTAGACGTACTATTATGGTGACATCTAGACGTACTTTAATGGTGACGTCTAGACATACTGTTATGGTGACGTCTAGACGTACTGTTTGGTGACGTCTAGACGTACCGTTATGGTGACGTCTATACGTACTGTTATGGTGACGTCTAGACGTACTGTTTGGTGACATCTAGAGACGTACTGTTATGGTGACGTCTAGACGTACTGTTATGGTGACGTCTAGACGTACTGTTATGGTGACATCTAGACGTACTGTTTTGGTGACATCTAGACGTACTGTTATGGTGACGTCTAGACGTACTGTTATGGTGAAGTCTAGACGTATTATTATGGTGACGTCTAGACATATTATTATGGTGACATCTAGACGTATTATTATGGTGACGTCTAGACGTATTATGGTGACGTCTAGACGTATTATTATGTGACGTCTAGACGTACTATTATATTGACGTATAGACGTACTATTATGGTGACGTCTAGACGTACTATTATGGTGACGTCTAGACGTACTATTATGGTGACGTCTAGACGTACTATTATGGTGACGTCTAGACGTATTATTATAGTGACGTCTAGACGTATTATTATGGTGACGTCTAGACGTATTATTATGGTGAAATCTAGACGTATTATTATGGTGACGTCTAGACGTAATATTATGGTGATGTCTAGACGTATTATTATGGTGACATCTAGACGTATTATTATTGTGACGACTAGACGTATTATTATGGTGACGACTAGACGTATTATTACCTTTTTTTGTGACGTCTAGACGTATTATTATGGTGACGTCTAGACGTATTATGGTGACGTCTAGACATATTATTATGGTGACGTATAGACGTACTATTATGGTGACGTTTAGACGACGTACTATTATGGTGACGTCTAGACGTACTATTATGTGACGTCTAGACATACTATTATGGTGACGTCTAGACGTACGGTTATGGTGACATCTAGACGTACTGTTATGGTGAAGTCTAGACGTACTGTTATGGGGACGTCTATCATAGTGTCATAGTGACGTCTAGACGTACTGTCATAGTGACGTCTAGACGTACTGTTCATAGTGACGTCTAGACGTACTGTCAATAGTGATGTCTAGACGTACTGTCATAATTACGTCTAGACGTACTGTCATAAGTGACATCTGGACGTACTAGTATGGTGACGTCTAGACGTACTATTATGTGACGTCTAGACGTACTATTATGGTGACGTCTAGACGTACTGTTATGGTGACATCTAGACGTACTGTCCTAGGGACGTCTAGACGTAATGTTATGGTGACGTCTAGACGTACTGTTATGGTGACGTCTAGACGTACTGTTTTGGTGACGTCTAGACGTACTGTCATAGTGACGTCTAGAGGTACTATTATGGTGACGTCTAGACGTACTATTATGGTGACGTCTAGACGTACTATTATGGTGACATCTAGACGTACTTTTATGGTGACGTCTAGACATACTGTTATGGTGACGTCTAGACGTACTGTTTGGTGACGTCTAGACGTACTGTTATGGTGACGTCTATACGTACTATTATATTGACGTCTAGACGTACTGTTTGGTGACATCTAGACGTACTGTCATAGTGACGTCAGACGTACTGTCATAGTGACGTATAGACGTACTGTCATAGTGACGTCAGACGTACTGTCATAGTGATGTATAGTGACGTCTAGACGTACTGTCATAGTGACGTCTAGACGTACTTTCATGGTGACGTCTAGACGTACTGTCATAGTGACGTCTAGACGTATATATGGTGACATCTAGACGTATTATTATGGTGACGTCTAGATGTATTATTATGGTGACGTCTAGATGTATTATTATGGTGACGTCTAGACGTATTATTATGGTGACGTCTAGACGTATTATTATGTGACGTCTAGACGTATTATTATGGTGACGTCTAGACGTATTATTATGGTGACGTCTAGACGTATTATTATGGTGACGTCTAGACGTATTATTATAGTGACGTCTAGACTTATTATTATGGTGACGTCTAGACGTACTGTCATGGTGACGTCTAGACGTACTGTCATGGTGACGTCTAGACGTACTGTCATGGTGACGTTTAGACGTACTGTCATGGTGACGTCTAGACGTACTGTCATGGTGACGTCTAGACGTACTGTCATGGTGACGTCTAGACGTACTGTCATGGTGACGTCTAGACGTACTTTCGTGAGTGTTGATCTTCTGAACTTTCTCTCCGTGTCATCTTCGCTGGCTTCAAACATCATTTGGCAAGCCATCCATTTTGCCTTTAAACACTACTTTTTGCAATTATGTTAGAGATGCTTTATATAACGTCTCTGTATGACTATATCTAATACATCAATAGCTGAGAATATTCATATTCAACTTGCATCATCAGTAGCCATGGTATTCTTTTTATAATTTTCTATTCTAAAAACTACAATAACACAACAACAAAATAAAACAAAAACTATTCATTATTGTGATAAATTTTGCTTTTAGATCATCTATCGGCCTTGGCCTACTTTAATTTTAATGTTACAGTGTTGAATAGTAAACAACTAAGGATCGTTATAATGATAGTAAACAATTTGGAAATAGGCCTAGGACGAATGTTTTACAATTTTTGAAGTAGGCCTAGTTTATATCTGCTTCTGCTTTTATGGATTTTTTTCGAGAGGTTTTCCAACTTTCGTATTTTAATTTTGTTATGCTGTCGGAAGTTCGGCAACATAATTCACGATACCACCTTTAAACACTTCGGTGTCAATCAAGGACTTACGAAAGTTGGAAAAGCAGAGCGTTATATAAACTTTCTTAAAAAATATAGTTAACAAGTTTAATTATCTACATTCATCAATATAAGTAATTTATTCATAGTCACAAAAATAGCACTGTGGGTTAAAAAAATAGTCATTATAGGCTATTGCAATGCCTACTCTAAGACTGATCAATGTTTCCAGTATTCTACGAGGTATTCTTTTTGTTTCCTATCTTTTATTCCTACACGAATACAATACACATAGGATACATCTCAGGCCATACTCTGTAGTACCAAGAAAATAAAAAAAATAATATATATATATTTACAAAATTGAAAACATTGAGGATCGAGTAGTTTCATTTAAATTGAACTTGCGAGTTTTATTAGCTAATCAAATAAGTATAGAAAATAACTGTAACTGGAAGTTTCCAAACAACCCTTGTTTAAATGGTTGAAATATGCCTTCTGTGTGGAATGTAATGCAGAAAATCACAATTAAACACCTACAGGTACGTATGTTGTTGCTTTAAACTTTGTATTTTTTATATAATAAATACATAGTCCGTTAGTTCTAGCTTGAAGATGAGAAAATATCAAGTGGATCCCCACTGTCATCAACTGATTTTTTTTCAGGTCTGAAATGAAATAAAGTTATTTTTGTAATTGGAATTGTATTTCATTAATATAAATAATATATAAAGTCACTAAAAGTCTATTAGAGCCATAAGTAGTATATTGTAAAGCTCAAACTAGTTTGACAAAAAAAAGTGATGTGCCCAAATAAGGTAGTCAAATACCCAAATAGTAATATGACAACATATGTCCATATATGGGCACATTTTTGTTCACATAAAGTTTGATAGTGTAGACAGCTTAATTGAACGGAATTCCTTTGTACGGATTACTATTTTTATTTGTACGTTTAATTTCATTCGTACAACAGATTATTCTACATATTTTTATCTGCTCACTCTGTCGGTCGGATGGTCGGTTGGTCGGTAAACACTAACTAAAATTTGAGCACGCGACTGCAGCCATGTATATGGCCTTGTTATAAATTGTCTTGTTTGTGCTATTCATTTTTATTGCTCATTGTACATTGTGTGCAGACTTTTAGCCCTTGACTGCTTTCTGTTTTTAATGTAATTTTCATTAATAAATATACATGAATATATCATTAATATTTTTTATAAGAATACTAATAGTAGTTGTACAAATTAGCAATTTGTAAAAATGAATTAATAATCGATTTAGCAATATAGGCCTATATAAAAACTAATTACGCACTAAACTTCAGGTTTGGTACCACCATAACGTTCGAAGAGTGAATTTAGCATGTGTTACAATTTCTTAGTATTTGTATTGGTATTGTAAGCGAAAGCACAATGTTAATTAAAACTTTTGCTCATACCGTCGCTTTCGAAGTTTGACAATTACGGCGGCCAGTATAATAATGACCAACAACGTAAGAAGTCCGAGTCCAATGGCAAGACCGGTTACGTTCGAAGAATCGTCTGTATCTTTTTGTTTAGTTCTTGATCCTGTTTTTGGTAACTCGTTTCCTACAAACAAACAAACAAAAAGCGTGTTACAATGTTACAATTTTAATATTACCAATACATAGTTTACCCAAACGTATGTAACATCTGTGTCTCGTAACGGGAAGGGAATCCCGAATTTATGAACGTTATTGTTAATATACACAGGGTATCCCATTACACGTATGCCATTCCACTCCGAACACTAATAGCACCCACCATTTCCATTTCGTGTGTACGTGTATGACGGACATTTAATATTTACCTCCAGACGAATTGTCTTCTTGCATTGTAGAAGCAGTGTTCACCTCCGTCGTTGTAGATTCTCCTTGAACATTTGTACATTTAACTACAACATCATAACTGGTTCCTGGTGTAAGTTCAATTATTGTGAACATTTGCATCTGAAGATCTATTGTCTTTTGATTTGGGGAATCATTCGTATTTGATTCCTTGTATCTAACAGTACATTCGTCAATGTCTTTGACGCTGGTCGTTCCAGTAGTAGACCACATGACAAGCAAACTTGTAGTTGATAATGATGTAACAGATGCTCCAATGGAGAATGTTTGAACTGAAGGCTTTGTTGTCGGGGCATTGTATCTATCTAAAATAGAGTAAAGCATAAGAATTAAGACAGATATAGGAATAACTAAAGCCACCAAAATACGCTTGAAGCAAACACTAATATTTCCAATTGCATGTTATGCACGTGAAACCTGGACACTGACTGATACCTAACTGTAAAAAGATCAATACGTTTAAGGTATTTGTGTTGGCGAAGAATGCTAGCATGAAAAGAACAAATGCCAGTATAATACTAGAAGTAAAAGAGTAATTTCTTAACAAAATAAACTCAATAGCAAAATCATACTTTGGGCATTTGCAAGAAGAGATGACACATATCTAGAAAAGATACCTTTGAAAGGAAAATCGAAGGTGCTAGGAGACAAGGACGACCAAATCAAGATGGTTTGATAGAATAAAAAACTTTCATTTGAAAACATACACATAAAACATTAACTAACTGAAGACCGACCTACTTGGCGATCCATCATTGCATTCACGAGCTACATGACGGGATCGAAGGAATGGATAAATGGATCATTAAACGTTAACATTACTTCGTTGCAAGTAATTAAACCCAACCATTACACATTCGTCAAGTAGACACGATGATCAAACAAATGTCAGGAAGCAACTTGCCCTGAATATGACTAGTGGTGGAGAAGTGAGACAAATATCTCATGAGATGAAACAACAAATGTATACCCAAGTTTACGTTCATACATCATAACATTTAAATAAAATCTCACCAATTGGTTTTCCATCAACTCGAGCAAATGCCTGTGATACAGCCGGTCCATAGCCCAGTTTGTTTCTGCACGCTATAGTGACATTGTAGTAAGCTGATTGTCTGAGGTAGCTAATACGTATCTTAGTATATTTTGCTGAAATATATCTGATATCTGGTGCGAATGTGTTTGCGTTTGAATCGATGTACGTCACGTAACAGGTCTCTAATGGTAAATTTCCACTTGATCCTGGAGTCCATGATATATCTAGACTGTTGTCACTTTGGCTCTCAGTTTGAATGCTGCTCACTGCATCTGGCTTATCTGTGGAAACAAATTGACGTGCTGTAAAGTGATAACACTAAGTTATTGCGTATTAGCCAAGTGTTTACTGTGTTTTTATTCATTTTAATGTTCACTATGTCGGTCGGTTGGTCGGTCGGTTGGTCGGTAAACACTAACTTGAGCACACGACTGCAGCCATGTATATGGCCTTGTTATTTCTAAATGAAGTAAAATAAGAAGTCCATCTGGTAAAATTACCCAATAAGTGGTGGTACAAACACTCTTTAAAACATTAACAATTATTTTCACTTAAAACAGTAAAACAGCACGGGCTATAGGCCTACTAACCTATCACTGTCAACGAGGTTGATTTCTCGCTTGTCTGTTGTCTACTGTTTGAAGCTTGACAGTAATAATTCATACTGTCGTCATCTTCGACTGTATTCAACGTAAGAATACAAGCGTACATCATGTTTCCTCTATAAGTAACATCTGAGATTGTGTATTTGCTGTTGCCTGTAATCTTTGTTTTTCCACTTGATTTTCCTAACGGCGACTTGAACCATGTGACTGTTGGTGCAGGAGCAGCATTTACTAAACATTCAAACGTTTCAACTGTTGTCCCAGCTTGAGAAATAGCGTTGTTTGTTATTGACTCAATGCTTGCTGATTCTGTTTAAAAACAGAAAGTTATAATTATTAGTGTTTTTAGTATCATATATATATAGTTATAGATATATATATATATATATATATATATATAGTTATAGATATATATATATATATATATATATATATAGTTATAGATAGCATTTAAAAGTATTGGATGCTTTGTCTATTAAGCTCTGTCTACACTATCAAATTAGTTTGACCAAAAATGTGTGCTGTGCCCAAACATGGTGGTAAAATATGACGCCATTGTGTCCACATATGAACACATAAAATGTTTTTGTCACATAAAGTTTGATAGCCAATATATAAACGTAATATACTTACTAGACATTGCTGAAACGAATGATGCATACGACGGTTCACTCGTACCCAATCGATTACTGCAGCTCATTGAAATGTTGTACTCCGATAATGCGTCCACACCATTGAGAATAAACTTGGAGTAATCAACCGATATGTGCACCAGATGGGCAGCAAATCCAACTTTTGAGCTATCAACGTATGTCAAGATGCACTCTGTCACATCCAGATTTCCCGTAAATACAATCTCCCATGATAATTGAATACTGTTTGGTGTAGCTCGTGTAGCGACTAAGTTTGTAGGTGGATCAGGTATTGCTAAGATATTATAAATAATAAATTGAACTACAAAAACCTATGATTTGGCAAAATAATTAAAAAAATTATAGTTATAGACTAAATAATGACAATCAACAGTTAAGGTAAGTGTTTATATACGTATTTACAGAAAACCAGCTTCCCAACAAAGCTTCCACTTCTATGCCAACAATAAGGACACCATGTT
This sequence comes from Antedon mediterranea, assembly GCF_964355755.1. Taxonomy (NCBI): domain Eukaryota; kingdom Metazoa; phylum Echinodermata; class Crinoidea; order Comatulida; family Antedonidae; genus Antedon; species Antedon mediterranea. The sequence continues at coordinate 24,845,336 of NC_092675.1, forward strand.
TGACCATCGAATTGTATTGATGAACCAACAGTCAGAAAAACAACCACAGAACCGACTTTGATCATAATAAAGTCGCATAGGTAAACTTATCTTCAACTTTTCGTACAGAAATATATGTAATACATTTTTCTCAGAAAAACTGCCTCAGTAGGCCTACTTTCAAATCTAACTAAAACAACGATTTTGTACATTATTCTTGGTAGGTTGTGCATTCAAACCTGTAACTTACTCTCGACATATATATTGCAATCTGCAGTTCTTTCAATTGGAATTTGGTTAACAACATTCTTAGCCTGGCATCTGTATTGACCATTATCCGCCCGGTTAATACCGACGATTCTAAGTCGACTTACAAAGGCATTAGCATCTCGATTGAACTCTGGTGCCTCTACATATATATGTTGGTTATTTCTTATCTCCTTGATTGTTGTACCATCTACAATAAACCATTTGAAGATCGGTGGTGGCCCACCAGAAGCTGAGCATTCCAAAGTGTGATTGACATCAACAAATACTGTTGCAGACTTAGGTGGAATCAAGATTCTAGCTTTAGCTGTTGAAATAAATAGTCAGTATCACTTTCACAACTTTGCAAAATCAGTACGGTATAGGCCTAATAATAAACTTTTTAACGCTTTCCTAATCATTTACCGACAAGAAACATATCATTTTGTAATTATCAAATACTGGTCCATCGTACCACGCCTAGTCTGGGTTCCAGACGGAGTTTTGTCTTAATATTAGTAAAAAGATAAATATTTTGGCACATATGGCGTTTCATACGTATACTAATTGATTTTGGATGTATTTTCAGACAAAAATCGCGGTCGAAATTTAAAAAAAAGAAAAAAAAAAAGATAATACAGACTTGGGGCAAGTCTATGCCACGCCGTCAGTGTTAACGATTCACAATCCAATCGAAATTGAATAATATCATGAGAGTCCCAGTGGTCAAATTAATCTGCATATCAAGTAGAAGGTTCCAATCTTTTTCTCATTCCCACAAATGTCCTCATCTTTATTGTTTCTAAGTTTCACTAAATTATCGGGCGGTTTACAATGGCTTCTATAAGCTCAGAATTCTCCTTTCTGCTAAAAATTCTCTAGAATTACTTCCAAGGAAATTCTCGAAATCTCAATAGATGAAAGATATTGCATGGCATGTAACTTTCATATTGAGACTATGTAAAGCTGTTGGTAGACATTTTATGGCTATTTTAAAACTTAGAGATTGAATTCCATTCTGCTGTTTTAAGTTTATTTTACATTTATATCTCAACGATTTTGAAATTCAGAAATGGTCAAACGGGTCAATTTCAATCAGAAAACTCAAAACTTACACCTTTTTTTTATTATACTTACATATTTATATTTATTTATATGAGAAAATAAATTATTGTCAATTATCTACTCCATTTAACATTTAGATTTTTACTTAAGTGTGTGTTTTCTCATCCTAAAATTTGATTTACTTCGCTGTTCGATATGCTGATAATTTTAACACAAGGTACTTACAGTAAGACATAAGAGTAAATGCAGCTTCATCCTTCATGATATGTGTCCTATGCGAATTATACGTTTGGCAGAAATATTCGCCGTTGTCAAATGTAGATATAGATTTTATTGTAAATATGCTCCTATACAAGAAGTTTCCAAGGTAAGTAATTGAAGTGATATTGAATTTGCCGTCAATACTTTGCATAGGCTGTCTTTTGCCGTCAAGCCATATGATAGCTGGTTGTGGATGGCCATATACTTCGCAAACAAACTCTTGTGATGCATGCCAGTCAGTTGTAGCATTCACTGGTCTTGTGGTAATTCTAGCGGCACCTAAAATTAGAAAAAACATCGTTTCAAAATATTATATTTATGATGGGAAAGTCAAGAAACTATTTTATATATTGAAATAACTACAGTTTTTGTTGATAGGCATGCGAATACATTTTTGGTCAGAATAATGAAACACATTTGAAATAAAGTCGAGTAAGTTCATGTGCGGAACACACGATTTTGGAAGATTCCAGCGTGTGCATTCCTATGAACCAATTTGAAGATATTATTTTAGATTGTTAATTTGAAACATCTTCTTGAGACTGGACCTTAATTAATGCATCAGGAAAAATTGGGACCATGCTCATAAACAATTTTTTAAATCGTTGTCTTTCATAATATGAATAAATTATTCATTGCATTATTTTTAACTTAATATTATTATATCATTACGATTTATTTTTAAACAATACAGCAAATAATTTACCAACACCACATGGTCCATCTCCTACAATTATTCCATCGACAGCTGCAGTAAAGTTTTCACCAGTCACTGCTTCCACTGCAATGTAATATGAACTTCCTGACCGTATTCCGTCAACCGTGCTAGTAACGGGATGCCAGAAATTTCCGTGATTATCTTTACGGGTCCAAATTTGTCTTTCGTCATTTTCAGATACGAGAAAGGTTGCCATTGATCCGCTAGGCCCACTCATAAAAAAGTGTACAGAAATGCATATAGAATCATTTTTTGGAACAAAATCGGGGCTTCTCACTTTGCTGTATGAGGTTCCACTGCCAGTTTCACGAATGTAAGTATAGTAATCACCTGAAAAAAAACAAGAAATGGATTTGAATGTTTACTTTATACACACTTAAAACTAAGGTGCAATAAGGGGTGCAAACCTAAAAAAGGGTGCTAATTTGCGCCTTTTTCTCATAAAATGGTGCAGAGTTCATAAAAGGTTTATTTTTGCACCTTTGATATCGAAAAATGCAGACAAGTATAAAAAGGTGCAGAACTGTAATAGTAATTAGGACTCATCTGAAAATATATCGGGAAAACACTTACATTCTTCACCGCCTACACCATTTGATGGTACATTTATAGCTCCTTCTTCTAGCAAACCGCAAGCACGTTGCCAATTCGTTCCTGTTGCATTAGCTAAGCTCCATTCACATGAAGATGTTTCAAATTGACAATATAAAATAGTATCTTCTGTAAAACAAAATCAACCAACATACATAATTCTATAATACGGTTAGTGATAAAACATTAAAAATAAAATACATTCACAGATTAATCCGGGCAATATCCACATTATTATTCTTGTTTTTTTTCCTTATGAAAGAAATTACACAAATAATAATTAATAGGCCTATAATATCAAAATAAAAATAATTTTTAAGATTGAAGTTATGAACAATTTAATAATAACCCGATAATAATCCATTGAATAAGTGATCAAAATTTTACAAAAACCCATTGTTTGAGGCATGCTAATATTTACATAATAAACCTGATTGAGCTTGGTTCCCACTAGCGTGGCAACGTAACGCAATCTACGCAACAACGTAAGCAAATGCCCTTCTAATAGTTGTGTTTGCCCCCACTTCCGTGAAATCAAACCTGCGATGTTTGCAGCACTGTTGCGTCGTCGGTTCTAGTGGGAACCACGCTTTAGGTAATAATTCTAAATAAATGTTAGTACTTTACCAATTGTTGGTTTTCGAATCATCACTTCTCCATCGTCAGATGTATACGTCATCCTATCGACTGCATATTGCGATGGAAGTAAATATGATACACGAGTATTGATACCGTACGTCATAACCAGGAACTTAGCGGTGGAATCAGAGTGACGTAATGTATAAGACCCTTTACGTACCGAACCTGTTATACAACACATGCCGTTGCCGAAATAATATTGACGCCAAAAATCAGTACGTGTTATAAATGAATTTGTAGATAGTAGCAACACTCCTTTATCAAAATAACGACATTCTGCTGTTATAGAAATATAATTGTTGAATGCCGTCGAACTGGTGCCATTAAAAGTAGAAAAGAAAACCTCTCCTGTAAATTGTTGAACAGCAGGAACTATTGCCATAGCTGGATCACCCTTACCACTTCCTAATTTCCCACTTTTTATGAATTGAGCTACAAGTATAGGTTTGCTTGATGTAATCCATCTTGCTGACAATTTGTCGACAATGTAGTCGGTGTATTCTCCAGCATGTATTGTTACCTGCTCATCACTGCTGCTATCTAAAAATGTCGTGTTGTCGTAGGCTGCTAAAATACGATACACGTATCCAGGCTGGGTGCCCAAAAATGGTGCTAGCGCAAATTCATAACCATAGGAACTCACTGGCGGAATAAATTCGACCAAATGATCGCAGGGTGAGCTGGAAGCAGGTACAAAAGCGCATGATGTTCCTGCTTGTAACGCTATTGGTTTGTCAGCTAAAATATAAGTACCCGTACAGTCACCGAAACTCTGAATTTGTATAGTTTCTTTAAAATCTAGAATTTGTGAAATAACTTCACCTTTCTTGTACGTTTTTGATTTAAATAACAAATCATCACGTAATACCTTTATAGTTACGTTTGTTGATGGTCTGACAGCTGTGATGGCAAACTCGGAGTATTCATATGATGGAGCATCAAAGGACATAACATAGTATTCATTTCCAAGTGCATCAACAGGAAGTGCTTGAAAAGCGTCAGTTGTCGTTGAATCTGAGTCAATACCAGCAACGTGTATTTCTTTATTACTTGTTATCTGTACTGCGACGTCGTGAGAGTCGGCAGTTCTAGCAACGAGTGAATTTGGCAAGTCTACATATATGCTACTTCTGTAGTATATTCTATGTGTGCTGTTGTGGTTTTTAGAAGTAATATAGACTGTTGTATATCCTTCTGCAATTCCAGTAATTAAAACATACGGATCAGAGCTGTGCGTCTGGTGGTTGTCCATGAAAGTAAAAATAAAATTTCTACCAACGCTATCTCTTGATTCATAAACGGTATCTTTGTCTAAGAAAAAAATAAATAAAATCGACATGCTCATATTAACGAAGATTAATTGAAACTTGTACACTAAAAAAATATACGATCAGTACAAAGTGAATGCATTCTTAGTAGGCCGACGGTTTTCTTTTTTCATTTTCTGTTAACATTAAACTAAAACATTTATGTATTATTATAGTATGTGTACCCAGTGATTCAATTTAACTCTTTCCTGGTGTACGATAGCTCACATACAAGTTAAAGCATTTTATTTAGTCGTTGAGATTTTGTGCGCGCGCACTGCTGCAATGTTTTATATGTTTGTATGTTATTCATTTTTTCAATAAATTAGCGTTCATTATTCTAGTATAGCATGCAAATCGTAACAATGCTAAATCTTTAATGAGCATGTCAATGGTAAATCTAGTTCAGTGTCTAGGCATAACTATATTATGCAGAAACATGGAGGAAATACGATTCAATACAGCAAACTTTATTTATTTGATTTAAATGTCTGTGCAACTATCGGCATTCCATGAGCGTCTAACTTAATAATTACATAATTTACATTTACATGAAATAAAAACTTACCTAAAACTGCATATGTTCTAGCCTTACTGGACATGATGATAGTTATAATGAGAAGAACAGCGAAAAGACTAAACTTCCCATTTCCGCAGCCAGCATGCGCCATAATTACCCTATGGATAAATTAAAATGAAATACATTTTTTTTAAATAATCATCTGAGTATATTAGAAGAGAGGAGGATAGGGACAGGGTTACATCCGGAACAAAAGACTATGAAATATGGAATTTCCAGAGGGCGTCATTCAAGGCTATAATAATTGTGACTACGTGTGCAAGTGGCCGTTATTAGTGATTTTAAAATAAAGTGAAATCCACGTGGCTACGATGTGAGTAACATTCAATCCTAATATGACCTTATGTAGGCTTTATAGTATATATTTCTAATGAATTAAGCTTAGGCCTACAATTTTTCGGAACATATTACGTTTTCATTTTGAAAATTGGAATAATTTCCAGCGAATTATTCGTTAAAGATAGGGCCTAATCAGGTTACGTTTTCATTCTAGTCCTACTTTCACCGCTGATTTGTGTTCATTTCATCAATGTGTTTTAGTGACATCACCATATACATTGCACATGCACTATAAATAAACATTTGTCCTAGGCCAAACCTTCAGTGCTTTACGTATCAATAGATGTAAAACAGAACATGAGTTTTCAACTCTTGCATAACGTGACACGAGACAACTCGGTTGAAACCAAGTTCTCGCGGTTAAAACCTGTACTTACCAGTACCACGGTACTACAGCAATGCTAGTCGTATAATTTAAATTGCGGCTAAATTAATGATATAAAAATTGTTTGGCATGGTTACAGTCATTTCCTACATCAAATAACAATTGGCCTACAGGAGATTATTTCCTGTTTTTATCCTGTCGAAGATGATCATGTGACTATGAAACAATACCTCTGTGAACCATAAAAACGCAAACGATTCATAATAGAATGTTAAGACCTCAAATGTTATTTTAAACCATATCGCGGGTTTTTAAATGTCTAAAACAGGAAGCTTACAGATTTTTTTTTTGTCAATGGTCAGAACCTTCGAGTACAACTTGTCATGTGACGACAAACATCTAATAATTACGGCAACATGTTTCCTTCATTGGCAATTGTATTGTTATGCACCACTTCCTCATTTTGGTATCTATATATTACTACTGTATAGCAAAAAAACATTCAATAAAATACAAATACAACTTGATAGCAAGGTAACAAGTTTTTATATCTACAGCTCGTTTAAGTAGTCAAATTTACTGTCATTTGGGAATTTTTCTTACTGTATAGTTCGTACCGTAACTATAATCCCTATACCCCTTAAAAAGAATCAATGACATGATAGAAAAAAAGAGACAAACTCACCAGAATATTACACATTGTGTAAACAGTAAATAAATAAATGAAATTGGGAAGTTCTAGCAATCTCAGAGGTATTGTTCTTTTCAAATACATGATCAATATTTAGCATTGGTTTTTAGTAAACTATCAACACGCATTCTGGACCTAAATCAATACAAGGCCATATATATGGTTGCAGTCGCGTGCTTAAGTTAGTGTTTACCGACTAACCGACCGACCAACCAACCGACCGACCGACCAACCAACCGACCGACCGACATGAGATGTAGAGTGGCGATGCACGCGACTATAATTAGTATATATGATAGTGTTGGTTATTTTTTATCGAGTCACTTTCATCTCTACCCCAGATAAGTCCGAACGCTGTATCAAAACGGCGACGGATTTCAAACGTAATGCAAACCACAGTAGGCCTATAGGCCCTAGGCCTAGTTGTAGGCTTATACCGTAAAGGCTTATACAGTAAACTTAGTTTTTATACCGTCGAAATACAAATACTGATATTCTATTTTGCTTGTCCATAGAGTCTACATCGAAAGGGCTCAGGAAATGATACAAACATAAACAAAATACAATTACGAGGTTGTATTAAAGTTTTAGTTTTAAGACTTTTGTTTAATGAAAGATAAATCCAAGTGGTACTGGACCTTAACCTCGCTTCCTATTGTATCTAGGGTATTACTATCATAATTGATATACCGTTTGTAAAATGAAAAATCATCCTGTATTTTATGTTTAGATCTGATAGACTATGATTGGCATATTAACATAATCTTACTCTTCTTTGAAGGTTAAAATAAGTGCTATGCCTTAACTCAATCCATTTTAAAAAGGTTTTCTAATACAATTATATTAATTTTTTGTATTTTCCACTATCGATGAAGTAAATAAAGCCCTTATTGCTTTATATTTTCGCATGTTGTTACAACACAATTTATAAATCATGTGTTATTTTGGAAACTCGTACCTGTAAGCTGAAACTATAGTCTATGTTTGATGTAAAATATTTTTTAATGAAATGATAATGATAACCATAAGAAAATTATATATGTTATAACGATGCTTGGAAACAAAAAAATTAACGATGCAGTAGGCATATCTTCTTGGTGTTAACTTTTGCTTTCTTTTGTAAGTGTAGTATAGACAAATTTAAGAAAATTAAGGAAGAAATGAGGTAATATGGAATATAAAGTGACATTACAACATTTTAAAATTTTATAGGCCTACCACTAATGATAACAAATTGTAGGCCTAAAGATATTATACATTTTTTTGTTATTGTGTAGAATTAAATAAGATAATAATGAAAATGTATCGAATGACATTAGGCCTGACATTGGAACAAAATTAGCTATCTATGTAGTGAAGTGTTAATGATAATACTTTATAGAAAAGTAATTATACTAACTAAACTTATCTAACAAATTGCGTTGATAATGTGGTGTGCTCAATGATGTTAAAAAAAAATAAAAAACGTAGAGAACAGACTGTATAACAATTAATATATACACCACGAATATAGTAAAAGTGAGATACTCACGATATGCGTGACACAGTGTCAGTTGTTTTGGTGAATGCACTCCGGTTTTTATAAGCTACTGAAGTGTTCTACCAAGGGAAGCGATGTTGTGTATCCTGAGATGATATACTTTCCTGTTACAGGAAACCGTTGGCCATATGCTACAGCTTGATACAATGTTATGAGACAATACAATCTACAGCACCTCGTTACCAATATACAAAGATGATCGATTACAAATAATGGCAAATTAAAAACAATTCTTGTTTTATTTTCAATCAATATAATTATTATCCCTTCTTTTTGTTTAACTATAAAAAAAAACATAGGTTCGTATGGCGTTGAAGATGTAAAAGAAGCATCCACTAAAATGTAAAAAAAATGTTTCTTTTCCAAAACTCCAACCAATAAACGTTTACAACCTCTTTAAAATTAACGTAAGCAGTTTAATTTTTAACAAGTTAAATGTGTTGGTATGCGTTCTCATGTTTGAACTTTGAAGGACTTACAGTGATATGACTGGAAGGTGTCAGTCGGTATGCGATAGTGTGTAACAGACAGTAGGCTCAGGCTCACTATACCAACACGAATATGAAAAACCAATGTCGCCTATATTTACTGTGTTATATATTTAAAACTATGGACAAAAAGTGTGATTTAAAGCGTTATGACGGTACAGGAAACGTTATTCTTTGTATTGGCCAAGTTTCATTTTGAAAATCCTTGCCCTTAAAAAATAATGTCACTTTAAACTTCATGATATGACACAAAACCGCCTGTCGCCGGCCAATTTCATAATATTCACTAGTGTAAAAATTAAATATAATCCCATTTATCATTGTAAATACTGTATATTTTGGAGCCTTACCTATACGTTTAATGCATGTAAGTGAAATTTTGACAAAAAATGAGTTTTATTTAAAAAAATTCTTCAATTAAATATGTCGCACAAATGACGTAACTTACGTTACAGACTTTAAAAAATGCATTAAATATCAATTAATAATTACCTATAAAAGTGTTTTTCTTCGTATTATATGTGATTTGTACTCTTGATAAGGATTATATTGCTTGCACGGATGAAATATAATGTAAATACGTTATAAAATTGCCTGGAAAGTGTTAATGAAAAACGATTGGTTAAGCGATGTAACCTACGTTACCCCATTTCTTCTTAGGATCCGGTTTGTGTACACACATGTTATAATAATTTATAAGATTAGTTACGTCAAGTTTAATTTTAAACTGATTATTTTGTTGTTGTTTTAAGATTTAATTATTTGAGCCTTTGAAGTTCATTTGAAATTTACGTTATGGTAACTTACGTTACCATATATATTGTTACTGATGAGTTTTAATATTGTGGACATTTCTAAGGAATACAGATATTCTTATGATCAAGAAAACGCCCTCTGATACAATAAAAAGTTTTAACCACGTGATTCGGCAGACAGCGGCAATTTTGACCACGTTTTTATAAATACTTCTTCACAATTTCATAGTTTATTCGTCATATATCAGATTTTCGAGTATATTTTAGTAAGTATTCAAATGCTTAATTCACTAAAGATCATTTAGAACAACTTTCCTAATGTTTATAATTTAGGAAATTAGACAGATATGCAAGTATGTTATTACATTGTACAATTTACACTAGTAAGCTAGCACAGGCAACAACGTAACGTAAATTACACTACATGTAACGTAGGTTACCATTTTATATACCTCATTTCTAAGACGTCTTGTTTTTTTTCTAATCAGTATATTCAAATAATTTAAGTTATATTATACAGGCAATAATGAACATTACCTCCAACCGGAGTTGATTTTATTTATGGTTATTTTATGGGAAGTTTCTTTGCCCTTGATACTATGGTAACGTAAGTTTCACATTGATGTTGTATGTCTATGTTGTTGTAACATTACCGAACATAGCAATGATATTAAGATAATATCTGTGTATATATGTTTATGAATATTCATTGTCAAACGTATGTCATGTACCTGGATACATCTTGTTTCATTGTAATATCGATACTCACAAGTATTAATAGTAAGTTCATGGTAACGTAAGTTACATAATTTACTACATACAAAGTCAATGTATTTTTTTACATTATGGTTATTTAAAATGTAAAAATATAGTTTAATATTTGTTTATTTCGATTTAATACTAATACATTTTGTTAAACACTAGGTGACACTGGTGATAATGGTAAAGTCACGAGCCGAGATTCAGGCAGCGTATCGGGAACGACAAAAAGAGAAGCGAGGAGCAGAGTACTTGCAAGCAGAAGCAAGACGTGTAATGAAATACTTTGTTCCGTCAGCAGAACTTACAACAAAAGATAGAAATGCACGGACAGCGACGGTGAAAAGAAGAGTACAGAAACATTGAAGGTACGTGAAGCAAGTTCAAGCCCAACTACAAGTACAACACCCAGAAGAAGCTGACGAACCTAGTAGTAGTAATGATGATTCAGCCATATCTTCCGATGTGGTTTCACCAACTTCTCCTCTACGCATCAAGATGTCGTTTAAGAGACGTATTTCTACTCGAAAACGTGTTGGCAGAGCACTAAGTCGAGCCCATCGTCGCATCGAAAAATTAAATCTGGAGTTACAGAAAATGACCATACAAAAAAAAACCATAAACAAGCGCTATGAAAGAGCTTTGAAGAAAGTAAATAAGAATTGCATCCCATCTACCAGTCATGACTCGTCCATGAGTAGTACTGACTCTCCAAGATCGAAAGCAAATCAGGATTTACGAAATGCAGGTAGGTCACGAATGAATGTACTGTTTTATTCACGCATAATTATTATTAATAATGATAATATTGGCTATTTATAATATAGAGCAAATATCCACAAAATGTACTCAATGCCTTATAATTGATAACTTGTTCCATGTCGTGTATGGTGATGTGAATATACGTATTTTCTTTTTCTGCCCATTACATGCCGCTTAAACCATTATCTTCCTGAACATATCAATTGAGATAATATTTAAATATTCTAAACCATACTTAATTTAGTATTGATGTAATTTCCAATTTTCTAGGTATGTCACCAAGATCAGTACCCAAAGGGTTGAAAAAACAACTCCTGCTTTCACATGCACTGCTCGATGAAATAAGAGAGAGCACAGAGATAAATCAAGGGCAGAAGGCCAGAAGAATGATTAGCAATGTTCTATCTGGAAAGATAATCAAGAAATACAGGTTAATCGCGCGTGTTTCAAGGGAGTCGGGCCTTGGTCAACGTAACCTATCCAAGACGAAAAAGCAAGGAATCACAGCTGCGAAGTATGTAAAAAAGGCGTGGGGAGTTCTTCATAATGAAGTATTAGGCTTCATGGAAAGAGATGACAACTCCAGGATGATGCCAGGAAAACGAGATGCCTGCAAAACATCTTCTACCAAAGAAAAACGCCAGATAAGATACCTCAATGATTACATGATGAACTTGTTTGCCAAGTACAAAAGTGAAAATCCCGAGCAACGGAAGGTTTCTTTTTCCTCGTTTAAGAAAATCCGACAAAGAAATGCTAATATTAAACTTGTCAAATTCACAGCAAGAAACACAAGTCTTTGCCAAAAACATCAGAACTTTGCCCTTAAAAGTTAAACGTATTAAAATCTCTAGGTGTGATCACAATCACAAGCCCCGATGAAGCAATCAAATCAATTAATTGAAACATTAAAGGAAATGTAACTTACGTTACTAAGAAAGTTGAGACTGATATAAGCATTAGGCCAAGCAACTGTAAAGTTCACAGAATTATAATAAATAATAATAATCATATTAACCAAAACAATAGTATGTACACTAGCATTATAAAACTCACTAATTTACATTTTCATATGGGAGTTTTTATGAATAAATATATATTATACATATAAAATATGCATTGAATTAATAGAAAATAAAAAAAGGATGATTTAATGAAACATATAATCTGTTTGCCTTCTCTAAAGTGATGGCAATGATCTAAAATACCAATGAGGTTTATTGTTAAAAGTTACAAATGTTGTTTTTATTTAACTATTTTGATGACGAATTCATCTTTCAATTCAGTAATTTACGTTACTGAATACGTAATTTACGTTACTCAATTGTAACACAGTATACATTTTCTAAGAAAGATAACACCAGTTTTGTCATATGACTATTTAATAGAGTACAGTAATGAGTGTTATTTTATGTGAATTTAAGACAGGAATGTATGCGGACATACAAGAAATCAACAACAACCTTTGATTGACGACTCATGTTATTATGGATGTTAATAAAGTATAAACTATAAAATACAATATGTATTAGTGAATGTAACAATATGTAAGTTATTATACATGTTTTTGTTTGATTACATACACTATTTTATAGTTTCATATTCATAGAAATATAATATTGTTGCCTTTATAATCGTTTACATTGAAAGTCGAAAATAAAACATGTAACGTAGGTTACAACCACGATTCCAGTTGCGATCATTCATTTTGTTGACAATTTTACATTGATAAATATTATGTGAGGAAAATAACAGAGAAGTAAATATAGATGTTGCACTTTAGTTTAGTAACAATTATAAAATGTTTCGTCAACATTTGTTTTTGAGAATTTTCATTTCCTAATGTTGCTAATATACTGAGCCCGAGCCAGTACCGCAATAGGCCTACAACGAAAAAACATCAATAGGCCTACATTTTTAACAAATTTTTAATCGAGATTATTGTAAATAGAACCCATGATATTCGTAATTTTTGTCAGTAAATTTGCCCAAAGAAAAAAGGGAAATTTTGTAGTAGGATAGAGTGCATGAAATCAGTTAACATTTAAAATCCTTATAGTATGGTCAATAGATTGTTTGTTAGTAACCGCAATCCGTGGTGAAAGAGTAGGCCTACACAGTTACAACAATTACAAAAACAAATTGTGTAGTTATATTTTGGAGTTAATAAGTTATTCATTTCTAATATACAACAAAATAATGCCATAATATAGTTACAAAAATATTTAATGAATGCAAAGTTTAAAGTGTTGCCATTTGGAATATACATCACTATATACATTAAAATGTGAATGCTTTCTTGCACGAGAAAACATTGATGTAATTATATCCTATAATTCCAATACATGTTTCCAACTTTAATGATATTTTGGTAATACAATAAAATATATAAAATTAAAAAAAATAGGAAAGAGCATTTTTAAATAATTATCTATTTATTTTATTAATTTCACAAACATTTAAAACAAACAATACATAATAGACTTTGCAGTAAGAAAAGGCGCAAGATTGGGAAGAGATCAGAGGACCACTGTCGCCAGCCTGCCACACCACCATTCAAAGCATATAAACAACAAATAAAATAATATATTATGGTGTATGTTTTTCGCGCGAGTTTAGTGAATGTGTACGTGAATGCGAACTGACAGAAGAATTGCGAGCGGCGGTACAAAAAAGAACAATTCAATCCGATACTTTTCGAGCACTGCTGCACAAAATGTCTTTTGTCCGCGGCCCTCTATAGGAAGTAAATAATAAAATAATATTTGGATTGGTAATACCTGTATTATTAACAGTTCAACGAACGGCGGGTTATAAATCGTATGCGCAGTCTGATATATTACAAATTTGGCACACAACGGAGACAAGCAAACATACACGAGTTGAGGTTCAGTCATTTAAACGTGCCTCGTTATTGACAGTCGTTACGTGGTGTTCAATAAAGCACAATCACATACAAATACATTGTTCGTTTTCTTTTCGTTGTGCGTTTATGCATACTTTGCTGCTGTACGTTTGTGCGAGTACGTTGTATGGTTGTAATCGTATTTTTGGCGGCGATTGCCTTCCATATACGTCCGCCCTCTAGAGCGCCAATACACAGCAGACATATGGGAGAACATGCGACATGCGAGCGAACCTGCTGCATGCTCTAACGCTGGCGAGATCGATTCGAGAAAGGCATAATAGGGATTAGGCTAGGCCTAGCACAGAAGCAGAAAAACAGGAGTAGGAGCCACTACAAGGAAGGGCTAGAATAACCCCAATAAGCTAAGTAAGTTAGGTACAGGGTCTCCTAGTATATTATTCAGTATATATAGTGTGCCATACATTACATAACTTAAATTACGAGACTTTTATATTCGAATTTAAATTACTACTACTATATTCCCACATGATGATGACGATGTCATGATGTTATAAAATCTAGGCCTAAATGAAGATGTTAATCTCATCATAAAAAGATAAATTGTCTGAGCAACACATTTTAAAGAAAATCGGGCATGCAGAAGCTTGATGATGCGCACTACTCTTAAATGTGATGAACTATGTGTATTAAGGAGATCTATCTAGGCCTAGAGGCTATTAGTATGTGTATGTGTAAAGAGATATGAACTTAACCACAAGTTAAGTTCGCCAAATGCAGATAGATATTGAACCAATCAATTAATTTTTAACATGAAATTGTAATATTTTGTAAATTTTATCATACAGATACATTACTTTCATTAATTTGGTTTTCTTTTTTTTTTTAGAATTTCCACAATCTACTGTATCAAGATAAAATCAAATCTAGGCCTAGTCATTGAATGTCTTCATCAGTATTACCATCGTTTGTACGGAAGTTATTTTCTAAATATCTACTAATTACAAACACAGTAACATGCTCTTCACTACTTGCAATAGGTGATGTTATTGAACAGACGAGGGAAATCAGAAGAAACAGGAAAAATGAAAGCCATGCTAGCAAACATCACCATTCTTATAACTGGAAACGAACAGGTTTGTTTCTTAAAATGTCATGTTCCTTCATCCAAGTTTCCTTTTTCATTAAAAATATGGAATTAACTTGCTAAACCAGTAATCCTTCAGAATACAGTGTATTATTGATAACCTCTAAATAATGAACATCAAGTACGAATATTATTTTCTTTGTTTTTACCTTCCCTGGTTTTTACCTTTCCTGGTTTTTACCTTTCAGGTCGTATGGCATGTATAGGCTTGGCTTTAGGGCCTTTCAATCATTATTGGTATTTTTTCTTGGATCGATTTCTACCAGGAACCTCTGGTAAAATGGTGATCAAAAAGATCCTGCTAGATCAAGTTGTAGCAGCCCCATTTTTCAATGGAAGTTTTATTTTAGGTAATATATTTTAGTTTGTACAGGATTACATTTATCTTTTTTCTTCTATCTAAAAGAACTACTGTACATACACAAATGGTAACATGGGCATATCAATAGGTCAATAGGCTAGTATAGTAGGTCAATTTCCTAGAAAAGTGAGGGTTAATAGATTTTCACAGACAACTTATTAAACTAACTATATTCCAACTGCTATTATTTGTTTATGTTATAAAGGAATGGGTTTACTAGAAGGAAAATCTTTGACTGAAAATTTGGACAACTTCAAAAGCAAATTTCCAACTCTTTACTTGGTGAGTATTTTTTAATTCCGTCTTGTAAAATTGATACAGGTTTAGATGGTAAAAAAGTGAAATGAATCAAATTGTTTTAAAAGTGGTCACGCAAAGGCTAGTCCCACCAAGCACAGTATATATAAGGTAAGCACAGTGTACAAGGGTGTACTTGATGTGAATGGGTAAATAGGCAAAATTTACAACATACATCTATATAACAAAGAAATTAAATAGATACTTTTTACAAACAAAATTTCTAGTGGGTAGACCTTTTATGTGAAAATTATAGGTTGGTACTGAAGAATTTGTTCTGGTCAAAACTGTATTCATGCTCATATGAATAAAATATATTTTTTTGCTACCTCTTATTTTTAGAAAAAAAAACTATAAAATGACCTGAATCACTAATGATTTTTCACAATATATAGTTTCACTAAACACGTTTCTGATACTACTAATTTTGTACTAAACTTTTAAAATTTACGTTATCGTTTCAACCATACCCAATATAGTTGCATTATAGTGGACTCGTACCTCATAATTCATTTTAGGGGGTACGATAGGGGTGTTTACTAAACATAGTCATTAAGTTGTATAGCTGGTAGGCTTGCTACAGGCTAAATTAACCAATGACCATGGCTGGTGCTTTATGTGGTATAAATCAAAATATTGACTTAGGCTATTTTTATGTTGTTTTTATTCATCCTGTTAGCTTTTAATTCTAACTATACATTTCATTTTTTCCTTCAAATAATGCTAATACACAGGCTATGATACATCATGCACAGGGATTTGATAAATATTTTACATTAAAAGTTGTACATATTGCTGACTTTTAAGCTTTTGTTCATTTTTCCCTGGTGTAATTGTTTTGGTGTCATCATTTGAATGCTCCTTCTTCTAGATGGATTGGTGTATATGGCCAGTTGCTCAAGCTATCAACTTTACATTTATTCCTTCCTACCTACGTGTCACTTACGTCAACTTTATAACACTCGGTTGGGATGCGGTGTTATCTTTCGTCCAGTTCGACATGACCCCTAAAAAAGACAAAGACATCAAAATCTTATGAGGGTTATAATTTTCGTATCATTATTTTATATTTATTATTTTCATTTAGGCCAAGTAAAATTAAGGGCTCATCTATAGTATCAAACTTTATGTGACAACAAAATGTGATGTGCCCATATATGGACATGATGATGTCATATTATTACCATAGTTGGGCACATCACACTTTTTTTTGTCAAAAGTAGTTTGATAGTGTAGACAGAGCTACATTATTCAAATACACGGTAGTAATTGGTCCTTTTTTAGCAGCAGAAAAAGGACACTCAGGCCTTGTCTTTAGAAAATGATATAGGTGTGCTACAAATTGCACCCCTCAATACATTCAGGTGTGCTGTTTGTATTTTGGCATGTAGAAGTTTACCAAATTTAAGTGTGTTGTAAATCGCACTCCTCAAGGGCAGTTTAGGAGTGTGTTAGGTGAGTGATCGCACTCGCTCACCTTAAAAGACATGGCCTGTACCCTTTGTCAATATATCACAGAATACGGTGCAATATATAATAATTATTATCTAACAAATCTATTAAGATAGATTTGTATAATATTATAATACCCATTACAGTTTTAATATACACTATTAAATTCCTAATTGAAGGCATTAATTGCCAAAACCGATTTAGTGCTGCAGTCCAAGTGCTCATAATGATCTCTTGAGCTCCCAGTGTTTAAAACTGGTCTTAGCGACCATTCACAGTGGAAGCTCATTCTGTTTTCGCACCATCATTTGGTGAAAAATAGGTCATTTTTGTCTTTTGACGATTCAAGGCTGATTCCCAGTGATGACTTATTTTATGAGGGTTATTAGCTAAATTAAATTGCACTGTTTAGTTGAAAATAAAGGGAACAGAGATCCATGGAGCAAGTAGAAAGATAAAATGATGATATGACATGATACATGCTTAGATAGAGATTTTTGTCATCTGCTGCTACAGCTGCATCGATTGTTTTAAGTGATTACTAACAAAATAACAATTATGCAATAACAAATAATAATAATATATAATAACTACAACTATGGCACATACAGTACTTTAGTAGGTTTTGGAGAAGTAACATACGGTGAGTAATAGAAGTATTCTGGGAATCAAGTTTAAGATTTTTAACTAAATTATGTATTGCTGGTCCTCTAGTTGTCTAATTGTGGTATATTTAATTATATTTTGGTCCTGGTGTTTTTAAAAACTGTAAAACCATAATTGCAGCTTTAAAGAGAAAACAAATGATGTTTTATTATTGTAGAAAGATAGCTGTATTTTGTTGGTGCTATTTAAAGCTTTTATTTTCAAGGGTATATTTTAATATAAAAAATGGTAATATCTAGTGAGACGTAAAAGCTCTGTCTACAATATCAAACTTGTTTGACAAAAAAGTGTGATCTGCCTAAAATAGTAGTGATATGACGTCATCATGTCCAAATATGGGCACATCACATTTTTTGTGTGTAGAGAGCTTTAATACACTAGAGCAATAACTATCGACCATAAATAGATAAACATACATTTTTCTTGGATAAAACGAAAGAAATTAGAACAGTTTTCGTTCTAGAACTATAGGAAAAATCATGTATGCTGTATTTAATAAAATAATATTTTTGAAAGTCCAATCAAATGACGTCATGATCAATACAAACAATAAATCGTTGCATTGTATCGATATTATTGCTCGTACTAATCATGACGTTATTTGATTGGACGTGTGGAAATATTATTTTCATCAAAGGCAGCATAGATGATACTTTTTAAAATTTATTTGTTAGGTATTAAAAATGCATATTTATCATTTAATCGTCGATCATTATCGCCCTATAATAAATGGGCCTTTAGACTTTAGATATTAAAAAATACATTGCCTGTACAGTACTGTATTGCCTGTTATTGATAACAATAAGTATTTTACATAGTACGTAATATTGCTGTGGTTTTAAATTAATACTGTGCGAAATTCAGGGGAAAAATGATATTATGTTTACATTACTACGGAAAACATGATTTTAAATGTGTTAAATAGGTTTCTTTAAAATTGATGGAAAATGAGTGTATAGATTTGTAGTGCTTATATGAAATATAAGGAAGGATTGATACTTAACAATGTCATCTTAATACAATTTCATCTTAATACAATTTTAAAATCTGTTTCAAAATTTAATAAATGAATATATTTAAATTTCTCTTCTTTTGTTATATCATTACGGTACATTGTAATTAAACTAAATGTTGTGAAGCAACATTTAGAAAGTAGGTGAATGACGTTACATAAAAAATAATTCTCATTAGCACAAAAGGAATAGTTTGATGTGTTTTTTTTATATTGTATTGAAATCATCATAATTTATGCTTAATTCTGAGATCATGCAATTATGGATGCAATCAATGATAACAATTGCACAAAAACGGACTTATCATACTCGTCTCTGTCTCAGAATTCCATAATATGTAGATTTGATAATATTTGATTGAGACTAAATCTGTTTATTGGTTATCTATGCGATGTTGTTCATCTCTTAGCACGACAAAATTAAGAGTTTTCGGTTGAAATCTTCCGATTTCGAAGTTACGCCAGGCAAGCAAGCACACCCACAATCTGTACATTCTATATAGTAACTAATTGTGAGTGAGCGAGAGAAATACAGATTTAGATTTAGTTAATTATACCTCATCTGTGTTTAGATAATTCTTGTTGATATAAGTTTGCGGTATGTTAGTTCTGAAAGGAACTGTTCCTTTCAGAACCAACATACGTGGTGTACCGCAAACTTATATCAACATTTGATTTCGCCATGCAAACCTTCAAACAATATATTAGATAATTCTTGTTGGAAGATAAACCTTTGCGTAAGTTTTTGTTACTAGATAATATTGTTTGTGTTTTTTTACAGATCGATTGGTTTATATGGCCGGTTACACAGAGTATTAACTTCTTGTATGTTCCATCTCGCTTTCGTGTGGTCTATGTTAATGTGGTTGTCCTTTTTTGGAATGTGTTCATGTCTTACGTAATGCATGATTCAGAAGGCAGCGTATTAGCAAACAAAGTCACAAGTTGGCTATCAAAATAGCAAAATCAATTAAATAAAAAGTATTATTTATTTAAATAATGTATATTTCTCGCACAAAGTCCTCAAATAATTATGTTAATGCATAGAAGGTAGGCTATTACACGTCCGCTTTAATCGAAAAGCTGTAGAAACTGTGTTAAGTATATAAGGGAAGGAATATAAGAAATATAGGCCTAATAATATAATGGCGGGTCTCAATCAAATAATATCTATTTTGAGCTACTTTCTATTTATTAATAATGTTGTTTACACTCGCAAATGACAAGCTGATTAAATACTGTAATAGTAATTAATTATGAATAATAATAATAAAAATTGTATTTTTACTCATAGTGTTGCCATCGAGGTAATATACGTACGAATAAACATACTGGAAATTATAAAAAGAATTGAAAACATATGGAAAAAAGTGCATTTTATTGGTTTTTTATTATTAAGATACCAGTATAAGTTGTATGTCGTTTTGACGGGTTAATATTTAACGAGAGATAGGAGTTAGTGCCAAGCACCCGATGGTTGTAGAATATAATTAAAATGTGGAAAACGTATATAATAGTTTCATTCAATATACATTTTAATTTAAGAAGACTACAGTTAAAAATATTTGAAAATAATTATTTGATAAAGACAATAATTGTACAACGACAAAAGTCTACAGAAAACACAATTTTTATAAGCATTAACACAATTAAGACAAAGTTTGCAATGATGATTACGAGGACATTAAGTACTAGGAAAATAGCCAATTAAAAGGTCCTGTTGCTCTTCTTGAAGTGGGGGAAACGGTGGGGTAGTCAATTGGTTGCTGGGCCAAAAGGAGTAGAAAGGAGGGTAGGTTGGATGCATGAATGAAAGGTATACCGCTGCTGGGTGCGTTTTGTGTGTGATCGACCCAGCAGCCGATTGGCCTTTCTAACAACATGGGGGATAAACATTCAATCTACTGTCAATGAAGGTCGTTGAAAGAGTATGGAAACAAATATTTTTTGGGTTGAAAGACAGACTCCAGGAACACTTTCCACCAGCAACCACAGACCGAAAAAGGCAACGATGGTTGTTAATCATTTTGTTAACATAATCTAACATTAGGCAATTGGAATTTTGAAATATTTTACGTTTAGCCTACCAGCAAAATGGAGGCCATGTGATGGAGAAGCGTGTCTATATTTGTCTGTCATTCCTTATTCAAATTATTCATAGAATCGTTTTAGTAAACAATAATACTCTGTTTTTTTTATAACGATGGTAGGCCTATTCATTAATTCTATTTAAGAATTATGGCTTGGAATATCTTAATTCGGAATAATAATTGTTAGCATAAATCGGCATGTTGTTTACCCACTGCGCGTTGCTAAGCAGATTACGCGCCAATGAGAAGACGGATTGATTTGACAATGAATAGGAAATAGGTTTACCTGCATACGTACCAGAAATATTGATGATTATTCAAGAAAATCTAGTACAGCGTTCATCTTGCATCTTAAATATGAGATTTGGTTTTGAGTGTTAAAATCATCGTTTATTGTACAAATTAATCGGAAGCGAAACCTTACTATCGTGTACGAGCGTTCTAAGTTATGAATTGTGCAATATTACACGCGTAAACGTATGCAGGTTTCTAATGATTTTGTTTTGAAAAATCATAGAACAATTGAAGAAATGGATAACGAATTGCAGTATGTGGAAACAAATAATTGGCTTGTACCGTGCTTTGTAGCAATTGACTGTCTCATAGTAATCTTCCTAGCTGGCCTTATTTATCTGGTCAACTATAGTGAGTATCTTGAACCATTTTCAGCAGGTTTTTTCTGTGAAGATTTGTCAATAAGGATGCCTCTTCCAAATGATGAAATTGCACCGGAATATACTCTTTATACAATCACACTGCTAGTTCCTGTGGTCATGGTAAGTTTTATACAATACTTTAACCTTAATAACATTGCCTATACCTTATAGACATTTGGTATAAATCTTGCTACAAATATAGTAGGTAAAGAAATATTCAGATTAATAATAATAATAATAATAATAATAATAATAATAATAATAATAATAATAATAATAATTTTGACGAAACCTTTTCATTTTTTGCGACGTTTTTCTTTAAAAAGCAATACAGTACTGTATACTGATTACGGTACCTTTAACTACTACTAAATTTATCAAAATAACAATGTAGACCTACTGTGTATATTGATTTCATAAATTTCCGTTTGTAGACAAATGAATCGAAAGTGAAAGACTTTATACAATAGTATAATAATTAGGCCTACCCATTTCATGAATGATAAACTTAATTAAACTTGAGATTTGCATAGTCTGCTTCAGCATAGGCATTTATTAAGAAAAACGGTCATTATTATGCAACAATAACCATTAAAAAGGTAATAAAAAATGCACCGCATTGATATAATGAGATTGGTTACTTCTGATGCAATTCGGCTCCTGATTAAAAGAAATGAACAGAAATTTATCTCCTCCTATTCCGTTTGTGAATAATAAACATAAACCACCTTCAATGATGTCCTGGAGCTTGATTCGCGAACAAATCTTAAAATCGTTGCAATACATGTGAACATATAAACTAAAACACTAATTTACAATAAGCGTATACACAATAAGTGAGGGCAATTAAGTTGCACTCTGCTCTGATATCAATAACAAATGATCAACAAATTCTCTATAGTTCCACCCAATGGTTGCTATTGCTATTTTAAATGACTATAAATATTACAAAATAAAAATAATATTGCTTGAATATTGTTTTATTATAGGTTGTCATAGGAGAGACCTGTATTGCTTTAAAACCAAATTCAAAACATCAATTATCAGTTTACGGGAAAAAAACTATCAGAAGTTGTAATATATACCTGACAATTGTCATAAGGAGAGTAATTCGTTTTACAGGTATGCTATTTTGTATATTATTCAGGCCACTGTTACATACATACATAGGTGCTTCACGCTGTTTGTAATTTACTAACTTGAGATGGTTATTAGGCAAAAATTAAATTTACCAATACATACCAAACATCACTCGATCAATCGATTATAAAATCATTTTTATTTTCGAAGATTTGTAAGCGTTTAGGAAACTAATCCGTGAACCTAAAAGCTACCAAAATCCAGAGAAAAATCTGCATTCCATTTACCAGCTTACTTTTATTTTACTTATACATTATTAATTTTATTAATTAGGTACGGGTTTAGTGGGAGGATTGATCACGTGGTTGGTCACCGTCAGTCTACAGTTAGTGACTGGACAACTTGCCCCTTATTTTATTAGTGCATGTCAAC
This sequence comes from Antedon mediterranea, assembly GCF_964355755.1. Lineage (NCBI taxonomy): Eukaryota > Metazoa > Echinodermata > Crinoidea > Comatulida > Antedonidae > Antedon > Antedon mediterranea. The sequence continues at coordinate 24,868,440 of NC_092675.1, forward strand.
CTGATTGGTCCCTTGTGAATTGTAGTGCATTTGTAAGCAAGTATAACTGCAGTTCATCGGCGGATACAGACCTCTTAAGAAAAGCAAGGTAGGTATAGAAGGAAGCTATGAAATATGAGATATTGATCGAAATGGACTATTGATTATGTTATCATTCTTATATATGATACAATGTAAGAGATAATAAGGATAATGTTAATGGTTATTTATTAATAGTAATTAACGAAGCTGAAATAATGGTTATTGATGATCAAAGATATAATAATTTAATAACAGTTGAAAATGCTATATTTTATATGAACAGTAATAATATGACATAAACAAATATTTCTACAACATTGATATACAGTGTGCATAGGCATATGCATTTGCATTTTGTACTGAATTTTATGTTTGTATTATAATTTTAAACCTCGATTATTGCTAAGCAACAACAATTATAATCTGTGAATTCAGTTCATGTTTATTTAAAAAGGTGTGTGACATTCTTGTGAACGGATCGATATATGACTACGTACTACCTCACGACAGGTGAAATAAAAATATTCGAAAGAAGTTGAATAATTAGGCCTAGACCTACCATACAAAGGTCACAACGTGATGTTTTTCTTATTTTGATCGCCTTTCTACTCCATTAGCGAATAAAAAAAGCTATATTATAATTATGGTTCATGTTCATCTTATGTGGGTTCATCCCACTTTTATTTCCATACATATGTTCCTATCTTTTTACATATATTTTCTCTAACACCATTTTCATTTCAATACACTATACATATTATTATATTAACAATGTTTGTTTTCATCATCGGTTTACATACCTCCATTTTTTTAAAGAGTTTTGTTCATTTGTTTACATATTATCACATTTTCTTATTTTTATACATACATTATCTATAACACATTTTCATTTTTTCTTACATAGTCGTTTTGGGTTTTTTTCATCTACATGCATATTTATTTCTTCATACAATTATAATACAATTTATGTTTAATAAATCCATCAAAGAAAAAAGAAAACAAATACACACAAAAAATACAAATTTTGACTGTTTTACTTTATCATTTTGCAATTATCTATTCATTTATTATCTCAATTAGTACTTTGATACTCACATCATTGACATTTTTCTACATTTGGATTTTTTATACACAACTCAACAAAACACAACAGACACAGAAACCTTACATTTTGATTTGAACGGTTCTGTGTATATGCGTGGACCTATGTTAGATATTTACAGGTCCATGGTATTTTTAGTCATTTACTTTCTTAACATTTTTTATATAATGTAGCTACTGTATTACCATTTTCATTTATCAAATGCTTTTTGTGATAATAATTAATAAAAAATACAGTTTTTACCAACCTTCTTACCATTCATCATGGTTTTTTATCATCAATCTATAAAAAGCTTTTCACATCTTGCCTTTTTTTCTTTCTTTTTTTCAAATCATCTAGTTAAAATACATATTTACAAACCATACAATATAGTAGCACTAAAAAAACATAATAGATCAATCATTGTTTTCATTATTATTATTATTATTATGGTTCATTTTAATGTAGCCTATATTTTTTTCAGAATGTCATTTCCATCTATCCATGCATCAATGTGCGCTTATTCATCTGTTTTTGTTCTTGTAAGTGTTACGTTATATTTATTATTTGAACATTAGGTCTTTCCCATTAAATTTAAATTGAATTTAGTGGGAGTTTAGTTTTGGAAAAAGTGATTTTCTAAAAACATTTTTGGTCGATTCATGCCTCAAAATGTTCTTATTCATGTTCTGTAATTGTTATCGGTGCAAGATGGGATACACTATTGACCCCTGAATTCCTATATCATTACCGTCTTAATTAATTGTTCATATATAAAGCGTAAAAGTGGTAATTAATAAGCCCCAATATTACATATTGAATACGGCAGTAAAACACCGACCGTTAATAATTGACTGGGAGACTATATTCATAAACTCGGTATAGGTTTCAGAGAGGGTTAATTTCTTGATATGTTGAATAAAACCATAATCAATCAAAACGCTTGCTAACTTAACCAAAATCAATTTCAGATTTATCTTAGCACAGTGGGTAGGATAAGATATAGCCGTCTTTTCTCACCTGTTATCGGGTGTGGATGTGTTTCAGTAGCATTCTTGTTGTGCGCTTCTCGTGTTTCATCGTACATGAATCATGTTAGTGACGTAATAGCCGGTTTTCTTTTAGGAGCATCAGTTGCAGGATACGTAGTAAGTATTCAACATGTAACATTTTTTTTTTAATTTCTAGCTAATTTTTATTAGCTTTGATTTGTTATTTGATATCTTACTATTCTTTTTCACAGAGTATGAGTGTGTTGCGAAGTTTCTTTGAGAATTCTGACGGATACTCATACGCCGGTGAAGAAATATTCTCATTCCCAACCATGCGTCTACCCCGAGCAAATATATCGCCTACAGTACCACCAACCATTCCAACCGTAAGTTATGGGCACTGCACTTTACTTTAGGGCCTAAAACCGTTACGTGCCCAAAAGGGCGAATATTTTTGTTTATTAATTTCCTATATTGATATTGATGATAATTGCTATTAAAAATTACAAAAATAAAGAACGAAACTTCAAGATTTTGTAGACAATAATCCAAAACGCTATATATGCACTCCGTATACTACGCGATGTAAAATAAATTTACAATAAAACAAACCCAAGTATAAATAATAAATATAAATAAAAATATGAATACTATACAAATTTCAACCTTCATATTGCAGAATGATGCTCCGGCATACATGAGCCCATCTTACGCTTTATATGGAATACAATGGCGCGAAAGATTCTTTTAAAAGGAGGAAACTGTCACGTGATTATCATTAATTTTACAGATTGATTACACCATAGCATGAGAAGAGTTCGGAAATAACTGCTATAGCTGGATTATAACAGCGGAAGAGTTTCACGACAATTATGGAAATGTAGAAAATCTTTACATAGAAAGTAGCTTTAGAGTAAAGGAACTCAAAATGAATTTAAGAGTGAAAGCTAATTATTGAAAGTTCATTTAGTTTTCCGACTGCTAATCACGCATTATGTGTAGACCGGTGTAAATGAAAAAACTCTTGAGTCAGTTGGGAATAATAAGAATCTAAGCAATGCGAGTTTGAAATTTGAATCCGAAGATGTCGATTGCAAATATTATATAACCTTAGTTATTTTTAACGACACAGTCCAACTTGAAATAATATTGTGTTGATCTAGTTAATATAAAAAGCAAGTAAGTACTTCAATCACGTTTTCAATTCGACTGTCAATACGATGGTCCCATCTTCTGACATCATTCAAGCTCAGAAAATAAGAAGGGTACCACCATCAACGATGCAGTGATTCTAGCCATGGAAACATAGTTCATGGTTCATTTTATTCATGTGACATACAATTGCTCAAAGTTAAAAGGTTAATACAATAAAATGACATAGCAACAAAATTCAACGACTTAACAACGGTTATTAAAATGTCTAATTGAGAACGGAATAAAGGAATTAAGAAAACAATTAGAAAGATCAAATGTAATTTTAATTACTAAAAGTCGGCAGATCATTATTATTAACATTAATGTGTAGCAACCACCTGCTTCAAGTTCCCAGTAAAAAAAACAAAGCTAAAAGTGCTATTTCAACATTTAATGAGTTTCAAGAATTTTTACAATTTTCTCTTACATTATTTTAAACATATACAGTATTTGTATGTGAGCAAATAATACAGGCTATAGATAAATTGTAGTGTATAAGCCTATTAGTTGTAAGTATTATTCTTGAGTGACTGCGCGGTCACTAGGCGTTTTCACCGGAATGAAGAAATAAAGACCAATGTATGGTGAGAAAGAGAGAGCTTTATTTCTAAACATAACCATTATATACAAAATGTCTTACGCAGAAAACAAATGTCAAAAAGGAATAATTATTTATTCATAAAATAAACATCAGATCGTGCATATAAAGATTAATATAAGGCTTATTGCCATATGTAATGCAATATAGAAAAGACAACAACCAAACAAGCAAGTAGTTATTAGTTTATATGTACCGGTGTAATATATAACATATTATTAATATAAACAATCAAGTGTTAGTAAACATTTAAACAAAAATTTAATCAAACCAAATAATATTGTATTTTATTATTCATCTTTACTTTGACGTAAGCTCTATGCATGTTTTGCAATAACAGTTTCAGGAAATTGTAAGCATGGGATTCTTCTCCCAATCGGGCAGATGTTTAATTGACTGCAAGGCTTCATCTGTAACCGGCCAACCCCATGCCTTATAGAATGTACCAAGATTAAATCCTGCCAATTGAGACGACACTACCATCCATAAGTCTAACTGATCTGTGTTTGATTTTGGTGGTTCAAACGATGATTTGTTATAATGACTTAGCATATCAATAAGAAACTTCCAATCGAATGCTTCTTGTAGCTGTAAGTACGTCTCAAGGCAAGTAAAACTATTCCAGTTCTCATATTTACTACCACTAGCGATGTACTCTTGTATTCTCGCCTTGCGCTTTTCCATATCGAGAGCGGAGTGGGCAAGTGCACGTGGTATTTGTAAAACCTTTTCTGAAGCATATACTGAGAACAGATTACACGTAGCTTCTACTGTTCCAGATGGATTCCAACCTTTACTTTGATGTTGGTGTCCCAACTCATGTATTGGACCCCATATATTATTTTTTCTTACACTTTCTACATTAAACATTTTATTTGAATTAGATATCGGTCCCATAATTGGATAGCCGGAATGCATCTTTCCTTTAGAAACTTGAATATCCAGGACAATGCGTTCCTCTCTTGGTCTCTGAGTGGGAATACCCGACAACTCTGCACAACAGCCGACAATACCTTCATAGATATCCATAATTTCCACCACATCATTACAGTGTTCCAAAGCATTTGCCGTAGGCAGAGAAATGATACAATTATTTGATATCAGTTCGCAATATGGAACATTAAGCGTTTCCAATGATTGCTTCCAGTCATCTGCGCTGGTGGTGCCGGAAACAAATTGTGGAGATTGAAACGCATCATCAATGGTGATCGTGATTATGCCAAGGTTTGTTTTAGCTGGTACTAAGATGTAGACTAATCCACCAAAAACATTGGAAGCTTTGGTAGTTATTGAATTCAATTCAAACGATCTGGTGATTTTTGGGAACCTGTAAATTGATTCTTTTTTGTGAAGACTGTCTGTAGTGCAGCCAATTTCAACTTTCAATCCACTTCCAACGGAGTTCATTGGAATTGTCACCTTAATACTTTTAGCAGGTGCAGCATATAAACCGGTGCTACGCATTACATCTGTTTTAGAAGAAGGGAAGTTCCCCAAAAGACCATCATACGTTGCATTTATTGCCATTGTCTTGGATGAAGGTTGAAGTGTGGATGGAACATCTCCTGGAAATACTGCGCTTGCATGTTTAATTTCCTGAAGATCTGATGGTGGCAGCATACACGCAAGTTTAGAATAGATAAACGCGTAAGAACCTGCCTTCGGCTGATTCAAAATATCAACTGGACATTCCTTTGTTGGAATAACGTCAGTAGATATTTTAAGATATTCTTTAGCAAGCTTATATGGTGTAATACATGTCGGTGGTACGTCATCAAATACTTGCCAAATATAATCTCTGTACTTCCGTTGTATGGGTTCTTCCAATTCAATTTCACTCTTGGCATGGCGAATGAACTGTTGAAGCGTCAAAGAAACATTCCTCAATGGTTGTGATGCTTTATCTGACGTTACAAAGCTATCTGATTGTGACGTAGTAGTACCTATGATTATACCTGATGGTTTTACAATATTGCTGGCGCTGTCTTTTTTGTCAACCCAGTTATTTCCATCGGTCAACAATCCTCGGCCATTTGACAAGAACTTGTGTATTTTATCAAGATGCTCTTGTGTATACTCGTTATCGCTGCCTGCAAACAGAATATCATAATCTTCGAAGTTGTCGTCGATAGAAATCTTATTTATTGTGAATCCAATGTTTTCCAGTACCTCTTGTGTTCGCTTATTAATTTTCTTTAGGGACCCAACTCTGGCTGCAGTTTTATATCGTGCCAACCATTTGAAGGAGTTCTCTGCTAATTTTAAAGTTTCAGTTCCATCATCAATACATTTTTTAAGAAACTTCTTATTTCCCCAATGCATAGATCTGCCGGAACCAACGTGGCTTGCAGCTACAGCTACGCCGTCACCATTTTCCCACTCGACTACTGAAAATGTATTTTCACCATAGAGAATTAATTGGGATGGGGAAACGCTTTTAAAGTCAATATTTTTACCGACTCCGTCTAGTATATACGATAAAGACACTGATGGATCTGTTGAATCTTCCATTCTACAGGCATACAATTGATCTACATAACGAAAAAGAATGACAAACAAACTTAGAATGAATTTTTTCTAAAATCGTGTGCTTTTTTACTATTATTAACATATATTTTATATTGTAATTATTATTTTTTACTATTTTACAAACTTTCAAGATATCAAGATAATAGATGGGCATACAGATTAACAGAATGGCAACCAAGGGTAGGAAGGAGGAAAAGAGGAAGACAGAAAAGAAGGTGATGGTGAGATGATTAAACATATGGATAAACCATATCTAGATACATAGAAAAAACTTTAGGTTAGTAAACCTTGGTAAATCGGATTTAAGTTTTATCTACCAGGATTGGTGGATACAATACTTTAGATTTCTGTAGTAATTCTATTTACTTTAAATTGGTTAGTTGGTCACTTTGTGATCCGCTTAAATAGATCGCATTAAGTACTCTTTTTGAACTATATAAATTTAAAAAAACAACAATTGTCCCCCAAAAACATGAAAAATAAAGATTAATAATATAATTTGACTTTGCATAGGTCATTTTGTAGTTTTAACAAAGTTAATCACTTCCATAGGAAAACAATGCCATATAGATGGCTGCAGTCGCATAGTGGCACGTACGCGACTCTAAAAATGTTTTCACTTATAAAATAACAACATAAACGATTCAATTCAACCAAAAACCCATTGGCTGGCAGCCAATTTGACTATTTCTTGCGTTAAAACAAAAACATTTTTTTCAGGTGGACAATACATCTTTAAGAAAAACTACTGCACTAGGCCTCGAATTAAACAATAATTACACTATGCCTGTATTTAATCTATTTTTAGCATAGTTTTTCGTGGCTGTGTCGAATAAACACGGCCTCCACTGCCGGTACTTTACACTAACTTAATTGTGTTGATGGTTTGGTACTATTTGAGCCCCAGCATAATCATTGTTACTACCATACAGATTATAATCAAATGATTTTGCGTCAGTTACTAATTCGTAATAAATAAATAAATCATTCTGTTATGTTATCGTTATTTCAATTATTTATTTGAACCAGGAACCAGAACAGCAATAAAAAAAAGAGGAATAGGTGTGGGGAATAATGTTTCCGTGATCACACATCATAATCTAATCTAAATAGATATAAGGAAGCCTTATTCATTGTAAAATAAATTTCCATGCAGAATAATAACATACATATTTCTTATAGACTAATGCAACGAAACCAGTTACGCTTAAATCAAACCCTACCTAACTTACAGAACATTTCATTTCATTTTATTTATTCCACATTTATTTAGTCATCAATCGCATCATAATTAAAATACAACAAGGATCCTGCATAAAAAGGCAGTGCTTCGTTTTTTTTTTGTAGGACCCTTTTACATTATGAACAATTTGATTCCGATCTACGGCCTACGCGAGGTAACTAATATTGATTAGAATCCGCATTTAGCGAGTAGTCTAGTGCTAGTATTCAGTCGATTTAATTAATTAGCTTTATTAAGTAACATCAAATGCAACGAAATATTCTAAACATACCGATATATGTTGATTCCACAGTCAGTCTTCCAAACACAGTACCGACAAAGCAATATCAATACTGTACTGCGTATATATGTAGTACTGCCAGGAATTTATAGCATTCACAATGAGGTCGTTTAGGTTGGATCAATGACCGGTGGTGTAAATTACGCCATCTATAGCATAATTCATTGATATTGCAGTATCGATTCCAGTGATTGATGTGAGTTTTATTTAGTCTTTTGTGGTACTTTGCATATTTTCCACCTGTGGGTTGGTTGAAATAGTTGATATAGAGGTGGGGAGTGCCGGAGAGACACACCAAATGAAGAATAAAGTGAACGGTACCGAGTAGGCCTAAATGTGTTGCGTATTTATAATTGTTTAACAGCATAAATAGAAGTATAGAAGTTCACATACTCAAACGCATATATGATGCATCCAACATGAAAATATAAAATACAGGAATTTGGAGTACGGGTTGGACAGTGTAGCCATTCTGTAGATCATCTCTTTTTTTCTAGTCTATTAAAAAAACTTAACTGTAATGTGAATTGTAGGGTATTTGTGACGGAGCAAATCCCCTGCCAAGATTATGAGCCGTTCAAGAGTCCTCATTCATCATAAATTGTTTACATTTATCATTTTAACGGTCACGATTACCTGCAATTATTCTGCAAATATTTATGATTTTTTTAATCATTGATAGGCCTACAGAATAGCAATTCTGCCTATAGTTTCTAATATAATTGAAAAAAAGAACAATGTTTGTTAATTAAGCTGCTATCAATAAACTTAACATAAAGAAACAGAAAAAAAACAGAAAATAATGTTAAATATGTATACATAGATATATTATAGTGTTATATATCTATATGGTATACACTATATTTAATTCAATTCCATTCATTATATATTTGCATAAAATACATAGACAATTGTGTTGTTAACTAACAGCACGATGCAATACAAAAAAAAGGTACAATTCTTACCATGACACATGATCATTCTCTAACATTCAGAGTGTTCTAAAAACTAGAATTACGGAAAATTATTGGTGCGAAGAAGCGCCTGTAGCTCCTAAGAACTCTTCAAAAAATGTATTATAGGAAATATGAGATTAATAAAGATGGCGTAAGCTAAAAAAAACATTTGAAACAAAATGACAAATGAAAAGCTACAAGCAACAATTAAAGGAATGTCAAGATGACCATTTTGTATGTCATCCATGGTTCACTTTTATGAGACTGTGGGGTTTAATGGTATAATACTCTACACTTCACACTTCATTCAACATTGTAAAAAGAATAGTTTGATGAATGGAAATCTGTCGATGCGTGTCATCTCTTGGTAATAGTAATGCTAATATGAGTGTACGTTTTCAACAGGTATAATACAGTACTGATTTAATCAATAACAAAAGTACACCGATTCCCACACAGGACCACCGCAATTACACTGCTGATATCGATGATAATGTAAGTATATTGATTAAGTAATACGTTGTATGTGTATGGTCTTGTAAGTAATGACATGTTGATATTGTAGGTTGTATGACAGAAAGGAAACTTATAGTAGAAAGTACGGAGTTATAATAACTCGGTTCAGGCAAAATGTACATTGAAAAGGCCAGTAACTAATAGTTAGTAATTATCAGCCATTGACTACCTTACGTCGATTTCCTGATTATTATTATTAGGCCTATTATATACCGTACATACTGTTTGTAGGGTCTAATGAGCATTGTATTGGAGCTAAGGGGAAAAATCAACTTATAGTTTTTAATTTAAAATGGTGGTATTCTTTTAGACAGTTTATTAATGAAATCTTATGTGTAACGGTAAAAATACTAATTGTTGACATAGGCCTAGAGTAATGTAAATGATTAAAAGCATAAGTCTGTCCTTATAACATAAGTCCCGTACTTAATTATGGTGCTGAAAATAATAGAAATACTGCAGTAAGTCTATACAACCATTACGTTTTCACTTTATTTGATTACCCCGTTGATTCCCTTTATTAAGTGACTTTCTAAAGTGTATTACTCATGGTTAATAAAATATGCGGTTAGCAATTATTATTGTGCCGTACTATTATATCAATGCGTTACAATGGTAGGAATATGATTTCATACAGTACAGTACGATGAGTAAAGGCAGTGGAATGCCACGTAGTGGTTAGGACTAGGACAAGAAAACAAAGTAGTCACATTAAAAAGTCTTTATAACGCGGGGAACCATGCATGACAAAGTGACGTTCCAGCTAGAGCTTTCCTAAGAATAAGGCCTATTAGCAGAATAAGACCGATTTGCCCATCTAACGATCGATTAGTGTGGTTTACCACGGGACTCCTGGTCGCTTTTTCTTAACATGGAGATTTTACATCAAGGTGTGGATTTAGAGTTGGCCGATACCCACCCGCCTTTCGGTAAAGTGCCAAAACAGTTTTAAATTCTCATTTCACTCATTTACGTAGCAAAATGCAACGTAAGATAGTCTAATATGTATTATAAAAAATGCTTTAAAATAGCTTACTTTTCCTGTAATGATTCTAGGCAAGAAGTTTATTTTACTTTCTTTCTCAATTTAATGTTTTATTTATGACAGATGGATGTCTTTAAACTGAATTTCCTTGTGGTAGGCCTATATTTAACAATATTACTGTCGCTATCCAAAGTAAGTATACGAGCCTATATTGATCACACTGCAATTGGCAATACATTCAAACCGTTCAATTTTTTGTCTCACTAAATAAACTAAACGTAGATGTCTAATCTAAAAGACTTTCTACACCACAACCCATGCTGTGCATAAGTTTGCTATAAACTGCTTTTGCGTTGTATCTGTATCACGACCCCGATACTTCAGATCAACATAAATTCTACTTCATTTTTGACAAACATAAGCATCATATTATAATCCTATTCCTATTGTAATTGTTTATTAAAAATAATTTATTGCGTAGATTTATATCCATTTTAATATAATATCAATTTCAATTTTAGGCTGATACTTGTGGAGTGTCACAGTTCTGTTTTCGATCACCAAATGATTGCTTTCCAGCCTCCGAGTGTACCTATTTTGTAGGCTGGTCTCCATCAAACACCGAAGGTGCTATTGACTTCGAGCTTAGTATGTCTGGTACAAGTGGATACATAGCTTTAGGTTTCTCAAAGGACCGTAACATGGTAAGTAGCCATCAAGATTACCACAATAAACCACAAAAATCACAATCATTTTCATAGCCTACATTAAAATGTACATTTTATAGTTTTAAATAGAAAGAAAATATTTCAGTTTGGTGAACATTTTATTTACGGTACATTGTCAACGGTTATTTTCTGTTGTTTTCAGGCGAATTCGGACATTATCGCCTGTTTATCTGACAAAAAAATCCTACGGTACTATGCTTCAAGTCGAGCGGCACCAACGAGACAGACAGATGTAAGTTGATTCATGGTTGCTATTTAATCCATGGTTGGAGGGACAATGCTACGGTTGGGTTTAGAACAACTCCTTTTTATGTAAACTTGAAAATTAGAACAGTAAAAAACCTAAAACCAACTGAGTTCATCTTTTTTTGGGAACTGTACCATATATTATATATATATATATATATATATATATATATATATTATATATATATATATATTATATATATATATATATATATATATATATATAAATCATACTGTAAATTATAGAAACAGTGTTCATATTCGGAACATGATATGAGATCATGTTCCGAATATGAGCACTGTTTCTATAATTTACAGTATGATTTATATATAATTTACACAGTGCTACGCAACATCATTGATTTATATATATATATATATATATATATATATATATATATATATATATATATATATATATATATATATATATATATATATATATATATATATATATAAACAAATCAGGCAAAGAACATTAATTCTAAACCGCCCGGTGATATACTGAAATTTAATTAATTAATTTGAAACGATATTATAACTTTGTAGACACCACAATTTGTAAAAGCAATTTTGCTTGTTTTGTGGTTTTCCCTGTTTCATTTTTTTCTCATTTTTTACAATGTTACAATTTCATTCATCTCTATTTGAAATGGAATAAAATAAATATCAATACTTCTAACAATATGTTGACGTGAACGTTTCCAAATTCCTAAACAATATCATACTGTAGGCCTAAAAGGTTTGTATAATCTATTTATCATCTCAGTCTTGTAGGCCTAATTGCCAATACAAGAATAAGATTATTACTAATAGTTTATTGTTTTCATTATAGTTATGTTTTATAAGTACTGTAGACCTTATCTGATTTATTTTTGATCAGCTGCTAAGACCATTATTTGAAAAATAAGAGATACACTTAATAAGAAACACGAGAAAATATTCCTTTTCTTCGATATAATAGGCTAAATGTAAATATGTAGCACTAAACCGCAGTTGTTGTCATCAGCTATTTCCTCTTAAAACCATTCGTAAGTCGCATATTGACAATCGTGAATTCATTCTTTAGATGGACTTGAGTATCCGTTTAACCAGCTATCAATTTATTTGTCTATATTTTTTATCATTTAGAAAGTTATATATTAGTATATTCTTGATTGATTTTAGGTTGGACTTAGTAACGAAGCTACCACTATTGCAGGTGGTACAATAACTTGCTCTTTTACCAGACAGTTGGGTCTAGTTGGCGAAACGAATTATTTCGACTTGAATGAACCACACTTTTTGATTTTAGCAAAAGGCATGAGACAAGATGGTAAGTTATATAAATGCTGATATTAGAAATATTGAGATAATGAAAGTCAGGTTATTATAGAAATGGGTACAGTAGTACAGGACGATAAATGAATGAATAAATGAACTTTATCGTGCTTATAAATTAAGTAGTCATAAAGTACAACCATGGCTATGTTAGGATTGAACCCTGATGGACCTGAGATAGGAAAAGTACGTTAACCATCAAACAGCTTCAATGGTATATGGCTATTATAAACATTTAAGCTAATAATATGTATCTATAGAAAATATGAGATTGATTATCCATTATTTCTGAACTTATTTCTAAAGAATCTATTTACCAACATACGTCAAACTCAAGATATTCATCTGACGACAGTTATGATTTCAAATCGGAGACCCCTGTCACACAAGGAAGTGCTCAGGGGACACTCGTAACAGAAGAAAGTGCACAAGAGACACCTGTAACACAAGGAAGTGCGCAAGGGACACCCGTAACACTTGCAAGCCAACCAAGGCAATCCACAACTGAACGCAGGACGAATACGCCCAAGTCAACAGAAAAATCTAGTGTATATGACTTTTATTTAACGTCTTGAGTTATTATTAAACTAACTAAATAAATACAGCAACGAAGGAACCTTTATTCACGAGCATGACACTCAAACATCTTAGTCAGGCGGTGTTTCAGTACTCATTATTCATTAGTATAGTTGGTTTACGTCTTGTCTCCAAAACAAGTGAATAATGTCTTCTCTGTCACATTTTGAACTCAAACTAAAGCTCTATCTACACTATCAAACAAAAAAGTGATGTGCCCAAATACGTCCATTGGGCACATCACATTTTGTTGTCACATACAGTTTGATAATGTAGACAAACCTTCTTTCCCAATATGGATATTCAGAGAAAATTGATACGTCTACATAGAATTAAGATGAAGAAATGTATAACAAAAATGCCATTTTTTTAATAGGAAGATCCATGTGGAGAAAGTCAATCGTGTTTGCGAGCACCGCTTAACTGTTATCCTGCTTCATCATGCACATATTTTGTTGGATGGTCTCTCTCTCAGAATCGAGATGAACTCGATTTTGAATTTACTCTGTCCGGAAATAATGGCTACGTTGCATTGGGTTTCTCAAAAAATGGTGAAATGGTATGTATTTTTTTTTAATCAAACCAAGGACTTTACTATTAAGTCCAGGAATAAGTAAAATTGTAATTTCACTCTTTCCTGATCAAACTATATAACATCAGATAATTTTATCGAGGAATATATCATTCGAAGGAATCAGTATTCACCAAGATGTAGACCAGTAAAGGTATAGGCTTATTTGAATTTCTATATAATATAATTAAATAATAGTGAAACTTTAATATGAAAAAATAATAATAATAATAATTTAGTATATCTTTACAATCTTCTTGTTTGTTTTTTTATATGCTCCCGATATGTAATTCAGATTGTTTACTTGCTTTTTTATTGTGTTCTTCGTTGTTTTATGTTTGTAAATTACAGGTTCGCCCGCTGGGATTGTTGTGTTTTTTTTATACCGAATAAATAAAAATAAATAAATAAATACAAATTCGTTTAATAATAGCGTAAAATCGAATTTTCAATTCAATGATTTTTTTGTAACTTTGTTCTATTTTTAGTCAAACTCCGATATCATCGCTTGCTTATCAAGTGGGCAGTTAAGTCGTCATTATGCTATCAGTCGGGCAACACCTGAAATGCAAGATGACGTAAGTAGGCCTACTGTTGCTCCAGCCTAGTTCAATTTCTACAACCTAAATAATAACAGTTCATTCGTCGTATATTATATACCCCATATACGCAAGCTCTCAATGCGCTGCACATTATTACCCGGTATTTTGATCATACACGTATGGAAACATACTCCCATAATAATGCTAGCTATAGTAATCATCGCAAAGTTGTGTCTTGGTCTAACCGATACCCATTTTATACACCTGGGTGGAGAGAGGCAAATGTAAGTAAGGTGTCTTGCCTAAGGATACAAGCAATGCGGCGAGAATTGGATTCGAAACACGATCTCACGATCAGTAAGCCAACGTCCAGCACACTGCCCCACATGCCCTCGCATAAATTGAAAATACAAATTGAAATTAATTGACTATATTAAAAACGTGATAAAATATTTCAAATGATTTGATTTTCTTTTTTGATTTGTTTGAAGGTCGGTGTTAGTAGTGAAAAAGTTGAAGTAGTTGATGGTACTATCAAATGTTCCTTTACACGACAACTCAGTAATGCTGGTTTTCAAAACTTCTTTAACCTGTCGCAGGATCATTTTATAATTTTGGCTAAAGGTGATTCCAACGGACGTAAGTATCATATAATTCAGTACAGGACGAATGAATACATGAACTTTATCATGATTATAAAACTAAGTAGAAACAGTCATAAAGTACAACTATGCTTATGTTAGGATTGAACCAAGGACCTTGAGATTGGAAAGTAAGCACTTTTACCATCAAATTACAGCCCATGGTATATGGCTATTATACACATTATCGCTAGCTGTAATAGAAAATATAAGATTGTTTATCCAATTTCTGAACTTTTTTTAAAGAATCTATTACACAACACTCGCAATCCGCAAGATATGCATCTGCAAACAGTTTGGATTTCAAATCGGCTCCAGTCTCTGTTGGTGGCAGTGAAGATGACAACTTTGATGTTAAAATTAAGGCACATGGTGAGTATTTTCAATAGCAACTTATCCGATTATTGGATGGTATTATAGCGACAGTAAATTTCAAGTTGTATATCATGCATGCAGCCTTAAAACAATACTTTACATTAGTGTGCCAAATAAAATATTCGTTTCTTTTTAGCACTACAATAACATTTTTTGATAATGCCTTAATATGCTTTGGGATATTGTATAGCGTCTTCTAACACATTGCCTGTATTTTCAAAAGCGTATGTCAGCCTTTTTTTTAGCATGTTTACCTGTAGGCTATTGGTTCCAGCTAGGACGCAATGTCCACGTAAGCGCAACGCAAGCGAGTTGACCAGAAAAGAGTAATATATTGTTTGAAGGTCTGCATGGCGAAATCAAATGGTGATATAAATGTTGCGGTACAACACGAATATTAGTTCTGAAAAGAACTGTTGAGTTTCTCATTTTATATTTACAGATAAGTGTACTTCGGATAATCTGTTGATTGTGATTGGTAAAATTACTTGTAGAATTTAGGTCTAATGTAATTATTTTCTGTATTTATTATTCATTAGGGTCACTTATGGTAATCGGTTGGATTGGATTTGTCAGTATTGGTATCGTTACTGCTCGTTACCTAAAAGATTTTCTTCCACGCAAGACTATATGCGGAAAGCCATTTTGGTTCAGAGTAAGTAAATACAGGCCAGGTGTTAACCCACTTTGAGATATTATTGCGTTTTTATTTATTTTTATTTGAACCATATTTAATGAGGGTGATCCATCCAGCAATTGGTGATCATTTGGGACCCTCATAACAGATACAATACACAAAATAATACAACAATAACAGAGAGTTAAAGAAAAACAAAAGCCTATAAATAATGAGAATTAGAAATCTAAATATGAACATTTGGAATATAGTAAATAACTTAATGTGTTAAATTAAGCAAAAAT
The DNA here is from genome assembly GCF_964355755.1 of Antedon mediterranea. Classification (NCBI taxonomy): domain Eukaryota; kingdom Metazoa; phylum Echinodermata; class Crinoidea; order Comatulida; family Antedonidae; genus Antedon; species Antedon mediterranea. The sequence goes on from NC_092675.1 coordinate 24,884,755, forward strand.
AATAAATATAGGCCTATATACTTAGGTCTAATATTTTACAACAATCCTCCACATCGTTCACATTTTAAATGAGAAAGAAACCGTCATATTCACAATTGTTTTTTCATTGTAACTAAATTAACTAATACAGATTGAACATTTAAAAATAAACCGTAGGAGAGATTTTCCTTATAGCATGTGATACTACTTGGGCTTGAACCATGAATAAAGTGAATGACTGAATTACGGTAGTCTATAACACACCTTTTTTTATTAATTTAGTTTCATGCAATGTGTATGATCACAGCCTGGTTATCATTCATGTCCAGTTTTATACTTATATTTATAACGCTGGAAGGCTGGGTTGGAAAAAGCCGTGGAGACGATACAGTAAGTTCACAGTAATACGTTATGACATTCGTGTTCCTGTTTAGTAGTAGCTGGTGTAGAGTTTATATAATGTAAAAAGGATGAATGAGCAAAAGCGTTCATGCTTTATAGCGTAGGCCTACAATGCTAAAATAAACCATTTCTACGCACCGACAGAGATACATGTGTGGGATTTGTGCCATGAAAGGAAGCAAATCTTCCTTCTTAAATTATTTCAAAAGTATTTGTGTTATTTTTTGTTTTAAATACATTTCTAATTCTAATACACTTTCATTGTTTTAGTATTATCACGCCATAATTGGGACCGCTGCCGTTGGACTTGGAACATTGAATCCTATCATGGCCATATTTAGGCCACACCCAGGAACACCTAGGTAAGATACAAAGCAAGTAGGCCTATCTATATTACTAGAATACATACATGTAACACTTTTCTTAAAGAAAATTTGATTCAACCGAAATGAGCAACGTCGGTTGTATAAAAGTCAGAAATCCTAAAACAGGTTTTATACATTGTTCGGTTGACCTGATTATAGATAAATTAGTTATCTTAATTATACTGTTTTTTGTTGTTGTTTTTTTTTAAATCTTTTCTCTGACCATTCTTTTTTAAACTTAAAAATTGCATTATGATATTTAACTTAAATGACATTAACCCTAATGATGATATCAATATTGAAGAAACTAAATATTACCAGATAAACGATTTTAATCTAAGTTTTAAGAACTCGATACATGCCAATCACTTCTCCATTCTAAGCCTGAACTGCCGTAGCATGGTCAACAAATTCGATGATATTTTGAATCTGATTAATTCAATAAATCACTCCTTTTCAATTATTGCCCTAGAAGAAACATGGATTTCTCCAAATTCTACAACATCACTGTACGAAATACCAAAATATACATTTATTCATACAGATAGGATAGGACGAAGAGGAGGAGGAGTTGCTCTCTATCTATCAGAAACCCTTAGTTACGAGATGCGAAATGACCTCGCTTCAATACTGACCGAAGGAGAATCTATATTTATTGATGTTAAAATAGAAAATAAAACAATATCTTGCGGAGTAATATATAGGCCCCCTGATATAAATGTACAAACTTTCAACAATCAGTTGTCAATAGTCATGCAGATGATTAACAAAGAAAATAAGCTAGCATACATTACTGGTGATATGAACTTAGATATTAGCCAACACATGGGAGACAAAAACATCGAATCCCACCTTGACAATATCCAGTCCCAGTCCTTCAAAAAAAATCCAAACTGCCATCAAACCTAAAACATGTGACAGAGACATACACTAACCCAGAAACAAAATCCGATGCATTCAATTCTTACTTTATTAATATTGGGAAACAATTAGCTGACAAAATTAACCATGATAACAACCCTGCCATTGATCCAACGTCATATTTGACTGGTAACTACCTTAATTCTATGTATTTCAGACCCACAACAGAATACGAAATAATGACATACATTAATAAATTAGAAACAGATAAAACACCAGGTCACGATGATATCAGTGCTCACTATATCAAGTACAATTCCGTCTACCTTACAAAACCTATTTCACACTTAATAAACGTTTCACTCGCCACTGGCCGATTCCCTGATGAACTAAAATGTGCCAAAACTATACCTGTTTTTAAAAGTGGCGATAGGCAAAACCTTAATAATTATCGACCCATATCAATCTTACCATGTCTTTCTAAAATATATGAAAGAGTTGTCTACGACCAAACCATTTCATACCTTAATAAATACAACATAATAAATCAATCTCAATATGGATTCCGACAAAAACATTCAACTGCACATGGTCTACTACACACACTAGAAAAAATAACATCAGCAATTGATAACAACTCATTCATTATAGGTGTTTTCCTAGATCTGTCGAAAGCTTTCGATACGATCGATCATAGAATTCTAATCAAAAAAAATGGAATGCTATGGCATACGTGGTATTGTGTTAGACTGGTTCAGGAGTTACCTAAACCACAGAACTCAGTATGTTACTATTGAATCACACAAATCAATAAAAAGAGAAGTAAAAGTTGGTGTTCCACAGGGATCTATCATTGGCCCATTGCTATTTTTGTTATTTATAAATGACATATTTTGTGTAAGCAAAGTTGTCGAACTTATCATATTCGCGGACGATACAAACATATTCCTCAAACATAATGACCCCATAGTTGCATGTAATATACTAAACTGCGAATTACAACGACTAACCACTTGGTTTAGAGCTAACAAACTCTCAATTAATACAAATAAAACTAAATATATAATCTTTAGAGGGCGCCAGAATTTAACCGACTTCACAGACATGCAACTATACGTAAATAACACCACACTCGAAGAGGTAACCCATATCAAATTCTTAGGAGTTACCTTAGACAAATTTTTGTCCTTCTGTACCCTTATTGATGGCATTGCAAACAAAGTTTCAAAGATAATAGGAATTCTGAATAAATTTAAGTATTTTTTACCATAAATGACTCTATTGCAAATTTATAAATCTATAATCCTTCCCCATTTAACGTATGCAATAGTAGTATGGGGCTCCTTCGGACCAAGTAAATTAAACCGACTTCACATCCTCCAGAAAAAAGCACTACGAATTATATGCAAAGTCCACTATCAACATCCTTCCCAACCGCTATTTATACAAACCAACACATTAAATATATTCGATCTTTATGAAAAACATATGGCAATACTACTCTTCCAATTTTATAATAAACAGCTCCCAATTACGTTTGACACTTACTTTCAAACAATTGAATCAACACATAATTATGATACCAGGAATAAAAAAAACTATACCACTGTACTAAAAAGAACCAAAATACTGTAGGACAACAAAGTATATGCTATAGGGGTGCCAAGACATGGAATAGCTTTGAAAACTCAGTAAGAGAAATCAAGAGTATAGGACTATTTAAAAAAACAATTCATACTAATCTCCTCAAAAACTATTCTAATACCTAAAATCAATTTCTTTTTTTCTTTTTTTTATGAATGATCTATTCTGGTCATATTTTTGAAATTGTTATTACATGTATAATAATATTTATATATATTTTTTTATTCAACTGTCATTTATGATTATTGCTTATTGTCTCTATTGTTTACATATATATTTACTAATTGTTATTGTTTTTATTGTAATTTATTTATTTATTTAATTTTTCCAATTTTTAATTCTTACATAGGACATCACATGTTAAAGCTTTGCTTATAGTGATGCCCGATTCAATCAATCAATATATAACTTTTGCTTAAAACCATGTTCAACTGTAGGCCGTTGCCAATATACAGTAATCTCCCTAAACAATGCTATTTTTAATACTTACAATATTATATGTTTTCATCTTTTCCATTGATTGTAAACCTCTAACTAAACTTTCCAGTATTTTATTATTCAACTTCTGTTTCCAATAATAGTCAATATAAACAATTAATTTTTATTTTTATCATTACTGTAAATAATCATTGTATATATTTTATAATTTATATTTATATTGGTCTTGTTTTTTTTGTTTGTAAAAATCTACTGTAATATTATACCTTATTGTGGTTACCATTATAACAAATGTACGATTGATTGAATAAAGTTCACATATATCACGTATACTTATAGGATTAGCCTCTTACTCTCAGCTTTTTTGTTATTTAATTTTTATATTTGGGTTCAAATGGCCAACAATAAAAAACTTATGAGATTACTTTTCAATTAAGAGTAGTTTATTTTAATTAAACATTAAGTAGAATATTAATTTATAATGTCTAAAGCCTGTTACTTATTCAGGATTTATATACAAAGTATCTTCAGTTCTCTCCAATGAGAGATTTTATTCAGTATATACGGGCCACCACCAGCCCCATATACGGGCCACCACCAGCCCCATATACGGGCCACCACCAGCCACCACCAGCCCAAAAACACATATATTATATTATAAGTAGTAGACCATTATCAGTTAAGGAACTGTACGCGTTTACTCACCACTATTTCTAATTTCCCCTATGTTATCATTTTTATCATTTTTTATACAGGCGGCCAATTTTTAATGTTTTGCACTTTGCTGTTGGGTTCCTAGGATGGCTTTGTGCAAGTAAGTAAAAAGAGTTTTCTTATAACTTTTGTTGGTTTTTTTTCCACTCAATCTTCTAGTGTTGATTTCTACCGGTTTGAAAAACATTGTTAAAGCCGGGTTTCCACTGGTTACGTGTTTAAGATAACTGAGATGATTCATCCAAAAGTAACTCTCCAACTAAAACGTGTCGTTCTTGGGAAACAGGCTGTATTCATATACATGATTGGTCGCCTTTGATATAGCCTAAACAATGTATCTCAAAATCAATAGATTGAAGAAAATATGTCTACTTTATTTGTATTATTCTGATAGTATCTTAATATAACAACTTGTACCTTTAATTGTAGTTGTTGCAACGTTCTATGGTGTCAGAATCTACTACAATACTACAGGAAATGTGACAGACATTGATGCGTTTAACGTTTTGATTGGCTTTACAATATTTATTGTAATAATGTTTGTTGTATTTGAATTACACAAACTTTCCACTAGAAAAAAAGGTAAGAACTTTATAAATGAAACAAAAAGCATTATATTGCTTGAGATCGTCACTTATAGAGACACGATTTGTTGACTGGTAAATGTCTGAAACGAACGATTCATATCATAGTAGCCTACTCTGAGAAGGTTTGTTCTATAATCAGAATTAAGACACAAGTCGGCACAACAGCTCCGCTATTCGACACAAACAAAATATTTGGACTACATTTTTGGGCTACTTTTCATTTAATGTATTCATTGTTATGACATGGACCTATAAATGAGTATGTTTTTTTACTGCTAATTACGGAAAAACAATTAAATAGGTGCACATAAATAACATGTTGTTTATATTTCAGAGACTAGCACTGATAATATTGCTTTGGATTCTATAACGGATACACCATTTGAAGAACATAGAAACAGACCAACACAAAGAATGCAAGAACAGATTGTTGTAAGACATAGTTTGTACATTCTATCTGTAATAAAATAATTTGTCTCAAAACAAAAAAAGTACATTTGAGGTCAAATAAAAAAATATTATCCAATCAAATCGATTCCTGATGTGCTAATTAGACAGCACAAATTGTATTAGGAATGCGCTGTAAAAGTGCCTTATCTAAATTTGTACTACTACTTTCAAAGTATCAAAATAAATCGGTTTATGTAGTCAGGAAAAAAAACTGTACACATATTTATAATAATAGATTTCTTCTTTGTTACAGGGTTCGGCTGCCGTGAGGAATATTATGTATTTCCTGTACGTAATCGGAGTTACACTGACTGTCGTATATCTTGTAATCACAATCGTAATAAAAGATTCTTGAAAGCTTAACTAACATCGTGAAAAAAAAAAAGATCAAGAAGGTATAGGCCCTACGTTAGAAAAAATAGAATGATTTCATAGAGTACACAGTTTTCTCTTTTACACCTTCTTCATACTAGTTTAAGACATTTCTGTACATATTATATCAAAATTAAGTTACGATTTAACTTATATTTTTGTTAAAAAAAAGGTAGAAAAAGAAAGTAGGTATTGGTCAAATGTAATCGGCCTAATACAGTTTTTAAAGTCATCTTGTGTAATCATGAAAGATACCTCGCAAAATACTCGCCTGTTTCAAGTGCACAACACACAACTTTTGGTGCTTTGGAAAGATGCATACTTCGTCATATAAAATGAAATGAGACTAAGCCCTCGAAACATGCGAGTAATTTTTACTTCTGCACATAATAGTATATTCATCATTATTATTTGACGGTAATTGCCTTAATCAATTACTTTGAAGTTTTGATGGACAAGGTATAAATAATAGGGCCTAAAGGCATTAAGGTGTATTTCATATCGCCAGGAATGAACTGCGTACAAAGGAACATTAAGTTGTTTCCTAAAATAAATCATAAATATTAATAACTAATGAATGAATGAGGAATCATAAAAAGTGAGTGCAGTTTGTTTTTAAATTTTTATGTATTTTTAAATCTTTCTTACCTTTTTTATTAACTTTTTATAACTTTTAAAATACTCTTTTCAAACGTTTATATTGTACTAATCAGTCAACTTAATAAATAGAACGACTCGTTTGAGTAGTTTCCATCGATCTTATCTTTTTTTTTAACGACGATGATGAACAAATAAACAACAAATAAAATACATACATATTTCGGGAAGCACTAACCATTAATCCGTGTGAAGCTATATTACACGATGCGTTTATTTATACTCATTTTCACATGTATTTAAATTACGTCTTTGCTATCCATTAGATAATTATGTACAGCGGGATATCATACGTCCATGATGTGTCCTATTTGAATACCATTGTTGACGTCGCACCAACAAATTACATTTTTAAATGAGGCCCAAACAGATAAAGAAGAACAATTTGTTGTTGATTATTAAGGTGTTTGGTTCACTTGTATGACTTGCGTTGACTTGACGATTTGCAGCTCTACATCAGTGATTCGCGGCGATGAACTGGTTAGTCGGTGAACAGTTTGGTATGCGAACGTTTTTTTATTCGTGAAGAATGTTGAATTGAAATGCTGTTAAATGATTTTATTCTTCTTTATAAAAGTGCTCATCGGCGATATATTGTGATGAACGGTTTTTGTTTGGACACGGTGGTGTTAATAATAATAATAATAATAATATTTATTCGGCAAAAGTTCATAAAGTACATTTTACAATTCATCTTGCCAGGAGCAAGTAATAGGCATGAGCCCAAACAGAAAACTGCTCTTACTCCATCATTACTTATAAAATACAAAAATAACAAAACTAAGTAGCACAAATTAAGTCAAAATAAAACAAAACAAAACAAAGTTATAATGAGATACACCAATTAAAAATAAGCTGCATTGAATAAACAATATAAACAATTACAGTACAACTTAATATTTTGAGATCAAATGTTTGATGAGTTGGGCTTTAAAGTCTGAAATTGTAGCACATTGTTTAATTTCATTGGGATGGATTTTTGGTTCAATGGAGGAATGTTTAGTCAGGAGACAAGAAACTTCAGGTTATACGTGTTTATTGTCTCTAGACATAGTACTGTACGAGAGTCGATGTTATCCATTAAGTTGGATTCGAACCGTTTCTTGAATGTAGACATGGATGTGTAATCTTATGAAATACATACACAATGATTGAGTTCATAATTGCTATATTTATTCAAAATAATGGGAATTTAACATAGTTTTGTTTCGCTCTGTGAAAAAGGAAAATAACATCGAGCGTTACCTTGCAAAATAAAATTAATTTCGACCATGAGTTACAGCATTAATAAAAACCTTTAATTTACATCAGGGGAAGACTTACTCCTCTCTCATTTCATCAGACCTCATACAGTGTAAATAACAATGAAACTGGCTTTTTAGTGGCATGGTTAAGAGTCTTTCTTACTAATCACTAATTGGTTAAAATCATGATTCTGCCAATAAAACAGATTTCATACGAGGCCTAAATTCAATTACAGTAAATTAACTATAGAATTGCTTTAAATAATTAGTGGCTGAATAACACAGGAATATAATTGGTAACGTAAAATAAACAATATGTTAACATACAGTCAATAAAACGGAATTTTACATAAAAATATACATCTATTATTTAATATAATACTATCTTACATATTGGAGGTGGTTATTAATAACATAATTCAATTCCAACTAATTTCGAAAGCACCGTCCTTGCTTTACAAAGCGAAGCATGGTTTTGAGGTCCCCTCGCGACACATAAGGATAAATAGTGTAAATCCGCCGCGTTTTTTGTCACTATTACACCCACTGTAAACATGACAGACCGTTAAATAAAATACGAAATCAAATTTGTCAGCCTGCTCTGAATGAGCAATAGAGCATTTTTGTATAAATTTGTATTACTTAATGAATTGATACTTTTCCTATGTTAATGTTTTGATGTTTTTGTGTACTTTTTATACAGTATTTATGTAAATGCAATACTTTCAGCATCTGCTGCTTTTATATGTTTTTTATACCGAAAAAAAAATAAATAAACGTCTGTTCTTCCCTATAAATCAACAGGAAAATTATTTAAAATAAGGCAATACTGTAAAATGGAAGCAACTAATGACATAACCGAGATAGGAATTATATATTACAAAATAATCAACAGGCTTTCGGTTAACACAGCTAGATTGCTATATAATAATATTATTGCTGTACGCCTAAAATAAAACATTACAGATCTTAAGCTACACTACCAAACTAGTTTGATAAACAAATGTGGTAGTTATATGACGTCATCGTTTCCATATATGGGCACATTACATTTTTTGTCACATAAAGTTTGATAGTGTAGGCAGAGCCTCTCCGCATACATTTTCGTACACTATCTTGTAAATATAGGCCTACTATATTATGTAAATATAAAATAGTATAAACAAATAACAATAACTAAAAGTAATGCAGTTCTGTTTGAGGAGGTTTACGGTCGTTCATGTTATCTAAAAAGACAAATTGCAACTAGCTCAAATAAAAAAAAAAAGGTAGTGCAATTCAATCATTCAATTTTATCTGTACGTTACCTGTACGATTGAGGTATCCTGTACATTTTGAGCTAATATACCAATATTAAATATAGTAATATTAGGTAGTACTTTATTAATAACATATTTAAAATTTTAAACAATATATTTGACTTTATTGCCAATATTACTTTTTTCCACACTCAATATGGACATTATACAAAAAGAAAAAACAAACAATAAAAATTATATGACGATACAATATAGTTCTATGAATTTCTGTATAAGCAAGATGAAGAGTTCTACCACTAGAGAGAATGTGAAATATATATATATATTTTTTTATTACTCGTTGTTTATAGAGGGTGACCCTAAACAGCGTATGCTGACAATCAAGGGGCCCTCTTGATTGATTGAAATATATATTTATACTGGGCGACCTCTTCAGTCAAAGACTGGTCTCCCAGAGGGCCCAGTTATGTTAATACACCAGGGTAACCCCCTACTCGTCTCGAAAGATGTACTAGGTTCCTTAAAGTGCACACGAGCCAGATGTGTACACTGAACCTATGGTTTATAGTCCTTATTCGAGAAGACTCGTTCTACCACCATGGAGCGAGTGAGGTGCGAACCCTTGCCGATGTTAATATGGCAAAGCATTACGGTTCCACTGTCTTAATTGCTTGGCCACTCACTCATAAAATAGGGAAATGGAAGATCATTTTGTATTGAAAGCAAAACATTGATGTTGAAGATTAGAGATATGTAAGCTGATTTATAGTTATAAATGAATACTATAATTCTCTTACTAGTACAAATATTTCCTAAAAATTATCTTCTAAATTGACTTGCTTCAACAAAATAAGGAAAAATCGCTCATAAGCACAGTAATATTTTAAAACAACCATAAAGCAAGAGATATTTACAACATAAACCAGTTTGACTGCATTGTTTTGTGTACATAACCAACCAGAAATAAACACATGCTAGTCCAAAGGAAGTATGGTTAACATGTTAACATTTGTTTCTGAGAATTTTATTTATTTAAAAAATGATAAAATTGGCAAATTTTAGTCTCATTTTATGATGGAAAATGTATTTATAAAGACTCATGGCAGCTGTATACAATATAAAGGTGGTGTGCTACACTAAGAGGTTGATGATTCTTCTTTTGTTTTACTCTTTCTTGATTGTAAGTGATGGTTGTATACAAAGATTTCTCCATCTTCATGGAAATGCTGTAAAATGAATGAAACATATTATAACACACATGATTGTATTCTTGCAATTTGATTGGTCAATTAGGCACCTTGTGTAATTTGAAATTAGCCCTATCCCATGGAAAAGTGATATCTAATGGTAATAATGAACGGCTCTAATACACGTTCAGCTTTGTGTAAACATTTTAAAAATGTGTGCATGCGACGTCGACTGATTACATTCGGAAATCAACTTGCTCTGCGTCGATTACTTTTAACATAGATAGCTAAACAAGCATATGAACAACATTTAGTGATTGAAATGGTATTGGGATGATAGGGAACTTTTTTAAAACACTCATTATTATGGAAAAGCAACCAACAAAGAACAAAATGAACAAAATACCTTGTGTTGCCATGTAGTACCAGTTTCTTTTCGTTCTTTAGCCTCATTTCGTTGCCTTTGTTCAAGAAAATGCTTAGCTTCCGTGGCTTGATCCATATCCTTTGATTTTAAATGAAGTGTTACGTCCTTCCATAGCCTGCAATTGCATTAATAAAACAAATAACAACCTAACATACAATGAACATACACCTGGATTGACCAGGTTTCTTCTCCATTTCACAACATTGTTATCACACCCACACTATACCAGGTATTTTGGCCACTCAGTCTTGCCGATTTTTATCACAAAAAGCTTGAAAACAATTTGCAAAAGATAAGAAGTTGAAAGTTTTGATATTTGGAACTCAAGAAATTGGACAATATCTTAAAGCACTTGTCATCATTAATTTATATTTATGGATATTGCTGTGTACAACACACAAAGTACAATACACAACAATAAACAACACGTAATAATGATTATAAAATTAAAATCTAATCACAAGAGCTTCCCTAATTAAAACGACTTTTGTGTATAATGTGAAAAATATTTTACCTTCTAGATTCATATTCTCCTTGGTTTGGTAAGGGTTTCAACTTTTTCTTGATAATTTTCATTGATTTTGTGTCAACAAAAGGCACATCATATTTCTGTGAAAATAATATTTTTTCTTCGTATAGAATCAAAAACCTTCAAATAAATACAAGATTCTGTTTACAAATAACATTATTAATACATTTGTTACTATTCATTAACAGTACATTATACATTGAGAAAACACTGGTTATTATTATTGTTGGTTTCTGTATACTTATTATTATATACAGAATCTATGTTATTACCATACTGCTGATCACACCTACTGTACATGAAAGTATTGAAGACAAAGAGTAAAAACCAAACATTGAAGGGGACATGGAAACTGCCATTTCAATTAATTGCACAGATAGCAAATAATAAATACAAATTGATAAATAAAATTTTAAAAATCACTAATACTGATTGTACTGATAAACAGTACAAAATGTCAGCCCTTAAACAACCTGGTATGCTTTTCACATAGCAGAAAAAAAATTCCTGCTATTGTTAAATACTCACCCCAGTTGATCCTTTAGAATACATCACCCCATTCCACTCTCCTTGAACCGATAAAATAGGTTTTTTACTATCAGAAACATGACTATACAAATACAAACATACATAGTATTTAAGATTTTTTTTACAAAAATTTGGTTTGGTTTTAAACACTAATAATACTGTCAATTTTGGTAGTCTGAATATGTTTGTAATGGTAAAAAGAATTTGGGACCTTTTTGGACCTAAAGAAAAGTATAGATTTTTGGAGAGTTTAATATTCAAACATTATTCATGTACTTACAAAACTTCAGCTGTTATCCTATGCCTTTTACCCCCATAGAATGGTTTAGTGTGGAATGCCATCTGCGCAGAGAAACCAGTTTTATTGCATAGTATTTGACATTTACCTCCCATTTCAAACCATGGCACTGTTAGAATAGATCGACCATATCCACTTGGAAATGTCATTATGTAATCTTCTTCATGTTTGAGGTCAGAAACACAAGCTGAAAAAAAAACATGAATTATGTTAAGTGAAACTTGTGAACATGACACAGGTGGGTGCATAATATCAAAATATAACGCAATGTGGTGCATCTCACTAAATTAATGCACAAGCATGCCAAATGGATATACTGTACAATAACAGGAAGGAGTTGTATATTACCTTGGCCAATCATATCAACTCCTATTGATAATCCTAAGAACTTAGATTTTGTCCAAAGATGAGCATTAAATGCCATTTGTGTGTTATAGCACTCAGCATAAAATGCAGATACTACAAGAAAAAAATGATATAATATTGATTAAATCTATAATCAAAAAAGTGTAACTGAAACCATGAAATAAAAAACATGAATTTCTCTAAAAATGGTGAAATACTGTTATTCAGTAGTTATAGGTAGTAGAAGCTGATGATAAGATCATGATACCATATCAAGTCACTCTCCAGAAGATGAGAAACAAGCGAACAAAAGTTGGTGGGTAATTTTTGAAATAGTACATAAATAAAAATGTAAAGTAAAATAATCATAATATTTGTGTACAACAAAATAGGAATTTTACTTCATCTGTAATTTGAACTATCCTCTCACTGATAATAAGAAAAAGCTAATTTTTTTTTAAAACGATTATGTAACACACAAAGAAATCCAACAAAATATGAAACATAGATAATTTTAGATTGATAATTATTAGTAAGAATGTATGAATAAGAGAAAGAAAGTAAAAAGGACTCACTTGGAGGGTGATGAGACACTTGTTCCCCAATAAAAGAAACTGTGTTTTTAGGAGCCCATGGAACTGGTCCATCTGTTGTTACATCATTCTAATAAAGAAAAACATATTACACTATTGTGAACTATTTTGTGATCTAATTGTGATGTGGTATTTGTGTATGACATTTTTGCAATCTTTGCAACAGGTAGTCATTTGTACTGCTCAATGTGTAGCAGTAAGGTAGCCTTTCTGGCAAAATTATTCCCTTAGCAGCCAAAAAGGCGTATAAATGCTCCATTTTCTCCACTTGGGATATTTGTTCGTTTGATCGGCAACAAATGCATCCTGCATGGAAGGCCAACGCATACCAAGGCAGAATTTGTATAATTCTCTTCGTCAGATCATCTAGAGTTGTTGGGGTTAGGTTTGGGAATGTAGTGAAGATTTCAAACTAAGCCCCACCGAGTTCGGGGGAAGGTGAAGGTGAGCAGGGGAGAATGCTGAGTTTGAACCACTCATAGGGAGGGGTTGAGTTGGCTATATGATGTAATGGGAGAGGGTGGTTACACACTCTGCAGCGGGTATCTTTTCTAGTAATATATAAAGGAAAACTGACTCTTTATAAAATATATTTTGTTACATTCTCCGATATACAATAGTTCAGGCCTTTAATATGAAATGAATTATACCTTATCTGTATTTTCGGGGTCAACATCCCAGTAACAAAGAAATGTTTCGCCAATTATTGGATTGTAGGGTTTCTTAGCAACAGATCCCTTGCGTCCTGCATGGAAGGCAGAGACATACCAACGTAGAACTTGTATCATTCTCTCCTTTGGATCATCTAGAGTTGAGATTCTAAATGAATCAAAATAGCTAATGACGTGTGTTACCAGTGATAATCTACAGTACTGAATACAATAATTAACATTCTGAATTTGAATTTTGTTAAAAACCATATTCGAGTTAATTATCTAATAAATCTTTTTTCTCATACTAGTCAAGTCAATTTATTGTCATTTGTAAACATAAAAAACATTTACATTGAAATGAATTTTAACGGTTTTGGAACAACAAATAAATAAAACGAACTTAAACTATATGGTGAAACTATTCCCCAACGGACACCATCCCGGTATTTCTAGATCTGGCTTCGGGGTTGGTAAAAAACTAAGCCCCGCCGGACCCCATTCCGGTATTTCAAGGTTTCGGGGTTGGTAAAAAACTAAGCCCCACCGGACACCATTCCGGTATTTCTAGGTTTCGGGGAAGCACAAACTTAACGTAAACATGTGTCATTAATTGCACAGATTGCTGTTGTGTAGAAAGAAGAAACTGACCTATTAGTTTTTGCAAGTATCGATCTAAATTTGTTACTGTGAGACATAATTTGGAAATAAAATACAATAGAGTATTTCGGTACAAAACATGTGCGATTAAGTCTTAAGAAAAATTCTCTTACGTTGAAAAAAGATCTGGATGAGCAAAGAAGTCTGCATACATCTCTAAAGCTGATCTAGTCTCTAATATGAAGGTAGGAAGCACAACTTTGGTTAAATCCATCCCAAGGCGAACTTGTGACAGCAGATGCGTGATAACGCTTCCATGCTTCTCGCAGTCAATTACTGAAAAAAGGGGGTTAAGGGATTTAGTCATTTCATCTGTATTTCCTAATTTAAAGTGTTTGATAAAAATTATATAGAAATTTAAAATTTCTTTTGTAGAGAATAAAATTATTTTATCAAAATGTAGAATTTTTTTTTTTTTAAATAAATAAAAATAGTTACCATCATCTTCATCTTCAGATTCATCATATTTTGAGAAAGATTCTGTTCTTTCCTTTTCAGCACCATTCAGTCTTTTGGTAACTTCTTCATCACTGAAAACGATATATATATATATATACAAATAATGAATGTTTATGAGTGCAAATGGCGCAAATAATTATATTAAATTATAATAAATATTATAATAATAGGAGGTAAAAGATGAAAGATTATATTTGATTTTTCATTTTCACAAAATGAAATTTGCCTTTACTCTCTGACTCAATCACTTTTCAATTGCTTTATATATAGATTTTTTAATCACTGTACTATAATTGTCAGAATAAAAATTTACCTCTGATACTCATCAACATCAAAAAATTCTTCATCTTCACTACTTGAGTATGACACGGTGGGAATTAAGTCAGATCGGATCTGTGTTCTTATAGGTGATTCTATACTAGACTGCTCCATTCTTAATGGTTGGGCTGTTGCAGAATCATTTTGATGGTTACCTATAAATAACAATTTACAGATTACTGGAGTAAAACCTTTTCATAATTTTCTTCCTTCAACCTAGTTTAAAGCTCTGTCTACACTATCAAACTTTATGCAAAAAAAAAAATTGTGATCTGCCCATATATGGACATGATGATGTCGTATCACTACTATATTCAGATATATCACTACCATATTTGGGCATATCACAGACTCAGAGTCTAACACCTGAAGATTGAGGAGGTATTTTTATCTCTCTCTGATGAAACAGTCTGTAGTGTTAATTAATATGTTGAAATATTTTTCATTTATATTGCTCTACCTCTGTATCAAGCACTCTTATTCATGATCTGGATCAAGTCTACCATGCAAATACATTATTGAGGTAGAAATTTTGCTTAAAATACCTGAGGTGGTAGATCGTCTCAATGAGCTTGGATTATCAGCAGAGCTTGCCTCATCTTCCAAATCAGACTGGATTATTCCGTTCATTGGATATAAGGTAGTCTAAACAATACAATCATAAATACAATTCATTATATACAAAATTAAACTCTATCTAGATAGATTTCATATATGACAGATTGTTATCCCACCTCCAAAATTGTTAACTATATTTCTTGGACAGGTCGTAGGTCAAACACAGTATTATATCAATGTCAATATTTAAAGTAATATGGTGCATGGATAAAAATTGTTTGTATATAGGCGAGTGACCTTTGAACCTTAGTGGTCTATGGTAGAATATCTATTATATTATAATGAAGTATGTATAATGAGTAATAAAAGAAAGGTTCTTTACCTTGGCAACTTGTAAAAGTACAATAGCTTGTTTAATGGATTCTATCATATTCTAAAGAAATTAGAAATAATATTTAATCAGTAAAAATAGAAGATTAATTAATTGCTTTAAAATAAAAAATAAAAATATTTTTGAATAAAAAAGAATATTAAAAACTTTTTTATTTTGTTTTAACATCTTTTTTTGACCAACACATTGACTGAGGGGTCATTTGTGACATGTTTTTGTAATGTTAAGTTGACTGACAATATAATATAATGTTTAATATTGCTGTCAACACGTCCCAGATGAATAACACCATGCGCAAAAGGTGATTATATCATAATTGTACGTACACTTGTGTGTCAACATGAATTTCCACCTCAATCAAAACATTCATACGACGAGTACCAGTGCAGACAATGTGGGTGTTAACATACTGCATGTTCACTCAAATAAAAAAGTCCAGGCTAATACCTTAGCTGTTGACAGAACCTGTTCTTGATCTACATTTTCCTGATCTGTTTGTACAGTCTGCATCTTAGCTTCTAGAGATTCTGCTTGATTTATAAGTAACTGGAGGTAAGCATCAGCTTCAGTTAACTTGCGTTCAAAATCATTAATTGATGATGTATTCTTTGGTAATTTAAACTAAACAGAAAACAAAAGGTACAAAATGTGTTTGTATTATTCTTCCTTGATTTGTAAAATAACAATTTAAATAATGGAACTTTGTAGAAAAACAAATATGTTGTAAGGGCGTGTGGCGCAGTGTGACGTTCGACTACTGATCATGAGATCGAGGTTCGAATCCAACTCTCGCCACATTGCTTGTATCCTTAGGCAAGATACTTTACTTACGTTTGCCTCTCTCCATCCAGGTGTATAAATGGGTACCCGGTTAGATCAAGACACAACTTTGCACTGATTACTAGTTGCATTATGGGAGCATGTTTCCATAGGTGTTTGATCAGGAAAAAATGACTGGGGTAATAATGTTTAGCGCTTAGAAGTTTGACAACATTAGGCGCTATATAAATCCAGGATATTATTATTATTAAATAATCATGTGTAGTTTGTTTCAATTATTATGGTGTTATTTATTCTATATATGGTTGAAAATGTTTCATAAAACATTCTAAACAAGAGTGAAAAAGTCTACTGAAAGTTAAGAAACATATTACAAATTTCATAATGGCAGAACATATAAAACTGATCGTTAAGAACATTACCTTCACCTCTAACTTTTCTCTATGTTCATCAACCGAGAATTCTGTGGCACGATATTGCCATTTTGCAAGGTAAGCTGCAGGAAGCATGCTAATTTGCAATTGTAACTTAAAAGCTATGGCAAATATTTTTTCCAGATATGATTTGATAAAATGAACTTGTGCAATACAATCTGAACAAGTTGACAGTCAATCAGGCTTCCATAAATTCAGTAAAAGACTTACAAAAGAACTATCAGTAACTTATTTCAATTTGGATTCCTTTAAAAGAAAAGAGTACTTAACCACTCAAACCACGAAAGAAGTATTTTATAATACTGTAATCCACCTAGCCATAATCAATATGACAATAGTCAACTAACTAAAACAATTTCAAGCAAGCCTGTCAAGAAATAATGGCATTGAGTAACATTGTAGATAATTTGCTGAAAGGTTGTCAAAGAGACACTACCACAATCCTGTCTGTGTACTGGTTTATCAGTATATACAGGTGATCCATACCATACTGTCAAAATATCCAAAATGAAAGATTTCTTTGAATAACCGAATGAAAATAACAATAGTGATGGTAGTGCATTGATACAGAGGTACAGAGGCTACTAATGAATTCATACAGTATATATCCACAAAAGGTCAGAAACAGGACCAATGAAAGGCATTGGCTAATCATATTTATGAACTCTGTACTTTTACAAATGAAGGACTCATAAAAGCTGTCATATATTAACTATTAACAAATGCAATACCATCAAGAAAAAGATAAAATAATCACTATGGCTATATGACAAGTAGGAATGCAGAACAAGTTAAAGATACTATATTCCTGTACATTTTTCCAATCTAATTTAAGGTCACAAACTGTATTTTATTTTAAAGTATATATATACTATGAATGAGCCTATTATTACGATCAATTGTGTTGTTTTTATGGTTAAAATGTGATTTAAGCAGCTGGCTATGAATACCACATGCATGGATTGATATTTTTGTTATTGCTTCTGTAAATGAACAAATGGAATAACAAACTGCATGATATGCATTTATAGAGCATATAAAATATAAACTGCATAAGAACTTTATTGAAACAGTTCACACTATAAATAATCAGCATTTTGAACAAGTTTAGCTGAGGAAAAGAGATTAGATATTAGCAGTAATACCTGATGCATCCAAAAAAAATTCTCATTGTGCTGTACTTACTGTACAATTATGGTAGATTAAAGCCTAGAAGTGATGGTGTTTGGCCCAAACTAATTATTGTTAAATCGCAATCTCTAGTTAGGAGACTCTAAGGAATCCATAGTTGGCGAAAATCGTTAGCATTATCAAAAATGCAAGGGGTTCTGGGTCTCGTTACTGCAGATGTCGGCAACTGCTAATCAAATAACCATTATTTTGCGTTGCATATCAATAACAAGTATTAACTGAATTAAAATGGCGAATAATTTGGGTGCTTTTGACCATTATTTTAATGCTGCAATTTAACCAGTTACTGAAAATTTAACCTGTTTCTGATGCCAAGAAGTTGGAGTTAATTTATTTACACGGTTACTGGTATTTAGGAGCAGAAACAGAACCTTTGATTCATCAATATGAAAGGGTTAAAAAGAGTGCAAATGCTTACCAGATATTGCTGATGTGAATGCCTAAGAATAATATCCTCTAACGCCTTCACCCATTGACCTCTTTCATCTGAATCTCGAGCTGATAATAAATAAATAATAATATAAAATATAATTATACTTATTGCATGAGAAAGTTATGCACTAAAGCCAATTTGATAAGTTTTAGCTATATAATCCTCACTGGCTCAAAGCACTCATCAACAATTGCTCTGGTGGTGGTAGAACTTGGTCTTTATTTTAAGGACTGGAGGTCCAGTGTACTGTACACATCTGCACTTTAAAGCCTAGGCCTAAATGCTAGTGTAGAAAGGCAAATTAGCTAAATGAAAAAGTGGGAACTAAAACTGATCTAGGCTAGTTTTGTTTTTCCACTTTTTGTATACAGTTGTCATTATTCAAAATCATGCAACGATTTAAAGCTAATTTGATGTCGGTCTGCAAAAACGTTAGTTTGTTATAATAGTGAATGTTTTTATTTGGCAAATATTGGGAGAATTCATTCATTCGTAAGAAATATCTATAGAACAAATCTTTCAATTCATGAAAATATTCTTCCTATTCAACATTTATTATTTGTATAATTACCTTGAAAATGGAACATTTTGTTGTCGCATGTGATTGTAAATGTAGAGTCATCTTCATCATCTATACCAATCACAGCTCCCTAAAAGCAAGAAATAAAAAATCCCTAAAAAGAAAAATATCACGCTACCCTAGGCTATCCATTACAAAAGGAAATAGCTGTGCAGTTTGATAAGCATTCATACTCATAAAACTCTTTGGGTGTAAAAGAAAAGGTATTTAAAAGAAGCAACTTTGTACTGAAGAAATCAATTATCAGTAATATGAATTTTCAGCCAATTAAAAAAGAATTCAATTCAAGGTTTTTTGTATTAAGGTTGACATAATATGGTTAAAGACACCCTTAAAAATTAAAATATTTTTTTGTAAATTATACCTTCAATCTGACACAGCCTCTACGTGATCCTCTCACCATTTTTTCTTTTGACTAAAAATAAGCAAAAGAAATATTTAATAATTTATTAGTGTGGATGTAAATATCAGATGTACTACCGAAATGCACATTTTTTTCTTATATAGGCCTATTACTGTATAACAAACAACATTTTTACATAGCAAAGTTAATGGAAAAAGCCAAAGTATCAAAATATGCTGGCCCTCGGGGAGGGATTCTCCTTCCCTCCCTTGGGGAGGATTGACTTCGCCCCAACCCCTAAAAAATAGGTTAATAGCTGAAATCCTGGCACACCACTGACTGGTATACAATACATCGTATTAAAGCACAAACATTTTTTACGTTTCCTCGTGTATTATGACTTATATGTTCTGCATATGCGGATTGTAAGTAAGTTTTGATCGTTGACACACAAGTTACTTGTAAGTCAAGATATTGTCTAGTGTACCCAAAACGAACTAACTCAATCTTACTTTTCAACTTAAATTAATAATTGAGAGAATTTTTTTATTTTATATAGGCCTACAGTATTTACTAACATTGATATCAGCTCCTTATTTCATTTGTAAATTAAAGAAGAAATTTAAACTTTAATTATCATGTCGATGTTATGCGCGATTTGAACGATTTGCGCAATTTGAAATTGCGCAAAAAAAATCCTTGCGCAATTTGAATTGAAACATGTGTTTCAAATTGCGCAAGCAACGTATTAAATTGCGCAAGTAATCTGCAAATTGCGCAAGGTTTTTCGACAGATTGTGAAATCATGCACACCCATATTTTTATAGTAATTTCTAAGAATGATTCAATTAATTAAACATTATCTTCATTGAAATGGTCTTATTTATATAATAAAATACTACATTTTAAACTCCTCTGCCTAGGCCTAGCCTAGCCATGTATGGGAAAATTTACAGTTCGTTTTCAAATTGCGCAAAGGTGTCATATTGCGCAAGAACTATTTTGCGCAATTTACAAATTGTGCAGCGCAATTTAAAATTGCGCAAAGATTTTCTTGCGCAATTTGAAATTGCGCAAGTTGATTGCGCAATTTGAAATTGCGCAAAAAAATCCTTGTGCAATTTTAAATTGCGCAAGAATTCTTTGCGCAATTTCAAATTGCGCAAGGATTTTTTTGCGCAATTTCAAATTGCGCAAATCGTTCAAATCGCGCATAACATCGACATTAATTGAAAATTGGCAAAACTAGGAATATATAGTCATACTAAGTATAGGGGATCCGATCCCACATAATAGGCTATTAGCTAGCCTAGCTAGCTAGGCATAGTACTACTAGTACTACTGTACTTAGGCTTCACTCCAGTAGTCAGAGGGAGTAAGTAAAGTACTAATACTAGCTAGGCCTACCTAGGGCCTAACACTATAGTAGCGGCCTCTCTAGCCCAACCAACGCATAATCAATTATTATAGGCCCTACTACTCACAGTATAATATGATAAAAGGCCAGTTTCTTGGTCCAGAACAAACCATCTATATTGCCATCCTTTCATAACATTAGTCCATTTACTAAGTGGCCCCTCCATTCCAAAACTAAGCACTGGAACCTCTGACATCTCTTGTAAACTGGTTTGATGATAGTCACGCCGCCCGCCGGCCGAGCAACCAAGTAGGCCTAGCTCGCCGACCTGTACGCTCGAGAAAGGGCGCCTCTCATGGACGGCGAAAAGTATTGAAAGAACGCCCTCGTTTGTTTGAAAATTCCTTCACAAAAACACCACCACGATCCGATAGAGATGCTGATGATGGTTTGTACGAATGCCTAGGCCTAGCTAGCCTAAGCGCTAAAATTAAATGTGTCTATTTATATAGGCTTTATATATGCTTATAAGCTAGCTAGGCGTTAAATGTTGACATAAGTCATACAACATGGTGTCATTTTAAAGACTATTATTTAGCCTAGCCTACCGCCCTCTCTAGTCTAGGCCTAGGCCTAGAAGTTGAACTTCTAAAAAAAATATAGATAGGGCCTAGTAGGCATAGCATAGGCCTAGGCCTACCTATTTTATTAGGCCTAGAGGGCCTAGGCCTACTCTTTTATATACATCTAGGCCTAATTATAATAGGAGAGACCTAGATCCTAGCCTACTAGGCTTAGGCCTAGTAATACTAATAGTTAGGCCTGGTTTCGATCCAAGTCGGCCCTAAACCGTCTCGGCCAAAGTCAAGTCGGCCTCAAGTCAAGTCGGCCTCAAGTCAAGTCGGCCTCAAGTCAACTCGGCCTCAAGTCAACTCGGCCTCAAGTCAACTCGGCCTCAAGTCAACTCGGCCTCACGTCAACTCGGCCAAAAAATAATCGGTAAACTCGGCCCCGTTAAAGTATGG
Source organism: Antedon mediterranea (assembly GCF_964355755.1). NCBI lineage: Eukaryota > Metazoa > Echinodermata > Crinoidea > Comatulida > Antedonidae > Antedon > Antedon mediterranea. Next base: position 24,906,813 of record NC_092675.1, read on the forward strand.
AACGCAAAAAGTGCAAATGAAGGGGATTGATAAAATAATATTTCTTCACAATTTTTTAACTATAAATAATTCAGACTTTTAATGAATATTAATATTTAGACAATAATATATTTAGCAAAAAAAATAGGAATGATTTCACCAACTTTCCTTTATTAATACGTTTAATAAAATTTTAAATTGCACAATTGAAAACAATTCGTAGCTGCGCCTCCCTGCGCCTTTGGCAGCTTTTTCGATATCTACAACTGCTACGTGTTTTCACTGACCGGGGGATTCCCCTTTTTTTTAAACGCAAATCATGGACAAAAACGATGTACAATCATTTTTTCTATGGCCAAATGGTGGAACGTAGGCCTCCGTCTTCGATTTACTAAAATGCGGTACCTGCACGTGTTTTTGTAACACGCGGGTACTTATATTCATATTGGCAATGAGTTCATTTTTTTATATGATATTATTTAATTATATTTTTTTTTTTATTCATTTTTTTTAAAGCGTGGATAGTAAGAATCATAATAATATTAAGCACTTTTTGCATTCCATACTTTATTGTGGCCGAGTTGACCGATTAGTTTTTGGCCGAGTTGACGTGAGGCCGAGTTCACTTGGGGCCGAGTTGACTTGGGGCCGACTTGACGTGGGGCCGACTTGACTTTGGCCGAGACGGTTTAGGGCCGACTTGACCTGCACCCGTTAGGCCTAGGTAGGCCTATATTATAATTTTTCCTAGAAATAAACAAATTCTAGCTGTGCAAAAAAAAAAACTGAAATCTTAAATCCATAAATATTTTTAAAAAAAATTACAACAAATAATGTTTTTCTTAGTTTGCATATTGATTTAGCAATGAAAAAAACAAAATTTCCTGTATGTTGTATTGCATGTGATCGCAATAAAAAACAATTCCTTTCGACGTGGGAATGCGTGAGATAATGATAAAAAACAATACTTTGTAGGTTGGTTTGAAATAAAAAACCATTAAGGGGGTTAATTAACATTGATTATTTCATGTACAATAAATTCACATTTTCAGTGTTTTTGCATATTTTTTGCCTGTATCCAAATTTATAAAATTTACAACAACCCTCTGATCGCTGCCACTAAACATTCCCCTTGCAACAGAGCCTTTTCAGATATTATCAAAAGCGTTTTGTTGTTTTTTAATTGGTTATTTTGGTCTGTTCCATAGATCCATTGGAGAGCAAAGTAATCTGGTTTTAAATTCAAGAACTTTAAATTAAAAATCTTTAGTCCAGACAAAAATATTGAAGATGCTGGTTGGGGTAAGTTTCTTTTTTTCATTCCTGATTTTTAATTCTTCATTGAAGATTTAAATGACAATAACAAACAGCGATTTTTTAAATAGATATAGTTAAAATAGTATGTTTCTTCTTTTTCTGACTTATGCATACTTTATTTATACAAACAATACTTGAAATGCTTCCAACATTTTTCATTTTTTGCAGTGACCTTGTAGAGGAAGGTAACAATCAATATCAATCAATCATGTGTGTTGGTCCACTGTGGAGGCTATGTCATTGGGGTCCATTTGTGACTCTCTTTCTGATTTTGTACATTACCACATTATCGGTTTATTGTGACCTTGTTTTCTGGCCTCCGACCTTTGACAGCTATGGAAGCATTGTGAATTTTACCATTCTGTCGTCTTGGATATTTTTCATTCTCTTCAATTATTTTAATGCTGTGTTCCGTGGACCTGGATTTGTCCCACTTGGATGGAAGCCAGTAAGTTATGTTTTGACAATACTATCTACTATATTCATACTATATTCCTTCACATTCTTAATCATATCACAATGAATTGTGCAATGTGCTTCCAGTTTTGTAGAATGAAAAGCAAGAATTTTGCTGATCATGTTTTAGCAGTAGCACACAATGTGTGAGAGCTGGGGACAGTTTTGCACTCAAATTCGAGAAATAAAACCCTTTTGGTGGCACTAAAAACAAAATTTATTACCTTTATGATTTGTGGCAAACTTGAAGCCCCTGAAATGTAGTACAGGAAAACTATGAAATATGGTTGAAAAAATTGCAACAGAATTTATTCCACCACAATGCATTTCTATAAGGTCTCTATATGAACATACTAAAAGTCTAGAAAAATCCAGGTAGGGGAAATAGGTTTTTTTAAACAAAATGGCCGCCAATGGCGAAAATTCCTAAAAAAGGACAAAAAAACATAAATGATAGATCTAATTACCACTTTATAACAGTTTTTACAATGGTTTATATATTTCTTTACAATTTCGAAGATCTGACCTACAATAAACACATTATTTTAAGTGCTGTTAATTAGAAAATGGCCGAAAAACAAATGTTTAAGTATCTAGATATATCCCTATTGTTATAATAATATATAAAACGCAGTCCTTCCTATGCTTAATACATAGGATTACGGTGTCTATTAATAAATCAGTTCATTTACATTTGTACTGTTATAACAATATATTACAACATTGGTGGTGCCAGTGGGGAGGGGTATAGGGATGGGAGATCAAATGGGAAGGGTGAGGGAGTCTGTCCGTCCCCCCATCCCCTCTCCACAATTGGCTATTTTTTATGTAGACAATATGATGATATTTCCTAATATAAAACAATACCCCATTGAGTGCTGTTTCAAGGATTTTCATTTTTAAAAGTGAGTAAAACTACCCTTTACCGGTATAATATTATCGGAACCTCTGGGTGCGCTCCCATTGATGGCCCAGCCAATTGATGCTGGCTTCGCTCTCCACCCCTCTCCCCCCCCCCCTCATCGGGAAAATCCTTGCGCCACAATCTATTACCGTATTTATTCGGATAAACGCTACATTTAGAAAAATCAAATAAATGCCCCCCTCCCCCTCCATAGGACATCATTTTGAATAACCTACGCCACCGCACCCCCTCCCCCGCTCCCATCGGACATCATTTTGAATTTATTTCCTCGAATGTACGCCCCGCCACATGCATATTATACACAATATTGTATTTTAACACATCTCTATTTGTAATAGAATTTACTGAATGGTGTTGTATTTGTTCATATCTAAAGGGTGTATTTATTTGATTATACACGTTTCCCACATTACACCCACAAAAATATACGCCTCTCCGAATAAACTCCTCACGACGATTACACGCCCCCACTACCCTCCTTAAAAATCAACCACCAAGGGCATTTATTCAAATAAATGCGGTAATTTCACTTTCATCTTGTTAGTATCTCATCCTCCATCTATTGGTGGGGAATTGAGCATGTGCTGATGCCGTGGCATTCTTAAAAAATAGTGGAGCAGCAGTCCAAACCATATTTTCTGCAACGGCAATTCATTTTACTACAACCTTATTTATTATTATTTATAGGTACATCTAATCAACTTTAATAGTTTCTCTGGTGCTGGTAGTCAATTTGTCATCAATACTTTCCATCTCTAGTCTGTGGGTTGAAGAGTATCTCCTATCCACTGCTATACCTGGTAATAAAGACTCACGAAATGAAATTTTGCAGCAAGGGAATAGATTTGCTTTTTGCAACTTTCTCAAAGAAAAGAGGCTGTCTAAAGTCTCCATTGACTTCCCTCCATAATATATAGGTACCAATGCCAAATTCCTGATGCAATGTTTTCTTTGTTTTTTAAACTGTTTGGTTTACAGAATTTGACATACAACTCCTACTGTGATGTGATGATTTTTAAGGCCAACACCTTTTCCTAAACCAAATTTACTTACGGCCCATAATTATAGCCATTAAACACAATAGTTTACTTTGCCTTCACATAACGTAATAAACATACATGGTACATAATAAGTGTCTTGAAATGTTGCTGTTTCGGGCCAAGAGGTTTGATGTAGCAAACAGTGGGCAGTGAGATGAAGGTTTCTGAGTAGTCTAGCAGTGTGTTTGGAGTTAATGGATTAAAAGAGGGCTGCAGGAAAAGTTTAAGATTTTTTTGTTGACCAAATGATGCATTGTGTATGACTGTCTCACATAGATGATAAAATAGTATATGTGAGGGAATGTGCACTGCTTCTTTATTGATGAATATGGTTGGTTTGACCCATGTGTTCTTTCCTCTTAAATTTATATTCTGTCACGGTTGCTTCATTTATTGATTTAATACTGTATGTTCTCGATGGGGGAGCACTGTGAATGCATGTAAAGTCTGTCCTTGGTGTGAAGCTCTGTAAAAATTAGTTTGCTTTTTATACATGGAATCCAGGGATATGATACTACATCCCATCTATTTGGTATAGGAAAAGGTCTTAAAAAGTCTTAACACCTGGGCAGTAGTATGCTTACAAACTCTGTAAAACCAAACGTCTCCAAAAAAAAAGAAACCATCGCATCAGAGGAATTGGCATTGGTAGCTATACTGTATGGAGGAGGAATACGTTCTGGGAGAAAGTAGCAAAAAGCAAAACAGCACTTGAAATAAAGTCTATTCCCCCTACAACAAATGCTGCAAAATGTCATTCCCTGCGTTTATATTACCATGGTACAGCAGTGGATAGAAAGTACTCTTCAACCCACAGACTGGAGGATGGAAAGTTACAAATAGCGTGATGTGTCCATTGATGACAAATTTACCACCAGTACCACTGTTTGTGACGAATACCACGGCATCAGCACATGCTTAATTCCTACCTATAGACAGAGGATGATAACTGGACAATGAAAATGAATGGATTAATAGATTGTACGATTGTATAATTCTATTGTTGTGACAGTACAAATGTAAATGAACTGTTTTATTAGACACCGTAGTCCTGCATTATAATGCATAGGACTACGTTGTCTATTATTATAACCGTGGTGATATCTTGATACTTAAATGTGTGTTTTTGTTGCTAAATAGCATTTAAATTAATATGTATATTGCAGTTTAAATGTTTGACACTAAGAAATATAAAAAGCATTATAAAAAGTCAAGTGGTAATTAGATATAAAATATATGCTTTTTGTTCATTTTTAGACATTTTTCGCCATTGGCGGCCATTTTGTTTAAAAAAACCTATTTCCCCTACCTGGATTTTTCTAGACTTTTAGTATGTTCATATAGGGACCTTATAGAAATGCATTGTGGTGAAAAAAATTCTGTTGCAATTTTTTCAACCTTTTACTGATTCTGAGCATATCTTTCCTGTACTAATGGTAAATTGTAACTGTACTGTACTACAAATCAAAGAGCTACATAGGCAGGGTAAAAAATCAAACAAGTTAAATCTGCCTCAATAAAAGTTTATTAACACAACATGTTTCGGGCATAGCCCATCATCAGTATATCATATTTTCAAATGGTTGAGTGTTTTTACAATTCCCAAATCTTTATTATTAGCTATATGTGTTGCCTGAATATTTACATCAAACTAATTCATACATTTTAATAGGAAAAGGACGAGGATTGTCAATATCTTCAGTACTGTCATTCGTGTAAGAGTTACAAATCACCTAGGTCCCATCATTGTAGGCATTGTAAAAGGTAAAAATAAGGTGCATTTTTTTGCTATCAAAGTAGAAACCATTGCAAGGCAATCTATCAACAGGATGCTGAGCTCCGGAGATCAAAGGGTTTATCTGTGGCTGCGACACAATCAGTTTCTCACCCTAAACTGTTTAAATGATTTTCGCAGAGAATATGTACCTACTACAGTACTGTTGGTATTTGTCGCAGCCACACATAAGATCAAAGGACTATTGGGCCCTGATGTGAGATTGCCTTATTTCAATTATTTCATTAATAGTGTTTTGCTGTTCATTAACTGCATTATTGGGGCATGCCATTTTGTTAGAAGTATTACATTATAATGTACTTGCAACATACCGCAGCTGGATGCTCATCCGCCTGCTTATAATAAATATTTGGAATTCGGGGTTTAAAATGTCATTCATTTGTCTTTTGTTTATTTTTTATTTTAATCTGATTTCTATTTTTAACCAAGAATAAAAACGAATACTCAGTTGTTCTGTTTCATTGGATTCTTTTATTAATATAAATATATTTATAATTAATTATTATTATGTGTATGAAATAAACTCATTAATGGAATGTATCTGTAATTTGTAGATGTGTAATAAAGATGGACCATCACTGTCCTTGGATTAACACTTGCTGTGGCCACCTAAACCATTCTAGTTTTACATATTTCCTATTTTTTGCTCCGCTTGGGTGCATGCATGGAGCGGCTGTACTTATATTAACTGTCTACCATCAAGTTTATAAGGTAATTAATCATTTTTATTGTATATTTTAGTTTACAATAGATGACAATCATCAATTAATTTGGTTTTATACCCTATATGAACTATGGAATTACAATATACTGTTGCTTAGTATTTATATCGCTTTCTATTTGACTATTTCCCTCAAGTTGATAGAAACATCATTTTATAAAATTGGTTTGTTGATATTTTTCAGACCTTACATTACCCTAGGCATCGCTATCCTCATCTATATAAACCTACATTGGTTCAGTATGATGTCATTCACCTTATATTAACATTCCTGGCGATTGGCTTTGCCATTGGTGTTGTGATAGCAGTAGGATTTTTATTTTTTATTCAAGTAAGTTTTGGTTTTCTGATCAAAATCTACAACTATCAAACTAGTTAGACAAAAAAAAAGATAATATCATCATGTCCATATACAGTATGGGCACATCATGTTTTGTTGCATAGAGTTTAGAGTTATATTGTTTTGTATTTAAAGTTAAAAACAGAAGGATTATGTACAGGGTTAATTTGTCTTAAAATTGGAATTATCAAAAAAAGTTATTTCATAAGATTTTTTTTTAATAAGGTAATGTTTTAATATTAGTGAAGAAAAGTCTTTTGTGTTTTTTTTTTAGATGAAAGTTATAATAAAAAATGAAACTGGAATTGAGGCATGGATTAAAGCAAAGGTAAGAAGAAGTGGTTGAGATGAACATCTTTTCAATTGTACTTGAGTAGCAGGGACACAGTGTTAGAAACCAACATTGGTTTCTACACAGGCTTCTAATAACTTTTTCACTTGTCATATTTTGATCTCCAGATTTATTAAGCATTTTCATTCACATATTCACGAACCTTGCAAAATCTGTTGGGAAAATACAGTTGGGGCGCTTTTTGACTATTATGCCTGTACTTTGATTGGTCAGTAAACACAAGACTGGTGGAACATCTCTGAACAAAAATGAGGCCCCTCATTATTGTGTTTTTTCCAAAAAAAACAAACCTGCTTATAACTAACAAGAAAAAAAATTAATATAAAATAAATATTTTTAGGCTGTCTATCGAAAAAGAGATGATGAATTTATTTATCCATACCACTTGGGTTGGCGAGAAAATATGAGACAGGTGTTTACCTGGAGTGGAAAACCTAAATCAGATGGAATCATTTGGCCGGTAGCTGAAGGTTGCAATCAATACACACTGACGGTAATTCAGTATATTACAGTATATTAGATTAATATTAGTTCAGAGTTCATTCCAATTGTACAGCTTGTATAATACTGTAAAACCATATAAGATCTATAAGTATTATTCCCAGTGGGCCGACATTTTCTGAAAATGAGAGTGAGATTTTGCTTCGCATGTGAGGTGTGTCACAACATCATTGTAGAAAGAACAGTCTCTGTCTAATTTTCCCTGCTGTATTTAAAGAAAAATGTAATATCATTGATCAGTTTGTTTTTTTTACAGATAGAACAGCTAAAACAAAAAGAAGAAAAACGATTAAGAGCTGTAAGTATTTGAGTATATACAGTAACTATAACCTGGGTTCATTATTCCTGCTGTCAAAAAAAAAAAAATGTACAGTATACATCATGATAGTTTGGAAAGAATATTACTTTATATCAGAGCACAAAACAACATGAGATAAAAATGTCTGTGGTATTCCATGCTGACTAGGAGAAGCATAGCATTTTTAAGTGCTTGTGTTTTAGCTATAAAATCTATAATTGTCTTCACCTCAACTGGAAGAACTACTGTAAATAGAATTCTTAATCCACATTTGACTTATCCAAGATCACTAGTTTTGCAATACTACTGTACTTTGGCAAAGCTTAATTTATCTGAGGGTACTAGTTTCTGAATACCATGCTGGCAAAGCTGTAGTAGTTGATTACTCAGTACTACCAAAGAACTTATAACACAAGAATCTCCTGTTCGTCCGAAGCGCGTAACAATTTCGAAAGGCATTGTGGGATAGAATAGAGCTATGGGTGGCGCCATTGTGAGCCATGGAGTAGGGCACCCGCATCAAATTAGAAAGTCAAAATCATAGAGGGGATCTGCTAATGCTCTAGGGGGATAGAGTAATTGACTGAGGAGTAGGGCGCCCGCATCAAATTAGAAAGTCAAAATCATAGAGGGGATCCGCTAATACTCTAGGGGGGATAGAGTAATTGACTTCCTAGTTTGGAGGAGGCGCTGCTCCATGCTGTGAAATGGCGTCGCCCAGTTTGACCTTTTAACCCTGTACTTCCGATACTGTGTTTTGAATACAAATTGAAGAACAGGAGATTCTTGTGTTATAAGTTCTTTGGTACTACCTTGTCAAAACTGTTGTATAGCTTTAATTATTTTTGCCTACTTTTCAGATTGAGTATATTGTAATAGGAGACTACAGTGGTTCCTGGTTTCCAATTACTAAAGGGTTTTGTACATGTATACATTTACCTTTTACAGATGAGCCTCGCATTAAAATCAATGAGGATGACATTATCTTGGTTACTAGATGGAAAAAGTATGTTTTATTATTATGAAGGTGTTTTATTATACCTATAATAAATAACTAGCATGCTTGCATGCGACTAACAATTGCAGGGAACATGCTTAAACGTGTTCTGTATTCTGCATGGTTTAACATGACATGAAATAAGATCTCTATGCTAATTATTTTTACATTTTTTAAAAAAATCATGTATTGTTTAGGTATTGGTTATATGGAGAACTGGTTTTTGAAGCTAACAAAGGAGGTAATAGTGAGAACAAGAAGAAAGTGCGTGGATGGTTTCCGAGTCGTTGTGCTATTCAGTATAATGTTGCAGATTATCCAGAAGGCAAAAGCCCAGTAAATAAGAAAGATAAATGAAATTAAACTATAGTATAGTAGTAGTATAGATATATTCTTATGGTGCTTTTAGGGAAGGGCATACCACTAGTAATTTAGGTTTGTTAAGCTTTCTTTTGGGGTGTATGGTAGTAATTTTATTTAGATGACATGTGTTGTTTCATTATTATTAGATTTTTTTTTCCACTTACTTTGGGTGAATCAATGTGTGAATTAAAAAAGGAATAATAATTTTTATGATGGAAATATTTATGTTTTAAATGTTGTGTTTTAAAATTGATAAATAATATTATCCGTAATATGAATTTGTCAATTAAGTTTTGAGCAACATTTGTGGTTTTTTAATAAGTCATAATTTAAAAAGCTATTTATATACCAAAACATTTCTAGTTTATAAAGTTTTGTGAGAGCATGTTTCTGTACTTGTGTTATGTGTTTTTAAAGTTGTTAATTATCATTTAGCTTTTTATCAGTAAAGCTTGGTTCCCACTAGGACACAATGCAAGGACATAGATGCAACGTAAGCGAGTTGACCAATCACACATGACTGTTTGAATAATCTATCGCTTGTGATTGGTCAAATCACTTTGCATCCTTGGATTGTGTCCTAGTGGGAACCAAGTTTTATAAGTCTGGGAATCTTGTAGGAAGGATGTTTTTTACAATGCTAATCTTATAATTTATGAGAGAATACTCAAACTTGTTGTTCATACCTATAAACGACAGAGCTTGCACTTGTGAGTTTTAGATCACAAGCCAAAGTAAACAGCAGGTACTGTAATAATGTTTATACATACTGTATATTAACTATGATGCATATATAACTATACTGAGTTTCGAGCATAAGTTATGTCAAATAAACAAATAATTGATGACACTGTACTGTAGGGGCAAGTTTTCACTTTAAACTAATAATATTATGTGCAGAATTATGCAGGTCTGTGTCTGGTATACAATAATTGTCTAGCTTGTGAAGTTGACGCAACACACAAAAAATAGGAGTGTTCTCCTCAAAACTTATTATCACATTAATGGAAAAATATAGAGATGAAACCGCTAAAGCAAATTTTTTTAGCGAATGTAGGTGGGGAGAAAATTACTGTAATAATTAAGAATAATAAACGCACACCTTGAAAATGGTCAATTTCCTGCTGTGATAGGGGGCCGCCAGCCCTTATTAGCTCTTCCTCATTTTAGAAGTCCTGGATCTGCCCCAAGCAGTACCTTGTGCTATAGAGTCTATTTAGTTAATGTTGTAGAAGTCTAGTGTAATTTAGTCAATTCACTCAGTTTACAGGCCTGAAAAAAGCATAAAAAATTGGAAAAATCATTGTACATGTAATTGGTAATTAAGATGTGTTTCATTTACATTGTAAGATCAAGCGACACGTTTCTTTATTTGGTTAAAACAAAGTTTAAACATCACAACTAAGTACAACAGTTGCACAGTTGATTTTAGATCAACCTATGACATGTCTGTATTATTGATTTTATTAGTTTTTAAATAATATTATGAAAGGAATAATTATTTTTGCTTTGTGCTTCCACCAGAATTAAATGGGCATTCTTAATTATATGTAATGCCAAAAAAACTATAAACATCATTTTAGCATTTTGTAATAATTTAATTTTATATACAATTTAACATTTTTTACTTTTTTTTATAATTAGGATTGCCCCATTTATTGTCTTTTTTTTATGTTAGTTCACATGTCAGTGTTTTACATTTTGTCTGAAAGTTGTAAGCTCAAGTATTATACATATGAAACGCCAAATTATTTGTCTTTTTACTTATATTATGGTCTAGAACCTAGACTACCGTATGATTATTCCTCTGAATTTTGCAAATGACAAATATTTATTGAATATATTGATTGCGACACATTATGCAATAGTTCTAAGCTTATGGTTTCTACACAATCAGATAATTTAAAAAAATCAAGTGTCCATGATCAATCATATGACCATTGCACCAAGCACTAAATCCCCACAATGCAACAGGGGTCAGGTCACATTCATCTGATTTGAATTAGATAATTGGTGGTTAGTGTATTTAGTAGTTATTCTTAACTTTTGGGTTTAGTACTGTGAGTAATGCAATAAACATGAAAACTGAATGATATTGGCAACATATTACTATTATATGACTTCTTGTACATCCATGATTTACTGCAATCTACAAACAAATGTTTTAATCAAAAAATGAAAGTCTGTGGTTGACAAATGGAGTGAAAAAAAAACTACTACAGTACTACTCTGTACGACTATACTAAAATAAATAATATAGCCTACCATTATATATATGTATACTGTATACCGCTGGTATTCTTTTCAAGATAGTGTGAGCTTCTTTTCTATATTTGAATATCAAAGGAACAAAATGCCAGATAACTTGGGTTATGCAGATATAAATGTAAAGTTTTATGTGATATTTTTTTAATGGAATTTTGATCACAAATTATTTAAAAGTGGTAGGTATGTCTAAACAATTCTAGTAAATTCACAAACTTGACAGCATTCACATATTAATATTATATTATATAAAAATAATAAATCATGGTGTATTTGTGATATAAATTAATTCGTAATTGAGGCATATTATTATTATTTACTAAATAATATACTATTGTCAGTTTTGCTTGTTGTAATACTATCAAAATACATACTCTCTTTTGGAAATGTATGCCTTGCACACATTTTCTTTAAATCTCCGGTGTGGCCCACATGACTCCCCTACCTCTCGCTCTCTCTCCTCGTGCGCCGCGCCTCGCTGCCTCGCACACCCTCTTTGTGTTATTTACGTATAATAGAGGGCGTTTTAAATATTTTCCGAATTTCAAACGCCAAAACATGGCTGACTCTGCAACATCATGTCAACAAGACGCTACAGAATCTAACCGAAAACGAGAAATTTCAAATGATAATGACGAAGACAACGAATGGATCGGACCCTTGCCGACTGAGGCTGTTCAAAAAAAGAAACGAAAAGGTGTGTAGGCCTAGTATTGGTGGTGTATGTTATGCTAGGCCTACTCCTATACTATTATTACGTAAGAGAGCTAGCCTAGGCCTATATAGGCTTGCCGAAGCTAGGTGCGGGCCTGCCTACTAGACTCTGGAGAGGCAGGCCTAGGCCGATGACTTGCGACGCCATTCATCCGGCCGCCGTGTAAATAATCGCTAGTTCCCTATTTTAAACTCCAAATAATATATTGTTAACCAACTTTATCCTGAATAATTTCTTTTTTTTTTCTTTTCAGTTTTGGAATTCCAAGATGTTTACCTACAAAATTTACCATGTGCTGAGGGATATGAACAAAGTTTTATGCATCGTGATGTTGTTACACATGTTGCAGTGTCAAAGTAAGTGTCATACTGACTTCAAGTTCAAGTTTTTATGCACTTGTCAATTGTATGAGCTACAGTATGACCCACTATACGACCCCCCCCCCCCCCCCACCCCGGGAAAGGTGTGTCAAGGGTGAGTCATTTACAAATAATTACTGCGTGCGTCAAAAACCTAAAAGGTACGTCACATCAATAAACAATGGTGTGTCAATGTTCGTCACTTTACCACTCAACACATAAACAACATGGTCACAGTGCGTAAAAATGAGTGCATCATGGTCACCTAAAGGTAAGTCACATTTTTTACGCATGGGTGCGTCATGGTATGAAGACATCAGACAAATGACGCACCTCTCCCGGGGGTTTTATAGTGGGTCATACAATTGAAAAGTGCATTAACTTGTTACTCTAGCCCGGGATTTCATTTGTTTTTTTACTTGACATCAATAAAAGAAAACTCTGATTGAAAAAATTAGCATCTAGCTTTAAAAGTAGACAAACTAACTGTAAATGGTGAACCTAATAAGTACTGTACACTAATTGTTTTATTTTATTTTATCATATTAACCAACAGCAATGAAAGTTGCCACTTAATGGTATGAAACAAAAACAGATACAATTAATACTCTAAGTATGAAGCAAACTTAAATAAAGATATGTTAAATAGTATACAAATAATGAATGTTTATGAGTGCAATGGTACAAATAATGGCACGAGGTGAATGATGAAAGGTTATATCAACGAGGCAAAGCCGAGTTGATATAACCTTTCATCATTCACCAAGTGCCATTATTTGTACCATTACACGAATACAAAACATTCATTATTTGTTTTATATAACATCTAGACGTTTTTTTTTTGTACACAAAAATGTTTCAAAAAGTACTATTTAACGATCGTTGAATAGTGCGTACTATTGCACGCCATGTGACCCACATTCGTCCAATCAAATGACAGGAATTTATATAGGTGTTATATAATAAAATTTAGCCTATTGAGCACTATTTAATTATTAAAAAAAAAAGTTTGGGAAAATAAATAAATAAAATGGATGTGTGAATTCTATTGATTAATATTTGCAGGACAAACTTTGTGATAACAGCCAGCATTGATGGCCATGTGAAATTCTGGAAGAAACAAGCAGAAGGAGTGGAATTTGTCAAACATTTCCGGGCACATCTTGGTAATATGCAATTCATCTATACAAATAATGAAAGTTTTTGAGTGCGATAGCTCAAGTGAAAATAGAATTTCATACTTCACTAAATGAAATTATTGTACGATCGCATGAATATAAAACATTCATTATTTGTTTTATATTACATCTAAGTAGATTCTTGTTATAAACATTATTGCCTTAGTTCTGATATTGTTTTGAAGGAAAAACCTTATGCCATTATTTGTACCATCACACTCATAAACATTCATTATTTGTATACTATTGCATGCCACGTGAAAATATTGTAGTTACTAAACCACTTTGAAATCAGTACATTCGTATTGAAAGTGCGTTTCAGATAAAAGAAAATATTTTTCTGAAAATCAGTAGGTATGATCTGTACTTTAAAAGTTATCTATGTTATTGTATTATAATTTTATTTTGTTAAGTAATGATAATAGTTCTTTATTGTATTTTATAATACAGGCTCTATTGTTAGTATATGTGTGAGTAGTGATGGGCTACTACTGTGTACAATATCAGATGATAAAACATTAAAGGTTTTTGATATTATTAACTTTGGTAAGTTTTTATGCATATACTTTTATTTAATAAGTAATATGTTACACAAATGTGTTTAGTTTATATTTTATAGTTGCAATATGAGGCATATGATGTTAATTGAACATTGGATTATGTTTATATTTAAAATTTGTTGGTTGTCTTGTCTGTTTGTTCTATAGGCCTACTAATTTATCTTTGCTAAATATTCATACTGAACTTTATTTCTGAATAGTTTCCGGTGTATGTGGAAGGCTAAACAAATAATGATTCTCGATATTCAGAAAATGAATTTGATGCATACTGTATAACTATCGTTTCAATGCATGCAACTCATGATTTGAAGGCCATTCAGCTTCAACATTCAATGTGTAACATCATAACACCATTTCACAGCAGTCATTATACAAAACATACTATATAATTTTCTACTTTATTTTTCTTTTAATATAGACATGATAAATATGATGAAACTTCCATATGTACCAAGCTGTTGTGAATGGGTGTACAAATCTGGTGATGCTATATCAACATTAGCAATGTAGGTTTGTTTGTGTCGTTAGCGTACAGAAACAAAGTAGCTGCTGAAAAAATTTGTCTTTTACTAATTTTGATTAAAATATATTTTATTTATAGTATAAATGGAGTAAACCAAAGCTTTATATTTTCAGAGGACAACATGATAATGGTGTGATAAATGTGTATGATGGACGAGGTGAAAACAAGCCACTTAAAACACTAGACAGTCTACATTCAGCACAGGTTATTTTTATAAAGGTAACAAGATTTATTTCAATGCTATTTACAGATTTACATTTGGGACCCTCAGAAGAGTATACAGTGGTTCCCACTTTAAGCTCTGTCTACACTATTAAAGTTTATGTAACTAAAGAATGTGAGGTGCCCAAATATGGACATAATGATGTCATATCACTAACATATTTGGGTACATCACACTTTTTTTGTCAAACTAGTTTGATAGTGTAGACAGAGCTTAAGTCTTTGTTTGGCCCTCTTTGCCACTATAATATTTATAGATTTCCCTTTTGCTTATGAACATGTTTAAATTATTTTCCAGTACAATCCTGTTTATGAAGTGGCGATCTCCATAGATAAGCAGGGAATGGTGGAATATTGGACAGGACCAAAGAAAGATTATCAGTTTCCAAAGAATGTAGCTTTTGGGTATAAAACAGACACAGATCTATATGAATTTCTAAAGGTATTATGTTCTTCAGTCAAACATAGAAAAAAAAAAAAAAAAACTTTTTTCTTCATCAAATGACCTTATTCTCTCCATTCAATGAAATACAAAACATTCATCATTTGCTTTTATAACACTCTACTCTACAATATATTGTGAATTATTTAAAGAACATGGGCCTAGGCCTAGACTTTTTTGTGTAGAAAGCAACCTATTTCTGCCTTCCTTCCTTCTTAGTAATGCAAACAATTGAGAGGGAAAATAATCCTTAGACTGATTATGACATCATAAATGTTTCTACTGTAAACTTATTTTAATTGATTTCTGTTATTGTGTATTTTTCTATTACAGAGCAAAACAATTCCTTTGTGCTTAGCATTTTCACCAGATGGAAAACAGTTTGCTACAATTTCAAAAGATAGAAAGGTTAGTTTTAATTACATCATTGCTACCCAACAATATCAGCCCATTATTAACTTTCAGATAAAGCTTCCTTACATCCCATTTCCAAAAAAAATGTCTGTGGTAGCCATCTTCTGTGCTAGTATGTAAGCGATCCATGGAAGTTGGCATTCTCAGAGTTCACATGGATTCCAATTCATGTAGACGAGAAAAAGCATGTCATGTTGAAGAGGACCAATAAGGATTGTAACACCAAATTGCAATGGGTAAACAATTGCTATATCAAATACTAATCAGTTAAATAAATATATGTCGCATCTACTATATTTGTTTTTGATCTACTATATTTGTGTTTGTAGATCCGTATTTTTAAATTTCAAACTGGTAAAATGACAAGGGTACTGGATGAATCATTAAAGACCTTTACTGAACTACAGCAGATGAAACAACAATTACCTGATATGGAGTTTGGTAGGAGAATGGCTGTGGAGAGAGATCTTCAAAAGTCAGATGCTTATGATAAAGCTAATATAAGTAAGAATTTGTTATGATTAACTAACCTTTGTAAATCTCTATCTACACTATCAAATGTTATGTGAGAAAAAAAATGTGATGTATACCATATTTGGACATGATGACATCACATCACTACCATATTTTAGCAAATCCTACTTTTTTGTCCAACTAGTTTGATAGTCTAGACAGAGCTTTAGGTTAAAATGTTTTTGTTCCATGATTGCATAATGTCTGCTTTTTAACTGAAAAATCAAATATGTTTTGAAATAAAGACATACCATTTTTGCTAATGACAAATTACAACTATTATCTTTTCAGTTTATGACCAAAGTGGTTACTTTTTACTGTATTCGACGATGTTAGGAATTAAAGTTATTAATTTGTATAATAATACATGTTCAAGGTTCATTGGTAAGGTAAGCTGAAACAACAAACAAAATAAATCTTTTTTAAATAATAATAATAAAAAATTTTTAATAACATTTATATGATTGATCTACAAGTTTATGATAATACTCACTGTACTTGCTTTTAATAGTTCTTGACATTTTTATCTTACATTTCAGACAGAGAATGTGCGCTTCTTACAATTAGCCCTTTTCCAAGGTAACGTAAAGGAGAAAAAAGCTGCACTCACCATAGAGATGAAGGCATCCGATAATCCAGCTTTACTGGGCCTAGAACTTGATCCTACCCTGTTTTGTACTGGGTTTAAAAAGAACAGGTTCTTTATATTTTCAAGAAGGGAACCAGATGAAACTAAGCAGTAAGAATCTCTTTATCTCTTTCTTGTCTTTTGTACATTCAAGGTTTAATATGATACTATTTTAACTGTTCCATTGACAGTATTCCTTGGCCTAACTTTCACACTAAATAACTTACCATACATACTACAACTTTTAATAGAGTATTTCATTTTTATATATCTCATTCAAATACATTTGCATTGGCTGATAGGTGTCAGTGCCTTATAAATACATTGACAATAAGTTTTCTAAACTATGCATCTATAATTGTTGTATATATAAATGAAACAAGTACACTAAAATAAGTTTATTTCTTTGTTTATTAGTGTTGGTAATGATCGAGATGTCTTCAATGAAAAACCATCCAAGGAGGAACAAATCGCAGCCTCACAGGTACATAAATTGAATTAACTTAATTAAGGCTGTGCTATTTTCATGTGTACATGCATTTTGAAGCTAGCAGTTTTCTTGTCTTAATTTGTTGTTGTCTCTTAAAGGATGATAAGATATGATACAAAAAAAATCTTGATAAAAATTAAAACAAAAAGGCATATATAAATAATTAAAAACTTGTTGATACCACAGTATAACATTTTTAAGGTTACTATTCAATTAAAAGACATCAAACGTTGTTAGAAAATAAGACTCAGTTATACAGATTACTGTACCACTATTTGACCAAAGAGACCAATTATATTTAGTATTGAAAGTTTGGTTTTTACTCTAGGGAGAAGAGATTTGCATTATTATTATAATGTGTGTTCCTCTAGCTTCAAACAATAGATTGTAAAGTATATGCTTTATTTGAAATTTTCCCTTCACAACCAGCTGTCTGATGGAAGTTGTTTATTTGAAAATGTTTTGATGGTAATTAAATTGTTGATTTATGCTTATGTTTCAGTCTGACATGTCGTTGAAGTTGTCTAACCTTGCAGTGATGCATACTACAATGGGGGATGTTGTCATCAACTTGTTTCCCAAAGAGTGAGTAGCTATCGACGTCGTATTGATTAATATCATTCAATTTTAAAGTTTTAACAAGAAATTTATTTCATGAAATCGCATAACTTCTAGAATGTTTTACTGTGTTTAGTGTGGCACTTATGATGTATAAATACAAAATACAATCAACTTTATTTACCCCATCGCCATTCAATCCCTGTAGTGTTATAAGCCAGTACCTCAGTTATTTCAATTGATCAGAAAGTTCAAGAAAAAAAATATGTTGCTTATACTATACAGAGAGACCCAGGTTCAATTCCCGACAACTCCCAGTCTACTCAGCTGTAAATGAGTACCTGGTTGAAAATAACAAGGAGGATAAGGCAGGGTGGAAATGAATTGGCCACCCTACTACATAATGCCAAGGCTTAGTAAATTGAGCTAACAGCTCATTCCCCTACGTTCAGAAACAAATACCTATACTAAACAATAATTGTTATTTCTAAATTCCAGATGTCCCAAGACAATAGAAAACTTCTGTGTACACTCTAAGAATGGATACTACAATGGACATTTCTTCCATCGAGTTATTAAAGGCTTTATGGTACAAACTGGAGACCCATTAGGTATGTAACCAAACCTAACCGTTGACTCACTATCAATGGTTCAATGACTTGATGACAGATGCAAGAAAGTTTCCATGGTGTTGCATATATAAGATAAATGTTAAGTTGATGTTACTAATGACAGCTATTTATTTGTTAGTCTTGTCTAAACAAGTGTAATGTGCCTAAATATTATGGTAGTGATATGACATCATCATCTCCGTGAGCACATCACACTATACAGTATAGATGCATGTAGAAAAGTGTTTTTATTGTTAAAATAAAGCATCTTTTAATATCAATTGCGTATATCATATTTGATGGCATTTTAATAATACATACATTATTACTCTGAAGGCAATGGAACTGGTGGAGAGTCAATTTGGGGAGGAGAATTTGAGGATGAGTTTCACCCTCGTTTGAAGCACGATAGACCTTACATACTGAGTATGGCAAACGCTGGACCAAATACAAACGGATCACAGTTCTTTATCACAGTTGCACCATGTGTAAGTATCATTTGTGCAGTGTTTTGCGGCTATTTTATTCATTTCGAAAAAGCTCTCGATGGAGAAACAGAGTATACATATTAATAGTAATCACATTTTGAAGTCCTAAATAGAGAGAAATGAAATTATAATTATCAATAAATTTATTTATCTTTAATTTCACTTTTACCCATGATTTTATGATGATTTTAACTAATGAATTAAATTACATGATTTTTTTTCTGAATATAGCCTTGGTTGGACAACAAGCACACAGTGTTTGGAAAAGTGACAAAGGGAATGGATGTTGTACAAAAAATATCAGAGGTGAAGACAAACTCAAAGACAGAAAAACCAATGGAAGACATACGCATTATTAATATTGCTATTAAATGAAACATCATATGTAAAACGTATTTGAGAAGAACAATGCTGTTACTGCAATATAGTAATAATAATAATAAAAATGGTAGTCTTATATAGCGCCTAATACTAATGTTTCTAAGCGCTTTACACAGAAAGATGATCCATAAATATCCTAAGATAACCAACAACAAAAATGAAAAGTAGAGGAACCATTTACACCCATACACTCCATTCTCCAGCACTTTGAAGCTCCTGTATGAGCGCTTGCCGGAACAGTATTTACAGGGGCTCTATTGAAAAAGGCATCTGTCTATCCTACCCAAATAGGAAGAAAAAATATGTTGCTTAATATACAGTAATGTTTATAATCCTTCCATGAAAAGCTAATGAAACAGCTGTGTCAAAAACATAAGTTCTGCATTGGGTATAAAGATTCAATGTATTCTATATTTTACTTCCTATCGCCAGACTCATCTCTAATATTATTTCCAAATGGTTTAATTATTTTAACCATAGACTTCATCAGGCAGTCAGTAAAGCCCACAGACAAATGCATGAAACCTAAAAATCTGTATTGGCAATGACAATTTTAAATCAATTTCTTTGCTGCAGACAAATTTCTCAACACAGGCTCTGAAATTTCTTTTTACATGGCTATCTTTATATTTGACTTATGTAAAATTCCATTGCACTTGTATCAATAAAACAATCAGTTTGTGAAAAACTGCATCTGCAACTTTGTTGTACATAATACCTTTTTTATGTAATAAATATACATATTTCATACTATTTCTTTGTTTGTAGTTTTGTTGTACAAATAATTCATATTTAGAATCATTATTATAAAACAGAAATTGTGAGATGTAATATTTCATAGCAACATTCATATCTTATTGAGGGAAGATTAGGGTAGGAATGTTACCAGTAAGTAATGAAAAGGGGAAAAACATACATCTTTTCTTATGTGAAGGCATTTTTGCCAGTCATGCCTCTAGAGTGTGTATCTCCTGTATTCTCGACTATTGTTGTACATCATGTAATAAATGTTCCGTATCCAAGCAACTAAACATCTACATCTCACCAAAGTTAAGCAATGTTGAGCCTGGTTAGTGCTTGGATGGGAGACCATCTGGGAATATTGGGTGCTGTATAAGGAGCTGGGGTCCCGTTACGCATTTGAAATCAGCATTGCCGACTCTTATGGCAGCCCCTGCATGTAGTATCTGCCTCAGATGTATTGGCCCATGCCTTTCCTCTGGTCAAGGTGGGCACTGGACAAGATAATCCCTTGATCCATGTTAGGACCAATCAAGGTGCTTTAAACAGTCCTGGCTTTGTTTGTATTAAACCTGTTAGTGGCGGTAATTATCGCTGTTGGTCTCGATTGAATAAAATAAAAATGTTCATAATTAATAGCGTGGACCTCCAGGTCCATGATTATATCATCCTATAATCCAACTGTACCATCCATAATCATTCCCTTTAATGGAATTTAATTAATGACAACATTCAAAATAGATATCGCATTAATCTTTATTATTTTTCACAATTAGAGTACAGTAATAATAACAAATCTATTTTTGTAATTTTTTATATAATTATCATTCTATTGTATTATTTTAATCTACACAAAAATATTTATATTTACATATTTACAATACATTTTCAAGAAGCATTTAAATTTGAAGCAAACAGACATTTGGATTGAATGCACATCCATGTTGCAATCATAAATAAGCACTTTATTTACATAAAGCTCTGTCTACACTATTGAACTAGTTTGACAAAAAAATGTGATGTGCCCATATATAAACATGATGTCATATCACTACCATATTGTATTTGGGCATATCACACTTTTTTTGTCAAACTAATTTGATAGTGTAGACAGAGATTTAGGTGGAATGTAGTGAACCTTCAAACTGAAGCTTGTGGTCGCAATCCTGGAAAATAAGCACTCATAAGTGGAGGAGTAACTGGTGCTGGTTTTACCGACCGAGCATTAGTTTTTACAGGGGCTTGGCTCTGTTTTGTTGTTGGCTTAGGAAATGAGTGCATTGGTTGACTAGCCGGGGTAGAATGATCAACTGGGCCTCTGAGTATTTCACCATGATGATTTAGGCTTGGCTGAAGAAACTTAGCATCTAATGCTGGTTCACTGCAAACAAAAAATCAGAAGGTGAATGGATATTAAATGGATAAAAAAAATGTGGTTATTTAGTTAAATGAACAATTATTTTTCCTATCCACTCTATGCTATGTGTTGACAAGCTTTTAGGGGTAGCCTGTACATATGTATGATCAGATAAACTACAGTAAGGTTATATTCATCAAACACACAATATTTAGGTTGAAGCGACTTTCATTTAGTGTATAGTGTACAGGTTTATATGCATGCTTTGGTCATACAAATGTTGTATCTCTAGAAACGACTAAAAATGCCTAATTTTCTTCTTTTTTCAACTTCTATCGCATCAAAGCATATGGTTACTCCATCACTGTTACAGTAGATCAGGTGGTAATAACATGATGAAATGTCATAATAATAATGATTGTATACCTCTGTCTATTTACTACTATTGGTGCTCCTACAACTGGCGTGTTAGACAGTTCCTCTGGTATGCTACCAATTCTACTAGGTTTTTGACTTATCGAGTTTGCTTTTCTTATCAATTGAGGATTGTACTGAATCTTAAAGAACAAAAAAACTATTTTTCTAGGGTTGTATTATTGGGTTAAAAATATACTTTACAGTGCAGTGAATGGTCTCACGAACCAAGTATTGTACATCAATTTAATGACACACTATGCCAGCCTAATAATATACTAAATCAAGTTCTACAAACTATGAGCTGCAGCCCAAAAAATTTTTTGCAGGAAACATTTTGAAGGGCTGTTTTGCAATAGTACAGAACATGCATTTTAAAAAAAGATTTCAAAAGTTATTTTAACAAGGAGGGCCAGGATTTTATTCGCAAAGTGAATTTTTTAGACAAATATTTGGGGCGAATATCTATTTTGTAAGAATATATCTTCTAGTAACACATAATAGTGTATCCCCAAAAACATCATTCTAAATGTCCATTTAAACATATTATTACCTGCTGTTGAATAGAACTAGGCCTTGAAGGATAGTTGTGATGTGAGAAGCGCGAATCACTCAGATTTCCTGGAATACTACTAATATTTGTTGTACTCAGTGGCTGAAAGAAAGTTTAAATACCTATACAATATCCTATTGAAAATTGCAAAAATGTATCTAAGGCTATAATATATTTAACAACATCAATGATTTTTATAAAAGAAGGGTATGAACACAATTTCTGCTGAGATTTTGCATAATTAATGGTAACCCGACTAAAATGATTAGATCAAAAACAGGTAGACAAAAAATTGAACCCTGTAGAAATAATCATTTATAATAAATATAAATATGTACCTGATTTGGTTGAAATGTTGGTTTGTAACCAGTGGTAGCATTGGAAGGCATGTCGTAACCGCCAGGTAGCTTTCTAGATAGTTGGGCCTCATTCACTTGTTTGTTCAACCAATTAATAACTGGAAAATATTAAATTTGTAATTAATAATTTCATCATCATTATTATTCTGTGACTTTTTCCAGTTAGAAAATAAAATATTGTATGCTCATTAAATCATGCTGGATTCACTACAGAGAAATAATACGTTTTCCCCTTCAATCCCCATTGTTTTCAATCAAATGAATGGTTCAACAAAATCAATGCCAGGATGATTTCTCAACTAGCTGTTCTTACAAAATATACACACTAGAACTTTAACAAAATTAGCTCACCATTCTCATTTGTTTTAAGAAGTTCTCGACTTTCTTCAAGCTTTTTCTTTACATTCTCAAATGACTCGCTTAAAATCTTGTTCTGTCAATAACATTAACCAAGAGATTACATAATGAAATATTTATAATACAAATATGAACCAGAAGGCGTTTTACAATGTTTTAGAATGTCATAATTATAAAAATTTCAAAAAGAAGCACATCTTTGCTTGAGACTGATTAATACATTTACTGTACTGTAATTAAAGACACTGTAAACTCTGTTTCCAACAGTTGTTTTTAATTCTTCACAATGTATATAACATTAGAGGGTCACATTATTCCTGATAATAGTGGTTTCTTCGCTTTTGTCCCTGATCCTCCACTTATATTGTGTAATAAAGTATATTTTCTTTTTATTAACCATAGAGCTTTCATAAAAATTAAGTTATTAGCACTTTAAAGTCCTACATCAGAACTGTCTTCCAACCTTATATGAGACACTATAGTATTACTGGTATTATGCAAGTAATTTAAGATTTAAATTAAAAATGAATAAAAAACAAATAAAAAATTCTTTCATACTTCACTTTCCAGTTGTGTTATTTTCAAATGAATTTGTTTTAACTCCTCCTGAGATTTCACTAGCTCTTGTGACTTTTCACCAAGAACCTTTTCTTGCTGTGTAGTCAAAGTGTTCTTTAACTTAATCTAAAAAAGATATATAGTTACAGTAAATTAAGGGTCAATTGTAGATTCATGACCCAACAAAGGTCATAGTGTTTACACAAGAAACTTGATTTCTTCTAAAGAAGACTCAAAATGATGGCTTATTACCATGTTTTCATTTAAATAATGTACACACCTATATATTACACTGTTAAAAAATATGCCGTTGTTGAACAAATAAATGTTTTTTGAACTTGAACTTGAAAATTTCCCATTGTTCGTTTCACAGAACAAAGTCCCTTACATAGAGGTGTCCCCTAATTAGTGTATATAAATTATCATTTCAATGTCATTTACATACAGTATATTTTGCCATCTTTATTTTTTTAAATAAATTAAATTGTAATTGATTATACATACAATAAAAATGTTTGAAAGAAAATTAATTTTAAAATAAGAATGAAACTGGATATGATAAAGAATAAACGTTGTCTACCTTAGCCAAGTATGTTTTGTTTTCTGCTCTTAACTTTTTTATTATGTCATTTCCCTGAGAAAAAAAAATTAATCAAAGGATATTAGGGTTTAAAAAATGTTTTTTTTATTTAGAATAACAAGCAAGAAGAAAGGACCTTTCATACATCCTGACATTATGTAGATTTTAATCCAACACATGATTTCAAAGCTCTTTTTAAAAAGCTCAATATTGTTTAATGACTTGCATGCCAAAGAAAAACTATTAAAGTATGCATTGTAGTATATTGTGTACTTAGTCGTTGCTATTTTTGTACCCTGTTTATTTTGCATTGCAGTACATTGTAGTCTTAGTCATTGTTGTACAATTGAGTGGTAAGGAAACAATACTCTCTACACGAGTACAAAAACAAATATTTAGTTGCAATATTTTACCTTATGAACTTCTTGTGTCATATTCTTAAGTGTTGTTTCTAATTTGGTAATTCGATGTCTTAACTGGCTACAACTTTCTTCAATCTTGCTCTATTAAACAAATTTGTAAAATTAATTAAAAAACATGAAAATAAAATACAAGAATGTAAATTGTCATAATAATATTTTCAGTAAAGTAATATATTATTTTATTCTGAATATGAAATGTTGTATCAAATTTTAAAAATCGACACTGCAGCTTGTTAAAAGCCTTCATGTAATGCATGTACAATTATGCTGTATAAAAGAACACCATCTTTATACCGTAAAACACCAACCATAATAAAAACAAACCTTGTGTTCATTTGCAGATTCAATTAACGTGTTATTTTTCTCAATAAGGATATCCTTATCCCTGACTTCCTGTTCCAAAACTGCGACTTTCGTTCGTAGTTGACTAACTGCCTTGTCGCGCTCGTGGCACACTGTTTCAAGACCGCTGTTGTCTTTACGCAATGTCTGCAATTCTTGACGAGCACGGTGGTAATCCTAGCAATGACCATGAAAGAAATGTGAACAATAATCAAATAATAATAATAAAATTATTAATATTAAATTTAAAGCAACAACAACCATCATAACAACCCTACCTCACTTGTACCTAAAATTTTGCTTGGGTTAATTTTACGTTTACCTCTAAGCAGCATGTATATTTATATGTAGATAATTTATGTAGATACCTGTAAATAAACAACTTACCTCTTCTAACCCACTGAGTTTGCCTTTTAGTTCACGAATGTTTGATTCCGAGCGATATTTACGATCCACAAGTTCCTAAAGTAATAAAGACATATTCAAGCGCATATTTTTCAACTTTTCTGATTGTAAAGCTCTGTCTACACTATCAAACTAGTTTGTGATATTCCCAAATATGGTAGTGATATGACATCATCATGTCCATATATGGGCACATTTTTTGTTACATAAAGTTTGATAGTGTAGACATAGTTTAAGGGGAAAAAGCATCCTATAGGCCAACACACTTTTTACAACCACCAATTTACACATGATGTAACCTACCTTATTATTAGTATCTTGTTTACACAACCTATCTTCCAGTTGTTGTAGTTTTTTTCTATAGTTCTCTTCCATTTCACATTTTTCCCTTTCAACTCTTGTTTGGTAGTCAGTTTGTTTCTAAGTATTAGATTTAATAATCAATTTAAAATATTTAGATATGCATACCTACCATTTTGTTTTTTGGGTCTCGTAATTTTACTGCATATGCTGAATATATGACACAAATTATACAAAATTCAGCACTAACAACATATTATTTTCTTTAGTATGTCATAATGCCGTTTGTTTTGCGGATAACTAACTTGTCAAAGTGACAAATTCAAATAAGGTTGGTATTATTTTTGCTAAAATAAGTTGTTTGAAGAGCCATTTTTTTTTATCACTAAATAGAAAACATGTATTGTATGATACTAGTAAAAGCTTATAAATGATTCATCTAAGATCAGATGTTGTATACTATATTAGTTTTAGTACATTGTATAATGTAGCTAAGGAAAAAAAGTTTTTTTTAGAAGTGTTATCGAATTTAACCTTTAGAAAAATAATAATCATACCTCTACTGCCATCTTCCTTTCTATTAATAATTCATTGGAATGTTCAGCTGTAAGATTACTCAACCGTGATGACCATTCCAGTTTCAAACTGTCCAATTCTGACCTACATGCTGACAATGCCTAAAATAATCAACAGTAAACACAAAATATGAGAAAAATGTATAGCATACATTTAAATTCATATTTGATTATGAAATCAATAAAAGCAATGGTCCTACATGATGTAGTCGAATGATACTCTCAGCACTGCACATAATATTTCTATATATAAAGCTCTGTCTACACTGTCAAACTGTGAGTGACAAAAAAAATGGCCATGGACATGATAATGTCATCACTACCATATTTAAGCATATCACTACCATATTTGGGCATATCACACATTTTTGTCACTAGTTTTATATTGTAGACAGAACCTTTTACAGATACCAATATATCAATGATAAAATACACCCTGTCTTCATTTAAACGTATTGTGTTTCTGTGGGTGGGTTTGCAAAAAAACAGAAAATACCTCTTGAGTTTGGCGAAGACGCTGAGACAGATCTGCTTCCGTTTCTTTTAGTTTGGACTCAAGATTATGTTTCTCATCCTAAAATAATACAACATAATTGTATATACTATGAATAACATGTTTTAGTAATGTTACTTTTACATTATATTGCCTCAATCAAAGCGCTATACTAATAGATTCAAATTTATAATGTCCATTACAGTGTGTAGCTAGATGATATCTACAGAGAGGGAACCATATGCAACAAGGTTACAACCCTCAACTTTTCAATCATTCAATTTTTAAAGTGCTTTGTTCTTATAGTGCACAGAAGCCAAATTATGTGTACACTGGACCTCCAGTTTTAAGTTGTTATTCCAAGAAAAATTGTTCTTCCACCACATCTAGAGTTGATACAGTATTGTTAATTTAACTTACTATCATTAGAATTATGTGTTACAACATACCTTAAGATTTTTCAGACAATCAGCAAGATATTTCTTGACATCACCATCCATTCCAGGAAGAAGTTTGAGCGATAAGTGTGTCAAATGTTTAAAAGCATTTGTTTGGATGACACTTAAGCTAGCTATGCTCATGCTGCTTAAAGATGGAGTATCAAGTTGTAGCAAAAATCTAATAAATTAAACCAGAAAAAGCTTATGATTATTATTGATATATCTAATATTTGCAAATGATATGTCATGCAGAATTTGTCTTACAGTATTCTGTTTAGGAGTTGGTATAAGATAAGTTCTTTTACTTCTAATTCCGATCCCTGAAACAGCTCCTAATTATTGATACCATTTAATTTATTGTAAAGGTATGCTTGTTGTTTTTTTTTCTTGGATGGTTAAAAAAAAAATGAGAATCAATTTTTTTTTTAAATTGATTGAAAATACACTTTATGTGGAAGTGTAATGCAATAGGACCTTTTTTGTTTGTTTTTTTTTAAACTAAACAATGCTCAGGTCAATACAAATATTGTGCAACATAAATGTGAAGGATTTAAGGTAAACTATCAAATTGATGTTGTTCTTACTGCGGAACATCTTTGTCCTGTTCCTGTAAACATAGCTCGAGTAGGTCAATGAACTTTTGTGGAAAAGCACCAAAGTCAACTAGCAACCCCTGTTGGTTTTTCAAACTGAAAATAAAGCATTTATAAACCTTTTACAAACAAACTAAATGTAGACCTTTATTAAATGAGATGAATAAAGAGAAATTATGTTATGTTGAAACTACAAAATGGCGTATTAAAAGTCTGATTTTATTAATCTTCATTTTTCATGCTTTCTAGTCGATATGAATAGTATTAGACACTTTCTCCTGAATTCACAAGTTGTGCAATTTATTAAAAGAAGCCAGGTATGAGAATTTAGATAGATTACTAGTGCAACAGAATGTTATATTACCTTTGAAAATCTTCTTCTCCAAGAGTGAGGTTGTAGAGGAAAAATGGATCATTTTCATCTGTCAGTCTCACCTTCAAATCCTTATTGAAATAAAAAACATTTGAATGCTACAAATAAATCACTGTACTATTAAAGTTAAATAAAATGAATTCATTTATTTTTAAAAAGAAATATGTAAAAAAAATGTGTACCGGTAAAGTGGAGAAAATTGATATTAGACAAATAAACCCTGTATTGGCTAACACTAACGTTTGTGCCTTGGTGCATCCTCATTTATTAAGTATTACTGGGCCTTTTCTCTGTTAATGCTTATGATGATAGCAGTTTTAACCATTTAAAATGGTATGGTGGAACAGCACTAGATTTGTCTGGGAGGTTTAAAAGTTTCTTGTTTCCACAAAAAAAAAACAATTTAAAATTGTTTTAAAGCAAAAAACTTCACCATTCTCACAGCAATTTACATACCTTTTTGTGAAGAGGGGACGTTACAGTACATAATTCAACAGTTATTTTGATATGATGTTTTCTAGGAAATTGAGATAAAAACTGAGTAAACAGAAGGATGAAACAAAAACAAATGTAATTGATATTATTGGCAAGTCAAATTAACAGTGACTTTTTATTAATTTTTTTCGATTTAAAGAAAGA
The DNA here is from genome assembly GCF_964355755.1 of Antedon mediterranea. Taxonomy (NCBI): domain Eukaryota; kingdom Metazoa; phylum Echinodermata; class Crinoidea; order Comatulida; family Antedonidae; genus Antedon; species Antedon mediterranea. The sequence continues at coordinate 24,935,745 of NC_092675.1, forward strand.
TCTTGTATGTTTGATATTGGTTATCATTAATACTGTATTAATATTTAGCAGTAACTGTACTAATGTAAACAATATTCTTGCAGTTATTAACTATAGTTTATAGTCCAACCTTTCTTCTCTATCTGCAGATTTCATCTGTAGAAGTAATACTTTACTATACAGGTTCTCCATATTCAATTAGAGTCTATCAGGTATAGGCCTAACAAAAAATGAAACATTATGTAATTCATATGTAAAAAAAAATCATCTACTGTCATGCACTGTTTTATGTATTTTTCTTTGTTGTTTTTAATTATACCAAGCAAAAAGGAATTTCCATTTTAAAGTGGAGCAATCAAATTTGTTGAATATTGAACAGCACCAGAAAAGTACAGTACAAACTTACAGATCATGAGAAACGAGCCTGTGGATATTATGGATTTATATAGGGATTCCTCTTTTACAATAACAACAGAATAACAGACAGCTGATAAAATAATTGAATTAAATCACTAATACAAACAAAACAATTGATATAAAACTGCTGCTAAACACAAACGATTTGAAAAGGCATGTAGTGAACATGTTATGCGCGATTTGAACGATTTGCGCAATTTGAAATTGCGCAAAAAAAATCCTTGCGCAATTTGAATTGAAACATGTGTTTCAAATTGCGCAAGCAACGTATTAAATTGCGCAAGTAATCTGCAAATTGCGCAAGGTTTTTCGACAGATTGTGAAATCATGCACACCCATATTTTTATAGTAATTTCTAAGAATGATTCAAAATTAAAGATAAATATCGCATTTCCTTATTTTAGTAGTGCAAATATTGTTATAAGTTAGCATACCGTCGAAGAACCGACGAAGGAAAACGAAGCGGTGGTGTTCCACCAGGCGGGCGTGGCGCGGGCGGCCGGCTATACTACTCTAGCCTAGCTAGGGTCTGGACTACTGATACTGACTAGGTTACATGGCCTAGCTTAAACTAATATTAAAAAGTAAATTTTTACATTTATTTTGATTTATTTCAAGTTACAGTGATAATATTATTTAATTGTAATAATAAATGTTATGTATTTATTATACACATGTTATCTTCGCATTTATTATGTTTTATTTTGAATTATTTAGTTTCCAATAAATTATTATAATACCGATTGTCTGGTAGAATTTTGTTGCGCAATTTGAAAATTTACAGTTCGTTTTCAAATTGCGCAAAGGTGTCATTTTGCGCAAGAACTATCTTGCGCAATTTACAAATTGTGCAGCGCAATTTAAAATTGCGCAAAGATTTTCTTGCGCAATTTGAAATTGCGCAAGTTGATTGCGCAATTTGAAATTGCGCAAAAAATCCTTGCGCAATTTTAAATTGCGCAAGAATTCTTTGCGCAATTTCAAATTGCGCAAGGATTTTTTTGCGCAATTTCAAATTGCGCAAATCGTTCAAATCGCGCATAACAAACACACTCCAACACACAAAATTTATTTTTATCAAATCAAACATGATGAGCGATTTCACCATAAATAAAATTCAATAATAAAATAATTACTCGAGCTCGATTATTTTATATGCAGTATAAGTTTAGGATAGGCCTAATCTAGGAAGGTTTGGCCTATAGGCGAGGCCTCGTTGGACGGCGACTACCTGCTACTAGGCCTAGTACTAGGCTAGGCTACACCCTAAAGGAGTAGGAGGACTAGCTAGCTCGGCTTGCAGGCCAAGCTAGGCCTAGAGCTCTACTTACTAGCCTACTAGGCCTAGCTTTTCATTAGGCCTAATCAAAGCGTACTACTAGGCTAGTACTACTAGCCTAGACTTGCTGTAAGTATAGCTAAAAATGTCTGGATGTTCATAATGCTGTAAAAAGGATAGGCAGACCTACCAACAAAACAAACAAAACGTCTTTCCGCCGCCCGCCTTGTTTTCAAAATGTGTAATTTTGTTTTCTGTCAGAGTGCCCTCACCGAACGGAATAGTTGTGTGATGTTAGGCTCAATAATCCAGACGGTCGTATTGTTTATTAACAAAAAATAAAAAGGAGGATGGTCGTTGTTGTATCGTCATCTCTTATAAAGCTATTTTGTTAACGAATAATGCAAGGTTAGTTAAGTTAATTCAATCAGCTAGAGTTTGAAATGATATATATATATATATTTTTGTGTAAATTGTTTTTGTCAATCATGTAATGAATCCTATATAAACTTAATCCCAGCCAGGCCAGTCATCGAATCGGCATCAGCAGGCAGCAGAGAGAGCCTGCTGGCCATCATTCATGATGGTTGGGCCCGGCTGGTGCTGTGATCCCTACTGCCATGCCAGCTGTGTTCATAGCAGAGCGGCCTAGCCTTGTAAAGTTCCCGTAAAGTAGTAGTAGGCCTAGTATGCAAATTATGATTGTAAATAGACTACGTACGTAGACTAAGCTAGCTCCACTGACTAAGCACCCCACAGAGTGGTGCATCGCGTAACTGAAGAATTGTGTGTGGAGATTTTTCTTTTTGTGGAACGTTCACTTTTTTGGGCCTAAACTAGTAGCTACTGTAGCTAGGCTAACTACTAATAGGCCTACACTTATATTGTTTAAGTAGAAAATGCCTGCTTACGATGTATACAGCAGTGTGTTATTCGGAATTTGAGTTAAACAATGTGCAATAAAGTATTTGAAATAATTTAACTTATAAATCATTTTTTATTTCTTATTTTCAGACATTTAAAAATCGCATCTTGGTCAATTTTACATACAACAAAAAAGTACATGTTTGACAAAAAACCATCAACTATATAGAATGCCACCCACCAACAATCATGAGCAGCAACAAGGCACTAGGGCTGCCATGAACAATAACAACACTCCTCTTGGTAATGTTAGAGACAGGCTGTTTCATGCACTGTTTTTTAAGATCGCTATCACTTATGCTCGTGCTTTTCCTCCTGCAGTAAGACGAGTCTTTGAATTTGCAATTTTAATTAAGGTTAGTTTTATTCAAATTGATGTATTGAACAGGCCTTTTCTTTTAGGTGAGCGAGTGCGATCACTCGCCTAACACTCCTAAACTGTCCTTGAGGAGTGTGATATACAACACACTTAAACTTGGTAAACTTTTACACAACAATAATAAAGCCAATAATGTTTTTTTTAATAATGAACATTTTGTTTCTTGTATCTTTTCTTAGGCGTTATCAGTACTTTTTGTTTTAGCTTATATTCATTGTGCATTTTCGCGGACGCCTATAAACTGTCTAGTAGATATTCAAGAAAAGTGGCCTCGGGATGGTATACTAAGGGTGGAGATATTCAGGAATCGTACAGGACCAAAATTGTTCACGTTGGTCAGTAGGCAAGAACAGGAAATGGAACCAGCATCAGGTATGTATTCTATTAATTGTTATTATTACAGTATTATTGTTATTATTGTTGATATAAAGTTTGCAGTACACCACGTATATTAGTCCAGTCCAGGAAACTTTGAATATTAATCCGGAGTCCTCTTGGGATAACATTGGAGTCTCTGCATCTCTTAAGAAATGCAAAAACTTTAATGTTATCCCAAGAGGATTAATATTCAAAGTTTCCTGGACTTCTGCATTCTCACTCCCGAGGACGATCAAAGCATATTGATCGAAACGTCAAGAAACTCAACAGTTCTTTTCAAATTTAGCCATGTAAACCTTCAAACAATTATTATTCTTATTAGTAATTTATATACCACTTTTCCCAGAGACCAAAGCGCTGTACACAAATTGGTGTCTTCTATACAATAATTTACAAATCAAAAATAAATTATACACAAAAAATGTTTATAACATTGACAATAGTATAAAAATAAACAAAATTACAAAAGTTTTGAAAAAAGATGCATCTTAAGTTGCTTTTTAAAAGATTGCACATTAGAAGAAGCCTCACAAACTCAATCAGGCAGGTACAGTACACAAAATAAATATTGATTGGTTAATTACACATAACGTACGTTCGGTATTAGTTTAGCCCTGCTTTATTAATAGAGCAGTCAATTGTTCAACTCATGAAATATTCTCACCATCCAACTCATAAACTTTCATTATTTGTATAATGTTTCATTGTAATTAAATATTGTAAAAAATAATATTTACATAATTCTTTTTTACCTTAGTATGATCATAATTTATTCAGAAGCAGTGTTACTGTAACACATTAATGAAGGTTGGGTAGATAGAAAATTAACATTGATTGAATTGGAAATAAAGTTTATGCAGCGCACCACCCATCTCCTAATGATAATACTCATTCATTCATTCACATACGATCTAATTCAATATATAAACAACTGTTAATATCAAAGATGTATTAAAATGTTATTTTATTAAAGAATTCCAAAGTTCTACTATTGCTGATTCAACACCTTGGCCAATGAATTACTGGGAATATCCAGGCCGAGAAAGGTCAAAGGAGATTCAGACTAATATCACCATAATAGAAGAAGATGGATCTAGTAAAAACTTTACATATACCCATGTTGAGAAACCAGAGAAAAACTTTCAACCTTTCAGAGAAACTGTTTCAGAGATGGAAATGTTTACGAATGTTGGTAGGTATCAAGTTTATTATTTCACCCTCTAACTTCATTAAGCATACAGGAGCGAGCTCGAGCATGCGAGAAATTCGCTTAAGTTCATGTCGATTGATTATGAAGCCGCAGTTTGAATTTAAAATTTTGCACCATCGTTTGCAAGTAATGTATAAGACTAATATGACCATAGACCTGGTCCATGATATGACTTACTACCATTTTCATTTGAATGCTTGTTGAGTAAAATCTAATTGAATTACACCCTAATATAGATTTAGATAGACCATTGAATCATAGGGAAATTGTTTAAAGTCACTTCGCAGAACGATCATCATTTTTAGTTCATACAGCCCAATCCCTGGGTATAGTCCCACCTCTAAAATTCAGACCAATTTTACATACATATGTAGTGGGGTGGGATTATACCCACAGAAACATACATAGTTTTTTTTTTCATGTTTGTAGTATACAAACTTATGATGGTTATCTATAGGCTATCCACTTATAATAAGATAAGATAATATAATAATAAGATTTTTACTAAAATACGGTATACTGTATGTCAGTTATAGTAAAAAATCCAGTCTTATTTATTATCCTGTATGTAATCTCTCAGATGGTGATATTTAATGTTGAATTTGTGTCATTTTAGTATGGCCGTCAGATGAGTACATCATGGAGTATTCATTAGAATATGGGTTTCTACGCTTGTCTGCTGCCACCAGAGAGCGCCTCGGAATACCAATTATGGTTGTTCATTTAGGTAACATATTTGTGTTTTTCAATTATTTGCTTTGCATTTGTTACTATTGTTACTAACATGTCCCACTAAAAGCCTATACTCATATTAACACTATATCTGCCCGCCGTTTATTGATACTGTATGTAGGGACATGTCAACTCAACAAATGAGATGACTGGGTACCAGATTTTCTTGAAATTCGAATATAATATGCAACTATATGTACCAACAGTTTTTATCATCAACTCATTACCATGCTGAGCCTATTATTATGTGATTTTTGTGATCAAAACAATTGGGCACGCTCCCTAAGTGATTAAGTCAGCTACAGTGATTAAGTTCACTTAGGTTGACCCTGGTCTCCCCAATTTCAGTTTTTTTTTTAAATGTATATACTCAAATAGACCAAATAAATGATGAAATAAAATTAAATGAAAAGTTTTGGTTTAAATGCCAGACCAGTGATCTGGAGGTTATGGATTCTCATCAAATATATACTTAATACAACTAGATTTAATTCGTCACTATGACGAATTATAGGTTATATGCATTGATTTAAATAAAGATAATTGATTTTTAAAAGATATATTGATTGATTGATTTTCTCAGAATCTTTAATTATTTATAATATATGATAGGACCTTGCTAACGCGAACACCATAGCCGGTATCACAATCCGATCAAAGATCCCTCTGCGTATAATGTCATAAACCGCATTTGTTGTTACATAATAATAAAGACATAAAGTAACTTTTTATCTAGATTTCATTATAAATCATGTGTATAATCTATACACTAAGAAATAAATTTGAACAATACGGATAATAAAAAAAAAATCTTATTTCGTTTCCCAAGGTGAGACTCAAACTCGGTACCTTGAATGCCATTGACACGAGCACAGACCATCGAGCCATACACAACTGACTAAAAGTTGGAGAAAAATTCCTCCGTGTATTTACTATGCAGTAACCACTTTGGTGCAGATAGATTATTACATACCGCAATGAATTATAATGTTTTACTATGATGACATCTTTAAAAATTTAAAAAAATGATGCACTGTCAAACTATATACTTTTAACTTTAATATATGAACTTCTTAAGGAAGAAAGTTAACGTTAAGTTTGTTATTTTGGCCTAAGAAAATGTTATAATTTGTTTGATTGTCGAAATTAATTTTGTTAAATTTAATATGGCATTAATGATGACTTAATCAACTTTTGTTCTTCTAATTTCATAATAAATCATACATATGATACATACACTTCAAGAAAATTAAATAAAAAATAGGTGTTCCCGAGCATTCTAACGATATATATTAATTTTAAAATTTAGCATATTTTCACCATTTTGTTAACTTACACGTGCGTAGCCCGTCACTTTTGACGTGCTCGTATAACGCTGTTTCGCGTTGAAAAGTGAATAAAATATGATGATATTATTAAAGAAAGGTTATACAACAGTAATCGGACACAAACAGTGCGCATTAACGTTTGACGCGCAGTGCGCGTGCAAAAATCTGCACACTCATGGCAATTTTTTAAACGCTTAAAATTGCCTGAAACGTACTCTAATTTCATCGAAAATAAATTCTGACAATTTTCAACATTTTAAGCGCGCGTACGCATGCGTTATATGCGCTACGCACGTAATTGTATTGCCATATGATGAAATATGACCTGAAATTTATGAGTACCAAATTTTGTTTAAAAGTGATTCATGTTTGTGAAGATATGATTACAAACGTGATTTCGTTAAATCGCGCGTAGACCGCGTAATTTTGGATTGCGCATCGTGAAAACATAACCACATCGATTCCTGGCCATAAGGAATATACTCTGAAAAATTGACTTAGATAGATGAAACTGATGCCAAGATAATTCACGGACAAATAGTGCTAAGGAAAAATAAATAAATAAATAAATAAATAAATAAATAAAGATTTTGACAGAATCAAGAGGTTATATGCATATCATGCATATAACCTAATTATGTCAGAGTAGGGCATCTAACCAATTAACTTTAGATCCTGACACAAAGCTACTTTGTAGTGGTTAATAATTATAATCCTGTTTGTGCATTACCCACTACAACCCTAGAGCTTGAATCTAACCATATACACCAAAATACAAGCTTGGTGGTCTAGAGGTATGATCTTCAGGCTAGTGATCTGGAGGTCATGAGTTCGTTTACCACTCAAAAATTGCGTTTTTTTGCTAACATTGTCCACCACGGATTAGGCTATTCAACTTAAATGATGAGTTGATAGACAAACTATTAATTTATAAACAGATCCATTAAAAGATGAATGTTTTGGTGATAGCCTAAGCCGCTTCTTTTTGGAGGATTTTCTTGGTTATGATGATATTCTTATGTCAAGTGTGAAGAGCCTAGCTGAGTATGAGGATAACAAAGGTACAGTGTGTTCTATTATATTGATTCCTCATGTATGATTCCACCAAACTTTGAGTTAAAATCACAATTGTGAGACATTTGATAAAAAGGCAAACTGCCTTAAAATGTCTAGACATGTTTCGAGGAACTATTCTCATCATAAAAACAGAAAACAACGCCTACAGTACTAATATACCAATAGGACAGGTTGCATGTAAATGACGAAGTAATTAGCATGACAAAACACAAAGGAACAAACAATCATATGGCAAGTGTGACGCCTAAGAAAAGGAAGGTTTCCTCCACTTGATTCAATCTTTAATTAAATTATACTGTATATTGAATTTTATTCAAAAATATTCTATACTTTTGAAAATATCTTTTATTCATGAGTAGAATATGTGAATGAAGACATTTAGAAAGGTTAAATAAAATTGATTATTAGTGTAATAAAAAAAATAATATAGATTAGTACAAGTTACAAAAACATAAACTAAAAAAGTCTCCTCCTAAAATCAGAAAACAAAAAAGTCTTCCAAATGCAAACTTATTAAATATCCAGTGCATTCTGAAAAATGTGCGACTTTTTAAACTTTGATGGTTCTGTTTATTTTTATCGATAGGTTATCTGCGTAATGTTGTAACTGGTGAACACTATCGTTTTGTCAGTATGTGGATGGCAAGATCCTCGTACATAGCTGCTGCCTTTATCATGCTTATCTTTACAATCTCTATCTCAATGCTACTTCGATATTCTCATCATCAGATATTTGTTTTTATTGGTAATTATTAAGCTTTGTCTACACTATCAAACTTTATGTGACAAAAAAATGTGATGTGCCCATACATGGACATGATGGTGTCATATCATACCATATTTGAGCATACCACTACCATATTTAGGCACACTTTTTTTGTCAAACTAGTTTGATAGTGTAGACAGAGCCTTACATCAATTTGAAGTATTATATTTACTTTCCTCTTTCAATAGTCGTTGCCATTCATCTATTACATGTGAAACAGCAGTTTCAGTTATGGCTTAACAAGTCTTTTTAACATATTTGCTCAAGCAGATTACAATAAATATATATGTATATGTAATTACATTTGCAAGATTTTTTATTTTTTACAATCTTCATTTAACATTTTTTTAATTTTATTTTGGTTGTAATATTAAATAAGAAATAATAATTAATGAGACAGGTTTTTAAAGACCACTAATCTTTTTCATATTTTCTACTTTTTTCGGATGGTTTTTTTTTTGGCAAATTTGAGGAACCTTTATTGTCAAAAACCCATGATACTTTGCTATTATTTGTCTTATTTTATGTCTTATATAATAATTGTTTTCTTCCTGTAGTTGATCTGTTACAGATGTTGGAGATGAATACAGCAGTAGCATTTCCAGCAGCTCCTCTACTTACTGTTATACTTGCTCTTGTTGGTAAGTCATACTTTGTTATTTATAGACATACTCATTATACCTAGCTTGTTAATACATTTTACCTAACTTGTAATTAAAACATACCTAGCTTGTAAATAAGACAGCATTAACAATATCAATTTAGAATTAAGTTTAAATTTCTAAAAAAAAAAAAAAAGTTTTCGCCCTCAATTTTGGAGCAAATTAGTGATGGCAGATGGCTCTGTCTACACTAACAAACTGTATGTGATGTGCCCATATATGGACATGATGATGTCATATCACTACCATATTTGGACACACACTTCTTTTTCACACAAGTTAGATAGTGAGTGTAGACAGAGCTTTCACACATGTATATTCCAATTAAATGTTTCTATTTTTCTTTCATTAGGAATGGAAGCAATTATGTCAGAATTTTTTAATGATACAACAACAGCATTTTATATTATTCTCATTGTTTGGGTTGCGGACCAGTATGATGCTATTTGTTGCCATACAACTATTAGCAAAAAGTTTTGGTTAAGGTCAGCGAACTTAAAATAAACAATATCAATTTATAAAATGTTTTCTCTTTACTAAAACTGTTCATAAGCCATGGATTTTGGCTGGAAATTAACACTTGAAAACATTTATGAATTATGAGTAAAGAGTTCACTCTTTAAAATACTTCACCCATTTGTAATTACAGTAAAAATGTTGTCTTACCATATCACCAAATTTATGATACCATGATCTTGATTATAAATTTGTTTTTCATTAAAGATTGCATCAAATCAAAGCACTCTATATATATAATGTCTAACATATATTAATAATATACGGAGAAGCCCAAACGGAAATGTCAGCAGACAGCGGAGAGGCAGTAATCATCATCATAGCAAATAACCATGGTTTTTTTTTTAAACTCTAATTTTTCATATTTTATAGGTTTTTCTATCTGTATCATTTTGCATTTTATGCATACCATTACCGTTTTAATGGACAATACAGCGTGCTTGCTCTCATCACATCCTGGTTGTTTATACAGGTTTGTACGTTTTATTGAATATAAAATATAAATAATACAATTTAAAATACTGCTACAACGAATAAAAAGATTAGGCTAAGGTGAATATAAACCATGCATACTGTACATGTATGTTTCCATGATGATGCAAAAGCATTACTTTAATAATTATTTATATGTTTAGTCTGAGTAAAAGGTATGAGTAAACTTTGATATAAAATACTTATTTTCTTTCGTACGTTGTTACTGTTGATGGTACTTTTTTTTCATATTGTCAAGGTTACGATGCATCTTAGTATAGTATAATATTATATTTCTTACAGCACTCAATGGTGTATTTTTTTCACCACTATGAGCTGCCAGCAATACTACAACAGGCTAGAGTTCAGCTGTTGTTGCAAAGGAACCAGCATGGTGGTCTTAGTCTCAACATCAATCGCAACAATGACAACAATCAACCGAATGTCAACCCAGCTGAAGGACAAGATGCTAATCAGAACCAGATGGATGCCAATCAGAACAATCCTGCTGCCCCTGCTGCTGCCCCTCCTCCTGCTGCCCCTGATAATGACAATTTACAGGAGAACCAGGGAATTGCTCAAGCAGCTAGTCAAAACACTTCTCAAAGACATCAAAATGTACAACCACGTACTGTAATGCAGATACCAATGGGTGTTATTAACAATTTACATCTTAGAAATACTTTCTCGGCTCTTACGGGACAGCCACAAAGACATATCCATATTAATATACATCATCAAATGTCAAATAGACGAAACCCCAACACTCAAGCTAGTGGTCAACAAGGTAATAATCCAGCTGAATTGCCTAATGCAAATAGTGATGAATCTGCGTCTAGTGTCGTATTAGACCAGCAGACTTTAAATGAAAACTCTCAATCTAATCAAATTGAAACTAAAGTAGAACATTTGGAAATCTCAAGTGATAGTATAGGAAGTATATCTAATTCAGTTTCAGCACCACAAAATCAAGAATCTATTTTAGACAACTCAGAAAATGAAGATGTGGGAAATTTATTAAGAATTGGTAATGATACGGACGCACCTATTTAGCTAAATTCAACTGCAGGGTTTTTGGTGAACTAGAAACAACAACATTGGTAAATAGTATGCGATAGTAGTACATCAAATTACATTAACAGCCACAGATGTCTACCATTTTATAGTTGTTATCAAGAACAATGGTGTCAAGAGTTCTGATGGTGTGGTGGAAGATGATAGCCACGTTGAGATCACAAACTTGTTATGATGAAATTATGATGTTGATTTTAAAACAGAACCACACTACACGTTAAGAATATATTACACTGTGTAGAAAATTTACTTCTGGCAGCAGTATACCTTATTAAAATGGTGATTTAATAAGCAGGCATCTACAATACATTGAATGTCGTAAAGGATGTAAAGTAGTAAAATTAATGATACATTATTGAATGTACTGTACTTACCAAAAAATGATTGAATTGAACACCCACCTATTGAAAATACCAATGTTTTTTAACTGAGAACACAGAACACATTTATGATAAGAAAGTGTGATGTGCTCAAACGTGGTAGTAAAGTGATGTCATCGTGTTCATATAATTATGACATTATCTGTCATATAAAGTTTGGTAGTGTAGACAGAACTTATAAAGCCATGTCCTGGAGGTATATCTATACAATACTTTTACAATTAATCTCTTTTTCTATTTTTCAATTGAGTAAATTAAAATTTTGACAAACCAATAATACTAACCCTAAAAATCTTATTTCTCATCCCCTGCTTATAAGTGTAACACATAATTTTATTTTATCAAAAAAATATACATAACATTTATGTAATTTATTTTAATATTTTTTGTTTTGGTGCCATTAACTATGAAATGTATAAACTGATACATAAAAACATGACAAAAATATACTATAAATGTTATATAAAATAAATGATGAATATTATTTTTATATTTGTGCAATTGAAGAAAATATAATGTTCTATTTCATCTTTCACCTCATGATGAAATATTTGTACCATTGCACTACAGTAATAAAACTGACAAATCATCATTACATGTTGAGTAGTCGATGGATAATATGATTTTGTTTTCAATTTAAATGATATAGAATTACAATAATAGGATTACTGGCATAAGGATTTATACAGAATTGTACACATATTTATTATAATATGAGATGTTTTCCTGAGCATCGATATTTCTTTTCGTACATAAGTTGGGGACCCTCATGACACGTCACAAAATAAACATGAATATTAATTAATCATATCCATAAGGTTTGACGTAAGAATTGGGCTAACTACAATTCACCAATGCAAACGCTTTCTGCCGTCTGTGTAGTCGAATGGATTAGACTATGGACTTTACATGTCGATGTATGGGGTTCGAATTCCATGAGCAACTTCTTTTTACTTTATAGTGAGAGAGATTATTTAGAGGGTAAGGTTTAGTTAGTTGTTGTTGTTTAGTTATATTTAGGAAGTAGTTCGGCTATCTTTCACATAAGGGGTCCCCAACTTATGTACGAAAAAAAAAATCGCTTCCGGCCAACCCTAAACTTTTAGTTAAGTGTATTCAAACTAAATTTTATTAAGATATCTAAATTTGTAATTGGTTGATTTGCTTAAATTATATAAAATATTTTATACTCCAAACATTAATTTGAGATATTTGGTCTGTCTTATCATTATGTATATTACTGTAAAATAATTATAATAAAAGTGTAACCTATTTAATGTGTTAGTATAGAGAGATACCGAAAGTTTGTGGCCATGTAATCATCTTGCAGTATGTCAGTCATTAAATAATAATGTGTTAATAATAATGGTGTTTATTGTTTTATTTGTGCAAGTTGATTTCTCAAAAAAATTATTTGTACCATTCCATGAATATAGACACTTATTATTATTTTGTAGCGTGTGTTTGTTACTTGGCAAAAAAGAATTTTGCCAAGTATAGTATTAACTTTGGCAGGCAGAGGCGCCGCAAATCGGCACAGATTCAAGACACTCCTCGACCATTATTCTGGTCAATCTTGATTTTAGAAAGGTCATTGTTGCAATGCCGGAATTGTTTGTATCAAAAACTATTTAAACCAATTATTAACCCCAGCAGGATTTTAACCATGTAAAGCTAATACCAAAAGCAAAAACAAACATGCTCCCAGTCAGTGGATATTATTTTGCCAAGTACTTCACTCAGTTTCTGAGTGCTTTCATTTATTTGTTTGTTTGCTAGCAGGATTACTCAAAAGTTAATTACGATATTTACCAAAATATACAGATAGATATGTGGTCAAGGACCATTCCATTACATTTTGGGACCATGGTCCCAATTCTGGACCAATTTTTAGTATACTTTTCAGACCTGCTAGTGTTAAAAGATAGGACAGAATTTTTCAAAAGCCGGCGAGCAGTCTTAAAGTAACAAGTAAACTGGAATTGCATTTTCTCGAGAACTACTTGTCCAAAAAACTTCATTTTTGTACAAGAGGCAAGAGTTATAATTTGTGATTGTAATTTTGAAACATAATTTGATTTAATGTGCACGTTTTTTTATGCAAGTAGTTTAAAAAACCTATTTCTTTTCAAATTCACTCGTTTGATTTTCGCGTTGCTGTTCTATTGTTAGTCAACTGAAGCTATTGTTAATTAAAATTAATTAAAAGGCTTGTTACATAACTATAATCAGGGTACCTTGCGATCTCTCCAGGTATGCTACAATAATGGTTTAAGAATGTTGCTACAAAGGCCTCGACATTGCAGTGCCAGCCTTATGTTTACGGAATGTAGAATTCCTTCTTTTTATGAATTGTTTAAAAAATCAATATATGGCCTGATGGGTAGACTAAATGCAAGCGAAAATGTTTTAGTCTCAACGATTATAAACAATGTCTTAGTTAAGTCGAAAATGCTCTCCAGGTGGAATGCCATCCAGGTGGAATGCCATCCTGAGATGAGTAGTAGTAATTAGTCTTGTTTATTTTATTTCATTTATATGTAATTTTTACTTTCTATGGACCAGAGATTCCGAAATAAAAGATTGAATGAATAAATAACCATTACACCAAACTAGCATACACATGCTTGTAGTGAAATTAGCCTAAATCACAAACAGCATTAAGACACACACAAATATATATTTTTTACCAGAGAAATCTTATGTAGGAGAATTTTACAGTAGGCGAAGGTATGCACTCTCGGAATGGCTTTCTAGTTTTTTGTTTTTTTTTAATTATATATTAAATATTATATTTTAATATTTGAATTTTACAATTTGTTTAAAATGCTGTACCCAAGCCTATTATTATCTCTTTGTTTATGTGAGACTCAATTGCATACAAGCCTTGAATTTTCTGATAAAAAATATGAAAATGTAAAATATATATAACGTATAAATAAAATATTATATTCGTTATTTTCATAATAATATATTGAATAACAATTCAACCAAGGCTATATCAAACGAACAAATACATCCATAAAAAATGGGTTACCATGCCTACTTTTTAATGGACTATATAATAATAATAAAAGAAGATTAGAGAGAGAGAGAGAGAGAGAGAGAAAGAAAGAGATTAGAGAACGACTATGACAATTGATGACGTTAAGAGGATTTATAACGGATTATTTCGACTGTGAATTATTCGTCAAACTTGCTAGTATAAAAGGTGGAAACGAAACGTTCTGTTGGTTTCACATCAGGTCTGAAAGGAACAAGATATCGAAGAGAGAAAGTAACAACCATCCACAGGTAGGAAGAATAAGCCATTTCAGTAATAGCAACTGACCCTTTTTTTTGACAGAGCTCTAGAATGTTGCTCAAAAAATAAGATTATTCTGGAGGACTATTAAGAGGGCTGCCCAAAGAGTCCAGGGCTGTAGACACGTGTCACGATGGGGTCGTTAAATGATTAAATGGCCGCAAATGGTACTCACGCACGTAATATTCATGATAAATGGAACCGCTAGTTCGCCGGAAATGTCACTCTATTGTGCGCTAGCAAACCGAGTATTGTGTAGCCTATATTATTCCGCCGGTAATAAGATTTAAGATTAGTAATAGTAACCCACTACTCTATAGTAACCCCCTCTAATAGTTACCCACCCTAAAAAACAATCAAAGAATAATAACCCAGGGTTACAATTAGAAGATTTACGTTTAAATGCTAAATAAAGTCAGAAGGTAAAACCACAAAATTTCCAAAATTTATTTTCATTTATCCACTATAAACACTGTATAAATATAAATAAATAATAATAAGATTTTTATAGCGCACATACCACTCCAGAGTGCTCAAGGCGCATTTAAAAATAAAAAAGAAATAAATCATACAAATTCCTGACAAATAAAATGCAATTTCTTTGGAGGGTCCCCATCCGTTGTCGTTCTGTCGCGGTCCCGAACCCCTACCTAGGTGACCAAACAAAGGAGCAGGATACACATTTGCCTTGCCACAGACGACCGGGTGCTCAGACAACAACCAAGACAGAGGCACCCCAAAGATAATGCTGGCCAGGAAGAGGTATACAAAACAATTCTAAGTCTAAACAACTTTAAGAAACCTCATGATTTCCATATGCCTTAATGAATAAATGTGTTTTTAATAATTTTTTAAAAGTATCAACAGTTTTGCAAAATCTTATAGAGCTCGGTAGAGCATTCCACAGACGAGGAGCAGTAACGGAGAATGCTCTGTCACCCCATGACTGATGTAGAAGCAGCGAGTCACTAGAGCGCAGATTACGTCCGGGAACATACAGCCTAAGCATGTCAGAAATATATTCAGGAGCCATGCCATTTATAGACTTAAAAACAAAGAGTAATATTTTAAAAACAATGCGGTACCTAACAGGGAGCCAAGGGTGTGTAGAAAGCGACGACCTCGAATTGGACGACCCCAACGACCCGGGCGACCTCGAATTGAACGACCTCGAATTGAACGACCCATAACACGAAACCGACGACCCCTATAGCCTAGCCTAGGCCTAAGTGTGGTATAACATCCCGAAGTCGAACATAGCCAAAGATCTTTAAACTATACCTTATTATATAATACTCGCAAGCAAGCAATTGATTGAAAAAATACAGAAATATCGCCATTTGATACTGATTGTGTCGACACGAACAAACGAAAAGATATGGAACGCCAAGAGTGCATCATTAAAAACTGCATTTGACATATTAAAAATAAATTAAAAAGAAATAAATATTATACAATACATGGTTAAACCATAGACGTATAATTACATCTAGTCTTCTTATAACGAACACTATAGGCCTACCAAGCAGCGTAACATGTCCATGGGGGGATATGACCGGTTGGGCCGCCGACAAGTTGAGCCGCCGGTAATTTCTATGAAACGGCCAGTGCGTCTTTTACGACATTTCGCGTAGTGATAGAGTGGTGTCCTAGTAGGCCCTACATAAGTTCATGGTCTTTAGGTTTATTGTGTCATGAAAATAAATAATAATTACATACTACAATTTTGTTGGTTTGAAACAGCAAAGGAAAGTAGTCATATTTAATAATCTAATTGTTTTTAATCTTTCAAGGTAAAAATGCAGTGCACTCCATAATATTTTTCTCGCGTGTATACCACGTAAAATCACGTTGTCTCTCAGGACTAATAGAGTATTGATATTCTTCGAATGAGGTTAAATAATTATTATTTTTTATTTACTATCTTTTAATATCATATTTTATTGAATTTTACAATGTTAATACACAAAATATTTTACTAAAGAACGGTGATTTTATGCAATTATTTTACTTCAACTGCCGCCTGAGGGGGCAACATGTTTACGTGATTTTTGGCTAAAAACGATCATTTTCGGTCATGTTTTAGGCCTTATATTTTGGAATCTACAAGTCAGATATTCATAATTATTACTCTTTAATTATAATATTTAATAATATATACTAAAAACCGTGATATATAAACTTTGGAATATACATCGTTATATCTAATAATTAATATAAATAGAACTTCTATTAAATAGAAACGAGCACCGGCGAAAGTAAGCATTTGGCGTTTCATAGAAAATAACGTTTTTCTGGCGGCGCCTCAACTTGTCGGCGGCTCAACTTGGCCTAATTCCTGCATGGGGAGGGCCATAAGAAAGCTTTACATTTCACAGTATGCATCGGTCAAACCATGGAGGTATAAAAATATGTTTATACCTCCATGGTCAAACCATGGAGCTGGTCAAACCTTACCCGCCGCTGTAAAAGGGGCCTGGTTTGTCATGTTTATGATATTTCGTGTGCTAATCGAGTCGAATGCAGTTTTAATGATGCACTCTTGGCGTTCCATATCTGTTCGTTTGTTCGTGTCGACACATTCAGTATCAAATGGCGATATTTCTGTATTTTTTCAATCAATTGCTTGCTTGCGAGTATTATATAAGGTATGGTTTAAAGATCTTTGGTTATGTTCGGCTTTGGGATGTTATACCATACTTAGGCCTAGGCTAGGCTAGGCTATTATAGGGGTCGTCGGTTTCGTGTTATGGGTCGTCCAATTCTAGGTCGTCCAATTCGAGGTCGCCCGGGTCGTTGGGGTCGTCCAATTCGAGGTCGTCGCTTTCTACACACCCAGGGAGCCAATGCAATATTTCCAAAGTATTTGATATGTGTCCATATCTTGGTAATTTTTTAACAACTCGTGCCGCTGTATTTTGAATCAGTTGGAGCCTGTGGAGTTGTTTTTGTGGTAGCCCGTATAGCAAAGAGTTTCCCATATCTAGTCGTGAAGTGACAAAAGCATGAACAAGTTGTTTAGCTGCTGTCTCATTTATAAACTTACGAATCCTTCGAATGTTTCGCAAGTGAAAAGACGACGCAGAAATAGCATTTCAACCCCAAGATTTCTAACCTGCCTAGCCGGGTCAATTTGGGTTTCACCAATGTGAATAAAGCTTGGTGGCAGTTTTTCCAACTGCTGTTTTGATCCAAAGAGAACAAATTCTGTTTTTTCATCATTTAATTTAAGAAAGTTGTTTTTCATCTAGACACGCAATTCATAGATACAATGTTGGAGCAATTCCAAAGAAATGTCACTGTGTTTCATAGTAGGTTTAAAAGAAATATAAATCTGAGTATCATCAGCATAAACATGATAGCACAGATCATATTTAGGCCTACTTATGATCAGTGGCGTATCCAGTAGGGGGGCCGGGGGGCCCGGGCCCCCCTGATTTCGTTTCCGTCGGCACATCATCGCGGCCGTCGGCAAACAAAGGTGCCGGGAAAAAAAAATAAACTATTTATTCTGACAATAATTGAACTGTAAACATAATTCTTTTGAGTGTTTGTTTATTTACATATCATATCATCATTGATCCCTTCAGATCAACTATTTTTTATTTTCATTACATCTAACGAAACACGTAAAAAATGTGTAGCACGTACGTACGGCCGTACGCGGTAGATTGTTTACTCAAAAGTCTTTGACCTTACCCTAAAACCTTGTTTTTGCATGCAGTTGAGCCTCTCATGACCTGGGATTTGTATGTCTTCCTACGCTAAGAGATTATATAGTTCCACATGCCATGTGCTTTTTTGTCTAAGATATATTTATTATAAGTGCCAAAAACCCGTTTTTTTTCTCGATATGAAGCCTTTATTATTCAAAATTTTTAAAGAAAAAGCACATATACCATAAAAAATATCCATATAGGCCCTATTTCATTTTTGGAACAGAATATTCCGTGAGGCTCAACTACAAAACCACCATTTTGTGATATGATGTCATCGTAAGCCAATCAAAGCTGAGCTTTCTCGCGATTGGCATTGCTCACGGTTGAATGATTTAGGATTCTAGCTGATTTGATTGGTGAATTAGGGAATCACCCGCAGCGGAATGTTTTCTCTCGCGCGTGTACCATGAATCTCTCTGATCGTTACTACACAAAGTTAGAGCAATGAATTTGTCCGAATTCCGTTAAGTAAACAACTTTATATATTTTATAAGCATTTAATAACATGTTTTATTGATATTTGCAATGGTGATATATAAAATAAATTACTAAAAAACGTAATTAAATGTAATTATTTTAACCAAAAATGGCGTAGTTAATAGAATTGTCGACTGAGGCCGCAAATTGTTTTACTTCTTTCGTGGCTAAAAACGATCATTTTCGGCGATGTTTTAGACCCTATATTTCGAAAACTACAAATCATATTTTCCTAATTCTTTCTTTATTGTAATATGAATACAACATACTAACAGATAATGTTGGTTTGGTTTTAATTTTGCATCGTTATCCCATATAAGACAATATGACTATGTAATCCTAGAAAATATATTGATCAGAGACGTCGTGTATGTACAGCAGATAATGACACCAATTTTGTCGGCAAATTGGCAATTCCCGCCCCCCCCCCCCCCCCCCAACTTCAAAATCCTGGATACGCCACTGATATCCCGTATCGGGTGTAAATAAATAGTAAACCATTGCGGCCCAAGAACAGATCCTTGTGGTACCGAAAAGTTTAGAAAAGAAGCTTTTGAAATAGCATCACCAATACATACGTGTTGAGGTCGTTTTTCCAAATATGACCGACACCAATCAAGTGCATTTCCTTCAATACCAATATAAGTACTGAGTCTATTTAGCAACACAGAATGATCAACCGTATCAAATGCTGCACTTAAATCTAATAATACTAGAGCAGTTAGCTTTCCATCATCCATCCCACGTAGGATGTCATTATTTACACGAAGTAATGCCGTTTCAGTACTGTGATGCGCTTTGTAGGCAGATTGATACGGATCAAGTAGGCCATGTTTTTGTACATGCGACAAAATCCGTTTAGAAACAACCTTCTCAATTATTTTTCCTAAAAAACTAAGATTCGAGATAGGTCTGTAGTTTTTCAGAATCTCGGGATCTAGACCTGTTTTTTTCAATGTGGGTCGAACATGGGTGACTTTTAGAGACTCTGGGAAAGAACCACTTTCAAGAGACTTATTAACAATATGTGTGATTAATGGAATAAATGCAGAAGTACATTTCTTAATCAGTGAAGTTGGTACCGGGTCAAGTGCACACGATTTAGAGGGAGAATTTTTGACAATTTTTAAAATTTCCTCATCACTTGCAGGTTCGGACTGAGAAAACCGTATAGACCTAGTTAAACCATAAGATATATTACATTTATCAGAAGCAGTTATAACTTCGCCAGTATTTTCATTTTCTAGTGAATCACGAATTGATTTAATTTTATTTACAAAAAACACAGAAAATCTTTCAGCAAGAGCTTCATCGGAGACAGACGAAGGAAGGACCGATGACTTGGAGTGATGTAAAAGTTTATTTACTATATTGAAAAGTTTCTTTTGATCACCTGTGCAGTCACTAACCAGACTAGAGTAATACCGCGTCTTGGCCTTTTCAATCAGTCCATTTACAACGCATCTTTGAACACAGTATTCCTGTCTATTCTTAGGAAGCAACAGTGTTGCTTAAATCACACTCCAAAATAAAACAAAGACAATTTGCAGAAAGAAGCAAACTTTGCTCTGCTACCGGTATAACATGGTTCAAAGTTGGGAACGTCCATAATTTACTACGGAAATTCGTAGAGCGTTTCTTCTTTGATTGAATAATTTTGTTTGTTTTATACAGCAAGTTCATTTTGGATTTTCAGTAAATTTAAAACTAAGACCGTCGACAAAGTAGCCTTACCAATGGTTTATCAGGGCGGTCGCAGAACTATTTTAAGAGGGTTTGTTGAGCCGTGAAATGTGCAAAAAGTCACATTTGTGCAAACAATTACATTTGTGCAAACATTTTACCTTCAAATGAGCAAATCTGTAAAAATTTATAAACCGCAAATGTGCAAAAATCACGCTTTTAAATGTAAAAACGATCAGTTTTTACGTTAAATGTGCAAAAGGTATTTTACAAATGTGCAAATCATTTCTTCAGTCAAATTCCTAAGTACATTTTATATTTTTGAGGTCTTTGAAAGTAGAAATAACAATAGGAAAAAGAGTCTAATAAATCTAAAATGTTCAATATCATAATTAATAACTAATTATACTGTTGTATTTTATTATGATCAAAGGCTTTAACCCGTCTCAGCCAAACTCAAGTCGACCCCAAGTCAACTCTCCCTCAAATCAATTCGACCGCAGGTCAACTTGGCCTCACGTCAACTAGGTTACGTTAAAGTATGAAACGTTACTATTATTCATCTCTGTAACATTCGTACTTCGTCTCTATTATTTTCCTCTGATTTCGGTTGAAGAAAATAATTTATTTATTAATTAACATTTGTTTGTTATATCAGTCCTATTTATTTGCACTTTTTGCGTTCCATATTTTAATTAGTTTTTGGCTGAGTTGACGTGGGGCCGAGTTGAGTTTGGCTGAGACGGGTTAAAGCCTTTGATCATAATAAAATACAACAGTATAATTAGTTATTAATATAAAAAAATAACATTATGTCAAAATGCTTGGTAAATTGTAGATTATGGTAATTAATGAAATGTGTTGTGATACAATTATTTTGTAAATGCATGTGGCGGAGCGTTTATTCCACATGATGTTCTATTGGAGGGAATGGAGGCTTTTATTCAAAGCGGGTGTTAATTCGAATAAATACTCGAGCTCAACAGTTAAGAATGCTAGAAGTAACTTACTATAGTTACCCGAATAAAAGGTCCGGGCATTTAGTTATTCAGGGAAGGCGTTTATTTTGTTTGGGTGTAATAATGGTAACATGTATAATCAAATAAATACACCCCAGATAAAAAAAAAAAAATTAATATAATAAGAATAATAACTGGATTAAACCTCATTCTATCCTGTTGCAAGTACAATCATGTAATAAAAGGTATCACAGACAACTATAATAGACCAATTCATTGTCATGATTCCGTAACACTGTTGCATAATATTTTTGAATGTTACCGACAAAACTTATAATATAAGTTTTGTCGGTGTATATTATACAAGTCTGTTCCCAGTGTAGATAATAAAACAATATATGTTTCTGGAGATTTATTATCAATACCACTAGAAACTTTGACATGTTTTAGGTACTGAATTCATTGATAATAAAAGCATCAGAAGTTATCATGATAAAATCATACTACAACACTGTACACAAGGGTGTTTTCAGGAAAGCTGGACATATTGTACAATAGTAATGAAGCTATGTATTGGCATTTAAAAATATGCAAAAGATTGTTGTCAAATTGTAGTCACAAACAAACAGATGATAGAATGAAGATCCATTATGAGTGCAATTGTGTCAGGATAATGATGTGTCATTGTTTTATATCATTATACTGGCACCTGGAAGAGAAGATCCATTTAATGTTATCTATGACAGTGTCACTTTTATTCTAAAAGACAGAAACATTTCGTTAAAAAGCATAAAGAAAACAACGAATCATGTAAAGTACCTTTTATCAGTTGAGAAACGAATTATAATTATTAAAATTAGAGTATTTATTCGAATTAACACCCGCTTTGAATAAAAGCCTCTCTCAAATAAACGCCACCATTCCCTCTAATAGAACACCATTACATGTGGAATACGCCCGCCACATGCATTTACACAATGATTGTATCACAACACATTACATTAACTACCATAATCTACAATTTACCAAGCATTTTTTTCACTTTTTGATATTAATTGTGCTGTATTTTTTTTTACATCTAGGTGGTATTTATTTGATTATACATATTACCATATTATACCACAAATAAAGATGCCTCCCCTGCCCCTAAAAACCCCTTTGAACAATAAATGCCCGGGGAGTTTAATCGGATACACATGGCAAGTTACTTCTAGCATTCTGAAAAGAACTGTTGAGCTTGACGTTTCTATCAATGTTCTTGGGGTCAGCAATAACTAGTACTTGAAATTGAAACAATTTAAAGTATCAGTTATTGCATAACATTACTGTCTAAGGATAAGTTATGTAGAGATATGTTTTTTGTTTGAAACATTAGTAATAGTATTTCTGTTCATCTTTTAACCACATTTTCTATTAAAATGAATGTAAATATGTATATTTCGAACAATTTGATACCAAATTTAAGTTTCTAAGACCAGTACTTACAGAGATATGAAGATGCCATGATATGTGGGTCAAAGGTCAGAAATGGCATTTCTGATAATTTTTGACTAAAATGTCCCATTAGATTGAATATGAAAGCATGCCTTTTGAACATTTTGAGACTAAAATTGACTTGCTGCGACGAGTGGTTGCCGAGATACAAGTATCTATTTTTATTTGTTCATATAACCTCTGACCTTGACCCTTTGACCTTTTGTAACATTTTTAAAAATGTGCTACAAATAATAAATATTTATTTCAAACAATTTAAGACCAAATTTAAGTGTCTACGATCAGTAGTTACGGAGATACATACATGCCCTGAGGTGTGGGTCAAAGGTCAGAAATGGCATTTCCGGTCATTTTTGACTAAAATGTCCCATTAGACTGAATATAAATGTATACCTTCTGATCAATTTGAGACCAAAATTACTTCGCTGTGACCACTAGTTGTTGAGATTTAAGGACATATTGGTGTTTGGTCTTATGACCTTTCACCCTGACCTTTTGACCTTTCGCCACATTTTCAAAATGTGTAACCAAGCCAAAAATGATTGTTTGACCACCCTAAACCAATTTCTGGAGTCAAATTCTCTGGACCTCAAAGTGCATACGAAAGTTGATCTAGCTACTAGAGTAATAATAAAAGACTTCGTGATTTGTTTAAACAAATAATATTAACACTGTTATTATATGAAATATAACTACTGCTTTTTAGTTCACGATGGCTGATTGGTCGAAAGAAAAGATACAGAAGTTCGTATCAAATTTGAAAGATTTACATACGCATGAAAAACTAGGACAATTCTATGATGATTTTGCTCCACAGTACGATAAAGTGAGTTAATGTCAGTTGTACTTTTTACTTAAATGGTAAATTAAAGGTACATTGAAAAGAGAAATAATAAACATACACTCTAAAATTGTATACAATTATGTAGAGGTGTTATCTACTACTACTTTCAGGTACTGTAGGTCCAAAATCTTTATAAATTATTTTATGAGTTGTCAAAACCAAATCTGTACACAATTGTATACAATTATGTAGATGTGTTGTCTACTACTTTCAGGTAGGTCTAAAATCTTTATAAATCATTTTATGAGTTGTCAAAACCAAACTGTACTAAACAATGTTGATGTTTTTAAATGAAATCAAAGTAAAATATATCTTAATTAGGCAGTGAAATCTTTTGGATACGTCGGTCCTTCTATTGCTGTAAAGTTACTTAACAAATATGTTAAGTCAAAAGATGCGTGGATATTAGATGTCGCAGCAGGAACGGGCCTTGTAGGCGAATATGTAAGTACTATTTTATTGACCAAATCATTAACATAGCAACAGCAAGTTAATTTCAGATTATACTTACAGATAAACAGTTATAATATCTGATTTGATAAGAAGAAAATTGTTCTATTCCAACAATTCATTGACCCATCATCTAAAGTCCAAGCAATTCAATTTAAATTTTTTTCGCATTTCATTCTTTAAATTTCATTTTCAAACCCCCTCAACCCCCCCCCCCCCCCCCAACAAAATAACAATTTGAAACAAAAAGCAAAACTTACACAATTATTTCTATCTCAATACAAACTTATAATCTCAAATAAACACGGTTAAATTAACTTCTGATTGTGTCCTTTATAATTTCAGCTGGTTGATTCTGGTTATACCAACATCGATGCAGTTGATGGCAGTGTAGCAAGTACAGAAGTAGCTCGTAAAAAGAACATATACAAACATCTATATGTTCAATGGCTTGGTGGTGACAACAAATTGAATACCAACAATGGTAAATAATATAATAATATGTTAATCTCTGAATTGGTGCAAATACAATTTTAAAAAGGAGTATTTAACGAGAAAATTAGATTGAATTACCTTGTGGTGTGTTGAATGTTTAAAAAAACAATTCGGTGTATTACAGAGTGTAACGAACATTTCATTTGATTCCGTTTGAGATTTATTTGTTTAGTCATTCAAAATGAAAAATTAAGGTGATTTTTCATAAGAACGCCAAAAGACGTTCTTATTAATTATTATTATTAATTTAGCGGATAGGCGTAAGTTATTTGATTTAATTTTTCTTTTTAAGGCTATGAAATCAATTTTTCATGGTAATTTTGAAGTGTACTTTCCTATTTCTGTTCCACAATATCAATTGCGTAATCCTGCTATATTTTCTATATCAAGAGGGAGGGTAAATATTACTAAAAATGTTATACCACTCACTATGTAAAATTGATGGATCTGTTGATATTTTTTTTTATTCACTTGCTTGTTTCCGTCACAAGGTTTTGTCTAATGTCAGTAATATTTAAATGTTGTCTTGTTATCTGTTGATTTTTGCTTGTATATAATATATTATATTTTACGACTTTCAACCCTGTTAATGGTGATGTTTGGTCACTGTAGGGTGATGATGTTAAAACTATCTTTATAGTCTATATCAACGTATTCTTTGATTGCCCGTAATCTTTCTTTCGATTTTTCTTGTTTGGTTCCATTTACCTCATCTAATCTAACTTTTTTTTTCTTGTTGAATTTTATTTCCTGACCTACCTGTATATACTTTACAGAGGGCTATGATGCATTAGTATGTGTCGGTGGGTTTGCACTCAACCAATTAAAATCGGATGTTTTCCCGGAATTTATTAGAGTTGTAAAACCAGGTATGTAATTACCGTTAACTATAATTACATAATTCTGGAAAACATTTTACACTAACTACATGAACATTAATTTGGATATAGATACAATTTTGATCTTGTTTATTTTTGTAATAAATAGGGGGTTTCATTGTTATCAATATCCGAACAAATTGGTTGGATCGTGAGGCAAGCTACTCGGACGGAAAGTTTGAACGGGACATGGCGCAAATGGAAACAAATAGAAAATGGAAACTAATTGAGAAATATCTTGATATTCAACAAGAAGAAAGCGTCAATCAGGATTCAGTAACATTTATTCATCAAGTTTGCTAAGAATGTGTTTGGTGTTTGATGTCTAGGGTAATTTTTGTATTAATATTTGAACTTTTTAATCTTTCTCGTTGGTTCTATTGTTGTAAATTTGTATTTTATTGTTGGATGATTATGTTTTGTTTTGGAGACCCACTTGATAGTTTGGTTTAGTTCACTTTTGGGAATCCTGTCTGTCTATATTGTTTTCTTTTATATCTGAGAAAAAATAAATAAAATGAAATGAAATGTTTTTATTTTAAAAAGAGCTTTGTGTAAAATGAATTTCCATACCATAGACCAACAATAATTATAGTTCATGAAATACTGAAATATTTAATTTGTTATGGCCATTTATATACTAATTATGTGCATTGTAATTTAAATAACGATATAATAATAGACCAGCATGACACATTTAATGTGTTATTTTAATTTTATTTACACGAATGTAGTAGTACAGTGTTTCAAACATGTTCATTTTAACAGAAAATGGGATTAAAACTCTTATTTAAATGGGAAATACGGTACCTATCTTAGTATTTTTTAAACTAGATAGTCAATTCATGTAAATGTGTGGTATTTAGTTCACATTCAAATGTTAATTGAATTAAAGTTAAAGGTGATTAGATAATTTATAATTACATGTTGCCGTGTGATTCTAAGGTTGCAGGTCAACTCAGCCCTAAACCGTCTCGGCCAAAGTCAAGTCGGCCCCTAGTTAAGTCGGTCCCAAGTCGTGTCGGCCCCACGTCAAGTCGGCCACACGTCAACTCGGCCTCAAAAGTCAACTCGGCCTCACGTCAACTCGCCCAAAAACTAACTGGTCAACTCGGACCCAATCGATCGAATTCGATTCTAATTAACTAATTAATGTGAAACGGTTAAATTATTATGACGTATAGTTATTTTAACAGACTACTATTTGTATAGAGGATATTGAACATTCACCCTCTTGTTGAAGAATTATCTTTTTACATTCATTAAATTTATCATATATTATATTTGCGTTGGTTTCTAATTTATGTAAACCTTAAAAATATAAACTTGTTCAATCTATTTTCAAAGTATTTTAAGAAATTTATGCTGCTGCAAATCAATGCCCGTTTTAGAATCCTATAATACAATTAGTGATTATGCTAATTAATTTGCATACGACACATGATAGATAGCTTTACGCTATTAGATCAGTCGGTGGTCACCATTACAAGCAATACTTGTGTACACAACGTGCTTTTATGAATTGTATTCTTTCAGGAAATTCCACGGATAATTTTATTGAAAATATTATAATGTTCTGTAAAACCCCTTGGCCATTAGAATGTATATAATTATCAAAAAATATAATATTCGTCATATATTACATTAATTACATGTTTTTGTAAATAAAAAGTAAAACAATATTCTGAACTGAAGCCGATGTTATATAGGAGGGTTTTTTTTTAATAAACAAGAATATTTTACACAAACCAGATTAAAAACATCCCCCTAATGACTCCATTGCTTTTGTAAATCTCAAAATAGTTAATAAATCTTTTATGCCTAGATCCTGTCTGAGGGCAGAATAGAAAAACTCCGGTGCGGTTTGAGAAACTGCATACAGTTGACCCAACATTTCTCCGTCGTAACGTGACAATTTCTTCTTTAGCTGTGCAAGTCCACAGTCTTTCAACCATTTCTGGACATCCTTTTTCGACCACTTCAGAGCCTTTTCCGGGACAAAACTTTTTCGATTTGTATCTGTTGTAAGCGGGACAGTTTCTTCATGTGATTGGTATGGAGGCGGTTCATTGTCTGCTGCCACCAACGCTAAACAATGAGCACCTTCGGGCTCTGCTGGTAATTCTAATACAGTACATTAAAATAAAATAAAAATAAATCAAAATATGTACAAAAACTAGACGTAGTTTAATTAAGTATTTACAAGTTTTATATTTGTTGCCTGCTCTAAAATGTTGATTTGAAATATTATTTTAATAGCAAAAATAATAGAAATCCGACTAGTTTAGGTTCTGTATACTGTGTTTCGACATAATAATAGTAAAAAGATAAATGTTTTGGCATATATGGCGTTTCATATGTATATTAATTTTTTTTTTTCGGGAAACGCCGACTGATGGATAACTACAGGGAACCTCCATCAAATAAAAAGACGATATGTTTACCATGTGAACTATGGTCGTCTGTAAAGTCTTCCGCGTCTTGGTCGCCGCGCGCGTCCTCTTCTTCAGACTCTTCCCTTTGAACACTTCTTTGAGCAACATTTGACATTCTGGGAGAAACACTTTCAATTATGTGCATCACGTCGGGGAGAAAAGAAGACAGATGTCCTTCGTCTAGATACAGATACATCGGTTCGTTTGTTTCGATTTCTGACAACCAGCCGTCCGGCTCATAGTTTGCTTCCATGATCAATGGGATGATCGGTTTGTTTAATCTCTTGGCGTAACTTAACTCTGTATTAATAATTGAACAAATAATACTGTTTATATACGTCATGATACATTAATATAAAATATTACGAGGAAATCTACTGATGGAACACAATAATTGTTGATCGTTTGCTAATATTCAATGACTTTAAATAATATTGCATACTTGTAAATAGTAAGTCAATTGGCGCAGAAGTTCGCATAGTGAGGTGTGTTTATAAAAACGAAAACATGTATAAATAATAACATTAAAAATATACTAATATTGTGTGTAAAGTGATACATTATGAGATAGAATGAAAATAATTAAAATTATATAGGAGTGGGGAAAAGGAGAAATATATATCTGCCACTGTAAATACTTCACGCGATCTGAAAGCCATTAGGTCATTTTAAGAACGAAGCATTATAATATACTGGTGAATGGTTGAGGAATTATTTCCTTACGTCCACAGTTAAATTAGTGTTTACATAATGTACAATACAGTGTTTACCTGTTCTGCATCCCAGGCTATTTCTGTAGCTCGAAGACATACCGACGATTACCACTGCCGCATTCTCAACAGCCTGTGACATTGATGTTATGAGATCACCTCCTAATAACATTTAAATAAAGGAAATAATAGTATAGAAAAAAACGAAGTGTAAAATAAATGCTACGGGATCGACGTTTCAAACGCATTCTAAATCATACATACAGTCAGTTATTACTAATTGCATGGCAAATAACATAACAATGGCAAGTTTATGGATGCGAAAAAGGAACCGTATTGTGTGACGATATAGAGGGTGAACACTACATATTGTATATGGCTCTAAATGTATGCTCAGAGTCGGATTCAATAAATCGTTGAAATGTGTTAATTTATAATAGATGTTCGTACTTCCAATGGCGAATTAAAACAAAACCCTTTCTGGATTCAGATCAGACATAAAACATTTGTCGGAATCACAGCCTCTGAACAAACAATGTCATAGAACAGTGTTATAGTTATCGTTTTAATAGTTACGTTGCCTTTATATATTAATTTTGTATTATGTATGTGATTAAATGAAATAAAAAAAAAACAAAAAAAAAAACAGTGTTATAGTATAATTTATTCAGTTGTTTCTACTTAGTGATTGTTAATATAATATATTTTCACTAACCTGTTTTATCTTCTTCCATCCATACATTGAATCCATGTAACTGTATCCTTTCTTTTAATAAGCTCAATGCCATTTTTGAAGAGTCTTCGTAGCTTATCATAACATGTTCAACGATTTTTCTACTAGGTCTGTTACCACCTGTAGCCCCGCCTTCACCGTCACCTTCTAAGTCTTCTCCTTTGAAAACCTCCCAAAGAACACCGGTGCAGGCCTGCTTTATTTTGACATCTTGATTCGTGCTTGCATTTTCTTGTAGTGCTGAAAAAATACAAAGATATATAATTATTTTTTAGTGATCCATAGAGGTAATCCTAATTACGTAACGTGGTCAATAACGGAGAGGATCAAAGATTATAATTTTAAATAGTATAGTTCTAAAGTTAAAATATAAATAACAAATAATACAATGATACAATGCCAATAATTTTATGAAAACTGTTTTGCAACAGCATTATAATTTACATCCTGGGGTGTGCCAAGTAGGTTAATAAGATTGATTTAACAGCGTGGCAATCTTATAACAGGCAAAATGATAACACATTGAGGCGTCGTATCGTCGTTTCAAGAAACAATTGTTTATAAATGAATAATATAGAAATTTTGCATCAATAATGTACATTTTGTTTTGAAATTCCACGAATTAATCAAATTTTGTTTTTATTTTACAATGGCAAAAGGGCGTATACAGGATGTTCCTAAATAGTGAATCTCCAGTGTTTTACCCTAAAGAAATACAAGAAATACAAGCACACAAGAAATAAAGATGTCATTAAAGTGAGCCACTGTTCTTGCGCAACGAGAAGGCTAAATCAATTCACTTTTAAAATTGCTATTTTATTTCTCTGAGGGATAAGAAACTCCCGTCTAAGTCGGAATATGCCAAGGATAGTTCCAAACTGACATTATTTATATTAGTGTTTCCTTATTGAGTCAATGGAGTCACACATTAATAAATAATGAATTCACACTAAAGGTTATTGTGAGTAAAGCTAAATGTGATTAAATGTATTTCATTACCTGAGAAATGATGAGTGAATGAAATTAGTACGGTATTTCATTTTGAAACGGTCAATATTAAATATAATAATTATATAGAATATATTGTACTTAACTATGATTGATAACAACGTAAACAATGATAATAAATACTAGGCCTTAATTAACTCATAATGACACACGATAGGGAACTGTGGCAAAATAACGACCGCCTGAACCTAGAAACTATCACAATACTGTGTCGTGGTCGTGGAGCGAGGAAACACATCTCCAAAAAATCCTCGCATACGCACAATGAATTAACATGACGTGGGTTGTCGATCGACGGACATGTCGACATGTAGAGTGTTACATTTACCTAAACGATGTTCTATTTTTGCTATCAAACGAAACTTCCACTTCTAAAACTAATCGTATCATTCATGATTATTACAATGTATATAGATAAATTGAAATACTTTACCTTCAACCATTCCTTCAATGTTAAGTATAGCTTCCCTGTTTTCATCAACGAATGCCATGTTCCACATGCATTCAATAGCAACTACTTGTTCTGTCGTACTATACGAATTCTCCAACATCTTTCGGAATGATGATAGAACTCCTCTATTCGTAAGTCTTGTCTTATTTGAGTCTTTCGACAACACATGACGGAGTGCATTTATTGTTTCTCCTGCAGTGAAACCATACCGTTTCCTAACATGGTCGGGGTTTTTAAGAGCATCTTCAAGCATGCGCACTAGAAATTCAAGGCATTGGTCGTGAATTTCTTCTTCGTCGTCTTCTTCAATTATGTATGCCAGTACCAAGTAACACGTGGCTTTGACTATGAGATAAGTTGAGGAGGTGAAGCAATTGACAAGCTCAACTATGGAGTCATCTCGAAGAAGTTGTCTATTCTCAACTTGCATACGCATACAGTTGTGTAATATTCCAAGAGTTCCTTTAACAGCATGTCGACGACTTCTGTCTGTCAATTTTGGCACTTGTAATTTTGGATCTTCAAGATCTGTAAGCAATAGTGATAAGGCGCCACACTCTCCAAGCCGTTTACACATCAATGGAGATGCATCGGAGAAATTCATAAAACCAGATTTCATTTTTTTTAAATTCAGCAAAGCATCACGACCATATTCCTCGTCATAGAGATCGTCTGTGTGTAAAGATTGCCACATACGTGAAAATAACTCTGCGTAGCCCATATCTGCTAGGAAATCACCCAGCACTCGGCGTTCTTCATC
Source organism: Antedon mediterranea (assembly GCF_964355755.1). Lineage (NCBI taxonomy): Eukaryota > Metazoa > Echinodermata > Crinoidea > Comatulida > Antedonidae > Antedon > Antedon mediterranea. The sequence goes on from NC_092675.1 coordinate 24,967,717, forward strand.
TGGCTTATGTCTGGTCGATGTACCGTGAATTGCCTGCAAGGCCTCAAACGCAAATATAGTTGTAAAATCAGATGTGTCTTTAAGAATATCCAGGTTCTTTGCTAGCAACGCCTTAGACTCACCAAGAAGGTCTTCTGCAGGAAATATTCCAACGTATTCATCTTCGTCGCGTACTCTACCAATTGTACTCCGGGCACCAAGGGCTGTCAGTGACTCATACAGGTTGAGAGTGGGCAAGTCTAGAGTGTTTGGCTTATTATTGTTGGCAAATGGCGCTCTGTCTTCTGGCTCAATGTTCTGTACTTTGGAGCATTTTCCACCCATGATTTCAGAAATTTGTCTGAGAAAAAACCACATACAAATATAATTCAGTGATGAACATTCGGATGTTGCCTCTGGCTGTTCACAGACAGACAGACAAACAAACATACTTATTGAAAACCTGACCTGCTGGTGAGTGAATGGTAGTCACCACCTCGAGTAGGTATAACCCAGCAATAAGAATTCAATTTAAAATAAGACTAAATTAAAGTAATTTTATTTAAATCAAGGTTATCCATTTAGGCCTATATTAATGAAAATTGTAAAAGTATTTAACTTTCAATGAATTAAAATGTATTAAGACATTTCAAAGTAATTTTATTTAAATAATTAATATTCAAGGTTGCTGTAAATATTAATACGTAATTAATGAAAATAACCTCGAATCAGAGGCAGTTGAATAGGATTGCAAAGAGGTGCATTCTCTTGTCGTCGGGATATGAGTCAAGATGGCCGGATGCTATTTTATACGATGTCAAATATCTGACTTTGGCCATGTATTGTTAAAATATACGGGAAAAAAATATCTGTCCAAGTCTATCAATCTTAATTAATATTTTAAGCATATTGAATCACTTTACCAATAAATCAATAATTCCTGGATGGTTAATCCTTGATATTTTGAAGAAAAACTCATTTACAATTGCGATAATGTCTTTGAGGGGCACACTTCCTTTAGGTTTTATATCACAAATTTGAAATATGAATGAAATGTGTATAAAATCCTACTCCAAGATCAAACAATAATCAGTACAGCATTTATACGTTTTAATAATTTGATGTGATGTGTATACTGTTGTTACATTTTCCTTTTAAAGATGTATTGTCCCCTGAATAAAATAATTCTTAACATTTATTGTTGTTGAATATGCCATTTTAATGTCACCTAATAGTTATCCACTTTGACCAAAAAATGGATCGAAAAAAATGTAATTTAAAGCAAAAAATAGTAAAATTGTCTGCCAGCTAATGGATTTTTGGTCGAATTTATTTTTTTATTTTATAAGTGAAAACATTTTTTGTCCCGCTTTTTTTCTACGAAAGTGATTAACTTTATTAAACTAAAAAATTATCTATTCAAAGTCTGATCTTTTTAGTCTTTATTTTTCATGTTTTTGGGGGACAATACATCTTTAAGTGTTTTGTTATTGTTGTCTTGTTCTGCCCTGAATATGCTTGGTCCTCCAAGCTGTGACCTGGGATGTTTGTAACATTCTTATGAAGTATTTTATTTAAAATATAGAATGATTTGAGAGGTTTTGTAATGTATTATAATGTAATATGATGTAATATTATATAATACAATATAACATAATAAATATAATAATATTACAGTATAATAATATAATAAATATAATGTGCTATTCATTCCCAGGTCCTTTTTAATGACTAACACTACAGCAAATTCGTAAAACCTTTAATGTTAACCTGACGTCTGCTTATTAGAAGACCTAGATAAGCAAAAACGTATTCCTGCACGATCCAACAAAGAAATGACTAATATTGCAGGCTGAAACGCAGCAGATTTAATCTTCCTCAAAATACAGCCATTCTGGGCACTTATCCATCACAAACATCGATAAATACTGCTAATAATGCTACTTGGCAAAAGTAAAGTAAAATTTGTCTGCTAGCAACAAACTTTCTCAATTTCTTTTAATAATAAACGATGGCTTGTATCCATATAAGAAATAAATATTTGAAAGTTAGATCAACATTTTGTTTCTATTAATAAGGGAAGAATGATCAAAATATCGTTCATATTATGTGTTTCGGTATATGAAACACATGATATAGTTTATCCTACTAACAAACTACCATATTAGACTATATTTTCCTACATAGAACAAAATAAAGCTAAAAAGTTTTCACTCTAGATGGGATAACCATTTATGCTGCCTTTGATGAAAATATTTTCACGCGTCCAATCAAAATGACGTCATGGTAGTAATATATTAATATATTAATTAATATAATAATATTGTAATATATTGTGACGACACAAATATGTTATTGTTCTTATTGATCATCACGTCATTTGATTTATATAAAAAAGGACAGTATGGTTATCCCATAGTTCTAGAATAAAAACTTGTTTAGCTTTATTTTGTTCTATGTAGGAAAATATATTCTCAAAAAATTTCATCTGGTTTCAAATGGATATTTAATAAATAAATGTTAACTTTTTAGTTAAACCAGTTGACAAGTACTTACTTGAAACGTAGCAAGTAAGTACTTATCAACTGGTTTAACTAAAAAGTTAACATTTATTTATTAAATAGAAAAATATAGTATAGGCCTAATATTTGATATGGTAATTTTGTTTTATAAGAAAAATGTATGTATTATCTATTTATCGTCGATCGTCCTAGTGTATAGCAGCTAATTAGCATTTATGCAAATTATTCTAAATTTCTTCTCTGTCGTCAGTTCGTCACATAGATTTCTTAATGAAACGTGGCCTTGATGAGAACAAAAATCAAAGTGCAAAAGATCGGAAGTTAGTAATTAGAAATAATTTTAAATTACCTTACAAGAATGATTTACAGTATTTACAATGAAAAAAATAACCTTCAACTTTAAATTGTAAGATTTAAATCTGGCGTTTAATGTCATTGTTATTATTTGAAAACATTTTGTTGATCAAACAGACCTCCTCTGCCAATTTAATGTATCTTAGTATCAGTCGAAAAGAAATAAATTTGGGACGGAAACTATTTTATTGGCGTTTATTTTTCAATTTATGAAACGTTAAATGTAATTTGGAAGCAATTAAAGGCTTAGGTCAATCATAACATTTGTTGTGTTTTTTATAGCGATAAATCGAACTTTCAAGGAAAGTTAAAACATCTATCAACATCAGTTTTGGATTTTACTGCACACATTTTCCACAATATAAGCGACTACTATCGCAATGTAACTTTTGTCTTCCGCTTTTTTGTTCTGTTATTAGTCAGGTAACTGGTGTTTGTGATGTTTTATAATGTTTATGATTGTTGTACAGCCTCTGATCTATCTTTTTTTTTCGAATGGCGCTATATAATTATAAATAATTACATCATTATTATTATTAGAGAAGATATATATCTTCCATGGTTATATATACCGTATTTTCCGTGTTTTACTTGTTCTTACATCCGTTGGTAGGCCAGGGTTGGTTGGCAAGGCTACGTATTGGTAGTATCATTTTAGGCCTAATCCTAAAACCTTTCAAGATGCACTGACTTATGAATATTATTTGAAATGATTTTCATGGCAACTGTTTGCCTTCTCCCACGGGATTCAATTTATGTATCATGCGAATTAAACACTCATTACAGTAACATCCAATACAGGTCATCTAGGGTATATTGCCTTAATCACGACTTATCAACTTGACAATGACAGAGATTTTAAATAACTCAATGTAGGCCATTTTCGTGTGATTTTTTTCTTCCAAATAATTTACTATCGAAGCAAAGTGTAGGCCTATATGCCTAATAAAGAAGTATTATTTATGAAATGGTTCTTCGTTTGAAAAAGAACCCCTTCTAAACATCACACTGTGATCATAATTTATTAGTTCTTGCAGGTAGAATCCTAAACAGTCCCCTAGAAGTCTTCCACTGTAAAGGGATTGGCCTGGTGTTAACACATTTTTGCCTGTTTTTAGGCCTGTTTTTCCGTTGAATTTCTACTCTAAAGAAACGTATTCTGTGTGCCTTCATATTATACTCCATCATCTTAGGCCTATGGTGCAATCCCCAATAACTGTCCAAATGTAAACTTCCCGTGAATACGGATTTATTTATCAAAAAGATCCAAAATATTCTCTTTTGAAGCTGCATATTGTAACACGTGATCAGCTTCACGTGTCAAGTTATTCAATTCCAAACTGGAAAATACTGAGCAGTTTCTTGATTCAAATTGAGATCAAAATCAAAAAGAATATCTATTATAGTGATAAGGTTTTAATTAAGGTTACTTATTATAGACTTTTATGTGTATTTCCATCTGATACAATTTTAAATTATCTTTTTTAACGATTGAACAGATGTCCCAGTAGAATATTTTCTAAAGAGTTTTGTTTTCACTTCAACAATTGGCGATGGTACCGTAAAGATAAACAGTAATACATATTGTTAAATGTGCCTTATATGCCAACGCTATGTAGGCCTACTAGTTCGTTATTTTATAATGACATTACATGATATACTGAATATGTACGATAAAATTAAAATTCTGATTCTTATCTCTGTACTCACCACATGGCAAATTATGTATTATAGTCACATAGTAGGCTAGCTATCACATGTGTCTGTATTACAGTATGTTGTGGTTGTAGCATAATGCTATTATAGCCAATTCCCTAATGTTGGTTATTGTATGTAGCCTAAATCGTATAATGTGTTGCCCTAATATTTAAAGTACGGGTGATCGCGCCACATTATGTATCGAGGCATTGGAAGTCCACGTCTGCTTAGATTACGGAATGACACGATCTAGAAATATTATCATCCATCGATTATTGATTATTGTAGAATTATGGGGTATTTATGACATTATTAAACTAATTCATTCAATATTCATTTTATTTGTTTGGACGCGTTAATGTAATTGGCTACGTACAATTATTCCGAATTTATCACGTGAACAATTGCTAATGGCTTATGAATACAAATGAGGGATTTAAGATAATACATTGTATTATTAAAAACGGAAGTCTGCCAATTCATAATCTAAGTCAAGAGATTCCCCGGAAGTGTAGGCCTATAGGTATTAAATTAATTAGGTTATTCTTGTGGTACACCCACATACAGTAATTGAAACAGTAATGAAAGATATAGTTTGATTAATTATTAAGACCTTTAAGAATATAGTTCTGTTGACAAATTATAACAATAAATGTAATCCGTGCTGTGATCTCTCTTTCATACTCGTTATAACAAATGCCTAATACACCACTGATATCCAGGTCCTCCTTAAAATGACAAAATATATAACACTTACCTAATAAAACTACATTTCATTAAAAAATATCTAGGAAAATAAAGAAAATCTTACGTTATAAATCTCTGTCTACACTATCAAACTAGTTTGATAAATATGGTAGTGATATGCCAAATATGGTAGTGATATGCAAAGTATGGTAGTGATATGACATCATCATAATTATGTTACATACGTTACATTTTTTTTCACATCAAATTTGATTAGTGTAGACAGAGCTTTAGACAAACCTTTTTTAATGCAATGTAATGCTCCTAGACATTTTTAAATTTAATTAAGACAATATTTTATTTCAAAAATAAAAATTCAAACGAATTTATATTACAAAAAAACGGGTATTTAATTAGGCTGTATAAAACAGTTGCCACTATTCTTCATGATGGAAATCTACGAAGTATTAGTTCGATATAAGGGGTCTTTAACAAAATATGATATAGTTTAAATATGTCATTGGTATTGATAATCTGTATGATTATCATTATAATAATTTTGAGTGATAATTTTCATACGGTAATGACTCATTAATATGTGTAATTAGATGTCTTTTGACACATGCCCTAGGTTAAAACATGTTTCAAAATGAATCGAAGTATAAATAATTAAATTAATATAAAAAGGCGTAGTATAATGCCAAGGGATTATCGAATATTATCAGAGCTGTGGCTACAAAATTGATTGACGCGTGTCAAGAAAATCAACAACATTTACCGATGACAAGTTTTATAATTGTGTTTATGTCCCTCCTAACCACCTCTATAAATGTTTATAATATAATTAGTGTACCCATAAGGTGGTTAATATAATTCGTACACGCGCATGTGTCATAGAAATTAACGGTGGCCATCGTACGAACTGATACACACAACTCATGGAGAAATAACAATACTGTATACACCCGATGTAGAAAATGGAACTTTCGAAGTTGAATTCAGACAAGAGTGAATCAGTGAAGCATACCTGTAGGCCCTTGCTCTCGTATGCTTGGTTACCACTAGGACGCAACGCAAGGACGTAGACGCAACGTAAAGCGTGGTTCCCACTAGCGACGCAACGCAAGGACGTAACGCAACGCAAATGAATTGTCCAATCACAAGCGATGGCTTATTCGCTTGTGATTGCTAACTGTCTATAACTTCGCTTTTCATTGGTTAAAACGCTTGCGTTGTGTTTACGTCCTTGCGTTACGTTCTAGTGGGAACCAAGCTTTAGTGAGTTGACCAACCACAAGCGATGGATTATTGGAACTGCCGCTTGTCATTGGTTAATATGCCTGCGTTGAGTTTACGTCCTTGCGTTGCGTCCTGGTGAAAACCAAAGCTTTCCATATACATAGATCAAGTAGAGAAGTTCACGCCTACTACGCCAAAGTACGGTCACGAGAAGAATCTAACTGCAACATGTGTTTTAAAATGTTTTTCGGAAAAAATGAACGGAAGAAAGATTTTCAGATTGTCAACCATGAGAATTGATAGTTTTAGTTTAGCTCGACGGCCACGGTCACTCTACAAAAGTGAGGTCAGCGTGTCTAAATTACTCAAAGCGGACCAGCCCCGTCGGGCTTGATCCCCAGACATAAGTCATGGTATCAATCCTGGGTCAGGGTCAGAAACTTTTAAAAGTGCACTTTTTGTTTCGCTTAACGGCATTTAGCGCGGGATTGGAATTTTAAAATCGAGTAGGATTTATTTTATTTCGTAATGCATTACGTTGAAATTGTTTCGAAGGAACGTGAAAACGAAAAAAAAAAATGTTTTTGTAAATATCTGAAAAATTACTGAGAGCACTGATACTTTGATAAGGTTTCACTTCATGATATTGAAATAAAAGCAGATTGCATTTATGAATAACAATGGAAAAAATTAACTAATTAAGTTAAAATACTTTGACATCTGACGTGAGCGTATTTTATTTCACCCCCTTTATTCAATCTGACGCAAGCCACAATGGAAAAAACATGCCATTAGGTATTTCAAGTTTACGTAAGACATCACATATTTAACATTCTCCTTTTTTTTTTTGCACAATTGCACAATCCTCATTCAATACACATTACTCTTTAATTATTAACGTTTAAGAATATTGTATAAAAACAAAAAAGAAAGTTTGATACTTACAGCAAACTTTGACAACAGTTTCCAGATTGAAAACAACTTTAAATTAGAAAATCAAAGCAGTGTTGTGTACAGGCCTTAAGCCCCATGCATCGATACGCAGTGAGAACACCTTGGAAACAATTTCAAATCGAAGCAAATTTGTGATGGAACTTTCGTGCAGAAGACTGATCCAGCATAGCTCACAAGTAGTGACTGTACACTAGTATATATCAGCACAGGAAATGCAAATTAACTTCTCTAGGTGCAATTCGCTACAAGTCATCACTATAAAGAATACAACACACAACTCAGGAAATGCTACGTCATTTTGACGAACTGTTAATTTCCCGCCAAAATCAAGCCTCTCTCATCACAATAAATGTTCTGAACGTTCTCATCCTACGAGAAACACAAATACATTTAACGAAATTAAACACACTATAGTAGCATGGTATACATTGTGTACTGAGCAATAGCATGTATAACTACCGATGATACAGAGATAGTGAAAACCAGAAAACATAGAGGGTGATTATTTAGCATGTCACTTAGTACGTTCTCAGCCACAAATGGTGGGAAATGATACGAACTTTATTTACCTTTTTGGGCACTAAACAATTTAGACTTACCAGAGCATGCTTATGTGACCAAAGTTACTGTTTGTAAACAACTCAGTAAGTTACCTTAAATTAATTTAAAATACATAATGCAGGCCAAAACAGAACCAAGTGTTGAGTAATAGGCTAACGTTGAGTAAATCTGAGACAAAAATTCAATTAAGTCCTCCAAACAAGAATGTCAGACAAGTAGCGTTTAGGTTAATTGATCTGAATTAAAGTAAATTGAGCGAAAAGTGAAAATGACACTCGTTGGTAGCCTAATTTAATTACAATAAATAAAGCATCACCTCACTGCACAAAATGACATTAAATAAGTAAGTAGAAAAACAGTTTACTCTGCCCCATTATGTCATGTCATGCACTCCTTAGGCCTACATAATAATTTGATTACAAACTAATGTAAAATTAAAATTCTTTCTTTAGATTCGGAATGTTCCATTTTGAGCGTATTTAACTTAATAGACTTGCTACCCTGGCCGACCCTGGCGCGGCAGAAATCATAGAAAGTTCTTATTTACTTAACAAGTTTGTTAAGTCATGGTATTCACACCAGAAGCAAACAAATACTGAGATCGGGTGAATAATAGGCAGCTGTCTGTGGATCTCCAATCATTTCGGTGTAACTAATACCGTGCCATCAATGTTGTGTAGGCCTAGGCCTCGTGACGGTTGAGTACCGTATAACGTTTTCCTGTATTTCTCACATTCAAACATCATGACCATGAGGGTAAATATAAGGAATTAGAGTAATTGGGTACTGCTCTGACACAGCAGGAAGTATATATCATTAATAATGTTTATGAATTGAATTGAGAATGTTTGTCCTTAGTTGATTTACAAATACTTCGTAATGTATAAGCAAAGCAATTAAATAAGGACGTATTGCCTACTCTAATTGAACATCCACAACGTGACTACATGCTCATATGTTTGATTCTGTTAGAATTCATCGTCTATGATTTGATATGATCGGGGAAGATCGTGATCGACTCTTCCTTGGTATTATACTTCTGCACAGTTTATAAGAAAAGCGTTGTGCCCGCGAGATAGTCAAGGAGGCTGGACGGAATCATTACAAAACAGTATCAACGAAAAAGATTTAGTATTTAGAAAAAATGGGTTGTAAACTCGAATTGGGCATACGCACACCCCAAATTACCTGGGAGTCGAGAGGAGAGTCTATGAAAATATATTTTGATTAGGCACTTTAGTCACGTGAGATTTTACGTTGGTGGGCTCATGCGCACGAATGTTTAGGCCTACTAATTGTTAAAGAATATGATTGATAATAAATACAATAAAAGCATCATTAATGAAGAAAGAACAATAATTAAAACTGTCAATGAATCGAGCGGCGTTTTTTGTATTCTACTTGATGAGAAGTTTCGAAAGTTAGATTTATAAGCACGCCCTCTCGAGTCACAAAGTAACTGCTTAAAAATAAGATTAATCACAAAAACCATCACAACAATACATTACAAAGCAAGAAGGACGACGGGCGTTGACCAGGGTGTATACTTTTTTAGTGTCAACTTAATTAATTGGTAACATAACCATTATTTTCTGAAATCGTGTTTAGTCAACTGAACAGTATACGTGAATATGGTAACCACTTAGTACAATGTGTTGTGAGCTAACTAAGAATAGAAAATAAGTAGTAAACATTCCTAGGCCAGCCGGGCTAGGCCTACTGGTAAATATTTTATTGGTGGCTGGCGGTCAGGTATTGCTGTGTAGTTATTTTGGTATTATACATTGTTTACGGCCGCCAACGAAGTCGGGCACACCAATTTTTCTGTATTTCTTATTAAATTCCCGTAATCGATTACTCGCTCTCAGTTTCTAAATAGGCGTGCAGAGAGTGCATGACTCACCTTTTTTTGCACATGTAATTATAGTATAATTATTATAATATAATTGTAATATAGATAGTAAGGAGAGTATATAGTTAAAATGTATATGTTATGCGCGATTTGAACGATTTGCGCAATTTGAAATTGCGCAAAAAAAATCCTTGCGCAATTTGAATTGAAACATGTGTTTCAAATTGCGCAAGCAACGTATTAAATTGCGCAAGTAATCTGCAAATTGCGCAAGGTTTTTCGACAGATTGTGAAATCATGCACACCCATATTTTTATAGTAATTTCTAAGAATGATTCAAAATTAAACATAAATATCGCATTTCCTTATTTTAGTAGTGCAAATATTGTTATAAGTTAGCATACCGTCGAAGAACCGACGAAGGAAAACGAAGCGGTAGTGTTCCACAGGGCGGGCGCGGCGCGGGCGGCCGGCTATACTACTCTAGCCTAGCTAGGGTCTGGACTACTGATACTGACTAGGTTACATGGCCTAGCTTAAACTAATATTAAAAACTTAAAAAGTGAGTATTAAACATTATCTTCATTGAAATGGTCTTATTTATATAATAAAATACTAAATTTTAAACTCCTCTGCCTAGGCCTAGCCTAGCCATGTATGGGAAAATTTACAGTTCGTTTTCAAATTGCGCAAAGGTGTCATATTGCGCAAGAACTATCTTGCGCAATTTACAAATTGTGCAGCGCAATTTAAAATTGCGCAAAGATTTTCTTGCGCAATTTGAAATTGCGCAAGTTGATTGCGCAATTTCAAATTGCGCAAAAAAATCCTTGCGCAATTTTAAATTGCGCAAGAATTCTTTGCGCAATTTCAAATTGCGCAAGGATTTTTTTGCGCAATTTCAAATTGCGCAAATCGTTCAAATCGCGCATAACATATATTATATTGTGATAATTATCACTACTACTGTACATTTCGTGAGGCACTTGTTTTTTTATTCAGAATAAATAGTGTACATTGGTCTCTAATTTTTCACATATTTTGAAAAACATTGTTTTAAAATCAATAAATAAAATCAAGTGTTATGGTCAGTGTGTACAGTACTATTATTTATATTACATTTGATTAATATTATTACATATATTTTATTATTTTAAAAACATTTCTTTCTTTATCTCTATAGACCTCCAGATATATGGGAAGTTTACAACTATGAACCTGTCTTTTTTAAATGCTGGTTTTAAGTGAATTTAAGTGTGAAAAGGGCGTGTTAAGAGATAGCCATGCAGTCTCCTGTCCTGCAAAGTGCTGGTGGTGTACAAAAGCAAGAGGAAAATGACATCAAATTGCCAGACAGCGATTCACAAAGGCCAACAACACCACCGTTGCCCACTGATTGTGAGCCCCTCTCCCACCAAGTTGCTGGCCATGTTCATGGCAAAGGCAAAACAAAAATTGGTATGTCATCATGAATTAGCCAAAAATTAAAATTTACTCTTTAAGAAAACTGATATGAATTCAGCAGAGTAAAATTTATGACATAAAAGGTTAAAATAAAGACTTAAATTTTGTTGCCAATTATAGTCACAATGAGGATAGAAAAAGGCTTCATCCAAAGACCAATTGTCTAATTTATCATATTTTAAATTAAAATGTTTATTTGAATAAATTAAATTTTTTTTTTTCAATAGGCATGCTTCAGTATAAGGATGGCACAATTCTAAAACCATTTCAACGGCCAAGTCGAGGGCAGAAGGAGGCTTTATTTTACCAACGTGTCTTCTCTCCGGATCCTACATTACCTTTAAAGGTTCCCATGGAAACACTACAACCATTTATACCTTGTTATTATGGAACTGTTGCTTTTAAAGAAGATCCAAATCGTATCCTTGTCTGTGTTATACTCAATTTTTAGTTAAGTTGTGTGAGATTTGAAAATATGCGTGCGTCATATGGATGTGACCCTCCACAGAGAGGCCCTACATATAGTAATATTGTGTCCACATAGGACTGGTTTACAGGGTCTGTTTCTGCTGCATAATGCAATTTAACCGATTAGAAATGCTCTTATATATCTGTGAATCTTTTCTATTGCCTGCCATCCTTCCCCATACTTTCTCTTCCCCCCACAACTGAATAACATATCTTGTGATTTCATTCATCCACATACATGTTCACTTCTTCGTTCGACTGTCAAAACCACGAGGAAAACACACATGGTACGCGACGGTATCTGACCCGGGGTCACAACTGTCAATCAAATAACCGTTATTTTGTGTTGCAGCTAACATTCAGTGGCGGTTTCATCGCTGTTGGTTAACAACTGAATAAAATAAAAAATAAAAAGAATTGCTCAGCGATAACCGGTTAAACGGCGTTCTAACACCGATTTAAATTGGTGTTTTTAACCGGTGATTTTGCGCTGCCTTTTAACCACAAATTTGTCCTGTTTCTGCTGCCAAGAAAATGGAGTTAATTTATTCACACCGATTTTAACCGGTTATTTTTATGAAGCAGAAACAGGCCCACAGTTGCCCATTTCAGTTGTTTTGCTTTCTTTAACTTTGTAACAAAGTGTACTACCTCAAGCTTGAAGATGTGACCAAGAAATATAGAAAACCATGTATTATGGATGTTAAGATTGGATGCCAAACATACGAAGATAGTGCCACACAGTTCAAGAAAGAAAATGCAAAGATCAAATATCCAAATATGCTAAAAGTGGGCTTCCAGATTTCCGGTATGCGGGTAAGTTAACAGCGTACAGTTATCTCTACTAAAGATAAAATATGGGGCTTCTATTTGGGCAAGTAAACTGCCACACAATCAACTCACAAAGGTCAAAATCTTCGGCTCAGGTATGCGGGCAAGTAGAATGCATAAACAATCAACTTGCCAAAGGTTAAAGATCAAAATATAGGGCTTCCATTCGGGCAATTAAACTGCCACACAATCAACTAACCAAAGGTTTAAGATCAAAATATAGGGCTTCCATTCGGGCAATTAAACTGCCACACAATCAACTAACCAAAGGTTAAAGATCAAATATGGGGCTTCCATTCGGGCAATTAAACTGCCACACAATCAACTAACCAAAGGTTAAAGATCAAATATGGGGCTTCCAGTATGCGGGCTAGTAAACTTCCTACACAATCAACTCAACTAATGGTTTAAAGATCAAAATATGGGGCTTCCGGTATGCAGACTAGTAAACTGCCTTCACAATCAACTCATCCAGGATTCAATATCAAAATTCGGCTTCTAGCATACGGTCAAGTAAACAGCCTACAGACAAATATTGACCCAAGATCAAATATACTGAAATTAAGCTTCTATATTTCTATACAAGACAATATCCTGCACAGTTATTAAATTACAACAAGTGGGTTTATTATCGATGTTCTACCATACTGGCTCAAACCTACATGTTTGTACATGTTTTATTAATTTCTTAAATATAAAAACATTTCATTATTTCAACATTGTTTAGTACATGGGCCATCTAAATCCACTAAAAATAAAACAATTTGGTATCAAAACATTACTTTGCACCTACATGCATACAATTACTATTTAACATCATACAAGCCTTCAATATCAAGGAAATCAATATGCATCACTGAGGCATTTGTAATGCAGGTATTGTCTGTGTTTGGTGCAGACACAATGTATGCATGCTCAGATTCAATTGTTTGTGATGTGTCTATAAACTGCTGAATATTTTTCTGCATGAGTGCACATAAGGTTTTGTACAATTGTTGCCTTAATTCAGGGCCACTAACTGCCAGTTTAAGATGGTTCATAAGATCAAATATTAAATAGTGTTTAATCATCACAATAACCTATAAATTCGTATGAGTTTTAAATAATAGAATGATTTAAATGGAAAGAATTATTAACAACATGATAAAAGTAAATATAATTCATACTAGAGAGTGAGTGTTGTAATATAAAAATAATTGTACCGTAATATCTTGTAATCCACAAAATTCATGGATAATAGGCTCGTCACAACAAGATGCCCCCCGATCTGCTAAATCGTTTTTTGGTGTATAGTTCAAATTCATTGGACCTGGTCAACCCATTATACTAAAAAGTGACACAAAAATATCAATTATTTTCAGATCTATTATGCAAATTCAAATAAATATGAATATTATGATAAGTCCTATGGACGTCATTTTGAAGAAGATACAGTCATTGAAGGTAGGATTATATATTTTTTTTAAATCGTTAATCATATTATTACACCAGACACCAGTCATAAATGGCCGTCATTTGTAATTTACAATCAACACATGCCATGTTTGGCCAGACGGTGTTATTGTACAGTATGTTGACCTTTAGTTGGAGAGCCACTTTACTGTGCCTTTATATTTTCTATATGTACTATGACTTTTTGATTATCATCAATATTGTCTTAAGAATATATAATTATTTAAATGAATTCCATACACTTAATTCAGTCATAATAATGTGGAAAGTTAAGTAATTAATTATATCAAAATCAAAGGTTAATGATATTGGCAAACATAAATTTCTTCAATGATTTGCATTTTTTATTATATTTATGTATTATATATAGCGTTTAATTATTTTGTTTTTTAGGCCTTAAGAAGTTCTTCCAGTTTGACGAGAACTTTCAGTTTGAAGCTGTAACAGAAATGCTTTATCTTTTGTATCGGTTAGAAGATTGGTTTGTACATCAAAACATGTTCCATTTTATCTCCAGTTCCATATTATTTGTGTACGAGGGAGACAAATCTGATGACAGTGTCTTAAAGGTTAAACCGTGTGATAGTATTCCAAAGTTGGTACCAAAGAATTATACATCCAAAGCTAATGAGGTATTTGACAAGGAAGAAGTGACAACTGAGAATGGCATTCAAAACTCTTGGTATGTTGATCACTTCACCGGTAAACCAATAATTAGTGAATCTGTGCTTAGGCCAAATTGTTTATTATGTGATGACTGTTCTTGCTCATGTGAAGAACAACAATTACCAAATGATAAAATGCACACACAAATGAACAAATGCAATAATGGATTTAGTGGGGACATTATCCTTTTAGACAGAATAAAAAACATGAAACCAAATGGTTGTCTAGAAAATAAAACATGCTTCCCAGACAAAATGAGCCTAGCTAAAAAACTAAATAGCAATTTAGAAAACGAAAAATGTGAGAATGACGAGAAAGAAAATGGTCTGAAATCAAGTAATTTAGTAGACTTGAAAATGATTGATTTTACACATGTTATTGAAGGTAATACACGGGATAACAATTATTTATTTGGGTTAAGAAAATTAATCCAAAACTTGGAAGTTCTTAAGGGTACACAAACAAAATAATCAATTTAAAATAATATGCATAATCATTTTTTTAAATACAATTAATTGATTAAAATATTACATAAAAATACACTTTAATCTAATCTACTTATTACATTAAAATATATATTATTACTTCCAACACAATTAGTAACGTACGGTAATGTAGGGGCCCTGCAACGCTGGGTAGTTGCATCGGGGCTCATGCTCTGGGGCACTTAAGTTCTGGGGCACTTAAGTTCTGGGGCACTTAAGTTCTGGGGCACTTAGGTTCTGGGGCACTTAGGTTCTGGGGCCCTGGGTTTAATCGTTACGTCACTAGCATTTAGGGTATGGTAAAAATATCATAATATAAAGAAAATATATTTTTGTATACATTACACTTAACTGAATTAATTACTGTATATTAAAATAAATTTAATATAGATTATAAAAATAACAATGATGTAAGAATTATAATTATGTAAATATAATAATAGAAATGAATAATAATAATGGGTTAGATTTTACATAACCAAATTTATGAAAAATATAGTAATAGTTAGAAATTGATCACTATGGATTATTGATTAATGTACTATTGATTATTGATTAATATAAAAGCATGGTCAAAAAAATATATTGATTTATTTGTAAAAAAATATTACAATTTATTACTAAATGAGAAACTACCAATATTTTAATTTAGTGAACTCTATTAATGTAAATTGAGATATAAGGAAATCTCTTTCATTTATCATTTACACAATAAGTGTACAAAAAGTAAATTTTTATTTAAATATATTTTCACAAAACATAGGATAAATACACACAAAAAAAGTACCAAAAAACAACTTATTTCTGTAATTATCCCACATAAGTTTATCAGTTTGTATATTAATACATATTTTTATTTTTTTAACATTTTTAAAACTTAAAAAGAAAGTATGTAGTGCCTTAATGTGACCAATTGAATAGAAACATAGAGTAGTAGTCGACTCTATATATATATGCCTGAATTTCTCAATACAATTGTATTAATTTAATATTCTTTATCAAATTTGGATTTGGGCAAGAATTTGTTAGGGGAGAGTTGTTAAGTTTAACTACAATAGGTATATGCATGTATATTTATCTTACTTTGCCTTCCTGCCACTTACAGGGTACTAATAGTTAGATTTCTTAATATTTTAGTAAGAAACTCTACTTTTTAAGATGTGAAGGGAACTTGCCACATTAAGGGTAACTGTTACCAAATTTGTAAACAAATGGATAAACGAATACCAAAAATGCTTTATTTTTATTCTTAAACAGAGTGATTTTATACTAATTATATTTTAGTTGATTGCTACTATTTTATTTATTTCTGTACATTAGATATATACAGTATTTTAATTTTTAAAATACTTATATTAAATTATCATTTTCACCCCCGCAGATTGTCTATTTACCATTTCATATTTAATCATTATTTATTGAAAACTGCCAAACATTTCACACTGCGACGCTACTATTTAATAATAACCTCATTAATATTAATTAACAACAAAATAAAGACAGGTGGCCGCTGCACACAAGAATAAATAACATGCAATAAATTTCATATTGTAAATGTTTATTTTTACCATGGTATAAAATACATAAAGGCTTGCCTATGGCACTGCAGCAAGCAACGCACTATATGGCTATAGACTCGTTTGAGTTAAATATTGTACTCCATAGATTACTAATTAGTATTTACTGTATTCATAGAGATATTATGGTAAATATGTACTATAATATCTCTATGTAGTATTATTTGTTGAGCTACTGATAGAATATTCAACCAGTGAAAGTATATACTGTATATGTTGGTGTCCTTAACAATTTCAGATGACACAATATTGTTTATATTTTACAATACAGTAGAATGGTTTGCATTGAAATAATAGGATTAAATACTGATTAAATAATTCTTCTAAAGCCCTGTCTACACTATCAAACTAGACAAAAAGGTGCGATGTGCCCAAATATGGTATGGTAATATGGTATCACCATGTCCATATATGGGCATATCACATTTTTTTATCACATAAAGTTTGATAGTGTAGACAAGGCCTAAAAAATCAATTTTCAATATAATAATTATTCAATATGGTGAATTATTTTTCATTTAAGTTTGTACTGTAAGTTTAATGTATGTTCCTAATATAAGTTATAATATTTGAAGTTATGTTTTGCTATGAAGATATTTATTTTACTTTATGAAATGTATTCAAAAGCTTTTTGTTTTAACGTCCACAACCAATAACAAGTTTATGTAGTGTCAATAGCTGTGTAATATACTGCTATGAAATGTTATTTATAGGGTGCATAAGTACAGTAAGTTTATAAAAACCAGGTAGGCAATCAAAAGATTTAAATAACGCTATGACATATTGCAATCTGGTAATGGTAACAACTTTCTAGTATCATTTCATATATTTATAACAATTTTCTTACAAATTTCATATCCTGTATAGCTGTTGAAAAGCAGAATTGTAGGCTTTACACAATAAATTAATTTTGTTTTTATACACGGATTTGTTTTATCATTTTGTTAGTAAGTGAAATTAGGATACAGTATTTGATAGGGACTTTACGAAAGATGACGGTTAGGGGAGGATGACGAATATCACGTCTCACTACATTATTTAAATCAGCATAGTGCCTTCCTGTCATGAATCTTTAAGATTTCTGTCCTTAGTCTCTCTTGCTTTCCCTCCTAAACATTTTGGTGAGTTCGAAACAATGGCATCATTATCATTCCACTGTTCTGGTGAAAATGCCTGTATAACAAAATAAAATTTATAACAACTACCGTATATTCTCGTGTATAATCTCACTAAAAACAGGCATATCTGCAGGTATAGTGCCAGTATTGACTTTTGGTCTAGATGTGGGGCCTCTCTCTAGCCAGTTCAGATGAGTTATGCTTTAACAATCATTTTTTTCCTGAAACAAGGTTTCTCTGGGTATAGTCTCGCACTTTAAAGTCAGCCCAATTTCGTGTTTTAGGGGGTGGGATTATACCAGTTGGTATATGGTAGATATTTTGAATTTAAAGCAATGAACTGTATGCTTCTTGTATGTAAATTAGTATGACCCACCTGTATAGACAATGCATGAACATGTCCACTTAATTCCTCCTTTAACGTATCATTCACCAAACGATGACACTGCACAAGTTTTTTATCTTTGAATTTCTCTGATACTATAACTACTTTGAAATGAGTCTCTGAACCATGGGGTACGTTGTGCATGTAACTTTCATTGGAAACATCCAAAACTGAAGGCTGAGAAAACAAAACAGTGCAAAAGTGCCCAAATGTGGTACAATAGTGATATTCCAAAATATGATAGTGATATGACATCATCATGTCCATGGGCCCATCACATAAAGTTTGATATTGTAGACAGAGCTTAAGATCCTATAAATTTAGAGTCAATTTGTTTAAAATCATAACACTGAATACTAATAGTATTATTAAATGCAATGCAATGTATATTTAGAGGGAAAGGTACTGTATTTTTTGTGTCTAATGCAGTTTTTAGCTTGAGCATTAAAATGTTTGGAATGTAAATAAATAATATTTATAACATTCATAATTTTCACCAGTTATTTTTTATTGATTGATACCTGAAGGTGGTGAACAAGTTTGTTGATTATAGTCTTCTCCACCACTCCACTAGCATTGCTAAACTTAGCTGAGTTTGGATTAAACAGCAACAGTCTTGTTGTTCGTAACATTTCTATATTTAGAGATAAATAATTTTTTTAAATTTATACTTGTATTTATAATGAATTGGATTGTTTGTAACACAACAAGCCTACACTTACAGCACTATCTAGGCCTACCTCAGCTCAGCCAGGCTAGCTTATTCTAAGCCTATGTTATGCGCGATTTGAACGATTTGCGCAATTTGAAATTGCGCAAAAAAATCCTTGCGCAATTTGAAATTGCGCAAAGAATTCTTGCGCAATTTAAAATTGCGCAAGGATTTTTTTGCGCAATTTGAAATTGCGCAATCAACTTGCGCAATTTCAAATTGCGCAAGAAAATCTTTGCGCAATTTTAAATTGCGCTGCACAATTTGTAAATTGCGCAAGATAGTTCTTGCGCAATATGACACCTTTGCGCAATTTGAAAACGAACTGTAAATTTTCCCATACATGGCTAGGCTAGGCCTAGGCAGAGGAGTTTAAAATTTAGTATTTTATTATATAAATAAGACCATTTCAATGAAGATAATGTTTAATACTCACTTTTTAAGTTTTTAATATTAGTTTAAGCTAGGCCATGTAACCTAGTCAGTATCAGTAGTCCAGACCCTAGCTAGGCTAGAGTAGTATAGCCGGCCGCCCGCGCCGCGCCCGCCTGGTGGAACACCACCGCTTCGTTTTCCTTCGTCGGTTCTTCGACGGTATGCTAACTTATAACAATATTTGCACTACTAAAATAAGGAAATGCGATATTTATCTTTAATTTTGAATCATTCTTAGAAATTACTATAAAAATATGGGTGTGCATGATTTCACAATCTGTCGAAAAACCTTGCGCAATTTGCAGATTACTTGCGCAATTTAATACACATGTTTCAATTCAAATTGCGCAAGGATTTTTTTTGCGCAATTTCAAATTGCGCAAATCGTTCAAATCGCGCATAACACCTAGATAGGTGGGTGATGTAGATCAGGAAGGCCAACAGTAGCTAATTAGTCCAAGGCCTAACTAGCTATCTATTAGGACCTCTCTATCTAGATAGAGAGGAGAAGGCTAGCTATACTAGCCTACCTAGGCCTGGCCCTAGCTAGTAGGCCTAGCTAAGTAATCCGGCCTAGCTAGGGCCAGGCCCTACTCTACTAGCCTATATAGGCTATAAAAGGCCTATAGGCAGGCCTACTTAACTAGCTAGGCCTAGCCTAACTAATTACTATGTAGGCTTACTAGGCCTAGGCCCTACTACTAGGCCTAGTAAGAACTAGCACCGTTATTTTATATTAATGACCTGTATTTTATTATGTTACAAATAAAACGTTAAATTTATATAAATTTGTTGTAATATAGGCCTAGGCCTACCTTCTTCGCGTACCACACACCGTGTGACCAAAACAAAACGTAGATAACATAGCGCCCTCTTTAGTCACACGTGCTTTTATTTTTGTTACGTAATCGTCGTAAGTCTATTTTGATTTTCTTACTTCTTAATTTACTTTTTGCCACTAATACGTTTATTAAATGTATTTAGTTGTTACAATAGGGTCTATCTGAGCTTAAAGAACATGTATGCGTCAGAATCTAGGCTAGCTCAGGCCAGGGAGTTGTTACAACTGCTAGGCCTAACATTAATTAAAAGCCATCATGTGGGCCTAGCCTATAGCTAGGCTAGGTACGTCCTAGCCTCAGTTAGTAGGCGCGCCTTCTATGAGATAGGGTAGCTGCTACCTCTAGGCTAGGTAGAGGCTAGCCTACCTAGGCCTCCTACTCTCTAAGTCTTGAAGAAAGGTAGGGATCGCCTGCTTGGCTAGCCTCTCATGATTAATACCAGTTCAGCAGCAAGCAAGGTCAAAGGAAGTTGAGGTAGAGTGTAAGAGAGCAATTATAGTAGGTCTAAATTAAAAAAGAAAGTCTTGATTGATAATGTTTTGATAAACTAATTTCGACATTTTAATTTGATTCTTAACCCAAATATTAAAACATGGAGTTATAACATTATGAATAAAATGTATCTTTTTTGTATTTAGGTTTAGTATTAGCCTATTTCAACATGATTCCGCGTGTATTAATAGTTGGTGCTGGCCTAACTGGTGCCACTACCGCTCTTTTGCTTCAGAGGGAGTTACAGCAGAGAGTATCAATTGCAATTTGGGAAACTGCAAGAGGGTCAGGTAAACTTCCATAAAAGTATCTTTTTTTCTAATCTCCTAATTTACATTTTTATCTCTTAATTGTTTGTTTTATCTTTATACTGGGTAACCTCTTCAGTCAAAGACTGATCTCCCAGGGGGCCCAGTTGGTGATCAGTGGCTGTGATGTACTAATACACCGGGGTAACCCCCTACTCATCTCGAAAGATGTACTAGGTTCTTTAAAGTGCACACGAGCAAGTTGTGTACACTGGACCTACGGTTTATAGTCCTTATCCGAGAAGACTCGTTCTACCACCAGAACCATGGAGTGAGTGAGCCTCGAACCCCTGCCGATGTTATGGCTACGTGATTACGGTTCCACTGTCTTAACCGCTCGGCCACTCACTCACTCACTTACATTTTAAAATGAAGCAATTTATATTTATATGGTAATTCTGTTTCCACATTATACAGTAATGATAAATAATAATTTGTTCTTACAAAAAACACCGCTTCTCCCAGACGGGCTTTGGGGTTTGTAATTTGAGCATGATCCGTCCTAGTTTACAAAATCTAAAAAATGTCAGCCTCTAGAACTATAACTTCTGCTTGATATAGCTTCTGAATGAGTAGTCCTCTGGGGATATAGCTGGCTGAAGCAGAAGCGTGAAAATGCTATTGGATTTCATATTTGTAATGTATAATTCATTTGGGTTTATTTTAGGTGGCCGTATGAATACAAATCGCAGCAATTCCAATCCTAAAGCAAGTGCAGATCTTGGTGCTCAATATATCTCATGCTCTCCTGCTTATGCAACTTTACATGCAGAGTACGTAAGTTGAGGCCATCTTCTAAGATTATCCAACCGACTGTTCCAACATTATATTAAAAGTTGTTGACGGTTGGATAATATTATAAAGGTTACCGTAAATATTCTAATTGTTACCCTGGGTTATTATTCTGTGATTGTTTTTTAGGGTGGGTTACTATTTGAAGGGGGGTTAATATTAGAGTAGTGGAGTGGGTTACTATTACTAATCTTGAATTAGGAACTTGAAAATAGTAACCCACTCCCAACTTTTCCGGTCAGCAACTCATAGAAAATAATAAAACGGTACGAATAAACAAATTTGGTTGAACTCTTACTATATTTTATAAACTCAAAAACACCCAAACCTCCCCCACTCGTAAAATCAACATGCATTTAATATCTCCTTATTTTCAAAATATGGCTGCATCATAAGTTTTTTTTACTCTAATAGTAACCCCCATGGGTTACTATTAGAGTAGTGGGTTATTATTATAGATTGACCTATAAGGTGGGTTACTATTAGAAGGGAGGTTACTATTAGAGATTTACAGTATTCAAATGAACAACTGTTGGATAACATTATTGGCCATTATAAAGCCATTGCTTATGAAAAAGCATATCTGTCTTGGTTCAATTAATTTACCCACTTTAAAAAAAAAAAATTAATTAGTTTTTACACAAACTCTTCATGCTCGACTTTACTTTATTTTCATGAAATTGATGATGATTATTGTGACTAAAGAAAGGTATAAAAAAATATAAATATAATAATGACATGAAGTTCTAAAACATTTTTTTCTTCAGATTTTACGATGAATTGCTCACTAATGATATTTTGAAACCATGCAGTGTAATTATTGAAGGTTTAAAAGAGCCAGAACCAGGCACTAAACACTACATAGCGCCCTCTGGAATTAATCTAATTGTCAAGTTTTATCTTCAACAGTCTGGTAAATAGTTTGTGTTTCAAAAACAGTAGCTGCAACTACAAAACATATTTTATTCTATAGAGTTCACTCCGCTATTATAAGCATGCTGAGTGAAACAAGTACATGTTCTCATTCCCCTGGTATGACAGAAACGCAATAGGTTAGAATAATCAAATATCACATTTTATTCAATTAATGAAAACTTTAACAAGAAACAATAAAAACAAATAAAGATGTCATTAATTTGGATCAAACTTAGAATGTGTGTCTATGGAAGTTTAAATGGAAGAAGAAGATATAGCCTAGAATTTGAAGACCATTATATATTCACTTTCGATATTTCTTTTCTATCTGTCATCAAGATTCTTTATTTGTCCATAACTTTCTTGGCAAGTCTTCTAAATTATATTTTATTTTAACTACAGGAGTCACTGTTGATCATAATCGTAATTTGAATACCATTGATGTACAAGTGCATGATGACGTAGAATCCATACTAGCTGGCTATAAAAGTGGTGATAAAAAGACTCCATACGACGTTGTATTATTGACTCAGCCCGTCCCAAAATTGTTTCAACTTGAGGGCGGCATACATAGCATCTTGAGTAAGATATTTATACACACTGATTTATGAATAAATCAAAAACATCTCTACTTAAGGATTGTAAATAATGAAACATGATAGATTTTTAAATCTAGAAAATTACTAGCACTGGAAAAGTTTAAAGGTGCTGAAAAGAACCATATAATGTATTTCCACTGTATAGTAATTAAATGAAATGAAAATAATAAGGCGGATCCAATAGTAAACCAGTAATGTAAACTTACAGCTGGACGAAACTGTCTTGGAAACTTAAGTTTACAGTACTGGTTTACTATCAAGGAAATACATATCAAGGCAGATCCAAGATTTTTAAAACAGGAGAGCTCTAACGCATAATATTAATAGTCTCAGAAATAGATATCAAAAGTAGTTCATTTTGTTAGCTGGCAAAAGGGAGGAGTGCAGTCCCAAGCGCAACCCCTTAATATAAGCTGTTTTTTGTCTTTCAGCAAAGAATTCTGACGTTCTGAGAAAACTTCAGGATGTGGAGTATTCATCAAGGTATGCTCTGGGTTTATATTATCCTCCTGGTACAAAGATTGATGTGGAATGGGCTGGAAAATATACATATGATGATCCATGCATTAGATGGATTTGTATTGATAATAAGAAAAGAGAACAAGGTAGGTCTTTATACATACACATGTCTTTATGTATAAATTGTGACTTGAATGTCTTTATACATTTAAAAGAACATGTCTTTTTATGTTTGTAGTAAAGCTATGTCTACACTATCAAGCTTTATGTGACAAAAAAGTGTTGAGTACCCAAATATGGTATAGATATGTTTGAATATGGTAGTGATATGACATCATCATGTCCATATATAGGCACATCACATTTTTTTTATCACATAAAGTTTGATAGTGTAAACAGAGCTTAATAATTACCAATAAAACAAATATCTGATGATGAGAATAACGAAGTAGCATTGAGATAGTGATTGTAAAGATAAGCATGATGAAGGCAGCAGCTATGTACGAGGATCTTGCCATCCACATACATCAACAACAAATATTGAATTTTTAATCTCCGTAAATTTTGTCATTCATTTCCTTCAATTCAGTTCTTAATTTGACTTTACAAAACATTCGTTTTCAATTCAGTTTTGTAATGTCTTGTTTCTAGAGTCAAATGAAAATGGTCCGACAGTAGTTGTTCACACAAGTGTACCGTTTGGTTTGAAACATTTAGAAGATAACAAAGAAGATGTTCAACAATTAATTTTGCAACATCTATCAACATTACTTCCCAATCTTCCAGACCCTATAGAGGTCAAATGTCAAAGGTGGCGGTACAGTCAGGTAATTTACTTTGAACCTCTAAAATGTCTTGTTCTATTTCTTAAAAAGGATATCAAAATCGGACACAGATGTGAAATAACCATATTATCAATGCATTTATAATATGTAGTATTGTTTATTGTATTTTTAAATTGTTAAGTTAAGTGACCGGCAGCAGTCATAATATTGGCATGTGTTCAATGCACTCCTCGGCCAAAGTTCTGGTGGTGCGTTGTTGCTAAGAATTAGACATTGAATATAGAATTGATATTCTTTCAAATAGTACTCGAAGTTCAATGTAATCCTCGGCCAATAGTTCTGGTGGTATTAAAATGCTTCTGGATATTAAGTCGAATTTTGGCGATCCTAAAACGTATGTGCCAAGAAGTAGACATTTATAATATGGAATATGCTTCTGAAATATATTGAATTGATCTTACTATTGTAGGTGTATAAAGGAATAGAAGGCAGTCCAGGATGTCTTAAATTGATGGAATCTAAGAGTGGTTTACTACTAATGGCAGGCGATGCATTTGTACATTCAAATTATGACGGTTGTATTGAGTCTGCTAAAACATCTTCTCAAACGATCATCAATTTCCTGAAATCCAATGGTAAATTATAAATAAATATCTTTTATATTTATTTAGACATATTAATTAACACAAAAAGAACACAGGCACACAGTTGTTTAAATATTGTATTTTCAATCAGGAAAGCGTGACATTTCACTATTCTCTGGTTCATTTGATGATTTACTGGTATTTTACAGGCATGTATGTGAAAACAAGTATTTGAAAACGGAGAAAACTTTTTTTTTCTTTATTTTTTGTGATATATTGTGTGGTTTATAATGATAATAGTAGTTTGATAAGCTCTCTGAAGCAAATCAATACTGTATTAAAACAAAATTAAAATAAAATAAATAACTAATACTAACTTAATAGTTTCATTGTGTGTCTTTTAGGTCATAGGGATTTGTTGTGAATCCTATTTAATCGGAAAATTATATTCCAGAGAACACGGACTTATTTGTTATATAAACTAGATTGGTAGTACATACATGTCCAGACTGTACATTTTTGTATCAGTCTTACTCTGTGGTAAACCATAATCCTGTATAATTCACTGTAAAGCGTATTATAATACAGGAATAGTTCAACGTTTATCAAAGCCACAAATACAGATATAGGTCTACATTAATCGTATTCTCAAATGTTACGTTTAATTCGAGACAAATCACCTACAAACTTAATAGGCCTATGGCTAATTGCTTTCTTTCTTCAAATGTATATTTTCAAAAGGGACAATATGTCTAACATGATAATAGTCCTAATTTAAACTGTTTATGACGATCTAATTGTTGCAATAATGTGTGAGTGTACGTTTTAACATTCGACATGTCGGCTTATAACTCGATGTAGTGGGGAACCTAATGTAATTCCGTGAGATTTTAATACTCAAATTTAGTTCTAGGCAGTTTTGGAATCCTTAGGACTAGTAGAATTCATTGCAACTCGGGCCCAATTTTTCCCAACCCTATTTTGGTCGCCGCATTGGATTTCAAAATGGCCCTCATTTTTACTCAAAACTGATAGTAGCTCCTATTTTAAACCATGTACGAACGTAATTTGTGTGACAAATTTTATTTATTTTATTTATTTTATTTTATTCAGTCAAAACCAACAGCGATAAATACCGCCACTAACAGGTTTGAAACATAAAACAATACAACATCAAAAACGGTTAACAATAAAATACAGATAAAATATATATATATATATATATATACAGTATATAACATAGATCGGCATGCCATAAACAATTTCAATTAATCAAACAGGTTATGCAAGCTGTTCAAGAAGTGAACACATAATCGTCCTCTTAAAATAACCAAATCTATCATTAAAAATATCGATATGATTGCTATTTAGATTATTAAATGTATAAGCTAGTCTATGAAAAAGTCCCCTCTTAGTACAGTCGACACGGCTAAAAGGAATATGCAATAAATGTCTATTTCGTGTACGACCAGGAACATTTAAACTAAATAGTGAAATTAATGAACAGTCATATTTAGAATTTAAAATATTATATAGAAAAACCATATCAGATATCGTTCGACGATTGCTGACAGAATCAATGGAAAAGGCAAAATTAACACAGTTATAAGACAGGAATCGTACAAACTTCCGTTAAACAGTGTCGATTCGACGGGCCTGACATGGAGAAATTGAATTGAAAATTACGGAAAAATATTCAAGGTGAGGACGTATAATAGATTTGTATAAAGATAAAAGTGCCCTGCCGTCGTTCATAAACCTACAATTTCTCCATATCAAGCCCATAAATCTTAGAATATTATGATAAATCAGTCCAATGGTACAATTTATATATGGTAATGGTATGGTATATTTATAATAATAGCATATGGCAGCCATATTTTGATGATTAAATACATAAATGCATACATTATATACGTTTTTAATGGCGGTCATATTGGAATCCAATATGGCTGTCATATACTATTATTATAACTTGTACCATTGGACTGATTTATCATAATATTGTAAGATTTGTCACACAAATTACGTTTAAAATAGAAGCTACTATCAGTTTTGATTAAAAAATGGAGGCCATTTTGAAATCCAAGATGGCGGCCAGGATAGGGTCGGGAATTCTACTAGTCCTAAGGATTCCAAAACTGCCAAGAACTCAACTTGAGCATTAAAATCTCACGGAATTACATTAGGTTCCCCAATAGTCCTGATTTAAAGTGTTTATGACGATCTAATTGTTGCAATAATGTGTACGTTTTAACATTCGACATAATTATGTCGGCTTATAACGCGATGTCGCCAGGCATGTCTTTTTTTTTTTGCCAAACATCCTTCTTTCACATATCTTTTATCACCAGCCATCCTTTTACAACTCGATGTTGCCTTCCGATGGTTTGTCACCGACTATTCTTTTTAGTCGCGTACAAACGCGACTCTACAGCTCACTATGTCGGTCGGTTGGTTGGTCGGTCGTTCAATAAACACTAACTCAATTTGCGCACGCGACTCAGCGATGTATATGGCCTTGTTAAATTTCACCCAAGTTGTTCCCCCTATTTGTCATCAGCCAGTCGTCTGTCACTCGTGGTTCCATTATTATTATAATAGATAGGCCTACTATGTTTGTAAAGAATTAACAAGAGAAATCTCTCTTCCTTTACCTCCCTAATGTCATTTTAGTTTTATGCTTGTTTTTGTATTATTTTAACTTTAGATCTCATTTCATTCAATTATGGTGTAAAATTTACACCATAATTGAATGAAAGGAGATCTAAAGTTGCATAGTTGTTTGTTCTATTCCAGGGAAGAGTTAACTCTTCCCTGTTCTATTCAAACGTTTTATCATTCAGCAAAATTGTATTCCATCATGACAGTTAATGCAATTGATTACCTTTTGTACAAGATAAAAACATAAGAAAGTCTGATATTTCTAGTATTTTTATATATAAAAAAGTAAATGTGAAACTCATTCGATAGGCCTACCCTGGAGTTTACTTCTAAAACCCCCGTGCTGATATAATAAAATAGCAATAACGAGAGAAATAGCAGTAAGCGTCTTATCTAGGTCGACTTGATCAAAGGCCCTGTAGGCCTGTAGCGAAGGCAATGTGTGGTTAGATCGCAAGCCCAGTAGGTGATGTCCCGGAAACCTTGGTTTTAAAGATTTCTCAGCTTATCTGAAAATGATTTAACCGTAAATGCAGGTGAGAGAAGTGAAAGGCAGTATTGTCCTACGGTACCTCTGAGATAACAGGTTACTCAATTCAATAAATATACACTCTGATTCATTATAATATATTGAAAATGTGTGTGTAAACGATAATACATGTTACATATTAGTTCTATAGTTCATTTAAATAGGTCATAAAAAATATGTGATAGGAAAAACCATACATCGGGAACAAAGAGAAAATATTGTCAAATCATAAATACAGTAATGCATACACAGATTAAAGAAGTTATTAGTTCAATATATTTATGGAATTTGATATATTCTAGTAGTTATTTTGTGGAAAAGTTTACAGATCTGGAAGATTAACAACAATTCCAGTTGAATCAAATAGAAATAAATGTTCATTCTTACCTAGCGCTATTACAATGAGTTCCAAAGATAGGTAATTAGGTCTTTTGTATTTTATATTGCTTGATCAGTTGTTAGTTCTGTCATGGAGGTTTTTAACAGGAGTTTGCTTAAATTATAAATGAATCCCCTTTTCAATTCAATACAATGATATCATTCTTTACACTAGACCTTCTATTGATTCAAGAACTCGAAATTTAACAGGAATCCGTTTGCTTCAGGCTATAGGCCAACTTTAAGACAATTCACCATGGTTCTATGTTGATCATGAATGTAAATTGTATGTGTGTATTGTTTTGTTTGCGTTTTTCTGCCAAGAAAACAATTATCATTGTACTATATGTATGAATGACTTGAATGAATCTGTATCATCTTCTGAATAGTAATTGGATATCACTTAAACAAAAGGTGTCAACATTGTGCAACAGTTGCCTTAGTCCCTTCGTCATCATCGTCTTCAGCAAACGTTTTATGTAGTGAACATATTGTAGCATTGTAGGATTTTTAACAGGAGTTTGCTTAAATTATAAATGAATCCCCTTTTCAATACAATGATATCATTCTTTACACTAGACCTTCTATTGATTCAAGAACTCGAAATTTAACAGGAATCCGTTTGCTTCAGGCTATAGGCCAACTTTAAGACAATTCACTTTGTGAATACAGTATTGAAGTCCCTTTTCGATCCAAAAGTCTATTTTTTTGTTTATTCTGATCGTATTCATGTGTGTTTTTGTATATTATTTCAATGATTCAGATCAAAGTTATAGGATGCGCATCTACACGCTGCGAAATCACTTATTGGGTTTCAAACTGTTCAGTGGGAGGTACAAAATGATGTGGTTATACCTATCCATTTTTTAACTAGGGTTTTATATGCTACATTACAAGTACAATGTTGTCTGTTACGCGTGTAATCTTTTAACAATGTGTTGTCTGTTGAATAATGACGTCATGTTTTGTAGTAATGTGTTGCCATTACGAGTCCCAATTACACAGTTTCTTAACATTTAAGTTGTTCGGTACATTATTCCGTTTGTCTAATCGAATACTTTTCGTATTGAATACAGTACTCTGTGGCTTTTATAATGCTTGTTTCCAACTAGGTCGCCACGTAAGGACGTAAGCCGCAACACAAGCGAATTGACCAATCACAAGTGATGGATTATCCCAATTGTCGCTGATGATTGGTCGATTCGCTTTCGTTGCGGCCTACGTCATTGTTGCGTTGTAATGGGAACCAAGCTTAATAAACATGATATTTAGTTGGCTAAAAACAACACATACTCATGTTTACCACCAGTGTTTTCTATTGCAACGTTTATTAGCTTTTTTTACATGGTTATAGGCGTACCCGTCCTCCATATTCACGTCACCGTCGTAGCTCTCGAGTAGTATTTCCAAGATATATTTGAGCACAGTCAATATTGAGGGGTCTCTCATCGTACAAATCGCTATCTGACATTACTGTGGAAATTCACAATTCATGAATATTTATTGCACAGTATTTTTGCATAGCTGCAAGTCCACTTTGACATTTATAAAAAGTTTTTTTTTTAAATTATCATTATTATTTTTGACTTCACATGCGATAAGTGCCCAAATACACCTAAGATATACTGTATATACATATTCAGATCTTTCTTTCTATACAAATCCTCAATAAATAATTTCAGTTAAGAGCTTAACATAACCGTTCATAAGCCTTTAAGAATAAAATGAGCTTGTTTACTATTTCTTTTTATGTATAATTTATAAGTTAAATTGTTCATTGTGTGAGCAACAATTGTCCACTGTCCCGGTACCTGTCCGGGGCGCCCATTTATCCAAGGTTTATATAAGGTATTATTCGTATATTTTACAAAGTAAATAATAGACTACACGAATTGATTTAATATTTACAAGCATAGCTATGCACATGGCAAGCTTAAAATAGATTTAATATTTGAATAAATACATTAA
This sequence comes from Antedon mediterranea, assembly GCF_964355755.1. NCBI lineage: Eukaryota > Metazoa > Echinodermata > Crinoidea > Comatulida > Antedonidae > Antedon > Antedon mediterranea. Next base: position 24,998,471 of record NC_092675.1, read on the forward strand.
AATAACCTACTATTTTGTAGGGAAACTTGAATACTGTCGTTATATTATGTACCACAAATATTGTACATTGAATGCAACAAGCCAATGATAAATTTGGATTGAATGACGTAGTAAGGTATTTTGGTCCTGCTTTTAGTATCACAATACTAACAACCCAATATGCCATTTTGAGTGTACATGATTTGTAGATAAAAACGATGATGAATACGACATAAATTAAATAAACACCAAAATGGCTTAAGGTACATTCGATGCGATATATTATAAGATACACTTGACTTCTAGTGGTCTCCTTCAGATTGAAAATAAAGTTCAGCTGCACTACATGATAACATGAGGCTGATATTGTTAAGATTGATGATGAGTAATTTACTCGTAACGAGAATATCACATCACATTTTGTACAAAACAACAGATAAGTACAGAAACATAATTTGGCGCCTTGTTAACAAAATCATGGAATAGGAAGATCGTCTGCTGTCTGTGCTTCATCTGAGTCTTGTATTACTGCCGCACTTCCATCACATGTCACACAGCAGATTTCTTCGTACCCCTCCAGTCCGCAATACAAATGCCGTAATTTAGGGTTGCACAGCAGAGAGCCTGAGACGGGAACGCATTTTTTGCTTTTTACTTCTACAGGTAAAAAAAGAAGAAACACGTTTAATTATATTGTCAATATCGAATCCAAAAGTCAGAAAAGCTTAGGTGATTCCAAAAATTGTATTGTGATTTAAAAGTAATTCCAAAAACTGATTGAACTTGTCAATGTTTATGAGCAAGTAAAATTGGTTTAACTTGGTAAAGTATGTGTGTAATATACCCTTTATCTTTAAGTATTTCCCAGTTTTTAGCATCATTATTATTATTTTGGGAAATAAAGAAACATAATGTTTATCTGTTTTCAGAATATCCTAAACCAATTGTTCATAAATTTGATGATTCTCGTATTGTGGAAATTTAAAAACATTTTTCACGTGTTTTCTGAAAGTGGTGACAAAGAGTATATCCTAGAAGATGACACTTATTTGTAAGTGTCATCCCGATTAGATGCAATTGAGTGGTGTGTGGGGCTTCATGTATCATGTCTACACTATCAAAATAGTGTGTCAAAAAAGTGTGATATGCCCAAATATGGTAGTCATATGACGTCATCGTGTCCATATGTGGGCACACCAAGTAAGGTTTGATAGTGTGGACAGATCTTTACTTTGAACAAACATGCTACATACATGCTACAAACTACAACCAATTAACGGTACCTACGCTTGCTAGCACATTCACCCATGTCGCATTCACTGCTACTCTCTGGTTTGGTTTCAGGACATTGGTAATCTGAGCTTCGCATTGAAGGAATTGAGCAGGTTACAGTTCGTGTCATGACTCCAAGACCACAAGAAACTGAACACTAAAGGTAAAGAGCCATGCTTAGTCACAAACATGTGTCGTACTAGTTCTAGACACTGAATTGCACGCATTTATAACACTCTGAAATTCCTAATGTCCATTTAGACTATCGTGCGGTATCATGTATTATAACCAATTCTTTATTAACTCTCACCGTACGTTACAGTATTGTCATAGAAAACAAATAACAAATGGCACAGAACGAAAACAAACAAAAAATAAAATCAAAAAATATATATACGTATATATATACATATAGGCCTATAAACACATTAGGCTTGAAACATAAATATAAATATATATATAACCATGCTACAAGACAGGCTACATCATCCTATATAAAACGAAGGTACCGTCAGCAGAAACGATTTCTATCATGATCTTAACGTTCCTTTTAAAACTGTATTACTACAAAAATGCAAAAACTTGTTATTGAATAGGCACTATTGTACTAACCTCACTCCATTCTCCCGTCCTCCATACCAATGGGCACGGGTCGTTGTTGCATGCTTGACTATTTGCTGGCATTGGACCCGGGCATTTTCTATTGTTTACTGTATTTGCCCTCCCCTTGTCAACCTTTATGCAACGCACGCCACGAATTTGGATACCTCCACTACCACATGTTCGAGTACAATGTTCCCATGGATCCGTTTGCCATTCGAATCTGTACAATAAACAGTTTAATTATTTTGTTTGTCAAATTATCGAGAGTCATTCTTTTTCAATAAACATACAGTACTTTAAAATTGTGGACAAAAACAGTCAATTCCATCGATTTCAACTTAGAACCAAAACTCTACAAGAGAAGCATGTTTTCGTTTTGAACGGAATACACGAGGACGAATGTTAAATCGACCAACAATGCAGTCCTGATAATGAAACAAATGATACTGGGGTGTATACGCCCATTGCCACGTTTCTCTTTTGTATAAATTACGTCACAAATAACAAATTCACCAGGCATAGACGAATACATATCTATGTATAAGTACTGTATATTACCGTTTTTGTTTACATGGTTGTGTATTACAGAGTCTTCTGCTATTTATTGGATCATAATCTGCTTTTCCACAAAGTTCATTACCAACAATTTGATTGTCTGATTGTCGTCTGCATTCAAATGACTGGGTTTGCCATCCTGAAAAAATGAATCAATGCATTCATTTGATGTATTGGTGCATGCAGTTTTACAATAGTTTACATTTGCAATATTTGTTGGTCAACTTCGTCATGATAATAAAATCAAGGCTTAGCCATAATTTCACAACAAAATGTACGCGCGTTCTGGAGACACGTTTCTGGTGATAAAGTCTGAATGGCGGATGTAAAATAACGTCATAATTACAGCCGAATCAATAGCACTCCCACTACCAGATTTTGTTTGTTTGTAAGTCTAGACCAGACGGATTAAGAAGTTCAATATTCGTATTAATGGGTCAAGAACAAATGTTTTTCCGGTTTAGAAGTAAAAATTAATTGAAAGGGGTTGTTGTATTTCGGTCAATATTATACCTCCCATCACCCCCGTATTTTGAGAATCATACGCCCCTTTTATTTATACGTAGGCGCATAAATTGCAGTTTGAGAAAAGGAACAAACCACTTACCTCCTCCACATTGTTTATTGCATTTTGACCATCCTACTTCTTGCCACAAGTATAAATCATCACTCCTTGATACTGCTAGGTCTTCAGACGGTAGCACGTATTTGTAAGTGAAATTAGCTCTTCGTTGATCTTTTGTACTGAATACCTAGAAGAAAAGTATACATAATATTTAGGCCTAATATCGTTGATACACAGTAGAACGCTTCATTTGGGCCACCCCTATCCAGGATTCTCGTATGAACGTACGAATGAGGGAAAATATTGTGCTTTGACATTACGATCAATCCCTATTCAGGATACACCCCTACCAATGAAGCACTTTGCTGGATGTCCCAAAGATGTCCCTCTAATAGGAGTTCCACTACTGCTATCCTATTTCATTGTTTTCACATTCATTTAGGGAAAAAATGTTATACTGGCCAAATACGTATTATTTCTTTCTTCCTTATTATTTAAACATTTGTTCGACGTCACGTGTTGCGTCTATGCATAACATAACACACGACGAGCAATGGTTCTACGACCTTACGCATGTCGCCTTATGGTATCATTTTACAATTATGGATTAAAAGATCGAAAACAAATCTTCTGAAATCCCTGATATCCCAGTCGTCCTTAACTCGTCATAATTCACTCATTTGCAGTAATGAATTTATAATGAAATTGTCACGTACCATAAGTAACATGGATTGAGATATAGGTCCGTATGTTACGAGTTTCTCTTCAAAGCCGTCGTTTACATAGACAAAGTGGGATGCAACGTCCACGAATTCTTTTGACTGCGATTGCTTACCCATACCATTCAAAATCCAGCTTGATTTCTCTGGATTTTTTAAAGCTAAAAGAAATAAACCCATAGTGTTGAATTGTAACATGTATAAATTGAACATTTAATTGTGTTATGCTGTATTAAATTAATCTATTGTATATAATACTGGTACTATTCATTACTCTATTATATAATACTATTATTTACCGAAGAAATGTTTTGTATTTGTTACTTCAGTAATTTCAATGTGACGGGCGCCAGCTGGAATAACTACCACTCGCTGGTATTCTATAAAAAAAAAGCATAATTATTCAATTATTATTCTTCGACGACAGGACAATCAACTGTAATGAAACATCGCAAGGTGTGTGTTAATGTTTCCTGTATTAACTGTACTTGGACAGTTCGTAGTTCAATAACCCTAATAAGTAATTAATAGGTGTGTCTCTGGTTACGAATACAAAAAAGGAGAAATAGTTTATAAAATGTGTTCTTGTTTCATAGGGACTTGGATTTGATGACAAGTTATTAGGTGTGGTTTTCGTGTATCGGTTTTTATACAGGGAGAACAGAAAACGATACAAAGGCTTAATAGTTTGTAGGCCTAACACGGTCTTGTCTACGTTGCCTGGATATACACAACTATTTTAACCACTTTTTCAAAATGAAACTTACTCTTCTTTTTAGATTTCACGTAAGATCCCGTGACAGAACGACATTTAGAATTGTCACCCTCACAGATTCCACATAAATCCTCTGTCTTCCCCGATTCCAATACACTGTCACAACCAATTTCCTGTAATGAAAACAGAAGCGTTAAGACAATTTTATTTTCAATTACAAACAGAAAATCTAATTGCATATCAGGAAGAATATACTTGTGATCCTCCCCTTATGGTGTCGCACCTCTACCCCGAGCTGATGAACGTGTTTGCACATATCCTGTCATCATCGTTATCTTATATTGAATAGGGGAGTGTCCGAAATGTCCGCTCATCAAATCCAATTACTTGAGTTCATAACCGCAAGGAAAGTACGTTTGTATGATAACAGTTATAATAGTTGACCTACATAACACCTGAGGCTCTTATTCAATTTTAAAACATGTATGATTATGCATAATATCAACAATATTAAAACACTCACAAACTAATTTGCCTATTACTTTGTTTCGTTAATAGCGACCTTTCGTTTTTCACAACGCGCCACTAGACTATCACAAGGCGCATGCTCATAATCATCTAAGAACGGTAGTTTCGTCGTTTTGCTTGTCACATCGTGAAACTAGAAATCATTATTTTTTTCTTAAAGTGTATGTCTTTTTCATTAAAATGTTAATGTCCTTTTCCTCAATATATTCTTTGAAAATTTATTATGATTTTACTTTAATTTACACTTATATTTCTAATATATCATCCGTATTTTAATCTATCACTTTTGTTTTTGTGTCGTTTTAAGGTCAGTGGAGGTTATTGCAAAGTAATAGAAAATAATTCATGTTTTTATAAAGTGTATTAAATCAAATAACAGTACCTGACATTTTCCTTGTACGCAAATTCCATTAGGGTTGTCATAGGAACATCTGGTACCATCTATGACGTCATATTCTGATACTACAACATCTCCAGTGTTTTTAGACATGCATGTTAGACGACATTGCAGAGAGCCTTTAAGACAATACGAAATTGATTAGAAAATGCAAATGTTTTACATTGCCATCTACAGTATTGTTTATGAGCTTTTAGTTTGAAATTAGGAAATAAATGAGGTATATTACTTTATATAAAAAAATTGTTAACCAGAGTGTTTTATACAGACTAAAAATAGAAATAATAAAACCATTGAACTTACTGTTAAGGTTTTCCATTGGTGCCCATGAATGCAGACGATCAAGGTAGCGCCAGTTAGACAGTTTATCTTTACATTGTGCTGCTCTTACGTCAGTCTTCTTTCCTAAGCAAGGCTAGAAATGGAATTAAGAAGCAAACGAATATTAAATAATAATTCCACATTCCACGTTGTTGTGTTATTAGCCAAACTATGGTAATACTGGTTAGTACTAACCTCAGCATTACACACTTTGAAATCTGTACTGCTACCGATACAGTCGGCACCTCCATCAGCAGGCCTGTGAAATTATCAATGTAAATTTAATAATTTAAGTAATTTAACTGTCTTAATTTAACATTTTAAAGTTATTCAAACCATATTAATTTACTTTACCAATATGATGCTATAATAATATATACTATATAGGAAAGTCTCTTATACGCATGTGTATAAATATAAATACATCCTTTAGATACAAGTAACACATACTTACGCTGGGTTGTTACATTGTCTTGTTCTGATGGCGACACCGGTTCCACAGGAGAATGAACATTCGCTAAATTCACTATATTCACTCCAACCCCCATTCACAACTGTAGACGTCACTATAGTTGTCGTCTTGACATTTCCATTGTTCTTGGGTTTCTTTACACACTCTCCTTGCATACACCACTGAAAATACAATTATAATTATTAATTAATTATATTTATATTTTAAATGTCTGATGTAATTGTTAAGCGTTGTGTGCTGAACTCAATTATTATTATCAGTTGTTTTGAAGCCGGATACAGGACCGGTTCTTTGTAAAGTTACAAAAGTAAAACTAAAATTTAGATAAAATATCACTTAATAGCAACATCAAAAAGCGCAACAAAATTACAATAGGTAAATAAATATAAATTTAGGTTCAGTCACATGTAAAAAAAAAATTAGAAAATACTACAAAGAATTGATCAAAATGGAAGTCAACAAACATTTGCATGAATAATCATAGACTCAAAGAAAACAAATTGTTGTAGAGAACAGTTCAAGAGAAAGAAAAACCTGCATTCAAAACAAAAATAGTAGGCCTACTGTACAATTTGTAGACCTACTATTTACAACCAATAAACGAATATTTGCAGATTCATAGTAAAGTGAGAAACAAAACACTTTTTAGTGACATTTCGTAAAAGAAAAACATCAAATTATTTCAAAATCAATTTCTTAATCAAATATATTATAAAAATATCATAAAAACAAAGATCACACAAAAAGTATAGAAAAGTAGAAAGTATAAATATTAGGTCATTAAAAGTTAACTGAAGAATTGCTGGCATTGCACATGCGCTCAATTATATATTTTTCAAATCAAGCTTTTTTGCACAAATGAAGTATAAGAGAACGAGATACAAAAACGGTTATTATAAATATTTTAAAAACTCTACCTTTCAGTGGGCATATCTGCTGCTTTTAAATCTCGTGTACTTAATGTGTGTACGTTATGTTGTTTGTATGTTTGTTTAGATAAGATAGAAAAGTGTGTATGTATGTATCTTGATGTTCAATATGTTTTAGTACTATATAGGGTACTGTACAAATATCACCATTGTGATTTTTCACTATTGATAGAGTCTATCTATCACTAAAATCATCATCTATTTGCTGTAACTAAATCATCAACATCATCATCATTCATAATCATCACCATCATAAATAATAGGAAAGCAAACTAGCCTTCATTTATGTTGTGTATATAATAATTATTATAAGATAAGTGTGTTTGTCTAACTAAACGAAATACCATTTTACAATAATTTATGTTAATTATTGCCATTGTTATAGATACAAATCTAATTGCTGTTATTGTTATTAGTGTTGTTAGCAAAATTAACGTCAGACAGAATTATTAGAAAGATTATAGTTAGTAAACTTATAATACATGAATTATGTTGGCAGCTTTACATTAAGTTCAACATGTTTTTCACTTCTTACACCATTTAAAAAAGGAATTCAACTAGGATCAAGTCTGGGGTCAGTTTATTCAATTACGTAATCTTACAACATTTGGCGGCAGCCTTCGTTATTATTTAACACATTAAATATATATAAACATCTGTTACAATTACAATTTATTACAGTTTACAGAAGAAAACAAGTTACAAAACTGCCTGATTCATGACCAAAAAACATGCATTACACCTAGTGCTCGCAGTTTGTTTGAATGACGTCAGGAACGGGACGTAACAACACTTATTGGCCAGGTAATATTGAGGTGATGTGGAAAACACCAGTTGATTAGGTTAGTATGTAAGTCATATCACTGACTGTTTTTCTTTTTATATAGATTATAATAACATTGTTCAGTTTTGGCCAACTTTGATGGAAACTTTCAAGTGATTTTGTTTTGTTTTATTTTAATAAAATACTGATTGTCAAAAGTCTGATGGAGAGTTAGGAGAAATTTGGCTCGGCACACGGTTTAGAATTTGCTTTTCTTGCTCAATTCTCTCTTGGACTTCTTTACACATTTTCCGGCCATACACCACTGGAATTTGGCATGGAATAAATGTAATGTTAGTATGTTAGTAGAGAACAACAATTAGTAATATTAGTTTCTACAAAAGTATGGCATTAATTACATAACATCATATATAATAAAAAATACTTGTATATAAGGTAAGTATGTGTAATTTAAACGTTCGTAAATACTGTATTTCCCTAATATGCATTAAAATGTATTAAAGTATATACATTTCTTAATATATACAGAAAAAAAAACATTTTTAAAACAAATATGTAATAATGAAAACAAAAGTTGTATTGCAATGGATTGGAAAGCATGAACTGAAAGTGTCGAATTCCTAAATCCAATAGTAATCCATTTCCACAACTAAACCTCAGATGTAAACACACAGAACTGGATAGATAAATTCATAAAGATCGCAATTCAAATCTTTGACCTAAATATTAATCTTAACAATTACGTTTGAAAAATAACCGGAAATAACATTCTCTTCCAAGAACAAGATAGTGTACCATACCATTTCTTAGTTACATTTTATATAAAAGTTAAACGAAACAACGTGGAAATATATAAATCGCCGGATGTACATTATTCATGTAGCTGATGGAGTGACACAGGTGAAGTAGAATATCTAGAAAGAAAATGAAAGTCTTCCCAACTGACTATACAAACCACAAAGTCGAGTACCAGCTTATCAGCTAAAAGCAAAGTACTAAATTGTTTAGTGAATAGTCTTGAGTTTTAAAGGAGCAAGTTTAAACTGCAACGGAAATTATAAATATTGAAAAACTAAAAACAAGTTCACCAGCATGGACCGACACACAGACAAATCAAACTTTTGATAATTTCTTTTCTTAAAATTCTTCTTCTTCTTCTTATACTTCTTATACTTTGAACTAAGCCAATCCAAAGCTAACATAATATTTCCTTTTAATTGATAATCATACAATTTAACATGATGGCTACCGACAAACAGTTTACAGAAAAACCGTTCCACTTTTTTTTAAGTTCTAAGCTTAAAACACTGTAAAATATATTGTTGAATATAGTAGGCAACACTGTCAAATATGGAATACATTTGTTGAACCTTAGAGGTAAAACAGTAAACTTGACTTCAACCTCAAACACAACATGTCGTATTCACATGTGGATCTAGATAGCCAGTGGCACTTTGGTTTTCCCATTTATAGAATACATCAATGACGTCAACAACATATTCGCCTTTTTACCTAGTGATATATATTTAGATCTAGAGTACCTTGTGATGTATTTTAAAATATACGTGAGAGACGTTCAAACCGTGACTTCTTAAGCGTGGTTCCCACTAGCGACGCAACACAAGGACGTAACGCAACGCAAGTGAGTTGACCGATCACAAGCGATGGCTTATTCGCTTGTGATTGCTAACTGTCTATAACTTCGCTTGTCATTGGTTAAAACGCTTGTGTTGCGTTTACGTCCTTGCGTTACGTTCTAGTGGGAACCAAGCTTTAGATAAATGACCTGTTATTTTTAGTTAAGCTGCAATATATGTTGAACTACTGTATAAAGAAAATCATAGTTTTCTAATATGTGCAACTGCGCAAACGAAAAATGAAATCAAAACAATGTTAAAAATAGCCACGTAACAGGTATATTCCTGTCGTCAAAAGCTGGTGAATGGTTATACAAAAGTGGACAAACACCAGTCTTACCATCCCAGAGCCACATGAGCTACCCGGAAGAGCATAACCTAAATAATATCCATACCACGGGCTGGAACTATGTGAACATATCAGCTGGGAACAAACATCAAAATTGCACTGTAAAAAGTAAAGAAAACTATTACTTAAATGATGTTATGTTTTTCTTACCGACTTCTTGCGGCAAAATGTTCCATCAAGAGCTGGTCCTTTCTTGGTTTTACAAAAGAATGGATTTGAGGGTTGGGCACACCACAGTTGTCCACAAGGATCCATGGCACCGAACTAAAGAAATCATTTCAATAAACAATAGAAACAAAAATATTAAATCTATAACATAATAATTAAAGGTGGAATTATAATCACGTCTGGTGAACAATTCACAATTATTTGGAAGTTGTACATAAGTACACATATTAATATAACAATACAAGAAAATAACAGTTATTTACCGCGGTACAACGTCCGAATTTATCACCGAAGTCAAATCGGCACTGGTCGTCAAGAGAGAATTTTTCGCCTGGTAATCCTGATGGAGCTTCGTATTCGGTATTACCACTATCATATGGGTTGTCATTCATACAAGTGTAGGAACTGTAATAAAAACATAGTGTTAATAAACTTACAGGCACGATGATTCATGTTAAATTGTCAGATATTCCAACCCTCTTCTATTCCCTCCTAAAACAACTTCCATATAAACACGGAAATTACGCAGTTAGCTGGACACAAAAAAAGTACATTTTAAAGTGTTTATCTATTTTGTTTATTCAATTGTATTGTATATTAAAACAAAGAAAAAACTGCTGTAGTTTATATTATTAGGCCACAAATTTGTTTAATGCTATTGATAGTTTTTGAACAAAAAATACGGTATGCCTAGTTTACAAGTTCATTTAATCGAATGACAATGCGTTTTACGATATTAGAAGAAACGTTATGACCTGGTTTTTTATATATTCACAAAACACTATCATTTGATAGAACAAATCAACGTCCCGACGATTCTAATTGATACATTTTCAACTTTATAAAGTAAGTATTCGTACTTAAATAGACAAATATACTGAGTTGAATTACGATAAAATATTCTCCAGTCGATTTATCTGTTTATGTAATTAAAGAAATTTAATTTATTAAAACAGGCATTGGGGAAACCAGGAAATTGTCATTATTTAGCAATTGTAATGTATGTCTATTGGGAAAACTTAAATACCGTACGCTGACAGCAACGTAGCTTGACAGGTGTAAGTAAACTGAACAAATTTTATATTTGAACTGACAAATTATTTTAATATTTTGAGGTAAAAATTAATTAGGATAATACTATTTTATCAGTAAGATAGATTTTGAAAAAAACATGTGAGGCGACACTGACACTCCGTGAATCCCAAGTCCATTCACAGCAAGAACAGGAAATTGAATTAAAACTTGAACGTCGAGGTCACAAAATGTCAGTTTGCTCGGATTGGACGAATAAGTCGCGATCAACGATTTCACAACAAATAGATTACTTCGAATCTTAATTCAATAATTCGCTCAGACTGGGAGAGGTAAATATACGCGACAAGTAAAACATCCCTGTAGTATTATGCATCAAATTGTTTAATTATTTCTTTAACTTCAGATCTTTATCGGCAGTTGAGTAAAAATGCATAGTTTCAATAAACTATCTTTTCATTGCGTTGAGAGGTAACAATTCCCGACAACTAAACACCCTGTAGAATTATACCTAAACGTGTTTAATTAGATCTTCAGATATGCATCTCAATTTGGGTAAAGGGCACGTATTGATTAACCTGGGCCAATTTCATACTACGAATTTTCCAAACACACAGTGCATAATCATCTGATATCATATTGTCTATAATACTTTATCTCTATCCTTATTGGCTTAATCGCAATTAAGTTAAATAGGAGTTGTATATCAAGGTGGGCTAGCTAACAGGTGAGTTTATCACTAGGTCAAGTCTCCGTAGATTCGAGGTAACAAATAATTCGCCAGCCAATCAGAGACTGTTGTTAAAATGACAAGTATTGCATCTTTCCCACACAGATACAGTATAGCATTATGTTATTTCTCGATCTCTTGCTAAATTACACTTTAAGTTTGTTCCCGTTTGCACCTACCATTACAGCTCAGCTCAACTAGGGCTAGGGTGTCCCGTGGTTCTCATACATGGGTTCCATTGTTTCTATGACTAATTTGACATGTGGCAACCAAATGCATGGTAATGTACACTTGTCAGATTAAATGCAAAACGTTACAATGGAGTTTAAATGCCTTACGCCTACCGTACTTTAAACATTTAAAATCTCGACAAATCGTAAGATATTTTACTTTTTTACTTCTCTGTTGTTAATGTTAACTATGAAGGATTAATTTGACAGGACATTTCATCCCAACTATGGTTTCAATTATGTGATATCCCACTTACCTAAAATATTGTTAAATATGCCAGTAAGCACCGGTCGTTTGTGCCAACTAGTACTATACTAAAGTCTGACCTTCTCGGGTGAATTAAAAGGAGGTTTTAACTAGGATACAAATAATAATCAATTTATGGATTGAATTGAAATACTACAAATAAGACAATTTCAATTAAAACAAGGGTCTGAAAAGATATATGCAATATGCTTTTTTATATTAAATTATTAATCGTCATTAAATTCATATTAAAATTCTTTTCATTCGTAAGAATAAATTAAGAATTGCAAAAAAGCTGCCAAGTCATGCATGGGCTAGAAGACACGTATTGATTGATTGGATACACATTTGAAAAGTTATCAAAATGATACGAAATGACGGGTCGATTAGATGAACATGACAGTTACCGTACCAATTGACAAATACAAGTTTTAGTGCATATACTTCTCATTTTCTGTTTGATTTAGTACCGTATCTATTTGCCAATTATTCGTTTTTTAAAAGGAAGACTGACTTTCAACTAGGTTGGAAGTCTCCTGCAATGTTCATTTTTAGCAAGAAAACAGCTGATTTACTACAAGTACAAATCAAGCAGAACTCCTGACATTTGCATTTCGGTCCCATGCAGAATAAACAATAATGTATCGTGCTCATGCTCGGGGGCTTATATGTTTAAGACTTGTAATACCCATGTCCGCGAGTTTTTAACGTTTAACAAAGAAAACATGGTATTAATTTGCATAATAATTAGCATTTCATTGGCAATCTGAAAACAATAACGTCACGTTCTATTCTGTAAACCTTATAATATTGTTTTCTCTTAACACCATACTCAAAACTTTACAATATACAAATTACATTAAGCTACAAACTCGAAGAGTATGGCAATACTTTTTTTCAGTTTAATCTATTAATTTGGACGGCTCTTAGTATTGTTGAGACCCAATGTACACAGATTAATAATATCATTCACATTTCTTTTGCCAAGTAATAGGTCTACAGAAAATTAAGTAACCCAACACCTATAACCAACTAAATGACGACTGAACCAAAAAACAAAACGATAACTACTATTTATTTTAAATTACTAATTTTGATGCTTTTTGTTAATTGATAGTTTTTAATTTGACGAGAGTTTATATAGTGTATGTTAAAATTAATTCATTTTAGGATATATTAAAGAAAATATTTGTTGCTAAAAATAAAGTTTACTGTATTTAACCATTTAATATCTCAGACATATCATTTATCAGATTGAAAGTTAAAGTCATTAAATTTTCTTTTCCTGATGTCGTAAATTTCACTTGAAGTTTGTGGGGCGGCTGGCGATTGAAAAATAAAATTGTGAATGTCAATTGCGATAAATCATTAGTCAATTCTCTTTCCTCCTCAGATTCCTCATTGATCTTTATAGCAGTATTAGCTTTATACTGATATAGCCAGGGTATGACCAGCCATTAGGGCCAAAATAGTGATGATGAATAATGAAAAAAAATGACGTTACGACAATTTGTCTTTTTGTTTTTCTTTATTTTGACCATATTGGCTGCCCATGTTACAACTCTTAGAAATAATACGAAAGTAGACAACTACCAAAAGGGAAATAATAATTTGGTTACATTCATTAAACTGATTAGTCTTAATTCGAAAGAGGCTAAAACAGAACGGAAATGAAAGGAAAGAAATAAAACTATATAATTGGGTAACTTTGTTCAATAATAGCATTACAGAAGTAATTTTGACAGTCTGCAAAAAAGTGTAAAATTCTAATGATGAATGTGTTTGATTTGTATAGGTATGTTGGTGTAAGGTAACAACTATTTTAATCCATGTCAAATGCCATTTATTATAGGCTACTTTAAAAACACGGTATGTTAATATAAATTAAGAAATTAAAATTAAAAGTACATACAATCATGTTTTTCTGTTGGAAAATATTTCAAAATTAAGTCAAATTAAATTCGTATCCTGTTTGTAGTGTGCTATGACAGGTTGGGATTATTAATTTCGTTATAAAAATATGTTATTCCTGGGCTGAGGTTCCTTAAAGAGGTGTGTCGGCAATGCGAGATTCAAACGTTACTAATAAAATATGATACAGTATGCCTCCATTGAAAACCCCTTTCTTAAATCTTTTTACTCAACTACAACGTACCGAAACCTGAAAATACGTAGTTTTGTTCCCAAAAATATATGATAGAAATTAAATCTGACTGATTGAGAAGTCAATTAACCGTTATCAACGTAACGTAACTACCGTTATCAACGTAACGTAACTACCGTTATCAACGTAACTACCGTCTGTATTATAATTCTATTTCTCTAATATTCCAAAGTTTCTATTGTAAAGTCATGGCACATTGGAGGTATTTGGAAATGTTAGATTACCAAATGCGATATCAGAACGAAAACCGAATGTAATGTGTGTTTAGATTGACTGATAGTATTTAATTTGAAAGTGAAAATAACTTACTTAAGGTTGCTCTCAAGTTCCTTTTTGCTGCACGATGACCAGAAGTATTTGTGGTACGTAGCTGTGACAAGAGGGGCCATGATACTACCTTTGTTTGCATCTTTTTTGCAAGCATTGCCCTGTCCGTCGTGGTCCATTCCAAGCCTGAGAAACATTAAGTTAATTATGTTAGGGAAAGAGTATATCATATTTCTTCTATTCTAGACACCTCTATACGGTACCTACTTCATGCTATCGTAAAAAGGTGATATTTGCACACAATATAAACGTATTTAATGTGAACTTTGTTATGCTAGTTAGGCTTATAGCAACAGTTAGTGTAGATTAGTTTAACTTCACTTTTTTTTCAGGTTAAAATCTCAGAAGAGAACCTGATAAAGGCCAAGAGACAGAAAAGGTAATACAACTTTTTGTAAGTTAAATAAATGTATATAATACTAATCAGTGGCGAATTTGTGTTAACATTTTAACGAACAGTAGCGGTGCCGCGTGCCAAAATAGTTCTCGGAAGCGACGCTGACCAGTTAAGTTGTTGGGTCATTTTAGGCCGCGAAGCTCCTCATTTGCACCGCAATTGTTTGTGTTTAAATAAACTTACGTGTGTCCAACTTCGTGAACAGTTACAAAGCTTGTGAGCATACCGTCATCTTTCATCAAGCCACAACTTCTCATTGAGCACATGCTACCCAATGGTGCGTATCCTTAGTGTGCAAGCATGCATTTAAAAGAAGTGCGTGATGGGTTAGTATAGTATATTAAAAACCTAAATTGGAACCAGTTTGGTCCCATCAATGTCTATAAATATCATATTAAGTTCGTTAAGAGATTTGTCACATAACATCTCTTTCTGTTGGAGAGTGCGGATTACAGATTCTAATACGTTTTACCATACGAATAACCTTTGAGAAGTATTGGCAATAATGCTTCAGGAGATCAAACGCCTAAATACAATAACTTTATAGAAATCAACACTCCCATAAATCAACAATTATTCTAATATTATGAATTAATAATAATCTGATAAGAGTTGTATTCAAATTATAATATAATACCAAAGTCATATTGGCGGATTAGTATACTAATTCGTAAACGTCTGAAAATTTTCAAAAAGGTCAATGACAGCAATTATCCGAGTTAACATTTTAAATTGTTATCGGATTTTTTTTAAAGTTCAAATTATATATCATTACGTTATAGTGAAAGGTAAGTGATCGTAGTGTTTTAATCTGATCATCTTCGAGATTTGGGTCTGAATTTTTAGGTCATCTTGATTCTAGATTTTTGGGTGACCTTGGTCTTGAGTCTCGCTTTAAGTTATTTGTGGTCTATCGCACTGTTAGGTAGTGAGTCTTTGGTCATCTGGGTCCATAGCCTAGCCTAAGTTATTTGGTTTATCGTACTGTTAGGTAGTGAGTCTTTGGTCATCTGGGTCCATAGCCTAGCCTAAGTTATTTGGTTTATCGTACTGTTAGGTAGTGAGTCCTTGGTCACATAGGGTCCAGAGCCTGGCCTAAGTTATTTGGTATATCTTGCTGGTCTAGATTGTTTGGCCATTTTTGGTATAGAGTCTGGTCTAATGCGTTTTATAAATTTGTATGAAAGTGGTTTGGTTGGGTGTATTGGTAACATTTTAGTTGTGTCAGGTTGCATTCTAAATAACTACCCGGATGTGTCTGAAAGTAAGCTGAACAAACTTAATTTATAATCGTTAAGAATCTTGATCTTGTCGTCCAGGTACTGATTTTTCATTAGAAAACAATGAAACCTATTTATTTTAACGTACGTTAGTGGGCTTTTAACACGGGTCACAACACTGGTCTATACTATAGATTATATTATTAGCCTAAGTGGACGATTCGAAGGCATGCTATAACGGAAAGCGCCAGGCAGGTTAGGCAACGTTTGAGTACTTACAGGTGTTCAGATGAACTTTAATCGTAAATTTTTGTTAGATCATAAATTGAAGTTGTTGAAAGAAAGATAGACTGGGGCTTAATACGTAAGTGTTAGAGTGCAATGGTGTTAGAGGTTACTTAACATTGAGGAAATTAGCAAGGAATTTGATAAACTTTGACAAAGTCCTTCAGGCAAACTTCATATTTTACTGTTAATCACGAAGTTAATAAGCATGGTGTTGTCTATCTAGCTTTCTTTCGGTGAGTGGGTTAGTAATGGTTGCATGTTTTAAAGGAAATCCCACTTACACATGGCCCACCTCGTGTGAGGCTACAAATGCCGACAAAAGGCCTTCATCTCGGGTGAGGGCACAACTTCTGGGACTATTACACATACCCCTCACAGGGCCATATCCTGAAAGCATTCAACGTATTTTGTGTTAAAACTAGATAAAACACAAACTGACACAACGCCGTATGACATGATCTTATCAACCTTCAAATCGAAATATTGCGTTGTCTTACGTCACAGTTAAAATATGTGCAATGTTCTCTTACCTGCTGGTCCGAAGCTGTCACGTGTGAAGAAGAGAGCCAGATCATGATGTTCCTTATTGCTATCGTCTGGGTGGTTTGCTTTGTAAGCCCATGTGCATACTTTTCTCAAACTGGCGGCTGGTGAACCACTGATCATTCCGCTTGACTGTGGAGACAAAACAATTAAGTTTAAATATTTTCTATATAACATAAGTAATACATGTGTTTTTTAACTTGAGATTCATGGATATTTAATATTTGTTAATGAGCTATTTTAAAAAATGTATATATTACCTGTGACTTGCTGAGCATTACAATTCTGATGACAGCAACTGTGACATCGATGTTCAATGATTTGTGGTGGTATGCTTCATTTACCTAAACAACAATAATGCAATAGTTCTATTTAGTTTTAGTTATGCATTATTTAACATAGAATAATTGCGTAATGTATACAGTATACGGACGGCGGTTCAGACGTGTTCCCATCCTTCATTGCTGGTCGCTTACCGGCAGATCGGTGCTTGTAATACGGACCATCGTTGTTTTAAATACGAATGAATTTAACTTTATGTCATTACTTTGTACTTATTGTTACTTAAGCGTGGTTCCCACTAGCGACGCAACACAAGGACGTAACGCAACGCAAGTGAATTGACCAATCGCTTATTCGCTTGTGATTGCTAACTGTCTATAACTTCGCTTGTCATTGGTTAAAGCGCTTGCGTTGCGTTTACGTCCTTGCGTTACGTTCTAGTGGGAACCAAGCTTTACATGATAATTTCAGACGGCGTTATTTTAAATACTGTTAAACACGTTATGTACATCATAATATCAATAAATATCGGTAAAATATACCATTCATATTCATGGCACACGATACAAACGTAAGTGATTCAATATCATTACATATTAACGGTAGGCTTATTACTTAATTGAATCTATTTGTGCTTTGTCACGAAATTTGTAAAAGCCTAATAACATACGGAAAGTGAAAACATACTTATTTAAAATGTTCAAACAAAAGTTATCAAAACAATTAGATTATAGACAAAGGTCAATATTTAGAGACTGTAAAGTTCATCATTAGATAGATGAACTCAATATCACAACACGGTACAGTATAATTATCTTCTGTGGGTACATGTTCCTTAAGCTCTGTCTACACTGTCTAACTAACTAACACTACTTATGTCTACATTCCATTGTACATTAAGACACTTTCCGTTTCGTTTGAGCTGTTTATTCTTACTCCAGTAAGAAACCAATGTAAATATTGTATGGGTAAAGTACTTACGATGTTCATCATGGTAAGAAGGTAAGTTGGAATGTTTTCTTCACCGTGGAACTCTACCATTGTGTTGTCAACAGCAAGCATTGTCTCAATGAAGTATTTTCCTCCCGATCCACGCTTAACTCTTCCAGTTTCCATTGCAACGTCTTTCACCTTTTTTACAACTTCTTCTGCCGAATCTATATAATCAGTTAGGATCAAATTTATGCTTCGCCTCACACAAATTAACGTGCTCATGATCAAAACATTAATTCATCGTGCATAGTTTGATCATGACCAACTCTGTGCCAACTAATATTCAATTTGGATTTTTTTTTTTTATGTAAAGATTTTTTTAAATTAAATTTGAGAGTGATATTTTTAATATTTCATTTGTAATCGTAAAAATACACATTAGGTAATAAATTAAAAATAGTATTTCAAAAAATGGTTTTAGTTATCTTATCTTAACTACTTTACTTATAGAATCCCCACATCCTATATCTATTTGACTTAAAGGTCCCTAAAGATCCATCTCAGCATTAACTGATACTTTTATGTGGTTTTCCTTCCTCATATGTTGAATTTTGAATATTAAATTAAACAATTCAACTGGAGGAACCAAAAGAGGTGGTTGTAAAAATTGTAAATTAGATGTATATTGTATTGAAGAAAATTATACGATTTGATTCCAATTCAGGCGGTCGGTGTTGGAGTTTGTATTTACGTTTTAAATAAATCTCAGAAAATTAGTATTTCTAGGTTGATATACTCGTCAGTGGTTTTGTATTAAATGTATTACTCGGCTATAGTGATATTATTCTTACCAAAATCACCGAATTTTGAGCCGTCTCTCTTGACAAGAGCACTTCTTTCGTACACGATGTGGGTCTTGCCTGCCTCAGGGTTGTTTGATCCAGTCTCAATTGGCTCAACTATCTTTTCGTTGCCATCCTTATCTTTAAATATACCTTGCTGAAATAAGAACAATTTAAGGTATTAATTAAATTATTTATATTTTTAAAAGTTTATTAGTAATTATGGAGATAAAGTGTAAAAAGTTCTTGTTTTTTTTTGTTTTGATAAAAACTGAATGAGTAAATCTAAAATAAAAATTCTAAAAAACCACAAATTGCAATACCACTTACTATAACCGGAACATAAAATGTCCAGTTTCTTTAAATCGTCCACTTTATAGTATGTTTTTGTAACCTGTAATATTTCTTATTAACAATCCGGTTACAGTAACAGTTTTTAATACTTCCTTATCCCATCGGATCATCATATAATTCAAATTAAATTGATACTTGGAAGAGTTCGTAACAATGCATTTTTAGATTTTATCAGTGGAGTCATTTTATTGAATAATAATATAGATATTTTTGAATGGTGTACTTTATGAGTCACGTGTATTGTTTCCCGTTGCATTCCCAAGTGTCTATCATCTGACTCAGTGTCGTTCAAGACATGTTTATCTACAGAGGCATATACAACCGAGGAAACGTTCTGTTTTATCGTTTTCATTCAGACCCTATTCTCTCAACGAGGCTTTTTACTATGGATTGTCCAATCATCGTTACCAACATAAAATCTAGGTCAACATAAATTTTCTTTCAAAGAATTTAATTAAAAGTTGCACAAAACTATTGTGCTTTCATAATTAAAAGTATGCGTTGTATTGTAGGCCTACTTTTAATCTAGATTTACAGACCTGTACAGTTTCGTATTTACATTTAATAAATGTTTATTTTCTTTTTCTTTAATATTTGGCAATATTTGGAGTTTTTAATCAGGGTACTGGCACTAGGATGTGATTAAAGGTCCTGATCCGGTTGTAGTAGTTTGTAAAGAAACTTATTTTATATACACTAATGTATTTCGTACTAGGGTTTTTTAATAGTATATATCACATTTGTAAATCAAGTATTTTTAGTGAAAGAATGGTTCTCTTTGTAAGCCGCTTGCTTGAGAACGACGCGCGCGTATATGTGTACAGTTAATTTTCGGAGATGTAGGCCGCACAGTCATGTACGTTTACGATACGTTTACGTGTTTTGCTAAATGCTGCTAAACAGTGCAACTGTCCCTTTAAGTACAAAGTGACGTTGAGGTTGTTGAGGTCAGCTTTTTTAACCAAGTTATTTCATGAGTAGGACAATGCAAGGTGCTATTCCGTTAATCACAGTAGTCGGTGTGGTGTTGATATAGAACCACTGATTCATACATGAATGTACAACCTCCCTATAAATTGTGTACAGTCAACAAAGTGCTGTTTTGTTCTATCATTTATCACGAGGCGTAAAATGTGGAAGGTAAACGGATGTGTGGTTAGCCTCACCGTTTAATAGAATCACCTATTCAAAAATGTGGGACAAGAAAATTATCGTTATCGAAATCCTTTAAATGTCACATGTTGTATAAAACCATTAATACCTTTCATAATTATATAGGCCATGTTTCACTTTGTCTGGCATGGTGGAAATCGCACGCTGTATACAAATACATAAAGTCCGCTAACACAATGACTTCGCCCCATGGGATGATGTCCGCAAACACCTTACGGACAGATAGAACTTGTTCGCCACAAAACAGTAGCAATTCCCATAGCTAATGCACCCTTCATTGTTCCTTCCTATTAATGTGTAATTTCCTATGCAATCGATAACGGCTTATAAAGCAATTGAAAAATGTCCATAGAACTGTTTGATGTTTGTAGTCTGGGGATGCAAACTTTATATATTACTGTTATTTGGTCCCAGTTGAGTCGATATATTATTAGTCACTCAGCTATCCACGTGACCACTGTTACTATTTAACACGAAGGTCAGGGATTTTCTAGCCTTTACTTTTAAATATGAAATATTATTCATTGTGAAACTAAACATTATCATAATACGGAATGTCATAGGTTGTAAATGAATACCATTCACCTATCACTTGCCCTTTTTAAAACCTCATATAGGCTTTTTAATCACCCTCATTTCCTTTAAATTAATCGTTTTTTGCTGGAAGAATTAATTTAATATTAATTGATTGGTGATATGATTTGTTGAATTCATGACTAAATAAACAAATTTGTATTTTAAGTAAACGGATTGACCTACTGCCTTAAAGTATTGACTTAATTAATACTAGGCCTCTGAAATTGATACCCATGAAATGACCTAGTACAAGGTAGGCCTACTACCAAATAAATATTGTTTATATTAGGTGATAAGCATTGTTATATATATATATGCTGTAATCAATGTATTTATCGTCATATTTACTAACTACTGATGCAGTTCCATATTAATTCAAACACAAATTATTTTTAATAGGTCTAAGCACCACTCTAAAAAGTAATACATATTTATAAATTATAGCACATTGATCTGCGTTTTGTGCCAGTAGGAGCCAGAATATGCCACTTTTACATGATGCACAAACGTGTCTATGTGTAACGGTGGCATGGAACAAACACGATGGTGTTCTTTCTAGTGGAACTTCAAGAATAATTATGTGAATTTGCTTATATAAAAACCATAATAATCTTCGCTACTTAACCATTATTCCCGTCAATTTAAAAACGAAGAGGCCTAAATGAGTAGTGTAAAAAAAAAAAAGCTGTTACATTTAACCGAACCGTATCAGCCGTAACTCATCACGTGATGCATAGCGTTTTGAAACTTATTATTTTCAAGAAATGAAGTGGAACATCTTGTTCGAAAATAGTTGTAGCAATTTATCCACGCTAATTAGGTTAATGGTATTATTACCATTGGTTTTCACGCATCATTCCATTGTTGAATCAGTGCGCATGATGATATTTGATTTTTATAACGTTTAGGATTGGTTTATGTTTAGTTATTGTTTCCAAATACCATAGTGAAATTATAATAAAAAATGAATTTCTTTTTAAGCTGTGTAGGCCGCAATACTTAAATTAATATTGGCGCTCTTTTTGTAATTTCGGATGTTGTATTCCCAACAAGAGAAACGCATTTCGCGCTATTTAAATCACTTCATTAAACCAATAAATGCATTATCTGTTTTCGTATTGTTTTTCGTAACATAGCATATTCGACGTTTTTGTTTTGCATAGTTTTGACGCCACTGGACTATTTACCTCACATCCCAGCTCGTATAACCCTCTGCATTCGTAAATTCGATATTTTCATCAACAGTAGGCTTTCCTAACCATATAACTCCACTGGTACAGTATTAGGTTACGCACGCCAACCGAGCGCCTAATTTTTTCTGCGAGCACATGCCGAGCGGGAACAAGTCAACGTTCTATTATCCAATTATTAAAGCGGCGGAGACGATGGTGTTATACCGTCACGTTTCTTCGTGCAAACCTATCACTTTCTTAGCAAGAGCACTATGGGAGATGGGCAACCGTGGAGATAAACATTTTTGCCCAACGACTTGTGAGATTGATCCGTTCAAAGTTGGTAGCTTTCCGGGTAGCTTTCTCATGAAATTGAAAAGTAGATTCTATGCAAGAAATATACGAGTATACGAGTCGCGCTACTATCGCAGCCAATGGTACTTATATACAAGGACAACTTTTAGAAGCTATGATTTTTACCTATTTTATCCATTATGTAGCCTATTAAAATAAATAACGTACATTAACGACTTTCTGAATGACATTGAATAGTTAATAAGTTCAATTATATTGTAGTTAGCCGGGGGTTTGTTGAAATATCACGATTTAACGCAGACAGAATGATACACAATGTAAACTAAATGATGAAATCATAAACTAAAATGCCCGATGATTATTAATAGTAAATAATGTTAACATCCTTCATCGTGATTATATTAACGATAATTTATTCGATTGGCTTTGCCGATGCAATCGTAAGATAAGTAAGTGATGTAATAGTAAAATCGAGGTTTAGTTGCTTTATATGGACAGATCACAGAAATCAGTGACTAAATTTCACATTTCTACGTTATCTTTAGTTAACAAAAATCCTTCATTCGTTTTTAATATAACCAGGTCATCATTACATCGATTCAAATTTGAAATGTAGCTATGAATACAGTAATCTGTAAAGAGTTTGTTATAATCTAGGGGAGAGTGCGTGTAATAATGCTCTGGAATTCCACTTTCTATATTACACGTGTACATGTCTAGTATCTACCACATGAGATCTAAAACAGTATAAACGTAGCATGTTTGTAAAAAGGTGTGGGGGGGGGGGGTGAAATAAGTGGTGACATTTTGATGAAAGGTTGAGAAGTAGGAGCATTTTATTGGGTAATCTATTAAGATTATCAGAACATATATAATTATTATATTCTTGTTTTCATCCATCACTCATGGATGTTATAAAAATAAATGCATCGTAAATGTACACATAACTTGATAACTCGATAAGGAGCTAAAAACGATTTGTGTTTTTTTTATAACAGAGAATAAAAAATGAAACGAAACCATTAAATTTCTCATTGTTGATAAATGAAATGTGATTCTAAAATGTTTTACTGTGATAGCCTCCCTTGTTCAAGTTGTTACTGTGCTAGCTAGCTACCACACAGGCTCGTACGATTACCGAACTGGGAGATTTGGCCTCATTTCGGCCGATGACGTCATAAAACGGCTATAATGTAAACTCAATTTGGCATTCCAACTCTTGCCAGCAAACTATCTTCTCCCCGGGAGAAATCTGTTTTTTTTCTCTTCGTCCCATTTGTCTGCTTCGATTGACACCGTGGGAGGCATTTTTGCACGCATCAGTTCGAAGCTTTTTATTGAAAATGGTAAACTTTTGTATTACCATTTTCAATTTCCCAACTAAATTTCTTCTATTTTTTTTTAACAGTTTTATACAATTTTAACTCTAATTTACACACGCATTAGCTTGTTATCTTTTTATCAAAAAACCTATTTATATTTCTCAAATAAAACTGTTTTTAATCAAATGTCATACTTCTCATCTGAAACCTTTTACATTAATGTTTTTATACACTATATCAGTGGGCACATCCTTGCAATTATTGGCCACTTAAAGTGTCAGAAAATATGAAATCTTGTATCATTTTTTGTTGTTGTTGTTAATATATCAGTACATTGCTTGTACTGTATGTCAGACGAACACATAGATGTATGTATTTTGCTATCTCTTTACTAAATTCTGTTAAATCCACCAATGAACAAAGTATAAGCAATACTTACCACTTCATCTCCACACTTAACAATAGCCATATCTTCGCCTTCGTAGCTTTTGCAACGTTCATCAACTTTCTCTTCATCGATGGTTCCATCTTCATTCTGTTTTTCAACTATTATGTCACTATTGAATAATGGTGTTGGGTTGTTCAGATCGACTGTCGTTGGCACTCCACCGGGATTAACGGTCATATATTCACCATCGTCTTCATCAGCCTCTTCTTCGATTCCGGCTTCTCGCTTAATTCGTTTGTATTCTGCCTTTTGATTTGAGTATTCTGTATCTGAAAAGTCGTAACTAATGAATTCTCCGTCTTTTGTGGATCTGTAGGGTCGTACTAAGTGGTAGTCTTCAAGGCGATTTATTAAGTCAACTGAAAAAGAAGAACAAATGATTTATTATTAATCTAAATTACCAGTAGTTTTTTTTTAAATAGTACGATAAGTTATCATTAATTCTGTACATTCACTAATAGTTTTAGATCTGAGAAAATATATCTCTTGTACTGAGGTTAATTTTTGGCAGATTATTCGTATACTGTACTTTTTATTGGTGTTTAGGAATTATTTTTGCTCACACCTAAGTTGTACAGCAATGTAAGTAGTATTTTCAATCCATAAAATTGAGTATAAAAAATAGATACAATGCAAAATAGTTTTAAGTTCATCATACTTTTAATCGTAAGCATTTATGTAATCGATTAAAACAAGACATCATACCACATGCCGGATTTATATTTTTAATTCAATTTCGTGTAGGTTACAAACAAACTCTGTATTGGCTGGTATTCAATTTTAGCTTTAACGATGTATTGCACCATCGTGAAATTGTCTATAGGTTCAACCCATGTTGTACATTAAACCTGGATCGTAGATACACAGAAAAAACCATTATCATTTTTGAGAAACTACTATGAAAAATAAAAAAGTAATGTTTTTAATAATACCATGTCTCTTGTGTAGATTCCTGGGCAACTCTACTTTTCCATAAACCTGTATAAACAATAATAATGCAATAACTATTTTATGAACACTTTTATAGTGTTATCTCATTTTTTATTTTACGAGATGCTGTTTATACCTTCTGAAGAAAAAAATGTTGGTGCCATATTCGGTATTCAATTTCAAAGAAAGCCTCCTGCGAACAGCCACCACAAAGCCAAAGGGATACATCAATTCGCTATGGAACTTTGCCATTGAACGAAATGTACAGTTTATCATAATATGAATGAGGGTTTTCTTTAGTCAGCTTCAGGTACATTTAGAAGTAAGAAAAGTAAATCAATATGCTTATTTATTTGTTTAGTAGAAAAGTACGCACCGGTGATAAGCTATTATAAATTGGTGTTATTGTAATATAAAAAAAAAACATTTGACAAACGAAATGCCAAAATTAAAGTTGTATAAAACGTTACGATTATGGTTCATTGATAATTTACCGGGGTTAAAGAAAAACTTCATTTTGTCATTGTTGGCCTTGTCGTAGTCAATCCCAAGAACTCACGCATCATTGCAATCATAGGGGAGGAAGTTGGATCGATCGTCTTCAATTATAGTACTGTGTAAATGATACCACAATATAGGCCTATCTATCTACTATATCAACATAATAAATTTATCTATTGAATATATACGCAGGAAAAAAAGATATAAACCTTACCTGAACTGTGATTGCCACACATACAAACAGTAATCCAAACATGATTCTGTTCGCCATGATTGCGATGGTGTCTCCTTTCGGTAGCCTTGTGTCGTTACTTTACCAACTCAGTCGCTGGCTTCAATCAAAATAAGTTATAACTGTATAAGTTCCAAGTAAACTAAAAAAGGACAAGATAGCGGAGTGTAACTAAAAAGAATACAGGCCAAAAGATTGTTCTGAAGAGTTAATATACATAAAACGAATAACACTTAGCACACTCCGCCGAAGTGGAATACCGAAAGGTCTGGCAACACACAAGTTGACTGTCGTGTCTTATAAGCAAACTCGCCCACTGACTACTATGAGAGATGACGTTTATGACGTGTAGGTATATGCACCGCCTAGTTTTCTAGCGACAAACGTTGTTATTGGTTAAAGCAGCAATGCCTACACTACTCAATAAACCCACGGTACTTCAAACTCAATGACATTTCCCTTCAGGGACTTTCTTTTAGTAAAGCTTTTCCTTACGTTTTATCTTTTTTTTTTTCTAATTACACATTTTTCCATCCACGCTTTAATATTCTTATAAAACGATTTGAATTTCTGTTTCTTTTTAGTATCGTATTCAGTAATATTACCGATCAGTACTATTACCGGTTACAGATTTGGTATATTTATATAATATAGATAAGTTCTATTTGAGTAGGCCTACGAGAGTTTTAATTGTAGTGATAGGGATTCGTTGGTCATCTTCTTAGCATGGTTACAATAAATAAAAGTTGCATTTGAATAGAGCTTAAAACTTCAGCAAATAAGCACATGGTTACTTTTATTCTAATGTCTAAAGTTTAACATCTCCTTAACGAAAGCGATTTGTTATAACATGATTTATTTATGAATTATAGAATTAAACTTGCTGTCAAATTAATTCCTGAAATGAAACTAAGTTAAGATACCTTCTGGGGACAACAAATAAATAGGCTACAGTGTGTTCGTAAAATATTTAGTATAGGTTTATGAAGAGTGTGACTAAAGGCGGCGGCAAACACGCTCTTTAACAGGTAGAGTAATTAATAACCTCCGGAACTTTTCACTTTGCGGGTTAGGTTCATTTTTCAATTAGTTCATAGAATGCATTGAAAGAAAGGTGAACAAACACGTTAACATACAATGTTTATGTTAACGTGTTTCTTCACCTTTCTTTCACGAAAATTCTATTATTGTTTAACTTAAGTTACGAAGGCAAACAATAATGGTATTGTTTAATACTTCGACGAATGGATCATTCTTGGTTTTCTTTTTAAACATGAATTGTTGTCCTAGTTATTAGGTTTAGTATGCGTGGATAAGACATACTCAAAGAGGCCTAGTGTTAGGTGTGGCAATAACAATGACGTGCCTGCTCCATATGTTGCTTGTCTGAAAGCGTGAAAATCAAATGCTCTGTGAATTCATGACGCGTTTGCTACAACCGAACTGAGGCAATTAAAGGCGAAAATAGCTACTAAGATGATTACTTTACTTTAGTAGGCAATTACACTTGACTTTTATGAACACCCTATGTTAAAATGCTCATGCTTTTAACCATTATGCAATGTTTTGTAACGAATTCTATGATTTTCTTTAATAACAAAATACAAATTTTGCAAGGGTAATTCGAATGCACCAGTTCATAAATCAAAATGCAACATTGCGCGTTAGGATATTAGGATAGTGCGAAGGTATAACAATCTTCTATGTCATTTTGTATTTGGAAACGAAACAATATGGCTATTATGTATACCTAGTTGTATACGGTATACAGCTCTTTATTTAGATGCCTAATATGCATTTAGACACAACACCAATATATGTTACGTAACGAAGATGAAATCGCAACGTTTTAGAAACGAATAACCTATAACGTGAACAAGTTTAATGACGATGGTGATTTTAAACTTTAATTATAAATTAAATTTATTGTCTAATCATCAAAATAATTCGAACAGATTTTGGTGGTTGTCAGTTTCATAGAAAACCCTTTTAATTTACAGAAATAATTGTGGCTCAATAACGAATTCTATGATTTTGTTTAATAGGATTGCTTAGATATATTGCTCTTATCATACCTATAAGTAAGCGGACTATTATTAACTTTTTACCCATCTCATTGGTAATTTTCCCTGTTATATAATTTCAAAATCTACTAACATGTTTTTATTAATCTATGCAAAATCTTTTAACAGATCGCCCAACGAATGTACTGTTGTTTTGAATTGTTTTAATGTTCTACACATGTATTTTCTCTAAACTGTAGTTCGGTGTAGATACTATTTGTAGTTTTCTTTTGAGTATAGACTTGTACTTGTCTGGTATTCAACGACAGTATATTGGTAGACATGACATGATGTCATTAAGGCAAGTGGTCTTGAAGATGGCAACGATCCATTGCTCCTTTGGGTATTACTATGTTTTCCAAAAATAAAGAACCAATATGGAAATACCATTACTAAGGAAATTATTTCATTACTATTCATATCGGATTGTTCCCAACACGAATGGTGATGTAAGGTCTGCTGGCGTCTTATAGTCAGTCATACTTTGTATCAATGGACTATTTTTGGAGGGTTCCACCAAGTATAATACATGATAACTGAAGTATACATTGGTGTACATTATTATCTCTGTTAGGTGTAGGCTCTAATACTGTGACGTAATCTGGAAGCTATCAATACTGTAATGAAAACGATTATTATATTTTCTTTTTAATTAAAACTTATTTTAAAATGTGAATGCGTTGAATGCAATGAAGACCTATTTGTTGATAATTGTTTAAACTAAAATACCCCACTCCTAAACTTAGTTTGTAAGCACGATAAATTGTAGGGTTTCTCGCTGTTGAATTCGTGAAATAGTGTATAGGTCAGATAGGAAATATAATAAGAAAATGCAACAGGGTGTTTCTCTTAATAAAGCAATCCTTTCTCATCCCGTTATTTCAACCCAATTGCAGCTTCGGGAGGATGGAGGAATGACATAACATAGGCCTTAATCTAACCAGTTGACATTATGGATATTTAGTTTTATTTTATGTTTCTATTTATTTATTTATTTTATTACGGCACATGTAGTAAACTAAACTTTCCAAACAATGACACATTGATTCCTGGTTACAGATCCGTCAATCGGATTTGGTTATACGTTCTTCTACTATAAATCGGATATACTGTAAGCTTACTCACAATAAAAAAAAAAGCCCAAGACAGTATACATGCATTGTATTTTCCTATTATTAAAATATGATGTGATAATTCCGGTCAGGTCCGTATATGGAAGTAATGTATTCACTAATATTTCTTTCTAAATCCGGGGTTTGCATTTTAGTAACTACGATAATTAAAGATGTATTGTCCTCTGAAAAGTAATTCTTAACATTTTTGTTGAATATGAAATTTTAATGTAACATAGCAGTTATCCACTTTGACCAAAAATTGGATCGGAAAAAATGTATTTACCTGGAAAAACTGTAATTTAAAGAAGAAAATGATCAAATTGGATGCCAGCCAATAGATTTTTGGTTGAATTTAACCATTTTATTTTGTCATTTTATAAATTAAAAATTGTTTTCTACAGAAGTGATTAACGTTATTAAAACTACAAAATAACATATTCAAAGTCTTATTTAATTATTCTTCATTTTCATTGTTTTTTGGGGGACAATACATCTTTAAATTTATCATCTGCAGTATTCGCTTTATTTAAAAGTAGATTGTTGGACAAGTTAGTAGTAGTCAATTTGACAAAGAGTTGTAAGGGTACTCAATACGGAAGTCCAAAATAAACTTGATATTAATAAATCTCGAAGTTTTGAGAAGGCTTTGTCCAAGTCCAAGTAATATAAGCCAAACCTATCCACATTACACTACTTCCACTATTTGAAAAGAAATGTGTTAGGCCTATTACGGTGTTTATATCATAGTTGCCTGAATGATCAAATCTGGTGTACAAAAACAGTAAAGATGAGAAAAGAATGAGTGTGAGAACGAAAAAGGTCGCCCCAAGTCAAACTTAACCCGGCTTTCCTGGCCTATGGCATGCTATAAATATATATGTTATTATTTTCCTGCCGAAACCTTTGTTTATATTCTGGTGAGTGAGTGTCCAATAAATAATATTACTGCGTATATAATAATTGGTTAAGTGGGAATTCCCGGAAACTGCTTGATTGACGCATAACATTTGGAAAAATTACAATAATAATGATTTCTTTTTTTTTATTGTTATAAAGCAATAAGTTAAAAACCACTTTAAATCACGTTAAGAAAAACGAAAACACGTAATGAACATTTCGATGCATAATATAAATATTAAAATATATTTGCATTCAAATTGTCTTTGTTCTTGAGAATTGTTGTAATAATAAAAGTAATCACGATACTTATTTCATTGCGAATTTTTTGTACCCACTGACTGAAAAAAGAACCTGTAATTACATTATAATGGTTTCCATAGTTGTGATGTCTTCGTTTTAGTGCTAAATGGCTACACTTTCATTTATAAGGTACACATACAGTAACATTTCTAACATGGTGTTTTGTTGCATCGCACCTAAGTCAAGCATGTAACGAACTTTGTTCATAAAAAGAATCATGTAAGCTATTGATTATTAAAAGTTATTTGTTTAAAAGTATAATAGTTATAGTATAGTAGTAGTATTCTTGATAATATACACATCGACATGTTTAGCTTTAAATCTGATACTGTACCATTGTACTAAAGCAGTGATGTAACGGAAAAGTTGTCTTATAGCTGACGTAATCATTTGTGTTTTAAAGGCGTTTATTAATAGATCTCTGTGATACCAACCCGAAGCCTCGTTTAAATGACGCGTAAGAATCAGCGACAATAAGGCGTTCGCGCAAAATGTGACAAATAAGCACTTTAAGTAACACTGCTGACGAATGAATTTAACAATTAAAAAAGTCGCTTTACATTAGTAGACAATCTGCAGAATTGTTATTGCAACAACGATTATGATATGAAATGAGATGGATAACTTGTTTACATCACTAATGGTAAGAAATTAGTGAAGATATAAATACATTTAGGGCAGTCTACGTCAACAAACACCATATGCTCTTTTTAAAATCATCTTAAATATATCGGTATATTACAAAATATCGTATCAATAAAAAAAACTGGACCTCATTGCTAACATCAAGTAAATTTAGCAATTTATCAAAATTGTTAATATTCATCAAAACATCACTAACTTGTGAGCTCTCTTATGGTACAGGTTTTTGGCAAACACTATAGATTTGATAAATAACATTTGGAAGGACTGTAAAGTTGTTTTATCTTTTTTAGGTAACAATTTGAACTTTAAATTTCCTTTGATGAGTGAGTGTGAACCATGTCTCTTCTTATTGCCTATTTGAGTCTCTTCTGAATTCATCAGTACATGTAATTTTTATTTTGTATGTTAAAGTTCAACTAATAATATACAAAACAGACATATTTGTTTTATAGATTTTACAGATAATATGTCTTTCATTTCATTTATTTATTCGAAATTCTTATTATAGAATTTTATTTAAAGGATAAAAACACAAAAAAAGAACCAAAATGGTCATCTTAATGTGCACAAAAAATTCTATATGAAATTTTAATATAGTCCTATACCAACATTTTTTTGTATTTCTAATTTCAATTACAACATGTTAGATGTGGTTTCATTTTACAGACGTAATCCGATATATAATATTAAAAACTTAAGATCATAATTAGATCTATATTTCATATATTTTGAACAAATGTAACAAATTATAAACGATCTGAAACTGCAAAATTGAAAGATGACACGAATGTTATTCCATTTATCAGAATTATGCTTTTTAGTTTCTAATTATTAAGTATATTAATAAATTACTTTACCATCATCACGTTACGTGGCCTTTAACAGTTTACTTATCTGCACTGGTGTAATTGATTCAGCACTTTTGGATTATACTTGTACGATCCAATAAAAGCAAGATCATATGATTCCTTCAAGATATGTTTTTATTTTATCGCCTCTTTTTTATGATTTAAACGTTTCTTGGGAAAGTGTGAATGTTTGTAAGAATATTACACTTTTGAAAAGACAAGAATTTTTATATTTTAGTAACAAAATAAATTCTTAAAATACAAAATTGACATTTGATTCTTTGATTTATGCGAAAATGTATTTAAAATACACCCTGGAATTTCGTATTACTATCTTATTCAAAATTTAATTTGTAGATAGCACACAGATAGCCTGATAAAATATAATACTCAGATATGCCTATATTTAGAAGCTTTTTCAGAAGTCTTTTCAAATTTAGCATATCCAACTAAATTAGTTAATTTCTTTTCTATACAAAGGTTAATTTAACTTTTCAAGAATAGTTGCAAAGGAATACTTATGTCAAGATTTTTTTTTTAGGAAAAAAATGTCTGTTAAGCAGAAAACCTGACTTGAGACAGTAAGCCTTTAAAGTTGATTATTATATAGAAACATGTGTTTCCTGAAGAAAACTGTTATTAGTATTACCCAAAGGACGCCGTAGTTAAAAGTACATTCAGTACTTATCGTGTTTCAAACATCAACATTGAGTACATCAAGCTGATGTCTTTCTTACGTTAAAGTTCTAGAAGACATTGTTGATGAAATAGATGTATCTTTGATTACGACTTGCCGAATGATCTATTCTCTGTACTAACTCTTCCTTGCATAAGCATAATTTGCTTGTTATGGACTTTACATTAAACTTTCTGGCGCCATTTGAAAGGTTCTAGCAATAAACGTTCGTAATAATATTTGTATGGCCCTTGTTTCTTGATGGACATACGTTAAGGTCGCTAGCCTATTAGTACAGATATAACGCATGATGTAAATTATCATTTTCTCGCAGTTTACTTAGATTGTCTGTAAGTTAAGCTTAGTGCGCGCAAAAATGATACCCTTTACAACCGTTAAAATTAATGTAGATTAAACATTTATAAACGTAAAAACCAGTATTGTATCTACTTAGCTTTTTCACTTTCTTTTTCTTTGGCCATTTTCGTATAAAGAGGCTGTGGTAAAATATAGTTTAAATTCGTTTTTTCCTGGAATTTGTCTAAAATACGCCCAATGTTCAATATTAAAATGTATTAAAATAATTTTCTTTTGGATGATCCAAATGGAATAAAACCGTAAAACTACAGAGATCCAGATGAACCTTTTTACTAATATTAAAATGATTCTTACACCATTGATTTAAATGGAGATGATTATTTTGTTGATAGTTCAAGATTTGATTCATGTTAGTTTAAATTTAGAATGAACACTTGTTTCGAATTTCTTTTTAACTATGACAGATATCGATGGCATGCACATAGGTCTACAATGTTCCAGATGCCGACGTTGCAAAACATTTCTAAAATGATATGATAGTGCTAGTTGGGCGTACGAATAATATCATTCATGTCAATAGCAGTGACATTTTAAACCACAACTGCCTAAAATGTGTAAAGATCAGCACAACAAACCAAGCCATGCGTGACAATAATTTGCATCGCATACTGTAAATAAATTACGTGATATATGCATATTTGGGCTGAATGTAGAAATGTTCCTCATTTACCAGGAATGAATTCAGTATTCCATGCCAAATTATACTTGTCTTTAATTCCAGAATATTAAGGCATATTTAAAATAAAGCTATAACTACGATGATAAACGTACGTATGTACGAATAAGACTTAGGCCTATGTTTGGTTATGGAAAATAAGTTTTTTATTATAACTTCATAATTCTGTATATTGTTAAAGAAGTCTGTCATCTATGTTACCTTTACGACGTTTGTCTGATAAAAGTCGTACGTAAGGTGAATCTTCAAAAATGCTAATTCATTGCTTTATAGGAAAATCAATGAAGACTTTGCATTTGTTTAAACTTTAGTAAACTCGGGTGAAACTATTTGTGCTCTATTGTTATGTCAAGATTAATTCCATTTATAATTTTAATGAAAATATGAACGTGATTTTATATCTTACTGATATAGTAGTGAAAAGTTTACGTTTAATGCACATCCTTGCATGGACGTAGGTATAACACGGATTAACGAGTTTATTTCTTTTGGGGAATAGTGTCTGTATTGTCATTCTTATTAAACCCTTTAAAAAAACATAGGAGCAATACGTTTTCTTGACCCCAAACGACTAATAAGCTAATCCCTACAATGTGTTGTCTGTCTTTTAGTGTGTACAAGTGTCATTTCGACGAGACCAAGCAATAGTTAGTGTTTCTTTAGCTTCAAGTTTAACAATTCATTCAAATTTGCTTATTTATCCTGTACCACACTAAAGCCTGGTGCAAACTATTTATAAGAAACGCAAGGACGTACACGTGCACACAAAGTCACGGATTAATATTCGCTGTCAATTAATCATTGTGCGTATTCTATACGTTGCGCCCTACCGTGTGAAGAAACGTCTAACATTGACTTACATATGAAACGATATAATCAAGAGTTATACCCTGGTATAGCATTGTTTAAAAAAATGCGTATCCATTTTATGAAAACTTTTAGCAATATTTAGCAAATAGAAATCATTTAGTAATTTCCATGAAATCAAACGTATTAATGTGCAGTAAATATAACTTGGTTTTTCCACGATTGCGGCCGCGTTGTTCTAAGGATTTAAATGACTTATCTAAACATCCGACGAATTTTCTATTAATATATGATATATAATATTTTAATTTATTTATGATTTTCTCTTTTATTATCCAGTTCTAACCAACTAAATATTAAAAAAAGAATGACCAATTACAATTAAGAGGCTTTTATGATGAAATAATTATGTTTGATATTAATTTACATAAATGTAATTCTCTCTCTATTTTATTGTGTTATTACAAACAGCTTGCTTTCTAATTGGACGAAATACTGACGTTCGTTCAACTCTTGACAAATCATATAAGCAGTTCGGATGATCCATCATGTCGTGACTGCGTCCTAGTGAGAACCAAGCTTTACAATTATAATCTAATAGGTCTATGTTACATTTTTATAGAAATCCAAACTCTTTAATATCATAACTTTATGAAGATGAATATACGGAAAGTTTTTTTTTATTTTTAATGTACATATTAGAAAGATAAAAATGTACAATTAGTAAGCGAAACCGCATTAACAGGTTGCTGTACTAGCAGGAAACAAAGATTTAGATTATGTTCTAAGAAAAATGAAACAATAATTATATTTAACATTGAAAGTTCGACCATGACTAAATTTGTTAAAAAAAACACTTATTCTCCAGTAATGTAGGCACTAATAATTATGAATAAAAACACACTTTTTCAATTTATAAACAATTATTAAAAATCGGGTCTTTGATCTCCATGAAGAATCTATTTTCACTTTTCTTCTTTATGAATTCATATTTTAGATTTACAAAAACAAATAATTACAAAAAAAAAACAACATTTCATTAAAATAGCTGTTTATCGTTTCTTAGGAATGCATACCGTATTTTAACAATGCGACTTTCATTAGATTATACATACAAAACATACTGTATGTTAAGGAGTTTTAATTATTAACTAATCACTGCTTACAGACATCGACGTATAATTCTTACAGTCGACTCACTAAAACTGGACTCTCTGAAGACAACACAAAACATTTTCTTGAGGTCCCAATTTTTAGTCGCGTGTAAGGCGACTCTACAGTTCACTATGTCGGTTGGTCGGTCGGTTGATCGGTAAACACTAACTTGAGCAGGCGACTACAGCCATGTATATGGCCTTGTTTGTTTTACTTTATTAAACAAAAAAATCAGAATATTACCAGAACTAGAAAACTAGACATATAGGTCAGCCGAATGGTATCCGGTATTGGGAGAGTTTGACTGTAGTAAGCAAGATTTAGAATATAAATTGACAGACTTGCATAGAAAAGCGTATAATACTTATAAAATGTGTCATCACTCTCTAATTATCATTTAGTGTTTTTGTCCTATCTGTCGGTAACGATAATTATGAGGTTGATAGTAAGCAGAGCACTGCGATTACCCTTGCTCTTCCGAAGGATGTTGATGTATCTAAGTATTGACATTTTTATAATCCTAATCTTAAATTCGTATAGCCTACAGCATCTAGAGTAATTACGAAGTTGTGGTGGTCTCCTTTGAATGGTGTGGAGATAAGTAAGTACAAATTCCCTATGATCTCTATAATACCATGTACTGTTCTCCTTTTTGGTCTAATCATTTAAAAAAAAGATATCAACCGACTTAAAGTTTGTTATAATGATGCTTTCCGGCGGTTGTTGGGACAACCCAGATTTGTTAGTGCGAGGAATTTGTTTGTGGAAAACAATATTCCATCATTTTATGAATATTTAAGGATTTCGACTTACCGATTTCGACTTACCAATTTCGACTTACCGATTTCGACTTACCGATTTCGACTTACCGATTTATTACAAGAATAATGAAAAGCGAAAATAGAATGTTAATTTGTATATATAAATATTTGCTGATTGATTCAAACATGTACTACAAATGGAGAGAGGCATTATATACCAATAAATAAAAGTTTTGGTCCTCTCACCTTCATCTTTTTTTTGTGTAATGTATTATACCATATGGACAATTGTCTGAAATAAAAGTTGAATTGAATTGAATATGGAAGTAAAAAATAAATTATTTTTTACCTTCACGATAATACTTTGTTTGATTGAGAGAAAACTGTTGTTGCAGATCTTCCTACGAATGATAAATACAATTTCTTCATCATTGGATCTAATAAATTTTCTGTAGTTTTAATGAGAACAAAAACAACAAAGTAGGATACATAAAATTGTAATAATTAATTTTTAATAATTTTACTTTCATAAGAAAATAATATTGTTCTACTGCACTACGTTCATTACGTAATTCAAAATATCTACGTTAATATTCTTAACTGTGTTTTTACTTCAGGATCAGACAATCATTTCGACTTATCGATGCTGTAAATTTCATATTTCTGGAGCCGCCAGTATAATTGCTTTATTTGCACATATTATTAATTGAAGTGATAAGATTGTGTTACAATCAATGAAATGTTTTATCATGTTGTCATTAGGGAAAATTGGATAATATTACATATACATGTCAAGTATTATTACAACTTTGAGAAAGCAATTCCTCTACGGTGGTAACAAGGCTTCTCTGTGTAAATATACCGACTTAATTCCGCAGAGGAATGAATCCGGTCCGTTCTTTTAATCCAGCAACATGATTCATGTCGTATTAAGCCTTAGGTAATTCGTTACCACTTCCTTGTGTACCCTGTATGTATCATAATGATGCTAGTGTCTAGAGAAACATGCTTACAATACATCTATTGGGCTTCGTATAGTACTTCATCTTTGCCGATATGTATGACACAATGCTTCCGTCGACTAACAACATCTAGACTTCACAATGTTAATTATTCATATTTTTATATAGCGATGTCATTCAATTAGTAGTAGACCTATTTATATATATATATAACCACATTTTCTATAGATAGTGGTTGTAGCCTACTGTAGCGTATTTTTCTTTATGAATTATTCCTCAAATTAAAAATTAATGAACTTTGTTTAGACTGGATCGTACATATATCAAGTATATTGGTATACATTTAATTTTCGTAATGCAATAGAATAGAATGTAATATTGTAATTATAGGAATATGGAAATTAATAATAAGGTCCATTGTGTTAATTGTAATTATTGTAGGCCTACCTGACTTCGTTTCTTAAAATAATAACAAAACAATATTTGCACTTTGCATTCGATTTAGGCCTACTACCACCCATCAATGACGGCAGTAAAATGATAGCACTTAAAGATGTATTGTCCCTTGAAACACAAAAAATGAAGGTCAAAATATTCTAAATTTAATTTGGCCATATCAAAGTAATATTAAAATTATTCACTTTAAGTCGAAAATTCGGGCCAAAAACAACAAGTTTACGTAATTAACAGGTAAATTAATTTAATTACTTTTCGTCTGGAAAATCGTGGCGAGCAAAAGTAAACAAAGATTTCAAACGACGAGTATGCATTATGCATAATGCTAATTAGGATTGTTTACAACTCGTCATGGTTGAAAAGGTATTTTCACACAGATCGCGAGGAAGTTTTGATTATGTATACAGAGTAGCCAAACAAGCGCGTTGCATTATGAGATATGTTTTGATTGAAAACTTTGACTGGAAGTCAAAGTTATTTTTTTAACAAAAAAACGTCTGTATTTTAGTTAAATTATTTTTTTTCTACAAATTTTTGGTGAAAGTTAATAACTATTATGATACTTCAAAATGACCCTCTTTTTTTTCGAAATATTTTATTTTTTATTTTTTGGAAATTAGTCAAAGGGACAATACATCTTTAAGTTTATAAAGTTTATTGGAGAACTCCAAGTTTGCTAATAACAAATGTTCGAGAAATGACTTCCCTATATTATGTAATGTCAAAAGTATCAAGAAACACGTCCCCGTTTAGGCTGTTTAACCTTTCATACCGTCAATACAAGAAACCAAACCTTCCGTTATGACATCACACCTTATGAATCATACATATCTGCGGTCGTCATACATTTTCATAATACCATAGATTTTTTAAAGAGATGACAATATAATAACACACGGTGCCATTTATGACAGCAATTGTTGCTAATATTTATACTACGGATTTGTTGTAAGTGCCTATACCCATTTACTTTATATCCGGTAGGCTATCGAAAGGATAAAGCAGATAGTCTTTTTACAACCATGACATTTCTAGGATGCTATTGTTGTTTCGTAATTTGAAACATGTGTGAAGTTAATAAGTTCATTTACAATTAGCATCACTTAACGGAAACTAAGTGACAATACTTAAGTTGAATTATCTTTTTAGTACGCGCCTCTGAAAACGGTCTAATGTTAATGGGGTCAAGAAATATAATGTCATGGTCAATATTTATTCGTAACAAAATGAAAATAAAGACGTTTGACATTACAATACTGACATTACAATAAGGACTTAAAATATATTAGAGGATTAATTAATTATTATGCAATTATAAATATTGCATTATTGCTCAATTATGTTTTATTAGTTTATTTTAAAATTATAGTATATTTTTTTAGATAATTAGTGAAAGTTTATTACTATATAAATTCTTACTAAAAAACAGTTAAAATCATTCTTAGTTTTACAAGTTTAACGACCTTTTGTCATGTGAGTATAAGTGTTGGGTTTGTAATCCAGGGAATCGTATCAACCTTCGTGGTATGATGTGCACTTGAATATTTGCCAGGCTACAACCATGTACAAGCATGATTGAGGCTACCGATTTGCAGAAAATCCACGATGGGATTACACTTTCATAAAATTCATCATCAGATGTAGTCCTTGTGGTGTTATGGTTCGACATCTGCAGTAGGCCTAATTCTAATTCCATGTCACTCATCCCTCTAACGTTCATGATATAATATTTCAAGCGTATGTTTGTGTTATATTCTCTGTGGCAGACATTTTTTTAATTATGTGATTTATGTCCGGGTTGAAATTGGCAATTTTATCAAAGTTTGCACGAAAGATTGAACTTTATTTTTCAACACATCAAAACATGGACGAGTTTGGTCATTAATCTCCATGATTTATATACGTAGGCCTAGTGTAATTCTACTTCTTCCAATTTGTCTTTAAGTTTCCCTGCTTAATAATCTAAGCTAAAATCAACTCTATGAACAAAATAATAAAAATATAACTATAACATGAAGATTTGTGAATAACTAACTAACACCATATATTTTATAACATCTTTAGTTAAATGGTATTTCTCACGAAATCTCAGCTCACAACAAGGCTGTCAAACGTTTAGATGGCTTTGATTGCACTTAGGCTGTGAAGATGTGGGCGAATGATATGTAGGTTTGGTATTACCAAATATCATTTTAAGTTTAACACCCGTTTAATTGTAGGCCTACTAGGAAGCGATGACGACAGTTGGTATCGAGTATGCATGTAGGCCTAACACTCGCCCCTCGTTGTAATCAAATGATTTAACTGTAGGGTTGTTACCCAATGGGCTAACGCAGCTGTTGTTTAGTGCACGTAGGCCAGATGTAAGCTTGGTTCCCACTAGAACGTAACGCAAGGACGTAAACGCATAACGGAAGCGTTTTAACCAATGACAAGTTATAAACAGTTAGCAATCAGAAGCGAATAAGCCATCGCTTGTGATTGGTCAATTCACTTGCGTTGCGTTACGTCCTTGTGTTGCGTCGCTAGTGGGAACCACGCTATACACATACATACACTTTTAAAGATGTACTGTCTCCCAAAAAGTATGAAAAATTAAGATTAATAAAACCAGCATTTATCATATTTATCATCATAAACTTTGCAGTTTTAAGTTAATTGGTTATTGCTAATTACTGGGTATTGTGGATTACCATGATTTACATATTATAGCTATATAGCTAATTATTATTTTTTATGTATTGGAATGTTTTTATCGGAATAGTTAATATTGAAGTATCGTATAAATTGCATGACGCCCTCTTTATTATCTTCATACAGAACTTTTTACCGAAATGTGCTGTACAGTATTGCATTTTTATTGAGTATTAGGCATTGGTTTCAAATCAATAAATCAATAGAATTGGATAAACCTTATGAAATGCAACAGTGATAAACAGTTCTGATTTCTCATTTATTTACAGGGATATATAATGTTAATACATAGTCATGAGTCAGATCCAATTAATTACTGTAGTATTAATAAACAAACTACGAATATACTGTATTTACAAAGTTTAGTCTATATTTATAGTCAA
The DNA here is from genome assembly GCF_964355755.1 of Antedon mediterranea. Lineage (NCBI taxonomy): Eukaryota > Metazoa > Echinodermata > Crinoidea > Comatulida > Antedonidae > Antedon > Antedon mediterranea. The sequence goes on from NC_092675.1 coordinate 25,039,541, forward strand.
TGAAAAGTATTAACTATTACCATTGAGACCAAACCAGTTGACTCATCAGGCTAGACAGGCAGTACAACAACGCTCTGAATGATACAACGCAAGGTACCTCTTGCCTCCGACGTTGCCTGCATATCAGCACCCATTCACCCTCATGTACAACGTATACATGCATGTATCTGGTCACTTAGGTACAATCATGTCCAAGTTTGTTCGGCCATAGATTACATGTTCAGCCGTATTATTTTACACAAACTTATTATATAGCTAGTCACTCTGATCAAATACAATTACAAAAGTTTGTGAATAGTGTATTTGATTGTACACTATAATTATAAAGCTTGTATACCTACAAGGTCATAACAACTATAATTTTTAAAAATGTATTAATCTATAAACAACATTTTAATTTGTTAAGTTTAATAACATGATGGTTAACAAGATAATAATACATAAGGAATAATAATTTAATATGTTGTGTGAGTTAAAACAGTATCTTTAAAAAAACTATACACAATCAAGGCGTTTCCAATAATCATGTAGACACGTATCTGTCCTAAAACCACTAATTCGGCTATTTCATCTCTTCAAGGTTACAAGCACTTATTAATATTATAAAAATTAAAAATAAAATGAGCCATTTAGTATACTTCTGTAAAATCATGAGGTTTTTCATACAACTGTACTAACATAACAATCGTGATCTCGCTTAGTCCTTGCCTATAATAGTTAAAAAGTCAAAAGTCAAAAAGCGGTTGATATAAATCGTGACGAATGTTAACATAATTACTTTCAAACATCTCATAATAAGAGTTCCTGTTTGAAACCATTCTGTGACCGAAATATTTGACATGAGAATTAATTCTATGAGCCAATCAAACATACTTTACACATAAATTTTAAAATTAAATTTCACAGTGGCAGACTGTTATGCTTGCTCTAGTGTATAAATTGAGGTAAACACTCGACACGGTCAATTACCAATCTTCTTTATAGTTGTGTATACGGGTAATCTGATCCTCACTTGTAAAAATAATTTATGAACTACAATTTTCCCTCGATATTTTATTTCATGTGTACTTATAATAACGCGATTGCAGCCAACTTTTCAAAACTGTACCATTATGCATCGTGTTATAAAATACAAAAACAATAAACTTAATTTATTACTTTAGCCTATAGTTAGTTTTAAATAGTTGAGTTAGCTTGTTAGAAATAATAATTCAATGTGCATACCCTCTCTTTTCCAACAAACATTTTAGTTTATTTAATTTTTAACTCTAAATTTTTTGTGCTTTATTTTATCTTTATAAATTATATTTTAATTTTATTTTATTGTTACATGTTTATGTTTTGTCATGATGTATTTATTTGAGGGTCCCTAATGATCAGCTTCGGCTGGATGGACCATCCTCGTAAAATATTATTGAAATAAATAAATAAATGAAACAATCTTACCAAGCAACTAATCCTCTATAACCAAATGTTACATGAAGCTATTAGTTAATTTTAAAACAAAATCAGTATTCTGAGGGTCAACTTTGATGACTGTGGCTATATACATTTGGATTCATTCAAGTTTTCAATAATTTTACACACATTGGGATATAACATTATTGACCTAATTTTCGATTCGGCAATGTTTCTAAAGCTTTTAATTTTCTTTAGCGTATCTAATTTCCTAGTTACACGTCATAAAGTTAATTTCAAGCGATGCGTAAATTACTGTTAGTGTAATAAATATACATAAAAGGTTTTGTTACATTGTGTGTTCTCTCAATTTTACTGAGTTTTTAAATGGACGGTTACTGCATTTCTCGGTTGTGTTCGGACGATCCGATATTGCCATACACAGTTTTGGTTTCATCCCTTTGCTTTTTCCATTGGTCACGCGAACGCACTTTACAGTCCTCTTTCGTTCACCTTCTCCACATGGTTTAGAGCAGTCACTCCAGTTAGACACATCCCAGGAATACCTTTTTTAAAATATGACGTCATGTTAAAATAAAATAATGCGAGGCTGAATTATTTTACTAAATTTATTTTTCATATGAACCACATTATTTCAATATTATTAGACTAGAATAGAAGACATTTACTGATTTTGTTTAACCAATTTCTATCAATTTAAAACATCTTAAGAAACTAAGCTTTTATTACCTACTTATCTTTTTATATTATACATAAGAAATACTTTTCTGTTATATACCATGCCATGATTATACACTGTACAAGTAGATCTGAATATTATAGAACTAATAAAACATTATTGAAATTAGCAGTATACATAATTATGATTGTGTGATGAAGGAATTCTTACGTTTTACACGCATTTTCTGCACATGGTATCCTCAAGACTGGTGCATTCGTTTGGCACTTCCGTTCGTTTACAATTTTCATACTGTCTGTCTTTTTGCATTTGTAGATTTCCATTTGAAAACCTAAAAAGTAAATGCATTCAAGGTCAAAATATGTCATGTCGCATTACAATATAAATCTAGAAATAGCAGCTTATACTGAATTTCAGGTACAGTAGGTGTTGTTGGCAACAATTTTCCTCTCTTCTAGTGTTTCGAAAGATGCACTGTATTATTTAAAGTCAGGTATCCAGATTGATAATCAATTAATTCGCACTGCCATTTCCGCCATTTTTCTGTTAATTTTAGTTTGAATCTTTCTATTAATATATCAGTGAATTTGTGCCGATTAAAATAATAAAAGTTTGCCCTTACCTCCGCCACAGGTGGCGCTACACTCACTGACGCCGTATTTTACCCAAATGTATGATAACAGTTTAGGTATATTTTTCACAGTAGCACGTCTAGCAGCAAGAAACATGGCGTCTTTTTCTTTCTCCGTGACGAACTTACATACAACAGACGGAACTTTGGAATCTGTTTTATTTCTATATATCTAGTAGTATAAATTAGAATACAATATTATAAAAGCTGAATTTATAAAAGATTATTGAATCTAAAAACATACTGTAAGCTTAGTAGAAATGATGAGAACAGAAACATTTTTTAGGTTTTGGTAAAACAAAAATGTAAATACATTTTAATCTGATTTGTTGTTACTGCATTATTTTATTAATTATTAAGTACTATTACTGGTAATTACTATGTAAGTGTTATATATATAATTTTGTTTAAAGCCCCATTTCCTACCTTTTTAGATCTAATTAAAGGTCACAAACTACATTTATTGTAAAAATAAATACTGCTGTAATGGTCCAATTGCGATAAACTTTTTTCGTTTTAAAACGGTTTGGGTTAAAAATGTGAAAAATAAGTCGATTCTGATAATTTAAGCAGGTCTCTATAAATCCCAAATCCCAATAATGAATTGCGCGCGGATTAATATTTTCGTTTTTCTTCTGTGATTCACCCAATTTCGATCGATCATGTGAAGGCCAAAACAATGAATGAATCGTAACTTTTCAGCGAATACCGGGTTTTCCCCAATGCGGATTCTGGCAAAACAGAAAGACAATAATACAGCAACTATACAACGTTAGGCTAGGCCTATAGCTAGAGTACGATGTCCGTACGTTACTGCTACAAGCTATGTCTACACAATTGAGCCTATCTAGTCTAGATAAAAGCCGTTCACGAGAGGACATTCACCGCGAGCTACTTAGATAGTGCATCACTTCTCTTTCTTTTTCATAATTTACCATAAACCTTAAGTAAAATAAATGTCATCCCCTCTCATTCACACAATTAAGAGTAATTTTAAATCACTTAATGATACACAAATGTCTCACCTTTAAACTCATCTTATTTAAGATTGGACCTGGTGATGACGTCACTCTTCTTAACCCACCCTCCTTGATGCTGAATGTAAACTTAACGCCAGCTGAAATGACATATCTACTAGTAGTGGTTTGCCATTCAATAGACCTCGTGTCTATCACATTCTCGCCTGTATCTACGTTTCTTAAAACTGAAAATAGACAGGTTTTAATTAATTTAATGATAATATATCAATCAATTTAGTAGATAGGCCCAACCATGATAATGGTTTGACTGTGAAGAAATAGAAACGAGCAAATATTGGCCTAGCGTGTCTGCTGAAAACCTTCAACAAACATAGGATATAATAATAACATTACTTGAGTAACGGCGGAGTGACGAGTAGACCTACACAGTCCTGTCAGATACACCTCCTCAAAACAAAATAACTTTGCTCCATACTTTTGTGAATCAATTGTTATTGGTTAGAATATTTAAATATTTAATTTAGGTGACAATGAATTTGTATGTTGTGTGTCTTTCACAAATTACACATTTGCCCAATTTTATATCGTTAAATATCAAACTTACCAAGAGAATGTCCACTTTGTGTTTTATCAAAAATATGAATGCTTCTTGCGCCAACTGGGATACTGGTAATGGCATAGGACTCTATTGACATGAACAGACAAATAGTTTGAATGTCATTAGTATTAGGTAACCTGTTCAGTGCATTATTATCGTTTTCTGTAATTAACCAATTAACCCTACTTTCTTTCTCAAATATCTAGAAATACACAATGACCTTATATCGAGCTTATTACATGTTCATAATCAGTTTACAAGAGATAGCTCTCTTTCGAATTGAAATATAACCAAATTATTCTCGTGTCAGTCAAAACAAGTTTGGAATTTGGATCTCTCGTTTTCTTTAATTTTGTTTCCAGATTGTCGCAATGCTTTTTCACAAATCCTGTCCTATAACATAAACTGTTAATAATAGGCCTAAGCTGAATCCATTTAAAAAAAATAAAATATATCATAACTTACTCTTCTTCATATTTTTCCTAAATGTTTTTTTGGTTGTCGTACATGTTTCATTAGTTCCATGACACACGCCACAGCTATCGAATTGTGCTGTAGACCCAAGGACGTTATCGCAACCAAGACGCTGTGAATTTCATAACAAATGACATAATTAATATAGTAATTATAATTATTGCAACAAATTTTATTATTATTCATCCAAACAATGTTTAAAATATTATGACGATGAAAGTATGACAATGGTAATATTGATATCTATAGTCGAGTAGCCGCACGCTTAAGGAGCACCACGACAACCATAAACCTTTCCTCATCCAAGTTTTATTATACATCTTACGGTAGTGGTAGTGGTTAACCTCGGTGTGCAATTAAGACACTATCAATAACAAGTTTTGTGAGGGCTATGATGGACCCTAACAATCAAGAATCAGTCAGATGCTTATAGGTATTTTGCTAAATAACCTGTCCTTACCATACATGCTCCTTGTATGCAAATAGATGTTGGTTCATCGTATGAACAAGGAGTACCATCAGGCACTGATCCTATGCTGACAACTCTACCAGACGTTGACGTCTTTGAAACACACGTCAGCAAACACCTTTCAGACTCTAAACAAATTAATTATGCAAAATACATTATGATATAAATATGTGCATACTTTTGGATACTTTTCATTATGTCCTATCAACGATTTGTATTGAGAACCATCAATGCATTTCAACATGAAGATGTAATACACAGTTCCTTGATGGTACACTCAAGCACCAAGTCTACTTTAAGTTGAACGCATCTTACCCTTTTCAGCTTCTGCTGGTACCAATACCGAATTTTGTTCCTTGCATAAATCGGCTCTAACATCGGTCTTTTCTTCAGGGCATTTCTGAAAATAGAATACCGACCATCATTCATTTAATACTAACATTTAGTTGAGTTTGAATTAATTTTAAATCGACGTTTGTATGAGCGTACTGCAACAGATTGTCAAGAAGTTATGTTCTAAGAAATTAAAATTAGACCCTATTTCAATTATTAAAACATGAATTATAACATCATACTTACTTGAACATTGCATGTTTTGTGTTCAAAATTACTTCCAGTACAGTATTTGCCACCGTTCTTGGGCCTACAGAAACAACAATAACATATATACTTATTGTATGTATTAAAGGTAGCGAATTATTGAAAAGGTGGGCATTAATATATAATAATAATAATAATAATAATAATAATTTAGGTATTTGTATAGCGCCAGAATCAACTAAACCGAAGTAAAAATCAAAGGCGCTTATATTGGATGTTAAAAAGATGCGTTTTAAGTTCTTTTTTAAAAATAGCAATAGAAGTTGATTTAGTAAAATGACGAGGGAGAGAATTCCAAAGAGAAGCAGCAGAAAACATAAAAGACCTTTGTTCATAAGATTTGGTGTTAATTCTAGGAACAAGTAGTAGGTTTTGATCAGCCGAACGAAGACAAGCAAGAGGGGTGTATGAGGGAAGAAGATCAAGGAGATAAGTAGGTTGTTTAAGAAGTAGCGCTTTAAATGTTAGTAAAAGGATCTTATATTTTATACGGGAGTCAATAGGTAGCCAATGGAGGTTATATATAATAGGAGATATGTGTGAGGATCTTCTAGTAAGAGTTAGAATGCCTGCAGCAGTGTTCTGGAGACGTTGAGGCCGATTCATTAAAGATTTCGGTAGGGCAAAAAAAAGAGAGTTGCAATAATCAAGGGGAGAGGAGATACTGTAGAGGAGACCACCAATTGTCATAATTTCATAATACCCTGTATTTCAAAAGTGGAATTTGCACATCTTGAATTTTTGTTCAATTGCTACTGATTCTTAAACAAAAATAATTGATAATAAATCATTATTTCTTAAATTATTAAATAGAATATCAATAAAAAAGCATCATTTAATGAAGAAAGAATATTAATTAAAACTGTTAGGTCAAAAAGTCGAGCGGCGTTTGTAAGACAAATTTCTTGTTAAAATTGGATCAAGAAGTGGGAATTGTTTTTCTCATAAGTTTACAACAATATCGTACTCGGTTACCAGTTCAACTTGTATGTATAAGATGTAGGCCTATTACTGACATTACTTTAGTTTATTTTTTATTCGTGGAATATTGTATATTACAAGGTCTCACGAGGCGTATTAATGATTCATTTCTCCGTCACAATCAATCATAATGGTAACATATTACCTTCAAGGAACCAGAAAAAAAATACATTTGATTTATAGCACACGCAATTCATAACGAATGCTATGTAATGTTGCATTATACAGTACGGTAATATTGAACTTACTCTGGATTTGTACACTTCCGCTCCCTGGTAGATATGCCTACGCCACATGACAAGGAACATTCACTGAAATCACTCCAGTCGTTCCATCCTCCGTCGACCATGGTTGGTTTTAATATGTTAGGTGTCTTGATGCACTTCCTATCATTGCACATCTAGGAAGAAAAAACCCAAATTATTGCGGATATTAAATCCGGTCTACAAAATTCTATATTGTTTAACTTCTGATACGTAAGCGGGAACTTAAAGCGTGGTTCCCACTAGAACGCAACGCGGCGACGTATTGACACAAAGTGATGTAGGCCTATTGCGTAATCACAAGTGGGAACCGACGACGCAATTAGTGCTGCAAACATCGCATGTTTGATTTTACGCAGGCGGAGGAAAACACAATTATGAGAAGGGCATTTGCTTACGTTGCGTAGATTGTGTTACTTTGCGTCGCTAGTGGGAACCAAGCTTTAGTTAAACACACCTTATGGGATCTGAATATACGTTAAAGCCTATTAGTGAATGATTTCAATTAATCCTCAATTTTCTCACGTTTGTTTATTTATACCATTGTTTACTAAGAAATACGACTACAACAACAACGCCACAAATCAATGCAATTACTTACCTTGTTCTTTCCGCAAGGTGTTCCGTCAAGAGGTGGGGATCTTTTATGAGCACATGAGTATGGCGTCTTTTCGTTCATACACCACAGCTCATCGCATAACGCAGCATCTGAGAAGTACTATATTTGAGAACAACGTTATTAATTTTTTATTCATTCATTTTACTAAATATACTATCTTTACAACAACAAATTGAAACAAATAATAATAAACACAGATACATTTTTGTTTACAAAAAAAGAGAAAGCATCATGGTAGTTATGACCTACACATTTTCTACAGAACAATACATCTGGCCACATAGAGAATAATAATATAAGCATGAACATGAATGCATAAATATACTAATGTGTATAACAAGCTAGTTATAGTTTATTTTATTGTTTTGTTGATTTCTGCCAGAAAGTCACTCTTCTCTTTTAAATGTTTTATATTTTTCTGGATAAAGGGTAATGATCCTTTACTCTGTGTAATTACATCTGGGTGAAACGGTAAGAGGATCTGTCACGTTCGTGTTGAATTATAATTATGTATGCCAAAATAATAAATTGTTAAAGACATCAATGCTTATGAATTTTTTACTACGCCAACCTGTAATTTATCAACAATGAAGTATTTAAAAAAATGTAAATTTCGTTTCAGCTTTCTTTACATTCCCATAGTACTACAACGTATCGCAACGTAAAACTGCAAAATCTAACTGTAGTGATAGACCTACTGGTATCAGAGGTATGCTTTGTCCATAAATAAGCATGTTCTCAGGAGGAGATAGAAAGCTCTGAAGATAAAATGCCTGGGGACACAATAGAGTGACCAGAGGAGGTTTTTGAACTTAAAAGTTTTTTTAGAGGGCGATATCAAACAATTAACCTTTCAAGTTTTACTACTGCCAGAATAAATAAAAATAAATAATAAGCCATTGGTCAGTATGAAATATGATCACTTTTCAAACACCACCGCAATCCCTCACACTGTACTTCCATACGATAACAACTCATGATTTGATTTTGACTTTTTAAGAGGCAAAAGTAAATTATTTTTATATTAGTACAAAAGAACAACATTACAATTGTATTCCTATTGTTTTGTATTGTGTATATTATCAATTACCGTGTTGCATCTGACAAAACCCGAACCATATTGATAACTACATTGTTTGTCCATTGATATTCCGATTCCTGGATAAAGTTCATTCGGTAGATGAAATACCTTGTCGTTGAATGGTTCATCCTTTAAACACCACCCAGCACTGTTGAAATATAAATCATATATTAATACAAAATCGCAACACAAATGAAGTTTCAGAGAAACATTACACAACCTGTAATTGACTCACTTGAAATTCTATATTGTATACTTTCATCAGTTTTGAACGAAATTCCTTACTTGTTTTAGTGTTCGATTGAGCCCAAGGTAGGCAAACATTCCGAATATAAATACAATTGATGATTATATAATTATATTTTTAATTATATTAAATATTTGTAGTAAAACACCGCGAAGCCTTCCTAACATTATATCTAATAATGTTAATAGTTATTTTAAAATAATCTCCATAATTCACTTTTTCTAAGGGCCTGTTTCTGCTGCAACTGCTCAAAATACGGTATAAAAATACGGTATAAAATACGGTATTTTTTATACCGTATTTTTTAGTACCCCGTTTCTGCTAACAATACTTCTTGGGTGGTCGTGTTAAATTTCATCTTTTTTACCCCAATTGCCATTCATTTATTTGATCGATAATTAAAAGTCGCAATAAAGGAAGTTTTACGTCTCACTTTCAACAGCCTAGCCCTAGTGATAGAGATGTTGTGAGAGCACAGAAAGCATCGTAATGGGGACAATTAATTCGTTCCCTCCCAGAGTTATTGTATTTTGCAATGTTGTACTGCTTTCGCGGGCTCTTCAGCTTTGAGTTTACTTGCTTTGGAGACAAGTCTATTCCATACTCCTGCTTTATTTTTTTAGAAATGTCTTTATAAATGTGGTTGTCCCTTTTATTACCTTTTAGTTGGCCAGACATTTTAGCTTCCCCACACACATTTATTTAGTAAAACTGTGACGTCTTCGCTCCACATTTTCGCCGAATATATCTATACATGTGTATAAAGCAGCTGACAGCGACAGAAAATAAAAAAAAAATGGTGACCTTTTGTCATGTAAACAAAAATACGGTATTTTTTATTGGCAGCAGAAACGGGTACAAAAAATACGGTATAAATTTGTAAATACCGTATTTTATCCACAAATTTTGTGGGGAAAATACGGTATACAAAATACGGTATATTTTTTATGAGCGCAGTTTCTGCTGCCAAAAATATACCGTATATATACGGTATTCAAAAAATACCGTATAATATACGGTATTTAGTTGGCAGCAGAAACAGGGCCTATGAAAACTAAGACTAACTTAAACCTAGTGTTAAAAACTCACGGAGATGTGGCAAAACTCTCGAAGCGTTCGTTGCTACATTTAGACCATGTATGCATGTTGAAAGTCGATGAAACATCAGATGACATTATGCTCTTTTGGGAGGTTTCTTTCCGACAAGAGTTGCCTTCTCCGTCATGCTCCATGTCTAACCTGAAAATTTGATATTATTTGCAATAATACGTTTCGACAACGTTGCTTTAGCAATATCATGGCATTGGACGAATAGCATCGTGTCTGCTGGCGACATTTTTCGTCCCACATCGGCTACATGACACATTTACAAAAGCTACATGCTTTACAGTATACAGTACCGATAATATATATAGTCTTTTAATTTTCTATTCAGCCTATTTACTATATATATATATATATATATATATATATATATATATATATATATATATAGATATATTCAGGTTGAGATTATCAGACCGTTAGGATAGAGTGCTCAATACCAAGGTAGAGCATAACTAAATAAATAAAATAACAGCAGAAAACTTGGTACTTCATTGTTTTAATCACTACAAATTTGTTTCGTACGACCAGCATGTAGCAGGCCGCACTCTTCAGGTGAAATGATAGATATAGAAATATATTTTTGTTACCGAGTATCGTTTCCTTTCATAAGGAACCCAGACTAAAATAGACTAAATAGATAACACCCTCGAAATATTGTTAATGGAACTGTATAAAAGCCTTTAAATAGAGTTGGTTATATTAGGAACAAAACAAGTTAACTCTTACAGATGACCAATTTCATGTGCAATGACGTATGCACATTTGTAGCCTTCATCTCTTACAAGTACAGTGTTCTCCTGTAGGTTGCACATCCCTCCATTTTTCGCAAAACCTGAAAATAAAAGTAAAATCATTTTTACATATTTTCAAATATTCTACAACTTTTAGAAATGTAATCTGGAATATACCATTATCTCCCCAACATTATAATAATAATGTTACCTTTAGGTCCAAAGTTATTACGTGTGATGTAAACAGCAGCGTCGAAATGATCTGGGTTGTTATCATCTAAGTTGTTTAGCATGTACATAAATTGACCAACCGTCCTCCTTGAACGTGTTGGGGAAGACTCGTCTATCATAATCGAAGACTGAAATAGAATAGGATAAGTGAATGATATGGTTTGATGGTAAAACGTCTTTCTGAATTCAATAGTGCTTAAATCAGTGAGCATGCAAACATGAAGAATATGTCTTTTTTTTTTAATTATCGATTTAACTCAATGGAAATGATTTATACAAAAATAACGGTGTTGTTAGCTGGATATAATACAGGGTTGTAGTGGTCAATTTCTGAGTAAGATTATATTCCAGTGACATTTTGTTATTTACCGACGGTTCAAGCATGTTTTATCCGTATATTTCCACCTTGCATGGTTTCCTTTAACTAATGAACATGTTAAACTCAAGTAACCTACATTTAAAAACTACTTTATCTGGATTGTTACTTATTTCCTGAATTATTTTATAACTGGATTGATGAAAACAAGTTGGTATTGGTGTTGATATACATTAGGCCAATGTGTTGATTACAAAATAATAATGCGGTATTTTTTTAATTTTTACCTTGAGGCATTTTTTGCTAATAGTTCTAAAACTATTTCGAAACAGTACGCTTAAACTGTTTATAATAGTTAACTACGGTATGTAGGACACAGATATGCATAATTGAGACCTAAAAGCACTTAAGAGTAGAAGTTGAGTGATGTTGAGTTGATGGGTACTAAACTTTAAGAAATTCATTCTTTGATTGTGTCTACTGACCGAAATACACAAACTAAGGCATAGTTTTCACTTAAGAGAATGCATTTTTGATTTAGGAAAATACAACCCTTTTTTTTAGAAACAGATTTGCAATTTAAAACAAATCAGTTGGTATCTTGATGAGATCTAGCTAACCAGCATCTACATTCTAACACATGTTTAGGTGAGAAATCTAAGCATTCTGACTCTGGATTTCCAAGCAAAGTTTGTGTACAAAGATTTGCTCAAAACGAAAGTTTTGGACATACAGTATTTCAATAAATTTAACCCTGGTTTGGCACACTAACACCAACTAATTTGTATTCAGATCCGGTTTTTGTTAATAATTATATCATGATACCAAAGCCTAAATTTATATTTAATATAGAAATAAATGTAATTATGAAATTCGCAATGAACTTCATATAATCTTACAGTGTTGATTACAGGTTATAGGATCTTCTATAATTTTTGATTAAAATCGACAGGAATTTATTAAATAAGCCTAAAATAGATTTAAGTGACGTAGGCTCTATCTTATTCATTCACAGCTATCAACAAGATACTAAACTCTAATAGTGAAGAATATACAACTACGTGACTAAAGTTATCCACATTCTAATACCCATTTAACCCAATGTTATTAACTTATATTATAAAACAAGACCATTTCATTAAATCAATGTACCGACAATTTAACTTAGATCGATTATATAGTAATTATTATTAACTATACTCACGTTATACTTATCAAGGTAAATGATCTTGTTTATGACAATATCCAAATGATACTTGAATGTAGAATGTCTAAAAGACTCAGTCGCCTATAAAGTAAAATGATAAATGATGAGTTTTTCGTAATATGGTAAAATAATAATTTTCACTTCTAATAATCATTGTTACTAACATTATGGTTTAACAGAAAATAATAACAATACTTTGAAAATATCATCGTTATACGACACTCACGTTTAATTCCAAAAGTATTAGGCATATGTGCAAAGAAATCTTGTAGCAGATAAAGAAACAAACGTGTAGTGGGACGAATTACAAAAGACAAACAATAATAATTCTTACGTATGTAACTTTGAAATCAAATTAATATTAAAACTTACTATCATCATAACTTTTAATAGATAATCCTTTGTTTCATCACCGTAGAATGTATGGACAGAATAATCTGCTAATATTGCCAATTCAATAACAAATTTCTGATTCGTCGCGACAGATCGTCTGTTTCTTGCCTGTCGGTGAATAGTACAGACACTTCGTGGCACCAGCGCTATGAAGAAAAGCAATTCGGTAATTCAAACACCTGATACTCGTATATGCAGTACCGTGCAAGGTATGACCGATTACAACACCATTATGAAACGTGTATAAAAGACAATGTTTAATATACAATACAAATACTTTTATTTCGGAATCTCCGGTCTTGTTACCTGTGAGATCTTCTGGCAGCCTTGACGATTTGTCCACTTTGTACAATGTATGTCGTTCATCAGCGTCGCTTCCATGCACATGGAAATCATAGTCTTTACCACAAACCCATCCGTTCTAAAATGAATGAAACTTTTTTTTTAAATAATTTATGTGCATTATTAATATTTACTTAATAAACTTTCTAAAAATAAACGATTTTTATATTTAATTTAAAACAATTTTTAGATACATGATCAGAACCAAATACGTAAAGAACTTCGTTCGACCTTAATTCAGGAACAGAAGGAAGTATCCTAATTAGTAGGACCATTGCAGTTTATTACCAATACAAGGAGAAAGGTTTGCAATTATTGGATTACCGGTTGTTTTTATCATGTCTATTTTTTGACGTCTAGACGCAAAATCTGTCTTCCTTTTAAGTGAATTCGAAAGTTGTAATGCTCTAGATTTAAGCCCTCTCGATGGAGCTAATAACATCTAAAAAATTTCTACAAGGTTTAATTCAGGGAACCTGGCTGTATGACGTAATTAAACCCCAAAGGACTATTCCTCTGATGAATAAAATGTTATTCATTTTGATTATGATTTCTAATTGAGGGTAAATTGGAACCACGATGTTTGCCATGGTCTTAGACGTTGTATCCAATCGAGCAGTCGATAAAGGTTTTATGTACTTGAGTAAATCCACAAACTCGAAATATTTGAAACAACAATTTTCTGAAACCAATGTCCAGACGATAGATTACGGTCAATGGTTCTACTGCTTCAACAAGAAGAAATCTCCAACTAACATTTTCTAGCAAGATTTTAACGAATATGTATAGGCTTAGTCGAAATGTCAATACAAATAAAAAGTATTTAGCAGTGGAAAAAACATTTTAATAGGTACCAATGCTCCGCCACAATGATGGATCACTACTTTAGAGTCCGGGTCATCAACAATTGAGCCAGTGAAGATGCATTCTGGAAGAATATTAATTCTATTTTCGCCATCACCGACGTTTGAAAATACCGAATCAGTTGTCTTTTGCAAATCCCGGGTAACATTCATTACCATTATGCCATCATCTGTTTCTATCGTGTAATACTGGAACTCATTCTTATCCACTGCAAAGAGATGCTTCCCAGAAGAGTGATATGGCCTGGCATGTGTGAATTCTAAATAAATAGTAACAATTTAATAGTAACAAAATTGATAATAAATGTTTAAAAAGCATGCAAACAATTAAGTGTTTCGTGTTGGAAGAATTAGTCCTGGTAATTTACGTTAGCTGTGTAAAAACTGTTTTTCAATAGTTACTTTTGTGATATGTTATTAACAGAGAGGTACTCTTGTGATTAGAATGCCATTTGTTCTTGATTATCAAATTAACAAAAAACATGTATTGTTCTATAATTATTATAATTTCTTTCGAATTTCATAGTTTACACAAGTGGAATAACAATAATCTAATTTGAATATTTTAACGTAAATGGAATAATTATAATTGTGTGTTAAGTCACCTTTCTTTGTCTTCTAAATAAAAGTAACCGATTACACAGAGTCAATGACATTAAAATATTTTAATGATGATTTTCTAACACCTTCAAAATTAAAACAGAACAGAAAGTGTCGATTCGCTATAAATACATTAGTACGATATTCAACTTTGTGACAATAAACTATTGTCTTTTTTTGTAATTTAGATTCATCGGTCTATATGGAGAAGATTATAGAAGATTTTAATAGCGAATGACGACTGTAACCTATAGGTCCAGAAGATGATTGTGGCAATAACGGAAACATCAAATTCTAAATTACGTCCTTTCTGAAAATAACGTATGGTTAACTTTAAACTTAAACTTTACTATTTAAGTCAATTAGAACTGTATTGTTTTGAAGACATGTTAGATAATCATCGACTAGTTTACATAGAGTCCAATCATACCTGTTCCTTTATTTTCTGTAGGTGTCCATCTTGCTGCAACATCCTATAAAAATAATGATGATGACAAACAAATAATGTAAAGCTTTCCACTTTTTACTTAGTAAACTTTGAGACTTCTCTGCCTCATGGTCATAAATTTAATTATAAACTTCAAAAAAAATATCATTACATTACAAAACATGAATTGAATAATATAAAATAACAGCTAATTGTGTAAGAAATGTCAACGTAATGACTGGCAGTGCATTGCATCGTCGTATTGCAATGTTAAACAAATGCATATACATTTTATTAAGACTAAATAGTGACTTTATGTATTACGTCATCACAGTGTAATATTAAAAACAAAGGCCTACATTAATTCATATGAACAGTCAGTCAATAGCCACTTTATTGTAATATTACATCATGCGGTTATGGGTTTATATACAGTATTAGAATTATTATTTTTAACAGGGTATAATTATTGTATACGGAACCAAGAGTAAGGATGTCCTATTAAAGTAACCAAATTGTCCAGTATGAGTCCATGGGGTTATATTACTCACACGTAAAACTCTGTGTTAAAAAAGGATATTACATGTACTTTTGGACAAGTTTATTAAATAATCACCGAAATTCACTAAACGTCACAATGAATCACTGCTGAGTATTTTGTGACCAGATCAGTATAAGTTTATATCGATATTATAAACTTAGAAACGTGTAGAAATTTCTTTTTTAAACACTTTTTGGCAAAATGATCGACGTTTTCAAAATTTACTAATGGCAAGACATTTTATAATAAATGATGTTGTAATGAAAACAGACGTCAGATCAGTACGTTTGTAATTCTGTCCTCCATACATAAATACAACAAAACCAAATCGCTGACATCAACATCCTTTACCAACTCATTAGATCGACGGCTAAACAAAGTTCCTTGTAAATATACAATTATTGCTACTTCAAAAACAGTGCATTGACCAAAGCAAGATGCATTCAAAAGATTCAAAAATTGTCACGACTCTTTAACAACTTGCAATTCCGCTGTAACATCATACCGACACTTTAACATAGTGCACATTCTTGCTACTAGACCAAATTGAGTATAATTTATGAAATAGTACGGGGCGCCGTCCGATGGTCTGTAGGCCTATGGATAGAAAAGATACAGATAATATGTCGGGCGGCGCCCCGTGAATAGTAACTTACTACCTCAAACCTGGGTAAGATTCCCGAAATCTCAATGAAAGTGATGTCATAGAGAAGTAGGTTGGAGGTTGTATAGTGACTCTTCTTACTAATACACTCGACATGTTTACGTCCATGTATTACCGTAGAATAACTTTGTTACTTGTATTTGTTGAAACAGATTAGATTATGTATTAATTTTTGATCAGACAATCGTTGCCAGTGAAACTGCAGTGCCAGGGCCAATCACCCCTCGTACTCTATTATCGATAAATAGTTAAATCTGTTAAGCGTTTTTGGCCTTGTCTGGGGATCCAAAACCCATCATTATTCCAATAGTACTTTATATTGCCAACTGCAACAATAATTTATTTTGCAACTGTCATGGTGTTTAGGCTCATAACTGTTTACGGTAGGTATAGTAACATAAACGCATGTTACAGTGGATTGAATGTTATTCAACATGTGTTTTTATTATGGTATGTTAATTTCGATTTCTGAAATGATACTTTATATGTCGACATGTTGTTGTCTTACGCCCGGTCTTACGGTGGACATTCTTAACATGATATATTGAATTCTGAAATTGAATATACTGTAGGTTCTGGAAACAAAGTTACGGTTACTGTAAACATCGTTCAATGAAAGGTCTTTGTTACGATATGAAGAAGTGGGTACATTTTGTTTGTCTCATTTTATCCGATTTCAGTTTCAAAATGTACCTTGTTCTATCCGTAGGCGTTTTTGTTCAAATTGTTAATTTAATCATTGTTTTTTTTTATATTAGTGATCTCTTATTTTAAGTGTACATTACTGTTACCAAGTCCGTAGGCCTATCTCTATTTTGGTCACGTTTTTGAGCGATTATCTCAAGACGGAAACAGTTATCATAGTATAGACGTTATTAGGTTTGCATTACATAAAAACGCAATAGGATAATAAAGAGATGATCCAATTTCGCCCTTTTTTGTGAGAAATGGCACAATTGACAATCCGTCGCAAACCGTGCATGTTTTTTTAAGCTACACGATGATTATACGGCATATATTTCAGTTGACCACTCGACTTTTGTTAATCATTAAACAAATTTAAAATTTAAGGAATAAAACTATATATTTATAATCTTGGCCTACGGGCTAAAGTATGAATTGTTTTAGCACCATGTTCTTTCAAACACTTGTTACATTAAGTGCAATTAAAATAACTGAGAGGCTTTGAACTTATCGCCTTTATTCCTGAACTGCCCTTTTTAAACTGAGATCAGAAGTGAAACATGCTCTAAATAGGCAAAACCCGCCTAGCTCATGACGATCTTTGCCCCTTTTTTTTGTTGCAACAACGCTAAAATCATTGCTACGGGTTTGAGCATATATCATTGATCATCATAAAATACATTTTATTGATGTAAATGGGTACAATGCTACTAAAAAAATGTTTGCATTCGGGAGAGAGTGTATATAATTAAAATCATCATCAAAATATTACATATATATCACAGTATAATCATGAGGCATTATTATACTAAAATATGCACATAAAGAAAAAAAAATTAGGTTGATAACATTTTCCGAACGTAAAAAATGTTATAGAAAATTCTTCGGTCTCCTTGTTTTTCATCAATTCTCATTTGGAAAATGTTATGGCTGTTTCCAGCCGTCATCATAGACCAATTATTGATATGGTATGGTTAAAACGATTATGAAAAATGAGAGAACATATAAATTTAAATCTATAACTGTATATCTTACATTATTTATTTATTCACTTATAAAACATTTAACAACACTTATATACAACATTTTTAAAATGAATTTACCTGGTAAAATACGTTGCTCAGAAGAAATATAAGGCATACACGCAGCCCTCTGATCCTACCAATCATAGTTGTTATAATTAAGTCCAAGTTTATGTTTTGCGGTTGATTCAGCACCTTGATATGTGATTTTTCTTATGCGTGCGGTTGGTTGTGTACCTTGGTATTATAAGCACTTTGGAACCGCCCAATCATGAAACGAATAGGAAGTAGTGTATACTAAAACGGAAAGATTGACACTATAGATTCAGCCATTGGGTGACCCTATATAAGTCACCAAGCTTCATCTTAATGTCTTAAATAATTAGCCTATGTAAGTTTTTGATTTTTGTTTTACTTACGTGGGAGTGTTACTTAAATAGTTCTTTAAATTATTTTGTATGAACGTTTTACAGCAGAAAATCATGAGTTTTCAGATTAAGATTAATGACCCCGTTAATGACAGTCAGATAACACATAATTATCATGAGAAGCATGATACGTATACAACATTCACCTGTCACAGTTGATAAATAGTTATATAGGAAAATGTAACATCCGGGATTTTGGTTTCAGTAACTAATATAATATTGCTGTTTGTTTTACATTTTTTGTTATTTTCTTGTCATTTGTGCAGGTGTTTAGGTTTCTCACATGACACTTCCGATATTAAATCTGTTTCTGACGCGTGTTTCAGAAACCTATACCTAACTGTAATTAGGCCTACATGAAAAATGCAATTAACCAGAGATTACAATCCTTTTTACAATGTGCTCTTTTTCAAAAAGACTTATATACCCTTTTTTCATAACTTTCTACAGAGAAAAGATTTAGGCCTAAATACTGTATATCATTATTAGGCCACAAGAACATTTATTCCTGAACTTGATGGATATGTTGTCACTCTGGCAAAACAATTATTTCCACCGTTGTTATTAACCTTATTAATTGGTCATAATTTATTTTCAATGTTAAATTTGACGTAAGTTTCACTAGACCATTGGTCATTAGGGACGCATCGCATGGTGAGGACGGATGAAGGATGAATCGGCTATACATACAGCTGCTGGGCGTATAGGCACTTGACATTTTGCATATTTGCTCATACAGGACAGGGATTTAAGAATTATTAAGAGTATATAGTATACTACGAAGATTATATTATATTGTATACTATTTCTATATCTACAGTATTCATTTGATTATCGGTGTTATAAAATGGTCTCCTATGAACGCGTCAGTTGAGGACATATACAGTGCTACTGGTTGAAGAAACTGGTTGTAACGTCACTATCGATATTAATCAGAGTGCCAACAGAGACATGATGATGTTACCATGCAATTTAAAGGCACAACTATTAAACAGTTAATGAACCATAAACACTCATAAATGACAAGTTGAATTATTGAGAAATAATTTATATTTGTAAATAAATAAATCAATCAATCTCTCAATAAAGTCTTCGACCAACAATTAAGTCATAATTTATTTATAATGGCCGCTTTAAATAGATTTAGACACAAGGCGACAACCTGGTAATTCAAATTGAATCTTAAGTTAAATCGTGTACGTAAATAATTATTGATAGTCAATTATATAATTATCTTAGAAAATACTAAGCTGGGTTGTTGAAAGAACCATAGGCCGCGATGTTATTATATTGTGATAAAACCACTACTTTAAATACACACGTGTATGACATATTACGTCCATGGAGCGTGCGGAACAGAACGGTACACACAATAAATGTCCCATTACGATTAATTTTCAAATAAACATAGGCCTACCAACATCCTGTTGTTAACGATATGTAACTTAAAAAAGCAAATTAAATCATTGTGGGGGAAAGAGGGAAGAGAAAGGGCAACAAGTTAAAATAAAAACACTCAGAAACCGAGTGAAGTACTTAGCAAAATATTTCCACAGAGGGCGCATGTTGATATTTCGGACGATGTTAAAAGAATACAAATTTTACTTTTTTTTATTAGAACCGATTTTCTTGAAGTATATTATACCCATATGCCTAATGTGTAATCAATTAATATAATATTCGTATTATTAGGCTATTTTATTTATTATTCTTGAAATAATTTCATTCGGATCACTAGGAGGAAGGAAATGTAATACTTGTTATTGTTATTGATGTAGGCCTATCTATGTCTAGCATTTCAACGTGCAGAATAATTTTGTCTCTATAGTATGTGAAGGTTGAAAAAGAATATACTTTATTAATGCCTCTCCTACATTAGACAATTACATTTTAGCAGTCATGTGCTCATCAGATGTTCAAACCACGTGCCATGAGGTAAACCACATAAACATGCATTACATTTGGTTTGTGTCAAACAATTTGATAATAATAAAGTTATCCCCAAAGTGCCCGTTTTCTCAGGAAAAGAAGAGACATGTGCCAGGAAAAATAAGATATCATTTCTGGACGAGCTTGCAAAACAAAATAAATGAAATTGAATCAATGCATGATTCAAAGAATGATATTACTATATGTGTGTTTCATATAAGGAGATAAGAGACTTAATAATATGATGATGATTACTTCCTCTCCGCTGAAAAGTCTGCCAACATTTCCGCTTGTGCTGCTCCGTAAATCTCTTTTACCAGTTTCTTCCAGTCTGATCTTTTATTGGCTAGTTCTTTAAGTTGTTTGATGTCTTTCTTGGTTTTCAATTGTCCGGGATACTTGATGTTTGTGTTCTGCTTATAAAGGGTGAGTAGGTCGTTGCTGAGAGTTATTGGTAGGGGGTGGTTGTTGGTCTTCCTCAAAAATAATAATGATACATACATACATACTTGTAAAAAGGTGTGTAGCCGTTATTTTTATAATGTCATCAATGACTATGAAGAGACACAACATTGAGTTGTATGTATTTTGAAGTAATAATTGAATGTTGGTAGAGATTAGGCCTACAATACAGGGAGATCTTTGATATCACCAATAAACAACAGAATAAATAGAAACAGAATCAGGTAAATCACAAAGTAGGATAAGCCCCAACCCCCACCCCCCAAAAATAAAATCTTACATGGGGCCTGTAAACGAAACAAAATAGATGAGAAACAGGTTGTGTTTATGATTACATAATATCCCGACTGCATAGAACAGTCTAAAACGAAAATTAACTGATGGGTGGGGCCCCTGTATCAGGGGGATTACCACCTATCTGATAGGACAGTGATTAATTCACTATTGGTAATCCTTGGCCACATTGCCTAAAGACATAAAATAAAATAAAACCACAGTCACTTCAAATTACTAGTACCCTATTGAGACATGCGTGTAATATCGCCTAGAATTCTAAGAAACCCAAATTGTAATCCACCAAGAGAATATCATTATTATCATTTGGACAAAATATAATATAATTATTCATACTGACCATACTAAATTATTTTAATCTGAATATGACACAGTTGTTTAAAATGAAACTTAACAGATCGCTTGAAGGGACAATAAACGACATTGTTAAACCAGGTAAAAACTTGATAATAATTCAATTGAATTAAGTAATTCAATGAAAGATACTTGATTGTATGTTTGGAAATGATGTAAACATACGCCATATTTTCCCTAATTTGAAACTGCACTGAATAATACTTGTTCCAAAGGGCATTATAATGTTACAAAGGCCCATTTACACTAGGACGATAACGATCGACGATAAATATATAAGAATGCATTTTTTGTTTACATAAAACAAGAAAATTAGAAAGGGTTTCGTTCTAGAACTATAGGATAATCATTTATGTTGTCTTTGATAAAAATAATATTTTTAAAATTCCAATCAAATGACGTCATGATAAAAAAAAACAATAAAATTGCTATTATTGCTCTTACTAATCATGACGTCATAGAGGATTATTCTATAGTTCTTTACGGGGACGACAACTTAGTAATAATAAGTAAGCACAAAGACAGATAATACTATTGTAAAAAAAATAATAATGTTTATTAGTAATAATTATATTATTCTACAATATTGATGGATAGTTCCCAGTCATAATATCATAATATGCACTAATTCTGTTTCTATTAAAAACGTAGACTCACGTATTTGGTTAATGCCTAATTTTCCTGAGTTTAATCTGCATAACTTAATTATTGAATAGCGAGATCGTTATCATAACTTAACTAATTTGTCAATAATTAGTTGGAAAAGTTGAAAGATAGTAGTGCATCAAAGTAAATGACTGTAAAATAAGTTTAGAGTGATTAATATAAGTGGCAAGGAACATATTACTGTATGTTTAAATGTTATTATGCAAAAGAAAAGCTGATCTCTGTTAATGTTGTTATTTATTTTATTCTATGGGTCGATGGCCTTTGAAATGAAATTGGATGCTGTCCCAAGTGAAAAAATCACTACACATCTACTAATACATCTGAAAATATATTACTGAGAAATTACAGTGATTTTTTATCGAAGACATTTTCCACTTAATATCACACATGTCTATAGGGTAAACTATTAAAGCAGCATTATGTTTAATCAGAATGGGGTGTCCCTGACTTTTTACACAATTAGGCACTGGAACTAAACAAAATACCCTGATATTACAAGTATGTAACTGCTGAGTAGGCGAGGCTTCCGATACTTGTGGCTTGGTGGCATCAATTGGCACCGAATTATTAAGATATTTTTATTTATCATTTTACGGTCTTCATTCAATATTGTTGTTAGAGTATTCGAGGTTGGTGATGGTACGAAACGTCTCAGCAGAAATGATCTGATGTATGATGTATGTATGATGGTACGAAACGTCTCAGCAGAAATGATCTGATGTATGATGTATGTATGATGGTACGAAACGTCTCAGCAGAAATGATCTGATGTATGATGTATGTATGATGGTACGAAACGTCTCAGCAGAAATGATCTGATGTATGAATACTGAGAATATCTCACTTAGCTCTAACAAAAACATATTATCATTACTTGCTATAAAGTATTTATGAATTTATATTGTAATTTTTAAAAATCACATTATTTTTCTTGTAAAACCAATTGAAAAGCTCAGAGGAAGCGTATAAGGTTTGTAGGCGTTTCTTGTTATGATGACAAGTTAATTCAATTAAGTGTTGTTGAAAGAATTAGTTTGTTATTCAGTCTTTCAGAGTTATTCGCGCGTATAGAAAACGTTGTCTAGTGCGCATGCGTATGGTTATTTTCGCCTAGAGCAGAAAATAAGCTTTTGGATTAAACGCGATGCATACTAATATAGCACTAACTGGAATTCATCATCAAAACCATTTCAGTGAACAATAACTTCTTTTTTTTTCAGATTTTGAGAAAAAAAAAGTTACATAATATACGTTGCCTGGTGGCGCTGTCCAGAAAACAAGATTGTTATTTTACTTTTTGGAATGGGCTGTCTCCATTATGGACAACAGCGCCCTCAATTATTAGTATCAACAAATTCGGCCCATGGACACATTTTCACCCATTCCGATCAGGATTACTAAAAATACAAACATTTGAAAAATTCTGTTCACAAAGTATCAAGGATATTATGCTCAGAGTCATATGTTATTTGATGACAATACGAATTACAACTGGATACTTAGTCTTAGTTGCCGCTAAAAACTATAGAGAACTATATATCATAAAACATCTTTAAACGGCATGAAACAGAACAATGCAAGAATACAGAATAATCCTACTCCCAACGTGAATAAAATCATTGTTAAGAGGGGGATTTAGTAAATTCAATATAATGCGCTCTTTTTCTTTTTGCATAAGGGCCAATTCCAGGTATCCGGAAAACTGGTCGACAAAGAATAATACTGACAAAGACTGCAATTTAGGTACACAGAAGCGGTCTGTTAAATATGATTTAAGAGACGTTTCTAAGAGATCAATTATATGTTAATAAGTTAATTTCCGTCGTACCGGTACTGTGACCAATTATTATAGAATACAATGAGTAGACAAAATTATACAACAATTGAAAGCATTATGTTGTTACGGTCTATTTTTAAACTACTGATTTTATTATAGTACAAACAACGATTCATAACAATAATAACGTGCATAGGTTACACGCAGATATACTTTAGGGCGGGAGAAGGAAATACTTGGTTTCATGCAATGATAGGCCTACTTTTTTCTTGTTCTAGGTAGCTAATAGTGTACGGTATATACAGTAATAAATCGCTTATTGAGGAAACACGCTACCGCTTATTGAGGAAACACGCTACCTCTTATTAAGGAAACACGCTACCTGCTTCATATTTTGGTAATCAACAACAAATCAACGTCAACAATTTGTTGATAAAGAGTTCAGCAAGTATACAATGCAGAACCCTTTTTTTGGACACCACTATAATAGGAATCTTTGTTGAAGATATCCGCTTAATAGGTTTTTACAGAATACATTATACAAGTTACAATTGACATACATGCAGAGTACCGACAACAATACTAGAAGAGTCAAATTCTTAAAAATTCATTTCAAAATAAAAGATGAAAAGCGATAATATTTTTTTTTAATTCACAAAAACAATTTATTATTGAATGGTGATAATTACATGTTCACTTGTCCGTGTAACCTTACTACGTCTCACCTAATTTCATCAATTATATGGTTTGTGACCAAGCACAGAGCATTTGCATAATAAATGTATGTAGGATACCATCTGTTTCATGAAATATGTATACTTTTAAAGCTACGACATGTATATAGTGAAATACATAACATTGTTTTTACAAGCGCCTTGAGCACTTTTGTGGATATGTGTGCTGTATAAATCTTATTATTATATTTATTATTATTAAATAAATGTTTAAATATTCAATAGTAAACTTTAACTAGGCCATATTCACCAATTTAATGTAAGTGTAAGTAAAAGTGTTGTTATAAAATGGTGTGCTTAATGTACATCCAATATGTGTATATCAATATTTAAACTATAATTCTTTCTGTGCATAGTACATATAAAATAATAATTTATCATTTTAATTAATTGATAAAACTGTTTGCACATGTACTTTATTAAAACATCTTTTACAAACATATACAGCCACCATTAAACAATATTGCATTATGGCAAGAAGAGCAGTAAATAATGTTTGTGCATAGTACTTATAACAATATAAAATATTGAATTTAAAATTTAATTAATAACAATTTTAAATACGACTGTTCGCAAATGGTAATCTGTTTAAAAATTCAGTCAACTTTTAACAATGCAATGACAAAAGCCACAATAAAATACAGTAATGCGTCGATCAAGTAGAATAACAAAGAGAAAGAAGAAATGCTATAGTGTATATAATTAGGTCATTTCTTTCAACTATAAGATCAAAGGTCAAGACAAGGTCACCTTTTAAACAGATTTAATCCTCTTTTTAATGTAAGCTTGATAATAGAAATTGGAAAACAGGGAAATCATAACAACTGCATAGATTAAACTGTATATACAGAAGTTATGGAAAGCGTAACCGTACATTGCATGTATGCCACCGAGTAAAAACTGTAGAATCTGAAGCTGCGTTAAATAACGCTTCCATGCAGGAGGATTGCTTGGATTAAGGGCAGTATATGCATAGTAAGAGTACAAACACACATGAATAAATGAGTTTATAGTTGGGATAAATGCAATCCCAACGTATGGGAAAAGGTGGTACGCATAATCTGTTAGTAAAACCATTGATGCGTGATGATAGACATGTAGGAAGGAGATTTGGCGATGTTTATGCCGTAGTATCATAAACACAGTATCCATCAGTTCAAAGTTCTTCATCATCCAGTAGAGAAGATATGCCTGCTTGAGGAGTTCTGATGTTTCCATTAGATACAAAGACTGCATTTGGTATATAGCAATAATAAATACCACACCAGTGATGCTACTAGCCACACTACAACATACATTGTAGCAAATCATTAACTGAAACAAAATGAAAAAATGTTAATTCAAATTTATCTCTATATATAATATAATAAATAAGCTTAAAAAATAAATTGTTAAAATGTACCTTTTGTGGTGAAATAGGTTTGGTGACTTTCTGATAATATGGTGACAAAATCACTATAATGAGGTAGATAATCATAACTGGAAACGATTGAAGGCCAACGAAAGTTTTGCATATGCTTGAAAAATCCATGATGTAGGCCTAGATACAGACTATGAATGTCCCTTTAGTATTGATAAAAAATAAAGAGAGAAATACTGAAATAAGATAATAAATGAAAGATGAGAAAAATTAATTATTCAGTTCAGAGACACGCGAAAGAAAATACACAGAAAAATAAATCGATATTCATATTATCATAATCATATGTTCTGTACTAAATGATGCATAGATTATTAATTTGTTTTTATCAACAACACAAAACTGGTGAGACATTGTAATACTGTAGTAATAACACATACTTTAAAATAATAACAATAATCGTTAAAGACACGGAACATCCGTTTACTACTCTTAGATACACAATACGACTATGATTGCTTCCTGGTCGAAGCAACCAATGCCCCTGTAGCCATGTGCTATGCCTAGCTAAGTTAGGCCTAGCCCCGGGCCTAGCACACTATATTTCTTTATTGTTTGCTTTGTTACACCTATCCTTAACTACTTACCTTTATTAATACAGCTTCGGATGATTTACAGCTAAATTAATATTGAAAACAGTCTGTCAACTGATTCTTGCAAATAATATCATAATTGTCTCGCTCGGATCGGACGACACAGTCCTTCGTTCTTTCCAAAAAAAGAGGGCGTAAACATATTTTCCAGTTTGAGATTAAATATTATCTTATTTATATACATTAACTTCTGAATTAAATATTTTACATCACATACGAGTGGTAGGCCTACATAATACATTTTTTTTCTTCTGTGGTTAAGAACCACCTTTATTCATTCAATGTTTCATAAACAACAATTACATAATCTCTAAGCATTTTCTACATTTTTCGTTATTTTCTTATTTTTATCCTCTTTAATATTAATAATAATTTTAATATTTTGGCCTATACGTAGTACCCAATGTTGTCTTAATGTATATATTTGTTTTGTTTACTACACTTTAAAAAAATATATGTTTACACTATTTTCTGTTATCTATTACAAAATATATTGCATATTTAATAAAAAAGTTATTTACTTATAAAACGAAACGAAGACGTAAAATAAAGGACATGGGTATTATCTTTAAATTGTTATCTAGTTTCTTTTCCCATAATTCTTTCAGCAATCGGTTTGTTTGCTTGTACAAATTCATTGTTTTCATTTCGATGTTACACTCTTCTCTGATGCTACCACCCCATGGGTGGGCGGGGAACCACATATTCAATAAACGGGTACGGTAGTAACAAGTATAAATATAAACAGATGCGCAAAAAACAAGGACATTATTATTTCGAATATATAATCTATGGAGGTAATTGTACAATTTGCCCAATTTTTTTAATGAAAATTGTTAATTTGTTTTAATCATTTGTATCATAATTATTATAAACGAATCGTAACATGATATTGAATGATTAACTAACTCTATGATTTTCCTCTTGTTATTATCGGTGAAGGGTGAGAAAAGAAGAATTCAAAAGTGAAAATATTGATCTTGAAGTGCCTTTGTTACCTCTTCAAACCACCGGAAGGATGTTATAGTAGCGTGTTTAACATACAACTACAAGTTGATTAAACTTGTTTAATCATTGTCTTCCGTGTTGCTTGTAACAGGAACAGCTTATTGTACAGGTGGTGTTCAACAATCCATTGGTAAGTATAGGGCCTAAATCATTGTATTGTTTTGTTAGAATAAAACTTTGCTACTAGGCCTACCCTTCCTTGTATAATTGATAAACTATTGTTTGAATTATCCTTGACTCTTTCCAGAGTTGAAGACATAACGATTGAGTATTAAGACGTAGTTTTGTTTTTCATTGTTTATTTCATACGGTAACGTTAAATTAAAAACGTCCACACTCGTCGTTAAAGTCGTTAAATTCTTTATACGATATTCCATTCATTAAACAACATGACTGTCTTTCGTCCCGTTTCACGGATCAGTTAGGCCTAACTTTATAGCCAATGATATGCACACGTTCTTAAATAATTACATCTACAATATTTACCAATATCGGTACCGATAGTTATTATTGATTATTATAGGATTCAGTTAGTAATTGGAAGCCTAATTTTCGGCATTATCATAGGTTAATTAAGAGTGCAATATCACAAGGCAAGGAAAAACTTGAATTTCATTCTTCCCGGAAATAAAAATCGTTATAGTAATTATTATTTATGCTCCTTGAAAAGAGATATACTTGTAAAGTCAACATTCATTTATAGTTTGATACAAAATTAATGAATATAATTACTATTATTTATATATATATTTATATGCTCACCACTGTAAAAATATAACTGAGTAACCAATACAGTATAATATGATTAGATACACAATATAACTGAATAATATAAGCGTTTAAAGTTAATATTGATATTTTCTTTAAATTTATGTTGGTATTTTGCTGCCATAGAAGGAAGAAACAAAGTTAGAATAAAATGAACAAATATTATACTTTTAGAATTCCAATGTAAAAGGCACATTGAAGCAAGAAATAAAATGCTGTGTTTATTTAAATGAAAGAAAATGGTATTGTGATGTTCAAACTATTATATTTTTAAAATATATATATATAAATATATACAAAATAATACATCATCAAATTACGAATAGCAATGTTATCAGTGTATTGTTTAATACATCGATGATACACATGTATTTTTTAAATTCTTATTTTCTTTTACTCTCTTTTTAAATACCTTTTCAGTGACCTCGTATCACTGTAGTATTATTTTATTACAGCTATCATAATTCGTAATTACGAGAAAACTAGGAAACCAATATAGCCTATCAATAAGTAATGGCGCTAGTATTAAATTGCTTCAAATGATAACCATGTATCTTGTGGTAATTTTTCAAACTAATTTTTCAAGCTAATGCACTTTATAGTTTTCCAGTTAAAGATGTTACGTTTAGATAATATATGGTAAATCATGGTCGAAATAATACAAGCTTGTTCCGCTGGTTAGACCTTGTATTTTAATCCCATCAAATTTGTCAAGTGAAGTGAAGCGTGCGATATGTTTTTTTTTTTAGAATTATTTTATCGGTAGGCATTTCGGTATTGTTTTGTACGCGTTCTATCACTACATTAGTGTAAGATTTAAACCAAAATCTTCCTTGGTTTTAAATGGTTTCGTTTCCACAATCTTATATTTACTATTGCGTTTAGTGGTATATTCAGGCCTGAAATGAACCTAACCAACGTTCTATCTATTTACACTGCAATTTGTAAATTTATGGGGAACAATTCAGAGTGATGAATTTTTATTATAAATCGTTAATGTTGGCCTATTGAATTTTGTATTGATTGTTAATTGCAGATTTGTTTCAGCAGCAACTGTACACACTACAAATACAATGCATTATTGGATTTTATATTTTGTGTTTCTTTTGTTATTCCACGAACTCCTGTTAAAATGTAATTGTGAAATAATTTGGAGCACCGACTTTGACAATGGGTGTAATTCTAGGTTCCAACCTGAACTCTCATCAACAATTAATGTTTCCCAATCAGTCACTGAAGGCATGCCAGTAGGATCGATTATATACAACGTTTCGTCTTTAAACTTGTATGAATTGGAAGTTTCGTTTTTAAAAGGAAGTTCTCACAACAAGTTTTCTGTAACAGAAACCGGAGCAATTGTTCTCGAAGAATTACTTGATTTTGAAACGAATCAAAGAGAATATGTGGAGGTTATACTTTTCAAAAATGAACAAGGTGAGTTGTCAGTACCATAGCAGATGTGTTAAAAACTTGTGAAGTCTGTTTAAAACCGAGACCAACTCATTTCTTTTACAAGTTTTATTTCGGAAACCAAGATAGATATAGGCAGATCCAAAAGCCCCACTAAATGCTGAAAACTATATTTAAAAGAATAGACATAAGGTTAAATTCCAGTGCTTAATTTTACCATTTGAAGGACTTATGCCATGATAGAAAACACAAACAGACATACAGTAATTTTCGTTAATAAGACAACCATTTCTTAACAGGTGAAATTATCAACGTTCACCTTGAGATAAATGTATTGGATGTTGATGAACCGCCGTCTTGGACTATGTCTTTCCAACCGTACAAAGCCCAAATATCTTCAAGTTCTGATTCTAATGACGTTGTGTACCAACTATCGGCAGTTGACCCGGAATACCAAGAAGATCCTGTGGTGTATGGATTATTTTCAGGTAATTTAGATTTCCAACAACAAGATCATTGTATGTATTGTATTGTACTGATTTCCGGATTATTTCGGTTTATTTCCCAATCCACTCCTGTTCCGTATCTTAATTTATGCTATTGGTAGTTTAAAATCAAGTACAGTAATTGAATGAAATACATAGAACTCCAGCCCCGACCAGATCACAAGCTGTCGTTTTCAAAGTAAATTAAGTGGCCAGGCGTGATCACGTTCGTTATTAGACCTACTACTGGTTTGCGTCGGGTAATCAAGTAAAATCTCTTTCCACGTGGGGTAATTTAAAAAACAAGACTTAATAAGTAATATCAATAAAACACATATCATTTACAGTACAGGTATTTCACAAATATTTGAGCTTTTCTTCACAAAATGACAAATTCAGCATTCATATCCATTTAAACAAGCGTTAAAAATCATTTAGAATAATGTAATACTGTATTTAAAAAAATAGAATCTTCATGTACACGCTTAATGAACATTTACGAAATATAACTCTGTTTCAAGGTCAAGCAAAGTTCTGAACTCAAACACGCCAGTTCCTTAACAGTATTATATTATGTTATACCATCTTTTTTGATAAGCAATAAAGTTAAATGTTTGCAGCAATGTGGAAATTTAATTATCCAGGAAGCAGATGTAAATTGCATGTCGTTGTCCCGTTTGCCTTTGTTCCGAATTGTTTAGCAGTTGTTTAGGAGTATGTATTATAGAATTTCATATTTTAAATACGAATAATTATAGAGAGATCTAGCTTATTCTTGGATGTTATATCTATGGACTATCCATACATTTATGTGTAGGTGTGCCTGTTTATATGATTATAATGACGTCCTCGTCAGTAACCCCACGCAAACCCCTTAGGCATTTATGTTTGTTAACACATTTTCAGAAATAAATAATGAAACAACGATATGGTTGTAAATGCATTGACATTATGAATATCAATTAAGTGTCACAGGGGTCTTCTTTCATAGGAAGGGTCTTCCTCTTTAAGAACTTATATATCAGTCTCTTTGCAATTGGTTTATCAAAGAGCTGGTTAAACTAAAGAAAATGGTGACATTAATTTCAGTATTATAGCGAAGGATCCATGATTTTATGCCTAGGCTATTTCGGTGTAGCTGGAGCTAGTTGCTCTTTTTCTAGGCTTTGTATAACCAGCATTATGGCATATATCACACCCTTGGCCATAGCTTACTTAAGCGTTATTATCCCTATTATTAACCTGTTATTTTTATCAAAAAGTATCGTATACCCATACAGTTTTTGTAATAATTATGATGCGTCAATTGAATTTCTTACATTTTTTTTAATTCTCAGATCCATACAACCTATTTAAAGTAAATTCTGAAACTGGGGAAATCAAATTAAAGTATAAGCCTTCGTCAAAGGTTTTTTTTGATAAGGTACTAAGGATTACGGTGACGGTGACAGAAAAAGGAAGCACGCAGAATCGCAATGCCGCTGATATATTTATCTACACTTCACCACAACCACCTCAGTTTACACAAGAAAGATATGTTGCTTCTATTGATGAAAATAACGTGCAACATGCAATGTAAGCGAATTATTTCTTTGCAAAATTATGTTATATTGATATAATTTACATCTAAACAAACTTTAAACTATAAATATCGTATAGTGTAATGATACACCTATACAGTACCTAATCCCATTTATACGTAGGTTTTGTCGTGAGACTCGATACTACATTATGTTTATTGTCGCTAGACATAATACCGTATGTGTCAAGAATGATATAATTTTACAGTAGGTAATTCTAACACAGTAATTGTTCTACGTATTAAGGCTTACTGAAGTTAAAGCTAGATCGTTTCAGCCATCAGACGGTAACATCTTCTATTCAATGACAAGACAACCAGATGACGTCAAGCATTCAATTCATCCGAATGGGACAGTTACAGTTATATCTCAACTAGATCGTGAATATCGTACTGGTTACACTTTACTTGTAAAAGCTACAGATTCAATTGGACAATTTACAATAGCGGAGGTATTATTATTATTCTTCTTAATTTAGGCATATAAGTTTGAAATATGTAATTGTAGGCTATGAGCTACTATGCACTTAGAAACGCTCTTAATTTATCACCTTTTCATGATCATTGTATTTATCAGATAAAGCCGAAATTTAAATTAGTAGGAACTATTTAATCCTTTTTGTTTGTATTACATTGCTGTTTATTATTACATTTTTAGATCCTGGTTTTAATCAATGATGTTAACGACAATGCTCCACAATTTTCCCAGGACGTGTACACATTTATTGATATCCGAGAAGACCACGATATAACGAGGCCTGTCGGCAGAGGTAATTGAATTCTGATAAAACTGATAACTTTAAAAGTAGATGCAAATGTTTGTCTTTTTTAATTAGATCGCGGTAAACATTTACACATCTATCTAGGCAGCATTTGAGTCATCATACAACTTTTTTCTATTTTTATTTGTTAATTTCCTAGTTTGCATTATGTATTGTAATTATAATTTGTTATAGTAGCAATTGCTGTGATTATCAAAAACAATGCGTATGGAACAAGTTACCATACGCATTTATATTTCATCAGCTCAATAACGCCCTACTTAAAATTATATGTTTAAAAACTTAACATACTTTATACTAAATCCACTAAGTTTTAACAAATAACACCATCTCTTAGTTCAAGTTTCAGATCCAGACGCTGATTCAAACGGAATATACTACATCTCAAGCAATACATCTATGTTTCGTGTGCATCAACAGTATGGTGATTTATACCCACTGGAAAGTCTGGATTATGAAACTAATCATGAACATCGGTTTCGGGTCAAAGCGACTGACCTTCGCGGGCGTTTTACCTGCGCTTACGTCATTATTACTGTGAAAAATATACCCGATGAAAAACCTACATTTTCTGAACCATTTTATAAGTTCGAAGTTGACAGAAACGCATATCCTGGTTATAACATCGGACAAGTATTTGCTTACGATCCCAACGGTAAACAGATAGGATACAGCCTAAAACCTGAAGATGCTTCCAGATATTTCGACATAGAAGGAAATTCAGGTACCATCTTATTCATTAACATACATTTATTATATTTGGCCAAAACATAATAATTCATTATCATGTAGGGCGCCCTCTAAATCGTCACACAATAATGTTTCCAATCCATTTTCAGTTTATCGTCACAATGCAGTCTGTTTTTAAAGGATAATAATACAATAGAACTTGACAGTACAACGAAAAACATCCTAATTGTTAATGCAATTTACATTGTTGTATAGTGTACACAATTTTAGGTTGCCTCGATATATTCCCACATACTGCCTATTTTCTGGAAATAGGATGACGAATTATTGTTTTATATGTCCAATAACGATTACTAAATTACTAAATTTTTCCAACAAAAGCTTGTAATGTTTCTCTTTCATTTATTTAAAATGTATTAGATTGATAAAAATTAAAACATCATTTTTTTTTTTATCATTAGGCATCTTGAGACTTGGAAAACTAGACAACGATACGGCGGAAAGTCTGGATCCATCGTACAGGTTGACGGTAAAAGCACGTCGCGCAGACAGTGAACGCGGAGGTCTACAGTCTGCATTCATTGAAGACGTGTTCGTCATTGTTGACATGAAAGATCTAAACAAGCACGTTCCTGAATTTCCTGATTGCACTAGTTATTCGCCTATAAAGATTCAGGAAGCGAAACAGAAGGGTATATTTGTGATAAATGTTAGTAATTGCTTTTTATTATTTTGTTCAATCATGTAACATTACCGCGAAACATCCAATTATTCTTTTCATTCATTATCAGTGACTAAACACAAATATTATATGTACAATGAACAAAACTATGAACAATCTAAAAAATCTATCCGCTAATAATAATACTGAGACTAACACTAACTCTTTAGAGTTTTGATCACATTTTTTTTACCAAATGCAATACAGCATATTACCCCCTGTTCGTTAGCCACAATCCATCATCCTACCAGTGTAACTTGAGGTACAATTTGAAAGTTAGTTAATAGTAAGTCCTAACAGTATAAACAGTGTCTTTATATCCATTCTTTGGTGTGATGTGTGGTCGGCTAAATGAAAATTGTTTCAGTCAATACATTACACTTACAATATCTAAATTTCCGTTTTATTTCGATCATTTGACTAAGTACTGAAGTTCTATGAGTTTAGAGAAATAACTCACGCAAAAAAAATGACTTACAAAACAACATTAACGCCACAGCTTCCTGTCTGACGACCCAGCATGGTCACAATTTCTGTCGTGAAAAACATACGTGAAAGCGTCTACCGGATTACCACTGAACTGGAATAATGACGCACTGTGAACGTAGCTTTAATCTATTTTCTGTTTTCGTTTTAATTTAAAATCTAAAAAACGAAAATGTTTGTGTTCACTAAAAAACATACAGCCCTAATACAACCTACTGAAACAACGTTTAATATGGTTTATTAGCTATGTATATTATCTTACACAGATCATTGCAGTTGATAGCGACAAAGGAAAAAATGGTGAAGTGAAGTTTTCATTAAACGATATTAGCAGTGAAGCATTTACTATAAAAACACTACCCGGTAACAAGGGAATTATCCGAACGCGTAAAAGCTTCGATCGTGAATTGCAATCTAATTACAATGTAACTGTAATCGCAACAGACCAAGCGTCGGAATATCAATTGCGTAACACGTGTACTATACATGTTGACGTAATGGATATAAATGACAACAGTCCTAAATTTGATTTTACAAAATATTCACGTAAGTTACAACGAATTGTGAACGGTTTTATAATTGTAAACTATGGGATTACAGTTTAGGGTGGTACAATGTTTTTTTATACGTAAAAATATGTTTCCCCTTGGTCGCGCATTATCAATATGACTAAACTATGTTGTGCTTAAACTAAAAATAAGACTTAAGGCCAACTCAGACAGCGTCGTACGACTACGGCCCGACGAACCATCTCGTCGTGAGAAAGTTAAACATGTTTAATATTCTCCCGACGACCTAAAAACTACGCTCGACGCTATCTCAGGGATGCAACTCAGACAGCACCGACGAGTTAAGACGTTTCGTCGGACCTCGTCGTACGACACTGTCTTAGTTGGCCTTTAGGGGGTGGAATCGTGAGTTATGGTTAGGATTGATTCAGTTTTAAACCCTGGACAATGGGATTGGAAGGCAAGCATAATAATCACAAGTTACAACGCTATTACAGATCTATTACCAATGATAAGTGTATCACATCTTGTGCTAAACAGGTAAAATAGACGTGAATACTGAAGTAGGCACTGAGTTGTTGAAAATCCAAGCTCAAGATCCGGATGATGGTGACGAAGAACTATCATACACACTATATCCATTAAACGAGAATGAAAATATTGACTATTTTACACTTGAAAGTGGTAGATTGATTCTTAAAAAAAGTCTGCCATCAGACTCAAAGGTAAGTAAACATTAAAAAATAACACTAAATGTTTATTGCCCACTCTATGATGACATTTAAACTATAATATAGTGATTCTCGGCGATAAAGCGGGTAAGAATATAGGGTCAGTGTACATCGTGCTACAAATGCTAAAACGAGATGAAAACCCGTCAGCATGACGTAAAAATACGAAATGTGCACTTTATCTTTAAAATAGGCCCAAAACCTTGACAAAGAATGATATTTCTATTTGCCTAAATTAACATAAATTTCTATGCAAATTTATTTATTTGTATATGAATAATAGACACAGAAACCGTGGCATTTACATTATATAGTTTCTATATAATCTGTTTGATGTTCTTTTCTTTGAAAAGTACAGTATACAAAACTGAACTAAATCGACTTACTACTCAAAATTTGCCATATGAAATATGTGTATTCAGGATCCTGACCTGTTAACCTTTAACATTCTCTATTGTAGAAAAACAAATGGACACTTACAGGGCGTGCTACGGATTCAGTCAATCAGTATGATACTACGCGGATCGTAATTAGTATAGTATCACAAACAGCAGACCCGCTGCCTACGTGGCGCATATATCCACCCATAAAGAAGAGCATATT
This sequence comes from Antedon mediterranea, assembly GCF_964355755.1. NCBI lineage: Eukaryota > Metazoa > Echinodermata > Crinoidea > Comatulida > Antedonidae > Antedon > Antedon mediterranea. Next base: position 25,076,142 of record NC_092675.1, read on the forward strand.
AGAAAATCGAAATCAGAATGAGTATGTGTTTACAGTGAAAGCCGATGGTAAAGTTACATATATGATAGATGAACAGTCACTACATACCTTCTCAATCGACACGAATGGGACTGTTAGAGTAAATCAAGCACTGGACTGTGAATCAGTCAACACGTAAGAATAACAATAAAGTAGGCCTAGTTATAAGCCGAAAAGGAAGTTCAAAAACATTTCCTATACAATATATAATGCTATTTTTTACCGCGTAATTGTAATTACAATAATAATAATAATAATGTTCTTTTCGGTAAAAACAATACATTCAATGAATTAGACAACTAATTGTATTTCATTGAATGACCTACTAATGTAAACACGTGTGTTTTTTTTATATTTTGTTTCGGCCAGGTATCAATTAACGATAGGAGCCTGTGATTTAACAGAGGAACATTGCCTATATGCGACAGTCAACATTAGTGTACTAGATGTAAATGAAGCGCCTCGTTTCTTCCTGCCCGGTAGCTTATCAGCAAATATTGTCGAAAGACCCGAAACGAAAGAAGACGTATTAAAACTACAAGCGTATGATTACGACAGTCAAAATATAGTAATAATATATAGTCATACTATAATGAATGCTTTCTAAAACATTGTGCTTCAAAATATTTCAACTCCAATGGATTGAGATGCCATCTTTGATTTTTTAAATATCTAAATTTTCATAGAAGAAAACCACCCGGTGACACTTTATGCTGAAAATTAATCAATTAACGGTATTTATATATATATATGAATCCAAAGGCAAATTACTGAAAAAAAATGACAATGCTGTGGTTATCAGTGGCTAGATCTCAATAGAGATACAAAAAAAAGCGAAAAGCTAAATCAAAATGACAAAGTAAATCAGCCAGAAGAGCTATAGGTCTATATATACTCTCATTCATTCATCTTTTATTTCGAAAAAAATTCTCCATAGCTCAGTAACAAATTAGTGTACATTATTATAAATATAACAAATATATATATATATATATATAGATATATAAGAAAAAACCTACGCCACATAGTTACGTGGTTAGAATAATAGCTTCATCCATCTACCATGTAGATTGGATGAAGGAAAAGCAAATTCATAAATACATTTTGTGACAATATTGTCTGTCCTCCCTAACCTGCACAACATGCCAAACACCATCTTATTGAAGGTTCCAAGTTTGGATCTCGCTTGGGTCGGATTTTTCTAATTCTCATAGATTTCCTTATCTTTATCGTTTCACAATATATTAATTGCCAGTATACCATCGGGCAGTTTAACCATGGACCTATAAATTAGATAGGTCCATGGTTTAACGTTCCTAATATTCAATGTTGAATATCGTAATATAGGATATTAAATAAAACTAAAACAATACAATAATTGTCAGTCAGTGAAACATAACTAACTTCATTACTATTGATGTAGGTGGGTTACTCAGGCAGATGTGAAGTAGGAAATAATGACTGTGACTTTTTTAAAATCTCTAAGAATCTTAAAACAATCAAAGGTGCCGAATACGATAGAGAATCAAAAGCCTCGTATCATTTTTCGATTAATGCAGACGACAGCAGACCTCCAGAATTAGAAGGTTTGTCACAGTAATAATTATGATAACGATATTAATGATGATTATTTTTTTAAGTTATAAATGTAATGTTTTAGTTGTGATCAATTGATGATGTATTTTTGTATTTATGATTTTTTATATTTATAATTAATTGTTTGAGAGCTTGTCAACGAAACGAATTTCTTTTTGGACCAATAAATTTCTGTATTCTGTATTCTGCATAAATAAAACTTTATTCTTTTCTTTTGTTCTAGATAACAGAACATTTACTGTAAATGTCCTTGATCTAAATGACAATTTCCCCGAATTTGAAAAAGATAGTTACAATGTTGTACTAAAAGAAGATACAATGGTTAACACAGTCGTGCTTACAGTTAGTGCAACTGATGCTGACACTGGTATGTATACTATGGTCTAAATCAATCTATCTAGAGTTTATTTATTAAACAGAATACAACGATGAGTTTCGAAATTTCTATTAACAAACAATTGAAAACTGAGATGTTAAATTTACCTTCATTATTCTGAAGAAGCTGTTCGTGTGAAAAACGAAAACGGGATGGCAACTTTTACCATATAAGTTCCCAATTACGTTGTTAATAGGGAGGTTTCGGAATCTTACGAATACGATAATGAAAACGGATACGTCATACATTTGTGAAACTTTTGAGCTGATCCCCATTTCATATTCGTAAAGCGTATTCGTGTTAACGAATATCACCAGTCATATTCGTAACTACAAAACGAGTATAGTTTTTGATCTATTTGCACATTTTGCATTTTAATCAGGAATGATTCATGATTATAATATAATTATAGATTTATTGAAAGTAATTTACTAAAGTAATTTACTAAAATGCCAATTCAATTTTGATAAATAGCAGTTTTTAAAGTCCTCACTCGCTTTGATGTTACGCTAGGCCTAGGCAGCCAAGCACCAAGCAACACGTACCTGCGCTTCGCTCAAATTTACCGCAGTCAAATTTTGGACGCGCCTCAATATTTCGTTGCCATGCGAAACAGATTTTTTTATGGCTTACGAAAACGAATACGTGTCCGTTTTCGTTATCGTATTCGTAAGATTGCGAAACCTCTCTAATTTGCAACTCATTTCCATTTGTAGTAAAATTCATTTACTGTCATGATGTTAAATTTACCAAACGTTTTGATAGACGTTTTACTGTATTTTAGCAGTTCTTGAAATTAATTGTTAGTTTTTTTCATATCTAGAAAGCATTTATTTTATTATAAATACACACCATAAATACACACACAAATAAATAAACACCATGCTCGAATAAACGCTACCTTAAAACACTCCTGAGTTTATTCAAATGTCTCGATTGGTTCGCCTGTATCGCACTATAGTATACATATTTATGAAACTTTTAATTTTACTCTATTTTACTTTACTCTACTTACTTTACTATTATGTACTTTATTATTTTTATAAACTTAGATAAAGTGGAGCATCTACTTTTATATGGAAATACAAATAGAGTTATTGACAGTCAGATTCATACATTATACAAGCATGACACATTTAAAGTTGACTCTGCCACAGGAGAAATAATCCTATCAAAAAGACTAGACTTTGAAAGTATCCAATTGTATCAATTGACGTACGCTGCCACTGATGGTGTTCACAATACAACTACAACTTTGCGTATTGAAGTTACTGATGTAAACGATGAAGCTCCAAGATTTTCTCAACCACGATACGAAGTCTCGATCAGTGAGGGCACAGTTTATACACAAGAAACTACATTATTGACTGTAAGATTAATTTTTTAGTTAGGATCTAATTTTTAATTGTTATTCTAAGTTTTCCTAAGTTACATTTCTTTCTTTAATATAGTTGGTGAAATTGTATTAAGTTATCTGTATTTCCTCTTTTTTTACAAACTTTCCGTTTAGATTCTTGCAACAGAGGATGTCGACCCGTTTGGCAGCATTTGGTACTCTCTCTACGGCGTACGCGACGGGGCGTTCACCATAGACCGGCTAACCGGTGACTTAAATATTACAAGGCAGTTGGACCGTGAACTAAGAACTGATTATACCTTTCTGGTAATTGCGACTGATGGTAATGGTGAAGGCTTATCGTCTGCAACAGAGGTTACTATACGCGTTAAGGATATCAATGACAATATACCGTTGTTTTTAAGTCCTCAGTATATTGGTAACATCGATGAGGACCTTCCAGTAGGTAAGTTTTAACATAATTTTTAAAACAAAAATTCTAACCATCACTTTAAATACTGGAATCGGATGAATTATTATTTATGTGAACCTTTAGTATGAAGCCTACGTTTTTACTTTAGTATTTTTAATTTGTTTCTAAAGGAACGTTTGTGACGAGGATATCTGCTACAGATGCCGACACTGGTGGTTATGCAGATATTGCATATTCTCTTTCACCATCGTCTTCTAACTCTAGAGTCGTGAATAATGATATTGGTGGTCTGTTCAAAGTGGCTCCATCTGGTGACATCACTACACTAAGCGTATTTGATAGAGAAGAACAAAACACATATTTTCTTGAAGTACTGGCTACAGATACGGACTCAAATGCTGCAGGTCAGTGTGAATCATGCTTTTATTATTTACATCAAGACACTCGACGATGTTGATCTCACGATGTAACACTTAATCAGTAAATACTTTGTTAATTTCCTGTGTTTTAGATATTCAATTCTAATACTATAGAATGAGGAACATCTCTTTGACATTGGTAATCAATACTCTATTGTTTCACATTTAAGCAACCTGTACAGTGACAATTAGTATCATGGACATAAATGACAACCAACCTACATTTCAAGACGTATCTAAAGCTAAGATACCAGAAGGAGTAGACATTGGATATAGCGTTGCTACCATTTACGCTCAAGACATGGACATTGGTGAAAACGCTGAGATTTCATTTTCCCTCATAGGTGATGAGTCTTCGACATTTCTACTAGACGTAAATCCTGTTAATAAACAAAATGCAGTTATTCGAGTGAATAAGGTAAAGGAAACAAAATTGAAATATGTATAGGCTACTGTCAAATTATTTAAACATTGCTCATATTCGGAACATGATCTCATAATCGCGTCGAGCATAGTTCATCGGCGAAAGTTTTGTATTTTTAGTTGTATGAAAACATTTTCTGGCGGGATTCGAACCTGCAATCTCTTGCTTACAGGGTGAGTATCATACCACTAGACCACAGAGACATATGTTTTATGGTATAGTTTTATCAATCACGACGGGATTGATGATGCATCGTGCCGTGATTGATCAAATTACCTACGTTATGCTTACGTTCTTAAAGCGTGGTTCCCACTAGCGACGCAACGCAAGGACGTAACGCAACGCAGATGAATTGACCAATCACAAGCGATGGCTTATTCGCTTGTGATTGCTAACTGTCTGTAACTTCGCTTGTCATTGGTTAAAACGCTTGCGTTGCGTTTACGTCCTTGCGTTACGTCCTAGTGGAAACCAATCTTATATTATTTTACGAACGAAAGACTGTAACGCACGACTCAATGGTGATACGAACATATATATATGTATAGCTTTACGATTGAAGAGAGGTGCTACATTGTATACATTTCATCTAATAAATATATTTTCAATTGTATGTACTGAAATAATATATAAATCAATATGATTGAGAAGTTAGTATTTTTCATTATTTGGTACGTACAGATTCTTCATTATCAAGACAAGAATACTTACAGCATAGCATTCAATGCCTCCCAAGCCAAATTCAGCCGGAGATTCAACGTCACCGTTGATGTTGAAGATGTTAATGATTACGCTCCGAGATTTACCAAAAATAGCTGGAATGTGTCTGTTTTGGAGAATGTTATAATTGGGACAAATCTTGTGGCAGTCACGGCAACAGATCAAGACCCAGGATTTAATGGTGTTATCCGGTAAGTGCGGTATTTGGGTATTTTTATAAATTGAAAGCACAAATTAGGATTGGGAATAATCTATGATATATTCCTTATCTTTTGGGTTGTTTTTTTTTTTGCGTTTAGTGCATCATTATTTATGGTTGTTTCTTTTTGTTAAAAAACAAGATACTATTATATACTAGTAAAAGTAAATTTAAGTCAAAATTAAATTACCAGTATACTTTTTGTCTTTTCATTGATTACATTAATTTATAAGAATTGCTCTTACTTTCTCACAATCTTCACACAACAACTCTGTCTAGTATTATAGGTGAATTCATCTTACACACATCCCCGTATACTACTCATTAATGTGGAAATAATTATCCATCGTGTTTTATTTTTCGTACAGATACTCCATCACTGGATCTGATAAACTCTTTGATATCGATAGTGTAAATGGAAGTATCTATGTAAAAGGAGGACTTGATAGGGAGAAAGAAGATAGTCATACCATTATTGTAGTTGCCCAAGACCAAGGTAAATGTTTTAATACGTGACAGCAGAAATGACGACATGTACCCCCATAATCACAACATTGTGGTGATTGATTAAAACATTACATAATTTTGCAGTATTTGTGATAGTAATATCGTAGGCAATTTTGTGTGGTTTCATGTCTACCCACAATTATGCAGCTCGCAGTATCGTGTCTGCAGATGGAAACATACCAAAGACGATAATATATAGTGTCAGAACAGTATCTTACTTGATTAAGGTTGCTGTTAGAAGATTCGATACTGCATGTTGTGAATTGTCGCAGGCATACTGTTTTGTATCGGGTCGTTATATCTGGTGAGTATTGAAGTGAAGTGTTGGTGGAGGATGAAATATGTATGATTTGTAACGAGAATATTTTTAAACATTAGTTGAATAATATTATTCTAATTGATAGGTTCACCATCATCATCCACATCCACTGCTGTACATATCAAAGTCTTAGACGTCAATGACAATGGCCCTTTGATCCGCATGGAACACGACCCCGTTGTGTTGGACACGGTAGTTCCTCCTTACCAAGTTGTTCTAATTAAAGCTATGGACATAGACGAGGTTCAAAATCAAGGTCCATTCTCGTTTGAGTTAATTTGCTCGGATGATCCAGATATATGCAGTTACTTCGCCCTCATAGATCAAAATGGTATATATTTTTTTAATCTATTGTTGCTTATATAGTCTGTCAAAGTCTGTCAAGTATATGTATATACTTCAGGTAGGAATAATGTTTCTAAACAGTTTTATTACTTCTGTTTAGGTACTACGTCTATTAGGTACTACGTCTATTAGGTACTACGTCTATTAGGTACTACGTCTATTAGGTACTACGTCTATTAGGTACTACGTCTATTAGGTACTACGTCTATTAGGTACTACGTCTATTAGGTACTACGTCTATTAGGTACTACGTCTATTAGGTACTACGTCTACTACGTCTACGTCTATTCATCAGACTACTGCAAGACCATATTTAAAAGTTATCTAACTCCATAACATTCATTCATCATTTTTATTTTTTAGATAATACATCTATTCTTCAGATTAAGGCAAAACTAGATTCTAAAGTTAGGAATAAATATATAATCAGAGTTCGTATACAAGACAGCGGAAAGCCACCTCAATCTTCAAACAATACGGTGACAGTTATTGTAAAATCCTCTGGTGAGTCTATTTTATATGTATTATCTTTTGTAATTGTTGGTTTATTTAATACACCCATGTTGTACTTTTAATGTTTATATTGTTCTACTGTAGGTTCTGATAGTGATATTTTATTCATAATCATTGGAACCTGTGCTGGCGTGTTTTTACTTTTAATTGGATGCTGCTGCTGTGTATGTTGTTGTAAACGTCGAAATCGGTAAATAAAAATTATTATTATTATGAAAATGTAGTGTTAGTTTCATACTAATCAATTGTATATCTACCAGTATTAGCCTATGAATGCTAAATTACCTTAGTAGGCCTATCTGACATTTTATGATGTTCGCCTATATCCTTGTAGTTTGTATGAACATAGTATAATAGGCCTATTATTTATCATTAGCATAATGTAATAAAGAGTATAAAAATGTTGATGACGTAATTGTACTTACTAATACACCTGTCGACCATCATCGCAAACTCGGTCTAGACGCCATGTTAGTGATTGGAGGTCGTGGATTCGAGTGCAATCACGTCAGAGTAGGAAATCTTCTGTCCGGAATTAACCAAGCTAATTTGAAGCAGTTATCAAATCTCAATAATTTTAATATTTATGTATATTTGTTCTCTTCACTCTGAATTTATATTATTACTAATGAGTAAATACATTTTTTATATTAAAAAGTTGTTCTTTAAGGAAATCGTATGACGTAGCAGGTTATACACAGACATACCAATCATTCACACTTGGTCTTAGTGGAGGTAGGCTGTTTGTAATTTAAAAATTGAATTTTCAATATTCTTCTTCTACATATTGTGTTTAGTTTTATTTATTTCATTTTATTTATGTTATGTCTTTAGGCAATGTGGCCAAGGATTACCAATACTGAATTAATCACTGTCCTATCAGATAGGTGGTAATCCCCCTAATACAGGGACTATTTTGTGAACCAGTTCACCGGGGTAACCCCCTAAAAAGCTTTAAGCTTGGTGCCCACTAGGACGCAACGCAAGGACGTAAGTGAGTTGACCAATCACAGGCGATAGGTTATTCGAACTGTCGCGTGGCATTGGTCAATACGCTTGCGTTGCGTTTACGTCCTTGCGTTGCGTTTACGTCCTTGCGTTGCGCCCTAGTGGAAACCAAGCTTTATGAAGAACCAATAATATGATATTCATATGCGTGTCTAAACCTAGTTTGTATTTCGTTTTCGTTAGGTATGATGAGAGTTGGTGGTGGTTCAAACGGTGGTGTGGACGCTCATCGTCGTAAGTTAGCCAGGCGCTCGCTTACCGAAAGTGATCATGGCGATCACGGCCAACACAGCTTCGGGATGGAGTTAAATAGTTTATGTCTATCGAACGATAAGCTCACCACACTGTGTGAAGAAAATGAAAAAATTGACAGAGAATTTTATCACTCTGACAGTTCTTTAGATTTAGTTTCCACCGTGTCTTTCTCAGTAGAAGCGAAAACATCGAATTGGGTTAAAGAAAGTAGAGCAAGAACTCTACGTCCAAAAGAAGATATGCATGAGTATAATCATGTCCCACCTACCTTTACCTTTCGCACAAAACATAGAACATTCACCCCAACTTATGTATAAACGCTTGCGATGGGAGTTGTGCAAATAGTTAATGTGTTTTCCATAATATTTGGAATTTAATAAATTTAGTAAATTACGCTTGCACGCAAATGATTTCTAAGCAGCTGTTTAGTCGATATCTTGTTAACTTTGTAATGGTATGTAAGATCCATGCTTTCATAATACGTGTGTTAAATATGATTAATATTCTTAGCTGTCTGTAGAAAAGGTTGAATTAGGCCTCATCTAATGCTTCTTGCTGAATTGTCTGGGGTACGTGCGCCCTAGTCCGTATTCAAAATGTTCATAGTGTAAGGAAATATATAAGCCTATTTACGCGTCTCTATAATAATTATTGTTATGCATAATTACTGTCTGATAGACAGGCCTACTAATTGAATTTACAGATAATAAGCCGTCATGTGACCTAAGAAATTTAACTACCTTCATCAATATGAAATAACCGTTAAACTAATCTGTGTAAATATTCATTGTAAATTAGTTGTAAATTTAAGGTTTGAACAAAGTACTGAAATAGAGTTTATGCTTGTCCTTGATTAATCTAGGACATTTTGTTTGTTGATGTGTTTATATGTTTTATGTTTTTTATTTTTTTATTTTTACATAATTACCGTTGTCATTTGTTACGTTACCGTTCTGTGCTAATTTCGTTTTTAATAATAATTTTAAAAAATGTATTACTGTTTAAACAAAATTATGCAAATTTAGTAGTATAGTGGGACTGAAACTTTACGATCGTCAGTAATAATAGCAGTTTCCAATAATATAGCTGTGCCAATGACTTCCTGGGCAATAGGGTGATGGGATATATCATAATCGAGGTAGACTTGCCCCAAGCATGGAGGTATAACATTTTATAGCTCCATGCCCCAAGACTGTATTTGTCTTTTTTATGTTAGTCCACCAGTCGGCGTTTCGATTTTTCCTGAAACGTATGAAACGCTATATGCGCCAAATATATATATATATATATATATATATATATATATTTACTAATTTCGGTCTAACAGTGAGGTAACATTTGATTTGATATTAGGGTGCTACCATGAATGGTCTGTCGACCATCCCGCATTTAAGAGCACTTAACAACATCATACAATAAAATGTATAAGCCAGTAATTATGATATGTAATAACAAATCAGTTTATTGATCTGAATAAATCAACATGTATTAATATGTGAAAATATCCGTTTAAACTATATTCTTTCAGAAAGTTAGTGTAGTAAGCTAATCCTATTTAGATCTTTAGTCAAATTAAGGTTTTGTTCAGATAATATTGTTTTAAAAAGAATGATAATCTTACTGACAGTTCAGTAAATTATTAGTATTTATCTGATATTATATCAATGAGATCCTCCTCTACAAAAAAACAGCCTTCAACTTATGGAATTACTGCTATAATTTCTCAAGTGAATGAACAGTGCATTTGGGTTAATAATATTGTGAATAGTGTTGTGAATGAAGCTATCGTAAGCTGTCGTTAATTATAGTGTAAATTCTGTACAATTGAGACACCTCTATTCAGGTGACACCTAATAGTAGCCTAAACACTTTCCAGTGAAACACTACGGCCAACCCTATCAATGGGACATATTACTATGACAATGTGATCGTATCCTAATTAAGCCTAGACTAGAACATCTACAGAAAACATAATTACACATTAGTATTACGAAAATGATATGGCATTTTTTATATCTTTGTGCAAAGCCAAAAAAACTCAATACGCCTAAGGATTCTTGTGATTCAAAACAATTAACTTTATGAGTAATGGTAAAGTAGGAATTATACAATATTGTACATTTGATAATATAAGTACACCCTATAAACACATATAACTACACCTTGTTACAGAGAATGTCTGCTAGGAAAAATGCGCTTATAGAATGTATTATGGTATCATAATTTGAAGATGATCTGATACCGGTGTCTTTTTTTTTATATATACACAGTATATTAATATATTTATACTTGTTTTTCTTATGTGCTGCAATAGATTTTGGTTAAAGAAAATGAAAATGTATGGTTGGTAACAGATAATACTAATCATAACCTTTGACGAAAACATATGACTGTTTTGTATTATACAGTACAACCAGCTATCCCATGGGACACCCTTATTTAAAAAAGACACTTTTTATGTAAAAAGAACGAGGAGAAATAATATGTTTTAACACTGTGGCCAACTCATATTCAGGAAATACACCTATTAAGGGTTCCAATCCAGCGACGGCAAATCCAATCGAACGTCAATGTTTCGTTTTTACGCAGCTACGCGCATATCGATTGGTGCTTGACCGCGTGGAGCGTCGTGAAAAAGAAACATTAGTGTTCGATTCGCCGGACCGGAACCGTGCCGGAACAGGTGTGAAAAGCCCTTTAAGGGGACACTTTTTGTATGGTCCCGAAAGTGTCTCCTTAATAAGGGTTCTATTGTAGTTTAAAATATATTAAATTATTTAGAAAACTGGGTCTACCTAATAAGTGAACAGCTTGATCGAGCTATTACCATAATTCGCAACAGCAACATGCCTAGCATGAACAGCCAATCCGTATGGATACTTGACACCATCTTGTTCCTTGTCGATCCTCTTAATGAATCTATCGTTTCTGAATATTTGAATCTTATGATAACTAGCAATGATGACGTCATCTTCATTATCTACCACCACTCCTGTTGGATATTCTATCTGACCGTCTCCACGTCCTCTGCCTTGACCGAGTATCCGAAGGTAGCGTCCTTCGTTCGTAAAAGCTTGGACACAATTACTTTCAGAATCCGACGCTACAAGTCCCCCTTTTCTAAAAACTGACAGAAACATAGGGCATCTCATATCTCCAATACTAGCCAGACCTCTTGAAATTCTTCGAACAATATTGCCATCTTTTGCGAACTGTACTATACAAGGTCCACCCTGATCCGCCACAAACACGTTCCGGTTACTCTCGCATTCAGACACACCCATTGGATCTTTAAGTGAACTTCTACCAAATCGTCGAACGTAGCTACCGTCTGGTTTACAAACAACTACTTCCCTATACAAGTTATCAGTCATAACTATTTTAGACCTCGAACTAAAGCATAATCCACGTATTTTTCTGTTACCGCCAATATCAATATTACCCGCAAGTTTACCAGTACGATAATCCAATTTGAGGATCTCGCTCGTGCTATTGCAAGCAAGAAGAAGACCGTCGTTTGTAAAACATATATCATGTACGCTGTACGTAGGTGTTTTCCATAGATTTTTTGTCATTATGGTACGTTCTAAACCTCTGTCAACCACGTTAACTTTCACCGGCGATCCTTTCACATGATGATCGTATACTGTTATGTGTAGGCGGCATTTTCCAACAACCTCACACACCCCAGCGATCTTGTAAGATCCATCGCGTTGGTTTGTAAGTTCGGTGACGAATTCTTTTCCAGATTGGTCGATCAAAACTGCTACAATCTCACCTTTTGTCTGAGTCTGCCTTTTCCCGTTAGAATCCTTTGTTTTTAACGTTAAGTCAAATTTCTGACCACGAATAACCTGAACACCTTCCTCACCAACACTCAGTGTACATTGTTGAGGATCAATTGATTTGTATTCCTGTACTTCGCCAAGCTCAATAGTCTCCAGCCGAGAAAGAAAACCTTCCCTAGGCATAAATGTCAGTCTTCCATCATCATCGGGCTCGAGGCTTGGTAGATTACGAAGGAGGGTTGACATACCATTATAAGCTTTATGGGTTGCAAAAAGAGCAATACTGGGGCTTCCGCTGCTAACAAGACTACAGTTCAATCGACGAAGTGTAATAAGATTACATGATGCTAATCGAAGCTGCTCAAGATGGGATTCCAATTTCATATTCTTCTCTGTACTCAAAGCGTTTAACTCTTCGAGAACATTTTCATGTTCAGCCTCAATTATCGATTTAATTTCCTCAAAATATTGATTGATCTGTCTTTCACAACCTTCTGTTGATTCTTTAAGACTGTCTTGTACTTTGGAAATATCATCAATTGCTTCCTCAAGCTTTTCTTCCACCATTAAAGTCTTCTGTATGATTTTAGATGCAAGTAGCTGATACTCTTTAAAAACCTGTACTATTGCCCTGACATCATGCTCCGGTACTTTGTGGGTCGTGACGCAGCACTTTGCACAAATCGGCAATTTACACGTCATGCAGTATACCGTTAGATGTGTCTCTTCATGCACAGGACATTTCATAGATCTTGCGGAGAGTTTTTCACGGTCATCTAGTTTACCATATTCAGCAAGAGTCATAAGTCTGTGAAACTTACTTACAGAGAGTTTACCGTGTAGACCGGCGCATGTTGTACATAGGAAATCAGAACACTCGGAGCAGAAATGACTTGCGTCTTTGCCACAACCAATACAGGAAGAAGTTCTTTTGTTAATCGAATTGTCGGTAAACTCTAACATCCTTCCGATGAAGTGGTTTACTTCAAGTCTGTCTAAGCCTCCTATTGGCATGCTGAACTCTTTACGACATGTGGAACAGCATAGTTTTCCTTCCATCGTAGACATTAGTTTCTTCAAACAACTCAAACAAAAAGAATGAAGGCAATCCAGCGTTCTTGGATCACGGAGTCTTCGAAGACATATTCCACACTCCAGCACCTTGCTGTCAATTTCAAAAAGTTTCTTCACATGCGCAGACATATTTAACTACGTACAGAAAAAAAAAAGAGTTACTATTAAGTTTAAATCAGTAAGTTATTATAAATTAGCATTACTTAGTGCCTAAGTATTGAACACTATTAGTTAGTTTACAAAAACAGTGGGATTATTAAATGTTCGATTAAAAGAAGAAAATATAAGCTTTTTACGAAATACCGGAATAAAAATAATACTTACCGTTGAGTGACTAACTATCAGACAGTCTGTCCGCCTTCACTAATTGTCAAATTGTGTCGGAGATGTTAGGTTTGCGTATGGAAGATTCTGTGACCTTTACCTGGTCTTTGTATAATAGCAGTGATCAGAGACGAAGGGATTTTAAAGTATTAGTTTTAAACTATCAAATCATTTTTTGACAATAGACCGTTCCGTTCCAGAAATCACGCGAGTTTATGAAAAGGCAGGAAGTACACTACAAGTGCAGATTTGTTAACTATAAAATGAGACACTTCTAAATCTCTGTTTTGTTTGAAATAATAAAGTTGATATACTTATACACAGTTGAACGAGTGGCTATAATATCTATTGAATAAAATTAAGAATATAAAAATCTATGGATTTACAGCTTTGCGTCTATAGAAATAGATATAGGCCTATAAAGCCTAAAATTATTCCGCAATATCATTCCAAAAAAGGTGATTGAAAGGGCATGATTTGCATTGTGTATTGATGTGTTTAGATAGCATGGACGATGAATTTAAACCAAATTGATATGCATGAATAAGTCATTATAGTTTCAATGGAATTAGTATTGAATTGAAAATGTATGAGCTCTGATTATTTGAACATCTTTTTGCATCGTAATGGGAAAATAAAATCTAAATATCTTTAACAAATTTTGCATTTTATTTACATCAATTCAAACTAATAATTAAAATTATAATTTAAAGTAATAACACTAATAAAGACATCATTCCCATCATAGTAGTTTGTCATGGCATGCATAAATTATTCTCTTGTCCATTTGCGATAAATATTTAGTTTTAGTCTGATCAAAATTGTATATATACAGTGAAAACAGTGAAAAACTAAACACCAAGGTAATCAGTTCCACGCCGCCCCTTAAGCGTGGTTCCCACTAGCGACGCAACACAATGACGTAACGCAACGCAAGTGAATTGACCAATCACAAGCGATGGCTTATTCGCTTGTGATTGCTAACTGTCTATAACTTCGCTTGTCATTGGTTAAAACGCTTGCGTTGCGTTTACGTCCTTGCGTTACGTTCTAGTGGGAACCAAGCTTTAACTGACACAGTGCGCCGTACATAGTACAGTATTGTTGTTATTTTTCGCAGCCAGACATAAGATCAAAGGACTGTTATGAGTTTCTATCTTGGCAAGGCAATTGGTTAAAGCAGGAGAGCATTTCTCTTTCTACTTCATGTGCAAAAATTTTGTTAATAATGTTTTAAAATGTATCCAAACCTGTAGTAGTTTAAACAGTTGGGCAGGAATAATATACCATATCAGGAGAACTGGTTCGAGGAAGACTTCCAGTCTCTGAATTTAATTCGCATATACTTTCCATTGGATTGAAGCTGATAGATGCACAATTTGAAGAAGAAAGACAGAAGGATAAGCATTCCACTTTGCTTCGGGCAGCAAGTATTTTATATTGGTATCCCGTTAGCCCATTGCTGATATCCGTTTCTAAACAGTCGCTTATAATTAACGAAGTATCTGAAAAACGAAACAAAAACGAGGCGAAGCATGAGCACGTATTCATGGAGCGCAAAGACGTTAACTGTAATGGATGACGTAAACATTCTATTCATTTGCATATCAGCCGTGTAGTTCTGTAAACTGTTGAGGTAACACACATTCGTAGTAGTCAAGACTTCAAGTTACTATTAAAACAATACACGTGAGTATAGTTCTATTTTCTGTAAAAATTGTAATTACTTTTATTATGTGTAAGACAGGTTGGAATTTGATTGGTTAATGATATCAAATACATTGAGGAAACAAGTAGGCCTAAATAAGTTGTTTTTGCACCTTGATGTATTGTATTATTTGGACAAAATTGCATTTTCACGTGTACTGTAGTACACTGTTTAAAACGCCTGTCACTTGAAAATTCATTCACTAATCTTTGCAATGCCCTCACATATACACCAAAGTAAAAACATCTAAAACATTATTACATAACACTATTTATAAAAGTTTTCACCTTGTTCAGAACAATTGTCAGTGTAGTACCAGGCTGGGCAAGTACATTGAAATCTGTTAACGTAGTCATTACACACGCCATTATTTTGACAGGGTGACGAATCACATTCATTTATTTCTGTTAAAAAGAAGTTAAAGCAATAAAATCAATGATAACTGGATTGACTAAACTTCAATTGAAACTACCGGTCAACCCGCTGTTTTGATCAATGTAAATTTGGTATTAGCGCCTAGTAAAAAAGATTTTTAAATAGATGGTAAAACGGGTGTCACGAAACCTCAGACCACGAAAGCTCAGACCCCCTAAGACCTAAGATCACGAAAGCTAAGACCCAACACCTAAGATTACAAATACTAAGATATACTACAGCTTAAAAACAATACTTGTTTATCCATACATAATTTTAAACACAGTTAGGTTTCATTTATTACCATAAATATAATTTAATACTACCGCAAAACATAGATAAACTCACATTATTTTCGCCCGTTGAGTAAATGTATATTTTTTCTTTACAACAAACAAACTTGACGGGTTGTTTGTTGGTATATATTTACTCCATTGTGTTGGTTCAGAGGATGTTTTTCTTACGCACCTGCCTTTCTTGTATTTTGACTCCAAATTTGTTGACTAACTTTATCCTGAACACCACACTTTAAAATTAGGACTTATAAGTACTTTCAGAAGGAGAAACACATAATAACAAATAAATAAATCCTTTAAATTGATGATTTTACAGATGTGTTTCTTTGTATACTGTAATGTAACTCCTCGAGCTCCCCATGCTCAATGTTTTTGTTTCTATGGAGCGCCAAAAGAGCAACAATAATAGTACAAGTATAAAAACAGAAAGAAAACGAAACAAAAAAACCTTAATCATGATTTTTAAATTAAAATTTATTTGCCAGTATTTATTTCTTCGTACTTGCATGATTATACTATAATCATTACAATTTTAATTTTACATTGTTCCATCCACACTGTAGATGGACTCCACAGAGTTTTCAGCCCTCTATATAATTTTTGCTCTTTTGACGTTCCATAGAAACAAAAACATTGAACATGGCCCATGGGGTAGGCCTACTGTACTGTAGGCTAGTCATTTTGTGTGCGAGAAAAACGTCTGTAAAATCATCAATTTAAAAATGTATTTGTTACTTTTTATGTGATTCTTTTTCATGAAAGTGCCAATTCTAAGGTGTGGTATTCAGAATAAATGTTAGGAGTTAAAATACAAGGCAGGTGCGAAAGATAAATATTTGTAATCTTAGGTGTTGGGTCTTAGCTTTCGTGATCTTAGGTCTTAGGGGGTCTGAGCTTTCGTGGTCTGAGGTTTCGTGACACCCATGGTAAAACATTAAATTTAAATTGGATTGATCGTATCGATATGGAGCCACCTTTCTGTTATTGTATAGGCATAATGTTAACAAGTTTAAATGGTTAAGGAGGTCGGTGGGTGTACCCATTAATCATACATAATATAACAATAATATATTTGTATATTCAATAGTATATAACAATGTTGTTAAATATTACCTGTTTCGCAATGTGTGCCACTATAGCCGCCGTCGCATTGACACGTGTATTGGTTTATTGCGTCGACACAAACTCCGTGGACACAGGGTGAAGAATCGCATTCATTCACATCTAAAAAAAATATGCGTAGTGAAGTGGTAAATGTACCATAATATCTAGCGACTTTCTAATGTTTATATTTGTGGTGGTTGTGAAATACTCTTGAACATTTGATAGGTTGATTAATTGATTGGCCGATCAATCTATTACCAAAGGTTGGTCAATGGATTAATTGATAATAATTATAATTTATTTATTGATATAGTTGGTTTAAGTATCCACCTGCGTCACAGTATGTTCCAGAATAACCTGCATTACATGTGCATGTATACATATTCACTGCGTCATTGCAAACACCATTGTTGCATGGAGTTGAAGCACATTCGTCAATGTCTGAAATAAAAATACAGCACTAAATTAAATTACTAAATAAAGAGATTTCTTGCTAACATTAGTTATGTATTGTTTAATCTATGAAGTAGATTTTATTTCTTATTTTACGGCTTGATTCTGTTGATTCGTAGATGGGCTAACTGTACATCATCGCTAACTGCACTATCGCTAACTGTACATCATTATCGCCGTAACTGTATCTACTATCGCTAACTGTAACCACTATACGATAACTGTAACCACTATACGATAACTGTATCTACTATCGCTAACTGTATCTACTATACGCTAACTGTAACTATTATACGCTAACTGTATCTACTATTGCTAACTTAACTACATTGTTAACTGCAATTAGTTGTTTTTACCTGTTTCGCAATGTGTCCCAGAGTAACCGGCATCACAAGTGCAGGTATACTGGTTGACTGCATCATTACATACACCACCATTCTGGCACGGCGATGACGAACATTCATCGATGTCTGTGTAAAAACACATGTAATATACTCATTTTCACTATCCACTCCATACAACTCCAAATAAATATTCACAATGTAATTCTTTCTCTATCATTTAATCCATAGTATAATGTGACAGCTACTTTATGGAGGCAGCTGGTGCCATTAGAAAAACATCTATATTTACAGGTACACCATTTTGGCACACCCCTGCTTGTTAAGATGAAACCCCTATGAAGAAGACACCCTGCTAATATGAGTGAATCTAATGGTTAACTATTAACTATTTTAACGAATAGTTCGGTTGGTTCCAAATTTGTTGTAAGGGTGAAGTCAGTTTATACAGTATACATATTATAGACGAAATCACCATTCATGTGATATAGCTACTGTACATGTATGTTACCCGTTATTCTGGTTCTATAGTATTACATTTATTTATAATACGAAAAAAGATGATGATATTATACCTGTTTCACAATGTGTTCCGGAGTACCCTGCATTGCATGAACAAGAGTACTGATTGACCGCATCAATACAGGCACCATATACACATGGCGATGACGAACATTCATCGATGTCTATAATGCAATTATAAAACTCATTGAGAAACTGATTCAAAATGTATTTAATCATAGATAGCACCGGTGTAGATAATATATAGGTGTACTAGCTTAATAGACTGAATGAGTAACTATTATCAGATAGATCTTCACAGGAAATGTATGAATTATACAAAATGTGTCTCGAATATTACCGGTTTCACAGTATGTTCCAGAATACCCAGCATTGCAGGAACATGTATACTCATTTATACTGTCGGTGCAAGCACCATTGTTGCAAGGAGTTGACGCACATTCATCTACATCTGAAAACAATATAAACATGTTGTTTTGTAATGCGAGTACACAAATTGCACACACATCTTTATTTATTACTACAATCTAGTGATGATTCTTTTTTATGTTCATCTATTCATTATTTGTTCTTGCTTTCCACTTAAGCTTGGTTCCCACTTACGCAACTTAAGTGATTTGACCAATCACAATCGATGGATTATTCGAACAGTGGCTAGTATAGTCAGATCATTTTTCAACTCGATTGCGTTGCACGTACGCAAGGACGTAAGCGCAGTGTAATTGTATCCTTCACGACGCGATAGATCATCATTTATTGCGTCCTGATTGGTCAAATTATTTGCGTTGTGCTTACGTTCTTGTATTGCCTTTTTGGATAGTTGGTATTATCTGATTAATTAATCGTGTAAATATACAGGACTTAACATTTAACTTAGCAGATATTTTACCTGTATCGCAGTTAGTTCCAGAATACCCCGGATTGCAGGTGCAAGTGTATTGGTTAACATGATCATTGCATCCACCATTCACACATGGAGATGACGAACATTCGTTAATATCTGGAAAGAATTATGCGTACAGTTAGAATGGATGAAAACGATATTAATTAATAATTGGAAGAAAGATGGACATAGGGGGGTCCAAAGAGAGGGAATAGTTTGTTTAGTAGTTGTTTATGCGAATATAAAAACGAGTAGATGACCTATTAGGTGTAAATGACGTAGACAATGCTAAAGATAAGGTTAATGAGAAAGAATGATGAACTGTTTGATAGGTTATTTGATTGGCCAATATATTACCAAACTGCTCGGTTATTTTAATTGTAGTAGTATTGAGTATTCACCTGCGTCACAGTATGTTCCAGAATATCCTGCATTACATGTGCATGTATACATATTCACTGCGTCATTGCAAACACCATTGTTGCATGGATTTGAAGCACATTCGTCAATGTCTGAAATACAAATACAGCACTAAATGAAATTACTAAAGAGATTTCTAGCTCACATTAGTTATGTATTGTTTAGTCTATGAAGTAAATTTTATTTGTATTCGATTGCTTGATTCTGTTGATTAGATCAACTGTATCTATCACTAACTGTACATTATCGCCGTAACTTTAACTAATATCGCTAACTGTAACTACTATCGCTAACTGTAACCAGGGAGTTGTAAAATGTGTTTGTTTGTTTTATTTTAAAATAAAAGATAAAAATTACAAATTGCAAAAATAAAATAATTATTTTACAACTCCCTACTGTATCTACTATCGCTAACTGTATCTACTATCGCTAACTGTATCTACTATCGCTAACTGTAACTACTATACGCTAACTGTAACTATTATACGCTAACTGTATCTACTATCGCTAACTGTGACTACTATCGCTAACTGTATCTACTATCGCTAACTGTAACTACTATACGCTAACTGTATCTACTATCGCTAACTGTATCTACTATCGCTAACTGTAACTACTATACGCTAACTGCAACTACTATACGCTAACTGTATCTACTATCGCTAACTGTAACTACTATACGCTAACTGTAACTACTATACGCTAACTGTAACTACTATACGCTAACTGTATCTACTATCGCTAACTGTGACTACTATCGCTAACTGTATCTACTATCGCTAACTGTAACTACTATACGCTAACTGTATCTACTATCGCTAACTGTATCTACTATCGCTAACTGTAACTACTATACGCTAACTGTAACTATTATACGCTAACTGTATCTACTATCGCTAACTGTGACTACTATCGTTAACTGTATTTACTATTGCTAACTGTATCTATCGCTAACTACTATTATTAACTTTACTGCATTGCTGTAATTACATGTTTACTAACTGTAGGCCTAATTACATTATTACCTGTTTCGCAATGTGTCCCAGAGTAACCGGCATTACAACTGCAGGTATACTGGTTGACTGCATCATTACATGCACCACCATTCTGGCATGGCGATGACGAACATTCATTGATTTCTGTGTATTTAAAATTATATTATATATTATATCCGTTTTCACTATCCACTATAAGCCTACAACAATTTGACTGGTTCCAAATGTGTTCAGAATACATTATTTATATTAGACGAAATTACTCATGTGATGTAGCTATGTAGGCCTACATATTTAATCCGTGATTATATGCCGGTTCTGTGGTTACACCTTTTATAATACGAAAAAAGATGATGATATTATACCTGTTTCACAATGTGTTCCGGAGTACCCTGCATTGCATGAACAAGAGTACTGATTGACCGCATCAACACAGGCACCATATACACATGGCGATGACGAACATTCATTGATGTCTATAAAGCAATTATAAAACTGATTAAGAGATTTAAGACTGATTTAAAGATAGATAGATTAACTGAATGGGTTTATTATTTGGATAGATATTCGGACAACCATTCGTTAATCTAGAATTAATTATGTGTATAGTTAGAAAGGATGGAAAATGATATGAATGAATGATTGGAAGAAGGATGGACATAAGCGGACAGGGTAAGTATGTTAAAAGGAAATTTAAAATAATAAATTATAGTTTATACACAGCACAAGTACTTTCTTTTAACTAAGGATGTGGTATGTAAATGTGGGTAGATTTCAGAGTAATAGAAATTAACTCAACACAGGCGAAGTATTCTTAAATGGAGGGATTTTCATATTTAGCAAAATGGTAGCTCTTATCAAATTTAATCAGCAACTCATAATGAATACTTCATTAAAAATAAGTTTGTCAGCGGATTTCGTCACGTTTTATCTTTAAGATATTAATAAATAAGATAATTAATGCATTTACTTGTAGTACAGTATGTCCCTGAGTAGCCACTGTTACATGAACACGTGTAATAGTTGACATAGTCGTAGCAAGAACCATAGTTACAAGGACTTGATGAACATTCATTGATATCTAAATAGAAAACAAACAAAAAAATAATCTTTAGCGTTTCTTTTTGCGATGATGTCAGTTTTATTATATGATCTAAAACATCACGCCAATGAGAACCGTGTTTTCATTGACGAATGTTTTCATGCGAATTTCTTTTGTTATAAAATGTTGATGAAAATAGTAATTAACTCATGTACATTAAGCCTGAGAAAACCAATGATAAAACAAATAAAGTCTGTTTTCCACTATAGGCGAATATGTTCGCGCGAATCCAACGTTTTTCGCAGCAGTAATTCACAATAAACAAGTTCCTGTATAAAATGATATTTACTTGTATCACAATTGGTTCCCGAGTACCCAGCATTACAAGCGCACGTGTAGTAACTTCCATGATCAGTACATGTTCCATATGAACAAGGATTCGGTGAACAATCATTGACAGCATCTAAATCAAAATTCACAATTAAAATAAAATGTAGGCTTACTGATTATTTAAATCATGTTATTCTCATTTGTTATTTTCAGAATATCTGATCTTACAGCTTTCAAAATTTGTTTACAATACACAATTTTTTAAATATCCACCATACAAGAACGAATACATTGGCACTATTGCATACTTTAGGCCGTACGCCAAAACCATTCGACCCGTTTATTCATTCACTATATAAATTCACACATGAAATTATAGATAAATATAGACAAGTAAATAATTTTTTTTTCTAATTGACTCTAGGCCTACATTTGTTTCAAAATAATACAAAGGTCATATTATAAAAGAAAGTTAAAACTGTTCCAATTTGTAAACGTTAATACAAATAGGCCTAAACAATAGGCCTATTGTAAATTCATATTGTGATATTTCTAAAAAGGAAAGGTCACTATTGAAGACATGTAAAATATATACGTGTTTTCCATATTTATATCGGAATATAGAAAATGTTGCTATCAGCATAATTCGATTGATCAATTTAAAGCAATAGTCATCAATATAATATTGTAACTACTTACCACATGTTACGCCAGCGTCTTCGGAATGTCCACAATTATGAACACCCCATCCTGCATGTCCACAGTCCCAGAGGTAAGATTCCGAACCTGTGCACGCCATATCATCAAGCCATATATTTCCCGTTCCTTCTCCCCATGAGTTGACAGCATAAATAGCCCCTTGGTATCCTAGTTGACGACAAACAACATTCGCGTCGTTTATGTCAAAGCCATCGTCACAAACAGTGCCCCATACGCCATTATAAAATATATTTATTCTTCCATATGTTGTATAAGTCAATGACATAGTATCTAAAAACAGTATACATTATTATTAAACTTAATAAATATTAATATGCAGTTAAAAAAAGGTAAGTGAATTTGAACATAAAAACCCTGATTTCACGCCACTTCTTTAGTTATATTCAAGAGAACGAAAGCATTACAAAACAGTATCACATGGAAGCTTATAGTTTACTAAGACCAAACAAATGGGACTCGGACTGGGCATGCACACATCCCAAAGAACGTATGGGAGAAGAGAGTCTATGAAAACATCTCGGACTGGGCATGCGGACACCACAAGGCACGTTTTGGGAGATAAAGAGAGTCTGATTGCATTGGTCTATGAACGTATCCGGATATTCTCCCCCTGGACATTTACCCCCGGAAAACTACCCCCCCCCCCCCCGGACAACCACCACCTGGACCACTACCCCCTTAGGACAACTACCCCTTTAGGACAACTAGCCCCCGGACAACTACCCCCTTAGGACAACTACCCCCTTAGGACAACTACCCCTTAGGACAACTACCCCCCGGACAATTATCCCCTAGGAACAATTACCCCCCGGACAATTACCCCCCGGACAATTACCCCCCGGACAATTACCCCCTCCTCCCCGGGTGCGATTTTTTTTTCGTACATAAGTTGGGGACCCCCTCATGAAACGTCACAAAATAAACATGAATAATTCATCAGTTAAATTTGTTGTTCCGTGTGCACCCAAGCGTATAGCAACAAGAAGTGATTACACAACTGCGATACGATACTTTCTACAGTAGGCCTAGGATTCTAAGTCAATTCACGTGATTGCCTTCGCGCACTCTTCTTCACACAAAATGTGTCGAGTCGAGGCTAATCGACAGCTAGGCAAGACATTAAACTAAGTAGTAATTCATTGGACATAGCCCAAAGAAAGCTTAGTTAGACCCACAATAATAAAGAATGTGTATAATTTGTGTACTGTATTTTTTTAATTCTACTATTTTATTATCAAACAATATGCATGTACTTAAAGGAACTTAAAAAATGTGCGTATATGAACAAATGAGATGGGAAGATTAGACCCACGAAAATAAAAAATGTATTTTTGTGTAATGTTTATTGTTTAATTTTGCTGACTTATTACTCGGATTGTGTCATCCACACACACGTCACACACACCACCTACACAGCTACTACTAGGCCTAGAATAGACATGGGTTTAGAGACTAATAATTAGGCCTAATAGTATTAAAATAGAAACTATAATTTTAACACGTAATTCTTTAGTAATAAATTATATTAAAAACACCATAAACTAAAGGCTGATTATTTCGACAATCCACACAGAAACGCCGCTATTCTATGAAATCGCACGCCGCAACAACAGCGGAGATAGGGGTGTCACGAAACCTAAGACCACGAAAGCTCAGACCCCCTAAGACCTAAGATCACGAAAGCTAAGACCGAACACCTAAGATTACAAATATTTATCTTTCGCACCTGCCTTGTATTTTAACTCCCAACATTTATTCTGAATAGAATACCACACCTTAGAATTGGCACTTTCATGAAAAAGAATCACATAAAAAGTAACAAATACATTTTTTAAATTGATGATTTTACAGACGTTTTTCTCGCACACAAAATGACTAGCCTACAGTAGGCTACAGTATGCCTACCCCATGGGCCATGTTCAATGTTTTTGTTTCTATGGAACGTCAAAAGAGCAAAAATTATATAGAGGGCTGAAAACTCTGTGGAGTCCATCTACAGTGTGGATGGAACAATGTAAAATTAAAATTGTAATGATAATAGTATAATCATGCAAGTACAAAGAAATAAATACTGGCAAATAAATTTTAATTTAAAAATCATGATAAGTTTTTTTGTTTCGTTTTCTTTCTGTTTTTATACTTGTACTATTATTGTTGCTCTTTTGGCGCTCCATAGAAACAAAAGCATTGAGCATGGGGAGCTCGAGGAGTTACATTAGTATTACAGTATACAAAGAAACACATCTGTAAAATCATCAATTTAAAGGATTTATTTATTTGTTATTATGTGTTTCTCCTTCTGAAAGTACTTATAAGTCCTAATTTTAAAGTGTGGTGTTCAGGATAAAGTTAGTCAACAAATTTGGAGTCAAAATACAAGAAAGGCAGGTGCGTAAGAAAAACATCCTCTGAACCAACACAATGGAGTAAATATATACCAACAAACAACCCGTCAAGTTTGTTTGTTGTAAAGAAAAAATATACATTTACTCAACGGGCGAAAATAATGTGAGTTTATCTATGTTTTGCGGTAGTATTAAATTATATTTATGGTAATAAATGAAACCTACTGTGTTTAAAATTATGTATGGATAAACAAGTATTGTTTTTAAGCTGTAGTATATCTTAGTATTTGTAATCTTAGGTGTTGGGTCTTAGCTTTCGTGATCTTAGGTCTTAGGGGGTCTGAGCTTTCGTGGTCTTAGGTTTCGTGACACCCGCGGAGGTAGGCCTAGAATCGTACCGCACTTGTGTTATCACTTCTTGTTGCTATAGGCCTACGCTTGGGTGCACACGGAACAAGAAAATTTAACTGATGAATTATTCATGTTGATTTTGTGACGTTTCATGAGGGGGGTCCCCAACTTATGTACGAAAAAAAAAATCGCTCACCCCGCGGACAACTACCTCTGACACAATACTCCCCGTAGGACAACTACTTTCTGGACAATACTCCGAGGGCAAATAATCTTTTAGGACAACTACCTCCGTAGGACAACTAACCCCTGGACAACTACCCTCGGACAATTACCCCCTAGGAACAATTACCACTGACAATTACCCCCGGAGAATTACCCCCCCCCCCCCCCGGGTAATTACCCCGCGGACAACTGCCTCTGACACAATACTCCCCGTAGGACAACTACCTCCTGGACCTGGACAATACTCCGAGGGCAAATAATCTTTTAGGACAACTAACCCCTGGACAACTACCACCCAGAAAACTATCCCTTTAGAACAACTACCCCCCGGACGGACAACTACCACCCAGACCATTCAACAACCTGACTCTGCAACAGCGTATAATAGGAATTAATAACTATATTTTAATTCGTTACTTTGACGAATTACTATTCATTATTGTAAACAAAAGTAAAAGATTGAACATAAATATAGCCTGGTATAAACTGAAGATTGTCACACATGATCATAGGATAGTCGAACGTATTATATAGTACTCCCTGTATTCGCTAATAATAATAATAATTTTTGCGTCAGGACAATGCTTCGATAACCACTGGTCTTAAAAGAATTAATTTTTGTCTCAAATTTGTCATTGTATTTTTGTACACTTGAAGAATAATATCACTTTTGATATTTGACCTCAATGTTCACTCACCGAATAAACGGCGATCTTTAAATAAATTCCCCTCAAATAAACGGTGACCATGTCACTCTCATGACACATCATATGGAATAATCGGCGTCTATTTCCATTAGATTATACCCCCTCCCATTGAATAAACAATTTCTTCCAATAAATGTCCACCTAAAAACCACCTAAACAATAAACAGCCCAGGCCGTTTTTTTCAATAAATACGGTACTTTAAATCTAGCACATCTAGGGCCTAGCGTACTGTTAAACAGAATAATCGGTTAAAAACGGGTGTTTCGAAACTAGAGACCCGAGACCAGAGACCATGAGACCCGAGACCCAATACGAAAAGGGAGACCTAAATATACGAAAAGGGAGACCCACGTACGAAAAGGGAGACCCCACTATACGAAAAGGGAGACCCCACTATACGAAAAGGGAGACCCTAATATACGAAAAGGGAGACCCAAATATAGGTCTCCCTTTTCGTATTGGGTCTCGTGTCAGGTCTCTGGTCTCGGGTCTCTAGTTTCGAAACACCCGTTAAAAACAGATGATTTCATTTTTACAGAAACCGGTCCTATATATTTGTCTACTTTTAGATTGGGGGGGGTGGGTAGTTGACAAGGGGGTAGTTGACCGGGGGGTAGTTGACCGGGGGGTAGTTGTCCTAAGGGGGTAGTTGTCCTAAGGGGGTGGTTGTCCGAGGGGTAGTTGTCCGGGGGGTTGTTATCCTAAGGGGTTGTTATCCTAAGGGGGTAGTTGTCCTAAGGGGGTAGTTGTCCGGGGGGTAGTTGTCCGAGGGGTAGTTGTCCAAGGGGTAGTTGTCCTAAGGGGGTAGTTGTCCGGGTGGTAAACATCCGGGGGGTAACTGTCTAGGGGGTAGGTGTCCTAGAACCGTCTATGAAAACATCTCTGCTGATAATATTGCAGGAAATATTTTTGACAAATGTTTATGGATGAAGAATTGTTTGATTAAGCCCGTTTTCCACTAGGTAAATTTGTTTGCGCGATCCAACGTTTCGCAGAGAAAAGATCGCGCTACCATTTCCAATACAAGAGCGAATAGCTGCGATTTTCATTTCCAGTGTGTGTCACACGATAACGCGACAACATTTTTTCATGGAATACATTTTTGTAATAAATAGTATACAAATATTGAATGTTTATTTGTTTGATGGTGAAAATAATTCATGAATTAAAATATTTACTGATCTATTTTAACGAAGCGCAGCCGAGTTGAAGTAGAGCAGTCAATTCTTCATCAATTGAAATATTCTCTCCAATCAACGAATGCAAAACATTTATTATTTGTTTTATAACATACCTACATTTATTCAATGCAACCATCGTGAATTATTGACGGATGCAAGGCCGGAAAGGCTATAGGCCATTCAAAAAGGCAGTGCTACAACTTTTGACGCGGAGACGTATACTGCAGTTGACTAGAAAAATACCTACCACATGTTACGCCAGCGTCTTCGGAATGTCCACAATTATGAACACCCCATCCTGCATGACCACAGTCCCACAGGTAAGATTCCGAACCTGTGCACGCCATATTATCAAGCCATATGGTTCCCGTTCCTGCTCCCCATGAGTTTATGGCAGAAGAAGCCCTAGGGTATCCTAGTTGACGACAAACAACATTCGCGTCGTTTATGTCGAAGGCATCGTCACAAACAGTGCCCCATGCGCCATTATAAAGATGGATTCTTCCATACCATGTGTAAGTCAAGTACATAGAATCTAAAACAGAATATGTAATTTTTTATTTTATTTATTTTTGTTATACAATTTTCAAAAAAACAACATGAAATACATAATATCGGTGCAGCACCCTGCGGATTGCCATGAGTAAGCACTTTCGGAGTGGTACTGCACTTCAAACATACACAAGAAGTAAAACAATAAAAATACATAAGTTATAAAAAAAATTAAAAAGTTTATAAAGGCCTAAATTAGTATTACAAACTAAAATGAGGGTAAAGTTCACTTATAATAATAAGCGCAATAATATTTAATATAAATAAGTAGAGTAATTAGTAAAAATTAAAAATAGATGATTTGATAGTGCATACAAAATACAACTAGCAGAACTATTACAGAAATGTAAAAACCCCACGGATCTGTAAGCTAAAGATCACAGGTTTGAATCATAAAGACATTCTACATTTAAGCACAAACTAATCCCACGGATCTGTAAGCTAAAGATCCCAGGTTTGAATCATAAAGGCATTCTACATTCAAACACAAACTAACCCCACGGATCTGTAAGCTAAAGATCACAGGTTTGAATCATAAAGACATTCTACATTCAAACACAAACTAACCCCACGGATCAGTAAGCTAAAGATCACAGGTTTGAATCATAAAGACATTCTACATTTAAGCACAAACTAACCCCACGGATCTGTAAGCTAAAGATCACAGATTTGAATCATAAAGACATTCTACATTCAAACACAAACTAACCCCACGGATCTGTAAGCTAAAGATCCCAGGTTTGAATCATAAAGGCATTCTACATTCAAACACAAACTAACCCCACGGATCTGTAAGCTAAAGATCACAGGTTTGAATTATAAAGACATTCTACATTCAAACACAAACTAACCCCACGGATCTGTAAGCTAAAGATCACAGGTTTGAATCATTAAGACATTCTACATTCAAACACAAACTAACCCCACGGATCTGTAAGCTAAAGATCACAGGTTTGAATTATAAAGACATTCTACATTCAAACACAAACTAACCCCACGGATCAGTAAGCTAAAGATCACAGGTTTGAATCATAAAGACATTCTACATTCAAACACAAACTAACCCCACGGATCTGGAAGCTAATGATAACAGGTTTGAATCATAAAGACATTCTACATTCAAGCACAAACTAACCCCACGGATCTTCAAGCTAAAGATCACAGATTTGAATCATAAAGACACTCTACATTCAAGCACAAACGTTCGTAGATGCGATGAAGAAATTTCAGTTCATTTCATTTCATTATTTATTTGGTCTATTTGAGTTTATACATAAAAAAACAAAACTTAAATTTGGGAGACCAGGGTCAACCTAAGTGAACTTAATCACTGTAGCTGAGCCGGTAGACCCAACCCCAAAGATCATGTTATGTGATTTATATTTATAATTAACAAACATAAATAAATGGAATATTGTTTAAATACAAATACTTACAAGCATTGGCTGACCGCAGCATAAATGCGACTCCAACAAAAAGGATTAGCTCCATGCTTATGCACGTAATACTTTCCAGTGACTGACGTCGCTGGCTAATTAACGTGTGGTCTAATTTAAATCAATATTAGTTAATATCGTAGTAACAAGAATTATTGCCAATAAATAAGATAGTGGATCAATGATGTTTCCGTTGGTTTCTTTGTAAATTACTTGGTACTCTGCTCAAGCGTCTAGTTACAATCTATAATATTAATTGTTTTATTCGTGTTAATTTTTTCCTCTTCTTTGATGTCAACACACTTTCGACAATTTCAGTTTCTACCTTTAACAATAATAATAATTCTGATTTCTATAAAGGTAATTAATTAATCGTTAATATATTATAGTATAGTTACAATTTATAAAATGATTATGAATAATGTTGGTAAATGTTTATAATAATTGTACAATGATTGTGTTAAGTATTATATATATGTTTCTCTTGTCCGTCCATCTTGAATACTGTAGTGTTGTGTCTAATTCGTTTTCGTCTGTTCATAGTACCCGTCTTCAAAGAGTCCAAGATCGTTTTGTTTGTTTTGTGTATTCTACTTGTCACTGTCCTCCTTTGTCTGTCTCTCTTCTTTCGCTTGTCTCTCGTCTTTCTATGTTCGATCTTCAGTTTTTGTATAAATGTATGAATTCCCGTTTCAATTGTAATTTTATCTCCTTGTTTTCGTTTCATGTTAAAGCTGTTGGTTGTCGTACTCGTAATTCCAAATGTAATCTTCTTTATGTGCCGTATTGTCGTGTTAATGTTACCAAGAATGGATTTATTTCACGTATTTGTCTTCTTTTTAATAATTGTGTTGTTAAAGATAATTCTATTGATCTATTTTTTTACCGTTGTAATTGTTTTTGTAATAAAATTAGTAAAATTGTATAATTTTGTATTGTTAGATTTTAAGATTTATATATATTTTTATATGGTATAGTTTATTCCATTCTGTAAGGGGCGGGTTTCCCGCTGTTGAATGAGTTTGAATAAAATAAAATAAATAAAAATATGTGATATGCTAATGTTGAATGACATTGAAGGTGGAATTGAGGTGGTGCATGCACGAAAAATAAATAACATCATTATGATTTTATTTTATGTGACAAGTTATCTTTATTCGACACAGATTTGTTTATTTTAGCAGCACATTCTACTAAAATGTGATGATTTGTTATTTTTAATCACAATTAGTTTTTATAACATCTCATCTAAGAAGTATTTGCACAATGTTGTATTTTAGTCTGCATAGTTTGTCTTTTTTAATTGTTTCTATACATTACATTTTAACTAGAGAATTTCTACTTGGAGGCGTTTTGTTTTTCGATGACTTTAAATATGCATGGTTGTTGTGTATGCTTATTATGTATGTGTGTAATTCAATAACCGTATTTTCAAACATCGTTAATGTATAGGTCTAAACATAATGTTTTATAATAAAATTAACGATTTTTCATATCAATATGATTATTATTGATATTACATTGATGTATGCCATAGTCAATAACTAAGCAGTTATATATGGACAAATATGTGGATCAATTATTTTTAATTTCAGAGTGTAAAAAGTCGTAAGTATCGCATTTCATGATCTACATATATATATATATATATATAAATCATACTGTAAATTATAGAAACAGTACTCATATTCGGAACATGATCTCATAATCGCGTCGAGCATAGCTCATTGGCGAAAGTTCCGTATTTTTTAGTTGTATGAAAAAATGTCTCTGGCGGGATTCGAACCTGCAACCTCTCGCTTACAGGGCGAGTATCATACCACTAGACCACAGAGCCATGTATGAGAGATGTATGTATGTTGTATGAGAGAATGTATCTGGTGGGTGAAAATCTGTGATAATACCATACATGGCTCTGTGGTCTAGTGGTATGATACTCGCCCTGTTGCAGGTTCGAATCCCGCCAGAGACATTTTTTCATACAACTAAAAAATACGGAACTTTCGCCAATGAGCTATGCTCGACGCGATTATGAGATCATGTTCCGAATACAATTATGTATGTATGTATGTATGTATGTATGTATGTATGTATGTATGTATGTATGTATGTATGTATGTATGTATGTATGTATGTATGTATGTATGTATGTATGTATGTATGTATGTATGTATGTATGTATGTATGTATGTATGTATGTATGTATGTATGTATGTATGTATGTATGTATGTATGTATGTATGTATGTATGTATGTATGTATGTATGTATGTATGTATGTATGTATGTATGTATGTATGTATGTATATATATATATATATATATATATATATATATATATATATATATATATATATTATTTTTATCTATTCGCTCCTTAATTGGTAATTTAAGTCGTATTATTTACTAATTTCTATTATAGAGTACAGTAATATCTTAACTATTACTTTGAAAAAGACCATTTTATTTCATAATTATTTATTTAATGACAATTCCTTTAATAGGGTGCAATCGCAAAAAGATGTTGGTGTTTTTATTGATAATTCCTTTTGTTTTTCTTTTCACATTGATTATCTTGTTGGCAAGTGCAATAGACTGCTTGGGCTGATGTGGCGTAATTGTAAACATTTTGACAGGAAAACCAATTCCACCTTTATTTTTCAATTATCCATCCAATTCTCAACTTTAGTTCAGTCAATGCGCATTCAGCGTCTGCATAATTGTTTTTTACTCTACATCAGCCACAACCAAAATCTTGATTTTCATTTCCATTTCCAATCCTCGAGTCCAGTAGAACCTGTTTTGATCTTGTTTTGTTTGTATAAATGTGTTACTTCTTTATTTGACTGTAACTTATTAAGTGTTATCTTAGAGTCCCTTGTCGTCGTCTTAGAAGAAATCCTACTTTCCATATTCCTTTTAGTAGAGTAAATGTTTTAAAAATGGTTTTATTAGTAAATTAAGTCAAACTTATAATTCTTTTACTTTAAGAAACCTTGAGTTAGATATTTTTAGTAATAATCTCCTCCGTAAGTTTTGTAACATTGTTAGTAGTTTAGTTTAATATTTGTATTGTATGTTTTTGTCTGTGTTCCCTCCTGTAAGTGGTGAACCATGAGTTCACTGTTGGCTGGGAAATGAAATAAATAAATAAAAATAATAATTTCGATTATGTCAACTTTGCGACAGTCTGACCAGTTTGCCGAACATCAGTTTTCTGAACACTGGTTTACCGAATCTTAGTTTTCCGAACCTCAGTTTACCAAAGTTCAGTTTGCCGAACCTCTATTTGCCAAACCTCTATTTGCCAACCTGTCCAAGAAAAACAATTTATCCTTTTTTAAACAAAGATATAAGTATCAAGATATGTACAGTACAAAGTATACGTTTGTACATACATTTTAACGTTCTCAATATGGCAGAATTTTATTTTACTCGCTACAATAATCTACACAACCAAGTTTTGTATTGATTTATCTTATTGTTTGTATCGACCTGAAACGTTTTGATGATTGATAATTTGTGTAAATGAAGCAAGAAAATGATGAAGCTATTTATTATTTGATCCTAAAAATATTATTTATTTATCAAAAAGGTCAGTCATTGATTGCCGATAACGTAACTTACTTTCAGTTCAACTGTTGCTTGGTATTATGAATTCTGCTTTATGTCGTTATTCAAAGGAAAAAGAAGAGTTTAAATCATTTTGCAATCGTTTCAATGAATTCCTTTTCTTTGTATCTATAGGTCTAACCATTCTCATTTGATAATCAGTTATAATGATTACACAGATACATTTTGTAATGATATTTCTATAATTATTTTTATTGACACATTTTTAAAATACTCGACATTTAAATCTATTATTTAAGTTTTGTTTCTCGTTTGGAGACGGTTAAAACATTTTAACCGTCACTTTAGAATTCGGTCTCTGGTCTCTTAGCTAACCATTTAGAAATTTGTTCGTGTGTCTTGATTCGATCATACAAGCCCTTCAGCTTATGAAAATCGGTTAGTACATCTGGATTGACAAACACTAACCAATCCATAAAACAAAAGAAGTCAATATCTGCCAATGAAATCTACAAAAATAAACATACAGTTTTAAGTAAAATGAGTTGTAGGATGTAGATAGTGATATTTATAATAGTTATACACCATAAACAATGTAAATGAAGCATATCTAATGCAACTGAATATAATTTTTTTTCGCAAAGTATTCCTTGCCGACCTTTAAAATGATCAGTTGTCGATATGTTTACTTACCGACTCGCCAACAAACCAACCATTGCCCTCATTATTTTTACACAGTTGTTTCTCAATTGCCTTCAAAATCAATGGAATCTTCTCATCACACAATTCTTTCTTAAGTTCCACCTAAATAAAAAAAACGGTGTTATTTCATAGCCAAGATTTCAGCGAAAAGAAATTGTTGTAAACAATCAAATGACCAACAAATGGTGCGACGTAAAGAAATAAGAAATAAACTCAAACTTAGTTATCACCAATAATAAGAAATAATATTATTAGGAAAATAAAACATTGTTTAAAAAATTATACCTATTTACTTACCTTTTTAGTCTCATCTTTTTCATAGAAAAATTTAATTATAGGACCTTCTAAATCACGTAAACATTCAGTAATTGCATCGATGGTTGCCTTTTCGATCTTGTCCTTACCAAACATTCCTAAAACGTATGGAAGTTACATTTATATTTTGTACTCGGCAGAATGTGGCTGAAATTAATTATATCTTGTACTTAGGACTATTGTACCTACCGAATTCATTAGCCAAGAATCGATTGATAGCAGAACTTTGTGGCAGTTTCATTCCTTTGGCTTCAAGATATGGGAGTTTGCCAAGAGGTGTATCTGCAATACAAATTGGAAATTTTAACAAACATCTAGACTGAGCGAAATAAATAACCAACATACAATTGGATAAATTTAACCTACCCCTCTATATAATATCTTCTATTCATCAACAAATGCTCATTATCATGTTGTTATTAATATTATTATTATTATTATTATTATTATTATTATTATTATTATTATTATTAAACAACAACGTATGCAAGTATATGGTTAGTTGAATCATGATAACGCAGTTTAGTTTAAAATGATATTTGCATAAGGCATGATTAAGAGTAAAGTTAGCTTTTGATGGTCTATCAATACTGCAAACATTTGCGTATGCTAGTTTGCGGTTCGTCTTTCCATTGTAGCTTTTACATGACTTAGCAAAAATTCCATGAGTGCTCTACTGACCAATTGAAATAAAGGTTTTCAACAGTTTTTTTAGAGTTGGTTCGCTTGAGGCTTATATCAGTGTAGGCCTACTAATGCAACTTAACTTCTTGCTCATTCATATAAAATTATGTTGAACTGAGTTCGGTTTAGTGCTTAAGAACAACATTCTAATCGATGACTTATTTGATTTGCAATATTTTCTAATTATTTCAAGGCTATCAAAACGAACAGAGATGGATAGATGGTAAACTTGTTATACAGTAGGCCTAGTCTCAAACACAATCAATCTTACCGGCTTTCATTGCAGGCCAATTCTCTCGCGGGATTCTCTTATCAACATACTTAACACCAGCAACTTCAAAGAGAATTCTCGCTGTCTCTGCTCTTCCTCTGCCGTTAAAGTAAACCAATGTGTATTCAGACATGATGATATTAAGATACACCTAATTCTGTTTACAACAGGGCTGCAGTTACTTGCTCGTTGAAATCAAAAAAGCTAGTGAAAGCTTGCATGACAAACCAAACTATCGCAAGTTTGGTAAATATTGGCACAAGCAAACCAATTCACTTTCTTGACATTTTACAGTCTATGTCATCAAACTGTTTGAATATAGATAATCTATATGTACGGACCTGGTTAAATGTACTGTAGTATTTACGATACATGTTATATTATATATTTCAGTAGATTCGCCATGTTATTCTATCCTGCATTAATTTTATGGATTTCTCCAAAAACAGAAAAATCATTGTTGTGATAAATACCATGCTTATATTCTAAATGCTATTATAGATCCACGTATTAGTCGCGTGCGTGCAACAACTCGACTGTACAGCTCACTATGTCGGCGGTTGGTCGGTCGGTCGGTCGGTTGATCGGATGGTCGGTAAACACTAACTTGAGCACGCGACTGCAGCCATGTAAATGACATTGTTTTATTTTAAATTTGTAGTCAAATCCTAAGGAAAAAAGTACGTGGACTGTATTATTTAAGAGCTAATATTAACGTAGAAAGATCAGCTTTTATCCATTTGAAGAGTGTGTATACCAGCACATTTATCTTAATAGTAGTAAGGCTAGGCCTACCAGTACATCAAGATGACGAAAATGTAACTATATTCGTTTTAACGTATTTTAGGAATTATTATTTGCTAATCGGGAAAGTGTTGAGCAATAATGTTGTTGTAAGGCATAGAGAAAATAATTGTAATTATAGAAATATTATTTTGTTTCATGTACCTACTGCATTTTTCTAATTTTTCAAAGATCGTTTATCTATCTCAAACTTTTATTGAAGGTAAAAGGGGCTTATCTGCTCTGAAAAGCACATGTATGTGATATAATATATATAATATAATTCAATGTTGTCAGATCCACAATCGACAACACAAGCGCACAATGAATTAAAATGTTTGAGTAAAAAAAAAAATTAAACCAGTTCAATTTCATGTTAACATCTGTTTTATATACAGTATCAGAGAGTTTGAACAGTTACCGTTTGTGTATAACAATAGTTGTCACAAACACACAATATCGAGCGTCCTTGATATATTGATGATGGACATTTATATTGCTCACTATAATAATTCAGACGAACTTTTTGTATTCATTGTTATCTCAATTTTATTGTTTTATCGTTTTCAACAGTTCGAAAGAATAATCCGATACATTAAAATATTAATGTACCAACATGTTTAGACATAAAAGTTAATTAAGATGCTGAGAGACGAGAAAAAAATAATAAAACGTAGTATATAGAGTAACAATATAATGTTTGGCTAGTAATATGGGTTGTAAATTTGCTATAAATTATTTAATACAGCCATTATATTCTGACATAATTTCTGCAATCAATAACACTCAGCTCTCCAGCAACAATTTCATTCAAACAGGGAACTCTGGAGAACGGTCATCAACGTCTGCAACCAGACAGGATACCAGAAAAGGAAGAAGACACCAGTACCTTATTGGTACATTAATATGTTGATTTAGAATGGAGTTACTGGTCGATTTTCAAGCCAATTCGCAATTCCTTTATTTGAAGCCACTCTCTTAAAGTTGGCCTTCAATGCTGGGTAATCTTTAAAGGCATCCTCACCAATGTTGTCTACTATCTTCTCCACGTGTGCGTAGACAACAATGTCGGCATAAGATATCTTTAAATGAATAAATAATACAGAAAGATTTAATATTTATTCAATGAGTTTATATTCTTATTTGTGGCATTTCTGTTAGAGTCTTGATCTGTATATAGCTAGTTATATTATTTATATATAATATTATATTATTTATAACAACTTAATATTGATCTCAATTAACATTGGATTCCCATAAATGAATTTAATACCAGAATTATAACAACGATCAAATCAAGCAAGAACCATGAACATCCCCGCAAATATCAATACTTATTGACGATAAGTATCGATCAGTGCTCATCTAACTAATTATGAAAAATAATACGCCTTATTTCTGCCGTATGTTGGCGTTGCAGATACTGGTTGTAATTAAAGTCTTCGTCAAAATTTAATTCTTGTTTGATTTTGTGAAAATTTAAATTTAAATCAATATGAAGAACGCGCTCGAGACAAATGGGTCTTTTAAATAGTTTACTTTTATTGTAAACTAAGGACAGTATTTCCTCTAAAATTTCACATTACCATAAATTGATAATCAATGAATTTGTTCAGTTATTAGAAATATGTAAAGGAGAATTAAAAGTGCCTTGAACTAAACCAACACTTTAAAGAGTTTCGTAAAATGATACTTAATAATCACCGTAAAATAGATGAAAACTATTTCTTACCGAATTTCCTACAAACCAACCGTGTCCCTCTGTATTTTTGTTGAGATACTTCGTAAGATTGGTCATTATTGTTGGAGCTATCTTGTCCTTTAACTCACCCACCAGTCTTTGCTACAATAAACAAACAAAAATGTAGATGTCATATTATTAATTTTTACAGTTTCTCTCATTCCGGTATAATACTATAAGATTGTTTCGTCTAGAGTGGAAAAGAACATTATCATATCTGGCACAATCATACCAACATTGTGAAACACATCTTTATTGATAATGACGATAATGCATTAAACACAAACGGTATTTGTTGATTTTTAAAATGACAATTATTAACCACAAAGTTGACTATTTCACACTCATATCATTATCTTAATTGCTTCTTTTTTTTTTTCGAAATGAATTTAAAATGTCTTATATCGCTTCCAAATCATACAGACAAACAACTGTATAACTAATACTTATGAACATCACTCTTACCCGTTCCTTTGGGTCTTCTTTAGCATAAAATATCAAACTAAGATGCATTTTTAATTCACGAGCTACTTCACAAACTACATCGATTGTTGCCTTCTCCTGCTTGTTAGAACCGTATAAACCTGTTTAAAATAGTTTTACAGTTGTAAGTAACAGTTATCAGATATATTTAGCTGCAGGATTAATACAACATTTATTTTATTTATATAAAAAAAACACAGATTGTGGTAAATAAACAAACAAAAAAAACATCAATTGCGGTTAATCAAAGATAAAAACAAGAGGGCGCCAAGATGTAAAGAATCCAAAGTTGCGACAGAAATATTGAACAATTTTGACTTGTTTTATCAATTATTTATTTAGTATAGTATTTAGTATGTGTATAGTCTTTCATCGAGAGGTTTCATTAAAATAAGTTCATTATTAAAGAATTTATATATATATATATATATATATATATATATATATATATATACTATACGCTTGTACTGTATGCATATTTAAAACTGAATTATCTTATTTGATGGTAGCATTTGCTCTGTGTAACGTGTAACGTAAATCTCGTTAAAGCATCATTTAGTCCAGAAACAGTAAATATCAACCAGCAAATACTAATTTTATCGTGTTTGTTATCAAAGACTATTCTTTGTAGTAACTGTCTACTGATACAAGGTAAACAAATTTAGAATATTGTTAGCATTGGCTTCGTAAAATAATACCACTTTAAAAGTAGAAAACGAATGAATTTTTATGGAACATTCACAAAATGTTTGTGAATGTTTCTTTTTGTTTTCTTGGGTATAGAAATATATGTTTATAATGACTGCGATTTGGACAACCTTCATGATCAGAAATACAAATTACTCAATACTGACATTACAACTTAAGACTATGAAATCAAAATGATAAATAACTAAAGTAACATACATAGATTAGTAACTGGAATAGCGTCCAGAGCGGAGCTCTTAATCGTTACTTTACTTACCAAATTCACGAGCAAGATAGTTTTCTACAGCACGTGATTGAGGAATCTGCTCACCATCAACCTCTAAAACGGGAAGCTGTCCAAAGGGCATTTCTATTGTTTAAAAAAAGTGTATTTGTTAATAACAATCATGCTTTAAACCAGTAAAATAACTGACGTATCAAGACAGTTTCGTCAAGCTGTCAGCTAGACTTCATCAGTTGGTGTATGTTACTACGAAACCAGATGAAATTGTTTTAACATGTTATATTTGTTATTGTTTAACTAGATCTTTTGTACTGATCGGAAAATAAAATAGTTGTTTCATCAATTCATATATTGACTGGATTATAAAAACAGAAGAAAAGAATTTACTTGGTTTGAGTGTTGGCCATTGTGGAGGCACTATTCTGAAGTCTTCGTATTCCTTCTCAGCAGCCGCAAACAATAAGCGAGACGTTTCGCCTACGCCACGAGCAGCAAAGTAGTAGAGCTTATACGAAGGCATTTCAAGTGATGGAACGATCAGAGACGAGTAAGATTGTAACGAAGTAGCATATAGAAATGGATGAGCACTGAACATCAACAATTTAGTCTATAAATATATATGCGATTTCATAAAGAGTGGTACCCAGCACTTTTAAAATAATCCATAGACTGGGTCACATGCAGACAATTGTCCAATCATTAGAACAAGAAGCCTTATAATAATGCAATATGTTAATAAATATCCATATTCATTAAATTGAATCAAACCATAAAATTAGCAAAGAGATGTTAATTGACTCAAATATGAGTTTATCGTTCTTAAAAAAACAAAAGCAACAGAAATAGGGGAAACAATTTTTGATAATGAAAAAAGTGTTGACCATGTTAAAGTCATCATTACTAATGTATATAGCGAGTTATATGACTCTCACACAAATCTAGTTCCGAGTTTTATGTTTTCTTTCACATAAAGGCACCATTTTCTTTTTCTTCTTTTTTTTTGTGTGTGCTTTCGGATAGACTTTCATTAAACACATGTTTAGTTTAATGATTTGTTATCGATGGCCATCATTATCTTTGTTATAAAACCTTTCTTTCTTTTTTGACAGCCATTTTTTTTATACAATTACTCAATTTGCTCTTTCCAAACAACATATCCAATACTATTATAATTGATTACATAACATCGATGATCTAATAATTAAAAAAAGAATGTATTTGTTTCATTGTAGGTTCTCTATGGCTTTGTTTTAGTTGTATTATGGTTAGTTACTTTACAACTATCTAAATTAATTTAGTTACTGTATACTCGGGTCTAGACGGGTATTTTAAAGAACAAACTGAAAACCAAGTTGCCAATACCAAAGAATATAATTCAGATAATTTAAGAAAAACATCATACATAATTCTACATATTATCGTATAAATGTATTTGTATTAAAAAATATACCGGTAGGCCTACTCATGTTATTGCTGTTGTGTAGCACAATGTATGCTTATTCATATAAACACAAACAACAAAGATTGTTTTTGTTACCATTATCTCTTTAAGGCTTAGAAAAGACATTATGTAGCCCAAGCATTATTAGTATCAATTTTTATATAATATTTTGTTTTATTATAGACCCTAATAATTATGTAGTCTTGTTTAAAATCAACTTGAGCAGAATCTGAATAAAAAGTGGAGGGCATGACTCACTGATGCTTGCAATTTCTACTAAAAATTGCATAACTTGCCGAATACATAGTACCAGTACCACCAAAGAAGGTATAATTAAGAACATTTGTATAAACATTTTTGATCATTTGCTTTAAAACCACTTTTATTATGTTCATCAATCTGATTTCAGCTTATTCACACAAAAAGCAGCATGTTAAAATACCACATAAAGCACCAAAACATCCACATGGGCAAAAGTCACAATAATCTACTCCGTAGAAGTCATCGTCTTCCTCTACAACGATAACGCCACCACTTGAAAACGGCTGATCTACAATTATCTCGTCTTCGACGATGACGTCATCAACTTCGAAGTCATCTGTGGCGCCATACATCGGTGAAAACATTTCTTGTTTAGGTTAGTACACTTTCCTGTTAATTTAAAACGTGTTTATAAAAATATCGGGTATTACGTCCTATGAAATAGTTATATCGAGTAAAAAAGATGTATGATATATAATGTTATCTAGTACATGCTAATTATATTTATTTTAATTTAATTTTTATTGTTACATGTTTATGTCTTGTCATGATGTATTTCTGTGAGGGTCCCTAATGATCAGTTTCGGCTGGATGGACCATTTGTTGAAATAAAAAATTCATCATATATTATTGGAATATTGAATCGTTTTATGCTATTTTATGAGTTTTATAGATTTTGTCTATTATATTTAATTTCTCCATTTTCGATTGTGTCACGTGGACACAATCTTTACGACCATTTACACAATGTGACTTAGAGTCTCCAAACATGTAAAACAAACGTAACATTTTTAGTGTACGGTAAATATACGTATTCGTATATTAAACATATCATTTTCATGTATGAAATTCTACAAAACAATATGCAAATTAATAAATTACATCAATAACGAAATATGAGCAACTTTTACTGGTAGGTTTTATATGCATTATAATTGTTTATTGTAGGCCTATATTCCAATACGGTTTAGAGGCCTGTCATAATAAGGGTATGATCAACACACAGGGACATATAGTATTATATAGTTCTGAGAGCATTATGAAAGAATCAGTTTCTTTTGTATAGCGGCTCAAAATATTCATTCAACACCATATATATATATGTGTGTGAGTGGGGTTTAAATGTTTACATCCATGTTTAAAACACGTTCCTTCTTATTATTTTCGAAGTTTTCCTTTTTACAGTTAGAAAGCTGGAATTTATTAGGCCTGATACTTCCTAAATGATACTTCTTATTGTTAACTAAACTTTCCTACGCCTTGAATCTCTTTTTAACAGATTCTACTCTTTAGCGTATACTCCTTTCCTATACATCTTGGTTTGGAGAAGAAAGATTATATACTGTTTAAATGAAACGTCCTAGATCATTAATCAAAAGTACATTACAATACATAGACTCTAAATCAACTAATAATGATATGTAAGTACAATATACCTACCTCTATAAGTGGTTGCAATTTGGTTTTCAATACGTATAAGCCTAGGTATATCGAGTTATAATATTGCTTCCTTTAACAGCACCTTTTGTCAGTAGGAATACACCTTATGGTGTATTATACCATACATCCATACCACGTAAAGAATTTCTTGCAAGGTCATGCACTACATTAGTTACTTATTATTAGCTATGACTAATAAACAACAATATTTCTCCAATTCGTTAAAAAAAATGAAATTAAAGGTTTACATATTAAATTAATAATTAGTTTTCAATTTGTTTTTGTTGTTTTTTTTGTGGTCACAGTCACGAGTATTGTTAGAATGGAAACTTGTTATTTAAAAAATACATTATTAAAAACATATGTTATTTTTTTGTGGAATCCAGATGTAATCTGTTTCATGAGGCAAGATCAACGTGTCCCTCTTATATTAATAACAAAATAATTGAACCAAACTATTTATTAAAATAGTCAATATTGTTAATAACAAATCGTCTATCTGTATGAAATAATTACACATGCCTACAAAAATAAAAATTGATAAATTTTAACGACATAACAGAAATTTGTCCAGCTATATAATGACATAACTATATATATATTAACTGAAAGAGAGAACTTCTAGCTTTCTGTGCTCGATATCATTTCTGTTCTTATGTGTTCATGATACAATTCAGGTACTTTGAATATAAAGTGTCTGTATTACAAAGTATTAATTTAATCTCTTGATTTGAACCTTTTCATACTAGCTCGATATGTGCAGTGCTTTAATGTTGTTTTGTTAAGTGTAATCCTGGAGTCTATACTGATTACATCTCAATCAAAATGTTTGAATATTGAGGTGGATCGTAAACCATTCAGTCAAAATCAGAAACTAGGCAACATATACAGGCGGCGCATAGTGCACCCATACACGCAGCTTCATAAGGGTCCGTCTCCTGACGTCGTCGTCGACTGTCCACGACGACAACTCTCTGATTTGGCCTCCGATTATGTGTGTGAACGCTGTAGTTTACTTGTCCTGGAAGAGAACGTCCATGTACCGGCTTATATCCATGATTGGGAGGATGTTGTTGATGTTGTGGATAGGCTGCCGTCATCCCCGATGTGTAATTTCCGAAAGGATATTGAGCCGAATAAGCAGGAGCCTGTTGCAAAACCGGGGGTGCAGTGGCGTATTCGTATGGTGGAGGTGGCGGTAGTTGCTGTGGTGGAGGTGGTGGTAGTTGCGGTTGTGGGTTTCCTTGATGGTTCATTTCCTTTAAATCAGCCTGCAACTGTATAAAAAGCAATTAAATAGATTATAAATGATGTTTTGGTTATATAATATCAATCCAACCTCCTTACTCACAATCGTTTCTTACCTTGTTACTTTAATAATTCAGGAAACCGTCAAAATACATGGATTTGAAATCATGTGTAGAAGGCGTTCATGTCTCGGCCAATTTCACGCATTAAATCCTGCACTTAGCACCAATGTGTTAGAGTTAGCAACATTCGTAACAGCAGGATCTTTATTTTGTATTCTATTAATATTCAAAAAGAAGAAATCTAATTCGCCTGACGTACTCCGATAATAATAGTTCATATCATTATAATACAATTCTATAGTCACTATTATTGATCGATAAGCTTTTGTTAAACATGTTGTGACTGCGCGTCACCGGTTTCTATGGTTTCCAAAAATGGATATTAAAATCGGTATTTGTGATAGTTACATGGCCAAAACACTGCTGTTGCTTCGAACATTAACTGATGTTAATTACCAATAATTATAGATTGCAAACTGGAGCCCCTCATGAGTGTATTAAAGCAAACTTAATATTTTTTCAATATATATGAAGAAATCCTCCCTAAGATCATAAGATACAATAGTTTTAAGATGTATAAATAACGTTGTTTATCACATTTGCAGCAGACCCAAATTCCGCGTTGGCGTTTGTAACCAGCAATGCATAGGCCTAGTTT
The DNA here is from genome assembly GCF_964355755.1 of Antedon mediterranea. Classification (NCBI taxonomy): domain Eukaryota; kingdom Metazoa; phylum Echinodermata; class Crinoidea; order Comatulida; family Antedonidae; genus Antedon; species Antedon mediterranea. The sequence goes on from NC_092675.1 coordinate 25,120,414, forward strand.
ACATGCCCTATTTTTCGTGAATAAAATATTATGTACTGTACATTATCCGTTGTGCTGCCTACCGTACTATTGTTTCCTGTTTCCAGTATGTACACTAACTCTATTTATATACTGTTTGACATATAAGTCTTTAACCTTTTCCGTATAATAATATTATCGATTATTCTTTGGAACTGAATATGTTGAATATGATATTGGTGTTTTTTTGTTTTATAGTTTGTTTGTTCAGTAAAATACAAATAGAAAACATCTTCTGCTCAAAGTTCTGACTTTTTAAAAATAAATAAGTTCAAATATTTGTAATTATTGAAAGTAGAGAGTATTTAATAATTTTGTTAAAATGTTATACACCAACAGATCTTTGTTCATATTCATTAATGAACATGCATCATCATCATGTGTTTCTTGTTTCAACTAGATATCTTGTACTAGATTCAATGTTTTATCATTTTTTTAAATGTTCGTCATGTGTTGCATGTGAAAAGATGATTACTGAGCTATAAAATAAACAATACGAAACCAGTAATATAATGTATATTGTACTTTATCAAAGTCATATCCAAATCAATGTTTCATTGGTTTTATATTCAATGACTAATCTACGGTGACTAAATTGGAAGTAGGAACGTGTTACGTGATACTCTGATTGTTTCATTATGACTTGCTTTACTATTATGGTAAACAAATCTAACCAGAATTTTGAAATAACTGCAATATTTCGAAATTTCAGCTAATTTTACTCTTCCCTGGAATGAATCCATTTAGAATCTATTTCTCGTACGTCTTCACTATAGATTTTTATTGTACCAAAACAAAACAATAATTGCTTACTCATTGTTTATGTCTAGTGAATGTATATTATCATATTATTCTTTATTATTTCTGTATTGCATTAAACTCAACTCAACATAATTATAATGTTTCGCCAAACGATACTGGATCTAAGAATGTTGTTCTCGGTTGTCACTAAAACGTATTAGTACCTTGAGATTCCAAATAGATTTACTCCACTACACCTTCTCGGGGTGAACACATGCAAAAGTCACAAATAGCTGCGATAATCGGAACACGGTGAATTCTTCCTCGATAGTCGTTTGGTTCCTGTCTAACGCGTCTCTCGTCATCAATGACGCAAACAGTATTCCGTGAAACGCTTCTTGGAAGAATTGTAATCGGCAGTTGGTTATTTTCTTCTTTCTTCTGAGTAAAGTTATCATTTTCATTACAAATATTTTTTACTGGGTCTTTCTTTTCATTTTCATCATAATTAATGTCTGATTGTTTATTTTCCATTTTTACTTTAGGGCTGCTCTGGTCTATTTTCAATATATAGCGTTATGTCATTTTGCTTGATAATATGTATAATAGGCATCATTACCATCGGTTTCAGAGCCATTATTCGTCTCTTGTAGAATTGTATCTGCACTGAAAATAAAATATTTATATTTATATATATATATATATATATATTTCTGCAAAACTATCTCTTAGTTTGCTACATTTGTATAACGTGCGTAACAATGCTTCCATCATCACAAACTAGCCCTAAAATAATTTAAATTGCATCTTTCTGTGTTACACACTAAATACGAGTGGTAACGATGTCAAATCATTCATTTCTACTGCGCATATCAACAAAGTCATATGCCTAAATGTCACAACTTAATTTTCTGTCTGTAGATAATTATTGGAATGAGACCACAGTATCGTATAGATAGCCATACTAAATTAATTTTTATTCTTAACTATTTATTTAACCATAGCAAATAAACGGTATTATGTACCTCAAAATGACATTTTGTAGGATATTCTATTATGTGATTGTAGGCCTAATTAATTTCAACAAGTGGGTCTACATCTGTGAACCCTTCCCGTGCGGAAATCGAAATGTAGACTTAGAGCTTTTTCTATAAAGGTAAAGACAGAAAAAGTCAAACTAATTAAATTATATTTTTATCTTACCTAGTTGCCATTTATAACTTACACGGCGGAAATACAAACTAGAAACAGAAGGAATTCCTTTTGTATTTAAAGTGGAAAAACTAAATTTGCATCAGTATTATAATACCTACCTGCAGTGTTTACTGAACGATATAATATCAGCTACTCCATTCAGTCAAGGCCTAGATTAGAATCTACATGCTGGGCATATAATAGTATTGACTACCATCCACTCTCTTCATCTATATATTACTACATCAATTGATTATGTAGCAAGCACTAGCTTCCTGCCTTTTCATGTAACAACCGTCGATTTAGTGAGCCTTGTCAATTTCATTATCCCGTACTACGTACACTTGAATAGAGTATAACAAATTCTGCCTTGCGTTTGAATATTGATTAAGAAATCATTGATCGAATAACGTTGTAAAAGCGTAAAATTATAATGTGACCTAGAGTTATAATTATTTCTACAAGAAGATAAGTCGGATATGACATCATTAAACTTCTATAACTGTGTACAGAATATCGATAAGTGACAATAAATTGAATACAAATTAAAAATAGAAATCAATACAAAAATTATACATTACGGTATTTCAGTGATATCAAACAGGAATGAATGATACAATAATTATGTCCTGGTTGGATGCAGAATAGACAAGAAATATTTCTTACAAAAAACGCCGCGTAACTTTTTGACTGGACAGTTGTAAGAACAGTCTTCATTAATTTAATATAATAGGTCGGCCAATCAAAACGCAAGTGAACAATTGGGACTTTACTTGTGATTTATGTCATTATGGCCTGTCAGCACAGTCGTTTCTTTCTAGAATTAATTAAACGCACAAACTTGTACTGTATTGGGAATAATTTATGTTTATGTGGTTATTACTATCGCATTTAGGTATTGATAATAATAATAATATGGCTTTTGAATATATAATTACTGTCTGTAGAATAACATTTATACATTTTCGGTTCGCGATGAAAAGTTATATGAATGGATTTGTAATAGGTATTTATAATAATAGTATATGGGTTGTATTATTGCTAAGCTATCACCAAATCGCGTTATACCATTATTTCTCAGGGTTTTTTGCACCATTGATCAATACCAAACGCTTATCGGTATTATAGTTTTTAATGAATCATTACATTAATAAAAATACCCAATTAAATCAATCGCGTCAGTCCAATTCCGACTTATGTTTCGATCACATAGTTCTGTGTCTACACTGTCCCAACTAGTTTAACAAAAAAAGTGTGATGTGCCCAAATATGGTAGTGATATGCCCGAATATCGTAGTGGACATCGTCATGTCTATATAATATGGGCACATCATATTTAGTTTGATAGTATAGCCAGAGCTTAAGGATTATATTTAAAAAATGTTTTCTTACATTTTGAAAAAAAGTATTTATTTGTTTATAAGCCCAATTTTCCAATCTTAATTTTACATTTTGAAAAAAAAGTATTTTATTTGTTGATAAGCCCAATTGTGCATTCTTATTTTACATTTTAAACGAAAGTATTTATTTGTTGATAAGCCGAATTTCCAGTTTAATAATAATGACCCCTTCCACAGTGCTTATACCATATAAATTTTACATGATATTGACCGTGGGTTCTTTACGCCTCTGATGCATTTGTTTTTATTGTACCTTTTTAATAAATTATTATATGTTTAGGCCTAATCACACCCAATTTAATGAAACGGTCAGATTCCGATTTCAATTGAACGAAAGTAGTACTGTATTTATTATTCATTGATAAGCCAAGGGTCCCATGGCGTTAGCCGATATCTTGAGCATTTGACTCATGTGTCAACCTGTAACACAAATCATTCTTCAAAATCTAAAGAAAGAACCTCACACGTCTTTTTTGTGAGTGATACACTATGGATATGCCCACGGAAATAATATGTGGACATTGCAAACAATCATATGCCTACAGTAACAAACATAACATGGCTAATAAGCATAAAACATTCAGACTTGTTTGTTTTCTAGTGGATTTTTATTTACTTTAGCATGTAGAATAAAACTAGTAACAGTGGCTATATTAATAATTATACTGATTATCCTTGATGTTATCGCGTCTAATAATAAAATATTTTGTTGTTGATAAGCCCAATTTTTCAGCCTTGATTTTACATTTTGAACGAAAGTGTTTATTTGTTGATAAGCCCAATTTTGCAGTCTTAATAATGACCCTTCCACAGTGCATTTTACATGATATTGACCGAGGGTCTTTACGCCTCTATAGCCACTGATCAATACCACAATTAATGTACTTTTTTTAATGAATATTGAAATGTTTCAACATACCCAATTCAAAAAAACGGTCCGTTTTCGAGTTCAATCTTTTGATTAGAGAGGTTGGAGTTTCATTTTGAACGAAAGTATTTATTTGATTGATAAGCCAAATTTCTAGTCCTAATGATTTGAGATTCAACGGGTTTTGCTTTCAATTGTATAATAATATAATTATATATATATATATATAAACACAACAGGCATAGAAATAAATTCCAAACCGCCCGGTGATACACTGACAATTATTTAATTAATTTTTGAAACGATAAAGATGAGGAAATCTGGGAGAATGAGAAAAAGTCGCCCCAACCGAGACTCGAACTCGGACCGTCTGCTTGATATGCAGTTGCCCTAACCATTAGACCACTGGGGCTTTCATGGTATTGTTCTTTAACTCGATCGGATAACGACCCTTTAACATTCTCGGCGTGGTATTAATATAATATTAAGTATAATTATGAATTCACCAACACTTTCAGGCCCAATAACAATGATCCCGGGCCCGAGTTTTTGTAGACCGGACTTCCATGCACAGCCACATGTTAAGGAATATGAATCTCTTTATGATTTTAATATGGTTCGAAATGATATTACACAACAACGATTAGACAGCAACTGTGCAAGAGTCCAACTTAACTAATAAAATCGGAATGATCAATTAATTGAACATTTACAGCATAAGGCCCATACACTAGGACGATAACGATCGACGATAAATAGACAAATGTGCATTTTTAATACATAAACCAAAAGAAATATAAACAATTCCTTTGATGAAAATTATATTTTCACACGTCCAATCAAATGACGTCATGATTAGTAAGACCAATAATATCGTGACAATACAGCGATTTTATTGTTTTTATTTATCATGACGTCATTTGATTGGAATTTGAAAAACATTATTTTATCAAAGACAGCATAAATGATTATCCTATAGGTCTAGAACGAAAACCTTTCTAATTTCTTTTGGTTTATGTAAAAAAAATGCATGCTATATATTTATCGTCCGTCGTTATCGTCATAGTGTAATTGGGCCTTTATACAAAAAAAAATAAATTGATTACGAAGTTACGTGTCATTTTCACCTATCACCAAAAAACTAACCTTTTCAACACTAATTAATTGTTACGAAGCCAATTTATATTATATATTTCATTAAAACTGAACTTTACGGTAAATGAAGAGTAAGTATCAGTTAATATGAATAATATAACTAGTAGGTCTATGAACTTGCGTCCAGACACAGAACTGTGACATTACTATCATAAATGTTGAAACCACTTATAAAACCTTTTTTTAAAGAAAATATAATTGTGTTAGGAGAAGGCTAATAAACAAATAGATAATGTACAAACCTTTTTCTGGATTAATTAATGGAGCAGGCGTTCCTATACTAATAATCTGCTGCTGCTACCTAGACTGATTGTTCACCTTCTGACGATAATTGATTGGGCCTCCCTACGGCATCTGATAACCAAAAAAAAATTTACCAGGACTGTTTCAATGATTTAATATCTGACGGCGTATTATTATAACATTGGCCTAGATTGACAGTCAAAAGAAAGTCATTGTAAATACCTCCCTTTATGTTGACAGAGCCAAAATAAAGTTTTGACCATTATCGAATGATTGTTTGACAGTGACTTATTATAATACCGGCCTGGTTGACAGCAAAAACGAAGTTATTATTTATTGAACAAGATTTTACAGATTTCCGTCTACATCTCAATAATACTGTATTATCAGCAAAGGCTTTCATATAGACTCTCTTCTCCCAGACGTTTTTTGGGTCCAGCAGCTACCTATAAATTATAGTGGAGTTTCCAAATTCACAAAACTGTCAGCCTTAGATACTAAAGCTACCGCTATGAAACAGCTTATTAATGAATGTGTCCTCCTGGGACATAGCTGGCTAGAGCCGCGGCGCGAAAAACCATTGCAATTTCACGTGTTGCCATACGGGATGGATACAGTCTGAAAAGGGGTGTTTGTTTGGAAAAGCAGAAGAAAAGCGGAGAAGAGAATTTGTGTTGCAGCAAAACGGTACAGTTGCACCGTTATAAATTGAGACTGTTCATCAGAACAACTTACTTTGTTATGCTCAATATTTTATCTCTTTCGTTTTTTCACTTATTTTTTTGTTCATTGTTTTATACAGTATTTCTTTTTATGTATTTTGCATACTTATATTTATATTGTATGGGCCCTCATGAGACAAGCTATTGCTTCTAGTGTGGGCCCCAGTTATTGTCAAATAACTGAATAAATTTGTATGAATGAATGAATGAAAACAAAAATAGTCTCGAGTACTAAAATGTGACTTTTAAACGATGATAAAGAGGTTTCAAATGATGATCAAATAAATGTAATAGTCAATCATGTTTTAGGATCAAATGTCTATGTAGGTCTACGTTAATTCAGGGAATGTAGAATTGTTAAAACATTAAAATGTAGTTCATTGTTAACGTGATATATTATCTATGATATTTTACAAAATTGAAACACAGTCTCACAATCCCTTTTCTAAAATATAATTTATTTGTTTATTAATCACACAATCCTCGTGGTATACTGAGGATTGGTATGATCATGCTATAATCATGTATCATGAACCCCATAAGTGAAGAAGCTGTATCGCAAACCTTGTTTTTTTATTCGTCATGCATAGGCCTATTTTTATATATCTATACTCGACGGAATTAGTTTCAATGTTAAATAGTTCTCATCTTGGATTTTGTAAGATAAATCTTTACTTTGTAAAATAATTAACGTTATATTAAAGAACCAATTAATTTTCCTAAATCAAAGATTACCAATTTAATTGCCATGTTTAGAGCATGTGTATTTTTTAACCAATCCAACAATTGATTCTTGGATCATAACATTTTAAATAACCACTTTTTTCTCCTCAAGTGTCGTTGGTTTGGCCTCATAAATCATCTGCATGCCATAAAAATGGGGATGTGTTCTTAATGGATCTTATAGGATACATTAAGTGACAGTTCTAAGACTAAATACAATATTCTTGGAAAGAAGCATATTATCATATCTTATTTTATTTCATCAGTTATATTAAAAGCGATATTATTCAGCTTAGTTGGAACTTTCAAATCTAGTTAGGTATTAAAACAATGTATCATGAGGTTGATCATAGCTGACAAAATACACAAGCAGCACAGACGACCGAAAGACCCAGAAATCCAAACCATCCAACATCCTTCTGGCACTCGCAACAGCAACAGTTGTTTTCTTCATCTTCTGGGATAGAAGGGCTAACAGTCCGGGAATCACTATGATAAGACGATGGAAAAGGTTGGGCTACGACGACTCGATTTGTATAAGGTGGAGGAGGTTCCACTGGTCGTGTTTCATATTGCTTTAGACTAATGTTTGTTGCCGACGCTGAGTAGTCATAAGGCGGCAAAATAGGAGTTTTTTCAGAATCAGAATCTTCCATCGTCAATATTTGGTAATGGAAATATAAATAATGTTTATTTTGTAACAGTGTTTCTATCTTGGTATGCTACACATTTTCACGACGACGTGAACTTCCTCAAAAGGCAATTACGTATATGCATCATATTGCAAGAAGCTGAACGCATGTGTTGTTTAAGTTTTGTATTAATCCAGTGTTGACGATTAATTGAAATAATCTATCCATAAAATCCATAAACAAGGAAATGTAGTAGATCCTAAATAAATACACTTCAAAATACACTTTTGGTTAGATGAATCCTGATTCACTAAAATAGACAAGATAACATTGTGATTTAGTATTATTGGAATTATAATAATTTAGCAATCTGTGTGTTCCAATTGCGGTACTGTATTTATCTGAACACAGAGATTGTTATTGGCAAAAAAAAACATATAGAGGAAACCCCTTTTGTAGATTTTGAAAAAAAGCAGAATCTAAACATAATAATTTTAGTTGGCTATTAAAATTAACAGTAATGTTATGATGAACCATTGATTATCCTTGCGCTTTCACTATCCGAATATCAACTTTTCTAATTATCTATTTTGTATAATAATAGTTTCTTACATACGGGTAATCTTTATTTTAAATGAAATAAAAAAAGAATTATATTGCAACTGTTTCTGAGAATATTATGACTTACCAAAACGTATGTATCATCTTGCTGTTGAGCTATCATTTTTTGTGTGGTACACTCAAAGTTTCTAAACCCTTGCCGTCAGATCCTCTTGCAAACGTCGTCACACTGTCACGTTGTAGGGCCTAATCGAACATCAATTATTCTTTTAAATACCAGTATGTGAATTCATTAACGACGTGTGTATATATAATAGAGAGCCTTGTTATTCGCATCTCACTACAATACTGTATATAATATTCACCATTGACAGTGATAATCATTTAAAAAAACGAGGTTGGATTTTCTGTTTTGCTGGTACCGCTCAGTCATACACGTGATTTTTAGTTACAATAATTACAATAATGATCATAATAATCATATTAGCATTCGAATTAATTTGGAATATATAAATAAATTGACATGACTATCACACAAAGCAATTACAAATAGTATCGCTATTAATGGCCTCTATTTAGAAACCGCCAAAGTTCTTAAACATGCGTTTTGCTATAACACTTATATAATGAATATTGATCTTTCAATTTTGTGCTACAAAGACTGGGACACGTATGGGCTATTCATTTCTTGCCGATGTCATTTTGCTTATGCGCGCTTGTTTGATTTTGTGATTACTTCGCTGAACTAATTACCTTCTTTACATTTTTGTTTGTTTATATATTTGTAAACCTGAAAACTAAAAGACGGACCATTACCAATTTTAAACAAACAAAATATAGATGGTCACCTAATACTTCATTAAAGGCAATCTTGACTAGGATCCCAATTTTAAATATTTTACTAATTTTAGACAGATCTTACCCAAATTAATTCAACCCATTGAAAATGATATAGCTACAATGACTCCATTAATTGTTGAGGCAATCCGGACGAGGATCCCAATTCTGGACCACTTTTAAGTTGTGGGTAGATGGCTAAATTGTTATCAACTGAAAACCACAAAGTTTGTATATAATAATGAACATATTACATCAAAACTCCTGTTTGCCGCCCTACACTTTAGTTCGGTATCTCAAACAATGGGCATTTTAAAAGGGGCATAATCATTTTCATTTTTCTGAGGTCAGCAGATGTATGACAACACATATAGTAAGCTTTCTAATGAAAACAATAATTGGTAACCTTTCGTATTATTATTTTACAAATTCATTCCCCTATAGAGCTTGTGAACGTCACTTAATTTTGTAATAAATATTAATTATGGTTATAATGATTAAGGATATAAATAACCCTGAGATCACGCGTCCAAATTCAATTGAATTATTTAAAAAAAACAACAGTTGACACTTATACATCTTACTTTCTTTATTAATTTATTATATCACCTTATAGAGATCCGACCTTAAAAACTAAGAAAGAACGTGACCTGTATCACGTGTCCAAATTTAATTGAACGATTTAAAAAAACAACAGTTTACAATTATACATCTTACTTTCTTTATTAATTACCTTATTTATAGATCCGAACTTATAAACTAAGAAATAACGTGTTTCATTATCAGTGGGTACAGCTCTAACCTGTGAATTGTTCGTTATTATGTCATCTTCACTGCACTTGATTTTTAAGGATTTTTCCAATTTAGGAAGAATATTTTAAGTAACCCAATTGATGGATCTGAAATTTAAGATATTTGCTCTTTAACCTAGTTTTCGTATTGCATTATATGTTCATTTTGTACTTCTCCAGTTGTTTGATTTCGATCTTGTTGCTTTTGCGTTTGAAACACAGGAAGAGCGTTTTGTAATTGCACTATTTCGTGCATGCAATTTTCATTATGCACTTTTGGCTCTATAACCTGCATACTGTCAAATCCTTCTTCGATTGTCGCTGTATCTGCTGCGGTTGTGTGTACATCCACTTTTGTACACGCATTTGGTTTGATTTCTGGCCAGCTTATATCCAAATGTCCAAAGTCATCGTCCCCCAAAGAATGTGGTCCAAAACTTGATGCATTTATTCCATCAGGTTCAACGGAACTTTCACTAACAGTCCTATTTTGTTTGTTCATGTCCATACCTTCGTTTTTCAATAGTCAGAAACTAACCAACGCCTGAAACTAAAAAAAAACAACTTTATCGATTCGATCTTGAAATGTCAAAATCTTATCTCAATTATATATTTAATTTTATTATGATATCGTACATTATTAGTGGACCATGTTGTTATTGTTTAGAATTAACAAAAGATGGCGGATGACGTTCGTAATTGTCTTTTGTCATATACAGTGTTTTTTAATTCAGTGTTTTCTCATCGACTGGTTAAACAATTATGAATTGTTTTTCATGATAACATGACATGACATAATATGTTCCACCATCAATTAAGAGTATACATTGGTTGTAACAGGTCTATTGGTGGTTGTGACTTTCAACTAAGTTGATTATAGTGGACATTTCTGTTTTCGCGTTTACCATTAATTCAGAAAGCAGTGAGACTCTCCTTCCATAATAATAGACTGTAAGCCTATAGGCCTATATGTCATATTGTGTATTAATATTGGCCAAATTAGGTCTCTCACACTGTCGTATAGCTAAAGTTTACCGTGCGTCTTTTCGTGACCAATCAAACTTGACCTAAAAGTCATGATTTGTAAGTATTATGATACGACAATATTAATATAATATAGTACCTACCTCTCTGTAGTAAGCTGTTTTATTATTGTAGCCCGTGGTAATATAGCCTGTAGCCAATTCCTATACCTACCTAACAGAAACGCAATAAGAAGGGTGCGTCATCTTAGTCACGTCCGTCCGTTTCAACAACTGCCTTTAAGTTCCGTTTCACGATTGTTGTTCGGATATGACATTTTATCTGGATATTAATTATTATTATTATCTAGGACTTTCAAGATGTACAAGCAATCAAAAATGGTTATTAAAACAGCATTAAGTGGCCTACTATTAGGCTATTATTTAAGAAATATTTTTACTTATTTATAGGCTACATTTTATGTGAATTTAACATAGGCCTGATAAGGCCTAACCACATAATACCATACTGAAATGGAGGTACCGTAATAATATTTATTCACCTCGTCAGCCCATAAGCTTGAAAGTACGGGAAAATGTGGAATAATCTTAAATATCCACACTCATGAGGGCTTATTTTAAGAAAAACTTTTAAATTATCAGTCCCCATTTTCAATTTATTCGTGACACCTTTTTGCTTTTTATTGTTTTGTTTTAGTTGTAATTTTTCTAATTGTCTAAACGCTATGCATAATAGAAACTTGATACAGACGTAGTAATAGTCCTAAATACATTTCTATAAAATATTACGTAATATCTGATCCCGTGTGTCGGTCGTCGTCACATCCGGCGAGTGACTATTTGTGACCTTTGACCATTCGTCTCCTCCGCGCGAGTTTGTTATTTTTTGTAGCGGAAGTCAATACAAAATGTCTACCAAAATACGATTAGAAGGAGGTGAGGTGATCCCAGCTCAAACAGAAGGCAACAGTGATGTTTTTCGTGATCAGCCTTTTCTTTTAGCTAAATCTAGGTAACCGAATTAACGTTGTTTATTTGGGCTAGGCTAGCTGGATGATTGCTGTTGTGCTTTTTGTGCCCACCAGGCAACAGACGGCCTCACAAGACAAGGCTGTCCTCTGGAGGCCTCTAGCCTAAGCTCAGGCAATGACATTGGGTGGAGACTGATGAATATTATATATCCAGAACTCTACTAGGCCTACTGTACTATGATTACTAATCAATGTATTCATCTTTTTATTCCTGTTGTGAAATGGACGAGGGTTTTATGCTGCAGTGCAGGGAAAATATTAATATAATTAATCATATTCATAATATTAATAATGATTGAGGGGTTATTATGGCCAACCCATCATATATTTTAGGGAAAACTACTATTTTAATGGGAATCTTTGTTGGGTTCCGACGGTATCTCCTTTTAGGCTTTGATAATAATTGTAAGTATTAATATTGTCGTGTTTGTATCGTCGTACATGTCCGTCTCTGTCTGTCAGTAGCGTACCATCACTTTGCTTATTATTATCATTTTTAACTTTTTTATTCTTTCTGGTGGATCCAGGCTTAAAGCCCCTTGGGGTTTAAATGGTATTCTCCAGGCATAATGCAACTATTATTTACTTAATTTCCAACCACTTGTATCTTTTATATTTTGTATATGTTTGCATTATGTGAATAAATTTGAACTTGAACTTGATAATATATTTATGAAAAAGTTAAAAAATTAATATCCATAATTATGTAGGCCTACACTACCTACTAGAGCCTAGGCTAGGCCTACTTTTTATTTGTTTTTAAAGTATTTATTTTAATATCATCATTATTATTTTTTGCAATTGAAAGCAATTTTTTTTGTAAGGCAATGATATTTTTATTTGTCTGAAACAGATGGGTGTCTGATGAAGAAGCAATAACATGTCTTGTTTGCCAGAACAAATTCAACCAACTTCGTCGTAAGCATCACTGTCGCCAGTGTGGTCGAGTACTTTGTAGTAAGTGCTGTAAAGAGAAGGTGCCGTTGCCACAGCTTGGATTTGAAGAACCAGAGAGAGTTTGTGATTACTGCCTGCCAATTACAGAACTAGTAACCAAGTCAAGGTCTAGAAAAATTGTAAATATTCACCACTGTCACTTGTAAATGTATAATATTTTGTAGTATTGTTTACAAAAAATGTTGTCAATTTCTTTTAGAGTGTTCCTTTAACAAAAAGCCCTCCAACAAAAGACAACTTTTGGGGTAGTCTACTATCTTCTGTCTGTCTACTAATTCTTGTATACGACTTCAGATTACAGATTTTTATTGTAATTGTTCCCCTTGTTTATAACTTATATAATTCGTAATTTTGTATATATTTTTGTATATATATTTGTTAAATTGTTCAACTTCAATTTGTGTTTCAATTTTTTTGTTTTATAAATTGCAATAAAGTTTTTATCTATGTACTGTATCTATCTATCTATCTTGTTAATGAAACATTAAAACTTTATTGATAGGTCTTTCAGCAGGAAGCTGCTCTGACACTATCAGAAGAGATCAGGAGCCCATCTGGTCTCTGTAAAGTGGTTGAGTTAGGAGGTATCCAGACATTGATATACTTGTCACGGCTTTCCGATGACAAGATACGGCTTGCATGTGCAAAGAGCCTACACATCCTGTCAACACACCAGCCATTGCATAGGATGTTGGCAGATTCTGGAGCTGTCCGGGCTGTTTGTAGGTGAGTAAAAAAAATACAATAATACTAAATGCTTTGTTTTACACTTAAATTGGTACCAATAAAATAGTTTCAACTCGGATCTAACTATGATGGAGCTAAATTCTTAACTGGCCTAACTGTTTTTCTCTATTCATTATTTCTTTCTGTATATATAATATTTATTAAATATTATTAGTAAACTGATACTTGAATTACCAATTATTTCACTTTCTTTTAGTTTGTTGTCATCAGCCAATGAGAATCAAGAGCAGTTGATAATTGAAGGCATTAGCACACTAATGATCTTCTGTAAAGCACCAGACACAAAGGCCAAAGGTCAGAGCAAGAACAATTACAACTAATTGTTACATTATACTTATTTTATTATTGAAAAATGTTTTTTTAATAACTTCTATTACCCTTTTTAATACATTACATTAACATGTATTACTATTTCAAAAAAGATGCATTTTTTAAGCTTTTAAAATTCTGTCATTGAAAGCCAATTATATATTGACTGAACCATGGAGATATACAAATAAAAATACCTCCCTGCTATGAAATCATCTTATTCATCATATCATATATGAATAATTTGCTCTTATTTATAGACTTATGAGTCTCTTAATAACATCTGTTAGAATACCAATGACGTTTCTCCTATTGTCAAAAAGTATATATTTAGATATTTGATTATTGTTTTTATTATGGCTTCTTATTATTAGAGTTAAAATTCATTAATTAGACTATTTTTTTCAGCAATTACTCAGGGTGTATTGCAGCCTGTTCTGTCATTATGTAGTATGAATGTTTCGGAAGCCATTGCCTTACTATCGGTCATGACCCTTAACCTCATCACAGAACACCAGGACAACCACACAGCATTAATTGAGGTCAGAGTTGAAATATGTTATTCTTATTGTTAATTACAACAAATTCGGTATCATTTTTGTATTACTGTATCATTAGAATAACATAGGTGGATCCTCCACATCCACCGTCCTCTCCTATTTTTATTTTGTTTTTAAAATTGCAATGCAAAATATTTGGATATAAGTTAAAGTTCAACACTTTTTACAATTTTAGCCCCAAGGCCTAGGCAAACAATATGAATAGTGACAGCTGAGTCAAATGGTAATAGATCAACGCTAGCTATACCTGATTGAACTAAACATTAAGTTGGTTAATTTTCCTTTTTTTCCAGAATGATCGGAATGCTCTTCCTCGTCTTCTCTCACTGACTACAGCTAAAGATGAACAGGTACTAGTCTAAATATAGTATTTATTAATGTACTCAACTTTCCCAAATTTGAATAGCATGAAACAAATGAAAATATATTGTCTTTATAGATGCAAGAAGTAGCTCTCAAGACACTTGGTCGTCTGTCAATGGGATCAGATTGGCACAGGCACAGAATAATTCAGGTAATCATAATTATGTTTCATATTAGGCCAGAGGAAATAGATTTACATGGCCACCTGCGTGTAAAATATGACCCTGCATCAACAAAGCATGTAAAGTTCATATTTCATTTCATGTTTTTTTAAAGAAATAAATACAGAGTTGGATGGAGAAAAATGAATTCTGTCAAAATTGTCATTCTTTTCTGTTAATATATTTTCACAAATCATGACTTACAATAACAGTAATCTAAAAGTACAGATCTAGTTTGCAATATATTTACAACCTATGCTGATCTTGAGTCGATGCACTAAGTGTTTCAAAATGCAATTAAAATCTGGTGAAGAAAGATGACATAAAAATACTCCCCCAAAATCTGATTGTACTTTTGTAAATTTTGATGCAATTCAGTTTATATATATATATATATATATAAAATAACAGCAGAAAATATAAATAATATATATATATAATAAAATAACAGCAGAAAACTTGGTTACTTCATTGTAAACCAAGTTTTCTGCTGTTATTTTATTTATTTATGCTCTACCTTGGTATTGAGCACTCTATCCTAACGGTCTGATACTTTCAACCTAAATATATATATATATATATAAACAAATCAGGCAAAGAACATTAATTCTAAACCGCCCGGTGATATACTGAAATTTAATTAATTAATTTGAAACAATAAAGATGAGGAAATCTGTGAGAATGAGAAAAAGTCGCCCCAACCGAGACTCGGACCGCCTGCTTGATATGCAGATGTCCTAACCATTAGACCACTGGGGTATATATATATATATATATACCAGAATAAAATAAAAATTACTTTTCAGGAGGATTTTTCGTCAGGTCGTTGTTTGGTTAGCGCAATCAAGAACAGGCCGAGAAATAAGCAAGTTCTCACAAATGCAGCTTGTCTTATTGCAAACCTGGCAACCTCTGAACAAGATCAAGTAAGCAATATTTTAATACTGTAGTAAATATTATAATATACAATATTGTAGCATACAAAAAGGGCATTTATTTTATGTAGAGTCAATACATAAAATTCCTCACTTTACTGACCTTTTAATATTATTACATTTCTTTACCCAGTTTAAACTGGTCTTTATTGAGGCTCTGCATAAAAGGGCCTTTGACAGTACTGTAATATTATTGTATAGACAAAATGTATTCGGATTGTAGTCCTGTACTAACTACTATACAAACTAATATATCCTGCTTTACCGAATCATTCATTTATTGTTGTATATTAAAGACTTTTATATTATTGTTTTATTTTATGTTTATTTTCATTTTTTTATGAACTTTGACCAATACAATTTTAGTAATATTTATTGCTTTCCAAGAACAGTACAATTTATGAAAATGAAAAATATGAATAAAAACATAGAATAATACAAAGAAAGATTTTAACAGGGAACGCTGGTAGACTGTATGGATGGAATGTGTACTTTGTTATCTCAGTCAGCAGACCAGAAGGATCTCTTCTCGCACGTTGCTAGAGGAATTGCTAACTTTTCTAAATTTAAACAAAATTCTTACCGACTTGTAAGTATTGCAGAATTATTAAATGAGTAAGCCATAAACTTCCAATGGTAATAAATATGGTAGAAACAAGTGAGTGCAATGTACTCTATTGGTTGGCTTTCAGATAATTGAGTAAAGTAAGTTATGTAATAATTAAACATACATGTTGTTTAGCATTTAAAGATGTATTATTTCCTGAAAAAATAATTCTAAAATGTTTTTCTTGTTGAATATGCTATTTTAATGTCACCTAATAGTTATCCACTTTGAAAAAAATTTGATTTAAAAAAATGTATTTACCTAAAAAAATGTAATTTAAATTAAAAAAATAGTCAAATTGGCTGCCAGCCAAGTTGGTTGAATTTAACCATTTATTTATTTATTTAAAAATTAATTTTTTAAGGTTTTTTTTTACGAAAGTGATTAACTTTATTAAAACTACAAAATAATCTATTCAAAGTCTGATTTTATTAATCTTTATTTTTCATGTTTTTGGGGGACAATAAAGTTTCTAATTCATATCTAATCTATTCAACTAATAACAGTATAGATTGGTATTGGTAATACAGTTTAACTACAAAAGTAAACAAAAATAAAGGATGGCTGAATAAAGAATAGACCAAGCATTTAGGTATTTGAACTATCACACTCATGTTACTAAAAATGAGCACGCAGGATTTGTATTATTTGTGTCTTTTTGTGTATATTAGATTTTCTGACACTGGCATTTATTTTTCTATAGGTTCAACATTTGCCCAATATTATTTCAATGTGTGTAAAGGTAATCAAGTTGTTTATTTAAATAGAAACTAACCAAATCTATTAATTTGAATATTTTGATAGAATTTATTATTCTCAACGTTATAGTTGCTTGTTTTAGTAGCTATATCATTGTGGTTTTTTTATAATCTGCAGTCACCAGTTGAAGACATCAGTCAACACGGCCTGCGGACTGTGTTATACTTACTTCAGTATTCAACAGATGCTACAATAAGGTCCTTAATGAAGTAAGAAAATCATCATATGTTTATACTCCAGTATCCCTCCCTATAAATATACTTTACCTGTACAGATGGCTTATTTTGTTTCGTCAATTGTTTATTAGTAAGTGAGTAGCCGAACGTTTAAGACAGTGGAACCGTAATCCATGATAGGCAAGGGTTCAAGGTTCACTAATTGCTCTATGGTTCTGGTGGTAGAACAAGGCTTCTGCAATAAGGACTATAAACCGTAGGTCCAGTGTACACACATTACTTGTGTGCACTTTCGAGACGAGTAGGGGTTCACATACAGACAGATGAGATAGCACCTTAAAGTGGCTGCACTGACATTCAGTGAAAAGTGTAACATCTGAGTCCACCACGCCATGAGCAATGATCCATTCGTTATTATTATTAATATACCTATATTTCATATTTGTATTTAAATAGTGATGGAGCAATTCATGTTTTTAAAAGTATGGTTAAAACGTTTGGTGTGATGGACAATATGCAGAGAGCTCTGGTCAACAATGTTGAGGAAAGGGTCTCACCAGCATGATATGGTAATCATTAATTTGTATTCATTTGATATCATTCAGTACTTATTAGATAATATGTTATCAATATGTTCACACTCAGATGTATTACGGGAATAAATAAAAGTGATATCGGTTGCTGAGCTGTGCAAGAGAATATTAAATCATTAATTACTGAGCATTACTCATAGGCTGTTTTAAAGATAATGAATAGAATATATTCCTTATAAATTAATGTAATGTATAATCTTAATAATTATAGTATGTCAAATATTAATGATCAAAACAAATGGTGCTATGCAGTATAAAAGTACTTAAGAATGTGTAATTGTATGTGTTTGTCGGCTGAATGTTCTATGATCTTTGCAAACATTGTTGTTTATAAGTATGGTACAACAGTAGTGGGGCTTGCTGGTTAACATGCTTGTCAAGATCTTTTAACGTTTAACTCTTTCTTTACACCTCTCCATAAAGGTCTGTCTACACTATTAAACTTTATGTGACAACAAAATGTGATGTGCCCATATATGGACACAGTGACGTCATAGCAGTATCATTTTTGGCCACATCACATGTTATTGTCACATAAAGTTTCTTTACCCACTTTTTCCATATATGGACACAGTGACGTCATAGCACTACCATTTTTGGCCACATCACATTTTATTGTCACATAAAGTTTGATAGTGTAGATAGAGCTTAAGCCTCACGATTTATAAGCAAGATAAATGTTAAAGTTATAGTTTATCCAATGGTTTATCCATTCTGTAATTTCTCGTTTAAAAAAACATACAGTATTCATAGCAAATTGCTAAAAATAACGTCTTACTGTATGTACAGTATGGTTGTGTATAATATTATGAAAATGCAGTCCTTATAAAACACTCCCGGTGCAAATGATTTATTTTACGAATACAATAATGTATGAGTGAATGTAAAGATGCTACTACTGTATATAAATATTAAGTGAATTGAAAAAGTATATAAAATAAATTTATATATTTGTACTTACATACAAGTAGTCAAAATAGACAAAATATATTGGCCTATATAATGTGAATTATTCTAATTATCTGTATGAATCATCGATGGCTAAATATATGGCTAAATAAAGCTTGGTTCCCACTTTAAAAAAATACATGCCGTAAGGCCACATAACCGACGCAACGTAAGAAAATACTCTTCTATAAATGTCGCATCCCTCTTAAGCTTGGTTCCCACTAGAACGCAACGTAACGCAGCGACGTATCAACGCAAAGTGCTGTATTGCGTATTGCTGTAAGTGGGAACCGACGATACAACAGTGCTGCAAACATCACAGGTTTGATTTCACGCAGGCGGGGGAAAACACAATTATGAAGGGAAGTTTCTTAAGTTGCGTAGGTTGCGTTACGTTGCGTCGCTAGTGGGAACCAAGCTCTAGTCTTACATGAAGTTGAATCATGCTGTTGCGACGTACGTACGTAAGGCCGACATCTGTGTTTGGTTCTCACGCAAGGTTCTTTGCGTCGATACGTTGTGTTTGCGCTGCATGCAAGTGTGAACCAAACTTTAATTACACCTCAATACCTTCCTCAATGTGTAATTAACTAGGCATACGATATATGTTTGTGTAGCTCAATTGTGTTTCCATTGTAATATTTTAAAAGAAAAATATATATTATAAATAAATTTTATATAGATAATGTTTTAATACTGTATTGTTCGTTTGCGAGTGAAATAGATGATAACTTGTATATAATTATTTATATTTATGAAGTTCGGTGATAACGTATTGTACACGTATATAATATAAACGATGATATCATTTAAAGATAACGCATTGTACGCGTACCGGGATAAGTTAGCGCATAACCTATAATAATTGAGTTTTGAAAAGTCTATATTTTAGCCGATCTATGTGTATAACAAGTTTTACCCCAACATTGATCATACCGATCCCCAAATTCGAAATATCGAAGATCAGATAGCAAAATTAGCGCATTGTTATCGTAGCCATATTACTTTTAAAAACAGATAACGCTTTTATATTTCGATAAAACATAGTTCTGTGACAACACATTATTAGTGATTTCGAAAAATATTCGCATAGCCCCTTATAGCATATCGATCTGGGCTCCCGGGTAATCCGGTCACTCTCCTTCTGTCTCCTTCCGTCTGTTCTTACAAATACAACGTACGTACAGTATTTATCTATTTTACTACTTTATAGTAGGAGAGAAGCATTTTAAATTTATTTTTCTATGTTTTTACATGACACTGACATTGTATTGCATTGACAACATAACATGCTCTCAGTCGTTCTGTGACGACATGAATTATTTCTGACGTCACATTTGAACCAAACGACGACCACTTATATCAATTAATTAAAACAGAAATAAGCTATAGTAATTTTAACCATATGCCCCACAACTTCATCTAAACTACTAAGTAATGAACGTCATCTTTGTAGTACCTATACCGTAAAGCTCCCAGTCCACTGCATTAGCTACTGCTGTCTGCTTATTATTATTATTATTATTATTTATTGCCAAAAACCAGTTACAAACAAACAAAACACAGAAACTAAGGGAGTAGGCAGGAACCTAAAAGTGAACCTAATCACTATAACAAGAGTTCAGGTTCCGTACTCCCAAAGTAACAACAATGATATAAAATAAACTATATAAAAATATTTAAAAAACAAATAGACGAATCAACAGTGTCAATATAAAATAAACGGATAAAATACATAAGCCAGCCTTATCTTATTTTTTAAACTAATATACTAAACAAAGGTGATATCTTTTAACAGCTAGCTCTTGGTGCATTCGTAAAGCATTTTCTAGCATTTATCTCAATTTAATGTAGTTACACAGAAGTTGAAATTTGTAAAGATCACTGCACCAGCTCGTAGTTTCCTCTCTGAACTACGTAAAGCATTTGTCAATTTCATTTTCAACTTCATTGTCTTAAGATGGAGGTGTGGTCTATCAATTCATCGTTATTTCATACAAAAATATAATCTTCTGAGTTAATTCATCAAGAATAACTATAAACTTTGAGCGGTTTTTCTTCATGCGTGTACTTTACAACTAATCAGACCACCAAGGCATTCTAACAACAGGATGTTGAGCTCCAGAGATCAAATGGTTTTTCTGTGGCTGCGACACGATCAGTTCCACTACTCTTAACAGACACCGCACGTCGCGGAGAATATGTCCATAGTACAGTAAGCCTACTGTTGGTATTTGTATCAGCCAGACATAAGATCAAAGGACTGTTACGACTTCCTATCTTGGCCAAACGAGCTCAGTGTCCTGTTGTTAAATTGACTTGATCAGACTCACACCAGTCCAACCCATGGTTCCCGTTCAAGAATCTAAGTAGCAACTACTATAATAATCACTAATATAGTTACAACTACAATTCCGATTATTACACCCAGTATTACCTTGTACCGTGCATTTTTGTACCAATACTTTTTGTGTACTTTCTTCGTCGTCTTCGCAAAACTCTGGGCCTACAATGAAATAAACAAGTTAATCAGCAGACATCCATTTCCATGAAATTAATCAGTACCGGAGGTAATTTAATTAGGAAGGAAATTATGACAAGGGCGGTTATTTTAAGGTGTAGTTCATTATGTACAGAAACGTAGGCTGGTTGCTGTCTGCGGAACTAAGACATTTTTTTAATAGAGATGCTATACTTTTACTAGCTTGCTGCTGAGCTAAAGACAATTTTGAAAAATAGCTATAGGTCATCCCCGGAAATTGCACATTTAAATATAAAACGAAATATATAAATCTCCAAGGCTGAGCTAAGAACATTTTGAAAAAAATAGAGCTGTTCGGTCCTAATAAACTGCACTTTTACTTTGGAAATATAAAATCGTATGCTTAAAAAGGTGGACCTATTTTTGGTGGCATAATTTACCTGTAGTTCAAGAAGATCCGATTTCTCCATGAGATCATCCAGCTTATCACCTCTTTTTAAGATCTGTTCCACATTGTGTATCATGATGTCTTGTAGTTCATCAACGTCATCTTGGAGCTTGGTTAATTTAGTGTTCACTGGCTTTCCAGAAGAATTTGTCTACAAAAGAAAAGAAAAAATTCAATATTAATATTCACGTTCGAATTACGATTCGTTTGCGATTTGAAAACGGACGGCAAGAAAAAATATTAATTATACCCTGTTTTGAAACAATAAAAATAGTAAATGATAGAACTAATTTTAATTAATCTTATCTGGTCTGTGTAATTCTGTCAACGCTACAATTTTATCAAAGTAGGCTATACAACTGTACCATTATTTTTGTAATTTCTTCTCTCTGCTGCTGAGTAAATTCAGAATCCTGCGAAACTGTATATGATTCTGTTTTCTCTATTATGTCCAGTAGATAATCATATGCCTTCGTTCGACTGTAATCTTTCTCTGCTGCACATAAGTATGTCACACCACTCTTCACGTACACAAAGAAAAGATATCTAAAAACAAACCAGTGATTGATTGATTGATTGATTGATTGATAACTATCCTATTATGTAACAGATCAATAAATCAATCGAACAAGACATATATATGTATAAATCATACTGTCAAATTATAGAAACAGTGCTCATATTCGGAACATGATCTCATAATCGCGTCGAGCATAGCTCATTGGCGAAAGTTCCGTATTTTTATTTGTATAAAAAAATTTCTCTTGCTGGATTCGAACCTGCAACCTCTCGCTTACAGGGCGAGTATCATACCAATAGACCACAGACCAATATTTGGTATTATCACAGATTTTCACCCACCAGATACATTCTCTCATACAACAAATATATATGTATGTGTGTTAAAGGAATTATAGATAGACGGAATTCATTCAATTGCAGTAAATGATAAAATTATGTCTATTTTATGTGTTCACGTTCAACAATAAACATTCATTTGTGTGATCATTTAAAAATACATCCACACCCATCCCATCGTTCAATACGTAGGTCCATAGCCACGTACAGTACAAACATTAACTTTATTCATTCATTAAGCATAGTCATTCACATTCATACCCGGTATCTCTGCCATGGTTACAGATGGCAAAGTTAGCTATGTTATGTCACTGTGCACTTTAAGGAAGTACCATAATGACCTATGATGCCAATTGTTTTTTAAGTGGAGTACGACTGAAGCACATTTCATTGCTAAGGATTAATAATAGTTCTATAATGTCCCATCTCACAAAAATGTATGCGAAGATGGTGTTTTATCTACTTTTTAATTTAATTGTTTCCATAATAAAAGTTCGGTCTAAGTGTATGTCATAAGTGTTTTTAATATCGATCCTATGATCCGTATAGTCACAGTACATTTATATACATGTTATGTTTTGCAAATGAATGAAATGCAATAACTTACTGATCGGCTTCATATATAGTTTTGTAGTCGCTACTCGTTGATATGTTATGAAGTGCTGAGCTCGCCACTTGTGAAAAACTTCCTTCGTTGCTTGATGTGTGATCTACTAGGATGTTCTTTCCTCGGGCAACGCAACTATACAGAATCGGCATGGTTAAGTTTGTCTGCTCTCCGTTTATCTTTGTTTAAATGAAACAAGAAAAGATCAGAAATACACATGAACATACAATTGCAACACACGAAAAAGTTATGGGTAATTTTTGAAACATTCTTAGATGATTCATATTCTAAATATAAGTCATCTACGATTCCTGGTAGAAGTCAATTAAGACGGCGACTGTGTCAAGTGTCATGCGATACGTCCCTTGATACTGTCATTGGTGATTTAAGACTGTAAATATTGTTTATAGAATTTACTCAAACATGCGGCTGGCATATGATAATTATAATTATAGAGATATAATTTGGACCCCACCCCCAACCCCACCACCCCACTATGACGTAAGCACAACGCAAATGACCTGACCAATGAAACTAGCGTGACAGTTAATGCATGACTTAGTGATTACGTGCGTTGCGCTTACGCCTTTGTATTGCGTTCTAGGGAACCGAAATTTATAGTAAACATCACTTATATGTGTAACCTCAAGTTCACAGTCCCAATAATTCCGCACCTATTTATTACACACCCTAATATATAGGCCCTAGTAGCCTGTATATCTTTAGCACAGCCTACTGTCTATTATTTAGGACGATCCTAAAGTAGTTAATCCATGTACAATGTAGCACACCTATGCATATATTCGAGACGCATAATAATTAGGGTATTCATAAACTAATGCAAGGGGATTTCCATGAACGAGGACGTGTCTTTAATTCTTTTTCAAAATACAAAAACAGCAAATTTCCTCAAGCAAAAAAAAAAATCAATCAAGGAAAATCTCAAGATCTAGGAAATAAGAGGCATACAGTTTCCAAAACATGCTTGCCCCCCAGGCAAAGCAAATCCCGTCTGCAACGTTTTTATGTCCATTTTAGATAATACAGTATTGTAAATTGCGTCTTTTATTCTGTATGCATTCTGTACCTACAGTGCTATTAAAACATGTCTTCCGACATTCATTTCCTTTAAACCATACGGCTATACTTACCAAGGATAAACAGTATTTCAGCTTAAAACTGCACGTACAGGCCTACTATGAATATTACGAACGTCACACGTTTTAATTACTATTTTATAGGGTGATTTACCTTATGTATACGTATTTTCCTTTTGCTAATATCAAGCACTAATATTAGAGACAGCGTAATTTCCAACCTGCAGACGTATAAGCTGTTACATCAGGCACAGACGAGTGATTGTAGCGGATTGAACTTATCAAGTTGAGTCACTATAGCAGCGTTATCCTTTTCCTTTTAATTTTCGAGGATTAGGCCTAAATATGTTTTATAGAAACTAATTTTATGCTAAGTAGTAGAAACAGAAACATTAATGAAAAATGATAAAAAACAATAATATGACTTGAAAATAATTTTATTCTGGTTATTGAATGTTCTTAATCATATTCTCATTA
This sequence comes from Antedon mediterranea, assembly GCF_964355755.1. NCBI lineage: Eukaryota > Metazoa > Echinodermata > Crinoidea > Comatulida > Antedonidae > Antedon > Antedon mediterranea. The sequence goes on from NC_092675.1 coordinate 25,145,397, forward strand.
ATATTAATGAGCGGATACAACGGGGCGTCTGTAGGCCTATTCAATAACAGAATGAAGCCCTACGATCATCGATGTGTTAGTGCATCCCTTCAAATAACTACAGAAGTTTTTTCTTCTCCTATGGGATTTTTTTTTCAACTAGAACATCGCTTCTTTTAATCGAGTTAACGACCACAAGCATGATACCGAGCATTTCCTGCATACACCCAGCTTGTACAATGTATTATAACCGAAACAATATATTATGTTTAAAATAATGGTAATACGAATATACCGTTGGCCTACTTACCATAAGAATAAAAAGAAACCTGAGTTAGGCCTACTATAATACTAATAGAACTCTCGTACTCCTGCCATAACAAATGTGTCGCTTATCCTTCGAATGCAAGATATTTCATATGGCTACATAATGTTTGCTATAAGAAAACGTTCTTCTTTTGTAAATTAATCAAGATAATACATTTAAGGGTCCTTAGTGGGTTATTGAGACAAACGCATTGCTTAACGTCCTTCGAATGCACGATAGTTATCTCATATGGCTACATTAATGTATACTTACTACCGTGTAAGTAAACGTTCTTTTTTTGTAAATTAATCAACATAATACATGTAAGGGTCCTTAGTATTCAATGGAACTAACTTAGAGGGTTATTGAGACAAACGCATTGCTTAACGTCCTTTGAATGTAAGATAGATATTTCATATGGCTACATTAATGTCACGTTTACTGTAAGCAAACGTAATACTTTTTTTCTCAATTAATCAACATAATACATGTAGGGCCCTTAGTTTTTAATGGAACTAAGAATGATTGAGATATTGTTATACTGTGTTTTTCCAATTACAGTATTAGTACCCATTGAACATTGCAAGCACACGAAATAAAAGTGGCAAATATTATTGTAATATGTACAAACCAATATGAGTGTTTTAACAGCCGATTCTCGGTACTGTATCTATTTCCGAAGTATCATAGGAATATTAATGGTAATAGAACATCGCGTGTATCTAGTAGGCCTATCCTTACATGATACAGGCACCACATGTGATATAAATAAGATGCTGTATTACCAAATATTCCTATCATACTTCGGAAATAGATAGTATGTGGAGATACATAATAGGGAATTGGTTGGTTTTAAACTGATAAATCACAATGAAATAAACAAGACAACCATCTTTTTAACCCTTGTCACTACGTATTTTAATATTAGAATTCCTAAACGCACAAATAGCAAAGATACAAAACACGACAATAAGCACTACATACACATAATAGGAAGACAAGATTTCCAAATAATGGAAATTTAATATAAAAAGATAAATGTTGATTTATAAAATATTAGACAATGAAAGAGGTGAATTAGTTAGACTGTGGACCTTAGGATCAAAACTTAAATGACACTTAATATTTTCCTTTCAATTTCACATTGGTTCTCAATTTTAAACAAGATCCGATTTGTATATTTTTATCAAATATTTACAGTTTATGAATATTAATGTAAAATAAATTGTTTTTTATTATTATTAATTTTTTTTACATAATAAGCCAAATATATAATACACAAATATGTTTTCATGCGATTGCAATTTATACTTATCTTATATTAAAAAGTGAGCTGCCATTTGAAAGTACTCAATGATTATTTTTCTATATTTTTAAATAATTTCAATACTTATATGCCAATAGTATCTATACAAACCATTATATAAATTGTATTTTTTTAAATAACTTCATCAACCTATAAAGAAAATTAGAGATTAGAAAGAGTGTGTCTCATTTTGTAAATATTATAATTTGTGTAAAAAAGTGGAGTAAACAACTAGTAATATTATTTATGCTACAGAAATTTTGCTAGATATGCGTGTAAAAATACTCAGCAGTAAAAATACACAGCAGTAAAAATAGACTGCATTAAAAATATATACAACTGCATAAAATGATATATGAAATATACAGTACTTTAAATCACCGAATTTATGAGCTAATCATTTCAAAAAGAAATAAGTGTATTTTGAAGGTGATATGGATATTATTCTAGGCACCAAGCTAGGTCTAAGAATAATGAGTACACAAACACAATCCAGTCTTCACTTGTTATCAAGGAAATCAAGATAATTTGTAAATTTGGGAAATAAAAACAAAACAATTGTTTTTTTAGATGAACTAACTAGCATATAAAATTATTTAGACGATTGTAATTAAACAATGGGTTTATAAATTACAAATGGCAAGTACTAAAATACAGAGATTGTATGTACTCTACCAGATAAACTGCTCAGTGTCCTACATTTTAAGATGAGCACATTTTTCCAACGTAGTCTGTGTAGTCTACTATATAAACTGCTCAGTGTCCTACATTTTAAGATGAGCACACCTTTCCAACGAGGTAAATGTAGTCCATGTATTCTATTAGAGAACCTGCTCAGTGTCCTACATTTAAACTATGAGCACATTTTTCCAACGTAGTCTGTGTAGTCTACTAAATAAACTGCTCAGTGTCCTACATTTTAAGATGAGCACATTTTTCCAATGAGGTAAATGTAGTCGGTGTAGTCTACTAAATAAACTGCTCAGTGTCCTACATTTTAAGATGAGCACATTTTTCCAACAAGATAAATGTAGTCGGTGTAGTCTACTAAATAAACTGCTCAGTGTCCTACATTTTAACATGAGCACATTTTTCCAACGAGGTACCGTAAATGTAGTCCATGTAGTCTACTAGAGAAACTGCTCAGTGTCCTACATTTTAACATGAGCACATTTTTCCAACAAGATAAATGTAGTCTGTGTAGTCTACTAGAGAAACTGCTCAGTGTCCTACATTTTAAGATGAGCACACCTTTCCAACGAGGTAAATGTAGTCCATGTAGTCTACTAGAGAAACTGCTCAGTGTCCTACATTTTAAGATAAGCACATTTTTCCACCGAGGTAAATGTAGTCCATGTACTCTACTAGAGAAACTGCTCACTATAGTGTTCTACAAAATTTAACACGAGTACAGCATTTCCTTATACTAAGCTATCTTAAATGTTAGGTATTCTACAAATAAGTCAAGTACATTTTTCAAGGAGTCTATGTACTATGCCAGTTTAACTGCACAGTATTATACAAAAATTAAGATGAGCACATTATTCTTAACCAAGGAAGATTATGCACCAATGTGTACACTGTGATTTCATTAAAAATTATGTGTACATGTTTTCATCAGGTGGAGGGGGTCCATACACAGGGTAAGCTAACGTGGTGTCTAACTCGTCATTGTGCTGGGCAAGAGAGCTTTCTTGGTACGCCAGCACAAGCTCTTTCAATGTCTTGTACAGATTATAAGGCTCGGCAAATCCATATCCTGTGTCTGTGAATATTATCTTACAATGTCTTGTCTCTCTTTCTTTAGCACTGTAAAAACAGATTAAAAAATATTTAATTTTTATATTCTGTTATCACCCTTTTTAATCTATTCAATAACTTGTTATAACTACATTTTTAATATGTTTTGCTATATGTTATTATATATTATACGCAATACACAAATTAAAAACTACTGATATGAAATGACAAAAAGGATAACAAAAATATTAATAATATTGAAATGGGTAAATTTTTTTTAAAATTTACATTACAAACAAATTAATCTCAAATTATCAAACACAAAAAAATAACTATTAAAAATGATAATCCCATAATAAACCCATCTTTTTTCTTTGTAATTTCTTTCTGTTTTTTCTCTCTTTTCAATCTTTTGATTGTAAAAGCGTTTTATAAATTGAACAACATTAACATAATGTCACATAATATATGAAAAGTATTGATACTTACACAATAGAGCATGCGTAACCGTCTTGTCTACTACTCTGGCGAATTAGGAAAGTTCCCTTAGCCTTGCCGTGCAGTAGGTTCTCGGCATCAGCACGAGTCAGATTCGGTACGAACCATAAAGTTTCATCGTGATGAGGAAGATCAGATCGCAATTGATTGTGACTACTACAATAGAAAAAAGATTTATTAAACTTGGCTGCAAAATCTAAAAATTGTGATATAAAAGTTAATAATAATTATTAAAATTGCAAATAAAATAATATTTAATAATAATTGTTTTTATACGAGACTCTACATCTCACTATGTCGGTTGGTTGGTCAGTCAGTCTGTCGGTAAACACTAACTCAAATTTGCGCACGCGACTGCAGCCATGTATATGGCCTTGCTCAAAGAGAACATGTATAATAACACAAAATATGTTGATGAATTAAATTTTGTTAATATTTAATGATAGATATATACAAAAGGTCTACCTTTCTACATTCTCCATAGTCAGCCAGCTATTAATGTCTTCTCTTTTTACACCTTTCATTCCTAGCCACCTGTATACAAAAATAACATGTAAATTAAATTATAAAATAAATAACAACTGTAACATTAAATTTAATTTTTTTACGTAAGTAAGTAAGTAAACCCCTTTGGTGTCCCTGAATAGGAGTTGGCCATAGTGATAAAACTAATAATAGGAGTGTCCCTTTAATAGGAGTGTCCCTTTAATAGGAGTGTTCCCTAAATATACATGTCACAAAAAAAGGGTTTCACTGTAGTGAAGTACTATATCATATATTAGGTCTTACATAATGCATTGGTCTCTGATCTTTTTCAATTCCATTATAACTGGTTTAATGCTGTTCATATTTCTGTCCATTCCCCTATTTGTGTTGATCTGTTCTTGTAGCTCATCATTTAACGCTTGCTGGTGTTCACGGATTTCACTCATGCGTGACTGCAATAATTCATAATTTCTCAACAGCCTGAGAAAATAGAAAATTAATCTTTAGAATTTATATTCAATAATGGATATGTACAAAATATATTTTACTATAAACAATTCTAAAAACATAACAGCATCACATCATGCAACATAATCAATACATTGAAACAATAATACACCACTGCTATGAATAAGGAAAGTGGTACTGTGGCTTTGTGGTTGACATGCTTGTTAATAATCCCAGGGTCCTGTGTCCAAATCCTCTCATAGTTTATCGCAATTTTTTTGACAGCCTCATATGAGACTAGGTTAAGCATGGGTTTCCCATCCTGTAATTAGTAAGTTGTGTACTTGATATTTATTTGCTGGGAGATTAAAAAATAAAATAATACAAATATTATACATACTCTGGTAAATCTTTTGGGTTAGCTTCCTTCTGGTTCTGTAGGTGAAGTTCCATCTGCTCTTCAAATACTTTTATTGTTTCATTGAATGCATCAGATGCCTGCTGCTTTAATTGAATTTCCTATACAAAAAAAATACAGATTATCATGATTTGGTATAGTATCCACTCACAAAATGTTTTTTAAAAAAATGCACTACACAGCTGTAGAGATATGGTTTAAATACTTTCAAAAGCAACTTTGAACAGCAAATAAAATAAATAAAAACATTAATATTACTTTTGAAAATAACTTCTCTATAATTTACACTATGGTTTTTGTAAAGCAATCTGGATGCATTTCTAATTTTTAGAAGGATGAGGTGCATTTTTTACTAACATATCAGTTATGGCTTACCTGCTGTGTCTTACTATATTCATCATACCATTGGTCGTACTGCTTTGTTTTCGCAAGATATTCCAAGTTCTTTTCTAGTAATCTACTAATAACCAATTCAATACTCGTTTCTGCTTCATGGTCCTGTCAAAAATAGATTAACAAAATTAATTATTTATCATTCTACATCATTATCAATGAACCAATTCTGTGTTAAGAGTATTGGTGATTGTAGATGTTTTAAAGATGATTCACAATTTAAACTCTTCATTAAATAATGAATTCTTTCAATATAAAATATAGATGGCATCAGCAATATTGTCTATACATAATTCAAAACACATGGTAGTACTTACACTTTCATACTTAGAAACAGACTGTACAAGCTTTATATCTAAATTAGCGTTGTACTGTGCTAAGGAATGTGAACGATAATGATTGATTAAATCTGGTACTGAATGAAACTTAAGTGGTTCTGAGAAGCCATACATTCTGTTTTTATGAAAGATCTTGATCAGTTTATTGCTTCCACCCTTCCTGTAATAAATAAATATGATATTAAGGGGACACTTTGTTGTCCAGAACGTACCTCCTAAAGCTTGGTTCCCACTAGAACGTAACGCAAGGACGTAAACGCAACGCAAGCGTTTTAACCAATAACAAGCGAAGTTATAGACAGTTAGCAATTACAAGCGAATAAGCCATCGCTTGTGATTGGTCAATTCACTTGCGTTGCGTTGCGTCGCTAGTGGGAACCACGCTTTAATAGGGGTTCTACTGTATTAAAAAATACAAATTAAAATATGTATATCTTTTGTCTTTTCCCAATAAATTAGTCTTATTGAACACTAAAAGACTTTTAAAATACATTTTAGTAATACAGAGCATCTTTTATCTCATGCAAATGAGGGTCATGCTCTCTAGGGGTACTGAATCTAACAAGCACTTTTTTGAACGAAATTGCTTTCACATCAAATGTGCTTTTATACTTTTTTTTTTTACCTTATCATTGGTTTGGGTTTTGTCAATCAGAAATAGAGAGAATTGCTATAACCAGCCAGATAACTAGAATAGGTTAGTATACAATTATTATATATATATTTTGCTGTAATTTCTTACCTCAATGTGAGTGTATAGTCACCATGAGTTGCCTTGGTTGATGCATCTCGTACCAGAAATGTGCCATCTGGCATGTCCTTCAATTTCTCATTGGCATCCTCCCTATAAGATAAGATACATTTATTGTCCTTAACCAATTTTTATTTACTTCTAAATGTTGGCACATACAGTATAACAGTGAAAATATATATAAAAATACAAAAACTATATGAATAAATTATTGACGGTATATAAAAACTACATACAAATAAATTGTCATTAATATATATCATAAATATCTTTATTCTTTATTTCAAGCCAACAGTGTAAAACACCAATAACAGGTTGAAAATAAAATAACTAAACTATAAAATATAAGCCAATATAAATATATACAAAAATGTAAATAAGATTATTTAAATACTTTCATTAATAATACATTTAAATTGAGAGAAACTACAGTTAAAGATATCTAAATAATTATTTTTTTTAAAGACATATAAAATATATATGTAAAGCTATGAAATATAAAAAATTAATGTCAAAATATAAATTCACTTCAGCGCTAGAAGACGCCGAGTGCGATGAGTACATTAGTCTCCTCATACAGGGATGTCACCAGCTTTTTGGAGTGCCGGTCGGCAAATTTCCCGGGGGAGGGGGTTAACCCCGGGGTATCTCTCCCCCCCCCCCCCGGGGTTTGTCGTTATTTCAGCGAAACATAAAGAATTAGGAAAATAAATAACAACAAATTGCGTCAGGTCTAGGCCTAACCTTGTACCATCGGGGAGTCGCCGTTATTATTCGCGAAAACCAAAAAACGCTCACGAAATGAAAAGCAATAGATCGCGTCAGGCTTAGGCCTTGCCTTGTAGACACTACGACCACTAAGGCCTAGCCAAGGCTTAGATAGATGCCCCAAAACCCAAAATCTGAATTCCACAAAAACGGGCGCTTCTTTATTTAGGCCTAATCCCTAATCAAATAATGTAGATAAATTATTAGCCTAGACCTTACTACTTGTTGCTCGATATATGTTCATGTTCTTTTGCGCGAGAGTTTTTTAGCGTATTCGCGAATTCCGGATTTTTTGTTTCACAACTGTGCGGCAAGCATGTAGAGTGCATGGCCGGCAAGAACAGAGACACGTGTTTATGGGTTAACTCAAAGATAGTGTCCTACTACACTATCTTTGGTTAACTGAAGTTCAGCAACCTGAAGTTATCCCAGGGACGTGTAATTATTGTACCATGCTCGGCGATCATAAACGAACGAACTTGCCCGGTCTCACTGAACCATGCGCATGTTTTTTTATTTTTTTTAATAGTTCGTAGAGTACAAAAATGTAAAACTAGTAACATAATATAATTAAAGCAGGGTGACAAAACATTCAGCAATTAAAAATGATTTTGTTTGGGTCTATGTAGTTATACATTTTTAATTACTGCGTACTTGTTTGTATTTTTAATCTGTGCAAAATAAAACGCTTGAATGGTCGCTATGTGAACTTTAAACTTGTACACTGTGCTGTGTAGCACGTTGTTCGCCATGACTCACAAGCTGTAACAATGAATACCAGGCCAGGGTAGGCCTGGTATTGTGTTACAAATAAAGTAACGTACGTAACCACGGGAAAATTTGCTGTAGTCTTTTGTCTTATCTATATGAGGCTAGCTTGTCTGTTATTAACGATGTGCTAGGTAAAATGTTTTAGTACGAATTTTAGTTAGGCCTAGGCCTAAGAAATATCGTAATGATTAATAAATAATAGTGGTGGTCGGCAGCCTGTAAATCCTGGTCGGAAATGTTGAGTGCTGGTCGGGGCCGACCAGCGCCGACCAGCGTGGTGACATCCCTGCTCATATAACCCAAATATATTGCACAAAATATAAACATTTAAAAGAAAATGCATAAATGCATATGTAACAATAATGTGTAGAGAGTTCTCAAGCAATTTATCAGTTCATTTTTTAATTAATAATTACATAAAAATTCTCTTCTTTTTTACCTTGATATGTCTCCCCAGTACCAATCACTGTCTTCCATCGAGATGCTGGCTTCTTTGCGAATTGGTTGCCGTGGCAGCGGTGGTGGTACATCTGATTAAAAATAATATTAAAGACATAATTTGGGTTTCAAATTGGCAAATAAAGATGCAACTAAAAAAATGACAATTTTTCTGAATAAATTTGAATTGGCTATGGTGGCCAATGCTTTATCACAATGCAAAGCTAGTTTTATCATTTTGCCAGCAGCTGTTGAAATAACATTGCAAATAACTAACAAGCTTAGCTTCCATATTTGTAAATGTATAATTCAAATCAATTCAATTCAATTTCATTTTAATTCGGAAATATCATCCATATTAATAAACTAATAAACAGAAAAATTGTAAACTTTAATATATAGAATGCTTCTCCATCTACAATACATTTCGGAGTTATGGAGCATATGTTTGCAAACACAAGCTACAAGGATGTTACCACTATTCAACATACGTTGCATGAAACCATAGGTAGATTTTCGCATACTGATCATGTGTTAGTGAATTAGTGAACAGATTAGAAAGCAATACATACTTGACATTGTATCCTTTGAACTAACACCCCAGTCTATCCTCTCTATCAACCACAATATGATCACTCGATGAATTTCAGAATTGTTAATAACTTCTCTGCAACAATTAATAACAGTAATAAAATAATAAACAAAACGATGATGCGTTATTATGACACAAGTAACTGGAGATCAACATACAAATATTCAAAACACTAGTTATTTAAACACAAAAGTGTAAACTATTAAAATTTCAAATATAACAGCATTTGAGCGACTCTTAAATAATAGTAAGTTATCTAGAAGACTGAATGTACAGTACAATGTCAAAACTACATTTTGATTGGATAAGTATTCCTTATTGTAATCACCAATTGGTTTACAGATATTTAATACATTAATCATTATACAAAAGGAGTACTTATATAACTTGTTAGTATTAAGTATCGTAGATTAGAAATAATAAGGACATACATGTATAAAGATACTGATGTAAGCAAATAATCCAGTTGTTGAGTGAGTTGTTAAAATGCTGCTTTATTGTTGGAAGTTCATTCAAAATAAAACTGCCTTGTGGATTGTGTGTGTATCTTATATTTCAACAAGGGATTTCAATAGTTATTTTCAACCATAGGAGTAGGAGAATAAAGAGGAAAACTTACAGAATACAATCCCTTGGTGGTCGAAGCAGAATGTGGCAGAAGACAGAAGCAAGTTTCTGTGGTCCAACTTTGTTGACCAGTGAGTGCTGACAGATGCGTGTGAAGTGCTTCATTAGGTACCTAAGTGTTGACCTGTGAGCCACTGTTAAGGACTCAACCAAATCATTAAGTCTCTCCACTTTTTCCATTTCATTCCTTATTGCTGTAAATCAAGATAGGTAGATAGATAGGTGTCCATTTCTTTATTAAACAATATACACGTAAATTCTTATTCTTTATTTTTATTTACCCTAAGCAAATATGGTTCAACCAAAAATCCATTTGCATTTGCTTTAATTAATTCTTTTTCAGGATGACAATATATATTTAAATGATCTGGGATATTATTCTGTTTACACACAATATACATTTGACTGCACTACTGCATCACAGGAGGCTTGACAATGTCATATTGGTATTTTTGGTAAAAGTATAAAGATTCATTAGTAGCTAGTAAACAGAGGGGTTGATATGCCTTACTGAACACGCCCAAACCCATTTAAATTAGCTCGCATATAACGGTAAATCGTTAAACTAGCTGCGTTAGTAACTAGTTAAACGGAGTAAAAACATTTGGGCACGCTCCCCTACAGTACATTTGTTTACTTACAATTGGCTTCTATAAAATCAGAGTACAGATCATGTGATATGACAGGATTCGGTAATTCTCGTAGGTAACGCTTTAGTACACCAGCAATACAATGAATATCGTGAACGTTGTCTAGATCCACTGTGTTTGGGTTTTTATTGAATTGTTTCTTAACCTGATTGACTGTGAGCGTTGCAGATGACGTCCTGTACAAACCCTCTGAATTCAAACCTATTTAAATGGAAACAAACTTGTTTAAAGATCATAGAGTGAAAAATACACAAATACACTACAAACCATGTTACTTTCACTACTAAACTAAACAATGTTGAAGATGGCATGAATTGGAAAAAAACTGAATGGAACACAATATCATTTTACAGTTTTATAAAGACAGAAGTTATTTTAAAGACCCTTTTAAATGCTTACATTCATTCTTTAAAAATGCATTCTGAAGAACCAAACTTCCCAGAAAATTTGAAAAGTGTTTATAGTGAGAGTTGATAGAAAACATTTATATAAATTGTGTAGTGCGCAATAACAATAACACACAATTAGTTTATATGTTCTTTTCAATTATTTACACAGTACAATTTCTTAAATAGTTAAACAAAGAATTTCTGACTTCATTTATTTTCAAAATACCTGAAAATATCTTTAGGAAGAATTACCAATTAATACTTGTACAAATAATGTATTACTATTCTTTATCTTATTTCATACGCATAAAAACAGCGAGCAACTCGCTAATTACAGGATGGATAAACTATTTAAAGCTTAGGGAGTGAAGTTGAAAGAGTCATTAAACAACGACAACATGTTTACCTCTTTCTTCAATTGCTTCAACACATTTGACTACTACAAGAGGTGCTGGGTCACTTGCAGGGTCAAACTGCTCAGATAAATCTCTTGAAAAGACATTTCCTGTACACAAAAAATTTAATAAATCATTTACTAAAGAAATTTTCAAATTATGGAATACGTAATGGATGTAAAGAATGTCCAGCATTGGTACTGTACTGTAGTTTGTGCTTAACATGTTGGTTTAATAGTGCGGGTCTTTGAAATTCAAAATGTCATGCTGTATGTGTGAAACAAGCACTGTGAATTTTATTGGGAACATGTCTACTTTGTATGTATTTCCAGGGCACTGTGTTCAAATGATTGCAGTATGACAATACATGGATTATTCCATAACTAAATCTTGTGAAATGTATCTGATAATACCTAACACATCCATTAAATGCACTCCACTATAAACCAAAGTGTAAAATACATACGTTTACAAAAACTATTACTTCTGATCGAGGATGAAATATTACAGACGGGCAAACCAGTCATTGCACAGCTTCTGTGACATATAAGACCACACTCTAAACAAGACAAGAATCATTCTAAAATTATATACAGTACTATATATTATTTAATATATTATAAAAATAATACGGTGACCCTAAACAGCGTATGCTGACAATCTTGATGAGTAACAGTGGCTGTCTGTAATCCCCTACTACGCTCGCGCTAAGGTCAAATTTTCGTTCGCCAAAATGGCGAAAGGTTTTGAAAAACATTAGCCAAATTGAAAATCCTTTAGCCAAATTTAAAAAACCTTAAAAAATTCGCAAAAATGTTTATTAAATAAATAATGTATGTATTTGTTTGTTATTTTACTTCTTTTACATTTATATTATTATTATTTATCCCAATGAAGCTGGTTTTCGTTACCGCGATTTTAACACGTTCGTGAAATTTCAAAAAGTGACGTGTCTTTGAAGTTAAAAATATACTATTTCTTATGTACCCATGAGAATAAAAATTATATGCCTGGAAAGATCTTGTTTAAGGGATTATTTTTATATATTTTTAATCTATGTTTATTAAATATTTTAATAGAAAACACGAGTTAAAAATGAGGTACAAAAGCCGGCGAGCCGAAATCTGCGCGCTAAAAATAACTTCGGAAAACACCTACCCATTTTCGCACCCGATCGCACGAGGTCCATAATAGGTGGTGGAGTAATTTTTGTTGCATGTTATCAGGCTTTAAATACTCTTTATTTTGATATGTAAATCGGTTATTATTATTATGTACATCCGCCTCATATGTCAATTTTAACGATAACAATTTTTTAGCCTTTCTCATTATCAAAATCTGGCTAATTTAGTAATGAATTAAAGCTAATTTATATTTCTGTTTGATAAACCACATCGTTTTATTTGACTTTGCGTGGACCTGGTGCGAAGAAGCCAACAAGACCAACCACTGAAAAAAATAATCCCTACCATAAATATCAGTGTTTACCATTTTCCTTACGGGGGATTCAGTTCTCCGCTTATTACTAAATTACCGTCGCCTAGGTATTAGCGCGTTAATTAATGATTGGATAACCCCCGCACAGTGGACTGTTCCATTTTCTGAACTAGTATTCACCGCACACGAGGCATGTCGAAAAATGTCGCCTCTCATCATGGAATACTTGCTTCGAAACGTCAATTTTACCTATTTATTAAATTATTTAATAAGTGGAATATTTATCAATCTATTATATAAAACAAGTACGTTAGGAAGAAATGTACCACAGAAATTTAAGAAGCTTTGAATTTGCTATGCAGCGGCCGTAACCCATTCTATGAAGGCGGCCGAAACGCACTTTGGCCAGGGTTGCCGTTGTAGTATACGTTGTTTCTTAGCTATTCAATTTAAAGCGCAACTTTCGGTTAGAATAATCGAAAGGGAAATAAAATTAAACATGTTAACATTATACTATTGAGGTAATTACTTTGTTAAATTTAAAATTCCCCTTTTTAAATAACAGAACAGCCTCGTTTACGGAAGTCTTCGTCCACATGTTTCTGTTTACATTTTCTTCTCGAAGTTCATTTTCTACGTCGAAGAATAGGGACTTCCCCTTTTATTCGCTCATCATCACGTCGACGACGACCGGCCACGAACCAATCACATTAACTGTGTGTCATTAAAACGTCATCGAGGCACGCTCTGCGCATGTTTAAACAGAACTAAAAAAATGAACACGGCGATCGTGACGTCGTCACATAAAATGCTGTTGTGGTAAAAAGTGTACCCGAGTCAGAAAGTACCGAAGTGTGGCGAATTCTCGCTCCCATAAGAAGTCACGCCGACCAGGCTAGGCCTAGGCTTGGAAATGTATTTTCGCCAATTTGGCGAACGAGGCAATAATTATTTTCGCCAAATGGAGACTCCAGTCGCCATTGGCGAATTGGCGAGCGGTTAGCGCGAGCCTAGCCCTACTCGTCTCGAAAGATGTACTAGGTTCTTTAAAGTGCACATGAGCCAGATGTGTACACTGGACCTACGGTTTATAGTCCTTATCCAAGAAGACTTGTTTTACCACCTGAACCATGGAGCGAGTAAGGCTCGAACCCTTGCCGATGTTAATATGGCAAGGTATTACAGTTCCACGGTCTTAACCGCTTGGCCACTCACCGCTATAAACCGCTTATAAACGTTATAAGATAATAGTTGAGTCTGAACATCCGGTTTTAATGCCACAGATTATTGGGGTTATATAAGTAATCTTTAATGTGGGTTTTAACATAGCCTACCTGAACATTGTAGGCCCTGTCGAATTAGACCAAACATGAACTTATGACATTTATCACACCATTCCATAGTAGAGAAGGTATGCTCCCTTAATGTATGCTCTACTGCTGTATGATGTACTGAAATAATAATTAACAATAAAGTATTTAGAACATTCAAAGTTGTGCTGGACGCTACAGAACTAAAAAGAGAGTTTGCATCTTATTAGAAAATCTTTTGATATCGAGTAAGATGTATTTTTGGTTTACATTGCACTGACTTGATATGCATTAGGTTTGGTTGATCAGTCCACAGTTATGGAGGCCAACCTTGCATATTGGGTGGTAATATTCATGGATGTTATTTCCGCCTCAGTATCTTCTTCTTATTTTCAATCATATACGGAAATTATATATTATACCATAAAGTTCATGATTTTTTGTTATTCATATTGTATGTTTCCTGTTTATCTCATCTCTCATTATCTTATCGGTAGCACTGTCTGGAAATGTTATACTATGAATAAATATGATTACATGAAGTTTTCTTGATTAATTTCAGATTAATTATAATTAAACATCTTTCCTCGTAGGTGTATTATAATCAATATCTAAAACCATTCAAGCAGATAAAGGTCATTAACACCATGTTGCAATATGAATAAATTATGCTCCACACATTTTTTAGTAAAGTCATGAAAATTAACTTTTTCCAATTAAAGCTTATCAAAACCTATTAGGTACCTGAAATAACACTGAATCTGTAAAGAACACTCAAATATTGTGAAAACCATACTTACCATCTACAGACGCTGAGTGTGATGTCACTTGTTTTTTTAATGAGGTACCCTTTGCTAATTCATCTCTTGTTATCAACAGACAATTGCGGTGAAACTCATCACCTATTCCCATTTTCTAGAAAAAAAACCCATTAAAACATTAGAGGTAATCGACTGGGCACTTTACTCCCACTGCTCGCATATAAACAGAGATGTTTTAGGAAAGACTACATCTGCTGACTATCTGCTTAAAACAGCCCAGTTAAATACTCCTATTTGATTAATAATTAGTTAATTATATTTATTCTCAGATGAAATGAAAGAGGAGCTAATATTTATGACCAAAATATAGGAAAATATTAAACAGAGAAGCCAAAAGATAACAACAATTTTGGTAGAGCCATTCTTATAAGAAGGTAAATAGGCCTAGTAGAAGGAAGTAAAATAAATGGCAAGGTACTGTTGGTACAAATTGAAAAAAAAGCATAAACACAATCAAGTATCATTGTCATCCTGGTTTGCAGTTCGAGTCCGAGAACACGTTTAAAGGTTATATTATGGACGGGTAAATGCTAAACTGCACAAACATTGAGATAAAAACCCATGTCGTGAAAAAAAAGGATATAATGTGAAGAAATATACAGTGAAGGAAATATACAGAAAAGGAAGATGATGAAGTTAAAAGGGCCATGTTGTGTCTAAAAATGTTAATAGTATGTACCACTTACTTCCTTATGGATTTACATACAAATGTATGATTGTGTAATTTAATGGATGCTATATTTATGATAATTGAGATTATTTTAAAACTGTGAAAAAGTCAATTATTTTCACAATCTAAAAACTTAATTTCATTTTATTTTGTGATGAGATAAGATTGTGGATCTATCTGAAAGAATTTGATATCTTCACATTCTGTTCACATTGAGTCTGTCAGAATTTGGTGTAGACCGGAGAAAACAGAGCTGCTTTCGCACACATACATTTTGACATCTAAATCAAATTAGTAGTTTTTATATTTAGCATTTTTCGGTACCCTGATACTAAAAATCTGCATTACAGTTTTTGCCCTGTTTCCGGTTCCCGTGTTTTCCTGTTTTATTTTTTAGTTTTTATGGGCTGCCTTATACTGTACTGTACAAGCTTTTTGATTTTTTGGAATGTTTTCCCTCCCTATTATTTTAATCATATTCACTGTTTTTATTTCTTATGAAGTAAAGAAAAGAAATAAATGTTACTTTGATTGATTGATTGAATGTGAATGTTTAGATATTCTTAAACACTATGCCAATGTTCCCTAATTTTTTATTCTTCCATCAGACAGGAAATCGTCCTCAATGTGAATGTACCTTTACAAATATTTACTAAACCAACAATGCAATTAAAATGATATTGATACATAATGATAAACATAGACAGAAAACAAAACATAAAACAATATTACATTATTTATTAGATGATTCACATTTTATGTCACATTTAACAGGATAACAAACAATGAACTGTTTCTTCAAAGAAATTCAATTGCAGAAATTAATTTGAAGTAAATGGATAATTGTAAAAGGAACCTCCGACGCAGACTTGTGTCTCTTACGTTAAATAGGCTATTTAAAAACAACCTACAAAATTCATTACGTTTTAAAGAAGACAATATAGGACTTTTTATTGTACATTTTTTATTCATACTGTATTGGCTTATACTGTAAATTAAAAATAACTGAAAATTACCCAGAAAAATTAATAAAATGAAACTTCAAATAATATCCAAATAATTTCAAATTAATGCACAAAAAAAACCAGTTTGAAACTGAAAAATATCAAAGCAAAAAGGATAGATTTTCGTTTTTTAAAAGATTACAACCACTATGATATACTGTATCTTACTTGTAAAGCCGTTTCATCTAGGTTGTTCAGTGCATTACCATCAATCTTCTTAGTTTTAAATAAGTCAGCATATCTATAGAGGTTTGTGGCAGCCATCCAATTTAAAATATCCTCCACTGACCATTCTGCTAAATCCTGTGTAATTAAAAGGTTGATTGATTGATTGATTGATTAGCTTTACATGTTAAAAATTAATTATTAAGATGATAGATTATTATTCAAGATGAGAGATTGGGAAACAAAAGTTCATAAATCGATGATGCATGGCCTACTGACGTTTGACAATGACATGTACAGTACAACATACATTTTATATTTTTGATAGGCCTACAGTACATTACTCAAAAGATTCTTTCTTTTTTGTATTGAATGCGTGCAATAAATGTTATAATTTAACTAAATATTGCTAAGAAAAAATATGCAATATAATTAATAGTTAATTTTTTAATTGGCAAACAATATTACTGTACATTAATATTCCATTGTATGTAAATTAAGGGCAAAAAATCCAAATATTAATAACTTGAAAATAATTAAAAAACAAGTCTAGTCATTAAAATCATTTGAGGTATGAAGACTGAGACCTTGTATGAAATGCACACTCTAGTTTTAGAACAGATTTTTTATCTGGAAAAATAATTATTTGCAAAGTCGATATCACATTATTAATACTGTTAAATGTATCTATAATTATTTTTAGACTACACACTCCGCTTTAAAACAATAGCGATAAAAAAAAAAGATTAAAATTTTAATTAATTTTAGAAAGGTTCCATAAAACATTGACCACAGCATGCCATACACTCACCCGTGACCACAAAAATGACAGATATGATCTGTTAAATGTCAACTTGTGTTTATTTGTATATCATTATTAAATTTATTAATTCTATCATCTAAAAACATAATGATTTCATTATAAATTTCAGACAAACGGCTTACGGTTGACTATTTTTTCTTCTTTCTTTTTATGGTTTTTAACAGGTAAATAATTTTTTCTCGACCTAATTTTTCCTCAAAGTCAATCAATTAAGACATTAAAATAATCAATTTAAACAAAAATTGTTTAGCATAAATTATTATTTTTATATTATTTATTTATTTTTTTTTGAGAGGGGAAAACAATATATTTTTTATACAAACTTACAGTAGGCTGTGAAACATCTTCATACATCCTCTTCTGATCACACGGGCATTTGTTACAATACGGTAGGCAGATTAAGTGAAATACGTGCTGGCAACGGTCACACCTTTTTCCAACCTGACCACATCCCCAAATATAATCATTACCTGGAAGGAAACAATATAAGTGTAATAAACGGCCTCCTGATACCTGTATCATAAACAACCACTTTCTACTGTATAAATAGCCATTCTTTGAATTTCAATCAAACATGGCATTTGTAAGATTAGTATTATCTACTTAGACTAGTTAGTGTTACTGAATACTGTATGTATGCATTTATACACCGAGTTCAGAAGCTAATGTTACTTATTCCACTATGCTATGTGTTTGATCATCTTTGTTTGAGCCAGATTGATTTTTCACTATGCAGAATGGTTTTTATTTACTTTTCTATAAATAAACCACTGCTTTTACAGTATTTTCCACAAAAATACAAGAAAAATATGAACATTAGATTACTGACCATTTCCTTTTCACAGGCTACCAAAATACTAATATTAAATTAATTATTAAATGAATTCGCCCACACCTTTATTAAATATTTAAAATGGCAATATTCCTATTAAGCCTCATTAATTATGAATGTATATAGATAAAACAGGAAAGAGCAGTTTAAACTCATTAATTATTCATTCATTATGGAAAGGTTACAACATAATGTATGAAAAACAAGACATGACTTGGCTAAGTATAATAAATCAAAAATTATTACAGACATCACTGATAGTTTCAATTTTTACACATAGCAAAGTCACCATAAGAAGTTTTAAAAATAGTACTTTGTGTTTTTCTTTTGGTACCCATCCTAAGCCCCTCTAATTAGTCGTACACATTATTTTGATTGAATCTTGTAGCGGTTTGTTTGACCACAGAGTACTGTACATTCCATTCTGGGTGAAAATGTTAATATTTGTTATTACCGTCCACCCGCTGATTTAAATGATTTTTTGGGAGCACAAAATTAGAAGAAATGCAGTAAAGATAAAAATATAATTTTTTTTAATCTATTTTAAAATAATTATTTACGCACAGAAACAGGCACAACTAAAACTTAGAATAAATTATGTTAGTATGTTTATTATGGTAATACTTGCATGTCACTATTTGGTTTCCATTGAGTAATAAAATAAGCTTTAATATCTTTGTACTGATGTACAACGTACTCTGTACTCTTGGTAAACACATCAATACAAAACAGTTTTTACTTCCTTGTCAAACTAGACAGTGCTTTTAATGTTATCAATGATTTGTTTGAAACTTAAAATTTGAATTTGAGGAATCGCATGTTTTGTTCCTCATGTACTGTACATGTATTGGGTTCGATATTAAAACCAGTTTTATTTTTAGATTTATCAGTAAATTTTCATTTCTTAAGGTAAATCCAAGGGTAAACTACCTGTACAGTACTGTACAACACAAAAGATGGATAGAATATTAAGTTCAGTATTTAATTTCTCCTAACTTTTTCTAAAACTTGGATCCACCAACAGTAAGGTGAATGAAGGCCTTTTACATTCCTGTTTAACGATTATAGTGAAAATGTTTTACCCGATTACAAACTAGTATATTAGATCTGAACAAGCAAACATCAACCACCACACAAGATACAGTACTTTAATTAATACCGGGGGTCATTTTTAATAATATTTATTATTAACTGGACTAACCAGTTTTTTTAACTAGCCCAAATTCAATTTTACTGGTCATCAAAAAGTGAAAAATTGACAGGCCAAACTGGACCAGGTACGATATTGCAGGCCCATTATTCAGGTTTTACCTAGACCTACAAATATTGAATGACTGTTTTCTCCCAGTCTTAACAACACTCTTAGAAATGTTAACATTTCTTCACACTATCAGTTTCAAAAGACAGTACGTTTTATACAATAGTAAGATTAAGAAACATGCCAAGTACAAGTAATTTCAGTTTTATTCGGTTTATTAAACAATAATTTAATCACTTCAACATCTGGTAACATCGGTTATCAGTAGCTCTTTGCTAATTTTCAAATGTCATTGGGGAGGGATTTTGTCCATGATTTCCCCTAATCAAATGAAATAATGACGTCAGTCCAATTCACAACGATAACCTGTAGTGCTGCCTCATTATACTACTGTTACAGCTAGATGAGAAATTCAAATTAAATGACTGTATTACACTGCAGTAGGTCAGTAAATGCATTCAAATCCCTGCAAGTACTGTATCTGCATTTTACACACTTAGCATTGAAGATAGGTCAAAATTCTTAATCCTACTTTTTGGTTTACAGATTGCAACATCCAACTAGATTTATTTTTAGACTTTGGTTTATTAAAAAAACAATGTATTATTAAGCCAGCATCTTGATAGAACATACATAACAGTAGTCATCTGAAGAAAGATAATGGCAACTAGTCTACATTTTTTTAATTTAAACAATCTGTCAGCACCTGCTTCATAATTATTGCAGAACATTATCAGATGTGTGTAGATACTTTATCAATCAATGTGATAATCCCTTTTTGGCAATTACTGTGTGTGCCAATTACAGTACAGAAAGAAAATACTGCAACTTTACCTACGAAGTAGCTTCGTAGATAGAACGTAGGCTACGTTGTTGGCTTCGTAGGTTCCATTGTTTGGCTTCGTAACCTCAATAAACAACTTTCAATGAGCTACGTTCTGAACTTCGTAGGGAGTTCGTAACCAAAATAAACAACCCTACGATGTTCTTAGTGAAGTAAGGTGTGAAATTAATGTGTTAAATTTAATTGGCGGAGGACAAAGTTGTAAATTAATAAAAAATAAATAATATTTTTTAATAATCGTAATATTTTCCTTCGTGCGTGTTTACCTACTCAACGGCAAATATAAATTTCCCACGATGTATAACGTAGAGAGAGACACGATCCAACACAGGTGAACCGCAACGAACAGGCCAACTAATAAACATAATATAGCGAACGTCCCATCCAGAAACGATGCCGAGAAAAAAAGATCGTAAACAATTCATTCTAAATATAGCATCAGGACGTTCAATCGGTCGTTCAAAAAGACTGCCGACAGAACGACCGTAATTAATACAGACCTAGTTTTTTTTGGGTCACTTGGCATGAAACGCGATACTCTCTGCTTACCGCAATCTCTCACATGTTTTTTTTTTTAGGGTGGCTACCGTCTGACGACGATAAAACAGTAATTAAGATCGTGTACCTGGATTTTGTGTCACATGACATGAAACATAATACTCTCTTTAAACTGCTCAGCTCACATGTTTTTTCCCCTCCAAATTCTGGTCGGGCCTTTTTCTTTATACATGTCGTAATCATTTTAAAAGGCCTATTTATTTATGTTAAATCTTAATATGGAATATATATTTATTTTGCATATATTTTGTTGGTGTCCTAGCCTAGTTGTCGTTGTTTTTATAATTCGCTAACCCAACAAGGTAGGAATAAATAATTTATAGTGTAGGCCGCCAAAACAGGCTAGCTAGGCCTAGCCTAGCCTCGACTCTCTCTACGTGAGCTGATGTCCACCGGCCCGATGTCGTTTCGTCGGCGGATTTCCGTCCAAATTAGGATAACAAACAATACATCGTAGGCTACAAACAATACATCGTAGGAGAGAACAATTACCTACGATGTAGGGCGGCTACAAAAATTGACCTACTATCTTTAGGTAGGATTTTAATTAGCAAACAATACATTGTTTGTTTGCATTGTCCATGCTTCTACGAACCACCCTACGATCGAGGCGTAGCCCAGATTTCATAACAATACATCGTAGGCTACGAACAATACATCGTAGGTAGGAGAGAACAATACATCGTAGGCTACGAACAATACATCGTAGGAGAGAACAATACATCGTAGGCTACAAACAATACATCGTAGGCTACAAACAATACATCGTAGGAGAGAACAATGACCTACGTTCTACCTACGAAAGCCTACGCGTAGATACGAAGCAGTAATTTCTTTCTGTACTGTAGAAAAAAAAAATCAGTGGCTACAAATATTCACAAACCCTGAAGAGAGATATTTACTGTACCTATGATAAACATTTTACTTAATTCAATAAATATTTAAGAATTTCCATTTACTGTATGTAACTAACTGTATACAATGGCAAGAATTATTTAATTGTACAGTAAGGGTGTTTCCCTATAGCCTGTGTGAATTGTGAATATGGCCAGAGTTTCATGCATACTGTACTGTAAAAAATTGTATTTTAATATTAATAATTAACACATTTCATATTCATTTCTCTTGTTCAAAATTCAAAAGCAAACATAAAGTACTTACAATAGGAACAAAGTTTTGGAGATATGAAATATGTATCCGTTAAGTCGTGTATACACTCTGGCTCTAAAACAAATAAAAACAGAAGACAGTAAATTGTCTAAATCTGATCATGAAATCAATCAAATACAGTGCATTTTGTAAAGTTTTATTTATTAATTTAAAAAAAACATTTCAAAAGTGGTTAATATGGGAAAAAGAAATGTGAAAAAAAAACAACTATGCACAAAAACAGACAAATACAGTACAAAACTGATAATGAAAGGTAATATTTTTTACAATTTTGACAAAATATTTACATAAAATATTGAATATACTGTAAGTAATCCAATATTTGTATTTACCCGTATTCTTATTGAGGGTTTTTAAATCAGTTCCTTTAACTGGATACTTTTCTTCAATTCAAATTCAATCAAGATTGTATAAAATAAATATTTTAAAAAAACACAGAGCCTGAATTGCAGATTAACTGTACTTACCACTGTCATTGCCACCTACAGACACATACCCTGAGGTGTCAGGACTCGGTGACCTCGCAGGCCTGACATCAAATTCTGTCCTGTCAGATCCATTGTTATGATTAACAATATTAATAGCAGGAGAATCTGGCTTATCAAGGGAAGAAGGTTTACTCGGGGGTCGACGTACTGGTATTACAATCGTTTCAACATATTTTACAAAAGGACCAGGAAAGCTCCCTCTTTCTTTAGAACGTTCGTTAATACCAGTTAACCATCCTACAGGCTTTTCAACAGTTCCTTGGAAGTATTCAAGTTTTTCCGGATCTTTTACACTTAAAATATCTCCGGCACAGAGTTGTAGATCCTCCTCTGCATCTTTTGGAAAGTCATATAATGCTTCATATTTTACTATTTCTCCCATTTTGGTCACAAAATTGTTATCAAGAATATTGCAGTTTTCAAGGTCCAATAACAAATTGATCAATATAAAATATAAACCTAGACAAAACAATAAAAAAAACATTTAATATATAAAATATTTAATAATCTGTTTCAACCTCCAGCTTCTGTCCTTCATATTCAATTATATTACTTGTCTGTCTACATTAAGTCAGCATACATTGGTAGATATTTGTCCAAAACCATCAAGATAAAAAATTATGGTTTCTTTCAGGTAGGTCAACCGTGCATTTAATGCCTTGTTTTCTATCAGTAAGGTTGACTGTGGCACAAAGATGCATTGTTGACTGTGCAGAGGAGAAACTTGCATTTGATGCACACAGATATTTGGTGTTATAGGGCTATTGGCACAATGAAATGCGTGTCAAATTCATTGTTTCTTATTGGCACGGTCTACCATGCATCTACAGTATAGTTTTTTAGTACTAGTATTAGTAATGCACTGTTTCTTTATTCTATATTTTGGGAGGGGTTTTTTGGTAAAGGTTAAAAAATAAGGACATGCTGGCAACACTAGTCAGTCTGACCCACTGTTAATTATTTAGTGTAGGTGCATCTTAATATAAATTATTACAATATAAATTAATTATAATAGAATAAAAAAACACATTAAAAAAAATTAGACTTATTCTTATTATGCAAATAAAAAATAATTTAAAAAAATAACCACTTCCATATAGGCCTAGGCTAAATCATTAAATGAAATCAAATCCCCTGCCTCCACCCTTCTGCCACGAGTAATTCTCGCTTAATGTGGCTAGCCTACAAACACAGTACGCTGTGTACAGTGTAATACTACTTCCTAGGCCTACTTAGGCTATAGCCTAGCCAGCCTAGGCCTAGGCTAAAAATGATGTGATTGGCTGACTCGAAAAGATACTTTCTTGTGGCGGCCCACCGAGAGACTGAACTCAAGTTTTAACGCTACCTTTGCCAACACGGCTGTCCTATCCACCTGATTGTTCTTGCATTTCATTCGCTACAATAAAAAAATCAGAAGATGCCGAGAGTTATTATGCAGCAGGTAAAAAGTGACTGTTTGAGCTAGGCTCCTTTTCGACCCCTGTAAGCCAGATCAATCCAACACGTCTATCCGCGCGAGAAATAACCAGGAAGTAGGTCTTCGACGACGACGATTTTCGACGACGACCTGAGTGGTAATTTCTTCACACTAATGATGATGTCACACCCAATAAATTTACGTCACAAGTTCAACACCGCCCCCACACAAGGTTTCCGTCTGCTGCCAATGATGGCGCAATGACAGTCAACTCTAAAAATGGAAAGAAAACACACGGGTTTTCTTGAGAAACATTACATTTTTTTTTAAACAGAAATATATCACTGTAACCTAGTTATGCATTATGATATCCCCAGCCTTGTATGCCACGGGTTAATAGAAGAAACACCTGCTGTCTATAATTCTAGGTTAGCCAGGCTAATCAAGTTTAGCTTAGGCTAGGCCTAGCTAGAGTCTACTACTAGGCCTAGCCGCTAGAGGCTAGAGAAAGCCCTACTCATTTTGTTGTTTGTATAGGCCTAGCCTAGGCCTAGAAGAAGCCACCCAGACTGGTTGGCTAGTGCCGGGATTTCATTAAGCTACAAGTACTGTACTGGTGGGCCTAGACTAGGCTAGGCGCGTTTATTATTTTAAATAAGGTCTGTTTAGATTAGTCCATGTGCGACAATATCATTCTCTATAGACTATATTTTCACAAAACATGACTTGGCGTATGTAACTTTATCATTGTATTGTAGGCCTAGGATAGGCTAGCTAGATAGAGTAGTACTAGTAGTGTTATGCGCGATTTGAACGATTTGCGCAATTTGAAATTGCGCAAAAAAATCCTTGCGCAATTTGAAATTGCGCAAAGAATTCTTGCGCAATTTAAAATTGCGCAATGATTTTTTTGCGCAATTTCAAATTGCGCAAGAAAATCTTTGCGCAATTTTAAATTGCGCTGCACAATTTGTAAATTGCACAAGATAGTTCTTGCGCAATATGACACCTTTGCGCAATTTGAAAACGAACTGTAAATTTTCCCATACATGGCTAGGCTAGGCCTAGGCAGAGGAGTTTAAAATTTAGTATTTTATTATAAATA
The DNA here is from genome assembly GCF_964355755.1 of Antedon mediterranea. Lineage (NCBI taxonomy): Eukaryota > Metazoa > Echinodermata > Crinoidea > Comatulida > Antedonidae > Antedon > Antedon mediterranea. The sequence continues at coordinate 25,170,595 of NC_092675.1, forward strand.
AATAAGACCATTTCAATGAAGATAATGTTTAATACTCACTTTTTAAGTTTTTAATATTAGTTTAAGCTAGGCCATGTAACCTAGTCAGTATCAGTAGTCCAGACCCTAGCTAGGCTAGAGTAGTATAGCCGGCCGCCCGCGCCGCGCCCGCCTGGTGGAACACCACCGCTTCGTTTTCCTTCGTCGGTTCTTCGACGGTATGCTAACTTATAACAATATTTGCACTACTAAAATAAGGAAATGCGATATTTATCTTTAATTTTGAATCATTCTTAGAAATTACTATAAGAATATGAGTGTGCATGATTTCACAATCTGTCGAAAAACCTTGCGCAATTTGCAGATTACTTGCGCAATTTAATATGTTGCTTGCGCAATTTGAAACACATGTTTCAATTCAAATTGCGCAAGGACTTTTTTTTGCGCAATTTCAAATTGCGAAAATCGTTCAAATCGCGCATAACAGTAGTATACTTCTTTACTTCGTCACTACACACGTACGTGTAGGCTAATAATACTAGTATATATTATTATTATTATACTAAACTTCAAATTCATTCAAGTGGCAGTGGTGGTATTTTAACATCACTGTGTTATTGTTAAGATAACATTTAACTACTGTTGTTACTATGAAACTCAAATTTGCTTTCTTAATCAATATTCGAAGTTTATTCTCTTTTTTTTTCTTTTCAACAGTAATCATGATGAGGTTGGTTGAATAACAGATCATATTAGAATGAGAAAATTAACATCGCTTGTCCTTACTCTCACTGTTGGTGCTCTCTTCCTTATTCTACAGATGCTTATTATTCATAAATTCATTGAGAGGAGCAAATCTGAAGTAAATATGTACAACATTTTGAATTGAGATCTTCAATTAAATCTGTTCAATTAGACTTCTTTTATGAATGATTGACAATATTAATACCTGAATACAACAGATTAATTAAATTAGCATTAATTGTAACACATCATTTATAATTAAATTATTGATTATTTGAAATCATTCAATATATAAAAAGAAAAAAGAAACTGTTTTAGTAATCCTGTCATGATTCTTTAACATTTTTGTTAGGTATTAGAAGATCAAAGAGAGGCTCTTCAGACACCAGTGCAATATGTAAGTTAAATAATAATAGATTTTGATCCCACTTACGTTTAAGTGAGTGAATGCCTATGTTCCCTCCTTTCTAATTTAACATGGTAAGGTTTTATAAACAATTTTATAGATATATACTTTGAAAAAATGCTGAAGGTTTTACAATGTTTAACATAGTTTATGTCTGCTGACAGAACCAACTAACAACCAACATTGAGTCTGATGACTAAAATTACCAAATAATTTATACTTATAGTGTGTAAAGCAATACTGTACAACTAGGATGTACTGAGGTTTTCTTGAATTTTATCTTTCCACAGAAGGCTGTTCATATTTTTATGGCAGTAATGAGTAAATTAACTGTTCCAGTGGTTTTAGTAGAGCCATCAATATTGAAAGCAATTATGCAAAAGAGACTTGGACATCTTAAAGAACATAATGATTGTGAATTTGTATGTATAAAGCGCAACAAAACTACATTTTCTGTCCTTCAACACATGTTGGTGCATCAGCAGGTATGGTGTGGTTAAATTACAAATTGAAGTTGAATGATTAGAAAAAGAATAGTTTCACGTTTATTACCATCATTTAGTAACCTCATTTGTATACAACAACAAAAAACAACTTAGCCAGAGTACAGAATGTCCTTTATTTTCAAAGGCCTAGAAGATTAATATTTTATAGAATTTTTAAGTATCCAGGTTTATACTTTCAATGGTCTGGATCAAGTCTACCACGTAGATTACTTTCAATGTTATAGACATACAACAGAAACAGCCAACTAAGGATGCAATATAAGCGAATTAATGCCAGCAAGACTGGCTGCTGTGTAGTAAATGAATATAACAACATATTATAACCTATACAGTCAACTCTCCCAATACCGGACACCTTTGGGCCGGCCAAATAAGTCTGGTTTTCCGGGAAAGTCTGGTATTCGGAATGTGTTTTTAATGGTAAAATTAAATTTGGGACCTTTTGGTCCTCAAAAAAAGTCTGGTATTGGGAGACTTTCTGGTTTTCAGAGAGTAAGGTATTGGGAGAGTTGACTGTATAACATTTTATGAAGTACCTTGGTACAGTTTTATAAAATGATCTTGGTAAAAGTCTTTAGTGTTCCTGTCACACCAAAATCAGTCCGGGTCAAAATCGGTCCGGCGGACCAGTTTTGGCTGCCAAAATCGGTCCGGGGGACCATTTATGGCTGCCAAAACCTGTCCGGCCGGACCAATTTTGGCCGCCAAAACTGGTCCGGCCTGGATAAAATCGGTCCGGGCAGTAGGACTGTTTTTGGCCGCCAAATATGGTCCGGTCTTACAAATATATGGTGCGCAAAATGAGTCATAATGTATATATCATTTAAAAAAAGGCCATGATTAGTCATTATTGAAAACTACGGGGATTTATTTGTTATTTTAATATTATAAATTAAGCCTGTTTTTTTAATTATCATTATTAGTAGTAACTCATCAATAATTAATACTAATTGTTAAGCTTTTTGTATACAATATGTATCTCTGCCTGTTTTAATCCATTTTTTCTTTTTTAACATCTTCGTTTCCCCATGATGTTAAAAACAATTTAATTTATTAATTATTTATGGTTAATCAATCAATATATCAATTCAATACAATTATTATAAAACAATTATCCAATATTGATTAGGCTGAGGAAGGAAAAAGGCCTCAATCATAAATAAAATCTAGCTGGCAATATCAGCGTCTCATACCCGTTCATGTGAGTGTGTGGCAGGCCGAAATATGAGTGAACACCTAAGTCATGTTTTTAGATAAAATACATTTATTTATAGTATTTATCCGACAAGATAACTTACTAATATATATCATGGGATATTTTTCTAGCCATAAACAACTTAAAACAGCATCATAGGCCTAGTAATTCAATTAAAATCGACAGAAGAAAAGCCCGGACCAATTTTGGGAGTGGCGGACTGCTTTTGGCCACAACTTTAGAGCCAAAACTGGTCCGGCCGGACCGATTTTGGCCCCGGACCATATTTATCGTGACATTCCCATGCAAATGCTAGCAATATGCTTACTAAATAGGATAAACGACAGATTAGATGAACATGTCCCTGTAACACAGGCCGCGTATCGCAGAGGACGAAGCACTACCGAACATGTACATACATGCAAAATGTTAGCAGAAAAGGCAATTGCGTCATCTAACTACGAAATAATATTACTACTACTTGACATGACCAGTGCATTTGACACGGTGCGGAGGAATACTCTATTCGACATACTGACACATATATTACAAGATGATGAACTACACATGTTGAAAGTTTTGATAAACAATGTAAAATTAAGCGTTCGAATTGGAAAACAGACAGGAAAATTGTTTACTACTACACTAGGAGTACCACAAGGTGACTGTATGTCTCCGATACTGTTCACACTATACCTAGCAAAGGCACTCGAATCAGCAAACACAACACCACTACCCCTACAACAGCTTAATATCCAGATGCAGTATGCAGATGACATTTCATTTATTAGCGACTCAAAAGAACACATAACTAAAATAAAGATAAATGTAACAGAGAAATTAGCAGAATTCAATCTAAAGATAAACGAAAGTAAAACAGAAGAATACCTAATAGGAAGAAACACCGATAGTAAATGGGAAGAATGCAAATACCTCGGTAGTAACTTGGACACAGAAAAAGACATCAAAAGAAGAAAATCACTAGCAGCTATGGCATATAACAAGCTGAAGCCGTCGCTAGAACACAAAACGATGTCTATAGACGTGAAATCCCGTTTGTTTGACGCATACATAGCAAGTATTTTCTTATATAACAGTGAACTCTGGGTACTAAACAAAAAATTACAAGAGAGTATAGATATATATCACAGGAAAATGTTGCGAAAGATGATAGATATTAAATTAACAGATAGAGTGTGTAACACGAAAATATACGAGATAACAAAACAAGAAGAATGGAGTAAAAGAATTAAACGAAGGAGACTAAAATCGTATGGACACATAATTAGATTACCGGATGATACCCCAATCAAACAAACAATGAAGGAAACTAACAGGAAAGTAAAACGACCCGTAGGAAGACCAAGAAATAACTGGATGAATCAAATAAAGAAAGACTTACAAGGACTAGTAGACACTAACACAATAACAAACCATCCTGCCATAAACAGAAAAAAATGGAAACAAATTGTGGAAAGCGTAATGTCGGAAGACGGAAAACGTTAGCAACAAGCAACAATTTCCATGCAAAAGCATATAAGAATACGTTCTCGCATTGATAATACTCTCAACAAACTGCAACATTTTTATTTAATACAGATGAATCACCTTTTTTTTTCATCTTTTAGGAGGAATTATTAAGTTCTTTAAAACTTCATGGTTTTGCTGTTTTCAAAACTGAAGGAGGAGATCCTCTAACAGCGCACCAGTTAATGACATCAAAGCTTGTTCCATATCATTATCTGTTAGTCTATCAAGACCATCTCATTCACCTTGCTCTTTTGTATGAAAGAAGTGACTTGTATTTATGGAAAGGTCCGCTTGAGTTACCAAGCAGTAGCAAGCTGTACCAAATTAATTTGGAGATTGGTACATTTGCAACTCCTTATCCTGCAGCCATTAAAAAGTAAATCATTAATTTATTCTTTATTTTTCCATAATGAAAACTATATACAATTTATTATGCAGCAAATTTACTGGACAAATAGAATGGTTTTAATTTATTATTAATATATTAATTACATTAGTAATAATGAAAATATAATAACCTTCAATCAAGCACTCTGACTGACTATTATATTAACTCATATTATTAGGTTTCTGGCTTATAGTGAAAAACTTTAGTATAACAATAAAGCCAACCATAGAGTATCATCATCATATCCGAATTCTGGATCTGAAACTTGAATTTCTTTGAAATAATACAAATGATAGGAGACTTTGTTTTATGTTATATAAAATCATTCAGTGGATCTTCTTGAATTTCTTGACCAATTGTTGTTTAATTCTAATTCAGTACTTGACAATTTATCATCAGGTTTGAAGTAGCAGAAGTCAAAATTGACGGCATCTCCTTAAAAGTTCCAAAACGGCCAAATAGATATTTAAGAAGTCTCCAAAATTCAAAGTTTCTTGAGTGTGACTACCAGCAAGCAATGGACTTCTACAGTGTTCATGGGAAAGATGACTCCTCAGTTGCTCTTGATTTTAAAAATAGAGCAATTGATGTAATATCACAAGGACAAAGAATTTTGGATGAGTTAGGGGTTTCATTCTGGCTTAGTAGTGGTACTTGTTTAGGTAAGTTTAAGGTAAATATGTAAAATACATTTTTTCAATAGTATAATAATTGATAATCTTTATTGTACTGTACTTTTGCTTAATACACTTGGCATAAACATCATTAAATTACTTTTCTGTCTAAACCAATTATGCTGGGTAGTTATAAATGTTTATATTTTGCTGGCTTTCGGCCTCCTGAGTAACACAATGAAATCCTCCACATTTTTGCTGGTAGTATAAAATGAGTTACATTTAAAGTAGCAAGTTCAAACAAAGTACACCAATCATCAATTGTGCAACACTTTCTTATGTTTGTTTGTTTGTTTTGTTTGTTTTATCTTTATACTGGGTGACCTCTTCAGTCAAAGACTGATCTCCCAGAGGGCCCAGTTGGTGATCAGTGGCTGTAATGTACTAATACACCGGGGTAACCCCCTACTCGTCTCAAAAGATGTACTAGGTTCTTTAAAGTGCACACGACCAAGTTGTGTACACTGGACCTACGGCTTATAGTCCTTATCCGAGAAGACTCGTTCTACCACCAGAACCATGGAGTGAGTGAGCCTCGAACCCCTGCCGATGTTATGGCTACGTGATTACGGTTCCACTGTCTTAACCGCTCAGCCACTCACTCATATATGTATGTATGTATGTATGTAACAAACAAATATATAACTGAAGTATAATAGTTAGTTAGATAAATGTGTTTAAAGTAATAAGATAGAAATTGAACAAGTAAGACTATTATCGTATTATCGACCTGGATGACTTTCCATCATTTGTATGATTTATCTATTGTGACTATAAAACATATATCTTCAACTACAGAATTATTACACATTTGATCTCGATCTTTAGGATGGTTTAGAGAGTGTAGTATTATCCCACATAGTAAAGACGTTGACTTTGGTATATGGGCAGTTGATTACAAACCAAATATAATAAGTGCCTTTGAAATGAATGGCTGGATGTTGAAGCATATACTTGGAAAGGTAATTGTAATATAAACATATATAAAATATGATTGTCAGAAAGGCTAATTATTTACATTAATTCAGTAACTATATTTACATGATGTATAGTACTGTATTATTAGGGAAAAAATGTTTTGCAGAACATTGCCAGAAAGTCTAATGAAGGGTGACTCGATCTCTTAATCATACTATCTGAATTCAAACATTAACATCCAAACACATGACTATAGCCAATCTCTTGGTTGATTGACTTCTACACATAAAATCTGTTATTTCAGGTTGAAGACAGTTTTGAATTGTCCTTTATTCATAAAAATGGATTGAAACTTGATTTATTCTTCTTCTATGAAGAAGTTGATCATGTTTGGAATGGTGGTACTGATGTCTATACCGCAATTAAATATAAGTAAGTTTTAAGATATATATTATAAAAAAGGCAAAATAATGTGGATTAACTGTAGCTGGATTTTAATGGCGATACAAATTTACTAAAAAAAGTAAGTCAAAAGATAAAGTAAACTGCCAGAAAAAACCTATGCTAATTTTAAAATAAAATAATAAAAAGGTGACCAGTTACATACAATTTCAACATTAAAGATATTTAAAAAGTATTGAAGTAGTTAGAAAGTATCGTTTCAAAAGAACTTTCAGATACATTTTTTTTAAATGCATGTAACCTGTGACATTTAAGTTTGAAATAAGGATTAATAAATATGTTTATATCTTTATGATATTGAAACTAACTAATGATAACATGGTATTGGATCAGGATTTGAACCCATGCATTCAGGGATCCTTGCTGGTATATTAACCACCAGTCTACTGTGTCATTATGATAATGAAATTTATGTTCATATTTTTTAGGTATAGTTTTCCAAAGTTCCATCTGTGTTGGACCGAGTTCCAATTAATGCTTGTGAGAGTTCCATGTGAGACTGAACCATACATCAAAGCTAACTATGGCAAACATTGGAGAAAGAAATTAGAAGAATGGGATTGGAAAAGCAGCCCACCGAATGTGAAGGAAAATGGCCGTTGGCTTGAAGAAGAATACCAGGATGCTATACAAGTATTCTAATAGCTATCTCATGGAGAATGCCTCTCTTCAGATACAACCATTTAACATCTGCCCACATCTCAGATGGAGAATGTCTCTCTACAGATACAGCCATTGAGCATCTGCCCACATCTCAGATGGAGAGTGCCTCTCACAGATTCAGCCATTGAGCATCTGCCCACATCTCAGATGGAGAATGTCTCTCACAGATTCAGCCATTGAGCATCTTCCCACATCTCAGATGGAGAATGTCTCTCACAGATTCAGCCATTGAGCATCTGCCCACATCTCAGATGGAGAATGCCTCTCGACAGATACAATCATTGAGCATTTGCCGACATCTCAGATGGAGAATGCCTCTTTACAGATACAGCCATTGAGCATCTGCCCACATCTCAGATGGATGATGTCTCTATTTACAACCATCATATTTACAAGCAAATATGTAGCAGAAATCCTGTACATCATGAAGGCATATCATCATGTATGCATGTAGCTAAAAGAAGTCTATTGTTCAGATTTTAATATCAAGTTAGTTAGATTGTTGGAGATCATGCTAAAGTCCATCTGAACTTGCATATCTCTACTGTAATATCTATACCATCCAACTGACAATGTTCTTCTAAATAAATAAATAACAAAATACATAATATTATGTATTGTATTTTACTACTTAAAAATGATTATGTAAGAGGAAATAACTTTTTTAATTGCAATAGAATCAGTTTATGTGCTATTTATTATTTTTCAATAAAAAAAAGTAAAATAACTGGAATTTTGTGAAAACCTTTGTTAATCTTTAATCGCTGCTGCTTCCCTACCAGTTTCAAAATACAATAAAACCCCTATTAATATGTCCCCTTAATAGGTGTGCCCCTTGAATTGTGGAACCCTTATTAATTTGTCTCCTTTTAATAGGGGTGTCCGTTGATTAGAGGTACCCCTGTTAATGTTTCCTCTTAATAGGGGTGTCCCTTGAATAGGGCTTGGCTGTTTATGTTCCAGGAGGGGATATTTATATTGTATAGGCCTACTCAGTAATGGATTACTAGATGGCCTAAACTATTGCATTTACAGTACTGATACTTCTATAATAGATTAAAAGAAGAAAATGTACTTTGGCGAAAATAAGGTAAAGAGTCGTCTCTAGAATCAGGACGATATCTACTTTAAAAAGTACTGATTAATAGTTTATTACATCATTAAGATATTTGGGAAAGATGATGAAAATTAGATGCTGATTTTGGGCCTAATAGCGCGGAAATTGTACGAGATAATTTGAGATTAGAAAAAGTGGATGAAGCTGGAAATTCGTCATGTCACCCAAATGCAATTACTGCCTGCTCACAATACTAAATATCCTCTCCGTAACAGAAAAAAATGGAAACAAATTATTATGAGAAAACATGTCAGAGATGATGTTTCGTTGTGATTACGCCAGTCCGTTTTATTTATTTATAATACTGTATTTAAATGTAATTTACAAAATATAATATTTAATAAGCCTTGAAAAAGAAAACTGAATAGAAGGAAGATTCGAGATAAAAAAAAATACAAATATATAGTGTGTCTATTCAAAATCATTACATGGTTTTTAATAGACAAATTTTGCACAGTAAAATAGGGCCCCAGAATTATTCCATGGAATAATGGTCGGACGATGTCCCGTAGTATTAGCCAATCAAATCGCTCAGTTTACTTAAAATCTGATATCAGAGATGTGACAGAAATCCGATATTTAACTACGTGGAGCAGGCTGTGTAAATAAACATATGCCTTACCAAACGACAACTTAACATGGAGGAAACATTGACGAAGAAAGTACTGACTAGGGAGATTGCAGATATTGAGGTAATTGTTATGTTTACATAACATTTGTCTTTGCTATGTATTGAGGTTATAACAACCGAGTTCTAGAGACCGTAGGCTATAAAACCCGGGATAAAACCACTAGTAATAAGCATGGAGTTGACATGCCAGCTTATTTTCAGGGAGCATATAATATGCATAATAGAGATGTGTACAGTACAGTACGTTCACCCCAAAACTACAATACCATCATAAAAACTTCGAAAAGAAGCCATCTCGATATCAAGCCCACTAGGCTTATTTTTAAGATAGACTGTATTTGAATGTCAATATATTAATTACCTATTTTAAATACAATTAATTATCTCAACAATCAAGTATTTAACTACTATTTATTTTTTTCCAAATGGTAATTTGATTACATCTTCCAATGTCCCATATATTGAACAAATTCCTTCAAAAGGGAAAGAAGTGTATCTACATCTTGTGGCAAATATGTTTAACATTGGTAGGAAATGTCACAAAAATCATACAGTACTCATTGTAGTAGAAATTCATATAATTTACGCGCGTATAATTTATAGCATTCAATTCAAAAAAAATTCAGTTTGCAATAGTATTTCAAAAAGAAGCCCATCCATTTATTATAATATTGTTATTTTATGAGTGAATATATTTTTTTCAAAGTAGAAATAATTGGAAAAAGTAAAATAGTAAAAGTAATATAGTGATACTGCATAATCAATTAAAAAAGTGTAATTATTACTGATTAATGTTAAATTAAGAGACAGTTGATTTAGTTCACTTTTGGTTTTCCCTGTCTCTAATTGTTTCTTTATTCTATTGTTGTACTCTTGTACTGCCATGGTTTTTTTGAGATGAATAATGAAACGAAATAAAAAATAAATAATGTCGTTAATCAAAGGCTAATATCATCAGTACAACAATGGTCAGGTTTGACACTTAAAAAAGAAAGTACTACTCAAGTATAATCATTTGTTTGCTTTAGAATCTGTTATCACTAAACCCTCGTATTAAACCTCATGCAAACTTGGTATCAACCTCAAGCACTCGGCAAAACAAGAAGCACTGGAAAAGAAATGCGGGCAAGTCATGTGGGGTAGGTATGATTTTACTTTATGTGCACTTTCAAATGAAACTGAAACTATCTCTACAACAAATATATCCAGACAAAAACAGACATAGATTAACTTTAAACATTATAAAGTCACATTATTAACTAAATTAAATTAAATTAAACAATTTGAAAAATATATTTTTACAAATATGTTTTGTATTTATGTTTATAAACACAGATCTTTTCAGCGTATTTTGTCCATCACAAATGAATCATTATACCTATTATCTCGAATGTGGAACATATATATCATCTAACTAGAATTGTTAAAATTAAAACAATTCATAAAGTGGGTCTCCATCATCCTTCATGATAGTTTTCATTTTTAGCTCATTTTTAGCGAAAGCAATCTATCGCTAGTTAACAAATGCATCCCTGTGGAGGGGCCTCTTTGCAAACACTCGATTTCAACTAATTAGGAACGATCCTCCTGAAAGTTTTGTTTAATATTCCTAATATGAGTTTATTATTATTTACATCATATCATTTCTGCTGGGCCTATCCAGTACGACTGAATTCTATTAAATGCACTAGAAAAGTCAATGAAAATATACAATAGGTTTTTCAAGATGTTTTATAACTACATGTGTAGGTACTTCTGCCCCTCTCTTTTCTATGAAATGTTTAAATTTTTATTAATATCATCTTTTCATGAAATCAACTTTAAGTATATAAAACTAACCGTAAAGTCACCAATACATCAATGTTCCTGAAAAGCAATAGTCATGTTCTGTATTATATCTAATGGCCAAAAATTAAAGACAACAACTTAAAACTTGTGGACTCACAATGCAAACACATCATGCAGACAAAGAAACAAACAAGTACTATAGTTAAAACATGTTTGAATAGACAAGTTTTATTTCCTCTGAAATATGATGCAAGAAGCATTTTTGGGTAGAAGCTGGGATCCACTTGATTTAGGATATTTCGACCTCGCTGATTACGAATATGGCGGATCCCAAGCGAAATTCGGCCATCTAAGCCCTTAATTTGCATAATTAAAAATGGCGGCCATTTTTTATAATTACCCTATATCTCGAGAACCACTAGTCACAGATAATTAATTTTGGTCTCTAAATGTTTTAAATATATGTTTTTATATTCACTTTAATGACACATTTTCTCAAAAAATGGATGCAAGTCTTATTTCTGACATTTTGACCTTTGACCTTTATTTATCGTATCTCAGTAACCAATAATCGGAGAGACACGAAATAGGGCTCAAATTGTTCAGAAACTATACATTCATATTTATTATAATGAAATGTTTTTACAAAAAATGGCCGATTCTACAACTATTGACCTTTGAACTATTAGTCAAATATAATAATATAATAATAATATAACTCGTAATCAGCGAGGTCGTAATAAGCTAAATCAAGTGAATCCCAGCTTCTACCCAAAAATGCTTCTTGATTCGTTTTCTAGGCCGTTTTTTGAGAAATGGAACCTGTCTAGAATGTACTTTCTGTAAAGTGATAGCGGGTCTAAATTTGTTTTATTTTAATTTGAATCAAGGACTGTGACAGTTTAGTGAACAACTTTGATGACATTAAGCACACAACACTAAGTGAGCGAGGTGCATTACGTGAAGCATCTCGTTGCTTAAAATGTGCAGATGCCCCATGCCAAAAAAGTTGTCCCACACAACTGGATGTTAAATCGTTCATCACCAGTATCGCCAACAAGGTATAAATACAATAATGCTATTATATATTTTCCGACGTTTTTTTTAAATGTAGAGTACATTTATGTAAGTTTGTGTATCAACCGTCTTTGATAGAAAGAAATCTTTAATAAAGAATTGTTTTTGTACATTTTTAAATTAAAGAATTAACTCTTATTATATATTCTAAAAGTTTTTTTATCCAATCAATGCAATGGGAGACTTACTAAATAGTGATTATGTTCGCTTTTTAGGAATCATATCTCTGCCTGGTTGTGTGTGTTTTTTCTTGTTCTTTGTCCTTATTTTGTAAATTGTATTTTTATGGAGACAAAATAAATGAAATGAAATTAACTAATGACTAATGATTAAACTAAATACTAATTAAAGAACTATTTGTAGAACACCAAGTTTCAGTTTTCAATAATAAATTTGATTTTTTAAAACCTTTAGAACTATTATGGATCTGCTAAAGCAATTTTGTCAGACAATCCTCTTGGCCTTACTTGTGGCATGGTATGTCCAACCAGTGACCTGTGTGTGGGAGGGTGCAATTTGTATGCATCAGAGGAAGGTCCAATCAATATTGGAGGACTACAACAATTTGCTGTTGAAGTAAGTCTATATAACACACGTCTAATTAGCATAACAAAGGTTATAGCCTTTGGTCAGATATATTTTTTCAATGACCAAATTATATAACACTACAGTACTGTAGACTGTAGCTTTGATTTTATTAATAGAAATTCCAGAATCACAAAATGTGTATTTCTGTGATTGAATTATTTTCACTCAAGTCCACTCTTCCCCGATCAGTCTAAATAACTTATTAATCAAAATAACTTATTAATCAAAATTTAGGGTATTAGACTACAGATTATTTAGTTAATCTCAACAATAATCAACTCACAAGAAACTTGTTTAGTTGTTAGTTAATAATTTGTAGAGTTGATCATATTCTCACAAGTTAACATAATTTACTAATGTCACTTTACTTTAATAAGTAACTCTATTTGAATGCAATATTGTTTAAACTAAAGGTTTACATTAATAATAAATAAATACTAGTAAGGTCAAGTTTGTAGTACACCATTATTATTATTATTACTTCAAAAAATAATAATGAGACATTCTCAATTCTCTGGAAGCACATGGTGTTGTGTACTGCAAACTTGTAAACAATTGTACACCTGATTATTATTCCTATTTGGGTAAAGCTGATTGCCAATTTAATTGGGAAAATATTCATTATAACATATGGTTGAAATAGTGAATTTAAAAACAATTAAAATAATTCAGTGGGTTTTTCATACGACGACTTATATGTGATGGTACTCATTTACATCAAATACTGTATTTATATATATTTTTTCCATAAATATATCATTGTTGTGAGTATATTTCTCTAAACCCTACATTACATTTTAAACTTAATTAAAGTGATAATTTGTTATTAACACCAGAAACGCACTTGAATAAATTCCATTACAATTTATCTTTTTTTCTAAAATTATCTTTGTATCTTAGATTTTCAAGGCGATGAAAATACCACAAATAAGAGATCCTAGCAAGGAACCAGTATCTGAACTTCCTGAGAGTTATCATGGTAAAATCGCCCTTATTGGGTGTGGTCCAGCCAGTATCAGCTGTGCAACTTTTCTTGCTCGCTTGGGCTATAGTAATTTAACAATATTTGAGAAGGAAGAATACATTGGAGGGCTTAGCTCATCTGAGATTCCACAGTTCCGTTTACCATTTGATGTTGTATCGTTTGAAGTGGATCTCATGAAAGACCTAGGAGTGAAAGTAATAAATCTATTATTTAAAATTATTATTTTAAGTATGGATATTGAATTATTTTTCAGCTGTCCACATCATAATATTGATGTATTCTTTATTTTTGACACCTTTAGTAGTTGATAAAGATATTCACTTTTGCCACAAAAAAAAAAGTATATATATATATATAAATCCAAAGGCAAATTACTGAAAAAAAATGACAATGCTGTGGGTATCAGTGGCTGGATCTCAATGGAGATACAAAAAAAAAAGCGAAAAGCTAAATCAAAAAGATAAAGTAAACAGCCAGAAAAGATATATATATATAAATCCAAAGGCAAATTACTGAAAAAAATGACAATGCTGTGGGTATCAGGGGCTGGATCTCAATGGAGATACAAAAAAAAAGCGAAAAGCTAAATCAAAACGATAAAGTAAACAGCCAGAAAAGTGAGTTATATATACACTTGCACTGATGAAGGGCTAGTGTTGCCCGAAAGCTCTGATAACTTTTCTGGCTGTTTAATTTATTGTTTTGATTTTCGCTTTTCGCTTTTTTTTGTGTATCTCGATTGAGATCCAGCCACTGATACCCACAGCATTGTCATATATATATATACAGAAATACATTAACTTCCCCTTTTTCCATTAAATTCATTGGTTAAATAATTTATTTTAAATCACGTAGCTATTATGTGACATTAAAATTTTAGATATTTAGATAGTGAAAATCTATATTCGTATACTATTCTCTACTCTCTATCATTGTTATATTCATATCTGAGTACTGGTGACCATAACAATCATATTAGTTTTGTTTATATCTTAGAATTGACCTTTGAAATTGAACTACTACTACAGTATCTAATGAATATTTAATCATAAGAAATTTTGCAAACATATCTAAAGTACTTCAGCTAAATTAAATTGTTATTCAATTAATGGTGTGACCACTCACTGCAGCCAGCTGCAGTTAACAGCAAGTTATTGAAAGACCTCTCACTCCAGGTACCAACAAGTCCTAGGAAGCTGCTATGGGAAATAATTAGGTGCCTATAATAAGTAGATAACAGCATGGTACACATTTAAGGCACCTTTATGACATGAAGTACCATGTGTTCCATCTATTCTTTCAGTCTTTATTGTATTATCTACAGTTTTCAGCAGTTATAATTTATGATATTGCATATTTTACATATAAAAACATCACAGGCACAGGAAAAATGTCTAAACCGCTAAGTGAAATACTGAAAATTAATTAATTAATTTAAAATAAAGATAAGGAAATCTCTGATAATAAGAAAAAGCCACCCCAACCAAGATTAAAACCTTAAACCTTCTGCTTGATACGCAGATGTCCTAACCATTAGACCACTGGTGGAGCTTTCATGGTATTGTTACAAATTTGATAGCGACTCTACTGTATTTTATACATATATATATATATTAAATTTACAGGCATGTTATGCTTATTTTAATTAGTAGTATTATATTCCGTATCCACAAATTTAATTGTGATGTTAAATCAATATTTTTGGAGTATGCATAAAGAGGTTTTTAGTTGAAATTTAAACTATAGTATTCATTTTCTGAAGGAATTTTTTTTATATGTATATTTTTAATAGATTGAATTTGGTAAAGGTGTTGGATTGGATGGCCTTACCATCGACTCATTGCAGAATCAAAATTATGAAGCTGTATTCCTCGGTATGGGTCTTCCTGAAGCAAAACGAGCACCTATGTTTGAAGGCCTTACTATGAAAAATGGATTCTATACTTCAAAAGATTTTCTACCACTTGTTTCAGTTGCTAGTAAACCAGGTATGACCATAAATTTAAAACTAGAACTTTTAAACCATTGATTTTATCATTTTAAATGTGTACATAGATGAAAAACTAGATTCTCAATGTGGCAGGGGTGGAGGGCCAGTTGCAATAATAAGGTCAACTATTGTATATACTTGTATAGGTCAATTTTTTTCAACATCCTGTGCTTGCACTGCTATAGATGCTCTTGTTTTCAGTAAAAGCAGACTTACTTTTATATTTATTTTTAGCTTATCGTTATCCATATGTAAAAAACCATGGCCCCTTAGCTAAAAAATTTGATGGGCTATTCAGTATGACTGTTATATTTGAACTGAGGCCCATATTATAAAAAGTTTCACATATTGTATATTTTGTATAGTCAGTAGTATGCTCAATCAATTAATTTCATTTCATATGAGCATCTGAAAGTAATCTGCATAGATATGGTACCATAAAATTGATTGTTTTGCCTTAAACTTCCTGTTTCATGGCTTGTTAATATCTTCATACTATTTCCGCTTCTTATTTCCCCTGTTTCCTTGTTCTAGCTAGTTTCATTGGGCCAAAGGTCAATTTATAATAGCAGTTGGACAGTGGTTGAAAGATTATATCTAAAGAGACCTACAGGTCAAATGCTTTTAATTACAAATTTTGCAGAAAATGTCTTTGTCTTGTTCATGTCCATTTTATGAAATATTATATTTAAACTAGTAGAGAGAGTTAAAAATATAATAAACTATTATTATTTGCTGTCATAAAATCATAACCTATACAGTAGATGTATTCATGCATTAAGTGCCAGAGAAAATCCATCTGTTTTAACAGGTGATTTTTATTTGATTTGTTGCCATTGAAATTCACTATTGTTCTTTTACTGACCTCAACCATAATTCAAAAGAATTCGTTCTGTAATCTATTACTGTATTAGCTGCAGTTTAGTGAGTATAATACAATTGTGATTGGCAAGCTGAGATTTGTTTAATCACCATCATGGTCAAATACATATTACTAAAATACTAGGCCCACTACAGTTACCTAACGTTACAAAGTACATTGTTGTGTTGTATAGAATTATGTTAAATATTTTTCATCATTTACAGGAATTTCAAGGTTTTAATATTATATGAAAAACTAATATATTTATAAGATTATTTGAACATACAGTATGAATATGTGTATGGGAGTATGTGTACTGTAATTATTGTCCTCGTTAATTTGGCTACTGTTGCTTAAGAAATTAACCCAATAAAAATAAATTTAAAATTGATTGAGAAATGAAAGAAAGATTAGTTTCATACTTTATTGAGGCCAATTTTTAAAATTTGCATATACATAAATTATTGAAGCAAACCATAATTGAAAATACAATGCAAAAGTTCAGTAGGCCCCCTGGGCCCCTTATTTTAAAATCCATTATTGTACAGTATTCTGTGTAGGATCAATTCACATAATGTTTTATGATCAGACAATAATACTAAAACATTAAATAATTTTATCTCTATTACAGGAATGTGTTCTTGCAAGAAGCAAGCTCCTCAGCTGACAGGCAATGTGATTGTATTAGGAGCTGGTGACACTGCCTTTGACTGTGCGACCTCAGCTCTGCGATGTGGTGCCAAAAGAGTGTTCATTGTGTTCCGCAAAGGGTTCACTACCATCAGAGCAGTTCCTGAAGAGGTAATTGCAAAGAGTAATAACCATGATTTCGGACCATTCATATTTGATGACCCTCAATTCTAACAAAATATCTCGTTTAAAGTGTGTCCTTCTTAGAAGCTTGATAGTTAATTTAACATTGTTTATGATAGAACATTTCTCGTGTCTCATTCAATACAATTGAACGCTTGAACCACTTCATAATTTTAGCCAAGTGTTTTCAAGGTTGATTTAAATATAAATATTGTCTATTGATTGACCAAGGTATATTTTGAGTAGGTGCTTATTTTCAATTTTAATTTTTCTTTCTCGACCTAATGTGCATATTTCGTTTTTTCCGTAGATGGAACTGGCTAAGGAAGAGAAATGTGAGTTTATGCCATTCTTGTCACCACGTAAGGTGTTGCACAAAGGAGATCGAATCTCAGGTTTAGAGTTGTGTCGTACAGAACAGAATGATGATGGATCCTGGTTTGAAGATGAAGAGCAGATTGTACGTCTCAAAGCAGATTATATTATATCCGCATTTGGATCAACTTTACTTAACACAGAGAGTAAGTTTTAATTATTATGAAATGTTAAGAAAACAGCAAACGAATGGTCGAAAAGTTTATCAACTTAGAGAAATGGTTTCAATTTGGTCATTCTTTTAAAATTCTGAATGATTATGTTCTACTTTTAATTAGATAGTTGAAATAATATATTGTAAAAAAATATTGTTTTTGCAGTTAAGAAAGCAATGCATCCTGTAAAACTTAACCAATGGGGTTTACCAGATGTTGACAAAGACACCATGACATGCTCCGAACCATGGATCTTCTGTGGAGGTGATTTAGCTGGTGTTGCACAAACTACTGTTGAATCTGTTAATGATGGCAAGACTGCTGCCTGGCATATGCACAAATACCTGCAGGTACACCTTTCTTATTAGATTTGAGCTGCCATAAGTTCTCCAATTACCAAATGCCAATAACCAACTATTTATTATTGTTTTGTTTTTATTATCAAAGTCTTTGCATGGTTTACCAGTGCCTGCAACTCCAGAGCTGCCAAAGTTCTTTACTGCCATTGATAATGTTGATCTCAGTGTTGAAATATGTGGCTTGAAATTTCCAAATCCATTTGGCTTGGCTAGTGCACCACCGACCACCACTATGGCTATGGTGAGACGTGGCTTTGAAGCTGGCTGGGGATTTGCTCTAACTAAGACTTTCAGTTTAGATAAGGTAGGTTTTTGATTTAAAAGTTAATAAAAGATAAAGAAATATATAAGTAATAAATAAATATATTCCAGTAAAATGAATACAGACAAAAAAAAAAAATTGTGCAAGAGCTATGTCTTTATTTGTGATTTATATTCATTCATTTCTAGGATATTGTAACTAACGTTTCACCACGTATTGTACGTGGAACAACTGCGGGACATAACTTTGGTCCTGGTCAAGGTGCATTCCTAAACATTGAATTGATTAGTGAGAAGACTGCAGCCTATTGGTGCCAAGGTGTTGCAGAGTTAAAACCAGACTACCCAGACCGAATCATCATTGCCAGTATCATGTGTGCCTATAGTAAAGATGACTGGACTAAACTTGCTAAAATGGCGGAGGTAACTATTTGCATTGAATTTAAAATGTTGTACAGTAAATCAGTACTTTTACTTTAGTCACATTTCAATATTCTGTACTGCACTCAATGTATGTGTATAATTTTTTCCTCAGAATTCTGGAGCAGATGCACTTGAACTAAATCTATCATGTCCTCATGGAATGGGTGAGCGAGGTATGGGATTGGCATGTGGTCAGGATCCAGAACTGGTTTTGAATATATGTCGGTGGGTTCGAGCTGCTATCAAGATTCCTTTCTTTGCCAAGCTCACACCAAATGTTACCAATATAGTGAACATAGCAACAGCAGCACATGAAGGTACTGTATTGAATCATGTGTTTAATTACATTAATGCTTAATGCTTGGTTTAGTGTTTCTCTTCACAAAAATGAATGATAATTTATTAGTAGCCAACATCAAAAGAAAAAAATTAACTTCTTGTTGTTCCTAAGCTAATTAAAATTCTTTATCAACTGAACCTGGCTTAAACATTGTTATTAAGCATGCTTTTACAGTAGTAGTACAATTAACAGTGTTCCCTAATTGTACTATTAGGTGGTGCTGATGGTGTGACTGCTACCAATACTGTGTCAGGTCTAATGGGCCTCAAAGCAGATGGAAAAGCGTGGCCAGCAATTGGTAAAGAAAGTAGAACAACTTATGGAGGAGTCTCTGGAAATGCCATTCGTCCCATCGCCCTAAGAGCTGTGTCCGCCATTGCTAGGGCTTTGCCTGGTTTTCCAATCCTTGCAACTGGGGGAATTGATTCTGCTGAAGCTGGACTGCAGTTCTTGCACTGTGGTGCTTCAGTACTTCAGGTACTATTTATCCTATTTTGTTTCTCAAATAGGAAGGTCACAGCATTACAGTTCACAGTTAGATCCTGCATCATCAATGATACTTTAATTTGTTGTTGGATTCTAATCTGTGGCTTTGAAATATTACTTTTTCTACTTAAACACTGGTTCATCAAAAGTCTTTCTAAAGCAAACACTTTGGTTTACAAACAATATACTATTATATTTACACCCTTGTCTCCTTTCATCTCATTCTGACAGGTTTGCAGCTCCATTCAGAACCAGGATTTCACTGTCATTGATGACTACATCACTGGGCTGAAGACAATGCTGTATCTGGAGAGCATAGATGAACTTCATGACTGGAATGGACAGAGTCCACCAACAATAAGACACCAAAAAGGAAAACAAATTACAAAAATTAGTGACATTATTGGCAAGGTATAATTTTTTTTCCCCAAAAAAATCTATGTTATTATCAATTTTCATACTCAGTGTAATGTATTATATCTTTTTAACAGAATGACATGTAAAAATATAAATCATCTTTTCTTTTTTAAGTATTTCTATTTACAGAGATATTTTTTTGTAGCAATGTCAGGGATTGAACTCAATACCTGGGGTCAGTAGGCAACCAACATACATATTTTGTAATAAAGTAATTTTATTTCAGCATCTGCCATCGTTTGGTCCATACATGGAAGAACGCAAGAAGTTGGTGACACAATATAAGAAGAAAGTGGGAATAGTTAATGAAAATTCACAAGAAACAACAACTGTAAACAATGACAAGAAAAAACCAGTACCTACAATACAGGTAAGTTGCAGAGAGTAGTAATATTTAGTGGCATGATTATCTCCCTTAACCTTTACAAGTAGTTGGCACTGTTAGCTATAAGGCAGTGAATAGATTTTTAAAAAGTGGTTTAGAAGAATGAGCACGGGAATTGCTTTATATTTGTTAAATACTTATCTTGTAGGAGATGATTGGTCGTGCCCTACCACAGATTGGGACCTACGGTGACCTAGACAACCAGCAACAGATGGTAGCACTAATTGATGAAGAAATGTGTATAAACTGTGGGAAATGTTACATGACCTGTAATGACAGCGGCTATCAATCAATCACATTTGACGCCAAAACTCATCTGCCCCATGTGACACAGGATTGTACAGGATGCACTCTATGTGTTAGTGTCTGTCCAATCATTGATTGCATCAAGATGGTGCCTCGTCCAACACCATATGTGCCTAACAGAGGCATTCCTCTTGCAGTGCAACCAGTGCCATGAGATATTATTATTCCTTAACTCATTATTCTACACACTTTCCCATCCTCAATTTTAATTACATTTCTCTGATTTTACTGTTATGTATTAGTATTTAATTTGTTAATGGCATATATCCAGAAATCACTAAGGGGGAATTTATCACTGCTGCAAAATGTGGTAATCCATTTATACATGACAAACATACGCACAAGAGGACAAAGTTGTATAAAAGTTTTTACATTTTTTTGGAGGAGCTGTAGTTTTGGTTTTTTAAACAAATGTTGGCATCAGATAGGATTGATTTGGATCGGTAGGGGTGTATCTTATTAGGCCTACTTATGGTAGAAGTGCACTTAAAGTTACTGTATGTTGCTACAGTAATACACACTTTCAGATTTTTTTGTTAAATTCATGCTAATTAATAATATAAATAAAATACATTTAATTATATAAGTTTGTATAGAATTCCTTGGAGAATTATCAGTATGCTTCTTGTCAGAATCTACTAATCTAAAATGAATAGATTTTTGGTGTTTCCATTTCAGTATTACCACCAGTGAGTATGTCTTCTGATGTTGGACTCAATATTAAAGTTATATATAGAATGCTATTATTTCATATTGAAAAGCATAGTCCATATTTAAATGTGTTGTTTTATCAAAATAATTATTTGGTAGTTAATTATTTAGTTTACTATTTTTCATTTAAACATATTTATCATAAAATACAAAACTTGTACAGGTATAACATTTTACATAATCAAGCTTTATAAGTATAAATTTAATGAAAAAGTTGATGAAAAGTGTGATTGGGAAAATGACAAAATGTTTCCTTTATTTTCTTCCTCAAATATTTTGAAATATATAATATACTCTTGCTGTACTATGCCGTATTGTGATAAATTGTTGATATATAACATGGCCATTTATGAAAATAATTACATTACTGAAATAAATTGTATTGATTTTAGAGACTTGTTTACAGTGTGATTAAGAGATAAGACTTAAGTGGGGGTAAGACTTAAGGAGTGGGGGGTAAGACTTAAGTGGGGTGGAAAGGAATACAATATCAAACATATTTGCAAAAGGAAATATTTAAACAGACTTATTTCTTTCAATACCTCTTTTCTGTGGTGGTCAAGTCCGCTTGCTAGCAAATCCAGGTTGATCTACCTTGGTAGACTCGTACCAGTGCAGTGCTGTACCAGGACCGTAGCAAGAAATTAACAAAGATGTTTTAAATATAATGAATATAACTTATACTTGTTGTTGGGATTGGGTGATGAATTGATTGGTGAAAATTGGCCCTGCTTATACTAAGCAGATATTTGATTGTTTGACAGTACTTTGTATCGCGTGCCATTCATTATTTGTATACCATTGAACGTTTTATATGAAAGCCAACTTATGGAGTTTGCCATCTATAATTTTGTAAAACAAATATTTAAAAGGAGAGATCACATGGATGGAAGTGCTGAATGTGCATGTTCCTTTCGACGTTATACAACATTATCGTCGTTAACAGTTCAACGACGATTGTTTGAAAACGATCAAGTTGATATTATAACGATAGTGAGTACCTTTTCCTGTAAATCGTTAACATTTCAACGTTTACGTAGAAGATTGCCGATTATTGTTAACGATAGCATCGAATAACGTCGACAGGAAAACATGGTTAAGCTTTATCAGCCGCTGCTTCGTGCCTGTACAGTAAATGATAAATCAATAGGGATTCTGAATAAACATTGCAATTCCAACAAATTTTATTTAAAGATTCAACTACAATAATCCAACAATATGAAGTGTCATAAAAAAAACATGCAACATAAAATATGATATTAATAGTATGGGTAACATAAAAAAAGCAACACTTTGGGTTTTGGTTAATTCTATATCTAAGTTACTAGCGGTGTTAAAGCTCTATATTATACTAATAATTTAAACCTTTTTACATTTGCGTAGGAAAAAGTTTAAAAATGAATGATACATTTAATAATGAAACAAATATATATTTTGATAGTTTAGTATAATTTACTACTTTTTTACACTACATGTGACTAACATAAATGCCCAACAAAATAAAATACCAAATTTTAACATTATGGCTTATGGACTATAATACACTTTAATGGGAATGTTTCCAATATATATTATCAAGCATACATGCAAAAGTGTTGTTGATACAATCTTAAATAGTCAAATTGAAAATTTAGATTAGTTAGATCATTCCATCCCATCAAGCTACTTTCTGTACCTCCTACATTTATTTTGTTATAGCTTACATTTTTTCTCAGTCATCACCAGTATACACATATCATCATACTTTTAATAGCATTCATTCAATATTTCACTCATTCTAAAAATTTAACTGCACTAAAATAAGAAACAGGAACACCACATACAGACAATACACCATATACTAATAATGCCAATTAAACATTTTTTTCCTAGATTTTTGAAATTAAATATACAATGTGTCTTTGGAGTTTAAACTTTAGTGGATCATGTTACTAATAATTCAGTTCATCTACTCACCAACTATTATAAGCATATGCTTATAGTGTGGAGAATATTTGCAGTTAATAAAACAAGACGATATATATAAGCACACATATACAATCATGCATGCAGCAACCAAACTTAAATCCAAGTGCAATACACCATTCTAAGTTAAGGCGGTAATGACATGAATGTTAAACCACACTTCTAGTGATGCAAATCTTAACAAATAACAAAAGGTGACCACGGCTGCTAATAAGCGTACCACCTAATATCCCAATAAGAGGACACCATTCAAAACTAGTTATCTCCTCTTCTAGCTTTGATTAATGCTCCCTTTTGGACGTTTCCTCTTAAATGTAATGTACATATTTATACAGTGAAACCATCATCAACTAAATCAAACTAAATTCAATATTCATATTTTTTCCCACAATGTAAACATTATGTGCTTTGTATTTTTTTTGTAATATCAAGGTCAAAATAAGTGATCAATAAGATCAATCCCAACTCTCATCTTCACCGGCTGCTGCTTCTGATGAAGCCGTGTTATTCCCATCTCCACCGCCATCATTTCCACCTCCTCCTCCTCCACCAAAGTTGTTTCTCTACATACAAAAATGATGGATATATCAATTTGTAAAGCAAGACAAATAATTGAATTGCTAGGTAGCTATTGCTGTCTTTTTTACATTACACACATCCTATAATATTGTTACATAACCAGAAAAATGATCGAAAACTTCATTCAGACAAAAATGTTTTATTACATAACAATAAAGTGTCTTACCCTTCTTGTGTCTCTGCCTCCAAATGAACCACCAGAGCTACCATGGTATGTACCTACAGCATTGTCACCTACTACCTCCAAGAAATCTGGTACTTCTTGTTGAGCCTGTATTCAAACGTAAACAAATTAAGTAACATTTAAAACAAACCATTTTGGAATCCTTTTGATTCAATATAATTATTATAAGACTGTTAATAGACAACTATATTTCCTATATATATATATATATATATATGCTTAACAGTACTATGTACTAGTTCTTTTCTAACCATTGTAATGGTTTTTTTTTAAAGATAAACAATAAAAACAAATAAAAACAATAGACAGGAAGCATTTTCATTAAAAACATTTTAATTAGCCATAACTTTTCTGAATTTTGAGTAGGAAACAGTGTAGCATTTGAACATGCTACATTGGAAAATGTTCCCGGAGAGTAGTAACAATTTGGCCATGTTGTTGGTTACAATGAAATATATTAGAAGCTGCAATTTGATATTAAACTTACATCTGCCAAAATCTTAATCAGAGCTCTGGCGATGCTACCATTCTTTGCTGGATCAAAGAAGCTTGTTGCTTTTCCAAGGTTTCCTACACGACCAGTTCGACCAATTCTGTGCACATACTCGCTATTATCTTCAGGAAGATCATAGTTGATGACATGCTTTACTTTTGGAATGTCAAGCCCACGAGCTGCAACTGAAGTTGCAACCATTACTGGAGCTCTTCCTGATTTGAAATCCCTAAGAGCTTCTTCTCTTTCTTTCTGCATTCGATCACTAAAAAGAAAATACATTTATTTTAAATCACATGCAGGACATTGGAATGATGAATTTGAAGAACCGAATAATGTTTTTATACTGTGATTTTACAGAGCAACATTTTACAGAAGTCGAGTTGTATTTTTGTTTTATTAAGATGCCAGACTACCGATCCTAGAATCCTGGGTTCAAATCCTATCTGATGTCATGATTTATTTTTGACAAAAACTCTACTCCTAAATTTGTTTCTGTAGAGCATCTTGTGTACGTTTCTTTGAGAAGGATAACGAATGAAATTACTAACAATTTACTGAAATACATAAAGCTACAAACTTGATATACAAATATATTCTTACCCATGAATGCTAGTAGTTGGAAAACCAGTCTGACTTAGAAGAGAAGCAAGGAAATCAGCCGACCGTTTGGTTTCTACAAAAACTAATGTTCTGTCATCCTCTGCAAACAATACAATAAACATATAAGTTAGTGGACCATTTGTAATATATTTAATATTAAACAAATAAAGAATGTTTGAGTTGAATGAGAGGACATATGATGAGTTGAAATATTGACTGTTCAATTTGATGACGCCCAAAAACCACAGCTTTATGTTGTAAACATTATAAAAAATGTTTTCAAAATCTGAACGTGCAATAGAGTCATATAGATTCCTAGCTCTTGAAAATTATTCTTATGCAAAATAAGCTAAATTTTACAAAACCTACCAGGACCAGCTCTAAGTATTTCAATTAGTTTGTCTTTCTTTTGAAATTGATCCACTTCAATGACTTTTTGTTCAACGTCCGGGGTTGCACCTCCTATGCGACCAATTGTCAAGAAAAGGTAATTGTTTAGGTAGTCGGCAGCACGCTTCTGTACTTCTTCTGGAAACGTTGCACTGAACATCAATGTTTGTCGTTCTTCTTTCTTTGGCATATTTGGATTGTTGACTAATCGTTCCATCGCAGGTCCAAATCCCATGTCCAGCATCCGATCTGCTTCATCAAGTACTAAATAGTTACACTTCTCAACACTTACCTATTTGGTGAAACATACAAGGTTAACACTGGTAAAAATTAAATACCTCATTTGTTAAAAACATAGTAGTTTTAACATGTGTAAATACAGCATTTGTTTGACAAAAAGGAACTTAAACATGATTATCAATAGCATCTAGTGGCTCGCATTCAGACAGAAGTGAAATAATTAAACAGTGAAACCAAACTTATTTCATTAATTATTGACTATGTATTTTCGAGATTCTACAGCTGTAAATGAGTACCTGGTTGAAAATATTAGGGAGGATAAGGTGGCGTGGAAAGGAACTGGCAACCCTACCATATAAATATATATATATTAGTAAAATGAGCTAACAGCTAATTACCCTACGTTCAGAAATGAATATATGAGCGAGTGAGTGGCCGAGCGGTTAAGACAGTGGAACCGTAATTACGTAGCCATAACATCGGCAAGGGTTCGAGGCTCACTCGCTCCATGGTTCTGGTGGTAGAACGAGTCTTCTCGGATAAGGACTATAAACCGTAGGTCCAGTGTACACATAGCTCATGCGCACTTTAAAGAACCTAGTACATCTTTCGAGACGAGTAGGGGGTTACCCCGGTGTACTAGTCCACACAAACACAGCCACTGTCACACACAGCCACTGTGCAAATTGGGACTGGACCGTTTTAGAGGTGTTTACCACCTGTTGGTCCAGATCCTTCACTAACTGAGTTAGTGAGAAGTCGAATAAAAAAAAAATAAAAAAAATATGGTAATAATAACTTTACAGCTTTTAAATAATTTAAAAATTATTAATAAACATATCATCATACTTGACAATGCATTAAAGTTAACTAAATAATAACAAAAATCTTCCAATGAGAAAGTAGGATATTCATGACTTACTTTCTGTCTGTCGATGAAATCCTGAAGACGACCTGGTGTAGCAACTAACAAATGGCAACCCTTGGCCAGTTCACTTGTTTGATATTGTACACTAGTGCCACCGTAGATAACAACAGGCCGTAAAATTGTATGATGTGCAAACTTTCTCGCTTCGTTAAAGATTTGTATGGCAAGTTCACGTGTGGGCGATACAATGATGCATTGTGGGGTTTGCGAAACGCTTAGAGAACCAGACTGTACACCGTCACGCAATATTCCAGAGATAATCGGTAGCAAGAATGCAGCCTAAAATAAATTTGAAAAAAGGAAAAAAATCACCAGTAAACAAATTTACAGTATGGTTTCAGTACAGGTTCTGTTTACCAGATGCACTATTTTACATTATAGGAGACTACATTAATAAGTGTAATTGGCTATTTTATATTACGTTAACCTAAATGGATAAGAATTATTTATGATGAAAACCAAAATGTAAAACATTAATGGTAAAAACTATTACTGTTATGTTCTCTATTGACTTTAAAAAGGTCCTGATAATATATTAATTGAAATAACAATTTGTTCATAAATGAAACTAACCGTTTTGCCTGATCCTGTTTGAGCACATGCCATTAGATCACGTCCGGCAGATATGATTGGTATACCATGTTTTTGTACAGGAGTAGGTTTTTCATATTTTGCCTTGCGTACATTCTCACGCACTGTTTCGTTCAGGGTGCACTCGTCAAATGAGTGACAACAGCTAATTTTATCATTACCTGTTTATAAATATAATGTTTAATAAATTATGTCACTACTCTTAGGGCCTTTGCATTTATCTGCTTCTTATTCTAGGTAAAATGCACTCGTCTATTAAGTAGAGAGAGATCGGATTTTGTAATTCTGAAGATCTTTTCTATTAAAACACAAACATGTGAATCGGCTTCAAACCGGAAAAACCCATTATGATTGGAAAGTTATTGTAAGATTAATTCATAAGCTGGAAGAGATTTTGCATTTTCAATAATGCAATACATTGCACGTTTTTAAAACAATAAATAAATATGTAAAATTACATTACACGGTACTTACCCGATTTCTCAACAGGTATATCATCATACTTGTCAAAATTAATACCCTTCTGCATAGTCTCAAATATTGCTTGTTCCTCTTCAGGCGGTGCTGGGGGAACGTACGTCTGTGCAGCTGGTTTATCTAATTAAAAAATACAGTCATGTTACATAAACAGTACAATTTAATTTTTTTTAATAGTTTACATTATTATCAATTATTTGATTTCTTTAAATTATGTGATTGAACCTACCATCACCCCCAGCTGAGGGATTGGTACACTCCCTGGCAAAGTGGCCCTCTTCTCCACATTTCCTACATGCTGTATCACCTGTTATTAAATAAAAACAAAATAATGATATTAATTAAAGAAAGTAAAAATTACTGGGTTTTATTGCAGTGGACAATAGATTAAATATACCATGTAGCAAATACATGTTAAATGTATACCGTTAGTAAAGTTGGTATATGCACTTTGACACTGGCTGAAGAGTATTGTAATCATTAAGTAAACAGACATACATCCTGGTAAATATTCAAAGCTCTAGATTTTAGATTGTAACAAAGAAAATGAAAATTATAAAATATTGCCAGCCAAAATCGTAAATAATTAAAAATAATCACTGTTGCAGGAAGCAATAATTTTTTTGTAACTTGTGAGGATGATACTTAATTATTCACTACAACTGTTACAATGAATAATAATAATATTTTCCATACAACAATAAAATGCCAGTTAAATATTCATAGAAAGTTTCAATTTCCAATTTTTACTGTATAATAGTAGCAATGGTTTTGTCGCGCATTGTATATTTAGTAAGCAGAAGTGACGAAATGTAGCACTCTCAGCAAATTCTGCCTTAAAACACCAGGTGAAAACAATATTAGGAATGGGAAGGAGTAAACAATAATAATGTGTTAACTATCTATTCAATCATACTTAGCAGTTTTTGGAATAGTACATCCCAGTAGGGCCACTTACTTTTGTTGCCATTGTCTCCACCACCACCAGATGAACTCCCAAAACCACCACCAAACCCACCTAATGAAAAAAGTCACAACACATTAATTTGAAGCAGATGAATGCGACAGATCAATTTATAGTCAATACTAGCCACTTACTAACATTACATATTTATTAGAAAACTAACTACCTGATCGACCACCACCACCACCACCCCCAGTAGGGCACTCGCGGGCGAAATGGCCCTCTTCGCCACACTTATGACAAGCACGGCTTCCTCCGCCCCCTCCACCACCAGTAGGACACTCGCGGGCGAAATGGCCCTCTTCGCCACACTTATGACAAGCACGGCTTCCTCCCCCTCCTCCACCACCAGTAGGGCACTCGCGGGCAAAATGGCCCTCTTCGCCACACTTATGACAAGCACGGCTTCCTCCACCTCCTCCACTACTTCCCCCATTTGGGCATTCGCGAGACATATGACCTTCTTGCCCACATTTGAAACATGATCTGCCACCACCGCTGCTTCCTCCTAATGAAAAATTTAATGGATGGTCAATAACTATCTTGATTCTTCCTAGCCTTATATTCGGTGATCTGACGAGAACCGGTGTTTGTTATGGTCAAATAAATAACCAATACGTAAATCTTTTTTATATTAAATATATACTTTATATTATTTTAAAAAAAATTATATATATTGAGTTGAAGAAAATGTTACCTTTATTTGAGCCAAAACCACCACTGCCGCCCGAACCGAAACCACCTCCACTACTCGAACCAAAGCTACCTCCGTCACCATTGGTTGAACCAAAACCTTTGCTACCACCTTTGGATCCAAATCCACCACTGCCTCCTGAACCAAATCCACTGCCGCCTCCAGAACCGAATCCACCACCACTTGATGCATCTTCATTCCATCCATCATCATCGCCAAATCCACCTCCACGGCCTTTAGCTCGATTTCCATTTTGAGGAGACGAATCAAATCCAAAGCCATTCTAGATAATAATCATCAATGTTATGTATTTTACAATGAAATAAAGAAAATTAATATATTAACTTATTCTTAATTTAAAAACATGGCAATTCTCCTTATTAACCCCACCCCTATTATACCTGGTCATAATTCCAAATATAAAAGCATGAGACGCGTCATGAGATAGCATTATAATTGCAATGAATTACACTTACTGTAGCAGGAGCCTTAGCTGAAAAGGCTTTTACAATAGATCCTCGGCCTAGGCAAAGAAAAGACATGGTCATGTATACATTTTAATGCTAAATGATCTAAGAAAGTCTACATTATTCATTATTACATTGTATTATTAATAAGGTCTAGTAATTTGAAAATTGTAGAAGGAAAAATGACTTGCTATAAGTAATTAATATTTATTCACATTATTATTAATCAAATCATTCAATTATTCATTGAGATGGTATGTATTTAAAATAAATTAATAAAACTTTTTTTAAATTAGATCAAAGAATATATATCACAAGAATGAGTAATCCGCGATTTTCCCTGTAACAGTAATATTGTCCATGTGGTAGGGCACCGCCATAAGTGTGGATGTATCTGGGATGTATACAACTTTTTGTGACGGTTTCAATAATCAAAGGCTAGACCACCGGTAGTATTTTCATGATAAAAAATGTTATCAACTACATGCCAACATCATTTTAAATACTATTTGGATATTTAATTGTTCGTTTTATGCAATTTATTTAGTAAAAACTGCCGTATAAACAGTTTGCTTTATCAACCAGGCGCTACGATAGCGTGACCGGGCGTGTTGGTGTTTACGCGTTTTCACGAAGGATTGTTTAATAATATTCCTATATTTAACTTGTTTCTGGTAAAACAAATAAATGTTAATAACATTTAACATTTTGTCCTATTAATAACATGTATTTTATACTAATTTATATCATAAAAACAATACTTAATTTACCGGGCGTAGAGTAGTACACGGCAATGGTAAAGAATAGGCCGTGCTGAGTAACGATTCATTGATTTTTGGTGTTGCTGTGTTAGGCCTTTTTTGTGAACTAACTTAGCATGTTAGTAAATAATTGTCTGTAAAAGTGAATGTACACTAGTTTGTTAATAAATATGTATTATAAAATAGTTTACAATTGCAAAAACTATCATAATTCTATTTAATGTGACATGTATAATATCTATTAAATCAAGTCTTATTTAGTATGTATACATCCGCCCTTATGAGGGCGGGCATCACTCACTCACTGGAGCTCTCTGTTACAAATTTCTCATGCAAAAATCGCGGAATACTCATTCTTGTGATATATATTCTTTGATTAGATAGAAAAGTGAAATTCTAAGCTCCCCAGCTTGTACTTGTAACATGTAAACACCATATAGGCTTAATTTTTACGTATTTGTATACAAAAAATGTTGTCAATATGCAATAGTTGGTAGCATGATGGACAGGTGAGAAAAGGAAAGATCTTAAGGTCACAGATTTGTGGGTGAAACTGGTGGTATTATGCTAGTAAGAGTGTCAAGCTCATGTCAAGCTTGAATCACCTTAACTACATTTGGTTTTTGTAACAGATTTAAAAATCATGCTATTTGCTAATTTAGTATGTGGTATTTATTTAACAAATTATCTGAAATTCATGATTATAGTTTGCCCAATAAGATAAATCAACAATCAGGGCACATTCCTAAGCTAGAAGTACGGAAAGGTCAATATCATTAATATCAGTTATTTGAGAAGTAACAATGACTAATAAAAATGTTGTAATCTCTAATACACACCTCTTCCTCTCCCAAAGGATACTGGGGCTCCATTCATTGTTGATCCAGGCTATAACACAATAAAACATTCAGTGAGTGAACAGTTCATTGTTTAACTTTAAACTCAATCATTGTTTATTTCTTTTCATTGTTCTAAATTATCAACTGCAATTAACGCCTCTTATTCTTTATCTGTGGCATCCAAACTATGAAACTGTTCCCATGCATGAATAAACAAACAAACAAATCATTTTAGTTACATGGTTAATAATTACCAATTAAGATAATCACAGACATTTTGGTAAGATAATCTGTAACTATTTTTTTACATTTAATTGGCGGATGGCCATTTGTTAACATATTTATTCAATTAAATGAAATATTAATATCATCTCTACTCCCTAATATTTCTTTATGTATTGCTATGAATGTTTAAAACATACAGATTTATGAATCATGGAAAGAAGCATATTAATGACCTTAGGTAAAATACATAAATATGAATGTTTTTCCATTCAATTTTCTTTGATAACTTTCTTTTATAAATTTTATAGTGTGAATCACCAAAATTATATTAATAAATCAACTTACGGTGTCCCAATCATCCGCCATTTTATTTCAGTATATAAGATTGATTGTTATTATTGCTTATTAACACTGAGTACTGTTTCTGTAAAGTAAATACATAGGATATAGGTATAGTAGTACAAGCAGTATAGCAATTGGTTAAAAAAAAAATATGAATGCTATGGTCTAGTGGATACTACATTCGGGAAATTCCCAATAAAAATGTGAAATATGACCTTTGACATTTATCTAAACGCATACAATGTTCTGTCTGTAGAAATTACATTACATAAATACTAAATATTTAGTTTCAGTAATGATTAAACACCGATTAAAGTAGTTGATCCCTCCCTAAATACCAAGAACACCTTTTCAATAGTTTTAAAATTTTGGCTTTGGTTAGATACAGCACTTCTCTAGGCGGTGTGTGACCGAAACAGCCGCCGACTGAAACGGCCGCCAACATTTTCTATGGGACGCCAATACCGCCACAGCTACAACAAGCCAATGCAGTATTATAAACGTACAGTAAAGCCTATGAAACCATGATGGAGGAACAAATAAATGAAACCAACCAATATATGTTTAAAAATAAAATCAAAGAATAAACATATTTTTTAGTTAAAGACCCCTTCCCTGCAATTTTCGACATTTTTTGGAAAATAATATATATATATCACTTTAAAAACATTAAACCATGTCATTCCTTGTCTTAAATGTACGTTTTATGGTAAATTATGATAAAAAGTGAGAAACAATGCACTACCTAGTAGCTCGCGGCGATCGACCTCTCGTGGACCAGGGCTCGATTTATCTTTTTCATGTTGCTAGCCCACTGGGCTAGTTCACTGTAGATTTCACTAGCCCATACATTATTTTACTAGCCCACTCATATCGCACCGTGATAGCAGGGCCACCATATAAATGAATACAGGCATTTTGTACAATCTTAACAATCGGGAATTGCTACACATTTACATACATACTGTAATATTTCTTGAAAAATTACACAAAATTGTGGTCAAGTTCAATATTGAATATCGAAACGTGGCAGGCTGAAGGCGCTTGACCTTTGACAAGATCGCCTAATTTTTTAGTTTTAACTTTACAATACTTAGTGTTGTATATTCTGGTACAGCCGCTCCATGATCTCTTTGCTTTTCTTCCTTATATCTTTACTCTTTTTTAAAGTTTTACTAACGATTTTTATTTTATTTTATTATATTTATGTTTTTGCTTTATGTACACGACAACTAACGATCAAATAACAGTTTTTCACATCGCAACTTATACAACGTAATTTTGAAAACTTATACAACGTAATTTTGAAAACTACAACCATTTTTCTATATACATACAACGTACATTTCTAGTCTAACAAAAAAAATTTCTAAACTTTCTATTATTTAAAAGTCGAAGATAGCCAGGTCTCGGGTCCATTCTATTGTCGCCACAGATTGATATCTTCATCAGTACTTCTATGAATGGATGATTAGGTGGGAACACGAACGCTAGTTCATACCCAGTACCGTTTGATCGTACGATTAATCGGGAAACTACCATACGAAATTGTATTTCTTTATTGTTCACATAAAAATTAACTTTGCGTCGCATAGTCTATTTCATGCTCACCACATTTACAGAATTGATTTATTGAGGTCTTTTTGTTGTTGGGCTTCAACCTAGCTGAGAAAACTTTTTAGATTCTGTCTACCTTAGGCCTAGCCTAACCCTAACCAACTCCCTGTCCTAACTAACCTGGCCCATATTAGATAACTGTAGTAAGGTAGCTAGGATAGACCTACCTAGATCGCATTGGAGCACCTGGCCTACTGCTACCAAAATGGTACTACCTAGCTGCTGAGCAGCCATCATGATGCCAAATTAACAATACAAACTCTTGTGTCTTGAGACTGCCTACTGAACCTATTGTCTTATTGAAGCTTACAGAGGCCTTTTATCACTAAATGATTTATTTTTGGTTTTATTTTAAACAAATTAAAAAATACCAAGCTTTTTGGCTTTTGATTCTATCTAGGCCTACGCATTATAAAATATGGCCTCCATGGCCTACCTACAGCTGGTATAGAGCCAGCCACCCGGCCCTACAAAATATCCCTAGCTCTGATCTGTGACAACCAGGCCTGACAAGACCAGACAAGTTATTTTTAACATTGACAAAATTCTACTACATTTGGCCAATCACAATAACCTGAGTAACAAAAACATAATGGCCAATCATAATTCGGGAAATTTGCTTGATTATGAGAGGCTCCGCCTACTTCATCTCTTGTTATGGCCACAGCAGCGCGCGAGTGGTTTTTTTTGCTGATGTTGCCAAGGCATGTCTTTTATGCTGGAATTATTTTTATGAGGTCATTTCGTCCCAATTTCGAGTTCCCACAACTTACTAGCCATCCGGGCTTAAAGGAAAATACTTTAGGTAGCCCGGAGCTGTTTTTACTAGCCATTGTACGCCGGGCTAGCACTAAATCGAGCCCTGTGGACGGTCTTAGGCCTAGCCTAGCTAGGCTTAGTTTTGTAGGCCTAGCTGGTAAACATCAGTAACGTACGAACATCGTACGCTAGCTATATACCTACCTAGCCTGACGTTGTATAGTTGCTGCATTAATTGTCTTTCTATTTTTGCCAGACTCCGTTGATACAAATTGGGGAAAACCCGGTATTTTCGCTGAAAAATTAGGAGTCTTCCATTTGTTTTGGCCTCACGATCGATCGAAAAGTGGGCGAATTACAGGTGAAAAACAAAAATATCAATCCACGCGCAATGCATTTTGGGATTTATAGCGGGCCGCTATAATTATTAGAATCGACTTATTTTTCACATTTTTAACCGTTTAAAGACGAAAAAAGTTATCGCAATAGAACCATATAGTATTATTTTTACATTAAATATAGTTTGTGATCTTAAATTAGATCTAAAAAACGTAGGGAAGGGGGCTTTAAGTTTTTATTAAAATAATGTTTATTATAATAATGTTTATTATAATAATTCACCATTCTAAATTTATTTAACGTATTCAAACAAATACTGTATTTTGTCCAATTTTAATTCTTTTCCTTACACTTTTACTGTATACATTTAAAAAATATATAAAAAACCCAACTATGTTTACACAATAGGCCTATTCATTATTATACGATAGACATAATAATACATAAATAATTAAAAACATGTATCTGTTAATATTTATTAAGTCACATACGTCTAAAGTTATTTCAATCTGAAAAAAAGTAAAACAATTGTATTAAACCACACGTCGTTTTGATTACATGTTGTATAACAAACGGCACGCGCAGCGTTTCATACATTCAAACGGCCGTTTCGACTGTAAACCCTCTAGGCTTAAGTTAGTTAACAATTGGAGTTGAAAGGAGACTAGGCCTAGCGCTGTTAATTACTAGGCCCTAGGCCTAGTTTAGGGCTAGCTAGGCTATATATTATAGCGAGGCTTGGAATGTATTGTAGGCCTAACTAGCTAGCCTGGACTTATAGCTAGCTAGGCCAGGCCTAGCTGGCTAGATACAAAACATGGGCCATGGCAACAAATTATTGCTTTGAAACTTTTTTATATAAATAGCAGAGAGAGTCAATTGTTGATTGTTGAGAATAGAACGTCCAAACAAATACAAAATAGATTATTATTTTAAATAAAAGTCATATCAAAATGAGCTTAAGTAAGGCAAGGAGAGGGGGGTTATTACGAGAACATGTAAGTTAGCCTCTAGGTTTGTAGGCTACATAACATGATGCTTGGAACAGAACACACGTGGGGGTCCGGCGCGGTTCGTCGAACACATGCATGATATTGATAAAGAAACAAAAACCACGAGGCATCACACCACCTGTAGGGTCCTTCTTGAATTGTAGGGTCCATCCCCATGTGGAGGACAATGAATGAGATGGCTCACATCAATTGAAACACAGGAAAATAAGCAATAAATTGAAATTGTTCATATTGAACAAAAGCATAATAATGAATAGATTACGTATAAAATAAACAAAAAATATGGTTAAAGACTTACAACATCACTCAGCAAGGAAGAAACGACGACGACACAACAACACACACGGACGGCGGCGATGATGGTGTCAAAAACTAGCCTACGTACCTAGAGACTATCTGTACTGCGCATGGGCATGGGTGTAGCACGTGGTTATGAGTGAATAGTCGATCGCGGTGGTGTAATCAAAAATAAATAAATCATTATTTAAATTTAGTGGCTTGCTGTACGTTTATTATTATTAATCGAATGTAAATATGTAATTAAAATAATCTGTTGTTTATACATGCACCCTACTAATTGTGTTGTAATTTTCACTTTTCACATTTTTATCCAATTATTAAAATAGATCAATAGCTGATTTTGTTATCCAATCCAGTCACATGATTAGAGTCCTAATGTAATGTTATGACCTAATTAACTACGATCATGTATTAATTGTTTTTTTTTTTTCATTTTTATTTGATTTTTTACTTTAATTTGTGCATTTCAAATTGATATTGTTTACATTATTTGATTGATTGATTTATTTTTATTCATATGTCTACAGACTATTTTTTACTTGTGTTTTGCTAAGGTAGGCCTAACTTTATTTCACTCATTACACTGCTGTCTGTATGATTGTGGTAAGATCTGACCCTACCAGTTAATTGTGCCATAATTACATGTTATATAAACTTCGTCATCATTATTATCATCCATGTTAAATCATGTAGTCTAGTCACAGTGTAAGACCGTATCATCTGATTTGGTGATAACACATAGATTAGGGCATTGTACATCCGAGTCATGATTTAATAAATAAAAGAAATATTATTAAAGTCGCATACTCATTAAATTACTCACATGTGTTATGTGTGTAATGACGAATTGAGTCATAGATACGTATGTAAAAAAAATAAAACAAAAATACTATGTCGAAATTTCAATATATACGTATGTCGAAATTTCAACATTTTTCATTTATTTTTTATTTATTTATTTTTTTGTTTTGCTATGTCGAAATTTCGTGTGGCGAGATTAGGCTTTCGTCGTACATACGTAGTTATAAACAAAGAGAGAAGTTAAGTACAATTAGGTCCTACTGCTTTTCGGGGTTTTCCTTAAATTAAACTATAAAACTGTAATAATAATATCCAGTCAACGTTGTTCTTATTGTTCAACTGAGTTTTTTATAAATGTGCTTATCAGAACAATTTACCCAAAAATATCCAACACACTCAGACTGCAGAGTAGTCTCCCATGGAGTAGGCATAGGCCTAGGCTACTAGACCCAAAGATTGCACTGAAAATACCAATGGTATCTGACCAGTTTGCCGACTCCCAGTTTACCGACTCCAGTTTTCCGACTCCAGTTTGCTGAATCTCAATTTGCCGACTTGCTATGTAAATAGTCGCACACGAAAAAACCCACATTGCCAAAAAAAAATAAAACTATGGAAAATCGTACTTTAATTAATGGTTTATATTGCTTAAGATAACAAATTGTTCAATTTGTAAGTTTAATTATTTATAGGTTTATTTAGTATACCTGTATATCAACATTGGTTCATAAAATTGTTGTTTTTTTCGACAGATACCTTATGACACTCACGTCAATCATGGAGGTATGCCTCCATGCGTCAATCATAATGTTACCGTATATGTTCAGTAATCAAATATCATGTCACGCTTGATTAGGTCCTGAACCCGGAAGTAGGTTAAGGTCGGTAAATAATAATAGTAAAATAACGATAGGACTGATAGTACAGACAGGCAGTGTTATAAAGTAAAGTTAGTTTCACACTGAATAAGTGTAATCAATTATTTAAAAAGCTGTTTGTTTATATTGATTAAATGGATAACACAATCCATACAAAAAAACCGATGATACCAGCAGCTATTCAACGTTCAAAACAGTACTAATTGGAAGCCAATAGTTGTACCAGCTCTAGATTAAAGTATAGTTGGTAAGTATTATCATTCCTCCATGGTATTATGTTACATACTTAAGCGGTCTATGAGAACACAGAGATATTATAGTGAACATCTCTATGATGAGAATCATGTTTTTTATTTTACGTTCATGGATCATGATCGGTATTCTACATTTAATGGGTGACTATGAGAGCATTTTTCTGAATGTTGTTGAATGAGAACTTTACTTATGAGATTGAGAGTATTCAAAATATTTGTTTTTAAACATGACAGTTAGGCCTAGATCCCCCCGCATGAAATCGCCGTCAGATTTAGAGAAAACAATGAAACAGATTTACAAGAAACCAACAATATGAAAGTACTTTATGAGATTTGAAACACAGTAGGCGTTTTTGCATTATACTAGTTTAGGGATAATTCACGGGAAAACCATATTTCCTTGTTGTAATTAGCTAAATGTTAAGTACCGGGTGTTAATTTCTTTCCTAAAAAAAAAAAAAGAAGAAGAAGAAGAATCTAGCCTGTAAAAAATATAATAAAAATGTGATGCCTATACTTTCTCTTATCTATACACCTCATATCTAAGTACGTATAGCCCTAATTTAAATACAAGAGTGTCTGTATCGACCTTTGAAAGGATATTTATCTAAATTTGCGTCTGATAACAAGCATGTTATAGGCTAATGTTAAAAATACCCCAAAGTTTTAGGTACTAAACTAAAGTCTCATTCCCGATTGATTGCCTGAAAATAGACAATTGTCCATCCATTTAACATCTTTTTCCTCTGCAATCTAACTTTATCGGTCATACAAAATATAAAGCTGATCACATCCATGCATTCATTCATAATCCATGATCGTTTTATTCATCATTATCCGATATACCATCATTTTTTTTCCTTTGTCTCCATTATTCATCATCTCATCTTTTCGTTTTCGTCACCATCCATTCTACAGTCTTTCGTTCATTTCCTTCAAAAACCCGTCATTATTCAGTGCCATCAGTTCCTTTTCCATATCATTTTCATCGTAAAACACTCCAAATCCATGATTCAAGCATCCTTTTACCATTTCACATCCGTCTCCATGTCTTTCATTTTCAATCTTGTCTATCGACTGCAGTAATAAAATGTAGACAGAGTGGGAAGAAATAAATGGATCCATACACCTTTCCTCCCCCACCCGTCGTCTGCATTATTACCGCAGTCGTTTTTATTTTCATCATTATCATTCAGCCATTCGACTTGCAACTTCATTTTTTCTAAGGACAAAATTACAACTCCACTCTCAAAGACTTGTAACAAGACTTTGTTTATGTAGCATCTTGTGTATATGTTTGTCTTGTAAACCTGTCGGGGTCCCTATGCCTATGGATTACCCTCATTAGAATTGGTAAAAATCCTTTTAAATCCTACTCGATCTTCTTGCAACTTTATTTACACCGTACCCACAACCTTATCAATCCGACTCGATCTTGCAACTTTATTTACACGTTGCTTGTGTATTCTTCATTTTAGATATTCAATATTTGAATAAAAAAAATTGTACGTGATTGGAATGACAAATGTGTTTGACAGGCGTGCTTCGGCTACTTCGAATGCTCGGTCTTCTCCGAAATTAGTGAGTAGTCATGAGAATGGCCGAATGCGTCGATCGCAGTCGGTTGGTTACAGAAACTTTGCGCAAAACAGATTCTCAAAACTTGTAAGGTAAACTATGATTTATTTGTTTTTGTATACTTTTAGATATTTTTCATCATCATCATCATCATTACCAAATAAATTAACTAATTTTATACATTTGGTCCAATTTTGCCTCCATTTTAATATCATTCCGATTAATGTTGCTCTTTCTTTCTATCGATATTTTATTTATTATAGAAAATTGTCTGTGATCACTTTCTCACCGGCCGTACTATCACACAGAGGGAGTTTTCTCAATCTACCGTTTTACGACACCCATGCATTATCACCCAATATATTTGCAACGTATTCTGGTCCGGAGGGGGGTCTCACGAATGCCCCTTGTGATCCTACTAATGAATCAGGTAAGATATTTTCATTTTTGACCAATCAAATAAAGATCTTGACGGGTGGGACAAGACAAAATAACGGAGGAAAGAAATATTCCGATTCCTATTATGTTCTCGTGAGAAATATAACACGAGAATATTAGGAAGTAGACACTTGTGTCGTGGTGGATCATTGAAAGAAAATGTTATTTTAGTTTTTTTGTTTTTTTGCGCGGGCGGGGGAATAATGCTTAGGCCTATAATATAAACGAACTATTTTTTCTTTCGTTGAGGATGTGGAATAAAAGGGGAATTTTTTAATTTTTTAAATTTATAATTTATACCGCCTATCCATTATAATTATTAATTGTGTCCTGTTTTTGGACATCGAAATTATTATGTTTTTATCGTTTCGTTTCATATTGATTGTTTTACCTGTTGTTGTTTGAATAATATTCGTATTTGTATTGGTTATTAAACTCTATCAATTACGGATGTAGCTTAAAAGTTAACAAAAAAACAGTACTTAGTAAAAATTGGGAGAGTAACGTTAATATAGTAAAGTTAAAAAATATAAGAATAATATTTAAGAATATCAAAAAATATTGTTTAAAAAAATACTGTGGAGATGCCGGGGATTGAACCCGGGGCCTCGCGCATGCGAAGCGCGCGCTCTACCACTGAGCTACATCCCCAGTCGGAAGGAAAGACTTGTATAATTTGTCTATAAAGAAATATGAGGGCGCAATTTTTGTTTCGTGTCATTTTTTTAAATTCAGTCAAAGCGTGTGTCACGTCCGTGATCCATCGTGTAATATTTTTGTTACTTTTTGCTTGTAAATTGTCTGATTTTGAAATTAACGGTTAATAGTCAATATTTGATTAATCGAAAACTTATTACTCTTTTTTGATATATAAGGGTTGTTGGAAATCTTGTCCACGTTCTAGACTAGGCCTAGCCTAGTCCTAGGCAATTTTCCTGCAAAGAGAATTTCCGATGGCGGAAGAGAAAGAAGCCTGTCTGTTGGACCTTCCATTGAAAAAAGAAGGAAGTGATCATTTTAGTTAGCGCCCTCTATAGTTATAGAACATTAAATTCTCTCTTGATGATGAATGGATGATGATATCCCCCCCCCCCCCCCCCCACACACACACACGGGCCCAAACTCACTAGCATCTAAACATACTACAGTATAATATTTTCTTCTTTTTTTTTTCATAATAAATTTAAGGTACAATACAATAATTAATTAAATATATATAAGGAGAAAGTGAAATTAATTGCTTTATTTTAATTAATTTAACTAGAAATGTATCCATCTCATCTGGATGTAGGTAGGAACTTAAACTTTAGTTAATGACACTGTCACGTTATGTATGTAACCGTTACTATTACACAATGTGCAAAACACAAACGACTCGGACACGGGTACAAAAAAGAAGTATAAGAAATGGTTTATTGATGTTGCTCACCTTAAGGCTCTGACTGCGAATGGTCTTCCTGACCATTTGCATTAATTTTAATCATGGGAACAAAGAAAATACACTTAATTACTAAAACAGGAATTAAAGCTACTATAACTGAGTAATGGCCAAAACAGATACCAATGAACAAAATATTATAATGAATGGTACAAATCCTATAAACAAATAGTGGACCACGGTATTTCCAGATTACCCTATTCGGAGGACATCCATATTTAAGGGAACACCTGCAGCTTTGTCACGGTTCTGGTCCGGCCAAGCAAAGCGAACATCAATGTTTCGTTTTCACATGGCTACGTGGATATCGATTGGTGCATGAGTGTGGAGCGTAATGAAAACGAAACATTCACGTTGATTTCCAGATCCGTGCAGGAACAGGTGTGAAAGATCTTTTAAGGGGTGCACTGCAAAACAAGGGGAATTTTTTTTTTTCATTACCATTTATGGCCAACCCCTGCTAAGGGAGACAAGAACACTTGTGTTGTGATTCAACCCCTATTAAGGGGACAATATTTTGGGTAATACTTTGATAATAATTAACATTGTTTATTCTTACAGCACTAAATACCAGAAAAACAGATTGGGATATTCATCATCGTCGAGCATATGGAACTGCAGTGTCACTATATGAACGTAATCCAAAAGAACGTTGCAGAACAGGCAAGTATTAATTCTATAGAATTATAATTCTATAATATATAAGTATAATCATAGCCTGTGGATTGATCAAATTCCATCCAAAAACCCCCTTTTTTTTACTCCATTCCATCTTCAAATAATACAATTTTTACCATGTTTTGTTTTGTGATTTAAATATATTTTTACAAATACTTTATGTTATGAGCACTACATTTTATTTGGACAAACAACATAGTAGAAAACAACATTAGTGGGTAAAACAACATTAGCAGTTAAGCCACTACTACTACTAGGTTTTATGCAGTTGGTTTCTGTTTTGAAGATAGCATACTTACTGTATTATAAACTTAATTTAATTGAAGGACATAGTGTGTCTGTTTGTAGGCCTTAGGCAATGTAAACTTGAATATTTCCTACATGTTTGTGAGATCAATCAATCATCCAAAATGTAGCTTACCTTGACACAAGCAAGTCAATACCAAGCTTCCTGTTTTTTACAGTGGGGGAACATTATCGACCATTAACTCATCATTAAGCCTCTGCATTTAGCTGATGAACCATTGATGCTTTATTAAATGGGAAATGATATGTGACCTAGGCCAAAACAAGCTACAGCAAAACATTAGTCATGTTAGAGTAGATAAATTAGAGTTGCTATTAACTACACTAGTATTTAAGTGACCTTTTCGATCTTTTCCTGGACCTAGAAACCCCCAATTCTGTGTTGAGGTGTATAATACCCCTTTTACACTATCACCGTAACAGCGGTGTAACCCCGCAGTTGTTAGTACACCGGGCCGTTAAACGCCGGTTTTTATTGACTGGTGTAAATGGGAAAATCCAACCACCCGGTGTGCTCTCCCCGGGGTGAAACGAAGCTGAATGTATTCCGGTGTACCTTTTCCGGTGTAGTCGAATATACACCGGAGACACGAAGTGTAAACGGTTTTTGTGGTTCAAACCCGAGCTGTTAAAGGTCATTGACGTGAAAATGTAATATGTTGTCACAGAAATACAATATATTATGCAAACAAAATAGTTTTTTTTTGCTTAAAATACACCTTTTTTTGCTTAGAACAATAATTGTACGATATAATGTGCTGTTCGTTATTTTCTTTTAAAGGCACAAACACATTTGTGACTTTTCTTTTCTGCTGAAAATATTGAAATTATTCGTGTGCATTCTACCTTACCAGAAAACCTAAACTAATTTGATATTGGTGTAACTCTACTCTGGCCGATTCTATGTAGGCCTAATATTGAAAAAGGGAAAATAAATAATACTGACGTCTCAATGGATGAAAATGATATCTTTTTTAGGAACTGAAAAGGTACCATATAATAATTTTCCTTCATTGATACATTGTTATGCTAATTAACAAATACATTTTTTATTTTAAATACTTGCCGTACCCTACCCTATTTTTACGCCAACCTAACAATTTAAGGCCTATTTAATTTACGTACAGTCTATAAGGCGGAAATGCAGTCATTTTAAAATGAAAAATAATAGTTAGGCCCTAATTTTTAAATAATAAATGATAATCTTAATAGCCACAAAGAAAATATAACACTGGACTACATTCAAAATTAAATAAATTGTGTGT
The DNA here is from genome assembly GCF_964355755.1 of Antedon mediterranea. NCBI lineage: Eukaryota > Metazoa > Echinodermata > Crinoidea > Comatulida > Antedonidae > Antedon > Antedon mediterranea. The sequence continues at coordinate 25,214,535 of NC_092675.1, forward strand.
AAATTCGGATTATTATGTTTTTATATGAGATTTGTCGATATGTTCCAGTGTTTAAACGTTTAAACCATAGTCAGTTAAGTTCCACGTGTGCGCTTGCAATAGTGATTTGATTGACTGTACCATGTAGTGTAAATGGGCGCAACTCAAGTTCATTTCGCAGTTTTTTTGGCTAGTGAAAATGGAAATTGCCTCTGAGTTCAACTCGTGTTCCTCTCTTAGTCGATAGTGTAAAAAGGGTATTACAAGGAATCATTTCCCAACTTTCCCACATGCACACTACAATGAATTATAACCTGTATATTGCTGCAAATTGGATGCTTCCTATTCACCACCACATTCATTTACTAAATCCAGTTGTAATTCTATTTGTATAAAGATTTCCCTGCCGGAGGATCAAATCTTTCCAGAAACATTTTAAACAAAAATGCAACTTACTTTTACAAACTTTTGCCTAGTATAATACAATTAAATTAATATAAATACATTTTTTTTCCTACTTAGGTAGTCCAGTTGCTGATGTGTTTGCAATTCAAGCAACTGAGAATGGTGCGATTTTGGTTTTAGCAGATGGGGTGGGCTGGGGACCTAAATCCAGATTAGCTGCACAGTGTGCTGTCAGAGGATGTACTGAATATCTGCAAGCTCAGCTATTTGGTACTTGCCCTCCTAAAAATACTCATGAAGTGTTTAAGGTATGTTTTGTATAGTTTTTGACTTCAGTTTAATGCATATTATAATTATTTATTTTTTTATGTTACAACTGTCTAATCTAAAGGCAAATGGCTGAAAAAATGACAAGGCAGTGGATGGATAATGGAAAAATAAATCAACTAAGCAAAAATGCGAAGCTTTCAGAATAAACAAGTCCTTTGTCAGGATGCTCTGATTTTGACATGCATGCTGCCCTCTATTATACTTGGGTCACTTTTTTTTTATCTGACTAATGTAATACATTATGATAAAAACTTTAATTCACATTTCTGAATGTTTCTGAAACATGATGAAATTCAAGCTTCCTGTTAAGATATATAGATAAGCACAGATATATGTCTCCCTAATTGCCTGTGGTCCTCCATAGGATAATATGTTTTGCTGGATTTTTTTCGGTTGTTTCTGTTAGCAGAAATTATCGAAACATTATGCCATTATGTCAACAAGAGATGTTGAACATATCTCATTAACAATCTAGGTAATACACCTCAACCCTTCTTTGGTTTTTAGTTACTACGTACAAGTTTGGATCATGGACAGAGACTTATCTTGATTAGTGAATCTACATTAACAACAATCTGCATCGCCGTTGTTGTCCAGTTACAGAGGTGTGACCAGTATGTAGTCTGTGTAGTAAATGTTGGTGATAGCCTTGCTTATGTATACAGCCATAAACATGGTGTACGAGAAATCACAACAGGTAAATGTATACACAGACAATGATCTCCTTTTCCGCTGTTTTTTCTTACAATTTTACTGAGGTTCCTGTCACTTTGCTACCTGTTCTGTACAGTCTAGGTTTATATAACAAAACTATAATAATACATCTACAGGTATAGAAGAAATTGTCTAAACTGGCCCGTAAAAAATATAATTGATTGATTTTTAACCTAATCATTAGACTTTCGATTTGATTAGAAATTGACCATTTAACAATACTATTCTTCAAGTGTACACAACCGTACTATAATAACATTTAATGTTTGAAACATTTAAAACATTATTTTTAGTATGTTGAAAGAAATAAGCAGAGCCATATTCATAATATTCTTCATTTATAATACTAAACATATTATTTTGTTTTCATGAAAAACATATGTCTGTCAAAAATGACATGACAGTGGTATGTATCTATTATTAATATACACATCATTCTAATTTATCCTTGCACTGTGTTAAACTTACAGGTTGTCGTGATTTACAGCATGATCGTGATTTGCGTGAATGTGGCGGTGCCCTCGGACCAGCTGTTGGTGAAGAAGCCGACCTTGATAATCTGACCTTTTCACTTACCATGTCAGAACAGGATGATGTTGTTTTTCTCACAAGTGATGGTATTGCAGATAATTTTGATCCAGCCATCGCTTTAACAGCCAGAATATGTGATTTCAAATTCAAAAAACCCAAAGATTCTCTACCGCTAATACAGACAGCAGAAAGACATCCACTTTCGATAAATTCTATGACAAAACTCTTGGAGAAATCTGCAGAGTATGAACCTGGAGAGGACACAGCTATGCAAGTTTGTGAGGTGTTTATTCAATATGTTGTAAAGCTAACCAATGATTATAGAGACAATCTTGAAAGTTACCATAAGGCTGTAAACAATAATGATTTGACGAATGAACAAAGAGAAAAATTACAAGCTCTTCGCAAAGAAACAATTTATAACCTGCCCGGCAAGTTAGATCATGCATCTATAGTGGCGCTAACAGTTGGACATTGGAAGCATAAAGAAGGCGCTGTAGTAAACGGACAAGAAATGGAGGTTTATCCGCCATAAGATATATTTCAGAGAATATTAATAGTTTCAGTTGCTTATCATTCAAACCATTGAAATTAGCCAATTCGATTTTACTTAAATGTGATTTTTGTTATGTTGCACATAACTAATTCCTGACATTGCTGAAAGATAGTTGGCTTTAGTTTCCTGTTAAGTAAACAATAATAAATATTACTTTCTTAAGCTCTGTCTACACTATAAAACTTTATGTGACAAAAAAATGTGATGTGGACATGATGATGTCATATCACTACCCTATTTGGATATATCACTACCATATTTGGGAACATCACACTTGTTTTGTCAAACTAGTTTAATAGTGTAGACAGAGCTTTACACTCAACTCAATAAATGGTTAAGTAATGTACAGTATGTATACATACATACAAATACTATCTACATTAATGTGTGATAGTTTATCAAAAGTAAACTTACTGTATGTCTCAAGAGAGTTATATCCAGCTATCAGGTTGACTTCCTCATTTGATGTGTTGACTTGCTATGTTGATCATCTGGAACCACAACATTCTTGTACACAAAACTTACATTTTAGCCTACTCTTAATAAAACTAGTTATATATTATAGTATTTAATATAAAAATTGACCAATTAAACCCTGCATTATTCGATTCAGTATTGAGCTTATTGATATCTGCTGCAATTAGTTTTTTCTTTGAATTTTGCAATATAAGACTTAGTTGTGAGTTTCCTTCAATGTTGAGAATTAAGATAAGACTGATGCCATTTGCTTAACTACAAAACAAGTCTTGTTTTTGTTGATTGATACAGATAGCATTGGCATCCATTTCTATGATCAATTTTTTCTCAAATATAACGTTTCAATTATCTTCACATAGTTTCTACTTTGTTAATCAGGAAATCATTCCTTTTTCTCAGGTTAAATGTAATTTTTTTTTTGTTCAATTGAATTTTAGATATTCCAAAGATTTGCTGATTTGTACAAAGTATTTAATATAGGCCTATAAATTTAATCATACATAAAGATGTACTCAAGAATTAGAAGCGTTTTCTATAGTAGATCAATGTCTGTATACTGTCTTAATACTAAAATACTATACAAAATTTAAATAGTTCCCACTAATGTAGTAATGCTAGAGCGCACCGCAGGCCAGATGACCAATCTTAAGCGATAGATTGTTAGTCATTGGTCAACTTGCTTGCGTTGTGCTTGCGTCCTTGCATTGCATCCTAGTGGGAGCCAAGCTTTTAATATGCATTTGATTTTGTAACTATGTACAGTATTTTGAAACAACGGCAGACTCAATATAAGAAAATGATTCTTTATATAATGCTGTTTAGCGCTGGAATATACTAGTGCTATAAGAAAATGTACGCAAATTGTTGAATATTATAGACACCTCTATTTTAAAACAAAATAAATGTATGTACAAAAATGTATAGATAGTAGTCAGTAAAATTAATGTGTAATTTAAAACATTTATGTCGCTTTTTAGCTAGCAATTTAGCGAAAAAATCCCAAGCAATATTAGTAATCTTGATGCAGGATAAAATGATTTTATACAAATAATATGTAAATTAGATGCATTTAATATATTTTATATCGAGGTTTTATGTAGTTAATGTACATTCTGTCCAATATTATATTTCATCTATTTGTGTTTTCATTGATTTTGTTGTGATATAGTTAAAATCATTAAGGTATTTAGATGTTTTCAATTTTGTTAAACAAGTATTGTACAATTATTTTATTTTAACTATAACAATTCCTTTGACTGTATCAGGGAAATCCATGTCAACTCAACTAAGAATTTTCCTAAATTTGTCCGTGTTTTCCTTTTTTTTTATTTGTTGGCCACGATGGGAAAGGACCAGAGATGGAAACATTTTTATTTCGGTCGCCTAATTAGCGAATGGAACAACATTTTTGCTAATTTATTAAAGTTTATTATTAAATTATTCATCATTATTTTTTTTTACTTATTAATCTTTTTATTTTCGGAATACCATAGGCATATCCATAGCAAAAAAATCAAAGAAATAATTGGAAAAATTGTCAAGTGCTTTGACATGGTATTGCCCACCAAGTTAATTCATGGGGGATAAGATCAGTTTGTGTGTTAAAAAAATAGAATTATTTGAATGATACATCGGAGGGCACAACAATTACTGTGCTGCAGTTACCCTTGAAACCGTTTGGGTTTTCAAAGTTAAAAACATTTCAAAGGATGCATGTGCTGTACCTCATTGACAGATACAATTTTAACAGAATCGCTTTTGACAAGCATTTGCTTAGTCGCATCTTTTATACGTACCATCCTTGCAACCGAAAGACCTGATTTCCTATTTGAAGCGCGTAACAACTTTTTTGCTCACGTGCACTTGTGAGCAAGATGCGTAACGATTAAATGCTCCATGTGTATAATGAAGACTCTGGTTGGTGGAATCTTGCTCTTCATCGTGATACATTTAAGAAAAAATAACCTACAAAACGATCAAAAGTTTAAATTAATTTGCTGGCATTAACTTTATTTTAAAGGCGCAATTGAAACGTTCATGTTAACTTAGGAAAGTAAGAAAAGTTGTATTATATTTATTTCCACTTGACCATCAATAAAAAAAACCCGATTTTATTTACTTTTTGACAATTTACAACTCCCACCAATCTTATTTTTCAGGTGTATACGTCACATTCCCATTGCTGTTTTAAGTATATAAATTATATTTAAATAAACATTATACTGTATGTAAGTCAACAGCTAATAAAATGTATAATTGCTGCATTTTAAATGTATGTATGTCATTGTTCTTGCCTAAAATTGATTGATGTTTATTGAAATTTTTAAGGTAAAAGAAGACCTCTAGAAAACATTGCACTGTCTTCTATTTTCACTCTAGGTGTCTATCCCTCGGTCCGAAGATGATGGTCTATGTTCCTTGTTGGTATCGATGGACTCTAAGATGGCGTACTAGTCCTATTCTGGTCTTAAAAGTCCTACACTGCAGGACACGTTGTTGCAGGTTATGACTTTTAAAGCTGTCTCTGTCTTCTCTAATTATCAATTTCTTGGTTTTTGCGCCAGAGTACCCAGTTTCTGACATCGATGCTACATTTTGTCATGCATACCAACAAACTTTTATTTTTTTTTAAATTCAAATTAGGAATATACGTTTGACATAAATGATATCCGAGTTTGAAATAGCCATAATGAGGAGGATGCTTTAATAATGTTTGATGTTGTTCAGGGAGCACAGATAAAATATTTATAATTTATAATTAGATACCTGGATGATTCACAGTATTTTGTCGGTAAGTCGGTCTGTGTTTATATTGTCAGAATTAAGTTTGCGTTCAATTCTAATTGTACATGATGATGATAAACCCCCTTCAATTTTCAAAATATTCTTTTCACACATTGAATAAAGTTGATGAGTTGAGAATTGAGTACAGCTGAATCCTGATTTTAAAAGCATTTCCATTTATTAAAATCGCTTTTACTAGTAGGCCTACTTAGTAGATTGACGGAAATTAGGCTACAGCATCATACTTTCTGACCAGAACAGCCAAAGGGGAATTTTAGTTTATAAGGTCCATGGTCAGCTGTTCTCAATATCAAGCATGAAATTGCGGATCAGGAAAACACGCGATTGAAACGGGTTGATGAGCTAAAATTGGTATTCAATTCAATTCAACTTTATTTCAGACAAACTGTCCATATGAAACACATAAAGTTTACAAAAACAACACATTATATTATATTAAAGAAGACTTATATTAGTTATAAGTTGGATTAGTAATTTGGTACCAATTGACAAGAATTATTTACAGTGTATCTTTTCATATAAAAACAGTTGTATAATAAATAAATAAAACAAGAGGCCCTTATTGTATTGGTGTGTTAAGACCATCATCCAGTCTTAAGAACTTTCTGTCTGCTGTGAAAGTTTCTCGTTCTCCTGTGTTTTCACACTTTAATCTTCTATTCAGTTTTTATAGCACTGTTTCACAGTTTGTGGATATACTAAGCCTAGGAGGCAGTTGAAAACTATATTGAAATTTGAGGCAACTTATGCAAATATTTTCTGTTTGGCTGTTACTGCACCTATCGCTGGAGCAGCTGCCTTTTCATTATGCAAGTGGGATGTGAGTCAGAAACTACTACATTATATTATTTAGGCCTCTATGTACGAATGTAAACAAGCCAGGAAATACACCTCAAAACAAACTAATGTGGTTCGAAGGAGCGGATGATTAAACTCCCTCAACACACCAGTATTTCAAAGTCATCACATAAATAACATTAAATACATGGCGCGAAGATAATTTAAGAAACTTTCGTTTTAAGTTAGTCTTTATTATTTTTTTCAAAGTTTAAATAAAATACATAGATACATTAACGATCCGTTAAAAAAGCCTAAAAATAGGAATCCTCATAGGCCTACTCATTTTCGGCTCTTCTCATTTTATTTCACCTACTTTGTTGATTGTCTTACCATTAAATATGATTTTATTTTAAATTTTTCCAAAAATTATTATATTAAATTGAAAAGGGATTAATTTCGCTTTTCACAATACTTGGAATTTTTACTCCTATCTTGACAATGATTTCACGCATAATATTAAACAAATCTTATTTGTGTAAATTACTTGACTATGAAGATTTTATTTAATTTTTAAGATCGAATTTAATTTTGGTTGGCGATTCTCATTCTAGAGATCTTCATTGTGATCAATCTATCAGTGGGCGGTTTAGAGTTTCTCAATGCCTGCAAATTTATAAATAATTTACTTAAAAAGTAAATCTTGAAATAAACATCATGGTAAATAAATATGTTAAATTCGGTCTATATTTAACTTGTTTTACTGTATTAATTTTGACCTATTCTTCGATTTAAACTAACCTAGTTGATGTTTAGGCTATAGTATTCATTTTTATATGTTATGCTCGAATAAAATAAAACGAAATAGCTAATTTCTAGATCCTCGTCCGCAGTGAGTATTTTATACCATTGATATTTATAGCTTGTTTGCAAGCCCGGCCCTACTGTATGTATAAACACCAGGGAAAATAGGACAACAAACGTGTTTAGGACTATGATAATACCCATGATGTATGCCTAGAATCTAACTTAAAGATATCTACTTATTTTATATTTTATTCCAATTTGTATTCCACAGCAAGAACCTCCTAATTTTACTTTATAGATTTAAAAAAACATACAATAAATAATTAATGAATTGAAAACTTTAGACGATCATATTAAAAATCTCATAAATTTCTTTTCTTTTTTTTCTTTTCAATTCAATTCAATTCAAAGAACATTTATTCATGTCCAGAAGACACAAAAGTAACAAAAACAAAATGTCAAGGGATAGCCCCAAAGGCCTACAAGAAAATGGACGATGGCAAATCCCAAAAAGATTAGAATCTTGTGACAGGATTGCCTTTACAAATTTAAATTAAGAGAAAAATATAAGGTAAATTAATTAATTTAACAATAAAGAAATAAAAAATGAATATAAAACCAGTAGATAAAAATTGGAATAAAAAGTAAAAAATGATGAACAGGAAAAAGTAAAGCTGCATGGCATAGAGCGAATATGATGACAAAATAAATACAACAATTTAGGTAGGATCATTTTCGGATTGTGTCATATTTAGGCCTACATTTGTTTGTCCTGTAATTTTTGTTTAAATAATCGCTAACAGTTATTACAAAATAGACTACAAAATGTTGGAATAAACCATAGAGATATTATAGTGAACTATAATATCACTATGAATAAACATACGACGTAGTGGGTAGTTAGCCTATTATAATCGATGACGTAATTCATATTAGCATAACATACCCTTTGACCTCTCATTAATTTTACACGAAATTACACCACGACGATCGAAAAACGACGGGTAGAGAGAGGAGAGGACCTGGTGGTGTGGCGTGAGCGATTATACTGATCGTGAAAAAGTCAGGCCTAGCCACTGCAGTTGTTAGGTACAGTCTAGGCTAGAGTAATGCATGGAAAGTGACGAATGTGTCCTTTAAACAGTTAGATATTAGATATTGTTTTGCACCCAATTATATTTCAAGGCTTATTATACGTGAGCCTTCATTAATTACGACCATGCACGAACGCTGGACTTAAATCTAACAATAACATCACTTTTTATAGGCTGGCGACACACACTAATAATATCTTCCTTTTAGCCGCCGGTAGGTACGTGTTCAATCAGTGGTGGTGTGGTGAAGGCTATTACCACTATTGTGTGTGTGCAGTGACACCGTGGCAACACTGCTACTCAGGAGCTCTGCTCTTCATTGTAAAAGGTGGGATGGAATACTGAGCTTTTTTTTTTTTATAAAATAAGATAAATTTTAACAGATTCCTATTGAATATGGATCAACGATTCTTCAGTCAACAGACACTGGCGCACGGATATATACTAGAACTAGGCTATACTATATAGGCTAGGCCTAGGCAGACAAGAATTTTTTAAAATATGTAATGTAGGCTGAAGTAGCCTAGCCCATTTTTGTTTTACATTTATAATATAATAAATGATAAAGCAGATTTAAAAGTTGTTTGGTTAGGAAGTCACTATCAACACCATTGATTGGCGTTAACTGTGCAATGTAATTGTGTTTTATGGTGCTTTATCTCTATATATGGCGAATTGATTTCAGATAATAATAATAATATTAATACAGTAGTAACAAATATTTGATTATATCATGGAGAAATATACATGATTATAGTGATTAAGAATCAGTAAACGATCCAGGATTAGGCGAGGTGAAGGCGAGGACTTAAAAATTGTAAAATATTAAAGTGCTGAACTTAACAACATCTGCTATCTTTTGTGCACATTTGGATTGGGTGGAGGAAAGTGACATTGTGGCAGCCCAATACAACATTCCCCCCTCCCCCTCCCAATACAACATTTCCCCCACCCTCTTCTTTGGATATGCCTATGAGAATTAAGGTACAAAATACACAAATGGAGCATCAAGGCTTTAGATACAGTAGATAGATAGAAAATAGATGTATGATTAAATGGAGCAATTGGTGAAATAAATTTGTTTTTATACCTCTACAGGGTTGAGTACAGAATGGAACGACAATGACAACGCCGAGTGATTTTGTGACACCGCCATCATCCCCCCGTAAATTTCTTGTTGCCTTTTTGTGTCGCCATCATCTTGAAGATTGCATACGTTTCTTTGCAAACGATTATACTATCGATGACTTCCGTGCCTTGACTGAAGATGACTTGGAAGACATTGGCATTACATGTGCTAAAACTCGCGAGAAATTAATGCGATCGGTATCAGCGGCTCGAGAAGAATTCGATGAAAATGAACAGTCTGTGCAAGATGAGGATTCAGAGGTAAGTTTAGTTACTTTTTAAAATTGACAAATTAAAAAGATTAATATGATTTTATCATAATGAATTAAGGTGCACCTATCATAATGTCATACAGAGAGACTGGGTTAAATTCTCAACAAATCCCAGTCTACTCAGATGTAAATACCTAGTTAAAAATACTATGGGAGGTAAGCGACATGGAAAGGAGCTGGCCACCCTACCATATAATGCAGATGCTTGGTAAAATGAGCTGCTAACAGCTCATTCCCATTACGTTCAGGAATGAATACAGGACCTTTACCTTTATCATAATTACAAAAATGTTATCATTCACTTTAAAATGAAGGTAAAAAGGGAAGTATTTATTATTGTCCTCAAGCTTAACTGGAAACGGGATGGATTAGGCCCTCGGCCAGCAGTGCAGCGCCTACCAGATCAGTAGCACACTGGGAGACGATCCCCTACTCTTTTCGAATATTAAGTTCTTTAAAGTGCACTATACACATATGTACACAGGACCGCTGGAATTACGTCCCATCTGAAGGACGAGGCAATGAGAGTAAAGCATCTTGCCTAAATTGCAATCAGTTTGGTACAGATGGGCTCGAACCCATGTCTATCACATGCTGGTTCGATATTATTGACACCATCACTCTCAGATACAGCACTCGCGATAGTCCCATCCAGAACGCAACTGGGCCCAACATTGCTTAACTTTCGTGATCTTATGAAAACCGAAATATTCAGAGTAGTTAAATGTATACTCTTGTATGGTAAAAGGAGAGTTGATTCTCTATACGAACAGGTTTCAACGGTGTTTAACGCAGTATACTATGGCTTCAAACAGTTGAAATTTGCAAAGAATTTAAGTTAGCGTTTATTATCTTAGCGTTTGTTATCTTATCTATCTTCATCCTGGCTTTTGGGTAAACTTGATACTTTATAGTTTACATTATCATATTACACAATTATCCTATTTTTATACTGTAGTTCAAAGTTATAAATATAACTAGATACTAAATATAGATGACACCACCGCTGTCACTAACCTCATCATCACATTTACAGTTCTAGTCCCATTTGATATCACCACCACTTACTACTATCAACAACACTATCATAGATAGAGTACTACCACTTTTACTACCAGTACCACCCAACACCACTACCGTCATCATCATCTACCACCTTCCTAATTATTAACTATCATTTCCTTTTTTAAACCACAAACAATCGATGTAATCAAAGTCTTCCGGATTATGAAATCTTTTAACTTCTGTTGACTACTTGATATCTGTTTCTGTTAGCACCGAGTAAAAATATGATTTCTGTTAAATTGGTGCTCCCAAATAACTGTCGTCGACAGTAAATGTTTACCCAAAATCCTTGTTCATGTTTTCAATCAAGATACTATAGTAGTTGACCGAAGGTCGTCAATCAAATAACCGTTATGTTGCTTTTCATCTAAAAGTTGCCCAATTGATAGGGGTTTTTTAACCATCATTTTCCAGCTGCCATTAACCAGTTATTGACAATTTTTCCTATTTCTGCTGCAGAAGATATTGGTATTAATTTATTCACACTGTTAATAATCAGTTATTTTTTCACAGCAGAAACAGGAATTTTTTTATTGACTTAACTTGAGATTCTTAATCAAAAGTTGAAATAAGTAAACGACTCCAGCAACTCAACTATGAATTAGTAGATTCCAATCAAATGAAACATGGCCATTGAAATATTCAAAGTAGTTAAATGTCAAAATTCGAAATTAGTTTGTACAATTTCTTGATAAACGATAGTAATTATGCGAATGGATTAAAATGCCAATGGCACAGAATGTATACTTGTTTGTATGGTAAAAAGAGAGTTGCTTCTCTACACCAACAGGTTTCTTGTCTCTGGACTTTAAAACGTCAATATTTTGATATGCCTGTTACTAGAGTAAAGATAGGTTTATCATCAGACTCCATTTTGGTAAGTATAAAGTAACCTACGTTACTTGTGTCAAGAATTGATTTTGCAAATTTAAATAATGTTTGGTTCAAGGTGATTAAAACTACTGTATAAGAATTCACATTCCTTCCAGTAATGTAGATGTTTTTAATTCAATGCAAATAGTGTGTTGCTAAAAAATCTTCTTTATTTTTATATTTTGAAATAGTTTTCAAGTACAAAGTCTTGTTACAAAACATAGATTTTTTTTTTTGAGATCACAGCTTGTTTTGGGTGTGTATCGAGACCGATACAAATGCGGCAAGACCAGTACAGGTTTACACCTGACAAGTTTGCCCTAAGGTTATCAATCCCAGCTTGCTTTCTTAATGTACCTTATTGTGCAGATGACTCATATAAATATTGAGATAATATTTATTATTTATGTTGGTGGTAATGGTATAGTAATGGAAAATACATAAAATATTCTATTCTATACAGGTTTTAATATGGCGCCCTACAAAGAACAGAGTGCCTAACAATACTTAGTAATTATTTAAAAAGAAAAGTTTTAGGTTGCGTTTAAATAAAGGTGCCGAATTCGCTCCTCTCAAGTCGACAGGTAGCGCGTTCCAGATCCACAGAGCGGCGACAGAAAAAGCACTGTCACCAGCTTTCCGATTAGATTGTATAATATGATATTTTAGGGGTTTTTTTCAATTAAACTAACGCTACTGATAACTAAAATAGTCTAATCCGAATGCATTTTTAATGTTTACTTTTCAAATTGGTATTTAAAATTCTCTGTAATTTTATTTAGTAAGGAATTAATTTAAAATCATTATACTGTTACTGCAGTAAATTTCATTTTACTAATGTATAATTTTGATTAGTTTCAAGGTAGAAGTGTATGAGGCAGTCACTAAGGATACCTTCTATTAAACAAATTTTTGTTTATTTATCAACCCAAAACATTTTCTCCCCAAAAAAATTAGTGATGTACAACTACAGTACTGCAGCTTATGTTTGAGAATAGTAAGCAAATTACCCAAAGTGGCTTCAAATATTATATTTCATTTTTCATTAGTCTTCAGCACCAATTAAAGGAACATGCTAGATTATATTCAACAGCATTAAAAATGATAATTGTTATCATCACAAAGTTTATCTTAACAACAGTGAGTTTATCTAACTGTAAACATTCAGTATTGATACTACAGTACACTAGGTGCAGTTTGGCAATGTTTATTTGTAATGTCCTTTATACTCTACTATACATTATCCAAATCCCTTTAAGTACATGCCTACTCTACAGTAAGCATTGATAGATATGCAATGAGATGATCATTGAATCTAGAATATTCATCGTATGCACTTCACTGGATAGATTACTTCGGCACTCGTGCTAGGCATGGTTGCAGTACCGTATCACACTGTAATCGTCAGTCATAGCTGGAGGATGTATATTATAGTTTTAATCAACGTTTAGTAGTAGTATAATAGCGACTTGTAGTACGGAATGGTCATCATAATTATTTCTAACATTTTCCGGTCAGCATGGTTGACCTACGAAAAAAGAGAGGATCTATTGTATCCATGGTAAATATTGACTTTTTATTTCTATACATTTAGTAGGTGTTGCCTTATTAAATTCAAGTTTTTCAAAATGATATTCTTCATCTAATTATCATAACACTAGCATCCTTATATATTTTCTTGATCCATTGATTTTGGAGGCATGTAATTCATTACAGGTTACAGTATCGTAACTTCTACAATATATTATTCCTACCATAAACATTGATTACCATAGTACAATTTATTGTAATGCTTGTATTAAATTCCATTGTAATATAAACACAAGAGAATGAAGGAAACGTGTGTTAGTATTAAACTGTAATACAGATTGGTTTACACAGTAGTAAAATATGGTTGGTGCAGTTCTGTAGACAAAACGTTGAAAGTCCATGTTGGATGGATGTGTTGAGTATTTAGAAATCTCACCATGGAGCAACTGGTCTCAACTGTTGTAAGATGAAATACAAGTTATTAATTGTTATACTTAAAATGAGTCTCTGCCACCACACCCTTCCACTAACCTTCCCACTCCCAACTCCCCGTATAAGCAGTACAAACTGGTAGGCCACTTGGCCTTACTTTATATTTAAATAATGATATGCCACTGCCCTCTTCCAACTTTCTATCCTCAACATTTAAAAAAGAATAAGATATTATCATAAATTATAATTTTAAAGTTTGTTATTTTTCATATACTGTACTACTACTAGGCCTACAGTATAGAAAACAAGATGTACAGTAATACTTATAATTTTGTTTTCATATACATTTTTAAGTTCATAAAACTTCAGAATACCTTATGAACTTTTAGTACGACATTTATAGGGATTTAAGTATACACTACTTTACTGAGTGACACAATTTTATTACACAGGAAGCTGTATTTAATAGCAATTCACAGTTTGATAAACCATAGCTCCTGTACATTAAGAACATTAAAGATACTAATAACTAAGTATTGGTAATAACAATCTTTTATTTAGTTTCAATTTCATAACATATACTTTATGGAAAATACTACCATACTGTATGATCAAATGCCATGCTCTAGTATAATCCCACCCCCTAATTTTCTATACATTTCAAACACAAGGGACAACAATAACAATGTATTATTTTGTTATGGTAAAGATTGTTGCAATTATCACATACTAAGAAAAAAAAAATCAAGATTATTAGAGGTGCTGTAATCATATAATTCACTGTATGGTAGGTAGTAAATGATAATCATTTACCGGTATATAAGCTGTAATGTGTATAAAATTTGTTTGGATGGATGTACCCTTTTTTATTTTCAATATTGCGCTTTTAAAAATGTGATCACATTTTACGTTTGGAATAGAAACTAAATCATGTTCCACTGTTTAAAATTATTTCATAAAGGCAGTTTTCGGAGGAATTTTGTCTCAAGCAGCATTCTATATTTATAGAAATTGTTGTATATTTATTAGTAAGTATGAGCTAAGCTTTTATACTTACATGGGCACCTGCAGTTTTCTATTAATTTGTATGAAAAAGGCATGATGATCTGTGATAGGCTAGGCTTGGATCCAAGAATGAATCATCCAGTCCTGTTTCTAAATGGATTCAATCCAGTGTTTGGAAGATCTCTGTACACACTAGGATTTTGTACTGTAAAGCTGAACTAGTGATTAGAAATGCTTGGAGTTGGAGATGCTGTCCCTTATGTGTGTACTCGGACAATGGGCATCCAAATTAAATGGTTTTATGGGCGGTTTTGGTAACTGGGTTACAAAAACTATTCTGACTATTTCATGTCCATTTGTGGCTATTACGTTTGACCATAAGGTAAGTAATTTCCACCCTTTTACATTCTATTGATATATCATCATCAAGTTAACGGTCAATGGTGGTAGATGAACAACCTTGTTAAATGATTGGATCATTTTAATATATAAACTTACTTGCAGATGTTCATATATTCTCTATACTGTAGGCCTAATTTAGATATAATTTATATTAATTTATTAAGTAAATTTTGTTCATAAATGTTTAATAAATAATTTAAAGAAATAAGTTGTTTAATTATTTATAGCTAAAAATGGTAAGTCTTGATTTCCTTTAAAAGATACATGATAAAAAAAAAACTTCAACAAATAACCGGAAAAACTTACTGAATCTACACCCCTTGGCAATAAGGGTGTCCCTGTAGTATTTGAATGTTTAACATTAAATGTGCATTTCTGTCCAATGGCTTATCTGTATGTGCATTAACATCAACTTAATATCTTCTAATGTGTCATTACTTTTCTCGTGTTTGAATGGAAATTTATTATTCAATTGTACACATTCAGTTTCTAACAAGCATTTTCCTGTGAAATGACACCCAGGGTATTGATTACCGCAAAGACTTTACAAAATGAATTTATAAATCAAAGTAGAAATAGCGCTTAATGGTTGGTAATTATATTACTGTTGTATATTGAGTCACAAATGCATTACTTGGGTTACATGTGTAGTAAATTTGGATTTTTTGCCTCCATGCTTTTGTGTCTATTAACAATCACTCAAAATTAGCCCTGTGTTTTAGCCTGCCTTCTAGCATAATAATTCCTATGGTTTGGGCATGGCACCTGTGTGCATGACCATTTGTACTGTATGTTGGCAAATCTTTGATTGTAATTTGGTTTCTGGCTGTGTGGCTTACAATATTGTCAATCTCAAATCCTAAGTTTAATATTGTCTGTTTAAACATTTCGTTTATTTCAAGCCCATGACAAGACAAGTTTTTAGCTCTTTTTTTCATAATTTTTTAATTGTAAACACTTTACATTAAAGTTGTTTTTCCTAAAATGGTAAATCCATATTTATAATTAATCTTATTTTATCTATTTCAATGCATCCACCCATCCATAATTTTGCTATCGTTTAGTTCACTCGGGGAGAAATTGACATACGGTATTGAATATAGAGAGATAGATTTTGCTCTGTAAATACCTAATTATAGATAATAGTTGATTCGCACTACTCATCACTGTAGTAAGCATTGGGAATTAAATGAGATCCATGTACTAAGATCCTAACACGCAAACTGTTAGTATTTAGATTGTAGACTTAAACAACCTTGTACTTATCTTAAAATTAAATTATTCTAAAATTTAAATTTGTAAAGAAACCAATTTTCTGTAGTTTGTGATTTTTATTTAGATGGTCATGATTAGATATTGCACTGTCAAATTTCCTACTGCATAAAATAAATTAATGAAATCTATAAAATGATGTTGATTAAAATTTACAAACTTTAAAAAATCTAAATCTCTTAAGGGGACACCTTCAGAATCCCTTAAGGTGACACCTTCAGAAACCAACAGAATAGAGGGAGTTGACATTAGTGTTATAAAACATATCCTCTCGTTCGTTTCATGGGAAATAGAGTTCTAATGTTTTTAATTCTTATTTCATTAACACTCACTTTTCAGTCATTACGGATTGGACCCCATTGGAAATAAGTTTACTTTTTTGTCGACTTAATGGGTTATCCAGGTATTCTTTTAATACATTGTATAAATTTTAACTTTTTATGTATGAATATCGAATAAAATCAATCAATCAATCAATAAAAACCAAACAAGATTAAAACCTAAGATTACTATTTTTAGCCTTTGGTGTGGCTTGAGTGTGAATATTCTATGATATGGATTGAATCTCTTGGACTGTATTTTCACAGTTTAAGCATTGGTAGCCTGGTTGGAGTTTACATGTCTAGATTTGGTTTCACATTCCTCTCTCCAGGTTTATTTTTTCCAGACAGAATTCTACTGAGTGAATATCAGTAGGCAACATCTTGCATACTATATTACAGACATCCTATATAAAGGCTCCTAAGAATGGAATTGGTTTGCTCGATATTTTTAGTGATCTCCTGTTTCCCACTAAAGGTGCAATTTATCCCAATTTGGATAAAAAAAATACATCTTGATGGTGCATACATTTTGGCAACGCATTTTCAACATCAACATTTACCCACCCAGTGCATATCATCATTTACACACATTTGAAAATGTTTACTTTACCCATTACTCTTAAGTTCTGTCTACACTATCAAACTTTATGTAACAAAAAAATGTAATGTGCCCATATATGGACACGATGATGTCATATCACTACCATATTTGGGCGCATAACACTTTTTGATAGTGTAGACGGAGCTTATGTTACCTATTTACCTTAGAACAAAGAGTTAGGATAAGGTTTTTACAGTGAACTTTCATAGTATTCATTCATTACACAGTAAATTTCTTCGCCCATCTCCTTTCCAATCCTTTCATCATCCTACCTCTGTCCTTTGAATTCAACTGTATCAGCCTTTTTTTAAAAAATCAAATCATAAAATATAACTTTAAATTTACATTCTGTCTAATATTACTCACTAATTTCTCAAGGTCATAAATCATCATTTATAAATATTAGTAAAAAGTAGCAACAAAATATTAGTTTAAGGTTGGCAGGAAATTAAACAGTTTTGAAGGAAATTGGTAATTTACACAGTTGCTCGGTGGAATACTGGTCCATGTTGTAGGTAGTGGTCGTCTGTATGTAAACAAGATATTATAGGATGAACATTTGAAGTACCACTAATCAACATTAAAGGACGTCTCTTGAATATACTATTTCAGCCTGTAAATGGGTTCATCAAACCAATGAGAAAACAACCCAATAGTCACTTATGTGTTTGTTAGTATATTACGTTCTGTGTTTTGCTTCTGCATTAGTTATGGATGAATGCTAAATAGATATTTATGCACCCGTAGCCAAAGTTGTAAAACAAATAAATAACATTAAAAAAATAACACCAAATTGGAAAAATGCTTAAGGTATAAAGAACCTTCAAATACAGAGCAACAAAAGAATGGAATCTTTTAGTTACCAACTGAAACTAGAACAAAAGTAGCTGGGAACAATATTTATAAACTCAAAAATATAGCAACTTTAATGTCATCTTAGTGATCCTACATTTTATTTGTTTTTTACTGTTCTGTATATATTTTTTAAATTAGGCCTACTATGCTTTTATCTTTCTGTGTTTTTATATGTTATAAATTTTCTTTACTTTTAAACTTGTAACTGGACCATTTTGGA
Source organism: Antedon mediterranea (assembly GCF_964355755.1). Taxonomy (NCBI): domain Eukaryota; kingdom Metazoa; phylum Echinodermata; class Crinoidea; order Comatulida; family Antedonidae; genus Antedon; species Antedon mediterranea. The sequence continues at coordinate 25,232,988 of NC_092675.1, forward strand.
AAGCAGTACTGCGTTACCGAAAATGCAATCCAGTCAAAAGAAAGAATAAATAAAATAAATAAATATCCACACAGACATGCACTGCAGCCATTTCAACCATATTACATTGTCGGTTTGTATTGACTGTTGTACTATGAGGATGCCATCAAATAAACAGAACCCTTCACTAGCACCTCAGTGTCATCACCATAGATAGTCAAGTGCCCTTATTGATGTTTCCAAATCCGATGATTCTGTTTAACAGTTTCTGAAGGATATTCTTGTCTTACAAAAATTCATCACTGACATAGCAATTTATATCCTAATAGTTTCACGAAGAAAAATGAAAATAATTAATTTTCAGTTAAATTCAAGTGTTGCTGGTATTTTTTATCAAGTGTAGGTGTTAATGTCTTCCTACGTAACACATGCAAAAATGAATATTAATTGCACAGATGCATAATGCTAAAAAGAATACAGTTACAATAATGATCATAAGTTATTGTTGAAACTATAAAAGAGCTTCAATTATTGTTGTGTGTTTAGCATAACAAAAATAACATAACATTAACAATAAGCGAGCTTACAGCACAAATTCAACACACCTTGAATTTTCTTCATCAGAAGTATCCTATTAGGATTGGTGACCTTCTGATGATATTTTTTATACCAGTAGGTATGAACAGAAAGACTTTAAGGAAGGAACTGTTTCCACTATAAGTAAATAACCCAGTGCATAAATAAATTATACTCCCAATTTCTTGACATACTGTAGTATCATAAAGGTGGTAATACCGGTAGTATACATTTTAAATTATTTGTCGGTATTAAACTGTAAAAACTAATTTCTTTTTTACTGTAGTGTATAAATTTTGCTTCACTCTCTGTATAACAGACTAATATTGATTTTATTGATTATGACAAGTAAAGCCCTGTTCAAGTCAATCAAATGACTTCCCTTATTGGCTGCATAATTCCACCAATGCCACGCCTTCATTAGCTTGATGTCACTTCACACTAATTTATAATAAAATATTATATTTTTCACTGAAAATAATTTTATATTCTTGCAAATAAAGATATTGCTCAAAATGTTGATTTTTTTCAATGGATTGATAGATTAGTGTTTTCCCCAGATTTGTTTCTCTGCCAATATTCTTTACTCTGTATGCTAACATAGACATGCTTAATGTATAGGTTATTGAATGATGATCCTAATGGATAATTGTTCGCAATAGTTAATTGCTAATCTTTCCATCATGTCTGCCGCCATTTTCAGTATCATTGTTACCATTTTCACTTCCTGTCATTTTTTTTCAACAGAATTGTTCTAAATTGAAATAGCTGATAGTATTTCTGAGTTGTCAGTACAATTTTTAATTGAACCGAGTGCTTTTCATGAAATAATTAATTTAATATCTTGCTATTATCATTGATTTGAACTTATTGGCTTTTTTTTTTGGCATACAATGATCCGAGTTGGCAAGCTGTGTTGGATCAATGTTCTGTTATTGTTTTATTTTATTTATATCTATTTTGTCTTCAAGTTGGTCATTTTCATTGGCTAGTACTTAATAAACTCTATTTAGGGAAAACATTTTATAAATAATAAAATATCCTGTTTTTATTGGTCACCAATCACCCTGACACAATTTTTAGACCTAATAATAAAGATAGGAGCCTCGACAAAAGTAAAATATGGTATTGTCATGCCTTATTGCTCCTCTAATTAAATAAAATGACAAGGAGGGCATTCTAATTTCCATATTTAATTTAAATTTAATCAAAGTAGTAACTATGCCAAGTTTAGTTTCTGACATGGGGTACAGTTTTAATAGTGATTATGGAATTTGATTCCAAAATGTGTTTTGGTTCGAACTTTTTTCATGAACCGGATGAAGTAACTAATACTTTTTATGTGATAATCAGAAAACGATTTAAATGAATGAAAATATGAAATGAAAATGTTAATTAATTTAAATACAGAATGTTGATTAATATCATTAACTAGATGCGATGGATATTTGATTTGACTTGGATTTGGATTTTGTACAATTTATTATATATTTTGACTGAGTTTTGGGATTAGTATTGAACATTCTGAGTACTCATTAAAAGCTCAAAACACAAAATTAATGCATTTATGAAAATGATGAAAGCTATTTTCATTTAGATTTTTTATTATCGCGATTATTTTATTTTTTTCACAAATGCAATAAAATATTTCTAGTTGAGAGTTTGAAATGTTACTACACTAGTAAATATGGTTTAATACAAGCAGGTTCATCATTCACCATTAACTTGACCTCATACTATTCCGGACTTATCATTCCACATAACATTATTTCCAGGATTTTGTTGACATTCATCTTGTAAAATATGATGACACTTAGAAGTAGCTTTAAAATATTACGTACATCGATACCTTAAGTAAGATTCTGACGTCGTGTAAAATTATGTACTAAACTTGAAATAGATGTATCTTATGCCAGGTGATACTGACAGTTATTTTACCTTGCAATTTTCAGTCATATTAATCAGCTTTTTGATTTCAATATTCAGTTTAACATTCATTGTGTGTGTTCATATAGTAGGTATTGAGTTTGAGTAAAGTTGTCGAGCAGTTGAAACGGGTGCTGCAAATCATTAGTCATACAAACGGCACAGGTTTAAGGTTCTCCTCGGCCATGATTATGCTGGTAAAACAAGTCTTCTCTGATAGGACGAATTAATTAATTAATTAATTAATTAATTAATTTGTATCATTGTTTGTATTACTTAACATAACAATGTATTGGTTTTTACATTTACAATTAAAAAAATCATTAAAATTATATAGTAATATAAGTAAATTTATTTTATTGGTCAACCACTTTAAAATGACCTGGATGATTTTAATATAGCAAATCCCAAAGCAGGATTAGTTTTAAGGCTTATTTGAATTGTGGGTTGTATATGTTTATCCTTGAACTTAGACAATTATATATAATATTCCTTGATATTGATGATGTGTTAACTTTATGAAATAATCATTAGGAAATTTGTAGGAAGCAAATAAATGAAAATTGTATTAAATTTATGAATTAATCATCCTTAATGCTTATCTATTTTGTGGGTTGAGGAATAATGTCTACTAGTTAAGTACTACTAAACCAAATCTGAAAATTTAATAAACGTTTTTTTTATACATCCTGTTGTTTTATTTTATTCAAACAAAATGTTGGTGGTTGGAGGACAAGAGGTACAGTAGAATTCATAGTATTATTGAATTTCTGAATGTTTATTAAAATATTTTATTAAAAATGTAATCCTTTATTGAGGAATGTACTATTGTCTGATGTGTATTCCATGAATATGTATTCCGGTTGTACTGTAGCACCATTCTCAAAGAGAAATAGGCCAATTAAATGTTGGTTTATTCTGGTAAGCAGCACTCATTAACTACCAAGACTACTTCTGGTTTGTGTATTTTTAATAAAACCCTGAACTAGTATAAATTAACTAGAAAGGTTTATCAACTGTTTTGTTTATCAATATTTACAGAAATGGTTGCCCACTTTATGTCGTTCAAATGTATAACATACTTCACACGCAGATTACATCTATTAATCATTTTTGCACTAATAAATTTGGTGACAATAACCATTTATTCTAATTAGGGTACAATATTTTAGGAGGAAAAAAAAAGAGACCTTGGACTGCCAATAACATAGTTAGCTGATGCCTTCAATTGATATCGATAAACAATAACGGACCATATTATCTGCAATGAAATGTTTGTAGCTAAAATATGATTTCAATGATGATAGATGAATATTTATTATGATTTATTAAACACAGAAGGTATCTTACCAACATTGAATGATATTTTCCAGATAGCTAGATAAAAAGTTGAAAAGTTTACTTCCTTTTATTGTGAATATCTTATAGCTCAACTTTTTTGTGCAGCGTCTTGGGATTTGACATTTTGGAACATTGAAATTAAATAACAACTGTGTGCCAAGTTGTATTTTACCCATTTAAATGTTCAATTAGAGTAAAATTCTTTTTTAAAACCATAATTGACAGCATGCATGCGAGTGTCACCTAGATTGACTAGTTCCAACAAAGGAATTTTTTTTTATATTGAAATTAATTTAATCGGTTATAAACCATTTACCAAGGAATTTATTTATAACGTATTGTGGTTGATTTTGCTTTTATTTTTTATTATTTACATGCAAACAGAAAATCATTACTACCTAGTGAATATGCAAACTCATGCAAAAATAACAAGATTAGATGTTTGTAAAATTTGAAAATGAATAAAGTAGAACTTCTACCTTGGGAGGGGACACTGTGAAACTATAGCGAATATGTTTTAACACCACAGCCAACCCTATTTAAGGGACATCCCTTTTAAGGGGATATTTACTAGGGGCTCTATTGTGTACTGTGGTATTATAAAACAAAATAAAAGACTATGTTTCTCCTGATTGATTGATTACCTGAGTTATTTCCTTTAAATTAAAAAAAAAATGTTATCAGGAAGAATGATGAGGACTTAAATACTATTTTTTAACTAATCATATTCATATAAGGTGTTAAGAATAAAATATTAATGTATTATTAATACTTTAACAAAAATGAATAGCTTCATCCATTTTTATAATAACAAATATTATTTAATCTCCACATTTTTTTTGCAATTATTTTTTCTTTTTTAACAAGATTTCCGGCTGTCTGTTACTCTACCAAAATAGATTAATTTTGACCTATTTGATTAACACTTCAGTTCTAGGTTATTTAATAAAATCTACATTAATTGGGAATTATGCATGCAGGATTATTAATAATAATATGAAATGCTATATTTGTATTAAACATTATAGATTATAATAATTTGACATACTTTGGTGTTTCATCGTTTACGTTATAGGGACTGCTGATGAAAATAACAGCAATTTTATAAAAGATTATTCTGGGCAATTGAACAATTTAAATCAATCGCTGTTTTTAATATGAAAGAATGTCATGACAATTTCTTAAAGAATATGTTTGTATGATTAAGTTTAGTATTATGTTTTTGTACTTTTGTACTTTGTACACTATTATTATTAGTTTTTCATTCACAATTATTAATTATTTATAATCATAGGGCTTTAGAAAGAATGAAAATAAAATAGAAAGCGTCTAGTGGTCTTGTTTGGCAGAATTCTTTATTATTAAAAATGACATATTTGAAATGAATTCAAGATGTTCAATAAAACAATTTTATATTCAGTCATACATAGTGATACTGATAGATCATCTTCTGCTAAAAGTATTCTAACTATCATTCTTTAATAAACCATTTTCTCATTACTGTATTAAGAGTTCTTGTGTAATTGGCATGGGGAAAAAACATAACACCAAATTTTCCTCTACTCTAGTTTAAATTGTTCGTTACTATGTAGAATGTAATCATAGATTGACATAATGTATCGATTAAAACCTAATGTAGTATCATCTACATTAACATGAGTCTCTCAGAAGTAGAAACTGGACAGACTGGACTTAACTGCATGAAGTAGAAACTGGACTACTGTACTTTTAAGATTATTTTTTGAAAGGAACTGAACCTACAGTAGAGCCTATTTTAGTAAATGGTCAGTCGAGATTTTAATCGTCTACACCTAAAAAATGTTTCACAGATCAATCATGGTGGCTAAAATCAAGTATAGTATTATAGTATTGCATGCTAGTGATGAAAATTGAACATGGACTGGTCAGTATATATAAATTATTTAACCTTGTCAGGACTACCTTAATATATAAAGGGAACTGGGGTTCAAGTCATAGTTGATTGGTTGACAACGTTAAACAGATTTACGTGCACATGAGTCAAATTATAAGGAAATAGAAATTTATTGAAGATGTTCAGCAGAATTATTGAAGATGCACTCTTAGGGCCTGTTTCTGCTGAGCAGAAATAATCGATTATTAACCGTTTATTTTTTTAATCGATTATTTTTGGGCAGCAGAAACGGCGCAAAATAAAATAACCGATTAAAAATAACCGATTAAAAACACTCAATCCATTGCGTGTTTTAATCGATTATTTCTTGTTTTAACCGATTATTGCGGAGCAGTTTTGAGCTGCAACACAAATAGCGATTATTGACCTCACTTTGACCTCTAGAGTATGACAAACTTATTCACGTCACAAAGCATGCTGTTTATTTGCGCGATATCGACGACGACGATCAGCAAAACCACGATCGCGATGTAGACCGAATAACAATCAAATGTTAAACATTTGATTTTTATTATTTTGTGGGGAAGAATTATACCGAGAGACTCCAGGATTCTGTGTTACAATACACCCGTTACATACCACCAGTCCAGGCTAACGATGTTTTACATGTCATTTTTTAGGCCTGTTTGTTGACTTGTTTCGGTAGAACCAACCGAAGGTAGAACCAACGAACGGCGAAACAAACTTTTTTCGCCGACGTGTCCTTATTAATATAACATCATTATTCTGTTGTATGTGGTACGGTAGTAGGCCTAGATGTTTATTTTAAAAATAATATAGCTTTACGTAAGAGTAATTTTTAATCCTACATGTGAGAGTTTTAGGCAGCGATAGGGTATAAACAAACCAACTCTCATCGGCCTTTCATAACTTGAACTGCGCTGTGGGAGAATGATGACGTAATTTTAAAAACCGATTACCTGAATAACCGATTACAGTCGTAGCAATTTTCAATTGCAACGCGATTATTTTTGTGGTTTGCGGTGACTGGAAAAAATCGATTATTTTCATTTTTTCAGCAGAAACAGACCCTTAGGAATTAGTGGAGTTATGCATGTTGAAATTCCTATACTAGCCTACATTTTACTACTAGATGGGTTTATAGAGTAGAAGTGAACCATGAATAGTTTATAGTTCGATCTCGATGTAAATAGTAGTTTGTAACATATTGAATTTGGTAATGTTGTCTTTACCATAAGGACTTTTACATAAAAAAGATCCTTAATGTATGCAATATGTCTGATGCTTGTCAATTTTTATGCAATGTGTGAAAATTGCAGGAAAAACATTTTCTTAAAATTAATATTAAAGGTTTCAACATTTTAGAAGTAAGTCCCTGTAAAGCATAGTTTTCTGTACTGTATAACTAGATGGATAACTAACTTGATGATACTGTAAGCAATGATTTGATGAGCTGTGTTAATGATGTAATTAGTAAACACCAGTCATTCTCAGGAGAAATCTATATTCGTCATCCTTTTAACCGCAAAAATCTTCAAATATTATTTGTTTATCCATTTAATCCACCATACCACGCAATGGATAATATTACCAACAACACTTTATCATTATCCATTCATTTTTTAACTCATATTCAGTCATTGCAAAATTGTTTTATGTTTGTAAAGATAGAATATCTCACATGCATTTCAACCAAACTGTGTATTTGAAATAAAATTGAATTGGTTTTAAAAACACCTCAATACAAATAGGCTAGTGTTTTTGGACTAAAAGCATGAAATTAAATAGTTGTAAGTAAGCTTCCTGAAAACACCAATATTTCTTTGGAGCAAGTGCGCTATATAAATTAATATATTTTGGAAACTAAATTCAGTCAAATTTAAAGCTTAGTAGCATGTGTAAGTAAAATAATTCAGAAAGACTTATTACTATGTTATTGAAATGTGGCTATTCCTATGTATAGAACCAAAACGCCTATTATTCAAAAGTTGGGTACCCTAACCAGAAAATCATAATTCCCATTAGTTTATATTTTTGAGACAGCTGAAGTCGATTATAAATGCGAGTATTAAACTGTCATATTTAATAACAGTATAACAATATTTATGCCCTACATATCTTTCAAATTGCTTTCAAAACAACTTGCAACATCCTGGGCCGATTAAGATATTAATGCGAGCGTGTGCGTGAACGTGCGATCACACTGCTCATCTAAGCATGGCATTTTGTTTTGATTGACAAGGTCCCCTTCCTGCTGTATTTTGGGTACTATTGGTGCAACTGGTGTGAATGGTCACTGGAGGATTGTACAAAATTTGCCTCTTCACTTTTTGACATGGTATTGACCATTATAATGATAGATTCTGGATAACATTTTGGAACAAAAAAATGTGCTATTTATCAAAAAAGGTGCTTATTATTGGTTATTACTGTATATGTATTCATTATTTTGTTTAAAATATTGGTATTCTTATATTTACTTGCACTGTATTTCGTTCTACTATATGAATATATGTAAAGCTATTCTGTCATTTGAATGACAGTAATCTTTTTTTAGTATATCTTAATCTATATGTCATCACTCACAAAGATTATTTTGATATTTAAAAAATAAAAGTTTACCGTATATTTCGGTGTATAAGTCGCACCTGTGTATAAGACGCACCCCCAACTGAGAGTAAAATATCGGTATTTTTTATATCGTCGATGTATAAGACGCACCTTATATTTAATCAAAACAATGTTTTTTTAAATTGTAATCAATATTATTGTAATAATATATTTTGTTATATCTACAACGGCGTCCTTTATTTAGGTTTTTTCTTACCTAGGCTCGGCCGCGCCCAGCCTCAACAAGTTCTTTCTAACTTGTTATTCATGAGTTTCGCCGCAACATCGAGTGCATGACCGTGTGTGTAACACGCACGTGTGTGGGCTAGCATCGCTCGATCATTTCGAGAGGGCGCACGTTTTCATGGACAATCGTATTCGATTAGTATCTATGTATCCGAGAAGTGTGTACGCTAGGTCCATGCTATAATCACCTGGAGAATATACTAGTCGAATACTGTACACCATGTGGCCACCAAAAGAAGGGCTTGCGCTTGGGGTACGGCGATCGTGCGTATAACTACTGTATAAATAAATACTATTCCAATCGTACGACGTAAACGTTTACAAATGAAATTTTATCGGAGCGCCATAATGAACAAATCTTTTCATCATATTTAGTATAACATCATGCTGAAATGACTTGAAAACTAGGCAGAAGCAGGTTGCCGTTACGTTAGTTAGTTACTGTAGCTAGGCCTAGCCTACTCAGGCCTAGCAAACGAGGTGACGATAGCCTAGGCATTTATGTTCGGTGTATAAGACGCACCCTTAATTTAGAGGTCAAATTTGCGTGTCAAAAGTGCGACTTATACACCAAAATATACGGTATTTGTGGTAATACCATGTTTGCGTTTGCATTGTAGGTGAATTAAAAATAGAAACAAATAAATTGTATTAAAGAACTTGGTTTATGACGGCCATCCTGCTTTATGTTTGTGACACTAATGTCATTGTGGTCGCAAATGCGTATGTTTTATTTAAAAACATACAGTATAAATTTCACTGATTTGTATTTCGTATTATTTCTTTAAGCTTCTTTCGTCGCCCCTGATTTAAAGCATAGTTTATAATACAGTACCAATTACAGCAAGCTCACATTCTCTTATTCTTCCCATACATTAGTACAAATTGAAAGTAATATTAAGGAACTGCAGACCGACAAATTGTACAGGGATATGCAAATAAGGAATTTTAAATTGACCCACGTACTATGACCCCTCGGAGGAATAGTCATTTGCAAATGAGCACATTAAAAGTTTATTTACATTGCTTGTAACATCACTGTGTTTAATTTCACATATTAACAATGGGATGCTATAAGTCAGCATTTGATTTATAGTTTTGCAATCTCTTGCATACAGATTGTAGAATAATTATTAGTAATATCAGTACTATATTTTCACGTTAATATAAACCATAATTGAAATGCATTGATTCCTAAAAAAACATTCTTTTCTCAGGTCTTGTAATAGGTTATTAAAAAGAGCTTTTCTAGTCAATTTGATTATAATTACTGTTTTCATTTCTCAAAGGTTCATATGGCTAATGAGAAAAGATGAATTATTAATGAGTATTAATTTTAATCAGATCACAAACAAAAAATATATTATAATGCATGCAAAATTGATAGGAATATACAAAATATGTATTCTCAAAAGTGGTTTTTCATTAGTGTGTTTCCAGCACAAATTTATAGTATTTTTTGGGGGGTCGGGTTTACCATCTCTATCTTATGGATGTTTATAAAAAGTTCAATATTGTACAAAATTCAAGCATGCAAGCCTTTTGTGACTTAACTAGATTAAATAGCTCTTTTTTTGTTTGCATCAAACAACAACAATCTTGCCAAATTTACAAGATGGATAAACTGTTGTCATGTCATAAACTCTGTAGAATAGACAATGTAGTTGTGAGTTACTCTGACTCGGTCAGGATTGAACCCTGGACCTTGGGATGGAAAAATTAAATTAATTATTTTGTCAAGCACGCTCTTGCTTGAAATTTGTCTTGTCACAAAAAAACATGATAAAATGGGTAAAATACAGAAAGTACGACACCAAAAGTAAAATACAAATGCAACAAATAACAAAATTGCATTAAAATATTAAAATATGGAAAGTAAAAACTCCATATTAAAGGTTTTACAGTACCTAATTTTCTATTTTGTTCTACTAACATAGCAAAAATCGTTATTTTCGTTGATGGATCAGATGAAGTTTTTCAATATTGTTCATCATTATGAAGTTAACAGTTGGTTTTATTATGTAGAAATCTCATGGTTTTATGTAACACGTTATGATATTATAAATTGCACTGCAACAGCAGCAAAACAGTCTATTGATAATGATAACATTGGACCTTGATTAATTCATTGTCACATTGCAATGTTTATTGATAGTTAGCTGAACCTTGCCTATTTCATTGTCTTTATCAATCAGAAGTTCAACTTCATTTAATCCAGCCTTGGAAATTGTTTGTATTTGTAGCATTTATCATCATTCCATACAAACTAGGATGTAATGTTCAAAGTAAGGCAAGCTTTATTTTCTATATGTACACTTATTTTTGCACCTACAGTAATTTCAACTACGCAGTAAAAATGCTTAAACATTTAATGTATTGTGTTTATCAGGAGGGGTGACAGCAACTTGTTTCAGTCTTTATGTCATCCCATACCAAATTATACTTTTTTTAAATTTTATTTGTTCAGTAAATTTACATGTGTTGATGTTTGATTTTGGTCAAAATAAATGATGAATTGAATTGAATTCAAATGATTACTTCCCATTCATTTTTGTCAACCACTCTTTAATAATGTATCTGTTTTAATGTACAGTAGTATGCACCCTTTTATAATTATGATTATGTTACTTTTATGCACAATAAAACTGATGATATAGGAATAGCGTGCAAAACTAACGGTTTACAACTTGTATACCGGTAATTTAATAAATAACTTGTTTGGAAAAATGATCACATGATAAATTTGTAATATTAAGTTTTTTGTTATTTTATTTATTATTTTGTTATGGAGGCATTGAGTTTGAAGTAATGTGTTTGTCAGGAATACTGCTGAAGCTTGACGGACACGACCCTGCTCTGTCATTTGTGATAATCGATGTCTTTTGCTAAATTATTGCATACTTTCTGGCCCTATGCAATTAGCTCTAAAGCATAACATTTAATTCAGAAATATGTCAAATGCAATGAGTATCTGAACAAGTACAGTAGGAATTTAGAGAATCATTTCCTTAATTATGAATGTCGCCCTCAATAGTCGTCCTAAGTTGATAGTTCAATAAACAATACCATGTTATTTAATAGTGGAGTAATCATTGAATAATTGAAATCACTAAATATCCTCACTAAAATATATTCTTAAAACAGTACCAGTGGCCATGTTGAATCCTTGAATATGAATATGAATAAATAGATAATTATGCGTACGAACATGGTCACATACAGTTAATTTGGTGGCCGCTTGGGTGAGGCCTATTCATTAATCTTTTATTGTAGTCTCTTCTGTGGCAGTTGCTTCCATTACTTGCTGATAAAATCTCTAATTTCATTTAGCTATCATCTGTTTAGTCATCGTCTGTTTCTTCTATGTGAGTAAAGTGTCCAGTAAGTGGACGCCTTACTTACATACCTGTATTTAATTTTCTATGTCAATGTCTATTCATGGACCTAAAGTATAAATTTATAGGTCCATGGATTATGTTTTACTTCTTTTTACTCTTGTTTACTTTATGTAATGACATTAGACAATGTAATGTTTGTATAGCTTAAAGTTGAATTGAATAGCTTTGCAATATCTACAGTACTTGATTGAATGATACCCCATACCTATCAAAACATAAAGCTTACTGACAAGACTTATGACCATAGCATCATTGGCAACAAGCTTGAGAAATTCAGGTGTTTAAATGTCAACATAAATTCTTGTTTGTTCTGCTCAAGTGATGAAAGTAAGCACTTTAAACGAGGAATATTTTCTATGTTCGAGTCGTCGTCGTTGCGACTAGAATTTATGGAACATTTACAGGTAATTGTATACTTCTTATATGGTCATTGACAGCTTCAGAATGTTATTGTTCATTAAAAATGAACAGGTAGAATTGATTGCCAGTATTTACTGTAATCTGCTTGTCACATACTTAAGACAATGTATGTTAAAATCTGTGCTAGACAGTCATGTCTGAGATGTGGAACACAAGCACAGATCGTACCATACCAGTTTGATGCAAATTTGTTGTAAACACAAACAATAATAATTTATTATTATTTGGCAGTGTCATGCTTGATGGAGAGAAGGCAGTAGTTTGTGTGTTCAGAATGAGTATGATGTATTCATGACTAAAATTAACTGCATAAAATTGGTTTGTGAAGATACTCGCATTCATTTACACTAAATTAGTTTTTATGCCTATGTAATTCAAACCATTCCTAATGATCAGGTTTTTACAGTGTTTTGTAGTTTCACATCCTATAGAAATACTGTATACATCAAAAATGCAATTAAAATGTGTTAGAGTTATATTTTGAAATTCATATGGATTTATACAGGATTTGAATTCTGTTAGAACTTTCAACTTTCTTGATATTTTGTTACTGGATGGCTGGTAGTTTGTTAAAAATAAGGATATTGACTCAATTCCTCAGATGGGTAGTAAACACGGCTATCGTCACTTGAAATGCATCCAAAGGCTCTGGAAGTTGGAGATTGCAAGATTAGACATTTCTTTTAAAGGAGGATAAAGTTAATATCTCCTCAGGAAACGACTGAATGATTTCTTAGTGGTTTACAAAGTCTGCAGTACTCTACTTCATATTTTGTTCACAAACTAAGTTTATAGAAACTGTTTAAATAGAAATAAAATGATATTTGTTTTACTGTGAATGTTTGTTGTCTTCTAATACTGTTCAATATTTGATGGCACAGTTGGTCATTTTATATTAATTCTTAATTTATTTATTTTGTGTACTTTGTTCAAAACACTTTTGCAGATCTAAGGGAAAGTGGAAAATTATCTTGAACATTAATATATAATAATATTAATACAAAGTTCACAAAGAAATCATAAATTATAATGTTATTCTAGTAGAACGTTTAAACCATTGGTGTGTAACCTCATCAACCACTAATAGGCAAATCATGTTAATCTTCCTCCAGTGGATCGTTAGTGAAACTCATATCCTTCTAATTATCTGCCTAAGTTGATAAAGTGACCATCCTTCACAAACCTAAAAAACATTTCAGCTGTTGTTGTTTGTTCATGTAATGTAATAAATTAATGCATCAAGTAAGCGCCCTCCTACATTAATGTATTCCGTATGTTTTATGTTGGATTTGTGCGACTTAAATGCTTGAAATGAAGATAGATGTGTAATACTGGTGAAGCTCATGTTGCTTAGAACATTACATCATCTTCCTTTAAAGAAGGTATTCTCTATAAATCTTATATGCTGATAATTCTATTAGGTACGCAGTATCAATACATTTTGTAGTTTTACTTTTTGAAAGCATATTTTTGATTGGTGTATATTGTTGTCGTTTTTGAACCATTCTGTACCAGGCTAGTGTTCGTTCTTGCATTTGAAACAGTGTCATTTGAGCCTTTTTTTGAGTCGAATTTGACAAGGTCGTACCAGCTGTTAGATCCAAACCTGGGGATTGTGATTCATGCATTACTTTTGTTGATCCGTAGTTGGCAACGATTTGGCAAACTTATATTTCAGTTGCATCAACTGTGATTTTTCTCTGGCAGATGTTGTAAGTGAGGACAGTGTGTGACTATCCATAATATACCCAAAAGAATTTCTCAGAATCTCTGAAGATTTTGAAGCTTAAGCATTTTGGAAAAACTTTTTTTGTTGTTGTTTGATCTTTATTGTTCAGTCATCTCAAGTTGATTTGAGAAACAAATAACTTTTTAAAGGAAATTTATTTAGTTTACCTTATTTATTGCATTAATAATAATCATAATAATCAGTAAAGCATACTTTGCAAACAACAGATGATCGAAAAGCAAAACATATAAAGATATCAGTGATTCTCTGTAGCTTACCTGATGCTGTTATTATGATATAAGTATTATTAGTAATACTGTCATACTGTTATCGATAGTGTATGGCAATAATAGGCTAGCTTTATGGCGCGTTAATAGCATTAATATTCTCAACTTCCTGGTTCTAATGATATGGTACTCTTTGTATTCCTGCCATCCACTACCGGCAGAACTTGCCAGTTAGACGGACATCCTCAACTGGCGCTATGAATCCAACGGTCGTGAGGCCTCTACATGCGCGCCGACCCCGGGCGCAAATACCACACCAGTTGCGGTTAGTGGTAAGTATTCCCTCACATTAGGAATTTTCTTTCCATTCTATGTTTTGTTTTCCTGCTTGATCATTATACCGTTATGATTTGAATTTTAATTTTCTCTATGGTGTGTGATGATATTACGTTTTATATTTTGGGATTCTCATACCTTTACATTGTGCTATCACTGCATTGAGGTATAATCTACAATTGCTTGTACTGTTTTAATAGGCCTATGTATGTATTTATACAATATATCATCAGGTATTTCTGCTTTGAAATGCAGTAGTGTTCCTTGTTCTATACAATATAACTGTTCAAATGATATCTTATTGTTTCATCATAATATGTTACACTGAATGTATTGTATGCATCTCAATGTTTCTGATACATTGTGACTCATGTGTCCAACTATCTATATTAACAGGATACATCATGTAAACTTGGTCTCAAAAACATAATGTTATATTATATGCTTGTGTCCGAACAACTATATCCAAACGGATACATTTATACCAATCGTTGAATCACTTTGTCTTGTGTCCACCCAACCAAAAGATATGGTAATGTTGTTTTACCATTGATGTTGTCAACAGTATTTTGTTGTGTTGTTTTGTGTCTACCTCATGAAGTATTGACCTTTCGTTTTAACTATGCGCCATGTGACTATTCAGCTATTGAGTCCGTTCTGCACATGCTCAAATCGTTCTGAGGATAGTCTAGTGGTACATTGTGAAAACGAAAGTTCCCTGTTGTAATACTTATGAATATTAGTTCAATGTATGTGTTCTATACAGGTTACATCATTCACATTCAATTTCTTGTTTCTTCAACTTTTTGATTTGTGTATAATGGTTTGAAGGTTAAATATTTCATTTTTATAATCTATGAGTATTATATTTTTGTATATAAAAAAAGTAAACAATAATAATGTTATTGTTGTTTACACAATTTGAATTCTAAGAAAAATAGTATATTTCAAAATAACAAATGCAAAAATAGTATAATAATTCAAAAACACTGAAGAATTTTCTAGTACAAAATCAATGAAAAGTTTGTCAGGAATTTGTATTCATTGAATTTGTATACTATATTACCATTGAAGAGGATTTACCGATAATCATAAATGGGGACTGGTATAGGGAACCAGTATGCCTACTGGGAAGGTAAGACTTTAGCGTATATTCATATAATCGATTTACATACCAGTAATATTATGTATTTCTAAACTACATTTAACTATATACTTGTTTATAACCTTGGCTATAAACATGGAAAGGAGTGGTTGTTGTTAGTGCATTAGACTATCGATGGACTTCCTTAAATATGATTATGTATATATACAGTATTTAATCTCCATTTCTATTTGCCAGATAAAGCTTTGAGCAGTATGTTATCATATTATATATGTATATGTACTGTTCACTTTTTTTAGTCTAGATGCTATAATTTTACTAATTCACTTCCTCTATATAAATCTGTTGTTTTTGTGAAAGTGATTTCCTACTCTATTATATTATCTCGCTAATTTGAAATCCTTGGCCCATGCCTAAATATCAGATTTAATTTATTGAATATTGACACAATTACACAGACCTTTAAAAAATAACAAGTTAACAATCAGAGTTATCAATATCCACTTTCTGTTCCCCACATCCACCTCACCCATAATATCTATTTTTGCTTACAAATGCATTAAAAAGTCCCTTCTGGAGTTGGAAATTTACTTTATTTATTAAATCATTTTTTTGGAAATGTATAGCCTTTTATTTCTGGTATGTTGTGTACTTTTGAAAATTAAAGTTTACAAATTGATTTACCAGATTTATTTATCAATAATCAATAAAGAATGTCTTTTTAAATTGTATTGATCACATTTGTTCTTTTATATTTATTTGTGTAAACAAATTAGGTGTACCTTTTTTGAATGAGACAAATTCTGATTGATATCATAATTTGACTAAAAATTAAACCTGATTAAGATTGACAGAATGGGAAGGTCTTGAAAATAAAATCAGGCAGTGTCCTCAGCTGTTTGGTCCTAAAAAGCTGTCGGAAGCCTAGACTTCCTTAAGTAATGGTCACATGATCAGAAATTGAGCTAGAACTTTATGTGTCACAGTTCAGTGGTTAGCCAGTTGGCAGCAAGGCAAAAAAGTGAAGTGTGCTTTTAACATTATGTAAAGATCAGTGTAGTTTAACGATTGGTTTAGCGGTAAAATAGCAATCACACTCGATAATGTGCTATGATTTTTAAGCTTAATTATGTCTGATGTATTCAGAAGGACTGTGTATTAAATTGGAGGTAGGCCTACATCAGCTGCATATGGATCTTTTGAGTATATCTGCCAAATAGTGATTATATTTTTTTTATTGCTGCTGTGCTATTGTGTTTTGACCATGTATACAACAGGACATGTGTTTCTTCAAATGTGATTCGTAGCTGGTGAATGATAGATACCAATCTATCATTACTGTCATATCTCATGAGATCCTGTGAGATATGTTCTTTACAAATTTACTGAAGGATATGGACTATCTAGGATGTTTCAAAGTTTTTACAGAATCTTTGATTGACTTTCTCGTTGGAGAGGTAACAACAATTATTATTTTATTATTATACACTTGTTATCATGGATACAAACACTGTAGTTATACCAATTGAAAGAAAATGGCTTTGTTTATATTCATTTTAAGAATTATTGTGATGTACAGTACAGCCTAGAGTGTAGTCGTTAATGCAGCCAAAAGTTATTTTATGCCCTTCCACTTTTTGCACAGCACCCTACGAAGATGTTGCCACTACTCGTAAAGAATTGCTTCCCATTCTTCAGTTAAGCTTATTTTACTAATATCTCCTCATTCGTCTGTACAACAAATGATTCACTTTATAGTGCCTCATGATAACAATTGAAAGACCCAGCAACATTTGTGTCATCTTAAAAAGTTAGTACAGGTAAACAAGATGTATTAACAAAGTTATTTTTGTATACTATCTCTATTCTTGTTAACCTGTTTTAATAAATATTTACAATATATTTGTCTTTCATTTATATTCAACTTAATGTTTAGTTTCTACAACAACATTAACCCTTTGCTTATTAAAGTTAATATTTTACAGCATTGTTAAAAAATGCTGTTAGTGTTAATAAATTGATTTTAATATGTTACTTCAGTAGGAGATTTACATTAAAAAAAGCTTAATTTATTGTTAAAATTTATTCTACAATCACTAAATTTACACCTTTTTTGTATTATAAAATGTAAATATAAATTATGGATGCATTAAATACATTTTGTTGCTATGGAAACTCTGTACATGGTCTAGTGTCACAGATGAGTCATAGTGCAGCCATTAGCACGGTAACAATTATTAGTATTTTCTCCATCCAAAAAATGTTCAAATTAAAATGATTTTATAATTTTTAATCTCAAAGACTATTTTTTTCCTGTTTAGGTATACAGTATATAAAAAATAAGTTGAATTCTCAATTTTTAAATTTCATTTAAGGTGGTTAAATTACTGTTTAGTTCTTGTTTTTTTAGATATGCATTACTGTGTACAGTACATATTTAAATTTAACTTAAATGTAGGATTATTTTAAGTGAATTTCTCTTTTTCACTTTTGTGTAAAATAGAAAGTTTTTACCTTGACTTTCTTTGGCAAATCATTGTTTCCAAACCTACTGAAAACAATAGTGTTTGTCTGTAGGGAGTTTATTGCTTTTACTGTCAAATGAGAATTACCTGTATTACTTTGCATGTTTTATACTGATATTTAAAGTATTAACTATACTGTTGAAAACCTGATTATAAACCCACACCAAGCTAGGTTGGAATTCCACTTATTAATTTACTTAAATAAATATATTAACAAATATTCCAATATGGTGAGCGAGTGTATTCTATGTAATTCAACGCCCTCTAATTTCACCCAAATTAAATGGCATATTACATTTTCAAAAAAATTAAAAACATATAAAAAAAGAAGGAAAGTAAAAATATTATTAATTATATTATTTTAATATTTTAAACTGAAAACCACCAAAACAAATTCAACAATCATACCAAAGGTTGACAAACATTTTTGTCACATTAATATATGGCAGATTTTTTTCTCTTCGCCTGCGGCACATTAGTATGAGCACATTAAAGTGTGTTGTTTGTGTAAAAGCTTCTGTATCCTGGGATTATACATAGATTGTTTGTCTACTTTAATCTCATTTACTCTATGACATTGGCAATTAACAGTTTCCTGTTGTCTTAAATCTAATTTGATTTTGTCTGCTTTTGCATCATTTTCCCTCGTTCTACTCCATTTTTGGTCTCACCAGTAGGAATCTTCAGTCTGTATTGTTGCTATTTAACAACATTAAACCTGAATGTATTCACATGTGCAGCAACATATTAAAAAATTTTAAATGTTTTTTCAGACCTGACCTTTAAGAATGATTCTTATCTAATTTTGTGAAGCGAGACTAGCGTCATATCCACATTTTATATTTAGTTGTCTAATTTTTTTAAAATGTAGTTGGTCAAATGTTTGTCCTGCTCTGACGTAATTGTACTTAATACTTAGTAGTACATAAATTTGCAAGTAATTCCCATGTGGGCTAGAACCCACAACCTCTAGATCTCTAGGGTAGTGTTTATACCCTGACCACAAACTTGTGCTGATGGCTATGGTTAGATTCTAAGACTCCAAGGAAGCGGTGGGTATATACTTCACCAAAATGTAATTCTAGTTTGATACATTGCAAGAATATTGTTTTTTTAAATTTTCCACATATTTTTCTTATTTTTTTATGTACAGTATACTAAACTACCTAATAAATTATCAACAAACAGCATAACATCATGTGGGGAAAGAAAGCTAATTTACATTAATCATTTTATTCATGTTAAAGGATGCTGAAATAGTTTATAGGAGAATTTGAAATATGATTCAATAAATGTTACTTATGACCTTAATACCTGTTTTATAATAAATCTTCTACAGTATGATGACTTTGTAGTTTTTATTTTCAATGTTTTAAATAAAATTCAACAAAAACATTTTTAGCAGAGGATATAACATCTATTTAAGAAACATTAATATCATAGAATATTTTAATAAGAATGTACAAGAACGATTAAACATTTTCCATAACGGAAGAGAATAATTCAACTGAAACATAATATCCTGAAAAATATACGTGCAAATAGTCAAATTTAATTTAAATGTTCTTATCAGCATTTCATGGTTGTAATACCATTTCATATAATGTTGCTAATGAACTACTGTACATGCTTACAGCAAAAAATGATTTGTTATAATTATCATTCATAAGATTACATGTTTAATTTATTAATTTGATACGGTAATTTATTTTATCAGAGATTTGTCATATGAGAATGATAATGAAATGTTGGTTGTTGGTCATAGTAATTAATAATTACATAAGTTGATTAATATCTTCCTCTCATCTGATTTGATTAAAGCATAAAGAAAATAGAATTATTTACAACAAAAGTTATTTTAAGAACATGCTTCACAGTTTTTCATTATTCATATTTTATTTTCAGACTTTCTTTGTTTTGATATAAATATCTCTTTTATTGCCTTTTTATATTATGTAATTATTTTTAATTAATTTTGAAATTTATTGTTTTCCTCAGTCTGATTTTGATGATGAGCTCCATGCAGTTGAAGCGCAAACAAAGCACCTTAGTGCTGGCCTAGCTAACTCCATTCCTAGGAATCTGCGTCTAGGACGTCCACTATCGGTAGACGAGACAAAATGTGCCCGTCGTGGAAGCCTTGGAATGGGCAGTTCTCTCAGCCACAGTGTAAATGTAAATGCAAGTTTTCAAAACAGTACCACAAATGCCTTGATCTTGGGGGATTCCTCAAACCTATTGAGGGTACGGCAGATGCTTGGACAATCGGCACCTTCATTAGGACCAAGTCTGGTAAGTGTCTTTAATATGTTATTTTCCGCTCATAAAACAATGTTAGATATGAAACGAGGGTTATAAAATAAAAAAATTTAAAAAAATCCAATATAAGTTTTAGAAGAAAGTTTTTCGTCATTGCCCTTTTTTTCAATTACAGTACCACCAATGTGTACAAGTATAACATTTCTTGTTTGTCAATGGCCTATATCTATAAGAAATTTACTCAATTTCCAACGTAATTATTTTGTTCTATCTGCGATCATTAGAAATTAAGAGCACTCTTAATAATTTGGTTATTGTGACAAACCCACTTTGACATGTTTTTAAGAGTTAATTCAATCAGATGATGAAAATTATTCTCAAGTCAAATAATTTGTTTCTAATAAGTATTATTTCAAACATGTGGTTCAAATTGAGATTGCTGCAAATTTAACGAGTGTACTTCATGCTTCATTTCGCTTCACAACCTGATTAGAAGGCGCGGGCGACGAGTTATACAGTCCAGTCGCTTTAAACTTTTTTCTCCTACGATTTTGAGAGACTAGCTTACCAAACATTATTCCTAAATCTTTTTTGCAATCCTCTGTTGTTGGAGTAGTGGCTGTCCTAAAATATTTGATATGTGACGACTACTACCTACAACAGAGTGGGTGAATTACACTGCAGATACTGTAAGATAAGTATCACTTGTAAAAAGGTTCTGGTTTTTAATCTTCAGTTATTTAATGTTTTCAAGTATAGAAATACATTTATATGCAGTCAATATTTGCCAAATTACACATTTCTATATGAATATAATATAAGGCATTTCACACAAGGTAGTCATCAACCAATTCAATTGTCATAAATGATTTGATCAAATTTAATTTGTTTAAAAGGATGAACTTGGTTTTTGAACACAGGAAATCAGTTAATAAGTGGTACATAAGTTTTAATTTTTTTCAAATTGCCTTATTCAACTGTGACATGTACTTTACTACTATATGAACATCATAAAAGTTTATTTACATTTTATGATTTTCTTCAGAAAGAATCATAAATCATCTTTATATCTAGTTTCAATTCCAATTCTATTGGGTAATAATGATCATATTTATTCTACTGTACTATACGTAGTTAGTGTTTCATGTTGACATTGTACTACTACTTAACAATATTACTAAATATTATTATACCCTTTGGATTTTCTAATTTCATATAAAAATAATGAGATAACTTTAAAATTAGTTATAAATAATTTTTTCAGATTTATTTATTAATTTGACACAAGCAGTCAAGCGCCATAATACATTGTGTCCGCAACCCCTGATTTGGAAATCCTTTTTTTTAAGTGGGTGGAGAATAATGTTTCAAAATGAGTAATTTGCCCTTTCAGTATTGCTTTTAGGTCAAGATTGGTATATTGGAAGTTTTATAAGGTCTACTTGATATCAGTCATTTTTTTCTTAAAAAACAAGGTTTTTATAAATCAGAAATTGATTATTAGACAGTTCATTTTTTACAGCTGCAGCATGACACTGACTGGATCGCGTCGTGTCATAGGAAGGTTGTTTTTCAGGGGGGTTTTCTTGTACTGTACCAGTGTGTACAGTCTGCCCTTGGCACTCATATTAAAGTTTCTGTCAGGTCAATTATAATTGTCTTCAAAGTCATCTTTTCAAAAGTGGCACATTCCATCTATTCAGATAAAAAATTGAGGTTTGAAATTTTAAATTATTCTTAAAATGTGTTACTGAAACACTTGGCTAGGCACTTTAAACCATGACTCATTTATTCCTTCAAGTGGGACCCCTACAATGCTGGTGATCACAAAACCATTAAAACAAATCTCCTTCACTTAACCGATTTAAAGTTAACATCTACAGTAGAAGATAAATTTGGTTGAAAACTATTCTAGGTTATTCACTTATTTATTAAGTCATCGATACTGTGTGACTGTGTCTTGAAAAATTCTATCTACATACACGCATATTTTTCCTGATTAACTTAATGTACAATTACTGTTTTAGTTGTTTTTATACCTGTGTAGTGTAGTACTTTCGAACATTGTTTTCTAAATAGAAAATTAAAGGTACTTTGAAATAATATGCTACAATTATGTAAAACTATACAAAATAATTGATACAATCAGATTCATAGATGGACAAAAGATTAAAATTTAAAAACCAAATGAAGAAGTACAATAGAATTGGTCCCTAGTCTTTAAGGAGAATAACTCACTGTTTAATCATTTTCCCCACCAAATGCATAACGTATGCAGAATGTGCAATATCTTCCAATGCCTTAAATAGTGTAGTAAACTTTGATGACGTGTAGGGAGTGTTTACTGGTGCCCATATTTACTTTGCATCTGTGGTTCAGAGAACTTTGGTTAACCACTAATTTCCAGTTGCAGATGAACTAATTATAAGATGACAGAAAAGTTTTTATTTAGATTGTGTAATCACCAGAAATTTACAATTCAGTTGAAAGCACCCCTAGTTAATAGTAGCATATGACAAGACTGATTTGGCATTTAAAAGTTTGAATACAAAGTTGGGATTCAAGCCTAGTTCCAAGTACTTCTGGACACCCACGCTTTAAAATTATTTAATTTGTAGATTTAGTAAAGAGCCAAAGTTAATTTTACTAAAAATGAACTAAAGGTACTACTGTACCTCTTCATCGGGTAATACCTGCACAATCATTAAAAAAATCAAAATAAGCCGCAGAGCACATTTTCTTAATTTTAGTGTAGAATATTCAAAGGAAAAAAAAAATCTTACCAAAAAAAAATAAATTTAAAAGCAATCATGACCGTGATCTTTAATGTGTTTAAGGAATTGTTCTTAGTCAGACATCAAGTAGCACTGAAAGGCATAAGTATATAAAAACCACAAAGCGTCTGTATGTCGGGGACTTGGTTCGTGTATATGATTTCCCATTTACAATTAGCCCTTTAATTCCATCCCTTGCATGTGTTGTTGACAGCTTTTAGTATTCCAAATGTTACACCTTTAACAGGTGCTCATCAACAGGTGCTCGTTTTTCCAGTTACATTTTTTTTGTAATTTTTTTTCTGGCAATCATAAAACAAATGTTCAATTCATTCTATTATCCATTAATTATAATTCTCAATTACAAAGAAATTTATTTTGTAAGCGGTGTTTTGTACATTTCCGTACTTTGTTTTACTTTATTCATTAGATTTCATGTTTAATGTCACTGATTACACTTGTTTATTGAAGATCAAAGCTTTTTGCTACTTTAATTTTTAATGTCAGCTACATTTTTATTACAAAAATCATGCAATATTTCAATGTTTAAAATGTGATTAATGTATCTTACAAAATAGAATGATCATTTTAAAATGAAATTTATGTTTTAAAAGAATATTATGGAGTACATTTATAAGTTTTACTGAGGTTTACTGAAACTTATACAGTATTTCTTATTTATTTTATGATAGATTAATATTTAAATTGTATATATTGTTTTACAAATTAAAAAGTAAACAAATCAATGATATATGATTCATTTCCTTTCGTTGTATAGCCTTCAGCCAGCTTCCAATTACTGGTAGGTATTTTAATATCATAAATGTTGATGTATTTTGTTCAATTTTCGTTTTGCTTGTTTATTATCAGTAAATTCTTCATAGATTTTGTTGTTTCTTTTTTTTTTTAAATAGCATTTACCTAATTGTTGTGGTATGTTAACGATTTGCAGTGGTTTTGTTTCTGTAATGTTATCCCATAAATATTTTATATAATGAATAATCCTTTGTATATGTTTCAGCTTGAATTTTAAAACATTGCATTTGATTTGCGAATTTCATTCATTCAATATACAGTAAATCATTTTCACATACAGCTTCCATTTATAATGCTTTAAAGTGTATATACAGAACAATAAACAAATTTAATACATTTTTTAAAGTAAATATTTATTTGATGTGCTAATATTATACAGTACTGTATACGGTAGTGTAATTTGTTTATTATTTCATCTTGTATACGTGGTTATGAGATTTGTTATGTATAATGATTAACATCAATTACTAATCCAATAGTTAACTAGTATAATTCTTTGTGGTGCCATGGATGTGTGGGGACAGGGTGTTTGGATATTCAATCTTAGAGTACAGTGCATGTACAGACGAAGTCACGTTATTAAAGTAACATAAATATTTTGTTTTCCTTTGTTTGCACATGTTACTGTCAGGAGAACCTTGGTGTCTCTGCGAAAAGAATTGTATTTTATTTTAATTCTGGACTCGGCCAAACTTATTTACTATTAACTACTTCGTACTGTATTCTTTCACTTGAAGAGAATTTTAAAATCATTAGCAATTATAATAATTTGTTACCTATACATTGTATGAATGCAATGCATAAGGAAAGATTTTAGTTTGCTTTAATTTTAATAATGTAAAAAATTTTCACAATTCTGTAAATATGATTTTAATAAATACCATTTATGAAATGAATTAAAATAATATTTTGTAAAAATGTTAATTTTCTATGCAAATGAAATTAAGAATTTTGCCAAAACTAAATTTGTTTAAAATATTTTATATGCTTATGACAAATATTTATCGTTTGGAGTTTACAATGCTGACCAACCGCGTAGACCAAGTGTCTACGGTTGTTTTCGTTAATTGTGATTGTACAAGTATTGTAGAAAGCCAAGTCAGATCAAGGCTATAGACGCAAGGACTCCCAGTAATACAGAGATTTTCAAAATTAATAAGAACCTACCTATTACAACGTATTAAGATTGATTGTACCTCCTAAAATGAAACGACCTATACAGATATCCATCAAAGAAAACTAAACTGTATTAATCTGTAGTAGAACTTCATAGAACTCATTAAGCCTCAATGCGCATTTAAACTATTAGCTAGAATTCGGTGTACAGTTTTTATGTTCACATTAAACAACCACTCCGTCACGACGAGTTTAATATTCTGATGTTGCACCATACTGTGTTGAATAATTTCTATTTTTTTTTGTTCATTTACAAACAACATTAATGGTTGCAGCATCTGTGCTAAAGTTCATTTTTTTCGTCGCTTGTTTACCGTCGCATAATTTGTAATGGAAATTGGTATGGACGTTTAATGACTACGCTGAAACGGTGGCATGTCTATACTGCATGTGTTTCTATTCGACCAGCACTATGCGATTAATGTGTTGAGGAGAGTGATGTTACCTAATCTATAATGCACTTAAAGTGTCTGATAGCCATTCAAATCATGGACTGTACAGAATATGTATGGACAGCTTACTTATGATAGTAAAGGTTATTCTGCAAGCTGTTGGTAGGCTAATGTAATGCTGAATCTCTCAGCTGTTTGTAGTATCGGTTCTATTTTCATTAGAACCAATGATTACCATCAGATACCAGCAAGAGTTTTCTTCCCTTGTTAGTAATTTAGGACTCTATGGATAATTCGCCATATTCATCTTCAGATTTACTACTAGAAATTTGGGTAAGTATTGTTAATTTAAAATGTATTTCAAAAGTAATTCAGTACTACTATCTCATCTGTGCTTCTCATTCGTTTTTTTGCTGAAGTACGGTACGAAAAAGTGAATAATTAATTTTGCATATATTTCCATTGTATTTGAGAACGCTGATGTGTCTCAGGTTTTTTTAAATTAAATGATAAAATATCTATAAAATTGTTGAATTCTCAATATGTCTTTTTAGTTAGAATTACCTTATTTTATTTTTAATTATTCAGTTGATCTTATGATATAAAAAATATTAGCGTCGTACCTAAACATGGGAAAAAATATGGTAGATTCTTCTATATTATGATAAAATTATTTGGAAAGCTCTAGTATTAGTAATGATGGAATTCAGTTATGTTTGGCTTTCATTTGAGTGATATACAAAATTATTGAAATACTGTAATTTTGAATAAACACTTTAAATTTAAATTTTGTTTTTATCTCTGTCACTTTGAATATTTCATTTGACATTGAAACAATTTTGAATATAGACATTATGGTGGCAAGTATATTAGTGATTGCCCATTTTTATTGGTCAATTAAATTATATCCGATGGCCTATATCATCAAAGACAATCTTCTGTCCACTGTCTCGACTGGTCATTTTATTTCTGTGTACCATGGACTTGTATAATAATTCTCATAGTTTCATTTTTTTAGAAGTAGTATTTTAGTAATTAATATTTTTTAATAAATTATCAATTGTGAATCAATTGTTTAGAAATTCTTTTTATGAAGGCTATAATCGTTTTCGAATCCTGCATAATTTATTTGGTTCTAATGACCTCAGATTTGTTTTCAATTATTACTTTTGATATTATTATATCCAGAACTAAGAAGAGATAGCCTATATTGATCTATTTTATATCATATAGTAACATAGTTTATAAGCCTTCATTGAAAAACCTGAATTTTATTTTGTAGAAAATCAAATTCTGAATTGCAATCACTATATAAAGTGTACATTTTTCAACAACAACATAATTTTCTCATTTTCATGACTTTCTAAATTAAACATACAGTATACATTTATAATCATTTCCAAAACCATTAAGTCCATTTGTAACAACTTAATTGCATTTGGCCAAAAATCCAATTTTAATTTACTCTACATCCTTGAGATGTTAAGTACACATGTTTATGTAAAATAATTGTTTTATAGAAAATATGTACAACCTTGGATTTATATTAGTAGTATTCCTCACGCTATTGAGACATTGAAAATATTGTTGTATTGTATGATTATCAAAGTTAAAGATATATTGTCCCCCTAAAAAAATATTTTTTTCAATTTTTTTGTTGAATATGTTATTTTAATGTCACATAATAGTTATTCACTCTCACAAAAAAATTGGGTCTGAAAAAAATTTATTTACCTGAGAAAAATGTAATTTAAAGCAAAAAATGGTCAAATTGTCTGGAAGACAATGAGTTTTTAGGTAATTTAACTGTTTATTTTGTCTTTTTATAGGTGAAATAATTTTTTTTTCCCATTTTTTTTCTTATGGAAGTGAACAACTTCATTAAAACTGCAAAATGGCCTATTCAAAGTCCGATTTTAAAAATCTTTATTTTTCATGATTTTGGGGGACAATACATCTTTAAAGCGATAGTATTGTAAAAGTCCATTAAGTTCAACAAATTAGAATCTTGATTGTATAATGGGGTATAAAATAAAAGAATTTATGTCCAATTTGTTGGTTTTTATGATTAATGTTAATAACTTTTTATTCCATTATTATGGGAAATTTCATCGTATTTCATTACAAATGGCCGAGCCGTTAAGGTATGGGGCGCCGTTTACCGTACCTAAAGAGCCAATAATATCGGCATGGGTTAGGGACCGACTGCTGTAGCCCCTTAGTTCTGGTAGTCTTCTGAACTAATGACTATAAACCATCCAGTGATTCTTAATGTTTATAAATATAATGTTGACATTTTTTTTTTACACATTTTAAACTACATTTTTTTTTCATGTGGTACAGTGGATACAGTAATTTATGTTGCATTATTTTTTGTTGCGTTTGTATTATTTTTTTTCCATTGTGTATTTGTATCTTGTAAAATGCATCTTTGTATATAAATTACCTTTCTGTGCAGCAGTTTTCTATTTCTAATGGAGACATATTGGATTGGACATACGAGAAGTTCATAAGATGCATTTACGGTCAAATTTCCAATGTACATTAAAATCGTGTATCTGATCCAAACGGATACTTGCAAAGTGTTACCATAATGATAGTACATTATGCCTTAAAAGCAATGATAATTTAAAATTATGGTTTTGTCTACTTATTGTGTGATTAGTGTCTGTCATAATCGCCAGCTAATTATCACAGTTGGTAATAATAGCGCTTGATCATATTCTCAATAAAAGTATAATATAAATGTACAGAAGAAATTTATATATTCTAGGTAAACATTATAGACATTCTATCTTAAACCGCCCAGTGATATACTGAATATGTTAAACGATAAAGAGAAAGTCTGTGAGACAAATCTCCTTGACCAAGATTCGAACCATCTGATTGATATGTAAATGTCCCAAACCATTAGACCACTAGGGCTTTCATGGTATTGTTCCAATTTGATTGGCTAGCGACTCTTAAACATCCTTGTTGTAATACGGCAGAACAGCATTAGTTCTCAATTGTACTAATGTGCAACAGAGATCAATTGCCCTATTCTATGTATTAAATATAGTATTTAATATTTTTGTTGATTTTGATTTTTTATTTTAATACATATGTAGTATAATATACCATTAACTTTGTACTTTATGACATTCTAACTTTAAGTGTTTTGCACTTTACTATAACATGAATTAAATATGAAAATGTGTCTCAAGAGAAACAAAATGGCCATCCAAGTTGCTACAGAATGATGTTCACATCCTAGTAGTAATTATAATATGCTTTTTAAATAAGTCAAGGAGAAATAATGCTTTGCCTTGTATACAAATATAATATATAAATATATAAATATTTTGGTATATCTTTATTCAAAAAAAGTCAATGACACAAACAGCCGATGGCTGAAACCGTAGTCGTACAAAAAGTTATTACAGATATATATATATATATATATTATTAAATTGCTATTCCACACATTATAGTGGTAACTATGCATAATGCTACTATATAATAATAATAATATCAATACATACATGCTAAATTTTTTAAACTATATTAAAAACACACCTTGGGGTTGGTATCTGCCAATATGCTTATACAGTATATAGTTAACTTTCCCAATACCAAATACTCTTGCTCAAAATATG
Organism: Antedon mediterranea; assembly: GCF_964355755.1. NCBI lineage: Eukaryota > Metazoa > Echinodermata > Crinoidea > Comatulida > Antedonidae > Antedon > Antedon mediterranea. The sequence goes on from NC_092675.1 coordinate 25,262,355, forward strand.
AAATTGTCCACTGTATTCTGGTCTTACTATAATCTTTCTGCCCTAAATACTCTTTCTTAATATTACAATTTACAGAGGATGTTATGAACAGACACGCTTTTTACCAACACATTAATTATATTTCCTTTAATTATTGTAAGTAATAATATGCAGTGGTTAACTTCAAATACTTAATTATTGAGTACATCTATCACGAACACATACTTGATTGAATTTGTTCTTTGATTTTTCAGAAAGAATTTGGTGTGACACGTAGAGGAAGGTGAGTGTGACACTATATGAAAGTTAACCAAGTTCATTTTGGGTGTGGTTAACTTTAAACCATCTGTTTATCTGTTTAGAATAACGTCTTAATCAGCGTTCACTAATTTACTTCAGAAGCCAATGTTTCTGTGATTAATTTGTTTTAATTTTTGTCATTAAAATAGTTGCGTTCTGGGCATTTATTATTGATATTGATACATGAATATAGAAACTTTAATCTTTTTATGATGATTTTTTTTAATTTTTTCAAATGTCACCAGTCATATCATCATTGTAAAATAATCCATTATATTCAATATTATTGCTTATAAGATCAATTTTATTTTCTAATCTCAACATTAAATGTTGATAGACTATCTATCAATAGATATCATTGTGATCATTTTTATTTCTGATCTACACAAATAATATTTTATTTATTTCATAAGCATCCAACAGTGAACATCCAACTTGCCAATAATACAGGATGAATAACTATATTTCGGTATAAGTTATCATATAGTATTATAAACTGATTGTCATTTGAAGCTTAGAGAGTGAAGTTGAAAGAGTTAAAAAACTGGCACTAGGTCAGGATTGAACCGTGGACCTTGGGATTGGAAGGCAAACATGTTAACCACCAAGCTACAGTTCCACTTCATTATTTTCAGCATCATCATTATTATTGACATTTTATCATTAAATGTTGATATCTATAGAGTAGATACATCCAGCTTTTTATAAACATCTGTCTAATCCACTGTGATCTGCCATTTATAATACATTAATAAGAACATGAAGCGACGGCATAGAAATTTGATTTGTTGCTACTTGTTCGCATTCCATTAACGGCACGTGAGAGCAATCATCCGATAAACATGCTTCAAATTCTGTTATGCAATTCCAATTTAAAAATTGGGTCGTTGGTGAACTTCTTTATACAAATGAGTCATCCTCGTTTAGCATTTACGATGTTCATTACGTCTGAATACAATTATTTGAAAAGAAATTTGAATTTCATTAATTTTGCATTTTATAATTGTTTTAATTAATTTCAACAAATTTGTCTATAATTTTGATTAAATTGCTGGTAAATACTAGTGATTGATGTTGCCTTGAATCCCATAACCTTAATAAAGACTTCAATCATAATGTTAAGATGGCTGTTATCATAGTTGAAGGTGAAAAGATACAGTAAAACCAGCGAAAAAAAGAACCCTCAAACTGCTTTTTTTTTCAATCCCTAAAGTGAAAGATAACTAGTAACTCATAACGAAAAGCAGAACTTATGTCCAAATGTAATACTCATGGGGAATTAAATTGGGCAATTAGCCCTACATTTGAAATCCCATAGGATTATACATCACTTGTGCTCAACAGCTAACCCTAAAACATGTTATTTTGGGCCACACTGGCCTATATTCATTGCCCATGAGATTGCACCAGAGCAAGTGATCATCTCATCAAGGAGTTTAGTATGCACACATGTACACTATACCGCAACATGTTGAACAGTCATGTCTTTTATTTGCTAATATTACAATTTAAAAATAATTTTATATTATAATCATTATTATCATTATTTTAGTTTATAATAACCCAAATGATCATCATAATAATATAATTGACAAAAGCAAATATGGAAAGATAAAAAGGGTTAAATAAAACATTCCATGTTAATGTTTTAAAATATCAACTTAATTTTATATTAACTTCAAATTTAGTTTTCAAGAAAAAAAAAACAAACTTTCATATCATGAAATAATTGTACACGACTGGGGTCTGAGCAGGAATAAAGTAAAATAAAAAATACTTAAAAATAAATTAGTATTGTTGTTGTGGCGAAAAATGTAAAGATTATTTCACAATCCAATATAACAAATCTCTCGAGATGATGTTACTAGAATGCTATTGAATTAGCGATAGAATGAAATGTAGATATTAAATTTTATACTGCATTATATGACTCTGGGAGGATTTCATAAGAGGAATATTTGAACGCAATATTATTATAATATGAGATATTTTTAGATAATGAAGAAATGAAATAAGATCAATTTGTAAGATTTATGACATTTATGTTTTAAAGCCTTTTTGCGTTTTGATTTATTCTTACATGATTACATTTAGAAATGTTTTCATGTATACCAGAATTTGTCTACAAATACTTGATTTTTAGTGAACTGCTATAAAACAAGGCCATATACATAAATAATAATAACTGGTACTTGATATAGCACATTATGCTGAAAGCCTCAATGGCTGCAGTTTTGATTTATTGAGCTATAGAGTCGCGTTTGCACAAAAATATCAAAACAATTGTATTCGATGAGACATTTGTTTTTAACAAGCAATATACCCCTATTTGTTTGTTTAGTGAAAATGTATGCAGAGATTATTGAAGATTATTTAAAATGTTTATTTGGCATCTATGTCAAGCTTCTTAAATTTATTATAGCACATTACTTTGTCATCTTTTCCATATTAATGTAAACATCTGACAGATCTGTTGACCTTTTAACGATATTTTCTGTTTAAGCATTCATTATTACAAATATGATATGAAATTCTCAGCTGTTTATATCTATCTTGTTATTTCAGTAAGCATGGAAGGAAGGTGGCATCACCAGTTCTTCCTAGGGCACACTCACCTGTTTCCCATGGTAAGAACATAATTATGTAATTGTTTAATGATCAAAAAATTTTATCTCAAGTCTTTACAGCAGAGTAGTGTCAGGCACATTCCCACCCTAGAATCTTAAACAAAAAACCTCAAAGTGGAAGCACATCGTTACTCATCCCTACCCAGGATTTTGAAGACAAAAAGAGAGCAAAAAGGAAAAGACTAGTATTCCTTACCTCGGAAATGGTCTGAATAAGGAGCTTACTGTATCATCATGGAGGTATAAATACCTCCATGATCTATTTAGAGAAATGAATAATCTAGGAAATATTAAAATAGTTCCGTAAAATAGATCTATAAACTTGCCTGACTTTTTATTTCTAACAAAAAGGAGAAACAATCTCTGTTTTTACAAACATCAGTGCAAACAGGCTCTTGTAACAATATTGCATATATACTTCAGCAACGAATCTATCAACAAAAACGTCACCAATCCATATTATAATGTATTTTCTTTGTTGTTCCTTTTTTCACTGTAATTAATCTACTGATTATTCTTTATCCAACAATTGTGTGAACAGCGACTGTATGTTTTGTACATACAGCTAAACTAAGAAAGACATAATAATATTTTTAAAAGAACTTCTAATTTTCATTTATCGATTTAATCTCCCAAAATGTTAACATTTGATTGAGTTAATAAGCAGCATGACATTGGCCTTTTGATGATTCATTGCTTTTATGATACCAGCAACAAAGCTTAATATAAAATATTGTCATTTCAAACTACCATCACTGTCAACACCATTTATTTTATTATTTGTAATATCTATTTTACATATTGCTTTACGTTTTTACAGGGTGTTCTTTTTTTTCGTAAAAAGTGACACTTGTAAATGTAAGCAATTGGAGATAAGATTTAGGCTTGGCCTACAGTACTACAGTAGTATAAGATGAATCAGATTTGCTGAGTTAGGCCTATTTACTAGCACTTTCATGTTATTAGCTTGTAAAGGGCACTTTATGAAAAGGAGGGGGGCGGAGGTTCTTTAGAACCCACGAACCATCAGGTTAAGGGCTTGAGGAGAACAAAAAAACAATTAACAATCATTACAGTACATATGATTAGGTTTATGTACCATATAATTTGAAGAACATAAACATTGAACAATATAACATAGAACGGGAAACAAATATATTAGATTCATTGACAGGAGAAGCTATTGCTTAATACAGTATCATCATTATTGCCTCGAAAACGTGTGTGTTAAAAGTTGCTAGGTCAAGGCTGGCGTGATTTGAACAACCATGTGGGACACTGTTTTGATCTCCATCAAATCGTAGGCTTTGGCGTGCTGTCAACAAAACGTAGGCCTGAATGATCCAGCATGATGGAAAAAGTTAGATTATTGTTAGCACTGTTTTTTAATGTTATACTTTAGGGATATGCAACTTGAAAGAAATAAGGAAGACTTTATCAAACCCATAGTCTGGTTTTTACAGAGGGTTTGTTTTATCATAAAATGGAGAAAATAGTCACAAGCTAGACTCGTTTGGCATATTTACATTAGTTCAACTTATGATTTCTAGGTTGAAAACTTCAAACTCTCCTGGCTATGAGCTTGAGTATAGCTGCCATGGTGGATCAAGTTGAGATAGTTAGAGTACTTAGGCCTACTGTGTTTAGAATGTTCATTTGAGGAGGAAAAGAATAAATGACTGTATACCAGTAATTCTTTAGATGTTGCATGGATATTGGTTTGAGAATGGAATATGGTTTTATGGAGAGCATCATGTTGTCAGTTCTGTATAGGATCCATTATGGATGAGAGAGAAGGATGGCGTTTATCAGATTTTGGATGTTGCATATTGTGTAATAGTAAAGAGTAATGACATATAATGGTTTTATGGAGAGAATCAGTTCTGTATAGGATCCATTATGGATCATATGAGAGAGAAGGATGGCGTTGATCAGATTTTGGATGTTGCATATTGTGTATTATTAAAGAGTAATGACATATGGTTTTATGGAGAGCATCATGTTGTCAGTTCTGTATAGGATCCATTATGGGTGGAGAGTAGGATGACGTTGATCAGGTTTGGATGTTGCATATTGTGTATTATTAAAGAGTAATGACATATGGTTTTATGGAGAGCATCATGTTGTCAGTTCTGTATAGGATCCATTATGGATGAGAGAGAAGGATGGCGTTGATCAGGTTTTAGTTCAGGATATTGATGACAGGTGTTACAAAGATATAGTCAGTGATGTTTTTTAAATTGTTCAATAAAAATGACAACATCCTGTCATATGTAATTTTTTAGAAACCATCCATGTCGGTAATCTAATCATTTTTTGCCTATTTTATTTTCAAAATCAGTTCATTTTAGTATCATTCTTTTTCCTGACTATTTGGAGCTAAGCCAAGTAGTTAAGTTTATCATATGTTATTATACTAATACAATAAAAGCAGTTCTTGCATTCTTTGGGGAATTGCTTGGAAATGTTTTGATGCTTAACCTTGTGGTCAGAAGTTCAAATCTTCCATGCTGACAGTGACTATTTTCTGCTCTTGGCCTGTTGCAACCCTAAATTAAATGTTGACTTTGTGTTTGATGTGTTCAGTAACCGTAGCTGAGCAGGTATAGCAGGGAAAAATTTCATTTGAAAATTTTGTTTAGCAAAATTGCTATCAAACTGATTTTTTAATCAAGAAACATAGTTTTGTATTGTATTTTTTGCTACACAATTGTAGAAATGTGTAGCAAAAAGGTTGTTTTGTATAGCTTTTTGCTATGCTACACCAGGGGAAAATTTCATTTTTAAATTTTGTTTAGCAATATTGCTAATCAAACTGATTTTTTAGTCGAGAAACATAGTTTTGTATTGTATTTTTTGCTACAAAAATTTAAAAATCTGTTGCAAAATGGTTGTTTTGTATAGCTTTTTGCTATGCTACACTGGCGAAATTATTCCCTGTACACTGGCGAAATTATTCCCTGTATAGTATAGGAGTATCAGCAATGGTGTATTACGCTTATGAGCACTAACTGGCTAAACATAATAATGTGACCTTATCATAGGCCATGCCTGGCCTAACCGTAACATAAAGTAATGCGCCACGATACAAATGTGATACTGTATTTCAGAATTTGCTTATGATGATACTGGACAAAATACCAAATGTGGAGATACAATAAAAAGAATCTGATTCTTCTAGATACTTTTTCAACACTGTGTGTAACCACCAATAGGACAAGCAATCAAGTGTTTTCAAGATATTTAAAATTCTTTTTAATGACAACTGCTCCAACTTTAACACATTATAGGCCACTTTCTATTATTTGGAGAAAGGCTACAGCAATACAGTAGTAATGTTACTCTATAATATAGCAAGTAAAGAATGAAACTATATAAACAGAAAGTTTTGAAAAGTTCTTGTCTAATACACAACTTAATTCAATACAATTGCTATAGAAACTCAGGTTAATTTTCGTTTATTCCTTCGGGCCTTCAAAGGGATGTTAAAAAAAATGATAGAATGAGTCACAAGCCAATAAAGGTAAATGGTGAAATTATGAATTTTAATATACTGAGCGGAAAACAGTAAAGTATTGTGAAAAACAAGTTGGCGTTTTATATAGTACTGTACTTGCACTCGAGGTAGTCTAGACAGGTATAGAACCAACAGTTTTAATTTCAATCAATCAATATTTGATAAACTTACTGTATATAGGCCAACACACAGATATTCGGAAGCTTTTTGGTTACAGTATAGATAGTATGTTAGTTTAAATAATAAAATTGTCACTCTCCAAATTGGCATCTTCCTTTTCAAATATGATCTATGGCTATATAACAAACAGGAAAGGGAAAGTACTGTACGTTTTGGTAGCAAAGTTTACATGTCAGTAATAATTTCACAATTTGCTGAAATGCCTTTCAGGTGTGGAAAGGTCCAAGCCAGTGAATGCATTCTGTAATCCATGACTCAAACCATTGAATTTAAGGAGAGATTGGTACAATTTGAACATATGACACTAGCATTGGAATATAAAAATGACCTGGAGATAATCTGCTTTTACAAATCAGAATTATCATTATAAGGCCATTCTGGCAAAGTGTGTTTTTATGCATTGAACTTCTGATCGATGGATCAGGAGATTCAGACCAGGGATGTATAACAATTATTATTTTTATACCTCTCTGTTCAGACCAACAACTAAATGTATATTTCCATTATAATATATAATTTATTATAATCCGACATTATACTCTACTAAAGTAAAATTTATTTGAAATTAACACATTTTACAATCGAGTATCTTAAACTTGACTGTGTCTTCAAATAATCTTCTTAATATTTGATTGGTAGATTCAGTTTTAACTGGAACTCTACAATATTTCTATCATTACCAGACCTCTAAGTGTAAAAACCCTACTCAGATAACACACATTTAAGGAAATAGGCTGTTCCTATATATACTTAATAGTGGTTATAATATTCCACTTTTTTCTACTGGGAATTTCCAGTAATCTCCAGGAATAGTCTAGGAAATAAACTATTAATTCTATTTGAATATCAATTATTTTCAAATTGCTAAAAAAAAACCCCAAAACAATACAAATGGGAAATAATTTTATTAATCAGTGCACAGTGGTTTTGAAGTTAATTCCATGTCTGGGGAGACAGATAACTTTGATATATTGTGCCATATACATTGTGTACAACCTTTACCCTATGACTGTATTATATGATTGATTTTGTTTGTGTATTCTTATATACTAGTCGCTACTGATTTGAATAGCTATTACAAATACACCAAACTTTACAATGATGAAATAGAAATAGTCACGCACGTGCATGAGTTTGTGCCACAATCAGTGACAAAACAACATTTTTTTATTTAGTTTTGACTGAACAATTTATTTTTCCAATTGTTTCTGAATTTTTCTAAATCCATTTACTCTATAATTCTTTTGTTGTTCAGTCACCCGATAGTTTGGTTATCCGGTGGTATCATTTATCGTACAAGCCTGAATTTGTTGCAAATAATGGTGTAAATTACTTGCACTAATGTACGTTCGATCCAAGTGCAAGTTTCTTTTAAAATCTACCCATTATACCTAATCCTGAATAATCTATTTTCTAGACTCAAATTACCTTCCTTGAAAGTAATCTTTCTGAATAGGTTGTGGTACATTTGATAGGTCCAATTATCAGCAATATAGATAAATTTGTAATTACTGCTTGTTCAACTGTGAATTCTAAATAGTAGACTTGACAAAATTACCTTCCACAGATAATTTTAATTTGGAACATCGCATTGCATTGTTCTTAATGAATAATTTACAGGAATGATAACTCGCTGAATTAATATACATGTTACATATAAAGTCTTATTTTGCTTTTTTTTTTCTGCATTTAAGTCCATCTATAATTCTCCCTAATCAAGTGATATTAAATATCCTTTATAATATGATATGTCATCCCATCTTTACAACAGGAAGCATGTTTTTATAATCACTTCATTTCCGTATTTTAATCCAATGATATTTTCAAAACAATACTAATGATTTCCTGTTGACACTTTTGTTGTTGTTTTATTATATTTTTGTTGCTTTTTTTACAATATTATTTGAAGGCTTCCGTACTATTGACTAATTAGATATTTAAAACCTTGTCCTATTGAAGCCTCCATTTACCCTTCAATTATTTGAAGAAGCCTGTTAAAATGTCAAGATTCTTTTAAGCTATTTTCTTCAAGGGGCGTGCTATCTTTTGCCTAAAATCCTGACATAGCAAAATAGCAATTTTGTTCAGACCATTTGAGCAGCCTCTTCTTAGTACAGTATAACCAATGGTTTGCTGAATTTTATTCAGTGCTATTGTAGTGTATCTCTCCTATTTTACATCTTAGTTGATTACTATCTGAAGATGCACAGTGTGATATTGCAAAAGGGCTCATCAAACTCCTGAGAAAAACAATTAGCTTTCATATTAACAGACTTATGTAAAACTAATTACCGTTTATAATACATTCAGTCTCAAAGATAATATTGATTTGCGACTACTCATTTGGGATCTGTCTTGTGCATTTTCCGTTCTGACAGGGCTTCAATTAAAAACTAATCCCAGATAGAGAATAGGTACTAATATACTATTTATTAAACAATGGAAATAACACAAAGTCTTTTTGTAAGCGATGAGTACCGACAAGTTATGATAATTGTAGAGGACAGTTATTGATCTACCTTTCTCAAGATATAGGCCCTGTTCAGACCCATGGCGTTAGACCGTTTTAGCGTACAACGTTACTATCAAGGTCACGTTACAAACCGCAGAGAAAAAAACGAGGTGTTCAGACCCATAGCGTACGATTATCGTTACAACGGAAGTACGTCATCCAGGTTGTTTCTAGTTGCATATTCATGTGCTCTTACCCACGTGTTTTCATCATTATTTCCACTGTATATAGGCCTAGATCTCAGCCCTACAATTATGACAAAATTTGCCGTAAATAAAACATACCTCAGCATTTATTTAAGAAAAATATAGTAAAGCCAAATTTCTGTTTCTATTGTTTTTATTTTGTAGTAAAAAACATTTTCCCCAGGCTCTTGTGTTACGAAAATAAAGCAGGCCTCGTAATGATGAAGAAAAAAATGATTGTGATTAGTCTATCCAGTCCAGTCAAAGATATATATTCTTTGGTCCAGTCGGTTGAAAATAACCATTAACTTGCTAATAAAAGGGACACAGCTCCCCTTGTTTGTTTACTGATTTTTTTAGGAGTTAGGGGGTTTTCAGCATTAAACTTGTCCAGTCTAGTCTGCCTTGTATGAATGAGTGACTTGATGTCCCACGCTAGTTTTTAGCTTGAATGAAATGCGTGAATGACTCTAGGCCTAGCTAGGCCTAAAAGCGGACGGGATCGTAGTCCCTATGTTTAAATACAAGGTGCATGTATTTATGTCATTTGTTAGAAAATATAATGGTAATCAGTTGATAATAGTTTGTAGCCTTTGTAACAGTTGTATTTGTAGTGTAGTTAGGCCTTATTTATTCTGGCCTTTTTGTTATTGAAATCCATCTCACACATTGACGATACAAGATGTCAGCCTAGGTCAAACCTTGTTTCGCGTCATAACAGGAAACGTTCTGATTGGATACAACGTTGACTTACAGTAGCGTCGTACCCTAAAACGGTACTATCAACCGTTTTCCACTACAACGCTACAACCGTTGTACGACGCGTTGTACGCTAATCCCCAACTGTTCAGACACACATTCTTTTAGCGTCGTACGCTAAAACGGTCTAACGCCATGGGTCTGAACAGGGCCTAATAATTGCTTTAAGACTGAGTTTGCCGCAATGTTTTGTTTATTTTGATTTATTTAATTTGCCAATGGCTATATGAAATATGTGCATAATTTATTATCAGGGAATAGATATTTGTTAAAACTAAGACAGTTGAGAAAAATTATTCAACTATGCCAAATGACCAATTAAAACTCAATTATATAGCTTGTAATATAATCTTATATGATATAATCTTATATAATATAATCTTATATCTTAAGTAATATTATAAAAGTATGCTGAAAAAAGAAATGTTCATTCTTCCCTAGTCTATGTTTTCCTTCATGCAAGCAATATCTAAAATTTGGTTGGAGCAATTTTAGGAATATTCATCATGATTTTACGTATTATTCTATTAGAACTGCCTGTTCAGATTTATAAGAATTACATTTGTTCTCTGATATCCCTTTCCTCTCATAATCCCCTCAGGTAATCTGTTTAAGTAACTACAAATCACTCTAATTTACAAAACCAATTATTTCTACATCCTCATAACTATGGACTGTAGCATAACACATTTTTCAAATTTAATTTATTAGGAAAGGATTGTTTTTATTAACCATAAATGTGGTGTTTTAACAAGTGTTAATATCAAAATTAAACAGATTTATTAACAATGACACATAAATAGAATTGTAGAGGTTGCTTTCGACACAGAACTGAATTCAACTCAACTATGTCGATATAAACCTTTGAGAATATGACTTCAACTGATAAAAACTCAAAATAATACAAAATATGTTGACATTTAGTTAAGCGCAGTTAAGTTGTATTCAGTTGAAACAGTAGCGACCAGTTAGAATTAGATGTTGAAAAATTAGCACCCATCCACACTAGTTCCAAATCAACTATACGAATTGTGTTATGCGTGCAGTATGGTATTCACAATCGGTTCCATGTCAACATAAGTGCTTAAATACTTAGTTTTAGTTCTGTTTAAAATTCGATTCTTAAAGTAGTTCTTTCAGTTTAGTTGAGTTGTTTGCAGTTCCAGGTTGACATAAAATCAAAAGAATGAACAAGCACAGTACAAGTAGGTACAACAAGCACAGTATATCTATCTATCTTCAACTCTTTTTATTCTCATTGCTTCAATAGCTTAATTTCTCCATTTCCCCCACCATTTTTCTTGTTATTCTGGTTATCATCTTGTTGTACAAAGGTTGTTCAGCATTTAAGAGGATTGACAAAAAAACAAGACCATATTTAGTATGAATGTTGGTTATTATTAGATTAAAAGTCATCTGGCACAGAATTATCGCAAGAAACCCCATAGCTTTATTCTTTGCCAACATTAAAAAACGTTTCATAATAAGTCTTTAAAATGAGGAAAAAAATGAATTATGTATATTCTTCTAGTTTTCTTATCATAATTGGACAATGTCAGATTTATGCACTTGTGATTTTGTATCAGAACAGAATTTTTTTTCAAAACTGCAGTTAGCAGTATAGTGCCCAAGTGGTTAAGACTGTAATAACTTGCCATATTAACATTGGCAAGGGTTCGAGCCTCACTCACTCTATGGTTCTGGTGGTAGAACGAGTCTTCTCAGATAAGGACTATAAACCGTAGGTCCAGTTTACACATCTAGCTCATGTGAACCTAGTACATCTTTCGAGACAAGTAGGGGATTAACTCGGTGTACTAGTATATACGCAGCCACTGTCACTTATTAAGGGCCCCTTGATTGTCGACATACGCTCCCTACCCTTTATAAATAAGTTGAAATATAATAAATTAATAGGTATGGCATAGGAGGAGGTATATGGCACATAAATGTAATTGATTTATTGGTTTTTCTGACTGAATGATTTTTCTTACTGTATTGATTTTTATTGATTTTGCTTTACTTACTGTTTTATGTTATTGATAAAAACTGTTTGACATTTTTTTTGCAGAAAATTATGTAAAAATAAGATTTCTAGAATAGTTCGAAATTTTCAGTAAACTGTAAAATCTTTTGACAACTGGCTTAAAAAAATTATGAACTCCACAGGGGTTGATGTCCGCAATTAATTATTTAAACTTGTAATGTATCGTAAATGTTTTTTCAGAGCTTCAATAGAACATCAAAAACAGGATGAAATCATAATCCTATTAACAATTATCAATAGATCACCAACAAAAACAAAAGATGAACGTTTTGATAAACATTAATTGTAGCCGCAAGAACTGGTAATCAACAAGCAAGCCATTTCTCGTGGGTCATTGTTTAATCCTTTCCTTTCCATTCGCTGTTTGATATCATTTGTACCAACATTCTCAACGGCTTTGCCAGACACGTACAAAATTCTCTAATATATTTCCTCAATATATTTTTAAATGCAGTCACATAAAATTATGTTTTAACAAATGGTGAAAAATAAGAACAAAACTAAAAACAGTTAGACGTTAAAACCAATTCAACATATCTTTTGCTGGTTATAATACCTCCAATTCAAACATTCACTTGTAATGTAAGCTTCGCTCCCACGTGGATCACAAGGCTACAAGTAATTTGGCCAATCACCACAAGATGGATCATTCAAACAGTATTTTGTGATTGGTCAACTTACTTGTGTTGCATTTACACCCTTGCAAATGTGAACCAAGCTAACATTTAAGATGTTTTGTTGTCTTTGTTGGAAATTCCAAAAAACTGAAAACTAATCACAAATATATGCATATGCATTTTAGTGCAACAGTTTTTAGTTTATCATTTTGTTAACCAAAACTATATAGACCAATGTGTGTAATGATATAAAGTTGCATTGTATATACAGTTGTATGACTAATGGTCTGTCTAAGCACTACTTAATTATTACAGCATCCATTTATCTATGGATGCAACTTCCAAAATATAAGATGAATTGACTTCTTCCTGGAAAGTTAAATAGTAAATCCATTAAATGACTCAATTATGACTAATGATACTTTAAATTCATGTGTACAGTATTATTTGATAAACACAGTACTTGTTTTGTGTGTTAGAATAAATTGAAAGTATAACCAACCTACAAATGGGAATTATTACCGTTTCCATAAACTATAATAGGTAATTGAAAATATGAAGAGCATCACAAGAGATAGCTAATGACCGGTTTAAAACTGTTCTCTTGTTAATCTGTATTCCTATTGAAAATATTTTCAATTTAAATGAAATAATATTACCATTTTTATGGGAATACAATTTGAACACATTTTTAATGTACTACAGACCAACATAATGTTCGTATGTAAGTACTCACTTTACAAGATTCTTCGGATAGAATCTTTAAATCTTAGCCCTGTACAGTTTAACTTACTGTGTATTTGCTCATAAGTTTCACTACTTTATAATTGGACTGAGATCGCATCTTGTTTTTCGAAATCGACATGTTGGATGTTTAAATTTGGTTTTGGTGACTATCACATCGGCTCTAAATGTAGATGTGGCACATACTTCAAGCAAGAAATAACAAATCGATATTAGACTGTTTTCACTGTATAATCATCCTCACTTGAATCAATCATGTTTTTAATTTTGTGTTTATAGGAAGTCCAGCTGATAGCCCAAGACCATCCGCTGTGCATGGATTACATTTTGCGTTCAACTCTGTGAAGCAGGCCGATGGACGGCGCTGGTCGTTGCACTCACTGCCGTCATCTGGCTATGGAACTAATACACCAAGCTCAGCCGTATCTGTATGTTGTGTCTTTCTATAATCAATTTCTACGGTTACTAATCTGTATTTAGCTATTCATGTTACAATTAATACATTAGAAAATTCTCATTTATAAATCATTTTGATGTTACTAGCTTTCCAGTTGTAATGCAAGATTATGCACGATTTCTAAACAACATACATATTATTCAGCTATATCAGGCCTGAGCTATATGTTTGATAAACTATTGAGATTGATATGTTTTATATTTTCCTAATATACAATGTTAGAAATAATAGTATTTCACCAATTTTTATTTAGTCATCATGTTCCAGTCAAGAACGGTTGAACCAACTACCATCCCAACCTACAATGGATGACTTGAACCTTCTCTTTGAACACTTTGGAAGTCAACCGGAACCAGTACCAGAAGAAGATGAGGGGAGAATGAGGCCTAGATCTAGAAGTCTTAGGTAAGGCACACATAACTTATCCAATCAAATAAGTAACAAAAATAATATTTCTACTAAAAAATAGTAGTAAAATAAGTAACAAAAATAGTATTTCTACTAAAAAATATTAGTAAATTTCGTGATGGTTGTATTAAAAATTTGACTACTGCTCAAACATAATGTAGAGAGAAAGTGCATGCCAAAATATTTATAATATTGTTTGTAGGTGGAAGTAACAAAGTTGAAAACATAATTTTTGCAAATCCACAGCAACTTGCCCAGTTTCAACAGTTTACGGTGGCACCACCATGCTCATGCTTTATACAAGTAAATATGCTAGCTGCTTGCACATTATTATGCATGGTCAGGTGTTATGCAAATTAGAAACATTGAATGAAGTATGTGTTATGCAAATTAGGCAATAAAATAATACCTAATCAAATAGTATGCGAATATATTTGATGCATAGTTGCATAATCACAATTGATCATGAATATTCATTAGTTTACATTCAAATCCGAACAAAATGCAAATGAAAAGTTTTCTTTTACAAAAGAAGCAATGACAACCTGGATTAAAGTAGGTCTAGTTTTATGTAAAATAGGAACTGGCATTGCATGTTAAGCATGGCTAGCAAGTGTCCCATAAATTACTATTTAATTTGGCATTAAAATAATGATCTGTGTGGTCATAATGAACACTACTTTTGGATGTTTCATATTAAATGAAAAACATAAATATTTGCTATGAATACACTTTTTTGGAAAGCCTCTGAAGATTTTTTTTATTTAATGCAATTATTGACAATGACATAAATAATTTCATTTTTGGGAAAAATAAAAGTGGTAACATTATATTTAATTTGTCTTTTCTATTTTCTCTTTTGAGTTAACATGATAACTTTCAATTAGTATCTGAATAATGAAGATATATTTAGGTGCGATGCAAACAACATTTTTAAAACATGTTTTTGGCTATTTATAATGTGTATGAAAAAATGCAAAAGTGAAAGAAGGTAAAGAGAACAATAGTTTCTGCGAAGAAAATCATGATTCAGTTAATGTTGAGTGTTTTCAATTGCTGGCTGTGACTCACATATCAGCAATCGTACAAAAAAAATCCCCCTTAAGTCCACAGGTCCAGCGTGTACTGGTTTGTGTGGACGTTGAGTACATGTGTCTATAATGATGATAAGTTCATGATGCAAACCAGTTTCTGAATTTAGAGATCTTTGTTTGGCTTAGTATTTCTTTACCGCGTATTGTCATTAGTAAACTTATGAAAACAAAATGATTAAGCTTTGTTTATCCGCTCATGTGTTTGTACATCGGTTTTGTTATTTTACGAATGTTATTTATTATTTTAAAATTATGTTACAAATCTTCCTGATGCTGTGACAAATAAATAGGTTACATTGTATTTTGTTTCATTACGTTAAGAATGTTACACTGTAAATAGATGAGATGTAATTGTTTGCTCCAAATGCTCTAATTTTGGTTGTTTGTAAATTGTAGCCTCATTATTATTAAGAGTTTTTAATTTCCATCACCTCAGTTATTTCTATAATCATACTGAGGTGATTGCTAGGGGATAATATTAAATTTCTATCATATTATTCAGGTATTTAAATGTTGATTTTAGACCATATTGGAAAACCTATATTATGTTTAGAGAAAACTTTCGTATAAGATTGTGTGTACAGTAATCTTCTCTTTCAAAAGCTGTTGTACTGGCGCACTCATTATGTCTTTGATTAACTGGTTGACATTTCAGGGCCACCCTCATGTCACCTCATCCTGTTTTTTTCACCCTGATCAGAATAAATATAATGCTAAACCTTTTATTTATTTAGAAAAAGTCCTTGTTCACAATGTGTCCTTTCTATGTTCTGAACCTTCTAATGTTTTAACATAACTATAAATTATGGTATACTTTTTTTACAATTTTTTTCAAGAACGAAAGTGGTAGATACTATAACAAAAGTTTTCTTGGGTCATTCCCACCCTCCTATTTGAAGAGATACCAAACTAAGGGCAACCATACCTGTTTCATTGTTTAGTAGTTTTAGTATTAATAACTTATTTAATTTATTAGATTATTCTGGATGTAATTCCGCAGTTAATCAACATCTTATACTTGTACTCTTTTGCAGAATTCATGTTCTGACTCAACATGGGTTTTTTTAGCGTATGCGTTTGAATCCATTTGATTCAACATCACATGCCCTAGCCACAAACATTTATTGTGCCATGCAAAATTAATGTTTGGAGTAATGCCATGCGATTGAAAATAGATGATTGATTATTGGTTGAGTTTTCTTTCATTTTCACAAACCACTAATCCACTTTATGACTTATAATAATCTATTATTTTTAGGAGAGTTGGATCATGCATTTATTATTATACATTACTTGGTTTTAGTTGTGTTTCTGGAACATATGTGCAAAATAAGCTTGGTGAATTCGTTTTTCTTAATTCTAGACTTCTTAAACAAATTCAAATGAATCAGTAGTTGATCAACTTGCATCATTTTAAGCTGAAAATACATAACTACTCTTTATTGGTTTATATGACTTAAATGGTGTCAAGCATCATTATTTCTTATTAAGGCTTAGATGAATAATTCATTTTACTTGTCCTAGTAAACCTAATGTATTTGTTTTGGTTGATAAATTTACCAACATATAGTTGTCTTCAACTTCCGATACAAGGTCTCGTACTTCACGGATTGACAATTGTTTCCTTTATGTAAATACCTACCATGTTGTCGAGGCTATAATTGGCTTATGACGAACCTCAAAACAATACAAAAACAAATTGACCCAATACTTTTTTTTAACAATTACATAGTCCTTTTGCTTTACAACATACCTTGAAATAATATATTTGAGTATACAGTTCAATCTGATATAATACGGTAGGTTGTGGTTGATGGGTGGTTCACTTA
This sequence comes from Antedon mediterranea, assembly GCF_964355755.1. Lineage (NCBI taxonomy): Eukaryota > Metazoa > Echinodermata > Crinoidea > Comatulida > Antedonidae > Antedon > Antedon mediterranea. The sequence continues at coordinate 25,279,610 of NC_092675.1, forward strand.
GGGTTTTAGATTGTGATGCTATGAGATAACAAAACAACATTTTTGCTACTAATTTCCAGGTACTGCATTTAGCTTCAATTACCTAGAATTGTATTACAATTCTAGGTAATTGAAGCTAAATGTACAGTATTAGTGTTTACGGTTATGCTTTCAGAAATGAATGTTTACTATTAAGGATTAATATTAAGTATTATTAAATATTGGTTATGTTTGCTTGCCTAACTTTTGGAGTAATTACAGAAGCTATCCATATAGGAATAGGTGCAGTACATATGTACTGACATGTTTGTTATACTCCATTGATGTAGTTATTACATAACGTCAAAATAATGTGTGTTTCCACAATGAAATGTTTATGTTTCTCCTACTTAATTAATATTTGTTTTTTTATTTTCTCATTCACATAGTGCTAGTCCAAGTTCTTCCAGCATATGTCTGGATTCTGAAGTACTTCTAATGAACAGTCTATACAAAGATAGGTTTCCAAAGGCCAAACAACAGATGGAGACAGAATTAAAGGTAAGTGTCATCGTTAATTAGTATCGTATAGTAATATTGGAAGCGAAAACAAAATCAATCAATTCTATGATTGATTTGATTGATTGATTGAAATATATATTTATACTGGGTAACCTCTTCAGTCAATGACTGGTCTCCCAGAGGGCCCAGTTGGTGATATTTTAAATAAACTCTATGGAGCCAGTGCAAAACTTTTTTAAAAAATAACTTCAATTGTGTATTTTGTAGGCGTTGTGAAACAAAGTCTAAATGACTGGCTTTATCAATGTTACCTATTAAATTAAGTTAATATTTCAGTTTTGATCTAAATTCATTTTGATGGCTACATAAGAAACATAAGATTAACTATTATTTTGCACGAAAACAAGCTTGGCAAATCAAAATGGAAGGAATAAACAATTTTCAATATAATTATTATTATTATTCTTTAACTATTAGATTATTTTCTGTGAAATACAAGTGTTTTGTTTAGACCGATTTTTTTTTAATGTAATATATTTTTCTTAAGAAATCGTATATTTGACTACATCATTAGATAAGAGAATGACAAACATGAACTTTTCAATGAAATTAAATATAATTAGCTATAATGGTAAATTCCATAGTGGGCATATTTGGAAATTGAAATGACTTATTTTAAACACGCTTTAAATTAAATTGTGCTTTATAGTACCACGCATTCGTCAAGATAGTGGTGATATTATTTTAATTTGTCAGACTAGTACTGTTGCTGAACTATTTAAGTTAAAAACTGTGTTTCTCTGGTTGTAAAAAAAGTAAAAAAATAATGCACTGAAATAGAAAATGTTGTGGGGGAGAAAGTTAAGTTAGTATTAAAAGTGTAGTTACAGTAGGTACCATGCAGTGCTATCAGATTGCCTTCTAAATTTATTTATTTTGAAATTAAATTAAAGAATTAATGTTATTGTATTGCCATATGAATAATAAACACAAAAGTATATCAATTTAGGTATTATTCCGGAAAAGATTTTACAGCCAGGTCGATATGTTCTATTGATCAAACATTCCTTTTCTTGACAATTTTATGCTTTTACAATAAAATTGTCATCAACAAATATCACTGACCATTATACTTTCTGACCTAAATTAAATGAACCTACTATTGATTTTGGACATTTAATCTTTTCATTGCAAATTATATGGCACAAAGAAAAATGTAACCTTTTATTTCACAATTCAAAGGATATCCCAATAAAAAAAGCTTTCGTTTTTATGTGACAAAAAAAGTGATAAGAGATAAGATATGACATCATCATGTCCATATATGGGCACATCATATTTTTTGGTCACATAAAGTTTGATAGTGTAGACAGAGCTTGACCATTATCAAATAATGTCTGCACAATTTAAAAATACATTTATACTGTTGATTTATAGTATTGCTGTATAAGATCTACAGTACCCTTAGATGTAGTTAACACATTTTGCAAAATAAATAACTTTATAAAATTTTGGATTAAATAAAGAAAATGCGGAAAGTACACAAAATAAAACACAAAATGTTTGCATGATCTCCAAAACCATACTGATTACTACAACCTGATATTTCCGCCATATCCACTTTATTTTAGGGTCACAAGAATTTCCATGATTTGGATTTTGAGTCGCAGTCAAAAAACGTCATAGAATTTTTAAATGTTCTTTAATATCTTAGAGACAATTTTCGAAAATGTATTAAAATGTTTGAGGAATATATTATAACCGTGTCTATGACTAAATAAATATGTCCAAAACTTATGCAATATTTCATACATTATAGTAAACTTTGTTATTAACAACATGTTTTGAATAAGCTTTTTATGTACCTTTGCATAAATTGTTTCATTTCTAAACTGTTGTGCAGACATTTTGACTAGATGTCTTCCTCCACATGCGTTTGCTTTCAGGATACGCCATTCAGTAGACATAAGACTTGTGTAAACTTGCCCTAAGATCCAAGTCTACTCAACACATAGCATACCTGTGGGCTTTCATAGCATAGTTTACACTGTATTAAAAAGTCTATGTTAAAAAATTGAAAGTGTTTCTAGTTAACAAGGATAGTGTCAATATTCTCCCCTATATTCAGGCCTTGTCTTTTGAAAATTATAGGTGTGCTACAAATTGCACTCCTCAATAGATTTAGGGTTGCTGTAGATGTGCTGTTTGTATTTTGGTTTGCAGAAGTTTACCAAAATTAAGCGTGTTATAAATCGCACTCCTCAAGAGCAGTTTAGTAGTGTGTTAGGTGAGTGATCGCACTCGCTCGCCTTAAATAACAAGGCCTGTATATTTAACATTTAAAAAAAAGGAGAATTGAGTCCAATGAATCAACTAAAATTGGGTAAATTTTGAAAAATATTAGTTGCTGTCAGAATGGTTTCTAAATAACATCATAAATTTAATTCTAAAACAATATGATCAATAAAGGCAATAGTGATTCAGACACTGAAATGTGTAGTTTATAATGATTTCATTTTGCACTCTGTCATCGTTTTATGGTTGTAAGGAAGTCACGAAAGGTGATTTACATTTATAATCTGACACTGTTAATTACGACAGTTAATACTTTATGTTTCATTGCCGTTTGTACAATGTGTTCAAAGTCTTTCTCACTGTTGATTTTTCTGCTTAAGATTTGTAAAATATTCTGGATATTCTCTTAAATGTCATCGATCATACGATTGACATGTCCTGGTTTTTTAATTATAGAGGCCTTACACCATGTCAAACTTGTCCTGTCACTGAGAACGTAGGGTTTCCTTCTTTCTGATTATGAAAATTTATCTGAAATCAGTATTAAAAAGTGGAACACAAAATCTAAAACTATGCAAATAAAAATGTGCAATATATATTCTTGAGGTTCTTTGTAGCGTTAGACTCAAATTTAGACTCAAATAGACACACTCTTCCACTAATAATGATGGAAACTAAAGGAGACACTTTGAATCTTATATAATAATCATATTAACAAAAACCAAACTTTTTAAATTGTATATTTGTATTTCCAGAAATTTATTGAAGAGTATTCACAGGAGAAGGAGAGCCGAGATGCTGTCTACACTTTCCTTGTTCATCAGATTATCGAACAAGCCAGGAATTGCCTTGAAAGGTCACACGAAGGTCATATCTCCTCTCTCTACTTTGTGGAATTAACTGAACATTTGAATAAATTAATAGAAGAGGTAATGTAATTGTCTTCATTCTTACATTTAATAAGTAGAAATATGCTTGTTTTAAATCAATAAAATTTAGAGACTTCCAATACTAATGTAAAATTAATTCTACAAAAAGCAATTTATTAATTAGAACAATTCGTGATATTTATATGTTAGTATATTTTGATAATTGAATTTTATATAATTTATAAAAAACATATATATTTTTTCTTCTATTCTCTAGGCTACTCGTCGATCACAAAGCACTGCAAAATCTTTTTCGAAAATCATGCGTGAATTGTTGATAATTATTTCAAGGCCTGCTCGATTGTTGGAATGTCTAGTAAGGATAGCAAATAATTTAAAAAATATTTTTGTTTCATTATGTATTTAATACATACATTTAGAATGTTTTTTAATGGATTTTCAGTTGAGGCCTACTGACTGTTATTATTATTTATAATTTTAATGTAAACCCACCCATGTTTACATAGATGCCACTGTAGCCTGACTATTATTATTATTATTATTACTAGATGGTACGCTCGCTTCGCTCGCGTACCATCTAGGTCGTGCCCACATATGGTTCTCGAATACATAGTAATTTCAGCGTAAAAAAACTGGCGATTTCAAAATGTAGGCCTACGTACCGCATGACTATAAAACATTTATTTATGTATTTATGTAGTCAACCAAAATTAGCACCGTGCGAATTACTTCCAAAAGAGAAACTTCTCACAAAATGAGTCCAAATGTTTCATTTGGACTCATTTAAACAAACCCAATTTGTATTTTGTATCTAACATTATTGAGGGTTGGTTTTTTTTTAATAGGCCTATAAATAACATAACACTAAATAGAGTAAAACATTTCCGATTTAATAACTGTTAAAATTGTTACTGTCATAGTCGATTGAAATAGTAAAGTACATGTAACGATACACCACCACGACTTTTTTTTTTTTGTAATTATTAATTAATACAAACGTTGAGAAGCAACTGTCAGTAATAAAGTATTATATTATTATGTGTTTATAATCTAAAAGTAGGGGCTACCCACACTCACAGTAATAAAGTTTATTAGTATATTTGTTTATACTAGACGGTACGCTCGCTTCGCTCGCGTACCATCTAGTTCGTGCCCACAGATGGTTCTCGAATACATAGTAATTTCAGCGTAAAAAAACTGGCGATTTCAAATGTACGTACGGCAGGACTATAAAACATTGTCTTTTACAGAAACAAATAAATAGACACAATGATTTATGCAGTCAACCAAAATTAGCACCTAGAAACTTGTCACAAATGAGTCCAAATTTGTTATTTGGACTCATTTAAACAAACCCAATTTTGTATCTATTAGAGTTTAGGGTTTTGTATCTAACATTAGAGTTGAGCGTTGGGGATGAGGATAGATACAAAGAGGAACAATTTTTTAATATATTCTTTATATTAAATGGTTCTTTAATATATTTCTTTATTATCCACTCTCAGTAACGAAAATTTTTTTATAGGCCTATAAATAATATACCACTAAATAGAGTAAAACATTTCCGATTTAATACTTTATTAAAACTGTCACTGTCTTTTGTTCGATTGAAATAGTAAAGTACATTTAAAGACCACTAATACGTTTATATTTTTGTAATTATTAATTAATACAAACGTTGAGAAACAACTGACAGTAATAAAGTATTATATTATTATGTGTTTAATCTAAAAGTAGGGGCTACCCACACTCACAGTGATAAAGTTTATTAGTATATTTGTTTATATTATATTTAACAGTACCAACACACTTTTGATTCAAATGGCGATCAAAAGTGGTTAATACCTATTTGCAGTATTGTATAGCATTACAATACTATTTCTGTTTATTCTCCAAGGGTCTATAAATTTACCTACTTGTGTTAAACCATGGAGGTATGCAAGTATGGTTAAACCAAATAATTTGGAATGTTCCATTCATTGCAAATCAATACATTTGTATAAACGTATATTAAATGTATCAAAATAGTATTTTTTAAAGAAAATCGGCCTGTCTTCAACATTATGATGCTGTACTCGAGCTGTTCAACCGGTTTTCAGCCATTAAAAACAGTTAACGTAGGAGGAGATAGGAAAATGCGAAGCGTCCTCGTATTATTGTATGCGGGTATTTTTCACGATGGACATGCATTAAACAGTGTATACCACGGTCGGAAAACACCCCTATTTGGGGCAAATCGTTGAACCTAAATTCGTTTTAATCGTCAATAACTAATTATCTAACTCAATTTAATTAGTAAACAGGGTTACATCAGGTGGTTAAAATCAGTACCGAAAGTACGATCCAACTTTATATACCATCGAGTAAAAATTCTAGAAGTAAGGCGCGATTTACCGAATTTTGCCCTTACGTAAATTTATATATAGATTATAATAAACAGTAGGCCTACCAACGCACACAATAAGAAATTTGCGATTCAAATGGCTATCAAAAGTGGTTAATACCTATTTACAGTATTGTATAGCTTTACAATACTATTTATGTTTATTCTCAAAGGGCCCATAAATTGACCTACTTGTGTTAAATCATGGAGGTATGCAAGCATGGTTAAACCAAATAATTTGGAATGTTCCATTCATCGCAAATCAATACATTTGTATAAACGTATATTAAATCTATCAAAATAGTATTTTTTAAAGAAAATCGGCTTGTCTTCAACATTATGATACTCTACTCGAGCTGTTCAACCGGTTTTCAGCTATTAAAAACAATTATCGTAGGAGGAGATAGGAAAATGCGAAGTATCCTCGTATTATTGTGTACAGGTATTTTTCATGAGGACATCCATTAGACAGTGTATACCACGATCGGAAAACACCACTATTTGGGGCAAATGGTTGAACCTAAATTCGTTTTAATTGTCAATAACTAATTATCTAACTAAATTTAATTAGTAAACAGGGTTACATCAGGTGGTTAAAATCAGTACCGAGATTATAACCAACTTTATATACCATCGAGTACACATTCTAGAAATAACGCGCGATTTACCGAATTTTGCCCTTACGTAAATTTATATATAGATTATGATTTATCACTCTTCCTAGAGACCAAAGCACTGTACAAAAATGGATGAAACATTTACAATACAATATAGTTCACAACCATTAAGAATTAATTACAGGTTAATATTCAAATATTAAAAACATAAAAATAGAAATGATCTAAAAGTACAATTGCAGTTGAAGTGTCCTTTGGGACATCCCTATTCAAGGGACACTCCTATTAACGGACACCTGGTTGGGTCCTGAATGTGGATGCCCTGAATGTGTCTCTTTGATATGAGTTTTACTGTATGAACTGTATGCTTGTCTTTCAATCATAAGGTCCTAGTTTTAAATCCTGTTTAATAGTTTTCTCATAGCTAAAATAGTGTATGTCTTAAATTAAAAGAAATCACTATTTGATAGGCTTGCATAATAACAACTAAATTAAAATGAAAACAAATTGTTTTTCTTTTTTAGGAGTTTGATCCTGAAAGATTCTATGATTTTCTACAAGCAGCTGAAGGACATGCCAAAAAGGGTGTAACAGCTGATGTCCCCCAGTACATCATCAATCAGCTTGGACTTACCAAAGACCCACTAGGTTAGTTGTCCTTATTGTGAGAAACAGTGATTTTTATAAAACCATGTATGTATAGTCATTATGCCTAATGGTTTTTTTAGGTTTATGCATAGGAAGGTAATTTACCCTATGGAAGATACTAGTGGCTATTGTTTCGAACATTGACAAATGGTTTACCTTTTAAGACCACTTTTATTTTTCAATTTCAACCTAATGCTTTTGCTATTTTAAGATTAAAAAAAAACTTAAAAGCTTTTCTTAAACTAAATAGTGGTGTCCCAAAGTGTTATAATGTATAAGCTGTGGTATGTATGTATAATGTCACATGCCTTATGTTTAATTCTGTCACATGACAATGACAAAATTGTCCTATATCAACTTAGTGACACCTTTTAACATTTATAATATTCTTACCAAGTAGTAGTATTGTAATTTCCATTATATTGGATTATAAGGAATCTGTACCATTACATCAATTGCTGAACGTCATTAAAGAAATGGCTTCCTTATTTATAGGAATGATCCTTGTAAGAATAACAACAGCGTGTATTCCCAAATCTATATATATAGACCCACTTCCTTTTAGGAAACTTTGTAGAAAGTTATATAACTGTGATAGGGTTACTTATATATATACTTGAATGATTCAATTTAAGTTAAGTTACTAAAGTAAATAATGAAATTGAATAAACTAACTGCTTATCGATGTCGATTCAATCTAGAAATGACGACCAGCTTGTGTTTACAAGAACGCTTGAATGGTGGTGGTGACAGCAGTCCTGAGCAACAGGTTAGTTCAATGGGAAAATATTAGGTATTTAATTAATTTATTATTTATTTTAGTAGTTTTTTAAACAAAAACATTGTTTTAAAAAATACAATTTCTATATATATTGTAATTTTAATTTATGCTTCTATTTTTTTTTTTGTAAATGAAATTAGGAAAGTACTTTTAAATATTCTTAAGAGGTAATTTGTGCTGTTTGGCAATATTGGTTGATCTTGGTACTGTCTATATTTTTGTACCAAAACTCTTTTTTTCAGAGATGGTTAAAATGAATGTTTAGAATGTAAATTTATGATACTGTATATCATGCATTTGAGTAAATGTTTTTTTTTAAAGAAATTCACTATGAACTAACTTTGTATCTGGGTTGCTCATATGACTTTTTATACTACATGTTCTATTTGATATATTGGTATATGTTATGCATACTGATTGATGGACATTGCCGAATGTCCCTCACACTAATTGAATTATTTACCCAAGCCTGCAAACTTGCATTGTCATTCACAGTAATGTAGTTTTTTTTTTAGTTAACAATTTTACAAGTCCAATGCAAAAAAGAACTTTGGCAAAGTATTTGTCCGTTAAATTATCTAGGCAGGAAGAACTTAGCCATGACATGGATTATAGGTCAGAAAGCGCCTAATTGATGTCGGGTATTGAAATAGATTGACTTTTACCACTGTCAGACAGACGACTCCATTCCAACGTCATTCAGAATTCACTTATTATTCAGTTTTGAACTTTCCTGGGTACTCTAGTTTGAAACACATTTTTTAACAGAAATTTCGAAAAAAACAGTAAATGTTGCACAAAAAAGCTAAATAAGTACACACCAGTAAAGATTCTGTGACAAATATTATTGTATTCATTGTAATATTTTGTCCATTGATATATTTTCTAATTTCAAATTTGTTTTTGTTATAAAGGAGAAAGGCAAAAGGAGAAATAGTTTACAAATGCCGAGCGAAGATGATTTTGAGAATTTGAAAATCATTAGTAACGGAGCCTATGGGTATGGAGTTTATATTTTATTGCAATAACAACTATGTAATGTAAAGATTTGTGAAAAGAAACTACTACTACTACTACTACTACTACTACTACTAAAACTGATTACAGTTGAACCCCTATTACATCATCTAGGACATCTTTAGGACCAACAAAGTATCCCATAATAGAGATTGTCCCCTTAATAGGGGTTGGCTGCAGTATTACAAACCTCATTTATTTAAAAATTGTCCCCTATAGAATATACAAAGAAGGGGTTCTTTTTTTGTCTCTTTTGTGGGGGAAACCCACTTTTATTGCAATGATAAACAATATGGTAAAGGTTACAGTATGTCTGTCTATGTATCAATGAATATTAAAGTGATACTACACAGACTGAGGTTAAAAGATTAAATATATTTTGACAAAGGAGGGGTTCTGCTGTATTATAAGAATATACTTGTTCCATGTGCAATGAACTTTAACCTTTGCGTTACAGGGCTGTGTATCTAGTGAAACACAAGAGATTACAACAAAGGTTTGCGATGAAGAAAATATGTAAGCACAACCTAGTACTAAGAAATCAAGTCGAACAGGTGTTTGCAGAACGAGATATTCTCTCGTTTGCAGAGAATCCATTTGTTGTTGGAATGTACTGTAGCTTTGAGACGAAGGTTAGTTAATATTTTGTCACCCACTTGTGAACATACAACAGGATGCACAGGCTTTCCTTGATGATTTCTAGGTTTCAGAAGGCTGTTTCCTGCTTTTATAAAATCAAACCAATGAAGATGTCACTCAAGTTAATGATGTGATTAATGCTATCATTGTTATCTCTAATTTTGATCTTGTTATAATTGAAACTGGTGCAAAATTGATGATTGAATGGATTCAGATTTGTGTACTTGTATTCTAAAACAGCTTCTGGACAGTATCATTAACAATTCTTGTTTGTCCAGCATATGTAAAGAGTTATAAGCTTCTTTTAAAGACATCAAATCTACCAAAAAACTTGAAACAAAAATGGACACCTAAAAATTAAAAGAAAGAACCAGAAACTCAGAAAAGAATGAAAGAGTCTACATAAACCATGGATTCCTTAAAAGTACCAAATAATTTGGATTATTGATATTGTAGTAAAATATCATGACTTTCTTATTTTTAGAAACATTTATGCCTTGTGATGGAGTATGTAGAAGGAGGAGATGTTGCAACATTACTTAAGAATATTGGTGCTCTACCCTTTGATACTGCCAGGTAAATATAGTACATACAGTACTAATACCTTTCTCATACACATGTATTGGTATTGGTTAATTCATAATAATAATAATAAATTTATATTATAAAAACTATATAACTTTTGAATACTAAGCAAATTGAACTTGCATAGTTTTGAAGATAAGCTATGTTTTTTTAACCTAAGTGCGTGCTGTTTGATGGCAGGAAATCTTAGTTGTAGGTAGCCCGAGGCAATGCTCTTTGATGCCATTCACCATTTCAAGACATGAGCCTCTTATCATTTTGGTGTTCTTTGAAGGAGATTGTATTTTTCTTGATCTATATTATTAGAGGTTGTCCCTTTAGGCTAATATATCCTGCTGTCAAAAGTAATGATAGAAATCAAATATTAACTTGACTCAGGTTTGTTGGATGCTTTTTCGCTTTCCATCATTTGTCAGTACTTTTAATTGTTTAGTATGTTTATGATTAAATGTTACGATTACTGAAAAGTGTCCTTGATTTAATTTCCTTCAGCTGATGTAGTGTCATTGTGTTATGAAAATAGAAAAAGCAATCAATGTTTATTAATGGCAAAAATAAAAGTTTTGTTCTTAATATTTTAACATACTGTAGATTTAATAGATAATAAAGTGTAATGAGTACTTCAGTAATATTGTCTGGTAACATTTTGTTGTTGATTCACAATTTTCTGTTATATGTTTTGCACTACTCGAATGTAAACCTGTAGGTCACTAACTTCAAGACCACAGACTAAAATACAAAGCTACTCCACAGTAATTTACAGTATATTCACAAAATAAGAAAATGATGTTAAGAACGTTTAACTGCTTATTTTGGGACAACAGCAAGATTTGAGTGTGTTTCTGTTTGGTTTTTTAGGTTGTATTTTGCGGAAGCAGTACTAGCCATAGAATATTTACATAGTTATGGTATTGTACATAGGGACATAAAACCAGATAAGTAAGTTCCTATCAATTCATAAATTATAACGATTTTTATCAACATGTATTATTATATTAAATATTTGTTGGCATTTAATTTGCATTTGATAAAAAAAGCTTTTATTACTTTCTGTTTGGTAATTACAACAAACCACATTATATCTGTATTTTTAGAGTTTATAAATCATAATCTTTTTATGTATCTCTTTGATAGCCTTTTAATAACATCAACAGGACACATCAAATTAACTGATTTTGGATTGTCCAGAATGGGTATTATGAGCTGTAAGTATTGAACAATTTATTTATAGGCATTTATTATCAGTCTTTCAGTTTTTATAAGGGTTTAAGTGTATAACAATAAATATGAAGCCCTGTTTATGAAGTCTATTTACAAACATCCTGATGACCCCATTGCTCTGACTAATACAATACGTTACATTCGTATAATTGAAGATAGCTCTGGGACTAACAACTTTTAGGAAATCTATTTTTAACTTGGTCATTGATGACAGATTTATTTATTTATTTTGAGACACTACATCGTTGGAACTGTGGCACTGACAGAAAAACTATGTATATAAAATTAAACTATTTATAATTATTTGTTTTTTCATCAGTAACCACAAATCTGTTTGAGGACTCTCTGGATAAAGATACTGCACAATTCAAAGATCAGCAAGTATGCGGTACACCTCAGTACATAGCTCCAGAGGTTATCTTAAGACAGGGATATGGCAAGCCGGTTGACTGGTGGTCTATGGGAATCTGCCTCTATGAATTTCTTGTAGGATGTCCTCCATTCTTTGGTGACACTCCAGATGAATTGTTCTTTCAAGCAACAAATGGTATAGTTTATCATGTCAATTTTATATAATAAAAAACTGATCTTTACTTTTACTGAACTACAATTACACACAAAAAAATATACAATTACAAAATCTTATTGTATTTGTTCCACATCTGCAGTTTCTTGATTTAGACTTCTAGACCTAGCCCATACCACAACTTTCATTTGTAGCAACAAATAATCAGTACTTATTTTATACCATTTTTAGTTGAGTTGGAATGGCCAGAAGAGGAAGATGAGATGTTAACTCCAGAGTCAGTGGATCTTATAACAAAATTATTAAATGAAGAAGCCAAGTTTAGGCTAGGTACTGGCGGCTCACATGAAGTCAAGACACATCCGTTTTTTAATGAACTTGATTGGACTTCACTGCTGAGGCAGAAGGTGGAGTTTATACCAGCACTTGAGGGAGAGGATGACACCAGTTACTTTGATTGTACGTTTAATTAAATTTTACCAACTGGATAATGATTATAATACTATGAAATAGTTTTTTGTTTGGGAACTAATACCATTTTCACATCTGCAAAATGTAGACAATCACAGTACCGCTGTTAAATCTCAGAAGAAAAACACACCAACAAGAGGCCTGTGTTTTTGTTCTGCGATGTTCCGAGTTCTTACTCTAAAAATGTATTGTTTTTAATTTGACAGCACGTTCCGACCGATACAACCACACAGTTGAGACAGATGATGATGATGAAGAATTTCCAGATTATTCACATTTTTCGACTCTTTCACCACGCTTCAGCAAATCCTACAGTAGCCTTTCACAGTCATCGGATGATTCTGAAAAACGGGAAAGAGCGAATTCATGCACGGAAACCGATTTGGATACATCATCAGATTTGAAAGAGGATTCCCTGCTTAAGACTGATAGCTCTGGTCCAAATTCTCCTAGACTGTAAGTAAAGGATTCACGTCATTACTAAAAACCAGGCCCTGTATTTTACTATATTTGGAGAACTGTTATGTTTGCTAAAATCTGTATTTGCATTATTTTCTTATGGTTTTTCCTTTCCAGTTGTAGCATGCTACGCAGTTCAAACACTGATTCTTCAACGAGCGAGACAACAGAAAACTCTCCAAGAACGCGGCGTCGATTGATGCGAAAGCCGAGTCTTAAGGATATGCTACCCAAGCTCTCCATCTCACTGGAGGAGGACATGGTAGAATGGCCTTGTATATCAACACCTAAAGGAGATGCTAGAAAGTCTCGTTCATCAGTTACAAAGTCTGCATCAATTAACACTCTTTCATTAGTCATTCCTCCAGGTACATATATAGACTATTAAAATAATAGTTAATTTTTATAATTCAATTTACCTTATGGAGTGGAGTTTTGCTTTGATGAGTAGTAGCTTTGTGGTTATTAATCCCAGGGTCCTGCCAGTTCAAATCCTGTCCAATGTCAGATTTCACCAAATTAAGTAAATTTTCCATTTACATAAAAGCAATAATGACAAAGATACTGACTAATTTTAAGCTACCTTTAATCATACTATTTATATTTATCATGTTTTTGTTTGCTTTTGATGATTGTTACTATATATTGTGTGCATGTTTTGTCCAGTCTATATCCTGCACAATATTATGTGTATAGTATATGGCATTTTTCAAACTATAATGTAATATATGAACAGGACATAAGAACCGTAGGTATATTTGATGTGAAAATTTGCTGTGGCTTTATTTCATTTTGTCTTTTTATTGTAGAATTTCCCTTTGATGTTTTTATTTCAACCTTGTTGCATGATTGACTTTCCTTGTGGTGTTTTCATTTGTGTGTTTTGTCTTTTTTTTTTAATTACATAGAAGACCTACAAGTTCCTTCTCCTTTAAATTCACCAATAGAATCAAGTGTTAGTTCCAGAGATGCATCACCTTCCAGAGATTTTTCACCAGCCATAGGACCGTTGAAGCCACCTATCATCATACAAAAGCGAGGACGGAAGGAACGGTTAGGATTTGAGCTGTCGGCCATCCGAGTCTACCTTGGTGATACCAATGTGTACACAATACACCACATTGTAAAGGTATGCTTTAAAATGTTATATTTAATTGATGTGATTATTTTTGTTTTTTATTTCAACCATATTTAAAGGTGACCCTTCCATTTAAAGTAGGTACAGAAAACTGACTTCAGAGGCCTCTAAAAAAAAACTATTTCCTAAAATACAAATCAAACAACTTTTACTGAACATGTAAAAATATACAAAATCGAGAAAAATATTTATTTATAATATACATATACATGAAATATGCAGAAGTGAAATTACCTGCATTACTAAAGTAGATTTGATAAAAATTAATTGAAAATAATGTCATTTTCTTACAGCATGTTGATACAGAAAGTGATGTTTACAAAGCAGGATTACAAAAGAATGATCTTGTTACACATATCAACAGTAAACCTGTTCAGGGTCTACTTCATACCGAAGTAATTCAACTTATAGCTGGCACCACCAATCAGCTGAGCATACGTGCTTTACCTATTGAACACACCACCATCAAAAGTGGTGGTCGAAAAAGAAATCCATCCATTAGTAAAATGGCCAAGAGAAAAAAAAGAAATCGCAGACGAGACATCCGAAGGAGTTCTATTGTGAGAAGATCAAGTCTGAATCGACGTAGCCTTGTTGAAGGATCTCATGTCCATATGCCTTCACCTTTGACCGGAAGCAAAAGTATTGGTTCACTCCATCGAATAGCTGGTGATTATGTAACACGTTCTCCAACATTATTGAAAACGCAGCGTTCTCCGTTCAGTGCACTTACTGATGATCACCGGACATCTTCTACTAATAGTTCGCCGTGTTCCAGTGGACCAAATTCACCGGCATCATCACACTTTTCTTCGAGGCCAAGCAGTTTATCGGGATTGCTTTCACAAAGATCTATTGGGAATCGCGGACATCGTAGGAAATCTGTTGGACATATACCTGTTTCGCCATTAGCAAGGACTCCAAGTCCTTCGCCTATGCCAACATCACCAGTGAGGAGTTCAAGTCCACTTGCAATTCATACTCATTCACCTGGAAGTTCTAATTTGACTCAGTCATATCCAATTCAGAACTTATCATTTGCTTCGCCAATGAAAAAGAAGTTGAATAAAAGAACTCACGATACTCCACCTTCTCCTCTTTTAAGAAGAGCACTCTCTCCAGATAGAGAAAAAATGTCTTTGTCGTCTGAGTACCTGGAACCTCATGTGAGAAGCAAGTCTGAATCTGGAACTGATTTTCTGCTTAGAAAGACATCTTCATTTGGAAGGTGTACCAAACCAGATTTTTTACGAGCTCGCTTTGAAAAAGATTTAGAAAAAGAAAGACGAAAGGCTGAAGCAAAGGAAAAGAAAGAGAAAAAAGAGGAAGCAAAAGTTGAAGAAGAAAAGAAAGAGGAAAAACCTTCAAAGGCTACTAAAGCTGATAAGAAAGCCAAAAAAGATAAAAGTGATGAAACAAATAAGGAGGAAAAGAAGACAGCTAGATCAGAACAAAAGGAAAAGAAAGAGAAAGAAAAGAAAGTTAAAGAGAAAAAAGACAAAGCTGATAAGGACAAGAAAGAGAGTTCAAAGGGAGATAAAAGTGGAAAGAAAAATGAAGAAGTTGATAGCAGAGTAACCAGTTTGTAAAGCTTCATTGTTTGATTGAATTGAAACTCTTGAAAGACTATTTGCAGACAATAAAGTGTTTGAACATTGTCTATATCTAACTAACTATTGATTGTTAACCAAATATTGCAGATTTTCTTGGAAAATTAATGGATATTGTCATTGAGAGAATGACCGGACACAATCGTTTGGAAATGATTTTTTTTACATTGAAAAATAAAAGAGACTAATTCAGTGAATTTTTGCAGTAGGTTATTTACAATTTGTAATGTTTATATATTAATCTTGGAAATATAATAATTTGTAAAATTTTCATCTCAATTAAATACATTTATACATTTTGTATAACCACCTCCAAAACAATTGTATTGAACACTGGTCTATTAAATATTTCAAAAATTTAGTTAACTATTTTGACAAATTGTTCTTCATTCTAAACCACTTAGCCAAATTCACGAGCTCTGATTGGTTGTGCATTTTCTGTGTCACAAATGGTAGATGGAAATATTAATAAACATGCATAACACCACTTTCTTTTTGCGTGAATTGAGGAAGGAAAAAATATCTAAACTAGATAAATTAAGTTCTACCTTGCTTTATTAAAATTAATTATATTAATCAGTGACAACAAATTTGGGAAGATATATAAACAAATTACCAAACTTTATGCATGTTATATACAGTAACTTATGTTATATTAGTACATGGATGAATAATTTTCATTCTAAAATGGACAATATGTTTAGATATTGATATAGGTACATGTAAAATATTAATTATTTTATACTCTTTAATTTGTAATCTTTATACTAGCTTCTTAAACAACAGTGTGCATTTCTTTCCAGTATAAACACAAGTTTGTACTTTATTTCATTGCCAAAGAGACATTTTTAAAGGTATTGGAGGTATAATATATTGTACAGTATCTAGCTGCTCCCTGATGGCATTAAAACAATCTTACATAATTATTTACACTTTTAATTCCATGTAATAATTGTGTGACCATTGAAATGTAAAACATGTCCTTGCATATAGATGCATCACGACATTGTTATGTTTCTAAATGGTATTTAAAATAAGGTGTTTACATGTTGTATAGCTGATTCTGAAGTAGAAGGGAAGCTGTTGAAAGAATTGTATTCAGTGTAAATTATTTGTTTTTCGAAAACAAGATTTATACTTTTACATTACTAATCTCATAGTATTATGGGATGTTATTATAAGAAGCTGTTTTCGTATAAATAGATGAACATTACACATGTTGAGCATGTTGTTCATTACTGTCTATGTTGATTGATTCACATAAAACCCATGATTTAAACCTGATTGGTGTAATGAAAAATAATTTGTTACCCAAACTAATCGAAAAAAACTTTGTACACAATTCACTTCAGATGATGTCACTAGCATGCACTGATATTGTGACTTAGTGTTTATTCATTTCAGTGAATAAGATTTTTAGAATAAAAACATTGCTACCCTTGTATAGCTATGCTAACAAAATGTGTTGTGCAAAATAGTGTACAATTATCTTATGCTGTAAAATGTTCAGATTTTGAAGAAATTGATATCTTTTTCTGAAAGTTCGATTTTCAAATTTTGAAAGAAATTGAGATCTTTTTAAGAAATTTAAATAGTTTTCCAAAAGTTTTATGAGTTTTTTTTTTCTGAAAGTTTTATTAGTTTTTCTGATCTTGAATTTATAGAAAATGACATAAATTCATTTCATTGGTACCTTGAATGATATTTTGTCTAGAATGTAATGTTGGATTTTTTTTTCTATATCTGTATTCATTTTTTGTACATTAAACTCTTGCTATTTACTTGCAATATGATTTTTTAATCACAAAGCCAAAAGGTTGAAATAATTGTTTAATTACAAAAGAAAGACACATAAATTGTATTTATAATTATTTCAGCATAAATATATATTTTTATTTTAATGAATCAATCTTTTAATTTACAAAATTACTTTTATACAGATATAGTGGTTATATATTGAAGATAATTAATATGTGATATAAAAATTATATTATAATACATTTTTTTTATAAACATTTAACATTAATGTTTTATTTTGTTTTAAATTTTTATGTAATTTGTTTGATATTCATACAATAGTCACAACAATTTTACAACTTGAAATTGTTAATTAATGAATGAAGTTAATGATTACAACCTAATTGATATTGATTGTGTCCCATACAATTGGTAGATTGTTGCTATTGTCTTACATATGCCCACACTAAACTTGCCCCTAGTCTCTGGTTTATTTTTTCAGTTTTTTGTATTTCTTAAGTATAATTAATGGTTTGACACGCGATGTTTTTAAGAATATTACCGTAAGCCAAATCTACAATATAGACTGTCAACCCATTTAAAACCATCTAAGCTAATACCACTTTCATGGTTATTGAATTGACTAAAGATAATATTTTGTGAATTGATTATTATAGATTAAGTATTATCTTATGACTCAACCTTGATGTTAATATTGAGTTAAAAGTTTTATCTTATGGTGGTGATATATATTCTAGACAGCACAAACTCCTATATAGCCTGGTTTCCATCAAATATTTACTATATTTGTCTTTTCTTACTAACATAAATGCACGGTCATGTAATACAGAACTTATAGATAATAATTTAATGGAAGCCTGGCTTTGGTGAAAGGTTTGTGCATACACTGAGAATGCCATAATATTAGTCACACATTCACTTAGTGGAAACATTCCAAATGTATATAGATGTAAAGAAATTGAAAGTATGTAAATTTAAATGCCCTGCTGTACTAGATGTGTAAATAGTGTATGTCACTTATCCTTGTAAAAATATTAAAATATGTAATAATTGTGAAATGGATCATGAAGAGATAATATGCTTGCATTGTTCAACTGCAGTGCTAACTTTGTGTACTCTTGCTAACTTGAAAGAATAAAGCAGTGTATGTTAGTAGTGTGGTGAATTTGTTTTTATAAGAATGTTTATTTGTGTTTTCAGACGTATTGATATTCGTTTCAACTGCATATACGATAATATTCCATTCATCTTTCAAATTCATTGACAATATTCATAAAATGGTCATAATGTTATTCATCATAACATGTTATTCATCATGAAAATGATCATGTCAATAAGGTAAAAACATTGAAATACAATAAATCCTGTAATAAAAAAATAAAGTTTTTTTTCTACGGAAGTGATTAACTTTATTAAAACTACAAAGTATCCTATTCAAAGTCTGATTTAATTAATCTTCATTTTTCATGTTTTTGGGGGACAATAAACTCACCCAATGTCTGGGAAAAGAGAGTCTATGAGGGCTCACAGTTGAACGATTTTGGACTCTCGCGCTTTGATTGGTTGACGCGAATCACACACTGCGGAAGAATTTTCTCACGTGTGCCGTGAAGTCACATCGTTTCCGAGGAATGGAAATTTGTTGAATGAGGTTAAATAAACACTTTTTTTTAATTTAATAAACATATATCATCATATTTTATTGAATTTTACAATGTTGATATACAAAATATATTACGAAAAACCGTAATTTTATGCAATAATTTATCTAAAATGGTGTAGATCATACAATTTCCGACTAGACTGAGGGTGCAATTTGTTGAATCACCCAATATGTTTACTTCGTTCGTGACTAAAAATCATTATTTTCGGCCATGTTATATTAACTTAACTAGAAGTTTAGTAGTAGTAGTAGTATTTCGAAAACTACAAGTCGGATTTTCATAATTTTTTCTTTATTATGTTATTGATACAAAATACTAACAGGCAATATATAATTTGTTAAAAAAATTAGTAACTTTAAGTTCTACAAATTTGAAAAAATAAATCTACACCAAGAAAAAAGTTTTATCCATCGTTGGTGGCGGTACAACTGTTACCAAATTTAATTTTGCAAATTCAAGTCCGTCAATCGAAATCGAATCGACGAATATGTATCCAGGGCTAGGCCTATGCCTAAGCAAACTTTGAGTTAGAATTTGTGTTATTATTGGGTTTTAGTATGTCTAAGCATGGGCGACAGGCATTTAACAAAAGAGCGGGTTTCCAGAAACCACAAGAGCCTACTTCTGGAGTATCTGCTGCATTATTAAAGCAAGGAAGACGTAGCGGTCAACTTAACTTATCGAGCAGAGAGTTAACAACCGGTAAGAGGCCATACAAGCGGCGAGCTGGCTGTCTGTGTGTGCGTGTAGTAGGGGGCCTAGCCCCTAGCTGGCCATATAGGCGTCATATAATTCTTTTATTTATTTAACATCATTAACTTAAAGCACTAGAAGTTTAGTAGTAGTATAATTAATCATAAAATAGTATTTTCTGTTAAGTTTGTTATAGGCCTAGCTAGGCCTAGGCCCTATATATTAATTTATTTATTATTCGTGTGTTAATAATTATTAATAATAAATAATATTTACTCTTTTGTATGAATATCTTTTTTGCTGTCTGACTGATACAGAACATGTCCTAGACCTAGGCCTATCGTTGCTATAAAAGTAACCTTCATTGCCTCAACAATAAAAAATAAAGCCTTACCTCTGCCATAATGATACAGCACCAGCTGTTACATTGGTTGTCATTTATGAATGACTAGTTTTCATTTATTTGGTCTTAGTTCCAGATGCTGTGTGGCGAATAAACCAGGATGTACCTGAGGAAGCTAAGACCGTATCATTGGACAACACAGAAGATCGTTGGTGGGAACAAACCGATCTTACCAAACTGATTCTTGCATCCAACAAATTACAAGAGATTTCAAATGACATACGAGAACTTGGAGCTTTAACTGTTTTAGATGTAAAGTCTTTAGTTACCAATGAATATAACCTGTAGCATTTTTAACTATACAAAATACAGAGATGTATAGCATGAATCATTTAATAAATATAGTGCTGTGAATCCACCATAATGATAAAAGCCCTTGAAAACATTGGTAATGTGTAGATATATGTCAAACCCACATTTTTTACACATTTATCTGATTAAACTTTTTTTTCCTAATAATATGATAGGTTCATGACAATGTATTGACGAGCCTGCCAGGTGCACTTGGTGATTTGGAACAGTTACAACGTTTTAATGCAAGGTAGCTTTACTGTATAGATCATCAACATCAGTTAAACAGAATTTTCTAGTGTTACAATACCTATGTTTAATAAGTATTGTACATGTAACCATTGTTCCAGGTAGCAGGTGAAACCTCTGTAACTTAGTTTGATTGTTTATCTTTCCAGCCACAACCAGCTGACATGTATACCAGATAGTCTTTGGCGTGTTACCAGTTTAACTGTTCTTAACCTTCAACATAACCAGCTAACAGAGCTACCTGGTGGAATTGGTGAATTGCGGTACCTTGAGGAGTTGGTTTGTAATTTCTCTTTTCTATTGTTCCCAACATTAAAAGACACTTTTATGTGGGTTTTATGGCTTATTGGTTGCATTTATCTATGTTACAGAACCTGTCCAACAACAAATTACAAGTGATTTCCACATCTATTGGTGGGCTGTCTCGCTTACGAATACTCAATTTGTCAGAAAATAAACTGACAAGTATTCCATACAGCTGTGGAATGCTCAAAAGTAAGTATGATTTATCACTTATTAAGTAAAAAATATAGTGGTAGAAAGTGTTTTTGTTTCATCAGATAACAACTTATCCATCTATTATATTATTTATTGCAGATGTCATCACCATGGATTTAAATAATAACCAAATTGAGCAGATTCCAGAAGAGGTTGGAAGAATGTCATCACTTCAACAACTTTACCTACGTCACAACCGTCTCGCGCACCTTCCACTTCTACCAGATTGCACCTCAATTAAGGTAAATTATTTTATTACAACACAATTAGTATAAACAGTGAAAACAGTATACATCAGCTACGCTTGCACTCTGATGCCAGAAGTTTAAAAATGTCACATACAAAATGACAAAGTTGGTGACAAAGGCAATTGTAATCTAGATCTTAGAACCAGGTTCCTTTGTGACTTTAGAGAGCTATCAATGTCTATTATTATTCATACACATTCACACAAATACATTTTCACATAATTTGTTCAGCACTACACAAATATTTTCAGGAGTTGCATGTTGGTAATAACAGAATATCTGAAATAACTGCTGGGCACTTAGAACATTTGACCTCTGTTTCTGTACTTGACCTTCGGGATAACAAAGTCAAAGAGTTACCAGAAAAAATAATTCTTTTACAAGATCTCAATAGACTGGATTTGTCAAACAATGACCTAAGCACGTGAGTATTAAAAATCTGAAACAGAATTATATTAGATAGATTATACAATTTTAAATTTGATGGCGATACCAGGGAGTTGTTTGTTTGTTTTTTGTTGTTTTTTTAAAACCATATTTAATGAGGGTGATCCATCCAGCTATTGCTGATTATTAGGGACCCTCAGAGGTTCACAAGACAAACATTATATACAAGATGCTTTTACATAAACAAAGTCTTAATACAAGTCTTTGGGAGTGGAGTTGTAATTTGGTACTGTGAAAAAATCCTAACATGTGACGGGACTTGAACCCAGGACCCTTGGAGTGGTAGCCAAGCATCATAACCACCAAGCCACAACTCCACTCCTAAAACTGTGAAACAATAGAACCCCAAAGTGGACACCTTCAGCACCCAACAAAGTGTTCCCTTTTAGGAGTGTCCTTTGAATAGGATTAGCTGCAGTAATGTTATAACATATGTTTCCCCTTGTTTGGTTCGAAGTTCTAAAAGCGGCCTCTTGTTTGTAACTCGTAGAGGGTTTTAATACCTAGATTTAATTGTTGAGAAATATAACAGTACACTCACTAATATTGCCATTTTGTTACCATTTTGATAAAATGAATCAAATAATTTTGTTGTATATCTTTCCAGCCTTCCATTCAAACTTGGAACTCTTCCTTTACTCAAGTCTTTAGTGTTAGAAGGTAATCCTATGAGAGGTATACGACGTGACATTGTCAGGGTATGTACTTAATAATATGGACAAAATGAATCCGGAATGTGTCCCAAATTAAAAGATATGAGATACAGATAGAAGAAGTCCACTTTGAATATGAATTGATATCATTTCGCTTCCTAATTTTTTTATACAGAGAGGGACAGTTGGTCTGATGAAATACCTCAGAGATAGGATCCAAGAAGAACCAACAGAGTCACCTAATGACACTGGAGCTGGTGATGAAATTCAATCTGGTATAATAGGATCAACTACAACTTCGTCAGGGAAGACTCTTGATTACAGGTAGGAAAAAATGAAGATCAAATCTTTAAATTCTTTGACAATGATAAAGGTTTTGTCTATTATTTTATTAACTATGATTTGGTTTTTATTCTTTGCTTTAATAGCCAAAAGAAAGCAAGCTCTGTTCCTATTGATTTATGGGAGCCAGCACAGACCAATGAAGTAACTGTTGTGAATTTTAGCAAAAATGCTCTGACTGAAGTTCCTGAAAAGTGAGATACATTATACTTGTTTTTAAGTGCATTGCTGTACTGTACTGTACTGTTTTGCACTGTAATAAGGTATTGCTGACAAATGATGTGTATGTGTCCCTATTGTATTGCTCAATAATATTCATAGTACTTCTTTCTGTTTCAAATTTTTATTTTACTCTAGTACATAAATAATTTTTTACAGCATCATTTTGTTATCAAAATCCATCCAAGAGGTTAATTTGGGTTTCAACAAAATTACTATGATGCCAGTGGAGATGCAAATGATGGTCAAACTAACGTCACTTGATTTAAGGTAAGGGTTAGTGGTGGCTTTCAAATGTATTGATTGTTCTACTCTAATAATGTTAAATTATTATTATGATTATTAGATTAGATTATTATAATTTAATCTAATTATCACAAGATAGTCTAACACATTAATTGCTTACATGTAACAGTACTGTATACAATAAGAGATGGGTAGTAAAGTAAGGTTTGCCCCACACAATATGCTTCCAAAAGAGTAAAGTTGGGAATGTTTGATACAACCATATTCTGGAGCACAGATGGCAGTTGTAGCATAACAACTGAATTTACCAGTGTTTATTTACTATGCATAATCTCAATATTGTAAGTAAAGATGTGCCTTTGCCTAAGACTAGTGGCCATTTTCACCAATCACACTTAAGTGAGGTATTGCCCTTAAATATTAAGTATTTCACTTGAATTGTATTTAATTTTAAGGTTAAGTGTTTCCCTTATCCTAAGTGTGAAATGTGAATATGGTCTCTGGTGCTCATACTACAGTAGTAATGTATTTTAATACAATCCTGATCCTCTCATCATAGGTGCAATGCATTAAGTAACTTACCGAGTGAGTTTAGCAGTATGAGTGAGATGCGTGAACTGATCATCTCTAGTAATCGATTCAAAGACCTACCTGATGTAGTGTACACATGGAGTAAGCTAGAGGTTATCCTGGTCAGCGAGAACAAGATCACATCAATTGATGTTGCATCTTTAAGAAAATTGCCAAAATTGTCAAGTCTGGACATGACCAATAATGATATAGGGGAGGTTCCACCAGAGCTGGGCTTGGTAGAATCACTCAGGTAAACATATAATATATTTTTAATGTGGTTTATCTTCAATAATCAAAAGAACCATTAATAGCTGGTAATAATAATGTTAAGGCATTACTGTAGTTCATGTTCAGGCTAAATAATATACTCGGTTAAGTTAGATACCCACCAATTTACCAGGTAACCCAACTAAGCATGAATGGGCCTATATACTGTAAATAAATGTATCTTTGAGTTAGTTATTTATATAAATGACTATCCCTTACAGTATATTTTTTTTAATGTATTTGTATACCTGAACACCTTGTTTAATTGATCTATGTATTTTCCTATTTAGATCTTTGCAGCTTAATGGTAACCGATTCCGCAACCCACGTCCAGCTGTCCTCAACAAGGGTACAGTTTCCCTGTTGGCCTATCTACGAGATCGAATACCAACATAAATATTTAGTTTGAATATATCATATCAAAGCTAAATTATATTAGACTTACTTAACAATAAAAAACAGACATTTAAATTTGGACTTAGAATAGACCCATGATTGGATTGGTATAACTCTACAGATTTGCTCCGATGCTGGACTGTATGCGCAACATGAACAGAAAAATCTATACTGCATTAATGGCATAAAAAGCTAACATTAAATTACACTATAATATTGTACCTATCAAGTGGCAGGATTTATTTGACCGATACAGGCACTATAAAGCAGTATATTTTAATTTGAAGACAAAGTTGTTTATTAATTGTAGTATGATGACCACCAAATAACTTTCAGTTTAAATTTGTTTTTTTTTGTAAAATAAAATTATATATTGCTAATAAAATATGTTTTATAGTGCCAATATTTGTATTAGAATGGCTACTGTAGCTGAAATAAATGTAATATAATAATCTTACTTGCGTGTGTGCCATTATTCAATGTAGTTTTCATTACACCATAAAGTATTTGTTTTTGTTACTGCACACTGTACATCTTTGCCCCAGTTATTTAGTGTACTGTATACCATAATACACCTAAATAAATTCATGTTGTTTTATTGGACGATTGTGGGTCACATGGTGTGCAATATTCAACAGTTTTATTTAATAGTACAGTACTTCTTTTCGTGTACAAAAAAAAAATCTTATCGCAATAGTTAGTATCGAATAGTATACAAATAATGCAATATTACAATAATGGCATGAGGTGATTGATGAAAGGTTATATTTTCAACAAAGCGAACCAAGAATAAAAACTTGCATTATTTGTTTTATATATAAATATATTCCTGTCATTTGAATTAGATTGAATAAAAGGTAGGACTAGGTAGGCCTACATTTGATTCACATTGAAACATAAACATTGATATTGTTTTTTATAGAATAATATATTTGGATTTTATAAACACACCTACCTGAAGTGTTAATTATGTCAACAAACGACCAAACAATCCTTGGACTAAGTAGACTAAAGCACCTAGGCCTCACCTAATAATTGTAATATAAAAGAGACTAATATATATAGGTTGGTTAGAAAGGCAGCCATACCATTACGAACTGGAACTCATCTAGGCTAATTAAGTTGGTAACAGTAAGCTAGGCGCTTTAACCCAGGATTGCTTGGTCATTTGTTGACATAATTAGCAATGCAGTAGGTGTGTTTATAAAATCCAAATAAATATAATATTTAACATATACTATAAAAAACCAAATAAATGTTACTGTTTGTGAATCAAATGTAGGCATTTTTATTCAATCTGATTCAAATATATTTAGATGTTATATAAAACAAATAATGAATATTTTGTATTTGTGTAACGGTTATTTTTCCATGAGGCAAAGCCGAGTTCAAATATAACCTTTTATCATTCACCTCATGCCATTATTTGTACCATTACGCTCATTAACATTTAGTATTTGGCTATTTGTATAATAATCTGGCACTGTAAATACACCCTACAAAGAGAAAGTGACTAAAATAACTATTTTTAAAATGCTTTTATTGAAACCCTCAAATCTGTTTAGCAACAGACATGTACACTCTTCACTTTATTTTCTCATTTGCACTATTTCAATATTAGGAATGATGGAAATATTTTCAACATAATAAGCATACAATTTTTAACAACTGATGGTGATGGTGACAAGTTTTTAGTTCATTTCAATGGTGGAAGTCCAAGAGATGCACGTAATGCATTAGCTTCTGCAATCTCATCAGATTCATTCTTTTTCTCTCGTTTGCTTTCATGTTTATGATCTCTCTCGTGTCTACTCCTTTTAGTCTTGTGTGATTTCCGCCTGTGAAAGATATCATTTATTTTTTCACATCAATTTTGATTATAAAACTAACAAGAACTATTTTGGCGCCCCCTGACACTCCCCAAAAGGAAACAGCAATGAAGCTTTTTTACAAAATCGTAAGATAAAAAAACAAATTTTGGACATTGAAGCAATGACATGTTTGAGGACCATTAACAGAAGGGTTGTAAATGAGACAGTATTTTATTTTGTGTAACTTACCTATCATCATCATCTGTATGTCTATGGCTTCTATGCTTATCAGTGTGCTCTCTATCTCTATGACGCCGTTCTTTAAGGAAGAAATGAAAATAATATTTAGTAATATAATGGGTTAATTTGTCTGTTGGCATTTACTTTAATGCTGGAAAAATGAAATTTGATTGGGTGAATGAACTCCAGCCAAGAATTTGTATCCCTTTAGAGTTATGAAGCTTGGCTACCACTCCAAGGGTCCAGTCAGGACTTTTTCTAATGACAAAATTACAACTCCACTCCCAAAGACTGTAATAAGACTTGTGTATATGTTTGTCTTGTGAACCTCTGAGGGTCCCTAATGATCAGCAATTGCTGGATTGATCACCCTCATTAAATATGGTCAAAAAAGAGTATTATTAATAAGGGTAAATATATAAAAATTACAATTACCAATAGGAGTTAAATAAAGTTTACCTGGTGATCTTGACCGCCGCCTTTCTCTTGATCGACTTCTCCTTCTCCTATGAGGTGAATCTCGCCTCCGCCTACTGAAGAAAAATAAAATTTTAAAAAACTTAGCTAAGCTTCAGAGTGAAGCTCATGAGAAAGATATACAAGTGTGTCAAAATAAGTGCGTACTGAACTTTTCTTAAACTTGACTTACTGTAATATACATTAAAAATATTTACCTTCTATAAGGTGATCTTGATCTACTTCTTCGATACCTTGGTGATGGACTTCGTCGTGAACGATCACGATCCCTATATCGATCTGGTGAACGACCTCTACTATCCTATGTTTTAAAAAAAGTATCATTTTAATTAAATATTATTCATAGCAAACTACTACACTTTTTTTAACAGGTTTATTTACCTATATAAATAATATAATAAACCTAAATTGTTTTTGTTGAAATTTCTCTATAATTTATGCGAATAACTTTACTGTTACCTTAATAATTTCTTCCTCCTCATCACTTGAACTTTCCATGACCTCTAAGTCTTCTTCCAATGCACTAACCTGAATAAAATGAGGTTTATTAAAAGCAAATTAACAAATAATATAAAAATTACAGCTATAATATTTTGTTTCAATATCAATCAAAAAAGAAAACAAATCCTAAAATCATACTCTGAGTTCTAACTTTTCAGCTTCTTCCAGTATATAGCGCTTCTGAATTCTTGGTAAAATAATACTACACACACGTTCTTCATGAAGCAGTTGGTCAATGAACTCATCAATATGTGTTAACTCGTATCCTCCATTGTTGTTCTGAAATCGAATCTTTCTGTAATCATTGTACAGTGGTTCCAGGTACTTGTATATTTCAACACTCTCTCCTATAAGTCGCAGGTACATAGCACCTAAACAACGTACATACCTAAAAAAATAATAATTTGGTGAGACATGTTTCTGCAGTAACAAGTTTTACTGTTTTGAACTTAATCACAAGAAAAGGATCTCAAATATTGTTCTGGTTTTGGATTTAATAACTCAATCAACTATACTAAACAAACAAAATATTGTACAGTACATGTGTAGAATCTGTACTACAGTACATGTGTAGAATCTGTACTACAGTACATGTGTAGAATCTGTACTACAGTACATGTGTAGAATCTGTACTACAGTACATGTGTAGAATCTGTACTACAGTACATGTGTAGAATCTGTACTACAGTACATGTGTAGAATCTGTACTACAGTACATGTTTATATCAATAAATATAAAAATTAATAATTGCAAAATTTTTAATATTTAAACAGCTTTTATTTATTACTGTAAAAAGAAAAATCAGCCACTGAAAGTGTTTTTGAAATTAAGATTATATGTACAGTAATTAAAGAACTATAATTATAATCGGAAAATCGGCTACTTACTTAAAATCATCATTCTTTATGAATTCAATAACAATGTCCTTTTCTGGTTGGATCTGTAACATTTTAAGTATGAGACAAAGAAAAGGAGACGGTTTCACGTTTCCACCAAAAACTCCTCCAATGTAACGCAATTCCATGGCTTTGTCAACGAGAAGTTCAGCTAGAAAAATAGTGATGATATTTTAGGATACATACTATTACTAGTAACTAGCTAGGTCTCTACTACTGTAATTGTATTACTATACTTGCTTGATACTTGCTTGATGTTATATGGGTCGTTTAATATGATAATTTTATAGTCACAATCAGTAATAAAAAAAACAAGCTAAGAAGCTTACTAACTAGATTAGATTAGTAGGCCTAGCACCAAGAGCCCCAGCAAACAGGGCTGTCAACTAGACTAAAACTAATCCCGGTCGAAGTCTATACCTTGGCTGCCCTTATCATGACATATGGGGAACAACGGCAGGGTCCCGGCTTGCTTCGGATTACGGTCGAATCGGCCGCCAACTAAAGCGGCCGCTAGTTCAATAACGGTAATCTGTATGGAACGCCGTGTGCGCTTTGATTGTCGTTGTTTTGTAATCTTTGATTGTCATTGTTTCGACAGGTTTTCTTTACCTCGGACGTAAATAACAATCTACATTATTATGTAATTTATTCACGAAATGGCGAATCGATGATTACTTATTTTAACTGTTCTAAATGATATACATATGTTTAATAAAGTCTATAAAATACATTGTGGTGTTTATATTGTATATTAATATAATATAATAATAAATAAACCAATCAATAAAGTATATCAAAATATATAAATATATTAATAATTAAAAATATTTGTTATTGTATATTAATTAATTAGTAAAGTAACTATAGTAGTGTTCGCAATCATAATTTAATTACAATAACATGATGACAGCAATTTATTTAATATCCTACACTATTTTATTACTTCAGATATTTAAATATTGATCAATTGAAAATGAGTTTTAAATACTAAAATAAGATGAAAGTGTCTGTTTGATACGGTAATTAATTACGCGAATTTCTGCTAATAACTCGACTGACGGCCAGCAATAGTGCTGCTGCACATTAGGTGGGCGTCCCATGTTGCTTTATTGAAAACACAAACAATGTACAGTATTACAATGGAATACATAACACTTAAATGTATAACACACACTATTACTAATAATAAAAACCAAGATTCGATAGTACAGTATGTCAATGAGATATAAATATAAATTCGGCAATACCGTACGTAAATTATTATTGCAATACTGTATAAAATTCAATAGTTAAATGTAAATGAGATATAAATATTCGGAAATACCGTACGTAAATTATTATTGCAATACTGTAAAAAAATCGACAGTATGTAAATGAGATATAAAGATTCGGCAATACCGTACGTAAATTATTATTATTGCAATACTGAATAAGGATTCAATAGTATATAAACGAGATATAAAGATTCGGCAATATCGTATACGTAAATTATTATTGCAATACTGTATAAGGATTCAATAGTATGTAAACGAGATATAAAGGTTCGGCAAAATATATTTCGATATATGTATTAGTTAATAGTAAATACAAATAAAATATACATTGATTTATCGGCAGGCAAACTTAATTATTATACTTATAGAAATATAAAGATTTGATAGTACATGAGTTGGCTTATATTTATTTAGCTGTAACTCAACTCGCCATAGGCCATGGCGTTGACAACGACAATCAAAGATTAAAGCGCACATGGCGTTCCATACAAATGACGATATTAAACTGGCGGCCGCTTCGACCATACTCCCTTGCTTCGACCCGTCAAGTCGGAAAGCAACAAGCCCCTTCATTAAAGATTCCTGAACCCTAGGCTAGTAAATAAAGGTGTATTATATCGACTCTACACCAAATTAGTGCATAGAAACTTACCACTGAGGGCAAAGCATTGTTCCTTCCAATACTTCGACTCATATATCCTTGATCTAGTGATCTTTTCCACTAAATATTGAGGATTTGTTCCTTTGACACTATTCGCGTCCTTTACCGTGCGATTCGCCATTTTAATTTGTTGACTTCATCCTCGATTTATTGTTAATTAAAATGTTAACAATTATTATTAATTATTTAGTCAATAATTAATAATTTAGAGCTACAATAAATTATACCTATGTATTTAATAATTATTATTTAATTTATATTTAGTTATATCTGACATTCAATTACAAAGCCTATAATTATTACTACTGCCCCTCAATACATTTGTTTAGTTTCTGTTATTAGCAGTCGGTCATTCAATGCGCATGCGGTAACAAGGGATTTCCCCTTTTTCCAAATAAGTTTCTACCACACCGCGTCTGGTTTCGAGAATATGTTTTTATTCAATAAACTAAGGGGGCTCTTGTATTACACGTGGTGTTGGTTCAAACTAGAATCTCCTGTTCGTCCGAAGCGCGTAACAATTTCGAAAGGCATTGTGGGATAGAATAGAGCTATGGGTGGCGCCATTGTGAGCCATGGAGTAGGGCGCCCGCATCAAATTAGAAAGTCAAAATCATAGAGGGGATCTGCTAATACTCTAGGGGGATAGAGTAATTGACTTCCTAGTTTGGAGGGGGCGCTGCTCCATGCTGTGAAATGGCGTCGCCCAGTTTGACCTTTTAACCCTGTACTTCCGATACTGTGTTTTGAATGCAAATTGAAGAACAGGAGATTCTTGTGTTATAAGTTCTTTGGTTATATTCAAGAGAACGGACGCATTATTAGGAAATACTGTACTATTTGTTTACTACGCTACGGCTAAAAAATGGGTACTAGTAGTATTTGGAAACTCAGACTGGACATGCTCAAACCAGGCTAAGCACGTTTGGGAGAAGAGTATGCAAATTTAATTCATTGGTAAATCAACCACAGAATGAAAAAATCGAATCCAATCAAAATATACATCCTCAAAACAGTTATGTATTTAATACTGTACCCGATAGACCCTGCTTTATGATTAAATAGAGCATTTTAAACTACATACAGTGTATTTTACTTAACACAAAATGTTTACGCTACTATTGTATTGATTGTTAAACTTAAAGATGTATTGTCCCCCTGAAAAAATAAAAACGTTCACAGAACTTTTGATCTTATAAATTACAATAATAATTTAGTTAAGTTAGACGATGAAAATGGAAAAGAAGCTCCAAAATGAACTACAGTATAAATTAAATTTTAATAAATACAGTATATACCACCTGTAACCATTCAATCTTTTATTTCGGATCAATCTTTTATTTCGGAATCTCTGGTCCATAGAAAGTAGAAATTACACATAAACGAAATAAAATAAACAAGACTAAATTACTACTACTCGTCTCCGGATGGCATTCCACCTGGATGGCATTCCACCTGGAGAGCATCTTCGACTTAACTAAGACATTGCTCATAATCGTTGAGACTAAAACATTTTCGCTTGCATTTAGTCTACCCATCAGGCCATATATTGATTTTCTAAACAATTCATCAAAAGAAGGAATTCTACATTCCGTAAACATAAGGCTGGCACTGCAATGTTGAGGTCTTTGTACATTTTCTGTATATATCTATTTTATTACAGTATACCTCTCCAGAAATCCAGTCACAATGTAAAAGCACTGCCACTGATTTCTCTTTATAATGTAAAAAAAAAAACAACTCAGCAACGGTCAACACATTCATCATAAATATTCCTGGTTCTTTTTACCATGTTCAAATATTTGTATATTTTGAAATAGGTTTTGTGTCTCTAAATCTGTAAGTGTTGGATTCAACTCTGGATGACGTAGCCTACATACGGTATTAGAATAAATATCTTTTTTATCTTGTTCAAACATGGTGGGCAAAATTCCAATTGTTTGTTGTATATTTTTTGAATGTAACGCAAGTATACGCCTTTGATGGGCTGTACATGACACCGATGACTCGGAATAAATATCATAGACGTCTGGAAGTAATTGTAAAATTTCAGATGACTGTTTTAAGTGCATCTTCATCTGGAAAAGGACGTTTGACCCAGTATAACGCACTACTTGATGAGACACGGCTTGCAACATCATAGGTAAGATAAGCTAACTTTCTAGGCTGGAAGGTAGCTGAAATTAAAAATAAATTTTTAAATCATAAATTGTAATTTTGAAGGGCTAGCCTATATTAATAACAATGAAAGAAAAAGAAAATCAAATCAAAGACACTAATAATAATATAAAACTAGGCCTAGAGGTTAGGTTAGGTAGATTATTATACTAACTAAATATATATACAGTATAGCTGTAAAACTCTAAAGCAATAAATCAGTCTATAAAAGTATTTATATAAATGTAACAACATCATCCGAATCGTCCTGCTAACTACCCGCCGGCCAGCCAGCTCCTCTCATACTTGTGAGTATCGTATCAGCCCCCGTATAAGTAGCTACCTAGCCTAGTTAGTACTGTAACTAGTAATAACAAGGTTTAGGTAGTCCCGGCTAGGCCTAGGCTAAGACTAGAGTAAGAGAGCTATAAATAGGGCTAATCATACTACTAGACCTTTTCCTAACACTAACTTGCTTGAGCTAAACAACTACGGAACTAATTTTACAAATAAAATAACATTATCGTTTGAAACTAACTGATATAACCGGCATTTTAAGACACAACACCGGCCGGCAGAGTTCTTTTTTCAACTGTCTGTAAGAAAGTCTACCGACATACGTACACTTCTTGAACTATAGAGGGGGTTTCATATAAGTTTCACTCCTTAAGCTTCTTGAAAAATGTGTCATAGTCTCGTTTGGTCCAGACGGATCGTCATGTTGTTGCATTGTGTTGCGTAATGTGTTTACACGGCGGGTTGATGATATGAATAAGAATGTGTTATTGTTATGCTGCATTTTGAGAAGATCGCAGACAGTTTTTTCTATAATCAAAAACTACGATCTCGTTAAATTTGAATATATCTTTTGTCAATCATACCGATTTATTTCTTCTTCAGCTAACCAGCCACTAGGTTGGCCTGTGAAGCAAAGATCGAAAAGCTATAGTAGTAGGCCTATCTTGGCTGTGAAGATCACAACACAAGGCCTAACTAGTAATAGTACTAGTAGTATAGGAGGAGTACGAGTAGGGTTACCACCACTTGTCATGGCCTCCTCACAGTTAACAAATAGCCCTGCTGGTGGTTTTTCTCATCAAAAATTTGATTATTTTCTTGTGCTTGATTTTGAAGCAACTTGTGATAACGAAACAAGGATGTATCCACAGGTAATAAAATAAGAAAATGTAGTTAACAGTCTTAAAAAGCAATTGGTATTTGGTATAGGGACCTGTATTATTATCTATTTATGACACACGTTATATACTTTTTTTTAAGAGTACTCTTCACAAACGATTATGGATTACACATCAATTAATTGGAAACAAAAGGGAGACAAAAAAGAAATGATCGTAATATTAATCCCTAAAGTAAAAGGAACAATGTTTGTAATATGTCAAATGCTAGCCATAGGACTAGTAAGTTGTTATGAAATCTGAATTTAATAAACTTTATTTTATATAATATTTTCTTCCAATCAGGAAATTATAGAACTACCCGTCCTAAAGGTGAATGGAAAAACATTTGAAACTGAGGCAGAATTTCACACCTATGTACAACCAACTTCCAACAGACAACTTACTCAATTTTGTACCGAGGCAAGTTAATTTTAAAATGAATTGAAAACCTGTGTCGGATAACATTGTACAAGCCTAATTTAGTAATTTTTAGTAATTAGAACTATTGTTTACTTGCAGTTGACTGGAATCACGCAAAGCATGGTAGATGGAAAACCAACTTTTCAAGAGAGTTTAAAAGTAAGTTCTTACTTAACCTTCATTTTAATTAAACTTCACTACTACTTTTACACATTTCAGACATATATTTCTAAACATTTTGCACAGGGAGTTGTAGATATCAACGAAATGAAAAATAAAACACTAACAATAATGAGATTATATATATTTTGTGTGAAAGTTGATGGACAATCTATTATAGAAAAATAAAAATAATTTTTGATATAGTCGAGTTAGGTGATAGTGAAATAGAATAATAATTCGTGTATTTTTTAGATGTTAAATGATTGGATGGTCCAACAAGATTTATTAAGTGGAAATAATTCCTTTATTTTTGTAACATGTGGTGACTGGGATTTTAGGAAACAGTGAGTCAATATGCTTATTTTAATATATATTTTATAACACAAATCCTGGTTCAAAGTCATTGTTTATTTTCATGAAAACATTATGCATTAATTTATTTATCATTTAAATCTTTTGGCTGTAAAATATTTGTATAGTGCCCTCTGTAAATTGACTGTGATATTTGTTATAACGAGGATAGCAATATGAATAACCTTTAGTGAAAATGATTTAAATATATAATTTCTTAAAGATGTATTGTCCCTTTGACTAATTCCAAAAAAAATAAAAAATAAAAGATTTCGAAAAAAGGTGGGTCATTTTGAAGTATCATAATAGTTTTTTTTTTTCGAAAAAAAAAAAGTTTTAACTGAAATACAGACGTTTTTTTGTTAAAAAAATAACTTTGACTTCCAGTCAAAGTTTTCAATCAAAACATATCCCATAATGCAATGCACTTGTTTGGCTACTCTGTATGCATAATCATAAAACTTCCTCATGATCTGTGTGAAAATACCTTCTTAACCGTGACGAGTTGTAAACAATCCTAATTTAGCATATGCATAATGCGTACTCATGGTTTGAAATCTTTGTTTACTTTCGCTCGTGACGATTTTCCAGATGAAATGTAATCAAACTAATTTACCTGTTAATTACGTAAACTTGTTGTTTTGGCTTAAATTTTCGACTTAAATTTTCGACTTAAAGTGAATAACTTTAATATTACTTTGATATGGCCACTTTAAATTTAGAATATTTTGACCTTCATTTTTTTGTGTTTCAAGGGACAATACATCTTTAATATAATATAAGGTGTAAAATGGTTGCTAATAATATAATTATCCACCGATTCACACTTTAGAAACTGGTGTCTATAACTAATTGTGTAATATATCTTTCCATATAAATCAAATAGGACAATTTTTTCCTTTGCAGATTAACTCATCAATGTGAATATACTGGGGTACAATTTCCACACTATTGCAAGCAATGGGTTAATATAAAAAAGGTATGTTTTCACTCCTTCAAATTGATACCATCATAAAATGTTCTTATGTTCTTTTTCATTTTAAAAAACTCAAATTGCTAGATTATAATATCTAAAACTTATTAAAAATGTTGTCTTCTTTTGGAGGCATTTGCAAGAGCTACTGGTACTTATTGTAAAGGGATGCCTGGAATGTTAGATAAATTGCATCTAACGCTAGATGGACGACATCATAGCGGTATAGGTAAGATACCATCTATTCGGATGTGATTTTTTTGCAATTTTCGATAAAGTAAAGTATCATGTTATAAAGATATGGTACTGTTATATTAAAAATCTGTAATATGCTACGAAAATATCATACAGTATATCTGCTGTGTAACAGTAAAATGCTTGCCCTATAGGGAGAGCACAGGTTAGAATTTTTTATCCTGAATTAGTTCACATTAACTACTTCATTTTGTGTATTATGGCCAATTTGTTAACAAGAAAGTTTTATATATTTTCATTATATTTTATTATTTTCTAGATGACAGTAGAAACATTGCTAAGATTTTAAAAGAGATTGCTAAGAAAGGATTTGTATTTGAAAGGACTGGCTGGCTAGAGTGACACTGAAGCGAGAAGCAATGTGTCAAATTGAATTTCATAATAATAACTTACTTTAGCCCTCTACTAGACACGGTCATCTATGGGCTAGCCATATTTCTGTCATGTGGGCTAGTTAATTTCACTCTTGGGCTAATAAAAATGTTGATATGGCTGCTTAATTTTGTGTTCTATCCAAAGAGGTTATATAACTAACAATTTTTTTAAAACTGCACTGTATTTATAAATATTAACATATTATGTAATGAGTTTTACAACAAATAAATGAATGATACAGCGCCCTATTAGAAGGATTCCATGTCTGGTTTGCATCATTTCGCTATCACCAAGTTAATATAACCTATTTCGTTCTATACATTTTCAGAAAATGGTCTCTTATTGGAGGCTTTTAGTTTTAATTATAGGGAGACCTACCTATTATATAATTGTGAACCCTTGTAATAAAAATGTATATTGGTACATCATCTAAATCGTGACCTAGATATAGTTACCTTAATTATGATTACGATATGAAGTCCTAATAAGCGTTGTGTTGATTATTCGCATGGTTAAACTTAATACAATGTCGTATTATTCTGTATAGAAATGATTGTTGATTTGAACACAACAATTACCTTTAGAAAATCAGATGTATACGTTACGATTACAATGAGGCGTATGTGAATTGAAAATAATAGATCTATTCAGAATCTACAACATACACTGTTCATTTTAATAACTTAAGAAAACATATGCAACGTAAGATTACAAAAATCCAATATATAAACGTTTTTTAATTTAATTTTGCAAGAAACTAATCTAAAATTAATATGAGAATATAAAACTTATGTCGTGATTTAATACTGCGTGAAATATTTAATTTCAACCCTGGCGCCGTATTTCATTATCTTTTACTGTATAATTGATAATTTTTTTTATTAATAACTAACTATTTTATTTCTGTTATTGTATATATTTTCGTTAGACGGCCTCGTAGAAGAATACTTTTTTGTATGTTGACATTTTCCCCCAGTTACAAATTAAAGATGATTTGAGGTGTTTTCCTTTCTTAGTATTAATTATGTGCCTTTAGTTGCGGAATACATCATAATCGCACTACTGCTGTTACATCAACAACATTGTTGTTATTATTAGAAGTGAAATATGTTAACAGGTTTAATGCACGGTAATAATGATTAATATACCGAGTCTTTAGAAACTTTGTAAGACTAAATCGTAATCAACATTATTAAAAATAAACTCTTTCCCCCTTTACCCTTTAGTTCTTGTAATGTATTTACTAAAGATTACTGATCACAATCTTAAACTAAACTTACCATCTTCTTGATGTTAAACATGCCATCTTTCAAACTTTATCTTTGTATCCTTAACTAAAAAAAACTTGATCTTCATATTAACTTTTTTTAAAATTAATATTTACTTCTACAATTTCTTAAACTTAATTTAACTTGTCATCTTCTAATCTTTACTAATCCTTCTACTTAATCATCAATACACTTGATCTTAATCGTACCAAAACTTTTCATGTTCTTAATTTTAACTAAACTTGGCATCTACTTAATCTTAACTATACTGGTCATTTTCTTAATTTTAATCGTCATCATTTTAATCCTAACTAAACTTGTTATCTTCTTAATCCTAACTAAACTTGATCTTCTTAATCCTAACTAAATTTTTCATCTTAATTTTAACTAAACTAGTTATCTTCATAATCTTAACTAACTTTCTTAATCTTAAAGTAAACTTGTCATCGTCTTCATCTTACTAAACCAGTCACTTACTAAACTTGTCATATTCTTATTTTTTGCAATCTTTAATTTCTTTATGTAGCTTGCATCATCGAAATGATGTTTCAATGGCAAAAAATAATGTTAAAATAATAATCATGTGAAACGGAGGTCACTAATTTTTTCCCTCTCGTGTATCATTTTTGCCATTCATTTTAATTATACGACAACCCACTAATATTCCCATAATTCCGCCTCCGAATGCATCGACCACTTACGACTTTTTTTTTGTTAGTGGTGATCACGTATCATATAAACGTGACTGGTGCACCGGTTATTAAATTCTAATGGCAGATTTGTTTTTTTGTTATACCCATTAATTAAAACGGCAAAGATTCATTTTCGATATTGATGCGTCATGTATCGTCACGGTTGGGCAATCAACAGGTAGCCTAATGATTATTACTTTAGTACTGTTCTATATCTAAAGACTAGGCCTAATTATTGCATTTCAGTTTACGGTATTGATGAAACTGGTAACCGGAAGATGTATATTACTTTTCTACCAATCTAATTAAGATATTACATTAACATCACAATTACCAATTCAAGTGGAAGTTAACAAGAAACAGATTCGTTGTGTGGAAGTTAGTTTTCTTGAATGAGATTTATTAAAACCTGAGCAAGAAGAAGAAACTCGACGAATTGAACAACGAAACATCGGTCAACAAACCTTTTTGACGACACCAAATTTTCCTTTAAAAGTTTCAGTGAAGATATCAACGCAGCAAGTTAAACGAATATTATTTGTGCATACTCGACGTAGTAGTCGTTTTGAGGAATTAGAGAAATTGTCTTTATTTTTCACAAGCTGATTTTAATTGTATACCTGATAAGAGAACACATTTTTTTAAACGTCTTTGATTCAATTCAATGTAATCGTCGTCAACAAGATTCTTCGTATACTTATATAACTATGCTCTTTGACGAATACAGTAAGAACATTTCATCCATCGACAAGAACGCTTCTGCCTAGCTCAACAGAAAAGTACTTGTGTACCAATTTTAACAAATACCCTATATAAAAATATATGACATTATTATATAGTTGGTGGTGACGATTTCTTCCCGAATCAAATAAAAAATACGATTCCATGATGCATTGGCCAAATATTTTATCATTTTCAGCAATCTTCGTTTATATATTTCTTAGTAATACCGGTGGTAAGTTACTTTGTTTTCTTCGAGATTTTCTGCAATAATATTCTACTTTATGAATATGAAACCTATAATTATTTAATGAATTTCTTTATGTGGGCTTATCTAACTTATTCACTACGGTAAGTTATTATTAGGTTATATGCATGATATGCATATAACCTCTTGATTCTGTCAAAATCTTTATTTATTTATTTATTTATTTATTTATTCTTTCCTTAGCACTATTTTGTCCGTGCATTATCTTGGCATCAGTTTCATCTAGCTAAGTCAAGTTTTCAGAGTATATTCCTTATGGCCAGGAATCGATGTGGTTATATTTTCACGATGCGTAATCAAAAATTACGCGGTCTACGCGCGATTTTACGAAATCACGTTTGTAATCATATCTTCACAAGCATGAATCACAATTAAACAAAATTTGGTACTCATAAATTTCAGGTCATATTTCATCATATGGCAATTAAATTACGTGCGTAGCGCATATAACGCTTGCGTACGCGCGCTTAAAATGTTCAAAATTGTCAAAATTTATTTTCGATGAAATTAGAGTACGTTTCAGGCAATTTTAAGCGTTTAAAAAATTGCCATGAGTGCGCCGATTTTTGCACGCGCACTGCGCGTTAAACGTTAATGCGCACTCTTTTTGCCCGATTTCTGTTTTACAATCTTTCTTTAATAATATCATCATATTTGATTCAGGTTTCAACTCGAAATTGCGTTATACGAGCACGTCAAAAGTGACTGGCTACGCACGTATAAGTTAACAAAATGGTGAAAATATGCTAAATTTTAAAATTAATATATATCGTCAGAATGCAGGGGAACACCTATTTTTTATTTCATTTTCTTGAATTGTATGTATCATATGTATGATTTATTATCAAATTAAGAGAACAAAAGTTGATTAAGTCATCATTAATTGCATATTAAATTAAAAAAACATAATTTCGACAATCAAACAAATTATGACATTTTCTTAGGCCAAAATAACAAACTTAACATTAACTTTCTTCCTTCAAAAATTCATATATTAAAGTTAAAAGTATGTAGTTTGACAGTGCATCATTTGTATACATTTTAAAGATGTCATCATAGTAAAAAATTATAATTCATTTCGGTATGTAATAATCTATTTGCATCAAAGTGGTTACTACATAGTAAATACACGGAGAAATTTTTCTACAACTTTTAGTCAGTTGTGTACGGCTCGGTGGTCTGTGCTCGTGTCTATGGCATTCAAGGTACCGAGATCGAGTCTCACCTTGGGAAACGAAATAAGATTTTTTTTTTTATTATCCGTATTGTTTGTTCAAATTTATTTCTTAGTGTATAGATTATACACATGATTTATAATGAAATCTAGATAAAAATTAACTTATGTCTTTATTATTATGTAACAACAAATGTGGTTTATGACATTATACGCATATGGATCTTTGATCGGATTGTGATACCGGCTATGGTGTTCGCGTTAGCAAGGTCCTATCATATATTATAAATAATTAAAGATTCTGAGAAAATCAATCAATCAATATATCTTTTAAAAATCAATTATCTTTATTTAAATCAATGCATATAACCTATAATTCGTCATAGTGACGAATTAAATCTAGTTTATATTATTTCCTTCTTATTTTTCTGTTTTGTATGTTTTTTTAATGAAATGGGTTAGGTAGAATAGGTAGTGTTTTAACGCATGTGTATAAATAAAACTTTGGTAGAAGAAGTAATTATTACAAAACAATTATGAAATAGGTCAAAATTGTCTTCCATGACCTTTTTAGTAACCTATAAGCGGATGCTATTAGTAAATGTGTAATCTCATTTGTTGTAATAAGTACAAGTTTAAGTCGTTTCTTGTGGTTAATCTCTACCACTGTGCTTTTAATTACTCCGCAATTAAAATGCAAGTGATCACTCCAAGTAGCAGTCAAATATGGCAATCTTTATTATCACACCTGATATGAGTGTGTCAAATGTATAGTAGGTATTTCTAAAATTTATATATTAATCCAAGGCAAAATACTGAAAAATGACAATATTGTGGGTATCAGTGGCTGGATCTCAATAAAGATTAAAAAAAAGGCGAAAAGCTAAATCAAAACGATAAATTAGCAGAGCTTTCGGGCAGCCCTTCATCAGTTTAGGCCTAAGTTAATAACTAGAAAGTAATGGATTGTCTCAAATTTTTCTTTTCTCATGCCTACAATATGTTGCTATTTATCCTAGGATTTATTTAATGTAGGCCTATACATTAGTAAAATTCTTGCTTTCTATAGGCCTAAATCATGTGAGATACCACCTTTCAGTATTTCGATCTGTTAAGATCAAATGATTGACGGTGGTTCATTTGTTTTCAATATTATATTACATACGGAAATTAAATTCCAGATATAGTATTAACAATTGTGATCCTTTTTCTTTGTGCTGTGAAATGAATAGATAGGTCCGGTCTATATTTCATACACAATATGCCTAATATTGTATGCTATTTTAAAGCCTGATTGTCATATCTGCTGTGTCCTAATTGGAATAATAAACAGATTTAGCTGACTTATTTTACGTTAATAAATATCTTTTGTTACATTTTTCGGAGATCTTTTTTATTAATAGCAACACAGGCATTCAATATTTTGATTTGTCTAAACTTTTTTACTGCTTAATACTATTTTAATTTTAAATAAAAACATTTTAAAACGCGTTTTCAGTGTATACACATAATTAAAATGTTTCGATCTATTGAAAGAAGACATTTTAGCTGCTTGAATTTTGAACCCTTTTTGATAATTGTTTTTTTTATACTTGAACAAAATCTAGTGACCGCGGATTACCCGGGGCTTACACAAAATCTAAGTAATGAATTCATGAGAGGGAATATCAATCAGGATAATTAAGGTTATGATATTTGTCATGGCATTGCAAAAAAACATTAACATTTCAAAGTCCAAAAATGATATTACATCTCATCATTTTACATATACCCCAATTTATATAATTATTCTATTTAGCTTTACATTATCGTATAAAATAATATATTAAATTTTTCATTAATTACCGCCGCCAAGGAGGTTATATTTTCACCCCTGTATGTTTGTGTGTTTGTGTTTTTGTGTGTGTGTGTGTGTGTGTGTCTGTGAACAGCCTGGAGGCCACAGTTTTTATCCGATTCTCACCAAATTTGGCAACAATGATCTATGTCCCAAAAGCTCGGACGAGTTCGAATTTGAGGGGAAAAGGTCATAGGTCAAGGTCACAACTAACAAAAAACTATTTTATTGCCTAGAGACCACAGTTTTTATCCGATTCTCACCAAACTTAGCCACAATGGTCAATGGCACATTTTTTGAAGGGTCAGGGTAAAATATCAAGGTCCACAAAAAGCTACTACACTAAAAGGACTTGAACCAGCGACCTCAACTGTGAGAGGCTGGATACATAACCATTACACCAAACTGTCATCCACAACTTTGTAGTGTGCAGTTAACATATTTACACTTAGAACGAATAAAAAAAAATGTAAAAAAGAAATATTCAGGGGGAATTTTATGTAGGGCAATTTTACAGTAGGCGGAGGTTTGTACTCTCGGAGTACCATCTAGTTTCGTATGTATTTCTTTTCTCAATCTGGAGGTTTAATATGTCGTGGTCAATTGCAGTAGTATTCAAATAAGTTACATTTGTAATAATTTTCGTTACAGGAGTAGTTTGTACAGATATCATTACAGATCCATCGGTAATTCATTGCACTACAAACCCATGCTTAAATGATGGTACCTGTTTCATTGTATACCGTAAGTATTGAAACAGTTTTAATTTAAGAAACCCAAAACAAATACGATATCAATACCAAATACGAAATGTTAAGTTCTATGAAACTAATACAAAAATGACAGTGTGCATGGCGTTTTCAACACGTTTTAAAGTTATTTGTTTGAAGACATTGATGACGTCAATTTATCATGTTATGAGGCTAATGTGGTAAAGTTGATGATGACGTTATCGATGAGGTCATACTGGTAGTGGATAGCATCGATAGGCATGGTTCTGTACTTATTAAACCTCGTAATAAAATTAAAAATAATACATTGATGATTATGCTAATTGTATTAATGGGGTTTTTTCAGGAGCCGGTACAAATGAGAACTCTGAGATAGAGTGTGCAGGTGATATATGTTTAAAGTTTATATTTGAGCCGCGTACGTGGCTAGAGGCAGCTGCCGATTGTGTTGCAAAAGGTGGTATGTTAGTCAGTCGTGAGTCTCTTCAGAATCCAAATCTACTGGTTAAATCAGCTATGAATGGAGAATTATATTGTAAGTTAAATAAACACTGGTCTGTTGTTTCAAAATTAGTTTCTTTTATTAAAATAAGGAAAATACAAATGATACCCCTATAGCACTGTCTTTTGTTTTGTATTTTTTCATTATCCGCTGTCTCATGTTGAAAGCTTCGCAATCTATTTATCACACATTTTATCTTCAAGTTTAGTACAGTATAATTTTTATATTCTTATAATACTATTTGAAGATAAGTGTATTTTTTGTTTTTGTTATAGACAACTGTGATAAATTATTTTGGACAAGTGGGTATAGAGATTCCAACAATGATTGGACGTGGGTCTCTACAAATGTTACTGATTCGATATTGAATCTCCAAGACAACAACTGCATACATACTGGTTCTCATCCTGAAACCTGTGACGATCTTCAACTGACAGCGGAAAATTGTTCACAAAAGTTGAATTATATTTGTGAAATACCTACTAGTATGATACTGGAAGGTAAGACCAAAGAATGTGTGTAGGCCTACGTAAATAATATGTCACATCACAGAGCAAACATTTTAAAATAATATTGCTCTAACGTAAATACAACTATTTTTGTTTTGTCTCCTGGTATCTAGTTGAAAATTTCTGCATTTTGTGTTCAAAGAATGTAGTTTGAAATCCAAAGAAGAACAAAGAATCTTTAATTTCACGGCACTGTTTGTGATTCAGCCTAGGCCTACTTCAAATAATCTAGTAGCTCGGATTTTCAATGATGTTAGATAGTTACTATCCTTTTTCTTTTTCAGAGTTGACATATCAGTGTCTTTGTGATAGTGACCACTACGGGGTTGATTGTAATTTAACATACCACAGTTATGGTAAGTAGGCTTAATATTGACGCTTTG
Organism: Antedon mediterranea; assembly: GCF_964355755.1. Taxonomy (NCBI): domain Eukaryota; kingdom Metazoa; phylum Echinodermata; class Crinoidea; order Comatulida; family Antedonidae; genus Antedon; species Antedon mediterranea. The sequence goes on from NC_092675.1 coordinate 25,324,136, forward strand.
GCTATTTCATGTGCTGTGGATGATATCATTATCATCATCATCATCGTCGTCATCATCATTATAATCATCATAAAAACAGACTAACTGGAGTAATAGTGGTGAAGAAAATGTTTCTTACATTATAATAATAGTACAGTATACATTTACCATCAATTCTTCTTCTTTTTTTTAAGATCTGAAAGAGAATGGTGCTTGTGAAAGTGAAACAATAGAACTAGAATGTCCATCAAATACGATAATCTCTGTGGAAAATGCCCTGTATGGAAAAAATACAGTTACACATATGAACTACCAATGTCCAAACAGGATTGAAGATGTCGTAGCAGAATCTTGTAAAGGTTCTGGAAATGCATCTTTTCTTGTTACTGAATTATGCCATGGAAGAAACAACTGTTCATTTACAGTTAATGAAGAGACGCTTGGCGTCGTGTCTTGCTTTAGCGGTCTTGTTGAAAATAAAGACTTTTACTTGGAAGTATTTTACTCCTGTAGGCCTGGAGGTGAGCATATTGGTCGTTTTATGCATCATGTACCAAACTACCAATGTGTGTATTCAATCATAAATGTAAATTGTTAATTTGTTTGTTAAAGATTCGTTAGAAATGCAATATGGAACATCTGTGAAATGTGGATATGACGATGACCCAGAATATCCAGTGTTTATATCGTGCCAAGGCAGAGATATCGAGATAGAGTATGCATACTTTGGTCACATGGCTAAGCGTCAGCGATGTTTTAATACAGAGAATAATTCGTTCCGCGATGACTACAAAGCCGACTGCTCTTCCATGTATTTTCTAGAATATTTAACAAACAGGTAAGAAACATTACTAAGATACTAAGATAATTTAAGATTATCTATAGTACCCGGTTCAAGTATTAAATAAAGGCTCACTTCTCTCGTGAAAAAATAATTATGTCTCCATGCTTCTATCTTTATAATAATAATATCTATAGTCTCATCTAAATTTCCAGAGGCGTATATATTTATCATAACAATGTCTAAAGTTCTTGGGAAAAATAAATTAACCTTAATATGTATGTGTGTCATTATAATGATACAAAACAAAATGCTGTAACTCTAACAATATACCACATTTCAAATGACAGATGTAACGGTAAAAGTGTGTGTATGTTTGTCAAGGATCACAAGTTATTACGATACCGATGTGATCAACCGCCTGACATCACAAAGAATGATTTACGTGTTTTCACGGATGTTCGCTACAAGTGCCGTACAAATGTATCTAAAGGTGAGCCATTCAGGTTTTATTGTGGTTTATGACTTCATGTATTCTATTAGTAGCTAGTATAAAGGTTTATTTTCCATGAGTATAACTTGGCTAAAATTTCACATTGAGTCTGAGATTAAATTACTAATTAGTTAATTAAGTCAGCAAATATTTAAAAACATGTTTCTTGCCATATTTTATATGAAAGTAAAGTTTTAAGTCTTCAAAATGTATAATTTCTAATTCCACCACATTTGGTATATAATTACACCACTGACACCATATCATTTTTTATATTATACGGTAGCCTATCATTTTTAGTGCGTATTTTTTTATTAATTTAATATATAGTAGAATTTAAAGAATTGACAACTCCGTCGATTAGCAAATGTCAACAGACATATAAAGAAGGTATAAACTGGACTATGACAGATCCTGGAGCAATTAGCAATCAAAATTGCCCGGATGATCCATCTGGTAAGAAATAAATTGTAATTTATGTTAAAGAGATGAGAAAATATGTTAAAAACTACTTGTTGTCAGGGTAATAATAAGTAATCAACTTTACGATTAGGCTCAGCAACGTGGATGTGTTCCAGTGACGGAGTATGGCATGAAGATGGACCAAACTTGGACGATTGTGGTGAACAAGAATGGATTGACGAAAACAGAAACTTAGTAAGTTCGTATGTGGCTTATACACACAATCCTCGTAGTGTATAATATAACCATTGTAGGCCTAAAGTAATATCAGGTTGTTTAGTACCTGAATCTGTTCCAGGCATGTGTTTCAAAATTTGTTACAGGTTTTACGCAAAGTAGTAGAAATTAATCGATTAGATTCTCAAGTCAATCGGTTTGTAATTACCGCATTTTAACTTCAGATAGAAGATGCTGATTTACCTGCCGTAGAAATTGCTATTAAAATTTACGAAGGATTTGATTCGACAGAAGACGTAAGTGTCGAAACAGTCACTGAGACAGTGCAATTATTAGACGAACTCATTAGCTTACAAGAGCAACAGCTGACTTCTACTAATGCTTCACAAGAAGAAAAGGTGCACATTGCTGTTGAATTTCAAACGGTATGTAGACATGTATTTTGCTTGTAGTTTCAGATGACTACAACACTCTATCCAGATTTTTCAGGTATCATAAAAATATTTGGTATTATATAACACCTATATAAATTCCTGTCATTTGATTGGACGAATGTGGGTCACATGGCGTGCAATAGTACGCACTATTCAACGATCGTTAAATAGTACTTTTTGAAACATTTTTGTGTACGAAAAAAAAACGTCTAGATGTTATATAAAACAAATAATGAATGTTTTGTATTCGTGTAATGGTACAAATAATGGCACTTGGTGAATGATGAAAGGTTATATCAACTCGGCTTTGCCTCGTTGATATAACCTTTCATCATTCACCTCGTGCCATTATTTGTACCATTGCACTCATAAACATTCATTATTTGTATAATAAAACATCACATGTGTTTCACATGTATCTCCTTGTATCATATTTATACCATAACATAAGCTTACATAATACAGGCACCGCAGTAAAAATAAGATGTTGTATGCAGTAGGCCTATTACCAAATTTTCCTAGGATTACTGGAAAATATTTTAGTATGTGGAGATATATCACTTAGTATCGGATATGTACTTTTTGTTATTCCCTAAAAAGATCAAATATTTATTGATTGATTTTGCAGGAATTATTGCATACCGCTAGTCAGCTACTCACAGAGGACATATTACATGTGTTCGAAGACGAAGAGGTATGTTGTGACAATATCAACCAAGTAATAGCTGTATGTTTTACAATTCTGTGTTTAGTGCTATAGACATTATTATGCACGTGATTAAAACAAATAATGTGTTTCGTTTTATTTAAAAGGAAAATGAAGCAGCAACAACTGCAACATCTATTTCTGATGAGATTGAAAAGAGTGCGTTTCTTGTAGCCGATACACTGTCATCCGAGTCGCGAGAAATTGAATCGGAAAATATTGGTGAATTTATATATATATATATTTGTTTTTTTAATTAAATTTATTAAAGAAGATCACGTACTAGGATATGCTATATTTTGCTTAAAACAGAGTTAAAAGTACTGATACTCATCTGATTCAAGACATTTTGGCGTCCAATTTTGTTCATATATCGATCTCTTTCTTTGTATAAATGTTTTTCTTCTTAACCATATTTTGATGTAATGCTCTAATCTGGTAATTTAATTCCAAACTAGTATTTTCTCTTATAGTTGCCACCATTTGCATTTGTCTTTCTTCGTTTTATCGTTTGCACTGTTTTTGTAAATTTTAGTTATGAAAGTTAGAGCTGTAGATGTAATTGATGATGTACCTACCGAAGATGCTGAAGATGAAGATGATCATTACGTTTTATCAATTGGTGATGATGACACTGGATGTTCCTATCTAAAATTGCCCCGTCTTACAGAACGACAAACTACAATCTTTATTGCAACTACTACTGGTAAGAAACACAATTTATTATTGAACAGAAAATGCACGGTTTTTGGAATCTTCGTGACCTAAAGTATGTTTTTAAACATACATGCCTTTTTCTTGGGTTTAGGCCCTATTATATATCCGGAAATCACGTTGTGTTTTCTTGAAGTAGAAAAGCTATTCAGTTATTTCAAAAGAGATAATTGGGGCCTAACAGTTATTCATGTATTGCTTTTAGAACTTGAAAAACCAGAATTTGTGACGGCGACTGAATCCAGTATTTTTGACCACACTGGTGAGAATGTTTTTGCTTTTAAATCAACTTTGTATTCTTATCTGACCTCAAGCTACATGCTATAGAATTTATTTTTATATATTAAATATTAGGTATTCATAATACAGAAATTTATCAAATATTAAACGTAGGCCTATATTTCATCTACAAAATGTATAAAGTGCATAATATAAAACGAAATATAGAACTACTAAATTACAATTTAATCTATTATTTTTTCTTCTTCAGAATATTATCCTGATTCATATTCATCAAGCAAAGGTGATGAATTTTCCATGTGTTTAAAAATTTAATATTGCTGCATCGCAATACACAAACAATTCATGCGCGTAGAAATAAAAATTAACATGTCAAAATCGAATACAAATTATAAAAACTAATCAATGAATATGACTTTAAAAGTGCGATTTCTTTTAAACAAATCTAAAGATCATACATTCGTTATAGATTGATAGCTGTTTTAATACTTATTTAGGTAAATTAAAGATGATGTATGCAAAATACAAGACTCTCGGGAGATTTCTGGAATCTAGTATCAACTCGAAAATAGATGGGTATGTTTCAGTTTTCAAGATTAAATTCGTTTTTAAAGGTTATAATTTAAAAATAATGTACATATTGAATATCAGTTTTTTTCGTAATCTTTAAATAGTGTTACTGATATCACTGAAACTGAAGTTTATAACAAAACAGCAGAAACATCTGCAGCACACATGAACCAGACGACAACCATACTCAACTCAAATGTCATCGGAGCTTCGTTAAGATTTGATGAACACGATATTACGGAATTTGAAAATGGACAAACTGTACAGTTTTGTCTTCCAGAGCTAAATGTAAGAAATTTCAAAGGCAACATTTAAATAATGCAAAACAACTCAAAGTTCTGTTGCCTTTTGTATCTTAATTGAAAACAACTCGGTGACCAGTATACGCAAGCAAGTAATGCATCTTTTTAAATTCATTTTGATATATAGAATATAGGTTAATTAATAAACATTGTTCTCAACATTACAGACTTCTTTAGTTGGTGAACAAAAATGTGTCTTCTGGAGCTTTAATAAAACGTAAGCCTTGTTGTTGTGTACTTGTTTTCTGATAATAGTTATCGGTATAAACTATATATTTGTTGGGTAATTTTGCCTATCTGTATTTTTTTCTGATGGTTTTAATTTATAATATTTCACTATTATAAGGACAAACACAGGTGAATGGTTAAGTGAAGGATGTATCACTACTCAGACGCGACAACACACAATCTGTACTTGTAATCACATGACAAACTTTGCTATATTGATGGACGTACATGGCGTAAAAGTGAGTTAGTAATGGTTCAAATTAGAAATATTAATATTAATGTTATTATAATATTAAGCTAAATAAAATGAGGTTAGAAAGTACTCTTTTTCACCCCCACGTCTATTTTGCTCTTTAAAGAATCTTTAATCAATACTTTGATCGTCCTCAGGAACTGGGAATAAAAGTGAAATTGTGTGAGACCAGAAAAGTTCACAGTGGAAGGAATTGAAACTAGCAAACCTTCAAGCAATATAATAATGATCCTAATAAATTACAAATGTACTAATTATTTGTTTCTATCAGATCGAACCAGTTCACGAGTCTACTCTGCGATATATCACAATTGTAGGATGTTCTGTATCAATTGTAGCATTGTTAGCCTGTGTCTTCACATTCTCAATACTAAAGTAAGAAACAAAACGTTATGCTACCCTACGTATTTTGTTTCTTTAAATATCAATTTTAATTATTACTGCCGAAGACTTTATATTAGGCATTCCGTTTATTTGTTTTTTACATGGGACTTGATAGATGGGATAAAATTGGCATTTTATTAATTAATTCGAAAACCATATTGATATTAGTGTTGTTTTATTAGGAGATTAAAAAGTCTACGCACCACAATCCATCGTAATCTCTGCATATCCCTTGCGATATCTCAGTTAATCTTCATTGTGGGCATCGAGAGAACTTCAAATAAGGTTAGATTCAAAGCTTAAGCAGTCTTAAAAACAGTCAGAAATAAGTACATTGTTTTTTTAAATAGGCCTAGCACATCAAATGCGATAATTTCAAAGCAACAAAATAAAAAAAGAAGAAAATCATGTTTTCTTCACAGTATTTGATACATCCATGAATCATGTCATTATTATCTAAATAAATATTTATGAAAAAAAAAATAAACTTAGATCACGTGGTATTCTGACATTTTACAGCTGATAATATAAATAATATATTGTTTTTGCTGTCATTGTTTTCATGTAGACTATTAGCATTTAATTCCTCCCGCTACAACTTTTGGCTTTCATGCCATGAGTTTTTAATTTTTTAAATGTTTTCTTTTTACAAAATAGTTTACACAATCGGACCGCAGTATATATTATAACTAATTAATCTTTAACAAAATGTAAAAACGTGTGAAACTATTCGAACTGTGCATTTTGTAATCCTCAGGTGGTGTGCTCTGTGATTGCTGGAATGTTACATTATTTTTTTCTGGTCTCATTTATGTGGATGTGTCTTGAGGGAATTCATTTGTACATAACACTTGTAAGAGTGTTTAACACAACAGAGCATGGCGCTCTCCATTACTATCTAGCAGCTTATGGTAGGCATTTGGTGGGAAGGGGGGGGGGCTGGGGGTATTTAGGTCAAACATTACAAATAATATGCCACTGACCTGACCTGACCTGACCTGACCTGACCTATTTTGATTATGTTTGAGTTAATTGAGTATAATCGCTACAAGTGCCTACTTAACACAGCTTGAGCTTTATTGAGAAATATTTGAAGTACCGGTAGTGTTAAAATATTTCTGCTTATAAATTTAAGCTTTTTGGGGATTAAAATTAGATATTTATGCATATCAACTTTAATAGATCTCTTCACAATTTTGCAACAGACTGCATAGTAATGGCATGTTTCTGATTACGTTGTTTGGAGAATAACATACATATCCTAGTTTATAAAAATATTTTGTGGCAGTCAATGTCATTTCTATTTCTTTGTTTACCTTTTTAATGCATAACATATAGTCTAGTAGGAAGGAGGGGTTCATATATTAATTTGTATACAATCTTTATTCTTGTACAGCACTGCCGTTATTGGTAGTCGCGGCTCTAGCGGGTGCAGTACCAGAAGGGTACGGAACTGATAAATTGTGAGTACTCCTTTAACTATAATACTATAATTATGATTTAAAATTAAAAAGATCGCTGAGATGATGTGTGACGAGAAAGAACGTGACAATAATAGTAATAATGTTGTTTTTTCGTATACATTACAGTTGTTGGTTGTCGACAGAAAATAACTTTATTTTTGCCTTTGTTGCTCCTGTTGCAGGTATTATTCTGGTAAGCTAGATTTTATCTCATTATTACAAAATATATGCACACTTACATTTTATTTTAAATCTAAACGCTAAAAGTAAAAATTATGTTTGGGAAACGCCCTCTATATAAACAATCATTTTTGTGCCAAGCTTATCTGGATATATCTGTTTTAATAAATCGTATAAATCATGATTCTTTTTCATTTTTCTAGTTGAATTTCATCATACTCATTGTATCATTAAGGAAAGCTTATGCAAGCAGCAACGCAATGAATCAAGATGCCACAAAAACACAACAACTAAGGTACATCAGTTATGTAACTGTGAATGTAAACCCACTCATTCACTTGTTGTACTCTGGAGATAAATATTATACTATTCACTACGAAAATACTTCGTTTACGTTCCCGAGATATGCCTACACATGCTATTTTGATAGATTTAATATACATTTATACAAACGTATTGCTTGGCGATGAATGGAACATTTTTATAATATAATATGTATAATTATTTGTTTTAACACAAATAGGTACATGTATGGGTCCTTGGGGTATAGACTTAAAACCCTTGACAATAAATATATAAACCATTTTTGTCGCAATTTGAAGCGCAAATTTCTTGTATGCCTAATTTGATGGTCACGATATAATGTGTTATTTTTTTTTAACAGAACGTGGATAAAAGGTGCAATTACATTGTTGTTTTTATTGGGATCAACATGGGCCACTGGACTTCTGTTTTTCAATCAGTCATCAATTACTATGGCGTACATCTTCACTGTTCTTAATTCTTTACAGGTAATTGAATAAAATATATGAAGGAATAATGTTTTATAACCTGTGAAGCATTGTGTGATTTTTTATTTGTTTATATATTTTATCTTGAGACTCAATCACGGACGTACTGTGCTGTAATATATCTTTACATTATTATACAGTCCTGGTATGGGAATTCTCCTACATTATTCGTTCGTACAAAATTGCTAGACAGGGAACGTATAATCCAAATATGCTAAATACTGTATTTTTATAGGGATTTTATTGTTTTAATGCTAGACAGCGGGAATAATCCAATATGCTAAATACTATTTGTTTATAGGGATTTTTCATTTTCCTGTTTTACTGTTTCAATAATGATGCTATTAAAAAAGAATTAAGAAGGTGGCTGTCAAGAAAAGCATGGGTACCAAAGAGAATCCGAGAACATTTGAAAGATAAGCCAAAATTAACCACGATGAATTCAATAATGGTAAATAATATTGTGATGGTAATAATAAGACATCATCCAAATTCAATATCATTGTTATGGTGCGGGTGAGTTAGTGTAATGACGATGATATGATTTTATAATTCTCATGGCGATAGATGAGAATATTAAGGATGATGATGATGGTGATGATGATGACGATGATGATGACGATGGTGATGACGATGATGATGATGATGATCGACGATAATGATAAGTATGATGGTTGTGAATTTATAATCACAATACCGCAAACCTTTACTAGTTCAATTTAAGCAATATTATAACGATACTGATTATTTAGATGATGATAATGATTATAATTAGTATTGATAATGGTTTTAATGGTTTAATATTGGATTTGAAGACGATGATAAGAAGGATGTTGATGATTTTGAATAGACCCGATTGACTTTAGTATAAGAAATTAATTATAGTTATTTTTTTTGTTAAATTTAGACAACACACACCAACCAATTGCCTGCAGCAAACAAAATAGGTAACTATATTAATCATTTATTATAAAAATGATATAACCATGACGTCACAACAATTGTACCGAGACATCATAATCGTAAATAACATCCAGAATGACTAGCATTCAATCTTTGAACGTGTTACTTTTTACGGCGTCCAGAATTGTGTAATTATGTTATTAACAAATATAAAACGGGTTTTTTAATGAATAATGTTTGACTAATTTTCAGAAACCATGCCTACTATTTCATGTGGATATTCAAAAGACTATACAATTTCTAGTCTTCTGACGCCAGCTACTATCAGTATGGTCGACTTTACTATGGCATCGTACTCTAAAAAAAACTAGCATACTGGCATTCGAAAATGCGTACATGGAGTAAGTTGAAATTGAGAGACCTGATAAGCGTCATTTTTTTTGCACCAGGTATAATCTGGGTTATAGATGAAAAGTTAAAATTAATCATTATAATCATTATTCTAAAGTTCTTGTAACGATTTGCTCAACATAATCAACACAAATAAATCTCTATCGTATCAGTTTGTTTCATGTCAATACTCAATATGGTATTTAAATAGGTACAAATTAGAAGAAGACAATTTTATAGTTCTAGTTGTCCCATGATGAGGTACAGTGCACTAAGTCCTTCCATATGGGAATTAGTAGTTGTACTCATCATGTACTAGATTCTTTAAAATGCACATGAGCTAGAGAAGACTCCTTCTACCACCAGAACCCTGTAGCGAGTGAGCCTCGAATTATTGCCGATGTTATGGCAACGTAATTTCACTGTCTTAACCCCCGGACACTCACTCGCAGAGATACAATGTAATAGGATAATTAACTGTTAATACAAATGTTGATTTGCTGTGAAAAGTAACGTAACTTAATTGTAAATGTAATTGTTGCATACGTGTTACATGTAAAGAGTAATTGAGAATGATATTAATTGTGTACAATATTACCACAAAAAAAAAAATCTATGATGATGGAAAAGTGACCTACCTTTATTGTCCTTTTTATTTTCATTATCGCAGTGTATTTGACGTATTATAACACACAGTAGATTCTTGTAATTTGATTGAACGATTGTGGGTCACATGATGTTAAATAAATGTACTATAACAATTTCGAGGGTGTGGTGTTGTTATACGCAATTGAGTACCGCAATTACGCATTTGGTTCCTTCTTGGCCAAAATATAGAATTTTTAAAAATTCAATTATTATGCAATAATATTTCCATATATGCGCATATATTGCGTTATCATCATCTTATAGAGTCATATTAACCAGTTATGTCAAAAATAAACGGGTAGAAATTTGGTCATTTAAAAAAAAAAAATTCTGTAGGCCTACAGGGATTTTTTTGGCCATAGGCCTATATGCGCATATATTGCGTTATCATCATCTTATAGTCATAACCAGTTATGTTTAAAAAAAATGTCGACATTTGGTCATTTTTTCCCTGTAGGCCTACTATAGCACAGGAATTTTTCAAAAATGGCCAAATATCGACATTTTAAAATTCAATTATTATGCAATAATACTGCCATATATGTTTATTTATTGCGGTATCATCTTATAGAGTCATAGTAACCAGTTTTGTCAAAAAATAAACGGGTCGAAATTTTGGCATTTTTTTGAAAATTTCCCTGTACAGTGATGTTTTGAAAAATGGCCAAAATATCAACTTTTAAAATTCAATTATTATGCAATAATAACTCGGAAATAACTTAACTTACTTCAACATATGGGGCTGTGTAAACAGTGTGTGGGGGAACTTTCATAGTCGGCAATTATCAAAGACAATTTTGCGTAAAATAAATTGAACTCTCTAATGGGTAGGGGGATATTAAGTCGCTTCTTCTTCATCCCTGATTCCTTTTATTTGCAATTGCCAAGGTGTAACATTTGGATAAAATCAAAGAGAATTCTTAAGTAAAAGATTAAGTTCTCGTTTTGTATTATGTCGGTAGCGCCAGATAGGCCGGACAATAATCGATACTGACGTTCAATAGGCTGCAGATATTCAACAATGAACGCATATGGTAACGTGGCGCAATAAAAACAACATTATACTAAATGAGATTTGAACAATATATTTAAAGAAAATGGCATAGAAAACAAAACACAATCAGTAGTAATGATGTACAGCAACAATCATGATGATTAAACTCTGCACATATTGTCTTCTGCAGGCCTATCAACCATTGCTAAAGAGCCAATCATTTTGATGATTTCCAGTAAAGGCTTTTGTGTTTGTGTTTGTTAATTCTCACCTGATAGATGTTTGCGTCATCGTGTCTCCATTTATTACTATACGAATTGATCATACATTTTACATTATATTTGGTAAAGAAGATTTTTATATTAATTACTTCTACTAAATATAATGCAAAATAATACTTCATTTTACACAATCACATTGGCCTACTTGGTTTTAAATGAATCCGTTTACAATAAGATATCCCATTTATTTACAGAACCTCTTAGTTTTAGGACACCTTTATTAAGGGGTGGCGCTTGTTGGGTCCACTTAATGGCTCTACCTATCATTTTTACAAAGTTTTAAAACTTGCTCGACCATAGAATAAAATAAAGTTATGGCATATGATAATAGCCGATACATGTGAACACATGTGATGCTATATCTTGGCTATGGTGTAGGTAAATTAAGATACAGTAAGCTACTGATATTCGACCTAGACTGTGTAATAAACGTGTTTAAAATATAAATAGACACTCTGTACGTTTACATGCCGCTGGAAATGACATTACATGAAATTCGATTAGATTGTCCTGCATCGGTCAACAACTTTCATGCAGAGTCGAATTTTCTTAAAATATACAGGCAAACGCAAATAAAGCGGTACTCCAAGCCTATTATTCCAAAGTCAATACGATAATCGTTGCAACATTTTGTAATAATAAGTAGGCCCTAATCAATATTTATCATAAAGCAAAAAATTATCAATGTTTGTTACTCGAGTTTGTGCTTCAACTGGATCATTGGTTTTGGTCAATTTCACAAAGCGAGTACAATCTCCCACTCAACAACATACGATGTATTTCTAATAATACTGATCCTTAAAAACATATTTGCAGAATAGTTAACATCTGTTTACATTAAATAAAACCATGAATAATCTTATAATTAGTTCAATTACGACATTACAAGCAACAATACCGTAAGTAGTTCAATTTTGATCGAGTTTAACAACAGACTCGCAAATCCAGTCTTCGAATATAAACATATGCATAATATTAAAATAAGTAAATGTTATTAAACAAATTAAATTAACTAAATTCTAAAAAAGTCACTCTGAACTTGAATTTATAATTAGTTAAATTAAGAGAATACTTAATATGCTGGTATAACATTAAACACCACTCAATGTTTTAAACAGTGTAAATTAATCTTGTTAGAATAATACAACCGATTTCTGAATATTAATAACGTGTGATAATGATTATGGCAATAATTTGCTACTAACCTTAGGTTAGCATGAATATAGACTATCATTTTAACACAATCCATCATTTGGTATTAAAATGGAATATCAAATTTAAACAAACCAACAAAAATAACAAGTGTAATCTAACACCTTATATGAAACACCAGTCTCCATGGAGGCCATTATCGCCGAAATCATATCATACTCAAACGGCTATGAATGTGCCAAATTTATAAGTGTAATCATTATCTGTTGCACGAATGAAAATGCGTCGGTTGATACATTATCACGTCGATTTAAACATCCTTGAGATGGTCCTATATAAAGTGACAATATTAGTTTTTGAATCAGACTATCTTACAACTTGCAAGAAGTAAGTGCCAATTTCAGTTGATCCTCAGGACGAACAAACTTTAGCATTAAAATGGCCAGGACACTTTGCCTCATCCTTATCGGAATGCTCGCTCTTAGTGTGATTCTTCCAGTAAGTAGAACGATTTCTTTTTTCTTTAATATTTATTTTTCTTCTTTTTGTTATTCATTATTATGTATTCATGATTGTAAGCAATTGTTTGGATTATCCATTTTTGTTGCAATTGAAGAAACTTTGCAGGCGATATTAAAGAAAACCGTAGTAATAAATACATTGAAAGACAGACCAATCTAGAGTTCGTAATGTAATCATGTCAAACAGGGATAGTACGGTTCTACCGCATGATTCAAACAAATGTAATTTAGTGGTTAGATCTTCAGTGAGAAATGTTTAACATAAAACCAAGAGCAGACTTCACAAAATGTTTCATTTTGTTCACAATTACCAGTGTATTAATTCACTACTTTCTTTTACTAAACAGAATGAACAGATGACAGCATCTGCACAAGGTAGGCCCAAATTTATAATACTTTAGAGCGTGGTCCGTGTATAATATCATGGAGGTGGTAGACATGACCTAGTGTTGACATTATTTATTCTGTCTTTATACTGAATGACACTTTCAGTGCTAAAGCATTGATTTCCAAAGTGGTTCAGTACAGAAACGTTAACAATATAATAAAAATAATTCAAAGACAACTAACAAAGTAATTTACATTAGTACACACACATTTACAAAAAGGTAAAAAATGCTTAACATTAAATCAAATGAATTTGTCGTTTTGTAGAGTGTGTTAGCGGAATTAATTAAATATCTACATCGACAAAATAAAATGTAAACAAAATATATATTTTCAAACAGACATGACATAACGATTAATTTCAATGTTCACTTTCAGATTGTACAGATACGGGCGCTCCGCCTTACTGTGCAGCTTTATCAAATATGGGCCTGTGCAACACAGAAACTTTCAGTGACGGTGCTTTAACTTGTATGGCAACCTGCGGCTTCTGTTAAAGTAAGTGACTCAATACTATTTGACACACGCGCGCGCACTTGTGACAACATTTGGTATACGAATTCTGAACTACTAACATGGAGCTATAACATTCTAATTTTATAGCTCTATGCTGTCTATTATAATAGATAATAAAAACAAATCCTTGATAATTAATAAAAACAAAAATGTTTAAAGCATGCTCCAATAATAATACAGTACTAGGATTCAATATCCATTTGTCGATTGTAACTGAGAAGCGGCGTTTTTTGCCAATTGTATTTGGAGTCTGACAAACGTATAGCCAACGATGAACAGCCCGTCAAACTTTAATGCTATCTTAATTTTTGTTAAATATCATATCGCAGAAGTCAGATTTCTTTCCGTACCACCTAAATTTTAAATGGGTCCGGATATATTGCCATTGAATATTTAGTTTACTGTAATATTTTGTAACTTAAATGTTTATTTCACAGAATAAGCCGACGCGCATCATGGATAAACGATATCTCCTAACACATGTGTATCAAGTTAAGATCACCACCACACAAAAGTTAGCATCTGCTGCTGTCTTTATCAGATAAGAGGGGTGTGGTACAACTTCTTCAAAAGCACATTATTTTATGTAATCACATAGTAAAGTTAGTATGAGCTAACTATTTCTTAGTATTAGATATGTTTTAATTTTGAGCCAACAATCAATCTTATATATTTAAGAAAAACAACTACTTTGATTTGATTTGATCAATAAACAGCATTCTTTTGCTCAAAAACGTTAATTTGTTAATTGTGTGTAATATTTATATATATGCCTACAGTATAAAAAGCCAAAAGAAAGAAAAGGGTTTAAGTATTTGGAAAAAAATATATTTAAAATACATGACGAGCGGCAGACGAAAGATAATATAGAGATATTGTACGTCATTATCGTAAAACAATATTTGTACATATAATAGGAGAAACGAATAGTGTTCTACTCAGCTGACAATTCTACCGACCGCCTGACTAACAACAGATACTATAGTATTAATAAATATAAATAATATTGTTATGAAAATATTTCAACTTTTTAATCAATACATGGACTAACGTTTGCAGACACGATTTTTCATTTATTGTTGCTTTACCACTAAAAAGGTAAAACTTTTCTCCGGGTAAGCTGTACCAAATACTCAACCAATACTCGACGCAACATTCCCGGATATTGATTCAAGCGACGCATTACCGAAAACTGATTAATAATAAACCCTACCATGCATCACCGTGACATCATTATTATTACAACACAACCATTCGTACAATAAACTCATACCTGTATAACTTCCAACATGTCCGTCATGGTGTACTACGATCGGATAACCAACCAAAATGACAAATATTGTTTTAATAAACCGTGTTTACACCACCATTATAACACCTAAATAAATTCCTGTCATTTCATTGGACGATTGTAGGTACATGGCGTGCAATAGTACACAAATAATGAATGTTTATGAGTGTAATGGTACAAATAATGGTATGAGGTGAATGATGAAAGGTTATAGGAAATACGAATATAAAACATTCATTATTTGTTTTATTATAAAATCTAAATATTCCTGTCATTTGAATCAGATTGAATAAAAAAGCCTATGGCTATGCCAAGTGTCTTTAATTCCCATTTATTTGTTTTTTTCCCCTAATATATTAAGTATTATATTTATTTGAATTTTATAAACACACCTACTGTTAGTGCTCATTATGTCAACAAACGACCAAACAATCCTAGGCCTAACTAGGGCCTAGCCTACTACTACTAACTCAACAGGCATAGATAGATACCATTACGAAACTTTGTCGTCGACAGGCAACTCATCTAGGCTATTTTTTCCCCCCAACGATTCTACGTCTTGCAGAGATGTTCCCATTAATTAATCACAATCATACAAACGATCTAAAGCTAATTTAAATGTCTATTTTTGTTCTAAATTAGTAAATATCTACTTAAAAAATGTACTTCCGCCGTCGCGATCCAGTCAACACACTCAATCTTCGCGGTGCAAATACAAAATAGGTGGCGCTGTTGTATTTCAAAGGTAATTGTTAAAAAAAAAAAAACATTTTCTAAACGCTGATAAAAAATTTTTTTCGTACACGAAAAAAGTACAGTACTATTGAACGACCGCCGTTTGTACCTACAAGGCGTGGAATTGTTGGAAGAACTAGCCTACTAAATAGTAATAGATGAGTTCCAGTTGCCTGTTTGTCGAAGTTTTGTAATGGTATGGCTGCCTTTCTATAGCCAAGCTAGGCCTCCTATTATTCTTAGGCTAGGGGGTGTCACGAAACCTAAAGACCACGAAAGCTAAGATAGACCCCTAAGACCTACTAAGATCACGAAAGCTAAAACCAAGACCTAAGATTACAAATTCTAAGATATACTACAGCTTAAAAACAATACTTGTTTATCCATACATAATTTTAAACACAGTAGGTTTCATTTATTACCATAAATATAATTAAATACTACCGCAAAACATAGATAAACTCACATTATTTTCGCCCGTTGAGTAAATGTCTATTTTTTCTTTACAACAAACAAACTTGACGGGTTGTTTGTTGGTATATATTTACTCCATTGTGTTGGTTCAGAGGATGTTTTTCTTACGCACCTGCCTTTCTTGTATTTTGACTCCAAATTTGTTGACTAACTTTATCCTGAATACCACACTTTAAAATTAGGATTTATAGGTACTTTCAGAAGGAGAAACACAAAAACAAATAAATAAATCCTTTAAATTGATGATTTTACAGACATGTTTCTTTGTATACTCATGGAGTATTCTTTACTCCATGGTATAGGCCATATAAAAAAAAACAACAGTTGATCGTCCCCGCCCGCATGCTTTTTTCAGGCCGCATCAATTTTTATTTTATTTTTTATTTCGATATTTTGTATATAAAACATTGATTTATGTTGTACCTTTGTCGAAAGCTAGGCCTAGCTCTTTCTTTTTTCGCGATCCACAGCCGTCGGGAGCCATCTATACACATCGTCGACTGCGATAAATTTGAGGTCATATTCTTTGATTATAGGTCAGCGATGATAGAGGTATCACTGCCGTTGAATGTATGAATATTTTGAATTACACTCATCATGGCAGGTATATAAAATATACCAAATTGGCTAGTTGAGAATTCTCAACTATTACCGCAGTACGCCTGTAACGACGAAGCCTACCAGTATAATAGGATAGGCTGATTTCCTTGTTAACTTAAGGGGTCATTTCATTTCTGAATTATGATTGGTAGTAAAGGAAATTTACTGGAATCCTATTGGATGGTAAGGTGGTAGTAGGACCATGTCCATCCCATTGCAGTAATAAAGTTGAGCCACCTGCGACCATTACAATGTCCTACCATGCTAATGTAGGAGTGGGGAAATGTTATGCTTACTACTGTTTCTTTTAATAATTTAATACAATTAATAAGAATAAAGAATACACTTAACAATATACAACAAATAACATTAATGTACGATGTAGTTTAACACTGTTCTCAACTATAGTCATTTTGGTATACTTGAGCACATTGATAAAGAATAGGATAAACTTAACAATATACGACAAATAACAGTAATGTACGATCCCGTTTAACACTGTTCTCAACTATAGTCATTTTGGTATACTTGAGCACAGTGATAAAGAATAGGATAAACTTAACAATATACAACAACAATGTACGATCCCGTTTAACACTGTTCTCAACTATAGTCATTTTGGTATACTTGAGCACAGTGATAAAGAATAGGATAAACTTAACAATATACAACAACAATGTACGATCCCGTTTAACACTGTTCTCAACTATAGTCATTTTGGTATACTTGAGCACATTGATAAAGAATAGGATAAACTTAACAATATACAACAAAAAACATTAATGTACGATCCAGTTTAACACTGTCCTCGACTATAGTCATTTTGGTATACTTGAGAACAGTTATAAAGAATAGGATAAACTTAACAATATACAACAAAAAACATTAATGTACGATCCAGTTTAACACTGTCCTCGACTATAGTCATTTTGGTATACTTGAGCACAGTGATAAAGAATAGGATAAACTTAACAATATACAACAAAAAACATTAATGTACGATCCAGTTTAACACTGTTCTCAACTATAGTCATTTTGGTATACTTGAGCACAGTGATAAAGAATAGGATAAACTTAAAAATATACAACAAAAAACATTAATGTACGATCCAGTTTAACACTGTTCTCAACTATAGTCATTTTGGTATACTTGAGAACAGTGATAAAAAATAGGATAAACTTAACAATGTACAACAAAAAACGTACATTAATGTACGATCCCGTTTAACACTGTTCTCAACTATAGTCATTTTGGTATACTTGAGCACAGTGATAAAGAATAGGATAAACTTAATAATATACAACAAATAACATTAATGTACGATCCAGTTTACCACTGTTCTCAACTATATAGTCATTTTGGTATACAACAAAAAACATTAATGTACGATCCAGTTTAACACTGTTCTCAACTATAGTCATTTTGGTATACTTGAGCACAGTGATAAAGAATAGGATAAACTTAACAATATACAACAAAAAACATTAATGTACGATCCCGTTTACCACTGTTCTCAACAATAGTCATTTTGGTATACTTGAACACAGTGATAATATGAAAAACATAATAACACTATAATATTGTAGATGAATGACGCGGACACGTACATATGTTCATAAGTAATTGATATAAATTGACTTTTAAAAGTGGAATTAACACAAATGATTGTAGATAAATATGACGTGAATTGCACGTACATTATGTTGATGAGTAGTATATTTATATAAATCGACTTTGAAAAGTGAAATAACACTAATATTGGTAGATGAATATGACGTGGACACGTACATAATTATATTGATTAGTATATTGATATAAATCGACTTTTAAAAGTCAAATTAACACTAATATTTGTAGATGAATATGACTTGGACACGATTTACATTATGTTGATGAGTATATTGATATAAATCGACTTTTAAAAGTGAAAAAACACTAATATTTGTAGATGAATATGACGTGGACACGTACGGTACATAATGTTGATGAATATATTGATATAAATCGACTTTTAAAAGTGAAATAACACTATTAGTTGTACACTATTGATCATATATGAATATGACGTGAATTGCACGTACATATGTTGATGAGTAGGCCTATATTGATATAATTGACTTCGAAAAGTGAAATAACACTGATTTGTAAATAAATATGACGTGGACAAGTACATTTATTGATGAGTATATTGATAAATCGACTTTTAAAAGTGAAATAACACTAATATTTATAGATGAATATGACGTGGACACGTACATGTTGATGAGTATATTGATATAAATCGACTTTTAAAAGTGGAATTAATACTCTTGATTGTAGACGTGAATTGCACGTACATATGTTGATGAGTGTATTGATATAAATCGACTAAACGTTAAATAACACTATCTTGTACAAGTACCCTCACTTGCACTGATGAAGGGCTAGTGTTGCCCGAAAACTCTGCTAACTTTTCTGGCTGTTTTACTTTATCGTTTTGATTTAGCTTTTCGCTTCTTTTTTTTGTATCTCCATTGAGACCACAGCATTGTTATTATTTCAGTATTTTGCCTTTGGATTTACTAATATTAAAAGTGAAATAACACTAATGACTGTAGATGATATGACATTTATGTTGATGTATATATTTTTGTATATATAATATGGACACCTACATACGTTGATAGGTATTGATATAAATAGATTTTTAAAAGTACGGTAATAGACACTTTATTTGTAGATGAATACGACATGGACAAGTTGCAATAAATGCTATCGTTATATCGTATGTTGATGAGTATTGATATAAATCGACTTTTTTAAAGTGGAATAACACTAAAATGTATAGATGGATATGGCCTCAACAAGTATTGTATTAAGCGGTACTGTATATTGATAGACTTCATACCTGTAATGTCAATGAAATCTGGCAACAAGAATTGCGTTTGATCCTCCTAATAGTATTCTAATAATCTTGGTTTGTAAAGGAGGCATGAAAAATCTAAACGCATAGCCAGGGGAGGGGTTGGAGTTTCGAACAAACTCCCCTGTGCCCGTCCTACGGTTTTTGTGAACTTTTTAGTAGCGTGCAAACGCGACTCTACAGCTCACTATGTCGGTCGGTCGGTCGGTCGGTAAACAGCAACTCAAATTTGAGCACGCGACTGCAGCCATGTATAGGCCTATAGCCTGTTTATACTAGAAATCAGCAGTGAAAGTATATGTAAATAATATGTGTTAATATAGAATTAGTTTTTTTAATTTAATAAATACTATTTAAAGTTGATCTTATTCTTTATCTGTGATTAATTATACTCAAATGACTATAGTTTAAAACAGTATTAAACGGGATCATACATTAATGTTATTTGTTGTATATTATTAAGTTTATCCTATTCTTTATCACTGTGCTTAACTATACCAAAATGAGTATAGTTGAGAACAGTGTTAAACTGGATCGTACATTAATGTTATTTGTTGTATATTATTAAGTTTATCCTATTCTTTATCACTGTGCTCAAGTATACCAAAATGACTATAGTCGAGAACAGTGTTAAACGGGATCGTACATTAATGCTATTTGTTGTATATTATTAAGTTTATCCTATTCTTTATCACTGTGCTCAAGTATACCAAAATGACTATAGTCGAGAACAGTGTTAAACGGGATCATACCTTAATGCTATTTGTTGTATATTATTAAGTTTATCCTATTCTTTATCTCTGTCCTTAAGTATACCAAAATGACTATAGTTGAGAACAGTGTTAAACTGGATCATACATTAATGTTATTTGTTGTATATTATTAAGTTTATCCTATTCTTTATCACTGTGCTCAAGTATACCAAAATGACTATAGTTGAGAACAGTGTTAAACTGGATCGTACATTAATGCTATTTGTTGTATATTATTATTAAGTTTATCCTATTCTTTATCACTGTGCTCAAGTATACCAAAATGACTATAGTTGAGAACAGTGTTAAACGGGATCGTACATTAATTTTATTTGTTGTATATTGTTAAGTTTATCCTATTCTTTATCACTGTGCTCAAGTATACCAAAATGACTATAGTTGAGAACAGTGTTAAACTACATCGTACATTAATGTTATTTGTTGTATATTGTTAAGTTTATCCTATTCTTTATCACTGTGCTCAAGTATACTAAAATGACTATAGTTGAGAACAGTGGTAAACTGGATCGTACATTAATTTTATCCTTTGCTTTACTGTGCTTTGATTTGATAAGCAAGTTTGGTTGCCCCGCCCCCATATGCTGCCTACTAAATTAGGATTCCCTAGCTTTTCTATAAAAATTGAAGTACCCAGAATGCACGTTATACGGAAGTCATAGTCTTGTAAAATACAGACACAATAGTTTTTATCGTATTGTTTTCATTTAAATATCACTAAGATTGTCTTAAACTACAAACAACTAAAATTAGTGAAGGTATGCAAGTGTTTCTAAATGTTTACTACTGGTAGTATTAATACAATTTGGATTATATCATTTTCCAGAAAGGTAGAAAAAAACATAAAATAGTTGAGAATTCTCAACTAGCCAGGATGGTATAGGAAATATAGCTCATCATGGGTATAATATTTTACATAAACGTCTGGATCTAATTAGAATTTTCACAGCCGCTATATGCTCGCTACTCCTTAAAAATGTTGCCGTGAAGCAAAAAACGACTGGATTTGGAGAACACATGTTTTTGGTTCTACCTTCCGTTTCTATCGATATATTCTATACATTTGAGTTACAGTATACACTATTAATATTTATAATTATTGGTTCCTTGGTAGGCCTACTTTTTAGTCCTTTTATCAATTGTTACATAATAATTTGATCTAGGATAGTAGGATACTGCTAGACTAGATAGTAGTTAAACAACATGGTTTTTATTTGTGTTTCGATTCGGACTGCAACAAAAATCGTGAAGCCGGCCCTTGGTATGCGAGAACAGTGTAGTGCCAGTGGACGGCCGACGTACTCTCGCAGACATTTTCTCTGATTTTGCAGGCGGCGAATTCGATCAAGGTGGACCGATAGGAGACCAATACCAAACTACGGAGGTGAGTAATTGTTCGGTAAAAATGTTCATATAGAAGTAACAAAACTGTAGGCTAGCATATTGTCGCGAGAGAGTGTAGAGTTTGCCTATCCATAGAGGGGCGAATCGACCCGGCTGGGTTGAAACTGTCCCATATATATAGGCTAGATGTTTACGGACGTGTTCGGGTACATGACCCACGTCCTGTTTAAAATATGTGTGTATGCATTGATATTCCCTCCCTCTTTGGATGTCATATTATCATATTATTGTCATGTTCAGAATTCTTTCAACACAACTGAATTTACCATATACTGTATTTACCCCTACTCTTTTTCATTCTTTATTCTAGTGTGAAGAATGCCTCAAGTGGCGAGTATGTTATGCAGCACATGTTCTGAAGCGTGACCAAGGGCAGCTCTTGGAACGAGAACTGGACACACTGTCGTATTCATGTGGAACTTGTTTTCAAGACATCCTGGGAGAGGACGATTCTATTGTTTTTGTCAATGACAAAATGACATGTGCCCTGCCTCTCGAAGCAGCTTATTACATAACATTCACAGACCCCCTGTGCTTTTATTGTGGAACTGAGCACAATTTATCAATTGAGAACATGAATTATCCACTTTGTAGTGAATGCAAGGAATCAGGCAAAACACCCAAAAGGAAAAACACTAGAGCATTTGTGCCACAGTAGGCTAATAATATCCAGAAGTTTGATATAAAGTCAAAGTGTACAAAAAGGACTTTTATTGTGACCCCCTGATAAAATTAAAAAAAAGGTGTATTTTAATATTTGCTGTTCTGTATACTTATGTTTGTTTAGACATCTTACAGTACTTACCATATTTATTTGAATTGTCAGGAAGGGTGTATGCGAGGGGTGGGAGTGATTTTTATTCATAGCGGCATGTTTATTCAAGAAAATACGGTAGTGAGTCGCCATCTTGGAAAAATAAAAAATAAAAAATAAAAAGAGCCTCTTCCTTCCTTTTTTTAGAAAACCAGGACGATCAACTGTTGTTTTTTTTTACATGGCCATACTGTAACTCCTCGAGCTCCCCCCACACACATGCTCAATGTTTTTGTTTCTATGGAGCGCCAAAAGAGCAACAATAATAGTACAAGTATAAAAACAGAAAGAAACGAAACAAATCATGATTTTAAAATTAAAATTTATTTGCCAGTATTTATTTCTTTGTACTTGCATGATTATACTATTATCATTACAATTTTAATTTTACATTGTTCCATCCACACTGTAGATGGACTCCACAGAGTTTTCAGCCCTCTATATAATTTTTGCTCTTTTGACGTTCCATAGAAACAAAAACATTGAACATGGGGTAGGCCTACTGCTACTGTACTGTAGGCTAGTCATGCGAAATTCGCAAACAGTTTGTGTGCGAGAAAAACGTCTGTAAAATCATCAATTTAAAAATGTATTTGTTACTTTTTATGTGATTCTTTTTCATAAAAGTGCCAATTCTAAGGTGTGGTATTCAGAATAAATGTTGGGAGTTAAAATACAAGGCAGGAGGTGCGAAAGATAAATATTTGTAATCTTATTCTTAGGTCTTGGGTTTTTAGCTTTCGTGATCTTAGGGGGTCTTAGCTTTCGTGGTCTTAGGTTTCGTGACACCCTTAGGCTAGGTGCTTTGCGTAGCTAGGCCTAGAATTGTTTTGTCGTTTTGACATAGGCCTAATATAGAATTTTTTACTCCATGAATTAACACTACAGTAGATGTTTTTATAAAATCCAAATAAATATAATATTTATATATTATAAATATATTTATTTGGATTTATAAAAAAACAATAAATGTTTCTGTTTGAATGTTATTCAGATTTAGGCCTACGACGTGTGTTACCGGTATATAAAACAAATAATGAAAGGTTATATTCTTGGTTTGTTACTTTTTATGTGATTCTTTTTCATAAAAGTGCCAATTCTAAGGTGTGGTATTCAGAATAAATGTTGGGAGTTAAAATACAAGGCAGGAGGTGCGAAAGATAAATATTTGTAATCTTTTTCTTAGGTCTTGGGTCTTAGCTTTCGTGATCTTAGGGGGTCTTAGCTTTCGTGGTCTTAGGTTTCGTGACACCCTTAGGCTAGGTGCTTTGCCTAGCATTGTTTTGTCGTTTTGACATAGGCCTAATTAGGCCTACCATAGAATTTTTTACTCCATGAATTAACACTACAGTAGATGTTTTTATAAAATCCAAATAAATATAATATTTATATATTATAAATATATTTATTTGGATTTATAAAAAAACAATAAATGTTTCTGTTTGAATGTTATTCAAATTTAGGCCTACGACGTGTGTTACCGGTATATAAAACAAATTAATAATGAAAGGTTATATTCTTGGTTTGCCTTGTTGAATTTTCCATCTTCACCTCATGCCATTATTTGTAATATTCCACTCATAAACATTCATTATTTTTATATTATAACACACCTGATTGCATTCTTGCAATTTGATTGGTCAATTCATATGTCTGAAAAGAAGTAGATGTATTAGTCTTAACAGAGTATTATGGCAATTGTAAAGACAATTTCGTGGAAGTTTGGAACAGATCACCATGTTTGTTATCACATTCCACAAGACTCAAGAATAGTTTCAAAATAAAAAGCAAAGAAGTTGTTACGTTTTGATATATTTAATCATACAATTTGTGAAACTGTATATAACTAGCTACAGTTTAACTATACTCCACAAATGTACAGTATTCTCTTGAAATATAATACTGTTTAAATTTAAATATTAACATCTTATAGTAGCTTACCTTATATGACTTAATTAACATCGATTACAATTATAAAGACAACATGATGTTTATGGACAAATATGGAATGAAAACTACTAAACAAACCAACATTTGTTAGGCAAAAAAGACATACCTGGACAAACCAATAACATAGTTCTCACACCCCTTGACAAAATAATGGACCCATCCGATTGTGACCCGACTTGCCTATTTAAAAAAATGAAAATCGGGTTGTCCAGTACATCAGCAAGACAAAATAATTATACTGTATCTTGGAAAAAAATAGGATGACCGCAAACAAATGTGTTTGAAAACGAGAAATATCAAAGATTCTAACCACAAGCCTCGTACATACTTTTAGTGAAATGTGACAATCACTTTTGACAATCACTTTTAACAATGGACAGTGATCACTGAAACATTGAAAATCTGTTCTTCTCCTATTGTCAATTAGATACTAATGTATACTAATACTGAACTTGAGCATAAAATACATCACATATTTAGTTTGTGGTTAGCATGTCGAACTAGGGAGTTCTGGTATGGGTGTGAATGTTGTATATTATTCTATCAGATATGAATAAAAAGAGTGATGGGCTACACAAAATAACATTATACATCCATAGTAACATTTTTCTGATTTCATTAACCAGAATTTAACATAAAATAACTTCTGATCAACAGAATATAATGTAACACAAATAAAAAAAAGCACATTTTAGATATGTTTGTATATAAAGAGATGTATATTATAAAAACAATGATAAATATATTTTAAATAAAACATATATTTAAAAAACAATATTTATAATTACGGTTATTAATGGTGATAAACTTCCAAGGCACTATTTTACTTTGTAAATAGTAATTACTGTAAATATAAATTCAAATTAAAGGAGTCGTTTAAAAAAAATGAACATTGTAATGTGGTAATTATTATTGTTTTTTTTTTATAAGGAACCATAAATATGTTTGTTTTTGTGACAATGCTCAATATAAAGTTACACATCCATGACATATCACATTTTGTATGGGGCCTGGGTGCAGATTTATATTGATTTGAAAAAAAAGTTTTTTTCTATAAAGTCGCATTTTAAAATCTGAAGAAAAGAACAATAAAAACTATGATAGAGGTAAACAAACATTCAAATTGATGACAATTATATCTGCAACGAAACAAACGTCCACTGCAAGATCCGAACTGCTTTGGATTTGGGCGCTTTCTTCATTGTTCAAAGGAATACAACACTTTAGTATCAGCATAAAAAACCCACTCAATTTATTCTAGTACAACATTAAGACCAACTATTTTATATTTTTTGGCAAAATATAGCAATCTTAGTACAGTATAGTCACAAAGGTTCTTCTTTATATCTATTTAATACATATATCATCATTATAACTTTAATGTTCAAATAAATACATTTTATTTCTCTAAAACAAACATTTAACAAAGTTGTCATGCTTTTAATAAATACTTTGATGACCACTTTTTGGAAAGTATCATAATAACGATACAATGGCTTTTTTTCTTTCTAGATTTTTTTACATGAATATAGATAGAGTATCAAAGATGTACAGTCTTTATATGTAAAAGAAGAATTTCAGTCAATACAAATCTTTTTGTTATTTAGCAGGGGAAAGAGTTGGTTAAACCTACTTCATCAGGCTATTTCCAGATGTGCTTAAATTGCTCCAGTTGCACTATTAGTTCTTCATGACATCAAATTGTAGTTAACTAGTTGATTTAGCTACTAACTATGTTATAACTGTACATTGATGCATTTAGGCAGGGGTTATACAAACTTTATACCTCTCTGATTTAAGAGAGAATCTGGCAAAACACATGAACACAGCTAGTTAGTGGAAACAAGTGCAGTAGGCGATGGTGAGCCCCACATTAGCTACAGTAAAGCTGGCTACCATCCACACCTCATCAGCAATAGCTGCTGAAGATGTTATCTATTGTTACCATATACAAAAACAACTTTACTGAAACCAAATCTTATTTTATCGCTAATTGTGCAATAAACTTTTATTTAATAGAAATGTGCACATCGTTAGAATGTATTGTTTCTTGTAATGAATAACTCTATTTCAGATATTTCACTTCAAAGAACAAAAATACATTGTTAGACAGATGTTGATCTAGCTGATGTATTTACATTTGTTACACATATTGGCAACAATGTGCTCATTGTATTTGAACAGGTAAAACATTGAAAACTAGTTCATTTTGGGATTACATGTTAACAACAGTTACACAGTATGATTACATAGAAAACACACATTAAATTCTTAGTGTAATACTTCTACAATCTACAAAGCTCTAGCCAATCATCACTGTTAGTGGCAGTATCACATGACATGCATCTAACAACTAACAAGCACCAAATTGTTAAGAGATAATACAGTTGTAGTAGTAGATTTGTTAGGTGAGTCTGTTAGTCGTTGATCATAGATCTTCAATAATGTCCTCATCTGACATGCAAGATGTATCGTAATATTCCGATGTTGTTGTTACACTTTGCAAACAACGATCCTGGTAAGAACAAAACATTTTAGTTAGAAATGTATGTGCAAAATGTGCAATAGTATTGTTAAATGAAAGTAGTATACATTAATGATTAATGTTATTGACATTTGTTTGTTTTTATTCTTCTAGTTAGAATCTTGTTTAAAAAAATTAA
Organism: Antedon mediterranea; assembly: GCF_964355755.1. NCBI lineage: Eukaryota > Metazoa > Echinodermata > Crinoidea > Comatulida > Antedonidae > Antedon > Antedon mediterranea. Next base: position 25,351,689 of record NC_092675.1, read on the forward strand.
TTGAATTAATTTATCAATTACTAAGTTCATAATCAATCACTCTAATCAATTGATTCAAAATGGATATGGTAGACCTATTGATAAATTCAAGGTTTACAGATAATAATTAAAAGCAATAGGTTACTGTAATTAAAGAACAATTGATAATGTTATAACTTTGTATCAGTGGGGAGCTGGTCAGATGACTTGCTGTGCCTTGCTCTACTGTGTATATTATATACTTTATAGTGTATACTTACTACATTGAGAACACTTTGTGAACAAATTTGGAAGCAATACTCAGCTGGGACTCGAATCCACTGAGAAATTTTGTTTTTAGCAAGGTGTTCTCAATGTACTGAGTATACACAGTACAATTAAAGTAGAGCTAAGCATCAGAAAAATTAAATGCTGTAATTAAGCTGTTAAATACAGGTTACATGCTACTAAAGCAATCAGAACCATGCACATTTCAACCAGACAATTTTAAGACATTGCTACAATAATTGTATGTTAGTTAGGCATCCATCTAATCTACCTAATGTTGAAAATGTACAAGTTAATGTTCTTCTATTATATATCGTTGTCGACATTATTGTGCTTGATACATTTCCAAATAATCACTCCTTGAAAAGTATACTTTTGAATAAGTATCTCTGACAAACAAGATGTGTTGATGTTTGGAAAATGTTTTCATCTGGTTTTATATTGAATATCTGTACACAATTCTTTACGTTAACCTAGTAATTATATACGTATGTATGCGAAGATTCGACTTGTCAGAAAATCTTCATATAGCAACCACTAACATCACGTCATTGCCAGCCAGATGAAAAAATTTCACACACGTACCTATTTAATTACTGGTTTAACATAATTGTATATGCCTACTGAAGATGTGGTGATGGTTTTAAATACAGTAAATGTTCTAACTACCAAAATGGGACCTAATCTGAATCAAATGAAAAGCGTTAGGCCTACAGTTATAGCTAGCATGCAGATGCATCATTTGTTATTAATCCCTAAATGCTAACAAGCTTCCCATTTGGTAAGATAAACATGTATAATCTAACAAGTATTGAGTTGAGGAATCAGGGCAAACAAAACCAATGAAAAACATGAGAATGAAAGAACAAAATCCATGGTATTAAAGTATAATAAACAAAACCAAATAAAAAAAAAGATATTAACACCGTTATTATCATACCATCATTTTCTATATGAACTTTCACATTTACTATAATTAATACACCAGTATCACTGCAAATGTATGAGAAAAACATGTTCCAAAGGTAGAGGGGGGCTATTATATTTGATATAAGCAATAAAAGAAAAGTTTATTAAGAAACCATAATGTGGATTTGATTGAGTTTTATTTAAATCAGTGGAACATGTTTACCATGCTAACTATTCCAACTATATTGATCAAACATATAGAAATATCATAGACATGTTGAATACCTTGCAAATTGTGTTTCCTTTTGAAAAAAAATAATAGAAATGTATTAAATTCCAGCAAATAACATGCAACAAACTGGCACAAATAATTTAATACCTGTATGTAAATTAATACCTAAAAATGTATTTCTTAAAAATTTGTTTTCGATTATACATAGTAATAATCATTCAATCGCACTTTTTGTATAATTTCTTTTAAAATATATATATTGAAATATTCAAAATTAGTAATTTGTGATTGTAACAATAAACTAAGAAAAGATATTAGAATTACATCAATTCCAATAATTGTCTATAAGCTTAAAAATAAATTTACATTATCCACAACTATACAGGTATTATACACAAAATTATCACTTATAATATTTATAAAGTCATTAAATATTCGTAGGTATTATTATATGCAGGATAAATGCAGAAACATTGAGTTATAATAATGTTTCCAAAGGGTATGTACGTTTCATTCCCAGAAATTTAGGCGTGTTTTTGTCATCCGTTGCAATAACTTCTGAATACTTTGGTTTTCTAAAATTAAAAAGCCGTAACTGTCCTTCGCTTAATAATCGCCACGTTCGTATCCCTTTACTTACTTTTTCTTCCAGTTCATCTGTATCTTCTGTAATAACATAAACATTTGGAGTTGAGAACATTTTATCTTCTTCTTCATTACATTCATTCACTTTATTTTGTGTAGTCTCTTTAATGTTTTCATTTATTTCTTTTTCATTTTCGAGTCCATTCACATAACCATTGATCAATGGTTTACTTTCGTTTGGCACATCTTTTAAATCATCCTCTAAGTGAGTTGTTTCTGTTATGTCACCATTAAACGATGATTTTTGTTCTGGTTCCTCCTCTTTTACGTCAAATAACTGCAATGGGTTGGCTCGGATACGCCAGCCTAAGTGATCTGCGATGCTATCATCAATTATGCTATTTTCATCTAAGGCTAATGGGGCTGGGTCTTCTTGGGGTTCTTTTAAGAAAACATCACTCGCATATTCATTTCCTTCGTGAATCATCGGTGATTCCGAGGAAGGACTTTCAACACTCACACTAAATCTGTTTGGTGCTTCTGAAAAAAAAGTAAAAAAAAAAATAAACAAATGCTGCGGCATCAAATAGTCATTCTATTAATTTAAATCAATGTTTTTTTTTATGTTTAATTGGATTATCAGAATTTATCTTTACTTTATTTAGTGAACAGTACTGGTTTTTTCCCCACTTAAATTAAGATTATTTACTACAAATTTTTCTAAAAAATGTTAAGCAATTGTGTTAAAATAAAGATTCTATTTAAGATTAAGTATTGTTTTTAAATCAACATGCAAAGTTAAAATGTCTAATAATCTTGTAACACCTCTCCAATAGCACTGAAACGTCATATTCAATCTAAAATTCAGTACGGTAGTTACACTACATCTGCTAAATTGACTCTCAATTGGAGACCATGCATGCACTTATTTAGATTACAATATTATAAATACAAATGTTTTAATAGCAGTATTTTGTTATTAAATCTTAACAACTTTCTATTATTAACATGTGAATAAGTCAATAAATAAATATTTATTATTATTATATTTAGTTATTAAAAAAAGCAATACTACCAAGTATAATTTTCCAAAAAATACTTTTTTAAAAGAATTAATGCAAAAATTATTAAATGCAGTTATTACAATAACAATGTTGCAATAATGACAAGCTACTGTCATAACTTTAAAGGCTACTGCAGTACTTTTAAAAACTACTGCAGTACCTTCATTTGGTTTACTGAACAATATTATTGCAGTTATACAAATTAAACATAAAACATCATTTATTAAGTGATGTTTAAGATCATGTGTAGTTGTTTGATTGCGCTCTACTGACTTAGGTGCAATGCAAGCAAAATGAAAACTCCCTATTGAACAGTATAACTGCATCAATAGGTTACAGTAATCAACTTTCCCGAAACTGGAGTTGTGTTAACTGAACTTATTTTTGGGCAGTTCAGTTTCCAGTTCGGGAGAGTTAATTGTAGTAAATTAACCAAGGTCAAGAATTTTCAGACAGGGCATCTAGAATTGTGAGATATTAGTTGATTGGTAAGGCTTCTTTTGTGTCTGTAGTCAGTTCTGCTGGGGCATGCAGAAATGAAAAGGAAATGATCATTTACTGTATATCGGTCAGGTTCGATGATATTTGTATCATTTGGGGCAAAACAAATTTCAAAATCTAGAAAAAGAGAAACGTACAGAACACAAACCATAACATAATAGTGAATTTAGAAACGAAAAAAATAAGCAAATACAATTTAGACTCTATACACAAATTAAAAATAATTTCACAACAGAATAGATGAACTATATATAGTCTAATCTAAGATAAAGTGAATACAAAGAAACAAGAATAAGAAAAATAGCAATGTAAAGCTCTAAATGTCAATACAGTACCTCCATAAGACCCTTTGTTAAGTGAAGAGTTACTCTTTCGTTTGTCAACACTAGTTGAATCACTGTAGCGACGATTGTCCCACATGTTTCTCAGTTTCTATGAAAAAAAATTGATAATTCATAATCATTAACACACTTTACGTTATCATCATACGAGCATGTTCACAGAACAATCTATGATGTGATAGCTGCCGCAAATCCTCTAATTTGAGGATTAGATGACGAGGATCTACTGCAACACTGGTTTGAAAACATAAGCAGATAAAATTCCTAATTATTATTAACTTACTGCCGATGTAGAGCTTGATCTGTATGATGCCTGCTGATTAGACTGAGTAGACGACATGCCACCAAATTGGGTTCTCAAACATGTTGGCATCCAAGCATTGTTACGCACAAATCTTCTGTATTCTTTCTTCACCTGCATTGAAGAATAATCAACTTATAAAACTGAATTTTTTTTTAAAACAAATAATATTACATACTGTATTCCATAGATAAATTTGTAATATTTGTATGCACGAGTTTTGAATTCTCACCTTATCGTTCATCAAGCAGTGGAATACAAATATGAAAACTCCTTGCACTGAATTGAATATGGTGAAGATGTACGCAAACATGACAGTACTGTCACTAACATACAGCAAACCGAAGATCCATGTTATTCCAAGAATGCAGAGCAATACAAACGAGCCACGTACCCATGACCTAAAACGAAAGATTAAATGTTAAACGAAAATACATTAGATATATAATAAGAAGATTTCAATTTACGAAGACCTTTTTTATATATTTATGTGCATTGATGGGTCGTTAGTTTTTTACAGCCATTTGTTAGCAATAATTGATTTAATAATTGATATAATATCAAATAAAAATAGTGATAGATGACATAAATTACATGTCAATGATGTATACACAATGAAAAATAATGTACTGTAGAGCTCTTTTTAAAGGTTTGTAATTTGCGATTTTCTTTTAGATTCCTGATACATACTCTGCACAGGTAACAATTCCTTAAATAATCATGTATTGTACCAAAAGCTCTTAATTTTCGCAATTCTGAATTTCTTGCAAAAAGTAAGAGTATTTAGAAATGCAAAGTTCTACAGTTGACAACAAAAAAGATGAATTTAATGTAATATATAATACAGAACTTATATGGAGGTGAGTAATACAATCATCTGTTTGAAATTAAAAAAACATAATGAAAATAAATGCAGTTAATAGACATGAATCCAAATAATAACAATGATATGCATGAACATTCAAAAGATGATAATAAGAAGATATAAATACTCAGAAGTGATGTTAATACATAAAATTAAAATAAAATGTCCTTTTTACAGATTTCACAAATCTATCAAAACGTGAGAAGTTGCAAGGAAGGCAGAATAGTTGAATGATCAAACTCAAATTCAAAGTCAATTTGTAAAAGTGGAAGTTCGCATTTACAAAGTAGATTTTTGAAATAAATGTTAGAAACAAGTATTATGGCAGTACATAAAGTAAATGAAAATGATAACAAATAATGAATGAAAAAAAAGTGCATTTTCAGAGTATCTGTTGCAACAATTAATAGAAAGATATAAATTAACCAATTAGTGATTAGATGAAATGGTTTTGTTGCTAGGATACCATCACCAAGATGCAGGTTACCAAGGTGATGCTACTTACATAATATACTCCAGTCTATCGGTTCCAACACTGTGATTGAAAGTAAATAATCATTCAAAATCATTTATATAAAAACTTTACATTTATAATAAACATTTTAAATTATTAATTAATATTTTTGGTGTTGGGGGTCTTGTGTCATAATCCTTACAGCCACAATTGTGTTTGTATATTGCTTTGTTAATTTAAATATTAAAGATGATTAAAAGAATAAGGGCAACAATAGAGCAAGAACTATAAGGTAAGAAAAAACAAAATTAGCCAAGAAAATGTTGCAAGCTGATTGGGCAAGGAATACTTAATGGAAAGGACATAAAACTAATGACAAAAAGCAAATATCAGAAACAAAATGATAACTACAACTTACAAATGACGATTAAAATTGGCAGAATAGGAATTGACAGATTACGAATAGGGGAAAATTACATGGAATTACTCTCATACAATCAACTATACCCATAATGATAATACAGAAACAGTTACACCATGGTATTTTTACATCCATGGTCACACAAGATAGTAAAAAAATGTAATTTTTTAACATTATGATGTAAAAATGTGTCTTTAGAGTACCAATAACCTGTAAATCATTTCATGTCTTTTGCTCTAAAGCTCTGACTATCAGACTTGATGTGACAAGAAAATGTGATCACATCACACTTTGTTTGTCAAACTAGTTTGAGAGTGTAGACAGAACTAGATACATAGATGAGCACATATCATGTACCATCATGGAAACTACTCTATATAGGCCTATGTAGGATTTTTTTAAATGATAGTCATGAATGGGTTTCATTACAATACATGTATTTTTAAATTGGATGACTTTTACATGAAAGTATGTACAGCTCGGAAAAGGTAAAATCTATTATGAACATCGATACCATAATGTTTTGATGGAATGAAATAAATCTGAAGCTGCAACTTAAAAAACATTTACAATAGCCTATACATGAACTTGTTCAAAATAAGTCAAAATGGTGCTGTAAGTCAAACCCACAGAAGAACAGTTTGAATGCTAAAGAAAAACAAATAAAAAGGTGGTTAATGTCCTTAAGAGATTCCAGGAGCTTAGCCCCCATAGTCAACGGAAGTATGGGGCCTCCCCTAAATCACCCACTAAAATTAGTGGTTGATTATTACGTTAGTGCGTGATACATCCCCCACACGCGACACTATGCTCTCTGGCCCGTAAGATGATTTGTAATAATAGAAAACTAATTTAACTTCTGGTTTAGATCTTTGTCTTCTTTATCAATATTTGTTTTTTTAAATGAAATAAATGTCTTTATTGGATTAAATCATGTGATCAGCCACTCATCAATGTCAAAGAGCTGTTTGTAAGCCATTTCAAACTGTTCTTAATGTAGCAAACTTGAAATAAAGAGTGCGTGAAAATATTGAATAAAATAGGTGCAAAATGACGATATTAATTGCTGTATTATTCTTACACAATCTTTTCTGTAGAACTTCATACACAAGGCAATTATGAAATAAATACAATAATATTAATTTGTAGTTTAAAAAACAACATTCATTCAGAAAAATAGGTGAGAATCTCTCATGTATACTCAACAATGGTAGAACTCCTGTAATATAAAACATTGTCTATTTCGTGATTACAACTAAAGTGCATTTGAATAATCATCAAATGATATGAATTATTTTCCTTTTCATTAATTATATATCATTTAATACTTCCTTTTCCAATGAAATGAGTAGCTTATTTCCTTCCTTTTCTAATCCCCAATGTTTTGCATGTCACGCATTTCAAATCCCACCAGTTTGCAAGGGACAGTCAATGCACTGATGAACGTATTCCAGCTTACAAAACTATCAACACGTTGGATGGTTCGCGTGTCATGCATTAAAACTCCCACCCATTCACAAGACCAAGAATCACACGATTCTCACAAGCTTATGATAACATCACATACTGAGCTTATTATCGTTGCTAATTGCATTATGTCGTCAATGCTCGATAAACTTGTCCGTCTGGTAAAAATATCCCAAGAGATGTGCGATCTCTTTTGAGTTTTAAAAATGTGAAATTGTCTGGTTTTACTAACTATGCAAATCTTTTGTTTGCGTCCAAGTCATCAATTGCGTATGAAAAAACATGATGACGTACGTTAACACTAACGTGATAATACCAATTTCCTTTGTACCTCAGATTTTATGTATCTTTTCAGATTTTTTTTTATAATCAGTTAAAAAAATCTACCTTATGTTTAATATAACAAAAGTAAATCAAGATTTTGTTTGACAGGTTTTATAATTAAATCATTCGTGCGTTAGAAAAGAGTAAGTCAAAATACTTACGTCAGTTTCTCCTTGGTCGTTTTTTGTCGCTTGTTTGTTGCTATGGTGCTGTGACGGCACATTATAACAAATGCCATCGTGAGGAAAACTGTGTTGACCTAAGAAAAATAAATGTTTTTATAATATCAATTAAAGAACAAAAACATTTCAATTCTCATATGACCATGATACCTTTTGTTTCTAATAAGTCAAATTGTAGGTACAACTGTAAATGAAAAGTTAGTTATTACTACTACTATTATTATTTCCTGTTAATTTTTTTTTATAACACTTGAATAAATTTCATTATACTTTTGATTTTATCATATTTTAACTCTTCTGTCTTTCTTTGATATGTACAGTATATTAACAGATTATATTATTTTATTAAGACTAACTGAAGCCTGACCAACAAAATGAAAAAAGAAAGTATGAGACTCTTTGATGCAATTCGCTTTAGAATATTTGCCCCTTGAGAGATGGTTATAACATCTATGCAATTTTGTAATAAATCCTAACCATATTAATCGGACAGTCCCTCGAGTCTACAAACTTGAAATCTAGGTCAAGAAATTATGATGAAGCTTTACATTCATACAATTTATTAATAACAAAATCTGGTTTGTAGTGAATTCGCTAACAATTAATTATTGAGAAGAGTAGTGCTTCAAGATATGAATATAGACTTGTAAAATTCCTACTGATAAAATCTATAGGTATAAAATTGTTGAGAATCATATAGTTTAAAATTGAAGTTAGTTTAGCTGGGCATTCAGCATTATATTCAGCATTTTGAAATTAATCAATTCTCAATCACAACAAGTGTCAGGTTTTTATTTTTCTTTTCGTGTCCTGTTTAAATGTTCACCCGCTTTGGGGTAGGTTTTAAAAAAAAATCATCAGGGTTGTTTTTTTGCATATAACCCAGACATCACCGAGGTCGGTTTTCTGATAGTATATGTATGTCTGAAAGTATGTTTGTCTTACCTATCACCATACTCTTCCGTGAATTCATTGACTTGAAAATGTCAATTAGCAATAAACAACTGTCATAATTATACTAGCCTAATTGAATATTATTATAGAGATATTGCAGGGCACCCTAATTATATAATAATGCGAAATGGCCATAGTTTGTCATCTGATATGTTGGACATGAGGCTTGTATTTGAATGAGACAAGACTAACTTGATGATTAGGGCAATTAAAATGTTTATCATCATCTTAAATATTTTTTATTCAATTCATTCAATTGTTTGTATCATATCTGATGCTGAAAACCAATCATATTGATTAACTAACTTCCAAAAATAAAGACTAATCAATTGATTATTATTATTAATTGATCATTAATTGATCATCTTACCATAATCACAATGCAGATTGGACCAATGAAAGACCAGATGAAATGGTTCTCAACTTCCAACCAACAGCTATAAAAAAAAAACCAATAAATATATTTATAATAAACCAGTTAAAAAATGATTTCTGCACTGTGATGAAACCTTAGAAAGAAAAAGCAGGGCCCCTCATACGTAAAAACATTGAGAAAAAGATTACAACTTAATAAATCAGATTAAAAGAGATAAGAATGCTTGACAAATAAGTTCAAACAAGTTAAAGTTAAATCTATTAGCATTTCCTTGCACGTGTCAATTTTACCCCCACTTGTCGTACTTTATTATAAATTACACGTTACGATAGCTGAAGACCCTGCAACACAGTACATGATTTATTTTTAATGAAATGGCAATATTCTGAACAGTGATAACAACAAAAATTGTGAACAAATTTTCAGATTAAGTATTTCCGGACTACAACATTAAATGTTTTGTTAATTTATAAATTAAATATATTCTCGTTAAGTAAGTACACTAATTTGTGTTTCACCATGAGTGATATACTTTAAACTGCTTATTAAAAATCAAGATCAATATCTTCTGTTAGAAGGTAGTACAATATTAGGTCAATGTTATTCAGTTTCGATTCACACAATTCATTCATACATCTTTAATTACATTTGCAAACAATGAGAGGTAATTAGTGAATCATCAAAATCATTAAATAACAACTTTAAGATGAAAGAGACATTATAAAAAGGAGGTTTATAAGCTTTAAATAATACATTCTGTTCATCTTTAAATGAATGTCCATGTTATCAACTAATTTGTTAAAATGACTCAACAAAATCGTAGACAAAAATAATTTGTTGAGATATTCAGGAAAACATTTTATTGGTTTGGTCTGTAGATTTGTTAATTATGACCATATGATTGCATTTGATAGAATCTATACTGACATAGGTCAAAGGTGAAGGTAGCTAATGTCTGTCCTAAGGAAAGGGTTAGGAAGTCCTGAAAATCATCGATGTTGATAATAAGTGAAAGAGGATCAATGTTGTCAGTGGGATTGAAGAAGTAATAATCATGTCTCTTGTAGGAAAAGTTTGTAAACATTATGGGGATGGAAAGAAGTAGTTTGGGAGGGTAATATTGAGTACTAAAAACTAAATAATACTGTACTGTTTGTTTCATGAATTGTTGTAAGTTTAGGTTTCACTGTAACAAGTACTTGGGGTTGTGGCAGAAAAAATGTGTTGTATGCTGGCAATGTTATATACCGTATATTTCGGTGTATAAGTCGCACCTGTGTATAAGACGCACCCCCAACTGAGAGTAAAATATCGGTATTTTTTATATCGTCGATGTATAAGACGCACTTTATATTTCATCAAATCAATGTTTTTTTAAATTGTAATCAATATTATTGTGATAATATATTTTGTTATATCTACAACGGCGTCCTTTATTTAGGTTTTTTCTTACCTAGGCTCGGCCGCGCCCAGCCTCAACAAGTTCTTTCTAACTTGTTATTCATGAGTTTCGCCGCAACATCGAGTGCATGACCGTGTGTGTAACACGCACGTGTGTGGGCTAGCCTCGCTCGATCATTTCGAGAGGGCGCACGTTTTCACGGACAATCGTATTCGATTAGTATCTATGTATCCGAGAAGTGTGTACGCTAGGTCCATGCTATAATCACCTGGAGAATATACTAGTCGAATACCGTACACCATGCGCCACCAAAAGAAGGGCTTGCGCTTGGGGTACGGCGATCGTGCGTATAACTACTGTGTAAATAAATACTATTCCAATCGTACGACGTAAACGTTTACAAATGAAATTTTATCGGAGCGCCATAATGAACAAATCTTTTCATCATATTTAGTATAACATCATGCTAAAATGACTTGAAAACTAGGCCTAGGCTAGGCAGAAGCAGGTTGCCGTTACGTTAGAATTAGTTAGTTAGGCCTAGCCTACTCAGGCCTAGCAAACGAGGTGACGATAGCCTAGGCCTATGTACAATCTGTGTGGTGAGGCATTTATGTTCGGTGTATAATTTGGAGGTCAAATTTGCGTGTCAAAAGTGCGACTTATACACCGAAATATACGGTACGACAATTTTTCACAGGAGTTAAAAAAAACTGTGGCTGACACATGGTATATACATGTAGGGAAACTATGGTAATCTGTACTTACTGAGTCTCTGTACCATATCCTTCATAATTAGCAAGGGCTGCAATTCCTACTGTGATGAGAGGAACACCTAAAAAAATGTTAAGGATTCAAATAATCATTAACTTCTACCATTTAGAATACAGAATACAGAAATTTATTGGTCCAAAAGGAAATTCGTTTTGTTAACAAGCTCTCAAACAATTAATTAAAAATATATAAAAAGTCATGAATACAAAAATACAAGATCTTATAAAAATACAAATAAACATCAAAATAGACAAAAATATAAAAATACAATATCGTAACATATAAAATATATAAAAAATATATATATATTAGCAGTATTATATACAGTTAAAACAAATTACATATTCAATCTATCTTTTAATAGTTGCGTTATATAAATGGCAAGAATTTGGAACAAATGACTTTTGAAGACGATCATGATCTCCTCTTAGTGGACGTAGCCTGATACCCGATCTGTTTAAAACATAGTACTTTAGTGGGTGTGTGTGGTCATTTATAATCATGTTAACTTTTTGTTTACTGTATTTATGTATTATTTTGAAATTTGTATATCAAACACATGACCTAGTTTACAATTACCACACAGAATATTATAATTAGTCATATATAATATTTAATCACATTGTCCTCAGGAAGAAAATATTGTTTTCTGAAAACTTGGCAAGTCATTCTGGATGTTTTTCTTTGTCGTTTTGTGAGAGTTTAATGTGTTCATTATGGTTCAGGTGTGTTGATTAAATTACTGTGTCCTTTGTTCTTTTAATTAGCTGTAACTTTTGAAAGTGCTGGTGTAATGTTAAGTTGCTAAGAGTATATTATGCATATTGCAATTATTATACACCCTCGGGACAAATGACATTAATTATAGATATCCATTTCATTTGGTACATGATCAATATTTACAAATGTTTTTAAACATAGTGGTATAAAGAAAGATATTAAAAACCAAGATGACTGTAATAATCTTACCATAGCCAAATGGGTAATAGTATTTTCTTCTTGAACTTTCCGCTTCAAAGACTTCAACCAGCATCACGTATAATTGAATGCCCTCTAGGCACATCCATGCAAATGACGCCAAGAAAAAATAGTGCAGTAAAACTGCTACAATCGTACACATTATCTAATAAAATGAAATTATTATTGAAAATCATTCTGTACACAGTGTAAGTTTGCAGCATCTTGAAGTCCTGTTAGAATGCAAGTCTAGAATCATGAAGGTAACTAGGTACTGTACCAGAGATTTCATATAAAACTTTCTAACCATAAGGCTGCAATAGGTACTTATTACATGACAAATCTACATATAAACAGTTTTAAACTTTTCAAATTGAATAGTTCCCGATTCATTTATGTTTACAGGTTAAAAGGATAGTGGTATACTAGTGGATTCAATTTATAATGTTTGATCTACCTAGTACAAAGGGATAATTATTTGTATATAAACATATTGAAAAATTTAATAGTAATATAAACATTGTGAAAGTAGCATTCACAGAAAATTGTCTTTAACACATGAACATAAATAACAATTTAAGTATATATATTGTTCATAATACAGTATAGTATATGATAAATCAATTTGAATTAGTATAAACAAAATATGTTTAATTTAAACACAAATGTACTTGGAGATCATGAGCCCTAAAAGATATTGAAATTTAAAAGAATTACTTACAGGGGAATCTCCTTTGTCAATGCCAATAAGGAACACAAACTCAGCTACCAGCAAACACAGGCACAAGTTCTTATGAATGGTGTTACGGTCATTTTGAAGATTTCTAAATAAATTAGATGAAGATTGTTCATGTGTTTGGTTATAAGTTAACCATAATACTGTATTACATTAAGAAAATAATTTAAGTTCTTGCTCTCATTTGCTAGATAAATATTAGCATATGCTGCTTGGAATGATTGGGATATGCTTTTTATTTACAGTACCGTAATAAGTATAAGCATCATTGTACTAATTTCTTTTTTTTTCAAATTGTTTTTCAACCAACTAATACAGACATTGTTAGGTAAGCACCTCTTGAAAATGATCACTACACTCACTACAGCGATTTGTAATAAAAAATATAATATTATATCTGTTACTTAATTATCATATAGTAATGATCAACAAATAAAGCTGAATATCTTGAACAGCAACGCCCACTTAACGTCAACATGTGTTGACAAATATCATTGACGTCAATTAGCAAAAACAATACTGGTATTACACTATAATCATAGTCGTTATTAACACTTTAAACAACCAAGCTAGTCTCAAAGTCTGTGTTTTAATGTTTAAAAACCAGAAAATTTACAATTTATGGGTAATCCAATTTTCTTTTATTATGCAATTTGGTTTTATTGTTTATACTAAACAATGCAAAAAAAAAAATTAAATAAAATAAGAAATGGAAGGAAAAGGGAACAAAGTAGATTCTCACAGTGTAATTGTTGTTGTATTGGCCAATTCATTGATTGTTGAAATAATTGTAATTGATAGGTTGGCTAATTGATTATTAATTAAAATAAGTAACAAACTTCTTCAATTAAACTTGAAGTGTGGGAATGTTATAAATAAATAAATAATAAAGATTTCTGAATTAACAGAGTAGTATTTAATAATTTATTTCGGTATTTGGTCATCCTTCGCATCCATCTTCAATCCGCGTATGCCAAAGGCTAATCAGCGCAAAGATGCAGCATTTGAATTTTCTCTGTAGAACAGAACAATAGACGATAGACACTCTAGGTTGGTTTTCGGTGTTGCATTATACATCATTATACAAGTAAAGATTAACAAATTATATTAACAGTAACAAAAGTATTCACCATTCTGAAAAGGTACATATGTACTTACTTGAACACAGTGAATGTAATAAAGGCCATGAGGAGACAGGTGATAGAGATTGTAAATCCAGCATAGGTGATGGTTGATAGTGCAAATGTATGTACTTCAGAAATCTATATATATACAAATTTTATTGTATTATTTCAAACAATAAAGAGGAAATCTGTGAAAATGAGAAAAACCCGGAACCTTCTGCTTAATATGCAGATTTCCTAACCATTAGACCACTGGGGCTTTCATTTTATTGGATACATTTTAATTCAAAATGTTGATATAATGATAATAATTATATCATCACAAATCCAATAGCAAGGTAATTTCAGTCTAGGAAGTTTACCGATTTTAAGTTATTTTTAGTATTTAATGCATGAATTGTCGCTTTTTAATTACCTGATAATATAGCAGAACAGATCTAAAGAACATCATGGTTGAAAACACCTGTAGCCACAATTGAATAACTGAGGGGGAATTTATTACTACTAATAGTAGCAAGCTTAAATGCACCAGTGATGCATTATTTTATCTATGCAAAATGTTTGATTGCAAGACTATATTAATACACTTGGTAAACTGTACCAAAGTGTGGGGAAAATACATCTAAAAAACTATAAAAGTTTGGAGACTGTTTTCTTAGTGTCTCGTAACAACAAACTTTGGGTCCTTTTTTAAATTGCTACACATAATTATACCTTTGTAATGATAGCTGATGAAATTATTTCTCTCAAAGGGGCAGAGGTAGTAATGTTGGTCTATTTAAATAACTGCATAGACTAACCTGAACTCCTTTTACATCCATTATAATAGCAAAATTTGTAAGATGATTGCAAGAGCATTCAGTGTGGGTAGAGTTACTGTCTACAACATGACAGCCTTCACTAGACCACTCCCCATGTGTACTGAAAAGAGAACAACCATTACATTCGTAAAGGCAATAAAATAAATTGCTTACTTGTACTTTAAATGACAGAAATTCAAGTCAATATATATATAAATTAAACTGCCAGGCAATATACTGAAAATGTATAAACGGTACGATGAGGACATTTATGAGCATGAGGAAAAGCCATTCCAACTAAGATTCGAACCTTGAATTTTCTGCTTATGTGTATATTATGCAGAAATACTACTGAGACTTTATTGGAATGGTTAAAATTTTATTGGATAGCAACTTGTCAACACTAGTCCTTAATTGTATGTACATGGAATAGACGTCAAATTAATACACCCTTATCTTTAGTATATTATAGTCAATATATATATATATATATAATTACGAAGGGCTAGTGTTGCTTTTCATTTTTGTATCTCCATTGAGATCCAGCCACTGATACCCACAGCATTGTCATTTTTTCAGTAATTTGCCTTTGGATTTATATATATATATATATATATATATAAACACAACAAGCAAAGAACATTAAAGTGAAACCGCCCGGTGATATACTGAAATTTTAATTAATTAATTTGAAACGATAAAAATGAGGTATATATATATATAAACACAACAGGCAAAGAACATTAATTATAAACCACCCGGTGATATACTGAAATTTAATTAATTAATTTGAAATGATAAAGATGAGGAAATCTGTGAGAATGAGAAAAAGTATATATATATATATTGATTTAGCTTTTCGCTGATACCCACAGAATTTTCATTTTTTCAGTATTTTGCATTTGAATTTATATATAAATTTACAGGCACAGAAGAAATTCTAAACCACGTGGTATATCTGAGCCAGAATCACATTCTACTTTTAAATAATGATACAATAACTTGCAGATTTTTTCACTTAAAAAGAAAAAGAAAAACCTCTTATATGAGATAATACATCTGTTTCTAAAAATATATTTTGTGCCAAGTTCGTTACACAATGAAGTCATGAGATAAGCTTAAAGCAAACTAATATATATATAGATTTGATAAGTTAAGTCAGCACTCAAGGGAAAAAAATAAATGTGGCTGTCTTGTAGAAATAGAAATTAATGATCTGTGGGGTTTTTTGAGAAAAAACACTGCAGCAATCAACTTGCTGTTTTTTTCCTTTCACAATTCATATTAATGTTACCTTGAAATCTTAATTGATCTAAGAGAGTTTATTTTTTACATAAAATGTATAATTAACAACACTGCAAACTTATCAGTTTTACAGTAAGGATTTTGCTTTTTCCGCAATAAAACTGATTGATTTGAAATCTCATAATGTATATAGAAAGTCTAAGTATTGTAGTAACGATAATGTAAAATACCTGTTTTCAAACTTCCAGAATGAACATACGGGATCTTTATTTGAACTTCCATTCTGTTAAAAAAAAAACAATCATATATATATATATGCTATTTAACCTCACTCTACAAAAATTGTAAAAATAAGTGTGGTAATCCTTTATACTTCAGATAGGCTGCTAGAGTTTATATAAACCAATGAAACATAGCACATTTGTTTATGTTTTATTTTTACACAGTGATTACATTACACCATTACAAACTATAGTGTTACTATATGTTTATCATACAATAAGATTATTCCAGATGAAGTGTGTTGTGTGTGAATCGGTTATTAGTTTTAAAATATCAGCTTTCAACTGAACTTATTAACACTTTTTTTATGATTTATTTAGGTTTTTCCTGACAGCAAAACTCTCCTTCCCAAATCAGCATAATATAGAAACTGCTAGTTTTATTCACTTTTAACTGTTTTTACTTTGGTGCCATCAGAAATTCATTCAAAATCATTATTAATAATACAAACAATAAAATCATCGATACCAACAAACAAGTACAGTACCATCGACAGTTCATTGATTGAAGGTGAATAATGTACGAATAATTAAAACTTTCTTGAACTAGAAATGCGGGCACAATCACAAGGAACATTTTACAAGATACAAGATACAAGATAACTTTATTGTCAAAATTGTTAACAATTTCGAGATATGTTTTGTACCTGAGTAGAATAAATAATACGATGTGATAACTATATAAATAAATACAAATGATACAAGTGACTATCTTGAAAAGTTTTTGTTAAATAAATTGCATGTACATTGGTGAAAATCTGAAACGGTTTGTGGATATTTTTTCCTGTGTCAGTCTAATCCTTCCTGATCTACTTATAATGATGTCTGAATGTAATGGGTGTGATGGGTCTTGCATAATTGTGTCAAATTTCTTAAGTATGAATATATTAAACATTTCATCTAAAGATTTCACTTCTACACCAATAACTCTGCTGGCCTTGTTTACTAATCATTTTCCTACGTTTATGTCTTATATTAACCCTTACCTTTAAATGGTTGAATACCATTTTGACAGGTTCTTTGAGTGGTGCTGGTGTCATTGGGTCGTTGATTGAGAGCGATATGATTCGAGAGTTCACAAATTGTTTATTCACAAGCCTATCCTTACGTTTCTTCGTCACGCCTAACAACTCTTCCATGTTATTGTATGCAAAGAATACTAGTTTGACCCTACCTACAAAGATCCAGAAAAAACACATTCAATAATATACTATGTAGGTTTTATATGTACTTTTATAATTTCTATTTATTTTTAACTTATAGATAATAATATCAAACCCAAATCCTACAAATTAAACACCACACCTGTTCAAATTACACATTATTTGTGAATTTCAAAATTTGAAAACAAAATTACAATATGGTAGTGATATCAAAAGCAATAAATTTCATTCCACAGTGGACAGCGGCGGTTAATTTCCTTATCACATGTCATCATCATTAATAACATTTTCAGCTAATTTTTATCCATTTGACGACAGATGCACAGTTGTATGTTATTAGTCTGTTAATGACAATTGCAATTTGGTACTTAAAAACATTAGTTTAGCTTATAGAGATCACTATAAAACACATGACTACAGATTAGCCTATATAGCCTAGGATATACAGCTTTACAAAGCCACATTATAAAAATACATTTAACTAAAAGCTCCCTTGTGTACTAAAACAAAACATACATACGTTTTTTTTTATTCCATCAAAACCAACAGCGAAGATTACCGCCACTAACAGGTTTGATACAAACAAAGTCATGACTGTTTAAGCACCTTGCTTGGTCCTAACATTGATTAAGGGCTTCCCTCATCCAGTGTCCACCTTGACCAGAGGAAAGGCAGATACTAGATGCAGGGGCTGCCATAAGAGTCAGCAATGCTGATTTCAAATGCCTAATGGGACCCCAGCTCCATATACAGCACCCAATATTCCCGGATGGTCTCCCATTCAAGCTCTAACCAGGCCCAACATGTTCACAACGGTATTATCATTACATTTTCATACTGGATAAGCTTTAACCAGGGGGATGTCTTCCTGCTTTAACAGATGATATTTTAATGCATAATTTTTTTTTTGTAAAACAAACTATTAACATACCTGTATACTGTGTTTTAATATAATTGTATGTATCAAATGCTTTATTGAAAATTCATAAATACTATATACTGAATAATTATTTTATATTTTACATTTTTGTCCATATTTCAATTACATATTACCTTGAAAATATTTATGAACAAAATATTGTGCATATGCAGTATTTCATTTCTACTGACAAATTTAGTATCTGTATCATGATTACCTTGAGCAAGTCATATTTTGAAGAATAATTACAAAATATAAATGATGATATACAATCTTACCATTCTCTTGTTTATCTTGAATACTAGTTGACGATATTGTTATCCTGTCCTGAATGTTGTTCCATTGTTGAGCCAATACTGTGGTGTTGGGAAATTCTGGTGCATTAGGAAACTCTAGGTCATATGTTGCCTTCTTCATCTCATGAACAACAATTTCCATCACTGTTTGAAAAAGAAAATTAAAAAATAACTCTGTTTCGCATCCATAATGTTCACAAGTTTCGAATTGTGCACACTATATAACTATTATTTTCAAAATTGTTATATTTTTTTTTCAGAAATAAATGTTAAAAAACATCATTGAAAATATACTACACTGTGTTTTTTTTTTAGTATCAATATATTTTTAGTTTCCTTTTAACTTTGCATTCAACAAAAAACTATAATGAATATGATTTAAATTAACTTAAATATTACTTTTAGCCACTTACAGACATTTTCGGCTCCACCATAAAAACTCCTTTCTTCTTTAAATGTATCGGCCATTAAAAATGCACTCTGTTCAATGGATGCCAAAAGGTTGGTGGCAGTGTCCGACTTTTCCTGAGTGGGAAGGTCCTGCCACGAAGACTTTCTTTTGTTTGCAAGCATATTACTTCCAGTTGAAATAAAATTCTGAAAAAAAAATGAGTTGATATATGATTATTATTATCCAACTGCTTATTGGTAAAATAAAAGAAGAATAGTTCCTCTTCCTTAATTAATAATATCCGAAAAAAAACTGATGACAGAAGTTTGAATCTAGTTTTTCATTATACAGCTACCAATAAAAATGTTCAACATGGTAAGCTTAAAAGCTGCTGTGATTTTCTCAGATGTCTTTTTATTTTCTTGTCAAGTTTCCCTTATCAGAAATCAAATTAACTGAAAAAACATTACTATCAAATTCAATTACCAATAAATAACTTTCACAGTTTTGAGCTTGTATCATTTGAGAATGTGTCTTCACATAAAGTTTATGCAACATGATGACAACTTTAATTGCCCCAAAACATTTCTACTTAATTTGATAACACCAATTAAATTTACCAGAATCATGACTTTCAAACAACATAACACAAATTACTATACATTTCTGTGCATCACATATCATCATTATTATTGGCTAGCAGCAGAGATTCATGTCATCTAATATCAACTATCTGCCAACTATTTTACAAAACAGAAGAATAGTGTTCTAAGAAATTAAATTTAGAAAGTTCACTGGCCGATTGTTGCTTCATCTAAAAAACGACAGTGTTTATAAGGTTAGATTGAAAAGGTGATAACTCTTTGATCCTTCATATGGAATTAATGATGTGAACATATAATTGATGTAAGAATAAATGTTATGACGAAAAAGAACAAATTGAAACAAAGATTTTGACATGAATTTTTCTACACTTTATCCACCTGTTGTAAATGGAAGGAAGGGGACGGTAGCCTAAGATTAAAATCTTCACTAACAATTAAAAATCAAAGGTATAGATTTACTGTACATATGCATAGGCTAACTTGGTTCGCATGCTAGTCTTGAAAGGAAGGGGGAATAAAGGCCAACGAAATCAGGTCAGAAGATCATCGAGAAAATATAAGAGGATAAGAATGACATCATCATTGTTGTAAACAAGTACAGCATCTTTATAGAATAATAGAGAAATATAGATATTTTTCAAACATGGCTACTAAGTAGAACTCTTTTTTTTTTAAATGGTATCATCAAATAAATTTAATTTCATTATTGAACATTGACATTTAGGTTACAACTTCAAAAAGCTGTTTACTTTTGTAGAAGTTATCAGGGCTTGTCTTTTTAAAATTGTAGGTGTGCTACAAATTGCACTCCTCAATACATTCAGGGGTGCTGTAGGTGTGCTGTTTGTATTTTGGTGTGTAGAAGTTTACCAATTTTAAGTGTGCTGTAAATCTATACTCTTCAAGAGTAGTTTAGGAGTGTGTTAGGTGAGTGATCGCACTCCCTCACCTCAAAAGAAAAGTCCTGGGTTATACAAACTATTCGAAGCCTCACCTCAGTAATTTGGGTGGTATATGCAGATTTTTCCTCAACAGTGTACTCTTCGATCTCAATCTTAGTTTTTTCTAAAGATGTTGACAAGATGTTTACAACTTCAAGAACGTCGCCACCATATAGTTCACCTTCCTGATTGGTGGCTTCAGCTAATGCTGCAGTGACATCATTAGAGTTTTGGCCCATTTCAATCTATAAAAATAGTCAACAAATATTTGCACATTAATATACTTGAGTCAAGAGGCTAAGATAAAGATCAACGCCACAATCCAAAGCCATATCATTTCCACAGGCTCTCCTCCATTGTTCTGGTGGTAGAAAACGTCTTAAAAAGTGAAGGTTCAGCGTGATTCCACTTATTATAATTTATGTATAATATATTCATAAATCAGTGTATAAAATGTACTATAACAGTGTAGTAATTAAGAATATGGGATTTTCTAATTGATTCAAAAGTTCTATTTAAAAATCTCCATAAAAATGCTCAGGTTAGACTCGGGTATGATCTTACCATCTTTGTTATGTTATTAACCCATGGTGATACACAATTACTCAAATCCGGTCCTGATGGAGGGAACCATTGAGCTGGGCGGCCAACACATGCCCACTTAGCCAAACCTTTTATAAAAGAAAACAAAAAACCTTTCATAAACATAAATAGGATTTTAATCACACAGACAGTCAAAATGTTATATTAGCAATGGCGCAATAAAAGTTGATTGACTGCAGTCAAGGTTCAAATATATAAAATGTAATGTACCATATCATTAAAGATCCACAAACAAATCAAATAGAAGGATATTTTGATCAACATTTATATGAAAACATATGGTATAAACATATATGTCAAAATATTCAGGATTCCAAGTTGATTTGGCAGGAACAAGCTAAACTCAAAAGTATCATCCACAGGTTTAAGCCAAAATTCTGGAGCACGTTTTTTGTTTGGTCGATGATCTTATGTCGGCGAAACCAGTAAAATTACTTTGGTGGGTTATTGAACAGTGTGAGCATGGAGGTATAGCAGTTATTAATTGTATACATTCATTGTGTGGGCTTTTACTTGCAAACCATAGTACATTATATACATATATCTATAGGTTGTATAATAGATCTTACCTGTTGTACCTTCAGGACAAGGTGCATCTACGATCTCTCCTGATCTCGTTGCTTCCCAGGTGACACCTCGCTGAACCTCCTCAGGGCATTGGTAAACTTCAATGGATGGCTCTGTCACTTTGTTAGTTACAACTGTGAGGCAAAAACAAATAATAATTCTTTTTGGAATATTAAAATCATTTTTGACAGATGAAGGATAAAAATACAATTTTTATGATATCCCTGGAATTATGTTTATCATTTATCATCCGTTAATAGGAATAAATTGAATATTTATTAGGAATTTCATTTTTACACTAATAACAAATTTGTTAATATAAATAAATATTTATATTTTAAAATAAATTGTGTAAGTTGAAAGTTAAAATCTACTATTGATTACTAAAGTTAAGCAATGCAAAATTCACTAAGGAAATATGGTACAATATTACTAATATTTTTATAATCATCTCTATCATTGCTAATTAATAATATTAACCATTATAAAAACTAAATATAACTTATTAGAACTACTGCATATACAGTATATATGTAATATTAGATTACTTATATTAAATAATACTATAATACAAGAACAGTTACCACCCAGTTTACCTCGTTTTGGAGTAGTTGGTGTTTTAGTGGTCACCTTTGCAGATGTTCGAAGATCTACAGTAATTTGGTTATCATCATCATCACCATCTTCATAGAGAACGGTTGTTTCACTTAGTGGTGAAACTGTTGTCTTAGTCATGATGGGACCAGGTTCATAGAACGCTGTAGTGGTCGACACAGGGGTGGCCCTGACAGGTTCAACTGTAGTGGCTATATGAATGCAATTAATTTTACAGATTTATCCAAATTTAATATTATATCATATATAAATTAGCTTAATATGTTACCAAATTATTATTTAGTTCTACATCAAATATTGATGTTTTTGTGATACCAAATTTATGTATTTCTTGATAAATTGAAATATAATTTGATAAATAAAATACGTTTACCAGAAATTTGCTATTGCACTTTTTGAGATCAGCTAAATTAGGATTAGATTAAGTATTAGAATGGCTTTAAGTAAAACCAAAGATTTTTTAAAAAGATTTTGAACCAGAAAAACAACAAAATAAAAAATGTTTTAAATATATTTGGAACATTATTCTATTAATGTTTACTTCTAAATATATTTCTATTTTAGTGACCAATAAATTGTTAGGCCTACTTCTATGAATAAAATAATGAAAAAAGAAAACGCAAACATTATCCGCGGGATCTAGCATTACGACATGCGGTATCAAATTTAAAACATTCTTCCCTTTAGAATTAGTCAATTTCTTGGTTACATAAGAATTAAATATGTTAATTCGAAAAAATTAAGTCTTGATGTCTCCCTAAAAATGCAATTGTTATCAGGTTATTTGTCAATCAAACCAATTAAAATGGGGGGAAAGAGATGATTATGTTTAATTATACAAGGTGCATGCTCTAATTTCCAACTAAAAGGCAAGTATAAATAGAAAATTCTCATAGTATAAATTTAGTCTTTTTAATTAGTGTTATATAACTAACTCAGTGCATGTGACGGAATGTTGACGTTTCACGTGTAGCAGTTTAAAAACTTCATGTTTGTCCTCCTTCTATGTTAACATACAAACATAATTTTACTTTCAAATTTTTAATACAAAATATGTAATAAAAGTTTAATTATGATATTTAGAATTTATTTTGCAGGCTTTTGATATTTTTGTTTTACAAACAAGGGTTAAATACACAATTGTAGCAATTTCATTACAGCAAAAAAAATGATTTGGTAAATATTTGAAGTTTCCATTGCATTTTTCTGTAAATATATTATACATACAAGTACAAATACTTTAAATTTACAATTTATAAATCAATAGTATTAAAATATATGTAGCTCAAAACTTTTCAATTTAACATAAAAAATAAAAAAATGTAAAAAGCATAGAGAGGATAGCGTTTGATGTTTGCAAATGAATTATGGGAAATATGAGAGACTGGACACTGACATACTTACTCAATCGTACTCGTGGTACACAGACAAATTGAACTTCCAAATATTTGCTGATCTTAGGGCATGGGTCACCTCGGAATTCTGACACACTTGCCTCAATCGAGCAAGAATTACGATCGTCACATCTGAATTAGGATCCAAAGCAACATGCAGAGTCGTTATTAGCAGTTAGTGAGGGGCGTGTTCAAAACATGCTTATAATACGTGCGGTGGATTAAATTAAAATTTTGATGTAAAACACATTACTAAAAACATAAAATGATGTGTTTCTTTTATACCTAAAAATATCTAAAAATTGAATATTTGATATTTATTGATGTATAGTATTATATCAAAAATTTTTTACTTTACAATAAATCATTACTTTTTATTTACTTAATATTTTTTTTATAAATCAACTTTTAAATAACCAGTAAAAACCAATACTGAATCTTAAAAAAAAAACACTACAAATGATTATAAAAGTCAAGAACATTAAAAAGGGACCTTAGTAATTAAAAAAGATTACTAATAATAATAATTAATATCTGATAATCTTCTCAATTTTTTTTAGCATATTTTAAATGTAATAACAGCACAATGTAATTAATTTAAAAAGTGATGCCCATTAAATTAGTTGACCAAAGTGAAAAACCTAGATCCAGAATCAAAATGTTAAATATTCATCATATATAATAAGTTATCTGTAAAATAATCTAGGGATAAAACAAAATTACTTATTTTATCTGATTATAAACTGTTATAAATGCTTAAACAAAGTTACCTAGCAAAGATTAAAAATAAGTAACAGTAGGCCTAATGAAATAATCATAACACAGATATAAATCGGGAGCCATCTTCGATTTCACTCAACTTTTAAATTAGGCCTTGACGATGTCAAGCACAAGGGACACTGGATCTGGTAAAGATGACGGCGGAACAAACAAATCATCTTTAAAAATTGCCGACAACCTTTTGAATATTTCATACGATCTCCAATTAAAATTAAAGTACTTTGACAATATTGGGTACTTTACCCTGGATTTTGTTCTTCATTACCTCTATGGAAATGATTTGTTTCCTAATCAAGTAAAACTTAATGACAGTAAAGGACATTTTACTTCCACATGTACGCCCCAAATAAATGTTTGCTCTATCCACTCCTGTATCAATATTGTAAAATGTTACTTAGAAGTATTGTTCTGCATAAGTTTGATTAATAATTGAAATTGTATGATATGATTATTATACTAATATAATCATAGAAGACATTTTAACTGGACCAACAATATTTTTCAGGTGAATTTATGCTACTTATATATACAGTATATACATACAAAAAATGCAGTACAAAAAAACTACATCCAAAATGATACGAAACTGATGTTCAAGGAAGGAATACCGTAATACATCCTAAATGGAAGGAATAATTTACAGGATTCAGTTGCCAGTATACAAACATGTGATGGATTAACACTATTGAATTGGGATCAAAACAATTCCGAATACCCACCTGCAAAATGTGCAAATAGTTTATCCTTTCCTGAATTGATCGGAAGAAGTATAACTTTAGCATACAGTGTCAATTTATCATCTATTGTTTAAAGTTCTATTTGGAATAGTTTAACTCAAATCATACCAATTTTCCAGTTTTAATCTCACAGGTGCCAAATCTCAAATGAATATAAAATCCCAAGGCTAGCACCTTGTCTCACAACTACATAAACATACTGTACTTTCACAAAGGCCCCGTTTCTGCTGCCCAAAATATACCGTATATATACGGTATATTTTATATACGGTATATTTTTTGGCAGCAGAAATGGGTCTCATAAAAAATATACCGTATATATATGCGGTATATATACCGCATAAATATCCCCATCGTATATATACCGTATATTTCGTAACCCGTTTCTGCTGCACTCAAAATATACCGTATATGTGACCCGGCCCATGACACGAGGTCAAAAACTAACAGAGCGTGATGCGTTTGTTTGGTTTTTCTGCTGCATTGACACACACGTGTATAATAAGCAAGCAACAGATCAAAATATCACTGTGGACTGAAGAAATAACTATTTTTGCAATTCAATTGTGGGGAGAAGCGAAGGTTGGGGTGGGGGGGAGACTGCATGGCAACAGAAGAGATACCGAGATTTACAAAAGTATCTCAAACAAAATAAAAGCAGAATTTGTGGTAGACTTAATAACGCCACAGTTATCGGCAAATGCCGTCGTCTTCTTTGCATAAATCTAGTCAATGCCCATTCTACATTTCTAGATTGTTTGTGTGATGTAAATTTGTTGCCACTTCTGCTCATTAGATTTCAAATAGAAAGCAATGCTACGACGTTTTGAGAAACCATCATTGTTTTGTTTTTGTCATGTAACCTCACTACACTAGACTCTAGGTCAATCCATACTTCCGTCTCACAAAATGCATTTTGGGTAATGAAAGCCAACTTTTTTACAGCCCACCCACGAAGTATGTGCAGCGGAAACGGTGCACGAATTTCATATACGGTATATTTATACGGTATATTTATACGGTATATTTGGGATTGGCAGCAGAAACAGGGCCAAAGTGATAGCCTTATTGCTCGGTCAAATCATTTTTTTGCTACCTAACATTTTCTAATGTTGGCTTTGGTTTGAAGAAACTATAATTGAACATTTAAAAAATATATAAAAAGAAAAAAAATCCAACGTTCTGTTTGGGCAATAAGTCCAAGAACTAAATATGGAGCAAGAAATGTATAATAAATTGAAAATTAACCAGTAAGTATGTCTTATAATTAATAGTCTTGGGTGTAAAAAATGTTTCCCATAGGAGGATGATTTCCTGTCTGTACCATGTCATGTTGGGTATAACCATTGGGAATGCTATTCATAGGATATGTGATCTAAAAACCTTGTTAAAAGTAGGTAAGTTTGTATGAGTATAATTGTGCTGGCCAAAGGTGTGGCCTAGGCCGGAGGTGTGGCCTGGGCCCTGTTTATCTGAACAGCTGTCTGATTACATTAAAGACTATAATAAATCTAGTAGTGGTGACACGGGTTGTAACAACTAAAGGGTTGCCATGTGATAGGCACTAATCAAGAGGTGAGTCATTTTTTCACAAAATCTTTTCTTGATGGCCCCCATGCCAGACAGATATTCCTATAATGTATCTGAAATCACTGAAAAAAAATTTATGAAATTTGTAGCCAACAGTGTAAACCAGTAGGTTTGTCAGGACAACTAAGAGAGATAATTTTGGTTGCTTTCATTCATATATAAAAAAGTACTGTAGAGATCTTTATACCATAATTAAATATAACAGCCACCTACACAAATCAGTCTTAATTAATTATTGCATACCAGAGGTCGACTTCTCAATCTGAAGCTTACAAGGGACGGTAGGGCTTAAGACAAAGCCTATCTGAAATATACATTGAGAGGAACAAAGACCTTAAATGCCTTTATGGAGAATTCTGCGAAACAGCATAAGTTAGCTGCTAATTAAATGATGTTGAAAATTAAACAATTCTAAGTATTGTGCGTCCCATTGGCAAATAAAAGCATCATTACAGTACCCATTAACTTGATGTATGATGCAAAACAATGGAAGATATTTGCATAATTTAGAAAAAAGGCTCCTATGAAAATGAAGCCAATTTTAATGAATTACTTAATGTTGAATAACTACTGTAGTTAACATATATGAAATTAGGGCTACTTGTTTTACTGTAACTAATATGATTTATATCTAATACTTTTTCCCCTTTCTGGGAGTATATTGTAAAAACAACTACCAAATTAATAGAAAAGGCTATTTTACTGTATTTTATGTACACAATTATAAAGTCTATGCTGCAGTACTAATTCATGATTGATTTAATTTCAAGGGACTCATAAGTTATACTAGACTAGAAAATAATGATACATGATATATCTAGGTGCGTACTTCCAGCAAGGTGTGACAAGAAATGATTTTGACAGCAAACATTCTACAATAACAACACCTAAACTGCCAGATTGTATTCCAAAATTACTAATGCCCATATAAACTTTCACAGTATATTCAATGTTTATTATAATTTGTTTCATAAAATTGAAAACATAAAACTACTAATGTAATATACTCATTAAATTGTATGTATAGCATCTTTTTAAACAACATTTACATTCCATTTTGGATTGGATCCGATCCCTATTATTATGCAATCATCTTTTTCTAATTGTAATTAAACACACGAATGATACTTTTTTTGAAAGAAATTAACAAAAATCAAAACAGCAAATGTCACATATACAGCAAAAATCATTTTTGTATGGATTGCTAAAAATAAATCTACAAATATAATGTTACAGCCAAATGAGTTGAAAGGGATCTACCAGGGAATGTTAGTTAAAACTAAAACAATTAGGTTTTGTTTGAGTGCAGTCCTGAATTCATGCTTGTTTTGCCATAATTCTGGTTGCATTCAACGGACTGTTGCGCCCTCATGCGGAGAATTGGGGGAATTACCAACTTACCATCTCTTTGGACACATCTCATGGTCACCTCTAGGTACTTTATCGTACCGGGGCAAGGATCCCCGCCAAATAAACTTGAATTGGCAGGGATTGAACAATAAGTTTTATTGTCACACCTAATACAGTCATAGAAAAAAATAGTTTTACATACAATTGCTATCTTTATGGAATATTTAAAACAAGAAAATATGTCAACAATGACCTAAAATGATTTAACAAAGAAAATCAGAACACCTCCAAATAACAAAATAATAAATAAAATTAAGATTAAATTAATCTATTAATGGAGAAAAAAACTATTATAACAGTACAAACTTCTTAAAATAAAATTTGTTGAGCAATAACATGAAAGATACCAGCATATGAAACAATGATATGGTACACATTGGCACAATGTCAATATTGGCATATTAAAATATAATGTTTGCTTAATAAAATGCTACATTATGGTTTATCTGCATATAATTTAAAGTTAACCTAATTTGATTCAACTAGCTTGTAGTTATATTGTACACTATTACTAAGATACCGCCTAAAGAAATGTCTAATAATTTAACTATATTATATTCCTTATGGGATGAAAGAGGAAGAGATAGATATTAAACAACAATCTTACCGTTGAGATACAACGTCATAGGAGTAAGGCATCCAGAAACATTTATCATTTGTTTCGGGAATTCCTGAATATATACACGTTTTCAGATCCGTGCGGCCGTAGTTTGCTTGTTCAACAATGAGTACATATCCTACCGGACAACGTAGGTCCATGGTACTTCCATCACACACACTTGAGAAATATACAAGTCCTCTATCGCTAGGATCACGTTTGATACGTTGTTGGGGTACACCATGACTAGAACTTAATGGAACAGCTGGAAAATTAAAAACGGAATAAACATTTTAAAAATGATTTCATTGACAGAGAGGTTTGAGTTTTGCCATTTGTTTTACTGGTGAATTGGTCACTATGTAACATGCTTTACTGCAGTACTAGCCTAGTGTACATTTTTCTACCAAAAGTGCTACAGGCTAGCATATACAGTCATCCTTTTAGTATAATTTAAGCCTAACATTTCCAGAATCATAGTGTGTAGATCTTAACAAGTGTTTGAGTTTGTTGTTCCATGATCTGAGCTAGTATATCTAAAAGTAAATATCAAATTAGCTTTAAAAAAAAAGGTATAGTTTAGAAATAATATTGTTGTTGATAGGATACAGTTTACATGGTGAGTTTATAGTTTCAATCAAACATTATTATTAATAATATTAATGTTTGACATTTACTGTACTTCATATCAAACAAGATAGTTTGCATTATTAAATTATAGTCTTGGTCATTAAACCTGTAAAAACACTAATACTGTACCATACAAACTCATCATCCCCATACTAGTAGGAAATGCCATCAAAAGTATTTTAATATTCAGTAATTTAATTAATTATACAACAGATAATCTCATATTCCATTTGATATTCAAGTACTGTATTGCATGACAAGTCTCTTGTGATATGCAGTTTATTGACTTTTACATTTATTGACTTTTTATTGTACAACTGCAACAGTTACTTACAGTAGGTCTAAACCTTGGGTGCCTAAAAAGAAAAGGATGTTTGTACAGTACAACAGAATTTAAAGCATGGATGCATTTTCCAACGACTCATTTATAACTACCCCAGCACCCTATGAATAAGAGTAGGTATGATGTTTATTTATTTTCAATATAATAATAATAATACAGATAATATTGCTTATTTTTAAAGTACAGTCAAAGAACATTTGGCTTAAGGGACACTTTTCCTTGAAAGTGGAAATATGTTTGATCGTTGACAACTGTACAAACTATACTATTGTTGATATTTTTGGATACTGGTACTTTTTTTGTGAACCACGGAGCATCAATAATTCTTTTTATATTAGAATCTTTCTTGAAATGTACGATATTGCTGTGCATTTATCTTTAAATTACAAGAATTTAGAATTTCTGTAAGTGCTTTAAATAAACAATCATTATCAAGTATTGACTGCTGTAAATTAAATGCATGATAAATGAAGAAATGAATTACACGCTACAATTTGATCAATAACTTTAACTGCATTTGAGATTTATTTCTTCTTTATTATATTAACGGCTTTGTTACAGCTTTAATGTTAGAGTTGAATACAATTTAAAACATCAAGACAGTAGGCCTACCAAAAGCATGATACAGTATATAGTAGGAAACCCTCCAATATGGGGACAATTTTCAAACAAGGGGAAAAATATATACGTTTTAACAAATGACCAAACCCTGTATTTAAGGGGACACTTTCTTAAAGGTGTCTTCGTAATAATAAAACTGTACTGTCAGTAGTAGTAGTATTCAGTTTTAACCTGTATATTAAAAATATTTTAAAATACGATATTCAAAAAATCTAATGTTGCTATTCTTATCTTATTCTTGGACTTTCTACAATTTTCATAGCACTGTATGCTAGTTAATACTAAAATAATAATAATGCACAAAATAAACTTTCAATGAATTTAATCGAAAGAGTGTGATGTTGCTCCTACATGTGCACTGTTGATTTAGTAATGCAGAATGCATTTGACCTTAATTAGAATCCCACTGGATTCGACAAGTTTTTAACTGACTGATTTCAGCATGAGATATTTGAATGCGGTCAGATCGCTGCAGGTAACCACCGCCCTCGTAACACTACTTGGTAGTCATCGCATTGGTCGTTGTTGTTGGAGATTGAAATGAAACCCTACCAAGGTGTGGCATTAAAAAAGCTTTATGGTGTGTGATATAGGACAAATCGCCTTCTTTATTATAAGCCTCCTTCCATCTATTATCTCTTCCTGGTATACAGTAGATCTCTTCTTATATTACAGTAAATTGACATTCTGAATTTCATTTTTGTATAATTTACTGAGTTTTGTATTTTACTTTATCATCTATAGTATTACCTGTACTTTATTGTTTGGTTTTAAAATTCCTTCTTGTATGCAATATAAGGAAAGTTTAGCAACATTAATAACTTTAAATCAAACATTTCATAGGAAAATTTCTTGTAGGTTGATTAAACCAATGTTCATCCTAATTCTATAAGTCAAAGATACTTACAAAGCCTTTAAATCAAAGTAATTTTAATTAAGTTGAACAGTACATTTTTTACACTCAAGATTCACTTTGAGCCAGTTGACAAACGTTTAATCGTTGCATTGGTATGTATGCTTTCTATACTATATACACCGTTCTGTTAATTATACAGACTGTATTTGGACAAATTAAACGTTGTCTAACGTCCCGAAACAAAAGCTCGCAATTAGCTATGCTAAGTAAAGTATATTATAGTAAGATTCTGGGGATTGTTGAAAAGTGAAAATAGTTTGGCTTGAAATTTTAAACTTGGTGGATGAAATTAAGACTGGGGATAATTGAGCAAGCATTACCAACTGAATCTCCGACTAACTGTACTTGATTCAATCGCTTAATAACAAACATTTCTACAGTACTCAGTCATAATGAATCAATCATAGAATCCACGTGGTATGATAAACAGTTATGCTTTATTGATTGTAATTCTTTGAAATAATAATTTATGTTGTTAGTCAGTGTAATAAATGGATTAGTTATGGATGAATCATGTAATGGGGTATCTGTATATTTTTTACATCTCCCGGAACATGAAGGAGGTAGAATATAGAATGATTTGAAAAAGATGACAAGCAATGATGAAAAATGATAAAAAGAAGTGAAAGAATAAATTTGAAAAACAATGACAAGGGAAAACAAAAACAAGGACAAATAAAAAATGAGGAAAACAAAAATGAGGAAAACTAAAAACGAGTAAAAACAAAAACAGAGAAACACAATGATAAGGAAAACAAAGTCAAGGAAAAATTATGTTAATTTGGAAAATTGTTAATTAGGTGATAAAGTAAATGACAATATTTCTCATAATTTCAGTATATTATAAAATTAGCTCAATTAACAAATGTTAAAATGATTTAAATGTTTTGTGAATAGCTAAGGTACACAGTACTTTACTGTTAATTAATTTAGGCTACAATATCTTATAATGTACAGTATAGTATGCTAGTAAGACACATGGCAATGCAATCAGATGTTTTTGTTATTGTCTACTACACATACCATGTGATTTCATCATGTAATCATGTAATATCAAGTACTCTCAATCTGTTACTTACCACATAGCTAGACCTTGAGCATTGATATTTTAGCATAACAACACCTTTCAACAAAGACCTGTCATTAGTCTATTTTCTTTGTTCTCAATGTGGTTAATTAACTATTGCACTTTAATGTGTTTATACTGACAGTGTTACGATATAGTGGTGAGCTGTATTTATGTATAAATGTACTGGGTATAGCCTGTAGTTCTTTTCAACTAAACGATTGAAGAGTTTAATGCAAAGCTAAGTGGAATCGTTAAACTAGCTCCTTCCGATAGCATAGCATAATCCACCAGTAGCATGTGGCTAAAACTAGTCTGCTAAATTGTTCAGACTACATGTGTATACAGCAGGTTGGTACTGTTAATGATGTTGGTCAAAACATAGCATTCAGATTAAAATAAAAGAACATACTGTACTTACCTGAAATCTGGAAAGTGACGAGTATTGCAATGATAATAATATAAGTTTGTGAAGATGTACAAGTCTGTGAAATTATTGCACTAAAAATAGCCATTTTGGTAGATATCCAAGGAATCCAAATAAATAATTTAACAATAAGAAAACTTCCACCTTTAGCAGTATACCAGTGACAATGTTATATCGATGCTGCGTGTAATCCAAGGCATCATAGTTTATTATTCATCATAAGAGCAAAGCCAACATAGCGGTGGCAAGTGATCAATAATGTCCAAGTAGATTCTTGTGCAAAGATTATCTTGTGTTAGCCCTCAAGCCGTTGAGCTTTTCTGCATCAGGAAACTTAAATCCCACTCAGAAATCAGTAAAAACTACTGGCAAGTGACAAAGGCTTGACCTTATGACCTGACGATGAAAAAGAAAGTCTCACATTACAAAATGATAGAAAATATATGAAATCTGCAAGTTGTTGTTAAGCTCATGGTTATTCTTTCTCCGCAATATAGTTCTATAGATAAATAATACAATAAAATACAATACATTTTTACACTACTATTCTATTCAATAAAATTCATCTCATTCAAATCAATTTTTATTGTTTAAAGAAAAATTATCATCATACATTATTGTACAACCAACCAAAAGAACATTTCTTTGCTACAATATACATACGATACCATAGTAACTGATAAATAAAAAATAACATCAATACAATAGCTTCATTTTCCTATAGAATTAAATCATAAAAAAATGGTTAATGGTAAATCATGGTTTGTTAACAAACAAATTTAAAAAAAAAAAAAACTTTATTGACGCTGGGAAACCCACGATTCTATGTTTTATGACAAAGATACTAGGGATGTAGGGTTTTGGAGATTGATTTACAGACAGCTAGTTCAATGAAGAGTACAAATACAATACTTTGGTAAATAAAACCAAAATATTGACAGAATAAATGAATGAATGAATGCACTATACAATTTCATGCATCATCTGTCCACAGAAAGCGTCTGAAGTGAAAATATGAAACTTGGTCAATCAATAGATTAAAGCAATAAAAACAATGGAACAGCTTTAGAATATGGACTTATCAACCTGACTGTAGAAGCACAGCCTTATTTTATATTACTAGTTATATAATATAAACCATGTCAGAATTTGTAATATCGCTGTTAATGTTGTCACAATCGCATGGCAATGAACAAACTAACAACTCAGCAGCTGGATAAACTGCCTTTTTGACGTCAACATCAATCGTCAAACGATTTTGATTATTTAGATATACAAACTTGCCGAGAGAATTTTACATTGTAAACTTTCAAGTTATTGATCACTTCAGAAAATTAGAAAATGAACATTGTGTAATTGTAACCTAAAAATATCTATGCGTTTTAATAAAGTGAACAGCAAAGCACAAAGTAGAGTAGTAGATCGTGATTGAATCAAGGTTGCAGTCATTATAAAGGATAAGTGCTTCGTTTGTTCACAAACTAAAACAAAAATTAGATAACTAGTCAAATATACTAATATCTATAACAGAGGTAGACTGAAAAGGTTCAACTTTGTCATTTTTAATGATTTAACTTTTAAAAAGGAACAAAATAACTGTGACATCCTAATATTAGGTTTTAGAAACAAGTACTTACAGGAAAAATGCAAATACAGGTAAATTTATTATTATAGGGTCAATACATGCATGTTTTTAATTTCAATAATCACAAGCTTATTTACAGTATCAAGGATATGATATCGTAAACAATGACCTGAAATACAGTATGACAACCTAAACAGAATTTGGATGTATTTAAAATCTACATGTGAAGGTAATCAGAAGAACCTTTAAGTTTCAATTAAGTTCATTAACTATAAATACTTAGATCAATAAGCCAATTCATCAATGTTCCTATGTTATAGAAGGAAGCAATAAATAATATTTACTAATACATCAACTAAGGCATGTGTTCAATGACGTCAAACTTAACAAAATACTGTTTAATAAATAATAGGGGAAGACTAATTCTTAGCTAACAGACAGTTGGGAATTTTACAGGGATGCAATCAAGAACATCAATTACACATAGCTCAATGCTATACAGTTTCAGGCCCTAATTGGTAAAACTACAGAATATATATGTAGGCTTATAAATCATTCACTATCCAACTCCTCTGGGTCAAGTCCCCCACTGAAGGCAGTAGAATGAGAGGCTGTCCATTAACTTCCAAGGATGTATCAGTGTCATATGAAGCACATACACACTCTATACAACACCTTCTTCGTGTTTTACACCCACTGGCATTGTATAAGATGTATTCAAGGACATCATATTATCTTTTATTATAAATCAAGAAGTATAACATCTTGCATCATATATCTCATCTTATATCCATTAAAATAGACAGTTATATCGATTTATAAAAGATTACATGTGTGCTATATAAAAAAGTAAAAAATCTATCATATCATTGATGATACCTTTGTTCAATCACTTTTGGGTGCACAGCCATATTCTAAAGATAGCTTCATCCCATAATACAATGAATGCACTTCAATAAAAAATGGCTCATGGTACATAAATAAATCATACGTTAAACATACTTGGTCCCCGAGTTTATCCAAAGCACAATCTGACCAAATCGAACATGTCCAAAGAAGAGCGTGTAACATAATATGCCCCGATGGTACCTCGTATGCTGATACCTGCAGATACCTTAACATCATCACTCTATCTGAACGCCGCGAGAAGTTGTCAAGAAAATTCTTTGATAAAATGAAAAAAGAAGATCATATATTACACTCTCTCTTACCTAAACCTCCCACACACAACCATCAGCTCCGACGCGTTAGATCGTTCACCCTCCCCAAAGTCCGGACACAACGCACAAAAAACTTCATTACTTTCCACAGAGTTTTCAATGATTGGTGAATGATCAGTAACTGAGTTATGATAAGCAAATTGTGAACCCCTATTGGTTTGTGTTACTGTACTGTACTATGATGGCCATTGAAAGACTGATTTGTGGACTATGATTTATTTTAGTATTACTTGTTTGGACTGTGTTATATTATGTGTTTACATATTTACTATTATATTTATGTCAACTTCATCACTGCTTACTTGATGCAATAAAGGAAATAAATAAATAAATAATAAATAATAAATAAACACTAATAATGGACTTAATTGATAGGTGGCATGGTAACACCTTAATATTAAGTAAAAAAACAAAAAAACATCTTTGCCTGGAACTGGTCCAAACTTTGGAGGATAACATCACCACACTAATCTTGTCCTCACTGATGATAGTCCCTGGTGTCCAAGCTAGCTAGTTAAATGGTATCTATTCATTCAAGGTTAGTATGCCTGGTGTTATGAAATGTTACAAAATTACATTATGGATATTATATTAGAAAACCATCCATGGATGCAATTTAGCTGATAAGTATTAAATGGAAATGCATTAAAACCACGCAATTTACCCCCAGTTTACTGAAAGGTTGAAGGACATATCTGTTCATTACATTGCATAAAAATACAATATGGTAAATATTATGCAACTAAACATTTGTCAATACTGTAGTGATTTTTACAGTGATAGGTACTGTAGCTAACTGCATACATCATCCATTTATGGATATTAACTCACAGTTATTATCGGGGATGACACCCTATTTTATCTAAAAAAAACAGGATACAAAGATATCACATACAAATGATTATTCGATACAATCTTTTTTGTTTTACTTTTTGCATTTAAATGAAGAATGGCAAATTATACATAACATGCAGTAACATAATCCATTATAAAAACTTGTATCAGTCATACACTAATAAAATACTTTTAGAATGTCTTTTTAAATTAATATCCCCAATTCACCTGTAAAAGGTGGTTCAATAACAGGTTAAACATTCCAAGGATAGAAAGGTGCTATATAAATATGACACCTCTATATAATATTATAATATATATTGCATGATATAATGTTAGTTTGATTCCCAATGGCATAAACCAGAATATATTTCCTTTTTGACAACAAAACTCTATGTATTACATATTTTTCAGCTCAGCTAATAAACTTGTTTTATGAGATACAAGTTTTATTTTATTACTAGAGTACACCAGTAATTTGTTAGTAACAAATGGTGAATAGGAAGAATGTCTTTATTTTAAGTTATGGTAAACACCTTCATTTTCATTTTCAATATTTAACAATCTAAAATTAAATACTAATACAGTAATAAGATAAGATAAAATAAGATAAGATTTATAAAGCGCACATATCCACAAAGTGCTTAAGGCGCTTGTGAAAACCATGAAAAATACTAACTTGAAACTAAAAAAAAAAAATAAATAGGTACCATACTGTAAATTTCAGATATTTTCATACATCTTTTACATTACAACATTTTCCTTATTATCTGCATCTTGTTACTGTCATTGCACAATGACAGATAGCAATTTAATGTACAATATCTGACACACTGTAACTATATAGATTACTAATTTATGGAAATCACAGTCATCATAATACTCAAGTTCAACAACGCTTTATCCAGATTAAAAACAATCAAAATGAAATGTTACTCATTGAAATGTAGGTCGAAAATAAAACTACAGATAATAAATTTGTAGTTCTGTAGTTATTCATGTACTAGGATAGCTGTAATTAATCAAAATATATCCAATATATAATAGAAACAAGTTGATATTAAAAAAAACTTTTCATCTTTTATTACAAAGAAAAACTGAAATCAAAGTAAATTTCTTTTTAGTATAACACTAAAGTACATGATGTGCTACATGAACAACTAAACAGAAAATAAATTAAATTAATAAATTCTCTGATTATCCCACTCATT
This sequence comes from Antedon mediterranea, assembly GCF_964355755.1. NCBI lineage: Eukaryota > Metazoa > Echinodermata > Crinoidea > Comatulida > Antedonidae > Antedon > Antedon mediterranea. The sequence goes on from NC_092675.1 coordinate 25,389,692, forward strand.
ATTTGGAATAAGTTTGATACTAAATTAAATTAATTTTACCAATCTAGGGTTAGACAGCTTCTGGCCATAAATTCTATTTACAAATTTGCAAATTAAAAATATATTTATCGTTACATGTTGATTAACACGATAATAAATTTGTGCTTGGTACAGGTGGTTTATCAACAAACAAAATATATTTGCCTACGGTTAGAAATACCAGTGCACGTATTATTAATACAAGTTATTAAATAACTTATGAAGGCCACATCAAACTAACGAAAACAAATTGGAAAAAAACCACAGGATTTTATTTTTAAAGGTAGAATTTTAAAAGCAACCATGTGGAATATACACATAAAGGCTATGCTCTAGGGTGAATTGAAAAGAAGACCAATTTCCCACAGATGTTTAGGTAGTTTAACAATAGGTGATCATGTTATTATGGTAAGTATACAGACTTACAGTAATAATATTAATAATGTAAAATTACTACCATTTACCTGAACCTATCATTGGCTCTTTACATTAATAGGAATGAATTTTAAAAAGCAAAGGATTCTTATTTGAACTAACTGCACATTGAAATACAACTATACATTACTGTATGTTTTACATAAACATAACATACAAAAATTATCTTCCCACATATTACCTTTTATTGTGAGTTTGTATATAATGAATGTATGTCATCTTCACACTTATTACTGTGCCATTTATTGTAAGCTTGTAATGTCTGACATCTTTAACATTTGTTAACAGTCTTTTCCAACAAATTAGGACCAATCCATTGGGTCCCAAAAAGGTAATTTGTTTATTTAACTTGAGAATTTTATTATGACTAAATGTATATATTGGACCAGTAATTTCAATATAAATATTAAAGACTAGCTAATAGGAATTTTACCAGATATTGTTTAAACTATACTGTATTTCAGGACATGGAATTAGAATCCAGTCTTTCCCACATGAACATATCACAAGTAAATGACAGAAATATTCTTTCATTTGTTGATATTTTGGTGTCACAATCTTTATGTTAAAAGGCAAACTGGTATTTGTACAAGCATGAGCAAACTTACCAATATCCGCCATTCAAATTTTCCCAATATTTGTTTAATAACTGCTGCAGTCAAATGCTATAACATCCATGCTTCAGTAGCTTATCATATTAAATCATAACTAATAATATATGAAGTTGATTACTTAATGTTTATAACAGGTTGCTGTTAGTGCGACTGATGACTCTTAACCACCAACGCATCCTTAGTTTGTATAGCTTATCGTTAGTAGTACACTCTGCCTCACTTCAGCTGATAGAAATATCGCTATGGCGCTCTGCACACAATGAGAAGCGATATGGCTGAGTGACCACATTGAAAGGGTTCGTTATAACAAATGAACGGCTTTGTCAATGGATCTTTAGCACCATTAAAACCAAATAGTATAAAGAAAAAGAAAATCTGCTATAATGTTTTTCGATCCTGTCATTTAAATATTATAAACAAGTTATTATCGAAAATCTAATGATGATGATCCATTGCAAACAACAAAATGGAAAAAAAGTGTCACCAAATAAAATTTAAAACAAATCCTGTTGCTGGTGTGTGAACAAAAAGAAGTATTAAGATAAATCTAATTAAAGAATTGATGGATTTGGATTTATATTAATACATATTTCAATTTTAATTTACTATAAATTGATCATGAATAATTGAAATTACGGTTAGCTGAATTTTAATTGTAGTAAAAAATATTCAATAATTAGGATACCTATATGTGTGATATGATTGGGCGCTTTAAAATATTAAATCTACGGTACTCCAAATGTGACTAAAACAGAATGAAAGTAAATAGTAACAAAGGAATACAAAAACTAATGACATTGAGAAAAGATAGAAGATTATGACAGACCAAAGTGGTATGTCATTGTTGTTTTAATAGTGTGAATGTAAAACTAAATTGGCTGTTTAAAAATTGAGTGAATTCAGCTACGGAACAATGAACAACTTTAGGTACCGGTAATTGGAAAAAAAGTATATGTGTTTTAAAAGCATTGTTGGGACAACTGCTTTAATAGGTTTATCTATTTAAATCAATGTTTAATTTGAACTACTATTGTTGCATTTACCATAGTATTATTACGGCAAAAGAACTCCAAAAAAACTAATTAGAAAATTTAAATTATCTATAAATCTAGCCACACAATTTTTATGGCAACTCTTAATACAATATTTTAATTTCCAAATTATACACAGAATATTTTGATTTTCGATCATTATGTCCATAGAGGAAAGAATAATTCCGTCTGATCAAAATCTGTATTTATCTATTATCTAACTAATCCATGACAGCCTAGGGTAATGGTACTCTACTCATTAATCTTATATACCACATTTTCAATCATCCCTATTTAAAAAAAATGTCATAAGAATGCATTTTTCGTTCATATTTTTTTATTTTAAAAGCAATTTTAATTTAGATACAGTATAGAGCGTTTTTGGAGCATATGATCTAAGATGATTAAAGATAAGTTGTTCTCTTTAATTGAGTATGTTTACATTGCTTCTTTGGCCTTTATATTAGTAAAGCTATTTCACCTGATTAAAATAGCAAGAGTCGGTATAACAAAGGCTGATAACTCATTGAATTTAAATCTTAATACAAAAGACAAACTACAAACAAGTTCACGGTTTGTGTATTTAAAACCAATAAATAAACTGTAGCTAACACAATTGTATCTTTTAATCAAATCTCAATACTGACTGTACTTATAGTTTTTATGTCCAAAATAAATGTTATCGTACATAATTACTAAAATTACAAATTAATAATATAGTTTAATACGATTAAGATCATCTGAATCTGGGTCTTGATTATATCAACCAACATATTACAATTACTGTACAGTATAAACGTATTGACTGTTATGACAGTGACAGTAAACAACTACCAGTACGCCTTATATAGAGTAAAGAATGCGAAAATAAAAGTTGGCACAGTTAAGATTCTGCTATGCAGACACCCACCATTTAGACCATAGTTGTTCAGGGCTTCATTCCGGCAGATACTCCTGATTAAAAGATTCCTTCATAAATCTAGTGACCAACTTGTATAAACAGAAATTTGTCTTGATAAACATAATATAGTTTTATTGCCTTTCAAAATTCAGGTCACTTTCAAATAATGTCTATAAATAATGAACTAGCTTAAGCAGACTTTATATAACAAATTCTGAAAAGGGTTTTTTCAAAAAAACATACTGGTCATGACAGTTATTGTAGGGAGGCTTTACCCATATTGTTTTAAAATATTCTATCACTAAAATTAAAATCTATAGGATTCGAAAAATAGATAATTTGGTCATTCCTTCATAGATCATATGAGAGGTTGCCAGGAAGTTAGTTTCGCTTGCGATTCACAGTTCAGTGTATGAAAACTGTTTAAGATACACTGTACAGACAACTGGGTTGACCTATGTTTAACAAGGCACAAAACAAACCTACCAAGATATAAATGACTTATAATCATTATTATTTAATCAATCAATCAATCAATAAAATATTATGGCAATGTATATGAACTCCTACTTGGTGTCTGTTGTCAACACACTAAGAAGTCACATTTTTAGTTTTTGCAAAGTCATACAATGGTAAAAATTAAATTAATTACAAAAGAACACTCATGCAATCCATCCTTTTAATAACACACAAAAGAACGCAACATCAATCAACAAAATAATATTAAATAATTATATATACAATTAAATTAAATGGCATAATTAATAAATCAAATATCAATTGATTATTTGATGAGCGATATTATTTTGTACCTACACATTAATGAATCAAACACTTTTTTAATATGACCCCCAGATATAATTTGAATGTTATATTATTTATAATTTGTTGTTATAAGATGGTTCAGTTGAACTTATAATATAAACACACAAAGTACAGTGACCAATATAAAGATAGATTACAGGTTATGTGCCACAAATATTTCAACTGTAGAAATTTAAACAAAATCAAGAAATTTGGAAAAGAAAAGAAATACTCACTATTAATATATTTATTTTTTTTTTAAATCCTGGTACGGGATGTGATCGTGATTCCCAAAAAATGTTGACATCTGTTGGGATCCTGACGGCGATATTTTAGACCAAAAAAAATCCTAACCAAAAATCAAAGAAAATCCCGGTAATCAGGATTCCCAAAAAATCGGGACATCAGCCAGGATCCCGAAATTTTCAAAAATCTTTTTGAAAGCACACTATATAATGCTCTTGTGTTCATTGTATTTGGACACTAATGCTTAATGCTCTTATAAAATGCATTCTTTTAAATATAGAGCATTACTTTGGAGTTCAAATAATATGAAAATCACTCCACAACTAAAACATTAGCAGGCCAAAACCATTCAACTTCCTCACACACGTTTTAATTAGAGTAGGAAATAGAATTAAGATAGCTACTTTAACATCAATTAGACAGATAAATGCAAGACAAGATGACTAGGATGCTTTTATCTATGTTAAAGATTTTGATACTTGTTCAGGTAATAAATATTGTGTAGTTTATTTTAGAAAGTAAAGTAAAATTAGTTTAAAACAATTAAAGTATAAAGTTCCTTACATAGAATGTATAAGCTGGGAAACTGATGTTACTGTTACTGTGTTATTATTATTATTATAGCTTTTATGTTTTTTTACTTGCCCGTGGAAAAGAATTCCCATTTTAGTGAATAGCAGACCATGGGCATACCTTGAGAACAAAACACTGAAATATATTCATCTAATTTCTTTTCAAAAATTATGAATATGTGTACATTTAACAGCAACATTAAAAGGAAAGAAATTGAAATTGATTAAACTCCATGAGACCACTTAGGTAGGGGTAGAGAATCATTTGACAGCTTGTGGAGGCATAAGCTTTGATTTCCTTATTAATCCAAGCATGGCCCTGATGGGTAATTACCCGATTAAATGACATCCTAAATATAAGATCTCATTGGATCCCTAAAATGACATTATCAACCTAAACTCTCCTTATTTTCTTGAAAATGTGTTTGGTGAAACTTTTTGGAAAATGTTTGAAAAATGCTTTTTTCCACTCAATGTTAAATGTAATGTTTACATTACAGTACATTTAGTAGCTTAATATTACATCTAATTTAATTGTCATTAAGTACATATGTTGAGTTAATTAAAAACCACTGTACTATCACAAAATAGTTTATGTTTTTTCTGTAATCATTCTTGGCCATTTAAAATTATTGTATTATATTTTTACTGCAGTCATTTTCACGTTAAATATATTTTTTATTGATTAATCAGTTTAGCCTCGCTGTACACGATGTAACATCCACAGGTTTATAAAGGAATTATAAAAAAATGAACACTCTTGACCTACAAATCCTGTTCAGGAAACAATCCAATTCAGTATAATTATATTTGATCATTTTGAATAGCCTACAGAATATGAAGAGTATAATAAAAAGCATTGCTATTCAAGTTGGAATATACATGACTCAGGCACGTCGTACACTACCTGTAGAATAGATATTTACAGTATATTGTGGATAGATAAGTTCTGGTAAGTGCTTATTTCTTCATGCTTCTTCTTAACTTATTTCTGAATGGTTTAGTTAATGTATCTACTCTGCCAATTAAGTGTATAATTCAGTTTTGCTCATAGAGGTAATACTCTAAACTGTCTAGCAAACATGCTGAAATCTATCAATTTATAAGGTAAAGATCTGAGAGAGTAAAATCTCCAAACTGAACTGTCAGTGTCACTCCTTTTAAACAAAATTAACAGCAAACATTTTTAATATAATACAATAACATGGCAATACCCTCTTATAGGCATTATTATCGCTCTACTTTCAATATGCTATTGCTCTCAACAGAGATATTATAATCTATGCTCTACCCATCATTTAGTGCTTATATTTTGAGTCCCTCTATCCTTGTAAATCAATTTCACATTTGAGATTAGTACAGTATCTATCTATATAATTTATCATACTAATTCAATCTTACCATTCTTTACATGACGTATATAATAAATGTTAAACGTATGTGGAATTAATTTTATCTAAAGATCATCTAGCATCATGTTAACATTTTGTATGTGAAATTAAAAGTTAAAATGACACTGTTTCACCAGTGTGAAGTGAAAGTAGAATGACTCCTTATCTTGATGTGTCTATATACTCATCATACAAGTAGATATGAAGACATTTTCAATAGAATCAAATGTTATGTACCGTATATTTTGACCCCATAAAATAAACCTGGCAGCAGTGCAAGGGTGAGGATGAAGGCTTACAATAAGCAAATGTAAATACAGCTAGACTATACCATACTGTGTGGGAGCATATGTCAATACCATATTTTCCTTATCAATGACATCATTTCATAAACATAACTTTTTCTGATGAATTTAGGGTCAGAAATCATGCCTGAAATATGAATTAGGTTAAATTAAACCACAATTTATTGTAGTGCAAACTCTGCTACCATTATATTAATATTTCAAAAGTCTATTATTCAAGTCTAGGAGTTCTTTTTATTGTTTATATTACCATTCAAGTAATTTTTTTTTATGAATAATTTATAATAAATAGAAACACTTGACAATTTTAATATCTGGCATTATACACAGTATTACATATCTAAACCTAGAATTATATACATATTTTAGAAGAGCATGTGTAAATTGAATACATCAAATTAAATATTATTGAAGTAAGATTCTTCATAATGTAAGTATTTGTAGAGTTCTATCTATATGCCAAATAGCAAAATAAACATTTGTTTTAATATCAACTTACCAATATTTTACTACAGCCCTCAAACTATACCAATCCAGAAAAACAATATACTGTCCAAATAAATTAAAATCCACAAAATAAAACTTGTTTAGAACTTCCTCCAACCAATAAATGTTTACTTATTTACGTCCCACAAAAGAAAATGATAGTTTCATCAGTGTACTGTAAAACAGTCCTGTCTCTGCAATGCCTTATTGACAATTAAAACTACACAGCAGTGTAGACTCCGGGCAAGTCAACACAGTTGACTAATCATCCAATCAGAAGTTGGATGTTTAGTGCTCAGCAATGCCATAGACCAATCATAGACGCTGCTGATGTCATTGATATAACCTTAGCAAGGACTCATTTCTTGCAGCATTTCCATGGAGATATATGAAATGGAAATTTTTTTTAAAAGTTACTCAATATCTATAATAATGAAAATGAATGACTGTTAAATATCAAAATTTGGAAAAAATCAATGTTTCTCAAGTCTTACTTAAAATGAATTTTGTTTTAAATACTGAACTTCAAAAGTGTCAAAAGGTGCAGCATAACATTAATGTCAGATATTCTGTTATATCCAGTAATAAAATAAACTAAACATCAACAATGCAAAAATAAATCCATATGAATTTAGAAGCATGGAGGATATAATAAGTTCATTACATGGTCAAAAGTAATGATCTTATTTTATCTATTCAAGTAAGTGCTGATCTTCTTTTGACGTTTTAATGTATAAATATTTATATCTATCTATCTATATATAAATTATGGTTAATTCTGACATAGGCGAGCACAATGCAAAAACTTCTCTACAAATCTCCGCCTTGGATACCTACCTTATCTATCCGAGATGTACCGCGAAACGTAGATTTGATAACATTAGTGTGCACGCCGACGCTATTGTTCCATATTTATATCTTAGGAAGATATTATAAAGAGTTTTTTAACAACATTTATGATTTCAACATTGGATTTTCCTCTCAATTTCAATTCTTCCCGGTCAAAGTAATTTCCGGGTTTAAGATAAATTCACCTTAGTTTCAAATATTTTCTCTCTTTTATACACAAGGGAACAGTTAAAATAATAGATTTGACCCTAAAGGTGACTGGAAACAGGCACTTTCCATCAATCAATACAGTGTCCCTTTGGAAGACGAAAAAAAAATTGGCCATTAATCATAGCCATTTCAGTTTTTTGTTTATTTTAAAACATACCACACGTATGTGAAGGTACAGTAGTTAAATAATAAGAATTATACTGCAAATTAATAAAGATCAAATTAAATATACGCCATAAAGAATCAGAATATATTGTGGGGAATAGTATTATAAAATTACATAGGGAGATTTGATAAGACATTTTTCGAGTGAAATCCCGATAGCTGAGTTTTATTGAGTAAGCTTGCAGGAATAACTGTAGGCTATCTTCCTGTGTCCCGTTAGGACCGAGATGTCTGCCCATGTTGCAAACCGTAATGTCTTCTTTCTTGGGCCCACTCTGTCACGGCAGTTAGTTTCAAAAGATGATTAAATTAAATAAGGTATTAATAATTATTAGGATGGTATTCATTTGAATAAACGCCTCTCCAATAAAACATCACTTTGAATAATAACCCCCCCCCCCCCCACAACCCAACTATCTAATAAACGTTCATCCGCATATTGAGAGGATTTCATTTGATTATAAATGTTACCATATTATTAGAACTAAAAAATTTAACATATATCCCTCGAATAAGCACCTCCCTCAAATGACCTCAGCCTCCCCAAAGGGCCCTACCAAACAATAAAAACTATACTTTAAAATGTTATTAATCATCTAAAACACTGTGAAACAAAGTAATTTAGTTTTACGAATGTCAAGCATTTTCAATAATGGTAACCGACAGAAAATGTATAAGGAGAACGTTATCATTCCGAGAACCATCGTCTACACTTCCTAGAGGGGGAGCGAGCGAAGCGAGCTCACCCTCTAGTACAATAAAATTGTTTTAATACTATAAGAAGAAATCAATACAATTGTAATGTACCAGCCTTTAAAAAACAATTATGAAGTAAAGCATGCTTGATGTATTTATTTTTACCTTTCTTCCTCTATCATGCCTAACTTGGCACCCTATCATGCCTAACTTGGCACCCTATCATGCCTAACTTGGCACCCTATCATGCCTATTGGCACCCTATCATGCCTAACTTGGCACCATATCATGCCTAACTTAGCACCCTATCATGCCTAACTTATGTGAATCAGAAGAACCAGGTTAATTTACATCTTCTACTAACCAGACAGTTTAGTCTGAGAATCTAGCAAGACAGAAACCGGCAATATTTGATCACAGATTTTAGTTTTCGCACTTAAGGTTGTCATAATTGTAAAAATGTCCACCTGTTTATTGAATATATAGCATCGCTTTACTCAGTAGCACTAAGTATGTAAAGCGTAATAAGCTTAACTGCCACTTTACTACACAAATTATGACATTACGCTGCTAAAATGTTTCCTTGTAAAAGAGGTATTTTATCTCGGCACTCCTCGAAAGCATTTACGGAGAATTCATAAATTCCGATATACTTTATGCTTTTTGTTTTACTTATGCATTTAAGAAACAAACATTTAAGAATTTGAGCATTAATGTTTTTTAATTTAAGATGTTTTACGTTGAAGGACGTAACTTAACTTGAAGGAATCGGGTTTTTTTTTATAGAATTTTAGTTCTGGTAATCTACAAAAAAAATGCTAAAATATAGAAACCAACAGTGGTGATGGTAGTTTGTAATTCCCGCTTAACTGGATAAACCGAAAAAAAGTCCTCTCCAGAGGGAGGGGCTTTGATACGAAAAGTTAATTCGTTCCTATAGAGTACCCCTCTACTATTATACATGGCCACACATGGGCACATCCATCATTCTACAAAGAAAACATAATACGCTAGCCTTAATTCATGTTCCTAATAAAAGGTAATTGGCTTTCATCAGGTACCCATAAGCAACAAAATGATGCAAGTCTCTTGATTTTGACATACCTGTCAGTATACTCTACAGTTGTTTATACAGTATTATTATTATTAATAAAATAATTATTTTCTGATTTGTTATTGTGACAAGCAACAACAAAATGGTGTTATATTGGCAATGGACAATGCATTCAGCAAAAAAAAAAATGGATTAAAAAAATAGTACTACCATGATTTAAGAAAAAGCATGCGGGTGTTTACACAGTTTCTTCCATTTACCAATTTTAGTTAATCAGATCTATTTATTGGGAGGCAATCATAATAAAAAGTTACTAAACAAACCAGCTCCTGTTTTTATGGAATTTCTCTCCTCCTTATCTCTAAATATTTCCAAGCCCATAAAGTTAGATGTCAAGCCCTTAAGCTTATGGAGACTTACCTACATCATTAATATTACTTGTCATTATTGTGGATCAAACAAAAAGGTTATGAAAAAAAACTTGGCTTAAATAAACATTACCTCCAAGCTCCAATCATCAATTTGCATACATTCCTAAATATTGTTTGTGATAAAATGTTAGGTACTTTATTTCATTTTTGTTTATTTCAACATCACACCACCTACAATTATATGTTGAGAAAAAACCTACGCTTTCTAAACTTACATAAACATTCATTTGCTTATTTTTAATTCCCTAGCAACGACACAAGATTTTTACACACCAAGCTTTCCAGAGCTATGTACTGAACCTTTAAATAAGACAAATTTAAAAAACAGATTAAAAGGTGTTCTCAGAATAAAATTAAATCGTTTATCAATGTCCAGCTTTTAGCTGCAACGCAAAATAACAGTTATTTTGACTGTTCTTTAACTAACTGTACTGTAGCATTGTAAAAGTTTGACCAAACTTAACATTTTTCATCATTACCAAAAATTTTTTTTAAAGTACAAATTTCTGATATGCAGTCTATATAAAATTTATATTTTTTCAATCTATTTAAAAAAAAACGGTTATTAGACGTTGCAGAAGGAGCAGGCCCACAATCTTTGAAATCTTGATAGTAATCATGATAGATTTTACTAATTATTCTTTGTTGATTCAATCTAATTACACAACAAATGATGCAATTATTATAAAGTTAAACTAATATGATATATTATACAATTATTATTATATCATTTTAATGGCATTTCTCCTGAGTTAGATAAATATTGATTCTATCTAAGATGCAATTTACAAAAAAATGAAGAATCAATCAACCATCATCTAAATCACCTACTTTCCACTGTAAGTTCATAACCCATTACATAAATAAAATAAAATAAAATAAAATATAATCTTGCAAATCTAAGATTAAACTTTTAGTTTTAAAATAGTTAAGTATTACATAACTATCTGTGAAATAGTGGTAATTCATTGTAGGCCTATCAGTGACATTTAATATGAATGTATTATGAGCTAATTTATAATACATTGAAAATGTTGCTAGAGGTTCACACAGCACATTTTAATAAGTTGATCATGATCAATAATGTGAGTGAGTTACTCGTGATAATTGAACATTTAGCTGTAGGTTCACACAGCACATTTTAAAAAGTTAATCATGATCAACAATGTGAGTTACTCATGATCATTTAAAATGTTGCTATAGGTTCACACAGCACATTTTTAATAAGTTGATCAGGATCAGCAATGTGAATGAGTTACTCATGATCATTGAACATTTAGCTGCAGGTTCACACAGCACATGTTAATAAGTTGATCATGATCAACAATGTGAGTTACTCATGATCATTTAAAATGTTGCTATAGGTTCACACAGCACATTTTAATAAGTTGATCATGATCAACAATGCTAGTTACTTGTTACAGGTTCACACACACATATATTAATTTTTTGAGAAAGAGTCTATCATAATCAACAATGTGCGTTGTTCAAAACTTCACAATTGTCAGTGAAAGGTACCACTATAAAGGTAGAATTGTAGAAAACCAAAAAACTTTAAGAAAAGCACAACACGTATTACTTAAAATGTAAGCAGTGTGTCGCCAACTCAATGACATGTCAACACATAGCTTAAGAGCTTGTTATAATTAATGTTTAATTATTCCTGATAACAAGTTTATCAGAAATATAATCCATGATAGTATGGTTATTCACCTTAATTATCAAGATTTTGATTTTATGAGCAATAATTGACCATGAAGTTAAGGCAAATGACCATCAAAGCGAGATAGTATGTGCACACAAATATAGGATATAATGGATTAACGTATCAAAGTTCATAGTCTATCTTCTAGCATTTCATTGATTGAATTTAGTTGTGTGCCTAGAGTAAAATAAACTAAGGGTAAACATCGAATTTGGACTACGTTTATTCGGTGAAAGTAGATAATATATATACACAATGCAATATATTTTGCATTAAAAAAATATTTTTCATTGCTTCAGGAAGTGATGTGTGAAATAAGATGTTCCCCTTTTTCACAACCTCTTTTTATTTACCAAAACCAATATGTGGAGTCAAGTATTTATTAAACATTATAATACATACGGTAACTCATATACAGGTATTTTTTAAGCTTCAAGCAAAATATATGCATAATTACAATTGTAATTTTTATTGTAAAGCAAAGGACACTACTTTTAAAAAGACAAACAGAAGCTTAGCAAAGAAATATCAGAAGTGACATACTAATTGGAATATCATCCTATTTTCATATGTCACAGGAAAACACTGATAAGATACCAAGACAGCATAATCACTTGTCAATCAACCGCTTCAGCAACCAATCATACAAAATAGTTTACCATGATTTTGGTGAAGCAAGAGCACACTGTAAAGACTGGTTTTGGTATTTATCCTTTCATACAACCTTACACTGCCAATAAAATATAACAGTGTATAAATTAAAATTTCTTCAGATTAATAATGCTTCACTTGTATTCAATTGCTAACAAATCAAACTACACTAGGAGCATACCTGTTCAGGAAAAACTTTTCCATTAAAAAATGAAGGACAATATATGTTTCGGCATAATGCCAACCCCTATTCAAAGGGTACCACTGTTAAAGGGACACCTTATTAGGTCACAAAGGTTTATTAGGGGTTCTACTTTATTTAAAAAAAATAAAGTCCTATGCTAATACCAGGCTGCATTAAAAAAAATAGTAATTCACAAGCTACACAAAATGTGTATATTAAAATATACCTTTTAACTTTTCAGAAGTAGAGAATGACTCATTAACAAGTGATACAATTATTGATTTTATACCTTGATTATAGTACTTAACTTGTTAATCACTAATTCATTATTACTCTTTCAATTAATATCAAACTACGTAAGTGACATTAGTCATCCGACTGTATTTTGACATTATTAATAATAGTTCTTTTACTGATAATAATAGTTAATTTGTTTTATTAATAATAATTGTTCTCTAAATCCATGCATCAAAGGTGTATGTATGTGATGATTTTGTTGATGGATAAATCTGTACATTTAAGATTTTTGGACACATTTTTTATATATGTAATGTTTTTTTCCCAAAAGCAGTCATAGAGTCTGTTTCTGCAGAATAACGCAAATTAGCCGTTTATTTTAAAATGGAATAAAAATAACAAGACTGCGTTTCTGCTCAATTTTTGCCGAAATAACCGGTTAAATCAATGGGTGGTCGTTGACAAAAATCGTTAGAATTACCCAAAATGCAATTTGTCCTGGCGGTTAATTCAAACGTACTGCTGTGCAGTTGATTCGGGGTCAGCAGCTGTCAATGAAATAACCGTTATTTTGTGTTACTCAGCAATGGCGTCCTAACACCGAATTGAATGGGTGTTTTTAACCGATTATTTTGCGCTGCCTTTTAACCGGTTACCAAAAATTTGTCCTGTTTCTGCTCCCAAGAAAAATATTCACACCGATTATTTTATGAAGAAGAAACAGGCCCAATATAAATACTCCTGAAAATTAAATATAGACATGCCTATAGATTATAAGACCTTCGATTACCAATAGAAACCTGATACCATACAAATAAACATTCAGTGTAAATTAAGGCTTAACCTTGTGTCACAATTAAAGATGATGTAAATATACTCATACCTAGTTAAGGCATAGAAAAATATCTCTATGGTTAAGGTGAACACCCACGATCCACTGATATTTCCTTTGTTAAAAGCGGTTTGACAGACACAATAACATCAATGTGGACATAGACAAGGCTGATGACTGAGTGTATTTGATGTTGTTATCTGTAACACACACTGAGTCAGAGTGCTAATAAACTTTGAATTATTTTGAGGTAAACAGGAAAAGGTAGGTAGTCTGCTGAACACCTATAAAGTACAAGGACTTTATTTCCTCTGATAGGGACATATTTTAGATGTATTTCATATAATATAATATAATAATAATTTATTTGGAAGCTAAACTTTTGAAACAGTGGCACACTTCTTGAATGAAGGTGCGTCCAGAGTAAGTAAAATAAAAATTAGAGAAAAACATGATTTAACAATAGGCCTATTGGTTAAAATTAAACACTTTACTCTGAAATATGCGAGTGTACATAAAAAATCATCATACAGAAAAAAATTATACATCCGTCAATAGTCTTAGGGGACGGTACAAATGAATTAAAGTTTAATCTGTTTCCCCTGACTATTGCATAATATCAGCAAGAAGTCTTTTCTATCTCATTTTATCATAGAAATGTTCTTTTAAAAAAGAATGTATCAATTGGAAAATATACCATAATGTGACACATTATAAATTTATCCTTTGTGACCACATTGGAGGTTGAAGAAGTTTGGACTTCAACCTTCAATGAATCCTGAATACCAAAATCACCCAAAATATGTTTTTTTCTTTTTAGTTTTTTTTTAATAAATATATAGTTAATTGAATTATAGAGTAACGTTTCACTCAACATATTGCACTAGGAGCCCAAATCAATTGATAATTATATTTTTTTCCTTAGTGTAAATTTAAAAGATTCGCTGAAAATCAATCATCCGCACAGTTTTAGAGTGAATATGTATGAATTTCTCACCTTCTCTCACTTTAATAATATACTTTAAAAGGCCAAATTTTATTCTACTTTTCTAATTTAATCATTTTTTTTATTTCCTATATTGCAATAAAAATAGAACATTAGGATGCAAACAATGTTATTTTTATATTGACACTCAATTTAATATTTTTTTCTCATGTTTTTATTTTATGTAAGCGGATATGGACAGTTTTTCTCTTAGGGCCTGTTTCTGCTGCAACTGCTCAAAATACGGTATAAAAATACAGTATTTTTTATACCGTATTTTTTAGTACCCCGTTTCTGCTAACAATAATTCTTGAGTGGTCGTGTTAAATTTCATCCTTTTTACCCAAATTGCCATTCATTTATTTGGTCGATAATTAAAAGTCGCAATAAAGGAAGTTTTACGCCTCACTTTCAACAGTCTAGTCCTAGTGATAGAGATGTTGTGAGAGCACAAAAAACATCGTAATGGGGACAAGTAATTCGTTCCCTCTCCGAGTTATTGTCTTTTGCAATGTTGTACTGCTTTCGCAGGCTCTTCAGCTTTGAGTTTACTTGGTTTGAAGACAAGTCTATTCCGTACTCCAGCTTCATTTTTGTAAAAATGTCTTTATAAATGTGGTTGTCCCTTTTATTACCTTTTAGTTGGCCAGACATTTTAGCTTCCCCACCCCTCCTTCCCCACACAGATTTATATAGTAAATACTGTGACGTCTTCGCTTCACATTTTCGCCGAATATATCTATACACGTGTGTAAAACAGCTGACAGCGACAGAAAATAAAAACACGATGTTGACCTCATGTTGCAGGTAAAAAAAATATGGTATTTTTTATTGGCAGCAGAAAAGGGTACAAATAATACGGTATGAATTTGTAAATGCCGTATTTTATCCACAAATTTTGTGGGGAAAATACGGTATACAAAATACGGTATTTTTTTTATGAGCGCAGTTTCTGCTGCCAAAAAAATACGGTATATATATGGTATTCAATAAATACCGTATAAAATACGGTATTTTCTTGGCAGCAGAAACAGGGCCTCTGGTGTCATTTTCAATTAATACATAGAAAAAAGATTGTGAACTTTTAGGAGTGGCAAATATGTAAAATTGATGGTTGTATTCTTGTTCCCTCTGATTTTCTTAAAATGTCAAAATTATTATTGTAAGACTAGTATAGAGCTAGAGATATAATTCACACATAATCTGTATAGGCATGGTTAATTTAAAGGCCATAGCAAGAATGGGGTGTTTTTTGCCCTTTATAATAATTCAAAATGTCTTTTCATTATCCTAAATGACCTTTCAGATACAGTCTGTATGTGTCCTCACTACCACATACATGTCAATCTTGAGGTTGCTGCTGGCTTGAGATTCTGAAAGTAATTTTTTCAGCCTAAATTAAGACAAATCTTCCCGGCCGACTGGAGCAAAGCGAAATGATAATTTCAAGTAATTTGAAAACAAAAATTGGCATTGGTGAAAAGCGCAAGGTTTTAGGTGCGTGGTGTGGGAGATTGGTTGCAGTAAAAAAGCGTGAGCTTCATGCCAGGGACAATTTATTACTAATACTATCCAAATATGTTTATCATGCTTATAATTTCATAAAAATCGTTTTGTAGGAACCAATGTTCTATAGGCAAAATCTAACAAGTAAAGAATTAAATTATGACGACAAATATATATCAATATCATTATTTGGTAGAAATGTGCTTTTGTGGAAATTAGTTTTTTTCTAATTAATGTTACATGACAACAACAGCATTAAACCAGTTTAGTTTGAACTTTAAGTTTGATCAAAAGTAGGTTGTTTTAAATTGTCTGTATAAATTCACTCAATAAAACCTAAATGAAAAGCAAAATACAGGAAATTTCAAATTCACCTTGTCTGAGTAATGAACAAATATATAAGAAAGTTATATTCTAGGTCATTTTCACATCTTTTTATTTCATTTTTTATTTTATTTTATTCAGTTGACAACCAACAGCAATGAAACCGCCACTAACAGGTTGAATCTAAACATAATAAACTATAACAATACATTCAAATAAGCAATAATAACATAAACAAAGATTGGAACATTATAGCGATTTAACAATTTTACATTTAAACTATCATAAAATAAATTAATATCCAAACAAGTAACAAGCAACCTATTAAATGTGTTAAAAAAAATACCTCGTTTTGTGCATTTAACCAATTTTATTCTTATCCAGTATATTATGATTTTGAAAATAACCATGAGTCTAATGAAAATGAAATCAATAATGTTGTACAGACGATGGTTAAATTCTCCTTTAGCATGATTGATAAAATAAAATATCTTCTGAAAATACAAAAATACTTGGCAACTTCACCATCATAAAACCACTATTAAACATTCCAACTAGCTCTATTATAAACTCTTCAAAACTTAAAACAACAAAACAGGTGAAGTTACAACATAAACACTTGGGTCGAATACTCCAATATGCAGGTATGGTGGATGCATTTAAAGATATCATCTAGAATTCTTGCATTATGGGCAAAGTTTACATTTTACATCTGTAATTCATTTAATGCAATCCTGTCACATGACCTGGATTTTTTGTAGATACAGTTTGAAAAATAAATACAAATTGGTTTTAACTAATTCAAAGTTTTTCGATTTTTATTCTAAAACCAACAATAATACTTCAGTGCATCATTTTACACCCAACAAATAATCTAAAAATAATAAAAGTATCTTAAAATAAATTATATAATGCAGTCGACTCTCCCAATAGCACCTAGACACAATATTGGTCTGAACGGTTCAAAAGGCCACAAATTCATTTTTAATGTTAAAAGATATTCAGAATATCAGAATTTCTGGAAAACAATATAATATTGGGCCAGCCCAAGGTGTCTGTTGAGAGTTGATTGTATGTATCTTCATTTGTAACTTCAATTACCGTATTTCAAATAATTAATAGTTTCCTACTACACACAGTACTAAAAGATTCGTAATTCGAATATCAAACCAAAATAATTTTATTGCAAAATCTGGTTTTAGGTATATCATGCTGGCTGTTCCATGACATCATCTGTTCACCACGCCTATCACACGTTGAAGTACCGTCTTCTATCGCTATGTGAAACATGATCGGCAACAGTCATGGCGAAGCCATGTGTAATCTAGACTTTCCAACTGTGTTATGGCATAGCTAGACACTGTCGTAGAGTGTGGCTTTCAATTTGATCAAATGCCTGATACTTAAAAACAACATTTCATGACAACTAAAAACATTTTTAATAGAGAGAAAAAGGTTTTACAAAACTGTAGTAGCCTATACATTCTGATCATAAACAACATTGAATGTTAGCAACAAAACTTTAAGACTTAAATAACCATAAATTATTACATTATTATACATCATATGGATACAAAAATAATTTTTTTCTTTTATTGAACATAGTTTTAAAATGGCAGGCAGTTTCAAAACGCAATTAATATGCTAGTCAGATGCTGCCTATCTGTCAGTTCATAATTGGGTCTATAAAAGTAGGTTTTAAACTAAAGTACTGTATATAAAACTACCAGTACTAATATAAAAAACATACCAAGCTTTACTCTTAAAATTTTACTGATTGATTGCTTGATGGAAATAGAATGTCTACCCAAGAAAAGCCGAATAGATCATGAAGATGAGCTAAAGGCAACTCCCAATACTCATGTTTATAAATCTAAAGTACTGTAAGTTATAAACCTAAGTTAAGAGTCAAGGTAAAAGTACAGTAGCATGGAATTGGGTTAATATGGATATTGATAAATAATTCATATTCTGATATTGTAGGATGTAAAACAAAATTAAAATAATTGTTTAAATCATCTTTAATTGGTCTAAATAAACAGGTAAACTAATTCAGATTGACTGTTTATTAATTGCTAACGACTACCACAACCTCAGGCAAAACTTGAACAGACTTTTAACTTGTTTCTTAAGAAAATTACAAAATAATTCATCAATTTTAATTATATTTAATTGACTTTAAGTAAACAGTCTGTTTTTATTAATCTGAATGATTGAATTAAATAAGAAGTGGCTATTGACCACCCACCCCCTCCAGGCATATCTTGGGTGGAACTTTAAACTACGCCCTTTTTGTGACTGTATAGGAAACTATGACAGTTAATAAAACAATTTTTCTAAAATGACTAAAAATTCAACGATAATCAAATTACTATTAACGAGCCATTACTACTGAACTGTTCATGATGTTTAAAGAAATTGATTGCAAATAGACGGACCTGGATGTCATTTTATTACATCATAAAAAAAATGTTATTATAAAATGTAAATACAATGTTTTTATTTTAAAGATTTTTGGACCAAGAAGATATGAAGAGCATACATGCCGGTATCTGAAGTTGAAATGACGACTGATGGTTGGTTTAGAAAAGTATTTATACTACTGTGTAAACTATGTATCTCACTCTATCACATCAACCTTTCACTAATGTTCATTCTCTCCATCTTGTCATCACCTTGTTTGATAGTCATGCACTTATTCCTTCTGAAGGTCAAGTTTTTCAATACAAATCTACTATAAATGGTTTACAAGTAATTACTACAACAAACAAGAGTTTCAGACATTTCTTGTGACCTTGTCAGGCTACTGTAGGACATAATATAATCACTCTTTCTTTTTACCATTAAACAACTAACTGTAAAATGTGTAAAGGTTTAGTCTAAAGTTTATATATTTTAGACTATGTTCACACTGATGGTGCAATGGAGTACAACGATAGCAAGGAAAAACATGAGTTCTGACAAGTAGTATTGTTACAATGGAAGCTTCTTCATTCAGGATGATTCCCGTTGTTATAGTATGTTCCGATTGGAATTACACTAGTGTCTTAAAACAGTACACCTACACTAGTTTTTCAGTAATATGGATGCGCATTGTAAGACACATTGTCGTCCTAGTATACTAAAACTTCATCAGTGTGAACAGGGCCTTAATTTACACCTGTAAATGAAATTTAAATTACTACTGTATTGTAATTTTTCAATCTATTTATTGCTATAAATTAAATCAAACCAAACATATTGTACTTGGTAATATCAAGATATGAAGAATAACATAAACTTCAATGATGTATCATACAAAATCTACAAAATCATAATAACAGTATATTGTCTTGAAACCACCCTTGAAATGTGTGACTGTACTGTATTACATTCAATATTAAGCATAACAAAATTTATACTGTATATGACAAGGAATTGTTGTAGATTAAAGACAGTAGTCAGTAACACATGTATAGACACATGTAATCTTCTTCATGAATGATCAATGAGTGTAGAGCCATGAAGATCATACACACAGATCCTACTCAGTTCACTCTAGTTAAAAAGGTTTAAATGCATTCAACTATTAAGATACGTTATTTGACAGATATACTTATAGTGATAAAATGAATGTATGGATAGGGCCATTGTCAAGGCTCCACATTGGCGTCCAACAGCAGATAGCCACCGGAATTGATAGGATTTATTATTATTATTTATAATTATGAATGGTACGGATTAACTTTAATATTGATCATCGAAGATGTCATTTTTAAATTTACTATTTTAAAACAGTGTACACAAATGTGGTTAACACAAAAATTTACATTATTGTTTTGTTAGTGTTTCCATTTCTATTTAAGATGTTTAAGAACATATTAAATCATGTTTTGTTAATTTATTTACAAGAATATGATATTTGTTATCAAGTTAAAACATATGTATAGGAAATCATATACACTAATTAATTTCAAGTTTTTATCAAAAGTGAAATAATTGGTTCAATAGAAAGTAATTCAGGAAGTGATTACTGGTAAATAAGTGGGAAAACTTAGATTACTGTTTAGAATTACTATCAATAGTCTTAAGGTTCAAATCTAAGAATGTCTCTTTAAATATTGTTTCTTAATTACATCTTTCGAAACAATGCTCAATATAAAATTCCATCGTTTGTTGGTATGTAAATCAGTTACCGATTAACAAAGTTATACCTACAGGCAAAATTCAAGATATAAAAAAAGTGGAAAAAATTTATGATTAAGCCTCAGGGAGAAATCTAAACTCATGATTCATTCGTTATTATAAAGATGACTTATATGATGCTGTTTGGGACGCACGTTTGCCTCGCACCGGCTAGCCTCCAAGAGGATACATACTATCCTGCTGTTTAATAAATAAATTCAACTCCTTTGGGGAATAATAAAGTCTACAATTCCTTTGAGTCATCCAGCATTAACTGGGATTACGAATGCATTGCTCCCCCATAACTGAAATTTACACACAAATCGTAGACACTTTGACTGTTAAAACAAAGGATAGTAAACTTAATGATCACCAGTTCACATCTCCAAATCTCTAAATTAATGATTCTACTAAAAATGTGGTAATTAAAAGAAAATAAATTTGAACTCAAATTTGTATTTATAACGTAAAATCTAAAAACATTCTAAGACTAAATGACAGATTATTTGCATAAAAAAAACATTGCAACTGTCTTGAGTGAATCACAGGTCTAAAAATAAAACTCAAAGGGCATGGTTTCTATTTAAAAAAATTTGATTTTAATTAGAGAATTTAAAGATTAATTTATTTTGGCATCCATTGAATTAAGGAAAGCTATCTTAATTTGAAGATTTTTAAAATATAAGGAGTCATTTGCGAGATATTTAATCTTAACATAGCGAGTATTTACTTAATGCAACTATTTATTATATATAAAAATTACAAATTTAATATATTATTTCATCATTTTTAATAAGATATGTTTCACTAATTTAAGATTAATAAATGATTTTAGAATACAAAGTATAATTAATAAAATACCATTATGGAAAATTATTATAACAAAAACAAATTTTCACAAACAACTTTAAACAAGCCGGAAGTATGTTATCAATTAATTACAGGCCATACCACCCTTCAAGAAACATAACAAGGCTAAGTAATCTGTAATTAAAATTTACAGATTTAATTGGCATTGCTCAAAGCAATTCTATCATAACACCCTCAAATATAATTCTCTCAACAGGAATAGCCCCAGAATACGACATCAAGTTTATTACTGATTTCCTTTAGATAAAGTTTTATAGCGTAAAGCTACTGTTGCTGGTGGAATTATTTTTACAGTGGATAGTATTTTACTTACTGTGGAATAGAGTATGGTAATTAATTTGTATATTTCTGCTGAATAATGCACACAAGTTGATATATCACTTTCCTCTCCCACCCTCCAGACAACCCTTTTGCAAAACCACGGAATAAATTAATTTGTATTGGCCATTGGTCTTGATTCTGCCAAGAATTAGAAGAATTAAGAAATTCTTAATAATAACCAGTTATTTTTCACAGTAATAAAGTCTTCATTTTCTAATTACAAAGCTCCTAATTTGATTGACAGGCTTACATTATCATTAAAAAAAAATTCTTTTAAACCCAAAATGATTTGTTGAAACAATGAAGGTTCTTCAGTAGATCAGGTAATAAAATGCACATATTATACTAAGGGGTTGCAGTGCAATGCTGGTACCAGTCTAGCCAAACAGTAATGATGTACAGTATCACCATTTTTATTTTAAACATATTTTGTGGCAGATTCAAAAGTCATAAGCCTAGTTCAAAAAGTACAAACTTTCTCTATCTCTCTCACATGTCATCCCAACGATACTGTTGAACTATATAGTCTATAGAAACAGAAACAGAGTAGTCCTACTAGTACAAGTCATTCACCTAATGCGGCATTCTATATTAAAGTACCTGATGAAAATTCAATAATAACTTGCTAAAAGTAGTGTTAAATTTACATTGGACAGAAATACAAACTATTGAATACTAATGTCACTGAACCCAAATATCGAATTGGTAATTTATTTAATTTTTCAACACTGGCTCTGGGACCAGTTAACAAGTGCTGTTCTCGTGTTGGGCCCCAAGACATTTCATAATCCATTACCTAATGAATCACATGACATAATTCATAAAATGTGTTAATGCATCCAACAAATGGGAAAATGTTTGTGTCTAAATCATGTTTCTTAAGACACATAGGTATGATTAGTAAAAAGGAACAATTGCAATCATGAATAGTACATAGACAATTTAATCAAATGTGAAATGTTTGCGGTTACTTCTCAATACTCATTATTGTTTCATTTTTATGGGTTTACCAAAGAAAACTTTGAAAGGAATATCTATACTCTTTCAATCAATGTCACACATCTTAAAACACGATATTTCAGTTCATTCAAACTAAATGTTTACAAATCTAGAAAATAATGGTGCATGTGTGATGCTTAATTTTTCTTGGCGGGAGTGGGAAGAGGTTGTTTAAATAATGTTCTTGTCACCTCAGAAGAGTGAACAATTCTTGGCATTGGCCTAAATAAAATATATTTTTGAGGTTATATAGAAAAAGAATATGTCTGTAAGGTAAAGTTTAGGCTCAAAATTGATAAATATATATAATAGAGTTACATTTATATCCTACCTGTCATTCATTCATTCATTGCAAGCCATATACCTCCATGCAATGAATGTATATAAATATTAATGTCATGTTTTCTTGTAATTGTTCAATAAATCTCGTAAGATATGTCTGTGAATTCAACATACCTCACTTTACACGCTGAATTGCTCATATCAATCTTTTCTTTAATGCAAACATGAAAAATAAAACTACTTTAAGTATGTCTTGATTTAACTAGGTCAGGCTATAAGTAATGTGAAAGAATACAGCAAAAATAGAAATATTAGTTTCATTAGGGATTAGGGTTTAGAATCACATTTAGAAAGAACAGGCATATATTATATCAGGCCCGTATGCAGCATTTATAATGGGGGGGTGCGAGCGAAGCGAGCAACAATGGCTGGGGGCCAGGGGGCCGGCAAGGGTCATGGTCCAGGGGCCAAAGGCCCCGGCAAAATTTGCGTTATTTGATGTTCTAAAGACTGATTTAAGGCTCTTTGTTGTGGCTTGGGCTAGTTGAACGATGGACTCCAGAACTTAACGCTTTCATGATGTTTAGGCGCCGTATTCGATAGTGTCTGTATTTCCAGACACGTCTTTACCGCCGGTAAAGTTGTCTGTATTTCCAGCAAACACTTTACCGCATACCGCGTACATGAAGCGCTAAGCTATTGCTTGTCGTTACATGATCGACTGCGCATGTTTTACATCGAGTTTGTAGTCAGTTCAGATTCAGTAATTTAATTACCGGTATTTTTTCATTTTATATTAACATATTTTTGTTTGTATACCATTGATAATGTAAATTTTGTATATATATAATGATATTGTCTTTAGTTAAACAAGACAAGAAAAAATACAAACCGAGGAAATAGTGGACCTTTTGGGACTTGGAGGGGTGCGTTTGCACCCAACGCAACCCCCCTGGATACGGGCCTGTATATTAACCAACTTTAGTAAAATTAGTATAAACAGAGAGTTAAAAACTAACATGACTAGGTACTCTATACAGTACAACTATATTTCAATCCTTGAGGGCAGTGTTGATTTAATCTAAATACAGATGTATCATTTCAACATAATTAAATTATATATTCTAGCTAGCGGCAGATAATTTCAATTGTTATATATCAGAAACAATACATAATTTATATTCTGTAAACGTTTCTTTTCTATAATTACTACTCATGAAAACTCTTAATTTCACAATCATTTTTTACAAAATTGTGGATATTTAAAAATTAAAACCTTTACCTATTATTAAATTCAATTTTCTACCCTTCTAATTGGTTACTGATTGTCACTTATTCCATATGTTGCTACACCATCTATCCACTTCTTCCGGTCTTGCGTCTCTAAGCCGATTTCATGCTTTCTCTACCACATCTTTTCACATCACCATTGCCCATCACTTTAATAATTAAAGTTCTCCTATATATGCCAAAGCAAACTCAACATCAGAGGAGGGACAGAGGAAGATGTTAAATGAAGGATTGGGAAAGCACAGGTGGCTTTCAATATACTAACAAAAGTATGGAAGGCAAGATACATCAGCACAGAAACAAAGATCAAAATATTCAACTCAAATATCAAATCAGTACTGTTATATGGATCAGAAACATGGAGAACTACTAATCAAATAATAAAAAAAAGTGTTCATCAATAAATGTCTGAGAAGGATTCTCAGAATATGGTGGCCAGAAAAAATAAGAAATGAGGATCTCTGGGTTAGAACTGGACAAGAGCCAGTGGAAATTGCAATTAGCAGAAGGAAATGGAATGGTCACACACTAAGGAAACCAAAACACAACATAACTAGGCATGCCCTAACATGGAATCCCCAAGGAAAACGAAAAAAAGGACGCCCAAGGAACACATGGAGGAGGGAACTGGATAAGGAGGTGAAGGATGCTGGCTATAACTGGACAGAGGTGGAAGGAATTGCCCAGAACCGTGTCAGATGGAGACGTGTAGTTGATGGCCTATGCACTGCTAGGTGTAACTTAAGGCTTAAGTAAAGTAAGTATATATGCCAAGCGTTAGATTTTCTGATTTTCACAGAGTTTAATAATTATTTGATTTACTGATGCTAATGTTTGCAACAATTTTTGTACAAATTGAAATGCTCCAATTCTGATTTCTTACAGACACCAGTCTCCATTTATGCAGGGTTTTTCATTGAAGAACAAGACTGATTTCTTAATCAGATTCCTTAATGTAAATCTAATACCTTTACATTCACTTTCAAAATCTACACATATTTAACACACATCCTACTGATGTTTTAATAAGAATTTTTGAAGTTTCAACATGGTTTTTATGTTTTCTAATTTGGAAACTTTCATTTTGTAGATTTGTACTCAAGAAGCCAAGATTGTTAATAAAGGGTTTTCTGAATCTTTTCAACCAGATAAAACATTAATAGGCAAGGAATAGCTAAACAATTAAAGATAAAAAAGGGAAAGTAAACTACAGTATTTTACTCCACTAACGTTTACTACAGTAGGTAACACTATCACTGTTATATCCATAAAATATCTCAATTGAATCAACTATGAATATACTTGTAATCACTTTTAAATCTAATTCGAACAGGTAAACATTTATCTTTTAACTACAAATTAAAAATGTATTTCTAATGTTTTCGAAATGCTTAGCATAAAAAAAAGGATTTTATTCATTGACAAAATGATTTCATATGGCAGGATAATATCAACTTCAACAAAAGCACAAATTTATTCCAAATCATGATTGATAACTTGTTTTTTTAAATGTAAAACACTGATTGCATTCTATGGTACAGATTATTTCTATCTATGAACATGGAAATACGAAATGAAATGCATGATTGAATCCAACAAGGGATACAGCAGTAGTGATAGCCCAGAAAATATGACCCATCTAGTATAGAAAGTTTTAAGATAATAAGAATGTCTGATTGTTAAATGATTAATAGTTATTTGAAATAATTACTGAGACAGAACCATTTCATTAAAATTATGTTCTGTAGAAGTGAATACTACTACAATGCTCAAGGCACTATTTAAATAATATCTGAAACTACTCACTGTGGAATTTAAATACAGGAGAACTGCAGATAAGTTAAATTTCTGTGCAAGTATACACTACCTACATAGGAGTTTCTGTATAATTTTATTTTAAAGGTAGGATAGTCTCCCTTCCATACCATGACTCTTGTCCACACTACACTCCACAAGAGTCCCTTACCTCTATATTATCACCTTTCTTCTTCATAACCCCCTTCCCATCTAAACAACATCCTCCCTCCTAGATATTCCTCAAGACTTAGTTTTGATATACAATCCCAATTATTTTCAGTTTTCAATCTTTAAACATACCTATAACGCAGCCCCTATAATATTCACACCTTGCCTGGAAATTATGCAATCGATAATGAATGGTAATCTCAGACTAAGGTATATTATATCAGTAGTCACTGTAATGTAAGCCATTTAAGTCCCATTATGAAATGCTTACATCGTATTCTCTTTAGATTTATGCACAAAACAAGACAGAATAAATTCTATCGTTTTTTGCAAGATAACATTTGAACTAGTATTTCAATTGACAATTAGACATTCAGAAAAAAATGTAATTACTGTATTTAATTATAGGTTTTACATATTACATTGACCATTTTATAGTAAGATTAAAAATAGTTTATGTTAAAATCCAGTTATATTAGAACATTTTATTTAAAATTTTTTAATATAACCGAATTTAATATAAATCTAAAATGTGTAATAAGAACTCAAATGTAGTAACCGAGTTGCAACAGGAACTTAAGCATAGAAGTTTAGAACAATTCGCCATTTTTCAGGGAAATCAAGAAGAATTTATATATAAAGTGGTCTTGACTAAGTAATTTGTTTTAAAAGGTTAAGAAAACTGTTTTTGAGTATATTTTGTGTATTGTCAGCATTAAATTTCAAATATGTATTAATAGAAAATATTATTGAATAAAGTTTCTGAAAGGAAAAAAAAAACAACAAAACAAATGTTTTTTATTTAAAGTAAAATTACCCTTCAAAATAATTAGCCTAGAAACATGTTTATTTTTTTCAAATAATGTATTAACTTCAGTTGTACATAGAAGCAATATAAGACAGGTCTCAAACACATGCCTCTTATCTTACAGTTCAATTCACTTTACTACATTCCCACTCACTTTATCACACTCCTACGTTATTTTAATGGAAAAGGTACAACAGCCTTAACGCATTGGGAAAACTAGAAGGTGCCCAGCACAAATGGCACGAGTATGATCAGTCTCATTTTTTTAGGAGAAAAAAAGTACTACTAATATTAATATAATATTACTATAGGAAACACATCAAGGGTAAGTTAATTTTATGTACTTTTATACTGCCTCATGAGGCCACCTTACATTAACAAAATAAGATTAACTGATGAAGTGAAAGTTACATATCCTTTTAAAAGATAAAATTTGCTATCTTCTTGACCCAATTTGTAAGCATGTTATGTTAAATAAATATAATCCCATTGCTAATATTATATTTCCTTAAAAATTAAATATAAAGTACATATTACATCATCTGTTAAAAATCAAACTTTTTTCTTTTTTTTCAATTTAAGAATGCTAAACTTTGAAGGTTCTCCTGAGACAAGTAACAGTCCCAGTGCCAAATTTGGTTTAGAATACTACTGAACAGGACAACTATATAAATAAGTGAACAGTTTTTAAAAATAAATAGCGTAGTAGTTATGTAGCTCAACAATAAAACATGAAACAAAGTAACACAAGCAAAGAGCAAAAGGTTTGACATACTGCAGACAAAAGAACATTGCATTCAAGTTTGTTGTACACCATTTTTTTTTTCAATTTAAGAATGCTAAACTTTGAAGGTTCTCCTGAGACAAGTAACAGTCCCAGTGCCAAATTTGGTTTAGAATACTACTGAACAGGACAACTATATAAATAAGTGAACAGTTTTTAAAAATAAATAGCGTAGTAGTTATGTAGCTCAACAATAAAACATGAAACAAAGTAACACAAGCAAAGAGCAAAAGGTTTGACATACTGCAGACAAAAGAACATTGCATTCAAGTTTGTTGTACACCATTTTTGAAACACTGGAACAATACAATATTTTGATATGGTATATATGTGTAAGTATTTACTTATGATGACCATTCGTTGGTATGGTGGTATTAATATATTATGGCTAAAATAATTATTTCACACTTTTTGTTTGCCATCCTTCATTGCGGTTCCCATTCTGAAGCGATCACCTTGATTTTACACATTACATTTACAGAATCGTTTAGCCTAACTGCACACATTAGTATTAAACAGATTATTCAACCTGTGTTGGTACTTTAAATTAAGCTTTTTAATGCATCAACCTTGATGTTAACAGCACAGTTTGTGTTACATTAATTTTGAATTCATTAAGCATTTAACTGGTTACAATTTCGCATCAATTCTTGTCAGGTTTTATTAAGTTTGTTCTTTTTTTTCCTTGTTAACTGGGCTAGTTGTACATTTTTCTACAGGATTTTGTTAGGTTGTACTGTTGTACGGTTGTGTATAATGGCAATCCATGCTAATTCTTCTGTAACCAAAAACAATTCGAAAGAATGAAGATTGGTTTTTACTTGTTACTTGACAAGTAATCTTCTAATACTTTATACAGAATTTATTTTTGTACACAAATATATTCCATTTTTTTTCCCAAACAAATCTTTTGAAATCAAGTTAATGACCATCATCTATGTTGGTTGTTTCTTCACCTTGGGTTTCAAATGTTTGTATCAAAGATTTAATATAATCAGTAAATAAACATTACTAAAAAAACATAAATTGTAAAATAAGCTGCTTTGATGTTGAGATTATTTCAATGTTATTCAAGGATCTGGGATCAACCCTTTGAATGTTTTCTAAATTAAAAAAGTAACTAACCTGTGTGTGATTCTTCTTTTCTTTGAAAAATGCTACTTTAATAATCATAAGAATCAAAATAATTCATGTAACAAAAAGGATGTTATTCACAATTAATGACATTTATACTTTTATACAAAATGTAAATTCAAAACATAAATATGAAGATATATATTCCTAAACTTCTGCATGCTACAGTAGTTACCATGCAAATTTGTCACTCAACTATCAGTTGAAAATAAAATATCATGCTGGTGCAATTGAACAGTGTAAAAAATCACAGATATTAATAAGTTCCATGAATCTTGATGATTTTTAAGTGTTAATTGTCTACATAAATTTCAGTCAAGGAAATCTCTACAGAGATAAAAATTGCAAAATCACGGATACAAAAAAGAAACTGAAGAAAACGTTTTTTCTACTTTGTCTAGTGGGAGACGTGAAGGTCCAGTTTTTTATACCCAGTCAATATTTATGTCATTTAAAAATTCTAAATTAGAGGTCTGGAGAATTTAATAACGCTAACTCATGCAATTATGACAGCCATAGCAGATTTTAATTAAAAAATTGACCTAATTAAAAGCACAAAGGTAAATAAGACAGGCCATCCCTAGTCATTTGGTGATAGCAACCGTCATCGTAAGATCCCTTCCTACTTGCGTTTTCCCCTGCTTCAAAATGACAACTTAATTAGATTTTATAAGACAACACTATATAGTGATACAAACAAGATTTCAAGCATTTTCTCACAAAACCCAAAAGTTCAATTGAAATTCCTTTAATTATTCATACTATGTCACTGTATTAATCTTTAAAATATGTTTTACTGTGTTGTATGAAAGAATAATCTTGAACCCGAGAATTGTTGGTAATATTATTGTTATTACTGGGATTAGCAACTAGTTTTTGTGTAGGAGAAACATGATGAAAGAATAAACATACAGTACCTTGAAAAATTACAATAATGAAAATTAAAGTGATTCATAAAGTAGGACAGGCGCAGAATATTTTAATCGCTAGATTAAATGTCAATGGTATTAACAGGCACGAAAAGCATAGGGTCTGTGGTTTGACCGTTTCCTGTGTTCACACATAAAGAACATGCCGCTCAAGAGTCTTGAACACGGACCAGAAAAGTAGAAGTAACCCTGGCCCTGGAGTGTAGATTGAGAACTGAAAGATATACTATGTAGTTCTACAATGATAATAACTACACTCAGCTACAGTGGATATTATGATTAGAAGTGTAATATTTGCAATGATATTCAAAAAAATATGCAAATACTACCAAACTTGCAACCAATCAAAGTATGAGAATGAATTGCTCATTAGCTCTGGTATGGACTATACTATTATCCGACGGGGGTGTAATATTTTAATGTATATTACTGTTCTTTTTTTCATAATGTAATGTTGGTTTACACAATCTCACACTAATAAATCAGTTGAAGCTAAAGTGAAAGTTTGAATGCGACAAAACATTTTTTTTCTGATTATGAGATCATTTTGAAAAAAAAAGAGCACACATCTATGTTTTTATTATCATTCAGCCTTCTAATCCTAAAAAAGTTGAACTTAACCCTCTAAACAAAAACCGAGACTGTAATAAAAGAAATTTGATTTTTGTATGAACTGAAAAGTGTACAGGTTGTAAATAACATAATTAAAGATTACATGAATGGACTCTTTACAATATAAAAAGCTGATTTAATATATAATTTTCTAACTAACCACAAATCAATTAATCTTCAAACAATTAATTATAGCATTATTTTATCATACTTTCCTTTTACAGAACATTTTCAAATGTCACTTTGATGTACTGTAACATCATTTACTATCACATTGTAAAATCTCAAATCAATTATTTCAATTCTTTTCTAGAGTTGCGTTTCATCAGTCCAGCAATCATCAACTATCTTTTAATGTTTAAAAATACATACAATTTAGTGTAATGATAAAATGAATACCCTAAAGCCATCAACAAAATCTAAACTTAGTATCAAATCAATTTCATTTTCAATTCATAATGTTCTACCTTATTTAAATACAATGTAAATATATCTGGTTAAGTTTATAATTTAAATTAGTTAATTTTTTTTATCCAGTTATCAGCTTATTTTTTTTTTTGCACTATTTTAAAATCATTTTCAAAATATCACTGCAATATAAAAATAAATGAATGATTCCACCGAACTTTCGAGTTAAAATAACTATAGTGAGGCATTTAATGGCATTAATTAACTGCCTTAAAATGTGACATGTTACGAGAAATATAAGAATAAAAGCAATAAAAGAGGTTTTAAAACAGTTGTCTAATATGAGAAGAAATGGATTTTAGGGACATAAACCCTTTGTTGAAAATGTTTACGATTTTTTAACAGTAGTATACTGTTAGCTCTTCACAGGCCATATGAAATGGCACTTACAGGCTGGATTTGGAATACAAGCCAACTGTTGAGAACTGAGGTAAATAGAATGTGACAAATATCAGAACATGCCTTAATAATATTACATTATAAAATCACAAAGTTAGTAAAATCTGTTGCATACTTTATACTTTGAATAAAAAATATATTAAAACCCCTTAAAATAGTGATATCTCAAATTAGCCAATTACATCATAGCTTGAATCACTGCAGCAGAATAATGTTCCTTGGATTATATCATTATTGCAAATGTCTACAGACGATCGACCGAATGTATTTCTGTAATGAATGTCTGGAATTAGTTGATGCGGAATGCTGTAACTTGTCAACTATCCTTCGTATTGATCGTACATTATGATTTATGATATGGCAGGCTAATAATTTGACACAGAATTTCATTATTTAACTCTTGTCAGGTTTTCTCTTTCATTTAGGTTTTAACAAGATAGTCAAAATGTGCATACTTTAAAGACCCTAGCCATACAATATCTCAGCCTATACATTCACCAAGTGTATACTTAGCATATTTATTCGACCAGCTTAATTTGTACCTGCCAACCAACTTGTTGACACCCCTACCCTATATTAAAGGAAAGGAACACCCTGGGCTAAATGTGCCACTGTGCTTATAGATAAATGTAATAAAAACATGATTACAATGGTTCAAGGTACAATAGTAAGCAATTTAGTTAAATAATAGACTTTTAAACGACAAAATATCGGAAATTGAACAGCGCCATTTTGACAGGTTAAGAGCAATTATATGACGTCAGATTAGGTGGACGCATTCAAGCAAATCCAAGCGCCCATCGTCTTAGTACAGCATTTCAATATGGAAGTGCGGGATATAACCATAAATAAAATCAATTAAATAGCCTAACATACCTAATATTTTCGGAATATGGCTTGGAGTTTTTATAATTCAAAAAAATTGGAACCAGAATATACAGAAAGAGAGTTAGTTTTGCATCGTGCTGATGAGGAAAAAAGAAGAGAAGAAGAACATTCTCGAGCATAACAAGTCGTCGAAGAATGGTGTACTTTCGGCCAGTGTATCTGTACTGTATGCCTTAGTAGGCCTAGAACTCGTGTTGAACGAAAATAAAGTAGACACTGCATCGTCAACCAACAGCCTCCGTTTGCCAGTTAATTCCCCTACCAAATCCCGTTTCAAACAGCTAGGCAATAAAAGTAACAATAGATTAACAATAGCTGAAAGATTTACGAATTGGCTTGCAGAAGAAAAGATCGATCGAAGGTTTGTTTACCAAGCCAGCGCATGCTCATACCGTGTCATCGCCGTCCTGCATGACCGCATGTCGCGTTATTAGCCAATCATATTAGCGGATTCGCTTAGCCAATAGAAGCGCTGAATGCAACCGCGAATCTTAAAATTTTCGTCGGCCGTATCTGACGTCACAAACAGGCTGCCATGAGCACAAGATGGCGATTTTCAAATGTCTTGATAACAGCTTTAAAATCCTGTTTACTAGAAAACTACAAATCCGATTTAAACATAAATTGTGCTGAATATTAAGTTGGTAGGGTTACTTTTATAATAGTTAGGTAAGATATTAGGGTGTTCCTTTCCTTTAAGCTGTTTGTTGCCGCAGAACTAATTACACATGTTCATAATTCAAGACGTCTTCAAATATGTTCACAAATGTAAAAAATATGTTTCAAATTTACCTCTCGCTTTTCTATTAACAAAATACGTAAAACAAAACCGAATAATCTGGAAAATATAAGCTAAATTGATTTCATATTCTAAAAGTGTTGATGTAAATCTATAATACTAAATTAATTTACTGTCTAGCATATTATGAAAAAATGTTAGATATGCAATAGATTTAAAATCTAATCTTGACTATGCATAACTGCTTAACTTGCAATTTAAAATAATATTGACATATCAATAACATTTTAGCAATCATGAAATTTTAATTTTTATAAAATCGATGTAATGTCATTTTATTAAATGCTTTTGCATATTATGCATAAAAAGTAATGTTATTTTTAATTATTTAACACTGTACTATAACACTAATGTGAAAAGTAATATAATACTAAACAAATTATTTTCTATAAATTACAGTATAACATAATACCATAGGATGTGTATATAGTGAGTTATAATATAAAATAATTTTACTATTACAATTATACTATTCACTAAGACAATGTGTAGTACAGATTTCTAGTTTCAGTTTATTGAAATAACAAATTATACTATTTAAATACAATTTTAAGGGCTTTCAACTTTAGGTGTAGAAAATACTATTCCTGACATATAAAAGAAAAGTTAAATTTGAGATGAAACTTAACATTGGACTATTTAAAAGGTAAATATTAATCACATTAACTTGGCTTTTCTGTGAATATCTTGACATGTGATTCTACACAGCACTATCTAATATTGTCTGAGAAAGTAAAGATCTACTACAACAACTCTCCCATGGCCTCTGCTATAGGAAGTTTCTAAGTAACAGATAAGCACAATGATTAGTGGCTTGTAATTGGTCAAAAGATAGTAGAGATCCTGGTTGGTAGTTTATGTCACATGATTTCGCTTCACTTTTACAGTCTATTGCAAATTAAGTTGATAGTTGATACTTTAAATTTAACCTCATATGATCATGTGTAAGTTGTAATTTAATAAAAAATCAATGTACCATTTTTTAACTGGTTAAGATATCTACTACATTCAGTTACTAAATATAACCTATAAGACTTATTTGTATAAGCTACATTTTTTCTGTGAGCAGGCCTTCTATCATACCGAAATTGGTTTTATAGAAAGACTTTATATTTCAAAACTAAAAGCAACAGAATGAGTATAGATGCACTATAGAAATGTAACAATGGATATATTTTGGTACATGTATTTTTACAAGAAAAAAAAGGTGCAGTCCCATACCTTATCTCGCTTCTAAATGAATAATATTAATAATAATATTTAGAATATGTAAATATCCTTGTAATTCAGTTTTGGCTGCGATGACGATATTTGAAATAAATGAAATGAAATGAAAAAAAAAGAAATGACAACTTATGATTGTGTAAACAAGATGGTGTCAATGATAACTTACTGTACATAGGTCACCATAACACAATCAGATATGCTGTAACAAAACAATGTAATCAACCAAGCAAACAGCGATACAATTTAGAAAATATAATGGGCTTCATGACATCACGCAAATCACACCCTAGAGTAATCACAAACGGGTTAATAGACGCGCACATTACCGTAGCCACTGTGAAATCAGAAAGCTGATACAAAAACACTCATTATAGTACAAATTGCAAAATTTCCATGATCGTGACCTGTTCTTAAGTACAACATTTCCATCCATTCCATATCGTTTGTAGATACTAGGATACTCAAACATCTTTGGGGCATACAGTATAAGATAAAATAAATATAAATTACATTAAAAAACAGTTGGTAAAACTATTAAAACTATAAAGACGGTGATATCAGGTTTAGCATTTGTCAAATTCAATCTGTCCACAATTTTAATTATTAAATGTTCAAAAAGAAAATGATGATAAAAGAGCATAGAGGAAGGTTAAGTCATACAGAAGTACAAGTGCTATCCCATGTGCTATTAAAATGTGACTTATTAATATTAGTCATGTAAAAGTTTGAATTTAGTACAAGTGACATACCATGATTAAATGTTTTTATAGTCAGTTACGATTGACAGAGGTTGTTATAAATGATGATGACGAATAACTCATTGTTCTTATTACTCAGCAAATTGATGTAGCATACGAATACGAAAGAACATATTCTTACAGGTAATGTTTCCGTTATGAATGATGATGACGAATAATCGCACTCATTGTTTTCTTGTTACTCAGCAAATTGTTTACAATACTCTTACAGGTAGTAATAAATATTGTATAAGCATATTTTACTTGTATAAGTTAGAACAGATGCCTGCCATTTTTAAAAATCCCTTCTACTTACTTTCCTCAATTGCTAATGAGTATAGCGCCATTGCAAACGGAAGACACTCTATACAAAATGTTATTTTGCAGATCCTAATGGATTCATTAATTTATCTGTGCACAGGGTATTGGGAACAGTTTGCTACAAAAACCAGACCTATATTTTGATAGTATACAGCTTGTCGAGTATTATGAAACGGTTTCATTATCTTTTAGGTTATCAATATTTCACTTTTAAAAGTCTGAATTATCTAATTAAGAACAAAATATAATAATAAATTAAAAGATGAAAAATAATTTAAGCTTTATAGAAAATAAAATGCTTGATGTTCAAGATTTCAAACATGGATCCTTTTAAACATTAAGCAATAACTACTATACCTAGTCTAAAGGGAATAGAAAAGTTTCAATCTCAGTAAAATTTTTAATTTTCCAAAAAATGATTTGTTGCCTCTCTTACTATACCATTCCCAAGCACTTAGGCCTGTTTCTATAAGGCAATTAAAGAATTAAAAGTTTTAAAATAGTATTTTGAAAAAAAAAACACATCACAAAGAAGAACAAGTCTTATATCAGTTTTAAAAACTCCAAATCGATTCCCAAAGCCTCAATCGACAGGTACGTAAACATTACATACTGTAATTTGTACTTATGATGTACTGTACCATGAAAAATCCAAATGATTTATTAATAATTAATCAGAGATAGATTATTCATAAGCTTAAAATGGCATTTTCATTGATGCAAACCAGATTTAGAAACAATCAGACCTGCTGAAAATCATCCACTAAAGATTGTAAACCTACATAATAATCCATAGATTTAATTTAACTAAACTGATATTAACCCATGGTTTACATGTAGGCCTAGTATAATATACGCAGGGAGTGTTAATGTATTTCTGTACACATGGAAGAATTTCAATCATATTTCAATTTTGCCTTGACAGATTGCATAATCTTTCCTATAATTCATACTGTCTTGAAATGGAAAAATGAAATTGTTTTCTCAATGTATACATTTTAAAATATTTGCAGATTTACATAATTTCTAAAAGCTGCAAATAAAAAAAATGGAACGTATTTAATTTGAAACAATATTCAAATATTATGGTATATATAATAAGAACTTTTGATTTGATTTAAATTTATTTGGAAAATTATTATAAAAATACATACAAAGTGATGACATTAATGACTGAGATTACCGAGAAATACATTATAGAAGATTTTCCAGGATAACCCAAAACGTCTGTCTGTTGGCAGATTTGAACAAACCATTATCACAACAGCCATCTAACAATCCAATTAGCTGGTTCGCCTCCCAAAATCATCAACGACTAAGACATGCATTTAAATTAAAAATATGATTTGATATTCTTTAAAATCAGTTTGCCCATTATAAATTCAGATTGTATTAAATTAACTTTCTGATGAATAACATTTACATGCGAGACAAGTTTCGCTTAATTAAAGCTTAATTAATCGATAAAACACTAGCAGTTAATACTTAAAAACTTTATGATCAGCATGCTGCAGTAAAAATATTCAAATCACAGTAAATAGGAACTTGCCAGATACTATAAATCTTTTCACTTCCATAGCTTAGGGCATCCTTTTAGCTCAAGTCCATCCAAATTTATGTCATGGATATCAACATTGGTGCACACATAAAATTGATAATCCATTTTAAACTATCCATGTCATAACATATGATCAATCTTGAATCACCCCCACCCCCAAAATCTATTAATTTAGTTATGTAAATACATGATACTTGACAAAAGCAGATAAAGGACTTATGTAGAGACACCATGTCTTCTGACAAACGGTGATGGTAATTTTCTATCGTTAATCGTATAACACCTATACCTTGATTTCACTATTGGGAAGATATTTTTTTTTATATTTCTGATTCAGTGCAAGTCTCTTAAACAATTCATCTCTGACAGTACAGACAAACTGAATATATTGGATCATCACTGTAACACCAGATTGTCGAAACTTTTGACAACTATGGAAATCAACAGGATATTAAAACCACATTATTAGATGGATTTGGCAAGGTTATAGACAGAGCATTAAATATTTCTGAAAAGTATTAACTGATTAATATTGGTGTATTGCATAGAATTGGTATGCTATTTATGCATTACCAACATAACCAGATCATTAGTTAAAGTCAAGTCAATCTGTAGAGGGCCATACTGTATATAAATTAATAAGCAAGACATTCTACTTGTTTCAGGTTGTCACATACTAATTAACAATTTGATTATAATAATTAAGACAGATTTTAAGCTATATGAGGTGTTGTACAGTATCGGTACTATTGTAGACAATCTCAAATACTAGTCCATTATCGCTGAGGGATGTTTTACTTTTATCTTCTTATATCATAGCTCATATTACACTTGAGGGCTATTGTTGATTTATCCAGGTAAGTAGGCATGTAATAGACTCTGAATACTATAGCATTTTTGCTTGTTTTATTTTTAAAAAATTACTTATTTGAAGATAAATCATCAAGCATGGAGGAATGAGCTTCCGCTCAATGACAATCCATTAGGAATTAGACTATTATTAGATCATTCCATACTGCATGCCATGGAAAATCAAGATTATCCTCCTATAGATCAGAATTGCAGCTAGATAAGAATTGACTATTCATATAATGATATCATAGCAGTTGTTCATCATACTTATAATCTCAATTGCAAGACAAATTGTCGATAACATTTTCTAATGTCTATCATAATTTTATAGTTATATTTTCAAGGCTACATTTTATTTGGATATTTATATGCAGTAAATCTATCATTAAACACCATTCTTTTTATAACATGAAGTTGAAGAGCTTTGATGTTATGTATTAGATTGGTAATAAAGTAAGTACTAAGCAATGTTAAGCAAAAGGTTTGGCAGAAAATTTTAAAATTTCATTTATCACAATCCAATAGCAAAATGGTCAAAATAGCAACTCCGTAGGCCGAATTTAGTTTCATTATAAATAGGCCACAAATAATTTAATCATTATTTCTAAGAAAAAAATCATAGGCCAAATTAAAAACATATGAACAGGAAAATACTGTAGTATTGTATGTTCATGGAAAGAAAAATGGGTCAGATTACTGTTGTCAATTTTCTTAAATTATTATGAAATTAAACATCATATCTTCATTATTCAAAGTTTAGCATAGATATAAATTAGTATGCCAAGCAAGCCTCCAAATGAAAAGTTGGAATCATGAACTAATATTATAACGTCTGATAAATTCAACCCAGTTTATATTTAATGCAATCACTTCCAATTGTAGACAAGAAATTAGAGCAAGTAATGTATATTAAAAATGGAACTGCGCCAGTTCCTCTTTAGCCACTTCTCAAGGGAATACAAAATCCAACCTACAAACGGATATGGAAACAATCTGTGATGGAATAGTAACACTCGTTTATCTTCCCTGCCATTTCTAATGTGTATGATTAACATTTATTTTGACAATTCATGTTAAGCCACAGAGATTGTTAATTTAAGTTCTAAGTAACATTGCAAATTATTGTGTGGTTGAAATCTTTAAAAGCATTGCACGGGGATTGGAAAAAGTGTAATACCTACAACTAATGGTAAAGTGTGATGGTTTACATACTTGCTTCCATATCAGAGTAACTAGGTTTAGTTCTTATCCTAGTGTTACAGTTAAACATCATTGTCTTCTACCATGAAAATTACACTAACCAAGTAGCATTGGTAGCTATGAGTGCCTTTTACCTGAACAAACCTATGCTCTCCAGAACTTGATAAGTCAAGTTACTAGAAAACCCCTCAACTATAATGGACCAGTCCGCAACTATGCCATCATTATGTGAACGTGCCACCGTCATCATTTTGCTTCCAAGCGGTAAAGCAGTATCGTTTGGTAGTTTCAAACTTGTTGGTTGAACACCTTTGAGTATGTTCACATGTGTTTTAATCTGTAGATTACCTTAATGATGTATTATCCCCCTGAAAAATAATTCTTAATCGAAAAAAAATGTATTTACCTGAAAAAACTGTAATTTGAAGCAAAAAATTGTTTTTGGTTAAATTTAACCATTTATTTTGTCATTTTATAAGTGATAACATTATTTTGTTATTATTATTATTTTCGTTTTTTTTTCTATGATTAACTTGATTAAAATTACAAAATAACATATTCAAAGTCTCATTTAATTAATCTTCATTTTTCATGTTTTTTGGGGACAATACATCTTTCAGCCACACCAGCCTATTCATTCATGGCTCTAATACACTTAATATTTGATTTAAGAGTCAGACTTTTAATTGATATTTAATATTGTGATGTAAATATCCAACTTCACTGTCTCTCCTAACTTTCTTGCACTTGATCTTTCTTGTCATACAAACAGTTTCCTTCTTTTTTACCAAATGTTCATAAAATAAATAGTCTCTGTTTTGCTGTTTTATCATACACCTTTTCCTATTTCATCCTACCAAACAATTTATCAATGTTGCATTCAATACAGATTAACAACCCATTTACAGTTAGTTTAAACAGAAGTCTACACGTTATAATATAAAATAAATACCTTTTACACCTTTATAATGTGATGAATGACAAACAATAATGGCTGTTTAACTTTATGCTACGGTGGTACGAAAACAATTATGAGGCTACTAGGTGCGTGGTTCGCAGACAGTGCCATTATCCAATAGGGGTGCTTTATTTTCTTCTTTTCATTATTGTTCCCTCTTTTTGGAAATAGAGGGCTATTGTCGGTTTATCCAGGTTAGCAGGCACGATATAGACTGTAATAGTTGATCTTAAAAAACACGGCCTGATTTATATTTTTCACACAATAACCAATGAATTCATATATAAATATGTAATTTAAAATTTCATTCAAGATCTTGAACTAAAAGGTGTGTCCTTGGATGCATCATCGCATTAAAAATGCCTATCTGGTTTTACAATGAGGAAATAACTATCAAGGTGAGTAAAGTCCTCAATTTTGTTGGCAGCAGAAACAGGGAACACATTTTAAAAACCACTTAAATTGAATTTCCAAAATAGAAACACCTACAGTAATATTGCTATTTATTGCTATGAAAGTATTAGCAGCACATAGGTAAAAATTAATGTTTAATTGACATTGGAAGTAAAAGGTTAAGAACTTCTTTTGACCAATGACCACACACAGTATTATATCTATTATAATCATGCTCAAAATAAACCTAACTTTCTTGGCATTAAGCAGCAACACACATAGGTGGATCCAATTGGACTAACCCAGGCACTACATACTAATCTTTTTTAAAGGTATTAATGAAAAAATAATTATAACGACTATAATACAATACTAATGGCAATCTGCAATTCTCATATGAAAACATATTTTTAAATGTCAAAATTTTCATGCATGTATAAATGATTTAACACACCTTGCAACATATGTGTAGTAGGGCCTTGTATGATTTCATATTTGTAAAATATGTACGGCATTCTTCATTTTACAGGCTCATACAATTACCAGTATGTAATGGCAAGTCAACAAATTAATTTGTACAGATTGTTATACTAAAATTATTAATAACTTGCATACTCCAAGTAATAAATCATAATTTATAATTTCATAATAACCTCGTGATTGATTTCCCTTCGGGGGCACATTCCTTTCAGCACATTTTTGGAAGAAAAATCATTGCACTGAAACACAGAAATGTTGGAAAAAAATATACTTATCAACAATTAAGCATTGCGTGGGAGGGTTTTTAGCTTTTAGTCACTTGTTCATGCATTTAAGAAAACCTACGCACTCCAGAATTTATCATCATCTGCATTATTAAATCATACACCATCCCACCACAAAATGAAAATTGAATATTGCATAGCTTCAATTTGCATTTCCTCCACCCACTAAGGGCCCGACTAAGGGACATATTTTCTCACTACACATGGACATGGTTCATTCACTGGGGCACTAATGGTTGTATAGGCACTTTACAACTGAATTACTATGTGACTAGGTTCAGATTTTCACCTATATCTGTATAAGAGGGAGTGAGATGCAAAATTGGAGAATTAGTGATATCTCAATCTCATATATAAATTCCAAAATGTTTGCAATTTTGCTAAATATAGCTTCATTAAGAGTTTAAATAAAATTGGACAAAATTAAGATTTTCCAGTATGTAATGTTTTAAACTTCAAAATGTTGAAAATGGAAAGGAAATGAAAATTTGAAATTCAATTTACATTTGGATTAAATAAATTTCACTCACTAAGTAGGCCTATATCTGACGGTCAGTTGAAAGCAGTGTTCACTTTGTTTGTGATGTGATAAACATTCTGTGTCTGAATTATGACTGTTTAACAGTTTAAAGATCATCAGGGAATGATAACCTGAACATTTAAAGAAGATACAAAAACATATCCAAGACATATGATATTTATGTTTTAAAAGCTGTGTTCACACTTCCAGGCAAGCAAAGATTATGACAAGGGTGATAATTTTTCCAACAAAACAGGAACAAATTATCATGAGCTAGCCTAGTTACCATGTCCTTTCACTGCTGATCTCTAGTCTGAAAAGGGCCGCTTTCTGGCTACGGGCTTGCTAGGATGCTAGTGGCAGTGAACATAACAATTATAATTATGGAAATGCATATTGTAAAATGATGAAAGACTCAAATTTTTAATTTGAAATCAAAAATGTTGATATAACACGATCGACGATATCATAAGAAACAGACTTATTAAACCAAAATAAGACATGACAGAAGTTACCTAATTTCTAACAGAGATTCTTTCGACACAAAAAATCAATGGAAAATTAAACATTTAAATTGCATCATGCTATAATAAATTATTAATAATAATAGTACTATAATAATAATAATGTCTGTAAAAACATAATAATTATATTATATTTCTAACATTCAATGAAGACTTTAATTGTACTTTGCAATATCTCTAACTTATAGGTCATGTTTAAACCTATACACACAACACGCAAGAATATGTAGAACTACTACTGAATTGAATTATTTCCTTAATGCACATTTGCAAACACATGTGTGAAACATTGCTTTGAAGGTGTGACATTAGCTGGTGAAATTGGGTCATCATCAGTAATTTATCAGCATTTGAAGAACACTAGGATTGCTGTCTGTCATACCAACAAACCAATGTTTTTATGATTATCGACGCACAATTACATACTTCCTAAATGTTGTGTTTGTAAATTTTTAGAAAAGAGATAATTTAGAATCAAGGTAAAGTTAATTAATAAGCAATTAAATATATTAGATCCATTATGGGAACTTTAATTAGCATAAATGTAACTGTTAAAGCATTAATTACAAAAATAGGTTTTAAAACCTCCTTTGCAAACACAATTTGGATTGAATCCTCATATTCAACATAAGCGTTTACGCAGGATTAATGCAATCATTCTGTTTACTTAACCACATACACTTTCCTAACATACAATTAGCAAAAGAGTAATTCTGCTGATTTGCCTTTAATGGATGATAGAAAGTACATCAATCATAAATCATGGTGGGAAGAAATGACAAAATTTGAGCCTAGCCAAGCCGCAATGGATGAAGGAAGGATGTGCAGTGTACACACAGACTATAGTCACGGTGTCTTGGATTAGGTTCAATCAATGGTGCTGATATATATCATATGATGACAGTCTAACGATGATTATGATAGGTGACCACAAAAATTACTAGCGCATCAAAATAAGTGCTGACTCTAATGAACTATCAATTCAATATCTTAAGTTTTTTAATTTAAGAAGTATCTTCCAAATTTGGGGGATGTACAATTTTCAAACAAAAGGTGAACCTATTAAATAGCAATAGGTAACAGATAGAGGAATAATCATGAATAACAATAAGTAGTATAACATTTATTTTATTCTGATCTTATAAAGCGTTAACAGTAACTATAAAAGGTGCATTAATAAATTGTTGAATATTGATTTCAATGAAATAACATAAAAAGTAATAATAATTCATAATAAGCCTCATTCAACAAAGTTTAGAAGGTCCTACATCACACAATGTTCCTAACCTTATTTTGTAAACGCTTTCCGCTTTTCTTATTTTCTCACTTGTTTAAATATAGGACAATAAGTAAGGCAATTAACTCTT
This sequence comes from Antedon mediterranea, assembly GCF_964355755.1. Taxonomy (NCBI): domain Eukaryota; kingdom Metazoa; phylum Echinodermata; class Crinoidea; order Comatulida; family Antedonidae; genus Antedon; species Antedon mediterranea. The sequence continues at coordinate 25,433,457 of NC_092675.1, forward strand.
CTTACACTCAGCCTTGTGAAAATAAAGTCACGTCACGTTGAGAGGTAAGCCCAGAGGATCAAAGAAGCATAATTTGTCTCCTAGAGTAATCAGACATGTTACTGACCAATATATCGGAATAAATGGATGAGCAAATACTATCAAATTGTTGAGTGAATAATAGATTAGGATTAGTTTTCTTTCCTGCAATATTAACGGTCGTAAAACTTGGGTTGAGGACTTTAAGGGAAAAATTGCTCAGCTGCAAATTGGGGCACATTCTAAAAATGATGGATTTTAAAGCAAGTAGTACTTTGTGTGCATGTACAAAAACGGGCATCCAATATAAACATAAAATATGTAAGTATAAAGGCATTATTCGCTAAACATAAACTTTTTTTATGTCTTTTCAAAATGAATTACTATATTAATCAGGTTGAGCAACAAAATTTGAATATTTATGCTATAAATAAATAGTAATGAATATTGGACACACAAAACTACAAATCATTTTTTTTTTCAAATATGCATTCATTTACAACATTATACACTAGGTAAAATGCTGTAGTTTAAAGGTAAAACATAAAAAAAACAATTTAGTTTTTATTATGAAGAATGAAAATAAAACTAACAGATAAACACAACACTTCAATAACTTTATCTTGACTCAACAAATAAAGTATGAGGTGCTGAATCTTAAATAAAAAACTGATTATAATCTTTTGACGTCATTTTGTACTTAAAACACAACCTATTTGAGAGTTAAGACGTCAATTGACTAAGCAAACCTGTCAATAATTTCATAATGTGAAATAAGAAAGTCAAATATTCATTGAATAGTAAACAGTAGAATAATTATACATAACTTCTTAATATACAAATAGAAAGTGAATAGTGGCCTACAATGATCATCATTCACTTTATTCTAAGGTTAATTTTTAATTTTTTTTTTTTAAATACAGATGAAGAAACAACTTTAAACTTATATAATTCACATGTCTTCCTATTTCCTATTCTTTAATTTTTGTAAATGCTTGCCATAAACAAACTCTACTTAATAATAATAAACAAACTTCCCATAGGATTAAATCCACCCAACATTGGACCACTGAGGTTTTTCAGGTTAAAACAGATACGAAGAAACAACTTGAAACTTATATAAGAGTACATTTTCATTAAACTTTTAAAAACTATATAAATGTTCAAAATATTGCTAATTCTAAAATATTTTTGATTTCTTTCACTTTATTGTACGTTCCTTCTTAGATTCTTATCCTTTTGACAACATTTAATCATCTAAATGAGTGTATAATTGTGAAACATAATGGACTGTACATTCAAATCATCAGTTAGTAAAAAAATAAGCTTTTAAGTACGTCAGGAAAAAGGAATTTTTCACAGTGCTAATTGAAAGATACTTAAAATGTAGGCAATTTGTAATGTTCATAGAATCCTTTAGAAAGACACTGAGTTTTAGTGAGCAAAGCCTACAGTTATTATGATTAATAATGAAGACAGGTGGAAGATTAGTAGAGAATTAGACTTTTATGAAAATGAATTAATTAAAGCACTTTACCATACTCAACCTAGATATGCAAAAGGGTCATAACGACTTTATCCAAGAGTTTTCTCTGTGTATCTTCAGGAAAAAATTCAACCAGATATCAATGGAATGCTACAGTGCCGTTCCAACACATGGATTAAGAAATACAGTTATGAAATGATCAAAAAAGGTTGTAGACCTAGGTTGAGAAAATAATAAATAAAATCAGAGACAACATGCATGGAAAACATTTGATGTGATCTTTTTAATCATCAAATGTGCAAATTAGATACGAACTCTACATGGAAATAATTTGATATACAACTGAATTCACTGCTATACTAGACAAACTGCTAACCAGCTAGCACTCTTTAAATTTATGGCCTATTCGAATCCTAATGGGTAATCTATAAACAGAATTTTCAAAAGTACTGTAAACATGCCAATGTTTTGTTTATTTACATCAAATAATGGTAGTGGTACACAGCAACATGAAACATGTCACATTGCCAAGAGTATTGTTTATATGTTATGTTGACCTACATTGACATTACTACACATGTTCTTAAAACCCGTTCTTTGTTTAGCAATGCTATGTGATAGGGTGACTTCAATAAACCATCTATTCTAGCTTTAATTGCAGTGCAGTGCAGTCAAGAAAAAAACTAACAATGTTTTTTAGAAATGGTATAATAGGGGTGACTATAGTAAGGCTCTATATCTGACAAAACCAACTATAACCAAGTTTTGACCACCAGTGACTACAGTTTTATAGTTTTCCCACTCCAAAGTATGATGTAATGAAAACAACATTTTTTTATGTACCGGATAATAGGCATCATTATCAGCTTTCTCAAATGTAAAATTCACCCATGGGTATAATCGGAATAAAAATGGGCATAAATCACATTAAAAAGATATAATCATGTATGACAAATAAGCTGACCTTTAATGATAACATCTATTACTGTAGTTCACACATGGTGAAAAATAAATGTTGCCATTCTGACTGAATAAGGAGATAAGTTGATATAAAGTTGTTTACATGAGTATTGTGGGTGGGAGCGGAAGGATGTGCTGGTTTGGAGGTTGCGGAATTCACACATCGTTGACTTTAAATTTTAAATATATAATATCTAATTACTGTAAATAAAAATACAAACATGCCACATACACATTTCTTTGTGCCCTCTACATTACATTGAGACTATTTTTTTTTGTTTTTTGTTCCAATGTACCACCATCATCATTTCTTTCGTAACTAAAGACGTTACAACATACAAAGATTAACGTGATACGTTGTATTCAGTTGAATAGAAGTTCAAATACACACATAAAGCAAAGCTTACTGTAATACTGTATACGTTCTACTTAAGTTTAAGTGTGCATGCCCATGTTGTGTCATCACTAGAGAAAAACAGACATGGTTTTGATCCGTTTAAAATCGGACCACCACCACCACCACAGTCTGAATGCATGCAATGCAAGGGCCAGTGTGCGATGATTAAATGAGATCGTCATCCCTGGTGTGTATATTGCCGCAACTGTAGCCAGGAGTTACTGTGTGATGTTTGTGTACATTCGACGGCTTCAATTTTCCGAGACCATCGTGGTGTGCAAGGGTGGTAGGCTGAAGAGGAGTCCCCGGCCATGCCAGAAGCTAATGAGTTGGTGATTCTGGACGCGTCTGCACATGCTGCTGCGCCTCTGAGTAGAATATGCAGGACAGTGGTGTGTCCCCGGCCATGCTGGAGGAAATCACAGCAGTGGTTCTAGCTCTTTGAAGGAAGAACAGTACCATCGCTGGAGGCCGATGGATATGATAGCGATAAGACTGACCTCGTTAGTGAGCGAGCACCTATCGGAGGCACAAGGGGATGCAGATTCATGGAGTCGATGCCTGTTGCAGACTAGTCCACTGTAGTCCAGGAGTATCCTAGAAACTTTTTGTATTTAAGCCCCCTCCCCCTTCTGTAGAGCACGGGTTATTGTCGGTTTATCCAGGTAAGCAGCACTTATAGATTACGAACACCCTTGGTTTGGTTTGTGTAAGATTCTTGTTTACTTTAAAGTTTTTACTAACTACCTCTGGTCACATCACAAATAGCCAATTGTTTCTGTTGGTAACCATTTCCTTTACTGTCAGTCATAATTTGGTGTGAATTACATCATTTAATGGAAGACACCAATCTTTCCACATGGATTGTATAAAAACAGACATTTAATTTCCTGGAAAACATACGAAATGGTATTTTAAACTGTCATATCCAAGAGGTAAACTCAGGTTTTATACTGCATTTTGTCAACAAAATATCTTCCTACTACAAACATAGGATGCATTTAACTACACGTCAGTAACGGCTTCAGACAGTGTTTTTGCGTTAATTTCACTAAAAATATAGTTTACATTGCACAAACTGGGTCTTTTTGGTTTCAGTAAATCAAAGGCACTTTGAAGTAACTGATTAGTAATCAACAATTGTTTTACCACAAGCAGTACAGGTGAATGGGTTAATGGACAAATTAGACATTAGGTGTTTGAATAGCAAATAAAATACAAATATTAATCTAATAGCTGTAAAGACTAAATACTTACTTTAACAACGTTCTGCCGAATAGTCAAAATATTTATCTCAATTTAATGAGGTTGAACTGTATTTTGGGTCACCTCACATCCAGAATAACTGATTATATTATATATAATTTTGTTAAATTCATACCTCTAACCCGCACCCCCTCCCTTCTTGTCGGTCTCTTCATAAAAAAGCTATCCTTGTGCACGATTAAGCATAAACTGAAACACTATACAAACATATGACTTACATTGACTCAATATCAAGCATTTGGCGTCATTTAATGTCAAATGATTTTAGAAACAGACTCGTTTAGTAGATAATATCAGACAAAATAGATGAAAGGGAAAAGTAACAAGTTCAAATGTCAGACAGTTGGAGACACAGCATAAAAAGAATGTTGGAAACACAAACATGATAGCACTTGATACTTAAAATTCAGATCATCGCAGTGTTTGATGTAAAATTGTTATGAGTAATGACGAAGAAAACGTGGGAGAATGTGGAAAATCTAATGTTTTTAATATAAAGGTTAAAAATCCTGTCAAAAAGCATCTATTTTCAAGACATTCAAAATGAACTTTATATTTAAATAAACTTAGATGCCTGTGACATATTTAATTCATTAAGTTCACTAGCTACTATAACTATCATAAAAACAAGTTTCAGATGTAAATTCCACTTCTCACATGGTATTTTCTGCCGATGCACCTTTCCTTTGGAATCATCATTTATTTATTTATTATTATTAAACTTGATCACTGCACAAAAAGGCAGCAAAAAGAAAGGGACAAGCACCTCTATCCACATCCCCACTTAAAATACAAATAACGGTAAAAAAAATTATTAAACAATTATAAAAATGCACAAAGTAAATATAAAAATACCTAAAATATATGACTTACTTTTTAAATATTTACTATAATGAATAAAATTTGAGAAATAAATAAATAAAATATGGTATGACATTAAAACTTTTATATATGAATATGATACACCAAAACATACCTACATTTAAACGGGTTAAATCTGTCAATTAAACGATTGTAACCTATGTGAGCTCTTTTGGTAAAGAGCACCTCTAAATATTCATAATTATAGTATAATCATTATTTATTATATACCGAAAAAAACAATATCCATAAATTATAAAATATTTGTAAAATCATTGTTTCAAGGAAAAATGCAGTAAGATAATTGCATTGTAGTGGGAAATTAATTTGGTACCATAGAATTTCATGAATCACAGGAGTGAACATACGTGACCATTTTCGTGACAATTTTAAATTCATAGTCCCTAAATTTAAAATGATGAGAAGAACCAAGTAATGCACATACTCCTTCAGATGTCATCGTAATAACTTTTATATTGTATTGTTTTTTATATGTGGTTTAAATAAATATTAACTTAAACCATCAACATACTGTAGTAGACATGTATAACTAAAAGCTTGCTGGGATACAATGCATGTCAATCTATGAGGAAAAGCTTTTACAGAATAAGTGAACATTCAAAATACAGACTACTTTACAAATTCTATATTAACTTGGAAAGTCACTTGATAGAAAGCTAGTTTATATTTAAAGAATTTTCTTTTTTTATGGCGTAAAAGAAATACATTATTGAAGCATTACAAACCCAGCAAGAAAAAGTTAATTTTCTAAAGTTCATAATAGTTGTCATTATAGAGGGCAGTATACATAATTCTATACATTTACTAATTTGAGATGTATTCTAAGTTTCTATTCCTAAAACGTAATGAAACTAAATCAACAACTGTTTCGTATTATGTCTGGGCCAAGTATCACTGTTCTATCCAATGAACTGATATGATAAATATAGCAAGTACCAAACAACTCAGCTGATAGGTGGGAAGAACAAAAGTTGCCAACCAATAGTCTACCGATTTAAAATCAAGATGAAGTGTCATCTAGTTTTGAGTTTTTATTTGCTATCCAGTTATCCATTACTATTATACATTAAATTTTAATATATATGTTAAGTAGATATGAAAAGAACTGAAAGACAATATTTAGGAGAAAATAGTTTACATTTCATAGGAATTCAAACAAATAAAAACCTACTTACTTTGCAATATTACTTTAGGTTGTTTCAGTACAAAAATAATTTTATTTGCTGTGTTGACCATTCTCCTGTAAATTAAAGAAGGTTAAATAGATATAATAAATAGAATAAATGTATCACATAAAACATAGCCAATTTGTGTCATACTGTATTAAATATAGTTGTAGTGTTAAAGAAGACACTAACTGTTTTGTGATTTGTATATTTATATACTTCTTTTAATGTCATACATGTATCTCACAAATTACATGATGGAAAACTATATCAATCCTATTTGAGGGGGTGGCATAGAAACAGTTGGCACCATGTCAGGATTGAACCCTGGACTTTGGGATTAGAAGGTAAGCATGTTATCCAGAAGGTAAGCATGTTATCCAAAAGCTTACAGCTCCACTACTACTTCACCAGCGGGTTAACGTTATCATAACACTAACCTCACTAAAATGGGTATCATTACGTTAAAAGGAAATTGTGCTGGAACAAATTTGAAAAGCTGTTAGTAATGGAAGTACTACAATCCACTGGGATATATACTTTACTCACAGGACCAAATGTTATCCCGTATGGGCTAGTAGTTTAAAGGTGGTTACATTAGGAATGTAATTAAAAAGCAAATTGCTCTACCTAAATCCAATTATGACCAACAGCCAGCTTGCAATTTTTAATTGAAAACGATAAATCACAAATGAACTTGGGCGTCTAGTAACATATCACTATGGAAACCACATAATTTAAGGATGACATTTAGGTTAGATGGTAAAAATCTAGACCATATTTGCTAATTATGTAATCGGTTTAAAAAAAATAACAAAAGTCATACATTCATTCTCCATGGTTCAACAATGTATACCAGCAAAGCATTAACATTTTAGAACATTTTTTTTGGAAATTACCTTTTTTATACTTGAATATATATAATGAATTTGTTCATAGATACACAATGCCTCTTCGGAAAAAACCCGCTTTTTTGGTTCATTTGAAGTATACAGTAAATGACTCGATTTCAGTCTAATTAAACAACTGGTCTAGAAGATGCTACTTTTTTTTTAGAGCTCCAATAAGTAGCACAATTACTACTTGGCAAAATTAATAAAATGCCTGTTGTCTATCAAAATTAGTACAAAAATACTATTTACTTTTAAACCCATCAAAGAATCATAAATTAAAAGGTTCACATTATTGCTTCAATTCATAGTAATAATAAATAATATAGTATACTAATAATAATATAGTTATAATTTTATTATTAGTTACAATATCTTTTCAATTTGAAAGGGAATTTTCCCACACTAATTATATGGAATAACTAGTAATGGAGGAAACTGACAGACAGCAAGTAGACAGACATTTTGATAGGAAAAATCAAAACAGTATGTTTATTGCAAAAGAGTTTTCAGGATTAATATATTTGTGTCTCATGTAATGTTAAATTTGTTAGACCGTGGCTGTCAGCCAGAAGATATTTACACTACTTTTTTTAGAGAAGTAACAAAGAGTTCATAGGGGTCAACAGAGGTGATTATTGGAAGAGTGGGAAAGTTCTGCAGCATTTAAATCTAGGGGGGAAATGAATTATATATTATGAATTAGATTGGAGTTAATAGGAGATGATTTAGATTTTGGGTATGAATAATAATAGGGACAAGGTCATGTTTAATTATAGTGTAATGGAATCCATTACTGCAACAATCCCAATGAAGCCTTTGACATGTACACATGAATTGTATATTAAATGTATGAATATTTGTTAATGATTTTTTACAATATCTGACAGCATACAGTGAATATGTTTAGCCTTTATGCGGTGGTAGAACAAGTCTTCTTGGATAATGACTTAAAACTGGAGGTTTAGTGTACACATCTGGCTTGTGTGCAGTTTAAAGAACACAGTTTATCTTTCAGTAGGGGGTTACCCCATGTGTACTGGTCCATTCAATCCCTGTCGTTGTGATGAGCATGTGGCAGCACTCAACACAAAGGGACCCTTAGTGGAGAAGAACATTCTTGTATAGTCTTGTTAACACATGTGAGCCCGCATGTGAGCAATTCAGCTCAGTTAGGCTGCAAGACGCAGGTTATTCCCTACATTTACTCTACTCTATTCTTTGGTCAAGGTTCGGGGAAATATGGTAAAATTAACACTGTGGTCATGTTACAAGAGTTGTCAAAAATATATAGATTATCTGATAAAACTCCTAGAAAGTAGGAAGCCTTTTGCCATTTTTCCCCTGATTGTTAAGAAACTTGCATAATGAATAAAATACCATATTTGGTAATTTCATGTTGCAAGAATACAGTGTCACATGTAAGGAAATGTTTATAAATGTTGGATCTTTATGGTGATAATTATCGATCATTAAAAGGCCTCTAACTTTCAAGTGGTAATTAATTGAGTTTATAATGATCTAAAGAATTCATATTTTCAACAAATTACTTTCATATCATGTGATCGTAATGACCATATTATATAGTATACTTTGAAACATTAAAGTTAATGTTACTTTCATTTCTACTTTGGCCCTGTTTCTGCTGCCAAGTAAATACCGTATATACTATTTTTGAATAGTCGTGTTTTTATTTTCTGTCACTGTCAGCTATTTTACACACGTGTATACAGTAGATATATTCGGCGAAAATGTGGAGCGAAGACGTTACGGTATTTACTATATAAATCTGTGTGGGGAGGGAAAAGCTAAAATGTCCGGCCAACTAAAAGGTAATAAAAGGGACAACCACATTTATAAAGACATTTCTAAAAAAATAAAGCAGGAGTACGGAATAGACTTGTCTTCAAAGCAAGTAAACTCAAAGCTGAAGAGCCTGCAAAAGCAGTACAACATTGCAAAAGACAATAACTCGGGGAGGGAACGAATTACTTGTCCCCATTACGATGTTTTGGCCCGGATATTGGGAGATCGGGCCATAGCTGTGCTCTCACAACATATCTAGGGCTAGGCTTTTGAAAGTGAGGCGTAAAACTTTGTGTATTGCGACTTTTAATTATCGACCAAATAAATGAATGGCAATTTGGGTAAAAAGGATGAATTTGAACACGACCACCCAAGAAGTATTGTTAGCAGAAACGGGGTACTAAAAAAAAATGGTATAAAAAATACCGTATTTTATACCGTATTTTTATACTACTACTATTATACTACTATACTATATAAATCTGTGTGGGGAGGGAAAAGCTAAAATGTCCGGCCAACTAAAAGGTAATAAAAGGGACAACCACATTTATAAAGACATTTCTAAAAAAATAAAGCAGGAGTACGGAATAGACTTGTCTCCAAAGCAAGTAAACTCAAAGAGCCTGCAAAAGCAGTACAACATTGCAAAAGACAATAACTCGGGGAGGGAACGAATTACTTGTCCCCATTACGATGTTTTGGCCCGGATATTGGGAGATCGGGCCATAGCTGTGCTCTCACAACATATCTAGGGCTAGGCTTTTGAAAGTGAGGCGTAAAACTTTGTGTATTGCGACTTTTAATTATCGACCAAATAAATGAATGGCAATTTGGGTAAAAAGGATGAATTTGAACACGACCACCCAAGAAGTATTGTTAGCAGAAACGGGGTACTAAAAAAAAATGGTATAAAAAATACCGTATTTTGAGCAGTTGCAGCAGAAAAAGGCCCTTTGTTGATTGTACTTTGTTCTGTTGATTTAATGGGTGATTTGTAATGTCAATCTTTTACAGTCAGCGTGACAAAGAATGAAATTTCACTTTCGTTTTAATCGACGATGAAAGAGACTGGGTGATGAAAAGCAGTCTTCTTAGATACAAATAAGGACATTAACTGAAGAAAGCATTCTTAATTATAGAAATAGATTCTTAGTAAGAGATTTCCATGATTATTATTAACTACATACAATCAAAACAGACAAAATTAATACTAATCCCATTTATTTATCTATCATTAAAACTATAATTTATAACACGAAACGATGTAATAAGATAAGCATTAAAATTAAGTCTTTATACAAAGTACATTCTCAATATGAAAGATTTTAGCAACAAGTTAATTATTATTTACTGTACAAACTTTATCTATCTGCATTTTTCATATTTAAAAACATATAAAGAAGTCAAATGACTGGACAACTATACTTATATTTCACATAAAAATAAGAAATATAAATATAAACCTTCAAAAGCATGAAAAAAATGGTTTGCAAAATTCTCATATTTCGTAAGTGCAATTCCCCTCCTTGACCTTGCTATATCAAGCTATATTTTCAATAAACCTATAGTTTTAGGAAACAAAGATGATTGGGAAAATAGGTTTAAATCAGCTGTACTGAGAATGAAGTAGGCCTACACCATGAAAAGAATTCAATAATTAGGCCGACTACAGACTGAAGTAGGCTTGCACCTCTGGGTTGAAAGAGGCCGATTGACGCCCGGAAAAAATAAGTAAGCACGTATGCCTACCACTAATCCTAAAGTTCCTTCATAATGCTAGGCCTACGATTTCAAGTTCGGCAAATTTCTAATATCCACTTTTACTTAAAAACTTGTAGTTGTGTAAAAAGGATTAATTTCATAATGTTATTACTATAAAAACCATCATTAAATTACATTAAATACAGTAAGTAGGGGAGGTTACCATAAAAAATGCGCCACAAACAAAATCCAGGTGTTCAATTTACCATCAGAGAAAATAGTTCATCAACATTGAGGGCGCAAAACCACAAGACTGCACACTGCAGCAGTTTTTGGTTATTTTAGCTAATCAAAAAAAACCAGAATTGATCATTTCTTAAATAACCTTATGTAGGCCTACAACTCATACTAATTAAAACAATGTACTTATGTTTTTCATTGCAACAACAAGAAAGTCTTTTTTACAATTTTAGTGCCAAAATATCGTTTAGGCAAATCAAACATAGAAGATAAAATTCCATGAAAAAATATGTTGTAATAATAATACAGGTGCACTGTGAACCCATCGTCGCACAGTTTTCACAATTACTCTACCTTTATTATTAGGCATATTGGTGTTATGTTAGATTATTAAATTATTTAGAACCGTCTTTATTGCGCTGCGATTTAGGAGTAACTTTTGTGTACACGAGGCGTCTTTGTTTATGACCCGTTCCTTGGCCAGGTTTAGTATGGGAGTTTGGATTTTCATTTTTGTTGCGTCGTAGATTTGAATCTGGCAAACTATATATGTGTTCCTTGGCGTCGGTTTCACTCATCATTTGTTCATTGTCGGAATTTTGTTTGCTTCTACCTGGATCCACTTTTTCGTCTTTCCTGCCATCAGATTCTAACGAATCGTCGTCGTCGGACTGACTGCGTGCTGAATCGTTAATTTCGTCTGCAATATGATTATAGATTGCAAACTTTTCTGTTTTTATATTATTTCTTTCACTCTCTGGAACCTCGTGATAATATTCTTCCGCGGGGTTGTTAATTTCGACTAACAAATTAGGTTTCTCGGTTCCTTCTTCGTTTATTTCGGCGTAGAGAGAATGTTCTAAAATGTTGTTCATGTTAACAACTCTATCCACAGCATCTCTTTTTATGGGAATATCTAGTTCACTCTCAGTAACATCGTGGTAATACCCTTCTGTTTGTTTGTTATTTTCAGCTAATAAAATACGTCTAATTTCTTCTTCGTTTATTTCTGCATAGAGTGGATTTTCTAACATTTTATGATGTTCTTCACTTATTGGGGAAACTCTATCCATAGTAAAAGACAATTCGGTTTCTCTTTGAATGGCTGGTAAAGCTTCAGGAGGTCTTTGCTTTCCTACTTGTTTTGTCAGCGTCATTGTCCCGGGTAGTCTAATATCTTCTTGTCTGCTTGATGCTATAGACAGGTCTGATGAATATGCCCTAAGAGTTGAAAGTGATGTTTGTGGCGCTAAAATTGCCAATGGAAGCGTCTGTTGCTGAATATTCATAAAATCATCTGTTACCTGGTAGTTTAAAATGGCTTGTACCGGGTTAACTTGGAGATTTGGATTTGGAGATTTTTTAATATACTTCAAACACTGCAAGCCGATAATTAAAATGACACATATAAATACGATTGATAAGATGCTAATCAATTCATTAGAATATTTCTCAGAAGGTGGAGAGTCAGCAGTAATGTGAGGTTTTACAGAAGCATCAGGATGTGATGTAGCCGCCATCCGTCTAGGAACTTCTGTGCTAGCTTCGTACTTTAAACATTCTTCTATTTCAATCGTCATCGTCGTTGATTTTAAAACATCACCATCGTAAACTGTACACGTTATGTTCTCTCCTTGCATTTCATTAGTGACATTTCTGATAAACAACTTGTTTGGTGAATTTTTTTTTCGTATTGAATTGCCAAAAATAAAATCATTTGTTGAATTCCATCGAAATTGGATTTCTTCTTTGTTTATATTTTTATAATTCGCTGAAGTTTGAGGTTTCCTTTCAAATGCGTTGCACCAAATTGTTGCCGATCTGTTAAATATAAATTCAGTTGCATCCATTTTGACCACAATATGACGTTTGATAACAACGGTAGATGTACACAAATGTACGTCATTCGTTTTCATTGTGCATGTGTAATCAGTTTCCTCGTATCTATCCATTGCTATGAACATAGCACTACTAATAAACTTGTTCTTATGTGTGATATTAGTAAAAACTGCGTGTTTAGGAAATTGTTCCGCATCCCAGTGCAGCTTCAAAGATGGATACGGGTATGTTTCACAATTTAATGTGACATTTTCACCAACAATGTACTCTGATTTTGAAGGGATACATACCGGGTCTGAAGGTATTGGCAGCACTACTAGTTTCTTCTTAGCAGAATTAACAATTAATCCATCGCCTTGGTATATACATTCGTATACGCCAGTGTCTGTTCTCGTTAGATTTTGAAGAACAATTTCTAGTCTCTCTTTGCCATTTATCGTCGAATTTATAGTATTCATTTTAAAAACCTTATCACCTTTTTTCCAAATTGTATTGTCAATGATGGTTTCTGCTAAAGATTCCATTTCAATATCCAAATCACAATAAAATGTAAACGTTTTGCCAACAACGACATAACTAACATAATTTTCAGGATAGCATTGTAGAACAACAGCTGACTTAATTATGGGCAAGAAGAGAAGAAACAGGTAAACGAGAAAATGTAACAAACGACTCATGTTGATAGAAACAAAATGAAAAGTATTCACCAGAAATATCGGTTTAGCCTAAGAACGGTTTTTCTGTACACTGCTTGATATATCATTCACAGTCGATGATGACAGTACAATAACAAAATACAAATGTATGTGCTCCTATGTTAGTTCGGTAACTATTCTGATTCTAGGCCTTGATGGTTCCTTTTATACTGAACCAATGATTTCGCTGTAATTATTGGGTATACTTTATAGTTTCATTACGAGTTTCAATTGTTTTTAATTCTTATAAATATATAATAATTATTATCAACTATTTATTAGAGATAGAAACAAAGCAGTTAGATTTTAGTTATAAATTAATTTTCCTTTAGGTCTATATCATTATACAATATTAATAGAAATTATAATAGGAAACAAGATGGAAGGAGTCCGTTATGGGAACTATTTATAGAACTTGATTGAATGAGTAAAGAGGCAACAATCCATCACTCTAAAACAACCATCTTACACTAAAACAAATAAAACATTAGTAACTTCATATCATGGCGTAGATTTAAATATCACATTTTGTGATGACGTGACAAGAACGTAGTTACAATTACCTTATATGTCCAGGATGCGCAAGATCTGGACATGTACAAATGAATAAGACATTCACACAAGTCATTCAATTACCTTATATATTTTTAGTCGCGTACAACGCGAATCTTTAGCTCACTTGGTCGGTCGGTTGGTCGGTAAACACTAATTTTAGCACGCGACTGCAGCCATGTGTTTGGCCTTGTTTTAAAGCGTATTACATTATGAAATATCAATGCTTTCATTGCAGTCACGTTTTTCTTACTAACATTTCTGGTAATTTTACGTTACTACACACATTTTTATTACGCTTGATACATTTAAACCTCTCCAGTATATTATTAAGGACTTGTAATTTTGTCAAAAAATCTCAGACACTGCATGCTGGTAATTATGATAATATATAGAAACAAGATTGACTGAACTGATAGGAGAAGTATTGTAATAATAGGATTAACGAAAGTTTTAGACGTACGAGGAGGTTGAGATTCATCAGTAGTGTGAGGTTTTACAGAAGCATCAGTATGTGATGTATCCGCCATCCGCCTGGAAACTTCTGTGCTAGTTTCGTACGTTAACAATTCTTCTATTTCAATCTTCATCGTCGTTGATTTTAAAACATCACCATCGTAAACTGTACACGTTATGTTCTCTCCTTGCATTTCATTACTGACATTTCTGATAAACAACTTGTTTGGTGAATTTTTTTTTCGTATTGAATTGCCAAAAATAAAATCATTTGTTGAATTCCATCGAAATTGGATTTCTTCTTTGTTTATATTTTTATAATTCGCTGAAGTTTGAGGTTTCCTTTCAAATGCGTTGCACCAAATTGTTGCCGATCTGTTAAATATAAATTCAGTTGCATCCATTTTGACCACAATATGACGTTTGATAACAACGGTAGATGTACACAAATGTACGTCATTCGTTTTCATTGTGCATGTGTAATCAGTTTCCTCGTATCTATCCATTGCTATGAACATAGCACTACTAATAAACTTGTTCTTATGTGTGATATTAGTAAAAACTGCGTGTTTAGGAAATTGTTCCGCATCCCAGTGCAGCTTCAAAGATGGATACGGGTATGTTTCACAATTTAATGTGACATTTTCACCAACAATGTACTCTGATTTTGAAGGGATACATACCGGGTCTGAAGGTATTGGCAGCACTACTAGTTTCTTCTTAGCAGAATTAACAATTAATCCATCGCCTTGATATATACATTCGTAAACGCCACTGTCTGTTCTCGTTAGATTTTGAAGAACAATTTCTAGTCTCTCTTTGCCATTTATCGTCGAATTTATAGTATTCATTTTAAAAACCTTATCACCTTTTTTCCAAATTGTATTGTCAATGATGGTTTCTGCTAAAGATTCCATTTCAATATCCAAATCACAATAAAATGTAAACGTTTTGCCAACAACGACATAACTAACATAATTTTCAGGATAGCATTGTAGAACAACAGCTGACTTAATTATGGGCAAGAAGAGAAGAAACAGGTAAACGAGAAAATGTAACAAACGACTCATGTTGATAGAAACAAAATATCGATTTTGTCTGAAAACGGTTGTTCTGTACACTCTTTGATATATCTATCTCAGTCGATGATGACAGTACAATAACACAATACAAATATTTGTGCTCCTATGTTAGTTCGGTAACTATTCTGATTCTAGGCCTTGATGGTTCCTTTTATACTGAACTAATGATGTTCCCGGATTTATGGGGTATACTGTATAGTTTCATTATGAGTTTCAATTGTTTTTAATTCTTATTAATATATAATAATTATTATCAACTATTTATTAGAGATAGAAACAGCAGTTCGATTTTACTTATAAGTTAATTTCACTTTATTCATCTTGTAATAATACAAAATTTATAGAAATTTTAATATAGGAAACAAGATAGAACGAGTCGGCTATGAGAACTCTATGAAACTCAATTAAAATATTTGTTTAAACTTGTATTGATAGACTGAGTAAAAGCAAGTTATTTCTTCACTCTAAACAAAATAAAATTAAACGTTAGCAACTTTATTTTGTGTTGTGATGTGCCAAGAAAGCAGTTATACCAAGATGAGCAGGCATCTCGCCAAACGCAAAGGAATAATGCTGATACACATTCAAATAATTAATTAATTCAATTTATTTATTCTTATAAAACACATTGTAAAATCACAATACACTATACAGTAAAAAGTACAAAACACAAAATGTTAAAGAGACTTAAAAAAACACTACAAATTATGAAAAAGATAAACACATGATCTCTGAAAATATTATAAATACATATTTTACTAAACCAAACAAAATGTTTTAATTCAACAGTTGATTATAATGGTAAACAAAAATGTAAACTCTATTATACACATTAGCAGTAATATAGGTAAATTTATCTCAGCAAATACTGTTTTTTAAACAAAAACAAAATGTAAATGATTAAAACGCTTTGAAGAAAATGATTTTTATAAAGTAACATAATCACGTGATCTCTGAAAATATTATAAATACATATTTTACTAAACCAAACAAGATGTTTTAATTCAACATTTGATTATAATGGTAAACAAAAATGTAAACTCTATTATACACATTAGCAGTAATATAGGTAAATTTATTTCAACAACTACTGTGTTTTAAACAAAAACAAAATGTCATAAATTGTTCAAACGCTTAAAAAAAATTATTTTATAAAATAACGTAAGTTGTTTGTAATCACGTTTGTATTCATCACGGAAACGAAATGTACAATTAGAAAGAAATTTTTCTCATCTACTGTAAGCAAACTGAAAATAGCAGAAACGCTTACAGCCAAATGCTTTTATATAAGCTATAGACTATATTACTACACATATTTTTATTACGCTTTTGATACATTTAAATCTATACATTATGGATACATTACGGACTTGTAATTTTGTCAAAAAATCTCAGACAAAGAAGACTCGTAGCTATTATAAGATATAGAAACATGATTGACTGAACTGATAAGAGAATCATTGTAATAATAGGATTAACGAAAGTTTTAGATACCTCAGTAGGCTGGGATTTATCAGAAGCATTATGATGAGAGTCATCATCTATTGTATGAGTATCTATGCCAACGTTTGTGCTGACGTTCGCCAAATGTTCTTCTATTTGAATTGTCATCATTGTTTCTTTCAAACTACCATCAGCGTTTACTGTACACGTTATGTTTTCTCCGTGCATTTCACTTGAAACATTGTTAATGAACAACTTATTTGATAAATTAGCTTGTTGTATTGCATCACTAAAAATCGCATTGTTTGATGAATTCCATCGAAATTGGATTTCTTGTTGTTTTCTGATATTAGTATAAAATGAAGTTTTTTGTTTCCTTTCAAAAACGTTGCACCAAATTGTTGCTGACTTGTTAACCATAAATTCAGTTGCGTTAATGTTGACTACAATATTACGTTTAATACCAATGGTAGATGTACACAAATGTACTTCATTCGTTTTCATTGTACATGTGTAATCATTTCTCTCATCTCTATTCATTGCTATGAACATAGCACTACTAATAACCTTGTTCTTTTTTGTGGTATTAGTAAAAATTGCGTGTTTAGGAAATTGTTCCGCATCCCAGTACAGCTTCAAAGTTGGATATGGGTATGTTTCACAATTTAATGTGACATTGTCTCCGACAAAATATTCTGATTTTGAATTGTTACATACCGGATCTGAAGGTATTGGCAGCAATATTAGTTCCTTCTTAACAGAATTACCAAGTGATCCGTTGCCTTGATGATATATACATTCATAAACGCCACTGTCTGTTTCCGTTAGATTTGGGAGATTCATTTTTAGCCGCAGTTTGCCCTTTACCATTGAGGAATCCGTAGTGTAAATTTCAACATTATCATCTTTTTTCCAAGTAGTATTGTCAATTATGGTTTTTGCTAAAAATCCCTTTTCAATATTCAAATCACAATAAAATGTAAACGTTTTGCCAAGAACGGCATAATTAACATCATGTTCAGGATAGCATTGTAGAACATCGGTTGATTTAATTATGCAGAAGAAAAGAAATAGGTAAACGAGAACATTCAATAAACGACTCATTCTGAACAAAATGAAATGCTTCCACATGTAGAAATATATCGGTTTTGAAACAAAAAACAGTTACTTTGAACACTGACTACTGATTGACGATTACAGTCAAATGATAGCAGTATACATTAAAGAATGTGTTGTGGTTTGACAAAATCTTGTTGACGGTTTGTTTATTATTGTACGTCATCATTGTTAGTTTCAATTGTGTTGAATGTTATAATTACTTCACTTAATTATTGGAAATTACAACAAAGGTATTTCGATTTTATTTATGAAACCAAATTCAATTAAATTAACTTTATTCATCTTTTCATAACAACCTTCTATACAAGTGATAGAAGGGAACAGCAAGGGGCATGTACAGAAATGTTTTAAATTATTAACAAACAAACTTTACTTTATGGATTGAAATGGTGATGCCATGTGTATAAGAATACAGGTTATATCTAAGGATAAGCAAGCTATGGACAAAATGAATTAAACAATAGTACCCGTATTTAACTGCAATATAAATACCGTTGAGGTGTTAATAGTATCAAGTGTTATACATGTGTCATGTGGCGGAAATAACAGTGTTAAGTGTCAAACAAAGACTAAACTTGAAATGGGTAAAACGAGTAGAATCATAATTATTTTTCTGCACAAGCTACCAGTAAGTGCATTTGTTAGAAACTGTTATATAATGTGATATATCGCTGTAGGCCTATACGATTAATAATAACAAATACTGTAGGTCATAGTGTTGTTACAAAAAGTTGCTTGTATTATTCTACATTCTATGTCTTCGCTTTCTATCTTTAATTTCGTTTCACACTCAATGCATTGTTTGGCTTATTTAATATATTAATTAAAAATTGTAAAATTAAAAATGTCTATTCTACTCCCATACGCTATAACATAATGCTTTTTTCATTATTATATTATTTTATTATAGTGAATAGATTACAAATATAATGTGAACTATCATTTGAATTCTACAACAATTAATTTTGTTTCTTTGATTGTCACACTTAATTCGTCTTCTTCTTTTGAGTCTGTTTCACGGCACGGTATGTTAAATTCACATGCGGTTTCCTGAGGGCCAATCATATAGCAGATAGACTGAAAGAAAAACGTTGAATACGCCAAACTGATTGACATTATCAACGTCAGAAATACGGCCATCTGTTGGTATATCAGAGTAATTGCTGGAAACATACATACTCCCGGGACAAATGTTGAAAATGCCGCCATCGTGATTGCTGGAGCTAATGATCTGATCGAGAAACAGACACGTGACTGCCTATCGGGGAAAGGAGCCAATCGGTATGCAACACCATAATGAATAGTGAAATCAACGGACAAACCTACGGCAAGAGAAAAAATGACAGATTCCATTACATTCAATTCCCAACCAAGTAACACCAAGCTTCCAATCGTGACAAAAATAGTCCCCATGATTGATAACATAGCAAACGTAGATAAGAGAACATTCCTTGTCACGATGAACAGAACAACTGCAGCCAAACCAATTGAAGATAACAATGCAATCGAACCATTTTTTACTAAACTCTTCTGAAGATCGTAGAAATACATTTGTATCATCTTATGATCTGTAATAAACCAACCACCAGATAAACTTTCTGGGGCCGTTGATATTTCAGTTTCTGACCATGAGTTGACGCTTGACCAGTACTCATCCATCGGTTTATACATACGTGATGCTGTATAATTGCTAGGAAACTGTAGCCTAGCGCCCAAGATATTTTTATTGTCATAAAATATGTAATTTTTATATTTCGGATACAGTTCTAAAAATTTAGGAAGACAAAGTCTGAAGGTATCATCATCAAATGAAGTATTGTACATGCCACAACAAGTTTGATTATTTATCGTAGAACAATAACGAGACATAAAACTGATAAACGCCTCAATGAAGCAACTCTCATGTCGAGAATTGGCTTCATAGAAATCCTGCATTCTAACCATTGAGCAGAAATTTAGCATCCATTGCTGAACCTCTGGTGTCAAATTTAAAGGTTTGTCAAAAACTAAACGACCTCTATCGTCGGGATTCCAGTGATCGCCGTTATCTACTGGTTTCACTCCCCAGATGAATTGCATATTCAAGATTGAACTACCATCACTATCTTTTTCAAATCGAAATAGTTTTTGATATTTTGATTCATAAATTTCTATCATATTTTTATCGTTGAAAACAGGGAAATTTGAAGTTGGAAGTTGTAAACCTGGCGACACAAACACAACAAACGCTCCAACAAGTCCCATAAGTGAAAATAAAATGATCCACAACAACCTTAACTTGATTACTAAGAAAGGTATCCACTTTTTAAAAAGTGCATCAGAAAGATTCGTAATTTTCTGATTGAGGTCTAGAAAACATTTAGTGTTGAACGTAAACCGTTGCATGAATGGTGATCGTTGGATATACTCATTTATAATAACAATCGCAGGAAGCCAAGATAGTGTTAAAACAAAGTTAAACAAAATTGCTGTTCCTGCATAAAGACCAAAACATTTTACTGCAGTAATCGAGCTTATCATATTAACAAAGAAAGCAGAAGAGGTCGTTAAGCTGGTGACAAACATGGTCGGAGCTGCGTGTCTAAGAGTTCTTGCCATTACGTTCACAATGCCCTTTTCACAAACGTTTGACTCGTTCCAAATCTCCAGAAACACAAAAGTGTCATCTGCACCGATTGCAACAATAAGTAATCCTGTTGTCACAGCCAGAAAGGGAAAAAACTCCACTCTTGCGATGACAATATACGTAAAATAAGCTAAAACCAACGACAGAACGAAATTTAGCAATGTCATGCATGTGATGAATAATGATTTACTGTAGAACCATATAACAAGTATAATACAAGATGCGCTTCCTCCTACCAGAAATGTATCTTTCCAGAAATAATGGAAAAAGACGCCATATTTATCCACTTTTATAGCCACAATTTTACTTGCACCATTTTCCACAACCCTTTCCCGTTTAAACTCACTGTCTAATATATCATATAGTATTGCTTCGTTCTCTTCTTCAAGAATAAACGGTATAAATACCAATGTTGCTGTTAAATTATATGGGAAGTCTCCTGCATCTGTTTGTTCATTAACTTCATTGTTATAAAATTCCGAATCAGTCAAATAATGGAGCATGTCATAAACTGCATTTAGTTTAGTGCAATTTTTTGGTACATTGCAATTTCTTGTAGCGCAATTGTGATGTAGAAAAAAATTGAGATAATAACTCGAACATTCTGAGAAAAGATCACGTGCTGTATCTACGTCATTATCTGCTATGTCTTCACAAGTCGTTTTATTGCTAAGATGTAGTACAAAGTCGGCGACCGACAGTAGAGTACAACTCGTGAAATTATTGTAATAATTATTTTGTATTCGTCTTTGCCAGTTACATATTGATTGTAGACCATTCTTGGTAAATAAGTTAGTCTCGGCAGTATTAGAGGTGAACACTACTGCCATATAGTCTTCATCTGAAATACAATGTTAGATGTTTATATATTTGAAAAATATTGCAGATATTTTGTTAACTTTTCGTCCATAGGATATGTTAAAAATACGAATATTTGCTTGATTAAAGTAGCCGTCGCCTATACTGTACAATATATAGAATTGTGCATCATTGCCATCCTTTCTTTAAAATACAAAATTAGGAAACTCTTCAAAGTCTATTAGAAATAATGCTGAAAATAAACTTCCATGATATCTATCAAATGGGTTGTTGTTTGTTAATTATATTTTAAACTAAGTTTGCGATTAAAAAGTAAAAAAGATTACCAATAGTTAAACAATCAGTTTCACTTCTCGACATTCGGCGTTGACGATCGTGTATTACAGAAATCTCAACAGGTGAAGAGTTATATGTTTTTAGACTTTCCCACATCAATAATTCTGATGATTGCATAGTAATGTTAGGCATGATTAAGTTATTTGTTGTTGTTGATGATGATAATGAGGATGATGTTTTAGTGTCTTTTGATTCTGTTTCTTGCGCCAAAACACTTGTAATGCTTTCAAGCATAGTTTCTGATGTTGTAGTAGTTGCCAAACTAGTTATTACAGGTGATGCATAGTTGTTAACTTGTATGGTATAAGCGTCTGCAAGTACACTTGGCGGAGTAGTAAAAAGAGAATTTGGAATGGAGGCTGCATAAATAAGGTGATGTGCACTAATCAGTCGTTTTGATATCAATGTTCCTCTTGCTTCAAATCCCTACATTTTAAATTGAAAACATAACATTGATTAAAATAATAATAACGATGCAAACATCATGACCAGTGATATTATTATCTGAGAGAACGTACATAGTCGAAAGTCTGATGATATTTCAATTTGCGGCAATTTAAAACCGATTTTCCACTAGGCGGATTTGATGCGTAGAGAGAGGGAATTGGAAGATGGAAACATGACAACAAATTCGCCTAGTGGCAAATCGGCTTAAAGAAATGTTAATTTCTTGTGTTGCAATCCTCAATTCTAATGTTGACAGTAGACCTACTCCTACTTTAGTTTAAGAAAACAATTACCTTTGATGGGTCACTGAAATCTGGTATTGGATGCTTTGTTAAGCTGTAAACTGCACAAACAACCACACCAAGAAATATAATAAGCACAATGGTTAAAGATGAACGCACGTTGGTTAATATTTCGGCATACCTACAATAACAAAATTCATTGTTATTCTTGCTGAATAAATACATGATAATTGTGAATACACAAGTATGGATTTAACGAAAAATGAAACAGGGACCTATCGAATCTTTTTTTAAATAAATACCAATGTAAAGCCTATTACTGTCTGAAAAAAAAAAAACTGTATATTTGGATCAATATTTTATTTAGTAAGCTTCCTCCATTCTTACTTAGTTATTAAAGTTTTCCAGAAATCGTCACTTTCTGCAGTAGTTCCAGTAGGCCTATCTGTAGAACCGTTCTTTTCTGAATACTCTGCTGCAGTTATATGTACATCTTCATGACTAAATAAAACATATAATAAACCATTCATAAACTGTACAACTTTTAATGTATGATGTTATTCATTACAACATAACAACATCACATTCTTTCACCAATCTTGCAACTACCATTACAAACAACATTGCTGAATAATTTGCTCCTTTTCTAACTATCAAAGTTCTTGTTACCTTAAAAACGATTTTGCAGCAATTACTGGATCATCGTGTAAAACCACTGCCTCATGACGGATTTCATCTAACTCCGTAGTCTGGATCGTCTTGAAAATTAATAATAATGAACAAATCAACTTATTTAATTACGGTAAAGGCCTAAACTCAAGTAGCGAAAGTTCATTTATTTTGGTCTTGTTTGTCATATATGTGAATACATTTTCTATATTATGTTATGAGAGTGACAAATAAAGTATTCACACTTTATAACAATAAATGATACGTCTAACTCCCACCCTATTAGCAATGCGTTGCAATTATGTTTCAGTACGGTAATTATTAGACAAAATTACAGTAATTGGTTTATACGCATGCGTAGATAATAATTTGCATAAACTACGTGTACGTACGTGTCTCTTCTCGTTTCCTGTCTCGAAACAAAATAATAATATTGGATATAATATTGGATATAACTAAATAATATATATGGCCTAATTAATAATAATTAGGAAAATGAAAATAAAACAAAATATTTACTTCAGAAATGTTAAAGATATTGTCATTCGTACTTGCTGTTCTTTTTGTCATCTTTCGATTAAACTGAATAGCTAAAAACAAACAAGGTCAACGTTTCATATATTTACAAATATTAGGCCTAACTTATTATTCATATTTTAAAATGTGTGTAAAATAAAAATCGATATAATCCTTTATGTAACTACTTTATTAGTTGAATATGATTTAATTATAAACTATTTTTATTGAATGGGCAGATGACAAACACGTCATTACCAAATTATAAAATTATGGTAAAATCATTTTGCGTAAATTGTAGCCTGGAGCATTTATTCAGTACTTGGTACCTACCCAACAAGTCACCAATTCTTTCACAATAATTCATGGTTATCGTTTCCTTATTGCTATAACATGCTATGGAATTCATGCATTTTTGTACATTGCAGAATAACCTTTATCATTAAGTTATGTTTTTTTGTCATACCCAGCCGTATTTTGAAATACGTTTGTTTTAGGTAATTAATTCAATTTATTTAATCTTATCATTTCATTAAAATATACCAATACAGTAAAAAATGTCAAATAACAAATATAAAAGATTTAAAAATAATACAAAATAATGTATAGGAATTTATGAAAAACTTAAATGTAAAAAAGTTTAAACATTAAAAAACACAATCATGTTCATTTTAGGGAAAATAACTAAACTATCATAGAAATATCTGTAAAAAATGTTTTTGTATTACCGGTATATTTTATTGGTAATTCTTAATATCTAACCGGTTGGTAGGCCTATATAATTTCTGAAATTATCTATTTAATAAAATCTCTTAAAACCGACGTTTTCATAAAAGCATCGGTTCAGCTATTCTGATCAAATCAATCTTAATACCCATTTAAATAGGTATATGTATAGTTTACGTTTGACCCATTCTTAAATTAGAAACAGTAAATATCAAATACAAATTAAGGAGTGTGCTTTCTTAGTTGTTCAAACAAGTGTCGGTCTATGGGTAACCAAACCTGCGTTGATTTGTTTGAATGTCCATACACTAATAGACAGTATTAGTGGTAGGCATTTAAGTTGAACATGGCGTCTTTAAGAAACAGAATATAATGTTTTTTTAATACTGTAGTTGTTTTAAAACGTTATAGCCGTTTTATTTTAGTTTAATTTTAGTTGAAAAAGAAAACAGAGAGTGCTCATCAAGTTTGTTTTTTTTTGGTCTTTTTTTTTTGTCTTTTGTGGGATTAACCCACCTTTGTTGTCTCTTTTTTTAATATATATATATTCATTTTATCATCATACAATATTAATATCGGTACCATCAAGTTATTTTTAATGGGATCAAGTACATTTATAAACTGACGTAATTACAGTTTTTATAATTAGTATTTATGCAAAAAAAAATGGAAGATTTTCTGCCGAATGTTGGTATATTTACTACATCAATTGTGTATGTTAACCTAGGATTATACTTATAATATACGGTAGTAATTAGAGATGTAAGACAACTCAAATATTCATAATAAACAAATTACGATTTTAGTAAATACAGCCTAATTCTAATGTTATCATAAAGAAAAGACAGTAAGAAGATACAAGCTTAGTAGATATAGGAAAGCCTAAATATAATTAATTGACTATGAAAATAAAAAACTTACCTTGCTTGGCTAATAATCAAATGTACTCATTCGTCACCAGAAAGAAAATGTGCAATGTTAAAGTAGACACGCACACATTTTAAGCAAATCCAACTTCATTGATTTTTAACTGACGTCATACACCTGATAAGGTCAATCAGGTCAACATCACTCCTTTTTCCTTTTACGCGCATTTTACTGGTATTTTATGGATTAATAGAGCCGGCGGAGAATAGAGAAACATTATTATTTTTGGAGCCAAGGAAAAGTCAGATCTCGCCAAATTTAACAAATTAAAAAAATTATAGACATTATTATGCTTTTTCCCGAACTTTCATATTGTACAACCATAATCGTACTTTGAAGAATGTGGTTGATATTTCAGGTTTTCACAGTACTGTCATCAAAACTGTTATTAATATTAAACCAATAATGGTCAGTCCATCCTCTCTCAATGTATACTCGTTAAATCTTATAACATGCACCGTGTTCTTTATATCAGTAAAAATGTTTAATTTGAAATGTGAATAGGCCTACATATAATCGGTATGTAATACTACATGATAACTCTTTTATTATAATACACTAAATAATATGACATTGATACACCTAATGCTTAATAGAATTGGTTTATAATACATTCATCACATTATTTACAATATGGTTTTAAAGCATTCCTCATTTAAATTCGACAAAGGAACTATCTGGTAAAGAAACAAAAAATAATATGCATAATCAAATAAAGCTTTTAAAAATACACGATGTATAATCTATTTTTTTTTTCTAAAGGTGCATTGAGTACACCTCCGTAATTTTTGTTTTCTCAGTTCTCTCCGTTTGGTACCGTCTCAACCCTCTGAGCCCCCCCCCCCCCCCCGTCACAGACAGTGTGAATGTGTCTTTATTCTATATAACATCAGCGCCTATTTAACTGTGTGAATGTGCCTTTATTCTATATAACATCAGCGTCCATTTGATTGTATGAATGTGCCTTTATTCTATATAACATCAGCGTCCATTTGACTGTGTACTGCTTCTTGAACTCCGTCGTCGACTTTGCTTGATGTACGCCATGATTGTGCAAGGTAAGTACCCAATATGATTATACTCATCGGCAACTTTCCACCAATTCTTTGAAGAATCTAAAACCTTATAAAGCAAAGTATTATAGTTCAAATATAATAGATATTTCACAATTGTTCCATAGAAGAACATTTTTTTTAAATTTGGAATTGGATGAGTAAATTTAAGCTCTCATGATGTAATTTATTAAGAATGATTAAAAATTGTGTTTAATTGAATTATAAGTATAAAGTTGGGTTATCCTTACTTTAACGACCTCGCCATATCTTACGGACAACTCTTGGTTAGTTCGACCAAGGAAATCTTCACGAACTTCTGCAAGACGGTAATTTTCTTGGACGGATTGCTCTGCAATTGGTATCATTCTATTGGATGCAGAAGCTGCCTGCTCTGAACCTGATGAGCTTGTCGTAGATGAGATTGACGCAGTTAAGAATGAAACGGATTTTCTTTAAGAAAGTAAACATATTTATAACAGATATTACATACAGTTACTGTAGATAGAACTTGAGGTAACATAAAGTTGATACCAATGTTACCGTTTAATGCAGGATTTCAACATCATAAACCAGTTTCCCAGGTCTCTGATTTAGTCCTTCCACCCCGTATTAAGTGGACTATTTCACAGAACAAAAATGCCCTTGACGTTCTTACATTGAATTACTTACGGTTGTGTATAATAAGCACCAAAAAGGAGGACTTCTACAACTTCCTCGGTAATCATTGGTTATTATTTAATACATCTTAATATAAATGATGTTTTGTATAAAGTTCAACATTATGATTACTGATACTTACAGATTAGGTGCTGAATGGTTTCTGGCAGAGCGAACCAAATCATCTACCACAATACTTGCCTATAAAAGATTTGGCAAAACTTCAATAAATATTTAGGGTATATAGGTTATTATAACGTAGTGTAGGTAGACATACATAAGACACTATTAAAGAACAGAATAGTAATTACTCCATTTTGTAATATAATCGAATCTACTATACTGCATTCTATATATATCTATAATCTCTATACAATAGATGTATTTTTAATAATAATAATATTAAACACACACGACACACATTATAACAATATCCACATATAAGTATTCTTACCATTGTTTCTGTACATTTAAGTATCAGAATATCTGAAGTACGTTTCCCAGTTTTTGCGTATACAATAACAAGTCCGTTATGAGCTTCCGTAGATAGTGTTTCAGCATGTAAAACATGTTTGAGTTTAAACGTCGATATAACATCCTTAGGGAGAAAATAATTATATAAAGACACATGGAAGAAGCAGTTTATACAAATGAAATGGTAAATTCGAAAAGAAGGAACCTATAACATAACTACTCATTCTCTCCAGCTGGGATGAGCAATTATTATTTAAAGTACAAAAGGAATATCCATACTTAAGCTAATTTAAGATAAGTACCAATCATTGAGCAATGTTATTTCATTTCGTCGTGGTTTACCTTTCGTAATTTGTCGATAATATTCAGTTTACTTTCGTCTTCAAATAGTTCTAGTATAACATCTTGGTGCCATGCCTCTCCACTTTTGTCCAGGCGTCGGAGATCTCTTAAAACGTCATCGGTTGTCAGCTTATAACTGTCATTTGTGATGGTGTGGATGTGCTGTAAAAATTATTGTTTAAGATTTTGAATCAAACTAATTATTATATTATATTTCATTCAGGTTAATCATAATATGTTCGCACTGTATCATCATCTTCGTCTGTTTAATTTAATTACTGTAGATCAATGATTCAACATTTTACCAACACTTAGGTTATGCGAATAAACATACCTGAGCAGCGTATCGCCTTATGCTGTTCGACATTTCATTCCGCCACTTTTCCTAAAAAAGTAGAGAAAATGTCAAACAACAACGTTAAAATGTTTTAAGAAAATTCAATAAAAACAAAATGTCCCTATAATAATAGGTAAAATACGGTAAAAATTGTTATCAAAAATCAAACAACAACGTTAATGTTTTAAGAAAATTCTCAACAAAAACAAAATTTCCCTATAATAGTCAATGCTGCATTGATTTTATAATAACGTTACTTGTTCACGTTAACCATTTTGTAGATTGATGTTGATATTTGCTGAATAGTTTAAAAATACAGGATCTACATTCATTGAATTGAACGTTTTAAGAGCAATCACGAATACAAACAATATGAGAAAAAGAAGCTCTTAAGATACTTGACATTTTTGTAGATTAATATTTAATCATGATATTATTGCAAACAATCTTCTAACTATTATTATATTCTCTTACGGGACAAAAATGTATAAAGAAATAGCTGTTTTAAACAACAGAGAAGTGGAGAGAAAGATAGGAGGGGTGTTATGAACTGAGAAAATACAGCAATTAATTTTTAAAAGTTCCGAATTGCATAGATCATTTACTTGACTGATGACTTCAAAATGAACAAAAGAACAAAATATTATAGTAGTTTTGAAAATAATAACCCTGATTACCAACTACAGTTTTAGAAAACTCTATACTACAAAGTAGGCCCACGGTAACAATGAAACTGTGATGGCTGTCATCTGACATAGGAATAGCAATTAGGCCCTATCACTAGTCTCCATAAACCAAGAATTGTCTCGGAGAGTTCACATTAAAAACCAACAGTCGTCTTTGTGTCGATAAAATTAAATATAATAGTATCCATAATACTATGTCAAGACTATCATACACAATAGAAATCATTAATGCATGACCAATGGTGATGTTACAAATTGGCACCTATGTGTTTGGCCTACATAGGCCTGTCAGCAGTGACAGTCGATTTGTGCATTAGGATGTACGATTCATCGTAGAGAAAACTTGTTTCTCCAACGATTGTCAAATAGATATTTTACTACTCACCGAACAACCAGACAGTCTGTTAATGTTTGTTTAAACTCTGTATTAAGCCTCTCTCTACAGAGTGTACTATATTACTAGCCTGCGTGTTAGATCCACAGAATGCAGTGTACCACACAATTTGATCGACCTTTATTGTGGTTTTAATTGTTATATGAACAAAAGCGTTACACCCTGGTGCTATAAAAGAGTCTAAAAATTCAATACAGTTCATTTAGTATATTGCACATTCTCTACACAAGAACGTAGCAATATAGCAAGCTGTTGTTTCGTAACATTTTTTTTACTCCTTATAAATTAAAATATACAATTAGAAGAGGTTTGGGATGTGGTGGAGTGTTATTTATCTAAACGCGTCGTCTGTGATATATATGATTACATTGTTATTTTTATCTTAATTGGTCAGATGTTTTGCCCTACTCAGCGCAAAGCTGTAGTTACATGTAGGTATAAAAACAAGAAATATTTCTTTAAAAAACGCCCTTCGACTCGTTGACGTAACAGTTTTAATTTTTGTTCTTTTGTCATGAAATGGTGTTTCTTTTTTATTGATATTCGAGGTATATTCAGAGCGTCATTCTGACGACTGGAGCATTCTCTACTTCTCTACGGAGCGCCATTTATGCCTTTATTAACTTCAATAATAGAAATAGTACTAGGGTAACTGCTCAAGTGGACCCAATTTAGCACCAGAGTAGCACAGAAACATCTTGGCATTCACGTTGATTCAAATCTTTTTTCTTTTCATGTAAATAAACTCCGTTCCAAACTGGGCTTGTCCATCTCCATCTTATCGCGTGCTCGGTCATTTCATTAATAAACACACATCCATAGGCCTACTCCTCTATAACACTATAATCCTCCCACACATTGACTATTGATGTAGTGTTTGGGAAATCAGATCGAATATTGACTGAATACAGACCATTCAAAATAGAGCACTTCGCATTAACCTTAAAGCTCATCGTCTCACACCACGAACTAACATTTACAACACCTTAAATCTTCATACAGTCCAGGTCGCATGCATCTACAACTTGCCTACAGGTCTGCAAATGGTCATGGTCTTGCTCCGGAATACCTTGCCCTGCGTCTTGCCAGAATTTCAAATCATCGATGTACCCGAAGTGTCAGTGAGAGGAAATTTGTCGTCCCTTTCCCTAAAACTGAAACTTTTAAGAACAGCTTCATCTATAGAGCACCAACATACCAAACTAAGAAATGCGGTAACAATAAATAAAAAACAACTCAACGTTTTTTATAGTATTGTAGGCTATATTTTTGTATTTAAGTACATATATATATTATATATTTTTATATTTTTTTAACATAGTTCATCCGTTTTTTCATATATGTTTTTGACTGTCTGCATATGCTGTTTAGGGTCACCCTCACAAAATAAGGTTTAATAAAAAAATAAAATAGAAATAAAGTCACTAAATTTTAATATCTTTTCGTATGTTAATACAATGTGCTCAAGTGGACCCAATTTGGCCCCAGTGGAGCACAGTAGTGATGATATAAAATAGAAAGAAAGTCACTCAAGTTTCAATCTTTTCGTATGTTAATACACTGTGCTTAAGTGGACCCAATTTGGCGCCAGTGGATTTTTTTAAAATGGAAAATAATGAATATTGGTTTTCTTTTTTTGTTGAAAGAGAGATATTTTGAGGATTGTAAATGTCAAGTGGAACTTTTTTTAAATCAGAAACAAAGTTTCATGGCATTATTTTCCATTAAATAGACTGCCATAAAACTTCGAAAAGAAGCCCATGTGCTCCTTCATTTTTAGTAATCTTGGGTGGGCTTCTTTTCCACATGGAGTTCTTTTCGAGATTACTTTTGCAAACTAAACGAGGGGAACTGCTAACTTCCCGCCCGGAAAATATTTTATTTACATGATTTGAAAAATCTTCTAATGTAAATAATTAACAGCATCAAAATTTAACAGTGTGGCGTGTTGACCGCGAATGACTAACATACCATCTTTACCATAATACACCTGCACAGACTTATTTGCATAACAACGCACGCACATACCAAACTGTTTAAAATAGAGCTACAAGGTACCCGAAAATGACATCTATTATGTTTTCAAACAACATGCATAAGAATCTTCAGTAGTACCCGACCATGCTTGAGGCTGAGCAAAGACAATTTAAAAAAAAAAAAGAGCTGTATACAGTAGGTTCCCGCCCGAAAAAATGGCGTTACATGATTTGAACAAACTATATAAGACTCACCAGGACAATATATGAGCTTGTCCCCGGAAAGTGCACCTATTCATTTAAATATAAAATTAAATATTAAGTCTCCAGTACTAGCCCATCCATGGACCGCTCGGCGGCGGAATTAGTCTAAGCTTCGAAATTGGTTTGGAAATCGGCATCTTTGCAAATGTTCTATATTTGATCTTATTTCACTTTCCATTAACCCCATAAAAAAACCCATCGGAGACTATCTGTTTAAAATGTTTATTCTGGGACGGTGCGGCTATACACACCAACTACTATGAAGAATCGGACTTTTCGCTACCAATGTTGCAACATTAACAGTGGGGCGCGTTGACCGCGAATGACTAATACCATCTTTCCCACTAACCTGCACAAACTTATTTGTATAACAACGAACGGCATACCAAACTATGATGAGAGATACATTCTCTTCTCAACACGTAACGCGTAACGAAGATAATTAATTCATTTTTTACATTAAAATTGAGGCCGCTAAACATAAAATGTACGAGATCAAATACATGTAGCGAAAGCCAAAAAAAAAAAGAGTAAACATTGTGCTCTCCTTGCCTCCCCAAAACACAGTGGTTGCATACCTTTAACTCTATTCCACCGACCAGCGTGGGAATCGAACCCACGACATACGGTACGTGTTGTCAACACGACGCTCAGGCGATTGAGCTAACTGATCATTTTGGTTTTATCAAGGTTAATAGGATATTTATGATGTAATGATGAATTACGTAATACACGTATAAATAGACAATTATCAGCTGTTCAGTCATGTTTCAGTTTGTGGTGCAACGGGTATCAGCTGGGGTTCGAACCTCTACGGATATTTTTTTTATGAATATTGGTTTTTTTTTAAAGAGAGATATTTGGAGGGTTGAAAATGTCAGGCCTATGGAAGTGGACCTTAAATCATAAACAAAAGTGTAAGGCATTCATTTTTCCATTAAATAGACACCATAACACCCCGAACGTTCCTCATTTTTTAGTACTCTTGGGTACGGTGGCTTCTTTTCAACGGATAAGCTTCTTTTCCACATGGGGTTCTTTTCAAGATTACTTTTGTAAACTGAAGGAGGGGAGTTTCTAGATTCCCGCCGGGAAAACTGTATCTTTACATGATTTGAATTTGATTGCGAATAACTAACAATACCATCCCATCTTTCCCACAGCACATGTGCACACTCATTTGCACAACAAACGCACGGCATACCAAACTACGATGAGATAAAATTAATTCTCTTCAAAACACGTAACGAAGAGAATTAATTCTCTTTTTTTAACATTAAAATAAATTGAGGGCGCTAAACATAAAATTTATACCATCAAAGCAGTTGGCGAGAGCCAAAAAAAAAAAGATGGTAAATGTGCTCTCCCTGCCGCAGCACTAAGGCCCTGCCACAGCCTTTTGGGGTCGTTTCCACCACATCACCAGATGCATTGATGTTGTCGCCTCATGATGTGTGGTGGAAAGGGGGACGTATGATCTGTGAACCCCAAACACAGTGGCTCGCATAGCCTTAACTCTATTCCACCGACCAGCGTGGGAATCGAACCCACGACATACGTGTTGTTAACACGACGCTCAGACGACTGAGCTAACTGATCATTTTGGTTTTAGCAAGGTTAATAGGACATTTATGACGTAATGATCAATTACGTAATACACGTATAAATATACTATTATCAGTTTTTCAGTCATGTACTTGGTGGCGCAACGGGTAATGCTCAGTTTTGAGTGCTATCGGCTGGGGTTCGAGCCTCAACGGATGTTTTAATTTTTTTTAAACATTGTTTTTTTTTTAAATAGAGATATGTGACACTGTATTGTCGAACATGTATGGTACCATACCGGTAGGTATTCAAATATGCTTAATACGAAAAGATATTAAAATTCAGTGACTTATTTCTATTTTATGTCACTGTGCTCCACTGGCTCCAAGTTGGGTCCACTTGAGCACAGTGTATTAACATACGAAAAGATATTAAAATTCCTTGAATTATTTCTATTTTATATCAATGTGCTCGCTTGGTGCCAAATTGGGTACACTTGAGTACATTGTATTAAAATACGAAAAGATATTAAAATTAGTGACTTATTTCTATTTTATATCACTGTGCTCCACTGGTGCTAAATTTGGTCCACTGAACCAGTTACCGTAGTACTATTTCTATTTTCGGAAGTAAATAAAGGCATAAATGGCCCTCCGTAGAGGTAGAGAATGCTCGATCGTCAAAATGACGCTCTGAATATATCTGATATTCTATTTAATAATTTAAAATGATTTTCATAGACTCTCTCCTCCCAGACGTGCTTTGGGGTTTGAAAATGCCCAGTGCGAGTTCCAAATAATAAGCCGTAGTTAACAATTTAGCTATACCGAACGAATGATGTTTCCTTCATATTAGTCAACATTTTAATTTATTTCTATCATTAGCCCCTCTTGGCCTGTGGCAAAAAAAATTTAGACATACTGTATCATATTAAAATCATTGCGGAACGCCATACGATGACTAAATAGATGCAGTTGTCTAGGTAGTCATCAATGAATTCATTTTAGTTAAAAAGTTAAACCGACCGTAATGATTATAAGCGGCTGTTTCACGGAGTCTACGGAAACAATAAAACTCACGCAAGAAGAGTGCTCACATTATTGTGTGCCGTGCCTGTTTTGAACAAAAACATGCTGTATTTTATCGGATTAGGACTAGGAGATGCAGCTGATATTACAGTTAAGGGATTGGAATTAATAAAAAAATGCAATCGCGTTTATTTAGAGGCATATACATCTATACTCACTGTAGGGAAAGAAAAATTAGTAAGTTCCTTTTCTAGGCCTAGAAGACCTAGCGCTACGGCGTTGAAAATAAATGCATCGGCCTTTCGAAACGGCTATTCACGGCGACAATACCGTATACACTTACACTTACACTTACACTTAATGTTTGATGGAAATAGTTTAGGCTAGTGCCTATTAGATTCCATTTCTATACGATTTCCAAAATTAACCAAATATAGGTCTAGCTAGAAAAAACTATTTCTACGCTTCATCAGAGCAGCTGAATCAATATACAATGTTGAGCTAAGGCATTATAGAGGTATTATAATATGAATTTATATTATAAAATAATGATTAACTATTAATGTATTAATTATTATTGTATATTGATGCATGGAGGTATCTATTTTATACCTCCATGATTGATGTATCACCCGATTTATGAATAACAATATCCTATCTATGTTTGGGGACCAACAGGGAGTATTTGGTAGAGAGGTGTTACTGGTATACTGTACAGTACATCTGACTATCACATGAAACATTCAAGTATTTTTCATCATGCAAGTATATCCATCCAAATTTATTATTATTTTTAGGAAGAGTTCTATGGTAAAGATGTCATCTTGGCCGACCGTGATATGGTAGAACAGAATTCAGAAGAAATATTTAGGGATGCTGACAAAGAGGATGTGGCATTTCTAGTCGTTGGTGACCCATTTGGGTAATTTGATTTATTTGGTAAAAAGTAAATTACCAGTCCTTGTCTTTTGAAAATCGTAGGTGTGCTACCAATTGCACTCCTTAATACATTCAGGAGTGCTGTAGTGTAGGTGTATTTTTGTGTGTAGAAGTTTACCAAATTTAAGCGTGTTGTAAATCAAATTCCTCAAGGGCAGTTTAGGAGTGTGTTAGGTGAGTGATTGCACTCACTCGCCTTAAAAGACGAGGCCTGGATTACAATAAAAAATTGACCTCTATTTTATCCAAATTTTTTTTCGTAAACTATTACAGTTTGAAACTCATATAGACCAGACAGAGACTAGGCACCTAATTTTGTGTGAATTTTTAATTTAAGACAATATACCTTTATTTCAGTGCTACAACTCATACAGACCTCATACTAAGAGCAAGAAAGGAAGGGCTAAAGTACCAAGTTATTCATAATGCATCTATAATGAACGCCATAGGATGCTGTGGGTTACAGGTAAACCAATGGTACTAACTATAATTTGCGATTTCTCGCTGTTGGATGTAGTTGAAATGAAATTTAAAAATAAAGTAATAGAAATAATGAATATCAAAAGATTTTTCATCAATTGAGTATATTAATTTTCCTTCATCCCATTTATTTGTGATTTAATGTGAACTATATTGTTTGCATACGAAAAATGCGGAAACTGACAAAATCATTACAAAATTAATAATTAGAAATCTTTTGTAATACATTGTGTCCTGGCGCACACAAGAAAATAATTATGTGTATGTAATTTTAGTTATACAGTTATGGCGAAACTATATCAATTGTATTTTGGACTGACACATGGAGACCCGACAGTTTCTATGAAAAGATCGCAGCAAACAAGCAACGAGGGATGCATACACTATGCTTACTAGATATTAAAGTCAAAGAGCAGTCCATAGAAAACTTAATGAAGTAAGTGTACCATGAAGTAAATGTTAGAAATATTTCTACCATATTTAAATTTAAGGTTAAGCTGATATTCAGTCGCCATGTTCATAGGCAGATTCATGTTTAGAGGTTGCATCAGTATTTACTGGGCACATTATTTATTGTCTTAGCCAACCAATAAATCCAATGATTTGAGAAGAAAAAGGTACTGTTAAGGTAAAAAGTCTGTAGAAAAAGTTCATATAAGTTTTCTTTTGATATTGTAAATATCAGAACATTTACAATATGTTAGAAATTAGGTAAAATGATGGCAATTCTGGGATATCCTATTTCAGCAGTACTATTGAAATTTTCATTTTAGGGGAAATAAGATTTTTGAGCCTCCAAAATTTATGACTGTGAATCAGGCTGCGTCTCAACTTAATGAAATCATACAAAAACGAAAAGAAGCAGGGAAAGATTTGGGTATGTTGTTATGTGATAATGTGTTTATTTACTATAGTAGTTATATTTTTTGAAAGATTGCTGTAACCAGCTTAATATATATATAAAAAGGTCATAGGTTAACTATTCTGTATTATTTAATATATATTTTAAAAACTCAATATGATTGTTATAATAGTAAATATGTCATTATTTTATGCAGCTTACACTGAAGATTCAATATGTGTTGGCGTAGCAAGAGTGGGGTCTCAAGACCAACAGGTCGTTTCTGGAACTCTAAAAGACTTAATGGAAGTTGATCTTGGAGGACCTCTACACTCATTAGTTATAGCTGGTGATATGCATCCGATTGAACTGGAGATGTTGAGAGAATTCGCTGTTGACAGAACTTTGTTTGATAAGCTTTTAAATGATGTAAGATGAAGGCTGAAGAATAAATAGGAGTAATTTCAGATAAAGTACTGTACTTTTTTAAAGGGGTGTGCTGTGCATATTTGGTGCAGGAAATGGCCCTACTCCATACAGTCATCAAATGAACCATCATATCTGGGTATTTTTATTTTGGTTTTAACTGTCTTTAATGGTTGTATGTCGATAGGTGAAATTACACAAAAGTCGTTTTCTCGCACATACAGTATTTTTGTGTATTCAAAATAATAATGTACGCAAAAATATCTCATAAATTATAGAAAATGAGTACATACAGAATAATAAAAAGTTTGATATTTATTAAATTGAAAACTATACTTTTATAGGCAGTTAATATAGCATAAACAAGTATTACACAAAATGGTGTAAAGACATATTCTGTGATTTATAGATTTATCATAAAGCAATACAAAATGAATATTTGTGACAGCAAGCTAACATGCACAAACGATAAATTGGTATCACTTTCATATTAAACCAGACAATAAAAACTTAACATGTAAACTCAGTGATGATTAAAACAGTTACAACACTAAAAAAATGCACCCCTGGTATTATTAAAGCTTCTTCATAAACATATACAGTACAGTTGCAATAAAAATAAAAGAAATTTGTGAACTAAAAATTCAATAAAAATATATATTGGCAAGGATTTAAATATTAAGGAGAGAAACCTGAAAATAGATAAATGGTAAAAATAAAGAAAATCTGCACAAGTTCCCCAAACAAGACTTTTGTATTTTCTGCTAGATGTGCAGATGTCATACAGAATTATATTTACTGTGGTTAAACCCAATCACAATAAAACATTTTTGACAAGGTATAAATTGAACATTAATGTACTAAACTCTGCCAAAGTGACAAGCAATATTTTCAATAAAGCACAGAGCCAACAATGGTCTCAAATTTGCTCTAAAACTGATTTTATCAACAAGATCAAATATGGCAATTTCTAGTATCAGTGCTTTAATAAATGTTGTTTTTCGTTAAGTATCTTTTTGTTGTTATATAAAGTTTTGCGGTACACCACATATATTAGTTTTGAATATAACTGTTGAGTTTCTCACAGAAACTCAACAGTTCTTTTCAGAACTAATATACATATATCAACATTTGATTTCGCCATGCAAGCCTTAAAAAAATATATCTTTTTGTTGTGACTTCAAACAGTGATACTGTAAATCATTTATGTGTAATGCTTAACATAGCCTTTTACTGTTAATCCATAACATATGAACTGAATATATTGGAAGACTGTCCCATTAACACAATAATGTTGCTTATACTGTAATACTAAAAACATTGTTACAGAACACATTTTGTTAGTGGGTGCTAGTATTCACAAGAATATCTATGTTCAAAAGAAAATTTCCATGAGAAACAAAGCAAGAGTTTTCAATAAAATATATTTACAATGAAATAACTAAATTAGATATAAACAAAACTAATAATTTGTGACAACCAGATATTAAGTGGTTTATGCAACATGTAATGCATAACAGTAAGTAGTTTAGCAAAAACTGACATCCAAAGCTCTTACTCTATGCTGTATTTAAGTGAGCTCTTCATATTTATAAGTAAATCAGTAAAGCGCTTGTGAGAGTATGTAAATTAGCATGCAAATTTGTACAGAAAGTGATCCGGTTGAAAGAGACCAGTCTAATAATAAATAGTAATCCTAAATGAATACATAAAATAAATACTAACAAAAATAGCAGTTTTTTGATAAGGAACACAATCTGTATAAATTGTATTTAAAGCTAAATTCACGCTACAGTATCTGCTTTTAACATGTGTTGTATTAAGATAAGAGAAACGTTTGGTTTTTATGATTATATTTTACTACCTTGTGCACAATTACTTTAAAAAAAACAAATAAAAAAATGAAACAATCACAACTATTCATGCAAATACTTATTTGGTTATTACTTTTTGTCAGTGCAGGTGGGGGTGTGCAACAAAATAAGCTATCTGGGCGAGTTCAAGGGAATTTAAAAAATACATTAAGGTTTATCTAATAACGGTATCATCACATTGTATCTTAAAAATAAAACAAAAAGCACTAGATATATCAACATAACCTAATAATAGCACCATTTTATCATATGAAAATCCCAAAAATTCATGAATAAAATTGGTGAATACATTCACAAAACACATTCAAATAAACAATGTATAAATATCAAACATTTTCATCAATAAATTTTGTCCAGAAATTAGAAATATATTTAATTTGAATTGCTTGATTGCACCAACAAACACTGTTTGCCGTAATGATACCATGATGGTGCTTGCTACCAGCATTGACTAACCAATGAAATCATGGATACTCCCACTGCATGAATCAAGACATCTTGATATATTCTGGTTTTGGTTTATCAAAGAATCATACTAAGGCATCCTTTTGTAAAACCTGTATCATTAAAATATCTATAATAGATATTGCCATGATATTCAATAGAAGATCTAAAAGTTTTAATGTATCAAGTAATTTGTCAACCACACAAATGGCCTACCACCATACCAACATTAAACCCCAGTTACACTTGATGGCTCTGAGTGAGTCAGCTAAGTTAAAATAGATCTTAAAAGGCAATTTACTTGGTGCAATTACAATGGAAGCTAAACCACACACTTGTTCATTGACTACATTGGCTATGATACCATGCCAATAATAGTATTGCTTGGTGCAACCAATTCTATGCAATACAGAAAACTCTCCCAATATCAGACTCTTTGAAAACCGGAAACTCTTTAAGTCTAAAAGGTCTCAAATTCATTTTTACCATTAAAAACAGATCCAGAATTTCTGGAAAACCAGACATATTAGGCCAGCCTAAGTGTCCAGTATTAGGAGAGTTGACTGTACTACAGCTGTATCAATTCAGGATTGTTTATAAAGCCTGATTTAACAACCAGAATTAGATAATGAAAATAGATTTGTGTCCTTGGCGATTGATTAAACAGCAGCAAAGTCTATCTGTACATAAAGCTGCCGAACTCCAACCTATAAGAACAATAGTTTTCAATATTACAATAAAAGACAAAATATAGATGATATTCAAATCCACTAATATACAAATATGTTTTAGATGTTTGAAACCAGTAAGCAATGCATCACTTGATAATATGTGATTTTACTGGAAAAAAAATCTGATTGCTTTAGTTGAATTTGTAGTGATTTACAGACTCCAACCCACCATCCAAAACAAAGCTTGCCATTATTACAACTTAATTTAATTCAACTGTTTGGTCTTAAATTACATTCGATTTTTGGAAACGTACCTGATAAAATATATTGTGTGTTTGACTTAAAATATATTTAGCATCTGCGTTAGGCGCAACCTCCACTTTGATCGTTCCTATAAATACATCGGTGCACAATGTCCAAAAGTGTGGTTCATGGACGCTGTACACACCCTCAAGTTGACCTACCTACGTGAAATATAAAGCAAATTAATTAATAATAAATTATTCATTATTACATATGTTAAACATGACATGTTTATGACATGTCAACTATATGTGCACGGCCTTTAAGATCAGATACGTAAATGTACAACAACTGAAATACAATGAGATAGAAAAGTTATGTTTAATTCAAATTTCAGCAATAGTGAAGGAAATTTGCACTCATATGCAATTGAGAACATGACATGTTTATGACAATGTCAACTATAGGTGCACTGCCTTTAAGCTCAGAGACTTAAATGTACATCCCTATATGTACTAAATAAACAAAATTATGAGACACGGAGAAATCTTATTTTTTAATACAGTGGAACCCCTTTTAAGGAGGCACCTCTGGGACCAAATACTAGCGCTAGTCTTAAATTATATATACTGCTCCTTGTTCATAGGAAAGTGTCCTGTTAATAGGGGTGTGCTCAAAGGAGAGGTGCTTGTAATTTCTCTGCAAAAAGTTTGATACTTACTCTTTGGAAACAGAGTGGTAATTCATGATCTAAAGATGGAGGATTCCTCATCATCAAAATGCTGGCAGAATCACGTAGTAAAGGTAGTACACT
Organism: Antedon mediterranea; assembly: GCF_964355755.1. Lineage (NCBI taxonomy): Eukaryota > Metazoa > Echinodermata > Crinoidea > Comatulida > Antedonidae > Antedon > Antedon mediterranea. The sequence continues at coordinate 25,474,253 of NC_092675.1, forward strand.
GTATAAAATGAAAAAGTAATTAAAGTAAACACTAAAGAAAAATAACAGTGGTGAAGAGGTGTTAAACGATTGTTGATCTTTTAATGTATTATATTATATAGTACAACCTTTCCTGTACAACACCAGTCTAATCTTATGAACAAGAATTGTAAATTTATCAGTGCAAACTGTGTAAAGCTCCGTCTACACTATCAAACTTTATGTGACAAAAATGTGATGTGGTCATATATGGACATGAGAATGTCATATCAATACCAGTTTTTTTTTATAGTGTAGACAGAGCTAAAGGAATTTTTTGTTCAAATGGATTGTAATTGGAACTCGGTTCAGTTCCTGGGGTGGTACAGTAGTTTATAATTTTGATTACAAAATAATTTAAAGATGGCTTACCTTAATAAAATGAGACATGAGATAATCATTGAACAAATTGGATCAACTATCATCCAGCCAAAATAGTGCATTAATAAAGATGATATGATAACACCAACACTGCCAAGAGTGTCTGCTAAAATATGTAGAAATACACCTACAAAAACAAGGTTTATTAACATTGCATATTATACAGATAATTTGGTAATTTTACTGGGGCATATTATGTGTTCTCTCCAATAAGGTTTATCACAAATAGCATGCACGATGCATGATGGGAAGGGTTTGGGAGCAAACATCACAATGAATACATACATGATTTGTAGTTGTTGTGCAATAACGTTCCTCGCGAAATCAAGCTATTTGCGATAAACCTTATGAGAGAAGGGTATATTTATATAAACATAAGAAACATAACTAAACAAAGAAAGAAACTTTATGATATGCTGAAATACATGCAAGAGGGGAAAACAAAATTTTACCTTGCATGATTTGTGTTTGTGATCCACTGCCACCGCCACCGTGGCTGTGTCCATGATTGTTGCCGTGGCTGTGTTCATGGTTGTCTCCGTGACTGTGTCCATGGTTTTCTCCATGTCCGTGGCTGTGACCATGGTCCTCTTTTTTCTCAGCTAAACCTTAATAAAATTAATTAAAAATGTATAATTCTTCATATTGATCTTATACAAAGATCTTGGCTTAGCTTATGGTTTGTCAAGGAATACTGTTCAGTTCTTAAATTGTGCCTACCATCAATCAACTCTTTATACTACAAATACTATACTATATACTGGAAGGAAAGGGGAATCTCAGAACTACTTTCTCCTACAATTAATCAGAAAATTATTTTCTATTGTTTACTAATAATATTTAAAACCAATATTTCCTTACTAATCGAACACATAACAAAAATAAGGTTGAGAAGTTATAATTGAATTATGGCTTAAAAGAAAATAATACAGTAAGAAATGATGTTTTTACTCCATAAGATAACCTTTGAACCTAGGTTCAGGAAATCCAGTGAAAGATAGGAATCTAAAGATTATTCCTTCCTGAAATACAACATATATGCTGTAAAAAGATTCTCACCTAAACCATGGGAATGGCCATGTTCATGACTGCTACCTCCTGTGGAAATGAATATGATTATCAAATACTATAATAGTGATATTATATGAAATAAACGAACCCAAATAAACAGGCTTTTAGTAATAAATGAAAAATCAAGACTCGGGTTAATATTTCAACATATTTATCAACACTACAGAATGTTTCATGAGAGAGATAAAAATACCTCCTCAATCTTCAGGTGTTAGTATTTTAGTATTATATAACTTTAATAATTTTCTTTTAAAGCCTGATAGCAGGGGTTAGCCGTTCTTGAGCAGATTGGGTCACAATCCACACTTGAGCAATAGCCACTCACAAGAATCGAGAGGTGATCCAATCAAGAGCAGCCTGTTGTTCATAGGTCACTCAGCAGAATCCACACTTAAGCAGAATTTAATATATATATATATATATATATATATATGGTATAAATCTCTTTTCAGTATGCATTTTTGCTTTGTTATAGTATATAAGACTGTTCTTAATCAATATAGTGTTGTGAAAGTGATTTAAATAAAGCACTATCTTTAAATTCAATTAAAAAGGCATAATCTAAAATAGTGTTTACCTCCATGAGAATGACCATGTTGGAATGCAAAAATTCCTACTAAATTTACAACAAATCCAGCAACAGACACGGCAAATAAACGTTCATGTCGTACCTCTGGGGGCTCTAACGCTCTCTGTAAATACATACAAAACATTCAATTATAATTGGTATACATTATTTATTTAATGATAGGATTTTAAATATCAGGGCTTTTAAATTGAATTACACCTATAGTACAAGAAAAACCTTTTACATTAAATGTGTAAAATGTAAATGATGTTCGATTTATATAGAGGTCCATGCTTATACAATCAAAAGATTGTCCTAAAGCGCTGAGAGAAAAAACAGAAAGAAATTACAAAGAAAAAAGATGGGTTTTTAAGAGTCTTTTGATAGAGGATGCATTTTTAATAGGATCAGGAAGATTGTTCTACAGTTTAGGAGCTTTAACAAGCAAAAGCTTGATTACCATAGGTTTTAAGGCGGCTGGGTGGAACAAAAAGTGCAGATAGATTTGTGGTCGACCTAAGAGATCTTTTGCAAACTGAAGATCTACGTATAATTAAATCGGAAATATATGATGGTGATTTGTCATGAAGAAATTTATATGTAATTAACATTAGTTTACAAATTATTTTTATTATTAGAATACAAATACTGTACAACAGTTATAAGGAATGCATGTTTTTAAAAATGTATTAGTCGCAGTTAAATACACCTCTACAACAGAACCTCCATTTGGGACAAGACTATTCAGAGGACACCCCTATTAAGAGGAAACATTCTTGTGAAATTAATGACGGACAATTATGTTTTAACACTAAAGACAACTCCTATTCACTCTGTTGGGTCCCAAAGGTGTCCCCTTAATATGGGTTTTACTGTATGAATTATACTATACCTCAACAGCTTCAGAAAATATGAAAAATGCTACAAAAACTAGAAAAAGGCCATTGATGAACCCGGCAATAATTTCGGCACGAACATACCTAAAAAAAATTAATAAAAAAATCAGTGGTTATTATTCTCATCTTGATAATATTAAAGATGAATTGTCCCCCAAAAATATGAAAAATGAAGATTAATAAAATCAGACTGTGAATAGGCCATTTTGTAGTTTTAACAAACGTAATCACTTCCGTAGAAAAAAAAAAAGAAAAAATAATATTTTCACTAATAAAATGACAAAAGAAACGGTTAAATTTAACCAAAAACCCATTGGCTGCCAATTTGACTATTTTTTTCTTTAAATATTACAGTTTTTAGGTAAAATATTCTTTTTCGATCCAATTTTTGGTAAAAGTGAATAACTATTATGGGACATTAAAATGGCATATTCAACAACAAAATTAAAAAAAATATTCATTCAGGCGGACAATACATCTTTAATAACAGTGGTGATAATATAATGTAAAACATCAATTGATTTTTACCCATAGGAATAGTGCTCACTCCTCCTCCATCTTGCTATAACTGCTGCCACAAGACCAGCTAATAATGCCGTGCAATCAAAGAACATATGGAACGAGTCTGATATGAGACCCAAGCTGTAGTAAACAATAAACACAAATGGTTATTAATAATATACTTGTTATCTTAATAAGAATGAATGGCTACAATTATCTAATTTGCAAACAATATACATAGATTTATCTTCATAAACATGAATACATTAACCTTTATGAAAGTCAATGTTTAGTACAGTATATTTTCTAGAGTATGCAAAAACCAATGAAGCGTAAAATACTTTTAATGCAGACATTTGTTTTGATTACATTTTTTTAAATAAATTAAATATTTCAATTTAATTAACAAATATTTGTAGTAATTAAGTTTTGGTATAATTATATTTGTGAGGTACTACAGTATACTATACATAAAGAATAGTTTAATAACAATCCTTAACATTTATGTAAAAAAAACTGTATTGACATTTATGAAATAATCAATATAATAATTTAATATTATAATACATTTTTATAATTACTGTATCTTTGATAAAAAGTAAGTAATTGAGTTATTATACATTTTATATATATTATTATTTAAACTACATCAAATTGATAACCTATAGAAAAAAATGTTAACTGAAAAATTTCTCAAAACAAAATCAAGTACAGTATAACAAATGAAACAAATTTAAAATACCTATTTGACCACATTCCATAGAACAGTTCAACAAATGCAAACGATAAATTCAATAAAAGAAAAAGGAATAAATTTCTGGAAGTTTTATCAGAAAAGATGGCCCTGCAAAAGAAAAAAAAAGAAAATTTAGTATATATTGGTGATTCATTCAATTACTGTATATATACACTAGACAATTGTCATATTCGAGTGGAGTAGTTTTCCGTTGAGTACTTCTTTAACGGATTATTTTGAGCGTTGAGATTGTTCTTAACAAAAAAGCTTTCGTTGTCAACGTTTTCTATTGGAATTACTTTCTGTTGAGCACAAATTTACAATTCGAATACAAAAAGTACTCAACGAATCTTTACGTTGACAACGATAGTTCCAAATCGAATACGACAAATGTATCAAATACAAATTCTATATGATACAGCATCACATAAGATTACATAGGGTTAGTATAGGGTCTATGATACACAGGTGTCATTACATTTAAAAACAGCTAAGTAATTACACTTTACAGTAAAATAAAATATAAATAATTGATCTGTCACTATAGCTATATATGTATGCAAAATAAATAGTGAAACTGAGAGTTTTTATGTAATGTATTTATACATTGTATCAGCCATCAGGCAAATAATATGAAGCTTTTTAAAAAAATAGGGTACTACGTAACAATTTGTATCTGAATATTGATACAACAGCTAATAATCCCATCTGAAGGACGTTGTATGAAATCTATCAATATTCCATCAGCGTTAAACATTTATATATATATATATATATATTGCTGATGATGTAGTTCACTACATTCAATCATGTCTCTTTCGTGTTTTTATCAACTATTTTTATCTGTTATTATATAACCTACTAAAAGGCTAAGCCAAGTAGTAAGGAATTCATTCTTGACAAGTACACCACACCCACGTTACAACAGTAGTCCAGTTCCCTACACTAATACTACTACTGTACAGTATTATATATCCGACCGGTGTTTTTAAACACACTCCCATGAATGTCAACTAAAAAAATTACAGACGGACAGGTTCATGTAATACCTCCACCAGCCAGACAACTTTGCCTTAAGTCTGAACCCTGCAGACGGAGGAGCATCATCCTTATGTATCGGTAACATTTAACACGAAATTCAAATCCAAATTACTGATAAAATATCAAACAAAACAGCTGTATAACCCAGTTGTTAAATCCACAGGCTGTGTACGTACTCGTGGATAATTGCTCACGACACATCAGCACCCGCTTCCGGTTTTATGAATTGTTTTGGCTGACTGTTGTTTTAATAATAATATTAAATTACAATATTTAGTAATTGTTTTTTAATTAAAAATATTTTTTATGTGAATTGCTAAGTTAAATAATTGGAAAACATCGTTATTTTAATAAAATTTGAGATTAATGTTTTAAGGAAACTGATATTGCCTGAAAGTAGGTCATGAGTGACTTCCGTCGTCGGCAGTTGTATAATGACCCCGTAGTCGTGTTTACTTTAATTTTCACGAGAAACCCATCGCGCATTATGCAGACATTTTTACCTCTAATTTGTTTTCTTTTTCCTGCAGATAAAATCATCATGATCAGTATTGCATAATACTACAGGCAAGAGTTATTCGAAATGGTCATCACCCATCGTTTACAGAATCTACAGAGATTTTGTAATAGGATAAAAAACAACAATTTGGGTCAAGTCCCAGGCCCCAAAAATCCGGTACATTCGCTGTTCGTCAGGTACTGCTTAGCGGGATTTATCAAGCAGTCGCCCTTGCTGGGCACCGGAAGGGATGCGTCTAGTAGGCCTTCGGCAAATCAACCAAAAAGAAATTATTCAAATATGGTTGAACCTTTAAAGTTGAAACGAGCTCTTGTTTTATCTAAAATAACAAGATACGAATATGAACGCATGCGGCATGTTGGTATTTCTGAAGCTAAACTTGAAGAGTTGGTAAGTTAAGTACATTTGTCATTATTAGACTACAGACAGTAGATCAGCATACTTTTACACAGTATGAGTAGAGTATGTCCTACCTACTGTTCTGTAGCTTGGTTAATTATTAATATTATATTATGAAGTTTTTTTTATCTAATTCTTTTGTTTTGTGTATCATTTCCTCTTTTCATTTATTATGTTTGTCCAACATATTGTATCATTCAAATTAAACTTTGACGTAAGTTTCTCTCTCTTTATATGAATATTTATATGAATATTCGACATAACATATTGAATTACAGTAGCTAGTTGTAACATCATTATTTTAATGCACCAGATTGCATAAAATATACAAAGCAAAACATACTAATACTACTGTATACTAATTAGCTATATGGTATACCTGCAACCTACCGTAATATTTCTCTTGTTTGTCGTTGAAAAAGTCTATAATTGCGGTACTGCTGGTAATAAAGCATTTTAAATGATTCCTTTAAGCTTGCAGAAAGAGGGTCCAACTACAATAAACTAATACAACGGAATGAGATTCACCAAGGAAATTTAAAACAGCTGTGTGCAGTACTAGAGTAAGTAATTAATGATTTATTAAATATTGAAAATCAAAAAGTAGTGCTAATATAATGGTGCTATGCAAATCTTAACAATATATAAATCTTCTATTTTATATTATATGTACATCCATGCTGATACTATTGTATTTATATATATATATATGTATTTTTTTTATAATAAATAATTATTAAAACAGTATACCAAATTTACTATATTGTATAATAACATACTGTACAGTAGTCAGTTGATTTCTCTATTAATTTGTCTTTTTAAATTTTTTTCAGCTTACTAATAATAATACTAATTGGGAATTTCCCTAATTGTTATATAACGTAAACAATTAAGTTTATAAATCAGTCAGTGTTTGTTATTTTATTTATGCACAAATTGCCTATATTTGGTTAGGTAAGTCAGAGTGTAAATTAGTTATTAATGATATTAATGCAGATATTTCACACTTGCACACATTTAATAAATAACAAATTAATAACTTTTATACATAATTACTGTATCTCCACCATTTCTCTCTAGCTATTTTATATATTACCATCTTTTTTACCTGTTTTATCGAGATGTACAGTACTGTATGTATTTGCCTTTGGAATTGTTTTGTGTGTCTGTGTTTCGTTTTTGTATGTTTGTGTATGGGTTGTTTATTTTACCTTCAGGATTTTTGCTTCTTTCAATTCTTATAATTTAATCACCATATTAAACATATTGAGAAAAAAATCTAAAGAATAAATGTGTTTTTCTTTTAATTAAATATTTGATTTGAGCTGTTTTAAAATGTATTGTTACAGAAAGAATGACATCAACTATAGGGTTGTTCACAAACAGGAATATAATGAAGAGAGCATAGATTGGGCTGATCTTGTGATCTCTGCGGGTGGTGACGGAACATATCTGTCGGCAGCTAGTAAGATTCATGATAACAAACCTCTCATAGGAATCAACACAGATTTGCATAATTCAGAGGGTCACCTGTGTTTACCAAATAAATACACAACTAATTTTAATGATGTGATTCTTAAAATACAACAAGGAAAGTTCAGGTTTGTTCTTCTTTCTTTCTTTGTTATAAGAGTAATATTAATATATTCATATACATGTCTTAATAAACTAAACCCTACAATAAATATTTAACCCCTACTTTTTCAACATCTATTCTACAGTCTTTTCTAATGGATCATACAAGTCTATTAAGACAAACAGATTTTATTGTATAAATCATGAATTAAACTTGTTTTTGCGTAGGTGGAAGCTGCGACAAAGGATCAGAGTAACAGTAGAGGGAGCTATTCCACTAGAACCAGTCGATTTACAGGATCAAAATCACCGAGAACAGCATTGGAAAATGCGAGAAAAGGCAAAGTTACCACCATCAACACCGGGTCCACATGTTTTACCTATCAAGGCTCTCAATGAAGTTTTTATTGGTGAAACATTATCATCAGTGTAAGTTTTATTTATTTTTTTTTATTAAAATGTACAATGTACACATTTTGTGTTCTGTGTAGCTGTACACTATAGACTATGATTTTCAGACCACCCCTGAAGACACATGCAATCAATTTATGTGTAAATTTATGTATAAAAACAATAAATGTTTTTATTTTTGTGTAGGGTATCTTATTATGTGCTAAACATTGACGATGGACCAGCAGAGAAACAGAAGAGTTCAGGAATTACAATTTGCACAGGTTCAGGGTCAACCTCCTGGTAAGAAAACCTTCCTGCGCTTCTCAAATGTCATTTATTTTTGTTTATAAATTTTTGGAATAGATGTCTTTTTTATAAGATTTTTTGCAATTTTTTAAAATTGTAGACCTTTTTTTAAAACACAGCAGCAATTCTAGTGACTAGCAAGGCCTTTAGACTTAATATAAACATGAAAAGAAACCATTCTGTGACTCAAGTAAACTGATGGATGTGCCACCCCATGTGATAATGAGACGAAACACATTATCTCAATTAGGAATATGATTTACAGTATCTCAAAAACCAATTTATATTGATTAAATGCTGTTTTAACTAAAATAATTGTTTTATTTGCTTTCCAGGTCTTTTAACACAAATAAATTATCTTATCAGAGTCTGCAAGAAATATTAAGAATAGGTGAATAATTGTTACATTGTTTACACACTCTCAATAGGTTACCATTGTACACATACATAAGTGACTTATTTTTAGTAACATTACCTTTATTATGGCATTTCTATTGTCATTTTAATTAGCTCTTGTCAGCTCTAAAATTACATAAATATTCAAATAGGTAATGTAATTTTGTATTTATTTCTTACGCAGTTAAAGATGAAACTGGCTGCAACATACCAGAATGTCCAGAATCAGTAAATCGTATAGTTGATCGCTTCAATGATTCTCTAGTATTTGATCCATCAGATGTGAGGATGGCTTATACAGTTCGTGACCCAGTTGTTAACAGAATATTTGCTGCTGATTTTCCTAGAGGGTTTGCCAAAAAGTATGGGTTCATATAAAAACTTTTGTTTTAAAGTTTTGGATTTTTGTGATTATATTTCTTGAAAACTTTTTAAAGATATTGAATTTTACAATGACATGTTTAATTTTTTTTTAAAGGATCACAATAAGGTCTCGATGTTTTGATGCCTGCCTTGTCCTAGACAGTGGACACTCTTACCTATTCAATGATGGTGCCAAAGCAACTTTAGAAACGAAGGAAGAGGATGCCTTAAGAACACTGGAGTTGATTGAAGATGATGATTAATTGATGGAAATGAACACAAAGGAAAATGATGTTAAATAGAATCTGGTTGCAAAGTTTTTAATTGGATGGGTAATTTCTGTTTCATCACCTCAGAGCAATCAAAGATTCTATGCCAGATCAGCAACTCCAGGATCAAGGCTGAAATTGCAGCAACGCTTTAATGGCTGCAGCATATTGGCCATTAAAGCGTGGTTCCCACTAGAACGCAGCACCGCAAATTAATCACAGGTGGAAACCAACGACGCAACAGTTCTGCAAACATTGTAGCTTTGATTTTACGCAGACAGGGGAAAACACAATTATTGGAAGAGTATTTTGTTTGGAACCACGCTTTAGACATCACCAGTGTGAATTCATGCTTTCTATAGTCACCTACCATTATGCTTGTGCTCAGCATATTACTCCAGCAAGTGGTTAAAATGACACTCCTTGTATGCGAAAATGAATTGTACCAAGAAGTTATTTATAAATTCAAATAAATCTGGCAAACAAAATTGAGGTTAGACCAAATTTGATAAACCAGGGTCACAATATATTTCATTTTTTAATACCTAATATTAAATTTACTTGAATTTAAAATTTTTGTCTTTTCTTAAAGATTAATTTTATTCACAGTATTCTGCCCATTATGCATTTTTTAGGAATGATACATATGGATTTAAGCATGGACCTATAAGGTCCAGGATTTAAGAATTTATTTAAGAATAGAGAGTAAAACGTTTGAATACAATTCAAGTGGATATTAAATGATTGACAGTCCCAAGATTATTTTGATTCTGTGTCTTCAATAACAGTACTATAAACAAAGGTAGTATAGGTTAGATGTTTTGCTCTACTCTGACGTAATTTGTATTTCATACTAAGTACATTTGAGAATACTTGCGAACAGGTTCTCGGGTGGGACTCGAACCCACGACCTCCAGATCACTAGCCTGGCGTTCATACCTCTAGACCACCAAGCTTGTGCTGATGGCTATGAACGCCAGGTTAGTGATCTAGAGGTCGTGGGTTCGAATCCAACCCGAGAAATACTTGCAAATTTGTTTGCAAGTATTCTCAAATGTACTTAGTATGAAATACAAATTACGTCAGAGTAGGGCAAACATCTGACCAATTACTCAACTCCCTGACGCAAAGCTACTCCACAGTAGTTTAATACAATTACAAAGCTAGTATCATAATCAATGAAAATTACAAGCTAACATCATACCATTTTATTTGTTTTATTTGTATTCACTTGTAACACAACAATAACAAAGCAAACAAAAGTGTTGTGATTACAATTAAGAAAACTGACACATGTTTTGTTTAAAAGTAGCAATACTCTGGAATGTACAAGGGCTGTGTGTATCATACACTTCTTAAAACCGTAAAAAATATACATCTTCATCAAAAATATCTGGAATTTAATCTAAATTATGAGGGATAGACACAAAAAGACTAATTTCTTTCAGAAATGTTTTAGAATTTTAGGTGGTTTTGTTTATCAAGGCAATTATATGAAAATGCATAGACTTCTAAAACTATTGCTAATACATGACGGGGCTTCATTTTATCTAAACACATTGGTGGTTAATATTTAACATCAATACTATTTCTATCAAGATTAGATATAAGTATTACTAATACATTTCATAGTAATATATTTTCTTTATATTTCTTGTTGGTGTTAACCTCATTTAAGAACACTGGTTGGGTAGAAATAGTATGTTTTGTTTTGATATGAAGCCAGTTATCAAAGAATGGCAGTTCAGTGTAAATAGGGCAACTTCATTATCACCATATTGACTTAAACAATACAAAGACAATTAGTCACAAATACTAATTTACATGTCAAGACAAAACACCATGTACTAAAAGTCTTATTTTTCAAACCAAATGTGGTATACTACATATAGTAATAGTTGTACAATATTATTTATGGGTACACTGTACACTACAAAATAAAAACAATACTATATAATAATATTATACTATAGCATCTTATGCCTGTAGTAGCCTCACTCAATTGGTTCTTATTAATTCACACACATTAGGTTTAATAATTAATATACAATTTAAAATTGTGTTCAAAAGGAGGGTTTTAAAATTCTTAAGTAAATTCTTGGAATTTGTATTAAAATACCAATTTGCATACAGATGGGAAAATACTGTTTCATAATCGTTTATATGACCAGTCATAATGGTTATAATACTTTATAAAAAGGCAGTAGTGATAGAAAATGTTACAATTTCAATGGACATGTATTTATTAGATATTTTAAAATAAAACGTTTTAAGATATTTGATACTTTGAATAAAATTTTAAACCACCTCAAATTTTAGATGGAATTTGATAATTACATCAACCTAATAAAATTTCAGTTCAATTATAATACTATACAAATAGTTAAAGCTACTTAACAATTAGCTGAAGTATATACAGCATTATAAAACCATAAACTCACAAATCATCATACATTAATCAGTAATCAATCATCAAATTTGTAATTAAATAGTAATACTGTTTAAAAGCAAACATGAATTATTCTTCACTAGTGTAATGCTTTGATTGGTATTGCCTTTATAAATGCTGTAGATATTGCTACTGGGTGAAGGCAGCATGAAGTAGGACATCTGTTACATTAGGCCGCTCTTTTGGATTGGAATCCAAACACCGCAGTACAAGATCACGAGCAGCTGGAGAAAGGCAGTCTGGGATTGGAGGTGGTCCATTTGCACTTGCGATCTATGGAAGAAAATGAATAATCGTTATTTTGGAGAAAAAAGGGTAATTCTTGGCACAAGCATGTGGACTAGACATAAAATGTTAAAATAAATGTAGGTTGTTATAATTTTTTATGACATTTAATATATATGTCATATAAAAACAGAATAGTTGATACTAACCTTGAAAATAAGTTTCAGATGATTTGATATAGCAGCAGCCCCCCATGGTGGTTTGGATGTTATCATTTCAATAACACAACACCCTGCACTCCATACATCACAAGCTCTGCCATATGTTTCGCCTTGCAGAACCTAAAAATACACAAAAAATTGATAGGACTTGATATCACATTACATTCCAAGTTTGCTTAGAATTAATAAGATGCACAGTTCACACAAAAGCCTAATCTTGTAATACTGTAGTTTAAGGTTAGGCGAGTGTGGAGCTATTTCATGAGACTGACATGAGGGTTTTAGCCCCCAGCGGAGATCGTCATATTTTGTATTATTAACTATTTTTAAAGCATCTTTGCTTAATCTGTTTTAACCTAATCAGTGGACATAAGGAAAACGCTCCCCAAAAATTATTTCTGACTTATAAAATATGTCTATCCTTTACCTCAGGGGCCATAAAGGCTATTGTCCCGGTCAGTTGACCAGTGAACTCCCCAGCACCAGTGAGGTGTGATGCCATTTGAGCAGCTGTTCCAAAATCAGCTAAACGGAGATGCTGACCAGTGCTGTCAACTAACAGATTAGCACCTAATAAAACAAAATTAGAAAGTTTGTCATGCATTTCATTACTTTTAGAATGGGAAATGATTTATTTAATTCAAATTCTAAAAGGTGCATGCTAAACCATATTGCTTGTGGGTTTAGGATGATGACAGATGTTCTTTAACATTAGGATTGTACCTCTAACAAATTATTACAACTTAAAGAGCTATTTTGGTATGATTTCTTACCTTTCAAATCACGGTGGATAATGTGCTTTTTGTGAAGATAACCTAACCCTTTGAAGATCTGCTTACAGTAGCCCATACAGACAGACTCCCGAAAAGCACCGAATGATGCCAGAATAGAGGCAATGGAACCACCAGGCATCCACTCTGTGAACATATTGAAATGGCCATTATGCTTGGTGGCACCGAGAAGTCGAACAATGTTTGGGTGATCCAGTTTCGAAAGCAAAGAAATCTCTTCAATCAAAGTGTCAACTACTTTGTCTTGTTCAGGAACTGTGTTGCGTATGAATGATACCTGGAATTAGAAAAAGAGGCTTTAAATTGTTAGCAATTTGTTTACAATGACCATTTTATAAGAATGTATAAAAGTAGTGTCAAAACACTAAATAGCTTAAAACCTGTATATAATCCTTGAATTACCTGTTTGACAGCCATTATTGTTCCAGTCTGCATATCACAGGCTTTATAACATGATGAGAATGCTCCCATTCCAATCAGTTCCCCACGGGACCAATGTTCACCTTCTATGTACTGGTCTTTAACAGCAATATTCTAGAAATTTAAAATAATATAACAAATAATCTTAAAATGATTACATTTAAAAAGGTACACACTAGTACAGCAAAACTTTACAGTGGCAAACAATTATAAAACTTTTAATAATTAGTTAGCTTTCATTTTGTTTTTACACTTTATATATTTTATTATTTATACAAATTCAATATCTTTTTTCAAGTCAATACAATGTTACAAATTCTGAATGTAATAAATACCTCATTCCTTAAATGAATGACAATATCATTGTTGTCATTACTCAGAGTCAACCCTGGCACCACTGGTAGCATACTTTGTCCAAGAGAGGTCTCCAGAGCATTGGCAATAGCCTCTGCTTCTTCAATTTCCACTTTATCTTTACAACTACCAAACTTTAAAGATTTATCTTGGTACTTCAGTGATTCTGGAGATTGAGATGGAGTTGTTACTTCGGTCATGAATGTCACAGGTTTCTCGCTTGGTGACATCGGTGACAATGACAGGTCTGAAAAATCGCCAGTTGTTGTTTCGCTACAAGCACAGACATTTGTTGATGGTGACGTTGCTTGAGCCCCTTGTGGTGATGAACATCTCTTCCTTTCTTTACTGAATGAACGTTTTTTTGGAATGTTTAAGTGTGGCTTTTGTGATGTCTCCGAGTCCTTGCCATTAGGTTTTGTTCGTGTCTTGGAATTACTCCTTTGCTTTGATTGTGGAATTTTTGTTGCCTTTCTACAATTTCTTTGTCCATCATCAACACTTCCACAAGAGCACTGTGATACTTTTGATTGTCCATTTAATTCAGTCTTTTCCATTTTACTTTGAACACTGCTGTTAACCTGACAAATGTTAGAAGCCTTTTCATATACCTTTTCAAAATCATCAATTATTTTCCGTAAACGTTTTTGTAGTTTATCCCTGTCCCGAGGTTCAAGCTCTGCCATAAGGTCAATGACCTTATTGATCATTTCAATGTCATGAACAACACTACGTGACACAATTGTAAAAATTCTTCTTGCTAGTTTACTAACAATAATGTGTGAATGGCCAACAACGTTAAATATAAATTTCAACACTGTCAAAACATGTTCTTCACCGGAACCCTTTTCTGTGTTAAATGCAGAAGGAAACTTGACAAAGAGTTCGTTTATAGTGTTCAGTCGGCCTAACCACCACTGCCATCCAGTTCCATCCACCAACATTGTGGAGACAAAATAGTCCACGCACCAAATAGCAATCATTTCACTTTCTAAATAAAAACAAAACAAAAACATTCAATTTAACTAATGTAACATTGTTTAGATTTTGTTTAACAATGCTGCTCTACAAGATGGCATTTCTTTTCTTCTTTTCTACAAAAAGATAACCAACATAAAAAAATATATAACATAAATATCTTCAACCCATACCTTGGTTTTGAATTAGCCTACCAACAGCTAGTTCTCCTTCTTGACCTTTGCACAACTCCACAATTGCTGATACAGATAGTTGACTTGTTCGCCTTTAATTAAAGAAAAATAAATACAAAATAAGGCTTATAATAAGCATATAACAATTAGACAATTACTTCAATAAGAAATCTAAAGAATATTTGTAGAATTTCTCACCTATTACTATCAGCACA
This sequence comes from Antedon mediterranea, assembly GCF_964355755.1. Taxonomy (NCBI): domain Eukaryota; kingdom Metazoa; phylum Echinodermata; class Crinoidea; order Comatulida; family Antedonidae; genus Antedon; species Antedon mediterranea. Next base: position 25,489,512 of record NC_092675.1, read on the forward strand.
TTTGATGAGAATAGCCTCGATTACAGATTTCAAATGCAATTGTAAAAGATGCTTCTTACTTTCTGTGTAACAAGTTTCATTCGAAATTATACAACGCAACATTTTCTAAGAGAAATAAAGAGAATAAAATTATGATACCAAATTAATGAGGTTGATTTGATTGTAAATACAAACAACTATTACTTCTGTTGTTTTTTGTTATCTTGTATTTGATGTTAATAAAATTAATTAATTATAACTATATTGTTAGTAAATTTTGTTAGATTTTCAAGTTCAATATAACATTATTTTCCATTAAATGATTACTACAGCAGTAAATCGTTTTCATTAATTACTAATGCTACTTCTATGACTGTTTTATTATGATTATTATAATATGTTAAATAGTAATTTATTATTTATTAGGCATAATTGATTAATAATAGAAATCTGAATTACCAATGAGGACACATAGACTTTATACACTGGATCTTCACACATAACAGAAACAATATCAAAACCGATTTTTGTGATTTCCTTTAATTCATTGTTATCGTTTCCAATAGCCTCGCTAGCACCTGCTTGGAGTACGCTCCTTATGTGATGACTTATCTGGTGTAATGAAGCCTCACGCAACGACCAATCACGAGAGAAGAGTCCGCTGACTAGATCCTCACCAATAACCTATAAAGGAAGTAGGAAAAATGTAATAATTTGTATTTGTCTATATCTATTTTTAGTTATGACAAACATAGGTATCAATCAATATTTTAAACATCAAGACACACTCCATACCTTTGCCCAAGTTGTGTATTGGGCCTTGTACATAGCAGGAACATTACTATTAACCGTATCAATAGCTGTTAGCATCTGAGTAGGAGATGTTTGTCCAGCAACAGGCTCAGAAGTAATGGTTGAAGTATCATCGCTGCTCAGTGGCACTGTCCATTTAATACGACAAAGAGGACAGCTTAAACTTTCATTTTCCTTACTACAATTTTCAGCCCCTTTAAACATAATATAATACATAATTAGTTCAAACTCCAATACAAAATATACTAAAAAGTATAGAATTGTCATAAATTATGAAATGCTTACAAATCATAACACAGTGATGATGCAATCGGTTGTGGCAGCCATCTTGACAGATTACTAAACTTTCACCTTCGATCATTTCCAGAAGACAAATTGGACAGGTTTCTTCATGAACACTGCAAGTGATAAATTAAAAATGATTTTAAAACAAAATACAGGTATACAAGTGTAGTTTATTGCAGTTTTTACTGTTTTAACAGAAGAAAAGAACTGAAGAATAAACGTAACAAATGTATGAAAGAATTAGTATCGTGCCAACTTACTTCTGGTCACTACTGCATGATGATCTACTGTCCAGGCTGTCGGTGGATCCAGTCATCTCAAGGTTCTCTAGTGGGTTTGGTTCCTTTCTGTTGAGGTTAGGTTTCTTCAACTTCACCTTCCTTCGATCTAAATACCTTTGAACTAAATCTTCAACCTGTATGTTAAAAAAATGGTTATTCACAATATGATGATTTCTGTACATGGTGTTTTGCCTATATATTAAGGCACACTCTGAGAAATATTTAATACATACCTCATAATTTCTCAATGTCTTGCAAAGAAGTCTAGTATCATTCTCTTGAATTTGGAACATGCGTAACATCACGAACAACACATGCACACAAAATGGTCCTTTATTGCAACTACATGTCTAAAAAATGTACAGAAATTTGTTCCACTAATCAAAGTCACGTATGAAAGGACATGCATGTTTAAGATATTCAGTCATAATACAATACCATTTCAGATGTTTTAGTCAAATAAATTGATTGACAAGCTGATTTTTATGTATTTGGTTGAATAAATGTTTATTTAAACTCACTAACTAACTAACCTGAGGTCCTACAACCACTTTGTACTTGTGATCTGGTGAGTCTCCACCAATGAGGAAGCATTTGGGACCAATTTGATGGAGGAGATAAAGACGAGCATGCAATGCCTTCTCAACCCTCTTCCTAAACACATCATCAGGTACAATCTGATTTCCCTCTGAATGAGGAGATGGCGTCCGACGAATTACAGTTGTTGGCGAAGATGGTCTGGAATTCTAATTTTTAAAAAAGGACACATTTATTTTATTTAAAATTTCAGTAATTATTATAAGCGAAAAGTAAAGTTACGGTGATATATATATTTAATATAAAAAGTATTCAATGTGTAATGAGACTTACTATAGGCGATGAGGCCCGTCGTCTGCCAATTCTTGGTGATGATGGAGACCCAGGCCTTCCATTTACAACTTGCTGTTTAAAGGGGGAATCTGACTGTGGGGAAGGGGATCGATGTTCGCCAATACCCACATTCAATCGTTCTATAGACCCAGCTGATGCCACCATAGTTGGCTTCACAACCTAATAGTAGTATATTTATATTCATATAATTCAAAAAGTTTAAATATTACTTTAATTTAGAATTGAATATTGTTATTCTATCTACACTGTATTGTATTGGCCAATCAGAATGAGTATACGGTAGTAGTTAATGTTTCTTAACCACAGTCACATCCTGTAGGTCAGTCTCTACTGTAGACCTCCTTCTTCAAGTCTATCAGGGGAATTTAATTCATTGGATTTTCTGAGAAGAGTTAATAAATCATACATTATTATATTTAAAATTACCAAATAAATTTACCATTGGTCCCTTCATTTGCTTCTCTTTACATTCCTTTTTCTTCATGACTGGCATTGAGCGTAATTTTTCACGAATTTGCTGCGAATCCCAGCGTTCATTGCCACGGGATATCCACCGTGTATCCTTCTCAGGCATCATACTAGAAAGGGGGAAAAAGGTTAATCTGTTAAATCCTAAATTATCCACACGTCGAGAGTAATGGTAGGTCTAAAATCGACTATTGAGAATATAGACTTACGAATTTCCAACAAATACTTAATGTAATAATAGAACCACGACTAATAGCAGTTTAATGGTGTAACAATGGACTTAACTAATTACCGTTATAAGTCCTTGTGGTGTAACTGTAAATATTTGTTCCTTACTCTTACCACCATGTAATCATCAAACAATAGAGAAACAAAACAAACACCTTTACTATCATACCTTCATTAAATCAATAATACAAGCTTCTTTACAGCAGCATGAAACCTTACACAACTCTTGCATTTTTTTGTAGGATAATTTGTGTAAAAAACAGCTCATAAAGAGTAATTTCAGTATCAATATGTTATGCCATAAAAGGTGTGTACTCGAGTAGATGTACTGTAGTTCGTAAATAGACGTATAGGAAACTAATAGTTTCCTGTCTCTATTGAAAGATTTATCATGTGACGAAAACAAGGATTACTTTTAATAGTGTACCCCAGTGTAGCACTGTTTGTTTCATGTAGAGTTTAGACAAACAATTGAATGTACTTTTAATTATGTGTTTCTTTTAAAAGGTTGCCAATGGCTAAACTATACATACGTCAGTGAAAGTTGTGAACAATAACAATATTAAAGTTATTAAGTTGTAGGTTACCTCTAAAAAGGCTCTTGCTAGGCTGTGTTTTATTTTAAATTGATGTACCACTAAAAATGACTACACAGTACATTCTACAGTATATGGCGTGTACTGTACTGTGGTAATATTCTGTATGAACTTCTAATATAACATAAAAAGCAAGGCTTCACTGTACATTTGCGGATTATCTTTATATAAACTCACCCTGCTACACTACACATAGCTGACATCTCTGACTAAATAAATTTCTCTGGTACCGCCCAAAATTCAAACATCAGGAGATATTTAAAAAACAAATTCCAACTGACAATTCAAAAGCTAAAGTAAACGTGCAGCCCTACTGTATGATGACTCATCCAACACGTGAACAAATTACGCGCCAAAACCTTAGGTACAATGGTCAAGTTTACTTCATACAATTGAACAAATAAACTCCTACACAGACTAAAAACTACTGAAGTGTACCAAAACATGTCTTTGTCATTATGGAACATAAAAATAAACAATGCAGTTTACAAGTTCTCTTAAGTTCTCTAATTGTTCAGTACTATTATTATTATGAGCAAATAAAATTAATAAATTTAATAAAATTATTCTGATTCTTTATTATACACACAATCCAGGAAATAAATATTATCAATAATTCAATGTGTTTCAAATTGGGTTTTCTGATATTTATTTGGGAAAATTCAAATTTGATCGAGCTATAAAATTAAAGGAATTACATTTATTATACTTATAGTATATGAAACGTTATTACTATATTTGTGATTCCTTATAAAGATCTGTAATAAATCAATCAATAAAGATTAAAAGCACGGACTATTTTAACTTCCTCTAACCAACTATCAATGATTGGTAGGCCTACAGTACAGTACTATAAAAAAGTTATAAATTCACAGTAAAACTAATATTAAAAGCATGGACTTTTACAGTATACTATTTTAACTTGCTTTTTTTCCAACTACTGTATCATATTGATTGGTACATTAAACTTATTTGAGGAAGAGAAATTCAGAGAAGTTATAAATATCTAAAGGAAGTGAATGTGGAAGCGTGGGTAGGTTTAAATCTATACCCATTCCAATTTCGCTACACGTCACTCTTAAATAAGGCACGTACGAAATGTGGAAATGATACATCATATTTCTATTTATGTTAATATTTGTTTAGTTTTTTTTTATGGAAATACAGACAAACCTAACAATAAAAAAAGTCTTCGCATCTTTTATAACCAACTACCTTAAAACGTGAAACGTTATTACTATATTTGTGATTCCTTATAAAGATCTGTAATAAATCAATCAATTAAGATTAAAAGCACGGACTATTTTAACTTTCTCTAACCAACTATCAATGATTGGTAGACCTACAGTACTGTACATGGTCACAGTACTATTAAAAAGTTATAAATTCACAGTAAAACTAATATTAAAAGCATGGACTTTTACAGTATACTATTTTAACTTGCTTTTTTTCCAACTACTGTATCATATTGATTGGTACATTAAACTTATTTGAGGAAGAGGAGAAGAGAAATTCAGAAGTTATAAATATCTAAAGGAAGTGAATGTGGAAGCGTGGGTAGGTTTAAATCTACCCATTCCAAATTCGCTACACGTCACTCTTAAATAAGGCACGTACGAAATGTGGAAATGATACATCATATTTCTATTTATGTTAATATTTGTTTAGTTTTTTTTTATGGAAATACAGACAAACCTAACAATAAAGAAAGTCTTCGCATCTTTTATAACCAACTACCTTACACATGGTGACGTGTGTTCGTTGTAACAATGGTTGCTAGGGCGATCACAGTGTCAAATCAATAACAATTCATAATTATGGATTCTTGCCAACTCAAGAAAGAACAACACTCATAATTTCATTTCCAATTTGCTTGTAATTTTATCTGCCAATAGTGTGATATAATCTTATTTGTTGAATCCACTGGAGTGGATGATTTTATTAATATTTACCCATCAAATGTGTGACTTATGGTACTTAACTGTAAAACTTAAATGAAATTAGACTTGTTCTTACAATGTATCAATTAGTAAGCAAAACATTGTGTGTTGTTAATGTTAGATTAATTAACAAGAATATTCCACACAAGAATAATTGAACTATTGCAGTAATATCATGGAATACTATAGGTACTGTATAATGTTTAAATTCTTATTCTGTTTTATATTTTGTTTTTTATTTATTTTGATTATTATTTATTTCGAATAATTAATAACAAAATCTACAGACGTATTAAATAATAATTAATTATTAATTAATTAAATTATTTATTATATTATTGAAATATCTATTAAGAATTACCAACTTGAATGTTTTAGTGTATTTTATGACGATACTGTTAATATGCACATTTGATAAGTGTGTTAATATTACATACTTGTAACTGTACAATACAGCAAAAACATGTCATGTTGACATTAGTTACTGTACAACATGACTCAACTACACAACACATGCTGTATATTGCCGTGAGGCGTTGTACAATATTTGTATTGTAAATCACAACTTAAGTCGTACATACAAATTAGCTAAGGTATACATTTAAATAATATTCATGAATTAATATACAGAGACCATTATCGAAATTAAAAATCTATTTTCAAATTCTACTTAAATATTTAAACCAATAATAGTAAGTACTAGGCCAATAAACTACAAATGTTTATTGAAAAGATCTCTAATGGATCGAATATGTTACAAACATATCATTTAATTTTCTCTGCAATTTATCCTACTGTATGATAAATTGCAGAGAAAATTAAAAAGATAAGTATGTCAGTATTCGTATTATAGAATATGTTGTAAACCTTTAAATAAAGGCCAATTTACACAAACAGGCGATAAAAAGGTAAATTGGCCTTAATTTATCCATAGGCAAGATACTTACGTTTGCCCGTCTCCACCCAGGTGTATAAATGAATACAGGTCAACCCGTACCCATGCCAACTCGTACCCACCAACTCGTACCCAAATTTTGGCTTACTCGTACCCAAAATTTTGGCTCACCCGTACCCATCATTGGCTAACCCGTACCCATCATTGGCTGGCCCGTACCCAAGTTTAATGCTATTTAAAGTATATTTATATAGGCCTATTACAGTTAAACCCAGTTTTATTACATTTTTAGATCATATGTTCGATATTACAATGGCAAAAACTATTTACCTAAGTATAATTTATGTACAGACTCGTACGAAAAAAGCACAGCTTTCATCGTATTTGGGTCGTAGTTAAATTAATACTTGAGGGCGTTGTTTTACATGGAAGATGTCAGTGGTCGGCTGTGCTGCATTCTATTTTTTTTTTCATTTTTGAATAGTTATTGATCTATTATTTACTACGAATAGCCTGTACACACTTTTCATTTTATTTTACAGATAATGAAGTAATGTGCTTTTTGAAAATCGTTTTAAAAATGGTTTTTGTTGTTTTGTTTTGCAAGTTTTGTTTTAACATTTCGAAAACATTTTTAAGTAGTCACTCGTATTTTTAAAATCACGAAACTATTTAAGTGGATACCAGCCTCATTTTTGCTGCTAAGGACCATTTTAGAATAATGAATCTAAGTAGATTATTGCCGTTTTTAAAACAAATTCCCTAGGACATGATGGATGTGAGAATACTATAAAAGGTAACCTCCAATAATTTAACATTTAATTACTAACGACGACATTTGCTGTTATTACGTTTTCATTTTATAATGATTATTACTGTATTATTATGACTAAAAACCGAAATAAAATACTACTAAAACTAAAAAAAAAATCATCTTATCGCTGACAGATACGTATGTACAGACACGTGTAGGTAGGCCTTCAGAACGTTTATATTATTTTAGTAAATAAGACGACATCCGTTGCCATGGAAAAACGAGTGTGGGTCATTTATTTGTAGAATATTATAGAATGCGTATTTTTTTTTAAAAGGGAATCCCTTGTCAGCAAAAACACGTAGCTGTTATTGAGGAAACATCTACCAAAAATGTTTAATTGCTGTAAACAAACAGATAATTTTACTGAATTATTTAAGAAAAAAAAAATAGAAAACGATCGTACGCCACATTGCGTTGTCTATTTTTTTTTACACACTGTAGCTGTTATAGAAGAAAATCTGCCAAAAATGTTTAATTGCCTTAAAGTACGTGTATATGATCATTTCACTGAATTATTGATAAATAAAATATATGGAAAACGATCATACGTCATTACTGAGTCGTCTCTTTGACGCCCTATAAATGCGTGTTTTTTTGTAATAAAAGGTTAATCCCGGTCAGCAAAAACACGTAACACGAAATCTACGCCCCATAGCCCCGCAGGCCTTACAGTACGTGTATATGATCATTTCACTGAATTATTAATAAATAAAATATATGGAAAACGATCATACGCCATTACTAAGTCGTCTCTTTGACACCATATAAATGCGTGTTTTTTTGTAATAAAAGGTTAATCCCGGTCAGCAAAAACACGTAACACGAAATCTACGCCCCATAGCCCTGCAGGCCTTACAGTACGTGTATATGATCATTTCACTGAATTATTAATAAATAAAATATATGGAAAACGATCATACGCCATTACTAAGTCGTCTCTTTGACACCCTATAAATGCGTGTTTTTTTGTAATAAAAGGTTAGTCCCGGTCAGCAAAAACACGTAACACGAAATCTACGCCCCATAGCCCTGCAGGCCTTACAGTACGTGTATATGATCATTTCACTGAATTATTAATAAATAAAATATATGGAAAACGATCATACGCCATTACTAAGTCGTCTCTTTGACACCCTATAAATGCGTGTTTTTTTGTAATAAAAGGTTAATCCCGGTCAGCAAAAACACGTAACACGAAATCTACGCCCCATAGCCCTGCAGGCCTTACAGTACGTGTATATGATCATTTCACTGAATTATTAATAAATAAAATTATATGGAAAACGATCATATACGTCATTAATGAGTCATCTCTTTGACGCCCTATAAATGCGTGTTTTTTTTATAATAAAAGGTTAATCCCGGTCAGCAAAAACACGTAACACGAAATCTACGCCCATAGCCCTGCAGACTTTACAGTACGTGTACATGATCATTTCACTGAATTATTAATAAATAAAATATGGAAAACGATCATACGTCATTTTTTTTTTATAATAAAAGGTTAATCCCGGTCAGCAAAAACACGTAACACGAAATCTACGAGTAATTCGACTCCATAGCCCTGTGGGCTTTTTGATTAAAACAGGGCGTCGTTAATTCAACCAATTTTAAATATACCAATACAATAGAAACAATAATTACTTGATCGAATCATGGAGGTATACCTCCATGATCGAATGTAATCAGGGAAGATAATTAGGTGATAAGAATAAAAAAGTATAAAAATGATACGTTATTGGTTATTTACCTGGGCTTAATTGAATTGTAATACTATACAACAGTAAAAATATTTTTTTATTAATTAATGTTCTTACGTAAATAAATAAAAAGACACATCAAACATACGTTTATAAAACTATAATACTACATTTAAATAAATGTTAACAAATATATGCCTAATTAAACGAAGTTTACAATCAAATCAATGGTCATTTTTATTAGCACACATTTCACCGAGACCTGTAAAATAAAAAAAAACAATTTAAATATAAAAATATTCATACGTCAAAAGCATACCACTAGTTTTGCGCCGATCAAATCATTACAAGTAGGCCTAATTATTCAAATTGGGTACGAGTAGTCCAAATAATGGGTACGAGTAAGCCAAATAATGGGTACGAGTAAGCCAAATAATGGGTACGAGTAAGCCAAATACTTGGGTACGAGTAAGCCAAATATTTAGGTATGAGTTGGCATGGGTACGAGTTGGTTTGGGTACGGGTTAGCCAAAGTGGGTACGAGTTGACCAATTATTTGGGTACGGGTTAGCCAAGTTGGGTACGAGTTGGCATGGGTACGGGTTGGTTTGGGTACGGGTTGACCAGCACCCGTATAAATGGGTACCCGGTTAGATCAAGAAACCACTTCGTGCTGATTACACAGTAGCTGCATTATGGGAGTATGTTTCCATATGTGTTTGATACAAAAAAATGAGTGGGGTAATAATGTTCAGCGCTTAGAGGTTTCACAACATTAGGCGCTATATAAATCCAGGATATTACTATTATTTGCTAATGATATATAATAAATGATCTAAACATAATTTTTTTCTTATTTTTTCAATTTACTCTTTAAAAGACACCAAACTCATCCAAACCAATGTACAAAATTGCTTTTTTTTTTTGCATTTATATTTGTTAGTTATCTCTATAATTTATAACAGAAATATGGTCTCAATTTGTGTCTTTTATTTTACATTGGTTTGAAGGAATAAAGAAATTAAATTCGGTCAGCATCCCAGTAAAAATTTAATTGACATTTTAAGTGTTGGATATCAGCTGCAATATCCAAGCTAACAGGTGTTAATATTTTGTTTTGAAAAGTAAGAATCCTAATTCTGTCATGAAACATGAATCAACACATGATCTAAATAAAAATGCATAAATATGCTGTGTGCAAACAACCACCGGTAGGTCTGTGTTGTGGTATCATTTCAAGAACATAATGTGATCATTAATTCATTTATTTTCCAGAAAGAGAATACAATTATACAGTAGTAACAAACATACATTGAATACATACAGAAAAATAAAACTGAAACCAGTCTGAAAGATTGTATAAAAGTGATAAAAAAAAAATACTAATGTATAAAAGTATATTCTTCTTCTTCAGCCAGCAAATTATAATTATGATTTACACATTTTAATCAAACTTTAATTTTCAAATATGCATCTTCATGTTTTACTGTACAGCCAGTAGGCAAATTAATTTATGAATTTAATAACTGCAAAGGTAGGTAGGAAGCTAAAAAAATGTTTTATTAAGTAAATTAAAAATTAACTCTCTAAAAAAATAATTAATTCAGATAATGTATTACTTCGTACTTAACTGTTGAATCGCCTAAAGGTAGATTAACAGTAAATTTAGATAGGCAATCAAACGAATATGCAAAAAAGTGAAAACTCTAAGCAAAGAGTGACGCATAATGGACAGTGCATTGCTCTGTCTCAGTACAAACAACTTTATTGAGCTGAGTGAAGGGGACCATCCCCAGTCTTTATTCTGCTCAGTATAAAAGCCTTTAGAATTCAAATTTATATGTAAAATGAATTATTTATTGAGCAATAAACAAATGAGCCATAAACCATTGTGTGATGTTTCATTAAAATTTGATAAAAAAATTATTTAAATTATATACACATTGATATGAATAGTATCAATTACTGTATTCAATTCTACAATATAGTACAGTATACAGTATTTCCAACGATATACTGTACTGTAGGTTACAGTACAAGTATATAAATAAATAAATTCAAGAGACTATTTTATAGTACAGTATGATACTCTAATAGAAAATATAATATATTCATTAAATGTTATTTCACCAGGGTGTAGCCATGCATTATCAAACTAAGGTCTAAATATTAGTCCACACTTAATGTCAACCTTGCTAGAAACTTAGTTTAGATTAGTAGCAGATGGAATTAATTGGTGTTATGCAGCTAAAACGCAATACAAATTGCGTTGCCAAGTAGTGTCGTCATGGTAAACAATAAAGCCGAACGACGCATTGAATTGACTAAATTAGCTATAAACAGTGGTTGAGTATATACGCTGTGATGATGAAAAATTCAGGAGGGAATGTATTAGAAAAAAAAAAATTTTCTAATTACATTTTATAGTATTCAATATTAATAAGCAATGATGAGATGATGCAATAAGCAGTTAAATATCTAATAAAGTTATATTTTGGAAATTTTGTCATGTAATTTTTAATGTGACTCTTATGTAGGGTGTGGTTTATGGTTGGTGTTGCGTTTTTAAAAATTGAAGTGCATAAGTTTTTGTCATGATAATTATGATCATGATGATGCTGTTCATCATCAGCCTCAAGAGTTCTCCTTTGGGAACCAGAAGAGAAAAGGAAAGTGGGAAGAGCTCAACTGACTTGGCTCGACATTCTGTTGAAAGATACCAAACTAGACCTGAGTGAACTGAGGACGAGTATGCTTGATAGAGATGTGTGGAGACAAATTATCATGGCACCCACTAAGAATTAAGTCGTCGTGGGATGACATTAAGTAAGTAAGTAAGATGCTGTTGATTGTTAATGATGACGTCATATTATAGTATATTGATATGTAATTAGTGAATGTGAAAATACTGTACAGTGCAGAATTAGTTTGAGTTCTTGAGTTATTAAAAATCATATGCAATGCAAAATAATATTTTCTACAAAGTAAAATGTAATACCTTCCATATCCTGATGAAATTTATATTACTGTATCTTCAAGAAAAAATTAAACAATTGGGCTAAAACAGTCATCAAAATTATTACTGTATATCTTTGCTGTAAGTCTATAACATAGGATGCATGTTAATATTAATATCAAATTTTAAATTATTTTAATAATAATATTATTTAAAAAAATACCCTTTTAGTTTTACTTTATTTACACTATTTACATTTATCTAAATAATTTAATAACAATTAAGATTCGTATTAAAGAATGGAAAAAAAATGTTGTACAAAAATAAAACAAGTAAAAAAAAATACATGACAAAACAAGTTTAAATACAAGTACTTTTTCTTGAAATTATTGAGAAAAATGAAATGATTGTACAGAAAATTATTTTGTCATACTTACACAATTCCATAATAAAGACAAATCGTGAAAAACAAGGAAGGGTTATTATTAAATGTTTTTCAGCTTACCCCCACCAGGCATCAATGCATGGAGCATCTTAACACTACAGTTTCGCTCCACACCACCACCACCAGCTCAAGACGTTTTTTAAGACACGGCTTGATCTCACAAGTGGTGGAATAATAATAAAGATCAAATGTTTGTTCTCTTACCTGAAGAAGTGTAACTCGTTTTAAATCCAGGTACTTGCTGTAAAACCACAATAATTAGATAATCATCTTCTTTGATGAGCACTGACGTGTTTATATTCTGATGCTGCACTACAAAACTAAAGAATATTTCAAGAAGAATTTTCAATACAAGAATTCTTACGATGAGTCATGAGCTATTTTTAAAAAAGCAGCACCGCCGTGGCGCGATCGATGAAAAATGGAATATCAAAATATCAAGATCGTATAAACACGAAATGGAAATAAACAAAATTATCTGTTACTTACTTACTTACTTACTAAACTTAATTTGTAAAATACTTACCAAAAAACGCAAATGCCGGCCTAAATAGTTGTTTTAGTAAGTATTCTTAAAACTTATCTTGCGTGACAAAATATTTTTTGTTTGGAATGAATTATTTACTACCGTAGTCTTCTACTAACCAGACAACGGGTCAATAATTAACGCGTGGATCAGAAAGACTACTATTAACAGATTATTCTATTTGTTTACGGGTTAAAATATTTTAAAATATTAAACGTTTAAAGCAATAACAAACAATTAATTTAAAATACTCGTAATTATTAACTTTATTTAATTTTTCAGATACGATAAACATTGTTATACGTACATTTGATTTTATCTTCGATATAGTTTATTACCAACTAGGCCTAGACCTACCTAATTGGAAATAGATTGTTCTAAGAATTTGTTGAACGTTGTTGTTGGCGACAGAAAAATAAGACCAATCAAAATGAAGTTTTATAATTATAACGAAGTTAATTAACTTATTTTTGTGTTTTGTTTTCTGACTAGTTAAGTAATATGATATGCTACAGAAATGTAGTGTTACTGTAAGTATGCGTCATTTACCTTATAATTTGTAGTGTAGCCTAGGCTGTAGGCTAGAGGAGGCCTACTAGCTAGCCTAGCCTACTTAGTCTTAGTACTGTAACTAGCCTAGGCCTACTACTCTATCTAAAATTCTAGGGCTAGGCTCCTAGTTAGAGCCTATATTATTATAAGCCCTGGCCTGCCTCTAGTAGGCTGGCTGCTGGTACCGGGTAGCCTACTACTAGGCCTAGTACTACTATAGGCCTAGGGTTAGACCTATACTAGCCTACTACTAGGCTAGGCCTAGAGCCCAGGCAAGGCAGGCCTAACTAGGTAAGTAGTAGAGTAGGAGGTCAGACAGTACCTAGCTAGCTGGAGAGAATAGTCATCATTGACATTATCCTTATGATTTAAATTATGTTTATGTTTTACTTTTTTTAAATGTATTATTATTGTAGGAGTTTGAGCATGTAAACTTGGACAAAATTAATCCATGGAAAATGTCTGCAGAAAGATCATTACTGACCTTAGACTATGTTCACTTGAAAGGAAAACAATATTCAAGAGAACATGGAAAGGTGAATTTGATTTTTTATCAATATTTCTATTGATTGTTAAAGTTCATAACTGTAAATGTATTTTAAAATATATATTAGAAATGTTGAATTAATATTGCGATTAACTTAAATTTATAATAATAATAAATAATAATATCCTAAATCTTGAAAGAATTTCATTTAGCTTCGATTTTGTATAGATGACAAATTTCGTTTTTGTAAAAGCACAAGTTAACGGAGTACTTACTCGAACGTTTCGATCTCTATCAGAGATCCTTCTCAACTGACTGTGGAGTGTTAATGCAGCTTGGTCATTCTTGACGTCATCTGTTGATGACGTCGTACGCCTCCGGTTGTAGGTTGGAGGACAGAGAGATTAGAGAATCATTACATTTAAGGAGAAATAAGGAGAAGACCATGAACCGGGACACTGGAGCCCACGAACTCTCGCATTTGTACAATGATTTGATAGACACATCACCTGGCCGAGCCCCGCACAACCTCCAACCTACAACCGGAGGCGTACGACGTCATCAACAGATGACGTCAAGAATGACCAAGCTGCATTAACACTCCGCAGTCAGTTGAGAAGGATCTCTGATAGAGATCGAAACGTTCGAGTAAGTACTCCGTTAACTTGTGCTTTTACAAAAACGAAATTTGTCATCAATAATATCCTAGATTTATTTAATGCCTAATGTTGTGAAACCACTAATGACATTCAATTAAAAAAAAATATATATAAATGCCATTCTTCTAAATGGACACCTTATCCTCATCATGTTTAAGGAAACACTGTATTTGTGTACTAAATACAACTTTTTTGTAAATGTTACTACAGCGATTTTGTAAACGCACACTTGGGGATATGGAAAAGTTCCATCAGATAGTCCCACCAAAATCTAGCAATAAGTTGTTTTCTACAATGATGTCCCTGGAATTTGATGAAACGAGGGCAGTAAATGATTTGACAGCAAAGCGTATTATAAAGAACCAAAGAGCACAAATTAAGAACACATTTTCCAGTAAACTCAGGTAAAGTATTTTTATTATTACATTTTATTACTACTAACTTAATTTAGATACAGTACTGTAGTTTCTGAAACTAATAATATAATACTGTATATACAGTACTATACGTTCTTCTTTCAATAGACTCCAATTACTTAGTATATTATATGTAAATTCTCCTATTCTTCAAATATGTGAATTGATTTAATAGAAGCTGTCAGTTGGAAGAATGGAGAAGTATGCCTGACAAACAGAATCAGAAGAATAAGAAGAGGGCGTCCACTATGAACATGAATACAAATGCAAGACCAGGAACTGCTGGTCCTATGAATACAGCCAATATTGCTATGGTGCCCTCTATAGCTGTTAGGCCATTTTCAACAGGTAATATAGTATACTATAAGTAGTGGAGCTGTAGTTTGGTGGTTAACATGCTTGCTTTTCAATCCCAAGTTCAATCATAGAAATATTACTATGGTTCAATGAACTAGTGCCAGGGTTGTAACTCACAACTCTTTCAACTCCACTCCCTAAGCCTCTAAGACTTATTAATTATAAACGTAGCTTATCCATCCTGTAATAGGCGAGTTTCTTGCTGTCGGATGCGTATGAATTTATATGATTAAAGTATGAGTCTTACGTTTGAAAAGAAGTTTAGTTAATCTAAAATGTTATTTCGTTGATAATTAGGGCCAAGAATAAGATCTCCTAAAAAACAAGTGAAAAATGAATATGTTCGTGTTCCTAACAAGGAAATGGGAAGCTTTAGAGACATAGATATTCGTAAGGTAGCCAATGAATTGCGTCAAAGCTGGGCCAAAGAAGATAAATCAGAGGACGTGAAGACCCCACAGAAACATATCAAAAGTGCAGAGCTGTCACGTTATGATATGTCAGGACAGTGGCTTAGTTTTGCTGGTGGTGGATCAGAAGAAAGCGGTGTGGTCGATGCATTTTTAGGTATGGTAACTAAATCAGTCTCTTAAAATTTGATTTTCTGATGTTTGGTTGTTCATTAACAAAGTAATAGTTAAGAATATTTTTTTTATTTATTTGATTATGTTTATTTGAAAGGTAAAGATGTTGATGAGTACTACAACATAGAAGGACAAATAGGAAATTTGGTTGCTAATCAGGTAACCAAGGGCAACAAGGTGCATGTGTGTATCAATGGAGAATTGCAATCAGAAAACATGAGAATTAAAGCACGTAAAGGAGAAGAAAGGTATGATGAGAAATGAAGATTTAGTACTATAGAACCCTCCTTTGGGACAGGATAACCCTACTAATTGGGTACACTTTTCTGTAAAACAAACAAGAGGCAATTTATATTTTAACACTAATGCAATTGAGAGGAAACCTCCATTAAGAAGTTTCAAAAGTGTGTCCTTAATTATTATAGTGGTTCTACTGTGATTATTATGTTTATAAGTTAGTTTTATGAGCCTTTCTTACTTAGTGTTTTTAAAAGAGAATAAAAAGTTTGTCTGTAAATTTTTTATTTTATGCAACTATTCATACCATAACTTTTACATTGTATATTTCTTATTTAACTTAACTTAATGTTCTATTTCAGTAAAGGAAAGCCATCTTCACAGGATTCTGAAGCTGAAGTTGCAAATAAGGCTCCTCCCAGTGTCATTAAGAAAACAGAAGCAAGCAGTCGAGTACCTCTCAGCTGGGAAGATCAAATTACATGTTCTTCTGTCAAAATCTTAGAACCTACTGTACTTCAGCCTACTACTTTCAAAAAGGTAAAGGCTATTTTTGTATTTACATCTCAACATATTCCCAATTAACTATAAAACTACTTTCAGACAGTTTTTTCTGAAAGAAAGAATTTGTTTTGTACATATTAGTGATTTTGGGGTTTATTCATTTTTTTCTCTCTTTAGGACATGACTGAGAGGTATCCAGTAATATTTAAGAAATTAACAACTGAAGAGAAACCTCGGCCGGATTTAATGAAACCTAGCTCATATCGTGTGCGATCACGTACAAAGAACCGAAAAAATGTCAACGGAATTGAAAGTTTAAATAATCGTATTACAGTGATCACTGTTGATCAGGGCAATGATGATGACGTCGATTCTTTAGCTTCAGAAGACTATCAAGAAATCCTGCAGAGACGATTAGAGGCAAGCGAAAAGCCCCAAGATGAAAAGAAAGAACTTGAAAAAGAAACTTGTAATGCTCAGAGTGAACTCAAGGAAAAATGCAGTAAAGAAGTATTCCAAAGCAAATCGTCGACATCTCATTGCAGCATTGATCGAACCAGCAAGGAAACTTTAGTAAGTATAACAGAGAAGCCATTACCTCCCGCAGCATCCTCCACAAGTTCAAGTTTAATTAATCTTGTTGCTCAAGGATCAAATCCAAAACTTCAAACCCGTCCACCATCTAGTAGTGTGATTAGTAGTAAGAGGGTTGGTAGTTCGAAGAGCAATTCTGTACAAGAGGAAAGACAAAGTCACAGTGCATCACAGCGACCTCAATTGTCCAAACCAGATCAACTTCCATGCAGTGGATCTGCCATGAGAGATAGGGGAAAGGAGTTTGTATCAATATCACAACAGATAAGACTGCCTACAGGTGTTTTACTGAAAAAGCAAAGAAGCTCTCCGGAATTGAAAATCTCTTCACCAGAAATTCATCATGACTTTTCTGGAGATGAACTTGATGATGTATCTATTGGACAGCTGTCGCATGTCAATAGTATGGGAAGTTTAGATTCTTTGATTGCTGCTAATGGAAATAATGACCAATCGGATCATGACCATCACAATTGCACATGTACAGTAGAAGCAAAAATGGCAGTATCTGCTGTCTTGTCCAGCACTCCACATCAAACAGTGCCTTCCACAATCATCAATGTCAATTTACCAACAGTCCAGATGAGTGTAAGTGACTCAATGTCAGACTTGTATCTTTGTACATCTGGTGTTTCATTTCAAGATCATTCTCATCATCAAATTATGGAAAAACTAAATAATGAGATGAACAAATCTGAAGAACATGTTGCTTCATCTAAACAATTGACAGATGAAACAAATGGCAGTGAAGTAGACATGATCATTAATCAAGTTGATGGGCTATCTATATCTCCTGAAGCTTTCCAGAGTCAACAAGAAACACAAACTTTTGCAAAAAGACCACGTAGTGTGAAATTTCAGGATGAAGTAATTGTAAATACTCCAAACGTGCCAACCAATTCTCCGAGAGCTGAAGAAGAAGTCTCCAATTTCAGCTCTCGGTCGTAGCTTCACATATGACTGGTACTGTACATTTTGATTAACTTGCAGTACAGTGTATGATGGTAATGTTTCCTACTGTACAGCTTAATATACTCCATGCAAAGCTTCTAGATAACAGGGTTCTCTTCTCAATTTGGGTTTTAAAATGATGTTTTCATCTACCTTTAAATTTTGTATACAAAGTTAAATTTAAAATAAGTATACTTTAATATTGTTTAGTTCAACAATGCTTTTTTTGCTTTCAATTATTTTAATTAAATTATTACCAAGTTGTAGTCTTCCATCTTTAACTAAAAAAGTTTACATTCCAGAAAATAGCTTTTAATTTAATACTACAGTTAATAATAACTCTTCCAGTTAATGATAACTTCAATTTTCTAAATAATTTATGTAAACTTCATATAGCATTAATTTTCTTATAAAATGTATTGTTTTTGCCATTTATGCTTTCAAGATTAAAGATACTGTTTTAAATATTTAAAAAACTAGAGCTATAGGAAAAAACAAATCGCACAAGTTTTTCTCAAATTTGTTATTGCTAGAGCCAAATCTGCCACTGTGTAATCATAGTTTGTGTCTATTTACACTGTCAAGAAAACACACAAGGCTATTTAACAGGCTACATTATTTCTGTGTCCTGGTTATGAACTCACATTTTTGCTGGCAGTTGGAATGAGGTACAGGTATTAGATATTATTCATAATGTTAACCATTTATTTTTATAGTTACATTTTTATGTAAATATTTATTAGAGGTTTTTGTTAATTCGTTTATGTTTTCAATATTTTAAACTTTGCCAAAGATATTTTAGAACCTAGAATTCCAACAGTTTGAATAAAAACATGCGAAATAATTGAATTTTTGCTTTTGATTATACAGTATTTCTTATAGTTTTGAAATAAAAATGTATTATTTTATGGAGTTTTAAAATCAACGAGAAACAATGCTAATATTGTATATTTATCCAATAACTTTACAACTCTCAATTAAAACATATTAAAAAAATTAAGCCAGATTCCCAGTCACATAATTCAACGCAAGGATATACGTACTGTACACGCAACTATAGTAAAAACAAAACATTTTAAAAACTAATGGCAGTGAAAAGAGTATTGTACAGTAAGCTGAACACATAGTATTTTTAGTTGAGTTAAGAAATCAATCATATTGCAAACCAAACAAGAACAAATAGTCATCATGTCTACCATAAACATTTAATTTTACAACTTTTTAAAGGTATAAATTACAGTAACACATCACATATTGCTAATATTTTCAAAAGCATTTTTGGTATCACCCTTAAAAATGGAACTAATGTATTGGCCTGCACACATTCATCAAGTTTTTGTCGCATCTCAAACCTAGCTTTCACATTGATACACAACATGAAATATTACTACGCAAATCATACAAACTACATTAAGTCACAAATTCAAGATTTTTTAGAGAACATTAATGTCATTTTAAATTTTAATTTGACGCGTTTGATACATAACACCACAGTTGCTAGAAAAATGTTTGTCCAAAGAATTTGATTATAGTATTTGTTTAAACCATTTCTTTTTGGTAGTAATGTCTTTCTCAAAATAATATGGTACGTTGAGTTTATAATGAGCCACCAGAAATGAGTGTTTCTTTTAAATAATGACAATGTAGCGTGTCTGTGTAATGGCATTATGGAAATGAAATTAAAATCAACATACTAAAATGAACCCTGTATGCATTGTTATAGCATGGCTGATAATAGAATACTTGCTTCAATATTGCATCACAAAGTATTTTTGGATAAGTTATATGCCAATATTAATATATTAATGCCGTAATACTATAATCTATCATCAGCAAATGTTAAGAATTTGGAATGTTATATCTATTTACTTTTTGAAGTAGCACATAAATATTTCTTCTTTTTAATACAAATTATAAATATTTTTAAAATATTAAAATAGGATGTTTAAGACCATATAAAGTTAAAAATGTATAAAAATGTAAACTGATATATGTACCCAAAACTTTTAAAGTGTATGTTAAGAACATATTCACTGTTGATTGCTTGAGTTGTATGGCAAGAATGTAATCTTTGTGTAGTTTTGCTCTTATAGAGTCGCAGTTAATTAAAATCAAAACATTAAGTCAACATAATTGTTTAAAATACAATCTAGAAATTTTGAGCCATCAAATAAGTTACTTAGACAGACTTTTCTCTGGTTTTGGTACAATAAATTGTAGCACAATATTGCCTGGAGCATGGGTTCTGGATATTATAGTTGCTATATTAATTGTTATACACTATACTATAATTGGATTAAGCTGACATTCAGTAAACCTTCAATTAAAAGCACAAAGATATACCCTTTTCAGATTGTTACAAGTTGTTCGATCTCCCGGCTTATTACACATTTTCACACACGCATACGCGAACCTTGTGAAATCGCTTGTGCTATTTGATTACTATGATTGGTCAGTTTAATACCAGGGCAATACATTTGCATGCAGTAAGAACTTGGAACATCTAGGAACAAAAACAAGCCTCTCATCAGTGTGTTTTTCTCCTGAGATTTCACAAGGTTTGTTACAAGTTGTTACATTTTGCAGATGTGAAAAGGGGAAATAAAACATTGTATACCAGATGTTAGTAAAATTAATGTTTGACAGCAGGGATAATGTTTTTGCAACTCCAGTGTTAATAATACAAATATAAAATACCAAATTCTGATGGTGTGAATACAATTTCAGTAAGAACTAAAACACCAAAGAATAAATTAAATAGATTAAATCAATCCCTGAACATTAAGATATTTTAAAGATGTAAGCATCACATTCCTTATCAATTTATTTCAACACAACACAATTACGTTAACTAAAAGCACATGGAACGCCAATCGGGACAAATAAAACGGTTGTTTAGAGACTATAGTACATGAAACTAGGTTTTCTAGTACACTCGGTCAGAAACATTATTGTTTCTTGAAGAAGTCTTTACTCTGATTCACAGTTGGTTTTATTGTGTCATCACCTGGTCTCCAATTGGCTGGGCACACTGAAAATAAAGCAAATATTGGAAGAGTTATGTGAAGGGTTGTGGCTGGGCTTTATTTGTATCTATCTGTAGAAGATTTATGGTTTTATTAGTTGTATTACAATCTAATGAAACCGGTTAAGTATATGTAATCCAATGAAACAGATTAATTTTGTGAAAAATGTTGCTACACATTGTGTATTCCACTGGTCACTCCCAAACATTCTGCAGTTAGCTTCTCCCATTGCTCACATAAACAGTGAGATGTTTGAAGAGCTACATCTGCTGATTAACTCGAAACAGTTGGATATTGAATTAACAAACTTTAATTGAATTTAAAACAAAAAACTCCTGAGATTCATTCATTCACGAGAGGTGTAGTTGTAAAATAAATGACACAGTGGAAGATGCAAAGAAAGTCAATGTATAGTACCTTCACCATGCTCATCTGTATACTGGAATGCCTTCACAAGCCGCAGTGTTTCATCAACTGATCTACCGACAGGGAGGTCATTAATGGTGATCTGACGCAGAATTCCTTTGTCATCGATGATAAATAAACCCCTACAAATATGAAGGATGTATAAACGTTAATACTAGAAGATAATCTTTATTGTTTAGTAGTCTTTAAGGTGTCAATATACTTACTATGCTTACATGCTTGTTTGAACTGAAAATGATAACTTATTCAAAGACTATAATGATAAAATCACTTATTCAAAGACTACTGAGTGTTTGAAATACTCAATTGTTTAATTACTGTGTATTTGAGATAGTAGTGGTTACCTGTAAGATCAAATTTAAAATCACTTATTCAGAGACTACAATACTAAACATTCTTATTCAAAGACTATGATGTATGACGTGATTTACAACATAGTTGATATATTGATGCATTCTAATCAACATACACATTCCTTGTATCTTTCTAATTAAATAAAACCGAAACTTCAGATTTTGGCTTTGATGTATTGTTAAACAGACTGTAAACTTATATTGCATTGGATGTGTTCAAATGCGACAATATAGTTTTATTTACATTAAGATAAAATCTTGTTATGCAAGACTGCTGATTAACTGCAGGTGTAAATGATTAAGAGATACTATTTATGGAAGAATTGTATCATTAGTCACAATGGATAGTAATTAGACCTCAGTTCTTTCAATGCTACATGTCCGGTACTTTATGAACAGCAATTACAAAGTAGTTATTATTCACATTATTACTCCTCACCATAGAAATGTCATGTATTGTTTTATCATTCTATCTGTTTAGTTTTTAGATTACGATTATGATCATTATGTAGAATAGAACCCTTCCGCCTATTAGTATTAAGAGGACAATTTCCCTGTGTAATAAATGATGGGAAATATATGTTTCAACACTATATCCAACTCTATTAAGGGTGTATCATTGGGATGTGTTGTTACCTTAATTCGAGTTTCTTATTTCATTTTATTCATTTATTAATTTTGAATTTAAAACATGGCATATTGACCCGTAGGAAGACCAAGAAATAACTGGATGAATCAAATAAAGAAAGACTTACAAGAACTAGTAGACACTAACACAATAACAAACCATCCTGCCATAAACAGAAAAAAATGGAAACAAATTGTGGAAAGCGTAATGTCGGAAGACGGAAAACGTTAGCAACATATTGAACAATATAAAGAATAGAATTGAGGGAAATAATGAGCAATATAGAATATAGTTGAGAATAAAGTAGAGAGAGGGTATAGCAGCATGAAATGAGTGACCACATGGAAAAGCTGATTAAACTAGCATAGCAATGACCTGATTGTCATCATAACCCTTACATTATTCTTACCTGAATGAAACACCATCATCTTCAATGTACACACCATAGTCTTTGGCAATCTTACAGTTCTTATCAGCTAATAAAGGAATCTTCATCTTACCAAGTCCACCTTCTTTCCTTGGAGTATTGACCCTAATAAAACATCAAATTAAATATGGGTATGGTTTGTGGACTGTACCATTTATGGAGAGGGGTGTTCAATGAATTTTCGAGTATATCTCGCTCTTCACCTCACATGGCATTTGTCAGTTTATCCAGGTAAGCTAGTCATGAAATATACTAAATAATTAACAAAATGGATTCCCTGGAATTGTTAGACCAAGAACAGAAACAAGATGTTAAAAACATTAATATTGTCATGTTTATCTATTTTTGGAAGTTAAATTTTAATATTTAAAATCTGTCCTTACCATGCAAGATGACTAAAATGAGAATCACATGAACAAGCGATGACTTCACAATTAATATCTTTAAACTCATTGACTCGATCACTGAAAGCAATCAGCTCTGTTGGACACACAAATGTACTGAAAATATTGATAACAAATCATAAGAGTCCAAGAAAACAGTAGACAGTAAAAAAAAACAGTAAAAAGTACAACTAGAAAATCCTAAAGGCCGGTTTTTATTGACCAATTAAAACAATTTTACTTCAAAACTGGTGTTGACTGTTGGTTAGAACAAAGTTACATTTTCACAAAATAAACAAGTTATCTCATTTTATGATCAATTGTGTTGTAATCTGCAGAGTTGCTCTAGCTTGACAATGGAAACCGGTTCAATTGGATCTTTTAAATCATTTTAAGATCAGTGGTTTTGAATTTTGTGGTTTTTTTGTGTGGATCTCAATAGGAACAGATCAATCAATCAATCAAAGAGGTCTCTAAGATTATCTTTGACAAATTGAATGGACTTCATTTAAAAAAATATAAAATTTCAATAATGTTAAGGTCAGAAAGTCACCTAAACCCTCAACTTGCACTTTTTAATAAGGTGAACAATCTATTCTTTTTGTGATTGGTTTTTTTTTATATATGCAGTCTCAATGGGTGTCGGTAATTGCTTCAAGGTTTAGATTTTTAAAAGAAGCTATAAATTAAAATTATTCCAGAATATTCATTTTCAACATTCAATAAACACCTGTAACTTAATTTCCTGCTAATAGATGAACATCTGTGTAAATAAAATGTTAGAATAATCGAGACAATTAACAATAAAAAATGTCAGTATGTGATTTAATAACTAAAGGCATTAACACAATTTTCTACTAGAGAATATTTAATTTAAATTTCATTAAGAGTTTTATAAAGACTGAATATTTCATATTTTTCATTTTCATAATAGTACAGTCAATTATTAATGGAAAAAGATATGGATTTATCCAATATACAGTACTACAGAACTTATGGAATGCACCAGAGCTATTAAAAGTTTTCTATCATCTCTATGATTGCACTAATTCCATGCCATATTCTGTGATAAACACAGTATGTATAGACGTTTAATAACAATTGTTATTCTATATTACTTCGTGTCATTGTTTTGTATTCAATTCCATTCTAAGAAGGAAATGAATTTATTTTTAATAGAATTATCAGTTTGAAAATATCATTACAGTACTTCCTATTCTAGTTTTTTTTAAATATGTAAATTACCTTTATACAGTAGTACTGTAGTAAATTCCAGTGACAGTTCAGTGAAGTTTAAAAATAACACAATAATTCAGTATAATTTATGTATGAATCACATTAACTCATTTCTTCTATGAAATACAGACAAACAGGATACTATGTATATTTGTATTGCTTACTTTATACAATGACTGGTGAAAATAAGGAAAGTTCCATTGAAAAATAACCACACTAATGAATTCCCACTGAAGACACTCATCCTTTCTTACCATAATACTGGGTAATTAGAAGATGCCTTGTTTTCTGGGTATGCAATTTAATTATTATTATTATTAATATTATTATATTCATATTTGGAATATTTCTATTTCATTATTATATAATATTATTATTAATTTGCCTCGTGTAAATATTATTTCATCTTTCACCTCATGAAATTATTTGTACCATTCCACTCATAAACATTCATTATTTGTACCGTTCCACTCATAAACATTCATTATTTGTACTATACTGTACAGTACACTGATATAAAAAATAGTGAATTAGCAATTTTATCTCTCAAATGATTTTGGATATAAAAACCAATAAATAATATTGATTTAAATTTCCTTAAATACAGACTTCAATCATTACATTCTGTAGGTTTCATAAATAAGTATTTGATTGTGGGGAAATTACAATCCAAGTGAAACTATTTATTAATGAGGATACATTATAACTAAAAATAATCAATAACATTACATGTTTGTACTTTTAACTAATTGATATTGTATTGTACCGGACCCAGTAGGTAAATAGATCTTATTATTCATTGCGACAGCAGTGGGTATTAATTACTAATACACATGGACCTCTGTTTCTCGACCATTTTAATTTATACTCTATTAATATTGGAAAAACAATAATTAAAACCACTTACCATTAGTGAATAATTAATAATCAAACAGCATGGTACTGTATTAAAGTACCAGGCCCTAATCAAAATTGAAACTAGATGTTTTTATATACAAATATTGGTGTGGAAAAGAAAACACTAAATTTGAACTACAGATTTCCTGTTAAAAACTTATTCACTTCAATACGATAGAGAGTATACCAAAATACAGTATACATTTTAACACTCACCAGAAATTAGGATTAAAATAAACAACTTGAGGCTGGATTAATTTGTTTTGAATTATAATAAAATTTAAAAAACTCATTCATTAAATTTACATTAAAGTATTCTTACAAAATATATTTTAAAAAAGGATCTCGCATGATTTCACTGTGCAATGATCATTAATATATTAATATGCTATAGCAAAAGACAAAGAAGAGAATAGTCTGCATATACAGTATACACTCTAAAGGTGTGTACATTATATACAGTTAATTTGAGGTAAATCTACGTCTTTCCTGTGCATTTCCTATATTTATAGTAAGTGTAATAATGGATAATAATGTAGGGATAATGACAGTTACACTGTATAAGGTCATGTCCACTTATAATTTATGGTAAACTTCTTCATTGTGTATTTATTTTAATTCTAAGAGTGTAGACTGCATAAAGAATACATTCAATCAACTATTATTATTAAGTTGTTAGGTTATAATATTTTCATCAAATTTAATATTAACCTGTCCGTCAAATTCTTATTACTGTGTACTCTGTGTAGCATAATTATCAGAATGTAGAAAATAATACTTACAAGTCAAGTGGGTAGAAGAAAAAGACAAGATATTTTCCTGAAAATAGAAAAAAAAATGTAATGCAACTAAATAATGTATTACTATTATCAAAATGTTAATAAAATGCATGATTAACTGTATCTATCGTGTGACAGTAAATTTATGAATGGATCAAAAGTACAACTTATCTTTGATAAACCTGTAGTAATAAATTATAATTAGTATTAGTATGAAAATGATCAGTTGACTATACAGAAATTTATTTTCCTTTGTACTAAGTTTATGACCATACTGACTTAATTAGGACTGATTTCCATACAATTTACATCAGTTGACCAAATAATTATTATATATTGTCCACTTTGAAATTGAAATTTGCTTTATTAAAAAAAATTAATATGATTTATTATAGTTGACTGTGTATATTATAAATTTGTTTTTATCTTTACTATAGTTTATGACCATACAAACTTAATTAGGACTGATTGTTAATAATACTGTATAAATAACATACAGCACAAACAGTAAACCAATTTAAAGTCAACCTTTAATATAGTTAAATACAGTAACTCTAACTTTTATTTAAAAGTAATTTCATGACTTTGATTAAAAATGTTTTTTATAAAATCTGTGTTAGAATATAAATGTATTTTTTACATGTAATGCACCATATTTCAGCTCTGGCTACTGATTTTCCAAACTTTTAATATTTATACCAAAATAAATGAAAATAAAAAAAACCCAATATTGTTAAATATTATTGTATATTGAAATTCAACTTGGAAAACAAATAGTGAGCATTATAAGTAATTATTTTTTCCCATCTTCATTTTCATCATCTAACTGTAAACGTCATCAGCAATTAGCCTAAGTGAAAGGTTTGACCATGATTGAGTAAAATCTTTATTATCATACTGTAGATCTCTATTAAATTGTGAGAATTAGATACAGTAGATACATTCAAGGACATAAGAGAAGCTTGTTAACAAAAATTGATTGCAATTGACTTTCTAGTTTCCAATTTCATTTTCTAAATGTAATCTTGGATTTGATAAGTAGATTTATCCTTGAATAAAGGTAATTTAAGAAAAAAAAAAAAGTTGTATTTTTCATCAAATTTACCAACAAAGATACTGTGCACATACGTTTATATAAAATCGGTTATTGGTAGGTTGTTTTACTGTAGTAATAGTATGAAAATAATATCTTTAGAATCAATATTTGAAATGAATAAAGTAATATCGGGGAAAAAAGTATGGATAGATACAGTCAGCCTTTGATTTAGGAGTTACTGGCCTGAATAAATTACAGTGTTAAAATTACTGATGGGCAGTACAGTAATATTGAATTCAGATAAAAAAAGTTAAAGATAATCTTAAGAACGACCCTCAGCATTATAAAAAGCAATTCTTATTATTTCGGTAACAAAATAAAAAATTTACCTTTATATTTTGATAAATTAATTTCACTGAAATCTCCATTAACTACAGCAGTTCCACTGAAGTTGGGTGCTGGTTTGGTGATTTGGCATTTTCCTGATGACATTTTGCAATAGCGGTTATGCTGTAAACAAAATTATCATTAAACAAAATTATCATTAAAAAAAATTCATTTCCATCTCCCGAACAATTTGAAATTGCACCAGTTACTTGCACAAAATATTGCGCATATCGCGCAATCAGATAGGCCATACTATTACAGCGTAACCTCTCTCCTCTCTGATCCTCAAAACATCATCTTCATGAATACACTCAATAAATGTCAGAACACTGGTACCATGCAGTGTGGGCGATTCCTTTCGTGTGTGGTGGAGAGAGTTCACTGTAGTCTGTACAGTCCCCCGGTGCCGGCAAGTTGAAGGCCTGGCCTAGCTAGTCAGGCCTAGGCTAACTACTACTAGGCCTAGGCCTAGGCACTGCCAGCCATGCACATTTTCTAAAATAGTTTTAGTCATGTCTTTAAATTATTTTCATATAATAGATATTAAATAATGGTAAAAAACTTACCTGTGAACGCCGGTTATCCGCGAGGAGATTGTGTTGAATTATTGTTGCAGGTTGGAATTAGTTGCCAGTAATGAATTCGAATTGCACCAAATATTAATATAAATTGCTGATTATTTTTGTCTTTCATTGTACACATAGAGGGAGACATTTATCATGTGGATCATCGCGAATTTTCTCGCTGGATTTTTAAAATTAGTTGGTAGGCATCAATGTTCATTTATTTTAATTATAAAATATATTTTTGAATTCATAAAATAATTTTTTATTTTTCTATTCATACAAAGTGATTTGTGTAGATTTCATCGGGTTAGCCTAGGCTAGGCCTATCTAGCTAGGCCCTAGCTAGTAGCTAGTAGGCCCTACTAGCTAGGGGCAGGCTAGGCTAGGTTATGTAGGCCCTAGACTAGGCCTCCTAGAGGCTAGTCTAGACTCTCTCTAGGCTAGCCTAGCTAGGGCCGAGCCTTACTACTAGGCCTAGCCTACATACAGCCTACACAGGTAGTCCTCTCTCTCTCTGGTCTGCTCTGGCTGGCTGTAGTGTAGGCCTAGTGGTGAGCATTCAGTAGGGACAGGGTACAGGACCAGGCCAGGCTATTTAATTTTTTATAGGAAAAGTTATTAGGTAAATAATATGTGATGTAAAGTTACTCAATTAATATTAATTTGATTTATTTTTTAGCAAAAGATGGCAGAGCAAACAGTGACACCTGGCAGTAAATCAAAAAATGCATCGAAAAAGGTACAATACTAGTCTGGGTTCCAGACGGAGTTTTGTCTTAATATTAGTAAAAAGATAAATATTTTGGCACATATGGCGTTTCATACGTATACTACTTGATTTTGGATACTCCGTCTGGGGAAACACGCACAAGTCACGTGGTTTGACACCAAGAATTCTTGGTGCATACGATTATCCGGTTGACTAGTTTCAGCTGCATGCGATTGGCTACTCACTCGTACACCATTTTAATATTCATATTTCAGGATTTCCAAAGACTCGATCAACAACTAAGATGATGTGCATGCGCTATGTTACGTTTAGACAATGTGAACTTCGGTACATTTATGAAAGTTTCAGAAGGCTATAAATTATTTTATATGCCTAGTAGTCTGGTATACATTTGATGGGATTTTTCCCAAGAACATGAAAACTCGTCTTGATATGATAGGCTAGCTTCTCCGCAAATCAAACATTGAATGGGTCATTTATTACGCGGAGATAATTTTGATTTAATTCCCACCCAGACCCTGTCCTGTTCTGTGTTGTGGTGTAGCCCTGTTGTGTGTCGGAGGTGGTATGTAGGGCTACTTTATTGGCGTTTTATTTGGCAGGTCATACGTGCGAGTTGAGTGGGACCTACGAAAGAGGCCTAGGCCAAGGACTAAACAATTAATAAACAAAACAACTTGGCATTACGATTTTGTATTTCAACAGTCTCGATCGTACATTGAGTCAGCAGCACTGTACGTACGTCTCGATCTTTTTCATTTTGAAACAAAATGATCATTTGTTGATTCGAAATCCATATTTACATACCACCCGCCCCATATAGCCAAATACGGTATGGAAACCTACGTCATTCTTATCGGATGTTTGCGGTCTGCAAATCGATTTCTATACGTGTTTCACAAGTCTGTATTTTCAGACAAAAATCGCGGTCGAAATAAAAACAAATAAATAAAAAAAAAAGATAATACAGACTTGGGGCAAGTCTAGTACAATACAAGTGATGAATACTGATACTGTTATGCATGATTTAGACGATAAGTTACGGATTTCTCTCCAGAGGGTCGGAGGGGGAATCTTATTTATACAATTTTACTTTCCAATTTGCAGTCTATGTTGCAGAGTTCAGAGCGTGTGGCTTTTTGCACAATTGCCACATAAATGCTTTCCATTTACCTACAGTATGTGCTATTCTCCTCCTACATGCTGAACGAACAAATTAGTGTCTTGATGAAAGTATTTTATTTCCTCTAGAAAACATTATGGGTCACGCCAGCTTTTGATGATTTTGATCAAAAGTTCAAAATGCCGAAAAGGAATATTGCAACAAGTAGCGTCAACAGCAAGAAAAGGAATCGCGCTGAAATGCATAATGAAGAGAAAAATACATTAGCGGTGAAAGTTAGACAACGTACAATTGAAGTTGATGTTTGGGTTGATAAACATAAACCAAAAAATAAGGTAATACTAATAACAAAAACAATGACCATTTAGACCCGAAGATAACATACACTTCACAATTATCGCAGGTATCTTTCTAATTCATGATGATGATGTTTTATTTTTTATATTTTTAGAATGAACTGGCTGTCCATAAAAAGAAGGTTCTTGAAGTTGAAATGTGGTTTAAAAACCACATTGAAAAATCAAATCCCAAAGTAAGTTCAGTGTCTGAATTTAAATAGTTGGTTTTTATGTATTAAATTACTACTTCTTTTATTAAAAATAATGTATAGCTGGTTATACCAAAATGTAGTCCTAAAATATATATCAATCATATTTTAACATTATTCTGTGTGTTGTATTAACAAAGCATTCCTAATTGTCTTTAAATGATTAGAAAAACACACTTCTAAGGCAAATGATAACTAATACCCTTTTCACATCTGCATAAAATGTAACAAGTTCCTAACCCGGTTTGATCTCCTGACTTATTGTACACTTATTACATACGCGAACCTTGTGAAAGAATAGGAGGAAAGCATTCACACTATGCAAACCTGGTTACAAGTTGTTACATTTTGAAAAGGGTATAGATGACATTTTTCAGGGCAGTTCAGAGTTGTTCTTAAAATTCAATTGATAAACATTTTAAATTAAATCATATTAATCAAATTGGGTCACACACAATTTATTGTTTTAGAATGCATCAATACTACTACTAACTGGGCCAGCAGGGGCTGGTAAAACTGCTACTATACAAACACTTGCCAAAGAAATGCATTTAGAAGTCCAAGAATGGATAAATCCACTAACAGACGTTTACCAAAATGATATTACACCAGGTAAATCCCACATTAAAATGACTGATGTGAGTAACAAAGTAGACATTTAGTTCAGTTGTACATTATTTTTAAAGTTAAAAAGTTAAAATCCAAAAGCAAAATACTGAAAATATGAAAATGCTGTGAGTATCAGTGGCTGTATCTCAATGAAGATACTTGATGATATAAGCAAAAAGCTAAATCAAAACAATAAAATAAAACAGCCAGAAATAAATATATTGTTTATTTTAAAATTTATTTAGCATATTTATATATTATCATCTTTGTTTTCAAACAGATTATAATTCAAGAGCCGGTCAAGCGT
The DNA here is from genome assembly GCF_964355755.1 of Antedon mediterranea. Lineage (NCBI taxonomy): Eukaryota > Metazoa > Echinodermata > Crinoidea > Comatulida > Antedonidae > Antedon > Antedon mediterranea. The sequence goes on from NC_092675.1 coordinate 25,521,133, forward strand.
ATCAATCACAAACAACATTGTTTTCTGATTTTCTTTCAAGAGCCAATAGATATCAAACATTGCAATTGTTTGGAGAAGCATCATACAAGCAGAAAGTAATAATTATTGAAGTAAGGACATTGTACAATACAACTAGAAGGTTAACTCCAACTTGTATGCTTGTATTGTCCACTTGTTGAGCGTAATCCTTATGCCTTACTAAGCAACTGTTAAATATCAAAATCGTCAATGATAATATATTATTCAAAAGTGTTTTTCAAATTCTTATCCTTATTTAGGAGTTGCCTCATACGTTCCTCCGCGAGCCTCAGCAATTGCATGCAATTCTTCAAAAGTATAAGAAAACAGGTCGGAGCCCTCTAGTGTTTATAATAAGCGACATAGCAAGAGGAGACAGTGTTGTTAGGAAGTTATTCTCAAAGGATATACAGATTGCACTGGACGTTCAAGAAATTAGGTACAGGCAATGTTTAAATTATGATTATATGTATAGAAGTCACAATAAGGTGTTCCAATTATGATAAAAAGTATTTATAGGACAGTTGGGATGCTAGAGTAATCTTTGGAGATTTTAAAAGAAAATCTTCTAAATGCAATAAAATTAAAATAACGTGACAATTAAAAGGATGTTGATAATTATGTTTCAGCTTTAATCCAGTAGCACCCACTAGTATGTGTAAAGTTTTGACAAGTATTGCTACCATAGAAACTGCAAAGGTTTGTCTATACCATGTATTTTATAATTCATGCCATCTGATTGGTTAATAGTCATTTTATAGTTTCAACCATGTTCTAATTTCCTTTGTATTGTCTGCTTCCACAAAATAAAAGAAACTTAGAATATACTATATCCCTTGACTTGGTCTTGGAATATAGATATCCAGATCACCTTAACTATAATTTGAACATTACCCCTCCTGTAAGTCAATATTTTTGTAATAATGCCAAAATGTAAAACACATACTGTAGTTATACTAAAATGACTGATTAGGATTTTGTGTGGCATAACGGTTATGAGCGCTCACTGGCTAAACTTAGGAGCTCTGGAGCTTATGGGAACCCCTTAGCAGAGCCCAGAGGAAAAAAGACATTAAAATATGTCGAAAAGGGCTAAAAACACCTAAGACCTCCAGTGTTTGAGAGTCATTTAGATTTCTTAAACCAGCCTCTGCTTAACGCCACTGATTTTAACCCAATGATATGATGAAAAATGATAACATTAAATTGTTGGCGATGAGTGATTTGCTAGTGAAGGATTAATAATGATCATTTTGTTTTATACATAAAGGGAGTTTCTACATTACATGTTCCATGTAAGACAACTATTCAGGCTCTAGCAGAAGCAAGTACAGGGGATATTAGAGGAGCTATAAACGCTTTGCAGTTTGCATGCTTGAAAGGTTTGTAAAATATAATAACTCCTATTTTCATCATTTTGATAGTTAGTAAATGTTATTTTTATATTCTACACTGTTCTGTTGTTTTTGTTCTACACAGATTCGAATACGTCAAAATCTTGGTTCGATCTTGAACGAAGGCCAAAAAATCAGACGAAAAGGAAAACCACGAAACAAGGAAAACAGGGAAGTAAATTAGGAAAGCGAAAATCAGAAGAAGAGATTGATGGGAAAAGTTTAGCAGCAATAGGAGGAAGAGATACATCTATGTTTCTTTTTAGAGCACTTGGAAAAATTCTTTACTGTAAAAGTGAGTGTTAAAATAATTGGGAAATTTTAATTCATTAGCTTTTAACATGATAACAAACATGGACATTTATACCGAGTTGCCTACTTGTTGAGATATTTAAATATAGTTTCTTTTTCTTCTTGTGTTTAGGGGTAGAGCCAAACGCAGATGATGATAATCCATCTTTACCATCTCACTTACAACATCATGATAGAGATAAACTAAAATTCAACCCGGAGGTAAAAGCACCATTGCTATTTTTCTATATTGAAAACAGAACATGTCCAAATTATTATACTGCAGTTGCTCTATATTTCTTGCTGCAATGATATTAGTTTTTGAGTGATTTACTGTAATAACAGTGTGTATGATTAGACAAAAAAAAATTGTAGTGAATTAGAATAATTTTGACGCGAGTTGTACTGGCTGCCTGTCCAGCAAAGGATTGAATTTAAGATCTTGGTACAGGTACATAACTTCATCAATGGTTCAGCACCCATCTATTTACAGGAACTAATTCAGAAGTATAACCAGATCCACACAAGATATTTCTCGTCTTGCTGTTCCTAAAACTAGTAGACTATTTGGTGATAGATCATTTTCTGTCATTGGACCGAAGTTATGGAATAATTTACCTATTAATGTGCATATAGCTCCAAGTGTACAATGTTTTAAAAAATTGTTAAAAAGTTATATTTTCCTTAAGGAATAATTTAGATGTTCTTATAGATTTGTCTTTGTATACTGCTCTAATTAGTGTACAGCGCTTAGTCTTCTGCAAAGAAATGTATGCATTCAACTTAATGCAAGATTTTGATTTTATCTTCTTTAGTTTTTTATTTCAATCAAGATCTAGTATTCTTTCTTTTGTTTTAACATGTTAATCTATAAGATACCAATACTAATAACTAATATGAATATTTAATACCAATAATAATTATTTATCTTTTCTTTAGGATGTAATCAATCAAACTCAAATTAGTAGTGATATGTTTAATTTATACCTGCACCAGAATTACCTTGAATTTTACAATAGGATTGATGATGTAGTACGGGGGAGTGAATACCTCAGTGACGCTGACTTATTGTCTTGCAATTGGTCTGTAAGTAATGACATTTATTTTAAATGATTGTATTACAAATAACTTCACAATATCATACATAAATTATGGAAGAGACAGCAAAAACAAAGAACTAAAGTTGGAGAATGTTATCCTGTTTAAATCTCTGTCTACACTATCAAACTTTATGTAACAAAAAAATGTGATGTGCCTATATATGGACATGATGATGTCATATCACTACCATATTTGGGCACATCACTTTTTTTGTCAGACTAATTTGATAGGGTAGACAGAGCTTAAATATAATACAATAAGCTAATATGTAATTTATATTGTTTTTCTAGCATCGTAGTATTTTATCAGAGTATAGTAGTTGCATAGCAGCAAGAGGTGTAGTGCATTGCAATTCAACTAGGAGTCGACACAATACATGTACTGGTAGTCTGGGATGGAAACCACTGCATAAACCACAATGGTGGCAGGTTGCGAAACAGGTAAACACATGTTGCATAGTGTATAGCAAAAGAATATCTTAAAGAGATCTATATTTATGAATGCTAATATGAATTTGAATGCAAATAATGTTTGTACCGGTCTAAAGCTCTGTCTACACTATCAAACTACTTTGACAAAAAAAGGTGTGGTGTTCCCAAATATGGTAGTGATATGATGTCATATTATGGGCATGACACATTTTTTTGTCAAATAAAGTTTGACAGTGTAGACAAAGCTTTATGCCTGTTATTTTACAGAGTATTTTGTAGATGCGAGAAACCGTTGTACTTGTATCATCAGTATTTTAAATGACTAAATTGTTTATTTTTAGAATCGTAATAATGCATATTCAGCCAAAGCCTTGTTCCATACCTATTGTTCAACACCTGTAGAATTACACACTCAATTTTTACCTTTTCTAAGTCGCATCAAGTTACCATTACATTCACCAGGTACGGTATGTCATTTATTGCTGATTATTTTGCACTCAAATATGTGTGATTTATATGTGAAATACTTCAATTATTTTTTAGTGATTAAATAAACTTCACTGTAATTTGCATTTAGGTCAAATGTCTCTTTTACAAGAATTAAACAGTTTTTCAACTTCAACAAGGTATGTAGGAAAAATCATAGCAAATTATATTTAACTTGTACACTACCATATGTTGTGTTTGAAAAAAAAAAACAACACTCTTAATATACAATTGTTGTACACCTTTTTATGCAGTATTATTATAATGTAAGGAATAATTGTATGTACAGTAGTAATATGACACTATGTTCAGCGCCAAAATTGATGCTTGTGCTACGATTAAAATTATTCAATTTTTTTGTAGTTAGTAAGTGTATCATTGTTTCATTTTATTTCCTTGTAATTTTTTTATTATCTGCTTTGATAGTAATTAAGGTCTTTTTACATTTTCTTTTGAGCATGGCCTTACTGAAAAACAACTTTCAGTTGAGTTAAGTATCCGTGAATAAATAAAGCTTATTATTATTATTTCAGATCAAGATTTGAAAGATTAGATGAAAAGGATGTTGAAAACACAGAAGTTGAAGATTCCGCTTCTCAAATGTCAGCAGTTCAAGAAAGCAGTACGGAAAGTGTTATAAAATCATCCTTATATGATAATGATATAGACATTGGAGATTTTGATGATGATAACTTAATAGATGATTTTTATGATGATAATGATTGGGGAAACAGTTTTTCAGACCCATGATTGCAATTTTCAGAGAAGTTAGAATTATTTTTGTTTTTGTAAAGGCATGTGATGCGTGAAATAAAAAAGAACACCTTGGTTTAACTTAACTTTGTTTTTATTTACTACCTATGTACAGATTCAATGAAAGTTGCTTATATTTAAGTCAAAATAAAGAGAGATGTGTAGCTATACTTAAGCTTTAACATGGTTTCTAGGTTTTGTTTCTATGGTTCCTTCATCAGCAACATTTTCATTCTTGTTCAGGTTAGGTATGACACACCATGTGTGCCAAAATGTTATGTGTGCCAAAATGTTATAGCCTAATTGTTGTCTAAAACTATGGACCTATAAAGTAATAGGTCCATGCTAAAACCTAGTCACAGTTTATTTGCCATATTCTTATGTATTTTCTTTTTTCTTGCCAACAAGTGGTACAATTTAAAGCTAAGCCATATATAATACAATATAAGTTTTGGTCATTGAAATTTTTCACTTGCTAAGCATTTTTGCTATGTAACATGATTTGTCACTTGGCTGCACAGTGCAGATGTCTGCCTCAGAATTCAGTGGAAGAATTGAGGGAGTGCTCTGAATAGATAAATGAAACCAGACAAAATATCTTCATTTATTTTTTATTTGTATCCTGTCCACTCCACATATAAATACTGTTAAAAAGCTGCTGTTTTGAGTTTTTTTTGTTAATCAGCAAATCTATAACTTGACAAAGTTCCACTCAACTTCATAAACTCCTACAGATTCTTGTTTATTTTCATCATAATCCACCCATTCCTGAAAGAGGAAATTAATTTTCTACTACTGTATTCATATTTTGCATTATGATAGAATGTTTTGGTTATTTTGCCAAATTCAATTTTTCACAACTACAGTAACTTGACTTAAGCAAAAACAAATGCCAGCTAAGTCCTAAAAATGTAACCAATATGCTTACCTTTTCTGTCAAGTCTACTTGAAATGTTGAAGGTGAATCAACACCAGAACAGACGAATCCAACCTACAATAAACAACAAGTCTATATTAACTAATTATTATACTGTATTATCACATAAATTGTCAAAAAGGTTACAGAAGTATAGGGAGACTACTGCAAAAAGATATTTTTTTACTGCACTGGCCTGTAAGTCAACTCAATTTCCGCAACAAAAGAGTATATTATTAGCATTGAAAATAATCATGATTTTGACTTGATGAAACATGTCATTATAGTAGAGCAGTTAATGACATGAGCTGTGCATTTTATTACCAAAGCATGAAACTTGGCACAAAGTTTCTTTGATGTATATAGATTCAAAATATTGGGGGGTGCCGAGTGTCCAACGTCCGGTATGGCGGCCATCTTGATTTCAAAATGGCCACCATAAAAACAAAAAATGTTCATATCTTGGCAACTATACACATTAGAGACTTAATTCTGGTCTCAAATTGTTCACAAACTATATATTTCTATTTGCTCTAATGAAAAGTTTCGTCCAAAAATGACCGGAAATGACGTTTCTTACAGTTTGACCTTTGACCTCGTATTTGTATATCTCTGTAACTACTGGTCATTTTCAATCGATTTTGGTGTCATTTTGTTCAGAATAAATACATTTATATTTGTAGTAATGAAACATTTTCACATAAAATACCGAAAATACAATTTATGACCTTTGACATTAATTTATTGATTTTTAATTATGTGAATATACTGTAGGTGGTTTTTGTTGGTCTGAAGTGCACCTAATTTTGAACTTTAACCTGATAGGCGTAATTATATTAAATGATTAATGGACTTAAATTGTATATAGTACATAAAATTGGTAAACATTGTGCTTGGTGGTACCATTAGTTCAATGATGTTGGCACCTTCTGATTCGCTAAAAGTTTTAATAGTTTGACAGAGGAAATAACATACATGTTATTGAATACCGTAAAACCTCGAAAAGGTGATAGTATGAGCTTCTTTTCGAGACAGACTGTATTTGATTGTCAAATGAATAGTATGATGATCGTGTTTATATCAATATATTATTAATGACCTTACAAAGAACCCTTTCTATTTCAACAATTAAGCCACAGTTATTCTACAATTTATTGTTTTCCAAGTGGTAGGCCTATTTTGATTGCATCTTATTTTTGTATGCTTCCTCGGTTAATATGGTCCTAACCCTCCTTCTTTGTCTGTAGATGGTCTTATACCCCATTCTTTGTCTGTGGATGGTCTTATACCCGCTTCTGTGTCTGTTGATGGTATTATTACACCCCTTTCTTTATGTGTGGATGGTCTTACACCCATTTCTTTGTCTGTAAATGGTCTTACACCCCTTCTTTGTCTGTGGATGGTCCTACACTCCCTTCTTTGTCTGTGGATGGTCCACACCCTCTTCTTTGTATGTGGATGGTCTTACAACCCCTTCTTTGGCTGTGGATGGTCTTACACCCCCTTCTTTGTCTGGACCCACTACTTTGATTGATTAAATTAGACATTGTTTCTTGGTCTTATACCCCCTTCTGTGTCTGTTGATGGTATTACACCCCTTTCTTTGTCTGTTGATGGTATTAAACCCCTTTCTTTGTCTGTGGACGGTCTTATACCCCTTTCTTTGTCTGTTGATGGTATTACACCCCTTTCTTTGTCTGTTGATGGTATTACACCCCTTTCTTTGTGTGTGGATGGTCTTACACCCCTGTCTTTGTCTGTAGATGGTCTTATAATCCCTTCTTTGTATGTGGATGGTCTTGGACTCCTTTAATTTGTCTGTGGATGGTCTTACACCCCCTTCTTTGTCTGTGGATGGTCTTATATCCCCTTCTTTGTCTGTGGATGGTCTTCTCCCCTTCTTTGTCTGTGGATGGTCCTACACTCCCTTCTTTGTCTGTGGATGGTCCTACACCCCTTATTTGTCTGTGGTTGGTCTTATACCCTCTTCTTTGTCTGTAAGTGGTCCTATACCCCTTTCTTTGTCAGTGGATGGTCTTGCACCCCATTCTTTGTCTGTGGACGGTCCTACGCCCCCTTCTTTGTCTGTGGATGGTCCTATACCCCTTTTTTGTCAACGGATGGTCTTATACCCCCTTCTTTGTATGTGGACGGTCCTACATCCCCTTCTTTGTCTGTAGATGGCCTTACACCCCTTTCTTTGTCTGTGGATGGTCTTATACCTCCTTCTTTGTGTGTGGATGGTCTTACACCCCCTTCTTTGTCTGTGGATGGTCTTACACCCCCTTTTTTGTCTGTGGGTGGTCTATACCCTCTTCTTTGTGTGTGGATGATCTTACAACCCCTTCTTTGGCTGTGGATGGTCTTACACCCCCTTCTTTGTCTGGACCCACTACTTTGATTGATTAAATTAGACATTGCTTCTTGTATGATTAGGAAACCAAGACTTTTAAAGTGAAAGCCCACAGGTGGATGCCTAAACAGGTCTTGTACAGAACAGTATATTGTAGGTCCATGTCACTAATTTGAGGATTACTTGAATAATTATATTGAGATGTCTTTTACGAATTTATTTAGTTCGGATTTTGCTAAAAAATCAATGACTAGAGAAAATCGAGAAAAAGGATTCAGATGAAAGGTTTACAGCAAAGGTCCATTACCATAAAAATGGAGTAGGCCTACATTTTTTTAGATGCAACGAAAAAACGATTGACACATCACAGTTTAGCAAACATGTCGGCATAGATGAGCTCAGTGATCTGTCATATTTTATGCCTATCCTATCACATCAAAAGTTAAAAATTCAGAATAATAATTCCGTGTCATTTATTTCGGTAAAAAAATTAGGTGCATTTATACCAATTAAACTACATACAGTATGTTAAAATAATTATATATGTCAAAGGTTATAAATTGTATTTCCAGTAATTTTATGTGAAAATGTTTCATTACTACAAATATAAATGTCTCTATTCTAAACAAAATGACACCAAAATCGATTGAAAATGATCAGTAGTTACTGAGATATACATATAAGAGGTCAAAGGTCAAACTGGAAGAAACATCATTTCTGGTCATTTTTGGACGAAACTTTTCATTAGAGCAAATAGAAATATGTGGTTTGTGAACAATTTAACACCAGAATCAAGTCTCTACTGTTTATAGTTGCCAAGATATGAACATTTTTTGTTTTTATGGTGGCCATTTTGAAATCAAGATGGCCGCCATACCGGACGTTGGACACTTGGCACCCCCGATATTTTGAATCTATATACATCAAAGAAACTTTGTGGAAAGTTTCATGCTTTGGTAATAAAGTGCACAACTTGGCTATTTTTATGGCGTTAACTGCTCTACTATTAGTATTACCCGAGGTGAGAAGTCCACTGGCTCAAGTCCTCTGCACTCAAATCCTACAATTGTTTTCATCTGGTTACTGTTGTCAATGTCATAGGATTTTATTGTGTCTTTTAAAATATCTGCAAAAATTGAAATTATCCTAAAATGTACAAATGTTATGTTTCATTACTGTTTTCTAAGTTCTTTTATATTAATTAGCAACATTCAACTATGTCACCAAGTATTTTTTTACCTATAGAATTTTCTCTGCTACATAATTTGCATTTTGAAACCATACTGGCTGAACCTCGCCCTCCTTTCAATGGATGACTTTCCTGTAAAAAAGGAAAGAAATATTTATTATTATCCATTGTTCTTTTTAATTAGCATAGAAACATTTTATTAATAATTATTATAATTACCAGAAGTGATATGTACACAAATGACTTGCTTTCTTCTTGACAATTCTGACATTTTAACTGAAATATATTAAAAAAATCAAGACATTGTATTAAAGGAAGTACTGTATGTAGGCATTGATTGGAGGTACAGTAGGTAAAAATAAATGTTTTACTTTTTATACCACCAGGTCCATACCAAATGTATTTTTTTATACAGACCGATTCTTTTACTATTTAATATTTTAAAAATTAACCAATAACTTTATATGTATGAAATAAGATTATTAAATTAGAGTTTTAACTGCATTTTCATCAATAAACCTACTTTTGAAACGATATTGTCGACCTAGCCTAGACCTCAGTCCTCAGGCGTAAAGGACAGATAGCCGGGGGACGGTCGCTACATTCATAAGAAAGAAAGGTCTAGGGAGGACTAGCTCCGACTAGCCTAGCTAGCTCACCTTTAGATACCATCGAAAATCATCACCTTCAGGTCGAAGATTTGTAACATTTTCTAGGTTAGCTTGAATTTGTAGACCTATACGCTAGAATAATAATGATTTTATGACAAAAAGACATTAAAATACTAATAATAATTATCGATAAATGGACGTCGACAATGTATTACTTACCACCATGTTTTTTGTTTTTAATATATCTGCTAGAGGGCGGCAAACAGACACAGTACTCGCCGCATGCAATTTTATTTTCAGTACGGCATGCCGCGGCAGTTCCATCAGTTCGTTTCGGACTAATATATTAATAAATCGACTCATCGGTAAGCCACTTTCATCGATGCAAAATAAATAAATCTGTAATATAATATTAATAGTAGTACTGAGCCTCATAGTTCCTACGTGTGCTTCAAAATGAGTACATTTCCATGTACAGTACTACTTTTTATTTTAATAAAATGATGTAGTAGGTTAGAAATTAGGTGTACAGTACAGTAACACCATAGTCATTGACTATGGTAACAGATGTTTTTATAAGACAAATACAATTTGCGTTAGGAAAAATTTGAAAAAAAAAATGTCTAACAGTACATACAGTATGTAATGTATAGAAATACATGCTTTCTTATAAAGCGTTTAATATTGTGCATTTAAATTAATAATTATTGATATCTTGGCCGGTGGAAATTTTTAATTAAAATGAACAACCTTTTTTTAAATATTAATTTCAGAAACCATTGGTATTGTTGACATTTTGAAAATCATCAAGAATATGGAATACAGAAACCTGATCTTCATGTCGATAAGATGATAGTATCAAATTATAAGCTTCCTGGAAAATCTGTTATTATTAAATGTATTTGTAGTCGTTGAATGTTTTTTTTTAATATTTTTCATATACACGTACATAATCAATTAATCAGATAATTGCCCGTGTAATAATTATGTTTTAAATTATTTTGAATTAAAATGCAATTCTACAAGTAGTAAGAACAAATCAGTATATTTGAAGATAACGTTATATAAATAAAAATAACAAAAACAATTTTACGATGTAAACTTTTCATGCACTGTCATGAATGTATACATATAGTTCTATCTGCTTTGACCTGATCAAAGTGTTTTAAACGCAAGGCATTGGAATGTTGATCGTTGTGTCTGAACCCCTTGGCTTTTAACGCCACGGATTACCTTAACGCCGTGAGTCTGAACATACCCTTATAATTGAGAAATCAACCTTTGTATCACAATTCAATTGGGTTCACAAATTTTCCCCAGAAGACTCAGTGAAGAGATTGTCCAGATGTTTTAATGTCTATTTAGTCCATAATTTTAATCCCAAAAGAAAATAGTTGATTTGACCTCTAACCGTTCACATCGTACTGTAAAACTATTAGATATTGACAGTTTTAAGCAGAGATTCGACAGGGCCAATTCATCATTGTAACCAACGCCCCCCCCCCCCAGATAATCACAATCACTTCTATCCAAACGTACCTGGACAGACCAATCATTAACCTGAGATGATGTAATAACATAATTATGCTAATGAAGCCGATATACACCTCACAGACACTTCTTCGAAGACACACCTTACCGACACTTCCTCAGAAGCATTTCTATAGCCACACGTACCTCACTTACAGCATCACTCTTTCCAACAATAATCCTTGAATTTTTATACCAAATTAATATTTTTGATTTCAAATTTTTTAAGATTAGATTAGCCTCAGAAAGGCCCAGTGAAAGAGATTGTCCATTGACAGTTTTAGCAGAGATTCGACAGGGCCAATTCATCATTGTAAGACCCACCCCCAGATAAGATTAACCTCAGAGATGATGTAATGACATATTATGCTAATGAACAGAAGCCGATATACACGTCACAGACACTTCTTCGAAGGCAAACCTTACCGACACTTCCTCAGAAGCATATCTACAGCCACACCTCACTTACAGCATCACTCTTATACTTTGTTCCTGTTTCTGTATAATTATATTGTATCGTATTGAGTATTAGGCCTATAACGTATTATTAAATAAACAACTGTGATATTCAATCAACCAAGCGAGTACAGTCTTTAAAACAGTAAAACCTCCACACATTATAACACTACGTACATTTTTTTGGTATCTTTATGTATGCCTAACTATATCCAGTGAATGCAAAAATAGATGTTAACATTAAATATTCTCATCCCTAAGGTGGTATTTTAACGCATTTCTAATTATACCAATCAGTTCCACAGTTTTGGAGAATTTTGGAGTAGGGAACACAATATCTGTAAGTGCAGTTTTCCTTGCTCATCATTTTTGGTATCAATGAAGCAATGTCTCTTTATTTTGATGTAAGTTGATTGTAATTAGATAATTAAAGATTTCTCATAAGGACATAAGGTTATGTTTTTTTAAAGATGTATTGTCCCCCCAAAAACATAAAAAATGAAGATTAATTACATCAGACTTTGATAGGTTATTTGTAGTTTTAATCAAGTTAATAAATTGCGTAGAAAAAAAACTAAAATGACAAAATAAATGGTTATATTCAACCAACAATCCATTGGCTGGCAGCCAATTTGACTTGTTTGCTTTAAATTACAGTTTTTTCAGGTAAATAATTTTTTTTTATCCAAGTTTTGGTCAAAGTGGATAACTATTATATGATATTAAAATAAAATAATACTAATTTAATTTAGCTTTTTTAAATCTATTAAATAATCAGTCTATAAACACTTCAATGGTATTGACTAAATCCTTTCGTTTTTGAACATAAACAAAACGCATTTCCTACGACTTACAATAAAAAAATCAAATTAATATAATTCAAACATAATGTTACAATAAAACATATGAATTTTGGTGAAATATAAAAGATAACATGAACATAACTAAAACATATCAGAATATATTTGTATAATAATCAATATGGATTGAGAAAAAATCATGCTACGCATCTGGCAATACTTGATTTGGTAAATAATGTAACTAAAGCCATAAACAATGATATGTACACTGTTGGCACAATCGATCACAATATTCTACTCAATAAATTGTACAATTACGGATTCCGTGGTGTATCACATGAATGGTTCAAAAATTATTTATTGAATAGAAAACAGTATGTGTCCTACAATCATGTAAATTTATCATATGAAAGTGTCAAGTGTGGGGTCCCTCAAGGTTCAATATTAGGGCCTTTATTGTTTATCATATATATGAATGATATAGGCCTATGCAAAGTTGACTCTCTTTTATATTATTAGCAGATGACAGATGACTGTTTTCTACTCAGATTGTAATATTGATAATATGTTGAATGTAATGAATAATGAGCTTTCAGAAATCTGTAACTGTCACTCAATACTGATAAAACAAATCTTATGTTTCTGGGAACACCGCACCAAACAAAAAATGTAAATTCAACCTGTTGTATTTATCTGGATGGGTGTGAATTAAACCATGTACAAGAGGCATCATTCCTTGGTATAACTTTAGATCAAAATCTTACCTGGAAACGAGATATCAATAACATTCGAAAGAAGTGCTAAAAAAATGTTGGAGTGTTAAACAAAGTGAAACATTTCCTACCGGAAAAATCTTTACAATTACTGTATATTATTCTTTAATTTTATCACACATCAATTACGGGATTTTGCTATGGGGTACAGCAAACAAAGGATATGTGAATAAAATATTGAAATTGCAAAAGAAAGCTGTAAGAATCATTACCAATAGTACATATTTATATCCAAAAAAACCTTTATTTGAAAAACTAAATCTATTGAATGTTTTTGATCTGTACAAGAAGGAACTAGGTATAGTTATATACAAAATATAACAATGGAATGTTACCTAAATCCTTCAATAATATTTTTACTGAACACGAAAGTATCCATAATAGGTAATTACTAGAAATAAAAACAACTATCGGCTAGATATTCATAAAATCAAATCTGTATTTTCAACGGGTTCCAAATATTGGAATAATTTGCCTGACAATGCCAAAAACTCTCATAGTGTTAATCATTTCAAAACACAGATTTCTAAGCACATCTCTTGACTAAGTGGCTTTACCTTGTACAGTTTATATTTTTTATTTATACTTATACTAATAGATAACTTGTTAATTTTGGCTATGCATATTACAAGGGTGGATGGGTTATGTCTTTATTTATGTAAATTGTGAATTATATGTATATTTATAAATATTTATTTATGTTCCTTCAATATTTGTATGTGTATGTTATTGTTAGTGTTTTTATTGTAAAGGTAGTACAACGTTTTTTTAGGCTCTGCCTTAGTTGTACGTCCTCCATCTTAATTTGTATTTTATGTATATAATGTAATTTTATTAGGGTTTTAACAACTTCTAAAAGCAAATTATTAATTAGTATTGATGAAAAGAGGGTTCCTATCAAAAGAAAAGCTCAACATCCATATATGATATTCCTTCATTTTGTTATGTCAGATACAATTCACATTCATAAAGAAAAAAATGGTATGTTATGTATCTGTTAAATATTGTATGTTTACTGTTTAGTAATTGAATATTTTAACACTTTTATCAGCATAATCAGCTACTGCTATTTGTTGTGGTCTGTTGGAAATGACAGCGATTTCAAGTGGTTTTGATATTCCATCTTCAATACTATCTATTCGTTTTAAGAAAACACCATTTTTAGCAAATAATTGTAGTTTATGACTATAACTTGATATTATTATATTTTCATTCATGTCCATTTCTATACCACAGGGGTTCATAACTTTCCCATCTTCATGACCTTTATTTACTAGTGTTTTAATAAACATACAATTTGTATCAAACATTTGTATTCTATGATTAACACTATCTGTAACCATCAAATTACCTTCCCTGGTTAAAGTCACATCAAATGGAAAATTAAAATTTTTTCTTATATTACCCAGAAAGCTGCCATCATCAATATTAAATTTACAAACACGACCAGCTTTACTGTCTACAACAAACAGAACCCGTGTTTCATCGTTTACTGTCAGCCCATTCGGGCGTTTTAATATCCCTTTACCAAATTGAGCGCACTCTTCAAATTTATCATTAAGCATCACAACAACATTTCTTTGTCTATCACAGTACACAAGGTGACCATTACCCATGACATGCATGCTACAGACTTCAGTATTGTGTGCCAGTTTAATATTGGCAACAAATTCACCTAATTTGTTGAATTTCAATAAATCATTACCAACGCTTGATACTAATATACAACCATCTGAGCCTAATGCTACACTTGATACTATGTATTCAGTATATTTGCGTGGTTCAATGGTACGAACAAGGCCCAGTGGTTCCACTTTGATCTTCACAGGTGAACCTTTAAAGTGTGCTACTCCATTCAAGACCTCCATCTTCCAATCACCTTCCTTATCACATCTTCCCTTTATTATATACTCTCCACTTCCCATGTCTTCTACCTCCGTGGCAGTTTTTTCACCTGACGGAGATATCAGAGTAGCAGCTACTTTACATTGGTCACTTTTATTCAGACTTTCTGCTTTCACTACAAACGTTTGTCCCTTTGATACTGTAATGGATCTATCACCTTTGTCAATGATGAACCTACTATCAATACTTGTGATTTCACCAAGGCCTTTTGTAGTGAGAACATCATCCAAATGTTCATTTATAATGAACGTTGGTTTAATGTATTTCATTGGTAAATACCTGGAATTCATTTCCTTCAAGCATTGTTTAACGTATTCAAAATCTGACTTGAAATCATCAATTGTCTGTATATTTTCTGGTTTGTTCTTCGTTTTAGTAACTGATGCCTTCAGACCTTGCACTTCCATTTGGTGTGATTCTAGCTCCATCACTTGATGCTCAATGGCTTTATTCTTTTGCTGACGTACATTTTCTAGATCCAATAATACTTTTCTACTTTCTTCTTTCACACTAGAAATAATTATTTCTGTATGCGTTTCAATAACTTCTTTGATCGTCTGTACCTCTGATTCAAAGTTGGCTTTGTCATCCATTATAGAATGAAATGTAGTTTCTAATTCTTTTTTGATATCATCAGCTGACAGAATCAATTCAGTTATTCGTTTATTAATTACATCTATAGCATCACTGATTTTTGTTGAATCATGATTAGTTTTGTAACAACTCATAAAACATGTCTTACATACACTTTTGTTACAAGTTGTACAAAACCTTTCTACTGTGTTGTCTGGATGGTCTTGACATCTTCCTTGTACTTGACTTGACATCTGCAAATTTAAACATTCATTTTTAGTATGCAAACAATTTTTTTTTTATTAATTAATTGTTTTAGTTTCATAATTTAATAGTAAACATTCAACTTTTAGGAATACTTTCAAAACCATTTTTTCCTAGTCTAACGAAACTGCAGACCACACAAAACATGTTGTTGAATGACCGCCATTTCCCAACTGGTTTTATACGGCCATACTGCGAAATCGGTTTTCGTCAGATCACCGAAGTTAAGCAACGTTCGGTCCGGTTGCGTCCTGGATAGGATACTGTTGGGAATGGCGTCGGTTCCTGTATATACCGGAGAGTAAGGTGTAATGGGTTTGAGCCTCTGTACCATACTGATTACATCCTTAAGCCTATTTTCCACTAGGCAAATTTGTTCTTCCAAATCCCTCTCTACGCATGCGTATAAGCTGACGCTTTCGATTCGCGTGAACAAATTCGTCTAGTGGAAAATAGGCTTTAGGCAAGATGCTTTACTCTCATTGTCTCGTCCTTCGGATGGGATGCAAAGTCGTGGCCCCGTGCACATAATGCACGTTAAGGGACTTGGTACACTATTCAAAAATAATATTAAATTATACCAAGGAACAACACTTTGGCAGGATTAGTCTGGTTTTATTTAGCAACTAACCTTAGTTTTCTTCTACCTGTTGCTGTACAGTAGGCCAACTGTGTTTGCAAATGGGCATGGGTGCGGCTCGGCTGGCAATGCTGAAATACAAGATACAAAACTTTCCAAAGTCTGGTTGATACCCTGCTATTGCTTAACAAACTTCCAAAACAGGCAGCATATAAAATAAAATTCATAAAATAATATTGATTTTGCTGTGGACTTGATTCTAACACAGTTGTAATTTGTTTGTTGTAATGTTCTTTGCAATAGCAACACTGTTTTACATAATTAAGGAAGTAAGAAATTTTATATTAATATCCTATGTAAAATACGTAAACGTGATTGGTATCTCCTCAACCATGAATGTGATATATCAGTTACAAATTTCAGATACAATTCATATTCATAAAGAATAAATGGTATGGTGTATGTATCTGTTAGATATTGTATGTTGACCTTTTAGTAATTGAATATTTTAAAACTCTTGTCATAATCATCAGTTACTGCTATTTGTTGTGGTCTGTTGGAAATGACAGCAATTTCAAGTGGTTTTGATATTCCATCTTCAATACTATCTATTCGTTTTAAGAAAACACCATTTTTATCAATAATTGTAGCTTATGACTACTGGATATTATTCTCATTCATGTCCATTTCTACACCACGGGGGTTCATTACTTTCCCATCTTCAACACCTTCACTTACTAGTGTTTTAATAAACATACCGTTTGCATCAAACATTTGTATTCCATTACAATGATCAGTAACCAACAAATTACCTTCCCTGGTTAAATTCAAATTGATTTTGTATCTCACCCGCGCAGGCTGCCATCATCAATATTAAATTTACAAAAACGCGAATAGCCATACAACAAACAAAACCCGTGTTTCATCGTTTACTGTCAGCCCATTCGGGTAATTTAATATTCTTTTACCAAATTGAGCGCACTCTTCAAATGTATCTTTAAGCATCACAACAGTCTGTCTTTGCCTATCAATGTATACAAGGTGACCATTACCCATGATATGCATGATAATGACCCGAGCATTTTGTGCCAGTTTAATTTTGGCAATAAATTCACCTATTTTGTTAAATTTCAATAACACATTACCAAAGCTTGATACTAATATACAACCATCTGAGCCTAATGTTACATCTGTTACATTGTATAATTCAGTACGGTATATTTGTGTGCTGCAAAGGTACGAACAAGGCCCAGTAGGTTCCACTTTGATCTTCAATGGTGAACCTTTAAAGTGTGCTACTCCAGCCATGACCTCCATCTTCCAATCACCTTCCTTTTACATCTTCCTTATATTATATACTTTCCACTTCCCATATCTTCTTCCTCAGTGGCAGTTTTTTCACCTGACGGAGATATCAGAGTAGCAGCTACTTTACATTGGTCAGATTTTCTGCTTTCACTACAAACGTTTGTCCCTTTGATACTGTAATGGATCTATCATCTTTGTCAATGATGAACCTACTATCAATACTTGTGATTTCACCAAGGCCCTTTGTAGTAAGAGCATTATCCATATGTTCATATTTATAATGAACGTTGGTTTAATGCATTTCATTTGTAAATACCTGGAATACATTTCCTTCAAGCATTGTTTAACTTGTTCTAAATCTGACTTGAAATCATCATTGATAATACTCGTTGTAGGCCTATAATTTATTTAAAATACTGCATTGTTAAAGATTTATTGTCCCTTGAAACACATACAAACACAATATACTAAATTTTTATTGGCCATATCAAAGTAATATTAAAGTTATTCACTTTAAGTCAAAAATTCGAGCCAAAAACAACAATTTTACGTAATTATCAGCTAAATTAATTTGATTACATTTCGTCCGGAAAATAGTCGCGAGCAAAAGTAAACAAAGATTTTAAACCACGAGTCTGCATTATGCATATGCTAAATTAGGATTGTTTACAACTCGTCACGGTTGAGAAGTGTGTTTTCACACAGATCGCGAGGAAGTTTTATGGTTATGCATACAGAGTAGCCAAATAAGCGCGTTGCATTAGATATGTTTTGATCGAAAAGTTATTTTTTGAACCAAAAAACGTCTGTAGGCCTATTTCAGTTAAATGATTTTTTTTTCGACTAATTTTTGGTGAAAGTTAATAACTATTATGATACTTCAAAATGACCCACTTTTTTTCGAAATCTTTTTATTTTTATTTTTTTAGAATTTGACAAAGGGACAATACACCTTTAATAATACATAGATAATAGGGTACTGCAGATTAAACACATACGTAATTTGATATACTTAGAATTCTTGCCATTGCTGTTTTCATTTATGTCTATTGTTAATCACTTTGTGGTACAGTATATTATAATTTGTTGATCTATACATGACATCTATGATCTATAAGAAAATAAGTCCAAATAAAATATTGGTGCGTTTCGCAAACTCTCTGTTGTTTTTTTTTTCAATGTAGAAAAGTACTTTTAATTGAAAGAAATGTTTACTCATACAAACAAGAAAAATAAGTTATTACAAGATGTTAGTACTGTATCACTTATTTTTGTACAGTATTTTTTAGATATTTAATTGACCTAATTTATTTTAATGATATTCATAATTTGATTTAATAATTTGATATATGCCTACTGTAATAATAATAGGATGATTTAATAGGCTATATTATTTTGTATGTATTTTTTTATTCTGAAAGTAATATAATAAATTTCCATTTATCTAGACTCTTAAGTTTTGGATTTTAAAGATATATTGTCCCCCTGAAAAAGCTATTTTTATAAACATTTTATTGTTGAATATGTTATTCACTTTGACAAAAAATTTGATCGGCAAAAAAAGTATTTACTTGAAAAAACTATAATTTAAAGCAACAAAATAGTCAAATTGTCTGTCAAGCAATGAGTTTTTGGTTAAATTTAGGCCTAACTGTTTTTTTTTTTTTTTTAAATAAATGAAATCATCTTTTTTCTATGGAATTGAGTAACTTCATTAAAACTCCAAAATGACCTATTAAAATTCTGAAATCTTTATTTTTCATGATTTTTGGGGGATAATATATCTTTAACGTAAAATTTCCATCAGCATATAATATAATATGAATTTAATAATATTATTTTAAAAAGTATAAAAACATACACGTACACTGTGCACGGGATTTCCGATATAATCATTTTAAATTCAAAAGTAATACATGGTATAGGCCTACACAAGCTTTGCTAGGTTAGCTATAATCGGACATACCATAAGAAAAGATAGCCTCTCCTCGTTCGTGACACAAAAGGTCGTTCAATTCAAAAAATCATAATGTTATCTGATAGGGCCTACTATTGTGTCGTAGACGTCATAGGCCTAAAATATCTTCAACATTCTATTATGTTCTTAATGTAATTACAAAGTAGGCCTATTATTTATTAATTAATATGGCACTCAAAGTTCGTATATTAGTGTAGATTCAGAATCATATAATTTGTTTCATATAATTTCAAATCATGTAAAATGCATTTTTTTCGGGCGGAAACCTATGCAGCTCTATTTCTTAAAATTGTCTTTGCTGAGCCCCAAGCATGAAGATTCTTATACATGTTGTTTAAAAAAATTATAGATGTCATTGCCGGGGACCTTGTAGCTCTATTTTAAACAGTTTGGTATGCCGTGCGTTATGTAAATGAGTTTGTGCAGGTGTAGTATGGGGAAGATTGTATGTTAGTCATTCGTGGTCAACACGCCACACTGTTAAATGTTGATGTTGTTAATCTTTACATTAGAAGATTGTTCAAAGCATGTAAATAAAACATTTTCCGGACCTCTTTTAGTTTGCAAACGTAATCTCGAAAAGAACTCCATGTGAAAAAGAAGCCCACCCAAGTGTACTAAAAATGAAGGAGGGCTTCTTTTCGAGGTTTTATGGTAGTCTATTTAATGGAAAATATGCCATGCAACTTTGTTTCTGATTTTAATAAAGGTCCACTTGTTTAGGCCTGACATTTACAACCCCCAAAATATCTCTCTTTCAAAATAAAAGAAAAACAATATTCATTATTTTCCATTAAAAAAAAATCCGTAGAGGTTCGAACCCAATCTAGAGCTGAGAGCACTCAACCCTCAAACCTGAGCATTACCCGTTAAACTACAAAGTAGTACATGACTGAACAGCTGATAATAGTCTATTTATACGTGTATTACGTAATTCATCATTACGTCATAAGTATCATATTAACCTTGTTAAAACCAAAATGATCAGTTAGGTCAGTCGCCTGAGCGTCGAGTTGACAACACGTATGTCGTAGGTTCGATTCCCACGCTGGTCGGTGGAATAGAGTTAAAGGTATGCGACCAACTGTGTTTGGGGTTCACAGAATTATACGTCCCCCTTTCCACCACACATCATGAGGCGACAACATCAATGCATCTGGTGATGTGCTGGATACGACACCAAAAGGCTGTGGCAGGGCCTTAGTGCTGAGGCAGGGAGAGCACATTTAACATATCTTTTTTTTATTTAATATTTTTTTTCAACCTGTTTTCGATCTCGTAAGATTTATGTTTGGCGCCCTCAATTTTAAAAGAAATTGAATTTATATTTCATCGCAGGTGTACGAAACGGTTTGCAGGATGCCGTGCGTTGTTATGCAATGATTGTCATTCGCGGTCAACACGCCACACTGTTACATTTAGTTAATCAATGTTGCTACATTGGTAGCGAAATGTCCGATTCATGCAAGAATATTACATATTATGTTATAAATAAACGTTTGGTAGTTGGTCACTACGTGACGCTATACGATCTTTGGTTGTGACTGCCTTGCTATGACGTGTGATAAGTTCTTTGGTGAAGTTTAGCTGGTGGTTTGCATACGTTGTCACGCATCGGTGAGCTGGCTTACCGAAGAGAGTCGATTGAGGCCGAAATGTATGGAAAAAAAATCGCTCAAATTTCAAATTAAAAGATTAGCGCCCTCTATGTTTTGGTAAAGTTCCGCGACATCGAGCTTGTTCACCCATCTGATGGGTGAACAAGCTCGATGTCGCGGAACTTCATTGCACCAACAAAGTTCAGAATGCGCGGGAAGTGTGTATGGTATCACACTACTTACCCAGGCCCGTAGCCAGAATGCATCAGAGGGGGGTTTTCTTGACACCAAGTATTTTGCGAGCGCAGCGAGCAACTGTAGGCTGGGGGCCAGGGGGCCGCCAAGGGCCCCCGGTCGGGGTCCAGGGGGCGAAGGCCCCTGGAAGCTTTGGCTCTCAGAGCAATTTCGGTTGTTTTAATAAGCTTACAGAGACATTTTTTACCTACTAAAATCTGAGTTATGCAGAGAAATTATATAGTACAGTATTATGGAAATCATGAAATACAGCTTTATTGTTGCAAAAAAGTATAGTATATTAGGCCCTTAAATAATTTCTTATCCTATAAACATAAAAAACAAATAGTACCGTATTTTTCGGTGTACAAGTCGCACCTGTGTATAAGACGCACCCATAACGGAGACTAAAATATTAGTATTTTTCATGTAGTCGATGCATAAGACGCACTTATTTCTAGGCCGAAATTTAAACATTTTACAATCAAAACAATGGTATTTTAATAATAAAACAACGATATTTGAGACATATTTATTAGAATCAAATGATATAATTTTGTTTGATTGCCTTTATTACATCGTAATCAGTCTCTACTTCAACTGAACGTTCAATGAAAAGGGAAATCCCCATATTGTTTCAGTTACGATGCACTGTGTGGGTAGGGCTAGCCTATGTCTATTTAAGTAACTTTAATTTCATATTATTTAAATATGTACCTTCTTATTGTGTGTATGACCATTATAAAATCAATCCAAATGATGTTCAGTTTTTTTGGGCTGATAATGAACCAGGAATATCATGTTGGGTAGACCTATATGAAAATCTTTCCTATTTCCATGCATGCAATATGAGGAGAGGAGAGCACTAACCATGTGCTCCTCTTGCCTGGTGGCCAGCACTGTTGGCCATATACACTATGAGATTAGGGGAAGCTACTTAACACAATAACAACACACTCTTTTAGATATCGCTTGACATACGAACTATTGCCTACATGATTATAAAATTATGTGATTGTTGACATAGAGATGTAATAAAAATAAACCACCGTGATCAAGGGAAATAGTTATTGTGTAATTAAAATGTGACACCACCGTAATTAATGGACTCTTCCATAAATGTGTTGCGCTGTGATGCTGCATGCTGCTAGAATACACACCCGCGAGTTCAGAGAGTATTACTAGGCCTGGGTAGAATATCTAATGCGTACTGAAATATTAATTAATACAGTCGAGGATGACAATTTACCTTAACTAAAAATTCAATAAACTTGTTACCACACTGTGGTTAGACAGGAGTGAGTAACTAGCTAGGCCTACATTGCAGAGTAGTACACTATTTTTAATTAATTTAAGTATTAGTAGGTAATTAAATTAATTAGAGTAACATTTAGAAGTCAAATTTGCGTGTCAAAAGTGCGTCTTATACACCGAAATATACGGTAGGCCTACGTACACGTACCAATTTAACTCAGCACCATTTTTATTCAAGTTTACACAGTGAAATTCTTTGGTTTAATGAAAAATATTCCCAGGAAAAAAATAAAAATCTCCAAAAAGATTGAGCTGAACTGAACGAGATCTTGTGCGTTCCAAAAAGCCCGGCCGAAGCACGCGATTGGTCAGTCCATTTTTCTGTCATATTTATAACCATCATCTCTCAACAATCTCTCGATCTCACGCTCAGCAGTGACTTTGACATCGGACAATCTGTATATTCGATCGATTTAAACATAGTCAATAGAAGTAAAATGACCAAAAAATCTGCTATAATTGATAATTAATTGCACGATTTTGGAAGTAGGGCCTTTGTTTTTCAAGGGGGCTTCGCTGGTAAAAGGGGGGTTCGCGCAAAAGGGGGGGTTCGCCCAAACCCCAAAAAACCCCCCTGGCTACGGGCCTGCTTACCACGGTTGAAAAACTGGGTATCTCGGACTGGGCTTGCTCAAAAACCCCAAAAAGCGTCTGGGAGAAGAGAGTCTATGCAGACGTGACAAGTAGTAGAAGTAGGCTGTCAACGTAGGCATAATATAATGGTCCTTCCTCAGACTATGGTAAATATAAGTTTTGGCGAATAGTATCAGAGAAGCTTGGCCCTGGTGTGTAGGCCTATAGATGAAGAATTGTTTGATTGGAATGTTGGGGTATGTGGGTCACTATTAAGAGTAATGGAACAGTACTCCTATAGTTTAGTTTAAGGGTCTGTTTCTGCTGAAAAAAATCAAAATAATCGATTTTTTCCAGTCACCGCAAACCACAAAAATAATCGCGTTGCAATTGAAAATTGCTACGACTTTAATCGGTTATTCGGGTAATCGGTTTTTAAAATCACGTCATCATTCCCCCACAGCGCAGTTCAAGTTATGAAAGGCCGATGAGAGTTGGTTTGTTTACATCCTATCGCTGCCTAAAACTCTCACATGTAGGATTAAAAATTACTCTTACGTAAAGCTATATTATTTCTAAAATAAACATCTAGGCCTACTACCGTACCACATACAACAGAATAATGATGTTATATTAATAAGGACACGTCGGCGAAAAAAGTTCGTTTCGCCGTTCGTTGGTTCTACCTTCGGCCTGCTAGGCCTAATGGGCTATATATTTCTACCGAAACAAGTCAACAGACAACAGGCCTAAAAAATGACATGTAAAACATCGTTAGCCTGGACTGGTGGTATGTAACAGGTGTACTTGTAACACAGAATCCTGGAGTCTCTCGGTATAATTCTCCCCCACAAAATAATAAAAATCAAATGTTTAACATTTGATTTTTATTCGGTCTACATCGCAATCGTGGTTTTGTTGATCGTCGTCGATATCGCGCAAATAAACAGCATGCTTGTGACGTGAATAAGTTTGTCATACTCTAGAGGTCAAAGTGAGGTCAATAATCGCTATTTGTGTTGCAGCTCAAAACTGCTCCGCAATAATCGGTTAAAACAAGAAATAATCGATTAAAACACGCAATGGATTGAGTGTTTTTAATCGGTTATTTTTAATCGGTTATTTTATTTTGCGCCGTTTCTGCTGCCCAAAAATAATCGATTAAAAAAATAAACGGTTAATAATCGATTATTTCTGCTCAGCAGAAACAGGCCCTAAGATAATCATTTTTTTCTCAGTACTCAGTGGGCCACAGACTTGTTATGAAATAAAAGTTGATGTAATTGATTGCGGCTTTAATTGATTGATGAGCTACAACTGGATCCAATCATAATATTGTATACATCCTCAATCAAAACAGTTACAGGGAACATTTTCGCCAGTGTAGCGTAGCAAAAAGCTATACAAAACAACCTTATTGCTACACATTTTGAAAAATACAATACAAAACTATGTTTCTCGACTTAAAAATCAGTTTGATTAGCAATATTGCTAAACAAAATTTTTAAATGAAAATTTTCCCTGAGTTAGGTATTTAATACTAAATAGTTTAGATAATAAATCATTATTTCTTAAATTATTAAAAATAGAATATCATTTTTAAAAAAAGCATCATTTAATGACGAAAGAACAATAATTAAACTGTTGTTACATCAGAAAAGTGAGCGGCGTTTTTTGTAAGTAATATTTATTGTTTATATTTTCCTTAGTGAAAAAATACAATTAATTTTGTTGCGTTCAGTGTGGATTGATGATTCCTTCCGGTTCAATAGGAACAACTAAATGAAACACAAATTAATACAGGTTTCAGATGTCCCCAAGAGGTGTACATTTATTCAACTCATGCATGTTTGGATTCTCTCAACATTCTTCAGCCTAGCAACTGCATGGCCTTTCATAGGTGGCGCTAGACATGTTTCTAGATATTACTACAAATTTTAAAACACTTTTATTTCTTTTAATAGAAATTATTTGGAATCTTACTCAGACAAATTTGATTGAAATATTATTATAATTATGTTTTGTTGACGTTGTGTCGCATTTATCTCTTCTCATGATCATATTCAAAAGAGTTCTGAATCCTTGACTAATAAATTTGTTTAAATTTTATGTTTTTCTGCTTATACATTGATCCAGATCATGGAAAATGCACTAATAAAGCTTAAATGGGTTGAGGAAAGGGGTTTAATGCCATATTCAGAAGCAAGATGTGTCTATTTCATCCCTGAAATAAAATAACTAAATATATCCTTAAAGAAACAAATAAAAGTTCATATGTATAGATTAGTATTTAGTTTAATAATATATACCATGTTATAGCAAATACCATACACATCGTCCAATAGTAAATACTGATTACATAGTTCAATTGCAAACACTATGCAGTATATTATAATACAGGCCATGGGTAAAGAATTCAAACAGTACCTTGGTAAGTTTAACAGTGATGTTGGTTATAAGTAGCATTGGCAACTTATCACTGGTAGGCCTATACCGCCCTAATATTAATAAGAGCCTGTCAATTATTACTTGCTACACCACAACAGACACGAAACTGTTCAATACTCTTGTTATATTCTTGGTTAGCAGACAAGCCAATCAGATGCTATTTTCAGAGTTCTGAATCCTTGACTAATAAGTTTGTTTAAATTTTATGTTTTTTCTGATAATGCATCGATCCAGATCATAATCAATAATCAATTGTTTTGAAACACAAAATAATCATGACCACAATTTCTAGTGTGTTCTATACAGCTTTTAATATAGATGCTCAATTGACACTCATTTAATTATTTTTTAAGTACTTAATTATAATAGTAGTGATGACAAGGTTTATTTTGCTTCTTTTAGTTTTTACATTCCATGTTCTTTTCAGAGTATCAAGAATGAACACGGACATTACTGTTATATTATTATTTTGTTTTAAACAAATAACTTAGGCTAAACTGGTGTCACATGAGAATATATTACATAATGTAGTTTGATACTTTCTTGCAAATGTATTGTAAGGACAAATTTAATTACAGCATTCTGGTTTTAATGTGTTATAGATAAATATGCAAATTGTGAGAATCGGATTTATAAGCCTGTAAGTAACCAGATTTTTACAGAGGTAGGTTTGTTTCTTAATTAAGCAGCAAAAATAATCATAAGGACTACTTATCATAATTGTGCTGCTAGCCTTTAGTTGAAGTGAAGAATTCTAGATATGGGCTTGATTAGATTAACATTGTGCAAGACAATTGTTAATAGATGGGAGGGGGAATGGCCTTAATTGACAAGAAAAGATAACCATGGTACAGAGGATGATACTGAAAACTAAAGAGGATGTAAGATGTTAGGAAAGTCGTTTAAATATTAGAGAAATCAAAGATGCCCCAATGGCATTATAATAATATACTTTTTATGGCAACATATTTTATTTTTTTGTAATACTGTAACTTTTCCCAGAGTCAAACTAATCTACACCAGAAGTGTCCAATATATATCGCTTTCTTACCTGAATAACGCTCACACACAAATAAGTAACTTGTTTTGTAAAGGTGTTACTAGCATAATTTCATTCAATAGGTACATACCATGATATACAGTAAGTAGCATACCCAAGAAAATAAAGAAAAGATTTTCATTACAGAGCCATCAAAATTAATTTAATCAATTATTTATTAAATTTTTCAAAATAGTGCTTTAAGCACCTAAGATATGCTACTGTTCTATAGCGGCAAAATAACCTTGTTTAGTATTGTTTATTAAGTACCCTTACAAATAATATACAGATATATATTACAAAGGAAAATAAATAAATAATATCATTTATTACTAATAACTGCAATATTTTTTTTTTCAATAAATTCAAACTTAAGTTTAACTTTGTACATTTTGTAAAAAATTAAAATATATATACATGTACAGTTTGTCAAACTTGTTTGCATTTTGCAGTACAGATATTATATATATGTTTTTATATATACATGGTATAATAGTCATTCTAATACTTTCACAGAATAATGCTGTTTAGTAATCTAACAGAAATTCTATTTTGACAGCTCATATCATATAAGAATTTCTTGCTTATAGGTAAGAATACAAATTTGGTCTGGTACTAATTTATGCAATCGCAATTAAAAGCGGACGTTTTGAATATTAATGAGTATTTCAATGACTGATGGGTGTAAACTGACAATAATCATGATGAATTAGTTAATTATGCAGATACATATCACCTTTTATACTGATGAATAAACCATGATAATATTACCTGCCAAGATTGTATAAATTATGCTCTCTTGCATTCAATCCTTTTTGCATTATTCTGTGCTATCTTTAATTCATGGTGGTATTACCATGAAAGTTATATATCATCTATTCTTTTACCTATTTTAAATAATTCTTGTATTTTCGGAATTTTAAATTTGATAAATGTAAATGAACATATACCTAGAATTGGTATCATTTGAACTGAGAAAGAAAACTATACATTCCTCAAACCTTTAAAAAACTCTAAAAACTTGGTAATATTTTCTGCAGGAGCCTCTTAAAACATCTGTAGTGTAGTGAATTTAAACATAATATGGATTTCCAGACCTTTATTTTGATCCTTTAAATTACATACCTGTGGCCGCCTCACAGACAATTCCACTATCTTTGAGGGGCGTTTTCAAAGTTTTTGTTATTTTTCAAGATGAAAAGGCCTATTTCGGTTTATCTAGGTAAGTTAGGCTAATTATGATAAGATATTTTACTATATATTCTCTTAAATACTATATTTTTTGGTCAGTTCCTCATCAGCAAATATGGTAAGCCAATTTTTACTCATCACAATACGTATGAATGCAATAATAATATTACAAATAGAAGGGACAGTATAAAGTTGTTAGGCATACAGTTGGCCGATCCACCCGTGTTTGGTACGTAAGTGACATATATGTTGCTATATGCAACTTGCGGACTTGCTACTGTTGTTATAATTGGGTCTTGCTCATTTGGAACTGGTATTACTTCTTTTGATGGCGTCGGAGAACTGGAAGAAAATCGTAAATATAATTTTAATTATCATATACACATTATAAAATTATTTTACTGTTTATTATTATATCAGATAAAATATGATTGGAAAAGTTTTAAAAATAAATTTAATCAAATCTATATATAGTTTTCATATGAATTTTTATATAAATATTTGTGTTATCGATATATTGCTGTATGTAAACCCAATAAGCGCATTGAACAAAACATACATATGTAATCAAATGGTAATTTCTGTATAATTTAAGCAATATTTATTTTCAAAAGCTAATTAAAGTCAATCAAAGTTCGCATCACATATAAAGCTATCTCTCACGTTTTCTACGAATGAAGCTAGCAGGGTGCAATTTTCAAATCATATTTTTAATAACGGTAGACAGTCAGGCACGAATCGCAGCCCATCTGATCAACACCTCTCATCCTATGGGGCGGAAGTGGTGTAGTTGTTGATTTAAAGCCACCGATAGTTCTTAATTCAATCAAGGAGTTGTCTTTATGGAGGTCAATTAATATATAGAGCTTAAATAAACAAGGTGACGGTGATTGGTACACGCGTAGGGCCTTCTTAATTATGAATGATGTTTTTCTTTCAGTGCACACTGGTTTGTACTTGAGGAGCATGCAATGTCACTGTATTCATCATTCTCTTAGTGCTACTGGTATCCATACTATACAAATAATGAATGAGTTGAAAGATTGACTCTTTTAATCAAAAACATATAATTAATGTAATGTAATTCGATTTATAAAGTGCTATATACAATCAAAAGATTGTCCCAAAGCGCTGAGAGAAAAAACAGAAAGAAATTACAAAGAAAATAGATGCGTTTTTTGAAAACTAGATAGAGGATGCATTTTTAATAGGGTCTGGGAAATTGTTCCACACTTACGGACCTGCAAATGCAGGTCTTAAGGCCTATAATTATATGAATTAATAAGAAATATTATATTTTTTTTATATATTTAAATTAAATAGAATTAACACAGTTTTGTATGACTTTCATAGAAGATCATAAGAAATGATGTAGGTATTAAAGCCACTCCAAAAAATTTAAAAAAGTATCCTACATCCAGAGTAAACCTATAGAGCAGAAGTAAAGTTTTTTCTCACAAAATACCCTTACACTTACAGCAGAGCACATACCAACCGTTCTGTGTGTCTTGTACACCTTAAGGCATATCATACTACTAAAGTGTACTGCCTAATTTGTTTGCATATTACTGTATAACTAACACCTTTCTAAAAGATGTAGAATATGTTGAATAGCAAAAATGAAGAAACTACACAGTGATTATAAACGTACCCACTTTTATTTATTCTGTTAAATATCAATGTATTGTACTAGTCCATTTAACTCTAGGCCCATTCTTTAACTGAATAATGGTGTTAAACCTGACAACACCTGAATGAGATGTTGGCAAACATGATTAAAGGGTTGTAGGTGTATGAATTCACTCAATTTAAGAACTTGTTTTAATGGTCAATATCAATGGTAATATAACACAACAGTACCAACTACTGTCCTCTCCAATTCCCAAATATCTAATATTAATAGCAAAAAAATGTGTTAAAAAACATTGTGCTGAGATTATTCTATTTCAAAGAAGGTTTAGATTCTTTATAGTTATAGCTCTTTCCTACCTATTTATAGTAGTAGAGTAGAAATAAGGTTTCACCTCAAAAAAATTGCAACACAAGGTTTTTCAACGGATTTTGGTAGTCATAGGTGTACTAAATAACAGAAAAAAAGTCTCAAGAATTTCGACCACCGGAAGGTGGTTTTTTTCAAGATGGCCACCAAAATAAGTGAAAAGGGCCATACCTCCTAAACTACTTGGTGTATTGATATAATTTTGGTACCAACATACTCAAAACATACATATTTATATTCGCTATAATAATACATTTTTATTTTTTATGTTTCAATTTCAAACAATTACAGTAATTATGTACCCAAATACTGTACAGTGCTTTCCTAATTCAAGGATTGTTAGCATAATTTTAAAGTTTCAATTTCAAACAATAAATTAGACTTACTGTATGTACCCAAATAGGGTAGTTGAAATATATACTTAAGTTTCTAACTTCGGCATGATAATCTCCATTGCCAATATATATGAGAGTCATTTGAAACTATCAATTCCACTTGCCTATTACTTAACTGTCTAGTATTTCTTAATGGTCTATTGAAACAGCTACATAATTGTTTAGTATCATACTTATAGTGTTTACTTATTGATAAGTACAGACTTAAGAAGTTTTGATTTCATATATTATAAAGGTTTACTAATGCATACTAGTGGTAGAAACGTAAGTGAATACATACAGGTAGGTAAAAGATACTTAACAGAGTAAACAGTGACTTTGGTATCTAACAGAAGACTTTGTTGGTTCATTTTTATTATTAAGTTTTGATTTCATAAAGTATATTATAAAGGTTACTAAAGTATACCAGTGATAGAATTGTAAGTAAATACAAGATACTTAAGAGTAAACAGTGACTTAGGGTAAGAGAAGACTTTGTTGGTTCATTTTAAGTAGAAAACAACAGCAAAGAGATCAACAATGATTGGATAGAGGTGTGATCATTTCCCACATGAACAATGAAAACAAAATCATTTTTTTTTTCTGGAAAACCTTTTTTTTGCCGTATTTAAAATTGAAATTGAGAAATAAATATTTGTTTGTATCAGTATATATTTTCAAAAGTTTTATCTGGATTTTTAAAGCTTGGTTTCCACTTGGGTAATGCAAAGCAATGCAAGGACGAAGGGCGCAAGTTAGTTGAACAGTAGCAAACGACAGTTCAGTTGATCCATCGCATTGTGATAGGTCAAATTATGTGTGGTGCCTTGCAATACATCCAAGTGGTATAAACTATTGTAAGCTCAATGGTTGATATGTAATGTGCCAGAGAAAACTGGTATACTGCCCTGTATCATATAATTTTATGTTTACGCTTTTGAGACAATATGCCAAATAACGTTTGCTCATTACAAGAAAAATGACAATAAAACTTGGCAATCAAAGTATAAACTTACGTTTCTTTTGGTAAATGAATCCATAATTCATTGAAGTTGTTTACTTTTGGTTGTGGTGTTGTCTTTACCCTGGTTCGATCATTATTAAAATGTTTCCTTCTTATTCGTCTTTTGTTTGTTCCGTGTCTTCTGGTGGAGCTGTCATCCTTTGGCTTTCTCCTTCTGAAACATTACAAAATTTAAAAAAATTAATTTAAATGTTATAACAAACTTGTTTTATCAATTTAACTTATAAAAATATCTATCACTTTTTTCAAATTTGCTTTTAAAACAAATTTTAGAAACCGAAAAAAATGCACTATTGTATGCTTTCCATACAAGAGCGAATATCTGTGATTTTTTATATGCACTAAAAATTTCTAAGCGACAACGGATACACATGCGTATAAGCTGTTGCTTTCGATTCACAAACAATTTCGCCTAGTGGCTTGTGGTAGATTTAGACATCTACTAGGCTTAAATTAAGTATTCTACAGCTGTTTCTAACAAATTGAAACTCATTTAAATTAAGCAATTACAAATAACCTAACCAGATAGAAACAATTCAACAAGACCAAATCCAAACCAATTATACGTAATTTTGAAATACCATAATTTGATCTATAGTCCAGGATTACGTCTAATTCATAGTTCATTGTAAAATTCCATATAAATTAACCAATTATAAAGGTATAATTTGACTCGGATCATTAACATTGTACAGTATATACTGTAGAAAGAGGAATTGTGTTGAATATAGGTCTATCGACCTACTGTATCAGCAGATAAAAATCTAACTACCAATGTTCGTATAACAACTTAATAAGTCAAATTAGACAGGGCGGATCAGCTCAAAGGCAAAATTCTTTAGTTAAATTCTGTTGATTTGCATGTTAATATACGCCCTATAGGTTCATGTACTTCTCGTATGGTTTGTACATTACATAAAATTAAAGTTATTTACAATCATATGGATCCTATTTGACATCTTACTTTGAATATAGAAAACATGTTAATTATGTTTTTCATACTGTATATCTAATACATCTGTTTATTATTGAACCATAACTATCACACATTTGATATTCACGTTTTGTTGATAATTATGGAATGTAATGCGATATAAGTACTCATGATGATTGAATTAATATATTAATGTTTGAAATTATATACAGTAGTATGCCTAGAAAATAACTTTGATCCTAAAGTAGCTGTCAAAACACGGGATCGCATGGATTCGTTCCTGGAATTTGTGTTATCACTTCAGCCATACATGGTAGTACAGTATATACCATGGTTGAGAATTACTAAATGCAGCATTTGATTGTTGCAAATAAATTGGTTTAAAAACCACATTTAAAAAAAAAAAATATTGTTCTAACTTATCTAAAGGAGAGTAAAAAGTCCACTCCAACTCAAACAGTGTGAGCATTCTTAGGAAAAGACGGAGGACAAAGTTTTGGGTTAGTACTAACTAACTGTAATATACAGTAGTGGTTGATAAAAATAATAATGATGAATATGACATGAGTGATGATGTAGTAATGAACAACAGGGATGGCAAGACAATGACAATTTTTTTGTATGTTTTACTACAGTACCTGTACTTTGATTTATTTTCTAGAAGAAATTCTTTAATTCTCATTTACAATTAGGATATTGAAAAATCAAAAAAGATAAGAAGCGTTATGCAGCAGTCTGTATAATGATACACAAACATAACCGATTATTGAACTATCCAATACACTGTCATCTGCCTGTGTCATCTTTCACAGTTACACAAGGCCATTACAAAATAAGCCAACTAGAACACGATGCGATAAACTAAACTGAATTAATGAAGACGATCAACATTATTGACTTGAAACACATGAATGAATACCGACTGACGACGTCTTGAATTGCTACAGCGGCCAGCCGGATCAAGTTCATTTGTATGTTGTGCAGTGATTGGCATAATGCACTAGTGGCTTAAGGAATCTAGACCATGGCACACAGCCAACCTACATACGTATTGCCAGCTACAGTATGTTGTATGCTACTCTATTGCCCTAGAGTAATTCAGTCTGTAACAAACATTGATTATATATTGCATTGCTTTGTACATCATAGAATAGACTAATATTCTTCTAAAGGAGACTTTTAAAGTCATTATTTTGTATGTATCTTCCTCACTTCAAAGAGAAAATGACTGTTGATTTTGTTAGCTTAACTACCTCAAAAACATTTGTCTTTACAGCATAATTAAAATAAATATTTACCTATATGAATAAATACGGACAGATTCTGAATTTGTTATTTTGAACTCATACACTTAGATATGATATTATTTAATGTAGATGAATACACTATGTACTTACAGTAGTACATAACATATACATACACATATTGCTAGAAACAAGTCCACCCAAGAAGTCAGAAAATCAGACACTTGGCATCAGGATGAAATAGTGATAGATTTCATACTGTTATAACAGGTGTATAACAACCAGGTGATAGAGTATGTACCTGTAAACCAAGTGAATTTATCTATCTAATAATGTTAACAAGAATAAGAACTCATTACTAAACTCACTGGGTTACTCAATTATAAAGAGACGATGGTTTCGTTAGTGATATTGTCAACATTGCTGTCAAGCAAGACCACACACATTTAGACAATCTAAACATGAACATTTACTACATGACAAGATACAGTTACTAGACCCATCCTTAAAATCCTTGCTTGAAGAATGTATTGTAAGATAACAATTTAGTAGGAGGCTGATGCTAAAAATCTAAAATTATTAACTATCAACCATACCAGAATGGACAGAATGCAACAAATGTAATGTAAATTGTGATGTTCTTCAGTGTTGATTCCTACTGTATGTTTATATCTAATAATACTGTATGCATTCATGATGTGTTTCATGATCTGTGATTCAGACTCAATAGCAATTTTATAATAAAAGTAATTGCACATTTGTTATACTATTGCATTTGACTCAATATATGAAATACAGAAAAATAGGCCTACTATACATTAAGGATATCAACATATGTTTCACTAGTCAAGTATGCAGAAGTCAATATTTGCATTATTAAAATTAAATTATTTTATAGTCATCATCATGTCTTCTTTTATGGTTACTTTAATGTTTACTTTAGCATGTTTGTGAAACCATTGAAAGATAACAAATAGTGTACTGTACTGTACTTTTGTTAGTAGGAAAATATGACCACATAACCACATCTAGACTAGTAGAATGTTGGTCATTGATGTATTAGGGTCTTGGGCTGTGTTCGTACGTATAAAAAAATAAGCATGGAACATTGATTACCACCACTGTCTCATCTCTACAAACACACCTTTAAAGATTACTATACATGAAGACCTATTTATTACCAGACCACCCTAAAAATAAACAAATTATTCCTTGTAATATCAAAATCTGGAAATACTCTGTCAAGAAACTTTAAACATTTATTTCATGATTAACTCATCTGTTTAGATCTAGTTCAAAGTCTCTGCTTGCTCGTTTTATCTATTGGTAACTATTTGTTACAGTACTTAGGCCATCTTTTTCTTCTTCTTCTTTTAATAAGGTAGCTTTAAAAACTCATCTTTTTAACCTGTATTTTTCTTAATATTCTGGAAGTTTTCATTGTTAAAAGCACAATAATGAGCTATTAATTAAGTTGAATTCTTTCTACACATCAGTATTTGTTATATATAAAATTACCTTTGAATGACTTCATCAGCAGGCACATGTTCAATTGTATAACCCTCAGATTTTAGTAGATCAATAACTGTGTGATTTCCAAGGAAATGACCTGCAAGAAAATAATATTAAAATATAATCTGGTTAAATTTTGATTTACAATAGCACGATATAGACACAGTATATATAATAATAACAATTTATCTACTGTATACAAATGTATATGCAATTATGCATACAACAGGTTTTTCATCTCTGAGGGAGGAACAACACTTGAACCTCCAAGACGGTGGTATCACCCAGGTAAATTGGTTTGCTTAATATCATCCATAAAAAAGTATATTACTACACTATTTACCATTTACACGTAAGGATAAATAATGAGTTGATAATGCATGATGAATAAACCTACAGTTAAGCACAGTAATAACAGTTTTTTAATTTTTTTATGCAATATGCAAAGAGGGTTGATGTAAATTCCAGATTTTATTAAATTATAAAATATGGGAAAGATTAACACACATGTTACTGTAATTATATGTTTTAAGTGTTATCTTAAATATAGCTATAAATTGTATGGTAATCAATTAATTATAAATATATATAATAATCCTGTCAGATGCATAAAAAAGCAACCATTTGTCTTTGCACAATTTCAATAGAGGGTCAAATTTGTATTTTGTAAAGAAAGGTTGTGTTACTGGTTAGATTAAATGAATATTTTTCAGAATTATCAAAATATTCGTTCAATAAACCACAAGGTGTTAATGAATAATGAGTAATGAATTTTTTATTTTTTATCTAAACATAACTTTACTAGTGTTTAAACAATATTGCACGTATCTGATTATCATTTTTCTTGACAATTTCATAAATGACAAGAACAGAATTATGAAAATTCACAAATAATTTGACAAGCGAAGTTTAAAAGATCATGACAATAATTTGTTAAGAAGATGTGCGTGTTGATTTTTATCTTTTCGAAATATACTGATCGATACAAGTTTCCTTACATGTCACAGAAAGCCATCAATTTTAAGCAATATAGGTAAGGTTGTCACATAATCTTCACTCTTCATTTCCGTTTGATAGAGTATATCTGTCTAACATAATCTTCCTATACTATAATAGTAATACATCAGTATAGTATATAGGCTGTAAGTTTCAGTTAAAATAGACTCGGTTTTATATCAGGAAAGGTATAACATTATAAAATCTACCTTAATTTTTTTTTTTTTTTGGATTGGCGACATAAAAATATCTACCGGTATGTGTTTTTATGAACAATATAACTTACAGTGTCTGGATTTCAACTCAAAAATGCTAAATTAAAACAGTGGAAAACGTCAAACGTCCATCAATTTAATAATGCCTAAATTTGCATAAAGTTTGTATGTGTCATAACTTTTTTAATTGAAGAATACCTGTTATTACTTCTGTGTAGTCATACAACCATTGAGATGCTAACTCCAATGTACAACAGTACCAATTACATTGACAACTGTACTGTAATTTAATTTGATTGATTACTGATAGCAATTTAATTTCATCTGTTTATTTAGGTTAATTGACACACATTTTAAACTGCTGTCAATGTACGATATATTCATATACTATGATGACATTATGGTATAAGGTTATTAAAACTTAAAATTACATTTATATCCACAGGTATACAGTATTTTAAATGTTACATTTTATTTATTTATTATTTGAACCATATTTAATGAGGATGATCCATCCAGCAATTGCTGATTATTTGGGACCATCAGAACAGGTACAATACACAACATACAACAAAAAGAGAAAAGTTAAAGAAAAACAAAAGCCTATAAATAAAATAAATTACATTTAATTACATAGTTTTTAATAGTTTCGCCTACAGTAGCTTAATTCATTTTATTTTTCAAATCTAATTTTATCCGGAAATTGTCAAAATACCATAACTCCAGGATGTGATTTGTATACTATACAGTAGAATATATTACACAAACCAACATTTCTTTTAAACTTTTCGAGTTATATCTCACTCTTCGAGGAGAAGGGGCTATTGTTGGTTTATCCAGGTAAGCTAGGCACGAAACAGACTATAATATCCAAAGCTGCACTTTCCCTTAATCTATTGTTACACACTGGTCAATCCTGGTCAACAGGCTTTTCCTGCCTGGAGTGGGTACGTGTTCCATGTCAATTATACTGTCAGTGTCTCAAAAAATATTTACATATGAAGGTAGTTAGTCTTTTAAGTACGGTCAATTATAACCATGGTAACAATTCTATAAGTTATGCCGAGTCAATAATTGTTCACAAATCTGTAAAGAGATTAAAGAGTAACACAAACATGAGATGTTTCAATTCTGTCACGTTCTCCCTAATCATTTCCGTTCTATTGGAAACCCGAAACAAGGCCACTCTACAAAAAAAGAAAACCTACTGTAGAAATATGATAGTGGAATCCATTGGGAAATGGTGTTAATCTAATATTGAAATAATCAAGACACAGTTCCAATCTAAATTTAATTTCTATGGATGTTTTCCTCTTGATTGATTTATTCTATTGGTATTTCAAATATATCCAGAGCCTCAAAATACTCAGGCGTATTATATGTAACCTCACTGTTAATGTCGGAAGCAATTTTTGCATTATCTACATTAAATGGATTTACTAAAAATAGGCTAAATAGCTTTTATCTGATTTAATGGTGACCACAAACAACAGCAATTTAACCAACAACTACAGTTTAATGGCTCAATTTTGCGGTCAAGCCATTTCATATGAAAAATCTGTAGACCTTTAAACGATTTGATAAATAACAATAAGCCTATAAAATATCATTGTATGTAAAAGGTATACTGTGCATGAATTTCGACCATCAGCCTTCATAAATCTGATGAGTATATCCAAAAACATGATACAGTAGTATGAATCCCAGCATACTACTAAAGTTTATCGATAAAATGTAGTCGTAAAACATAATCGGGCAGATTACCTAACATGAAGAATTACCACTGTTTGTTGCACAGATAATATCGTACAGACTTGTTATCACAAAATACATAAATTAAATTTAACAAGCAAAGCTTACGATGAGATAAAACCAGACCGTTTAGAAGAGACCTGATTATGAACAAGTAAAGTTTTTCCAATCACATTCTGCACATGCTCACATTGAAAAGGCCAGCATATATAAGTCAGAAATGATCGATTTCTACTGGTTTTTTTTTAAACTTCATTTGCTGATGTGTCTTACTGAGTCTGTTCAGTGATAGATCCTAATAAGGTCTTAAAAAAGATCTTAAAATTAAGTTTAAACTGCTCCAACACACAAAGAGTACACCTACAGCTACAGATATAGGGTACAAGCAGTCTTTGAGTCAGGCTTCCTCCTACGGTAGAAGACTTGATTATTCACAAATTTATTGATTTATCTATTATTCTTTATCATTCTAAAGTTGAAATATTTAGTGTTCAGGGAACTGAAATCAGTCAATAGCACAACATATATTCATCATCATTCCTTCACTTTACAAGTTGGACTGCCAAAAACTACAGAGGGATCATTCTTTAATGTCACTCTCAATAGTTTTTTGTATTGAATATACTTAGAAACAGCTGACTGATGAAAAGCATCCTTCATTTCAAAGTACTTCATTAGATTGCCTAATAATTACTGTACCCACATGTTTATGCAATCATATTGTTGCCGAGTGTATTCTGATTATAGAGTAAATAGACTACTGGATGTACTCGTCGGTCTTCCTTTGAAACCAGCTAAGAGCAAGACTAAATAGATAATTGAAAAATAGTGCCGATAACGCCTGTATAAACAATACACTTGTGGACATGAAGAGCTGTGCCCCGTTGAACTCAGACTGAGAACACCTTTACCCTATTTCATATCATCTACCTAATTCATCACGTCATCTGGTAGGCATAAAGCTATACCTATATTTCTTTTGCTTTTATTCAATTAATATAAAAAGTCTACATAAATGAACACAACTTGGTATATCCAGGCATTTGAATTAGTGATGATGTCGCCAATGGTAGATGATGTCGCCAATGATAATGATTAAAGACATACAGCAGTATAACGATATAATAATTATTAATAGTCATGATGATTACAATGATTAAGGTTTAATGATGTTCTGAATACATGAAGAAAATAGAAGTTAACTAGTCTGCATTGGACAGACCAAACTTCTCCTTGCAGTGCTTATTGAAAATCGTAACGAGTTTACTACAGTACTACTACTGTACTACTAAATTTGAGTAGCTACAGAAGATCTCCTCCTCTATACCAGGCAAATATGTTATCACCAAACAAAATCCCTTAAAATGTTCCTCCCACACTATTACTAATTCTATAATACATTATTTTTTTCTAACCTACATTCAATTGATCTATTCCTGTGCCGCCAGTAATTTG
This sequence comes from Antedon mediterranea, assembly GCF_964355755.1. Classification (NCBI taxonomy): domain Eukaryota; kingdom Metazoa; phylum Echinodermata; class Crinoidea; order Comatulida; family Antedonidae; genus Antedon; species Antedon mediterranea. The sequence goes on from NC_092675.1 coordinate 25,560,745, forward strand.
ATAAAAATATAACACTGTTAATGGACTAATTTCAGCGATTGTTTGCATTAGCAAGCCATTCATCCTAACAAATTGATAATTTATCGTTGCATCAATCAAACATGTACAATGATTTAAAGAGAAGATTTCAATAGTACAAATAACTATAGATATGCCAAGGTCGTGGAAGGGCACTAGTAGATAGGCCAGTTGTAACATGGGTGAAGCGATTACGCCAAGGGTTAAAATGGGAAGTAATCGTGGGAGCCGAACAAAGTACTGTATTGCATTGGGGAAAGTATTTGTGAAACAGGGGGTTAACTGAGAATTGATAGTGGAAAATTTAAAATTGTTAATTTGTGAAAAGTTGAGATACAGTACATGGGTTGTGAGAAGTTGGAAGGGGGAGTGGTGTGTGAATTTTGTGAAAAGTAGATTGTGTGTGTTACTGTAAAGCACACCATATTAATGTAAACTTTTTTTTAAAAGGCCTTTACCCTAATGCGATGTAGGTAAACTTTTATCACACAATAAAACAAAAATTACTGAAATAGTAGAAGAAATATAATACTTTTCATATGATTCTTTTTGTTTAGAATTTACAAGCTGCAACATTCAGTTAAATAATTTATGGTAGTCTTTTTAGAAAAAACTGTATATTTTATGAATAAGGAGGTTGGGTTAAAAATAAAATATGATAGAAGCATAGGTAAAAGCATTACAGGAATTAGGATAATAAAAAATATTCACTGGACAGACATAATATCAGACTGTTGATTTGTGGGATAATGAAATAGTAGGTCTAATAGTACTAGAGGTAAAATAATTATAAGGCTACTAAAAAATGATTTGCTGACAGATATACACCAGACTGTATATTGATTTGTGATAGAAATACTCTACATAGGTCTAGTGTATAATATAACAGAATGGTTTAATAAGTTATTAATGTATAGAGTAGAAAGTTATGGGGACACCTATAGGAACCCATAAAGTGTCCCCTGAATAGAGGTTAGCAATGCATTAAAAGATATTATGGGGACACCTATAGGAACCCATAAAGTGTCCCCTGAATAGAGGTTAGCAATGCATTAAAAGATATTATGGGGACACCTATAGGAACCCATAAAGTGTCCCCTGAATAGAGGTTAGCAATGCATTAAAAGATATTATGGGGACACCTATAGGAACCCATAAAGTGTCCCCTGAATAGAGGTTAGCAATGCATTAAAAGATATTATAACATGGGTTCAAGGATGTAGCCAATCAGACGCACTGAAATGAGTCATGTGTGCACTCTTTACCTTTCACTCTTCTATCATTTCTCCTTGTTAAGGCCCCTGGATTAGAGTGAATTCTGAAGAGGGATGTCCCAAAGGAGACGAGGTTTCTACTGTGGGACTAATGTACTGTATGGCCTTCCCAACTATACTGCTGACTGGGGATCAAATCCATCTCTGGACAGTACATCTACTCATGAATAAAATACTGTAAAATTCTAATTATTAATCAACAATTTATAGATTGATTAAAGATTAAAATAAAATAAAAATATGAATGACAGTAAGGAGTACTGTAAGAACAGTTGTTATGATACTCAAAGTGAAGAAGACAGGATGTGTCAGAGATATTTTTACTAGATATACAGTATTAAGAATTTCAAGTGGAAAAAAAAATCAGTCTTTTCATGGACTTTAAGTCTTCTTAAGTAAGATTTGGGCTTAGCCATGCCGTTTAAGTGCACTTGGCCATCCACAAACCTACTTAATATTAAGATGCAATTTCCACTACAACCAAGGTTGATGACTACTGTATTCTTAATATGGTTGTGATTTAGAAGTAGTAATGGATTCAATTTGGGGGATAAAGGTGTTTTTTAAAATACATAATATACAGTATTGCAAGGTATCATAAACATAGAGAACCGTTTGATAAAATAACCTTTCAATGTAGTGTACTGTAACATTGACAATATTATTAGTAAATTGCTTACAGTATCTTTACTCTTTACTACTTTTCCTAAAACAATAATGTATAAATCAAAAATAAAGAGTAAAATTAATTGTACTCTATGGTAAATCAGGTGAACAGCAGGGTAGTGTGCATTAGTTGAGGGTGTCCATGGGTGTTGTGTTTGGTGGGTCAGGCAGGTTGTTAAATTTTGTAGTAATTATTCTCTAAATATCCTGTCAACAACCTGTATCTTTTGGTAATAAATTGTCAAATCAGGTGCTAAATCTATAAACAAAAATACTCATATCTTAATCACCAAGAATAGAAATTAAGGCCATGTAACAGGTTTGTGGTTTGCTGACAGTTATTGCATCGTTAAAACAGCAGTAATTGATAAAACTGTTTATAGTAATTGCTGCAGGACTTGACACTGTACAGTAGTACTCTAACCGCTGTTAAAGGTATAATTGTAGTAGGTCTGCCTATGGAAAGATCAATTAACTTCAAATGTTTTACTCTTCGGAAAAACAATGTCTTCTAAATCTAGTTTAATTACTGTATATGTTTACTGTATATCAGTATTTAGTTATATTTCCTATTTTATTACTTTTACTACTATTTTTACGCTAACTGTAGATATTTGTTGAAAGAAATGACCAAATAATATGATGTAAGAAATCAATTTTTCGTTTACAAACAATGTTTTCTTACATCTTGTTTAAGAACCTTTGGTAGATCTTTCATATTGCTTAACGAAAGTCTAGAATTTATGTCCTGGTTTACAGAATGTATACTTCAGTTTTACTGTATAGGCAAAACGGAGTAGAAGTCCGATGCTACAGTACTTACAGTATAGTGTACAGTTAATGCTAATGGTAAATAATATCAAAATGGATTTTTATGACAATTACTCAGCAATTTTGATGATCTCATATTCACAACACATAATTTGTTGTTTGTACATTTGGTTGTAATTTAAGCAGAAAACTATCAACTTATTTCCACATAATTAACACATATGCTTCTCATGTTTAGGGTGGAGTAAAATCCTTTTTCAATGGCTGTCGTACATATTAATTCTAAGTGAAAAAATAGAAAAACATGACTTGAATATGGTTGTGTTGTGATGATAATAAAAGAGAGATTAAATATCTTCATTATATACTATAACATCAACATATGAATATGTTAAGTCCAAAGTTTAAAATAAATTATGTTTGAAAAAATGGTGTTGGATTTCCACCCACGAATTGGCTGCTAGAACTGGTTGAATGGTTGGCATCAATGAAAGTGTTGCTCAAATTACTATGTTTACAATAAAAATTTAATAATTTGTAAATAACGTATTTGTGTTTAATAAAGCAAATCAAATTTCATCGAGAGATGAAATATGAGATGAAGTTTTGATGTTATTGTGATGTGTAAATTGGACAGGCAAACATGTGCACTGAAAAGTTACAAATTAATAATTTACCAGGAGACATGGACAATTTCAGTGAATATGAAATAATTAGTAAACTGAGCAAGAAAATGATGGTGGTACGTTGGCATTCTGCGCCCCTGTGAGGGTGTGGCTGGTGGATGAGCCCATTATTGTAGAAGGTTGCTAAAGGAATATTTTTGTATCACAGCTCTCAGGAGAGGGCAAGCTAATATCATTTACATATTGTAATTTTTTAGTAATAAAATACAACACAGGTTTGTTCCTCAAAATACAAAATCTATTATGTACACAAACAACAAAGTATACAGAAATACCATTGTTATAAGATTTAGTCAACCAAATAGACAATCTAATATTTAGATGTATTTATTTTAATAACAGTTTCCAATTGGAATAAAAGCAATCATACTATATAAATAATAAAGAATAATAATTTTCAAGGTGTTTATAGATGATATTATTTTCATCAACAACAAAAGTCACGTTCCAATTCAATATGATCATTTCATCTTCAATAAGTAGATAAATACTCATTATTTATATTTGAAATATTCTCTATAGATTCGGCATTGAAAAATTCCTGACCATTTATCTTCAGAGTGTACTCTAGCATTTGTATTTTGATTGCGACGATTGAAGCACAAAATTGAAGGTGAAATTAATGAGTTTAAAGCGGCTGCTACTATAAAAGGCTAACATCATCATTAATATTTATCCATCAACTACAGTATGTACTGTAGTAGTAATATCCTATTCTTAGATATTGCTTCCTAATGGTCTGTGGTTATATTTTATGTGCATGTTAAAGTGATATTATGTATATAAAGATTAAAGTGGTACAGTATGTAACATTACCTCTTTAAAGTTAGTTATGCTGTTGTGTGTTTTAGAGCAATATTGGTAAAGAATTATGAAGTTTAGTCAAGTGTCAAATTGGAAGAATAAACTTTAAAAATGGCCAATGGATTTACTCATTGCCCTGGAAGAATGCTCCACAAAGCATCCTAATTCTCACTCAATTCGGATATAAATAAATAATAACGGTTTAGTGTAAAGTTAATGAAGCATTCGGTATTGCCTTTATAAAGTACCGTTCTTCATTCATTGACCGAAGCATGTCGAGTTTGTAGCCACCTTTCGTAAAGAAAACCATGTTATGATGTGTAACAGGTGAATGATAGATCATCAACTTGTTTCTGCATCAGTACGGTTTAAAGTGTGACACATATTGAAATAACTATTTTGATACCAACTATGGCATCTCTTCTAACACATAAACAATAATAAACGATTTCGTTTTATTTACTATACTTTTAGTATAGGTGTAAAGTAAAGAATATAAAAACCTACTGTACAGTACTGTCTGTCAGTATACACCGTTGGAAATGGGTACAGTAACATGTTGGACCCTACCCTACCACTGTTTGAAGACTAAACGGACCCTTATAATCAAACTACTGTACTCAACTACAGTACAGTTATAGTCACTCTTATCATTTACAGGTTTTACCAATTCTTTCAGTGTATTGATGCCTTCATGATTTAAACTGGAATGAATTGATTAACTGTATAAAAGAACATAAGGATAATCCAAATTACTTAGATTCACCAGCAGTATTATGTATTAATAGTGGACACATTCTGTTAATCTATTTTGGAGAGTATTCCAAGGATGTCTTTGACAAAAGTCACCAGTTATCCTTATTCAACCAGATAACACTTCAATGATAAGCTTTCTCTTGAACAACAATACAAAATATGTCATGGCAGTTTACATGGATTTGTTGAATAAGCATCAAAGTGTTGCCGACATAAATTTTAGATTCAAGACCATTAGTTGGTGATTTGTAACAACAAAAGTCTCGGACATCAAAACATGTTCCGTTTGTCAACTAAAAAGCAATGTTAAAATATTTCAAAAGGAAAATCATTTGATTTGACAACTGTTAGTCATTGCACAATATGGCTTTTTATTCAAATGAATGTAAAAAACTGATTGTAATGTACAATCAAACTACCACATGTACAGTAAAGTCAAATCTAGAAGGTTTTCTTTTATTGTTACTTATTATTATATATAGGCCTAGCTGTACAGTAACTTCATTTTTCTTTTTTGACAACTGATGAAAAAAATAAATCAATAGTATTAGTATAGTAGTAAAACTGTAATTTAAAAATTACCATTTCATTGTAAGAGGCCTGCAGTACTATATTAAACCTATAGCACAGTTGTTTTATAGTAAAGACATAAAAAATCTAATCTAATAAAAGAATATAAATGGTTATTAATATTGCACCAATGAGATGAGAAAACGTTTTATAAGAAACAATTCAATTTTATAGTGAAGTGAGCAACTATGAAAGTGTGAACATTTAACTTCTTACTGTACTATACTACAGTATGAATAGAACATAATCTGATCTATGGTAATGGTTATTAACATTGAGCCAATGACATTAAAAGTTACTACTTAATATGAATGTTTCAGGTGGTTTTGTACTGTGAGTTCGAAACCTTCCTTTATAAATACCTGTACTGAGATATGTCATTACACTTTTAGTGGAAGTAGAGAAATCATAAATGCCAACTTGTTGTTGACAGCTGTAGGCAACAAATCACCTTTTTTTAATTCACCACTAATCTGTTCAAATTGGTAAAGATTTATTTGACAACTAAAAAGCAACTCTATTAAAAGACCACTTGAAAGGAATTTACTTTTATTTTCGATTGAGAGTTAACTTTGTTCTTATGCATGCAAAGCTAATCCGAATCATATCCTAGTTAAGCTCTGTCTACACTATCAAACTACAGTACGGTAGATTGAAAAAAGTTTGATGTGCGAAAATATAGTAGTGACATGCCCATATGGTAGTGATACGACATCATCATGTACATACAGTATATGGGCACATCACATTTTTTTGTCACATAATGTTTGATGGTGTACTATAGACAGAGCTTTAAAGTTCATCTGCAGTGAATGCAGATCAAGCTATAACCAGAATGTAACTCCAGATAGATCATGGAGCAAAACTCCTACATGCCTTGATAGACAGCATTTTATCTCAAAGAGAGAACAGATCCTAGAAACATAGCTTTAATACACTAAAGAACTCTATTGAAAGACCATTGGAATGGAGTATGTCCTTTTAAATGCATGCAACAGACATTTAGCTTCAATATCAATCAACCATATTTCACTAAACCAAAAGGGTTTAGAAAACTATAAATTGATAATAAAGTGGAAATATGAATATATCTGTTTACTAAAAATCTAGTACAGTACTTTTAGTAGTATCGTAATAATTTGTAGTAGTATCACAATAAACTAAATAACTATATCATGTTATAAATCAGAAAGCTAAACATAGAAAATATGACAGATAAGTAGACAACTTAAGTACCTATGAGAGATGTAATGTTCTAAATTCTTACAAGTTGTTACATTCTAAAGCTTTACCACTAGCTAATGGATTTAAATAACGTATCCCATGGCGCCGTAACAAGAAAGGGATCTGTTGTTGATATACATAGCCTTGGCAATAAATAAAATTGACTGCCTCAGGTGTCTTGTGTATGAATTACGATGTAAAAATATTATATTAAGTCTGTAAACAACAACAAATCAAGAATAATAGAAATTATCCTGTGAAATTAAAGGTTCCTACAGTTAATCAATGTACAAGATTTTTTGAACTGATCAGGAAAGATAACAAGAATAGAATAATATTATACTGTGATATTGTAAATAAACTAAATTTAAAGAATAAATCTACAGTATACTACAGTACAGTACATTAGAATAACAGGAATATTTTAAATATCTGAATGTGCTTTTAGATTTTTCAAACACAGGGTTTAAATTTCAAATTTTAAATTGAGTCTAAAGCTGGCATATTTCAGCACAAAATCATTATGATGGTGATAATCAAATTCTAGCAGGATACCTGTGGTTTGATTTTATCAACCAGCCACTCTGATTGGGCTGCATGCTATCCTGCAGTTTAATCTGACCAATCAAAAGAATCGCTTCATAAGAATTCTGCATGATGTCTTGTATCTTGATCTGACCAATCAGATATACGGTAGGTAGTGGATACCTGGGGGTACAGCATCACAGTATGTTGTTTTTACACACCGAACCATATCCAATATGGTTCCAATAAATGACTCAGACACTATTGACTTCCTGAACAGCGTTGTAATCTGAATGTCATGTCACGTCCGACTGTGAACGCCAGACACTTTCACATTTTGCAAACGCAAAATTGTCTCGCAAGCTTTTCAACATGAATATCGAAAATTAAATTTCAAATAAAACATCACGAAAATCATTAAACTAAAGGTACTGTATGGATGAGGATATGCAAATAGATCTCATAGATTCCTAACATTAATATCATTTAATGTACTTGAAAAAATCATGTTTGTTCATTAGTGTCAAACTTTCAATATTTTAAAATAATATTCAATACGACTAGACAGTATATAATAACTGAATGGCATCAATAATGTTCTGGATGTTCAATCTTATTTACTGAGAGAAAATGATAATTTTACAAGATAATCAGGTTAGGTTGTTTAGATGTAGCTTTAGTGTGTTATAAATGTATCATTTTTATTTTAAATAATCTAAACATTCTATCTACTAGGCCTACTGTACTGTATCAAACTCTATGTGATGTGCTCATACAGATGGACATGATGATGATGTCATATCACTACCATATTTGGGCACATCTCATTTTTTTTCTCAAACTAGTTTGATAGTGTAGACAGAGCTTTATTAGACAAATTCAAAATACCAAACATACTGTATAATATCATATGGTAGTACAGTATAAATATTTGTAGGAATGTTAAAAGATGTAAATATTTCTATATAATTTTAACTGGATAAAAGACCTCTATACCTCATGAGGGCGTGGTTGTGGACAAGTCCTTTATGGTACAGGGGAGTTCTAGGAACTTTTTACTTTCGTATCTAAGCCCTTCCCCCGGAGAGCATGGGCTAATATCAGTTATCCAGCACAAAATAGTCTATGACGTTTATTAGTATGCTTACCTGCACCGAAAGCAAAGAAGAAGCTTTTCTTGGGATATTCATCAAGCAACTCTTTCACTCGCATTGCCATCCGACGATTCCTTTTAATGATCAACTCTTCTTTAAAATATTCATCAATCTCATTTGCTGTGTTATATTCAACGGACGAGAGTGTTGTGTTCAGCACACTCGCCAACTGAGCTGTATCACGGTTGAAAATTACAGAATCTAAATCTCCGCAATTATAATGTCTAATAAGATCTTCTGTTGTATATGACATGTGGCTATCCCCAGATCGTAAACTTTCATGCTGGAAGAGTGTTTGGTTTAGAGCAAATAACACCTGAAAGAAAGTAGTCAAATTTATTAACTATTACTACAGTTACTGTACAGTATATCTACACAACAATAACACATAACATTTTATTTGGAAACAAATAATAATGACTGTGCCATAAGTGTGCTCATCTGTTGATCAATATCAAAGTTGATATTAAAGTCAGAGGGCATTGATCAAGCTGGTCAAGTACTTTGACCAGTAGAAAGTGACCTTGAATCTGTAGTATCGCCCTTTAGGGGGTCAAGCATTGCCAATGTCAAGGTACTATTAAGTTCAAATTATACAGTAGTAGACAGGTGAGGAACAAGCAATGAGTAAATAATTAAAGATGGTAGTAAATTGTGCCGAACTATGGTAGGACTTTTACAACTATTCTTGGATCCAGAGAAATAGGCATACAGTATATATACTGTAGGTACAGTACTTAAATATTAGGCACCACATAGACACTATTTTACAAGTATAGTAATTTAATTTAGTTTTTTGCTTTACAATTAAGAAATATCAGAACTTAAAAGATCGCAATTAATGATGTTAACATTGTACATGATATTGAAAGTTTTAAAATATTTCTAAATCTGTACATTAAAATGTTTCTCTTAATATCAGACATTATTGCCAGCTGTGATACAATCTTGACATCTTACCCCCTACCTATAATACAATAATGAAAAGTAAACAACTTTGTCTATGTGAAAACTAAATTAGGTTACTGTAGGTACATATGAAAGTACAAATACTGTATGAAGGACATGAATTAATAATAATAGTCTATAGGCCCTATCTCAATTTAGTCTATAGGCCCTATCTCAATAATAGTCTATAGACCCTATCTCAATATTAATGTATTGCTAATTTACTGTTAACATGATAGGAAGCAACCATACACTGTAAACTAAATTTTGTATGTTGATTATTAAGTTATGTAATTGATTTTCAGACACCTAAAATACCAGATCAATATTGCATTGACTGTGAGCTAAATGACTAATTAACGATGAACACTCCTTAAATGGCCTTAATTGATTACTTTATTGGCTGCTAATAACAATGTCCAATTATGAAAATACTTTATCCAATGATGCACATTAGCACATCATTGAGGAACATAATGAAATCTTATCATAACAGAACTTGTCTTAAAAATTCTTTGATCTTTTAAGTTTTACCTACCTTGCTAATTATAATCCATTAGTACAGTATGGAAGTAAATTATGTGGATTAAAGGCCTACATGGAAGTACTGTAAGAGGACCTTGAAGAAGGATAAAACTAACCTTGTGTTTTCACTGTAAAAAAGTATGTACAGTACAGAATACAGTATTATAATACCTGTTAGGTTGGACACAGAAATATCCCATGATTGTATTTGGCAGGTTACAGGGGTATATTGTAGTTTATTACTAAACAAAACTCTACTGTACTGTAGTTTCATTACTGTATCATTTGTTCTCCAAGAATTTTAACTTTCTGTATTACAACTTCTGTCATTCACAAAATGTTTTTCATTTCGATGATTAACATTTCTTTGAAATTTTTAGTTTGTGGTTGAAATTTAGGCATCTGACCATTACTTGCATAAAATAATCAAATTTAAATCAGTTAGAGATTAATTTTGGTGTCTTAAAACGATGGCGTTTCCTGACGGTCAACTGGGAAGGAAATGAAATAGCGATATGGGACATTCCCAATAGGCATGCATTATTATGAAGACACCATGAGGCAATTAAGGTAGCCATGGTTGCTACGACCATCAAACTCACCGCTGTAACACACAACCACCGACAGCCCTGCAGGAGTTTCAAATTAGTGATGTCTTCACAACTAACGTTCCAAAAACTCAACGAATCAAATCCCCAGAATAACAAGTGGAATTAGTTTGAAAAACATAGGATTTGGTTCAACCTACTTACAGAGTACATGTACCTATGTTGCTGTTTCACATGTTCTAACGTGCTTACATAAACAATATTAATACAAATCAACACAGATGGTCAGACATTTCCGCTTTTAATATCTGTAGGGCTTCCCTTCTAATGCATCTGTCAAAACACTTTTGAAGGACTCGTTAATAAATCTGGGACAAGATTCAGTCAAAATATCTTGTATTTTGATATTATTCTGATCTTTTGCGGTCATATTGAAGCTTGTTAACTGCAAGGTTGGATGCCCTTGCCTTAAATCTGATATTAATTTGGACTTCATTTTTAAAAGAAAAATTGTAAGCAATCCGGCCACTATGCCTTGTAAATTTTAGATGCACAGCATCAGCTTAGCAGGGAAAATTCCAAATGAACAACTAGTACCATATAGTACTATGTACTGTATAGACTAATATAATGTTAAAATTATACTCAGTATTTATACAGTAATTCAACTTATTTAAAAAAAATAGTACAGCTTAAACTATAGTACAGTAAAAGTATGTACACATTGTAAAATGTCTAAGGTATTCTGTATACAACAAAAATTCATTTTCTTTTTTTTAATATAGTAAATAAATCAGCAAACATTTTTTAAAATAATATAGCAATCACCTAATACAGTAGTATAATAGGATCAAGAATTTATACTATCAACCTATATACAGTAATTTAATTTTAGACAGCATGATTAATACCAGGATAGAATAAGGACTTACTAATAAAGCATAATCAACAGGGGATCAACTTGTTTACAGCATTCACTTCCACCCTAATACTTTGATTTACCTAATTAATTATTCCATTAACTAAATAAATTTGGGCATACTTTAAATGCTGCTGTTATAGATTATGAAACGCAGTTCAAACATTCCTGGACATGCAAAGCAGAACACGCTTGGAGGCCAGAACATTCCAACCCAAAATTAAATACTTTTCGGTGAAACTGTGGACGTTGCTTAGCTTGCAGCGCTATTGGAGGATACAGCATCAATGAATAAATGTTTCGTCACATCGTATTTTTTCAAATTTGAACGCAACAGTAGCACACTGTATATTATATACAACTTTAGAAAACATGCCATAATTTCAGAATATGTTTAAAAAATGAATATACATACTCTATTTAGTATATCCACTCCACTGTAGTAAGAATATAAATTGTATAAAAAACATGTATTGATAGCAGAATTAGGAATAAACTGAAAGTTTGACAAATTGTAATTTTTATCGAACATTGATACAGTAGAATCAATTAAATCAATCAATTTATAAAAAAGGTTAAAGTTCAATTACTGAGTTACTGTACTGTATATAATAAGACCTTCAAATCCAGTACTTCTAGACATGATGTGATCTTAGTAAGTTAAATTCCCATGCTGTTGACAAGACTTATCAGCTGTAAAAATACCTATTATTAGGGGGGCTTAATAATCTTGAATGGGGTAAATACTGGGTATTCATTAGTAAATGTTTAGTCAATAGGATCAGGTTGGGATTTAATGTTACTGACCTAAATGGATAAAAACACAGGTGTTTAGTTATATATCCACATAATACTATATAAGAACAGTACTGTACCATTGTTTACTGTATGTTGCATTCTATTTGTGTATAATTTTATTTCATCTTCTTCCTATGTATGTTGTTGTCAACAACATACTGTAGGAATGGAACTTACTAAGATCACATCATGTCTAGTAGAAGTACTGAATTTGAAGGTTTTATTAATTACATACATCTTCCTATACTTCAGTTTATTACTTAAAAATTAGCTGTTCACAAAAATTTGGCCAATAATTTAAGATACTAAATCATACAATTCTATTAGAAATTATTATTATAGGTTTAAATTGTCCCCTATTTATTCATGTAGTAAAACAGTACTGTACACTGTAAAGAGATGTCCTAATTAACAAAACATCTATAAACAATTACATTTAAATGATGGGCTCTATTGTTATTTTGCATTAAATGAACTGGCAGATAAAAAGCTGTAAAAGAATTGTTAAACAACTCCCCAGTTATATCATCATAGACTGTAGACATATAGATTAGATAGGTCAATTGGACCATGGTTATATCAGAGGTGGTGGTTATATTATAATATCAATAAACATAGCAAGTAAAAAATATAGAAAATGAATTATTTGAATTTATCACGATTAAAAAAATATAATTTTAATACTAATCAAGGATCCCTTTAAGTAAAACATCACTTTCTTTATTAGGTTAAAAAAGACAACAAAATTGTTTTTTTTATTATATAAGTTTCCTTACCTGCGAAAAATTTAGTCCATTTAATGGTACACATTGTTCCTCTACTTTTTCGACTGCGCCTGTCCCTTTATTTGATCTATTAGCTTCTTGCGCTAAATATAAGTCCAACACTGGTATCCCCTTTGCCTTCACATCGGCTTCCGTCAACGAATTCACTAATAACATCACCCACACTGGCCGCTTTCTTTCCCAATTACCCGCAATGGCGTTAAACAGATAATCAGCATATAAACCTTTTCCCTTCTGATCTTGCGTCATCCAAGACGGCATCATGAGTCTTACATATTCTAAATGACTTTTTAAGCGTAGGTACATACTTTCAGGGAGTACATCTCGTAGATTCTCTCCCTGAGGTAACATTTGACAGTACGTTAGTTCTGATATTGTTTTAGGGTCTGTTAAGTCTAACTCAAAGAATATATTTTTACTATTTTGAAATGCACGTTTTGTGTTACTTGGTATGTAGTCCCAAACACGTGTATAGGGAACGTGAATTGTCCCGAAGAAATAAGCAGGAGGGCCTGGTTCTCGTCGAACACGCCATAGGAAAGAGTTCGTTTTACTCTGAAATATAATAAAAAAATATCAGTTAACTAGTATCTGTTAATAAAATATAAATGGTATTGATTTTTTTCAAGTTTCTGCTATAGTACTAGAGATTCTTAATATTCTTAACATTAACATTCAAATTTCAACAACTTAAATCTTTTTTTTTTCGTCTGAGCGATTTGAGTTAAATGTTTTTTAAAATGTTGTATCCATCAGGTTTTCACACCCCTTTCAGTTCCAAAATGCCTCAATAGCTCTTAGATAATGGTTGTGTTCAATGTAAATTAATGATTGGTTGAAAACAACAAAAGACCAGAATTTGGTATAAGTAGCTTAGTAAAATCTTAAACAGAAGACAACCCTCTAACCAGCCAGGGTATGCTTAATGAAGACACAGCTGCTATGTTAGTCAACAACTCTGCAAATATTATATAAAAAGGTAAAAACTATGATTGCAAGGGGTCCTTACCGATTCGTCGTTATCGTTTGAACACCTCATTCCTTTTCTTAATTTGCTTATTGAATAAGTCTCTGCTAAAGGGATAAGACACATATAAATCACCATAAATATTCTTGGAAATTGGTGCCAGTTCATGTTAAAGTTACTATTTCTGAGAACACACACGGTGTACCAATACAAACTATATTTGTGCTAGGACCCTCAGAGCAGCCGACAGCGAGTACCCTGTGTTGTTGCAGTGGCAGCGAAACGAGTTGACAGGCCTGCCGTGTGTCTGAGTTATACATCCCTTCTCTGCACAACACGAAATATCCAGCCGAATTGGGAATATATTTAAATGTGCTAACTTCGCCATTCGAAAATACATTGATCTTTTGAATCTATTTCCATGACTTCAACATTTTATATCCAGTGTATATTCCAAAGATGCATTAGTAAACTATCTTCTGTTTCGAACGACAGAAAGTATCTATAACTTGATCACAACAATGCTATTCGCGTGTAGTGTCTTTTGCTAATGTAAGTACATGCTCAGTGTGTACCGCTTCAATATCCTCGTTCATTGATTGGCTATTTCATGCTTGGCTGACCTCGAAGGATGGCGCTGAAGTCTCAGGTCTCCGAGGTCCTCCTCTTTTTTTGTAATGACGTAATCGTTAGGCTCAGTTAATAAACCATAACTTCGTAAACTTATCCACCATTCAAAAACGTGCATATCCAAATCACCTAAATAATTAATTTTCATTCGCAGGCTATCTTTCAAAGCACTAGCAGCACCACCTGATATATTTCCGTGGGTGTAGGGAAGATTAAAATGATTATTATATTATTGCCGTAATTCTGAATCAATCTATAGATTCAAGTTTTAAAACACATACACCACATGCGAAATATTTCAATTTGATATTTCTCTCTAATTGATTCACTTATATCGGTTCTATTATTTTAATCGCATTTGCATTTGATATAATCCTAGGCTTATTATTTATTATTACTTAAAACCAAACATTACTTTAATCAATGTTCCAGAATTAAACAGCTTTTATAACATATTCTGATGATGAATGATGAAAAGATAATTATTTATAAATATTAGAAATACATTTTTTGAACAATGCATCGATGTCTAGGCCTACCAAATGTAAAATAATTCTGAAGAGGGCGATCAATATACGCCGACGCGATAATACATACACAGTATTATAACTTCCGTAGGTCTAATGAAAGATTTCGCCTTCCAAATTGTCCCTATTAGACCTATTTAAACACATTTTAAGAATGAATACTATAATTATTGTATAAGTATACATATTCGGTATAAGGCTTTAGATTATCGATGAAATAAAATTCAACGATATGGTAAATAAGTCCAACATTTTTTTTCTTCGAAAAAGGCTTTTTCTACATCCCAGAACCAAGTTGTTACAAATGTTTAAAGGGATTGAGATGAATTGCTATATCGATTTCTGACAAGTTGTATGTTGTATGGAACGCCGTTTACGCAACATTTCGATGATATGAATTTTATGACGCGATATGTGAATGAAATGCATCGATATGAATTAAATGGTGCGATATATGAATGAAATGTTTTGAATTGAATGCTTTGAATTGAATATTTTGAATGAAATGTTTTGAATGAAATGTTTTGAATGAAATGTTTTGAATGAAATGTTTTGAATGAAATGTTTTAAATGAAATGTTTTGAATGAAATGTTTTGAATGAAATGTTTGAATTGAATTGAAAAGTCAAACTATTGGTGGCGTATGTCATTCTCGCTCGCGATTATTTTCTCAACCTCTTAGGGCTAAGCCTGGGTACCCTCATCTCTTTTCTTCCACGCTGCCTTTACAGAGAATCCTAACAGACCTGGGTTCGGAAATATGTATTCCAATGTTTCAGGTCTGTTAGGGAGTCTCTGTAAAGGATTCATATTGATGACAGCGTTGAAAGGAGATGAGGGTACCCATGCTTAGGCCTATTAAGAGGTTGAAAAAAAATCGCGAGCGGGAATGACATACGCCGCCAATAGTTTGACTTTTCAATTCAATTCAAACATTTCATTAAAAACATTTAATTCAAAACATTTCATTCAAAACATTTCATTCAAAACATTTTATTCAAAACATTCAATTCAAAACATTTCATTCAAAACATTTCATTCAAAACATTCAATTCAAAGCATTCAATTCAAAACATTGCATTCATATATCACGCCATTCAATTCATATCGATGCATTTCATTCACATATCGCGTCATAAAATTCATATCATCGAAATGTTGCGTAAACGGCGTTCCATAATGTTGAGCCTTTTTGGCATTCATTTTGATCAATCACTCAATGAATTAGTTGTTTGTTCATTTGACAATAAATTATAGTACTGAGTCTCATAAATACGTCCGAATTTGGCTAATAACGTCAAATGTACAAGTGTGCGGTAAAGATCTTAGCTCCTCTGTCGGAACGACGTTTGCTCAATCGGAACCTTGAATTTTAAAACCATTTAATAGTTCTTAATATTTTACTGTAGATTGATTCATTAATATGAAGCTAATTCGGCTAATTCGATAAAAGCACGTACGAGAAATGCCGGCCGTTCATATAGCAGTTACAATGTTCAAAGAATTTATCCATTTAACGCTTGTTGTACAAAGATATATCCAATACGTTTTCTAATCGTATTCCTAGAAAACAAGACAAGTGTCAACGCTGGCAGATTAACGGCGTTGATTATAATTCTACGAATTACATTCTATATCAAAACGCATGGGAATATATTAAAATAATTGCCGTAAGTCAACATTAATCAAATTTAAAAAGCGCAATTCTAAAATTGGATAGACAGCTTGGGAACAGCACAGAGAACTTTGTCTCATTATTCATTTACCACCACCATTACTTAAGCTAATATCAAAATCTTATATCCTACGTCTTTTCCGGACAAATTACGCCACAACAAGGAGTGGTTGGACACAAATTAGCGTCGAAGACGAACTGATAATTACGTTTATCGGTAAGCCTACGTGGTCAGTCACCGTCAGCTTGAAAGTGCTACTCAAAGTTTATTGAAAATTTAACTATATTTTATGTCGACTGGGTCATGTAGTTTAACTTGATTTAACGAATTACATTAACTGACATTATTATTTTCTCTTTAGTTGCACTGTAGGCCTAACGGAACCAAATTATTGTCTTTACATTTTTACATCACATATTGTAATTTGCATTTCCTTACAATGCATCTATAACTATGTAGTATAGGCCTATATCCATATCATAAATTGTCATTTCATATCGACTTTTCTAATATTATTATTATAAACTGGAATTATCGTACCAGTTCTAGCGTCACAAGTATTAATACTATTATTACACGCATATTTTGTAAGGGCGGTTCAGCCATTTACTTCAGGGAATGTCAGGGACTATTTAGAACACAGTAGTTCAAATTGTTGAAGTGGGTGTATTTTGTCAAACTCTATTAATGTAATGTATTTATTAACTTACATTGAACTTTGAAGGCGCCGCGCTCTTTGAAATGGGAGGGGCGCCTAAGTCGTTTGATATCTTCACTGGCGCCTATAAGGCGCTTATTCAAACGGATGGATCTTTTTGCTGGGTACAGGTAGCTCTATACACAGGTACACTTCAATACTTAGCCGGAACATTTTTTTTATTGTTTCTTAAATTAATTATGCAAGGGTAGGGTTAATTTAGGCGTATGATAAATAAATACAAACAAAAAGCAGTACATTAGACATATATGTTTTCCTCTGAGAATGACAATTATGAATCGGTTTTGGCCGCTGATCATGATACTTGTTATTGTCGCTAAAATTAAAAACCTACTACACCACCAACCACTCTATGCGGTCTTTGACGATCTTGAAAACGGAAAATTGTCGAAGTAACAAAGCCCCCATCACCCTCTCTCTTCCCAATCCTATCCTAGGCGATTGTATTATTGATTTTCCACTTATCAACCTATAAATACATTTTTAGCCAAATTACACACAATCGACTTGTCCGGTAAGTGTAATAATGATGCAATGACGAAATGATCATTTCAATTTGTATTAACTAAAACAAAAATAATTTAGGGATGAGTTACCACGGCGATAAAAACACAATGAAATCAAAACCAAGTAAAAATGAAAATAGTGACAGTTACGTTTCTATGGTGACATGCAATATTAAATTCAAACCTTTCGATTTAATAAGGACAGTTCAATTAATTTTATTTTTAGAAGCGTTTTAAATCAACGATGAGATTCAGAACTAAATTAGCATGTTAGTAGAAAAAGATTATAATTAATGTTAAGAAATAAATATGTTAAGAAATGAATATACTTTGATAACGAATACGTTAAGAAATCAATGCGTTAAGAAAAGAATGTGAAAAGAAATAATGAATACGTTAAGAAATACATATGCTTAAAAAATAAACAAAGAATTAACACGCTAAGAATATGATGATGTTAAGAAATGAACATGAATATGATAAAATATGATTATGACAAGAAATGAATATGTTAAGATATGAATGTGTCTAAAAATGAATACGAGTTAAGAAATAAATATGCTAAGAAAATAATATACAAAAAATAAATACGCTATAATATGATTGTTATGAAATGAATATTTAAAAATATGATTACGTTAAGAAATCAATTTGCTAAAATGATGCCCTATGTTAAAAAAATGAATGTCTTAAGAAATAATACGTTCAGAAAAATAATGAATACGCCAAGATATGAACATGTTAATGAATATGTTAAGATAGCAAGATTATGAAATGTCATTATGAAATGAATATATTATTTTAGTAATAAAAGAAAAAAATGTTAGTAGAACACAATTGTTGGCGATCGTTTTGCCATGTCATGAAATCATCGTCAATTTTTCACCAGTCAGCCGTCACATATGTCCCTTTTGTAAACCCACCATGCCCTTGAGCCCCGTGCCAAAATACTGCAGATTTTGCGAATGAGTCAAGCGATTTTGAATTATCTTTACTACATAAAAACCAGTATTATTAAAACCACAAATCGAATCACGACTCACAGTTTAGCAGTGCAATACAGTACAATGTGGACTCAGAATGGAAACTTTAATTCAGAGGGCTGAATGGTTAAATGGTACACTTTCCAGTGAAACGAACAAGGATCAAGACAGCCACATATAGCCAATATTAAGGATATTTTTATGGGTCCCCTCAATAGCAGTTCTACAAATATAAAATGATTTGGGTATAGATTTGTGTCAGCTGGTTTACAAAAGCTCAAATGCTGAGCCATCTTTCCAATATTATACATTGAAATCAGTTTTATATTTGCTTTCCTTGCAATGGGATGCCAGTCTTGAATATAAAAAAAACACAAATTAACCAAAGTAAATGTACAGTATAAAAATTTATTGAAATCATTATCGATTATACTTCTTATTAAGTAAAATTCTAAATTTCTTAAATAATTATTGTCAAATATGAGCTTAAAAAGAAATTGTTATGGAGTTTTTTTAAAATAAAAATGGTTTGTTTTTGAATTTCCAAAAAAAATAAAAAATAATTTACTACAGGAAATTTAAAATGAAAATAGAACCACATTTTGTTCTCTCCTAATGACTGAATTGTATTGATTTATTTTTAGTTTATCTAAGAAGAATTGGAGGAATGATGTTTTGATGGAGTTTTAGCAATAAATTAAAAGTCTTTAGTGCTAATACTCAATTCTCCAATGTACAACTCAGATATTAAGTTATGTTTTAAAACCGAGAAAGGATATTATCATATATATTATATGGAATGTTCTACAAAATCATCATACATATATTGTACAGACCATGGAAGAATTTCCCTATGCAGACAATACTGTACTATCTTATTATAGCAGTAGATTTATCAGACTTTAGACGGTATCTGTTAGTTTTCAGAATGTTAACAAACAATAACATTTTAATATTCCATATTCTCAGTTAAATATTCATTTATTTTTTGACCAGTAATATTTATTATTTCTTTTAAAATAATTCTGGTTATCATCAACAAAGATTTTTTTTGTTATAAAACGATTAAAATGGATCACAAAATCAACATAGCTTTCATAAAAATAATACAATATTCTTCAATATCCTTTCTGCAACGCAATTTCAATATCAGTGTATTTCTAAACACAATTTTAAAAGTTAAATTGGTTCAGTAACCAAATATATATGGAGGAGAGTTCAACGCAACAGTTTGTATTCTCTGTAAAGATTCTGTCATCATGGTCATTTCCTTCTCATACCTCACTTTTCTGTAGAGTAACCCTTTAAAAATACTGTAAGTGGCACAGGTTTACCACTTAGTAAAAACAGTATTTAAATTTGTAATGTTCTATGCTTTGTTCACAAATCTATCATCTCCTTGGTCCACCACCTCCACCACCTCTGTTTGGGCCACCACCTCTTCCTCCACCACGACCACCTCTGCCACCACCGCGACCACCAAAAGCTCCTAAAAAGAAAAGTTAATTAAAAATGTTAGATGGTCATCCAATTAAGTGCAGCTTGTTACTTGTTTGGATATTGATTTATTTAAATGTATTTAAGGGTACAATTTTTAAATCTTTGTAAGGTCCCAATCTTTGTTTATATCATTGTTGCTATATGAATATATTATTATAGTTTATGTTTAGATTCAACCTGTTAGTGGCAGTTGCATCGCTGTTGGTTGTGAACTGAATAAAATAAAAAAATAAATAAATGCTGTACAGCTATGTTTGGGCATGTACCTCCGTAAATTCAGTAATAACCCAGAATTTATGATATGATACAAATCTATTTTAAAATGATTTAATATTTTGGGAAGCAAAATTGAGAGTATACTATAGTGTATAGTCATTACCGTACTATCAATGAAAACACATCTTAAGTCGAGATTTCTATAAGGGGAATTTTTTCCCCCCAAAGGGATGTGTGAGTGTTACCATGGCAATATAGATTGTTTTAGGCATACCATGGGCATACCAAACATACGAATCCCTATGGCTTGGCTTGAGATACTAAGCAATGTTATACAAAACTCAAATCATATATAGGGCAATGACCTTATGAGGTCATCAGAAGTCAAAACTCCAAGGCAAGTTGCCTTTCATCTTAAAAAACAATATTTGAACAGGTAATGAAGAAAGAAATTCAATTATTATATAAATGTTTGTGGTAAACCACAAGAAAGGTATTGATGTTGTTAACACAGATTTCTGAAAAAAAAGTACAAATAAAAATTTCCATCATTTAGGAGTTTCTTGTCGCATAAAACTTGAACAGGAAATAAAAAACATAAGAACAATTCAGAACTACTAAGTTGATTGACTTGTAGGTAATAACATTAAAAATTATTTAACGGATAAAATGAATACTGTTTAACTAAAGCAAATCTGTATAATTCATGAAAAATGCCAATGTATTTGTTAAAGCAGAGATACAGAGACTTTTATGCGGCTATTATGGGTTTGTTCAATCTCGTCTACTTTTTAGGTCTTCCCTTTTTTTCTACATGTCTCCTTTTACCTTAATCATTAACATTTTTTATTTTTTATTTTATGTCTTTAGGCAATGTGGCCAAGGATTACCAATAGTGAATTAATCACTGTCCTATCAGATAGGTGGTAATCCCCCTGATACAGGGGCTATTGTGTGAACCAGTTCACCGGGGTAACCCCCTACTCTTTTTCGAATAATGAACTGGGTTCTTTAAAGTACACACAGGTTATAACTGTGTACACTGGACCTACGGTTTATAGTCCTTATCCGAGAAGACTTGTTCCACCACCAGAACTAGGAGCGAGTCGGCCTCGAACCCTTGCCGATGTTGTTGTTGGCTTTTTAGGTACGGTAAACGGCGCCCCTGCCTTAACCGCTCGGCCATATGACTCGCTTAACATAAACCCTGTAGATGTATATAAATATAATAATATACATAATTAATCTAAATACCAGGTGGTGCTCAAATAAACAACCACAAAACTACAATGTTGATATGCCTTTAGTACTTTGACTTTTTTTTTGTATTTCAATGTTTTTTAAGGGCCTCTTTGAGATATAGTAATTGTTTTGCTCTAGTTGCCCCTGAACATTGTGCTTTGTTTCTGTTCTGTTCTGTGTCTGTTTATTGGTCGAATAAATAAATGAAATGAAATGAAAATGAAAAGTTGTGTACAAGTTTAATTTTTTCATCATCACCAAGAAAGCCTAGTTACTACTTTATCAATGTGATTACTCAGCATGCTTGACTAATAGCATAGTCATATATATGAAAATGTTACAGTTATACAGCTCACGATGAGTGACTACGAACACAATCAAATCGCAGACAGGATAGAAGATAATTGTTGATTTCCCTCATACCGCCTTTTAAATCACTTTATGTGATGAGTTCTAATCTTCAGCAGATGTAGAAATTGTTTTTTTTTATGATACAGAATTACATCAAGTGAAAGTATTCAAGCAATATCTAATTCTTTAATTTTGGCTCAATGCAGCCTTAATTATCCTTTAATTCACTGGAACGAGACAGTGATTAAACTTTTAACATATCAGTAGTTTATCAACATTTTTGCACTACTGTGCACGCACATCACTATATTTGTAGATACGGTACTCCTATATGATGCTTTTAGAAAATCATTTTCTTAAAAATGTTGTGTACAAGGAGACAATATTTGGGCAGGGTGAGTAGGAGAGATGACCAATCTAAATTTGATCTAATCTCTGTATACCTGTAACTGTACTACAGTAGTACAATTTAATTAATATCATATTGACAGAATAAAAGACAGAAGTTTCTTTAAACATAAAACTGTCATTAGATGTGTTCACGACTAGTGATAGAAATACCTTTCTACCTGATCACAACCAGAGTATATTTGATGTAAGTTTTGCCACAGGACAATTTAACTCCAACAGAAAAAGAGTGTGTAAACATAGATTTTTCTATCTTTCTATATTTAGTAGCGTAAACCATATAACGTCTTTTCTTTCAATACATCAGTACCATACGGTAAAGGTAAAGAGCCAAGCCAAGAAATAGCTTATAATAATTTTCTTTTACCCATATATATGTCAACTACAGTAATTACGACAGAAATAGACTCTTAATGTAGTTTAGTATTCTACACTAATTGAAGGTAATTAAACATTAACCATAAATTGGTCAATTTATTAGCGCTTTTCAATATTTCTTCTTCTGTCTGGTGTGTAGGAGACATGTTGTGTCTCCTTTCAACAATACATAACATAATTGACTAAGAATCAAGAACTCGCTGTTACATTAACACCGTGTACCCAATTTTCAAGAGCCATTGACTTGCAATTAGTATGATATTTCTATTGGAACAAGTGCTTTCATATAGTATAAAGTAATTCAAACTCCCTTGACAAATTTACTTCAATGGGGTATTATGGAAGTCAGTCTATGGGAAGTGGTCTTTGGAGAGTATCTAACTATCTTGCCCCTGGCTAGTACTTTATACAAGAATGACACAGATACACCCACTGGTACAGAGGTATTTTCACTAACTAATAACACCCACACTGGTAAGTTACTTAGGTAACATACAAATATTGATGCTTTATATTACTTGCAATGCATTTGTCGAGCTTATCCTTTGTATGTTTGTAGGCACGATAACTTCCACAATTTCTTTGCAATACTGTAGCTATGTACCAACAGACCATGCCCAGTAATTTTTCAGGAAAATAATTCATATTGGTGACGACATCACAAATGCTTATAGAATTCTAGAGTTATCTGTATCAATATGGGCTAAAAATATTAAGCGATTGCTCTCTGAATTCTGCAAAGTATTTCGCTCAGTTTCTGAGAGCTTATTTAAGTTGTAGAGTACCATATACATTGCATTTCTTTATTTGAATTCATATAAAAATTACTTGCTAGTATAGGGTGGATTCAGGGGCTAGGGAAATGTGCACTCCTCCACAGCTAAATTCATATCTACTATTAACAGACTATTATTGATATTATATGTTAGCGCTCCCTTGTTTTCCTGGATCCTTTTCTGAATTGTGTACCACTGTACTGTACTTCATTATCAACCATATTTTGACCAACAGACACAGTACAGGATCACTGCAGTGAATAACGAGTACCGTATTAGTACAACAATATTGTCTTGACAGCAAATTTAATGACATTTAAGTTCTGTCATGTTGTTGGTAAAAATGAGTGGAATACATAGTAGTTTACTCAATAGTATAAAACCTACATTAAGTAGCGTAGCAAAAATAGCCTTTGTAGTGATATCTTTCATCAATCACAATTCTAATTCTAAGAATCATTTGAAAGTAGGTAATGCCATTTAGCCTGAGTAGCATACTTAATAATATCTGTCAATTTTATTTCTGTGAAAAATCTGTTAAGATATGATCAAGAAGGTGAAGGAGAGTTTCTTTTTCTAATCCAGTCTGTAGTAAAGAATATTTATTTAAATTTTAAGTTCATTAAAATTGAAGACTGGAGAGGATAATTCTCACTTTTAATTGTTGGTTTTATAATTTGCAATACTGTACTAGTTTATAAATTACTAGTTCACGACAATTATATTTCATTAAAACTAAAAGAAACCATTTCTTTGTCAAATAAATATTTAGTTTATAATAAGCATCTTGGTATTTTTTTCTATTCAAATTTCATAATCAAATAATTTGTCCATATCATTGGGTTAATATCTACACTTTTATTCTTCATTTATTACCTTTAATTATAAATCTAAATTTTCTCAATCAAAGTGAGTAGTATATTAAACTCTGTTAGAATGATGTGACTTTAATACATGCCAATGCCTCCATTTATAAGTATCTCTCACAAGATTAGGTACACTTTTGGCCTACCTCACGCTTAGAATATCATCAAATACTTCAAGAGGGCTTGCTTCACAGTTTGCTCCTTGGTGGGAGACATGCAGGAGGCATAGAATACTTTATTTCCTAGGGCTTGCCTCACAGATTGTACCATAGTAGGAGACATCTAGGAGGGGCAATACTAGCATAACTGCCATTCTTTTTGATTAGTATATTTTCATATAGGTTAAAGGCTAAATCTCTAAAGAAAGTACTTAACATTGCTTTATGGTGCTACAGCATTTTACAAAAGTTTTATGTTTTGTTACAAAAGAAAACATACTCGACCGTTCAAATGTCAATGTCAAAATGTATCACTAAATACTCTGAAGAAAAGTTTAGGTTTCTTAATTAATATATTAATTTAATATATAATCTTCCATGTTCCTTCATTTTCATGTGTATGGTGGTATATGAATTATCACATTTTACATTATTAACGTACAATTTGAATTTGATTTAAATTTATCAATTATAGACTAACTATTGAAGTGGTTTATAAATAGCTAAAGTCTATACATACAAAATGTATGATACTGTACATGTTGAAATGAGGAGCAACAACATCTATGGCTCCTGAACTGATATAGTTACAATACAAGGAATATTAAGAATTAATTACAGCAATCATTTACAAAAGGAATGCGGTAATTAATATGTTAGTATCTAGACTGTGTTCATGTATGGTATTTCTCTATTTCTTCAAATTGCTCCATCTTCCAAGTTGCTTTCTGAACCCTGAATGACATCAAAGTGTCTGACCGCTGTACAGGATATATCATTAACTCGTTGCGGTGTCCTTTATTGTCAACAAGTAACTCGATATGTTTGATGTAAACCGTACAGCCAAGCTCAGTGCAACATAGGGTGTGTGTGAAGAAAGCGTGCCAAGGAGATGACATATACCTTGGCAACACACTTATAAATGTCAATAATTAAAACCAACGTTAAGTGTGCGTCTACGAAACTTTAATTTCCGGGAACATACCTAGATAGATACTGTATATCGGTCATTAATAATTCCTTAACTAGTTTTAATGACACTTTATTTGCAACAGCCAATAAAAAAAGCAGAAAATAGTGATTTTTTTTGTTTTACATGCTACAGTACTACTGTACATACTGTATAGAGAATTTGTATGCTTCCACTACAACAATACAATTCAACAATATACATTTTAAAATAGTTTTGTATCTAGTACTGTACAGTAAATGGTATTCCAATATGCAAGGATTGACCAATAAATATTTGCAATAAAAACATGTTTATCAAAAAACCTAGAGTGTATCATTTTAGCATTTTTGTGGTTGTACAATACTGTAGCAGAAACTAATAAAGTTCAAGAATTTGGGTTGGAGATTATTTGATACAGATGCTGTTAAATGGTCAAGACAGGTGTTCAGTGATTATTATATCACCAGATAATACCTGCTGCTGCTGCTCAGGTGTTTGAATTCTTGCTGATCATTACTCAACATTTTTAGTCACATGGAAGCGACTCTATAGTTCACTATGTCTGTCGGTCGGTTGGTCGGTCGGTCTGTCTGTCGGTCTGTCTGTCTGTCTGTCGGTCCGGTATCACTATGCGTTTTATTGCTTTCTGACCTTATCTTGAAATCAGTTTAATCTAGGTAGGTCAATTTTTCACAGTATATTCTTTATGGCCAGGAATCGATGTGGTTATGTTTTCACGGTGCGCAATAAAAAATTACGCGGTCTACGCACGATTTAACGAAATCACGTTTGTAATCATATCTTCACAACCATGAATCACAATTAAATAAAATTTGGTACTCATAAATTTCATGGCATAAATCATCATATGGCAATACAATTACGTGTGTAGCGCATGTAACGCATGCGTACGCGCGCTTAAAATTTTCAAAATTTATTTTCGATGAAATTAGAGTACGTTTCAGGCAATTTTAAGCGTTTACAAAATTGCCATGAGTGCGCATATTTTTGCGCGCGCACTGCGCGTTAAATGTTATTGCACACACTTTTTGCCCGATTTCTGTTTTCTTGACTTACTTTTCAACTCGAAATTACGTTATACAAGCACGTCAAAAGTGACAGGCTACGAACGTGTAAATTAAAAAAATATAACTGTTTTTAAACATTTCAACATTTTTAAGCATGTTCAGTAATTTCGGTCAGTTGGTAGGTTGGTCGGTCGGTCGGTAAACACTAAGCACGCGACTGCAGCCATCTATATGGCCTTGTTTTTAAATATAGTAAAATTGTGACCCACTACCTTGTGGGACAATGTTTTTTATAATGAATAGTACAGAAGTACATGATATTATATTAATATATGTCTACAAGGCAAATTGTGATTGTGGATTTGAATGTGAACATATTACAATTTATAAAAACTGTGACAATACACATTGTTGTTGTTGTTCTGTTCATAATTCACCTGAGAGTTGATCTGATGATTTTATTTTGCCTCTTATATCTTGTAATTATTATTATAATAATATTATAATATTACTGTATGTAAAGTAATTAATCCTAACATCAATTATTATTTGCTTTTTGTCTGTGAATGTAAAATTTCAATCGTTATGCAATAGTTAGATTTAATTCATTCATGTTTTCATTAATAAAATTTAACATCTATAGAACATTGAATATGAATAGAATTCATGAGGTATTTCTTTACTTGACAGTACTTTTCTCATGAATTCATATTTTAGTTCAATATAATCATAACTTCTGCTCCTTATTGCTTGTAAAATACTTCACAGAACACAAAAGCTTCAGGTCATTAACCTTAAAAATGTGTCTCCAAAATGAAACTCGATCAGTATATGAGATGAAAGTCATTACTGAGCATTCATCTCACCTGGTCGATACTTGGACCATTACAACTCTTCTTTTATTACCAGAGTTCCAACAGACAAGAAATGAAATGAAATGAAAACTGGTAAAGAAAGTACTGAACTGAGGTTTATTTCATGTGCACCAATTTCAACTGGTGACAATAAGTCTCAATGAAAACTGGTAGAAAGTGTACCATAGAGGTTTAGCCTATTTCATGTGTACCGACAGTGTAATGAAGTAGTGAGATTTTGATCCCTTGGGTGCCACCAACTGACTGCTGCAAACGTCTGATCTTTGAGCTTGTACTCAACTTTTAAGAAGTGAGTGGGTTTGGATACAAACATCTACAAAGCCATTTACAATCACGGTCACTGGTCTACTAAATGTAATTAAAATAATTATCAGGGGTATCTATAGCCATTTAAACATTTAATTGTTATTCTACTTTATAGCAGTGCATTGACATTTATTTTTTTATAGTTGAATTTTTTACAGCCATATATCTTGATGCGGAAGAATTAATAATAGTTTATTCTTTAATCCCAACTTAAATAGCTGCTCTAAATGTACTGAAATGAAATACCAGTAATGATTGATGTATTTGTAGAGTTGATAAAAACTAAGAAAGTTACTTTTGAAAATATCAACAAGAAATACTAAAATAAATTACAAATAAATAAAAGTCAACTGATTGATTAATTAAAGTTGTAATGAAAATGAAATTTTAAAGGTATCGCTAGTAATGGTCAATGGTTTTAAATTTATATAGTACAAAATACAAATAGTCTCTATGGGCTGTTTAACACAAGTGTGAAAATGAAAATGTTGATGTACAATAAACCACGAAATAGCCTAAGAAAACCGAATAAATTGACCAAGACAACAGGAAAAAAGTCTGAAAACAAATTCTCACATCAGTAAAGTCACAAACAATAAAAAGCCACATCTTAAATTAGAAAAAAAGAAAACTAGGCCTTATCATTGAAATTGATGGTTTCTTAATAGATACATATTAAATCTATTAAAAGGATGATATATTGAAGGCAAACGCCTATAGGATAAAAGACTACCGACACACATACTCACACATTATCAATCATTTAACAACTAGCAAAGATTTATCTTCATTATTCCTATTGTTGGAAGATACATTAATGCTGTATCACAGTCCTCAAGGTCAGATAATCATGATCAGTACATGCTTATTTAATTATTGTGTGATTAAATCGCAATTACTATTAAAGGTTAATGTAATCATGGAGGTATAAAAATAATTAATTAATTCCTCCATGATGCTGTAATATAAATTCAAGGAATTTTTGTGTGATACATATGCCCATGCAGATGTACTGTAAGCAAAGAGCACTATCACTCAAATTACTAGAATTTTAAAATAAAAAATGATATGGGTGTGGTTAGCCTGACTTGGTATGTGTTATATGATATGGTACAGCAATTTTGAGAGTATATTCATTATTTTACTATTGTCAATAAACATACAAAAAGACACTGTAGTGTAAAAAGACATTAAAAAAAAAATGAACATAAAAACACTATTTTCATTGTTTTATTTTTGCTGATTCAATAAACCATTAGTGTCATATTTTATAAGTGAAAACAAGTGTTTTTCTGGTTATTTACTGTTGGCAATTCCATACTTCCGCAACAGAGACAGGAAAGTTTCAACAACAAGTTAAAAGGTCACATTAAACTAAATTGATATAGTATAGTACTTTGGCAAAAATCTCTGGGTGAGAATGGGGTTAATTTTTCAGTCACCAAGCTCTAACAGGTGAAGATAAATTATGGTAAGACTGTATAGTGTGTCTATTCATTTTTAATAGTCAAATATTAATACAATTTCAAATGCAGGTTCCTTTACAGAGTTCCAGTGGGACCAATACAGCTTGTGGTTTGATTTTGCACTTTTTGTATATCTGGTTTTGATTATTTTAAAGTTGCTTGTTTTAAACCATATTTAATGCGATTATTATTATTTTAACTTAATAATTTAAAACTGCTTTAAATACTTTATGATCTTGTAAACATCATTTACTTAATGAGTGGTGTTAATTGTTATAATAAGCAAAACACCAGACCAAACAGTAGAATACTTCTATTTAATTACACATAATGCTAGTACCAGATTTACTAATAGATATAATTTTGCAATTCCGAAAGCTCGCACAGATGCTGGTAAATTTAGAATTTCTTTTAATGAAGCTCAACTTTGGAATAATTTACCCTTAGTTATAAAATGTTCCTCTTCTAGATTTAAATTCATAAATGAAGTTAAATGTTTACTTTTACAAAAATATTAATGTTAGCCCTTGTTTACGTTATTTCTTTTATATATTTGTTTCTTTCTTATTGAATTATTGTTGTTAGATAAAAATTTATGCTTTATGACAAATTTATTTTTGTGACAGGAGTCAAACCTTGATTAGCGAAAGCTATTTTTTGGCTCCTTTTCACACACATACATATTTTATTGTATTGTACTATATTTATGTATGTATGATGATGTGAATAAAGTTGGTATGTATGTATGGTATGTATGTATAAGCATATTTGGTATATGTTTTGCAATGTTTTAGAATACAGTCATCTGGGAGATATCATTTAATTACAGTATGTACAGATTGAAAAATAACATGTATTATTTAAAATCTACATTTGATTTGACGATTGTGGATCACAAAATAAGTCCATTATTTTACGCTCGCGACATTATATTTAATGTGGCGGACAAAAAAGTGTTATTATTTTTACAGACAATTTTTAAAATGCTCCTCATTTTAATTGTTTCAAACAAAATATAACAACGAATAATTTTAAAAACTGGTCAGTTGAATATGGAACGGAAATGATTTTTTACATAAAAAAACTTCCCAAAAAAACACAGGCTGGTATATCTGTTAAGTGGTTTGCTTTCATCACATTTCAAAAACCAATACTGTACTTAATTTTGTACATAAACTACAGAGGGCTCACTTCCAATTAAACAAACAGTCACAACTGCTCACTAAGAAAGATTTAATTGAAACTAAAATATTTATATACTGTTTAGTTTTTTTACAGCAAACAAAGATGAGTTCATACATAAATGACATTTGCTTCGTACATCAGAAGACAGTAATAAATAATGATGTGTAGACTTACCCCTTCCAGGTCCACCTCTTCCTCTGCCTCTTCCACCACCTCCACGACCTCTACCCTTTGAAATTACTTCTTCTTTCACCATGTCAATAACTTCATCAGGAATTCGTAAGTACTTTATTGTACTTCCACGTATATAACATTCTGGCATCCGCCAAAAACGATCGCCATCCTACAAAGAAAAAGTTTTAAGCTGTAATCTCTCTGTGAAATGGAAGAGATTTAACAAATGCAGAAATTGAAATAAAAAGGTATTTTGTGCACAAATTTTAAAGAGAATTAAAGTAATAGTGCTATTATATATGTTAATACGACACGTACCCTTGATGTACAAATCACTTCCCTTAAATTGATGTTCATCCAATTATCACAGGCCACAAGATGTCCGTTATATGTCTCTCCATTTTTCAGTTCAACAAGCTAAATAACAAAATTGCAGGTTAGGCCTAGCTAGTAAACAGTAGTAGATTATTTGTTTGTTTATTATTTTTTGCTCCATACATACAAACAAAAATGGTTAAGAAAAAATTAAAAATTCGCACAATAAAATGATTTAAAGTTTGAAAGTATAGCATGCAATGTATACAAATCGGAAGTGGTCAACTATCTTTTTTTTTTATTAGTGAATGGGCAATTCGAATCAAAATACTAATTCAAATAATTGCACAGGAAATTTAAAGCAAAAGTATTTTCTGTATTTGAATATTTAACCAAAGCAAGACTTAATAGTAAATATCCTATATATTTTATAAATAATGAAAATAATTAATATTATTTAAACTTAACAAAATTTGAAATTGCGCAAGAATACTTGTCTCTGCCGTATGAAATTTCAAATTGTGCATAACAATTAAATACAGTACAGAACAGGGCTTCCTTTTTTATTTACGCCGTGGTTAGGATTCCGGCACCGGAACCCAACTGCCCAGCGTTAGGGAATCCGACACGCTATTGCGCATGCCCAATTCTTTGACTATACAGCGATGGATCATTTCATAGCTGCGCCACACGGCGAACTAGCCTAGATGCCTACTAATGCGGGATCCACTAATCTAGGCTAGGGCTACCAGTTAGACGTGACCAGTGGGCCTATTTATTTTGTAATTAAAAAGTGGTTGCTTCATTCATATATAAACTTCATATCATTATGAATTATATAATTACATGACTAGTTTTATGATTTTTCATAACGCATTTAATATACTGTACATAACATGCAATCACAAGTTGATTTGTTGACGGCAGCCACCGCGTGGATGTGAAAAAACTGTTCGGGAATTCGGGGTCGCAACGTAAAAAACAGCATTACGATTCTTAGATAGATACTGATTCTTATTAATATCATTATAATTATTTTAACGCGTGGCGTAGTCGTATTTTAATTATTAATTCATGTATGGCATAGGCCAAGTTTCATCCATCTCTCGCTCGCGCAACGACTCGACTATCTAGGCTACAGTAAATCCCTATAACACTCCAACTCTCGGTGGTGTGGTGTGTGGCACTATTAGTGCAAGCTATAATTCACTTCCCAGAGCTCTGGGCATGCGCAATATCGTGTCGGATTCCCTAACGGTGGGCAGTTGAGTTCCGGTGCCGGAATCCTAACCACGGCGTTTTATTTATGCCTAGGCTAGTTGGGCCTACTACATTTCGTGTAATTTGTCTTCAAACAGACGATTCGGTAAATATTTGGTGGGACGATCAGTCCCACTTTTGGTCCGAAACGTCCTGCTACCGATAGCTAGATATAATTGAGGCCAGAGGACCAGGCAGGCCGGCCAGCCAGCCAGGAGGCGGCCTACCCTTCCGGGGCCAGCAAGTATCACTTACCATAGGATGATTTTGTGCAGTTCTGAGTAGTGACAAAGGAAGCTAAAAACAAAAACAAAAAATGTCCTCATTATTTGAAGTTAACATTACAAAGACTACAACAATTTTATTATTTTTAAGGAACTTACCATGTTGTTTTTTATTCCTCGCACAAAAACCGATCAAACAACGATCTTTTTTAACGATAATGCTGCCCTCTCACGCTTTTACAACCCAACACAAAAAATTATTTTTTTAAAAATCACAATTTATTATGATAAGACCTTGATCTTGAATTAAATAAATAAATAATTTATCTAAGCAACAACTTTTTACTTATAAATATTAATTTTAAGTTATTCATTAGTAAAAATATTTCTATAAGAATATAAAATTTTATTTAAAATCTTCAAATAATAGGCAATGTCAAAGGGTAGACATGTGCTCTTGTTTACTTTTTGGATAAGTGTCACAATCACAATTTTGTTTATCTGCAACAGCCAATTTCATGATTTAAATGTATTCCTTGTTATTATTGTAGGCAGAAATGAATTCCAAACGTGGAGAAGTGCATCTTAGTAAAGATGATGAATTCGCCACATCAAAACACAAGTCAAAAAAGAAATTTAAATCAAGCAAAATTAATTCCAGGGTTAATCAGATTTATTTTGAGAAAGAATTGATGCAAAAATTCAATTCTTCTTTCAATGAACGTAAAGGTTTTCTTCATGGTAGGTCTATTTTTAAAAAGGGTGGTATGAAGAGATTGTCTTCACTCTGCCAAATGGAGTGTTATTATAATGATGATATAATATCTTTATTAATTTGCATATTTTTGGGTTTATTTTGTAGATGAAACTGACGCCCAGATTCACAGTGATCCATTTACTTGTTGCGTTTTGCCCAATTTTATTGAAAACGATGAATTTACTGAAGATCTTCAGGATGAGCTTCTCAATCTTGATTTTGTAGAGAAGTCTAACGACCTCTATAAATTCCATCAGGTAGAACAGGATATTTATGTACAATATGACTATGTATGCAATGTTTACATTTACTATACCTTTTTTTTCCACCTCAAAATGTGTGTGTGTGTTCGACTGTTACTTTATTGACAAAGTATTGGACCTTTGTGACTTTTCTAACTGTTTCGTAGCTTTAACAATATAAAATTACGTTTTTTTAAGCCGTTTTTAAAATTATTATGCGGCTATGCTAGGCTTTGAAAACTTCAAACTCATCACAAACAAAACAATAAAAGAACAATCAAAAAGCAATCACAAATTACTAAATAAAAAACAAAATGATTTAAAAATATTATTGGGGTCAGTAGAATGTAGCTTTCCATTATTTTTCAATTATCTTTCAGAGCCAAGCCTTACAAAACATTTCCAACCCGAACATAACAGCATTGAAGTAAGTTGGATTATAAAAAAGCTGAAGAAAATTGATTTCTTTTCATTTTTGGACTGGAAATGAATCTTAAAAATGAAATATCTCATGCAGCAGTGTTTACAAAGGCAAAGAAACTAATCAAAATATTACATTTTTCACTCCAGGGTAGAGTAATTCATAATATTTTTGGGGAATTACTGCATTACTTTTGAGAGGTACATGAATCTAACCTTAGTAGGCTCAATGATCTAGAGGCATGAATGTCATGCTATAATGACCTGGAGCTTGTGTGTTCGAGTCTCAACCTAATAATTATTTGCAAAGAGTAGGGCAAACATCTGACCAATTACTTAGATCCCTGACTCAAAACTATTACTAAACATACTTTTATTACAACTGTTTTAACAAAAAGTAAAAAAAAATTTATTTATAGGAATCTTTTGTACAAAGATTTCACCAAATGGCTGACATCAGTAACCAATATCAGTTTCACAGAAACTGTTGACATGACATGTGCCAAATATGAATATACTGGTAAGCAAGTTCATCAAAATTTGTAAGCTTTGTCTGTACGATCTAGTTTGACAAAATAAGTTTGATGTGCCCAAATATGGTAGTGATATGCTTAAATATGCTACATATATCTTGTGTAAGATCAAATATGAAACATATATTATTTTGCAATTACATATTCATATTTTATATAGATCAAGATTCTAAATACTTTATTGTCTATAACCAAAAGTGCAAACAAGTTAAATTTATCTGCATTTTCCCTTTTATTACACCACAGATACTCTACTTTGTCATGACGATGAACTTGAAGGAAGGAGAATAGCATTCATATATTATTTGGTACCACCATGGAATGAGGAGGATGGTGGCTCCTTGGATTTGTTTGATGTTGATGGTATGGAATTCTAGCTCTTATTATGTACTATTCTACATTTATTTTTATAAAGTATTGTTATTACAGTGTATACTTATCTAATATATATATCTGTATATTGATTTTTAAATTTTATGTAGTTAAGTTCTTCTGGAGCCCCAGACATTTCATGTTATGGTGACTATGGTTGCTTTTGGGGTCCCAGGACATGATGTCGAATAAATAAATGAAATGAAATAAGCATTTTCTACAGTTCACATACAGTATGAAACCTTACATTTGTTCACGTTAAAAATTACCTTTGATTGATATGCCTCCTTCTAAACTACTCCCTGGTTTACCCATGGATGACCAGGGTTGATTTTCTGCAGTTCTCAAATATACAACCATGGAAGAATTACTAATTCCTCTATGATACAACTGTGTTTACATTTCATTTACAAAAAAAGTTTTCATTTTTTCTGCGATAGATGACCAGAATATATTTTTTTCATTCTGTATTTTCAACTTGTTTTGTGTAATTGATATATTACAGATGTAGGGCAACCAAATACTATTGCCAGGTCACTGTTTCCAAAATTCAATAATCTTGTTTTCTTCGAAGTTAATCCAGTTTCATTCCATCAGGTATGTCGGTATTGTAAGACAGTAGAACCCCTATTAAGAGGACACCATTAGGACCCAAAAAGAGTCCCTTTAATAGGAGTGTCCAATGAATAGGTGTTGTCTGTATAATTAATCATGTTTTGACCATTGTTCATTTCTTCGAAAAGCGTCCCAATAATAGGTTTCCCAAAGATAGGATTCTACTGTATTTACAAGCATTTTTTATTTTTATCTTAAGAATTTGAATTATCAAATCCTACTATGTAGTGATAGAATTTAATCTTTATTTCAGGTAGCAGAAGTTTTATCAAAGAATAAGTGTCGTCTATCAGTAAGCGGGTGGTTCCATGCGAAGACATTAGCAAGACCACCACCATTTGTGGAACCAAGGAAGATTCGTACATCTCATCAAGAAGTTAAGGTACACAAAATAGCATATTCCAGGAAAAGTTTTATTCATAACAAATGGCAATATATGTATTTT
Source organism: Antedon mediterranea (assembly GCF_964355755.1). NCBI lineage: Eukaryota > Metazoa > Echinodermata > Crinoidea > Comatulida > Antedonidae > Antedon > Antedon mediterranea. The sequence goes on from NC_092675.1 coordinate 25,596,787, forward strand.
AACATTTCATGATGAAATGAAGTGCTGAACTTGATGTTGATGATGTCCTTTGAATCGTCTGCATTATAATTTTCAAAGTTTAGTGGAGGCTGGGCCTGCTGAGCCTCACATTGAATCTACCTATGCACAAAGTCCATACTTCAATTACATTATAATTATTATACAAATCAGAAAAGTTTGGAACATTTTTTTTCTACAGGAAGAAATGTTTTATGATTGGATTAATCCATTGTATTTGGATTTGGAAAATCAAACCGAAATCATGGATCGTTTTCAGGATGATTCTGAAATTCAACTTGAAGGATTTTTGGCAGTAAGTACATTAAATACATTATAATATTGATCAATCTTCAGTTAAAAATACATAATAAATAATTTATTTTCAAATTGGATTTATAGAAAGATAAATATCAATCACTTTGTGAAGCACTTTCTAATCAAAAAGTAAAATGGAAAAGAATTGGTCCTGCAAACAAACGGTAAGTCATTTGAGTTTACTGTACCATAGTCACAAAGATTCATACACTCCAAACAGATTCATCACCTTTTTATGACCATATACCAATCTTTAAGCTCTGTCTACACTATCAAACTTTATGTGACAAAAAAATGTGATGTCCCTTTATACGGACATGATTATATATAATGCGACATTTATATAGCGCTATTTATTAGGATCAGAGCGCTTTGAATGTTAGTTGATTATTAAAATTATCTAGACTCTGAACAGAAAACTTATGTCATATCACTACCATATTTGGGCATATGACTACCATATTTAGGCACATCACGCTTTTTTTGTCAAACTAGTTTGATAGTGTGGACATAGATTTAGATAAATAGAGCTTCATTTGTGTTCCCAGCCAATATGAGATTGCTGAACAAGAGAGTCTGCCTCCTGTAGTCCAAGAATGTCTTTCTGTTATGAAGTCTGAAATGATGTTTTTATTACTTTCCAACTTCACCGCATTGAAGCTTCATGCTCTTGCACCTGATCAAGATAGCAGTGATGATGAAGAAGATCTTAAAGATGACAAGCAAGATCCAGATGATGATACAGATCCTGACAAACCAGAAGACAAGGAAATAAAGGCTATTGAGGAGCCAAGTAGTAGTAATGGTAGTAACGAAACAAGCAAAACATGTAATAAGGTTAAGCAAGGTCAAAGTTCAATGAAAACTCAAAGAGAAGCATCTGACAATAAGATAAAAGACAAGACTCCAAGTTGCCATGGTGATGTTAGACGATGGCGACATGGTGATTATACATTACTTCATGACACGGACACAGAAGGATCAGAATTTGCGCTAGACGCTGTTTTGTATTTTAACTGTAAAGGTATTTATAAAACAGTTTTTATATTAAATGTTGATGTACTTTTATTCAGATTCAGTTAAAATGTTGGTCAATCTAGATCTCCCCGATTGTTTGAATACACACATTGGGTGGATTGTAATAAAGGTTAAGCCTAGGTCTATATTGCAATCCACCCCTGGTTTCCACATCTAGTATATAGTATAAGGTGGGTTTTGTAGTTTGAGACACACAGCGATGTTGGCAAGGATATTTAAAAGTTAATGATTATTTTTAATTTCACAGATTGGGATAATGAATATGGTGGCTTTACATCATACCTTGCTAAAGGTGAAGATGAAGAGGTAAATGTTTTATTATATTTTAATTGTAACATACAACGATTGTACTTCACTTTCAGAGCATTACATACATAAAGTAATGGCTCTAAGAAAGGGCTATATTTTATAGTTTTGTTTTTGACTCCTTAAGCACACACATATTGAGTAGTGTGTCATTGGAAAGCTCATTGCTATAACACATATTTCATCTATTGGACACTCTCATAGTACAAGATTTAATAATGATTATAATTTAGCGTTACCTCAAGCTTGTATTTTTTTAAGGAAAATTTAGGATTAGTTTTGAAGGAGCAATTTTATGGAATAACATTTCAGTTGAAATTCGTAGTATTATTTATCGGAAATCATTCATAAACAAGTTAAACAATGTTTATTTGATGAATATATAGAATAATGTACGTTTAATAATGTTTGTTTTTTCTTTTCAATTCCATCCGTATTTTTTGTAATTTATATTTGTAAAGAGGGTAAAAACTCGATTAGAGAATTATCTATTTTTTTAACCTATTGCCATGCCATATATATTTACATTTTTTTTTTTGTGGCAATAAAAGTTGAATATTAGTTGAATATACAGGTATATATTAGGCAGTCGTACAATAGGTCTATGTACTAAGATTTTTAGATGTTTTCCATAATAATATTTATTATTTATGTGTTTTTTTTCCGATATAGTTGTTGAGTGTCACACCAAAAGAAAACTGCCTAAGTTTGGTTTATCGTGATAAAGATACCTTACGTTTTGTCAAGCATATTAATCATAAAGTTACTGAATTGGCAGATGGTGCTACCAGCTTTCATGACATTGCATTTGTTTACTATGAATAAAGTTGAATGGAGTGTTTTAATTCTGCTGGTTGTATTCTGGGTAATACAGTAAAAAGTCACTACAGCGGTTCCTCTGTCGACATTTTGGCTCTGTCTCAAGATTTTTTAGATGACCTAATCCCAGAGAGATGTAATAAGCTAAAGGCTAGAGCGCGTACTCCAGATTGAAAAGTGATTCCAACAGGAGGGGATCCAACAAGATGCGATAACATTGTAGTTTGCCATCCAGCCTTCAGCTATATATCATTGCCTAATCCTGATAAAGAGACTCGGCTGTTGTAGAACGCATGGGTTTCCCACCCTGTAATTACCGAATCATGTATTTTTATTGTGCATTACAATACTATATACACAAATCACCTATTTTTTGTTATAGCCCAAAATATCTGATTTGACAATAAATACACTAATATACTTAATATGATAAAATGTGAGACTGAGTAATGTTACATTTATTATATCAGCATTTTTATTAAAATTTCCATATATTAATACTGTACATAATTTGTGTTAATCTTTTTAAAAAATATATAATTTAATGAGGCATTATTTGAACACAGCGGCTATTAATGCATTATTTTATATATACAATGAAAAATACAAGATTTCTGTAAAGAAATAAAATATTAAGAATCTCATTGAGAGATAATAATTAGTTTGTTTATAAAGCAACTATTCATAAATTACAATTTTTGATTAAGTAAAGTGGAAAACAATTCAAAAGCACCATATAATTAAAACTGCCACACAATGTATACAGTCAACTCTAATGACATGTACTGTAATTAAAAATGTAATTAATTTAAAATAAGAATGTTCTTGTGGACGCAAATTCATAAAATGTTTCTGGGGTAAAAAAAAAGGGTATCTACATTTTGAATTACTGTAGTTGCCTTTCTTGTATACATATGTATTAAAAGTAAAATAACAATTTTTAAATCAGGTAACAATAACATGGTAAAAAGTAAACATTTTCAATGTTAGTAAAAGTTAAAACAGTATTTAGTTGTATTATACAAACAATATATTGAATCTTCAATAAAATCTACTTTTGTAAATAACTACATTGATATAATTATATAAAAAATGTATGCAAAAACAAATGACATGTAAAAAAAAAAAATAAAAAATACAGTAAAATTATAAATCAAACTCGTATCCGGATATTCACCCCCTGGACATTTACCCCCCGGAAAACTACCCCCCGGACAACCACCACCTGGACCACTACCCCCTTAGGACAACTACCCCTTTAGGACAACTACCCCTTTAGGACAACTACCCCTTTAGGACAACTACCCCCCGGACAAATACCCCCCGGACAACTACCCCCTTAGGACAACTACCCCCTTAGGACAACTACCCCCCGGACAACTACCCCCCGGACAACTATCCCCCGGACAATTACCCCCTAGGGACAATTACCCCCCCGGACAATTACCCCCCGGACAATTACCCCCCCCCCCCCCCCCCCGGACAATTACCCCCTCCTCCCCGGGTAATTACCCCGCGGACAACTACCTCTGACACAATACTCCCCGTAGGACAACTACTTCCTGGACAATACTCCGAGGGCAAATAATCTTTTAGGACAACTACCTCCGTAGGACAACTAACCCCTGGACAACATTTCATTTGTTTGTTTTCATTTTACAACCCGGATTATACAATATATTTATATACATGATAAAAAAAAACAATAATAGCTCAGTACCACCAGTAACCCGTATCACTGTAATTCCTTTTTGGTTAATCGTATCAAATTAGAAATTATATTATCATAATCTTATTACCCCGCGGACAACTGCCTCTGACACAATACTCCCCGTAGGACAACTACCTCCTGGACCTGGACAATACTCCGAGGGCAAATAATCTTTTAGGACAACTTCCTCCGTAGGACAACTAACCCCTGGACAACTACCACCCAGAAAACTATCCCTTTAGAACAACTACCCCCCGGACGGACAACTAACACCCAGACCATTCAACAACCTGACCTCTGCAACAGCGTATAATAGGAATTAATAACTATATTTTAATTCGTTACTTTGACAAATTACTATTCATTATTGTAAACAAAAGTAAAAGATTGAACATAAATATAGCCTGGTATAAACTGAAGATTGTCACATGATCATAGGATAGTCGAACGTATTATATAGTACTCCCTGTATTTACTGTAAAAACTGGGTTCGCTAATAATAATAATAATTTTTGCGTCAGGACAATGCTTCGATAACCACTGGTCTTAAAAGAATTAATTTTTGTCTCAAATTTGTCATTTGTATTTTTGTACACTTGAAGAATAATATCACTTTTGATATTTGACCTCAATGTTCACTCACCGAATTAACGGCGATCTTTAAATAAATTCCCCTCAAATAAACGGTGACCATGTCACTCTCATGACACATCATATGGAATAATCGGCGTCTATTTCCATTAGATTATACCCCCTCCCATTGAATAAACAACTTTCTTCCAATAAATGTCCACCTAAAAACCACCTAAACAATAAACAGCCCAGGCCGTTTTTTTCAATAAATACGGTACTTTAAATCTAGCAAATCTAGGGCCTAGCGTGCTGTTAAACAGAATAATCGGTTAAAAACGGGTGTTTCGAAACTAGAGACCCGAGACCAGAGACCATGAGACCCGAGACCCAATACGAAAAGGGAGACCTAAATATACGAAAAGGGAGACCCACGTACGAAAAGGGAGACCCCACTATACGAAAAGGGAGACCCCACTATACGAAAAGGGAGACCCTAATATACGAAAAGGGAGACCTAAATATACGAAAAGGGAGACCAAATATACGAAAAGGGAGACCCAAATATACGAAATGGGAGACCCAAATATACGAAAAAAGAGACCAGAACGAAAAGGGAGACCCTAATATACGAAAAGGGAGACCCAAATATAGGTCTCCCTTTTCGTATTGGGTCGTGTCAGGTCTCTGGTCTCGGGTCTCTAGTTTCGAAACACCCGTTAAAACCAGATGATTTCATTTTTACAGAAACCGGTCCTATATATTTGTCTACTTTTAGATTGGGGGGGGGGGGGGGGTAGTTGACCGGGGGGTAGTTGACCGGGGGGTAGTTGACCGGGGGGTAGTTGTCCTAAGGGGGTAGTTGTCCGGGGGGTTGTTATCCTAAGGGGGTAGTTGTCCTAAGGGGGTAGTTGTCCTAAGGGGGTAGTTGTCCGGGGGGTAGTTGTCCTAAGGGGGTAGTTGTCCGGGTGGTAAACATCCGGGGGGTAACTGTCTAGGGGGTAGGTGTCCTAGAACCATCAAACTAATAGTATAGTACATGCAAATAATATTTTTAAATAACCATGACATTAATTTTTTTAAAGCTAAATATGGTATAAAATATTGAAAAATGATTAAATACTTATGTAAATAAATGAGTATATAAAAATTATAAAATGTATTAATTGTTATTGGACGACCTTAAAAATATTACATTGATAATACTGTACTTATGCATTAAACCAATATTTATTAATATATAGCACACATAATAACGAACAAAATCAAATACACCGGGAAAAAAACATAATACTAATCTAATAAATAATAATAATATATTAATACATAAAAACTATTTTTCAAAAAGAATAATTTTTCAATAGCGATATGTTTTGCATTGATTTTGTTTTAAATCTTAGTTTTTAAAAAAGTACAAATAATCAAATCTTAATTGTTGTATTTGAACATTTTCTGAACAATCAATCATTTCTTTCACTGCATATGAATTCATTATCAACATTTTAAAATCCTAAATACTTTGCATATAAATTTAGTTCTTTAAAACAAATTAAAGAACATTGAACTTATTTAAATAGAATATATTTAACTAAAACGTATTGCGCTACTTAGATCTAATTTCTTACCTTGTATATAAAAATTGATATTGGACCATTGGTAAAGCAATTATTTGGTAATTGGTTTCCAAACACAAAATTTGTATAGAATGATCCTATAATACATATTTCGTTAAATATGCATTGTCCCCAAAAACGTAAATTAAACTTAAAACTTTGGCCATTTTGTAGTTTTAATAAAGTTTAAAATTACTTAATGATTCGTTAAAGAAACAGTCAAATTTAACCAGTAACCCATTTACAATGGCCTTATGTTTGAATATTTTTGCCTTTAAATTAAATAGAGTTTTATCGGATAATTATTTTTTGTTTTCAAAATGCAATTATTTGGCCATTATAAACAATATTTAAAAATTACTTTTCAGGGCGAAACAATATATTGTTAATATATTTTATAATCATGTTTATATTTTCACCCAACTGCTTCAAACACAGCAAGAAAGGCAAATCCAATAACGGTAAACAACACTTTCCAAAGGCCATCTCGTTCATTTTCAAATTCATGGTTTAATATTTCAAAAAATGTAACATAGATAAAAATGCCTGCAGCAAAAGCTTGGAGGATGGCTGAAGACACCTGCGCTACGATTCCCTGAGCTGAACTCACTCCCACTCCAAGCATTATTCCAAATGGTATCATTACAGAGAATATTACTCCGTATAAAATAAAAGTTTTTTTAGTAGCATGCGATTTCAACAAACTAGCACCTAAAGCGAATGCTGCTAACGACTCATGAGCTATCATAGCAATGAGAAGATACCAGACCATTCTGGCTTCATTTTGTAACCCAAGAGCCATTCCTTCAAAAACGGAATGTATCGATAAAGCAAATAAAAGAACTAAAGATCGTAGGCTGTTTATTTGACCACCACCACCTAGGTGACTATGCCCATTTTGATCATGATTGTGATGATTCCGTGAGCTGCCATTTTGAAGCATTGTCAATCTATCGGTTTCAGTACTAAATAGTTCATCTTCGCTTGAATGTTCTAGTCCACTACTTTCATTTAAAGGCGTTTCCTTTTTCATCATTTCGATGTCATTCGTTGCCGATTTTTTTTTCATTGTACATGCTGTCACACATTTTTCAAAAATCAGAATTAGAAAGAAACCAATTATAACTAGCAATTCACAAACAGGATAATCATGATTAATGTGTCTTTCTTTGATAATTTGTTGTACTTGTGTCTGTGCAGCTGGAAATAAGCCTAGGAAACAGGTTGCAAGGAATACACCACCAGCTAAGCAATTACAGAAACTTAGAATTCTACCTTTGGTACTTTGTTGAACAGGTCCAGATCTGGTCCTGCTCTTGGATCGGAAAAGGAGTATTGGAGATAAGGCACCTAGAAGTGTGGAAGCAAAGACCAGTCCCATTGATACAACTTTTAACGTCATCAAATCTGCCATGTTTGGAGTGGTGGTATTTACAATCGGCTGGAAGATCTGGGAAGCAGAAGAATGCTGAGATGTTGTGTAAGAGGACGACATCACCACCAATGTTGTCTTCTGGCTGTTGTTTATTGAATCTTCTTTTTAAATGATCATACTTGTAAGCTGTTATTCAAATCTATGAATGGCAATAAAAAATAGCTAATATAATAAAAATTGTTTGTGTGGAAAATAGTAATATTTATGTTTGTGTATAAACTTAGCCAACGCAATATTACAGGACTTTTTATTAATAGTAGAAGTAGGCCCTAGTAGGGTGGGCCTCTAGTGTATTATGAAATACAAAATTTCAAATTGCCTAAACTAAATAAATACTTGCTTGTATTGTACAATTTAAAACTGAAGAGCTAAATTAAAATTGTACTAGGCCTAGGCTATGTATTGTAATTTTAAAAAAGCTTTATGCCTACTACCTCAGTAACATCGATTCGATCCTAGGCTAGGCCCTTATCTTATGTCTATGATGAGGCTAGAGTACTACTACTATGCCTAGGCTAGCTGCGCCTATATAGTATAAGCCTACTAGCTAGGCCTAGACCTAGCTTAGGCTATACGTACTACTTGTAGGCCTACTGCCTCGAAGCTCATATCTAGCCTATTTTATAGGTCTGGTGGTTTACATAATTCATACACCTAACGTGTTCACCTTATGCAATCAACAAATATCTTGACCTGCATGTATGAATTGTATTATTAAAAATAATAAGTTGACGTAGCAGCCTCCACGAAACCAACTTTGACGAAACCAAAACAAGTAGTCTAATTAGCATAGCGCCCTCAGTTTTAGCACGACCACCACACACTGCGGCGGGCCGATCAAAGATTTGAGGTACAGTATAATAATGTTATAAAAAACTTTACTTGACAACCACTTTTGGATCAGTGGCAACACACTCAGTAGTGGTGCAGTAAATGTAAAACATTTAATAAATTAAAAAAAAGGTCCACTTTTTTAGGCCTGACATTTATAACCCTCAAAATATCTCTCTTTCAAAATAAAAGAAAAACAATATTCATTATTTTCCATTAAAAAATATTCCGTAGAGGTTCGAACCCAATCTACTAGAGCTGAGAGCATTCAAACTTGAGCATTACCCGTTACGCCACGTATTACATGACTGGACAGCTGATAATAGTGTATTTATTGTCGAGGTTTTATGGCAGTCTATTTATTCGCAAATAATGCAATGCAACTTTGTTTCTGAATTTAAAAAAGGTCCACTTGATTAGGCCTGGCATTTACAACCCTCAAAATATCTCCCTTTCAAAATAAAAGAAAAACATTATTCATTATTTTCCATTAAAAAAAAAAATTTCGTAGAGGTTCGAACCCAATCTACTACAGCACCCAAACCTGAGCATTTACGACAAAGTAGTACAGGGCTGGACAGCTGATAATAGTCTATTTATACGTGTATTACGTAATTCATCATTACATCATAAATATCATATTAACCTTGATAAAACCAAAATGATCAGTTAGCTCAGTCGCCTTGACAACACGCATGTCGTAGGTTTGATTCCACGCTGGTCGATGGAATAGAGTTAAAGGTATGCGACCAACTGTGTTTGAGGTTTCACAGAAATATACGCCCCTCTCCCCCCGTCACCACACATCATGAGGCGACAACATCAATGCATCTGGTGATGGTATGATGTGCTGGAAACGACCACAAAATGCTGTGGCAGGGCCTTAGTGCTGAGGCAGGGAGAGCACATTAAACATCTTTTTACATTAAAAAAAAATCTGTATTCCATGTCGTAAATGTTATGTTTGCTGCCCTCAATTGTAAAAGAAATTGAATTTATTATTTTCATCGCAGGTGTACGACATGGTATGCTGTGCGTTGTTATGCAATAGTTGTGCAGGTGTAGTGGGAAAGATGGCATTGTTAGTCATTCACGGTCAACATGCCACACTGTTAAATTTTAGATTTTGTTAATCAATGTTGCTACATTTGTAACGAAAATGTCCGATACATGCTTGATATTGTATTGTAATAAATTATGTTATTAATAAACGTTTTTGGTAGTTGGTGTGTATGTACATCGTCCCAGAATAAACACATGTTTTAAACAGATAGTTTGTCTCCGATGGTTTTTGTATGGGGTTAATGGAGAGTGAAATAAGATCAAATATAGAAAATTTGCAAATACGCCGATTTCTAGACCAATTTCGAAGCTTAGACTAATTCCGCCGCCGGGCTAGGCCTTATGCATATACGAAGTCGAGTTTTTAAAGTAGAAAACCCCACCTAAAATGTTGAAGTCGCGTCTGGATAGTTGAAATTTTAACATTATCATAATTATCATAGGTGATTATGTATAGTAATAAGTATAAGTATAAGTGCAATTCTGGGCTTTATTTTCATTAGGCCTATTAGACCTGCCCCAACAATGGTGGACAAGTACTGGAGACTTAATATTTCAATGAATAGGTGCACTTTTCGGGGACACTAAATAGTACTGGAGACTTAATATTTCAATGAATAGGGGCACTTTCCGGGGACACTAAATAAGTATTTTATCTTAGACAAACGCAAGTTATTAAAATCACTGATATGGCTTGAAACTAATTTTTCTTTTGCATTACGGATGGAGTAACCGATATTGAACCTATATAACAAGTTTGAAGTATTTTTTCTCGCTGTATTCCACCATTGGCGCCAAATTGAATCCACTGGAGCACAGTGTATTAACATACGAAAAGATATTAACATTCAGTGACTTATTTCTATGTTTTATCACTGTGCTCCACTGGTGCCAATGTTTCCACTTGAGCACAGTGTATTAACATACGATCGAAAAGATATTGAAATTGAATTGTGACTTTATTTATATTTTATATCACTGTGCTCCACTGTCGCCAAATTGGGTCCACTTGAGCACAGTATTTTAACATACGAAAAGATATTAAAATTAAATGACTTTATTACTATTTTTTATATCACTGTGCTTCACTGGGCCAAATTGTGTCCACTTGAGCACAGTGTATTGACATACGAAAAGATATTAAAACTTCAAATTAGGTCCACTTGAGTGTTTTAACATACGAAAAGATATTACAATTAAATGACGTTATTTCTATTTTATATCACTGTGCTCCAATGAGGCCAAATTAGGTCCACTTGAGCACAGTGTATTGACATACGAAAAGATTGAAACTTAAGTGACTTTATTTCTATTTTATATCACTCTGTGCTCCCCTGGTGACAAATTGTGTCCACTTGAGCACAGTGCATTAACATACGAAAAGATATTAAAATTTAGTGACTTTATTTCTATTTTATATCATGGTTATACAAAAGTACGATACTATTTTGAAGGCATGTTTAGAATTTTATATATCAGCCAACAGACTTGTAATATCCCAAAAATGTATTGTTAACTACGGTAATATATACTCAATATTATAATATAATTATTATATTAGAATAAATTATTATTAGAACTTGGGAGGAGAACCTTAAGGGGAGATCGTGACTTTAAAGTAACAACTCTTCCCATGAGTAACGTTTTTAGAAAAAAACATATTACTAAGTTCAAAACAATACAAGCTAAAGCTCTGTCTACACTATCAAAGTGTATGTGACAAAAATGTGTGATGTGCTCAAATATGGTAGCGATATGCCCAAATACGGTAGTGATATGACATCGTGTCCATATAGGCATCACATTTTTTGTCACATAAAGTTTTATAGTGTCTCAGAAAGAAATCATGGTTTTATTCTTCGTTCGTTTGTGCTCATGTTTTAGCTATATGAATAGCATGAATTGTTTAAATTTATCGTAAATAGGTCTCAGCACCAAATGTAAATATCCGTGTTTATGAAGTACATGAACTTCTGGTGGCAATTACACTTACCTTAATCAATTTAAAGAAAAAGACGAAAATTATTTATGAATTAAGTAGCATTGTGCGCTTATTGAAAGCAATATTGGACAAAGGGCACATATCAAGAACTTTAAACTGCACGGTGTCGCAGTGTTTCTTTTGTTGCGGATTTTGATGAATATTAGTGACTTATCTAGAGCGTCCATTAATAAGTTTGATCAGGGGAAGAGTGGTGATGTATGATGCGTGGAAATAATGACTATGCCTAATTTGTAATAACTGAAATCAGTTTGCCATTAAAATAACAGTAGGAATGGGTCATTGTTTATACATTGCATACATTAGTACAATATTTATACACTATATACATCCTTTTTTGTCGTTCTCTTGGTTAATATCGAATAGCTATTATCACCCATACTACCCCCGCATGCCTCAAATGTATATAAGTTATTGAAAAATAGTAACAATCTCTATCCATGCCTTGGGATAGGCCTACACCAGGCACTTAAATAAATTTAACACACTTCATTAAAAATCAAGTTAAATTTGACTAGGAAAACCTTCCTACGAAATAATTCATCTTTGTTGCATTTTCAAACCATTCATTTAATAATAATGAGTAAAGGTTTCATTTCTTTAAAAAAATTGAGCCATCTATATCCTAACAATTCGTTCAACATTTCATTCGAAAATGTGCCTTATCAATGTGAAATTATTGCTATTTTTAAATATATGTTTAAATATATGTTTAAAAACATTATTCTCCAATTTGATATGAACATTATTGACTTGCTAATAATAATATTGATTAGTCTAATTATTAGATCAGATTTTAAAGTTATCTCTACTTTATTTTATGTTCCAAATGTTAATGTAATAGAAAGTAAGCAGAAAGTAAATAGGAGTTGAGACACCGATCGCACATTGGCACGTGACGATGAAGGTAGAGCTGAAGCCATGTCTCCAACTTGAGGACAGATTCTTTTTTCTAAAGAAACAAAGATTGAGAAAATTAATTTATTATTATACATTATAGACAGTCGGTAATATAGTCCCATGTAGTGTATTGTGTATTTAGTTGTACATGCATGAATATGTTTGGTCGTTTCCACTGCGGCATCACCTTGTGCTTTCACATTGAGTATATTATTAATTATAGGCCTACCAGGAAAGTACTATTGTACTATTAATTGTTACTTGGTTGTTTATCTTTGTCAGAAAAAACGAATGACCCCATTGGAAATAAGTCCCACATCGGGACTTTCATGGGATATCCTGCATCTCTGTATTTGTCTTTTTAAATGTAAATTGTATATATCTTGTTTCATAAACTTTGTGTTTTTTTTAGATGCTAATAAATAAATCAACATCAAATCAGATACTACCTGGTGTTAGCGATTTCTCTTTTGAAGTTTCTTCTACCAATAACTCTACAAAGATACGTATAAGAATACAACTTTTTGGAAATGGTATATTATTAGTCCCGACACTATGCAATTCAGAATATATGTGAATGGCGGTTTCTATTATTTTATATTTATTACATCATTTTGTGTTATCAAGCAGCCTGGATGTTCAACAAGTTGACATTTCAATTAATAAACAAAATACTATTTCCATACATGGGCAATTTATTCGATGATAAATTATTCCAATATCCAACGATCGATTACCTATTGGCATATTTTTCAAAAAGTGCCCTCTAAATGTGAACTTAGCCTACCTGTCGTTATGAAATATATCGGGGTTGATTCATCACTTTCTCCAAAATCGTTGGTAGAAGAGACAGTAGCTTTATAGCTCCAATCAGGGTGAAGATTCTCAATGTAATATTCGTAAACAGATGATTTCGTAGGAATAGCACCCTTACTTATATATTTTATGACTTGTTGACCTTCCTTTTAAAAACAATTAAAATTATGTTATTTATGTTATATACGAAGCACAAGCACATAGGCATATTCAAACAATTATATTTCAATTATTGGTTTTGTATTTATACTTTTACTTGAAGTTGAACATTTTGTATCTTTCGGTTGGAAATTACCAGTAGGCCTAAAGACTAAAGACGAAAACACGACAATTCATTAACATTAAATACAAACTTACCCCTGTTTGCCAAACATATTGATATTTGATGATGAATCCATTTATTGGAATAACATTTCGATGACTTTCTTCAACCCTTTTCGACGCTTTCCATCGCAACAAATAACGAGTAGACCACGAACTGATGACAGAGGAAACTATTGTAGGCGTCGTTGGTGTTCCTTATTACAATAAAATGCAAAAGAAAAAATGTTAGCAAAATAGAACTCATTTGACGATGTTGCCTTCAGAAATCATTTATTTTCAGTGTAAAAGTATAGTACAAGATGAGAAATGCAAGGAAGCGAATCGATCCTTCCTCATTCAGAAATTATATTAATGAAAATAAAATAAGAACAAAATGTTAAATGCTGCATTGTTCCTGTTGTCACCTTTACACTTACCGGTTAATACAATGTTCACATCTGTATACCCAACATCATTGGTTACCCTGCAAGTGAAGTTTCCATAATGCCTTGCTTCTATTTTGGATATACACAGCCTAAAAGGATCCAATACAATATATTTAAATAGAAGACTTCTATACTCAGTCCAAATAGCACACATTCATGTTTTGCTGATAAAGTCAAAATCTTCGAAACTTGTAAATTTTGAATAGGTTTATGCAATGTTGAGTTAGAAGATTCAACATGGCAAACAATGCATCTCTTTTCATGCGTACATAACAAAAATAAAGAGGAAATAGAATATTCTGTTGACAGAGGCCTTTTGATGTTCATTCTAGAAATCAAAAGCTTGCCTGTGATGTAGGCCTACTGTAGTTGTACCTGTTTTGATTTTTCTGAATTTTAGTTCTTTTTTTGTGTGTGCACCTCCCCAATGCCCAACTAGCCACTGTAGTCTGACGACATTTTGTATTAATTTTGTAAAGCACAGCGGAGAAGATAGAATCTAAGATGTGCATGTACGTCTTCTTTTAAGACGCCACCGGATTCAGAGTTGTGTACTCAATGTGATTACCTTGTTCGCTTTTCGTCACCAGTTATTGAAATACCTGGTTGACGATTTGAAAGCACCGTAGTGTTCTGAAACCATGTAACTGCATCAGGTACGGGAAAAGCGTCGATACAACAGGCCATGCAAACATATCTTCCAATACCACTACGATAGAGCTGTCGGCTAGGTTTTATTCGCGGCTTATCTGCAGTAATAATACTAGTTTAGGTTATCTAATTCAATATTTAATTCATCTATACTGTTTTAATGAATATTAAAAAGGTCTCTATAATGAGTGTGATGTTCTTAAAAGTGTTGATGGAAAAAAACAGGCCATTGTAAATACATTATTGCCACCAATAGTGTACAAATACGTCCCTAATTTGAATCCAAATGATCAATACCGGTACTACTAGCTAGACAAATATACATTTCCACATATCTAGAAGAGTAGTTATTCGAGACACTTAACACGTACATTTGATTATAAGTTTGACAATCTGCCTGTCACCTTCGGCGTCGTTTAGGTGGTTAGCTGCTGTGCATACATAATCACCAGTATCCTCTACTTTTACGTTCCAAATTCGTGCTACACCTTGACCACAGTCTTTGAATCGTGTATCATTGAGTTCTTTTTGTAGGTTTGTCCGATGCCAAGTGACTGTCGGTGACGGCTTACCGTCTGCTATACAGAACAACACTACGTCTCTTGACTCTTTGAAATACCTTGCGTTTGGATCCTTTGAACCAAGAGTCCGAGTGCTCATCGGTTCAATTTGAATAATTTTTCCAGGAGCTGAAAATATAAGAGCAGTTTCCATCTCGATATTAAAACTTTACGATTGAATACTATGCTAAGAAATACTTCGCAACCCACCATCACACTATACAGCTGATATCTCTAGCGACAATAAGCAGCTTGCACTATCGCTTTTTCTGACAGCAAACTTCATCCCATATTGGATAATGTATGCGTATCTACTCGTCTGCCTATTTTTCTTTTACTCTTTTTTCAATGGTTTAAGCGTGGTTCCCACTAGACGTAATTGACGCAAGGTGCTGTATTGCATAATCACAAGTGGGAACCGACGACGCAATAGTACTGCAAACATCGCAGGTTTGAGTTCATGCAGGCGGGGGACAAACACAATGATTGAAAGGGCATTTTCTTACGGTGCGTGTCTACTCTTTCTCTTTTAATCTTGTTTCAATGTTTTACTATGGATTAATGAATGAATAATGAATATTCATTAATCCATGGGTTTACTAACTCAATTTCGTAATTAACCGGGACTTTCGGGTTATTACTAAAACACTAATTGTAATTGTTTTTTCTGATTATGTCAATCTACACTTTTTTTTACACAATATTTGTTATGGTATATATTGCTAGGAAACGTCTATACCTAAAACATCAACGGTAATCGTGCTTCTCTGGCGCTGGTCAATGTAACATGTATAGTTTCCAGCATCATGTACGGTAATAGATCGTAGAATCAAATTGTTAACACCATTTGCAATGTCATATTCCAAGTGAATGTCTCGCTGTGTTGATATTAGCTCATTATCAAACGTCAGCACTATAATATAATTAGATAATGCATTGAGTTTCTACTGATTAATCTCTAGCTACCTTAGAAACAAATTTAAATACAAATGTAATAACAAGAAAAGAAAAAATATTGAAATGAAAGTAGTAGATAATGAGAATTGAAGATAAAAAAGTATTATAATGATGTTTAACTCATTCTGATAGGATGTTGAGTAAAAGTTATAACGACGATAGGATGTGGAAATATTGTGACAAATACAATGGCGTTAAAACATAATAAGAATAAGGTAAAATTAAAACAAGTACACGTACATTCAACGTTGTTATGAAACCACGTTGCAGCAAAATTGCCAGAAGTTCCAGTAGGCATCGTGCAATATAAAATAGCACTTTCACCTGTTGGCACTGTGATTTTCATAGGAGGACAACTTGAGTCCTGGCAATCTTTGGAGAAAACTATAGTGAAATTAAAAATATGATATTAAAGATTAAGATAATTCTAATAGCAAAATAAGCTTAAAAAATGGGGCGGTACTCTTGTACAAAAAAGTAATAGTTATTGGCCTTTTTAATTTTCTGTGGAAAGCAGTACACTTTCAATTGTTTTACCTACAATTTTCAATGTATTTCTATCGTGCATTATATTTGATTATTTTCAATTTGATATTTTAAAATTTCAAAAACTAGATTTGATACTAAAATAAATTTAAAAACGACGATGATTTGTAAACCGACCTTTTAGAGTGGTCTCCAACGGTGTAGCTGAACTTGTATTTGACATTTCTGCACAAGAAAGGAATGTACACAATTACATTATAAATGGGCTACGTCACCATATTTCTGAATCATAGTAGGTAGAATGTAGAATTAATGAATGCAGAGAATACCAAACGTAGAAAAATGAAACAACTGTGAAAAAGGATATGCTCTTAAGGCAGTGTGGTCCCTTGGTACTTAAAAAATCGTTGGTGCACAATCTATCCCAGACTCCGTGTATTATTTATATGAAAACTAATTTACAGAGTTTGATACCTGTTGATGTTCTAATCGTGGATTCATAGAGCTCTAATCTGGAATTGATCTTCTCTTGTTTATACGCTTCTAATTGTTCGGTCAGCTCGAGACATCGTGTTTTTAGTGCTTTGTCATCTCCATCAGTGGCTACAGCTGCTTTAGAACATTTATCACTAACAGTGTAAGAATTTGAACCTTGAGTTAGTTCTGTCAGAGCAATAGCTTCTACTGCTAAAATATAAAAACAATAAACGACATTAAAGTACGGATACGGATTTAGAATCGGTTTTGATAAAAATGATTTCATGGTGACATATTATGTCTTAATCCGTGACGTATAACCGGTATCCCCTCAGATTTTAATTGACTTGAAATTGATCATCTATTTTCTAATTTATTGATACTAATTCAAATCAAGAAAATTGAGGTGTTTTTGTTCGCCAAATGTGTGTGTTCCTTAAGTTTGTTAAATTGAGTGAAGTTGAAATGTAACTCTGAAAAGCCTTGAACAACAAAATAATTTATATACATCATAAAAAAATGGGCTTAATTATGACTCTTTAATGTCTTTATGGCAGACCTAAACTTGTGTTTAATATTGTCGATCAGCACGTCAATACCGGCTCTGATTAGTTCCCGATCATTAACTCTGCTCCTCAAAGTCGAGCTAAGCGTCAACCAACAAGTAAATTGAGAATATAAAAAAATAAGCGTATCCGTGACGTAGTGATTGCAATGAGTATCCAACTGACTGAAACCGTCAAGTGTCAATCATTCATTTCTTCTTTCTATGTTGACATTGTTCACAATTATTAAGACCAAAACGAGAATATAATTAGTATTAGGACTACTTGAAATCTTGATGAAATTTGTTTGGTATTCGTTAATGGTGGCCATAGATTTTCAGACTTATTTTGACCACCATCCTCCTCATAACATTTATAAATGTATATAGATTTACTAAAATAATGTATTTAATGTGGGAAAACAGTATACCGTAATAAACAATCAATAAACAAACAAAGAAAGAATAGTTATGTTAAGAAGCAGCAAAATGAAAATAGTTCATTCATTCTTAATGTTTTCTACGGTTTGTTTCCATTTTTGTTTGTTTCGGGCAAGATGGTGGAAATAAATCAACGTTAGGCTACATCATGTATATTAATTTATACACCTATATCTTGTTAATTATTTCTTAATCAATCATCGATTGCCTCTCTCATATAATAATTTAGCTAATAATAATCCTTCTATTGATATTTTCTATTTAAGTCTTAGTGCCTTTAAAACCTGTTTAAAACATTCACTACATTTTTAACCATCAGTTGTCACTTGCTAGTTCCCCTTACTTTTTTAATACCGAGCGTTCATTTACCCTTACAAGTTTTTTAATTGTTTTTTCCATGTAACCATTTTTTGTCTTTCTGCCTGTTGTTTTCATCTTGTTGTTTTTTCTGTGTGTTTTGTTTCTGTTATTGGCCAATTGGTTGTTGGTAGTGTATGTGATATAAAATATATAAAATAAATATTAATATATGGAGGGAAAAGGGCTATCACAGCTCATATACATAATACACTATTGAAAGAAGAGTTAGTGGTAAGTGGTAAAGTACTGTTATACAAGTTGTTTGTTTTTTTAATTTAAACATTAAAATCATATACAAGAAGAAACGACATATCTGCTTGGTCCTTAGCCTATTCAGAAAAAATGCTATCGCCTTCAACCCCAGTTGTATCTTTTACGATATTGATAACTATGGAGGAATTACAAACTAATAACCAAGCATAACATAGCTTAACATTAGGGCATATACATTTTTTCTTGTTGTTGCTGCGAGACCATTAAAAAGGCTATATCATCTGAATTATGTTATTCTGCCTAAAATATGGTTTAATAAAAATAAACATGTTTTTTATACGGTTTACCATATTCGATATACCGGATCTTTCGATTGGGATCCTGCCTTCTTCTTTATTATTTCAAAGTTGTAATTATTCATATTGTTGTCTCTTTTTATTCCACCATTATAAATTATCTAAATCAAGTTATTGTACATACACAGGGAGTAAATGAATGTTATGTTGATTGATTGGCTGGTTGATTGATTGATTGATCCCTACTAGAATCATGGAGCTATAGGCCTAGCTCCATGCTCGAATCTTCCGAATTTTAGAGAATGTTCTGTGGTGGTCCAGACCCGACACAACATGCGTTCTATGAATCGTCGCAAATCGAAATCTCTCTTTTATATAAAAGAGCAAAATACATCTTTATACCTTGTGGAAAATTATACAAACATTAATTTGGTAAAGTTTAATCATTTCATCAGCATTTTTGTTATCAGTTAACAGGAAATAAATTAACTAGGTGGTTTTCACTAATATGATTTGTACTTTCTGAGATTAAAAGTAATTTTTAGAAATATGACATCAAAATATTGATCGTAATTGATATGTACATAATTATGATACTGATTTATTCTGCTTTTTATTCATCAACAATAGTAGGCCTATAATCATAAAAGCTGGAAATTGGTACGGTTCATTGTCATGAAGACAACGTACATCAAATCATAATTTAGTTTTTAATTTAATCCTAGACTGATGTCATATTTGTATTATTTTAGCTACAAACACGGAGAAATAAGTTTCTTCATGACTACGAACAGCCGAATTACAAATAGTTGTTAGAAAATGTGAGTAGACAAAAGCACAGAAATACTCTATCATTGTTCAACATGAATGTGTGTATTAAGATTACGTTAGAAGTAATTATGGGTGACCGTCTTAATTTTTAATTAATTTTCAATAACTAATTGCGAAAGAATCACTGTTTTCACAACTATATTTCTAAAAATTTAATAAACTACAAACTTTAAGAGCGTTTAACAATTAAACATTGATGACCGTTTATCGATGCATGTAGAGCGACCATCATTATATGGCGCTTGTAAATCTGTGCAGGTCCCCTGCGTGACAGAAGTTTCAGAGTTGGATGCACATGAGTCAAGACATCATGTGATTAGCTATACTAATTATGCATAACGAATAAGTGATTTCATATGTCGGGGTTTTGTCCTGGCCTTCGGTAATTTTACGATTAATGTTGTCTGTAATTCCCAAGCAAGGAGAATAAATAAACCTGCTATTTCTTCATGCACTAAATAAAATAAAAATATTAAGGATTTCGTTTAGGCATGGATTATTTTTCATCAGCAAATCACTTTCGATCATCCTGAAAATTGTGAGGATGGGAAAAAGATGTACGTGTGCAGTGGAGTATCTGGGATTTGTAGGAGGGCTGTGGAGGGATGTAGGCCTATTGATGTGTGTATATATATATATATAAATCCAAAGGCAAATTACTGAAAAAATAACAATGCTGTGGGTATCAGTGGATTTGGGTATAGACCATTATATCACGTTAAAATCAGAGGCAAACTTATTGTTAGTTATTATGAAGCAGACATATTCATGAAATGTATACATGGTATCGTAAAAATTAAAGTGATTATTTTTCATACATTATTCATTAACAATTTGCAGTTAATTTGTTAGGTCTACCTTAGGTGAAGTTACTCCAACAGATAATGGAACTGCCAAAAATAGTTATGTGTTTTACTTTAACTGCACTTTTGCATAAAATAATAAGAAACATAAAAAATCTCTAGTTATTAATTTTGTATCATATGCACAATAAAAGAATATGATGATGACACAAAATGAAGCCGACATGGTGGAAAGCAGCAATATTGTCGGCGAATAAATAACAATTTGCTTTCTAGGAAATATTACAAAGAACTCTAATAATTACCTTTTACCTTGAACAGACCGCTTGGGCAGTAATGTTAAAGATTCAATTTCTTTGCAATAAACTAGTTTGGTTAGTAAATTAAATTGATAACGTAGGCGGTCAAACAAGCACCATAAGGCCATTTTATATCAAGGTAAAGTCTTTGAATTAATTTACTCTGTAATCAAAATAAATGCTTATTTATGGATGGATACAACTTATTAATGTTTAAAAAAGGGTAATCGACAGTGCGTTCAGATAATTTAGACATAGTTAAAAATAATTGTTTTAAATAAGACCTTTTTAATATTGTAATTATTACTTTCATTTTGTGAAGTCAGTATGTCGTCGCTTATATAAAGAGCGACTTTTCACCTAACCATCATTTTTGTGTGATATTAATATAGCTGTTATTATTATTATTGTCATTATATCAAAATAGTACGGTAGTAGGCTATGTTGTGTTTAGTTGTTTTTGGCAGACAGTTTTTTTTTCAATTGAGTCATGGGGCCTTAAAGGTAAATGTTAAACAAAATAAACAAACATTTGTTATTAGAAATTGTATTCAAAATATTTTGTTATAAATTGTAAATATTTTCTTCCACAATAGTGCATTTTAAATTTACATAAATATTCCAAATCGATATGTAGAACGCTGTAGCAATTAGAAAGAAACCGGACAAAAGATCAAATTCTTCTGATGCGATCAAAGATTTTTTTAAATCTTAAAACTGAAAAGTGTCATTAAAGATGTATTGTCCCCCAAAAACATGAACAAATTAAGGTTAATAAAAATTGTTTGTAGTTTCAATAAATTTAATCACTTCCGTAGGAAAAAACGGAAACAAAAATTAAAGTTTTCACTTATAAAATGACAAAATAAATGATTAAATTCAACCAAAAACCCATTGGCTGACAGCCAATTTGACTATTTTTTTAGGAAAATGCATTTTTTGCGATCAAATTTTTGGTCAAAGTGGATAACTATGGGTGAGATTAAAATGACATATTCAACAACAAAAATAATAAGAATTAATTTTTCAGGGGGACAATACATCTTTAATCTAATTGTTAATTACAATAAATCTTATGAAAAAGTACGGTAACCGTCTACGTACTCTAAAAGACGGATACTCAGCTTAAGTCGTATAAATAAATTAAATAGGCCTAAACAAACAAACAATGTACCGGGATTTTGTGTGTATTATTTTTCGGGAAATCGCTTGATAACAATTCAAAAACATTGCAAACTATTTAGATCTATCAATAACATGACTTAAACTTCAGTATCAAAGTGTATTTAAACAATCAAAATATCGTGCGTGCAAACTAAATGGATCTTTTTTTGCAAATGCGATATTGTCAACTAACTGCTGTACAGTTAGACAGTTGAAAGATAAATATAAAAAGACAAACACCGATTGATACAAATTTACTTCATAAACTAAAATTATATCCTAACTAATATTAGCTGTCTTTATATATATTTTTTATTTAGTACTTAGGCCTACTTAATATAGTACTTACCGATGCTGGTCAATAGGACTGTTAACTTAAGTCGACAGTAACTCGTCATCTTATTCATCTTGTCAACTACAGTCTTTCAATTATTATGATCTGATTATAAGCTCTGGTCAGTGATAATTAATAAGCGTACGTACTTCTATTCATCCAATAAAAATCTTTAACACATGACGAGAATGTGATGTTGGCACGCGGGAAAAAGAGCAGACTATGATTCAAAATGCAAACCGCAGGCGATCACTGATCACTGGGTTATTACACGAATCTTATTATAATGTAACAAGCATTATGAAAAACAGTATAAATGGTCTATGGTGTACTTCGTTTATCTACTCTCTATATGAGTAGTGATCATGTCTGCTATTCAAGGTTTTGTCAATTTTATACAAAGTAACTGACGATAGCATTAGTTAATGAGCTACATCGGGAAATTTAATCAACTTTGATACCAGATCGAGTAAATTAATATCATCATATTGCAATTTGCATTTTAATTTTCTCGAAATTAAAGAAAATACGGTAGGCATATACCCTTATTTTCTCTTTTGAGTTGGGAGAAAAATCCATCAGGTTATTAAGAGGATACAATCGTTTTGACAGCGTGTGTGTGTGTATTAATTTGTTGGTAATGGTAGTAAGTTGATTTGTTTAATGGACCACGTGTCTTCAAGTTCATTTTCAAAATAATTGAATCTTCCTTAAAACGTAACTGAGTGACAGGTAATTGTCAGTGCATATAGTGCATGCTGCGAATTATGTCATATTGGTTCGTCATTAACACATTTTCGTTGTATATGTTTACTATGATAAAGTGGATCCAGGATTATGAAATATCCTAAACCTATTGGTTGCATTATCTTTTGCGTCATATATTATATATCACCAGGAATGCGCGAATTATAGACACATGGCATAAGCGCAACGCAAGCAAGTTGACCAATGAAAAGAGAGTTCGAATAACCCATGTCTTGTGATTGGTTGCGCTTACGTCCTTGTATTGCGTACTAGTGGAAACCAAGCTTACACGTTATGTTATTGATTAATTTTAATAAAAACTTTTAAAAATTACAATACCAAAATATGTCACAACACAGAAATAATTTTGTTGAAAACATGAGATTTATTTTTCAATTAAAAGTACATGTCACAAAGTACGGTACTGCTGCCTAAAACATTTTACATAATGCATGATATTTTAAATACACTTATTCAAAATATTAATTAAAAACATTGTTACAGTTGTATGCCCCACAGCATCTTTATTCATTTCAGTTTGACCTTTTCTAAGGTGACTTGTCTCAAATAAATGAATTAAAAAACTGTCAAGCATAGCTATTCTGTAGTAATATGTCTACCGCCACCTATAAAGAGCATCTACACTTAAATTGGTCAGCATGGTCAGCATTATTATAGCATAGTTACGTAATAAAGTTTTCTAAATATTTTGGCACAATTTTTATATCTTATACAAGTCAATAAGCACCTCTTGTTGTATAAAACAATCTAGTCTAAAAATTGATGTTTACTCTTTCTCCAAGAACTTATAAATCGCAAACGTTTTTTCCTGGTTACCATACTTTACATTGTGATAGACTGTCCATAATCACTTTCATCATTTCAGGTGAATCCTCTTTTAATGCCAAAGTCAATAACACAGGCTTACTGTTCCCAAGTTGATGTAATTTCAAAGCTATATTTCGACCAAAAACATGAGTGACAGGCTGTAAAATAAAGTTAATTTTAAATATTATGAAGTAACATAACATTTTATGAAATTTAAAGTTACATTGGAATTCGCAATAAACATTTAACAATTACCTCATCTTTACCAATAAGCACTTTGGTTTCAAACAATGATTGCTCCAATCCAGAAGTCTCAGCTTCATTAAATATGTACATCTAAAAGTAATATAAATCCAAAAGCAAATTACTAAAAATAATGACAATGCTGTGGGTATCAGTGGCTGGAGCTCAATGGAGATACAAAATAAGTAAAACAGCCAGAAAAATAAGCAGAGCTTTCAGGAAACACCAGCCCTTCATCAGTGAAGAATCACTTTACTAAAAGTAATATAACATATATTATATAAAGCAATTTATTCATTCAATAATTATAATTAAATTATATAAAGTAAATGCTTCTCAGATAAAGATACAGTACCTAAAAGTAATCACAATCATTATTGTAAAATAAGTCTTACCACTGTGCCTAACTTTTGGAACTGAGTCACAACCAGCATCAGTTTGTCAGTAAATGAAGTACAAACTATATCTGTATGTATTCCATTGATCTCTACAGCACTCTGTTAAAACAATTGATTAGGTCCCAATTCAAAATCTATATTTTCTTTTATTTCTTTGTTTTGATTCCGCACATCATTTAGTTATCGATAATAGAGTAATTACTGGGTCGAAACGACCTGGCCTGAATTTGAATAACAACCAACTGCCGCCTGCTAACGTCTAAACAAATAAAGAATCTATCTAGGTAGGCTAGGCCTAGCCATAGAGTGTCTATATTTCACCACATTTTGTAAATGTAGGTAATGTAACTTTAAGTAATATTGTAAATACATTTATATCGTTTAAACTAGCTTTAAACGGATTAATACCTTCTTTGATTGTGGAACAATTTCCACGCTACCTGCAGCCATACTACTTCTGCTCTAAGAAACAATAATAAACAAGTAAGATTAGTTATACATTTTTAAATGTTTTTCCAGATTATATGATAACAAAATAACTATAATAATTTTTTTTATAGTTGATGAATATTGTTTTATACAAATAAAATGATTTTTCTCTTGAGTTTGTAATACATTTATATCTTATTAAAATACTTTTTTATGATTAGGCATAGGTCAGAGAATTATGTTGACCTGTAAAATGTAAACAGAAATGAGGTTCTGCAAAGTTCTTGATACATTTTTTATTATTTTATTAATTAATTCAGCTTATTGTGATAGTGAAAATAAGTATTCTGATTCTAAAAAACCTTCTGATGCTTGCAACGGGAAAGAAAACGATCAAAATGATTACTGTAGCAAATTAGAAGCTAAAAAATTGACACGGCTAGATGGAGTTGAGGTACGTATAGTACCTATTATATAGGGAGGCTAGCCTAGGCTACAAAACCTTTAAAAAAAAAATATAGCATTTAATAGATAGGCCGTGCCGGCTCCATGGTTACGTGTGGGGAGAGTAATTTTTGCTAGATAATGATAATATAAAGGCCTAGGCCTAGTAGATTCTAGAATAATGATTAATTATAATTGCTGGCTCTTGTTTGAGTAGGCCTATAGAAAAATAAATTATATTATATTTTAATAATAATATTATTTTTTCAATACAAAAATATAAATAATGTAATTATATTATAATAAGCATGTGTTTGTGACTAATTAGTGTCTATATTCACACAAAAGAATTAAAATCTCGTTATTTAATTTTATTTAAAACAAGTATGTGTAAAATAAAGTATTTCAGTTTTAGGGTTCAGTATAGATAAAATATTTCCTGTTTTCGTTGTTTTTTTAAGGTTGGATTCTCTCGTGAAGTGAAGGTAGAAGGAGACAAAATTTTACACCTGTCGACGTTGAATATGAAACCATTACTTTTTGGTAAATAGTAATGCATAATGAACTGGTCATCAAAACTTATAAATGCAGTATTAAGGGCACACATTGGGACTCAACAAAGTGTCGACCCTTTAATAGTGTCCCTAGGCCTGAATTAACAAAGTGTCGACCATTTAATAGTGTCCCCTGAATTAACAAATCGTCCCTTATAGTGACCCCTAATAAGGTTTGACCTTTTCCCTTGTTCGTAAAGTGTCCCATTAATGAATAGGAATAACAATCTTGGTATAGTAACTTTAAAACCATTTCCCCCCATATGTCTTACATATGTATATGTTTTAATTCCAGAAATAAAAGATTTCTTGACCAAAAAAGAATGTAGTCATATTATATCTCTTGCCACCAAAGTTGGAATTAAAAGCAGTGTGACGCATCAGGAGACCAATGTTGATGGTATAAGAATTATGGATAATAATGGTGACAAGATGCTGGATATTACAGAGGTAATTTTATTCCCCCTCTTAAGTTCTGTCTACACTATCAAACAAGACAAGAAAAGTATGATGTGCTCAAATATGGTAGTATTGCTCAAATATGATAGTGATATGACATCATCATGTCTATTGGGCACATCATATTTTTTGTCACATAAAGTTTGATAGTGTAGACAGAGCTTAACAGGTCTTTCACACATGTTCCGGCACGGTTCCCGTCAGGTGTAAAGACCCTTTTAATAATGAAACTTCCAGTTGATTATTTAGAGCATACCTGCCAATATTTTTACCAATGTAAAATTGATAGGTTATCTATGTCAACGCTTGTATTTCACCTGCATGTACAAAGCAAGTAATGAGAAGAAGATAAATATAATATATTTTTATATTGATTTATAATTTTTTTTTTTTTAGCCTACCATAAAAATAATGTACTCTTTTTATTTTTTAGATGAAAATAACAATTGAAGATAATTATGATATTTATCTTGATGATGCTGATATTAGAACACTGTAAGTTGATTTACATCCTTTAAAGTCCATCTAGGCCAAGAAGAAGCCTACAAAATGCTTTTGTAACTATCCTTCATTAATCATTTAGTTGTCTTTGGTACAGTAGTTTTTCACATTTCTCAGCAGTCTTGATTTTTTTTTAACACATCAAATTGTGAGTAACTTGCCAAATTAATTGATGGATAAAGTATTACCATGCTTATTTGAGACTTAGGCAGGGAAAAATTTCATTTGAAAATTTTGTTTAGCAAAATTGCTAATCAAACTGATTTTTTAGACAAGAAACATAGTTTTGTATTGTATTTTTTGCTACACAATTGTAGAAATGTGTAGCAAAAAGGTTGTTTTGTATAGCTTTTTGCTATGCTACACTGGTGAAATTATTCCCTGTTAGGGAGGTGACCACTGGACCTAGCTTACCTTGGAATTAGAAGTTATATAGTCATTGAAATTCATATTTTTTCACAGTTATGCTGATTTAGAAATTGACCCAAATAAAGATGGTAAGTAAATCTTAATTGGTTTGTAACATTCATTTATTTAATTAATCTGTACTACAATAAAATGTTGTATATTTGCACAATATTAGAATATAAACTGTACCCAATGAAATACATATCTGTAAGTGTAAGATTGAACACATTTACAAAAGGTGTGAAAGGTATTTCGTTGTTGTTGATTTATATAACCTAATGCCAGGCTTTCACTAAAACCCACTTAAATCTGTGAAAAACCATTTTACCTTTAAATCAATAAAAATAAATTATAATTTACTAAAATGGTGTAATTTCAAATTGTTTAATTTTAGAGGAATTAGTCTATAGTATGAATATTTATTTTAACTAAATTCGCATGAGCAATAAAATTCTACTTGATTACTTTTGATTATCTTATAAATACATAATTGTCGTGTTGATTATATTATATTGTGATATGCTTGTTTGTTATTATCTTTAAAGACATTGTTACCAAAGATGAGATGTTGAAACTTTCTCCCAAGGACTTGAGGGCATACCTGAACAATCTTGTCACGACTTCACCAATTAAGAAATCTCGCTTCAGTGAACAAGCTTGGATTTTCCCAAATGAACACAAAGATAAGCTGTTGGATACCATTACAGACAGGTGAGGAAATGTACTGTAGTTTTTCACAACTTTCCTTTTTTTACTAATTCAGATAAAATGGTAGAAGTAAATAATATGAATCCCATATAAATAAATTACCTCCCTCTGAACCATGTTACGGCCTATCTGAGGTTTACTGTATGTCAGCTCTTTGAGTGATTTTTTTCTTTTTTGAATATGAGAGACATAGTTATTTACCAATAACTACTTATATTATTAAAGGTTAAAGAATATTCTTGAACTGCCTCCTGTTTTAATTGACAAATACAATGCCATCCAAGTTGTCCACTATGGCAGACATGGTCACTATAACGCTCACCAAGATTCTGGATCCACTGACCAACCTTGCTGCCATCTTCACAGCAACAAGAAATGCAGCATCTGTCGATACTTAACGTTCATGCTTTATTTGAATGACGTTGAGGAGGGCGGTGAGACTGCATTCCCCATCGCTAACAACGAGACATTTAATATTCATGTAAGTGTATCAGTTGTAATGAATTTGCTTCTCAACACCATATTGTCAATATGGTCTGTTCAAGATCATTCATTCATTTGTAAATCTTCTAATAGTAACCCACACTCTAATAGTAACCTCCTTCTAATAGTAACCCCCCCCCCTTCTAATAGTAACCTCCTTCTAATAGTAACCCCCCCCCTTCTAATAGTAACCCCCTTCTAATTGTAACCCCCCCCCCTTCTAATTGTAACCCACACTTTAATAGTAACCCCTTCTAATAGTAACCCCCACGCCTTCTAATAGTAACCCACACTCTAATAGTAACCCACACTCTAATAGTACCCCCCACCCTTCTAATAGTAACCCACACTCTAATAGTAACCCCCCCCCCCCCACTTCTAATAGTAACCCACACTCTAATAAGTGTGGGTTACTAATAGAAGGGAGATTACTATTAGAGTGAGGGTTACTATTAGAAGATTTACGGTGACATATTATAGCTCTCCTTCTATCTCTCTTCTCCAACCAACTTCTCCTGGTGGAACTGTGTATTTTAGCATTTTTCATGTTGTATCATTGAACATTGATTTTGTTAATATTATTTGCTATCATATTGTAGACTTTCCGCCAAAGCGGCAACACCCATCTAAACAGCCGATGCAACCAGGCTAACCTAAGAGTGAAACCAGAGCTAGGAAAAGCTGTTATCTGGTACAATCACTTAGTTGATGAAGAGACTGGATGGCTAGGGGATTTGGATGATTACACATGGCACGGAGGATGTCCAGTTACGAAGGGAACAAAATGGATCATGAATCGTTGGATTAATGTGAGTCCGGATAGAGAAATCGATCTCAGGATATAATACATTTTGATTTTCTCACAATAGGTTCATTGATCATGATTCCACTGATCATGATCAAGGCGTGTTATGTGATATAATAACATGATTATCTTAACTACTTTAGCATGATCAAGTGGAGCATGATAGAGAAACATGATTAACCTTGTTTAACATGCTGAAATCAATAAATAAGATAATAAATCAGCTATGATTTAGTACGTCATTCTACACAACCGTATTGGTCAATTTTACATGCCTCATTAGCATAAGTAGTTCATGATCTACTTTCTATTTTTATCATGCTTAACTTATCATGATGATAATTAAGTCAAGGTATTTTAAATGAACATAACCATTGTCCCACCCTAGACTGTATTACTTCTGGACAGTTTTTCTAATCTGATTACTTTAAATAACAGATAATCTTCTATGAAATCCCCTATCTTCTTTCAGTTGGTACTGTAAGTTTAAAAGCTACTTGGCTCTTTAATTTAAATCAGAACGAGATTTTAAATTTTAAAAACCAGAAGAATAATGTTACAAATAGTAGATATGTATGTCACTGTATTTTTAAAAGTAAAGTAAAAGTACTTAAAAAATATGCAAATAATTATTTTGTGCAATAAACTGTTTTCGCGGCGAATTCTGGTTATTATCAATTAGATTAAGATTTGTGACTAGTGCCTTATATAATGTTCTATGTAATTAATAAATAATTTTCACCACCGAAGACATATGAAATTATATTTTTTTTTAAAGTATGGAATACTTAGGCCTACTTGACATACATATGCGGTCATGATGATAATTCGTTTTATGTATTTTTATAATCATTGTTATTGTTGTAAAATAGATTATATTATTACTTTCCAAGTATTGATAATAGGCCTACAAATATTTTACAGTACCTGCTTTATATGCATTATTAATTTTATTTTGTTAACAATTTTTACATTTTTCCTTAGGCCTAATTTTATTTTAAACAAATACAAATTGATTTTTGGTAGGAAGATCGATGTACTATAATTATTGTTATTAAGATTATGCTGTATATTTTTAAATGGGCCGATATTATAATAATAATAATAATATTTATTTGGTCATCAATGAAAAAAAATAAAATATTGCTTAAAAGAAGAAGAAATATAATCAATTATTAAAATTAAAATCTCGAGTTAGAATATGGGCCGAAATATTAAATAGCACGCCCTCTGTCGCTTTCTGAATTTTGCTACAAGTATTCATTTTTATTATTGTTTTTCTTGTTTTGAATGAAAGTAAAAGGATGTTAACCATCTTTCTAAAATTCACATAGACATTTTGTTTAGATAGTTTTATAATATGGCATAGAAGAGAGAAGGGCGGCCCAGTTAATGCACTTTATTATTTGTCACAATGTTTTATTGTCATTTAAATGATTCAGGGAAACTTCTTGGAGCATTTAATTATGAAAAGATTGACTTGTGATTGACTTCAGTTTATAAAATCACCACACCATGTCATGCATGGTCGCCATAACTGAAATACATCAGCAATACAATTATACTCGATGAATAGACGGGCATTCCAATGCATCTGTTGGTTGTTTAATCTACGACAGAAAAATCCCCACTGAATGCACTTGAACAAAAGAATGAAATACTTGAAACTTCAATGCCTTTTGAAATCGTACTTTAAGTAAATCTTTGAACAAACAACATGCTAAACTCACTGAAATTGATGTTGTCTTAACCGAAACCATTATCACAACTGTAATGTGCTTTATACAAATATAACTATGTACCGATAGCGTGGGTACGAAAAGTAATTATTTATATTAGGCCTAGTATGTGTGTGTATTCAAACTTTAGGTTGTAATAATAACTCGTGGGTAAAACCGTGTGCAGAGTAACAAAACATAATTGGTTATGCTTGAAAATCGTCTCGCTTGACTAGTAGACCGATACATCCGTTAACTTTGATCGAATGAAACAACAAGGAGTACTTTCAATCATTGCCAACCGACTGGAGCGTATCCCCCATAGGAAACTAAAGACACCGTTACAAAAAATGCGTTTAAATGGAATGATGTTTACACATCTATACATGTTTCTTTTTCGTGTACAGTACTTAATTTTTCGTACAGTAGCATACAACACAGATAGCAGCCTGCTATAAAACGCAATGTCTTTGTCTGCTATTATATTTCATAATTAAAAATTACGATAAAAACGAACGGACTCCCGTGAAGTGCGTCTGCTGTGGTCCGAATTGATTTCTATTGTCAAAAAATATTAGTAATTACTTAGTGACAGATATGAATATTAATAAGTCAACATGGTGTTGTGAACACTGTATCACGTGCACTCTGGCATTGAACCTGTCTCATAAACATACGGAAGATGAACTCTTATTGATTTATTTTAATATTAATTCTATCAAGAATATTATCAGGCATTATTATTATAATTGATGAGGCACCGGTGGATGATGCGTCATCCGAAAACTGCAAATGCAAGAAGCGGACAGTTTAGGCCTAAAAAATAGTTTGTTATGGTATACTCTGGTTGATATATCGGGCCCTGAAACAGAGTTAGGCCTACTTAGCTTATGAAAGCAAAATTGTATTTAAATATGTTTCTCAGGCGGTTCCGTAATCTCTTTTTTCGTAACAAAACAAAAATGGATTGAAATGCAAAAATGTTACGGATGCGGATTTATCTTGAAATTGTTTTACTGTACTTGCAATTTCTTATCTAGTAAGACTATATTCACGATATACATTTTACTTTTATTAGAATACTTATACAAAATAATAATCCAATGATTCAAGGAAACGTGGCGAAAGACATGTAACCGTACTAGGCCTACTATAAAGATGGCAAGAGTTATAGGCGCGGCTCACCTATGTACAATTAATACTGTACAAATATAAAAATGCTATGGAGAAATGCAATGGAATAATATCTGTATTAATAATACAGATATTATTACTGTATACCATCGTAAACACTATTTCCAAAACGGTAAAAGGATGGAAATGGATAGATATTGGATTTTATGTTACGATCGATTCTAATTTAATTAGTAACTCATAATACGTTTGCAGTAATCCGAAAGCGGAATATAATAAAACACAACACTAACCCTAGTCAAGTACATTTACAAAACGATCAATGAATAATACAATAATAATGGGTGTGACCACTCCTTAAAATAACACATTGTATATAGTTCACACTTTTGGTAACTGCTAAATAGCTGATGTATGGAATGTAACAATACAGTAGCTAGAATTCGTCATACCTACTTACTTAAGCCTTGTTACACCTAGCAATGCATAGGCCTTCAACTACACGTCTCCATCTTACACGGTTCTGGGAAATTCCTTCCTCCACTGTCCTGAGTTGTAGCCTGCATCCTTTCACCTCCTTTTCCAGTTCTCTACTCCATGTGTTCATTGGGTGTCCTCTATTTCGTTTTCCTCAAAATTTCAAATTCAAAGAATTCGTCATAATGAACTTAATTTAGCATTTTTTAATCTGGAAGAATAATAATTTTGCTTTACAAAAATCGAAGCTTTTTCAATAAAATAATTGTTTGCGAATATGAAATTGGTTCAGCGCACTTTTTTTGTCAGCTCTATTTACATTTATGTCATCTTTTATCGTTTACGGTACTTTATAATGAAATTGCGGCTTAATGCATTCAATAATCCCAGAAGTTATTAATATTCTTCGATGCGATTTATTATAACATAGAGGAAAACAGTTAAGCTTATTTTTCTTCATGAATAAA
Source organism: Antedon mediterranea (assembly GCF_964355755.1). NCBI lineage: Eukaryota > Metazoa > Echinodermata > Crinoidea > Comatulida > Antedonidae > Antedon > Antedon mediterranea. The sequence goes on from NC_092675.1 coordinate 25,630,173, forward strand.
AAGACCTGGTATTTTACAATGGAATAAAAAGTTCAAATCAAAATGTACTAACCAAGTGTCAACTAAAAGATGAACAAATAAAGATTGAAACAGCTAGAATTATAATTGCTTGCCTCACATACCTTATTCTGAGTTTGTATATTATCATATAAAATTAACTAAGGATGTATTATTTACAGTATTATAATAATTATATATTTTGTTAATGAGGCATACACGTACAAAATAACAATAAATTTGTTTTTCAATTCAACTTTTATTTCAGACAATTGTCCATATGGTATAATACATTACAAAGAGAGAAAAAAAGATGAAGGAGAGAGAGAGAGATGTAGGCCTAGTAACTTTTTGAGGGGGAAAACACAAGAAAAATATCCAAATTAGAATTTGTTTTTAAAAACATGGCATACGATTATGCATAGCTCTTGAAAATCGTTTTGACTCCTGTAAATTTATTCTTCAAGGGTCCCCCTCCTGGTCAAATACTTAATGATCTTGTACAAATAGCGTTCTAAGGAATTCTAAAGAAAAGGGTAAATAGAACCTGAGGGAGTGTACTTTTAGATCGTGTTCACTATGAATAGATTTCAATAGAAGATTTACTTGGTGCATGCATAATGCCGTCTTTTGTTACGAGAACACTGCATATTCAATAAAGCTCTTTTTATAAGGTAATGACGAGCTTTTCTATATGCAAGCCGTAGGCATTGAGAAATTGCTTATGCTTTCGTGACAGGAAGCTACTAAACGAAACTTTTCCAGGCCATTTTGGTTCCGCTGTTTGGCTGGCAAACATACGACGTAAGATTCTGTTTCTGCTGGTTTTCTGGGGTGAATTATTAAGGAAGACTTGATCGTTAAGTTGGATTCTACGTACTGTACTCTAATTGGATATCCATATATTTTAGTGCTGGGCTTACAATCGTTAACTCCACCCTTTTACAGAAAATCAATCGTTCATCTGGCGCGAAGAAAGCCAGTAAATCGTCTGATCGATTGAACAAGAACAAGTAGAGAGGATAAGCACGTCAAGCTTCGAAGACTTCTTGAAATATCGGTGGTCAACTCTGTGTTTTTATCAGGATCGTTGAACCGTACGCTGGAGAAACTCTCTTCATGATTGGGGAAGACCACGTATGTTTGAACCAACGCTTCACTGAACTGTAAAGAAAACATTTTTCTATCAGAACCGGTCAACTGTGAGAAGTACTGCTCATCATCATGATGCAAACGGCAAAGAGAAGACGAACGGGAGGTAAATGGGGTAGGAGGGAGTTATTTTTTGGGTTGTGTGTGAAAGAGTACGAGTAGGCCTATGGAGAGTTTATCTTGTGGAATTAGCAGAGTGATAGTTTCCTTTCTATTGGAATGAACCAGACTACTAACTGCAATTCCATGTTACAGTAGATTCAGGTATACTGCAATATCTAATTTATTTCAATATATTTTTGCATTTTAGGCCTATTGTGCGATACAAAATGTAGGCTATCTATTTAAATGTAATCAGAGCTTCTTTATAATATTTGGATTGGTACGAAAAATGTTCTGCATTAATATAACGAGTTATAATAATAATTATTCCAGATAATGCCTTACATTTAGAGGATATTCAGTATATAAATACCCAGGAATTCAACCCGCTGTTGTTGTGCAAGCTCTGAGAGAGTTCGGCGATAATTCATTGGGAGACTACAAAATCCGTGTGGATTTAACATTATTTCTTTTAAAAACCGCAACAACACATTTTCATTGAAAGAACTTCTTTGAAAACATGGGTTTCTTTATAATATAGGCCTATGCATAATAAGTTGGTCTACCTTTCATTTAGATGTGAAAGACTAACAAAAATCGGCCTTGGTGATTTACTGTATTTAAAAAGGGAAAAAGACCTGTATCAACTTGATTAACAATAATGCTTAGCCTTTTTATAAGTACTGGGCGTTTTCTCAAGTAGCAGACTTGATAATTAAAAGCTAACTTATGATTATGATCAATATATATTCCTCTTTTGTTGAGTATTGACATAAGACCTTGAACGAATGCACGTAAAACCGCGATTCTTTTTGAAGTCGAATAAAAAGAAACCTGAATTCCGGTATAGTTCGGGTATTTGTTCAGTTTAGAATTGCTTCAATGGTTTTGCCCGGCTATTCACTTTGTATTGTGTTTGCGCAAAATAATAAAGTCATGTCAAAATTAGTGATAACGTCACGGATAGATATAGGCAGTATTTTTAAACTGAATATATATGTTGCTCCATCACATGCTTCTTCTTATTAGGCCAGTTATTGACTCTACATTCATTCATTTTACGGTAAAAATCTGCATTGTCAATAATTTACAAAAGAAAAATGTACCAAGCAATAAGATTTTCACTATAGCCCAACCATTATGCCTACTCAGGTTTGGCAAAATAAAACCATAAACGACATGAATCTACTATTTGTTCGAGATTTGTTTAAAGGAATGGATTAATTAGAAAAAAATAGGCTCGGTTATAATTAATACTTATTTTGACTTTTTTTTAAAATTGCGCGAAAAATATGGTGTGATTTAAAGAGGGCGCTCATACACCACGTGGGAGTCTTCTTCTTCGCGGTTGTTTACATGATTGTGCGTTCAAGATCCGTTCCGCTACATTGGTCAGAATAAACACAAAATCTGAAGTGCCTATGATGACCAACTCTGAAGCGAATACCGAGGAAATTGATAAGGAGAAAAATGAAGAAGAAACTCCTAAAGTTTCGTCGAAAAAGAGAAGTATGTTTAGATAGTTATTGTCGATAATATCCGTAATTTTGTGAAGATGATTTGCAGCTCCAATATGGCACCACGCCCTGTCGATTTAGAAGAGTGCTGTTGTTGTTTCTAGGCCTTCTTCTCGCGCTCTGCCTGCTGTGTGTTGTTTGTCCTGGGGATGTAAGCTTTGGAATAAATTCTTAAAAATCAATAATACAGGTTCTAAATTGTAATTAAGTGGAATATTTATACTTGTTTAACATTATTTTCGAACAATCATCTTCTACATTCAACGATTTGTTCCATGCATGATGAGAGAAATGTGGCGTGTGTTGAACACTCGCTGTCGATATAACACAGCGCGTGTTGTTCGTTTTGATGGCCATCGTTCGGGGTCGTTCTGCAATTATAAAAAACGCAGGCAAGGCCTAGGTCCTTTCCTATGTTACACAAAAACACACACGGTAATATGAAAAGATAGATTAATAACATTACTATTGTTTACGGAATTCTTAAAAAAAAGTTAATACTACACAGTAGGCCTAACCTAGGCTATTTTTACTCGGGGTACCCGAGTCTAGTACTTACTCATTTTCTCCTTCTCTTCCTCCATCTGGACACTATTGAGTAAAAAGTGCGATTTTTAAAGTACTACTCCTCCCTTATTCGTTATAGTATTGAGCTGGGATTTGGCATGAACATACTACAGGGACATGTCCTCAAAGCTATAGAGCCGGATTTTTAATTTTTTGTTAATTAATTTGTTTAATTAAGAAGCCACAATGTGTGACACACACCACAGCGTTATGTAGTTATATGGTTATATGCGGATTCTTGGCGTAGTGGTTATCACGTTTGCTTAACACGCAGAAGGTACCTGGTTCGAGCCCGGACGAAACCTTTTTTTTTAACTTTATGGTGAAAAGTACTGTATACGCAATATGATAATTATACAGAGTATATCTTATTTTTATTATTTTTTAAAATACTATTGTGTAATCGGTAATTATCACTTTTACACATGTTTATTTTGCTTTGTGCTTATTACCATTTATTTGTAATTTAAATGGATTAAAAAACTTTCTGTAACCCACATTTTTAATGTAAGAGGTTTCGTAGTGTAGTGGTTGTCAAGTCTGCTTAACACGCAGAAGGTCCCGGTTCGAGCCCTGGCGAAACCTATTTTCTTTACTTTCTAACTGTATACGTCTGTATACAGCTTCTTTCGCTGTACCCCGAGTATTGCACATTCGTGCTTGTTAGTATAGTAGAGTTTTGATCAATTATAATACATTTTTTTATGTAAATGCAATACTTTCAGCTTCAACTGCTTCTTGTTACGTATAATTAATAATAAATATAGGCCTAGGCTTATTTATGTTTTTTTATACTGAAATAAATAGATTAATACAGATCGACGTTCATTCATTCATGCTGAATATATATATTTTTTTATTTTATTGTTGTAATGTTTAGGTTTACTGTAGTTGTATATATAATAATTTAGTGGGCTACTGCAGGTACCATATTACTTGGTAAAGTCCTTAGAGACGGAATTTGGCAAAAATTATCAGGTGGGATTATAAATTGATTGCAAACAATAGATTTATTACCAAAATCTTGTGTCTAAATTTAATCGATCACAAAATACTCTGAACTACTGTTTTAATTGTTGTTTATTGTACCATTTTTCATGCTGAAATGTGAAAATCTTTAGTATTATAATCATTTTGTTTTTGCTATAATAATTAATATTAGTAGGGACACTATTTCACACCATTAACCAATTAACATTATAAATGTTAAAAATCGCTGCGCAATAATTTGTTTTACAGCAGTACAGTACTGGACCATGATTCAAATAAAAGTTAGAAAGCTAATTGCTGTTGAATGCTTCTTTTACAGAGATTGATACAGTTGGCGTAAACCAACTAGGAGGGTCATATGCAAATGGCCGACCTCTTCCTCCCACCATCCGTCAACATATTGTTGAACTTGCTCAGCAGGGTGTTCGACCGTGCGATATTTCGCGTCAACTGAAGGTTTCCCACGGCTGCGTCAGTAAGATTTTAGTAAGGTATGGCTTATTCAACACATATTTAGTCTGTAGTATTTTTAAAGCAATTTTACACGCACATTAATTTTCACTATTTTTTTGAACGAACCAAAATTCCAAAACCAAACGCATTTGGACATTGCCAACATTGGTTTCCTTCATGAGTAGGCTTCAGTACTTCTTTAAGCACCCAAACTAAACCGTTAATATGTGTCCTGTGATAGAACAATCAAAAAATAAATCAAGCAATACATTACTACAGTATAACCACCTACAAATTAACCTTTTTGTATTAATGGGTGGTGTCACTCAACCCAGCCTAATTTATACACAGCAACTCCCCACCCCACCCTTTAAAGAGCCACACTTACTGTATATCCCTAGCTAGTGCATCCCTAATAGTGACTATTATTAAATATGACCATTCTATTTTTATACCTGTACATTCTGATGTTATTCTGTTGCACTTACTGATATTAAAATTAATGAATATTGGCAATTTATCGTACTTTATATTGCTTGCTTGGATATATGATAAATGTGTTAATATTTCCCAGGTATTATGAAACGGGGTCAATTAAGCCTGGGGTCATAGGAGGAAGCAAACCCAAAGTGGCGACGCCAGAGGTTGTTACCAAAATCGGAAATTACAAGATTGAAAATCCAACAATCTTTGCGTGGGAAATCCGAGAACAACTACTGAAGGAGAAGATATGCACAGCAGAGAATGTACCAAGCGTTAGTTCAATCAATAGGTATAAATTTTTTATTATAATTGAAATAAATCTTTTTATTTTAATTCATGTAAAAAAAAAATATTTAGTAGTTTAATAGTATGAAATGAAAAGAGCATCCAATTATAAGATTAAAATTTATTGTTTTAAGTGTTTAAAAAAAAAAATAAATAAATTGACTAAAATATGAGAATTAATAAAAATTCATTAATGTATTACAGTGTAAACAATTAATTCTCTTTTATAGTTTCAATGCATTATTATACAGAACCCTATCCTATTTAACCTAATTATTATTATTATTATTATTGTTATATCATTTTCTTTCATTAGCATTTTAATATTATACACAGTATAATATGTACTATTGATGAATATTATTAGCATTTAATATTTTGAATAATTAAAAACACATTTTCTTCCAGAGAATAATGACTCTTTAATTTAAGTTGAAAATAGAGAAATCACATTATGATGATTGTCATTAAGGAAAGCAATCAGTTTTAAAATTATTCTCTAATTTGTAAATTGATTATTACGTCAAATCATTCAGTTGAATTGTAAATTAGCTTATTCACACATTTTACATTGACTAACCTTTTGCTAGTCTATGACTACAATAGTGCAGGTGATCAACAGGATATTACAGTATCACATTATCACCCTTATTTTTATATTTTATCTGCATCACCATCAAAATAATAATATACAAAAATGAATATTTATTAGTTTAATGGGAGAATATTTGTTGAAGAAGAAAATTGTTGAAGTTAAAAGATTGAAGGAAGTAAATAGGGGGTCCACTTTGCAAGTGGGTTTCCTTTTGCCTACAACAGTGCACCATAATTATTTTAAGAGCATGTAATAGCACGTTCAAATATGGTAGTGATATGCCCAAATATGGTAGTGATATGCCCAAATATGGTAGTGATATGCCCAAATATGGTAGTGATATGCCCAAATATGGTAGTGATATGATATCATCATGTCCTTATATGGGCACATCACATTTTTGTCACATAAAGTTTGATAGTGTAGACAGAGCTTAAGAGCATGGGATACAGTATAGTACTGTAGATGTTCAATCTTGAAAATGAGAGAAAATATGTAAACAATTGACTGAAATTAATCAATCAATACTGTAGTTCCATAGAAATTATAATCTTCTGATAAATTGTTAGATTTTGATATTTTTGCCAACTATTTTTATGAATAATAAAACATTAATTAATGACTAAACATTTCACATTACCGTACATTAGACAATGTCAGAAAATGTAAATCGACCCAAAGTAAATTTTTAACATCTTCCTTGTAAAATGTAACATTATTTTATTTGAAAAAAATCAAATAATACAGTACTGTACTGTATAGCATTTTTTTTTGCATTATAAACAATTTTCAATGATTTTTTTTCTTTCTTCAGTTAACATTTTAAAATTGAACATATTTGAATAATTGAGGCTTTTCAACATTTATCAAATCCAAGAAAGATTGTATAAATGGAGCAGCAGCCTGCTCTCATTTATAATTAAATACACATGTGTATATTGTATACAATACTAGCACTTCTACATGTACAGTAGTAGCAGTGACATTTTTAGAATATTTTATGTAAACTCACAATAAATGCAGGTAGAATGTTTTTTTAGTTAATTAAAGTTAAACAGTACTACTGTAACAATTACTTTGTAATAATAATATTTCAAACTTTGATTACTGCAAAACATGTATGACATTTGTAAACATTTTTTCAGTTAGTTTTTTTACATAGTCACTGATTACAAATAGATTAATTATTCTTTAAATATTGCATTCTAGTTTTAAAATGAGATATCTAGCTTGTAGTATGAACTGTTTGTTTATAAAATCATAATAATATAATAATAATCATCTTATTAATGCATGATGGTAACATGGTAGTATCTCACATGTAAATCAGGTGATTATGTGTAAGTTTTGCAGTATACGTTATTATCAGTTTTTTATTTTACAACAAGTTATTTTTTGTATTAAAGAATATTACGAGGCAAGATCATTGGTGGAGATGAACCATCTCCAAGGCAGAGTGGAGCATCGGCTGTCCCCATCACAAAAGAGCAGCAAGCTATTGCAAGTAACGCTAGTATGACAGTAAACGCACTTGCTCACATGAGCCAGGACGAGGCCAAGAAGTATGCAAGCCTCCTTGCAGCCATGAGCATGAATATCAACCCACAAAGCTTTCAACAGCAACAGGTTAATAACGGCGTAGTAAACATAGTTCCTTCACCGTACTCGATTCATAGTCTGCTTGGGATACAAGGACAACCAATTAAGCAAGAGCCATCAGAAGGTAAGTCATCACTTTATACCAAGATTGATGCATTATTCACTGTACTCTCGTTGAAAAAACAAATATGGTGACTGTAAAAACACACCAAATAATATTAGATACATTAAAACTATTTTTTAGTCTTTATTTGTCAATTTTTTGTTTAATTTAAATTTTATCTTTAGACATTTTTATTTCTATATTCAATTCTGATAACATTTAATTGACATAATTATTTAAATACCATTATTGAATAAATGTTTTATTGATATTACAAAAAAATATTACACTTTATCTGTTCTATAACAACTCTTGCAAATCAGTTATTAACCTTAGCAACAAAAAGGTTAGCAACCGGATACCTAGTTAATTAAACAACAATGCAAAGAAAATAATTTGATTGTTATGGTTGAGTGATCCTAAGTTTTCTCTTAGAAACATGATAGGACAGTAGTTCCTTTTTTCTCTCAACCATGTTCGTCTTGTAAGGAATAAATTAGACCACTAACTAAAACTAAAAACAGTTCCTTAAACGCAAATCAATTTTAAGACAAAATTGTATTGAGCAAGAAAGCTTGAAATAAAGAGGTGCTAGGTCAAATGTAATACATAAGGCCTGAGAATATTTTGAATTAAAGATGATTTTATTGGTAAAAATATTGTTTTTATTGGAATATATGAAAAGAAAAGTAAACCAATTACTGTATGTTCATTTATACATTTATACTCCAAATAATGAAATACTGTACTGTATACTTCATTCTGATAAATCCATTATTTTGACAGTGATCATTACTATGTACTACAATATGTCATTGAAAATGGAAAGCTGCCTTAATAATGTTGCCGATTTTTCTTAGAATTCCCAATTGTGTTTCACAAGTATTTAATACTATAGACTTAAACATAATGTATACAAAATATTTACAATATTCATTGCATTTGTCTATAATTGCAGTACTGTATAGTAATAAAAAAATTGTATGATAATCAATGAAAATTTCCCATTCCTGTTACTTCCTTTGCTATGGCAACCATTGCATCAACGTTGAATCTAATATGCATTATTGACTTTCATATTCTGTCAGCATTATGCGCTGCCTAGTCAATAAACTACACTGTTTTCTTGTTTGCCAACATCCGCAGGCAAATATTTTTCTACATTTGTACACAATTTTATTGTTGTTATTTTAACATTTCTGTGTAGAATACTATAATACAAAGATTATATACAGTAGCTTGTATGTCTGTCTTGTAACAGATGTATTTTTGTTTATAATTAAATGATTAGAATGAAAGATGGTATCAACATGAAATGAAAAAGAAATGAAAAAAAAATGGATAGATTTGAAAGCTAGAATTAATACTGTTAATACAGTATACAGTACACAAAATTTGTCTTTTCAAAACTTTAATTAACGACTTATCTAATAATAATAATAAATATATTTATCTAACCTAGCCTTATTACAAATAATTTTGATAAACTGAGAGAAATTGTGCAAAATGGTCAAATTTATTTTAACATGTATTATTATTATAACTTTTTTTATGCAAGAAAGACATTTCTTATTATTTATATATGAGAAATTGTTTATTTTTCATTAAGAAAATACATTTATTTTATACATGGATTACAAGACTTACCAGAAATTGAGAGTTAATTTTTTCAGTTTTTGAATAAAGTTATGTATATACAGTATATCGAATCTGCAGACAGTACTGTTTCGATCTTATTAGATCTCAGCTCAGGTTTCGAAATGAAATATTATATATACTTTATCGTTTTGATTTAGCCTTTTGCTTTTTTTTGTATCTCCATTGAGATTCAGCCACTGATACCCACAGCATTGTCATTTTTTTTAGTATTTTGCCATTAGATTTACAGTACAGTAGTACGTAGTAATCATAAAACAGAGGTTTACAATAGAATTTAAACATTGATTTGCATTTAGATTTTGTTTTATTGCTACAAAGTCTTTTTTAAAGGATTTGCTTTGTGATTGACTTTATATCAAATGTGTATGGTATACAGTACAACACCTCCTTTGGCACACCCCTATTAAGAGGACACTTGAAAAAACGAACAAGGAGAAATATAAAATGTTTATATATGAGAAGCTTTGTTAACTCCCAAAGGTGTACCCTTAATAGGAATTCTTCTGTATTTAAATGGTTGTGGTAAATAAAATATGGAGTAAAATTATAATATACTGTATGTATGTTACAAATAGAGACAAAATGTAAAACGAACCTTTTTGTTTTATCCTCATGTATCATTCTCTAACCAATTGTACGTATTTTGCAGATGAAAAAGCTACAGCTATTGCTATCACTGAAATGGCGAAAGAAAGCAAAGATGGAAAGTTTGATGCCGTTGAGAAAGCATACCAGATTGCAACCAACAGTATTGGAGAAAGCGACATCTCTGCACTCGCCAATGTTGCGAGTCTTGTCAGTAACTTACAGGTACTTTCACTGGAAATTTTGTTAGTAATTTAATAGTTTTTTTTAGTTATGGGTAAATAGACATTTTGTAATTTAAAGGACATTTTAAAATGTCAGAATGACTACAGGGAGCTAAGAGTTTTTTAATTTAGTGTTTATTAATAGTAGAACATCCTTCAGCAATTGACAAATGGTTCCGTTATTGGAAGATAGACATTTTTTAATTTAAAGAACATTTTAAAATGTCAGAATGACTAGCTACTGTAAGGTTTTTATTTGAGTGTTTATTAAACACAGTAGAACTTCCCTCATCACTCAACAAAGTGTTCCATTATTGGAGTTATAAATATATTGCTCTTGTTAATGTCACAGAGTATCCCCTTGATATGGCTTTACTCTCTACTGTAATAACTAAAAAGCAATTTATAATTGAAATTTATTAAAGAAATAATTCTGGACAAAAAAGCCTTTAAACAACACCAGACCAAAACTCTATCTTTTAAATACTATATTGTATATATTTTCAGGTACCTGTCACAGCCCAAAATATTGCAGTGCCTGTCATAACTCATGTTACTTCGTTACAGCATCAGCAAAATGCTAATATTCTCACCACAGACAAAGCAAGAGAAATCGTCGTCCCACTGTCTTCAGGTAACCCAATCAATTTAACTGAATTCATTTATTTTTAGGTTGTGCTGTTAAAAAATTTGTATTTGGGAAAATTTAAAACTATTTACTGTAGAGTATTAAGAGCAACAGCAATCTTGTGTGCATATGATAAACAATTTGTAAATATAAATTTCAGTTCAAACAAGTTTGGCAAACGACAGTGCAACATTGACAGAGCTGCAACCAGCCGAGGTGTTAACCCTCCAGGCACCTGCTGTACCACAGTCCTTAGCAACAACCAAGCCTAACGAAGCTGCTAAACACCCATTACCAGGTATGTTAAGTTCTTATTGACTTCTTAAGTAACCTGTATTGGAAAATAAACTGGCAGCCTGATGTATCAGAGATCGTCAGCCGGATAGGTACTGGTGATAAACACTACACATGTCTGGCCCTTCTTTGTATAAACAATTGCATATGTTCAAAAAGAGTATGGGACTATCTCTTGTGTTCTGAAATGGTATAATGCAGATGTAATGTTATTCTTATCAATATGGAGCTTTCGAATCATGTTGCATGAAAGGACATTGGTATGACCTTCCTCCAATCGAAAGGTCCCCTAATGGGAAACCATAGTTCATATAATTACTGGCAATGTAGATTTGTGCAAACTTCAGATTGAACCTTCTTGGCTAAAAACATCAAATTCACAAATTGTAATTAAACTGTAGACAGCTGTTTTATAATAAAGACACCATTAATATTTTTAAAAATATTCTTTTTCATTTCCCATAGTAAGATTAATCAGTATATTATCTTATTATAAATCTGGATATATTTTATATTTATCGTTATTCCTTTGTTGTAATTAATTGCAGACATTAAAATATAATTTCAGAATTTGATAAGCAGTTCTTTATATATGATTATTTATATGATTAAAATTGTAATCAAAAGATTGATTATGTGGATTGAGATTGTATCTGTTTTTTTTCTAGTTGCTACATACAAGGCTATAGCACCTCGACCAGGATTTAATGTCACACACCCATCTACCATAAACCAGACGAATGGGAATGTAGCCATTTCAAGCGCAATGCTGTCTACCACAGCAGGTAAGGAGAAAAAACATCTTTTGAATAAATATACAAATAAAGAATGTTTATGAGTTTGATTGAAAACTATTTTATGAAATTCTCTTTCAATAAATAAAAATATTCTCCTCATCCAATACAAAACCTTATTATTTGTTACTAATACACCTACTGTTCTAAAGAACAGTTTTATTGAATACACTGCTTCCATGTCTCAAAATGGATTATATATGGCAAACACTGCAGAATTCTAAAAATAAACGTGCAATATAACTATTGTATATAACTATTAAATACAAATTTTAGCATACAATAGCACATGATACAAAATTAACCAATAATGAAACATTTAGTTTTGTTGTACTTAATAAATTACAAAAAATACCTATATCCAAATTATGCTTTCTTATGAGAAATTTATTTCCCCACCATAAAATAGCTATCATAATATATTTTTTGTTCCAGCTGACCAATCTGCTCCTCTTCCTTCAATGAGGGTGGCATTCCCTACATCAGTAGGTAATACAGTTGAATTAACAACAGTTCCAAGTCAGTTGCAGACATCACTGGCACCGCATCAAACCTTAGTGCCACAGTCTATTACAACATCTCAAGGCATTCCGTTATCATCTCTAGGACACACCACAGTTCCTCTACAAACAGTCACCTCATTGCCTGGTTCTGTCAGATATGCACCTGGTACAATCTCAGCTCCACAGATGGTTACCTTTCAACAACTGGCTGCCATTCAAGCTGCTCTACCACCAGGCACCATTGCAGCCCACGCAGCTACGTTGCAACCTTTGCCAACAATGCAGCAGACCTCAACGCTCTTGCAGACGGTAGTGCCTCAAAATACGATGCCTCAGACAACTACTTTTTTGCAAACAGCAGTGCCACAGAATATTGCACAACAGACATCTGCTCTTCTGCAGACAGCATTGACACAAAGCAATGTACCAACAGGCTCTGTCACATTACCTCAACAGACTGTTCCGATTTCAGTTGCAACACAGGGAATTATGCAAGATCAGCGACAAGTTCTTCAGCAAGTTCCTTTGTCACAGCCAACAACTCTACAGCCGCAACCGGTTGCTCTGGCACAAGCACCTCAGCAGGAACAAGTTGCTACCCCAGTAGTCGCCCAATCACAAATTGTACTGCAACCACAAGTTATCACCACAGAGGTTGTTGAAGAGGTTGAAGTACAAGAGGTTATCGAAATACAAGAGGTTGTCACAACACCAGAAGTAACGGTATCTTCCCAGCCAAACATGGAGACGAATTCAGAGCACAGTGTCACCCAATCCACCCCTCAAGAGCTTGTGACAACAGAAGCACCAGTTGTATCGATGGAAATTGAGCTGTCAGAAACAGATGCACCGATGCAAATGGTAGAGGTTGTCACATCTTCACCAACAACTACTGCATCATAACAGAGGAAGTCACATGAGTGATCATTTTACTTAATAATTCCCAAATTTTTGATAATAACTTATAAATAAAAAAAAATATTTATTTCTTTATTTTAACTAGAACTAGCTCAGAAAATTTAAATTCCTTGTAAGTGAACACCTACAATAATGTTAAAAATATATAAACGTTCTGTTAACTGTCAGTGTACATTATCTTGAAAATTTTAAAAGCAATAATTGAGAAATCAGATTTGTTCTAACAAGCGTATTAGTCAATTTATTGAAGACAGAACAAGGATGACTATCTTCATTTTACATATCTTCACAGTTTGTATTATGAAGTAATTATATAACACCAATATTAATTCTACAATACATAAAGTGTATACTTATACAAATAAATAAAATAGATTAAAATGTAAAGCCTGGTTTTCATCGAAATCTATGCATGCAGTCACATTGGGCTACAAAATAAAATACATTCGTTTTTTTTGTTGGAACAGTAGTTTGGTGAAGAATAACCAGTAATGCAATGATTTGCATAATGCAGACCTATGCATAGTCAATGCTATTCTTGTTGAACGTGATAGCAATTCATACTCACATTTATGAAGCATCTCTAATGAAATCATATTAAGAACACCAATTTTAAGAAAACCAGGCTCTGTATTCGCTGTATATTTCGCTTGTCTTTATTCAATAAGTAATAATATATTGGTAGCCTGTAAGCATCACAATAATGTGTATATTTCTCTCGTATTTTTTAACCGTGTCAACTTTATGATAAACCTTAACTCTAATCTGTATATTTTGAATTTCTAGGTTTTAAAGGAAAAAATGGTGAAAAACACATTTCTTTAAACAAGATTTTCTTATTAAAATATTCACTCTTTGATTGTAATAAGAAATTTTTAATTTAGAAATATGTATATATCCTTCTTGGTCTTATAGTAATTACCCATATTCCTTAATAACTTTTAAACCATTTGAGTATATGCTAATTCACAGTAGGGTTGTTGATGCATATTTCTGCTGAGCGTAGCTACATTTTGGTGTATTTTCACCAACATTTGCCAGCACTTTCTAATGGTGTTTTTTTAAGTGTAACAGGAAGAAACTGAAATAAAGTTTAATGAACATAGTTTCCTTACTTTTATATTATTTTTTAAAATAGAATATGACATTAATAATTGTATACGTATCTTTCAAATGAATGGATTTATTTTGACCTTTTTGCTATTATACTTGTATCTTTGGTATGATTTAAATGAATGAAGTTGTTTTCTTGTTTATAATTTACATATTTATAGTCAATTTGAATATACATACATTACTGAATTTAACGTAAATCTATGTAAATGCTGGTTACCGTTTAATTTCTAAGGAAAAAACATTATATTTTATGCATAAAATATGCTAGTATTATAGTGTTCAACATTACCGTAATGACATCAACTTAACGATAACTTTGCAAACCTTATTAACATAATATGTCAACCCTATACATACATTACTGAATTTAACTTAAATCTATGTAAATGCTGGTTACCGTTTAATATCTAAGGAAAAAACTTTATATTTTATGCATAAAATATGCTAGTATTATAGTGTTCAACATTACCGTAATGACATCAACTTAACGATAACTTTGCAAACCTTATTAACATAATATGTCAACCCTATACATACATTACTGAATTTAACTTAAATCTATGTAAATGCTGGTTACCGTTTAATATCTAAGGAAAAAACTTTATATTTTATGCATAAAATATGCTAGTATTATAGTGTTCAACATTACCGTAATGACATCAACTTAACGATAACTTTGCAAACCTTATTAACATAATATGTCAACCCTATTCTATTTTGTGTTCAATTGTATAATATATATTTTGGTGGAGGCAATCTCAGGAGTTTCCCTTTACATTGTCTTTCAAAATTGTTGTAAATACTTTCCCTTATCCATTTAGTGTAACTGATAAAATACCCAATTGTTTACCTTTTACAGGGTAAAATTATTATTCACAATTAAATTATAGTTAAATTTTTACCTTTTTTTTATTCGATAAATTCAGAGAATTAAATCAATATGATTATTTTATTTGGCAAGTAGTGGTTTAAATTATTGGTTAGTTTTTTTCTAATTATAAATGTCAATGTTACCTTAAATAATTGTTTATATTAATTTTATCAACTCAATTTTTATTTTTGCTTAAAAGAAAATAATCTGGAATATCTTCCAGGTTATATACAAAAGCTTTGTTAAGAAAGTGCTAGCAACTTGTTATTTTAAATCTGAATGAAAACTATTATATTAATAATTAAGTGAAGATAAAAAAACCCCACATTTTAGTAAGGACTTATAAATAGAATTCATACGCAGTATTTATTATGTAGAAATCCAAATATATGGCGCCCTCTTTTCTCAACTTTCACATTGTCAAGTAAAATTGAAACACATAAACATCATACAGTATTTCAACCCTTCTAATATTTGTTTATATTACATCAAATTTAAGCGGTTTACTTGTTGTTTTTTTTAG
The DNA here is from genome assembly GCF_964355755.1 of Antedon mediterranea. Taxonomy (NCBI): domain Eukaryota; kingdom Metazoa; phylum Echinodermata; class Crinoidea; order Comatulida; family Antedonidae; genus Antedon; species Antedon mediterranea. Next base: position 25,646,131 of record NC_092675.1, read on the forward strand.
CAACATATCCTTATAGCATACCGTAATATACCTTATTGTGTTTTACCACTTGCTTTACATTACAATTTCTGGGTAATTTTCATTGTAAATATTATATCTAAAGTATTTTTCTTCGTGTATTTTGCCTTTTCATTTTGTAAATTCTTTTTATTAGTATTGTTGTGTTTGTCATAATTTTGTATAATATCGGCCTACATCTTTTCTGTAGAAATGTAGTATATTTTTTTTAATCTGTTGCATTTATATAAGTAGAATACTGTATGCTGTTCATTGGATGTGGATATTGAGTTGACTACATCCATAATCCAATGTTAATATTCTTGTAGGCCAAACATTTTTATTTCTATCTTTATGTATCCACGAAATAAAAGGCTTGCCAAAAGCATTGTTTCTTTTTTGTTGTTGTATTTTTTTAGAATTCATTTAATTTTGTATTATATGCTAGTAATTTAGAGGTAGGCCTACTCCTCTATATTGTGCAGATGATTTAAATACATTTTTCATATCATAAAAGAATAATACAAAATGACTATAGAAAAAAAACAAAGAGAAGTGAAAACGATATATTTATTCCAATTCAATTCCTTTTTATTGAAAATAGATACTGAATATAAAATGAAAACATTGTTACACATTATTACTGTTTTCTGAAAACGAGATTCTCAATAAACCGTTTCATGTGATCCGATCCGGTCATCAAAGCTATCATCTATCATTGTAATCAAGATTACCACCAACAATACCTCAATGACACATAAAGACAAAACCAAACAATGAAAGAAATTTGGTTTTACAAATTACTTCGATTAAAAAATGAATGGTTTTTTTTTCGTAATCTGTGCATAAAAGTCCCTAGGAAATAAACAAACTTGATAAAATACATATTTGTTTGTAAATATTTGTCCATAATATCTGTCTCTGTTGACACTACAATAAACCATGTCGTAAGATAGAAGATAAAATTTCATGAACAAAAAAAATCACCAACAAAGCCTGTTTTCCTGTGGACGTTATTCGACGCTATCGTCGTTGATCGTTAACAGTTCAACGACGATCGTTTGAAAACGATCAAGTTGAAATGATACCTTTTCTTGGAAATCATTAAAATTTCAATGTTTACGTAAAAGATTGCCGATTATTGTTAACGATAGCATCGAATAACGTCAACAGGAAAACAGGCTTAAGAAAGTTAATTTATCATGCAGTGGTGGTGGTTGTAAGATTTTAGCAATAACTATGTGCACTTCCTCTTAACGTGTATGACCTCAGAAAAAAGATGCAGGCCTATATCAATTTCGGATAATATTCTTTGTTATTTTCATAACGAATTTGAAAATATACAATTTTAAAAACGTTACTCTCTCGGGCTCCCTACCTCCACCCTATAAGGGCCCTACCAACCAATAAACTCTATACTTTAAAATGTTATGTGAAACAGAGTATGTTTAGTTCTACGAATATCAAGCATTTCAATAAGGCTAATAATAATAACCGACCGAAAATGTCCAGGCCAAAACGTCCTTCTAAAACCTTTTTTTAATTTTTTTTATTTATTTCATATTTCATGATACCAAAAACAGGACCGACGCAGCGGTAACACACACACAAAATAAATATAAATATCAAATTCTGCAATTAACAAACCTTATGCAGGACATTGTGCGTAATACTGAAGATTCCGAAAACATTACATCCTTAAATAGGAGAAATAATAAAATCCAAGGAAGGAAGGACACGATTAGTCTAACAAAATGTTTTCTCCAGTATACATCGTTGTCTGGTTCTCCATGGTACTTTTGCATATTACGAGATCTCAACAATGTTCAAGCTACGATTCGTTAGAATTAGGTAAGAAAAAAAACTTCGTTTTCAACTTTGTTTATTGTTATTAATAGAGGAAAACAATTACATATAATTGACAAAAAAATAATATTAAAAAAATATAACAAAAATAGATATAGAAATGTTTTAAATCCAAAGGCAAATTACTGAAAAAATGACAATGCTGTGGGTATCAGTGGCTGGATCTCAATGGAGATACAAAAAAAAACCGAAAAGCTAAATCAAAACGATAAAGTAAAACAGTCAGAAAAGTTAGTTCGGGCAACACTAGCCCTTCATCAGTGCAAGTGAAGGAAATGTTTTAAATATACATGTTAAATACTTCTACAACACTTTTTTTTAAATAACACATTTCTAACGGAAGGACTAAGATTAGTTGTACCAACACATGGAAGTATATATACCTGAATTAATACGAGGTATCTTTTAGGATTATGCCCTAAATTGAATGAGGTGTTCTGTCGCTATTAAGATCAGAAATAAAAAGAAGAACATAATGACTCCAAATGAGATTGTAACACAATTATAAATCTTAACATTTTCAAAATTAAATTTTTATTTTGATAAGTGTCCGAGTTCAAAGAGGCAAGACAAAGTTCATTGTACCACGAGAATACCGTTGCAGGAACTGCTGTTGACGGCTCAACTATTCGTCCATGTACTCACACTAGTAAGTAATTCTAAAACAATAACTAGTACAGTAGTATTGAAATTAATATGATAAAACATCAGTAATTGAACATTTTATCTTTGTTAAGACGGTATATTTTTTGTTTATTCTAGTTTGTTTTATTGTAACTAATGTATCATTTCAAATAGAAAACGAACAGACGCCATGGTGGTACCTGGATCTCGGAACAGAAATAGTCATATCAAAGATTGTATTATTTAACAGAGTAGTTTGTTGTGGTAAGACGATCTAATAACAATTATTTTGATTAAGATTTGACTTACAGCCAGCTAAAATACGGTTAGCCTATTAAGACAATGCGTTTTATTCAGAATGTTTTAACCACATTCATCAGACACATAATGCCATAATGCTTTCGAAGTTAGATATCTCGTTTAAGATCGTTGGGGGTTTAGTTAATGTGACTGATTATCCAAAAACATTCCTAATTATCATAGTGGACAGGATTGTACTCCTTCCTACTGGTAAGCAATCCACCAACGTATACCAAGACAAAGCTGCGTAGAGGAATCATTACGATGACAATGTAATTTGCCCATATATGAATATGATGATGCCATATCGCTACCATATTTGGGCATATCACTATCATTTTGTGCACATCACACTTTTTTGTCAAACTAGTTTGATATTGTAGACAGAGCTTTAATGACAATGTTGTTCTTATTAGCGATTAGGTTACAAGGAGCAGATGTTCGTGTTGGAAACAGTAAGGATTTGCCATTTACAGAGAATACAAGATGTGGAACAGTAGTTACACAAAATGAAGCAGAGAATATAAACCCGATACAACGTTACTGTAACCCACCTACTGGCATTGCCGGACGGTATGTCAGCATAACTAAACCTAGAGTTGTTGGAATTCTTTCCTTATGTGAAGTAAAGGTTTACAAAGGTACGTAAACGTTAATCATTTTTAACATCTTTTCAATTAATTAAATATGTTTTAAAATGAAAGCAATTTTAAATTATATTTTTTTATGACCAATATTATCAACATTCATAAAAGTTTTTTTTTTATTATGGCTCTACACCAACTGCAAACTACTGTATCTAGCATTGTTTTTATGTTTCTAATGACGTTTAATAAACTGTGTCAATGAATGAGGATTATTAATAGTCTCAAACAGCTATTATGTCAACAGTCTAATTAAATAATTATGTCTATAGATAGTGGAAAACCTGTAGTTCTGTGTCCAGATGATATAGAAGTAAATGTTGAAAATAATCAAACTTTACATCCGGTTACTTGGAATCTTCCTGAAGTTTATGATAATTTGCAAACAGACCTAATGGTGACCTGCTCTCCGTCATCAGGCTTCTTATTTCACATTGGATTCACCAAAGTTACTTGTTCAGCAACTGACGCAACTGGAAACGAAGGAAACTGTTCGTTTGTTGTAAATATTGCAGGTAAAAACAAGATAACAGTATGTTTTGACTATCAATAGTACAACAACAATTAGCATTACTGTTCTTTTTTATCCTAATAATATCAAAAATAAAGTAAATTGCATACCACAAATAACGATTAATACATGACAAATAATGTCCTTCTTATTTGCGTCCCATATTTTGAGTGTTTAAAAACTTTATTAGGATAGAACATGTTTAAACAACCTTTTTTCAAACATCCTGAATAAATGTTACTACTGACAGTATTTTACTATAGCATTATTCATTCAATGTATTTTACATTTATAATAATGAAAGTGGATTTTATTTGTTTATTAGATAACAAGAAACCAGACCTCGTTTGCCCTACGCATATCACAGTAAAAAGCAACATTGACCAGTACGAAAATCCAGTTACCTGGAGTGACCCAACAGTGACGGACAATTTACATAAAGGTATATCAGCAACTTGTACACCTGCATCCGGATCCATCTTTGACGTTGGTTCAACTATTGTCACGTGTTCTGCAACAGATGGTACTGGAAATGTTGGAAGCTGTTCATTTGTTGTCCATGTCATAGGTCAGACGTTTAATAGTAAGGAGTACTTTTTATTTCATGTAGAGCTATATAATTATTTGTAAGCTTACAGGATCGAAATAGTACCTTAAACACATTCTAAAATAATGTAGGAATATTAATATCAACACAATAAAGAAAATGTATACTCTGGCGTTTCGAAGTAGGCCTACATAAGGTAGTTACCTATTTCAATAATAATTAACAATTATAGGCCTATTTGAGGGAAATTGTGAACTGCGATTACGTACTAAAATACTCTAAAAAAGGAGAATTTTTCAATTATTTGTGTATGTTTCATTTTTTATTCAACATTTATTTAGTCATCAATTACAGTACATCATAATTACAGTACAACTGAAAACAGGGATCCTGCATAAAAAACTGTAGCTTCGTTTTTTTGTAGGACCCTTTTACATAAGAACAAGTATATAGAACTTAAATAAACAAAGGTGTTGTTAATCAGCATATAGTGATAAAAAGTATTTTTTGACCTGTTTTTTTATACATTTATTTTGTTTCTTTAAGATAACCGGTTTATTACCACCATTACAAGTGAATTCTTTCCACAATTTTGGTCCATATATGGGTATAAACTGTTGACTGCAAGTTAGTCTTGTGAAGGGAATTTCGAATTCAGTTTCTGTTCTGAGGTTATGAGTAGGCCTAATACTGTCACAGTAATTAAAAATATTTAAAATGTGATAATGTGGTAATTCATTGAATTTTACGTTTGCCATAAATCCTATGACGTTTACTTTGTAAATATCATAAACGTTTAATATTTTTAGTTTCTTAAACAGTGGCTCTGAGGCTTGTCTGGATTTAGAGAAGGTAATGCATTTTACAGCTCTCTTTTGGAGTTTTAGTATTACTTCTAACGTGCTCTTGTATGTATTTCCCCATATTAAGTTACCATACTGAAGATGAGGTAATACTAAGGTGTTATAAAGACTAATACGGACTTTATGAGGAAAGAATTCTCTTACTTTTAAAAGTATACCAATTGCCCTAGACATTTTTTTTCTAATAAGCTGTATGTGATGTTTCCAGTTAAGATTTTCGTTTAAAATTACACCTAGAAATGTCACATTTTCTTTTCTATGTAATAACACATTATTCATTTTTATTTTAAACTGGTTTTTGTCAAAGTTCTTTTGGTTAGTTTTAAAAACAACGTAATTAGTTTTGCTGACATTCAGTAACAGCTTATTTGCTTTAAGCCATACGTTTATTTTTTCTAGTTCAATATTCATAGTATGGTTTAACATTGTAGGATCTCCCCTTGTTATACAAGTTGTGTCGTCAGCAAAACTAATTATATCTATTTTACTACTTGCTCGACTTATATCATTGATGTAAATTAAAAACAAAAGTGGTCCTAAAACAGAACCCTGTGGCACCCCTATATTGGTGTCTTTTAAACATGATGATCTACCGTTGGCATAAACATATTGTTTGCGGCCACTTAAATAGTTTCTAAACCACATTAAAACGATGCCTCTTATACCATAATGCGCCAATTTGCTCAACAGAATACTGTGATCGATAATGTCAAACGCTTTTGACATATCTATAAAGGTAGTAAGTGCATATTCCTTTTTTTCAAATGCATTTAATATTCTATGGACCAAGTCGATCATAGCATGAGAAGTTGAGTGTTTGTTTCTAAATCCATATTGATTGTTGCTTAACACTTTACATTTTGTAAGATAATTGTATAATTGATTATGGATAATCTTTTCAAAAACTTTCGAAAAAATGGGCAACAGCGATATGTGGTACAGTTAAGAAAATAAATATATAAACCAAATATCGTCATCTTAAACGCTGATCGTCATTAGACATTGCGCGTCTCACTTGTGTTCGCCACTCAGTACGTTTTTGAGCAAGCATGTGTATAGGTCTGCATGTGAAAAGTTCTCCTTTTTTATGTTTACCATCCATGTTGTTTTTGGTCTTCCTTTTGGTCTTTCTCTGAGCCTGAGATTAACAAAATAATAAACTGCAAAAAAAAAAAATCGTGAAAACAATACAGTACAAAGATTAGATTTGCAACGCCTCTCACAAAAGTAAAATTTAAACTGAACATTTGGGGCATTGTTTTTACCTATATCAGAGCTAGTTAGTGTACCGTAGTGGGTCATACGTATATAGTAAGTGTGGTATACGTTTTATAATATCTAACATCTTAATTTAAATTGTGTTTGAAATTATAAATACGCCAGAAATGATTAGCTTTACAACATACACATTCAGAACATTTTGTGTATAAAGGGAAACTAGCGCCCCCATATGGTTATTAAGATTCTATACCAAATACAAATTTAGGCGCCCGATCGCCATTTCCCTCTATTAAAACGTTTCAGTTGCGCTCTGTTGACTCTATATGAACATTACGTTATAGTTTATATATAAAGACAAATAAACGTAATGCTTTCAAGATTTTTTAATATCTAAAAAAATATTAATTAGGCGTACAGTATCATAAATCTAATAATATGTTTAGCTAAAGTTAGAATAATAATAATATAACATTATACATACTGATTCTGTTTGTTTTTTCTAGTTAAAAACAATTTTGTTGATAACAAATCTGTGTTTATTTGTCCTGAAAACGTTACTGTGAACAGCAATATTGACCAATCAAGGGCTTCAGTGATGTGGACTGGAACAATGACCCCTAACAATGGGAATACAATAACGTGCATACCAGCATCGGGATCGGTCTTTGAAGTTGGTTCAACTATTGTCACTTGTTCTACTAGACATAATGATGACGTAACAAGATGTCAGTTTGTTGTTCACGTGGAAAAATTTATTTCAGGTAAGAATACAATCTTCTAATTCATGTAGTGGCTTTTCTTTGTTAGGCCTGATTACAATTAGTATTTATTTTATAATGTGTACTTTTGACATTTTACATTATAAAGTTATTATTTCTTTTTTATATTCGTGGGCTTAGATTTATTCAAACTATAAAGAACTGTAGGATGTATTAATAATTATACTTCCAGCAATTGCCTACTTTCTTAATAAATACGCTTGTTCTCTGGTTCAACCAACGATCTAGTCTAGATAAGTAGCATGACATCCCAAACATTATATATTTATTTCGGTATACATAAACATACAAACAGCAGTAGCCTGGAAACGTTTATTAACAAATATATAAAAGATAAAGTATCAGTGGTTTCAATATAGAATTGTCAATAGAATTTTAACAACAAAAACCTTTCTAAAAAAAATTAAGATAAAGAATTGTGATCTTTGTACTTTTTGTAAAATTAACACTGAAACAATTCAGCATATTTTTTTATGGTTGTATCCATGCAAATACTTTTTGGGTTTTTGTTTTTTCAACAAATTAAAAGCAAATGAATAGTTGGAATTATAATTTAAAGAAAACCCTTACCAGAGAATGCATTTTATTTGGTAATGCTTACAATGCTGTAAATAATCTTGTCATTTAGGTAAAATATTTTATTTACATATCTAGATGTTCTGATATTAAACCACCAAATTTAGGACTGGTTAATTTTTTAAGTCGAATTTTAAAAATAGAAGAGTACTTACATTCGATAAACGACAAAATAGAGTTATTTAATGAGGACTGGAACGTTAAACTTTTGATTTTATAAGTAAATAAATAGGATATACCTTTTACATATTTTGTTTGCATTTTTGCTTTGGCCTTTTAATTATTTTAATTTAATTAAATTTCTGTTTTTAAGATTTGTTCTGCCTCATGTGTCACCGCTGTGTCGGTTTTTTTTTGCATATTTATTTTTCTCTTTTGTTGGGGCAACCCACTTTTATTGCAATGATAAACAATATGGTGAAGGTTACAGTATAATATATGTCTATCTATCTATTTATCAATGAATATTTAAGTGATATTACACAGACAGAGGTTAAAAGATTATATAAAATATTTTGATATTGTGTTGAAATCTAGATAAAACAAACATGTATACAGAGAAAATTTATATTACAGAGCTAAAACGATATAAAGATTGATATTCAGTATTAAAAAGAGATTCGATATAATATAAATATATATATGATAAAATGGTATATTGCATTATAAGATTATGTTTTGTTTGAATACTTTTATAAAATTGTATAGTTTTACATTTTGAACATAATATTTCTTTTATTATTTATATTATAAAATAACAAACTAATAAATATTGCAAAGCTAAACCCAAACCGAAGTATGGGGATACGCCCTCGTCGCTAGCCAGGTTTATTTTAATAGTTCTAGTTTAAATCCTGGCTAGCACGTCTCCGTCATCCCGAATAAAAAAAAAAAAAAAAAAAAATAACATGTGGGTATTTCCAAATTTTTAGAAAATTCATATAGTGGACATGTATCTACCAGCGCAAGTGTTTATAAAGCAGTAATCGCAATGTTCTGTGTAATGGTTGTTATTATGGCATCTGCGTTATTTCTGGTTGTCAGGTACAGTAACATGTCATTTATTCCATTACGATTTAAAATAAACCTAAATATATTTGAGGTAAATATAAGGTACTATTTAAAGAAACTTATTCTACATAATTATATCTTTAAAATATTAATAGGCATGAGCTTTGTGTTTATATTTTTATTTTCATTCGTGTTTTTTAGATACTATAAATCGAAGTTAAATCATCACACAATTGGAGTCACCAAGTTAGAAGGTGATGCGATGAGCTGGAAGATTCTGGAATAATAATACGACGTACTTGTTGTCTAAGAATCATACTCTAATGCACTGTTAACAATATTAAAATAAAGACATTTAAACTATATAATGGATTGAAACAACATCTTAACATGAAAGCATGACGTCCATTTATATTTTCTTAGCTCTCTTATTAATCCTATTGAATAACTGAAACTATTGTTTTGAAGTTACAGCTTAGATTCAATTAATTGAAAGAAGAATATAGCTTCAACTTCGTTGAAGTTAGGTCGATAGTTATAGATCTAAAGTTGCACTCCTAGTCAAATTATCATTCCATACAGGAGTTCTAGTAGCACCAATGGGCAAACGCTATAGAAAAAACCTCTGAAAAAAGTATTTGTAGGCCTTACTTAGGCATAACTGTTACTATCAAAATACGATGTATGTAAACGTCCTATTAAAATCGTTTTACAGGAAATTCTGAACAAAATGGGCCTAGAAGTGGTTCCTGGTGATAAAATCTAAAACCATAAAAGCTTGGCAATAAAGGGAATGAAACGGATGGTATAGAATGATAACAAGTTATTAAAGACTGAAAAGGAAATTTAAAAAAAATTACCACCTGAAAAATGTTTTTTTTTCTATAACTATAGCATAAACCGTAGTAGCATTGATAATGATATATAATAATTAATATTATTATTTTAAGCATGATAACGTTTACATAACATATTGCCTAATTTTGAGTTTTTTATGTAACTCCATGTTTTATAGAAACATGTTTAGGCTATAAGAATGTATCTTCCAAGAAACATAAGAAATATATTAGATAAGAACAATCTTTATTTTGATGACCACAAGGCGAATTTGTTTTCCTTGAAGCTTAATTACACACACTATAGACCTACAGTAATTAAAATTAATACAATATAATAATAAAGATTAAAATTAGAAAAAAAACATGATGGATAAAAAAACATTGAGTTGTTTTGAGTTGAGGACAAATGAATTCCTACATCGAGTGCTTGCTATTAAGATTGTGTCAACCACATCCCGGTGAACAATCTATTTACCCGAGGAATCAAGAGATCACCAACAATCCCAATAAGTATTCTTAGAAAACAGATTTGCAGATGATTCGTTTTATTAATATGATATCTTTTACACATTGTGTAGAATGATATCATTGTTTTGGTAATACACTTTCTGTACCCACAGAAAAAAATTACACATATTGTAGTAATGAAAACGTAATCTGTATATAGGCTAGGCTACAAATTCCCATACTGTAGTTTTTCTAAATGGTACTATAATTTGAAAACATTTCGGTAATTTTGTCATAAATACATTCATATCATTTCCGTCATAGAGATGATTGATTATGATAAAGATGGGAGGTAGCAGGGGCAGAAAAAATTGGGAATTATGGGCGGCAATAGTGGGTTCTACATTTTTGATACCACAAGTCTAGATACTAGTTTATTTTAATAATATATAACATATCGGACCGAACGTTAAATCAACAAAAATACAGTCGCGATATGAACGGAACGAAGTACAGGTATAGGCTACTAGAATTATACGCATGCGCAGATTAATATTTTGTATAAATTACCGTTCCTTTACGTCTACCTTCCCCTTTCGTCTACTAACTATTGACTTTGACCAGCACGGTAACCACTGAGAATGCAGATGTGTACAACGACGCGGCAAGAAGCTTGCAAAGGAAGACACCGATTTCAGTTTCTTTAAAATAATGATAGCATTATTTCTATTGAGATGAATTCGATGATCATAATGCAGCATGGGAATCTTGATAAATGTTTGGAATATAAATAACACTCAAATACTATACTATTTTTACAAAAATTATATTTACTGAATGTGTAACAAAATTGATCGTATTTGATACAACATTTCTTTAGAATTCCTTCTAATTTTCCATTTATAGATTGTTCCTAAATTTTACAATTCACCATTTCCTTAAAGGGGGTTTCCGGGTTTAAAATGAATAGTAAAAAATGTAAAATATATTTGTTTGTCTCTTGAACGGTAAAAGTTTCAATTTATATAAGCGCCCAGTGAAGCAGAACGAAGGCTGTGAAATCAGGCCAGATTACAAGTGCAGCTACGGCAAAATCACACTGTGGTTACAAAATAGGAAATTCGTGAAATGGTCCATCTTCCGACGACTCGTTATCAAAAACCATATCAATTACTTTTGTAAAATTATACTTATCTGATGTAATTTTAGTCGGTCTTCCCATTTATAAAGTCAATTTTTTATGAAAATTCATCAAAACAGTGAAAAATTAGATATGTTTGCACTTTACGTTTGCCGATTTTCGCACCGACTTAGGGAAAAATCAAAATCAATGAAGCGTAACGTATACTGTACATTCCTGCTGAGGATCGAGCGAGACGAAAATACACGTGCTCTCTCTGCTGCCCATGCCTGGCATCGTCACGTGATAAGCAGATACAACAATACCAAACTGGTCGGGTCGAGTATACCCCGTCTATAATCACAACATGAACGATGTACAGTATTTGATTGAAGGTCGACTTGACCTACCGGATTGGTATAGATAATATAGCTCGAATGAGAGAGTTGGAATATTTGTGTAGTGCAGCCTATAGTAAAAGGCCTGGTAGTATCAATTCGCATAGGGTCTACTACACTAGCTAGCTCAATTTTTAACTGGGCCGGATCGGCTAGGTCTCCTTCCTACTACCTGGTCTACTTGCTTGATGCATGAGTATCCGCTTTTTTGGAGAGTAAACTAAGCCTATTTTATTTTAGGCCTACTTAGACGATCGGGACACCATACGTGTGGACGGCGATCGGACCTTGTTTTGCTTCAATATTTACAGCCGATTTTGTAGAACGTTTTAGGTTTAGATTGTTTAGGAGTTTGGTTGATAGGATGGGTTTTGTTATTTATGGGCCAATCGTCTAGTAGTAGGCTAGCTAGGCCCATGGGCCCCATTGTTTTAACGTAGCCATCGTGGCATGGAATCCCTAGTCAGAATGGCTCTCGCCCATATTATTATTAGGCTAGGCCTAGAGTAGTATTGTACGTGAAGCCGATAATACGATCTGTACTATAGAGTATAAAAATAGTATAATTTATGACTCCGTATCTGTACTAAATTTTGTATTTCATTAAATGTCAAATAAATATATGCTACTACTGTTATTATTACACTTTAGGCCTAGCTTAGAAAATCTACAAAAAATGTATTTCACAATGATCGGGTGGTCGTCGTTTGACAGGGGAGAGAGATGTAAATTAAGGCTGGTTTCCTGTCGACGTAAGAACATCACTTTTGTTGCGACTACGTCGATTGAAATGCGGATTTTACAGGAAACCGATTACGATCGAAAATTTATAAAATCGACGTAACGTAAGAAAAATGGTAACGACAAACGATTTTACAGGAAACCGATGACCTAACAATTGTTGCGTTACGACGTTTTCTTCCGATTTTACAGGAAACCGGGATTTTTTATCTTACGCTTGAATGAACGCCCTTGCGTCACGTTTCTTACGTCTCTTACGAAAGTTGACTTGAAGTCAACTTTCGCAAGAGACGTAAGCGCAATCGTAACAAGCAACCAATGAGCGACAAGAGTTATGACGTAATTTGTATGACCTTACAGTGAAATATAGCCGGACAATAACATTTGTATGTATTTACCGTACTACTACAATTTTAGCCCACTTTACGATGTTGTACAATGTACATACTTTACAAATGCACAGTAGTTTCAATATAATATTGTTCTAATCAGGGAGTTTACAACTCACATCAAAATATAATACTCTTATTTATGGACGTGCAATAAACAATCCGCATTGAAACATTCGACATTTTTCTGTTCTATTTGTCGGTAGAAACGTCGCGAAAATGAACATTTGCAACAAGATAAGATATAGAAAGCCCTTGTAAGCAATATAATATTATTATGTAACTTAAAAAAAAAATGTTTGCTTGATTTTGTATAATTTATATTGTTTTGTCAATATAAATTATATTTTGGTATGCCTGGGCCCATAGGTAGGTCTAATAATAATAGGAATCCCGAAATGATTTGCCGTTTTTTAATTTTGAAAACTATTTAAGGCTAGGCCTACTAAGGCCAGAATAATTAATTCATATTTTGGTTCATACAATAGTGCATAGGCCTAGCCTATTAGCCTGGCTCCTAGGCTAGTTTGATTATATTTTGGTCAAATCCATTCCTATTAGTACAGTATTAATTAAGTATTATCACTAATACTAGGGCCTAGCATATCTACTAAAAATAATATGTTGGTGTGCTGCACTGACACTGAGTAGCTACAGGTACAATAACAACATTCAACATTTCGCGCGAAAAATGATAAAACCCGCTCTAAAAAGAAACACCAATCATAGATGTTGTTTCAAATACGTCATAAATCCGACCGACGTAAGAAAAAAATTTCAACTTTCGTAACAACACTAAAATCGACGTAAGCATACGACGTGTGTTTCACAGCCAAAATTTCAACTTTCGGGAGCAGCATAACTACAGATGTTTCTCTGTGGCCCGACACGATCTTGACTAACGTCAACGACGTCAATTTTTTCTCAACTTTCGTAAGAGACGTAAGAAACGTATGAAACGCAAGAATCGTTGCAAAATTCAACTTCTTACGTCGATAGGAAACCAGCCTTTAGTTGACAAACACAACGTACATGACGTCGCGAGTTTGGAATCCACTGGTGACGTGATCTTGTGAATATCTCATGAATATTAATGAGCTTCCCTAAGCTGCTGAAAAACAGACTTTCCATGAATTTACCCTAAAATGTATATGAAATTTAATTTTTTTAATTTCTCGTTAATACTTCTTCATTCTGACATGTCTATATTGTTATAATATTTTTTATTTAATAAATAAACGATATTTAAAACCAATTTTAAACCCAGAATCCCCCTTTAAATATTTTAACAAATGCTAAAAAAGTATAAAGAATGGTAGAGTGTTGTGATTGTGTGTAGTAGTAATACTGGGATACAGAAGATTTTGAACCAATAATAGGTAAGTCTTTTGGTTGCTTTGAATACGCGTTTCCTGGTGAACCTTATACACATTTCACATATTAAATAAATGATGTCACATCTGATGGCCCATTATTACACAATGTTTCCGTCAGTGTACAGCTTCGTCTGTTTTATGGCTTTTCTGCATATATCGACATCAAAAATCATTCAGTCATGCTACAATACGTTCGAATTAGGTAAGTCAAGTTTATTTTCATACATCTTTAAAATCTAATATATAGGCTACTAAGTAGGCCTATAAACAATTTAGTAAAATACTGAAATTGGAATTTTGAGAAAAACCGTAAGCTTTTTTTAAACGTATTGTATTTTATTTTATTGTAAGACTAGATGATTTATCAATTTACGATCATGGGAAAATGTAGAGATACCAAAGAGAAATGCACGGTTGTACATTACAATTCTCATTTAGAAAAGGTATGACTTTCTAGTCAAAACAATATAATAATAATACGATTTACCTCTGCAGCAGACATTCCAATTTTTAGTATACATCCGAATAGGTCGACTACACCAAAAACTATAACTGTAATCTTAATCAAGACTAAAACAAATAAGGAATTTGGGCTAAAATTATGAACCGAATTCACTACACACCCAGCGTTGTTTCTAAATTTGATTGTAGTTATCTGCCAATTGAAATGACAGCATGTCTTTATAAGTATGACATTGTACTGTTGAAGAATAATTATAGCTTTTAAAATGTTTGTCAAAAATTGTCTAGTGTCAGAGTTCAAAACAACTAGACAAAGTACAACACATGGAAATGGTCCTGCTTCGTATGCTGTTGACGGTGGAATAAATGGACAGTACAGCAAACGTACATGTACGCACACTAGTAAGTGATAATGCGTTTTAATTAATTATCTATTTCTAGGATTGATGCATATTCTATAACAATACTTGTTAACGTAGTTTTACTAGCATCAAAAACATAAAACATTTCCAAATAGTTTTCTTATTCAAACGTTAAATAATTTAGTAGTTGTATTTGTTTTATAATGTAAACCTTGGCTAAATACTGTAAACATGACTGACATCCTATATATCCTATTCCGCCTGCATTATTGTTTTCCAATCCTTCTTAAGCAGAGATTATTTATGGTATACAGTTGGAAATTATAGGGGCGATATATAAGCATGAACTTCGATCAAATATTCCATAATAAATCTCATGAATTACTTATGTTTCTGCCTTAACCTGATAGGAGAAAAACATGACACTAACGGCCTCACCTGCAATAACATGTATTCAATGGGTTTAGCGTATGTTACAAACGATGAATTGGGTTTCCTATCCGAAACATAGTTCAATCGAACGTTTAATGATCAATGAAAAATGATAACCGAAAGTGAAACATTAAGAACAAATAATAAATGATAATAAATGAAAACTTATATAGCGCCGGTATCCTCCACCCATGTGGCGCTCATGGCGCTTTGTGCATTAACAACGTGCGAGAACATCAGCGAATAGCGACGTCTTTAGGTTGGTCTTGAAACTGTTTAGACTAGTTGAGCATTTAACTGTTGCTGGTAAGCTGTTCCATACACTTGCGGCCGCAACGTAAAAAGATCTCTGACCCCACTGATTTTTCGCTCTACGATCTTGAAGAAGGTTTTGTGACAATGATCGTAGGCCTCTGCGGGATGATTCGTAACGATCCACAAGGTCAGATAAATAAGCAGCGGAGCACTGTCATTTAGGATCTTGAATACAAACAACGCAAGTTTGTACTTAATACGTTGTTGAACAGGCAACCAATGCAAATCCATCAGGACAGGAGTTATGTGAGCGTTTGATTTTGTATAAGTTACAATTCTAGCTGCCATATTTTGCAAGCGCTGCAAACGTTGTATTTGAGATTTTGGTATGCCAAACAACAAGGCATTACCAATGTCAATTTTAGAAGTGACAAATGAGTGTACAATCAATTCAGCTGTTTTCTTGTTAAGATTACCGCGAATACGACCAAGGTTCCTAATCGATATGCATGCTGCTTTGGATACAGTTGTTATTTGTGCTTCCAATATTGAACAATATTGAACAATACTTCATGTTATCATTCTATGGCAAGGTGAACGTTTCTGTATATTTTTTGTTATGAATAGACAATTGATAGATTCTTAAACAGTATTTTTATTTTTTTTCCAATTGAAAGCCTTCATGAATAATCCATGGTGGTATGTTGATCTCGGAACGGAAAAAGTAATTTCAAAGATTGTTATATTTAACAGAGAAGATTGTTGTGGTAAGTAATAACAATATATTAAACTCAGTATCTATTTGCATGTACATTTAATTCTAGTCGTGACCGCGGTCGAAGGTGTTAAAGAGTCGCTATTTATCTCCATAGACTTACCATTAAAGTACAGTAGTCTAATTTAGGATGTATATTAAGCAGAATACGACATTAAGTCTCCTTTTAATGTATATGAATTGTTAAACCATAGTCTAATCAACCTATATTATCGATGGGCAGTTAGTTATTATACTTTTAAACTATTTTCGACTATGCTGACTCAGCCTGATTTTTTGGTATAAGTTCATTTCTCCAAAAATAAACTCCAGGTAACCTAAAATAAAAGTGTACGGTTTATTCTCGACATCGCCTCGATAGAAACAATTAAACGCAGTTGGTTATCTGAACATAAGTTAACTTTTTCAAGCCTATATTATTATACCTTAATGTTTTTAACATTTTATTTATGAATAATCTTCCATCAGATATTAAATAAGCATAAACGTGCTAATAAAGATTCATCTTGGTAATGTAAAAAAAAAAGAAAAAGAAGACACACTAAAAGAAAAGATAGCTGAAATTGAAAAATTCAAAGATGACTCAACAAGAATGTACCAAGCAGTAAAAAACCTAAAACTTAACGAAAATAAAAGACTTGTAGTAGAAACAGAGTTCGGTATAACAACAAACGAAGAAGAGCAGGTAGAAATAATTAGCAATTTCTTTGAAAACGTCTATCACAAATCACAAGAAAAACCTATAAACGAAAACATTAAACCTATTGAAATGAAGTCTCCCTTTACAGGTGATGAAGTTGCCAAAGCAGCGAAATGCTTAAAAAATAATAAAAGCCCAGGAAGTGACCAAGTATACTCTGAAATGGTAAAATATGCAATAGGGTTGGTGAAATCTGTCCATAATAGGTTACTTTTCTGTCCATAATAGGGGACTTTCTGTCCATAATAGGGACTAGAGGGCGCTGTTGTTTGTCCATAATAGGTAACTTTCATAATTGGCTGTCCAAAATAGGCGACTTTTTGTCCACAATAGGCGAGTTTATTGGAGTAGTGCGCCATTCATTGTGTTGTCCATAATAGGTGATTTTGTTGGCGTACTCGATCGTACGTACGTAGTTTATTTCGCGAGTAGAAGTAGTATTATTAGTTAATACTAATTTGCTTTCTCTTCAAACTTCGAGGCTACCTACTGTAGGCCTAGCTAGTAGGAGGCCTAATTAGTATAATTATTTAAGTCTCTCTAGCCGCTAGGGCCTAGGCTAGTCCTGTTTTAGAGTTAGGCTACCTCAGGCATAGATAGTACTACTACTAGCTTATAGGCCTAGCTGGAGTCCATTTGTTATTGTCCACTATTACTAATGAAATGTGAGCTTTTTTTTTCTAGGCCTACCTTACAGCAGGGGGTACCTCCCTGCTACAGTAGGAATAAAAATGACATGGGCTCATATTAGGTAGATAGGTTTCCTACTACAAACAACTAGGCCTATCCTCATTATCTGTTTTTTTATTATTTTAATATGAATATTTTACAGACTCATCTCGTAACTATACTGCCTAACTGCAGGTCAGGTCTGGCGGACTAGTCACTATACAGTCTTTTACTAATACCACTGCCACCACCGCCCACTACTATACTTTAAAGACTGAAATCAGCTACTACTAGCCTAGTCTACTAGACCTATTGGTAGTTTGTCTTCAAATCACAGACATCTAGATTGCTAGATTGACCTTTTTGTTTTTTTAAATTATTTTTTGAATGAATGAGTCTTATCCAGACAGTTCGGACAGTTAGTAGGTTGGCAGTATAGTAGAGCCAGAGCTATTGTTACTGTATGTTATTAATTATGTCATCTATTTAAATCTCAATTTTTCCCATATTTTTTGCATGTATCAAAGATTGTGTACAGTGTATCTTCTGATCAATGTTATAGTACAGTAGCATGGACATTTCTATTAACTAGGGTAAGTAACAGATAGGCCCAACCTACAATTGAAGAAAAATACTTTACATACAACCCACTAGGCCTACATCTTTTAGGACATTTTTCAATATGACCAAGATACTGTAAAATCCCAAGAAGAAGCCTATTTAGAAAAAGTATTTGTTTGCAAAAGTAATCTTCGGAAAAGAAGGATACAATTTAGTCAAACATTTTCAGAGAGACAAACTGAATTTTATCAGTACCGTAGTAGAAAAACTGACAATACATGAAAATTAATTTTTAACATTCTGATTTGAAATATTCTATTCATTTGAATTGCTAAGAAATTAAAAGTAGATATTTTTTTTTTATTTCCATTCATTATAAACATTACAATCACAGTACAAAGAATAGATAAATCCACTAACAAATTCATGCAGACAATATTTCAAAATTTAATTGAATGTTATATTATTAAAGCATTCATTCAATAAAGCATTTGTCTTTAAAACATTTAATATCAGTTTTCATATAGTGAGTATGGTAATAATTGACTCTAACAACTGGTATAAACTTAAATTTAGTAAAACAATCCTACATATCTTTTTTTTAAATGCAATAAAATATTTAAACATAACTGTTTCCCACCATACAACATGAAAATTTGTCTCAGCATTACTAAGATTGAAGTTTCTTGCATTATACAATACCTTTTTTTTATTATAGGCATACAGATGTTTGATATTCTGCTCATATACAGTATGCTGCTGAAATGAAAAAGTACATCACTTCAACATATTATTTTTGATCATAATCATCGATCAATAATTATAGTAATAAACATAATCATTATGGTGCATTTTATTTATCCTTGCTATTTTTTAAATTGTAGTTTAACCATGTTTTTACACTTTTAAAAATAATATAATTCAGTATTTTTTAAATGTGATTTAGATTTTGAATAAACTGTTCTGAATACAGAACAAAGGTGTTGATTGTACACAGCGTGTATGTAAACTTGATTTGTCGTATTTCTTATTAGTATTAAACATTAAAATTGATTCATTTAATTAAACAATATAATAAATGGATGAGATGTGCTGCTGTTGATCCACTTTAGACTGGGATGGTTTGTCATTGAGCTATGTGGATCCAGAATTTTGAAATAGGGGAGGACCTAAAATGACGAAATGAAGTGCTGAACTGTGATGTCTTTTTCAATATTAAATTGATTTTTATTATTACTGTTAACAAAACAAAATAAGTCCAAAGAAACAATACATTGAAACACCAATGCATTTATAAAAATAACAGTTTACATTTCATTATCTTAAAAAAATAAAACTTTATCAATATTATTATTAATATTAGAGTATTATGGGGTATTTTTTATTTTTGTAAAAGAACGTGTGGGTTCGTTTGGTGATTTATTTAAACTTGCAATAGTATGGTAAGTTGCGTAATGTCTGTCCATACTATCAAACCTAAAATGAAGTTCAAATTAAATTATTTGTTGCTGAATAAATTTCACATTTCATTATTATTAGTGGACAATAACAAATGGACTAGGCCTAGGCTAGTAGGCCTATATAGAGGTAGCCTAACTAACAGGACTAGCCTAGGCTAGAAAGACTTAAATATTTATACTAATTAGGCCTAGGTAGCCTCGAAGTCTGAACAGAAAGCAAATTAGTATTACTTCTACTCGCGAAATAAACTACGTACGTACGAGTACGCCAAAAAAATCACCTATTATGGACAACACAATGGATGGCGCACTACTCCAATAAACTCGCCTATTGTGGACAAAAAGTCACCTATTTTGGACAGCCAATTATGAAAGTCACCTATTATGGACAAACAACAGCGCCCTCTAGTCCCTATTATGGACAGAAAGTAACCTATTATGGACAGAAAAGTAACCTATTATGGACAGATTTCACCAACCCCGCTCAAAATATGCACCTATAGAAGTTTTTAACCACATAGCACAGGCCCGTATGCAGCATTTATAATGAGGGGGTGCGAGCGAAGCGAGCAACAATGGCTGGGGGCCAGGGGGCCGCCAAGGGCCCCCGGTCAGGGTCCAGGGGCCGAAGGCCCTGGAAAAATTTGCGTTATTTGACGTTCTAAAGACTGATGTAAGACTGTCTGTTGTGGCTTGGGCTAGTTGAACGATGGACACCAGAACTTAACGCTTTCATGATGAGGCCAACTCAGCAGGGGTGGCGCCAGGATCTTCCCGACGCGGGGGCTACATTCCCCGATGAGGGGGCTATGCGAGCGAAGCGAGCATCACTAGGCTGAGGGCCAGGGGCGCCAAGAGCCCCCGGTGGGGTCCAGGGGGGCAAAGCCCCCGGAAGCAACGCGTTCTAGCGTCATTTGAGGTCTTTTTAATCAGATTTAGGGTAGCCATTTTTTCCATTTTTTATAATGCATAAATAAAATACTGCGTGCAAAAAAACGATGCGCGATGACTGTTTCAATCCATATTTTTCAATTTAAAAAATAAAAGTTCAAAGAAAATTTAGAAAAATAGAGTTGGAGGTCCCGGAAATTGGACTTATTATACTTCAAAACATGAAAAAAAATATATAAGTCCCTATCATGGGTTGTGACTGAGCTAAGAAATGTTTGAAAAATAGAGATGCTAGGTCTCGGAAAATGTACTTCTTGTTCTTCGAAATATGACCAGCTTTATTGTTGGGGCTGAGCTAAGAAAATGTTTAAAACTAGAGCTGCAGGTCTTCAAAAAATTGCATTTTATACTTTGGTGGAAACATCAGGCCTAGAGGCTTAAAAAACGCAAGCGTAGACCTTTTTCAGTCGGGGAAAAAAGTTTATTCCTCCCAGGTGTATGCATGCGTACCATCTGGACTTCCGAGTGGTGAGAAATTCATGACATACAGGATATTGAAAATGTAATAACTATAGCTATAATGTTGGCTAAGCGAAAATGGCATGTTTTTTTGTTTAGTAATAGATGAAAAATTTATTTTAGGTGCCCCACGGTACAGAAGGTTACTTGTAAATTAAAAAATTGGTGAACAAACGAACAATTAACATAATTCGTTTTTGCTGTAGTGTAGCGTACGTCGACGCAGTACACGACGTAACCGTCGGTAAACTTCGCCTGGAAAATAACACATTACACATTTTGGTCCCTGGATGAAACTTGATATCACGCGTCTCGACCCAACGTTGAACGATTCGTACAAAGGGATACCGCCAGACAAGTGCGTACCTAGCTATTGTTTAGTAGTAAGTTAGATCGCTGGCAATAATGAATGCATATAAAGTGCATATTATCACTCTGACGTACTCTCACGGTCAATGAAACGTCGCGGTTTTCTAGGCGCTGAAGCTAGCTACGAAGTGAACGCGAACGCTTTTTACTGTATATTATATTCCCCGACAAAAAGTACACGTGTTCCCTTCGGTAACCGTCGGTAAACTTCGCCTGGAAAATAACTACATTACACATTTTGGTCCCTGGATGAAACTTGATATCACGCGTCTCGACCCAACGTTGAACGATTCGTACAAAAGGATACCGCCAGACAAGTGCGTACCTAGCTAATGTTTATTAGTAAGTTAGATCGCTGGCAATAATGAATGCATAAAAGTGCATATTAGCCCTCTGACATACTCTCACGGTCAATGGAACATCGTGGTTTTCTAGGCGCTGAAGCTATATGAAGTGAACGCGAACGTTTTTACTGTATATTATACCGCGTACCGCGTACATGAAGCGCTAAGCTATTGCTTGTCGTCACATGATCGACTGCGCATGTTTTACATCGAGTTTGTAGTCAGTTCAGATTCCGTAATTTAATTACCGGTATTTTTTCATTTTATATTAGCATATTTTTGTTTGTATACCATTGATAATGTAAATTTTGTATATATATAATGATATTGTCTTTAGTTAAACAAGACAAGAAAAAATACCAACCGAGGAAATAGTGGACCTTTTGGGACTTGGGGGGGTGCGTCTGCACCCAACGCACCCCCCCTGGATACGGGCCTGTAGCAAAAATATATACCAAACAGCTAAAACAGGAAACATACCTAAAGAAATCAACGAAGGCATATTGCATCCAATACCGAAACCAGGCAAGATAAAAGGTCCACCAAAAAACATCCGACCCATCATCCTACTGTCGGTTCTTAGGAAAATCAAAGAACTTATAACACAAGAATCTCCTGTTCGTCCGAAGCGCGTAACAATTTCGAAAGGCATTGTGGGATAGAATAGAGCTATGGGTGGCGCCATTATGAGCCATGGAGTAGGGCGCCCGCATCAAATTAGAAAGTCAAAATCATAGAGGGGTTCTGCTAATGCTCTAGGGGGTATAGAGTAATTGACTGAGGAGTAGGGCGCCCGCATCAAATTAGAAAGTCAAAATCATAGAGAGGATCTGCTAATACTCTAGGGGGTAGAGTAATTGACTTCCTAGTTTGGAGGGGGCGCTGCTCCATGCTGTGAAATGGCGTCGCCCAGTTTGACCTTTTAACCATTTACTTCCGATACTGTGTTTTGAATGCAAATTGAAGAACAGGAGATTCTTGTGTTATAAGTTCTTTGGGAAAATGCTAGCAATATGCTTACTAAATAGGATAAACGACAGATTAGATGAACATGTCCCTGTAACACAGGCCGCGTATCGCAGAGGACAATGCACCAAAGATTATATAGCGCCGCTACGCGGCGCAAGATAGGTAACTGTTGCCAAGCTCCTATCTTATAACACTACGCGCCCAGTAAATCCATGGACGCCATTCGGGCGGACAGGTTATTATTGTGATTTAAATGTAAATGGTTTAAATTTTGCGGTCCGCCTCGAAGTATCTGTTGTTAACCATCCTTATGATTGATTCATGGAAAAGGGAAGAAATTATGTAAACAAAGTAAAATAAAAGTTTCTTTGGGATCTGGACACTTTCCGATTAATTCTGTGTGTTTACATTTATATGTTTGGTTAGACAACTTCATTCTTTAACCGAAACATTGTGGATATTGCCTTGACGACGACTTTATTCCGGTTCAAACTTGTCCGCCGGAATGGCGTCCATGGATTACAAAGGTCTCACCCAGTTACCTATCTTGCGCCGCGTAGCGGCGCTATACAATCTTTGGAAGCACTACCGAACATGTACATACATGCAAAATGTTAGCAGAAAAGGCAATTGCGTCATCTAACTACGAAATAATATTACTACTACTTGACATGACCAGTGCATTTGACACGGTGCGGAGGAATACTCTATTCGACATACTGACACATATATTACAAGATGATGAACTACACATGTTGAAAGTTTTGATAAACAATGTAAAATTAAGCGTTCGAATTGGAAAACAGACAGGAAAATTGTTTACTACTACACTAGGAGTACCACAAGGTGACTGTATGTCTCCGATACTGTTCACACTATACCTAGCAAAGGCACTCGAATCAGCAAACACAACACCACTACCCCTACAACAGCTTAATATCCAGATGCAGTATGCAGATGACATTTCATTTATTAGCGACTCAAAAGAACACATAACTAAAATAAAGAAAAATGTAACAGAGAAATTAGCAGAATTCAATCTAAAGATAAACGAAAGTAAAACAGAAGAATACCTAATAGGAAGAAACACCGATAGTAAATGGGAAGAATGCAAATACCTCGGTAGTAACTTGGACACAGAAAAAGACATTAAAAGAAGAAAATCACTAGCAGCTATGGCATATAACAAGCTGAAGTCGTCGCTAGAACACAAAACGATGTCTATAGACGTGAAATCCCGTTTGTTTGACGCATACATAGCAAGTATTTTCTTATATAACAGTGAACTCTGGGTACTAAACCAAAAATTACAAGAGAGTATAGATATATATCACAGGAAAATGTTGCGAAAGATGATAGATATTAAAGTAACAGATAGAGTGTGTAACACGAAAATATACGAGATAACAAAACAAGAAGAATGGAGTAAAAGAATTAAACGAAGGAGACTAAAATGGTATGGACAAATAATTAGATTACCGGATGATACCCCAATCAAACAAACAATGAAGGAAACTAACAGGAAAGTAAAACGACCCGTAGGAAGACCAAGAAATAACTGGATGAATCAAATAAAGAAAGACTTACAAGGACTAGTAGACACTAACACAATAACAAACCATCCTGCCATAAACAGAAAAAAATGGAAACAAATTGTGGAAAGCTGTGAATTGTTAATGTTATTGTAACTGTTAATTGTTAGTACAAACACCATTGGAAATAAGCTGTGTCAGCTTTACGGATGTTGTTTCGAGTACCGAAACAAACAAACTGAGTATATCATGTATTTGCATTTTGTGTTTTTTTTTGCGCCTAACGCATGTTAATGTTAATTACTGGTTATTAACAGTGAGTTGTTTGTTTTAAGCTGAGAGGTTAGCAGGAGCAGAGGTTTGTGTTGGAAATAACAAGGCTCCACCGTTTTCGGGTAATGCACAATGTGCATTGACTATATCACGAATGGATGCAATCGCAATAAACCCTATAGAGATGTCATGCAACCCACCTATTTCTGGGCGGTATGTTACTGCATATAAACAGCTTCGAGGATATCTTACATTTATGTGAAGTAAAGGTTTACACAGGTGAGTACATATTAAACTTAGTAATAAATCCTTTACAGTTATTGCTCACCATCTATGGAATTTCTAAAAAATCATTAAAAACAATTGTAGACCTATGCGTACAAAACACACCTTTAGGGCCATTTGTGGAGGAAAAAAACTAAAATTAATACCTATTTATAGTATAGTATTTATCAATACTTTAAAGAGCTTAATTTTAAATTAATACTGTTATATCTCTTTTCGCTATTCATCGTGTCCGATAACGGGCTTAGGATCAAAATACGTATTATATGTGTATTTGTATGTTCTTCAGATAATAAGGAACCAGATCTAGTGTGTCCTGAACCTATCATAGTTAACAACAGCACCGACCAGTACGAATATCCAGTCACCTGGAAGAACCCCATAGTAACAGACAATTTGCTTAACGATATATCAGCAACTTGCACACCTGCATCGGGATCCATCTTTGACGTTGGTTCAACAATTGTCACCTGTTCTGCGACAGATGGTACTGGAAATGTAGGAAGTTGTTCATTCGTTGTCCATGTCATGGATCAGACATATCTTTCTTGTAAGCACTGACTGGCATAACTTTTAACAGTACGTTAAACACTTATGTTGATGACTGATATTAATTGTAAGCAATAGCAAGAGAAAAGTAGACATTCATAACAATTCAATTCTACTGATTACTAGGCCTATCATCATTTTTATTGCATCATGGTTTTCCTTATTATTGGCATTATGAAATACATTTAGTTAGATAAACCTTTTTTAAAATTAAATTAAATTCACATATACAAATTATTATATCCAACCCTTAATACTCAATATTTAAATTTATTTTAAAACGTAGGTTTTTCTGATGAGGGCCATAAATTTATTAGCGCTAGTGGTCAAGTAGCAATTCTCGTAGTCCTATGTATATTCGTTGCTAATTTGGTATTAGCTTTAATTGTGGTTGTCAGGTACAGTAATATTCTGTTATTTTCATTATTTTCAATTTTGATTAAAGCTTTTGAATTGGCGAAAGTTCAGAGAGGATGTATCTGGTGGGTAAAAATCTATGATAATATCATAATGGCTCTGTAGTCTAGTGGTATGATACTCGCCATGTAAGCGAGAGGTTCGAATCCCGCCAGAGACATTTTTTCATACAACTAAAAAATAAAGAACTTTCGCCAATGCTCGACAAGATTATGAGATCATGTTCCGAATTATGAGCACTGTTTCTATAATTTACAGTATGATTTTTATATAATTTTCACAGTGATACGCAACACATTGATTTATATATATATTTGTAAATATACCGTATGTATGTATGTTTTATAATAATACAAAAAGGCGGATCATTTGGCTGCCCTATTCTCTTTATTTTTTAAGGTTTAAAAAGGCGTCTAAGAATCATTTGTAAAAAGTAAAAAAAAAAATCCTATACTCTCTCTCCCTTTCAGAACAATGGAATATTAAACAATGTTATTAGATTGCATGCTATTATTCCTAAAACAATATAATTACTATTATTAATTACTTACAGCAAGTATAATTCCATAAGTTGTTATTTTTCTTTTCATATGACTGTTACTAATTGGATGATTTTGAACAAATTATGCTAGTTTATTGAAATTTGTTTTGTTCTTTTTATGTGGGTTTATGCAAATTCTCCAATATTTAACATTGTATAAATGTAACAAATAAATAAGAATTAAGCAACAATTTGTTAGCTCAACTTTTTAATACAAATTTATAACTGATGTGTTATTTAGGTACTATAAATGGAAATGGAAATATAAGTAGGACACATTTACAGTCAGCAAGAAGAAAGAAGATGATGCAATATACTGTTCTGTATTGCAACCATAACCTACTCATTTACTAAGAAAAAAAAAACCCCATGAGATGGTTGGAAATTACTGTTCACATTTAATTGCTGTGTTTTGATTCTTTTTAAATTTAAACCTAATTCACTAACTGAAAATTTATAATAAGTATTGAGTGGCATATTTAGCAATTTTCATTAAAATTTCAGAATTAAAGTTTTTCCTAATTAATATAATTATCCGGTAACATTATAACGGTTGAATTAGTGAATCTATGTATTATTTGCTATTGTCTTGCTATGCCATTATTATTGCATTATTTCAAAATCAAACAACTGATAAATCTGGAATGGCACATGCCATACATCTTTATTTATATAAAAGTTAGGCATAATTAGTAAAATGTCATTACCAACATAATGTTATTAACCCAAAGAATCTAGAATCATTGTACAGTGTTACTGTGCTTGTGTTGATATTGTATCTAATACTCCCAACAACAACAACAAATGTTTTTTACGCGTTTCAAGTGAGTATATAGTCAACTTAACATGTAAATACTGCTAAACTAATAAATAGTGTAATTTATTATACTGTTAAATACATTGTGAATACACAAACATAATCAAAGAATGGATGTCAACGACTTCCGATGATGATTCTATTTAACATCAAAGTTGGAAAAAACTAATATTAACAACCACTTCCTGTAAATCCGAAGACGGATTTGCAGCAAATTATTGTTATTATATTAATATCTTTCAGATACATTGTGTAGTTTATATTCAAATAGCAGAAGCAAGATAGAAATAAAGTGTTTATAAGCAACTTAGACCTCTGTTCTGTACTCTTACTTGTGGTACCTGTATTCTTAATAAGCTCTCCGTCCTGGTTAGGCCCTATATATGTATTTGGTAATAAGATTCAAGAAGATTCAAGATTTAAGAAATTGTATTGCTCCGTTTAAAATGGAAATTCATTTTGCTTGGGTGGCATAATTAAGAAAATAATAGACAATAAAAATACAAGAAAAATACATCAAATTGCATAAACACTTAGGCCAATGTTAACATACTATTAGAACTATTAAAAATCATTAAATTTTAAAATAAATCTTACAGTATAAAGTTATCGTCGAACACATATGAATGCTATTTACAACAAATGAATTCCTAGTTCTATTTAGATTGGCTGTTGGTGGTCGTAGTCTAATCTATTAAACTTGTAACAGTTGGATGGGGTCTTTCTTAAGATACACTTCTCGTAAATTAGTGATTAGATTAGTTAGATCTGCTTTAATGATACGTTGCGCAATTTTACGTGGTCTCTCTATATTTTTCTTATCTTTTTCATTATAATATGATATACCTCCATGAGGACGTACTGCCAACAGAGATGCGGAGGTATCAAGAGACGATGTGGCATAACAGTAAAAATAATTATGCAACGTTTTCAGAAAGTTAAGCTCATCATTAAATAGCCATGTTTCTTGCAAACAAATAGCATCAAGTCAAGAATCTCCTTCTGTCTAGACTTTAAGTTCTTACAGTTATACGAAACTACTCGGGCATCACAAGTTTGGTGTACAGCCATGACTAGTCAGTATAGTTAAATCAGGAGTATATTGCTTATCTTTCAAACCTATTCTAGGCTCATAATATTTACGAATGATGGCATTAGCATGCTAGATCGACGGATCAAGTATATTATCTCTCTATATTTAGCATCGCAGCTCACAATGAAAGAAACATATTCGACACTTTAACAGCCAAAGCACTCACTTGCAGTGACTGCTCAACGGACCTATTTCCAAGGTATAGACAAAAAGGACCTGTTTTATTAGTTCCACGTTGCGACATTCTGCGGTTGTAGCGTGGTATAATTATAATGTCCAAACAACTAGATAAAAGGCATCCTTATCGTCGTTTCTTTCAACATAAAATCCATTGAATACGCAATGTCATTAATAAAAAACTTTTGCAAGGCCTAATGTTTATGTGTGCTAAGACTTTCAGGAACGGAAATAATATAAAGAACAAATAGTCTTTAAAAAGAAACTATTTCTTGATACACATTTTTATTAAATATCGGACAACTTTCTTCTGAACAATCTTCAGACATTTAACGCCTATTAAAATAACCACTTAGCCAAAATTAAGCATTTAGTAAAAAACAGCATTGACCAGTACGAAGTTCCAATAACCTGTAGTGACTCCACAGTACACCTGCACCGGGATGCATTGCCACTGGGATGCATTCTTTTTTCCCTATTAGGTTAAGGCAGAAACTATAGAGGGTGTGAATCAACACATAAATATTCATGATGTGACGGCAAACCCTGGAAATAGTTTTCAAACGGTAACCGAAAATGATCTCTCGTCGCGTTGCTAGGAAAGCTGCTGCAAAAACATTCACCAACCGTGTAGCCGCACCTACGTACGTATAGTATTAAACATTGTAATGTAGTGCAAATGAATTTGATTAAGAACTAATTGGCACTAAAATAACTGATAAAATACTTTTATTGCAACTTTAGGGTTGAATTATACAAAATGACATACATGTTTAATATTAGTCTGAACGTTGTACTTTCAGACATAATGAATTATTCCCTATAATATACATGGGAATATCTTTGGCACTGCTAATGCAAAAACAAAATAATTAAGAATAAAAACATTATAATAATAATATATGTTGCTTATGTTTATGAAATATTTATTTTTTTGACATCCAACAATGTACATTATTAAATGAATTAATTAAAACTCACACATAATCTTAGAATCAATTGTGATTATACAGGTTTAATTATATCATAGCTAGGCCTACATATTAACGGATTCTGCCAAAAAAAAGGAAAGACAATTAATTCATCAACGCGACAACATCATACCTCCATGTTCAGGCTATTTAGGCCTAATAGCTAGCGTACGATGTTCGTACGCTACGGCTCTTTACCAGCTATGTAGCAGGTCTAGTGTCTTTAACAACAACATTGTATGACGTCATGAGCTCAGGCATGCATCATGAATATTGATGATATACGTACGCCCTCTATAGCTTCTGCCTTAACCTAATAGGAAAACAATAATGCCACCTGGATCAATCTTTGATGTTGGTTCAACTATTGTCACGTGTTCTGCAACCGCTAGAAATGTAGGAAGTTGTTCGTTTGTTGTCCATGTCATAGGTCAGAGAATTGATTCAGGAAGATTTTGTTAACAGATGTAAACGTTGTGTTATGTATAAACACGAGTTTACTGAATAATCATATTCATACCTATACATACTTCGTAGGGCCTACATTAAATGAAAGTCACACTTTTCCTGTTGAACATTCTTACAAAATGTTTTCGTCAGTATATACCATTGTCTGTTTTATGACTTTTCTGCATATGTCGCAATCCAGAATCATTTCATCATGCTATGATACGTTCGAATTAGGTAAGTTATCCTATATCTATTTTCTCAATCATCTAATTTTATGTACAAATTTAAATAAACAATCGGGAATCAAAATCCAAATTGCGTAACCAATTAACACAGTTTAGTAATAATACTTATATTGGACGGTTAAGTTAGGTAACGTTATCCTTAAATGTATTGTATTAGGCTGCTAAATTCATTTATTTCCATCATCATCTAAAGTAAAACAAAAACAAAACCCAAAACAAAGGAGAAATGAAGTGTTGTAATAAGTATCAACTAATGGTTTAGAATGAATGGTTTAGTGACTTATAGGCCGACACATTGTATTACACGATTTTAGTCTCCTGTAAAGTATATACATTCTTCTTAAATATTAACAGCGCGATACATAATTTCCAAACTATAACTTTATTGTTCCGAAATTTAACAACGTAAATAGGTAATTTGGAATGGAAAGAGTGGCAGAATTTCAAAACTTGGATGACAAATGGATTGTCTGTCGTTGGGACGACAGTTAAAATACGCTGCATTTTCAAAATGTTTACCTTTTAACACAATGCTCATTATGAAAATGTACCATTGATGAATATATAATAACTTTTAAAACGTTGATCAAAATTGTTTAGTGTCAGAGTTCAAAGAAGCAAGACAAATTTCAAGATATAATGTAGATGCTTTTTCTTCACACGCGGCTGACGGTGGAATAGATGGAACGTACAAGAAACGTTCATGCACGCACACACGTAAGTGATAAATTGCAAAATGTTTTAACGAATTATCTATTTTGTAGGATTTTATACATATTCATATAACATAACAATACGTGTAGTAACGTATTTTTAAGAGCATCGACGGCATGTAAACCATTTCAAAATAAATAGTTTCTAATTCAAACTTTCTTTTCGATCGATCGCAAAGACTTCAGCGCAACGCAGAATATAGGAATTGACCAATGACATTCGACTGCTCGAATAATCCGTCAAATCCGTGATGGTATTTTTGTCGTATTTTATGTAATGTAGGCCTAATTGATATTTCTTTCATTAAAGTTTTAGAGGATAGTACGTGGTGGTATGTTGATCTCGGAACAGAAACAGTAATTTCAAAAATTGTTATATTTAACAGAGACGATTGTTGTGGTAAGAAGATTAAATATCATATTTGAGTGATTTTTTACTCGGTATTATTCTGAATTCTATTATATTACGTATACTCTAATTTCTATTGCATGCGTGTAAGGTACACTTTCGTTGAAGAGTTTGTATCTATCCAATTGGACTTCTTGTACCAGTGGTCTAATGGTGGATTCCGAGTTCAAATTTCTTCTCACTCTCTCTCTCTCCCTCTCTTTCCCCCATATTTCCTCACTTTAGCGTTTAAATTATAAAAACTTTAGTTTATTTATAGGCTTATAATATATATATATATATTATATATAAATCAAAGAGCTGCATAGGCAGGATATAGAAAAAAATCAAGATCAAATAAGTTAAAACTGCCTCAATATAGATTTATTTTAACGACATGTTTCGGGCATAGCCCATCATCAGGTGAAAAGAATTGTAACAAAGGATAACATATATAAGTCACAAAATTACATAATAAAACAAATCAGCCAATCAAAGATGTTAACAAACAAAAGGCATAGTTATAAAGGCACACCTCCAAAAGCTATGGTGTACGAAGCAGGAATGGTTGCTTATAAAGCAGGAAATTTAAAACAAAGACAAAAGCTTCAAGTGTAAATAATTGTTAATATGTGAATGTCTCTGGCAAAATTAATGTTTAAAGGATCTAAATTGTACATTTATGCCGGTAGGGGCAAGAGTGCCAAGCTTTACAATTATTCTTTCTTCTATAATTCTATGAGATGTCTCAGAACCATTACATACTTTAACACCAGAAATTGTAATATCCGAAAGGGAATGCTCATTATTACAAAAATGGGTGGCTACAGGTAATCCGGGAGTCTTTAGTTTAATAGACCTTAAATGTTCTACAAACCTATCACCTAACCTGCGTTTAGTTTCACCAATATAAAGCATATTACATTTAGTACACGAAATACAATAAACTAGATTTCTAGTGGTGCACGTAATACGATCTGTGATAACATAATTACCAGAAGGTCCTACTATTTGGTTTGAACATGAAACGTAATTACATGTCGAACATCTATTTCTATTACATTTGAATATTCCAGTTGATTCATTACCTTTGTTTTGTAATTTAGATTTAACTAAAGTGTCTTTAATGCTTTGATCACGTCTGTAAGCTATCATGGGTGGTTCTTGAAAAATATCTTTTGTAGCGGATTTATCTTCAGTCAAAATTGAAAAGTTATCGCGGACAATGTTAATAACCTTCTTATTCATAGGATGATACGTGAGGACTAGAGGTATGCGGTCACAAGCATTTGTATTACGTGTAGGTTGCAATGTGTCCTCGTGCGTTAACTGGCAAACTTTTCTTAGAGATTTCACAGTAATGTCAGATGGATATTCGCGTGCATTGAAAAAATCGATCATCTCAGATGCTTTGATGTTAAAGTCATCATCATCGCTACATAAACGTCGAAGTTGCGAATACGGTATAGCATTCTTACAAGCTGGAGGATGCGAAGAGTTGTAATTTAGATAAGTGTGCGCGTCAGTATCTTTGTAGTGGACGGATGTAGAAAGACCAGGTTTATCAATAGATAAACTAATATCAAGGAAAGGCACACACTTGTCAGAAATTTCATGAGTAAACTTTATAGCAGGATGAAAATTGTTCACGAAGTTAATGAACTCATTAAGTTCATCTAAAGTTCCCGACATAACACCAACACAATCATCAATATACCGTTTGAATAAATCTGGTTTCTTTCCCTTAAAATCTCGTAACACATTCTGCTCAAAATACCCCATAAAGAGGCAAGCAAAGTTAGGTCCCATTTTTGTACCCATGCTTATCCCAGAAACTTGCCGAAAAAACTTATTATATATATATATATATATATATATATATAAAGTATCATTAAATAAGATAATTTATTTCAGTTTTGTACTTTTTGCATATTTTCAAATGTATATCACTTGCTCGTTGTATTAACCTGTAGTTCTTTCTTTATTTAAGCGGATAGATTATCAGGAGTAGAGGTTCGTGTTGGCAATAGTCAAGTTTCGCCCTTTTTTAGTAATGCACAATGTAGATCGACTATTTCACGAATGAATGCACTTTTGCATTTTGTGTTTTTTTTTGCCTAACGCATGGTAATGTTACTGGTTATTAACAGTGAGTTGTTTGTTTTAAGCTGAGAGGTTAGCAGGAACAGAGGTTCGTGTTGGAAATAACAAGGCTCCACCGTTTTCGGGTAATGCACAATGTGCATTGACTATATCACGAATGGATGCAATCGCAAGAAACCCTATAGAGATGTCATGCAACCCACCTATTTCTGGGCGGTATGTCACTGTATATAAACAGATTAGAGGATATCTTACCTTATGTGAAGTAAAGGTTTACAAAGGTGTGTACATGGTAATAAAGCTTTCGCTATTGTTGCTAAACATCATGTGTACACTTAGACAAATCACATGTTTTTCCACCAAGGTTTACAGAAATCTACGCTGATTCTAATTTCAAAATCACAATTTTTACTGCGCATTTCCTAAATATGACCATATCAAAAAACGAAATTATCAAAATACTGTGTACATCAACAATAAATTAATCCTAAATCATTTTTTTTTAATAAAAGGGCTTTACTTCATTTTTTTTTCAAATCGAGATTGTTTGAGTATTTGATTTGACTAGTATAATTTATGGTATGACCAATATATAATGAATCAGCTTTATATTAGCGGGTACGATTCTCAGATGAAAAGTTTCTTTGATTAAATTTGTGTTTTTGCAAATATAAAACATGTGAAACTACGTGGAATATTTTATATTGATATACTCCTAAAAACCAGAATACTACCTGTACATTGAAAAACAAAAACGCGTTTTGGTCAAAAGCGACATTTTGTAGATAAGCTCCTTTTCAACATCGGTCAGCATAGTTGGGCCTATTTTTATTTTCATTTATTATATTTCTTGTTATTGATCTTCATACAATAAAACCAATAGGTTCAAAAGAAGGAATGTAAACCTCTGTCATTATCTTTATAGACATTGGAAAACCTAAAGTTATGTGTCCAGATGATATAGTGGTAAATGTTGATAATAATCAGACTTTACATCAAGTTAATTGGAATCCTCCTGACGTTTCTGATAATTTCCATACGGATCTTTCGGCAATCTGTTCACCGTCATCAGGTTCTTTATTTCCAGTCGGATTCACCAAAGTTACTTGTTTAGCTTCTGACGCAACTGGAAACCAAGGAAACTGTTCATTTGTTGTAAATATTGCAGGTCAGGTCAACTATTTATTATTTATAATAATGTATTGTCAATATAATCTGTATGTATTGGTATTTGTTTAACATATATATTTTTCTATATTTGCGATATTTTATATCGTATACATGTCAATTTAATCTATAGGTATGTGTATTTGTTCAATATATATACTTCTATATATTTTTATATATTTGCAATATGTTATACCGTAAATACAAATTGTAAGTAGTAGTTGTACTAAGATGACATCGGGTATGAAGCGTCTCACATACACACAGAGCCAACATTGCATCTTGGACTTGCACAGTGTATGGACTCTAACCTTACGGTTTCCATTAAATATACCATTTCATGCTATCATTCTAAATAACTAACTGTACTTTCAACCTATTGCATTCATCTTTTTTTCATTCCATCCATCTTATCTTGGTGAAAAGGGAGGATACTACATTTTCCTCCCCTGAGTTTATAGCCTCTCTACTCGAACACAAATAAGAACACAAATAAGATAGTTTAACAAGAAAATTTTAATCATGTATTTTACCGCCATTTTTCATTTCTACATTTAAATTAACATCGTATCTAAAATTTTAAATGAGAAAATGTATTGTTAATACTGAATTCTGGCATCTTATTATGTAAATATACCGGTATTTTAACTACTCTAAACACTTACTTTTAATTGTCACAAATGTACTTATATGTATATAATATATTCATCAATGAGAATTTAAATAAACGTGAGAAGAACTCACACAAGACAAAAAAAAAATAATGTATTGCGGAATTACAGAGGCCAACTAGCTAGGCATCCATATATGACGTTCGTTCTTATCGTGGTTTCTTTCAACATTTTCAATTCATTGAATACGCAATGTCATAAATCAAAACTAATTGATAGGCCTAATTTTTATGTGTGCTAAGACTTTCAGGAATGGAAATAAGAACAGATAGTCTTTAAACAGAAACTATTACATTTTAAATAGACACTATCCAGAAATTAAAAAAATATCGGACAACTTCCTTCTGAACAATATCCAGACACCTAACGCCTATTAAAATAACCACCTAGCCTAAATTAAGCATTGAGCCAAGCTGTTTTTGTGGTAAGAGCAGCTAAGTTACTCAGTACGCCGGGGATCAATTTATTAATTATAAGTCTTATTTGCACATCGTAATAATATATTATTATTGTATATTAGATAATAAACAACCAGACTTAATCTGTTCCAAACATAATAGTAAAAAAAAACACATTGAAGAATAATAATGAAGAAAGAACTATGATCCAAACTGTAGTTGGGCATAAAGGTACAAGTTGTTTGTTTTTTCAGATGATAGAGAACCTGACCTCATTTGTCCTGAGCATATCACGGTGGGCAACAATACTGACCAGTACGAAGATCCAGTAACCTGGAGTGACCCGACAGTGACTGACAATTTGCATAAAGACATATCAGCAACATGTACACCTGAATTGGGATCAATCTTTGACGTTGGGTCAACTATTGTCACGTGTTCTGCAACGGATGATATTGGAAATGTTGGAAGTTGTTCATTCGTTGTCCATGTCATAGGTCAAACATTTATTTCTTGTAAGCATAATATTTATCAATACTTTAAAGAGCTTAATTTTTTAAATTAATACTGTTATATCTCTTTTCGCTATTCACCGTGTCCGATAACGGGCTTAGGATCAAAATACGTATTATATGTGTATTTGTATGTTCTTCAGATAATAAGGAACCAGATCTAGTGTGTCCTGAACCTATCATAGTTAACAACAGCACCGACCAGTACGAATATCCAGTCACCTGGAAGAACCCCATAGTAACAGACAATTTGCTTAACGATATATCAGCAACTTGCACACCTGCATCGGGATCCATCTTTGACGTTGGTTCAACTATTGTCACGTGTTCTGCGACAGATGGTACTGGAAATGTAGGAAGTTGTTCATTCGTTGTCCATGTCATGGATCAGACATATCTTTCTGGTAAGCACTGACTGGCATAACTTTTAACAGTACGTTAAACACTTATGTTGATGACTGATATTAATTGTAAGCAATAGCAAGAGAAAAGTAGACATTCATAACAATTCAATTCTACTGATTACTAGGCCTATCATCATTTTTATTGCATCATGGTTTTCCTTATTATTGGCATTATGAAATACATTTAGTTAGATAAACCTTTTTTAAAATTAAATTAAATTCACATATACAAATTATTATATCCAACCCTTAATACTCAATATTTAAGTTGATTTTAAAACGTAGGTTACTTAATCAAACTGTGCAGAATATTTTAATGACTTAAAAGATTGAATATTCTTTTAAAAGCTGCGTGGCAGGGCAGTTGATTTATCATCAGCCTACCTGTACATGCGCAATATTCTCAACATGAAATGGAAGGAGATTATGCACAGCACAAACATACGAAATTAACAAATCAATGGAAGGGTACTACACTTATTGAACAGTATATGACATATTTTAAAATGTTGTTATAGGTTATTCTGATGAGGGCCATGAATTTATTAGCGCTAGTGGTCAAGTAGCAATTCTCGTAGTCCTATGTATACTCGTTGCTAATTTGGTATTAGCTTTAATTGTGGTTGTCAGGTACAGTACTATTCTGTTATTTTCATTATTTTCAATTTTGATTAAAGCTTTTGAATTGTTGAAAGTTCAGAGAGGATGTATCTGGTGGGTGAAAATCTATGATAATATCATAATGGCTCTGTAGTCTAGTGGTATGATACTCGCCCTGTAAGCGAGAGGTTGCAGGTTCGAATCCCGCCAGAGACATTTTTTCATACAACTAAAAAATAAAGAACTTTCGCCAATGCTCGACAAGATTATGAGATCATGTTCCGAATAATGAGCACTGTTTCTATAATTTACAGTATGATTTTTATATAACTTTCACAGTGATACGCAACACATTGATTTATATATATATTTGTAAATATACCGTATGTATGTATGTTTATAATAATACAAAAAGGCGGATCATTTGGCTGATCTATTCTCTTTATTTTTTAAGGTTTAAAAAGGCGTCTACGAATCATTTGTAAAAAGTATAAAATGAAAAATCCTATACTCTCTCTCCCTTTCAGAACAATGGAATATTGAACAATGTTATTAGATTGCATGCTATTATTCCTAAAACAATATAATTGCTATTAATAATTACTTACAGCAAGTATAATTCAATAAATTGTTATTTATTTTCATATGACTGTTTTAACTAACTAATTAAATGATTTTAAACAAATTAGGCTAGTTTATTGAAATTTGTTTTGTTCGTTTTATGTGGGTTTTTATGCAAATTCTTCAATATTTAACATTGTATAAATCTAACAAATAAATAAGAATTAAACAACAATTTGTTTTTAATACACATTTAAAACTGATGTGTTATTTAGGTACTATAAATGGAAATGGAAATATAAGCAGGACACATTTACAGTCAGGAAGAAGAAAGAAGATGATGCAATATACTGTTCTGTATTGCAACCATAACCTACTCATTTACTAAGAAAAAAAACCCCCATGAGATGGTTAGAAATTACTGTTCACATTTAATTGCTGGGTTTTGATTCTTTTTAAATTTAAACCTAATTCACTAACTGAAAATTTATAATAAGTATTATAGTTTCAGATTGGCATATTTAGCAATTTTCATTAAAATTGATTTCAGAATTAAAGTTTTTCCTAATTAATATAATTATCCGGTAACATTATAACGGTTGAATTAGTGAATCTATGTATTATTTGCTATTGTCTTGCTATGCTATTATTATTGCTTTATTTTAAAATCAAACAACTGATAAATCTGGAATGGCACATGCCATACATCTTTATTTATATAACAATTAGGTCTAATTTGTAAAATGTCATTACCAACATAATGTTATTAACTAAATGAATCTAGAATCATTGGACAATGTTACTGTGCTTGTGTTGATATTGTATCTAATACTCCCAACAACAACAACACATGTTTTTTTATGCGTTTCCAGTGAGTATATAGTCAACTTAACATGTAAATACTGCTAAACTAATAAATAGTGTAATTTATTATACTGTTAAATACATTGTGAATACACAAACATAATCAAAGAATGGATGTCAACGACTTCCGATGATGATTCTATTTAACATCAAAGTTGGAAAAATACTAATATTAAAAACCACTTCCTGTAAATCCGAAGACGGATTTGCAGCAAATTATTGTTATTATATTAATATCTTTCAGATACATTGTGTAGTTTATATTCAAATAGCAGAAGCAAGATAGAAATAAAGTGTTTATAAGCAACTTAGACCTCTGTTCTGTACTCTTACTTGTGGTACCTGTATTCTTAATAAGCTATCCGTCCTGGTTAGGCCCTATATATGTATTTGGTAATAAGATTCAAGAAGATTCAAGATTTAAGGAATTGTATTGCTCCGTTTAAAATGGAAATTCATTTTGCTTGGGTGGCATAATTAAGAAAATAATAGACAATCAAACTACAAGAAAAATACATCAAATTGCATAAACACTTAGGCCAATGTTAACATACTATTAAAACTATTAAAAATCATTAAATTTTAATATAAATCTTACAGTATAAAGTTATCGTCGAACACATATGAATGCTATTTACAACAAATGACTTCCTAGTTCTATTTAGATTAGCTGTTGGTGGTCGTAGTCTAATCTATTAAACTTGTCATTAGGAAAACGAGCCCTATTTAACGTGAGCTTTTAGTACCCCGGCTAACCCGGGGTACTATAATTGCCTGTAATTGTTTTGACCCTGATCAGTCTTGTTGATGGGTAATTAACAGAACAGTGGCCATCAATCATGCAGGAAAGTATCTGGGTACTAAAAGAAGCCAAGCCCACTTTGTTTGCCAACAGCCAATCACCGACAGCATCAGGTTTCAGTTACAGCATGTTTTTTAATGATTAGGTAATAGTTTGATTTCATGAAATAAATGAATATTTATAAAATAGCCTTTTCACGCCTTATAATTATTTAAGTAAGCCTTTATTTCCATGTTTCCTTTTCGATTTTGTACATTTTAACAACATTGTATGGGGAGCTACAAAGTTCAACCTTAGATTGAGTAGTCAAGCGATCAACCAATTACAATTAAATAATTTTAATTTTATTAATTTACCAATGAAATACATAGCCTACTACAAATGGATTCTGAAATAAACTGGGATGGTGCGATGGGATTTGGTAGGGATGTCAAGAGGTACACCATCACATCAGACTCGGGCTGAGGTATAGGCAGGGAGTTGTTATTAATAACAACTCCCTGGTATAGGTAGGCCTACAATTTTTGAGAATATGAGCGGGAAATTCAAATAAAATAATGTAGCCGTAGGGGGTGGTACCCATACGCTTCCCAAAAAGTGTTTGCGCTATATTAGTATATAGGACCAGATATATGAATTAATTAATAATACTAAAAAATCTAAAAAATAAATCTTTTTATTTAAAAAAATGTAATTGAATGAATGTTAATAAACATAAACGAAACCTATATAAATAACAATCTTTTTTATTGTGTAACAAGTTGATGTTATACGATATTATAATAGAGGGATTATGCCTCATTTTAGTTGTTTATGTTATTCTAAGAAAACTGCACATAGGCCTACATACATTATGTTCACTTTAGCACTCTAGTATTTTAAAACATTGATGACTAGCAATTATACACGCCCGGGCGGGTTTCCTATGTAGTTTTAAAACTTCACAGTACATTCCCGATCATTTGATAACTCATTATGCAGATGCCCTAAAATGCACCCACCTCCCCAACACACACCCGCACTCGGGGATTTTTTAACTTATAATGTTAAACTTCCTGGTACAAATTCTATTGCAAACCCCGGCTCTATGACGGTTTTCAAATGCAGTTAAAACATACCCCAGTTCACATTACTCATGTGGTCATTGATACTAACCCCAGCAAATCACTAAGCCTCCAACCCCTCTAACCTCTGCACACTGTGATTTTTTTAAATATAGTTTAAAACCTTCCCAGTACAATTGTGGTCATACAATCACGAAATATTGTGCTACCTACATTTGAGAAAGTGTGCAATCCATTAAAAAATTGTGCTCCTCTTTGAGAAATTGTGCTACCTTTTTGAGAAATAATTGTGCTAACCATTCGGGAAATTGTGCTACCTCTTTGAGAAATTGTTCTACCCATTCGGGAAATTGTGCTACCTCTTTGAGAAATTGTGCTAACCATTCGTGAAATTGTGCTACCTCTTTGAGAAATTGTGCTAACCATTCGAGAAATTGTGCTACCTCTTTGAGAAATTGTGCTAACCATTCCGGAAATTGTGCTACCTCTTTGAGAAATTATGCAATCCATTCGGGAGATTTTGTGCTACCTCTTTGAGAAATTGTGCTAACCATTCGGGAAATTGTGCTACCTCTTTGAGAAATTGTGCTAACCATTGGGAAATTGTGCTACCTCTTTGAGAAATTGTGCTAACCATTCGGGAAATTGTGCTACCTCTTTGAGAAATTGTGCTAACCATTCGGGAAATTGTGCTACCTCTTTGAGAAATTGTGCTAACCATTTGGGAAATTGTGCTACCTCTTTGAGACATTGTGCTAACCATTCGGGAAATTGTGCTACCTCTTTGAGAAATTGTGCTAACCATTTGGGAAATTGTGCTCCCTCTTTGAGAAATTGTGCTAACCATTCGGGAAATTGTGCTACCTCTTTGAGAAATTGTGCAATCCATTCCGAAAGTTGTGCTACTTCTTTGAGAAATTGTACGTACGGTATACCTATTTGAGAAATTGTGCTATCTTTTTCACGTTTTTTCATCCCCTTCATAATCCATATTCCTATATCTTACCATGCACCAACTCATTCCAAATGTTAAAGGATACAAGATAATACTGTGACGGGATTTAATATTATGTGCCAACAATACTTTATCGCATTATGCAGGTTCACATTTTTAGTCGCGTGGACGCGACTCTATAGTTCACTATGTCGGTCGGTCGGTCTGTCTGTCTGTCGGTCCGGTATCACTATGCATGTTATCGCTTTCTGACCTTATCTTGATATCAGTTTAATCTAGCTAAGTCAATTTTTCACAGTATATTCCTTATGGCCAGGAATCGATGTGGTTATG
The DNA here is from genome assembly GCF_964355755.1 of Antedon mediterranea. Taxonomy (NCBI): domain Eukaryota; kingdom Metazoa; phylum Echinodermata; class Crinoidea; order Comatulida; family Antedonidae; genus Antedon; species Antedon mediterranea. The sequence goes on from NC_092675.1 coordinate 25,688,033, forward strand.
TTTTCACGGTGCGCAATAAAAAATTACGCGGTCTACGCACGATTTAACGAAATCACGTTTGTAATCATATCTTCACAACCATGAATCACAATTAAATAAAATTTGGTACTCATAAATTTCAGGGCATAAATCATTATATGGCAATACAATTACGTGCGTAGCGCATGTAACGCATGCGTACGCGCGCTTAAAATTTTCAAAATTTATTTTCGATGAAATAAGAGTACGTTTCAGGCAATTTTAAGGGTTTACAAAATTGCCATGAGTGCGCAGATTTTTGCGCGCGCACTGTGCATTAAATGTTATTGCGCACTCTTTTTGGCCGATTTCTGTTTTCTTGACTTACTTTTCAACTAGAAATTACGTTATATGAGCACGTCAAAAGTGACAGGCTACGCACGTGTAAATTAAAAAAATATAAATGTTTTTAAACATTTCAACATTTTTACACATGTTCAGTAGTTCACTATGTCGGTCGGTCTGTCGGTCTGTCTGTCGGTCGGTCCGGTATCACTATGCATTGTAGCACGCGACTTAATGGCTGTTGGCCTTGTTTTTTAACGGACAGGAATTTTTTAAGAATATATACTCTATAAAATTTAATTCAAATTAGGCCCATAATATATGTTTACATGGCAATTGTTAATTTTCAAATTTCAAACATGCACATACAGATTTTATTCAGTGTATTAATTACAGTATCTGATTTTTTAGTTAATCGTTAAAATAATGATATCCTGGCCTATAACAAAAATGTTCCATCTGTAACATTAACAACCATTTTTTAATATTTACTTAGACCTAATCTATTGATTACAATTCAGGAGTTACAAATTAAGAGTTAACATTTTTGGTATCATTACTTCACACAACTTAGACAAACAAATGTCACATTAATGTGAAAAAAAAACTGAACTATTATGTATTGAGAAAAACATAAATATATATTTCCTCCATAAATGTGCATACAATTGGGGTATACTCAAGAAAAGGGGTTTATAATTGAGACATAAAGTAACTATTATATAAAATATGATTATAAAATACAGTATTTAATTGTTTGCTTATAATTTGAAATAGTATTACTGTACTATTTATTATACTCCCTCTAATGTTAAATATATAGGCCTATTATAGGCCTATATATTTAACATTAGAGGGGTGGCAAATCCATAGAGATCATTTTGAGATCTCAGCTGAAGAACATGAAATAGTTTATAAATATAGTTTTAATTTCAAAACAAAAGTTTTTGCTTTTCCAGCGATTTTAGTCTGGGTGCACAAAACACAAATTTTTAATTTAAACTCATCTCTACAGTTCATTCTTGGCTCCCTGCTGTTAGATTAGAACTGACCTTGCTAACCACAAGGCCACTTGCATTCTTTAATTTTGTGTGCAAAAAATTTACCCATGGTATAATGGTGGTTTCTAAATACAATGAGTGACCAATTCCAAAATAGGCTGTGCATTGCAGCCAATCAGAAGCAAGGAAGGCTGAGCCTGGAAGATGAACAAGGTGTTACGTGATTTATTAATTGCCTAAGACATTAATGACTGGCTTTAGGCAAAAATAAACAAGTAAGATGCCAGAGGCAAAAGCTCACGCTAAATAGGGCTCGTTCTCCTAATGTAACAGTTGGATGGGGTCTTTCTTAAGATACACTTCTCGTAAATTAGTGATTATATTAGTTAGATCTGCTTTAATGATACGTTGCGCAATTTTACGTGGTCTCTCTATATTTTTCTTATCTTTTTCATTATAATATGATACACCTCCACGAGGACGTACTGCCAACAGAGATGCGGAGGTATCAATAGACGATGTGGCATAACAGTAAAAATAATTATGCAACGTTTTCAGGAAGTTAAGCTCATCATTAAAAAGCCATGTTTCTTGCAAACAAATAGCATCAAGTCAAGAATCTCCTTCTGTCTAGACTTTAAGTTCTTACAGTTATACGAAACTACTCGGGCATCACAAGTTTGGTGTACAGCCATGACTAGTCAGTATAGTTAAATCAGGAGTATATTTATTATCTTTCAAACCTATTCTAGGCTCATAATATTTACGAATGATGGCATTAGCATGCTAGATCGACGAATCAAGTATATTATCTCTCTATATTTAGCATCGCAGCTCAAAATGAAAGAAACATATTCGACACTTTAACAGCCAAAGCACTCACTTGCAGTGACTGCTCAACGGACCTATTTCCAAGGTATAAACAGAAAGGACCTGTTTTATTAGTTCCACGTTGCGACATTCTGCGGTTGTAGCGTGGTATAATTATAATGTCCAAACAACAGAGTCCAACTAGATAAAAGGCATCCATATTATATGTGACGTTCGTTCTTATCGTCGTTTCTTTCAACATAAAATCCATTGAATACGCAATGTCATTAATAAAAAACTTTTGCAAGGCCTAATGTTTATGTGTGCTAAGATTTTCAGGAACGGAAATGATATAAAGAACAAATAGTCTTTAAAAAGAAACTATTTCTTGATACACATTTTTATTAAATATCGGACAACTTTCTTCTGAACAATCTTCAGACATTTAACGCCTATTAAAATAACCACCTAGCCAAAATTAAGCATTTAGTAAAAAACAGCATTGACCAGTACGAAGTTCCAGTAACCTGTAGTGACTCCACAGTACACCTGCACCGGGATGCATTGCCACTGGGATGCATTCTTTTTTCCATATTAGGTTAAGGCAGAAACTATAGAGGGTGTGAATCAACACATAAATATTCATGATGTGACGGCAAACCCTGGAAATAGTTTTCAAACGGTAACCGAAAATGATCTCTCGTCGCGTTGCTAGGAAAGCTGCTGCAAAAACATTCACCAACCGTGTAGCCGCACCTACGTACGTATAGTATTAAACATTGTAATGTAGTGTAAATGAATTTGATTAAGAACTAATTGGCACTAAAATAACTGATAAAATACTTTTATTGCAACTTTTGGGTTGAATTATACAAAATGACATACATGTTTAATATTAGTCTGAACGTTGTACTTTCAGACATAATGAATTATTCCCTATAATATACATGGGAATATCTTTGGCACTGCTAATGCAAAAACAAAATAATTAAAAATAAAAACATTATAATAATAATATATGTTGCTTATGTTTCTGAAATATTTATTTTTTTGACATCCAACAATGTACATTATTATTATTAAATGAATTAATTAAAACTCACACATAATCTTAGAATCAATTGTGATTATACAGGTTTAATTATATCATAGCTAGGCCTACATATTAACGGATTCTGCCAAAAAAAAGGAAAGACAATTAATTCATCAACGCGACAACATCATACCTCCATGTTCAGGCTATTTAGGCCTAATAGCTAGCGCACGATGTTCGTACGCTACGGCTCTTTACCAGCTATATAGCAGGTCTTGTGTCAACAACATTGTATGACGTCATGAGCTCAGGCATGCATCATGAATATTGATGATATACGTACGCCCTCTATAGCTTCTGCCTTAACCTAATAGGAAAACAATAATGCCACCGGGATACATCTTTGATGTTGGTTCAACTATTGTCACGTGTTCTGCAACCGCTGGAAATGTAGGAAGTTGTTCGTTTGTTGTCCATGTCATAGGTCAGAGAATTGATCCAGGAAGATTTTGTTAACAGATGTAAACGTTGTGTTATGTATAAACACGAGTTTACTGAATAATCCTATACATACCTGTACATACTTCGTAGGGCCAACATTAAATGAAAGTCACACTTTTCCAGTCGAACATTCTTACAAAATGTTTTCGTCAGTATATACCATTGTCTGTTTTATGACTTTTCTGCATATGTCGCAATCCAGAATCATTTCATCATGCTATGATACGTTCGAATTAGGTAAGTTATCCTATATCTATTTTCTCAATCATCTAATTTTATGTGCAAATTTAAATAAACAATCGGGAATCAAAATCCAAATTGCGTAACCAATTAACACAGTTTAGTAATAATACTGATATTGGACGGTTAAGTTAGGTAACGTTATCCTTAAATGTATTGTATTAGGCTGCTAAATTCATTTATTTCCATAATCATCTAAAGTAAACTAAAAACAAAACCCAAAACAAAGGAGAAATGGAGTGTTGTAATAAGTATCAACTAATGGTTTAGAATGAATGATTTAGTGACTTATAGGCCGACACATTGTATTACACGATTTTAGTCTCCTGTAAAGTATATACATTCTTCTTAAATATTAACACCGCGATACTTGTCATAATTTCCAAACTATAACTTTATTGTTCCGAAATTTAACAACGTAAATAGGTAATTTGGAATGGAAAGAGTGGCAGAATTTCAAAACTTGGATGACAAATGGATTGTCTGTCGTTGGGACGACAGTTAAAATACGCTGCTTTTTCAAAATGTTTACCTTTTAACACAATGCTCATTATGAAAATGTACCATTGATGAATATATAATAACTTTTAAAACGTTGATCAAAATTGTTTAGTGTCAGAGTTCAAAGAAGCAAGACAAATTTCAAGATATAATGTAGATGCTTTTTCTTCACACGCGGTTGACGGTGGAATAGATGGAACGTACAAGAAACGTTCATGCACGCACACACGTAAGTGATAAATTGCAAAATGTTTTAACGAATTATCTATTTTGTAGGATTTTATACATATTCATATAACATAACAATACGTGTAGTAACGTATTTTTAAGAGCATCGACGGCATGTAAACCATTTCAAAATAAATAGTTTCTAATTCAAACTTTCTTTTCGATCGATCGCAAAGACTTCAGCGCAACGCAGAATATAGGAATTGACCAATGACATTCGACTGCTCGAATAATCCGTCAAATCCGTGATGGTATTTTTGTCGTATTTTATGTAATGTAGGCCTAATTGATATTTCTTTCATTAAAGTTTTAGAGGATAGTCCGTGGTGGTATGTTGATCTCGGAACAGAAACAGTAATTTCAAAAATTGTTATATTTAACAGAGACGATTGTTGTGGTAAGAAGATTAAATATCATATTTGAGTGATTTTTCACTCGGTATTATTCTGAATTCTATTATATTACGTATACTCTAATTTCTATTGCATGCGTGTAAGGTACACTTTCGTTGAAGAGTTTGTATCTATCCAATTGGACTTCTTGTACCAGTGGTCTAATGGTGGATTCCGAGTTCAAATTTCTTCTCACTCTCTCTCTCTCCCTCTCTTTCCCCCATATTTCCTCACTTTAGCGTTTAAATTATAAAAACTTCAGTTTATTTATAGGCTTATAATATATATATATATTATATATAAACAAATCAGTGCAAAGAACATATATATATATAAAATATCATTAAATAAGATAATTTATTTCAGTTTTGTACTTTTTGCATATTTTCAAATGTATATCGCTTGCTCGTTGTATTAACCTGTAGTTCTTTCTTTATTTAAGCGGATAGATTATCAGGAGTAGAGGTTCGTGTTGGCAATAGTCAAGTTTCGCCCTTTTTTAGTAATGCACAATGTGCATTGACTATATCACGAATGGATGCAATCGCAAGAAACCCTATAGAGATGTCATGCAACCCACCTATTTCTGGGCGGTATGTCACTGTATATAAACAGATTAGAGGATATCTTACCTTATGTGAAGTAAAGGTTTACAAAGGTGTGTACATGGTAATAAAGCTTTCGCTATTGTTGCTAAACATCATGTGTACACTTAGACAAATCACATGTTTTTCCACCAAGGTTTACAGAAATCTACGCTGATTCTAATTTCAAAATCACATTTTTTACTGCGCATTTCCTAAATATGACCATATCAATTGTAAAAAACGAAATTATCAAAATACTGTGTACATCAACAATAAATTAATCCTAAATCATTTTTTGATAAAAGGGCTTTACTTCATTTTTTTTTCAAATTGAGATTGTTTGAGTATTTGATTTGACTAGTATAATTTACGGTATGACCAATATATAATGAATCAGCTTTATATTAGCGGGTACGATTCTCAGATGAAAAGTTTCTTTGATTAAATTTGTGTTTTTGCAAATATAAAACGTGAAAATGTGAAACTACGTGGAATATTCTATATTGATATACTCCTAAAAACCAGAATACTACCTGTACATTGAAAAACAAAAACGCGTTTTGGTCAAAAGCGACATTTTGTAGATAAGCTCCTTTTCAACATCGGTCAGCATAGTTGGGCCTATTTTTATTTTCATTTATTATATTTCTTGTTATTGATCTTCATACAATAAAACCAATAGGTTCAAAAGAAGGAATGCAAACCTCTGTCATTATCTTTATAGACATTGGAAAACCTAAAGTTATGTGTCCAGATGATATAGTGGTAAATGTTGATAATAATCAGACTTTACATCAAGTTAATTGGAATCCTCCTGACGTTTCTGATAATTTCCATACGGATCTTTCGGCAATCTGTTCACCGTCATCAGGTTCTTCATTTCCAGTCGGATTCACCAAAGTTACTTGTTCAGCTTCTGACGCAACTGGAAACCAAGGAAACTGTTCATTTGTTGTAAATATTGCAGGTCAGGTCAACTATTTATTATTTATAATAATGTATTGTCAATATAATCTGTATGTATTGGTATTTGTTTAACATATATATTTTTCTATATTTGCAATATTTTATATCGTATACATGTCAATTTAATCTATAGGTATGTGTATTTGTTCAATATATATACTTCTATATATTTTTATATATTTGCAATATGTTATACCGTAAATACAAATTGTAAGTAGTAGTTGTACTAAGATGACATCCGGTATGAAGCGTCTCACATACACACAGAGCCAAAATTGCATCTTGGACTTGCACAGTGTATGGACTCTCCCCTTACGGTTTCCATTAAATATACCATTTCATGCTATCATTCTAAATAACTAACTTTCAACCTATTGCATTCATCTTTTTTTCATTCCATCCATCTTATCTTGGTGAAAAGGAAGGATACTACATTTTCCTCCCCTGAGTTTATAGCCTCTCTACTCGAACACAAATAAGAACACAAATAAGATAGTTTAACAAGAAAATTTTAATCATGTATTTTACCGCAATTTTCATTTCTACATTTTAATTAACATCGTATCTAAAATTTTAAATGAGAAAATGTATTGTTAATACAGAATTCTGGCATCTTATTATGTAAATATACCGGTATTTTAACTACTCTAAACACTTACTTTTAATTGTCACAAATGTACTTATATGTATATAATATATTCATCAATGAGAATTTAAATAAACGTGAGAAGAACTCACACAAGACAAAAAAAAAATTATGTATTGCGGAATTACAGAGGCCAACTAGCTAGGCATCCATATGACGTTCGTTCTTATCGTGGTTTCTTTCAACATTTTCAATTCATTGAATACGCAATGTCATAAATCAAAACTAATTGATAGGCCTAATTTTTATGTGTGCTAAGACTTTCAGGAATAAGAACAGATAGTCTTTAAACAGAAACTATTACATTTTAAATAGACACTATCCAGAAATTAAAAAAATATCGGACAACTTCCTTCTGAACAATATCCAGACACCTAACGCCTATTAAAATAACCACCTAGCCTAAATTAAGCATTGAGCCAAGCTGTTTTTGTGGAAAGAGCAGCTAAGTTACTCAGTACGCCGGGGATCAATTTATTAATTATAAGTCTTATTTGCACATCGTAATAATATATTATTATTGTATATTAGATAATAAACAACCAGACTTAATCTGTTCCAAAAATAATAGTAAAAAAACTCATTGAAGAATAATAATGAAGAAAGAACTATGATCCAAACTGTAGTTGGGCATAAAGGTACAAGTTGTTTGTTTTTTCAGATGATAGAGAACCTGACCTCGTTTGTCCTGAGCATATCACGGTGGGCAACAATACTGACCAGTACGAAGATCCAGTAACCTGGAGTGACCCGACAGTGACTGACAATTTGCATAAAGACATATCAGCAACTTGTACACCTGAATTGGGATCAATCTTTGACGTTGGGTCAACTATTGTCACGTGTTCTGCAACAGATGATACTGGAAATGTTGGAAGTTGTTCATTCGTTGTCCATGTCATAGGTCAAACATTTATTTCTTGTAAGCATAATATTTATCAATACTTTAAAGAGCTTAATTTTTAAAATTAATACTGTTATATCTCTTTTCGCTATTCACCGTGTCCGATAACGGGCTTAGGATCAAAATACGTATTATATGTGTATTTGTATGTTCTTCAGATAATAAGGAACCAGATCTAGTGTGTCCTGAACCTATCATAGTTAACAACAGCACCGACCAGTACGAAGATCCAGTCACCTGGAAGAACCCCATAGTAACAGACAATTTGCTTAACGATATATCAGCAACTTGCACACCTGCATCGGGATCCATCTTTGACGTTGGTTCAACTATTGTCACGTGTTCGGCAACCGATTATATTGGAAATCTAGGAAGTTGTTCGTTTGTTGTCCATGTCATAGGTCAGACCTTCAATGGTAAGGAGTACTTTTATTTATATAGAGCTATGATATTATTTACAAACTTACAGAATTGACCAGTATGACAAACAATATTTTAAATTTTTTTTAATCTACTACAATATTTTAATAAATTAAGCAGCCGAGGCTACCTGGGGTTAAGGAGTAAATAATAATTATACAATTAGTATAAAAGTAAAGTAGTAAAAAAACTAAGGAAAATGGTGAATGAAAATTGAATAAATGAAAAAAAGAATCGCCATTTTGCTTTTCGTTATATCAAAATAGTTTACTAAAATCGTCTATATGAACATTTACTTTCAAGTAGGACTAGTTAGGCCAACAAAAATAAAATACGTAGTATTATAATGCTTTAATTATTTTATCTGGATATTTAATAATTGAGATATAGTTATTGTCCAAAAAAGACGAACAATGCCACAAATAGCCAGAAGGCTGAAACTGTGACATTTTACAATACAAAAGTTAAAATCCGTTTAAATATTGTAATTATTATACTTTTATTATCATTTTTTTCTTTTTTTTATAGTTAAAAACAATGTACTTGATAAACAGCCCGTGCTTATTTGTCCTGAAAACATTATTGTTAACAACAGTGGCATTGATTTAATGAGGACACCAGTAACTTGGACTAACCCGACAATGAGCTCTGATAATATTTTACCAACAATCTGTGCTCCGGCATCGGGATCGGGGTTTGACGTTGGTTTCACTACTGTTACATGCTCTGCTGTTACTGATGACGTAATACGATGTCAGTTTGTTGTTTACGTTGAACAATATATTTCAGGTAAGACAATACATGTTCGACGTTCTGTTTTTTTTAACATGATGTACACTATAAGTGTACACAGTCAAGCGGATCAGAAGGGTAATATATCCCGTATTACCTGTTTGATGTTTCTACGCGCGCGTTGTTTATGTAGTGCATTGTATTTTTATCGTTGAGCGCATGCGTAGTTGTAATTTCAAACCCGTATTCGACGGTTAAAAAAGCTAATCGTAATCGTCGAAAGCTCCCTATTGTTGTTGTGATAGCTAGAGCTCAAAATGGATGAAAATAAAGGTCGTCGATTTCAATGTGTACACTAAGAGATAAAATCGTTGCACCCTGCTTGTTCTTACAAAATACGGGAAATATCTAGCCTACGTTCTGGTTCCATGGAATTTTCTTATATTTTGTTATACACTTGACAGGATCATCATTATCATCTATCTCGTTTTAAAATAGTTCACACACTTTCATTTGTTTGTTTTCATTTTACAACCCGGATTATACAATATATTTATATACATGATAAAAAAATAAAAAAAACAATAATAGCTCAGTACCACCAGTAACCCGTATCACTGTAATTCCTTTTCGGTTAATCGTATCAAATTAGAATTTATATTATCATAATCTTATTTCTTAAAGCTACCCATTTTTCTATACTTGTTTCTTTATTGTTATATGTTTCACATTCAATGTTATATAACATATTGCTTTTAAATGAATTCCATAAAGATTTACCCACTGGCTTATTTAGTGCAGATAACATTTTTATTCTATAAATAGTAAATGCTGCAAAAGTGTAAATATAATCTATTAGCTTATCTCCCGTTCCTAGTATTAATTGTTTAAATGATATATTATTGTGATTTAAACTTACAAAGATACTAAGCATTTTCCTCCAATATTTCTGAATAAATCTACAACTAAAAAACAAATGATTTTCATTTTCAATTTCCGTAATATCTGAAGATCTGAAGTGATAGTTTAAATTTGGCGCCAAGAATGTACAGAAAGTAATTTGTGGGTACTTTAAAATTATAGTTATTATTATTAGGTTATTCGTATGATGAACATGTCTATACGACAAGTTTGAACAAAGCAGTGATCGTAACACTTTGTGTAATGGTTGTTATTATGGCATCTGCGTTGTTTTTGGTTGTAAGGTACTGTACCATGTCATTTTTGGAAATTCCGATTTTCAATAAACCAGTAAATATAAGGTGTCTTATTTAAATTAACTTCAACATACATACTACCGCTTACCACTATTTATGAACCACCGTGATTCTAAACCTATTTAATTTAACTTTCGCCGATGAGCTATGCTCGACGCGATTATGGGATCATGTTCCAAATATGAGCACTGTTTCAATAACTTGACAGTATGATTTATATATAATTTACTCAGTGCTACGCAACACAATCCAAATATATACAAGTTTGTATTGGGATTGTTTTTTGTTACGGGTAACTCACTATGTAATGAAATTAGCGGACATACGGAAACCCTAATATAAAATTGATGAAAAGAAACAGGTGGTTCGAAAATGAGGTTGCAAATTAATATAATGTACAGCAATAGAACGCTTTGTGTTTATATTTTTATTTTCATTTGTGCTTTTTAGATACTATAAATCGAAGTTGAATCATCACACAATTGGAGTCACCAAGTTAGAAGGTGATGCGATGAGCTGGAAGATTCTGGAATAATAATACGACGTACTTGTTGTCTAAAAATCATACTTTAATGCACTGTTAACAATATTAAAATAGAGACATTTAAACTATATAATGGATTGAAACAACATCTTAACATGAAAGCATGAAGCCCATTTATATTTCCTTAGCTCTCTTATTAACCTATTGAATAACTGAAACTATTGTATTGAAGTTACAGCTTAGATTCAATTAATTGAAAGAAGAATATAGCTTCAACTTCGTTGAAGTTAGCTCGATAGTTATAGATCTAAAGATGCACTCCTAGTCAAATTACCATTCCATACAGGAGTTCTAGTAGCACCAATGGGCAAACGCTATAGAAAGAACCTCTGAAAAAAAGTATTTGTAGGCCTTACTTAGGCATAACTGTTACTATCAAAATACGATGTATGTAAACGTCCTAATAAAATCGTTTTACAGGAAATTCTGAACAAAATGGGCCTAGAAGTGGTTCCTGGTGATAAAATCTAAAACCATAAAAGCTTGGCAATAAAGGGAATGAAACGGATGGTATAGAATGATAACAAGTTATTAAAGACTGAAAAGGAAATTTAAAAAAAATTACCACCTGAAAAATGTTTTTTTTCTATAACTATAGCATAAACCGTAGTAGCATTGATAATGATATATAATAATTAATATTATTATTTTAAGCATGATAACGTTTACATAACATATTGCCTAATTTTGAGTTTTTTATGTAACTCCATGTTTTATAGAAACATGTTTAGGCTATAAGAATGTATCTTTCGAGAAACATAAGAAATATATTAGATAAGAACAATCTTTATTTTGATGACCACAAGGCGAATTTGTTTTCCTTGAAGCTTAATTACACACACTATAGACCTACAGTAATTAAAATTAATACAATATAATAATAAAGATTAAAATTAGAAAAAAAAACATGATGGAAAAAAAAACATTGAGTTGTATTGAGTTGAGGACAAATGAATTCCTACATCGAGTGCTTGCTATTAAGATTGTGTCAACCACATCCCGGTGAACAATCTATTTACCCGAAGAATCAAGAGATCACCAACAATCCCAATAAGTATTCTTAGAAAACAGATTTGCAGATGATTCGTTTTATTAATATGATATCTTTTACACATTGTGTAGAATGATACATATACTGTTTAACCTCGTTATCATTGTTTTGGTAATACACTTTCTGTACCCACAGAAAAAAATTACACATATTGTAGTAATGAAAACGTAATCTGTATATAGGCTAGGGTACAAATTCCCATACTGTAGTTTTTCTAAATGGTACTATAATTTGAAAACATTTCGGTAATTTTGTCATAAATACATTCATATCATTTCCGTCATAGAGATGATTGATTATGATAAAGATGGGAGGTAGCAGGGGCAGAAAAAATTGGGAATTATGGGCGGCAATAGTGGGTTCTACATTTTTGATACCACAAGTCTAGATACTAGTTTATTTTAATAATATATAACATATCGGACCGAACGTTAAATCAACAAAAATACAGTCGCGATATGAACGGAACGAAGTACAGGTATAGGCTACTAGAATTATACGCATGCGCAGATTAATATTTTGTATAAATTACCGTTTCCTCGTTTCCTTTACGTCTACCTTCCCCTTTCGTCTACTAACTGAGAATGCAGATGTGTACAACGACGCGGCAAGAAGCTTGCAAAGGAAGACACCGATTTCAGTTTCTTTAAAATAATGATAGTATTATTTCTATTGAGATGAATTCGATGATCATAATGCAGCATGGGAATTTTGATAAATGTTTGGAATATAAATAACACTTAAATACTATACTATTTTTACAAAAATTATATTTACTGAATGTGTAACAAAATTGATCGTATTTGATACAACATTTCTTTAGAATTCCTTCTAATTTTCCATTTATAGATTGTTCCTAAATTTTACAATTCTCCATTTCCTTAAATATTTTAACAAATGCAAAAAAAGTATAAAGAATGGTAGAGTGTTGTGATTGTGTGTAGTAGTAATACTGGGATACAGAAGATTTTGAACCAATTATAGGTAAGTCTTTTGGTTGCTTTGAATACGCGTTTCCTGGTGAACCTTATACACATTTCACATATTAAATAAATGATGTCACATCTGATGGCCCATTATTACACAATGTTTCCGTCAGTGTACAGCTTCGTCTGTTTTATGGCTTTTCTGCATATATCGACATCAAAAATCATTCAGTCATGCTACAATACGTTCGAATTAGGTAAGTCAAGTTTATTTTCATACATCTTTAAAATCTAATATATAGGCTACTAAGTAGGCCTATAAACAATTTAGTAAAATACTGAAATTGGAATTTTGAGAAAAACCGTAAGTTTTTTTTAAACTGTATTGTATTTTATTTTATTGTAAGACTAGATGATTTATCAATTTACGATCATGGGAAAATGTAGAGATACCAAAGAGAAATGCATGGTTGTACATTACAATTCTCATTTAGAAAAGGTATGACTTTCTAGTCAAAACAATATAATAATAATAATACGATTTACCTCTGCAGCAGACATTCCAATTTTTAGTATACATCCGAATAGGTCGACTACCCCAAAAACTATAACTGTAATCTTAATCAAGACTAAAACAAATAAGGAATTTGGGCTAAAATTATGAACCGAATTCACTACACACCCAGCGTTGTTTCTAAATTTGATTGTAGTTATCTGCCAATTGAAATGACAGCATGTCTTTATAAGTATGACATTGTACTGTTGAAGAATAATTATAGCTTTTAAAATGTTTGTCAAAATTGTCTAGTGTCAGAGTTCAAAACAACTAGACAAAGTACAACACATGGAAATGCTCCTGCTTCGTATGCTGTTGACGGTGGAATAAATGGACAGTACAGCAAACGTACATGTACGCACACTAGTAAGTGATAATGCGTTTTAATTAATTATCTATTTCTAGGATTGTATGCATATTCTATAACAATACTTGTTAACGTAGTTTTACTAGCATCAAAAACATAAAACATTTCCAAATAGTTTTCTTATTCAAACGTTAAATAATTTAGTAGTTGTATTTGTTTTATAATGTAAACCTTGGCTAAATACTATAAACATGACTGACATCCTATATATCCTATTCCGCCTGCATTATTGTTTTCCAATCCTTCTTAAGCAGAGATTATTTATGGTATACAGTTGGAAATTATAGGGGCGATATATAAGCATGAACTTCGATCAAATATTCCATAATCAATCTCATGAATTACTTATGTTTCTGCCTTAACCTGATAGGAGAAAAACATGACACTAACGGCCTCACCTGCAATAACATGTATTCAATGGGCTTAGCGTATGTTACAAACGATGAATTGGGTTTCCTATCCGAAACATAGTTCAATCGAATGATCAATGAAAAATGATAACCGAAAGTGAAACATTAAGAACAAGCAAGGGTTACAATATTTTCCAATATTGAACAATACTTCATGTTATCATTCTATGGCAAGGTGAACGTTTCTGTATATTTTTTGTTATGAATAGACAATTGATAGATTCTTAAACAGTATTTTTATTTTTTTTCTAATTGAAAGCTCTCATGAATAATCCATGGTGGTATGTTGATCTCGGAACGGAAAAAGTAATTTCAAAGATTGTTATATTTAACAGAGAAGATTGTTGTGGTAAGTAAGAACAATATATTAAACTCATTATCTATTTGCATGTACATTTAATTCTAGTCGTGACCGCGGTCGAAGGTGTTAAAGAGTCGCTATTTATCTCCATAGACTTACCATTAAAGTACAGTAGTCTAATTTAGGATGTATATTAAGCAGAATACGACATTAAGTCTCCTTTTAATGTATATGAATTGTTTAACCATAGTCTAATCAACCTATATTATCGATGGGCAGTTAGTTATTATACTTTTAAACTATTTTCGACTATGCTGACTCAGCCTGGTATTTTGGTATAAGTTCATTTCTCAAAAAATAAACTCCAGGTAACCTAAAATAAAAGTGTACGGTTTATTCTCGACATCGCCTCGATAGAAACAATTAAACGCGCGCAGTTGGTTATCTGAACATAAGTTAACTTGTTCAAGCCTTAAATTATACCTTAATGTTGATACCTCTCTAGCAAATAATTTTACAAAGATTTTCAAAGGAAATCAAACGAACATTTTGTAATTCCTAATATCAAAGGGATAGCTTCGAAAACATTTTATTTATGAATAATCTTCCTTCAGATATTAAATAAGCATAAACGTGCTAATAAAGATTCATCTTGGTAATGTTCATGACTACACTGAAAGTAATGAAAACTGTTAAATAATGCTGTAAATTGTTAATGTTATTGTAACTGTTAATTGTTAGTACAAACACCATTGGAAATAAGCTGTGTCAGCTTTATGGATGTTGTTTAGAGTACCGAAACAAACAAACTGAGTATATCATGTATTTGCATTTTGTGTTTTTTTTTGCCTAACGCATGTTAATGTTACTGGTTATTAACCGTGTGTTGTTTGTTTTAAGCTGAGAGGTTAGCAGGAACAGAGGTTCGTGTTGGAAATAACAAGGCTCCACCGTTTTCGGATAATGCACAATGTGCATTGACTATATCACGAATGGATGCAATCGCAATAAACCCTATAGAGATGTCATGCAACCCACCTATTTCTGGGCGGTATGTCACTGTATATAAACAGATTAGAGGATATCTTACCTTATGTGAAGTAAAGGTTTACACAGGTGAGTACATATTAAATTTGGTAATAAAGCCTTTACAGTTATTGTTCACCATCTATGGAATTTCGACATTGAATTCGTCTAAAAAATCATTAAAAACACATCTTTGTGCCAATTGTAGACCTATGCGTACAAAACACACCTTTAGAGCCATATGTGGAGGAAAAAAACTAAAATAATACCTACAATTAATTATCTATAGGCCTAATGTATGCTATTTTATTACATTTTATTACAAAAAAACAACCCGAAAATGTTGGAAAGAAGGAATCCTGCCATCAAACAGCTTTATTTACTAACTGTTAATAATATAACAAACTATAAGAACTAACATTGGTTTTGTAGATATTGAAAAACCTGAAGTTGTGTGTCCAGATGATATAGAATTACATGTTGGGAATAATCATCGTTTACATCAAGTTGATTGGAATCCTCCTGCAGTTTCTGATAATTTTCATACGGATCTTTCGGCAACCTGTTCTCCATCATCAGATTCTTTATTTCCAGTTGAATTCACCAAAGTTACTTGCTCAGCAACTGATGCAACTGGAAACAAAGGAAACTGTTCGTTTGTTGTAAATATTGCAGGTCAGGAAACTATTGCTAAAGCTTGGTTCCCACTAGGACGCAACACAAGAACGCTTGTGATTGGTCAATTTGCTTACGTTGCGGTAATTACGTCATTGCGTTGCGTCCTAATGGGAACCAAGCTTAATAATGAAGAAAGAACTATGATCGAATCTGTAGTTGGGCATAAAGGTACATCTATACAAGTTGTTTGTTTTTTCAGATGATAGGAAACCTGACCTCGTTTGTCCTGAGCATATCACGGTGGGAAACAATACTGACCAGTACGAAGATCCAGTAACCTGGAGTGACCCAGCAGTGACCGACAATTTGCATACAAATATATCAGCAACGTGTACACATGCATCGGGATCAATATTTGATGTTGGTTCAACTATTGTCACGTGTTCGGCAACAGACGGTACTGGAAATGTGGGAAGTTGTTCATTTGTTGTCCATGTCATAGGTCAAACATTTATTTCTAGTAAGCAATACTTGAAACAACTTAACAGTCCTAACTTAGACAATTTCGTATTTATATGTAATGGTAGAAATATAATATTTAGGCCTATTGAAATACGCAATAGTTGCCACTGTAGACATAAAGTATTACATTATAAAGTTATTTTGTAATTAAATAGTTCGACACATCCCATAACTACGTCTTACTAAAAGCCAAATTATTACAAATGAAATGTTGACGGCGCAATTTTTGTAACGGTTCCAATCCATCCATGTCGTAACACTTTATATAACGGATCGAACGTGATATCAGTCAACAACAGCCAAGCTTCTCAAGTGTCGCGCGCGTGGTTGCTAATACTGCTAAAAAGAACATCAACGTACAAAACTTTGGCATTATAATGACATCGCACTCTCAATGGCGTAATAAGAGTGCACTAGAACATTGATTTAATATCATGTGACACACAACCTTTCATTAAAATGACAAAAATATAGGCGTTGTATAATATTGTTGAACTATATTAATTATATAATTAATTATTATAATGGACATTTGGTTGAATGTCATCATGTTTTATTATGTTGTGTTTAATTATGCTGTAGGCCTATGTATTGAATGGTAAATGGTCTGTTTGATATTAATATACAAATGAAAATATTTTAGATGATGTACGGCCTGTTCTCACTTGTCCTGGGCACATTACCGTTAATGGTGATCAATCCAGGGATCCAATAACTTGGAGTAACCCCACATTGACATATAAAGGTACATTGTCAACGTGTACACCACCATCGGGATATGTATTTGACGAGGGGTCAACCATTGTCACGTGCTCGGCTAGAGACAGCAATGGTGAAGTAATAAGATGTTCATTTGTAGTCCATGTTGAAGAGAGAATTAATTCAGGTAAGTTATATTATTAATATCACATGACAACATAAATTATAAAAAATGTATTAAATTAAGGACATTCAAATTAAAAAGGTCTTAATAAAACACACATACCAATCACTACATTAGTGAAATATCTTTTTAAAATTTCAATTTTTCTACTTAGGCTTACGTTTAAAGTATAAACACATTTCATAATATTCCATTTTAAAAATTAAAAACAAGTTTAAAAATTGGATTTATGTTTACGTTTAAGTTGTTTTTAATTTACAAAAAAAAAAAACGTTTTATTATTGGTAGATCTTGCTATCGGTATTGTGTGTCCAAGTGACATTACGTTTAATACGGATCAGCCTGTAGTTGTATGGAATGATCCCGAGTTGACAGACAACGTTGGTGGTACTGACGTACAGCCAACTTGTAATCCACCATCTGGCGCTACGTTTGAAGTTGGATCAACCAGGGTTACTTGTTTCGCATTTTATCCTATTGTTAACATCAGCTGTTGGTTTAATGTTGGGAGTACAGAACGTTCTACGCCATTTGCAAGTTAGTAACAGTTAATTACAATTGATGCTTACTGCTAACTCAATTTTCATTAACATAAATATATCGGTGAGACGTGTCAAAATTTAAATAAAAATGTCAAGTTATCTGGGTCTTCAATAACCTAAATAGATACGATGATAATTATTGTTTGAATTACTATTCTTAAAGATCATGCGCAAAGTGCCAGAGGATCAATGGATACCCATTCTCTGTTGTTAGCAGGACTCACGGTCATTATAACGCTTGGTCTTATCGCATCACTTATAGGCCTAATAGTCAGGTAATACTATTTGTTATATTTATTGATAAATGTTGTTTATTTTGAAGACCAAATGCAAATTCTTTGGCATCAAAACCCCATCTTGGATACGTAGCCAATTCTTCTAACTATGGTTAGCAAGTAACAAATTAAGTATAAACGTTAAAAAGACTGATTTTAGGAACACATCAAAAATTAAATAAATTGATTAACATGGATATTAATATTAATATAGACGGTACAAAACTTGAAAAAGTAAATAACTGTAAACATTTAGGTGTCTTTATCGATGAAAATTAAAAATGCATAAACAAATAGATCAAGTGAAAAATAAAGTACTATCAGGTCTGTACTATCCAAAAAAATGCAGCAATATTTTCCCTCAAAATATTCAATCATTAATGTACAAATCTATTATAGCCCACCATTTTGACTACTGCAATGTAGTATGGGGTCGTTGTAACCAAACCCTCAAATATAAACTCCAAGTAATCCAAAATAGAGCGCCTAAAATAATTACACATAGCCTAAATCTAGGTATCACAGGCGCTCAAAGATTTAAATTGGCCTAATTTAGAAGAAAACCAATATTACAACGAAGCAGTCGCAATGTATAAAATAATGAATAACTTGACACGATCCTACTTAAGAAACAGGTTCTATGAACGCAAACAAACATATACTACTAGATCAAAAGATATTCTAAGTTTACATAAGGCAAACACTGAGTATAAAAAGAAAAGTTTCTCGTATTCTGTGCAAAGCTATGGAATAGTTTAAATGCTATAAACTCAAATGCAATTACAGCTCCAAATATATATATAATATATTAAAAAAATTATAAATGACCAAAGATAAAATATACTTGAAACTCTATGTTTTTCATGAAATCATTTTTTTTTTCATAATGTACTGTAAATGATAACTTGTGTAATAGTATAAATAGTTTTGTAGTAAGTAAAGGCCTTGTGAAAAACACCAATATGGTGATTCAAGTGTCGCATCCGTTTTTAAATAAAGTTCTTCTTCTTCTTCTTATTATTATTATTATTGTTATTTTATTATTATTATTATTATTATTATTATTATTATTATTATTATTATTATTATTATTATTATTATTATTGTTAGTATTAGTATTATTATTATTATTATTATAATCTATTTAATGTTAATGACTGATGACTGTTTTATTGTTTCAGATATCGTAAAAAAAAGAAGAATAAATTTGGAATTAATATGAAAGCAGATGAAGGAACAGTGACATGGGAGCTAATGGAATAATGTTTAATTCAATTTAAAAAAAATGTTTTTCTAATAGTCTTTTATTATAATTGAATACGTATAATATTAATCATACAGCTGACAGTAATGATTTAAATATACAAATTGGAACCAGTAAATTAGAACAAGTTGATAGTATAAGGTATCTGGGAGTCGTAATCGATGAAATGTTAACTTGGAAACAAAATACTCAATGTATTAGTAAAAATATTGGATATAAAATAACAATGCTAGGTAAAATGGCTAGTAGTTTAAGTAAACCGTTACTAGAAACTCTATATATAAGTACAATTCAGCCTTGTAGTGATTATGCTATAACAGTCTGGGGAAATACGACAGAGTTAAACAAAAATATTTTAAAGCGACATCAAAAAAGAGCTGCTCGAATTGTAACTAACAACTTCGATTATATTAATGTAAGGGGTGACAACATCATCCAGAACTTATCGTGGCAAACTCTTGAAGAGAAACGAGATTTCTCCCTAGCATGTCTAATGTATAAATGTGTTTACGGCCTTGCACCAATTAGATTAGTAAATGAAATTGAATTGATTCGCGATATTCACACCCACTTAACACGTGGAGTAGAACATTTGAATGTAACAATACCTAAATACACCCTTAGTAAAATGAATTCGTCCTTTAAAGTTGCAGGCGTAAAAATATGGAACAATTTACCAATTAATATTAAATCGGCACCAACAATTACGTCCTTTAAGGCTAGATACAAATCTCATTTCTTTTCATAAAAAACTGACATGTATTATATTTAATTAAGTTTCTCTTTTGTATATTTTGATTAAGACAGGACCACAATGTAAAACAGATACACTGTTATCTGATTGTTTTATCCTGTATAAATATATTATTTATTATTATTATTATTATTATTATTATAATATTGTAAAACCAAGGAGATAATAACATTTGATGTACTAGTTTAATTTGCTTACACCAACATTTGAAAAGTAACATTATTGATGCAGATTGTAAAAATAGTTCTGACCAAAGCAGAAGCAGACAATAAATGATATGTAAATATATATTTGCAATATAATTTGTTGGTTTGGAATATAGATATTTAATTTAATCATCATTGTTCTGTCTTTTTTTGCTGCTTTGGTCAGAAATATTTGACAATTTTATATTAATTTTAAGTACTCGCATCGATACGCTATTTACATAAATAATAAGTGTTACTTATTATTTATAATTTGAGAATATTTCAATGTGAAGAATCTCTCGACTGTTATTTCCATTAATTTACATTTTCATCAGGCGAAACCAATATAATATGATATAATAATATTAAGAGACGAGTTGAACCAAGGCAATCTAACAACCGGACACTGAGCTCGCCTTGTCAAGATCGCAGCCACAGATAAACCATTTGATATCAGGAGCGCAGCATACTGTTGTTAGATTTCCTTGGTTGAACAAATAGGCCTACGTTATATTATTTAAGTGAATCTCAGTTGTTGAAACATGCAGCTCTAAATATGCATTCCTATTATAATTATCATTTCACACATGTTTTTTATTACAACTTTATTTAGCAGTTATAACACGAGTGGAAATACTTTAAAACCACTATTTCGCATAACCTTTGTTTAAAGTATGCTGTAGGACTAACTAATGTACTTGCATACTATGCATGCATAATTCAACAGCCTATGACAATAATTTTTACAGGCAAAGTTGATGGATTAATGTTTTCGATTAATTTTTGGTATTATGTGACATTAAACATATTCAACCAAATTATTGTAAACAAATATTTTGTATATAGGCCTATCTTTAACAGAAAAACTCAAATGATGTTATAAACATGTCGAATATAGAAGATTGGGTCAACCACTTCCCGTTGTACAATCATTAACCGAAGAGTAAAGAGATCAACACTCTCAATAATAGTAGACCTATTCTTAGAAAACAGATTAACACACGTTCTCACATTCCATCCAATCCTGCATAGTATGTCAATGAAAACGTACGTAAGGACAAATTTCGCGCCTAATTTGAGATATTTTACTCAACGATAGAAAGTTAAATACATACTTTCTGTACTAATTTTTAACACTTTTTTTTTTCTCTTTTGTGGCGTGAACCACCACCTTTATTCTTTCATATCATAATTAAATACATTACAAATAAATCAGTAATATCTGTCTTCATATGTTCTTTCTTTAATTATATTGTTTTCCGTTAATATTCTACATTTTTCTTTATCTTTTTCTGCTCAAAAAAAAAATATCAGTAATTTTTGTAAATTTTAGTTTTTCACATATTGTTTCCAATATTATCCTCCTGCTTTCATGGTTTGTTATTATTCACATTGTACACAGACAATATACATACCATTTATATACATCTTATAGACATTATATACAAAGATATAAAACAACGTTTAATAAATTTATTAGGTACCGGTAACTCTTTTAACATTATATGAGCGTTAGTTTGTTCAGATCTTTAACAATAGACTTAAATACAATCCAAGAGTTTTTACACACTGGTTTGTTTAATTCAGTTAAAATCTTAATGTTATATATTGAGAAGACAGCAATTGAATATAAGTCATTTTTGTATTCACAATCAGACCCTAAAAGAAGTTCTCTAAAAGAGCTTCTGCCATTGTCAATATTTTTAAAAATGTTATCTATGTTTGTCCATAAAGTTTTATTTCGTATGCATTCAAAAAACATGTGTTTTTCGTCTTCAATTACCCCACATAAGTCACATACATTATTCATTTTCACATGCCACTTATGAAGCCTTTGATTAGTCGGAACAATTTTGTTCAACAGCTTGTAATTTAGTTGTGCATATTTTTTGTTTTTTTCATTTTTCACTTTTTTTATCCAAACGTCACTCCAATTTATTTTCTGAATTTTTAACACTTAATGAAAACCAGTATAATAATTAGGTTAAGTTAGAAAATTAATTATTGACGATTAAAACAAATAAAGGTTAAACGACTCAAACAGGGTATTTTTCAAGTGTGGACTGGTACATACCGTTTGTTGACGCTGAAAATTATCTACAAACAATACGTAATATTACGAGGATTCTTCTCCGTTTACAGTAATTGTTTTTAATTGCTGAATCACGGTACACAACTATACATGCATTACTATAATTATTATCAATTACAACGTTAGGCCTAAACTATTAAAAAAAGTTATAAAAATATATAATGTTTTTTTTATACATACGTTACTTTTATACATAGTATACGTTTATACATTAATTGCTTGACGGCTATGAATTTGGTTTTTTTCCCGCGAAAACTTTTTGTTTGTTTACTGAAGCCACAAAACGGTCTCCTTAAAATTAAGCCCGAACTTTTTTACAAATTACCATAGTACGACACCGATCGGAACTATTATTTCCAAATAAAAAATCGTTATTCTTCCTCTATGGTTCAATATATACATGTATAAATATTATTCTAGTATGTCATAGTTAGTTGTTTTAATTAGTGTTCCATGACTTTCTCGTCAAAATTAATGTCTCTCATTGTTGTGCTATGTCAACATAATGTCAATGACGGCGAAATGTCCCCAATAATGGGGATAGATATGCAAACAAGTAACAAGTAAGTAATAGAGAAGAATATGATTCGAAGAAAATTGTGCGGAGAGATTGAGAGGGGAAAGATCTATACATTCTTTAAAACATTAATTTACACTATTATTCAAACAAGTTACAATGATCTTAAATCTATTCCCCCCACCCCACATTATATTATCTAATTTTATCCATAAACTTTTGTAGTAATTATAATCATACTAGATGGTACGCTCGCTTCGCTCGCGTACCATCTAGGTCGTGCCCACAGATGGTTCTCGAATACACAGTAATTTCAGCGTAACAAAACTGGCGATTTCAAATGTACGTACCGCAGGACTATAATACATTGTCGTTTACAGAATCGAATAAATAGACACGATGATTTATGTAGTCAACTAAAATTAGCACCCTGGGAATTACTTCCGAAGGAGAAACTTATCACAAAATGAGTCCAAATTTTTGATTTGGACTCATTTAAAGAAACCCAATTTGTGTTTTGTATGTAACATTAGGGTTGAGGGATGGGAAAACGGATAGGTACAAAGTGGAACAATTTTTAAATATATTCTTTATCCACTCAGTAACGAAATATTTTTTTCATGTTTTATAGGTCTATAAATAATATACCTCTAAATAAAGTAAAACATTAATACTTTGTTAAAACTGTCACTGTCATAATCGATTGAAATATCAAAGTACATGTCACGATACACCACTACGGCGTTTATCAGTAATAAAGTTTATTTGTATATATTTTTATATTACATCTAACAGTATGAACATTCACAGTAAGAAATGTTCGATTCAAATGACGACCAAAAATAGTTAATAGGTATTTACTGTATTGTCAAAGTATTGCAAGTTTATTCTCAAAGGGCCCATATATTTACCTCCGTATGTGTTAAACCAAGGGCTCATAAATTTACCTACTTGTGTTAAACCATGGAGGTATATATTATACCTCCATGGTTAAACCAAACTCTGGGATGTTCCATTCATCGCAAATCAATACATTAATTTGTATAATCGTATATTAAATCTATCAAAATAGTATTTTTTTTAGAAAATCGGCCTTTCTTCAACATTATGATGCTGTACTTTAGCTGTTCAACCAGTTTTCAGCTATTAAAAACAATTATCGTAGGAGGAGATAGGAAAATGCGAAAAACACCCCTATTTGGGGCAAATCGTTGAACCTAAATTCGTTTTAATCGTCAATAACTAATTACCTAACTCAATTTAATTAGTAAACAGGGTTATGTCAGATGGTTAAAATCAGTACCGAAAGTATGAACCAACTTTATATACCATCGAGGAAAAATTCTATAAATTAACCGAGATTTATCGAATTTTGCCCTTACGTAAATTTATATATAGATTATGATGATATTTGTAACGCTGACAAGATGAAATTTGATCAAATTGGAAAATTTTTGTTTAACAGGTGTGTTTATTTTGGTTGAAATTTACACGTTACGTATTCCCTGATGAATACACATTCGCTTATTAAATTATGGAGCTATACATTCATGTTTAAAAGAATGTCTTTCGCTGTTGCAAACATTCTTACACAATGTTTGCGTTTGTATACACCATCGTCTGTTTTATGACATTTATGCATATATCGACATGTAGAGTCATGTTAACATGCTTCGATACGTTCGAATTAGGTAAGTAATTTTTTTGTCTAACCTAATTTGTGTGCATATATACATAAATATTCGAGGAAATTGTGTAACTAAACAAAAAAAAATAAGTAATAATAAAATAAACTAGAGGGTACTCCGAGAGTACAAGGCTCCGCCTACTGTAAAATTCACCTACATAAAATGTCTCCGGATATATTTTTTTACAATTTGTTTATTAGCTCTAAATGTAAATAGGCTAACTGCACACTACAAAGTTGTGGATGAGAGTTTGGTATAATGGTTATGTACACAGCCTCTCACAGTTGAGATCGCTGGTTCAAGTCCGGACTGGACGAAGGGATGGAATTCCCAGACATCGGCGTTCCTATGGTGATTGTAATATCTGCCATTTTGGACGATATAGCAATATATCATCTCCTGTATGAGCTCAAGAAATGTTTACAATTGATGATATTTTAGGCTGTGTTTGTGGTGTATACCATCAAATAACCGTAATTTTAAACCTTAGTTTCTATTTTTAAAACTTTGTTTATAGTAGCATCTAGGCCTAATTTAATAATAATAGTGAATCTAATTATTAGTAGGCCGTATTGTCATAACCATCCCATCATACATTTCGTTTAATTTAAATGCAATTTTCTAGCAGCAATTATTCCACAAAATAATAAATAAATGAAAACAAAAAGCACCTTTAAAACGGTTGTCAAAATTGTTTAGTGTCAGAGTTGAAACCAGCTACACAAGTTTCAACAGCGTGGTCCGGTTCAGCCTCAAGGGCTGTGGACGGTGGAGATTATTTCGGCAGCGGTTCATGCTCGCAAACGGGTAAGTCATATTGCGTATTGCATATTGTTGATGAATGTATTTTCTGTATGAAATAGGCTTAGAAATACTTCTAACGTTGTTTTACCAGCATCCATTAAAATATTAACATATTCATATTTTTCAAACTTTTTAAAAATGAGTAAGCCTATATTTTTAAATTTTATAATGAAAACTTTGGCTAAATATTTTTATAGGCCTAATCTTAGATTTTATAATCGTCCTTCTCGCCCCAGGTAAACTCTGCTTTCTTTACAACCCATGCAATAGTGTAAATACCATGCTTAGAAACGATGAGTCTTCAAATGACAATATTTTTCCATTGTCTACAATTCTTCTATTATCACGTTATTGCATGTAGGTTATTTTCTTTATTTTTCTTATTTTCGTTTGCCTATCTATTTCTTTTATTAAAGGTAGCCTATATACAACGTGGTGGTATGTTGACCTCGAAACGGAAATATTCATTTCGAAGATTGTTATATTTAACAGAGAAGATTGTTGTTGTAAGATTATATTAATAGTAATTTTAATGCAATTCTCTCTGGGCGGTTTCTTCCTTTTTAAATGAAATGAAATTAATTTTTCATCTTTTTCTCATTTTCAGATTGTTCAGCGGCGCTTAGAGGCACGCTATATTAAATTATGTTTAAAAGTAGGCCTATTCTAAGTATTGCATGTGTTTACTAGTCCACAATTGAGAGTGTTGAAAATCACTTAGACCACTGGGGCTTTCGTGGTATTGTTCAAATTCGATTTGATAGCGAGACTCGACGTGGTACAGCAGAAGAGCTGAAATATGATTGTTAAGTCTTGTTTTGCATATTTTCAAATATTGCTAGTGCACCTTGGTATAGTAATATAATTGAGCTCTTTCTTATTTTTGTTTAAGTCGATTCGTTAGCCGGTCTTCGTGTTCTTGTTGGAAATAACAATGTTTCACCATTTTCCGGTAATTCGCAGTGTGGGCGGATGCTTTCACAATTTGATTCAATCGCAAGCAACCCTATATTAATAACATGCAGGCCACCTATTTCTGGGCGGTATGTTACTTTAATTAAATCAGGTCTACGTGACCATCTTTCCTTATGTGAAGTAAAGGTTTACAAAGGTTTGTACATACTTGGTAATAGAACTTTTTTATTTTCTTTTTCGACATCATGAACTGCTTCATGGCACACATGTAAACTTAATTTGTCTAAAAAAAGCCATTAAAATCACATCTTTCCACCCAGTCAGAGAATCCTATTAATTTCTTAAAATAATAATAATAATAGTCTGTTCTTATATAGCGCATATAAGCAGGCTCTCAATGCGCAAAAATAAAAGCAGGAAATATAATAATTGTGATAGTCTAAATTGCACCATGCAATTATTATTATTGTCATCAATATTGTTATAATAAAATAAACATGTGTATAAAAAATAATATATTTTCGAGAAAAAAAATATAATAAATATATATATTGTATTTCTTTATAATAATCTTAATAAAACGAATGGTCGAACAAATGGATGTAAAGTTGTGTAACCAAAAAAATTGCATTAAATTACCGACTGTCGAACTTAACAATATAAATAACATTGGTTTTGCAGATATCGGAAAACCTGAAGTTGTGTGTCCAGATGATATAGAAGTAAATGTTGAAAATAATCAGACTTTACATCAAGTTAATTGGAATCCTCCCGAAGTTTCTGATAATTTTCAGACGGATCTTTTGGCAACCTGTTTTCCATCATCAGGTTCTTTATTTCCAATCGGATTCACCCAAGTTACTTGTTCAGCAACTGACGCAACTGGCAACGAAGACTACTGTTCGTTTGTTGTAAATATTGCAGGTTGTAACAACATGGATAAAAAGTTTTTTTTTCAACCTTAATTACTCTCAGGACCCATGGGGAAGTCACATCCGAGCATTTACCTTCTTCAGATTTAAGTTTATTGTTCTGATTCTAATTGCTCATGTTAATTGTTTAAGGGTTATTTTTAAAAGCAATTAAAGTTACATAAAACTCTTTGAGAACGTCAGCAACTCATGTTACAATTAGACACAACTGTTTCACTATTTTACGCATGAAAGAAACTTGTACATCACAATTGCAATATATTTTTGTTCTATAGATAATAAAGAACCAGATCTAATTTGTCCTGAACATATCAAGGTAAACAACCATACTGACCAGTACGAAAATCCAGTAACATGGAGTGACCCTACAGTGACCGATAATTTACATAAAAATATATCAGCAACTTGCACACCTGCCTCGGGGTCTATCTTTGACGTTGGATCAACTATTGTCACTTGTTCTGCAACAGATGGTACTGGAAATTTTGGAAGTTGTTCGTTCGTTGTCCATGTCGTAGGTGTAGTATTTATATCTGGTAAGCATAACCGTTGTAGGCCTACCTATGCTATCAGTACCTAGTTAAACGATCTGTTAAACTATAACTAGAGTGTTGCTTGTCTTAAAAAGGAAAAATGATAAACAGTTGGCATAACGTAATAAACATCTAATAAAGTAAAATCGAAACAAGTAAATGTTGCAATAGCTCTTACTGTTTTCCCCTGAACATTTTTTTTTAAACAAAAAATGTTGAATATGGCATTTTAATGTCGCTTAATGGTTATTCAATTTGACCAAACAGTGGATACACAAATAATAGTCAATCGGAAGCCCATTTTGTCAGGCTGTAAAAAAGCTTTTATTTATAAGGCGCCTGTAAATAACATTATATTTATAGATGACGAACGGCCCGTTCTCATTTGCCCTGAGCACATTACGGTAAATAGTGATGATGAGACTAGAAAACCAGTTACTTGGAGTGACCCAATATTGACACTGGAAGGTATATCAGCAACGTGTACCCCTCCACCGGGGTCACTCTTTGACGATGGTTCAACCATTGTCACGTGTTCTGCTAGAGACAGCAATGGTGGCGTAATAAAATGTTCATTTGTTGTTAATGTTAAGGAGAGATTTATCTCAGGTAAGAGTGTTTAATATTGAACTAGCAATACAAAGAACAAAATAAACAGCTGGGCTAGTCAATAGAAATACTTCAAAAGAATGACATATTTGCAGAGAACCAACAACTTAAACCTTAGCACCTGTTTGGTCTTTCCTTGCCTTATTGTTTTGTCTTCTTTGTATTTTGTATGGCAGAAAATTGAATAAATAAATAAATAAATAAACCATTCTAAATAATTGAAAGTGGAAATATATGGTGTAAATTGTAGTACCAAAGTTTTAGAAGAATTTTAAAGTTTCCTTGAAATACTATGTTGTCTTTCAAAATCTGGGCTGCCATACGCCTACTAATTCTAAAAGTTTGGCAAATGTAAAACAAAAGGCAAGAGAAAGGTAGACGATGTGGCTTTCAATTTGATTGTCCATTTGCAGTAGAATTTATATTTTTCTTGGAAGAATATTTAAGCTGTGGTGCTAATACAGAATTTTGGAACAAGTCAGAGTTAATATAGAATTGCTACCACTACAACAACTATTACCACAACAGATTACTATTACTATTAATACAGACAAAACTCACAATTACAACATTTTTTTTTCAGAATGTGTAGAATTGTTTTTGAATAATTAAAATTTGTTTATCAAATGTTCACGTTAAACATACATAATAATTAATATTGTGATCAACCTTTTTTTATTCAACAGATCATGATTGCTACTAATAACAAGTTGTAATAATAATAGTAGGCTACAGTAGCACATACACTTGATTACTTACAGTGTAAACATATGACAGTTCAGACCAAAACACAAATTGAATATTTTTAGTAATATTTTAAAATTATAAAATTGACTTTAAATGTACTGAATCAAAACAATTGTGTCAGTATTTGGTGAATCACTCAACATAAACTACGTTTTATTTTTTGCATTGGTAGATCTTGTTATCGGTATTGTGTGTCCAAGAGACATTACGTTTAATACGGATCAGCCTGCAGTTGTATGGAATGATCCAGAGTTGACAGACAACGATGGTACTGACGTACAGCCAACTTGTAATCCACCATCTGGCTCTACGTTTGAAGTTGGATCAACCAGGGTTACTTGTTACGCAGTTTATCCTATTGTTAACATCAGCTGCTGGTTTAATGTTGAGAGTATAAAACGTTCTACGCCATTTGCAAGTTAGTACAGTCATTTTGGGGTTATTAAAATCTTGAAAATGTTCGGATAATAGCTATATCATTCACATTGACTTCATGAAAAAAAAAATTAAAAATTAATATTATTATCTCGAGTTAATAGGGCGCCCTCTGTCGGTGTGAAAGTATATTTTTCTGTTTCTATATTATATCTATTTCTATATAATTAAATCATGTATGCTATTAATATAAGTACTTAACATAATTATGTGTATATTATAATTGTTTTTAAACTGAAATTTAAAAAAAACCTGCATGATAAACATTAATTGTTAAGTTATTATTTTTGAAGATCATGCGCAAAGTGATATCGTGTCCAGTGACTCCGATAAGGGGTCCACCGACAACGGGTCTACTGACAGCGGGTATACATGCACAATTCCTTGGTTGATAGCAGGACTCATGTTCTTCGTAGTGCTTGTACTTATTGCATCAGTAACAGTTGTGGTTGTCCGGTAATGTTTATATTATTTGTAATATTCCTAAATCTATGAATATCATTGTTATATGTTATACAGTAGGAAGCCAAATATAATGTTTATTACGGAATTATGTGGAATTAATGACATACGAAAATATTGAAATTACAAAGGCAAAATCACATTTATTAATACATTTTATCTCGAGTGTACATATTTGCTTTACCAAAACAATAGTTGAGTATATACATACAAACAAAGCAAGCACACGTTTTGGTTTTAATTTAATAGTCCTAGAAATAGAAAAATTGTTTTGTTGTCATGTTTCAGATATCGTAAATCAAAGCAGAGCACACTCGGAATCATTATGAAAACTGAAGAAGAATCAGTGTCCTGGGAAAAGGGAAATAATATAATATACTAATGTGAAATTAATGTTTCCTATTTAGTGTTTTAATCTACTAAAGACGAAAATATACATTTACTGTTGTTTAAATTACACACTAAAATTCGACTGACATCTCCAAATTAACAGTGTAAACTGGTACTATGACCAAATTAGAAACAAGAAATGATTAAAGTGATTGTCTTACATTCTAAAAAAAGAAAGAAGAAGATTATATTTCTTTGAAACCTGTATGGAACGGACCACTTGGCAACGATCTTACGCATTTACATAATAATTGTTGCTTATTATTTAGAGAAAGTACCAGAACGTCATCTTAAATGTATTTAGTTATTCTGAGTTGAGAACCATGATCATTTGTAAAAACCTAGATCTAAAGATGGACGACATAGTCTAATTAGGCCTACCACTTTGTATGGAAAATGCTTAAGAAAATTGGAATAAGAAACTATCTCACATAACCTATGTTTTAAAAATAATATGCTCTCAATATATACATTAAGCAATTTTAATTAATCATTTAGAGACAAGTGTCATGATTTATATATCCTGATTACATAGTTACAGTACATAGATAGTAATTAAGAATTAGGAAACACGGTCTTTAAATAAAAATGTTATTTTGAAGAAGAAACATGGTACTAAATAATCAGTTCTTTCCTCTTTAACATGGGTTTGCAATCTATATACCGTACAGAGTTCTTTCTTTCTTTTCATAAGCATTATTTCCTCATTTGAAGGAGGAAATTATACGGCAGCATCTATTTACGTAAGGAGGGCAAGGTTTAGTTTTATATACTGTTTGGTACTATATAACTTGATTCACGATTTTTTCTGACAGCAGGTAACTCCCAGGTTGGACATTTTATTTGAATACATAAATTACCATCGTTGCAATGCAATATTCATAGTATTTCTTGTACATTATCGTATACCCTTGCGTACATTTTCACCAAAAAAAAAGATGTTTGCGCCGAAACTTCATTACGGTATTCCAAAAAATCTGTGGGTACTAACTATTGTGCAACAATTCTTTAATAATAATGTCACTGTCCTATAATCATATTATAAATATTTCCGGGTGGAATCCAAAGTACTCTCTTATATCATAATAACATAATAAAAACAACTATGAGAAGAGTTGAGGCTGCATCAGTATGTCGTATTCAAATTTAATCTATCTTGATCAACTTTGTCGAAGCCGGTAGTTGCAGATGCACTCCTTATTGTGCAATTACTATTTCAAACATAGTGTCACACTGTTAGTATTAACCAAGACTGGAAATACCTTCAATTACAGACATGGTATTTCTATACGGTTCCATAAATAAACATGAAAATAAACTACTCATATTGTAATAACAAAAAAAACTTTCACCAACACTTAATGCAGATTTCTGATCTTTGCAACGAATGTTCTTATTTGCTGTTAGGCAACACACAAGACAGTATATATCTATCTACCAGAAACACACAGACAGTTGCCTAAACACAGAATGCAAACAGTGTCTGTAACTAATTAATATATAGGCTTGTGAACTTTACCCTTTTTCAGTATTTTCTGTTTTTTTCCCTCATTAATATCATAATTTTAGCCTTTAGTATCATACCATTAGTAAACATTATTTTTGTTAAATATATCCATTTATATTTCATTTAGCATTTTTGTTTTCTGAATTAAACTGAAACTCAACATTAATACAAAGTATTTACTTCTTAACATTCTTGTTTAGTCCAATTGTATACTAATCAAAATTACAAACTTGTTTATTCATTTTACTGTACTTTTATTTTATATTTTACAATTATTATTTATAGGGCTTTATAGTGAATGATTGGGGTTAATAATTAAGATTTGGGTAGGACATTATAGGTTAGGCCATGTAGGTCTGGTAATAATGGATTAGAGATTTTTTTAACAGATGTAAACATTTTCGTTGCTATGAAAACGAGTATCCTGGTGAGAACCCGATACACACAGTAGGCCTATATTTCGCATATTAAATTTCTGTTTTGCCATTCTTGCAAAATGTTTGCGTCAGTGTACACTCTCGTCTGTTTTATGACTTTTCTGCATATATCGACATCCAGAATCATTCAGTCATGCTACGATACGTTTGAATTAGGTAAGTTATACTCTATTTTTTCAATCATTTAATTATTTTAGCATACCGGTAACGAGTCTTTGAAACCCCATGTTTAACGAAATAGCACAAGAGTTACACTAGGTAAGTTATTCTGGAATTTATTATGTAATGTAAATATATAATTACTTTTATTTCAACGGTCTATTTACTATATATTATGATAGATAAGTTTCAAAGTTAGTATTTGCCATTGGTACCCAGATTTTTCAATTAAATTCAACTTGGTTTTATTTTCCGCACAAGGAAAACCACAGGCCTATATAATATGGATGATTCATATTTTAAGATAGTTCTATAACGTAATGTATATAATACTGTCGATGATAATAATACTAATAAAGGCGAATCATATAATAGAAATAAATAGATCAGAGACGCTTTTACAGCAAATTTGAACCAATTATTATTGTAGATTTTGAAAACGTACAATGCGTCGATTTTCTTTCCGTCACAAAAGCCAATATTATACTTTACGGAACACGACGGTTAGTGGGGAGGACGACGAATATCCTGAGTTCGCTAGAGCGTAAAATCATATACAGTCAGCATAGCCATAGTTTTATTAGGCAAGCTTGGTTCCCACTAGAACGTATCGCAAGGACGTAAACGCAACGCAAGCGTTTTAACCAATGACAAGCGAAGTTATAGACAGTTATCAATCACAGGCGAATAAGCCATCGCTTGTGATTGGTCAATTCACTTGCGTTGCGTTACGTCCTTGCGTTGCGTTACGTCCTTGCGTTGCTAGTGGGAACCACGCTTTACGCACTTTTAGAGCCTTTAGGCGAAGACGTCGACCGACAGTCTCTCCCTCCCCTGTCTCGTGGCGCAAGCCCTTCTGAATAGCTTGGCTATGGGGATACCGAATAGGCCTATTATAGTCTTCCTAGCTAGGGCCTCGCATTCAACCGCCGCTTTTAAGACAGCCATTTTAACCTAATAAAAATGTTATTTCATTAAACAATTAAATTAGAAGTTCAAATATTATTTAGAGTTTTGAAAATTTGAATTGAATATAAAAGGTTATATATACATTATTTCTAGTTGTTCTCCGTAAACGGGAAAATGGCAACTTTATCGTCCTCAAAAAGTTAAGACGACGGAATTTCACTCTAAGCTCCGCCCACTTTGTTCAAGTTCATGCATAAAATTATTCATGGCTGTGGCTTCCCGTCGTGTTTCGTAAAGTCCCTATTATTATGTTTACGTATCTTTTACAAAGTTTAGAACTTTATATATATTCCTGCTTTACCTCAGTCACATAAGGTTCTGGATTATAAAAATAGGCATACGTCTACATCTCCAAAATCATCAAAACTATGCTCGTTATAAATATATAACTTTTAAAACCACTCTTCATTTTCTTCAGTATCAGAGTTTAAACAAGCTAGACAAAGTTCAATGAATGCAAATGGTGTTGCTTCATATGCTGTTGACGGTGGATTAAGTGGGCAATACAACAGGCGAACTTGCTCTCATACCAGTAGGTATACGAGCCTGAAGTCTTTTAAATACTATTAAAATGGTTAATATGTTTATATGCTCTAATTCTTGCCCACCCGCAAGGGGACTGGAGTGTAACTAAATGTGTTTATACTATTAGTAGTGAATGGCAATCAGTTGAACGAGGAAGAGAAGAAGAATTATTTTACGAATTGAAAGATTTAATGTTTAACGATTTGCCGAGTTAAATTATCCAATAACGCTGGTAACCAGGATGGAAGGGGCGGGTGAATGTTCCCCTTTTGTAGAAAAACAACATCCTTTGCAAAAATCCTGGCTCGTTCGTTTCATAAATAACAAGAAATATTTCTTACAAAAAACGCCGCTTGACATTTTAACATCAATCATTGTTCTTTTGATTAATTTAAAATTAATTATTAAAAAAATGTCATTTAATCGCAAAAATACATACAAATCACAGATAGTTCTTTAATTATGAATCACATGCCCATTTTTTCACTAGTTAATTGTATACACAGCATTTGAAAGAAGACATGTGTATTATTTGCCAACAAACATTAATCTACTAATTTAGAAATGGAATTTAAAAATGGTCAATCTTGAACTTCAATGTGCTGTAGTCTGTTTGTTGTGACCTCAACCTGTACTGAAGGCATGTAATTAAAAACCCTCTAGAAACAACGTGACTTCACGGTGGTACAAGTGACAAAATTCTTCCACAATCTGTTGATTCGCGTCAACCACCAATCAAAGGGCGAGAATCCATAATCGTTACCGTAAACCGTGGGCCCTCATACTCTCTTTTTCCTGACGTATTTTGGGTCCAGCAGCTGGGACCTATAAATTATAGTCGAGTTTACAAATTCGCAAAACTGTCAGCCTTAGATACTAAAGCTACCGCTATGAAACAGCTTATTAATGAATATGTTCTTCTGGACATAGCTGGCTAGAGCCGTGGCGCAAAAATATTCTGCAAACAGGGATTTTTTATTTTTTTATTTAAAGCTCAACAGAATCGACCGTGGTGGTATGTTGATCTCGGAACGGAAACAGTAATTTCGAAGATTGTTATATATAACAGAGAAGATTGTTGTGGTAAGAGTACATTAATCATTGATAAAAAAAATATTGGGGCGTTTTTTTAGGGCATATCAATTTTTACCTCTGTTGCATGCGTGTATTGCTATCGCTGTAGACGGTTAAGCAAGTCACTATCCGTGTTTATTATATCTTTTTAAAATGTTTGGGTCCAACCCATGATAACATACAATGACAGCATTCAGTAGTCTAATGGTAATGTCAATCAATATTTCTCAGTTTAGTACATATTTAAAATTTATCATCGTTTATTTATCGTGCATTGTGGTAACATTCAATAACTTTATTTTTTAAGCGGAGAGGTTGGCAGGTATGGAAGTTCGTGTCGGCAATAACAATGTTTCGCCTTTTTCGGGTAATGCACAATGTGGATCGACTATTTCACGAATTACTGCAATCGCAATAAACCCGATAGAAATATCATGCAACCCACCTATTTCTGGGCGGTATGTTACTGTATCTACACCGATTTTAGGAATTATCACATTATGTGAAGTAAAGGTTTTCAAAGGTGTGTATAAACATCAATATACGATAAACATTTTTAAGGTCTATTATGTGTTATTATCTATTATTGGCAGAACGCTTGCAAAGTTACTACGTATATTTGTTTTATGTAAGTTTTTACACAATACACAGCAAAAAGTTACCGTCGACATATTGCTATCAAAATCTCATGTATCTTCAATAGGCGCCCATATCAAATAAAACGCCCTCTGTCGTTTTTATGCATTTGCCGAGTATTTTTCGCTCAGAGTTTTTACAATAAACAAATTTTATTTTTAAAACAATATACCGACATTTTATAAGTCAAAGACATACTACATTAGGTTTTATAGATATTATAGATATATGTTATAGATGACAACTTTATTTACCAAATGTTTAATAATATAATCAACTAAGCACTAACATTGGTTTTGTAGATATTGGAAAACCTGAAGTTGTGTGTCCAGATGATATAGAAGTAAATGTTGATAATAACCAGACTTTGCACCAAGTTACTTGGAATCCTCCTGAAGTTTCTGATAATTTTCATACGGATCTTTCGGCAACCTGTTCTCCGTTATCAGGTTCTTTATTTCCCATTGGTTTCACCCAAGTTACTTGTTCAGCAACTGACGCAACTGGAAACGAAAGAAACTGTTCTTTTGTTGTAACTATTGCAGGTCAGGAAACTAATGATACTATGAAAATTACAAAGTTTTATTTTAAATCTTTATGTTTTGATATAGGAGAATTAATTTTAAAAATTAAGTCACTAATTGTATGGTTAAATGTATTATTGAAAGACAACTATTAGACCTCCTTCAAACCCCCCCACCCCAAGATATCTAATTTAAATATTACATTGTTCGTTAAGCTCTGTCTACACTATCAATGACATCATCAAGTCCATATGCATAATATATAGGCACATTACATAAAATGTGATACTGTAGACAGAACTTTATATAACGAATAAACATGCCTATTTCTTAAATTATAATTTATATAATCATAATTGAAACATTTTGAACATATTGAACCAATATACTCTTGAACTAAGGCTCTGTCTACACTATAACACTTTATGTGCCCATATATGGCCATGGTGATGTGAGATCACTGCCATATTTGAGCATATCACTACCAATTGGGCAAATTACACTTTTTTGTCAACTAGTTTGATAGTGTAGACAGAGCTCAAGATCAAAATACTTATTATGTTATTTTTTAAATGTTTTTTAGATAATAAGGAACCAGACCTCGTGTGTCCTGAACCCATTATTGTTAACAACAGCACCGACCAATACGAAGACCCAGTTACCTGGAGTGACCCAACCGTAACTGATAATTTGCATAATGATATTTCCGCAACTTGTTCACCTGAATCGGGATCAATATTTGGTGTTGGTTCAACTATTGTCACGTGTTCTGCAACGGATGATACTGGAAATGTGGGAAGTTGTTCATTCGTTGTCCATGTCACGGGTCAAAAATTTATTTCTGGTAAGCATAGGCCTAACTTCTACTATTTTTCTTTATTATCTAAAGAACAGACAAATATACATATACATAATATACAGTATAATTGCAATTGTCTCAAGAGGGTAAACTTTTGTCTTTAAAATTAGTATTGCTATATCTCTTTTAGCTATTCATCGTGTCCGTGGGTGGTTATGGGTGCAGAATAAATCTCTTTCTAATTCATCAAAATATATTTATGACAATTCTATTCTATAAAAGTTTTCATGTGCTGCCCTACGAAGAACAGAGCACCTAACAATAATAGTATTTTAATTAAAATGAAGAAGTTTTAAGTTGACGTTTTCGCTCCTCTCAAATCGACAGGCACCGCGTTCCAGATCCCCGGAGCGGTGACAGAAGAGACATTGTCACCAGCTTTCCGATTAGATCGTGGAACGAAAAGTCGAGTGGGACAATTGGAGGAGCTGATCAAAATTGGAATGCAGTATTTTATTGTGTTCCTTAATGCATTAGTTTTAATTTGCATAATGAATATAGCCATACAGAGTTATTTTAACGAACACATTTACGTTTGAATATGCAACAACATTTTCAAAATGGTGCTTTTACTGTTTAATATTTTATAATAAAACACTTAAAACTTAAATGTACAGGTGACCAACGACCTTTCCTCACTTGTCCTGGGCATATTACCGTGAATAGTGATCAATCTAGGAACCCAGTTACTTGGACTGACCCCATATTGACGCCGGGAGGTATATCAGCAACGTGTACACCTGCGTCGGAGTCAGTCTTTGACGATGGTTCAACCATTGTTACATGTTCTGCTAGAGACAGCAATGGTGACGTAATAAGATGTTCATTTGTAGTTTATGTTAAAGAGATATTAAAATCAGGTAAGATAATATTATATTAGTATCACTTGACAACATTGAATTTTAGTGTAGTCATTAATTCATGCAGTTAAGACAGAAAACGGACACCCTTAAAACATTCTAAATAAAAAGGGAAACCACATTATGGAACCCGTAGTGTCCAAAGTCGGATAACGGTCTCTAGAAGTGTGCTGTATGTCATGTTTCTTAACGTCTGTGCTTACAATTACAAGGATAGTTTCTAGAAGAAGTTTATGATATAATGTTTACAATTTATATGTAGGTGCTTTTTGGAACAATTTGAAAGTGTTGGCAAATTATATTTTATTGTAGTACCGGTATGAAATTGGATGTTCTGAAAAATTTGAGTCTACGTAACAGTATTGCCAATTTGAATTGTATGTGTCAATTAGAGTAGATTCCATTTACATTTTTTGTGGAGAAATATTAATTAAAATTAACTATTATTTTGAAACACTAAATCTAGAATTTAGGGACAAGTAAGCCCTGAGAGTAACTTTGCTTGCTGATACTACCACAATTGCTTCCAAACACAAATTCAACATTTCTTTATGTTCAAATTGTTTACAAATGTTGATACTGGATTGAAATTGTATACTTTATAGGCCTACATTGTAGGAAATTCACTTAAAATCGATTTGTTTTAATATATTATGGGTAGATCTCACTATCGGTATCGGTTGTCCAAGTGACATTACGTTTAATACGGATCAGCCTGTAGTTGTATGGAATAAACCCAAGTTGACAGACAACGTTGGTACTGACGTACAGCCAACTTGTAATCCATCATCTGGCTCTACGTTTGAAGTTGGATCAACCAGGGTTACTTGTTACGCAGTTTATCCTATTGTTAACATCAGCTGCTGGTTTAATGTTGGGAGTATAGAAAGTTCTACGCCATTTACAGGTCAGTCTACAACCTTTTAATGAAACACTAGTAATAATTGGTGATGATACTCTCGTCCGTTGAAGTTTGACCGCCTCAGACATAATTGTGTGGTTCACCCATTGTTCCTATTTAAAAACTGGAATTCAATCACGATATCAATCTTTGTTTAAATGATTATTTTTTCAGATCGAAGTGACAGTGGGTCCACCAACAGTAGGTCCACCAACAACGCGTCCACCGACAGCGAGTCCACCGATGCACAGTCTTGGCTAATTGGAGGACTCGTTATCATCATAACGCTTGCTCTTATAGCAGCGGTAACAGTTTTGGTTGTCAGGTAATGTTCATAAATTTTGTTTATTTTTAAGATAGCCAGACCAAATGAAAGATCTTTCTGCTCAAACTATGTTACAAACATAGATTCCATTTGATATTCATTTCTGGCTGACTGATGAAAGATAACGGGTTCCGTTTTCGATCGTAAAAATCATGGAAAAGTGATATTTATTGTTCGGCCGATACAATGATTTTTACAACTTAAAATAAAAAAGAAAACAACTTTTTATTTCCTTTTTAATTTTCGCTAAAAAAAGAACAAAAATGTCATTCTTAAATAACCATCGCTTTGCCGAAACATTATTCCAATTTTTAGAAACATACCGTGCATATAGGTCGCGTACAGGAATCAAGCGAAGAGAATGCATACTTTAGCTAATTTTAATTCAGCTAATTTTAATTTAACATAATAAATTCAATAGATTCAATAATTCAGGTAAAATTAACTTTGTTTATTGTTTCAGATATCGTAAATCTAAGCAGAGTACACTTGGAATCAATATGGAAACAGAAAAAGACTCCGTGACCTTGGGAATTGTTAATTAATGTTATTCCAAAATATGTTATACATGTATATAGGCCCTACGGCCTTAGGCCAAGAATATATATATTGTCTGTACTGTAGTTCAAATTGCTTGCACTAAGATTCGACATAGCTAGTATAATACCATTCACGATAAACATTGTATGGCCTACAATTGTAGCAGATTGTATACAGAATATGATACCTGACCTCAACTGACCTAGCTTGACTACTTTTTTATGAGACATTGTTCAATACATTTTCAAAGAAAAGTAGGTAGTATAAAACTGTAGATAATTGTTGATATACCATGAAGATAAAGATGTGTTGAAGAATTTGGTAAATGTTTTAATATATGCCTTTCTATTATTATTTGTATGCAAACGATTTTTATACTTCGTAATTTTAACTATCTCCCCAATGATCAGAAAGTGCTTATCTAAACGCCCTGCCCCCTCTCCTACAAATAAAACATAGGGAAAACGTCAACCGTATTAAATTAACAAGTTTGTGGTTCAGTACGTTGTACAGTCAAATTATATAACAAATAAAATAGTATTCAATTAATTTACAAGTGTATCCAAACTATTAAAAATCTAACTGCACAAATTTAAGGTATTTTTCTGTTCCATATAGACGTGACACAGGCTTCTGTGGATCAGCAACTTATAATACGATAACCATTAGGCCCTATGTAGGAAATTGTGGTTGCTACAATTTCCTTAAACTACTACTGTGTACAATTCCAAGTAAATAAAGGAACTGAAAGAGTCTCGCTTTACATTAATTTCTCTATTCTCTGGTTGAACATTCTTACAAAATGTTTGCTCCAGTATATATCATTGTCTCTTCTATGACATTTCTGCACTTTTCAAAATCTCAAAAAAATTCATGCTACAATACTTTCGAATTAGGTAAGTAACAACCCTTCAATTTATTGTAATTTATAAATATTTAGTTGATTAGTTGAGTTAATATGTGTATCTATATAAAATGCGCATTCTGAACTGTCAGTTACTATTTACCAATTCAAAAAACGTTTGTCAAAATTATTTAGTTTCGGAGTTCAAAGAAGCTAAACAAATTTCAACACATTCGTCCAATGCAGTTGCGGCATGGGCTGTTGATAGTGGAACAGATGGAATATTTGCCAAACATACGTGCTCTCACACTCGTAAGTGACATTACATAATTATGTAAGTTTGGGAGTCTTTTCACTTCTATATGTTATTTATTGACAACATAATAATTAACATGGTTCACATTATGAGAAGCGACACCCAGGAGTGGACGCAGAGAGTCATTATCAATGTATTCCTTCTCTGTGTTTCGATTTAGAGTGAATTACCTACTGTTCGGACCGATGATATCGGCTAACCAACTGTAGAATGAAGTCAACTAACCATAACAGGCCCTAAATTCAATTGATAACAGAATGCAATCCACTACTTTAATCGGTCGTAAACAGTAAAAGCATAAACTTCTTCAAAAACACCTTTTAAAAAACATATAGTATTTATAAGGTAAGATGCCCCTTATGAGTTTTACTAAATACCCTTTTTACTTTATTGTGGTAAGAATTTCATGTTTTCATAATTTTGTTTTTTAAAAGATCTCGGACCGAATAATCCATGGTGGTATGTTAACCTCGGAACGGAAACAGTTATTTCAAAGATTATCATATATAACAGAATAGACTGTTGTGGTAAGACTATTAATATGATATTCAACGGTTCAATAGGCTTATTAGTATAACATTGTTTAGTATTGTTAATATAATATTATAATAAATAAATGTCTGATTTAGTATCTAAGCTTGGTATGATACTGCTAGATCATTACCATTAAATTAAAACAATCTGTCTTTATGTGCTTAATAGCGCATTTACATTAAAAAAAACATTTTACATTTTTTTCACACTTAAGCAACTAGATTAGCAGGTGCGGTTGTTCGTATCGGCAATAGCAATGCTTCACCATTTTCAGAAAATTCACCATGTGGCGAGAGAATTTTAAGAACAGATGCATTGACCAAAAACCCAATAGAAATGTCTTGCAACCCACCAGTTTCTGGGCAATATGTTACCATATCGCTACCAGGAAGTCAACCACTTACTCTGTGTGAAGTAAAGGTATACAAAGGTACTGTGTACAGATTATATCAACAAATGCACTTACATGCTTAGATCTGTGACTTATATTGTCATTACCTACGGCGTTATTATTTACTCATATGTTATTCACATTTATTTCGAAAATTCCAAAGATAACAAAGATATTATGAACTAGTTCAGGAATCGAATTTTAAAGTAGAAGACTATGACATTCCCTCAACGGAAAACAAATTCTAGCAAAAGGAACTTCCAATTTTAGATAGTTTAACATTTTATGCATGACATGCTTACATTTACAACAAATTATTTTCAAATGTCCTTAAAATAAAATAAGAAAATTTAAGGGAAGACAATTAATTATTTTTCAGATATTGGAAATCCTGAAGTAGTGTGCCCAGATGATATAACAGTAAGTGCTGGAATTAAACAATCTATAAATCCAGTTACTTGGAATCCTCCTGAAGTTTCTGATAATTTTCATACGGATCTTTCGGCAACCTGTTCTCCGTCATCAGGTTCTTTATTTCCAGTCGGATTCACCAAAGTTACTTGTTCAGCAAGTGACGCAACTGGAAACGAAGGAAACTGTTCGTTTGTTGTAAATATTGCAGGTCAGAAAACATATCTTTCTTTAACGAATAAGCCGAATCGCAGAAATTAAACTAGTATGGACTATTAAAAATGCAAGATATTGTTGTTCTTTAGATGATAAGGAACCAGACCTTGTGTGCCCTAAACATATCACGGTTAAAAACAATACCGATCAGTACCAAGATCCAGTAACCTGGAATGACATCACAGCATCCGACTTGGTTGGGGGAAGCGGGGAAGTTTGGCTTCATGGTAAGGGCATCTGTATGCATTGTGATACAATTTTCTCAAACATCCATTTACTTTAAAAATCAGAATTTGCCACTAGCACCAGAAGTGGCTGAACTTGTCTGCTGGGTAAAAATCAGACGACAGATTACCACGCAAGCTTGACAAAAAAAACTTGGTAATTTGTTATCGGGCCTAAATTAAACTTCCACAGTAGGCCTACTCCCTAACTGACCTCAGTTTGTTTCTCCTACGTTAGATATATCATCAACTTGTACACCTGAATCAGGATCAATATTTGATGTTGGTTCAACTATTGTCACGTGTTCTGCAAGAGATGCTACTGGAAATGTAGGAAGTTGTTCGTTTGTTGTCCATGTCATAGGTCAGACATTTGAATCCAGTAAGAATAAGTTTTATATTCTAAAACAGGTATCATCAACAAATTAAAACAAAATACAGGAGGCTACTAAAATGTAATGATAAAAAACGTCGACATTCTTTAAAACACCATCTC
This sequence comes from Antedon mediterranea, assembly GCF_964355755.1. NCBI lineage: Eukaryota > Metazoa > Echinodermata > Crinoidea > Comatulida > Antedonidae > Antedon > Antedon mediterranea. The sequence goes on from NC_092675.1 coordinate 25,731,613, forward strand.
CATTTGTTGTGAAATTGACTATATATATTATTTAAATAATATATTGTCAGAAATATCGTGCAAATAATTGTGAAGTTTTAATTGCAAGAGCCAATCAGAAAGCCTAAAATGTTGGGTTTTTAGACACGTATATTTGTTTCTGGTAAGGATACGTAAGCAAGATAAGCACTCAACCTAAATCTTTGAATGAAAACGACAAAGAATTAAAAAAAAATTTTTTATTATGCTATATAATATATCATTAATGTCCCATACAAATACTTTACCTTAGATGACGTACGATCTGTTCTTACTTGTCCTGAGCATATTAGTGTGGACAGTGATCAATCAAGGACAATAACTTGGAGTGACCTTACATTGACATCTATGTCAGCAACGTGTACACCACCGTCGGGGTCAGTCTTTGACGATGGTTCAACGATTGTCACGTGTTCGGCTAATGACGTTAACGGTGACATAATAAAATGTTCATTTGTTGTTCATCTTAAAGCGAGATCTAGTTCAGGTAAGTGTATGTCACTTGGAGGCCCCTCACAAGGTAGGCCTACAGTTTTTGTCGCGAGTAGCGTCTGCATAAGCTTAGCAACAGGAGGTTGAAAAATATACAACAATAATATAAACAAGGCCATATACATAGCTGCAGTCGAGTGCGCAAATTTGAGTTAGTAATCACTTAAACAGTAAACATGTTTGATATCTTTTTAAAAGTCTTTAGAGCTAGATTTAAAAAAAAATATCATTACATAATTTTATTCCAAGATATATTAGTGTAAACATAGACTGTCAATGACAGAATAAGCACATTTACATGATATGGCATGTCTGTGTGAAACGACGTCCAATAGGAACATTGCCATTCAAAATAATAATCAAACAAATAACAAACACAAGAAAGATCCAAGTATTCAAAACTTTAGTTTGGGTATGGGACATGCACATTGGAAATAAATCATACTACATCGTAACCAAACTTGTGCTGGAAAATACACTATAAGAGCAGAACTGAAAGACTAATTAGAATTTACAGCCTAACTACTTATTTTGGTTTGATGGCACTGTGGAATAAAAAATTATCATATAATTTAGAATTAAATTAAAAATTATGCTAAACCGGACTTTTAAATGTACTGAATAATGGTTATTATGTTTTAATTATTATTGGAAGATTTTAGTATTGGTATTGTATGTCCACGTGACATTACGTTTAATACGGAACAGCCTGTAGTTGTATGGAATAATCCAGAGTTGACAGACAACGTTGGTACTGACGTACAGCCAACTTGTAATCCACCATCTGGCTCTACGTTTTTAGTTGGATCAACCAGAGTTACTTGTTACGCAGTTTATTCTATTGTTAACATCAGCTGCTGGTTTAATGTTGGGAGTCTGATAAATGCTACACAGTTACCGGGTTAGTAGCCTACACCTGATATCAACTATATAACACACAATAAATAGTGCAATGTTCTGCTCGCGTGCATTTTAAATATTCTTTTATTCTGTATGCTTTTAAAATCTTTCTTTAAATCAAATTTGTGATTTTCTTTATAGTTCCAAACCTATAAAAATCGGAAAAATCAATAACATTCTTAAATCTTTATTTTCAAAGGGTATTCTCATAGTGACAACGAGTCTAAAGACACACATCACTATTTTGTAATAGGAATAGGCTGTGTAATGGTTGTTCTTATTGCATCAGTCATAATTGTGGTTATCAGGTAATGTTCATATTATTATTTACGATTACGAACCAACTTAGAGTTTCAAAAACTGTTCGATAAGATCAATTTCTATATATTTGACTCATACTTACCTAGCATTCTCAAGAAAATGTCAAGACATTATGTTTATTATTTCCTTTTGAAAACAAACCTAACTTTACTGAAATTAATTTGTTTCAGATATTACAATGCAAAGCGTAAGCAGATTACATTTGAAATCAATATGAAAGCACAAGAAGAAACAGTGACTTGGGACATAATAAAATAATCTTAATTATTCTACACTATCTTAAAAAATTCCATTAGTTAGTAATAATGTAATGCGTATGCTATATTGTAAAACTAAGAATTATATAATGGTAAACAAGGAATGCAAATGACAAATCAGAAAACGTTCAGGGGGAACCAATTCTGATCATCATTATTATATTCGTAATGTTGAATTATTTAGGCTAGCACCTAGCCTATCGACGTAAAATGTTATAATATTTTATTGATATATTGATGCACCAACATGTAATACAAGTGACATTCACACATTTGGATTTAGAGGGTTATCCCGAATACATAATTGTTAACGTAATTCATTTTTATAATACCACAAAAATTACGTATAATCATAAATAGAAGGCATTTTATTACATTCACAACATTATTTAAGCTTAGGCATGCTTCGAGAACCATTTCTCATCATCAGTACAATAATAAGAAGTTATATACCCTCTTAACCACTGTATGTACATGTGACAATTAATTAGCATGATAAAAAAAGGAAAAAACTAGAGGGTACTCCGAGAGTACAAACCTCCGCCTACTGTAAAATTCCCCTACATAAAATTCCCAAGAAAAATGTTTTTTTTTTTTTACATTTTTGTTATTAATTCTAAGTGTAAATAGGTTAACTGCACACTACAAAGTTGTGGATGAGAGTGTGGTGTAATGGTTATGTATCCAGCCTCTTACAGTTGAGATTGCTGGTTGAAGTCCCACTGAGGTTTTGTTTTTTAAATTTTTTTTTGTGGACCTTGATCTTTGACCCTGACCCTTCAAAATTTAACCACAATTATATGATGAGTCATTGTGGCTATGTTTCGTGGGAATCGGATAAAAACTGTGGTCTGTAGGCAGTAAAATAGTTTTTTGTTAGTTGTGACCTACACCTATAACCCTTTCCCTTCAAATTCGAACTCGTCCGAGCTTTTTGGCCATAGATCATTATTGTGGGCAAATTTGGTGAGAAGAGGATAAAAACTGTGGCCTCCAGGCTGTTCACAGACACACACACAAACATACAGGGGTGAAAACATAACCTCCTTGGCGGAGGTAATAACATAACAATGAAATAGGCAGCAGAGATGATTTCACACGTGAATTAAAGGGCGTCCTTAAGTTTGTATGCGGAATCTGCAGAATATAGAACCGTTAAGCATTGGGCATTAGCAAGGTCCTTTTACAGCCAATCTTAATCTTCGATCAATTTTCTAATGCTAATACTAGGCATACATTGCATCTATTTTATTCGATGCAACGGATCTAAAATGGATAACAAAAGTGCATAAACATAACTTACTTTCCGGTAATTACGCCAAATTATTCTGTTGTTCCGCCAACGGCATTGGTTTTTGCCCACTTGAGTTGATCATTCCATTGCAAATACATCTTCAGCCCGCGCCATATTTACCAGCTCATAATAAGACTAACGTGATAATAATACTAGTTGGAATATATATCAAAAACAATACGTTAAGGCATAGGTGTCGTTTTGGATTGTTTTATTTGATGTAAAATAGAATTAGCTATGCCAGACAACTAATACATTTAACATATTTTTTATATTAAAGTACACCCTATAGGTGAAATTTATTATTGTCTAATTAATCATATTAATATGAATAAATAAAAACTAAAATGTATTTTTATTGTCTCCGTTTGTTTATTATTATGTCAAGAAGATATGTATTCATCGTGAATATCGTAATGTTTTTTCTTTTTTTTAGAAGTGAATAATTGAACCTTAGCAGCATTTAGTTGAACCAGACAGTTGTATATAGTAAAGTTCACTAATAGTCAAATGGTTGAACAGAATTAAGGACAAGACATCATGAGAAAATCCATTACTTGTATGTGTTATTATTATTTGGTACCGGTATGAAATACTTCAGAAATTAAAATGCGTTATTTAATGATGGTGATTACGTAAGGCGGAAAATAAAAAGCTTTAATTGGATCGCTTCTATAAACTTTGTACGGAAGAATGAATGTCCGGAAGATGTATGTATCCTGAAAGTTCAATAATTAATGTGTGTAAAAAGACAAAGTATATGTAAACATAACAGCTTGTGTAACCACATTTGTGCATTATTTGTGGATGAAGTATGACCTCACCTCAAACTCAAATTCAGACTTAAACATACCTATAATGAAACATGTTTTCTAGAATATATATTCCTGTATCTTTATTGACGCTTGTTGAATCTTATAATCCATTTGTCGCCGAACGTTATGGTAAGTTCTGCACTCCATTATTTAAGTATCACATAATAAAATAAATAAATCATGAGAAAGTAGCAGACTTGGTGTGATGTTTTCTAAAAAAACATAAACTGTCGTGTGTTTGACAGTTTCTCCATCATGTTGACCAAAAAAATCATCAATAAATTACTCCGCCGGCCATACTGTAGACATTAGAGATATGCTGAATGTATAACAAGCTACAAAAGTTTGTGTTTTGAACAGATCTGGTTTCACGGGGAAAAACTGCAAATCAGAGTTCAACGCATGGACCTAGTGTGGCAAACCAGCAGTTGATGGCCGTAAGGATGGAAACTATTGGGCTCATTCTTGTACCCATACAGGTAAGTAGGCCTAATCATGTCTTAAACGTAAGGTAACAGTTTAGGGACTACGATAAGTATGCAATGTACTTTCAACATCGTTTCCTTAATATGTAAAGTAAGACATTTGTAAACAATATCCCAGTATAATCTCTTATATTATTACGACCTATTATGCATTCGCAAAAGACGGGTTAATACAAACAGAACATAAGTTTTCCATCTTTTAAGCTCGGTTTCCATTAGCTAGGACATAACACAGGGAAGTAAGGGCAACGCCAGTGATATTACCAATCGCAAGCTGTCATTGGTCATTTCACTTGCACTGCGTCTACGTGGGGACCAAGCTTTCAAACATTATTTTACGTACTAGTGTAAATACTAATTATTTAAAAGTTTCTTTCACATTCGTTTACTTTATCTGCAATCAATTTAAGCAGCACACGAGACAAACCCTTGGTGGTATGTTGATCTCGGATCATCAAGACTTATTGCAAAGATCATCATATATAACAGAGTTGATTGTTGCGGTAAGAGTTTTATCAGTACATTATTTTGCTAATTCCTGTATTTATTTAAACAGGCAAAAAGATAATTATAATACTATGGAATCGTAAAAATCAATTGGAAACGTTTATGAAAAAAAAACACCTTTTACAGCGTTGCAACTAGTAGTAGGCCTAAGGCAAAACTAAAACTTCAACTCTTAACTAGTTGTTCTATTTTTTGTTTTAAGGAGAACGGTTAGATGGAGCTATTTTGGGTGTAGGAAACGACAAGGTATCGCCGTTTAGAGGAAATTCACATTGCGGGACATTAGTTATAGCCGATAATAGCCGGCGCATACAACGACTGTGCTTTTTAGAAGGCCAGTACATTAGTGTTTATATACCAAAAAAGGAGGCTCAGTCTTTTTCTATTTGTGAACTAGAAGCATACGTAGGTATGTACAGTATAATCTGAAATAATTAAATTCACAGAAAAATAATAATTAATTAATATTTTGTCACCGACATGGTTAATTTATGATTTGATTTAATTTCTGGTATTCTTCATTCGATGAAATTTGAAAAATTATTGGTTGCTTTACCGCTTTCCTGTTTATTGTAATAATAAAGGTCTTTGTGAATAATACACCAATAACGACATAGAAACATCATAAATATATAATATCTCTTTATATAATGTATTTAGAAATCCTTCCAAACAAAAAAAAAGCTAATTATTTTTTATTATGTTACAGATACACAGAAACCTTTTGTTATTTGTCCAGATGACATTGAGATAAATTCTGATGCTAATCAGAATTTAAATCCTATTACATGGCGAGATGCGGTGGCATTTGACAACACTGGTCATAAAAAGAATAGGCTTAAGTTACGCTTCCATGGTCATAATAGACTAGTAGCCACTTGCTCAAAGCCATCTGGTTCATTATTTGAAATTGGGTTCACCAAGATTTCTTGTTCTGCAACTGACCGAAGTGGAAATGAAGGCAATTGTTCGTTTGTTGTTCATGTCAAGGGTTAGACATTGCGTTTTTGTTTCATTGTTTAGGCCTAATATCTTAGGTTACTGGGAGTATTGTAGGTGTCACTACCAGATTCTTAGCATGTATTCCGCAGTAGGCCTATCATGGGAAAATTACGGCATCTCACGTGGTGCTTGTATTATGTAAGGTTATTACGGTCTATGATAACTACACTAGGTAAAACAACATCATATTAATATAGGGTATATATCTATTGTTTTCAAAGTCAAACTGAAGTAATCGTTATTTCCAATGAAACTTACTTAGCAAAATAATCATTTCTTTCATTTCTAAAACCAACTAAATTAGACATCAAAGAGCACGCTTTCACTTGTCCCGAACACATTACTGTGAAAAATGACGTTGACCAGTCTGAAGATCCTGTAACTTGGAATAAACCCACAGCGATCAACAAAGAACATAAACCTATACCAATCACATGTACGCATGCATCTGGATCAATCTTTGACGTTGGTTCAACTATTGTCACGTGTTCCTCAACAAGAGGTACTGACAAAGAAAGAAGTTGCTCATTTGTTGTACATGTCATAGGTCAGATATTTCTTTCAGGTAAGTCTCGTTGTTTTATTTACTCATAAGTGGTGTCCATTTATACGGCTGTAACTTGTGAAAAGTTAAATCACATTTCTTGTTCTTACAATACCTTTTTTTTTGTAGATGTCCCTATCGTGATGTGTCCTCAAAGCATCTCATTGTTCTCTGATAAATCTTTGCAACCAGTGACATGGAACAAGCCAAAGGTGGTGGACGATTTTGATAGCGATTTAGTGGCAACCTGCATACCTTTCTCTGGTGATTTCTTTGCACGTGGATCAACACAGGTTACATGTTCAGTGACCAATTCATTCGGAAACAATGGCAACTGTTCTTTTGTTGTTGATGTCACGAGTCTCAAGTCACCACAAGGTGAGAATTATTCTTGTCACTGCCTTCAATTATCGTATAAGAATTCCCTCTAAATTATATTACACGTGTAGGACTACAGTATAACAATATTGGAGAGTATATTATGTAGCGTGACTTTTTTTACAATTTAAATTTGTTAAAGCTTTATCTCAAGATGACGATGCGTCTGACATCGCACATGGGTACTTGGCAGCAGCTGTTACCGTTCTTAGTGTGATGGTGTTAGTATTGGTGCTAATACTTACCATCATAGCCAGGTTTGAGTAGACATACATAAAATAAATGAGTATTTGTATCGGCGGTAACATAAAAATGAAAACAATCCAAACCGATAGCCTATGCTAAAACACGTTTTTAACACCATGTCTCTTGCCGTGGCCCTTTGTGGGAAGTTGCAAATTAACTTGAAAATATCGTAAAAAAAAGATCAACAACGTACCCATATAATATAAATCGAATACGCCATATAATACACATATGATCTTTTGAATGGAATCACTGAATGGAGATAGCATAAATGCTGACGATGAAGAAAAAGAATGTTTGCCTTGCAAATTAAAATGAGTGGATAAAAGAAAGACAAAAAGAAAGAAAGAAAAATAGAGCACCATCAAATTAAAAAAAACCAAAATAACAAACAAAATCTTGTTGTTTTGCAGATACCATACACGTAAGAATAAAGCTGGAGGAATTAAAACGGAGGATAACAACGCTTCTTGGATTGTGTTGGAGTAACAAAACATCATGCGAAACATGTTACGTTTATTAGATCCCAATGCTTCGGAGAAATTAATTCGGATTAAAAAAAGATACGTTATTATATAGGCTTATTATATTGATAGAAAACACCTAGGAACACTATTTCTGTATTGTAACGTTTATTAATAGGCCATAACTTTTACAAAACAATAACTAAAAACTACTTTATTGCAACCAACTTATAAATGCTTTGGTTTTAATCGAAAATAAACATTACCTTATAAAATATTATGTCTTATTACATTTGATGTGCAATCATTGAGCGTGTTAGATTGATTCGTGAAAATGAAAGTGTTTTTTCTTTCTTAGAAATGACTTTATTATTACGTTATTTGACAGTACTTGAAACATTAGGCCTAGTGATGCGGCGTTTGCTAATATTTCCTAGTCGATCATATAGATCAAGGTAATATAAATTAATTAAATTGGTATTTCATTAACCATACCCAACCCAACAGTTCCAGCACCATTTATGATATTACGCTACTTATTATACCTGGATGACGTAAGACGGAAAAATGAAAGCTTCAATTGGTTGGCACGGAAGTAATATACGTTCATTGTTATCTTATTGAAAGTTCAGTACCAAAAATGTGTGTATAAAACAATAGGTAAGCCTGTAAATAAACATTCCATATTGCTGAAACTATATTTGTTGATAATTACTTAATGAAATAATGTTGTTAAGAATATATATTATCTTAACTTTATTGAAGCTTGTTGAATCGTTCGTCGACGAATAATTATTCTTATGGTAAGTTGTGCACTTGTGCTATTGATTTATTAATAAAACTAGGAACTCCCTCCCTGGTTCTCGGAATGAAGGTTTTAGAAGGACATTCTGGCCTGGACGTTTTCGGGCGGTTACCATTATTGAAATGCTTGATATTCATAAAACTAAACCTACTACTAACCTGTTTCACAGTGTCTTAGATGATTAATAGTATTTTAACGTATAGTGTTTATTGTTTGGTAGGGCCATTATAGGGTGGAGGTGGGGATGCGGAGTTAATTTGAGGAAGGTGCTTATTCGAGGGATACGTTTATTTTTTTAGTTTTAATAATATGGTAATATTTATAAATAAAAGCCTCTAGATATAAAAAGTGGTAAAAAAGAATAACAAATGCTTGGTAAATTGTAGACAACAGTCCGATGAAATATACTACAAATAGTATAATTGTGTTATAAATATTATACAATATTGTGTCTATAAATGTGGATGGGCGTTTATAATATTTATCGGCGATTCTTATTTTAAGTGACGTTTTATTGGCGAGGTGTTCCGGGCCTTTTTTCAAATAAATACCATCCTAATTGGTATAATTAATACATTATTCCGCGACACAGTGGGCCGTTTTGGCCAAAGATGGAAGATGTTTTAGACGGCTTGCAACATGGGCAGAAGTATCCCAGGGTCCTAATGGGACACAGATAGCGCACAGTATATGCATAAATCCTGGCAGCTTACTCACCAACTCGCCTATTGGAGTTTTACTCTATTTCAAACAAAAGCTCCTATCATCAGTTCTCCCAATGTAATTGTATTTGTGAGGGCGTGTGGCGCAGTGTTTTGGACGTTCGACTACTGATCGTGAGATCGAGGTTCGAATCCAATTCTCGCCGCATTGCTTGAATCCTTAGGCAAGATACTTTACTTACGTTTGCCTCTCCACCCAGGTGTATAAATATGAACCCGGTTAGATCAAAAAGACACAACTTTGCGCTGATTACTAGATGCATTATGACAGTATGTTTCCATACGTGTTTGATCCAAAAAATGACTGGGGTAATAATGTTCAGCGCTTAGAGGTTTCACAACATAAATCCAGGATATTATTATTATTATATACTTATTCCCCACAATATACTCCTATGCTTTATGAATATATTTACTTTGATCTTTATCAATGTACTCTACTGTACCGAAAATTAAAAAAAATAAATAAAATGGCTATCGCCACCAACGGCCAACTTAATTGAAACCAGGAAAGTTGCAAGGTGAACCCGAAAATTACTTACTACCGCTTAAAAATCTATGTTTAGCGGTATGTATCCAAGGCGAAGATTTGTCCTGAAACTTTTCCATTGTGCTCGCCTATGTCAGAATTAACCATAATTTATAATATATAAATATCAAATAAAAAAATTATGTGTTTACAGCGCTTTGACTGCTTCTTTTAGACGATATATTTCATTTCATTTATTTATTTCACTTTACAAATATATAAATATAAAGTGGAAGAGCCTAAAAGAAAGCAAAGCTTGTGGTGAATAGGCTCCTCAAAATATATAAAAGAAATTGTTTTGTTACTAAAGACGCAACGCAAGGACGTAGACGCAACGCAAGCGAGTTGACCAATGGCAAGCGGCAGTTTAAATAATTCATCGCTTGTGATTGGGCAAATCACTTAAGTTTGGCTTACGTCATTGCGTTGAGTCTTCAGAGGGATTTACATAACATCAATTCCATAATTATCAAAATAGCTGTCTCAACGACATGGCACTAAATATTTCGGTATAATAAGTAGAAAAAACTCAGTCTTCATTGTGTGGTGCTTGTGCCTCACAACCATTATTTGATTCAAGGTCCATTAAGCACACTTATGGATCCAATGTTAATGCCTGATAATGTTGTACATTGACCAAAAGAAAAGATATTTTCACACAGAGCTGCTGGTTACAGGACTAAGAAATGCAACACAGAGTTCAACGCACGGACCAGGTGTTGCAAATCGAGCAGTTGATGGCGGCAAAAACGAAAACTATTTGCTCATTCCTGCTCCCATACAATTAAGTAGGCCTAATCATACCTTAAACTAAGTAAAATTAGGTGATAATTATACAATGTAGGCCTACTTTCAAAATCATTCATTGAGACATACAGAAAGTAACAATACTGATGATAATAGGCCTAACACCTTTTAGCTTATTTGGATCCACTATATCAATGTACTCGTGTACGAAAAAGTATATTTCAAATGCGCTCAATGGCTGCACACCAAATGTACAATACGATACGATAGTATTTATTGTCATTTATTACAAGAAGGTACAAATAAAATTTGGTTGGTTGATTTACATTTCATATAAATACAATAACAAAGAAATTACAGAACAAATGTAATACGACATATTATTTTAAAACGATGTTTTAATTTTGGATTAAAACCAAAGGTTACATGATGTCTCTTTCAATTGCGTAAATATGCGACTTATGATTATTAATGATTAAAAAGTTCAATCCATCTCTTTATTTGCATTTTTTTAGCACATGAGACAAACCCTTGGTGGTATGTTGATCTCGGATCATCAAGACTTATTGCAAAGATTGTCATATATAATAGGGATGATTGTTGTGGTAAAAGCTTTAGCATTTTATTTTACAAATGTAAATCCTGCACGCATTTCAGGTCGGCAGCTCAAATTTTAAAAAAAGGAGACGGGATCCACCCGATTCTCAGTACTGAGATAGATTTATTTTATTATACATATGAATTTAATACAACCCCACTAACTGTGTTTCACATGTATATCCTAGTACCATACACCATAAACTAACATTTTATGATACAGTCACCGTGTGTGATACATATGCTGTATTACCAAAAATGATACAGGGCAAATATTGTAGAATATACAGCATTGAGAATCCGATACAGGATCATATCAGCTTGGAATTTGTTATGATTTACAATTTACTATTCTGTCTTTTAGAAGGTCAGTACGTTAGTGTTTACATACCAAAAATGGAAGCTCAGTCTTTTACTATTTGCGAACTAGAAGCATACATAGGTATTTATATTTTTAGACAATTTAATATACAGCACAGAAAAGTTCTTACTATAGGTCACTGACAATGTTAACCCGTAAAGCCGTCGATCCTATTAATATATAATTGCATAGAAGATGATGTGTAGGAAATTGTAAATAATTTTCTTGAAAAATAGTCATTAATCTCATATCGATAATTGGTTAACATCAAAATTCACTTATCAGATAAATTAAGGCAGTCTTTCAAAAATCCATCTATCACATACAGATACAGGGAGCCCTTATGTTTTTTTGTCCAAACGACATTGAGGTGAGCTCTGAAGTGGACCAGAACGTGAATGCTGCTTCATGGTATAGTCTTACGGTTATTGACAATTATTTCGTTGACAATCACATAGTAGCCACTTGCTCAAAGCCATCTGGTTCCATATTTGAAGTCGGGTTCACCAAGATTAATTGTTTGGCAACTGACCAAAGTGGAAATGAAGGCAATTGTTCGTTTGTAGTTCATGTCAGAGGTTAGATTTTGAGTTTTCTTTATTGTTGATATTGGAAGATAGTAGACCCTGCGCATACAAAATGGTGGATTAATTTAAATTCTTGCTGTCATTTTATCTATATAAAACATACATATCATTATAATAAAGGTCGACCGGAATGTTTTCATTCAAATTCAGCATGTTAATACTAGCCAAGTACTACTAAACAAGTTAAAACAACAAAGTCGAATACGGTACTAGTATGTAAAACGTTGTTTTCTAAAATCAAACGTAAGTACACTACGTCTACGCATTATATCGACACTTGTTTGTTTATGGCGATGTTTTACACTAATTTAAATTTCTACAGTAAACTAAATTTAGATGACAAAGGGCCTACCCTCACTTGTCCCGAACACATTACCGTGAACAATGACGTTGACCAATCTGAAAATCCTGTAACTTGGAACGAACCCACAGTAATCGAAAACGTACATAAAAATATATCAGCAACGTGTTCACATGCATCGGGATCAAATCTTTGACGTTGGTTCAACTAATTGTCACGTGTTCAGCAACAGACGGTACTGGAATGTAGGAAGTTGTTCGTTTGTTGTCCATGTCATAGGTCAGACATTCCGTTCAGGTAAACACTTAATTAAGATTGTTTAATTGACTGAAGTGGTATTTCCATTTAGAACCGAAACAGTACTTCAATCTCCAAACTGTTTCTCAACCTACAATCAGAACGTTTGATGGCAAAATGTTATGGGAGAAACCTACTGGGGTCTACCTATATCTATTTTCTATTACTTATAATATACGGTGCCTAATATAACATAGTTACATACAGACTTAAGATATGTGTACCTTATATTATTTTAAAATAAATGTTAGCAAGATCTTTTCTTCTGTAGATGTCCCTATCGTGATGTGTCCTCATAGCATCTCAACGTGCTCGGAAAAATCCTTGCAACCAGTGACATGGAATGATCCAAAGGTGATGAACGATTTTATATCGATTTAGTAGCAACCTGCATACCTTCATCTGGTGATCTCTTTTCACGTGGATCAACATTCAACACAAGTCACATGTTCAGTAACCAATTCATTTGGAAACAAAGGCAACTGTTTCTTTGAGCGAGCATAGTCAATGTTAATGAGTTCAACTACAATTATGCCTAAGCCTATGTCAGGGAAGAGTAAGATTAACTCTTCCCTGATTATGTAAACAAGATATCATGCTAACTTGTAAATAATAATAAGGTAAAAAGCCAATAGAAAAAGGTCAATGTAATAAGACACAATTCATTGTTATTTGGCACCGGAATAAAATCTCCAAACTGTGCCAGTACCAAGTATGTAATGACGTTGTTTAATAGATATACCGGTGATGACGTAACGCGGAATCTCCAATTGGAATTCTTTTACCTTGGCACGGAAGTAATATATATCTGACCATCTTGAAAGTTAAATATCAAGAAATGTGTGTATAAAAAATTGTGAGCCTATAAATAAGCATTAAATATATGCTGAAGACACATTGGTGGATAATTGTTACTTCACTTTACTTGCTTTTACTAAATTAATGAAACATGAAGTTTAGAATATATATTCTTGTAACTTTATTGTCTCTGGTTGAGTCTTTCTTATCCAGAAGCGGCACAAGTTCTTTCGGTAAGTTGTGCATCCGATTATTTAATAAAAATTGCTTGACTTAACTTTCTTAACGTTTTTTTAGTATCTGATACTTAAGGTCAAGGTGTCACATCCATGTTGATACAAATCCATCAAGCAAACGCGTAAATCCGCCTAGTGTAATATTAAGTATGATATTGTCAACTTGTATTGCCTTTCGATGTCTTTTCCATACAAAAAGACAACAACCCTACACAATTTGTTGGTTATCCGCTCTTGGCGGATAATTGGTTATCCGCTCTTGGCGGATAACCCCTTGTTATTGTCAGGATCTTTTTTTTTTTTTTTTTTTTTTTCGATATTCTTCTTTCTTTCCCCGAATTTTGTTCGCAGCGTATCTCTAATTCTTGCTGACATAACATTGCATAACTTTGTCATAAGATTGACCTATAACTTTAGATGTGCAGCCAAGCTTTTCGGTGATTTAGGAGTTGCGCAGCGTAAGTTACGCGCGATTTTATGAATTTCAATGATTGATCATAGATTAAAAACCAAAAGTCATTTTCTATTGAAACTTGGTAAAAATTTAAGTCATATTATGCGCAAACTTTCTATGGATTAAAAATGGCATGTTTTACATAAAGTTACGCGCGCACGCGCTTTCAAAATTTCAAAATGCGCAAAATTCATTTCTAATCATTTTTCTACGCGTTTCATGTCATTTTGAGCATTTCAAAATTTCCCACGCGTGCGCAAATTTTGTACGCGCGCGTGCGCACGTGGCGCAAAAACATCCCTTTTTTGCTTGATTTTTGTTTTTTCAGCCTTTTCTAGTAAATTTATCAATTTTCAATCAATTTCGACTTAAAATCACGTCACACGAGCTCGTAGAATTGGATAATTTGCGCGCGTTTTTGATGAAAAACTTCAAAAATTTGTCAAAATTAGACCTTTTTTTAAACAGTCATAAATTCTAAACTACATTGTGAACTTTTTTTAAATTACATATTCTGGAAGTAGATGAGTTTTATTTCTTGAATCATGCATTGATATGGCTAACCGGACATTGTGACGTCATCGTATGGGCACCCGAATATAAAATATAGGATTTTTTTCTCTTTCGTCATAGCTCGTCGAATTTATTAGAGCGCATCTCTACTTATCCGTCTTCAATTTCCCCCATTTCTTTATATTGTCTAAGTTCATCAATTATCTTTCACATGATTTGCCATTTGCAAAATTGTGATGACGTCATCATGTCCAAAAGCGTCAATTACTTTGGTCACTTATTTTCATCTATTCTGAACTGTATGTAGTAGGTATGTATAGTGTTATTTTGTATATACTTAGACGTGACACAAAATAGAGGGCACACTAACATTTTTTCAATGGCATAATCGTTTTTCTGCGCGCAATATTCTAACGTATGACGTGCACGTGGCTTTTGCGCTGCGGATAACCTAACTCGTCCATAGTGACGAGTTCAAGTCTAGTTTTTATTTAGAGCTGGTTTCACGATTTAAAAATGCAAATCAGAGTTCAACGCATGGACCGGGTGTTGCAAATCGAGCAGTTGATGGCGGTACAAATGGAAACTATTTTGCTCATTCTTGTTCTCATACATGTAAGTACTATAGTGAACATTAATTTATGAACAATTGTGTGATACCGACCGGGCTCAATCTCTTAAAAGAACACATATTGGACAAAAATCTATCAGTTTTACAGGAGTTAAGTTATGGAACAGCTTATTAAAAATTCTTTAAATTTATACTCATTTAAAAATTACTATCAAATATTTATTTGACGAAATGCCTAAAAAGATTTTATATTTTTAGATTACTTCCGATTTGTGTTCTTGTAATGCTAATCTTTCACTGTATTAGTCCTATTAATGTGCCTTTTAGTTTTGTAATTATAGTTAAGTTCCATTAGTAAATTGATCAACTTCAAACTTCAAACTTATTTCACTATTTACCATCTTCTTTTAAAGTAAATTATTCTTGTTGTTGTTATTGATAACTTCTTATTACTTACTGTTTTTAAGGGTCTCGGCTTAAAACTTTGTTTATTTAAGTTCCCTTTCCATAACTTTTTGATGACATATTTGTTCATAGTTTTATGGAATACATTGATTTTAATTGATTTGATTGATTGATTAAATGCGACTTTTATAATAAAATAACTTTAAAATTGCGTATTTTTTCTATTATATCATTAAGTACATGGACGGAAAAACCCGTGGTGGTATGTTGATCTCGGATCATCGACAACTATTTCAAAGATTGTCATATATAACAGAGATGACTGTTGTGGTAAGAGTTTTAGAATTTAGTTTTACTCATGTAATTATTTCTGTATTTATTTAAACGAAAACTAATTCAAAGATTGACATTATATTACAGATATTATATATTGTTTGAAGGTATGTATGGCGAAATCAAATGTTAATATAACGTTTGCGGTACACCACGTAGGCCTACATTTTAGAATTTAGTTTTTAATAACAAGACTAGTATAGTCAGTAGGCCTACATCAATTAAAAAAATAAGATCAACTAAACAAGTTGATGTACATGTTTTACTTGTAGAGGCAAAGGTCAAATTTCAGGTTTACCTTTACAATTATAACAAAACAATTGTTCGTTCAATTTTAAGGAGACCGGTTAGATGGAGCCGTTGTGAGTGTAGGCAATGACAATGTTTCACCTTTTAGAGGAAATTCCCAATGTGGATCCACAATACGTAGCAGCTCATTGTACAGCCGTCGCATAGAACTACGGTGCCAATCAGAAGGCCAGTACGTTAGTGTGTATGTACCAGGAACGGATGCCCTGTCTCTTTGTGAACTAGAAGCATACACAGGTGTGTACTATATAAAAACAAACAATTGATTGACAACACGAAAATAGTATTACAAACACAAGATCACAGATCAAAAAGATATATTAAAGAAGCTATTTGGATAAAAAAAACCATGACAACAACAAAGAAAGAATAAGGCACATACAAATGATAAAATATTTAACATCTGATAGTCCCTGAATTAGACTATTGGAGGGCAAACACAACACCCTTAGCAACCAACAACAAATAACCTGTCATTGCCCCAGCGAAACGTAACAATACGTCAAAATTTCGGCTTACTCAATTACAAGTAATTGATACTTATCTAATAATATTGAACTATTAGTGACGTGATTAACGGAAACATTTTATAGTAACTCATACATCTTTGCAGACATACAGGCTCCTGAGGTCTTGTGTCCAAGTGATATTGAGATAAGTTCTGATGTCAATCAGAATGTGCATCCTGTTAGGTGGCAACCTCCTATTGTTATTGACAACACCGCCCGTGTAGCCATTTGCTCAAAGCCATCTGGTTCCTTATTTGAAGTTGGGTTCACCAAGATTACTTGTTCTGCAACTGACCCAAGTGGAAATGAAGGCAATTGTTCGTTTGTAGTTAATGTCAAAGGTTAGTATTTAAGAATATTAGTCGCTTTACACAAGCACTGAAAGTTACCGGTAATCATTTCCTCTGTAAATGTGTAATTTCACTCCTTCCTGGTAAAACACTGCAATGACAACGATTTTCCACTAGACGAATTTGTTCTCGCGAATTGAAAGCGTCAGCTTATACGCATGCGTAGAGATGGATTTGGTAGATGGAAAATATATAGGCGTAAGGTTTTATAATTTTCGCACGTCATTACAATATTGGATACTCGACTAGACTGTTTTTTTTTAAAATTCAGATAAATAGCATCTAATCCTCTGGAGTGTGATTGCTAAACAATTATAATTATTATTAATTATTTTAAGAATGGTACTAATTCAGCATGCATTTATGACTATTTGGTTTTTTATATCTATAGGCCTACAGACAATTTGTTTGTGGCAAAAATGAGAAATATTAATATACCGTAAAAAAAATAAATTAGTAGATGCGTAGTAAAAACACTAAAAACCAACGTAAGTATGGTACTTGCACTTGCACTTGCTTGTGACGTTTTACAATATATTTTAAAACAATGTTTACAACATACTAAATTTAGATGTCAAAGAGCCTACTCTCACTTGTCCCGAACACATTACCGTGAACAATGACGTTGACCAGTCTGAAAATCCTGTAACTTGGAATAAACCCACAGTAATTGACAACGTACATAAAGATATATCAGCAACGACGTGTACACATGCATCGGGATCGATCTTTGATGTTGGTTCAACTATTGTCACGTGTTCAGCAACAGACCGTACTGGGAATGTAGGAAGTTGTTCATTTGTTGTCCATGTCATAGCTCAGATATTCCTGTCAGGTAAATTTTTAATAAAGGGTTTCCTTTACTCTACTACTATGGAGTGAGTGCAGAATCTGTTTGGGCTTTAGCCTATTCTCATTCCTGGTTATTTTTTTACATTGATGACTGAATAAATATTATTATTATTACAGTATTATTATTGTTATTACTCTATTATCATTGGTGTTACTTTTTAGAACCGGAACTGCACTCCATTCTACAAACTGTTTTTTAACCTACAATCAGATTGTTTTAACGTGATGGAAGACAACTGTGGAAGTTCCACTCTAAATTATCTTTTATAATACACTTAATTAAATCATACGTCCACTACCTGATATTTAAATCAAAAACTTCCTTTCTTTTGTAGATATACCTACCGTTATGTGTCCTCACAGCATCTCAGCGTGCTCGGATAAATCTTTGCAACCTGTGACATGGAACAATCCAACGGTGGTGGACGCCGTTGATATCGATTTAGTCGCAACCTGCATACCTTCATCTGGCGATCTCTTTGCACGTGGGTCAACACAGGTGATATGTTCAGTGACCAATTCATTTGGAAACAAAGGCAACTGTTCATTTTTAGTTGATGTTACAAGTCCCAAAGCACCACAGGGTATGTATACATATTTCTACATAAGTCCTTCTACGTCTACATCTAACCAACAGTCCGCTCTAAATTATAATCATACAGGACGTGTACAACATTCTTTGAGTGTATATATTTCATTTCATTTTTATTAATTACACTCTGTATGATACAAACAAAAATTGATAACAGAAAACGTGCATGTTCTATTCACTGCAATTAATATGTTTTTTTATTTATTATTAAGTTTAATAAAACATATAAGCTCACTGTAGTAATTCTCGTTGAGCATAGGGTTGTTTTGGTTTTTTCTAATAAACCAATCCTTCACTTTATACAGCCCGAAGCAAACTTACGATATATGAATTTTATCTTTTTCGTTGGCATTATACATCTTAACTTGTTTATAAACTTATCTTTAAAGCTTTAACACAAGATGATAATGCGTCTGACGTCACACGTGGCTACCTGATAGCAGCCGTTGCCGTTCTTAGTGTCATGGTATTAATCTTGGTATTAACAAACATCATCATAGCAAGGTTTGAGAAGTGATTTTCTTTCATTTACCAGAAATAAAAATATAGAGATAAATGACATGTAGATGTCAAAATCAATTATTAAAAAAAAAAAAAATTACGCAACTGAACTTGCAAGTAAAGGTAAATTATTTTACAGGAAATAAATTGAATGTATTAGAAAAAAAGACATTATTAAAGTAGACGTATGTAACTAAAAAAGCTATATGATGAACTAACTTACTACAATTTGAGTGGGAGTAGGCGATATACTATACAGCGATCTTGGCAGTAATTGTGGAACGAACATGGCACAGATGGAAAACATAAGAATGTTTTTTCTTGCAATTTCTAATGAATAATAAGTATTATCAAATTGAGCTGATTAAGCGGTAAAAGATACTGTTTTTGGTTCAACAAAAAAGTAAAACATTTCTAGATTTTTAATCAATACGCCTAAATATTTTATTTCAGATACTATAAACGCAAGTGTGACAGCTTAGCTGGAGGAATTATAATGAAAATGGAGGATAACAACGCTTCTTTTAATTAATAGAAGTACAAAAATACCACACATTTTACAAAACTATTATTTATGTAAACATTAAATAAAAAAGGTTATTTAGGCCTACTAACAGTAAGCCCAGAGGTATTCCAACTAGTTTTATGCCATTTTTTTCAAGGGAGGAATTTCAGACATTTAAAAGTTAAAATTACACTTTAGGAGGAGGTAAGCTCACTTGATAAACTACAGTGACAAAACAGAACCCCAACAATTCATGATCAACTTTAATTAAAAGATTAGAAAAAATGTTAAACATATATCATTATTATTGATAGATAGATAGATAGATCGACTAATGTACATTTAAGATAAGTGAGACAGTACACAAATGTAAAAATGTGTTCGACTTTTCAATCCTGTTTAAATATAGTTGTGAACAATGCTTTTTAAAATGTTACTATTATATTGTATATATTAAATTTAGGTAAAACTATAAATACATTTCTAAACCCTAACTAAATTGTTTTATTTAAACTATACAAATATACAATTTTAAAAAGTGCCTAAATTTAACCTTATTTTAGAATTTTAACACATATTTTGGTCCTTTTGTGTAGGCTTCACCGATCGGGATAGAATTGCTTCTTCTTATGTTTTAGAGAGTTTGGTTATTCTATTTGTATGTGTATTCTAAAAATAGATATTTTTCAACATCAGCAGCGTTATTTAAATTACATTATAAACATATATGAAACTATTCTTATTCTGTAGGACTACTTGTTGATACTCGAATGTTTCCCAGAAATCGGCCAGCTGATTCAAATACGGGGTCAGCAAATGTCCTTACACAGTGTGACCAACTCTTGCCTACCCAGTCAAGAGAAACTACCCACATCTTAAGACAAGGCATTACATACCAAATGTGACAAAACGTTAAAAATGCAAATTGAATTCCTGTAAGAACAACCAACAACAACATTCTATTAAAATTAAACTGTGTTGATTAGACATTGCACCAACCCGACGTTGGGCTGCCTTATACAAGCTTCGCTTTTTAGGAATCTTGCCCCTCTTATTTTAATCATTTTTACTGTTAATTTTTAATTTCTATGAAAGAAAAGAAGAGAAATAAATGTTACTTTGATTGATTGATTGATTGATTGATTGATTGACGTAATTCTACCGAATATTTATTTAAAGAATGTTAGAAAATGTGTGGAATAAATTCGCAAATTGGGCTCGAATCTACTATACTTCACTCATGAAGCAACAGGTTATGCACATACGAGATACTTTTTAGTTTAGTTGATTCAGGGGATTCAATTTAATTATTCAATTTTAATTATTCAATATTTAATTAAATAATTTCCCCGATTTTAAGAATTCACAAGTTGTTTTAGTATGGGGCTTAAACCTACTTCCTCTCAAAACTTTTAATTTCAACCAGTACATTAATATTTAAATGATACAGTACTTTACTCACTACTCACCCCAACACAATGAAAACGGTAAACTGCATACGGCTGTTATTATCTTATAACACCAAAGTTTTGACGAGGAAAATGTCAAGAAACTATATTCCCACACAAAATCAAATGAGTGCATGCCATCTGGTTCGGCAAATACGTCATCAAATCCCACCTAAAAGTTAATGAAAAATAATTTTTTATAGAAACAATAATCATTTGGTTGGTTAGCTATCATCAGTTCATATACGGAACTTGGTGTTGCTATATGTCCGTTAATGTATCACATCAGGCACAGAACATTGATTCTAAACCGCTCGGTGATATACTGAAATTTAATTAATTAATTTGAAACGATAAAGATGAGGAAATCTGTGAGAACCGAGATGCGAACCCGGAACCTTCTGCTTAATATGCAGATTTACTAACTATTAGACCACTGGGTCTTTCCTGGTATTGTTCAAACCCGATTGGATAGCGACTCTTCTGTGTGCTACGGCGGAACAGCACTTCTAGTCCCTCAATTGTACGCACGCGCATCAGAGATCAAATTGATACGCCCTCATCTTTCAGTATTTTATTCATGAAGCTGGATCTCCGAAGAGATACTTTTATATATATAAACACATCAGGCGCAGAACATTAATTCTAAACCGCCCGGTGATATACTGACATTTAATTGATTAATTTGAAACGATAATGATGAGGAAATCTGTGAGAATAAGAAAAAGTATATATTTATATTTAAAGTACAAGTACAAGTAAATATATAATTATATTTATTTACTTGTACTTGTATTTGAAATATTTCATGTAGGCCTTAACACGTCACGTCGAATAGCGATTTCCTCAAACTAAGTTGTGCCATAATAACCTGATAAAATAATACTTACTCGAACGTCGTCATTAACTTGATAGGGATCTCTCTCTGTCATGGTTGCCATCACGTTTTGGTTGTGCTTCTTTGGGCCCGTATCTTCCGTGTACGGAACAGTTAAGTCATGTTGTGATAGTCTTCGCCCAATTTCGGAATCAATCTTTTCACCGTTTGACATAATTGTTGGCTTTTACAAAAATAATTAATTAAAAATTAATTAGTTAGTTATGACGCGTAACGTGTGTGATGTGACACCACATAGAATGAAAATCGTTTCTAGGACATACCCATTAGATGTGACGGATTCGAACTTCGTAATTGTGTTTGATCTGATATTCCCTTTTAATATTAAAACAAAAAAACAAAATAGCCGAAAGCTGTCCGCCCCAAATTATAGTAAGCTATCTGACTAAAATCCTCAGTTGGGTGAGTTAGCTGTTTTATTCTCATTGGTAAATTCTTTCAAGAAGTATTTCCCTGTGTTGGTTTGCCGAAGTCTTTAGATGTTCCAAGGAAAGGCGATAAACAACAAGTTGGAATTTGTTGCAAAGGAAGGAAATTATTTACGTTTGGTAGCATCTCTATTTCTAAATTATAAAACAGTATATAGTAAGACTATTAGACTCCTTAAAACCCCTTAGTACCGAATTCATAGAGAGAGAGCCATTTCCCCTATACCATGTTCTTTTGTTCATCATACCATAATAATTTAATTCGAGTTCTCTATCCAAATGCTCATACTTATACGTGATACGTGTTTTTCAGTAGTAATTTCTAAAACGCAAGAATGAAAATGGGAATACATTTTCTTGATCTCTTTTCATTATATAAAGTTACTATAAACCCTAGTGTTATTATATTCCATAAACTATAGGTTGAGTTGAATGATTCATCATTCAATAATTCTAAATTAGACTTTCCTTATTCTATTGTCACTTATCCTGTTACTCTTGCGTCAGGATTTATTCCTCAATTGGAACTATTTATAATTGTACCTAATTAAGTTGTTATGATAATAATATCCTTACCTTTTTGCATTGTTCCCAAAAGTAATTAGACATATCCAAAATAATACATTTGTAAGCTATAACAACTTACACGAAACCTAAACATTTAAGCCTAACCTTGCAATGGCGGAACTGTATTATCCAATACTAAAACGACTTTGAATGTACATCTTGAACCCTGACCGTATGGTTATGGATATTCTTAGTAACATTTTTTTTGGTGCAACTAAAAAGAAACTTAATGAACCTCGTAATACCTCAGTGTAACTTCTGTAAGTACTTGCTGTATGCTTCATAATTTCGTTCAATTCACAAAACGCTGTTGAAATTATCCTATGCTGCGTTCGGTCGTATCTCCAGTCTACGCAGTTAACGAGTATGAAATCCTCTTAAGCAGACTAATAAAGACATTTCTTAGCTTAGACTAGACATGTTTTCCGTTCAAAAGCACAACCAGTTTTTGCAAAACAATTTCTTGTAGGCCTACGTATGCATATTGTTAATTAGCCATGACAACAACATAGTCAAGTCAAATAAATGTACGTTATAAAAACTAAGAGAACCATATTGGTATAGTTTGAAAATGTTAACAAGAAACGACACTTTTGGTCCAATTCCAGATTTAATTGATTCAGGAAATGAAACAATTGGCGGAAACGCACATATGCTAATGTTGATGGATTTTTAACTTTATTACATTTAGAAATATTTTTTTTAAAATTTACATTATTTAAAATTATTTATATTAAAATTATGTAATGATCTATGATTTAAGGTTGACCCTCATTTCTTCTAAACATCCTACTTCTCTTCTGAAATCGAAATTTTTCTTTCTAAAACCAAAATTGTCCTCTAAAATCGAAATTTTCTTCTAAAATCTAACCTTTAGGCCTAATCATCTATAATTAACCTAAGTTTCTTCTAATTGACAACATCTACATATTTTTATCGACCTATCCTGCTTTTTTTTTCTAAAATAGTCTTCATCTTCTTCAATCCGACATCATTCCTTCATTTCATTAATTTTAAATGAAGTTATAAAACTATTATTATGCCTATATTTATGTGTTTAATTTGCATCTAAATTGTGTCCATACCGTATTATAATGAAGACATGCTTGTTCGTAGATAGGTCCTTCCTCCGTACGTTTAAAATCCATAAAATCTGCAAATACAATTTAACATCATAATTTAAAAATGGTGTGATCATTATAATGTTTATAGGCCTAGTTCAAATAGTAGTTTGACATTGAGTGAATGTGCTATTTTAAGATATAGATATATCGCTAGATTCTCACTTCCTGTAGAAACTCATACAAATTACAAAAAAAAAAATCCTATTAAATCAGTTTGTACTGCAGTATTCTAGCACACAAGGTAGGCAATCACTGCAGTAAAAGTATCACTGCTAAATACATTGTAAGCAAGTAACATGTCCATTTTTATGTTCTCAGAAAGTTCATTAGGCTTAATTGTTGACAGTTATATCCGCCAAGTTCACTCTGTTTGAAATTAGTCATAATTAGTTTAATTACAGAATGCGGACATGAAACGTGAAAAAGTGAACAACTTCAACGTTAAAATCATATTATTATCATTAAATTCTAAAGCTCAGAACATGGAAATAAATAGTAAAAGTAAATAAAATAAAATTATCAGTCTCCCACCAAAACAAACTAGTCTAGCATGAAACCCGCCGTACATGCAGTCTGTATGACTATACTTAATTGAAATTAATTAATCGTTTTAAAAATTACATAGAAATACAGAACAATAGAAAGTGAACTTTGAATTTCCTTTTTAATATTAATAAATATTTATATTATATCAATTTTAAATAATTAAAATAATAAAAATGTTGATTGACAGTTAAAACAAAAATTGGCAAAGAAAAATAAAACTTGAATTAGTAAATCAAACTTAAAGAAATTAATAAAGAAAGAAAAGGAGAATTTAGGCATAAGATTTTGATAACGAAGGAAGAAGGAAGGCAATTCTAAAGTTTACAAATTCTAGATATAGATCTAGAGATTGGAAACAGTTCAAGCAATACACTTACATTCACAGGAAAGCACACTCAGTCTATTCTGAGCCACACCATACACATTATGATTAAGTTTCCACAAAATACAAACTAATTTAGGCCTATAAATAGAATATGGCAAAACGAAAATTCTAGTATATGTGCATTCCTATAACCCAATTTATGTCCTTTAAATCGACTTAAAACGCCTTACTTACCTACCTATATTCTAGGCCTATTTCTCCCAAAAAGTTAGATGCTGCAAGCTTTTCTGTGTATACATTATTAACTATGCATAAATCGTAAGGCTTGGCATTACACATATATATCCAATTTAAATACCTTGGCCCTCTAACAGCAAAGATCACTGTACTATTTGACGCACTGATGACACTTCCTGAAATTTTTGAAGTAACCGAAAAATATTAATTCAATGTTACGGTGCCAACAATTATGCATGCTAACGCGTCAATATAGATAATATTTAAACATAAAAGATACTGCAATTTTATTAGTATTATTGGCTTTTGGAATGAGTATTTATCGTGAATAAATTATCAGGAAATCTTTGTGTGTGGGGAATTGTGGTTCAGGACTATCAATTAATTTTATGAAGCTCTACTTCCAACAAATATTTAAAACAGGACGGATCGAGAGTACACACGTAGTGGTGCGCTAGCTCCCTTCACCCCTCCCCCAAATGAAATTAAACACCTTTTTCATAATATGTCTAGAGTATAGCATATTATCTGTACGGAATGTACAAGTGAAAACGGCAAAGGAAGTCTTCTAATATATAGTTTCAAAAATCCTGGATTCCTCCTGGAAAATACATTGGAATCTGGTCTAAAGATGACAACACATATTTTCATTTACTCCTTATAATTGTTATGATTATGTCATAATGAGATGGAAGTAGTTCTGCAACTGACATTTGTTATCATAGTACTGTACTACATTCTGACTCCTATCCTTGCGTAATTCAATTAATTAATAGTTTTGTTTGAACTTGAAATTAAACTGCATTCAGAATTACTGTTTTATAATTCTCATGTCTTATAAACATTTCAATGACTAGGTCTATTCAATATAAGGTCAGTTGATAATTAAATATATAGCTGATAGGTCATGTATAAGAATTAATATTGTAGGAATAACAAACGGAAAGACATTTATTAAAAAAATACATTTTAAAATGCACGATAGGGATCATCTAAACAAATTATTTTACTGCAGTTAGGCCTACTACATTAAAAAAAACATCTATAGCGTAAAATTTGCGTCGTTCAGCAGTCACTGCAATAAACAAATTGTATGATCCCTCCACCCCGCCAGCGATATTTCTTTTCGTACACAAGTTGGGGACCCCTCATGAAACGTCACAAACTACACATGAATATTCATTAGTCATATCCAAAGTTATGGCGTAAGAATTGAGCTAACTACATTTCGCAAATGCAAACGCTTTCTGTCTAGCCGTCTGTGTAGTCGAGTGGATAAGACTATGAACTTTAAATGGGTTCAATTTCCATGAGCAACTTCTTTATTTAGAGGGTAAGGTTTAGTTATATTTAGGAAGTAGTTCGGCTATCTTTCACATAAGAGGTCTGCAACTTATGTACGAGAAAAAAAATAGCATCCCGCCAAAACATTACGCATCCCACAATAAGCTTTCTAAATAATTTAAATGTACTTGCTGCAATGACTGCAGTACAATAAATGTTGACATTTCCCCTTTAACTGTTGATTATTTTAACATTAAAAATAAAGGCACATACAGTAAACAAAACATGCAATGTACAGTAATATATTTTTAACGAATATTTTTTTATTTCTTTTAAAAAAAAATACTTTTTCTGAAAAACAACAAAACATAGCTGGATAATAAAAATATAAGTTATTTCTACAAATTAACAGTACAGGTCACATAACATAACACAAATAAACCTGTTTTACTTAATTGCACTGACAAAACTGATTATTGCTCAGTTATACATTATACTGGACGAATATATCTGGATACAAAAATAGAAAAAAATGATTTAAAAACATAACAAAATATAAATATATTATAAGCAGAGGAAACGTATTACAAATACTTTGACATTAAATACTACAAGTTTACAATGAAAGGACCTTCAATGTTAGGTAACGACATAGTGAATATATAAACGATCCTTATAGGAAATCCTTGATATAAAATGCTGACAACTTAGATATAAACATTTGTATGCAAGATTTTTATCTTACAAAGTAGTAATAAAGAGCTTTCGATTTGCGAAGACTGACGACCAAAGATACAACAAGATACAAAATCATGTTTTTATGTCATTCAAGTTTAAAGCATCCAGTACAATTACAGTGTTAAATACATCAATAAATACATTTGGGGGTAACAAAGTCGTTACAAATTATATTTTCTTAGTGGTTGTTTTAATCAAATTAGTAAGCAGCATGATTGTGGAAAAACATCCAGTAATAAATACATATAAATAACTGTCATTATGTATTACATGATTTTAGACTGGCCACATGGAAAATCCAGGTGTCATTATTCTTATTACAATAATAATAACAATCATGATTGATTGAGATTGGTACAGAAGTAATTATATATTTTTATATATTCTATAATTAGAATATTTCATTTGGGTTTGTTTTGTGAATTTACTAGTACTAGAATTAGTATTTTTGTTATGAATGTGCTTTGATTTTCGAATCTTCTTTTATTTTCCAGAACATAAGCTGTAGACATGATTTAGCATCTTCTGTACTGTCATGTCCATCCACTGAAAAAAAAAAATATAAAAAAATAAACATAATAATACTAACACCCTGGGCTGGCATTTATCAACCTCTTTGAGCCCGTTCGGACTTTACAATTTACATGTGTAATGGTCACTTGTGATGTAATTTTGAGATAAACCAGCTGCTTCAAAACCCCAACTCATGAGGTGGATTTTTCCATTACTCTACCCCTTAAACTGCAAGCTGATTAACCACAAGATAAGGAGCAATTTTACTAGTGTAAAAAGATGCATGAAATATGACCTTGCTGGGTAAACATCTTTGTTTTGTAGAGGTTACCAAGTATAATGAAAACATTTAATTGCAACTCTTGTATTGGTAGTGTCTGGTTTTAGAAAGTTGAAAGTTCCAAATGAGCTGTTTAAGCCACAAGGTGAAGACAAACTTTAAAATAAAAGCACTCAGAAACTGAGTGAAGTACTTGGCAACATATGGCGCAGTTAAAAGAATTCAGATTGTTTTTTTTAATTTGTGAAGTTATTAATGGACCGATTTTCTTGAATTTCAATAAGCATATTTTGGAAATATTCAGAATGATAAATTGAAATTGTAGATGCTATCGTGCTAAGAAACAAAGCAAGAACTATTTAGCAATATTATTTACTGTATTTTTACAACCAAATGATTTTTCTGATCTTACCATTGTTTTGTATTATTGTGTTTAAGCAATCTGCCATCAAGGTTCTCAGAGCTTTCTTAAATGGTGGACCTCTTCTATGTGGAAATACTATTGCTGTATCAATCACTGTACTGTGTATGAGCTGTATAGAAAGCCATGAAATCAACATTATTCACTGATTTCAGAGTTATGATTTGTCATTCAAATAAGCATCATGTTTGAATTTGAACATTTGATAAAGTAGATTTAGAAAAAAAATCAATACTTTATATAGGTAACTACATCATAATTTAGTCCTTTGAATAAAATATCAAGTCATTGGTGTCTTGTGCATGGTAAATCAGTGTACTGATAATGATATGAGGTGTAGGGGATCATGTTCTAGGTCATAGTAGGAGAGGGTAGAAAGAGTAGAGGATCGTTTTCTATGTGCTGATAATAGCATGGGAAAGTGTAGGGGTTCATTGTGCTTATAATAGTATGAGAAAGAGTAGGGGATCATTGTGCTTATAATAGTATGAGAAAGAGTAGGGGATCATTGTGCTTATAATAGTATAGCCCCTTTCTCACAGAGCTGTGTGCCAGGAATATTGCGGGAATATACCATTACCATGCCGGTATGGTTTTCTGTGTCTTGGCATCATGCCGGCATCGACATGACCTGCTTTAGACCTAGTAATATTCTAGGGATATTCCCCGCAATGCCAGACGGGCATTCTGTGAGAACGTAACGCTGTTATATTCCGGGGTTCCCCGTCGAGGCTTTGACACCTTGCACGGTCAGGCAGGAGAAAGAGTAAAGGTCTATTTGTGCTGATAATGGTAGAACAAAGAGAAAGGAATCGTCCCTTATTGTGCTGATATGGCATTGTTATTGGTGTGGGCCCAATTTTCAGTTGACTTGAGGCCTATTTACATTTTAGATGAAAAGAAAGCATGTGGAAATGTATACCTTGAGAGCTAATAAATCACTTTCTAAGCTGTGTCCTAATAAAATTGTGTCAGCACTGAATAAACTGAGTAATACTGCTTGAACATCTCGTATTGATGTAGTCACTGACTTCATATCATTCTCTGTTATGCCACTGAATCTAAAAATAAACACACAATAGGCAATTACACAAACATCTGTTGGCAAAATATGAGAAAGTGCATGTCTAGCTACAAACAAAGACCAATACATACAACAATTGAACACGCATAGCATTGTTTATAAAAAGTGAAACCCTTTTCACCAATTTTCATAAATATTTAATATAAAGTTATGGGCTATGCTGTAATAGTTTATTTTCAATATACTACACTATAATGCCCAGTTCTAAATGTTGTGACCACAAAGACCTTGAACTGTGATTGAAAGAAAAGCTTTGCACATACATTTTGTTTACATCACATGTCTACTGAGCTGTTTGATTCGCATGAGTGCTCATGAACATGTGACAACTCATTTCCTGAGCTCTGATTAGTTGCATATTAAAACTATTCAACTACTATTTCAAAGAAGCAAATGCATATGCATATAAGCTGATGCTTTTGATTCATGCACAACTTCACCTAGTGAAAAACAGGCTTATACCATATACTGTAAAGGCCAACATTTTCGCAGCCCTAAATTTTCGCGATTTTACATTTTTAATTATTTCGCAACCTTTTATTTTCCAGATTTGAGTTTCTTGTGTAATTTGTTGAACCAAATTGGTGAATGTATTTCGCCTCCTTGATGAACGTCAAACAATTGAATAGCGTTGAGTAACATTACAGAATACACGATTGTAAATTTAGGGATGTAAATAAATAATGGCTAACTACAGTAAGCCTAGGTTATGCCTGATCGACTGTAAACAACATTGTTGGGAATTTCGCACGCCCTTAATTTCGCGATCGTTATTCAAGCATTACAATACCTTGTGTTGTGATCTACAATTGGATTAGGTGGTTTCACTAGACTATCATAAACCTTTTCCATAGATTCTCCAATCACTGTTACTCTTGTCAACTCTAAACCCTTGTTAGTGTAGCACTACAAACAGAATAAATGAAAATAATACTGGTTATTAATGAAGAAACAAGGTATAAAATATATTTTAACGAAATCTGTTTGATTTAAAAAAATGAAGATGGTTTTAGTAAAAAATTGCTATTTTGGATCATGGAAAAAGATATTTGTGGCAGTGACATATATAGAAGATAGACAACTTCATCTCATTTTATTTAATATAAAAAGAAGTTATTTTAATGTGCACGTACAAATCACAAGTAATGAAAGTGAAATCAAACATATCACACAGGAAAAATATATATATAAACAAAAATATAACAACTAAAAATGTATGATTTACCATTCAAACTAGGCAATCTTAATACTAAAAAGAGTAATTAAAGAATTACCATTTCACAGTCAAGTGCAAATACTCCGGGGCTTTTATTTGGTAAAGGTGATTTAGCAATAGTTTTCATAAATCCATCAAAATTTTCACATTTTTCATCAGTAACATGATACTAAAATAAAAAAAAAACAGGAGAAGCAAATAAGTTCAGAACCTCAATAATTTTATGCTTTATCAAATTATATTTAAACTATGTATAATTGTACCTTGCCCACACAACATCCTGTGGCTTCTGCATCACCAGAGCAACATGTGTATCGTGACTCAAAACTGCCCGCAACTAAAAATAAAGTTACAGCAATTAAATATTTAACATTAATATTATTCATTCATTTAGCATTGTAATGTTCTAATCTGCTAAACACAAACATATTTATTTCAAAATAAAATAATTTTTGTCTAATCTAAAAGTAAAAATGTACCTTTTACATACTCAATTACCATTTATATAAAACTTTCAAACTATAAAATTGTTTCTGAATTCAATGATATATCAATTTTACGAGTTAAATTATTCAATGGACACATCAACATATGAAAATATTCTCCTCATTCTACGTTTATTCAATTAATACACTGCTCCCTGTTTGAATCAATAACGAAAGCTATGCCATTAAAAAAATATTCTCAAAATGCTTACAAAAGTCTAAACGAGCAGTAGAACAACAAATCAAACTTATACTGAACAGCATGTGATGCAAAATTAACCAATGAAATGACAAGGATACATTCATGTGCATTCTAACAAACAAGTATTACTGTACTTTCTGATGTGCACCATCTTTAGTGATGCACAAATATGTGTTTATTAGGTAGCTTCTGATTAGTGACAACCAATGACCTGAGTTAGGTCATGTTAACTCATTGTTTGCATGTGGGGAAGTTGGGACACTGTATATTCCTCAACACAGTTTTGATGGGGTATACATGTTTACATACAAGTGGACAGCAGATATTTCAGAACATATAAAACTACCTTTCCTTTTCCATAACTTTCCCCAATGATACACACATTCTTCTTTTGTTATATATCGTCCATCAGGTCTGCGTAAAAAGGCTTTGCTACACCGAGTGCATATGTTGTGATTGGCTGCAAGAAAATGTTTGTTTATTTCAGCAAAACAAAAATTATTAGTAAATGATTAAAATAAATAAGTTTGAAGATAAAGGCCAAAATAAGTTTAAAAACTTTAAGTCAAGGTCACTGATTAAAATTGAACTTAAAATTAAAGACCAGTAAAATAAATAATATCTTATTATCCTTTTGTAGTGGCAAGGTATTACCTATCAGATCTCTCAACCACCAAGCCACAGGGCTCATCAAAACTCCGGAGTTTACACACAAACAGGGTATATGATACAAGGTAAATATAATACAAGTTTAAAACTAAAGACTTTACAGTTGTATACAGTACTTACGATCAGATGATTTTACTTTTTTCTTGACTTGCACATAGACAATGGCCTTACCCGATGTGTTTGAATCAGGCCGTGGGTAACCATTATCATTTAGTTCTTGTTCTGTCATTAAATATTTCTGCAACATGTTGTATAAATTCAAGCCTGTATAAAAAATGTCAATTAAATAGATTTTTTTTTCAATCCCACGATATGTTTAGTACTAGTAGTGCAACAAGAAATTATGGATTATTCGAACTAATGCATCTATCTTCTTGCGTTGTGCCTTTAAGGATATTAGATTAGCCTGTGAGAGGGTTCAAGACCCGTCTGTGTCATGCTTATAACCTGTAATGGCAAGATACATTGTACTTTAAATGGGGTGTATAGCCATTGGTTCTGTGTACTTGCAGTATATTACCCATGTACACAATAAAGAACTTCGTACTATGTTGCCTCTATGTGTGCTTGTCATAATCAGTTTGTTATTTATATATTCCTGTCAGTGAAACATAAAAAGGGAGCACTGAGAAGATACAAGAGCTGTCAAAGACAACTACCAATTAAAACAGTAAGTAGCCAGTATAGAGTAGAAATAAATTAAGATTTACTTTTAGGAAATCTACTCTGAAACTAACCTCTAAGTTTTGAAAAATCCATCCCAATCTTCTCTTGTATACTAAAACTTGTTTGAGCTGCACGCTTCCCTCCAATGTTTGCCAAATGAGAAACAGATTTTACTGGAGTTGATGTCTTTTTAGTATTTCTATTGTCCATGGATCGAATTCTTTTCACAGTGTTTATACAAACATTTAGATAAACATTTTTCGAAGAAGCTTTTTCACAAGCGAGCTTCTCTTCTCCTAATGCCTAAAAAGTAAAAGGTTTTGTCAAATTGTTTGTTTACTAGTATAAATGAATATTTAATGAGTTCACTAGAGTGCTTACCCACAGATAACAAGATGCAACCCAAATGACTATACCAACAAAGATGACAGTTATTGTCACAAAAACGTGTGGTAAGTGAGGTAATAATAATATTCATTTGGTTAAAAAAAACTATAATTTACAAATCTATAAACAAAAACAATAATTTTTCATTTTCATGGCCAGGCATCCAAGAACACACTCTCATTGTACCCACTTCGGACTTATATTCATTTCATATGGAAATGACTTTATCTTAGTTTTCAAAATGTACCTTTGACTTAAACGGTAACACCAACTTTATCTAAGAAGGAAAATCCAATTTGCAAAAGTCTAAATCAATTATGCACTAGCTATTATAAGTTACCGTATCAAATGCTGTTTGCTCCTCTAGGCCAACTTTTATCAGCTCATCAATAAACATTGTCAGGTAACGTTGTCGTACAACATTTGGTATATTCTTACCGTATCCAAGTGGTATAACAGGTCTCTTGCTGGCCTAAAAAATAAGTGTTCTTAAAACATTTTGAAACTTTTAAATGATAAACAGCTAAAGTAGTTTAGAGATAATTGTACAGTATACAAGGGAAGATGCATTAAAAGAAACATTACCTTTGTTTTTGGTACATGGGCTACTCTTTTGACACCTTTGTCTGCCGTTCCGGCAATAGTGACCCAGTCTACAGATTCTCTTGGTGTGGGTTTCGGGCTTTGTAAAACTTTTTTGCTGGAGACTACCGATCTGTCAACCGACGTCCTTGATGTATTGGAAGGAGTTGTTGATCTGTCAATTGATTTCCTTGATGCACTAGAAGGAGTTGCTGCAATTGAGTTGAAAGAGTTGGTCTGGGAAGGAGTTGTTGATCTTTCAGCTGACTTCTGTGATGTTCTGGAAGGAGTTGCTGTAATACTTTTATTCCCTTTTGGTGTACTTGTCTTTGGAACAACTTTAGGTAGATGTGCTAATCTTCGTTTATCAAGAGATGACTTTTCTTCAGCAGGAACATTTATTCTTCTGGCAAGCATCTCTTGTATTTTAAGATATCGATTGTGACATATTTGAGCAGGGCTCTGGGCTGGAATACGACGTTGGACTGGACGTCTAACCTATATATAAATTATATGCCATCATTATAATGCAAAGTCTTTCCCAAATATCCAACAGAAACATAAATATATAAATTTTATATTTTTTTTCTTCACATCATTTGCCTAATATTAATAATTTTTTAATATGATATGAATGCAATGTGTCCTTTTGTGCCTACCTCTCCATGTTTGGATACATGTGCTTGTCTTTTTCGCCCTGGGTGATTTGTATCTACATATTCTTCTTCAATATTCTGGAAGAAAAAATATTATAAATACACAATTAGTTATTGTATAACAACATTCCAAAAATTCCATTATTATCTTATTTTAAGTAACAGTTTAATAAAATAATTCCCTTTGGCATTTTTCTACCAATTTCACAGTTTTTTTCTATCCTTAAGTGCTGCTTACATTGTAATATAAGCTCCACATTTACAATTTCCCTTTTTTTTTTAGAGTAAAATTTTATATTAATCATAAAACTGACCATTTTAACATCAGGAACTTCCTCAATTTTGACTTTAGTTTCTTCGTTGAAAATCTTTAAGCATTCTTCATATGTATCTGTTTCAAAGTCAGTAAGATCACTTGAAATGTCATTGTAGGAAACACTGTCATAATCATCACTGGTTGTAAAACTTTTCTTTTTAACGATTTTGCTGGTTTTGTGTTTTTTAAACACCTTGTTAGATGGTTTTTCTTCTTCAGAAAGTGTTCTGCTGGCTTCCCTTAAGTTTTTAGTACATTGTTGTTTTTTCGATGATGACACAATTTTCATTTTCTTAAAAATATTTCCACCTTCTTCCTCAGAATCTTCACCAAACAGTTCTATGCTTATTTTTCTTTTCTTTGTCTTTTTTATTTCTTCACTACTGGAGGATGATATAATATAAATTTCTTTTTTAGGAGCTTGGTTTTCTGACTTTTCTTTCTTTATTTCAAGATCTTCTGTTGAATCTATTTCCTCTATATTTTTCCCACTATGCATAGTTGAACAATTTTTCCGCTTATTTTCTTCATGTAAAAAAGGAGATTTAGATTTTGAAATACTTCTTTTTGATTTTTCAATCTTTAACCTTTTTAATTCAACAGACTTTCGTAAGAGTTGTTTAGATTTTTCTTTGGAACTTCCTTTTTCAATTTTCAATAAATTTGATTTATCACTTTCTCTTTTTAAAAGAAAACCATCTTTATTGTCAATTTCCGTACTGCTATTGTCTGTCTCAATTTTATTGGCTTTTTTGGTCAAGTTTGAATTTTCTTTAAACTTCTGCACAGATTTCTTCTTTTTCATTATCATTTCACCAAATGATTTATTGACTTTACATTTCTTAGAATATGTTTTAACAGGTTTTTTAATGGTCTGTATTCTGCTAAAGAACTCTGCTAATTTTTCTTCTGAAATTTTAGGTTTAATAACAACATGTTCTTGCACATGGTCAGTTTCCTCTTTTTCAGAATCCTCTTTGTCATGGTCATCACTTTCAATGATCTGCAAATCTCCAGTAGTATCAGAGCTATAGTAATCATTATTTGGTTTGATTTTTTCCTCTTTCATTTCTTTATTGTTTACATCTTCAATGACTATTAGAGAAGCTTCATCTTTTTTAATTTTCTTATTAGATACATTATCATCATCTACTTCTATCAGCCTTTTATTTTTAGTCTTTTGTGAATTTATTTTCTGATCAATTGGATTTTCTTTACTTTCTTTTGTAGAATAATTTTTGGCAGGATGATACTTTTGTTCATGGTCTTCTGAAGATGATGCTGTCGAGAGGTCATTATAGGTCAACTTTGTTGCATGATATACTAACTGTGTGCTACTTGGAGAATTGGCTGTATCTTCAGATGCATCTTCATTGGTTTGTAATTCTTGCACAGGATCATATACAAAATCATCGTCAGTAGGGAGTACGCTGTCAAATGAATATCTCTTTGAACCATGCAGATCATCACTGTTTTCAAGGTATTTATTAGAATTTGTTTTGTCTGTGATTTCATCAGGTTCGGTTTCGGAAAAAGCCAAGTCATTACTACCAAAATGACCATACATCGGTGTTGCCTTGTAGGAAAATTCAGCAGTAGTTGACTTCTCTTTCGGTATCGGTGTTGCCTTGTAGTGTAAAACACCACTAGATGTGTCTTTGCTGCCACTGGCTTCATCTTTAGGGCATTTAGCCAGAGGTGTCGCCACATAAGAGCAGCCATTCCCACCAACACTTTCAACTGGATTTGAATTTTCACTTGTAACCACAGGAGATTCTGCTGAAGAAAAAAATGCCCAATTTGAAGGACCATTTTATAGAGGCTAGAATTAATTAACTGAACTTTTCCAGTTGACTCAACACAACCACAATCGTTAAAATTTACTTCCAATAAAACAATTATTAAGAAATTAAATATTTCTACATAATCTAATGATTGAAAACATTTCAATAGAAATAGGAGTGTGATTTAAAAAAAATTAGATTCAGGTTTTCATATTTATCAACTGTGGCGTGGTCTTTCAAAATTAGCTGTAAATGAGGGTGGTGAGGTCATTCAAGATGGGCATAATACTAGGCATAATATTTGGAAACCTGTTTGAACTTGCCGGTTGACTGAAACTAATAGTAGTGTTATTGTTGGGTAAAACGTCTGTGCAGATGGCATATGGTCTATTGTAAAAGTAAAGTTGTTCAACTCAAGAATACATAAGAAATGAGTGAGGCTACTGAAAAGGATTGTTCCTGGTACATACTACACATTGAATTTAATAATGTAAACAATTTTGATCATCTTTTTTACCTTCTTCCAAGATAAGATTTGTAATAAAGTTGGGACCTTCTGGCCAAATTGGTCCGGCAGACGAGTCCAGGATAGAATCATGTATGGAAAAAATCCTGACAGGATAGGCTAGGCCAACCATTAGTATACTATCAGTATGCGAGCATTATTGATTGAAGATATATTTCAATTCAATTCAATTCAATAAACTTTATTGTCAAACTCATGAATGGCTTTAAATTTTGGCTGAAAGTACACACAATTGTCTAAAAACATTGTCGCACAAACAGTAAAAAAGAATAAAATCACATAAAACTGAGAACAAGATGTCATATAAAAAAAAAAATACAGATTGAGTTAAAAATACAGCTAAAATACTTATTGCGTTTATCTTTTCCACATTACATTAAAATGCCTCATAGCAGATGGGAGAAAGGATCTACGTAGGCGTTCAGTGTTCCAGCGAGGATACTGTATGTAGGGCCTAATGCGCCCAGACCGGCGTTACGTAATGTACTGGTTAAGGGGGTGGCTAACATCTGACATAATAATAATAAGTTTATTTGTAAGTGCGTTGTTAAGAACTTCATCTGATTTCTTAATATCGTTTCCTATTATCCTTTTGGCAGATTTACTTATTCTTTGTACTTTTTTCATGCATTGCTGGTTTAAATTGTATATAATTATGTCTTTAAATAAATGTTTTACCGATGACATACATTAATTAATTACATTAATTTGATACAAGGGCTGATGGCTTGTTGATGTATTCTGCCCAGGGACAGTGCATCTTTATTGTGTATAGCCTAAACATAGGCCTAGCATGGAGTAAAGAATATTATTATTCTTTACTCCATCATGGGCCTAGGTAGCCTGGCTAGGCATATACTAGGCCTAGCTAGGCTAGCTAGGCCGTAATTAATATAATGTGGAACCTTATTAATTTTGCCTAGGCCTAGATGACTAGCTAGGCTTAGATCCATTGGATAGATTTGCTTATATTCAATCCAAATGTTAGGAAAACTTGCTAGCTGGGCCTAGATAGACATATCTTTTGAAACGATCGTTTACCTTTGGAAGTTCGAACATGCCTGAAATGACAGTACGGCCGACGACACATGCCGCGGCCTTGAACATAAAACGGGCAATTTACCCCTCGGAAATAACCAGAGGATGTAAACATTATTATATTGTAAAAAAACCCTACGAATATCCTTTCGTTATCGCTCACATTGTTATCATATATAATTAACTATTAAAGTGAATTATATAACAGATACAAGCTGTAAAACAGTGTAGGCTAGTATAGGCTAGCCACCACTGTGTAGGCCTAGTAGCTTCTTTGTGGACGACTACTCAGCAGGCTCCTGTCCTCGATCCTGTGCAGCTTTTTGTTGAGTTTATGCTGCTCACTACTATTAGTAGTACGGAGCGCCATTTATGCCTTTATTAACTTCAATAATAGAAAATAGTACTACGGTAACTGCTCAAGTGGACCCAATTTAGCACCAGGGTAGCACAGTGATATAAAATAGAAATAAGTCACTACTTTTAATATCGTTTCGTATGTTAATACACTGTGCTCAAGTGGACACAATTTGGCACCAGTGGAGCACAGTAATATGAACTCCATTGGCTCCAGTGGACCCAATTAAGTTTCAATATATGTTCGTATGTAATAATACACTGTGCTCCAGTGGATCCAAGTTGACGTCAGTTGTGGAGCACAGCGAAATATTCACATACAAAAACATCGAGAAAAATGCTTCTGAAAAATGTTAAACTTGCTATAATGTTAAATATCGGTTACTCAATCCGTACTGCATAAGAAAATTTTGTTTCAATCCATCAGTGATTTTAATAACTTGCGTTTGTCTAAGATAAAAACTTATTCACTGTCCCCGTAAAGTGCACATATTCATCATTGAAATATCAAATTAAATATTAAGTATGAAATAATAAAAAACTTGTGACTTTATTTCCATGTTATCTGTGTTCCACTGGCGCAAAATTGGGTCCACTTGAGCACAGTGTATAGAACACACAAAAGGATATTAAAGTTGTGATTGGTCAAATCACTTACGGTACGTCTCTATTGAGAACCAAGCATTAGTTTGGCCAAACCCAGACAAGACGGTCATGTGTTTTCTTTTTATATCAGATGTACGTTGATTACTACAAAATAAACAATAATGGCTTTTACGTTGTTGAAATACACGAGTTTCCTATTTATGTGGTTTATATCAGAATCTGCAGACGGTAAATGTTTATTTTACATTCTTTCTAGATCTAACACATTCAGATAAGGCCTATGATTATCGTTATTATTATTAGTAGTAGTTTTAGTGCATTATTTTCCATATAACATCTATTAAATCATTCATAATTAGTTATATTATTTGGACTAACTAATTTTAATTATTGTGAAACCTCATAAACTCAGAACAAAAACATTAACATTAATTTTCTGTTCTGAAATTATGAGTTGTCACAATAATTAAAATATGTAATATGTAGGTAATTCTTTTTACGCATTCTTTTTAGGTAATTCTTCTTTTGTGGGAATTTTGTTCTATGAGATTTTATCGTGAAATAATAGTTTCACTTTATATTAGGATATATCGTATTTTGTATCTTCTTCCCAACTTTTTTATTATTTTTTTCTGGGAGGTGTAAAGTTTCGAACTTATATGGGTTTCCTTCCACACATACTGTACTATGTCTTTTATTTTGTTATTATCGTACGTGTTTATATAATTATAATTTTTTATTTATGTATTTTTAATACGTGTGTGGAGAACATTTAATGAATATTTATTGAATAAACGAATAAAAGTATAAAGTATATTTCGTCAGAAAAATACAATCATAACAAAAACAATTCAAAGAGCATAGGCCTAAAAAAAGATTTCAAAATCTCACAAAAATTTAATAAGATACAATATAATTCAAAATAGAGTAACATTCTTAATAAACAATTCCATTTATTAAAGTCTTAAGGCCCATTTATACTACGACGATAACCGATAAGACAAATACATTTTTCATACATAAAACAAAAGATATCTAAAAAGTTTTCATTCTAGAACTATAAAATAACCATCTGCTTCCTTTTATGAAAATATTTTCACACATGATTAGTAAGAGCAATAATATCGTGACAATACAAAGATTTTATTGTTTTTATTGGATTAAAAGAAATTATATTTCTTTCAAAGACAGCATAAATGATTAACCTTTCTAATTTCTTTTGTTTTACGTAAGGAAATGCAGGCTTATTATTTATCGTCGATCGTTATCGTCCTATGTGTAAATGGGTGTATGAATGGATTTCTAAATCTATTTCATAATAATATCCCTTGATTTATATTATAGCGCCTAATTTTGTGAAACCTCTAATCGCTGTACAAAAACTAATAGGCCTACGATAAAAGGGATTCCACCATGGCATGGCCTTCGTCGCTAACCAGGGATCGGTCTAATTGAACCACCAGTTTTGTTTTTGGACTTCTTTGCTTTATCGGATTGATTTATAATGTTTGTTTGATATTTAAACACAATTTTAATTTCTCTAATGTGTGGGTCACTGGGTAGTAAGTTTCTCAAGTTGACGGCAGACATTAAACCCAATTACTGTTTAAGCCATTTTCACCATCCTATTCATTTTTAATTTGTCAAGTATATCTCCACATGTGAAAACAGATACCACTAATGTACATATAATAATAAATAATGTATATTTATAAATGTAAATAATATATTGTTTGAAGGTTTGCATGACGAAATCTAATGTTGATATAAAGTTGAGGACGATCAAAGCATATTGATCGAAATGTCAAGAAACTCTACAGTTCTTTTCAGTACTAATATACGTGGTGTACCGAAAAGTTTATATCTATATTAAATAACTGATGAGAAAAACATAATGCATAAGATGTCAATGATCTACTCACACAAAATTACATTACTGCAGTTTATAAAAGCAATTTATTTATTTACGTTGTCATTTTCTTATTGCATCTTTTTCTTTGCAATTCTATTAATAAAAAAAAATCAGTAGTTCATAATTTTTTGGAAGTTCTTCTATGAATGTTAGTCATTCAACCAGATGTCGAGCCAATCGCAAGTAGCGTAGGGCATGACACTTTTAAACAAAATCTTAGACGGTGACATTGAATTCGGATAAAAAATTAGTTTTTTTGTTGCTATTGTTATTGTTATTCACGTATTTATTCAATATAAACACATCTGTTGTAGTGTGAAATTTTAGTAGAATAAAGAAGAAATTACGCTTTGGTAGATGATTTTCAGATATTCAATGAGTCTAAAGTACTGTTTTTCATGCTTTGTATATAACACCCTCTTATTTGTGTTTTTATAGCTTGTACTGGAATTGACTTTTCTTCTTATAAAAATGAATACATCCACGACGGCAACCTTGGGTCATTTAGAAACTGTATTGTTGTTGAACACAATGTGATAATAGAAACGGAATCATTTCGGGGGTAATAATAGCTTTTTAATTCATCATCATTATCATTATTATCATCATTATCACTATTATTATTATTATTTGTTTTATTGGTTATCTTCTGGGTTATTGGTCATGTCTCAACTGCTTCCCTTAGAGACATAGCGTGTGCTGCTCCCTGGATGGCCGTCATTTGAGCGCTCCCTACGATGTCCGGTACATTACATTTTTCATGCCTTGTTTTTAAATTTTTGAAAATGTTTCCAAGAGCGTCAATTACGTTTGGAATCAGTGCCACTATAACTTTTTCTTGGATTCACTAATTGATTTCAAAGCGAGTTCTTTGTATTTTCTACACAGCTATGACAACAAAATGTGTGGGCCTACATTTCTTATCAGTGTAAACTGTCATGTCCCAAGTAATTCGAATGTTTATTCTCTGTGACTTCTAATGGCTGTTGGTCATACCATTTGTCAGTACATTCGATTCCGTATTTACTGAAAATCTCCCAGTGTACCCACAATGCTACCTTGTCATGACGCTTTCTATACTCTCGCTTTATTATTATTATTACCGCTATCGCTACCGCTACTATTTATGAAAACGTATAATTAAACATGTTTTTTTCTAGAGATCCGTTTAATGGTGTCATACCAACGTCCTATCAAATATTGTTTGCTTTAGAAAATATTCAAGTAATAAAGGGTTACCTAAAGATTACTGGTGATAGCCCTGAAATGAAACATGACATGAAATATTTGCGAAATCTACGAGAAGTACATGGAAATGAGTTGGATGGGTATATAGTTATTTTCATTTTTACTTGACTTATCTTTATCATACTAAACATGAAGTTCCATCTCATAATATCATAAGTTGTTTCTATGCTTAAAAGACATGTATTCGATAGTGATATATTGACTTATTTAAAGATGTTAATATATACATAATTATTAATTTTATTTCAAGTTGTAAATTACTTTCAATACAACCAACTTAGGCCTATATTTGCTGTATATTTTTTGTATAGTGGAGCAAGCATCATAATCTCCAGAACGGCATTGAAAACGTTGTCATTAACTTCATTGAAACTAGTGGAAAAGGGCCACATATTTATTCAAGACAACGACAATCTATGTCTAACAAACGAATCACAGTGGCATGTTATTGTTTTAGATAATAATATACAAGATATTATCATCTCTCGTAATCAATCGCCAAGCACTTGTGGTAAGTAACTTGTGGACTACCTCAATTTTGATTGTTGAACACTATAATAATTAGTTTTTTTGCTGAAACATGCTCAACTATATACATATATTGTTATATCCAAAATCAATCCTGATCTGCCCATTTTAAATTACCTAATATGCATAAAATCAAAATGGCTGCCAATTATCTCTTAAACCATAAATATATTTTTAAAATTATTAATCATGCGCAATAGGCCTACCAAATTTGTTTTTGGTTTTGTAGATGCCGAAGGCTATGTATGCCATGAAGATTGCTTGGGTGGTTGCTGGGATTTGGGATCAGATAATTGCCACCGGAAATTTTCAAAGTATAAATGCCCAAAGTAACATTTCCCAAAAAAGGAGCATGGAATTCCAAGTAAAATGGAAGTTCTTCGTGATGGCGAAGACTATGAGCCGATTTTCAAATTTGACATTGAACAATAGATTTTATTTTAATATCCCAATTATACATGTTATGGAACTAGAATTTGAATATAATGTGTATATTTTCAATGTTAGTCTAGTAGACGAGGAGGAAATAAAGATGGGCATCCGGCTGGGAGATTTGTCGGACCATTTTTTTAAACATTTTTATTATTTATGAATTGAAACATTTTATTTATACTGGGTGACATCTCCAGAGGGCATAGTTATGATCAGTGGCTGTAGTGAAAGATGTAGTAGGTTCTTTAAAGAGCACACGAGTCGAGAAGACTCTTCTAACACCACCAGAATCGAGTGAGCCCTTGCCGATAGTATGGCTAAGTAATTACGGTTCCATTTGCAATCAATAAACACTCAAACAGTTAATATATTATATTATATATTATACATAAATGTCATCATATTATACGCTATTGGTATACTCAGCGTTAGTCACCTTACTTTATAACATAAAACATTTATAATAAGTATTGGCAATTAAAGTAGTTGCTATTTAATCCTGATTGTTGCTTATAAGACCTTTTTTATTATTATTGTTGTTGCCATTGGTTTCTAAATCCAGATTTAATTGTAGATTTTAAAAAAATATTGCTAATTTGGCTATTAATATTATTAAATGTATACTTGGTTCATTATATAGTCCGTTCCAATAATGCAGAAATA
The DNA here is from genome assembly GCF_964355755.1 of Antedon mediterranea. Classification (NCBI taxonomy): domain Eukaryota; kingdom Metazoa; phylum Echinodermata; class Crinoidea; order Comatulida; family Antedonidae; genus Antedon; species Antedon mediterranea. Next base: position 25,775,376 of record NC_092675.1, read on the forward strand.
TGGAGATAATAGAATCGATCGATAAATGGACCAAACAAAACATTTATTATGTACTATAGTAGAATCCTAAAAGAGACACTTGGATAGGGGTTCCCGTTTATTATGCGGGAAGTACCGGTATGGTGTTCCATAAATAGAGGTGTCAGATGAAAGGGATTCTGCTGTAATTTTTCTTTTCAATTTCAATTTGTTTTTCTTTCTTTTTCGTATTTTTATGGTGTTAGATTATTGTGTAATATCACGAACTTGTGTAAAAACGATCAATGTTGATTGAATGAGTTGTACAATTTGTTCTAACAAATGGAAAAATCAAAATACGTCACGACGTATCTTGGAGTATTTTATATGATTAACGTATACTATAAATATACTATTTACTATATTTTATCTATTATTACGTACTTTGTACAATTTAGATATAGTTTATTTCGTCATTAATAAAAATAAAACAAAAATTCCCTGTTCGTCCGCATCTTGGGATCCGGGGATAAAAATTGGTTTTAACTGACAGTATTTACACGACGACCCCCTATTACCGCGGACTATTGCACCATACCATTTTCTAATCTGGATCGCTTCTCTTTTTTTTAATATTTTCAATCTGAAAGACGGGGTGAAACTAATCTAAGACATAAGAACAACAATTTCGACTGATCAAAAACAGTTTCTTTATTCATGGTCACAGATATTTTGCATAAAATCACTTGTGCGCAAATACAGAATGTAGCTATTATAGGCTGTACATTAGAGGAGAAACTAAATCATCAATAAAGACTTGGCACTGAGTGGTGTCGTAATAATCGGGCAATAATTTACACATGAGGCCCAAAACACTATATCACACCCTTCGTCGGATCGTTTTTATATTACCTTTTTTGTATAATGTAAATGGCATCGAATTGGCCTATGTCATTAAATACAATTAAATAAGCTCTATAACATTGGTCATACGGATCGGCTAACGGGACATTTATATGTGATAAAAAAATTAAAAAAATAAAACCGAGAAAAAAATAAATAAACGAAAATCCAGTAGAGCAAGCCAACTAATAATATACATTTAGTATTCTCGTGACATATACGTACTATTAATACTGTATCGCGTAACAATCATGTATCGAATCGAATGTATGATGACTTTATAATACGCCCTAAGAAAATTATTCTTCCTCCAAAAAAAACTTGTAATTAAACCCTTATTGGTAATCTGATCTTTCAGTAACCAAGTTTAATTCTGAATAGGACAACATACTTTACATGATAATTTAAAAAGCTCTGGTCGAATGCATTACTAATTTTACTGCTAGGCCTACAACTGGTGAAGCGAATTTAGATCAACCCTTTCTCCTACTTTTGTGTTTAATGAACATGTATCTTTGGTTGACACATCTGAATTATCAATATAGGATAGATATCGTATTCAACAAAATAACTAATGCTTATAATATATGATTCCTGTAGGCTTACCAAATTAATATACACACAACATTTTTATAATTATTGTAACAGGTAGCTGGTCTGAATGACACCTTCACCTCTTGATAGTAATCGACATTACTAGATCACTGCTTAAAATCACTTTAAAAATTAATGTTAAACATGATTATTAGTAATAATTGTATATTACAAACTATAAAGACACGAGAAGAACTCAAAACATTATATATACATAATAATGATGAAATACACTTTCGTGCACCATCTACATTCAATATAAATACTATTTATTTAAAAATACGGCATGACGTCATTGTACATCACATGATTTTCAATACACACTGCATCAACAAATAATAACATTTTGACTTTTTAAATGTTTGTAAAATACAGTACATAGGTATAGAAAATCAACGAAGACATAGGATCAGTCCTCACGTTATCTGACACTATAGCGAGAGTACCCTTCCCACCCCGTACACACTTTGTATAACAAACAAATCTAACAACACACTGGGGGTAAAGTAGGACATTTAGACACAATTTCCAAGTAGCAGATCATTTTCAAATATAGTTTAAAACCTTCCCATTTACTATATTCCTGCCATGTCGATACCTCACACGCCATGGAAAAGCATAGGATGGAGGCATTGGATTTTAAAACATTTTATAGTGAAGGCACCATCAGAATAAAAAGAATAATAAGACAACAAATTCGTTCAAGAGATTCATTTTAAGAAAGCAAATATAAAAAACAAACAAATAATATACACAAATAAAAAGAGCATTGGTCATTTTGTTTCATGTTACGTAATGATGACGTGTTTTGATCTTCCACTAATATAACAGGACTGAATACTGCACATTATTTTATACGATACTAAACTGCAGCAGCTCAGTCATTACATTTGGTATCAATTTTAAATCCACAATGTATTGCTCTTTTTTAGGAAGACAGCAATACTTAGGCAAGAACAGAGCATTGTGTTGAGGCCGATTGCATAGATGAAGCGTGCGACAAAAACGCGTTTCAAAAGAATAATAGGTTCACCGATATGAAAAAGCATTTTATAAAGTTTAACGCATTTCAAATGGGCAATCGGGTACACACACATTGCGAAATACAATTTACATTCATGTAACGCAACACAACAAAGCAAAACTGACACTAACCTACAATTATCTTACACACGAATCGCTGGTCGAATTAAACAATTGAACAGATTTTCATTTTTGTGGTGGGTGGGAGGGGTGGTGTTTGGCCTAACCAGGCCTATACACTTATTATTATTATTATACATGGCTACAGTTGAATACAAATACATTATTTTTAAAAATAACATTTTTCTGGAAGTTATAATGGGATGGAAACGGCTGTGCCATTATTATCTATTAATATAAATAAATACTATATATTTTATTTATATAAATCACGTACGTAACGTGGAATAAAACTTTCTTTTACTATGTACACTGGCAATTACATTATATTATATTACAGTAAACGTTCCGGCTAAATTAACCAAGTAATTTCAATGTTTTCGTTTTACACGTAAAAAGAACTATCAATATTTAACACTTTCACTCCTGTGTTAATAGTAGACAAGAAACGCTCAATCGATCTCTTATATAAATATATCTATTATTGTAAACAAGTAAATACGTCACTTGTAGTTCCTAAAGCGTGGTTCCCACTAGAACGCAACGCAACGTAACGCATAAAAGCGAGGGTTTACTCATTTAAGCTTGGTTCCCACTAGCGAGGCAACGTAACGCAACCTACGCAATGTAAGAAAATTCCCTTCCAATAGTTGTGTTTGCCCCCGCCTCCGTGAAATCAAACCTGCGATGTTTGCAGCACTGTTGTATCGTCGGTTCTAATTTGTGATTACGCAATACAGCACTTTGCCTCAATACGTCGCTGCGCTGCGTTCTAGTGACAACCACGCTTAAAATGGACCTGAAATGGATTTTCGATTTTTTTCATTTTAGAATGATGTTTTGGGGGCTATTAGGTGTTGCTAGAATGTATATTGTTACAAAATATAAATTGGCCCTTTTGGGGAAAGCCCCATTTGAAAATCAAAAAAATTCGCGGGTGACGTCACTTTGCGAATATATTCCTATCCCTCCAATGGAAAATTTGCAGTTTTTTGGCTATAACTCTTGAAATCTATGGAGTATTTTCTAAAAAATGCTTGTGCATTTGCAGAAACGTATTTAGAATTTTTTTAGATAAAATTATTACCGTATAAACGGTTATTCATCGAGTAAATGACGATTTAAAATCTTAAAATCAACGGTTTTTTTCTGGCAATACCGAAGTTGGCCTGGCAACGTTGTCCGGGATACAGCTCCGTGCGCAATGATGCGTATCCATATTTTCCGTTCGTGTATTTTGTATATCGTTCGTAATTTATACTGCTAAAATGTGTTAGTTTCTTTAGTTTTTAGTTTAGCAGAATTAAATTAGTAATATGAGATGATAATTTATTTGTCACGAATCAGGCAGTTCGAAAACGAATTTTATTCATATTTTTACTTTGGCTTGACAATGAGCGAAGCAAGTTGTTGATATCGCTTTGGTCCTTGGATGCACATGAAACGGAGCCTCGCCGCATGATGTGGGTGGTGGATCGACTCCGCGCGCTGGATTGGGGGGCCTAGGCCTAGTAAAGGTTTGGGAGGTAGGCCTTCTAAATTCGGGTTTTAGAACAAACGAAGTACATTTTAGGGACCTATATTTCAACAACATTAGATATTGAATAAATTAGTATTAGTGTCAACGCTTCGCGTATCTTTCCAGGCCGTCGATCATTCACTGACTATCGGGCGGCATACACGCTCTCGATATCATCGTGTGTATATGTGACGTCGTGAATATAGAGGCTTCCGACGGCCGTTAAAATAGAATATTGCAATGGCGTGAGTAATTTTCGCTAATTTACCATGGTATCTTAAAATTTCGTTTTTACTCAAAATACTATACATTTTGTTTTTATTTGTATGGGTTTGTGTTAATTTGATACATTTAAATAACATGTGTGAATTTCTTGAAAATCGAAATTCCATTTCAGGTCCATGGTTGAAATATCATTCACTCGAAAGAGTTCGGTTTTTAGTTACAGTAACGGTATGTCGTTATGTGCACTGTCACTTTCTATGTGTAAGCTATATTTGCTGGAAATTCCGTCTACAAACTAAAGTTTTGTTGGTAATAATATATAACATTTTTACATTACGATACTATTTATACATTTGACTGACGTTTAGGTCTTCCTTTATCAATAATGTTGTATGAATCTGGAATGTGTGGCGTAATGTGCGAGGATTGATCTAGGAAATTGGGGATGTTTTTTATCTACCTTTTCTTCTGTCTTTTGTATTTTTACACTAAACGATGGCAATTTGTTACAAATATCTTACACAGTAAAGTTGAAGTTTTTATCTCAATACATTTTAATTTTTATTTAAAAAATCTTTCTACCAATAAATATGTAATAGTAATCCAATAATTTATCTGGCTGGTTCGGTTTTCCTGATTTTCAAGAACGGACTTTGGTGAAGACGTTGTTTAAACACATTTTGTAAGTTAAAATGAACTCTCGTTTATAAGTAATAACTTCTCTGACATTTCTAAACCGTCTTTTTCTTCTATGGAACCTATAAGGAACAAAAACATAATAAATTATTAATGATGATGGCAGTATTACAGTTTATTGTTCTGACGTTGACCGGCCAATTGTACAATTCATATTGATTTTCAAATAGTCAAACTTAGGCCTTATAGTATAACCAATGGTCAACATAATGTATGTAGTTGACGTAGGCATACGCAGGCTGAAATCAGAGGAAAGTGAGATACAACTCTTTTCGGTATAACAAGTGTTTTGTTTATCTAGTTTGTAATAAGTTAACAAAAATTATATATTTAGGTATGCAAGTATTTACGATTTATAATTAATACATTTTGTTTATAGTTTTTGCGAGATATTTAACTTATAATGATAATATGTATGTATAATAATATTATAAGACAAAATAACGCGCACATGTCATTGCATTAGTTAATTGGGAAAATAGTATTGCGCATGCCCGATACACAGGGCCTACTATCACAGTCATATCAACGGGAGGACTAAATCAAAAGCTCTGTCTACAATATCAAACTTTATGTAATGTGATCATATATGGACACGATGACGTCATATCACTACCATATTTGGGCACATCATACTTTTTTTGTCAAACTAGTTGGATATTGTAGACATAGCTTAATAGTGCTTTGATCACCTGTACCTGGAAGAGAAAATCTTCTGAAACTTCCGTCTTCACTTCGTTCTTCTAGAGATAGTTTCTTTGTTCTATTGTCCTCTTCATCCATTATGATATTAGTAGATGTTAGTCCAGATGAAGATCCACCTGTTGTTGCGATTGAATGATGTGAATGACGTAACGAATGTGATGGAATACGCACACGCCCCATTACCCAATACGTCCTCATCATTCCCTTTCCCTGAAAAAAAACCCAAAGTTATTACGTAGATTATTAATCCTGCCTAATAAAACTTTGACTATAAATTATATTAACACCTTCTCTTCCCATGGCTTGTACTTATCCAGCGTCCATTGTAGAACAAGGTGTGTCATGGAATTATATATATTATGTTTTACACTATCGAATTAATTTTTGCGATTTCTTCTTCTTAAAATAATACTATACCTTTTTGTTGATTGACTTACAGTGTGTTTTTAAATGTATTAATTTGCCTATAGGCCTAGACAATCTTTTCATTTACGGTTCACAATTCTGGAATTATGAGCAATAAAACACTTTCAAAGTGACGGTAGATTGCGTCACAAACTGAACCCGACAATGATATTAGAGGTGAACTGTGACTATCACGTAAGATGCATACATTAACATGTTTTCTACTAAGTACCCGTGTGACACTTAAACACGGAAGGTATGCCATGTAAACAAAATAAATGGGGCATTCGTAGAAATACGTCAGTAAAGAGAAATTGCTCTATCCCATAAACTCGAAACATTTTCTAGTAATAAATTAAGATTAATTTCAAATATCAGCATTTACGTTTTATGTCTTGGTTAACCTTTGATGATACCCATTCATTATTGTATTTGATGCAGGTGTCAATTCCCAAGGTAAACCCGGCAATATACATCGTAAACCTAACTCAACTTCGTTTAACTCTTGTCATAAACTTACGCGGGAAAGTGTCTTAAAAACGGAGCCTAGTCATTTTTCATCTTTGAGCAATTATAAGCATAATTGCATTTCGACCACTTAAGTGTATACTAGTAACTAACTGGTTAATTTCCAAGACATTTTGAATACTATTATATATCATGATAATATATATTTCAGATAGTATATTTTGGACAGTAACCTCATTAGGGGCTCAGAATATGTTACACGTCCTAGTTAAAGTGTTTTCCTGAAACATTTCTTCTGTAGAAACCAAATCGTATTGAGAACCTGCATTTCAGAAGAAACCATATCTCCTAAAATAAACAGTTCTTAGACAACCCGTCGTATTCCAAGATTGAGACCGGAAAAAGAGAATCAAATCATATATTTTTATAAGTTAGCCCTGACAAAGATCTTACCGCTTCATCCTCTTTGCCACTATGCAGTGATGTAGGCCTACGTGCATTAAGTTGACCAATCACAAGTGACGAAATATAAGTATGCAGTTTCCAGAAACTTTGTTTCACTCCATACTTTCTTTCTACACAATGTGGTACTTATACTAATAAGCTCATACGTAAGTGCGTTGCGTCCAATGGGAAAGAACCAGACATTATTATTGTGAATATAGCCTGGTTGTAATGACTGTTGAATCTGAACTGAATTGTTTATTATTTACCTTCACTTGCATTTCTCCCCTTTCTTCCACACTGTACCCACCAATCTTATCGAGAACTTTCTTACAGTTATCACTAGCCTGTATTCTTAAAGCTGAAAAATAACATATCATCATCATTTTATCAACTTTTCTAAAAACTATTGTAGGACGCCCTCGCAATAAACATGGTTACGTCAATTTGTATTTTCGCTTAAATTTTCTTTAATTTGATAGCTTATTTCACTGTAATAATTATACGATAACGGTAGTACATGTTCCATAGCAATCACGTTTTAGAATGCATTTCACATACCAGTTTTTCAACGCTTAGGTTTGCGCCTATAACGTTGAGCTATCATCATGTTTAATTGTCCACTAAAATTAGCTATTACTTTGCATACCTTCTCCTGTGGATTCCATTCTAGATGCCGTGTTGACCGTGTCTCCGAATAAACAATACCGCGGCATTTTCAGTCCTACAACTCCAGCCACAACAGGACCTAAAATGTAACAAAACAATTATGAATTGGATTTATTAAATTATTTACTTCTGATTTTTATTCATACAGTATAATTTTATACAGAAGTATATCAAACCCAAACACAAAATTACAATTTTTAAATGTTCTCCTATCAAAGAGCAAAGTTCATGAAATGTAAAGATTATCAATGTAAGAAATTATTGAAAACATTTCTCATTTAGTGAATTTAACAAACAATCCATTGATTACAATTATTATTACTATTTGTACTGCAGAAAAATGTTCCTATGAAGATTCAATTATTCAGAAATGCCATTTTACGTTTGAAAATCATGTTTTATTTTAAAGAAGAAGACAATTATAAATGAAACTTCTTGAGAGCGAAATACATGCTATAGTCATTATGCTTATTATGATTTATATTCCGATTGTACATTATGGTACTATTGCACTTTGTAGTTTAACTACTGACAATATGATAGGAGGATTCCGCCTATGGGAAAGCGGTTGCCTGGAGTACATATTAAGTATTAAATAACACGTTCAACGTTCAGAAAATCCCATCTAGTGCCTGCACACGAATTACGTCATATGCGCTCTTTCACTGATTGATAGTTAATGACATTTTATTGATCTTTATTGAACACACATCATTAAACATTGTGATGGATGAGATTATATAGAACGCGGTTTGTGACTACGTGGATAGAAGATTGGTCACAAAGTATGGGTGTTAGATCCACTGGGATTCTGAGGTATTCAGACCCTAGGAAGATCTGAAATGATTCCATGCACTGAATAATATAACGCTAGTACTAATTTAGTCCTGATTCGTTTGAAAATTGGTTGGAAATATTTAAAATAAACCTGTGAGGTACACTGTGTGAAGCAAAGGTACTCAGCGTAAACTAAAAAAGAAATCCTATTTCAGTGTAGACCTACCGTATCTAATATTTTGACATGGAAATTTTTTGTTTAAATAAAGCTAATCAATCAATCAAATCGTATTAAAAAATTACTATTTCATTCTTGATGACTCTATAATACATTCTTTACCACATCAAGTGAGAAAATATTGATTTTTTGAAATTTCTAAACTCCAATCATCAATTCGCCTCTGGCTGGGCACATATCGAGTTTGTGCAACAATGCTGCGCTTAATTTTCTAAAAAATAATCACATCTAGACCTACATCTAAATTTCTTAAATTATTAAATAGAGTTTAACAGAGTACATTGATATTAAACTGTGTAGGCAGTAAACAACTTCACTGAATTGGTATTGGTAACATGTCTCATATATGTTTTCCTAACAATTATAGTCAAATTTAAACCAAGCTGAAATTAAATAGTGTGTAAGATATACCACCGTGACGTCACTTTTTTTTATTGATATATTTAAGTTATTTTCTTTAAATGAGACCTTTCATAAGCATTCTGAACCATTACTTCAAACAATGTATAATAAGACTATAAATGATTGCAGTACGTAATATTACCTCATGGGTACATTTACCATATGGACAATTGTCTGAAATAAAAGTTGAATTGAATTTCTATTATAATCTAAACAATGAATGTTTATTTAATAATATTTCACAGTTATGAAAAGTGATTTATAAATATATATGGACTCGTATTAACCAATTGTAGAATCAAAGGCATTCTTCAGAAATGATAATAAACATAATGTGGCATAGGTAGGTAATAATACACGGCATTGGACTAAAATAAACCATTTTTATGTCTAAAAGGTGATATTCCAATTCGGAAATCTATGCACAAATAACCAACGCTGATTAATTTGATAACACGTTTAAATGTAATTATTCAATAAAATTACTGGTTTTCAGTTTCATAATTAATTATAATTCATTCATTCCATTATATCAATGGCTAAAACGTAAACACAACGTATATCGATCCCGAAAGTCCAAGCAACCTCCATTTTTGTTGTTGAAGAATGGTTTATATTAAGGCCATTGCGTTATCTTTTGATTATCATCTCAGTTCAGTTTCGGGCCGCGGTAATAAAATCATTGGACAATACATCTAATGGACAATGATACACGACAATACGTTATTTAACGCCATTCAAACTTAATGACCTGATTGATGTGGATGTATAAAGTGTATGTGTTTTTCAATTTCATCAAATTTGATTACATTGTCGAGTATAGGTACGTCTACTCTTGCTAATTCAGTCACTTTCTTTTTCTTTATAATGTCACTTATGGTAAAATGTTTAGAGTTATATAAGTATAGTAAATGATCGTCGCATTGTTTGTAGAGTCAAAATATCGATAATTTAGTCTTAAAAAACATTTATACGGAGCACCTATACAGTAGAACCCATTTTCCACTTTAAAAAAAAAATCCCTCGAATCGAGCATTTCCACGAGGTCTGGTGGATTGGTTGCGAATTATTGATTATGGTATATCTTAATCCCACTAATCTAGTCAAAGTTCTTCCACTTTTCTAATAGGTGAGTCTGCAGGTGGATTAAGGTGTACAGTATCTTATATCTATGTACTTCTTCAATCATATTTTGAGTCTGCTGGTGGAATCCCATTTATCTAATTTCAATGATGACTCTATTGAATACCTGAACTAGACATTACAATCTAATTGAAGCGGAGCAGGTCAAAACAAAAATATAAATCAACATTTGATTTGATTGGAAAATTAACTTACCAGAATGAATTCCAGCCCTAATTAGCAACTTGGTGTCTGGTTTATGCGGTATAACGAATGTGTTACACACCCTAACGAGGTCCAGTGCCATGCTTGCAATTTCACCGGCATGCTTATCTCCATTTCTATTTGGAAGACCGGAGACGACCATATCTAATGTGGAAATAAAAAAAAATAGATTTATTAATATCTATACATATTGTTGCAGATGTATGCATTTCAAAAGGTGTGATAAACGACGCAACCACATGCAGAGTCCTGAGTAGTGTCAAAAGTGGTTATGTCTTATGTATCTTATTTGTATGGCGCGCCAACCTGTCATTTAGTTGGAAATAAAGATATCTCTATTTAAAACTAAGATATCTCTATTAAAAACTATTCTATCATTTCTTATATTCTAATATGAATATACCCTTTTTAAAAGAAAGTACATGTAGTCTTACAATATTCAAGGTTGTGTACGGAATAGTTAAAACAAATTCTGTAGGCTTATAGTGTGATAAAACATGACATTATAAATAGAGAAAATAAAAAAATATATTATAAATCCAAAGGCAAATAACTGAAAAAATGACAATGCTGTGGGTATTAGTGGCTGGATCTCAATGGATCCAAAGGCAAATAACTGAAAAAAATGACAATGATGTGGGTATCAGTGGCTGGATTTCAATGGAGATACAAAAAAAAAAGCGAAAAGCTAAATCAAAACGATAAAGTAAAACAGCCAGATATCAGTTTTCTGTAATAAATAACCAAACAATATATTAATTTGTGTTTAATTTCAACAGTTCAGATCTTCTGCTTTGCCAATTTTCTATTTATATAAGATTGGACGCAATTTTTAAACATTAGAATTGATCCGAAACATTTGGGAACAAGGTACATGGATGTAACCCATCTGATTGTATCCATTTTCAATGATTCTTTATTCCGATTAAAGTTATTTATTATCTTTACTATCATCTATTTTCTTCCACATTGTGGTCTGTAAATTAAACAGTAGCTACTATTTCAATGTAATTATTGCTTTATTTGTCTAATAATTTTGCTATATTGCTGACATACTTTACTGTAAATAATTCAGTATAAATACATATTAATAAGCCACGCACTTAGAATAATCGGTATTCATAATGAATATATTTACATGACATTTGCATAGAATGTTTATTTAAGATGAATATATTTGCATAAACTTGACTTAGAATTTTATTTAAGATGATTGATACCGGTAACAAATATTATAGTATATTAATCTGTCCATGTGTCATATATACATTTTGTATACAATGTTACATGTATACTACCGTAATACGCCGTCTTATGTTTAGACACGTGTGACACAGTATTACAGAAATGGCTGAAATATTTGAGCTGTAACTTCTTTAATCTCCCGAGGTTGTGCACAAATATTTTTACAAATTTATAGTTGTTATTTCAATTTTAATATGTTGGTTAGGTTATGAAACTACTGTTCTAAGAGGTCAGAATGTGTGCTAGTATAAAAGGCTAAATTGCTACCAATATTGCACAGATTAATCATAATTCAATGGTAAAAGGCAATATATGTCACTATTCATCTTCCTTGAAGCTACTTTTATGTATTTTATATCGCTCTTCAATTTATTATGACTAGCATTTCAATTTCACGAGAACATGATGTGCACCTTTACACTCGTTAATTGAAAATTGCCAAAAGCCGTAATCTATATTTAAAACAGCTAGTATATTTAAAACATCTAGATAAATTTCCGCTAATAACCCCTTGTGGCAAATTGAAGTTATTAATTACAATTGCTACTATAATAAATATACAATATTCGAAACGGTTCGGTTACCAACGTGGTAATACTGGTAAGATGATATTCCGATTTTCTATGGGCTGCTTTTGGTCGACTGGCCGAGCAGTTAAGGCCGCAAAAGGATCAACATCGAAAGCTTTCACCGTAAAGGCTTCTGGAGGTCCTTTGTACACATACATATAGTGTGAACAAATAACCAGAACTGTTCTTAAGAGTAAGGGTTTACCCGGTGTACATGACCCATATGCACTGCACTGCGCTGTAGTAACTGTCGTAGGCAGAAGCAAACTACATTTAATGTAAAAAGTTTGTGTAAGAGGAGGCGGTGTCCAAATCACTGGTTTGGAAAGCAGAACCACATTGAAAAAAAAAACCTATTGCGATATATCTGTACATGAATCTGTCTAATTCTGTAGCATAAGTTTTATCTGATTCCCACCCCTGTCGTGTTTAACATATATATATATAAACTTTATTTAGACACGAGACTGATGTGCAGTACAACTCGTTCAATCAATATTGATTGTTTTTACACAAGTTCGTGATACTGTATTACAAAACAAAAAAAATCAACACCATATAAATACAACAGAAACGAAAAAAATTGAAATTGAAAAGAAACAAAATTACAGCAGAATCCCCTTCATCTGACACCTCTATTTAGGGTACACCATACCGGTACTTCCCGTGTAAACGGAAACCCTTATCGAAGTGTAGAATTCATGGGGATTCAACTGTAATACATAATAAGTCTTTTGGATTTCATTTACCTTAAAATAATAGTGATAAAACACACATTTTACTTAGTATTTAGCCATTTTAAAAGTTGGATGTAGATCGTAGATTACCATACCATTATGTTTTACAATGCATTTTTCAGATACGTTTTAAACAACTTAACTGAATTTGGAAGGGTATCAACATTGAGACTATTCCATATAATTGCTCCACGATAAGACAGACTTCGTTTTTTAAAATCGGTTTTTGGCTTTGGGATGAATAGATGTGTATCACTGTGCCTTAGATTATAATTTATATCATTGAATGTAAATACATTATTTAGGTAAGGTGGGGCATTATCTGTCAAAACCTTATATATAACCATACAACATTCATATCTATCTTGATAAAATAAAGGTGACCAATTAATTTGCCTTAGTGCCTCACTACTAGGTGTGTCCCATGTTAGACCACACACGATTCGAGCTGTTCTGTTTTGTATAGTTTGAACTCTTTTCATTAGAGTTTGACTACTATTTCCCCAAATTATGTTACAATAGCTCAAGTAAGGTATTACAATAGAGTTTGCAATATGTTTTAATATGTTTTGTGGAAAATAATAGCTACATCGTCTAAGCATACCCAATCCATTTAGAGCTTTACCTCGAATGTATTCAATCTGATTTTTCCATGATAAATGTTCGTCTATTATGATACCGAGGTGTTTGCAATATCGAACGCGTGGTACAACATCGTTATCTATATTAACTGATCTATTTTTTTCTTTGGTGGTTGCCAATCGGTTTGTCGATCCGATCAACATGAACTCGGATTTAGAGACATTTAGACTCAATTTATTATTTTTTAGCCAATCGTCGATTTGTATAAGTTCTTCATTTATACTTTGGTATATTTCATTTTCATTTTTTGAAGAACAATAAATTATAGTATCGTCAGCATACATACTTATTTTACATTTGTTTACAACTTTCGATAGGTCATTTATATATAAGAGGAAAGCAAGTGGGCCCACGATTGACCCCTGAGGCACTCCACATTGGATGTGTGTATAGTCAGACAATGTATTATTTACATTTGTGAATTGCTTTCGCTCAGACAGATAGCTCTCGAACCATTTTAAAACATATTTACTTAAACCATAAAGTCTCAATTTGCTTAATAGTATGTTATGGTTTACCGTATCAAAGGCCTTTTTAAAATCTAGTAAACAGATTCCGACCAGCTTACCCTCGTCTATTGCACTATACCAGTCTTCCGTCACTTTTGTAAGTGCAGTAGATGTTGAGTATGATGGTCGAAAACCTGATTGATTTATACATAACAGATTATTATTATTCAAAAAAGCATAAAGTTGATTAAAAACGACTCGTTCAATTATTTTTGAAAGTATAGGTAGGACGGAAATGGGACGATAATTATTAGGGTTAGTTTTTTCACCATTCTTAAAAATTGGCGTGACCTTTGCTATTTTCCACGTATTTGGGAATTTACATGTTGTGAAGGAGTGATTTATGATTCTTGTAATTGTTGGGGATATAATCGGGGCAGACAGTTTTAGAATGCCCGGTGGTAAGTTATCATGACCAGTGGCTTTGTTTTTTGAAAGATTACTTAAGTATTTATATACAAATTCACATGTGATGTGTTCGAATTCAAAATTATTTTCGGTGAAAGCATCGATTTCATCATAATTTATATCATTTATCGGCTCATGTATTTGTGATGCAAGATTTGAACCTATATTTGAGAAAAATGTATTAATTTCATTTGCGATGTCCTTAGCTTTATAGAGGACATCGCCATTATCATTGCAAATTGTTTGAATAGTTTGAGTTTTCTTTTTTGACGATATAATATATCTTATGGTATCCCATGTTTTTTTTACATCGTTTTTATTTTCTTTTATACTTTCTTGAATAAAATTAGCTTTACTTTTACGTATTAATTTATTGCACATATTTCTATACTTTCTGTACCTTTTCCAGAGTGATTCATTTTTAGAATGTTTACATTCTCTTTTGAGTTTATCTCTTTCTCTCATATTTTCAATTACATCATCAGAGAGCCAAGGAGCTGTTTTTTTACGTACCCTGTGTTTTTTCCAAGGAGCATGTTTATCTAAAATGTTGGTTAGTGTAGTTTCGAGAAGTTTGGCACTCTGACTTACGTCGCCACTGGCGGTAATACCATTCCAATTTACCATTAATAAATCGTTTAAAAAACTGTCTTCATTAAATTTTTTAAAGTTTCGTGTCATTTTATAATTATGATCCTGTTTAATAATTTTATTTGTTTTATTGGAATCTTTATTATTTTTCGCCCCTTTCCCTATTATAGCGAATGGCATTGAGTGGTCACTTAAGCCGACGTGGATAACTCCAGACTTTAATATTTTAGAAACATTTGAGAAATACATAACATCTATTAATGTAGAGGAATGTTTTTCTATACGTGTTGGTTCTTCAATGATCTGTTTTAGATTAAAATTTTCACTTAATTCAATTAGTTTCTTTGTGTAGCAATGTGGATTGTCAGACATAACGTCACAGTTTAAATCTCCCATCATCATAATATCTTTGTGTTCCAGTTCAATCTTTTGAAATATATTTTGTAAATATTCAAAAAGAACTGCTGTAGTATTTGGAGGTCTATACCACAATAGAACAATTAGATTTTTACATTTATCACGTACTATTTCAATAGATAGGAGTTCGAGTTCATTACACATTAGATCATTCCTGATTTTGTGGTTGGTTTTTAGGTTTATATAGAGTGCTACACCTCCACCTTTTTTAGTTTTACGTCTATCTAGTCTGTGTAATATATAATTGTCAACATGAAAATCTTCATCAATAAATGTATTATCTAGAAATGTTTCGCTTAAGCCAAAAACATTGAAATTGTTGTTATTTAGAATACGTTGCAGTTCATCAAAATGTAAGTCTAGGCTACGTATATTTAAATGTGCAAATATAAAACCCTTTTGATTAAGTTCCTCAAATATATGAGGATCTTTTTTTACTATTTGGTTTATATCTGTTATTGTATTATTCCTATTATTTATAACATATGAGTGGTTATCATTAATTAATACATCATCTATGGCCTGGGAACATTCAGTAGTATTGTTAGTCTCTTTTTCGGACTCTGGCTTTAATGTACTTCTTAGACTCTTTGGTCAATTATTTCGTTCGTAATAATGAATGTGGTTGCAGCTTCTTGCTAGATATTTCAAACTTGGAGATACCGTAACTCTTCATACGATTGATAATATCATATCGATAGGCCACCTATACTATTTATTCGCAAGAGGTATGTATACATTACAGTGTACTTTAGAAAACCTTAATGGGATTACCTACAGTTATTAATAAACGCGAATGTGTCAACTCAAGTGGTTCGTCTGTTTTAAATAAATCAGCTTATAACCCGTCAGATTGAATAAGCCTTAAACTGTTTCTATATTCAATTATATTTACATTTGGTTAAGTGAGTTCTCTATATCATATCCAAAAGAATAATTCACTTGTGTTCATTTTACTAAAAATATTTATGGAATATGAAAATATGATTCAATGCGTTATGATGCAGGAGTAAGTTATAATAAACATCGCGATCACCTTAGGGGTGACGCCTACTCAGAAGGGTGCTCACTCTTGTATGCTATTACGGACTAACACCCAATGCCCATCGGCTTACACCAACAAATCAATGGCGGCTATGCTTTATTCAGTTTAATTGATTGACACATCGATCATAGAAAGTAAAAATAAAGCATGTCTTAAGGTGAACTATGCTTTATATTGGTGTGTTCGTGGTTAAATATCTGTCGACATACACAGCAATTATTAAAGCATAATTATGAATTCGGGGCAAAATTTGTAGACCTTATATACATGCGATTTCCTTGGATTCAGCTAGATAACTTACATGCATCTCCGATTGTCTCAACTTTGTATACGTCGTAGTTATCGATGATTGAGTCAAAGGTCACGTAAAGTTTGTTGAGAAGAGCAATGATCTCATACGGTGAACTGGAACTTGAAAGTTTCGTAAAACCAACTATATCACTGTAAGGGAAAACAGAAAATTAATAATATATTTTTATGAGGTTAGATCTTTTTTTTCTCAACTAAAATCAATGAGTGATAAAAGAAAGTATTTAAATTGGTATTCATAGCCTTAATCATTTTGCCAGTGCGTGACTTTAACACAATTCTCGTTAACTTACAAATCAGACTCCAGATTCATGCTTTGAATTTAAAAGTATGCTTTAAAACATTGAGTTATAATTAAAAAGATCTTTCCAATCCTTCCTAATTATCCTAATATTTTAAACATAGAGAATGATCGTATGTATCTTCACATAGACTCACTATAGAAGAGTGAGATTACCATGAACTGATCATAATTTAGAGTTTTCAGAGGCTTACATAATCTCCAGACTCATGCTTTGAATTTAAAAGTATACTTTAAAATATTTAGTAATAATTAAAAAGAACTTTCCCATCGTTCCTAATTATCCAAGTATTTTAAACATAGAGAGTTATCGTATGTCTCTTCCCATAGACTCACCAGGGAAGAGTAACCACCATAAACTGACCATAATTTGGAGTTTCAGAAATCTTACATAATCTTGCTTAAAGAAAAATATGTATACGGCATTATGGAATAAGGCATTGCTTCTTGATATCTCGTTGTACAAGTTGTTTAATAGTATTTAAACATTTTCAATAGCGTACCTGAAAAATATGGTGCAACCTTCAAAGGATTCTGCCGTTGCGCTTTTCCCACGTTTTAACTCGTCCGCTACAGACTTAGGAAGCATACCTGAGAGGAAAGGATAATTTAATTTTGTAAATCTAGATATTGATGACGTTAATTACATTAGTAAAAAGTATCGTAGATGGTTTTCTGATAATATTCAGTTTTGTCGTATGTCACTGAATGCTCTCATCCAGATATTCATATATTCTGTTTCCTTAGATTATTAACCCGATTTATGACTTTACTATATTTTGATTAAATTTATTCAATAATATTCATACTACAGTTGAGAATTTTAATATTTGATAAAGGTTAATACATTATTAGTAAAAAGGTAGAAATTGTCTTTCTTTAAAGATATATTGTCCACTGAAAAAATAATTCTTAACAATTTTTTTTTAATATTCCATTTTAATGTAACATAATAGTTATCCACTTTGACCAAAAATTGGATCAAAACAAAAGATGTATTTACCTGAAAATGGTTTTTGGTTGAATTTAACCATTTATTTTGTCATTTATACATGAAAACAAATAAACGGAAATATTTACGTAAAAGTGATTCACAATAAGTGTGATAAAGTATATGATAGTAGTTTAAATTCCAGACAAAATATCCTATAATGTACGAAGTAATTTAAGCTTCACATAATATTCATACAGTAGTTTATCTCGTTAAAACCACCTTTTACTGCCGCTAGCCTTTAATTACATCAAACCGGTTTATTATTCCAAAATATTCTGCTTCTATTAGTTTAGAGTTTTGGGAATTATTAATAAGGATTATTAATTTCGGCACTAATTACCAACTTGAAAGAAGTATAGAGCTTCATTGCGACATGAATATAAAGTGGCCAATAAATATTTTACAATGGAATTCTTAAAATAATTAACGCTGAAGAATATTTCAGTTAATGTGAACTTCCCTATACTAACAATTTTGTATTATTGCGCATGATACAATATAATATCATAAATGACCTATAATGAGTATTGTAGAAAGTAAAAGGCCTATATTTTATAATGATAATATCTAAAATTGCACTCTCGCCATTATGGCGACATCGCACATCGATTATTAATATATCAATTTAATTCTAATTTTAATGTTATACGCATTATAACTGTAACTCGTGTGTTGTCATAGCTACTTCACTTATTTAAGAACATTAATACAGAAGTGTCGACGGTTCTATTTGAAACTTAACGATATATATAACTACGATACAAGCATGCCAGTTGACGACGAATACATAGGAGTATTTTATCGTTGTTAAAGATAGTTTACAAAGTTAAATTGCGTTCAATCTATAAGATAATAGTGTATACTATAGGAATACTTTTCTAGCATCGGAATTGGACTTATGATAATAAGAAACTTTTGATTTTGTACGGCCTAATAAGCAAACATAAGCATTAATTGTTTTGCCGTTAGTCCGGGATATCGAGTGAGGGAAGCACACCCCAGTGTTCCCGCATGCGCACAATGAATTATTATAGTTCCTGATTCATAGGTCTCAAATAAAATAAAACGCACTCACTCATGTAATTTAATTTAATATTATGAAGTGTTAATTCTTCAGTAGATTATTAAGGTTTGGTAAAAGAACACAAAAATCCAATAACCTACTGTAAAGTAATCTGTCTGTCTTCTGTTTTTCGTGGATAAGATCTTGTGTTCGTTCGTTGACAAGGACCTCAAGATGTTTGGAATACTTCTCCATTAACTGCATCATCATATCGACAGGACTGAGTTTCGACGGATTAATAGTGTACAGAGTTTGCTTAATATGACTAAAGGTGGGTCTGGCTAAGGCTGAATCTTGCCAACAATTTGTAATCAACTGCATAGAAAAAAAAAATATCAAAAACATCAAACAATTACCTATACACATTTAACACAATGCATACAGTCTTAATTTTATTTTTGAAGCACGTTTAAAAAATGGTACATGATTTAACTAATATTTTTAACTAAAAATGAAAAGTTACAAAATGAAACTAAAAAACCCAAATTAAGTTATACGTTATAAATCAATATAATTTTGAACAGATAAAACTAAAAATGAAAAGTTATTTAAAAAAAAATATTTAAAAGTCTCGTCACATGTTGGGATTTTTTCTAAGGATAAAATGAACTCTACTCCCAAAGACTAATTGTAATAAGACTTGTTTATGTAGAGCATCTTGTGTATATGCTTGTCTTGTGAACCTCTGAGGGTCCCTAATGATCAGCAACTGCTGAATGGATTACCCTTATTAAATATGAAAAAAAAAAACAGATTGGTAGTAATAATACATTTCTCTAAAAATGTGATAATTGTATAATTATTGATTAAACTAGATATAGTAGTTAGTAGTCACAATTCGATATTTTTATTCGAAAATGTTTTCAATATTATATAACGTTGTATTATTAATTAATTAATTAATTACTCACCAAGTTAATTAAATCAAAATAATTAAATTATTCATTCAACTTATCATCGAATTGAAATTATCATTTAACATAGTAATAGCGAAGCAATTAAATTAAATCAATTGCAAAGAAATTAAAAAAATCAACGGTTTGTGGTATCAATTCTGAAATATTGCGTTGATAAATGAAATCACGTGTAAATATTTAAAATTAATATTGTAAATAATATATATATGAAATATTGAATAATTTATGAGGAAAAAATACAAGATTATCTTTATAATTTGGTTTTGCCAACTTTTTATAAGCAATATTCCCATGTGTGAACTGTAAATCCTGATGCAAAATAACGTCTAAAAAATATAGCCAATCAAAGACAGAAATGTTTATAGCCTAAATATCTTGAAGAAAATATCTTAAGGATAAGAACTTAAAGGTTCTACGTAACTGATTTTTGATTAAACAATTTGTTATTCTCCTTCTGTCGTCCTGTTGGTGACGTAAGGTGGATGCCGAAGTTCGTACTCAATAAGTGATACGAAAAGAATAATTTTTCTATCTAACATATCTAATGGTGTGTGATGTAAATTTTGAAAACCCGGAAAACATTCGTCAGAAATATTGTGACTATACTCTGTACCGATTATAAAATATTGCCGATATTGTAAAACACACATGACCCGATGCATCATTTTGCTAATTATGTGATAACTACACAACTATCTGAACCCGAACGAAAAATATCGATAACACCTTTATTTATATATGAGGAATAATGTGTTTTTTTGTACTTGTATTAGCTTAAGGAAATGAGTTCCTTCACAGCTAACGAAGAGTCTACCCGATGGCAGTTTATTCAGCTTTCTTGACTTTGTGTCAAAATATTGAATAACATTCAGATAACATAACTCCTTGAGAGACACTCCTATTCAGAGGCACTTTCCCGTGGAGAAAAAGAGAAGGGCAATCTATAATCAACACTCGGTTAACCCATTATACTCAGGAGAAGTCTTTATTGTATACTGAAAACAATTACCAACCTCTATATATTCTTTAGGACAAGGACAATGTTCATCATTGTTGTTTGATCTTGGTATATCTGCAAGATCAGGTAATTCAGGACGCCATACTCCATTGATCTTTTCTAAATCTTCTGATTCATACGGCTCGCTTCTTGATGCAATCTCCACTAGTATTACAGCGTAGCTACAAAATAAGCAAAACTGACGGTGTAATAACATGTCACCATACTGGATGAGAAAGAATTGGCAAAAGCGTTAAATATTTAAAAGATGGTGATGGAAATATTAAAATCATAGGATGGAAATGATGGTGAAGAAAAGTATTTTTTTGTGGCGATAAAAATATTTAAAACAATGTTTTATTATTAAAGATAGTATGATAGTGGTAACAGTTGAACTGATAAATTTTAAATACCAATACAGAATAACATTCCATATTAACGATATCTATAACTTGATAAATGAAATTATTTGCTCAGCGCTGACGTTTTGTCCCACTCGATTTTTTCTTCAAAATAATTCTCTATGTAAGTCTAGGCTGCCGAGTATTCGCTTAGATTTCGTCAGAGTTGGGCAGAAGATTTAACAGCTTAACTCTCTGACCAAAAATTACTATTATTTCCTGTAGAAACAATCATAATTATACTACATCTCTAGAATAAAGTAGTAATTTTGATAATTAACACGCGTAAGGAAAAGTTAATGGTGATGATGAAAAATGATGATTAACTTTCTATTAAACAATGTATTAAATTACTTCGAAATCTCTTGTTTTGGATTAAATACAACTACTTTAAATTCATTAAACAGTTTTTCTATTAAGCTCTATCTAACTGTCAAACAAATTTGACAACAAATGTGTCATGTGCCAAAATATGGTAGTGATATGATATCATTATTTCCATATATGGGCACAGTACATTTTGTTTGTCACATAAAGTTTGATAGTGTAGACAAAGTTTTAGACGTTACCATGTTTTGCTTACTTTTCCAAAATAGCGAAATTGTTTTTTCATAACGCGCCACTACCACTGGTTAGAAAACTGTGGAAGTGTGGAAACGACGCTATTAGAAAACTAGCATGTGGATAATGACTGCTTGACGCAATAGCTGCGTATAGTTGCTTAAAATTAAAAGTACGCTACTCACCTGTATACATCAGTAGTGGGTGACTGTACAATGCCATGGCCATTGATGACCTCCGGTGGTAGATAAACACGTGCCACTTGGTCCTTATACGTTCTGTCAAATTCTTGATCTTCAACTTGACGAGTAAGGGGCATACCGTAATCTGAAAATATGACCAAACAAGACTACAGCTTTATACTTCACATTATTCGGTAACATGATATTCGTCTACTTTGTAAATATCTGAATGTATTGAAAAAGAGAATGGGAAACGTCCAGACGCCTTATAGAAGAAATTTCTTCCCGTTAAATCAAACTTTGAACAACTTACATACTGGCCTATCAACAATTTAGGAACTTATACATTTTTTTTCAAAGAACAGACAGTATAGCACTGATATAAAAGTGATTAATGGGGCCGAGTTGACTTGGGGCCGATTTGGCTTGGGACCGAGATGACCTGAGGCAGAGTTGACTTGAGGCCGACTTGACTTGGGGCCGAGTTGACCTTGGGCCGACTGGACGTGGTGCCGACTTGATTTTGGCCGAGACGGTTTAGGGCCGATTTTTCAGAAGAAATAACAGTGAATTATTATTTAGTTACAATGATAATCAAACACAGTTGATTCCTAACACACTTGACCTGATCTAATGGATTTTGCCGTAAGAAGTTCAAGATATTGGATAGTTAGTACTTTATTTAAGATTGATTCTGTGTCAGATGTCCAGAAAATAGCAGTATAGACGATATCCTTTATAAGCTTGCTAAGTGCACAATTTGAAATTTCCAGATACAAGAAACGATAGCGTGGTCTTTATGACTACATGCTTTGGTACATATACATTGAAACTGTCTCTTAAACATTTTTGTTTGAAAAAAAACCCATCGTTATTGAGAACAAACCAAGACACTGGCTAAATTAAGCCCATTTATTAAGCTAGATCGACTGTTTCGTTTTTCTCTTTAAGCTATTTGCCAATCAAATCAAACTCATTCATTCGATTTTTCTAAGTGGTAATCTTTCTTGTCAGCTTTCATCATAATGGACTTTCTGATAATTCAATCATACGTTTTCTCCAAGGACATTATGTATCAGCTTGTTCAATTTCAACTTAATACATTCTTTAAATTCGTCCACTTTGTTGTAAATTGGCAGAAATAATGTTATTGTGTACGGCGGTGAGTTCAAGAAATACGAATATAGGAGTCTACAGTTTGGTTGCGTTTTGCGTCAAACTGTCTATATATTTTAATGAATTTGAAGCAAACTTATGCAAACTTGTTGTTATACAACCATTTACAGTTATCAGTACAGACTGCTAATGTTTTAATACGCGGATTTAAAACCCTGATAGGGTCTACTAAGGCTAAGGACAAGGGTAGAGGATCCTTGTAACATTCCCCAAAGATGTTCTTCGAAAGATAGGAAACTTTCTAAATGCGCATGATCTATACACGGAGAATATCAGCATCTGTAGGCTATGGCTTAGTCCTACACAATTGTTCTGGAAAACACCAGAAGTTTCAATACACAATATATAAAATTGCATTTGGGCTAATGGAGAAGGAATCGTTTAGGACTTTTTGAAATCAGCTTTGAAAGTACCTACTCAACATATCAAGGTCATATTATGCACAGACATAGAAATACATGTAATATACTAATTTAATAATAAGGCATAATAATTCTGAAACATGAATATTTATTAAATTAAATGAATTAACAATCACTGCATTTGAATTAATAAGGTATATATATTTCTATTTGTGAAATGCGTATTTTAAGGAAACCCGAGAATGTTGGCTGTTGCACGTAAACAGTTTTAATTTTTGGATTATTGCATATTTAGACATATTGACGCTGTAGTTGTACGCCATTCTGGCGACAAAGGTATTCATAACTATTTATTCATTATTCATTTTTATCATCGTTATGACTTACAAGATTACAATGAATGATATAACAATGTTAACTGATTAATGTTATCAGACAGAGATGAATTAAGGTAGGGCTACATTATCTCTCTCTCTTGGACCAATAAACCGTTAAAGGAACA
Organism: Antedon mediterranea; assembly: GCF_964355755.1. Taxonomy (NCBI): domain Eukaryota; kingdom Metazoa; phylum Echinodermata; class Crinoidea; order Comatulida; family Antedonidae; genus Antedon; species Antedon mediterranea. The sequence goes on from NC_092675.1 coordinate 25,799,797, forward strand.
TACAATCCTAGCCATGCCTATAGCTAAGGATACTGTTAGTAATCATAACTATCTTTCGGACAAGACGTAAATCCAATTTTACAGTAACATTGCGAAATGTTGCAACATTGCTGTGGAACAATTGTTATGGAAGAGCTAACTACTGTACATGTGTCTCTCTGTCATATAAGAAAATTTAGGGTAATATGAATTAAAGTTTGCAATCAAACTATAGCTATACGCGAATGTAGCGATCTGCAATACTAACAGGTGCCCCTGAGTCTTTATATCCAATAATACCAGTGTTTTGTACTGAATAGTAATTGCACTTTAAGTTTCAAAACAATAATCCCATATAACCATAACGAAATGGCATATTATTAGTAATTGATTTAAATTTGTTGGTTGAAGTTGAAGCCGACTTATTCGGGTAAACAGCTAAGCCTGAAATGGACACAGTGAATCGTGCTGAGCTAGATATATCCGTTTGTCAATTTTCAGGAAAGTGCGCCGTTATCAAACCATCGATTAAATACCATTGTATTCCCTCATTAGTGTTTGTATTTATTTCTTATGTAACGTTTATATGTTCAGATTTATAGATGGTTTGTCGTGGCGCATAACTATTTATAACTTCCATTGCATTATATCATCATGTTGTAAATATTACATAATTTAATGAGTCTAATAACATTAGGTCTCTTAAGTTTAAATTACATGTTGACGTATGTGACCTTTCACATGATAATGTGTTTCTGTGGCTGAGTAAAGGAATCCCCGTGCATTTAACTATGCTTGGAACTCGAGCGAATAATTGAGTTGACTGGTGCAGTGAAACAGCTAATTCCACGCATCATCAACTAATCCTAGATACATTAGAAAAGATTAATGTATCGACACATGTCACGTGGTTAGGACATAGTTTGGTGTCGCAGACGGTAGTGTCCAGATTGATGTTGGATTCATTTAACTATCGTTCAGATCTAGTTGAACTCGTCAAACATAAAAGAAGCCGGTATCATAAACGGCATATCAAATGATAGGAATCACTTACATTAGATAGTAGTAACTTTAATTTATGAGACTGTAACGGATTATTATTATAAACAAGCTGTTCTATTGCAAGTTTACATTGGTGATACGGTAAAGACGTTACACCATTTCTAACTTAATTACAATATCAATTAATTTGCTTGGATCTTGCTATTTTTGCTTTTTCTAACAAGTAAATAGCAGATGAAGTTCTAAGAAAGGATGAAACAATTTGTTGTTGGAATCATTTATTACAAACCTGTGCAATATCATTACTCGTATACTAAATAGTATTTAGTGTCTATATAAGCTTAATTATCTTGTCATTTGAATGAATCAATCACACGACCTCATTCCCCATAGGGACCCATGTTAATTTTGTGTGTAATTCAGTATACACTAAATGTCAAAAACGTCATTATTTTTACAGATTCTCATTTATACGCCTTGGCAAAGTAAATCGAATGAAGATAAATGACAAGCCTAAAGATAAAGGCAGTATGGCTAGCCTCTCCTCACCAACATCACTTTCCCCCAGGCTTGATAATCATCATTATAGGTTCAAGTTCACTTTGATTTCTCTCAATTCTGTTTGTGTTTTTTTACATTCAAAAATTAAACCGTGTTATTCATAAAAAAAAATCATATGTAGATTCCTATACTTTTCACCAGAGAAAATTTATATCATATTGCCATGCGTTTGCTAAAAGATGTTATATGCCTATAATGTTAGGCTATACTTTATCGTTTTTGCTTATTTTATTTGTCATTAAGATTCAGCCACCCACAGCATTGTCATTTTTTCATTAATTTACCTTTTGATAGGTAGATAAATACTTCTTATCTATTCTCGATATCTTGTACCTTACAGTATTCTACGGTTCTAAACCAACGATAATGACAATGGTGTATCGATGACTCATAGTTATTACCGTTTATCCAAATGTCGATGAATTTACTTTTATGTCTCTTCTATCCTCTTGTCTTAATGATAATGTCACACCTTTCTAATGACGGGTGTTTAGAAGTATAGAATGGCGCCATTGTTTTTAATCCACTCTGTCTTAAAACGTGTTTATGCCATCAACGATATATTACTATTCATTTCTTCACAATTGCATATACAGTAGTTCTATAAGCAAACTGCAACAACGCTTCGTCTCCAGTGGGCCAATTATAGGCCTACATTTATAAAGCATGGACTTTAGTTAAAGAAGACCATAAGTCCAGTTAATCGTTTCGCGCACTCTTCGTAATACAAATAAGATGGATAATTGTAGGAGAGGTATTTAATGATAGTAACACGAGCATACAAGCACAATTCAGAGAGTATTTTCTACGTACCCATTCTTTTCTCTCTTATCTATCTTTAATTGATGATTTTTTTTACTATATATGTTGTAAATGAATTGTATGCTCTTTAGATTTACAAGGATTACAGAAAACTTAACTTATAAACACTTTTCATTGAAGCAATTCCGAAGCACAAAGCGAACAGAACAGAAATGAATAATTCAGTACGTATGGATCATGTGCAGATTTATGACTTCAATTCTGAATTCAAGAATGAACAGACGTCCATTTTAATTCAATTCCACCTGTATTAACCTTGCCAACCGACCTTCATTATGTTTTTTAAAACTATGTAATGCATTATTGTCTTAATATACACTATTATTATAAAACTCTTAAATAATATAGTTGTAGAACAGTATGCGTATACAAATGAATACTATCGTGTACATAGAAAAAAAATTGCCATACATGTAACATATTTGCATGTTAGGAACTAGTACTCCCTTCCATTTTTAAATTAATTTACCTTATATAATTATTTACACTATCTTTTATTCACGATTGTTTAATTCTTTGTTAAATGATTCAAATTAATGTGGAGCATCTAATCCACAGAATATAAATAGTTTAGGCGAGAAAGAGAGAAAACAAATTCGACTTATTGTTAGAAATGGCAGTACATTTATTTTGTTGACGATCATAAAATAACGTTTACGAAAGTATATTTACCTGTGACTTTGACAACCCATCTGTCATCAACAACACAATTTGATGACGTCAACCGTCCGTGGTATATTTTATTCTGATGAAGGTAAGTCATAGCACGAGCTATGTCAGTACAGAAAGAAAATCTAAAAAAAACCAATTATTTCTAATTGAGGCTATACATTGAAAATAACTGAAAGAATGTCTGCAAACAATCAAACAAGCCCTAAAACGAAAAAAGATAATTGAAGTATCGACAAATATCAAAGTCGTTAGCGTTCGGTCAAATAATCAACTGTATCTACAGGTGTTATACTTCAGAGTACATAATATATTACATTTTTCATTCGCACGTTGCTTTTGAAATTGTATCGTCTGTCGTGATTTCCCGCCCAAGGCGAAATAATTGCGACAAAATTCAGAAGTGAAATTAAGCTTTCAATACTAATCAACTCATATGGGAAGAAAATGTTAAAGGATGTACTAGTTATTACAAAGTTACCAATACAACACAACGCATTCTAATTTGGTGAATACAGTGTCAGAAATAAATTTTTTCTAAAGTTTGTAGGCCTAACGTAGAATTAAAATCCAACTACGTGTTTAAATTTATATTGTTCAATACAAAGGTTACGGGTTGCACTATTGATTTTAATCACGCTCTAATACATTAACCTTGGTAATTCACATAATTAAACTTTTTTACAGAGCAAACTTATTGATAAAATAGCATTAAGCCTAATAGGAATATAGTATTTTGTTTAAAAATAGTTAAATGCCCATTGAATCAACCGTGTGATAACACGATATTGGACATACAGTAATTGGCAAAGATTTCATACGACCAAAGTATTGATTATTTCGTTACCTGAAGCCCCAATTTAGTGGAATGTCTTCATTAAGAAGAACGTCTTGCACGCTTCCCTTTGGGCAGTACTCTGTTAAAATGGAAACATTTGGTACCTCGATGCAAGCTCCAATGAATTTACATAAATTGACATGCTGAACATCCCTATAAAAAGAAATATAGATATAGTATTTTAAGACGTTCTACTATTTATTATTATTATTATTATTATTATTATTATTATCAAACACTACTGATTTCTATTTGGTTTTGAGTGTCAATCAATTATCAATGTGGGTATGGTATAGCTACCTACCTTACACTTTTAACTTCTTTTCTGATTGCTTTCGTAAGTTGAAACACTGTCTTCGCTATCCGTTTCACTGCTAATGTTTGACCATTACTAAAAAAATATAGAATAGATAAAAAATAAGGTTAGGTTTACTTTTATTGAAATATTTAAGGATGGAGTTATAATAATAGAAAGAAGGATGCAGGGAAGCCAAAGTAATAAACCATGACAATGATTACTGAAAATGTAAAAACAAAAAAACATTTAGATTTATTGGAAGAACTAGGAATAGGAAAACAGAAGTCATGGAGGAAGCTAGAGAATCCAAAAAAGGAGCAATGAATCATGGCAAGAGATGACAGAGAGAGATTCCTGACAAAGTAATTATTTTCAATTTCGTTGGAAGTAAGATCTTTTTTGTAAAGAAAATAACAGTTAGGCCTATGGGAAAGTAGAGGTAAGGAGGCAAGCAGGTAGTTGATGAAAGAAGATGCAGAGGACAGAGACACACATTTAAGATGCTGCAGTGAAAAGAGGTGAAGGAGGACATGCGATAATTATCTTCTGGAACACAGTGATACTATGTTAACAATTGTATGTCATAAGTTAATTTAATTTCTTAAAAGTTTATACTGTTCTTCGTAGGTTTTTTAAAATAACACTTATTGCCAAACGCATAAAGTGTTTCATTTACAATGGTTGATCAATGGTCTGTAGACCGTTTCCAACATTGGCGAATGATTACGTATTCCGGTAATGCTTACTGAAGATTACCTCTAAGATGGGATTGATCTACCTTCTGTCGCACGTCAGTCTATGACTCAACGAGTTTGATATTGGCATACGCATGGTTTAGTGGCATTACGCATTTAAGAGGTTGACTGTTTTAAAATCTTATAGGAGACATTTTTAAACAAATATCAACCGACGATGAGGTGAAGAAGTAATCTAAACTCGATTACGGTAGAGTAAGTATTTAAAACGTTCAAGCGGTCGAAAGGTCAATGTAATTTCATAATTGTGGTTTGGTGTGAACTTAAAAAGGAGTAATTAACAAACTGAACCATGCGTATCATTTGAAGCAAGTCCCGAGTTAAGAACACACACATAAATTATAAAAATATCTTTCTTAATATACTGTATCGTTTTTACATTGCTACAAAATATAATATTGTTGGAGAGTAAGCTTAGTTCCCAATAAGACGCTAAGGCGTAAGCGCAACGTAAGCGAGTTGACCAATCACAAGTGATTGGTTAAACTGCTTACGTTGCGTTTACGTCGCTGCGTTACGTCCTAGTGGGAATCAAGCTTGAGAGAGTTAAGCTCTCGGTTCTAATCTGAGTGCAACCACGTAGGCCTATTATGATAACAGTGTGTGGCGCTGATATTGAGTATCAGCAACGAATATATTATTGAACAACAGCATTATATTGTGATTGTTCAAGTAAACTATTTTTCCTGATTTTTGTTAACATTGGAAAGAGAAATAATAATACAAACATAAACATGGCAATATATAATATAATATAATTATTATCATTATTTTTGCTTCCTATTTTGTTTACATTTCAAATTGTTAAAAGAGTTTTACATATTGTTTATATATTGTATACGCTAAATGTGAGTGAGCGAAATTTAATTCTAAAAATGTTTTCTCAATTATTAAGCTCACAAAACAGGTTAAAAGTGTAATAACCATATTCTGGTATCTGCTACTATTTCACAAGATTTTTACCAACACACTATTTATTATACACATCTCACAGGAAACAAGCATCGACTAATTTGAATTTTCTTTTAAAGTGATTATCTGATTGATATCTGTTCGACACTTAACTCTTTCTGATAGTAGGCCTACCATAGAGAATTTAAAGAAGTTAATGTTACCAAAGCATGAATGGTTAGTTCATTTAATGTACAAATAAGATATTCGGATCGAGAGATATATACAATAAAAACATACTAATAATTAATAAAATTAATGTTTAGAAACAAGTATAATATTTAGAAATTTGAGTATACTTGTAAATAATAAACTTACGCATCGCTATGAATTGAATGAAGCAACAACAAAAAAATTGTATTTGTGTCAATATCTTTAAAAAAAATATTTTTCTCAATAGAAATGCAGTATATGATGCTAAAAATGAAACTCATTATATTGATTTATTTGGGTAATTTCAAGGCTACTTCAACAAAACTTCTTTGTGCAACGGCATAAGAAGCCTGAATATTAATGGAATAAAAGTTCCTGAACAATTTTGTATAAATGTTTTGTATTTGTTGGACGGACAGAAAACATTTTCACGAGATGAAAGATTTACCGTACTATTCAACTCGGATACGCATCGTTGAAAAAAAAACCAGTCGGTTCAGCTTGGTTGAATAAAACAGTAAATCCTTCAACTCGTGAAAATAGTCTGCAAATTCGATTTTTAACAAGTTATTATTTGTGTGAGTGTATTTTTAATGATTACAATAGGAGACCTAAAAGACGGTAAAAAGTTCACGTTTTAGAAATCCCGTCTCACCAGCCATGATTACTTTTGTTTTTCTTGTTCCCTGTCACCATGTATTGTATTTTTAGTCGCGACGCGACTCTCTACAGCTCACTATGTCGTTGGTCGGTAAAAACATTAACTTGAGCACTCGACTGCACCCATGTATATGGCCTTGCTATGTATCGTTTTGAGGTAAATAAATGAAATGAATATTGACCAAATTATAATGTAGAAAATAATGAAATTAATGTATTGTACAGTTTCACAGAAATACTGAAGCAGCAAACAGATATGTTATTTTCAGGATTGTATTGGGGGATGTGGGGGCATGGACTCAGATAGACATGATCTTGTGGCACACCCTGGATCTAAAACCAGCGAGGTTGCGGTTGTGCATATTTGAACTCGACCAATAATTATACTGAATAGTTTAAAATACGAACTATGACTATGTTCTATTAAATGAGTTCTGGTGATTTTCTCAAAAATTAATAATGAGGTCATAATCTCTAAATATATCAGCAGTGTTCTGCTGTTCTTGTTAAGAGGACGGTTTAGCGTGAAAATGGTCAGTTCCAGTCCAATTCATGTCATAATTCTTTTCTAATTATTATCATTATTTTTGCTTCCTATTTTGTTTACGTTTCAAATTGTTAAAAGAGTTTTACATTGAAGAAATATTGTTTATATATTTTATACACTAAATGTGAGTGAACGAAATTTAATTCTAAAAATGTTTTTTTCAATTATTAAGCTCACACAAAACAGGTTAAAAGTGTAATAACCATATTCTGGTATCTGCTACTATTTCACAAGATTTTTACCAACACATTATTTATTATACACATCTCACAGGAAACAAGCAACGACAAATTTGAATTTTCTTTTAAAGGGATTATCTGATTGATATCTGTTCGACACTTAACTCTTTCTGATAGTACCATAGAGAATTTAAAGAAGTTAATGTTACCAAAGCATGAATGGTTAGTTCATTTAATGTACAAATAAGATATTCGGATCGAGAGATATATACAATAAAAACATACTAATAATTAATAAAATTAATGTTTAGAAACAAGTATAATATTTAGAAATTTGAGTATACTTGTAAATAATAAACTTACGCATCGCTATGAATTGAATGAAGCAACAACAAAAAAATTGTATTTGTGTCAATATCTTTAAAAAAATATTTTTCTCAATAGAAATGCAGTATATGATGCTAAAAATGAAACTCATTATATTGATTTATTTGGGTAATTTCAAGGCTACTTCAACAAAACTTCTTTGTGCAACGGCATAAAAGCCTGAATATTAATGGAATAAAAGTTCCTGAACAATTTTGTATAAATGTTTTGTATTTGTTGGACGGACAGAAAACATTTTCACGAGATGAAAGATTTACCGTACTATTCAACTCGGATACGCATCGTTGAAAAAAAAACCCAGTCGGTTAGGCTTGGTTGAATATAACAGTAAATCCTTCAACTCGTGAAAATAGTCTGCAAATTCGATTTTTAACAAGTTATTATTTGCGTAGTGTATTTATTATGATTACAATAAGAGACCTAAAAGATGGTAAAAAGTTCACGTTTTAGAAATCCCGTATCACCAGCCATGATTACATTAGTTTTTTCTTGTACCCTGTCATTGTTAGTAGCGACGCGACTCTCTACAGCTCACTATGTCGTTGGTCGGTAAACATTAACTTGAGCACTCGACTGCACCCATGTATATGGCCTTGTTATGTATCGTTTTGAGGCAAATAAATGAAATGAATATTGACCAAATTATAATGTAGAAAATAATGAAATTAATGTATTGTACAGTTTCACAGAACTACTGAAGCAGCAAACAGATTGTTATTTTTAGGATTGTATTGGGGGGGGGGGATGTGGGGGCATGGACTTGTGGCATACCCTGGATCTAAAACCAGCGAGTTTGCGGTTTTGCATATTTGAACTCGACCAATAATTATACTGAATAGTTTAAAATACGAACTATGACTATGTTCTATTAAATGAGTTCTGGTGATTTCTCAAAAATTAATAATGAGGTCATAATCTCTAAATATATCAGCAGTGTTCTGCTGTTCTTGTTAAGAGGACGGTTTAGCGTGAAAATGGTCAGTTCCAGTCCAATTCATGTCATAATTCTTTTCTATTTGTAATACAATTATACACGTATTAACTAGGTCTCAATTAATTTCAAGATACTATCAATCATTACGAATAATTCATTAAGTGAAATGATGAGAAAATAGTATTAAATGATTGATTTGCTCAATACATGAGATCATAATCAATAATGATTTATTATGAATAATTAAACTGAACAAAATCCTATGACATGGGGATATTATGTAATAATTAGAATTTCCATGCCGTATAATGAACTATCCATTATTAGTATAAGTCTTATCGAATACATAATCACTGGACCAGTAAAAAATAGTTTTTACCTGCTCTTTCTTAGTATAGAAGTACAGTAAAAATACTGGTTTTACCGTCAATGTTACTAATTATACTTTATTCAGTCGATGAATAAAAGCTATCATGGCTATTTGAAATTATAGTTTTGGTTCGCGTAAAGCCCATTCTTGATTCTAATTGGTTGTGCGTTTTTTCGCGTCACAAAAAGTAGATAAACATAGTTATTACGCATGCGCAGTAATCATCATCACGAATACATTCGCATGATTATACAGAAAGATGATCTATCGTAAGTCTATTTATATAACACATTTAGAAACAATGTTTTATACTTAAAAAAGAATATGTTGAGCGCAAATCTTCAGAAATGGTTTCGGTATAATACAGCACAATTTACGTATTCTATGGAAAGTCAAGTGATATTATAATGTCAATCAGTGTGCTCATTCATTCTGATTAATTTTCACTTTATTAACTTTTTATTTTGATACTCTATAACAGTTTGATTATTAAGGTTATAGACTAAGATTTTAATTAATATGGTAATCAATAATAATGAAAAATATTACTTTTAAGACGTCTAGATTTCATGGGCACTTAACGTCTAATTATACGGTATCAAAATATGTAATTAAAATAATGATACATTGCTATTTGTGAAGAGTTGATGCATACTTAATTACCCGTCGTCTATCTAAATTTAATGTAATACTTAATCAATCGTTCTATCGTAGATATATTTGATTTTACTGGTTTAATCAACTTTATTAAACATTTTCTTTAGAAACACAATTTTCATTATTACTTATTATACGAAAGTTACGTTTGTATTTCCAACAGGAATAAGTATAGTTGAATGCCTTCGGTTGTTTTGCTAAAACCTTCTTCTGGACATATTGTTTTCAAAGAAATGGTTGCAGCATAATCCTGGAGGCATTCTCAACTATACTTCCTTTTGGAAACACATGGTGTACTGCAAACCTCGATGTGCATTGTTTATTTTAAGCCTTGTCTACACTATCAAACTGTTTGTTACAAAAAAAATGTGGCGTGCCCATTTATGGACATGATGTCATATCACTACCATATTTGATCATATCACAACCATATTTGGCCACATCACACATTGTAGATAGTGTAGACAGAGCTTTAAACAAGATTATTTCCTTTTTATTTGTCGTTTTCACTGATCTTCTTCTGAATGTGATATTTAAAAAAAAACATACCGACAATTGAAAAAATATTATTATACGGTCTATAGTTATATAATACACTTTGTCTTCTTTCAAAACAAACATAATGTATTTATCTAAATTATTCAATTATTATATTTGTGTATGCTGAAGTAATGTACTTACTAAATAGCTGCATTATTAATGCAAATTGGATACATAAGGCTTTTAGATTCTCAGAAATGGTGTTATAGTTTACACGCATAGGAATCGCCTTGCTTATTGAAAGACAGTCAATGTTAATGAATAATAATGATAATGGTGTCGGAACGTATTTGTCTCTAAAGAAGGGGCTTAAGTTAAAGAAGTCACACTCGAAGTCACAGAGCATATTGCAAACTGATGAAATACATGCAAGTGTGTAAGGCCTTCTTTATTTCAAAGCAGGCATTACGCAATCAAAGTTTGTGTATATATTTTGATGTGGTATAATGGTAAGGTATCAAATCATGCAGAAGATTCCGGTTTATTTTTCATTCTCGGGTATATCCTAATCTTCTACGGGCAATCATTAATGTTAGTATTATCACTAGAGTTTAATATGCCTGCAATATCACGTGATTCGTTGGCCCCTTCGTTGCCAACTGTGTTGGCCCTTTCAGAGCATCCCAATGTTCCTTTTTTATGTTCTCCTTTTACGTGCATGTTGCAACGATGACTTGCCATTCATATTAAATAAATTTACAACCAATACTTGTTTCCTTGTATTTGTTTATCGGGCTCACGTGTGTCAAAATACTATCTTGTTTTTTGTATGTATATTTTCCCACCTTTGTAAGGTTGTATATGATAAGCATAAACTATGTATGAATTACAAATATTAATTTGGAAATGTTCCGCCTACTATAGCTCCACTGTATTTTGTTGTAGGCCCTACTTAGAAAATAAAACCAAAACTGAATTGATCGTAATGTAGAAAGTGTATACTTACTAAAGCCCTAGTTCAGCAAACACTTGTTTGTTTTGCATCTGTGACGCCAAACCTGTGTGTCCACTACTGATATCAGTAAGGTTTTCTGCACTTAGTAGCATGCTAACCATACTGCCCATTAAACCTCTTGCAGCTCCATTATCTATCATTTGTAAGCAAAACAATAAAGGTAAGCCGACAGTAAAACTGTAAATTAATCTTAGATATGATCATTTACTCTCCAATCAGCAAAGTTATTCGTCATTATTCATCATAAAAAAAAAATGAACTGAAGTTAGAGTGGGTTGATGAAGAAGGTTTATAGATACAATTTATTTTAACATCACTATTATTTATTTTTTAATTAAAATGTTCATTGAAAAAATATTAATTTAAATAAAATCCAGATTTAATTTAAATGAATAATAATATAAGAATTACCGACATTAATAACTAAATAAAAATCATTCTGATGCTATTAATTTTCCATTACTGTCAACATTAAAGGACCATATTGTGTTTTTGAAATTTATACCATACGGACAGTTGTCTTTTACAGTTTTACTTACAACAAAAGTGTTAGATATATCGTGTTGTAATCCCTAATCTCGCTTGAGATAAAGTAATAATTTACCTGGCTTTATTTCATCATAGTTGATTATCCAGCTTTCATCCCATAACATTTTTTGTTGTTTCCAGTAGAAATACTAAAGATGACAAATTATAATAATTTAAAAAAACCTCGCAGATATGATTAACGTAAATAGTTTGATTGAAATAGCTAGAAAGGAGGAGGGGTATGCTTCTCCCCGGCGTTTCCATTTCCTCAGACACCCCACTCTACCTTTTAAAATGTTGTCCCGAGTGTATATTGATTGATAGATTGATCTTTAAAAATTAATTCAATGTTGACATTTAAACGGCACCGTCAGAAAAACTTAAACGTGTCTAAATTATAGGCCTACACGTGTTTGTCTTTTCTTTAAAATCTGTCTTAAGTCGTTTTGATTATACTGTAGTGTTATATTTTTTAAATTTATGCCAAGGCAAGGCAAACATCATAAAAAACCATCCTGCCCATGGCTGACGAAAATGGCAGAAACTCGTGTCATAAAAGAGGCGTAACTGACGATGATTATAAATGCAAGAATCGTGTCAGGTGTTTATATGATGGGCCTCCGTGGATATATATTAAACTTGAACTTAGAATATAACAATGACATAATGCACTCGTAGGAAATTGTAGTTATATTTGGGATACTATCTGAATTATAATAATTTTTAATGCAAACACAGCGTCTTTTAACAATATCATGTTCTATATTATTACGATAGTCTCACTTTTAAGTATGGCGATTATTAATGATAGCGATGGGTGAATAACTCGTTAAATGGTACACATTTTTCTAGACAAACAGTTATTAGTGGCAACACATACCACATGCACGAAGGTGGGGGGGGGGGGGGTTGGAAGAAGAAGGAACTTAATATAATGTTTTATTAAAGGAGCTTTCCGTATGCGATCACGGTCACTGGACATACACTTTACAGTGGTGACTTAAATAAACCTAATTTCTCTGTAGTATTACTAACCTAATTTAACAGTTTAATCAGCTGTATTTAATTGACGCTCCCTATAACTATCACTAAAAACAAATAAGCGGGGCCTATGTCATACTATCTGCAGCTTTTAAATAGAATCAATAACGAACGAGCTGAACTTAAATTGCAAATAAATTAAAACTGTTAACAATGTCGTTAGTAATGTGTTTATTAATCTCCAATTACATAGAAAGTAATGGTTTATTTGATTCCACTCATTAAAACACACGTGATCAATATTCGGTGTGTGATTTTGTTCTACCGGGACTTTACTCGTCTTACAGCACTGTCCACTTCCGTGCAGTAATTCGTGATTAGTTTTATCATGAGTATCAATAATTGAGTAGAATTATATCTCTTAGAAGTTATTCAATTACATTATTGCGCTTTAATGGTAAGAGTAGACAAATAGATGCAAGTTATGGCAATTTGGAGATAGTTCTGTTGTTGCGGCATTTCCGATGGTAGGATGGATCGTATGCAGATTCCTGAATGTATGAATAAAAATGAACTAAGTATAGGTTGCTTATAATTAAGATTATAGCTTGAAGAAAATTATGATACTACATGAATAATAAATAACTGGACATTAATATGTTACCTAACTCTAGACATGAAGAACCGTCTGATTTAAAACATAAAGCATCAACATTTTTTTTTATTAACTTTAAAACAAATTTAATTCCGTTTCAAATGATATGAAGTTTAGTCCAGATGTTTTGCAACAATATAGAACAAAATAACTATTAATTATTAATATTGAATAAACTGGCTGAAACAAATTAAATTTAACAATTAATACACAATATGTTTCTTGTCAACGCAAACAACAATCCAGTGAAATATATTATACTAAAATGATCCTGGAAAGGTAAGATTAATCAGTTATCCCTATAATTATCATGGGCAAGTGGACCAGAGACCAAGACTATGCTGTATACAGTAGTGTCGCTGCTACGGAAAAAGACTAACTCCACACCCCACCCCCCCCCCCCCCCACCCCAAAAAAAAAGATAAGAAAAAAAAAAGAGGGCGGAGATGGAGGAGATAGGAAGCGAGTAGAAAGATACATAAATGCTTACCAGATATATAAGTGCTAATAGCACAACGATTGTGAAAATCGATGCAATGATAGCCGCAATCTCTCCTGTACTCAGAGGACAGCTACCACAATCAGCAGGGCATACGCTACAATCTTCGTCTCGTTCGGTATCACAAAATGCATCACCACAAACTACAAAATTATGTAAAACACGTTTATTCGTAATCGTTGCAGTTAATTTTTGTTAATTTTTGTTAATATACGGTAATATAAATAATATTTACGCTTTACTATATTTTGAGGAATGATCTATAATACTTTGCAAGTATCTTCATATTTGCCAGTTCTTATACTATGACGTTATATATATATATATATACTATGACGTTATCCAAATTCCTTCACTTGCACTGATGAAGGGCTAGCGTTGCCCGAAAGCTCTGCTAACTTTTCTGGCTGTTTTACCTTATCGTTTTGATTTAGTTTTTCGCTTATTTTGTATCTCCATTGAGATCCAGCCACTGATACCCACAGCATTGTCATTTTTTTCAGTTTGGATTCATATTTAGTACACATATTATATTCACAGTTTTTAAAATTCGTATCCTGTAAATAATTATCTGCATTTTATTAACGCGGCTCATTACTAGAATAAACCCTAGTTTCTTTTGTATCTGATATTTAAAAAAACTAAATTAATAATCATTTAATCTGTATTTTCCATGTCGTTAATTTTTCTTTTAATTAGAGAAAATTGATCTCCCATCCATCACATAAATTAAAAAAACATTGGTTTGGCTGAAGTGTTATTTGGGATCACCAAATAGAAAGCAAGATAATTTGTTTATTTATATTAATGAGTTATAATGCTCGTGTAATAATATTGCATTGTACGATAACCAGTTTGTCCTTGTTTTATTTAAAACATCATTTCTACAGTAAACCATTCAGTGGCGGATTACCATCTAGCCGAAAACTATCATTAGGTATATTTAACGTAATAAAGCAATTATTTGTACGGAGTAGGCAGGAGGATGTTACAGTATTATCTTTCTTTTCTTAGATTAGTCTAGATTCTCGAAAATAACATAGTTTAATTTCGTTCATATAGAGCTATAGGGCATATGTGAAAATATTGGTAAAGTGGTCGTCTCCCCGTACCGGTTCTAAACACCCAGCTCGCAAATATTTAGCGCCCCCTTGTGTCATTATACTGTACAATCTAACCATTTCTTTGTAATAAAGTTATAAACATGATTCATCATAGAAAATACGATGATAAGATGGCACTGTAATTTATCATATACAACGTAAGTAAAAAGTGGTATAATGTGAAAAAAAAAAATATTCTAAAGACAGTATGATAATGATTATAACATGCGTGTTATGGTCATTTGAGATCAAAACAAAAGCAAAGAATATGATGGAACTACGAGCACCGTGACTTATCGCCATGTTTGTGGTCATTAGTATAAATATACTTTTTAACTGTCAATACGAAACGCATGCATATTATAAATTATTTGAAATGAGCCCTGATCTTCTGATGACAACTAACTAAAATACATCGCGCGTATTACTCCGTTAACACTGATTTGTATACAGGTGTTACAAAAGAATTTCATGGTTCGTGCGTTTTCTATTATGACACCCCACGAGACGATTGATACAGAATATTATCCCCACGTCCATTGCGAGACATTTCACGTACTAATTGTATTAACATGCAGAAAACATCACTCCTCGCACACACAGCATACCAGAAGTTGGTTGCTCTTAATCGTCATTAACTTTAAAAATAGTTCCTAACTAAACATTCACAAACGAATATCGATCAATTACTCAATGTTATTTTAAAGCCAGTTGAAGAAATTCAATTTAGCTTGATATAGAAGTCATTAAATTATAAAGTACAGTAATCTAATAAAGATTTGCTTAAAGACCTTTCCCACTTATATTGACATCGATCTTTAATATAAAGTCAAATGTATGCAAGTTAAAGAATGATGAAGCGGCGTATACGGGTTAATAATACTTAGTAGAGTTTGTCTACCGAATTACCCCGATTCTAAAATCATCTTATGCAATGCATGGTGAATGATATTCCCAAAATGGAGGTTTAGCATTGAAACTTTGTTTATTTCGTGAAGTGGGGCCTAGAACAAAACATTGTATATATATATATGCCTAGTTGTGAAGAAACTGAAGACCTGTAATAATACAAATACCAAGGCAAGGGAACAATTATGTTTTTTTCTTTTCCTTAATTCAACAAACCTAAAAAATAATTAAATAATAATAATAATAACTTAAATATTAGGAAAAAAATGCAAAAAAAAGTTGTATGATTGACATAAGTACACATTCCATTACTCCTATCCTTTTTTACATAACCTATTTACTGTTTAAAATTTTGTAACCTAATTGGCAAACTTATATATAACTTACAAAGAAATGATCTGACATTAAATGACCTACATATGTGGGGGAAAAACCAACTTATTTTTTCTGCAAAATTATACAACTTTGAAGTTTATCCACAATTCTGTAGAAATTGTGAAATACACTGCTCACAAAAGTAGGCATATTTTTGTTTTGGTGAACCCAAGTAGCATTATAAAACACCCATTTCACGTCAGATCTAAGAGAAGTAATATTATATTTTGACAGCCATTTAAAATTATTTCGCTTGTTGGTGCATTGTCAGATTCTCTGTGGAGCATTGTTTGATTTCGTGTCTAAAATTAGCACGTTTTCGGACAAATATCGATACCACAGCCATCCGTAAATAAAAGAAAAGTCTAGGGACTTCTGTTTGTTGTTCCTCTTCAGTAAACATTCTTGTACAAAGGTGCGTTACTTATTCAAACACTTACGGTACACGTCTTATGACATGACCTAAATATGAATAAAGTGGATAACGAGACCTGGGGGTACTACTAGAAAATATACAATGGGTGATACAGTGCACGGTGAACTTGCCAATACCTTTAAATATTGATTTTGTGTAGGCTACCATCTTGGCTACCATATCAAAACTATGACAATGTTCTATCAGGGAAGAGTTAACAATTTAACTCTTCCCTGGTTCTATAAATAGATATATTGCAAAAAGGTTTTAAACATTCTCTCGTGCTTAATAATTTACTAATAATGATTAGAATTATCTGCAATTAAGCTGAATGTTTCGAGTTAGAACCTTGATTGGGAGGCTTTTTCTCATTCTCACAAAGTTCCTCATTTTAATCGTTTGAAAATTAATTAATTAAATTCAGTATATCACTGGTGGTTTAGAATTTCTTCGATGCCTGTAAATGTTTAAGCTGTTTGTCATTCTTATGAATATATTCTAAACCACCAGGTGAAATATGAAAATTGATTAGTTAATTTAGATAAAGATGATGATATTTATGGGAATGAGAAAAAGCCGCCCCAACCAAGATCCGAACTCACAATATTTCTGCTTGATATGCAGATGTCGTAACCATTATAGATAATATATGCAAAAATGTTATGTAATTTGCATAATTGTCTCAGATGGAATAAATATTTTACGATTACATAATGGTATACTTTATTTTGTATCAAAGTTTGTTGTTAGATTATTTTGGATATTTGTTCAAGCAAGTTAAGGGCAGGGGGCAAGGATATTTCAATAAGCCGAAGTAAAACTAGATTATAGTTATGGTAATAGATACCACATTCCAAACTGAGATTGTTGTCTTAGGCCTAAGGGTTTTGGCCGTGGGGTCACAGCATTTATGATCATAGGACGAAGGGTTATTCGCCTTAAACAGATCATATCGATCTGAAGATCAAAGGTTACAAGACTGGTGATTCTGAGTAACCAAAAGTCACAACCAAAATATAAGCCAAAACTGATACAATTTACCGTTAATACAACTTTCCTACACATTGTGTTGCCTTTTTTTAAATTAACCGATTCTTTCTGTTCTGTTTAGAAATCACGTTTTCTACATCTTATCTTTGAAAAATATTACCGGTACTAGTATTAAATTATATGAAGAGGTTAGCTTAACTTGATGTTCATGGTTTACAGAGTGCATCTCGGTTTTTACTTTCCAATCTTTATCACATCTTTATCGTTGCTTATCGTTTTGGCTTCATTTCATTTTTTCAGGGCAAGGTAACACATTGCGCAAAACAAAACTTGAATCTCTTAGGGAGTTAAATACAACTTTACAATATAAAAGGTGTGACGCATGACTTGAAATATATTAAGAAAACAGAAAAATAAAAACGTCTTAGTTGTCACGGTTTGAGTATGATATACTGTAGAACAGGTTTAAGACAACTGTTACAAAAAGTCAAGATTTCTAGCGGAAAAACATAATTTAATGTAGCCTAGCAAATGTCGAGTTCTCTTTTACAATAATAAAACATGTTGAAATGCATTTTTATAATCAAGTTGTATTATCGGAATGGCAAGCAGTCTGACCCCAAAGCTATCAGATTAATCATTATGTGTTGTCAGTATTGATTATAATGTATACAATTCTACTTGATTGAGGCGTACCATGTAGAAATGTTATACAAACAATTTATATATTTTTTTTGGTTTCTATAAAAAATCTTAATATGCCATATGATAATAAAATAGTTAATCAACTGCAGTACGTATTTTTTCTCATCGTGAATGCAATGGCACAGAGAGTAGTAAAAATACTAATTAGTGTGGTTTTGTGTAAAAACTACTTTTGGCGCTGATGAGCTGCTGACGCTGGAAACTCGCATGTTTTTAAAATGACGTCATTTTCAGAAACTGTAGAATACATTCGCTATTAGACGCGCAGCTCATAAAACGCTTCATTTTATGGTTTTACGCTACACGGACAAATTCAAATCACGTAAACAGTATATTGTTGTGTAAGGCTTGGTTCCACCATGGTTCCACCGTAAGCCGATTTTCCACTAGGCGAAGTTATTCGCGCGAATCGAAAGTGTCAGCTTACACGCATGCGTATTAATGCTTCCATCTTCCAAATCTTTCTCTACGCATGCGTATAAGCTGACGCTTTCGATTCATGCGAACAAATACGCCTAGTGGAAAATCGGCTTTAGGCTCAACGCCATTTACTTTACCAATAATTACTTGCTTTGCGCCTAGGTTCTTGCGTTGTGTCCTAGCCCAATATCCACCCCCATTATATCACAACTAAACGACTATTTTGGGATGGTTTTCCGTGATCTAACCGAGCTACAATATCAATACTTAGCAAAATAGATAAAATGATAATGTAATTAACGGTGAGGTCCCTAACCAACTTCACAACTACTGATGACATCATTTATTATTTTAAAATGTAATGTAAACTACCATGAAAATGAACCTAGCGTAAAATGTAATTAACCATACCTACTAAATGTATATTTATGAAAATTGTACAAGAAAAATATTAGGATAAAAAAAAAATTAGCATTCGTAATTTTTTTTTTCGGTTAAATGACTAAATAATTGGACCGTATACGACATGACTTTAAACAAACTAACTAGGTCTATGATATATTTTAAAAGAAAAACGTTAATATCGATTTCATTCGTAGGAAACAGCGTGATATTTAATAGTTAATGTGCAAATTTAAAAAAAAGTATGCGATTGAATTAGAAATAAATTCAGTTTATAGAATAGGTCTAAAAGAGTACCACTACAAGTCAGACTTTCTACAGTAAAATCAAACTTCATTGTTAAACTAGCATCATCTAGATTTCCAAAGACAACTAAACCGGTAACGATAACACCTGGATTTATGATCAAAGTGGAACTCTATATAATAGACCAATCCCACCTGCATCGTTGGTATTAGAGTAAATTAACAAAGATAAGTTGGCGGTAATTAAATACCCGACGGATACGTCAGACTATATTAACCGGAATTTATTGAAGCGTTGGAGGAAGTAAAATAAATTTTATGGTTTACTTACATAGTTTATGCATAATTATGTCATGAATATTATAACAATAGTAATAAATATAATGATGCGTTGATTATTATTATCATGGTTTGTCCAGCTGTGTCAATTGGTAATTTTAATATTTATGAATTGTTTATTTATATATTTATTGTTATTCTGTGTATTTTTTAAAAGAATAATATCACAGAGGAGTTATAGCATATTGAAACTTTCACTAATTTTTGTTTGTGTTCATATTTGTTGGTATTCAAAGATGCCACATTATATAAAATAATTGTCTAACAACAACCAAGATTTTTGTCAAGACTTTTGTCAAGTTAGAGATATTGATATTCACTGACCGATAATCTATTCTTCCACAGTTAGCAGTTACTGACAATCTTGAAATTTACTTATTGTTTTGTAACCAATTCTGAAAATGTCAATCTCGATAAAAAGACCAATTTTACAAATCTTTTATTCATTTTTTTTTAAATTAAACATTTTTAAATTATTTTTGTAGACTGATATTTAGGGTCCCTCTTTAATGAATATGAAATACTGTACTAATAATAATATATATACTGACGTTTCAATATTACGCCATCATAGAAAAAAACTGAACATAAATATAACTTAGACATGCACAAGGTGACAGTTGACGTCTGTGATTACATCGCCTATTTCCATCGGGAAATAACATTAAACATGAATTTTCTCTTCTTATTGGTAACATTAAACGTATTACAATTTAACTTAATTTAACAGTCAATGTGCTTTTTACACAGATTTGCGTCAATGTCGACAGCCCATGAGTTTCGTCAAACAATCTTGAATGTAAATTAACCCGTATCAATTTAGTTGATTTATCAAAATTGAAAAAGAAAAATCACACTAAAACATACATGTGTCACGCCAATATGAAATGGTTCAGATGTTATACGTCAGACAAGAGTTATGAAAAAAAAACTAATATTTATCAAGTTTTGTAATTTTTTAGGTTGAATTTAAAGTGATTAAAAGCCCACTAGCACTTAGACTGTCGAGTAGTATGGATAATCTAACAATGATAGGTTATTAAATACTGTAAATGTCCAGGCTTTACGTCAACGAATTATTATGGAGCATCTATCTAGTTATCAAACACTGGAGAAATAATTAATATTGAGGTTAGTTCATTCTAAATATACAGGAAAATCCTATGAAATGTACTTTTACTAATACAAAATTAGCGGAATAAAAAAAAAACTTGTGGTCAGAAAACATATATTCTCTCAATATTTGACTGTTCTTTTTAACATTTTTATAAACAAGTTACTACAGCCTGTATACATTTTAAATAGGTTAGGTCGAAAAATCATGGTAGAAATATGGTATATTTGTCTTATTTAATCTTGTATCAAATAAACTAATCTTCGACGACAAGCTGTCAATTCGCATTTCTATGTGTTTAAATGTGTAATTGTGTTTTGGTTTACTACAATTTACCCTTGTAACCTTTAAATATAATTATGTTAAATTAACTGAGACTATTTTGTGAATTGCTTGCAGGCTTGTTTGCTATACAAGTGATAAAATGACTAAAATTGATTTTAGACGAACAATGCAATTACTGCATTGAATAACTAATAGCAAAAGAAAAACACTTAAATATAACTACATGACCCTTGAAATTCTTTTACATAATATTAAAGCGGATAATTGTTACATAATATTAAAGCGGATAATTGTTACTCAAAATTAAAGGAACTAGGCATACACCCGAATCTGCATCTGTCGCTAGGTAGATAATAACTGGCTATTGAGAGTCACCTAGATACGAGTTAGGTTTGTTTTAATCCAGTCGTTTTTTTATGTAAAAACGTTTGATATGATAATATCATATATATTATTTATATAATGTGATATAATACTTTGGTATATTAATTTGTTTGTGTAACCGTGTAACTGCTTTACAAACTTAAAATCCGAAAAACGGCAAAAAAGAAAAAAAATGAGAGTCGCACCGGAGTACAGTCGCACAGTGACGATTAGCGTTAAAAAATCATCGTATAAAATTGGATGGCGATTGATGACAATGCCGTAATTATTGCTACTGTATACAGATTTTGATCAAACTATTTAAATAAAACTGTATAATATTTGTACTGTTCTTTTCCTCTTATAGGAGGTTGAACTCAAATGTTTTAGATAACAGAATAATTTAATTTTGCGAGGAAGCCTTTTTTTTCTTTTAACACTCTAGAGAACTGTGATTAGCATTACAAGATTGAAGTATCGCCCAAATATAGTAATATTATCGATTTTCACTAAATTCAATACGAGTTATGTTATGTAGTTGATTGAAATTTAGATGGCTGACAGAAATTCATAGGATTGCCCGATTTTCGTTAACGCCATGGACATTTTGTATCGACATTAAGCGATGCCAAAAATATGTGTAAATTGTAACGGAAAGTTGAATTCAAATGCTCATACCAATCTATAGTCCCTAATACATCATTGTTTTCGAAGTTACATATCTTTCAAAATAATCCCAAAATAGATCAATAGAGATCAAGCGTGTCATAAATAATTCTCAGTTACAAAGATATCCCCACCTCACATACACACCCCTTGTTTAGTGGTGTACCATCTACTAAGCCAATTATACTGAATTCCTCAACATATGTGGTATTACACTCTCAGTATACGGATGATTCTTATGTTTAGTAACTTATATAGATTCTTTCAATTATTCTTCCTTCCGTTTTCGGTTATACATACAATGCGTTGCGCACGATTACACGCGAGCGTGTTGTTGTTGACTTAACATAATTTTGGTGTGTACACCTGTTTGGTGTTCAAGCTGTTTCCGACCAACTGGCAAAAACAGGTGTTAAACTTTGGTCGCTTAGTTACGGATTCAGTTTGTTCCGCCCGTGCCAAATATCGTGTAGCAATTAATGATATTTAAAGAATGTGCTTTACGTTATTGGATTGCATTGTGTAAATCATATACACAATGAATTGTGTTGACGAATCTAATTATAGATGTCATACGGTCATTCTGCATTATGATGATTCTTTGCTTTAGAATCTGTTTATTGCCTAAGCTACACCTTATACTCATATAGGCAAAGATTTAAGGCCAATTTACACAGACGAGCGCGTAGCATGCCCCATGTAGGATCTGTATATCCTTAATGGGAAAAAAGGCTTTGTGTAAATGGTATAAATAAGGAATAACATAGATCCTATATTATTTGTATGCCTATTTACTGTGTAAACTGGCCTTCAAAGAGAATTGTTTCATTTTAGTCTTACTCTTCTAAAGCTTGGTTCCCACATGGAGGCAACACAACGACGTATACGCAATGCAAGTGTGTTGTCCAGTAACAACCGACAGTTCGAATGACACATTGCATCGTGATTGGTCAAATACTTACGTCGTCCTTGCGTTGCGTCCTAGTGGAAAAGAAGCTTTACTAAAGGAAAGTCTAAACACACATTAGAGCCATAAATAGAGAGAGTTACGACTTTGAATGGATTAGAAGCCATGTTTGTGTCCAACTACTATTCTTAAGTAGCGTATGGAGTTGAGTCTTTTGTTTTGAAAATGTATAACGTTCAAAAGGCTTTAATTATCGAATTTAATATCAAAACAATCAATTTGTTTAAAGGTTTTTGTTAAAATAATTAGAAAATTATAAAGTTACTGCGAACATGATTTTAAACAACAAAAATAGCAATTTCGGAACGGCTCTGGCTGTGCGCTCCATGCACGCGCCTACGCGTGTGCGTTTAGTCTGTACAGCGATTCTCTATAATAGTAATGCATTGTTTTTACATTTTGTTGTTTAAAATCATGTTCGCAGTAACTTTATGATTTTTGATGGCGATTGATGAAAATTCCATAATTATTGCTACTGTGTGTATACAGATTTTTGAAACAAAAACTCTTTAAACAAATTGATTTTTTTTATATTATATTCGATATTTAAAGCCTTGTGAATGTTATACATTTTTTAAGCAAATGACTCGACCCTATACGCTATAATAAGCATAGTTGGACACAAAGATGGCCGGTGTGCACACCACGTGACTTTCTAAAATCTGTGAACGCAATGTCGAAACTCTCTCTATATATGGCTCTGACACACATCAAGGAAATGCGCCCTCTTCGGATGAATAATTTGAAAACTTTCATGATTGGTTCCCTTATTTTTATTTCCTTGGTCATTAAACAAAAGGTCATTACAAAAAAATGAATGACTCAGATCATGACCGTCATGATACCTTTTTATGTTATGTTATAAAATTGTATATGTTTGAAATATATTCGTACATGCACGAAGCTATGAAATCAATATGAAGAACTCCACTGGGGACAATTAAACGTTTGTATTGACATCTGCTACACAAACATAGGTTATTGGCTTAAGAGTTAAAAAACACGTTCGTAACTTACCGACTGCCTCTTCCACTGTCAAGACGCTATGCAAGGCTGCCTGAATGTTCCCTATGCGAATGTGAGCAATTATGGAAGTCAGGCCTGTTGTAACTAAAGCAACCTCCGTGCTCCACATCGCTGTTGCTAGGTTACCGTAAACGGTCGGAGTATGTGTAAATATGGTTCCATTTGGAGGAATCCATGGTCCGCAGATACCATTACCAATCTAAAAATAAATCCGTAATAAGCAAATGAAAACTTACTTCCATAACATATTGCAATTTATAATAGGCCTAAGAATAAGAAGTAATTTCTGCCAATAAAAATAACACACACAAACAGAAATATATATACATATTTTTTCTCATTATCACAGATGTTTTCATCTTTATCGTTTAAAATTAATTAATTAAATTTCACCGGGCGGTTTACAATTTATTCTGTGCCTGTGTGATGTTTATATACATGAAGGGCTAGTGTTGTCTGAAAGCTCTGCTAACGTTTCCGGCTGTTTTACTTTATCGTTTTGATTTAGCTTTTCGCTTTTTTTTTTGTACCTCCAATGAGATCCATCCACTAATTTTTGTTTTAGTAATTTGCCTTTGGATTTATATATGCATATATATAAACTATAAAGTACCTCCTCTCATGTTCACATTGAATAATGATACATAGGCCTATTTCTTACCACACTTTGAGGACATGAGTGGACATTAATATGATGTAAGCAGCAGTTATTCTCGTCGTAACTTGTATCCCTATCGTCACATGTAGTATTATAGCAAAAATCCTTTGCTTCTGCTACAGAGCTGAAATAAACCAAACTTGTGTAAATCATGAGATAAAATACATGCAATTTTACTTGGAGGGTTAGCGAAGTTTTTTTTTTCTTTTTCTTTTTTCTTATGATATTCAACAACTATTGAATGGGCATTTGATTAATTCATTGTATTTGTTATCCTGTATGTTATTATATTGTGGAAATAAATAAAATAAAATAAATTGAAAAATGATAATTATTTACATTACGTTAAATGTTAATATTGTTTTCAGGCTATAGGCCTATATGTGTTTTTTGATAAAAATGTCCATCTTATAGGTTTAGTTGTTACTAATTTAATTTTACATCCAAACTAATTACGTGTAACACGTAGGCTCATAAAAGGCGGGTTATCGTACCAT
Organism: Antedon mediterranea; assembly: GCF_964355755.1. NCBI lineage: Eukaryota > Metazoa > Echinodermata > Crinoidea > Comatulida > Antedonidae > Antedon > Antedon mediterranea. The sequence continues at coordinate 25,825,196 of NC_092675.1, forward strand.
AATGCCACTAAGCGGTAGCAAATGCCCATCAAATAATATTGCATGGACCTATATATCGATGTACAGGTCTATGTTTATTGTACAAACTGTTCAAAATTAAGCCCCTTGTCATGTTTATTCAACCTACTACAAAAAAAAAAAAATAATATTTCCATTTCAGGTTTTACATACTTTTTGTTTAGTATTCGTCCATGTAACAGGGCATAATCTGAATTAGTATCTATCGCCCATTCGAAAAATTCATCAGTAGCTGATAAACTGTAATTTACATAAAATGTCTCCTCGGCGACAACTGTGCTGGGAACATCACCAACCCAAGCAAACGATAAGCCTAAATTGAGAAACAAATATTAAAATTTGTTAAAATCATCAATAATATACTCGTTTTACGAGTGGCAGTTTCAGGACGTTATTTTTGTGATAAAATATCATTCTGTCTGGGCATACATTATTTTGTGTAAAACTAACACAACCTTATTTTCTATCAATGTCAACAATATTTATTTACTTTTCATTTTACATTTTATGGAAATGCGAATGTGAATGGCGCATAACATCGAAGTGTTGACGTTTTTTAGTAAAAATTGTCCACAAAACTGAAAAAGTAAATTACATTTGGAATAGATTATAATTTTGCCAATAACACATAACTCGTTACTTCATCATCGATAATAATAATATAATTCAATAATAATAATAAAAATATAATTTTAGAATGGACAGCATTGGACCGCTGATAATGAATTAACACAACCGTAAATATTTAAAGCTTGGTTCCCACTAGGCCGCAACGCAAGGACGTAAACGCAACGCAAGCGAGTTGACCAATAAAAAGCGACAGTTCGATTAACTTATCGCTTCTGATTGGTCAAATCCCTTACGTTGCGTTACGTCGTTGTGTTGCGTCTCTAGTGGGAACCACGCATAAGATGGTCTGTACGTATTCATAATTAGCGTGGACGCAACGCAATGGCGCACGCAACGCAAGTTACGCATTATAAAGCGTGGTTCCCACTATAACGCAACGCAGCGACGTATCGACGCAAAATGGTGTATTGCGTAAACACAAGTGGGAACCAACGACGCAATAGTGCTGCAAACATTGCAGGTTTGATTTCATTTTCTAACGTTGCGTAAGTTGCGTTACGTTGCATCGCTAGTGAGAACCACGCTTTAGCGACAGTTTGAATGCATGATCCACCACCGCGTCGTGATTGGTCAAATTACTAGCGGTCCGCTTCGTCCGGTCCTTGCCATCCAAATGAGAACGCTTTAACCTTACTTCGGTAATGTACTGAATTGTTACAAAGAAATACAACTTACTTAATTACAACTATGAAAAGGGTCACAGCAAGTGTAGTATAATCATCAGAAATATAACAACAAAACCAAAATGGAAGTACTAGATACTGTCGATTATACTCATTAGTACGGGAATGAAAGGTAGTCATTTTGAAAATAATTAGCCTACATTTCTTGAATGTTTCTCCAGACAATTTATGCTAACTTCACTTCATATATCTAATCGATTTCATCATGTTATTATTCACAATATTAATCTTCGGTGCCGTTTTCTTACTGTATGCAAGAATCGTGCTTCAAGTTAGCATCACTGCTTTTTTCGTCGAATCATAAAAAAAAAACGTTCATACAATACTCGTTTGCACTTTCTTCATAAGGAAAAAACACAGTAACATTTACGAATAACTCCATGTTTTAAAACTTTAATTCTGTGTTAAGAAAGTGAATACAATGAGACAAATAGGCCTACAATTAGGCCTATTATCGATTTTTTTTATATTTTATCGATATATCAATATTGATTGCTTGGTGCTCGTGTAGCCTAATCATTTTCTTTTGATGCTGCCTTCAAAATGCAAAACACGAAGAGGATGTTTATGTTATATTTTCAGAAGTCATATTCATATAAATATAATAAGTTACATATAGGAACCGGCCAAAAAACAATACACCAATGCACTAAGCAAATTATCGACATAATAGAGTGTTCAAATTAAAAATGCTTTTAATGTTTACGTTTCATAACATTTATCAACAGTCTAGTCATTTATTAACAGTCTAGTTCAAATTAATAGTTGATACTGATAGTGCAAAAGTAAGATCAGGGAATGAAGGATGAAAAATGAAATTGAAGTAGGTGAGCCTAACAAATAATAAATCTACAATTTGTAAAAAAATAATAATAAACTTTACCTTTTGCGCGACAGTCAAATACATTGTCTTTATCTTCAGATCCAGCATCTAACGACCAACAGTGAAAAGTTGAATCACCCAAATTATGCCATCCATAACCTCTCTAAATAAATAAGAAAAAAACCATTTAGAGCATACGATTATTAAAGACCCATTCCCTACAATTTGTGACTTTTTTTCACGCCGCTGCTCTAGCCAGCTAGGTCCCATGAGGACTACTCATTTATAAGCTAAAGCAAGCAGCAGTTATAGGCCTAGTATCTAAGACCGGCAGTTTTGCGACTTTGTAAACTCGACTATAATTTATAGTCACTTGTATCACCGTGAAGTCACGTTGTCTCTAGAGGGTATTCAGTTGCATGCCTATAGGCTGACGTCACACACACAGCACATTAAAGTTCAAAATTGACCATTTTTAAATGGGCATGTGATTTTTAAAGAACTATCTTTGATTTGTATGTATTTTTTCCGATTAAAGAACATCTTTTTAATAATTAATCATAAATATATCTGAAGAAAGAACAATGATTAATTTTAAAATTTCGAGCAGCGTTTATTGTAAGAAATATTTCTTGTTTAATAATGCATAAGAAGGTCTGGGTTCGAGTCTCGGTTGGGGCGACTTTTTCTCATTCTCACAGAATTTCTTATCTTATCGTTTCAAATTAATTAATTAAATTTCAGTATATCACCGGGCGGTTTAGAGTTAATGTTCTTTGCCTGTTGTGTTTATTATAATATACTTTAAAAGCATTAAACCAGGTCATTCCTGGTCTTAAATATGTACGTTTTATGGTAAATTATGATAAAAAGAGAGAAACAATGCACTACCTAAGTACCTCGCGGTGAATGTCCTCTCGTGGACGGTCTTTAGGCCTAGCCTAGCTCGGCTTGGTTTTGCAGGCCTATAGCTGGTAAACATCGGTACGGTAACGTACAAACATCGTACACTAGCTAATAGGCCTAGCCTAACTTTGCATAGTTGCTGTATTAATTGTCTTTCTATTTTTTTCAGAATCCGTTGATTGGTGAAAACCCGGCATTTTCATCCATTTGTTTTGGCCTTACGATCGATCGAAAAGTGAGTGATAGCTTACAGAAGAAAATATCAATCCGCGCCCAATGCATGTTGGGATTTATAGTGGGCCGCTTAAATGATTAGAATCGACTTATTTTTCACATTTTTAAGCGTTTAAAGACGAAAAAAGTTATCTCAATACCACCATATAGTATTTATTTTTATATTAAATGTAGTTTGTGACCTTGAATTAGATCTAAAAAACGAGTGAATGAGACTTTAAATGAAAATTATGAAAATTGTTATGATATTGATAACCGGCGCAACAAGTGGAATTAGGACAAACAAAAATACTACAAATGATGATGAAATGATGTTGTTAAGATTTGTCTCCACTGTCACATTTTATGTGACAATATAATGTGATATGCCCATGGACATGACGATGTCATATTTAAGTATATCACCACCATATTTGGGGACATCATACTTATGTGTAGGCCTATACACAGCTTTAAACGACTATGTAATGCTGTTAGCCTTGCTTTATAGGTATAGGACTAACATACAATTCTCTTATTCCTATTAAAATTCTGATTTGAAAAATATGAAATTAGCAGGTCACATAATTGATAATAATTTAAATAGACAAATAGTACGACTCGCTATAAAATAATGAGACCAATAACACGTGTGTACTATGTTTGTTCAACTGTGTAATTGTCTAACAGTAAATATCAAAATGAGACTGGATTCTAATAATTGCCATGAGTATTCGCTAGAGAAACAGAAATTCATGCTTAATACAAATATGTCAATGTACGCAATAGATAAACCATTACATGCAGTGACATGTGGTTTATTGTGGATAAAGGCTCTTTAATGGTTTGTACGGTATTTTTTGCTAACATATTTTAGTATTTATTTAACCGTAACCAAACCGTAACGTAACTTTGGAACGCGAGTTTAAACGTTTTTAAACGCTGGTATCACTGAGTTTCCACAAGAGTTCCATTTAGCGGTGTTGTTCCTGACGAATTTATCAATTAATAACGTAAATAAAAACAAGTAAAATATAATAACAGTGATTTATTTTATTATCCTTTATTAGGAAGTAAATTAATTTTTATAAGAAATTACATCGAAATTTACCATGAAGCCAAAACATGCCAAAACCAACGACTAAACGTCTCAGACGAAAGGCGCTAGAATTAATTTCTCTATTGAAAACCAAGTCCATTATAATCAATTTAAATCTTACAATTCTAAGGAAGGTAAAGCCTTTATAACATTCCTCTTATTATGATATTATTGGTGAAATTCTGTGAATATCATCCGTATAGTTTACATTAATTTAAAGATATAATGTAAATTCCAACATCAGCAATTATTGAAATGGATGGAAATTATGCGTAATGTACATATAGCCAACTGCGTTGTTATAGCTTATTCTCACAATCTTCGGGAGATTTAGACGTATGTAATAAACAGTGCATGATCTCGTTAAAAAGCCATTTCTATGTCTTTATTTTCGTTTTCGTATGAAAGTAGGGATGCCGTGGCGGTTATTTTCATTCTTTCACGCGTTACTGGAATTTATCTGATGTAAACGCACACTAGCGTTGTAACTCATTAACCCTTTTGGATATTTTCCGACACGTTAAAGGGAACACGCTGCATTAAGGTGTGCGTTCATACGCGACTGCTTATTTTATTACTGATATTAAACAAAGAGACTCACGAAGTCTCTTTTAAGAAATTCATAAATGAAAAGTCATTTATATTATCTACTATCAAAAGTATTTTGCTAAAATTCAGTACATCGACAAATATTATGTATAGAGCAGATATTTTCGATCTATGCATATTACAATAATTTGTTTGAATGTAATTATTAATGATTATTGTTCAAGGCGCATAGTGATGACAAATAAATATTATGATTCATAAATTTAAATTATCACAATATTATATTAATAAAGAAGACAGAAAGAGAAACGGTGTGTTCATATGAAAGGATTTCCACAATTCAATAAAATCAATACATAACTTGTGATAATAAATACAATTTTTTTATTCCTAATAATTATTAATGTCTCGCACGTCTCATAATGATTTGGATATTGATTTTTTTTTTAAATAAAAAATAACAATATTGAGCAAAATAGGTTTGGATGATTCGTTAACGACTGGTATGTATATCATTATATGTATCAGAGAATAGACCGTAATGCGTGGTTTCCACTTGAGATGCAACGCAGCCACGTAACGCAACGCATTTTACCAATCTCTCATATCATAGCCTATTTCACCCATTGCTGTGTGAAGGCCTCCTCCAGCTGTTTCCATTTAGTTCTGTTTCTTGCCGATCTTTCCCATGTTGCCGTTTCCATGTACGTTGGTATGTCGTCACGCCATCTTCTTTTTTGCCGTCCTCTTCTTCTTCTCCCTGTCCTCGGCTGCCATTCATTCAATCTCTTCGTCCACCTGTTGTCGTCTCTTCTGGCTATGTGTCCTGCCCATCTCCATTTCAATTCTTCGATCTTTACCACGATGTCTTTGACTTTTGTTCTTTTCCGTTTCTTATTATGCTTTACTCTGTCTGTATTGATAGATTTACCATTTTTCTTTCCATCGCTCTTTATGTTGTTATCAATTTTTGTTCCATCTCTTTCGTTGTTGCCCATGTCTCTGCCCCATATACTATAGTTGTTAGAACACATTGATTGTACACCCTACTTCTTAGTGACATGGGGATGTCTTGGTCGGTCAGGATATGCTTGTGCATCCCGAAGCTTCTCCATCACAAGCGATGAATTATTCGAACTGTCACTTGTGGTTGGTCAACTCGCTTGCGTTGTGTCTACGTCCTTGCGTTGCGTCCTAGTGGGAACCAAGCTTAACCCGACGATTATTATATTAACTAAAGGATCCTCGTTTAAATGTATCACATTGTTGATAGCAAAAATTATTTGACAAACAGAAATAAAATTCGTCAACAAAATAAATGAGTAACACCAGATTCCCAGTGCTTTATCTTCACATACTCTAGATACATGTGAAGCACATGTGATGTTGTATTACCAAATATTCCAGATACTTCGGAAATAGATACCGTACAGTACCGAGAATCGGCTGTGAATAATAGTAATTAAAAAAAACGGGGATTTAAACACTGAACATGCTGAAACAGGGTTTATACGCATGCGTGCTTTATTTATGATTAATTCTGGAGCAATAATATTCACATATTTTTGTTTCCGGATTTATATGATGCCCTTATGACGCAAAAACACATTTTCTGAAAATATTGGTTGAAAAAGATCAATGCTCTGTTGTTTACTCACACAAGGCAATGACTTTTGGGTTACCTGATACAATTGAGTATCAAGCATTAAGTAACAAAGGAGGTTTAATCAAGTAGTGTTTAATTTGTTGATGTAAGTTAAGATCATATAGCGGCTCATATGGCACCAGAAAGCGGTTATGTTAAGTGACCTAAGTGTAACATTATCATAATCTTGCCCTGTACAATGTATTGATCCATACTATTGTCCAGTGTCCGAACATGACAGTAGGGGATAGAATATCTGGCCATATACTTAAATCAGATTTATTGAAATTTCCATTCGGTAATTTTTGTTTCACTTAATATCCCAAACCGGGTTGAATATAAAGAATATACACTGCTTAACTTCTCACCCGAAAGATGGTGAGATATAAGAGTATATTTTAATTTACCATTAATATTAAAATCAACACATGGACCAAACGAAATAATTTTTGGTATGGTGCTGTCCCTTTGTTAAGAGTTACGGTAACTGATCATCGCAGATCAGATGACGTGCCCAAACTTTTTCCTTTTCATTCCACCCCATCAAGATGAATATCATGTTGGATTGCTTTCTTATAACTCGGAATTAACAATGTATCGATAAAACCACACTCTGATTTTCTAAGACAAAAAGTAGGTTCCCTTTACATTGTGAATCTTTATGTCAATTGGAATCAGAAGTGCCAATTTAGTCGACACAGAAAAGTACAGTTAACGGCGATATCATGTTATTGCAGTTAAAAAAAACTTTATATAATCTAAAACTAAATACACACGCCTAGGGTATGTTTGCTCAAGGTATGTGCTGTTTATGGTTCACTTGGTAACAAAAACGAAGTACTTTGGTATAATTGTGGGTGAATAACATAAAACTCGAAACGTATATAAAATATAAAACTGTCGTAAACAAGACTGAAACTGAAACCACCATGGTACTGAATCTGTTTTACTGCAGTGTATAAGAATTACAGTGTTGTGTTATGAACGACAGGGCGTTTGTGCCTGCTTTATTTGTTCTGAAACGTAAACATATATGCCTCAACAAACATTGAACTTAAAGAAAAATATGAAAATACATCTAGCTTACAGAAGGACCCGGTGAGACATTTCAATAACAATTACACATAATACCAGCATTATTAGAGTTGTGCGGGAATTGTATCTACTTTACGAGCATTTATAATGATATTTTGTTTAATTGAAAACTAATGTCAACAAAGACTTTGCTGCCGATTCATCTACATCTAATTGTGATTCTTGTTGTATACTTAACCGATCAATACTTATTTGAATTTAAAGGAGAACTTAAGCAACTGCGCCCAGGGCTTACGTCAATTTGTCCCGACAGATGCTCAAGTGTAGCTACATAAGACAACAGGCAATCGAATAATTAGAACATGGCTCAGGGAGATAGGAAGCTAGGTAGGGGATTGACAGAAAGCTTTTGAAAAAAAGGAAACGTCATTTGAATTAAAACAGAAAGAATGGTATTGATCAAAAGTAGTTTACAGTTAACAAAGTCAGTCACACGACCCATTTTAGTCGCGTACAACGCGATTCTACAGCTCACTATGTCGGTCGGTTGGTCGGTCGGTTGATCGGTAAACACTAACTTGAGCACGCGACTGCAGCCATGTATATGGCCTTGTTTTTTAGCATTGGAATTTCAGTTGTATTGTCCTAAAATTCGAATCCGAAATTAATACACGTTACATAATAAGGGGTATGTGACGAATCATCTGTAGGGCCTATTATGATCTATCATGTGTAGGCCTATGTGTCGAAGTATAAAGAGATTAACAATGGTTAAAATGACATTTTCCTTAAATTAGAAACCCTAGTATTACGGGGACCTTCCGGATCTAATAAGGTTCCCCTTAATATGGTGTTTTCTTAAATTGGGTTTGGCTGTTGACATATATTGCACCTCGTTTAATTCACGGAAAATGTCTCCCAATAAGGGTTCCCTAGACTATATAGGTTTTCCCAAAGATGTGGAGTCTGCTGTACTGCATAATCACATGTTTCATATACGATTTAATTACGGTAACCTCTTAAGTACATATAACAATTGTCTCATTTTAATGATGTATTCCAACACTTAATTAGCGTTAGCATTAGCTGTTCAAAGTGCCTTTTCGTGGTCAGCTTCTGTTCTCTGGAACGCCCTTACAAATTATATCAGGAATGCTGAATCACTCACCACATTCAAACACCTCCTGAAATCCCATCTTTTTAATTTGCATTTTCTTTAGTTTTTGCTCTTTTTTTCTGTTGATTGTTCAGCGCTTAGAGGCGTCCTGCATTTTGCGCTATAGTAAATTGAACATTATTATAATATAATTATATTATTATTGCTACAACGTAGTAGTTACCATAATCATGCACTCTAAGTAGTTTATTGAGTAGATGTGTTCATAAAGTAAATAATTAAATATAAGGCCAACACTTTTATTATTTATTTATGTCTTAAGAGGGTAAGCTAATTTTACATCGTGTTTAGGATTGACATATCAGTGTGAATGAAGGCTGTTAGAACTTTTTTACGAAATCTTCCTTTATATAAATCAATATTCTTCAAGTTTCCTTATGGTTATGAGTAGCGTTTTGAACGGTGAGTAATAATAAGGTCTCCATATACATATATATGCACAAAATATGTTTTTATTTTAGTGGTTTGCACACGAATCCATCTAATATACAGTGGAATCTCTATTAGGGGAAAAGTAAAGTATCTCCTTTAGAGGTGTACCCAAAAAAGTGGTTGACCATCCCCGGTCGTTTCACTGTTGAATGGGGATGATGTACTGTACAATAATCAATACATACTTTCTTATGGTAATGGTATAGAGTAAACTTGCAGTGCAGATAATTTATATTCAATAACAATTGTTACCTTTGCCGTTTCCAATTTTGTCAACTTTATATACATAGTCGAACTACAGTATTAAAATAAGTGAAATTCCTTCTTCTTATCTTATCGATAAAACGAACATATTAAAATGTGTGTGAAACACATGCCTAATCAATTTCAAGTTAGATATATCTTTGGGTTAAGTGTAAACTTATAGAAGTTAGAGTTCGGGACTTGTCCCTAATCAGACTAATTAGGAGAGCTGTCTAACGACACAGCGCTATCGTAAAGGCATGTAACCATGCTGCGCCGCACCAGTCAAACATAACCAGCGCATAATTACAATAAAATGTAAAGAATGGAGATACGCCACATTACCTTACACTTGGCGATAACACTATTTGCTTAATTTGAAAATAAAATGAAGTATGGAGATCGTACAGCTGAGATGCGACAGCATGTTAAACGCCATCAGAAAATCGGTTTGAATGATTAGTGCATTACAATTGATATATGCAACTGAACCGTTCATTAAAATATATATTTTTCAACAGATTACACGCGGAACAATTACATGACGTTAAGTATAGGTATTTGACCTAAGCAATGCACAATAGTTCTTTTTAACAATAGTGAATATGCCAAAAATGTTTGATAAATCAAAGCTTTCTTGAAAAACAACCCATAAGCACGTCATTATGAATTTTTACACGAAGTACGTTGAAATACCAAACTATGATACAAATTAAAAATAGAAATATTAGATATGTTTGACAGTAGCGTTTATGCAGACCTAATTATATAAACCATTATGACTAAATCGTTTTAGAAAAATAAAACTGTCAGACCGAATCTTTATCCACAAATTGATGTACAGATAATATACAGAAAGACATTACACACTTGACATAAACATTCAGGGGTGTATGTGAGAGGGAAGGATTATTACCTCTTTATTTGACACTTACTACAACCTCTTTCCGGACATGGACGTCGTACCATGAAAACCAATCCATTTGGCGTCAAATCACAAGAAGTGACATATCTTTATCGTTAGATTTTGTTCTCGATTGAAAAGAATAGCATTTTAAACTACACAGTGGTATAGAAATGTGTAATACTGAAGGTTTCAGAATATGTTAATTTTCAAAATATTAGCTTACGTGATAACACAATTACAGCTTCTAATATTGCATAAGAATTGAAGGCAAGATGATAATATTTTTAAAAGCCCTGGATTGAAATTAGAACGCGATGAAGTGGTTTATGTTAATTTGCATAAAGATGGTCGCTTAGAATTTAAAATCAATACTTCTTAAAATTAAGAGTTTTTACTTCAAAAATATTGGACTTCAAACGGCTTCCTAAACAGCCGGTAGACCTACAACGTATATCGTCAATAGCAGAGAAATATATGATTCACTACAGGTCCCCGACGGCAAACTTGGAGTAATAATATTATGCATTCATTACATTATTTCTACCTATAAATCTGTATCTTCATGTTTACGCTAAAAAAAATATCAGAAAGGGAAGCAGAATATTACAATTTCTGCAAACAGATTACGTACCGCTGTACACAAGTTCTCTTCATTTCCATCGGCGCCGTGTTATAAACTGTACTAGATTTTGAAAGTAATGAACAGAGAAATATAACAAACCATAAAAACGGGAAAAATATTTCATCTATTCCGTGGTTACGATCGTTGCTAAGCCAGCGCACTGCGGAAATAGCTCAGGCTATTCAGTTCTGAACACATTCACTCTAATATTTTTTATTACAATAAAGGAGGGGTTAACCACAGTAGATGAAAAACAATGCCATATACATGGCTGCAGTCGCGTGCTCAAATTAGTGTTTACCGATGAACCGACAGACAGTCAGACCGACCGACCAACCAACCGACATAGATGAGCTGTAGCGACTAAAAACTTAACGCTACCATCTAATAATCTCTCAATATGTGAAAAAAAGATCCAAACGACCATCCCAGTTTACGAACCAATGTTTTCTGATTGGAAAGCTGCAGCACTAACCAACCGGACAAACAGTGACGAAGAAGAAGCTACAGCGTTACAGGAGAGAGGCATGCAGTATCCCGTGGGATGAATGTTACTGTCAGAAGACTTGATACGGGATGATGCCTATTAATATCATTATGATACCACGGCTCGTGAAATTGTGGTATAATTGTTCTTTACATTGACTTCCAATAGGAATTCAATTGATTCTACGTAACGATGGCACATGAATTAACATATTAAGACCATAAACTTTATAGACCGTGATGGAGCTGTCTAATCATGACAACTGTCATTCGCAAATGAGAACATTAATGAATCGAACATTAAATATATCATTGCAATTACAATTCAAATGATAGCATCTAAGCTTACTGACCCTTATTAAATTCACCATCGTGGAAAACTGAACTATTGAATCGGATTACCCTCTAAAGGAGTCGTATTCAAATTATTTTTGTACATTGCAGTATAATTTAAAAAGTATACCTGGAGGATATATTTTTCTCGAAATCATAAACGAAGAAGATTAAGATGAACAAAACAAATGTTTAATTATAACGGTAACTTTCGTAGAAAAAAAGCACGAACAAAATTATACAATCAAACGGCTAAATTCAACTAAAAACTCATTGTCTTACAAGTTGACTTTTTTTTTGCTTTAATTACAGATTTTTCAGGTAAATCGGATTTTTTCGATCCAAATGTTGGTCAAAGTTAAAAACTATATTTTTGTTCACGGGGACAATGATATAATTAAGTTTTAAATAATTAATTCATGGTTGTACTGTACATACAACTGTCTTACAATTACATGCAGTACACCGAACTTTAACTTTATCATACAACAATACCATGAGTATGACGTGTTTCTTTTCAATGTATATGGTATTTCATGAAAATCGTATTTCTTCCTATTTTAGGGCAATAATGCAATAGAAAATTTCCCCATAAAAAAAAAAACACATAAATTAAACTTGCTCATAAGTGACAATTTATATTGCTGTTAATTGAAATATATGTAGGCTAAAACGACTCAAATAAAATCAAATATATTTTAATTCCCTCTCCTTAAAAAAAGTAATAGGCCTATACTAAATAAATAGAATAGGCAAATGGTAGAAAGTGGAGGAATTTCAAATCCTCAGGTTAACAAAATAATTCAATAGATTGTTCCAGATACATTTGTGTCAAAATAGTCATTTTAATTTGGTATTGTTTTATATATTAATTAATAAGATACTCACTGAGATCGTTATCTCCTTGAAGACGGGACATTACATCTAGATCAAATACGATGAAATTTTGTCATCTGAAAATACATCTTGATTTGTGTAAAATGGAGTGGTTTAATTTGGTAGTGATAGGTTAAAATATTCAGAATTAGTAGCTAACATATTTAAAACATAGCTAATATTCTTTACTTATTATAATAATTTAAGTTATAATATGATAATTGTAGGTTGATTAATTAGGCCTACAATGGAATTCGTGATTTTGTTAAACTATTTTTTTGTCTCACAAGCAGTGGTATTTCTTATAATACGTGATGCATCCAAAATCCATATATGCGTGCTAGTAAGGTACGATAAACATACTGTTAATTGCTGTAGATACGACACCTATCATCATTCGAGATAAGTGTAATGGCTGGTTACCCACACTACATTTAAATGCTTTTGATGATGAGGCACATCTTAAGAATATAAATATTATAATAAGTAAACATTAGACCTTAGAAACTGCCTGCGTAGTCGTCGTCGCAAAGAAGTCAAAGTAAATACACCAACGACAAGTCTAGGCTACTATTTAACACAGTAGTTAACAAACAGCAAGCAAGGTAAATAATCGTAAACCTGTGCTTCTGAATAATAGTTAGCCAATTATCTAATGCTACATGACATTTTGGAAACGCAAACGTTTCATTTCTTAATGGCGCACCTAAAGAAAAATCCCTGAGGTGACTATTGAAAAACACGTTCAATAGAAACAAATGACTGACATAAACATCCATCTACCTCAACAATATAAACATTATAATTTACACAAAAAGTTTTTGAAAACATCATTAAAAGTAATAGAAAATAACATAAAACCTATGCAATATTCTTGAGTGAGAGAAGGAAATAAAATACTGTACATGATAACATAATTTTAGTTTAGTCAAACAAGATGGAGAAGGTGACTATTGAAAAACACGTTTACTAGAAACGAATTACAATTGTAAGAACATAAACATCAATCTAACTCATTAAAAGTAATAGAAAATAACAAATATAATATGATAACATAATTTTAGTTTGGGCATGGAGAATGGTTTGGGCAAACAAGATGGAGGCCGAAACTCCTCTATGAAAAGCAATTAAAGAGGTAAAAGGTAGTTCTATTGAACCGTTCCTATACTGGGGCATTTCCTCTATAAGAATCTCTTCCATTTGGACATCTTCTTTCCTATTTTGGATTTATCTCCTACAATTTGGGCCTTTCTTACATTTGGTCCTTTCCTACATTTGGACCTGCCTTCTCTTTGAATGTCACACTTATTTGGAAATCTTCGTTAAATACTTGGCTCTATATCTCTGTCATTGTTGACATTTCCATGTTGAAACAAGGCTATATACATGGGTGCAGTCGCGTGCGCAAATTTAAGTTAGTGTTTACCTACCGACCGACCAACTGACCGACATAGTGAGCTATTATAGAGTCGCGTTGCACGTGACTAAAAAAGCATAAACAATATGTTTCCAGCTGGAAACACATTATAATATAATATAATATATATATATATATATATATATATATATATATATATATATATATATATATATATATATATATATATATATATATATATATATATATATAATATAGGCCTAATCATTAATGTTTTGTTATTATGTACCGAACGTATAAATTAAGAACAACTATACCTCGATGTACATAATATATTGACATTGATATAATCACAACAGAATGCTAATAAAAATATCGCACAGATATTTGAATAAATATTTTACACTGGCGCGCCAAATTTATATAAAATGTCCAGACTGTGATATACCTTAGGGAATCTATAAGTACAGTAGAAATCAGCTTACAGTGCGACTTATGGTATTGAAGCTTAAACCTTCAAATAGAAGTTCATGAATATATAGCAGGCAAGGGAGGTAAATACTATCGATTTGGCACTGTTTCATTGGAATTATAAACAGGAATTTAAAAACAATAAGTGCATGGTAATCAATCTATTTTGCATACATGTGCGCGAGTGGAAATAATCTCAAAATAACAAACGAATAGCACACAATGTTAAGTAAACCAGATGAGGTACTTACTGTATTCTTTACTACAGAGTACTTTCAACAACTTATTTAAACATATAGTAGTCAGAACAATTGTTCTCTATATACTGTAACAATTATAACTGTATAATTAAACCAAGAACTTAGAGTAGGCCTTATAATGAACAAGGCCATAAACATGGCTGCAATTGCGTGTGCAAATTTGAGTTAGTGTTTACCGACCGACCAACCAACGAAACCGACAAACCCACCGACATAGTGAGCAGTAGAGTCGCGTTTTCACGTTTGCTATCAATATTTTAACAAATGGTAAAGTAATTGATTGATTTAAGTATATGTCATATAGAATAGGGTGCTACTCTTTTTTGAAAAATAACACAATCTAGCTACCCCACCTCCACCACCACTTCATCAATCTAGTGAGAATGTTATTAACATAACTACGTGCATTATATCATCGCCAGTTAATTGACATCTTACCTCTAACAAAACTCAATATTTAAAGCAAAATGCATTTAACGTCTTCTTCATTCTAATGGCGTTTGTTTAATAACAATGACATACAAATACCACATTTGTCTAGTTAACAAGTGACCGATATTGGCGATCCTGAAATTAGGTTATATTGACATGTATTGTATATCTTAGATGTATTCTTCATATTTACGTACGTAGTTTCATTATTAGCATAATACAAGTATCCGTAATTAAAGCCAAAGACAAAAGTCTGTCTCAGCAGTGTTTTTTGTTCATCTCGAATACGTAATAAACACCTGTCTCGTTGAAGAATCATCAACAAGAGAGAACATTAGGAATAGTCTGTCACTTCTTATATTGTTATTAGTTGAATTCTTTGTCAGAAATTATAGGCAAATAATGCGTACAGCTATAGCCATGAAAATGAAGCACAGGGAAATCATTCTGATTATTTACGGAATATGTAATCTTATGTTATTATTTCTCACCTCACCTCACAATGAATACAAACACTTAGGATACACCCTGCTTTTAAATTTATTTGACTACATTTCTAATAGTACACACATAATATCTTCCTCTAAAAGCGTGGTTCCTAGCGACGCAACACAAGGACGTAACGCAACGCAAGTGAATTGACCAATCACAAGCGATGGCTTATTCGCTTGTGATTACTAACTGTATATAACTTCGCTTGTCATTGGTTAAAACGCTTGCGTTGCGTTTACGTCCTTGCGTTACGTTCTAGTGGGAACCAAGCTTCAATAAGGACCATTTTGGTTGTAGTGGTACGGTATTTAATACCGATTTTCGTTAAGAATCATTTTACATCTAGCTTCTTTGTTCCTTCGTACCATAGAATATTGGTTTTGGGTCTTCACAGTGTGAAAATGAATGTGCGTTAAACTAATACCGTAATAATGTTAATACAAATTCTGATAATTTTATAGTATTTAAGTACACAGTCAATAGAGGTATATAAACAACATGCTGTACGATTATTCATGAGACGTTGTCGAGGTAAGTTTTTTTGCATAAACGAATAATTAGCGTTTATTATATTATTTTCAAATTACAGTGAGATTTCGACTAATTAATCAAAGATACTTGTATTTTAATTGGTTGTTCTAGGTATGAATACCAACACAGTAGAATGTTGACTCGAAATGATGTAAGTAATTGACGGGAGATCAACTAATCAATCAAAACTAATCAAGTCTGATGTATGTACTAATTGTGCTTATGAAAGTTATAGACTCATAATTAAATAACATTATCAGGGAAGAGTAGATTTACAATTTTTCATCCCTGATCATTATTCTATTCATCATTGTTATTATCATAATAACCGTCACATCATCATCATTATCATCATCATTATCATCATCATCATCCTAGCATAACATCTTGATATTGTTTTGATCATCATTTCATCACATCATTATCTTCATATTATCAGCATTGTTTCCATCATCATTCTCCTCATTTTATCATCATCATCATCCTAGCATAACATCTTGATATTGTTTTGATTATCATTTCATCACATCATTATCTTCATATTATCAGCATTGTTTCCATCATCATTCTCCTCATTTTATCATCATCATCCTCATCCTCGCATAACATCTTGATAATGTCATTGTTTTGATCATCATTTCATCACATCATTATCTTCGTATTATCAGCATTGTTTCCATCATCATTCTCTTCATTTCATCATCATCATCATCCTCATCCTCTTATAACATCTTGATAATGTCAGTGTTTTGATCATCATCTTCATCACATCATTATCTTCATATTATCAGTATTTTTTCCATCATCATTCTCCTCATTTCATCATAACCACTATCATAATCAACATCATCATTATCATATTCAACATCATTATCATTCCTCATTGCACCATTTCATCATCTTCATTATTCTATTGAATGTTGTCATTTTTTACGATCATCATGCCATCAGTTACAATCACCAAAATAAAAATTACGTGATGTTTAATTAAATAATTAACAGGCCTACTAGTTAGTTAGTAAAGAAAATAATAAACTGTATGATTGTTACTTGAAACATACTGAATATAATAAAAAAAAATTAATACTTAGTAAGAATAATGATTGACTGTGTTAACATTGTTATTTAAACATATATGACTGAATATAATATATTTGCTGACAGACGATATCTGTGTTAGGCTTCTGATTTGAGATTGCATAACTTGAATGCTCACCAAAACTAGTAATAATTTTTAATCACGATTCCTTCATCAAATGTGACTTGTGCTTTCAGAATATCTGCTATTTATTCAACTTGAGTCATGATTTACATAATGCCAAAGAAGTAAATGCCGCGAAACTAGTGTACACTCGTAGAAAACATATACGGGAGCTTTAAATAATTGTAATAATTAAATACATGAGTTGTCAGTAGGGACGTAAAACCGTTTGAAATATTGTTTTGAAAACTAACACGACATCAATCTCCAACTTTCAATACTCTATTATGTACTCAGCCTACACAACCCTGTTATATCACTTCATGTTTGTTATTATATAAACTTTGTTTCGTTATATCTCAATATACAATGCATATATTTATACTATATTTATTATTCTTTATTTATTTATATAATGCAATAAATAGCAATTAA
This sequence comes from Antedon mediterranea, assembly GCF_964355755.1. Taxonomy (NCBI): domain Eukaryota; kingdom Metazoa; phylum Echinodermata; class Crinoidea; order Comatulida; family Antedonidae; genus Antedon; species Antedon mediterranea. The sequence goes on from NC_092675.1 coordinate 25,843,073, forward strand.
GCAAATTGCTGGGGGCTGTGTTTCTTGCTCCATTTAGAAGCACGTTGTTCACCTTTTAAAGCTCTGTCTACACCATCAAGCTATATGTGACAAATAAATCATGTGATTGCCCATATGGACATGACGATGTCATATCACTACCATATTTGGAAATATCACTGCCCTATTTAGGCACATCACACTTGTTTTGTCAAGCTAGTGTAGACAGAGTTTTTAGTTATTGTGCAAATACAATATTGAACATTCATGGTAATTGCATTCGATGGCAGGCATGCCAGCACTAATTAATAACCATTTAAAACAACTAGTCCTACATTGAAAGTGAAGGTTAATCACAAGGTTATAATGATATTGTCGAAATTATTTGAAATATTATTAGTATCATTATGATCAAATTATTTGGTTTATTAAATGAATCGGTATTGTTTAGCTGGCGACTGTATACACGGTTCGTCAGGTAATTATTTGTCTTTGTAGTAAGGTTAATTATATTATACCTATCTAATCATTATTATGTTTTACATCGAAGGCCTTTCATACGTACACTAAAGAATGCAACGTATACAGTATGGTTATGAGTGTGAATATGTCAATCGTGTGGGTTTACTCAGAGTATTATTGGTGTATTATGTAACATTAGAAATAAATGCAATTTGCTACTATCGTCACTAAAATAATGTTTAATTTAGTGGACTTCTTTGTGTTTATGTTAAAGATATCGCGTCATGAATTGTTTAGATGACGCAAAATAAACTTAATACTGATACATTTAGATACATTTAATACGGACAGTAGGTCTAATTATAACTAACTGGTTTACCACCAGTAAAGTTGGCTACGGGATAATGACTTTTAGTATTAAGTAACAGGGAAATTAATCTCACGTCATAAGTGGTTCCAGGAGGCCCACCTGTATTCAACAACATTAATGAAACGAAGATGGTCGGATAATTGTCTTCATAAAGCCTGTTGAGTACATTCGAATAGGGTGCTTGATGGACCCTAGATCAAGTTAAGCTGGATTACTATAAACTAGACGCGTCTATGTTAACGTACCGAAGTGACTATCAAAAGCGACTCTTGTCGTGTGTAGATACCAGAATACAAACCATGTTTGATGTCCATAATCTACACTACATGATTCACCTATGCAGTCAGCCCTATTGGTTATGGCGGAGATGATTAGAAGGACGCCGTGGACGTCATAGTCTGATTGGCCCCAAAATCAATTCTGTCCGTCTGCACGATCTGTACGTACAGTCAGGACGGCGTGAGAGAGATCTGATACGTCCTCGATCAATAATTCCGTCTATAAAGGAAGTATTTAATTTTCAATGGATGATATCCTTTGTTGAAAATTTAATGTCCTAATTTTGTGAATTACTAATTAGGTTAAAGATTGCTGATACCACAGACTGAAATGTTTGTTTCCTTGCTCTCTGTTGCATATTGGGCAACGTTTCCATGCGAAAAGGGTCTTTCACACCTGTTCCGGCACGGTTCCGGTCCGGCGAATTGAACACCAATGTTTCGTTTTTACGACGCTCCACGCGGCCAAGCACCAATCGATATGCGCGTAGCCGCGTAAAAACGAAACATTGACGTTCGGTTGGATTTGCCGTCGCCGGACCGGAACCGTGCCGGAGCAGGTGTGAAAGGCCCTTTAAAGGGTCTTTCACACCTGTTCCGGCACGGTTCCGGTCCGGCGCCGGAAATCCAATCGAACGCCAATGTTTCGTTTTCACGCGGCTACGCACATATCGATTGGCGCATAGCCGCGTGAAAACGAAACATTGACGTTCGATTCGCCGGACCAGAACCGTGCCGGAACAGGTGTGAAAGACCCTTAAGCATGGTTCCCACTAGAGACGTACCGCAAGGTTGTACGCGCAACGTAAGCGAGTTTACCAATGACAAGCCACTATTTGAATAATCCATCGCTTGTTAAGCGTGGTTCCCACTAGCGACGCAACACAACAAGGACGTAACGCAACGCAAGTGAATTGTTCAATCACAAGTGATGGATTATTGGTGTGATACGTCCTTGCGTCACCGTCTCGAGTCGCAATCAAGCTTTACGCTGTTGGAATTGCGTTTAGTAAGATTAATGTTTTGGTAAATTTCAGGCTTTACGCAGCAAACTACATCTGTGACCTATAACGGTATGAATATATATTATTCCGTAGTTTTTTTAAGACCGCGTGACGCAACCCGCTGCTGTATTTTATAGTCATAATTTTACGATACCTTATTTCAAATATCGATTACACTTTTCTAGTTTTGCATATTTATTACCGAATGCATTGTACCCAGATTTCTACTAACAATCTATTTTATATTAATGAATCTTCTTGTTGTAATTTTTAATTTGAATTTGGTAATTAAAAACAATAAATTGATATCGTCTGCATTCACACCATAAGTGTAATTATACGATGGGAAGCTTCGCAGGTGTTTCTATGAGACAAGCTAAGCCTGCACAGTATTCTCCTAAAGCTTGGTTCTAACTAGCGACGCAATGTAACGCAACCTACGGAACGTAAGAAATGCCCTTCTAATAATTGTGTTTGCCTCCGCCTGCGTGAAATCAAACCTGCGATTTTTTCAGAACTGTTGCGTCGTCGGTTCCCACTAATTGTGATTATGCAATACATCACTTTGCGTCAATACGTCGCTGCGTTGCGTTCTAATGGAAACCATGCTTAAACATGTAAGTATCGTAACATAATTTGGTCCAAGAGCTATAGGGTGTGGCTCCAACTTTGTAGAATATCCTTCAATCCGAAAGTGTTTATTTGAACTTTTAAACCCAACTGAAGATTTTATTTTTCTAAAAGGTTTTTCATTTAGGCCTATCTAACCATTTTTCTTGTACAATGATGTACATCGTATTCAGGGCCTGCTTAAGCGCGCGTATATATATATTTTTTTTGTATTATTGTTCATTGCGTTTCAAGGCCATTGGTTGATGAAATCACTAACCTAATTGAAACTCTAATCGCAGTTTAGGAGTTTCTAATCACAGACCAAATACATTCTATTGAAGGAACTCAACTTGGTACGCGGAAATAAAAGTTCAAATGGAAACGGGGACCAAATACACCGGTCCAAACATGGAAACGGTATAATATAAATAAACAACTTTAAAGAGCTGTCAAATTGTGTGTTTAGAGTAACGTAACGTTTACGGTGTGTTTTTCGGCCACTGCGGCAAAACACGATGCGTTGTATGGAATCTGGAATTAGGCCTAGTTTGAACTGTTTCACTTCAACACTACACCCATTTTCCCGCGATTTTTATCCTCCATCGGACCACAATCTCAATATATAGTTTAAACGTCGGTATAGGATACTGTAAATTATGTTTCAGTTTTTTCCTTTTCATTAATTAATATAGTATCGCCATATGGTGTGATGTTCTCTCAACGCTTTATGAATTTAATTTAATAGAATCAATAGAGTAATTAATATAATATAACAATATGGATACATTTAATTTATACGTCAATTTTTATGTCCGTGAATAACATGCACGTACGCTGACAAATAAGATACGATATAGGTACGTCAGCTATATGGAATGTGTTTCTTGTAGCTATGAAGCGCCATAAATTAAAAACCAACAGTTCGATTGCGTAGAATTATAATGCAATTATAATTTCAACGTAAATTCTTCCTATGTGATTGCAAATATATCCACAATCTCTGTTAGTACTTCATCTGTGTTATTTCTGTTGCGTTAAACTGTAATGTGTATTGATGGCGTTAACAATTACAGTCAATAGCCCTCTGGGTGATCGTACAATTAGCCATGTTAACTGAATGTTTTAATTAAAAGTCGTTGACATTATTAGGAAGATAATGTAGATATTTAGAGTAAAGCATACAATCTGTAATTCTGCTTATAGTTATCTGCAAAGCAAATCTAGGTCTAACACTGACCGTAAACCAACAGTCAACAAAACATAACGTCTTGCTGTCCAGACTAGGAGACCTAACCGTGTAAATCGGTTGTAAATTTGATATAGGGACCACTGAGACTGGTCATGGATCAACACATTCTATAGTATATATAACGGATAAAAACAGAAATGTAAAACCTCCTGAGTTGTTTCCAGACTATAAGGGAACCGAAACTGCTGTATAGGTTGTAAATTTGATATACTAGTTCCACATATTTATACGGAAGGTGATTATTTCTTTCAAGTTATACGATAGATTTCATGTACTTTGGGTGGCGTGGACAAGGCACGCATATTATTATGTTCAAGGACATTTTCTGAACCTAAAAAGATGAAAGGAGCTGATCACCTGGCGTTAGTTTTTCATATTTAAAAAAGTTCTATCACACGATAATTTAATAGTACCGTCTATCGAATACCATGTTATCCATAATTGTTCAATCAAATGACAGTAATCTATTTCAGTTTAATATAGGCCTAAATATAATATTTTGTTTCTTTTGAATATCATGACAACTTTTTGATATAGGCCCCCTAAGCCAGAATATTATGAACGTTAACTTCAAAATACTCAATTTATTACCATTATCCAGTATTATAAGGTCAGTATTTCTAACAGTTAGATACATGGAAATATTTCAAATAGGAAAAAAGACATACTACATTGATCATTATAGTTGTATCATTGCACAGTACTATACTATACAACGGACGATCAATCACAGTCGATACAAATCTATGTAATTAATCATAACATTATAACATATACATATATAAAAATGCTATAAAATATTGACGTTTGTAATAAAATTTATGATATTAACGTGGTTTACAAGCTGTTTCGCGCACATTTTAAACGGAACCGTCCCATTTATGTATCCCTGTCTTTATAATCATGATTAAGCCATATGCTTCTATGGATTGGATTAGGGATATAGAATATCGTTGAAGTGAAAGTAATTATGTCTACAAACTAATTGTACTTACCTGAAATGCGTGTTAATTTTATCAATAAACGTACAAACACGACTAAAAATAACACAAGCCGTGATTTCCTTATTATTAACTGTATGCAATGGTCAGTGATCAAACTCATGGAGATATATAATGAACAATATCTCTATGTCAAAATTAAATGTAGATAGAAAGATATATCAGGTTGTAGGGTAAATTAAGTATCCTACAAATGAATACTGTGGATTTTTTATGACGTATTTCCTGATCCATTACTTCACCCTAAACACCAAATTTGAGTATAATTATGTAGGCCTACTGTGCCTGTAGCCTACCAGGAAATCTAACTTTAACCTAAACTTAACTATGTGATACATATGTGACACTGTCGGGGACACGATTTGTAGATAATGCAAAGTGGATGTAAATCGGTTAAATATTGAGAAAAGAATCAGAAAAATCACCACCTCTGCCAACCCCCCCCCCCCCCCCCCCACCTCAATCTTAGATATAGCAAGGGCATGGCGAAGTTTCAGCGAAAAAACACAGAGTATTTATGATGGCCACTAGCTAAAGTATTGAGAAGACAGAAATATTAGACTCATGAGACTCCTATGGAAAAATACCTCTACAAATGGTATTTCTGAAATAAACTAACGGATAAAAAATCCTCAAATTCTTACCTGCACGACTATCAATGTCAAAAGTGCCTGGCAGACGAAAGTTCGTATTTGCGCCATTGATTAAAAATCATTCAATATTCTTTGAAAAAAAAGTAAAGATCTAGGACATTGTAAAAATCAAACTGCAAACAGAGTTTAAAATCAGCTGTCAAAATTTACTCCAAAGTCGATCGAATAGTTCCTAATAAAAATCTCCGAGACGGTTTATGCTGTCCATATCAGCGAACATAAAATCCTAATTCGTTCTTCATCAGGGGAAGTATTTCCCTTTGATGTGTGGTGAACACCGATTTCGCGGAGTGGAGTTGTCTCGTGTGAAACGATGTGATCGTAACGCAAGCATACGTGGATATACAGTCTCTCTCTTGATTCCAGTCGCTTTATGTTTAGTCTCGGCTGTGTACTTTGTGTTCAGATTGAGGGCTTCGTTTCAAGTTCACCACTGATTTACGCTGAATATATCACGTGATAGCAACCACTGCTATGACATCATAGATACACTTATGTACGAGCACAGCAGAAAGAAATATGTAATATTCAATCTATTGCAACGTGTTTTATTGCAGTGTTCACATTTGTTTGTGTAGACATTGTGCAAATCCATTGAATGTAATTTAAAACTACTATCCGCGCAATGAATGTTTACTATCCACTATACAGGGGGCACTGCAAACATCCAACAATATCAGACTATACCAAGAACAAATAAAATTGTTTTCGATCGTATTATAAAGAGAGAAAATATGATATGTCGGATATTCCTGTGGGAATGTTTCCGACACAGAAGTTGTCAATCACCATAGTCATGCAACATAATTTTCTTTAAAATATGACGTAGACAAGGAAATTGGAAATAGGCCTAAAAGTGAACAAACAAGAGTACAGCCAACTTGATTGTCAAACATTATAATATAATATATTCAGGAGTAAGCCTATATTTCGCTTATTTTTTAGGATACTCTCCTCGGGACTCTCCTATGTCACTTTGATTGTCTATAACGCTTAGGCCTATTTTGTATACGGTTGTACGCAGTTAAGCAAAAGAATTTGTTTTAATTAATTAAATTATAATCAGTCAGAGAAACCTTTCGGTTGGTTACCGGTCGTACTTAACTACCTGAAATAACATGTCAGTTATCCATCCATATAGGTATGAATGGGCATCTTATTTTTTTTTTTATCCGAGATATAAACTTTCACAATCATACATAGAGGGCACTATAGCTTAAATTTAAGTAGAAATATTTAAATCCAACAAAATATTCCAAAGAGATTCAAGTAGTTGCGGATGAGTTGGTGATGGCGGGAGTGTGGGTGGGGCGGTGGTCTTTGGTTCGAGGTGGTATTAGTAAAACTATCAACATTAATTGGATATTCTTAATGATTGTCAGCTTAAAGCAACAATCGGTATAGGCCTACGTGTATTATTAACTATAAATGCCACCGGTATTGTATTTACGAGCCAGCAATATTGCTTTATATATTGATTTATAGTTAATATTGTTATTTATTAAGCCTTATGTTTAGGTTGAATTATAGTAATAACCCTAATTTTTCTTTATTAACCGGTAAAGGTAAATACTTTTGTTGAAGCATGCTAATTCTGCCATTGACGTATGTACTTATTTAGTGACAGTAATATGACTTACTTGGTGACATTTATTTTGGAAACGAATGTTGCAATAGTTGAAGGCTCTGCTTACAAATGCTGTTATAATGTTTATTGACATATTTTTTTAAATTTTATTGACATAAAATGCATTTCTAGGAAAACATATTTTTGATTAAGGAGTAAATATATCTGTGTTTAATAATAATAATAATAATAATAATAATAGGCCTTTACCTTAAACCACATTGATAACATACCCCAATTTGTAACAAGGTGATGCAGTGCCCTATAATTTTCTTTCGTAATAAAATAAGTGAGATTATCATCAATGTTGAAGTTGCGAATGTTCATATTTCATTTTTTCTCTTTTGTGGGGGCAACCCACTTTTATTGCAATGATAAACAATATGGTAAAGGTTACAGTATATATGTCTATCTATGTTTATTTATCAATGAATATTTTAAGTGATATTACATATGTTCATATTTTATAATAAACAATAGAAATTTTAAACCCAGGGTATCTTTAAAGAGATATTTTTGACTGCTGTAATTGATATAATTATCTTTTAATTGCCTTTCGATCAAATTTATGGTTTTGTTTGTTATATGGTTTAAAAATATAGTCTAATTCTTTAGCTAATTGTGTTAAAGTATGCTGTCAGAAAGCAATTCCAGAAAATGTTCTTTCAATGCCGGACCGTTCGGATCAAATCATACTACTCGTATAGCCAATGCTATAGATGTTTAAAAGACTAAACCAACCAAAAAGACTTTTAGAGCTGACTACGCCACATGCCGTGTCTAAACAAAGTAATGAAACAATGGAATGAAATACAGGCTAATAACACAAACAACGATTGTAAATCAAGAGAACCGAGTGCGTTACTCCATTACATAGAATGTTCATTTTAATTGGACCGCCATGTTCTTGTTTATTACGATGCTTATATATAGAATTTAAATTAATGACGTGACATAGGAGAACAATAACGTTTGAAATCTGAAGATCAATTTTCAATTCCGATCCAGAATATCAACCCACCGGCCACGCTGCCTCAACCACTGCTAGCTTAAACAAGATGTCTGAAATAATGACTATAAACATATCTGAAGGAATACGAATACGAATACTTAGAATATAAGAAAGAATACGATACGGCGAATCAAATTTGTCATTCCCAATAAAACGAATCGTAAAGTCGTTTTACTGGTTACACGCAACGCCAAAGCATTTATAGTTGTTCCTTATGTCAACTTTTATTTATCGTTTAATAACCCTTTTTAATTGTATATGTATATAATATGTCGTTATATTTGAGGAAAAATCATTGTTCTATTTCTAACATTATGGATATTTTTATTTTAGGAACATAGTTATCTTTTTTTTATATAAAAATAAAGAAACAGGTGTTAATAAGTAAATGTAAATACAGTAAATACGTTTTAAAATGTTTCTATCGTTTTTAAAGTATAAAGTATAACGTTTTTATTTTAAAATCAATAAATTTTAAAGTATAAATGTATTATTATATTGGGAAAACTGATAAATAGGTCTGCATGTAGATGTGTGCAATATTGATCAGAGAATCATAAATGGAACCAATACCTAATTTACTTGTGCAAATGATCTATTGGTTGACTGGCGTACACTATTTTTCTTCGTAGAATGCAATGTTTTACAATTCGTACTGTAGGCCTATCTACATTGGATATAAAGTGGGACAAACCCACAAAAAACACACTATTGCGTCTTCACCATTAGCCTTCAACTATAACACAGTTTGAACACGTATCACCAATAAAACAAAACCATAAAATACATAAAAGTGATCTCTTTTAAAAACCACATGTAAAAACATGGAGTTATATCAATCCTCTCTGTTGTAAAGTATCAATAAAATTGAGATGTGACCCACATATTAAAATCAACGGTTACCTGCCACACTGTCGTCAACTTATGTATCGATCGCATTCATTGTAAAGAGGACATCATTGATCTAGGCACCTAGTCAGATATCAAATTATCTAGTTTTTACCTAACAGCAATGACCTGAAAAGTGTGCTCTGTTATGTTTGGTGTGATGGTGTTTATAACAGTCATATGTAATGCAATAATGACAATGCAACGTATCCCCTTCATTTGATGTAAACCTACATCATTTCTAAACAAGAAATATTTCTTACACGAAACGCCGCTCGACTTTTTCTTCTTCATTGAATGATGCTTTTTTTTTTAATTCGACTTGAATTTATTCGGAAAATCATCATAAAAAATACATATAAAGTGATTGAAATTAGGCTACTGACATCACAAATAATACATTTATAAAATATTTTCCAGGATAGCCCAAAAAGCTTATTAGCTTATTTCCTTTTATAATCTAAAATAAAAAATATAATTGTTACAAAGTATTGCATTGTATTGTATTGATATTTTATTAATAATTTCAGAAATAATGATTTATTATCAATTTTTTTTAACAATCAGTAGTATAAACTTTTTGTGTAACATAAATAAGTCTGAACTACTCTATTTAATTAGATATAATAGCGCAAGCATGATGTTTGTAACGAATAACGTTTCCTCTTTCTATGAATATTGGAGGAACTCTATACATTATAACGTAGAGCCTCTGGTATTAAATACAAACATGTTTTGAGGATGTATTTTATGATTGAATTTAGTTTTTTTTCAAATAACATGATTTCTCACGAACATTCATCGTACAGAAACAAAAAAACTTTAATAAAAAAATAAGTTACGATATTAGACTTACATAACGTCAAATAAAATCTTTGGGGTTTTCTTCGAATATGAATAAGAATGTATTAATATTGATGATAGATATAATCGATAGAAATATTAATACCAAGATGATAGATTCTTGTTAATATACATTTTATTAGCACATTTGTATAGAGATTTAACAATGCCTATCGCTATACTAATGAAATGCTGTCTGAGTAAAAACAGACATGTAATAATATGAAAATATTCTAAAGAAAATAGAACGAAACCTATAATGATTACAATTACCGAGAATAACAGAAACTTACTTATTTAAATTATTACAAAACTGTTTAAATAAATATACAGAATAGTAAAAAATTGGGAATACATGAATTGGTAACAATAAATACATAATTTAAGAAGAATGAATGGAGACAGTTTTATTTACCAGCACCAGTAAAAAATTTGTAAAATTACTGGCCATGAATTGGCTCAATGTACGTATACAATGTATAACACAACATGAAATGAATGAAATACCATCAGGTATCATCAGGCACATTTGTCATTGATATAATGTTCTAGTAGCACTGTATGTAGTCGAATTATTAGTAAAAAGATAAATATTTTTGCACATATGGCGTTTCATACGTATACTACAAAAATAAAACAATAAATAAATAAAAAAAGACAATGAATACAGGCTTGGGGCAAGTCTACATTGTATGTTGTCTGACGTTGTACGTCCGAATACCCAGTAACCATCCATGGTTTGTTGCGTTATATTTATTGAGTTATAGCCTACTTTCTGGGTTTAGGCCTATGCCTCTTTTTCATCTATTATAATCTACCCATATGATACTAATATCTATGATTTACATTTAGTATTAATTTCACACAAAAAAAAGTGTTAACTTGAATTTGAATTTAACTTGATATGATATCTATTCATAAACTAGTTTAAACTCATAATTGTGTTCCTTTTTATATGCCTTAAATATGTATTATTCAACATTAAATTAATTGAATAAATTTAAGATGGTTCTAATCTTGTAATACCTGTTACTTAAGTTACCTGTTGAATTGCCGAAACGAAAACATTAAAACATTACTTTGTCTTGTTGAGTAAAGAAAGAATTATATTGGCAATAAAAACAGTATGTTCTCGTTATTTCAACTGAAGCGATTTCGGAATTGGCTCATGTTGCCTCTGTAAATTAATTGTTTTATTTTATCGAATCTACATACGTGGATACAAGTCGTTCGTAGTACATTGAATGTGGATCAATGTATTCATGCTGCTAGAAGCATTGACAAATGTATTATTTGTGTTTTGAATAACTTTGAGTTTACTTAATTACGTGTACTTCCAATGTCCACGTTTCCAACAACAGATATGGATTAATAAGTTTTTCAAATTTACAATGTCTATGATTTATTTTAGACTTGGTTAGTGTCAAAGATGATCAAAGCTACCATAATATTATGGTGTATGTAACTTGAATAGAGGTTTGTCTTTAATTGGCTACCCAGTAAAAAGAATAAATAATAATCAGTACGTGCAATAGTGGTTCTGTAGCATTGACAGCTTTTAAACCCATTAACAAATTATATATATAATTATTAGTCATTGATAACATTTGATATTGTACTTTTTTCTTTCTTTATTTGTTGTTGTTGTTATTATAAGTATCTCACGTGTAAAGCTCTGCTTGTAATGGGATACCATTTTCACTTATGTATCATTATTTTATCATCTTCTATAATGGAAAGAAAGATTACTTACTAAATAAAAAATATTCATCTTCCCATGCGCATTTGGAATTACACTTTGTGCCAACATGTCTGTCCATGATAGCAGACGACAAAACGTTTGCAACCCAACGAACGTGTTTGTCATCGGCGAAGTTACATTATGTTGTATTTGTGAACTACAGCATGATTTACAGATTTTCATTTTGCAAACTACGTTTTGCAGTTTTCTTAAATTTAAACAATTCATTCTTAATGTCTGATGTCTGTTCAAAGACGAGTTATCTGTCTTGCGATTGGATAGTTTGGGCATAACCTGAATTCGATATATGGACTTTAACTACCATTTTATTAGCGCAACGAACTATACGGGTTTATCGTCAAGTAGTGACTATAGATTTAATGAATTGAAATATAGAAATGAACATTTATGGAGACGCGTCCAAGCCTGTACAATCAAGCACTTTGATCTAAAATTGTAATCTTTTGCTTGCACATTCCAACTCTTCTACCATAATAATTAGCAATTTCCGCACTATATAAAGAATGAACTTTTCTGTTTATTTGATGTATCAGTCTGCATATATTTTATGATTTTTACTATTCTTCTATACTTTAATTCCACAAAATGGTTTTCACAAATTTTCAAAATGATACAGTTTATATAATTATCATTAATATGTCAAATTGACTTATATTTGAGAATTTTGCTCTCTTCTTTAAATATTTTGTGGAACACAATATATGAAAGAAATTAAGGAGCTCTGCACACGTATAGGCTTACATATTCTCTCCAAACTCCAAACGAGTTTATGCATGCAGTAAAAGAAAATGACGATTATAATGATGATGATGATGATGATGATGATGAGGATGATGATGATGATGACGACGATGACGACGATGATGATTATGATGATACATATTTAGTAATACCTCGTTGGTAATTTCTTAATTGCTGGTTTGGTATTGTCTTCGATTAAAACATATAGGGACCTAATACATGTTTAGAAGAAATACAAATTGAGGTTTCTGAGGTTTGTGACCCCGGGCCCATCAAAACAATAAAGAATGACAGTTTAATGAACATGCTTACATCCATTGTTAGTATTATTTATTATTCAACGTGTATGTATTATTCTACTTACTTTCATCTAATCAATGGCAAAGATCCGCTAGAAGCAAGCTTAAGTCAGAGTTATCATTCTGCCAATTACTTCAATGAGTTACATTCTTATCGTATTACACACTTTATTGAATGTTTTCCATCGATGCTTTTATAGTATGGATACTGAAACACATGCCTAATGACTCACACAAAAGGTTGCACTTACGCCTCAAACTAACCCCAATTATCGATGGTTTGTCTCGAATGACTTCATTATCATTTCAAGATATTTCATTCCATGACTTTAAAGGCTATTATTTTCCGCATTAGAATTGTAGGTCATAGTTTAAAACTCAATGATAATAATATGTAGGCCTAATAAAATAATATTTTAAAGATCTCTCATTATTCAAAACATTAACATTTTAATTTCTTAAATATAAAATACAAATTTTCTATAATAAAATAATAATAGTTGAAAAATAGCTAAAGTATTGCGATCAATAATGCGAGCGACCTAATTATTGTGGCAAAAAGACTGAAATTATAGTCCTATATCGTGATTCAATATATAGGTGACATTTTCAAAATAGATACCGTACTGTTTCTTTTTTCTCTCCTGGTATTAAGCCAAATGTTATACTTTGTATACTAGGCCTGCCTATCTTACATTTTCTTGTGATAGTTTGTTTGACACTACCTATTACACCAAAAATAATTATACATTTTATTACACGAAACTTTTAAACATAGGCCTACTAAATACGGAGTAAGCCTTGTAGGGCCAATCATTGTAAAATAATATACCTCCATCCGGATGACTTCTGGATGGTATGAATAACAGTGCATAATATCATCAACATAATAGTATTTATAGTAATTATAAAATAAATTTATTTATGAATGAATGACCTTCACATCTGTCAGATGTTTCACAGATTTTTGCATTTAATAATTATATTGAGCTAAATTTAATTGCACCTCATTATTATATTGACACCTTTTGTGGTATTTTTAATTAAATAGCTTTCTCAATATGCAAAAGGATTGTTCCAGGGTGACTCGACTCCCCTAGATCGATCATTAAAAAATACCTTAATACAGGTCTATTACATGAGTCTCTCGCAGCTATTATTTATTAAGAAACGAGGATTATGGTTAGTAAAATACGAACCCATTGTCCACGCCCTACATGTAATGATATAGGCTACGAAACTAACTTTAGGTAAGTTGTCAAATCCAGTCAGCCTGTAGAGGGCCGACAATAGATTTTTTCCCTGTTTTACTTCCGTGTTTATATGTTGACTTTTTTTAGACGAGGTTTAAAAACATGAGATTCTGCGAAGGAGAGCTTTTAGAACTTGCAAAACTTCCTCCAGATTTGGATGGTGTTTTGCAGTTCAAACCCCAAGCTAGCAGAATAAGAGATCAAATACAAGGTTTGTCTGTCCTTTAATTGAATCCACGAATTTCGACCATAATCACGACTGTATATCGACCTATTTTTAGGCCTAGAAGCTAGGCCTACTAATCTTTAGGGTTACTAATACTAGGAAACTACGAGGAAGGGACCAGGATGGTGGCCTGATACACATCCCAAAACCTAGTCTGGTATAGGCTGAAAGTTGGCTTGTATTAAACTTGTATGTATGTGAAAACATCAAGATACTATACAGTATGTTATCACATCAACATTGTTGTTTCAACGTTTTTATTATTTTGTAAAATTCTGTCCATTCAGCGATCATGATTATTGATAAATAATAAATTATTTCTTAATCTTCCAGCAGCGAGAATTGAAGATGTAAGCACTATATTAATAAGCTTTATCCTGTTACTTCACAAAGCAAAATATTATGAAATTAGGTAACAGGAAGATATTAAAGCCCAGTGAGTGGAATATAAACATCTGCTTCTCTTTACCATGATATACTTTGTGCAAAACTGTCATTTGTAGCAATAAATAATATTTGTAAATGGCTGAGTCTACTCATCATAACACTACATACTCTTTTCTTCTCGGCTGTGAAAATGTAGAAACCATTTCTTGGTAAATTTGCATTTAGTGGTATATTATTGAATTGTATAAACCCTCCATGACACCTGCAAGTGATACTCTCGCTTTCCTTTTGACATTTAGATACTAATTTTTGATATCTATTTTGACAGAATAATTATTAATGTTATTCCCCCCCCCCCTCCCCACTTTCTTGAAAAACTTTCCCTCAAGGTAGAGACTGTAAAATTAAAAAAAAAGCTTCTACAACATAACTAGGTTTAATAACAGAATGAATTTAATGGAAAGTGTATATTTGCATTTTAAAAATATTTTTTAAACCATTTGACAGAATGTAAATTGCAAATACAGTCTTTCATATTACAATTGGCATTTTATTGTGTAATTTTACGGGTATTATGCTTTAAAGAAGGTTTGAAATTTTACTAAAAGTTTGGATGCTTTATACTATTCTTTAAGCTTAGATGCAATGCAAGTGAGTTGACTAATCACAAACGAAAGTTCAGTTACACTTCGCGTTGTGGTTGGTCAAATCAGGGCTTTGCGTCCAAGTGCGAAAAAAGCCTTCATAACCGATCCTTTTTTTTTCATTTATTCATTCATTTATTCGGTCAAAATCAACATACAATACATGATTACATAACAATGTTACAATACAGAAAGTTGAAACTTGAGATTCACAATTAAAAAGAAGGAAAAAATGTTATAAACAATCTAAAACAAGCAAATGTCTAAAATGATGGTTAAAAAATGGATTAAAAAAGTTTTAAAATGGCATAAAAACAGCATTAAAACAGAATACCGTTTAAAAAGTCATTAGAAATACAAGTTATTAAAAAGACAATAGAATATTAAAAGCGTTCAGTTAAAAAGTAAGCAGCAAAATAAAGTTATGAACATAAAGAAAAAAACAGTTAAGATGAAGACCAGGATAGCCCCAAAAAACCAATTACCTAGGTTTATTTCCGTTGGCGTCCTGTAGTATTGTATTGTGATTTTAAATTATTTTATTTACCGCCGGTTTTCTCTTTTGTTCGCTAAGTATTCTTTAACCAGTTTTCTAAATATCCAAACACTCATGGTGTTTTTTATGTCGTTTGGTAATTTGTTCCAGTCATTAATGGCTGTAGAATAAAAAGTTCCATCGATAGCTTTAGATGCTTTTGGCAGAATGAAGTTGAATTTACTTTGTCGTGTACCATGGCTATGCTGGTCACAGACCTTATCAAAATATTCATTTAAATACGAGGGAGCGGAATTATTTAAAATCTTATGCACTGTATTTAACTTTATTTGAGTTACTCTGTCTTCGACATTTAATAATCCTAGTTTATTCAACTCTTTCTGTCCAATATGGGTTCTTGGTCCTTCACTTAAAATATATCTAACCATATTGTTTTGCATGACTTGTAACTTATTTTTACATTTCTTTGTAGTGGCAGAATACCATGAGGAACATGCATAATCGAAATTACATTGAATAAGTGCATACTGTAGCTTAAAATTTTTCTTGCATTTTCTTAAAACCTTGAATGTAGTGTGTGTGTGCTACCTGAAGTGTAAAATAAAATAAAAAACAATTCTCGTGTCAGAAAAAGATAAATTATTCAGATTTGTAATTAAAGTATTAGCAGTAGTAGTTTGCTTTTGATTGGCTATCAAATCAGATTATCAAATCCATTAAAAATAAAGTACCCAATTTCAGCAACATCTTAACAAAATAATAATTAAATAATTATGTTGCTTCAGTATATTTCACTTAATTTATGTAACCACTTCACAATAGATTCAAATTTATAATGAACTATTGAAGAAAACATAACAATAATAAATAGGTTAAATTTATACTGGTTTACTATCAAAAACTAAATATTATAATGGACTACTTTAGCATTACTACATTGTGTCAAGTTTTTCAAAAAGATAGTGGCCCTTTACTTTTTCAAAAGATACACTGGGTTCTTAAAGTGCCTCTAGTTTTAAGTATGGTACATGTATCTGAGAAGACTAGTTCTATGAGAGCCTAGAACCTAGTGTCGATATGGTGGCTGAATCTTGAAGCTTTAATCAAGTGTCACACAGCTGTTTGTAACACAGGGCATGGATTAAACAATCGTGTCAAATTTATCATGCGCTTTATTAAAAACACAGTGAACTAGATATCACAATCCTACAGTATACATTATAACAACTTTCAGATCCCCATGCCTGCTTAAAATTGAGGAATACCAATATTACAACATTAACAAGCATAAAATACAGTTTTTGTCAGAACCTCTCAAAATGTTGATTGACAAAGCAGGATTTTGGTAACATTTTATGGACACCAAGACCAACAAACATGTCAAAGATGATGAACTGGGGAGCCGAATTTCGCAAGTGACTGAACCATGTAATCAATTTCCATGACCTTATAAGAGAAGCCAACATACAGTAAAATATTAATAACTATAGTACTGTATTCCTATTTTGTTTAAGTAGTTTGGGCAAACATCCCATAAATATTCTTGGATCCATAATTTAAATTGCAATATACTTTTAATTATGCATTTCTCAAGAGAGTTATCAGTGATTTGTTACTCAGCTGTTTTTGTAATTAAAAATAAAATTTTATTTTGAAAATTGAGTTTAATTGTACATCTTCTAAAGTATTTAACCATTAAAATTTATATAAATTTTATTTTAACTCCTCAAACTAAATCTGTCATGAGTCTTCTAAAGTATTTAACCGATAACATTTACAGGTATGTACATTTTAACTCCTCAAACTAAACCTGTAATGACAGCTTAATATACGGGTCTTCTTTTTAAGGAACTTAATATATAATGTCACCTATAGATCTATTATAATATCAGCAATATATTTTTGTTATAACTGTTATGTAATCATAATTATCCTCATAGATTTTACGATATGTTTAAATTTAATGTTAATTTCTATAACTACAACCATAGGTCTCATCCTCTTATTTCATCTCCCAAAATACAGGACTAACTATATTTCACCAAAGTATTAAATACTCTGGTGCAAAACTTTGGAATGTTTTGCCTCTTTCGTTCCAAAGCATAAAAAATGTAAATAGTTTTAAAAAGATTGCAATATATTATTTATTATCAAACGATACTTAGCGGCTACAGTATGTTTTTATTATATATTTACCTCTACCAATTGAAAATGTATTAATATAATTTATACTGCAATTGAAATGTACTGTTTGACGTCTTATTGATTTTCGTTTCTGTGATTTATATATATATATATATGTTTTGTTTGCTTTTGTCTGTTTTGTTTTGGCATCCTTTACTCAAGCATTTGCTTTATTGTTGACGCCACCATTTTAAAAATAAATATTAATTTTGATTGATTGATTGATTTGAATGATTATACAGTAAAATATTATACCATTTTAGAAAATCTTACTATTTTTATACTGTAAGATTTATCCTAGCACTAACTAAACATAGGATTTGAATACTGAACTGAACTGTTATACAGGTAGAAATAAAATGTTTCTTAACATTATGTCTTCATTGATTTTTATTTTAGTATTTTGATGAGGCACCGTAGGTTAAATTAAAATGATATTAAAGTTAAGATACTACAAAGATTAAAGATAATGAATGCAATTTATGTAACTCGATAATTATCATTATTTTATAATGATTTTATAACGAGAATGAGTGCATTCAATAGAAATAAATTTGCTAAAAGATGTTACCGGCACAAAACGACAATAGTACAAGTTACCATGGAGAAATCATCCTCTTCTGTTCCTTGTAATTGATATGTATTGAATTGAATTGAATTGAAATGTATTCTCTTGTTATGATACACTTTGTGCTTTAAGTTGCTTTGTAATTTTTATATTAATTCATAATTATTTATTTGGGGTATTTTTTCAAGAATTACCTAAAATAACTGATATATTGAGAAATGAAATGAATGCCAATGACATTTAGTTCATGTAAGAAATTTGCAATATTTCTATTGTCTAGATAGAGAATAAAACGCTGTATTAAATAAGGATAAATACATGCTATCAGCACAGTCAACTGGTTTTCTATAGGCATGAACATTCATGGGTGTAATGTCTTACTTCATATTTTTTATCAGTGAGGCTATCGCATGGCCAAGCGTTGTTCACTATCAGCAGAGTCAACTCACAGTGTGCCCTATCTGTATTTTAGTTAGTGGCTACAGTGATCTAGGCGCTAGGCCAGTGGAAAATAGTAAACTACATCAGTAAGCTTCCCATTTTATCCAGTATTTACATAAGTTCCATAGTATTTATAGTATTAAATTATTTATTTTATTATTCAAAAATAAATTCTTGATGTACTGTATAATATTATAATCATTCCTTTTTTTAATTTTTAGGCTACAAGTCAAGATGGTTCAAGTTAAAGGGAAACTTTTTATTTTATTACAGAATAAATGATGAAGGAAAAGTTAGAGAAGTAAGTATTGAAGTCAATATGTACTTTAATTAGTAAATCATTTTGAGTGAAATGAAGTGGCGATTATCTCTGATACATATCTTGAATCTTTAAAGTCAAAGCGTATCCTCAGGTGAGGCTCATTAAGATAATGAAGTCAAAGTTGGCTGTTTTAGTGATAACATCACAAACTATTAACTTTCTTATCTTAACCTTTA
Source organism: Antedon mediterranea (assembly GCF_964355755.1). NCBI lineage: Eukaryota > Metazoa > Echinodermata > Crinoidea > Comatulida > Antedonidae > Antedon > Antedon mediterranea. The sequence goes on from NC_092675.1 coordinate 25,862,550, forward strand.
AGTAAGTGGCTCTGAAATTGATGAGTTTTCACAAAATGTAAAAGTTTATTGAACTCCCTGTTTATTAAAATTATATAGAACTTCTCCTTTGGGATACCTTTATTAAGTAGACACGTTCCTTTGTAACGAATGATAATATTATGTTTTAACACTAAGACCAACCCCTATTTAAGAGGATACCTAAGAAGACAGTATATGTTAGTACTACTAACATACTTTGGTTCCCTAAGGTGTCCCCTTAATAGGGGTTCTAGTGTATCTCAATCTTTGTTTAACTATAAAAGATAAAATACCATAACTCTGCAATGTTTAAACAACATTTTCTATTAATAATTTTGTTGGTTTTGTTTGAAAGCTTCTTGGTGCATTCTTGATGGAGCGATTTCGTATTCTCCTGGAAGTCAAACCTAATTTTGCATTTTCAATTGGTAAGTTTAACCAAACTCATATAATGTTATTTGCATTTAAGATGTATTTACTGCAGTAACTGCAGTAGAATTGGGACAGCTCTTGGTCTTTATTCTACATTACAATTTTTTTTTTAAACTATGTAAAATCGATGTTTGAGTCAGTGGCCTTTCTTCTGTTTAATTATGTTATAAATTATAGTCCCTTATGATCAGCTTCGGCTGAATGGACCACCCTCGTAAAATACTGTTGAAATAAAAATAATTACGGATTTTATCTTCTAGCCTTTCAGAATGATCGTGAACGAAAGTATATTTTCGTGACGAACTCCAATGCTGAATGCCAGCGATGGTCAGCTGCATTACGAAATGCAAGGTACTGTATGATTTAAACATAAAAGAGGCTAGGTTACATCATGACCTTTCTATTTAATATCACTATTAGCATTTGCATTTATTACACCATAGAGATTACTACCTTTAGTTGTGTCCTTATTGTTATGTGCTCATTTTAAATTATTTTTTTTGTTAGTTCAGAGAAATAAAAATGATCAACTTAAAACATACTTTAGCAGTTCCATTTTGGAAACATCATACAGTAAATTATAAAATCAACCAAAAACATTATTTTTATAAAAAAAATTTCCATTATGACTCCTGATTCATTCATAATTTTATTAAAAGTAATCGTCAAAAGAAGAAATTATGTTTAACACCCCTATCGGATAATGTTATTATCCACAAACTGCGCCCTCAAGTGAGTGCCATCCCACCTACTAGTGTCATCATTTCTTTTGATCTTGTTGGTGTTGTAACAGCTGTCTCCCTTGGACTCGAACCAGACCCTAGACATCAGTATAAATTCTGTGGTCTTTTGAAACAAGATCACCAGGTCATAGTTTTGAGTCTCACAGACTAGAAGAAATTTACTGTACTTGTGCTCAATCCTGACCTGTTGCAGGATTCAATCCTGACTTGATCCACAGTTCAATCATGACCAGATCCAGTGTTTAATCCTGACCTGGTGTAGGGTTCAATCCTTACCTGATCTAGGGTTCAATCCTGACCTGGTGCAGGGTTGAATCCTGACCTGATCCAGGGTTCAATCCTGACCTGGTGCAGGATTCAATCCTGACCTGGTGCAGGATTCAATCCTGACTTGATCCACAGTTCAATCATGACCTGGTCCAGGGTTCAATCCTGACCAAGTCAAGGGTTTAATTTTGACCTAGTGCCATGGTTGTAACTCGAATAAAAACTACTACTACTACTACTACTACTTCAAAATGATTATTAATTTACAAGATAATTGTCTCCTTTCAACTTTAATGTTTTATTGTGGTTAAAGTTATTAAGTAAAACTAGAGCAAATACGATAATAATTAACAAGAGTATCGCTACAACAGTGCAACCATGTACATCAGCGTAGGAAATTATTTAAAAGCGAATATAAAAACAAATGAACCATAATTGATCATAAGAAACAGTTAATTGCAGTAAATTGCTTTTAGATATTTAACATCTAAGCAATTGTGCTTGATGGTAACCATTTAAAGTACTTTATTAAAGAGACAATATTCTGGAGACAAACTACTAACATGTCAAAATAGACTTGTTTTTCTCTAATAAATGGCACCATTTTAAAAAGGTCGTACGCTATTTATTGCTAGTTTTTCTTCTTGCTGTCGTTCGCGGACAAGTTTTAATGTAGTTAGCAAGCCTGGCTTGTTTAAGATGTCTACATAGCTATTGGCATGATTCGAAGGGTTCATTTCAAATTTTTTTTTTTCTGCAGTTAATGCAGTAACTAAAATAGTTTTTTTCAATGTTGAAATGACTGCAATGTTGAAATGACTGCACAATAACAGTGTGTATGATTATATTATTACTCTAAAAAAGCTTGAGAAATAATTGCATAAACATGGTTAAAGATTAAACAAGCTGTATAACTGCAGTAGAATTGTGAAATGTCCCTATAAGTCCTTCCAACTTTATACTTCTGTAGATGGATAATACAGATAATTTTAAACACTGCATGGTACAATGAAACAATTATAATGTGTATAAAAAAAAGCATGCACATTCAATAACAACCACTTATTGTTAATAAGAACATTAGTAATTGAAGAAAAGATATTACAATCTACTTTGTGAAAGAAAAACAGTTTCATTTAAATAAATATTAATTTACACAATTTAAATTTTAGAAAGTAGTATTCTGTAAATAATCCATTTTCACTTTAATAATGAATTAATGCAAAATAGAAGAATATTTTGAATGTATGCTTCATTTAATTTATTTCATTGTACAGTAGATTAGTTATGTACAGTAGTTTCTTTATTGTATAAATATTTATTTTTATCACAATTTATTTAATACCAACTGTAAAATACTGATGCTCAATTCTGGCATAAGATATTGAAATTTAGGTTGAACTTTTCCAAATATAGGAGGCCATGTTTCCCATCTTTCATGTTCCAGCTCTTAAAATTTGTGTTTGTGTATTTGGAACAATTTGATATCAAGTATTGTTAAAACATAAAAAAAATATAATTTAGGCCCAGGCTAATGTTTATTTTAGCTTTAACTTGTGGGCTCAAATATTGTTATAGAATATTAAACACGTTTTAGGCTATATATATATATATATATATATATATATATTCTTGAAGAAAACAGCTTAATACAGGACTAGCTTACCTGGATAAACCGACATAGGTCTATTCCCGTTTGTGGGGAGAACATATCGAAAAGTAAAAATATTCATCATATTCCCCTCAAAGTCAGTGGCAACGTCCGTGACCATGGCCTCAGGTTGGCAGCAACGCCCATACATACCTCACCATTTCTTTTTGAGACCTCGAAACGTTTACACATGTCGCCGTATGAGAGAGATACAGTATCTATTGTTATAACTTGAATTCAAGATTATAATCCAACTTGAATCCTACCCCCTAATTGTTGCCTGATTTCATATACAGGCCCCTGAGACTAACACTAGTATGGTATTAGCATATCATTATAAAAATAAACAGTTTCATTTACATTTTCACTCTGTTTAAACTAATATATTTTGTCTGTGTAAGGGGAGGTTTTTTTCTTTTGGAAATATTCTCATCTTATTCCTTTTTATATAATTTGTGTTATTACTTTATTATCACTTTAACATTTTTCTTTTTAAAATTGATTATATTTGTTATGTTTGAACCAATTTATAGTGAATTGAAATGGAATAATTTATTATAGATTTCAGTTAAACATAGTGAATCAATATTTAATTTAACTAATCACTGAACAAAATCAAAAGAATAAAAATAATGTAATATTAGACATAACAGTTGCAATATGTTTTATGTATTTGGTGATTATAGACGCAAATCGAAAAATAAAATATGCATGTTAGCAAAATTGGAATTTGAATAATTAATTATTCAGGTTTTAACCATTAATAGTTATTATGTTTACTGAGAGACATGCATTTGAAAAAAATGCAAGCAAAATGTATTATGTTTAACATCATTGTTTTTTTATTATTTTGTTTAGTTATGAGAAATTACAAACGCAATTCTTCCTTCTACAACAAAAATTGATCCGCATTACAGGGAAAGTAAGTTGTAATAAACATTTTAGTTTTTTTTCTAACCCACTGAATTTGTTTAAAATACCAATGAAAGATAATTAATACTGGAATCAGAACTTGAATGTAGGTTTATAAGGTGATTATAGATGATGTCATATCACTAAAATATTTGGGCGTATCACTACCGTATATGAGAACATCACACTTTTTTTGTAAAACTAGTTTGATAGTGTATACAGAGGATTAAGCCTGTACCTATTTTATATACAGAGCTATTTTATGGCTACGGTTTGGATCACCCCTCCCTTTTGCTCAGCGATTTAACTCTGAGAATTTTGTTTTGTTTATTTCAGAATCCAGTACAAAGGCATGGATTACAAAGGTATTATGTGGATTTTCTGAGTGAAGATGGCATAGAAATAAATGACGATGATAAGACTGATGAAATTAAACCAAAGATAGAATTGACAACGAATTGTGACAAAGAAACAAAGCATGATCAAACTAAATCCAAAGAAATAAAAAATAAAAGGCATCCATTGGCTTCCATACAAGAACATAGATTTCAACAAGAACAGGGTAATGACAATGAAAAACAATGCAAATTAGAAAAACAATCAGATAGTGTAAAGAATAAAACGGAGACATCTCATAATGGTGCGGCGAATTCGGTTTGTAAAAAAGATGAAGAAAATTGCTTAGCTTTTGAAAAGAAAGATAAGGCAAACATACAAAGAGTTAGTTTAAAGAAAGGAGAAATGAATGCAAAGGAGGAAGGAGGCAATCACATTGTTTGTGAAAACAATGAGGAAAGTGATATTGTTTGTGAAGAAAAAGAGAAAAATTGCATTGCTTGTGAAGAGGATGTGAATAATTCAGTTAGCTGTGGTGTGGACAAGGCTGATTGTGTACAACAGGGTGAAGAAAAACAGAATAATACTACAAATCAGTGTGAACAAACGTTTAAAGAAACGAATAAGGATTTTGAGGTTGATATACAAAAGGTTGAAGAATTGATAAACAATGAAACATTAACCAGTTATTTTTAGCTGAAATTGAAAGTGGATCTAGTGAAAGTGTAGGAGGATGATTGAAGCATGAAAAAGACTAGTCTGTTTGCCGTCAGATGTTCAAACAAAGAAATGTGACTTTTGTTAGGGCTACCTAATCAAACGTGTGAATTCCCATTAATCTCCAAAATATACGCATAAATTAGGTGATTTTTTAAATCAAACAACCACTACACTTACAGTATCTTACATAAAAAATGTTTAATGTGAGTTTATGTCAACTTCAGAACAGAAAGAAACTCAAGTTCACTGAAACAAACATACACCTACATCCAAGGGTACCATGCTTTCAATGCTTTATACAATGAAAAAAACTAACCTCACATATGAATGTCCATTTGAATACCCTTGGCATTATGTAGGATGTTTTAAGGGGCACATGGGACTGTATTTCAAATAAGCACCCAATCATAATAAAACATATATCTTTTTATTTCCCCCATAAAAACGAAGAAATGATTATTATTAATGTCGATGGGGATTCCTTTCTAAAATCTCTAAAGAGATTTACTTGAAAATGAAATAAAATTATAAATTATTGTTGATATCAAATGATACGCCATTGATGTTCTTCATGCCTATTCAATATTTTTTATAATCCATATAAAATAAAATTACTGCAGATAATAACCGGGTCCCCAAGTATTTCATGTGAGTGTTAGTACAGTCTAGAGACATTAAGCATGTATGTAGATAATATAGTAAAGAGTTATTCGTTTTGTGCCATGTTTATACATTTTGGTATTTTATCCAACACTATACTGGCCTTTAAATCAAACTCAATCTTCAGGACATTGTTATTATTCAATTCTGTGCAATTAACAATATTCTACCATTTTAATAGCTATACAGTCCATTCTCCCAATACCGGATATGCTTAGGCTGGCCTAACATGTCAGGTTTTCCAGAAATTCTGATATTCCGTAAGTGTTTTTAATGGTTAAAAAAGGGAAATTTTGGGAGAGTTGACTGTATTTAGGTGTGTGCTATTTCATGTAAATATAATATTCCATTAATGACTATCATTATAGTTTATTTTGTCATACAATATATATATTATATTAATAGTATATTAGGTAGTTTTTATACAGCCTAATAGTGCATGTAAAATATAACATTTCAACAATAACTAGTATTTTAAAAATTGTTTAATTATCAATTTTGATAGCTAATGATACACCATCTAACTCAAATTGACATATATTACATAGGTGTTTTAATCGGGTATATCAACATGACCAAAAAAGAAAGTTATTCCAGAATCTAGTGTTCTGATAGTGATAATAAGTCATTTTTATTGATATGCTGTATTCTCCGAAACCGATCTGGACATATTATCTCCCAGAACCAATTTCAATAGTGGAGAAAATCTTAAAAAAACATGATATACATTCCATGGTTGTTTATATTTCTCTCTATCACAAGAAATGTTTGATTTATTATCATATTCCGCCATAAATTTTCTAAATTATTGTTAACGTGGGATCTATAAACATCTTACACATTTTGAAAAAATCACTTTGTTTATCGTTAATGTGTTTTATTTGTACACATTGAGTGGTAAATGAGTGCTTTATATGCAAAAGGTGATGTATAGAATTTTAATTTGGATGTTTTTACATAGAAACACGTATAACCTACTAATCTGAAGCACATTAGCCATAGGTTGATTTTTCACTGACCTCATTAAACTTTGGTATATCTTTATATTTTTAAAATCACATATTTATTTACTATATAGCAATATATAAAATTATATTAATGGATTGTTCTGAAAGACTATTAAATAAATATCACCTTATAATTTCAGTATGAGATTGATTGTGCTTTACTCCAGTACTTTGTATAACCCTTTCACATCCCCTAGCAACATTCCAAAGTTTATACACACCAGTATGTCAAGAAAAGCATTTTGTTTGGTATGAATTAAATGGGAAACTATGGAGTTCAAAACATGAGGGTTGAACGGTTCCAAGTATGAACCGAGGATACAGTACCAACAGCATCATTGTTTAAACTGGTATGTGAAAGAAGTTTTTCCATAGTTTCTAGTCAATGTGAATGGTACTAGTGCACTGGATACACTCTGATGTTTCTCTGTTGACTAATCATGGTGGTGAAAGGGGTACAAACACACGATTATTAAACAAAACTACAAATACAAAAGAAAAAGGAATACAAGTTTCAAATATATGGTTCACATTTTATTTTGTGGAATTTAAAAACATTTATAGCTAGTAACACAGTTCAAAACATGATGTTCTGTATATTACATAAACTACTGTACCCTCTATGACATTAAGCATTTACCATTCTAGGCCTGAATGTCAAACCATTCTATAGGCATGTATGATAACTCGCCAACTGCCAAAACATTCACCATTGTGTAGGCCTGAAACCTCATACAACATTGCAAAGTTGTATTGACTTACTTCAAGAATATATCGATGCTATAGAAATTTACACCACATAATTGAATAAGCATTTATGACATAACCTTGTACTGTACTTCTTGCAAGATTTTACAACGCCATTTTTAACCGTATTTTGATTGAATTAAAATTACAAAGACCACAATAACTGTCCAATGAAACGTGGTATAGCTATATAAATATACAGTGAAAAGGTTTTTTTTGCAAACTAATTTTTAGAGAGAGAATTATTATTCAATTATAATACAGTTGAGGACAATTTTGCGATCAATAAACCACAAAGAACAATTTTGAATACTCAACTAAACAGTTGTATCTTCTATCTATAAAAAAGCTAGACATTTATTTAAAAAATTGTATACTCTTGGAAAAAATATACTAATCAAACACTTGATTTTTTCTCCAGGCACATAAAAACATTTAAAAGCAGTTTAAAATAAAAACAAAATGTATTTTTGAATACAATAACACAGTATAAAACAATTCTATGCTAAGATACTACAAACAACAAAATACAATAACTGAAGATTGTATGGGTTGTATGCTACAACTTCTATCTCCTTCGATGGCCTCGGCTGCGTGGGGGCGATAGTGGGCTGCGACTACGCCTGCTGCTTCGAGAACTTTGATTGCGCCTTACATAGTCATCGGAAGTGTGTACCCTATCATAACCCTAAAAAAACAAAATACAGTATTACTATTTTATAACTTTTTTACAGTCTGTGGAAATTAATAGTAATTTAATTAAATGAATGGTGGATTTGATACAAACTACACGATTTTGACATAATTACAGACATATTTAGTTTCTTTTAAAAAGAAAATTACAGTGTTATTATAGTTTAAAAGAGTTAAAGCTATGTGAAATAAGATGTGAAATAAGATATGTAATATAACAGCGGCATCATTTCCTGCATGCATGATATTTCAGTATTAAATTGCAAGTACCTAAGATTTAGGGGTCGAGGCTTGATGGCCGTGTGAACATTAATAAGGACTTTACAAAACATGACGGTTAGGGGAGGACGACGAATATCCTGTGTTCGCTAAAACGTAAAATCATATACAGTCAACATAGCCGTTTTATTAGTTACGCACCCTTGCGCGAAGATGATGACCAGCAGTATATCTCTCTCCCTCCGCTTTCTCGTGGCAAGGGGCCCTTCTGAATCGCTGACTCTGGTGATACAGCATAGGCCTAGCCTTCCTAGCTAGGGCCTCGCATTTAAATGCCGCTTTTAACACAGCCATTTTAACCCAATAAAAATGTTATTTCATTGAACAATTTTTTTTAATGGGAAACTAAAAAATGGCAACTTTATTGTCGTCAAAAAGTTTGGACAACGGAATTTCACGCTAAGCAACACCCACTTTGTTCAAGCTCATGCATAAATTATTTATGAGGCTTGAATCCATCGTCCTGTGGCTTCCCGGTGTGTTTCGTAAGGTCGCTATTGCCATTTTGAGAGGCAGCTATTTCGAACCATATCATGAAATCCTTTTTTATTTCTCTTGTATTAATTAAACTTTACTAAGAACTTTAATTAAAATGTTGTGTTTATGTTAGCATACATGCAATCAATGGTTTTGATGGATAAACCTACGGATTTTAAATGTCATCCAGTAGAACCCTTAAGGGGATACCTTCAATACCCAATAAAATTTCCTTTTAATAAGAATGTCATAGTAAATTGTTCATAGTGAAAAACTTTGTTCATTTTTCTATAAGTGTCCTTTTAATAGGGGTGTCTTTGAATAGGGTTTGGCTGTAGTGTCGAAAAACTGTTTATTATTCTATAAGTGCTTGAATAGGGGTTTCCTTGAATAGTGTTTTTTGAAACACTTTGTTGCTTGGGAAAGTGTCCCCTTAGGGATGTCCCTTGAATAGGGGTTTGCAGTAGTGTTGAAACACTTTGTTGCTTGGTAAAGTGTCCCCTTAGGGATGTCTCTTGAATAGGGGTTTGCAGTAGTGTTGAAACACTTTTGTTTCTTGGGAAAGTGTCCCTTAAATAGGTGATTAAATGAATGTGCTTTACTGTTACACATATTGCATTTATTGCTATTTCATTGCGATTACTGTTATAACAAATTGAAAATCAATTACAAATAAGACAGAAGCAGATAAATGGTAGGAAAGGTAAGCTCTAACACCTTGACAAATTAATTTATATCCAGAATTGCTCATTCTGCGCTTATTTGAATTTTCAATTTAATTGCTTTATCAGAAACATCTTTAATATAAATTCACTGACATACTCTAAATCAATTTGACTACTCTATTTCTTGAAAGAACCATTCAATCTGCCCCATCATCAGAAATTATTATTAATTACAAGAAATTGATTAAACAATTCAAAATCATTCTTCATCTCTTATCAGAAAACAGTTCCTTGAAAATCAATGAAACTATTAAATGCTTAATTTAAATTCTCTCTATCTTGACACTTTCAAAGAATCCAATTTTAACAAATTAATTTAATGAATTGAAGAGCTTTGAAAACTTTTTTATACAGTAGTAGAGATAAAAATAATAGTAGAGTTATTATAATAGTAATAGCAGAAGAAAATAAATGCAAGACAGGCAGACTGTTCATAATTATTAACTTAAATTTACTTTATGTTCCTTTTGTAAGACTTAGTAAAAGCCAATTTTTTATTACAGTTCATGGACCTAAATTATGGAATAAGAGAATCTAAAAAAATGTGAAAATGCAAAAATATTCAGACATCAAATGAAGTTTAATTATTTGGAAAATTATCATTCACAAATGTATTATTATTATGCCACTTTTACCTAATTTGTATACATTTTTATTTTGTTTTATGTCTTGTTGGGTCTTTCTGAGACAGGCCTTGGCCTCTAAGTCAGATCCTAATGTATGATATATTTATTTGTTTATATTGTTTACATTGTTTAAGTTTTCATTAATTGAATAAATGTGAAATGAATGAATGAATGAATGAATGGTATACCTTCTTCTGAACAACAACATTAAATCAACACACATTTACATATTTTAAAATGTTTTCATATAGTAGAATCCTTATTAAGGGGCCACATTTGATTCCTAACAAAGTGTCCCTTTATAGGGGTGTCCCCTGAATGGGGTTTCCAAAAGCAAGATTTTTACTGTACATTACATTCAGTAATGAATGTAATGTACAGTAGAAACATGGCTTTGCTGTGTGTTTTCACTTTATGTTTTTTTTGCTAAAGCTTAATTTATCATTGTGATGTACTATTTTCAAACTAATTTTTCTGCCTTTTGTATGTTTTTATACCTCAACAAATCAATTCGGAAAAAATGTAAGAATTTCAATATTATATTATTATGAATACCTTAACAATAATATTAACCTATATTCCATACCATGGGCTGGCGCGTAATTGCTTGACATTTAACAATGAATCTTTGACTTTCTAAAACAAAAATAAGCTTCGACATTTATTGAAAATATGCATTACCTATAAACCAAGAAAATGATTGTTTAATGCTAATAAAAAAGAAAATGTCTATAATTTATTTCTTTTACACGCGCAAAGTAGTCAAATAATACATACTTTAATTTTACTTAATTGTTCGCCTTTTAAAGCAATATTTGAAATTTAATCGGATTCTTATTTTTTAAAGCAATACATTTTAAAGTGATAATTCTGCAATTACTTATAAATAGTTGTTAGTCTAAATCCAACATTAAGGCTGTGAACAAACGAAATATCCCCTTAATAGGAGTAGGAGTTTACTTCAATCTTTATAATTGACAAATAATTGCCATAGAGTAGCTTTATTGTTTAAGAACATAAAATAATATATAATTGTGGCATACAGTATGCAAGGCAAATCGGACATAAATCGGAATTTTCAAATTTGAGATTTTCAGAAACTGAAACTACATAATCCAAGATTTAAAATGCTGAAAAAAATATCTTGATACCATGTCTACTTCCAGAGATATCTCAGTCTAAAGGTTTGGCCGTTACAATCAGTGTTTTGAGAAAAATTATTTTAAAGGTAAGTAACAGGAAATGACAAATACAAAAAAATAAAAAGGGCGTGCCTTAGCAAACAGGTATTCTAATTGTTTAATTTTGATGAAACTTCGCACCTTCGTAAATTAACTATTGTTCTATTGTTATGCAAAATTTTCATTAAAAACAAGCCACTGGAACACATTTCAATTTAAGCATAAAACATGATATGTTTTATGAAAATCGTACATAATTTACGCCATCCATTTAACCAACATACCACACAAAATATAAAAATCTATTTGTTTCTTTGTCTCAAAATAGAAAAACACCAAGGTAATGTAAATAAATACTGTTTCAGCTATCATTTTCTGTAAAAATTAAAAAAAATGAAATTTTTCAGCCTTTTATTGTTTTTGACTGTCTTTACAAATCTACACATCAGACTTATGTCCGATTTCGTCACTCATCAAATGGTTGATTCTTAACAATACAGAATAGACTGGTTCTTTTCAGGTGTAGAACTTATAACTAACTTATATTGATGGTGGCAGAAAAGAGCATTCATCTTACAATGTGTGAAATTAAAGAAACAAATTGAGTAACAACTATTAAATAGTTGTGACTCAATTTGTACAAAGCAAAATGGTGTTAAATATAGTTGTAAGTTAGGTTGGTTACTGTCAAAATATACGTAATAAACAAAAAACATCACATATTTTTATTCTATGTGTTTTGACAACAACAAAAAATCTCATCATATCATTATAATTTTATTTTAAATAGTAGTTTAAAGATATATTGTTCCCCAAACACATGAAAAATGAAGATTAATAAAAAAAAAAGCATTTGAATAGCATATTCATAAAAAAAAACACATTTTGTCAAAGTGCTTTAACCATCTTGTGCTGATGATGTAAGTAATTAGTGAAAGAAGGAAAATAATGAACATCAATGTTTTAAAACTTACCGATCGACGATCCTTCCCGCGTCTGTGTTCTCTTCGACCGTGATCTCTATCTCTGTCCCTTTCTCGTTCCCGATGTCTGTCTCGATCTCTGTCACGATCACGACGGGACATGGGTGGTGGTGCAAAATCTCGCATCTGGTCTCTCATTGTTAATGGAGGAAGTGATCTATCCATTGAATAGTGAGGTGGGGGTGGGCCCATTGGTCCTGGAGGGTAAGAATTCTAAAGAAAAAAGGATTTATTATTAAGAAAGTATTTTCAAAAACTTAGCTAGAAATGTTAAAGATGTAAAAAATTATTTTTAACAAAATTGTTGTTGAATATGATATTTTAATGTAACATAATAGCCACTTTTACCAAAAAGTAGATCTTCTACGGAAGTGATTAACTTTATTAAAACTACAAAATAACATATTCAAAGTCTGATTTAATTAATCTTCATTTTTCATGTTTTTGGTGGACAATACATCTTTAACTGAAATGAAATGTGTATGGAGCTTATAGATTAGTAGTTCACCTCTATTCAGTGACACCTCTATTAAAGGGACACTTATCCTGGAAATGAATGAAAATGGTTAGGTAGCCACTATTAAAGTGAGACACTTTGTATTATTTACCCAAAAACATGAAAAATGAAAATTAATTAAATCACTCTCATAGAAAAAACAATATTAAAATAATGTTTTCATGCATAAAAAGACAAAATAAATGGTTAAATCAAGGAAAATTAGCTAGCTGGCAAGCAATGTGACTATTTTTTGCTTTAAATTACAGTTTTTTCAGGTAAATGTTTTTTAAATCAAAATTTTGGTCAAAGTGAATAACTATTATGCGACATTAAAATGGCATTATTCAACAAAAAATGTTAACAAATTTTTTTCAGGGGGACGATCTTTAAAACTAAAGATTCCAGTATAATTATTTGTTATACAATGTTTAAAATAAACTGTAACACTGTGTATTAATTAGCAAAACATAAAATTCATTCTGCAGAATTAAGAAAAATCAATATTCGAAACTATAAATAATTGTTTCTATCATTCAGTTAAAAACTTTATTTCAAAAGACATTAAATTATTTTAATGTTGAACTTTCAACAGAATTAAAAATCAACATTTGAAACTATAAATAATTATTATCATTTAGTTAAAACTTTATTTCAAAACACATTATGTTATGTTGAACTTACAGGATGTGGCGGTCCATATGCCGGAATGGACATAGGAAGGGGATGCCTTGATTGGTGAAAATCACGTAAATAATCCGAGTAGCTCTAAAAAATAAAAAAATGTCATTAAGGAGTCTGTAATAATATAGGCAGAGATAATGAGGTGTGCAACTATATACATGTTACTATAATACCCAAGGCCACAATTAATCATGTTTTTAAGATACTGATGGGATTAGCTCTCGCATGTTGCGCTTTATATTGCAAACACATGGAAAAAGGATCCAAGTAAAGTCTAATTAAACATTTAGACAAAGTATGAAATAAATAAATGACTTTCAAGAATATAGATATTTATAATTTATAATGGGATTTAAAAAAAATTTAATATTAACAATTGCTATAACATGAAATTAAATAATGGGAGACTTCTACAAAAAAGTTGAGGCATAGAAGACAGCCCAAACTGCACAATGAATAAATTTATATAAATGTATGATAAGGAAATGTGATCAGAATGTGAAAGAGCAATCCTGAGACATGAACACTGAATTTTCTGTTTGAGATATCCTACCATTAGACCATATACAAAATTAATTAATTCATTTTTAGTATATCACTGGGTAGTTTACAATTTATTCTGTGCCGTTTGTATTTTTATTATATAAACCAAATGTTTTACTAAATTAATTTTATCTAGAATGAAATGTTGAGGTCACGTACAAAGCATAATATCTAAGATATACTTAGATGTGAATTTAAATCATGAAGCTTTTAATTAAATGCAAATTTTAATTGTGTATGATTGAGATGATTGTTTAATAATTATAATCCAAGGGTTGGTGACAAAACTTAATGATGGCTGATAAAATTGAAGAGTACCTAGAGATTGGGCATTTATGAATCAAACGACCTTAACATGACCTTTAGAGCTGTATGAAGAAGAGGTTAAGTCTAGGGAAAAAGCTTTAGGGCAGAAAAAAGCTTTTCACCACAGAAATGTTGGGCTGAAGAGCTTTATGTTGGGGCAAGAGCTCTAGACTTGGGGAAGAGCACTAGATTGGGGAAAGAGCACTATACTGGGGAAAGAGCTCTAAACTGGAGGAAGAGCACTTGACTAGGGAAAGAGCTCTAAACTCTAGACTGAGGGAAACATCTTTAGGGCTGGATGAAGAGTTCTAGGCTGGGGATGAGCTCTAGATTGGGGGAGGGATAGATCTTTACTGCTGGATGAAGAGCTCTAGGCTTGGTTGAATAGCTTTAGTTGAGAAGACATATTCAGGCAAGTCTACATTTTCCATTATTCATCTTAACCACAAGTAGGTGGCAGCATTTAAAAAAGTGAATAGCGGCATCGTGAATTCCATGTGGCATTATGTGTTTCAACAAAGGTGGAAGCTTTAAAATAATTTTTACATTTATTTTAGGCTGGGTGGCTGTCCCACAGTACCCATCTAAACAAACTTGATTATACTCTTCAAGATTATAATACTGCTACAATTAGAATTCATTATAAAGAATTATTATCAGTATGATTAATATAAATCAATATTTACCCCACCACTCATCAAGTCACGTGGAGGTCCATTACTGTATGGAGGTGGCCTGAAAAAACAAACAAAAAAAAGTTTTAATAATGAGTGGATAAAAGAAGATTAATATCTAGGTCATTAGATGGGTTTAAATGATAGTTCACTGAAAGTTTAATAATCTGGAAAATCACATAAGAAAAAGGATAAAAAATGTATGATTTATTACATTTGGTATCGACTGATATTAAGCCACTAATTTAATTATGCCCTACACATAATGGAAGATCATTATAATTAACATCCAGACACCTGCAAAAATGCTATTAGGCATAGGACACTATTGTCAAGTAGTTTTACTAAAGGCAAATATTGTGAGAGAAATGTAGAACTGAGATAACACAAGAAAAAAATGGTTTGTGGGTATTCCGGTCTTCTGCAACTGGCAGGTGCACGAACAGTAAAATTGCTTATTTGATAAAAGCATTTCAAAACACAGACGTGAACAGCATGGCACAAGCTAACGTTAAGAGGAAATATTAAAATGAATCACACAATGGAGAATGTAATCCATTCTAAAAAAATCTGTCAAATTATTGATATTTTACCTTCTTTTCGGTCTTTCATAGTCTGAAAAAAAAAAACCCCCCAAAAACATTACAATGAATATACTACTTAGGTAACTATGTAATCTAAATCATAACAATATTAAATGGTTGCTACAGGTTTAAAACACTCATTCTATTTACCGCCGTCAGAAGTTGTATCATAATACTGTGGTTTAAACAATATAAATTTTAAACCTGGAGCTATTCTTTAAGCCAAATGGTATAATATCATTAACCATCCATAAAGGATGACAAAATGTAGGATAGGTAGGTAGAATGGTGTGGTGACCTTTACTTGTCTGAAACCTATATTCTAAGTCAGTCATTATTTTTTCAATTGTCTGTGTTTGATTTCAGTGGTAATAAAAACCAGATACAGTTATATTTCTATTCCAATAATTTTCCAATTTACCCATTTTATAGCTGGTGATATAGTGTAAGTAAAGTCAGTACTTGGCTGCTCAATACAATACTAGTCTACTAACTTTAATATTTATTTTAATATTTTTACAGCGTATTAAAATTCTTTTAAATTGAAATTTAAGGCTTTGTATTTATATGACTGTAAAGCACATTAGAAAAGGAAGACTAACCATCTCGTCTGTTGTAGCTAGGCCTGCTTCTCTTCATGCGGTGATAATCTGGACGAGGCGGCCTATCAGGTAATAATACTCATTAGATATTGCACTTACGTAAAACATGTGCAAGAAGGATGCATTAAAAAGAGATTCCGACTTAAATACCGTGGATTATCCTCATAACACTTACTAATATCTTGAAAGGTTTTATAGAAAATTTGCCAAAAAAGGGATAGATTAAATACGAGAATCTACCAATTCACATTTCAAATTTTAATCGATTGAAATCTCATTTAGTGATTTTCATCTCATTTCAAATTAAATTATAATGTTTTTTCATTCGGCGTGTCATGGTGACGACACGTTTGTAAGGTCGTAGTACTGTGGATAATCGAGGCCGGTGTAAAAGTCACGACTTGCTCTTATTCCTGCTAAAACGGGAAAATCAGTTGTGAATATCACACAATAAGTACAATTTAGTCAATAAAACACCATCAACCAACAGGTAAAGTAGATAATGTACTTATGGTTGCTGATATGGAGTTGGTTTGTCTTTCAATTAGTGCTATTTTCCAAGCTACGTTAATTAAATGTAAATGCATGGAGATGGTTTATTAAACTGTTGAGTGTTAGTTAATGTGATTGAAAGTACTTCGTTTACCATAATGCTATAAATAGTTGTTGCATGTAAAAACAAATTTTGTGATTTAATTGAATAACAGTTTGATCCTACTATTAAAAATAAAAACTTATCTTTTTTACGTTTTAAGAATAAATATTCTATGTGTTATCATAATAAAACAATATTATGGATTTTTTTTTACTTCACAGGATCCATGTACCATAGATTGTTAATAAGTGAGGAGGTGAGTCCCGTGTTCTCTGAACGTAGGGGAATGAGCTGTTAGGAGCTCATTGTACTAAGCCTTGGCATTATGGTAGGGTGGCCAGTTCCTTTCCACGCCGCCTTTTTTCTCCCTAGTATTTTCAACCAGGTACTCATTTTACAGCTGAGTGAACTGGGAGTTGTCGGGCATTGAACCCGGGTCTATCTGTACGACAGTCAAGTGTCCTAACCACTCGGCTATCCAACTCCTGTTAATAAGTAATTAAATTGAAAATTACTTTTTTTTTAAATTATAGTACTTCAATTTACAGTTACATTTATTATATCAAAGAAATATATAAAAAGGTAATACATAAGCAAATAAAAACAATATTGAAAAGGCAACAGCCAAGATAATGTTAAAATAATTATGAAAGAATTCTAATTAAAATAAGAATATATAAGAAAAATGAGTTTTAGCAATTTATATTTCATATCATTTTATAAGAAAACTCACATTTGTAAATATACAGTAGCCGTCACATTTTCTAGTAGGAGTTAATTATTCTTCGAACAGAGATAATGGTAAATAACCGCATTACTTTCCGCTATAACATGTACTTTCTTAAGCATTTAAATGTTAATTTTATTATCTAGGTTAATTTGGTATTCACCATTCTTCAGTAATTTATTTATTGTTAAGCTATAAATAAATTACGGCAAAAGGATGTCAATTCAGTTCAATTTACTTCCAGAGTAAATACACAATTTAGCGAAATATCAATGACAATTTTACTGTGAAATATTTTCAATTTGAAGTTTTTGATTGTGTATAAACAAATGAAATAATATCTTTTTTTTTCTTTTTGTATTCTAATATTACAGAAGAATACACTTTTCAAATAGTGAAATATGTTTTAACACTATGGTAACTCCTATTCAAACATATAAGGAGACGATTTATTGGGTCTCTAGGGTGTCCTCTTAACAGAGGTTTTACTATATTTAATAATATTCAGTTATTATTATTTAAATTAATATTATCTATATATAAATTTACGTAAGGGCAAAAATCGGTAAATCGTGCGTTATTTCTAGAATGTTTACTCGATGGTATATAAAGTTGGTTCGTACTTTCGGTACTAATTTTAACCACCGGATGTAACCCTGTTTACTAATTAAATTGAGTTCGATAATTAGTTATTGACGATTAAAACGAATTTAGGTTCAACGATTTGCCCCAAATAGGGGTGTTTTCCGATCGTGGTATACACTGTCTAATGGATGTCAATTTGAAAAATACCCGCACACAATAATACGAGGACACTTCGCATTTTCCTATCTCCTCCTACGATAATTGTTTTTAATAGCTGAAAACCGGTTGAACAGTTCGAGTACAGCATCATAATGTTGAAGACAAGCCGATTTTCTTTAAAAAATGCTATTTTGATACATGTAATATACGTTTTTACAAATGTATTGATTTGTGATGAATGGAACATTCCAAATTATTTGGTTTAACCATAGAGGTATAGATTTAGATTTATGGGCCCCCTTGGAGAATAAACATAAATAGTATTGCAATGCTGTACAATACTGTTAAGGTATTAACCACTTTTGATCGCAATTTGAATCGCAAATTTCTTACTGTGTGAGTGTTGGTACTGTTAGATATAATATAAACAAATATACAAATAAACTTTATTACTGTGAGTGTGGGTAGGCCCTACTGTTGGATTATAAACATATAATATACAAATAAATAAACGTTATTACTGACAGTTGCTTCTCAACGTTTGTATTAATTAATAATTTAAAAATATATAAACGTACGTAGTGATGTATAGTTACATGTACTTCACTATTTCAATCGACCATGACAGTGAGAGTTTTAACAAAGTATTAAATCGTGAATGTTTTACTGTATTTAGTGGTATATTATTTATAGGCCTATAAAACATTAAAAACAATATTTTGTTACTGAGTGGATAAGAATATATTTTAAAATGTTTCCTCTTTGTACCTATCTTCTTCCCCCATCCCTCAACCCTTAATGTTACATACAAAACACAAATTGGGTTTGTTTAAATGAGTCCAAATAAAAAAATTTGACTCATTTTGTTTCTCTCTCGGAAGTAATTCCCAGGGTGCTAATTTTAGCTGACTACATAAATCATCGTGTATATTTATTCGTTTCTGTAAACGACAATGTATTATAGTCCTGCAGTACGTACATTTGAAATCTCCATTTTTTTTTCGCTGGAAAATACTGTGTATTCGAGAACCATCTGTGGGCACGACCTAGATGGTACGCGAGCGAAGCGAGCGTGCCATCTAGTTTTTGTAATTATTGAAAGTAAAAGTTATTATGCTGCTATTGTTACATAGAATATTTGTTTTTAAAATGTGTTCTATTTACAGTTGTGGTATGCTATGAGTGTAAGTTAATTTTGATAAAACAATGTTTGTGTGATGCCTTTAATTGATTTTTATGATGATGATTCAATGACTTTATCTACATAAATGAATGATATTCACACCGACTTACAAGCATTCCTGTTTCGTTTTTAGAAATATAGAACATACCATTATGTCTGGATGTAGAAAGACATCATAGTTCATACAAAGTCCTGGTTACTTTTGCAACTTCTACCTCAATTGATAAATGGGATAGTCCCTTGTAAGTTGTACAACCAACTTATTTTATGTTCAATCTCAATTGAGTATTATGCATATTGTTCAACCAACATTTGTATACCACCTGTGTGAGTGCTGTGCTTGTGAAGTTGATACTTCTAGTCACACAGACACGATATTAACCACAAAAGTCTCTTCATGATGATCAAATACACTTATAAAGTTCACATCCAGAAAGATCTAATGAATATGCATTACAATCATCTGAATATTCACCTACTGCTTAATGAATAAATTAAAAACATGCAAATAATATAGTCCAATTGAGATACTTCTGATGTTGAATAGCTTGAGCAGTAGGATTTGAATATTCAAAAAGATAATGATGTAATTTGCATATACAACAGTTCAGCATGGAAGATAGAGGCAGATGCCAACTTTGGAGATCTCCATGGTAATACACATAAAACAAATACAGTTCATGAACATATTTTCCAATAAAAAAATGTCAACGTCCTTCACTACCTCTACTATCTCTTTTATAAAACCACCGGAAAAAGGGTATAGTTGATCCACGACTGGTGTGACTGTCAAACAGCGCCACCTTCCCACCTTTACGATGATAGTAATATATTTGCATTTGGCAGTCCTTTTGTATTGGCTAGTTAAAAACCTGGGTTAGATTAACAACAGCAACAAGGGAAATGCAGAATAGTGACAAATAATGCACTCGGTAAATTATGTAAAGTCCGGTTTTGAAATTGGGTGAAGTCCGGTTTTGAAATTGGGTGAAGTCCGGTTTTTGAAAATTGGGCGAAGTCCGGTTTTCCTTTTCCGGATAATGGAGCTATGTTGATCTCCACACGAGCTCAACTAGAGGTATTGCGCACAAGTTGGAACCGGAGGAGGCTCAAGAACACGCCTGAACAAGCATTTCGGCACGAAGGACCGTAGAAGCTCGATTTTGGCTGGGGAAGGTTTATGAAACATGATAATTAATACACAAAGTTGTCTAATGAATGCATGCAGAAATAGATAACGTCCCTACATTCTCTCCAAGGATTGATAATTTAGAAAAAAACAGAGTTTTGTTACTCTGGAAAAGGATAGCCTTTAAGTTATTAATTAAAAAATTAATGTATTGGCCCTTTAAACTTGTTTTTACAATTGTATCCAATTTCTGCAGCAAATAATTTTGAATAAACATAAATACTATTAACCATTTCAAGGTTCCTACCATATGGGATTTTAAATATGAGGAATTCGCAATATTATATTAATAAAACATTGAAAATGTTTCAGTAACCAGCTGTAATTATCCCCGAGTTCCAATATCCTGCGACAATGTAAATTCAAAATGCTACAACTGAAATATATCAAACCACAAAAATATATTCCATGAAATCCATACAAGTAGTCTAACCTCATTGAATCACGTGAAGTTCGACTGCCACCACCACCTCGAGAGCCTTCATCTCGCCTTCGTCTTCGTGCATCGCGCAAAATCTCCACAATGTCAATGTGTGGATCCATTGGAAACAAGCGGCAGAGTTCTTCACCAACACATGGTTCAATTTCCTGTCAGAAAGCAACACTATTATGCTTTTTTTTTTTTTTGCCAAACCAAATGATTTATTTGGTTTTGATTACATGGCAGTTTAAAAAAAAATTATTAGAATTGTTTGTAATGCAATTCTGGCGACTTTTGAAAATGCTATTTATAAACTATTTTATGGAAAAAATCGGAGCACTACTGAACCTTTCTTTTCATGAACTTTAGTTCAGTTGGTGTATTGTTATATGTAGGATAAATTTACCTGACCATCACGGCCTATCTTCACTGGCTTTGCGTCATTCCATGGGTTGTATAAATGCTGAGTTTTGGTAAATGATACTTCTTGCCTAAACAAAGATGAGGAAAATTAGTATTCTTAAAATTTTGTATCAAAAATGAACATGGGGACAGTAATAATAATTATTGCTGAAAATGTATTCCTAACACACTGTAGCCCATTTACACTAGGACGATAACGATCGACGATAAATAAACAAATATGCATTGTTCATACATAAAACATAAGAAATCTAAAACGTTTTTATTCTAGAACTATTTAGGAACCATCTATACTTTCTTCGATGATATTTTCATGATTAGTAATAACAATAATATCGTAACACTACAAACATTTTTTTGTTTTATTGATCATGACGTCATTTGATTGGATTTTTAAAAATATTATTTTTATCAAAGACAGACAAAAACCTTTCTAAATTATTTTGTTTTATGTAAGACAAATGCATGTCCTAGTGTAAATGGGCCTCAACAGAAATGATATACCTTGTGATCCAGTCTAGTTCAAAAGTGCCTCCCAAAGCTGCACGACTCAAGCCTGTAGGTAACACCCAATTTACAAGTGGTCCTTCTCGCATAGGAGGTGTTCGCATACGTGCATAGCCTTGGAATTTACCACTTTCTTTCACAGAGAATACCAACACAACGTGACGACAGGACATGTAAGCATCACCAAGCTTGTTTTCATTGATGGGCGGTGTAGCCCATACACCCTAACAAAAAAAAGTTATGTAATTTCATTTATTATTTATTATAGGTTATTAAAGTCAAAGAAGAATATATATTCAGAAATATTACTCTGAATCTTTTAATCATTAAACATTTCATTTACATTAAAAGTTAATTAAACATTTCATTTACATTAAAATATAACATTCCAATTATAATTAAGAAACAGTAAAAAGAAAAAAACTATTACTTTTGCTTTAGCCAGAGCAACATTTTCATGATTGTTACTTTTGATTAAGAAATAGCGAGCACCACGAAACAAATATTTTAACTTTGATTGCTGATCTGAAAAACAAACAAGAAAACATTAGAATTACAACAAACTTGTTAAACTGAAAATAAACCATGCTGCAATCATAATTTTAAAATATATTGGAAGCCAAATACTCTGGTCAATGAATGCACTGTATAATATAATATGGGATTAAGGATGTAGCCAATCAGATGCACTGAAATAAGTCACGTGTACGGTCTATCATGCACTAGAGTGCAAAAAACAGCACCCTGCGTGTAAATCGTATGGCAGATTATGGATCGAGCTAGGCCGAAAATGACAAACCCGGATGTGCCTCGTGCATGTCACACCATTGTAAAAACCTTCAAGTAAATACCCTCTAATGTACTCCGACTAGTGCGTTATTTTTTATATTAATACAAAGGTACACATGGTAAGGATGTGTGGCGCAGTGTGTTGGATGTTGGACTACTGCTTGTGAGATCGCAGTTTGAATCCAACTGTGCCGCATTGCTTGTATGCTTTGCAAGATACTTTACTTACTTTGCCTCTCTCCACCCAGGTGTATAAATGGGTACCTGGTTAGATCAAGACACAACTTTGCACTGATTACTAGCTGCATTATGGAAGTATGTTTCCATACATGTTTGATGCAAAAAAATGACCAGGGTAATAATGTTCAGCGCAAAACCGGATATTATTATTATTATTATTAAATTCACAAGTTGACCACATACCTTCTATATTCTTATTTCGTCGATCATTCTCGTAGACAATAGGCGAGATACGTTTACGTCGGTGACCATGATGTCCATCCGATTCGTCACTTTCTAAAGATCCGGTACCATCACTTGAGCTAGCTTCGCTACGAGTGTCGAAGCCATCATAATCCTGATTGTCATTATCTTCTTCTCTGGTCGATGTTTGTAAATCATTTTCTTCATAAGCTACCTCGTCCAATTCATGTTCTTGACCATCTTCGTCATCATCATCTTCTACAAGAAGGAAGAATATTGTTAGGAAGACTTGTACTGCCTTAACAATTCAAATTTGTCAGAAATCTAGGTATTCTAATCTATAGTTGTATCTATAGTACTAACCTGGTTCATGATCATCTATTTCAATCACTTCTGGTTCTGGCTCCTGTACATAATAAAACAGATGTAAATTGTTTATGTTTTTGCTTTGGCTCTTTTTTCGAAAATATTTCTTTTCATACTACAGTATTCAATAATAATATTAAGAAAAAAAATTTACCTTTTCAATGATAATTTTTTTTTTCTGTCATAGGAGAAGATAATCCCAACATAGAAATAAACAAAAAATCACAAATATTATCAAACTAATTATTGAAAACATAATTATTAATCTGTATTATTATTATTAATAGAGAGTTTTCGCAATCTTACGAATACGATAACGAAAACGGATACGTCACGCACACGTATTCGTTTTCGTAAGCCATAAAAAAATCTGTTTCGCATGGCAACGAAATATTGAGGCGCATTGAAAATATGACTGCGGTAAATTTGAGCAAAGCGCAGGTATGTGTTACTTGGTGCTTGGCTGCCTAGGCCTAGTGTAACATCAAAGCGAGTGAGGACTTTAAAAACTGCTATTTATCAAAATTGACTTGGCATTTTAGTAAATTACTTTAGTAATAGTAAATTACTTTCAATAAATCTATAATTATATTATAATCATGAATCATTCCTGATTCAAATGCAAAATGTGCAAAATAGATCAAAATCTATACTCGTTTTGTAGTTACGAATATGACTGGTGATATTCGTCAAAACACGAATACGCTTTACGAATATGAAATGGGGATCAGCTCAAAAGTTTCACAAATGTATGACGAATCCGTTTTCGTTATCGTATTCGTAAGGTTGCGAAACCTCTCTATTGACTTAATCCTTCAAGAGGAAGTAACACATTATTGTTTCAGTCAGTATGTTTATTTTATGGAGACATTTGATGGCATTTAAATACATGTACAGTATAAATGTTAGGGAAAACTTTGGTCTACAGTACAGTGGTACTTGATTTCATTAAAAAAATAATACAGGAAGTATATAAAATAATGATGCTATATATCTTACAAGTGCCTGGATTTAGGAGATACAAATAAAATATGTAAAACAATAAGTAAAGCAGTCAGAAAGAAGTGCCTAGCTTTCAGGGAAACCACATTCCTTTGTCAGGGCTTTTATTTATGTTTGTATTAGTCATTTATTTGAAATAAACAAAAATCCAGGAAATAGCTCAAATAATGGATTCAAAATCTAAGCAAACCTTTGTAACGTCATCACTTTTGTATTTCTTGGAACTTTTCTTCTTAGGCGACTTCATTTTTTCTTTCTTTTCAGGTTGTTCATTAACTACACTCTCCTCTGCATTCTCTTGGTTAGTGGATTCAGAGTTCATCTCCTTTTTTTTCTTTGCGGGTGAACCTTCATTTTTGGTTGTGTCAGATAGTGCTTTCTTTTTAACCACCTTCTTTTTTGTGTTTGTTACTTTTCCATTTGCTTTGTTTCAAAAATGGAAAATAAATTGTTATTCCCATTTAAATGATAATGAGATTATGAGAGAGAGCTTATCCAGTTTAAAACTGTTTTATAATAACCCAATTTTTACTGGTTATCAGAATGTTTAAAATGATTAATAAATGTGTACATTTTTTTATGAATTTTTTGGTGAATACCTTAAATTAGCCTAAAGTTAAAAATCTTAATTCCAATACTGTATGCAAATCAGACAAAATATGTATAAAAACTAACCAGTATTTTTCTTCTCAGATTTCGCATCAGTTGAAGCTTTTGGCGAGTTTGTCCCAACATCTTTTGGAGGAGATGGTTTCGTAGTTTTGTTGGCTTTGCTGCCAGTTTTAGATTTTGCTTTAGGTTTAATTGTTTTTTTAACTATAACTGTTTGGGGAAAAAAGACATGTTTCATGTATTTTAGCTGCACTATTATTTTGTTTGTGTGTGGTGTGGGATATAGTTATACATAAAATTGCATACATATATTGTGCTACCGTTGTGGCTGCTGTAAAATTCAATTGTCGCATCAGCAATTTAAAGATTGAGTTTTTTATAATTTCTAAGTTTTGCAACCCATAGTTTTTGGAACGTTGACCTAGAACATCATTACATCCTCATTCTCACTCCTGAGGACGATCAAAGCATATTGATCGAAACGTCGAGAAACTCAACAGTTCTTTTCAGAACTAATACACGTGGTGTACCACAAACTTTATATCAACATTTGATTTTGTCATGCAAACCTTCAAACAATATAGAACATTTAGAAACAAACTATTTTGTCAAATTAAATGTCATCAATCAAACTTAACTTAATTTTAAATGTTAGGTTACTGTACCTTTGTGCTCGCCTGAAGGTGCAATTGAAGTGTCAATTTCATCAGCAAAATCATCATCTACAGGAGCTAGAAAGTCTGTCATCAGATGAACCACATCCCCACCTATAACATAAACCAAAAAATAAATTATTTCAAAGCCAGTGAACCAGCCAGACAGGCCCTATAGTGAGTGCAAGCAACATGAAATAATTATTGATATTATTTAATAAATGACTGTTATTGTTAATATGAATCATCCACACAGCATTGATGATTTCTTTTTTTACTATTTTATTATATTTGTGCCACAAAACTACACTGACTGCTGTGCGAGTAGGCATGTATCAAGTTTACTATCGGCACGATACATTGGTCCCTACTTACTGCAGCACCACCCAACACAACAGAGAGAGAGAAGCACACGCATAGACAACGCACGTCTCGGCTAGAATTCACAGGAGGCCTAGCATAGCCCTCTAGACACTAGAGACTAGGCCTAGGCTAGGCCTACTACTACTACTAGCCTGCTAGGCCTAGCTAGGCCTAGTAGGCTAGATAGCTTCACCGATAAAGTTCCTTTAATTCTATAACAGTATTACTCACCTTGATCACTATCTTGATCGGACATTTTTATTTAATCAATAAAAACCTTAATTTAAGTTTAATAACATCTACTCATTTATGCGGTAAATGTAGGAATTTAATTAAAAAACAACCACTCTCCAGTTAAAAAAAGAAACACACACTAAACAACAATGGCGAATTTGCCAGATGCAGCGCCCCCAACCCCAATAGGATAAAATCTCTGCCATTGGTTCTCCGAAACCACCTGACTTCACGCTAAGCGACAACAAACATTAACCACCGTGTTCGGCTGCTGCTGCGAGCTAGTGTCGCGGGTCTAGTTAGTGGGCCTAGGTTAAGCCTCTCTATTTATAATATGCTAAAAGTGTTGTTAACATTATGAAATTAAATTTTCAATCGTTACTACCTCCCTTTGTTATATATGTTTTACTCTACCATACTAGATGTACTGATGTAAACTATAATGGTATGTTAAAAAGTTTTAGTTAGGCCTAGGCTAGGGCCAGGCCTATTCTCTATTTATTTAGGCCTAGGCTAGGCCCTAGGCCTATAGGCCTAACTTTAACTAGTTTAGAGGCCTAGCCTATATAGGCCTAGCTAGGCTATATAAGACCTAGCCTAGCCTAGGCATAAAGGGGAAATACTAAATAGTAAAGAGATTGCTAGTCTCTTGGTTTAGTTCCTTAACTACGATAAAAGACTACAACGTAAAATACTCACCATTGTAATAGTCTTTGTATGATAATAATAAGTGAGTAGTAATAATATAGGTTTGGTTTCCGTCGTCGACTTCTCAAGTGTCCCTAACATACTTGACATTCCAAGATACGCACGGCGGAGCGCGTCCAGGTGTTTAGAACGACGCGATCCGCTTAAGCATCTGTGTAGCGGCACTACAATAGGCTAGCTAGTAGTAGGTAGGTGGTAGGCCCCCCAGTACTGTAGTTGTAGTAGTGGTAAAGTAGGCCTAGTGGTAGTGTACTAGACTAGTAACTAGCCAAATGCCTTTTTTAGCTAGGCCTAACCTAGGTAGGCATAGGCCTAGCCTATTCGGATTTCGATCCTCCTCCCTGGCTGGAGTATGTATTATGATGATTCTATTAAACTCACCATGAATGTATTTGATGTTTGTAATTATTACTAAATACTATTCTTATTTATAGATGAAACAGAAGGATTATTACTTAATGAGAAAAAACAGCAAGCTACAATTTTAAACCTCCATCCAAAAAATTCTTCAAATTCCGGATTAGATCTTAAGTCGTCTGCGAATGTATTACTCCAAACTGAGAACTTGCAAGCACCGAGAGAGCCAATCAAAACAGCAAACCATTTTTTAAAACCCTTTCAACCAATCACATTGAAATTTAATGTCAAGAGAGCGTCACATGAACCAGTCTGTGTGTTATATACTAATAATAACGGTAAACAACAATTGAATAACTTCATAAATTTTTTTATAAATTATACATGTTTTAAGTAAAGTAAAGCATATAAGCTTTGATACACAAAATTTACTAGAGGATGCACTCGCTATGCTGACTTAAATTCTGAATATGTCCAATCATTTGTTTTTTTTTTCTTTTTAGAATCAAGTCTTGATTTCGAAAAGAAGATTTACAAATTCTGGAAAACTCTAGAAAATGATTTTCATTGTAGAACGTGGCAAATTGGATTTATTGACACAGTTAGTTTTTTAAATATTATAAATTAATTTGTTCTGAAAAGTATGCTTCCAGTGTAAATAATAAAAAGAAATAATAAAAACTATTCCTTTTTTTTTTATAAATAGACACGTCAGGATTTATCAAGCATTACATTGCCGCAATCATTGCCAACTCTAACATGTTACATTGGAACAGCCTCACCACATGACTACCATGGCAAAGGAACCAAGAAACACCTTCATAAATGGTTTAACAAATTGGTACGAACTTTATAATAGTACTTTTAATTTTGATTAAATTACTGTAAAGCTCTGTTAAGACTATCAAACTAGTTTAACAAAAAAGTGTGATGTGCTCAAATATGGTAGTGATATCCCCAAATATGGTAGTGATATCCCCAAATATGGCAGTGATATGACATCACCATGTCCATATATTGTCACATATGTAGTGTAGACAGAACTGTACTTCATTGACAAATTTAAATTGACAGAGCTCTTTACTGCATTGACAAAATAAAATGTTTTAATCATTAGAAAGCTTTTATGTTATGTTTTTTTTTTTACCATATTTAATGAGGGACCCTCAGAGGTTCATAGGACAAAAACACACAAGATGCTCTACATAAACAAAGTCTTATTACAAGTCTTTGGGAGTGGAGTTGTAATTTTGTCCTTAAAAAAAATCCTGACATGTGACGGGACTTGAACCCAGGACCCCTTTTTATTTCATTTCTATATTTGAGGCCTTTTTTAATACTGTAACCAATAGGCCTAATTTTTTATAGATTATCTTCTGTTTATAAATACTATGTATTAACCAAAGTAGTTTTATAATGTTTTTATCTATAATTTTTTAGTACTTACTACACCTTGAACGATTGCCCGAGGCTAGACGATCTACTATTGATGATGTAATCAAAACTGCTAATATAACACTCTTAGCATTTCCCGGTACTGTCCATCATTATGATGTCGAAATGATTCTTATAGTAGTGAGTATTTTATTTTTGTTTGTTTTTCAATAGGTTACCTGACAAGTGTGATGTATTGCTGTTTTTGTGTTTCTTTTATGTGTCCCTAATTTGTGTAGATCAGTATCAAAGCAAATGTTAAGCCTTGTGTTTATGAACTTTGTTTGTTTTATCTTTATACTGGTTGACCTCTTCAGTCAAAGACTGATCTCCCAGAGGGCCCAGTTGGTGATCAGTGGCTGTGATGTACTAATACACCGGGGTAACCCCCTACTCGTCTGGAAAGATGTACTAGGTTCTTTAAACTGCACACGAGCAAGTTGTGTACACTGGACCTACGGTTTATAGTCCTTATCCGAGAAGACTCGTTCTACCACCAGAACCATGGAGTGAGTGAGCCTCGAACCCCTGCCGATGTTATGGATACGTGATTACGGTTCCACTGTCTTAACCGCTCGGCCACTCACTCACATCCGCTCGGCCACTCACTCACATCCGCTCGGCCACTCACTCACTTTGAAAATCAAACTTTAAAAACCAAAACTTAACTTCTTTACAACAACAGAAGTAAATATTTATGCATATTGTTTCAGCTTTAATGATTCTTATGATAAATAGAACTGCTATGGTATAGTGCTTACATTTTTCACTATCTTGACTTAAGCAAATAAATAGGTACAGTAGTCTACTGCTCTTATTCACCATGGAGCAATTTACTTGGTGATAAATTAAAAAATATAGTGTTAAACAAAATAGTCAGAAAATGTTTCCACATAAAACTTTTTTTCCCCTAGTTGTCTGATATATACAAATCGTCTGTTAATTTTCTGATGGTGCATTCTGGTTCAGTTGATGAAGAAAGCCTGAAGCGTCGTTTTAATGTTGAAAAAGACCCTGCTGTAATTGCATTTAATGGTTCTGGTAAGTGAGTTAAACCAGTTCTGAGCCATTTTTGCAGAGTTCATGTGTATGCATTTCTTTCCTGAAGTAGATTCGGAAATGAAAAAAAACCTTTCACAGCATAGTAAGTTTAAATAAACAAAAGGTATTATTATTTTGTTTGATTGAAGAAAAATTATTGAAATGCTGTTTGTTTTAGGATGGACAAAAGGATCTACAAAAACATTGGCAAGATTCACAGATGGTCAAGTAACACAAAATAATTTAGAATCATTCTTAGTGACCCAGACGTCCACAAGCACTGTCTTAAACCTGGTAAGCAACGATAATACTTATAGATGACCCAAGCTTCCCCTGAAAAAAAAAAAAATAAAAAGATTAAGTTCAGTTTTACAATTTTTAGGCCCATTTCAAAAGTCTGAATCTGTGATTGATATTAAAGCTTGGTTCCAACATAGGCACAATCCAAAGACCAATCACAAGTAACGACATATCGTGTTGTGATTGGTCAAATTAATTTGGTGGGCTTATGTACGTCCTTGCACTACGTCAAAGTAGGAAGCAATCTTAAACAAACAATCAAATGTGGTCTTTGGGGAATTTGAACATTAAATTTGTATTTTTCAAAACTGGCGTAAATTGGTATTACATCTGAACCTCATTGCATAAGCACTGCACTGGAACCGTATTTTTGTAAGCACTTTTGCATTGGTTATATCAACATTTTTATTTTGTTTTAGAACAACTTCAGAGAGGAGGTACTAGAGGGGGTAAAGATCAAGCAAGCTATCCTTGTTTGTCTTCATGCACCATGGGGAGTTGACAACACCCATTATTTAGACGTTTTTCATCGCTCACAACAAACATTTGAGAATCTCAACATTGATTTGAGATTTGGTCTAGTGGATCTTACAACTGATGCTGAAGGTAAAGATAGTAACTTAAGCACTGTCTGCACTATCAAACTACAGTAGTTTGACCCAAATATGGTAGTGATATACCCAAATATGGTAGTGATATGACATCATTATGGGAACATCACATTTTGTTGTCACATAAAGTTTGATAGTGTAGACAGAGCTTTATAATATATATTTTACAACACACCTAAGTGTATCCTTGCCATTCGATTAATTGATTTTGTATTTTTATTATTCAAATAGATAAGATAATAGAAGATAAAAGTGTTTTTAATTTCTCAATTTAATAAAAAGAAGTATCTTTTGTACAGAGATAAATATTAAAGATATTAGTATTTTTCAATTATGAAACTAAACTTTTATCCTTCAGTTGTTTACCGCTATGTAGATGCCACATATGCAAAATCAGTGCCGTTTACCATGTTATTTTGGTATCCAAAGAAACAACAACACAAGGCTAAAAGTAAGTTTGACCTTATATGGCTTTTATATGCCATGTTTGTTTCTTTATAAAAATGGCTATTTATATAATTTTATCGTAGATTGTATATTATGCGATAAATATTATTTAATAATTTTTTTATATATTATTATTGTTATTATTATTATTATATTAAAAAAGATATTTATTAGTAGTAAATTAAAAAATATAGATATAAGGAAGAAAAGCAAAGAGATTATGGAGCGGCTGTACCAGAATATACAACACTAAGTATTGTAAAGTTATAATACTAAAAAATTTTAGGCGATCTTGTCAAAGGTCAAGCGCCTTCAGCCTGCCACGTTTCGATATTCAATATTTACTATTTGTATGGAGAAAAATAAATGAAGAAAGAATGAACAAGTAATTACTGAACATGCAATAAAACCTTTATTTATAACTTTTTAAAACTTTATAGGAACTATTCATCAAGCTGTTCTGCAATCTGGTTTACCATCCTCTTGGAACATTGCTACATTTATTAAACAACAGGAGTTACCACTTACAGATAAATCAGGCAATGAGTTACAACTTTTAGTTTTCTCAGAAATTTCAGATGTAAAGGTAAATTCATTGAAGTTCATTGCCTCTGTGCTTATAAAAGTCCGAAAAAAAAAAACGCCCGAGGCCTCCAGCTAAACTAGGGGCCTCAGGCCTCTGGATTACGCCACTGAGGGCTGATAATGGCAATAGTATTAGCATTGCATTGAAAGCTCTTTTCATGGCATTAATTGTTGCAGTACAGTTGATTTACCCAATAAGAACCTTCCTACAGATCCAGGCACATAATATTTTCGTTAGTAGATAGCAACAATTGTTTTTCTTTCAGTGAGCTGTGTCAACATTCGACTTTTCAAATTTGTACATTGTCAACAAGTATTTAAAACAAGTTATGTTTGTTTTACAATTTTATATCCACAGTTTGGAGTCTGGCAACCCAATGAAATGTGTTCTACTTATGCTAATTTCACCCAACCAATAACAGTACTCAGGGATGCAGATCCAAAACCAGACCTAAAGAATGTAAAAATGAATAAAGTCAACAAACAGAAGGTAGCTTTCCTCATTGTATGTAGATGTCTTGCAATATTCTAGATATTATATGATTATTCACAAGCATTGTCAAATACAATTTAGTATTAAAGCATCTTCCTCATTAATTTTAAAATTACTAATCAGAATTAACAAATACTATCAAGTAATCAGCTATATATTTAACAGTCTGTAGTTTATATAAGATATGGACTGCCAACTAAGTAAACAATATCATTTATTTGAATGTTATATTTTGTAGAAATTAGTTAAGAGAATTGGATCATTGAATCAGATAACTGCAGCAAACTGGCACTCTCTGATAGAGACATCTGACTCACCACTTGATCTCCAGCGGCCATTTTCATCTGGTATAAGAAAAGAGCAGAGTATATTTGTCAAGGTGTCAGTTGTTGTATTCATTCGTGATAAGTGTAGCAACTGTGCTCGCAAACTTAAGGTCTTTGAGAGAGTTAAAAAGGCTGCTGAGTTTATAGGTAAAAAAACAGTGTTTATTTCTAGTTTTATGCTATGTTATGAATGTCTCTAATCCAGATCTAATACAAGATCCACTGAATAATTTAGGATTAAAAAACAAGGATAACCAAATTGATCAAAACCTTGAATTCCAACTCATACATTCTGTTTCTTTTTTTTGGGTTGCCCTTGTTTTATTTTATAATGGTGTAATATAATGATATACTTTTATAATTAAGAAATCGACCTTTGTATCAGAATTCAAATAAGTTCACAAACTTATCATTGTAACCTCCCCAGATAAGATCAATCACTCCCACTTAAACACCCCTGGACCAACTTAGGACCAATCGTTACCCTCACAGATGACGTAGTGACATATGCAAATGAACCGAAGCCAATATACCCCCAAGTTTCAGAAGAGCCCAGACACACCTTACAGCCACCTCACGGAGCACACACCTCACAGCCACTTCTTCAGAAGCAGACCTACACTCACACCTCACCGACAGCATCACTGATCCTCCGTTCCTTATCTATACTTATAGTTGTATATTGTACTGAAGTATTATACTGAATAAACAATATATGTGTTACGACAGTTAAGCGAGTAAGAGTCTTCATTAGTACCTCAACAAACACTATATTACAATGGTTACAGTTTGAAAAGTTTGTTTGACTATATTCCTGCCTAAATCAATAAGTAGTTATATTTTCCAATGTGTAACATTTAAAATGTACTATAAGTAGACAAAACTGTGAGTTCCAAGCTTTATTTTAGAGAGGTTTTAAAACATGGCTTTTTGTATTCTACTTCTTTAATGAATTCTACTGAAGTATATACTGTATTATGTTTTATTTTTGTTACAGAGGGTGCCTCAGTATACATGATGAATTGCAGTGAAGATGTTAAATTGTGTGATCGACTTAAGATCCGAGGCTTTCCAACTGTGTCTGCTTTTCGTTCAATCAAAGAAAATGCTGTTGAGAATTGTTTATCAAAGAATAGAGACAATTTAGTTAGAGTTGACTATCATGGCTACATAGAGGTAAGCCATCTGGCCTTCAGTGATTGATCAAATTATTTACAAGTCCCTCACACAAGACAGTAGGGAGGTTTCGCAACCTTACGAATATGATAACGAAAAAGGATACGTCACACATTTGTGAAACTTTTGAGCTGATCCCCATTTCATATTCGTAAAGCGTATTCTTGTTGACGAATATCACATATCATATTCGTAACTACAAAACGAGTATAGTTTTTGATCTATTTTGCACATTTTGCAATTGAATCAGGAATGATTCATGATTATAATATAATTATACTTTTATTTAAAGTAATTTACTAAAGTAATTTACTAAAATGCCATGTCAATTTTGATAAATAGCATTTTTTAAAGTCCTCACTCGCTTTGATGTTACGCTAGGCCTAGGCAGCCAAGCACCAAGCAACAAGTACCTGCGCTTCGCTCAAATTTACCGCAGTCATATTTTGGACGGCGCCCTCAATATTTTGTTGCCATGCAAAACAGATTTTTACTGGCTTACGAAAAACGAATACGTGTGCGTGACGTATCCGTTTTCGTTATCTTATTCGTAAGATTGCAAAACCTCCCTAATATTTGCTCTAGTCTTGTCCCGTATCTTGGTCTAAAGATCTACAGTAGTGTAGTATACATGTTATCTTTGCTAGTATTCTAATCTGTGTTATCCCATGTACTATTACAAGCTAGTAGCCAGAAGGGATTTGAAAAAACTACACTTTTTGTTTAGGTTTCCTTATCACACCACAGTAGAGACTAGCGAAAGTGATAGTAAATATGCCTAACCAGCTTAGTTCTTGACAATTAATGCCGGTGTTAAAACCCTATAAAATTCCTGGTTACAGGCTTATGTGGTGGTCTCCACGATACAAGCTGTAAATTACGTTTGTATCTGTTTTAATTACAGGAAAAAGAAATTATGGAATGGTTGTCTCGTGTTTCTATACCGGTAACAGAACTCTCTGATTGGACAAAGTTAGATGACTCGAAGATTGTACGTAAAATGTTTAAAATGACTTATATTGGATTTAATTCCAGGCAAATACATAGGTACAGAATTTCTGTGCCTAAAAGTTTTTTATTTTACAATAATATGTATACAAACTACAGTATTACACTTCTTTATTTGTAAAATTGAACACAACATATATATTTTTTATAGGATAACCAAGATGAGGAAGTGCGTGTACTAGCAACTGTCTTACCACGTCGTCTGGCCTACCACTACCTAAGATCGGCATCTGGTCACACATCTTGGCTCCCTTATCAGTGCTTTGCCGTTGCTTGTGAACGTCTATTTGGTGTTGCTAAATGTTATGGTGCAATTAGTAAAAACATTCCCGATCGTGATTTAAAGGATAAAGAAGATGATCTTGTTGTATCTCAGGTCTGTTATGATAATACTCTTTAATGTCTAAAATGTCTTACCTATGAAATTAATTAATATTATACTGTTTTCAACAACCTTACCTCAGTATACTGTATAAAGCATAGTGCAGTATAATGTTTCATTTTAAAGCTAAACTTGTTTCATTCTAAAACTAACCTACTGTCTAGCAATCTATATATTTAATTATAACACACATTATTGAATTCATCTAATTTGATTGGTTAATTATGCATCACGTATCATTTGGAATAAGCCCTATCTCATGAAAAAGTGATATATAATAGTGATAATGAATGGCTTTAATGCACGTTCATCTTTTTGTAAAAATATTAAGAATTGTTTACATGTGACGTTGTTGACTGATCGCGTTCGGAACTCAACTTGTTGTGCGCACCATCTGTAACTGTTCAGTCAATTTTTCAACTCAAGAAATGTTCTCACCATTCAACTCATGAATATTCTGTTTTTTGTATAATAATTTTTTCTTCTGTTACTTTTTATTGTATTATCTCATAAAGTATGACAATAGTGACAGGTTTATCATTTCTTTTCTTGTACATTTTTATAAACAATTTTCTCATATTTTAGATTATGATGCAGAGGAAAGATGGTGTAGAGGCTTTGATAATGCGTGCTAACACACCACTCTTTCTTACGTTAAAAGATGATTCGACAAAGAAACTTCACAAATTTCATACACCACACAGGTGAATAAACTGAATTTTACATAAACTGATTTACTCTTTATTTAATGTATTGTGAATTTGTTTGCTTATTCTTGTAATTGTGTATTTTGAATGCGTTTGTATTTTTTTAAGAATCACTATTGTAATTTAAGTGCGCTACTGATTTAAAAGTATAAATATGTTTAAATATTTACATTTCTATAGAGTAATAATAAATGTAAGTATAATGTGATTTTAAGGGGTTTAATAAAAACCATACAGATGAGCTATACCTTTCTCATCTTTTGCGCACCATAGGTACAATATTCGTAATAATCAGCGATGTGAGGACGATCATGCTCAATGCACTGAAGTAATCTCGTTGTTTATTCGTGATCATAGCCGTCTTCCTGTCACTCATCTTACTATGGATACATTTCACACATCTACAGGGTAATTCACTTTTTTAATAATCATTTTCATTCTTTTAAAATCTTTGGAAACCATAAATTGTATAGCGCCACAGGGGTTAGGAACATGCAAGGATCCAGTGATGATTAGAGAATTTTTTTAATTTAATAAATTTAATTTAAATTTGGCATATATTGTTTCTTTTATTATGTCTATTTTAAAACATTGTTCGTGTTTCCTTTCTCAACATAGTTTTGCAGTTGATCATGACAATGAGGGCAGTGTTTTTTCTTCTGGTCAACCTGTACTAATTGCGTTAGTACATAGAGAAAATATTTCATCACATTCAGTTTTTCTTGAGGTGAATTTATTAAAAAAAATAATGATTCTGTATCTTAAGTACAAACACATTTTTTTGACCAAATTATGCACATTTGATTTCATTTATGTGTATTACTTTTTTATTTACTCAGTCCTTAACAGATGTCGCCTACACCTTTTACAACAAAATAGTTATAACAACGTTGTTAGTTGAAGAATTTCCTCAGTGGGCTACTAGGTTTGTTCCTTATGGCTATCACAGACACATTTTTGGTAAGTATGTTTTGTTCACACATAAATTGGGTTAAAAATAAACATCAATGACATCACCACAGTATGTGTAATACCCATAGAGATACTATTAAACTGCTAGAGAGTCAACTAAGAGACAGCCTGTGGGAACCGGGTAAACATTTTAAAACTTAATTTATAAAAGATTTCCGATACATAATCATTCAACTGAAATGTTATTCCATAAATTTGCTCCTTCAAAACTAATCCTAAACTTCCCTAAAGAAATACGAGCTTGAGGTAACGCTAAATTATAATCATTATTACTTATTATTAGCATACAAAAATAATAATTTGAACTATTATGAAGAAAAACATAAACTATATTGTTTAAGAAAGGATCCATATAATGATTAACCAAGATGGCACAGGCCTTAATGCTAAGGGTCAAGTTGGCGTATGACCCTTGAGATAATCCACACTTAGATGCACCCAACAGAGCATATTGTATTTTCCAATTGAATGTTTCTGAAAAGTCCTACAACCTGTTTGTTGGGTTCCTGAATGAATGGAATTATAATTAATTAACTATATTATTTTTATCATCTAATTAATAACAGGTTGTTTTATTATTGATTTTCTGTCAATCCAAATTACTGACACATAATGTATTCCTACACATTGCATTTTGGATTTAATAATCAATTCTAAAATGTAGCTCTATTTATTTCTAAATACAGAACATGCAGCCGAATTAACAGAACACATAGTACCTTCGCTTCATATATATCCACGCCTTTGTATTGTCCGTGGCAACGACCACCAGAGGGCAGCTTTCTATCCACATTCTAGTCAGTTTCTGATGCAATCTAAAGAACTTGGTAGAGTTATTACAGTAAAAGAAATTAAATCTTTTGTGAAAGAATTTATTGATGACCCAGAAAGCATGATGGTAAAAACTGAGCATTTTTGATAGGTGGAAATTTAATTAAGAATTAAAGAATGAGCCATTAGAACCAATTCAGCTGTCAATTGTTTGTGTTGTATAGAATGAAGATACTGAATAGGGAGATGTTTTATTGTCTGCCATACAAATAAATAACTGAAAATATTGAACTCTCAGTGTACATCAAAGACAGTTAGAAAATAATATTATTACCTTTACAATCTTTAAATATCAGTACAGATTAAAGCTTTTACAGACGGGAAAGTTTTTCATGCGGAAAAGGGTCTGAATAAGGGTTTTTATAGATAGTTAGGCCTACTGGTAGTAAAAATAGTTACAGTTTCTCAATACCGGATACCATTGGGAATGTCTAGTATTCTGAATGTGTTTTTAATTGTAAAAATAAATTTAGGATCTTTTGGTTCAGCTTTGAAGGTTACCTCTATAATATAAATAAATACTTATTACATTAGTCTAAGCTAACGCCATTCAAACTTCAGAGTTACTAGTCAATATGTGTACGTGATTACATCTTAGAAAACCCTTATAAAAGACAATCAATGGTGCTTATGTTTAGAATTTGAACCATTCCATTGTATGACAGTTATTCATACTTTTCTGTAGTACTGTAGCAAATTGTTACAGTGCCCTACTTTATTGATTGCTCTACACGCATTCCTATACACACAATAGATGCTGTCTTTTATTATTAATTCTATATAATAACTTGGTTCTTTACCATGATAGTGTATTTACTTGTGTCTGTCAATAGGGTAACAGCTTCACTGTTTGAGTACCACATACAGCTTTTTGAAGTGGAAGGTAATTTGATTTAAATTGTTTATATTTATGATTTCTTAACGTAATTGTGTTCTACGGCAGTGCTTGAGGTAATTTGAAAAAATGTTAATATACATAATTTATTATAGCAATATTTGTTAATTTAAAAGTGATAATTTATATAATAATTGTGTGTGTTCTAATATATATAATAATATAAATATGACTTTGACTGTTTTATGAATTGTTATTTATTAATTGTAAAGGAGTGTCATTTTGCACAAAATTTTAAAACTTGTGTTTTATACTGTATACTTTATTGTGTATATCTTTGCGGTTTGTTTCCTTATTATATAGTATAGAAGTATAATTGTTAAGTTTATGTTAGACCTAATTAACTATTTTATAACAATAGATATATTTATAACTTGAATTTATAAATATAGTTTTATCTCACGGGTAAAATCAGTTGATTATTACATTCCAACTATGTTTTAAAAAATCTGTTACAACATTGCAATGAATAACAATTTCGAATTGTTAGGCCTATAACAAGTTTATGTTTCAAATTGAAATTAGGCCTAAATTAACCGTTATAAAAATATATATTTATAACTTTAATTTATAAATATAGTTTATCTGACAGATGTAAAATCAGTTGATTATTACATTCCAGCTATGTTTTGTTTTAATTGTTACATCATTGCAATGAATAACAATCTCGAATTAGGTCTGTTGATTTGTACCGCCATTTTTATAAGGATTGTACATTATTCTGTATTAAAATAGTGAATGTTACTAAAGTAGTATTATTAAATGTTTGAAATTGAAAAAAAAACTTTGAATTAAACCTATTCAAATATACTAGACCTACATTTTAACTGAAAGAGAGAAATTGCAAAATATATTTGAATAAAAATTCCTGGTAACACTAAAGCAATGGTATTCGTTTCAATGCATCCATTTTAGGTATTGTTCAGATAACTCTATGTTTCTAACATCTTACTGAATATGTTCAAATTAGATTTAAAGCTGCATTCACATCAAACCCAAACCGAATTTGCTGTATTAACATATCGATCAAACTTCCTGTTGTTGGTTCGTTCGCCATACCGCAAAATGGGTGTGATCTAGCTTTGTCGACGTTCCATTTTTCGAAAAATTCCCTGTACTAATAGTAGTTTTTTGTATTTTTCGGTTATTTATTCTCAGTCCTGAGGACGATCAAAGCATATTGATCGAAACGTCGAGAAACTCACAGTTTTTTCAGAACTAATATACGTGGTGTACCGCAAACCTTTTATCAACATCGTTTATGTTACTGTTACGAGCGTGATTAAACCATCACGAATCGCCCATTCCATAAAGTAGATGGATATTTGGAAAAATATAACTAATTTTTTCGATTGAAATTGCCGAAAAGTCGATACTGGATATTGCATTGATTTACGTAGAGCCGAATCATGAAGATGCAAAGGGGGTTTTTTTTATTTATTTGTTTTTATTCTTTTTATCGTCCAACCATAAAAAAACAACCACCTGAATAAATAAAAAAAATGCAAAAGTAAGTAAACAGAATGAAGAAATTTAAAGAAAATATAGGATGGTTAAATGTGGTTTTATAATTCCAAAAAAAAATAATTTCAGCTTTTGACAATTAGGCTACACTCATTGTATTCATTTCATAACGTTCGAGTACTTTAAAGTAGTTTCATGCTGTCGTCCAATCAATTTGATCCAAGCTAGTGTTTATCGCAATATTCGCAGCAGCTTTGAAACCTGATTGTTGGACAGGATTGTTATTGATGTAATTCCATAGTTTTGATTGGTCCGAATAAGCCGAAAATGTTTTATCCTACTTGGTTCCCACAAGAGACGCAACTCAAGGATGTGATGCAACGTAAGTTATTTGACCAATCACAAGCGATGGATTATTCAAACTGTCACTTTTCATTGGTCAACACGCTTGCGTTGCGTTTACGTCCTTGCGTTACGTCCTAGTGGGTACCAAGCTTAAGTATTTAAATAGGTCGGTTTTCTCAACCAGTAACATTAGCTTGTCGTTGCTGCATCAACTTTTTTCAGGTTTGTCAATTGTTTTTACTTTACATTTTATTTTACATAATTTAGTAGACAGAGCTTAGGAATATAGTTTTACCAGCATTATAGGTTGTACAACATTTTAATTTGATTGTATTTTAAGAATTCTTTTCTCATAACTTTACTTTCAGCTCAGAACAAATTTGGCAAATAAATATAAGACTATTTTGATTTTATATTTTCTTTATTTTAAACAAAATAACTATTATATCGTTGACAACTTTCTAATACATTTAAACGAAATATTTACATATATTGTACATGGTTTTTTATGTCGGTTGAGAGGAGGAGATTGGTTCGCATATGGTGGCATTTCTGATACCCTGATAAGAACTCAGTTTTGGCATGGAGGAAAAAATAATAATGGTGGTTTTGGTTTATTCATTCATTAATTCATTCATTTCCTTCGATATTATTCATTTATTATTTATTTCCAATATCTGTCTATTGTAGCAACTTTGATTAAGAAAAGAAAACAATTTGAGTATCATAATACAGAAGGAAGTATTATTATAATTAGTTTTCAAGTCGAAATAAAGTATATGCCTAAATGGTTCATCATGTGATTCCTAAAGGGAAGTTTTTAATGACGTTTATGCTTCCTTTAGTAATCGAATTCCTGATGGTACTGTCGTTCCTTGTTCGGCATACCGCAAGCCTACTTTATAAAGAATTATAGACCTACATACAGCTGAGCATTATTATTGATTTGATTTTTACATGTTTTTCGACTGTGCTTACGATATTTGGAGTCGTATGAAGCAGTTTCGAAACAGAGGGCGGCTTCACGGTCACATGTGCAAATTGCTTTTCCACAATCTGTGTCTTCCTGGAAAACATCTTCTGTAAATAAAATGCAAAACTGCCTCAATATAATAGTTGCATCAAACAACACAGAATCATGCGCACATTCGGCCTGTATAGGCCTACCACGTAACATTAGTTATGTCACCAAAGAGGGCTAAGGATGTATTAAGCTTGGTTCCCACTTGCGACGTAACGCAAAGCAACCTGCACAACATAAGCAAATGCTATTTGCATCACTTTGCGTCAGTCGTTGCGTTCTAGTGGGAACCACGCGTTAGGACGGATGAAATTGAATCCATGCATTAATGGTTATTAATAAGTAAGTTGGTTCCATGGGCACAGTCCATCGCTATTTTGTTAGGTAGAAACCAATTCACCAGGATAAATAACTAACTATGTCTGAACGGGCCATTATGACGCAAACATCTGACGTAGGCTACGCGCGACGTGGAGAGAAAGAGAAAGATTTTTTATTGCATTTCCCAGTGAAAACAAAACTTAACATAATATTAGTCACAATATAATAATATTTACCGCATGTAAGACTTGCATCCGATCGACAACCAGTGGTAGAAAACTTATACCGTGCTATATAACTTTGAATGTTAGAACATTTGCCTGTATCAATGGCCTCACCATAGCATTGGTCATGGTTTTTGCAACATCTAAAAAATACCAGTAATATTAATAATAATAGTTTATTGTTATATAGCGCATTTAAGTAAGCTCTCAATGCCCCGCACATTATTACCCCGATCATATTTGCTCGATATCAAAGCGTCTGTAGATATCTCCTATTTTTAGTCAAACTGATCAAATTTCTCTTGTTTTTATTCAATATCCTATTACACAGGCGCCACCTTGGCTTCAAAGCGCCTCTTTTAAAGTCCTACAGCTTATACCCACCTGTCGGTCTCATCGACTGGGGTGCCAACCCCACCAAATCCACACCAACACCCGTAGTGGTTGTACGATTCCAAAACGTGTCTATGTGTGGTACATTTTACCATCGATCGGAATTGGTCTAATGCTCTTTTAGATCGGCGATGCGAACCTAAAAATATAGTATCTATGTAAATATAAAGTGGAAACAGTGTAACATTTGGGTACATTAACCGTCTCGATTAGGCCTACTCACCCTGTCTCAGATGTTTCGCGATAGGATAGGTAGATTTGATACATTAAATGATTAATTCTGAGATAGGCCGCGGACAATGCAACGGTTGTGTACATACTCGTCTCGGTTACTCACCTTTAACTGTCTATGTTCCGCGATAGGTAGATTTGATAACATTTTATTCGGACTATACGATTGTTCCATTTATCTCTTATAACAATTGAGTTTAAATCATCAAGAAATACACTTCAAATAATAAATGATTTTTTCACGCATGATATTTTACCATGTTGCTATGCAACTTATCAACCGAATATCATATAATCGATAATAGGTTGAATATAATCATATGAAACAATTCTGTAGTAGATTATACAAAAAAAAAAACAATTAGGCCTAGGCTACAACGGTATTGTTTTGCTATCACTATTGTATGCATCTGTTTATATAATTTTGAAACATTCGGACCGTAAACGTGCACCATACAGAATCACTACTAAACTAATTACTAATGTATTAGGAATATGCAATCTTAAGTCTAGTATAGTGTTTAAACAGTGTACAAAATTCTTAGGCTATAAGGTAGATTAGCCAAGGCTTATATATTCATCTTTTGGTCATGGCACAAAATTAAACTACAGTACCTGTATTTGAATTAACAGCCTCACTCGCATATAAATTGCATAACAGTATCAGAAATGACGAGAAGAAAATTTTCTGTTCCATGTTGAGTGTGAATAAAAATTATCATAATAATTATGCGTATGGTTGCATTTCATACCGCTGATGGCGT
Organism: Antedon mediterranea; assembly: GCF_964355755.1. Taxonomy (NCBI): domain Eukaryota; kingdom Metazoa; phylum Echinodermata; class Crinoidea; order Comatulida; family Antedonidae; genus Antedon; species Antedon mediterranea. The sequence goes on from NC_092675.1 coordinate 25,906,145, forward strand.
CATCATAACCATTTTACTTAATTTTAAAATACCATTAATAATAGGGCTATAGGACCAACTATACATGAGTGTTATTGCCCGAATAAGTGCTAAATAAATCTCAAATATACAAATAAACATTTACGTATGATTTCCTCACTGTTCAAATAGTATATGTAATATAAACCCGGAAAAATTTAGCCCGGTGAGATAAAAATAAGACTAAAATGGTACAGCCATCTAGAGATTGTTCAAACAGGAATGATGGCCGGCACAAACTATAACTACGATAAAGCGCAAAATGGATCGATACATTTTGTTACTCTCTTCTATGGTAGGCCTACAAGCAGCCTTTATCGTATTATTTTAGCTTGAACTGACAAACACAGTGAATGTTTATTTACTGCAGCTAGATCTGTCGTAGTACCGGTACCCTTCAAATAAGCTTCCTTGTGCAAAACACTTTGCCGCCATACGGTCACATTCGCAAATTTCCATTGCACATTCTTTATTTACTTTATACCAACTATACGAGTTAGCTGGGCCTACAAAAGTAAAAAAAAGGCATTCATTATTATTATTAACTTACGTATTAATAGCCTAAAACCTTGTCTAACCAGGGAGTTGCAAATTATTATTTTATTTATTTTACAATTCCTTGATCAAACTTTATGTGACAAAACAATTTGATGTGCCTATGGACATAATGATGTCATATTACTACCATATTTGGGCATATCACTACCATATTTTCTGGGCAGAGTCATTAGTATGCAGTAAGAATGTAAATGCACTTGGGACCACCACCGTCACCAATAAGCATAGTTAAAGTAGTTTTGGTAGTTACCTCTCAGTTTTTTTTGCCTCCAAATTTTTGTAGAAACAAAATTTTCCTTCATAAAAATGACTTTTGCTGTTGATGTTTCTAAAATGTTGTTCGGTAGGTTGGAGCTAATTGTACCAGTTGTCGAGTTGGTTAATGTGTTTAGTTAAAAGTTGAATTTCTGATTAATTAAAATTGTTTCGATTTGTTTTTTTGATTAAATGTTGTTGTTGATTAATATGTATCAAGTATATCGATTTGATTAATACGTTACATACAGCAAGATATATCAGCATTTGCGGTTCCACATTCTGAGTATTTAAGGCGGTACCATGCGACGTAGGTGAACGATGAGGACGGGCATTTCTTTGTGTTCACTGCCTTCAAATAACACAAATCATGCTGTTGACAACATCTGTATGCAAACGAAAGGAATAAAAATGAAACATGAATATATACATCGCAGTCGATTACCGTACGGCGTCATGCCAAACAACAAGAAATTGCGGGACTGTTCCAAAAAGGACGGTAACAGGCTCATCCATATTATCACACAATAAGTGTGTCGTACACGCGAAACTAAGTCATATGTGACTGTTTTTGTCGTTATGCGCGATACCATGCGATATCTTGTAGGCCTATACGTCGTGTTCGTAACTGTCGAGTATACGCTCAAAAGCGAATGTAAGCATTATATTCAATGTGCGAAAGTTAAGATATGTTAAACTCGTTCTCTATAGGAATTAAATAACATATGAGTCGGTTTTCTGCATTGTTTATTTACATTATCGGATGTACTGTACCTCTCGGAGTTAACGGCACGGAGGTATAAGATAATTAACTAATCACAGTCACCAAATGCACGTCGGATATAGGCCCTAATTCTGATATGATTCAAATCAGCTTAAATCCGTTCTACACGATTAACTCTAATGCGTACGTGTGAACACACTGACAATACAACGTGTCATAGTGTATATACTCATTCCTGGTGTTAGTTACGCCAGTTGCTCCAATTCGTGAAAATGGTTTACCTACCCGTCAATGTGATCAACTGGCTTTCCTTCACCACCAAATCCACAGTAGCATCCATACCCAACGAATTCAAGAGGATCAATCCCCGTTGTACATTGGATCATAGTGCCGAATTGGCTTAGTTCACGCCGTGCGCGATGTGGCGCATTGATAACAGCACCTACAGGAAATAAAAGAGGCTTTTAAATACATTATTTACAGCATGTATTACAGAACATAATTCTGTTATTTAAACTGGATAAAATAGACCATTGTTGCTAGCTGAATTAGTTAAAACGTGTCTGATTGGGCGGGATATTGGTTGGAAATCAGTTTTTAATTGACTCAGTGTGCGATTAACTTGATTTGTTTTTGTTTATGTTGAGGGGACCCTTAGGATGAGGGCTATCCCCGGTACCATACAAAATGATTCCGTTTGTTGTTTCGTTTTTATTTTCTTTTGTTCATGATAATGTCGAAATATATCAAATCAAAATCAGTGATCAGATCCTATAGATTCTGATGGGCGACCATTGCCATTTCGATTAGCCTATAGTTAAACTACACAATCTCCTTAGAGCCTAATGATTATCGATAAGCGTCACACTCATCAGGCTGAATTTGCCATACTAATTAAATTATAATCAGCAGTGAAAAAAACTTTCGAACATGTAGACCTAGCAATAAAAGAAGTTCAACCAACCTGAATTTACATTTGACAATACAACTATGCTTAGTATTGCTGCTACAATCCTCATGTTGTCACTAACGTCTGCTCAGACTGCGTACCGGCCAATGTTCGTTGGTTAATTGTATCGTGATGAAAAACTAGCTGTAGAGACCTAATACATATTTGTACCTTTACCTATACGATAGTGTTATCTTCTAACTTCATATCTATGACGATAAAAGCCAATGCCCTATTACGAAATTAGAGCTAGAAATACGTACTTTAGAATGAGGTTAAATACCTAAACTCATTATTATTATCAACAAGTAAAATAAACTTAATAATTTCTCAAACCCGAGAATGCATTAGGTCTACAGCTGTACATCACAGGTTTAATCTAAAGTAAAACTTTTCACTATACATACCGTGTGACTGCAGGTGATAACGCAACTCTAAGTAGTATTATCAAGAAGACAGGCCAGCTAAGTCGTAAGACTACCTCTGTGACGTAACGATCGTACTATCTTTATACACATGAGTTCAATTTCATGTGACTTATTGTTCTCTAATTGTTTCCGACTTATGAATGTGTAATATGTTTATATAATAGTATTACCTCCGCCACATAAGATTGCTATCCACCAATTATTATTTTGAGATACATAATTTATTTATGTTTTGGAGCCTAACTGGAAGTCTCTTTTTCATTGGCATCGTTTTCAAAAAACGTTTTAGTTTGTATGAAAAGTGTTGAGGATTTTTGTATTCAAATACTATGGCAATGATTGCTATCTGCCTAATTTTTAACAGCCAAAATGAAAAACGGGGTTTTCCGTCAACGGTTATTTTTATTTCAATATGACATAAAAACAGAAAAATAGACAATACAGCAACTAGAATCATATTGAGGATCCATACTAGAAGAATAACATATTCTTTTCACGTATAAAACCCTTTTCAAACTAAAATAATATAATTAACAAAGTAAACGAACATACCGTCGGACTCGGTCTACAAGACGGTCGAGCATTTTGGGGTCTTGGGTACAACAAAAAATAAGTAAACGATATAAAATGATAATAACATTTATTACTTAAAAAATGCATGCATTTGTATTTTTTTTTTTCGAACGCCAGCATTTCCTACCAAACTCGCGGAAGAAAATACATTTTCCGAGAGGCTTGTTAAAGTTATGAAACAGTCTTCAGTTTAGCATTGTGACTTGTCGTGTCTAACATGACTTGGGTTATAAGAATTGGAAGCACTAGCAAAACACAATGCCAGTTGACGATCACATTTGCATATCGCTATTGCGCAGTCTCTGTAAAGCCATTCGTACCATGATGAATAAGCAGACGCAGAGGCTGAAAGACAGACGTAAAATGAACGTAAACACACAAATAAAATAATAATTAAAATAATTATTTTGGCTAACCAATGCCAAATTAAATATCTAAACCTTCCGTTTAATAACTTATTTTAAAAAAATTATTGAAAGGGCTATTCGGTCACTAGGTTAATGTTTTACTGATTAATGCGAAAAAAACAGAATGTTACTAATTGATTCAAGTTTTCTTTTATTAGATTTGGAATTATTTCAATCCAGAGAAGCATTAACGAAATAGTCTTTACTTAGGCATTGGCTCTTACCACATTCAACTTCTGGAGTCACAGACTGACAGTTCCGTGTGTTGTAGCGGTAGTTGGTAGCATACGGCATTAAGCGATAACAAGGACCTCCCTCGCTTGAATCGGTTTTTTCGTAACATCGATCGTGACGCTTACAACATCTGAGAAAATTATTGTATTAGTATTTTATCAATGTAAAAGTGTGCGTATTAAGCTGTGTCACACTATCAAACTTTATGGACATGATGATGTCATACTACTACCATATTTGGCATCACACTTTTTTTGTCAAACTAGTTTGATAGTGTACAAACAAAAGTGTAAAATATAATTTGAGATCAACCTACACTTTACCCATAAATAAAATCGCATCTTCCTGAAGATTCTTTAAATCGAAAATTATTTTATAGCACAATAATAAAATAGGCAGATTAAAATCAAGATGGCATTTAAACAAGTAGGCTTTACATATGTTTATATAATATTATTACCTCTTCAACACAAGATTTCTATCCATAAATTATGATTTTTAGATACTGAATTTCTTTCGTTTTCAGACGTTTTAATTTGTATGAGGATTGATAGGCCTAAGTGTTGAGGAATTATTTTAATGTCAAATAGATGGGCGATGATGGCTATCTGCTGCCTAATGGCATTTAAATTAGTAGGCCTTACATATAGGCTTACCTGTCTGTATTATCAATTGGATCACCGGAGCCTCCAAACCCACAATAACATCCATAGCCATTGTATTCATAAAATGCACTGCGACCAGTTGTACACATAATCATATCGGACATCTGACCTAGAGAACGGCGATGCCGATTACCTTTTTTTGAAGAAAAAATTATAAAAACGATAAAAATTAAATTTATTAACATTTTATTAGGATTAATGTATTACAAATTGTCTTTAATAAGTTAAACAGAAAACAAACAAAAATTAAATAAGGGACGTGATAGTGTCTCTTTTTAATTGTTATTGAGTCTGACGGTTTTTGTAACTAAGGCTTTAATTCCCTTTAAAAAAAAATAAAACCCAATGATAACGGTAAAAATACATGTATTCTATATCCGTCCGTATACTGACACTGTATCACAGTGGATAGCTTCTAAATACAAAATATTTATAGTTAATTATAATTAATATCATAATGAAAATGCAGAGCGTCTTTATTACCTGAAATATTTTGAGCAATCTATCACTTGTAATTTTGATGGTATTATACATGATTTAATTATAATTGTTTACCTGGAAGTGCTGAGCATGTGGATAGACACACGAAAACCAATACAAGGAATGACGAGAACATTTTGAATACAAATAATTCCTGTACCTGTTGAACGAAAATTAACTAATGGGTAAACTAGGACTAGAAGCCATAAGATGAACACTTATGACTGAATATGTATGCTAAAGTTATGAGATGTATGTACATTTTTGTGAAATTTTGTGAGGTTTTTGCGCGTTTACTTTTCATCAAGGATTTCTCCATAGAGATATTATAGTGAATATTATATAATGACATTATAGTTTACTATAATACCTTGATTATGATTATGATTTCACACAAGGAGGGGTAATTGTCGAAGATGTTGAGATAACAAATCGTATGTTTAAATAAGGGAAGTGATCTAGTCTCTCTCTCTCTCTCTGAATTTATTAGTTTTACTTTTTTTGTAACTTAAGTAGCTTTCGATAGTGTTGCATAGTCATTTCCCTATACAACTTTCCATATTGGAGATGTACTGACAAGATAAGGGGGTTATATAATGTATTGCAAGTATATGTACAGGAAATACGTTTTTACTTTGAAGAGGATACCATTGGCCTTAGATATTGGATTTGGATTTTCGTATATAACAATACCTAAGAAAGGAAAGTACTGTGATATGGGCGTTGCTGTCAGCAGCCATGATACCGTGTGATATGTTTTTTGTTGCTAGACATGATACCGTACCGGTAGAACAGGCTGTAAACTAGGACTTTCTTAGACCAATAGGTGAACTATAGGACTATCTTGGGCCTATATGAATAATAATTTAGTTCTAACGGATATTACCGGGATTTGCCTACTATGCTCACTCAATTCAATTCAATTCAATTCACATTTATTTACTCATCGTTTATAAATACAGTTTCATAGCATAAATGATGGCAAGGATCCTGCATAGAGAAGTTTACACTTCTGTTTTCGCACTCGCATGTCATATGGGGACCTCCCATAACATGCAACGATATCACCGACATTACTTTTACTTCTTAATATTATATAAGTGCTAATACGCCTACGCAATATGCAATGTTTGTGGCCTAGGCCTATATAAATGTTGGTAAATGTGGTTAAAACAAGATTTTAAATGTACAATTTTATATATAACAATATCCGTTTTCGGCTTACCTGCTGAAGAATTCTGTTTAATAGGTCAGTGCCGAGGTGTGTTCTAGTTGTTGTTTAGGCACTATCCTATTCAAATATAGGCCTAATAAAATATGCCTAGTGTAAATATAACTACCAAAGATAATTTGTCGGCTACTTTCACATCTTCTTCTGAATTAGCACGTGTTTACATTGTAAATATGACACCTATAATTACGAATTTTAGTAAAATCCACGTGTGAATGTGTGGATGATATCGAGTATCGATAAATCGATTGATATCGAGTATCGATAAATCGATCGGTTTGCTTGTTAATAATAATGAAACAACATAAACAATATTTACCCTTACCTGATTTGTGTTAAAGAAATTGAAACTCAAATGTCCTTATGCAACTGATGCACAAATTTGGTGGCTGGATATTGTTAACGAACTCTCACCAAACTATAGGCCTATTATATAATGAAAAAGTATTGAATCATATTACACAAGCAGCATTGCATTTCGATATCACGTTATACTAATAGCCAATCAGATATCAGGAGTCAAGAAAGTTGAACCTATAGACAGTTTCGTTTGTCTAACAATATCTTGTAACAATTATTCCGATTTTATGAAGTAACGATTCAGTAATTTTCCAAATAGATTGAAATCAAATTAATAGGAAATAGAAAATATTAAAATTAAATATATCTTATATACATTTTAGTTCTTACAGGTAAATATTACAAGAAAAGGATCAAACATGCGTCTTAGTGTTGTGCTGTGTATTGTCATGGTCGCTGGTGAGTGGGAATATTTAAAGATAAATTGTCCTCCTAACATTTTTTGATGTGTCATTTTAATGTCACGTAATAGTTATTCACTGTGACTGAATCGAGAAAAAATTTATTTACTTGAAAAATGTAATTTAAAGCAAAAAATACTAAAATTGTCTGTCAGACAACGGTTTTGGTAAAATAAGTGAAATAATTTTTGGGTTTTTTTTGTACAGAAAGTAAATAACTTTATTAAACTACAAAATGGCATATTTCAAGTTGGATTTTATTAATCTTCATTTGTCATGTTTTGGGGGACAATACATCTTTAAAATCAAGGTTTCAGGTTCAGAGTATTGAAGCAAATGAATACGAATAACATATACATTTAGGGCCATGTTAGAAGAAGTTGTTTATCAAATAATTTAAATTCTATTTCCGATATCGATATGGATAAATATTTTAGTATTGGGTTTATACCAACGGCTACAGTACTCATTAAAATAAAAATAATGTATTCATCATCATAGGACTATAATTATAAGGACATTTTATTAAAATCATATTAAAATCTTTCATTTTCGTAAGTGCAAAAGGAAACGCGGATACTTTTGTTACAGCAAATTTGTAGACAAATCGAAACAAACTTGGGAATAGTTTTTAATGACGTAATAATACAAAGTTCTCAAGTGAGATGGCTCGCATTAAATGGCATTGGTATGACGTTGGGATGACGTAAAATTGCTGGTCATTTTTGGATATAACACCTTGCCCTTATAATTGGTCATAACAGGGAAGGGTTAATTTAACTCTTCCCTGGTCATAATGATAATGTCATGCTAATGTGACGTAGTATATCCTGTCACATTGATTCTATCACATTCACATTCTCCTATCACATGACATGACATTTTCAAATTATGTATAAAAAAAACGTTTTCTTATCTCAAATCAGATTTTAACTGTACTGTATTGATTAGTGGCTGGTAGCGAGTGATGTAGAATATGCACGAGATAGGCCTATGGGAATATTAATTATGTAATTAAAGGACAGGATCTAAATATATAGGAACTACGTTTGTTGAAACGATCAAAGTATATTGATCGAAACGTCGAGAAACTCAACAGTTCTTTTCAGAACTAATACACGTGGTGTACCGCAAACTTTATATCAACATTTGATTTCGCCATGCGAACCTTGAAACAATATATTGAATATTTAATATAGTATATTGAAACGTATTAACATTTGAAATGAACTAGCATGTTCACAATATATAGGAACTACGTTTGTTGAAACGTATTAAAATTGGACATGATATACAGTTTAGTCTTTTCCGTGTCGTTATAATTTGTTGTATTCAATTCAATTCAATTTCTTTTTATTTTGGAAAAATTGTATCCATATCAACAAACGTACAAACAGAAAAAGAAAATTCGCAAACTCTAAGCTTATATACGATATATATTAACGTTTATGAAAGAAATTAGGAAAAAAAAATGTTTTATAATAGCAAATATTATAGGCCTAGGCCTATGCAACCACAAACAATATCTTAACTGCATATTTGTTATTTTAGCATGTTATGGCGGTACAATTCAGCGACATAAAAGGGATCTGATACAATTTGCAACAATCCTCAGATGTGCAACAGACAGAGAAAATTTAATGGATGTCTTATTCGAATTCAATGGCTATGGATGCTACTGTGGCAAAGGAGGCAAGGGCGAGCCTGTCGACGGCCTAGATCAGTAAGGATTTGTGTCCTTTCTAAAGCTCTGTCTAAAACAAAAAGTTATTTATATGGACACGATGACATCATATTATCACTACCGTATTTGGGCACATCACACTTTTTCCTTTGTCAAACTAGTTTGATAGTGTAGACGGAGCTTAAGAGAGTGGGTGTTTTATATGAGGAGAGAAGACTTGAGTATTGCTGCATTTTTCACTACCATATTTGGGCATATCACACCTCGTTTTTTGTCAACTAGTTTGATAGTGTAGACAGCGGTTAAGATAGTGGGCGTTTTATTTGAGGAGAGAAGTGTTGCTGCATTTCTAAAAAAAGAATTTATAGTTTCCTGTTTATTTTTACCTTTTCTGTTGAATTCGATGTCGAGGTTGATTATTTATTAATAATTATGTATCAGTTATTATTTGTCTCTTGTTCGATTTATCTATATATGACCTATGACCTATGACCTATGATATTTTACACCATTTTTTAATACTGTATTAATGATCTGAGCCTAAGGTTAAGCCATACAGTATACCAATACATTTCTAACCTGAACTTGGAGCTAAAATGTTCTTCTTAATCTCTGTAGATGTTGTAAAGTCCATGACGATTGTTACGAGAACCTCCGTAATGCAAACACGTGCAAGAACAATTTTAATCTTTATGCCGCTTCCTATCAATACACAAAAGAAAACTGTGATACCGCAGAACCGACTATAACATGCAGTAAGTGTTTTATATCCGAAGCATTCAACAGAGCTAAATTAAAGATGTATTGTCCCCCTGAAAAAATAATTCTTAAAAAACAATTGTTGAATATTCCATTTTAATGTAACGTAATAGTTATCCACTTTGACCAAAAATTGGGTCTAAAAAAGTGTATTTACCTGAAAAAAATGTAGTTTAAAGCAAAAAATGGTCAAATTGGCTGCCAGCCAATGGATTTTTGGTTGAATTTAACCATTTATTTTTTCATTTTACAAGTGAAAACATTTTTTTTTTTCATTTTTTTTCTACGGAAGTGATTAACTTTATATTAACTACAAAATAAGGTATTCAAAGTCTGATTTAATTAATCTTCATTTTTCATGGGGGGACAATACATCTTTAAACACTATGCTTTATATATGTATATCTATAAGCCAGTTTTCCACTAGGGTATTTTATTCGTGTGTACCGAGGGCACAATATTATGTCTATATTTTTGAATGCGAAGAACTGTCCAACCAATCGGAGCAAAGAAATGTCTTCAGCCGATTTTATTCGCGCAAATCGAAAGCGCCAGCTTATACGCATGCGTATTCATATTTCCATCTTCTAAATCCCACTCTACGCATGCGTCTATACTAGAAGAAAACGAGCTTAATTCATTTTTAGTTTTAAATGCAGTAGAAAATGCCGCGAACTTTTGTTGTTCTCATCACGTCAACGGAAAAGTTCATGACTTATGTTTAGAGAAATGTTTAAAATCATCACATAACGATAACCATGTATTAAAAGTGTACTAATAATTATGCTATTTTTTAGAACCTGCATCAGAATATGATTCCTCCTGGTTAGTACTCTTTTTACGAAGTGATGAATGTGTTGCTGGTCTCTGCCAATGTGATGTTGAAGCTGCAAAATGTTTCGCACAGCAGGAATTGAACGAAAACTACAAAAACCACCCCAAAAATACCTGCTAATCATGGATTGCCGACTGCGAGCATATTTTAAGTAATTTTAGAGCGAAGGAAAAATATAAAATTATAATTTTAGTTTTAAACAGACTTACAAATATAAAACTATGTTTAAACATTACAATACTAGGATGGATATGTAATAGATAGGCATACCGTATTTATGTAATAAATAAATAAATGGGTAGAAGAAAAATCAGAAATGACAGTCTTTTTCATTGAAGAGAATAAAATAATTGAAACTAAGTGCATGAGAATAAAATGCACTCTATAATATAGTTGAAATACTGTAAAGTGGTCAATTTGATGGTCCGTCAATAAGAATATTGTAGCTGTTTTATCGTCATAATAATCAATTATAATCATAATCGATTATTGGCATTTATGGTAACAATAGAAATTATAACGATTTATACATTTATAATATAATAACATATAATATCAGTGGTGGATCCAGGATAGTCATGAGTCGCATGGTCATTGGAAATGAAGTGGTATGGCATGAACCTGGTGGGCCATATACACTGCCCCCCGCCACACTCTTTCATGGATGCGACACTGAGATAGTCTTTCGTTGTCGTTTAGGCTAAAACATAGACTTATTTTCTCGATTTCCATTTCATTGTTTAGTACTGGACTAAACAACTCCTGGCGTACCGTTCATTTGTGATATAACTGGCCAATACAAAAATCGGCTTTTAATCCGATCAGACTGTTCAAAGACACCTTCAAAAGTTTACGTTTAAAAATTAATCAGCAAAGGCATTGTAACTACTAAGTCCTTTGATCACAAGCATGCAATTAGGCATTAGTTAATCAATATATCCCAGTTAAAGTTCTACGACCGGCGCGGTATAAACAATAACTTCTGAGTTAGTCTATCCTTTTAATTATAGCCACACTTTCAATCGTGGTTTTGAAGATATGTACAGTAGGGTCTACTGTAATGCACTATTAGACTTTCAGCTAAAACAACGGTAAGTTTCACATTTTAAAGTGTATTTAATTTATTACGAAATTCTTAATTCGATTTAAAGGTCTCCTTCAAACTGTTAAAAGATTGCGTTATCAAGTGTTAAAATGTGTAAACAATTAGCGAGTGCAGTTCGCAGATTCAAAATCTAAATTACTGTATATTTTTGTATATATTTATAGGCCTATAATACATAGTACTTTTGTTTTTACATACTTAGATGCGTAATGTACAATTTCCTCCAGGAAAACACACAGCATGCCTATGCTTTTCTATTTTATTAATGACGTCCTGGAATAACTTTGCTTGTTTCTATTTCTATGATCATTGTCTTTAGGCCTAGATAGTGCTATGGATATTGAAATAATAAACGAAGATGGAGAGATCGACTCGGGCTCAGAAATCGACGTTGAAGACGAAAATAACGTACAGGAAACCAAGAAAAATAAGCAAAGTAAAGCAACGATAGCCGCCAAGATACTAAACGACTTTGCTCAAAAACGCCTAGAATTTACTATTTCCCATTTGGAAAAAGAATTTCAAAGTAAAACAAATATTCTCACATCTCAACAAAAAGATCTAAAAAAGGAGCTTGTTGTTATAAACCCAGCCAGCAAACCTGTACCAAAAAAGGGCCTGGTCATTCCTCAGGGCCTGACGAAGAAACAAGTGGACAAATTTAAAAAGAACCACTCAAAAAAAGTTCGTCAATCAAACTTAAGCATGTCACTGAAGGAGTATGATGATGCGAAGAAAAAGCGTGATGAAGAAATGAAAGAAAAGCGTCTTGCTGATTCTAAAGAAGACATCGAGCAAAGAACCAGCGCAATGGTGAGAAGAGGACGACGTGGTGCTATACAGCTAGATGACCGGTCACTTATTAAATTGAAAGGACCAAAGTCTGACACAATTACCAAATGAAAAATGCTGTTTAAAGAACCAATGTAGTTTGCCTAATGATTGCTACAGGAGTCTTACTAACCAAATCAGCACACAACACTGTACACATACGGACGCACTAGACCCTAGGCTCTAATAGTACATAGTACTTGTCAAAATAACCCGTAAATAATCAACCTCACTGGACCAAACCTTACAGCATTGTGCACAGGTGTTTTTTAGTAGTACCAGAAAAAAAGAGTGCTAAAAATGGTAATATAAGCATAGCAGTTAAGCCAGTTAACTGGTAATCATTATTATTCTCTACACAATTGGCCGAGAGTTTTTAAATAATGTACAAGGTTGGTAAACAACTAATAAATACACAATCAATTTATTTGAAGCCGTGAGTTAATTTTTTATTTCAGATTGTAATGTTTCACAAATAAATTATTCAATGCTAATGCAGATATTAAAAAGATTTCAATTTCTAAAAATATATATTAATGATACAATTTATAATAATAATTGAGATGAAAAATACCTTTTTCACAAATTACATTTGGAAATTTGAGTTGCATATGCTGCTGCAACATGTAGATGTTTTACATGCAAGATATTCAAAACACTACTGTAACAGCTTAATATAACCATACATTTTATTTCATTAAATTTAAATCTGTATTGCATTAATTCAATATTTTAATTACCATTTTTTTATGAATAAATGTTGGAAATAAGTACTATTGATAGTTGATAACGGCTTCTTTTTTTTTCTTTATGAAGTTAATTCCTGATCAATTTCTTATATCTTATTGAATGCTACCACATCCATACTTTGAACCTGTGTATAGGAAGAATAAGAACAAAGACAATTATTAAATTGTTCAATACAGGTGTGGGATGGGGATTCATATTTCATAAAGATAGCGATGTGATGATGTGAACTGGACTCATTACAGACATTTCCTACTTAAAACTTTCAAATATATACAGTACTAAATATAGAACTTGGAACAATTGCATTTGCTCTATAAATATATTAAAAGATTTTCTTTATTTTTTTATTTTATTTTATTCAATCGAAACCAACAGCGATAATTACCGCCACTAACAGGTTTGATAAACAAACCTTGATTGATCCCAACATTGATCAAGGGCTTCTCTCGTCCAGTGCTCACTTTGACCAGAGGAAAGGCATGGGCCAATACGTCTGAGGCAGATACCAGATGCAGAGGCTGCTATAAGAGTCGGCAATGCTGATTTTAAATGTCTAACAGGACCCCAGCTCTATATACAGCACCCGATATTCCCAGATGGTCTCCCAAGCCAGGCCCAATGTTGCTTAACTTAACGTGATCTGACGAGAACCGGTGTTACAACGTGGTAAAGCCGGTCTATCCCCTTATGCTTGCTTTACCTTCTATTAAATAGCGCACCCTCTGACACTGCTTGCCTTTTTTCACATATTTTTCTACAGAATTTACCTATTAATACTGTAAGAATTTATTTGTAAAATACAGTAAGATTACAATGAAAAGTTGACTTACAAAATCTTCTATATTTGTAATTTTCTCCTCAAGAAAATCTGTACCAACTTTATCATCTTCTACCACACATGATATTTGCAGCTTTTTGATACCATACGCTACTGGAACTAGTTTTCCTAAAAAAACATAACACAGTAAATGCATTTAACATAAGTAAGTATTCAAATTGAAATCAATTTTAAATTAAAGTGGTTACTACTCTAATGAAGCAGAACAGAACAGACTATATTTATCATTAGGCACCTTTAGTTCTGATAAAGGGGTCATTTAGCTACTAAATAATAAAACCCAGTAGAAATCTTTTCATAATCAATGGCAATAGCATGAATTCGGTTGCACATAATGCTGATTTCAGAAATTTAGCGATATCATGGCTACGCGATTTTTACCAATAAAATGACATTTTGGGGAGAGCTAGCTTGTCATCTATCTGATGTAAAATAACACAAGGCCAATACTGCTTGTGGCGAAGTTCGTCGAAAATGCCAATTAATTAGTTTTAGTTAGTTACACGATAGAATAGATAATAGTCGAATATTTGGGTCTACTATAAGCTGGAGAAAAATAATATAAGATATGGCCATTTGAGCGTGCGAGTATAATGCGTATTCACAGTCAAAACCGACTACATCAATTTGGTGTCGATGTCACGCTCTGTACATTAGTAGTAAACTGGCTTTGTTGTCGGAACGAAAGTTTTTTAATTTTAATATATTTATTTAGGTACAAACGCATTCAACTTCCAACCAACATATATACGACCCCCGGGAGAGGGGCGTCACTTGTCCGACGTGCGTCATACCTTATGAATACCATGACGCACCCGTGCGAAAAAAATGTGACTCGCCTTTATTTTGACGCATTTTGACCATGTTGTTTATGATAAGGTGGGTGGTAAAGTGACGGACATTGACACACCTTGTTCATTGATGTGACGTACAATTTAGGTTTTTTGACACACCCCTGCGTCGGTAATTATTTGTAAATGACGCACCTCTCCCGTGGGTCATACAATAGACAAGTGCATTAAGTGAAGTGAAGAAATGTAAATCTTGACCTATAAATGTATAAATAACAATCTTCATGATTACCTGTGCCCCATAAAAGTCCATCTGTTTTAATCTCACGAACCTTCTTTTCTAGCTCTTTCATATCGGTTTCATCATCCCACTGAAAGTAAAAACATAATATATCAGGGCTGGTATTTATCAATCTTTTTGCTTAAGTCAAGAGAAACCAGTTCCATTTTATGTTAATTAAGGAATAAAATATTACATAAAACAAACAATTTACCGGTTTGACATCAAGAATGATGTTAGATTTGGCAATCAATGTTGGCTCTGAAAAAAATTATAAAGTAATACAATTAAAAGCATACTGAAGGAACATCAGATCAAAATAATAAAGATGTATAAAATCAAACTTTGTTAGAATAGGCCAATTTTTGTAAAGCTACTTACATTTGAACACAACACTAATTATTATTTCACTTTATAAAGACTATTAACACTTACATTTAATCAAAAACTTCCCGACTTTAATGGGTAAATCAGGTAAATAATGTTTCATATATTTGGTCCAAGTGAATAAGTATTATACGACTCATTAAACAGTTTTAAAAATTAATTTTTTCATCGGACAATATATCTTTAACGGATAAAACATACTTACTTTTTGCTTTCTTAGCATCATATGCTGCAATACGTTCTGCTTTTATCTTTGCTAATTCTTCAGCCTTAAATAAAAGGGTTTGATAATTTTAAAAAACCAAATATAACAATATCATCATCAGTTGGGCCTCTTGTCTAATGACATAAAGCTTTCCACTATTTTATGCCATTTTCCGTTGTCGTTGTCAGGATGATTTGGTTTTTTCTGTATAATTTAATTATGTAGATTTTGGTCTTTCACTCTGTTTCCTTACTTTTCTGCTTTTACAATAAAATATTCTTAAGCTCTACCCTAACTAGTTTGAAAAAAAAAGTGTGATATGCCAAAATATGGCCACATCACATTTGTTGTCACATACAGTTTGATAGTGTAGACAGAGCTTTAAACTTACATCTTCATCATCAGTATCACCAAATAAATCTTCATCGTCATCGTCATCATCTGCTTCCACGGCTTCCTAGAAGAAAAAGAAAATGAATTTGATTCAATACACCATGCTATTCAATAACACTGAAACATTCAAATCACACATAAATAACACGCTTAAATTAAGTATATCATCACTTTGTAAAAAAAGACTCAATACAGTACATTGTGTTCCTATTTTGATTTATTCCAGTTCTAAAGGCCAACTCAGACAGCATCGTACGAGGTCCGACGAGATGTCTTGACTCGTCTGTGCTGTCTGAGTTGAATCCAGACAAGATGGGTCGTCGTGAGATAGCATCGGGGGTAGTTTTAGGTCGTCGTGAGCATTTTAAACATGTTTAATTTTCACCCGACGGGACGACTTGTATGCGCGCACGCGTTGCAAGGTTTGTTGCATAATCTTGAATTCAACCAATCAGAAGCGCAGGCGATATAGTCGCGTCGGGCTGTCTGAGTTGAGTTGTCGCGGAGCGTTGGCAGGATTGTCTGTCGGCAGGACTTCGAAAAGACAAGACGTTTTATCGGGCCTCGTCGTATCGCCTTAACAAATTTACTGTTTGAAGTATCAATGTAAATTGTTAAAACAATGTGTTATTATAGGTTTCAAACATCGAAGTACAGTCTGGAAACCTCTACGTATGGGATATACAAGAGTTCCAGCTGTTAATACAAACAAATATATGATTCTTCTGTTGCAAAGGGTACAAAATCATACAGCCTGTATAAGGTAACGTTTTATTACTATTTGACGTTTTCCTATGTGGTTCATATATATGTTTAGGCTATATCCGTCATTTTTTTTGTATGTTGGACTACAAGCATTTGTAATTTCTTCAGATTTTTGGAAATAATCATTTTTTCTTTAAATGTCTTTATGTCTACCTCATTTACTCCATTCACTTGTGGTGTACCAGCTGCTTTTTCTAATGCTGCTACTCGTGCAAATAATTTGGATACATCTGCTCTCAAATCCTCGGTAACTTAAAAAGAAAGATGTAAAGAATATCAATAAACACTATAAACAAGTAATGCGATCAGTAAAACATTGAAAAAGTGAGTGCAATAGTAAAATGAAAATGAATGATAAAAATATCTACAGTATATTTTAAAATAAGGTGGTCCATGCGGCTACAATTGAGTAGTCTAGCCTCGACTACTATCCTGCAGGAGGATAGCAGTCGAGGAGCAAGGAGTAACTAAAGCCTGAGTCAAGAGTGCCTACTGATGCCTTTGCGAGTGTACCCAAAAATCTTTGTTGGTTAATACTAATTCTTGCAACAACTTCATTCACAAATGGTGCATTTCATTCTGCCTTGAACTGAAAGCAGTAGGCATTGCCAGAAAATAGCTCAAAAAGACCTGCTAAAATCAAGTAAAAGGATGTGGTATGCAGTATATTAAATTACCTTTTTTTAATAATTTATTTTCCTTTTCAATCTCTTCAAACCTTTGACTTGAAACTCCTGAATCCGGTACAGCAACACCTACTTTTAAACCAACACCCTGAGAAGAAAATATAGGATAAATCCAACGACATGAATCAGTATAAACATTTTGAATTTTAATCTAAATGATTTAATCACACACATAGATTAGGCATAATGCTGAACGTTTAAATTTACTCATACAAACAAAAGAAAATTCACTCAAAAAATTATTTATGTACACAGATTTTAAAAATAAAAAAACATTACAATGCTGTACTGTACTTGGCAAGATATGTATTAACATAGAATACTGTCGGTGTTGTCAATTTTGCATACTTCAAAAAGGTTTACGCCCGTATTCTTAAACCGGACTTTAGTCGTAGTTCGAGCTAAAACTAAAAAAAATGACGTCATTTTAATTCATAAACGGAACTTTAACTAAATCACCGACTAAATCAGGCCAACCTCGACTAAATCGAGACGGATTTTGATCGATTTTTTTAGTCCTGGAGGGGGCAGACTAAATGGTCGACTAAATGGTTTTTAAACGATGTTTATAAAAAACGTAACAGTCATTGAGTTGTTATTATTGGCCCCATAGCGACAATGGGAGATGCGGCAATTCACCACGCGATGGAATGTTTAGGGGGCCTAGCGCTTTCTTGTCACGCTATGAAGTGCGTGGTTCGTGGCGATCATACTTTGTTGGGGCCTAGAAAATATAAAAGTTACCGTACCGCCATGGTTCCTAAATATATTTTTAAGATTTTATTTGTTGTTAATCAAATATACTTCACTGTTAAATTAATACTGATATTGTTCTAATAATTAACGATTAAAATTATTTTTCATGTATATAGTCCTGATGCGTAAAAAGTGTTGTAAGAAATGGAAAGTGATATCAATGCGCAAAATTTCGTCTGCTCCTCAAATACTCTCTTGTCATTGGCCAATGTATAGCCTTTGTTACCGAGACGTGTGCAACTCGACTAAAAGCTCGACTTCATTAAGTCGAACTGCAAACTTCGACTACTTCGTTTTTGAATCGAATTTGAAGTAATAGCTCGAACTACGACTTTTCCAAGTCGAACTTCGAACTACGACTAAAGTCCGGTTTAAGAATACGGGCGTTAGTCTTACTTGCAAATATAAAAATTGCATAAAGGTTTAGTCTTACTTGCAAATATAAAAATTGCATACATGTTTTGTAGTTTTGTTAGTAGAAAATTGAATTGAATACAGATGTGAAGTTTTGTAATACAAGTGCCAATAAAATGTCTATAAATAAAACTTGTTTTGGTGTTTTTTTTGTATTAGTAATTAAGTGCATAATATTGCACAAATATTTGTTATTTCTGTAATAATAATAAAGTAATAGTGCGCCAATTCCATATTCTATAAAATTATCTGTCTTTAAGAATTCATTTCATTACACTTTCATTACATCACATTACCAGGGTGTGGCATATTATAAAATAGCAATCCTTTTCAATAAAACAATAAAATAAAACAAATATACTGTAAATGATAACAAAATTAAAAGGAAAATATGTTGTTTAAATATAACAATCAGAATAATTATTTTATAAAACAAACATAGTTACTGTACAAAAATAATTATCTTGACATAAAAAACCAACAACATTGCTAATTTGAACAAGTAGCACAGCACATTCGTATTTATCAAATGTGTTCTACAAAACGAAGATGAAATGGGAAGGGGGATATGGAGAGAGAGACCAACTAATAGATACAGTATACCGCAACATACATGGAATACACACACAAAGTAAATGCCATGCCAGAATTCAATAACATACCGATATGCTAAACTGTCAAGAAGCAGTAAAGAAATGTAGAAAAATGTCAAATAAATTATCGTAATTGATCAATGATAAGGACATGCAGAAAACCAAATTAGTGGTTTCATAAAATCAAGTAATATAATGGGTAAGGTATAAAGGTTTTCACTTACCACTACTGTAGTACAGTAATGCATTGAAAGATTGTTAATGTTTATATTGTTAATGTTAAAAAAGATGTCCCATAAAAGTATTTGTATAGAAAAAGTAAATTAAAAAGCAACAAAATGGATTTGAGTGTATATTAAGAAATCAATAAAAAAAAAGTTAAAATTAGTAATCACATCATAATTTTAAGCCAAGTCCACCTATTAAGAAAAAGATTGGATAACTTAGCTAGTGACACAAGGCGTGCATAGGTGGAGCAGTACTGTAAATTTTTTGCAAGTAATGCGGATAGCTACTCACATCAGTATTAAGTGAGGATTGTATGTTTTGTCGGGCACGAGCTATCTCACTCACAAGATTGCTGCTAGAGCAGGCACCACCAGAGCTCTGCAAATTAATGCAAAGAGAGAAGAAAGTACACACAGAATTATGCACAGTAATTACTGTTCACTGTAGAGTTTAAATTAATAAGGACTGAACAATAAATTAAACTTATTAATTACATTTTTTGGTTATGAAAAAAAAGAGCATAAAATTTAGGCCCTACCAGCATGTTAGGAGAACAAGTAACTTCTTTATATTGTAAAAGAAAAATTTATATTCCAATACTTTGCCCGAGATTGTTTATGTGTCAGGCCTTGTCTTTTGAAAATTATAGGTATGCTACAAATTGCACTCCTCAATACATTCAGGGATGCTGTAGGTGTGCTGTTTGTATTTTGGTGTGTAGAAATTTACCAAAATTAAGCGTGTTGTAAATCACACTCCTCAAGAGCAATTTAGGAGTATGTTAGGTGAGTGATCGCACTCGCTCGCTTTAAAAGACAAGGCCTGATGTGTGTATAGTCAACATTTTTATATAAAAATTCCCTTTTAAATTTTGCTTTTTATTATAAATTAATAATACAGTAGAACCCTATGAAGAGGATACCTTCCGAACACATCAATATAGGGTTCCTCTCATTCATTTCAAAGAAAGTGTTCCCTGAATAGGAATGTCCCAATGGAGGGATTCTACTGTAGGATTTTTCTTCACTACACCCAAGGCAAAATGTAAAAACAAACAAATTTTAAAGACAAACAATGTTAATATCAATGTGGAACAAAACTATGTTAATATAAAGCAACAACATTTAGTTACCTCGACAACAAGTCCTGCATGTTGGGATGCTAGCTTCTCATGATATTTTACTTCAGCATCCTCAACACGGCATTTGTCAAGCCACACAGACTCAAGTATCATTGGGGGTGGAGCCATTTTAATGAAAATATTAATAGGCTTAGACCTGAAAAAAAAAAGAGATTTATAAATCATCATCTTGTCCTTTCCTACAGTACTACTAACTACGTACTAGCTAGGGGACTAAGCATAGAGTTTAGTTTAACTAGCCTAGGCCTAGATATAATTATTAATCATTAATGTATGGGTAAGTTTAGGACAGGTGGTAGAGTAGCGTATAATAGTAATAGTTAGGATTCCGGCACCGGAATTCAACTGCCCACTGTTAGGGAATCCGACACGCTATTGCGCATGCCCAGAGCGAAGTAATAAAAGCTTGCACTAGTGGTGGAGCCATTTTAATGAAAATATTAATAGGCTTAGACCTGAAAAAAAAAAGAGATTTATAAATCATCATCTTGTCCTTTCCTACAGTACTACTAACTACGTACTAGCTAGGGGACTAAGCATAGAGTTTAGTTTAACTAGCCTAGGCCTAGATATAATTATTAATCATTAATGTATGGGTAAGTTTAGGACAGGTGGTAGAGTAGCGTATAATAGTAATAGTTAGGATTCCGGCACCGGAATTCAACTGCCCACTGTTAGGGAATCCGACACGCTATTGCGCATGCCCAGAGCGAAGTAATAAAAGCTTGCACTAGTGCCACAGACCGCGCACACTACACCACCGTCGAGAGTCGGACGTTATAGAGATTTACTGTAGCCTATTTAGTCGTTGCGCGAGCGAGAGAGCGCGATGGATGAAACTTGGCCTAGGCCATACATGAATTAAATAATTAAAATACGACTGAGCCACGCGTTAAAATAATTATTATGATATGATTAAGAATCAGTATCTATCTAAGAATCGTAATAATGTAAATTTATTTGACAGAGGCAGTATGAAGTTCGGAACCGGAGAAAAACATAGGCCTGCCCAGTGTCATAACGCTTCGTATTTCAAGAAATGTACGAAAGTGAATAGCGTAGCGTTGCGACTTCCCGAACAGTTCTGGTTTTTTTTTCACATCATATCCGCGCGGCGGCTGCCGTCAACAAATCAACTTGTATACGAGTGCATGTTATTACATTATAATGTGTTTTATGAAATCTTCTATTTTGTACTTGAAAAATCATAAAACTAGTCATGTAATTATAATTCATAATTATATGAAGTTTATATATGAATAGGCTAGGCTTCGCCGTAGCGCAGCTATTAATCGATCCATCGCTGTTAGTCTGTAGAGTATACTATTATAGAGTCACCGATTACCTCGCTCTGGGCATGCGCAATAGGGTGTCGGATTCCCCAACGCTGGGCAGTTGAGTTCCGGTGCCGGAATCCTAACCACGGCGTAGTTAATATAGGCCTACACTCCGCCTCCCTCACCCACCCTAGCAGCATAGTGTGTAGGCCTAGTATTAACCAGCCTAACCTCTAGGCCTAGCCTAGTAGTAGGCCTATTCTATAGCCTATAGGCCTAGCCCTAGTAGGTAGGCGCGCTAGCCTAGCCTGACCCTAGCTAGTTAGTAGAGGAGGCTAGAGGAGGCCTAGAGTATTTAACTAGGCCTATTCTATTAGCTAATTTTTCTATTCTTTGGGAAGTTTCAGTTTTCTACTAATGCTATCCGTTTGATTATGTAAAAAGGATTAACAATTTACTGATAAAATGCTAGGCCATGGCTGGCTGGCTGGCTGACCCGAGTGTACGCCCCGCGGTTGTTCCGAGAAATATAGTTATATAGGATAGGTTTTAATGGATTGCCGGCGAAACAATTACGAGGCCTAGCCTAGCACTTGTAACATGCATATGATCGGTTGAGATTTTTGACCTAAAACACTTTAGATATGTACTAAGTTTGCATAAATCTACTAAAAGAATATATATTCTAATATTTGTAACAATATAACAATCAAAACTAAATCTAATACCCTTGAAATTTCAAGTTTAAATGATGGAAAGAACTGATGAAATTCCCAATGTGGTCGACGTGTGATTCTAAAAGGACAGATTGATTCAAGAAAATGGCTTAAAGAACATCGTAGACATCGGCATTTGGTTTTAACAACGTGGCCACCTGCATTTTAATTTATGCATACTTTATAATTATGCTGAATACCATTTCACTCAATGAATAATGTAAAGTAAAGCATTGAAATAATGAATAACAAATAGATGAATTAATTTACAGATTACTTTATACTTTAATAAAGAGATGTAATTAATTTAAGTTAATAATAATACATTTACCGCTCAGTAAGAGTTAAACTCTTCCCTGGTTAAACACACCAATTTTCCTTTACAAACAATGCTCCATGCTTTATCTTTTATAAGCATAGTTTTTTTAAAAGGAAACCTTTGCCTTTTCAGCAGTTTGCTTTTGCAAAATACAGCATTATCCATAAACAAATATTTTGTTTAATTTCACCTTTCTTTAAGAAAAAGAGGGGTGATCGGCCTACTATCTGAAGATCATAGAATTATACAGCCGATACATCGATTATAAAATACACTGATGATATTCGCGGTAGTAAGGCCTACTTTGACACAGTGTGACAGCATTGAAAGTGTGACAAACAAAATTATTCGTACAAAAAAATAAGTATGTCTACAAAAGAAAATAAGTTCTCTCTTCTTGAGCATGTCCAGCCATGCGTTCTAGTACTTGTTTTTCGTTTGTTAGACAAGTTCCATGCTGGTTATGGAATTTAGAATAGAACTCTCTAAGTTTTAGAACAACGAGCTTATACTCTCATGCCTATCGCACAATATAGGCTGATATAAAGTGTGAATACAATTATGGGATATTAAAAGTCAGAGTCAGTTAGGCAATACTAGACCACATCCTCATTTGCAGGACATATCAATTTCTTTTATTTCGGAAAAATTTCGTTCATATCAACAAAATAATGTAGGCCCTACAGTACAAACAGAAAAAGAAAAAATGAGCCCGCCTAATGTAAGAATTTATGATATTTTATGAAAGCAATTAAAATATCAGTTGATAAATTTGAATTGCATATTTGAAAGACATTAAGTGATTGGTGATACGGGATGAGTGTTGAATAGTCGATGCATGCGGTGCTTTTGTGGTTTAAGTTTAAAGTTTGATTTAATATCTGAGCTGATATAGCTAGCTGTTTCGTACCGGAGTACGAAACTCTCGAATATGGTGTTTGATTATTGTTAACCATAGAGGCAATTTATTATGCTTTTACGTCTTATTGCCGGCCTTTGCTTCATAATCATTTTTATTAAGAGTCTCATAGACCTATAAGTGCTAAATGCTCTTAATGCATAAAAACCATACATAAAGCCAAAGCTAAAGCAAATAAACACATTTCAAAGCATGGACCTGTAAGCTGAGTAAATCCCAAAAACTTAAGAACAGAAGCAGTGGACCGTCAGTGTGAAGATTAGCATAACACAGGCCATTCAGTAAAACCATTTACCAATGCATGAATATTGTATACTTCATTCAAAGTAAAACTTTCAGGCAGTACAGCACTGTTAGAGTAACATAAAGTATTAAGTATGATTAATATTTGATAGATTGACACCTTAACGAACGTCATGATATGGAATTTACTTTAGGATTTTTACTTATTCTTCTACTGTCAGTGAATATAGCTGCACAAGGTAGGTAGTTTTAAAAAACATATTCATTTAGACCTCTAAGTAGGTCTTGTATGAAACAAGCACGAATGTGCAATACTCGGGGTACAGCGAAAGAAGCTGTATACAGACGTATACAGTTAGAAAGTTAAAGAAAAATAGGTTTCGCCAGGGCTCGAACCGGGACCTTCTGCGTGTTAAGCAGACTTGACAACCACTACACTACGAAACCTCTTACATTGAAATTGTGGGTTACAGAAAGTTTTTTAATCCATTTAAATTACAAATAAATGGTAATAAGCACAAAGCAAAATAAACATGTGTAAAAGTGATAATTACCGATTACACAAAATAAGTATTTCAAAAAATAATAATAAGATATACTGTGTATAATTATCATATTGCGTATACAGTACTTTTCACCATAAAGTTAAAAAAAAAAGGTTTAGCCCGGGCTCGAACCAGGTACCTTCTGCGTATTGAGCAAACGTGATAACCACTACGCCAAGAAGCCGCATATAACCATATAACTAACATAACGCTGTGGTGTGTGTCACACATTGTGGATTCTTAATTAAACAAATTAATTTAAAAAAAATTAAAAATCCAGCTCTATAGCTTTGAGGACATGTCCCTGTAGTATGTTCATGCCAAATCCCAGCTCAATACTACAACTAATAAGGGAGGAGTAGTACTTAAAGTAGTAAAAATCGCACTTTTTACTCAATAGTGTCCAGATGGTGGAGGAGAAAATGAGTAAGTACTAGACTCGGGTACCCCGAGTAAAAACAACTAGACCCATCTTAATCGAATACCGTACGCGTACTACTAGTCTATGAAAACTTCCTATAATTGCATATTAATATTTTATATGGGCCTCTAATTGACGGTACAAAGTTATTTGACATAGTAGAACCTAATTTTTTGTGAGGTTGATGATAAATCTGGCCACCTAGATAATTGTACATTCATTTATACTAATGTAATATTTAGTATTGAATAGGCCTAGATGCGACATATGGCGTGTTATAGGATACCGGTATAATAAAATGCAGCCCTCCATAAGAAAATATGCTGTTATATAATTATAATACATAATATACGGATTCATATTATTATAGCCTATTAAACATTTAACATTCATGGATCGGCGTCTTGGTTTAAAAAAAAGAAAGAAAGAAAAAGGGAATAAACACATTTATTTGGAGTTTATGTGCTTTCATGGCATTAATAAATTCTTTTTGTGCTTTGCTTGTTTGTTTGTCTGTCCTGTTTTGTTTCTGTATGTTAAATCAAACATCAAAATATGATTGCAATTTGTTTTTCTTAACTGCCTAACCCGTCACAAGCTTTTTTTGGAGGAGACCTTCAAATTGCGTTACTTCTTAGGTTTTGCCTCTTAATTATTTACAGTTATCTAAATTGTATTTAGGCCTACAGTGAAAGAGAAAAGGAAATAAATGTTATTATTATGAATGAATCAATAAATGGTTGGCATTAAGACACCACTCCTATCATATCAAGCCACACCACTTTCTCGAAACTAAACTTTCCTAGTTTGCATTCGGACTATTGTTTGAGTCATAGTTGCCGTAGCGTAATACATGCCGATGTCATTGCTTGGCTGTCCAGTAATATAATAGCCAAACAATGCTTTGTGGTTTACACAATTATTATATCCATTGTACCATGTAACCAGCGGTACCGGTACAGATTGGCCCACACAACGTTTTGATTATGATACTTAATTTTTTCATTCGGTCTTTTAAACATTTTTTAAACAGATATTAATGCATTTTAATTGTAATAAACTTCACAGCAATATTAGCCCATTGTCGGATTCTCAGAAATTTAGAGTATGCGATTTTTGCTTCTGACCCTTTTTGTTGAAAGACTCATGGACGGTCAGGGCATAGTAAAAGATAAACCTCCACATACTATCTGTCGAATACGTGGTATTCGTTTTTGCTCATCTCTGTATAGGACATGCTTTAATTGTATTAATTTTCTAGTTCGTTTTTATAAAATAATTCATTATAATTAATATTGACGTTAGATATTGGCCTCATTATTTTAACTTCAAAATATTTCGCTTACAAAAATGAGGCCTTAGACCTTCACTTTTTTATACCATTCCAGCCCAGTATATACAGTATTGAAGGATTTATTTGTAGGCCTATTTACGTCGTGTTAATACCGTTAAGTGTTGATCAATAACACACTCAAGCTCTGAGTCTGATTTTGACATTCAAATTATTTTTTTTGTGTTAAATTAAATCCAAGACTTACCTGTACAGTAAGTAAAAAAAAAAAAAAATCGAAACAAAAAATCCACCACGTTGTCTTTTTACACGTTTGAATACGTGCGTCCACATTTTCCGATAATTTTCTGACCAATCATGGGTTTTGTTTACATCGCGCACGTGTTTTCACTTCACAGTCGATTCATTCGTCTACATCATAAATTATGCTTTAGGCCCACCATGCATAGAGAGATACATATTTTGTATACTATGTAATACTGTATTAATAATAGACAGCATGATTGGAGCAGGGCTTAGAGTATTGTTAGAGGAACATAAAGTGGGTGTATTCCATTTTGATATCCTAGGCCCTAGCTGAGGCCCCAGCAGACAGTGAGAGGCACACGCAACATCGAGCCAGTGTGCTTAGTTAGGGCAGTAGTAGGCTACACTTGCCCTACTGAATTTAGCTCTAGGCCTAGGTAGAATACTGTAGGCCTACTAGCATGGCATATCACCAGCTAGTGGTTTATACTGCTCTCAACTCAAATTGAAGGTTGTAGAATAATGATGAGGAAGTATGGGAATTTTTCTTTCATTTGACATAAAGTTATGGATGCAAATCTAGCCTCTAGGCACAGGTGACTTTGCATTCTATAAGGAGGCCTATTGTGATTAACAACTGTGTTTTAGAGTTATGAAAATAGCCCACACATGCAAATATTATAATAATTGTATAAACAAAAAACCTTCGAAAGATGTCACTATGAATTAGCTGAAAGCATCAGGTCTACTTTCATATAAATTTATGAGAACAAATTATTTTTGTTGATATCCTTTGAAGCAACGAGAAACGCAAACACATACATTTATATAATAAAAGAAGATTAAACAAAGATTTCTTTGTATTTGAGAAATCAGGTGCATGGTGACCTATGTTGACCTTTATTTCAAACCTGTACAGTGCACGTGAATTGCCAACATGATATTTATAGTGCATTTAATAATGGTTAAGAAAGGAAATTAAATTAAAAAAATGTTGAATGTTATTAATATTTCCTTATAGGCCTACTTGTATAATTATTTTGAAAATTTATTTCAGCAAGCATATTCAATTGTTTTGTATAATTGTGAAAATGAAAACATCTGTGTCAATACAGAAATCAAATGCTAAGAATTCTAAATTCTGAATCAAATAAAACATTTATTTTTTGTTTTGATAGATGATGATCAGTGTGCAAGCTCTCCTTGTCTTAATGGAGGTACATGTGTAGATGCGGTTGACTTATTTGTATGTGATTGCCCTCAAGGATGGGTTGGTTCCCGTTGTGAAGAATGTAAGTATAAAAATATCAATTACTTAATAATAAAATTTTTGTTTGACTAGTGCACTTCACTTTTTTTTAATTTTTACACTTTTACACCCTTTAAAAAAATGCTTTTTGATAGTCGCGCATAAATTCACTACATGAAATATTCAGACCACAAGCATCGACCGTAAATTCTACAGTGGCTCAGGTGTATTTTAGGTGTATTCGTTTGGTTTACTCGCAAACATCTTTCATTGAGTTACTAACTGCTCGCATACTTAAACAGCGAGGAGCTACATCTGCTGATGATTATCAGCATAAAAAAAACAGTCCAGTCAAATATACCTATGGAAACTCAGTCAATGATGTGGATCAAAATACTATCAAAATAAAATATACCTCTCTCAATGACTTTAAATTGCACTATGAATAAAATAACCTTTAAATCATGAATTCAGGTTTCTGAGTTTAAGCACCAAATTGATCCAAGCTATCACAGTTTCTACTTGTGACTTCCCGTACCACCATGGGTGCTGATATATATGACAATCTATTGTAAATAAATAAATAAGGATTTTCTACAATTGTTAACTGTACATATGTACGCGCATTGATATATTTCCTGTTAATGTAAGATACTGTCGCCTACATAGTCAAACAATAAACATTTTCTGCATATAGACGTCGTTAAACATGTAAATGTTTAGTAATATGTGGTAAAACATACAGAACTGTACAGTAATTATTTATTTGGTTTATTACAAAAAAATGTGTACAGTCAAATTTGATTCTTATATACATTAACAAATAACATGATTTCAGAATGAAAACTATTTTTAATATCAATGGGTTACAATAGCATTTAAAGTATTTGAATATGTTATTTATATATTGTATTTATATTTAAAAAAATGTTTGATATTTTTAGTTTTATTTTAAAATGTGTATATGCACGACACATTCACTGAGAACTGTATTCAAAGTACAGTCAATTCTCCAAATACCAGACTCTCTGAAAACCAGAAACTCTCCCAATACCAAAAAGTCCCAAATTCAGTTTTACCGTAAACATACAGTTTTCCGAATACCAGACTTTCCAGAAAACCAGACATATTTGGCCTGCCCAAAGATGTGCGGTATTGGGAGAGTTTACTGCATTAGATGGTTCTTACATGGGAGGTTGTTGCATATAATGGCTATTAAAGAATTACCACTCTCTATGGTGATGCAATCTATGCACTTTCTTGGTATTTTAAGGCACATTCACACTTGTTTCGTTTCATGGAATGGAAGATTAAATGTTGCCTTCTTTTCAGTGAAACGTAATAAATGTGATGTTTTAATCTATGGTTATACAGTAGAACTTCTCATTTAAGACACCCCTATTCAGGTGACATTCCCATTTAGGGGTCATCCCCATTTAGTGGACTCCCCTATTCAAAAGATACTCCTTCTTATCATAGGACACATTCCCATGAAATGAATGAGGGACACTGTTAACACTATTATTCAGTGGACAACCCTATTAAAGCCTGTTTTCCTGACGTTATTCGACACTATCATCTTTGATCGTTAACAGTTTAACAATGATCGTTTGAAAACGATCAAGTTATATTGATGACGATAGTGAGTACCTTTTTCTGTAAATGGTTAACATTTCAATGTTAACGTTGAAGATTTGCCAATTATTGTTAACGATAGCGTCAAATAACGTCGACAGGAAAACAGGCTTTAGGGAGTACTTTGCTTGGACCCTATTCTGTCGCCTTAATTTGGTTCTACTATTTGATAATAACATTACACCATTTGTTTTTGCTGCACGTTTGATTACTAATATTTACAGCATTGGATGCGTGCACTGGTATTACATGCTTTAACGGTGGACTTTGTGTAAATCATCAGTTTTTTGCAAGCTGCACATGCACACCAAATTTCACGGGTATCATGTGCCAAAACCGTACGTATTCATTTCTTTTTTTAATCCTTAACTTTAATAATTAATATAATTGGTACCGTAAATCTTCTAATTCTAACCCTGGTTATTATTCTTTGATTGGTTTTCAGGGTGGGTCACTATTAGAAGCGGGGTTACTATTAGAGTAGTTGGTTACTATTACCAATTTTCTGGTCAGAAAATCGTAGCAAAATAATAAAACAGTACGAATAAATAATAATAACTTTATTTTATTAACTCAAAAACACTCAATCCTCCCCACTCCCAAAATCAACATGCATTATCTCCTTGTTTTCAAAATACGGCTGCATCATAAACGACCAGTTTTCATAATGTCATTTTGTCAATAGTTTTTGTGACTCTAATATTAACCCCCATGGATTACTATTAGAGTAGTGGGTTATTATTATAGATTGACTTATAAGGTGGGTTACTATTAGAAGAGGGGTTACTATTAGAGTGTGGGTTACTATTAGAAGATTAACGGTACTTCTATTTTGGCTTCAAAATATTATGGGAAAAACTGAACTGTTTAAGGAAAAACCAGAATCATAGTTATAAAGCTAAAGCTCAAAAGTCACATGGTATACACAGGGCATGTTTTTTTTCTTTCTAATATTCGGAACTCTTCATATATGGCTCTATGAGAAAGTTTATCAGATCACTGTATCAAGTACAATTTGTACTTTTTACACACAATGAGTAAGTACAGTACCTTGTACAATGAAAAGTTTCAAGTTATGGACAAACGTTAATACAAAGATATTATTCATACAATGAAGCTATAATAATACGGGTTAGTACTATCTAATCAGCTCCATGTTCATCATACCATTTGATTGTCATGCCCTTTTAAAAAGACAGGTATATAATAATACCAGGTCTAATACATACTAGATGGGAACATAACTGAAATTTGCTTCATTACTATTTTGAACAAAAAGCTATATGTCATAATATCCTACCATTGTTTGGTTGTTTATTACTTACTTTCAGAGATAAACATATTATTGAATTAGAGAGTTGTACAGGTTAGACAAGATGCCTGCAAACTGTATAGTAAACAAATAAGGGGACGTGCTTTACTAGTCAACCTTGCAAGCCATTATCTCATAACACAATTAACAGTTTAACTGGAAATCTGTATTTCTGTATTTTCTATTGAGCATACAAATTCCTACAACTGACTGGTCATTGATGTAACAGTCGGGCAAGGATAAACTATTGTTGGTTTCTTCAAAATACAATACTTTTTCGGAAATTACATTGCCAACTATAATTGCAGTTTATTATTCATCAGCTCAATTAAATTTTTATATCAGTGATTCAGATGTATTTATTTATTGAAAAAGCAAATTACTGAAAAAATTACAATTCTGTGGTTATTGGATCTCAATGGAAATACAAATGGAATAAACAAAACGTTAAATCAGTAAAATAAAACAAGCAGACTACCAATCTTTCGGAAAACACTATTCCCTTGGGCTAATATTATTTAAATAGATGTATTCTTAAAAAAATAACAAACTATGAAAATTAACTTTCGCTATGGAGTAAGATTTGTACTTGTTTTGATAATACTGTACAGTATAATAATCATTTTAAATACTAAATACTACTTGCGTTCACGTAGTACATAAAGTTATTACTGGTTCGGTACCATCATTGTCAAAAACAGGCAAATCATCATGTTTAATTTTACAATAGTTACTGTATATCTCTACACTTGATTAATTAAATATTAATCATTAAATTCCATATTCATTTCATTTGGCAATTTAATAACTGTCATTGAAAACAAAGGTGGCTAATTACCAACAAAGTTAATATTAATAAACCAGTGATAGACCATCGAATATCACCAATTTTGAGTTTGTTTAATTTGTACAAGTACTAATAATACAATTTAAACTCACTTTAAAATTTAATTTTAGCAAGCTAAAATGTTAAAACACTTAGTATGTATAAAGTAGTATCATAATTTAGTATGAAGAGTAGAGTTAATATTCAGTCCATAGACCTGGACCTGGACCTATACCTGTATACATTTATACTGTAGGTCCATGGTATAAGGAATTACTTTAATTTGAAATAGATACTAATAGAAATATGAAAAATAATTGTTTGTTTACTTATGATGTTCAGTTTAATAATGTTGATATGAATGATTCTCACTCCTGAGGACGATCAAAGCATATTGATCGAAAAGTCGAGAAACCGATCAACAGTTCTTTTCAGAATTAACATACGCGGTGTACCGCAAACTTTATATCAACATTTGATTTCGCCATGCAAACCTTCAAACAGTTTAATAATGTTTGAAAAAAAAGTAACGTTCTTGAGTTTGTGGTTTGAATTTTGTATTTCAGGGGATTAAGGTAGGCTGTTGAAGGATTAAATAGATTTAGTGATCAGAAGCAAATCTCATTCACACTGTCCTTGATTGATACCAATAAGTTACAGCAAAATAAACATATGTACCATATTCAAGTCATTGTATCGGCATGAGTAAACAATTCTGAAAATGTACTTGAACTAATCCCATATTTAGAATAACTTAGATATATTATTCCATCTTTTTAGTATGTATTATTCAATAACTGTTCAAAGATCTGCTATTGGCTGTAATACTCAACAATAAAATGAATATACAGTATTAATGATGTTTATTTAAAAAAAAACATATTTGTACAGAATAAACCACATCAGACAGGTCTGTTTTATTTATTGTCATGTTTTATTAAATCTATAAAGCTAAAACTACATGCTAACAATAACAACTATAAAAATCAACAAAATATGATTATACAGTACTAAATGATTATATAAAATAATATATATTTAAAAAAAAACAAATCAAAAGTATTTTTTTAGAAAAAATAATTCTTGTTATTTTTGTTTGTTGAATATGCCATTTTAATGTCACCTCATCGTAATCAATTTTTACTAAAAATTTGATAAAAAAAAAAGCATTTACCTAAAAAACTGTAATTTAAAGCAAAAAATAGTCAAATTGGCTGCCAGTAATGGGGTTTTGGTTGAATTTAACCATTTATTTTGTCATTTTATGAGTGAAAACATTTTAATAATTGTGTCCGTTTTTTTTCCTACGGAAGTGATTAACTTTATTAAAACTACAAAATAATATAGTCTGATTTTATAAATTTTTAATTTTCATGTTTTTGGGACACAATTTTCATTTTTAAAGGAATCATAAGCTGATTCTCAAAGAGTTTAGCATTTACAACTTTTATTTGTATTCAATTTTCAAGATTATTTTTAAAGATTTCTTGATTGTTAATATATTATCCCATGATGTAATAATAGTCAATGAAAATGAATACAAGGGGTTTTCTATGGTCCTTCTTGGTATTTAATGCGATTACATTGCTTGGAAACATTTCAATAGCTTTCTTTTTAAAGCCGAAGTTTATTATTATATAGAGATTTAGTCTTATTTAAGTGGTTGGTAGCTTTTGTACCAGTTTGTGCCTGCTAGCAAGCTTATAGTGAGAACTGTATACAGTACATGTGGTGATTTTTTCTATTCTAATTGTTATGGGAACCAGCGATTGTAACAATGTTTGTTATGTAATTTATATTACTGTACCTTTCAACTGTAATAATTTAGAAATAAAATATGTTTTTTAATTTTTTACATAAACATAATTTTAATATCATTATTGACTTTTAAAATTGTCTACCTGATTCAAGAAAACAATTATATATTGAAAACAGCACATAATACACTTGTGTGAAAACTAAAAAATGGAAGAATATTAAAAGTGGAGCAATGAATAAGAATTGTTTATTTCTGTTCTTGATTCATTTTTTGGTGGTTACTATATTAAAGTTTTGTAACATTTTAGATAATATGTTTTTTACTATGAGGCCTAAATGTTCCACAGTCTAACTGGCATATTGAGCAATACATGTTTTGATGCAGTAAACTTAATATACAGAAAATTTGCAGATCTTTGCTAACTAAACAGTTTTAAAATCCTTGTTTGGTTTTTACTATTCTAAATTTGTGTGTAAAGTCTAGAAAACCTTTTTTTGACTAGGAGGCCTAAATGTGTGCTAGTTCTACAAAGTCTAAACTGGCATATTGAGCAATACATGTTTTGATGCAGTAAACTTAAAATACAGAAATTGGCAGATCTTTGTTAACTAAACATTTTTCAAAAATTATCACCAGCAAACATTAGCTCGCTTAGAAATGTTTGATTTGCTAGTTTGTAAGGGTGAATTTCGAACCCTGAAAATACAGTATAATTTGTTGAAAGATTATTGAGCTCTGGTTAAAAACTTTTTCATGTTGTCTTCATTAAAAGTGTATAAATGTATTCAAAGATAAGATAAGATAACTTTTATTGATCCTCAAAAAGGAAATTCATTGCTCGTCATAATAACAAAGAAAACACTATAAAAACAAATATAGCATAAAACCATTCATATAAAAACATCTAAAAAATTACAATATAAAATTATCTTCTTGACTTCCTGTTGTACTGGATGATACCGGAGGGAATAAAGGATTTAGCAAATTGATTTGTTTTCACACTGAGGAGCCTCAATCTACCACTTGGATTAAGTTGGTCTATGATCACTTTGTGGAGAGGATGAGAGGCATCCGACTCAATGCGTTCGAAATCTTTCTGGAGGTGTTCTAGGTGCACATCGGTAAAGGAAGGCAGTTCCAGACCAATCATTTTACCAGCCCGACGGATGAAAGTTTCAAGGCGTCCTTTATTCCCTCCGGTAACATTACCAGCCCAACAGGAGAGGCAATACGTCCAAACACTACATATAACGGATCTATAGAACGAAAGTAACATCAAATCACAGGAGTTAAATTTATATAAAGTTCTCATACAATACATTCTGGGACTTAATTTTTTGCTGATGAAGTCTATATGGTCTCCCCAACTCAGTTTATCATTGAAAACAATTCCTAGATACTTGTACTGGTCAACAATTTCAATTTCTTTACCTTTGATAGTGATTGGTTGAAAATTAAATTTATGTTTAGTCCTAAAATCAATGATCATCTCCTTTGTTTTTGATGCATTTATTTGGAGATAATTATCGTCACAAAATTTAACAAATCTTTGTATTTCGCTACGATAGAAAAGAGAGTCTGAAATAACTATTTTTTAATAGTAATAATATCCTTTTTTTATCTTTTTAGCTGCGACAGCATGCATGCCAAACCCTTGCTTTAATGATGGTATCTGTACTGTTGTGGGAGATAGTTCTAACTCGTACACTTGTACATGTACAGAAGGCTTCACAGGACAAAACTGCACAGAGTGTAAGTGACCCTTTCTGCATATAAAAACACGGTACCGTAATTTTATATTAGTGCTTTCTTTGTTCACTTGAAATTGCACAAGTCTTTTATATCATGTTACATATTATAACAAGTGATTATTTTTGGGACTTACAATTGACAACCTTAGACAAATAATTCTTTAGTACTTGTATTTTGAATAGCTTTAAACCAAACTAAATTTGTGCTTCAGGCAATTGAATTAGAGCATGAAATATAAATAGCATTGGTAGCTATGGTTGTTGTACAGGAACAACAATTTGTACCTGGAAAAGTGTCAAATAATGGAGAATATTAGAATCTATAACTTAAAAAACAGGTGGTGGTCACTTGTATGTAAAAATACAGATACACAATTTTCCAACCCTGCAAATGTACATTTCCCCTTTATTAGTTCACCTATGAACTTAACTGAAAAATGAATTTATTATTTATTTATTTGGATTTATGAAAATTTGATCTGTTGTCTACTATTGCATGATAAAACTGAACTTTTGAAATGTAATTGATTTTCATTTCTAGTGCCAGGCCCATGTAGCCAATTCTCTGATCCCTACTGTTTTAATGGAGGAACGTGTATCGAGTCTCTTTCGCTACCGGATTGTACATGTGCAGCTGGTTTTTCTGGAACAAGATGTGAAACTGGTAAGACTGTACATTAAAGTACAGTACTATAATATAATATCATTGCAAGATACCGTAATGACTGAAAGTTGTGAAGCCATATTATGATATTATTGAACTCCTGTTTGTGCTTGGATTACTGAATAATTTTGTCTCTTATAAAATGTACTTACAGACAGTATTTAAAACACTATTAAAATGGTAGCATTTAGATAATGTACCATTTGTGAAATTATTTAAGGAAAGTATGTCTTATAAGTGTGATTGGTGAATACCACCACTGGGCTGTAAATGTCGGTAACAGTACTTTAATCATGGAAAATAGACAAGGCCTTGATTGATTGACCAGTTTACTTTTTCATTGCCACATTGTCAGTCTGAAATGATACAGTAATTAGGAAATAAAAAACGTTGTCAATTTAAATTTGCCATTTATATATTTTATTTTGCTTTCTGTGAATTATAGAGGATTTAGATTCTTGCTTTAGTCAACCATGTATTAATGGTGGTAGTTGCCAGGTTGAAATCGATGGCAGCTACACTTGTCTTTGTACATCAGGATTTACAGGAAACAACTGTGACTTTCGTGAGTAATGCTTTTAATTATTATTATTATAATTTTTTCATTTTTATTTCTGTTTTTTGTATTTCTTTATTTTCTAATCATCATACTTATTTATTTATTTTTATTATCACTGATTTATTATTAAATAAGTTGCCATTTGCTTTTGCTCTTTTATAACATTTTCTGCTGATTGTTCACCGCTTAGAAGCACCCTGCATTTTGCGCTGTATTAAATTGAACATTATTAATATTATTGTTATAAGTTATAAGTTCATTACATTCTGTTTTTTTTAAAGTTCTGTTTTGTTCTGATTTCCTCTAATAAGTAAACTTTATTCATTTTAGAAACTCTATCATCCTGTTCAAGCCTACCATGTTTGAATGGTGGTATTTGTCAACTTAGAAATGATGGTGGCTACAACTGTCTTTGCCAGTCACCTTTTTCTGGAAATAATTGTGAATTTGGTAAGAATTCTAATAAGGAATTTATCAGTTTGAATTGCTAATCATGTGAAATTGAATACCAAGATTCTCAGTATTTAGTTGTTTAAATAACTAGTGAGTTATCTGTCATGGACCATTTGGTTCAGGGATGATTCCTTTGGGCGGGACCTAAACTGATGGCCCTTCATTTTAAATAAGTATAGAGGCATGTTCTTACTTAATTTTATACAGGAAACACTGAATATCTGAATGTATCTCAAATTATATTCATCTATCCATATAATAATTTCATTTCCTTTATGCTTGGTTTAGACATCTTCGTTATCATGATCCTACATTTTGTTTATACAAAATAGTTTAAAAAAAACAAAAATTACTGACCGCATCATATGTAAACTATGATTTGATTTTTTAAATGATGAATGAAAATAAATATTTTTTCTTTTTCAGGTATAGATTACTGTGCGCTTTATCAGCCTTGCTTTAATGGTGGTATGTGCATGAACCAGGCTGGTGGCAGTGTTGTGTGCCTTTGTACTGAAAACTTTTCAGGAGTTCAATGTGCAACACGTACGATATTAACTAGTCTATTTAAAATTAGAAAAAATTTATATTAATACTATCTACTAAAATAGTTCAAGGAATGTTTTCAAGGAATGTTTTCGCCAATACCACCTTATTGCTACACATTTATCAAATTATTTTAAAGTTGTAGCAGAGGTTAAACTACATTCAAATTATAGAGTCCTGATTTAATTCCTGTCAATCTTATGTAGAGTATTTTGTGTTTGTTCTATGAACATTTTACCACTTAGACTTTGGAACTATAAAAGATTTTATTAATTCATTCAATCTTTATTTACTTTAAATCATTATTCTTACAACAATACATAAACTTAAAGAAATATAATATTTATTTATTTATTTATTCTTTCTTTATTCTGCAAGCACTTTCAGTACTAGTGCACTGATTTCCAAAGTGGTACAGTAATTAAAAATATAACAAACATAATAAAATAAAGACAAAGAGTAATTGAAATATACATTAAAAATAGCAATCAATTTTAGAAAACAAAAAATTCAGTTAAAAATGTTGAGTACTAATTGTATTTTGGAATGAAGTTATTGAAAAATCTTTAAAGTTAATTTTTGATTCATTTGGAAGTTCATTCCAGCTTTTAGATGAACGATAAGTAAAGGTTTTTTTGCCTTGACAAATGTTCCAGGTGGGGACAACTAAATTGAATATGAATATATATAATACAACTGCACTAGAATCACCTTCTGCATGAGTGTAGAAGTAAAATATTAAGATGTCCTCTTATTGTTACAGCTGTTACAAATGCCTGTTCCAGCTCTCCGTGTAATAATGGTGCCACATGCAGTAGTCAGGATGGAATATTCCAATGTGATTGTCCTACGGGATATACAGGATTAACTTGTGACACAGGTAAGTCAGAGTCAAATTATATAACTTAGTGCTAACCAATCAGTGTTGATAAGTATGCTCCAATTAAGTGGAAGATGAAAATAGTATGTACTCATTATCTATCATTCTTAAATACCATTTAGCACAGATTGTTTATTTTTTAATCTAAAAATTACAGCCTTCACTTTACAAATCTCAACTAACAACAGTAGTAGTAGTAGAAGTAGCCTTGGCTAAGAAAGTTTATGAATATTGTTGGAAATACAAAATATCTCTTATTTAAAAAAATAGTTGTTTTTGCCTGTGAAAGCAGCCCATGTTTGAATAGTGGCACCTGTGTTGACATCGGATTGAATGTGTATTCTTGCACGTGTCCAACTGCTTACCAGGGTACTCGTTGCGAGATTCTTACAAGTAAGTAAATTTGTTGATTGTACTCTTGTTGTTTTTTCATTTATTACTTTCCATATTTAAAATACAGTATTGTGTATTTGGAAAGATTACTACATTATTGTTTATTACTTTAATGCGTTTATTACAGGTACAATTCGACCATGTGAAAGTGACCCCTGTTTAAATGGAGGTTCTTGCTTTGATAACCCTAATATCTACATTTGTTTTTGTCAAGAAGGCTTTGTAGGTACCAACTGTCAGTCAATAATAGGTATATATCTTTTTTCTAAATACATTTTTTATTACAGTTATAGTTTTAGATATAAATAACTGTAATTTTTTCTACATTTGTATGTATTACTTAGACGTTTTTTATTTTGTTGTAAACTCTTCATTCAACCTTCTGGTTGTCTTTGAATAATTTATATCATTCGATCAATTCTAGAACATATGTGTTGCATTTATAGCTACTATTTTGAACTTACTAAATGCAGTACCCTGTTTTGATTTTATTAAAATATTGAAAATATCTTGCTGTTTAACATGTATACCTGTAACAAAAAAATGTGAATAAAACAAGGACATCAAACATATCAATTAATGACAGGAAAATGAATGGTTTTTGATGCATTTAAAACAAGAATTCACTAAAACATAGTTAAATGCCAATATGCACACTTTAATTTTACAAAATCTGCACCTGAATCAGAAAATTACTATAAACATTGTCGAAAATAGTAAACTAAACACAGAGTATATTTTCTTTTACAGGCATGTTGCCATGTGATAGTAATCCTTGTCTTAATGGAGGAACTTGCATGACATCTGAATCTGAAACATCTTTCTTCTGCCAATGCCCAGAGAGTTTTACAGGGGTAAATTGTGAAACAGTGGTTATTATGCCATGTGATAGCAATCCTTGCCTCAATGGAGGAACTTGTATGACATCTGGAATGTCTTTTTTCTGCCAATGTCCAGAGAGTTTTACAGGTGTAAATTGTGAAACAGCGGTTATTATGCCATGTGATAGCAATCCATGTCTTAATGGAGGAAGTTGTATGACATCTGGAATGTCTTTCTTCTGCCAATGCCCAGAGAGTTTTGCTGGTGTAAACTGTGAAACAGTGGTTATTATGCCATGTGATAGCAATCCTTGCCTCAATGGAGGAACTTGTATGACATCTGCAATGTCTTTCTTCTGCCAATGTCCAGAGAGTTTTACTGGTGTAAACTGTGAAACAGCGGTTATTACGCCATGTGATAGCAATCCATGTCTTAATGGAGGAAGTTGTATGACATCTGGAATGTCTTTTTTCTGCCAATGCCCAGAAGGATTTACTGGTGTAAACTGTGAAACAGCGGTTACTATGCCATGTGATAGCAATCCATGTCTTAATGGAGGAACTTGTACGACATCTGGATTGTCTTTTTTCTGTCAATGCCCACAGAGTTTTACCGGTGTAAACTGTGAAACAGCGGTTATTATGCCATGTGATAGCAATCTTTGTCTTAATGGGGGAACTTGTATTTCATTTGGAACATCTTTCTTCTGCCAATGCCCAGAGAGTTTTACTGGTGTAAACTGTGAAACAGCGGTTATTACGGCATGTGATAGCAATCCTTGTCTTAATGGAGGAAGTTGTATAGCATCTGGAACATCTTACTTCTGCCAATGTCCTGAAAGTTTTGCTGGTGTAAACTGTGAAACAGCGATTATTGCGCCATGTGATAGCAATCCTTGTCTTAATGGAGGAACTTGTATGACATCTGGAATGTCTTTCTTCTGCCAATGTCCAGAGAGTTTTACTGGTGTAAACTGTGAAACAGCGGTTACTATACCATGTGATAGCAATCCTTGTCTCAATGGAGGAACCTGTATTTCCTTTGATAGCATATACATCTGTCAGTGTTCTTCTATGTATGGTGGCAACAACTGTGAGAATGAAGGTAGATACATTATTTAGTAAGCTGTAATTAAGGTCATTTTGTAATAAGCTAAATTGGTTTTTGTAATATGCACACAGAATTGTAATAGCCATCACAACAAGAACATTTCTGTTTTTTTTTACAATATATTTACTATCATAAAGCCCTGAATTTTAATATTTTATTTTCATTCCTTTTTAGTTCCTATAGTGTGTAATAGTAATCCATGTTTGAATGGTGGACAGTGCTTAAGTAGCGGTGACTCATATACTTGTAACTGTCTGACTGGCTATGCTGGAGACAGTTGTGAACGAGGTAACCTTTCTTAACAGTAGTCTATTAAATGGCCCCATATTGTGAAGTAAAACATAATACCACATTTGCACTAGTGAATAACCTGCCCCTAATGGTAAATATATTCCATTGTTGTAAGGTGTCTTCTCTTGTATTGCTTCCATAAGATTGTAGGCTTATTGGCTTCCTGATTATTTCTGCTTTACAGTATTGTTTTCACATTCCCCAATTGTTACTCTAAAATAAAGATCCTGCTGTAACCTAAGGGATGTTTAAACTCCTTGCCAATTAAATTTGTTAGGATCACAATAAAATGTTTCTGAACTTTTAAACTTAATTTATTGAGACATATCATAAATTGCTAAATAACTTTATTTTTAGAAACATTGTGTGATAGTGCTCCTTGTTTCAATGATGGTACATGCCTTCAATTGGGATCAGCTGCATATTTGTGTTTCTGTCAACCTGGATTCAGTGGTGTCAAATGTGAACTTGGAGGTAGCATTGTAGTGATCATTATTAGACATACATATTCCTTAACTTTTAAAAGGATTTTGAAATACTATTATGTTTATAAACATTCACAAAACATACGGTAGCGGTATAAATGCTAAAATGCATACAGATTTGTCAGTAAAACAAGGCCAACAGCCATAAGTCACGTGCTAAAACGCATAGTGATA
The DNA here is from genome assembly GCF_964355755.1 of Antedon mediterranea. NCBI lineage: Eukaryota > Metazoa > Echinodermata > Crinoidea > Comatulida > Antedonidae > Antedon > Antedon mediterranea. The sequence goes on from NC_092675.1 coordinate 25,947,755, forward strand.
CCGGACCGACAGACAGACCAACAGACCGACAGACCGACCGACCGACATAGTGAACTATAGAGTCGCCGCATCCACGCAACTAAAAAGTATGTATGAAATATTTTCAGACCAACTCAATGAATATACAATGATCTTTATAAGTGTTACTTTGTATTAAATTCACCTTTTCTTGCAACCTTTTTAGTAAATGTGCTTTAGGGTTTTTTTTCTGCAAAAGTTACAATACACTACATATACATACATTTTACATATTTCTTCTATATATATCTATTAATTAATTAATTAATTTGTATGTTTAATATTAATTTAAATTCAAAACAGTTGACCAAGTTCACACCATTCAGTTTTAAAAGTTATGAATTTTTTAATGAATTGTTTTCTAGATGCAGTTACTGAACCTGGAGTAACAACTCCTTTTCCTGAAATAACTGAGGTTAGACCTACAGAAACATCAAAATCGACTATGACTACAGATTCATTGGCAAGCATGAATTTTAATACTACTGTTCTTGTCACTGAATCCACAAGTGAATTTGTGTCTGAATCTAAAGGAGGTTCTGATAGTGAATTTGAGTCTGATGTGTCTGCATCTGAAGATGGTTCTGATAGTGAATTTGAGTCTGATGTGTCTGAATCTGAAGGAGGTTCTGATAGTGACTTTGAATCTGAATCTGAGGGAGGTTCCGATAGTGAATTTGAGTCTGAATCTGAAGGAGGTTCTGATAGTGAATTTAAGTCTGAATCTGAAGGAGGTTCTGATAGTGAATTTGAGTCTGAATCTGAAGGAGGTTCTGATAGCAAATTTGAGTCTGATGTCTCTGCATCTGAAGGAGGTTCGGATAGTGAATTTGTGTCTGATGTGTCAGAATCTGAAGGAGCTTCTGATAGTGAATTTGAGTCTGAATCTGAAAGAGGTTCTGATAGTGAATTTGTGTCTGCATCTGAAGGAGGTTCTGATAGTGAATTTGTGTCTGATGTGTCAGAATCTGAAGGAAGTTCTGATAGTGTATTCGAGTCTGATGTGTCAGAATCTGAAGGAGCTACTGATAGTGAATTTGGATCTGAATCTGAAGGAGGTTCTGATAGTGAATTTGGATCTGATGTGTCAGAATCTAAAGGAGGTTCTGATAGTGAATTTGAGTCTGATGTGTCAGAATCTGAAGGAGGTTCTGATAGTGAATTTGAGTCTGAATCTGAAGGAGGTTCTGATAGTGAATTTGAATCTGATGTGTCAGAATCTGAAGGAGGTTCTGATAGTGAATTTGAATCTGATGTGTCAGAATCTGAAGGAGCTTCTGATAGTGAATTTGAGTCTGATGTGTCAGAATCTGAAGGAGGTTCTGATAGTGAATTTGAGTCTAAATCTGAAGGAGGTTCTGATAGTGAATTTGTGTCTGCATCTGAAGGAGGTTCTGATAGTGAATTTGTGTCTGATGTGTCAGAATCTGAAGGAAGTTCTGATAGTGTATTCGAGTCTGATGTGTCAGAATCTGAAGGAGCTTCTGATAGTGAATTTGAGTCTGAATCTGAAGGAGCTTCTGATAGTGAATTTGAATCTGATGTGTCAGAATCTAAAGGAGGTTCTGATAGTGAATTTGAGTCTGATGTGTCAGAATCTGAAGGAGTTTCTGATAGTGAATTTGAGTCTGAATCTGAAGGAGGTTCTGATAGTGAATTTGAATCTGATGTGTCAGAATCTGAAGGAGGTTCTGATAGTGAATTTGAATCTGATGTGTCAGAATCTGATGGAACTTCTGATAGTGATATTGAGTCTGATGTGTCAGAATCTGAAGGAGCTTCTGATAGTGAATTTGAGTCTGAATCTGAAGGAGGTTCTGATAGTGAATTTGTGTCTGCATCTGAAGGAGCTTCTGATAGTGATATTGAGTCTGATGTGTCAGAATCTGAAGGAGCTTCTGATAGTGAATTTGAGTCTGAATCTGAAGGAGGTTCTGATAGTGAATTTGTGTCTGCATCTGAAGGAGGTTCTGATAGTGAATTTGGGTCTGATATGTCAGAATCTGAAGGAAGTTCTGATAGTGTATTCGAGTCTAATGTGTCAGAATCTGATGGAACTTCTGATAGTGATATTGAGTCTGATGTGTCAGAATCTGAAGGAGCTTCTGATAGTGAATTTGAGTCTGAATCTGAAGGAGGTTCTGATAGTGAATTTGTGTCTGCATCTGAAGGAGCTTCTGATAGTGATATTGAGTCTGATGTGTCAGAATCTGAAGGAGCTTCTGATAGTGAATTTGAGTCTGAATCTGAAGGAGGTTCTGATAGTGAATTTGTGTCTGCATCTGAAGGAGGTTCTGATAGTGAATTTGGGTCTGATATGTCAGAATCTGAAGGAAGTTCTGATAGTGTATTCGAGTCTAATGTGTCAGAATCTGAAGGAGCTTCTGATAGTGAATTTGAGTCTGAATCTAAAGGAGGGTCTGATAGTGAATTTGAATCTGATGTGTCAGAATCTAAAGGAGGTTCTGATAGTGAATTTGAGTCTGATGTGTCAGAATCTGAAGGAGGTTCTGATAGTGAATTTGAGTCTGAATCTGAGGGAGGTTCTGATAGTGAATTTGAGTCTGAATCTGAAGGAGGTTCTGATAGTGAATTTGAGTCTGAATCTGAAGGAGGTTCTGATAGTAAATTAGTGTCTGAATCTGAAGGAGGTTCTGATAGCAAATTTGAGTCTGATGTCTCTGCATCTGAAGGAGGTTCTGATAGTGAATTTGTGTCTGATGTGTCAGAATCTGATGGAGCTTCTGATAGTGAATTTGAGTCTGAATCTGAAAGAGGTTCTGATAGTGAATTTGTGTCTGCATCTGAAGCAGGTTCTGATAGTGAATTTGTGTCTGATGTGTCAGAATCTGAAGGAAGTTCTGATAGTGTATTCGAGTCTGATGTGTCAGAATCTGAAGGAGCTTCTGATAGTGAATTTGATTCTGAATCTGAAGGAGGTTCTGATAGTGAATTTGAGTCTGATGTGTCAGTATCTGAAGGAGGTTCTGATAGTGAATTTGACTCTGAATCTGAAGGAGGTTCTGATAGTGAATTTGAATCTGATGTGTCAGAATCTGAAGGAGGTTCTGATAGTGAATTTGAATCTGATGTGTCAGAATCTGAAGGAGCTTCTGATAGTGAATTTGAATCTGAATCTGAAAGAGGTTCTGATAGTGAATTTGAGTCTGATGTGTCAGAATCTGAAGGAGGTTCTGATAGTGAATTTGTGTCAGAATCTGAAGGAGGTTCTGATAGTGAATTTGAGTCTGATGTGTCTGAATCTGAAGGAGGTTCTGATAGTGAATTTGAATCTGATGTGTCAGAATCTGAAGGAGCTTCTGATAGTGAATTTGAATCTGAATCTGAAAGAGGTTCTGATAGTGAATTTGAGTCTGATGTGTCAGAATCTGAAGGAGGTTCTGATAGTGAATTTGTGTCAGAATCTGAAGGAGGTTCTGATAGTGAATTTGAGTCTGATGTGTCTGAATCTGAAGGAGGTTCTGTTAGTGAATTTGAATCTGATGTTTCAGAATCGGAAGGAGGTTCTGTTAGTGAATTTGAATCTGATGTGTCAGAATCGAAGGTAGGTTCTGATAGTTACTTTGAGTCTGATGTGTCTGAGTCTGAAAGAGGTTCTGATAGTGAATTTGTGTCTGATGTTTCAGAATCAGAAAGAGCTTCTGATAGTGAATTTGAGTCTGATGTGTCTGTATCTGAGAGAGGTTCTGATAGTGAAGTTGAGTCTGATGTGTCTGAATCTGAAGATGGTTCTGATAGTGAATTTGAATCTGATGTGTCAGAATCGGAAGGAGGTTCTGTTAGTGAATTTAAATCTGATGTGTCAGAATCGAAGGTAGGTTCTGATAGTTACTTTGAGTCTGATGTGTCTGAGTCTGAAAGAGGTTCTGATAGTGAATTTGTGTCTGATGTTTCAGAATCTGAAAGAGGTTCTGATAGTGAAATTGAGTCCGATGTGTCTGTATCTGAGAGAGGTTCTGATAGTGAATTTGAGTCTGATGTGTCTGAGTCTGAAAGAGGTTCTGATAGTGAATTTGAGTCTGATGTTTCTGAATCTGAAGATGGTTCTGATAGTGAATTTGAGTCTGATGTGTCTGAGTCTGAAAGAGGTTCTGATAGTGAATTTGAGTCTGATGTTTCAGAATCTGAAAGAGGTTCTGATAGTGAATTTGAGTCTGATGTGTCTGTATCTGAGAGAGGTTCTGATAGTGAAGTTGAGTCTGATGTGTCCGAATCTGAAGATGGTTCTGATAGTGAATTTGAATCTGATGTGTCAGAATCGGAAGGAGGTTCTGTTAGTGAATTTGAATCTGATGTGTCAGAATCAAAGGTAGGTTCTGATAGTGACTTTGAGTCTGATGTGTCTGAAAGTGGTTCTGATAGTGAATTTGTGTCTGATGTTTCAGAATCAGAAAGAGGTTCTGATAGTGAATTTGAGTCTGATGTGTCTGTATCTGAGAGAGGTTCCGATAGTGAAGTTGAGTCTGATGTGTCTGAATCTGAAGATGGTTCTGATAGTGAATTTGAATCTGATGTGTCAGAATCGGAAGGAGGTTCTGTTAGTGAATTTGAATCCGATGTGTCAGAATCAAAGGTAGGTTCTGATAGTGAAATTGAGTCTGATGTGTCTGTATCTGAGAGAGGTTCTGATAGTGAATTTGAGTCTGATGTGTCTGAATCTGAAGATGGTTCTGATAGTGAATTTGAGTCCGATGTTTCTGAATCTGATGTAAGGTCTGATAGTGAATTTGAATCTGATGTGTCAGAATCTGAAGGAGGTTTTGATAGTGAATTTGAGTCAGATGTGTCTGGATCTGAAGGAGGTTCTGATAGTGAATTTGAGTCTGAATCTGAAGGAGGTTCTGATGTGTCAGATAGTGATTTAGAATCAGAAAACTCTGAAGGATTGGAATCAATTGATGTCACAGACATAATGCATGATGTGTCCATGGTAACATACACAAATGGCATGTCTAGCACAAGTAGCTCTAGAACAAAGTTTGATGAACCAACACTTGCTCCGATCACTGGCATGAGTAACATAGCAACCTTTTCCATGGCTTCTCACACTTCATTAATGGTAATTTTCGTAAAACTTCATAACATGGTATTGTAAAATTATTTTAGCATATGTGAATATTTGCAATAGCATAATACTGTATGTGTTTGTTGTCATTGAATACAGTAGTGTATAATTTGGATGTATGTATAGAAATTGATTTAAACAAAATATGCAATTGTAATACCATGTCATAAGGTTTTATTTCTTTTTATAATATAAAATCATCTAATCTTTTTCTATGTATATTCTTTAAATGCAGGAGGAATCGTTATTCATATTGTATGGTACTATGGTATTAACCTTTGAGTAGTTATGGAAATTTGTTTTTAAAATTTAAAATTTGATTGCAAAGCTAACAATCATACAACATGGTGATAAAAGTATACAGAAATTAATAATAATTCAAATCATTCTGAGAAATTTAAAGTTTAAGATCATATACTGAATTGGATATTACAATTGGAATATAAATTTTGCTCTGTTATTATATAAATTGGAAAATGGGTTAAAGAAATAGGCTAAAAAAGAATTAATTTTAATTTGCAAAAAACAAGCTAACAGCATGATAATATAACAATATACAGAAATACTATTTTCGGTTGTTTTAAGTTTTACTGATTTGGATATACCCATTGGAACATTAAATTATAATAATCTGATATTATGAATAACATGGTTAAAGGCAGCTAGTCCAACCCAGAAAGTGCATGTTTTTTTTTGCTGTTAGGTCAGCATGATAGTTATTCTCTAATTCTAGCACCTCAATTTAGATACACTATGTGCATGGACATTGCAGAATAAGGCTATTGACATTGTTAACCATAAGTGTAATTCAAAGTTTTCTATAGGCATTGTTGACTGGAAGGAAAAGTGTGTGTGTAATCCCTTGTTTTTAATGGGTATGGTCGACCATGCTTCTTATTTCTGTTGTCTATTATTAGCACAATTGAAGTAGACACACGATTGACTTAATTGCTGGTTGATAGAAAACACGCTAGAGTGTCACTCAACTATGCCGATACAAAATGATAAATTGCACTCACAGTTGTCCATGCCACACAGTCACTTCAAAAGCTGCATGGCATATTGCATGCTATTTTCTATGAATGGTAGTATTTCAATGCAGTGCAGTGAACAATTTCATTCATGTATAGTCTTATTATTCAACAAACTCTAAATGGCCAAAAGCCTAGTATTCACTATTATCAGAACCTTTTAAATTTTACTTTGCATCATCTCATTTTGGTTTGACTATGATTTTAAATCATTTCATTGAATTTTCTTGTTTGATGTGCCTTTCAATTTTATTTTTTAAGTTCCATTCTTGTTATAATTCACAATAATTGCATGTCACAATTGCACAATCTTCTCTCTAAAGCACGTTTGCCCTTGAAACAGAAAATCAACATCAACACATATTTCAGTAAAAACTGTAGCTTAAATTTAAATTTAATTGTTTGAAAGTTTTTAGTATAAAGTAGAACCTCTATCTAGATTACACCTATTCAGGTAGCACACCTACTTAAGAGACACTTTGTTGGGAACCAAAGTTTTACCCCTTATGCGTTCAACTGTAATTCAGAAATATTATTTACATGCAATGTTATATTTAATGAAAGTTCAACTGTATTCCAAAATCATACATTTGCAATAAAAACAATGTAAGGGTTAAACCTCCCAAAGATAATTCTGCGATGAATAATATCTATTTATAAAATTTTCTAAATAAATGACTGTATTTATAGACTGAAGGAGTAACTGAAATTGTAGAGGTGACAGAAATAGAAGAAGTCACAACGCAGTCACTTGTCACTGTAAGTAATAATAAGTAACAAAGAGATTACAATCTACTGCGTTTGTATGGATTACATCAGTTCATCTAATATGTAATTGTCAAAAGTATGCAGCATGTTACTTGATAAAATTTGGAAAACAATCAAATAAACTAAAATTTAACACTGATTTTTAATTATTTTCAAAATAGGATACACCTAAACCTTATACTCTAAGAACTCCTCCACCTCCGCCGCCATCTATTCCTCCTCCTCCACCATTTACTACACCCAGAGTGGATCAGAATGAAACTGAGGAAGTAGTAACGGAATATGAAGAAGTAACTGAGTTTATACCAACTGTGAGTATTGTTTATTTACACCTGTATACATCTAAATATTCACTATTAGCTTTCTGTATTGTTGATTTTTACAACTTTTTATCACTGTTTTTTAGGAAATTCCATGTATTCACAGACTTTCAGTAAAATGATTGATCTTTCCAACTTTTTATTACTGTTTTTCAGGAAATTCCAACTTCTGAGACCGTGAGAACTCCTCCACCTCCGCCACCATCTATCCCTCCTCCACCACCATTTACAACACCCAGAGTGGATCAGAATGAAACTGAGGAAGTAGTAACTGAATATGAAGATGTAACTGAGTTTATGACAACTGTGAGTATAGTTTATTTACACCTGTATACATCTAGCTTGTCACAATTTAGCTTTTTGTAAAATTGTTTATTTATCCAACTTGTTATCAATGCTTTTCAGGAAATTCCAACTTCTGAGACCGTGAGAACTCCTCCACCTCCGCCACCATCTATCCCTCCTCCACCACCATTTACAACACCCAGAGTGGATCAGAATGAAACTGAGGAAGTAGTAACGGAATATGAAGAAGTAACTGAGTTTATGACAACTGTGAGTATAGTTTATTTACACCTGTATACATCTATGTCACAATTTACCTCTTTGTAAAATTTTTTATTTATCAAACTTGTTATCACTGCTTTTCAGGAAATTCCAACTTCTGAGACTGTGAGAACTCCTCCACCTCCGCCACCATCTATCCCTCCTCCACCACCATTTACTACACCCAGAGTGGATCAGAATGAGACTGAAGAAGTAGTAACTGAATATGAAGAAGTAACTGAGTTTATGACAACTGTGAGTATAGTTTATTTACACCTGTATACATCTAGATTGTCACAATTTAGCTTTTTGTAAAATTGTTTATTTATCCAACTTGTTATCAATGCTTTTCAGGAAATTCCAACTTCTGAAACCGTGAGAACTCCTCCACCTCCGCCACCATCTATCCCTCCTCCACCACCATTTACAACACCCAGAGTGGATCAGAATGAGACTGAGGTAGTAGTAACGAAATATGAAGAAGTAACTGAGTTTATGACAACTGTGAGTATAGTTTATTTACACCTGTATACATCTAGCTTGTCACAATTTAGCTTTTTGTAAAATTGTTTATTTATCCAACTTGTTATCAATGCTTTTCAGGAAATTCCAACTTCTGAGACCGTGAGAACTCCTCCACCTCCGCCACCATCTATCCCTCCTCCACCACCATTTACTACACCCAGAGGGGATCAAAATGAGACTGAGGTTATGCCTACTGTGAGTGTGGGTTATTTAAACAGATTCACAAGCTTTATAAAAACTATTAATTTATCCAACTTGTTATCATTGCTTATCAGGAAACCTCAACTTCTGAGACTCCACCTCCACCATAGCAACCAGCCTAGAAATACTGTCAATAACATTTCCATTACAATTTTTCAGACTATGCCTAGTTTTACTAGAACACCGCCACCTCCACCACCTTCTATTCCTCCTCCACCAATAACAACATCTGGAATGGAGACCAATGGAACTGAAGAAGTTGTTACAGAGTTTGAGGATGTTACTAATGTTAATCCAACTGTAAGATTTTTGTTTTTAAAACTAATTTTAGAATTGTCTCAAAATTGTCACGTTAGTTTGTTTTACAGCATACACTATGTCTCACCACCAACACTTTGTGTGATTAACAATGTCACTGACAAAGATAAATTTAAGTAGCCTCTATCAATAATTTAACAGAAACTATGAAAATCTGACATCATCGACAATTGACAATGTTTTTTCTTTTTGGTAGGATCTACCTCAATCTGAGACTCCAAGAACTCCTCCACCTCCACCACCATCTATCCCACCTCCATTATTGACAACATCTGGTAATTCAGAAGTTTTGACGGAAATGATAACTCCATCCTTGCGTCCTTCACTAGCACCAATAAGAGCAACAACATCATCATTTGATCCGTGTCAGAGCAACCCTTGCTTAAATGAGGCTACTTGTCAGTCCGACGATGGACAGTTTAACTGCATTTGTGCTGAGGGGTATACTGGAGCCTTATGTGAAAGAAGTATGTATACACTATAACATAACCATTCATATATGTATTGAAAGAGAAAACAATGGACCGAGTCATCGGCTTTCCTCAGCTTTACCCAGTTAGAGTCAGTCAGGTAGAAGAATGATTATACAAGAATAATAATCATAGAAGAATTACACTTTTTAGTTTTAACAGCAAAAATCCCGAAAGTTATTTTTAACAACTTAACAAATTTAATACCAAAAACCCTCCAGTCAAACAAATTGCAAAAGTTGATTTTGTTAATGCTGTGCACTAACAAATGCATTTTATAGAATAAAACAAATTTCCAATATTTTTTAGTTATTACAGTTATAACGCCATGTGATAGTGATCCTTGTCTGAATGGTGCAGTATGTACAGATGGACTCTCAGTGTTTAGTTGTGTATGTTCTGTCGGTTGGATGGGACCTACTTGTGCAATACGTAAGTTTACTTTTAAGTGTCGGATCCAGAGGTTGATTTTTTGTTCGAATCCAATTTTTGGTCAAAGTAAATAACTATTATCACATTAAAATATTTATATTCAATAATTTTTTCTAAAGTTTTAGGAGGACAATATATCTTTTCATAAGCAAAATATTAAACATTATTTTTTCTTCGACAGCGGTTAATGCATGTAATGAATCTATATGTTTAAATGGTGGTGTTTGTGTTGACAGGCAGTATTTTGCACTGTGCACATGCCCAGCTGGTTACTCAGGTGTCCAATGTGAAATTAGTGAGTATTAGTTATTACTACCTAATCACCATACAGTTGAGCCTCTATATGGGGACAGCTTTGGATGTGTCAGTGTCACCTGAATAGGGTTGGCCATAGTTTTAAAGCTTGTATTGCTTTGTTCCTCTTAAGCATGGTTCCTGTGATTCTTGTGATTGCTACTTTTCTTGTCATTGGTTAAAACGCTTGCATTGCGTTTACGTCCTTGCGTTACATTCTAGTGGAAACCAAGCTTTAGTAGGGGTTGGCCATACAAGTATCCCCTGAATGGGCATTATCCCAAAATAGAGGTTATACGTACTGAATCTCTTTTATTTGATTGTATGTATAAAGTCTTCAGTCCTTTATTTGATGTAGTATGAGTTGCAACTTAATTTGGCATAATATCACACTTAAGTTATACTGGTACAAACATACATGTTGTATTTCAAATATTTTTCTTGCAAAATGATCTATACATGTAATGACATACAAATTCACAATGTAAATGACTATCTATCCTAATACACAACTTGTTATCTTATTGTAGATATAGTATTGCACTGTAATTCATTTTTGTTATCTTATTTCTGTATAGTGGCCATGCCATGTGCTAGTGCTCCCTGTTTTAATGATGCAACATGCGTAGAAGAAGGAGACCAGTTCCGATGCGACTGTACTGATGGATTTAAAGGATCTCTATGTGCTCAGAGTAAGAGGATTCATTTTATACAACTGTTTTATATTATTGCAACTTTAATAAATAAGTAATGTTGTTTATTACTGTGAAGGAGCTTTGTGTCAGGGGGTAAGTTTATTGGTTAGATGTTTTGTCTTCTCTGACATAAATTGTACTTTTGTGGAGATGTGTAAACAAGTAATTCTTGGACAGGTGAACAAGTAATTCTTTTTCCTCCAGATCAGTAGCCTGGCATTCATGCCTCTAGATCACCAAGCTCAATTTAGGATTTTAACCCAGTCACCAACAATTCACACTAAGGAAACACATTTAAAAATTCTCTTATCTAAGTAAATACTACATATGGATAAATCCTAAATATTTATTGTGAGAAATTAAATATTTAGCATCTAAGAGGAAACAGTAATACAAAAAAGACATTGGAAAAGTTTTCATACTAGATCTTTATTTGGCCTTAATGGAAGTCTCCCTGGTCCTTTTGTATATTTTTTGCTTTGTATTTTTTTTCTTTATGGATCAAATAAACTGACTTGTGACTTGTGTAACTTATTACTATCTGATGAAAAAAAATCCAATAAAATGATGTCATTGTCAAAAAGAACAATACACTTATTGTGAAAATATTATTTTTATCAAAGCCATGAAGTATAAGTGATTTACTGTAGTTGTACTTTTATCTTTTTGTTGCAGTTGCTGCTTGCTTTAGCAATCCCTGTATGAACGGAGGTGAATGTACAGAAACTGGGAATGAGTACTCTTGTAATTGTCCTCTGCCATTTAGTGGACAAGACTGCTCAATGGGTGCGTATTGGAGTATTATTGTGTTGTGTTTCAATTGATGTTTAGTTGCTATATATATTGTTTTGCTTTATCCGTTTGTTATAGTACCGTTTTATCTTGTCCTCACTTTACTGTCTCAAGGCAAGGTTACATTTTAACTGGTGTTTATTTAATCCTCTTTTTATCAACATTCCGTAGAAGCTAAATTACACTGTTTTATTTGTGTGTGTTTCAAATCTGTGAAAATACTGTGGTTTAACTGCATGACACCACACTTGGTTGGTGGTGAGAATTTGCAGGATCGAATCTCACCTTTCTTTTTATTTTTAAAAGTTTTAACTTCGAACTAACTTTTTGACATCTTGTTCCAAATTAAGCACTGTTTTTATATATTTTTTTGTTTATACATGTTTCGACTGTGTGTGCATTACTAATACTAATTTTAAAATTTTTTACTAAATAGCAATGTATCTCGTTTTTCCACTGAACTGAAAATATAGTAGTAATAACAAAGATACTAATATTGCATGTTTTTCCAGAGAATGATCTTTGTTCATTCGTGCCTTGTCTAAATGGAGGCCAATGCTTCAATGGTGGCACTTTCACGTTTTGTGTCTGCACTCCCGAGTTTGAGGGAGTTGATTGTGCAACTAGAAGTAAGTAGCATTCATGTAGATAGCGCCCTCATACATAATGCATATGAATGCTCATTTTAGACTTAAATGTACAGACGTTGATATGTACATTAACACTTATAGTGACTTATATATAGTATAGTAGCCTATTAACACTGCTGTAGTCAACTACGTAGCAATATAACGTACACTGTACAAGAATTCTTTAGCAGCCACATAACAGTAGTATGCTCATCTCTGAGATATGACATTAATTTGTAGAGATGTACAAAATGTCCATGTAAGTTGCACTGTATGACATTCACTTGATAACACTGTCACAAACACCACATTTAGATACAATTCTTTAAGAAAACAAACATTTATGTTTAAAATGCTATTAAAGGCAAACACAACAGCACAAGTGTCACGTGTATGTGGTTTGTATATACAAATGCATTGTTCATATAGCACTCAAACCAAACAGCAATAGCACCCAATGTTGGTACATGTTTGTTTTTACCTTGGTGTATTTGTAATGTTAGAAACTCGTGAAAAGTAGATTTTACTACAGGTATGTAATAATGTTGAACATTTGACGTTGCGATCATTTTCAAGGATCTGATGAGCTTAATTAAGTTTTTTTCCATTATAGTATACAAAAGTGCCAATGAAATTGATCAATAGTGGTTAATGATATCAAAGGAGTAATAATAAAATAATAATATAAACAGTTAATCGTTAAAAAACTAATTATGAAATAGCTGAAGTACCATCTTTGGAATTTCATTAGAATTACATGGTTTAAATATTCGGACTACTTTATATTAAATCATTTGTGGTGAGTTTTAAATAACATGTCTATTATGTCAAATATTTTGTTATTATTCTCCAAATTTTTATTAGAAGGTACAACAGAAGTTCCCCAACAGACAACTACTCCATCATCAGTAACCACCCTATCAGTAGAGCTGCAAACCAACAGCAGAGGAAATGCCAATACCCTTACTCAGAAGGCTACACCAACTGGTTCTGGATCAACACAGACTTCATCTGATGGTAGGTTTTCTTATTAGGATTGATGCCTTTATACAGAATGTTCTTTGTATCATACAATCTTTATTTATTATAATATCCAAGTTCACCTGTGAATCTAATCATATTCACTATTATCATATATGTAATTTTTTTTCCTTACTTTAGTAATGTTGGCAAAAACACACTGCTTTTCTCTAAAAATGATACTATTAGACTTTATTATTTGAATTATAACTTTATATTTGTACAGGTTATATTAGATTTATCTAAATGTTTGTTCGGGTTGTCTAAGGTGGATCAGCAAGTCTGAGAGCTTCAGCTTCATTTTATTGCTTTTTCTAAATCTCTGTCTACACTAAAACTTTATGGAACAAAAAAATGTGATGTGCCCATATATGGACATGATGATGTCATATCAATACCATATCTGGGCATCACATCACACTTTTTGTTTAAACTTAGTTTGATAGTGTAGACAGCTTTAGATTCTCATTTTGTTTTTCTGTTTGCTTTTTTTAATAATGAATAATAAATGAAATACTAAATAGTAGTATTATATGTCTGTATATTATTTGCAATACAGCTCAACCAAGCAATTTTACTGTAACCGGGGAAGCTAGTAGTGATACCGCCACCATGACATGGTCATCTGAAGCAAACGCTACATTTTTCCAAGTTGACATTCGTGAAGTGGATTCACGTCGTAAGAGGCAGGCTGATGGTAATTGGATAAGCTCGCCGATTTTGCCTGCTAATGAAACTGAATATAGCTTTAATAACTTAAAATCAAACACAGTGTATATTACGCGACTTGTTACATATGATATGAAGATGAATAAACACTTTAGTAAACAAGTACCATTCAAAACTGCAGGTATGAATAAAATTGAATCTTTAAAAAACATTATATTATCCAATTTTTTAAATCTATAATTAGACCATAAAAATAAATTTAATTACTACTTTCAAGCAAATAAAAAAATAAAGATTATCCAGATATTTACTTGTCAGATTATTTTTAAGAGCAGCTACAAAAAGCAATGACTGCAAACAAATTTATTTCGGTTTCTGAATGAAAAAGTGAAAATTAAGAAAATGAATGTTTCTAAATTATAGAATGGGTGTCCCCTACCATCTCCACTCACCACAACATCTATAAATCTGAATTCTGTTTCCAGTAAAGTTAAAAAAAATTGTTAATTTTCTCAACAGTTGCATCTGATGGCAATTTCGCTGCGTCAGATGATACTACGGACTCAAGCACAACGTCCAGCAACGCTATGCTGTTTGTCATGTTGGCTCTGGTACTGGTCATCTTAATAATTTTTGTTGTCACTGTAATGTACATGACTGGCCGAACACAAAACAGTTCTTCATCATATTACCCAACGCGGCAGAAATCTGGAAAAATGGTATGTATTTATATGATACTAGTGGTGTAGGCTGTATAGCCAGCCTATAGATAAGTACAGGTTCCAATCAAGATAATTTTGTTTATTAAGACTTAATTCATTATCTATATATTTTACATCCATTAGGTACAATTAGCCTTCCATACACATTACAAAATATGAATGTTTAAAATATTAAAATTATATTGTTAATATTAAACTTTGAAACTGTTGTTTAAATACATTTACTTGGATTGAAAATAAATAATAATAATTTTTCATTAATAGTCATGCATACATTGCCATAAAAAAAGCATAGGTACAATATAACATTATCACATGTTGCATATAACAAAATATAATGTTTAAACATTTTTAATCTAGGTTGATATCTCATATGATATTGAAGCAAACGTTGAGACAGTGGAGGTACAACAGGTGACCATTGAAGTAGACGTATGGGAAATTCCCAGTGGAAAACTTGCAGTGGAAAATGTAAAAGAGTATGGATCATATACGGAATTATGTTATGGAACGCTGGACACCAGAGGCACTGTTAAGCCAGTTTTTGTTAAGAAACTTAGAGGTATGTATGCTAAACCTTAATAGGTAGTTTTGATAGTTTCAAGAAGGTTTAACAAACGTGATCATAAACACTTTATATTTTGTATTGTGTACTTTTTGTAGATTAAATGTCTGTGTATTACTATTTTATTTACTTTTTTTGGTAAATTAGATATCTCCTCAGATGTTGACCAAAGGAAGTTGAAAGCTGAACTGGAGATAGTGTGTCAAGTTAGTCACCATCAGAATATTGTCAATTTAATTGGTGCTATTACTCAAGGTAATTCTTTTTATTATAAAAAAATGTAATTCGATGTAAAAAAGAATCCCTCCACTGTGATAGCTTAAAACTCCATGATTCAGATGTACTCAATGTTGTCTGTTTATATTTTTTTTAATAAAGTTCTTGTGATTGCTCAAACATTTATTAAGATTGCATGTGTATACTTTTTAATTAAAGATATTAATTGTATATGCAATTAGAGTTGTTGACACATTAAATCACAGTGAATTAAAATATTCAGACATGAATATGAAGATAAAGAGCACTTTACAAAGTAGTTTAATACTAATTATCTTTAGAATGTCATAATTCATGCAAATTACAGTAACTGTTGCTTGTGTTTTTTCTTTCTTGTGGCTTTATTAAATTTTACATTTTGCTTATTGTATTTATTTACAGATCAGATGACGCTTGTGTTTGAGTATTGCGAGCTAGGACGACTGAACGAATGGCTGACATCTTTACAAGAGATACATCAGCTCCTTATACATGACAACCCAGAGTTTGACATGCTATCACCCTTGATGCCTCATGCCCTGCACATTGCTTCTGATATATCCAAAGGCCTGGCTCATTTGGCCATCATGGGGGTTTGTAGATTTTTAATTGTTCATTTATTCATCGTTTACTCTATTTGTTCCAGCTCACTAGCTCTTTGAGTAACATAATCTTGTGTATCACTGGCTTTGCTGCAGAAAAACTGTAGTACATTTCAATAAAAAGTACACCATTACATTCCTGTTTAAAAATGTTAACCTTTTAGGACACTGTCTGGTGGTATTTCATTCTATATGACATTGTTAGAAAATTGTCTAGAAATTCTTTTTCAAAGAAATCTTCTCATAAAAAATCCTCTCAATCAAAATTTAAAACAGCTGGATTTAGATCTATATCGAGGTGTTCAAAATGTACTGGATTAAGATCTATCTATCAAGGTGTTCAAAATGTTAGGCATTTTTGTTTTATTATTTAGTTTTAACTGTAACAATATTCATCTTAAAATAGTTTGTATTATATTGTTTTATTTTTCTGTTTGTTTACTGTAATATGGAGTGAATGCAGAATCAGTTTAGGTTTTGCTTATTCTCACTCCTTGTTGTTTTGCATTGGGGACCAAAAATAATAATATTATTACTTATTATTATTATTAGTGCACAAAACATTGTTTAGGATCACACAACATAATGTTGACGAGTCACCTGACAGCCAAGGTGTGTGATTATGGCATGAGTGCTTATTCAGATTTAGACATCTTTGCAGGTGCTAAAGTTGTACATGTAAGTTTTATTTATTTTTCTTTTAATTTTGAAACCTAGACACAATTGGCTCAATATTAAATTAGTTAAAGCTTGTATTGTTACTGAATAAACTTGTGTAAAGCCTTGTCTACACTATCAAACTTTATGTGACAAAACAATTTGATGTGCCCATATATGGACATGATGATGTCACTACCCTATTTAGACATACCGCTACCATATTTGGTCAAATCACGCTTTTGTTTGTCAAACTAGTTTGATAGTGTAGACATAGCTTAAGGCCTTCAACTTCAACAAACATTTATTTCATTAAATGCCATACAAATAATTCAGATTATAAAAATGAGGACCAACCTAGAAGTAAATATGTCTCAGTTGGCCCTTTAACACTAGTAATGTTACTTTGCAAACTCTTGAGTTTTGCAAAACAGTTTCAGTTCAAAAACCACAGAAAACTAGTTAGCTCTGCATTTTACATATTTTTTCCTGTATGATAACAGACAGCATCAGATAGTTGGACAATACAATACCAGTCAGAGGTTCGATGTTTAAGAGTGGATGTCTTTATTTTCTGTTTGAAGTTATACATTAATAATTGCATTCTATAAATCTCTCTATCTACTATCAAACCAGTTTGACAAAACTGTGGTAGTTATATAATTTGATATGGTAGTAATATGACATCATCATGTCCATATATGGGCACATCACATTTTGTTGTCACCTAAAGTTTGATAGTGTACACAGAGATTTAGACCTGCATTTCTACAGAAATAAAAAGTTAATTTGTTAGGGATCTTTTGTTTATATTATGTTGTTGTTGTTGTCACATACAATTTGATAGACGTGTAGAATGAGGTTAAAGAAAGTTTAGCAGAAATCAGTTTTGTTTCTTTATTTTACAGAGTTCTCCACATACAAGATGGATGGCATATGAGACGTTATTGTATAATTCTTTCTCTGAGAAGAGTAATATGCAAGTGCTACATTTTGTTCAGAATAATTATTTGTAAAGCTGTATTATAAATATTGATCAAATTAGTAGAGAAATATGTGAAGAAACTATACTGTTACATAACTATTGTAATGGCAACATAATCATTCTAATATAGGGATTAAGGATGTAATTTTGATGATAGTTATTATATGAATATGATTTTGATTTGATGATTATGACAATGTGATAGTGTTTATAAGGATAAATATTAATATATATAAATATTTATATTAACAGGATAACAGAATAGGATTGGTAAATATTAATTATTAATCTTTTTTTTTTTCAAATAGCTGGTCATTTGGAATTATCTTGTGGGAAATTTTAACATTTGGTAAGTATTGAGAATTATGCATTATTCATCTGTTTTCAACAATAATTATTTTGTGAAAAAAAAGTACAATAAAATAAATATATATTATTAATTACTAATTTCTGTTTTAATTTTAAATTGTAACCTGTCATTATTGTATGTTTCTTAGGAAATAAACCCTACAAGAATATTCAGTTGGACAAGTTACGAGGTCATCATAAGGAAGGACTTCGACTTCCTAAACCTTCCACCATTCCTTCTGACCTGTAAGTACTGTATTTAACATAGCAATAAATAACTCTCAATTAAAGACCAAACTAGGAAATATATAACAGTAGTCCAGAAGAACATTATGTGGTTTAAAACCTTATCAATAACAATGGAAACATCCTGCCAAAGCTTCATCTAGATTGGTTGTCAAATGGCAGCATTCAGCAAAGAGGATATTATACAGTTTTATATTTGAGTTTTCATGAAGTAAAACGTTTTCTTTGGAACTTTAGTATTTTTCATAGTTTTGTTCGTTTCTGAATTTAGATCGACATTGTTGTCACAGTGTTGGAAGCTACAACCTAAAGACAGACCAAACTTCGAATACATCAATAATCTACTAGATAAACGGTGTGCTAATATGGAATTACAGGTTGGTTTCAAATTTCGAAACTTTTGAATAATAATATATATTCAGATAATATTCAGATAATATTTATTTAGATAATAATGAATGAATATATACAAAATAGAAAAAAGATATTAAAGTGAACATAGATAAAGCAGTAATTGGTAGTCATTATTATCATGGATCCCTTCTAGAAGTTAAAAACTTGTCTCGTAGGGACCCATAACAAAACACATTACTAAAAAAATAAAAATAACCTAGAATATATAATTATATAATTTAGGATAAAAAATTACAGTATAATAACATAACTAACATCTTCTTTATAAAAATTATTTAAATTATATTTCAATAGTTTCATGATAATTATAAATGAAATAACTACCGATATTGGTAAATGAAAAAAAAATATGTATACATAAATTATAATTCCAGTATATATATAGTATATACTATATATACATTATATATAGTATAGATTAAAGATTGCAATAATAAACAACAACTAATATTTTGTGTAAGACATAAATAGTATATGAGTATAAATAATGATAATAATAAATTGACAAGTTATCAGTTACACTTACTGCTATGTTGTTCAGTAGCTGTATTATGAATGAGTTTTTTTTATAGTAGAAGAGATACCTTCAGATCCCTTTCCTATGGGTTTCCGGCATCATTTGTTGAAAATGTCCCCTAATATGAGTGTTCCAAAGGAGCAGTCATATTGTAGTATACTCATAATTACCAGCATGACTCGATCTTTAAGAAAATAATTAGTTGTAAGTTGTTAAAGGTTTTATTTATTAGTTCTATATTTTAATCAATTTTCTCTTCATTTGTTTTTTTAGAATGTTAGTAAAAGAAAGGAGGTGTTTGCTTCCCTCACTAGGATTGGTTCAGCAAGTGATCACATGACTGCTTCTCACATCAAACAACTCGAACACCTAACAAATACCAGTATTCAAAATGTAATTGTTAGTTGTTAGTTATAGATTGTAATGTTGTGATGGTGGTAAAAAACATGATGATGATAATGATGATGGGGTTGATTGTCAACGGTTGTCACTGTAATTAAGCGCCTAAAGATGATTATACAAATATGATTGATATTACAATGAAAATGATAGAGGTGATAGAAAACATTTTTGTCCAGTGTTCATAATGGTGATTTTGATGTTGTTTGAAAATGTCAGTGTTGATTGAATTTCAGCTGTGAGAAGGAAGAGGTGATTTCAGTTCACAATGTTGTTTGTCAATAATAATTATACTGGTTACATTGTCAATGTTACAATGATTTCTTGATGATTAGATTAAAGATTCAATACCTGTTCTTTCATGTAATTGTGATTATATTTTTCAGTCTTCTCCTGCTAGTCGCCTGATGGCAGTGCAGTATGCTGGTACAGTCTTCCCAGGGAATCATGTTCCATCTAAGTTTGTACTTCTTCTTGCCTGTGGTGATGAGTAAGTATACTTTTCTCTTTTACACTTTCTTTTCTCTTCTATTCATTTCCCTCTATTTGACATCTTTTTCCTCTTCTTTTCTTTTCTTTTTCCTTGTTTCTTTCAATTTTTTCTACTTTTTGCTCTTCCATTGCACTCTGTCTTTCCTTTTCATTTTTTTTAGCTTTCTTTTTTTCTCATCCTTTAGTTTGTCTTAGTTCTATTTTCTTCCTTTTCTTTTCCTTTAATCTTTCTTTTCTTTACTATCTACTAAAATTTAATTGTTTTTTTTAATTTTTAAACTTTTTTTTATTAGGAATGATACAATACGTAGTGAAGCCGTAAACATTCTCCGTGCTCACACAAAGGTCAGTGAAGCTGACATAACATCCCATCAGCCAGCTGGAACTTACATGCCATCATTTCCTGAAATGGCATTGCATCTGAGGTCAAAGGTAACAGTAAGTGGGAAATGTGGTGACTTTCAGAACAGAAATTGGAAAACACATTTCAACTGTTTTAATTTACAATTAACTTTAAAACAATTTAAACTGTTAAACATTCAATAATTGGTTGGCATGTGTTTGTTTATCTGTCCTGTCGGTTTTGTTTTTAGTGTTAATGACTGCATTATGAGGATGATTTGTTTAATTGTACGTAATTTTAATTCTTTTTGAATATTTTTCTAGGCTGCAGAAGCCATGAATGCTCCAAAGCTGAAGTCACAAGGCCCTCTTGGCACCTTTACAATCCCATTCCATCCTGGGTCTTTTGAGAAGGTAACGCATTATTGCTTGCGCTTTTGTAATCATCATTCATTATTATATTCTAAATTATGAAATTAGGTTAATTAATAGTTAAAAATAAATAACACTTTATATTTTAAAATCTCAACTTTATTTTCAGAGGGTAACCCTCTGGCATCCAGAATGACAAACGTACTTAATTAAATTAAACTATTTATGTGCTTTCTATAAATTTAATTTATCTTTTCTAGATATCGGTTTACTTACGAATGTGCTTAGCTTATTCTGCCGGTGTTACGCCAAATGTAAGCACCATCGAACAAAGGCAGAAACAAGGCCCTGCTCTTTATACATACATTCAAGGCCTTCTACAGAACTATAGTGGTAGTCGACACAATCCTCTCATGACATACCTAGGCCTACTGAGACAGTATGTATCAGCTATAGGAGGTGGGGCGGCTATGCTGCGTCTACTAGAACTAGCATCTATTGCACCGAGTAAAGTAGGGCCTGAGTTTGCTACCAAAACTGAGCATTTAAAGGTAGGTTTTTGATGTAGTACAAGAGTAAGTTGAGTGGCCGTGCGGTTAAGACAGTGGAACCGTAATTACATAGCCATAACATCGGCAGGGGTTCGAGGCTCACTCACTCCATGGTTCTGGTGGTAGAACGAGTCTTCTCGGATAAGGACTATCAACCGTAGGTCCAGTGTACACAACTAGCTCGTGTGCACTTTAAAAGAACCTAGTACATCTTTCGAGACGAGTAGGGGGTTACCCCGGTGTATTAGTACATCACAGCCACTGATCACCAACTGGGCCCTCTGGGAGACCAGTCTTTGACTGAAGAGGTCGCCCAGTATAAATATAAAACAAAACAAAACAAAAACTAGAGCAGCACCAGTATTTTCTAATTTTGTAAAGAGTAATTAACATTCATAATGCTGTTTTGTTTATATTTCTAGGCCCTAGTGGAGTCTACTGATGATAAAATGAGGGAATATGCAGCACAGATGTATGGTATTGTTGCTTGCTATATGGAGAGGCCTAGCCTCAAGCAAGACCTTAAACATTTGATACACTCCATTGATCATGACGTAAGGGAATTGGTTATAACTATTGCTGAAAGTTTACTTTACACCTCACTCAATAGGTTATTGGTTGGTTTGTGCATATTGATTTGTTAGTGAATTTTTGTTTTGTTTTATTTTGTTTCAGAACTATGCTACTCAACATGGAGCCATATTGGCTCTTGGCTACATGATAAGTAAGCTGATCGAGAAAGAGAATAAGGATGGCAAAAGCTACATCCAACGTGACAGAGACAGTCTTGATTCCTCAGAAGATGATGTTTATAACGATGCAATGAAAGCCATTGGTAAAACATGTTTTATTTTAAGAGATTGATTCTGTCAAAGTGGTGTTCAAATAGAGGAAAACCTGTAAAAATAAATGTTAAAAGTGTATAAAATTATTACAAACATTCTTTGGTTTTGTTATAGGGGCTATGCTTGAATCCACCAATAAAGATTTAGTTTCTGCAGCCTGTGATGCCATTGCTGCTGTTGCCTCTCAAGGGGCACTGCCACTCAGTGGTGGTGGTAATGGTAGCTTCAAGGGCAAGAATAAGGGCAGTACATCAGTTACTAAGCATTATGTTGTGAAACAACTGACACAGTTGATCAGTAATGAGGGCTTTGCAGAACAGGTAAGAGCATTTAGGATTACTTCAACATTTTGTTTAAATGCCCCTCCTTTTGGATACCACTATTTAGGGTATATATGTTTTAACACTACCCCTATTATATTATTATTATCCCGAAGATATCCCCAAAATTGGGCATTCATTTTAACTGTACTTAAAACTGACCATAAGTTGTACTAGTATTAAAAAACTATCTTGGTTTTGATGATACCGCTAATTGTTTACTTTAGTTTCAAATACATTAAAATTATTATTATGTCTTAATATGTTTAGGTAAAAATAAAAGCTGCTAGAACACTTGGCAATCTTATTGTCGGTGAAGCAGATTTCCCATACAAAGAAATTGTAATGGAAGTATTAACTAATACAATTGAGGTGAGTAAATGTATTTGATCAAAGAGTCACAATAGTACTGTGATACTGTTATAATATTTTTACATTGTACATAGATGAGACAATTTAATTTGGTCATTATAGAACTATAATTGTAATGGATATCTCTTCCATCTTTCATCAGAATTCAGCTGCCAAAAAATCAAACCACATTGAGCTTCACTTTGGCTTAGGAGATGCTTTGGGTACTGCCATGCAGGGAAGAAGTGCCCCAGAGGGGCGTGACCAGTGGCTTGAGGTGACAGCTTATGATGGTTTAGGAGACATAGTTAATGGAAACCTCAGTGAATGTATTGAAACATTGTTGATGGGTTTCAAGAACAGTGACAATGAGAAGTACAAAGAGGTGAGTACAGCTCTGTCTACACTATCAAACTAGTTTGAAAAAAAGTGTGATATGCTTAAATATGATAGTGATATGACATCATTATGTCCATGGGCACATCACATTTTTTTGTTTGATAGTGTGGACAGAGCTTTAGATGACCACGAGTAAAATGTTCATTTTATGGTTTTTGGTTAATAGCAGCTTTTCAAAATAGTGAACGAACTACTGTATTGTTTTTGATACTATCTTAAATATCAATTTGTTTTTTAGGCTGTATGTATCAGGCTTTTGATTCTTGTAGAAATCTTTTATCAACGTGAGGAAATTCAGGTAAACAAAATTTAATTTTGATTTATAATTTTTAATACAAATATGCTATTACTATATTATTGGCTGTTTATATATAAATAAATCGAGTTTATTATCAATATTTACTAATGTTTAAAGCCATTAATTATATTTTGAGTGTCATTGAACCTTTTATTATAATTATAATATTATTTCATATTTAAACTTTGTTTTAATTTAATTAACAGAGCCAGCTACCAGATCTTAAGAATATTATCACTCAAAAAGTTCGAGAGTGGGATGGTATGTTCAACCGATTTATAAAAATATCTTCTTTGTACAGAAATTAAGTTCTTGATACAAAAGCAGATTTAGCCTTAAATTGTTGCTATTTGAACTCCTATATGCAGTAGCGTACACAGGGGAAATGGTCCCTAGTTTAACACTTCTTGGGGCTGGAGAATTGCATTAGGGTTGTTTATGCTCTGGGGCACCTTAAGCTATGGTGCCCCTGGGTTTAGCCTTTTAGTGCTCATAGTTGATACGCCACTGCCCAATGTGAATTAAGTTATATTTTTTCATATTTTTTTTTCTCTTTTGGTTTTTGTTTGTTATTCATAACATATGTATGTTGAATCGACTATTATGTATTTTATCCGTTTATTTTATATTGACACTGTTGATTCGTCTATTTGTTTTTTAAATATTTTTATATAGTTTATTTTATATCATTGTTGTTACTTTGGGAGTACGGAACCTGAACTCTTGTTATAGTGATTAGGTTCACTTTTAGGTTCCTGCCTACTCCCTTAGTTTCTGTGTTTTGTTTGTTTGTAACTGGTTTTTGGCAATAAATAATAATAATAATAATAATGTATAATTTTTGAAATGAACAATAATATAATATAGCTTATTTATTTATTTATATTCCAGGTTCTCAGCAGATACAGTATCTTCCTGAAGAGACCCAGTCTAGGTTACTTATAGCATTAAAGGCATTAAAGGCTGCTGAGGAGATTAACTAAAACAAGACCAAAGTTATCGCCCATTTAATGATGAAAACCCCACCAAAGCAAGAGTATCTAACTTATAAACATTTTATTTTTATATGTAATTTTAATCATTTTTCCACCAACTTTTCATTTATTTTAGATTGTTAATTATTTACATATATAAATCCAACCTGTTTAGATTTAAATTTAAAGGTTAAAATATAGTAAAAAATAAGGAAAAAATTGAAACTGTTGGAACTTCAATACCCAGTATAGACACAATTTATTTGAGCATTGTAATGTTTGTAATTATATAAAATTGTATGTAGTTTTTATAACTCCTGACAAAACAATATTAAAGGGAAACCTCGGTCCACAGTGTTTATTTGTATACTGTATATGGGATAAGTGTAGTTTTTTTTTTAAAGATTTTTTATATTCTCAGGAAAATATTTTAAATACATTTTTATTGGTGTCTTTACAATATTGCAAATTTTACTTCATATTCATATTTTTGTATTATCAATTATAATATGATTTTTAGCTTTTGAAACATTCCATAGTGTAAATACAATTGGTAGGTTCATTTATTTTGTATTTTTAATTGCAGTACTTGTAGAGAAGTAGAGGTTGTGTATTTTGTCAGCTGATTATTTATAATATTGATCTGATACATTTTATGTATGTACATTATAACCAATTTTAATCAAATATAATCACCTGGAATCATAATTAGGCCAAGAAACTGGAAAAAGAAGTCGGTTTTACAGCGTCTAAATTGTACTGTGATGTGGTATGCTGTAGGTTTTATAGAGCAAGTCTTCCCTGATGCTTCGATCAATATACCTTACTTTAACATATTAATTTCGCCACTTTGCACTTTCGCTTGTCTAGATTTAGTCAAAGGAAGTATAATATTTAACTAAACAGATGCTAGTACTTAAATAGAGCATAAAATAAATGCAGAAAATGAAATTAACAAATTAATAAGTAAATAACATTAGAACTGATAAATAATATAGTACATTGTTTGGTAATGTTTTAGAATTTAAGGAAGGTGAGAAACATTGTTAAAGGGACATATTTTGCTGGCTGACACATGCTGGTCAGAATGTTAAGTATACTGTAGTGTAGCATCTCATTTTATGCAAAGTAAATAAACAATTATATATGTTTTGTAATATGTTTTAGTTATGGTTTTATTTTGTAACTGTTCAAAAAGGGCATTAACCAAAATAATAATTATTAACAGTATCTTGTATCAGACTTTATTTAAAGCTCTGTTTACACTACCAAACTTTATGCGACAACAAAATGTGATGTACACATACAGTATATGGACAATGATGATGTCACATCACACTTTTTTTTTACTAGTGTGGAGAGAGCTTTACAGTGTATTGTAGTTTTGAATACGATGTCCAATGTATGATTGTACTTTGTCTTTCGAGCAAATTAGCACACACTTATGAATTCTATATGAAGACAAAATTTTGGGTCACATCTTGTAACAAAAAAATATCTATATACATAAATCAAACATTCTTAATTTCTAGTTTGATTGTAGATTCAACAAGAGACACTCAGTTATTAGATGTAATAGAAATGTATCAATTTATTATGAAAACATTCTAAAAATCACTTATTGTTAATGTCAATGTTTACAAAAGAATGCAACACGGACGTAAGTAAAACGCAAGTAATTTGACCAATCACGACATGATGAATCACTATTCTTTACATTGTGATTGGTCGAATTACCTGTGTTGCGCTGACATGTTTGTGTTGCATCCCAGTGGGAGCCAAACATAAGTACTTGCCAAAGTACTTCGCCTTATAAGTGTCCATATAAGTATGTCCTAGATGATATTAGTTCAAGTATCTTTCAATAAAAGCCATATCTGTTTTTAGGTATAGTTATACTGTATCTAAAATTCATTGAATAATTCCAAAATTAGACTATAATCTGGAAGTGATTGGTGGGAAGTAATGTATTTAAAAATAAATTAATTAAACTTAGTATTAAATAATAGTAATTTATACACTTTTCAAATCTGCAAAATGTAACAACTTGTAAGAAGTTGTAACCAGGTTTGCATAGTGTGAATACAATTTTGCGGAAAATCTCCTATGATTTCACATGGGTCGCTTGTAAAATCTCGGAAGAAAAAAACACCAACAAGACTCCTGTGTTTTTATTCCGAGTTCTTACTGCGTGCGTGTGTATTGCCCTGGTATTAACTGACCAATCATAGTAATCAAATACATAGCGCGCAACTATTCGATTTCACAAGGCTCGCATGTGCGTGTGTTAAAACATATAACAAGTCAGGAGATCAAACCTGGTTACAACTTGTAACAATTTATGCAGATGTGAAAAGGTTATTAGTATTAAAGATACCAAAATAAACAAATCCAATGCCATCCACAGCATTTAAAATTGATATAGTCTATTATAGTGATATAAAAACTAATATGATTATTACTATTTTCATTTTTAAATGTTCATTTAACAGCAGCTGATATGTTTCATTGGTGATAATTCAATTTGAAAAAAAAATAAAATTTAATAAAATTAATAACATAAATCATATGATAATAGCCTATTATAAAAATAAATAAACTAATTAATATTTTGTTCTTATCAATTCAACATTGTAGCTGATATACTTAAGTTAAAATAACTGCATCAAAAAAGAATTGTGTAAAAATAATATGAATGAAATCATACATCCTCTTATGGGATTTAAATGCTTAGTTTATTATTTTACTCTGTAACATCCCCTTGATCCTTCAGTTCTTGTTCAGCCTCTGCTTCTGTTGCCATTTCCTCCACCTCCTCTTCAGGTATGGCAGGCAAGCTAGAGATGGCCTTCCTGACATCTGCAGCATGGTCTCTCAATGGTCTGTCTGGATCAGCTCCCATCTTATTCAGAGCATCCAACAATTGACCACGTAAATTATTAGTTAAAAGAACAGTCACATCAGCACCTGGAAGTGACAGAATGAACAGATAATTAATGTATACAAATAATTAATGTTTATGAGAAATGTGAAACCAGTTTCATCTGGTTTCAATGTAGTAATAAAAAGATATAGTTAATGAATTACAAACTAGTGTAAAACCTATGTATATGAGTTGAAGGAGAAGAATATTTCTATGAGAAGAATAAATCAATTCTATTTAAGAAGGCGGAGACGAGTTGAATAGGACAGTCAGAATTAAAAACGAAAATATATCAATGGTATGAAAAAGTCAGCATTAAAGTGTTAAAATACTCACTTGATAATCTAGCAACCATATCATCTATAATTTTTACTGCTGATCTTCTAATAGCTACATACTTAATAATAGCTGAAATAAACAAATTGAGAATATATCACATATTTTGGTGTATAAGCTATATTAAAAATAAAGTCTGAACTTCTTTATATACAGGTATAATAATAGGTATAGGTATATAATGCTATATTAAAAATGATTAAGCCTGGCATTGTACATAACCTAAAATATACAGGAAATAATGCATTATTTTTGGTACCATCCAAACTTACCAAGTCTGCTACATAAAACTGGAACTATTTTGATCAAAATTGAACTAAGAACGACTTCATCTTCAGAACTGAGATTACCTTGTAAATATACCAAACTGAATTGAAAAAAAAAAAATTTTAATTAAAAAATCTTTGTTTAGTCACCCCTACTTACAATCAAACGTATATTTCCAATTGATATATAACTTACCGTTGTAGGAATTGTGACATTGCCTTTAATATATGCACTTGTATCTTGAAGGTACTGATTTCTACACCAGCACACATTAAACCACAAAACCGTTCATGTTGAATTTCTAATATAGTAAATATAAAACAAAATGTTAGGTAATAAAGATATTAGAAAAATAATTAAACAATAATTTAAATGAATTTCCTTCATAAATTTCTCAAATAAAATGTATGTAGATAATTAAGATTACGAATAATGGAATGTACCAATATTTAGTCAACCAGATACTATTGGGTATAGGACTAAACAGTTTTCAGGAAATCTCCATTTCAGAATGAAACTATATACAAGATTTTAGAAAATTAAAACTAGTTTTGTGAATGTTTGAGTTGAAATTTGAGTTGATAGAAAACTTTGAGTGTGGTTCATATTGAGATCAATAAGCTTACCTTTAATTTTGGTATATTACAGTATAACCACTAAAGTGTTCCTTGAATTGGGGTTCTTTGGTGTTTCATGTGAAATTGAATGAATAGGGGTTTCCTAAAGAAGAGGTATTATTTTTAACAATTGTATAGCATCATACAGTACCTTGAGTGTGCCTTGTTTTGGGCCATGCTTTACCTAGACTTTCATAGGCAAACTCCTCAAGTATCAACTGCTCTTCTTGTGCTTCTCTGTCTTCTTCTTCCTCTTCTTCTTCATCATCATCTTCCTTTTTTGTCTGTCATTATTTTATTGTTGAAAACACAAATGTTAAACTTTTTGTATAAAAGGTGACTATAATAGCATAACAAATTTTCATATATTTATTACAAGTACAAAAAATAAATAATAAATTGTGTAGCAAATAAAACACAATTGTCTTTACTGATGAGTTTATGGCCACTGGAAAAACAACATCGACTAGAGCCTTTATATATATATAAAACTCCACTCCCAAAGACTTTGTTTATGTAGAGCATCTTGTGTTTATGTTTTTCTTGTGAATGGGAGTGCCATATAAAGGATAGTGAATGAATTTACTTATGGTTATCCTTGGCAATTTGCCTAAATATAAATAAAAGGATTGGTAAAATCATTCTGGCAGTAGAGACTAGTAAATATCAACTTCAATATGGTTGTTTATTAAACAAAACAGACATACAATAATAATCATCAATAGTTTTCATTCACAAATGAAACATTGCTGGTTTATACAGGACATACATACATACATACAGTATATAATTGAATAAGTAAATAGACACTATCCTACCTTATCTATAACAGGGTAGAGTATCTCTGCCAAGTCTGCAAACCTATCGATATCATGCGTTAGTAATATAGTGGACATACACTGTAAGGCCTCCACCTTGTAGCTAACTTTCTCTTTTTTACATTCCTTCAACAATGCTGCTAAGATATCTTCCATGGTTGGCTGATCTGATGATGTATCACCCTCAACTACCAATGAACCTCTAAACAAATATAATACACATTATTGTGACAACTGAAATCTATCTGAAAAACCACAGTAGTAAAATATACACAGTATATAAAAAGATAAACTAACGTTCCAGTTTAGTACTGTACTCAAATTAAATTCAATTATATTGTAGAAGACACTAATGATGTTCACTTACTTTGATTTTGTACATAAGGATGTTAAAGCCTTCAATAACTCTTCCTGTGGATGACATTGTTAAACATAGCAATCGTAAATTATCAATTGATAAATACCAACTTTAATACAATGTATATCTAATAGTAATATTGCATTTGAAATGACATTTTGAACGTCAATTAACTATTGAAAATCTAAACAGATTTTAATAATAGTTCGTTCTTATATAACACAAAGCAAGCTCTCAACGCGTTGCACATTTTAACCTATTTTAATCTATACATTTACAAACATATTACATATTATTCTTATATTATATTATTATTTTGTAAGCTTTGAAATAATAAAGATATCTGCAAATCTAAATTATTTCTGCCTACCTTCCCATCCCATGTTCTACCAGCTAAGCCCTTCACAACCAACTTCAGTAGCTGGCCAAGATGTGGTTGAGTTAGGCTTGACCCTAGCTTACTAGCTATTGTACTTATTGCTCTTGCGCCCTGTGCTTTCCTGGGCCAGGATTGTGAAGCGAGTGCATCTTGGGTAATTGTGACAAGTTCTGGTAGATAAAGGCGAATGCCTCCCTCGGTGCCTGGTGTTGAATCAAGCCAAATGTCTTCCCATATAGACTCCACATGATCAGAATTTGCTGTTTGTTTGGAAAAATAAAATGTCATAAAAAACAACAGTATAATCATGTAGAATAAAATAATAGTACAGTATTGGGTTTTATTTATATTATTTTATTTATGAATACTTTTAAAGAATAACAGGTAACACTCTAAAGCTCCGTCTACACTAACTTTATGTGACAACAAATACAATGTGCCCATATGGACATGATGATGTCATATCACCATATTTGGGCCTATTGCTACTATATTTTGGCACATCACACTTTGATAGTGTAGACAGAGCTTAATAGTGTAGACAGAGGTTTAGAGTTTGAAATGGAAATACATTCATAACAAAAAATTAAAAGATTAAAGAAAACATATCAAACCTTTTTGTGGTTTTTCATGCATAGCTAAAAAGGTCAAAGGTAAAGCTACTGATGCATGATTCTTCAAAACATCTGAATTGCTCCGTGAAATTGCATGAAGTGTCAAACCACAAGCATCTCTCAGTGAATCATCTATGTAACAAATTTGAAAAAAATGTTATCATAATTATTATTAACAGTACATATTTATAGATACATATACACAGCAACAAATATTTGAAAAAAACCATACCATCTTTTTCCAGATACCAGGATTTAATACGGTTAAGAAGTTTTTCAACACTACTATCCTTTGCTACCTGAAAAAATAAATATTAAAGTTATTTCCGCAGAATGCATTATAAGATCCACTCATTTCTAAAACAATATTTTATGCTTCAAAGACTTTTTCTTTATATATATAAAACAAAGCAATACCTTAACTAGATGTCCAATTGCGGATGAATTACTCTTCCTGACAGCTGCGCTACGGTCACTGAAACCAGCTAGGAGACTGCTTAGAATCTTGCCTATATCAACAAACAAAAATGCATATTATGAACAGTTTTGAACCTTTGGTTTAAACTAATGATTATGGATGACCATAACTCAAAGCTAAGAAATGGTCAATAATCTGTGTAGGTGCCGTATGTAATGGCAATGACAGTTTTCTGTTTCTTGTTCTCTTCAGCAGCTCCTGCACTTCCTGATGTTGTACTCCTTTTGTAAAGCCACTCTGTCAGGCTGGACATCCACAGTACACTTTTACTACCTCTTCCAATTGATGTTTCCAGTCAAAGGCCAAGTTCTTGATGCTGTCTTTTCTGATAATGTACTGTACAAGGGCAATGATGATATTAATGAAATAAGTCTTACTTGCATATTCTTCAAGATCTCTCGGACAATGGCTGCTAAGCATCACCATAAAATTAGCTGCCCCTACCTAGAAAGAATTCAAAATTAAGTAGAGGGAGGAAACAGACTTTCTTTACTGTACAGTAAGTCATAGTCAACACGGAGGAGCATCAGTATTAAGCATTTTCATAAAGCTTGACTGTCTACACTATCAAACTTTTATGACAACCAAATGTAATGTGCCCATATATGGACAACTTGACGTCACATCACTACCATATTTGGGCACATCACACTTCTTGTCAAACTAGTTTGATAGCGTAGCTTAAGAATGTGAAATTTGATCATATTCATTTCAGTTTTAAACACTATTTATCACGTTGAAACCACTTACTTTTGTATTCACTCCTACTCCATACTTGATGACGTCAATAAGTCTAGGAACAAGCTCTTTTAACACTTCACTATCGACATATTTTGTGCACTATAATAAACAGAATACAGAGTTTTTAGTAACTACATAGTTGCAAAAACAAGCAAAATAATGTGAGGTACACATCATACTCTATATTTTTGCTGCATAAATATACGGTATACAAACATATTTAACTCACCAATGTTATGGTTTCCATCATTGATGAAGATTTTGCAGCTGCTACTCGGATATCATCAAGCTTTTACAAAGAAAAAGTGTAAAATAGATGACATATTATTGTACATTAAAACATATAAACACCTAATATATAAATACCTAATGTACAGTTTTGTCACCTTGACTCTTTTTCCACTTATCATTATTAACACTTAAGCTCTCTCTACAGGAAACTTTATGTGACAACAGTGTGATATGGACATGATGATGTCATATCACTACCATACTTGCGCACATCACACAAATCAGTTCATACTTCAATATCAATATTTCTAGTTATTTAATTAGTATTTCCTTTCTCTACTAACATAATATACATAATAGTCATCATCATATACTATAAATTACCTTTTCAACAACTCCTTGGTTTGCACTGACTCGTGATGATAAATAATTCAAACGGTTATCTTCAAGTCCACTTAAAGATTCAAGCAATGCAATGACCAGTAGTGGGATGTGTGGTGTTAGCATTTTACCAGCATTCTTAGCAATCTTTACAATCGTATCCAGGCTAATACATGAAAACATGAATTTATATAATTATAAAAAAAACAAGGCCAACAGCCATTAAGTCGCGTGCTACAATGCATAGTGATACCGGACCGACAGACAAACAGACCGACAGACCGACAGACAGACGGACCGACCGACATAGTGAACTATACTGACCGAAATTACTGAACATGTTTAAAAATGTTGAAATGTTTAAAAACATTTATATTTTTTTAATTTACACGTGCGTAGCCTGTCACTTTTGACGTGCTCGTATAACGTAATTTCGAGTTGAAAAGTAAGTCAAGAAAACAGAAATCGGGCAAGAAGAGTGCGCAATAACATTTAACGCGCAGTGCGCGCGCAAAAATCTGCGCACTCATGGCAATTTTGTAAACGCTTAAAATTGCCTGAAACGTACTCTTATTTCATCGAAAATAAATTTTGAAAATTTTAAGCGCGCTTACGCATGCGTTACATGCGCTACGCACGTAATTGTATTGCCATATGATGATTTATGCCCTGAAATTTATGAGTACCAAATTTTATTTAATTGTGATTCATGGTTGTGAAGATATGATTACAAACGTGATTTCGTTAAATCGTGCGTAGACCGCGTAATTTTTTATTGCGCACCGTGAAAACATAACCACATCGATTCCTGGCCATAAGGAATATTCTGTGAAAAATTGACTTAGCTAGATTAAAATCATAAAGCGATAAAACGCATAGTGATACCGGACCGACAGACAGACAGACCGACAGACAGACCGACAGACAGACCGACAGACAGACCGACAGACAGACAGACAGACAGACAGACCGACCGACCGACATAGTGAACTATAGAGTCGCTTCCACGCGACTAAAAACTATGTTACAACTAAATAACAATAAGTAGTCAAATACACTAAGTTTAACATGAACATTTAATGCACTACAGACGGTTTTATGAGAAGTACCTTAATCTTCAGGAGCTTGGCTATTGATTGTTTATATAATATTTTAGAGTGTATACTGTAGAGGTACTGTAATCTTTGTCTGTTCATATGTATTTAAGAGTCAGAGTTTAAACTGGCAAATTAAAAAAATTGAAATAAATAAATTAAGGACACCAAACCATGGTCGAAAAACTAATATCGACAACAAACTAACTTACCAAATCTGTTTAGCCTTATCAATTCCACTTGAAAGACCCTTGAGTAAGCACGGTAAAACAGATGCAATGGCTTCCACTCCAAGCTTACCTCTATCAACATCACATAGTTTGATTGACACCTGTCATAAGTAATAGTATAAAATCAAAAAAAAAAAATACATTTTACTACAGTGTAAAATATATATCAAATGTTCCTTCTAATAATAAATGATTATCTAACTTTATTGTGGAAAACTCAATGATATTATTTTTATTTATTTAAAATCATTTTTCGGAAAAAAAAAATGCAATGTTTTATTGTACCTTACTAAGTTGTCTACAAGCACCCTCAGCAGCCTCTCTCACCGTTGCCTAAAAGAAAACAGTATCATCACAAGTTTGGTGAATTCCAGGCCAATGATCTAGATTTCTAGAAGTTGTGGTCGTGGTTCAACCAGAGAAGTACTTTTTTTGCAAGTATTCTCAAATGTTATTATATACTCCTTAAATTAAAAAGTATGCTGAACCTGTTGGGTTTTTGTGTTTACAAATCATATACATACCATACTATAAGCATAATTAAAAAGGAAATTATAATTTTTTTAGAGAATTTTCCAAAGATTACAGAAATAATAAAGTGAAAATCATGTACCTTAATATCATCAATGACTCTTAAACATGTACTCCATAATTCTGGAAGTTCACCAACCAAACTATCCAAATCTCGATTCCTCAAAAGATCCACCATTGCTCTGCAGCTAGATTCACGATTCCTCCACTGAGGGTTAGTCAAGTTTGCCTGAACATCCTTCAGTATCTCCAGTAAATACTGGTCTGTCACCTTCTTCTCGTCGGTTACAAGAGCAGACCAGATACTGGTCATAGCTTGCTGGATCTGTCTGTTAGGGTCGTACTGGTATCGGTACAGCCTGGGCACTATCTTTGGTAAATGCACCGCTAGTTGCTCACTGGCTTGCTTGGCAATTGTTCCAAATCCAAATGCAGCCCCCTAGATAGTAATACGATCGAATATCAATTATAAATCGACAATAGTTACCATTGTAAATGAACACTATTAATTATTTGAAAGAAATTAAAAGTATAGACACTTCTCAGTTTATTAATTACTGTATATCTACATGAAGCAATTTCAGAATTGCAATTTTAACAATTTTATGCTTAATGGGGGAGATACGAGGTAAAATAATGCTAAATATATTTAAAATACCTTTCTAGAATTCCACATGGCATTGTGACTGGCCAGATGCATAAATTTGTACACCAAATCCGGTTGGTTGAGATCACTAGCCAATGAACAAAGCTCTTTATAGGTTGAAAGGCCACCTCTGAAATACATAATGAAACATTTGAGTTGGTCAAGCTATTTATTTATTATTTATTTTTTATTTATTAAATTTTCTGCCATTTACAATACAAAGAAGACAACAAAAATATAAAAGGCAAGGAAAGACCACCTATGCTAGTTGGTGGCAGCACAATATTTGTTAGGCTTAAGTATAAGTGAATGTTAACCTACCCTGTGGGGTTTTTACCAAGAGTTCCCTCATCGAACAGCTTGGTATCATCTGTCACGGTCTGCTTAGCTCTGGAATAAATTTAAAAAAATGCAAATTCAAGTTGTAACCGAGTGAATTTGCACTGGATATTGAATTTAACTAGTTTTGGTGTAAAGAAATAAACAGGTAATGTGATTTACACCTTTTCAAGGCTAAATCCAAAAATAACATTTTTTCTCCATTTTACCTTTTACCAGTCATAAGTCGATCCACTAATGCAGTAACCAATTCTTTGCGGCCCTCTTCACTGCTCTGCTCATAAACAAGACTTAGGCCTTTGGAAGCCACATCCTGTGTAAACTCTGTAAAAAGATATCCATCATTACTGTTAGTTTATACCACATTCAATATTTTGTTAACAGTGGCTGCTGTAAATGATAACTTATTTTGTATATTTGTCATCTGTCTTCACTGCCATTATCTTTCTGATTATTGTTTCCCTTAATTAATAATTAATTTGTTTATCACTACATTTAACACAAACAATCATAATTTATGAACATATTACCATCACCCTATTCTTATCATCAACATAATTTTCAACATTGTTATCATATTTGTTACCTTAATGTAATCCTTGTAAAATACTCACCACTGTTTTCGCTCAGCAAGTCCATAAAGGCCTGTTGTAGTTCCTTAAATCTGCACTTTAATGCAGGATGGGCACCACACCTCTTTACCATTGACAACAGCCAAATACAAGCAGCCTATTAAATACACAAGAAACAGACGTCATTAATACTTGAAGAGAGATTAACAGTGGTGTAACTGCCCTAAAAATAATGCGAGTGATATTCGTTATTCAAGTCCAACACCCAAGGTGCTCCTTTATTCCTGTTTCTTGAATGTGAACCAGATTACTAAAACAAAACATAACAATGACCTATAAATGCATGTCTAGCAATATATGTGGCTCCTTAAGCGTCAAACTGAAAAGTTTTGTATTTAAGTTAAAACAAACAATATAAAAGACGATCCCTTAAACTAATTAAAAATGCAAAACCGTGTCGTCATAGCAACGGATAACAAAATCCTTGCGGTAAACTCCTCCTCCTACAACGACGCGACATGCCATTGACATTGTACAGCTATACGTAAATCAATTAAAATGATCACATGAGCTATAAAGTTTTGCGAAGATTATCATAACTATAGTATCCAGGTGCTTAATGCAATGCAGTAACTTTAACAATGAATTATTAATACTAATACTTAGTAAATAATTAAATTAAGGTACAACAGGTCAAAGCCATATCTCATCAATATATATAGGCCTAGGCCTAGCTAGGTAACATAACCGAAATTAATGGCGTCTCAATAGAACTTGGCCTAATAACATTAAATCTGTATGAGTTATTGATCAATAAATGTAGCGGAATGCAGCTTACCGAAAATAGCAAAGTCACCCGCTATCTGCAGTACATAAACAATTCAGGTAAATATCAAAAATTAAACAATATATGTCAATATCCTATAATTAAAGTCACTAGCTGTGATCATACATCCTCTCCTCCCTAATGCAAGATACCTCCTCACATGGTCCTAAAATGACGTCATTTTCTTAATAATGCGCCCTCTCTAAATATAAACTAGTTTGGGACCAAACAAGTGGTTTTTCAAAAAAGGTAAAAACTTTGTGGAATTTCCAAATCAACTGCACCGACTATCTTTTATCTACCTGTTTCTTATGTGGATTCTCGCATGTGACATATTCTTTCAAGATTTTTACTAAGGTCCACTCCACTTCATCTTTTGCTGCTTCTTCCACAGTAAGGTCAAGGGTCAGTTCTTCCTGTCTCCAGACATCTCTCCTGGCAGGACAATGGACTGCTAATGCTGCCTGGCTAATAGCTTCTCCGACAGTAAACTGTAGTTCTATCTGCTTGGTCTAGGAAAACAAATTCGAAGAGTACAGTAATTCAGTGTTTTTAATCATGGTAACATTTGCAGGACACTGTCTTCGCAATAAAAGAAGAAATCATTTCAGATGTTCTGCTGTGGTAGTCAAAACATGGGCTTGAAAAACAAGGAAGACCAGCACCGCATACATTGATGTACTAGAGATGGATACTGGTATGCAGAGAAATTAACTGGCTGTCACAATGGCTTATAGGAAGTTATAGAGGAATCTAGTCATAGTTAGAGTAGCAGGGCTCTTAATATCAAATAAGAAACTTTCTTAAAACCAGAAGTTTATTAGTATACGTAAATTATTTTCCAAAGCTTACATTTGCAGTTTTCATCAGTAACATCAAAGCCTCTTGTGTATGAGGAAAATCAGGATCTCCGATTGGTATAAAGCCAAGGTTCTTGCAAGCTCTCTCCTTTAACTACAAGACAAAAATTGTTACATTAATTTAGTATTAGTTAAATACATTTTGAACAATTGTATCCAAATATTACACCACTGGTGCAATATCATTAAATTAATTGCATTTTTATTAAAATATTACTTTTAAGTAAGACAAAATTAATTATCAGCAGTCACATTACATAATGATTAAGCTTTAGTCATTAGGATGCAACAGAACAATGCAAACATTATAATCATCTAAACTGTCATTTGTGATTGGTCAATACTTCGCATGAAGTGGGGTTCTAGATGTAATATTTTATTACCTACCATACATTAGCATACTAATTAAAGTGTTGTGTTAATAAATTTACATTGGGGCAGATTTAACATTTTTTTTATCTATGCAGCTACTGTATTTTATTTATACTAATTAAAGTACCTTATGTGGGATTTTGATGGAGTAAAGTTTA
This sequence comes from Antedon mediterranea, assembly GCF_964355755.1. Classification (NCBI taxonomy): domain Eukaryota; kingdom Metazoa; phylum Echinodermata; class Crinoidea; order Comatulida; family Antedonidae; genus Antedon; species Antedon mediterranea. Next base: position 25,985,994 of record NC_092675.1, read on the forward strand.
GAACTAAGTTTCTTGACAATAGAAAACAGATTTATTTCATCATCTTCATTCCCCTCTACTTTCATATCTTCTACTGCCTCATCTGTATCAATGATTTTATCTTTGTTGATATCATCTTTCTTGCTATTACTCTTTTTGGCTAATTGAGTTTTGCTTGCTCTTGGAACTGGGAGCGTTCCGTTGCGGCCAATTTCACCAATGGCTGTACAGGCACCTAGACATAATATTTCTTGGTCTTTATCTAAAGTTTTTGCTGCAAAATGAAATAAATAGATTGAATGATTATTGCTTCTACAAGTATATGAAAACAATGGGACTGACACACCCAATGGTTACTATGTCTCAACAGTTCCCTTAATGGCCACATAATCATTTTTATTTGTCATTGATGATTGGCTGTACTTATAAATCATCACAATTTTATTATTATTTATTACCATTACTGTAAATAGTCACTGTATATATTTTATAATCAATATTATTTTGTACAAATCAATGTACCAACACGTTATTTATGGTTATCATTAATATGAAAATATATTACGATTGATTGAATAAAGTCCACAAGAAACTTTAATTTTATATGCTCCTTATATTTCATTTTTCAAAGGTGGGACCTCTGTCATATATTAAAAAAAACTTCAATTTAAAGAAGTCAAACCTATAAAGACTACAGCTTGTTGTATAACTTCAGCTAGACTCTGTGAAGTAGCAGGCTCATCATCAACTTCCATATTTTCCACAACGATATCTTGCTTTCTGTCTAGTAGATATCGCCTACCAATGGTGTAGCCTAAGCCTAAAATGGCTCCATGCTGTACTTCAAGACTCTAAATTTAACGAAAATGATATTGCAAACACTATATAAATGTTACATTATACAGAGATAAATAGATACTATAACGGTATAGCCATTGTGAAATGCATTGAGCAATTTTTTTTGTACATACTGTATATAAAAACTAGTGGAGAAAAAAAAATGTGATGCGCCCAAATATGGTAGTGGATGCTTAAGTATGGTAATGATATGACATCATCATGTCCATATATAGGCACATCACATTTTGTTGTCACAAAAAGTTTGATAGTGTAGACAGAGCTTTAGACCTGCATTTCTATAGAAATAAAAATTTGATTTGTTAGGGATCTTTTGTTTATATTATTTGTATGGATGATAATAGGACTGAAATAAACAAATGTAATTGATTAATGCTTTGTACATAGCTATGTTTTTCTGTGGGTTATAAATTCCAGAATGAAGTGTTTGCATTATTAAGTGAATTACTATTAAAAATTTACCTTTGTTTTTGCCAGACTGAGCATATCAGTAATGATGGCAGTTAGTTGTCTCTCATCAGATGCATTAGCCACGATTGACATCAACTGAGCTGAAAGATCACGAATGGCCTCGCGTCCAGATTTCATAAGGTTCTGAATCACGAAAAAGATATCATGAATTTAATATTTACATTCAGGAAATAAAAACTGGTCGTAAGGGTCACAATACAGTAGTCTTTATTTATTTATTTATTTACTTAACTTTTTTCAAAGGGTAGTTCTAAAATATAAGTAAAGTACCTGAAATGGGGGTTGTTTTTGCAATATATGGATACAGAAAAATAAAGATAATTTTTTAATTTTTATTTTATTTTTTCACTATTTTTTTTTTTTTTTTTAGAATGCTGAAAATATTGTTTTCGTTTACAACATAAGAAAAATGGTTTTCAATACTTGGAACGCACAATATAAAAATTAATTGAAAATTAATTAATTAAAAATGAAAAATTAAATAAAAAAATGCAATAAAAATGAATAAAAAGGTAAAAACCGCTAATACCTTGATCCAGTCAAGCTTCTTTAAAAACATATCAGCAAACAGATCTGTAGCAATTGAAACGATCTCTACAAGACAGTACATTGCTTGAGGTTCCGCAGACACCTTTAAAAGCTCCATGATGAGGTCGACATAATTAATTAAGGTCCCTCGTCCAGGCCCTTTGAGCATCTCCTGAACATGGCAGTACAGACCAGGGGCTTGATCTTGCATTTCCAGAGCATCCATTACAGGGGTCACACCTGTCTCATAAACTAGCGTTGACCTCAGGTAAAAGATGATCTCGTTAAAGACAATTGGTGTAAATGGAATAACCATTGTTCCAATGGTGACTCTAGACTTTCCTTTAAGTCGTAATTTAGCCTGTGAAATAATGTATAAGATTTTATACAACTACCTACATTGATAATTCAATATTAAAAAAAGAAAGACAATCTGTTACATTTATTGATTCTACAAGATGATTAACCAATCATTTTTTAAAGTAAATGAAACCAAAAAGAACTCTTAAACGTGTTTAAAACATTGACATATTTTATTCCATTATAACAACTCAATTCGGTTATTAATTTTTGTCAGTATACAATACAAGAACAGATTTCACAGGGCAAATGTGGAGATATTCTAGTCAACATAGGAAAGTGCTGGTTTTTGTGAGAAATATGCCTGAAACTTATGTTATTATCTTATTTTAAGACACATTGCCAAAGATTATCGTGAGTGAATTTGTTCACGGTCCTAATACACAGGAGATAATCTCTTCACAAGACAAACACACAAAATGCTCTACAATTGTTGTTTTGTCATAAGAACAAATCCTGACATCCAACAGGGAGTGGCAGTCGAACATGTTAATCATTAATCCACCCCGATAAGATTTGTAGGCAAGTATCTCACCACCAGGCCCATGCATTCACTTACTTGTTGGTATGTATAATGAGCCATCTCCTGAAAACTAGGCATTAAATCAGAACCTTTTGGTGAGTCACTCGGTAAGGACAAATCATGTTTAATCCCAACATGCACTGCTTTCAAACACATCTGACGAATATCTTCTTTGCTGAAATAGATTATCAACATAATAAATAACTATAAAATATATATTTTGATATCTCATTTATGCATGCTATAAGTATAGAGTTATATAAACTAGACCTGAACATGTTTTAATTGAATCTTGACTCCTGGACTCACCTATCAGCGGTGTTGAGAAGTAGTACATATCTAGATGGGATATGATTAGAGGGAAACACTTGAGCTGCATACTGGGCAGCAGCTAGTCTGGCTTGTGGCTCAGCCTGAAAATACAAAATGATGGTTATCCTTGCATTTTGATATTCTTTAGTGCTGCCCATTTGAAATTAAAAATGGAACTCGATAAATCAGAGAAATAAATACATTGTTTGGACACTTAGCACTTAACATAGTTTTAAATCATTTGTCAGATTTGCTTCAGTATGGGAAAAACGATACAAGAAGTGCAATGGTGGAAAAAAAACCAGAAATAGAACATATACTTGCCATTTATGTACCGCTAAGAAGGAATGCAGAGAGCAGACTAGGCCTAGGCCTCACAGTACAGTAGGTGGGTTTAATGTATATAACATATAATTCATTCATGTTTTGTATTTGTTGAATGGAGACAATATTTCATGAGTTGAAATACTGCTCTATTTATCTTGGCTTCACCTCGTTGAATAGAGCAGTCAATTTTTCAACTCATAAAAAAATCTCACCTCAACTAATAAACATATATATATTAAAAGTAAAAGGCCACTTTGACACTTATGTTTAAAAAATCAGAACCTTTCAAACACAATAATACAATGGAGATAATCAAAACCAGACAAAAAAATTTAATCGAAAAAGAATTTAAAAAATATGTATCTGAAATAATATCTTCTTAATAAACTCATTTAATCACATTAGTAGAAATCTCATTCATTCTCAAATTCAATACAAATATTCTTTACCTTTTCTGCATTAGTCATAATAATCGCTTCCATCGCCATGAGATTAGCTTTTGCCATGTTTTTAAAAGAATCGGCCATCATGGACAAAGACTCTTGGATATGCATACGCATCTCTGGGTCTTCCTATAAAACAAAAAACATACACAACTATAAAAATATAAAAGTATCTCGTTTAATAAAAATAATCGGTGTTTAAACGGTCTGATGCAGGTACTGTATCTTGTTAGTACAAATATTAATTGCTTCGTAGGAACTATTTATATTCTGGACAGCAATTTGACCTCCTGCTATGCTTCATTGCTTGTCAGATCTGAAAGGTCATGGTTTGTCTGGCCTAAGATGACCTAGGCAAAGTTTACAGCTTTTGCTTTCTGCAGAAGAAATCAATTATTTCAGGTGACGAATGATTGTACACTGCATAGTTCATGAGAGGTCTTTTGTCATCCAATGAGAAGCATTCTAATATCGGTTTGAGTCTTCAGGAGGGTCCTGCGTAATCAAAACCATCGTTATGCTATAGATACTACTCGCAGCAATCACTTGCAATTTGACATTTCTAGTGTAAAAAAACGAATTGAGTACCTTGCACAGTGAATCAAAGAAGCTCTGTATTATTGAGATGTCATTTGTAACTAGTTCTGGCAGCCTCCTGAAATTATAGAAAATGATAGGTAAACTTTTAACTCAAATAGGTGTAATTTACTCTCTATTAATATTAAAACATATTTTCACATTTGACACTGCAAAGGCCAATTTACAGTAAACGGTAATTGTAAGCGGAAAGCCGCATGACTTGTCCCATTTACACAGTGCGCGGAGTTCATGAGCGGTGTGACGGAAAGTAGGTGCTTGTAGACCTTGAGACTACTGCATGTTGCAAGCACGGCGCTGGCTTGAACTAGTCTAATATGACTGACTGTCAGTAGGCCTAGCATAGTAGCCTACCACATACAGGCCTACGTTTAGAAGGACTTGTTGTCTAATAACAGGTAACATAGAATTATTTCCTAAAATTATCTCCTAGAATTACCTTCTAGATTATCTTTCGAGACTTAACCTTTTATTATGGGTTGCTTTTAAACAGGAAAAACATATCACAAAATAGATTTAATTATAAGAATTTCATTTTAATTACTTTTGCTTACTTTGATAATTTAGCTACTGCTGTGTAGGCCAGTCCTTTCTGTTTGCTTTTCTGTGGGAAATAAAGTATTTTGTATGCATGTTAGTAATGTGAAATTATTTGTTTGTAACAAAAGCTGGATATAGATATAAACAATATTCTATATGTTTTTAATAGTTGTATATACTGTATATACTCACTGTGATAGTTTGTGTACCTTCTATCATCATTGGCATTAGTACTGGTCCCACAGTGTTCAAGCTCGCCTCACTGCTGTACGTGAACACATGGTGTACAAACTGGAGGCCCATAAGTTTTAGTTTATCATGACTAGTTTCTCCACTAACACATTCAGAAATCACCTGTTTACAGTATCCAGTAAATACAAGATAAAAATTAAAAACTATAAACCCATTTTATATCTTTTCATATAAAAGGAAGATCAAAACAACATGGATGGCAAAAATCTAAAAGGAAACAGAACTTTTCACATGCGGACATATACACATGCTTGCTCAAAAATGTTCACAAATACTTGGCAAATGTCATTTATAATTTTTTGTGTGTAATTTTTGAATTGTAAATTATTTTTAAAATGTTTACAGCGCTTTGGTCTTTGGAAAAAGTGCTATATAAATCACTATAATAATAATAATCTTCTTTATTCTGTATTTCAACTGAACAGTCACTGACGGCCTGGTGTCCTCAATCATGAGGACGGTTAACATAACAAGTAAGTATCTAGCCTTTAGTAACTGATGAGTATGGTTGGTTGCTTCCCTTGACTTGAGTAGGTATGGGAACAACTTTAACTTGATTCTTGTTGCCACTGCTGGTCGTTTGTCATCAGCTGGCATGTTTTCCTGAAATAAAAGAAAATCCTTGAAACATTAATCCTAATAAATACTGTAGTATATTATTACTGAAAAAAGATATAAATAGATTCAGATTCGAAACAGATAAATAAACAAATAGAATAAACAAATAAGAGTGTATTTACCACTTTTGTTGTAACTTCATTGCCAAGAAATAAAGTGTAAAGCTGATCTATCACTTCAGAATCATTCCAGTCTACCTCACTAAAAATAAATAATAATATGATAAAAATTGGTGTCAAAATATAAATAAAAATTGAATTGAAAATTCAAAAGAAGTAGAACATTTTGTACCATTTATGTTCCAGTCTTCCGTAACAGAAAAAAGATAAAAAGAAATTTAAAAACAAGTTGAACATTTTTGATATTGTATTCCTATTTTCATGCTTACCTCTGAAATCGTTTAATTAAAATTTCTGCCCCTGTTACTACTCTGAAAACAAAATTAGAGAGCATAAATCAAATTATGAAAAAAACCAATTTAATAAATTTACCATTGCAATCTACCAAATTAAAAAAATAGTTATTAATTGTTTTTAAAACAGAGAAATGGTTATGGTAATCTGGCAACTGAGGAGTAAAAGTATTAAAAGCTAACAAATATTTTTAAAATCCACTCAGAACATAGAGATAATGTTATAAATACTAGAGGGACAACTAAGTGGCAATGAAGCTAGGTGGTAATTAGGAGGTCTAACATGGCTGTCATCTGGCACATCTAAGTGCCCATTAACTGCATGGTAGCATATACATTGTGGCTCACGTTTTGAGCTTTGCTTATTATAAGTTGTAGGTCTATACCAAGGTCTCTGTGAATTTACTCACTTGTAACGAGTGTCTGCTGTAGCCACAATCAAATGGCAAATCACATCTTTCTCTGGCAGGATATCTGCACTTAAAAATTTGACAATACCAACTTTCCGCTAGAAAAGCAAATTGATTATAGTTGTTTTAGTATATGGAAGTAAAGGTACCGTAGGAAAATGTGAAAATAAAGCAATGTCTAACATTTTTCTGGGCCCCATTGATGTTTTCAAGTCTGATATTGTCATAAGTAGAGAAAAACTAGTTTTTGATGCATTTTGAACATTTGTATGCAAAGTTCCTAAAAGCATAAATTAAAAAGTTTGGATTTCTAAAGATTTCCAGCAAATGGTGTCAGCCAAAAAAGTATTATTAAAACAAACTACCAATTCAATATCCTGACCATCTGGAATACGATCTCCAATCACTTTCTTGAGTGAATTGACACTTAGGCCTGGTGGGACATTCAGTTTTACAGTGTTGGTAGCCTCTCCAGCAGTAGCTGAGGCAGGTCTTACTGGTTCAACCACACCACCTGTAGATGTTACTGGTACTAAACTGTAAAGTAACCAAATGATTAATGGTTATACACACATAATGTTTTAAAGTAAACTGAACTGTTGCTGCTGGTAAAGTCTTTTAACTCTCAGGTTAAACAAATAACAATTATTTTTTGTTGAAGTGACAAATCGCAACTAACAACATGGTTCTCATCAGCACATTAATTATGAACCACTTCTAGGGATGATGGCCAAATTGTGACAGAAAACTACATAATTTTTATAGAACAATAAACATAATAAATTAGATTAAACAATGGCATAAAAACAAAAAAAATAAAATGTTACCAGTCATCTTACCTGAATGTGTATGGCAATAAAAGATAGTCAAACATGAAATCCAGCATTAGTTTGGAAACCTCTGGTTTTCCCGATACCGGAAATAGAGCCTTCTTCTTGTCAACGTCTCTAGGCATCTCAATATTTGGCAATGCTGATACAATCATTTGCATAAGGCTGGAAAAATAATTTAAACAATAATTAATCAAAATCTAGTATTCAACTTTAAATACCAAAATCGGATTTGGGCTGGGGTTGTGTCTGGAAGTTAGAATGTGTTTAGTGTCTCATATCCACCTGTAGTATATTCAATTAATAAATTATGGTTGGTTGAAATAAATTGTGTACTTACAGATGTTGCTGGTGAGTTGGTTTATTATCTAAGCACTGGATAAGAGAGCTCACAAGAGCACCTTTTTTCTCATTTTGTAAACGACTGTAACCATCTTTTAAATACATAATTGTAAAATTCTGTAAACAAAAATCAACTTAATTAAATACAGTATTTGTATTATATATGGTTAAAACTAATTTGTAATACTAATAATATTAAATTATTTCAGGATATAAATTGCGGTGTACCACAGGGTTCAATTCTGGGGCCTCTACTTTTTATTTTGTACATTAACGATGTATTTAATTGCTCAAACTCGTTATCTTTTGTTTTATTTGCTGACGACACAAACATATCTGCATCTCACGAAAACTTGGATACGCTCATAGAACTAGTTAATGGTGAACTAAAAAATGTTTCGGATTGGTTCATGTGCAATAAACTATCAATTAACGTTAAAAAAACTAATTACATAATTTTCCGCAATCAGCGAAATCCAAGTAATTTAGAGAATGTAAATATTTATGTCAACAATAAAAGAATAGATAGAGTTAAATCGACTAAATTCCTTGGAGTACATATTGATGAATTTCTCACATATAAAAACCACATCAATGTTACAGCTAGGAAAAAAAAAAAAAAAAATATCTCGATATGTAGGCATACTATATAAAGTAAGACATTTTTTACCAACCTATGCTCTCTGGACAATATACAAATCACTCATTGAACCAGTATTAAATTATTGCAACATAATATGGTGTAGCACATTTCCAAGTTATTTAGATGAGTTATTTAAACTCCAGAAAATGGCATTACGAGCTATAACATGGTCAAAGTTTAATGATTCAATGACTGAATGTTTCTATAAATTTAAACTTCTTAAAATTGCGGATATCAATAAGTACCAAATTGGGCTTTTCATGTATAATGTTACTACTAATCAGGATGTGCGTTTTTCATCGCTCTTTATTAAAAATGGTTCTTACCATAATTATAATACAAGATCTAAAGACAAAATGAGACTCAGAAAACGTAATCGTACTTCTACTAGTTTTACTGTGTCATGTGTGGGACCCAAATTGTGGAATGACTTGAATTACGAACTACAAAGTACCAAATCAATATATATATTTAAATCATTGTTTAAAGAACATTTATTATCATTTTACAAATAATTTTAAAAATAATACTTGTTGCAGGATTTAGCTTTTTTTATTATTTATGTTTTAGTTTTTAGGCTAGTTTTTAGGGACATAGGGGGACACAACTAATCAAGCTCTTTTGAGTTTTTATGTGTTTCCTTTTCATCTTTTTTATGTTCTCATATATTGTTGTTGTATATTTTCATGATTGAGGATGAATAAAGAATATTTGAATTTGAATATATATCAATAATATTACTAAAGACAATTCTAGAGTCATATCTTTTGAGGCTTTATTCATTCAATAAGATTATGTTATTACATTATTAATAAATAAAATAATTAAGAAAATAATTCAAATTGAATTTATTAACCATTAATGGGATCATTTCTAGAAATAACTCTTTGCCATCTACCCAACACTGCACTTCGTAAACAAACAGTAAAATAAATGGTCACAACTGATTATTGTTATTGCTATACAAGAAGGCATCTTTTAAAAAACGATTGAGTAATTATTGATTTACTTAAAAACAGAAACACTTACTGTCACAAAAGAGGTGTTAGCTGGATCCTTATACTGATTAAGTAATGACTCCATTGGTAACTGAACCTGTGGCCTGCTCTTTAACCGTTTATTGATATGTGCCAATAACTGTATAACCTGTGGAAATACATATAAAAAAAGATTGACTTTTATTGAATAGATTTTTATGTAAAGATATAAAGATATAATAACAATGTTGGTGTTCAGAATTTGTTTTGTTTTAATGTGGATGGATGTATAGTTGAATATTTTTTTGAGTATTAATCTTCAATTACATTATACATTTTCTAAAATACTTTCTTTCAGAATATGTAATCTATGGTTATTGTTATTAAACACGACATTTGACTTCGTTTTACACAGCACCAAATATTTATTTACCTTCTTGCGGACTCCAGCATGCTTACTTGCTAGTTTAAGTAAAACCGGTGGTAAAAATCTGTTAATAAACTTCTCCAATTCTTCATCCGATGTAACAGACCCAACACGTAGAAACACACGCTCTAATAATGCTATAAAAATAAATCATAATGTATTATTTTTTATTTAATATATGAAAACACTATATAGTACTCAGACATTGTATTTTCTGAATATGTATTCCATTATATGTATTGTATCAGGATTTGTTTGTGCAATTTAAATTTGTACACGGGTTCATTACCTTTTGCAATTATAATTGTGCATGTTTTGTTAATTAATCAAATTCAAATCGCACTGCACAATTTGAATACAAAGAGCTATAATGTTAAATTGTTCGTCCAGCAGGCAGGGCAGGCGTAGCGAGTACACAATAGTAGTAGGCCGGTCTAACCTCTAGCCTAGCCCCTAGTTACTAGGGCCTAGTTAGGCCTACAGGTCTACTACTACTCTGAGGCATAGGCCTACTGTGTACTAGGCCCTACTAGCTAGCTAGCCTAGTAGTTAAGTTAGGCCTAGGCTAGGGCCTAGCTAGCTAGGCCTAGGAGTTATGTAGGCCCAGCCAGAGAGAGGCTATAGCTAGAGTAACAAGTAAGGTCTCCAAACTAGGCCTAAGCCTAATTAATGCATTTCATAAACGTACAAAAATACTCCTACTTACCTAATTCATCTTGCGCGTTCATATTATTATTTTTTGTCTTTCTTTCCAAAAAAGAAATGAGGAGTTTTAAAAGTGTGACATAGCAGAAAAAACGTCTGCTCTAATTCTAAGGCAACATATTGGAAAAGTGTATGTAAATAAATCTATAATATGTTTTAGTAAATAAATTAATAGCATCAATTACTTACAAAATATTTATACATTATAAAATAATAAATTTGTTATATTTTGTATTTTTATTTATCATTTAAAACATAATTTTATAATTTAAAATATATAGTTTTATGTATGAAAAGAACTTAAGTCATGCTTGAACAAGCATGACACATAACAAAGAAAAAGGGTCACAAGACACAAGACAGTAGTCCGAGACGACATTTTTACGCCAACGTAAAATTACTACGGAAATTATCAAATTATTTAAGGAAGACACATGAGTAGATACAGTCGTATTTGTGTATCTGTTCGCGATCATTACAATACAGACGACGGTGAGTCTTTGTTTATTATCAAATGTTTTTAGCCTAAATTATTAGGTCCTATTCAGGCTAGCTTGGCTAGCCTACTAGCTAGGACTAGCTAGGTAGGCCTAGGCCTAGAGGCCTAGCTAGGCCATCTTCTACTTACACTTACAGTAACTCCGTGTTTAAACGTCATCTTTCGTAGAAGGCTAGGCCTAGCGGCATTGATTGGTATGTAGCTATACCATCGTCCATATGGAATGGGAAAATTGTTCCCTATAGGCCTAGGCCTAGTAATAATGTAATTTTTAGCTGTAATTTTTTTATAACAATCTGAATTTTATGCCTGCCGATAATGATATGTTTTTTTCTACCCTTTACCTATTTGTTGTCTTGTTTTGCCCTGCATATGCTTGGTCCCCCATGCTGTGACCCAGGATGCTTGTTACATTTTTTGTTTTTATTTGAAATGAAAGATGATTTTATATTCTGTATAAACAATATTTTCATACATTTCTTGGATTCTGATGATAATTAATAATCCTTTCTTTGTACTAATATTTCACTGACATTGTTTGTACAGTGTATTACAGTACATGCTTTGCCCAGGTGAAAATAAAATCCCATTGTTTAAAGTTTGACACATGACTGTTAATCAATCTTTTGTCAGCCAGGTCAGACCTCTTATCATTTATGAATGGTTACCCTATCTTGTTTATCTAATCTTGTACTTTGTACTAATTGCATGTACACCATTTTTGATAAACTAAAATAGAAAAAAACAGATTTTAAATGATAATAGAAATAGAAACAAAATATAACTTTCTATTGACTTATAAATATAAAGAATATTAGGAGTATTGAGGATACTACTGTAGTACTTAACTGTAGAAATGAAACAGGTTTATTCAACTTTTATTTTTAGACAATCTGTCTGATACATATTACAAAAATAAAAACATGTTGGTTTCTGTAACAACCATCGACAAATAGCACGAAGTAGAGAGGACCGTTGACAGTAAATGCCTCTCTCTATAATACATGCTGGAATCCATCAAGATACATATTATATTTAAAAAATTTTATCATTTTGTTTTTTACTATTCTGTCAAGAAAACCAAAGATAGAAACCATGTATGACTAATAGGTAAAAAATTTAGGGATTTTTTTGTGTCTTATTTTTGACATTTTTAACTTTAGTTTTTTGTTTTTTTTATTAAACATCAAATCTAATTTAAGAAAAATTGTTATGCTATGTATATTTATAGTGAACATCTTTCTTTAATTTGTGTTGATGCTGTATAGAAATAAAAGTCCTTTAGACACATTTTAAATTACATTTTTTTTACTGTGTACTGTACATAATTATTTTGGACAAAACTGGTTATTTTTTTCATTGTTAAACATCATCTAATATTAGGAATAAATTTTATTCTATGTTTTTTTATATATTGTAATTTTATCTTTAATAGGTTTGCACACTTTAGTAGAAATATTAAACAATCTAATATAGTTTGTTTTGTTTTACTGTAGTAACACTAAAAGGCTCAACTTTCCTTCCCTTCGCAAATTTGATATTAGCGAATATGCTAAAAATAGAAAGAAATGAAATGTTGGTAGAAATAGGATACCTCTTAATGTTAAAATATCCAAAATAGAAACAATTTTATACAGTACAAGGAAATTGCTTCACATTTGGACATTATAAGTATCTACTTTGGCTTTCGAGAATTGTAGGAGTTTGATTGAACAATTTGATAACATTTCCTGTAGCTTCAAATAACACTTAATTTGTGGGTTTAATGTTTAGAAAGCAAAAACAAACAACACCATGCATTGTGCCCTTGTGTTGACATACAGTTCAGATTGGTAGTGTGCTGTATGTCATTCTGTCATGTATTTTAAGTGTATTAAAAAGCTATATTTACTATACAATTTCTACAGTACTGTACAGAGTAGTACTGTACAGTGGTACTGATCGTAACAGTGTAACCATTGTTTGATATCCCTATAGTATCGCCCACACTATGTGGGAACAATTACTGAAGATTTTGTAATAACTTAATGTGCACTGAACAGATACTTTTACATAATTTTTTATTTTTGGATGCAGAAGGCTACAAAACAGCTTTTGCAAAACTAGCCTACCTCCTGTACCAGGGCTCGAAATTCACGCTAGCAAACTAGCATTTTGCTAGTAGATTCTTGATAATTGCTAGTTGAAAATTTCAAAACTAGCAAATGTTTGCTAGTGTAATTTTTGAAAAAATACGTACTTTTTAGCTTAGCCACGCTAGCCGCAAATCGCTATGTCGACAACGGCTAATAGGAACCAATTTGGTGAAAACAATTGTTTCATTTACACGCCGCCAATTTACGTCAAGGAAACGCGAATAGCACCGTGAATCATGTGGTAGCATAGTTGTTAACGATGTGCATTATAAACAGCAAGCTTTTCCCCAACACAAAAGCATGTGCATTTAGTACGTCGCTAAGGATTACATCATCAGTCACGTGATTACAGAATACTCGATTATCAATTTAAGGATTTAACAAAATAAATATTTTGCCTACACAGTGGTCGAAGCGCGTATTTAATAGATTCGTAAATAGTAAACACCCCCCCACAGTTTTGTCATCGGCAATAATATTTTATACATAGGCCTAGTCAATTTTATTCCGCTTCAAATTAAAAGTTTGATGTTTCGACCTAAAAAAAAGTGGGCCGAAACATCTCGGGACGAATCGTCCATAGGCCGAAACGCCCTTGATTTGGCTAGCATGAAAGCATGTCTTGATCTTTTTTTAATTTGGCTAAAAAGGGTACTACTACTACTACAGCTTTGCCTAGCTAGCTAGGCCTACACCTAAAAGCTAGGCCTAGGTCTACACCTAACTAAATTCAGATTTGTGTAGAATTTAACTATTTTACCGAAAAAAAATTGTGATTGCTAGTTATGCTGCTGATTTTGCTAGTTAATTTTTTTACAACTAGCAAACTTTGCTAGTCGAAAAAAAAAGTAAATTTCGAGCCCTGTGTACTGAAGTGGTTATAGGATTTGTACCAGTAACTTTAAACAAATTAATATATACCATCTTCTCTACTGTAAATGATACCTTTAATAGTAATTCTCTAAAATTACAAGGTCTTTTGAGGAGCGGAGAAAGAGCACCATCTAGAGTGGTTTGTCAAGTTGTTGAGTTGAGGATTCTTTTAAAGGGTTTTAAAGAAGTTTATACATTATGTGTTTTATATTTTCATACAGAACTACCAGATATTATGGATACCAGCAGAAGCGTCACTGCGACAACCCGCTCAAGGGCAAACACTTATGAAAACCCACCTCAAAACGGCACTTTAAATTGTACTTATTTTGAGGGACATTCAAATGAGGTGGAATGCTTTCGACGCATGTTAAAGTACTTTTTTATGAACACATGGCAAAAGTATAAAGCAAAAGGAAGGAAACCATGGAAACTCGGTGTTCAATTATTAAAGATAATATTTGTGACAGTTCAAGTAGGTTTTAACAATTTATATGTTTTTCTTACAGTACATACAGTATTCATATTTCTTTTCTTAGTTGTAATAATATATTGCAATCATATGTTTAAGTGGTTATCATCTCTTCATAAAATGAGTTTCATTTTACAGAAGTACATTTTCTTAAAATGTTCATATTAATAAAGGGGATTCTGTTACAAGATCATGTGATTACTTTTATACAGTACAAAACAGTACTTTGGATGATGCTTTCTGTCACTGTTTATTGACCTAGCTGTGAGGTTAACACCTACAGTAAATGTATTATTCATTCTGGTGATGGATACCAATATCGGATTAAATTCATTGTCACGTTTGTCACTTATTGTCACATGTTCAGTACAGTAAACATGCAATGAATCATTTGTCCACTGTCTCTCTGAAAACTCTCCTAAAATCAGATTTTTTTTTAGTTCCAAATCTTCCCATTTTCTTTTTTACCATTAAAAATATTCAGAATAGAATTGACTTTTCCAAAGCCCTGCCATATTAGGTTAGCATAACAGTGTCTGGTATAGGGAAAGTTGACTGTAAATAGTTTTATTTACCTGTATTTGCTGTGTTAGCCTATTATCTAAAATTATATTGATTGAGGCAGGCAGCAGTCTGTACAAAGAGTTCAAAAGGATACCAAATTGAAAAAAAAACTGGTTTGCATTCTTCAAACGTCTATTCTCAGTTTTTTTTTTTCAGCTATGCTTGTTTGGCTACAATCAATTCTCTCTTGTGACGTTCTTGGAAGGAAACCAATGGGCGTTTGAACACATGTTTATGTTGAAGTGGGACAATGCATATGATTCTTTTGCCTATCCGAATACTCGTAATCTTTATGCTATATACGAGAAAAAAGAATTTTATGATCACGTGGATCATGCAGTGAATCAGGTATAGTAATGAATCCAAATGAACAAAAAAATAATATATTCACTAGAGGGCGATCTATTTGAAACTTACTGTGTAGAAAATAAATGAATACAAATTTTGGTAAATTAATCAAAACTAACTTTTTTAAAGAACTAACTGTACCACACTTTATACCATACGTTTTTAAATGGAATAAACTTTGTATACTTTGTCAGAAAAGAAAGTGCCACTGTCTGATATAAATCTGTTGCAACCATTTTTTTTCTGCTATTACATTAAGAAAAACACTGAAATACCAGGGGCGGATCCAGCATTATAGATTCATAAATAATTATTTTAAAAAGCATGGTTAGCCCCCACCTTAATCTGCGCCTGAATTTGAAACAATCTCCTTTTCACATATCACAAAGCTGTGAAAATGAATGAAACATACAGTATGAAAAATAAAATAATATTTGTGAATAGTTTGTAAACTCTGGCTTCCTGCTACTAAAACACATTTCTAGTACAAATTTCAATTGTCCTTTCTCGGGTATCATCGCAGGAAATGTCTAGATTAAGCTTAGTAACCACAGCATAATGTACAGTACTCTACACTTTATAGTAACAGGTCAAAGTACATGCACTCGTCAGGCATTAAACTGCAGTATAATGATCTCTTTATTTAAATACAATAACATTACAACCTGGTTATTCTTGATGATGTATGTATGGTAATTTCATCAAGGGATGCATAAGGACAGTAGTATGGACATTAGTATATACACGTTATAGTACTGATACTGAGCCATAGTACAACCTCTCTTTGCTGAATATAATCATTGTATTTAACAGTTATTAATTCATTAATTAATTCTCTTTTAAAACTCTAGTTTGCCAAGCTAGAAGATCTTGCTATAGGATCGTATGAGTATGTGGATAATTCCACTGAACACCATCAGGTAGACATTTGCCAGACATATTATGCCAACATTACTGCATCTGAAAATACATATTCTGTAGACCTAACAAAAAAAACAGGTAAGTAAAATTGCATTTTTATTGTA
Source organism: Antedon mediterranea (assembly GCF_964355755.1). NCBI lineage: Eukaryota > Metazoa > Echinodermata > Crinoidea > Comatulida > Antedonidae > Antedon > Antedon mediterranea. The sequence continues at coordinate 26,002,464 of NC_092675.1, forward strand.
TTTTACCGTAATAATAGAAATATTTTTGTGTTTTTTTTATCTAAAAAATGTAAATAAAATTTCTTAATTATAAAATGATTGAAGAAACTTATCTATATATGTATTTCAATATTTATAAAAATTAAACAAATTATAACTGTATTGGTAATATTCTTTGTACAATGAAATAAAGTTCAAATGATAAACTTAAACTGGAATAAATCACTGTGCTCTAATTTTATTTATTTTTTAATTTCAGAGTGTTGGCAAATTAAGGTTGATACTGCATCAAACTTCTCTTTTTTAGAATATCTGAGAAATCATAATGAACCAGAAATTAACTTTGACAGGTACTGTATAAGAATTTCAAAAGATTTATAAACTTTAGTAAAAATGTGAAAAAGAAAAAAGAAACTCACAATAATTTAATTAAAGTAGGACTATTTATAGGTACTGTATTATATAATAAAAATGTTTATGCATTGAGAATGCATTTCACCATGTGCATCTAGCCTAAAAATGAAAACTCCTCATTTAACCCTCATGCATGGGCCTTTATTTTGTACCTGAATTGGAAAATTCCTAGCAGAGTACTATAATCTAGCTCATGTGCACTTTAAAGAACCTAATACATTATTCAAAACGAGTAAGGGTTTACCCTGGTGTATTACATTACAAGATACAACCAAACTACACATTATTAACAAATCACACCTTAGGAGTTATTTATCTTCAATACTTTTTTATAATTTAAAAAAATGTATTGTGCCTTGAATATGAACACTTAATAAGAAGTGGCTATTTTATTTATTTGTTAATCCCAGCAACAGGCAACTACCACTTATGGTTGACTTTATTAAAAAAAGTCTTCTTTGATGTTATTGCATTTCCTGTTTTGTCTTACTTAGTTTGGTAGAAGCAAAGGTAAATTTCTCTGTGAAAACTTTTCTTCTCAAGTTAGAGAAACACCTATCCTCTCCAGATTGTGTATTATTCCATATACAAGTAAGTTGGAAGAAGAAGTAGGTAAACTAAAAGATGGATAAACATTTTAAACTAAGGATTACATTTTATGTTATAAAAACAAAATCTAGTAGTAGTTAGATAATTCATGAAATATAAAATTAATTTGATGTCTTTGGTACAGACATTCCCTGGCATACCTCATCAGCATGAGTTCAATTTAAAGAGATGAGCTCTGTCAATAATATTTATTTATTTACAATAATATTTTGTTTATAAACACATTAGCTTGTACTGTTGATAACATGTAATTTGAGATGAGCTGTTTCAATAATATTTAGTTTTGTTTCTTGTTGTTTTTTTTTTCAGATTTTATATTCCAATAGTGAACATAATGGCAGATTGAGGCCAGAAATTAGTCAAACACATGACTTCCAGCTCCAATGTAAAGGTAGCATTAAAGGAGGTAAGATTTATTAACTAGTTTTCCATGTTAAGCTATGTCTAAACTGTGACTGTGTTTAAAAGTGTGACGTGCCTAAATATGGTAGTGATATACCCAAATATGGTAGTGATTTGACATCATCACGTCCATATATAGCCATACCACACTTTATTGTCACAAATTATAAATATTTAGAAAGATTTGCCACATAGTTTTAAAGATCTCTACAATGTTCAAAATCTCTGCTTAAGTATTCTGATGAGAATTCCTTTAATTTAAAGATTTACTTTTTAAACCATTTTTACATTGCTTATGGTAACTGGATTTGTCAAGACGAGTATAATCATAGATATTGTATATTATTTATACTACAGTAGGTGAACTGTTGTGGTCACTTTGATTGGTGGTGGTCGCTATTAAAGTAGAGGGTAATTTTCCCCGCATCCCCACAAGGGAGTGCCTCACTGTAGGTGCTGACCAGTCGTGGGCGACCAATGCTTTTACCTTTTTGTACATAATTGTTGTTGTTGTATGTTGTATGTATGTACATGTAGATGTATTTAAATAATAGTTACCGAACTGAAAAGCACTTGCTTCTTTTTGGTGTACTGTTGGGTGGTGTTGTAAATGTAATTGTAATTGTGTATAAACATAAACTATATGAACTCTTCAGTACAATACTTTTCACCCAGAGTAACTCTGATATTTGAGACAATCCCTCAAAAACTCTTTTTCAAATAGTGTCAATGTTGTTTCATAGGTACTGCGATAGGAGCTTGCTCTGCCAAGCAGGCAATTGAAGACTTGGTTATGTATACACATTTCCCATTGTTCATAATTGCTTATTTTGTATTCTTCATAGGCAAATTGAATTTCAGTACAACCAGAAACTTAATGATTATGTTTGACGTTGTTGTAACCTTGTTGTCCATCCTATCGCTGTTACTGTGCTTAAGGTCACTGTGTAATGCTCACAAGATGAAAAAGGTATACTCATTTTGAAAAGTTTTAAATACAAAATTGAATATTATATTGTATTGTGCAATATTTCATTTATTGACCTCCTTCAAATCAAAGCTTAAGACATTTATCATCAGCTCGGAATTTGACTTTAATACATGATTCATTCATTGCATTGTTGTGTCAATGCACCATGATCATTCAAATTTGGGATGGAAACCGGTGCAATATAAGATTTCCTTATTAGTATTTATTTAAATAATTATTTGATTTTATTAGATAAGAACAACTCCAAGTCCACTTAGCTGTAAATAAGGAAACTGGCCTACCACATAATGCCACAGCTTAGTACAATGAGCTCAGAATAAATATGGGACTTTACCTATTTTATTCAACTGCCTGTGTTTGTTTATTCATTTTAGTAATAAATTGAAGGAAAACTTTATTTGAATGTATTTTTTATTGTATTGGCATTTCAGGCTCCCCCTTTTTATGGCAACTCAACAAATTGAAACTACTATACAGTACTAAAAAAACCAATCACAAGCGATAGATTATTCGAACTGTCGGTTGTCATTGGTCAACACACTTGTGTTGCTTTTATGTCATTACGTTGTGTCCTAGTGGTAACCAAGCTTTACAATCAATCAAACAATCACTTTTATTTGTAATTTGCAGAAAACACTCAAGTTCTTTGAGAAACATTTTGAGAAGTCTTTAACTTCAAGTGATCGACTGAAGTTTTATGATTTTTGGCTTATTGAGATTTTAATCAGTGATGTGTTGGTTATTTTTGGTTCAATGTGGAAGCTACAAATTGAAGAGAAGGTGAGATTAAGTTTAAATCAAATGTGTAAGATAAACATTTTTCATGATCTGTTCCCATCATCAAATCTGCTGTTATACTGTATCAGATATGCAAGTTTGAACCTTAACTCATTATACAGTCACGCATCACTAGATATTGGTAAATGCGCAAGTTAATCATATCAACTCATTTTTTTTATTTTATATTGATGATCTTCATCATTTTATTACCATAATATATCCTATCATAAAAACTATACTTTATTAAACAAATGTTTTTGATTGTATATACTGTACTATTAAATAATATTTTGAACACATACGACAGCCATTTTGAGGATTCCCCGCCCTGCTAAAATCACTTCACTCTCTCCTTATTGACTCTCCATTTGTCATATAACTCCATGGCATTTTTGTATCTAGTCTAAATCTAAAGCTGCGTTTCTATCTATTTTAATTCCCAGCTGATACTAATACGTAGAATGTTGGTAAGATTCAATTACTGTATTGACTTGGGTATAATAATTATACTACTGCAAAATCCAACCCCCAAATTGACTATGAGTATGAGCTTATACCTTAGTCAGTATGGTAGTTCACATTTTTTAAAGTATAATTAGCATTGAGCTTAAATGATCCGCCTTCAGTGGTGGAGTAAATCACATCTTTTTTTTTGTAGAGAATAGTTAGTTTTCTGCTTTTTTGCTTTGTTCTTCTGCAGGATCTTTTAACATAAAAATGTCCATGATCATTTTCCTTCATCCTATAACAATAATGCAATTCAACTGTTTTGTGTATCACATGCAACATCGTCTATGTACAATGTTTGTAATTGTTTTACTGTACAATACTGTATCATCATCCTCACCAATCGTTTTTAACTTCATATTCAGTGATAATACACTTTTTTTTAAATGCAATGTGTTTTTGTATGCAGTGACAATATTTGATTATACGTTTCTAGAGGAATTAAAACAATTGCCATGAGCTGTTAAAATGAAAATGGCCACCAATATTCCTTTCGAATGGGATTATGAAGCCAATAATGTGTAGCACCATCTATGCACAGTTTCACTTTTTTAATCATTAAAATTATCATCTAAACCAATTGTCTTTATAAATTATTTTCATTAAACTAATACTTAATAGAAGCGTAAGGTAAGTTGTAGCAGCTGCAAACCCCACCACCTCCAAAAAAATCCAAAAAGGTTTAGGCCTTAGCCTGCCAGTACTATCCTAGGCCTACATGAAAAATATGCAATATAACAGTAGAACTTAGTAAGTTCATAAAATTACTTGCTCTTTTTATGAATAAACACTCCACTGTATTAAAAATAGACTGCTAAACTCTAAAATTCATTAGTATAGTTAAATATTTACAGGTGTTTAAAAATAAATAACCTTAAATATAAATAAATAAAGTAGAAATTGCTACTATAAAAATGTTATGCTTTAAATGCATTATTTTAATTTCTTTTTGTTTCCTATTATTGAAGGCTTATCATAAATAGAAGGCTTATAAAGTAAAATCAACTGTCAGTCTAGTAGACAAAAACATTGTTTTGCATTGGATTTTTGCTATGCTACACTGGTTAAATTATACCCAGAATGAAGTCAAAACCATAATTTCATGTTTAAAATGTTTGCATACATTCAACCCACATAACAACCAGCATATGCCTTTAAAAACTAACCAACATTATAGAAATATATAATGTAGAATATTTTTAATGAGTTAAAAGATTGACGGTTTTAATTAACCAAGATGAAGCCGAAACTATTAGGGCATTCAGGCCCTTAACTCATGATAATTTTCTGGCTTTTCAATGAACACAAAACATTATTTAATTAATCTCTAAAGAGTTTAACTGCACAATTCAAACAGGGACCAGTGGCCGTATTAAGTTAACTTAACTGAGATAGTTCCCTTACATAAATTTATATTTCACTTATAACTCAATAAAGTATTTCCCTTAAAATTGATTATCACTTTAGATAGGAGAGTGTTAGTGTTTTCCAAGTATGCTAAGTGTGAATGGTTAATACGGCCATTAAAGATTTGGTTATCTAACCATATTTAGTTGTATATATTCCAAGATGGATAACATTAACAGGGTTTATGTCATGGTTAAATTTTATAGGTGTAATAACTTTAAATCATAATTGCTAATATTTCTATATCATATCGGTATCATTTCAATATTTTAACTAATATAAATAATGATTAATAATATTAATGATCATTTTAACTCATTCACATTCTCTAACTTATAGCATTTTGATTAATTTGATTGGTGGTGGAGAGAATTTAGAAGTTTGTTCCGTGAAACATGGATTTGATTCCTTTTTGCTCAACGCCAAAAGATTTGCTGTTGTGTCCAGTACCACCAGATCATCTATGTTGTTGTCATGTACAGCATTGTAAATCCACTCATGTGCAACAGAAAGTCATGCTCCACATTTTATACCCCATTATATAACTTAAATTAAATATACACATAAGGTTTTATCTTTTGTCCACTCCCGACATAAAAAAATGGTTACAGACTGCATCAAAATCACCATCAAGTTTTTTACAGGAGTTATCTGTTATTTTATTTTTGTCTTATATTTATTTAACGCAAGCCAAGATTATGAGCTCTGTAATTTCCATTATATCGGATAATAATAGGAATCCGTATCTGTGTTTCGATGACATGTCGCGCAAAAACTGTTTTTTTAATAGGAATTGACCCATAGAGTCCTGATGGGATCACCATTTCAAGAGAATCAAATGTTTGAGCTCATCCTTTATTTTATTTTCAGCCCTTTTGAGTGAGTTATATTGTCTCTTTACATTTCTTTCTTTTGTATTTAAAAAGAATTCTTCAAGTTACGATTTATGCAGTATATTACTTGGTATTGGGTGCCTACTTGTCTGGTGCGGAATCTTAAGATATTTAGGTTTCTCTTCTAAATACAATGTAAGTAGTAAACAATATTGTCCATTGAATTAATATAACATTTTTCTTATTCAAACTGTGTTTTTTAATCAAGTTATTTTTATTCAAATTATTGAATTATAAAAATACAATAAATATTGTGAATAAATTCAATAACACTAAAATTGCACTCTTGATGACATAAGCGTTCAATGGAATAGTTATTGCATGACACACAATCCTCCAATCAAATGTAATGATCTACTGTACTCAGTTGTGTTGTATTTTTTGTATATTTGATTCTTGCAGATTTTGATCTTGACAATGAAGAATGCGATGCCTAATATGTTGAGGTTCTTGCTTTGTGCTGGCGCAATATACATGGGTTACGCATTCTGTGGTTGGATAGTTTTAGGTCCTTATCATTACAAAGTAAGTTATTGGTTGTAGATTTAGCATGGTTGCAGATTTAGAGTGGTTGCAGATTTAGAGAGATTTAGAGTGGTTGCAGATTTAGAGAGATGTAGAGTGGTTGCAGATTTAGCATTGTTGCAGATTTAGAGAGATTTAGAGAGATGTAGAGTGGTTACAGATTTAGCATGGTTGCAGATTTAGAGAGATGTAGAGTGGTTACAGATTTAGCATGGTTGCAGATTTAGAGAGATTTAGAGAGATGTAGAATGGTTGCACATTTGGCATGGTTGCAGATTTAGCATGGTTGCAGATTTAGCATGGTTGCAGATTTAGCATGGTTGCAGATTTAGAGATATTTAGAGTGGTTGCAGATTTAGCATGGTTGCAGATTTAGCATGGTTGCAGATTTAGCATGGTTGCAGATTTAGAGATATTTAGAGTGGTTGCAGATTTAGCATAGTTGCAGATTTAGAGATATTTAGAGTGGTTGCAGATTTAGCATGGTTGCAGATTTAGAGTTTAGTGATCTTTGTTATAGCATCTCTCAACTTCATTAATAATAATGGTATACTGTATGAAATGTTTAGCTAATTTTTTTTAAGAGATGAGAGAGCTAATAAGTTTGTATAATCATTATATTATATGCTTTTAATAATCATGTTAATAACAATTTTTGTAACATTTTTTCCCTTTAGTTTCGAACCTTAATTCGGTCAGTGGAGTGTATGTATTCTCTTGTGAATGGAGATGATATGTTTGCTACATTCGCTGAAATGTCTGAAAAGAGTGTTATGGTTTGGTACTTCAGTAAGGCATATCTCTACTCCTTCATTAGTCTTTTCATATACGTTGTTCTCAGTTTGTTTATCGCAGTCATCATGGATACCTATGAAACACTGAAAGTAAGTACATAATTATAACACACATAAGTGTATCCTTGCCATTTGATTGGTTGATTTCAATTCACATTCATTATTTCCTATCATTTCAAAAATACTAATTGTACCATCACCTTTTTATAAATATCATTTTGTACAACACTGTAGGCTGGTGAAAATAATCAATAACTAACCTGTAGTGTGCGCCGTACTCCCCAATATTTCCAATTGTTGAAAACCTGACTATCCTACTCGCTTAATATTTGTACCATTCAATGGATAAAAATCATTATTTGAGCATGAAAATGGAATTTATTCAAGGACGTTTTCAAGAAATTCAGGAAATCAGATATTTTTTAATGTCATAAAAGATTTTGGTAGATTTTCCAGTTTTTATAGAGTCTGATATTGTGAAAGTTGGCTGAATAGAACTAAATACAATATAATGTTGCATAAAGTTCCTGAATAAGATTCTGACATATGCTTTTCTAGGATTACCAACAAAATGGATGGCCAACCAGTGAGTTGACATCATTCGTGGAAATGTGTACGGATCTTCCAGAATCTGGTACATTCAGAGTACAGTCAGATGAATCAAGTTTATTTTCGTGTTGTCCTTTAAGGTCAGTTAAAATGATTTTCTTTTCATTTCTTTCAAATTTATCTAAATTAATTAACTTGCTAATTGCAATTGGCAGTTTGGAGTCTTTAATACTTCAACTATTTTCATAATAAAGGTTTAAATAAATAATAAACATCATTGAGAAACTTTATTTATTTACTACCAAAACCTCTAAATTGATATCCTATTTATTCTTTTTATTTCAGGAGAGACAATGATACGCAACATGATAACCTTATACGGTGATATCAATTATTTTTCACAAATATATTTTAGTATGAACTTAAGTAATGTATCATACCGTATGACTTTGATATTTGATAACTCTTTGCCACTAAGTTGTTAAATAATAAGCAATAATTCCATAGCTTACTGTACAATACAATTATTGGTAAGGAAACTGGTGTTCCGTGTACATTGTACAAATACAGCATAGACGCCAGTTTAAAAAATGTTGAACATTAAAAAACTGAACATTTTTTCTTTCAATTCATATTTCAATGTATGATATATTGTAAAAATTATAAATTTTGAACAAATAGTATGTAGTCAGATAATTAATTATAGGTAAGGAGGAGACTGGTGTTCCACGTACACTGTACAATTACAGTATAGACGCCAGTTTAAAAAATAAAATGTTGAACATTAAAAAAAGAAAAAAACTTAAAATTATTTTCAATGTATGATATATTGTACAAATTATATATTTTGAACAAATAGCATGTTCAACTATTAAAATTAAATTGCCATATTTGCCTTATTAGATAAAGCAATATAATTCCATATTATATTATGTTTATGATAGATAGGATGGTGGACAATGTTTATATTTATGAATCTGCTTTAATATTCTGTACAGAAAAATATGTTTGTCTTCAATGTTTAACATGTTTGCATTCTTAAAACCTTGTTTCCAAATTAATGCTAAAATTGTTGATATTGTTGCCATTTTTCATTGCTTAAAAAAAACAGCATGAAAATTGAACCTGCCAAATTATCCTGTCCCTTGTTCTTTGATTTGTGTACTCATCAGCAACATATTTTATAAGAGCCTGGGCAGGTTAAATTATTTACCCGATTGTTTGCACATGAGTTTAGCAAATTGCCTTGTAACCTTATGAAATAAAAACTATTGGCCCAGTTAACCATGCATCATATAAATTCCTTATTTTCTATCAACATGGTCCATGTCCATCTAATGCTTTGTTTTGTAGTTTTTTTATCAGCAAATAACCTACTGTAATGCTCAGTAATGCAAATAGAAAACATTATGTTAGATGGAAGGTCAACTGAGGTCAAAGGTCAACTGTGCTGATAGAAAATAATAGTTTACATGATAGTCAGTTGCTGTACACTTTGTACAAATGCCTTTAACTTGAAAAATTGTATAAGTTAAAGTTTGTGTTCAAATTCAAATTGTATAATTTAGGAGGTGTCCAATGTGATAATATGGTGCTAGAATAATAGTTTTGTACTGAATTGGAAGCAGGAATTCCAATATACATTTTAGAATAGAATATATCCATTTTTGGATATTCAGTATTAATCAGTTAGTTATTACTAATACAACTAGAGAGTCAACTCCAACACAATCATTACTGAAAAAACAAACCACCATTGAGATGGACCATTAAATATTGGCAAATCAGATACTGTACAGTATGCCCACTAATTCATATACCACTACATCTGATTGTTGAGCTTTGGGTGCTACAGTATATTTGGTTTTCATACAATTTTCATCAAAATAATATTTTTGAACAGATACTATTTTTTAGGATTCTATGAAGCCATTACTTTGCTGTCACTTGGTTGACTCTCTAGTTTTATAAAATGTACACTATATGATAGATGCATCCAGATATTCCAAGGGAACAAATGTGTAAATCATATTGATTTTGTTACCATTTATATCTGCCCAAAGAGATTTAAAGAATAATCTTTACATTTATTTTGTGTTATGCATATTAAAATCTAAAATCTTTTATTGTATCTTTAGAACCTTATAAATGTCTTTTTATTTTCATTTTATCTGAAATAAATGTTAGGTATTAAAGTAAACACAACTTTATTGTAGTTATCATACCGTAATTGTAGTTAAACATGATATACTGTATTCTGCAATCTGTTTTAATGTAAACAACATACTGTAGGTTCCATAAAAAACATAAGAATCATTTATTTTTGTTATGGCTCTTGTTTGTCTGATGTTGAGTTCTAGTTTGATAATTATAATTGATTCAGGGACAAATTTTTGTTTTGGAATTATACCTTAGGCTGTGTTCGGACGTAAAATCAGTTACATGTGTAATCGGTGATCGATCGGACGATGAACATATTTATACACGTGTAAACTAACAAAAAAATACCCAGCAGGGTCATATTTCATGCATCTCTTTATACTATTAAGGTCAAATTGCTCCTTATCTTGCTGTTAATCAGCTTGCGGTTTAAGGTGGAATTGAAAAATCCACCTCATGAGGTGGATTTTTGAAACAGCAAGTTTATCTCAAAATTTACACCACACGCGGCCATTACACGTGTAAATTTGTTCCATCCGAACGGGCTCTTAGTCTTCCATTCCTCTGTGTGAAATCAGTCCCAGCCTCTTGGAGCAGAGGCTATTGTGTATGCTTTGACTGTAATTTCAAACACTAATGTCTCTGAAATGTATTTGTGTTTGGGCCCATGTTGCGACCCTGATGTTATTGCATTTATATAATGCTATTTTTGTAATTTAAATAACTTTTCATCAATAAAAAAGTAAGTAAAACTCTTGTCTCTTGTAATCTTGTACTAACAATTTAAGATCACTTTAGATAGATTTTGATGTATTGAAATTATTCCTACAAAATTGAATTGAAAATGTACATAAACTCCTGTAAAATCAGACCCTTTAGCAATTTAGCAATCGAGTCGAAAGAATTACTGTAATAGACAACATTTTGGTTTTGGAAGTTCAGAGAATCAGGGAGTAGGGATTTGATGTTTATTTAATGAAGTGCCCACTGTATGTACCGGTATATGAAACTTGGACATTAAACAACTTTTTTTTAAATGGTGACGCTAGACTCTAAAATCAAATTCCAAAACGCAATATATATTTAAAAATACAAAAATGCATATGATTTATTTTCATCTAGCCAATAAAATTGATTTTAATACAATTTAAAAAATAAACACATTTCAGTAATACTCAATTTTAATCATTATACCAAAATACCTGTCATGAATACAGTACTCTTATTTATAATGAATAAGACCATACCACAAGGTACTAGTCAGTTTCTTTAAGTTTAATTTACTTAATTAAAATGTTTTCAAATACAAATCTATAATATTGCATTATAAATAAGTACTTGTGTATCAAAGAGTTTGCTTTACTCTACTATAAATTTCAAAACATAGACTTTGTCAATTACTGGAATGTGTTCAATGGGTGTTGCACAAAATTGTACAAAGGATTTAGTTAAATAATATAATTTACATCTTTTACTTTTAGATTATTTATCTATTTATTATACACAATACAATTTTCATAAGTTAAATACTACAGTATTAATGTCCTTAGTAACGAAAAATCATGTTGGATTATTGAATACACACTTTACATTGAACATATTGTTTTAAACGTGATAGCCTCTTAAAATCAATAAAATTAAACTTCTAGCCTAACAAAATTTAGGGTGAATATTTTAAAAATCCTGTGTCCAGAACTGAATAATAAAACTGCATTGTTATTTTTTTATTACTAAAAGTACTAAAAACATTTACAAAAGTAAAACTAAATTAATAAGTTGGCAGTTATGAATATATTCAAAATTAAATTCAAATGCATTCAAATATGCATTATCACATACAATCATATGTTTTATCAATTCATTGCCTAAAATTATAAATTAAAACGTTAAAGTTTACTATGATTTAAATAGCACCTAAGTCGGTGACAAGAAATGTAGCAAACAATAGTTTCCATGAAAAAATGCAAAATAACAATTAGTTACTACTAATGTAAAGGACTTATAAAATCATGAAGTAAAAAGTTTCAAAGGGAATTATATGTTATTATGGCAAAATGAAAAGCTTAAACAATCAAATAATCTACAAACTGCAGCAAAGTAGTATTTATACAGTATTCCTTATATTAATGAAGTTTCTAGGAAACTAATGCAAGAGAACAACTTCTATTGTATATAAATACATTAAAGCTTTTAATTCTATTGCTTGTGATTGGTCAAATGTTGTGGGTACATTGTTGCACCCTTGAACCAAACTCTAATTGGCAACTTCAAGTTATTAGTACTGGTATATGTTGATTGAATTACCATAGACTACAGCGAGACGCCCATTGGAAGCTGAAAGTCCAAGTGAGCATTCCTCACTATAAATTGCCTTCACAAATTTAAAATCTTTGTCGTACATTAAAATACGACTTTTCATACCTAAGAAAATATTATACTCTTCATCAACACAAACAGCATAATCACATTTCAAAGACTTGACACACATATTAGATTTCATATCAAGAACTTCAACAAAGCAAGTGTTGCTAGAAATCTCTGAGTCATCTTCATCACCTGATGATGAATGTGTGGCTTTGTTGTTACAAATAAACAATTTATCATTTGTATGTGTAACATCAAGAAACCAGGGTGATATTGATACTGTTCTGTTATCAGGAGTAGAAAGAATTGTAATTTGTTTACACAATTTTTCGTTTATGTAATGATTAACGCAATTTCCTACATTGTTTGACACATAAACATGGACATTCCCTGATTCTTTTGAAACTGCAATACCTTGTGGTATTCCTTTATCGCCAAAATCTCCTTTGCCAAATTGGCTTATTTCCCATTTCATTTCATTTAACATATCGAGAACAATAATTTCTTTTGCATTTGTCTCTGTAAGGAAAATTTTACTATCAATGCAGCAAATATTAAAAAATTTACTCTTATCACCTGTTGAAAAACATTCACAACTACTACTACGATCAAATCTGACAATTGTGTTTGTATTGTTGCAACAAAGAAGGTACTTTCTTTGAGAGGTGAAGCATACATCAAATACATGCTGAGGTTCTTGCCACTTCATGATTTCTGTCAAGTTGAAATCAATTGGTTTTGAAATGTTTTCACCACAAACATACGCTGGGCCCAATCTCCACAATCCTGTATTTTTGCTTTTACACTTAAATTGTAGGGTACAACGGTTTTCCAACTGACTCTTATCCAATTCATAATTACCTTGATTCTCAGAGTTTTGCAGAATTAAATGTGCTGATACAGGTGTATCTTCATGACTTTTGGTTACAGGATTACCAGCAGAATCTCTTAAATCAACTTCTACCCTTATTGTTTCATTGTTTTCAAATTTACATATTTTAGGAAAGCTGATAGAACATTTACTAGTATCTACTGGTATATAATCAACACACTGACAATATTCATTAACCATGTCTTCAAATTTTTTCAAATCATCCTGAATATTACTTATTGGTTTGAAATAACCAATGCAATCTGGACAACATCCTTTAATTTCATCCATCAACGAATCAGAAATTGATGTCTTACTGATCTCTTTTAAAAAAAGTTCCAGTTGTTTAATTTTCTGTTCAAGTTTTGAAATTTTATTTTGTTTCGTTTTTTCAAGACCACGTATGCGTACACTTACCACATCATCAATCTTATTTTTCATATCCTTGCCAGTCTGTACAAGGCGAACTCTACATTTTTCTGCTGTTTTATGTACACGTTTCTTTGTCTCTATACATTTTATTAGTTGTGTTTCTATCTGCTTCTGTAGCAACTGATGTTCATAGGGCAAACCTAACAAAATAGAGTGAACTATAAATGTTTCTATAAATGAAATAGAACAAAAAAACAAAGGCCTGCCTACAATTAAGAAATACGATAACAAAATTAACTTTTTCAGGCTTAACTAAAACAAGGCTGGATTCTGATTTTCATTATAGATATGGTGAGACCAAAACAGTATTTGAAAACAAAGTTTAAATTTGATAATTTTCAGTTAATAAAACAACAACTTCATGAAATAATCTGTTCATTTTAAAAAGGAAGTAAAATTAATAAATAATTTTTGGCTTTTATTACACTATGTTAAAGTAAACAGAATATATTTTAAAGTTTTTTATTTTAAAATATTAAATAGTTATTTGAACAAGAACAAGATATTGATTGATTAAAAAAAAAACCGAAATATGCCAGTTTTTTTATGTCTCACTTACTTTGACCTATATCTGTTGGATTGCTGCTATCTGCTATGTCAATATCTACAGTTTCTTGTTCTGTAACACCAATAAAACTACTCTTGAATTTTTTTGCAACTGAAAAAAGGTATGGTTCATTATAATGGGTATTTTGCAAAATCATAGAATCACTTACTTTTACCCAGTTGAAATTCTGTTTTAAATAACAATATTAGCTCAAATAATTGATTTTCTACTCAAATTCTAATTTCATTTATTTTTTATCTTTTTATACCATTTATTTTAGAAACAAGTGGTTTGAATAACATTTAGTACACCATTAGATCAGCTCCATATCATTGGTGACTTGCAATTATTTTTAGGCCTTTTGTCTACTAAAATTCTAATTTAATTTATTCCATTTAAACTATATTTAGTTTGAATCATTATCAGCCTACCATATTTTTCAATTGTTATTGATCCTCTGGAGTCACCAACTTTTTGGAGATGTCTTTGAAACTTCTTCAAAGTTGACACATCAGACTGATTTAATATCAATTTCTCATCCAGGTGTAACAGTAATTTCCAAATGCAACTGAAATCTTCTTTTAATTCATAAAGACACTTCAAAGCTGTCAAATCTCCTGTAAATTGATGTCCAACTTCAATCAAAGCCAGACGAAAGTTAGAAAAGTGTTTTGACTCCTTTGTTACATCATACTTATAGTCTGGAACCTTCCCGTTATCAGCAACCATTATTTCTTTGACTGATGTCCACAAGCGTTTGTTCCCAATCAAAAATAGAATCTCATACATCAGAGACACATCTTGGGTTGTAATTAGATTGTGATTCAACAGTTTTCTAAAATAATCAAATGTGTTGCTTTTTGGGAACTTTTTCTCAAAAGCAAGCAAACTTAAAATGTCCTTTTCTTTCAGAGTTGTTTCCTGATTAACATGAGTAATGGCACTTAACAAATTGTCCTTTTCCACCAAAGTTTCTTCAGCTTGTTCTGCTCGATCCATTTTTGTTTTTCGTAGCTGGACAATTTTATCTGAATTTTATAACTTAATAATATTAAGATTGATGGAAATTGATTAATAATAATATTTATTTTATTCCTGTTCAAAAGAAGGTGTATTATTATGAAAAAGATTTTATTCAGATAAATGAACATGTATTACATGGCAAGCGTACTGTATGTTTGGCGCAATCTTTATTATATATTTCGTATTTTATAAATACATGGTTCCATGTTGCTGTCATATCCATCACATTTATGGAATATACAAAGATAGAAAAAATAATGGGTTAGGAATTATAACATTATTTCCATTATTAATTCTTTGATACTATACAGTATTTTTTTCTCGATTAATCAAAAAAAGATTGTTTTAACATTTATTAGTATGATGTTATACATTCAAAACCATTTACTATTCCAAAAAGACTGTCACTGATGTTTTACAAAATTCTGTTAAACTAATATATTACTATACCATTGACATAGTATAAGAATATTGTTTATATTTCAATTACAGTATACCACATAATTAATTGCATTCATTACTGAAATATTTTAGGATCTAAAAGGATAAAATATCCATCTCCGTCACAACGAAACATAGGGAAATGTGACGGAGCTGACCGTGACGGAGATGATGTATTTAGCATAGGACAGCCCAGGATCACCTCGTAGGCATGTCTGACAGCGGAGACGGAGTACATACTTCTAGATACCGTAAATAAATTGTACTTCCAGTTGAAAAAAAACCAGAAATTATAATTATTTTATACATGTGTTCTATACCGTTCGGATATGACATTCAATAAAGGTACGCAACTGTAATTTTTCTAAAACCTCGTTTTATTAGCTTTTTTCCTCTTTTAT
Organism: Antedon mediterranea; assembly: GCF_964355755.1. Taxonomy (NCBI): domain Eukaryota; kingdom Metazoa; phylum Echinodermata; class Crinoidea; order Comatulida; family Antedonidae; genus Antedon; species Antedon mediterranea. The sequence goes on from NC_092675.1 coordinate 26,018,553, forward strand.
TGAAAGTGCGACTAATTTTATTTTCATATCTTCGCATGTTTACAACGCACAATCAATTTTTTTCCCTGCCGTTCACTAAATTGTAGACGGTACTTTTAAATTATGTTACGGTATACGACACAAAACTGTGGGACAAGCTTTTTCCAAACAAAAACTTTAAAAGTTTGAGATTTATATGTATGTAGAGATGTATTTTGAATAATAAAATCGCATGAAATCATGATTAACTAACTTTTTACAATATTTTCATTAACAAAAATGCTGTTATCAAATATATACGGCGATCATAAAATTGAAGATCTGATGAGGTTTTCTGAAACATATTTATAAAAATTAACAATATTAATGTTATTATCTTTTTTGGTTTATGTAATTAAATAGGCCTATTACTCTAGTAGCTAGATCAACTTTCGTATGCACTTTGAGGTCCAGAGAATTTGACTTCAGAAATTGGTTTAGGGTGGTCAAACAATCATTTTTGGCTTGGTTACACATTTTGAAAATGTGGCGAAAGGTCAAAAGGTCAGGGTGAAAGGTCATAAGACCAAACACCAATATGTCCTTAAATCTCAACAACCACTGGTCACAGCGAAGTAATTTTGGTCTCAAATTGATCAGAAGGTATACATTCAGTCTAATGGGACATTTTAGTCAAAAATGACCGGAAATGCCATTTCTGACCTTTGACCCACACCTCAGGGCATGTATGTATCTCCGTAACTACTGATCGTAGACACTTAAATTTGGTCTTAAATTGTTTGAAATAAATATTTATTATTTGTAGCAAATTTTTAAAAATGTTACAAAAGGTCAAAGGGTCAAGGTCAAAGGTTATATGAACAAATAAAAATAGATACTTGTATCTCGGCAACCACTCGCAGCAAGTCAACTTTAGTCTCAAAATGTTCAGAAGGCATGCTTTCATATTCAATCTAATGGGACATTTTAGTCAAAAATTATCAGAAATGCCATTTCTGACCTTTGACCCACATATCATGGCATCTTCATATCTCTGTAAGTACTGGTCGTAGAAACTTAAATTTGGTATCAAATTGTTCGAAATATACATATTTACATTCAATGTAATAGAAAATGTGGTTAAAAGATGAACAGAAATACTATTACTAATGTTTCAAACAAAAAACATATCTCTACATAACTTATCCTTAGACAGTAATGTTATGCAATAACTGATACTTTAAATTGTTTCAATTTCAAGTACTAGTTATTGCTGTCCCCAAGAACATTTTGATAGAAACGTCAAGCTCAACAGTTCTTTTCAGAATGCTAGAAGTAACTTGCCATGTGTATCCGATTAAACTCCCCGGGCATTTATTGTTCAAAGGGTTTTTAGGGGCAGGGGAGGCATCTTTATTTGTGGTATAATATGGTAATATGTATAATCAAATAAATACCATCTAGATGTAAAAAAAAATACAGCACAATTAATATCAAAAAGTGAAAAAAATGCTTGGTAAATTGTAGGTTATGGTAGTTAATGTAATGTGTTGTGATACAATTATTGTGTAAATGCATGTGGCGGGCGTATTCCACATGGTGTTCTATTAGAGGGAATGGTGGCGTTTATTTGAGAGAGGCTTTTATTCAAAGCGGGTGTTAATTCGAATAATTACTCTAATTTTAATAATTATAATTCGTTTCTCAGCTGATAAAAGGTACTTTACATGATTCGTTTTCTTCTTTATGCTTTTTAACGAAATGTTTCTGTCTTTTAGAATAAAAGTGACACTGTCATAGATAACATTAAATGAATCTTCTCTTCCAGGTGCCAGTATAATGATTATAAAACAATGACATATCATTATCCTGACACAATTGCACTCATAATGGATCTTCATTCTATCATCTGTTTGTTTGTGACTACAATTTGACAACAATCTTTTGCATATTTTTAAATGCCAATACATAGCTTCATTACTATTGTACAATATGTCCAGCTTTCCTGAAAACACCCTTGTGTACTGTAGTACAGTGTTGTAGTATGATTTTATCATGATAACTTCTGATGCTTTTATTGTCAATGAATTCAGTACCTAAAACATGTCAAAGTTTCTAGTGGTATTGATAATAAATCTCCAGAAACATATATTGTTTTATTATCTACACTGGGAACAGACGTGTATAATAATATACACCGACAAAACTTCGTAACATTCAAAAATATTATGCAACAGTGTTACGGAATAATGACAATGAATTGGTCTATTATAGTTGTCTCTGATACCTTTTATTACATGATTGTACTTGCAACAGGATAGAATGAGGTTTAATCCAGTTATTATTCTTATTATATTAATTTTTTTTTTTTTATCTGAGGTGTATTTATTTGATTATACATGTTACCATTATTACACCCAAACAAAATAAACGCCTTCCCTGAATAACTAAATGCCAGGACCTTTTATTCGGGTAACTATAGTAAGTTACTTCTAGCATTCTTAACTGTTGAGCTCGAGTATTTATTCGAATTAACACCCGCTTTGAATAAAAGCCTCTATTCCCTTCAATAGAACATCATGTGGAATAAACGCTCCGCCACATGCATTTACAAAATAATTGTATCACAACACATTTCATTAATTACCATAATCTACAATTTACCAAGCATTTTGACATAATGTTATCATTTTTTTATATTAATTTTACTGTATTTTTTTACATCTAGGTGGTATTTATTTGATTATACATGTTACCATATTATACCCCAAATAAAGATGCCTCCCCTCCCCCTAAAAACCCTTTTGAACAATAAATGCCTGGGGCGTTTAATCGGATACACATGGCAAGTTACTTCTAGCATTCTGAAAAGAACTGTTGAGCTTGACGTTTATATCAAAATGTTCTCGTGGACAGCAATAACTAGTAGGCCTACTTGAAATTGAAACAATTTAAAGTATCATATTGCATAACATTACTGTCTAAAGATAAGTTGTGTAGAGATATGTTTTTTGTTTGAAACATTAGTAATAGTATTTTCTGTTCATCTTTTAACCACATTTTCTATTACAATGAATGTAAATATGTATATTTCGAACAATTTGATACCAAATTTAAATTTCTACGACCAGTACTTACAGAGATATGAAGATGCCCTGGTATATGGGTCAAAGGTCAGAAATGGCATTTCTGATCATTTTTTACTAAAATGTCCCATTAGACGGAATATAAATGCATGCCTTCTGAACATTTTGAGACCAAAATTGACTTGCTGCGACCAGTGGTTGCCGAGATACAAGTACCTTTATTTATTTGTTTATATAACCCTTGACCCTGACCCTTTGACCTTTTGTAACATTTTTCAAAATGTTTTTCAAATAACAAAATATATATTTCGAACAATTTAAAACCAAATTCAAGTGTCTACCACCAGTAGTTACGGAGATAAATACATGCCCTGGGTTGTGGGTCAAAGGTCAGAATTGGCATTTCCGGTCATTTTAAACTAAAATGTCCCATTAGACTGAATATAAATGTATACCTTCTGATCAATTTGAGACCAAAATTACTTCGCTGTGACCAGTGGTTGTTCAGATTTAAGGACATATTGGTGTTTGGTCTTTCACCCTGACCTTTTGACCTTTCGCCACATTTTCAAAATGTGTAACCAAGCCAAAAATGATTGTTTGACCACCCTAAACCAATTTCTGAAGTCAAATTCTCTGGACCTCAAAGTGCATACGAAAGTTGATCTAGCTACTAGAGTATATTACGTTAATTATGATATAAGTCAAGAATTTTTATTTATTAATGATGAATTTTCAGTCTCTATCCGACACTTATTGAAGAATGATCCATTACAAAAATATATGGGTAGTAGATGGGCCTCTATGTATGTCGATGATGTGTTGTCCAACTTTCCAACAGGATCTTCCCCAATAAAATAATTTGGTTGAATCTTTCAATTCGAAGCTAGGCCATACAAAAGGCAGCCCAGAACTCCTACACTAGGGTAGGCCTAGCTACTACTACTACAAACAACAACTCCCTGCTACTAAGTAGGGATCCGTAAGTAGTAGTAGTAGGGCCTAGCTCCTTTCGTTAGTTAGCTCTAGCTCTAGGCCTACTATAGGCCTAGTAGTATAGTAGTAGGCTAGTAGGTAGTAGGGCCTAGGCCCTAGAAGTAGAGAGTAGAAGGGCCTAGCTAGGCTAGGCCCTAGGCCTACTACTACTGGACGAGGCCTAGCTAGTATTTTAGTAGGCCCTAGATAGCTACTAAAAGTAGCCTAGAGAAAGTAATAGCAATTAGGTTGGCAGAAAGTAGGCCTAGCCTAGGTAGGCTCGGTCCGCCTAAAAACCGGAAAAAACCAAAAAACACCGGAAAAACCAAAAAATACCGGGAAAAAACAAAAAAATACCAAAAGAAACCGGAAAATACCAAAAAAAAAATGACTATTTACCGGAAAAACAACAGATAGGCTAGTAACAAATAAATTAAATGTGATTTTTGTGTCAAAGTCGATCGTCAAACGCCACAAGTAAACATCTTTGTATAGAGGGCGCAGTCAGATTATGGTTAAAATTATAATAAATAATATAGGCGGCCATTCTTGCTGTAGTTAATCGAGGTCTAAAAAAATAAATATTTACAATACTGTAATATTATAATTAATTTTAATCAATATATTTTTTTTGTAGGCACGTACGCACCAAGTCACCCCTTTTGGCCAATTTATCCCATTACACTATTTTCATAAATTATACATATATAAAAAAAAAAACACCGCATTATCTGTTTCAGAACATTTAAATTGTCCATTTATTTGACACAGAGCATTCCAATCCAAAATACTCGTTCATGCTTATTTTTCATGATAACATTAATATTATATACTGTACTGTATAAATAAATAAAAATAAATTGATATAATTATATCTATATAAACACAACAGACAAAGAACATTTATTTTAAACCGCCCGGTGATATACTTACATTTAATTAATTAATTAATTTGACACGATAAGATGAGGACATCTGTGATAATGAAAAAAAAAAGATTCGAACCCGGAACCTTCTGCTTCATATGCAGATGTCCTAAACATTCGAGCACTGGGGCTTTCATGTTCAAACTGGATAGCGACTTTTTATCACTCTGGGCCTGGTACAGCGGAACAGCACTCCCTCAATTTATATATAATTAATTATAGGCTAATTATAATTATTAACGTTTAGACCGTAAGTATACGGTACTTTCTACAATAACCAACAATAAATGATACAAAATAACAGTAACAACAAAGACCGTGCCAACCCTCAGCACTAACATTTCTACAAATTAATCAAATTCAAGAAAATCAAATAATTATGTTTAACACTACAGTAAGGCCTACAACTAATACTAGCCTTACAGATTGTATCAATATCAATGAAAAAAATTGTAAAAGGTATACAGTAAGAACGCGCCAATATTTTAGATTTTTAAATTAAAATTGTAAAATTGTGTTGCTTTTTTCATATACAATGAAGTTGAAATCAATAACACTAAAAATAACTACAGTGATAAATAACATTAATTATTTTGTTTATATACTTGTATTGTTATTTAAATATTAAAACGTGTTCAGTATTATAATTAGTTTAGACCGTGTAGGACCACCTATAGAATATCATATCATCACATTATCGTTACATTGTATCATATCTATAGTACATTATTACCGGCAGTACAGTTTAACTGATCTCCTATGGTATTTAAATCAAGAAAAGAATAGTTATTTATAATATATGAAATATGGTTATATAACTAAATAAATCATTGCCTTCCTTTTTACTGTTAAATGGAAGAAATTCCTAATCCTAGGGACATGAAGCAGATACGAAATATAAAGTAAGGAATATCATGGAAAAAAGAAAAGGGACATCCGGGACAAAATACAGAAGACAAACAATGCGTGGAACACCCGATATTTATTGCACTGAGATGGGTTATGAGAGACCTTTCTAGATTTCTTAAAGGGAAGATAAGAGAGATTTTGAGTCTGAAGTGCATCTGACCGATGATGTAATTAAATGAATTAAAATTAAGATTAATAAAAACGATTATTAATTTGGAATAAAAGCAATAGCGAAAATGACAGAGAATTGAAGAGAATTATGCACAAAATAATATAATATGTAAATGGTAAGGCTGTAATCAAATACTAATTACTCTTTCCGATTTTCGAACGAGTCTTGCTTGATCGCGGTCGTTTTCTTTGGCCTGGTTTTTTTGCTGTTCAAGATGATTTTTTTTTAATTTTCAATTTTCCGTCAGTGGATGATATTGAAGTTTTTGAAATGTTTGCGTTTAGTTGAACTCTCATGAACTTGGAGTATAGACGATTTCTTTCGTCATCTTGTTTCCCAGCCCATATCGCATGCGCTACCACGATTTTTTTGTCTACAACATAATAATTCCCGGCCCTGTCCGTGTAGTGCTTGTCGAACATCAGCGTACTGCAGCTGTACCACTTTGTGCAGGATGTCAACAAGTTCCGGTAGTTTTTTTGGTTGCCAATTAATTGCCAATTTCAATATGTGATTAATACTTTCACAATTATTGTTTGTCCATTTTTTTGGAATTACCGTTTCTTTTCGGCGCGGAGAGAACACTTTTTCTTTTATAGTGGGTAGAAGTGTATTTCTAAAATGGTTTAAGAAACCAGGGGCTAATTGGTTTAAGTAGATTTCTATATCTAGGGCTTTCGCCTCAAATTCTCTGTCATTTTCGCTATTGAGTAATTCTCCGCAAATCATATTCACTATCCTATTTCGTTGTTCTTTGCTAACCCCTTCTTTGTCCCTCAGGAATTGTATGATGTTTTCTTTTATATGCCGTGTGCATAATATGTGATGGGACGAAGGAAAACAAAACTTTATTGCCTTTACCAGCGCTTTCTCTTGGTCAGAACCAATAATTATGTCATCGGCCAGATGCACTTCAGACTCAAAATCTCTTGAATTTAACTTCCCTTTTAGATGCACAAAGAAATCTAGAAAGGTCTCATATAACCCATCCCAGTGCAAGAACATAGGTCCAATAAATATCGGGTGTTCATTAGTGGTTGTTCGACGCATTAACCGGTGTTTGAATACAGTTAAGGTTAGAAAACAACCACCCAGGTTGAAAGTCCGGTCTACTCCAACAATAGATTTTTCTACCGGCCCACAACAAAATCTCTTCATGTCACTTATTTGATCTTCTGTATAAAGAACTACACTTGGTGGTTTGTCACCTACAGCGTATACTTTCTTGACAAATTCATTGTCAGTAAGCTTCGTCAAGATCGTTTGTAATTCGTCTGCTGTATTCTGTCCTGCATGATGTCCCCTTTCTTTCCTTTTCATACTATATTTTATATTTCGTATCTGTTTCATGTCTCTAGGATTAGCGTTGCTTTCATTTAACAAGAGATCAGTATAAACGTCTCTTGGGGCTTGCGTGGCAGAAAGTCTATGTTTTGCTGCCATCATTGTACTTTTTGCGGTTCTTATATATTCGGTTCCGGGTGTATTTCTGTTTCCGTGACTTCTCTTTGTTTTAGGAAATTTGCCTAGGTATTCCACCAACGCTAGATTTGTTGACTCGTCGGGAAAAGATTTATCTATCCACGTGACCCTTTTTCGGAAAGAAGGGTCACGTTTAAGAGTCATGTAACATCGGCACACTAACATTATGTTTTCAGGTTGTGGGTTCATTGGTGTCCAGGCACCTTTTACCTTTGTACAGTACACACCATCCCGTTTAACCACAGTTATCATAACGCCATTCATCATAGCAATTATTGTTCGAGGTGTTGTAGTTTGAGATGAATGCCAAGTACCACAGTCATCGTAAAAAATACTGCGTTTACCATCTGCCCTGAGTGCAAAGTTTTCTCCATTGTCTACAACAAATGCAACGTTTTCTTTTATGCCACAAGGAACCTCATTGATAACTTCACTAATTGGGGTGTGTACCAAAATTTGTCTCACGCGACTGATTCCAAGAAATCTACCTGTCAATTTGATACCCTGTCCTTGACATGGTTGTACAACTTCTGCAGCATTTTGAAGCGACTCTAAGTCCGAGGATACCGAGGGTGGATGTGATCTGTAGAATGTATTCCTCCATTTGAAATCTTCAATCGATTCTGGGTCAGAGGATGATACCGTCCTACATGGTTCAGCATCCATTGATGTGGGAATTTCGGACCATTTTTGTTCATCCTTCCAGTAAAATTCGGGCACTGAATCTAGGTCAGATGATGAACATACATCTTCATTTTATGTTGTTTTGCATTAGACGATGGTACACCTATTATAAAAAAAGAAATGGATTAAACAAGTTCAAAGATTTCGTCAATTGTTTGAGATTTGCTACTTTTTATTAATTAATTTAGGCAGGCGTCATCTTATTTTGCAAAACATTTAATAATCTTAATGGGGGAAAAACAAAATGTCGAGAAATAAGTAGCCGTCTGTTTCTGTATTTTTGTTTTGATCTATTTTTCTTTTGCCGTATTATTGTGGGTTTTTTAAATTTCCGTCTGCAGCGTTGGTTCGGCTGATTATTTAGTTTTTATTAAAAGATGTGTTTTTTAACATGTTTGACCTTACCTTTTGTTTGTTTATTTTTCTTGTATTTTGTTTTCCTGCTTTTCTCCTTTTCCGGCTTGTTTCCCTGTCTGTTTGGTGTCTGTGAATGCTGATCTTCAATCGACTCTGGGTCAGAGGACGATACGGCCCTTGGTGGTTCAGCATCCATTGATGTGGGAATTTCGGTCCATTTTGGTTCATCCTTCCACTAAAATTCTGGCACTGAATCTATGTCAGATGATGAACATACATCTTCATTGTTAAGTTGTTTTGCATTAGACGATGGTACACCTATTGTACAAGAAATATAACTGTTACTAACGGTCGAGTTTATCATTGGAACATAACTTTGTTACCACTTCTTATTTATTGCGTAAGATATGCGTTTTAAATGTATGCAAACATTTAATAATTTAGAGTATAAGTAAACAAGGTAGATAAAAGAGAAAAATATTTTGTAGGAAAAAGTAAGTCACCTTTCGTTTCTGCATTTTTTTGTTCTCTCTCCGTTTTCCGTTTTTCCGGCTTTGAATCCGTGTGCAGCGGTGCTTCGTCTGATTCCGATGAAATTATGATCGGGGACAACGACCCTGAATTACATAGAAAAAATAAGACCATACTTTTAATATAGTTGTAAATGGGCCGCTGTTTCACGATTTTTTTGTGTGTTTTTGACCTTATACGAAATGTTTTTATGTCATCAAACGCTTTCAAAATTCAACGCAACTCAACGCAACTCGCCGTAACGTTACGTCGACAGGAAAACAAGCTTAACGCTTGTTAACAGTATGCGGTTTCTTACCTTTTGGTTGTTGATTTTGCTTGTAATTTGTTTTCTTGTCTTTCTCTTTTTCCAGCTTAGGCCTATTTGCACGAGGCAATGATTCGTAACTTCTGTTGGAATTGTTTTGCGGAATTTAGAACCTAAGAGAAACCCAAACAATCTAAATCAATTAATTCTGAATTTTTACTTGTACATTATTTTGAAAATTTGTTCAAGTTTATATTTCAAATATTAATTTTTTTTACCCTTTCTTTGTTTTTGTTTTCTTTTTGTTTTGTTTTCTTTCGTCACATTTTTCGCTTTGAACGTCATGTCATCGGATTCTATTTCTGGCATGGAGAACAACGATTCTAAACAGACGAAAATAGCAAAAAAATATAAAAGCACTGGTAATTATGACAGTAATTATCTGTGTTCAGGGGCAACTGTTTTTGAATTAAACAAGTTAGGCCTAAATGTTTTTTATGGAGTTAAATTGTTTACAGTATTGTATTATGAAATTATGACATCAATACCTCATTGGCTTAATTATTCTTACCATCTAGCTTTTCGTGCCCTTTGCGTTGTCTTGACTTGTCAATGCTTTCGTCTGATTCGGATGAGCTTATCATAATTATGGGAGATGTTTTTAAACCTGATTTGAAATACAAAGAGCAAACCATTAGATGCCAGAAACTTAAAATAAAAAATTAACTTAATGAATAAAGTTGTTAAATTTAATATAATAGACCTAAAGTTATACCTTCAGATTTGTCTTGGCATTTCTTTAAATTTATTTTAAGACCAATTCTGATCTTGCCTTTGTATTTTCTGTTTGCTGTCAAATGCGGAACATCCATTAGCGGCACAAAGTGATTTGGTGTCTAAATGTGTTTCTCTTCTTTCGGATCCAAGATTTGTGTGCTCGTCCACATGATAAAAATTGGCTGACTACCTGCCTTTTGTTTACACGGTTAAAACTTCTATTCAGAATTCGATACACCTTGTCCATCATGCCATTCAATGGTGGGTATATTGAAACTATTTCGTGACCTATGACAGTGGCTAACGCTTGAATTTGCCATGAAGACGAATATCCACTTTCACGACTACAATCCATACAAGCCGTGTCATAATCAGGGCTCACAAGGCCGATTTTTGAGTACTGGTGCATCTCTATATAGAAATCTTTCTTCGAAACCATTTCAATAAATGTTCGGACGCGCAATTCAATAGATAGTGTGTCATCCCCGGTCAGCGCCATGGACACGGCATTGAAAAGGCAGCTTCCGTCACCAGAGACTGATATGGGTTTCAATTCTCTGACATTACCACATCTTCTCAGTAGTGCCATTGAAACTTCATCAATTTGAAAATTCCCAGTCAACTGAGATGTTAGAACATTAAAATGTGTATCTCTTAGCAAAAAATCTTCCATCTTGGCCACTTCCTTTATATCTACATCATTTCCAATTGCTGATGACATTCTGAATAGTGACTGAAAGTAGTCAAACGTTCCGTCGTATAAGCAACAACATTGTTTACAACTGTAAGCCAAACTAGTATTTGAGAGGTACTTAAGGTTTTCTTTGGTTACATTTTCACATTTTATATGAAACCATCGTTGACATAAATCGCAATAAATTGAATCGCCTGCACAACTGATGTTGCAAACGCCACACAACCATTTCCTCCCGGCATTGCTGCAGCTCTGACAAGACTTTCTGGATTTCTTTCTCCTTTTACTTTCCATCACCTTATCTGCAGTAAAAGGAACTAAAAGAAATATTTCTTGAACGGACTCAGTTTCAGGAAAGTCACTCAATCCAATGCTTTATGTCGGATCACCTAAAAAAAAAAAGTTTGCCTGTAAGCGAAAAGTCTTCAATTAACTATGGAATTGATAAAGTTCACGTTAGATTATTTGAATTTAAATTTCTAAATATAATTTTTATTATATTGTTGAATAACCATAACGGATCATTCGTCGTAATAACAAAAGTTAACATTTTGATATTGTTATTGTTATTTAGGCATATTATTAACAGAAAATTGAAACATGTCATAAAAAATTAATTGAATCAAATGCCCAGTATTTGGTGCGGCATTAAAATATCATACTCATTGTTTAAAATAGGCCTAATTTATTTTCAGTTGGACAATTAGACCGTACCTTTACTATAACTTACTAAGTCTACCTAATATCTGAAGACATTAAAAACAGCTTATTTATTCAATACTTCCAAACGACAATTACCAACTACAACTTTATTCTACTGAATAAATAGGACAGGGGTAGTGACCTACTTTTTAAAACTATCCCACGTACAAATAATCTTACTCTTCACACATACCATAATAATTTTAATCGACGTTTGTCCTATAATTGAAATTGATTCAATTTCAATTTATTTCTATAATATAACATACATAATAATATAAAATAACATAATGTTAATTATTAATAAATAAAATTGCATATACATATAATGAAAAGTAGTTCAGTCATGTGGGGTGAGAGTCATATAAATCATAAATACTTGATATTAAATAGACAATTATAAAATCATATAACTCTTTAATTTTGATAATAATCAGACTTGACGACCTAGGAAGGACGAAGTTGGACTATTCTTATCTTCGTGTGTCAAACACGTGTAAACAAATTACTTCCTTGATCGACGTCAGGCTTGTTAACTTGATTTATCGCGAGTTAACTTTTCAGGTTTACTGATTGTTACATTGCACGCGACGGATACACTCATGGGCTGTGTTTGACCTAAACATAATTCCATGTGATGAATAATCATTATGATACACACAGTACCCGCGAATGGAATTCCATTTTTTAAACTACAAATATTGCTGATGTATTGTATTGGCTAAACTTAATTTTTGGTAGTATTTATATCGTCATTGTTACTGTCAAATCAAATACTGTTAAAATAGAAAAACACGCTCTTAGAAAAGAATGTTATAAATGCGCAAATGTAATGTTTATTATTCATCACACGTGGAAATATGTTTATATCAATTTAGATTTGATAGATTGTATTTTAAGCAATTAAAAACTTTAAAAAATTGTAATGTGACGAATCCGCGATCTGTAAATAATATTAAGTATCAACGCTTAAAGCAAAAAAATCAAAACCAGACAACAATGTAATTACAAAACTAGCAAAATAGATACCAAACCTCACACAATTGCAAAGTATAAAAACCCATTGAAAAAAAAAATAAATTGTCTGATTCTGATGCATATCCAGTATTGCTTTTATTTTGTAGCATACATATATTTCAAAGTAAAGGAATCCTTTGTGTATAACAAAATCAATGGCCGTAAATGGTTCCGAATTTTATTATTGGTAAAACATGAAAAACGAAGATTATTTAAATCTTTGAATATGTTATTTTGTAGTTTTAATAAAGTTAATCACTTCCATTGTTTGCTTTAAATTACATTTTTTTCAGGTAAATACATTTTTTTCGATCCAATTTTTGGTCCTAATTGATAACTATTACGTTACACTAAAATGGAATATTCAACAAAAAAATGTTTAAGAATTATTTTTTCAGGGCGACAATACATCTTTAATAGTTTGTCAGGGGCCGGAAGAGTGCACTTTTATTACACTTAGCCATCCCATTGCAACATATCAAACCATCAAAATAACAAAATGTGAATGAATAAATATGAACACACAACAAACAAAGCGATTCCAAATGGTTTGATTGTCGAACATGAAATCATGGAGGTGTATATACCTCCATGATGAAACCAACTTAACCATTTGTGTTTCCGCAGCAATGTGTCGATTTAGCTATGTATCAAATAATTAGTATACCTGGAAAACACCGGAAATACTGGCCTATAGTTTGATATTTTATACTTTCGTTTCGCCCATCATCTAATTCACACAGCACGATTTTTCTTTAGCGTCTTTATTTTCGTTAAATTCAGAACAGTCAAAAGAAAAGGTATAAAGTTCCATATCCAGTAATGCTTTCATTTTTTATCTTACATATTTCTACTTGTGTTAAACCAAACTCTGGCAGACTGAGAGATTGGGATGTTCCATTCATCATAAATCAATACATTTGTATAATCGTATATTAAATCTATCAAAATAGTATTTTTTTAAGAAAATCGGCCTGTCTTCAACATTATGATGCTGTACTCTAGCTGTTCAAACAGTTTTCAGCTATTAAAAACAATCATCGTAGGAGGAGATAGGAAAATGCGAAGCCTCCTCGCATTTTTGTGGCGGGTATTTTTCAAGATGGACATCCATTAGACAGTGTATACAACGATCGGAAAACACCCCTATTTGGGGCAAATCGTTGAACCTAAATTCGTTTTAATCGTCAATAACTAATTATCTAACTTAATTTAATTAGTAAACAGGGTTACATCAGGTGGTTAAAATCAGTACCGAAAGTACGAACCAACTTTATATACCATCGAGTAAAAATTCTAGAAGTAAGGCGCGATTTATCGAATTTTGCCCTTACGTAAATTTATATATAGATATAATAAAATCAATGGCCATAAATAGTTTATCAAATGCTGTTATAATAAACTACACGCTCTCAGGGGAAAATCTTGCAATGCGCAAATGTAGTACGTTATATTTTTATTGTGTGGAATTAATAATTATTATTCATCATAGGGAATTATGTTTATATCAATTTAGATAAGATAAAGTATATTTAAAGCAATTACACGTTTTACATAAAAAAACGAAAAATCCTGTAAATGCGTACCTATAAATATATTGTTATTAAGTCCCCGGGTGTCACGAAACCTAAGACCACGAAAGCTAAGACCCCCTAAGACCTAAGATCACGAAAGCTAAGACCCAAGACCTAATCTAATAAGATTACAAATATTTATCTTTCGCACCTGCCTTGTATTTTAACTCCCAACATTTATTCTGAATATCACACCTTAGAATTGGCACTTTTTTTTATGAAAAAGAATCACATAAAAAGTAACGGCGCTAGTTCCGTTTCGCACCTGTCGTTTATTTCGACTCAAAATTGATTAAGTAACTTTATCGTGACTACCACACCTTAGAATTAGGCCTCAAAAATATTTTTACGAAGGAGATCACACAAAAAGTAAAAAATAAATCCTTTAAATTGATGAATTTACAGACGTGCTTCTCGCACATCGGTTCGTGAATTTCGCATACTCCATGTTCAATGTTGTTGTTTCTATGGAGCGCCAAAAGAGCAATCATAATAGAGGGCTAAAAACTATATATATAATATTGGGTATATTTAATGCATTTATTGGATGAAAATTACGTTCAATTTTATCATATTTTGTCAATGTCAATGCAACAAAAATATTACTGTTGATACTGTACATGGTTTTTGCAGGAACTTTTAGGAATGAAAATCGACAAATTCATCATCATATTACATGTACTGTAGGGGTATACCTGATCTAAATAATATTCCTCTTAAGCCCCTTTCTCACAGAGTTGTGTGCCAGGAATATTGCGGGAATATACCATTACCATGCCGGTATGGTTTTCTGTGAGAACGGGTCGTCTTGGCATCATGCCGGCACCATGCCGGCATCGACATGACCTGCTTTAGACCTAGTAATATTCTAGGGATATTCCCCGCAATGCCAGACGGGCATTCTGTGAGAACGTATTGCCGTTATATTCCGGGGTTCCCCGTCGAGGCTTTGACACCTTGCGCAGTCAAGTGTATCACTTTGGCGCCTATTCAATTCAATTAACAATAATAATGTCGAACTGGAGGGATAATGAGATAAGAGAGCTGCTTAAAATAAGGGGACAAGAAGAAATTTGTAGCATAATCTATATAGGCCGCTAGGCTAGGCCAGCCATAGCTCTTTGTTTGTTGGTGCCTGACCTTTCGTCGCCTTGTAAATTGTAGGCCTACAGCCTTCTAAGGTGTTTTACAGATTGCCGATGACGGCAAATTAATTGCTATACCTGTATAATATATGCACAATATACTGTACATAGCATGTATTGCATAAATATGCTATAAAGGAAGATAATAATCTGTAACTTAACATTCGCCGCCATATCATCGCTAGACAAAAATAATAACAATAAAGGACGCCCTCAATAATTATTTTGTCAGAGACTTTTTATTGGCCGAATATGCCCGACTCCTTTCTCACAGAAAGCCGGTATATACCGGTTATATTTCCGGCACGATAGTCCGATGAGAATGGGTATATGCCGGTAACGATACCGGCACGACGCCAGCACTGTACCGGTATATTGCAGGCACATCTGTGAGAAAGGGGCTTTAGTCTTAGTCTTACTCTTAGGTCTAGGGTTGGTTGCTATTTGAAAACAGCAAATTATTAGCAGTAAAATGTTACAGCATTTTTATTGACAAAATATATTAAAACTAGACATGAAACTCGTCACTTTGACGAGTTAGTTATCCGCACCACGACAAACGCCACGTGCACGTCTTACGTTGGAATATTGCACACAGATAAAGATTATGGCATTATGACAAGAACTGAAGAATATGATATGCTGTTAGTGCTGAATTCTGTCAATTTTGTGTCATATAGTATATACATGCAAACAGTATAATCTGTATACATATTACATACAGTGTAGAATAGGTGAAATTACGGGACCCGCCATTTATTCCAATTTTTAACATGGCGACGGTATCAAAATGAAACACTTAGATAGCAATTTCAGAAGGAAATTATCTCAGGAACAACATATTAACGTGTAGAAGAAATTTGAATACGTAAAATATAGATGCGCACCCTTTTAAATGTGATGAACTATTACGCAAAATATGAAAATACGACTTTTTTTATTCAACTGGCCATATGATGACGTCACAACATCCGATTGGCAAAATGTTTACATGAATTCGTATCTACAATCCAATAGCTTCCATAAAACGTTTTAATCGTGATTATCACATTTTATTCTTACGAGCTATTACAGATTAAAATTTACTGTAAAGATGAAATTAATGACCCACGTAATTAAAATTTTTTGGCATGATGACGTCATAAAAATTAAAATATTTTTATCTCATGCTAAAGAAAGTTGATTGACCTACACAATATATAAATGTAAGAGAAAAAGGAATACAGATAAGCGTGATGCGCTCCATTGAATGTGATGAACAATAACGAAAGAGACAAAAATCCTATATTTTACATTCGTGTGGCCATACGATGACGTCACAATGTTTTTTTAGCTTTATCGATGCATGATCCGATATCTACAACTCATCAACTTCTAGATTTTGTAATAAAAATAAACGGTTCACGGTTTACTTTAGAAACTATGACTGTTTAAAAAAAGACATAATTTTGACGATTTTTTAAGCTTTTTCATAAAAAACGCGCATGAAATGTTTAATTCAACGTGTTCGTATGGCGTTATTTAAATTGGAAAAGGTCTAAATTGTTTTCAAAATTACTAGGAAAGGCTTGAAAAATATGATTCAAGGGAAAAAAATATGTTTTTAACGCTACGTGCGCACCGCGTGCGTAAAAAATTGCGCGCCCGTGGGAATTTTTGACATGCTCAAAATGACAAGAAACGCATAAAAAGTTGATTAGAAATTAATTTTGCGCATTTTGAAATTTTAAATGCGCGTGCGCGCGTAACTTCTTGTGAAACATGCCATTTTTAATCCGTAGAAAGTTTGCCCCTGATATGACTTAAATTTTGTCAAAGTGTCAATACTAAATGACTTTTAGTTTTTAATCTATGATCAATCATTGAAATTCATAAAATTGCGCGTAAGTTACGTTGCGCAACTATGACGTCATTCAAAAATAGGAGGTGCACAACTTCACGTAAATGCCCATATGTTGTCAAAGTTATGAAATGTTATGTTTACACATTTTAGAGAAACGCGATCCACAAAAAGGAAGGATGGAAAGAAGAATAATACAGAAAAAAACTGTTGATCTCATACAATAACAAGGAGTTATCCGCTTGGTATACCAAGCGGATAACTAATTAAACGTGTATTTCAATAATAAATGCATTAAAAGAAGACGCATTCCACTGAGTTTTTAACCATCTATTGTTGTTGCTCTTTTGGCGCTCCATAGAAACGAAAATATTGAACTTCGAGTATGCTAAATTCGCGAATGGTATGCGAGAAACATGGGGTGTCACGAAACCTAAGACCACGAAAGCTAAGACCCCCTAAGATCTAAGATCACGAAAGCTAAGACCCAAGAACTAAGATTACAAATATTTATCTTTCGCACCTGCCTTGTATTTTAACTCCCAGCATTTATTCTGAATACCACACCTTAGACTTAGCACTTTTATGAAAAAGAATCACATAAAAAGTAACAAATACATTTTTAAATTGATGATTTTACAGACGTTTTTCTCGCACACATACTGTTTGCGAATTTCGCATGACTAGCCTAACAGTATACAGTAGGCCTACCCCATGTTCAATGTTTTTGTTTCTATGGAATGTCAAAAGAGCAAAAATTATATAGAGGGCTGAAAACTCTGTGGAGTCCATCTACAGTGTGGATGAAACAATGTAAAATTAAAATTGTAACGATAATAGTATAATCATGCTAGTATGAAGAAATAAATACTCGCAAATAAATTTTAATTTAAAAATCATGATAATTTCGTTTTCTTTGTGTTTTTAAACTTGTACTATTATTGTTGCTCTTTTGGCGCTCCATAGAAACAAAAACATTGAGCATGATGGGAGGAGTTACAGTATACAAAGAAACACGTCTGTAAAATCATCAATTCAAAGGATTTATTTATTTGTTTTTTTGTTTTTTTTGTTTTTTGTTTGTTTTTTTTTTAGGTGTGAAAGAAAAAACATCCTCTGAACCAACACAATGGAGTAAATATATACCAACAAACAACCCGTCAAGTTTGTTTGTTGTAAAGAAAAAAATATACATTTACTCAACGGGCGAAAATAATGTGAGTTTATCTATGTTTTGCGGTAGTATTTAATTATATTTATGGTAATAAATGAAACCTACTGTGTTTAAAATTATGTATGGATAAACAAGTATTGTTTTTAAGCTGTATAGTATATCTTAGAATTTGTAATCTTAGGTCTTGGGTCTTAGCTTTCGTGGTCTATATATCAGATCTGACGAATGCAAAGAGTTTTACAAATTTAAAATAAAGTTGGTTGACCTTATTCCTAAATAAAAGAATAATTATTTTGTTTCCCGTGGTCCCGCTCCTGGTACAACATTTTAGACCTTTTTGTCGTGTCGATGCATTTCCACCTAAATATTGTCTTAGATAGGACGATAGGCTATCATATTAATGTTCCATTTGCATTAGTATTTAAAAGTAGTGTTTTATTTCGTGTTATTGAAGAAATAAAATAATTGTCATTGTCGGGCGGTTTATTCAATAAAACAACATCGATTTAGTCACCACTTCATTGGATTCAATAGCATTAATTCAATATTGTCTTACTCGAGGGTGACAACAAATGTCTTCAATCGATTCCCTTTTTTCTACAATGTTGCCACCCAAGGCTATATTGAATTTAATGAAGGTGTGGTAAACTAAATCGATGTTTTATTGTATAAAAGTTGGCTGTTTCCCAGCAACATTGTTTCACTCTGCTCCGCCTGGCCGTGGTGTCCATTAAGTTAACAACTTCCGAACGGGATAGTCAGATATTCAATTTTATAATGGCTGTAAGACCACAAATTCTTCTGGCTACATTCTGCCTCATAACTCTCACTCAAGTGTACTCAATAAAGATTGGGTCCTTCAATATTCAACTTTTCGGGCAATCTAAAGTTGCTAAAGATGACGTCGTAGATGTTTTGGTACAGGTATGCTTAAGTATTTTCTTTTTAGTTTTAAACAAAGACATATACATGGCTGCAGTCGCGTGCTTAAGTTAGTGTTTACCGACCAACCGACCGACATATAGTGAGCTGTAGAGTCGCGTTGCACTCTACTAAAGATAAATTAAATAGAACAGAATGGTAAGATAAGTAAGACAAACATAATGTTCTACTTAAATACAAAGATTGCTTTAAAAAAGCTAAATCTAGCAATTATATTTGTTCTGTTCAATTTATGTAACCTCTTCAGCTAGTAGGCCTTCAATCTAATGTATATAGATAAGAATTATAATCAGAATTCTGAACTCTGGTCATACCATAATTGAATGCATTTTGTATTCGTTTGTTTAAGATTTTAAACCGCTATGACTTATTGCTTATCATGGAAATTCGTGATAAAGCCGGTACTGCAATAGTGGAACTATTGGATGCACTCAATAAGTAAGTATAGTGACGTAGTTAGAATGTATACATCAAAATAAATAAATGTAGAATAAAGCCAACAGAAATGGGTTTATTATTCTTTTAAACGAAACCATGTCTGCTAAACTGTAATAAACAATGTTTTTACACAGCTGGTTTAAAAATAGGCGTTATTACAATAATTTTAATATATCAATAATTTATTTTGTAGTAAAATATTTATTTTGATTTGTATATAAATGTGACCCAAACAATTAATATTAAACATTGTAAAAACAGTTAGGCCTAAACAATGCATCACAGAGCTAATACTAATTTACATTCATCTGTCACTACTACTAAATTTATATTAGTGTTTTGATCCAAAGTTTAGTGTTTTTACGACTATTAACACAGATGAACATGTTAATAAATGTTGATAAACTTACCTTAATTTCAGTGTTTCATCAGAAAATTATAAGATGGTCATAAGTAGCAGGACTGGTAGATCAACATCAAAGGAACAATATACATTCTTTTATAAGTAAGTGATTCTACACTGAACATACACAATTTATAATACTTATCTTTAAGAAGTAGTGCCAGAAAATGATTGTGATTTTAATTCCAACTATTTCGATACGATCTTTTATTTTCACGATTTGCATTTTCTATAATTTGCCCAACAAAATTGGTTGTCCTCATCGTCAAATTGGTGATTGTATTTCGCCTCCCCTCTGGACGTCAAACAATTGATCATGAAAACGGCGATGATTTAATCAAGGTTTATCAAATGAGTGCTCTTTATAATAAGTTTTTTTCTGGAAAAATGCTTTAGGCCTAATTTTTTATATTTTTTTGATCTATTAAGGCCTGAACTTTTTGAGGTGACAGACCAATATGAATACGACGATGGTGATGAGGAATTAAAGGAAGATACATTTGAACGGGAACCTTTTATAGTTCGCTTCAGTTCTCCATCAACATGTAGGTTGTTTTTGTTTTCTCTTTTGTGGCGTACATACCACTTGTATTTACATTAGTATCATCATAGTCATGCCATCACCACATATTATTTTCATTATATACATAGTATCACATTGTTTTTTTCTAATGTTTTTTTTGTATCAGTGATCAACTTCATCAGTGGTATAACATTTTAAATTTTGTAAATTCACTTTATATTACATATTACCTCTTTAAGTTAAGTTGTTACTAACAATATTATATTCTAATCAAAGGGCCTACACAATACATCTGTTTTTATAAGTAGGTTTGTTAATTATGGCTTGTTCCATGAAAGGTTTAATATAGGCCTACTTTGCACATTTATACTCAACAACAAAAAAAGTACAAAAATGCAACAGTGGAACAATTTAGTTAATAATTAATTATTGTCTTCTATTGTTTCAATTTTAATTGCTACTGCAGTGGTGAAAGATTTTGCAATGGTTGGTATACATACTAAACCTGATGATGCCTTTAATGAAATTGACACTCTGGCTGACGTGTATGATGACATAACAGAGAAGTGGAACATCGAGGTAAAAGAACAGATTGTCTAACAACTTTAATTAACTATGCACGTGGCATGCCAACATATATCGATTTTTGTATAAATAAGTAGTATTTATTTTCTGCTTTAAAATTCATCAATATTACTTTTAACAGGATGTCATTATAGCTGGAGATTTCAATGCAGGTTGTTCGTATGTTAAAGATTGGACTGGTAATCGACTGAGACAAGATAGATTCAAGTGGCTGGTAAAAGATGATGCAGACACTAATGTTGCTCACAAGCAATGTCCATATGACAGGTAAGATTTCTAAGACTCTGTCTACACTATCAAACTTTATGTGACAACAAATGTGATGTGCTCATATATTTTTTATTTTATTTTTATTAAACTTTGTTTAATTGTTTAATGAGCCGGAGCTGACATGCATGAGGTGATCAACACAAAAACGGGAACATAAATACAAAAAGACGAGAAAAAGGAAAACAAAAGGAGTGACCAACAAAAATATAAATAATATATATGGACATGATGATGTCATATCACTACCATATTTAGGCATATCACTACCTTATTTGAACATATCACACTTTTTTGTCAAACTAAGTTTGATATTGTAAACATAGCTTAACAATAGGATAAAGGAATGATGAATGAAATGTCAAATATCCCGATATCATCATCACCATCATCATCATCATCATTCCAGTAGAATTCATAATAAGGTGACACCTTTCTCATTAGTGTAAGTGTTAAAACACATATTTCCATTCTTTCCCCTGAATAGGGTGTGATGCAGTGATGTGTTGTCAGTGCTTCAGACAAGCAATTATTAAACCAGCACGGCATGAACATGAGCTACATTTAAACAAACTATAATAACAAGAAACAGTGACGAGTACTTTGAATTAACCTTGCAATGGTTTTGTTTGCTATTTCACAATTTCACAGATTTGTTATTGGTGGAACAGTCTTTTTGAAGGAGTGAAACCACAGTCAACACAAGTGTTTAATTTTAGTGCTAAATATGGGCTGGATGAAGAATTTGTAAGTATAGTATTTAAAAATGTAATTTTATTGGTAGGCTTATTGCATTTAATTGAAAATCGATATCACTGTTGTCGCTCCCAATTATGACTATTTAATATTAATAAATTACTATTAATTATTAATACCAGATACAGGTATTCCCTGGTAGGGTCGAATTAATTCCGTCTTGTTTGAAGTTTTGATTTAAGTTAATTTGTTAGTTATTGAATCAATTGAATGTTTGCTACTTTAAACATTTATATAAAGTTCCATTGATTTCCAACAGTTAATATTATTGTAAATAATGACACAATGCTGATACAGGTATATAGTTGGAAATTACTATAATATTGTACGGTTCACTAAAATAATTAAAAAGTGAATTGTTAGATATTAAATACAAAGAAACTAAATTATAGATTTATGTGCTGATTGAAAAAGGAAATGTTAATGGAATTTATGAAGAGGTCATAGTTAGACATCAACAGTGTTACTCACCATGCAAATATGAATGTTGAGAATAAATGCAGGATACACTCAATAAAGAAAACAAATTACAAAATTATAACCATTGCAGATATATTTTTATATAGGCCCTAATAATATTTTTGTCTTCATATCAAATATTAACCTTGTTTCAATTTTGTAGACAAAGACAGTTAGCGACCACTATCCAATCGAATTCCAGCTTTTAGAGATTCAAAGGTAAATATGTAGAATATTATAGATTAAAGCCTGGTTTCCATTAAAATCGCTACACGCGCAGATGTCGCCGACGCAATCGGGAAGGCTCCCCGATTCATCGCAGTCAAATCGGCAAAGTTCAACCATGTTCAACTTTGCCGATTTTGTCGGCGATGAATCGTATACGCGTACTAGATCCCCGATAAACTCTAGCGTTTCCATAGAATCGCTACGCTCTGTCATGTAGCGATTTTATGGAAACCAGGCTTAACATTCTGTGTATTAATAACAAGTGACATTTGTTATTAAACATGTATGACCAATAAGGTTAATTATGAAGACGATACCGTACAGTATATATTCTATTCTATACTCGCTTTAAAAAAAATTTCTCTCCCGAATAAATGCCCCCACCCATAGAACGTTTATTTTCTTGAATAAACGTCCGCCACATGAATACGATATTGTATTATAACACATTTATGTTTTTTATGTTTATTAGTAGAATTCATCACTTTCATGATCTACAATACTACTGTATTTTATCAGTTCTTGATATAATAAATCTGTTGTTTTTTTTCGTATCCTGGGCAAATTGATTTGATTATGTTACCATATTAAAATAAACGCTTCCCTCGAATAAGCGTCCCCCACCCCGAGCAATAAACGCCTTGGGGCATTTATTCGTATGTAATATGTTTCTGTTTTTATTTAAGCCCCGAAGTCCTACATAATGTAGAAGAAGAGATGACACGTTTAGTACTCGACGAATTGTAGATAGATTACTTGGATAGTACCAAGTGACCTAGGCCACTTATTGCACGTGAGAAATAAAACATGGAACTCAGCAACAGATCCAATAGAAGCGTAAACAATGCAGTAATAATTAATGTGCATCACCTCAACAGTTATTCATAGATAGAGTGTGCAAAAAAAAAAAGACCATAGGAAGACCATAGATTAATGAACCAAATAAAAAAATATTTAAAAGGGAAAAATGTAGATATTAACACAATAACAAACCATTCTGCACTAAACTGAACAAGGTCATTTACTGACCGACCGACCAACCGACCAACCGAAATTGCTGGAAATGTTTAAAACATTTATATTTTCCTCCAAGTAGTAATATCTACTGTCAAAATAACGAAAAAATATGAATATGAGGTAGTGTTTACCGATCAACCGAAGTTGCTGAAAATGCTAAAAAATGACATAGTGAGCTATAGAGTCGCGTTTGCACGCGACTAAAAATGGAAACAAATCGTGGATCGTGTTTGAATGACGTAAAACATTTTTAAGAAAAAGAGAAACATCTAATTTCAATCCAAATTATATATATATAACTTTATTCACGATCTCAGATTAATACAAAGTACATACACAATTAATTGAAGTTGTAGTTACAAATTCATTAATTTTTTTCAGGCAAAATATAGTGAGGAACTATAACTAGACTAGTTATAGCAACATTTTAGGTGCGATGATCTTGTAACTCACCAACAATGAGAATATAATATTTGTCTCATCAATAAACATGCGTTATGTTAATGCCTTTCCCATCCAAAAATAGTTTAAGTAGACATGTCACGTTTGTTTGCAGTTAAAGTATAGGGCCTAATATATTGTCGAGTATGTTTGCAGTTAAAGTATATGTTGTCAATTATGTTTGCAGTTAAATTAGTTTTCTTTATAATTAATGTATTAAGATTGTTGTAGTACGGTAGATTGTTATGCGGTGTGTACTGATGTGTTATTTAATATTGTACTCTATGGTATGGCCTAATAAATTATATTTCTTACGATTTTGTATGATGTGTTCATTATTAAAAAATATTTAATTTACCACGTAAGACATTCCTGGTACTGTATCTAGTTTTCTCCAGTATCATAGAAATTTAGTAATACATCATATGTATCTCCTAGCATTATACCATAACCCTTGAACTTACAAAATACAGGCATCCCATATGATATCAATATGATAATATGATATCAATGAGATGCTGTATTTACAAGGAAGAGTGAATTCATTCTTCCCTGGTATTACCATATTCCTATGATAGGCCTAATGGGACAATATTATAGTACAGTATGTAGAGATACAGCACTGTATAAGTACAAAGAGGCTGGGTACCAGGTACAAAAAGTTATGCAATTATATTCGCTTAAATTGCCTTATTAGAGAGGTTTCGCAATCTTACGAATACGATAACGAAAACGGACACGTCACGCACACGTATTCGTTTTCGTAAGCCATAAACAAATCTGTTTCGGATGGCAACGAAATATCGAGGCGCGTCCAAAATATGACTGCGGTAAATTTGAGCGAAGCGCAGGTACGTGTTGCTTGGTGCTTGGCTGCCTAGGCCAAGCGTAACATCAAAGCGAGTGAGGACTTTAAAAACTGCTATTTATCTAAATTGACCTGGCATTTTAGTAAATTACTTTAGTAAATTACTTTCAATAAATCTATAATTATATTATAATCATGAATCATTCCTAATTCAATTGCAAAATGTGCAAAATAGATCAAAAACTATACTCGTTTTGTAGTTACGAATATGACTGGTGATATTCGTCAACACGAATACGCTTTACGAATATGAAATGTGGATCAGCTCAAAAGTTTCACAAATGTATGACGTATCCGTTTTCGTTATCGTATTCGTAAGGTTGCGAAACCTCCCTATTGTTAAAGATTATACGACAAAAACACATTTGTAACCTTTGTGTGTTTTATACAATACGGTTGTTATCGAAACTGTTTTCAATTCACTTCCTCATTCTGTTCAGCAGAGCAAAGATAAGTTAAACGATTTTACAAGTTTGTTGCTAAAACTAAATTCAGAAACTAATCGTAAGTATTCTTTATTCTTACATGGCATCTTTCATGGTGTATGCATTTTCTTGAGCAAAGAGCCGATCTCTTCTTCGTCAATTTAAGTTTCAATTGAGTTTATTCCCGAGTTTATTGTACAAAGATGGGTTCCAGGTTAGTATAGATTGGATCATGTTTGACACTGTCGGTTCCCAGTTCTAAATTTGTAATCGTAATCAGTACCCACCGACAAAGGTATGTTTTTATTAGTTGCCTAAACACTATTTAACGACGCAACGAATCATCAACGACTGTATTAAACAAAATTGTATCACTTGAATTTTAAATTATACTAGGCGTACTGAATTATTACGACATTTCCAATGCTTCCAACTGGTCTATTTAAATTGTATATCAACAGATAAAAAGAAAGCAGTCAGTCAGACAGACAAACAGACAATATTTATATTATTTTTCTATGAAAAATGGGTATCCATACTTTTCTTTTTCGTTTATTAGACCATATGCCTACTTCCACAAGTACACTGGGTTTAGGACCACATTGATTTCCTTCCGGACTCGAAGCTCCGTAAGTATTATTATTAGGTATTTCAGGAAGTTCGACAAAGTGTGCCTAGATAGAGGAAAGCTATGCAGTAATTTTTAAAACACACCTGCAGATGATAAGAGATCAAGTTAAGTTTTTAATATTAAATAGAATAGTAGGCCTATTATACATGTCTTGTAATTATAATATTTGTTTTAAAGTGTGGTGATCTATACGGAGGTCTTATATAAGATATTAAAAGAATGGTTATATTTAGATGGTTAAAACAACCAGAACGAATAATTGTTTTACTGGGCGGTTGTCTTTATGGAGAGATTCTTATCATAAACTCTCAGTATTAGCACAACATTCAGCACTTAATAAATGTTACATTGTTTGAACACAGTATCAAAACGCAATATGATAATACTCATTATTTAATTTATTTCACATGCAATTTTATATTTTTTTTACAGTATTGTTTTTATTTGTAATTAATAATTAATTAATCAATATCGAATGAGGTAACACATAAATAAGTTTTTATAACTTTTATAATTTAGAAAAGTATGGTTGTCATAGTTGTAATCTTGCTTCAAGTTATAACTTCATGTCTGGGTAAGTTTTTAAATGTTTCCATGAAAAACTAGCATGCAATTATTCCTTTAGTTAATTAACTTGTCAAAGTTTAAAAATGCTGACCCCCTGCGTTTGGTAACCATTCTATGTGGAAAATAATTACTATGTCATAGTTTAAAATTAAATTTCTTTAGGAATTATTTGTGCACAGGCCAGTTATCTAAAATAATCTAAATTTAATATTTTCTGCCTTAATTTATCATCGCCGAAATGCATTTTAGGTATAAGAAAAGATCTCAAACCCATTTAAATATATTAATCTTCTATAAGTCACAAAATAAACTAATTCTATTTTTATCTTGGAATTTTCAAATGGCGCCCCTTTTAATTTTTATGTCATGATTTGATATCTTAAAACGTACAACTTACTGTTTTTAATTAAAAATGTAAATTATTGCTTACATGCATTTCAAACTTAGGCATACTTTTGCTGATTGAATACGAGTCTTAAATTATTTCGGTTAATTCACTCTTTTTTTCTGTATTGATGTGTCATTCTTGCCATTTTTAAATAGGGATGGATTCAGCACAATTCACTGCTTTGTCCGACGTTTGTCATGCATAGTCTTAAAAATTTACCACTCCAGAGTTCGCTTCCATATATTGGTAGCAGGCCTTTTTCTTTAGTAATTTTTTTAACATGATATCGTGTGAAAATGATTTGCTGCCTGCCTGCCTGAACGAATGATGAATTGCAACATTAATCAAATATGGTAAATCATATACGTCTTTTCTGCTCTAGGAAATGAAGAATATATAACAGTTCTGAATCAAAATCCACAAAGCAATGTTGACACGTATTATCAATGTTATACTCCTACTGGTTATACTGATTATATTTTGAGTTACGGGAGATCATTTTCAGTAGCGAATGATGAAAGTTTAGATGAAAAATCGTGGACCGACGTGCCGCGTGATAATCCGCGTAGATATGTTGTAGAAGATCCAGTAGGCATGGGAGTATACTATTGGAAGATAGTAAACAATGATGACACCACAGTGGTTCAAACTATTAAAATAAGAGACGATGGTAAGTAAGTAAGTAAGTAATATTGTATTGTTCCAAGAACAGTACAATTTATAAAACAGCATAAAATATGAATGAAAATAAATACATAGAGTAATACAACAAAGACTTGGAAAGAAAAAGAAAACATGGAAAGCAGGAGATAACCCTGGTATTTTGTTATTTATTTTATTTTATTTTCAATCTTTCAAAAATCAGAAACAATTAACGGGCTGTCTAGGTAAAGCAAAAGTTTAAAAAACTGTCATCAAATTAGAAACTGAATAAACGTTTTATAAAGAAACGACTATAAAAAAAAAATAGTATAGGCCTGAAAAGATTATTTGTATTTCTACTTACTGTTTGCTTAAACGTGTTAACGTTGGTGTAGCTTGTGATCTAGCCATTTTCACCAACCTCATTGTTTTTTTTCTTTTTAGTTTTAGTATTTCTGTATCTTAAAAAGCTTAATATTCATTGTATTTCATTGTTAGTGACGTGATTATTTTAAATAAATACGGAATTAAAATGTTTGTTAAAATATACTTAATTACGCAACTATTTGTATACATTAGAGATGACGTCACAATCAATTGGTTATTCCTATTTAACTGTTAGTAAACGTAAGTATTTTTTTTTATCAAAATGCTACGATAAATGTTCTTTTCTACAACCAACAGCCTTAATAACGCCTGGTAATTCTAAAAACACAGTAACTGTAAACGTTGGAGATGACGTCACAATTAGATTTAACACTCATTTGAACAGTAATTTAGCCTGGAATAAAGATGGCTTCAATAACATACAGGTTGGAACGGAAAAGAGCATGACCTTTGACCAGGTAGAGACCAGTAATGCTGGTGTTTACGAGATGTATGAGGATGGAAACCGTGATCATCGTAGACATGCGTTTATCAAGTTGATTGTACGAGGTAATATGTCATGCCATAAACGGTAATAACGATGATTGCTTTGTCAGTTGAGGCGCCGGTTATGAACTCCTGAATATAGGCCCCTATACATAATTAACTCACCATCGGATATTTTACGGCGGTCGAAATGAACGTGACTGTGACGTAATGGTCTAGACCTAAAATGAAGAAAGAATCAATATTTCATGTATGTAGGCCTAATGTACATGAAATGTATGTATGTAATGTATACATAATACATTAACAAATACATTACATAATCAGTGACAACATGACGATGATAATATATGTTGTAACATGACTGACATTTTGTGACATTATGTTTTCGATTTTCTACTTGATTTTCCCCCCTTTTATAGCTTGTCCACATCAAAAATGGGGTCCACCTGACTGCACTGGTGAATGTGAATACTGCTATAATGGAGGTGTATGTGATGATAAAACAGGATTTTGTATCTGTGCACCTGGATTTAGTGGATCTACATGTGAAACAGGTGAGACTGTGCTAAATGAAGACCATCAATCAACAGCACAAACAAATAAATTTTATTGACACACAATTAGGCCTACCTTACGGTGCGTATTCCTAAATTTTAGATATAGATTTATTTGAATGATCTATCAGCTAGATAGATTGAACTAAATTGTATGCAAATTAACCAGCCCTGAAGAAAAGTAATGTACAATATTTAATTTGTATATAGGTTTAGCGAATAACCATGATTTAAATGTGTGTGTATTGGTGTGCACGTGAGGATTTAGTAAATATTCAAAATAATTGTGTGTTAAATATTATATAAATTGTATGTATTGTATGTTAAAAAAATAATTTAGTTTTTGCAGTTTCATTAAATGGCTTATACTATTGATTCCCACTCGTAAGTTCGGTGGTATGGTACATGCTAAGCTATATTGAAACTAGCGAAAGGCAGTATATTTATACCAACTCTTGTGCATGGTTTTATTTAAACAAAACTTTATTATTGTAATTATCTATTTATAAATTGCTCTCGTCTTCTCTTCACTGGATTAAAAATATTGTCTACCTGTGTGCGACGCTTAACACTACGCGATCATTATAAACCCAGGTCGACTTTCATGGCTTTCTGTTAAGTAACGATCTTCAAAATCCAGATTTAAACTTTTAAATCTTATTATTTTTCCAATCTGGGTATTTTACATCACTAAATTAAGAAAACAATATAAATAAAACTGCCTCCGACTTTGCTACGAAGAACTTTGTCAAGCATTCACTCAATTTCATTTACTTTTTTCTTTTTAATATTAATTTAAAAATTCAGTTTACAATGTGCATTTTTATTTGAGAAAAAACAAAACCATATGCTACATAGATAGTGATAGATGTGACAGTGTAGTAAACTGTGTTTAAATTTAAACATATAGTTTCTAGTAGTATAGTTTTTTTATCCATTTTCTATTTTAGAATGCGGTGGAAATAAACATGGTTGGAATTGTGAACATTTTTGTACCCAACACGATGATCTTACTGCATGTAAAGATAAACAGTTCTGTTTACCTGATCCATATGGATGTAGCTGTGTTACCGGTTACAAAGGATTAAAATGTAACACAGGTAACAAAAAAAGTTTTTATCTGAGCGTTAGGCCTACTGAATATACGACTCGCGGTAGCCTAACTAATATAAGTAATACGGATTATTGCAGTGGTCTTTAACATAATTATTTAATTGAATTATGTTATGTTATTAATATTGCATCCAGAATGTTCGTCGGGTACATTTGGTGCAGATTGTGCCCAAACTTGTCATTGTAAACAAGGTGGTTGTAATCGATATACAGGAATATGCACTGACACTCAAGACTCATCTTGTGCATTTCCATGGAAAGGAACTAACTGTCAAGGTAAACCAATATTGTACAATTACATAGACATACTAATATAACTACTAAAATGAAAGTAGGATGAACCAACAAAAAGACTAAAAAGAAGATGTTACACTCCTGACGAGGACGCTGAATAAATTAGTATTTTATGTTTTATAATTTATTTTTTTTTAGTAATGAATTGGACGAATCCACAGAATACAATATTTGGTTTTAAATGAATGACATAAGATAAGATAAGATAACTTTTATTGATCCTCAAAAAGGAAATTCATTGCTCGTCATAATAACAAAGAAAACACAATAAAAACAAATATAGCATAAAACTATTCATATCAAAACATCTAAAAAATTACAAGATAAAATTATCTTCTTGACTTCCTGTTGTACTGGATGATACCGGAGGGAATAAAGGATTTAGCAAATCGATTGGTTTTCACACTGAGGAGCCTCAATCTACCACTTGGATTACCGTTGGTCTATGATCACTTTGTGGAGAGGATGAGAGGCATCCGACTCAATGCATTCGAAATCTTTCTGTAGGTGTTCTAGGTGCACATCGGTAAAGGAAGGCAGTTCCAGACCAATCATTTTACCAGCCCGACGGATGAAAGTTTCAAGGCGTCCTTTATTCCCTCCGGTAACATTACCAGCCCAACAGGCAGAGAGGCAGTACGTCCAAACACTACATATAACGGATCTATAGAACGAAAGGAACATCAAATCACAGGAGTTAAATTTATATAAAGTTGTCATACAATACATTCTGGGATTTAATTTTTTGCTGATGAAGTCTATATGGTCTCCCCAACTCAGTTTATCATTGAAAACAATTCCTAGATACTTGTACTGGTCAACAATTTCAATTTCTTTACCTTTGATAGTGATTGGTTGAAAATTAAATTTATGTTTAGTCCTAAAATCAATGATCATCTCCTTTGTTTTTGATGCATTTATTTGGAGATAATTATCGTCACAAAATTTAACAAATCTTTTACATACAAAGTTTTCTAATGTTTTGAAAGAAATTTCTAGGAATTCACTCCGATTTAGGTGATTATCAAAAACCTCGTATATACCATTCTATATCTCGTATGTAGCTACTTAAGCAATACGTGTTCCGATTAACATTTTCTGCTTTCTGATCGGTTATTTATCAAAATATTAGGTATATGCCTAAAATTCCATTTGAGAAAAACCCGGAAACACGAAGTTTTGTTAGTATAGTGATGATGTACTGTAGTATTGGCATCATGCAATAAAGATTATTGTATCTCACTCATGTTTCTAAAAATGAAATATATACATTTGTGGGCAAACTTTTTTGTAGAATGTCAGTCTAAACGGTTTGGAGAAAACTGTGACATTGATTGTACCAAACCATGTGAATGTCACCGACTAAATGGAAAGTGCATCCAAGGGACATGTTTTTCTGGTTTTCTTGAACCAAATTGTGTACCTACATATGACGGAAGCTTGATAGCTAATGCTTCAAGTTCTTCTATCACTATTGAATGGACGCCGTGGAGTACTGATAATGGAGAGGAAGACCTGGTTATTGGATACTTTTTATATCACAAACTAAGCAATACTGATGACTGGAAAAAGGAATTCTTCAATACTTCCTTATCAGGTACTGTTACAAGGTTAATAGTGGACACACACTATACTTTAGGTGTTTCAGCTATGAGAGCTGGCGAAGAAGGTGAAGGACCAATTGGAGGGATAATCACAGTAACAACACTTTGCGGAAGTAAGTATCTAATTATAAATGATATATTATATATGTAATTTGGCGCAAATTTAATTAGTGAGTAGAAATAAAACCATGAAAGAACATAATTTATTATTGAGAGTTTATGTTATTCATACTTGTGAATCATGGAATAAATATATCCATACAATCTTATGTATCAACTGTGGCAAACTAACATTGTTACTAGGCTTCTTCAAATAACAAAAAAATAAACAACAATTTTTTAACAGAACCTTCTCCAGTTGAGAACGTAAAACTCCAAACACCTTCAAACACTGGTATTATTGTTACATGGATAGTAAGTACAATTCTAGAGATTTGTTGTTAATACTCATTTCGTCGTTTTATACGAAATATATTCTGTGGATTCTCATACTTTACTGAACGCGTCGAATGAGTTAATCGGTTACATACTGTAAATCGGTTGACAGAAGGAACTTTCCAAATGTAAAATTGTCCCAAACAATCATTTATGTTTCGTACTATCACATATTTATTACAATTATAACGTTTTCTATACATTGCGTTCTTTCCGTTCGTTTTTTAGGGAAAACTTGACGCTGAGTCATTGAAATGCTCAACTGCGGTATTTGACTATAGAGTATACCTAAAAGTAATCAACAATAAAGGATATCGGGAAGAGGTTTACCAGACAAAAACAAATCAATTTAAAATTGAAAATGTTGAAGTAGATGACACTTATGCTATCTTAGTCACTGTGTCTAATAAAGACAGTGAGAGTGAACCAGTTAGCATTTTAAACGTACCAGAACAAGGTAATGCTGAACAAGGTACTACTGAACAAGATACTGCTGAACAAGGTACTGCTGAACAATGTCTACTGCTAAACCTAAACTAAAACCTTTATGCATTTGATTATAATAATAATTGTCTAATTGATTGATTTTGAATAAACTGAGATGAAGTTGAATTCCTCTCAAAACCCTTACAAATTCAACATTCAAAGTTTAAGATCTAGGTCTACCTCATCTGTTTTGTTTCAATTCAATGATACAGAACTCACAATTATGTGACACATAAGTAACGTTAAATCACGAATTTTGTCTATAAAATTGGACAGATATTTGTAAGGAGAATCGGATACATTCCTAAAGTCAAATTAATATTTTATTTTCTACCTTTTCGTTTGTTTTGAAGCTGCCATATCACGTTCATATCTATTCTGCTTTAGCTTCATATTTAACCCATTTTGACTCACCTAATTAAGCATTTCCTTTTACGTCATTATGTATTACATCACATCTTAAACATCCACATGATTTGTTTGTATTATTTGTTTCTAAGAAAATGCAAACGGAATCATTGCTGGAGGTGCTGCGGCAGCAGGGGTGTGTTTTGGAGTCATCATTACTATTATGGTTACGATCTGGTAATTTATCCAATATCAATTTTATATTTTAAAATATTTAGAATATTAGATAAAATTTGTTATTATGTATTTTAATTGTTTGTTTGTGAGCCATTCTAAGTTTCAAAACCATTGTAGGCAGAATGTTAAAGTTTAAAAGTGATGATCTATCTTGCTTGTTTCTAAAGTAAACAAAGACTTCGGAAGAATGTGAGTAAACCTGATGCAGCAAATGATCCACAAGTCTACTATAACACTGCAAGTAACAATTACAACAATTTTGCACCAGGGTAAATTTGTTTTCTTATACATTTTTTTACATGTTTTATGTTTCTTATATGTTATCTTCTATCGTTTTGATTTAGCTTTTTATTTATTCAGTCACTGATGCCCACTAAGCATTGTCAATTTTCAGCTATAGGCCTAATACGATAATACGATATATAGACGATAAATGGATGGATATAGCGAACAAACAAATATAGGCCTACAAACAGTAATACGTAACTATCTATAATAAAGGCCTATAACATTTTTTTATAGAAAGATAAATGTGAATATGAAAGAATTTGACATATTTCAAATTAATGATTAATAATTTTTTCCTTCATTTCTTAATTCAAGACAAAACCAAGACAGATTGTATGACGTAACTGATGCTGATTATGCTACAGTCACTGGTCGTCCTGTTTACAGTAACACAGCACAGACATCAGAAATGAGAGAAGACCAACACAGATAAAATCAAGAACTGAAATCCTTTATCGAAACTATATTATTCTTTGATAAATAACAAAATAATGAATGATTATACTAAACTGTTCATTGATGGAATCACTATTTGTTGACATCTTATTGGGGTTGAGCATCATTCGTTATTGATAATAAATATTATATTAATCCAACATATTAAAATGTATACTAATGATTAATGGTGTTGATATTAGTTATATAAAATAACGTTATGTTGTAATCTAAACTTATTTAATGTATGTCAATGAAATGGTGTATTTTATTCATTTATATATAACTTGTATTATTCATTATTTTTATTGTATAATAGAGCTCCATGTTTGTTATGATTGGTTATTACATTTTGCATTAATATTATACATTTTCAACGTTTGTAATACCGTATTTAGGTATTCTTAAGTTGGCTTCGTTTCAAGGTAGTCTTCTTTTCTGAATGGGCTTTTTTTCGAGATTACTTTTGCAAACTAAAGAGGGTTGAAATACTTATTTATCAACCTTAAATCATCTGGGATATTTTTTCACAGCTTTGCATCAGAATACCTGATAGAGACGTGGTGTCCCATGTTTGTTCGATATTTTGGTATATACACATTTTTCTAGTCTGTGACCTTGTTGAATAATGAAAATTAATCAATAACAAATATTTATGAATTGTCTCCGGAAGTTTACCATGTATAATATCATGAACAAATAAAATATTTTAATACTGATAAATAAAGAAGCGACCTCTATTTGTAGTAGTATTTATTTATTGACAATTTTTATTTACCATGCATTTGTATACAATTTTTTACTGTATTTTATCACTTGTCGATGTAATACATGTTACCGTATTACACACACTCCTTCGAGTAAAGCCCCACCCCCTCCCGCTTATTCGAATAAATACGGGAGCCATTTTTTAAAGAATGAATGACTTGATATTTTATTTAAAACAAAAATGAATATCGTATTTTACCAATTACCAGTAATCACTCAAACCGGTAGGCCTATTATAGATCGTGTTTATTTATTTTAATTACACTGTATCATGTTTAATAGCAACAATAAACAGCCTGCAGTATCGGCGACAGTCATCGAATAACGATGTAGGAAAAGAGGCTACTGTATTAGTATCAGAAGACACAACTATGAATATATAATCAAAAACGAAACACCTTTATAATTCCTTTGTGTGTTTTGTTGATTTTGAAAACAAGCTAGTACGATAGCTTTTTCATCAACAATATGTCTGAAATGTTTTGACAAACAGTTCTGGAAGACTTTTGAAAATACTTTCTGCTCTGTTGAACAACAGAACGAGGAAGTTCCATGAGGAAGTTCCTTGTCTAGTTCAGCAAATCAGAGAGAACGTAAGTTTAGGACAAGCATTAAATTAAGAAACAAATTGTAAGTATTCGAAATTTATTATTTATTTACAGCTCTTTTTTGTCAGTTGAGAGCTTAAGTTTAATCGAGGTTATTGTTAAGAGATGAGTTCTAAGTTAGTATAGAATGGTTGGTCATCGTATCTTTTGATGTAGGCCTATAATGTCTTTATAATTTGAAATCAATAACCAGTACCCGTCGCTTTCACCACAATGCTTGGTATTAAGAGATCGTTTGAAACAAATTCAATAATAATTTTACTTTCATATACAGATATTATACAACAAAGGTCAGTTACACGTGATAAATATCTCAAATAATAATGTGGTAAACAAATTGGTTGTAGTAGCCTATCTATATATAAATTTACGTAAGGGCAAAATTCGGTAAATCGCGCGTTATTTCTAGAATGTTTACTCGATGGTATATAAAGTTGGTTCGTACTTTCGGTACTGATTTTAACCACCTGGTGTAACCCTGTTTACTAATTAAATTGAGTTCGATAATTAGTTATTGACGATTAAAACGAATTTAGGTTCAACAATTTGCCCCAAATAGGGGTGTTTTTCGATGGTGGTATACACTGTCTAATGGATGTCCGTCTTGAAAAATACCCGCAGACAATAATACGAGGATGCTTCGCATTTTCCTATCTCCTCCTACGATAATTGTTTTTAATGGCTGAAAACAGGTTGAACAGCTCGATTATAGCATCATAATGTTGAAGACAGGCCGATTTTCTTTAAAAAATACTATTTTGATAGATTTAATATACGTTTATACAAATGTATTGATTTGCGATGAATGGAACATTCCAATCTCTGTTCCACAAGTGTCTATTCCCTCAGGCGTCGTAAAGGCAAGTACAGGTACTGTATACTCATAACAGAAATTCGATCCATTATTTTTTCAATCTGTGCTGCAGAGGTTGGATATAAATTTTTTTTAAACGGATAATGAGCTAGCGTTTTCACTCGCCGTATATTATGTACACATCTTTATTATTGCAGTTAAACCACCCACATCATCACCCTTCCCTCACTGGCATGAGTAGCGTTGTAAAACCAGTAGAGGATAGGCCTACGGTACATCACATGCCCTAAACGCAGAACAACTTTGGTGGTGGGTAGGGTAGGAACCAACTTAAGTATGAATTGGCTCTAAGAAACAATTGAAAACCATTAGGCCTACTAATTAAGTTGAGTTAGATAATTTAATATTTATTGACGATTAAATCAAATTTATGATTTTCCCCGAATAGAGGTGGTTTTCACAAATTGTTTTACATTATATAAACATATACACGTCGTAGTGATGTATCGTTACATGTACTGTACTATTTCAATCGACTATGACGGTGATAGTTTCAACAAAGTATTAAATCGCAATGTTTTACTGTGTGTATTATTTGTAAAACAAGAAAACAATTAATATTTCGTTACTAAATGGATAAAGAATATATTTAAAAATTGTTCCTCTTTGCACCCATCCTCTTCCCCATCCCTCAACCCTAATGTTACATACAAAACACAAATTAAGTTTGTTTAAATTTGACTTAAACAATGGTCTCATTTTGTGACAAGTTCCTCTTTCGGAAGTAATTCCCAGGGTGCCAATTTTAGTTGAGTACATAAATCACAGTGTCTATTTATTCATTCCTGTAAACGACATGTATTATTGTCCTGCGGTACGTAAATTTGAAATCGCCAGTTTTTTAACGCTGAAATTATTATGTATTCGAGAACCATCTGTTGGCACGACCTAGATGGTACGCTCGCTTCGCTCGCGTACCATCTAGTCTATATATAAATTTACGTAAGGGCAAAATTCGATAAATCGCGGTTTATTTCTAGAATTTTTACTCGATGGTATATAAAGTTGGTTCATACTTTCGGTACTGATTTTAACCGCCTGATGTAACCCTGTTTACTAATTAAATTGAGTTAGATAATTAGTTATTGACGATTAAAACGAATTTAGGTTCAACGATTTGCCCCAAATAGGGGTGTTTTCTGACCGTGATATACACTGTCTAATGGATGTCCAACTTGAAAAATACCCGCACACAATAATACGAGGACGCTTCGCATTTTCCTATCTCCTCCTACGATAATTGTTTTTATTGGCTGAAAACTGGTTGAACAGCTAGAGTAGAGCATCATAATGTTGAAGACAGGCCGATTTTCTTTAAAAAATATTATTTTGATAGATTTAATATACGTTTATAGAAATGTATTGATTTGCAATGAATGGAACGTTCCAAATTATTGCATACCTCTATGGTTTAACACAAGTAGGTAAATTTATAGACCCTTGGAGAATAAACAGAAATAGTATTGTAATGCTATACAATACTGCAAATAGGTATTAACCACTTTTGATCGCCATTTAAATCAAAAGTGTGTTGGTACTGTTAGATATAATATAAACAAATATACTAATAAACTTTATCACTGTGAGTGTGGGTAGCCCCTACTTTTAGATTATAAACACATAATAATATAATACTTTATTACCGTCAGTTGTTTCTCAACGTTTGTATTAATTAATAATTACAAAAATATAAACGTATTAGTGGTCTTTAAATGTACTTTACTATTTCAATCGACCATGAGACAGTGACAGTTTTAATAAAGTATTAAATCAGAAATGTTTTACTCTATTTAGTGGTATATTATTTATAGGCCTATAAAAAAAAACATTTCGTTAATGATTGGATAATAAAGAAATATAAAGAATAATTTAATAAAATTGGGTTTGTTTAAATGAGTCCAAATAACAAATTTCGACTAATTTTGTGACAAGTTTCTAGGTGCTAATTTTGGTTGACTACATAAATCATTGTGTCTACTTATTTGTTTCTGTAAACGACAATGTTTTATAGTCCTGCCGTACGTACATTTGAAATCGCCAGTTTTTTTACGCTGAAATTACTATGTATTCGAGAACCATCTGTGGGCACGATCTAGTACAATACAATTATACTAATTGACGACACTACGCTACACTTTATAAACACCATTAATCGACGCAACGATTTTTTTTAGAAAGTTAAACTACGGTACAGTATTTATAAAACAATTGGATTTTATTTGTGTGCGTGTGTGTGTATATTTTATTTCAGGACTCAAATGATTGGTTATTGTGGTTATTCTGGTAAAATCATAAAATCTGTAGTTTTTCTACTTGTAATGTTTATTCAAAACCTTTCTTGTATATTGTTATTGGAATTGATTTTAACCAATTAAATAAATTAATTTATACAACGTGTTCTCATTTAAGATTAAACAGTTTAAATTTAATTGCAATTTTAAAAGTTCGGTCCAGTTGGTAAGATAATAACTTTTCTTGATTAAATTCAAGATGCTTTCTATGTAGGCTTACAGTCTGTGACACAAGCTGGAGATACACTGTCTAATATCATTATCTTTTTCTCCAGGAAAATATGATTATTACTTTACTAGCTTTGGTTCAAGGAATTGTTTCCTGTTCCGGTAAGTTAACTTTTAAATACCAATAAAAATAACTTAAAACTCTATAATGTTTTTTTAGATATATTAATACCAACAACACAATCTCATCGGCGATTATTCAAATCAAGTATGCTGCCAAAAAGCGTCTTCGTATATTGGGCGCATATTGTTTCTAAATTGGTTTTGCTTACACTACTCTCTCTCTCTCTCTCTCTCTCTCTCTCTCTCTCTCTCTCTCTCTCTCAACACTCAGTTAATAATAATCCAATTGGTATGACTATAATAAGTAATTTGAAATTCTTGATGTAATCGAAAATTTTACAAAAATTGTAAGACAGAATTGAACATATTTAATATCATTATTATTTTTTGTAGTTTGAATGATAAAAATGTAGTCTGTGATTTATGGAATTGTCAATCATACAATTCATTGTATTTATATTCAGGAAATGATGGATATGTAACAGTTCTGAATTTGTCTCCACAAAGCAACGGTAACACAGGGTACCAATGTTACATTCCTACTACATTCACTGGTTATAATTTGAGTTACGGTAGATCTTTTAGAGTAGCAGATGATGAAAGCTTGAATGAAACATCGTGGAACGTGCCACGTGATGATCGTAGATATGTCGTATATGATCCAGTAGGAATGGGAGTATACTATTGCAAGATAGTAAAAGATGGCCTCACTACAATCGTTCAAACTACTAAAATAGGAGATGATGGTAAGATTATATTAATATCCTGTTAAAACATAATCAATTGAAAACTAATTTCATGAAATGTAAGATGCACGCATCCACACACCCGGCCGACACTAGCTATTTCATATTAATTTTTTTTTTTAGAATTTCACCAACATGTACATTATAATATTAGCAGTTTTAATTTAATTGTAAACATACATATTTATTATTTATGAAACAGCCTTAATCACGCCAGGTAAAACTAAGAACACAGTAACAGTAAATGTTGGAGATGACGTCACAATTAGTTTCAACACTGATTTGAACGGTGATTTAGAGTGGAGGAAAGATGGTTCTCCTCCATTTAAAAATGGGATAGACAAGAGAATGGCATTTAACTCAGTAGAGATCAGTGATTCTGGAGTCTACGAGATGTATAAGAGTGGTAATCGGTCTCAGCGTCTACATTCGTTTATCAAGTTGATTGTACGAGGTAACATTATTATAGATAGAGTCGTGAGTGGCGGATGTCAGTGCCATATCTGAACCTTTGACAATATTTTTGCCCAGTATTATAAAAGAAAAGTCTGTAATACAGCATTTAATGTGTACCACATGTGGTGGATGTATTATGCAAGGTTGGAATAATGGTTAGATTATGATCGTTGGTACTTGGTGATACATTATGAGACACATGTGATCATGTACAGAATCGGCTATATTATTAGTTCTCCTTGTCAAAACATATTTAACATATTGTAGTACAGTAGTTTTTAAGGTCTAAATCCTATTAAGTCAACATTTAAATAAGTAATAATTTCTTTAATTAAATAAACAAAATAAAAGATTAATTGTATGCTTAATCTGTTTGTAGAGTGTCCACGTCACAAATGGGGTCCAACTGACTGCACTGGTGACTGTGAATACTGCTATAATGGAGGTGTATGTGATGATAAAACAGGATTCTGTATCTGTGCACCTGGATTTAGTGGATCCACCTGTGAAATTGGTAAGAGAGTCTTTAGATAATGCAAACTATAACTGAAAATGTCCTTAATATCATCCTAAATTATTATACTTACTTAAAGCTCAGATACAGGCATGAATTTTAAATATAATATCTGGTTAATTGTACATAAATCAAATATATATTTGTAACAGAAATCAAGACGAAAAAGCATGAATTTCCCTTAAATATGGTCAAATACAAAATTTGACAAAAATTTGCCATAAAAACCAGGAAGACTTTTTTTCAGTAGTTAGGTAGTTTAAACCTATGTAATAACATGTCTGGTGACTCCCTAGAAGGTGAAAAAAGATGGTGGATATACGGTGAATAATTTTTGCTTTAGCATGAAAATAAAAATCTGAAGTTGAATAAAAATACTAGAAATGTAAAATTCAAGTTATATTACCTATATTTAGTCATTTGATAACATTTTTTACCACACCGTTTATTTTTCATAGCTTTTTAAAATGCCTCTCTATTTACAAAATTTGTGTATAAAAAAATAGAGATTTTACTGTGTAAGTTGAACTATCCCCCCACTGATAAGAAAGTGCTTATTTTCAACAAGCTCGTGTAACACAAATAAAATCCCAAAAATTATGAAACATAGGGGAAACTATAGATCGATAATTATTGGAATGTATGATCAATAGAAATGTTTTGCCCGCACCTGGCCTTTAAGATTAATAACATGTCCAATAGAGATTTTTCAAATGGGAAACATTATTAGATTCAAGATTCAAGATTCAAGAAATTTTATTTGTCCATAAAAATGGAAATTCACTTTGCTTGGTAGATTAAAACAACAATATTGCAACAATTTAAAACGTGCAGTATTATAACAGATTAAAAATACAAGATAAAAAGTTAAAAATACTGTTAAAAATGTAAAACTATTTAAAAATTGCATTATCGTCTTACATTAGAATTGAAAATATGAATGCTATTTACAACGAAGGATTTTCTAGTTCTACAGAGATTTGCTCTTGGAAGTCGTAGCCTACTGTAATACCTGATCTATCTAAGTTATAACAGTAATGTAACGGATGAGTGGGGTCTTTCATAATATTGTTTACTTTTTTTTAAATACTTTTTTCATAGATAAATGAACACGGCGTTAGATCAGCTTTAATAATACGTTGTGCAATTTTACGTGGTTTCTCAATATTTTTCTTATCATTTTCAGTAAAGTTATCATAAAAACATCCAATGCTAAAAGATAAAATACTTTGAATAATACTTTGATAAAATAGAATTAAAATAGTGTTATCAACTCTAATTTGCTTGAGTTTTCAGAGAAAGTAGAGCCTTTGAGATGCCTTCTTTGAAATCATGAGAGAGTTTGACTCCCATTTTAATTTGTTGTCAATTATAGTACCTAAGTATTTGTATTGGGTTACTCTTTCAACCTCGGTTTCTTTAATAGTTATTACATTATGTTCAACTGCGGTTTTACGAAAATCTATTATCATCTCTTTGGTTTTAAGTTCATATCCTCACACCAATTAACAAATCTTCCAACTTTATTAACAAATACATTTACATTATGCTTACTATCGCAAAGAAACCCTCTAATTACAGTATCGTCAGCGTATTTTACAATATTGCAATCTTTACTTAAAATATTAAAACTACTTGAATAAAAATAGAACAAAATTGGAGAAACACATCCTTAAGGAGCTCCAACACTGATATATTCTTTGTTGGATAGGATACCATTGCACTTAACCATCTGCGGTCTATTAATCAAAAAACTATATATAACTTTGGCGAGCTGAGGTGGGACATTAAAACTTAATAACCTATCAATTAAAACATGTGGTA
Organism: Antedon mediterranea; assembly: GCF_964355755.1. Taxonomy (NCBI): domain Eukaryota; kingdom Metazoa; phylum Echinodermata; class Crinoidea; order Comatulida; family Antedonidae; genus Antedon; species Antedon mediterranea. The sequence goes on from NC_092675.1 coordinate 26,061,425, forward strand.
AAATAGTATTAAAAGCACTGGAGAAATCGAAAAAAATAGACCGTACATAATTTCTTTTTGAATCAAGGTGATGATATGTATCATGGAGATAAGAATTAACAGCATCGTCAACCCCTCTATTTTTCTTGTATGCAAATTGATTCTTATCTGCATTACCAATATTTTCCTTAAGTCTAGAAACAATCAACCTAAGCATTTTATTAAATTTGAAGTAATTGCAATTGGTCTAAAATCTTTTGGATATAAACATTCAATAAATAGTTTATTAAAAAACCTAAACGAAAAAGATGAGTGTAGCTATTATTGTTAAATGGGAAAATATTACATTAAACACGTTTGTTTTTAAATGTTCTTATTTAATACACAGAATGTGGAGGCAATAAACATGGTTGGAATTGTGAAAATTCTTGTACCAGACACACAAGGAACAATGCATGTAAAAACTTTCAGTTCTGCTTACCTGATCCATATGGATGTAGCTGTGTTACTGGTTACACAGGGTTGAAATGTGATACAGGTAGGTGTAACCCATTACTAAAATATAATAGGCATATCGTAACTTCGTTTTTAGTTACTTGAAATTTGTATTTTATTTTGAATTTTGACCTTATACAATATAAATATATAGATACTTTTATTTACAAACGATGGTCATGAATACATATTTTTTTTTTTAATGATTAACAGAATGTCCGTTGGGTACATTTGGTGCAGACTGTGCGCAAACTTGTCACTGTAAACAAGGTGGTTGTGTTCGATATACAGGAAGATGCAGTAACTCATCTTGTGAATTTCCATGGAGGGGAACTAACTGTCAAAGTAAGACCGAATTAAAATGTTTTCCTAATTGATATGGTAAAATATAGTCCATTTGCATTGGCGTAATTGAACTGTCAAAACAAGGGGTTTAATGATAATTTAATAATAATCAAAATATAACATTTATAAGGTTCTTTTTTTAAATATCGATCGAAAATATTGAGCTACATATAATACAATTATTAAATGTATTCCATGTTGAAAAAGTTAATTCCTAATTCTTTTAGAATGTCAACCTCAATTTTATGGAGAAAATTGTGAAATTGAATGTAATAAGCCATGTGAATGTCACAGAGTAACTGGAAGATGCATGGAAGGAACATGCTTTTCAAATTGGCTTGAACCTGATTGTAAAGTTGGTAAGTTCCTTGTTATGAACACAAAAAAAATCGGTTGCGCAAGCGTGGCGTTTATAACTGAACTGCAGAATCGAATTGAATTAGGCCTCCTCTTTACCGAGCGACATTACGTTTTTTCTGAATTTGAATTGTTTCAAACCCATTAATTGTAGAAGAACCAGCAGGGATAGCCAGTTGCTTTAGGTAACTTAGTGGTATAGTATGTATGCGCGAGAACGTTCTTTTATGTAATGTTAACACGATTAAGAAAAGAACGAAATATAATAACAATAACTAATATTCTATGTATGAGTGATTATAAGGTACAAGTATACATAACTGTCACATAAATTAATGAGTAGAGTATATATCTCGTTTTCATAAAGATTTCAGTAAGTATAACATACCTAAAAACCATAATTATAAATAACGATATTATTTTTATTATCAGAAATAATTGATACCGCATTTGTACCGGCAAATAACAATCAGAACACGACTGCATCATGTTTAGTAAAACATTATAGTACAAACAACTTTGCAACAATGATTATGGTGACCAACAAACATTTCACTGAAAACATTACAAAACTGGTAGAAATAGAACAAGATGGTGAGAATATAACAACATACACATTTTCTGTGACATCAAATGTTGATTCAACTTACAAATGTGTAATTGTGCATGAAGGATTTTCTGCTCAACGTGAAATCGTTGCTCAAATATTTCGTAAGTTTAACCAACAAATCTGCATTTACCTGTATTTATAATGTTGTATTTTCCTTGTAAGTATAGAATAATCACAATTCAGATTTAGTTTACACTTAATATGTATATGTGTGTATTTAAATCTCAGCTTATATTGGCTCATAATATCCATGTCGCGTGGAATAAAGTATTTGAAAAGCAATAGATTTGCGTGACCAAGGCTACTGAAAATAGCCGAAACGTAGCAAGTAAGTACTTGAAAAATGATTTAACAAAAAAGTTAACATTTATTTTTAAATATCCATTTGAAACCTGATGAAATTTTTTTACAATAGAGATAGGTATACCACAATATCGTTTTTGTTTTAAAACCTTGTTTAGGGTTACCTTTATATACTGGAAGTATGACGGTACTTACTATTTCAAGCTCCTTTATCACCATTGAATGGACGGTATGGAACAGCAATACTGACGATGGAGATGGTCCAGTTGTTGGATACTTTTTATACCACAAACTGAGCAATACAATTGATTGGAAGAGGACATTATACAATAATTCTTTATCAGGCACTGTTGATGGGTTGATGTGGGATACAGAATACACTTTTGGTGTTTCAGCTTTAAGACCTGGTGAAGGAGGAGAAGGACCAATTGGAGAAACAACATTCACTGCAAAAACACTTTGCGGAAGTAAGTTTAATCTATTATTATGAATTGTATTTATTTATTTTAGAGTTTGTAAAAAAAAATTCTGCTATTAGATTTAGATTTAAACATTTCTCAACTTGAATTGTGTAGTTAAGTCATTTACGTGGACCTGATTTAATATTTCACGTAACGGATATGTTGTTTTTCAGGGCCTCCTCCGGTTCAGAACGCAAAACACAGAATGTCAACCTGGGACCCAAACAGTATCCAAGTAACATGGATAGTACCGGTACGTAAGTTTACAATTAATGATGACATCATGTTCTACTCTTCTAATCTAATGCAACATATTTACAACAAAACCTCAATTCCAATTTGTGATAACAGTTCAAAGCAAGTCACACAGTGTTTTCTGCGCAATGTCAGTACAACGCCAAGAATTTATGATTATCATTCGCAATATTGCTTTCACCATCAGCTATTTTAAAGCAATGATTGAAATTATTTAAAATTATTAATTAAAATTGGTAAAAATCTCAAGCCCGTAGCCAGGGGAGTTCGTAAGGTTCGAACGAACCCCCTTTTTCCTGAAGTGCCCTTTCAAACCAGACTAGCCTAGGCATAGGCCTAGCCCATAGGGTGTCACGAAACCTAAGACCACGAAAGCTAAGACCCCCTAAGACCTAAGATCACAAAAGCTAAGACCCAAGACCTAAGATTAATAATTCTAAGATATAATACAGCTTAAAAACAATACTTGTTTATCCATACATAATTTTAAACACAGTAGGTTTCATTTATTACCATAAATATAATTTAATACTACCGCAAAACATAGATAAACTCACATTATTTTCGCCCGTTGAGTAAATGTATATTTTTTTTACAACAAACAAACGGGTTGTTTGTTGGTATATATTTACTCCAATGTGTTGGTTCAGAGGATGTTTTTCTTACGCACCTGCCTTTCTTGTATTTTGACTCCAAATTTGTTGACTAACTTTATCCTGAATACCACACTTTAAAATTAGGACTTATAAGTACTTTCAGAAGGAGAAACACATAATAACAAATAAATAAATCCTTTAAATTTATGATTTTACAGACGTTTCTTTGTATACTGTAATGTAACTCCTCGAGCTCCCCATGCTCAATGTTTTTGTTTCTATGGAGCGCCAAAAGAGCAACAATAATAGTACAAGTATAAAAACAGAAAGAAAACGAAACAAAAAAACTTATCATGATTTTTAAGTTAAAATTTATTTGCCAGTATTTATTTCTTCGTACTTGCATGATTATACTATTATCATTACAATTTTAATTTTACATTGTTCCATCCACACTGTAGATGGATAGAGTTTTCAGCCCTCTATATAATTTTTGATCTTTTGACGTTCCATAGAAACAAAAACATTGAGCATGGGGAGCTCGAGGAGTTACATTACAGTATACTGCTACTAGTGTACTATAGGCTAGTCATTTTGTGTGCGAGAAAACGTCTGTAAAATCATCAATTTAAAAATGTATTTGTTACTTTTTATGTGATTCTTTTTCATGAAAGTGCCAATTCTAAGGTGTGGTATTCAGAATAAATGTTGGGAGTTAAAATACAAGGCAGGTGCGAAAGATAAATATTTGTAATCTTAGGTCTTGGGTCTTAGCTTTCGTGATCTTAGGTCTTAGGGGGTCTTAGCTTTCGTGGTCTTAGTTTTCGTGACACCCCTAGCCGGTATGATGATTTTTTTTTGCATTTTCTGTAGTATAGCCAGCAGGCAAATGTTACTTTTATTACTAAATAGCAAGATCGTATCATAAAATAGCTAGGCTAGTAATCCCGCCGTTTCCAGTGTATTTTCAATTTTCAATTTATTTTACAAAGAAAATTCGTGATTTTACATCATTTGCCGTCTCTTACTTTAGTATTAGCCCCGCAAAAAAACTTAGTTCATTTTAGTTACACTGCGCACGTGTTGCTTTTCGTAGGGGACGTTCGCCACTTGTGGTGTGTGGTTATTCTAGGCCTGCTTACATAGGGAGTTCTAATTAAGAACTCCTTGCTTCATCACTTGATCCTTCTTGCGTAGTTATAGGTCTCCTCTTTGTGACCATCACTCTTTTTACACAATAAAAGGAAATTTCCGAAAGCGATCAGTCCGTCATTTTTACGGATCGCCTGCGCGATCGCGCTCCTCAAACCAGCAATTAACGTCGCTAAACCAAATGGTGTCTTTTATTAAACAAATCAATTTTTATGTAAAAAAATATTGTTAATAAAAAAACAATATTTAATAGTAGGCCTAAATAATGTGTAATGGAGAAAGAGATTCTTCACTTCTGTCTTTGATGATTCTTTTCCCCGAAAAATGTCAACCATTTTGGTTACTAAAATACAGTGGAAAAACATGTGCTGTCATCTTTCCAGCTGCTGCTCTTCTAGTATAGCCAAAGAATATGGTATAGCCATAGCGTGTGTGGCAGCCCTTTGTAAACACAGCCAATTGACAATCAAATAACCCCTTTTAAGGCACAATATTAACTTTAAAATGATTGTATTTTATTATAAATATTTTGTTGACTATTTTGCTATATTTTGTTATATTTGTACTGTATTAGTCAAATACATGTAAATAACTCCACATTTTCTGTCCGATTTTTTAGGCCTAGCTAGGTTATCCCCTACCTACTTTAGCTAGCCCAGCCAGGTCAAGTAGACCTAGTTGTCCAATGACTCCCAGCCAAGTTAGGCCATGGCCTTATCTCTTGTTTTATACTGTTGGACTGTATCCTGCAGCCCCCGGGTGGGGGTTGGGGGTCATTATTTCCTCGAAAACACAAGGAGACGTGATGGACTGAAACATGCCGCAGGTGTGTGTAGGGCACAGTCATGTCGGACAGCAACAGTTTGGTATGGTGCCGCGGTGCGGTGTACAGTATCAGGCATATTTTCTACCAAACATCCTGATATTTTCAATAACACTAATTTCCAAGCATCTAGCGCAGGGGCGGACCCAGGGGTGTTGCCTTAGTGGCCCGGGCAACACCCTAATTTCATACTAAATGTTGTTTCTGCCACTAAATTAAAATTGAGTCCCATTTCTTCGTATACAATATCCATATTCATACGTTATAGAAGTCCAGTCTGAAAGAGAATATTTGTAAATTGGCACAGCAGTCACCAATAGGCCTACTATACCGCGCACAGATAAAAGTAGATAAGTTTCTGAGCATACGCAGAACAAATTTCTGATTGACTAGTTTCTTGTGGTGCGCGCGTCAGAGAGCAGGGAGATGTATCCCTCTCTTGATGAGAGGTACGAAAGGAAGCCAACACACACTGTGTTCGGGAAAAAACCCGTCATATGGGTCGTCAATTTGTTCATAATTATTGCCATAATTTAAGGCCAAATCATAGTTTTGCGTATAGTATTATTTTTCCGTGTAGTACCCAGTTTATCTTCATTTCCGTATACGTCCGTAATATTAGGCCGAATTTCAGAATTAACAGAGAATTATACCGCATCGGTAGCTGAGCAAACTCGGAACTTGATAGACTTAGTCATAAATTAGTTACAGAGTTTTACGGCATTTTATCATTGTTCAATGTTTTGTTGTTAGCTTATTGTTAAAATTGGTAAAAGAAGTAAGTCTGGCGCCAACAAATTTAGCGACCTTCACAACCAAAATATTTCTTTGTAACAAAAATTATTTTAAATGGAACGCTACAAAAACAATCCTCTGCTTCATCATTGCATAAATACCAGACAAGATCTTATCTTTGTTACGTTTTACATCAATCCATTTTGATATCACGCAATCCATTTTTCAACAATATAGTAGTATAATAATAACATTTTGATTGAATAGTGAGGGATTAGTTACAGTGTTGACCTTAAATAAACCATTGGTAATTTACTGAAAATCCAAAATGAACTTGTGTTATATAATACAAGCAATAAAAACTATCACAGATTACCTCTAATAGATCAAGCATTCACATACGAACTTTTCGACAAAACATAGCTTATATTCATTCCTTTTAAATATTAGGCATATTACCAAGGCTGATAATCGATTTGTCCATAATAATTATTGCGTTTTGCCGGGGGGTTTCCATAATCTAAGGCCAATTTTTAGGCCAAATCATAATTGTGCGTATAGTTTTTTCCGATGCGCGTAGTATCCTATTTATCTTAAAATGATTAATTGCTAATAAATTTACAATAATTGAGTACAGTTATTAGAATGTAATACCGTACCAGAAGTACCTTCATCGGGAACTTCCCCGTGACGTTCGCATTGAACGAAAACAAAAATGTTATCCTATAGGCCTATTGTTAGTCGCGTATGTTTTATTACCGGTGTCGAATAACATTATGCTACGATCCCGTGTTTGTTAGCGCACTATAGAGTGAGTGACATTTCCGTCGAACTAGAGGTGCAATTTATTATGAATTTTACGTGCGAGAGTACCATGTAGGGGTGTCATTTAACAATTTTCTTGCTCAAATACTCATTGTCTACAGCACTGGAGTCTTTGGGCAATCCTCTTAAAATAGTCCTGCGAGTCTGCGACCGCCCCTGTAGCGCTCTATCTTTTCCAATTTTTCTTACCTCAGCCCCAACCATGATGAGGCCAAAGAAGATCCTGGGGCAGGAAACTCTTAAGAGAAGGGGTGCTCTTGCGGCTGGTAACCAATATCATTGGTGGTTTGATCGTTTGATATTAAATCATATAAGCTGGTTACACCGGGGGTAATTCCCATAAGAGGGGCCTTTTGGGAAAAAAGAACCCCCCTGTAAAAATCATGGCCGGCTACGGGCTTGAATCTAGCCATGTAAAACATCTTTTAAATCAAAACTAGTATTCATTTTAATCATAATGATCTTGCACTATTGATTGATTTTGAAGGACAATTTAGACGTTGATTTACTAAAATGTTACAATACCAATTCGGGTATGTACACAGTTTATTTCAAAACGATTGACATCAAAGAATGCAGTGAGAAGGTTTACCATACCAATGCTAGTCAACTTACTATCGAAAATATTACAGTAGATGACCCTTATCTCATCTTGGTCAGTCTATCAAATAAAGACAGCGAGAGTGAATTAGTTAGAAGTTCAAATGATATAGAAAACGGTAGGTATACTGCGTCAATAATACATTTCGTAAAGTATTGTACCTTCATCAAAGAGATAACAAATTAGGCCTATTGTATTGTTTACATTATTTGTTATGACGGTAAAGATTGAGAGACAAAATCAAAAGAAACCGATCAGAAATTGCCACCAATGTCATCGTTAAATAAATTAAGTCTTAATATTTATGCAAATTTCAATTTCGAATATTTTTAAGAATGTATGCCTACAAATAGATCAAATTCTGGTAGCATCATTGGTGGTTCTGTGGCAGGCGGCATTTGTGCTGGTTTTATCACCTTCATCATAATATCAATTTGGTAAGTTAACAAGGCCAACAGCCATTAAGTCGCGTGCTACAATGCATAGTGATACCGGACCGACAGACAGACCGACAGACCGACAGACAGACAGACCAACAGACAGACCGACAGACCGACCGACCGACATAGTGAACTATAGAGTCGCTTCCACGCGACTAAAAATATAGTCCCAATTTTGAAACAAAATAGAATATCGACACGTTGTTTTGCAATGACATTTTACAACCATAGTCAAATACGATAGGCCTACCTTAAAACTATACTTATTTATTATTAGTATTTTTCATTATTACAGTTGTGTTTTTCTTTAAGCCCACAAAAAATACGGAAATATGTTAGTAAATCTGACGGTGAGGAAAGCAATATTTATCAGGAATACGCAGCAGCTAGTAATAATTCAGAATATTCATCATGGTAATTATGAGTTTCTATTCTTGTTGCCAACTAATATTGACACCTCCTATATTTAGGCCTAATTATCACATCACATTAGGTTTAATCATTGCATTCATTTGTTATTGTGTTTAGTATTCAGTCGGTGATTATAACATTAGAAATGTTTCGAGTAGTCAATGTAGTGCAACTTGACTAATTTAGCAACAGACATCGCGCAAATCTGCTGTTAGTTGTGTGCTGTCCTTACTGTTCTGGTTGTATCTGTACTAATCTTGTAATTTTTAAATGATAAGTTGTTATACTATTGGTGCTACATTTTATTTAAGTATTATTGTTATGATATTATGATGCCCGTTGAAATCAATACTGAGGTCTATAACATTATATTTTGTGTTTGTCTAGTAACCCAAAAATAGTGACAAGTTTTAACAATGATGATTCAACTGATCAACACGTGTATCAGAATTGTGCAAGTTACAATTCTTCACCAGAGTGAGTATGGCATTCAAGATTTAATCATTAAGTACATTTGACAATAAAACAAAGGTTTATTTTCATATTTATAATAAATAAAGGAATAATGGCTACATAAATGTATACTGTTAATACAATATTAAGAAGGCTTTTTTTCCTTGTAGACATGTACAAAGGTGGTGAGCAGTTACATACATCTCTCACTACTACTATAACATTTTAATGTATTTTCTATTTTTATAATTCATTAAAAACGTTATTTTAACTCGAAAATTCGATGGAATCATTCATGATTGAAAGATATGTGTATATTTTATATTTCAAGCAATTATGAAAATCCAGACATTGTTAAAATGCCTGAAAATCAACCATATGAGATTGTAAACTTGTTCAAGTTAAAGTAAATTGTCATCGATTACGAAAGCGAAAGATGCAACCAACATTTGGTTAATGAGAAGACTTTCAACAGTACGGAAATCGTTAACAAAGAATTGATTCAATGATGCTTGACCCACAAATATTGCATAAACAAAATAGAGTACCGACGGTACCGTATATCTGTATTAGCACATTTTAAACATTATTAGTAATTAAACATTGTTCAAATGGTTGTATGTAAATATGTTACCTTTGTGAATATGTAAATTTCTATTTGATAATTCAAAAGTTATTGTCAAATAATAATTGTGGTCATTGTTACAGTAACACGGCACATACACCAGAAGAAAAGACCAACAATTATAAATCAAACCTTAAAACTGATTAGATTATATTATGATTTGATAAATGTTATTAGGCCTAATGTAAAACTGCTGAAGTTGATTTTAGCATGTTCGTTTTATTTTATGCTTTTCAGCTTTTATTTTAGTAATTCAGTATAAAAATAAATAACAAATGAATAAAAAAAAGTAACTTGTTTTATTTTTACTAATTGTATATCTCGATCTTGTGGAAATTTGTAATCGAACACGTTATCTGTACTTTGATGTACTTATACTATCCAATTGTTATAGGATATACACATGGTAGGCCTAATGGTAGGCCTAATTAGGTTCCGTTATTATTACAAACTGGAAAATTTTCTTTTTTGTTGAACCAAAAAGTGTAAATAATTTAGTGACGTGTCAACTAAACTTCACTATGGTATTTATACTTATTGTGTTTGTCTGTTGGTTTAACAAATAAAGAAAACTTTCCAGTTTGTATTGAATTCATAGTTATGAATTTATTTAATAGTTAGGTTATTATTGGAACGGATTGTTAGTACATAATTACGAATTTCTTGAAACTCGTATAAAATCACTTTCCAACTTGATTTGAAGGCTCTATTATTTATACATTTAAATGACGATTGAAAACTCTTATTTATACATTTAGATTATGAAGTTGTTGAAATAGAAAAGACCCCAAATGATGGCTTATTACTATGTTTTCATTTAAATAATGTACACACCTATATATTATACTGTACAATGCCATTGTTGAACAAATAAATGTTTTTTGAACTTGAACTTGAAAAATAGCAAACAGCAATAGTAATAATACCCTTTTCACAGTTCACTACCTCAACTAGTTCAATTTCACGTTATTTTGTTTCTGTTGTTTACTAAGTTAGCTCCAGTCAAATTAACACAATGTGATTGAACAGCATCGATGAAAGTATTGATATTACAAGTTTACTTCCTTATACCGTTTTAGTTAAGGCATACGATATATTAGCAGCATTTCTATTTGAAGTACCTATCTTATGTAAGTATTCATAACTTTATTTAAGTAAGTCAAAATAGAATAATAATTTTTAAATAATTGTGATTTAGATAACTTGACTCTTCCTTTTTATTCTAGGCCTAATTTAAAATGACAAATCAAGAGTGACACTCAACAGGTTGAAACTGATTTTTAGGACAGAACCATTATCTTAAATTACGCAATAATATGTTTAGTTTGTTTTATCTATAGATTGTTTAATATGTTTAAATATTTTTGTTATACAATCAGTAAAAAAGATGTGAAATAATTTTTTATTTTGTTGAACCATGTTTTGTTACTTATTTTTATATACGAAGAAAATGATGTTTAGTTTAGGCCTATTTAGGCCTACCGAGCTTAGCAGGATTTACACGTTATTAGACACAAGTACTACCAGGGCCGTAGCCAGGATCTGTCAAGGGGGGTTCGGACACTAAATATTTGGGTCACCCCCCCCTGGGGGTGGGGCCTGATGCGAGGCGAATTTTGTTAAATGACACCCCTAGATGGCCGGAAAAGACACTCTCGTACAGCATGCTACCAATGAGCAAAAAGATCGTACTTTTTTCCTCCTTCTCAAACACGTCGATAATTTAAAGGACGATAACTATTTGTTGCCGTATGTTAGATGCGCGTGCTCTGTGCGGAACCGCCGATTGTTTGATCATTTACTCCGTATTTTGTTTTGCGTTCAAGTTCAATGCGAACGTACATCTAGGAGCAGCCCCGAAAAAAGCACACTGGTTGAAGGCAAATGCTATTTGCTAGCTCTATCTATAATATTTATTTACAGCAATTTGTTGAGGAATATAAATATTTAAATAGGTGATATTGATACATTTTAGTACGTATCGGCTGGTGGTCTAGAAAAAAAAAATCGGATGCCATAATGTGAACTACAGTACTTGATACCATAGATATTATAGTGTAAAATATTAATATTCACTATAATCCTCTATGATACATTATACTTCATAGTCACACATAAATACTGAAAGTGTACGTCGGAAGGCTACTTTATGCATGCTGCCTGACTGCCAGTGATCTAAACAATAATATTATAGGTACGCAGTTGTCTGGCGGTGTCCTTTGTACGAATCGTTCGTGCCCCAGTTCGCTATGAGACGCGTCAATATCATGTTACATGCAGGGACCAAACATTTATTTTTCAGGTTAAATCGGCAATTCATTTGCAGCTTTTAGAAATTTATAGACACGTATCACTAGTTGACGCTCATACAGAGAAGAAGGTTCACGAACAAGTTTACGAATTTTTCAATTTACAAACAACTTTTTGTACTGTGGGGCACGTATTTGGAGGATTTTTGGAGATGAGGGTGAGGTATTGGGCATGTCGGAGATGGGGGTTCGCAGTCGGTTAAGGGGGTTCGATGTAAAGGGGGGGTTCGCCCGAACCATAAAAACCCCCCCTGGCTACGGGCCTGACTACTAACAGGTCTGTTCTGATTTTTAAAGTTGTGTGCTCTGCATTTTATTCGAATTATTGAAATAAAAAAGCAGTGATATATCGATGACGCTGATAGTCAACATAACATTGTTTTTTTTTCATTACGAACATTTATTTAGAAAATAGCTAAATGTATACTTTTATTTTAGTATGATTTTTCCAGTTTTAATCTTGCTTCAAGTTATTTCCTGCCTGGGTAAGTAAAATATTCAAAATATATTCAAAATGTTGGTTTGTAGGCTAGATCTAAATAATGTTCAATCTTAATATCCTTCTATTCCGACAAACTCCCATAGATATTTTTGGTAAAACCCAGCGTCGTCGGAATAACAGCTTAAATTAGAAACTTTTAATGTGTAAATACAGAAAAATCTTTTTCACAGTCACAACATTTTAAATCACCCGGTGATATACTAAACACGTATTAATATTTAACCTTTAATATTCTACTTTAGGAAATAATGGCTATATAACGGTTTTAAATAAAAATCCACAAAACAACAATAATTGGGAATACCAATGTTACACTCCTAGTATATTTGCTGGTTACAGTTTGAGTTACGGTAGATCATCTGCTGTCAGAAGTAACGATAGTTTACAGGAAACATCATGGAACGTTCCGACTGATGATCGGTATGGAAGGTATATCACCGATCCAGTAGGCATGGGAGTATACTTTTGTAAGATTGTGAAATATGGTGTCACCACAGTCGTTCAAACTACTAAAATAAGGGATAATGGTAAGATAATAATGTTATCATCATGTGTATAAAAACATTTTTGTATTCAAATAACTAAAATTGTATTTTAAATAAAATTATGGTCCTAGTAATGTACCGTACTAGGCACAGGGATATACCATAATATAAAACTAATAATAAAACTAACAATATAATTCAAAATTTTTTGAAGCTAAAATGAGATTCATAAATGTTTAGTTATTAATAGTATGGATCGCTAATGAGTAAGTTAATATTACTGATTTTAGTATCCTATTTTCAGCCTTAATAACGCCTGTAAATTCTAAAAACACTGTAACTATGAATGTTGGAGATGACGTCACAATTAGATTCAACACGCATTTAAGAAGTGAGTTAGTGTGGAAGAAAGATGGATCTACTACATTAAAGATTGGAACAGAAACGAGCATGACCTTTGACCCAGTAGAGACCAGTGATGCTGGCGTTTACGAGATATATGTGGATGGTCACCGAGAAGATCGTAGACATTCATTTATCAAGTTGATTGTACGAGGTAAATAATTATGGTGTTTGCTGATTGCCCTCTCCGTCCAGGCGGTGGTTATGAACTCCTAAATGTATACATAATTAAACCGCAATCAGCATTGTCTAGAAGGATGTATTGTTTTAAGTACGGCGGTCGAAATGAATGGCGGCCGATAATAACTGTGGTGTATTGGCCTGGACCAATGAAGAATCAATTATTTCAAGCAACAATGTAACCTGGCCAGACTTAGGTTGTTTATAACAACGTTTTAGAAGAATTTGAAGCGAAAAAGTATGCTCGAAATTAAATTAAAACATAATGTGAAAACGAAACCACACGGACAGTAACGTTTAAAATACATAATTATGACGATGATAGTATAAGTTGACATCGATATTATGTCATCACTACAATGAGAGTACTAGAGAGGTTACGGCAGGTCAAAAGAAGTTTAGATTAAAGGCCAGGTGCGGGAAAAAAATTTCTATTGATCATACATTCCAATAATTATCGATCTATAGTTTCTATGTTTCTTATTTTTTGGGATTTTATTTGTGTTACACGAGCTTGTTGAAAATAAGCACTTTCTTATCAGTGGGGGGATAGTTCAAATTACACAGTAAAATCTCTATTCTTTTGTACACAATTTTTTTAAATAGAGAGGCCATTTAAAAAGCTATGAAAAATAATTGGTGTGGTAAAAAATGTTGTCAGATGACTAAATATAGGTAATATAACTTGAATATTACATTTCTGGTATTTTTATTCAACTTCAGATTTTTATTTTTATGCTATAGCAAACATTATCCACCGTATATCCACCATCTTTTTTCACCTTCTAGGGAGTCACCAGACATGTTATTACATTAGGTTAAACTACCTAACTACTGAAAAAAGTCTTCCTGGATTTTTTATGGCAGAATTTTGACAAATTTTGTATTTTACCATATTAAGGGAAATTCATGTTTTTTCGTCTTGATTTCTGTTACAAATATTTTATCTATGTACACTTAACCAGATATTATATTTAAAATTTATGCCTGTACCTGAGCTTTAACTAATGTAAACCTGATTTGTTCTTCTGTTATAGCATGTCCACGTCATAAATGGGGTCCACCTGATTGCACTGGTGACTGTGAATACTGCTATAATGGAGGTGTATGTGATGACAAAATAGGATTTTGTATCTGTGCACCTGGATTTATGGGATCTACGTGTGAAACTGGTAAGAATGTTCTAAATGAAGACCATCAATCAACAACACAAAAGTTAACTGTTCTTGACACATCCTAATTATTACCTTATGACTAAATTTTTGGTATGGCTATCTTTCTAGCTATAATTGAGCTAAACTTAACCAGCCATGAAGTCATATACAATATACTCAGATTTAATTGCTTCAAATCAAGCGAATCACTTTGATTTAAATTTATGTGTATTGATTACTGGTGGGTAGGCTCCTACGTGAGGATTTAGTCAATATTCAAAGTCATAGAAGTGTGTTAAATATTTTATAAAATTATACCATTAGTTTAGTTTAATTTATAAGCTATATGAAGACTCTTATGCATGCTTATATTTAACCAAACAAAACTTCATTATTTTAATTATCTTTTTATAAATTTCTCTCTCCTTATTTTCACCGGAAAAAAAACCCGTCTACATGTGTGCGACGCTTGACACCACGCGGTCATCATAACCAGCAAGAAATTTGTGACTCACCGTTAAACAATTACCTATCATTCACATTTTAACTTTACATTTTTGTCATTTTTTACATTAGCCAATTAAAGAGAAAATATAAAATAAAACTTCCTCTGACAAATCATTGCTATCTGATGATTGATGTCTCCGGTGAACACCTTGGAAAGGTCTTCCCTGGGTTGACGCACTTGTTTTGTTCATCCTCTCTATAGGAAAGACCTTTTTCAAACATTCACTCAATTTCCTTTCTTTGAAAAATAAAATTGTACAATGCACAGTTTGACTTTAAAATATAAAAATAAAACCAGATCCTACATAGATAGTGATAGAAGTGAAAGTGTAGTAAACTATTATTTTAAACATAGTTTCAATTCTAAACTTTCATTTTTCACCTTTAACTATTTTAGAATGCGGTGGAAACAAACATGGTTGGAATTGTGAAAATCCTTGTACCCAACAAAATGATCTTACTGCATGTAAAAATTGCCAGTTCTGCCTACCTGATCCATATAGATGTAGCTGTGTTACCGGTTACAAAGGATTAAAATGCAACACAGGTAACAAAAACAGTTTTATCTGAGAGTTGCTGAATATACGACGCGCAGTAACTTATATAGGTTATGATTATATTGTAGTGGTCTTTAATAACATTTTATGTTTTTGAATGTTGTATTGGTGCAGTATGTTCATCGGGTACATTCGGTGCAGACTGTGCTCAAACTTGTCATTGTACACAAGGTGGTTGTGACCGATATACAGGAAGATGCACTGACACCCAAAACTCCTCTTGTGCATTTCCATGGAAAGGAACTAATTGTCAAGGTAAAACCAATATTGTTTTAAGACTGACAAAAACTAAATAATAATGAATACAATTTTGTTTTTAAATGAATGACATTTTGTTTTGGTTTTGGAAGAAATTTCTAGGAATTCACTCGTATATACCATTCTGAACCTCGTACACTAGTAGTATTTACGTTTTCCGACAAAAAAATGTTCAGCTTTTTGATTTTCTGTTTTACGTATAAAATTACATTTCAGAAAAACAAAAATGGAAACACAAGGTTTTGTTTTAGTATATTGACTATGTAGTATTGACATCATGGAATAACGATTGTTATCTCATTCATATTTCTAAAATGAAATAATATACATTTTCGGGCAACAATTTTTGTAGAATGTCAGCCTAAACGGTTTGGAGAAAACTGTGACATTGATTGCAACAAACCATGTGAATGTCACCGACTATCTGGAAAGTGCATTCAAGGAACATGTTTGTCTAATTTTCTTGAACCAAATTGTGTACCTACATATGACGGAAGCTTGATAGCTAATGCTTCAAGTACCTCTATCACTATTGAATGGACGCCGTGGAATACTGAGAATGGAGAGGAAGATCTTGTTATTGGATACTTTTTATATCACAAACTGAGCAATACTAATGACTGGAAGATGGAATTCTACAATACTTCCTTATCAGGTACTGTTACAGGGTTAATAGTGGACACAGACTATACTGTTGGTGTTTCAGCTATGAGAGCTGGCGAAGAAGGTGAAGGACCAATTGGAGGGATAATCACAGTAACAACACTTTGCGGAAGTATGTATCTAATTTTAAATAATATATTATAATTATGTAATTCGGTGACGGCACCAATTTAAATAGTTAGTAGAAATAAAACCATGAGAGAACTAATTTATTATTGAGAGTTTATGTTATTTATACGTGTGAATCTAAACATGGAATAAATATATCCATACAATCTTATGTATCAACTGTAGCAAACTAACATTGTTACTAGGCTTCTTCAAATAACAAAAAAATAAAGAAACATAATTTTGTTAACAGAACCTTCTCCAGTTGAGAATGTAAAACTTCAAACTCCTTCAAACACTGGTATTATTGTTACATGGATAGTAAGTACACTTCTAGAGATTTGTTAATACTCATTTCGTCGTTTTATACGAAATATATTCTGTGGATTCTCATACTTACGCGTCGAATGAGTTAATCAGTTACATACTGTAACGGATGACAGAAGGAACTTGCCACATGTAAAATTATTCCAAACAATCATTTATGTTTCGTACCATCACATATTACAATTATAACGTTTTCTATACATTGCGTTCTTTCCGTTCATTTTTTAGGGAAAACTTGACGCTGGGTCATTGAAATGCTCAACTGCGGTATTTGACTATAGAGTATACCTAAAAGTAATCAACAATAAAGGATATCGGGAAGAGGTTTATCTGACAAAAACAAATCAATTTAAAATTGAAAATGTTGAAGTACATGACACTTATGCTATCTTAGTCACTGTGTCTAATAAAGACAGTGAGAGTGAACCAGTTAGCATTTTAAACGTACCAGAACAAGGTACTGCTGGACAATGTTTACTGCTAAACCTAAACTAAAAAGTTTATGCATTTGATTATAATTATAATTGTCTAATTGTAAATTACGATTTGTATTGAATAAACTGAGATGAAATTCCTCTCACAACCCTTACAAATTTAACATTCAAAGTTTAAGATCTAGGCCTACCTCATCTGTTTTGTTTCAATTCAATGATACAGAACTCACAATTATGTGACACATAAGTAACGCTAAATCACGAAGTTTGTCTATAAAACTGGACTGATATTTGTAAGGAAAATCGGATACATTCCTAAAATCAAATTAATATTTTATTTTCCACCTTTTTGTTTTTTTTAAGCTGCCACATCACGTTCATATCTATTCTGCTTTAACTTCATATTTAACGCATTTTGACCCACCTAATTAAGCATTTCCTTTTATGTCATTATGTATTACACATCTTAAACATCCACATGATTTTTTTGTATTATTTGTTTCTAAGAAAATGCAAACGGAATCATTGCTGGAGGTGCTGCGGCAGCAGGAGTGTGTTTTGGTGTCATCATTACTATTATGATTACGATCTGGTAATTTATCCAATATAAATTTTATATTTTAAAATATTTAGAATATTAGATAAAATTTGTTATTATGTATTTTAATTTTTTGTTTGTGAGCCATTCTAAGTTTCAAAACCATTGTAGGCAGAATGTTAAAGTTTAAAAGTAATGATCTATCTTGCTTGTTTCTAAAGTAAACAAAGACTTCGGAAGAATGTGAGTAAACCTGATGCAGCAAATGATCCACAAGTCTACTATAACACTGCAAGTAACAATTACAATAATTTTGCACCAGGGTAAATTTGTTTTCTTATACATTTTTTTACATGTTTTATGTTTCTTATATGTTATCTTCTATCGTTTTGATTTAGCTTTTTATTTATTCAGTCACTGATGCCCACTAAGCATTGTCAATTTTCAGCTATAGGCCTAATACGATAATACGATATATAGACGACAAATGGATAGATATAGCGAACAAACAAATATAGGCCTACAAACAGTAATACGTAATTATCTATAATAAAGGCCTATAACATTTTTTTTAATGGAAAGATAAATGTGAATATGAAAGATTTTAATCATCATTGACATATTTCAAATTAATGAATAATAATTTTTCCCTTCATTTCTTAATTCAAGACAAAATCAAGACAGAGTGTATGACGTAACTGATGCTGATTATGCTACAGTAATTGGTCGTCCTGTTTACAGTAACACAGCACAGGTATCAGAAGTTAGAGAAGACCAACACAGATAAAATCAAGAACTGAAATCCTTTATCGAAACGATATTATTCTTTAATAAATGACAAAATAATGAATGATTATACTAAACTGTTCATTGATGGAATCACTATTTGTTTACATCTTATTGCGGTTGAGCATCATTCGTTATTGGTAATAAATATTATAATGTATACTAATGAAAGGGTGTTGTTGATATTAATTTAAAAAAAATAACGTTATATAATTGTAACCTAAACTTATTTAATGTATGTCAATGAAATGGTGTATTTTATTTATTTATTTTATATAATTATAATTTGTATTATTTATTCTTTTTATTGTATAATAGAGCTCCATGATTGGTTTGATTTGTTATAGAATATTTTGAATTATTATACATTTACAACGTTAGTAATACGTAAAATGGGCTTCTTCTTATTTAGGTACTCTTGGGTTGGCTTCGTTTCAAGGTAGTATTCTTTTATGATGAACTTTTTTTCGAGATTACTTTTGCAAACTAAAGAGGGGTGAAATACTTATTTAACAACCTTAAATCATCTGGGATATTTTTTCACAGCTTTCCATCAGAATACCTGATAGAGACGTGGTGTCCCATATTTGTTCGATATTTTGGTATGTACACATTTTTCTAGTCTGTGACCTTGTTGAATAATAAAAATTAATCAATAAAAAATATTGAGGAGTTGTCTCTGGAAGTTTACCATGTATAATATCATGAACAAATAAAATATTTAAATACTGATAAATAAAGAAGCGCCCTCTATATGTAGTAGAATTTATTTATTGACAATTTTTATTTAACATGCATTTTTATACAATTTTTTACTGTATTTTATCACTTGTCGATTTAATACATGTTACCGTATTACAAACACTCCCCCGAGTAAAGCTCCACCCCTCCCGCTTATTCGAATAAATACGGTAGCCGTATTTTAAAGAATGAATGAATGACTTGATATTTTATTTGAAAGAAAATGGATATCGTATATTACCAATTACCAGTAATCACTCAAACCGGTATTTTAGATCGTGTTGATTTATTTTAAATACACTGTATCATGTTTAACCAATAATATACAGTATATTTCCTCCACGGTTTAACCATGGAGGTATACCTCCATGGTTTAACAGCGACAATAAACACCATGCATGGATGCACCATGCAGTATCGAGGACAGGCATCGAAATAACGATGTAGGAAAAGAGGCTACTGTATAGTATCAGAAGACACAATCCAGTATGGTATGAAGTTTGCTACAGAATATGGGTGGATTGTTATTGCTGCTAGTCACCAGGGGACATCAGGTGATTTGATCACCCTCCACTATGAATATATAATGAACTAACTGCATGCATATCACAAAAATGAAACACCTTTATAACACCTTTGTGTGTTTTGTTGATTTTGAAAACAAGCTAGTACGATAGCTTTTTTTCAACAATTATGACTTTTGAATATACTTTCTGCTCTGCTGAATAACAGAATAAGGAAGTTCCACGAGGAAGTTGCTTGTCTAGTTCAGCAAAGCAAAGAGAACGATTTCGTAAGTTTATGACAAGCATTAAATTAAGAAACTAATTGTAAGTATTCTAATTCTATTTACAGCCGATATCTTCTTTGTCACTTGAGAGCTTAAGTTTAATCGAGGTTGTTAAGAGATGAGTGCTAAGTTAGTATAGAATAGTTGGTCGTCTTATCTTTTGATATAGGCCTATAATGTCTTTAAAATTTTAAATCAATAACCAGTACCCGTCGCTTTTCACCACAATGTTTGGTATAAAGAGATGTTTTGAAACCAATTTAATAACGATTTTACTTTCCTATACAGGTATTACATAACAAAGGTCAATTTTTAAAAGATTCTTTCACAGGGTCAGTCACACGTGATAGATAAAATATCTCAAAGGAGTACAAATAATAATGTTGTTAAAAGAATTGGTTGTCGTATACAGTAATATCATAATAATTGACGACACTACGCACACTTCCAATAAAAGTATAAACACCATTTATTCTTATCGACGCAACGAAATTTTTTTGGAAAGTTAAACTACGGTACAGTATTATTTTATAAAACAATTGGATTTTAATTGGTAATTGTGGTTATTCTGGTAAAATCATAAAATCTCAAGTTTGTCTACTTGTAGGCCTAATGCTTATGTTGCCCAATGTTCTTCAGAGAACAGGAGGAACTAAGTCTAAGTAAGTAAGTTACTTATTAATATTGAAGTTTTATATGACAATTTTAGGCCAATGCGATTTCTATAGTGTTCTTGTTCTTGTAATTTTTCTTGTATATTGATTTTGACCAAATGAATGAATAAATGAATACAACGGGTTCTCATTTGAAATTAAACAGTTATAATATAATTACAATTTTAAAAGTTCGGTCCAGTTGGTAAGAGAATAACTTTTCTTGATTGAATTCAAGATGCTTACTATGGAGGTTTACAGTCTAAGAGACAAGCTGGAGATACACTGTCTAATATCATTATCTTTTCCCCAGGAAAATATGATTATTACTTTACTAGCTTTGGTTCAAGGGATTGTTTCCTGTTTCGGTAAGTTAACATTTAAATATCAATAGAAATCACTTTTTTAGATATATTAATACCAACAACAAAATCTCATCGGCGATTATTCAAAATAAACTATGCTGCCAAAAAGCGTCTTCGTAGGCCTACATTAGGCCTATTGTTTCTAAATTGGTTTTGCTTACCCTACTCTCTCAACACTCAGTTATCACTGCTAATCCAATTCGTATGATTATAATAAGTTTTGAAATTCTTGATTTAAATATTTAAAAAAAAAATTGTAAGAAAGAATTGAACATATTTAATATCCTCATTATTTTTTTGTATTTTGAATAATAAAAATGCAGTCCGTGATTTTTTGAATTTTCAATTATACAATTTATTGTATTTATATTTAGGGAATGATGGATATGTAACAGTTCTGAATTTGTCTCCACAAAGCAACGGTAACACAAAATATCAATTTTACATTCCTACTACATTCACTGGTTATAATTTGAGTTACGGTAGATCATTTGGAGTAGTAGATGATGAAAACTTGAATGAAGCATCGTGGGATGTGCCGGGTGATATAGAGAATAGAAGGTATGTCACGAGATCAGTAGGCATGGGAGTATACTATTGCAAGATATTGAAAGATGGCGTCACCACAGACGTTCAAACTACTAAAATAAAAAATGATGGTAAGAATCATATATTGATTTCCAATTTCATGGTCATATTTTTGAAATTGTTATTACATGTATAATAATATATATATATTTTTTTTTTATTCAACTGTCATTTATGATTATTGCTTATTGTCTCTATTGTTTACATATATATTTACTAATTGTTATTGTTTTTATTGTAATTTATTTATTTGTTTAATTTTTCCAATTTTTATTTCCTACATAGGACATCACATTTTAAAGCTTTGCTTATAGTGATGCCCGATTCAATCAATCAATATATAACTTTTGCTTAAAACCATGTTCAACTGTAGGCCGTTGCCAATATACAGTAATCTCCCTAAACAATGCTACTTTTAATACTTACAATATTATATGTTTTCATCTTTTCCATTGATTGTAAACCTCTAACTAAACTTTCCAGTATTTTATTATTCAACTTCTGTTTCCAATAATAGTCAATATAAACAATAAATTTTTATTTTTATCATTACTGTAAATAATCATTGTATATATTTTATAATTTATATTTATATTGGTCTTGTTTTTTTTGTTTGTAAAAATCTACTGTAATATTATACCTTATTGTGGTTACCATTATAACAAATGTACGATTGATTGAATAAAGTTCACATATATAAAAAAAAAAAAAAAAAAAAAAATTGAAACAAATTAATTGAAAACTTAGTTCATAAAATGCTAGCAATGTTAAAACAAAACAAGCACGCATAGCCTACACACACCCGACCGACAATAGCAATTTGACGTTAGAAACAATTAAAGAACTTCACTAACAATGTATATTATATAATTTTAATTTAATTGTAAACATACATATTTATTATTTATGAAACAGCCTTAATAACGCCAGGTAAAACTAAGAACACAGTAACAGTAAATGTTGGAGATGACATCACAATTAGTTTTAATACTGATTTGAACAGTGATTTAGAGTGGAGGAAAGATGGTTCTCCTCCATTTAAAAATGGGATAGACAAGAGCATGACGTTTAACTCAGTAGAGATCAGTGATTCTGGAGTCTACGAGATGTATAAGAGTGGTAATCGAACTGAGCGTAAACATTCGTTTATCAAGTTGATTGTACGAGGTAAACTTGTATTTATATAGACAGGGAATTGTGAAATATCAGTCTTCCCTGATAGAGCATCTTGAGCACGAATCTCTTTGCTGTATGCTCCTATTTTGACAGCAATATTATAAGAACAGGCCGTAATACAGCATCTTATGAGCATCACATGTGGTGACTGTATCATGTAAGGTTAGGGGTCTATAGTCTATGATACTAGGCGATATACGTAAAACACATGCTGTTTCATGGTACTCTCAGATACTAGACACATTTAGATACATATTTTTGTTCTTCTTTATTATTAGATTTTAATGTCTAAATCTTAATTAAGTAAACACTGATTACGCAAGAATTTCTTTTATGACAGAAACGAAATCATACATTAATTTTTGTTATACCGGATCTGTTTATGAATATCATTTTTGTAGAGTGTCAACGTCACAAATGGGGTCCACCTGACTGCACTGGTGACTGTGAATACTGCTATAATGGAGGTGTTTGTGATGATAAAACAGGATTTTGTATCTGTGCACCTGGATTTAAGGGAGCCACGTGTGAAATTGGTAAGAACACATACTTCATAGAACTTCAATACAAAATAAAATCAAATACGATTCTCACAAATGAATTACGCTTACTAAGAACTTAAATCACAAAGGTGACAAAAGAGGATACTCGTATTTACCTTTAAGTGTACATTTTTCCTCTACAAGTTTAAGTTACAAAATACTTAGTAATTGAAATGTGTATTCCAAGGTTAAAAAAACATTTTAAAAAATACAAAAAGAAGTAAAAGCCTACAACACTGGACTATTGAGTAAAGCTTTTAAAATACAGAACATTTTTATGCCTATAGTTTAAATTGCTTATTAAATAGTTTAATTGCACATGGAAGGGATGACTTATTATGACGCTCGGCCTTCTTAATTGAAAGGATCAACCTACCGGATTTACTAAAGTTTAAACAATCAAAAAGAGTGGGATTTGTTAATTATACTAAGCCTACTACTACATGATTGATTAAATGTTTGATTTAAAATGTAGAATGTGGCGGCAATAGACATAGCTGGAAATGTGAACATCGTTGTTCCAGTAGCGGTGATCTTACTAGTTGCAGATATTTTCAATTTTGTTTACCTGATCCATATGGATGTAGCTGTGTTACTGGTTACAAAGGATTAAAATGCGATACACGTGGGTGAACCTTATTTTTAAAAATAAAATCAGACTTTTAATAGGCCATTTTGCAGTTTATTAAAGTTATTTACTTCCGTTGAAAATTAAAAGAAATATATCTTTACAATTTGATGCTTTAAATATTAACCTTTTCAGGTAAATATATATATTCATTTTAACTAAGTAGAAAGCCAGATTAACTGAGACAGTTCTCAACACCATGGGTACAGCTTAATATAATAAAACAAGAACTATGAACTTGGTTACTTCATGGTACTTTAGTACTACAAATTTGTTTTATAATAAAGCACCATAAAGAAGTAACCAAGTTCATAGTTTTTTATTTTAATATATTCATTTTATATATACATTTTTAATTAACAGCATGTTCATCAGGAAAATTTGGTGCAGACTGTGTTCAAAATTGTCACTGTATACAAGGTGGTTGTGATCGATATACAGGAATATGTACTAACTCATCTTGTGCATTTCCATGGATGGGATCAAACTGTCAAAGTAAGACTGAATTAAAGAATACACAGCATTTTAGTCGCGTGGACGCGACTTTAAAGTTCACTATGTCGGTCGGTCGGTCTGTCGGTCTGTCTGTCGGTCCGATATCACTATGCGTTTTAGCACGCGACTTATGGCTGTTGGCCTTGTTTCTAATTGATACGGTAAACATAATAATATGTGTATTTGTATTGACGTAATTGACCTGTCAAAATAACGTTGAGAAACAGACATCGATCGACAAGTGTATTATCATAAATTGGAATAGAATATCGTTATACACTTAATTTCTTTTAGAATGTCAATCGAATTTTTACGGAGAAAACTTTGATATTGTATGTAATAAACAATGTAAATGTCACAGATTGACTGGCAGATGTGTAGAAGGAACATGCTTTTCCAATTGGCTAGAACCTGATTGTGAAGTTGGTAAGTTCCTTGTTATTAATACAATTTTAGATTCGTCAAAACATCCGTGTGTATTCCAGCCTCTCTGAGCCTTTCGACGTAAGCGTTTGTTGTAGCCTATCATGACGTTGATTGAATAACGAAAAGCATTTTGCGTTCCACTGCGTTGAATATAGAAGTTATATAAAATAAAGCTATCGAGTGCAATCGAGTGCACATGGTCGGTCACTACTACACTACAATTGAGTGAGTTCTGTACGTATTCTCGAAAACCTTATTTAAAGAAAAAGCCAAAGGCGAAGACAACATTCAACATTATGGGTGCATAATATTTTTGATTGACCTACATAAGTTCCATAAAAATATAAGAAGTATGCATGCCATACATTATATACCCCAATTTTGATTACCGATATTAATTTTTTCAGGAATTATTGATGCCACATTTGTACCAGTAAATAACAACCAGAACACAACTGCATCATGTTCAGTAAAACATTATGGTACAAAAAACATTACAACAATGATTATGGTGACTAACAAACATTTCACTGAAAATATTACAAAACTGGTAGAAATAGAACAAGATGGTGAGAATATAACAACGTACACATTTACTGTGACATCAAATGTTGATTCAACTTACAAATGTGTAATTGTTCATGAAGGTTTTTCTGTTCAACGTGAAATCGTTGCCGAAATATTTCGTAAGTTTAACAATTATTTGGTTTCCTCTCTAAACATAGATTAATCAAGATTCAGATATAATCTGTTCTTAATTTGTATACGTGTGTATTTAAATCCATTCACTATTCACTCATAATATCCATGTCACATGGGATAAGTATTATTGATAGAGAGGTTAGTGATATAATATCTCTAAGGAAAACTAATCTTTTATTGTTGTAAAACCTTCTTTTAGGGTTACCTTTTTATACTGGAAGTATAACAGTACTTAATATTTCAAGCTCCTTTATCACCATTGAATGGATGACATGGGACAGCATTACTGACGATGGAGATGGTCCAGTTGTTGGATACTTTTTATACCACAAACTGAGCAATACAAATGATTGGAAGAAAACATTATACGATAATTCTTTATCAGGCACTGTTAATGGGTTGATGTGGGATACAGAATACACTTTTGGTGTTTCAGTTGTGAGACCTGGAGAAGGCGGTGAAGGTCCATTGGGAGAAACAACACTCACTGCAAAAACACTTTGCGGAAGTAAGTTCTATACTATTATAAATTATATTTACGTTACTACTGTTTGCTCCTATGAACTTTACATTCAACTGGATTGTATAATTAATTATGTACGGGTACTTGAAAGATTTACTATTTCACGTGATGTATATGTTGTTTATCAGGGCCTCCTCCAGTTCAGAACGCAAAACACAGAGTGTCAACCTGGAATCCAAACAGTATCCAAGTAACATGGGTAGTACCGGTACGTAAGTTTACAATTAATGATGACATCATGTTCTACTATTCTACTCTAATGCAACCTATTTCCAGAAACACCTTAATTCCTTCCAATTCGTGGAGGTGACACCTGTTGTACATCGTGTAGAAAAGGCAAGTAACAGTATAGTGTTTTCTGGACAAAGTTAAGTACAGCAGTACAACATCAAGAATGTATGTTTATCGATTATCAGTCAAACTATCCTGAACGTCATCGTCGTCATTGCTTTCATAATTAGTTATTTTAAATAATGATTGTTAATTATCCATTAAAGTTTGTATAAAACGGTCCTTCCAGCTAGGTAAAACATCCCTTTTAAAGCAAAACATCTAGCACTCATTTTAATTGCACTATATTGATTTATTTTTAAAGGACAATTTAGACGTTGATTTACTGAAATGTTACAATACCAATTCGAGTATGTACACAGTTTATTTTAAAACGATTGACATCAAAGAATGCAGTGAGAAGGTTTACCATACCAATGCTAGTGAATTTACTATTCAGAATATTACGGTAGATGACCCTTATCTCATCTTGGTCAGTCTATCAAATAAAGACAGCGAGAGTGAATTAGTTAGAAGTTCAAATGATATAGAAAACGGTAGGTATATCGTCAATAATACATTTCTAAGCATTGTATGTTTATTTGAGAAATAACAAATTAGTACAACGTGTTGTATAGGTAATTTAATTATTTACTTTACATGACGATAATTATTGAGAAACAACAAATTCTAAAGAAGCCACTCAAAAATTGCCACCGATATGTCATCGTTTCAACCTCTGCTTCTGAATTATGGTTATTATTGTTATATTTATGCACATTTCAATTTCGATTATTTTTAAGAATCTATGCCTACAAATAGATCGAATTGTGGTAGCATTATTGGTGGTTCTGTGGCAGGTGGTATTTGTGCTGGTTTGATCACCGTCATCATAATATCAATTTGGTAAGTTCTTGTAATGAATTTTTACAAGAAGAAAATATAATACCAATAAAACAACTTTGACCCGTCGTTTAAATCTACTATTTTACAACCAGAGTCAAATACGATAGGCCTACTTTAAAACTACTGATTGAATTGGTATTTAACTTTTATTCATGGTTGTGTTCCTTTAAGCCAACAAAAATTACGCAAAAATGTTAATAAATCTGACGGTGAGGAAAGCAATATTTATCAGGATTACGCAGCAGCTAGTAATAATTCAGAATATTCATCATGGTAATTATTAGTTTCTATTGTTTCTGCCAAATAATATTTACACCTCACATTTTAATTTAATTATCACATCCATTAAGTTTATTCATTGCATGCATTTATTTTGTTTTGTGTTTAGCATTCTTTGTGATATAACATTAGAAATGTTTCAAGTAGTCAATGTTGTGCAACTTGACTAATTTAGCAACAGACACAGCGCTGTTGATCAAATCTGCTGTTAGTTGAGTCCTGTGCTTTCTTTTCTGGTTGTATTTTGTACTAATCTTGTAATTTTTAAATGATAAGTTGTTAATATTGGTGCTACATTTTATAATAATTATCGAGATGATGTGATTTGGGCCTTTTGAGATCAACACTGAGGTCAATAGGCATAACATTATATTTTGTGTTTGTTTAGTAACCCAAAAAAAGTGACTAGTTCTAACAATGATGAGTCAACCGATCAACACGTGTATCAGAATTGTGCAAGTTACAATTCTTCATCAGAGTGAGTATGGCATTCAATATTTAATCATTAAGTACAATTGACATTAGAAAAAGGTTTATTTTCATATTTTATAAGAATAACTTAATACTGAGTACATAAATGTATCACCACAGGTAATATAATATAAAGAAGGCTTGTTTTCGGAACAGTTAAACCTCTCACCACACTTATACTATTTTCTGTTTTTATAATTTCAAGCAATTATGAAAATCCAGATATTGTTAAAATGCCTGAAAATCAACCATATGAGATTGTGAACTTGTTCAAGTTAAAGTAAATTATCATCGATTACGAAAGCGAAAGATGCAACCAACATTTTGGTTAATGAGAAGACTTTCAACAGTACGGAAATCGTTAACGAAGAATTGATTCAATGATGCTTGACCCACAAATATTGCATAAACAAAATAGAGTACCGACGGTACCGTATATCTGTATTAGCACATTTTAAACATTATTAGTAAGTAAAAAGTGTTCAAATGGTTATATGTAAATATGTTACCTTTGTAAATTTGTACATTTCTATTTGATAATTCAAAATTATTTTCAAGTAATAAGTGTGGTCCTTAGTGACACAGCACATACACCAGAAGAGAAGACCAACAATTATAAATGAAACTTTAACACTGATTAGATTAGATTATGATTTGATAAATGTTAAACAATAATGGAAAACTGTTGAAGGTGACAACATTTTAAATTTGCAATTTCCAAAAGTTGATTTTAGCATGTTCGTTTTATTTTATGCTTTTCATGTTTTATTTTAGTAATTCAGTATAAAAATAAATAACAAATGAATAAAAAAAAGTAACTTGTTTTATTTTTACTAATTGTATATCTCGATCTTGTGGAAATTTGTAATCGAAGACGTTATCTGTACTTTGATGTACTTATACTATCCAATTGTTATAGAATATACACATAGTAGGCCTAATGGTAGGCCTAATTAGGTTCCGTTATTATTACAAACTGGAAAATTTTCTTTTTTGTTGAACCAAAAAGTGTAAATAATTTAGTGACGTGTCAACTAAACTTCACTATGGTATTTATACTCATTGGGTTTGTTTGTTGGTTTAACAAAAAAGAAAACTTTCCAGTTTGTATTGAATTCCTGGTTATGAATTTATTTAATAGCATTAGGTTATTATTGGTACGTATTGTTAGTACATAATTAAGAATTTCTTGAAACTCGTATAAAATCTTTTTCCAACTTGATTTGAAGGCTCTATTATTTATACATTTGAATGACGAATTAAAAGTCTTATTTATACATTTAGATTATGAAGTTGTTGAAATAGAGAAGACCCCAAATGATGGCTTATTACCATGTTTTCATTTAAATAATGTACACACCTATATATTATACTGTACAATGCCATTGTTGAACAAATAAATGTTTTTAGTCGCGTGGAAGCGACTCTATAGTTCACTATGTCGGTCGGTCGGTCTGTCTGTCTGTCTGTCTGTCGGTCTGTCTGTCGGTCTGTCTGTCGGTCTGTCTGTCGGTCTGTCTGTCTGTCGGTCCGGTATCACTATGCGTTTTATCGCTTTATGACCTTATCTTGATATCAGTTTAATCTAGCTAAGTCAATTTTTCACAGAATATTCCTTATGGCCAGGAATCGATGTGGTTATGTTTTCACGGTGCGCAATAAAAAATTACGCGGTCTACGCACGATTTAACGAAATCACGTTTGTAATCATATCTTAACAACCATGAATCACAATTAAATAAAATTTGGTACTCATAAATTTCAGGGCATAAATCATCATATGGCAATACAATTACGTGCGTAGCGCATGTAACGCATGCGTAAGCGCGCTTAAAATTTTCAAAATTTATTTTCGATGAAATAAGAGTACGTTTCAGGCAATTTTAAGCGTTTACAAAATTGCCATGAGTGCGCAGATTTTTGCGCGCGCACTGCGCGTTAAATGTTATTGCGCACTCTTCTTGCCCGATTTCTGTTTTCTTGACTTACTTTTCAACTCGAAATTACGTTATACGAGCACGTCAAAAGTGACAGGCTACGCACGTGTAAATTAAAAAAATATAAATGTTTTTAAACATTTCAACATTTTTAAACATGTTCAGTAATTTCGGTCAGTATAGTTCACTATGTCGGTCGGTCCGTCTGTCTGTCGGTCTGTCTGTCTGTCGGTCTGTTTGTCTGTCGGTCCGGTATCACTATGCATTGTAGCACGCGACTTAATGGCTGTTGGCCTTGTTTGAACTTGAACTTGAAAAATAGCAAACAGCAATAGTAATAATACCCTTTTCACAGTTCACTACCTCAACTAGTTTCAATTTCACGTTGTTTTGTTTCTGTTGTTTACTTAGTTATAACCCCAGTCAAATTAACACACTGTGATTGGACAACATCGATGAAAGTATTGATATTACAAGTTTACTTCCTTATACCGTTTTAGTTAAGGCATACTATATATTAGCAGCATTTCTATTTGAAGTACCTATCTTATGTAAGTATTCATACATTTATTTCTGTAAGTCAAATAAACAATTTAAAAATAATTATGATTTAGATAACTTCACGCTTCCTTTTTATTCTAGGCCTAATTTAGAATGACAAATCAAGAGTGACACTCTCAACAGGTTGAAATTGATTTGACAGAACCATTATCTTAAATGACGCACTATTATTTGTTCAGTTTATTTTTATAGATTGTTTGATATGTATACATATTTATGTTAAAAAATCAATAGAAAAAATGTAAATTAAATTTTTATTTTGTTGAACCACGTTTTGTT
The DNA here is from genome assembly GCF_964355755.1 of Antedon mediterranea. Classification (NCBI taxonomy): domain Eukaryota; kingdom Metazoa; phylum Echinodermata; class Crinoidea; order Comatulida; family Antedonidae; genus Antedon; species Antedon mediterranea. Next base: position 26,092,433 of record NC_092675.1, read on the forward strand.
CTCTCATTTGTACTTATACGAAGCAATTGATGTTTAGTTTAGGCCAATTTAGGCCTACCGAGCTTAGCAGGATGCACACGTTATACGACACAGTACTACTAACATAGGTTTGTTATGTGATTTTTAAAGTTATGTGTTCTTTATCTTATTCGAATTATTGAAATAAAAAGGCAGTGATATAACGATTACGCTGATAATCAACATAAAATTGTTTTCTTTCATTACGAACAGTTAGTTAGAAAATAGCTAAATGTATATACTTTTATTTTAGTATGATTGTTCAAGTATTACTGTTGCTTCAAGTTATTGTTACCTGCCAGGGTAAGTTAAGTTTTCAAAATATATTCGAAATTCTGGGTTGTAGGCTATATCTAAATAGTGTTCAATCTTGATATCCTTCTAAAATTCTGACAAACTCCCGTAGATCTTTTAGTCAAACCTAGGGTCGTCAAAATAACAGTTTAAATTTGAAACTTTTAATTTGTAATACAGTCACAAAATTAATTTTTAATCACACGGTGATATACTGAAAATGTATTAATATTAAACTAAAGGAAATGTTCTACTTTAGGAAATGATGGCTATATAACTGTTTTGAATTTGTCTCCACAAAGCAACGGTGACACAGAATACCAATGTTACACTCCTAGTATATTCACTGGTTACAGTTTGAGTTACGGTAGATCATTTGCCGTCTTGAGTACTGACAGTGTAATTGATACATCGTGGAACGTTCCGAGCGATAAGGTGGTTGGAAGGTATGTCACAGGAGCCGTAGGCATGGGAGTATACTACTGTAAGATAGTGAAAGATGGCGCCACCACAGTCGTTCAAACTACAAAAATAAGAAATGATGGTAAGACTGTAATAATGGTAAAACCAAGTACTCATTTTTTATACGATTACAGTTCGCGCGAATCGAAAACATCATGATTCATCAGCACTCATGCGAATTCGAACATGAACATGAAAATCGCAGCAATTTTGCTCTTGTAGCGACGAACCGATGGATTTGCGCAAACAAATTCGCCTAGTGGAAAATCGAATTTACAAATTTCACAGTAATTAACTGGCTTTTGATTTAGATTAATGCTCATTTTTTGGTTTTTATTTAATTTTTTGAATTTCATACCCATCCAATAGCAATAGCAAATAACTCGCCAATTATAGGATGGATAAACTATTTCATAATTTCTCATGCTTATAAACTAAGTCTCATTTGAGGCTTATAGGAGTGGAGTTAAGAAGTCGTGACTCGTGTTAAATAAAAGTTACATTATTATGTTAATGTATTATTACGATAACAACAATTTATGTATGTTTTTTATGTATCTATATATCAATATATTTATACAGGATTACACAAACGGGTAAAAGAAACCCTGTTTTGCATTGTGGTCCTGTCTTGAATACAAAACAAAATCGGGGAAAAATGTTTAGTTTTGTGAAAAAAAAACGAGATCGATTATATTCTCTATTTAGTTTGAACATTCAATAAATATATTGTATGAAAATAATGCATTTCTTTCTATAGCACACATGCATAACATAAAAGATTAATTAATAATACCATTTTTCTCAGCTTTAATTACGCCTGGAAATTCTAAAAACACAGTAACTGTAAATGTTGGAGATGACGTCACAATTAGTTTCGATAGCGATCTAAACAATGATTTAGTGTGGAGGAAAGATGGCTCTATTCCATTAACGATTGGACCGGAAAAAAGCATGACTTTTAACCCAATACAGATCAGTAATGATGGGGTTTATGAGATTCACAAGGATGGGAACCGAGGAGATCGTAGACATGCGTTTATCAAGTTGATTGTACGAGGTAAATATATAATTTTAATATTTACAAAAACAGATTTCAACACATGATGAGGTTTTATCACTATATATGCTTCTTACAGCCAATTCTTGCACTCATTTAACCTAAATATTAGTGAAATATTGTAAGCTTATGTGATGTATCTCAGGGCCAACACTATTCATTTTGTCACAAATAATTATTATTTATTTGGAAACTACACTTTTGAAATAGTGGCACGCTTCTTAATAGAAGGTCCAGAGTAATTAAAATAAAAGTTTAAAAAAATGATTTAACAAAGGCATATTAACAAGAAAACTTAAATTTAATTATGTACAAAATATAAAAGTAATAAAAGTAATACACGATTTAATAATAAAATACTATAGACATTTCCATTGTTGCTTTCCCTTCTTTTACTTATTGCCCGTTTGGTAAAGTCTTTACAAAATCGAAAATCATGTGAACCAAGAAAAAACAATAATTTTTTTCCAATAATAAATTTAGTCAAAACACCAATTGCATAGATAGACTTTGCTCGAGGATTACCAATTCCTCCAGTTTTAAATTCTGAATTCTGATTCAGAATTACTGGGTAGCCTACATAGGACCGCCTTTATTATTACCATCTGGTAACGTATTGAACCGCATTATAAAATGTTGCAATTGCAATTTCGAAGTCAAATCTATATATTAATGCTACTAATTTTTTTCGCGTAATTTCACTTTATCTCCATCGAAACCACTTAACGATACGTGCTCACATTTGGCACACTGATGTTTATTAAGGGGCCACACACGATAGGCTATGTTACTTTCCTGAATTTTAAGGATAAAAACTAACAAAAAGGGAAAAAAGAACAGTAATTTGACGTCTCAGCGACCATGTTACGTCAATGTATAAACTACGCAACCTCCTCTGTTGTGTACCGCCATGACCTGATCTATCATGCCGGACAGCCAAATTAAAACAGAGTTAGTCTCGGCAGCCGGTCAACCGATTTGAATGATCGCGTCGTTGAAGTTTTAATTAATCACATCTATCTTTTGAACAGAATGATTTTCGTAAATCACGGGTTGGCTCAGTAAGTAAAACGCCGTGACCATTGATATCATTGATGAGTACGTTCGAGTTCGAATCCGCGATATGTGTAAATAATAAGTACCACCGCTTAAAGCAAAAAAAAAAAAAATGAAAACTAGACCACAATGTAATTACAAAACTAACAAAAAAGATACCAAACCTCCCACAAAAAATTTGCAAAGTATAAAAAACCATTGAAATGAAAAAAATGTAAACGAAATACAAAAAAAATACAAACACACGCCTGCACACAAAAAAACGAATCCAAATTGGTGTCGTGTTTCGACAAAATCAATGGCCGTTAAAATAGTATTTTATTCTTGACACTTTGTTTGTTGTTTTTTTTAAATAATTTCTCAGGGGCCGGGAAGCATGAGTGCCCTTTTATTATACTTATTCATCCGATGCGAATTATTATTAAGGCAGACAAGACCGTGCGGAGCTAGACCACAATTTAATTATAAAATAGAAAATTTGTAACAAATCTCCCACACAAAACACATTATCAAAACAATATCAAAACCATTGAAATAAAAAAATAATATATTGTAAACGAATAAATATTAACACACAAACAAAACGAATCCAAATGGTTTGATTGTTGAACAACTTAACAATTTCTGTTTCCGCCGCAGCAATGTGTTTTTCGCCGCCGCGGTCTTCATCGTCACCATCGTCGTCGCCGTGTGGCGTCGCCACCGCCGTCGTCGTCATCATCATCATAGGTTACGTGCTTGTACAGTATAACAATTAATGAAATGTCTTTTATTATAGAGTGTCCACGTCACAAATGGGGTCCACCTGACTGCACTGGTGACTGTGAATACTGCTATAATGGAGGCGTGTGTGATGACAAAACAGGATTTTGTATCTGTGCACCTGGATTTATGGGATCTGCTTGTGAATCTGGTAAGAACTAAGTATAAGCACTTATAGCATACATACATAATTGAACGGAAGGTGATGATAAAGCAAGAATACTATTATTGTAACCCGTAGTGGAGAGTTGACTTATCTTCACAGACAAACAACTTCGACGACCGATAACTTCATTGAGCAGGAAAATCTAGATAGACCTTAACTTATTTTGACGAACTTGGAGTAGTAAATAAATCTCGATAATATGACATGTAATGTTTTTAGCTAGGACACATTTCTACCGTAGACGAAACCAAAATAATGCAAATCTGCTTTTCAATAGAATGCGGTGGCAATATGCATGGATGGAATTGCGAAAATCCTTGTGTCAGTACCGGTTCTCTTACTTCGTGTAGAAACTTTCAGTTTTGTTTACCTGATCCATATGGATGCAGCTGTGTTACTGGTTACAAAGGATTGAAATGCGATACAGGTAAATTAACCAATTCCACATACACATACGTTGATTGCGATAGATTATAAACTAAACTGTTTTCAATGAATCGTTAACATATAAATGAACACCTGAAGATTTGGATTTAAAATGATCAAGAATCTGGAAGCCCGTTCGTACCACTATTTATTTTAATTTTATCTTATTTCCAAACCCAACCAATAGAAAAAATAATTTTAAGAGCTGTTATCAGGCGGACGCCACAGTAATTATCTATTATTATTATAATGCATATGGCAAGTTTCAAAATCAAAGTAACTATCACAAGGATTATTACGGAAGCCCATTTTGGTCAATAGTTAGTTACATTGAGCGGTTGTTATCTGTATGTATTGCGGTCGCCACTTCGAATTGAAAACTTGCTATTATACATTATTTGGTCATTATTTTTACATGCAGTTTACACGATGTTCATTTAGTAGGCCTAATTCACTGAAATTAAGTTGACTTTTTTTGTTTTAATATTTATATAATTGCAACAGACTCCAAATAGCAGCGTATTTATAATTTAATTTAATTTTACAGTATGTTCTTCGGGTACATTTGGTGCAGACTGCAATCAAAATTGTCATTGTAAACAAGGTGGTTGTGATCGATATACAGGAAGATGCACTGACACTGAAGACTCATCTTGTGCGTACCCGTGGACGGGATCTAACTGCCAAAGTAAATATAAATGTTAACTACCTACTGCACTCACTCCATACAATATACAAGAAAAATACAAATAAACTATACATAAACAATTCATCAATAGATAATAATTCAAGCACTTTCAACCTATGAAAACAAGGCCATATAGATGGCTGCAGTCGCGTGCTCATTAGTGTTTACCGACCGACCGACCAACCAACCTACCAACTGACCGAAATTACTCAACATGTTTAAAAATGTTGAAATGTTTAAAAACATTTATATTTTTTAAATTTACACGTGCGTAGGCTGTCACATTTGACGTGCTCATATAACGTAATTTCGAGTTGAAAAGTAAGTCAAGCAAACAGAAATCGGGAAAAAGGAGTGCGCAAAAACATTTAACGCGCAGTGCGCGCGCAAAAATCTGCGCACTCATGGCAATTTTGTAAACGCTTAAAATTGCCTGAAACCTACTCTTATTTCATCGAAAATAAATTTTGAAAATTTTAAGCGCGCGTACGCATGCATTACATGCGCTACGCACGTAATTGTATTGCCATATATGATGATTTATGCCCTGAAATTTATGAGTACCAATTGTTTAATTGTGATTCATGGTTGTGAAGATATGATTACAAACGTGATTTCGTTAAATCGTGCGTAGACCGCGTAATTTTGTATTGCGCACCCTGAAAACATAACCACATCGATTCCTGGCCATAAGGAATATACTGTGAAAAATTGACTTAGCTAGATTAAACTGATATCAAGATAAGGTCACAAAGCGATAAAACGCATAGTGATACCGGACCGACAGACAGACCGACAGACCGACAGACAGACCGACAGACAGACTGACCGACCGACATAGTGAACTATAGAGTCCCAGGAACCTTCCATTCTAAACATTATTATCCTTGTTGCTTTCCTTTGACTGAAGAATCATGACATTTAGATAACGTAGTATAACATCAACTGATTCTAATGCCTTATAATTGTTCTCATTTATCCCTTTTGGCTTGAATTCCCTCTGAGAGAATGGAAAGATCATAAGATGAAGGAAATGAATATTAAAATCGTTTTTAAAATTTCAATTTCAAATTTCTGTTTATTTCCACAATATAACCACATATAATATACAATAACACAATGATAAACTAGTTAGGTAAAATTGAAATTTTTTGTAGAATGTCAGATTGATATAGGCCTAAGCCTATTTGGAGAAAACTGTGACATTGATTGTAACAAACCATGTGAATGTCACCGACTAACTGGAAAGTGCATCCAAGGAACATGTTTTTCTAATTCTCTCGAACCAAATTGTGTACCCACGTATGACGGAAACCTGATAGCTAATTCTTCAAGTTCATCTATCAACATTAAATGGACGCCGTGGGATACTGACAATGGAGAGGAAGATCTGGTTATTGGATACTTTTTATACCACAAACTGAGCAATGCTGATGATTGGAAGAAGGAATTCTACAATACTTCTTTATCAGGCACTGTTACTGGGTTGATGATGGACACACAATACACGGTTGGTGTTTCAGCTGTGAGAGCTGGCAAAGAAGGTGAAGGACCAATTGGAGGAAATATCACAGTAACAACACGTTGTGGAAGTATGTAAATTAGTTCGAATTTCAGAATAAAAATACTTTCTTTAATGATTATAATTTCTAAGGATGAAAACCACAAATGTAAATAATTTCATATATTTCGTCAATTAAAAACATGATAATAGAATACATTTAAACATAACAAAACCTATCCATTTATTGAGAGTTTTCCTTCTCAATATAAACATGTAATAAGCAGTAGTATCGATGGCGTCATAGATCATCAACTGTACACTCTCATGACTAATACATACTGTAGCAAACTCCTATATCTAAGAGATCCAATAATAACCCCCCAACCCCAATTTTTTTCACAGAACCGTCTCCAGTTGAGAACGTACAACTTCAAGTTTCGAACACTACTACTATCATTATTACATGGATAGTAAGTACAATTCTAGGTATTTTACTATTTAATCATTCCGTCTTTTAATACGAAAGTAAAACAATATTTTTTTTCTTTACATTTAAATTGAGCTAGAATCAGGCAATAGCCGTATTGGTGGGTGTTGTGACATAATTCTCATGCACAATTGTCCTTTTGTACACATGCTTACGTTTCCGTCCTTTTTATATACTTTTAGGGAAAACTTGGCGCTGAATCATTGAAATGCTCAAGTCTAGTATTTGTCTACAGAGTATATCTAAAAGTAATCAACAAAAAAGGATATCGGGAAGGGGTTTACCAGACAAAAACGAATCAATTTATAATTGAAAATCTGGAAGTAGAATATCCTTACGCTATCTTAGTCACTGTGTCTAATAAAGACAGTGAAAGTGAACCAGTTAACATTCCAAGCATACCAGTTAAAGAACCAGAACAATGTACTTCTGAACAAGGTACTGTTAAACCAAAACAATTTTTAAGTTTAATAAAAATAATAGTACAAATATTTAAGATTATTCAATAGAATACCGCGCTTTAGAATAATAGGTTTAGCTGAAGGCACCTTCTCGATTATTTTATTATCTATCTTGTCTGAGACTCTAACTGCAACCTTAACTGGACGATGATGACTTGTAGATTTGAGATCTACCAAAGAAAACTATTTTTATATCGCTAGTTTTATTTTACTACCTCGATACAGATAATAATATATGCATTATCAATAATCTAATGAATTTATATATACTGACAATATTTTGGTTCTGGTATTTTACACTGCATATATTAGTTTCTTGTCATGATGTTCAATCCTCAAGATTAGGTATTTCCTTTCACGCATTTTATTCAATACGTCTCCATTATCTTTAGTGTTATTTATTTCAAAGGTACATTCGGAATCATTGCTGGAGGCGGTGTTGCTGCAGGAGTGTGTTTTGGTGTCATCATTACTATTATGGTTACGATCTGGTAAGTAATCCAATTATTTTTTTGTTTAATTTTAAACTATAAATTAAGAATATAAAGAAAAAATGTTCAATTAATTAATTTTGATGTATTCTTTTTGAGCTAATTTTTCAGATTAAAAGCCATTTTAGGCATGATCTATCTTGTTTTTTTTTTTTAAGTAAACAAAGACTTCGGAAGAATGTGAGTAAATCTGATGCTGCAGCAAATGATCCACAAGTCTACTATAACACTGCAAGTAACAATTACAATCATTTTGTACCAGGGTAATTTTTTCTTCTTATTCATTTCTAATATTTGATTTGATCATAATAATATTATCAGAAAAGTTTAATGACCCGAAAACTAGGAAATTTATTTCTGGCTGTTTTAATTTATCGCTTTAATTTAGGGTTTTCTATTATGTGTATCTCCATTGAGATATCCAGCCACTAATACCAACAGTATTGTAAATATTCCGATTGTTGTGTAATGTCAACAAAAACCTAAATTAGGAGCTCAGAAACCAAACACAATTCCTACTTGTTTCCCCATCTTTGTACATTTATTTTCGGCCATTGTGGAAGTATAACTCGAGATTCTGATGAGATTTTGTGACGTCATCAATATATCGATTTTCCTGAAGAGCAATAATATAAATCAATTAAATAATAGGTTATGTACAGAACATCATCAACAGTTATGAAAAGGGAAACCTTTAGTCTGTAGAGCTTAGCAAACAAACATTCAGACGATAACTTGAAAATTGTAGATGTTATTGTGCGAACAAATACACATAATCCTAAAAAAAGTTATAACAGCTATTTCAATTTCAATAGCTATACCCAAGAGCAAGGCCGATAGCATTTTATGTCAAAATAAATGTGAAGATGAAAGACAGCCGGCCAAAGATTTCAAGTTAATGAGGTTTTACATCTTTGATGATAATATTTTTTTCAATACATTTCTTAATTCAAGAAAAAATCAAGACAGAGTTTATGAAGTAACTGATGATGATTATGCTACGGTAACTGGTGGTCCTTGTTACAGTAACACAGCACAGACACCAGAAGTGAGAGAAGACCAACCAATAAGAAAGTAGAGACTTTACCAAAAGAGGAATTCTTTGATACATTTTTAGAATGATTATCTTATCTCCATTGAGAGATTATTATCATTATCATATTTTTAAAATATAGAAAAAATTAGGCCTATATTATGTTGATTTTGTGATTATTATTTTATAGTATTATAAACGTAGTATAGGGTTTGGAGAAAAAGGCCAACAATCCCACATTTCTATTCTAAAAGAACCGTTGTTATTAGCCTACAATTCAGACATTGGGTATTTTAATACCATTTGTAGTTAATAAAAAAAAAATGTATTAGGCCTACTTACTGGATTATATCGGTACTAACTTCAATTTCGATTTTCAGAAAAATAAACATTCGATAGCAACTGAGCTGTATTTAAAATAGATTTCTGTAGTCTGGTTTAACTCATATCTTTATATTATTCATCGGTGATGAACTTATAATTAATTAGTTGCATTGTAAATAATTAGGCCTGGCTTCTAAAGCTAGAATTCTAGACAAATACAAAATAACCTATTCGAAGTCTGATTTAATTAATCTTCGTTTTTCAGGCTTTTGGGGGACAATACATCTTTAATAGTTAGAACTATGGTTTTAATTTGTCTAGAAAATGAAAAACAAAATTCTGAGTCAGTAGTGTTAAGATGCTTTCATTCACCTATAGGGCCTGGATTATAAGTGAAAGTTCCTGTTCTAAGAAATAGATGATGACCAGAACTTAATTCCCAGACAACAACAAGTCCATCATTGCTTTAACATTCTGCTATGAGAATCACTCTTCCATATTTATTCCTGTGTAGGTAGATGTAGGCCTAGATGTGTACTTTTTATAGGTATTATAATAAGGTTGTTATAAGTTCTAGACAGAACATTTAATTGTATCTGCGTCAATACTTTTATGATTATCGATGTGGCTTACAATACTACAACCTTAACAAGTAGCCATACAATGTCTATGCTCAGTAAAACAATCCACCTGTGTATATTGTATTAGGACGGTATTCAAATATTGATGCGCGCGCACGTGGCGGTATCGTCGTTTGATGATGATGAGAGGAGGAGGAGAGAGGAGGAATTCGAAGAAAAAGGCTCACCACCACCGCGTGGCATGTAGAGCGCGCAACATGCAGCTCTCAACAAGGAGAAGTGGGCTTTTTGTGGGGAACATATACAGCATCAACAAGCAATGCAAACTGATGCCTGGTTTGACAGGTGTCCGTTTTAGCCTAGTTCTATACACTACAGCCTAGGGGCAATTATAATAATAATAATAAGAGAAAGAATGGACCTAATAAAGGTAATATTCCTAGGCTAGGCTAGGTACCCAGCCTAGAGGCCTAGCTAGGCTAGGCCTACCTAGACTCTAGGCTAGCCTACTAGGCCTAAGCCTACGGCTATGCTAGGCATAGGCTAGTGCTAGGGCAGGACTAGCCCACTTTTCTTAGTAAGGCTAGGCCTAGTTAGAAAATCTATTGTAGGCCTAGGCTAGTAGTAGTAGTAGTAGTATTAGCCTATAGCTAGTTAGGCCTAGCCCTTATTTAGAGCTAGGCTAATACTAGCCTATGACTAGGCCTAGCTAGGCCCCTAGAGGCCTCTAGGTAGTTAGGCATTCAACTATAGGCCCTAGGCCTACTTCTATCTAGGGACTAGGTAGGCCCTAGGCTAGAGTCTCTGTAAGAATTTTTTCTTCTAACTAAGCTCTTCTATTCTAGTAAGTTGTAGGTCTAAGCTAGACCTAGGCTAGAATATTAGAATATCCTGTCCATAAAATTAATAATATTATTAATATTATATTATGCCTAAGGCCTAGGCCTCTAGATTTAGACAGTTGTTAATTAATTTTAATGAATTTATATGTTGTTTATAATAATAATGCTCTGCTATCCACCACCACCTTTATAGACATATACAAATTACACAGTTGTCAGTAGCAAAAATATTTTTAAATACAGAGATAAACAAGATTTACAGTAAACAACAGTCAATTAGAGCTCACTCTTAATTTGTAATTAATAAGGCTACTCTAGTAGTAGTAGTATAGACCATAGTTATCAATATTTAATATTAGGATGCCACTGCCAGCTAGGGAGTTGTTAAGACATAGGTATGAGGTTACTATGATAAAGATTATAGCCAGTGATCGTACCCTTGCACTTTGTATCAACAATTTACTATTAATGTCTTTGTATTTTTCAGAAAAATATTATTTCTATTCTAACTTTAGTTCAAATGCTTATTTCCTGTTCAGGCAAGTTTTATAACTTTTTACAATTTAGTATGGAGAGCAAAATGACCAATTGTTCAAAATAAGATGTTTTATATTTGGTCTATCTTTCATCAATACATTAAACAACGAAATCTACACAATATGGGCTGTAATCAGAATTTAAAATCATCCAGGCATGATAAGAGTTAAACTTGTGTTTATTTTTTACAGTTAATATGAAAGTTGATTAGGTCGATTTAGTTTTAATTATTTGTAATGATGTGTCTAATTGGAATTAGCTGATAACACGCAATGAAAATATATGTATAATAGGCTATGTGATTAGAAGATTATAGGCTACTGTATGTGATTGAAAGATGATTATAGGCTATGTGTTTGGAAGATGATTATAGGCTATGTGATTGGAAGATGATTATATAGGCTATGTGATTGGAAGATGATTATAGGCAGGGAATAATTTCGCCAGTGTAGTATAGCAAAAAGCTATACAAAACAACCTTCTTGCTACACATTTCTACAATTGTGTAGCAAAAAATACGATAGAAAACTATGATTCTCGACTAAAAATTCAGTTTGATTTGCAATATTGCTAAACAAAATTTTAAAATGAAATTTTTCTCTGATAGGCTATGTGATTGGAAGATGATTATAGGCTATGTGATTGGAAGATGATTATATAGGCTATGTGATTGGAAGATGATTATATAGGCTATGTGATTGGAAGATGATTATATAGGCTATGTGATTGGAAGATGATTATAGGCTATGTGTTTGGAAGATGATTATATAGGCTATGTGATTGGAAGATGATTATAGGCTATGTGATTGGAAGATGATTATAGGCTATAATGATTGGAAGATGATTATAGGCTATGTGATTGGAAGATGATTATAGGCTATAATGATTGGAAGATGATTATAGGCTATGTGATTGGAAGATGATTATATAGGCTATGTGATTGGAAGATGATTGTATAGGCTATGTGTTTGGAAGATGATTATAGGCTATGTGATTGGAAGATGATTATAGGCTATGTGATTGGAAGATGATTATAGGCTATGTGATTGGAAGACGATTATATAGGCTATGTGATTGGAAGATAATTGCTATGTGTTTGGAAGATGATTATAGGCTATGTGATTGGAAGATGATTATAAGCTATGTGATTGGAAGATGATTATATAGGCTATGTGATTGGAAGATGATTATATAGGCTATGTGATTGGAAGATGATTATAGGCTATGTGATTGAAAGATGATTATATAGGCTATGTGATTGGAAGATGATTATATAGGCTATGTGTTTGGAAGATGATTATAGGCTATGTGATTGAAAGATGATTATAGGCTATGTGATTGAAAGATGATAATAGGCTATAATGATTGGAAGATGATTATAGGCTATGTGATTGGAAGATGATTAGGCTATGTGATTGAAAGATGATTATAGGCTATGTGATTGGAAGATGATTATAGGCTATGTGATTGGAAGATGATTATAGGCTATGTGATTGGAAGATGATTATAGGCTATTTGATTGAAAGATGATTATAGGCTATGTGATTGGAAGATGATTATAGGCTATGTGATTGGAAGATGATTATAGGTAGCTATGTGATTGGAAGATGATTATCAAAATCATCTTGCATATTAATTTGATTGTTTTCATGCATTTTTTTTTTTCAATTTATCTTCATTTACACATGACTATATTCCCTTTTTTCATAATTTTCTTATGCTTTTTTTCTACTTATTCTCTATGCATGATTAACATGAATTCAATATAATGTTCAAAATTTACCATAGAATCACATATTTTATTACAGTAATGTTTACTGATTTTAAATAATAAAGAGGGTTATTTTAGCAAGAAAAATGATTGATGGGATCTTATAGACTGAATTAGACTGTAATTAATTATTACATATCATTTGGAATTAACCAAGTAATTTGTATCAAAACCTAGCTAATATTTATATTTCAGGGAACAATGGATATATTACAGTTTTGAATTTGATACCAAAAAGCGACTTTAACAGATATTACCAATGTTACACTCCTTCTTCATTCACTGACTATAGTCTGAGTTATGGTAGATCATTTGCAGTAGTAGATGGGGAAAGTATAACTGAAACACCGTGGATCGTGCCAGATTCAAGTCGAAGATACTTTGCAATACCTAGTGTTGGTATGGGAGTGTACTATTGTAAATTAGTGAAAGATGATGGCACCACTACAACAATTGAGACTACTAAGATAAGAGATGATGGTAAGATGTTCTGGAACCATAAATATTTTACTTTGTTAATCATAATTTGAGTAGCTTTGCTGCTCTACTGTACTAAATAGAAAATTATTCTGTAATTATTTAATACTAGTTAATGTATGATTTTTGTGAAGTACCTTTAGGCACTTTAAAGAGAACAGAAGCATTAGAAAAGAGTTACCATGTGGAAGCTTACTATAGGCTGAAAAAAATTGGAATCTGTAAACGTCTGTCAAAACATGGAGTTACTCCATGGTCAAATAAAAAATAGGTGTTATCAAAATGCGTACAAAAGCAACGATGATTACACTCATCAGTTCAGTGGATTCTACAACTGACACTAAAACAAGATGTGTTTTAATATCCAAAAATATTCCAGAAAAGAATCTGAACAGTCTAAGTCAATAAAATCCACTCTCAAACATGCACCAAATAATCGTAAATGAACACACAAATTTAGTGTTAAATAGCTGCGAATAGATTAGAGAGACACGCCCGCTATTGTTTTTATTGGTAGGCGTAACGTATAGCCGCACCTACCATTTCTAAGCAAAAGTCCTATTCTTTTCATTAGAAAACCAATGTGCATTGTGACAGCATCTAAAAAAGCGACCATACTTTTGTAATAAATAGTAAAAAATAACATCAACCTCAAAGGTATTTGACCCTATTTAGCCAAAAAAAAAGATTATTGAGAGTCGGGAACAGGAAGGTTGGTGGCGGGAATCTGAGCCACTTTCAAAACAAAATAACAATAAAAAAGAACATTGCGTTTTATTTTACAAATATTTTATGAAATTAATACAGACTGGAAAAGAAAGAAGTTTCTTAAAAAATGGTAATAACTGTATATTTCTTTGAGTTTTTAAAGTGGTATTTTATTATTTTCTAAACAGCTTTAATAACACCAGTTAATTCTAAAACCACTGTAACAGTGAATGTTTGTGATGATGTCACAATTAAATTTGACACCGATATAATTAGCGGTGATTTAATGTGGAGGAAGGATGGATCTACTCCATTTAAAAGTGGAACAGAAACAAGCACGACCTTTAACCCGGTAGAGACTACTGATGCTGGGATGTATGAGCTTTATTTAAATGGTGCTCGTTCAGATCGTAGACACTCATTTATCAAGTTGATTGTACGAGGTAAAACTTTGTTATATTGTTTAAAAAATCAAATAATGTATTGGATTTCAACTTTGTTTTAATATTTTTATGCAATTGACACTTTACTTTATCCTTATTTTCTTTGTACACACTTTCCTCAAATAGGAACTGCACAATATTCAATTTTTAAAAATGTTTATAATAAAAAGCTATTAACTTCTCCGAGGGATATTTTAAACACTCCTCTCTTAAAATTAGTTGTTACAATTTAAGAAACTCTAAATTATTATTACTTCAATGCTACATTTTGGAAGCAACTCCCTAACACTTTATTTGCAGTAGCTTCATTGAAGAAAAGTAAGGAAAACAAAATAAAAAAAGGTATCATCCTGAATGTTTGGGTGTTAATGAAGTATATTTGCAGAACATGCCTATTGATTTTTTATACTAACATGCCCTCTGCATCCTAGTACTGTAGTAGTAAGCCCTGAATATAGTTTTCTTTGATATATTTGCCAAGTAGGCTTACTCACTTTCTGAATGCTTTCCCTTTAATTATTTGTTTACTTTTTATTTTCTTGTTTTACTTTATATTTAAATTAGTAAGTGAGACAAAGTTTCCTTCTAGTCGGGTCCTTTAATTTTGTATTCATCATAATTATATCATTAATTTAAATTCATAAATGTCAACTCAATTAGTCAATCATTTTCATACATAGCGTGTCCGTGTCACAAATGGGGTCCACCTAACTGCACTGGCGATTGTGATTACTGCTATAATGGAGGTGTATGTGATGACAAAACTGGATTTTGTATCTGTGCGCCTGGATTTAATGGATCCACATGTGAAATTGGTAAGAAAAACATGTGTTTTCATAAAAACTAGTAAATGTTTTAACATTAAATTTACCAATGATACATGACTCGAGCAGCCATTTAAAAAATTGTTGTACTGTCCCCCAGAAACAAAATTCTTAACCTTTTTGTTGTTGAATATGCCATTTTAATGTCACTTTATTTTCGTTCTTTGTAATCAACTTTATTAAAACATACAAAACAACCTATTCAAAATCGGATTTAATTAATCTTCATTTTTCATGTTTTAGGGGACAATACATCTTTAAAATAGTGTAAATCTAAATAGGCTTATACTTCATAGAATCAAATGGGTTATTGTAGACTATCTTAGACTATCAATGATGTGGTAGAAATAGGAACCAAGCATTAGTACAGTACAACAAACTGTTGTTAATTTAAATGGATGTTTATCCTTTACTGGAGTTAGAGAGTCATATCATTCCCAATGAAAGTGTTTCTTCTGCTTTTAACCCTCCTGCGCACTCTGCTTATTATTGTGTCCTTTTGCTTGTTTTATGTTTTTTGCTGAAAAAGAGGAATTAAGTAAGAAATAATGTATTTTAACCCACACCTCATGTATTTACAGTATGTTTTTTTTCTCATCAGTTATTCATTTTTTATTAAATTTTATTGCTTTATTAGTTAGTTTTCACATCTTGATAGACTAATAATAATAATAATAATAATAATAGGATATTGAAAAGGGCCATGCCTCTGAAATAATTTGGATTTAATGTCTGCCATTATTTTTAGCATGTGGTGGCAATAGTCATGGTTGGAATTGTGAAAATTTTTGTTCCAGACGACCAGACCTTTCTTCGTGTAAAAACGTTCTGTTTTGTTTACCTGATCCATATGGATGTACCTGTGTTACCGGTTACAAAGGAATAAAATGTGACATAGGTAAATATATAATCATGGATTTATCCATAATTAAAAAAAATGTTCTGCTTTTCTTCCTTAATATACATTTTAGTTACAATCAAGTATAACAATCATGTATAACAGCCAGATAGGTATCTGTTAACAATATAATATATTCTAAGGAATTATTCATTTTATCACAAACTTTGAAGATTTGTTTTTCCTCTGGAAAAAGAAAAATCTTTTGAAATGTTGCGTTAAATAGGCCAATGGTTAATTGTTTAATAACATAATATTTCAAATCATCATCAAACAGAATGTTCACCTGGTACATTTGGAGCAGACTGTACTCAAACATGTCATTGTCAAGAAGGTGCATGTGATCGATATACAGGAATATGTACTGAATCGGCATGTGCGTTTCCGTGGACAGGATATAACTGCCAACGTAAGATAAGATAAGATAAGATAACTTTTATTGATCCTCAAAAAGGAAATTCATTGCTCGTCATAATAACAAGAAAACACAATAAAAACAAATACAGTATAGCATAAAACCATTCATATAAAAACATAAAAAAATACAAGATAAAATTATCTTCTTGACTTCCTGAATTCATTATAGTATAAGAAAGGTTAAAGTTTGCCAATTATTAAAATCTAATCTTTTATATTACCATTATCTGATGATAATCTTCGAAAATTTGTAAAGTAAAATCATTTATACAATATATTTTAGGTTTTTCTTTTTTTAATTGATGAAATATCTTTGTGTTGGTAACAACATAAAATTAAATGAATATAAACTAAATATCCTTAGAACAGCATATTTTAATATTTCGTTTAGAATGCCAAACTGGTGAAGTGTGTGAAGAAAATGAATGTAAGGAACCATGCGAATATTACAGAGAAAATGGCATATGTAAAGAATATGTTAGTAAGTTCCCTGTTAGATTTTCATCAGTAGAATCCTTACAAACGATGATAGCGATGAAGTAGCTCTTTTAAACCCAACATGTTCAGTCTTGGTCACATTTTATACTAATTTGAATTTTTAGTGTCCTGTCAGATTGCGTGTGTCTGTTTGTTTGTTAGGATTACTCAAAAAGTTATTGCAAGATCTTTACCAAAATGAAAATTCAGATAGATATGTTGCCAGGTACCACTCCATTCAATTTTAGTAGGCAATCCGAACCAGGGTCATAATTCAGGACCTTTTTTAGTATTATTTTCGGACCTGCTGAAACTGAAAATTATTTTCTTGAGAACTACTTGTCCAAAAAACTTCATTTTTGAACAAAAGGCAAGAGTTAAAATTTGTGATCTGTAATTTTAAAACATAATTTGATTTAATGTACAGATTTTGTTATACTAGTATGTCAAAAAGTATTTAAAAAAAAAAGGAATCTGTATTTTTTGTGTTGCTGTTCTCTTGTTAGTCAACTGAAACCTATTGTTAGTTCAAAGGATGGTTACATAACCATTACACTAACTTGTTGAGTTGAGTGTTGCAGTGAAAAAAAAAAAAATTATCCAAACCCAAACCAAAAGTTAAATAGAACCAATAAAAATTAACTAATTAATTTTTTATATATTTATATTTTGAATTGTCAGGAATTATTAATGCCACATTTGTTCCAGCAAATAACAACCAGAACACAACTGCATCATGTTCAGTAAAACATTATGGTACAAAAAACATTACAACAATGATTATGGTGACTAACAAACATTTCACTGAAAATATTACAAAAGTGGTAGAAATAGAACAAGATGGTGAGAATATAACAACATACACATTTTCGGTGACATCAAATGTTGATTCAACTTATGAATGTGTAATTGCATACCCATGTTTTTCGGCTCGGAGACAAATATTTGCTGATATTTTTCGTAAGTAATAAAAACTATAATCAAAATTTGCGTTACTTTTAAATCATTTCAACAATTCTATCTTACTAGGGAAATATTTTTATATTTACATCACACTTGAATGTTATATTTGTTTATTTGAAGAGAATCAGTTAAATGCGCCTATTGAACTTGGGTCTGCCTTGTTAGATTACACAGTTCCAATTCAACTCATGAAAATATTGCTCTCACATTTCCATTTTTGAGCATTGACTGTATTTATTTCATATGAGCTAAACTAATTGACTATTATTTTTACATTTTATAAACAACTTATTAGGGTTGCCTGTCTACAATGGAAGCTTGACAGTACTCAATATATCAGGATCCTTTATCACCATTGAATGGACGGCATGGGACAGCAATACTGATTATGGAAATGGTCCAGTTGTTGGATACTTTTTATACCACAAACTGAGCAATACCAATGATTGGATGAAGAGATTATATGAGAATTCTTTATCAGGCACTGTTAATGGGTTGTGTGATAAAGAATACACTTTTAGTGTTTCTGCTGTGAGACCTGGTGAAGGAGGTGAAGGACCAATTGGAAAAGATGGAGTCACAGTAAAACCTCATTGTGAAAGTAAGTGAGCACTGTATGTCAACTAAAGAATCACAACTGGCAATGTGTAATGTGACACATTCACATTTCTAGGCTAAGTACCACTTTATTGGACATCTGTTGCCGTTGTTCAAGGAGGTTGCAAACTTTTTAACTTTACTTACCACTTAAAACACCAGATAACCTAAAGTTGAAAATGATACAGTAGTAATGGGATATTGTGACTTTCGCCCTTTTGCCGACAATGTGAAGTATTTTTCTTTTTATTTCTTGCCAGAAATTACCAATGCCACATTTGTTCCAGCAAATAACAACCAGAACACAACTGCATCATGTTCAGTAAAACATTATGGTACAAAAAACATTACAACAATGATTATGGTGACCAACAAACATTTCACTGAAAATATTACAAAACTGGTAGAAATAGAACAAGATGGTGAGAATACAACAAAGTACACATTTTCTGTGACATCAAATGTTGATTCCACATACAAATGTGTAATAGTGCATGAAGGATTTTCTGTTCAACGTGAAATTTTACCTGAAGTGTTTCGTAAGTCAAACAAATTGTAATAATTAAAGATTGAAATATAAATCTGCATTACTTTTTTAATCTTTCCAGCTGTTATGTGTTATTAATGAAATATTTTATATTACAAAACCGAAGCATGTCATATATGGCGTAGTCTTTGACCTTCCAAGACAAACTGTAAGATTCGACAACTAGACCCTGTCTGGAATAAAACAGACAATCTTTCAACTCATGAAAATACTCTCCCCTTAACTATTTAAATTATTCTCTGCTCAACTATTAACTATTGTTGATTATTGACATAAATACACAACATTTGTTATTAGGGTTACCAGTCTACGCTGGAAACTTGACGGTAGATATGAACACTTTTTGTTTTTATGGTGGCCATTTTGAAATCAAGATGGCCGCCATACCGGACGTTGGACACTTGGCACCCCCCGATATTTTGAATCTATATACATCAAAGAAACTTTGTGGAAAGTTTCATGCTTTGGTAATAAACTGCACAACTTGGCTATTTTTATGGCGTTAACTGCTCTACTAATGTGATTGGAAGATGATTATAGGCTATGTGATTGGAAGATGATTATAGGCTATGTGATTGGAAGATGATTATATAGGCTATGTGATTGAAAGATGATTATAGGCTATGTGATTGGAAGATGATTAGAGGCTATGTGATTGGAAGATGATTATAGGCTATGTGATTGGAAGATGATTATATAGGCTATGTGATTGGAAGATGATTATATAGGCTATGTGATTGAAAGATGATTATATAGGCTATGTGATTGGAAGATGATTATATAGGCTATGTGTTTGGAAGATGATTATAGGCTATGTGATTGAAAGATGATTATAGGCTATGTGATTGAAAGATGATTATAGGCTATAATGATTGGAAGATGATTATAGGCTATGTGATTGGAAGATGATTAGGCTATGTGATTGAAAGATGATTATAGGCTATGTGATTGGAAGATGATTATAGGCTATGTGATTGGAAGATGATTATAGGCTATGTGATTGGAAGATGATTATAGGCTATTTGATTGAAAGATGGTTATAGGCTATGTGATTGGAAGATGATTATAGGCTATGTGATTGGAAGATGATTATAGGTAGCTATGTGATTGGAAGATGATTATCAAAATCATCTTGCATATTAATTTGATTGTTTTCATGCATTTTTTTTTCAATTTATCTTCATTTACACATGACTATATTCCCTTTTTTCATTATTTTCTTATGCTTTTTTTCTACTTATTCTCTATGCATGATTAACATGAATTCAATATAATGTTCAAAATTTACCATAGAATCACATATTTTATTACAGTAATGTTTACTGATTTTAAATAATAAAGAGGGTTATTTTAGCAAGAAAAATGATTGATGGGATCTTATAGACTGAATTAGACTGTAATTAATTATTACATATCATTTGGAATTAACCAAGTAATTTGTATCAAAACCTAGCTAATATTTATATTTCAGGGAACAATGGATATATTACAGTTTTGAATTTGATACCAAAAAGCGACTTTAACAGATATTACCAATGTTACACTCCTTCTTCATTCACTGACTATAGTCTGAGTTATGGTAGATCATTTGCAGTAGTAGATGGGGAAAGTATAACTGAAACACCGTGGATCGTGCCAGATTCAAGTCGAAGATACTTTGCAATACCTAGTGTTGGCATGGGAGTGTACTATTGTAAATTAGTGAAAGATGATGGCACCACTACAACAATTGTTGAGACTACTAAGATAAGAGATGATGGTAAGATGTTCTGGAACCATAAATATTTTACTTTGTTAATCATAATTTGAGTAGCTTTGCTGCTCTACTGTACTAAATAGAAAATTATTCTGTAATTATTTAATACTAGTTAATGTATGATTTTTGTGAAGTACCTTTAGGCACTTTAAAGAGAACAGAAGCATTAGAAAAGAGTTACCATGTGGAAGCTTACTATAGGCTGAAAAAAATTGGAATCTGTAAACGTCTGTCAAATCATGGAGTTACTCCATGGTCAAATAAAAAATAGGTGTTATCAAAATGCGTACAAAAGCAACGATGATTACACTCATCAGTTCAGTGGATTCTACAACTGACACTAAAACAAGATGTGTTTTAATATCCAAAAATATTCCAGAAAAGAATCTGAACAGTCTAAGTCAATAAAATCCACTCTCAAACATGCACCAAATAATCGTAAATGAACACACAAATTTAGTGTTAAATAGCTGCGAATAGATTAGAGAGACACGCCCGCTATTGTTTTTATTGGTAGGCGTAACGTATAGCCGCACCTACCATTTCTAAGCAAAAGTCCTATTCTTTTCATTAGAAAACCAATGGGCATTGTGACAGCATCTAAAAAAGCGACCATACTTTTGTAATAAATAGTAAAAAATAACATCAACCTCAAAGGTATTTGACCCTATTTAGCCAAAAAAAAAGATTATTGAGAGTTGGGAACAGGAAGGTTGGTGGCGGGAATCTGAGCCACTTTCAAAACAAAATAACAATAAAAAAGAACATTGCGTTTTAATTTTACAAATATTTTATGAAATTAATACAGACTGGAAAAGAAAGAAGTTTCTTAAAAAAATGGTAATAACTGTATATTTCTTTGAGTTTTTAAAGTGGTATTTTATTATTTTCTAAACAGCTTTAATAACACCAGTTAATTCTAAAACCACTGTAACAGTGAATGTTTGTGATGATGTCACAATTAAATTTGACACCGATATAATTAGCGGTGATTTAATGTGGAGGAAGGATGGATCTACTCCATTTAAAAGTGGAACAGAAACAAGCACGACCTTTAACCCGGTAGAGACTACTGATGCTGGGATGTATGAGCTTTATTTAAATGGTGCTCGTTCAGATCGTAGACACTCATTTATCAAGTTGATTGTACGAGGTAAAACTTTGTTATATTGTTTAAAAAATCAAATAATGTATTGGATTTCAACTTTGTTTTAATATTTTTATGCAATTGACACTTTACTTCATCCTTATTTTCTGCAATACTATTCTGGGCTTCTGTTATTGTTCAAAGGTCAATAAAATAATTAATTGTAGAAATATAATTTTATTGTAGACACTTTGTACACACTTTCCTCAAATAGGAACTGCACAATATTCAATTTTTAAAAATGTTTATAATAAAAAGCTATTAACTTCTCCGAGGGATATTTTAAACACTCCTCCCTTAAAATTAGTTGTTACAATTTAAGAAACTCTAAATTATTATTACTTCAATGCTACATTTTGGAAGCAACTTCCTTACACTTTATTTGCATTAGCTTCCGAATTGAAGAAAAGTAAGGAAAACAAAATAAAAAAAGGTATCATCCTGAATGTTTGGGTGTTAATGAAGTATATTTGCAGAACATGCCTATTGATTTTTTATACTAACATGCCCTCTGCATCCTAGTACTGTAGTAGTAAGCCCTGAATATAGTTTTCTTTGATATATTTGCCAAGTAGGCTTACTCACTTTCTGAATGCTTTCCCTTTAATTATTTGTTTACTTTTTATTTTCTTGTTTTACTTTATATTTAAATTAGTAAGTGAGACAAAGTTTCCTTCTAGTCGGGTCCTTTAATTTTGTATTCATCATAATTATATCATTAATTTAAATTCATAAATGTCAACTCAATTAGTCAATCATTTTCATACATAGCGTGTCCGTGTCACAAATGGGGTCCACCTAACTGCACTGGCGATTGTGATTACTGCTATAATGGAGGTGTATGTGATGACAAAACTGGATTTTGTATCTGTGCGCCTGGATTTAATGGATCCACATGTGAAATTGGTAAGAAAAACATGTGTTTTCATAAAAACTAGTAAATGTTTTAACATTAAATTTACCAATGATACATGACTCGAGCAGCCATTTAAAAAATTGTTGTATTGTCCCCCAGAAACAAAATTCTTAACCTTTTTGTTGTTGAATATGCCATTTTAATGTCACTTTATTTTCGTTCTTTGTAATCAACTTTATTAAAACATACAAAACAACCTATTCAAAATCGGATTTAATTAATCTTCATTTTTCATGTTTTAGGGGACAATACATCTTTAAAATAGTGTAAATCTAAATAGGCTTATACTTCATAGAATCAAATGGGTTATTGTAGACTATCTTAGACTATCAATGATGTGGTAGAAATAGGAACCAAGCATTAGTACAGTACAACAAACTGTTATTCATTAATGAATGGATGTTTATCCTTTACTGGAGTTAGAGAGTCATATCATTCCCAATGAAAGTGTTTCTTCTGCTTTTAACCCTCCTGCGCACTCTGCTTATTATTGTGTCCTTTTGCTTGTTTTATGTTTTTTGCTGAAAAAGAGGAATTAAGTAAGAAATAATGTATTTTAACCCACACCTCATGTATTTACAGTATGTTTTTTTTCTCATCAGTTATTCATTTTTTATTAAATTTTATTGCTTTATTATTTAGTTTTCACATCTTGATAGACTAATAATAATAATAATAATAATAGGATATTTAAAAGGGCCATGCCTCTGAAATAATTTGGATTTAATGTCTGCCATTATTTTTAGCATGTGGTGGCAATAGTCATGGTTGGAATTGTGAAAATTTTTGTTCCAGACGACCAGACCTTTCTTCGTGTAAAAACGTTCTGTTTTGTTTACCTGATCCATATGGATGTACCTGTGTTACCGGTTACAAAGGAATAAAATGTGACATAGGTAAATATATAATCATGGATTTATCCATAATTAAAAAAAATGTTCTGCTTTTCTTCCTTAATATACATTTTAGTTACAATCAAGTATAACAATCATGTATAACAGCCAGATAGGTATCTGTTAACAATATAATATATTCTAAGGAATTATTCATTTTATCACAAACTTTGAAGATTTGTTTTTCCTCTGGAAAAAGAAAAATCTTTTGAAATGTTGCGTTAAATAGGCCAATGGTTAATTGTTTAATAACATAATATTTCAAATCATCATCAAACAGAATGTTCACCTGGTACATTTGGAGCAGACTGTACTCAAACATGTCATTGTCAAGAAGGTGCATGTGATCGATATACAGGAATATGCACTGAATCGGCATGTGCGTTTCCGTGGACAGGATATAACTGCCAACGTAAGATAAGATAAGATAAGATAAGATAACTTTTATTGATCCTCAAAAAGGAAATTCATTGCTCGTCATAATAACAAGAAAACACAATAAAAACAAATACAGTATAGCATAAAACCATTCATATAAAAACATAAAAAAATGCAAGATAAAATTATCTTCTTGACTTCCTGAATTCATTATAGTATAAGAAAGGTTAAAGTTTGCCAATTATTAAAATCTAATCTTTTATATTACCATTATCTGATGATAATCTTCGAAAATTTGTAAAGTAAAATCATTTTTCTTTTTTTAATTGATGAAATATCTTTGTGTTGGTAACAACATAAAATTAAATGAATATAAACTAAATATCCTTAGAACAGCATATTTTAATATTTCGTTTAGAATGCCAAACTGGTGAAGTGTGTGAAGAAAATGAATGTAAGGAACCATGCGAATATTACAGAGAAAATGGCATATGTAAAGAATATGTTAGTAAGTTCCCTGTTAGATTTTCATCAGTAGAATCCTTACAAACGATGATAGCGATGAAGTAGCTCTTTTAAACCCAACATGTTCAGTCTTGGTCACATTTTATACTAATTTGAATTTTTAGTGTCCTGTCAGATTGCGTGTGTCTGTTTGTTTGTTAGGATTACTCAAAAAGTTATTGCAAGATCTTTACCAAAATGAAAATTCAGATAGATGTGTTGTCAGGTACCACTCCATTCAATTTTAGTAGGCAATCCGAACCAGGGTCATAATTCAGGACCTTTTTTAGTATTATTTTCGGACCTGCTGAAACTGAAAATTATTTTCTTGAGAACTACTTGTCCAAAAAACTTCATTTTTGAACAAAAGGCAGAGTTAAAATTTGTGATCTGTAATTTTAAAACATAATTTGATTTAATGTACAGATTTTGTTATACTAGTATGTCAAAAAGTCTTTAAAAAAAAAAATTAATCTGTATTTTTTGTGTTGCTGTTCTCTTGTTAGTCAACTGAAACCTATTGTTAGTTCAAAGGATGGTTACATAACCATTACACTAACTTGTTGAGTTGAGTGTTGCAGTGAAAAAAAAAAAAAAATTATCCAAACCCAAACCAAAAGTTAAATAGAGCCAATAAAAATTAACTAATTAATTTTTTATATATTTATATTTTGAATTGTCAGGAATTATTAATGCCACATTTGTACCAGCAAATAACAACCAGAACACAACTGCATCATGTTCAGTAAAACATTATGGTACAAAAAACATTACAACAATGATTATGGTGACTAACAAACATTTCACTGAAAATATTACAAAAGTGGTAGAAATAGAACAAGATGGTGAGAATATAACAACATACACATTTTCGGTGACATCAAATGTTGATTCAACTTATGAATGTGTAATTGCATACCCATGTTTTTCGGCTCGGAGACAAATATTTGCTGATATTTTTCGTAAGTAATAAAAACTATAATCAAAATTTGCGTTACTTTTAAATCATTTCAACAATTCTATCTTACTAGGGAAATATTTTTATATTTACATCACACTTGAATGTTATATTTGTTTATTTGAAGAGAATCAGTTAAATGCGCCTATTGAACTTGGGTCTGCCTTGTTGGATTACACAGTTCCAATTCAACTAATGAAAATATTGCTCTCACATTTCCATTTTTGAGCATTGACTGTATTTATTTCATATGAGCTAAACTAATTGACTATTATTTTTACATTTTATAAACAACTTATTAGGGTTGCCTGTCTACAATGGAAGCTTGACAGTACTCAATATATCAGGATCCTTTATCACCATTGAATGGACGGCATGGGACAGCAATACTGATTATGGAAATGGTCCAGTTGTTGGATACTTTTTATACCACAAACTGAGCAATACCAATGATTGGATGAAGAGATTATATGAGAATTCTTTATCAGGCACTGTTAATGGGTTGTGTGATAAAGAATACACTTTTAGTGTTTCTGCTGCGAGACCTGGTGAAGGAGGTGAAGGACCAATTGGAAAAGATGGAGTCACAGTAAAACCTCATTGTGAAAGTAAGTGAGCACTGTATGTCAACTAAAGAATCACAACTGGCAATGTGTAATGTGACACATTCACATTTCTAGGCTAAGTACCACTTTATTGGACATCTGTTGCCTTTGTTCAAGGAGGTTGCAAACTTTTTAACTTTACTTACCACTTAAAATACCAGATAACCTAAAGTTGAAAATGATACAGTAGTAATGGGATATTGTGACTTTCGCCCTTTTGCCGACAATGTGAAGTATTTTTCTTTTTATTTCTTGCCAGAAATTACCAATGCCACATTTGTTCCAGCAAATAACAACCAGAACACAACTGCTTCATGTTCAGTAAAACATTATGGTACAAAAAACATTACAACAATGATTATGGTGACTAACAAACATTTCACTGAAAATATTACAAAACTGGTAGAAATAGAACAAGATGGTGAGAATATAACAAAGTACACATTTTCTGTGACATCAAATGTTGATTCCACATACAAATGTGTAATAGTGCATGAAGGATTTTCTGTTCAACGTGAAATTTTACCTGAAGTGTTTCGTAAGTCAAACAAATTGTAATAATTAAAGATTGAAATATAAATCTGCATTACTTTTTTAATCTTTCCAGCTGTTATGTGTTATTAATGAAATATTTTATATTACAAAACCGAAGCATGTCATATATGGCCTAGTCTTTGACCTTCCAAGACAAACTGTAAGATTCGACAACTAGACCCTGTCTGGAATAAAACAGACAATCTTTTAACTCATGAAAATACTCTCCCCTTAACTATTTAAATTATTCTCTGCTCAACTATTAACTATTGTTGATTATTGACATCAATACACAACATTTGTTATTAGGGTTACCAGTCTACGCTGGAAACTTGACGGTAGATATAAACACTTTTTGTTTTTATGGTGGCCATTTTGAAATCAAGATGGCCGCCATACCGGACGTTGGACACTTGGCACCCCCCGATATTTTGAATCTATATACATCAAAGAAACTTTGTGGAAAGTTTCATGCTTTGGTAATAAAGTGCACAACTTGGCTATTTTTATGGCGTTAACTGCTCTACTAATGTGATTGGAAGATGATTATAGGCTATGTGATTGGAAGATGATTATAGGCTATGTGATTGGAAGATGATTATATAGGCTATGTGATTGAAAGATGATTATAGGCTATGTGATTGGAAGATGATTAGAGGCTATGTGATTGGAAGATGATTATAGGCTATGTGATTGGAAGATGATTATATAGGCTATGTGATTGGAAGATGATTATATAGGCTATGTGATTGAAAGATGATTATATAGGCTATGTGATTGGAAGATGATTATATAGGCTATGTGTTTGGAAGATGATTATAGGCTATGTGATTGAAAGATGATTATAGGCTATGTGATTGAAAGATGATTATAGGCTATAATGATTGGAAGATGATTATAGGCTATGTGATTGGAAGATGATTAGGCTTTGTGATTGAAAGATGATTATAGGCTATGTGATTGGAAGATGATTATAGGCTATGTGATTGGAAGATGATTATAGGCTATGTGATTGGAAGATGATTATAGGCTATTTGATTGAAAGATGATTATAGGCTATGTGATTGGAAGATGATTATAGGCTATGTGATTGGAAGATGATTATAGGTAGCTATGTGATTGGAAGATGATTATCAAAATCATCTTGCATATTAATTTGATTGTTTTCATGCATTTTTTTTTTCAATTTATCTTCATTTACACATGACTATATTCCCTTTTTTCATTATTTTCTTATGCTTTTTTTCTACTTATTCTCTATGCATGATTAACATGAATTCAATATAATGTTCAAAATTTACCATAGAATCACATATTTTATTACAGTAATGTTTACTGATTTTAAATAATAAAGAGGGTTATTTTAGCAAGAAAAATGATTGATGGGATCTTATAGACTGAATTAGACTGTAATTAATTATTACATATCATTTGGAATTAACCAAGTAATTTGTATCAAAACCTAGCTAATATTTATATTTCAGGGAACAATGGATATATTACAGTTTTGAATTTGATACCAAAAAGCGACTTTAACAGATATTACCAATGTTACACTCCTTCTTCATTCACTGACTATAGTCTGAGTTATGGTAGATCATTTGCAGTAGTAGATGGGGAAAGTATAACTGAAACACCGTGGATCGTGCCAGATTCAAGTCGAAGATACTTTGCAATACCTAGTGTTGGCATGGGAGTGTACTATTGTAAATTAGTGAAAGATGATGGCACCACTACAACAATTGTTGAGACTACTAAGATAAGAGATGATGGTAAGATGTTCTGGAACCATAAATATTTTACTTTGTTAATCATAATTTGAGTAGCTTTGCTGCTCTACTGTACTAAATAGAAAATTATTCTGTAATTATTTAATACTAGTTAATGTATGATTTTTGTGAAGTACCTTTAGGCACTTTAAAGAGAACAGAAGCATTAGAAAAGAGTTACCATGTGGAAGCTTACTATAGGCTGAAAAAAATTGGAATCTGTAAACGTCTGTCAAATCATGGAGTTACTCCATGGTCAAATCAAAAATAGGTGTTATCAAAATGCGTACAAAAGCAACGATGATTACACTCATCAGTTCAGTGGATTCTACAACTGACACTAAACAAGATGTGTTTTAATATCCAAAAATATTCCAGAAAAGAATCTGAACAGTCTAAGTCAATAAAATCCACTCTCAAACATGCACCAAATAATCGTAAATGAACACACAAATTTAGTGTTAAATAGCTGCGAATAGATTAGAGAGACACGCCCGCTATTGTTTTTATTGGTAGGCGTAACGTATAGCCGCACCTACCATTTCTAAGCAAAAGTCCTATTCTTTTCATTAGAAAACCAATGTGCATTGTGACAGCATCTAAAAAAGCGACCATACTTTTGTAATAAATAGTAAAAAATAACATCAACCTCAAAGGTATTTGACCCTATTTAGCCAAAAAAAAGATTATTGAGAGTTGGGAACAGGAAGGTTGGTGGCGGGAATCTGAGCCACTTTCAAAACAAAATAACAATAAAAAAGAACATTGCGTTTTAATTTTACAAATATTTTATGAAATTAATACAGACTGGAAAAGAAAGAAGTTTCTTAAAAAAATGGTAATAACTGTATATTTCTTTGAGTTTTTAAAGTGGTATTTTATTATTTTCTAAACAGCTTTAATAACACCAGTTAATTCTAAAACCACTGTAACAGTGAATGTTTGTGATGATGTCACAATTAAATTTGACACCGATATAATTAGCGGTGATTTAATGTGGAGGAAGGATGGATCTACTCCATTTAAAAGTGGAACAGAAACAAGCACGACCTTTAACCCGGTAGAGACTACTGATGCTGGGATGTATGAGCTTTATTTAAATGGTGCTCGTTCAGATCGTAGACACTCATTTATCAAGTTGATTGTACGAGGTAAAACTTTGTTATATTGTTTAAAAAATCAAATAATGTATTGGATTTCAACTTTGTTTTAATATTTTTATGCAATTGACACTTTACTTCATCCTTATTTTCTGCAATACTATTCTGGGCTTCTGTTATTGTTCAAAGGTCAATAAAATAATTAATTGTAGAAATATAATTTTATTGTAGACACTTTGTACACACTTTCCTCAAATAGGAACTGCACAATATTCAATTTTTAAAAATGTTTATAATAAAAAGCTATTAACTTCTCCGAGGGATATTTTAAACACTCCTCCCTTAAAATTAGTTGTTACAATTTAAGAAACTCTAAATTATTATTACTTCAATGCTACATTTTGGAAGCAACTCCCTAACACTTTATTTGCATTAGCTTCCGAATTGAAGAAAAGTAAGGAAAACAAAATAAAAAAAGGTATCATCCTGAATGTTTGGGTGTTAATGAAGTATATTTGCAGAACATGCCTATTGATTTTTTATACGAACATGCCCTCTGCATCCTAGTACTGTAGTAGTAAGCCCTGAATATAGTTTTCTTTGATATATTTGCCAAGTAGGCTTACTCACTTTCTGAATGCTTTCCCTTTAATTATTTGTTTACTTTTTATTTTCTTTTACTTTATATTTAAATTAGTAAGTGAGACAAAGTTTCCTTCTAGTCGGGTCCTTTAATTTTGTATTCATCATAATTATATCATTAATTTAAATTCATAAATGTCAACTCAATTAGTCAATCATTTTCATACATAGCGTGTCCGTGTCACAAATGGGGTCCACCTAACTGCACTGGCGATTGTGAATACTGCTATAATGGAGGTGTATGTGATGACAAAACTGGATTTTGTATCTGTGCGCCTGGATTTAATGGATCCACATGTGAAATTGGTAAGAAAAACATGTGTTTTCATAAAAACTAGTAAATGTTTTAACATTAAATTTACCAATGATACATGACTCGAGCAGCCATTTAAAAAATTGTTGTACTGTCCCCCAGAAACAAAATTCTTAACCTTTTTGTTGTTGAATATGCCATTTTAATGTCACTTTATTTTCGTTCTTTGTAATCAACTTTATTAAAACATACAAAACAACCTATTCAAAATCGGATTTAATTAATCTTCATTTTTCATGTTTTAGGGGACAATACATCTTTAAAATAGTGTAAATCTAAATAGGCTTATACTTCATAGAATCAAATGGGTTATTGTAGACTATCTTAGACTATCAATGATGTGGTAGAAATAGGAACCAAGCATTAGTACAGTACAACAAACTGTTATTCATTAATGAATGGATGTTTATCCTTTACTGGAGTTAGAGAGTCATATCATTCCCAATGAAAGTGTTTCTTCTGCTTTTAACCCTCCTGCGCACTCTGCTTATTATTGTGTCCTTTTGCTTGTTTTATGTTTTTTGCTGAAAAAGAGGAATTAAGTAAGAAATAATGTATTTTAACTCACACCTCATGTATTTACAGTATGTTTTTTTTCTCATCAGTTATTCATTTTTTATTAAATTTTATTTTTTTTTTTTTTTTTTTTTTATTTTTTTTTTATTTCATTATATAATACGTTACATGGGAAAAACATAATCAAATAAAAAATTAAAATAAAAAGCAACAAACAAAAACAACAAAGATATCCATCTAACAAATTAAATACAGGTTCATAAAAATTATTCTACTCTCTAAACCATTTTATATTTGATTTATAAATTCTTCTAATTTTATCCATTTTCTATTAAAAATACTGTCCTCAAAATTCTGATGATAAATAAATTTTTCTGTTTCATAAAACCTTTTTAACTCGTTCACAACCATTTTGATAGTTGGCTTACATTTAACTAGTTTACATTTATAAATAAATGATTTTACAATTAGAATAATTGCATTAATGGCTTTTAAATTAAAAAACTGATGCGCATCTTGGTATCCGAAAATTATGCTCTCTTTACTAAAAATAAATTGCACTCCAGTTTTTTCTGAAATTTTTTCCTGGAGGAGGTTCCATATCCTTTTTACTATTGGACAATTACAATTAAATTTTATTGCTTTATTATTTAGTTTTCACATCTTGATAGACTAATAATAATAATAATAATAATAGGATATTGAAAAGGGCCATGCCTCTGAAATAATTTGGATTTAATGTCTGCCATTATTTTTAGCATGTGGTGGCAATAGTCATGGTTGGAATTGTGAAAATTTTTGTTCCAGACGACCAGACCTTTCTTCGTGTAAAAACGTTCTGTTTTGTTTACCTGATCCATATGGATGTACCTGTGTTACCGGTTACAAAGGAATAAAATGTGACATAGGTAAATATATAATCATGGATTTATCCATAATTAAAAAAAATGTTCTGCTTTTCTTCCTTAATATACATTTTAGTTACAATCAAGTATAACAATCATGTATAACAGCCAGATAGGTATCTGTTAACAATATAATATATTCTAAGGAATTATTCATTTTATCACAAACTTTGAAGATTTGTTTTTCCTCTGGAAAAAGAAAAATCTTTTGAAATGTTGCGTTAAATAGGCCAATGGTTAATTGTTTAATAACATAATATTTCAAATCATCATCAAACAGAATGTTCACCTGGTACATTTGGAGCAGACTGTACTCAAACATGTCATTGTCAAGAAGGTGCATGTGATCGATATACAGGAATATGCACTGAATCGGCATGTGCGTTTCCGTGGACAGGATATAACTGCCAACGTAAGATAAGATAAGATAAGATAACTTTTATTGATCCTCAAAAAGGAAATTCATTGCTCGTCATAATAACAAGAAAACACAATAAAAACAAATACAGTATAGCATAAAACCATTCATATAAAAACATAAAAAAATACAAGATAAAATTATCTTCTTGACTTCCTGAATTCATTATAGTATAAGAAAGGTTAAAGTTTGCCAATTATTAAAATCTAATCTTTTATATTACCATTATCTGATGATAATCTTCGAAAATTTGTAAAGTAAAATCATTTATACAATATATTTTAGGTTTTTCTTTTTTTAATTGATGAAATATCTTTGTGTTGGTAACAACATAAAATTAAATGAATATAAACTAAATATCCTTAGAACAGCATATTTTGATATTTCGTTTAGAATGCCAAACTGGTGAAGTGTGTGAAGAAAATGAATGTAAGGAACCATGCGAATATTACAGAGAAAATGGCATATGTAAAGAATATGTTAGTAAGTTCCCTGTTAGATTTTCATCAGTAGAATCCTTACAAACGATGATAGCGATGAAGTAGCTCTTTTAAACCCAACATGTTCAGTCTTGGTCACATTTTATACTAATTTGAATTTTTAGTGTCCTGTCAGATTGCGTGTGTCTGTTTGTTTGTTAGGATTACTCAAAAAGTTATTGCAAGATCTTTACCAAAATGAAAATTCAGATAGATATGTTGTCAGGTACCACTCCATTCAATTTTAGTAGGCAATCCGAACCAGGGTCATAATTCAGGACCTTTTTTAGTATTATTTTCGGACCTGCTGAAACTGAAAATTATTTTCTTGAGAACTACTTGTCCAAAAAACTTCATTTTTGAACAAAAGGCAAGAGTTAAAATTTGTGATCTGTAATTTTAAAACATAATCTATATATAAATTTACGTAAGGGCAAAATTCGGTAAATCGCGCCTTACTTCTATAATTTTTACTCGATGGTATATAAAGTTGGTTCGTACTTTCGGTACTGATTTTAACCGCCTGATGTAACCCTGTTTACTAATTAAATTAAGTTAGATAATAAGTTATTGACGGTTAAAACGAATTTAGGTTCCAAGATTTGCCCCAAATAGGGGTGTTTTCCGACCGTGGTATACACTGTATAATGGATGTCCGTCTTGAAAAATACCCGCCACAAAAATGCGAGGAGGCTTCGCATTTTCCTATCTCCTCCTACGATAATTGTTTTTAATAGCTGAAAACCGGTTGAACAGCTAGAGTACACCATCATAATGTTGAAGACAGGCCGATTTTCTTTAAAAAATACTATTTTGATAGATTTAATATACGATTATACAAATCTATTGATTTGCGATGAATGGAACATCCCAATCTCTCAGTCTGCCAGAGTTTGGTTTAACACAAGTACTGTAGGTAAATTTATGAGCCCTTGGTTTAACACATACGGTAGGTAAATATATGGGCCCTTTGAGAATAAACTTGCGAGATTGTGGATAGGCTCTACTGTTAGATATATAAACACATTATTATATACAAATAAACTTTATACTGACAGTTCTTTCTCAACGTTTGTATTAATTAATAATTACCAAATATAAACGTCGTAGTGGTGTATCGTGACATGGTACTTTAATATTTCAATCGATTATGACAGTGACAGTTTTAACTAAACTAAATAAAGAATGTTCTCTAATATAATTAGGAATCTCTTGCCATACACGGGGAAAATTAGTGTACAATGAACATTTAAAAGAAATAAATAAATAAATAAAATAAAAAAAGTATTAAATCGCAAATGTTTTACTGTATTTAGAGGTATATTATTTATAGGCCTATAAAACATGAAAAAAATATTTCGTTACTGAGTGGATAAAGAATATATTTAAAAATTGTTCCTCTTTGTACCTATCCGCTTTCCCATCCCTCAACCCTAATGTTACATACAAAACACAAATTGGGTTTCTTTAAATGAGTCCAAATCAAAAACTTGGACTCATTTTGTGATAAGTTTCTCCTTCGGAAGTAATTCCCAGGGTGCTAATTTTAGTTGACTACATAAATCATCGTGTCTATTTATTTGTTTCTGTAAACGACAATGTATAGGCCTATAGTCCTGCGGTACGTACATTTGAAATCGCCAGTTTTGTTACGCTGAAATTACTGTGTATTCGAGAACCATCTGTGGGAACGACCTAGATGGTACGCGAGCGAAGCGAGCGTACCATCTAGTTTGATTTAATGTACAGATTTTGTTATACTAGTATGTCAAAAAGTATTTAAAAAAAAAATGAATCTGTATTTTTTGTGTTGCTGTTCTCTTGTTAGTCAACTGAAACCTATTGTTAGTTCAAAGGATGGTTACATAACCATTACACTAACTTGTTGAGTTGAGTGTTGCAGTGAAAAAAAAAAAAAATTATCCAAACCCAAACCAAAAGTTAAATAGAACCAATAAAAATTAACTAATTAATTTTTTATATATTTATATTTTGAATTGTCAGGAATTATTAATGCCACATTTGTACCAGCAAATAACAACCAGAACACAACTGCATCATGTTCAGTAAAACATTATGGTACAAAAAACATTACAACAATGATTATGGTGACTAACAAACATTTCACTGAAAATATTACAAAAGTGGTAGAAATAGAACAAGATGGTGAGAATATAACAACATACACATTTTCGGTGACATCAAATGTTGATTCAACTTATGAATGTGTAATTGCATACCCATGTTTTTCGGCTCGGAGACAAATATTTGCTGATATTTTTCGTAAGTAATAAAAACTATAATCAAAATTTGCGTTACTTTTAAATCATTTCAACAATTCTATCTTACTAGGGAAATATTTTTATATTTACATCACACTTGAATGTTATATTTGTTTATTTGAAGAGAATCAGTTAAATGCGCCTATTGAACTTGGGTCTGCCTTGTTTGATTACACAGTTCCAATTCAACTCATGAAAATATTGCTCTCACATTTCCATTTTTGAGCATTGACTGTATTTATTTCATATGAGCTAAACTAATTGACTATTATTTTTACATTTTATAAACAACTTATTAGGGTTGCCTGTCTACAATGGAAGCTTGACAGTACTCAATATATCAGGATCCTTTATCACCATTGAATGGACGGCATGGGACAGCAATATTGATTATGGAAATGGTCCAGTTGTTGGATACTTTTTATACCACAAACTGAGCAATACAAATGATTGGAAGAAGACATTATATGAGAATTCTTTATCGGGCACTGTTAATGGGTTGTGTGATAAAGAATACACTTTTAGTGTTTCTGCTGTGAGACCTGGTGAAGGGGGTGAAGGACCAATTGGAAAAGATGGAGTCACAGTAAAACCTCATTGTGAAAGTAAGTGAGCACTGTAGGTACAAATATAGAATCATAACTGGGAGTTTGTAATGTGAAACATTCACATTTTTGGGATAATTACCACTTTATTGGACATCTGTTGCCTTGTTCAAGGAGGTTGCAAACTTTTTAACTTTACTTACCACTTAAAACACCAGATAACCTAAAGTTGAAAATGATACAGTAGTAATGGGATATTGTGACTTTCGCCCTTTTGCCGACAATGTGAAGTATTTTTCTTTTTATTTCTTGCCAGAAATTATCAATGCCACATTTGTAGCAGCAAATAACAACCAGAACACAACTGCTTCATGTTCAGTAAAACATTATTGTACAAAAAACATTACAACAATGATTATGGTGACTAACAAACATTTCACTGAAAATATTACAAAACTGGTAGGAATAG
The DNA here is from genome assembly GCF_964355755.1 of Antedon mediterranea. Classification (NCBI taxonomy): domain Eukaryota; kingdom Metazoa; phylum Echinodermata; class Crinoidea; order Comatulida; family Antedonidae; genus Antedon; species Antedon mediterranea. The sequence goes on from NC_092675.1 coordinate 26,128,876, forward strand.
AACAAGATGGTGAGAATATAACAACGTACACATTTACTGTGACATCAAATGTTGATTCAATTTACAAATGTGTAATTGTGCATGAAGGATTTTCTGTTCAACGTGAAATTTTACCTGAAGTGTTTCGTAAGTCAAACAAATTGTAATAATTAAAGATTGAAATATAAATCTGCATTACTTTTTTAATCTTTCCAGCTGTTATGTGTTATTAATGAAACATTTTTATATTATTACAAAACCGAAGCATGTCATTTATGGCCTAGTCTTTGACCTACCAAGACAAACTGTAAGATTCGACAACTAGACCCTGTCTGGAATAAAACAGACAATCTTTCAACTCATGAAAATACTCTCGTCTTAACTATTTAAATTATTCTCTGCTCAACTATTAACTATTGTTGATTATTGACATCAATACACAACATTTTTTATTAGGGTTACCAGTCTACGCTGGAAACTTGACGGTACTTAATATCTCAGGATCCTTTATCACCATTGAATGGACGGCATGGAACAGCAATACTGACGATGGAGATGGTCCAGTTGTTGGATACTTTTTATACCACAAACTGAGCAATACAAATGATTGGAAGAAGACATTATATGAGAATTCTTTATCAGGCACTGTTAATGGGTTGTGTGATAAAGAATACACTTTTAGTGTTTCTGCTGTGAGACCTGGTGAAGGGGGTGAAGGACCAATTGGAAAAGATGGAGTCACAGTAAAACCTCATTGTGAAAGTAAGTGAGCACTGTATGTACAACTATAGAATCATAACTGGCAATGTGTAATGTGACACATTCACATTTCTAGGCTAATTACCACTTTTTTGGACATCTGTTGCCTTGTTCGCGATACCTTACAAACTTTTTGACTTCCTTAACTTATAAACTCCAAATATCTAATTTGAAATGTATATAGTAGTAATGGAATAGTGTGAGTTTTGCCCTTTTTCTGATAATGTGCACCTAAAGACATTTTTTTTTAAATTTGTTTTCAGAAATTATCAATGCCACATTCGCTCCAGCAAATAACAACCAGAACACAACTGCATCATGTTCAGTAAAATATTATTGTACAAAAAACATTACAACAATGATTATGGTGACCAACAAACATTCCACTGAAAATATTACAAAACTGGTAGGAATAGACCAAGATGGTAAGAATATAACAACATACACATTTTCTGTGACATCAAATGTTGATTCAACTTACAAATGTGTAATTGTGCATGAAGGATTTTCTGTTCAACGTGAAATTTTACCTGAAGTGTTTCGTAAGTCAAACAAATTGTAATAATTAAAGATTGAAATATAAATCTGCATTACTTTTTTAATCTTTCCAGCTGTTATGTGTTATTAATGAAACATTTTATATTATTACAAAACCGAAGCATATCATATATGGCCTAGTCTTTGACCTTCCAAGACAAACTGTAAGATTCGACAACTAGACCCTGTCTGGAATAAAACAGACAATCTTTTAACTCATGAAAATACCCTCCCCTTAACTATTTAAATTATTCTCTGCTTAACTATTTAAATTGTTGATTATTGACATCAATACACAACATTTGTTATTAGGGTTACCAGTCTACGCTGGAAACTTGACGGTACTTAATATCTCGGGATCCTTTATCACCATTGAATGGACGGCATGGAACAGCACTGACGATGGAGATGGTCCCGTTGTTGGATACTTTTTATACCACAAACTGAGCAATACAAATGATTGGATGAAGACATTATATGAGAATTCTTTATCAGGCACTGTTAATGGGTTGTGTGATAAAGAATACACTTTTAGTGTTTCTGCTGTGAGACCTGGTGAAGGGGGTGAAGGACCAATTGGAAAAGATGGAGTCACAGTAAAACCTCATTGTGAAAGTAAGTATAATACACAGGTACCAGGATTGCCTGGTGAAGGGAGTGAAGGACCAATTGGAAAAGATGGAGTCACATTAAAACCTCATTGTGAAAGTAAGTGAGCACTGTATGTCAACTAAAGAATCACAACTGGGAATGTGTATTGTGAAACATTCACATTTTTGGGATAATTACCACTTTATTGGACATCTGTTGCCTTTGTTCAAGGAGGTTGTAAATTTTTAAACTTTACTTACCACTTAAAACACCAGATAACCTAAAGTTGAAAATGATACAGTAGTAATGGGATATTGTGACTTTCGCCCTTTTGCTGACAATGTGAAGTATTTTTCTTTTTATTTCTTGCCAGAAATTACCAATGCCACATTTGTTCCAGCAAATAACAACCAGAACACAACTGCATCATGTTCAGTAAAACATTATGGTACAAAAAACATTACAACAATGATTATGGTGACTAACAAACATTTCACTAAAAATATTACAAAACTGGTAGAAATAGAACAAGATGGTGAGAATTTAACAATGTACACATTTTCTGTGATGTCAAATGTTAATTCAACATACAAATGTGTAATTGTGCATGAAGGATTTTTAGCTCAGAGAGAAGTTTTACCTGAAGTGTTTCGTAAGTAAAACAAATTGTAATTAAAGATTGTTTCAAATACAACAGTCAATCTTTCAACTCATGAAAATACTCTCCACTCAACTATTTAAATTGTTGATTATTGACATAAATACACATTTTTTATTAGGGTTACCAGTCTACGCTGGAAACTTGACGGTACTTAATATCTCAGGATCCTTTATCACCATTGAATGGATGGCATGGAACAGCAATACTGATGATGGAGATGGTCCAGTTGTTGGATACTTTTTATACCACAAACTGAGCAATACAAATGATTGGAAGAAGACATTATACGAGAATTCTTTATCAGGCACTACTAATGGGTTGTGTGATAAAGAATACACTTTTAGTGTTTCTGCTGTGAGACCTGGTGAAGGGGGTGAAGGACCAATTGGAAAAAATAAAGTCACAGTTAAAACTCATTGCGAAAGTAAGTATAATACACAGGTACCAGTATTGCTTTCTTAGATGAAAAAATTATCAAAATAATAGTAATGCGCTGCATCTTCATTCAAGAATAAGCGACTTTGATAACCAGAGGGTGGCCTATTTACAAAGTCAATCAGTACAAAAATGTCCATCTAGGCCCTAGCGTGGTGATGTAAATTTACATCATCGCGCTAGCCTCGCTCCTATTGCACTCTTTTTGTCCCTTTTACCTTTAAAATATGGCGCCCTCTGGAGTTATTGAAGTCGCTTATTAAAATAGACATATCCGTTTCTGGATTCTCGTTTAAAAACACATAAATATTATTTTTTGTATTTAAATTAACTAATCAAAATTCATGTCAATACATTACATCATAATATTATATATACGGTATATGTTTATTATATATAAACATATGTTTATTATATGTTATAAACGGCAGTGTTATATAGTCGTCATCACCATAATCATCATTTCCTATGTACTATAGAAGAAATAATTTAATATTAAATATAATATTTGTTGTTATTGTTATTACAGTAAACATTGATACATTTTATGAAGAAAATTGTGAAGTTGAATGTAATAAATCATGTGGGTTTCAAAGAGTGAATGGCACATGTAAGGAAAGCATGTGTATGCCTTATTTGCTTGAACCTGATTGCGATGTTGGTAAGTCCTTGTTACTTATAGATTAGTTTAAATGAGTATTCGTTTATTTGCCGAGAACCGCACTAGTAAAGATGAAGTTATTGCCCTTTTATAATCCAAACTAGTCTAGGGTCGTGTTTATACAACACCCTAAATTTGAACACGGCTTTAATTTTTAGCGTGTTGTTCGGATCGAGGTCAACCCACCTTAACGTTTGCTGTTATACTAGAAATCACGATACCGTGTTGTACCGGAAGTTTCATCAACACGCAGTGCATGCTAGGATAAAAGGTCAAATCGTTGATCGCTTGAATTGGCGGAGCTGATCGTCGCCTCCTCGCTGTCCGATGTATTCGCGCGGTTTTTACCATTTTCATTATTGTATTTGTTCACGTTTGCATTGTGTTTATTTTGTTCTCGGTTCATTTAAATTAATAAAAGTTATTTTAAGGGTTTCATTGTTTCTTCTATACACTATGGAAGAAGATGCCATTTTTGCGATGTTATTTTTTATTCTGTTTGGAGAGGGAAATGATAGAGGCCTACTACCACTACGAGTTGGCCCCACTAGGCTAGGCGGAAGACGTGGTAGGAGGATGATTGCTGGCAGCGAAGCAGCAATAAATGGGCCCAATCTTGTTAGCAACGTTGCATGACATGATTGATATTACGACCTGTTTTAACGAGAGGTCAAAATATACCCTGAGGACACTTCCAACACGGTAACGGGGACCGGGAATCCACCAAATTTTAGGATTCAGCCAAGTAGCCTTTTTTGCAATTAAAATCTCATTACACGGAATCTCTTTGTTGTTATACAACACACTTCTCGTAGGCGTGTAGAATATGCGTGTAATAGCGTGTTGTTTAAACGCGCCCTAGGTGGTCATTAATTTACTTAATATTGGTAAACAGATAATATTTTGGCACACATGGCATTTCATACGTATTATACTTGAGATTCACAAATTGAAATGATTGGTGGAATAACAAGAAATATTTCCTACAAAAAAAAAAAACCTCGGCTTTTAGTTTTAATTATTGTTTTTGTCATTAAATGATGTTTTTTTGAAGTGATATATTCTATTTGATAAATTAGGAAATAATGATTTATTATCAATTTATATTTGTTTGACAATCAGTAGGCCTAAAAATGTAGTGTAGGATACATACAGCTTTCGACAAACGTGTCTTCATACATTTCAAAGACTCTCTTCTCCCATACGGGGTTTGAGCATGCCCAGTCCGAGTTTCCAAAGACCAATTATTTTCAGCCATACCAAACAATAAGCTACCGCATGGTAACTCTAATGATTCCGTTCTCTTGGATATAACTGCCTAACCTAAAGGAGCGGAGCGAAAAAATTAACAAGATAATAACTGGAGACTGGGCAAGTCTAAGGTCCATGGAAAACCTGTGTGTCTGGAGTCAGTTCAACAATTCATTGTATGCTGTACTATTTGGATTTTTAGACACGACTTACACTTCCAACATTAACAAACAATGCATAGCCTATCAATCTTCAGTCATCAATGCTGAATTTACTGTTGTCAAGAAAATCTAAAAAAATATTTATATTTACATATTGCACATTTCCAAACTAGTCTACGTTCTAGACGGTGATTCACTTAGGTAAAAAGATAATATTTGGGCACACATGGCATTTCATACGTATATTGCTTGAGATTGACAGACAAAAAATGAAATGATTTGTAGAATAACAAAATTAACAAGATAATAACTAGAGTCTGGGCAAGTCTAAAGTCCACCATGCAAAACCTGTGTGTCTGGAGTGCAGTTCAACAATTCATTGTACACTGTACTATTTGGATTTTTAGACACGACTTGAACTTCCAACATTAACAAACAATGCATATCAATCTTCATTCACACATTGCTGAATTTACTGTTGTCAAGAAAATCTAAAAAAATATTTATATTTATTTGAATTGTAAGGGTTCTATACAATAATAAGGTATTCTGTGTTAGTGTACGATGTAGAATTTATTTTTCTTTGATAATTTATTTAATCTGCTTTACTTTTTCATTTTTTGTCAGAAATTATTAGTGCCACATTTGTAGCAGCAAATAACAACCAGAACACAACTGCATCATGTTCAGTAAAACATTATGGTACAAAAAACATTACAACAATGATTATGGTGACTAACAAACATTTCACTGAAAATATTACAAAACTGGTAGGAATAGAACAAGATGGTGAGAATATAACAACGTACACATTTTCTGTGACATCAAATGCTGATTCAACTCACAAATGTGTAATTGTGCACAAAGGATTTTCAGTTTATAGAGAAATGTTTGCTAAAATATTTTGTAAGTAGGAAAAATTATAATCAAGTTTAAATCTATATTATTTTTTAAAATGTATGTTATTATTATATTAATATTTATATTAATACACTTTGTACAATTTGTTTTCATGTTCTGTAGGTTATATATTTTATTATATTACACAGCCAGCTTTTCATGTTGTGTAATGTGACAGGTATTTGAATAGTTTGCAACTATAAAATAACAACCTGCAATACATAAATACATTACTAACTGTTCTACCGGCAAAAACTTAGCGTCTCATTTGCATGACTTAGCATTTCACATTCATATTCAGCTCAGCCCAGTGCCTCGTTGCATAAAGTAATCATACATTAACTCAAGAAAATTTCTTTTTCATTTCAACTCATAAACATTCATATTTGTATTTTAATATGAATAAGTAGTAATGTACTAGCAATTTTCGTTAAATGTTAATTAATAACAGGATTAATATTGATTTTGATGGTGAGATATTATTCTGTTAAAAAACTAATCTTGTTATTGTTTTAAACCACAACATTTTTATTAGGGTTACCTGTCTATACTGGAAAATTGGCGGTACTTAATATTTCAAGCTCCTTTATCACCATTGAATGGACAGCATGGAACAGCAATACTGATGATGGAGATGGTCCAGTTGTTGGATACTTTTTATACCACAAACTGAGCAATACAAATGATTGGAAGAAGACATTATATGAGAATTCTTTATCAGGCACTGTTAATGGGTTGTGTGATAAAGAATACGGTTTTGGTGTTTCTGCTGTGAGACCCGGTGAAGGGGGTGAAGGACAAATTGGAAAAGAGGAAATCACAGTACACAATCATTGTGAAAGTAAGTGTAATACATTTATCAATACAGCATCAGAAATAGAAATTGACAATGTAATACATTCAAATTAAAACACCAATGATTATAAACTTTATTGCCTTTGCAACTAAACATCTCCAGTTAATTTGAAATATAAAGTGTAATATTGGTTATTTATACTATTGATTGATAAATTTTGTAATTGTAAAGTCCTATTTCATGTTTATTTTTTGTTTTTATTTACTATTTCATTTGAGGTGTGTTTTGCTCTTTCTTGAAAATATGAATGTATTGTAAACAACTTGTTTTTATTTCTTGTCAGAAATTATCAATACCACATTTGTAGCAGCAAATAACAACCAGAACACAACTGCATCATGTTCAGTAAAACATTATGGTACAAAAAACATTACAACAATGATTATGGTGACCAACAAACATTTCACTGAAAATATTACAAAACTGGTAAAAATAGAACAAGATGGTGAGAATATAACAACGTACACATTTTCTGTGATAGCAAATGTTGATTCAACATACAAATGTGTAATTGTGCACAACGGATTTTTAGTTCAGCGAGAAATGTTTGCTAAAATATTTCGTAAGTAGGACAAATTGTAATCAAGTTTAAATCTATATTACTTTTTGAAATGTATGTTATTATTATATTAATATTTATTTTAATACACTTAGTGTTTCCTAATTTGTTTTCATGTGCTGTAGGTCATTTATTTTAATATTATATTACAACAGCCAACTTTTTATAAAATGTTGTATTCATGTTGTGTAAATGTGACAGGGATTTGAATAGTTTGCAACTAAATACCAACCTGCAATACATAAATACATTACTAACTGCTCTGCCAGCAAAAACTGAGCATCTCACTTGCATAACTTAGCATTTCACATTCCTATTCAGCTCAGCTCAGTGCCTCATTGAATAAGTAAAGTATCATACTGTTAACTCAAGCAATTTTCTCCTTTTCAACTCATAAACCTTCATATTAGTATATTAATAAAGTAGTCATGCACTTTTCATTTACAGTTTAATGTTAATTAATATCAGGATTAATATTTGATTTTTGGTTTATTAAAATTTCTTGAGTATTGACTGATGTCATGGTGGGATTATTGTGTTAAAAAACTAATCTTGTTATTGTTTTAAACCACAAAATTATTTTTAGGGTTACCTTTCTGTACTGGAAAATTGGCTGTACATAATATTTCAACCACCTTTATCACCATTGAATGGACTACATGGAACAGCGATACTGACGATGGAGATGGTCCAGTTGTTGGATACTTTTTATACCACAAACTGAGCAATACAAATGATTGGAAGAAGACATTATATGAGAATTCTTTATCAGGCACTAATAATGGGTTGTGTGATAAAGAATACACTTTTAGTGTTTCTGCTGTGAGACCTGGTGAAGGGGGTGAAGGACCAATTGGAAAAAATAAAGTCACAGTAAAACCTCATTGTGAAAGTAAGTGAGATATAAATATTTATCAATACAGTATCACAAATAGGAATTTACAATGTTATCCATTTTAGGCCAATGATTATATATGCTACAGTTAAGTTTAGGTTTACTGGTGTACAAACTTGCTGGCGGGCTGATTATTACATTTTTATTTCAACCTTAAATACAATTGATTTTTTGCGTTTTATATTTATATATTCGTCTACGCCAAAAGAAAGTTTAGTGTAAACAACAATTTGAATTTATACTGAAATTTGTGTTGTTTCAGGTATTAGTTTAGTTGTTTGATCAATTATTTTCGTAGTTTATAACGATTATTTTGTTTTTCCTTTTAAAAAGTAAACATCAAATATATATGGAAATTTCAACTACTAATGCGTTATATGATCAATACGTGTACCGGGATTATGCCAGTTTCAATTCATCAGAGTAAAGTATTTCATTCATTATTTTGTTTCAATTTAAACTTATATATCATATGTATATTTTGATATTTACAAAAGTAAATAAACATTGTTGAACTCTATTTTAAATGTCTTACAATAGATCAAAAGGTTTTGACAATTAGAATTATTTAATGTTTGAAAGTTGAATATTAAAAATTTCTATTTTTTTTTTATACTTCAAAATGTATATTTTCTATTTATTTAATCTGCTTTACTTTTTCATTTCTCATCAGAAATTATTAATACCACATTTGTAGCAGCAAATAACAACCAGAACACAACTGCTTCATGTTCAGTAAAACATTATGGTACAAAAAACATTACAACAATGATTATGGTGACTAACAAACATTTCACTGAAAATATTACAAAACTGGTAGGAATAGAACAAGATGGTGAGAATATAACAACGTACACGTTTTCTGTGACATCAAATGCTAATTCAACTTACAAATGTGTAATTGTGCACAAAAGATTTTCAGTTCAGCGAGAAATGTTTGCTAAAATATTTTGTAAGTAGGAAACATTTTAATTGCATTTAAAATCCTCTTTTTTTAAAAATCTATGTAAGATTTGTATTTTGTTATATTATAGTTGTATTATGTTAAAAATCTAATCTTGTTATTGTTTTAAACCACAAAATTATTTTTAGGGTTACCTGTCTATACTGGAAAATTGGCGGTATGTAATATTTCAAGCTCATTTATCACCATTGAATGGACGGCATGGAACAGCAATACTGAAGATGGAGATGGTCCAGTTGTTGGATACTTTTTGTACCACAAACTGAACAATATGAATGAGTGGGAAAAGACATTGTACGAGAATACTTTATCAGGCACTGTTAAAGGGTTGTGTGATCAAGAATACAGTTTTGGTGTTTCTGCTGTGAGACCCGGTGAAGGGGGTGAAGGACCAATTGGAAAAGATAAAGTCACAGTACTCAATCAATGTGAAAGTAAGTGTAATACATTTATCAATACAGCATCAGAAATAGAAATTGACAATGTAATACATTCAAATTTCAACACCAATGATTATAAACTTTATTGCATTGCCTTTCCACAACTAAACATCTCCAGTTAATTTGAAATATAAATTGTAAAAATGATTGTACTGTATTGATTGATAGCTTTTGGTAGTTGTAAAGTCCTATTTCATGTTAATTTTTTGTTTTTATTTACTATTTCATTTTGTATTTTGCTCTTTCTTGAAAATGTGAATGTAAAAAAATTGTTTTTATTTCTTGTCAGAAATTATTAGTGCCACATTTGTACCAGCAAATAACAACCAGAACACAACTGCATCATGTTCAGTAAAATATTATGGTACAAAAAACATTACAACAATGATTATGGTGACTAACAAACATTTCACTGAAAATATTACAAAACTGGTAGAAATAGAACAAGATGGTGAGAATATAACAACGTACACATTTTCTGTGATGGCAAATGCTGATTCAACATACAAATGTGTAATTGTGCACGAAGGATTTTCAGTTCAGCGAGAAATGTTTGCTAAAATATTTCGTAAGTAGGAAAAATTGTAATCAAGTTTAAATCTATATTACTTTTTATATTAACACAGTTCAAGTCCAGTGTTCCTTGATTTTTTGCATGTGCTGTAGGAATTATTTATTTTATTACATATTGCACATTTCCAAACTAGTCTACGTTCTAGACGGTGATTCACTTAGGTAAAAAGATAATATTTGGGCACACATGGCATTTCATACGTATATTGCTTGAGATTGACAGACAAAAAATGAAATGATTTGTAGAATAACAAAATTAACAAGATAATAACTAGAGTCTGGGCAAGTCTAAAGTCCACCATGCAAAACCTGTGTGTCTGGAGTGCAGTTCAACAATTCATTGTACACTGTACTATTTGGATTTTTAGACACGACTTGAACTTCCAACATTAACAAACAATGCATATCAATCTTCATTCACACATTGCTGAATTTACTGTTGTCAAGAAAATCTAAAAAAATATTTATATTTAATTGAATTGTAAGGGTTCTATACAATAATAAGGTATTCTGTGTTAGTGTACGATGTAGAATTTATTTTTCTTTGATAATTTATTTAATCTGCTTTACTTTTTCATTTTTTGTCAGAAATTATTAGTGCGACATTTGTAGCAGCAAATAACAACCAGAACACAACTGCATCATGTTCAGTAAAACATTATGGTACAAAAAACATTACAACAATGATTATGGTGACTAACAAACATTTCACTGAAAATATTACAAAACTGGTAGAAATAGAACAAGATGGTGAGAATATAACAACGTACACATTTTCTGTGATAGCAAATGTTGATTCAACATACAAATGTGTAATTGTGCACAACGGATTTTTAGTTCAGCGAGAAATGTTTGCTAAAATATTTCGTAAGTAGGACAAATTGTAATCAAGTTTAAATCTATATTACTTTTTGAAATGTATGTTATTTTTTTTTTGTCTTGTGTGAGTTCTTCTCACGTTTATTTAAATTCTCATTGATGAATATATTATATACATATAAGTACATTTGTGACAATTAAAAGTAAGTGTTTAGAGTAGTTAAAATACCGGTATATTTACATAATAAGATGCCAGAATTCATTATTAACCATATATTTTCTCATTTAAAATTTTAGATACGATGTTAATTAAAATGTAGAAATGAAAAATGGCGGTAAAATACATGATTAAAATTGTCTTGTTAAACTATCTTATTTGTGATCTTATTTGTGTTATGTATGTATGTTATTATTATATTAATATTTATTTTAATACACTTAGTGTTTCCTAATTTGTTTTCATGTGCTGTAGGTCATTTATTTTAATATTATATTACAACAGCCAACTGTTTATAAAATGTTGTATTTATGTTGTGTAAATGTGACAGGGATTTGAATAGTTTGCAACTAAATACCAACCTGCAATACATAAATACATTACTAACTGCTCTGCCAGCAAAAACTGAGCATCTCACTTGCATAACTTAGCATTTCACATTCCTGCTCAGCTCAGTGCCTCATTGAATAAGTAAAGTAATCATACTGTTAACTCAAGCAATTTTCTCCTTTTCAACTCATAAACCTTCATATTAGTATATTAATAAAGTAGTCATGCACTTTTCATTTACAGTTTAATGTTAATTAATATCAGGATTAATATTTGATTTTTGGTTTATTAAAATTTCTTGAGTATTGACTGATGTCATGGTGGGATTATTGTGTTAAAAAACTAATCTTGTTATTGTTTTAAACCACAAAATTATTTTTAGGGTTACCTTTCTATACTGGAAAATTGGCTGTACATAATATTTCAACCACCTTTATCACCATTGAATGGACTGCATGGAACAGCGATACTGATGATGGAGATGGTCCAGTTGTTGGATACTTTTTATACCACAAACTGAGCAATACAAATGATTGGAAGAAGACATTATATAAGAATTCTTTATCAGGCACTATTAATGGGTTGTGTGATAAAGAATACACTTTTAGTGTTTCTGCTGTGAGACCTGGTGAAGGGGGTGAAGGAACAATTGGAAAAAATAAAGTCACAGTAAAACCTCATTGTGAAAGTAAGTGAGATATAAATATTTATCAATACAGTATCACAAATAGGAATTTACAATGTTATCCATTTTAGGCCAATGATTATACACTTTGTTGAATATTTGTTGCAGTGGTTTAAGAGATGTTGCGACAATATAATTATTACCACTTAACTAAAAATCTCCAGATAATTTAAAAATAATAAAGTTGTAAAAATACTTGTACTATATTGATTGCTTTGGTAGTTGTCCTATTTCATGTTTGTATTTGTTTGTTATTCACTCATTTTATGTGAGTTTTTCCCCTCCATCAAAATGTACATTTAAACAAATGTTTTTTCTTGTCAGAAATCATAAATGCTACATCTGTTCCAGCAAATAACAACCAGAACACAACTGCATCATGTTCAGTAAAACATTATGGTACAAAAAACATTGCAACAATGATTATGGTGACTAACAAACATTTCACTGAAAATATTACAAAACTGGTAGAAATAGATCAAGATGGTGAGAATATAACAACGTACACATTTTCTGTGACATCAAATGTTGATTCAACTTACAAATGTGTAATTGTGCATGAAGGGTTTTTGACTCAGCGTGACATTTTTACTACAATATTTCGTAAGTAATCAAATGTTTTTGAATCAGCTCAAGAGTTTATGTTTATACTATATATATATATCAATATTTATAACACCTGACAAATAACGATGTTTTTTTTCATTAAAAGCCTCCTGCTTATATTCTCTATATTCTATGATTCTAATAGTGTAGGGTTATTGTTTGTTATTAATGCAAAACTAATCTTTTTATTTTTTTTAAACTAACACAAACATTTTATTAGGGTTACCTGTCTACACTGGGAATTTGACGGTACTTAATATTTCAAGCTTCTTTATCACCATTGAATGGACAGCATGGAACAGCAATACTGACGATGGAGATGGTCCAGTTGTTGGATACTTTTTATACCACAAACTGAGCAATACAAATGATTGGAAGAAGACATTTTATGAGAATGCTTTATCTGGCAATGTTAGTGAGTTGATGTGGGATACAGAATACACTTTCAGTGTTTCTGCTGTGAAACCTGGTGAAGGCGGTGAAGGACCAATTGGAGAAAAAACAGTCACTGTAAAAACACTTTGTTGAAGTAAGTTTAGTATGAAATATTTCTCAAGTATCAACAAATAGTAATTAATCAAAATAATTGCTAAACTAATAGTTTATTTAATTTGACTTTGTGAGAGATAATTGAAAACTCCATGATGACAAACTAATAATAATAATAATATTCATTTTTAAATGATGCAGTACTACAAAATTTGGTGATGTTAAATATGTAAAGTTACAATTTACAAAGTCTAGCTAAAATGAATTGCTTTAGTTACAATGTTACAATATTATGCTATTATTATATTTATGATTTCTGCTGATAGCAGTTGTTTATCTGAATTTGTTATTAATATTAATAATGGTTATTTATAGTAAACATTAATTTATTTTTAATGCTGATTATTTTAAGAATGTACAAATAGATCAAATGCTAGTAGCATTATTGGTGGCGCTGTGGCTGGAGGTTTTTGTGCTGGTGTCATCACATTCATTATAATACCGATTTGGTAAGTTCTTATAAAGCCATTTAATACATAGCCTATAATCTTTAAAAAAAAACTAAACAAGAAAAGTAGGCCTATAAAATTGTTTTAAATAGGCCTATAAATATCTCTGGTGTTGCATCACCTATTGTTAAAAATATTTACCAGGATTATGCAATTTGGAGATTCAGCATAATTATCGTGGTAATTCAACTCTTATTTTCTTCTTATCTTGTTATCAAACTTTAATTCAATTTAAACCTCACATATTACATTTAAACTAAGTCATAGGCCATTGTAGTTCTTTTGTATAGTAATGTCATAAGCAACTTGCATGTTTTTTTTTTTGTAAGTACAGTTCTATTAAAGTTATGCGAGTTTACCTAAAAAAGACTTCATAGGTAACTAATAGAGCTAGCTCCATGGTTTACTGGTGTACCAACTTGCTGGCGTGCTGATTATTACATTTTTATTTGAACCTTTAATACAATTCACAATTTACAATATATATTCACCGAGATCTGAAAGAAGAAAACTGAAGTCTGAAGTAACAGAAGGAAGCCCAGTAAATTTTAAGAAGATTTGCAAAGCTGACTTTGTAAACTATTTTTTATTTCGAAAGTAAATTTTTGTACGGAGCGAACTTGGAACGTTGTTTGTGACTTTGAAGTAAATTAATGTCTTAGATTGTATTGCATTTAAAGATTTATGTGGATTTCATATTTTTACATATCTGAATGGAATCAAGGTAATACAAATACTTTTATAACATATTTTGTATACATAAGTTTACATATTTCATTAGTAAAATTGTTAGCATGACAACTTTAAGATCGGGTAAAAATATAGATAAGACTATGTCAGACAAAGATACTAGGGAAGATATGGTTGACCAAGAAGAGGTTGACCAAGTCAATGAAATATATGATAAAATGGCTAGGGATATTGATTTGCCCGAAATACCCGGCGGTATGCCTAAAGATATGATGCTCGAATATTTTCGAATGAAGTTCGAGGCCGAAAACAAAAAGTTAGAATACCAACAAGACCAATTAAGATTAGAAGCAGATATAGAGCAGAAGAAAGCAGATATAGAGCTAAGAAAAATTGAATCACAAGAAAGAGTGAAAATGATGGAATTAGAAAATAGGTCTAGCTACAGTAATGCTAGGAATATAGTAGATGAAATGAAGGTAAAGGTTCCTACTTTGAAGGAATCAGATGATATTGATATATATTTTAGAACATTTGAACACTTGGCAGAAACCACAGGTTGGGATAAGAATACGTGGTCCGCTAGGTTAGCACCTGAACTGTCTGGTAAAGCTATGACAGCATATGCATCCTTAACCGTAAAAGAATGTGTAGATTATGATACCTTAAAGAAGGCAATCTTAGAAAAGTATGATGTGTCCGCAGAGACCTACAGATTTAAATTTAGAAATTCAAACAGAGTTAAAGATATGTCCATCAGGGAATGGCTGAATGAGCTCTCCCATTATTTAAAATGTTGGATGAAATGTGCTAATGTAAAAGAAGATGATGCTGCAGGCATTATTGAAATGATTATAATGGAACAGGCACTTGATAAAATGCCTGAAGATCTGAGGCTTTATCTTAGAGATAAACAAGTAAATAAGAGCTATGATATGGCTATGATAGCCGATGATTATATAGCTAATAGAGGTGGCCTTGGCTATTGGAATGCCGTAAATTCTGAAAATAAGCCTACGTATTACAAGGGCCAAGAAAATAGTAAACATAAGAATAGTACGACTCAGAATAACCCTGGAGCTAGGCAGCAAGGATACAATAGGTATCGCGGAAGGGGAGGCAAATTCCATAACTATGGTAGAAATTTCCAACAGAGAGAACCTTCAAATGAATGGATTAATGGCCTATGCTTCAATTGTAAGGAGAAGGGACATAAAATAGGGGATTGTCCTAAGATGGTAGCAAAAGGAAAGACTAGTGACACTAAGAAGGGCCCGAATGTGAAAGATGGCTTAAGATGTGAAGGACTAAAATCAGATAGACCCCAAGTAGTTATAGATAGTGTAGAAAATAAAATGGAGAAATGTACAATACCAGGAAAATTAGAAGGACAGGATATAACTATGCTTATAGACTCGGGATGTACCCAGTCAGCTGTTAAGGAAAGTCTAGTGCCTAACAAATGTTACTTGCCAGGAAAATGGGTTACGTTAAGAGGTATAGGAGGCGATATTACCGTCCCCTTAGCTGAGGTAGCTATAGAAAGTAAGATAGTGACAGGAAAAGTGATTGTAGCCGTAATCGAAGGATTACAGAGGGACATGTTATTGGGTCATGATTTGGACCAGAATTGTGGGGAAACAATGGCTAAAGAAATGTTCGTCCTAACTAGGGAGCAAGCCAGAATGGAAAATGATGTTAGAATACAAGACGAAATGATATTGTTAGGGAAAGATAGTAACTTTTAGCCGATAGAAGAGCCGCCTAAAGAAACTAATGTACAATTGTTGAAAACAGTAGTAAATGACAACAAAGTAAATAAAACTAAGTGTTTAGATGATATGAATGGAACAGAAATGAATAATTTGTTTGACGAAAATGAGGATAAAGCTAAAGATAAAACAGTCAAACATAAAACTTATGAACAACAGCACAAGCTGAACCTAACTAAACAAGAACTGATCAAATTGCAAACTAAGGATGACTCACTCAAAGGAGTGTTTGACAGGGTAGTCCCTATAGAAGAAATAGGTCAGCATAGGGTATGTTTCTTTATGAGACAAGGTATATTGATGAGAAATTGGAGTAGTATTAAAGATAAGAATAACCAAGTGGAACAGATTGTATTACCCACTCAGTGTAGACAGGGTGTATTACACTTAGGTCATAATGTGCCATTTGCAGGTCACACGGGTGTTGAGAAAACTAAAAGTAGGGTCCTGAACCAATTCTATTGGCCAGGTATATTTAAAGATGTGGTAGTCTATTGTAAAGTCTGTAAGGAATGCCAAAAGGTAGATAAGGGTAAAAGTAAAAGGAAACATACTTTGATACCACTACCGATTATAAGTACACCATTTAAACGTATAGCGATAGACATTGTTGGACCCTTATCTAGAACAAGCCGTAATAACAAATATATGCTTACTATAATTGACTATGCTACGAGATATCCGGATGCTATCCCGTTACCCAATGTTAGAGCTGAAACAGTAGCCAGGGCTCTAATAGAAGTCTTTACTAGAGTAGGATTACCCGAAGAGATTGTACATGATCAAGGAACTAATTTCATGTCTTCAATTATGCAATCTATATGTAGTATGTTGGGGATTAATCAATTAAAGACTACAGTGTACCACCCCCAAAGCAATGGGCTTGTTGAAAGATTTCACGGTACATTGAAAAATATGATAAGGACACTTACAGTTAAGCAAAGAAAAAATTGGGATAACTACATACCCCCCTTTCTGTTTGCATACAGAGAAGTTCCTAGTAAAGCGACGGGCCATTCACCTTTTAAATTGCTTTATGGTAGAGAGGTGAGGGGACCCTTGAGTTTACTCAAAAGTAATTGGGTAGAAGATGAAGAAACATCTACTGATGTTATCAAATACATGTTAGACATAAGAGAAAAAATGGAGGAATTAATGAAAGATGCTAATGTAAACAAACTTGAACAACAAGAAATTATGTCCCACAATTATAACAAGAATGCTATTGATAGAGAATTTGTAGAAGGGGACAAAGTGTTGATATTCCTTCCAGTAGGAAATAGTAAGTTAGACAGTAAATGGCAAGGCCCCTTCACTGTTACAAAAAAGGTCAATGATGTAAATTATGAAATACTAGATGGTACGCTCGCTTCGCTCGCGTACCATCTAGGTCGTGTCCACAGATGGTTCTCGAATACACAGTAATTTCAGCGTAACAAAACTGGCGATTTCAAATGTACGTACCGCGGGACTATAATACATAGTCGTTTACAGAAACGAATAAATAGACACGATGATTTATGTAGTCAACTAAAATTAGCACCCTGGGAATTACTTCCGAAGGAGAAACTTACCACAAAATGAGTCCAAATTTTTGAATTTGTGTTTTGTATGTAACATTAGGGTTGAGGGATGGGAAAGCGGATAGGTACAAAGAGGAACAATTTTTAAATATATTCTTTATCCACTCAGTAACGAAATATTTTTTTCATGTTTTATAGGCCTATAAATAATATACCTCTAAATACAGTAAAACATTTGTCAGTATAAAGTTTATTTGTATATCTAACAGTAGAGCCTATCCACAATCTCAGTAATAAAGTGTATTTGTATATTTTTATATTACATCTAACAGTACGAACATTCACAGTAAGAAATGCTGGATTCAAATGAGGACAAAAAATAGTTAATAGGTATTTAATTTACAGTATTGTCAAATTATTGCAAGTTTATTCTCAAAGGGCCCATATATTTACCTACCGTATGTGTTAAACCAAGGGCTCATAAATTTACCTACTTGTGTTAAACCAAACTCTGGCAGAGTGAGAGATTGGGATGTTCCATTCATCGCAAATCAATACATTTGTATAATCGTATATTAAATCTATCAAAATAGTATTTTTTTAAAGAAAATCGGCCTGTCTTCAACATTATGATGCTGTACTCTAGCTGTTCAACCGGTTTTCAGCTATTAAAAACAATTATCGTAGGAGGAGATAGGAAAATGCGAAGCCTCCTCGCATTTTTCTGGCGGGTATTTTTCAAGATGGACATCCATTAGACAGTGTATACCACGATCGGAAAACACCCCTATTTGGGGCAAATCGTTGAACCTAAATTCGTTTTAATCGTCAATAACTAATTATCTAACTTAATTTAATTAGTAAACAGGGTTACATCAGGTGGTTAAAATCAGTACCGAAAGTACAAACCAACTTTATATACCATCGAGTAAAAATTCTAGAAGTAAGGCGCGATTTACCGAATTTTGCCCTTACGTAAATTTATATATAGATACATAGGTGGTAGAAGAAAAGAAAAACAAATTCTACATGTTAATATGTTAAAGAGATGGTATTATAAAGTAGAAATAAGTAAAGATGGTTATTATGTAGTAACAAATGTTCAGTCGATAGAAGAAGTAGACTTAAATGAAACAGTCCATGACAATGAGTTAGATAGTGAAATAGACATAGGATTGTCTTATCATCAATCACAAACATGGAGAGATGTTAACGTTAGTAGTAATTTAAATGATACACAAACTAAACAATTAACAGAATTGTTAAAGTACCAACAGAATGTATTCTCGGATGTACCAGGTAGAACTCACTTGGTGACACATGAAATTAAGACTAATGGTGAAATGCCTATAAGGCATAGGGCATATAGAACGCCCCAAGCATTAAAGGGTAAATTGAAAGAGGAATTAGATAGTATGTTGGCTATGGGTATAATAGAACCTACAGTTAGTGCCTATGCTGCACCTATTATTGCCCTGAAGAAAGGCCAGAATCAAATTAGAATGGTGACAGATTTTAGATCACTAAATAAGACTACACAATTTGACCCTTATGTTATGCCTCGCATAGACGAAATGTTGGATGAGGTATCATCCGCAATATACATAACTACGTTAGATCTAACTAAAGGATTTTACCAGGTGCCTCTGGATCCTAAGACCAAAGACAAATCAGCATTTATTACACAATTTGGACAGTATTGTTACAATGTACTTCCATTTGGTATGCAAAATAGCTCTAGTACTTTCCAAAGATTAATGGATAAGGTATTACAAGGTACTGAGGGATATGCTAAGGCATATATAGATGACATATGTATTTATAGTCAAACTTGGAAAGATCATATTTTTCATTTGAATGATGTATTAGAAAGATTAAGTAGTGCTGGATTGACAGCAAAGCCTTTGAAATGTAAAATTGCCTATGCACAGGTAGAATTTCTGGGGCATAAGATTGGTAATGGAGAAATTAGACCCATGATTGATAAGGTTGAGGCTGTGGAAAAGTTCCCCAGACCTTTGTCTAAGAAACAAGTCCGATCATTTCTCGGATTAACGGGCTATTACAGAAAATTTGTACAGAACTATGCCGATATTGCTAAGCCATTGATTGAGTAAAAGTAATACCGTTAAGTGGAATGAACAATGTGAAAATGCCTTTGTAACTTTAAAGAAACGACTTACTGATGATAATGTATTAAAAGCCCCAAATTTTGATAAGATGTTTATATTGCAAACCGATGCCTCAAATTATGGCATAGATGCAGTGCTGAGCCAAATAGATGGTGAGGGTAATGATTATCCCATTGTGTACTTAAGTAGAAAGTTATCTGTACATGAGCAGAGATATTCTGTGCCAGAAAGAGTGCCTCTCTATTGTTTGGGCTATCAATAAACTTAAGTATTATCTGTATGGTTGTGAATTTCAAGTTCATACTGACCACCAGGCATAGAGATGGATGGACTCAATGAAGGGTGCCAATGTTAGACTTATGAGATGGGCTCTGTTTTTACAAGGATATAAATTTAAAGTTATTTACAAGAAAGGATCATTAAATGGAAATGCAGATGGATTAAGCCGTGCATAAATAATGTTATAGAGGTGTTATTAGTAGATAGTTTAAAGTAAAATGGTTTTAAATGTTAAATTTTTGGAAAGATTGACACAATCTTTTTCCCAAAAAGGGGAATGTCATATTAAATGTTGTGATTCTGTGTTTAGAGAAGGATGCTTTAGACCAGGTCCGCCTTATTATTAGCCAATCAAAATCGTATAATTTTTGGAGGGAAAATGTTATCCTCCTCTGAAGCCTAAAATTTGCATATCCAGTATAAAAGTAGAATGTAATAGATATTAGAGGAGAAGAGAGAATAAGATCAGAGTAGATTAAAGAAAAGAGAGAATAAGATCAGAGTAGATAAACGGAAAGATGATAAAGAGAATATTAAGGCTTGACTGGTAGTGGTAGAAAGATGTATTAATCGAATTTCAAGGAATAAATGTTCTAGTTGAGTTAAATATACTGTTTGTATGAGTTATCATTCAGTGACAGTGTACGTCGCGTGGAGTTATATATACGCCTGAGAAAGCTCGGAACCAACTAAAATAAATTCACTACAATAACTATGAAATTATTTATACACAATAATAATTAGTAAAATTATAAAATTCACTGCCATCAAATATGATGTGTTATAATTTATATAGATTAAAAAAAAAAATTGAACACGCAAGTTACATTTGTTTAAATTTGAAATTACCTGCCATCAATATGATGGAGTATGATTATAGATTTTTAAAAATGTGAACATGTCAGCTACATTTGGAAATTACCTGCCATCAATATGATGGATTATGATTATAGATTTTAAAAAGAATTTGAACACGTAAGCTACATTTGAAAATTACCTGCCATCAATATGATCGATTATGATTATAGATTTAAACAAGAATTTGAACACGTCAGCTTCATTTGGAAATTTGGAAATTACCTGCCATCAATATGATGGATTATGATTGTGTAGGTTTGAAAGAAAATGTGAACACGTAAACTACATTTGGAATGAACATGTTAAGGGCATCAGTTTTGATCATTCATGCAAAGGTTTCCGTCATCTTTAGCGTTGTTACAGCAGCATAAAGCTGTACATGGTAGTTTTGACTTCTTGCACCTACATCTATATGGTTATGCATCGTGTCTTGCATCCACAATAAATCATCTCTATCGAAGCAGTAGGAATAGCTTCATTTTTCAGAAGCACTGGTTGAAGTTTACCATTAGATAGCTCCCAACCAAAATCTGTTGGTGATGGCAAATGCTGGATTGGCGATACAGCTTTTTTCCATACGAGTGCTTGGAAGTGTGCTCTTTGTATATGCTGGTGTACTGCATCAAGAAAGTATCTATAAAAGACATTTTTCAAGCCTTGTCCGAGGGTTCTGCAAAAGCACTGATTCCATTCCACACTATTAGTGGATGCGATACTACCTCATATCCAGGGAAGAGTTAAATTACATTAATACATACATACAGTAATTTAACTCTTCCCTGCTCATATCTAAGTGGTCACTCAAAGGCATCGGCATGGGAAGTATTAAAAAAAATTATGAACTAATTAAAGACCTGGGAGAAAACCTATCAATGACCAAGTTATTATGGAATCGGAAAGATTCATTTGCTACGTTTACGGTGTTGGTCAAGTTAAAAGTACCAATGAAGTTAGGCTTTTAAAAATCAAAACCAGAGGCATTACCTCCAACAAGCGATGCAGTGCACCAACATATAAAAAGAACACACTTCCAAGCACTCGTATGGAAAAAAGCTGTATCGCCAATCCAGCATTTGCCATCACCAACAGATTTTGGTTGGGAGCTATCGATCTAATGGTAAACTTCAACCAGTGCTTCTGAAAAATGAAGCTATTCCTACTGCTTCGTTAGAGATGATTTATTGTGGATGCAAGACACGATGCATAACCAATAGATGTAGGTGCAAGAAGTCAAAACTACCATGTACAGCTTTATGCCGCTGTAACAACGCTAAAGATGACGGAAACCTTTGCATGAATGATCTTAACTGATGCCCTTAACATGTTCATTCCAAATGTAGCTTACGTGTTCACATTTTTTAAAAATCTATAATCATACTCCATCATATTGATGGCAGGTAATTTCAAATTTCAACAAATGTAACTTGCGTGTTCAAATTTTTTTTTTAATCTATATAAATCATAACACATCTTATTTGATGGCAGTGAATTTTATAATTTTACTAATTATTATTGTGTATAAATAATTTGATAGTTATGCAATTATATTTTATTCAGTATACAGTAGGCCTATGCTGTAGTTTAAAGGTCAATAACCATACTATCGGCCATTCTTGTACAAAATGTGCCATTAGACTGGATAGAAACACACATGTTTTAAACGATTTAAAAAAAAAAAAATTCATAAGACCACAATTTTCAAAGTTATATTATTATTATATTTGACTAATAGTTCAAAGGTCAATAGTTGTAGAATCGACCATTTTTTGTAAAAACATTTCATTATAATAAATATGAATGTATAGTTTCTGAACAATTTGAGCCCTATTTCGTGTCTCTCCGATTATTGGTTACTGAGATACGATAAATCAAGGTCAAAGGTCAAAATGTCAGAAATAAGACTTGCATCCATTTTTGGAGAAAATGTGTCATTAACGTGAATATAAAAACATATATTTAAAACATTTTGACACCAAAATTCATTATCTGTGACTAGTGGTTCTCGAGATATAGGGTAATTATAAAAAATGGCCACCATTTTTAATTATGCAAATTAAGGGCTTAGATGGCCGAATTTTGCTTGGGATCCACCATATTCGTAGGTCGAAATATCCTAAATCAAGTGGATCCCAGCTTCTACCCAAAAATGCTTCTTACACCATATTTCAGAGGAAATAGAACTTGTCTATTACTCTTGTTATATAACACCCTTATACAACCTCATCTTCTTTATTGCAACATTATTTGGGCAGCCGACTACCCATCAAATTTAGAAAAACTTAATAAACAAATTAAACGTGCTGCCCGTATTATTACTTTCTCTCACTATCTCGCCCCTTCCCAACCTTTACTTAAAAAACTCAATATACATGATCTATTTACAACACAAATTGCTTCCTTTATTTTTCAATTCTTTAATACCAAACTCCCTGTGACAATGTCTAATCTATTAAGTCATCATACAAAATCACACAAGTACTATTTACGTATCGACAATAAATGTCAGTATCTTGATGTACCTCCTTTAAGACTGAACATTTCCGAATATTTTGTTTCTGTTTCAAGACCGCGAATCTGGAATGATCTTGATGATAAACTAAAGCATTTTAAATCTCTTTATACTTTTCGTAAAAATTTTAAAAAATATCTTATTTCTTTATACTAATTTTAATATTATTATGATTGTAGTACACTGAAAGTATCTATTTTTATTTCATCGTTTTTGTTTTTATTTATTATTTTATGTAGTAAATTGTATTAGTTTAAATGTATGTGTATTGTTTCTGGGGTCTTTCTCGAGACAAGAAACTTGTTTTCTTCTAGAGAAGACCCCAAATGATGGCTTATTACTATGTTTTCATATGTACACACCTATAATTATATTATACTGTATAATGCCATTGCTGAATAAATAAATGTTTTTTTAACTTGAACTTGAACTTGAACATGATATGATAGTTAAAATACCGTGTAAACTGTACAAAATGAACAGCATAAACCATCTATTTTACAATACAGGACTATTGACAATGTTTAAAAAACTTCCCAAAAAGTTCAGATAAGGTAGCATAGTATACAGTGTACCATGGAGGAAATATATACAGATATATATCTGTATATTTCCTCCATTGTATATTGAAGCCTCCTGAATTATCACAGAAATACTATACTTTACGCAATGTTATGTTTTTTTTAATTGCTACAGAATTTAATTGTAACAAGTATACTTATGTTTACATTTCAACAGTACTTAATAATGTGCCATTTTCTATATCCTATAATAATGATGATGAAATGAAATGATTTAAATCATATTAACTTTTACACTTTTATAATAGCCCACAGGGCACAGAATAGTTTATACCATCTTTATACATGAATAACAAAATAATGATTAAAATTTAAAAAAAAACATGTATTATTTTTTGAATAAACATTTCTTAAACAGTTCTATTTATTTTAAATTGGTAAAGAAATTTTCTGGAAATTTTCCATTTGGCTGGACCTGCCCTGTATAAGGACCCTACACCTAGCCTTTGAAACCTGGATTTGTTGTCATAGTGGAGTTTGGTAAACTCATGAAGGTTGCTGATATTCTGGTTCTCAATTCATATCCACTGTACAGGTGTTTAATGCTGTATTGTCTAGAAGGTGTCAGGCTGGATGGAATCAAAGCCAATTAATTATCTATTGCCCTATAACAGCCTTTCCTCAAGGTTTAAATAACAACCACTTGTTGGGAAATTGCTATTCATTAAATCATTGCATTAATAACTAGAAAGCCACTCCGAGAGTGCATACCTCCGCCTACTGTAACATTCTCCTACATAAGATTTCTCCGGGGAAAAAATATATATATTTGTGTGTGTGTGTTAATGCTGTTTGTGATTTAGGCTGGCTGATTTCACTACAAGCATGTGTATGCGAGTTTGGCGTAAAGGTATGGCACGCCAGGACGGACAAAACCATTTCAAATGCCAATCCCTAGCTGTTGAGTTTACAAATCCCTACTAGTCGAGATCGACTAGACACATACCTATCGGTCGAGTTTACCACACAGCACTAGTAGTTAATGACAAATTATACACATCACTAATGGTCGAGATTTACACATCGCGTTACCGGTCGCGCTACTATAGGTAGACTTTCCAGAACGGAAAGGGCTGTAGTATTTGTAGTCGTGGAAGTATGAGTTGCATCGCATAAGGTGCCGGATTGTTAGAAAACTTACTTGTAAAAATGTTGTGTTAGGATGGAAATCGATGATGGAAAATAAGGAAAATTGTCTTCAACTTAATGTGATCGTGTTAACAGAGAGGATGCTTGATCAAAGAGGTCGAAAATGTTTCAATTAAATAATTGTTTCATGGAATTAATTTTAATGTATTCTTTGTGAGCTAATTTTTAGTCACGTGGACGCGACTCTATAGTTCACTATGTCGGTCGGTCTGTCGGTCTGTCTGTCGGTCCGGTATCACTATGCGTTTTATCGCTTTTCTGTACTTTTTGAACTGTTTTGATGTACATTAGTCGCGTGGGTGGACGCGACTCTATAGTTCACTATGTCGGTCGGTGTCACACAGCCGCAATTACGGCTCTTTCGGACATGTAATATCTGGTAACCACCGGTAAACAACGGTAAATAGCCACAACTGTACACATATAAATGTAAAAAGTAAATCTACTAATAATCTTTGACAAACAATTCTTCCTCTTATAATCCAAACCCTCCAAAAAAAAAAACCACAAAAAAAAAAACCCAAGCAATTCTCAAACAATGATACAGTATCCCTATTCCCACACAATTTATACACTTTCCCAAATTCCCAATCCTTCCAGACAAAATATCGACAATCTTCTTATTGTCAAATAAATCCCAGAAACCCCCCTTCCAAATACAATAATATCACAAGATGAATAATACAATACTAAATGTCCACAATATCGTTCCTTCTTGCCTTTTCTCCTACGCTGACACAAAAACAAATTCGAAAGATAAAAGTTAAAACGATTCTGCAACTAAACAACTCCTCTGCTCCCGTTCTGCTTGTATTCCCAATTATACTTCTTCTCAACCTGCAACTATCTTCTGACATATAAATAAATGAAATAATATAAAGTTAAAATGTTTCTTGATGTCCTTCTGCACTGCAATCCGCTCCCCGATCAATTATTTCTTTCTCCTTTTCCACGTACCATAATATCAGTATCAATAAAGTCAGTCTTCGATACTTTCAACAATTCTTTAAAAGCAATTAATTCTGCTATTTCCAACAGTTATTATTCGATTTATTAACTTCATGTATCTCACTTTATTTCATTTCTGCTCCAGCTCTAGATCACCATAATTATTTCCAACTCACAATTTATTAACTTCATGTATATCACCTTATTTCATTTCTGCTTCAGCTCTATATCACCATAATTATTTCCAACTCACAATTTACTAACTTCATGTATATCACCTTATTTCCTTTCCGCTTCAGCTCTATATCACCATAATTCTTTCCAACCCACAATTTATTAACTTCATATATATCACTTTACTTCCTTTCTGCTTCAACATAACATAACCCTCCTTCTCTGTCTCCTCTCAATTTTCATCTCCCTCTCAACATTCCCTCAATTGCACACATACCACAACCTTATCCTTCTCAACCAATCAGCAACTCACACACCAAGTCAACTCTTACACCTCTCCCCCAATCAGCAACCTCCACACACTCCTTCTCTGCACACAAACCTTCTGCTCCACTGGCTTAAACAATAGTTTCCTAAAACAAAAGAAAGGTTCAAATAATGAAAACAAAAGGAAAAGTAAGCATGACTTGCAAAATAAATACAAAACTTATGTCACTTGTGACAGTCGGTCTGTCGGTCCGGTATCACTATGCGTTTTATCGCTTTTCTGTACTTTTTTAACTGTTTTGATGTACAGAAAAGTTTTAAAGTACATTAATTTTTGAAAGTTCATTTTTTTTCTGAGAGCACGCGACTTATGACTGTTGGCCTTGTTCAGATTAAAAGCCATTAGGCATGATCTATCTTGTTTTTTTTTTTAAAGTAAACAAAGACTTCAGAAGAAAGAGAGTAAACCTGATGCTGCAGCAAATGATCCACAAGTCTACTATAACACTGCAAGTAACAATTACAATCATTTTGTACCAGGGTATTTTTTTCTTCTTATTCATTTCTAATATTTGATTTAATCATAATAATATTATCAGAAAAGTTTAATGACCTGAAAACTCGGCAATTTATTTCTGGCTGTTTTAATTTATTGTTTTAATTTAGCTTTTCCCATTATGTGTATCTCCATTGGGATCCAGCGACTGATACCAACAGTATTGTAAATATTCCGATTGATGTGTAATTGTTATATTCAACAAAAACCTAAGTTAAGAGCTCGGAAACCAAACAAAATTCCTACTTGTTTCCCCATCTTTGTACATTTATTTTCGGTCATTGTGGAAGTATCAATATATCGATTTTTCTGAAGAGCAATAATATCAATCAATTAAATAATAGGTTATGTACAGAACATCATCAAAAGTTATGGAAAAGGGAAACCTTTAGTCTGTAGAGCTTAGCAAACAAACATTCAGACGATAACTTGAAAATTGTAGAAGTTATTGTGCGAACAAATACACATATATAATCCTAAAAACAGTTATAACAGCTATTTCAATTTCAATAACTACCCAAGAGCAAGGCCGATAGCATTTTATGTCAAAATAAATGTGAAGATGAAAGACAGCCGGCCAAAGATTTCAAGTTAATGAGGTTTACATCTTTGATGATAATACTTTTTTCAATACATTTCTTAATTCAAGAAAAAATCAAGACAGAGTTTATGAAGTTACTGATGATGATTATGCTACGGTAACTGGTGGTCCTTGTTACAGTAACACAGCACAGACACCAGAAGTGAGAGAAGACCAACCAATAAGAAAGTAGAGACTTTACCAAAAGAGGAATTCTTTGATACATTTTTAGAATGATTATCTTATCTCCATTGAGAGATTATTATCATTATCATATTTTTAAAATATATAAAAAATTAGGCCTATATTATGTTGATTTTGTGATTATTATTTTATAGTATTATAAACGTAGTATAAGGTTTGGAGAAAAAGGCCAACAATCCCACATTTCTATTCTAAAAGAACCGTTGTTATTAGCCTACAATTCAGACATTGGGTATTTTAATACAATTTGTAGTTAATAAAAAAAAAATGTATTAGGCCTACTTACTGGATTATATCGGTACTAACTTCAATTTCGATTTTCAGAAAAATAAACATTCGATAGCAACTGAGCTGTATTTAAAATAGATTTCTCTAGTCTGGTTTAACTCATATCTTTATATTATTCATCGGTGATGAACTTATAATTAATTAGTTGCATTGTAAATAATTAGGCCTGGCTTCTAAAGCTAGAATTCTAGACAACTACAAAATAACCTATTCGAAGTCTGATTTAATTAATCTTCGTTTTTCAGGCTTTTGGGGGACAATACATCTTTAATAGTTAGAACTATGGTTTTAATTTGTCTAGAAAATGAAAAACAAAATTCTGAGTCAGTAGTGTTAAGATGCTTTCATTCGGGTGTCACGAAACCTAAGACTACGAAAGCTAAGACCCCCTAAGACCTAAGATCACGAAAGCAAGACCCAAGACCTAAGATTACAAATATTTATCTTTCGCACCTGCCTTGTATTTTAACTCCCAACATTTATTCTGAATACCACACCTTAGAATTGGCACTTTCATGAAAAAGAATCACATAAAAAGTAACAAATACATTTTTAAATTGATGATTTTACAGACGTTTTCTCGCACACAAAATGACTAGCCTACAGCACACAAGAAGTAGGCCTACCCCTCATGTTCAATGTTTTTGTTTCTATGGAACGTCAAAAGAGCAAAAATTATATAGAGGGCTGAAAACTCTGTGGAGTCCATCTACAGTGTGGATGGAACAATGTAAAATTAAAATTGTAATGATAATAGTATAATCATGCAAGTACGAAGAAATAAATACTGGCAAATCAATTTTAACTTAAAAATTATGATAAGTTTTTTTGTTTCGTTTTCTTTCTGTTTTTATACTTGTACTATTATTGTTGCTCTTTTGGCGCTCCATAGAAACAAAAACATTGAGCATGGGGAGCTCGAGGAGTTACATTACAGTATACAAAGAAACACGTCTGTAAAATCAGGATGGGAAAGGATTTATTTATTTGTTATTATGTGTTTCTCCTTCTGAAAGTACTTATAAGTCCTAATTTTAAAGTGTGGTATTCAGGATAAAGTTAGTCAACAAATTTGGAGTCAAAATACAAGAAAGGCAGGTGCGTAAGAAAAACATCCTCTGAACCAACACATTGGAGTAAATATATACCAACAAACAACCCGTCAAGTTTGTTTGTTGTAAAGAAAAAATATACATTTACTCAACGGGCGAAAATAATGTGAGTTTATCTATGTTTTGCGGTAGTATTAAATTATATTTATGGTAATAAATGAAACCTACTGTGTTTAAAATTATGTATGGATAAACAAGTATTGTTTTTAAGCTGTAGTATATCTTAGAATTTGTAATCTTAGGTCTTGGGTCTTAACTTTCGTGATCTTAGGTCTTAGGGGGTCTTAGCTTTCGTGGTCTTAGGTTTCGTGACACCCGCTTTCATTCACATATAGGGCCTGGATTCATTATAAGTGAAAGGTCCTGTTCTAAGAAATAGATGATAACCAGAACTTAATTCCCAGACAACAACAAGTCCATCATTGCTTTAAAGTGGAGCTACACTCAGACTTTCTCAGCTTATATTATGTTTAAGTATGTTTAATTGAAAGTGATTACATAAAAAAAACAGGGAAAATACGGAAATATTTTCCAAAAACTCATTTCTAAAAAATCGGTCAGAAAATAGTGTTTTTTAATACATTACACTTTTTCAGTAACTTAGGGGTTATTAGTTTACAATACGTCGCGAAACGCGTTACACTTAGCAACTGACGCGTTTTAGTCGCCGGTGAACGCATGGGTGAAATGTCTCCCCTTTGGTAAATTATGTGTCGAAAAATGGGGAATAAATTTTATACGATTTGTTTAGGCCTAGGCCTAAGTAATATTTCCGATAAAAATGTCAGTATAATCAGGGAGCAACTCCCTGGTATAATTTACATGTATTGTAACCTCATGATTTGCACTGTACAACAACAGCATAATAATCTTATCAGATTGTTTATTAACTTTAAGCTAGGCCTAGCTAAACTAAGCCGTCTGCTCAGCCTAGCTAGCCTTGAATTTTTTGTCTAGGCCTATATGCATTCATGGGTTTGAAAATTCTTGGTCGTTTCGCCCCATTTATCATTCCTGGGTTTTCTCGCACATTAGAATTGTGAAACACAAAATCCTATACAGAACAAGAGTAGTAAAGCGATGTGGAAGCTTAGGCCTGACTGAAAAGCAACTATTCAGGCACCCTATCATGGCCCATATGGGTAGGCCGAGGTTGGGTGACAGCAGAACAAACTTCACTGCTGAGTGTCAGCCTAGCAGCTGGAGCCCAAGCAGCATCGGTACATACCTACACTCTAGTAGGCCTAGGCCTAGCTTTATTGAATATATAGCCACATCTTTCTCAAATATCGTTAGATTTGACATTTTAGTATTAAGTCTCATAATCACATTATTACACTGTGAAACATGATAGGGTCACATTCAGAATGTTTTAATATACTTTTTGCCCGTCAAAAATAACATCGCGACAAAAATAACAGATCGCCAGCTGCAGTAGTGTGATTGTGAAAAATGTCACGTGATCATACTCCCTAGCAAAATAAAAAACCCAATTGGACCCGAACGGGGGAAAGTGTCTATTTACGCAAAATTGCGCAATGTATACGCGATAACTATACCAGAAATAGAAAGATCTGGAAAAATTACATAAAACTAAATTTAAAATTTTTTTTTTAGTGAAGAAATTAATTTTTTAGGATTATTCAAATATACCCCCCTTTTGCATGTAAAAGAATAGGAAATTACAAGGTATCCCCCCAAAACGCAAAAAGGCGTGATTTTCAAGAAACTCGTACTCATTGAAAAAAAATTCAAAAAAATATGAAGTATGGGGGATGATATTTTTAAATAATAGTTGAAATGTATGAAAAATAGTAATTTTCTGGGTGGAGCTCCACTTTAACATAACATTCTGCTATGAGAATCACTCTTCCATATTTATTCCTGTGTTGTGTAGGTGGTAGATGTAGATGTGCAACTTTTTATAGGTGTTATAATAAAGTTGTTATAAGTTCTAGACAGAACATTTAATTGTATCTGCGTCAATACTTTTATCGATGTGGCTTACAATACTACAACATTAACAAGTAGCAATACAAATGTCTATGCTCAGTAAAAAATCCACCTGCGTATATATTAGGACGGTAATTCAAATATTGATGCGCGCGCAGGTGGCGGTATCGTCGTTTGATGATGAGGAGGCCGAGGAGGAGGAGAAGGAATTCGAAGAAAAAGGCTCACCACCAACCGCGTGGCATGTAGAGCGCGCAACATGCAGCTCAACCAAAGATTATATATAGCGTAGCGGCGCTATACAATCTTTGGCTCAACAAGTAGAAGTGGGCTTTTCGGGGGGAACATACAGCATCAACAAGCAATGCAAACCAGGCAACTGATGCCTTGTTTGACAGGTGTCCGTTTTAGCCTAGTTCTATACACTACAGCCTAGGGGAAATTATAATAATAATAATAAGAGAAAGAATGGACCTAATAAAGGTAATATTCCTAGGCTAGGCTAGGTACCCAGCCCAGGCTAGGCCTAGAC
This sequence comes from Antedon mediterranea, assembly GCF_964355755.1. Lineage (NCBI taxonomy): Eukaryota > Metazoa > Echinodermata > Crinoidea > Comatulida > Antedonidae > Antedon > Antedon mediterranea. Next base: position 26,160,860 of record NC_092675.1, read on the forward strand.
TCTAGGCTAGCCTACTACGGCTATATGCTAGGCATAGGCCCTAGGCTAGTCCTAGCCTAGGGCAGGACTACTAGCCTAGCCCACTTTTCTTAGTAAGGCTAGGCCTAGTTAGAAAATCTATTGTAATCTATAAACTAGGCCTAGCCCTCTAGGCTAATACTAGCCTAGTATGAGTGACTAGGCCTAGGCCTAGGTAGTTAGGCATCAACTATAATAGGCCTACTTCTATCTAGGGGCTAGGTAGGCCCTAGCTAGGCTAGAGTCTCTGTAAGCATTTTTTTCTTCTAACTAAGCTCTTCTATTCTAGTTGTAGGTCTGACCTAGGCTAGAATATTAGAGTATCCTGTCCATAAAATTAATAATATTATCATATTATGCCTAAGGCCTAGGCCTCTAGATTTAGACAGTTGTTAATTAATTTTAATGATTTTATATGTTGTTTATAATAATAATGCTCTGCTATCCACCACCACCTTTATAGACATATACAAATTACACAGTTGTCTGTAGCAAAAATATTTTTAACTACAGAGATAAACAAGATTTACAGTAAACAACAGTCAATTAGAGCTCACTCTTTTAATTTGTAATTAATAAATAAGGCTACTCTAGTAGTAGTAGTATAGACCTATCCTATTTGTTATACTTAGTTATTAATATTATTAGGATGCCACTGCCAGCTAGGGAGTTGTTAAGACACATAGGTATGAGGTTACTATGATAAAGATCATAGCCAGTGATCGTACCCTTGCACTTTGTATCAACAATTTACTATTAATGTCTTTGTATTTTTCAGAAAAATATTATTTCTATTCTAACTTTAGTTCAAATGCTTATTTCCTGTTCAGGCAAGTTTTATAACTTTTTACAATTTAGTATGGAGAGCAAAATGTTGGATCTACTTGACCAATTGTTCAAAATAAGATGTTTTATATTTGTTCTATCTTTCATCAATACATTAAACAACGAAATCTACACAATATAGGCTATAATCAGAATTTAAAATCATCCAGGCATGACAAGAGTTAACTTGTGTTTATTTTTTACAGTTAATATGAAAGTTGATTAGGTCGATTTAGTCTTAATTATTTGTAATGATGTGTCTAATTGAAATTAGCTGATAACATGCAATGAAAATATATGTATAATAGGCTATGTGATTGGAAGATGATTATAGGCTTCTGTATGTGATTGAAAGATGATTATAGACTATATGATTGAAAGATGATTATATAGGCTATGTGATTGGAAGATGACTATAGGCTATGTGATTGGAAGATGATTATAGGCTATGTGATTGAAAGATGATTATAGGCTATGTGATTGGAAGATGATTATATAGGCCATGTGATTGGAAGATGATTATAGGCTATGTGATTGAAAGATGATTATAGGCTTCTGTATGTGATTGAAAGATGATTATAGACTATATGATTGAAAGATGATTATATAGGCTATGTGATTGGAAGATGATTATAGGCTATGTGATTGAAAGATGATTATAGGCTAGTGATTGGAAGATGATTATATAGGCTATGTGATTGGAAGATGATTATAGGTTATGTGATTGAAAGATGATTATAGGCTATAATGATTGGAAAATGATTATCAAAATCATCTTGCATATTAATTTGATAGTTTTCATGATTGTTTTCAATTTATCTTCATTTACACATGACTATATTCCCTTTTTTCATTATTTTCTTATGCTTTTTTTCTACTTATTCTCTATGCATGATTAACATGAATTCAATATAATGTTCAAAATTTACCATAGAACCACATATTTTATTACAGTAATGTTTACTGATTTTAAATAATTATTATTACATATCATTTGGAATTAACCAAGTAATTTGTATCAAAACCTAGCTAATATTTATATTTCAGGAAACAATGGATATATTACAGTTTTGAATTTTCCGCCACAAACCAACGTTTACAGATATTACCAATGTTACACTCCTTCTTCATTCAATGATTATAGTCTGAGTTATGGTAGATCATTTGCAGTAGTAGATGGGGAAAGTATAACTGAAACACCGTGGATCGTGCCAGATTCAAGTCGAAAATACATTGCAATGCCTAGTGTTGGTATGGGAGTGTACTATTGTAAATTAGTGAAAGATAGTGGCACCACTACAGAAATTGTTGAGACTACTAGGATAAGAGATGATGGTAAGATGTTCTGGAACCATAAATATTTTACTTTGTTAATCATAATTTGAGTAGCTTTGCTGCTCTACTGTATTAAATAGAAAATTATTCTGTAATTATTTAATAATACTAGTTAATGTATGATTTTTGTGAAGTACCTTTAGGCACTTATTTTAAAGAGAACAGAAGCATTAGAAAAGAGTTACCATGTGGAAGCTTTACTATTCTAAGGCTGAACAAAATTGGAATCTGTAAACGTCTGTCAAATCATGGAGTTACTCCATGGTCAAATCAAAAATAGGTGTTATCAAAATGAGTACAAAAGCAATGATGATTACACTCATCAGTTCAGTGGATTCTACAACTGACACTAAAACAAGATGTGTTTTAATATCCAAAAATATTCCAAAAAAGAAAACGGTCTAAGTCAATAAAATCCACTCTCAAACATGCACCAAACAATCGTAAATGAACACACAAATTTAGCGTTAAATAGCTGCGGATAGATTAGAGAGACACGCCCGCTATTGTTTTTCTTGGTAGGCGTAACGTATAGCCGCACCTACTATTTCTAAGCAAAAGTCCTATTCTTTTCATTAGAAAACCAATGTGCATTGTGACAGCATCTAAAAAAGTGACCATACTTTTATTATTATTATTATTATTTATTGCCAAAAACCAGATACAAACAAACAAAAACACAGAAACTAAGGGAGTAGGCAGAGAACCTAAAAGTGAACCTAATCACTATAACAAGATTTCAGGTTCCGTACTCCCAAAGTAACAACAATGATATATAATAAACTATATAAAAATATTTAAATAACAAATAGACGAATCAACAGTGTCAATATAAAATAAACGGATAAAATACATTTTGTAATAAATAGTAAAAAATAACATCAACCTATTTAGCCAAAAAAAAAGATTATTGAGAGTTGGGAACAGGAAGGTTGGTGGCGGGAATCTGAGCCACTTTCAAAACAAAATAACAATAAAAAAGAACATTGCGTTTTAATTTTACAAATATTTTATGAAATTAAAACAGACTGAAAAGAAAGAATGTCTTAAAAAAATGGTTATACTGTATATTTCTTTGAGTTTTTAAAGTGGTATTTTATTATTTTCTAAACAGCTTTAATAACACCAGTTAATTCTAAAACCACTGTAACAGTGAATGTTTGTGATGATGTCACAATTAAATTTGACACCGATATAAGCGGTGATTTAATGTGGAGGAAGGATGGATCTACTCCATTTAAAAGTGGAACAGAAACAAGCACGACCTTTAACCCGGTAGAGACTACTGATGCTGGGGTGTATGAGCTTTATTTAAATGGTGCTCGTTCAGATCGTAGACACTCATTTATCAAGTTGATTGTACGAGGTAAAACTTTGTTATATTGTTTAAAAAATCAAATAATGTATTGGATTTCAACTTTGTTTTAATATTTTTATGCATTTGACACTTTACTTCATCTTTATTTTCTGCAATACTATTCTGGGCTTCTGTTATTGTTCAAAGGTTAATAAATTAATTAATTGTAGAAATATAATTTTATTGTAGACACTTTGTACACACTTTCCTCAAATAGGAACTGCACAATATTCAATTTAAAAAAATGTTAATAATAAAAACTATTAACTTCTGCGAAGGATATTTTAAACACCCTTCCCTTAAAATTAGTTGTTAAAATTTTAGAAACTCTAAATTATTATTACTTCAATGCTACATTTTGGAACCAACTCCCTAACACTTTATTTGCAGTAGCTTCATTGAAGAAAAGTAAGGAAAACAAAATAAAAAAAGGTATCATCCTGAATGTTTGGGTGTTCTGTTAATGAAGTATTTTTGCAGAACATGCCTATTGATTTTTTTATAACATGCCCTCTGTATCCTAGTACTGTAGTAGTAAGCCCTCTCTCTCCCTGAATATAGTTTTCTTTGATATATTTGCCAAGTAGGCTTACTCACTTTAAATTAGTAAGTGAGACAAAGTTTCCTTCTAGTCGGGTCCTTTAATTTTGTATTCATCATAATTATATCATTAATTTAAATTCATAAATGTCAACTCAATTAGTCAATCATTTTCATACATAGCGTGTCCGTGTCACAAATGGGGTCCACCTGACTGCACTGGCGATTGTGAATACTGCTATAATGGAGGTGTATGTGATGACAAAACTGGATTATGTATTTGTGCACCTGGATTTAAGGGAGCGACGTGTGAAATCGGTAAAGCATTTTAAAGAAAACATTCAAATCTCTGCTCTTCTATTATTATAGAAATAGTACCTTTAACGTATACTCCATAGACTAATTTAATGGATCCACATGTAAAATTGGTAAGAAAAACATGTGTTTTCATAAAAACTAGTAAATGTTTTAACATTAAATTTACCAATGATACATGACTCAAGCAGCCATTTAAACAATTGTTGTATTGTCCCTCCTGAAAAAAAATCTTAACCTTTTTGTTGTTGAATATGCCATTTTAATGTCACTTTATTTTCGTTCTTTGTAATCAACTTTATTGAAACATACAAAACAACCTATTCAAAATCGGATTTAATTAATCTTCATTTTTCATGTTTTTGGGGGACAATACATCTTTAAAATAGTGTAAATCTAAATAGGCTTATACTTCGTAGAATCAAATGGGTTATTGTAGACTATCTTAGACTAATCAATGATGGTGTAGAAATAGGAACCAAGCATTAGTACAGTACAACAAACTGTTGTTAATTTAAATGGATGTTTATCCTTTACTGGAGTTAGAGAGTCATATCATTCCCAATGAAAGTGTTTCTTCTGCTTTTAACCCTCCTGCGCACTCTGCTTATTATTTTGTCCCTTTGCTTGTTTTATGTTTTTTGCTGAAAAAGAGGAATTAAGTAAGAAATAATGTATTTTAACCCACACCTCATGTATTTACAGTATGTTTTTTTTCTCATCAGTTATTCATTTTTTATTAAATTTTATTGCTTTATTATTTAGTTTTCACATCTTGATAGACTAATAATAATAATAATAATAATAATAGGATATTGAAAAGGGCCATGCCTCTGAAATAATTTGGATTTAATGTCTGCCATTGTTATTAGCATGTGGTGGCAATAGACATGGTTGGAATTGTGAAAATGTTTGTACCAGACGAGCAGATCCTTCTTCATGTAAAAACATTCTGTTTTGTTTACCTGATCCATATGGATGTACCTGTGTTACCGGTTACAAAGGAATAAAATGTGACATAGGTAAATATATAATCATGGATTTATCCATAATTTAAAAAAATGTTGTGCTTTTCTTCCTTAATATATATTTTAGTTACAATCAAGTATAACAATCATGTATAACAGCCAGATAGGTATCTGTTAACAATATAAATATTCTAAGGAATTATTCATTTTATCACAAACTTTGAAGATTTGTTTTTCCTCTGGAAAAGAAAAATCTTTTGAAATGTTGCGTTAAATAGGCCAATGCTGGTTAATTGTTTAATAACATAATATTTCAAATCATCATCAAACAGAATGTTCACCTGGTACATTTGGAGCAGACTGTACTCAAACGTGTCATTGTCAAGAAGGTGCATGTGATCGATATACAGGAATATGCACTGAAGCGGCATGTGAGTTTCCGTGGACAGGATATAACTGCCAACGTAAGAATTCATTATAATATAAGAAAGGTTAAAGTTTGCCAATTATTAAAACCTAATTTTTTATATTACCATTATCTGAAGTAAGATAATCTAGAAAAATTTGTAAAGTAAAATCATTTATACAATATATTTCAGGTTTTGTTTTTATAATTGATTAAATATCTTTGTGTTGAATGGCATACAATTAAATGAATATAAACTAAATATCTTTAGAACAGCATATTTTAAACTTTAAAAAAAAATGTTCTGTTTAGAATGCCAAACTGGTGAAGTGTGTGAAGAAAATGAATGTAAGGAACCATGCAAACATTACAGAGAAAATGGCATATGTAAAGAATATGGTAGGTTCCCAGTTAGAAGTAGCCCTTTTAAACCCAACATGTTCAGTCTTGAACATTTCTGTAATTAATCAGATGTATTAGGTCAGATTTTATACTAATTTTAATTTTTCTGACATTATAAATAAATATTTGAAAAATAAATGTTAACTTTTTTGTTAAATCAGTTGTCAAGTACTTACTTGCTACTTTTCAGCTATTTTCATGGTTCGGTGAATTGCGCCATCTCTCGTCTGATGTTCAGCTTTCTGCTGGTGTTTCCCTTTTTATTAAGTCATCGTAGATGTGGCTCAGGTCATGTCCTCCCTGGTCTCTGTTGATGTTCATATTCGTTTTTCTGATCCAAATAGCTTCTTTTATTAGTAGTGTTGTTCTCTGTCTCAATATTTTTGTATTTTCAAAAATCCGGTATGTGGTTTTCTATGATCTGTGATAGCTGATTTGTGTAGAGTTTTAGATGGTGAATGGCGAGCGCTCCTAGTTCTTGTCCGTAATGACAGAACATCATGTCAACGTCATTTGCGTGACCAAGGCTACTGAAAATAGCCGATACGTAGCAAGTAAGTACTTGACAACTGGTTTAACAAAAAAGTTAACATTTATTTTTTTTTAATATCCATTTGAAACCAGAGGAATTTTTGCAACAACGAATGAAAAATGAAAAACAAAAATGATCCAAACCCAAACCAAAGTTAAATAGAACCAATAAAAATTAAATAATTAATTTATATTTTGAATTGTCAGGAATTATTAATGCCACATTTGTACCAGCAAATAACAACCAGAACACAACTGCATCATGTTCAGTAAAACATGGTACAAAAAACGTTACAACAATGATTATGGTGACCAACAAACATTTCACTGAAAATATTACAAAACTGGTAGAAATAGAACAAGATGGTGAGCATATAACAACGTACACATTTTCTGTGACATCAAATGTTGATTCAACTTACGAATGTGTAATTGCATACCCATGTTTTAACGCTCAGGGACAAATATTTGCTGATATTTTTCGTAAGTAATACAAACTATATAATCAAAATTTGCGTTACTTTTAAATCATTTCAACAATTCTATCTTACTAGGGAAATATTTTTATATTTATATCACATTTGAATGTTATATTTGTTTATTTGAAGAGAATCAGTTAAATGCGCCTATTGAACTTGGGTCTGCCTTGTTGGATTACTCAGTTTCAATTCAACTCATGAAAATATTGCTCTCACATTTCCATTTTTGAGCATTGACTGTATTTATGTCATATGAGCTAAACTAATTGACTATTATTTTTACATTTTATAAACAACTTATTAGGGTTGCCTGTCTACAATGGAAGCTTGACAGTACTCAATATATCCGGATCCTTTATCACCATTGAATGGACGGCATGGGACAGCAATACTGATTATGGAAATGGTCCAGTTGTTGGATACTTTTTATACCACAAACTGAGCAATACCAATGATTGGATGAAGACATTATATGAGAATTCTTTATCAGGCACTGTTAATGGGTTGTGTGAAAAGGAATACATTTTTAGTGTTTCTGCTGTGAGACCTGGTGAAGGGGGTGAAGGACCAATTGGAAAAGATGAAATCACAGTAAAACCTCATTGCGAAAGTAAGTGAGCACTGTAGGTACAAATATAGAATCATAACTGGGAGTTTGTAATGTGAAACATTCACATTTTTGGGATAATTACCACTTTATTGGACATCTGTTGCCTTTGTTCAAGGAGATTGCAAACTTTTTAACTTTACTTAACAATTAAAAGACCAGATAACCTAAAGTTGAAAATGATACAGTAGTAATGGGATATTGTGACTTTTGCTGACAATGTGAAGTATTTTTCTTTTTATTTCTTGCCAGAAATTATCAATGCCACATTTGTACCAGCAAATAACAACCAGAACACAACTGCATCATGTTCAGTAAAACATTATGGTACAAAAAACATTACAACAATGATTATGGTGACCAACAAACATTTCACTGAAAATATTACAAAACTGGTAGGAATAGAACAAAATGGTGAGAATATAACAACGTACACATTTTCTGTGACATCAAATGTTGATTCAACTTACAAATGTGTAATTGTGCATGAAGGATTTTCAGCTCAGCGAGAAGTTTTACCTGAAGTGTTTCGTAAGTAAAACAAATTGTAATTAAAGATTGTTTCAAATATTACAGTCAGTCTTTCAACTCATGAAAAATACTCTCCACTAAATTATTTAGATTGTTGATTACTGACATAAATACACATTATTTGTTATTAGAGTTACCAGTCTACGCTGGAAACTTGACGGTACTTAATATCTCAGGATCCTTTATCACCATTGAATGGACGGCATGGAACAGCAATACTCATGATGGAGATGGTCCAGTTGTTGGATACTTTTTATACCACAAACTGAGCAATACAAATGATTGGAAGAAGACATTTGATGAGAATTCTTTATCAGGCACTATTAATGGGTTGTGTGATAAAGAATACACTTTTAGTGTTTCTGCTGTGAGACCTGGTGAAGGGGGTGAAGGACCCATTGGGAAAGATGTAGTCACAGTAAAACCTCATTGCGAAAGTAAGTGAGCACTGTATGTCAACTAAAGAATCACAACAGGCAATGTGTAATGTGACACATTCACATTTCTAGGCTAATTACCACTTTATTGGACATCTGTTGCCTTGTTCAAGGAGGTTGCAAACTTTTTAACTTTACTTACCACTTAAAACACCAGATAACCTAAAGTTGAAAATGATACAGTAGTTATGGAATATTGTGACTTTTGCCCTTTTGCTGACAATTTGAAGTATTTTTCTTTTTATTTCTTGCCAGAAATTACCAATGCCACATTTGTTCCAGCAAATAACAACCAGAACACAACTGCTTCATGTTCAGTAAAACATTATGGTACAAAAAACGTTACAACAATGATTATGGTGACTAACAAACATTTCACTGAAAATATTACAAAACTGGTAGAAATAGAACAAGATAGTGAGAATATAACAATGTACACATTTTCTGTGATAGCAAATGTTGATTCAACTTACAAATGTGTAATTTTGCATGAAGGATTTTCAGCTCAGCGAGAAGTTTTACCTGAAGTGTTTCGTAAGTAAAACAAATTGTAATTAAAGATTGTTTCAAATACAACAGTCAATCTTTCAACTCATGAAAATACTCTCCACTCAACTATTTAGATTATTGATTACTGACATAAATACACAACATTTGTTATTAGGGTTACCAGTCTACGCTGGAAACTTGACGGTACTTAATATCTCAGGATCCTTTATCACCATTGAATGGACGGCATGGAACAGCAATACTGAGGATGGAGATGGTCCAGTTGTTGGATACTTTTTATACCACAAACTGAGCAATACAAATGATTGGAAGAAGACATTATACGAGAATTCTTTATCAGGCACTATTAATGGGTTGTGTGATAAAGAATACACTTTTAGTGTTTCTGCTGTGAGACCTAGTAAAGGGGGTGAAGGACAAATTGGAAAAGATAAAGTCACAGTAAAACCTCATTGCGAAAGTAAGTGAGCACTGTGTGTACAACTATAGGATCACCTAAAAACTGCAAATAGCTTTATTTTAAAATCATACAGTTTAAAGGAATTCAAATGTATTTGATTACGATATGTAATAATATTGTAAGATTTACCCTTTCCTGATAAGGTGAATGTAAAGACATTTTTCTTTTTATTTCTTGTCAGATATCATTAATGCCTCATTTGTTCCAGCAAATAACAACCAGAACACAACTGCATCATGTTCAGTAAAACATTATGGTACAAAAAACATTACAACAATGATTATGGTGACTAACAAACATTTCACTGAAAATATTACAAAACTGGTAGGAATAGAACAAAATGGTGAGAATATAACAACGTACACATTTTCTGTGACATCAAATGTTGATTCAACATACAAATGTGTATTTATGCATGAAGGCTTTTCTGTTCAACAAGAAATTGTTGCTAAAATATTTCGTAAGTTATACAATTTGTAATCAAATTTGCATTATTTTGAATCAATTCAACAGTTGTATGTTACTATAATAACATTAATCTTTATAACGCATGAGGTGTGTTTATGACATAATTTTGTTTTTTCGTAAAACCTCATTGCGAAAGTAAATAACAAGAAATTGTTGCTGAAATATTTCGTAAGTAAAAATATTTGTAATCAGATTTGCATTTTTAATTAACAGTTGTATGTTACTATAATTACATTACTAAATTTTTTGAACACTCCTTCTATGCCGTAGAAAATAAAGAACGAGAAAGATGAAACTTAATTAGATGCCTTTTACTATCCCAATCAGGGACTAACCCTCAATTGATAGGACCGGACACAGCCTTTCTCGACACAAAGTTATTTTTTATCTTTTGGCTATGAAAAATGTTGTATTAAAGCTCACTTTGTGTGTAACTTGAAAATGATTGATCTTAGAAAATGTGTTCACTGGAGTGAATATTTTCATTGCTATACCATGTTTCATATTCAGTTTTTTCTGATTTATAAACATAGGTGTATATTTAATTTCTTGAGTATGACTATAATTGTTTCTTCTGTGTTTTATCATAACACATTCGTTGTTCTAATTGTTGCACAACTACAAAACACTTTTTACTTAGGGTTACCTGTCTATACTGGAAATTTGACGGTACTTAATATTTCAAGTACATCTATCACCATTGAATGGACAGCATGGAACAGCAATACTGACGATGGAGATGGTCCAGTTGTTGGATACTTTTTATACCACAAACTGACCAATACAAATGATTGGAAGAAGACATTATTTGAGAATTCTTTATCAGGCACTATTAATGGGTTGTGTGATAAAGAATACACTTTTAGTGTTTCTGCTGTGAGACCTGGTGAAGGGGGTGAAGGATCAATTGGAAAAAATAAAACCACAGTTAAAACTCATTGCGAAAGTAAGTATAATACACAGGTACCAGTATTGCTTTCTTAGATGAAAAAATTATCAAAATAATAGTAATGCGCTGCATCTTCATTCAAGAATAAGCGACTTTGATAACCAGAGGGCGGCCTATTTACAAAGTCAATCAGTACAAAAATGTCCATCTAGGTCCTAGCGTGGTGATGTAAATTTACATCATTGCGCTAGCCTCGCTCCTATTGCACTCTTTTTGTCCCGTTTACCTTTAAAATATGGCGCCCTTTGGAGTTATTGAAGTCGCTTATTAAAATAGACATATCCGTTTCTGGATTCTCGTTTAAAAACACATAAATATTATTTTTTGTATTTAAATTAACTAATCAAAATTCATGTCAATACATTACACCATAATATTATATATATATATGTTTATTATAATTATATATATATATGTTTATTATATGTTATAAACGGCAGTGTTATATAGTCGTCATCACCATAATCATCATTTCCTATGTACTATAGAAGAAATAATTTAATATTAAATATAATATTTGTTGTTATTGTTATTACAGTAAACTTTGATACATTTTATGAAGAAAATTGTGAAGTTGAATGTAATAAATCATGTGGGTTTCAAAGAGTGAATGGCACATGCAAGGAAAGCATGTGTATGCCTTATTTGCTTGAACCTGATTGCGATGTTGGTAAGTCCTTGTTACTTATTATAGATTAGTTTAAATGAGTATTCGTTTAGTTGATGAGAACCGCACTAGTAAAGATGAAGTTATTGCCCTTTTATAATCCAAACTAGTCTAGGTTGTCAGTAATTTACTTAATATTGGTAAACAGATATTATTTTGGCACACATGGCATTTCATATGTATTATACTTGAGATTCACAAATTGAAATGATTGGTGGAATAACAAGAACTATTTCCTACAAAAAAAAAAAACCTCGGCTTTTAGTTTTAATTATTGTTTTTGTCATTAAATGATGTTTTTTTGAAGTGATATATTCTATTTGATAAATTAGGAAATAATGATTTATTATAAATTTTATTTGTTTGACAATCAGTAGGCCTAAAAATGTAGTGTAGGATACATACAGCTTTCGACAAACGTGTCTTCAAACATCTCAAAGACTCTCTTCTCCCATATGTGCTTTGGAGTTTGAGCATGCCCAGTCCGAGTTTCCAAAGACCAATTATTTTCAGCCATACCAAACAATAAGCTACCGCATGGTAACTCTAATGAATCCGTTCTTTTGGATATAACTGCCTAAAGGAGCGGAGCAAAAAAATAAACAAGATAATAACTGGAGACTGGGCAAGTCTAAGGTCCATGGAAAACCTGTGTGTCTGGAGTCAGTTCAACAATTCATTGTATGCTGTACTATTTGGATTTTTAGACACGACTTAAACTTCCAACATTAAAAAAAAATGCATAGCCTATCAATCTTCAGTCACACTATGCTGAATTTACTGTTGTCAAGAAAATCTAAAAAAATATTTATATTCTCCTAAATTGTTAGGGTTCTTAGAATAATAAGGTATTCTGTGTTACAAAAAGATGTAGAATTGGTTTATTTTGCTATTTATTTAATCTGCTTTACTTTTTCATTTCTCATCAGAAATTATTAATACCACATTCGTACCAGCAAATAACAACCAGAACACAACTGCATCATGTTCAGTAAAACATTATGGTACAAAAAACATTACAACAATGATTATGGTGACTAACAAACATTTCACTGAAAATATTACAAAACTGGTAGGAATAGAACAAGATGGTGAGAATATAACAACGTACACGTTTTCTGTGACATCAAATGTTGATTCAACTTACAAATGTGTAATTGTGCATGAAGGATTTTCAGCTCAGCGAGAAGTTTTACCTGAAGTGTTTCGTAAGTAGGACAAATTGTAATCAAGTTTAAATCTATATAACTTTTTAAAATGTATGTATGTTATTATATTAATATTTATTTTAATACACTTAGTGTTTCCTAATTTGTTTTCCTGTGCTGTAGGTCATTTATTTTAATATTATATTACAACAGCCAACTTTTTTATAAAATGTTGTATTCATGTTGTGTAATGTGACAGGGATTTGAATAGTTTGCAACTAAATACCAACCTGCAATACATAAATACATTACTAACTGCTCTGCCAGCAAAAACTGAGCATCTCACTTGCATAACTTAGCATTTCACATTCCTATTCAGCTCAGCTCAGTGCCTCATTGAATAAGTAAAGTAATCATACTGTTAACTCAAGCAATTTTCTCCTTTTCAACTCATAAACCTTCATATTAGTATATTAATAAAGTAGTCATGCACTTTTCATTTACAGTTTAATGTTAATTAATATCAGGATTAATATTTGATTTTTGATTTATAGAAATTTCTTGAGTATTGACTGATGTAATGGTGGGATCTTATTCTGTTAAAAAACTAATCTTGTTATTGTTTTAAACCACAAAATTGTTATTAAGGGTTACCTGTCTATACTGGAAAATTGGCTGTACGTAATATTTCAACCACCTTTATCACCATTGAATGGACGGCATGGAACAGCAATACTGACGATGGAGATGGTCCAGTTGTTGGATACTTTTTATACCACAAACTGAGCAATACAAATGATTGGAAGAAGACATTTGATGAGAATTCTTTATCTGGCAATGTTAGTGAGTTGATGTGGGATACAGAATACACTTTCAGTGTTTCTGCTGTGAGACCTGGTGAAGGCGGTGAAGGACCAATTGGAGAAAAAAGAGTCACTGTAAAAACACTTTGTGGGAGTAAGTTTAGTATATTTCTCAAGTATCAACAAATAGTAAATAATCAAATTGCTAGACTAATAGTTTATTTAATTTGACTTTGTGAGAGATAATTGAAAACTCCATGATGACAAACTAATAATAATAATAATATTCATTTTTAAATGATGCAGTACTACAAAATTTGGTGATGTTAAATATGTAAAGTTACAATTTACAAAGTCTAGCTAAAATGAATTGCTTTAGTTACAATATTTTATTTTGTTTTAGTTACAATGTTACAATATTATGCTATTATTATATTTATGATTTCTGCTGATAGCTGTTGTTTATCTGAATTTGTTATTAATATTAATAATTTATAGTAAACATTAATTTATTTTTAATGCTGATTATTTTAAGAATGTACAAATAGATCAAATGCTAGTAGCATTATTGGTGGCGCTGTGGCGGGAGGTGTTTGTGCTGGTGTCATCACATTCATCATAATACCGATTTGGTAAGTTCTTATAAAGCCATTTAATACATATAATATTTAAAAAAAACTAAATAAGGAAAGTAGGCCTATAAAATTGTTTTACGTAGGCCTATAAATAACTCTGGTAGTGCATCACCTCATGTTAAAAATATTTACCAGGATTATGCAATTTGGAGATTCAGAATAATTATCGTGGTAATTCAACTCTTACTTTCTTCTTATCTTGTTATCAAACTTTAATTCAATTTAAACCTCACATATTATATTTAAACTAAGTCATAGGCCATTGTAGTTCTTTTGTATAGTAATGTCATAAGCAACTTGCATGTTTTTTTTTTTGTAAGTACAGTTCTAAAGTTATGCGAGTTTAACCTAAAAATGACTTCATAGTTTACTAATATAGCTAGCTCCATGGTTTACTGGTGTACCAACTTGCTGGCGTGCTGATTATTACATTTTTATTTGAACCTTTAATACAATTGATTTTGTGCTTTTTATATTTAAATATTCGTCTAGCCCAAAGGGACATCCTATATTTTGTTCAAACAACAAGTACTGAAACTTGTGTTTTAGTTGTTTGATCAATTATTTTTGTAGTTTTATAACGATTATTTTGTGTTTCCTTTAAAAAGTAAACATCGAATATATATGGATATTTCTACTACTAATGCGTTATATGATCAATACGTGTACCGGGATTATGCCAGTTTCAATTCATCAGAGTAAAGTATTCCATTCAATATTTTGTTACAATTAAAACTTATATATCATATGTATATTTTGATATTTAGACAAGTAAACAAACATTTTTGATTCTATTTTAAATGTCTTTACAATAGAAACGAAAATAAAATGGTTAGATCAAAAGGTTTTGACAGTTATAATTATTTAATGTTTGAAAGTTCAATATTAAATATTTCTTCTTTTTTTAAATATATTTTAAGCAATTACAAATATGAAGAAAGTGAATAACAAATGGAACAAATTGGGAACTTGTCAAGTTAAAGTATTAAAACATTCATTGATGAAAAAAGTGAGAGATAAGATAGAGCAATTGTGTGTTGATAGAGAAGATCTGAAACAGGTGAAACGAAAGACTAGGTCAGATTGATTGAAGACTGAACTAAGTCTAGAGTACTAAAAGCATCAGATTCTTTTCCCAAACTTTGAGGGGGAAAAAAAAGATAATGTATGCTTTTGTAACATGATTGTTAGAAATTCTATAAATTTAAGGAATTAAATTAGATTTCGTTTAAAGGCCCAATTCAAATGATCTGTGTATAACTGACTTATCTATGATAGTTTGACTATAGTTACATTACAATATTTTAGCTATATTTACACTTTATTATACTTAAAATCTCATTTCATTAAATCAAACCCTGTGTTATGTTTCATACACGCTAAAGACACTAAACAACAGAACTCAGGTATAACATACACGAGTCAGTCAGGTGTGGATTCAAAGTGCACGAGGCATTTATTGTCAACAGCCTATTATGCTTTTCTACATACAATATCAATGCGCGTAGACCAATTACCCATGTCTTAATACACGACACCCTGCACTTCTAAAGGTAACAATTGGCCAAAAATAAGTATTGTTTGTTTCAAATGTGCTTATTATCTTTTGTCTTCTTGAACCACAAATCCTGCATTGATCAATAAAGTGTAAATGTATTTTATAAGAGAGATTGTTCAAACATTTGTTCCTTATATAATTTGTAATCTATTGCGTGCTTTTAAATGCGCATGTTGCCCAAAAAATGACCGTTAACTGTTACCCAGCAAACACATAACGTTATGACAACATTCGCGAACGTTATAGTTTGGTTATCGATAATAACGTTACAAAAGTACATTGTCACAACGTCATTAAAACGTTACATAATGTGAATAAAATTACGTTAATACAAAAACGTTTTCACAACGTTTTATTTACGTAATTGAGAAACGTTTGATTATTGTTGTATAGTAACGTAACATATTCACGTTTTAATAACGTTTACATGTGACAATTATATTACGTTCAGACCTAACGTTTGAAAAATACGTTATAAAAACGTAAAATACAAACTATAAAATAACGTTAATTTAAGATGTAATAATAATGTTATAAAAACGTATTATAATAACGTAGTTTTTATGTTATTCATTAACGTAACATTTTTACGTCTTGATAACGTACCAATATAACATTTATACAACGTTCAAGAGAAACGTTCAGAAATACGTTATATGAACGTAAAATACAAACTATAAACTAACGTTAATTTAAGATGTAATAATAATGTTATAAAAACGTATTATAATAACGTAGTTTATATGTTATTCATTAACGTAACATTTTTACGTCTTGATAACGTATCAATATAACATTTATACAACGTTCTAGACAAACGTTCAGAAATACGTTATACGAACGTAAAATACAAACTATAAACTAACGTTAATTTAAGATGTAATAATAATGTTATAAAAACGTATTATAATAACGTAGTTTATATGTTATTCATTAACGTAACATTTTTACGTCTTGATAACGTACCAATATAACATTTATACAACGTTCAAGACAAACGTTCAGAAATACGTTATACGAACGTAAAATACAAACTATAAACTAACGTTAATTTAAGATGTAATAATAATGTTCTAAAAACGTATTATAATAACGTAGTTTATATGTTATTCATTAACGTAACATTTTTACGTCTTGATAACGTACCAATATAACATTTATACAACGTTCAAGGCAAACGTTCAGAAATACGTTATACGAACGTAAAATACAAACTATAAACTAACGTTAATTTAAGATGTAATAATAATGTTATAAAAACGTATTATAATAACGTAGTTTATATGTTATTCATTAACGTAACATTTTTACGTTTTGATAACGTATCAATATAACATTTATACAACGTTCTAGACAAACGTTCAGAAATACGTTATACGAACGTAAAATACAAACTATAAACTAACGTTAATTTAAGATACAATAATAATGTTATAAAAACGTATTATAATAACGTAGTTTATATGTTATTCATTAACGTAACATTTTTACGTCTTGATAACGTACCAATATAACATTTATACAACGTTCAAGACAAACGTTCAGAAATACGTTATACGAACGTAAAATACAAACTATAAACTAACGTTAATTTAAGATGTAATAATAATGTTAAAAAAACGTATTATAATAACGTAGTTTATATGTTATTCATTAACGTAACATTTTTACGTCTTGATAACGTACCAATATAACATTTATACAACGTTCAAGACAAACGTTCAGAAATACGTTATACGAACGTAAAATACAAACTATAAACTAACGTTAATTTAAGATGTAATAATAATGTTATAAAAACGTATTATAATAACGTAGTTTATATGTTATTCATTAACGTAACATTTTGACGTTTTGATAACGTATCAATATAACATTTATACAACGTTCTAGACAAACGTTCAGAAATACGTTATACGAACGTAAAATACAAACTATAAACTAACGTTAATTTAAGATGTAATAATAATGTTATAAAAACGTATTATAATAACGTAGTTTATATGTTATTCATTAACGTAACATTTTTACGTCTTGATAACGTACCAACATAACATTTATACAACGTTCAAGACAAACGTTCAGAAATACGTTATACGAACGTAAAATACAAACTATAAACTAACGTTAACTTAAGATGTAATAATAATGTTATAAAAACGTATTATAATAACGTAGTTTATATGTTATTCATTAACGTAACATTTTTACGACTTGATAACGTATCAATATAACATTTATACAACGTTCAAGACAAACGTTCAGAAATACGTTATACGAACGTAAAAAACAAACTATAAACTAACGTTAATTTAAGATGTAACAATAATGTTATAAAAACGTTTTTTAATAACTTAGTTTTAATTTTATTTATTAACGTAACGTTTTAACGTCTTAATAACGTACAAGTATAACACTTATACAACGTTTAAGACAAACTTTGTGAAATACGTTGTACAAATGTAAAATGCAAACTATAACATAACGTTAATTTAAGATGTAATAATAATGTTATAAAAACGTATTATAATAACATATATTTCATGTTACTTATTAACATAACATTTTAAAGTCTTGATTAACTCCAAATATAACATTTATACAACGTTCAAAGCAAACGTTCGGCAAACACGTTGTAAAAACGTAAAGTACAAACTATAAAATAACGTTATTTTAAGATGTAATAATAATGTTATAAAAACGTATTATAATAACGTAGTTTTTATGTTATTTATTAACGTATCATTTTAACGTCTTGATAACGTACCAAGGTAACATTTATAAAACATTCAAGACAAACGTTCAGATAATTTTAGATGTAATGCAAATGTATAATATTATCATCACGTAGTATTTATGTTATTTAGTAACGTAACATATTGTGTTTTGATTATTATATTAGATTAGTATTTTTTATATTAAATAATGTTTTTGAACACATTTACGGCCGGCATCTTGTTGGTTCCCCCTCCTGTTGGAATCACTTTTTAGTCTGGAGTACGCCCTCTCTGGATAATTTAACGGGTTTGTCGATCGCGCCCTCAATTTAAGAGTTATTTTGAACAACAATCTTAATAACAATTACTTAAATTATACGCTATTAGAAGCGCAAACAAATGACTATTTTTATAAATGTCTCCTTCAATCTGTGCGCGCGTCTTACAAAAAACAAACTTACATTAAATTAGGTTTTTTTAATATATTTAGGCCTATTTATATTTTTATAGAATAATTTGTGTTTATAAACTATGTATTTTATTTCCGAACAAAAATTTATATAAATACAGGTATAGGCCTAGGCCTACTAATACTACTAGCCTAGTTAGGCCCCAGCCCCCCCCCCCCCCCCCCCCCCCACACCCTAAAAATCCCCTTCCCTCTTATTATCATAATTATATGATTGTATTGCAACCACGTCTTTAGAAAAAAACAATTTGTATCCAAATCTAATTTCGGATACGAAAACATCCTTCCACATTCCAAGAAAAAAACTAGCTCCTACTACTAGCTATTCTATACAGTACAATTTCTACAATACAACATCAATCAAATTTCCCCCCGCAAAAGAGGCCTACACTTTTTGAGACTCGTCAATATTTTCCCGTCGAATTCTTAGTTCATTACTAGGTAGTATAAGTATAGGCTTTGATAAATCATTTAATACAAATAAAAAAGTAGAACCACCAGAAATTTTTTCCGCTATAGTAGGCCTAAATGGCATGGTCTAACTTAACCTTCTACCTACTAGGGAACGTAGGTTGGCCGAGGCACTCTACTTGACTTGCTAGGCCCCCCACACTACAAGTCCTAGGCCTACCCGTTAGGCCAATTTCTATCGCGGAGTGGTGATAAGGATACGCAGCTAAAGTGAATTTCCTCCGCTACACTGAACCACGAGCTAAGCCTACATGTTTACCGAGACTCGTCAATTTATTTTTTATGGCATCAATGCTACATATTTTGCCCATTGGTAATACATTTTATCGTACTAAAAGTACTTATTAATTTAATTAATTATGTCTATACTTTATTTATTTAGATATTTAGTTTTCGTTTCTTGTTGAATAAACTACAAATAAATAAAGCTATTGTATTTCTAAAGGTTCCTTTAGCAAAATGGAATCACCTTTCCTATAGTATAAGAATACAAAAATATTTATGATCTCGCTATCTAAACGATGTAGCCTGTGGGGTTAAAGAATACTCGAGCGGAAGAATAGAACACACAATAACCATATCTATTACCAGTAAAACAGCGTCCTCTCATATTATTTCGCGTAGGTTTCAAATAACGGGAAAAAAAATCAAATAATATCTAATTAATGACTAATAATTACATTACATTTAATATTTAATAGCATAAGTGTGTTCCACTCATAAAAGAGTATTTAATTCCAAAATTTTAATACAGTATATCGGAAAGTTAGATTTTTATTAGTAATAGATATTTAGTATTATTTGGATAAAATAAAACTGTAAAACATCATTAAAAAACCATCGCGGAAAAATACTTAACCAATTTCAATTTTGTTCAAATTTGGTACAATAATTTTATATGTATTTATTTATCTTTAGTATAAAAATTGGGCACTTTACTAGAATTTTAGATGATTTGGACATTTTTATTTTTTCAAAATATGATGCCTATGGTTCTATAATACATTTACAACATTTTTTTACTAAAAGTGCGCCTAAGTTAATTTTTTTTAAAAACTTGACACTAGTATTTTTCTTTTACATTATAACATTTGTGTAGTACATATAAATAATACAAATAAAAAAAAGTAGGCGCGCCTATAATATTTTCTTGAGTTTGACAGTAATTTTCATTGGTGAAACGTTGGCTGCTAGTTAAATTTTCTTAATCAAAAGATCAATTATTGTTCATTTTGGTATATTAGTGGAGAGTGAGATCAAAGCAGTCGTGAATTAAAATTTCCATAATTTCATATTATTACATTCGCCATTTACATCGCATTATAAATAGTATTTTATAGTGGATTTGGAATAGCTAACATCATGTGTGTAGTTTAAACCATGGAGGTATAAACTAACTACACTATATCAGGAGATAATGCAAAGATTAAAGGAATTAATTGTAAGTCCCCCATGCATTTGGCAATTCGCATTAATGAATACAACAACAGGAAACAACATATCATTGCATATTTACTTTAAAATCTTATCTAAATGTCTAATAAAACCATGAGATTAAAACTACAATTGCAATCTTCTAACCTTAATCATATTTGGCACTTATTCATAAATTCTAATACTGATGTTAAAATACACCTAACACTTGGAAGCGACTGTCATGTGTTCAGTAAAGAAACCCATCTAATACTTGATAAATTTTGCAAAATAAATAAATGTCTAATAAAGGAAATAATATTGATCAAAGTATTTAACTACACTCAACAAACAATCGAATTCTATAAAGCAAAATTGTTTATCTAAATTAGGATGAATACAATTACATAAGTAGTCATCAGTGTAGCTCATTTCCTTTAATAACAAACGTTGGTTCTTAGAACAGTGTATTTTTCACTTTTTCATTAAATTGTGTATTCAAAATAAGTATACACTCATTAAAGAGCGTTATTAAACACAAACGATTGTATTGTATTTAAAAATTTGAAAGTTAACATTTAAAAAGTATAATACACGGCCGATGTACATAATATTTAATCCGAGTTCTACACTGTAACTTGTGCAGATATCCTATTACAAGAAGGTATGTCGTTAATTACCATGGTAACTTATATAAATCAACCTTCTAGAATGGAATTTAAAGTATAGGTCAACATTAACCGCTTGGCAAACAGATCTTAAATTAAAAACCATTTAAAGACAAAACAGTATTGACAGATATATATGTTTGTTTTTGTTCTGTCTGATTAATACAATTTTATTACCAACTATCATACTTTTCTGCTTAACTGTGTTTTTATATTATTATATAGCTACATTTATTCATTCATATTTTGTATTTCACCTAATATGTTATCACATTTATTTCCGCCCTTTAGATACAATCTTTAATTTCAAAATATAATCCTGTGTTCTTATTTTGTTGTGTTTTGTATAATGTAATTAATGTACTGTAATTAAACTATCCCCTGCTATTACTTCATCAATAACGATTGCACGGGACCATATTAATTATTAGTATAAAGACGGGAAAGGCACAAGAATTACAGTTTTTATGGCCGTTTGACTACAAAATAGCTGGCTGAGAGACCCATATTTTTAAATAAAACTCACTTCACTTTCCAAATCCTGAGTTTGAGAATGCAAATTGAAAAAAAGGAAGATTAGGCCTATTGAGGGGCCTATTGGTAAATTGAAAGCATGAAATGTTCCTTAAATTAAATCCTCCGAATTAATTTGTATGGCGTAATTATGCTTAGTTTATTTCTAAATTCTGAAGAATACGTTCTTATTGAACATAATATGGTGCGGCTTGCTAGACTCCCAACTTGTACCGATCATATTACAAGAAGGTAGTCATTAATTTCCATGGTAACTGGTCTTAAATGTATAGAATAAGGTCAACTCCATCAATTCATTAATATAAAGAAACAGAATCGTACGTCCAGTTATGATAGTTAATGATTACAGTTTATATTATACAGTTTCATTATTTATTCGGTCTATTTCAGTATATACATATACAAATTTGGGAGACCAGTCAACCTAAGTGAACCTAATCACTGTAGCTGAGCCGGTTATTTTAAAAACTATTGTATCTTTAGAAACTAAAGTTTCACATATAAAATATACTAACAAATGGTATGATAGTCTAGTAATAGTATTTAAACTTTTTAAGCGCAATAATGCTGAATAGGGCTTACAATGTCATCAACATGAACTATTACTTAATAATAATATGTTTAAACGTTTGCAGAATTATTCTGTTGAATTAATTATTAGTATAGTACTAGTAGGTATATTATTAATTAGGTGAATCTAGTACTTATTTGTGACTTTTATGAATAATATAACCAATGATCTCAGGGAATCGGTTAACCATGAAGGAAATAATATTGATCAAAGTATTTAAATCTACTCTCAACAAACAATCGAATTCTATAAAGCAAAATTGTTTATCTAAATTAGGATGAATACAATTACATAAGTAGTCATCAGTGTAGCTCATTTCCTTTAACAAACGTTGATTCTTCTTAGAACAGTGTATTTTTCACTTTTTCATTAAATTGTGTATTCAAAATAAGTATACACTCATTAAAGAGCGTTATTAAACACAAACGATTGTATTGTATTTAAAAATTTGAAAGTTAACATTTAAAAAGTATAATACACGGCCGATGTACATAATATTTAATCCGAGTTCTACACTGTAACTTGTGCAGATATCCTATTACAAGAGGGTATGTCGTTAATTACCATGGTAACTTATATAAATCAACCTTCTAGAATGGAATTTAAAGTATAGGTCAACATTAACCGCTTGGCAAACAGATCTTAAATTAAAAACCATTTAAAGACAAAACAGTATTGACCGATATATATGTTTGTTTTTGTTCTTTCTGATTACAATTTTATTACCAACTATCATACTTTTCTGCTTAACTGTGTTTTTATATTATTATATAGCTACATTTATTCATTCATATTTTGTATTTCACCTAATATGTTATCACATTTATTTCCGCCCTTTAGATACAAACTTTAATTTCAAAATGTAATCCTGTGTTCTTTTTTGTTGTGTTTTGTATAATGTAATTAATGTGTAATTAAACTACCCCCTGCTATTACTTCATCAATAACGATTCACGGGACCATATTTATTAGTATAAAGACGGGAAAGGCATAAGAATTACAGTTTTTATGGCCGTTTGACTACAAAATAGCTGGCTGAGAGACCCATATTTTTAAATAAAACTTAATTCACTTTCCAAATCCTGAGTTTGAGAATGCAAATTGAAAAAAAGGAAGACAGGAAAGCTGACAACGAATAAGTTGTCAATGTATTTTAAGCAAATGAGTGGGCCTATTGGGGGCCTATTGGTAAATTGAAAGCATGAAATGTCCCTTAAATTAAATCCTCCGAATTAATTTGTATGGTGTAATTATGCTTAGTTTATTTCTAAATTCTGAAGAATACGTTCTTATTGAACATAATGGTGCGGCTTGCTAGACTCCCAACTTGTACTGATCATATTACAAGAAGGTATTCGTTAATTTCCATGGTAACTGGTCTTAAATGTATAGAAGGTCAACTCCATCAATTCATTTTATAAAGAAACAGAATCGTACGTCCAGTTATGATAGTTAATGATTACAGTTTATATTATACAGTTTCATTATTTATTCGGTCTATTTCAGTACGGTATATACATATACAAATTTGGGAGACCAGGGTCAACCTAAGTGAACCTAATCACTGTAGCTGAGCCGGTTATTTTAAAAACTATTGTATCTTTAGAAACTAAAGTTTCACATATAAAATATACTAAAGTAACAAAGATGGTAGGATAGTCTAGTCATAGTATTTAAACTTAAGCGCAATAATGCTGAATAGGGCTTACATTACAATGTCATCAACATGAAATATTACTTAATAATAATATGTTTAAATGTTTGCAGAATTATTCTGTTGAATTAATTTGTAGTATAGTAGGTATAAATATTATTAATTAGGTGAATCTAGTACTTATTTGTGACTTTTATGAATAATATAACCAATGATCTCAGGGAATCGGTTAACCATGAAGGAAATTATATTGATCAAAAATATTTAAATCTACACTCAACAAACAATCGAATTCTATAAAGCAAAATTGTTTATCTAAATTATGATGAATACAATTACATAATTAGTCATCAGTGTAGCTCATTTCCTTTAACAAACATTGGTTCTTAGAACAGTGTATTTTTCATCTTGAAAATCGTTCCATTGATAATTCCGTATGATAATTCAGAAATGTTGATCTCACTTTTTCATTAAATTGTGTATTCAAAATAAATAAAATTATAAAACAAAACATAGTCATTGTCATACACTCATTAAACACAAACGATTAAAAATGTGAATGTTAACATTTAAAAAGTATACGGCCGATGCGGTGTACATTATAATATTTAATTTATAATATTTAACCCGAGTTCTACTCTGCAACTTGTACTATCCTATTACAAGAGGGTACGTCGTTAATTACCATGGTAACTTAATGGAAGTTAATTTATAGGTCAACATTAACGCATTGGCAAACAGATCTTAAAATACAATTTAAAAACTTTAAAAAAGTATTGACCGATATATATGTTTGTTTTTGTTCCTTCTGATTACATTTTCAAAATTTCAAATCAATATCAAAATAAAAAAAAGTTTGCAAATGTAACGAGGTTGAAATGAATATCACTTTGTTTGAGTATGTCCAAACTACAAAGAAATTAGTCACTGCTTTTTGAAAAATGAGAAAAGTTTATATTTTTACTAATGAATAACAAAAATAAAAAAGTAATCAATAACCTGGTATAATTTGCCCTTTTCGCATATAAAAAAAAACCTAACTATTATGCTTTTACTGCTACTTACATTTAATTTTATGTAGGCCTATTATTTTATATTATGGTACTTGGGCCAGTGGCCTACTGTTGAATAATGTATAGTTAACCTGTTGATCAGCTTATTGCTAATGTCGGTAACTTGATCATACATTACAAGAATGTAAGGTCGTTAATTTCCAGAAAGCCAACAATTACAGAATTAAAGTATAAGGTCAACGTTATTAACTTGTACAAGTAAATCTAAAGATAAAAGCTCTTTATGGGATGTTCTATCCAATAAATAAGTAAATTTAAATTTACGAATAAAAAGAAATTCAATTATTAGGCTCTATAGGAATGGTGATAAATATCTATATAATGTAGCGATATTCTAAAAGCAGTATTGTTATCTTATTGTATTTAAGTTCATATTTACTTAGTAGCTTGTATATCCTCAATGATAGTTTGATTTTACACATTCCACACTCTGAATTAATTAAGATTGTACCTCCTTTATCTAGGTTTCCATAACAACTGGTCAATTTTGTGGGTTTTGTGGTGGGGAATAAGAAAGTTTTATACCCTGTGTTATCATGGAATACTGTGAAATTGGATATATGAGTCAGATCTGTGTAGTTAGTATTGAGTTTTAAAAGTAAGCAGTTGTGTTATAATTAAAAAAAGCATTTTCTATTGGAATTCTGTGTTTCATCGATTTTGTAGCTGAAATTGAGAACCTGGGTTTAAGTTATTATTGTTATTATTTTGTGAAGAGCTACATATAGAGTATAGACTAAAGTTTCACATAATATAAAATCTACTAACAAAGGGTTATGATAATCATAAATGAAGCGCAATAATGCTAAAGAGGGAATGCTAAAATAGGGCTAAATAGTCTACAATAATACTGGGTTGATCAAACCATGGATCTATAAAGTATAGGTTCAAACTATAGAAGTCTAGTAAATTTGTTTTAGAGCTACAAACATTATTTGTTCAAAATAAATAATTGTATTCGTGGAGGTGAAACGTCGCCATTTAAAAAGCTTGCTTGAGTCATCGGCACTGCGCCTTCTTTACATATCAGGGTATCAACCAATCACAGATGGAGCTCAGAATAATAAATTCGACACGGCGCGGGATTTAAATTCTAAATACATACGTGTCACTTGCATTCTGCTGCGGAAAAAGAGAAGCTCGTTCAAAAAATCAAGTAAACTATCCTAATTATTATCAACAACAACTTCTATCAAGCCAATATATTTGCGGTGAGTTATTGTTTCATTAATCGTTATATATTGAGGCTTTTTAATTTTTGGTTAATCGACGATGCTTTGTATCTTTTCCTACAGAAAACAATGCAATGTAGGTTGCTTATGTAATTACTAGCATAGAGATATTATAGTGTATAATAGATAATAGATATTATAATATCTCTATGTTACTAGATATTAAAAAATCCGTGAATATTTATTTAACATAACATGGTTTATTTATTGTTTGGAATACATTATCAATAAATAATACAATTTTGCGATGTTACATTTATACTACCTTTTTAGAAAACCAAATCTAATTAGGCTTACTACTAGGCCTAGCCTAGACCTGGTTATAAACTGTTACATTTGACGTTTAATTACCGTAATTATTAAACTATTTAGTATTTACAAAGGATGGGCCTATAGACTAGGTTTCGTTTATATTATCATTACTTACTAATGTTATAAAGTTGTAAATTAACTTAATAGTTATAAATGGTCATGATGATGGAGTGAGATCCATTAAATATAACATGCATATGTTTTTTTGCTAAATGAATAGTACAGTAGTTTCTAAACCATGTAAATTGTTCACTGTTAGCACGACCTTAAAGTGGAGCTCCACCCAGAAAATTACTATTTTTCATACATTTCAACTATTATTTAAAAATATCATCCCCTATACTTCATATTTTTTTGAATTTTTTTAAAATGAGTACGAGTTTCTTGAAAATCACGCCTTTTTGCGTTTTGGGGGGATACCTTGTAATTTCCTATTCTTTTACATGCAAAAGGGGGGTATATTTGAATAATCCTAAAAAATTAATTTCTTCACTAAAAAAAAAATTTAAAATGTAGTTTTATGTAATTTTTCCAGATCTTTCTATTTCTGGTATAGTTATCGCGTATACATTGCGCAATTTTGCGTAAATAGACACTTTCCCCCGTTCGGGTCCAATTGGGTTTTTTATTTTGCTAGGGAGTATGATCACGTGACATTTTTCACAATCACACTACTGCAGCTGGCGATCTGTTATTTTGTCGCGATGTTATTTTTTACGGGCAAAAAGTATAATAAAACATTCTGAATGTGACCCTATCATGTTTCACAGTGTAATAATGTGATTATGAGACTTATTACTAAAATGTCAAATCTAACGAGATTTGAGAAAGATGTGGCTGTATATTCAATAAAGCTAGGCCTAGGCCTACTAGAGTGTAGGTATGTACCGATGCTGCTTGGCCTCCAGCTGCTAGGCTGACACTCAGCAGTGAAGTTTGTTCTGCTGTCACCCAACCTCGGCCTACCCATATGGGCCATGATAGGGTGCCTGAATAGTTGCTTTTCAGTCAGGCCTAAGCTTCCACATCGCTTTACTACTCTTGTTCTGTATAGGATTTTGTGTTTCACAAATATAATGTGCGAGAAAACCCAGGAATGATAAATGGGGCGAAACGACCAAGAATTTTCAAACCCATGAATGCATATAGGCCTAGACAAAAAATTCAAGGCTAGCTAGGCTGAGCAGACGGCTTCTAGGCCTAGCTTAAAGTTAATAAACAATCTGATAAGATTATTATGCTGTTGTTGTACAGTGCAAATCATGAGGTTACAATACATGTAAATTATACCACAGGGAGTTGCTCTCTGAGTATACTGACATTTTTATCGGAAATATTACTTAGGCCTAAACAAATCGTATTAATTGTGTGTATAAAATGTATTCCCCATTTTTCGACACATAATTTACCAAAGGGGAGACATTTCACCTATGCGTTTACCGGCGACTAAAACGCGTCAGTTGCTAAGTGTAACGCGTTTCGCGACGTATTGTAAACTAATAACCCCTAAGTTACTGAAAAAGTGTAATGTATTAAAAAACACTATTTTCTGACCGATTTTTTAGAAATGAGTTTTTGGAAAATATATCCGTATTTTCCCTGTTTTTTTTATGTAATCACTTTCAATTAAACATACTTAAACATAATATAAGCTGAGAAAGTCTGAGTGTAGCTCCACTTTAATGACTAGCTTTGACCAGAGCCATATAATAAAGAGTTACGACATTGAAAATTAGAAGCCATTTTTGTGTCAAAGAATTCGCACGCTGAGGGCGCGCCCGTCTATTTTGTATCAGAGCCATATATAGAGCATTTTCCTGTAGTTCATGCATTATTTTTAGATTTTTTTGTCTATGAAATAACGCTTCGGCTTATATTCCGTTTTTATTTTAGTAATTAATTTTATTAATGGTATTAATTTGGTAACATATATATATTGGGTCTATAATAACAATAATTATATTTGTAATAATTTGCCTTTATTTTAATATTGTTCATACCCTATTCGATATATTAACAAATATATCCATGACACTTTATTATTTTTTTAAGTCATCAAAGCATGAATTATGAATTGAAAATATTACATAATTGTTATTAATAGGACGTAGTTACGGGATGTTTCGTTCCAAAATCAATCAATCGAACTTTATAATGTACTAGCGCACGCGCGCGCAATATTCTTTGCCGCAAGTACTTCTGTACGCTGTGCACATCGATATTTCAACGTAAAATGTGTAATTACATTTTTTAAATATAAGAAAAAGTTTAAAGTATTTTCTTGTTCCTATACTTTACATGCATTAACGGAGACAAGTTTGACATAAAATTGATCTACATATCACGTGACTACAGTATAATCCAATGTCGTAACTCTTTATATATCTGGCTTTGGCTAGATTAATTCGGCACCCGATAAATTCATCATTAAAAACATTCTTGAAATATGAAATAACTCAAGACCTTTACTAATTTGAAAAGGTAACTATATGACTATCAACATTTTTTATACAGATTTTAGAAGACTGCATAGCCTAAAATAACTCAAAACCAAATCATCATCAACTTCTATTTTATAGACACATTTTCGGTGAGTTATTTTTATTTATCATTCACAAAATTGCACTTGTTTGTTGTTTTAAATATGCTACAGTACTAACTTAACATGCTGACAATTTACTGTTTTTTTTGTGCTAAAACATTATGTCATTTTTATGTTATATGATTTATTCAGTTTAAAATGAGTCCGGACTCCCTTTTGTAGATGAATATTTAAAAATAAAAAAGTCGCTTACTTGCCAACTCTTCCATGCATTTCCTTAATTAAACAATCAAATGTATTTCTCCATTTAAATAAGATTTCAATTTGTTTAATTTAAATATTAATTTAAACATTTCAGTTAAAAGTATTTTTACAACAATTTAATATTTTGTTTTCTCTTTTTACCCCCAAAATAAGTAGTTAACAGTAGAAATTTAATTTTTTTTTACATGGATATACCCAGTGGGTCGTACAGTACATGATTCAATCACTTTTATATTAGTTCGGTGGGGTTTGCTATGTTTTTTGGGAGGTTTGCGGGGTTTAGCAAAACCCATACTGTCAATGTTTTCTCTTTCTCATCTTGGGAATACTTTTGGAAAAAATGGAACCAAAAAGTAATTAAGTTAAGCGTTTAAAAGAAAATCAATTTAAACAAAGACTTATGTTAAATTAATAATGTGTTATTTTTAATTTAATTATAGATGATAGTGAAAGTGATGACAGCATGGCTCAAGAGTCGGTAACAATACATAGTAAGTCATAGTTGCTCTAATTTAAACATTGAGTTACCTTCATTATTACAGTACTTGCGAAATAATGTTGTCAAGTATACAGTAGTAGTTGCTAATATTTATACTTTGTTTTTTGGCAAGTTATAGACCAGGGGGCTAACAGGTATATTCTCACAGACTATGCCTATTGAAATATTTTTTTTTATTATTGTAGCAAATGACAAGATAGAAGAAATAACGGAAACATCGGTCGCTTCTCTGTAGGACTCTATGATTGGTAATATACCCCTTTTTTAAGTAGCCGTTAACAATTTGTATTTGAAGTTCAATTTTTCTTTCTTTTCTTTTCTTTTATTCAATTTTTTTCACACACAAGTTATGTGAAACAATGATAACAGGTATCATAGTAATAAACAATAAGGTAATCAAACTAATTTGAAAAAAATATATAGGGATACTTGTACTTTAACAAAAAACAAAGAAGTGTGAAAGGAGGTCAAATAAGACAAATAATACTAGACGCTTAAAACCAAATGTGCTCATGCACATTAGTACTTATGTCATAATGGCATTAATGTTTACTGCTAATACAGAATTTTAAAGTTTTAAATGTGTACATTGTGGCTAATAACTCTCATTCAAATTGTTCATCTTTAGAATCGTGATGCGAGCTCACCCACAAACGATTGAAGCAATGTGAGATAGAGATTGCTGAAACACTGAAGCACACTCCCAACAGACCAGGTGGCTCAAGATACAAGGTAAGAATAAATTTAATTTGATTTATCATTTATTTATTTTTTACCATGGCGAAATAACTTATTCCTCCATGCTTTTACGTATCACTCATATTGTAATGATGAAGTTTACTATAGTCCGCATCAGTTTAAAGACTAAATAGTTTACAAATTAAAAGATACTATAGTCATTATTGTTCAGTTTCACCAAGTGGTATATAAGCAATAAAACACATTCGTACAATCGCACTCAAACGAATAATTAATGTAAAGTTACGGGATACAAATGTTGGAATAAAGTAAATTACAACTAACGTCTGGTACTATACTGATAGGGCTTGGTATTTAGACCCAACAACACTATCCAATTACAACTAACGTCTGGTACTATACTGATAGGGCTTGGTATTTAGACCCAACAACACTATCCAATACGAAATAAACATAACAACTACATACTGTAATGTAAATTTAATAGGGAATGTGCAACCACATAAAAAACACCAAATAGTCAATAGCCAAAATCTTTTATAATTTAAACGTGGGGAAAATTCGATTAGAATGACAATAATTAAATTTTGTAAACTAGTAACACTTAACATTTTTTTTTAAAGACTTGCTGCTAAGAGATAATTTTATTTACCTAGTTTTACAATTTGTTATCTTTTCAGGAACGGAATGTGCCAGACAGAAGAGAGGAGGACGACTTATAGGCAAATTTGCTCATTCTCGTTTAAGAACAATGTTTCTTATTATCGTATCATCGAGAACGGGTAATTACTGCTGGTTCTCGTTCCTGATCAAAAATAGCGAAAGCTCTCTAATAATAATCAAGTTCCTACCTCTTAAGCTATTTGCAATACATTATGTCTTTTTTTAATCAGATAATAGAATAAATCAAACAATATTTCATTTTAAATTGCTTGTTTTTATATGTCTTATACAGTACTAACTACATGTTTTAACAAATAACGAGCTATGTAACGCGTATATCTGCAGAACACTATATATAAAATGTGGTAACGTTAGCCAAATCGTTGTATATAACTAAGTATTACATTTTCAGGACGTCAAATATGGACGTTATAAATACGTCGTCAGTGGTAAAAAGTTTATGATGTAACATTATCAAACTACGATTTGAAAATGTATCTGGTACGTTGTAATGAACGTTACTAGTTCGTATGTGCGAAAGTTATAATTACGCCTTACATACGCTATTTAAAAACATTGAGAACGTTAAAAACACGTAGCAAATACGTCATTTACAAACGTAGAAGGCACGTTCCTAACACGTTAATTGTGAACATTTTTAGGACGTTATAAAAACGCGTTGCATACGTTATGTATGAATGTTATTTTGGACGTTAAAAACATGTTGCAAACACGTCATTTACAAACATTACATAAAACGTTAAAAAAACGTTTAGGACACGTTTTTTATCAACGTTATTGCAGAAGTTGTATATACGTTTTGAATACGTTATTTATGAACATTATTGATGACGTTCAAAAGACGTTATAAACACGTTATTTTGAATGTTATTTTGGACGTTATAAAGTCGTATAAAAAGGTCGACATTTTCTCGTTCGTGCAACGTTATTGTAGAAGTTATAAATACGTATTTAACACGTTATTTCTGAACATTATTGAGGACGTTCAAAAAACGTTATAAACACGTTATTTTGAACGTTATTTTGGACGTTAAAAAGTCGTATAAAAAGGTCGACATTTTCTCGTTCGTGCAACGTTATTGTAGAAGTTATAAATACGTATTTAACACGTTATTTCTGAACATTATTGAGGACGTTCAAAAAACGTTATAAACACGTTATTTTGAACGTTATTTTGGACGTTAAAAAGTCGTATAAAAAGGTCGACATTTTCTCGTTCGTGCAACGTTATTGTAGAAGTTATAAATACGTATTTAACACGTTATTTATGAACATTATTGAGGACGTTCAAAAAACGTTATAAACACGTTATTTTGAACGTTATTTTGGACGTTATAAAGTCGTATAAAAAGGTCGACATTTTTGCGTTCGTACAACGTTATTAGAAAACGTTTTTATAACCAAAAAATAACGTAATTATAACGTTACCAAAACGTAAAATTGTTTGCTGGGTAGCTTCATTCAGTAAACATGTATAAACATTATGTTTTACCATAAACAAAAAACTAAAGTATTTTTATTGTAACTACCTGTACTTATTTATATGCTGTATAAAGTTTTTTTGGGAAATTTTCTAATAAATTTATAACTCGTAATTGTACTGTTTGTATATGTTGTTATACTTGTCACTTAATACAGTCGGTTTTCACCAGCCAGACGAAAAGTATTCGCGCCAATCAAACATGAGCTCAGATTGGTTGCGCTTTTTCTTGCGGAACAAAAAGTATAGGCCTAATTAGGCTTTAAATTATACATGTACAGTACTACTAGTGAACCCCACACTACAAAGAGAACAACTATAAAGAATTAGAATATTTAACATTTCAATTCACAAACAAATTATATTACCAAATAACTATCTAAATTATAGCAGTAAAAATAAACCGGAAATCGTAAATGATACTGGGTTGCTGGCACATCCTCGTCATTCCTGACTCTCATCACTGCAACATTCCTCACTTTATATTAACCAGTTTATTAAAAAAAGGATATGAGAAAGTTTGACTTGTAGGGATATTTTGTTTTAATGTTAAATTAAATAGTTATGAATTTTAGACATTTTTCTTTACATTTTCGGTTATGAACGACCTAGGAAATAGTACCTCCTACCTTTACGCATATCTTGCTGGTCGTCGACTGGACCTAGAATCCCCCAGAACTATGCCGATGAGGAAATTACATTTACTATTGCGCATGCGCACTATTGATTAAACATGACGAACTCGTTTTAGGTTTTTAGCAAATCGAAAGCTCCGTTTGTTTTTTTTTTTATTAAAAAAAATTATTCCACTATTTGTGTTTGATGAGCATCACACATGCACGGAGAAGACAAACTCCATGATAAATGTAATTAAAGTATGATAGGCCTACTTCCTTTTGAATCGATTTAGATCGAACGCAGAAAATGTAATAAAATGGAATTTATGTTAAAAATTAAACCAATGTCGCTTTGCATTGAAACCTGTTTAAAATAATAGAGGAGTTTACAGTTTATCATTGTTGCTTATCGGTTAAGATAAAATAATAAATATAATATAAAACCGGACCTATTTGTCGATGCTAGATCCAAAGCTGGTTTAACGATTGTTAAAGAAGTTACAGTATTTGCGAACAGAGAGTGGTAAAATAAAGTAAATAAAGCTTAAGTCACAAAAGACCGCAGTTTGTTTTTATAAACGTATTTTATAAAGAAAAGTGTTGGTATCTTTAATAAACAAGTTCTTACCAAACCAAAACGTTGGTTGAGTTGTTCCATTCTTCTTCTCGTCGTAATATTTGCGAGTACTTCCTTATTCCATTTTGTTATAACATCGTTAATGAACGATTTGATGTATTTGCTTCGTAAAATCATAAAATGTAAGTAGTACATATTTGTGTTGCTTTTTTCTATAGGGACGTACGACATAATACACTGTAGAATACTGTGGACATATTCAAACGATAGTTAAACGTATTACCTCCTAAACAATTACATACAGTGTTGCAATTATATTCGTCAAGAACGATGCTATTTTCCTTTATTGTATTATAAAGACTAAACATTAATGAGAATGCAAAAATCGTATTTGTAGCTGGCCACTTTATTAACATGTATTAAAATAGAACGTCTGCACAAAACAATAACGCTGTAGATCTGTAACACAAAGATATATTTTTATAAGAATAATAAGTTATTGATTATTAATGTAATTAAGCTTGTCAAATGTTAGGCCTACAGCGATTTTAACAATTAGCAGATAATCCCAGATTGCTTAAAATAAAAACTGAGATCAGAGAAACAAATTATGTGGTCATGAAGTGATTTATAGTAATTAACATGTATACTTTTTTTATATAGAAAATATGAGTTTTGTAACAGTTTTAATTTTACTTCAAGGAGCCGTTTCATGTCTGGGTAATATTTTAATTAATATTTCCAATTAAGATGAAATTTTAAATAAATCATTTATTTAATTCCTAAATAAATTTCTTATAATAATAATATCGATTCAGAATGTCATCAAGTTCAATTAAGTTAACTGCTCTTGTTTTATACTTTATAAACAAAGTTAGAAGATTAGTTTAAATGACATAAAAACAATACATAAACTAAAATTAATATGAAATAGATTATAAAGTTAAATTAAAAAACAAATAACAATTAAAAAGGCATATTGTCTTAAAGTTAGTGTGATGAAATCAGTGGCCGTATTCACCATTCACACTTAGTAGGCTAAGGGATACACCTCTCTCCTACATAAGTGAATATAATTTAAGGGAAATACATAAATATTTATTGAGTTATGTGAAATACTTAATATTTAAGAGAAATATCTCACTTAGGCCTAAGTGTGATTGGTGAACACGGCCACAGGTGATCAGTAATTTGATCTTTAAATTTGATGACCGATAAAAACAACTATTACTTTTCTTAATGAAAACAACAAACTATGTAAGTTGTATCATAATCAAAGACTCAGAAAGAAAAAAAACAAACAAAATAGTTTATTGAATCATCTTCGTACATATTTTTTTTTAAAGTTCACAAATCACACAATTTAGGCCTAAAAATAGTTCATAATGTCACTGATATGTAATGTTTTTGTTTCCGATCGATACATAATAATATAAGTTTACCAGGCCTACTAAATTATGCCTACATATTTCTTTTCAGGAAATGATAGGTATATTACAGTTTTGAATATACGTCCAAAACAGGACAATGATTACCAATACCAATGTTATATTCCTACTGGATATACTGGTTATAGTCTGAGTTACGGTAGATCATTTGCAGTAGCCAATGATGACAGTTTAGATGAAACATTTTGGAACGTGACGCGTGATGAACGTAGCTATGCAACACCTAATGTTGGCATGGGAGTGTATTATTGCAAGATAGTCAACAATGGTGTCACTTCAGTCGTTCAAACTACAAGAATAAGAAATGATGGTAAGGGAATTTATGATCATTTAATCTTTGCTTGATACTTTTTATTATTGAAAAACGAAAAACGTACTTGGTACGTTTTGATTTACTTTTCTATCTTGTTCTATTGTATAGTTATTAGCTTTGTTACGCGCTTTGTATGTTGTTTGTATTTTCGATTAGTTTCTGAGAGTGCTTGGCTGATTTTTTTATTGTAAATGTAATTTAATCTTCAATCACCGAAAACACGTACTTTTTACCTGCCTTTCGATTGATAAGCCTATTTGATTTGTATGTATTGTGAGGTAGTAGAACCTCTATGGACAGCATAAGCCTAACACTTTGTAATTGTTTTTTATTTATCTATTTTTCAAGTCAAGTCAAGTCAAGTATCATTTATTGTCATTTGTTTTAAGAAATAACATAGAAATTCTGTTTTCTCTGTTAGCGG
Organism: Antedon mediterranea; assembly: GCF_964355755.1. Taxonomy (NCBI): domain Eukaryota; kingdom Metazoa; phylum Echinodermata; class Crinoidea; order Comatulida; family Antedonidae; genus Antedon; species Antedon mediterranea. The sequence goes on from NC_092675.1 coordinate 26,197,470, forward strand.
AGCACAATATCCAACGGACACAACACGAACTCAAAACAAAAACATTACAAAAAGTGTCTACATGGTGTTTAAGGCTCTAGCTCCTGGATAGAAACTATTTGTAAATCGTGTCTTATTGGCCTTAATAGAACGAAATCGCCGACCGCTGGGCGTCAATTGAAACATACTAGAGGCCGGATGAAATTGATCATCTTTGATAGCCACTGCCTTTTTCAGAAGACGATCCGAAAAAATGTTTCGTATATCTATCTCAGAGAAAACATACTTTCTATGTAAAAATTGCAAATTTGCATATACAATAATTGTATATGCAAATAACAATAAATGGAAATAATTTTTCATTGATAAATAATTTATATTTTAAAATACCTTGTAGTCCTACCCTACTTTAGTAGGCTAACTTTGTCCTTTTTTTCAAAACAGCCCTAAATCCTGTAAATTCTAAAAACATAGCAACTGTGAATATTGGAGATGACGTCACAATTAGGTTTTAATACTGATTTAAACAGATATAAAAGATGGTTCTACCATTTAAAAACGGAAAAGAGCATGATCCTTAAACAATCCAATTTATTTTTGTGATTATTTTTTTCATATTAAATATAATGTCTTGTTTTCGAAACAGCCTTAATAACGCCTAAAAATTCTAAAAACACAATCACTGTAAATGTGGGTGATGACGTCACAATTATATTCATCACAAGTTTGAACAGTCAGTTGTCGTGGAGGAAAGATGGCTCTACTCCATTCAATATTGGAACTGAAAAGAAAATGACCTTTGACCCAGTAGAGACAAGCGATGCTGGGGTTTACGAAATGTATGAGGATGGTAACAGAACAGATCTTAGACACGCGTTTATCAAGTTGATTGTAAGAGGTAAAATAATAAAGAAAAACCAAAATAAATCTATGATGAAGTTTATAATATTTTTTCTATTACAACGTTAAAAATGGTTTACAGTAATAATATTGAGCAAAATTATAAGAAAAAATAAGTTTTCGTATAGTTTATTTGAAGGTTGTTTAGAAGGTAAGAGATATTTCATCTTTGACCTTATTTTCTCATTTTCATAAATTTTCAACTTTCTGACCACATACCTTTGCAATTCCTTAACCAAATTTACAACAACACATTTTTAAACAAAATTATTAAGCCATTGGCAACAACTTTGATATAAAAACCTACTATAGGCCTATAACAGTATTATACCGTTCAACTTTGGGTTTTTTTGTTTTAATTATAAAAGTAATTATTTAGTATACCATTTCTTTAGCCTGTCCACGTCACAAATGGGGTCCACCTGACTGCACTGGTGACTGTGAATACTGCTATAATGGAGGTGTATGTGATGATAAAACAGGATTTTGTACCTGTGCACCTGGATTTAAGGGACCCACGTGTGAAACTGGTGAGGAGAATAATAACAATACATAAATTACATTTTTTTTTAATACACGAAGAAGCTGTAAGCCTGAATACTTATTTATTGTTTTTTTTAATTTAAGTATATTGTTATCAAATGGTATTTAAAATACAACAAAAACGCTAATTTTCAGGATCTTATTAGATTGTTTTAGATTAGAACAAACGAAAACTTTTACTCTATCACTTTGTTTTTGGTTTTGTAGAATGCAATTTCAATAGACATGGTTGGAATTGTGAAAATCGCTGTACCTCACAAAACAATAAATATGCATGTAGATACTATCAGTTCTGCTTACCTGATCCATATGGATGCAGCTGTGTTACCGGTTACAAAGGATTGAAATGCAATACAGGTAAGACAATTGCCTTTATAAAATAATGTAAACAAAACACAAATCCATTTTTGTTATAGGCCTAGTTGCGATTTAAAAAAATAATATTGCCTATATCAATGTTATACTTCGTGCCGTTTTCAGTATACTGCAATTTAACATTCAACATGTTTTCATTTTTATAGTTTTAAAAGTATTTATAAAGTTGTTTTTTAAAATCGATTCATTGATGATTTTACATTATTTTACAGGATGTTCATCGGATACATTTGGTGCAGACTGTGCTCAAACTTGTCATTGTAAACAAGGTGACTGTGATCGATATACAGGAATATGCACTAACTCATCTTGTGCATTTCCATGGACGGGATCTAACTGTCAAAGTAAGATTATGACAAATGTACTAACATATCCTAATTTAGACGGTAAAAGAATACTATTTTAATTTGAAAAAAACATTGAGATGTGTTAAATAAATTTGAAATCTTGACCCATATTTAATATATGTTTTTTCTCGGAGCATAACGCTGATGCATATAGGGATATTTGGTAATACAGCATCGGCTGACATGAAACGAAATTTGTTACATTTGTATTTTGTAGAATGTCAATCTGGATTTTACGGAGAAAACTGTGATATTGAATGTCCATGTGAATGTTACAGATTGACTGGTAAATGTATAGAAGGCACGTGTGATTCTAATTGGCTTGAACCTGATTGTGAAGTTGGTAAGTCAAGTATTAAATGATTTCTTTGGTTAAATTAACCAAATAAAGTAATTTGTATTCAACCTTGTATTAGTTAGAATGATATATAAATTCAAATGAAGAAATATTGAGTTATATAAAGTTTATTCAGATGATGTGGTGACATGTTGTTGCGTATTTGGTTACAATCTTTTTATTCCCTTATCTATTGGTCAAATGTAACTGTTTTGTATTTGTTAAGTGAGTAATAAAGAAAAAACCAAGTAGTGAGCTAAGAATAATAACATGTTGAATAAAGCATAAAAGTTTCATTTGTGTATGTATATAATAATAAAACTGATGTTCTCCGGAGGATTGTTGAAGTGTATCAACCGAAAATACTAGGTATAAGAACAGCAATTCTAAAATCTAGTATATTAATTTGAATAATAATTGCATGTTTATTCCACAGGAATCCTTAATACCACATTTACATCTGTAAATAATGGGCAACGGACAACTACATCCTGTTCGGTTTATCAGAATGATGCATACGATGTTCAAGCAATGATTATAGTGACAAATAATGACGTAACTGAGAACATTACAACAGTGATAGATACAAATAGAGATGGTCAGAATATAACACGTGCATTTTCTGTGATAGCTGATGCTGATTCGACATATACATGTGTAATTTCACGAAAGGGTTACTCTGTTGAAAGTGACATCACAACAGAAATATTTCGTAAGTATATACATTATATAATATTCTTTATTATGTATAATTGAAATTGCTTGTATTTTGGTAATATATGATTATTTTTATATTAAGGATTACCTTTATATAATGGAAGTTTGACCATACTAAGCATTACAAGCTCCTCTATCACTATTGAATGGACAGCATGGAATAACAATACTGATGATGGAGATGGTCCAGTTGTTGGATACTTTTTATACCACACACAGATAAATATGACTAATTGGAAGAAGACATTATACGAGAATTCTTTATCAGGCACTGTTAATGGGTTGCTATGGGATACAGAATACATTTTTAGTGTTTCAGCTGTTAGACCTGGTGAAGGAGGTGAAGGACCAGTTGGAAAAGGAACAGTCACAGCAAAAACGATTTGCGGAAGTAGGTCATAATGTTGATTACTTACCGTCTATCTAAATACCTTCAATTAGATCTAATCCAGCAGCAATTAATGATTACACTATACTGTAATATTATTCATTAAAACGATCAAACGATGTATATTTTACGTCTAAAATGCTGATTCGTTTCAGATGGAAATACATGCAATTATGGAAGCATAATTGCTGGAACTTTGATAGCAGGCGTATTTATTGGTGTCTTATGCACTGTTATAGTAGCACAGGGGTAAGTTATTAAAATATTATGTTATACTTCTTTATGTCGGAACTTATTTAAAAACTAACTAAAGTTATCTTGCACACAGGTTTATGATATTTTTCTAAGGTTATTCATGAATATACCAATCAGCTAGTTACTTAGTTTAATGTGTTTTAGCTTCTTTTCCTTTTTTTCATTTTAAATCAGAATTAATGTATGTCTCTACTGCTTTAATTGCGATCGACAGAGTCTTGTAATTAGTGGTTGGTTGGCATACTTATTGGCGGATTATTGTTTTATTCTTCTTATTTGGGTATTGTCGATGGGCTGTCAAGGTCTTCACTAAAATGGCATTAAACAAAAATGAATTAACTGTATTACTTTGTGCTTGTTTAAAGCAAACAAAGATGGCGGAAGAATATGAGTAAGTCTGACGATGATTCCTCGAATGCTCAATATGTGTACATGAATAATGCAAGTAACGGTTCTTCTTCAAGGTAGTATACATTTCTATATTAATCTACTATTACAAAATCCAAACATAAACATGCTTTACTTCTTATTGTTACATATAACATAATGAATAAGTCTACTTGTCAATCTGAAATGCTTCTTTAGTAATTTGTGTACATTAAAACTGTAGACTGTAGAAAAAATATAATGTTAATTTAAAGTTATTGATGAAATTAACTTATTCTCTTATTTTTTTTAATGTTTTTTGTGCTATTCATTGCTATATAATCTGTATAAGCTGTACTTTTTTATAATGATGATAATAGCTACTACACCAATATTTTTCAATAGTTATCTATCACTGTATTTAATTAGTTTTGTGATGGCACCGTAATTGTTTTGTGGTTCGTTGAAAATTATAAGAATTCATACTAATATAATGTTCTGATTTCTTTTGTTTATTTATTTATTTATTTATTTAATTTAAAAATAAGCAAACCATCAGTTAAGATTGTGAGTAAATATGATGAGAACGAGACAAATGAGCTACACGTTTACCAGGAATATGCAAATGAGGGTAACAATGCAGAATATTCAACCTGGTAAGTATAACATAATAATCTATTTTATTACATTTAATTAATCTGATATGTATATTGCTAGGCTGTGAGAAATGTTTTTAAATACACAAGGACATTTTACATTAATTTAGTTTCTAATTTGTTTAGTATTATTCTATGATAGTGTGTGTCAAATGTATATATTTTGCCTTTCATTTCATTTTCAGCGATTTCCACCCAAATCAAGAAGGTGTTGCATTACCTGAGGAATCTGCTTATGTAAATTAGTTTATTATAGGATATCCCGAAAACAGAAAAAAACCAATACGGTGTAAATCAAAATCGACATCATAAATGTCTGTCCTTGCAAATTCGACTTTTATTTGTTCGGGATCACTTGATAATTTGTCAAAATGCATTACGTCACTTTCAAATCTTTTTCATTTGTAATGAATTATAAGATATATACAGCTTTGGAGGTTTCGATAAACAAATATATTTTTTAGTATTGTGATTATTTCATTTGTGTATGAACAATTTTATATATATATATATTTTTTATTCAGTATATTACACAGAGGCGCCTCACAAGGTGTAACAACCTTAGCTTTAAGGCGACTCAGATTAACAAATACAACATTTTAAAACAAAAAAAAAACTAACAGAAACATCAATCAAATCTTTCAGAATTAACAAGAAATTGTACATAATAAAATAATAAAGCATTTTCACAATTCGAAAGAAGATCGGAACCAGAAATAAAAATTTCACTTAAAAATTTAAATAAGATATCCTCAATAATTGAGTTAGCGCTTACACGTAGAATATCTCTTTGTGTATTATAATTAGGGCAGTTTAACGTAAGAAATGATATATATATTCTTTTCTAGCCTTACTTATTACTAATAACCTCGGAAATTCAAGTTAGTGTTTTATCAATATATTATATTGTGTACAGTATTATAACAATTAAATATATTCCTGTAATTGTTATATGCATTATATTATGTATAGGCCTATTATTATTATTATTATTAATATTAATATTAATTGTTAATGGGAAATTATTTCCGATTCATTTGAGTCTACTGTAGATTTACGATAAATACAAATTATTACATTATATTTACAATTATATACGAACGAAACATGTATAACTGCTCACAACCACTGAAAACATAATACATGGTATTGCCATTAAGAAGTTAGTCTTAGAGAGATATTAATTGAATATTGGTTTGGTAATAATAAAAGATGGAAAATAATGTTGAATAAAATCAAACTTTGAAAAGGACATTTGGTAGTTTAAAGTTACAAAGAAAAACAAAATGGACATGGTTGTTCGTTTTCCGATACAATTTTGTGTCAAAGTAAAAAAAACGATTACTTGAAATGGCATATTCAACAAAATAATTGTTACAGCAATTATGTTTCCAGAGCTATATAGTGTATCTATTATTTTATATCATATAATGTATAGTAGGGTATATAATTAGAATATTTTGCAACTATACTCGTTTTTATTGCAATTGGACTACTTTTAGCAACATACATCAGGTGCTATTTATAGTTCATGCAAGAATAATCTTGGTTAATGAATACTAATCCAAAGTAGAGTCAATGGTATATTGTGTTTATGTCTTCTCAGCATGTACGCTAGATGGCAGTACATTTCATTTGAATGCTCTATCCTATAGCATTGCTTTAATTCAATATTGGAAATTATATTCGTAAATAAAGTTAATCAATAAATAAAACAAACCTGTAGCTTTTTATATTAAGCATTGAGTAATAATAACGTTACTTTCTATTATTACTCTAATATTACTCTATTCTTACTCTATTATTAATGGAAATCGTATGTTACCGAGTCATTACTATCGTCGTTCCTGGCTTGGTCTACCACCACATTAAAGCTAGCTATATAAAATGAACCTTTCTTTTCATTAACATTTATTATAAAGAAAGTGCGAATGGGCTCGTCGGGTTGATTTAGAATGAAATAATTATGAATGTCTGATCTTCCGACCTAAGAAATAGTACTTTTTTTTTTTTTCTCTTTTGTGGCGCAAACACCACTTTTATTCACATTCATATTATCTCATATTACATAAAATCAGTACAGTACAGTATTATTTAACTTGTAAATGTCGTTACAGTTCATAAGTAACATTTTTACATATCCTTTCCGTTGGTAGTCAACAGGATTTAAAATCCGTCAAAACTATGTCAAGGGATCCAGGAAGTACATCCAAATGTCCCCGCATGCGCACTATAGATTACACTATTTCTTAGGAGTTCGTCGCAAAGCTCCGTAGTGTTATGTTTGTTATTACAAAATGTATTATATTAATGAACAATTAACCGAACTTGATTTTGATCAGTATCATCCATGCATGGAGAAAAACCTCTACGTGATCAATGTAGTTACGATAACAATTTGTGCAGTGTTTGTGAATAGAGTGTGGGAAAATAAAATAAACAAAGTAACAAAAGACTATAGATTTTTTAATTCAAAATATATTTGACAAAGAAGAATTTTGGTTAAATGGCATCGTTATACCGTACAACACGTTCTTACCAAACAACAACAAGTTGGTCGATTGTACCATTGTTCTCGTCGTAATATTTTACAGAACTTCCTTGTTCCATTTTGTTGAAACATCGTTAATGAACGGATGTATTTGCTTCGTGAAATGTAAGTACATATTGTTAATTTATGTAGGCACGGCATGCCACACTGTAGAAGATATGTAATTCAGTAGGCCTGATTATTCGAATGGTGTTAATTAACATTATTAACTCCTAAGTGCTGCTATAGAATGATATTCAGCATGAAATAAACGTTTAATGAAATTTTAAAAAATCGTATTTGTAGTCTGGCCGCTTTTGGGTATAAGGTGGTTAACATGTATTATGGTAGAACGTCTGCACGAACATAGTACTCATATATACAAAGCTAATTTTTTATGAAGAATGACTCATAGACCTACATTATTAATGTATCTATACATTTTTTTTTAAAGAAAAATATGATTGTTACCGTAGTTGTAATTTTACTTCAAGGAGCTGTTTCATGTCTGGGTAATATTTGAATTAATATTTGTAATGAAGATGAGAATTAAAATCTATTATTTATTTAATTCCTAAATAATGTAATTTTCTTGCAATAATAATAATAATATAATAAGGGATAAGGGAAAATAACATTTAAGGGAAATACTTATTTATTGTGTTAAGTGAAATATCTCACTTAAGTGTGATTGGTGAATAGGCCTACGGCCACTGATTTCATCAATAACGTTGGTGAACGATAAAAACAACAACTAGTACTTTCCTTATAGAAATCAACAAACTATAAATTTTGTATCATAATCAAACAAGATTTCATTCAATCAGTTTCGTACAAATTGTTTTCCAGTTCATAAATCACACAATTTACCAATAGTTCATAATGAGAACAACACTATGTCACTTCTGCAATTTGTTTTGTTTTCGATAAATAATACGTTTTACATATATTTCTTTTCAGGAAATGATGGATATATTACTGTTATGAATATATTTCCAAAACACGACAATGATTACCAATACCAATGTTACATTCCTACTGGCTATACTGGTTATAGTCTGAGTTACGGTAGATCATTTGCAGTAGCCAATGATGACAGTTTAGATGAAACATCGTGGGACGTGCCGCGTGGTGATCGTCGATATGTAGCACCTAATGTTGGCATGGGAGTGTATTATTGCAAGATAGTCAACAATGGTGTCACTACAGTCGTTCAAACTACAAAAATAAGAGATGATGGTAAGGTAATTTATGATCATTTAGTCTTTGTTTGATATTTGTTATTATTGAAAAACGAAAAATGTACTTGGTACGTTTTGATTTACTTTTCTATTTTGTTCTATTGTAGTGTTATTGGCTTTGTTACGCGCTTTGTATGTTTGTATTTTCGATTAGTTTCTGAGAGTGCTTGGCTGATTTTTTTTAATTGTAAATATAATTGTAATCTCTAATCACTGAAAACACGTACTTTTTACCAATAAGGCTATTTGATTTGTTTGTATTGTGAGGTGGTATTGTTGTGATATTTAGAACTATTAGAACCTATATGGACAGCGTAAGCCCAACACTAGACTTTGTATTTGTTTTTTATTTATCTATTTTTGTATATCGATCTCAGAGTAAACATACTTTCTATGTATATTGTATATGCCAATGACAATAAATGGAAATAATTTTCCACTGATAAATGAATTATATATTAAAATACCTTGTAGTTTTATCCTGCTTTATTAGTCTAACTTTGTTCTTTTTTTCAAAACAGCCCTAACATCAGTAAATTATAAAGACACAGCAACTGTGAATATTGGAGATGACGTCACAATTAGGTTTAATACTAATTTAAACAGTAGTATATAAAAGATGGTTCCACCCCATTTAAAATGAAAACGGAAACGAGCATGATCTTAAACAATTTAATATATTTTTGTAATTATTTTTTTTCAAATGAAATATAATGTCTTGTTTTCGGAACAGCCTTAATAACGCCTGGAAATTCTAAAAACACAATCACTGTAAATGTTGGTGATGACGTCACAATTCGATTTGATACGGAATTGACCAGTGATTTAGTGTGGAGGAAAGATGGCTCTACTCCATTAAAGATTGGAACGGAAAAGAGCATAACCTTCGACCCAGTAGAGACCAGTGATGCTGGGGTATACGAGATGTATGAGGATGGTAACCGGGAAGATCGCAGGCACGCGTTTATCAAGTTGATTGTACGAGGTAAAATAATAACAAACCAAAATAAATGTATGATTAAGTGTATTGGATTATTATTACGTTAGAAATGGTTTACAGTAATCATTGGAATGAATAAAAATTAAAACAAATAACTGTTCGTATATTTTAAAATGTCAGTAGTATACTACCTATCTGAAAAAAAATATGTTTAGAAGGTAGGCCTAATAGGTATTACATTTTTGTTTCAACTTTCTGACCACATAGCTTTGTAATCATCAATTACATTTAAAGTAACACGTTTATTTAACAAAATGATTAAGCCTATCCTCAATAAATTTGATAATATAAAACATATTGCAACCCCTCCGGCATAAAACAGTACTACATACTTACAGTACTATACCGTTCAACTTTGGGTTTTCTTGTTTTAATTACCTCCGCCAAGGAGATTATAGTTTCACTCCTGTATGTGTGTGTGTGGGTGGGTGGGTGGGTATGGGTGTGTGGGTGTGTGCGTGTGTCTGTGAACAGCCTGGAGGCCACAGTTTTCATTCTCCCCAAATTTGGCCACAATGATCTATGCCCCAAAAGCTCGGACGAGTTCGACTTTGAGAGGAAAAGGTCATAGGTCAAGGTCACAAAAACATATTTTACTGCCTAGAGACCACAGTTTTTGAGTTTTTATCCGATTCTCACAAAACTTAGCCACAATGATCAATGACTCATCATATAATTGTGGTTAAATTTTGATGGGTCAGGGTCAAAGATCCACCAAAAAAAAAAAATAAAAAAATAATAAAAAAAAAAAAACAAAACAAAAACCTCAGCGGGAATTGAACCAACGATCTCAACTGTGAGAGGCTGGACACATAACCATTACACCAAAGTCTCATCCACAACTTTTTCGTGTGCAGTTAGCCTATTTAGGCCTACACTTAGAACTAATAAAAAAAAAATTTAACATATATATATATTTTCCGGAGGCATTTATGTAGTGAAATTGTACAGTAGACGGAGGTTTGTACTCTCAGAGTACCCTCTAGTTATAAAGTAACTATTTGATATCATTTCTTTAGAGTGTCCACGTCACAAATGGGGTCCACCTGACTGCACTGGTGACTGTGAATACTGCTATAATGGAGGTGTGTGCGATGACAAAACAGGATTCTGTATCTGTGCACCTGGATTTATGGGAACCACATGTGAAACTGGTAATTAAGGAATACTATTTTACAAAAATAATTATTACATTCAAGATTCAATTCACTTTTTCTAGAAATCATAACTGGAATGATAAATATTCTAAATATATTCATTGTTCTGCTCAGTGGAGCATTTTCAGTGGACATACAGTACAGTACCAAGATATTTATAATTGTTAAAGATTTCAATTACTGTACAATTTACAAGTGGTTCAGGGTACATTTTCAGTGAAAAATTGATAAAAAAAAAAGGTTTTTTATAATAATTAACAAATAATTTTGTTAACTAAAACATATAGGCTATAGGCCTACATCTACTAAAAAAGAAGGTTTAAAATAATACAAAATGTTTTAAAAAGATATTTAAAGACCGGGGGAATCTCAATAGTGTTGTATAATGACATAAGACTACAAAACTCATAGTTTCCTGTGAACTAGAGTTGAGATCCTAGCAACTTGCGTTATTTTCACTTAGAATGCGGCTACAATAAACATGGTTGGAATTGTGAAAATCGTTGTTCCTCGCTGAACCGTAACAATGCATGTATAAACTATCAGTACTGTTTACCTGATTCATATGGATGCAGCTGTGTTACTGGTTACAAAGGATTGAAATGCAATACAGGTAGATAAACAATGCTTCACGAAACATTTATTAGTTTTGCTTTTTGTTATTTAGAATGCAATGGCAATAGGCATGGTTGGAATTGTGAAAATCGCTGTACCTCAAAGAACCGTAACTATGCATGTAGATACATTCAGTTCTGCTTACCTGATCCATATGGATGTAGCTGTGTTACCGGTTACAAAGGATTGAAATGTGATACAGGTAACAAGACAATTCTTATAAAATAATGTAAACATTACACAAATCCCCTTTTATTATATGTATAGTTGGGATTAAAACAAATATTGGCCTATATCAATGTCGTACCCATTGCCGTTGTCATTACACTGCAGATTAAACATTCAAATTATGACATTTTTATAGTTTTAAAAGATGTTTTTTTTAAATTGTTTTTTTTTCATTAATTAATTAATTGATTTTAAATTTAGTGAGAATCAATATCATAATGCCTTTAATGAAAATGCAGCAGTCTTAAAATTACGTGACATGTTTCGAGAAATCTATTCTTTTCATCAGAACTCTACCTACTTCAGTTTAAATGCGGAATCTGCAGAACGATGAAGCATTCAGCATTCGCGAGGGCCTTATACCGTTCTGAATCCTGCAGATGTTGACAAATATGAGAAGCCCCGTACCTGAGATGCTCACGCATCCGCATTGATAACCGTCTATTTGTTTCACCAATATACATGAAATGACATCTCATACATTTACATTTATAAACAACACGGCAGCGGAACATCTCAGGGACAGGGTCTTTTAAACTAAACTAAACTTAAACAACATTTTATATGATTTGAATGCCAATTATTATATAATTTTAAATTATTTAAAACAGAATGTTCATCGGATACATTTGGTTCAGACTGTGCTCAAACTTGTCATTGTAAACAAGGTGATTGTGATCGGTATACAGGAATATGCACTAACTCATCTTGTGCATTTCCATGGATGGGATCTAACTGTCAAAGTAAGATTATGACAAATGTACTAACATATCCTAATTTAGATGGTAAAAGAATACTAGGTTAATTTGAAAAAAAAATTGAGATGTGTTAAATAAATTTGAAATCTTGACCCATATTAAATATATGGCCTTTCTCGGAGCCTAACGCTGATGCATTTACCCGATTCTAAGTATCATATGGATATTTGGGAATACAACATCGGCTGACATGAAACGAACTTTGTTACATTTGTATTTTGTAGAATGTCAATCTGGATTTGACGGAGAAAACTGTGAAATTGAATGTCCATGTGAATGTTACATGACTGGTAGATGCATAGAAGGCACATGTAATACTAATTGGCTTGAACCTGACTGTGAAAATAGTAAGTCAAGTATTAAATGATTGGTTTGGTTAAATTAACCAAATAAAGTAATTTTTATTTTACCTTTTATTAGTTAGATTTGATGTACAAAATCGAATAATGATAAAATTATAATATTTTGTTATAAAGGTTATGTTTGTTCGGGTGATGTGGTGGATGATGTTGTTGCGTAATTGGTTGCAATCTTACTCCCTGGTTCCATATTATTTACATTTAACTTAACTATTTTGTATTTGTTAAGCGAGCGCTTAAATAATAGTAACACAGGAATAACGAAGCAGTAAGCTTAAGAATACAACAATTTGATAGTAATGCATAACAAGTTCATTTGTGTATGAATATAGTGTATATTTTAGAACGAATTTTGAAGTACATCAATTTATAAACTTGTGTTGAAAACATCAGTTCTAATATCTGATATATTAATTTTAATAATTATTGCATGTTTCCACAGGAATCATCAACACCACATTTACACCTGCAAATAATGGGCAACACACAACTACATCTTGTTCGGTTTATCAGACAGGTATATACGATGTTCAAACAATGATTGCAGTGACAAATAATGACGTAACTGAGAACATTACAACAGTGGTAGAGACCAATAGAGATGGTCAGAATATAACACATACATTTGCTGTGATAGCTGATGCTGATTCGATATACAAATGTGTAATTTTACGAAAAGGTTATTTTGTTGAAAGTGATATCACCACAGAAATATTTCGTAAGTATATAAATCATATAACATTCTTTATTATGTATAATTGAAATTACTTAGGCCTATATCTTGTTAATATAGACATATATTTTTATATTAAGGATTACCATTATATAATGGACGTTTGACCATACTAAGTATTTCAAGCTCCTCTATCACCATTGAATGGACAGCATGGGACAACAATACTGACGATAGAGATGGTCCAGTTGTTGGATACTTTTTATACCACAAACTGAACAATACTGACGAATGGAATAAAGGGCTATATCAGGATTCTTTATCAGGCACTGTTAATGGGTTGATGTGGGATAAAGAATGCACTTTTGGTGTTTCAGCTGTGAGACCTGGTGAAGGGGGTGAAGGACCAATTGGAGAAAATACAATAACTGTAAAAACACTTTGTGGAAGTAAGATATTATCATTTATAATCAGAAATTGTTTTTTTTTTCATCTACATGCATATTTATTTCATACAATTATAATACGTTTATGTTTAATAAATCCATCCCATGGGTTTGTTCCATTTTATAATCAGAAATTGTTTATAACAATGCTAATATAATCTAAATAAATGTTTCTTCACTTATTTACTTACTTTGTATTGCATCATACTCAAAATCAACGCAGTGAATCAGCTAAAAAATACGAATTAGAACAAATTGAAATATACTTGCTGTATGCAGCTTAATGTGTAGTTATTTTGTTTCAGTAAGGTATACAGAATGTGAAGATGCATCCAAATATTCTGGTAGCCTGATTGGTGGGTCTTTAGCAGTTGGCGTAGTTATTGGTATTCTAAGTACTATCATAACAACTCAATGGTAAGTTACATAGGTTTCAATCATATTAAAACTCTATTTAATTAAATGTAAAGTATGTTAGGCACTTAGGATGTAGTTTATATTTGTTAATTTTCTGATTCTTATTTTTCAGTATTTTGTATATTTTTTAAGACGCATTTAAGTTTGTTAAGAGTCTCTTTCTGTGTTAATACAAATTAAAAACAAGCATTCTAAATTGTGTATACTTATTTTAAAGCAAACACAGATTAAATAAGAATAAGAGGAAATCTGATGCCTCAAATGCTCAACACGTTTACCAGAATTATACAAGTAACGACTCTTCATCAAGGTAAATTGTCACAAGTCTGTTGAATATATTCCAAGAAAAATGTCTCTGCTTTTAAAGTTACTTGACACATGACACACATGAATAATTCAGTTAATAAGAATATATGAAATTCAATTTTCTTTTTATTCTCAGTTATTTGTTATTTAAATATTGTATTCTTCTTTCTTGCTACAGAATCTACAAGCCTTAGCCTATTTACTATTTTATTTGCAAACACGTCAATGCAAAATAAATAATCCTAATTTATTTTGAAAACAACTTTCTGAAGTAAAATACCTGTAGATCAGTTTAATCCAGTATCTTCTAAATTACACCGTCAATTTGATTTTCGTAGTTTTAATGTAGGTCTATAACATGAAACGATATTAAAGATATTTAGAGATCAATTAGTAAGGTTTGTTTATTTTAAAGCAATCCAAATCAACTTAAAAATGCGAGCAAATCTGGTAAGAACTCATCAAATGAACACGTTTATCAGGATTATACAAATGAGGGTAACAACTCAGAATACGCAACTTGGTAAGTATAAATTACAATTTAATTTGATTGTGATGAATATTTATTTGATTATTTTGTAGAATTCGAGAATATTTAAAATTTAAAATAGATTGCGAGAAAAGTTTAAATGTAAGATTTTTACTTATATTTCCTTAGTTACTTACATTTTTTTATATTTTATTTCATTTCAGCAATTATCCAAATCAAGAACGTGTTTATGAATTACCTGAACTTAATCCTGATGAATCTGCTTATGTAAATTAGTCCTAAAAAAGGAAAAACGTTATTTTTAAACCAATAATACTTTTTTGGAATTCGTCTTAAATTGATCAGATTAATTCAAATGTTCATTTTGAATGGTAGATTTTTAACATTTATAAACATTTGCATGACCCTTGTCTGAAAATTAGTAATTGTTTAATTTTGTTATTTTGAAAATTTTACATGTAGGCCTACTTCTAATTTTGATATTCTTGAATTACAAATGAAATATAAGTAATAATAAATGTATGTTTTATGAAACAATAGATTAATTAAGTAATTAATACATTACTTATATTATTTGTTTTTAACATTTTTATTTCATTTCATTCACGTCACAAAAAATTAAATTAATGAAAATAGCACCTTAACAACGCTTTCGCGCAATTACATTAATGCTCAGTGAAAACAGGTTTAAATGACATGTGTAATTTCATACCGTCAAGGTGGCCTAATTATGTTGCAAAAGAATTGATAAAAGAATGATTGTTAAATTTAATTTAAATAAGTAACAACAAATATTTTTATATTC
This sequence comes from Antedon mediterranea, assembly GCF_964355755.1. Taxonomy (NCBI): domain Eukaryota; kingdom Metazoa; phylum Echinodermata; class Crinoidea; order Comatulida; family Antedonidae; genus Antedon; species Antedon mediterranea. The sequence continues at coordinate 26,213,358 of NC_092675.1, forward strand.
AAAATTCACATAATTAAATCACTGAATACACGTAACAGCAATCATCATGAGATGTTACTAAATCACACATCCTCATTATTATTTGTGGTACTCCTGTATAGCAGATTAAACTTATATTTATAGATACTGAATTAATTATTACTCCGTATCTAATGTCATGTTTATTCAAAGGAATGTAAATACAAACATACATACATGATTTTTGCTTATATTTTGTAAAATGTGTATATGCTTAAATAATTAGGCTTATAAATGCAATACTAAAGATGTTTCAAACAAGGAACTAATAACACAATAATAATTGTAGACTATGTATTTATTTATTCATTCATTGTAGTCCCGTCACAGTTCATTTGATCTCAACTAGCTCTATTTCTATTACCTTTTCACTGTTATTTATTCATTTGCCTAACAAATCATATATTTGATTTATCCTTAAAATTACTCCCCTGTTCCATTTACTTACTTATACATCTATTTACATACTGATTTACAGTCAGTGTATTGGGTGCGTCTAGCACGGTCTAAGTAGCAAAGAACACAGAGAGCAATCCTGTTACTAATACTTGTAAGTAGGCTCTTAATAAATACAATTATAGGTAGAAAATCATAAATATGTTTTTAATTTAAAAACAAAACCAAACCTATGAAAATTGTTGGGAATTTATAAACGATTGTAATTAGTATTAAAACTTGATAGTTTCATTGTTTAGCGAATGTCTTTTTTATAAAAAGTCTAATTAAAGCCACATTTTGAAACTTAAGTATACAGTACAGTAACTATAAGTAGGAGAACGTAATTTTGACATTAAATATTGATTTGAACATTGGTTTAGTAAATTATAGCAGAGTTGTTTACAACTCACCGATTAAAGACTTATTATTATGTGCATATTTCCTACTATGCAGCGAGTGAAAAGAAATAAACGTAGGCCTAACTGTTCATTTTTATTCAAAAGGAAATTTGTTGATTTGTGCCATTGTCATCATAATCACATCTACTTCCTTATTCCGTTGTATATCAACAGTACGTCAGATTATATATAAGTAGGCCTACTGATTTGTTTTTGATAGGCAATGTAATGTAAGTATTCATCCAGTGCTACTGCTCTAGAATGAAAAGTAGGCCTTCACACCTCTGTAGAATGACATTTTTTGTGAGGGCTTTCGTTTTTTAGCCTCACTTTCTATTAGAAATTGTAAGAAATCTTTCGTTAATTAATAGTCACTAATTACCAGTTACGTCATGGTTAACATCTTTTTTTAATAAATAGGACGTGTGCAGTATATCATTACTTTTATTTAAAACGGTTGCTCACTTCTAAATAATTAAGACTAGAATTCTCTTTTTATACCAAAGTAATTGAAATTATTAAAGTTGTGAGGCCTAAAATGTTTAAAAACAATTGTTGTATATAACTTGTTGCATGTGTTACGGTACATCAGATATAATTATAGTATGTATAGGTCAGCTTCATAACCCACGTTTACTCCATAGTGATATTATTATTCATGTTAACGAAAATATAATGAAAATAAACTACTTTATATTTACAATAAACAGTGTATTATTTGTTACAATATCGTAAAAGAATAGCGTAACAAAATATAAATGTATATACTTTTATATTTTAGAAAAGTATGATTGTTAAAGTTGTATTGTTACTTCAAGTTACTGTTTCCTGTCTGGGTAAGTTAAACAAAAATGTGAAGCAGAATTGATAATTCAATTCGATCTAAAATACAACATTCTTCAAATAACAGTTTAAAATTGCATATTTTCTCGGCAGTATCATGTCGACAATACACAGCACTTGCTAGTTTCTATTCCAGATAATATGACACCGTTCCAGAATCAACTACTGCATACAAACCATTGATTTTCTAATCTAAAACAGTGTTTAATTAATTAAATTGTAATAAATTATGTGTTAGTGCACGTCGTTAGGCAATATGTCTGTATGTAGTTTATTCAGCAAAAAAAAAAAAAAAAATAGAAAGAAAAAGCACTGGATTACAATGACAATTTATTGAACTAACGCATTTTTTGACAGCGGCAAATTACTACTCGACATAAAGGTGCGCACGTTCACATAAACTACAAAAATTAATCAAATTACAATACTACTATAACATTAAAAAAAATCAATAAAGACGATTGAAAAGTTCCCTGCTATGTACAGGGAACTGTCCCCATCCCACCCTCATATTTCCTCTACCAGTCTCAATTTTTCGTCAATCAACATAATATTAAAGAGATATTATCACTGTTTTAAATTTTAATCTTCATTGTTCATGTTTTTGCAACGCACGCACATTCTAACGCACATTTCCGGGTTCGATAAAGTTTTGGCGGATCTTCTATCATGGGGGGAAATTTCTGGCGCCCGAACACTTTTTCCAGACATAAATACACTCCCGTTAATTTAATAATCCTGAACTCTGTTGACACAAAAATAATTTATTGTCAATAAATGTTGTATTACACAAACTTTTCACCACCCATGGTCTTCATAGTGAGATATACCATTACCGGAAGTATTTATTGTTTTACCAATTAAGTTTATAATATGTTTTTCTCACAGGAAATGACGGATATATAACGATTTTAAACCTGTCTCCACAAAGCAACGCCGACACAGTATACCAATGTTACATTCCTGATGCATTCATTGATTATAGTTTGAGTTACGGTAGATCATTTGGAGTAGCGAATGGTGAACAAGAAAATGAAATTTCATGGTATGTGTCAGGGGATGGGTCGCGGTTTGGAAGGTATGTCACATTAGCAGTAGGCATGGGAGTATACCATTGCAAGATAGTCAACAATGGTGTAACTACAGTCGTTCAAACTACAAGAATAAGAGATGATGGTAAGTCAAGTTAGGATCATTTGTTCTTTGCTACTATACGACACTATTAATGAAAACGAATACGGCCTAGTAACTAGATTCACTAGATAGGCGTACACCACTCTAAGTTTTTGACTTAGTTAATTTACTTTTACTATTCGCAAAATGTCAAATATTACGTGAGTTATGTTTATTTGATTTACTATAAGAGTCTACTCTACTACTTGATCTGTTTTGATGTGAGGTGGTGTCTTGTGATTTGTAAAACTTTATTTTCACAGCTCTAATATTGCATTTTAAATACCATATGTGTCCTACTACTAGGCTACTTTTTTTAAACAGCCTTAATAACGCCAGCAAATGATAAAAACACAGTAACTATAAATGTTGGCGATGATGTCACAATTACATTCAACACGGATTTAACAAGTGATTTAGTGTGGAGGAAAGATGACTCTACTCCCTTCAAGATTGGAACAGAATCGAGCATGACCTTTGACCCAGTAGAGACCAGTGATGCTGGTGTTTATGAGATGCATCAGGATGGTAACCGGGAAGATCGTAGACATGCATTTATCAATTTGATTGTACGAGGTAAAAAACTGAAGACGTAACAAAGTATAAATGAATAAACCTATTATTTTTTTTTAAATTGTAAAAACATATAATTTGAATTTATTATTATTAAAACAATCAATTTTGTCTAATAAAAACGTAATTTATCTCATTATACTGTAATGTTGTGGTACACAGTATGTCGGAGAAACAACAAAAAATGACCAATGATCAATTATCAATCAAAACATTAAAGATTGATCAACCTGTAGTTGCACTGACCACGATGTTGAATGGAGCGACAAAACTCGCAAAACTACCAGAAAACCTTCTGGACTTAACATTTGCAACATACTTCCTAGGATCGGTAACATTATTACATATGCATCCTAAATTCCAATATCAACAAAGTGTTATATTATTTTTCCATTGTTTTCCATTCCTAAATTGTTTATATCTACCAATCGTTATTGTTCTATACTCTACTCTCTCTCTTACCCTATATTCACCAGTCTGTGTCTTCTTTGGTTTTATTTCTTTTATTCCAGTCCATTCAGACAGCGCTTGCCTTGTAATTATTCTAAACTTTCCCGAAAGTTCTGGAATATTTTCTGGCTATTTTACTTTATCATTTTGATTTTATTTCATTTGTATTTTCATTGAAATCCACCCACTGATACCCACAGCATTGTCATTTTCAGTAATTTGCCTTTGGATTAATAAGTATAATTTAATATACATTGAACATCCCTGTGCGGACAACTTTCACAACGTCATCAGTTACGTACACCCTTTGTTTAGTTGATTAGTTTCATTTTAGATTTATATAAGTTTATATATATATATATAAGTTTTCAAGCATGCTTTTATAAAATGTTTGGTCTGTAGGCCGTGATAACAATTTGATCAATATTCCGAATATATACTAAAGTAGCAAATCAAAATAGGCAAGTAAAGAAAATTAAGTTCTATGAAAGATTTAATATTACTTTACAGAACATTATGTACCATGTTTTTTTTCTTAGCCTGTCCACGTCACAGATGGGGTCCACCTGACTGTACTGGTGACTGCGAATACTGCTATAATGGAGGTGTATGCGATGAAAAAACAGGATTTTGTATCTGTGCGCCTGGATTTAAAGGAGCCACATGTGAAACTGGTAAGGAGAATGATAACAATACATAAATTACATTATTTTTTAATACACGAAGAAGCTTTAAGGCTGATATATTTATGTTTCTATTGAAATATATTGATATCAAACGGTATTTAAAATAGAACAAAAACGCTCATTTCAATATCTAATTTTAAATATTTTTAGATTCGTATGAACGAAAACATTTACTCTATTATTTTGCTTTTGTTTCCTAGAATGCAATGGCAATAGACATGGTTGGAATTGTGAAAATCGTTGTTCCAGTAGTGGTGGTCTTAATTCGTGTAGAAACTATCAGTTCTGCTTACCTGATCCATATGGATGTAGTTGTGTTACCGGTTACAGAGGGTTGAAATGCGATACAGGTAAGACAATTAATATTATAAAATAATGTAAACAATACACAAATCCATTTTTGTTATAGGCCTAGTTGCGATTTTAAAAAAAATATTGGCCTATATTAATATTATAGTATTTATTGCCGTTATTTCACCGCAGTTTAACATTCTAAACATACGAAATGTTTATAGTTATTAAAGTATTTTAAACTTTTTTTAATGGATTCATTGATTTTAAATTATCTCACAGTATGTCCACAGGGTACATTTTGGTTCAGACTGTGCTCAAACTTCAAATCACATAAACGTTCTAAAACAGAACAAAATTAAATAACAGATACAATTATGTGGTTAATTTATTTTATCTTTAAACTGTTTTAAACAACAACAACATAATATTTATGACACACGGAGACACAACCTGCTTTGTTTCCGATATCCAAAAAAAACATTCATATAATGAACTCAGTATAAAACTGACTCCAAATAACGAGAGGCAAGTCATGATTCAACATATCAACTCGTTTTCTTTCTTTTTTTTAACCTAAATAATTTGAAAGATTTGATACCGGTACTTGATTTTTTTTTATATTTTAATCTAAATTTTGCTTGCGATTAAAAAACAAATGGGGTGTCTCGTACTGTATTATAAATAACCTCGCTTTAAAGAGTTAAATTCAACGACGTTTACGTTTATTGTATACAACCACACAACTTATAGTGGAATCCTCAATGTGGTGTGGATCCTAGGAAATGGAGGAGTATATTAGACATAAAGGCGTGTTTTGCACATCCCAAATGTATTATGTTTATACGTTTTTAGCCTTTTGTTTTCTATATCGTTATATTAATGCAAACAAATTTAAATTAACAGAATGTTCACATGGTACATTTGGTGCAGACTGTGCTCAAACTTGTCACTGTAAACAAGGTTATTGTGATCGATATACAGGCAGATGCACTGACACTCAAGATTCGCCTTGTGCGTACCCATGGATGGGATCTAACTGCCAAAGTAAGATTAAGACAAATTTACAAAAATATTTTAATTGAGACAATAAAACAATACTAATGTGAAAAAAAAATGTTTATTTTAATAGAAGACGTGTTAAGTTAATTTGACATTCTTACCTTTTTTAATTACGGTACTTTTCTCGAAGCATAAAGCTGATGCATATTTCAGGGATACCTGATTCTCAGTGCTGTATCTTCACATATACTACAATAGTTACCCAGTATCATAGGAATATGTAAACACAGCATCGAATGACAGGAAACGAACTTCGTTACATTTGTATTTTGTAGAATGTCAACCTAACTTATATGGCGAAAACTGTGATATCGAATGTAGGCCCAATAAACCATGTGATTGTCACAGGAATGGCAGATGCATAGAAGGCACATGTGATTCTAATTGGCTCGAACCTGACTGTGAAGTTGGTAAGTCAAGTATTAAATGATTTGTTTGGTTAAATTAACCAAATAAATTAATTTGTATTTAATTTTTTTATTAGTTAGATTCGATGTACAACATCAAATAATGAGTAAATTATAATACTGAGTTATAAAGGTGTTATTTGTTCGGTTGATGTGGTGGCATGTTGCTGCGTAATTGGTTGCAATTTTACTCTTCCCTGGTTGCAATAAATTGATTATGGACCTTATTATAGCGAGTTAGTAATAAAGGAATAAACAAGCAGTCAGCTAAGAATATAATAAATTGAATATTGCATAACAAGTTAATTTGTGTATGAATATAATACATATTTGAAAACTGACGTTCTCCGGACGATTGTTGAAGTGTATCGACCGAAAATGCGAGGTATAAAAACAACAATTCTAATATATAGTATATTAGTTTGAATAATGACTGCATGTTTATTCCACAGGAGTCCTTAATACCAAATTTACACCTGCAAATAATGGGCAACGTACAACCGCATCTTGTTCGGTTTATCAGACTGATACATACGATGTTCAAACAATGATTGTAGTGACCAATAATGACGTCACTGAGAAAATAACAACAGTGGTAGAGACAAATAGAGATGGTCAGAATATAACACGTGCATTTGATGTGATAGCTGATGCTAATTCGACATACACATGTGTAATTTCACGAAAAGGTTACTCTGTTGAAAATGACATAATCACAGAAATATTTCGTAAGTTTATAATTTATAACATTCTTTATTATGTACAATTAAAATCGTTTATATCTTGGTAATATATATTTTTATATTAAGGATTACCTTTATATAATGGACGTTTGACCATACTAAGCATTTTAAGCTCCTCTATCACCATTGAATGGACGCCATGGAACAGCAAAACTGATGATGGAGATGGTCCAGTTGTTGGATACTTTTTATACCACAAACTGAGAACTACAAATGATTGGAAGAAGACATTATACGAGAATTCTTTATCTGGCAATGTTAGTGTGTTGATGTGGGATACAGAATACACATTCGGTGTTTCTGCTGTGAGACCTGGTGAAGGAGAAGGACCAATTGGAAAAGAAAGTGTCACGGTAAAAACACTTTGCGGAAGTAGGTTATATGTTGATTACTTACCGTTATCTATTTACCTTCAAATAGATCTATCGAGCTGCAGCAATTATTGATTACACTATACACTTTTTCTAAAATACATTATGTAATAAATTGTATTCGAACGTGTTAATATTAATAGTCACATCTTATCAGTAAATATAAATACCTATATAATTAAGTTATATATATTGTTAAAAGCGATATATATGGCATTATCATTTTTAATTTACTAGGCCTACATGTTAACCTTATATTGTGTTCTCTCGTTTTAGCGCCTGCTTCAGTTCAACAAGCCAACCATGATGTTTCCGACTGTAACCCACAAAGTGCATTGGTCAGGTGGACAGTAAGAAAATTTAATTATTAATTTTTATATTCCATTAACGACGATATGCCCAACTTTTAAATAAATGTCGATACTATGCAACACTTTTACAGTAGGGCCTAATATAACAAATAATTAATTATTTTTACAGTACAAAAATGATTTTTGCCTCTTCATATATTGAAAATTAAACTGTTAAATTGATTTGCATATAAAAAAAAATGATGATTGAATGTTTTTTAACTCAAGGTGATAACGAAAAAATGCATCTTTTAAATTCTTGTTATTGGACCGTTGAGAAGTCTGGAATCAATACTAAAACGTCGATATTGGCAATTAATAGTTATTGTTCCATAAATGGATCGATCTTAATTAAATACTAAAATGATTAGATAAATGTTTTTATATCATAATCAGAAAATTAAATCAGATGCAGAGACACTGAAATGCTATGACACGTCTTACGTATACAAAGTGTATCTACGATTGAATGATGATGATGGAATAGGTGATGTGGTTTACAGCGGAACTAACTCGAACGTGACTATAGATAACTTTAGCTCGTCAGCTTACAGCTTTTTTGTTACTGTATCTAACAAAGACAATGAAAGTGATTATGTTAAAAGCATCGATACTGCAGATACAAGTGAAGGTGGGTGTCTGTTAATTATGTAATATTGTTTTCTTATAATTTAAGATCATAACGAAAAATGTTACGAACTATAAGGAAATAGTGAGATACCTCCTTCTCTTTACTAGATAACTTTTAAAGTTTATTTAATTAATTGCTAGAAAACAATAAGATATAGTCTAGTTTTCCCCCTTTACAAAAGAAAAAATGCATATAGTCCATAAACACAAACATTATTTTACTTCTTAAAATGCTAATTCGTTTCAGACGGAAATACATGCAATTGTGGAAGCATAATTGCTGGAACTTTGATAGCAGGTGTATTCATTGGTGTCTTATGTACTGTTATAGTAACACATGGGTAAGTTATTAAAAATGTTATGTTATACTTCTTTAAGTCGGAACTTACTTTATGCAGTTATCCTGCACACAGGGTTTATGATATTTTGCTAAGATTATTGATGAATATACCAATCAGCTAGTTACTTAGTTTAATAATTATGTTTTAGCTTATTTTTCTTTAATAATTCTGAGTTTCTTTTTTTTTTTTCATTTTTAATCTGAATTAATGTATGTATCTCTACTGCTTTAATTGCGATCGACAGAGTCTATTAATTAGTGGTTGGTATACTTGTTAGCGGATTGTATTTTTATTCTTCTTATTTGGGTATTGTCGATAGCCTGTTACGTTCTTCACTACAATGGCATTAAAATAAGATTTAACTGTATTACTTTGTGCTTGTTTTAAAGCAAACAAAGATGGCGGAAGAATATGAGTAAGTCTAACGATGATTCCTCGAATGCTCAACATGTTTACACGAATTATGCAAGTAACGGTTCTTCATCAAGGTACTATCTACTATTCCAAAATCCAAATCATTGTATTGAATTCGTTTTTGTGTTTGCATCGTGATTGTTTTGTCATTGGTTATAAAGTTTAGAAATTTTCCAAAGATCTAATTTTCTCATTTCTTATGTTTCTTTTATTTATTTTTAAAATAAAAGCAAACCATCAGGTAAGATTGTGAGTAAATCTGAAAAGAACGAGACAAATGAGCTACACATTTACCAGGATTATGCAAATGAGGATAACAATGCAGAATATTCAACCTGGTAAGTATAACATAATAATCCATTTATTACAATCAATTAATCTCTTACGTATATTGCTAGATTGTGAGAAATGGTGTAAATAGACAATGACATTTCACATTAAGTTAGTTTCTAATTAATATTTTAGTATTATTCTATTGTTTGTCAAATTTGTATATTTTACTTATAACCATAATTTCATTTTCAGCGATTACCACCCAAATCAAGAAAGTGTTTATGCACTACCTGAGGAATCTGCTTATGTAAATTAGTTCGTTTTTAAGAAATCCCGAAAATCGATACCAAACAAAAATGTAAAAATTAAAATCGACATCACAAATGTCTGTATCTGCAGATTCGCCTTTTTGTTCGGGAGCACTTGGTAATTTGCCAAAATGCATTACGTCACTATAAGATCTTTTTTATTTTTAATGAATTATAAATTATATACAGCTTTGGCATTTCTAGGCTTCGATAAACAAATATTTTCTTTGGTATTGTGATTATTTCATATTTGTGTATAAACAATTTTGTATTCATTTTGAGCCTAACGTTTTACTAACCTCGGAAATGCAAGTTAAATATAACACCTAAATATATTCCTGTCATTTTTTAATGTATATTATTACTAATTGTTAATGGGAAATTAATTCAGATTCATTTGAACCTAATGTAGATTTACGATAAATGCTAATTATTTATATATTTGCATTAGATTTGCAATTATACGAAATAAACAATTATGTTGCTTACAAACACCGAAAACATAGTATATGGCATTGACATTAAGATCTTAGTCTTTAGAGAGATATTAATTTAATATTGATTATATTAAAAGATGGAAAATAATGTTGAATAAAATCAAACGTTGAATAGCCCATTTGGAAGTTTTAAGTTACAAAGAAAAACATGTTTGTTCTCCTTTAAATTACGATTTTCGTTTTCCGATACAATTTTTGTCAAAGTAAATAATGATTACATGACATGGGATTTCAACAAAATAATTGTTATAGCAATTATGTTTTCAGAGCTACAATGTATCTATTATTTTATATCATATAATGTAGTACGGTATATAATTAGAATATTTCGCTAGTTTATTGCAATTGGACTAATTTTAGTAACATGCATAATATTCTATTTATAGTTCATGCAAGAATAGTGAATACTAATCCAACGTAGAGTAAATGGTATATTGTGTTTATGTCCTCTCAGCTTGTTGTATGCTAGATGGCAGTACTTTTTATTTTAATGCTCTACCGTACTACTCTATATCATTACTTATAATATATTGGAATTTATATTTAGAAAAAAAGTTAATCAACCAATAAAGGAAAGTTCGAAGCATTGTAGGTGATTATTGTGTTATTGAAGTTCTTATAATTATTAAGCATAGAGTAATAGTAATTACTCCATGAACAAGTAATATCCTAGTGTATTATATAAAAATAAAGATCAACAATATAAATATGGGTATTCTGAACAATTTGAGACTAAAACCAGGTTTCTATGACAATCGGTTTTACGAAAAATTGCCATTAGAATGCATATAAAAATGAATATCGAGAGTACTTTGGCACAAAAATTATATTTATATGTATGTTAGTTAGTTATCGAGAACTGCAAATGCACCAAAATACGAGCAAAATTGTATAAACATTTAAATGAAATTATGTAAAATGTCAAACATATCATTTCCAGTCATTTTTGGCCGAACGTTTGCATTACCATAAATATATATGTGGGTATTCTGCATTTGAGACTAAAATAAAGTTTCTATTACGATATGGACACAAGACACAAGGTCATAGGTCAAAAATCCTACTTTCCGTAATTTTATACGAAAAAATGTCATTAGAGTGTATACAAACATATATTCTGAGTACTTTGGTACCGAAATTATATTTCTACGACCTCTGGTTCCTGAGAAATGCGAAAAAAATGTTTCTTTGTTAAAACCAACATACATGGCCGACTAAATGAGAAAAAAAACAACCACATAGGACACGACTTGAAAATGTTAACTACCTGATCTGGTTACTAGAAATAACTGGGATTATAAAAAAACACATTATAAAATATACCCCATGGGTACATGGGAACCTACTAAGACTACATAGAAAGGTTTACAGTGGGATGGATTGAAACTAGCTATAGAAGAGCATTGTTTAAACAATGTGTGTCAACTACTACATTTACAACAAGAATGATACGTCAAATGATCAGAACGTTCAGTACAAAATGATCAACCAGTTTACCAGGAGTATGCACCAACACTGATCAGGTTTGAAAACATCATCCTGATGCGCCTCCCTTCGGTAGTCAAAACCCTCAATAGTTCATTCCCTTATCATAATTTAGCAGGGGGAAGCATTCTTAGGATATTATTATTATTCTATATCATATACTGTTTATTATTGCATCATCATTGTCAGCATATGTATTATATTTAGACACAATTGAAATGAAAGATGAATTGCTGTTATTCAATTGTTTGAAAGTCTGTTCATTTGCTCTATACGCACTAGGTATTTTTTAGAATTATTTCATTGTTGTTTTTGCCAAACCCATTACTTATTAGCTTGGTTGAGCCCCCTTAAAATATAATAAATGCTACTTCCTTATCAGGAAAGAACGGCCAAGTTTGAATAACTTCTGAAAAATGAACTCTGTGAGTAATATTTTTTATATTTTATTTTATATTAATTTTATTTAATTTTTCTCTTTTAATGGCCTGTAAGGAGTTCGTTTTGGGGATTTATAAACCTTAGGCTAAAGAAAACAGCCCCACTCCATAGCTACAGTGGTGATCTTTCTCTAGACCGAACGAAAATGTAGACATGGCGAACGAGACTAATTTCCTTTTAAAATTTGTTTTATTTTGTTACAATAAGAAATGCAAAAATATTGTTAAAAATAAATATTAAATGTATAATGTACTTTTATTTTACTTTTATTTTAGAAAAGTATGCTTGTTAGTGTTACAATCTTGCTTCAATGTATTTGTTGCTGCCTGGGTAAGTTAGATCATAGAGATAGATCCAAACGACTAAGAAGAAGGATGCAGATTAAACAAATTACAAAAATACGATAATCTGTTTATTTTTCAATAAATGTCAATCGATAATTTATGTTTTTCATGATTATTCAATTAAAAAAATTTCATTTTAATGATTTTATAATGTACCGGTGCATTTTCATATCACACACGTTAGCTTAGTTTATTCATAATAACAAACATCGCCTTTTTACTCACTATCATCTATCACAAAGTTAATAAAATTAATAAAGAATATTTATTTATACCAATAGTATATTGTATCTTTTAGGAAAAGAAGGGTATATAACAGTCTTGAATATATATCCACAAAGCAACGATAATCAAGTGTACCAATGTTACGTTCCTACCGTGTTCACTGGTTATAATTTAAGCTACGGGAGATCATTTGCAGTAGAGAATATTGAAAGTGTAAATGAAATGTCCTGGAATGTGCCAGGCGATAAGGTGCACGAAAGATATGTCGTAGTTGATGATGTAGGCATGGGAGTATATTATTGCCAGATAGCAGACAATGAAATCACTACAATTGTTCAAACTACTAAAATAAGAGATGATGGTAAGGCAATAATGTTTATAATTTCTTTTACTTACGACTGTAAAACCACCCGATTCTGCTACTGTCCACAGGTGCTATCTGTAAAACTATAGCAAGTTATACACGTTGCTGTCTGCTATAAATGCTGTACTTTTAACACACGGTACACTGTCTGTAGCACAGTGTGTGTTGACAATTTACAATGATGTACAACCATAGGCAGGTTTTCGTACTGCCATGCAAGAATGGATAGGTGTTTTCCGCCGCTTTTAGGCCTTCTAGTCAATTATTGTTATTATTATACGAATTACGTAATTAGTCTAGTAGCTCATCTACCTTTTTAGCAGGGCATAATGAATATTGTAGCTAGGCTAGGCCTACTAGTCTAGCGGGAAATCAACCAATTATTTGGTTGGATACGAGTTTAGGGTAGGAGGTTAAGTACGAGTTGGCATGGGTACGAGTCGACCAGGGGTGAATCGACCAGAGTACACCCGGCCGCCCTACTAGAGCATAGGCTACAGGCCTGCAGGAATGGGAAATCTGTCCTAGCTATAGGCATAGGTCTACATTGGGACGCCCAAAAAAGCCATCCTATGAGCATAAAAAGGCCTCGTAGAGCCAGAAATGTTAACATATACTACACATATAGTACGTCTACCATTTATTATAGTTCCATGGTACTACGGATCACTACTATCTAGGTCTAGTAGGCTAGGGTAGGGTTCCAGTAATTTCGGTCGCGTTTTTTCCGGAGGGCATGTGAGAGGTGAGGTAGGTTAGCCCAGCTAAGCTAAACTAACATGTAAGTAGTATTCTACCATGGGATGAGAACGAGTCGGCATGGGGGTACGGGTTGATCTTTATCCGTATTCTAGGGTGCTGGTCAATCCGTAACGTACCCATGTCAACTCGTACCAAACTTGGAAAACTCGTACCCAAATAATTGGTCAACTCGTACCAATAGCTTTATAGCTTTATTGATAGCTGGGTTCAAATCTAGGTTGGGACGGTTTTTTCTCATTCTAAAACAGATTTCCTTATAATAATAAAATAATATCGACCTATGAATTTAACTGTAATATTGTATTGTATACATAATATTAGTAGTAATAGTAATTCCCATTGCATTTATTATTATAATATATTTTACGGTTACCCCTTAATTATACTATAGTATAACTTCCTTGTTATATTTTACAATATTTTCTTCATAATTCAACAATTTTTGTTCACAGCTAATTATCAAACTGAATCATCACACACCAAATCACATGAAATCTCTAGTGTATTTCTCCAAGCTAATCCAGCTACATGGTATTGCCTTGAGGCTAAACTACACTGTATACTGGGCACTACCATCATTCCTGGCCCGTCAACCTGGATCACATTATGGTCCAACACAGTCGTGTACTACTGATTCCAAATAGTGAATTACATCCTGTGGTCAAGGATTTATTTGCACTTATGCTTATTTCCTCCAACATACAGAGTACGTAGGGCTTTTAATTTGCTTTTATACCTGTTAATTAAAAAATCGTTTATGCCTATTGTTGCATAAAGATCAAATTTAGACTGTAAATACTGGGATGATCACCCTAAATTTTCTTTTTCATTTAACAATTTTATATTTCACAGCCAGAAAAAAGCATACAGGTTTTTTTTTATTCATAACTGTTGAATTGCATCCCAATACATGGTACCTATTGGTATTATATCTATAATAATAAAGTACTCTCTTATAAATAGATGTATCTCTCCAAACTACTCCAACTACCTAATCTAATAATAGTACTATTAGCATACTACCTGTACACTTTGTAGACAAGAAATAAGTTGTATCCACCTAGAGGACTTATGTTAGTACTGTACAGTCGATCGTCCTCTCACTGGTCTGGTCAACATATTCTACGCCTAGATTATTACAGTAATTAAAGTACATTATTACAGAGATTTTTTTTAAAAATAATATAATTTAATATTATGTTCATATTATTTTATTATATCATAGAGATTTTCAAAAACATAGTTTGGTAACATTTAGTTTCTGTTTTAGACCTTTAATATTTGGAAATAACCTATAATAATTATAAAACATTCTTGTTTTCAATGCCATTATGCGGTTAAAAACAAGTACAGCAGCATGCATATGTAGATAGAGTACACCTATATATTGTGAGAACATAATTTCAATAATTTCTTTGTTAGTTATCAACCTAGGGGTTAAATTATTAGGAAAACATTGGTTTATTTTTTTTATGTGTACAGAAATTTGTTCTTCTAGCCTCAGATCATTCCTGAAGTTAGACATAAATCACATAAATTAGTATTAAGTAATGAATATTAGATGAAATACAGTACAAATACATGTTTCAGGAGGATACTTTATGTTAAAGGTGATAATTAGTTTAAATGTTACACCAATGAAATTTATTCAATTACCAGGTTGAAGTAGTCTTGTGGAAACACTACTATGTACTCATGTAGAACACAGTCAGTTCTACCAAGGTTAGAGGTGGGTGCCAACATTTGAGATAAGTGGAAACATGACCTTTTCAATAGTAAATTCATTACCAGCATTATAAATAAAATGTTAAAAAGATGAGAATGCAAGTAAATATTAGATTCATAGTCCTCATTATGCACAATGGTTTTCTACTATCACATTATTAAAATATAAAACAATCATATAGCCATTAATGAATTTACATGGAGGTCTATCCAAATAAATTTAAATAAAAAGGTCATAATATGTCTTTGTCTCCAGTTCGTGGAAAATGAACAAAAAATATTCAAAATATCCTGCCAGTTTGCGTTCAGTACAACCTGCTTAGTTTTTAATACGATTACTGCTTTCTATACACTAAACTTTGATTTCTGCAAAAAAAAAAAAAATCTCTGTAATAATGTACTTTTTAATTACTGTAATAATCTAGGCATAGATTATGTTGACCAGGCCAGTGAGAGGACGATCGACTGTACAGTACTACCATAAGTCCTCTAGGTGGATACAACTTATTTCTTGTCTACAAAGTGTACAGTAGTATGCTATTAGTACTATTATTAGATTAGGTAGTTGAGTAGTTTGGAGAGATACATCTATGTATAAGAGAGTACTTTATATTTATAGATATAATACCAATAGGTACCATGTATTGGGATGCAATTCAACAGTTATGAATAAAAAAAACTCTGTATGCTTTTTTCTGGCTGTGAAATATAAAATTGTTAAATGAAAAAGAAAATTTAGGGTGATCATCCCAGTATTTACAGTCTAAATTTGATCTTTATGCAACATTAGGCATAAACGATTTTTTAATTAACAGGTATAAAAGCAAATTAAAAGCCCTACGTACTCTGTATGTTGGAGGAAATAAGCATAAGTGCAAATAAATCCTTGACCACAGGATGTAATTCACTATTTGGAATCAGTAGTACACGACTGTGTTGGACCATAATGTGGTCCAGGTTGACGGGCCAGGAATGATGGTAGTACCCAGTATACAGTGTAGTTTAGCCTCAAGGCAATACCATGTAGCTGGATTAGCTTGGAGAAATACACTAGAGATTTCATGAGATTTGGTGTGTGATGATTCAGTTTGATAATTAGCTGTGAAAAAAAATTGTTGAATTATGAAGAAAATATTGTAAAATATAACAAGGAAGTTATACTATAGTATAATTAAGGGGTAACCGTAAACTCGTATCCAACCAAATAATTGGTTGATTTCCCGCTAGACTAGTAGGCCTAGCCTAGCTACAATATTCATTATGCCCTGCTAAAAAGGTAGATGAGCTACTAGACTAACGTAATTCGTATAATAATAACAATAATTGACTAGAAAGTCTAAAAGCGGCGTAAAACACCTATCCATTCTTGCATGGAAGTACGAAAACCTGCCTATGGTTGTACATCATTGTAAATTGTCAACACACACTGTGCTACAGACCGTGTACCGTGTGTTGAAAGTACAGCATTTATAGCAGACAGCAACGTGTATAACTTGCTATAGTTTTACAGATAGCACCTGTGGACAGTAGCAGAATCGGGTGGTAAAACAGTAATAATTATTTATTTAAAAACTGCTTGATTGTAAAGTTAATCATATTAAAATGTAATACTACTTTATTTTTTTTCAAAATAGCCATAATAACGCCTGACAATTCTAAAAATACAGTAACTGTAAATGTTGGAGATGACGTCACAATTAGATTCTACACCGATTTCAACAATACTTTAGTGTGGAGGAAAGATGGGTCTACTCCATTAAAGATTGGAACGGAAAAAAGCATGACCTTTAACCCAGTAGAGACCAGTGATGCTGGAGTTTACGAAATGCACCAGAGTGGTACCCGAGAAGATCGTATGCATTCGTTTATCAAGTTGATTGTACGAGGTCAATAATCGCAAAAAATATAAAATAATAAAATGTGATCAGCACTTTTCACGAATAAACATGTTTATATTATTTATATAAGAAAGTAAAATAAAATGAATTCAGATTTTTAAAAATAAGCGATATTTTATTATACATCAGGCCTATCCTAAATAAAGCCGTATAATAATAATAAATAAGTCAACATTAGGAATATTAGGCATTAGAGCTATACTTTTATAAAAAAGTAACGATTACCCGATGAATATTTCGGCCTAAATACATTTAAAAAAAAACCTCAGTTTTAATGACGATTTAAAAACCTACTAGGTCTAAGCAGGGATCTTCCTGGTCTAATGATCACAAATTTTGATTTCAAACTTTCCAGACTGAAGTTATGATGACTTGCTTTTTCTGTACTATTTTAGAGTGTCCTAATCACAAATGGGATCCACCTGACTGCACTGGTGACTGTGAATACTGCTATAATGGAGGTATATGTGATGACAAAACTGGATTATGTATTTGTGCACCTGGATTTAAGGGAGCGACGTGTGAAATCGGTAAAAAGCATTTTAAAGTAAACATTCAATTCTCTGCTCTTCTATTATTATAGAAATAGTACCTTTAACGTATACTCAATAGCCTATAGGTTATTCATTCATTCAATCTTCTATTTCGGAATCTCTAGTCCATAAAAAGTAAATTATGTATACATTTTTAAAAACCTGACTAATTACTACAAAACGAAGTGCTCTCAACCTGACCCTCTCATTGAATTTATCAACACAGACAACAGATGCATATGTTATTTTTTATGTATGCAGTTTGAGAAACAGGCAATAGTTTCTTGTTTATAGACAGGGACAACAACGAGTGCAGTAAACACCATATTATTGTCATTGATAAATTAAAAAGGGCTCAATACAGTATATGACATGGAAATAGATGTATAGTGTAAATAGTGTGGTATGAATTAGGCCTTTTTTAGAATCTAAAAGCTACTTGTTAATCATATTAATGCAATACCATTGATTGTAGTATTTAATAATAATTATATGGCCAGGTTTTATTATTTATTAGCAAATAATACATTACACCTTACACCTTCCTTACGTAGAATGCGGAGGGAATAAACATGGTTGGAATTGTGAAAACATTTGTTCCAGTAAACTCGATCTTAATAGGTGTAGATATTTTCAGTTTTGTTTACCTGATCCATATGGATGCAGCTGTGTTACCGGTTACAAAGGATTGAAATGCGATACAGGTAGAAACAATCTTAAATTTACAAGACAATATTATTTTAAAATATAGTATAATGTATATTATTCGTTGCTATTTTAAGTACATTAATGGAAATCTACCACGTTTTACTCCAAATTTGTTATTTCGATTTATAAAAAATACTTACACTTAACAGAATGCACACCAGGTACATTTGGTGCAGACTGTGCTCAAACTTGTCATTGTAAACAAGGTGGTTGTGATCGATATACAGGAATATGCACTGACACTCAAGACTCGTCTTGTGCGTACCCATGGATGGGATCTAACTGCCAAAGTAAGACAGATTAAATAGGCATAAGCATTTGTAACAATTAGTTGTTTAAGATAGTAAAACTACCAGATTAGTTTGGATTTTTAACTTTATACACAGGCTTTCTCTGGGGTTCTTTTGCTAAATTCCATAGAAAAAAAATGTTTCTGTTCATTTTACCAACAGCAAACAAGCAACACCTAGTAGACCTATTATATTATAATATGTTTAAATCTGCTCTCAAAACTCACCTTTTTTCATCATTTCACTCTTTCTCTGCGATCTCGTTTCATATTAGAGGCCTACGTTACTTTCCAATTTTGTAGAGCGTTAACATAAGTACACGGGAAACTATAGTTTTCAGTGATTTGTTGTTTGTTTTGTGTTTAGTTAAATTTATCAAATCAAGTAATTAGTAATCATTTAATTACGGAGAAGAATTATTCAAATTTTGTTCAATCGAAGATAGATAAATGGTAATGATAAATGAATTTGAATTTCACAAACTATTTTATTTTAAGTTAATAAATAAAATATTTTATTTAACCAAGTTTAAATATAACAACAATAGTTGTATCTTTATTTACACAGGAATCCTCAATACAACATTTATATCAGCAAATAACGGCCATAGTACAACTGCATCCTGTTCATTTTATTATGCTGATGCGTACAAAATTGAAGCAATTATTATGGTGATAAATGATGACATCACAGAAAATATCACAACACCGTTGGAAACAAAACGAGATGATCAAAATATATTGACACATACATTTTCTGTGATAGCTGATTATGATTCAGTATACATATGTGTAACTTTGCAAGGGGGTGTATCAACCCAGAGTGTTATCTTCTCAGAAATATTTCGTAAGTAGATCAAACAAGGCCATATACATGGCTGCAGTCGCGTGCTCAAGTTAGTGTTTACCGACACACCGACCGACTGACCGACCAACCGACACAGTGAGCTGTAGAGTCGCGTTGCACGTGACTAAACATGCTTGAGTAGGCTTCAATATATATAGTAATATAAAAGGATTGAAAGAATAATCATTTTTTTCTTAAAAGGTTTACCTGTATATAACGATAGTCTAACGATACTTGACGTTTCAAGCTCCTTTATCGCCATTGAATGGATGGCATGGAACAACACTACTGATGATGGAGATGGTCCAGTTGTTGGATACTTTTTATACCACAAACTGAGCAATACAAATGATTGGAAGAAGACATTTTATGAGAATTCTTTATCTGGCAATGTTAGTGAGTTGATGTGGGATACAGAATACACTTTTGGTGTTTCTGCTGTGAGACCTGGTGAAGGAGGAGAAGGGAAAATTGGAAACAAAGGACTCACAGCTAAAACTCTATGCGGAAGTAGGCCTATAATTAATTGATTACATCTCTTATTACTTATGATAATAAAAAGAACATTCTATGTCGTTATTTTATAAAATGATGTACACATAATTCTACTGTAATACTATATATTCTTCTAATCTTGAATCGTACAATATTGAGGACTTTTGTTTCCACGCGTTTAAGTCAAACATTTTTATGCGCACGCTCAGAAACATACATGAGAGTTATATTTATTTTCTTACATAATAGGCCTACACAGATTTACAGTATAAACTTATCGTAGTTGTTTTTTTACAATACAGTATGCTAGGCATACTTTATGATTGATTAGGGCATACAATATTATTATTTTACCTTTTAAAAATACTAATCACTAATAATTTAAACTAATCAATTTCACTGATAAAAGGCCTATTTACATATAAATCACATAGGCCTAATGATAATTATTTTACAGGGCCTTCTCCAGTTCAGAACGTGAAACACAGAGTTTTAACAACTGAATCTGAAAGTGTAGAAGTTACATGGATAGTAAGTAGGCCAATTATAACAATCTTCATTTTTAACGACATTATCATGTCGTCTGTTAACATGACCACTACTTTGTTATACTTTTTTTACAATAGGCCCTACAGTTTAAAATGAATATATTACAAACTCTGGTATTTACCGTTTGAATAAAATGTGTAATAATATATACATGTTTATATAATATATACATATTCTAACATTTATTTTGCAATATCATTCATCAATTAGAATAAAAATATATGTTGATCTTTTCAAGGGAATAGTCGATGTCCAATCATTAAAATGTTTCAGTAAAACATTTGTCTACAACGTTTACCTAAAGGTGGCCAACAATGAAGGGTATCGTGAGGAGGTTTACCAGACTCATAGCAATCTACTTACTATCGATAATATTGCATTTTCTGACAGCTATGATATTTTAGTAACTGTGTCGAATAAGGACAGCGAGAGTATATCTGTTAAGAGTTTAGCAGAACTAACAAATGGTAGGTAAAATAAAAACTTAAAGCTTAGTTTGTTAAATAACAATATTTTATAATCTTGGCATTTTTGTAATTGATTGTTTGTTATATAACGAGTTCAGTATACTAAAATGTATTCATTTCAGAATGTGAAAATACATGTAATTCTGGTGGCATAGTTGGTGGTACCTTGTTTGCAGGTGTTTGTATCGGTGTATTAAGTACTATTATGATATTGCTGGGGTAAGCTAGTAGAATTTTGAAAGTAATAAATATTGTTATTGTTATGTTGTGTCCGTTGGTTATTTATCTTAATATATTATAAAATGAAATTACTTTTTAATAATAAAACTAATATACGTTTGCTTCTGATTCCAACATGTTGGTCTAAATAAATCAGTTTTAATTGTCTGTGGATGAGATTTTTGTAACCTGTTTTATGTAGTAGAAAAAAAAGGAGAGTGACATGACTTCAGTTTCCGTTACAAATATAAAATATGAAATTAAAAGGTCTGTTTTTATTATAGTAGTAAATGTTTTGTTTCTGTTTTAAAGCAAACAACGTATACGTACAAATATGTGTAGGTCAGACTCTGGTGATGATCCACATGCTCAACACCAATCTGGTAATATTAATAATGATTCTTCATCAAGGTATCTATCAATTAATATTTATCTGTTATACTAAATGTTTAAAAAATATGAGTTTACTCTAGTTCTGTTTGGTGCTACTTTTATAATATTTAATTAATTGAAGTTATTACTTACTTAATTTTCTCGTATGCTTTTCTTTCAATTGAATTTGTCACATTAGGCTAAATAAGCTACTAATGAATTCAATGAAGTTTATTAACCCAAAATAAACAATAAGTACAATACTGAAACTCTGATAATAGAAAGCACAGTACAATTATCCTCAGTAATTGCAGTCAGTTATTTTGCCATGAGTTTAGTATTACGATACATACAAAAACAAAAAAAAAACATATAAATTTAATTTTCAAAAATTATTTTTTTTTTCCAAAGTGGTATAAATCAAGAAAGACCGAATTTAAGTAAGTCTGACGTTAAAACGTCAAATGAGCTACATGTTTATTACGATTATGAAAATGAGGGTAACAATATAGAATATTCAACATGGTAAGTATAAATATGTGCATTGATCTAATTTATTTCACCAGAACACTAACCCAGTAAACATTTAACAAGTTTTGTAAAAACGAATTACAGTTATGTAGGTTTCAAAATAGTATGCTAATAGTATTATAATGTACTGCTACAAAATACTAAAAATAGCACTTCAATAATATAACTGTAACTGCATATGTAGTCACTAGTAATGCTCCAGCAAGTTTATAGAGAACTTTGTATTTAGTTAAAGTTTCTTTTGTTTAATTGCCTAATTTGCATATTATTTTATCCAGCAGTTGTTTACTGCATTGAGCAGTCAGTTTCTTTTGTTCTTAGTTCTACTATAAGTTAGTTGTAGCTGTGCACCCAGTAAGGGCAGATCATGTTTTGTTACCAGCACACCATTTTATTTACCTGGAATTTACTTACATTCAGTGAATGCATTTATATTTATGTTGCTTTAGATGTATCCTTATGTTGCTTTGGATTTATATTTATGTTGCTTTTCGATTGCCAGTATTCATATAAGGAAGATTCGATTAAAATCATCCTGTTATACATAAAGAAGATTCAATTACAATCATTCTGTGTATCCTTTATTTATGTTCTGCGTAAACAAACTGCTCGCCAGCCAGCTACACTCGCCTAATTGTTGTCGCAATTAAAATAACAATAATAGTGGGACTTTTAATGTTTCTATTATTTCATTTTCAGCGATAACCCAACTGAAGAAAGTGTTTATGCATTACCTGATGATGATCCTGAAGAATCATTTTATGTAAATTAATCGACATCCGTATAGGATGGTATTTACAAAACTGAGCAAAACACAATACGGTTAAATGTGTATGCTGTAATTAATGGAAATGGAAATCATTGTTTGATTGCAGACAATGTTTATTTATGTGTGGGAAATCAGACTTTACTAAAATGACGATAATACGTATATTATATATTGAGTAAGAAAAGATGGCGAACACGTTTATAATATAGATTGGTATATAATGGTTTAGTTAAAATATTAAAAACATTTAAATTAATAATTACTATAATATATAATACTAATGTTTTTCTTTCTGTTTTTTTTTATTTAGGGACTTTATGTGAACAGTTCCATATTTTAGTTTTAATGTGATTCCCTAAAAAGTCATCTGCTGTATATAATTTACCTATTCGATAAAATTCACATTTTTGCATTAGTTTCTGTTTTTCAATGACTTTCTTTCTGAATAAAATTTAAATTATTTGAAACATGTTATTATTAAAAATGTGTTTTATTTATAACATATTGTGTAAATAATTATGTATTGTGCTACATTATGGTGCAACTATAATCAGGGTACCTTGCGATCTCTCCATGTATGCTACAATAATGGTTTAAGAATGTTGCTACAAAGGCCTCGACATTGCAGTGCCAGCCTTATGTTTACGGAATGTTGAATTCCTTCTTTTTATGAATTGTTATTTTAAGAAAATCAATATATGGCCTCTGATCGGTAGACTATGCAAGCGAAAATGTTTTTATATTATTATATGCAACGTCTTAGTTAAGTCGAAGATGATCTTTAGGTGGAATGCCATCCAGGTGGAATGCCATCCTGAGATGAGTAGTAGTAATCAGTTTTGTTTATTTTATTTCATTTATATGTAATTTTTACTTTCTATGGACCAGAGATTCCGAAATAAAAGATTGAATTAATGAATTATGAATGAGACGAACAAAAGGATAGGAGGAGAGAGAAAGTCGAATTATCGTATATATTTTATTAGTGTATAAAAAAGAAAAGGTATTAGAAAGAAGTATAAGGAAGGTGGATTTATGAAAAGTATTTAACATTGAACAAAAGAGGAAAAATGATGTAATTCGTATTTCTTTGTTTTTGATTAATCATTATCATTATATTATCTACCAATATATTTATCTATTATTCTATTATTAAAAAATAAAATATTCGACATTTATAAGCCTACTTAAGTGTTTGTTATTCTTATAATGGCTACTTACAAAGTGTTCATAGCAAAGAATGGCAAAAAGTTCACATGACTTCAGGAAGGTAAATATTTAAGTAAAAGATATTTAAATAAAAATATAAGTCCTAAAACCAGGCCTCTTTAATTATAATCAAAGCATTCGTACTTTTCTTTTCTTCTCTTTCAACTTTATTACCTCCCTTGGAATAGCATCAAACAAATATAAAAGAATTTAAATACAATGATAGTTTACTGCTGCTCGGTGAGTATTTGTTTGTTCGTTATTCTTTTGCAAATGTAGGCCTAAGATCACCCGTGAAATGTTTGGTAAACATGAGCCTTATTTCCTCTTTTGAGTCAATCAGCGGAACTATTAAGTATTGCTTTGCTAAATAGCATAATATCTTAAGTTCATTTGTGGTCATAATTTGCATAACAAATTAACTGTAAGTATTCACAATGTTAATTTTATCTTATAGTAATAATTATTTTTGTCTGATGTTCCCTTTTTTTATATATTCTGCCTTAATTACTGAAAAATGCAGATACCATGCATGGTACGGTACATTAAAAAAAAAAAAATTCCGTAATGTATTCCTATGTAAAGTAATATTGATGTTTTGTTGTATTTCGAGATTTTCTCGGTTTTATCTAATAAAATTGTTTAATCTTCAAGAAAAATTATCTAATCAGTAAGAGTTTAATTCCACTCTTCTCTGATTTAATGAAGATTCGTAATAAACAGAAATTCCGTGTTAAAAAAACAACGAAGAAAAGAAAGAAATATTGCATAATAGTCTTTGTTTTTCGTTCATTAAAAAAAAAGTAAAAATTATATTCGCCTCAATATTTCTCTTTTTATTTTCATTTCTAGAAAAGCATGATTGTTATAGGCCTACTTCTGATCTTGCTTCAATGTTATTTCAGTTTGGGTAAGTTATGAATTTACTTGTAAAGGATTGATTATTTTGCAAGTGCATTTATATAATATCTTTGAATAGATGTGTGTTTAGTGAGTTTTTGATGTAATTACAACAAAAATCATGTTTGTAAACCGATGATAACAAAAATACAATGTTAGAACAAATATGTATAAATAACTATATTTGAAAATTGATGAATTGATGATGAACCCACATAAGACAAAAACAATGTGAAGCTATTTATTAAATGATCTCCACTAAATAGGCCTAAATTGAAACAAGGCGTCATGGAAGAATTTGGCTTGAATCATAATGTTACACAACTAGGCTGTGTGAAATATTGGTTTATTTGTGATGATGGATGTAATTATAGTGTAATTTAGAAAATATTACTAGGACACATTGCAAGATCCATCCATGTTCGGGTTCATTTATTAATTTCGTCTCAAAATCTGTAGCTTTCTATTGTATTATGTCATTGTTGTATTTTCCTATGTGTTTTGAGGCGGAATAAATGTGTTTACATTTCGTGTAAAAAACTTAATTTGAAATTATTTGTATTTATATTCTCCTAAACGCCACGGCCCATTTGATGAATTTGAAAGTTTAAATGCAAGATTCTTTAAAAAATGTCCGTATTTATATGTGTGTATTATACTGTAATATTTAACTATTTATTTTGTGATTCAGGAAATGATGGATATATAACAGTTTTGAATATAAATCCACAAACCAACAGTTACCAACTATACCAATGTTACACTCCTACTACATTTACTAACTACAGTTTGAGTTACGGTAGATCATTTAAAGTCAAGAGTTGGGAAAGTATAAATGAAATGTCGTGGACCGACGTGCCGCGAGGTGATCGTAAGTATGTCGTTGATGAAGCAGTAGGCATGGGAGTATACTATTGTAAGATAGTAAAAGATGACGTCACTACAATTGTTCAAACTATAAGAATACATGCAACTGGTAAGGAAATGAAATGAATAGCAATAAGTTAGTCACATGATGTTTGTTACGTTTATTCTACCACCGTACATTTTAGCACCTGGATTAATAGGCTCTATAGATCCGCTGACAAATATCTTTATATGTATTTATATGTGTGTATTATACTGTAATATTTAACTATTTATTTTGTGATTCAAGAAATGATGGATATATAAAAGTTTTGAATATAAATCCACAAACTGACAGTTAACAACTATACCAATGTTACACACCTACTACATTTACTAACATTGAATGGGTTTAATTAGACTTGCCCAAAGTCTGTATTCATTGTCTTTTTTATTTATTTATTTTTTTATTTCGATTTTTGTCTGAAAATATCCAAAGTAATATACGTATGAAACGCAATATGTGCAAAAATATTTATTTTTTTACTAAAATTAAGACAAAACTCCGTCTGGAACCCAGACTAGGGTTTAATGCATATACATAAAAACATACTAATAATGTTAACCGACCGACATATTGTTACTACAATCTAAGTTAGATTCTTTCAATACTTACGATTTAAACTCTAAGCAGACCTACGGTAGCTTACGGTAGGTTTAGTTAAGATTAATAAAATTAATATTTGGATTTGACTATTTCTTTTATAAAGTTTAATAGATGAAAGTAATGTTTTAAGCAATTTTTAGATTTTTTGAAATAAAGTCTTTGTATTGAAATGTAACATATCTTATTTAACAGCCTTAATAACGCCCGAAGATTCTAAAAGCACAGTAACTGTAAATGTTGGTGATGATATCACAATAGGATTCAACACAGATATAAACAATACTTTATTGTGGAGAAAAGATGGATCTAATGCAATTAAAATTGGAATGACGTGATGACGTTTAACAGGGTAAACACCAGCGATGCCGGGGTTTATGAGATGCATGAAAATGGTAAACGGGCAGATCGTAGGCATGCGTTTATCAAGTTGATTGTACGAGGTATAGCTATATACAGTTAATGAAAATACTAGCGTAAATTGTAGGCCTACTACCAACGGCAAAATACTGATAATACCCTGATAAATATTATATACAAATTGTCTTCGTATGTTCATTGATACCTCTGACAGTGAGTATTTGTCTACTGTTTTTAAATGATAATGAAATCATAAAATTGTGTGCGATTTTTTTTTAGCCTGTCCACGTCACAAATGGGGTCCACCTGACTGCACTGGCGATTGTGAATACTGCTATAATGGAGGCGTATGTGATGATAAAACAGGAATATGTATCTGTGCACCTGGATTTAAGGGACCCACGTGTGAAAATGGTAAGAACTTATTATATAAACTGAAATAAAATTGTTAGCACAACACAATAATTAAGAGGACACCTTTTTGTACCATTGTAAAACTGTAAAACCAATAAAAAAATCAACTATAAATGTTTTGTTTGTTTATTCTTTTTTCTGCCTTTCTTTTAACATTTATTACGTAGAATGCGGTGCCAATACACATGGTTGGAATTGCGAAAATCGTTGTACTTCAAGGAATCTAGATTATGCGTGCAGAAACTATCAGTTTTGCTTACCTGACCCATATGGTTGTAGCTGTGTAAGCGGGTTTAAAGGCATTTCATGTGAAGCAGGTACACAGACGGTTTTAAATATTTTTTTAAAGAAGTAGTTTTTATTTTAAAGAAGTTAGGTCTAAAATATAATTAAAGTTCATTGTCATATACACGTCCATTTATATCCCGTATCTAACTACCATGCACTACTTTCATATATTTTCAATAACAATATTTTTTAACCTACTTCTATACCTTTTCTTTACTATTACCTCTTATTTTCTTTATGTATCTATTTTTCAGAATGTCCACCCGGTACATTTGGTGCAGATTGTGCTCAAACTTGTCATTGTAATAGAAGGTGTTGTGATCGATATACAGGACGATGCACTAGCATTGAAGATTCTTCTTGTACATTTCCATGGGCGGGATCTAACTGCCAGAGTAAGGTTAACTTTTTAAAAGCTTCAGTAATGTGTTGATGATTGCTGATTGCAGAATACATATTAACATTGATCATATTCTTATTGTAGATATCGCAGTTTCTATATTAATTCGTAAGGTTTTAACAAACATTCTACAAATTTATAATAATAAATAAATAACAATAATAACTTATAATATAATAATTACAATCATTAAAATGATTTAATTAGAATGTCAACCCAAATTCTACGGAGAAAACTGTGATATGGAATGTAACAACGTATGTAACGAATGTGAAAGATTGACTGGAAATTGCATAACGTGTTCATCTAGTTATCTTGAACCCGATTGTAAAATTGGTAAGCATTTAGTATATTGGTGAACTATTTATTCGGACATACAATGTTTAAACACATGTAAGCTAACAATGACATTTTACTTAAAAATAGATGTTTATAACTTAACATACTGTAAAATACACTCTATTTTTATAATGAAAAGGAATCCTGAATACCAAATTTATAACAGCAAATAACGGCCAGAATACATCGGTATCCTGTTCAGTATATCACACTGATGCATACAAAGTTCAAACTATGATTATAGTGATGAATAATGACGTAACTGAAAACATTACAACAGCGTTGGAAGCAAAGCAAGATGGTCAGAATATAATGATATATACATTTTCTGTGATAGCTGATGTGGATTCGACATACAATTGTGTAATCTCGCATGAAGGTGTTCTAGCTCAGAGTGTAATCATACCAGAAATATTTCGTAAGTAGAATTTAGAATTTTTTAATGATTGGAGACAATGGTGATAACCGATTTTAGTTGATACTTATCTTAATCATGCATAACATGATATATTCTATAGATAAAAAATTTACGGAATAATTGAATTCCTCAAAAGGTGTACCTGTCTATATCGGAAATTTGACGGTACTTAATATTTCAAGCTCCTTTATCACCATTGAATGGACGGAATGGAACAACAATACTGACGATGGAGATGGTCCAGTTGTTGGATACTTTTTATACCACAAACTGAGCAATACGACCGATTGGAAGAAAGGTTTATATCAAAATAATACATCAGGCACTGTTAATGGGTTGATGTGGGATACAGAATACACTTTTGCTGTTTCTGCTGTGAGACCTGGTGAAGGAGGAGAAGGACCAATTGGGGAAAAGGAACTCCGAACAAAAACGCAATGCGGAAGTAATGTTTGTTACTTACTTACAATGATTAAAGCAAAAATGTATTCTTTAATTGAAACATATAATAATTCTTTAAAATATCTCAAAATATGGATACACTTTAATCGTGAACTATTTGTTTTCAACGATTGTAATTTTACAGGACCTTCTCCAGTTCAGAAGGTAGAATATTGGGTTTTAACAAATGTAGTTTTTAAAAATAGCTAAAAATATAGATTAACTTTAATCGTGAACTATTTTTCCACGATTGTATTTTTACAGGACCTTTTCCGGTTCAGAAGGTAGAACACTGGGTTTTAACAAATGGAAGTTTTGAAGTGTCATGGATAGTAAGTGTAAAGAGAATTAATGTTTCACTACATGAACTCGATATTAAACTTCAAACCGAATATCCTTACAATTAAAAACACTAAAATCAAATTTACCTTTAAAGAACGTGAAGTTTCTCAAAGTAAACATAACGGTAAATTACTGGAACTATTTGATAACTAAACCAAAAGGACGTGTAACTTTATATAACAAAACATTAAAATATTTTTTATGTGAGACATGTTTCGGATAACTTCAACTATTCGTCTGTATACTACCGTTCTTAAACTAAGGATACACATTGCTGAAAACCATGTGGTTTGATTATATTTTAAAAGAAACTATAAACCGGTAAAACTTTATTTTACTGTTTTACTTTAGAAAAACTTGGAATTCCAGCCACTGAAATGTCCCAGTAAGACATTAATGTACAACGTTTACCTAAAGGTGATCAGCAATGAAGAATATCATGAGAAGGTTTACCACACTAATAATACCCAACCGACTATTGATGATATTGATGTTGTAGACAGCTATGTAATTTTGGTTACTGTTTCTAATAAAGACAGTGAGAGTATGTCTGTTGGAAGTCCAAATAAACAAGAGAATGGTAATGAAAAGTTAAACTTAAGTTACATTTTACAAAATGGCACTGTGGTTTGTACCCAGACAACTTAAACAAGTAGTAAATCTATCTATTATTTTAATACTTTTCTCTATCAAACTTTAATAAGTAAACTTAAATTTGCATTACTGTAGTTTCAGAAAATGTCAATACATCTGTTTTTAAAAGTCCTAGTTTAATTGGCGGCGCTGTTGCAGCTGGTGTGTGCATTGGTACCTTATTTACTATTATGATAACACAATGGTGAGATGATTCTTGTTATATTGTTTTAAAAAATACATTATAATTTCTAATTATATGTTAAACTACATTATGTTGCCCAATGATTAACAATTATTCGTTGGCCATAAGATGATTTGCGTTTTCCACATTTAAACATGATGGCATTTGTATGCTTAAAATTACATTTGTTGTTTTTATTCAATTACAAATAGGTTTTTTATAAAATGTGTATAAAAAAACCAATAATAAATATAAAATCTGCAGAGACCAACATGTAAGAATTATATATCACTTTTTTAAAGCAATACCCAACGTAAGAATTCAAGTAAATCTGATGAAAACTCGTCAAACGAACTTCAGGCTTATCAGGATTATGCAAATGATGGTAACACCTCGTATTACAAAACATGGTAAGTGTATTCACTATTGTTTGCAAAATCACATGCGCTACAAAATGCCTTTTAGGAAACCAAGTGTTGGCGAAAGAGCAAGCCAAACCGAGCGGACGGCAACTCAGGCGGACAAACCAAATCATTTCACAAACCTGTCTCGCAATCGGGGTTCCAAAATGGTGGATAAAATCGATAAAGTTGTGCATAATCTTGCGTGGCCTGTCAAAGGCGCGTAGGGGAAATGTTGAGGAAAAAATACCATTTTCTCCGACAATGCATCCGCTCGACTGATGAGCTCGCGAGTTAAATTGTAGCGGGGCCAATCTTGCTCGGTGTGGCTTCATGCGCAATTAATTATAAGCCATGCCAATGTTCAACTTATGCAAAATGGCATTAGAACAACCCATCGAAATGATAAAACAAGCGTTTTGGATATATCGGTATACCATTTTAGGGTTGGCTGATTGTTTTGTACCGTACCTAACAAACGTCCAGTACCCTAATTCGAGACTAGGTATAGACTGGTTCGAATTTTCAGTTTTTAAAAACTGAAATTATAATCAATTTTATATTTTTATGCTTTCGTATTCCTAATTTATTGTCAATACTTATCTGCTTGTTTGCTACGAACCACCTGTTTGATGAAGATCGGAAAAAAACTGGTAACTGCGGTTGACATGGTCGTCTGTTTCCGCCTGAAACGGATACACTGACCACTTTACAACTCCCTGCACTGACAAAGCTCCCGAAGCTTGAATGTGATGTGTATAAAACACCATTGATCGACTTGGGATCAACATGGACAATATAGCTCTTTTTTCCATGCCGACCGCGGCTATCCTGTTTATGTCAATATATTGTTGTACACATCTGCACAGTCCTATTTGAATAACGCACGACGGCATACCAAGCCATGTCGTACAACTACGATGAGATACAAATGATCTTTAAAGAAAAGGAACGAAGAGAATTAATAAATTCACGGTTAGGGTTATGTTATTGTAGTTAATTTATAGGAAATTAATTTTGTATTATTTTGGTAAAATATGGTTATGGTTAAGTTTATATTTAAGATTTAACTACTATTATATTTTTTATTTCAGCATCTCCTCTAATCAAGAAAGTGATTATGAATTACCTGATCTCGATGAAAATGATTATGTGAATGAGTTAAATGCTCAAGAACCTAAAACTGAAGTAAACTAATAAGATCAAAATGGTAATATGTGAATTAAGATGCTGAATCAAAATGTGTTCATATTATTATAAAAAAAAACACTTTCCAACAATAGAGAAAAGAAAAACAAACCTACATTAATTAAAGTATAGTCATATTGTTACCAATACCCAACTAGCGCTATTCCAATACTTCTTTTATTTTATTTTATTCAATTTTCAGGCACAAATAACAACGTATAAAACATGATAGCGGTGCAGCATCCCATGAGTGCTAAGCACTATCGAATTGGCTCTCCATACTGCACATATAAAAGTGAAACAAAAATACAAATAAACAAAGAATTGAAAAATTGCGTTGTATCAAATTAAACAGTCATTAAATATATATATACTTTTTCTCATTCTCACAGATTTCCTCATCGTTATCGTTTCAAATTAATTAATTAAATTTCAGTATATCACCGGGCGGTTTAGAATTAATGTTCTTTGCCTGATTTGTTTATGATTTAGCTTTTCGCTTTTTATTTTTGTATCTCCATTGAGATCCAGCCACTGATACCCACAGCATTGTCATTTTTTTCAGTAATTTGCCTTTGGATTTATATATATATATATATATATATAATTATTTACAGATAATATATATATATATACATTTCCGTACGTTTCAGTTAATGCACCATTGTTTTCCAATATTATAATATAGGGATAGATTTGCTTATGAATTGTAAATATTTAAATTTATAGTACGGTAAAGATTCATACATTTATACCACATTTTAATTTCATAGAAATAATAATTATGTATTTTATTTCATATTATATTATTTGGAATGTAATACTTGGAAGGCACTTTCAAGAAAATAATTAGTTTAATATCTAAATATCTAGTTAAACTCACGAGAAACAGTTATACATACGCTAAAAATACAAATACTTGGCACAGATGCGCTTAAAATCAAAAAATGAAACGCATAAAAATACAATGTGAACTTATAAATAAAAGAAACAGTAATAAAGAAGGCTTATTTACTTATAAAGAGTGACATTGTAATTAGTCTACATGAAGGCAGTGATGCCTCAATTGGAGAAGAACTCCAAACAAAACAAAAACGCAATGCGGATATAACCGCTTTAGTAACTGAAAGCCTCATATAATTCTGACTTTTAAAATGTTTTAAGGTTAAAATTTAGGGTAAGATTTGTTAGCTTTCTGAGATAGCGGTGCTTTTGAATAATAATATTATTCAAAAGCAAATAAATGTATGTATATTTGAACTCTTTGAATGGATTGTTTTGTGAGCTTTTTCTTATTGTCACTAGAGTTCAAAGATACTCGAATGAATGAAGCAAGCCTGACAATCTCAGGCTTAAACAAGAGGTGCTGAAATGATAGTTGCCGTTGCCATTTCTATTGTACTGTAAATAAATAAATATAGTAATTTAATTGGGGAAATGCTGTGCCGTACGAATGCCGTTTAGTGTTTAGTAAGAATTAATTTAAAAGTTTCACTGTTGAATCATTTTCCAGTCCCACATGTTTCAAGTGTGTGACAATCATGCGAACATGAACGTGTTCCATTTTCTTCGATTTTGACGACAACAAATCATTTTCATTTCCGACTGTAACTGCGCATGTCAGCCGATATGCTCTTCCGGGATCAATGGGTAAATTTAGAACAAATATGTTTATTATTATAATATTTGCCAATTCAGCAGTGGTTACAAAAACATGAACAATTAAACAACTGTGTATTTATTTAAAAAATAACCACACATGGTTGATTTGTTCCATCTTCATAATAATAATAACAACATAAGTACTTCCTTCTTTCATTTATTAGATGTAAGCCATTGATGTAGGATTATTGGTAAATTTATTCTGGAAGCTAATATTGTAAGTATGGAGTGCTTAATGTGATTTTATAGAAATCCAAACATGGAAGATAGATTTATTAATCTGTGGTTTGAAAAAGTAATCTCGACAAGAAGCCCATCTTAAAATCAAGTCTAATTGGCTTCTTTTCAAGATAGTGATTGGCTTCTTTTCGAGATAAACTGTATTTGAATGTCAAAGGAATAGAAAGGTATGATCGTGTTATTTATATCAATATATTGATGACCTTGCATCCTTAATTATCTCAACAACAAAGCCCAGGGTACGTGGTAGTATTGTATAATAATTTAAAACACCATTTAAACAAATAAGCAATTTGAATCATGTGATAATATAGGCCTAATTACGATTGTAAATCTGGTGGTGTGGCGCGCATGTGGTTGGTAATGTAAGAGACAGAAACTTGGACGACCACGATACAGTGGTGATGCCAAAGTGTAAGTGTTGCGTTGTTAGGACTACAATACTAACAAAGCCATATACATCGCTGCAGTCGCGTGCTCAAGTTAGTGTTTACCGACCAACCGACCGACCGACCGACATAGTGAGCTGCTAAAATAAGTTACTGCAAAATGCATTGTTAATGTTTCTTTGTTGATGGAATATTTACAGTGGTTTTCTATAAACAGTAATTCATTTACTTAGTTTAATCTCATCGTTGTATAAATTCATTCTCACAGATGATATAATGAAATTGTAGTTTATGAAAAAAAATCATATTATTTTATTGAAGCTGTCGTACTAAATGCACGCGTTACCCTCCCTGGTGCTACTTGGATACTCCATATGAGTAACTCATACTAAATAATTTTGGATATCTTATATTTTAGAAAAGTATGATTGTTACAGCTCTAATCTTCATCCAAGTTGTTGTTTTCTGTCTGGGTAAGTTATTTCACAAGAAGGCAGGTTATACAAATTAAATTATTATTTTAATTAAAAATTCAACATACTGTAACACTGACAAAACCCAGAATATCCCACGTTAAGGAACTTCATGTCAAAATTAGCAAAACTAAACTACGTCGATTTCCGCTGGATTTCCTTGGGGCTACATATTATATTATTTATATTTTCAACAAATTTAAATTATGATTTTCTACTTTTTTCCACTACAGGAAATGATGGATATATAACAGTTTTGAATTTGTCTCCTCAAAACAGCGGTAACAATAGGTACCAATGTTACATTCCTAGTACATTCACTAGTTATAATTTGAGTTACGGTAGATCATTTGGAGTCAGGAGTTGGGAAAGTTTAAATGAAACATCGTGGGACGTGCCAAGTGATATTCAGAATGGAAGGTATGTTACAGATCCAGTAGGCATGGGAGTATATTATTGCAAGATAGTGAAAGATGGCGCCACCACAATCGTTCAAACTTCAAAAATCAGAGAAAATGGTAAGGCAATATTAATACTTATACTATCTATTTGTTATTCTTCGCTACGTTATGATATTGGATTATGTTGTTGGCGGCTGAATATAAAAACACTTGTTATTCTACAGTATTAATTTTAAAATGTAACTCTCTGTTGCAATAATCATTTGCAACATCTCCCTTCCTTCGTAGCTAGGTGTCAATTACCGACAGTATTAAAATACGATGTTTCATTTTTGTTTTGTTCCTTGGGATTGGTTAGAAGTGTAAGATGTTTCATTTTCTTTATACAGATAGACACAACTTTAAATCAATCTCTCAATCATTATTATTGGCAAAATAGAATTTTGCAAAATAATACTTGCTTTGTTTGTATGTTAGCATGATAGCGCCTAAAATTTTGAAGTTATCGTTCTGAATTTTTCGGTGTAAATAGGTACTGTATATACTTTATATACTTTATATATAAATTGGTTTATTAACTTTAGAAATAGAAAAAACCGAATTTTTTTCTCATATTTTGGCAAGCACTTCACTCAGTTTCTGAGAGTGTTTTTCATCTCAATTAGTCATTTTCATAACTTATATAAGATTATTATTATTATGGAAAGTTTGATCTTAACAATGGTGGTTGTAAAAAGTAACATTTCATGCATTTAACTGTATTGTGGTGGTATCTAATTGTTTATAAAAACAGCCGTAATAACGCCAGCAGGTTCTAAAAACACAGTGACTGTAAATGTTGAAGATGACGTCACAATTAGATTCAACACATACTTGAACAGTGATTTAGTGTGGAGGAAAAATGACTCTACTGAACTAAAGATTGGGACGGAAAAAAGCATGACCTTTAACCCAGTAGAGACCAGTGATGCTGGCGTTTACGAGATGTATCAAGATGGTAACCGGAACGACCGCAGGCATGCGTTTATCAAGTTGATTGTCCGAGGTAAAATGTAGTTAAATAAAAAAAAAATTATTATGAATAAATAGGTCTAACAAACATCATTATCCCATACATAAATGTTATTTATAGGCCTACATTGAAAATTCTACGTAGTAAATATTTTTAAAAACCAAATAATGAAAATAGGCTAGACCTGAAGGATTTTTATTTGTTAAATATAATATAAAATTACTTTATTATATCCTATTTCGACCATATAAAAACTAAATAAGCCCTATGAATAACAAAAAAAAAGTAGAAATTACTAAGCAGTAAGGGTGACACCATTATGACAAAAGTTACTGTTTGTCGTATCAGTCTATTTTGCCTCCCCAATAGTAATAAAATTAGTCAACTTGGCTAAGACTTTCTAGTACAGTGATTTGACTTTGATTTGTCATTCTTTTGTTTTTCATCACAAAGTCGTAATTTAGTTTGTGCTATTCTTAGAATGTCCACGTCACAAATGGGCTCCACCTGACTGCACTGGTGACTGTGAATACTGCTATAATGGAGGTGTATGTGATGACAAAACAGGATTATGTATCTGTGCACCTGGATTTAAAGGAGCCACGTGTGAAACTGGTAAGACCTTGGTATTTATGATAAATAATAAATGTTGATAGTGAGGTGGATCAAAGCATATTGATCGAAACGTCAAGAAACAGTTTATTTTTTCAGAACTAATATACGTGGTGTACCGCAAACTTTATATCAACATTTGATTTCGCAGTGCAAACCTTCAAACAATATAAATAATAAACATTATTATTATTATGTTCATTTTATAAAATGTAATGGCAAATTTTAACCTTAATACTCCAAGCATTTTTTCTATAACCAATGTAAAGACATTTCTACATAAGCTTAAGTAGGCCTACTACTACCTTTTTAAAAAAACGTATGTAAATAATATTAGCCTCATAAAATCTGTTTATTGAATAGCCAAACAAGCAGCAAGGACAATTTCGGCAGCAAAAATGCAACAAAAAGATCTTGAATAATTAGAATAGACAATGATAATTATACGTATTTATACTATTATCAATTCCTTACAGCAGAACAAAATACGTTATGTACATTATGATATGATTTTATGAAATTAATTAATTCTATTTCCATCCTTTATTGTACTGTAATTACCAAATAAAACACAATATTGAAAAATATTAATACATTTCGGTTGTATACTTAGAATGTGGTGCCAATAGACATGGTTGGAATTGTGAAAATCGTTGTTGCTTTTAATAACCCCGCACATGCATGTAGTAACAAACAATTTTGCCTACCTGATCCATATGGTTGTACATGTGTCAGCGGCTTTAAAGGCATATCATGCCAAACCGGTAAAAACTGCCTTTTTTTATATTTTTCGTTTAAGGAATATCAAATTAAATTATAGTTAATATACGGTGGCATTTAATGAAATACAATATCGTTCTTGCTTGTCTACTTTTACGTATTTTCTTATACAAACGTACATTACAATACTTTAATTATCTACATCAATATTTATTTAAAGTTAATCTACTATTCTATTTGTCTATTAACATTATCACACAACAATTATAATTAAAAAAACTCAAAATAATTATATAGTGATTCTTTTAAATGCTTATATTACAGAATGTTCACCGGGTACATTTGGTGCAGATTGTGCTCAAACATGTCATTGTAAACGGGAGTGTTGTGATAGATATACAGGCCGATGCACTAGCATCGAAGACTCGTCTTGTGCATTCCCATGGACGGGATCTAACTGTCAAAGTAAGATTGTCAATAATATAGATATCGCATAATTACGATTTCTGTGTTTTTTTTTAATAAATTGATGTTTCTCTCTAGGTTCCACACGTATGTGTTTTAAAAATCATTCCAAGATTTTGGTATTATCTCAAACATAAAGTACAGCGCCCAAATAATTAAAATAATCAAATTGTACATTACTTACAATACTTTGAAATGATTTAATTAGAATGCCAGCCTCAACTTTACGGAGAAAACTGTGATATGGAATGCAAAGCTTGCAACGAATGTCACAGACTGACTGGAAAATGCATCACTTGTGCACCGAATTATCTTGAACCCGACTGTGAAATTGGTAAGATTTTGTCAGCAGACATTGTGAACTTGTCAGACAGTAATATTTTAATTGATTTATAACCATGCAATGATATACTTTTGTAATATCTAAAGGAATCATCAATACCACATTTACATCAGCAAATAACGGCCAGAGTACAACTTCAACATGTAAAGTCTACCAAACCGGTGCTTATGAAGTTCAGACAATGATTATCATGATGAATAATGGCGTCACTGAAAACTTTACAACATCGTTGGAAGCAAAGCAAGATGGTCAGAATATAATTATATATACATTTTCTGTGACAGCTGATGTTG
Source organism: Antedon mediterranea (assembly GCF_964355755.1). Classification (NCBI taxonomy): domain Eukaryota; kingdom Metazoa; phylum Echinodermata; class Crinoidea; order Comatulida; family Antedonidae; genus Antedon; species Antedon mediterranea. Next base: position 26,252,284 of record NC_092675.1, read on the forward strand.
ATTCGACATACAAGTGTGTAATCTCGCATGAAGGTGTTCTAGCTCAGAGTGTAATCATACCAGAAATAATGGGTTTGTCAGATTTATTCTGTCTTTATTCATAGTACCGAATAAAAGATTAGCAATTGTTTTACATTCTTATTATTTTTATTATTTTTTTACTAATTTTACTGATATCTGACTATTTGCTTTAACAGTGTATGACCATACTACATATTTTAAGAGATAGTTTTTACTTTAGGAAATTTACATGTCTAAACCAGTAAATAAACTAGATATCATCTTATTCATTTGTTAAATTATCTATTACAGAAATGAGTTTTACTAACATTTATAAATGTATTGATTATGTTTTAATAAACAAACTAATGAGAGGGAAGTCTTCATTTGACGTTCGATCTTTGTTTGATCAGAATTATGATGACCTCATAAATATCGAATCATTACTTCCCTCTCAGTTTAGCATTTTTTAAATAATCTTATTATATTTTATACTATACAAACTTCAAACTGTTTATACTTTTTGAAATCAATATAGATTAATAACTTTTTGTAAAAATTTCAACCTACACTTATAAATACTGCTCATTTTCATTTTTACATTTCTGTATTTTTACAAGAGCATTAATACGAATCGTTTGATATAGCTTAATCATTATACATTTTAAGGTTATCTACATTGTATACATTTAAGTAATAATGTTTTCTTCAAAAGGTTTACCTTTCTACACCGGAAGTCTGGCTATACTTAATATCACACGTTCCTCCATTTCAATTGAGTGGACGGCATGGAAAACTAATAGACCCACTGACGACAGAGATGGTCCAGTTGTTGGATACTTTTTATATCACAAACTTATAAATAATGAAGATTGGAAGAAAGAATATTTGAACGTGTCGTCAGGCACTGTTACTGGACTGAAGTGGGATACAGAGTACTCGTTTGCTGTTTCAGCTGTGAGAGCTGGTGAAGGAGGCGAAGGACCAATTGGGGAAAAAGAACTCCTAACAAAAACTCTATGCGGAAGTAAATATATGTTGTTACTATAGGCCTACAGCAATGATAGCAATTAATTTGGTCTTTGATTTAAACAGTTCCTAGAGTTAGTTCAAAGGCTGCATTTTTATTACCGTTAAATTTATAAATCTATAAGTATTTATATAACAATGTAGGGTGGTAATAGCATATTCAAAATCTGGTATACGTTTCTGAAAAAATAAATTTGGGTGACTTAGTACGTAGTCATTTTGTTGCCAATACTCTATGCTTTTTTCCATGATTGTATTTTCACAGTTCCTTTACCAGTTCAGACCGTAGAACACCAGCTTTTAACAAACGGAAATGTCAAAGTTTCATGGAGAGTATGTGTAAACAGGAATATTATTTTAAGGCCTTTAGCTCTACACAATCCTATAAAAACAAATAACCTTTAAATAAAATTAAATAAATATTTTCAAAATAAATGTTAAACTTGGAGTTCATTTTTCTGTTTTAATTTTAGAGAAACCTGGATGTCGAGTCATTGAAATGTTCCAGTAATACATTAATCTATAACATTTACCTAAAGGTGATCAACAATAAAGGATATCGAGAGGATGTTTACCACACCATTAAGAATCAACTTACTATCGATAATATTGGAGTTGCAGACAGTTACGTCATTTATGTCACGATCTCTAATAAAGACAGTGAGAGTATTTCTGTTAGGAGTTCAATTGAACAAGACATTGGTAGGTGGATTAGGTTAAATTCTACAGTGTTACTTTATTTTATAAGCAGACGCCTCAGGCAGGTAGAAATTCCACTATCAACAATTGCAATAATTGTCTCTATGTCAAACTTCAATCGATTTTATTTCAGGAAGTGCTAATTCATCCATTTCCGTTGCGATAATTGGTGGCGCTGTTGCAGCTGGTGTGTTTATTGGTATTGTATTTACCATTATGATAACACAATGGTAAGTTCAAGTTCAAATTATGTTGTAAACTATTATGTTAGGTTGTTATGTTTATACCGATTACAAGTAGACCTAAATGAATGTAAAGTAGTCCAATGATATTTCTTAATATTCATTCGTCAGTGGAAAATTACTTCTATTTATTGTCATTTGCATATAAGATATACTTACATACAATTAAATTAACTAAAACGATAGATATGTGACATTGATATAAAACAAACATTTAATTGGCGTTTCTCACACGAATATAACAAAGTTTTGTCTTTTTTTAAACATTTTGTCTAAATCTAAGTCAAATTCACGTATTATTATCAACAATATGATCTATAAAATATAGCTTAAGTTCCCATTATAGAAAACCAATTTGTTATGCGTCATTATAAGTTCATTATCAAGTTTATGAACGTTAATTTTACTTTGTGTTTGTTTCAAAGTAAACAAAAACTACGTAAGAATGTAACCAAGCATGATAACCATGAGTCGAATGGTCAAAATGTTTACAAGAACTATGCAACCAGTGATGAACACGTTTACCAAGATTTTGAATCAAATGAGAAGGTTTACCAGAATTCTGCAACAACTAACGAATCCGTATCACGGTAAATAATAAATGTGCTTTGTTATTTTGTCAAATGCATTATTTAACAGATAGTTAGTCGGAGTTAATGCATAATTATAATAGCATCATTTTTTATTTTGTTTTTTTGTATCATTGTGTTTAAATAATGGTTGATTTTCCCCTCATTGAATATTTGTTGTACATGCTAATGAATTTTACATTGATGTAGATCATTTCTTTCTTATCATTTCAATTATCTCGTAATGATATTATACTTGCTGGTTTCAGCAGAGCAAAACTACACATAAATGCGAGTAAATCTGCCGATGAAATGTCAGTCGAGTTCCACGTTTATCAAAATTATGAAATTAAGGATAACGATTCAGGAAATCCCTCATGGTAAGAAATTAATTTGACACAATGGTAATACAAAACAACAGCTTCTAGAGACAGTAACAATTTCTAGCTACTGAATTAATCCAAATGATATATTCAAAATTATTGTTTACATTAAGGTAATATTTGTTGTTTTATATTTTCAGCAATTTTGAAAATGGTGACGAACCACGTGATCATTCTTACGAATCTGTTGTTTTGAATTAGTTCAAAGTGACAATTTAAATTACATTGAGGGTGTAATTAATTTTACGGTAGACGTATTATTCTGAATTAGAAATATTAATTTACTGAGACTAGTCTACTATGTCGGTGGCTAATTAGCGGTGTATTAATAGAAAATAAACAAACATACAATATATTTATAATTAAACAAATACCCAGAATATAATTGTTCTATGGAATACACAGAAATAATAAAGTTAATACATACATTATTTAGACATTACATTTATTAGAACGGACCAGCAAATGGAGAGCCAACCTCCATTGAGGTGGGGGAAAAAACAGACTAATTGGTATGTCCAAAATAAGTAAGTAAATGTATATAAGAATAAGTTTAGAAAAAGTATATAATCTGTTTATGTTTGAGTTTATAAGTTAATGTTTCAAGAATAAGATTTTGAGAATCAGAATTTTTGGTTTGGAATCATCGGTTTTTCTATAAAGTCATTACTGTGTTTGTAGATGCTGTTGTTGTCTTTAATCATTTTGTTACTTTATAATTCAGATGTATAACAAGTCATTCTGAGGCTTAGGCGATTTTATTATCTCCTTTCTAGATCTTTACTGGATCCACTCTCTGTGAAAAATTTTCATTCAATAATAATAATTATGATAATACATAATATGTTCGTTTAAGTTTATATAGTTTTTAGCCAAAAACAGAACCAATTTACTACTGAAAAATAAAGCCAACCTAGTGTCGCCAGAATAACTTATATTCAAGTGCGTTTTTTTAAATGTTGACGTTAAGATTCGGTTAGCTATGTAACACCCGGTTGACAATACGAACAAGCATCTACCATGATAAAGAACATCACTATATACGGAGTCGTTCACGTGTGCTATGCATTGTACTTCTAATCATTTGAATGGAACATTGAGCCGTTGGTTCCGTACGCAGAATTCACACGCGATAACAAAATAGTTACAATATTACAATAGCAGAGTTTTGATCTCAGTAGGCGTATTTGAAATGGAGGATTTTCGGATGTAATGCCAATTTTTGAAATCCCAAGTTTATTGGCAAGTTTTATTGTATCTAACTGTCTATGTATATCTATTGTACTATTGTTATTTTGCTCTTCTGTGATTTCTTACATTGTTATTCATATTAAAACCATCATGTTTTTCATTTACTGTTTCATTCCACTTGTATTTACACAACGAGCGAGTTTGATTTTCGTCTGAAGTTTAATATCAATTATGTAAGTACTCTTATTTTAAAGAATTTCATGTATTCATGTCCAACCGCCACTGGTTTAGATAAGAATAATATTCTGAAAATATTAATGTTTTATTACTATCTGGAATGATTACAGAGATGAAAATATAGAATGGTTTTATATTTCACCATGAATAGGTGCTAGAAACCAAAAATTAAATTAATATTAATAATAACTAGAAATTGTGTAAGATACTGTCAGTCTCAGGTGTGGCCACGAAGTAAAAATATGTCCTAATTAGCTACGAAATGTTTTTGTATGTATGTTATTATTTTAACTAAACACAGCAATGACAAGAAATATCTTGTATTTTAGAAAACTATGATTGGTAGGCCTACAGTTCTACTCTTGTTTCAACTTATTTTGTCCTGCTTTGGTAAGTCAAAGTTTAAAAATAATTCATGCAGATATAAAAAAAATATACAATATTATTTTCTTGTTCCAGATATCTGCATATTTTTACAGTCTGAAGATATATGAAGACTATACACAGCAAAATTCTGATTCTTGTTTTAAGAAAAAAAAAACTTGTTTCAAGCAAAATATTTCTTGAAACAAGTAAATTTTGCCTTGTCCGTATTTCAATACTTTTTTGTTTACCAAGAATCGTAAAATTCTTAACAAGAATCACACAAATTCTTATCAAGAAAATTATTCTTATCAAAAAATAATACTTTAAGAACAATATTCTTACCAAGATTTAAATTGTTTTTTTCATTCTTGTTTTAAGCAGTATCTGCCTTAAATTAAGTAACAATTTATCGATTTTTAAAAATAGAATTCTTGTTTCAAGCAATATTTTTCTTAAAATAAGTAAGAATATTCCGATTTGTATTTTTTTTGAATTCTTGTTTCAAGGAAGATATTTCTTAAAATAAGTAAGAATATTCCGATTTGTATTTTATAGAATTCTTGTTTCAAGCAATATATTTCTTAAAATAAGTAAGAATATTCCGATTTGTATTTTTTTGAATTCTTGTTTCAAGCAAGATATTTCTTAAAATAAGTAAGAATATTCCGATTTGTATTTTATAGAATTCTTGTTTCAAGCAATATATTTCTTAAAATAAGTAAGAATATTCCGATTTTTATGGAGAAAATTGTGATATGGAATGCAAAGCCTGCAACGAATGTCACAGACTAACTGGAAAATGCATCACGTGTGCAACGAATTATCTTGAACCCGACTGGGAAATTCTTTTCTTTCATTCTTTATTGTGAACTTTAGTCCGAGAGTGAAATAAACAGTAATGTTTAATTGATTTATAACCATGCAATGCATTTTTATGCATTTTTAATTCAAAGGAATCATCAATACCACAGTTACAAAAGCCAATAACGGCCAGAGAGTACAACTTCATCATGTAAAGTCTACCAAAGTAAGACTGAATTGCTTCCTTTCCTTTACACTCTTATAACAATAGACTGATCGAGAGAGTAACATTTTAATTTTTACATTATTGTGATGTTATATTAAGACAGTCTTTTTCATGAGAATGACCAATGAGTTACATCTTAATTTTGTAGAATGCCAACCTAACTTGTACGGAGAAAACTGTGAAGTTGAATGCAATAAACCATGCGAGTGCCACAGAACTGACAGATGCATAAAAGGGACGTGTTTTTCCAATTGGCTTGAACCTGATTGTAATAATGGTGAGTAAAATGTTCAATGAAAATGGTAACATATTTTGGTTTTTAAGTAATTAATTTGTTATTCAACCGTTAATTAATTATATATAGTAAGTAGTGCGGCTCTAACTATGTTATATTTTATATATACGTAGAAACAATAGACACAAAATATTGTGAAACATACATTTTCTGTCATAGCTGATGTTGATGCGACATACACGTGTGTAATATTGCAAAAAGGTATATCAGCTCAGAGTGTCATCTCTGAAGAAATATTTGGTAAATAGAATCATACTTTTTAAGGCTTCGTCATCTAAACAATTAAATTACATTTAAAATGTCATCCATATTGTTTTCAATTTTTCTATTAGACTGCGTTAATTAATGGGGTGTATTACATCTAGTCCTAATCTATAAACAAATCCCATATTTTTAAAAACAAAGTTAAACCATTTCAAGAGGAATTAAAACATGTTCTGAAAATATATTGCGTGAATTATATTATATTGTTTTAATGATTTGTATATTATTTGCAGATGACCCTAATAGCCGTAATCACTTTTTCCATTAAAGATTTCTAGGTTGATACTAATTTTATTAGAGTATAATTTTGTACAGAATTAAAACACTTCGTGATTAAAATTAGCTTACAACCTTAGTATTCCTGTGTTTTTCTGACATTTTACTTATATTTATTATTCTTTCAAACAGTATTCTTTAACAATTTCAGAATGTGAAGATGGATCAAATTCTGGTGGCATAGTTGCTGGTACTTTGATAGCAGGTGTGTTTATTGGTGTTCTAATTACTATCATGGTAACACTAGGTTAAGTTATAATAAATATGTATACATTTTGGCACTTCTGCTTTTCGCACCCGCTTGGTATTTCCACTACAAATTACAAACTAACTTTATCGTGGACCTCATAAGATACATTTTATGAGACTTCATGAAGTTCTTATGGTGCCAAATTCTGGTGTGCTATCCAAAGTTAGTTACCACATTTTGAGTCGAAATACAAGGTGGTTACGAAACAACTGTTAAGATATATTACCTCACTCACAAAATCATAAATATGTTTTGGTATTTCGAAGGTTCGTATTACTTTTGAAAAAGACATTTCATACATTTTATATCATACATCAATATTGGTTTTAGTTGATACAAACCAGGGAAGTGTACCTTTACCTGCATCAAGTAATTATTTTATGTTATTTATTTCAGAATAGTAGGCCTAATTTATTTCTTAAATTGTTGTCTTCAATTAATTCTGACAGACCATGTATTGCTGATTTTAAGTGAGATTTCGCTCTATGAATATTATTATTACCGGTAATGAATGGTACAAATATGTATCATGCCTATTAATACTAATACTTAAAAGGAGGTATGCTATATCATGTCTTTGTGAAGAATATCAAAGCAATTGTATTGAATGTAGCAATACACTTTTAGATAATCCCTCGCCATTTAAATAGTGTGTGGTTTGAGTTGCCTTAATAATAGAGGAACGATGGTAAAACATATCTACAAACGTCAGTAGGATACCATCCAGGGTATTTGATTCATATGAATATATCATGAAATTGTTAATTTCACCATAGAAAGGACCAAATGAATGGTTTAGTATAATCTGGATTTAGACTGTCAACCTACATTTCTGCAAGTCATGAATTAGTAGTATAAACAAAAATCTCATCAGTTGTTTGTGAAATTATAGTTTAAAGAATGTGTGGCAGGGCAATGATAATGTCTCTCGGAGGACTGAGATATGTAAATACTTATAAAATACATTAGGCGATAAAATAACAGGTCAAATACATATTTTAGTCAATCAAACCGATTATAAATATAAATATGACTTTCAAAATGAATTGACGTCAATTCAACTAATAATATGTTTTGCGTTTTTGTTTTAAAGCAAACAAAGACTAGGTAAGAATAGAAGGAAATCTGATAAAGATATGTCAAATTTTCAACACGTTTACAAGAATTCTACAATTTACGGTTCTTCTCCTTCATGGTAAAAGTCTCTTCTTTTGTTTTATTAAGTCAAATGATGATTTTGAGATGAAATAAAACACAATTAAACACGCGTATTTACAATATTCTATATATATAATCATCTAAGGATTGAGAAAGAATGAATATTTTGTCTTATTTTTCTTCATCCGTTTCTTATACTGTATTTCGATTTTTGTGGAGCATTTTTACAAACTATGCTAATTTGTATATGCTTTTGTTGAAAACAATTTAAAACAATTATTAGATTATAGACATTCTCAACCAGATTTTATTTCCTTTTGAAACACATGGTGTACAGCAAGCCTACTGTAACTTGGTGTTTATTAACCATGCAGAATGAACAGTTTTATTCAGTTTAGTACAGATTAATTAATTTCTTTCAAAGCAAAATGAATCAACGAACGAGTAAATCTAATGAGACCGTAACAAACAAGCCAGACGCGTATCAAGATTATAAAAAGGGTAAAGAATCCGATTACTCTTCGAGGTAAATGTCATTTTAAATGTAAACTTTTTCTAATTATTAATAACATTTGTTATTTTACCAAATCAACAATGATGATAATAAAAAAAAATTAGACATTAAATATTTAATATTGAAAAAAAAATGAATAAAACATACATTGGTTTCAAATTGTTTGTTATTATATTATTTCAACGTTCACATGGATGTAATGTTTACTTACAATATTTATTTCATTTCAGGAAAAACCCAAATCAAGAAAGTATTTACGAATTACCTGATGAAAATGCTTATGATTATAGTTATGAAAATTAGTTGAAAGTAAAAATCATAGGATATCGCGGGTGTATAATCTAGGACATTGAGCTTCAAATAGCAACGTTTTAATTATCTAACACAGTTAGCTGAATTTCAACCGCTCAACTGGCTCGCTTTAAAGTAAACACTTAGGCCTAGCGAGAAGGAAACTGATAGAAAGCCTGGAAAAAAATACACTTTTCAAAATCAGATGCAAACCTTTCAAAGTATACTCGAATTACATTAAGTAGAATAAACACTATAACAACGTGCACATAGCTTATAGTTCCTGGTAAATTACCGGCTGTAAAAGAAAGTTTGTTTCCTACCTTACACTGATACGAATACATTTTAAGTCCCATTCACTACGTTTTTAGATCTAATTTAAGGTCACAAACTACATTTAATGTAAAATAAATACCATATGGTCCTACTTGAGATAACTTTTTTCGTCTTTAAATGGTTAAATATGCAAAAAATAAGGCGATTCTAATCATTTTAGCGGCCCGCTATAAATCCCAACATACATTGTAGGCGGATAGATATTTTTGTTTTTCTTCTGTAATTCACTCACTTTTCGATCGATCGTGAGGCCCAATATACAAATGGAAGACTCCTTAGCGAAAATATTGGTTTTCCCCAAGTTGTATCATCGGAGTCTGGCAAAACAGAAAGATAATTAATGCAGCAACTATACAACGTCAGGATAGGCATAATATGCTAGCGTACCGATGTTCGTACGTTACCCATGTTTACCAGCTAGGCCTACAAAACTAAGCCTAGTTAGGCTAGGCCTAAAAACTGCCAACGCCGAGAGGTCATTCACCGTGACCTACTTAGGTAGTTAGTGCATTGTTTCTCTCTTCTTTATCATAATTTACCATAAAACGTACATTTCAGACAAGGAATGGTTTAATGTTTTAAAGTAATATATATGCAGTCTTTTTACATTTACAAAACGTCGACACAAGTGTAGGGAATGGGTCTTTAAATTCTTTTTAAACAGTTTTTGTATGGACATATCACCAATACTGTATTTTGTTTGAGTTATTTTACTTTATCCTGTTTTTTTTTTCAATGTTATTTTTATATAATAGGCCTCTATGTGCCATATTGAATATTATAATCAAACATATTATTGTAACATAAAACTGTATTGAAAGTAATAATACTATTAAAAATATATATGCCTAGCTGAATATGAATCATTTGAGTATTAATATCCAATGTGCAAGGGAAATATCCGTTAAACTTCCCTTGAAAAAAAGGCCGACATGCCAGACAGTGTAAACAACCTTCTTTATTGTGATTTTTTCCTGTTGAAAAGAAACCACGGCACGATAAACACTATATACTGTATTGTATACATTTCAATTGAATGATTCAACCAAAAACTATTAGGTGCTACTCATTCCATGTTTTAGACGTAAGTCGGAATAAGGTTTTGATTTCGATCTGACGCTAAACTCGGTAAGTAGGCCTAAGCCTAACTGACATTTTTAAACATAATATACCGTATCTTCACAGATTTTCATTAGTATCAACCTTATAGTAATATAATTTATAAGGTTTTAAATAATTACGTATATTAATTTACGCTCGCTTCGCTCGCGTACCATCTAGGTCGTGCCCACAGATGGTTCTCGAATACATAATAATTTCAGCGTTAAAAAACTGGCGATTTCAAATGTACGTACCGCAGGACAATAATACATGTCGTGTACAGGAACGAATAAATAGACACTGTGATTTATGTACTCAACTAAAATTAGCACCCTATTACTTCCGAAAGAGAAACTTGTCACAAAATAAGACCAATTGTTTAAGTCAAATTTAAACAAACTTAATGTGTGTTTTGTATGTAACATTAGGGTTGAGGGATGGGGAAGAGGATGGGTGCAAAGAGGAACAATGTTAAAATATATTCTTTATCCATTTAGTAACGAAATATTAATTGCTTTCATGTTTTACAAATAATATACCACTAAACACAGTAAAACATTGCGATGTAATACTTTGTTGAAACTATCACCGTCCTAGTCGATTGAAATAGTACAGCACATGTAACGATACATCACTACGACGTGTATATGTTTATAATATAATGTAAAACAATTTGTGAAAACCACCTCTATTCGGGGAAAATCATAAATTCGATTTAATCGTCAATAAATATTAAATTATCTAACTCAACTTAATTAGTAGGCCTAATGGTTTTCAATTGTTTCTTAGAGCCAATTCATACTTAAGTTGGTTCCTACCCTACCCACCAAAGTTGTTCTGCGTTTAGGGCATGTGATGTACCGTAGGCCTATTCTCTACTGGTTTTACAACGCTACTCATGCCAGTGAGGGAAAGGTGATGATGTGGGTGGTTTAACTGCAATAATAAAGATTTGTACATAATATACGGCGAGTGAAAACGCTAGCTCATTATCCGTTTAAAAAAAAATTATATCCAACCTCTGCAGCACAGATTGAAAACAAAAATGGATCGAATTTCGAGTATACAGTGCTGTACTTGCCTTTACGACACCTGAGGGAATAGACACTTGTGAAACAGAGATTGGAATGTTCCATTCATCGCAAATCAATACATTTGTATAATCGTATATTAAATCTATCAAAATAGCATTTTTTATAGAAAATCGGCCTGTCTTCAACATTATGATGCTGTACTCTAGCTGTCCAACCAGTTTTTAGCTATTAAAAACAATTATCGTAGGAGGAGATAGGAAAATGTGAAGCCTCCTCGTATTTTTGTGGCGGGTATTTTTCAAGATGGACATCCATTAGACAGTGTATACCACGATCGGAAAACACCCCTATTTGGGGCAAATCGTTGAACCTAAATTCGTTTTAATCGTCAATAACTAATTACCTAACTCAATTTAATTAGTAAACAGGGTTACATCAGATGGTTAAAATCAGTACCGAAAGTATGAACCAACTTTATATACCATCGAGTAGAAATTCTAGAAATAAACCGAGATTTACCGAATTTTGCCCTTACGTAAATTTATATATAGATGCAATATATATATAACACGATTTTGTGCCATAACGGATTTCTACAATCCGCATTATTTATAGAATTTCATTAAAAAAAAGCTGTCATTAGAATTAAAAATATTATTTGAAAAAAACACATGTGGTTGTAAGACTTGTTTAATTATTGAGAAAGCATACAGTTTGATCAGTGGGACAGCCAGTCGACAAATCGTGTCAAATTTCGACTTGGAGAGGGCGCCCTACTTTTCTAATTTAGTTCAAAATTGCTAAATTTTAGGGTGTTGGAAAAACATAATATTTGTAAATTTAGCTGATTATCGGAAAAATATTGTTAGTGAAATAAATTCATAAATGGTTTTAATATATTGTCATGTAAAATTAAATGTATTTGAACAAAACGATAATCTGTAATTTAACGGCAAAATCAACCAATGTCTTTTTTTCGAAATTGTACCCTAGAAAATCATTAAAATAAAATATTTAGAAAAATTGAACAGTCCTGAATTTAAAATCCCTGTTAGAAAAATTAATAATCTACAGAATACGATATTAAGATACAAAATTCGGTGGTTGGGATGCAGCTCCGACTATTCAAACTAAAGGTACCACTATTTGTTTCATCGAAAACTAGCGAAACCGCCACATCGTCATCGTGTTTATGAATTTATTTATATCGAACGATATACGCGATGTTTATAATTGTCCGCGTATAAGAATTCATATAAATAAATACATTCCAATACAACGTATATTATTACTTGTTTATTTATCACAGTATACATTTTAGTTGAGGAATATTTATCATAACTATTATAATAGCTTTTATACGAGTCCGAGGCCTAGCCCTATTAGCGACCGATTGTTCCAGGGGCGGAAAGTCACTTAGTGACGTTGTGATCGGGCGCGTCGGGCCTAGCTAATATTAATAATATGACCTGAAATAAGCGGCTAACAAGAACTGTTATATACTTGCTTACAATTGTTTTGTTATTGATGAACAAACAAGCAATTAGATTGAATAACAAATTATTTATTCATTTTTTTTGGGTAAAAACATGTACAAACTAGTACTGTATAATATAAATTATAATATTAGTAATATTAAACTAATACAGTATTAATAAAATATAAAAAAATAGGCCTAACATACAATAAATATTCAATTTCTAAGGTCTACCACATGACAATAACATAATTTACAGAGTATAGTGTAGTAGGTTTGCATTCAACATAAATATTTGTAATTCAACATTTTGTTTTAAATAATTAAATTATAGTTTGGGTATGACAATGTCGGTAGGTACCGGTGTCATCTTTTTATCCACTTCACTCTCAGTTTGAAGTCACAAAGACAAAGAACTCTGCATCATCAACGATTCCTGAAAGTGTCAGAAAAAATAATAAATATTATTTAAAAAAATGTTAATGTCTGGTTGTATATATAATTATAATATTATATGATGACATAAAAGTAAGGCAAATGAAAGCTGTATTTTATTAATTAAATTACAGTATTTATTTACTATTATTATTTATATAATCTAGGCCTACTGGTACTAGAAGCCTAATAAATCAAATAATAAATGAAAAATAAAATAATAATATTAATACTGATTGAAAAAAAGTATTTTTTTTGCGGGGATCAGATCACCAGGCTAGGCCGGCCAGGACCAATGATACTCGTAATCAGTACAACTTAACGACTATCGGATCAGCATCAACACAGTACAACACACGTCTCGCTATCGCCTATACTGAAACACGTGTCTCGCGTTGCCGAAACCACGCTCACAGCTAGAAAATGTACCTACCTTTCGAGGCCTGAGAATACACCAACAAATTTTGAACAGGATAGAAATATATCATACTCGATTAAACTAATATTATTCATGATAAAACAATTGATTATAATCTTTTTAATTTGTTGGGATGCACCTCCGACTATTCAGAAAATGGACAACAAAACAGTAGTCAAATCGTACCACATTTATAAATTTCACGAGTCCCGACTTCAGTCGCCGAATGTATTGTATTAGCTTCGGTTTCTTTGAAGGAAACCGATTGGTAATTATTCAATAATACTTATTAGGAAATGCTTTTACCATAATAGGTAATGTTGGGCGGTTCTTAAATATTCATGAGAGCTTAAAATAAAACAGCACTTATTTGCTAGGCGACGAAAAATCGTGGTTTCAGTTTTCAACGATAGGTGGCGCTTCAAAATCGTCAATGCGGAAGTAAGTCGATTTTACACGATTTAACGGTCAAAACGCGAAGTGGCTTTCCCACTGTGATAATGTCAGCCATAGTGTACATTATGGTGCATTTTGGAGATAATAAAAGATCAATAAAATAGATCGACAATATGCAAGTCCTTGTTTATTCTATAAATATATAATTCGCTATCATTTTCATAATTATAGAAAAAAAGATACTAGCTTTTTTAGGTTAAAATATAGGCCCTACTGTCCGTTTTACAAAACAAAAATAGGCATTACACAATGAGTTTTGTTTGGATTATGAGCTTCTTATTTAAACTAGGTTTAATGTGCAGAAACTACTTTATTTAAAAAATAAATAAATGGTATGGGCAAAAAAAAACTTTACAATGTCCATTTTTTTCGCGAAGTACACACAAAACAAAGAAAACAAATTTTAATAACTGCAGAATATTTTTAATTTTTAATCATTCATTGTTTTAATACAAATAGCTGAATAAAAATGAATGAAAAAAATAAATTAATAATAAAACAAGCAGCTGACGAGATTCGACGCGATTAAGATTATATAAGACAACTAAGATTATATAAATTTATGTTTTAAGTTATGGATTATATACATTTATCTTCTTATATAACTCATTCATTTAAATCCTTTAAAATTAACACTATTTTGACAGGAAGGAAAACAATTAGGTAAATAAGTTTATATTGTTGAACATTGGTTGTGATAAATTGATTTTCACATTTTCTGACTTGTAATTCTACCATTTTTAGATTGTATATTTCCTGAAGTACACACACAAATCGTGCACTGTATTGTGGTTGTGTTGTTGTTTATTATATTTTGTCTGAAATCCTAATTCAACCATGCGTAAAATAGAAAGCCTACCGTATTTATGCAAATAAACGCCTCAGCGTTTTTAAGGGGAAGTTTATTCAAAGGAGGCGTTTATTCAGGGGAGGGATTTTTGTTTGGTGTAATATGATAACATGTAAATCGAATAAATACCCCTAGATATGAAAAAACACAATTAATATCAAGAATTCCAATAAAAGTATCAACATGTTTGGTAAATAATGCAGAGCTTGCCATCAATCATTGAATTCTACTCTAAAAAATGTGTTTATATATTATGTATATATGCATGTGACAGGGGCTTTTATTCGAGGAAATAAATACGCACCCCTGAGCGTTTATTCGAGGGGCGTTTATTCCAAATGATAATGGGGGAGTTTATTCAAGAGAGGCGTTTATTCAACGCGGGGTGTTTATTCGAATAAATACGGTACTTCCTTATTACATGTTTAGAAACGAAATAGGCCTAATACCCATTGTATCGGTATAATTTCTATTATTTAGCTAAAGTCTATATTAACCTTAACGTAATATGTTTATTAAAGGCACATGTATGGTATCTGTTCAGAATATTTGCATTTCTTGTATCATATTATAATTCTTACTGTACGTCATGACAGATAATTATATTACAAATTTAAATAACATTCATCAATGAATAATCAGAATCATCATAATAAACTGTACCAGAAGATCCACTGAAAAAGATTGTATATAACCGTTTCGATCTAGATTATTTAAGTACGGTAATAACAATTCAACAAGTAAAACACGCTTTATAATGCTGACAAGTTATTCAATACTAATCAATAATAATTAATACTAATTTCCATTATCAATTATAAGTTATTATATTTAATTTTTTTTTTGTAATAGAAAAACATGATTGTTACAACTCTAATCGTTATTGAAGCTATTGTTTCATGCCTAGGTAAGTGCAAATTGTTATTATAAGGAGGAGGCTGTTTAGGCTGATATTTGAAGTAAGAATATATAAAATAAGGTATTTCTTATATTTTCTGGGAGAAGGTGATACGTATACAGAAAGTTACATCCACAAAATGTATTCAAAGTGAATATGTTCATTCGTGCAATACCTTTAGTTTGATGATATCCCTTTTTACGTGTAATTCAACATTTCTAAATACCTTCATGTAAATGTCTTACACAGTTTATTGTCTATCAACATAGAACCGTTCGTGCGAGAATCGAGGAGTTCTTCTAAACTAAGCATAATGTTACGTCACGTTTATTTGAAACAATTAATAGCTTACTTAATGTACATAACCAAATCTAATATTATGTTAAATTATATTATTTGATGTTTTAGATTTTTTTATATGTGGAAAGTTAAGACAATCGATTTTCCTATTAGTATGAATCAGTCTAACTAAAAACAAAACATAAAATGTAATTATGTATTATTTTAAATTTATTTAATATTATTTTGTTTGTTTTTCTTATTTAGGGAATGATGAATATATAACAGTTTTGAATATTAATCCACAAAGCAACAGTGACAATCCGTACCAATGTTACACTCCTAACTCATTTACTAATTTTAGTTTGAGTTACGGTAGATCATTTGCAACACTACTCACTGAAAGTTTAACTGAAACATCGTGGGACTTGATGGATGATCATAGATATGTAACACCTGAAGTTGGCATGGGGGTGTACTATTGCAAGATGGTGAAAGATGGTGTCACTACAATCATTCAAACTACTAAAATACGAAACGATGGTAAGCTAGATTTTCTATAATCATAGAGGAAATAAATGCTTATGTATACTATTGCATGTGCTTTCTATATATCACATAAATAATTTACAAACATTTTAAAATAATATTAGGTAGGGGATCTTTCTTCACCATTAAAATGACTGTAATTTTTGCCACGAGCACACCGATAAAAAATCCTGCTACTGGTTTGGACGTTCCGGGTATCTAAAAAGAAACAAGATAAATGTTTATTTACACGTCCATTAACACCGTTTTATTATCAACAGCCATTGTTACACCAGCAAACTATAAAAACACAGTGACCACTAATATTGGCGATGCTGTCACAATTGGATTTGATACAGAATTTTCATCGCTTTACTGGAGAAAAGATGGTGTTCTAATAACAGGAATGTTGACGTCTGAAAATAGCATGACCGTTAACGCTGTAACCACCCTTAATGCTGGAGTTTACGAGATGTATGTAGCTGGCGATCGGTCAAATCGTAGACATTCATTTGTAAAATTGATTGTACGAGGTAAACATTATACATACAGTAATCATAAAGAAAGTAATATAATTTATATATGAATAAAAATACTGAAAGATGAGGGCGTAGCAATTTGATCTCTGTTGCGCGTGCGTACAACTGAGGACTAGTGCTGTTCCGCCGTACCACGCCGAGAATGTTAAAGAGTCGCTATCCAATCGAGTTTGAACAATACCATGAAAGCCCCAGTGGTCTAATGGTTAGGACATCAGGACATCTGCATATCAAGCAGGCGGTCCGAGTTCGAGCCTCGGTTGGGGCGACTTTTTCTCATTCTCACAGATTTCCTAATTTTATCGTTTCAAATTAATTAATTAAATTTCAGTATATCACCGGGCGGTTTCGAATTAATGTCCATTGCCTAATGTGTTTATATATATAAAAGTATCTCTTCGGAGATCCCGCCTCGTGAATAAAAATACTGAAAGATGAGGGCGTATCAATTTGATCTCTGTTGCGCGTGCGTACAACTGAGGACTAGTGCTGTTTCGCCGTACCACGCCGAGAATGTTTATATATATATATATATATATATATATATATATAAACAAATCAGGCAAAGAAAATTAATTCTAAACCGCCCGGTGATACATACTGAAATTTAATTAATTAATTTGAAACGATAAAGATGAGGAAATCTGTGAGAATGAGAAAAAGTCGCCCCAACCGAGACTCGAACTCGGACCGCCTGCTTGATATGCAGATTTCACAAATCAAATTCCACCCTCATCATCATTTTGTGCATGCACAAATCATTTTCACAAAAATGTACATACATTTGGATCATACATTGCTTCATATTTCTTTAAGGAATGTGACTGCTTGATGACAATACACCATGTTTGTATTTATTTTTTCGCAGCATGTCCACGTCACAAATGGGGTCCACCTGACTGCACTGGTGACTGTGAATACTGCTATAATGGAGGCGTATGTGATGACAAAACAGGATTCTGTATCTGTGCACCAGGATTTAAGGGATCTTCATGTGCAATTGGTAAGGTATATAGTCACTATATAACACAAACCTACACCACCACCGCGGGAAACATTACATTTTCTTCTTTTATCGTTTTGTGATCAAATTATTTATTTGATATACACCAACACAGATGCGTCTTCGTGATGCTAAAGCACGAACATGTATTTATAAACTTGTTATTTATTTTGTCTCACATCAAAGCCGATTCGGTCTGATTTAAAAAATGCTTTGGTAGAATTGTTCTTTTCAGAAGGCGGCAGACGACCAAATAATTCAGTTTACTAAATAAGGCCGATTTACACAGAAAAGCGCTACCGGTAAGCGGAAACCGCGTGCTTGGCCATGTATCTGTATCTATCCTGAGAGGGTTTCCGCTCAACTCCGCGTTTTGTGTAAATGGTCATAAGAAAAATTATGATTCTATATTATATCTACGTTACCGGATAAGAGATGTTACATTTCGAGTATGTATATTAGGAAAACCACAATTCTAGTATACAACCATCAAGCAGAGATCGAAATATAAATCAAAGATTACCAGAATATATTTCCATCAAAATGAGAATGAAATAATGTTGCAATCCGATTGGTACAAACGATTGATGCAAATTGTCAAGACACGGTATCTTTTTGATGGGACGATTAATGATGCCATATTATAGGCATCGTCAATATATCAAATGCATTGGTCAGATCGGGGAAAAGTTAACTCTTCCCTGGTCAGATATACATGTTGTAAAATTCTCAGAAATTGAGAAATACATCTGCTTTGAAAACCTAGCAGGACAGGCGTCTCATATTTCCAACAGCAAAAGTCGACGGAATAATGAGATATTCATTGCAACTGCAACCATTACTAAACATGTTATATCATTATTGAGAGTCTGCTTGTAATTTATGTTTCATTGTTTAGAATGCGGTGGCAATAAGCATAGTTGGAATTGTGAAAGGGTTTGCGCCAGTAGTCGTGATGAAAGTAAATGCAGAAACTTTCAGTTTTGCTTACCTGATCCATATGGATGTAGCTGTGTTACCGGTTACAAAGGATTGAAATGCGATACAGGTAGATAGATATACAATGTCTCCAACATTCTAGGATATTTTAGAAAAGTTCTATTAAACGATTTTAATTCCAAAAGGTTATGGTTGCCTTTGAAATATGTTTATATCTTCTAATCTTTTTTTTTCAATGCAAACTATGCAATTTTATAGCAACATTGAAGAGTGAACATTTTACTAGATAGCATTAATTATTACAACTTTAGTTTGTAACTGATTCGTATCGATCTTTTTTTTTCACAACGTTCCAACAAAAGACTATGCAGCTATCTAATAAGGCCGTATACATGGCTGCAGTCGCGTGATCAAGTTAGTGTTTACCGACCGACCAACCGACCAATCAACATAGTGAGCTGTAGAGTCGCGTTGCACGCGACTAAAAATTGCTCTGCACACAATCTAAAATATATGAGCATGCGCAGCGTTGGTTGCTGCGTAGTTGACTGTAGTGAAAACAAAATTTCCGTTATCAAGCGTTATAGATGTTAACTTAACCAGCTATATGCCCTTTTTCCTTTAACAGCCTTAGTGTTGGCGTTTAAAAAAGTGGCATTGCAATTGAAATACAAATTAACATTCAATATTATAATCAACATTTATATCGACGAAACACACATTTTTTCTATATTTTTACAGAATGTTCGTCGGGTACATTTGGTGCAGATTGTGCTCAAACTTGTCACTGTAAACAAGGTGGTTGTGATCGGTATACAGGAATATGCACTAACTCATCTTGTGCATTTCCATGGATGGGATCTAACTGTCAAAGTATGCACATTTTTGCTTTACTTTTAGCACAGAAATCTTGGTGAGGTTCTGTAAAGCAAACTTAATTGATTTATTGTTACCTGTAAGGGACTAGGTCTAGAATTCCACACATAAGAAATAATGTACGTACAGTTTTTGTATAATAGCATTCTTCAAATATGCTACACAGTATACACAGTATCGTAGGCATATATATTATAGGTTCCTGATCAGTAGCCTATACTAAGAATTAAGAATGTCGTGACAAAATGACATAGACTTAATAAAGATAAAGCCACATTTATCCATTTAGGCTACATATTCTGTACTGATTTGTAGATAAATACTTTTGTTGTAGTGTGCCAGCCTAATCTGTTTGGAGAAAACTGTGAAACTGAGTGTAAACAGCCATGTGAATGTCATAGAATAAATGGAAAGTGCATCCAAGGAACATGTTTTTCCAATTTCCTTAAACCAAATTGTGTACCAATATATGGTGGAAATCTGAAGGCTAATATTTCAAGTTCCTCTGTTGATATACAGTGGACGACAGGCAATATAAATGGTCAGGTTGTTGGATACTTTTTAAACCACAAACTGAGCAACACGAATGATTGGAAGAAGGAATTCTATAATACATCCTTATCAGGCACCATTACCGACTTGATGACGGACACAGAATACACTTTTGGTGTTTCAGCTGTGAGAGCTGGCAAAGAGGGTGAAGGACCAATTGGAGGTATAATCACAGTAACAACACTTTGTGGGAGTAAGTATATTACTTTACTAATTATTATGTTTTTTATTTCAGTTTTTCCGTATTTTTGTTGGTTTTATTTCACACCAAATACAAAACAATCCTTTTTTTTTATAACATAGTGAGGTAAAATTGTCTAACGTATTAAAATGTTATATATTTAATACGACACGACTCCTCTCTTGAATCGGATGTTGAAGGTTGGGCCAAGACAATTCTCAGCTCTCAGATTTTGGACGCTGCGCAGACAATGATAGAAGATGCATTTTACATCTTAGTGCGCATTACGTGTTTATTGACCAATCATGTGCATAATATGTATCAACTGTATACAATCTTATTGACTAATTGTAATCTATGGCTAATACAAAGTAAAAATCTATTTTTTAACAGAGCCGTCTCCTGTTGAGAACGTAAAATTCGAAGTTTCAGTTAATGTTGACACTTCAAGTATCACGGTTACATGGATAGTGAGTAGAACTCCGTTCCTATAATAACTATGCCTTTACCAGAATAACCCAAGCGAATAACTTTTATTGGCCAAACAATTATCGGAAATAAAACATAATCAAAACAAATACAAATAAACAAATATTTAGAACGACACAAATAATATATACAAAACAATTGTCTTTATATTTAATTATTTCTTTTATAAGATTATTAGTATTCAGCATTCCGATAGGCGGGAAATTGAGTTCTGCGAATGTTTGCATGCTTTACTAATTGTACCAGAATCACAATTTTATATATGGTTAATATCGTTCTATTTAACCATATCATGTATCTGTATTGAGTACTGTGTCAGTCAGTCAATGGAAGTGATTTAGGCCCTACAGTAATATATTCAGTTCCAGTCCATGATATGTTACGACATTTTCTTTGTAGCGTATATTTTACCGCTATAAAATCTTTCCAAACACACTACAACCCTCCTTCATCTTTTGGTGCAAGTTATTATGTTATCCTCATTTTTGTTGTTGTCATAGGGAAACCCTGACGCAGAGACACTGAAATGCTCGATTACAACATTTGTCTACAGAGTGTATCTAAG
Organism: Antedon mediterranea; assembly: GCF_964355755.1. Taxonomy (NCBI): domain Eukaryota; kingdom Metazoa; phylum Echinodermata; class Crinoidea; order Comatulida; family Antedonidae; genus Antedon; species Antedon mediterranea. Next base: position 26,274,031 of record NC_092675.1, read on the forward strand.
AAAAATCATCAATAAGGGTTGTCAGGAGGAGGTTTACCAGACACAAACCAATGAACTAACAATCGAAAATGTTGAGTTGGAATACCCTTACGCTATCTTAGTCACAGTGGCTAATAAAGACAGCGAAAGTGAATCTACTCTTGGTAAAGAAAAAACAGGTAATTTGTAAATACTTCTATCGAACTACAATGTTCATATTTTATATTCAATTTTTCAATAATAATAATAATAATAATTTGTTATTGTCGTTAGTATTGTTGTTTTGATAGTTCGGCTGGTACTCGAACATTCACAAAAAAATTTATATCGAAAATTCGATTCTCGATATGATAAAACATGTAACACATAATATTAATTTGAGGCAATATTCAAATTAGTTTGATTCTTTTAAGCATTGTGATTACTTGATGATACAGTATTATAGTAAGCGTGTATATGAATTTTAAATGTTAATTAGTAGAAACAGTAGAGAAGGAAGAAGGAAATGCAAACAGCATCGGAGCAATTGGGGGCGCTGTGGCAGCAGGGTTGTTCTTTGGCATTGTCATTACTATTACGGTTACAATTTTGTAAGTAGGCCTGGTGCATTCAATTTCATTGTTATTTAAAACCCTTTATCTCGTGTTTTACAAAACAAACCTTTAGTAATTATATTGTTCTGTAATGTATAATATTCTCCAATTAAATTTCAATAAACAGTTATTGTCCTGAGCCAAACATCCAATGGACTTGTTGAGGAGTGAGCCTTTTTAGTTCAGTTTACAAACGAGTATAGGTCTTTTTAGTCTAAATGGTGAATATTTCTTTTTTGTTAAAGTAAACACAGACTTTGTAAGAAGGCTAGTACATCTGACGATAATGCATCAAATGATCCACAAGTTCATTATAATTACGCAAGTAATAGTTACAATACTTCATTACCAGGGTAAATATAATCTTTATTATACATTTCTAAAAATAGCTTATTATTTCTTTAATTGACAATTTTCTAACCTTGTTTTTTAAAAACATTATTTACATTATAACGCCAGGGGAACATCAGTAGCCCTACTTACTGCCTTGTATTTTTGGAATTTTATTTCATTTTCAACAGAAAACAGATAAATTGGAATGCTATGCATGCGGTACTTAAATGTGGGAAAGCTGTTCAGTAGGCTACTTAGTTAAAAATGACAGCTAAATAACATGTTTTTATTAATTGATATTGTTGCCATTCATGGTAAGACAGGCGATGACCTCCTGGACATTCTCGGTATATATTTTCATTAATAACGACTGATTTGTCTTACAACTTTCTTAATTTAAGGAAAAATCAAGATACAACATATGAATTAACTGGTGATGATTATGCAACAGTTACTGGTGGTCCATGTTACAGTAACACACCACAGGTGCCCATTGGGAGAGAGGATGATCCAGTATCTACTTATTAGTTTACGACGACAGAGTATATTGTGTTAACAATTATCTAAATCATAAATAGTGTTAAATTTTGTATACGATATATATATATATATATATATATATTATATTAATTGAAATTATAAACACAGGTGAACCTTATATTTTGACCACTAATTTAATAGTATTAGCTAATTTGTGACAACAAAAAAACAGAATTCGAAAGTATATCTTCCAATAATAGAAGTGTACCTTTATAACTAATTTATCTAAACATTCTATTGTCTTAAAAAATGTTGCATATACCATTCATTTAAATAATATGTTATTATATTTCTTGTATATATTATATAAACTCACTGTATTGTAAGGTAAAATGTCTACCGAAACGTGTTTGTTACTTTATATCGTTTTGTTTCTAGATACTGTACTCAAATAAATATTTTAAAATGGTTAGCATCAAAATCTTTTTCTTCAATGCACTGTAATTATTCATTTATAATTTTTGGGGAACATTTTGTGTTATTTTTCAAAATATTTAAAGGGATGTCCGTTTGATTTTACAACAACAATTTTTCGAATAGTTTTTTAATGCATTGATAGAGCCTCAACTTTCTAAACTCAACAATTCTTGTTAAACATATCTTTAATACCATGCTCAATTTACATTATCTGACGGTATGTCAGAAAAATATTACCATTTTGAAACATTAGTTTAGATTTACTTTATGATTGAACTCAAGCCATAATAACGCCTTTGTTAGTTTTAACCTTGTATTCTGTACTTTTGTGGTTTTGTGTTTAGTGTTCTTTTATTTATTTTATTGTTTTTTTTACAACAGTGTTTCATGATAGTGGATGATCAATGCATATACTGTAATAGTGATGCTTTTACTTCCTTATTCCATTTTATTAGACGACATCCATGTTTGATTTTGGTTTTGAAGCTAAAATACGTAAGTATTCTTAATTATGATTACGTATTTATGCAGGAATGATCTACCACTGGTTTGTCAAACCAGGGAGTTTATTAACAAGGAGAATAATCGATAAAATTCAGTAATGATTATATTATAATAAATGATTACATTCCTGCTGTAAGGGCACTGTTGTTATAATTATAAACGACGCATCAGTTTTTATTAGAACATGAATACTAGGGATCATTGACCAGGAATATTGTGTGAAATTGGTCATTCGCCATTTGTGAAATATGAATTCAATATTTATCAAGGTTTGAAATTAAATTACAATACACATAATGATAAATATAGGCCACTGAACAGTTTAATATTAGTATATGTGTTTCTTCCTTTTTCCATTTAATATGGATTTTTATTATTACCAATGAATAAGCTGGAGATAATGAGAAATACGATTTTAAATCAAAGATACATATTTTCAAAATAGATTTTACAATAATTATTATGATTATCATATTATATTATATTTATCTTATGAAACGAAGGTCTAGATCAGTCCTGCAGCTCAAACAAACACCCCTCCCCCTACACCCCCCACACACACACACACCCACCCCCACACCGGATATGATTTTGTGTAATAGGCCTGTCACAAGCGTTCTATCTTTATTTCTCCGACATTATCTTAGTGGTGAATTTATGTAGTGTTCCAAGTTAAGTAGGCATCGGGGAAAAAAAGGGGTGAATTATAGCCTGTGTAACTAATGGGGTTTGGTCCCACCATGTCATAACTGTATACATGCAAATGTTAATAGATATAAATTGTTTAAAATGTATATAAATCATAAGATGTGTTTAATAACTGTAGAATATGGCAAAAAAAACACGTTAATTACAGTTTAACTAAATTCTTGGTGATCTATAAACATATAAATTGAAAATAAAACAAAACTAGATAATTTGATGAATAATTTTCAATAAAGAAAAGATTACAATATGTTATGAAATAGTATAAGGTGTGTGCATGGTATAGATGTATACTATATTGATACATAAATATTTCTACATTCTTGTACTGCAAATAGTAAGCTTTGTGGCATGTAGCAAATTTAATTAGGCCTATGTCATTATGCTGAATTAGACTATAGATAATGTATAATTGTAAAACTCATAAGAGTGAAACAATACTAATGATCGTGAAGTAAATGTGTGAAACCCACAAAAGACAAAAAAAAAACAAATCTTAGTGTTGAATTTGATGCCAGTAGCGATTTAAATGGAGGGTGTATCTTTGGGTATGCTAATTTAATTAGGCTACATTTGTATGAGCCTACTGATGTGGGATTAAACTACTGTGGTTCCATAAAATTATGCGGATCACTTAATTTATAATTATATATTCTGGAATATTTTTTATTTATTTGTTTTATGGTTTTACATTGTAGAATTTGTTTTTAAATTGTTGTTTTCTATATCATAAATGTAAGTCATAGGAGAAAAGTGATATTCATCAGAATAAAGACAATTTACAATTCATTTACAATATCATCTTTCGTCACAAAGTGAGAATTATATACGTTTTTTTTTATGACAGAAAAGTATGATTGTTACAGTTCTAATCTTGCTTAAAGTTACCTTATCCTGCCTTGGTAAGTTATATTTTAAAATACTTCCCGAAAAAAGGCCAACTGACAAATAATATTTCAGTCTGATGGTATCATTGTAAACTAACCAACCATAATTGATTAATTGTATGCCTATTCAATTTTTTTTAAATTGCAAATATTGTCATTTCATTGAATAGTAAATAGCATACGTTTTTTTCACAGTATTATAGTATAATGCTTTTACTTCCTTATTCCATTTTATTAGACGACATCCATGTTTGATTTTGGTTTTGAAGCTAAAATACGTAAGTATTCTTAATTATGATAACGTATTTATGCAGGAATGATCTACCACTGGTTTGTCAAACCAGGGGGTTTATTAACAAGGAGAATAATCGAAAATATTCAGCAATGGTTATATTATAATAAATGAATACATTTCTGCTGTAAGGGCACCGTTGTTACAATTATAAACGACGCATCAGTTTTTACTAGAACATGAAGATTATAGGGATCATTGACCAGAAATACTGTGTGAAATTGGTCATTTCATTCATATTTATCAAGGTTTGAAAATAAATCACAATACACATAATGATAAATATAGGCCACCTGAACAGTTTAATATTAGTATATGTGTTTCTTCCTTTTTCCATTTAATATGGATTTTTATTATTACCAATGAATAAGCTGGAGATAATGAGAAATACGATTTTAAATCAAAGATACATATTTTCAAAATAGATTTTACAATAATTATTATGATTATCATATTATATTATATTTATCTTATGAAACGAAGGTCTAGATCAGTCCTGCAGCTCAAACAAACACCCCTCCCCCTACATCCCCCACACACACACACACCCACCCCCACACCGGATATGATTTTGTGTAATAGGCCTGTCACAAGCGTTCTATCTTTATTTCTCCGACATTATCTTAGTGGTGAATTTATGTAGTGTTCCAAGTTAAGTAGGCATCGGGGAAAAAAAGGGGTGAATTATAGCCTGTGTAACTAATGGGGTTTGGTCCCACCATGTCATAACTGTATACATGCAAATGTTAATAGATATAAATTGTTTAAAATGTATATAAATCATAAGATGTGTTTAATAACTGTAGAATATGGCAAAAAAAACACGTTAATTACAGTTTAACTAAATTCTTGGTGATCTATAAACATATAAATTGAAAATAAAACAAAACTAGATAATTTGATGAATAATTTTCAATAAAGAAAATATTACAATATGTTATGAAATAGTATAAGATGTGCATGGTATAGATGTATGCTATATCGATACATAAATATTTCTACATTCTTGTACTGCAAATAGTTTGGAGGCTTTGTGGCATGTAGCAAATTTAATTAGGCCTATGTCATTATGCTGAATTAGACTATAGATAATGTATAATTGTAAAACTCATAAGAGTGAAACAATACTAATGATCGTGAAGTAAATGTGTGAAACCCACAAAAAAGACAAAAAAAAAACAAATCTTAGTGTTGAATATGATGCCAGTAGCGATTTAAATGGAGGGTGTATCTTTGGGTATGCTAATTTATTTAGGCTACATTTGTATGAGCCTACTGATGTTGGATTAAACTACTGTGGTTCCATAAAATTATGCGGATCACTTAATTTATAATTATATATTCTGGAATATTTTTTATTTATTTGTTTTATGTTTTTACATTGTAGAATTTGTTTTTAAATTGTTGTTTTCTATATCATAAATGTATAAGTCATAGGAGAAAAGTGATAGTCACCAGAATAAAGACAAATTACAATTCAATTACAATATCATCTTTCGTCACAAAGTGAGAATTATATACGTTTTTTTTTTACAGAAAAGTATGATTGTTACAGTTATAATCTTCCTTCAAGTTATCTTAATCTGCCTTGGTAAGTTATATTTTTCCGTAAAAAAGGAGCAACAATAATAGTTCAGTCTACTACTGACGGTAATCACTGCATGTTATATAGGCCTATCTAAACCAATCAACCAACCATAATTGTATGCCTATTCAATTTTTGTTAAATTGCAAATATTTTTTCACAGTCTTAGGCCTATAGTAGAATTTAGAGCTCTAACGATAACGATAGCGATAAAATACTGTTATTGCTTTTTGGGTTGAATTATACAAAAAAATATAATTATGCTTAAATGAAAAAATATCAAACGTATCAACAACAAAAATCTAATTTTCTACGGAAGCCCTTTCGGACCATTAGTATGCCGCACTATTCACTATTGGCCTGAGTTTCCGTACTATTTTCTTTCTAGTGAGACAACAAACATATCTAAATATAATACAAATAAAATAATTACGCCGCAATGATGTACGGTAGGGCCTAAGTTTACAACCTGTGTGTGTGTGATTTATTCATACAAATTAATTTTTAATAGTTTACAATTTATGAAATCTAAGTAGTAAAATAGATGTATCACTTCTCATCCATGTCTTGTAACGGTCATGATGTATTTGTCAGCGCTTGTATCCATTATGATTTATTCAACCGAATGATTGAACGTCAGTAACGTACACAAAGGACTGACACTGCTACACTCAATATGATTAAAATAGAATCCTAAATAAAAGTGCGTCAATTTACAATCAAGAGAACTGTCCATATTACGCACGTTGGCATTTTGTCTAATTATTTTCTAACATTTCGATTCCGGCAAAGGCTACGAAATCTTCACCAAGTATAACCTCTACAGTACTGTATAAATGTGAGTACAAAACACCATGACAATGACAAATCCGCGTTAACTGCAGTAGAAATTATTTAATTTCTCATCAAATAAATAATACCAATATGTAATGTATTTATTTTATAATTGTTTAAGAAGTATGTGATACATTTTCTTTCAGGAAATGATAGATATATTACAGTTTTGAATATATATCCAAAATACGACAATGATTTCCAATACCAATGTTATCCTCCTACTGGCTATACTGGTTATAGTCTGAGTTACGGAAGATCATTTGCAGTAGCGAATGGTGAAAGTTTGAATGAAACACCGTGGATCTTGGGCAGTGGGCGCAAGTATGTAGCACCTAATGTTGGTATGGGAGTGTATTACTGCATGATAGTAAACAATGGTATCACTACAGTCGTTCAAACTACAAAAATAAGAAATGATGGTAAGGTATATAGTACTGATAAAACCTAATTTAGTACAATATACTATTGTTTGTAAATTAGCGGCAAAATATAAACAATAATTATAATGATTCAAGATATTTAAATATTTAAGCCATTTTAATTTTGTATTTTTCTTTAGGCGGTTACTGGTGTAATTGTTACCGTTTGGTTGAGCGTCCGTATGTCTCTAGGCCTGCGTATTTTTCATTTGAGATACAATCACTCATGTTATATCCTAAAAACGTCTTGTCTTGTATTGCTGTGTTGTAACAAAATGCAAATATTGTGTCGTTATAGTTTCAAATGTAAAATGTATTATATTGTACATGTATTGTGTGAACGTTAACAATAGATCTACAGGTATTAGTTGTGGGATTACTGACTTACCGGCTACTGGACCTATATTACTTACTAAACACTCAAACACTCTAAATAATAATATTTATTTCGTTCTTCAATTAAATAACAAAACAAAAATGACATAAATAAACCTTTAAAGTAGTCTTAAATAAAAAAATGGTAGGTATAAAAAGTGCAGAATAATTAGATAATTGTTGTTTAAAGTTAGATGTTAACAATAAAGACTTCATTTTAACATGAGAAACAATCTAATTGATTTGTGTGATTATTATTTCTTTTTTTCAAAACAGCCTTAATAACACCTGAAAATTCTAAAAACACAATCACTGTAAATGTTGGTGATGACGTCACCATTCGATTTGATACGGAATTGACCAGTGATTTAGTATGGAGGAAAGATGGCTCTACTACATTAAAGATTGGAACGGAAAAAAACATGACTTTTAACCCAGTAGAGACCAGTGATGCTGGGGTTTACGAGATGTATGAGGATGGCAACCGGGAAGATCGTAGGCATGCGTTTATCAAGTTGATTGTAAGAGGTAATAGGTAGTATTAATGATTATAATGATTTTCAATGTGTGTTCTTTATTGATAGACGGCACACATTGCAATGATAATGATGATGGTGATGATGACGATTCATTTTTAGTCGCGTGGACGCGACTCTATAGTTCACTATGTCGGTCGGTCGGTCTGTCGGTCTGTCGGTTTGTCGGTCTGTCTGTCGGTCCGGTATCACTAAGCGTTTTATCGCTTTCTGACCTTATCTTGATATCAGTTTAATCTAGCTAAGTCAATTTTTCACAGTATATTCCTTATGGCCAGGAATCGATGTGGTTATGTTTTCACGGTGCACAATAAAAAATTACGCGGTCTACGCACGATTTAACGAAATCACGTTTGTAATCATATCTTCACAACCATGAATCACAATTAAATAAAATTGGTACTCATAAATTTCAGGGCATAAATCATCATAATGGCAATACAATTACGTGCGTAGCGCATGTAACGCATGCGTACGCGCGCTTAACATTTTCAAAATTTATTTTCGATGAAATAAGAGTACGTTTCAGGCAATTTTAAGCGTTTACAAAATTGCCATGAGTGCGCAGATTTTTGCGTGCGCATTGCGCATTAAATGTTATTGCGCACTCTTTTTGCCCGATTTCTGTTTTCTTGACTTACTTTTCAACTCGAAATTACGTTATACGAGCACGTCAAAAGTGACAGGCTACGCACGTGTAAATTAAAATATAACTGTTTTTAAACATTTCAACATATTTAAACATGTTCAGTAATTTCGGTCAGTTGTAGGTTGGTCGGTTGGTCGGTAAACACTAATGAGCACGCGACTGCAGCCATCTATATGGCCTTGTTTATTTATATTGTATATTCTGAAATAAAAGAAAATAATTTATTTCAAATTTGTTCTTTTTTTAATATCCATTTGAGTTAGAGAGAGTTAGAGATTTAATTGGAGGGAGACCTGTTACTTGAAAATGAATGAAAGCTCAACATGCTGTTTTACTTTATCGGTGTGATTTAGCTTTTGCTTTATACATTTTATTTGTATCTCCATTGAGATCCAGCCACAGCATTTTCAGTGGTTTTTTCTGCAAAGCATTTTCAGTTAATATTTTTTCAGTAATTCGCCTTTTCATTTAATCATTAGAGACTTATGTACTATATTTGAACCTAAAACTTAAATTTTGCAAATACATACCAAAAACGGTTAAAATAAGCTACTTAGAACGATTTTATTTATTAAATAGGAAGCTTTATATTTTGACTTAATTGATTTACAGTGAGGTTTCGTGTCTGAATAAAAAAACGGTTCCGTTTGCCTTATCATATAAAGTATAAAGTAAATATAATAAAACAGTATTATAGTATTTACTTTTCATAGCTTGCCCACGTCACAAATGGGGTCCACTTAACTGCACTGGTGATTGTGAATACTGCTATAATGGAGGCGTATGTGATGACAAAACAGGATTTTGTATCTGTGCACCTGGATTTGAGGGATCCATGTGTGAAACTGGTAAGGAATACTACTTTACACAAATAATTATTACATTCAAGTTTCAATTCATTTCTTCTAAAAATAATAAATGGAATGATAAATATTCTAAAAATATTAATTCATTTTCAGTGGACATACCAAGATATTTGTAATTGTTAACAATTTCAATTACTGTACAATTTACAAGTTGTAAAAACATTATCCACAACTTTTATAATAACAATCATATTTTTGTTTCAATCCAGCAAAAATAAAACATGTATCTAGCAAACAAAGAAAGCTTCAAATAATACAAAGATGTTTGTAAAGATATTTAATGTTGACCGAGGGAATCTCAATAGTGTTGTATATTTATTATATAGCCTATGCAAATACGTGAACGTGATTGGTTGAAACTGCATCACATGACGCTAAATGAACAAAAGTCATCTACTGAGACTCATCACGATACAACGTTTTACACGCCACGTAACTTGCTTGAAGAATTAATCAACTAAACTATTTAAATTATGCATATATAGCGCCCTTATTTGTTATTCACCCATTATAAATGTGACGAAAGACCGTTTGCGATTGGTCAACACTCACGCTAGTAGCCTGGTACGCGCGGCGCCCTTAACATCCGGTGATTCGGCTCGAAGAAGACAAATTATTATTTATTCGGCCTAGGTCTATCCCAAAGATCGTGGCGCTATAGTATCATTGACATAGGCCTAGTATAGGGCCTACGTGATAATCTATATATAAATTATGGTTAATTCTGACATAGGCGAGCACAATACAAAAACTTCGGTATAAATCTCCGCCTTGGATACCTACCTTATCTATCTCAGATGTACCGCGAAACGTAGATTTGATAATATTAGTTTTCAGTACTACGCTATTGTTCCATATTTCTATCTTAGGAAGATATTATAAAGAGTTTTTTTAACAAAAATGTATGATTTCAACAGTAGATGTTCAACTCAATTTCAATTCTTCGCGGTCCATGTAATTTCCGGGTTCACGATTAGTTTACCTTGCAACAACCTGGTTTCAACTATTTTCTCTCTTTTATACACAAGGGAGCAGTAAAAATAATAGATTTGACCCTAAAGGTGACTGGAAACAGGCACTTTCCATCCATCAATACAGTGTCCCTTTGGAAAACTGAAGAAAAAAACCGATAGTAGGACTGGAGCTTAAGTCATAGTGGCTAGTCATTCCGGTTTTTTTGTTTATTTTAGGAACGGACCGCGCGTGTGAAGGTACAGTAGTTACAAAATAAAAATTGTACTGCAAATTAATAAAGATCAAATTAAATATATGCCATAAAGAATCTGAATATATTGTGGGGAATAGTATTATAAAATTACATACGGAGATTTGATGATAAGATATTTTGTTTAAAATCGAGTGAAATCCCGATATCCGAGTTTTATTGAGTAAGCTGGCAGGAATAACTGTAGGCTATCTCTGTCCCGTTAGGACCGAGATGTCTGCCCATGTTGCAAGCCGTAATGCCTTCTTGGGCCGACGGCCCACTCTGTCACGGAAGTTAGTTTCAAAAGATGTTTAAATTAAATAATGTATTAATTATTAGGATGGTATTTATTTGAATAAACGCCTCTCCAATAAAACATCACTTTGAATAATAATCCCCCTCCCAACCCAACTATCTAATAAACGTCCATCCACATTTATAACAACACAATTATACTATTTGTAGTAGAATTCATCGCACTGCTATCTACAATTTACCAAGCATTTGTTATTCTTTTTTACCACTTTTCCAGCCGCGTAACAAGGGGGTCTTGTCAGGGGGGCAAAGAGGGGAAAATCCTTCCAGACACCAAGTACTTGAGCCACAGCCCCCCCATGGTGGGGGCTGTGGCGAAGCGAATTTTGGTAAATGACACCCCTAGATCGTCGGAAATGGTACTCTCGCACACAAAATTCATGACAAATGGCGCCTAACTAGTAGTAGTTGGCCTGGAAATAACACTCCCATTTATTGCACAGCAATCAGCAAAATGATCGTACATTTTCCACCGTTAAAAACACAGGTGACATAACATTTGAACATGTGAAAACCCAATCTAACATTGGATCCGCACCTGGCAAAGGTAGTAATTTTTCCGGTTAGAAGACTGAAACAGGGCCGTAACCAGGTTTGACGGCGGGGTGGATCGTTAAATTGTTTAGTGGAACCATAACCTCGAATTTTTTTTTCTCTATAGGCCTATGTATGGCCGCAAATCGCATTTCCGGCTAAACTCTTTTGTTTATGAACTATATAATTTGGTGAAATTTCCAGCCCACGAATTTCAATTGCCGACCTTATTGCCGACCTTAAATTGTCAGAGGACGGCATTCTCTTGCCGACCGAAACTAGGCTAGATCCCTCCTCCCTTTAAGCCTCCTAGTAACAACATGGTACATTAAGGGATCGTATCATTGAGACTTTAACAGGCATATTCACCATCATGTGGTGTTTAGGTAGCAAACCATGGAATTAAGGTGATCCCTGAATTCACTCAACCATTGCATCTTGCACTTGCGTGAGCTGCATGCTTTCTCTCTATACATCAAGCAGCTGGCTGGGCACGTCACACGCACGCAGAGACCTGTGTAGGGGAATACCCTTTTATGTCAAGCAAACAACTATGCTCTGTGCACGGCTAGCTCCAGAACCACGATGTTCAGCAGTTATCAAATAGAATTTATCTTGTAAATTTAGTGTTAGGTTTTTATATTTTAGTTAAAATATACTTTATATTCTTATGTCGATTTATATTAATTAAATTTATTAAGGCTTGACTAGACCTGTAGTAAACAATCGTAGTGTTGTGTTAGTATGCCTGTGAAAGATTGAGTATTGGAGTGACAGCCAGCCACGAAAGTACGTTCGTTTTGCTGATCGCTAGCGCGTTACATACGATTAGTAGGAGTGTATTTTTTTAAGGTGACCTCACACGCACAGCACAGCGTCACAATTGTGTATGAGAATGATGCCCGCGATGGCGGCTTAGATAAAAGACGCCAAAAACCACAGTCAACTGACCGCATGTTAATGTACTGATAAGCAGTGCGTCTTCCCACGAGCTAGTTGTCAGTCAGGATTTTGTGTATTTCATATCATCTTACTTGAATATCATACTGTACTGTGACTCATTTGAAGCCATATCATATATCGTATATTTTATTCTTATATTTTCTTTCTTTTTCTTTCTTCTATCCCTTCTTTGTATTTTATTTTATTTTTTTGACTTGTTACCCAGCCCGATCGAACGCTTCTCAACCCGGTAAAATCCGCCAGGGGGGTATTCCGCCCCCCCTGCCCCCCCGCCTGTTACGCCACTGCACTTTTCATATATATTAGAGGATTTCATTTGATTATAAATGTTACCATATTATTAAAACTAAAAAATTTAACATATCCCTCGAATAAGCACCTTCCTCAAATGAACTTTCCCTCCCCACCTCCGCCCTATAAGGGCCCTACCAAACAATAAAAACTATACTTTAAAATGTTATTAATCATCTAAGACACTGTGAAACAGAGTAGTTTAGTTTTACGAATATCAAGAATTTTCAATATTGGTAACCGACAGAAAACGTATAAGGAGAACATTATTATTCCGAGAACCATCGTCTACACTTCCTAGAGGGGGAGCGAGCGAAGCGAGCTCACCCTCTAGTAATAATTATTATTATTATTATTAATGTAGGCGCGCTTATTGGTGAAAATTCTTCTTTTATTATTAATACGACCTAGGCCTAAGTGAATATTTCATTGACAGGGAATTATTAATTAATAATTATCTGTATATTATTCTTCGCAAGGTAAGGTAAATGCAACGCCTAACTATAGCCTAGGCTGGCTTACATACATTAAAGGAGGCCTAGGGGCTTAGCTACCCGACCCAGGAGATATTCTACTTGTTGTTGGCTATATATCGCCTTTTATATCAGTAAAATATAAGATTTGACATCCACTCTCTAAAAAATTATATTCCCTCGAGCAAAAATATCATTCCCTCCCTCGGGGATGTCAAATCTTATATTTTACCTCTAAGCAGGCAATATCTGTATAATATTAATAATGACTTAACTACAAAACCCTAAAGTTGATATCATAGCCCTTTGTGTAAGGGCGGGTTGCGCAGTGTGTTGGCAGTTCGACTACTGATCGTGAGATCGAGTTTTGAATCCAACTCTCTCCGCATTGCTTGTATCCTTAAGATATTTTACTTACGTTTGCCTCTCTCCATCCAGCTGTATAAATGGGAACCCGGTTAGATCAAGACACAATTTTGCGCTGATTACTAGCAGCATTATGGGACTATGCTTCCATATGTGTTTGTATACTGGGGTAATATATAATGTTCAGCGCTTAGAGATTTCACAACATTAGTCGCTAATTAAATCGAGGATATAATTATTATTATTATTAGTAGTAGTGTTATTATTATTGTTATTGTTGTTGTTGTTGTTACTATTACTGTTACTATTACTATTACTATTACTATTTTATTGTTATTATTATAACAACGTGTGTTATTTTCACTTAGATTGCGGCTACAATAGGCATGGTTGGAGTTGTGAAAATCGCTGTTCAAATAAGCATCATCCTATAAGGTGTAGCGCCTTTCAGTTCTGCTTACCTGATCCATATGGATGTAGCTGTGTTACTGGCTACCAAGGAATAAAGTGCATTACAGGTAAAAAAAAAATTTTAGCACCATAGTGTTAAGACTGTAATTCGCATATATTTGACATTATTAATAAATTCAATAAATCGTATTGTACAGAATGTTCACCAGGTACATTTGGAGCAGACTGTGCTCAAACTTGTCATTGTGAACAAGGTGATTGTGATAGATTTAGAGGAACATGCACTGACTCTTCTTGTGCATTTCCATGGATGGGATCTAACTGCCAAGGTAGTTTTAACATTATTTTTTTCATTATTTAAAAAATAGGATGATTGAAACAATTAACGATCAATTTGATATTGTTAACATTCTTGAACGTGATTTTTCCAAAACAAGAGTAGTAGGCAAAATAAAATTTTGCCTCCTTGTTGCCTCCTTTATGATTCCCATCATAAAGGACGTAACTTTGTATTTATTCTTCAAAAACTCGAAATCAATCCATTTCTTTGCCTTTTAAGATGTTTCTGTGAATTTGTTCAAACTTCATACCACGTCATGTAACAAAGTTTACTATATATTCTACATTAACTTTCGATTTTGTAGAATGCCAACATAACTTTTATGGCGAAAACTGTGATATGGAATGTCCATGCGAATGTCATAGAGTGACAGGCAAGTGCAAAGAAGGCACGTGTCTTCCAAATTGGCTTGAACCTGACTGTGAGAATGGTAAGTAAAATAATAATGTAATTAATCATTCTTTTTTTCGTTAAATCAAATTAATTAAGTTTTTTTTCCACTTTAATACAACTGTGTGTCTTCATCTTCAACTTCATAAGTTCCACAATTAACACATTGATTATTACGGAACTAGAGGCCTATTAGAAGAGGAGATGACTATGCCTGATACACAGTGTCTCGCACACGCTTGCATATTGTACACTGGACCTACGGACTCGTTCTACCAGAAAATAGAGTTGGAGTCTCGAACCTTTGCTGATATTATGGTGTATTCCGGTTCTACTGTCTTGACCACCCACTCTAAAGTTCAAGTAGAAAGAGACAATTAACAACATGAACCCATTTTACTTTACGTGCATCCTTGCTGCATGACGTATTTTGAACTGTTCTCTCTCCATTCCGACGCAAATGTTGTATATTTATTAATTGTTTTTTTACTAATTAGACTAATTTATTATTAAATTCAATATGTTATACCTAAAATTAAATCGCAATTATTACAACTCCCTTTGTTCTGTTTTTAAATAACTTTGAAAGCTATTATTGATCATTAACATGCTGTGTAACCAAATAAAAATAAATAAACATGCATATATAGGCCTAAAGTAAGTTTCCAATGTACATAGGCCTATCCAATTAAAACTTGACGAAACTGTTTGTTCAATCCACAGGAATCGTGAATACCACATTTACCCCAGCGAATAACGGCCAGAATACAACTACCTCTTGTTCGGTTTATCAGAATGGTGTAAACGATGTTCAAACAATGATTGTAGTGACAAATACTGATGTCACTAAAACCATTACAACAATATTGGAAAAAAAGCAAAGTGGTCAGAATATAATGACTCAAGCATTTTCTGTGATAGCTGATGTTGATTCGACATATAAATGTGTAATTTCACAAGAAAGTATGTCAGCTCAGAGCGCGATTATTTCAGAAACATTTAGTAAGTTGTATATCATCAATAAACGTCATGCAACATAATCATTTTATTTATAATTTATGTAATTATTTGTTCACAAAATAACGAATATTTATTTTGTTCACAAAAGAAATACCTTTATATGTCGGGAATCTGACGTTACTTAGTGTTTCAAGCTCCTCTATCACCATTGAATGGACGGCATGGAATAGCAATACTGACGATGGAGATGGTCCAGTTGTCGGATACTTTTTATACCACAAACTGAACAATACTGACATTTGGAATCATGGACTATACATCAATGCATTATCAGGCCCTGTTTCCGAGTTGATGTGGGATACAGAATACACTTTTAGTGTTTCTGCTGTGAGACCTGGTGAGGGCGGAGAAGGACCAATCGGAGATGGAACAGTCACAGCAAAAACGATTTGCGGAAGTAAGTTATTTATATAATATCTTATATATTATTTCGGAAACACGCCGAACGTTTTTTTCGAGAGCTTTTCCAACTTTCCTTAGTCCTTGATTGACACCGAAGTGTTAAAATTGATGTCGTGAATTACGTTGCCGAAATTACGGCACAATTAAAACATACAATTAAGAAAAACTGAAGTTTAATGACAACATCGTCAGCGCAATGAAATACAGTCGTATGTGTTTTTATACCTTTATACAGGTAAATATTCAGATGTATTTAATTAATATAATATCTTCATTGTTAGTCTTAATCTAAAGTAAGTGTATGCAATGATGTAATATTGATCAGTTATCAACCGAATAAAATAACCAACTTATCCATCTATAGTATGTAAATAGAAAGCACACTATCAGTTCTTTTCCACTTAAAAATAATTAGAAGCATGAAGCATTTTTCAAAACATTAACATATTTGAATTTTACGAGATTTAGGAACTTATAAATATATTTAAATTTGTTTGTGATCTAACATCAGCACCAGCTTCATTGGAAGAAGTCAATCATACGGTTTCCGACACGCCAAATATATTGGTGACCTGGACAGTAAGCAACTCTTGAACTTGTTGATTTGTTATAATAATTTTGTTTAGTTTAGCATGAATGAACGAGCAAATTAAAATAACCTAGGCCTGCTCCTTGTTTAGTTTCTTTGTATGTAAATTTGTGATTTTTAGTTTATTGTGAAATTTGACAACAAGCATTTAATCACTACGCTCCCAAAGATAAAAAAAATGCCATTGTTAATTATGTTCATTGTTTATCAAAGAGCAAATTTGCCAAATATAAATGTTGATTATTATTTTTGTTTATGTTTATTTTTTGTTCTCTTTTGTGGCGTAAACACTAAATTTGATTTGTTTATTTATTATATTTAATTTTTACTTCAATCATACCATCTTTAGAAAATTAATGCAGATGCAGAAACACTGAAATGTTATAACACGTCTTACGTATACAAAGTGTATCTCAAATCTAATGACGATGTTGGAATTGGTGAGGTAGTTTACATTGGAATTGACTCCAGCGTGACTATAGACAGTTCGAGAGTAGATGGTCTGTTGTCTTACAGCTTTTTAGTCACTGTATCTAACAAAGACAATGAAAGTGAATATGTTGAAAGTATCGATACTTCAGACAAAAATGAAGGTGGGTGCAGTGTCTCATTATTTAGGAAAAAGTAAGCAATTGTTTATAATACATGATTTGGAAAATTGTAAAACATGCACAACATCTCACTTTTTAGAGGGAATTATGACATTAATGAAAATACATTTTCATGATATATATTAATATTATAAAAATCTATAATTTTGGTCAGGATTACCTCACCTTTAGGTACATGTGTAGTCATTTATAAAATATGTAACATTACATGAACCAACAATACAATATAATTTAAAAAACATCGTACATCTACAGGTCAAGGTACGGCACTTTTAAGCATTCCATATTTTACAGATATGTCTGAACCAAGTGGTGGCTCTTCTGGTGGTATTATTGGTGGTATAGTTGGAGCACTCATTTGTATACTTTTGTTGGTTGCGGTTATCATTATTGTTATGTATGTATACATGTATATGTTAGTAATTATTATAAATATTTATAATAGTAAAATAAAAACATTTTAAATTATACTGAAAAATTGATATATTGTGTTTGCTGCATTTTATTTATTTTGTACAATTTAAAGGAAAAGAAAGAAAGATAAAGGCACTGAACATCGACAAAGGCAAGATAGAATACAATTTGAAGGCATGTTATTTAATTTAACTATGTTTATATATCATATATGCTTTCTAAAGTTGTTAAAATATAATTTATAAGAACATGTTATTGTTTACAAGTTAACTAATTTAGAACTTTTTTCATTCTTAGACGTTACGTCACGCTCAGATGAATCAACAGCGCCATCAAACATCGATTTACCTGACGACACATCCTTTTTGTACGAGAACGTCCATGTGGAACCGTCAACAGCTTCAACATTTTCTCGAAGAATTCTAATTTCTGATTTGGTTGCTTATTTCGCCCATAAGCTTTCAACAGACTTACACAATGAATTTGATGTTAGAAAAACTGCCTAATTTATTTTATTAGATGTTTTAACAGGTTGAAATAATTGTATAAGTAATTATTACAAGTACTTAAAACATTTTCTTTATAGCTATGTACTACAATATCAATATCAATGTTAATATAATATAACATTTAAAATGTTATTTCCTGTTACTATGCAAACAAAATGCACAAATAATAAATCAATAAAACAGCGGTGGAAATGTATCACAATACATTTTAACATAACATATTACTATTCTTATATTTCTAGCTTCTACCAGTCGACCAGACTCACCCATGGGAAGTAGCAGCCAAAGAATGTCACAAAACAAGGAACAGATTCAAGAATATTGTCCCATGTAAATAAAGAATGTATGAATAATTACTTTGGCGGCTGCTGATCATGCGTAAAAAGTATAATGCTTCTTCTTGATGTGAAGATGTTGTTGTTTGTACTAAAATGAGAAAAAATGACAAATATCACATGCATAGAATAAATTCTAAACCGCCCGGTGATATACTGAAATGTAATTACTTAATTTGAAACGAGAAGGATGATTAAATCTATGAGAATGAGAAAAGGTCGCCCCAACCGCCGAGACTCGAACCCGGAACATTCTGCTTGATATGCAGTTGTCCTAACCAATAGACCAATGGGGCTTTCATAGTATTGATCAATATAATATATATACTGTATTTAATTACATTAGTTTAATTTCTACTTAGATGATCATGCAAGAGTTGTGTTGGACAAGATTAACGGCGATCCTGATTCGGATTACTACAATGCAAGCTATATCGATGTAAAGAGATATGTATTTGAAATCGTTTTTAACATGTTTTTAAAGTATAATATCACCTATTGCTTTTGTTTGTAGATATTAGAAAACATAAATCAATGGAACAATTATAGGCCTAATATTAAAAATCACTTTCAGTCAACAGTTTATATTATATTATACTGTAATACAAAAAATAAAAGGGGGAATGGAATATCGATATATTCCTCATTTAAGAGGTTTGTAACATATCCCTCTATGTATTTATTGAAATAATATACAATCTTGACATTTTGTAACCCTTAACATAATAGTCTCTGTTATAAAAACGACTTCGACCATGTTGCTCTGTATTGATGTTAGTTATTGGTATTGTTTTAGGGTTACAGCAAAACGGAGCACTACATAGCGTGCCAAGGTAAGCAAACACAAATATTATCTAAAAAATAAACTTATGAGAAATAAATTCGTCTCATATTTGCACTATATATGACAATACTGAACACATTAATTTATAAATGATAAAGAATAAAATTAATTACACTTAAGCTCGTTTTTCCCTAGGTTTATATTCGCGAGAATCGGGCAAGCCATTGGTCACAACAAGTTGAAAACAATAATAATACGCGGCTCTAGTCAACGTTTCATTGGCGCGAATAAATTCGCCTAGTGGAAAACATGCTTATATATTTTTTTTACAAATATTTCAGTGATACTTATTCCCATCCTCTAATTTATAAATGACCATCAACGATTTTCTTCAACAGGTCCTAACAAAAACTCCCTTAGTGATTTCTGGCGAATGATCTGGCAGAAGAATATCAAAGTTATCGTTATGCTTACAAACATTCTTGAAGGAAATAAGGTGAATGAACTTTCAATATATCTATAAACATAAATGAATAGAAGACATTCACAGATCAATCTAAACCAAAATCACTGTAGGAGAAAGTTGTGAAACTTAAAATATTATTCTAAAAAATGTACTTAATAAACAAATAAAATAATAGTATAAAAAGAAAAGTTTAATACCCCAAATCAAGAGATTAACTGGACTTGTATGGACCACTATATAAGTAAAAAGGCAAATATAACAATTTGTATTTAGTTTGACGTGTTATATTTCTTGTTACAATCATTTGCATGGATATACTAATTAAAATGTTTATCTATTAATTTATAACCAGGAGAAATGTAAGAAATACTGGCCTGATGAACAGGAAATGGTTGTTTTCGATGACATCACTGTAACGGTTACTAATGAAGAAACAACTGAGGACTACACAACAAGAACTGTGCGAATCGTAAGTATTTAAGCTTGGTAAATTGATATAGATAAATATTCGTAATAACTAAGCAATTTAAATTTCATATTGAGCATTACCATTATTCTGGTTATACTTTGACCAACACGGTCATTGGAAAACAATGCAGACGTAGAGCAAGAAGCTTGTAAGTAATGAATTTCCGTTAAACATTCTTGTTATATTATTTTATATTTTAAAAAAACGGATCATGAAACGTTATTATTAAAGACACGTTAAAGTGTAATGTATTTTGGCCAGTTAATTGAATTATTAATATTAAATTACGAATCATATTATTATCAATGGTTTATACTTTTTTAATATTGATCTTTCGTTCAGAACTATGATTGTATTTTTGGTGTTGATATCAATGTGAATTATACTATTTACGTTGTAGGAAGAAATTGAACAACGTACCATTAAGCAGTTTCATTTCACTCAATGGCCTGATAAGGGAGTACCAAAGTCTGCTTCAGGATTACTGCGTCTTATCCAGAAAGTGAAAAGTGTTCGAGGAACTTCATTGACCCCGGTATTAGTACACTGCAGGTAAAGTACAATATTACCCAATGCTTATACAATGTATGATTAGGAATACATTCTGTAATAAAACCACATTTTCTTTTTTTAAAGTTCAAAGTGTACGTAGTTTACTGGTATTGAAAAGAAAATGGTAGAGTATAGCTAGGATAGTGTCATCTTTAGAACTTCATTAAGTAAAATTAATAACATCCAATATATAAAAGATGTTAAATCAATTTATTTACGGTCTATGTAACAAGAAACTATCCACACAATAAGCCTATTATATCATCAGATGCTGGAATTACTAATAACATTGCTTATAAATACTAGAAATTGTGAATTATTACAGTGCTAATATCATTAAACCTCAAATTAACGAGTTTTGTTTTGTTAATAAACAGTGCTGGTGTTGGCAGAACCGGGACCTATATTGTCATTGACGCCATGTTGGATATGATAATGACTGAAGAAGCTGTTGATATTCTTCAATACATAACAGATATTCGAGAAGCTCGCATTAGTATGGTTCAGACTCCGGTAAGTTAAATACAAAAAAAACGCCTCTTACTTTTAGAGGCCTACTTATGATAAAGTGTATACACTCTTTATTATTTAAATTTATTTTTTGTTGGTAATACTTGACTTATATTCTAGCATAGTTAATAATATAGATGTCTAATGTTTACTTTACTGTACACAGTACAAATTAAGGTATCAGTAAATGACCTTTAAGACAAAAAGTGGATACAACGGAAAATTGTTTTTTAAATGGGTCTAAGATGATAAAACCCTAGCCTGTTGTGCATTATATGATATTAATGAATGACGGTCATCATTCCTATCATTTTTAGGAGCAGTATGTGTTCATTTACAGCGCCTTGAGTGAGTTTTATCTCAATGGTGTTGTACAATTCCCTGTCTCCGAATTTACAAGTCGAATGAAAAAGTTGAAGCGTGCAAATCCTAAAACAAAGAAAACGTTCATTGAAGAAGAGTTTGACGTAAATTTTATGTTTTTAATATATCTAGTTTTATAGGTAGGCCTATTGCTCATTTATAACAATTGATTAGTAAATTATATAGTAGGTATTAACATTAACACAATGACAAACCATCCTGTCATAAACTGAACAAGGCATATCATATACACGGATGCAGTCGAGTGCTCAAGTTAGTGTTTACCGACCAACCGACCGACCGACCGACATTAGTGAGCTGTAGAGTTGTGTTGCACTTGACTAAAAATGTAAACAATTCTGATTCATATTAACGGAAAACGTTTAAGAGAGGACGCAAGTGGTTTCACCAGAATTAAACACAACACATTTGGAATTAAAATTTCTCTTGCTGTATTATCTATCATCCCATTCTTCTTCATAATGTAAGTATAAATACAATTAACAGTTATCTCTGTGTTTGTCAATGACAGATGTTGGTTTCTGTAACTCCATCGCCACCTCTAGAAGAAATGTTGAGTGGACGTCAGGGGCACAGCATCAAGAAAAACCGATTTGGAAATGTGTTGCCAGGTATAAACGTTGATCATTGTTTAAAACATTGATAAATCAGAGGTGTAATGGTTGTTTGCTGTCCGTCTTACATTCAACCAGTGGATAGATTTGTTCAAGAAGTACTATCTATTCATAACTTATCTATTCCATTGTGTTTGGCACGATTCTGCATCCCATTAAAAAAAAAGATTTTAAACATTTTGTTAATCTACCCCATTTCCATTTCTAATGAATATACTTTTGTTTTTTAACAATAGTTTTTGTTTCTTTGCTTCTTTTAACAGTTGATCGATCTAGAGTCATCTTAAAATCAGAAAGCAACAATTACATCAATGCTTCATTCATTAATGTAAGTTTTAGTCATTTATTTTATATATTTTATTTCAAATCAACTAACAGATATAAAAATACCCACAAAAAAGTTAGTAAGTTACTTAATAATAAATATATAAGTTGTAATAATCAACTTGTTTGAATTTAAATTTTGCACAATTATAAGAAATTCTTCGTAGATTTTACACACCCTTTTCAATCTCACTATAATGAATTAACTTATACTCTCCTTATATATTAAAATGTTGTTTAATTGCAGGGTTGCAGAGTAAGTGACAGATTCATTGCTACTCAGATGCCAATAGAGGATACAGTGGATGATTTCTGGCGACTTGTTTACGATTGGAAAACATCTACTATTGTGATGTTGAACTGCATGGATTATTCAGATCCGGTTGGTACCAATCAAATCATATGAGATGAACCAATTCTATTTTATTTTATTAATTTCGACAAACACATTTATACAAACATACAGACGAATTATCTAGGTTGCGCCAAGGAGTGGTAAAAGAAGCCAAGAGCTTTTGTCGCCAATAAGGCGTACCACTCCAACAAAATAGGCTAAAACGTACAAAAATTAATCTAAATTTATAATAAAATTATATGGTTCTACAAAAAATTCAAAGAGAATTAGATTTAAACAAAAATTAAAAAACATAATTTATTGGCATTGGTAATTGTCAACCATAATAGTATCTACTACTATCAGACATTTTACACTATAAATATTGTGTAAGTGAAGTGAGTAGTTACAGGTTCGATTCCAGCAAAAGTGGTTTCTTATCATAAAAATATCGGAATATCAAAAATGATATGTCTAGCTCTATAATAATATTATTGATACTGTATAGGATGATATGCATATATTTTTCTAGTTTGTGTTATTATACTCTATATAATTATTAACATATTTAGACATGCGCACAGTATTGGTTAGACGAGGGCAGCACTAAAACAGTTGGCAATTTGAAAGTACAATTTGATTCCGAAGAAATCAGAGGGCAAAATATAATCATCAGAAAAATGTCCATACATGCAACTAACAAGGTAAATCATTTAATATTTTTTGAAACCTGAAATGCACTGATTAAAAAGAAGATCGAATATACTTTTTAGAGATTGGATAAATAATAATTATATATATTCGGTTTATTGTCCCTGACTATAATCCCAGTCTTTTGATATCTGTTTTTTTTTACTTACTGGTATATTACTTGGTATTTGTAAATTTGTTTGAGATTAAAATAGAAACAATTTAAAATAATAAAACATTTCCACAGAAATCTGAACCATTTTGTGTGACGCAATACCAAGTTACAGATTGGCCAGTTGACCAAGACACTCCAGAAAAGTTAGAAACATTGTTGCAGGTGTATGAAATGGTTCAATCCTCGCACACCTCCGTTGGAAACAGAGCAAATCCAATTGTAGTTCACTGCATGTAAGTATTACCAGTTCACCCTTCTCTGGTATTACCACTAACTTTTGTATAATACATTTTGCATATTATGCTACGCGATGTCGAAGCACAAACAGTAATATTGTAACACATTTTAGATGTAATACAATTAGAGACTGTGCACTCATGAAATGTCAAACTTATACCATTTTATCATTTATTATTGCAATTTAGGTTTAGTAATAGTTTAGTATACTTGTAATAACTATTAGTAATTATTATTATCTTTAATAGAATATTATACAAATAAATGTTTACTTGGTATTTACTTTTATTACCTGTGTTTGCATAGCATATCTATTTAATGTATTGAATTCGTATTCATAGCCGGTGACATGACGTGACCCTTATGGGAGAAGAATGTTGTTGAAAAGTGTTACATTTAAGTCCACTGTGCTATGATCGCTATACAATACACAATGCAATACAATAAAACTTGATTATCCCAAAACTCTGGGGAAATTCATTTGGTTGTGGTAGTACAATTTAGATTTTCATTATCCTATCTTCCGTATAGAAACGGTATTGGACGAACTGGCGTCTATTGTACAGTTACAGAAGCATTGGATAAAATGAAACAGGATGACGTCATCGATATTTTCCAATGTGTTAAACGACTTCGTAAAAATCGGCCAGGGTTGGTTACAAATGTGGTAAGTGGAACTATATACAGTAGTTGTTAATTGACAGAGTATGGAATGAATTTTGCATTAACTTGTGATGATTTAACTGTCATCTTGATGGAATAACATTGAATAAAACCCCATCAAATAATTATTTGCATGCAATCGAGTTTTTATTTTACTTTTGTAACGTCACAATTTCAATGCACAATTTGAAAGTTTGCTCAATTGTAATTAAATTGTTAATAAAAATGATTGTTTTGCCATTTAGGAACAGTATTTGCTGTGTTATGACCTAGTGGGAGCCTACCTTCAGCGATTTGCAACGTATTCTAACTGATGACGTTACACTATGTATATAGAAAATCAGCCAGAAAGAACCGTAATAATAATAATTATATAAGTATATAAAATAATATATGTGTCTTTATCTTTGTTTGTAAAGAGTTAACTAACATTGTTAATAGTATAATATACAATAATATACAAACATCCATTGAATACCTACAATTGAACAATATTACACAGAAAATCTTAAAGCCGCATGGCAGGTGATTTTGTTCCACTTTGTAAGATTCTTCTTCAATTCCTTATAATTTCATGTTTTATTTGAGTTTTAACGTTGGGTGGTTTTGAGTTTTTCTTTACACAACTATCAGTCAAGGAGGCCACGGTTAAACGTTGAGTGTTCCCCCTACTTTACAGTTGAGTCGTTTTTGTTCACTGAACCACAATCGTATAAGTACTGTGTAGCGTACACATTTCATAGAAATTGCACAATTATAGGCTACAAATTGTTAAAATGTAAAACCATTACTGGTTTCCTCGAGCCACCACAGGCACGAATATTTAGTACACAGTACTGATGAATCATGTAAAACAGTAATAATTTGAATTCAGCGTATACTGTGAGAAAAAAAAAACTAAATAATAAACTAAATTTCCAACGAAGTAGTTGAATGAATCATTGAAAGACTCCGGTTACCATAGTTTAGGCCTATTGTTCCTTCGCACATAACAAATCCGGGTCTTGTATGATATTACATTGTTATTCATAATCATCTGTCTATGTGTGTACCGTAGTTTACGATAACTTCCTTATTCTGTTTATCATATCATATCATATACGTACATCGAATCATATAAACAATTTCGGAATTGCTACTTGGAGCTTAATCATGTAAGTAAGCTATACATATATACATATGTTTTGTTTTTAGAAACGTGTATGTAATAAATTGACCTGTCGTATTTTGTAATAAAGTCAGCTATCATACTTTGTAATAACATCTGTCGTATTTTGTATTTTCTAATATCATTTTGTAGGCCAATACTTATTATAACGGCTCAATACTTCGGCCAAACCTTAATTCCTAATGGGAAATGAAAACAAACACGCTCTTTGATCGCCGTGTCTCTGTTGCCACGGAAGATTCGAATCAACTGTTAATATCAGGATCAACGAAACAAATTACCCATGTATAAATCGTATGCGCAGTATTGTAATGTAATGATATAGATCAACCTTAGTATCACAATTCAATTGCCCCAGAAAGGTCCAGTGAATAGATTGTCCAGATGTTTTAATGTCCATTAGTCCATAATTATATCCCAAAAGAAAACAGTTGATTTGACCTCTAACCGTTCACATCGTAAAACTATTAGATATTGACAGTTTTAAGTGATATTCGACAGGGCCAATTCATCATTGTAACCCACCTCCCCCCCATATAAGATCAATCACTTCTATCCAAGCGTACCTGGACAGACTTAGGACCAATCATTAACCTCAGAGATGTAATGACATACACTTCTTGGAGCACACACCTTACCGACACTTCCTCAGAAGCATATCTACAGCCACACCTCACTTACAGCATCACTTATATTTTGTTCCTGTTTCTTTATAATTATATTGTATTGTGTATTATTGAATAAACAACTGTGATATTCAATCAACCAAGCAAGTAGAGTCTTTAATATACAGTAAAACCTCCACACATTATATTGCAGTATGAATGCTCTATGGAGTTCATTATTTTATTTTACGACCGTAGTTTATTATTTGATAAGTTAAGTATTTGATAATATTAATACAAATATACAATTTTTATATTTGAATTACGTCAATCTATAGAATATAGATATTAAATAATTCATTTGAGCAGGAATGCTTCACTTATTTGACCATATATGTCTTTACCGTATACAGTGCAATAATATTGTTTTAAATGTATGGCCAGGAAGCGGTTTTTCATGAAATTTATTTATATTCTAGTGCCTTGTGATTGGCTAGTGGCTACCCTTGTTGTTTGAATACTTGCCTTTTTGTTATTTAAATACTATACCTTATCGTTCTTCGTTGTACTTTTCCAAGGATGTCAATATCTTTTTTAGCGTTGGGTTCGGCCATTCCTGAATATAATACTCTAAATGGGGACATACATATGATTTATACAACACTAGGAAGCCTTCCTTTTCAATATAGGCCTACCTATATGTCTTTTGGCGGCCTTGGTGCTATGGGATCTTCTGAAACGTATACGACGCCTATTTGGCCTCATTCACATGTAGTTTTCGTGAGGATATTCGGATACAATAGTGTTGAAATCCATTTTATCGGACCATTCCATAACAGTATCCAAGTTATTTTGAAAGAAATGTTGCTCCTGATTTATTCTTCCAAATATTTTGGTATCGTCGCGAACAGTTTGACATGAGACGTATGTCTGAGTCAGCTATGTCATTAACAAACAGCAAACACATCGTTGGACCGAGTAACCTACGGCTCCTCGCGGGACTCCACTAGTAAACTGTAAACTTTGATTTTAAGGCAATAAATCAATGATGACCAGGAAATACATGTCATTTTATTGCGGTACAAGTTTTCATTTATATATCATTT
Source organism: Antedon mediterranea (assembly GCF_964355755.1). Classification (NCBI taxonomy): domain Eukaryota; kingdom Metazoa; phylum Echinodermata; class Crinoidea; order Comatulida; family Antedonidae; genus Antedon; species Antedon mediterranea. The sequence continues at coordinate 26,301,799 of NC_092675.1, forward strand.
ATTGCCGTTATAAGTTTTGGTATAGGCGTATATGTGATTCTAAGAAATAACTTCTTTTCAGAAAAATATGATTGTTACAGTCGTGATCTTGCTTCAAGTTATTGCTTCATGTCGGGGTAAGTTAAGAATACGATTCAAAGATTGCGGATTACGTAAATTTAATATATAATGTCAATATATAATCTGCAGACAGACTGTGTCGTTTGGAAATGCACAAAAAAATCACAATCTGGTTATCAGTGCCTATCGTGGTGTAATACGTATAATTGACCAGCTGTTATCATGGTCATAGTTTATAGGCCTATATTTATTTTAAGTATTACATGGATTCCAGCAACCGTACACAGATCTCCACTTAACATTTTCCTCAGTTCTGTGAATAATTACATTCATCAATAATGTAACACAACTAAATCAAACGATTTGGTTGATCTGTGCTTTACAAACCTAGGTCTATAAAAGAAAAAAAACAGATATATTAAGCATACAATTCCGCACCAAATTCGATTACTTTTCAGCACCAAATGATTATAAAATACCATGATTATATTACATTTTATATTTTCTACATTTAGGAAATGATGGATATATAACAGTTTTGAACTTGTCTCCACAAAGCAACACTAACACAGGGTATCAATGTTACACTCCTAGCACATTCAATGGTTATAGTTTGAGTTACGGTAGATCATTTGGTGTAGCGAATGGTGAACAAGGAAATGAAATATTATGGAATGTGCCAGGTGATGAGATAAGTGGAAGGTATCTCACAGCAACAGTAGGCATGGGAGTATACTATTGCAAGATAGTGAAAGAAGGCGCCACCACATTCGTTCAAACTACTAAAATAAGAAATAATGGTGAGAAAACAAATGATAATAGTAATAATTGTATCAGCATTATTTAGTCTTTCTTATGGTACTGAATTTAATTGATAATAGTATATAATATACTTATAGGTTTTAAGTTCCACGGAGGTAATTTCATTTTTGCCTCTCTTTTTGGTGTAATTTAGCGTTTGACGTATTTATTTGTATCTGATTTCTATAATATTTTCAAGATTTGTTTCCAGTTATAACTGTCTAGAGAGAATAAACTGCGGTAACTTGTCCATCCAACACACGATTACGATACTATCAGGTGACATAAACAGAACCCACATATGAAATAAGTTGAAGGCAGCAGACATGAAACTAAAAGTGATGTGTATTATCCCTAGACATAAAATCTTTCGCGAATTATCAATTAGCAAGTACCTAGAATCACATGATTTTTACACTACTATGTATAAAACAATAAAAATGTTTTATTTTCAAAACAGCATTAATAACTCCTGAAAATTCAAAAAACACAGTGAGTGTAAATGTTGGAGATGAAGTCACGATTAGGTTTCAAACGACTGCGGGTGGTGTTTTAATGTGGAGGAAAGATGGCTCTGTATTGAATGATGCAACTGAAACGAGCCTCACATTTAACTCGGTAATCACCAGTGACACTGGGGTTTACGAGATGCACATTAATGGTGACAGGGACAATCGTCAACACGCGTTTATTAAGTTGATTGTACGAGGTAAAACCAGTCAAAGTTATTATAGATTATAAATTTAATAGTTTTAAAGTGTGAAATCGGTACCTTTGGAAACAGTAAGAAAATGCTTACAAAGGAGAACATTTTAAGTGTTTACCTTTAGTAAGATAGGCCATAACCTCAATATTGAGAAAGTTTGTATATTTCTTTGTTATGCAAATGTTTGCTATTACACCCATCAATATCAAAATGAAATAACAATTATGGAAAGGTTTTAAACATATGATTAGAATAATCACAGTCTTGAGTATAGCTAACAAGTTAAAGTAGGACATTCGACACGATTTGTCTTTGTTTATTATTTATGAAAGTAAATAATAAGTATATACTTACTTTAGCCTGTCCACGTCACAAATGGGGTCCACCTGACTGCACTGGTGACTGTGAATACTGCTATAATGGAGGCGTATGTGATGATAAAACAGGATTTTGTATCTGTGCACCTGGATTTAAGGGATCTACATGTGAGATGGGTGAGGATTAACTATAATATTGTTATTAGCATTTAGCCCTATTGTGTTTTCATTCAGCCAATAGAATAAACATGGATTAATTTGACAACTGTTGGGATCGAATAAAAAAGTACTTCAAAATTGATCAGAAATACACGTACATTATGACTGTAGCTCAGAAGCACTCACCGATTTAAATTAACCCAATTTTATATAAAAAAAACATTACAACGAATTAAGCAGTCACAATAGTGTATACAATAATAATACTAACACCATACTTAGCAGATTCTTTGAACGGGAACAATATGACACATGATTTACATACACTGTAAAAAGAACTGGCATCGTTGAATTTTGCTGTTCAAACAGCTTTTTTTAATCCATTTTTGTCAACTTCCACATTAATTTGATTAAAATAATCGCGGTATAAATGATGTGCTGTATTTAATGTAAATGATTTAAAATAAAACGTTTGATTTGTTTAGAATGCGATGGCAATTATCATAGCTGGGATTGTAAAAATCGTTGTTCCAGTAGCGGTCCTCTTACTTCGTGTATAAACTATCAGTTCTGCTTACCCGATCCATATGGATGTAGTTGTGTTACCGGTTACAAAGGATTGAAATGTGATAAAGGTAACGAAAACAAAATTCAGACAGAATTAAACCAATAGACAAAAAAAAAACACTAATTTAATTTGAATACTTTATTGATAGATATGATCGACTACAATCACTTTCATGGGTCTAATAATGTAAAAAAAATTCATACGATTTATTACTAAAATACTTTTAACATGTTCTAATGTTTATTTGTAATTCAAGGGACACCCGAGTTTATTCAGATTATCCTAAATTCGATAAATCCTGATTTGTTTCAGAATGTACATCAGGTACATTTGGTGCAGACTGTGCTCAAACTTGTCATTGTAAACAAGGTGGTTGTGATCGATATACAGGAAGATGCACTGACACTCAAGACTCGTCTTGTGCGTACCCATGGACGGGATCGAACTGCCAACGTAAGATTACATTTTTTAAATTCAACTTTTAAGATACAAGCCGTTTCGAAAAAAAACAGTTATTTGCCCCTGCTGTTGCTTGCCAGTTTGATTCCAAAATGAAACGCTATGAATGCCATATATTATAAAACGAATTGTTATTAAACATGCAAGAGTGAACTTCATTCTTAAGTTTTAAGACATATATGTACATTCCTAGAAAATTATATTTATAATACTATCATATTTTTAGAAATACTTTTGTTTACACTTGTTGGGTTTTCTTTTCTGACTGAGTTTGTGATAGAGTAATATTATTATTAATGTTATATTTTGATTTTTGTAGAATGTCAACCTAACTTGTACGGAGAAAATTGTGAAATCGAATGTAATAAACCATGTGAATGTCACAGGACTGGTAGATGCATAAAAGGCACGTGTGATTCTAACTGGCTAGAACCTGATTGCAAAGTTGGTAAGCAAAACGTTGTCATATAGAATATATATGGGCCTTTCTACATATTTCATTAAATTATTTAAGATATGTTGTTTGGGGTATCCCATTTACAATGGTACTGGGCTTTTGGGCACCCAATATCATGACGTTTTATTATAATTAATTATTAAAGTATATTTCAGTTATGCTGACTTTACAAGCTCAAGTAATTTTGTGATTTTATATATTTTATATCTTTATCTTTTACTTGTTTGTTTTACTTTTGATATTAGTTTTGGGCAGCACCATAGTCCGATTTGACAGATACTTTTGTAAGTCGGCTGCCCCGGGTCTGTTTTATAAATATATAGTGTTTTTTAATCTACAGGAATTCTTAATACCACATTTACACAATCAAACAATGGGCAGAGTACAACTGTATCGTGTTCAATTTATCATACTGGCACATCCTTCCAAACAATGATTATGGTTACAAATAATGAGGTCGCTGAAAACATTTCAACAGTAGAAGAAACAAAAGAAGATGGTCAGAATATAATAACACATGCCTTTTCTGTGATAGCTGATGTCGATTCGACATACAAATGTATCATTTTACAAGGAGCTGTATCAGCTGAGAGTACCATTTTGTCAGAAATATTCCGTAAGTTATAGGCCTATCATACAAATACATTGTAACATAATTTAAAGCGGTAAGTAGAAGAAATTATTCTATTAAAGAAATAGAATTTGTAAAAATAATAATACAATAGCTAACCATGTTTCTCATTCAAGTATTACCTCTATATGGCGGAAGCCTGACGGTACTCAATATTTCAAGCTCCTTTGTCACCATTGAATGGACGGCATGGAACAGCAATACTGACGATGGAGATGGTCCAGTTGATGAATACTTTGTATACCACAAATTGAACAATACTGACGATTGGAATAAAGAGCTATACAAGAATGCATTATCAGGCACTGTTTCAGGGCTGATGTGGGATACGCAATACACGTTTGCTGTTTCAGCTGTGAGACCTGGCGAAGGGGGTGAAGGACCAATTGGAGAAGGAACAGTCACAGCAAAAACACTTTGTGGAAGTAGGTTATTTGCACCATGGATCACTTACCATAATATATTTTTTTTATTTTTATCCAGCAATTAGTGATTTAAGCTATTCTAATTTTATATTTCTATCAATATATTCTTATACTGTATACAGTTTGCTATGTAACCAACAAGTTAACGTATCTAAACGTTATAAAATTCAATGTGAATTTGTTAAATACTGTATATCGGCTCTCCTTCATAACTTGAAACATAAACAGACAATGATTCAGTTTTTTTTAAATACAACTATCTAGAGATGAAGATGGTGAAGATGAGTCTCGCTAACCTCATATTTAATGTTCTCACTTTATAGGACCTGCGCCAGTTGAGCAAGTAAACCACGAGGTTTCCGATACAAGCCCACAAATAATAGTGATTACATGGACAGTAAGTAATTGTATAACACTGTATTTTTTATTATTTAATTACCTTACCTTCTTCAATTCAAACGTAAAGAAATTGATTTTGGTAAAGGCTGTGTTATATTTACAATGTTTCTGTCAATATGATGAGAACTATGACATTTAAGTTTATATCTGATTTTGACATTTTATAATAAAAAGAAATACTAATCACTGATTATTAATTTACTATAATTTCTTTCGTATTCAGGAAATCACAACAGACTCTGTAACTCTGCAATGCTATAACATGTCATACATATACAAATTGTATCTCAAATCCAATGACGATGATGGAATAGGTGAGGTAGTTTACAGTGGAACTGACTCGAACGTGACCATAGATAACTTAAGCTCGTCAGCTTACAGTTTGTTTGTTAGTGTCTCTAACAAAGACAGTGAAAGTGAATATGTTGAAAGCAATGATAGAACAGATACAATTGAAGGTAGGTGTCCCTTATAAAAATTGAAATTCCCTTATACAAAAAGTGACTTTAGTCTACAGGTGATTGTCTGTTGGTCACATTTATAAGGTGTTCAAGCACCCGGTCCCATGAGGTATACAAGACAGATTATGTCATAGGGTGGAGTATAATTAAATAATAGAATACATATACTGACCCTGATTACTCCATGTTGCTGTTGAAAGACGGATTGTGAAGGCATGAAAAAGTCAATAAAGGGATTAATAAAGTAAAATGGCATGTATTAATGTTCAATAATTGGAAACAAAGCTGTGTGATCAGAATTAATAATTCAAGTTAACATTAACCAATCACCTCGCTTTTCATTTTTAAATATTCCGTATTACAGATATGCCTGAACCAAATAGCGACTCTTCTAGTGCTGCTGGTGGTATTATCGGTGGTATAGTTGGAGCACTCGTTTGTATACTTGTGTTGGTTGTGATTTGTATAGTAGTTATGTATGTATTTATTCTTTTAGTTTAATACAGTGGCTTATTATTATTGTTTTGATCTACAATGTTCAATTTTGTATAATTAATGGTCAGGTGTTTTGCCCTACTCTGACGTAATTTGTACTTTATACTAAGAACAAAAAAAAAGTAATTCTCGGGTGGAACTTACCCACGACCGCCAGAGCCTGGCGTTCATACCTCTAGACCTCCGAGTTTGTGCTGATGGCTAGTGGTTAGATTAGAGCCCAAGTAAACATTGGGTACTGCACTAACAGGATAGATCGTTTGTAACTACTGCGTAGTAGCTTAATCAACACCCTGATGCAAAGCTACTGGAGACACTATAACATGATAATGTTATAAATCATTAATTTTAATTACGCGTAAGTTATAACAATGTATATTACAATGTATGTCTCAGTACATGGTTTGCTACAAAACAGATGTCTGTATAATTTCTAGGAAAAGAAAGAAAGACAACAAACACAATGCACATCAACCAAGACAAGATCGAATGCAATTTAAGGGTAATGTAATATAATGTTGCGTTGTTGAGGTACTAATGAAAGACTCTACTCGCTTGGCTGTCGTAACACTATATTGTTTATTCAGTATAATACTTCAGTACAATATACAACTATAAGTATAGATAAGGAACGCGGAGGATCAATGATGCTGTCGGTGAGGTGCGGCGTGTGCAGGTCCGCCTCCGGAGAAGTGGTTGTAAGGTGTGTCTGGGCCCTTCTGAAACTTGGGAGTATATTGGCTCAGTTCATTTGCATAATGTCATTACATCATCTGTGAGGGTAACGATTGGTCCTAAGTTGATCCAGGGGTGTTTAAGTGGGAGTGATTGATCTTATCTGGGGAGGTTACAATGATGAATTGGCCCTGTCAAATCTCTGCTTAAAACTGTCAGAATCTAATTGTTTTACGATGGGAACGGTCGCAAAGTTAAGCTAAGTGTTTTCTTTAGGGATTCTATTATAAACTAAATGGTCATTAAAACATCTGGACAAACTCTCCTTCGGACTTTCTGGGTCAAGTTTGTGAACCTGTTTGAATTCCGATACAAAGGTCAATTTCTTAAATATAAAGGTATATCAATATATTACATCCCTCTGTTTCCCTTTTTTTTTTTTTTTTTTATCTATTTAACATATAAAAATGGTTATAATAGTGGCATGCAAAATTAAAGTTATATAAAAGAAAAAAAAACATTATACATATATGCAAAAATTGAGTTAGCCAAAACCATTGACTCTGAAGTGTAACCTTATCACTTTCACTCTCTCTCTTCTCTCTCTTAAAAAAAATGAAATTAAAAATGAATTTGGTATAAAAATTCCGGAATTTATATAAAATTTGAAACAAAAAATGTATATAAAAAAAACAAAAGTGTTCTTCAAGATCGACATAATTGTGGGTCCGTTGCTTTGGAGATCGGTCAAGAAGTCGACTCTCGTTAATTATTTGAAATAGAAAAAAAAAGTTATAAAGGATAAATTGAAATCAATCGGTGGGTTTATATAATAATCGATAAAAACGGAATGCACTCCACGGTATGTCCAACATGTAGGTAGTGGTGTAAGGGATCTCATTCAAATATACCATACCGCAATTCAAGCATTGGTATTTCTTGTTGAGGGATATTTGTTGGCAATTTTTGTGAAACAATGTTCCGCAGCATTTGTTGATTGTACAGTCAGTATGAAAGTTTTTAATTTCGGGGTTACATTGACAAATTTGGCAGGGGGTATCTTGGTATTTATTTTCCAGGTACTGCATGTTACGAATGTGCGAATATAGTTTTTTCTTATATTTAGTTACAACATATCCAAATGGTGAGTGTTCGCTAGGTTTTAATTCGTCTTGGGGTATGATGCCTGTTTGTTGTCGGACTCTTGAAAAAAATGCTGTGCATTGTGGGGCTTTGATGTCTTTTGTAGTTGCTAAGAGCAGGAGGGTCATAGAATAAATATGTTGTCTGTGAAATTCATGTGTGTTTGGTATACAAGTGGCGATGCCGTCTAGATTAATGGAAAGGTCGATTGTGGAAAAGTCAAGTAGGGCTGGTTCACTCTTATGCTTCCAAATGTAGTCTATAATGGGGGAGGACATTTTGTCGAAACAACATAAATAACTGCCAATGTGTAAAAGGGTATTTAATTTGAGGTTTGTCAGTTGGTCTGCTGGACGGATGTCGCAAAGGAATAATAAAACTCTTTTCAAGGAATCTAAAGTAAATGGCATCATTTTGGTAATATGGAGAATTACGTTTTGTTCGCTTTGGTAAAGGATTATCTTCTTTATAAGGGCACATTATGTGGACAGGGGCGTCATTTGAATTTTGTGTTTTAAGCATAACTGTGTAACGTCAAGCTTTTCGGATTCCATTTTAGGGGGAAATTTGGAATTGACTAAAATTAAGATAAATAAAATTAAAATGTATTTAAAATAAACAATATTAAACTAAATAAACGATATAAAACTCAAACAATAAAATTTCAAGTTCAACTATTATAACAATCTCACAAAAGTAAATTAACTTATAATTCGACAGTAAATACTGTATATTTGATACGCTCGTGCGACTTATTTATAGTCTGCCCATCCGGTTGTTTATATATATAGCTCGTAATTGGCTCTACTCCTCCCTCGAGCGTTAATCAAACGTCAATTGGTCAAATTTAAAGAACTTAGAGAATATGTACAATGAATATATATCAAATAGCGCGACAACTTATCGCGTTCTAATGGCCTTCAAATATAAATCAATCAAATCAAAACGTAAAATTCAAGAAACTGTGGCTGATTAGCCTAAAATCAAATATCAAACTTAATCACTTAAAACTTTAAAGAAACAAATGTGTGTGTCCCGTTGACACAAACTTATCCACAATATATCGTTATCATCACAACTTTATCGATTTAAGCATTTATATTCACAGGTAATTACGATTTCAATCGGTCGACAAATTCGACTTTTGTACTCAATGTCAAAAAAAATTACAATTAAAAGTACTAAGAAAATCTCCTGTTATTGTATATCAATTAATTAATGCTTGAGATTAACGACTCAAAGGTTAAACAAAATATTTGTTACAAAATGATTGTCGTTCTTTTTAATATCTCAATATATCGATCATCAAAATTCAAAATTAATCTTTATCAAAAAAAACTCGTTACAAAATCAATACTTAAACATAAATTCAATTCTCTTTTAACTGAAATCACATTATTATTAAACAAATCTCATCAATAACGTAGACTATGCTATCGTTAATTTAGCAAATGTCGTAATTAAAAATAATCTTGCAAAAAAAAATTAAATCAGTAATTCGTTGCATTATACAAACGTTTTATGAATCGTTTTGGCGATCCACTTATCGGTATCTGTTTATCATTAATAATCTCTTTAATTAATTTATCTGTATCGTTATATCTGTCAATATTCCACCAAAATTTGCGATCATTAGATTCGTGTTTTGTTTTATCGGTGTTACGTTTGGCTGAAGTCGGTTTAGAATATGAAACTAAAACTTGGAAATGTCCTGCTTTAAATCTACCTCGGTTTAATGTCATACTTGAATCATTAGGTGCTGTCATAATTAAATTAGTTTGTTCCTTTATTTGTTCTTCTTTCATTTGGAATGGGGCTGCTAATCCCATGTTATTCTCTACACAGTCAATGTAAGGTTGCACGTTAAGGGGTTCAAATTTAGTTGGATGTGTAAGGGTATCTGATTGCAATTGGGTTGGTGTCCTATCATGTTCGTTGACAAATTAAACATTGTTTTCGTCATTTACTACGTTAACGGTGTTCTGAATTTTCTCATTATTATCGGTGGGTTTATTCAACAATTATTTTAACAATTTAAAAAACAGTTTTAGTGTGTATATATGTAAACTCTCACTTTTTCAATCAAGGTTACAAATCAAAATCAAAATGGTTTTGACTTACCCCAAATGCTTCGGATCCAATTAAAAATGAATTAAAGGAATGCAAAAAGTGTTCAAAAATGTCTAAATGTTCAAACAACGAATTAAAGAAATGTTAAAGGTGCTCATCAATGTTCAAATTTTCAAACAACGAATTAAAAAAAATGCGATAGGTGTTCATCAATGTTCAAAAAAGGTAAATGTTAAAAAAAACGATCGAAAAAAAAACGGCGTGAAGTTGAAAGTCTCTAAACGAAACAGTTCTTGTCCGCTTGCTTCTGTTTTGATTCTTCTTGGGTCTTCCTCGATTATCTTCTTTGTCTTTATCCAATGGTTATAATTTCATAAAATTTCTGCTTGTCTCGATTTCATTCAAATATAATTTCAGCTTGTCTTTTGTGTCTTCCTCGATTATCTTTTTTGTCTTCATCCAATGGTAATAATTTGATCAAATTTCTGCTTGTCTCGATCTCATTCAAATATAATTTCAGCTTGTCTTTTGAGTCAAAGTAAATTTCTCTCCTTTCAAACAAATATGTTTATTTTTGTCTTCGTCTTCGTCTTCGTGTCTTGTTAAGTGTTTATTTCTTGTTTTCTCACTCCGTTCCTTATGAAATTTGGGTCTTCCACCATGTAATATAATGTTGCGTTGTTGAGGTACTAATGAAAGACTCTACTCGCTTGGCTGTCGTAACACTATATTGTTTATTCAGTATAATACTTCAGTACAATATACAACTATAAGTATAGATAAGGAACGCGGAGGATCAATGATGCTGTCGGTGAGGTGCGGCGTGTGCAGGTCCGCCTCCGGAGAAGTGGTTGTAAGGTGTGTCTGGGCCCTTCTGAAACTTGGGAGTATATTGGCTCAGTTCATTTGCATAATGTCATTACATCATCTGTGAGGGTAACGATTGGTCCTAAGTTGATCCAGGGGTGTTTAAGTGGGAGTGATTGATCTTATCTGGGGAGGTTACAATGATGAATTGGCCCTGTCAAATCTCTGCTTAAAACTGTCAGAATCTAATTGTTTTACGATGGGAACGGTCGCAAAGTTAAGCTAAGTGTTTTCTTTAGGGATTCTATTATAAACTAAATGGTCATTAAAACATCTGGACAAACTCTCCTTCGGACTTTCTGGGTCAAGTTTGTGAACCTGTTTGAATTCCGATACAAAGGTCAATTTCTTAAATATAAAGGTATATCAATATATTACAGTAAGGTATTTCCTGTTGTATTTTGTTTCATCTATTTTTTGATAAAACTCGTCGTATGTTTTTAATTTACACTAATAAATAAGTTGTAGTTCTTATTTAAATTTAATAAAAGTAATGTATTTTAATCTTAGACGTAACTTCACACTCAGATGATTCAACGGCGCCATCAAACGTCGATTTACCTGACGATGGATCTTTTTTGTACGAGAACGTACATGTGGACCAATCAAGAGCTCCGATATTTTCTCGAAGAATCCCAATATCTGGTTTGGTTACTTATTTTGCCAATAAGCTGCAAACAGACTTACACAGTGAATTTGACGTTAGTAAAACTTGATAGGCATTACATTTTATTCCGTATTATTACAGTTTTTTCTATAAGTTTAAGTTTATTTCTATTTATGGATTTTCCTATTAACTTCTACAATAAAATCAGTAAATGTACATACGTTAAGAAGACTGCATTATTATAAATGTGTTCCTGATCTAATGCACTTAAATACAAAAAAAATATTATAATATATGAATTTTGTTTCAGGAAAATTTAATTTAAACATGTGTAGGAAATACACTTCCAAGAATAATTTATATAACTCAATTACAAATATAAATACTTACCATTTCAGCTGCTACCAGTCGACCAGGCTCATCCATGGGAAGTAGCAGCAAAAGAATGTCACAAAACCAAAAACAGATTCAAGAATATTGTCCCATGTAAGTAACAAGTTTGCTGTTTTATTGCATATTGTCCCATGTAAAAAAAAACTACTGGTATTGGTACTGAGCCTGCGATGATAACTTGTATTAAGTACCGGTACTTTATTTTTTGTTTTGTTATAATAAGTAAGTATTCATTCATTTTTGTCGAGTATTTTCAATAGTCAATTGTTGTACTTAAACAAACAAGACAAATTCCACCGATTAGGCCTATGCTACGCAAAGTACATTTTCTTTTTAAGAGGACCAATACAATTTCTTGAATCTTTTGTTATTAGATGATCATGCAAGAGTCGTGTTAAACAAAGTTGACGACGATCCTGATTCGGATTACTACAATGCAAGCTATATCGATGTAAGTATAAAACAATTTAAATTAATTATTATAAAAATTAATTATTATCAAATTTGATTTTTGTTATTGCAAATTGATGTATTTTTTTTTAGCTTTATTTTCTTATAATTATGCCAAGAAAAATGAATAACATTTCTTGAATCTTGATTATTACTGTATAATATTTTACAGGGTTATAACAACACGGAGCACTACATAGCGTGCCAAGGTGAGGAAATCTATACAAATATTAATTAGAAAACAGAAAGTTATCCTTATATATTTTAAATATTCTCTTACAATTGAAATTACAAAAATAAAAAAAGATAAATGATTTTTCCAACAGGTCCCAACAAAAATTCTCTTGGTGACTTCTGGAGAATGATCTGGCAGAAGGATATTAAAGTAATGGTTATGCTTACCAATATCTTTGAAGGAACTAAGGTAAATTGTGAGATTTTTAGCAAAGTGAAAAATTATCATTGAGTGGTTCCACATATTGTTCTTAACACTATGATTATACCAATTTGAATTATATTCATAAACCTCTAGGAAAAATGCAAGAAATACTGGCCCGATGAACAAGAAAAGTTTGTCTTCGACGACATCACGGTAACTGTTACTGATGAAGAAACAAGCGAGGACTACACAACTAGAACGATGATTGTGTGGCTCGTAAGTATTATTCATATTCATACTGAAAATGCAAAAAGTATGGAGAAGAATAAACGGTGAAACTCAAGTTTAATTCTCCTGATACTGGTATAAATATAACCATTTTCGATGTAGGAAGGACGTGAACAACGTACCATTAAGCAGTTTCATTTCACTCAATGGCCTGATAAAGGAGTACCAAAGTTTGCTTCAGGATTACTGCGTCTTATCCAGAAAGTGAAAAGTGTACGAGGAACTTCATTGACTCCTGCTTTAGTTCACTGCAGGTACGTTTAAGATAACGACAACGTGGTTTAAATATCATTGTGAACTAGGCCTACTGTAAGTATCTCGTAATCATCTTACAAAATCAATCTCAATGAGGTAGATATATATTCATTGTATTTATTATAAATTGTGTTATGCTGCTCGTGCCCATTTCTTTGTTTATCATGTACGTTATAGCGACTGAAAAGAAAATGGTTATTATAAGTATTCCTAAACTAGTGTTTAAAAAAAATTTGGAAGAGTAGTAGTGGGTTGGATGCGCATAATTTCGTTATATTAAGCATAACCGTCATGTTGCGTGAAGTTCAGTCATACTTTAGTACGTAAAATAAACTTGATAAAAAGGATCAGATCAATACTAATATCATTAAACCTCAAAATAACGAATTATCAATCTGGCTTTGCTTTTCTTTACAGTGCTGGTGTTGGCAGAACAGGTACCTATATTGTCATTGACGCCATGTTGGATATGATAATGACTGAAGAAGCTGTCGATATTCTTCAATACATAAAAGATATTCGAGAAGCTCGCATTAGTATGGTTCAGACTCCGGTAAGTTAAATATAAAAAAAACGCCTCTTACTTGTTTTACTTTTTGAATAACATAGGTCTAAGACCCAACCAATTCGTGGATATATCACAATGATTTAGTCTTGTCATGAAGGGCAATTTCATATTCAACTATCTTACAATCAAGTTTTAAATTTAAATGGAAGTAGTGGGCCGATTTAAAAAAGGTTGACCTAGCTGGGTAAAGTTGTTGTGTTTATGTTATCAGAAGACATACATTACACATTCCTTATAATTCATTTTCAGGAGCAGTATGTGTTCATTTACAGCGCCTTGTGTGAGTTTTATCTCAATGGTGTTGTACAATTCCATGTCTCCGAATTTACAAGTCGAATGAAAAAGTTGAAGCGTGTAAATCCTAAAACAAAGAAAACTTTCATTGAAGAAGAATTTGACGTAATTACTGTTTTTATATATTTTATTATTGTATGAATAGTTGTTTAAATTTCATCACATGGTCGTTTCTAAAATGTATTATTATTATAAAGTAGATAGATTGATCATTTAGATTAGAGAAAAATCAATCAAGAAGCAATTTTATTTCCCATTATTCATTCCTTGTATATGTTATTTTTATCCGTTATCGATGAACATAATTTAAAGAAGTGCAAATACTCCAAATAATCTCTTTCACATAACCAATACAAAATTGTAATTATATTTTGAACAGTATACGTTGCAACACCCGAACAACGGAAATAAAACGGCTCACTCTAAAAAAAAAAGTGGGCCTGATATCATCTTTGTGTATTTAAATAAATAATCTTGCATGACAATGTAACCATATTTACTACTGAATAAATAAGTTGTCTTTGATGTATGTACTAAACAGATGTTGGTTTCCGTAACACCACCGCCACCTCCAGAAGAAATGTTAAGTGGACGTCAAAAGCATACAATCAAGAAAAACCGATTTGGAAATGTGTTACCAGGTATGAAAATTGAGTACTCTGTTAGGAAAAAAACTTAAATTCACATTTATTTACTCATTCGTTTTCACCTTTGAATTTACCGAAAACTATATTTGTCCACAATGATGTATTTAAATGGCATTCTCATCACTTTGTTCAAATGCTGAACCTTTCTAACGTGCTATTTCATACTTGATTCCAAATATTCACAACTGTATTGGATTGGTTATGTTTGACAATGTTTGAATAATGTATTAAATCCTTATTTGATAGTCGATCGATCTAGAGTAATATTGAAAACAGAAAGCAACAATTACATCAATGCTTCATTCCTCAATGTAAGTTTTATTTACTATATCTTTATTGTCATTTTATTATTATGAACTTTGGTTATCAACATTTATTAGAGAAAAGAAAGTCATTGTACAAAATTTCAACATTTTATTGAATAATTATGTAAATAATTCAGACTATTTTTTTTAGTAATCAAATAGGAAGTAAAAAAAATACATATCATTATCATCAATATTAAACAATTATTAACCGTAACTTATCTTAAACCAAATGTTTTATTAAAAATATAAAATTATAAAAGAATAAACATTAAAATTGACATCGGTTTTTATTTTGTTATTAACTTACAAACATAAAAAGTTCCGTTCCCTTAAAACGATTCAAATCCTAAATTCTGAAATTGATATAGTTTGTATAGGCCTAATTGTTTGATGAATAATGCAAAATTATGAATATTATAATTTTGTTATGATTTTTTATAAATAATGAGTAATAAATTCGATAATAGTTAGAAGCTATACGTTTCATGTACTATAATAAAAATTGTATCAATCCATTCATTTTAATTCTAAATTATATACAAAGGGGTACAGAGTAAGTGATAGATTCATTGCTACCCAGATGCCAATGAAGGATACAGTGGATGATTTCTGGCGACTTGTTTACGATTGGAAAACATCTACTATTGTCATGTTGGACTCCTTAGATAATTCAGATATGGTTGGTACAATACCCATTAAACATTACAAATTATAATCTTACACACTGACACGTACTGACTGAAACTATCATTTAACTCTACTAAAACAACATAATTAGCTTAATCCCTAAACTAAAAGAGTCAACCAGTCAAAATGCATTTTAAAATATGGGTAAAAGTTTGAGACCGTTTGGGCATTGAGAAAATTCTAGTTTGTTAGCAGTTTCCATTTCATTTTCCTATCCAATAACGTATACAATACAAACTTTACTAAACCACACCTGGTTTTAGTAGATAATACACCAGATAAATCTGAAGTTTTTAAATATATTTATTTTATATTGTTTTATTCTATATTCCGTATATAATTTCAAACGCTTTTTTTAATTAGTTATTGATATATCGATGTATGTTGAATAATAAATAATATACCAGGTCAATTATAATTATTATTTAGACATGTGCACAGTATTGGCTTGAGGAAGGCAGCACAAAGACTGTTGGTAATCTGAAAATACAATTTCATTCAGAAGAACGTAGAAGCCAAAATATTATCATCAGAAAAATGTCCATATGTACAACTGACAGGGTAAAGAGTTAATATTTTTATATAATCCAATAAAATAAATAATCTATTTTTGTAGTATTAAAGATGTATTGTCCCCCAAAAACATTAAAAATGAAGATTAGTTAAATTGGACTTGGAATATGTTATTTTGTAGTTTTAATAAAGTTAATCACTTCCATAGAAAAAGAAAACAAAAAAATAATGTTTTCACTTGTAAAATGACAAAATAAATGGTTAAATTTAAGCAAAAATTCATTGGCTGGCAGCCAATTTGACCATTTTTTGCTTTTAAATTACATTTTTTACAGGTAAATACTTTTTTTTTTGATCAAATTTTTTTATCGAAGTGGATAACTATTATGTTACATTAAAATGTAACAAAAATTTGTTTAAGAAATATTTTTTCAGGGGGACAATACATCTTTAATTAACATAGAGGAACATAGAGTTTAAAATAATTTAAGTAAGATCCCAGCTAAAAATAATATGAGGAATCATCATTGCTGGCGTGAAACATGCGGTATTGTTACGTAATAAATTGAACAGACTGAGGCAGTATTAGGTACGGTATGCTCTTGAAAATAAAACGTTATAGGCATATTGATTGCAAACTTTCATGCTTATTTTGTATAGCACCATTGTCTTTAGTCTCGTCTGGACTGTAATAACTCGCTTCTGTACGGCCTACCAACTTCTTATCTGTCTCCTCTTCAACGAATCCAAAATTCCGCCGCAAGACTTATCACTGGCACTAAACGACATGAACATATTTCTCCTGTTTTACGTGACTTACACTGGTTGCCTGTTGATCAGCGCATTCGTTTTAAAATCCTGTTGCTGACATATAAGGCCATCAACGGATGTGCTCCAGCCTACATATGTGACATCATTACTCCGTCAACCAACTCTTCGCTTCGTTCATCCAGCAGACTTCTTCTAAAACCTGGACCCCGTTCCAGAACTCGGTTTTACGGTGATCGTGCTTTCGCTGTCGCAGCCCCAAAACTCTGGAACACTCTACCACTCGAAATACGCTCATCAAAATCTGTTTTTACATTTAAAACTAAACTCAAAACTCATCTTTTCAGAGAAGCATAATCGCACGCTACTACTTGCACTGATCTTGGAAAACACAGCGCTTTGAAACCTTTGTCTCTTGCGCTTTATAAATGTTATTTATTATTATTATTATTTATTTAGAAAATTCATATTGTAGGCTATATAGCTTCTTTTTCCCATTCCTTCAGAAATCTTCATCTTTCACTGTGACGCAATACCAAGTTACGGATTGGCCAGTTGACCAAGACACTCCCGAGCAGTTGGAAACATTGTTGCAGGTGTATGAAATGGTTCAGTCCTCGCACACCTCTGTTAGAAACAGAGCAAATCCTATTGTAGTTCATTGCATGTAAGTACAAGCAACGAAAATAGCCATTAAACGGTGTTTTATTATATTTACGGGACAGTTTGGGCCATTTGCAAATGTGGTCCACAGAATACAGTTATTATGTTGACAGAATAGATTGCGTCAAAATAATTGATTATTTCATCAAAAAACTACATTCTGTTCAATCAATTTTCCCAATAAAATAATGTCATGTCCCTACTCGCGCCCCGTACATAGGCGCTCTGGCATACTATTTAAACAGTAATATGTATCAGCTGTAAATGAATAGCATAATAGCAACCACCTTGTCAAGCCCAAATTAATGGAAGAACGTTTTACTTACTTAGACTTAAAAGGTAATTATTTGAGTATTTTTACCATTAATAATAGAATAATTATAATCTAAATATTAAATGATTTCTTGGAATTTTAACTGCACAGTATTTTTAAGAATCAAGTATTGAATTTGTATAGAAATGGTATTGGGCGAACTGGAGTTTATTGTACAATCACAGAAGCATTGGATAAAATGAAACAGGATGACGTCATCGATATTTTCCAATGCGTTAAACGGCTTCGTGGAAATCGGCCAGGATTGGTTACAAATGTGGTAAGTAAACGAACTAACAATGATTGATATATAACAATAATCAATAATAAGTGAATTTGCTTCCCCTAAAGTACCTAATACTGGCAAAACAGTTGTTTCCAGTCTATAATATGAACGTCTTTCTTACAAAATGTTCTGTCATTGCAGGAACAATACGAAATGTGTTATGATCTAGTGGAGGCCTACCTTCACCGATTCGCAACGTATTCAAACTGATGACGTTACACTACCAAGTTCATATCTTACCGGTCTTTTTATATACACAATCATTGTTTTAATATATATATATTTAGGCAAATTGGATAACCATAAGCGAATTCATTCACTATCTTTCTTAAAGGTGATAATCCCGTTCACAAGACAAACATATACACAAGATGGAGTGGAGTTGTAATTTTGTCCTTAGAAAATATCCTGACTTGACAGGACTTGAACCCAGGACTCTTGAATTGGTAGCCCATTATCATAACCACCAAGCCACAACTCCAATAACTAATTACAAAAAATCCTTCCTGTTTTAAATTACACCACTGCTACCGGATTTCATTTTCATTTGTTGTTATTATTATACATTAATTATGCAGCCATTTTACTCAGCTTTGCTCTCAGCAATATATTATTCAGTACAATATTATGCTTACATACAACATACTAATCGTATTATTTTTTTTTAGAGGCCTTTATAACATACCTGGTTGTATTCTTGGAATGTTATTGGTCAATCACGTGTCATTTGGAATTAACCCTAACTAATGAAAAAGTAATATAATGGTGATAATGAACGTGCAATGCACGTTCAGCTGCTTATTGTAAACTTTGTCTATATAACTATTCTACTCCGCGTCTAGAGTTGAGAGACTTCCTTTTTTAATGGCCTAGCTCCCCGTCCTAGCATTCGTACAATGATTTACGATAAATAAATTGAATGCGTAGGTGTGTTATAAAACAAATAATAAATATCCAACTCATAGGCCTAAACATTTATTATTTGTATAATATGTTATATTTGAAAACTAACCAGTTGTATATATTTATCTTCCTGTTTCTTTACTTCGGTAACAACATGAAACTTTTTGCCAATTTCCATTTAATTATAGTATATAATAGTAATATTACGTAGTATTGTAAATAATTATTATGATGCCTTAACGAAACAGTAACAAACCTCAAATTTCGAATCAGGTGTCAAGGAATATTTTGAGTAATGAGAAAAATTTATGTTTATTCTTTCTTCATTATGTAATACCAGATGAAACATAGTCAACTACATAGTCAATACACGCAATTCGAATGATTATCTTTTACTTAAATATACAAATAATTTGATCAAGAACTCTATTAAATACCATGGAGCTAAATTATGGAATTCAATCCATGTAGATTTTAAAACTACAAGCGCATCTATAACTTCAAATTTAAATTAGTATACAAGAACTATTTACTTTCTAGATATGATGAACGTTAAATATATATTTCATAAAACCAGTTAAGATCGGATAAATAGAATGTGTAGCTTTGTTTTCTTTTGTATATTATTAGTTTATGTAGTTTTCTTTTTCGTATTTAATGTTATATCTTGGGGTGGGTCGAACTTAAAGTCTTTCTGATTTATATGGCTCTCCTACCACATGACAGAATACTTTATATTGTATTTATATACAATGCTATGAATTAACAAACTAGTTTAACAATAGGTCATTGTATATTATCATGTATGTTATATTGTGGAAATTAAATTTAAATTGAACGTCATCAGACATTATCATGACATTGTTAATTGTTACATAAACGTATTGAAAGCTTATGGTATGTTGGATCTGTATGTGCTACTAGTCTATGCATGTACTTGAAGTAATTCTTGATTTTAGTGTGTGTGTAATATGGAAATCAAATGTGAAATCTTATGTCTTAGTTTTTTCTCAAAACATTGCGATTGTTCAATTCTTCTCTTCCATCTTCATCGATGTTGTTCGCATTGGACTTGAATCAATTCTATTGTTTTTTTCTCCCTACCCATTCCTTTTTTTTTTGAAAAAATTGATAGACTGGTGTTTATTACTAGGCCTAATGCTAAACGAAGATTATACTTCTTCCTTTCTCAAAATGATTCACTGCTAAACGTGATAATTCAGATGATTGGTAAAGAAGTTTTGATTTCTTTAAAACGACTTTATTCATTATATTTCATTTTTTGTCCCAAATTTGATCACAATTCTTCATATTTTGATTGTGTGTTGCCTTTTATTCAAAAGGGTCACACAACCACGTAATTAAAAATAGGGATATAATTACATTATTAATAAATAACTCATTAAGGAATGAATTTAAATAAATAGAAAGAACAAGGAGAGATGGAATCAAATAGAAACAAACACTGTTTCAGGAAGTATAACTTTTAAAAGGTATCTTTTGGTATTTGATTTACATCATGTTTATTTTATGTATTATGTATGAGCTAAAACATTACCTACTTCAAGTGATATACTACATTAATACAGGAACTACATAAAACAATATAGATAATTGATGATAACGTAAGTACTTTTCAAAAATATATTAAAACAAGATAACATAGTAAATATAAAACATTTGTATATAGAAAGATAGTTAAACAAAAAGTGGACTACTTTAGATAGATGAGTATCGTCAAATATCACTTAACATTCATTCATTAACAGTACAACAATGCTTCTGAGTAGTAGTGTAAACTTAGTATGCAAATTTTGGAAATGTAATCGTTTATGTTATTATGATCATATGTTGAACTTTTATCAATAGAATAATATGGTAAAAATGGGTTTAAGTAAACTTATTTTTAACTTCTTTTAAAACTTTTTTACCTCAAGGACTCCAATGGAAAAAACATGAGTTATTGGTTTTCTTGGACGATCCTGATCGAAATCACGTTTTTATCACCCTTTTTTCATCTCTTTTATGATTTTTTTATGGCTTTTTAAATATTTTAAAAATATTTTAAACATTGATTTTATACGGTTTTAAATGTTTTAAAATATTCTTATAATTGTTTTATATGTTGTTTTTTATACTATTTTATTCATGAACCTTTTTACTTGTTTTATGTGATTTTGATTAAATAAATGAATGAATGAATGAATGAAAGTAATAATTTCATGAATATAATGAACCAGATTAAGCAAAAGGGAACATTATACAGAAATTGAATTGTTATATGTCATATTCGTTACGATTTACCGCACTGATACCTTTTATAATTGTATCAGAAGTAGGCCTGATGTTTCAAACTTTCAAAGTAATATTGAATGATTGATGTTTATCATTTGATTGTGTAACATACTGTTGTTGTATAAGTACCCTCCATCCACCTTTTTTCACATTACAGTTTCATGTACAACATCAGATAAAGGACGAGTTTTGTTTTGACATGAAGATAAAAAAAACAGCAATCCTAGCCTATTAAATAATACAAAGTGAAACTTTCAAATTATTATTGATTTGATTGATGTTTATCATTTGATTGTCAACATACTGTTGTATAAGTACTTCCATCCTCTTTTATTCACATTATACTTCGACGTCGGGTAACGGACGATTTTTTAGTTGACATGACGCTAAGCTATGTAAGTAGACTATTCTTAATCTTATCAAAATGAGGTTATGTTTCAGAAATTTTCTTAACAGGCCCACTAACCATAACCAAATAATTTGTGAATTCACATCAGTAGGTTTCTTCTCTGTGTTGTCTTCGATTGGTATAATTAAGCCAATTTTGATTACACAACCGAGTTAATGTACTTTCTTATATTCCGTTTTAGCATACGTACTTTTGGATAACGAACGTATTTTCTGTATCTTAACTTTTATAAAATGTCAGCATTACTTTTTACTTTAAACTTCCTCTTAAAAGGAGAAATAAGGAATAATATGCATCGTTCAAAGTCAATTTTTAATCAAATGGTTAAATTAATAATGATGTGCAAAGTGAGGAAAGAAACACAGACAAATTATAATTCATCGCCTATTTCTTTTTAACAGAAAATCATGATCGTTAGAATTGTAATTTTGATGCACGTTATATGTTCCTGTTTGGGTAGGTTATAATGTCAAATTAATTAACTTTTATGATTTTTTTCCCTATAAAATAAATAAATACATTGCTATAATCGCTTCAATACAATGTTTTTGTTCAGCTGAAATAAAAATAAACATTTAACTTCATGATTCCAACATGACGTAATAATAATACTATTTTTATTCTGTCATGTTATGTATATAATGTCTAATCCGAATGTAGACTATATAATTAGGTGTAAGTAGGTAAGTTAATTTTTTTTATTAATAATTATTTATATAGTCTAAAAAAATTATGATCGGATCGTCTAGAGGATGATGGTGATCACGTTAGCCATCAAATTATTTTTTTAAATATAATTGGGCCAATTGTTTTCATTATTTTATTGCATTTGATATTGATCAGTACATATACAATTATTTTATTTATTATTATTATTTACTGTCTCAGGAACAAGTGGCTATATAACCGTTTTGAACTTATATCCGCAAAGCAATACTGACCACAAATACCAATGTTACACTCCTAAAGAATTCCCTGATGGTAGTAGCTTGAGTTTTGGTAGATCATTTGCAATAAGAAAAGATGAAGATTTGAAAGAAACGCAATGGAACGGAGTGCCGCGTGTGAAAAATAAATATGTTATAGATGATCCACCGGTAGGCATGGGAGTATACTACTGCAAGGCAATTGAAAATAATATCATCACAATCGTTCAAACTACAAAAATAAGAAATGATGGTAAGTCAATCCTTCAGTAACATTTAGTTCTGTAGACAGTACATTAGATAAGCAGTTCAAAATTGTTAGCATTAACATTGAATTGTATAGTTATATAATAATTGTAATAGTAATACATATTATATAATGCTAAATTTAAACCCAATTGTTTTGTCTCCTAGCCCTAATTATTAATGACCATGGAAAAATGTGTAATTATTTTGAATTTAATAAATTATACATACATTTCATCCTAATACACATCTGTGTATAACTAAAGTGGCGTATGGAAATTGGTTGCTTAAAGTGTTCTCCAACAATAATTAAAAGTTGTGCGCCGAGTGAATGGGATAGAATAATCAATTGAAGTGCAATAGCTCGAAATATTAGTGACATGCACTTTAAAAATGCATCAATCTTGTAACTGATCTACCATCAGAAAATATACATCCTTTGTACATTATGGTAAACTATAACAAGAGTTGATTGATAACACAATTCAATATTTTACAGTGATCCTTTAATAATTTTCTTGAAAGAATAATTGACACTACTAAAAAATTTAAGCAATTTTTAAAATTAAATATCTGTAAAGTAATAAATAAACTGTCTTATTGTTTTAACAGCCTTAATAACGCCAACACATTCTAAAAACACAGTAACTGTAAATGTTTGGGAAAATGTCACAATTGGATTCAACACTAATTTAACAAGTGATTTAGTGTGGAGGAAAAATGGCTCTACACAATTAATGATTGGAATGGAAAAGAGCATGACCTTTGACCCAGTAGAGACCAGTGATGCTGGAGTTTACGAGATGTATGAGGATGGTAACCGGAATGATAAAAGACATGCATTTATCAAGTTGATAGTACGAGGTAAATACAATTATCGCCTTAGTTTGAAGTCAACCAAGGATTAAAAAAAACCAATATGTTTTATTATACTATCAGTACCATAATATATCAATCAATCAATCGTTCGATTTATATAGCGCCATTCCAACATTCATTGCTCATGGCGCTGTAGAAAAAATCAGAAAAGGTGAGTTTTGAGTAGTGACTTAAAGTGACTCAATAACGATGTGTGTTATATATATAACCTACTAATCCTCAGTTAAAAATAATTGACAAGTACAATCATAAAATAGGCAAATTAATATAAAAATATGTATAATATAATGTTCAGTTCTTTTAAATCGATGTGCTATGTTTAGTTTAATTTAAAGTTTTTATCCCTTTTTTTGTAATCATATTTTGGTGATTTTACATAATTGCTACTAGAAAAAATAAATGTGTCACCCAACGAAAGAGAAATAGAAATGTACAGCGAAAAAAACAAAACTCTAGATATTAAACTATTCATATTTACGATGTCCATCTTCCATCTCACCTACGGAAATGGTAACACAGAGAGACTTTATTTTCTATCCCCATTTGTTTTTAAATTCATAATGTAGTAGAGTATAAGTATAGTATGGAATTTCGTTTGATAGGGTGTCCACGTCATAAATGGGATCCACCTGATTGTACTGGTGACTGTGAATACTGCTATAATGGAGGTGTTTGTGATGATAAAACAGGATTATGTATCTGTGCACCTGGATTTATGGGATCAACATGTGAATATGGTAAGAATTTTGAACATCTAGATAGATAGACACACCGCTCGTGTCGAGTTTACACCGCTCATTATATCGATAACTTCCAGTTCCAATATATCTGAATGTAATGCTTATTTGTACTGCATTTAAACTTTGAATGGAATTTTATACATGTATACATGTATTATGTGAATGAACTTCTCCGACGACAGACGCCACACATTGATTGACCTGACATAGGTTGGTTAATGGTCATCGAAATCTAAAGCTCCTTGAGATAATAAGTCACACATAAAGTAATATTTAAAGTAATACGTCCGAGAGTTAGTACAGGTCATTAGGATGCTCTCTTTCTTCTTTTTCTGGTACGAATTTGCTATTCTCCGTGCCTCCTCGCCTATTACACAACATGGCAACTCCAGGTGATATTAAACATTAGGTCAATTCCACAATTTTTTTGTTATTTTTAAAATTGTCAACTGTTAGCAATCTTAATATGTTTACGTGGTAAGAAAAATTATTTCCATTAAAAAAAATGATATTTAGAAAACTTAAAAAATAAATCAATATGAGGTTTAATTAAATTCTATAACAGACAACTAAATACATGTCATTTCTTTTTAGAATTAAAGAACTAAATATATTGTTAGAGATTTTGTTTTAAAAAATAGAATTAATCCACATAGAAATATTAGGGAGGGGCCAACAGAAGTATTAATAATTTTATCGGGTTGTTACCAAAAAACAACATTTTTTTAAATCTAATTAAGAACAATTACAATATTTTCCAAACTATTAAAAAATATAGCTTTACATACACTTCATTCATTCTGCTTTTATTCAATATTTCTCTTTGCAGAATATATAAAATAAAACTGAATTGCGAGAGATTTACATATAAAATTGGTACAAGCTTTCAAACATCAAAATTTACAACATTAAAAAGTTAAAAAGTTTAAAAAAAATATTTTTAAAAAGGAGATATTACACATGGAAGAAACTGATGAAAGTACTTATTACTTATTATTATTATTATTATTATTGTTGTGTTTATTTTGGTTTATTAATGAGTCTACACAGTGCTGGGAAACATGAGTTGTTGAATCTTTTAGTATTGCCATATATTTCACTTTGCTTCTTAGCATTCCTAAGTATCCTGCCACACGTTTTGCCTCTCAATTTAGGAAGTGCGTTAGGGACGATTTTGTTAAGATTTTTAGCAAAATCAAAAAGAATATCTTCTCTTCTTTGATCTAAAAATTTAAGATTAGTTTAATTGCTTGATCATAGGATGCATATTTTTGTCCGAGAATTATTCTACATGCGCGTTTCTGTATAGATTCAAGCTCCATGGACTGTGCTATGGTTAAGGCAGAGTGCCATACCGGACACGCATCAGTTACAGGTCTTATGTGGCTAATATACATTTGACGCAGATGGTTACAAGGCATTCCAAATCTTTTTAAACATGTCAACATATGTAATCTGTTACTGGCTCTATTAACAACATCGTGGATATGCATATTCCATTTCAGATCATTAGTGATCTGAACCCCAAGTAACTTTAAACATTCAACATTGGTTATTTTTATATTATTTATCGTAAATGATTTAACAATGGGTTGAGATTTGGCAAAAGAAATGTTCATAAAGTTAGTTTTTTCAATATTAATTATCATATTATCGTCTTTGGTCCATTGTGATAGTTCGTTTAATTGATCTTGAACATTAGGCGGGGTTTTCTTGTTGTGAACTTCACATATTGAAAAATCATCTACATACTTCCACCGATTTGGGAAGTCTCTAAGCGAATTGTTAACCATTACTTGGAAAATTAAGGGACCCAGTTTCGTCCCCTGAGGAACTCCGCAAGTTATTCCTTGCCAGTTTGAAAAACCGCCATTGAGTTTCACTCTCTGTTTACGTTCGCTCAGAAAATCACAAATCCACGGCATCAATTCAGGTTGAACTCCAATATCAATTAACTTCTTGACAGCGATTGTATGATCAATTAGGTCAAACGCTTTACGAAAATCAACTGCAATAACCGTTGCTTCGTGTCCAGGTTTATCAAGACCTTGAAGTAAATAGTGTAACATGCTAGTAAGATAGTGACTTGTAGACGCTCCTGTGCGATTTCCAAATTGCATTTCGTCTAATTTAGGCGCGATCTTGGGTTTTATCCATGACGAGAAAAAGTGTTCTAGCATGCGTACAAAAATTGGTGTAATGGATATGGGTCTGATTTGAGTTAAGTTAACCGGTCCTTTCACTTTAGGAAGTGGGGTTATGGTCGCCTCTTTCCACTTGCGCGGGACTATGCCTTGCGAGAGTGATGCGTTGTAGATGTCAACTAACGGTGATGCAATTTCAAATGCGAATTCTTTGATGACGCGAGGCGGTAGATCACCCGGGGCAACTGATTTGTTGCAGTTTATTTTCTGAAGCTGATGATACACCTGCCAGAAGTTGAGTGTCGGTGCATAGCCACAAGGAAGGTATGATGGTAGACTATTAGTTTGTAGGGGTTCAATCTTCTGGCATATATTCGCCAGGTAGTTATTTATTAGTTCGCAAATTTTAAGCGGATCGGTTTCTTCAGTTTCTAGATTCAACACCGATTTCTTTTTATTCGTACCGCATATTTGGTTAACTTTTTGGAACCACTGCTTTGCGTTAGTGTTTTGCAGATTGTTAACTTCGTATTTGTAGTATTTAATCTTTGCTTGTTTGATTTCCCAAATTACTTGGTTTCTAAGTGTACGGAAATGGCGGGACATTTTTTCATATTTATGAAAGCTAATTTGTCTCTCCTCTTACAAAGTCCTTTTATTTTTGGTGTGATCCATGGTTTGTCATTTGAATGAACTTTAATTCTGCGCTTTGGGAAACAACGTTCGTATGCCAGACATAATGTTGATTCGAAAATATTTACTTTTTCATCAAGGTCGTCGGTTTCCAGTATTTCATGCCAATCTTGTGATGTTATCCATTGACCAAATCTATTGCAAGCAGATTCGCTAAAAGGCCGGAAAGACTTAATAACATTGCGGCCCTTAATGCAGACGAATCCAGGTTTTGGTTTCCATAAAATCGAATTATGGTCACTACGACCAAAGGGTGCATGAACAACCGGTTCTTCGTAATGTTGATAAAAGTTAGTTATAAGCAAGTCCAGAATATTACCACTGTTGTCCCTAGTTGAAGTTTTGACAACTTGTCGAAGACCAGTTGACGAGCAAAATTGTTTAACTTTCGCGCGGGCTTCGTTAAAATCACCGCTAATGAGAATCGCCGCTGACGGTGATGATGTTCTAATGCTGTCAACGGATTCTCTTAAATAACGAAGAAGTGTTGTTTGTGTACTAACTGGTTGTCCAGGGCTGTAATAAATAATACACAAATGTAAGGATGACATGATCCGTGGCGTTTTTGATGGCGATACTTTAATCCACATACCTTCCAGAACATCTGGAATAGGAATAGGATTGATTGTGCGAGCTTTGATAGTATCCTTAATTAGTGCAGCTACGCCACCCCCTATACGATCACTCCGTCCACTACTAAAACAAAAGTATCCGTCGATATCAATTTTGTGTTCGTTTTCTTTATTAGTCCATGATTCACTAAACAGGCCAATGTCAATATGTTTATCTTCCAAATACATAGACATTTCATCAATCTTATTCATTATAGACCTTATAAGGTTACTTTTTAAAAAACCTTATTTTTACATTTTTATATGATATTAAAAAGCGTCTGGTTGTTACCGAGTTGGTCACGGACATGTCAGTCTGTGACCAGTGTTATTACAGTAAGCTAAAGTCAGCATTTTAACAGTAAAGTTTATTTCAATATGCTTTGAAATCAATAATCAAAATATAGTATATAGTTAAAAAAAATTGAATTAATCAACATAGAAATATTAAGGAGGAGCCAACATAATAACTACTAATCAAAATAATAATAATAATAATAATAATAAGATTTTTATAGCGCACATACCACTCCAGAGTGCTCAAGGCGCATTTAAAAATAAAAAAGAAATAAATCATACAAATTCCTGGCAAATAAAATGCAATTTCTTTGGAGGGTCCCCATCCGTTGTCATTCTGTCGCGGTCCCGGACCCCTACCTAGGTGACCAAACAAAGGAGCAGGATACACATTTGCCTTGCCACAGACGACCGGGTGCTCAGAGACAACAACCAAGACAGAGGCACCCCAAAGAGAATGCTGGCCAGGAAAAGGTATAAAAAACAATTCTAAGTCTAAACAACTTTAAGAAAACTCATGATTTCCATATGCCTTAATGAATAAATGTGTTTTTAATAATTTTTTAAAAGTATCAACAGTTTTGCAAAATCTTATAGAGCTCGGTAGAGCATTCCACAGACGAGGAGCAGTAACAGAGAATGCTCTGTCACCCCATGAGTGGTGAGACCTAGGCTGATGTAGAAGCAGCGAGTCACTAGAGCGCAGATTACGTCCGGGAACATACAGCCTAAGCATGTCAGAAATATATTCAGGAGCCATGCCATTTATAGACTTAAAAACAAAGAGTAATATTTTAAAAACAATGCGGTACCTAACAGGGAGCCAATGCAATATTTCCAAAGTATTTGATATGTGTCCATATCTTGGTAATTTTTTAACAACTCGTGCCGCTGTATTTTGAATCAGTTGGAGCCTGTGGAGTTGTTTTTGTGGTAGCCCGTATAGCAAAGAGTTTCCCATATCTAGTCGTGAAGTGACAAAAGCATGAACAAGTTGTTTAGCTGCTGTCTCATTTATAAACTTACGAACCCTTCGAATGTTTTGCAAGTGAAAAGACGACGCAGAAATAGTTTTTGAGATATGAGAAATCATAGTCATACCCACATCCATTTCAACCCCAAGATTTCTAACCTGCATAGCCGGGTCAATTTGGGTTTCACCAATGTGAATAAAGCTTGGTGGCAGTTTTTCCAACTGCTGTT
This sequence comes from Antedon mediterranea, assembly GCF_964355755.1. Classification (NCBI taxonomy): domain Eukaryota; kingdom Metazoa; phylum Echinodermata; class Crinoidea; order Comatulida; family Antedonidae; genus Antedon; species Antedon mediterranea. The sequence goes on from NC_092675.1 coordinate 26,331,257, forward strand.
TTGATCCAAAGAGAACAAATTCTGTTTTTTCATCATTTAATTTAAGAAAGTTGTTTTTCATCCAGACACGCAATTCATAGATACAATGTTGGAGCAATTCCAAAGAAATGTCACTGTGTTTCATAGTAGGTTTAAAAGAAATATAAATCTGAGTATCATCAGCATAAACATGATAGCACAGATCATATTTACTTATGATATCCCGTATCGGGTGTAAATAAATAGTAAACCATTGCGGCCCAAGAACAGATCCTTGTGGTACCGAAAAGTTTAGAAAAGAAGCTTTTGAAATAGCATCACCAATACATACGTGTTGAGGTCGTTTTTCCAAATATGACCGACACCAATCAAGTGCATTTCCTTCAATACCAATATAGGTACTGAGTCTATTTAGCAACACAGAATGATCAACCGTATCAAATGCTGCACTTAAATCTAATAATACTAGAGCAGTTAGCTTTCCATCATCCATCCCACGTAGGATGTCATTATTTACACGAAGTAATGCCGTTTCAGTACTGTGATGCGCTTTGTAGGCAGATTGATACGGATCAAGTAGGCCATGTTTTTGTACATGCGACAAAATCCGTTTAGAAACAACCTTCTCAATTATTTTTTCTAAAAAACTAAGATTCGAGATAGGTCTGTAGTTTTTCAGAATCTCGGGATCTAGACCTGTTTTTTTCAATGTGGGTCGAACATGGGTGACTTTTAGAGACTCTGGGAAAGAACCACTTTCAAGAGACTTATTAACAATATGTGTGATTAATGGAATAAATGCAGAAGTACATTTCTTAATCAGTGAAGTTGGTACCGGGTCAAGTGCACATGATTTAGAAGGAGAATTTTTGACAATTTTTAAAATTTCCTCATCACTTGCAGGTTCGAACTGAGAAAACCGTATAGACCTAGTTAAACCATAAGATATATTACATTTATCAGAAGCAGTTATAACTTCGCCAGTATTTTCATTTTCTAGTGAATCACGAATTGATTTAATTTTATTTACAAAAAACACAGAAAATCTTTCAGCAAGAGCTTCATCGGAGACAGACGAAGGAAGGACCGATGACTTGGAGTGATGTAAAAGTTTATTTACTATATTGAAAAGTTTCTTTTGATCACCTGTGCAGTCACTAACCAGACTAGAGTAATACCGCGTCTTGGCCTTTTCAATCAGTCCATTTACAACGCATCTTTGAACACAGTATTCCTGTCTATCCTTAAGAAGCTTTGATTTCATCCATTTACGTTCAAGTTGACGACGTACTTTCCTTTCAGATCGAATTTCATCGGTATACCACGGTTTAGCTTCCTTTTGCCTAATTGTTTTGTTCTGAACTGGCGCATGTAAATCAAGTACAGCTCTGAGATCAGAATAGCTTTCTACACTGTCTTCAAGAATTACACTTACATCAGTTATATTAGACACACAGGCTTTAATGTCATTTGTGAATTTATCAATATCAATTTGTTTTAGGTTGCGACTTTTTCTTACAGTTTTGTGTGTTGTGGGCCGTTTAAGATCAAACTTGCAAAATATGGCAAAATGATCCGACAGGCCAGGGTGTATCTTTACATCCGAGAGAAGTAGATCATCTCTAGTGATGATAAGGTCGAGGCAGTGCCCACTACAGTGTGTGGGTTCATTTATATGCTGCTGGAGACCAAACGATCTAAGCAGTGTTTTAAATCTATCCGCTGCCACATTTTTTTTATTATCCATATGGATATTAAAGTCTCCGCAGAAAACAATTTCAGACGAAAAGAGAATAAAGTCAAACAACATTTTTTCAAAATCATTTAGGAACTCTGTAACAGACAAGGTTGGTGGTCGATATATGTTAACTAAACGAAGAGATTTCGAGTTAGACGTAATATGCACATGTATAGCCTCAAATGATGCATATGTATGTACATCCGTTTTCAAGTTAACAACTAAGCTTGACTTAGACATAATTCCAACACCACCCCCAGTTTTGTCCACCCTAGGGACATGCACAAAGCGATATCCTAGTGGAGTTAAATCTCCAATCACAAGATCATCATCTGGTCTTAACCAGGTTTCAGACACCGCCACTACATCTAGATTATAGCTAACAACTAAGTCCACAAATTCATCACACTTGTTACGCAGTGAACGTGCATTTAGAACGCCAAAATTAAGATGTTCTTTTTCTATAGACCTATGCTTTCCTGTGGATTTAGTACTCGTCTCACCATTTCCAGATACTTGCTCCACTCCTTTTCTTGAGGCTTTGCGTTGCGTGGATCGAGCATTAAGTACACATAATTTTAATTTAGAAAAATGAGTACTTATGGCGCTGTGTCCTTTTGCAGTCGGCGGACTGTGTCCAGGTACTGACTCCACTCTTGGTGTATTTGGTCTCTGTGGGGTTTTATTTGTAGAAATTGATGATTCTCCAATGGACGATTTGCTTCCGTTTGTCGTTGATACATATTCGCACGATGAAAAATCGACGACTGTGGCTTGTGTATGTCAGGCACAGGTACAGACAAAGATTCGTCGCACGAATTTCCATTGATGTGGTTTATAACATTTTTGGCAAATGACCCAACTCCAATTTGGTTTAGGTGAGTTCCATCCGAAGACAGGTGTTTTGACATGATACAACTATTGTCAATAAAGCCCCAATTTCGCTGTCTAGCAACTGCTCGTATCTTGTCATTGGCATCGTTTATACGCTTAGATTCTGTAAGAGATTCATGTTTTCGATGAATTATCGAGGAGATTGTTACTCTTCTCGGTTGTAAAGATTCTCCGAGAGATGATATTTTTACTGCAATAGTGGCTGGGTCATCTGAGGAGTTATTAGTTCCCGCGTGTAGAATAATTCTATCCACATTATGTTCTGTTGACAGTACTGCTGCCTTGTGTGCAATGTCATCAATTTTCGCGCCTCTCATTGTCTGACAGATTACGTTCAGATTTGTTGACCTGCTAAGTCGTTTTGGTTTAAACTGTTTTATCATCGAATCTCCAATAATCAAGATTTTTTTATCTAAAGCTGTATCAGGGTGTATCTGTTTGTGTTTGTTTCTATATTGGCTTAGTTGATCCTGGTATGCAGCAGACGCAGATGATTTTGATTTGGTCAGTTTTGAAGGAGTAGAAGATGGCTGCCTGTTGGTAAGCTCCTCAAACAGATTATCAATCAATTGTTCAGTTTGTGTAATAGAATCGTTTGTGTTAGAAGAAACTTTCCTTGTTTGCGTTGTCGTAGAACTTGTGTGACTTTCCATTATTTGTTTTCTCGTCCTACGTTGTAGTTCAAAATCTGAGGTGTCGATGGCAATTTGCGTTCTTTTTAGTTCATATATTTCGTCTTTAGCTATGGATAAGCTACGCTCCGTTTCTGTAACTTGTTGACGTAATGTCTTTATTTGTTCTTCCTTGTTCATTGTCCGTTTTTCCCATAACCTCCAAGACTCAAAGTCAAGTTTCAGATTTTTGTTTTCCTTCTCCAATTTTTTCATTCTTTCATTAGATTTGTCGATATCAGCTCTAATTTTAGAAATGTCATCATTTTTTTTGGGACAGTGTATTTTTAGACGCCTTTGTTTCAGAGACTCAACCTCAGATTTTAGTGATTTGTTTTCTGTTCTGAGATTTTCATTTTCTGTTCTTACAATTTGTAGCTTAAGCTCATAGTTTTCTTCCATATAGTTGACAATAATATTGTTAAACCTTTTATCAAAGGTTCCAGGATGTTGCTCATTTATTGAAGGGAATTCATCGCAGATTCTCAATAAGGTTGGCGGAGAACAAGCAGTTTGTGAGTTTGGCTTAGAATCCATTTTTGTTAGTGTTGGGGGAGAATCAGATATGTCGATCCTCTCCATTTCTTTTTCCATATGTATACCATTTGTATTAGCTTGGCATTTGTATATCTTCTTTTTTTCGTTTTTCTTTTTCTGTTTCTTATCAGCCATCGCCTAGTCGTATCAAAAAGCTATTGTAAACCGAGAGTCGATCAAGCGTGAAGACCAAAAACAAAAGAAAACAAAAGATCTTGACAGTCCTTTCAGTGTTGCGTAATAGCTTGCACTGGGCGGCGATTCCTTTGATCTGACAAAAGGCGCTAAAAATACGTATCAATCTTCTCAGTAAAATCAGTCTAAATTTGTAAAAACAGCTAACAGAGATATTAATTAAACTTTGATATTTCTTGTAACTAAGGTCGAGATCTTCACGATCGTTGATAAGTTGATTCTTTACAAAAAAGTTTAATGTCAAATATTAAAGTAGACGGAAATTATAGAATGGTCGATTTAATTTATTTGAGTAACCTACTATACGATCGTTTTTCGTGGGGGACCAACGTAACGGCTTAGCGTTACAATACACTGACTGGAGCCTACCTGATGATCAATTTGAAAAACCAAGTTTCAACACAGATTTCAACTCTGATGCAGGTTTATTTAAGTTCAGCAGTTTTCGTATGTCTTCAGTGCTATCTATATTAAAAATCCGTTGATTAAGAACTGAGATTTTTCGATGTTTTTAGAGCAGCAGAATTAGAAAATTTTAAAAACCAACCGTTGTTTCACGCCCTCAAAATATATAACAAAAGACAAACTTCCTGGGAATGTTTTCTAATGATTTACTGCAAATACGCAAAAAACATAAGACAATTACTATAGATTTTGACGACGCCTACAACTTAACACTAATTATTATTGGTCTAATACATCAGGTGATTATTAATAGTCAGTAACTTTGTGTTGTTTAAGGTAGTAATTCAGTCTGTTACTATCGGTCTGTTACCAGACCCAAGTTTGTAAATTTTGATCCACCAACACAAAGAAGCAATTTAAAATATTTTTTTTTATATCATTAATTCCTGATACATTATTTCACGTAATGAGATTGGTCAAATATTTCCAATAGAATTGCAAAAAGTAAATATTGGTAAAATCGTTGTGTTTTTTTTTGTCGGGCTGTTACCATTCATATTAATATCAATATTTCATTTTTTACTATAGATATTGATTTTTTGAAGATTTGTTTGTGTTTGGAATCAAGAATAAACTTACCTCAAAGTTTAGATTTATACTTCTTTATTATAATATTTAAACCCTTTTAAACTGATATGCATAAAAAAAAATGTCAGTGTGTTACCCTGGAATTGTCCAATAATTTAATGGTAGTTTAGTCGCTTTTAAAGTTGAAACCTTGATTTGACACACTCAGTAGGGTATTGTTTTATTTTTGTTAGGAAATATCATATTTTCTCCCCGACATATCTTTATGCCCGTTTGCATTACGTGTCATTCAAAATTAATTTTAATAATAAAAATATTAATCAAACATAACAGTTTTAAATAGCGCCATTATAACTATAAAAAGAAAGAAAAATAATACGATATTTTTTAACACCATTAGACAGGGTGAACAAATTCATGACCGGTGCGCTTAACAACATCTAAACATGATACAAGTTAAATTGAACAAAACAACAATTGATGCAAAACAAACAGATCGTAAAAATATAAAAATAATACTAGGTCTAATTAATGTTTTAATAGAACAGAAACCCGCAATAATCAATAAGAGGAGCACAGCCATATAATTTATATGAAAACCATAAACAAATTGTGAAATTGTAACAATAATGTTTACACAATCTTATTTTATGGTGAAATATAGACACCATTTACATTATTGAAACACAATTGCAGGAACGAAATGTTTATATTAATTTACGTTGTTGATATTTAGAATGCGGTGGCAATACACATGGATGGAATTGTGAAAATGAATGTTCCAGTCAAGAAGGGTCTACCTGGTGTAAAGATAAACACTTTTGTTTACCTGATCCATATGGATGTAGCTGTGTTACAGGTTACAAAGGGTTAAAATGCAATACAGGTGAAGTAAGACAATATAATTTCAGAGTATAATTCGTGATTATGTATTGGTAACTTTCATTACAATTACATTCCTTTTATTTAAAAGGTAAATGAACTTGTCATTAAATCCGATTCGATTACTGTTTCAGTTATTATAATTAACATAATAATCTATCTTTGGCAATTTACGATATTTTACATTTTTTCTTATATCAATTCACGTTGCAGAATGCACACCGGGCACATTTGGTGCAAACTGTGCACAAACTTGTCATTGTAAACAAGGTGGTTGTGATCCTTACACAGGAAGATTTACTGATGATCAAGATTCATCTTGTGTATTTCCATGGAATGGAACTAACTGCCAAAGTAAGACTGATTTGATTATTTTTCACAAAGAGTGAACTATAATTTTATATTTTTATTGTTAGACAATATCAACTAGGTATCGGAAATTCTACCAGAGTTTTTCTATCGCACTAATGTAATGTAATATCGCTATCATAACCTTTACGGGTAAAACTGTCGCATTTTGTTTTAAATATCGATCTAAAATCTTTAGCAACATAAACCTAAAATTCTTAATTCTTTTAGAATGTCAATCTGGATTTTATGGAGAAAACTGTGAAATCAAATGTAATAAACCATGCGAGTGCCACAGAACTGACAGATGTATAAAAGGCACCTGTTTACGTAACTGGCTTGAACCTGATTGTAATAATGGTAAGTAAAACGTTTTAAGTATGACATTTTTATTTAAGTTAAATTCACTAAAATGGTGATAACACTGAAATAATTAACAACAATAATAATAAGCCTGATGATGATAACGACGACGATAACAATGAATTGTTTGGACTTTTAACACCTAACATTTAAAGGAAAGAACGGAAGGAAAACAATCGCATATTTTTAATCCGTAGGAATTATTAATGGCACATTTTCACCAACAAATAATGGCCTGAATACCACGGCATCCTGTTCAGTACATCAAAGAGGCGCAAATAACGTACAAACGAGTATTACAATATTAGATAACGATGTAATGTCAAACATTACAAAAGTGGTTGAAAGGAAAGAAGATAGTCAGAATATAAATACGCTGACGTTTTCTGTGATTGGTGATGTCAATTCAAAATACAGGTGTGTAATTGTGCAAGGAAGTGAATCAGCTCAGAAAGACATCATCTCAAAAGTATTCCGTAAGTGAACACCATGTAAAACGAATGCATTTATGAATGAAAAGATAAAGCCTATAATTAACGAACTAAAGGATCTACCGGATACAATGGTAAATTTAGAAAGTCTCTTTATATTAACTCTTTAGGTATTAGTGTAACTATAAAACCTTATTTTGATATATTAATTGTCGTTACATATAATATTTACGAATAAAAAACTTTTCTATAAAGGTGTACCTATCTATACCGGAAGTCTGATGATACTTAATATTGCAAGCACCTCTATCACCATTGGATGGACGGCATGGGACAAAAATACTGATGATGGAGATGGTCCAGTTGTTGGATACTTTTTATACCACAAACTGAACAATACTGATGATTGGAAGAAGACATTATATGACAATTCTTTATCAGGCACTATTAATGGGTTGATTTGGGATACAGAATACACTTTCAGTGTTTCAGCTGTGAGACCTGGTGAAGGGGGTGAAGGACCAGTTGGAAAAGGAACAGTCACAGCAAAAACGCTTTGCGGAAGTATGTTTAACTATTATTGTCAAATACTTTGTCTACTATCGATGATAACCGTTAGAAATATCTACCTAAAATAGAATTTTATATATTTTTATAATAATATATAAACATAGAATGTGTAAGTATTCAATTTCTGTTAATACGATTTATGTCCAGGAAAATGTATACCGGTACATATGCCCAGCCGATTATTGGTACTTTATCTATGTAAGGTGCATGTACTTCGGGATGTTATTGAACAAAAGTTGTCATATGTGTAGTAGACACAGTATCTAGTTTTTTGTAAAGAAATATAGTACTAACCATAAAATTAAACAAATTTATATAGAACATATTGAATCATTATTATTACTATTACATTTTCCTACTGCTGCATGACCTTGAACATCATCATCAATAAGTTCCTTAAGTATGTATTCAAACATTTTCGAGAATGTAGAAACATATCTTTATTATAATTTTTGTTAAAAATGTTTTTTATTTAAGATCCTAATGTTGGTAGCATTATTGGCGGTGTGATTGGGGCAGTTGTATTAATAGGTTTGTTGGTTGCGAGTATTTTTGTAGTGTAAGTACTCTTTTATTATTTTAGTTTCCTCAAATGTGTATAATTGTTTAAATGACTCGAAATACCAAAAATCGTTAACAATAAACTTGATTAAAATCAATTAAAATATTACGTAACATCAGTTTGATTTTGTTGATGTTTTTTTAATGTTTTTTCTTTTCCTTTAAAAAGGAAAAGAAAAAACTACAAAGGGAATCTATGCCATAAAAGTTCAGGTGGAATACTACTTGAAGGTATGATAATTTAAGTATCATTAGTTATCTATTATAATAAATTCTAATGACTTTTAAAAACAATGCATATTCTTTTAAGCATACTAATACCTAATGTTTACACTTGTATAATGCATAATGTCTGTATGTCTATGTGTTGCCTATTAATTAATATTCTATTGCCTTTTTTCAAGAAATGGGTGGCCATAATTATCATTATTATCACTGAAGTTTTCAATAATTGTATTAATATGTTGAAGATGAAATGAATAAACGCCACAAAAGAGAAAAAAAAAGAAATGGTTGGCCAACAATTATGTTATACTGCTAAAACAATAAATACCGCGTTCCGAATTCGCATAATATTTTCACATTTTACTATTTTAAATTTAGTTTGTTATGTTTTATTTTGTAATTCATCACATAAATAATGTATTGGTTTACATGACATTATAATGCTCTATTTGTTGCAATATCTTTATTTAGATTCACCACAAGTAAATAGCTTCATAGACGAAGATTCATGCTTGGTTGATTCACCAGCTCGCATGTTCAATGTATATTTATCTGAAGGTGGATCGATTCTGTATGAAAACGTTACTTTAGAACCATCAACGAATCCTGATTTCTCACGAAGAATTCAAATTTCCGAGCTTGTTGGTTATTTCGCTTGTAAACGTCTAACGGATTTATACCAGGAATTTGAGGTTAGTAGAATGCATAGACACTATTAAATCAGAAGTAGACTAGTATCATTATAAATGATTCAGAATTATACTTTACAAAAAACTATATTTTTTTTATGAAAATACAGAATTTTCACAAATCAAACTTAACATAATATGACAACCTGTTTTGTTTCAATTTATAGTTAGGCCTAGGTCATGCTAAGCATGTCTCTACATTTTACTTAGGTCGAAATATTACATTAATCAAAATATTGTTTTATAAGCTGTTACCAGCCGACAAGACTCGTCCATGGGATATTGCAGGCAAAGAATGCCACAAGACCAAGAATAGATTCAAGAACATTATCCCATGTATGTATCCAGTTAGTAACATTGACTAGTTACATGAAAACAATTATGTTTGCTTTCATTTATTTGGTTATTATTAATGATTTAATGATTATTCAGTTGAATAGCTTACTTTGTTTCTGGTAATCGTCGTATGTCTGGGTCATTTTATTCATATATTTATGTAATGTCTGGCGTTGTGCTGTTTTACTTTGTACCTAGATGATCATGCAAGAGTCGTGTTGGATAAGATTAACGGCGATCCTGATTCTGATTATTACAATGCAAGCTATATTGATGTAAATATACAAAACTTTAAATTACATAGTAGGCCTACATGTATGCAGACCGTTATACGTTTTATTATAAGCAACACAATTCCACATATGTCTTAGTCTTAATCCAAAAATTGCATAAATAAAAAGGTATAAAAAGATAAAAATGTAATCATGCATTCGCATTACTCCAGGGTATGGGTTTTTTTTTAACTTCAAAATTATTGCATTATTGACGTGTCACTACACTTTGAGAAAGCCAACTGATAGTTGGTGAAACGTCAGGTAAATAATCATTGTTTATTTACTAATACAATCTACGGTTGAGATATAATTAACTATTATATTTTATTCAAAATTATTAAATTAATAACAGTATAATGTAGTTTCCAACACCAATATCTTGTTATTAATTATACCGAGTAAAGAACAATTGACTTATTTCGTGGTCTGACAATTATTAAGTAATGGGAAATGAAAAACCAGGCGCTTAATGTCGGCGTTTTATTTTACTGACATCGGAAATATTTCAAACTGCATTGTAATGTATATTTACTGTTTAATTTAATGTCATAGGGTTATAACAAAGAGAAGTACTACATAGCATGTCAAGGTAAGGAAAGTAAAAACACCATTATTATAATATTTGAAAGAACATTACAAAAGAGAGAAGAAAAACACTACATATAAAGGTTTTAAAAATCACTTTATCTTCCCACAGGTCCCAACAAAAACTCTGTAGGTGACTTCTGGCGAATGATCTGGCAGAAGGATATTAAAGTAATGGTTATGCTTACCAATATCTTTGAAGGAACTAAGGTAAATTAAATTTTCTAAACCAGTCAGATTAATAAAAGTAATGTATTGTTTTTGTCAATATCATTAAAGTTATAATTCTCTTTTCTAATTTCTTTTATACATCTCTCTCTTATTTCAATTTAGGAAAAATGCAAGAAATACTGGCCCGATGAACACGAAAAATTTGTCTTCGACGACATCACTGTAACGGTTACTAATGAAGAAACAAGCGAGCACTACACAACTAGAACTATTGCTGTGCAGCTCGTAAGTATTATACTGTAATTATTATTTTAACTTGATAAAATGGATAAATATTCTATCAGTAATAACGTTTTCCAAATGTTTCTAGTAAGCCTCCTAAACTTTATTTAATATTTCTCTGAAATGTAAAATATTATATTAATTATATTATTCATTATCACAAATATTCTATAACACATACAGTAAAGGGTTATCTCTGGTCAAGTTGAATAAAGTACGTTCACTAAATCAAACATGTTTCGTTGGCACGATCACAAGCTTTATGATAAAAAACATTCACTCTTAAAATAGTTAATACGTAATTTTTAGGAAATCATTTATATCGTATGAATCGGGTTGTGATATCACCAGTAACACTTTATTAATGATAAATGATATTGCATTATCAATAGGAAGAAAATGAACAACGTATCATAAAGCAGTTTCATTTCACTCAATGGCCTGATAAAGGAGTACCAAAGTCTGCTTCTGGACTACTGCGTCTTATCCAGAAGGTGAAAAGTGTTCGAGGAACTTCATTAATTCCTGTATTAGTACACTGCAGGTATGTTTAATATCAATGTGTGCACTAAGCCTACTCTAAGTATTTCATACTCATCTTACAAAATCAATCACAATGACTTCATTGACTCCTGCATTAGTGACTGCATGTATACGTACTGTATGCTTACGTTAACATCATTATGAACATTTTAGTTAAGTTATTTTACCCGTTACTTGCCTTAACTGTTTATTCATAATTGTTCATTAATTGTTGTACAATATGTTCAGAAGTTCAAAATTATACAAATATATTGAGTGTTTATACTTCTGCAACTTTCGTATAATGATCAATGAAGATATTAACTAAACATTTTACAAACATAGCATAATTACTCTAATCAGTGAATGTTCTATTACAGTGCTGGTGTTGGCAGAACCGGTACCTATATTGTCATTGACGCCATGTTGGATATGATAATGACTGAAGAAGCTGTCGATATTCTTCAATACATAAAAGATATTCGAGAAGCTCGCATTAGTATGGTTCAGACACCGGTAAGTTAAAAAAGAATACCTTTAACATTATAAAATATTAGAGTTTAATATTATTTCTTTTCAAAATTTTCGGGAAATACTCTTTTTTTTCTAATTCTTACCAATATAGGAGCAGTATGTGTTCATTTATAGTGCATTGAGCGAGTTTTATCTAAATGGCGTTGTACAATTTCCAGTCTCCAAATTTACAAGTCGTATTACAAACTTGAAGCGTATAAATCCAGAAACAAAGAAAACAGTTATTGAAGAAGAATATGACGTAATTATTGTTATATACTTTCTTACGTAAATTGTTACTATCATACATTACACTGCCAAATGCTTAGTATAGCATCATTATCCGTGTAGTGCACCTAGTCATATCAGCACAGGATATATTGCCACTCCAAATGTACCAAATTCAGTAAAACTTATAGGCCTAAACTGGATTTTTTTCCTTCAACAGATGCTGATATCTGTTACACCTGTGCCACCTATAGAAAATATGTCAAGTGGACGTCAAGAACAAAACTTAAAAAAAAACAGATTTGGAAACATTATACCGAGTAAACTGTTTAACTTAGAAATTGAAAATCCAACTTCTATTATTCAAAGCAAAATACATTCTTTTTTTTTATAGATGTTTACTATTTGTTTCCTTTTTTTAATATATAGTTGATCGGTCTAGAGTCATATTGCAATCAGTGAACAATAGTTACATCAATGCATCGTTTCTTAATGTAAGTTTTAAACTGTATTATGCATGTTGTCATTTTCAAATTAATAGGCTTCATGCATTTGATTCTGTTACATAAACAGAATCAACCTGCTTTTCTTTTTCAACCTCTTATACTGTTGGCTTGAAAGCTGATGATCTACATGTCAGAGGACATTGATGGAAATGAGCGAGGAAATAATAAATATGAAAGTATAATTAATAACTTAATTTAATATAATAACTCTAATTTGATAATTGGTAATAATAAGCGGATCCAAGAAAAACACGAATATATTGTTCCATGACACAATTTGAGATATCATATCTTATTGTACAGACACATACACAAAAACATAGATAAAATTATAAACTTATTTGTGTAGGCACTAATTCTCGTATAGTAATTATACTAAATAATGATTTAACAAGGCCAACAGCCATTAAGTCGCGTGCTACAATGCATAGTGATACCGGACCGACAGACAAACAGACCGACAGACAGACAGACCGACAGACAGACGGACCGACCGACATAGTGAACTATACTGACCGAAATTACTGAACATGTTTAAAAATGTTGAAATGTTTAAAAACATTTATATTTTTTTAATTTACACGTGCGTAGCCTGTCACTTTTGACATGCTCGTATAACGTAATTTCGAGTTGAAAAGTAAGTCAAGAAAACAGAAATCGGGCAAAAAGAGTGCGCAATAACATTTAACGCGCAGTGCGCGTGCAAAAATCTGCGCACTCATGGCAATTTTGTAAACGCTTAAAATTGCCTGAAACGTACTCTTATTTCATCGAAAATAAATTTTGAAAATTTTAGGCGCGCGTACGCATGCGTTACATGCGCTACGCACGTAATTGTATTGCCATATGATGATTTATGCCCTGAAATTTATGAGTACCAAATTTTATTTAATTGTGATTCATGGTTGTTAAGATATGATTACAAACGTGATTTCGTTAAATCGTGCGTAGACCGCGTAATTTTTTATTGCGCACCGTGAAATCATAACCACATCGATTCCTGGCCATAAGGAATATTCTGTGAAAAATTGATTTAGCTAGATTAAACTTATATCAAGATAAGGTCATAAAGCGATAAAACGCATAGTGATACCGGACCGACAGACAGACCGACAGACCGACAGACAGACCGACAGACCGACAGAAAGACAGACAGACCGACCGACCGACATAGTGAACTATAGAGTCGCTTCCACGCGACTAAAAATATGTTAATAATAAATCTAATATTTAATAAATATTTAAATTAATAATTGATTTAATATTTAAGGGTTACAAAATCAGTAATAGATTCATTGCCACCCAGATGCCAATGGAGGATACTGTTGATGATTTCTGGCGACTTGTTTACGATTGGAAAACATCGACTATTGTGATGTTGAACCCCATGGATAATTCTGACCAGGTGGGTACAAAGCAGACTGATGTTTAAAGTTATTTATTTAAAATCAAATGATGATTACAATAAAGAAACTACTTATGCTTTACATGCTATTTATATATTTATTTTATACATATTAAATGAGAAGCAGTAAAGTAAAAATAGTTTAACATCGTCTGTGGTCAATTGGATTCAGAGAGGCTTCGGTTCAAAGCCAATTGGAACGCTTAACATATTGTACCTTCCATAGAGTTTGGATTTGATTTGATTTTTTTCAGGTTTCAACATAAAATTACAAGACAAAAATTAAAAATACAAATAGAAACATGCAATGTATTGCACAGTACACACGAAACCTAGGATAGCCCATAAAGTAAAAAAAAAAAACAACTTATTTCCAATGGGGTCCTATTATTATAAACTAGAGCGACAAAAACAAAAAACGTTAAAATTACAAATACGAGTACACAATAAAAAAAATGGCATAGATAAATAGACTTATAAAAATATGATACACTAAAAATGTGATGACTATAAATAAATATTAAATACATGTAATTATATATTATATATTTGTTATAATGATACATGTAATTATATATTTGTTATAATGAAAGAGCGTATAGAATACAGTAATCCACATAAACCAGGAATCCCGCGAATGTATGCATTGTTAGGTCTTAAGTTGTGCTTGTTTAACTATATCATATAGTACATACACTTTCAAGTTATTGTTGTGGGAACTATAAACTATATGTATTATGTTTTTTAGACATGTGCACAATATTGGTTGGACGAGGGTAGCACTAAAACTGTCGGAAATTTGAAAATACAATTTGATTCAGAAGAACGTAGAAACCAAACTATGATAATCAGAAAGTTCTCTATACATACAATGAATATGGTAAACATTTATCTTAATAAACATCTATTTTATAATAATTATTTAAACCTTTTCCAATAAATCCAGTATTTAAATTGCTTGTTCTACCCCTTCCTCTAAAGTGGGACCTGCCCACTCGATTCAGCTTTTGAGCCAATCATTTAAATTAACACAAACCCAAACCTATAATCATTCTGAAAATCTTATATTATACTAATACTCATGCATAATGTCTTTAGAAATCTGAACCATTTTATGTGACGCAATACCAAGTTACTGATTGGCCAGTTGACCAAGACACTCCAGAGAAATTGGAAACATTGTTGCAGGTGTATGAAATGGTTCAATCCTCGCACACCGCTGTTAGAAATCCTATTGCAGTTCACTGCATGTAAGTACAATCAAACAATTAACATTATAGTAAACTAATGACCAACTACTGAACCACAAATTAGTTGATTTTAAGGCCATAATATATTGAGAACTGTACTAAACTAGCTAGTACCAGAAAAAGTAATAAAAGAGGTGGATAAATTAATTTTTAAATTCATTTGGGAAACCAAGAAAGAGAAAATAAAAAGAAAAACCATGTGTGCCAATTACAGTCAAGGTGGTCTAAAAATGGTAGAATTCAGATCTCAGGTAATATCTTTCCAAGTTAAATGGTACAGGAGACTGTATGAAAACGATGATGCCAAATGGAAATATTTACCTACATTTTATATAGAAAAGATAGGCCCAAAATCATTAACCTCAAATTTATCAAAAGTTCCGTGTAATATATCCGTACCACCATTTTACCTCTCAGTTATTAAGTCTATAGCAGTAGCTAATGCTTGTAATAATAGATTAAATAAGGAACCAATAAGCTATGATGACATTATTAATCAATCATTATGGGGTAATGAGTTTATATGTATTAAAAAGAAGCCGTTATATAACTGTAACTGGATTAGTTCAGGGTTTTTAAAAATATATGATGTAATAAATAATAATGTGTTTAAGCCTGCGATAGAGATAAAAAGAAGGTTAAGATGTACACAAAACTGGATCAGTGAATATTCATGTATATTGAAAGCCATTCCAAAAGAATGGAAATGTATTTTAAAATCAACACATGACATTAATGTTAATGATATACCTATTACAAACAATAAGGTCTTAAATATGACGTCTAGACAATTATATAGATTCATAATAGATGCTCAATATATTACACCTACGGCACAGGTTAAGTGGGAATCCATATTTGGTAATATGCCATGGACAAAAATATGGGTTAAGAAAGTTTCTGGTCTTAAAGAAAAAAAACTGGCACATTTTAATTTTAAATTGTTGCACAGAATATTGCCAACAAATGAAAGATTACATAGGTGGAGACTTGTAAATTCCCCATGTTGTGACACATGCAATGTTATTGAGAATGATAAACATATGTTAGTAGAGTGCATAACAGTAAAATGTTTATGGAGAGAGATAAACGAAATAATTAGAGCAGTAAGCATACATATTCCTGTTTTTTCTTTCAAAAGACTTTTATTTGAAACTGACAATAATTACGTAAATAAATTATACACTTTAGGAGCATTTTGTATTTATAAAGTAAAGATATTAAGTTTATTGGAAAAAGAAAAAAAAATCAATCTCCTACAAATATTTAAAGCTGAAAAAAAGATAAGAAATATGTAAATCTGCAGGTATACTGTATATGCTCAACCAGATTAAGGAAGAAAATATGTAAATGAGATACCATGAATGATGAATCTATTATGTTTTTTGTTTTTTTTTTTCTTGCTACTATATTGTATGTTTTGTAAATATGTATACCTTGATGATTTGAAAACAAAAAGACAAAATGTGAAAAGCTTTTTATAGATTGATGATAAAAAAAAATGATGAAGGATAAGAAGGTCTAGGTTTAAGTGGTGAAGTGTTTTCATCAAAGCTTTCATATTATAGGTATATACCGTATATAAGTAATTTGCACATTCTTACTGCATGTGGAATTTTGAAATGATAAAATGGTTAAAAAGAAAAAAAAAATTTCTAATTTTGTTAATGGATCATTAAACACAAATGTTGTTAAATGATAATGTATGTATAAAAAAAAATAATAGAATAAATAATAAGTAAAAAAAAATAATTGAATGAACCCACATAGGAAAAAAAAAAGTTAAATGAAACTTTGATGGGTTATAGGCCTACTGTAGATGCAAAAAAGGATAATCTGTTGGAAATAAATTTTGTAAACATTTAAAGAAAAAAATAAATCAATGTTAAAGGATGAGGAAAATATAATGTTAACAGTAAAAAGTTAGTAAGTAATTAGTATAACAGAGAATAAGCATTGTTTAAATGAAAATATGTTTGCATAGATAAATCCAAAGAAAAATAAAATGGGACAAACCCATGGGATGGATTTATTAAACATAAAAGTATTATAATTGTATGAAATAAATATGCATGTAGATGAAAAAAAAACAAAACAACTATGTAAGAAAAAAATAAGCTTTGTTAATGAAAATGTGTTATAGATAATATGTATAAAAAGAGGAAACTATGTAATCAATGTGGTTAAATGATAATGTATGTATAAACAAAATAATATATGGAAATATTTTTTTTTTTTTTTTTTTTTTTTTTTGTGAAGAAAATAAGAAAAAAAAAAGTGGAATGAATCCACATAAGAGAAGAAAGTAAAAAAGTTAAATGAAAATTTAAGAAGTTATAGATGCAAAAAAGGATCTGCTGGAAATAAAAGTTTTGTAAACATTAAAGAACAAAAATATTAATATTAAGGTTAAAGAATGAGAACAATATTATGTTAACAGTAAACATCTAGTAAGTAATGAGTATAACAGAGAATATGCATTGTTAAATGAAAATGTGGTAGAGGAAAAAATCAAAAACAACTATGTAAGAAAAAAATAAGCTTGTTAATGAAAATGTGTTACAGATAATATGTTTAAAAAGAGGAAGCTATGTAATCAATGTGATAATATGTAAACAAATGAATAAAACTCTTTAAATAAGTATATGTATACAGATGATTAAACAAACATTGTAAATATAATGATATGTATAGTGTATAGTGAAAAATATATGTAAAGAGAACAGTGGTATGGAAATAAAAGTGGGATGAACCCACATGAGATAAAAATAAAAAAAAAAAAAAACATTATAGTAAACTAATGACCAACTACTGAACCACAAATTAGTTGATTTTAAGGCCATAATATATTGAGAACTGTACTACTTAAATGAAATTCAGTTGAGCAAATTTACCAAAACCAAACCAAAAAATATAAAATATTCATTTAATATATTGAATTATAGAAATGGTATTGGGCGAACTGGAGTATATTGTACAGTTACAGAAGTATTGGATAAAATGAAACAGGATGACGTCATCGATGTTTTCCAATGTTTGAAACGGCTTCGTGGAAATCGACCAGGGCTGGTAACAAATTTAGTAAGTTCAAAAAAATAACAATACAGTATTCTACGTATGTTTTTTGTTCTTGGTGAGATGAAATTGCATGTAAAACCACGTCAATAACAAATTATTTTTACTCGGTATAAACTTTTAATATTAATTTACTATATTTTAATATTTTGTATTATTCAATTTAATATATTGTGCGTACAGTAAAGTAAAAAATGACCACCGTCAATAATATGTAAGCATCGTGGAACCACATATAACAGTGACAATAATAAATCGTAATCGTTATTGAATATTTACAGAGGTTCGTTTTTTTTTATTCTTTATTTTATTTTTTTGTCAGAAACAATATTCTCTGTGTTATGATCTAGTGGGAGCCTACCTTGAGCGATTTGCAACGTATTCTAACTGATGACGTTTCGTTACACTAACCTACATTGAAGACATCCATTTTGAACATTGCTTTACCACATTAAAAAAAGGCTACAACGAAATAATAAATGAAATTCCAATGTCTAGTTGATCAATATAATTATAATATAATAAGCAGTTTTGATCACGTGAATATCAAAACACGAAGTTCGATTTTTTCTTTTTTCTATTTTGTGGTTTACCACCACTTTTGTTTATTCATCATTCGGATTTTCCATAGATATTAGTTTCTGATGTTGTTGTTTTAATGTATTCGTTAAATAAAATAATTATAGAATTCATGAAGAGTCCCAATTTTTATAAATAGATTTTGGTATAATTATGTTTCCGCTAATATACACATATTATTATGCTCTACTTTCAGTCCAATTTAAATCAATTTAATCACTTATCAATATTTGTTCACAGTAATGTAGCTGTAGATTTGTGGTTAACTTGCTTGCCGATCCAATCCCTAGGTCCAGGTTTCAATCCTGACCTAGTGCCAGGGTTGCACTCTTTTAACTCCACTCTCTAATCCTAAAATGAGACTTAGTTTATAAGCATGATCAATTATAAAATAGTTTATCCATCCTATAATTGGCGAGTAATTCGCTGTTGGATATGTATGAAATAAACTTTAAAAAAATATGAAATCTTTGGTTGCCCACATTCATTTACATAATCTTTAAGATTTGAAAATTACAAATGACATAATTAACTGAGGCGGTATTGTAAACAAAAAAATAGGCGGAACAATTAATTAATAAATTTGTTAATATATTTGTTACTAACAAACAACTGAGAAATTAATCTATATTATGCTAATTATTGGACTTTGGTATCTGAGTAACATTTCTATTATTTGCATGGCTATATTTAGTACATATATTGTTTTGGTTTGCATGGCGAAATCGAATGTTGATATAAGTTTGCGGTACACCACATATATTAGTTCTGTGGAGTTTCTCGACGTTTCGATCAATATGCTTTGATCGTCCTTAGGAGTTAGAATGTATTTAGTACACTAATTTAGATAAGAAATTATATTATAATACAGTAATACAGCAAATATATACAAGTAATAGAGTAGGCTCGCATTGGATTAGGACAATGCAGTGATGTAAAAAAAAGTAAAATATGCAGGTTACGTGTTTATCATCAAATTATTATAATCAAAATTATGTTTAAAATCAGACCAGCTGTCATTTTAGAACGTTAAATTATTAATAAAACGCTATGATAAAGTGTATATGATAATCACTTTACATTTTACAACATGTATAATTTAGATAATTTTCAGGGCTCTGAATTGTAGGCTATTATGTGCCGGATGTGAAAACGTAAATAAAGAATAAATGTAAACATTTCTTTTAACAAAACAATATTGAAATAAAAACTCTAGATGGTCATTTCAGTCTAATTAGTTGGTATCTAAGTATTAGTTTGTTAAAATGTGTACGAACCAGATAAAATGTTCAATCATTGTAAAAAATGAATTTTCTGTGATAATTTCTTTCTTTTGTAGACGATAAATGAGTATTTATATTTCTGTTTATGCCTTTTTATATTCTTTTTTTTATTATCTTTGATGCAATCAAACCATGTTTCGTTTCACAGAACGGACAACGGCGCCGTTCAATGCGATGTTGGCAATGTTTGTATAAAATATTTCCTCATTACAATTTAGTTAGACATCGGACTACGGATAGGATTAATTACTTCCTCATCACATTTTAGATAGACATCAGGTTTACGGATGGTTTGATGCACCCTAAGCTCAACTCAGTAAGTATGACGATTGTAGTGTTACAGCCATGTGTCTGGTTGTGTATATTTTAGATGCTTAGGCTACACACAGTGCTGACATTTTTGTTTACAAGACTTTCCAGAAAGTCCGTTTAACTAGGGCACGGTAGTGTTGGAATTTGTAGGTAATAAAGTTGATGTTACGCATGACTAAGCAAATTTACAATGATGACTGAATGACGGTTATTTAAAGGAATAAAGAAATTTGTTTCTGCAGCAGCAGCACGACATACTCTATTGTGTTGTATTGTATGGATTTAAACAGGGTAAATAATAATTATTATAAGTACTTCCTTATTCCATGTTAGCATATTGAAAGTTACAGCAGACATACGTTGGCTTGATCAATGTGTTTCCATCTTTCGTAAGTAGTATTATGCCTATTTTGTTGTTATTCCTGCATACGTAGACCAGTCCTTCGCGTGTTTACTTATCTCTGCTTAGGTATACTCAAACTGACTTAATTTTACATGAAAAATTACCTACTATGTCTTCAACTTTCTATTGACACTATACAATGCTTTCTGTATGGAGAACCAGCTTAGGTAGGCTTATAACTGCAGTAACATTTGACATGGACTGAAACTTCTACTCATAACGAAATATCTACTAGATTCTTTAAAGTGCACATGTCGTTTTTCTGAGAAGAATTGTTCCACCAGCTGAAGTAAGAACGAGGAAGGAGCACCGTGCAAGGAGAGCCTCGAACATGTACCGATCCATGGCTGTCACAATTATCCCTGATTTTAACGGTCGGTCACTCGAATCGTAGAGTCGAAAGGAAATCTCTAAATTCACAAATAGAACTTAACTAATTAAAGATAATTATTTAGCAAAGGAGAATTTATTTAAAATTTATCAAATGTTTTATTTTATAACAGAAAAACATGATTTTTACAATTATAACTCTGATTCAAGTTATTGTCTCTTGCTTGGGTAAGTTAATTTCCAATTTTAATTTCATTTCATTCCTCTTTATTTCGGACTTCATATACATAGAATACACAGTACATCATTAACAAAAGTTACTTAACACTAGATGGTACGCTCGCTTCGCTCGCGTACCATCTAGGTCGTGCCCACAGATGGTTCTCGAATACATAATAATTTCAGCGTTAAAAAACTGACAATTTCAAATGTACGTACAATAATACATGTCGTTTACAGAAACGAATAAATAGACACTGATTTATGTACTCAACTAAAATTAGCACCCTGGGAATTACTTCCGAAAGAGAAACTTGTCACAAAATGAGATCAATTGTTGGTTTTCAATTGTTTCTTAGAGCCAATTCATACTTAAGTTGGTTCCTACCCTACCCACCAAAGTTGTTTTGCGTTTAGGGAATATGATGCACCGTTGGCCTATCAGGCTCTACTATGGCTTTACAACGCTACTCATTCCAGTGAGGGAAGGTTGATGATATGGGTGATTTAACTGCAATAATAAAGATTTGTACATAATAAATATACTGAAAACGCTAGCACCAGCTCATTATCCGTTTAAAAAAATTATATCCAACCTCTGCAGCACAAATGGATCGAATTTCTGTTATGAGTATACAGTACTTTCCTTTACGACGCCTGAGGGAATAGACACTTGTTCCATTCATCGCAAATCAATACATTTGTATAAACGTATATTAAATCTATCAAAATAGTATTTTTTAAAGAAAATCGGCCTGTCTTCAACATCATGATATTGTACTCGAGCTGTTCAACCGGTTTTCAGCTATCAAAAACAATTATCGTAGGAGGATATAGGAAAATGCGAAGCCTCCTCGAATTTTTGTGGCGGGTATTTTTCAAGATTGACATCCATTAGACAGTGTATACCACGATCGGAAAACACCCCTATTTGGGGCAAATCGTTGAACCTAAATTCGTTTTAATCGTCAATAACTAATTATCTAACTTAATTTAATTAGTAAACAGGGTTACATCAGGTGGTTAAAATCAGTACCGAAAGTACGAACCAACTTTATATACCATCGAGTAAAAATTCTAAAAGTAAGGCGCGATTTACCGAATTTTGCCCTTACGTAAATTTATATATAGAAGCTAGACAACAATTTACATTTAGGTTGACTTAAATATAAAAAAACAAAAGCTCGTTCCATTTTTTATGAAGTTTCGATTCAGCTAGAAATATTGTTTAGCTTCACTTAATTCTTTATATGAAGTTATAGACCGAATTCCAAATAAGTCAATGGTTCATATCAAAATTTAAATACAAATTAAAATAATGATTATAATAGTATTGGCTTTTATTCTTTGATTTTACATCAACAAATATATAACTATTTCTGCTAATAAAGGACCTATTTTTAATTTCTCTACAGAGTTAAACCCATCCCTACATTCATTTCTGTATTGCTTTCTATGAAACGTTTACTACAATTAACACTTGAATTTCTAAACAAAACGGAATATCATTTTAGTATTTATTTTTTGTGTGATTGCAAACATTATAAACATTATTTAAATACAGATCAATACATATATTTTGAGTGCTTTATGATTATTTGTGATACATGTTTTCTCACAGGAAATGATGGATATATAACAGTTTTGAATGTTAATCCACAAAGCAACAGTGACAAATATTACCAATGTTACACACCTAGTACATTTACTGGTTATAGTTTGAGTTACGGTAGATCTTTTGAAGTCAGAAGTGGGGAAAGTTTAGATGAAACATCGTGGGACGTGCCGCGTGGTGTTCGTAGATATGTTGTAGAAGATCCAGTAGGCATGGGAGTGTATTATTGCAAGATACTGAACAATGGCGCCACCACAGTCGTTCAAACTACTAAAATAAGGAACAATGGTAAGGCAAGAATGGTCTAATTACATTCAATAATTAATTTAATAACAATCTCTATTTTCAACTAAACAACTCGAATTAATACAAATTTACTATATAAATAGTATTAACAATATTGTATAATATCATATGAATGATTAAATTGCCTCCCAAAAAACATGAAAAATGAAGATAAATAAAGTTAGACGTTTTGTAGTTTTCATAATGTTAATCACTTCTAAAGAAAAAAAACGAAAAAAAATGTATGTTTTCACTTATAAAAAGTCAAAATAAGCAGTAAATTTAACAGAAAAACCGTTTTCTGACAGGCAATTTGACTACATTTTGCTTTAATTCGGGTAAATCCGAAAAATATAATTTTTTAATCAAAGTGAACTAACTATTATTCAACGAAAAAAAATGTTGTTATAGTGGACTATACTCCATATGTAGCGTAGTTACGTAGTTATGATTATTGTGACTTTATATTACAACAAATGACAAAACTCTATAATAGGCCTACTGCATTAAGTTTTTATTTATTACTTTATATAACAGCTCTAATAAAACCGGCAAATTCTAAAAACACAATAACTACAAACGTTGGAGATTCTGTCACAATTACATTCGACACAGACGTACAAGATTTAGCGTGGAGAAAAGATGGCTCCCCTAAAATAAATGAGGGGTCGGAGCAAAGTATGACCTTTGACCCAGTACAGACAAGTAATGCTGGTGTTTACGAGTTGCATGAAAATAGTGAACGAGAAGATCGTAGGCATGCGTTTATCAAGTTGATTGTACGAGGTATATACAGTTACTGAAAATACAAGAGTAAATTGTAGACCTACTACCAACGGCAAAATACTGATAATACCCTGATAAATAGTAGGCCTATATACAAATAGTCTCCGTATCTTCATTGATACCTCTGACAGTGAGTACAGTATTTGTATACTGTTTTTAGATGATAATGAAATCATAAAATTGTGTGCGATTCTTTTTTTTAGCCTGTCCACGTCACAAATGGGGTCCACCTGATTGCACTGGTGACTGTGAATACTGCTATAATGGAGGCGTATGCGATGATAAAACAGGATTTTGTATCTGTGCACCTGGATTTAGTGAATCTACATGCGAAAATGGTAATAACACACAACATAACTATCTTGTTGTAAGCTATGACAAGCAAAGCTCATTTAAGAGTTTTGACAAATTGAATCGAATTAAGTAAATACTATGAGAAAATTATTAGTACAGTTGTGGCTTGGTGGTTATGATGATTGGCTACCACTCCAAGGGTCCTGGGTTCAAGTCCCGTCACTTGTCAGGATAAAATTACAACTCCACTCTCAAAGACTTGTAATAATTTGTTTATGTAGACCATCTTGTGTATAATGTTTGTCTTGTGAACATAATGAGGGTCCTTAATGATAAGCAATTGTTGGATGGATCACTCTCTCAATAAATATGGTACAAAAACTAAATGGCAATGCTATATAGATTACGGATGCTGATATTATAATGGAGGTACATCATGATAATTACATTATATTCTTTCTATGATTTCTATTATTTATTGTGACAAGATAAGAAGATTTACATTTTTAATTTGAGTTTGACAATATATTGAATTGAAAATGTGTATGAGAAATTTACGAATACAGTTAAAGACAAGGCTAGATTACTGGTATTATAATATTGTATTCTCGTTATTATTATATATTATAATTTCATCATCCACATGTTAGATTTTTATAAAATGTTTGATGTAAATAATATCAAAATCATCAGGCTCTTAATAATCAATAAAGGAATAATACAATATAATAAAAGACAAATACACACAAATTAAAAATATAAAAAATACTTTACAATGTATTATTTTGGTGGAGAAATATTAAGGCAGAATGTACATATTTATTAGTTTTGCTTTTGTTATTTAGAATGCAATGGCAATAGACATGGTTGGAATTGTGAAAATCGTTGTTCCAAGAGAGGTGGTCTTACTTCATGTAAAAACTATCAGTTCTGCTTACCTGATCCATATGGATGTAGCTGTGTTACCGGTTACAAAGGATTGAAATGCAATACAGGTACAGCACTATATTTTATTTAATGGTCATAATATATTTTCCATTTTATATTCCAAAACGATTTTTATCTTTATTGTAATTATTATCACATGGACGTTCTAAAATAGAACAAACTTAACTAACAGATACAATTATGTGGTATAATTTGTTATATAACTAAACTGTTTTAAACCAAAAAAAACAACATATGTATGGTACACGGGGACACAACCTGCTTTGTTTCCGATATCCCCCCCCCAAAAAATCATATAATGAACTCAGTATAAAACTTACTCCAAATAACGAGAAGCAAATCATGATTCAACATATAATTAACTCGTTTTCTTTCTTTTTTCTTTCTTTTTTTTCTTTCTTTTTTTAACCTAAATAATTTGAAAGATTTTAATCTAAATTGTGCGTGCGATAACCTCTCTTTATAGTTAAATCCAACGACGTTTACGTGTATTTCTTACAACCACACAACTTATAGTCGAATCCATCAATCTGGGGTGGATCCCAGGAACCGCAGGGGTATATTAGAATAAAAAGTGTGTTTTGCACATCCCAAATTTACTATGTTTATACGTTTTAGACCTTTTTGTTTTCTATATCGTTATACAAATGCAAATAACATAATTTAAATTAACAGTATGTTCAACTGGTACATTTGGTGCAGACTGTGCTCAAACTTGTCATTGCAAACAAGGTGGTTGTAATCGATATACAGGAAGATGCACTTATAATCAAGACTCGTCTTGTGTGGACCCATGGACGGGATCTAACTGCCAAAGTAAGACCATGCTAACGGGGCCGGCAACTTGGGTTCTTACTCGATATAACTCACTATTCAACTTCCCATTTTCCAATAATAACTTACCGATATATAATTATAAAAACATCACTAGATGTTTAGTTTCCTCAATACTATGTATACTTTGTAAAAGCTGAAATTTTGTAAACTTTAAGTAAACCTGCACGTGCTTCTCCTAACGCTTTCCCTCTTCAAATTCTTCAAATGTTACTCCTAGTTCTGATGCTATAATCTCAATATAAAATATCAATGCATTGTTTAAAATAATAATAATAATAATCAATGCTTTCAGGATGTCAGTCTAGTTTATATGGAGAAAATTGTGATATGGAATGTAATAAGCCATGCGAATGTCACAGGATGACTGGAAGGTGCATAAAAGGGACGTGTTTTTCTAGTTGGCTTGAACCTTACTGTGAAGTTAGTAAGTGAATTTTGCATTGTCAATCACCAAATGGAAAACATCAAGGAAATAATGTTGAAAACACGCTGAGATTTAATTCAACAAATTAATTTAAGCCTAATATAAATTAGAAAAATACGAGAAAAAATAGTAGGCATACAAACAAAGCTTATGTGTTCCTTAAACATGTTACAGAATGTAACAATTGATATTATTACTGGATGTAACACAAGTCGTGTGTTAAGCAAAAAAATTATATAAATGAAAATGTATGTTTTATTCACAGAAATTGTTAATACCACATTTACTCCAGCAAATAATGGCCAGAAAACAAATGTTTCTTGTTCAGTTTATCAGACTGGTTCGGGCGAGGTTCAAACAATGATTAGGGTGACAAAGAATGACGTCATAACAAATATCACAACACCATTGGAAACTCTACAAGATGGAAACAATACAACCAAGCATACCTTTTCTGTGATATCTGACGTTGATTCAACGTACAAATGTGTAATTGTACAAAACCATTTTACAGCTGAAAGTGCCATCCTCTTTGACATATTTCGTAAGTATGATAGATAAAATTCTTCGGTACTTAATCACAATGGACTATTTTGTGTGTAAAACGCTTATAAACATTTATATTAGGCGCTATTATTATATAAATACAACTACTATTATTATTATAAATTTAAGTAAAAAAAAAAGTAAAGGTGAGTCCCGTGTTCTCTGAACGTAGGGGAATGAGCTGTTAGGAGCTCATTGTACTAAGCCTCGGCATTATGTGGTAGGGTGGCCAGTTCCTTTCCACGTCGCCTTTTTTCTCCCTAGTATTTTCAACCAGGTACTCATTTTATAGCTGAGTGAACTGGGAGTTGTCGGGCATTGAACCCGGGTCTATTGTACGACAGTCAAGTGTCCTAACCACTCGGCTATCCAACCATTATAAATTTAAGTAGGTAAATAAATTTGTTATTGATAAAATATGCCTAATAACAGTTTTTCTCGAAAGGTTTGCCTACATATACCGGAAGTCTTATGACTCTTAATACGTCAAGCACCACTATCACCATTGGATGGACGGCATGGGACAGCAATTCTGACGATGGAGATGGTCCAGTTGTTGGATACTTTTTATACCACAAACTGAACAATACTGATGATTGGAAGAAAGGTTTATATCAGAATGACACATCAGGTACTGTTTCTGAGTTGATGTGGGATACACAATACATTGTTGGTGTTTCAGCTGTGAGACCTGGTGAAGGAGGAGAAGGACCAATTGGGGAAGGAACCGTCACAGCAAAGACGATGTGTGGGCGTAAGTGTTTTGATCTTTATTCTTTAACTATTTTAAAAGATATTGAACTCAATCTACTTTGCTCAAGTTGGAAATGTCTGCTCTGTTACACCACAAAACTATATTTTAAAATTAAATCATTAAAATCAAACTATGTTCCTTCTATGAAATACATACACAAACTCACACCGACTTAAACGCCAACACAAGACATACCTTTATCAGTATAATAATATGATTAAAATGTAATTAACCCTTTCAGATAATTTAAAACAACAAAACGTTACCATAAAAGCACATCGACATCGCGTGATAGTTCCGATACGGAAAATTATCCATGATATCATGTTGATCACACTGCGGTACCTATTGATAACCACATACTTTAATACGATCATCATATCTTTCATTATTAAATGTATCCATGTATTTGTGTTATAGAGCCGGATTCAGTTGAAAATGTTAATCATAAAGTTTTGAACGAATATCCACAAACTGTATTGGTGATTTGGACAGTAAGTTACTATGATTATATTTAAAATATATTTATACTATAAGATGAATTAAATGTTTCATTACGTGAAGCGTCGTAAACACGAAACATTGACGTTCGATTTGATTTTCCGGGGCCGGACCGGAACCCTGCCGGAACAGGTGTGAAAGACCCGAGTTTATGTTTGTTGTAAAAAACATACAGTTGTGGCTTGAAAGTATTTCTCGCTGTGTAATTCCAACAAGATATATAAATTACAGAGTGAACCACAACCACAATTATGTCTCAATACTGTTTAGATGTATGCGTGGTGATATGAGAACAGCAAGCTAATGCTTGAAGAAATGTATTCTACCTGAGAAACGTTTTGGTAAAAATAAATCAATCGTATTTTAGAATTCCCTAAACATTATTTGAGTTTCATTTAATGGCCATGACTGATCTTTTGAGTCAAAATTCAGTATATTAAATTGATTACTACTTAACATTATGTTTATGTTCAGCAAATCGACACAGATAAAGACATACTGAAATGCTATAACACGTCATACATAGTATACAAAGTATATCTACAATCAAATGACGGCGAAAATGAGCAGACTTTCGAAGGTAGCGGCTCAAACCTAACTATTGGGAATTTGAGTTTAAATGCATCGCCTTACAACATTAGGTTGACCGTCTCAAACAAAGACAGTGAAAGTGAACCTGTTAAAAGTACCGAAATTGAAATTGTAACTACACGTGAACCTCCGGATGAAGGTTGGTATCCAAACAATTCAATTTAAACGTAAACAGTGAATGTAGACCTAATATTTTCTGTCATAAAGTTTAGAAAAACATACAATTACATTTGGACAACCGCAATCTGTTATTTATCCAAGAAATTAACAGAAATTTGCATTGAAAAACTGACATATCATCATACAAAAATATCAATAAAACAGTAAAAATACAAAGAAGCACCATAACACAATTCTCTGATAAAAGATTAAAATGTTTTCAATATTAGGCCTACATTTATTATTTATAACATAAACACATTCATACAATGCATCTAAAAATGTTAAACTTTGACAAATCATATTACCTATAAACATTATTTTCTATAAAAGAAATCGAGGAACCAAGAAATTCAACTCCTGCTGGCATAATTGGTGGTGTACTTGGAGCTTTCATGTGTATCGTTATATTTATTGTAATTATTATATTTGTGTAAGTATGAACCTTGTTTATTTCCGTATTATTTCATGGTTATATTTCAATGTAAAATAGTACCTTACACACAGCAGGGAAGAGTGAATCATTTTTATCATCATAATAATAATATAATACTACTGTACATCTATATAGCGGGTAAACACGATCAAATGCGCTTTACATAGCATGATTACCTCGGTCATTTTTTTGTGTCAAACACGTATGGAAACATACTCCTATAATGCAGCTAGTAATCAGCGCAAATCTGTCATTCCTACAGACGATTACATTTGGTTTTGGAGTTCTTGTATTATCTTGTTTGATTTATATTATGTATCCGGATATCCCGTTTATTATTAATTTCTATGCGATCCGTTTCCTATTACTGCTGTGTATTAGGGGGTGCAGTGTCTTAAACAATATAATAATAAACAGACACAACACGAGGAAATCAAACGGACATATATTACGGTTACACTAACCTGCCGTAGACAATAATTCGAATATTAAATTCAGCTATAACTGCTACTATTTTTGAAAAAGTTAATTAGGGTTTTGTGTTTTTACTTCATATTTCATAAAGTTGTCTGTTATTGTGTTTATAATACAGGAAAAGAAAAAGTGTGAAAAATAAAGAAATTCAACGAGGAGAGGACGATAAACGACAGCTTACTTTAGAAGGTATATTATCATACTAAATTAAAATATTTAGGCCCTGTCTTCTATACCTACATAAACTATATATAGAAGTAAACTAATTATATTGATTCAAATGCAGGCCGGAAAAACTGGGAATTACGGTCGATATTGTAGAAGTTTCTGCTCGGATATAACACGCTGTTCGAGCAATAATTGCTACTATAATATTTTGACCATTGTATAACATGCTCACACTTTTGCTATTCAGCGAATATTTCAATGTTGAAAAAACTTCAGTTCGCAGTTACATAATTATTTAATGTTAGAATGTTTACTATTTTTAAAAATTCAGCTCCGATGCAATTCAAAAAAGAAAATAACGAGAACAATTATAACACAGTCGCTACAGACTCAGCTGGAGATTTTTTGACCACCGAATCAAGTGTAGATGCACCGCCAGAGAGTGAACATCTGACGTACGAAAATGTAAAACCAAGGAGAATTCCCATTTCGAAATTGGTATTCTATTTTGTGAATAACCAAATAGAATTACATCAAGAGTTTGATGTGAGTATTTAAATCGTAGTAGATATATGTCTACTTTAATACTATATTTGTGAGCCACGACAGCCAGGTCATTATTAATGTTGCTCCTTCATATTTTCAAAGAGCGTACAGAAGTGCAATCTGCAGATCCTTAGACTTATGAAGGAGTTAACGAGGGATACATTTTATCAATCTTTCAGTTGCTTTCAGTCGAACAGGCTCATACATGGGAAGTAGCATCTAAAGAATGTAACAGAACCAAAAACAGATTTAAGAATATTGTTCCTTGTGAGTAACGAATTTGTGACATTTTCGTATAATTTGTATTAAAATATCATATATTTGTAGAAAACGGTACAAACTTACACATTATATTGTAGTTGAATCACCTATTTGAGATAATTTTGAAATCATACTTTCTATAAATGTAATTGTTTTGGTTAATTATTTCATTTCTCCTTAGATGATCATGCAAGAGTTGTGTTGGACAAAGTTGACGGCGATCCTGATTCGGATTACTACAATGCAAGCTATATCGATGTAAATACATTTTAGATATTTAGAGAATATAACTCTGACATTATCCAACAATATGGTAATATGTACATTTCCTAATTATTTCTCATCACAACGACATTAAAAATACTTCGATTTGTAATATAATTTATTGTATTACAATATTCTATATTTGCCAAATTCCATTTAAATATTTATGTATAATGTACACCAAACAATAATTTTCAATTTCTAAATAGTTATTTGAATTATTGCATATGATAGTTGATATGTTTTTATTTTATCAACAGGGTTATAACAAATCGCGTTATTACATCGCCAGCCAAGGTGAGAATAAAAATAAATACAATTTTAAATCAAGTTTGAAAGGGATTACCTATGTTAATTTAAAGTTTCATCGGAATAATTATATTTTAAGACAACATTTCTAATTCCTGTACGCAGTTATTTAGTGAGATACAACATTTTTTCTTAATAATACTTTCGTATTTTATCATGAGGTCATTATTTATCTTCATTAGGTCCCAACAAGAACTCTCTTGGTGATTTCTGGCGAATGATCTGGCAGAAAGATATTAAAGTAATGGTCATGCTTACCAACATCTTTGAAGGAACTAAAGTAAGCATTATGTAATCATCTATGTTCATGTTTGAAAACACTTTCACAATAACTCCTATAAAATTGAATTTACTTCTTTTTAGGAGAAATGCAAGAAATACTGGCCAGACGAAGAAGAGTGGTTCGTGTTTGATGACATTAATGTAAAAGTTGATAGTGAAGAAACAACAGAGGATTACACAATTAGAAACATTGTAATTTGGCTGGTAAGTAGGAGATGCACCCTAAAGAATCGTTACAGGCTTTTGAAAACGGTCACTTGAACAGACCACTCATCATTTGTATACAATATCAAGAGAATTGCATTTATTTTATTTTATTCAATCGAACAGGTTTGAAACAAACAAAGCCAGGACTGTTTACAGCACATTGATTGGTCCTAACATTGATCAAGGGCTTCTCTCATCCAGTGCCCACCTTGACCAGAGGAAAAGCATGGGTCAATATGTATGAGGCAGATGCAGATGCATAAGAGTCAGCAAATGCCTAATGTGACCCCAGCTCCATATACAGCACCCGATATTCCCAGAACATGTCTGGCAAAGAATGTAATTCTTGTGTTGATTCAAATAAAATCAGACTATAACATGACATAAATCTTGACATTAATATATTTACAGGAGGAAGAAGGCACTGCTGAACAACGTACCATTAAGCAGTTTCATTTCACTCAATGGCCTGATAAGGGAGTACCAAAGTCTGCTTCAGGATTACTGCGTCTTATTCAAAAAGTGAAAAGTGTTCGAGGGACTTCATTGACTCCTGCATTAGTACATTGCAGGTATGTTTACCAATATCTTTGAAGGAACTAAAGTAAGAATTATGTTTATGTACCGTAATTACTGTGCCAGTAAGTGGGACATTTATCGTAATTGTATTTTACTTAGTACGGTAATGTATACAATTATTCGTTCTTTTCCTTTTTATTCGTTTTGTTCCAGTGCTGGTGTTGGCAGAACCGGTACCTACATTGTTGTTGATGCCATGCTGGACATGATTATGGCTAAGGAAGCTGTCGATGTCTTCAAATACATAAAGGATATACGTGAAAATCGCATCAATATGGTTCAGACTGCGGTAAGTTTTGAACCATGCCTAATTTAAAAATAAATTCGTAAGCGCTTTTACTTGGGATATGTCGAATGAGGGAATTTTAAATTTGCCTATAACGCATTGACGTGTCACATGGAAATGACCGAAACTATTGAAATCTCCATAATTATGTTGAAAGGTAAGAATGGTAGTATTTACATTCTCTACAACAGTCAGAATTTGTTCACGCGCCTATGTTTCTAAATTTTTATAATTTCTTTTGTTTTCAGGCTCAATATGTGTTCATTTACAGCGCGTTGAGTGAGTTTTATCTCAATAGCGTTGTACAATTTCCAGTCTCTGAATTTACAAGTCGCATAACAAAGTTGAAGCGTGTAAATCGTAAATCAAAGAAAACGTTCATTGAGGAAGAATATGAGGTATAAATGCATTGTTTATTTTGTGTTTGTATACCGGTATCTATTTATATAAATTTATAAAATACAAGCACAGTTTTAATTGTTTTGGAACAGATGTTGGTTTCCATAACACCACCACCAACTCCAGAAGAAATGTTGAGTGGACGTCAGGACCACAACATTAAGAAAAACCGATTTGGAAATGTGTTACCAGGTATAAACGTTGATAAAAAATACCATTAGTATAGTTTGACGTAAGTTTACACTTACACTTACACATGTATTTTACCGCCATTTTTCATTTCTACATTTTAATTAACATCATATCTAAAATTTTAAATGAGAAAATATATGGTTAATAATGAATTCTGGCATCTTATTATGTAAATATACCGGTATTTTAACTACTCTAAACACTTACTTTTAATTGTCACAAATGTACTTATATGTATATAATATATTCATCAATGAGAATTTAAATAAACGTGAGAAGAACTCACACAAGACAAAAAAAAAGTTTACACTTTTTTAAATCATCATATTATGTTTACATTTCAAACATTAGGTCATCCTATACATATTATATTTCGTTTACAGTCGATCGATCTAGAGTCGTACTGAATTCAGAAAGCAACAATTACATTAATGCCTCATTCCTTAATGTAAGTTTTTTATATTATTTATTTGGTTATTTCAGCAGATTCTCGGTATACTAACTATATCGAAATTTCTCCAGTATCAAAGTCCGTGAAACAGCATATCATATAAACTGAAAAAATTATTATTTTTTTATTGAACCAAATAATACAGACACAAATGGTATAAATAACTAACCATATTTTTATATTATGATACACTGAGATGCTGTATTCTTATTTAAATAATAATTTATTCAAATTAGGTTTATTGTTAGAGTAATCGTAATTGTTTTTAATTATTTCAACGTTTACTTTTGTGTACAAAGGGTTATAGAGTGAGTAATAGATTCATTGCTACCCAGATGCCAATGGATGATACAGTGGATGATTTCTGGCGACTGGTTTACGAGTGCAAAACATCAAATATTGTCATGTTGAATTCTGTGGACCATTCAGATCCGGTTGGTACAGAGCAAACATACACTTTCACTATCTTTGTATTCAGCTTTCTTGTCAGTTATTTATTTATTAGGCCTACTTTGTCTTTTAGCATATTGGAATGAGTTGCTCTGTTGCTTCTATTATCACAGCATAATGGACTTCCTCCTTATTTTAGGTCCCATGTTATAAAAGGTTTGCAGTATAACAATTATGGGCCAATGGCCTGCATTCGCCATTGATTGAAGCGGCGGGTTAATATAATTCTTCAATGGGAAGATATTTTCATTTCAAATAGTAAACACATTTATTCATTATCAAAATGTATATTTTATAATATTTTCTTTATGAATGCGCCATAAAATCGTAATACTAATTTATTTTATGTTAATCTTATATCATAATCATTCAGACATGCGCACAATATTGGTGGGACGTAGGCAACTTTATGACTGTTGGAAATTTGAAAATACAATTTGATTCCGAAGAAAGCAGGAACCAGAATATAATAGTCAGATCTATGTCAATACATACAACGGATAAGGTAAAGTACTATTCAGGTTATGGATTGTTTCGACTGGGAAAGAGCACGGCTTCTAGCATGGAAGAAGTAGGTCAAACTAGAAGTAGCCAACATGATGTAGGCCGTGTAGACCACTGTATCGTCTATTGCGAATTCTCTGGATTGTATATAGTGACCACAAGCTATTAGGCTATATACAAATTCATTTATCATTATTTGTAATGTCTAGTACCAATTGTTATAATTATGTATGGAACGCCGTTTACGCAACATTTTGATGATATGAATTTTATGACGCGATATGTGAATGAAATGCATCGATATGAATTGAATGGCGCGATATATGAATGAAATGTTTTGAATTGAATGCTTTGAATTGAATGTTTTGAATGAAATGTTTTGAATGAAATGTTTTGAATGAAATGTTTTGAATTGAATGTTTTGAATAAAATGTTTTGAACGAAATGTTTTGAATGAAATGTTTTGAATGAAATGTTTTGAATGAAATGTTTGAATTGAATTGAAAAGTCAAACTATTGGCGGCGTATGTCATTCCCGCTCGCGAGTTTTAACCTCTTAGGCCTAAGCCTGGGTACCCTCATCTCCTTTCCACGCTGTCATCAATATGGATCCTTTACAGAGAATCCTAACAGACCTGACATTGGAATACATATTTCCGAACACAGGTCTGTTAGGATTCTCTGTAAAGGCAGCGTGGAAAGGAGATGAGGGTACCCACGCTTAGGCCTAAGAGGTTGAGAAAAAAAATCGCGAGCGGGAATGACATACGCCACCAATAGTTTGACTTTTCAATTCAATTCAAACATTTCATTCAAAACATTTCATTTAAAACATTTCATTCAAAACATTTCATTCAAAACATTGCATTCAAAAAAATTTATTCAAAACATTTCATTCAAAACATTTCATTCAAAGCATTTCATTCAAAACATTCAATTCAAAGCATTCAATTCAAAACATTTCATTCATATATCGCGCCATTCAATTCATATCGATGCATTTCATTCACATATCGCGTCATAACATTCATATCATTGAAATGTTGCGTAAACGGCGTTCCATAATTATGGGTTTTCTTCAGGTATCTGAACCATTTTGTGTGACACAATACCAAGTTACTGATTGGCCAGTTGGCCAAGACACTCCAGAAAAGTTAGAAACATTGCTGCAGGTGTATGAAATGGTTCAGTCATCCCACACCGTTGTTCGAAACAAAGCAAATCCAATTGTAGTTCACTGCATGTAAGCATTAAATTCGAACTGAATAGAAATACAAGAAACTATTTGAACATCAATAAAAACATTCAATCATAATTAAAGAAAAATTACTTTACCATTATTTCACATTTTTATTAACATGTAATGTTATGGTTTGCCAGATTATATACTTTTTTAGATACTTTTTAAAAATTATTAAAAACACATTTATTCATTAAGGCTTATGGAAATCATGAGGTTTCTTAAAGTTTTTTAGACTTAGAATTGTTTTGTATACCTTTTCCTGGCCAGCATTATCTTTGGGGTGCCTCTGTCTTGGTTGTTGTCTCTGAGCACCCGGTCGTCTGTGGCAAGGCAAATGTGTATCCTGCTCCTTTGTTTGGTCACCTAGGTAGGGGTCCGGGACCGCGACAGAACGACAACGGATGGGGACCCTCCAAAGAAATTGCATTTTATTTGTCAGGAATTTGTATGATTTATTTCTTTTTATTTTTAAATGCGCCTTGAGCACTCTGGAGTGGTATGTGCGCTATAAAAATCTTCTTCTTCTTCTTCTTATTATTATTATTATTATTATTATTATTAGTGGTGGTGTTATTATTATTATTATTATTAATATTATTATTATATTAACTAATTCCCGTCTTCTATCTTAACTCAGATTAGTCCATCTTTCAACGCCAGATAAAACAAAAACATTATAATTCGTATTCCTATCTGTAGGAGTATGTCCTCAGTCATTCAGATTAATTGTTTTAAATGTCTTTTAATGTGAAATATGTTTTTTAGAAACGGTGTTGGTCGAACTGGAGTTTATTGCACTATGACAGAAACGTTAGACAGAGTGAAACATGATGACATCATCGATATATTCAAGACTGTAAAACTACTTCGAGAAAACCGGTCAGGTTTGGTGAATAATACTGTAAGTCAAATGTTATGTTCAATTATATACAACATTACTACATTCTTCCAGGTGGTAATTCTTGCCTTCTGGTTTGTGGCCATATCAACAGTTTAATTTCTTGTTCAATTTATGTTTAAATTATCTTAAACTGTTGATGAATAAATGTATATTATGATATTTTTACTATAACCATGGACCTATCTAATTTATAGGTCCATGCTATAACTGCCTATTACTTCACTCACCGATGAATGTGGTCTTCGAAACATATTGTCATGTATATAGTTTGTGTTGTTTAAGCTACCAATACAATTGTTAATAGTTAGCATCAAAACGGATGTGATGTTTTGTTATTAATAAATTATGTTTATTTATACATTTATTGTAAACTAATTTCGCGGCAAAAGCTAATTAGAGACAACGTTGTAATTTCCTATTGTAAGGCAAGAAGAAAACAAGGTAGTAGGTCTACCTCCTTACAAACCATATGTTTTCAATTGTTTAACTAATATTATAATATTTACATTTTGTTTATAAATCTTAGGAGCAGTATTCATTGTGTTATGACCTCGTGGGAGCCTACCTTCAACAATTCGCAACGTATTCTAACTAAATTATGCTTACACCAGCCTACGCTGAAAAGTATTATATCTTCACTGCACGTACATTATACTACGTTAAAACATGACGCAATGTTCACTGTTGGTGAAGATGTAAATTAATTGTTTTTAATGATTTGTAAAATAACACACCAACTGAGCTTGAAAGAAAGCCAGGAGAGTGACTTGGAGTAAATAAGGGCATTCTGAACAATAAACTTTGCGGAAAGGACAATAACCTACTTTATGTTCATATAAATCCTCTTATAAATTTAAAATATTATTTAATCGTTTACAAAAAAATGACTTTATTATCGTACATTATAGAATAAATTTGGTTATTCCAGTAAGTAGGTATAACGTTACTAATTTTAGCAAATTAATATTATAATATATAATATCTTTAGTTACTCCATTTGGTAGATATAAATCAACTTCTATGTTCTTGTTACTTGTTGAGATCTATTTAAAAATACTAATAAAAAAAAATAGTTAAACATAGGCCTACATTGTTTAGCAGTATTATTGCGAGATGTTTTAGTTCGAAATGTACATGCCCCTATACTAAACCATGTTTCATTACCATTTTTATAAGATCAAAATAATAAGGTCTACATATTATACCAAACTATAAAAATATCATTTAAAGTAAGGGACGTTTGTAAATAAAAAAAACTTTCAACATACAGATGCAGAAAACTCTGAGCATGTGCAGATTGGGCTCATCTAGCTCATTAGCATAACATTTATGATCTTTTGATCTGTATTTTATATATTTTAAAGTTTATGTGTGTCTTCAATTTTTATGTGATTTATGTATGTGGTTTGAAGTATTGGAGAGCCACTTTGATAGTGCTTGCACTGTTGGCAATCCACAGGGTACTCCATCCTCACTTCGTTTGTTTATGTTGTTGTCTGTATACCTGAAAATTGAATAAATAAATAAATAAAATAAATAGATGCAGTTGCAAGACTAAATCAGCTGAAAGGTTTAAACGAACCAGATGCCTATCCTGGTCGACTGTTTTAAAGACGGGCTTCTATTACGACTGGTGTTTTATGTCATGGAGTGACACACGGGTATTTTCTGGCACGACTATTGGTGCCATAATTAATGAATGGCTGTAGTTGTTGAAACAAATAACATGATTGCGATCTAATCTACCTTCAAAATATATCTTAGCGTATTTTTCCGTCTCATAACGAAACCTCATTATACGTAAAAATGAGAACGTTCTTCATGAATTTTTAATTTCAGGTGACAGTACGCAGACCATATTAAGTTTAATTAATTAAAGTTAATGTTTCATACAATACAAGGTATGTATGAGCCTAAAATGTTTACTCAAGAAAAACCTGTGTACAAATAAATAACAAGTGAAAAGAAACAGAATGAATTGCATTAGGTCTAACAGATTAATTATTTAATATACATGAACATGTGGCTAGTAAACTGTTACTTTATAATGATTTAGATTTAATTTAACAGTTAACATAAAAAAAGAAAATACAGCAGCAATCAAGACATCGGTAATGAAAGATCATGATGCGGTCCTTTTTTTCCCTCACAATAGGTCTAAACAACCGTATGGTTGTTTTGGGCACACTGCATTGATATTTTATTTCCTAAAATATAACGTCTGTACCATATTATGATGCACATTTATAGATTTGTTTGTACTTTCAATAGTAATCGGTATCCGCACGCCCGTTATTTATTATACAGTGCAGAGGACATACCTATGATTAAGGGAAATCCTTATTCAGACAGTTTGTGTCCCAAAAGTGTCCCCTTAATAGGAAGTAAGCCTATAATGTAGATATAGTATCTCTGAGATTTACTGTAGCATGTTAATTATGGTGTGCATGTGACCTTTTTCCTAAATATTATAGGAAATATTATAGGATAGGATTGAGTTAGGAACTATGAGAAATTCGGATACGCACAACATAAAAAAGTGTACCTACAAAAAGTCTAAGGCCTACACATTCCTAATAATAAGAAATATTGTCAAAATTGACGTCATCACCAACAAGTTGTGTTTGGATAAGAACCCGACAAAACCATCTATGGATTTAGAAATAAATACAATGTGCATTGAGCGAACTTAATATTCTCGTTTTATTGTGTTTTGTTGTTTTTGCTGAAAACAAGCCTGTATAAACTATACACCAATTGTGGTGGTATTAAGGTTTCGATTAAATAACCGTGTAAATAATTATTAAAGCACTTCCTTATTCCATAGACGTACGTTGGCATATACAGACGAGTTTCTATCAATATTCTGTAAGTATTCTTAGGCCTACTTGTTATTACCACTACAGAAACATAAACTATAAACTTGAAAATTGATCACCATTAGTAACTTTATTCAGGACCTGATAAATACTTAAGCTAGGTTCTTCCTCTACTAGGACGACGCAACGCAATACGTCGTAGTGAACTAACTCACAAGCGACAGGCCGATGATCTACCAGAGTGCAGTTGTGATTGTGCGCTGATAAAAGTGGAAACCAACAGTATTAACAGCCTCGTCATATTCCTTACAGTGTTAGGTACTGTTATCGAAACTAGCATAGACGAAAATAAAAGTTCCAAGGGAGGACATATACTTCTTCTTACTTCTACTTCTTATCGAAATGTTTTCTTTCAGAAAAAGCATGATCGTTAGTATTTTGATTTGCATGTACCTTATTGGTTCCACCGTGGGTACGTTTTAATTTAATCAAAATGCATTAAAAAAATCAATATAATGATCCATAATTATTGTTGTATAACATTAAGAAACATTCTTGCGAATTGTCATTCATTCGCAATTTTTATTAGGCCTACATAAAACATAACGTAACAATGATTGTATTATCTAGTAAAGTAGATATTTATAATTTTGACTAAGAAAGGTCGTTTTTCGTGTTTATTATAATTTAGCCTACATTTAGGCTATATTGGCTAGATAATGAAATAAATGTTCTAATTATAATTATGACAAACAATTTTTATAGTTAGGCCTCATACTTTAGAAACTGTAGAAAAAACTCTCAGGTCACTTATTCCAGGAAAGAATGAGTTGGCAATCTCTAATCTACTCTTCCCTGTTTATTATATCTCCATTATTTGATACTATAGTTATTTGTATTTTCTTCTTTAGGAAATGATGGATATATAACTGTTTTGAATTTGTCTCCACAAAGCAACGGTAACAATAGGTACCAATGTTACACTCCTAGTAAAACTGGTTTTAGTTTAAGTTACGGCAGATCTTTTGGAGTAGCGAATGGTGAACAAGGAAATGAAATATCATGGAATGTGCCAGGTGATGAGGTGAAGGGAAGGTATCGTACAAGAGCAGTAGGCATGGGAGTATATTATTGCAAGATAGTGAAAGATGGCGCCACCACAGTCGTTGAAACTACTAAAATAAGAAATGATGGTAAGGCATAGCAGTCCTATATAAACAGCTTTACATTTGAATCGAATTATACTTATAGAATAAATTATACTGAATAGTAACAGTAGGTTACACTTGAGAACTGATGCGTTCCATCGTAGCACCAACGTTTTAAAGAATCGTACAATTCTTCCAATACCGTACTTTTAATGAAAGCACACACATTTTGAATTTACATAAATAATGATAAAGGAGAATAGGCTACACTACGGTAATTAATTTAAAACAATATATATTTTAAAAACAGCCGTAATAACGCCTGAAAACTCTAAAAACACTGTAACTGTAAATGTTGGAGATAACGTCACACTTAGTTTCAACACTGATTTAACAAGTGATTTAGTGTGGAGTAAGGATGGATCTACTGCATTAAAGAATGGAACAGAAACGAGCATGACCTTTGATCCAGTAAAGACCAGTGATGCTGGTGTTTACGAGATGTATCAGGATGGTAACCAGGAAGCTCGTATACATGCATTTATCAAATTGATTGTACGAGGTAAAGATACATAATTATTATAAAATTATAATTATCGCGTAGGCCTATCCTTGAATTGAAGACAAATACAAATATGCTTATGGTGAAACAAAATGCCGATAGGGCAATCAAAAGACATACAATCAAAAGAAGATTATTTAAACAATTGTACTGCCACAAACAAGTTTACTGATGTGAAGCGACATCAATGGATGTTATTGGAATCGCAAAATATTTAAATAAAGGTAATTGCTGTGCTTGATCAGTTTACTTAAGTGTACAACTGTACTGTCTAACATGTAACAAATATATGCTATAGATGATGTTAATCAAAATAAATCTATCCTTTACAGATAATATTCCACTGTCTGATTAGTTTTTGTTTTAATATGCCTACCGAAGCTACCGATTTATTCACTATCTACCTTGTAGGCCTAATTGTTACATCGTTTAGGAAATCATAAATTAGTAGTAAGTACTTTCGGTTTGTAGAGTGTCCTAATCACAAATGGGGTCCACCTGACTGCACTGGTGACTGTGAATACTGCTATAATGGAGGTGTGTGTGATGACAAAACAAGATTTTGTATCTGTGCACCTGGATTTATGGGATCCGCGTGTGAAACTGGTGAGGATAATGTTAACAATACATAAATTGCACTTTTTGTATTAAATGAAGAAGATGTAAGGCTGAATGATTTTGTTTTTGTTTTTATTGAAGTATATTGATATCAAACGGTATTTAAAACAAAAACGCTCATTTCAATATCTTATTTTAAATATTTTTAGATTCGTATGAACGAAAACTTTTACTATTTTATTTTGCTTTTGTTTCCTAGAATGCAATGGCAATACACACGGTTGGAATTGTGAAAATCCTTGTGCCAGTGGAGGTCTTCTTTCTTCGTGTAGAAACTTTCAATTTTGCTTACCTGATCCATATGGATGTAGCTGTGTAACCGGTTACAAAGGATTAAAATGTGATACAGGTAACGACAAGACAAGTAACGTTATAAAATAATATAAACAATTATACACAAATCCCTTTTTGTTATAGGCTTAGTTGCGATTTTAAAAAAAGTATTGGCCTATATCAATATCATAGTATTATTGCCGTTGTCATTACACCGTAGTTTAACATTCAAAATAATAATACGAAATTTGTATAGTTGTTACAGTATTTTAAAGTTTTTTTTAATGGATTCATTGATTTTAAATTATCTCACAGAATGTTCGTCGGATACATTTGGTGCAGACTGTGCACAAATTTGTCATTGTAAACAAGGTGGTTGTGATAGATATACAGGAATATGCACTGACAATCAAGATTCGTCTTGTGCATACCGATGGACGGGATCTAACTGCCAAAGTAAGACGGAGTCATCTATTATAAATGATGGTTAATTCTGACATAGGCGAGCACAATGGAAAAACTTTGGGACAAATCTCTGCCTTGGTTACCTACCTTATCTATCTCAGTACCGTGAAACGTAGATTTGATAACATTAGTTTCCAATTACATTATTATATTGTTCCATATTTCTATCTTAGGAAGATATAATAAAGGGTTTTAACACCAAATTTCTGATTTCATCGGTAGATTTTCAATTCAATTTCAATTTTACGCGGTCCAAGTAATTTCCGGGTTCACGATGAGTTCACCGTTCACGTTTGTTCACCTTGCAACTTCCTGGTTTCAACCATGGACCTATACATTAGGTCTAATTTAATGTATAGGTCCGTGTTTCAACTAAGTTGGCCGTTAGTGGCTATAGTCATTTTAGTTTTTTGTTTACTTTTGGATCGGACCGCGCGTGTGAAGGTACAGTAGTTCAAGAATAAAAATTATACTGCAAATTAATAAAGATCAAATTAAATATACGCCATAAAGCATCGGAGTATATTGTGGGGAATAGTATTATAAAATTACATAGGGAGATCTGATGATAAGATTTTTTATTTAAAATCGATTGAAATCCCGATAGCCGAGTTTTATTGAGTAAGCTGGCAGGAATAATAACTGTGGGCTATCTGTGTCACGTTAGGACCGGGATACATCTGTCCATGTTGCAAACGTCTTCCTTCTTGGGCCGAAACGGCACACTCTGTCGCGGAAGTTAGTTTCAAAATTAAATAATGTATTAATTATTAGGATTGTATTTATTTGAATAAACGCCCACAACTTCCCCAATAAAAAATCACTTTGAATAATAATCCCCCCCCCCCCCCAACCCATCTATCTATTAAACGCCCATCTACATTTATACACACACTATTGTATAATATTCATAATAACACAATTACACAATTTGTAGTATTCATTCGCACTCACTGTTATCTACAATTTACCAAGCATTTGTTATTCTTTTTTACCACTTTTCATATCTATTAGAGGATTTTATTTGATTATAAATGTTACCATATTATTAAAACTAAAAATTAAACATATCCCTCAAATGAACTCCGCCTCCCCACCTCCGCCCTATAAGAGCCCTACCAAACAATAAACACTATACTTTAAAATGTTATTAATCATCTAAGACACTGTGAAACAGAGTAGGTTTAGTTTGCGAATGTCAAGCATTTTCAATAATGGTAACCGAGAGGAACGTACAAGGAGAAAGTCCTTCTAGAACCTTTTTGACCGAGTCATTATCATTCCGAGAACACTAGAGGGAGAGCGAGCGAAGCGAGCTCACCCTCTAGTATATACCAATCTTAATAATTGTTAACTAACATAATTCATTAATAAAGTGTTAATTAATGTTCTGTGACCTATTTCTACTACGATTAGTTTATCCAATAGTAGGCCTACGCTTTTTT
The DNA here is from genome assembly GCF_964355755.1 of Antedon mediterranea. Lineage (NCBI taxonomy): Eukaryota > Metazoa > Echinodermata > Crinoidea > Comatulida > Antedonidae > Antedon > Antedon mediterranea. The sequence goes on from NC_092675.1 coordinate 26,375,629, forward strand.
CTTCTTCAGATACAAACTTTTCTAAGCCAGAGGTCGTTTATCTTATTTACTTTTTTGCTGTTAAATTATGCATGTTTCGGACACATAGCATTTCTCGTAAAATAAAAAATAAAAATCTGTAATGGAAGATTACATTGTTGATAAAAATCAATAATTTCGACGATTTTCTTAGAATGTCAACCTGGATTTTACGGAGAAAACTGCGATATTGAATGTCCATGTGAATGTCACAGAATTACTGGCAGATGCATAGAAGGCACGTGTTTTCATAATTGGCTTAAACCTGAGTGTGAAGTTGGTAAGCACATGTTTGTATTTTTTCAATCACCAGATTTAATAACCCCAATAGTCCTAATCGATATCGCTATTATTATTACTGAGTACTTCAAAGAATATGAAAAGAAAATGAAAATAATAATATTTCTTAATCCACAGGAATCGTTAATACCACATCTTCACCATCAAATAACGGCCAGAAAACAAATGTGTCCTGTTCAGTTTATCAGACTGCTTTGAATAGAGTTCAAACAATTATAATGGTGACACATAATGACGTCATAAAAAATATTACAACACCATTGGAAACTCTATCAGATGGAAACAATACAACGAGACATACGTTTTCTGTAACATCTGACGTTGATTCGACATACAAATGTGTAATCGTACAAGATCAATTTTCAGCTGAAAGTGCCATCCTTTTTGACATATTTCGTAAGTATTATGAGAATAAAGAGCTTCATGTATACATTAAAATATACCATTAATAATTAGTATAATAACAAAATAATTATTCAGAAACAAACTTGTTACAGCTGTAACTGTCTAATTTTTTCTCAAAGGGTTACCTTTTTATAATGGAAGTCTTACTATTCTTAATATGTCAAGTTCCTCCATCGACATTAAGTGGACGGCATGGAACAATAATACTGACAATGGAGATGGTCCAGTTGTTGGATACTTTTTATACCACAAACTGAACAATACGAATGATTGGAAGAAGACATTATACGAGAATTCTTTATCAGGCAATGTTAGTGAGTTGATGTGGGATACAGAATACACTTTTGGTGTTTCAGCTGTGAGACCTGGTGAAGGAGGAGAAGGACCAATTGGAGAAAAAACAATAACAGCAAGAACGATTTGTGGACGTAAGTAGTGTTCAGATCATCGGTATTCTGACATATATTTAGCTTAATCCAATATACACTATTATTGAATCGTATTTTTGTGTTTTGTCTTATATTACAGAACCTCAACCAGTTAAAAATGTAAACCATGAACTTATAGACGGGAATCCACACAATTTGTTCATTAATTGGACTGTAAGTCATTAACTACGTTTTTATTAGGAGATTCAATACTTTTCATCATAATAATTTCAATTATTAATCACCCGTTTTATAATATTGCTAATGGTTAATTACCATTCTCATTATAAAATAATTATCATGTTACTAATTACCTTATCATGATTAATTACAATTATCCGATATACAGTACCGGTATTAGCCTTAATACAATGCAACCTATATCACATTTTTGCTGCTAATAAAAAGATGCCTTTAAATAGTCATACTATCAATAACTCTCTGAAAGATTTGGTATAGTATAATAACAAATATGATGCCTTAAATAAAATAGACTTACTAAAACTGAGAGCAGTTGCCAGTAAAATTGGCAATTCTCTTGTAATTAATACTTATTTAATACAATACATGCTTACAACTTATGTATATATATTTGTAATGTTTATATTCAGCAAAGTGATGCAGATACCGAGACACTGCAATGCTATAACACGTCATACATTTTATACAGAGTATATCTGCAATCTAATGATGAGGATGACGAGATGAATATCTACTACGAACTTATCGGCACTAATCTAATTATTTATAACCTAACTTTAAATGTATCGTCTTACACCATTTATTTGACTGTCTCAAATAAAGATAGTGAAAGTGAAGCGGTTGAAATTGGGGCTACTGAAGCTACTGTAGCTACAAGTGAATCTTCGAAAAAAGACGTACTAGAAGGTTTGGCAACTTTATAGAAATTAATTTTATTTTTGTGTGTTTCACTTACATTTATGTTTCTCGGTGGTTTGTAGAAATAATTTTAAGTGGAAGGTATAAATTAATCGTGTAATTAACAATTTTTACTATACCTGTGTTATCAAACAGTGTAACTTAGATTTACTTTACATCTATGATACTAAATATAGTACATTATATCACATTTTAGACTACTGTGTGATTCTCTAAATACCGGTAGTTTATTGTATTATTCGGGATGGTAAAATTTAGCATTTTTTTCAAACACATGGCAATTTCAAAATCCTACTGTTCCATTCGTTTTTATTATTTTATTTAAAGCAACCAATCAACCAACTAACTCAACTTCAATCGGCATAATCGGTGGTGCAGTTGGAGCATTCATATTTATCATATTGTTGACTGTAATTATAATTGCTTTGTAAGTATGGTTATATTTATTTCTGTGTACAAAGGATATTTTTATTTACAATACAATAATCGCATGGTACACAAAATCGTATGTTTCCCTATTTCTTTATCGATGGATTTCTATAAAAGTTTCAGTTTGTACTTCGTTCTTTCCATATATCACCGGGTTTCAGAAGTATTGCTAGCTATCATTTTGAACAATCATAGAGCTTCTTCCTCCATAGTACAATACAACGCAAGAATACCAAAAGTAGAGTGTTGTATAAATAATTATAAAACAATAAATAGAGCGAGACATTAATTTTTCCCATATTGATTTTTTCTCCTTTTAAATTATACTCCTTTTGTTCTCTATATTGATTTGTATAATACAGGAGAAGAAACAATATTAAAAAGAAAACAATTCAACGAGGGGAAGATAAACTACAGCTCACATTTGAAGGTAAAAATACTAAATTACAATCAGATGATTTATTTTCTTATTCATTTCACACAAGACTTTAATGTTATTGTGTCACGCCCAGATTGAAGTTAACTATATGGCTACTGAAGAACGCAATTAAAAGTATACAGATATATAATATTAGCAACTGAATGTCTTTATTTCTTTGTCCGCCGGTCACTTCTTCGTGGACTTGTTCACTACCAATTACAATCCAATCATATATCATAAACAATCATGTGTATACTCGGCTTGGTTTACTACAAATGGTGGTCAGACAGTTACGTAATGGTACCAACTTCAGCCCAACGGGCAGCACTACAAACAAACGTTAACGTTTAATTGTTACAGTTATCTACGTTAGCACAGAATTACATTGTAGCCTATACATTATCGTTATTACAAGTATATAGTATTACAAGTATATAGTATTACAAGTATAATATAGCCTTACAATAAATGAGTATCTTACTTACAATGGTCAATCTGTATTATTGCTGAGGTGTGACACCTCCCTTCTCAACAAGGTTGATGTGAGGTGTAATTACTACATTCCTCCGCAATTCTTTTATACGGTAATACACCTGACTAGTTCTATGCAAATTACCCTTTGCGTTTAACTTTAAATGCCCGTCACTTTTGACTGTGACATATTGTTTGAAACTTTTCATTTTCTTTTTTATAGGCCTAATAGTAAATGTAAAATAAAAAGTTTAAATCGTTAATAACATAATGTTTCAACATAACAAACAAAAATTAATATTCCTTATTTTCATAATGATATTTTTTTTAAACAATGAAGTTATCAATCATTTGAACAACTATACCATATATTACATAATTGTTTTTTTCATACAAACAATTTAACTTTTACTATGCACACGCAACACACAACATTGCAGAAATGTACAGGCCTGCGCTTTCTTCTTTTCTTTTTTGATAATCTTCCATTATACCAAAGTTTTATACGTTATCAATTGTATCCAGCTCCGATGAAATCAAAAGAAGAAAATAATGAGAATAATTGTGAGACAGGTGTCACATGCTCAGTTGATGATTTAACTGCGGAATCGAGAACAGATACTCCGTCAGAGAGTGTACAACAACAACTCACATATGAAAATGTTGCCGCCGTGAACCCAAGAAGAATACCAATTCCGAAGCTGCCTTTCTATTTCGTCAATAAAAAAACAGAGTTGTTCCAGGAATTTGATGTTAGTAACACTTTACAAAATATAATTATACTACTGTAGTTGGATGTTTGAAAAAGAAAGGTATTGAATTAGATTCTATATCAATATCAAAAGACAGTTTTTCGGTGGCCACGAGGTTCATCAATATTGAATAATAGGGCCTCTATGTATGCCTTAAAAATCTATGTGTTTTAACACGCAATTAACACCAACACAAATTAATAAACATTTAAAATCAACCTCATTAATCATATTATCATTGGGCGAAAGTCTCAAACTTATCGATGGGTAACTGACGGATCTACGTCACCATTACAGCTTCTACCAGTCGAAAAGGCTCACCCATGGGAAGTAGCAGCCAAAGAATGTCACAAAACAAAGAACAGATTCAAGAACATTGTCCCATGTAAGTATAACGAATTTGTGACTTTCTTATTTTTCTGCCGATTTTCTAGTGTATTGACATTTTATTCTCTAATAAAATGTCGTTTTGAAACATTTTAATTAAAGAAAATACATAAATATTTTATTCTTAGATGATCATGCAAGAGTTGTGTTGGACAAAGTTGACGGCGATCCGGATTCGGATTACTACAATGCAAGCTATATCGATGTAAATAAGTAACACAAACTTAAATATTTATTTGTTTTAGATTCAGAAAGTCTTAGTCCTGAGTATGATTACAATTGATTTTAGCTTATTTTATATTCATGAATCTCTCTGCGCGATTTACCAGCAGTGCGCACATTCCAATCATTGTGCGCACCAATAACACTTTTGGGCCAAATTCCATCAACGGAATGAAATGTCTTTAATTAATTAATTAATAATTTCTAAACAATACTTGCATAGATAAATGTCTTATTTTATCTATAGGGTTATGATACAACAAGACATTACATAGCCTGCCAAGGTGAGAAAAATAAATACAATTAAACATTTAAATCACTTTGTATGCTGTTTATTAATTAATTAATTAATTAATTGGAATAAATTATGTTTCATCTCACCAGGTTTCCTATATTAGAATCTTAAACTAGATAACTATATATATATATATATATATATATTGCAATGTGCATTAATTATATTAAGCTACATTATAACTATACAGGGAATAGCTAAACTGTTGATATTGTTTTTCTTGTCTTATTATGAATCTTTTTCAGGTCCTAACAAAAACTCTATCAATGATTTCTGGCGAATGATTTGGCAGAAAGATATTAAAGTAATCGTTATGCTTACCAATGTCTTTGAAGGAACTAAGGTAGGCCTAGTGAAATAGTTAATTTTGTATTAAGAATACAAGAAAACAATTTTTTTATAAATACCGTTTTTCCATTATATTATCAACATTAATTAATAAATATGAGAAAATACGTGTCTCATCAATCTATTATAAATTATACTACACTATATTATATACAATTAAAAGTGCATTTTCCAGAAAGAAACTTGAGATATCGAATTGTTTATTACAAAAATACTTGGTTGGTTTTTCTTGTGGATTTGAATAAGTATACCTGACATATATTATGCTGCACAAATTATTTATTCTGTTTTTAAAGGAGAAATGCAAGAAATACTGGCCAGACGAACAAGAGTTACTTGTTTTTGATGACATCAATGTAAAAGTTGATAGTGAAGTAACAACAAAGGATTACACAATTAGAAACATTGTTATTTGGCTTGTAAATATCCTGCAGTTTTATTAAATTTGTTTATCGTTACATGTAATTATTTGAGGATTATAGTAGCGTTTTAAAAAAGAAAGAAACTATTGGTGGTAAACTTTAGAATAGAATACTTGTTTTCTTATAGAACCTGTTCCTACAGATTACTAGGACTATATGTTCCGGATGTACTGTATTACTGGCGGTGGGAATAATTATTAACAGAAGGGTTACCAGTATTACATATTGACTAAGGTATTTAATTTCATAGGAAGAAGACATGGTTGCTAAACAGCGTGTAATTAAGCAGTTTCATTTCACTCAATGGCCTGATAAGGGAGTACCAAAGTCTGCTTCAGGATTACTGCATCTTATCCAGAAAGTGAAAGGTGCACGAGGAACTTCATTGACTCCGGTATTAGTACACTGTAGGTAAGTATAATTACTATGAAACATACAGCATATCACGTGAGTTATGTATCGTAACAATTATTTAAAACAAATTATATATTTATTGATTTATAATTATTATTCTTTTTTTTAGTGCCGGTGTTGGCAGAACAGGTACCTACATTGTCATTGACGCCATGTTGGATATGATTATGGCTGAGGAAGCTGTCGATGTCTTCCAATACATTAAGGATATACGGGAAAATCGCATCAATATGGTTCAGACCGCTGTAAGTCATTGAAACATTAATTGGCAATGTGTTGAGAGGCAACTGAAACACAGCGGTTAGTTGCGACCACTGAACTAATTATATTATGTGTTTTTTTGTAGGCTTACATTATGTCTTCTTTTTATTTTCAGGCGCAGTATGTGTTTATTTACAGTGTTCTGAGTGAGTTTTATCTCAATAGTATTGTTCAATTTCCAGTCTCTGAGTTTACACCTCGCCTAACAAACTTGAAGAATATAAATCCTGAATCAAAGAAAAGTTTCATTAAAGAAGAATTTGAGGTACACACATATTTAATTAATAATTAATTTTTCTCTTTTCTTTTTTTTTTCTTTTTTCCTCTTTTTTTTTTTTATTTTATTTTTTTTATGTCAATATTATATCTTTTTCTTTCTTTCTCTGAATTCCCCTATTCTCATTTATGTGGTGTTCGTGCAATTATCATCAAAGGTCGGGAAAGAGTTTATTTTGTTAATTACGAAATCATTACGTCGGAGTGAAAACCAATCTTTTTATTTTTGACCATGCAGATGATGGTTTCAGTAACTCCGCCGCCACCTTTAGAAAAAATGTTGAGTGGACGTCAAGAACACAGCATCAAGAAAAACCGATTTGGAAATGTGTTACCAGGTGAACGTTTATCCTTAATTTTATTTAAATATTATGAGTAACACAATTGACTATTATTGAACTATAAGCTATATAATTTTTTTTTTATTTGTTACAGTTGATCATTCTAGAGTGATATTGAATTCAGAGACCAACAATTACATCAATGCTTCATTCCTCAATGTAAGTTTATTTATATATATATTCATTTCATTTATCTTTTTATTTCGGAATATAATGGTGACATAATATTATATCCATAGCAAAAGAGAGAAAAAAAATCTTAATCTAACAGCTCATAGAACAAACACAAAGATATGTAAATATATAAGTCAATGCAACAAAGCATTCCATTGTATGTGCATTCTTGACACACTAAGAACGTGGCGATTAATGGCCATGATCAAAGAATTACTACTTGCGTTCACACGATTTTTAAAACTAAAAACAGATTTTCTAATGAACTCATCAAAGGATGGGACGTCATTTAAGACAAACATCATGCTTGCACTACAATGTCTTCAGCAGTAAACGTAAGGCATTGTTATAACATACCTTCAGTGATCTCAGAGTGCTCTTATTATATCTAACACCATAAGGTTGAACAGTACATGCTGACACAGTAACTCTTGAATAGATAACATTTAGTATTAGTAGAACATTTTCCAAACTTTCTATTTAGAGAGTTGACCCTAATGCAAATAGATCGATATTGACGTTTGATGTCACTTTCATCAGTTAGGTTATTACTGATCACATGACCAAGATAGGTTATTGAATTATCAACGATTAGAGGTGCCCCATTTAAGGGCATATATATATATATATATATATATATATATATATATATATATATATATATATATATATATATATATATATATATATATATATATATATATATATATATATAAATCATACTGTAAATTATAGAAACAGTGCTCATATTCGGAACATGATCTCATAATCGCGTCGAGCATAGCTCATTGGCGAAAGTTCCGTATTTTTTAGTTGTATGAAAAAATGTCTCTGGCTGGATTCGAACATACAACTAAAAAATACGGAACTTTCGCCAATGAGCTATGCTCGACGCGATTATGAGATCATGTTCCGAATATGAGCACTGTTTCTATAATTTACAGTATGATTTATATATAATTTACGCAGTGCTACGCAACATCATTGATTTATATATATATATATATATATATATATATATATATATATATATATATATATATATATATATATATATATAAATCCAAAGGCAAATTACTGAAAAAAATGACAATGCTGTGGGTATCAGTGGCTGGATCTCAATGGAGATACAAAAATAAAAAGCGAAAAGCTAAATCAAAACGATAAAGTAAACAGCCAGAAAAGTTAGCAGAGCTTTCGGGCAACACTAGCCCTTTCATCAGTGCAAATGAAGGAATTTGGATAACGTCATAGTATAAAGCTGGCAAGTGCTGCCTGGGTGGACAGGAATAAAAGAAATATAACAAAGGGAGCCAGGGTGGAGTCTGAATAAGTCTGAATATATATATAATATATATTCAATAAACAATAACGAATAACATAAAGAAATAGAGTTTACTCAAACACTGTAATATTACAGCTTTGGTTTGCTGGTGTTTAGCAATTTACATAAATACGGTACAGAGAAGAAATGTCATAATTGTTGCTGTTGGTACATTGCCTATGCCATATTTCTCTTCTTTTTGAAAAATAATTGTCCAAATTCTTTTATTTCATGGGTTACATTCAGGGTTACAGAATAAATAATAGATTCATTGCTACTCAGATGCCAATGGAGGATACTGTGGAGGATTTCTGGCGACTTGTTTACGATTGGAAAACATCGACTATTGTGATGTTGAATTGTATTGACCATTCAGATAAGGTTGGTCAAAAAACGACGGTTTGATACCAATATTAAAACACATACATATACTATACAGAACATGACAGACTTTGTATTTTGCTTCCTGCGCTTTTCTTTCTAGCGGCAATATTCAATGATATAGTTTATGATATTTTAGTGATAATAAGCATCAAAGTGTATACCGAATTGGTAAATCTGTTTTTAAACATTATTTTTATACAGACATGCGCACAATATTGGTTGGACGTAGGCAGCTCTGTGACTGTCGGAAATTTAACAATACAGTTTGATTCGGAAGAAAGCAGACGTCATGTAATAATCAGAAATATGTCAATACATACAACGTCTAAGGTAGGCCTAAGTTAATAATACTTTTAACTGAAAATTAGGGTTCACAACTAACTTGTCGAAAAGAGTAAAACGTGAATGGAATAATTACTTTTGTATAGTATTGTGAATTTTTATAATTAAAAACACGTTATAATAGGATTTGATAATTTAGGTATAAATGTTGTTTAAAAAACTGTTTATACGAACAGTGTTATCGTATGCTAGAATGGTTTAGAAGTTAGGTCCATGGGTGAGAGGCCTGTTGTATCAGAACTAAAGTAATATTCACTGGATGTTAATGAAAGACCTATTTCAAACAAATTGATTAGTCATTTAATTGTGTAAGCGATTTAATGACATTTACATATTCACCCAGAAATCTGAACCATTTTGTGTGACGCAATACCAAGTTACAGATTGGCCAGTTGACCAAGACACTCCCGAGAAGTTAGAAACATTGTTGCAGGTGTATGAAATGGTTCAGTCTTCGCACGCCGGTGTTGAGGATGGAGTGAATCCCATTGCAGTTCACTGCATGTAAGTTCATGCGTACAATATTAAAAACACACTTCTAAAATAAAGTAGGCCTATTGAACATAATCTATTATGTGTATTATGTTTTCTTATAGAAACGGTGTTGGTCGAACTGGCGTCTATTGCACTATGACAGAAACATTGGACAGAGTGAAACATGATGACGTCGTCGACATATTTAACTGTGTTAAAATGCTTCGAGAAAATAGGCCAGGTTTGGTGAATAATATTGTAAGTCAAATAATATTGCAAAATTGATTTTACTAAATTAAAATTTAACTTGATTTGTTTATTCAGTGTTTTTTAAGTATTTTTTCAAATTAAGATAATAAAATAAACTACAGTTTTAGAAAAAAATGAACGGTTAATTTATTACATTAAAATCTGTGCGCTATTTCTTATATATGCCTATTTTGTTGTAGTCCAAAAGAGGAAAAAAGAGAAAACCCTTCATATATTAATTTGTATATTTTAGGAGCAGTATACACTATGTTATGAGCTCGTGGGAGCCTACCTTCAACAATTTGCAACGTATTCTAACTAATGAGGTAGGCACTCAAATCTGCAGCTAGACTGGAAGACATCTGCAAGATATGAATATCCAAGTTACCTATGATAATATGATAATAACCAATTTACCGTATATTAACTACGTTACCTGTGGTAATAACCCAGTTGTAACTAAGTTACCCAATGTAATAACCAACCAAGTTACCTCTTCTAATAACCATGTTAACTGTAAAGTTACCTGTATTAACTAAGTTACCTGATAATATCCAAGGATATCTGTGATGATATCCAAGTTGCTTGTGATAATAACTAAGTTACCTATGTATAATTACTAACTTACTGTGAACCACCACGTTTTTAAATAGAGTTGTAAGAAGTTACCTACAAAAGTTACCTGTAATAATCAAGTTATCTGTGATAATAACCAAATTCCTTGCTTGCATATATATTTACCAAATTAGTGTGATAATAATTAAGTTACTTGTATAATAACTAAAGGTACCATATTAACCAAGTTTTATCTGTATATTAATTAAGTTTTATCTGTATATTAACCAAGTTACCTGTAATAGTAATCATGTTACCTGTATATTAAATAAAAAGTTACCTTAATTATTACTAAGTAACCTGTATAATAACCAAGTTAGTTTGATAATTAACCACAAGTAGTGTGATAATAACCAAGTTAGTGTGATAATAACCAAGTTAGTGTGATAATAACCAGGTTAGTGTGATATAAACAAGTAAGTAAAATTAGCTGGTGAGGTGTGGGAAATGGAGGCGGGTAAAGTAAATTTAAAAACATTCACCTTGATAGATTATTCTTAAATTACTTAAAATTTACCAATCGATGATTTAGTTTTAAGGTTTAAAGATGTATTGTCCCTTGAAACAAAAAAAAATGAAGGTCAAAATATTCTAAATTTAAATTGGCCATATCAAAGTAATACTAAAGTTATTCGTTCGAGCCAAAAACAACAAGTTTACGTAAATAACAGGTAAATTAGTTTGATAACATTTCGTCTGGAAAATCGTCGGGAGCGAAAGTAGTAAACAAAGATTTCAAACCATGAGTACGCATTATTATGCATATGCTAATTAGGATTATTTACAACTCGTCACAGTTGAGAAGGTATTTTCACACAGATCGTAAAGAAGTTTTATGAAATATGGATGCAGAGTAGCGAAACAAGCGCGTTTCATTATGGGGTATGATTTGATGGAAAACTTTGACTGGAAGTCAAAGTTATTTTTTAAACAAAAAAACGTCTGTATTTTAGTTAGGCCTAAATGATTTTTTTTTCGACAAATTTTTGGTGATAGTTAATAACTATTATGATACTTCAAAATGACCCACCTTTTTTCGAAATCTTTTATTTTTTATTTTTTGGGGATTAGTCAAAGGGACAATACATCTTTAATTTAAGTTTTGCGTTTAAAAAAAATATATTATTGAGTTGCTTTTCTACTATTAGGCCTACTGCGGCTATGTTATTATGTTTTTAGAGAAAAAAAAGCGACGTCGTACATTCCCGTCGTAATGTCGAGATATTCTATGAAGTGTAAAAAAACTTACCAAGGCACAGATTTTACAATTGATATTGTATAGTCACTTACTTATAATGTTTTCAATAAAATGACAAATCATATGCATAATTATTATTATTATTGACATTAATAGTACACACCATAATAACATGAATCAAATATCTATGCAAGCAGATCCTACATTCTGTATACATTATGTAGTATAGGCCTACATACATTATTATATTTCATATTATGTTAATTGGGATTTATATAGTTGTACGTATTGTATTGACCAATGGCCGTCGAGATAAGATTGAAGTATAGGCCTGTAATAGGCCTACTATTCAATTCCGGTAGTCAATAAAGCCTATAGTGCAATCTCGCTGTAAGTGTAGTAGGCCATAAATCCGGGTATAACGTTATTTAAATAAAGAACCTCAGCAATTCCCCAGTGGAATTAGACCCCCCCCCCACCCTTTAAAATTGGGACGTCCCACAGGAATTTTTCATTCTAAGATAAGAATCATGTACTTCTCAACGACTTTAAACATTTCAAATGAAAATACTACTACTACTATAGTAGTAAGCCTAGTAGTCATGTCTACACTATCACACTTTATCTGATGTGCCCATTCACCAACCAAACATTGCAAAAATGGCCAGTAGTAGTAGTCACAAAACAAAAAGACACAAAAATATGCTTATTTCATGACGCTCGTTCTACTTTATATAGAGGCCTTTTAAACCCGGAGCTACCCTTTAAATTAAACCATATCGGTTAAAAGTGCGCCATCTATTATATTTATAGCAATTTGCAAGTTGCCGCGTTTGTTTGTTGTGTGTAAACAAAAATAAAGACTTTTTTAGAGTAACACTTAACAGTACTTATGATCTTCTGCCTTCCTTTTCCTCAGTAAAGTGTGTAAGTATAATGACAGAATAATAATACGTCAAAAAATCATAATATGCTAGGCTAGGGCTAGGCTAGTCAGTCTAGTTAGTAAGCCTAGCTAGCCTAGTAGACTAGTAGTAGTAGCCTAGGCCTAGCTAGGCCTAGGCTAGTAGTAGTATAGTAGAAGTAGGTAGAGTAGTACTAGCCTAGCTAGGCCTAGTAGTAGTAGGCCTACTAGGGCCAGCCTACAGTAGGCCTAGGCTAGTAGGCCTATCTAATAAGCTAGGTCTAGCCTAGTAGTAGCGGCGCTAGTTCCGTTTCGCACCTGTTTTTATTTTGACTTCCTTTTGACTCCAAATTGTTAAGCAACTTATTGTGAATACCACACCTTAAAATTGGGCCTCATAAGTACTTTTATGAAGAAGAATCACATAAAAAGTAACAAATAAATCCTTAAATTGATGATTTTACAGACATGTTTCTCGCATACCGTTCGCGAATTTAGCATAGGCCTACTCGAAGTTCAATATTTTCGTTTCTATGGAGCGCCAAAAGAGCAACAACAATAAATGGTTAAAACCTCAGTGTAATGCGTCTTCTTTTAATGCATTTATTATTGAAATACACGTTTAATTTTAATATATTTTGTCAATAAAAATGCTGTAACATTTTACTGCTATTGCTAATAATTTGTTGTTTTCAAATAGCAACCAACCCTAGGCCTAAGACTAAGAGTAAGACTAAGACTAAGAGGAATATTGTTTAGATCAGGTATACCCCTACAGACTACAGTACATGTAATATGATGATGAATTTGTCGATTTTCATTCCTAAAAGTTCCTGCAAAAACCATGTACAGTATCAACAGTAATATTTTTGTTGCATTGACATTGACAAAATATGATAAAATTGAACGTAATATTCACCAATAAATGCATTAAATATACGCAATTTACTGAGTTTTTAGCCCTCTATTATGATTGCTCTTTTGGCGCTCCATAGAAACAACAACATTGAACATGGAGTAGTAGTAGCCTATGCGAAATTCACGAACCGATGTGCGAGAAACACGTCTGTAAATTCATCAATTTAAAGGATTTATTTTTTACTTTTTGTGTGATCTCCTTCGTAAAAGTATTTTTGAGGCCTAATTCTAAGGTGTGGTACTCACGATAAAGTTACTTAACCAATTTTGAGTCAAAATAAACGACAGGTGCGAAACGGAACTAGCGCCGTAGTAGCTAGCTAGGCTAGGCCTTGAGTAGTAGTAGTATACGCCTTTTTTTCACGAACAGTGACCGACCGATCGATGACAAACAACAATGCTGTGCAGGAAAGTGTAACCACAAGAAATAACAATACTACTATAGATAGGTAGTGCGACAAGGACAAGTTACTTAGTCCTTACCAAAAATGTCTTCAACAGACAGACAGGCCTAGGCCTAATACCATTTTCAAATCTGCAAAATGTAACAACTTGTAACAAGTTTGGATAGTGACAGTGTGAATACAATTTTGAGGAAAATCTCCAGAGATTTCATAGGTGTCCCTTTAGACAAGTTCTATTTCCTCTGAAATATGATGTAAGAAGCATTTTTGGGTAGAAGCTGGGATCCACTTGATTTAGGATATTTCGACCTTGCTGATTACGAATATGGCGGATCCCAAGCGAAATTCGGCCATCTAAGTCCTTAATTTGCATAATTAAAAATGGCGGCCATTTTTTATAATTACCCTATATCTCGAGAACCACTAGTCACAGATAATTAATTTTGGTGTCAAAATGTTTTAAATATATGTTTTTATATTCACTTTAATGACACATTTTCTCAAAAAATTGATGCAAGTCGTATTTCTGACATTTTGACCTTTGACCTTGATTTATCGTATCTCAGTAACCAATAATCGGAGAGACACGAAATAGGGCTCAAATTGTTCAGAAACTATACATTCTTATTTATTATAATGAAATGTTTTTACAAAAAATGGCCGATTCTACAACTATTGACCTTTGAACTATTAGTCAAATATAATAATATAATAATAATATAACTTTGAAAATTGTGGTCTTATGAATTTTTTTTTCTTTTTAAATTGTTTAAAACATGTGTGTTTCTATACAGTCTAATGGCACATTTTGTACAAGAATGGCCGATAGTATGGTTATTGACCTTTAAACTACAGCATAGGCCTACTGTATACTGAATATAATATAATATAATTGCATAACTATGAAATTATTTATACTCAATAATAATTAGTAAAATTATAAAATTCACTGCCATCAAATATGATGTGTTATGATTTATATAGATTTAAAAAAAAATTGAACACGCAAGTTACATTTGTTGAAATTTAAAATTACCTGCCATCAATATGATGGAGTATGATTATAGATTTTTTTAAATGTGAACATGTCAGCTACATTTGGAAATTACCTGCCATCAATATGATGGATTATGATTATAGATTTAAAAAAGAATTTGAACACATAAGCTACATTAGAAAATTACCTGCCATCAATATGATGGATTATGATTATAGATTTAAAAAAGGATTTGAACACGTCAGCTACATTTGGAAATTACCTGCCATCAATATGATGGATTATGATTGTATAGTACCAGCCATCAATATGATGGATTATGATTATAGAATTAAAAAAGAATTTGAACACGTCAGCCACATTTGGAAATTTGGAAATTACCTGCCATCAATATGATGGATTATAATTGTATAGGTTTGAAAGAATAGTGAACACGTAAGCTACATTGGGAATGAACATGTTAAGGGCATCAGTTTTGATCATTCATGCAAAGGTTTCCGTCATCTTTAGCGTTGTTACAGTAGCATATTAAAGCTGTACATGGTAGTTTTGACTTTTTGCACCTACATCTATATGGTTATGCATCGTGTCTTGCATCCACAATAAATCATCTCTAACGAAGCAGTAGGAATAGCTTCATTTTTCAGAAGCACTGGTTGAAGTTTACCATTAGATAGCTCCCAACCAAAATATGTTGGTGATGGCAAATGCTGGATTGGCGATACAGCTTTTTTCAATACGAGTGCTTGGAAGTGTGCTCTTTTTATATGATGCTGGTGCACTGCATCGCTTGTTGGAGGTAATTTTTTTTTTTTTAAACATGGCATGCCTAACTTAAAACTGTCGATAAAGGACACCACCAGACAAAGATGAACCAAAACACAGAGACCAATTCGTCGAATTATAGAAAGTGGTGAAATACCGCTGCCAAATTGCTGGTCAAACTTGTTGGCATTACAAGATAATAATGCAGATCTGACACGATTTCTATCAGAGGAGTTGATTCGTCAAGCTCCTATAGACAAAGAAATTGTCACAGCTGGTGGATTTATGAAAGAATCAGTTGTTAAATCATCAAAATTGTACACGAATACGTTGTCTCTGGTCAGACCATGAAGAATCGGACACGAGACTTGTCATGCTGCCAATGTCCGATACGACACAGTTGTAGTTGCTTCTAGGGATACAGACGTACTAGTGATTCTAGTGTCTCACTACCAAAGCATGGTATCCAAATGGATGATGACAGGGACATCCAAAAAAAGAAAGTATCTATAAAAGACATTTTTCAAGCCTTGCCCGAGGGTTCTGCAAAAGCACTGATTCCATTCCACACTATTAGTGGATGCGATACTACCTCATATCCAGGGAAGAGTTAAATTATATTAATACATACATACAGTAATTTAACTCTTCACTGCTCATATCTAAGTGGTCACTCAAAGGCATCGGCATGGGAAGTATTAAAAAAAGGTATGAACTAATTAAAGACCTGGGAGAAAACCTATCAGTGACCAAGTTATTATGAAATCGGAAAGATTCATTTGCTACGTTTACGGTGTTGGTCAAGTTAAAAGTACCAATAAAGTTAGGCTTTAAAAAAAAAAGGCATTACCTCCAACAAGCGATGCAGTGCACTAACATATAAAAAGAGCACACTTCCAAGCACTCGTATGGAAAAAAGCTGTATCGCCAATCCAGCATTTGCCATCACCAACATATTTTGGTTGGGAGCTATCTAATGGTAAACTTCAACCAGTGCTTCTGAAAAATGAAGCTATTCCTACTGCTTCGTTAGAGATGATTTATTGTGGATGCAAGACACGATACATAACCTGCCAATAGATGTAGGTGCAAGAAGTCAAAACTACCATGTACAGCTTTATGCCGCTGTAACAACGCTAAAGATGACGGAAACCTTTGCATGAATGATCTTAACTGATGCCCTTAACATGTTCATTCCAAATGTAGCTTACGTACGTGTTCACATTTTCTTTTAAATCTATACAATCATAATCCATCATATTGATGGCAAGTAATTTTCAAATGTAGCTTACGTGTTCAAATTCTTTTTTAAATCTATAATCATAATCCATCATATTGATGGCAGGTACTATACAATCATAATCCATCATATTGATGGCAGGTAATTTCCAAATTTCCAAATGTAGCTTACGTGTTCAAATTCTTTTTAAAATCTATAATCATAATCCATCATATTGATGGCAGGTAATTTCCCAATTTCCAAATGTAGCTGACGTGTTCAAATTCTTTTTTAATTCTATAATCATAATCCATCATATTGATGGCAGGTACTATACAATCATAATCCATCATATTGATGGCAGGTAATTTCCAAATTTCCAAATGTAGCTGACGTGTTCAAATTCTTTTTTAAATCTATAATCATAATCCATCATATTGATAGCAGGTAATTTTCTAATGTAGGTTACGTGTTCAAATTTTTATTTAAATCTATAATCATAATCCATCATATTGATGGCAGGTAATTTCCAAATGTAGCTGACATGTTCACATTTTAGAAAATCTATAAGCACACTCCATCATATTGATGGCAGGTAATTTCAAATTTCAAATTTCAAATAATGTAACTTGCGTATTCAAATTCCTTTTTAAATCTATATAAATCATAACACATCATATTTGATGGCAGTGAATTTTATAATGTTACTAATTATTATTGTGTATAAATAATTTCATAGTTATGCAATTATATTATATTTAGTATACAGTAGGCCTATGCTGTAGTTAAAAGGTCAATAACCATACTATCGGCCATTCTTGTACAAAATATGCCATTAGACTGGATAGAAACACACATGTTTTAAACAATTTAAAAAGAAAAAAAAATTCATAAGACCACAATTTTCAAAGTTATATTATTATTATATTATTATATTTGACTAATAGTTCAAAGGTCAATAGTTGTAGAATCGGCCATTTTTTGTAAAAACATTTCATTATAATAAATATGAATGTATAGTTTCTGAACAATTTGAGCCCTATTTCGTGTCTCTCCGATTATTGGTTACTGAGATACGATAAATCAAGGTCAAAGGTCAAAATGTCAGAAATACGACTTGCATCAATTTTTTGAGAAAATGTGTCATTAAAGTGAATATAAAACCATATATTTAAAACATTTTGACACCAAAATTAATTATCTGTGACTAGTGGTTCTCGAGATATAGGGTAATTATAAAAAATGGCCGCCATTTTTAATTATGCAAATTAAGAGCTTAGATGGCCGAATTTCGCTTGGGATCCGCCATATTCGTAATCAGCGAGGTCGAAATATCCTAAACCAAGTGGATCCCAGCTTCTACCCAAAAATGCTTCTTGATTCGTTTTCTAGGCCGTTTTTTGAGAAATGGAACCTGTCTACTTGTGAAATCTTGAAGAAAAACAAACTAAACAAGAGGCCTGTGTTTTTGTTTGGAGATGTTCAGAGTTCTCACTGCACGCATGCGTTTATTGCCCTGGTATTAACAGCAATCAAATAGCGCGCAACTAGTCTTTCCTCTCGATTTCACAAGGTTTGCATTTGCGTGTGTTAAAACATAACTCAGGAGATCAAACATGGTAACAAGTTGTAACAATTTATGCAGATGTGAAAAGGGTATTATGGACAAAATTGTTAAACTGTAAATGTTCTTATAACAGATTAGTAATAGTATATATCACTGTGTGATTTAAAAAATTGATTGAACTGGGTCCTTGGCTAGGATGTCCCATGGAAAGTCCCCCAAGTCAAGCATGTTTTTGTTTTGTTCATGCGAGGGAAATCTATAATAAATTACATTCAATAAGTCAAAGATGCATTCCAGGTAGAATAGCAACCTTATTGTACTGTACATCAACACTTTCAATTTAAATGAAATTATGTTATTTTCTATAGACCAGAAATTCTGAAATACAAGATTTTATCCGACTGTTGTAGGGCTACTACTATTTAGGTTGCCCAGGTTTGCAAGTCTCCCTAAAAAATGTTTCTTCGGCTTTACAACTAGCCTTTTCACAGTCCTTCCTTTTTAGATGATCTTAGTTGATATTGCAATTTTGGTTACAGTAATACTGGTGAACAATCATGGTTACACATAAATAATTTGTTAGCAAAAGAAAAATTACATTATTTTGTATATTATATTCATACTTAATACAACTACTTTCTTTGACAGTTTATTTTCTAAAATAAAATAGGGTTAGTATTTATCAAGAGGTAGTAACTGGTTTTAATTAAAGGACAATTTTTAAATTTATTATTTTTTAAATACTTCAGTTAGTTATTTGTTATTATATAACCCAGTGATATAAATATGTGAATGTGATTGGTCGTAATTGCATCACGTGACTACCGCTCTAAGGATAGTAAACGTTATAAATCCTCTAACAGTGTTATTTTGGTACATTAGTGCTATTGTTGTATGTATAATGAGTCTTCATTTTTTAATGGTATCGAATGGGTGTCACGAAACCTAAGACCACGAAAGCTAAGACCCCATAAGACCTAAGATCACGAAAGCTAAGACCCAAGACCTAAGATTACAAATATTTATCTTTCGCACCTGCCTTGTATTTTAACTCCAAACATTTATTCTGAATACCACACCTTAGAATTGGCACTTTCATGAAAAAGAATCACAAAAAAAGTAACAAATACATTTTTAAATTGATGATTTTACAGACGTTTTTCTCGCCTACAGTACAGTAGGCCTACCCCATGTTCAATGTTTTTGTTTCTATGGAACGTCAAAAGAGCAAACATTATATAGAGGGCTGAAAACTCTGTGGAGTCCATCTACAGTGTGGATGGAACAATGTAAAATTAAAATTGTAAT
Source organism: Antedon mediterranea (assembly GCF_964355755.1). NCBI lineage: Eukaryota > Metazoa > Echinodermata > Crinoidea > Comatulida > Antedonidae > Antedon > Antedon mediterranea. Next base: position 26,395,561 of record NC_092675.1, read on the forward strand.
GATAATAGTATAGTCATGCAAGTACTGTACGAAGAAATAAATACTGGCAAATAAATTTTAATTTAAAAATCATGATAAGTTTTTTTGTTTCGTTTTTTTTCTGTTTTTATACCTGTACTATTATTGTTGCTCTTTTGGCGCTCCATAGAAACAAAAACATTATGCATGGGGAGCTCGAGGAGTTACATTACAGTATACAAAGAAACACATCTGTAAAATCATCAATTTAAAGGATTTATTTATTTGTTATTATGTGTTTCTCCTTCTGAAAGTACTTATAAGTCCTAATTTGAAAGTGTGTTGTTCAGGATAAAGTTAGTCAACAAATTTGGAGTCAAAATACAAGAAAGGCAGGTGCGTAAGAAAAACATCCTCTGAACCAACACAATGGAGTATATATACCAACAAACAACCCGTCAAGTTTGTTTGTTGTAAAGAAAAAATTTACATTTACTCAACGGGCGAAAATAATGTGAGTTTATCTATGTTTTTTCGGTAGTATTAAATTATATTTATGGTAATAAATTAAACCTACTGTGTTTAAAATTATGTATGGATAAACAAGTATTGTTTTTAAGCTGTAGTATATCTTAGTATTTGTAATCTTAGGTGTTGGGTCTTAGCTTTCGTGATCTTAGGTCTTAGGGGGTCTTAGCTTTCGTGGTCTTAGGTTTCGTGACACCCGGTATCGAATATCCCTAACTCACACTCATTTGATTTTTAAAAGGCCAGATGTATATGTTCTGTTTTTGCAGATTATAGAGTACAGGATGCAAAGTAAACATTTCTGTGTGAAGGTAGACTTAATAGCTTCAATCTCAATTGACATTCATTGTAGCTCCCTCTATAGAGCTTTCTAAAAGGGTGGGGCAAATGTTAATCATTTGATTACTGCACATACAACACAGGGTCAAATTATTTTAAATTAAATAAAAATAAAATGTATTTAAATAATATCAAGATATCTTTTATTATACATTTTAATACACTATTTTATTTATGCTTAATTAAATTTTGCATTTAAATTGTAATTTTGTTAATCTACCGTAATCTAGATAATGTTTTTACCTAACTGTAGATATTAATTAATTGTTCTTAAAAAAAAAAAGATATAATATTATATTATATCCGTTAGAGTAATAAATGTAAAATCATTAGTTAACACATTTTATAATTATTTGCTTTTACTTTAAATATAGGTTTATAAAAATATTGTATGATTTAATAAATTAAACGTTACAGTGCAAGTTCCGAACCTACCCTAAAAGGTGGTTCAGCTGCGTCTGCAGTAGGTGTAAATGATGTGTTTCAAACTGGGACTATTTTTATATAACAGGTCACAAAATAAAATATTGGACAAGTTAGCTATCACCAGTACTGTAATTTTTTCTACATCACTATATCGAGCCAATGTACAATTATAGCATTAAGCACTCGTATTGCATTACAAGTTGGCTTATGTCGCTGTGTCAATGTGCTTACAGTTGACTCATAATGTTATGTCAGGTAATGATGAGCCAGTGTCCTCACTGATTAACATACTGTCCTCACTGATTAACATACTGTAATATCAACAACTAGAATTTCCATTTAGCAGAATCAGTAGTAGAATTTCAGAAAGTATCAATGCATTAACATTAATGTTAGTTTTCCCATGAGATTGAGAATAAAGATGACTTTTTATATTATATCTTTAAAGTTTAATTTTGTTTTTCATATGCATTATGTTCAGGCCCGTAGCCAGGGGGGGTTTTTATGGTTCGGGCGAACCCCCCCTTTACAGCGAACCCCCCTTAACCAACTGCGAACCCCCATCCCCGACATGCCCAATACCTCACCCTCATCTCCAAAAATCCTCCAAATACGTGCCCCACAGTACAAAAAGTTGTTTGTAAATTGAAAAATTCGTAAACTTGTTCGTGAACCTTCTTCTCTGTATGAGCGTCAACTAGTGATACGTGTCTGTAAATTTCTAAAAGCTGCAAATGAATTGCCGATTTTAACCTGAAAAATAAATGTTTGGTCCCTGCATGTAACATGATATTGACGCGTCTCATAGCGAGCTCAGCTGGCGCACGAACGATTCGTACAAAGGACACCGCCAGACAACTGCGTACCTATAATTGTTTAGTAATAATCACTGGCAGTCAGGCAGCATGCATAAAGTATATAGCCTTCCGACGTACATCAGTATTTATGTGTGACTATGAAGTATAATGTATCATAGAGGATTATAGTGAATATTAATATTTTACACTATAATATCTATGGTATCAAGTACTGTAGTTCACATTATGGCATCCGATTATTTTTTTCTAGACCACCAGCCGATGCGTACTAAAATGTATCAATATCACCTATTTACATATTTATATTCCTCAACAAATTGCTGTAAATAAATATTATAGATAGAGCTAGCAAATAGCATTTGCCTTCACCCAGTGTGATTTTTTCTGGGCTGCTCCTAGATATACGTTCGCATTGAACTTGAACGCAAAACAAAATACGGAGTAAATGATCAAACAATCGGCGGTTCCGCACAGAGCACGCGCATCTAACATACGGCAACAAATAGTTATCGTCATTTAAATTATCGACGTGTTTGAGGAGGAGGAAAAAGTATGATCTTTTTGCTCATTGGTTATATAGCATGCTGCACGAGAGTGTCTTTTCCGGCCATCTAGGGGTGTCATTTAACAAAATTCGCTTCGCATCAGGCTGGGGGAGTGGGGGGGGGGGTGGGTTTGACCCAAATATTTAGTGTCCGAACCCCCCCTTGAAAGATCCTGGCTACGGCCCTGATGTTAGTGTCGTAAGAACATGTCATTCTACTGATCTTTTTTCAAAAACATCTTTATATTATAACATATAAATACTGTAGTGTAATTAAAGAAAGTAATTCAAGGCAATGTGTTGCAATTTATTAATTTAGATTTAATGAATTATTAATAAATATTATTTTGGATGATGAATAAAAGAATTATTGCCGGTAAAAGTACAACTATTTAATATTTGACATTTTGTATTAGATTTCGATGCATCTTTCAGTACAACCTTACTTATTTTTTAAATCAGGAGAACATAGGGAATATAGGTCATCAAATTTAATTTGTATACTGTAGCATATAATATGCAGTGGTACAGTGTATCCAGACAAGGTACTGTCGTTAATTTTCTGCAATTTATTTGGAAATGTTATCATGGAGCTATTAATTATTATATCTCTATGATTTGATCATGAACTTTTTCGACCATTTTCTCAAGATACTATTTTGCTATATTAAAGCCTAGTAGTAGTAGGCCTACTGGTTTTTTTTTTTCACAATTACATTTACAATATTTAATAGTATACCAAAAGAAGCGAGTGCTTGTCAGTTTGGTTACCATTATTTAAATGTATACGGTATACAACATTCAGCAAAAATTATGTGTAAAAAAGTCAAGGCATTTGTCGCTCACGACCGGTCAGAACTTTTGGTAGGGCACTCCCCTGTGGGGATACAGGGAAAAATTACCATCTACTTTAATAGTGACGCACATTAGCACTGTAGAATTTCTGTAGAGTGTACTCTATAATTTCAAGCATGGTACAGTGGGTCTAATTAACAGTTCTTATCAGATATTACAAACAACGTATAGGCCTAGTACAGTACTTACATAGGTAAACCTGGCACAAATTATAAATAAACAGTTGGCATAATTCACGAATTTCAATGCAGTAGTTAAAAGAATTGATCCATGAACTATGACCTGTCTGTAAATGCTCTGTGTCAATTTCAACCTTGCTGTCTCAGCTTGACCCCTGGTTGGAATGATAACATTGCCCTACAGGAGACTATCACATCCCTCAGCTTACCTTTCTTACTATATAATGTTTTTGAAGAGATAGTTTATTAATAGCGGTAATGTATGTTGATTTACAGACACAGCGCCTGTCATATCTGCTTCGGTATTTTGTTAAGTCGACTAGACGTCAGAAGTCTGCGTACAGAGTCAACGGCTTGATGCCATCAATTTTGCTGTAAATATTTGTTTATGTTTGCTGATTGTTTCCTTGCAATTAATACAAAAATATGTAAGTAGAAATAAAAATATTATTATATTATTATTATAAACTCATGGTAAAATTGTTTTACATATATTTCATTTTAAACCATGTTGAGTGGGTATTGCAACCTAGTAACTCTGTGTATAAACCATGGTGAGTGGGTTTTACAACCTACTCTACATAAAGTAAACCTAGTAATGGTAAATAACAGTGAGCTGGTTAGTGTATAAACCACGGTGAGTGGGTTTTGCAACATACTTTACATAAAGTTAACCTAGTATAGTAACTGACCGTGAGCTGGTTAGTGTATACACCATGGTGAGTGAGTATTGCAACCTAGTAACTCTGTGTATAAACCATAGTGAGTGGGTTTTGCAACCTACTCTACATATAGAGTTAAACCTAGTATGGTAACTGACGGTGAGCTGGTTAGTGTATACACCATTTTTGTACAACCTACTGTACTCTACATAGAGTAGTAAACCATGGTAAATGATGGTGAGCTGGTTAGTGTATAAACCGTGGTGAGTGGGTTTTGCAACCTACTCTACATAGCGTTAACCTACAGTAGTATGGTAAATGATGGTGAGCTGGTTAGTGTTTACACCATGTTTTGCAACCTATTCTACATAGAGTAGTAACCTAGTAATGGTAAATGATGGTGAGCTGGTTAGTGTATAAACCGTGGCGAGTGGGTTTTGCAACCTACTCTACATTGAGTAAGTATTATTTTCAGTAACCTATAGTAATGGTAAATGATGGTGAGCTGGTTAGTGTATAAACCGTGGTGAGTGGGTTTTGCAACCTACTCTACATAGCGTTAACCTACAGTAGTATGGTAAATGATGGTGAGCTGGTTATTGTTTACACCATGTTTTGCAACCTATTCTACATAGAGTAGTAACCTAGTAATGGTAAATGATGGTGAGCTGGTTAGTGTATAAACCATGGTGAGTAGAGTTTGCAACCCAGTACTGTACATAAACCATGGTGAGCGAGTTTTTGCAACCTAATGTATTATAGTATAGTAATGGTTAATGATAGTGCCGAGCTGGTTTTGAAACCTATCCGTGATTGTGTATAAACCATGGTGAATGGGGTTTGCAACCCTGTACTGAACACAAACCATGGTGAGCGAGTTTTCCAACTTATCATAGTAATGGTTGTGATGGTAAGCTGGTTTTAAAACCAGGGGCTGTTACTGTAAATCATGGTGAGCAGGTTTGCAACTGATGGACTGACTCGACAACCTATTGTAGGGTATAATACTGGTGGGCAGTTTTTGTAACTTACGGTACACAGTAAACTACATGGTGAGCTGGTTGTACAACCTACTGTATTTTGTAACCATGGTGGGCCTACTTTGCGGTTCTCGCCAAAGTTAAGCAACGTTGGGCCCGGCCGCGTTCTGGATGGAAAGACCATCTGGGAATCGCATTGGTTTCTGTATAAACTGGAGAGTGATGGTGTAATGATTATATCGGACTAGTATGTAATAGGTATGGGTTCGAGCCTATCTGTACCATACTGATTACATCCTTTAGGCATCATATACAGTAGTGCACATTGACTAATCAAAACGATTAGGAGATCGTCGCCCGATGTGCTGATCTAGTAGACACTGCACTGCTGGCTACTGTGGGTTCATTAAGGGTCTAATCCAAATTTCCTCTGTTTCCAGGTAAGCTTGAGGACCAGAATTAATACCTTTTAAACCATGTGTCTGTTTCAATAACTCTTATCATGTACAGTAGCATAATTTTTATAAATATCCTTTACAATGTCTATATATTTTACAGCATTATACAATTGTGTTAGCCTGGAGCATGACTTGTGTAATAGCAAACATTTTACCCTTACCTTTAGCATTTCCGATGAAAGGTTAAGGTATGTTTGCATGTCTTTTCCTCCTGAATATTCATTTCTCATGAGATTTGTCAGTAAGTAATCAATCTACCAACATACGGTCTAGCTTTACGGTAATTGATCGTAACTACGAGAGTAAACATAGCCGCGCAGTGTTCAATTTATTGAAACACATTATTCAAAGGAAAAAAAATGTATGAAGACAAAATTAGACAAAAAAATATCCAAGCTTCAACAATAAATGTTATGAATGATGAATGAATATGACTGTTTCTGCTTAAACTGTGTCAGTGTACAATAGTATTATTAGGTTTGTATACGATTTCGAAAAAGTTCATTTGTCGTAATATGAACAGAGAGCTTATTTTGTAGTCATCATATAATCACCTAATAACAAACCCATTAATCTTGTCAACCGTTCCTCTCGGTCTACAAGGTGTAAACAGAACCTTGCGTGTTATTAACATTATTGTAAATTGACATTTCATGGGTCCACTGCAAATGTAAGCAATACTAAATGAGATTTTTTAAACTAGTCATAGTTTAAATGCTCAGTCGAGGCAACCCCTTGGGACATGAGTGTGTAGTACAAAACATAAATTCAGCTCTCTCATTTCTTGTGGCTCCATCGCACAGGAAATCTGATACTAAGTGATCTCGCATGTTAAACAGTTATAGAATACTGAGGCAGGCATTAGAATGATAGTGTATTAGCAAAGCCTACAGACGAGATACTTCTTAGTTCTTTAGGTCGCTGTATTATTGGTAATGGGATATCCATGGTTGGCCTTTAAACTACGAGGAAAGAAAAAATCACAAAGTAAAAAAAAACGAAAGGTAAGTTTACAATATGTCACCACAATGACATTCAAGTTTATTTATAAAATGTCTTTAAGAATTGTTAATTGATTATTTGTCCATGTTATCGTTAAATTTAAGATTTTTCTCTTCGGCTAATGTAGTACACCTTGTCATCTGCCATTTAGCAGGTCCGTGACGACAGTCTTCCTACTCCCACTTCTTTATTTAGTGCTTCCTTATTTAGTTCAGACCATGTATTATTACATATGTTTAAATCTATCTAGCGTAGCTGTCCATTTCCTTCCTCTTGTTTTACCATATATCTTCCTTCCATTACAATTGCTAAATACATTAACATTAGTAATGGAGAGTCAATATTTTCAGTTGTCTGGAAAGTCTATTCTATTTTTCAGAATGCATTTTGTATATTATAGAATTTTGAATCTTAGAAGTTAACTTAAAAACATTTTATCGCACTGGCGTTAATGTGTTTGTTAAGAGTTACCAAAATAAAAATGAACTCCAAACGGCTGGGTAAATTTCCCTCGGGGTTAAATATCTCAACAATCATTTTTACTGACCACTGCCTGTGCAATAGAACTCACTATATGCTATACAATTCCAAAGTTACTGTTAAATTTGCTAAAACTATGGTGAACTAACTGTGTTGTTATCCAAATAGTAAACCTCCCTTTTCAGTGGAACAAGGCTACTTTAATAGCCATTGCTAAATCAACTTTTAAAAAGTGGACGCTAAACAAAATTAAGATTGGGTACTGTAGAAATAGAAGGAATAAAATTTACTTTAAAAAATTAAAAATTACTTTTATATTTTGGACCAGATGGAATAGATTTATTTAGGTATCAACGCAAGCAGCTTAGATACAGTAAACTGTTTTGTGGAATCTGTTCTCTGGATTTTAATGTATAAATTAAAAGAATTAGTCTTGTGGTAAATCTTTACTTTATTGGCTTCTACCTGTCAGGAAGACTTCGTTAGGATTGACCCCATCAGGGTGTTTGAGTGAAGTCAGAATTTTAAAGACACTATCGCTACAATTTTTTGATGTTCTGTAAAAATAATGCTTTTTACTTTGAAAAATTCAAACCAAGTCATTTCTGGTCTTAAATGTACGTTTTTTTATGGTTAAATATAATAAAAATAGAGAAACAATGCAGCACTACTGTACCTAGCTCGTGTCAAATGTCCCCTCATGGACGGTCTTAAAGGGTCTAGCTTTGCTTAGTTTTGTAGATCTAGCTGGAAAAGAGCTGTAACATTACTAACATACGAACATTGTATGCCAGCTATATGCCTAGTCTGATTTTGTCTAGTTGCTGCATTTAATTGTCTTTCTGTTTTTTGCAGAATTCAGGGAAAATCTGGTATTTTTGCTGAAAAGTTACGATTTTTCCATATTTTTTTGCCTTTACGATTGATCGAAGTAGTGAATTACACAAGAAAAACGAAAATATCAATCATGCTGGTATTTAGAGTGGGCCGCTTAAATTATCTAATTCAAATTATATTTCACATTTTAACTATTTATACTGCAGATGAAAACATTATCGCAATATGCCTGTATAATGTCTTATGATAATTTGTGCAGAAATAAACCTGATAAAAATCTCAAAATGGCTGCAGTTGCTTGCATTTCATTACCATTATTCCTTGATTGTTTAGCATAATTGCTGCATAAGTCATAATTTATAGGACCTGTTCATTAGGGACTTTAATCGATAGATAACTGATGGTTAATGCAGCTCATATTTGGTTTCAACATTAATTCGCCATGTATATTATTATATTGCATGTTATTGTTAAGCAAATTCAACTGGGCTCTTAAGCTCTGTGTACACCATCAAACTAGTTTGACAAAAAAACTCTGATGTAGAGTACTTTAGGGCTTTAAAGGTGTGTCCTAAAAGCTATCACCTATCAACCAACCAACAACGAATTTGAATAGTTATTTGCATATTTTGTCTCCATCAAATAGGAATTACGTAAATATCCCAAGAGATTTAGCATCTATATTTAATTATGCAATTAACATCAGGTAATTACACTAGAGTCAGTGTGTCCATGCCTTCTTTAAAAGAGGTTTTTAATTACATTTTAGTGTGAATTCTCAAACATCGGATGAACAAAATTTATCCATGGTTTATAATTAATTATATTTACCAAGTATTGATTGAAATATTTATGCATTCAGCTTGGTGATTTGTTCTTTAAATTAATGGTAAATAGTTCATTGTAACAAAGTTTTTATTCTTCTGTAGTAACATTGTCACAAAGCACATTTAATACCATCTACTGTAGGCCTATGGTATACCATCAATAATATTTTAAACATTATTGTTTACATAATTTTATTTAGTAAATAAATACATTTTTTTTTAAATTACCGTATGTCATTGTCAGTATTATAAAAAATAAACAAGTTTATTTATCAGATTCCCCCTTCACATCGCCTAGCAAAACTGTGGAGGGGCTGCTCTGTATTTCTCCAGAATTGTTCAACAAAGTTTGATGTTAAATAAAGGTGTGTAAGATGATTGAACATTACAACTTTCATATTAATTGTTATCAGATATCCCTAGATAATATACTGTTACGAAGAAAACATTAGAATTCTGTATTCTACAAAAGATACGGTGGTTACACTCTATAATGACCGTAAAATGTAAGCTTAAGATGATTCCGGAAACACTTGCCGCTAATTTATGGTTGCTGACTTAATGTGGATAAATTGTATTGATTTGGCTACCGGTATCGCTTCATAAATATCTCTTAATTAATCATTCAAGCATTCATTGTAGACATAATTGATCAGTGTTTTTGTAACAGTTACTGTTTTGTTATACCGTATTAGCCACGCTTTACGTAATACCATGGTTGTTTTAATTTAAAACTGGCTGCTTTAGGTTTTGTTTATCAAAATGTGTTCTTAAAATTCCCTCTTGAAACCAGACTAATAGAACCCCTCCAATCCCTTCTTTGGACAACCCCTCCTTTGGGACAGTCCCTAATGAGGGAACACCCGTACTAACACCTTTGAGGAAAACTAATAATTTGACAACCCCTATCTAAGGCTCTGTCTACACTATCAAACTTTATTATTGACAACACGATGTGATGTGGCCATATGGACATTATAATGTCATGCCACACTGTATTTGGGTACCGTATATCACTACCATAAATGTGCACATCACACTTTTTTGTCAAACTAGACAGATTTTAGGGGACACACCTCATAAAGGGGTACTTTGTTCGGTTCCAAAGGTGTCTCCTTGGTAGGAGTTTTACTGTATCTTGAAAATGTTTTTGAACAAGCCCATCAATTGACCGGTTTTGAGAGAGTTGATAAAATGTAGTGTAAGAACAATTTTAATTTATTTTTTAATCAACATGGTACAGTGTTCCACTCTATGCTTATTTGATTGTTATAATATTTGTGTATCTTAAATTGTTTTGGTCTCTATGAAAAAAAATGAAAATCTAATTAATAAATCAACTTGTTTGTCGCATCTTATTTGGTTTGCATTCAAATTTGTTTGAGAGAGTTGATAATTTAGTAGTGTAAGAACAATTTTTATTCATTTTTTAATCAACAATCCATGCTTATTTAATTTTATAATTTGTGTATATCTTGAACTGCTTTATGTCTGTATAAAAAAAATCTAATAACTTGTTTGTCGCATCTTATTTAGTTTGCATTCAAATTTGTCATTTTCATTGTTCCCATGTCATGGGTCATTTGTTGTCATTGTTATCTAATACCATTGATTTGTCAACAAGTCTGCTCATCCAATCATTAGCCTGGATAAGCCCCTGTATTGTCCAATAGTGGATAAGCTAGACCCCCAAGGCAACTTTCTGTCTTCTCTGAGGATTATTCAAGGCTGTACACCTATGTATGTTTGCTGTGGGTAATTGCAGTCTGTCTGGTGATTGGATCTATCTGGTGCTATAAACTAAAAATTCTGTAGATATATACTTCTTTTAAGGTAATTTAATTATTTAATCATATTTAAAATACACATATATTTGGTATAGTTTACACCAGGCACATTTTTGGTCATGTATTGTTGTAGTGAATAAGAGAGTTTTAAGAAACAGTCAGGTGGCAATTTAGATAAATTGAGAGTCAACTGGATTTATCTCAGAAGCAAGGCATTTCAAGTTTGGAGATTAATATGACGATAGACACTGGTTACTGTATGCTTTGTAATTATATGATGATATTATTAAATTTATTCACCAATACAGATCATTCATCCTAATGTTATTGTTATTGTACAAGAATATGTTAAACATGATGTTTGGCATGCCTTATTGCTAATCATACAAACTAATGTAATTTTTGCATTAATTTTTCCATGATATACTTTATGCTTCTAGGATAATTTTAATGTCCATCCTTACTACTATATTTAGCAAAGGTCATGTTGGTGCAGTTATTACCCACCCTCTGGCTGGTATAATTCCCCAGTTGATTATTTTTAACATTGTCTGGAACTTTGTGTTCTACAGGTAATGACTTTTACTTTTTAGTAGGTATACAGTACAGTATACCATTCGTCCATATTTTTTATTAAAATTGACAATCCTTTTAGCCTACTCCTATATACTATCTTTTATTTATTAATATTATACTAATTGTAAAACCGTTCAACCAAGTTTAATTAAAAGTATAGTGGTAAACATAATTTAAGTCAGCTGTCACCATACTCCATCATGGTCCCAATATATTTAATCATACGCATCATTTATTCCATTTTATTCATCAGTTAAAATATATAAAATATACACTAAAGTTAATAGTGTATTTTCTATGTCATACCATTCAACTGTTACATTTAGGTATCGATTACAGTAACTGTACTGTGAATTATTGATACTGTAGCTTATACCCATCCCACCTCCCTCCGACTTCAAGTCATGATGGCCGGTAATTGCTGTACAGTATGTTGTATGTTATTCAGACGGTTCAAAGAAAGTTAAAAGCCAATTTTTGTCAACAATTGCCATTCTAATACAATATTATGATAGCCTAAAACACTTTAGTGAAATTTTAAAGGTGCCCTTGCGCGAACAGCGCAAACATCTTCGCCAATGGTTTGAGAGAGGAAACAGTTAAGTGTTCAGCTAAGAACAGTAGAACCCTATGAAAGGACCCATCAAAGTGTCCTTCTTAAAAGGAGTGTCCATTTAAAAGGAGTGTCCATTTAAAAGGAGTGTCCATTTAAAAGGAGTGTCCGTTTAAAAGGAGTGTCCGTTTAAAAGGAGTGTCCGTTTAAAAGGAGTGTCCGTTTAAAAGGAGTGTCCGTTTAAAAGGAGTGTCCGTTTAAAAGGAGTGTCCGTTTAAAAGGAGTGTCCGTTTAAAAGGAGTGTCCGTTTAAAAGGAGTGTCCGTTTAAAAGGAGTTGGCCATTTAAAAGGAGTTGGCCATTTAAAAGGAGTTGGCCATTTAAAAGGAGTTGGCCATTTAAAAGGAGTTGGCCATTTAAAAGGAGTTGGCCATTTAAAAGGAGTGTCCGTTTAAAAGGAGTGTCCATTTAAAAGGAGTTGGCCATAGTGTTAAAATATATAATTCTCCACGATAAAGTATACTAAACTATTGTACAAGGAGGGGTTGTAATTTATTACTGTATTGTCTCACACACAGCAATCGCTACTCTTTAGTTAAAGGACACCTTCCCTACATTTTTTAGATCTAATTTAAGATCACAAATTATATTTAAGGTAAAAATAATACTCTTATGGTCCTACTGCGATAACTTTTTTCGTCTTTAAATGGTTAAAAATGAGAAAAATAAGTTGATTCTAATATTATAGCGGCCCGCTATAAATCTCAAAATGCATATTGCGCGCGGATTGATATTTTTGTTTTTCTTCTGTAATTCATCCACTTTTCGATCGATCGTGAGGCTAAAACAAATGGAAGACTCCTAACTTTTCAGCGAAAATACTGGGTTTTCCCCAATTTGTATTTGAGTCTGGCGAAAATAGAAAGACAATTAATTATGCAGCAACTATACAACGTCAGGCTAGGTATATAGCTAGCGTACGATGTTCGTACTTTACCGATGTTTACCAGCTAGCCCTACAAAACTAAGACTAGCTAGACGAGGCCTAAAGTCCGTTCACGAGAAGTCACTCGCCGCGAGCTACTTAATAGGTCAGTGCATTGTTTTTCACCTTTTATCATAATTTACCATAAAACGTACATTTAAGACAAGGAATGACTTGGTTTAATGTTAAAATGTCTTTAAGTATCTATCTGTTCTGAAAATATACAAATTACTACTAGAGTGTAATTTAGCAAATTCATATTAAATAGTGATCAATATATCCACATTAACCTGTGGATTTAGATTCTATTCAAAATGCAATATGGAATATGGTGGTTGGTAAGGGTTATGCATGAATGAATTCAGGGTATTATGGGATAGAATTCAATATGTGTGTTTGTAATAATGAATTGACAATTGAAGGCAGAACCGATCGGAGTATGCTTGCTGATGAAACCAAGCTATTTAGAAGCAGAAGTGGTACGTATTTATATGAGTGTTCGTAATTATCAACCGATGTGATTTTATTACCTTCCATGTATTTTCGTAATTTATTTAAAAATTGATTTTAGTTTCCAGGTTATTTAGAAAAGAAATTAATTTACTCAGAATTCATATATAACTGTAATATATTAGTTGAGTTTTAGTTATAACTTCAATTTTGATTAATAAATAATTAGGTTGTGATTTGGTAAATAATAATTATTTGTGTGCTACTATTTACTAGTGAAGTAAATATGGTGTGACTGCATATGATTAATTTTGAAAGCTATTTTATACTGCAAATATGGTGAAATAATAATAATAAAAATATTATTCACCCAGCAATAAAAGGTAATTTATGTCAATTAATAGCAGCTTTACATTAGAGGTGATGAACATTGGTTTTATTGAGGTAAAATTTAGAGATATTTAGTTGATAATTACATAATGATATTTGCATGTCCTCTCACCACTATCTCTGATTGAATCATCTTCACTCGTGATCAAGGGTTGTACTTTAAAAGTGCAAAATATTGTGTTTTGCAGCCCAAACAGTAAAGTTCTAAAATATTTAACCTGAGCATCAGTGCTTAATTTTATAGTTAGCATTTTAGAAGGAGGTCTACTGAAGAACATGGTACAGCAGTATCATCAATAACACACCTAGTATATCCTGGTCATTTGATTGGTTATTACACATGTGCTTTACTGAAAAGATCTACGATAATGGTTCTAATGTATGTTTATCCATTTTTTCTCATATAATACATTCTTTTTTTATGGTACTGATGAATGTGATACAGTCGTAATCAGAATATAGGGTTTCCCCCAGGTTGTTTCAGCAATTGTTTGTATCGCAACGAAGGAAGACAGACAGCAGTAGGCCTGCTTTTCCTCACAAAAAGTACTGTATATGACGATTGTATTTGTAGGCCCTGGCCCATTTTGTCACAGTTAGGTATGTTTGTGTGAAATCCAATAGTAGCAACAACTGCTTTTGAGACTTAAATTTGGGACTTAATGTAAAGTCTAGTCTATGCCAGTTATAAAACAAGTATTAATGAATGATTTTTTGTATTGTTGAATTAATTCCTTACAAGAAAAATTCAATTTTAATTTTGGATAGAATAAATATACACTCATGAAATATTTTCTCTCATTCAACTTTTATAAACATACAGTTTTTAATTGTACTATAGCTCTCCCTCCCGATGTAACCTCAAAGTTTGAAAAACAAGTTAATTAATCTTAATTATAAGTTTCTTATGAAAAATAATAAACATTTGGCTGCTTATCTATTGAATTGCAAACTATTTTCCAATAAGTCTTTCTTACAAAAATCAAATAATGTTATTGTGTATTATGATTATAAACCAGTGTTTAGAGATTAAAAATAGCCATACATGTCAAAGGAGTTAATTAATATAGTTTAGAAATTACTCCGCCCTGTAATAAATACTTGACTTTTATTATTATGTAGGTTCCCTTAAATATAGATATTATTATAGTATACAGGATACATCATAAATTATCTTAATAATATAATACAGTAGTTTATACAGTAAGTCAATATGTTGTCAATAGAAAGCTCGTCATTTTGACAATAACATTTGTATTCTGTGGTTTGGTATTTTTATAGCAATGTGTAATAGGATGTTTGGTGCATAATTTCTCACTAAAATATTATACTTGCCTGACTTGTAATATTATTACGTTGCCTGACTTGTAATATTATTACGTCACAGAAAATGCTTTTATATCTTCCGTTCCTATTAGAATATTAATGGGTTATGGTAAATTGTAGAAAGGTATCACACTTTCATTTTGTAGAGTTAATTAACTTTTTTTGTTTACAGCTGAAATTTGCTTATGGATCAATTGTTTTAACTTGTTAATAGCTATGTTTATATGATCTCAGAGTTAAATTGCGGTCTATCAGTATTATATTAGGATTAGCTTGTTCTGCGCAAAAACGCAATTTGATATGTCCCCATTGTAATTTGGTGAGAAGGTACTATCGATAATTAATACGTACACCACAAGCGCCTTGAGCACTTTGTGGATATGTGGGCTTTATAAATCTTATTATCTTATCTTATCACTGTAGATGGAAAATCAAATTTTACCATGAAGTAATTGCGTAAAAAGGTGTTTTTTTTCATTTCTGTCATCTAAAAAAAAGTAAAGGAGTCATTTGAGGGTCTCTCACATTAGGTCAATACCTCTGAAACCTATCAAAGTTAATCATACACATCACAGTTTTGTTGGAGTTAATGGCACAGAGTAATAACTGATCACATGAACACTTTACGCAAGTTTTAACTTGGATATGATTTGGATCAGTTTACAGTTAAAGTAGTTTAAATTGTTAGGCGAGTTTGAATGAGGACCAGATAACCTCATTGATGTACTAAATGTTATTTGTGGTTTTAATGTCCAACAATATTGTTCTAGGATGCAATAGTTTTCAGTGGGTGGATAGTTTGCTTTGTGTTTAAAGTGCACACACTTCTTTTGATAAGAACTCACAATAAGTGTGATAGAGAGTACTAGTACTGTAGTAACAATTGGTGACACTTACACAGTTTGTTTTATGCTTTCAATCAATGTATTAATAGTTCTTGATTATTATTATAAACATAATTTGTCTACCATTTTAAGTAACATTTATAAATTATTATGAGCCACATTTATATGAGGCGGTGAAAGGTTTATAAAGTTATTTATATGCGCATTCCCTTTTGATATTGTATTTTTAGTATTAAATTTTACGTAATCATTACTGTGGCGCACAGCTTATATTTTGTTTTTGGAAGTGAAAATCCTTTTGGCTGGATTAAACCAGGATTACAGTTTAGTTTTAAGATAACTAAAGAGATTTACAGTATGTAATAAAGATTAAATACACCATGCATCCTGTCCTATCCTCCATGTGTGTCCCTATCTTTATTCCTGGAACCTGGGAGGGGGAGGTTATTGCTTCATGCTATTTAGCATTTTTAGTCTCATCCATATGTAGAATTATTAAATCCGAAATTAGGCCTACAATTTTTTTTTCTATAATTAATTATAATTTTGTTAAATGGATTATTAATAAATTATAATTTAAAGTTACCGGTACTTTTTATTAAATTATTAGGATATTTTGATTCCACATCAAAGTTCACTCATTATTATCATCGTTTAAACAATCGGTTTAGTTGGTTGCTTGAGTGTTGACTGAGTTGTAAAAACCTTTAGAATTTTGACATTGTAAAGTATTTAAACCAATACAGGAAAGACTTGAGGAAGCACTTGGTGTATAATATGGTAATAGTCTTTTGAATGGTCTGGTTAAGTAAACATAATAATATTTAAAACACTTTCATGAATTGGCCACTCAGAACTTTATCTGTAAGGTCAGTTTTAAGCTGGTATTTGTTAATTCAGATTATGTTGTTTTTGGCTTTAGCTTTACAATCTATGCATTTAATCTAGGTTTTTGATATGCTTTTCCTTTTCATATTAAAATGTTTTTATTGGATTTTAATAATGAATTAGCATGATATAATTAGGTTTATGAGTTGATAAATAATTAATTTAAATTTAAAAGACTCACAGTAGTTTCTATCCATCAGTGTATGTTCAATTATAATACTCTACTTTAGACAAAATACCTGTTTTTAACTTGCTACTGTATGTGCACGTTGTTAAAGCAGTTCATCTAGATACAAAGATGATGTGTACATTTACAATCTATACTAGTTGATTAGGGCTAAGAGTATTTACATTGTAACTTCAATCTGTGACTATAAATCTAAATACTCCACTACAGGTAAATGAATTCAGAATGGAAGGTATCATTCTATTTAGTTTAAAAGAATGATACGGACATTGCTTTATTCCATGTAAACAAATTAGTAAAGTACCTGTACCACTAAAAATAGATCTCACTTTCCATATTGACAGTATAGTATAATATTTAACTTAGAAGCTGTACTGATACAATTTTTTTTCGATAATATCCAACTCCATCAAGCACTTTAACAACTTTACACTAGCAACTTTAGGGTATTAGATCTATTATGAAGTTTTGTATCGCAAGCATAGTTGCAATCTTCAGTGCGATAGAGGTGGCTTCCACCAAAATACTTTCCTGGTCCTAAGTTTTACTTGTACATATGACATGTACAACATATGATTATGGTGTATATTATGATAAAGCATCACTCTGTAACAGGCCCGTATTCAAAGTACTGTATGTAGATAAAATATGTGAGTTTCAAAAGTTGTCTGTAAGTAATTTCAGGAAGCATAGCCATTTTATACAACTGTAAAAAAGTACCAATACATTATACCATATTAATTAGCTATTTCAGTTATAGTTACACCACATAGATTTGAAATTTGCTTGTTCATAATCTTCTGTTGCAAACTAACTAGCTTTACAGGTAATCTGTTTTAAATAAGAAAATAATTAAACGATGAGTTTGTGAACAGATTCAAAACACATTGGGAGGATATCCTTTCTTATTTATTGACCTACAGTACATACACCTGTGAATGTGAATCATTTACTTTTGGGTCCTGTTTCTGCTGCCAAAAACCCCATTTAGGCTGTCCAAATTGTTTGAATCAATTTTAGACGAGCAGCAATCAACCCAAAGCACAGACCCTAAAATTATTAATCATCGGCCCTAGGCCTGCCCAAATCATAAGAGTAAAGAGGCCTCACTGTACAGTATGCTGTGATAAAGTGTGTAGACTATACCATTAATAATGTAGGGATGTTCTTTACAGTTTTCAGTCAAGAGAAGAGTTTTTAAATCGGTCGAATTAGCATTGTTGCTCCGTGATCCAAACCTATATATGAAATAAGCCACATATCAGTCTAAGACATCCTTGTTTGTGGCTTTTTTGCTTTTCTACGACGTCAATGCAATTTGTTTTAATATCCTTGTTTATTTCATAACGAGCTACTTGGCATTATCAGTAATTATGCATGCATGAAATTTCCACTCATAAATTCATGCATTAGATGAAATTTCTTAAAATGGAATTTTGCATAATCACACTCAATATATTGCAGCAAAGTATAATTTGGAATAAATGAATAACTCAAGTAATGTAGTTGTTTCATTTCTTGTTTATAATTGTCTTGTCAAAAAATGAATGAAGCTATTAATTATAATTAAAATTGAAAAATTAATTTTTGAAAAATAGTATGTTTGAAAATTGTTTGTATATTTAAAAAAAAATTGTTTAATAAAATTATGTCATATTTTACGTGGTTCAGAGTATATTTTATCCATTTCTGTGTTTTAATTTTTTTCAAGAACATTTAATATTTCAATAATTGCAATATAAACATAAACAATACATATTATATAATAAGACATTTTAAGAATTAAAGACCATTAATAGTTTTTTTGACAAAAACAATGTTTCTTGACACATGCAAGATCCCAAAGAAGATAACAGCAGCAAATGAAAAACAACTAATTTAATTAGTAATATAATTTAATACAAATCAAACCAAATAATAAAGTTACATACTGTAGTTATTCAATAAATTTATTTAAATTTATATTATATTTTATATATTTTCTAATTTATTATTAATGAAGCCTATTTTGTGCCCACAGTACTTTACCTGCATAAACTGGGCCACTGAAAAAGGCAAAGGAAAATTACCGACAAAAAAAACTTCAGTGACTAGATTTCCTTTTCATTATTTTTTATTTATTATATACTATAGTAAATGTAATAAATGTATCTTGATAATTAATATTCAAAGTATCTTCATTTTATGCATTGTTTGACATTTGTAACTGCATTTTGAAACTTAATTCCATATATTGTATTAAATATTACATTATGACGGATATAAATAAAGCCTGCTTTGAATTGCAAATTGCTCAGAATATTATAAAACAGGCATTTTCCCTATAACAACATCCTACTGATCAATATTGCCTCTAGGATCGCATTTACCTCAATCATAAAATGAAGTTTACCTTTACCTATATTATAATCATTAATTTAAAAGACCTTGCTATATGCTAATGCATAGGTAGGATGCAACTCAAATTAGACACAATTTTATGAATGACAATAAATTATATACTATTGTATTTTTATGGAAATAGAGGAAATTAAACAGCCCATTGATTAAACTGCTGAATATATGTGTAGTGATAAAAATGAGAAACTATAGACTGAATATAGTCATACTAGTGTTCCAAACCAATATTTCCGGGCAGGCTCAATGTACCAAGAAAGTGGTCAAATGATTTAGGCAGTCTGCATATCAAAACAGAAGAGTGTGGGTTTAAATCTTGGTACGATTTACACATATGTCTTGTTTTGCTATACTGTTTAACATGTTTTCAATTCAAATTTTAATATTAGTATTTGTTTCAACAATTTTTGTTTGATTCTAAGAAACAGGTAGTGAAAAATAGTTTTAATTTTGTTTTTTATTTTTGTTCATAAATATTGAAAATCATAAAGGTGTAATACTAAAAGCAGGTGAAAATCATGAAAGTTCAATTACTTTAATTAAATCCCTTGATCACTATTAAAATATTTATTATGTCATGAAGAAAATTATTAAAACATTAATTTAAGAACACACCCACATTTTGACAGTTATGATTTTAAATTAACTACAATTTTTAATGACTAATGAATAGAAAAATAAATATTTAACAGTTACATATTTATTTAATAAATCATCAATTTACTCTTAACATTTTAAGCTAAATTTGTTTATGTATGTTTATCGTATTCATTCATGTTATTTCTAGTATTTTGTTCATGCAATGAGGCCGTCCCTGAATTGCCTTATTAGCCACACCTGTTGTGAAGGCGGTCCCTAAATCTGCCTCCATCAGCCTGTGCTCTTTGCATTGATATTATATTTACAATGGTTTGCTCATGTGCAGGTAATCTGTGTTCAGAATTAGCATACGACCCTTGTGCCGGTATTTAGGTAAATAGAATTATTGTTGCAAGTGATGTTGTGAAGTGATTGTGTAGGAGGTGGAGCGTGGCAAATCACATTTAATTCATTTCTAACAGCTACTAGAGTTTTATAAAGACATTAGTTGGATTAAACATCACACTGTATAGCAGTATAAAGGTGAGTTTCTCTTGGAAACATTTTTTTTTTTATAAAGCAACATCATCATTAGGGCTCCTCCTCTTCTTGGATGTGCATGTATCCACTAATTAAAAGCATACACTGAGCTTCAGAAGCTTAATGTTATGTTTCCTGAACCAGTAGGATGATGCTGTCTGAGGATGATAAATAGTTTCATTTCCATTTGACACATCTTCACTGTTATCCCAGGAACTTGGAAGACCTTATTCATCAGTTGACATATAAAATAACAACATGCATCAACCATTATTCTTCTATTCACTGTACCACCACAGGATAAGAAAAGGGAAACATCAGGACATTTAAATGGATTATAGGCCTAATAACATTGTACTGTATTTAACTTCAATTCAATTCTTATTTATAATGTGCCGAATTCTTTCCAAAAAGATAAATTCTAAGGCGCAACACCAGAACCGCTAGCACTCGTAAATTTGTTGAAAATAAATATGATTTCAGATGCCTTTTAAACAAGTGTGTAGATTTTGATTTCCTGATGGTAATCAGAAGAGTGTTCCATAGAACAAATTTTATTTTTCTGTATTAGATTGAATGGTTGTTAAAATTCATGACATGTGAATGCCTCATACTGTAGGCCCAACTGGCCAATTTTGGCCAGAAAATTGACACATTAAATTCCTGCCTAACCTGTGTCATTGGAAAAGGAAAAAAAGACATTATCATAGAAATAAAGGTTCTGCAGATGTCAAACCAATCGACAAGCTAACATTTCCAATACTGATGAAAATGTAATGAAGGTGCACTTTAATAATTTACATAGACGGATGTGCTTTCTTTAGTACTATAATTTCCCATGGGTTTCTAAATGTTATTCAAATCTTTCACACAGTGCAAGTATATCAGAATTATGCATCTGAATAATTTGATAGATAAACATAATCACACCATATTGGATGGTCATTGAATAATGGTCATAGAATAATGGTCATTGAGTAATGTGTATACAGTAGCCACCTTGGTCCTAATAATCAATACGCTACTACCTAGTTTATCACAAGGCATACTGTACAAGAAAGGTCACTGAATGTATAATTTTTAAAATGTTGTATTTAAGTTCGTTTTTTTGTAATACTGGGGTTAAAAGAACCATTGGTTACTCCCAATTTTGGTGTGTTAGTCACTAATGTAAAATGTTACGTTCAGGCCCTAATCCCCGGATTCTTTTTTCATAAAGTTATGGTTTTTACTTCACACTTTTGGTAAGAGGAACACTTTTAAATTGTGTTATTCTCTTATGTGAACCACATAAAAGATATCAAAATAAACTGCATCTCACTTTTGAAGTGTGATTCAAGAGATTCAAGATTCAATTATTGTCACATAATATTACATACATGATATTTGTTTTCCTGAGCTTAGAATCATACAATACAATTTAAAACACACTATATATTGGTGAATAAGATAACTATACTCCATATACTATTGTCAGAGAAACTTTGTAACTATCATAGATGAGTAGGAGTACAAAATGATGAAGATACAAATTAAAATCATGCAAATTAATTATAGTCTTTCTCAAAATAGGATACGTTATTGCTTCTTTCATAATTGGATTGTTCACTTTAATGTTGGTTCCAGAAAGAGATCAATTCCAACTTGTAAAACACATTTCAAATTAGACCATCCGTCAATATGTCATAATATATCTCAATAATTTATTTGAAGCACCAAACCGAAATAACTGTTAATCTTTCTGGCAATTTGAAAATAATTAATTTAAAGTTCTATTCAAACTAAATACTGAACAGCTATTATACTTTTGATGTGTTTTGTATTCGTAATGGAATAGAAGTTGCTACGGAATTTTTCTTTTTCTGGTTATTCCAGTATTTTATAATAGAATATTAATGTGGCAACGATGTTTCGGGGAAAAATAGATTAACTGTTATTGCTAATTTTCATGGCAAATTGAAATTGTTCTTTAATGTCAAATGTAGTCTGTCTGACTGGCTGGCTATCTGAGTACCTTAATGATAAATACATCAAGTTGTTCTTAAATTAGGATCCATAAATATGAATTTAGTTATTATGAGTTGGAGTGTAATTTGTTGAGTTGTTGAGATTTCAGAGATCAAAATCCCTTTTGGAAAGCCATAAAACTTTTTGTGCTGTCATTGCAGCACATGTCTACTCCCAATGATCATATTTCTCAAACCTGGGATTTTCCCAAGGTGTCAAATGCTCAGTCAACCATGACACGATTGACACTTCAACACCCAAAACAAAAACAATATCTTTTGATGACCTTCAAAGGTGCCAGTGAGTGACACCAGGCCAGTTTACTTTTTAAGTAACAAACATTACTAATGCACAATGTAGAATTGAATTATTACAAGATACAGAACCCCTTCCACTTTCCACACATATTGAAACGGCTCCTAATATATCAATTAATCAATGTTTATGTCAAATTCTTGACAAAACAATTTGTATGGCAATAAAACAAAATCCAAAAATCTGACCCTTTATCATAAAATGAAACAATATACAGCTGAGCAATAGCATTCCATTGCCTTGTGTTGAGAAAGTTTGTAATTCTATGTTCAATGTTCATATCATGTCATGCAAATCATTGCCAGTTTCTGATACAGAGCAAATTAATGGGTGCTCATCGATCAACAACATTTTGATGTTTACAATCGTTATTTTCAGGCTGTAGTTATTTTACATTTGTCCCATTTTGGCTGTTACACAGTAGTAGACCAGTGGGCGTTTCTGTCTTTAAACTAGATACAGTAGATAATTCAAGCTGTATATGTATGAAACACTGTGTGTGCCAAAATATGTATATTGTTAACAATAACTAGTGAATTGCCATCTAGAACCTAATAATAGCTCATTGTAAGTGTTTTTTAATCCAATGTTCTCAGAAGAAGCTAGGATACAGTTAAACTTAGCCAAAGATTGTGAACAGATGTATTTCCATTTGTTACAATATGGACATGGTATTTCATTTGACATTTTCGCAGTACTATATTATTAATAGTACTTTATAGGTTAAAGTTCATGTGAGTTATCCTATCATTTTCTAGGAAATTATCAGAGTTATTAAAAAATGTGACTTTTTCCAGATTGGATTATAGATTTTAAGAGTAAAATATATGGTAAACATTAGACTTGCCCCAAGTCTGTATTGTATTTTTTTTTATTTATTTGTTTTTATTTCGACTGCGATTTTTGTCTGAAAATACAGACTTGTGAAACACGTATAGAAATCGATTTGCAGACCGCAAACATCCGATAAGAATGACGTAGGTTATCATACCGTATTTGGCTATATGGGGCGGGCGGTATGTAAATATGGATTTCGAATTTACCAATGATCAGTTTGTTTCAAAATGAAAAAGATCGAGTACGTACAGTGCTGAATGTACGATCGAGACTGTTGAAATATGAAATCGTGTTGCCAAGTTGTTTTGTTTATTAATTGTTTAGTCCTTAGCCTAGGCCTAATTCGTAGATCCTACTCGGCTCGCACGTATGACCTGCCAAATAAAACGCCAATAAGGTAGGCCTACATACCACCACCGGCACACAACAGGATTCACACACAACAGACAGGGCTACACCACTACACAGAACAGGACAGGGTCTGGGTGGGAATTAAATCAAATTATCTCCGCGTAATATTAAATGATCCATATAAAATCCTTTCTAGCCTTCAGAAACTTTCATCAATGTACCCATGGAGGAAAATTTCCTCCATGATGTATCCAAGTACACATTACGTAACATAGCGCATGCGTACCATCTTATTTGTTGAGTCTTTGAAATTCTGAAATATGAATAATAAAACGGTGTATGAGTGAGTAGCCAATCGCATGCAGCTGAAATTAGTCAACCGGATAATCTATGCACCAAGAATTCTTGGTGTCAAACCACGTGACTTTTGCGTGTTTCCCCAGACGGAGTATCCAAACTCAAGTAATACACGTATGAAACGCCATATGTGCAAAAATATTTATATTTTTACTAATATTAAGAAAAAACTCCGTCTGGAGCCCAGACTAGGTAAACATCTGCCTCTCATGTACAGTATGTTGAATTTTAATTGTAAAGTGAGTTTAATGGTTTTTATGTTTTCAAAAGCTCATGCCAAGAAACACAGCGTGGTTCCTGTATTCATAATACTGCATTCATGATATATCCATCAATGCACTTAATTTAATGATATTGATTATGTAACCTTTCCTATAGCTGAATTACAATTGTAAAAGGTCGGCTTGTTCTTGTGGTGCTTCACAAAATCTCTGGCAAAGATGTTTGGATTCCTTTTGCCACTAAGTTCATTATGATACGATCTCTACGATGGCTTTTTCTCATTCTCACAAATTTTCGTCATCTTCGCCATGTACTGTACTCACTGTATAAATTAATTAATTTTTTAATCAATCAGTATGATATCACTAAAGCAGTTTTCTATGCCTGTGTAAATTATATGTACAATTTAATATTATCGTATCTTTGGGCACAATGTCTTATATTACATGTACCTACAGTAGGCCTAGTATTTTTTTAAATTTTAAAATAGAATTTGAATTTAGTTTTTATTAACTTAAATTATTGTTCACTGGATGCACCACTAGTAGTAATTTGGTCTTAAGTTAGTTCTCAGGCTAGTTTCAAAATGTTACTATCCTATTTTTATACAAATTTCTTGCTGTAAAAAAGTGTAAATATTTATTTCAGTCTTTTATTTGTTCATATTTTTATGGTGTACTGTGATAGTATCCGATGGCATATGTAAATCAGTAGTTTGAACGGACGTTGAACATGTAAAGAACCTGTATCTCTCTTTCCAAACAGCTATCCAAACTATCACATTATTTAGTAGGTCTTGTTGACTTTGTCTGCACCATTATTTACTTTGCATAGGCACTGTTGTAAGATCCTTACAATAAGCAGGTTGTGTGAGTTACATTTCTTCCGGCTTCGATCAGCATTCATGAATACACCTGCTAATTAGAATTACAGAAAATGTCAGAGGTAAGACTTGATAATTAAGGTAATCAGACTAATTACTGTAGGAAACATTTGTTTATGTACTGTATATTTATTAACGATATTACTGTACAATAAAACTGCAAAGGCCAATGTACAATATGCAGTATTGAACTTTATCCAGTGATCATTTCAGACCCATTTTAGGTCTACACTCTACTAGAGTACTGTAGTAGTAGAATACAGCATTCTTTGTCAAACACAATACACAATTGTCTTTACCACCAGTCTATTTTTGTCATCAGTCTGTAGCCATTATCTTCTAAACAATAGAATATAACAAGTGAATCTTTTGTTAATTTTTTACTGTTAGCATTGCATAGATTTACATCCATTGTTTTTGCTAAACCTCTGTTGCCACTGGTCCAGTCAACTACTGTATCTCTGTTATATAACTGAATTAAATACAGCTTTTATTATGAGTAGAATTATTCCTGTTTAAATCCAGATAAATCCAGAGATAGTGAAATACATTATATTCTCTTTATGGCCCTACCTTTGCCTCATTTCATCAATCTATACCATACCATAATATATAATATATTATAATTTGATTACCCATTTCTGCTGAAATTACTTTGTGCAAGGACTGTTAAAAATGTGGCTAATTTCAATACCCAAAATTCACTTCGTGAGTCGGACGTATGATATGCACAATAAACCTTGTGTCATAAGTACACAATACGGTATATTGGAATATAGCATCCGCAAACGATCAAGAATACGGTATATTCTCATGAGACCCGTATAGAAAATTTACCATTATGTTATATTCTTGGCCACAGAAACATGGCCTATTGGAGCAGCTACTGTACCTAGTAGAGTGTGTATGGATTATAACACTCTACTATCACAGCAAGATCTATTATTATATGTCTAGACTATTGTAGCCCAGTATAGCAATTGGAGGCCACCAAGTTAATTTCATGGGTTTTGAATATTCTATATTTTTATCCATGAAATACATATATCCTTTTAATATACTGGAAATATAAGGCACGTACATTTAGCAATTCATCAAAACAGGAACATTCCTCAAGGATTATTGAATGAACAATATGACTCATCTCATAGTTTGTAGATGAATGAAACTTGTTGTTTGTGCCAAAAAATTCTATAGAATTTTGATGTTTACATAAATTCAAAGTGAAAATCATAGTAAGTTTTGTAAAATGTTTACTGTACCTTACTATTGAAATCCCTTGATCTTATTTTGGAATAATATATAGAGAATAATCTAAAAATAAATGTATATATACAGTAGTCAGTAGTTCTAGCCTTGCTTGGTTAGAAATTTCATTTGAGCAGCACAAAATAACCTTCACATAATGTAAGGTAGATTGGGAGTTGGCTAGATTACTCCGAGTCCTAGACATTTAACCTGGTATTTATGCCTGGGCATTTGTACGTTGATGACTTAATGAATGTACAGTACCTGGTATGGCAAATTTTAAATACTGTGCATTACAGTAATATTCAAATGTTAAACAAAAGACAGCCCTGTGTGAATGACATCCATCTAGTGGAGTCTTTTCAACCACCTGCTGAAGATGACACAAAGTGTATATTATAGTCATACTGGTCTTTGTAATATCAAATTAGATTTCTGGTGTTTTGTTCAGCAGATCTAGATCAGAGTTTTTAATAGCATTTTGTTGTGCCAAGTCCAGGCAATGTGAAGATAGCCATTCTGTAGCTTACTGGTTACAAAACTATTTTGTACTTTAAAAAGAAAACAAATATATAAATACATGTAGTGCAATGTTTAATTTACTTGTTATAATTTTATCCGATCTTGTTTGGATCCATAAATAAGTACAGTTTTTAGTTAAAATATCAATGGAATGGAAATTTACAGTATCAGCAAACAGCAAAATAAAACACATAACAAAGTTTGTGAAATGATTATTAACACACCATACTGTAGCTGAGAATTAACTTCCTCCTTCTTGATGGTACCACTTGGGACAGGGTTTACCTAGGCAACCCACCCTAATGTAAATCTTCATTGTGGATCAATGAAGTTGACTGGCCTAATTTCAAGGTGTCACTTGTGGGGAATGTGGTTGTGTTGATGAAATGGTGCTAAATTAATGTGTTTTCCAACCTTGAGACTGTCTGAGCCAATCCTTTACCAGGGTTTTGTAATATTCTGTAGAGGTGGTAATATATTTTCTGAAAAAAAGCAACTGGTAACCAAGTTATGTATACTCTGATACCATTATTTACCAGTGGTAGCATAACAATATTTTAAAAGTCTATCTTGCTTTTTTATATTTACTGTAATGTATAGTTCGCAACTCATTTTTGTAAACATGATTTTAAACCATTGAAAGAAGAAAATTGATATTTAACACACAGTAAACCTGCTGCCATAGCACATCACCTACAGTACTGTAGCTGTGGAATTCCCTGATTGATAAAGACTAGGATGGAGCTTAATAATGAACCAATGTATGTAATACCATCATAATTAATATACTAGGCGTTTATTTGAACAAGTGATCATAAATGCAAATGCAAGATCATAGTTCAATCTTTTAAAAGATAATTTTGTAGCTGTTCAGGTTGTCAACAAGGAGTGCATTAGAATGTTAGAATTTCAGTGATTTTCTATAGCTTCTGGCAATATTTTGTTATTATGAAGGAGGAGGAAGGGATGGTTTTTAGTATAATATTTTTTTTCACACAACAGGGAAACCAACCACATATCTGTACTTTATATGAAAAGTTGACCATGTATGATTAGGCTAGGATGATTAAATAATACACAACTTATCTATAAAAAAAATCACATTGCATTGAACTTTCCAGTCTTACCAAATTCCATGTTGACAGAATATGGTCATATTGCATTGGTATCTTGATAAGAAGTAATAATTGGCAGTGAAGAATGAGAAAGAAATTATATTTTCTTGATATAATGTGCAAAAAAAAAAAATAGATTTAGTAGTTGCACAATTAAGCAAAGGCCTACAATGATTGTACATGGTTGAAAAATTATATATGAAATATATTTTATTTTGTCATGATTAAAATGAATATTGTACTAAAATTGTATTGGCAAGAGTGAGCGTAGTAACGTAGCCACGAGAAATAAAGTGGTCCTGCAATGGTCTCGGGAAAAGGGATCAATCTTTGTGGCTGGCTGTCTAAGGCCTAGTGAAAAGTGGTTAGGTTGAAACCTTAATACCAACCATACTACAGTAGTGGAGGCCCTGCTACTACAGTCTTGATGATATAAAATATTGCAATATTTGTTTTCTTTTAGTTCATAGTACAATAAATTAACATTTGGGTCATGGGTTTTATCTGGTCTAATTGGACAACACTGCTAATTATTTAGACATATTTTCAACTAAAGTGATGAGAGAGATTCCAGGGGTCAGAAAAGCAATGAAATAACTGATTACTCTATACTACTGTATGCTGAATTCAATTTTAATAACCAGTATAGTATTTGAGTTATTGTAGCTTTGTTCAAAGCCTATTGCATGAATTTCCACTTAATTAAATAATTAAACATCAAATATTGAATTTTCACATTGTTTCTTATTTGACCTCATTTGACCCCATTCATGAATTGATTGAATACATTTGAAAAGATTTTAAAAAGGAAGCTAAAAACTATTATTTATTTCAGAGTTTGCAAACTGAAAGAATTCAATTCATTATTACCAATGGCAAAATATAGACTAATAAATTATAGTTAAACTGGAATGTTATTGAGAGAGTTCCCATCTCGATTGCTATATTGAGTGATACTTTACTCCAAGCCTAGATCTTGATTGAAAATACAGATACATTACTCATAGTACATCTGTGTCTTGGGTACAGGTGGCAGGGTACAGGTGGCAGGGAACATTTACAGATATTGCCTGCTAAGAGATGGAATATAGATAAGATTTTACATCCCCCAAGGTTATGACATTTTTTTCAAGGGACTATATTTTGCTCCACACCATTGAAATGGACTAGAAATTGGTTACAGTATACAGTGCCTTTTTTTTTTTGTTACAGTTTGTGTTACGGTTTTTATTTATACTTCGATGCACAATCATACTGAACTTTTTTTTATTAAAACTCAATTCATGAAATACTCTGGTCATTTTTAACTTCTACTGGTCATAACATCAAATGTGGTCAGCCAATTGAGTAAATTTCAATGACAGACTGCCAAGTCCCACAATACACTATCAGTTTTATAATTATTGGCTACTTTGTATTTTTTCAGTATCTGATATAAACTGTATTTTTTGCACCTTTAAGGAATTACAGTATCAAAACACCTTTATTATATCATCCATATCTTCATTGAATCCATATTAATTAGAATCTATTCACAATCTGCAACATTGCAGTTCCCAAAGGATTATTGTTAGTGCTATGAAATCGTTAAACAGCAGTGTTAGTTCCAGGCACTTTATATTCAGATTTTAAGCTAAATCGCTTTGATATGCGCCAAGTAATATAATTATGTGTTCCAATGGAGTGGTGTTTATACAAATATAAAGGCTGACCAAGATTGGGAAACATTTTACTAGTGATGTGAGGATAATATAACTTATAATTTCACCTTGTTTTTTATTGTGTGTCAGGAAAATACTGTTCTTACTGTTAAGTTATTAAATCATGGAGGTTTCATTAGAAACCATAGAGATATTATAATTAATATCTATGTTAGAAACACAACAAACCCATAGGAATAACTACTCTGCCATAAATACCAGTATTCACTATTCTATTTTCTTGCAAAATCAATTTTTATTTAAAAATTATAGCTTTTTATTTGTCAACTGGCTGCTTGACAGTATAATCTAGCAAGCAATATACAGTAGTACCAGACAATTAAAGAAATTGTGTGAAAGAAACTTGTGGTTTTGTTGTATTTTTAATTCATTGTATTAGGCAACCATTGTTAGCTTACTAATTGTCTAGGATAACAATGCCTACAAAGGTGTGAATGTTGAATTGTTTGTGGTATAGGTAAATATTAGTTGGTGTTTTCAATATAATCATTATAGTCTGTGCTTTACTACAGTTTGGCTTGGTATAGTAGGTCTGCAATAATCTGTAAAGTAAGTTGCATTATTTACGCAAATTGTATGGTTTAAATTCAATTTTAGCCGAATTGTATGATAAATTCAATGGCTTTATACTTACAATTGTAGTTAAGGAAGTATATTACACAAAATATGTGTGTACATATTATGTTTTTGTGTGGGTGTGTGTACATTATGAAATAAGAGATCTAATGTTACTCTGTGGAGGAAAGAGAGAGAGAAATACTAAAGTAAAGTCCCATTTGCTTTATTTTGGATATTGTTGAACAGAAGGTTTGCTTCATTTTACTTTAGCATGCAATAAGCAAGCAATACTGACAAATTGGAAATTACTTCTTGTCATAGTTGGTTGTACTGTAGCATCACATATTGTGTCTAACCATCTACAAATAGTAATTTCAAACGAATCCTACCGTCAACATAGTTTTTGTTCGCAAGTTTATTGGTATTATAGGTCCTGAATGGTTACAAAATATGTTGTACATAATATTCAGTAACAAGTTTTTTTTTGTTGTGTTTGAAATGCTGATTCAATGATGTGTCACTGTATTTTAAATATCATTTTCATTGGTTTGTTCTTTACAGAAAGATATGCCTGAACTGAAGGAAGAGGCCACGGGAGAGCAGCCCAACATAAATGACGATGATGAAGCTGCCAAAAAGTACCAGGATAAACCAGGTTTGGTGAGTAAAAGTGATTGAATTATCTGAAAACCAGAATTTCCTCCAGGTCCAAAAAGTCCAAAATTCTTTTTTACCGTTAAAAACATAATTACCAGAATTTGTGGAAAACCATACATATTAGGCTAGCCCAATGATGTACAGTTTGTGAAGAGTTGAGAAGCGTATGAAATCTTTGGCTTGTGTTAATATAAATATAATTCATTATGGAATACAAGTTATTCTTAATTACTGCCTGATTTTGGTCATTTTCTCATCCAGAGCATTGCCCAGGTAGCTTGGCTTCATACCAAGTCTGAATAGTTAAAACAATTGAGAATAATAAAAAAAAAACATAAATATATATTTGTTGAATCATGTTATCCTATGGGGACTCCAATCTTAAAGCATGCAATTACTTATTTTGACATTTCACCTTTTTCTGTTATTATTGTACTGTATTCTTAAAATTTTGAGAAAAAAATAAAATGACTTTTTTAAATCGTTTTGTTAATTTGCTTTTATGCAGACTGATGGTAATGCAAGCTTCCTACGGGCCGCACGTGCAGGCAACTTAGAAAAAGTATTTGACTACTTAAAAGGAAGCACTGATATCAACACAAGTAATGCGGTAAGACATTTTTTTGTTTTAGAACCAGATTATCGGTTCCGGTAAAAGCTAAGGACAATGTTTGTATTGACGACTATAATAGCTGAAGCAAAGACATTATCAATAATGTCATTTCTCCTCATTGAGAAATTCTAGATTCTGTCCTCTGTGAACCTGGAATGACAATGGCTAAGATAGACCAATTCACCAGGGTAACTCCCTCTTCCGAAAAGGTGCAGGGTTCCTAAAGTGTGCATAAGCGAAGCGTCTACCTCCAGTTTTGAGACCTTAATACGAGAATACTGGTTTTACCACCAGAACGCTGGTCGAGGAGAGCCTTGAACCTGTTCCGATATTATGGCTATGGTGTCCAGAGCCCCCTGCCTTAACTGCTTTGTCACTGTTGATCAGATACAAGCTAAATTCAAGATTCCCTCTATTAAGATTAGAATGAAATAAGCTTCCATACAATACCATCTGAGTTTTGGTTATTTAAATACTCAAAAATAGAACAACCAGTACACAAAAATACAGAATATTGGATAATCAACGGAATAATATTTTAACAAGTTTTATAATGATAATTCATCATACAGTAGAATACTAGCTGTATGCAAACTATGACACAATTTTCTGTTCATTATTTTTGATAGACAAATAAAGATACTATGAATATGACTAGTATTACCTCCTAAAAATATTTTATTATAAGCCATTATTTCTAGGAAAACATTTAACCAAGTTCCATTTAACCAGTGTACTATTACTAACATTTAATTGACGTATACTGTACTGTGTTAATTCATAAGGTTGGTCAATACAATATTAAAATAGTTACTGTAGAGGGAAATTATACGACACATTCAATAACATGTTTGCTATCGTCTTCCAGCTGCCCTTAAGCTATTTGTAATGATAGAGAAAACATGAAATGACCAATGCATCTTGAAATACTACATACATTAAATCAAGTTAAAGTTTACATTCGTGTAATGACCTTTGAAATATTTAACTTACTATTATTATGAACCTAAAAATAGTTACATGAATTGTTACATAAGTGTATTTGTGTTTTAGAATTCACCAACAAATAACTACAATTCCAAAAATAGAGTATGCTATTTTTCATTTACTGTATAAAAGGAAACCCAATTCCATTGAGTTTTAAAATACAGTCAGCCCAATACCGGACACCCTCCTGTAATATGTCAGGTTTTCCAGAAATTATGGTTTTAATGGTAAAAAGGACGTTTTGGACCTTAAGGCAAAATTATGGTTTTGAGAGAGTTGAGTGTAGTTTACTACTATATTTACTACAGTACTAATAAACTTTCTGCTTGTTGATCATAATTACCTACTTTTTCCGCATGACTATTCCAATATTTGTACTA
Organism: Antedon mediterranea; assembly: GCF_964355755.1. Lineage (NCBI taxonomy): Eukaryota > Metazoa > Echinodermata > Crinoidea > Comatulida > Antedonidae > Antedon > Antedon mediterranea. Next base: position 26,428,729 of record NC_092675.1, read on the forward strand.
TTATTTACATTGGCACAATATGATTGTTAATATCTAGGTAAACCAGGGCAGATGATGACATTCTTCTCTCCTTTATATTATTCTTTCCTTCTCATTAATCATTGTAAATTAGTTTGGTATGCTGGTATGCTCTGATATGTGTAAAATCATCTTTTAATTGACAGCAATTCAATTTAATCTAGTATGCTGATTATAGAGCAATATTTTAGTCCTTTCTGTTTAGTGTACTGTAGGTTGGCTATTATGCCTACATACTCAGAAATCTTGTGAGGCGCCTCTATAATATATTGAATAAAAAGTAATAATAATACAACTACAGTAAAACTACAAACATTACTATGTTGAGAATATTGTATCGATTTTTTTAAATAATAGAACATTATGATTATTTTATGGAGATCAATAAGGCCTTCCAGCAATCAAGATTCGTTTCTATCCAAAATGTATTGATAATAAATTCAATTTATACTAAACGTAATTTATACTAAACATTGTACATAATTTCTAGTATGTAGACCGATCCATTATGATATTGCAATATTAATAAACTTACATACAAGAGAGAGAGAGAAAAAATCTAATTTATAGAGGGCAGTATTACTCTTTGAGTATATGTTTGTTGAATTGATTAGCTTTATTCAATCGACAAGCTTTAGCTCATCAAATTCCTTGTCGTTTCTATCTGACTTGTGTGAGCAGTTTGAGAAGCCAGTGAGCAACTAGGCTATTGACTATGAATTGAAAAAAATGTTGGCAACATTTCAGAAATGATAATAGTCAGCATAGCATACTGTATATTGCTGCCCTCTATTTAATTTAAATTTGCACAGCTATTCATGTTGCATTGATTTCACTTGACTGGTCTTTTTAGGATATCTAGCTCCTCAAACTCCTCACTGTTTTGTGTTTATAGTTTGAGCAGCCTTACCTGTCAAATATGTATTTAGATTATTTATGTTGATTAAAATTATTCTCTAACAATTACTAATATTGTAAGATTTATGTATGCTGCCCTCTATCCCATGCTATTGGTAATTATGTAATTCATTCATTCAATCTTTTATTTCGCAATCTTTGGTCCATAGAAAGTAAAATTACACTATAAATTAATTTTTTTTTAAGAAGAGAACTGTACTAATTACTACTACTCATCTCAGGATGGCATTTCACCCCGGAGAGCATCTTTGATATAGGATGTTGTCTGTACAAACTAAAACATTTTTACTTGAATTAAGCCTACATTCTGATTTCATTTGACAAACGAAAACTTCTTATATTTAATAATAAATCTTTCCAAAAGGAATATTCATGGTATTCTGTATATAACCTCAAAGATAATTCTGGTTTAAAGTCTTCAATTCAATTACCTATATAAAATGTACCTTCCTTTTCCATTTTTTTTTTTAATTTGCCAACTAAATGATACTGTCGTGTTTATAGATTAGAAAAAAAGTCTTTTGTTTTAATGCAGCACCCATTAAATCTATGTGTAGTGAAAAAAACATACAATTGTTCTTCAATTTTAATGTACAGTAATGACATCTGGACTTATTTACAATTTACTTCCATAATTTTTTTACAATTATAGTTGTTAAAATTCACAAACATAGCAATTAACACTGAATAACCTGCCTACATTGTATTCTTCTGGTATTGTCTAGTACAGTATACATTTCAACACACTTTTCACTACAAACATTAATGAAATGAAAATATCTTATTGGCTACTGACTTGATATCAAAGCTAGTTCATTTCCAGTATGATATTGCTGTAATTCAATACCATCTTTTGTTCCTCTTTATTATGACTCCCACAGTGCTTGCCTCCAAATGAAGGTATATTGATTGTTATTGTATTGGATCTTAAAGGCGTGCAACACTTATTGCCTGTGTACAGGATACGCAAATCTTAACTCAATCACCACATTTAATCTATATTAATTTGCTTGAAATCCACTACATCCCAACCATATCAACGAACACTGTTGAAACAAGCTCTCATAACACTCACATCAATGAATTTTGTCTTGAAGATTTCTCATTAGATTTCATTGGCTGTAATCCTGACGACCTGACTTGATTGCAGGTCAAAGTAATAATAGCCTAAATATAATAATGAATTATTCAGACCAGTGGTAGCGCTACTTTTGCACGACTGACGTATGAACAGAGAGAAAGTGTTGTTATCAACATCATTTCCTTTCAAATTTCTGTTATACACGCACAAAACAAAATCTTGACTTGATACATGCACAGTCTGGTTCATTGAGTCTATTGTTCTGATTAAAGTACTCATAAACATTGGACGGATTCATTTTTCATTCAGGGATTCGGGAGAAACATTGGAGTGCATGCTGCATATTTCTTTTCATTACTCTCACGACTGACAGGTTTATTACCTGTTTTCAATGTGTTAAATCATCTCTGCCAGATTTTAAAATGGATCTTCTTTTTATTTAATTGGTTATTGAGTTAAGAAGTTGAATGAAGTTAAGTCTTCGTCTATTGCTTTAAGTGCATATTCGTTTTACCTTGGAAATGATGTGGAGCTAACCAATATTGAGTGTTTAGTTTTCAAATTATCCTCCAAAAGGGTTATCAAAATTGTGCGTGAAATCGATTGTCGAGGACCTTTAGCAGTTTTTTCGATTGATTAATACAGCCTACGTGTACGGTGTTTATATTAAATTTAAAGTGGAAGACAAATTGACTTTTTGTAAAAACCATGAAAATGGAGTACTACTCGTACACATTTTATCATTGAGTATCATGCGATCATTTTGTACATTCGCGATTGTAACACTAGTTTAATTGTAGTTAGTCGGAAGGGCTAAAGTGAAAGTTGAAAGAAACCGACGCGCATTTTGGAAAGGGAAGGAAACAGATTTTGATCATAAATGATTTTATGCTAAACATCTAAGCAGACTTTGGATATAAATCTTAAGCATCATTCTTTTTGTTAACATAAATGAAATCTGCTTGCTGTTTTGGGTTATGTTCTGTGGAACTAATAGGAAGCAAGAGAAAGTTTATCTAAATTTTGATAAAATACTTAGGAAGCGAGAGAAAGTATACTGAAGATCTTGTCATTTTATTTTTGGATTCTGTTTGTATCAACATACTATATCTAGTGAAACATTAATCCTACTATAAAGTTGTATACTAAATGTAAAACTGGAAATATAATATTCAAATATTTGCCAATGCTCTCAGATTTTCTCGAAGATGTTTTTGACTTCTAATATTTGATCCATTAAATATTACGTTTAAAAATTTGGACAAGGAATTCAGTAACATTGTTTTGTACCATGACTTTAAAACAAAAATCTACGCATCGAGTTGTTTTAAACTGAAAACAAACGTGAGGATTTTGTAATAGACAATTCATTATATTACCCTTTATTATTATTAAATAACATTTGTCTTAAACGCCGCATGCTAGAATACCGTAATCGGCACGATAACTTAGATGGAGAAATTGCTTTAACAAGCGGATTACTTATCATTAGCGTTTCAAATGAGGTACATTAGTGACACAATGTTTGTTACTCGCAACATTCACGATGAGTATTTAAAACTACAACACAGAAGAATTCGGGATAATTTACTTAATGATATTTTTGGTCATCTCAACAAAATGTTCCAAATGGATGATGAAACAAGCTATGACGAGGTTTGAATTGTCTCAATTGTTTTTATTTTGAAAGCCCCTCCATCATCATAATAAATAAGCACTGCACCTGAATCGCAAGTGTTAATGTGTTAGATAGTACAGTACATTGTACTTAGAATATAAGTCTCCATCATCAAGCAATGTGAAAAAGTAGTTATTATTTTAATATTACATATTGTTCTGAATTAATAATGGCAGTCAACTGTTCAATAGATAAATTTTCCCTTTTCTATCTTATTCTTACGATAAGTTTGTTTATAAATTAGAGTGTTATGAATTTTTCTGAAGCATAACCATGTGTTTCTCAAAGTGTGTTTGTGTCCATTCATTCTCATGTAACATTTTTTAATTTGGCAATATTATGTTTAACCTATGAAACCATGTCATTATAATATCAACAGGTAGAAAAGATCTATAAGAAAGCAACACAAAACATTTTAACATTAAAATGATTGATTAGCCCATATACATTGTTATTCGATCATGTCTTTATCAGAGGAAGAGAAAGCGAACGCCAAAGGAAAGGCACTAATTATATTTCATATAAATTATTGGTCATTTTTAATGAGATAATTATTCCCATCCATATTTTTAATGAATGTCTTAACTCTTATTAAACAACATTCAAAAAAAGCAAATTATGCACAATTAGATAATAATTTATGTTTTGATAATGTCATACGATCAATAAAATCTTTGTAATCAACAAAAGCAGCTAAAAATATAGAAATCTTGTTGATTGTACAACATGATAGTTGAAATGATTATTTGTTTGTCTGATGATAATTAGTGGACAATTCTACCTTACTGTACAGAAAGCTTAACTTGAGAAATAGGATGACAGTACAGTATAGTGTAAGTAAGTGTGTTGACAAGAAATGTAGTTTCCCAATAAATGATACTGTATGATTCTGTATGATTCATTACCATTAAGATCTTCATGATTGCTCTAGGATTCAAAGGAATTATCTGACTCTGACCTAGGATTATCATATAGTTGGTTCCAGTATTATCTCATAATCTCTAGGATTACCTATGAGTCTCTAGGATCACATCGTTGAATATCTATGATTTCTCGTTTGGTCCTAGAAGAAACATTTTTTTCGTGTCAAGTAAGAACTGCGCAGTAAGTTCGTCATTATATTTCACAAGGTGATAGAGAAAACACTGATGTATTTATCTTTGAGGTGTACCTATAGCTCTCCACACCAACCTCACTCAGTTTAATGTAAGCATTGGACTCTTAATGCAATCTCGAATATTGTATGGATTTTTTGATAGTGTTGACAAACTATATCACCTAATGAAGTAATGGTAAACATGCAGGTTAAGTCAATATTTGTTTGAGGTCCCCTGTAATTGTTTTTGGTTTCAACAATATCAATTTCAATGGATTTACCAATCAAGCCCATGTTGACCAAGAGATGATACTATGTTTGGTAGATTTGATCTTTCTACAATCTTAGACACAAACTAGCAAACTGTACTCATTTCTTTTACTTGTTTTTTTCACATTTCATCCATTCAAAACTGAATGGCACTTTTTTTAAATGTTAATGAAGCTTACTGTATGTATAGTAAATTTAATTGTAGAAAGTAATACAGTATGTCAACACGTTTGTTTGTCTGAACATTACATTCATTCAGTTTCAAATGTCATCTCTCTGACATCCTCTTAACTTGGAATGGACTTTGATACACATCTAAAGATTGATAAATTGAAAATCACTTTGAAAAGTTGCTTTAAGTTTTTGCAATCTACACAAACTGTTTCCAATGTCTGTACAGTAGAAAACAAAGTGTCATATATTTCCCCTCATTCATTATCCCGGGATAACCTTTTCAATAGGGATCCGAAAGTAGGCTTCTATTGTTATCATCACTGTTTCTTGACTTTTTTAACCAATGCAAACTTTTTTAGCTACACCTACAGTACGCAATTTTCTTACTAAAGATAGTTTTTTATCTCCAAAGTTGTAGAAATGTAGGGCAATATTCAATCAACATCTGTAAATGTGTTCTTAATGTTTTATAACGATCACGTATCTGCTTCATGAACCAAGTAACATTTGTTTCGTGTAATTACTGTGTCAAAATTATAGAAAACATAAAATATTCATTCCAGCTGAACATGTTGAAGACACATAAAAAGAACAGAATGTTCTTTTAAAGTTTGGCTCAAGATTTACTGCTACATAATAATTATGATTCTAGTAGCTGTACTGTAGGTGGAAATGTGTCTTTCGCTTTAATTCCACCAAACATAGTTATTATACTGTATGTTTAGCCTGTGCTACATTAATGTAATTCAAGTAATGGTTTATGTTTCAGTCTTATTCCCATAGTACACTTAAGTGTGTATAAATATTAATATTTAATCCAAGTATTGGTTTTCTACTTTTTTCTTGTCACATTTTTCCATATTATAGATGTCGCATTGAATATTGCACAGTTTTCACTCACATTTTTACCAAGACAATTAACAATAGTATATAAATAGTAAAGTCCCGGCCTATTCTTTTAAACCAGGTTTTCTATAATAATCATTTCAATACATTTTTCATTTGTCATTTAGAATGGACTGAACGCTCTTCATCTTAGTTCGAAAGAGGGTCATTTGAACATTGTGACAGAATTGCTGAAAAGAGGAGCTGATGTTGATGCAGCCACTAAGGTAAAGTATCAAGAAATAATTATAACAGTAATGATTACAAAACAAGAATTTATTAAAGTTCATACTGTTTGGTGCCTTACATGTTTCTTCCTTGGGTTTGAATCTTACCTTATTTCTGGTGGTTTAGAGACATGCCAGGCTAGTGTGATATAAGGTGGTAGGTTTGAATCCCACACAAGAATACTTGGACAGACCAGCAAATTCAAACAGAAAATGTGTTAAAATACAAATCCAATATAGTGATTTAAACAACCCACCAACCACACCTAAACTATGACATAATTCTAGGACTTGGCATCTACAGTATAAACAAAAATTCTCTTCCAGATTGATTCAGTTTTAGCCTTTAAAGAGTACTAACATCTGATCAATATAATTTTGCTAGACTAATTCACTAACAGGTTTACTGAAATTAATAGATTACTAGATTATACTTTTTTAAATGATAATGTAATTTACATTCTTTAAAATGTAGTTTTCAAAATATCCGTCATGTTTGTAACAATGTGAAAAGTGCCTGAAATATCCTGGTAATTGCTAGGTACATTTTAGTAATTCATTTTTGTCGTAACTACAGTACAGCTGTTTTTTTTGCTTGGAAATTGTTATCAGATTTACTAATTAATTATAATTACATTCAAAATACTGTAAATGCAGACTCTGCATTGTCAAACTTTTTATATGGCATTTTTTATGAATTCTAATTGAAAAATAACATTTCTTGTTAATATTTAACAAATGTCTATGTAATTTTAACATTCTAATCAATTTTTGAATATTATATTATAAACAAATTTTCCCATCCTGCATGATGCTATTGTCCATTAATTTATCATTATAATTTTGATGACTGTTCGTTTAGGTTTTGTGAGCTATAAAAAGCAATTTATTCTCCACTGTGTATACATATGGATTAGTGGGGATGGAACTAAATATTGCTGATTGAAATTCGTATCAGTATAAGGACTTAAAACGTCAACCTTATTTATAATGCTAATTAGTATACTATATTATAGGGGTATATGACAATGTGTCATACAGTAGACTTGTAGTGAAAAACTATCTGACAAAGATTTTATACGTACACATTACCTTATTTATAATGTACAATACTACTGTATTATACTATTTTATCATCTACAGTGATCATTCACAGATTTTCTCATCTTATCATTTTAAATTAATTAATTTCCAGTAACTGTATATCACTGGGTAATTTTAGAGTTTGTCTGCATTAACTTACCGTTATTATTATTAATAATTTAAAAAAACAATACTTATATTTTTACACAATAAATGATCATATTAATTATCAATAAAGCAATTAGATAATAAATATAACTAACATATTTTGATATTCAATAAATCCACATTGAAAAAAATTGATTTTATACTAAAAAGTAACATAAAATAATGTCACTTTATTATTAATATATTTCATTATTTGTCATGATAAAATTGATATCAGATAATCTGTTAGAATATAATATGTCTGAAATGTATTAAATGATTTATTAATGCCTTTGTTATGTACATTGATATTTAAGCATTTCAGCCAACCACCTGCAAGCTTCTATTAAATCTATCTTTTTAGGAATAAACCATATTAACCAATTAATTATCTATTTTCCCTTAATGTTTTAGGGCAGATAGAAACCAAGCTTAAAAGCATTTTTTATATATTCATTGCAATTTTTCTTTAAATGGTTATTTAAGAGGGAGGATTTTTTTTAACAAGGAACAAAAGTAAAATAAAATATGATTGTATTTTGCCTCTTTTCAAAATTTCATAATTTGTTTTATGGCAGGAAGGAATGATTATTATTTGGCTAATATTTTATTCTTTTCTTCAATTAACTATAGTATACCTACGTTGAAACATGTTGACAGTATCAATTATCAATTTTTTGTATAAAATAGTTTATAATTCATAGTGAAAATGTCACTTTTAATGATTGAAGTTTTCTACTTGCCTAACTAAAATAAAACAAATAGTGGAGTAGTATTAAGAATAGCTTTTGATCGGAGTAATTTACCTGTTTTTTTGTTTGATAAAGTTGAAAATGTGTCTTTGTTTTAAGCACATACAGTAGGAAGTTTGAATCAGTATTTATTTTTAGAGCTCCATGTCATCCAGATGAAAGTAGCTGTCAACCCTTATTTCCCTTATATCAAAATAAACATTTAAATGTTCTTTTTTTTTATTTTCCCCTGAAACGTAACAACGGTATGTTACAATACAATACTGAAGATCCAAATGACAAATTTTAATACTAATTTAAATCTTTTACTTACTCCACTGTTTACAATACAATTGGTTAAAGTTCATTATGTATTAAACTATTTGACATAAGCAATGAAGATAAATGTGTAGTGTCTTCTCTTTCCATTAATTTTATGCTCTTGTTCAACCAAACCTCATTTATTTTTTTATCCTATAAACACATTGAACAATGGTAAAACATTTTTTTTTAATTAGGCTTTATCAATTATTACTAAAATGTTCATGAAAATTACATGTCTTGTGAGCCATTTGATTAAAAACATTTTGTTTAATTTGCACCACTTTGTGTGATAGATTTATTTTTTGTAATATTTTATTGATCCTATTATATAAACACATTGTAAAAATATCTTAAGAAATAAATTATCAAACTAAAATTGATTTGTCATGAGCACTTATTATTCTTTATGTGACCTACAGCATATTTTATTATATATTTTTAGTCCTACTGTACCCTTGTTGATCTGTTTTTGTTTTTCTGTTGTGTACTTTAAAGATTTTAAATATAGAAAATATTATCAAATTGCAATGTGATAAATGTCATGATCACTGCACTCTTCTGTTTGTCGACCCATGGTTCAATTATTTTTAGCTCTCAATTCAATTGAACTTTCTTTATTTTTATTCAAATGATCTTATATTGAGACATTGTGTACAAACCATAAGAAAATAAATTAACGAATGTGATTGGTCAATGCATACTGCACTATGTATGTGACCCATGCATTTATTTTAGCTATAACATTATTGATTTTTAATCATCCTATATTAAAGATTCAGAATTGTGTATATAACTGGTATTAAAATATTGTAATATTCTTTACAACACTATATTATGTCTTTGTATGGTGTAAGAATTATTTGAATAAGTACTTTGTCAAAATCAATTATTATAATAATAATATTCATTTATTGTTATGAATTATAACAACGACTGAATTATTTGTAAAAGGCAAATAGTTATATTTCTAAGGTTTACCGTGGCTTTTTTTAGAGCACATGTTGGATTAAATTAAATCTTTACTACTGTAAACAGGCCTTGTCTTTTTAAAGTTATAGGTGTGCTACAAATTGCACTCCTCAATACATTCAGGGGTGCTGTAGGTGTGCTGTTTTAGTTTGTGGAAGTTTGCCAAATTTAAGTGTCAAGTCACACTCCTCAAGGGCAGTTTAGGAGTGTGTTACTGAATAGGTAAATGATCACACTCGCTCACCTCAAAAGAAAGGCCTGCTGTAATACTGATAACTAGTTTGGAATTAAAAAACAAAGACCCTTTCCTAAAATCTAAAAATCACATTTTAGTTCTTGTTAACTTAAGCGGTGTTGATGAGCCTAACAATATTTCATTCCTGAAGAACTAAGAGATCCATAATATCTCTCCACAAGAAAAGTTTCCGAAATGTCTTGTAATTTAACCAAATCAAATTAATTGTATTGTACTAATGTTTTAACTATTGTTTATTCTGCCATTGAAGATCAATACACAGTGTGAACAGTATTCTCATGTTCTGATTATTCTTGTCATATGATAACATTGCAAATTTAATTAGGTCAATTAATGTTACTAATTAATTTATAACCAACGCTTCATCTTTTACCTATTATTACCTTATCATTCAAGCTGTTATTTCAACACCTTTGACATCACAATTTTATTAAATGTTCGAATAATAAAGTTATTGACTTGGGTATTAATTTCCTTTCCTATTCCAAATTCAATCTACTTTACATTTTACAGTCAACTTTAGTAATAAAATATATAATAGTAATAGGCATCCCAATGAAATTAAAACAGAACATTTTGGGAAATCAAATATGATTATGTAGTCGTTAATGTCAATAGTAATTTAAAATAGTATTTATTAATAATATTATTATGATGTTATTATTAATAATTTGTTTTTAAAATAATAATAATAATAATAATAATATTAATAAATTTTTGTCTTTTGTTTTATCTTTTAGAAAGGGAACACAGCACTGCATATTGCATCTTTAGCTGGACAGTTTGGAATTGTGAAAGTATTAGTCAACTACAGTGCTAATGTAAACATACAGTCACAGGTAAGCTTTCATTTTTAAAGACTAAAATATAATGGGTCAGACCTGACCTATTGAAGACCACTCAAAACTGAATTTCCAAGAGCCTATAAATGAGAAACTCATACTGTACTTTAAGCTTAAATGCTTGAAGCGTCTCTAGTATAAGCAGGGAGATGTGGTACAAGATAAGTAAACATTAATCGCCTTTTTATTTTATCTATTTTAGAATGGATTCACACCTCTGTATATGGCAGCTCAGGAGAACCATGTTGATGTTGTGCAGTTTCTCCTAAAAAACGGTGCCAACCAAAATTTAGCCACTGAGGTTAGTACACTCTTGATGTCAACTGCAATTGGCTACTAACTATACATTATGCGATAAATTGTTTTTCTTTTGTTTTTTTTTAACCAACTTGTGTTTTATAATTATCTTTTATTTCAGTTTGTAGGTTTTTAAATTATTATTAAAGCACATTTGTCTGTTTCAACGTGTGCTGAATATGCATAGTGACATTTAATTTATTCCCTCTCGCAAAACATCAGTGTGTTATCTGACAACATTGACTTTTACTTCACACAATGCATTTAATTGCAGAAGCCATTTGCTAACAAGGTTGAGAATGGTATATAGAACATACCTGGTAGAGGTTATAGAATATAGTTTACTCTCCCAAAACCTTTTCTTGCGCAACCAATCAGGGCTCATAAAATGAGATATGACGCATTCATAAGCATTCATGCGAATCAAAATACTCAGCAGATACGTTTTGAAAATGAAATTTGCAGCTATTCACTCTGTGTAGTGTACAGGTTAGCACAATTTTTTTCTCTTCAAACCGTTGTGATTCGTGCCAACAAATGTGCCTAGTGGAAATCACGCTTAAAGGTAAAAACACATTAGAATACCAGAATTCTGAAAAACCATATAATGCTGGATTTCCACTTTGCTTATTTATTCGCATGAATCAACTGCGTTGACTAAAGGCCGACTCGGACAGCGTCGTACGAGTCATTTCGTAGAGAGAAATTTAAACATGTTTAAAGCTCTTCCGATGACTTAAAAACTACATCCGACGCTATCTCAAGACGACTCGTCGTATGATGCTGTCTGAGTCGGCCTTAATGCGTATACATTCCAAACTACTAAATGTGATGTGAAAAAAAATCAGAACATGGGATTTTTGATTTACGCGAATATATTTGCCTAGTGGAAAACAAGCTTACGGTATTGGGAGAGTTAACTGTAGTAATAAGGAAAAGCAATCTGAACCCGGAAGAAAATAAGAACCCCGCCCACCGCACAACTGCCTTGTATTTATATGAAACTAGCTACTTGGAGGATATGACATCCTAGCTGTAGGTGAAGTATAAGAACAGCGACAATTGAGGATTGTATATGGATCAAAACCACCTTCCATATTATGATTTATAAGACGTTGAGCTATTATTCCATTTAGAACAGGTTTAATTAATGTATCAACATCTTAAACCCTCAAAACCATGCTAAATATGTTAAATAGCAATTATGCAGATGTAAAAAGTACAATAAACGCAGATAATAAGAAAGCTATCCTGATATTCTACTGAATATGTTATTCTCGTTTATCAGTTAATATTATCATTTTAATTTGTTCTGTATAGGATCTTTAGGTTTGCATCGGGGAATTAATTTTTCTCTGATTATTAAAATTATTTTTTTTAATGCTTAAATTACAATTACTGTACATTCACAAGGATGAAATTTAGAACAAACTCGCTATATATGATTGAATGCCATTTAAAATCAGAAATTAAATCTGCATTTTTTTAATCAACTTTATGGTGAGATTAAATAATGGTTATTGTTTTGTACTTTACAAAAACATAATAGGATTCAATATTATAAATGTATTTTAAGTTTGTTCTATGGAAAAAAATTACAATCCAGTCCAATGAAACTGAATGGTGGATCCCACTCATAAATGATATATAATGTATGTAATGTTAAACCTTCTTTTCTAAAATAATAAATTAATCTAACATAAAATATATTTCAATAACATTTTATTTGGACAAACATACAGTATAAAGTGGCGTTTCCACATTTTATTTGGAAAAACATATAAAGTGACTTGAGGATTGTATTTGGATAAATTATATATGCTTTTAATTAAACTAATTGATTTAGTTATTTAAGACAGCAAACTTGTTTGAAATCCCTACCAATATCTGTAATGCACTTGTCCAAATGCCTAATTTTCACCTCAATGCATTTGTTATGTATTCAAAAGCTTTATGCTAAGTATCACTTGCTTAAACAACATTTTTGACTGAAAATGTTAATATTCAACCCTTAGCACAAATAATATGGAGTTTTGAACCTGTTCACAATATGCAGTATACTCAAATTTTGATGGAACCCTTGCATGCATATTTGGTGCTAAAAACCTTATATTTATTTTTTATTATTTATTATATGCAATTTATTTTTAATAATTCGTTTCAGGTCAAATTTTTGTCAAGTTTTTTTGTTATTACTTCAGTAGTCCATAAATTAAACTTTTCTTAGATTTTTTTATTAGAGAGTTTTTGGTTGCATCTTATGGCAAATAAAGTGCAAATGGAATCATTTTTAACAGACATCTAAATTTGTTGACAGACCTTAATTGGCTAAACCTTCCAAGTTATAATGATCACTTATCAGGTGCTTCACTAATTATGCTACCAGGTCCAATCCAAAGCTCCATATTTTTTTAATATATTTGATCATATTGGCAGTAAATTTCATCAGTTAGTTTGCTACTTTAACAATTGGTATACAGATATTATTTGCCAAGCCGACTGACCCACAATTCAAGAAAACCTCTAGGGTTTGACTTTTTTTAGCACAAATAAAGCACATTTTACAAGGCATTGGTTATTTAAATTGCATGCATAAGTGATTTTTTGTATAGCTTTTATTAGAAAGGATGTTAGGATTTTGGCCCAGTATTAGAACTGACCCTGTATTTCAATTGATGCTGTTAAAAAAATGTTTTAAGCCTTTTTTTTTGGTTTAATTAAGAAAACATTATAAACAGATTTCATATCCTGTCTTTGTGGATCTGGGGGATGACGTTTCCTTCCCCCAAACAAAGGTTAAATTAAGAATAATTTAACATTTCATTAGCTTTCATCTGGGATTTTGAAAAAAAATCACAAAGACTTCCTTTTTTAGTAAAACTTCCATATACAAAATCAAGATCAGAAATCATAATGAGGCAATGCAAAATTCAAAGTTTCAAACTATAAATAATTATTTTATTGATAAATAATTGATATTTATCAATCTAATAATTTTGTTTTTAAACTTAGTAAATGCATGATTCTCAAGTACACTCTATTAGACCTGTAAATATATCCAAATGTTAACTTTGTGAAGTGTTATCCTATAGTCCACTTTTTAATAATCTTAGACATGTATTGTATTGCATTGAAATCTAAGATCTATCCCTTACAATAATTGGACTCAATATGGCGTCTCTATTTATAATGTCACCTAATAGTAGTAGCATTATTATATAGAAAAAAAATATGTTTATATATCTTATATAACTATATTGAGTGTAAATATTCTTTTGTGGGACAGTAAAATACTGTATCTAGCACTCCTGTATATAAATTTCACGTGCACTTTCTTTCGTTTACTCTACGCTCGCCTTTCTCTCTTCGGGGATATTCCGGATACGTTGTATGTATCCATTAGGATGGCTTTCGGCCGTTGGACGTGGCAACTCAGCAGGGCCATCATGTTATTGTGGCCTTGCTCTTGGAGTGTCAGCACTCCAAGCCCACGCCAATGCCGCAACCGCAACAACAGATCTCCCAGTCAGAATCGGAGGTGAGAGGTCGTATGCACGGACTGTTTTATTTTTGTGTCCATGTCGCACTATTGTTTTGCCTTATGTCTTCGCTTTGTATGCATGATAGCTGTAGTTTATAAATGTTTGTATCTCTGCAAATATAGATGTTTTGCCATAGTTTATCTGCTTACTACAATTAAATTTGTGGGGTACAATAACTATACATAAATAGTATTAAATATTATAACATTTTTTGGATGAAGAAAATCAATAATAAAGAAAAAAATAAGAGTATGTTGTATTAAATAAATTAATCATAAGCATGTTCTTATAAGATAAAAAATTCCATTTTCAAACTTCAAAGTTATCAGATACTTTGTTTTTGTAATTTTTTTCCAATTTAAATAGAGAATATATATTTGCATTTTTTTTTTCTTGCTTGTAGATCATAGCTGACCACATTAATAATCCCTTTATAAATATTGTTACTAGATTAATTATCAATTTCTATTAATCTCTTATTTTTCTATTCAAAATTAAGCAAAATTAAGAATTAGAAAGTTCTACCTCTGTCAATTGTAGTTTGTGTCCACATTACAAACTCATACTGTATTACCAGTATTTAAATATATGTTAGGTCATTATTTTTCTCTTGTCATTCTTTCTGTACGTATTGTTCAGAAATGCAATCTGTCTTCTTGTGCCTTTGTTTCATTAGTTGATGTTATTGTTATTGACATTTCGTCTGTCATTCTTGCGTATAAACGATGATTGAAGATGTGCATGTGTTATTATTTCTGTTATTTTTGCCTTGTTTTTGCTTCAAGTTCTCTGTTGTCATTTTGTAATAAATTGAAATAAAAGGTGAATTTGTTTAATAAGTACATCATCTGTTGACTCTGCCTACGCAATATTATGCAAAGTAAAGCTATCGTAGACAGAATATGTTGTGAGCGTTGTTTATTTTGTGGTTAAAACGATTGTTAAAATAACACTATTTGTTGTAGTGTAGTTGAAGTAAAGTGCATGTTTTGCGAAATAGCCAAAGATGCTATTCCTTTCACTGCTATCATTCCTTATGAATAAGCGACAAACTAAATTTTAGATTCAAACCAAAATGAATAATATAGTATTACATGACACATTATAGAAAGAATACGAAGCAATAATGGATAACAGCCATCCGCACATGCTCACAAATCAATTTTCATTGTAGTAGCTTTCATACTGTTATATTGGTTTGTTGTATTGGTGTTGACAGTCATTCATTACAACTTTGAAGTATACTTTCGTTTCCTTGTCCGTCATTAAATTTAGATTGAAGAATTTACACTTATTGGAAATGTTATGGATAATTACATAATACATGTTAATGAATATTGGTAATTCGCAAGGAAATGTGTTAATTTACGGGAAAAGTGCTTAATTATGCTTATAAGTTTAGTGTGCATAGCTGCTTTATTTTCACCATGTATTCTTTTTTTTTTAGCGGCTAAATACACAATGTTTTTTTATAAAATAAGGAAACATACATATTTGTTTCTATATATAATACTCTGAATGGAGAAAATTATTTCTCTAAAAATACTTTTTAAATCATATTTCCTTTTTGTAAGTAAACAAGAAGGAGGTAATGCAGATGTAATTCTGAGGAATGATATTTTAAAGACTTAATAGTTTAATCCATAATTTTTACTATATAATAATAAATTTGTTTTATTTAATAATATTTTTATCATTTCAATAATCTATAGCATCAATTAGAAACAGAAAATGTCTATTAAACTTTATATAAGTAAGCTTTATATAAAATAATTTTCCCCTTTTTCTAGGCAGACAGATTTATGGTAAATTTTTCTAATATGATAATAAAAAATAATATATGTTTGTACTGTCAGTGTCAGATATTACTATTTACTAAAACAGTATTCTTGTTGATACTTTCACTTGTGTCAAACTGAGATTTCAAAGGTTCAGATTTTGTAAATGATGTAAATTTCAATCCGACATCCAATCCTTAAAGCTTGAGTCGGTTCTCGTGAGATTCTTAAATGGCCGACAGGATCAGTTTCTACGAGAACGATAAATTTGAGTTGAAAACAAAATGGAATTGATTACTGATGATCAAGAGAGAAAAGTATTCTTAACATTTATGGGTTGGTAGTTGGAGGGTGGGGGAAGTAACCAAATTTATATAGCTCCGAGACCGAATATATTCCCCAACCAAATTCCTAAATCCTTTTCTACAAAACAAAGTACGATATATTTATTCTTATTTGTCTATGAACATTACCAGTATATTATTCAAAATATATGTTTCATCTATTTTTTTAAGGTCAAACAAATTTACCAAAACTGACACAAATATATTATCCATAAAGATTTCTTTCAAATGCTTTCTAAATCTTGTCATAGGGTTAGATCAGTTTCAAATGAAAGTCATATGAGAAGTTTAAAACTATCACGTAAAGCACGTTTTGATGACGCATACGTGAAAATGATATTTCTTGCTGCATGAACAAATGGTTACACATTTGCCGTATCCCCTCTGAGAACGTGTGCAGGAAATCAAAGGTCGTTACCCTAAATGTCTGATTTCCATTCTTTTCTATCAATTTAATTTGAAAATGGTTTAAGATTAAACAGACAAACAGTCCATGGACAGAGTAGTTCCAACATAGGCCTACATACCTAGATGTCTTAAAGATCGTAGTCCAATACTGTAATCATAAATTTTATAATTTTGATGATTTTAAACAACTAAATGTAAATCGCATGAATTTAAAATCTTAAAAAACATTATTGAAATTAACTAAATACATTATTTATAAACACTGAACTTAATGTAGATGTTTCATGCATTTCTCTATTGCTCTTAGCTAGACTTGATTTTTGCATATTTTTTTACCTTAATTGAAATTCAGTTTTAGCATTGTTTTTCAATATTTGTTCATTTATGTCAATTGTCATACTTATTATTAACAGAAAATGTCCTTAATAAGTAGTAAGCAAAGTAATGTTAAAAATCCACTATTATTGTAGTGCCCTTGACATAGATGAAACAATTACTTAAATTATTTTTCCATAAAAAATCTTAATGTAATCATGTTTCTATTTAAAACATGAATCATACTCATGCAACTCAAGATTAATAAATCAGTTTAATAATTTTTAAATTTAGAAGGTTAAAAGGAAACTATCATTAGATAACAATTGTTTATGTGAATCTTTTTTATCAAAATTTATGTCATAATTTCCGAATAAGATTTTGCAGTTTTCACAGTTCAGTATCGTTTACTTAAAACATAGCCAACTAGACAACAGTGGTAGTGAAATAGACATGTTAAGTCATTTTCATAACCCAAATTAATGTTATTATAGGTTATTCAAGATTTATGTTTACTAGATATTTTTTATTCAATAAAATGAACACATATAATTTTATGTGGAGAATTCAGTGGTTTATCCGAATATAGTATAGATTATTAAAAAAGTGTGTGTATTTGTACTATAGGTACTGAATGATTGAAGAGTATTTGATCAAGCAATGAAGTCTGTGTATATCTTTGTTTATGTCACGGTTATTTATTTGCTCATATATATTTATCAATTTCAGGATGGGTTTACCCCTCTTGCTGTAGCCCTTCAGCAGGGTCATGACAAAGTTGTTGCGGTACTACTTGAAAATGACCGGGCTGGTAAGACTCGTCTACCTGCTCTACACATCGCAGCCAGAAAGGATGATTCTAAAGCAGCTGCACTGCTTCTTCAAAACAAACATGACCCAGACGTGACATCAAAGGTATTATTTTACGATGATGCTAAAAAAAATAAAAAGGCAGCCTAAACAATTTTTCAGAGACAAACCTTTGGTCAGATGCGTTGTATTATAGTTGTCCCAACATTTTGATGGCGCTAGTAATTCTATTAAGCTCAGTCTACAGTATCAAACTACTGTAGTTTGACAAAAAAAGTTTGATGTGCCCAATATGGTAATGATATACCCAAATATGGTAGTGATATGACATCATCATGCCGATATATGGGCACATTAAATTTTGTTGTCACATTAGATAGTGTAGACAGAGTTTTAAACTAATGCTCCAGAAGCTATAGCAAAGCCACAGACTTGGTCAACATTCTAATTCTTAATATGCATTCCTAAAACCAGATATGACTTTAGTCTGGCGAGGATGTCCAATTTTATTGGGAGTGTGGTGTGATTTTATTTAAGATTTTCTAAACAACTTGCCCTAGTGAATTTGAGATTAATCCTATGCTATGATGATAGAAGAATTGGATTGGTAAAAAATGTAATCTATCCCCATCATCCTGGTAACAACTACTATAAAAGAAATGTTTGGTGACTCTCAGAACAGCATTTAATGTGTTTTAGATAATTACTGTACTCTGTTCCAGATATGAATTAACTTTTATAACACCTTTTATGTACTTGTTTTCAGAGTGGTTTCACGCCTCTACATATAGCCTCGCATTATGGACATGTCAATGTGGCAATACTGCTCATCCAAAAGGGCGCCACCATAGATTATGCGGCAAAGGTAAGTGTGATTTGGGTCAAACTTGTTTACGTCCCATCTTGTTATTTGCATTTGAACATTGAGTTATAATCTTTTGCATTAAAGTCTTGTTAGAAATGAAACGGTGTGGTTTGTGATGATAAGACCAAAAAAACTAGTGATGAAGTTTTACGATTTGAAAAATCAAATTCTATATGCAATTACTCTCTCTATTATTTACTTACCATTTATGCAACAGCACAAAATGTGACAAAATCGATTTATACACTATGGAAAAGATAGTATAATGTCATAATGTTTTATTTACAGAACAATATTACCCCCTTACACGTAGCATCAAAATGGGGGCGTGTCAACATGATAAATACCCTATTAGACCGTGGAGCGAAGATCGATGCCAAGACAAGGGTAAGACAAATATTATTAATTTGAAAAATTGGAATTAATAATACTTTGTATATTTATTTATTTTTTATTCAAAAACATTCCAACAGGAACAATGTTCCCACTTACAGGTGATGTTATATAAAAATAAAATATATATGTACTGTATATACTCAAAAGATTTAAAACACCCACCAGCCACAAGTTAACAGGAAACATAGCAATGTACACTGTGTTTAACATACTTAAAGAATCAGAAAACAAATCAACTTCAGGGCAATTAACAACAAAATCATTATACGAATTATGGAAGACAAACAAGAAATAAAACTATTTTTACATAAATATAAGATTATTTCTAATTTTTTTTAATTCAGTTCTATAATGTATTTGAAATGTAGGTTGATAATGATGTAAAAAAAAAATTAATAAAATTATGCATACAGTAATTAATTATAAAGGCGTAGCTCCCAACAAAACCGATTTTAATAAATAAATTAAGCCATTGGACTTTGTAGTAAATTGGACAGGAGACAAATTAATCCAACTGCCAGATAACTGCCATAAAGATTAATGTAGTCTATTATTGTCCAAGACAAGTTGTTAATGTATTGAATTTATTTGCAAAGTATAAGAGTAAAATACAAGACAACACTTTAACTGAAAACGGAATATTTAACTGTAATATTTTGAAATATCTTTTTAAAACAAACAAAATGAAAGAGTAAACAAGATGCATAAGTCTAAAAAAGTATTTAAATATTTACTGAAACTCTTGACAGCTATATACTGTAAAATTCATTGGAACTGAACTGTAAAAAAATTGCTTAATAATTAAAGAAGAGAAATCATATTGTAATCTAATCATAGGAATGTTATTAACTTCAAACAGAGAAAAAACTTACTAATTAAGCAACATATTGGTTGTAAAAAAGGATAGACGTGCAAGTTATAATTTGTCTGGCATCAAAATAATAGATGAGTTAGATAGAGTGGGAAGTCATGATTTGACATTTCAATCTTTATTTGATCATCATGATTGATGATGATACCTCATCTTTTTTCGACTTGTTTTTTTAGAAAGTAGATAAAAAGTATGGTGGCTTCATTGATGTTATACCATTCCTTTTAATTTATTGTTATACATTAGAAACCCCTATTAAAGGGAAACCAAACAAAAGTCCTCTATATAGTTGGCCATAAATAGTCATACTACTGTAAAAAATATGAACATTTTTCTCTGAAGATTAACTTAGAAACACGAATGTTTTATATGAATCTTACTATGTCATTGAATCATCTTCACCCTTGCATAGTACAGTCATTATGACTGCCTTAGTGTAATGATGTAATTGATGTTCAGCTGACTGTGCATGACTAGAATTCCTATGACTTCTTATATATTTACCATTTAACCATTCTGTAATTATGTCAACTTTATTGTTAATATATTTTTATGATGATATTTTTATTTCTTGAATGTGACGCAATTTTTACATCTTTTCTAGGATGGATTAACTCCATTGCATTGTGCCGCCAGAAGTGGCCATGACCAGTCTGTAGATCAACTGATTGAGCGTGGAGCTCCGGTCACAGCAAAGACAAAGGTAATTAGACTTATTTTATAACTTCGACTTTCTGCTGACTTGAAAAAATGCAGAGGATTTTCTCTGAAATCAAAACAGACACAAACGTGCCACATTCAAACAATCTTCTTTCAAGAAATATAGAAACAGTTTCTTAATACACACTCACAATCACCGTTCTGCTTTCAAAAGAAGACTTCAATATAATTAAGTCGGCATTCACAGCATTCCAACAATAACAATCACGTTTCAAATACAGTTTCAATCAAATGTACTTTGCATTATAATCAGTTTTTTGTTCGAACAAATTCTAAATCTTTTAAGTGAACATTTGCCATTTATTATTTGTCCTTTTTCTTTATAGAATGGCTTGGCCCCACTTCACATGGCAGCCCAAGGTGATCATGTGGACAGTGCTAGACTTCTCCTGTTCCACAAATCTCCTGTTGATGATGTCACAGTAGTGAGTAAACTTTTCTCGGTTTGATATGTTAACTTTGAAGATATTAATTATCAAATAGTGCCAGATATACATTGTAGGGACTTTTCAATCCAAGTTTGTTATAACCATAACAAATATTTCATTTACTGTAAGTATATTCTTCAATGTTTTGCTATCCATTGTTTTGGCAAAACACATTGACTTGCAAGAGTTGCAAGAGATTTTAAACAAATAGAAGCGCTTTTGTATACCAACAGAATGAAAATTGATTGCATTTGGTTTTTTTAAAAAGTTTTAGCTAGAAAAGCTGTCTTATTACCCTGACGCTCCATTATAGATACTTATAGAGAATAAATATGTTTTTTTTTTATTTCAGGATTACCTGACTCCACTGCATGTGGCTGCACATTGTGGACACCACAAAGTCGCTAAGCTACTCCTGGATAGAAAGGCTAACCCAGATGCCAGAGCATTGGTAAATTTTCATAATTTAAATATAAATTTAACCTTATATAACAAATATATACATTTTTTACTGTTCAATTTTGAAATAATAACAAAAAGAGAAACTTTCTAAACCATTAAAGTGATAATGAGAAAAAATTATTTTGATAATGCAAATGTATTTTTAGAATGATATATTTTGAATAATTTTTCAAAATGATACCAATATCTGTTTGCTGATGGAAAAAAGTCAATTTTAATCAGCTCTTCTATAAATCCACACGAATGAAGAATATTCATTATAAAGATATGTCTTAATTTCCCATGGGTTCTTCCAGTCAACTCCTCTTAAGTTTGTGCTGTTGAGCTGTTTGAAATTAACTTCATACATACAGTATGTGTCGTTAATTGACGATTAGGAATCTGAGCACTTTACTAAGAGAATAATTTACATTTTACATGCAGAATTCAGTCTACATTCAATTAAATCCTGGTCGACTATTATAATTAGGGAACACTCATTAATGGTTTAGTAGGCATTTGTTAATAACAAAGTCTTCTACACCACCACTGAATTTTAAACTCATAACCAAAATTTAAAAAAAATAAAAATTTAAAAAATAGATAAAAAATTAAATAGCATAAATCATAATAAACATTTTTAATAGCAAAATGCTGACAAACAAAACTGCGAGAAAAACACAACTTTAAATAAATAAACAGAAATAGTTTAATTAAGTAATTAAAAAGTCCAAAATAAATAAAACAAATTAGAAAAGGGATATACTGTATCTCAGTGATCTCAAACAACAGCAAGTCAATGACTATAGAACCGTCTTAAGAAGACAGTTATTTCATAATGAGCAAAAACACACCCATGTTTTACAAAAATCAATGAACTCACTACTGACAGCATTTTTATATTTTCAATTGATGATATACTTAGCTACTGTACTACTGTATTTATAACAAGAGTTTTCATACATACTTTTTTAACAAATGCTTAGTGTTTAATAATTATGAATTCAAATTTAATAAGATTTAATTCTCAAGACTAAAATTTAATATATTAGTAAATCTGAAATATGTAAATGTGAAGCTACCATAAGGTAATAAACACAGCAATTTAGCTCATTTTTCAACAAGAATTTTATGTACAAACTAATGATCGTTTCCTAATGATGACATCTTCGTATAATGACTGTGTTTATTCCTCCGCACATCGGTAATAAGTTTTTTCTTGTTTAATCTTCGTAGAATGGATTCACCCCATTGCACATTGCTTGTAAGAAGAATCGTATCAAGGTTATTGAACTTCTACTCAAGTATGGCGCCTCCATTCAGTCAACAACAGACGTGAGTTCATTACAAACATGTTAGCCAATGAGAATTTGTTGTTGATTAAGCAATGATAATGATTATGAGTTGAAGATGAAAATTGTGCTGAATGTGAAAGTGATGAAAACAAGTTTTCAATATTGGTAGTGATTGTTTTAGCTAGAAATGAAGAAGTTTAAAAAGGGGGTGGGGGTACGCTACTGCTATATCCCTCAAACCCTCACATCTAGCTTATTATTCTTCACATTTTGTGACTGTTGACCAATGTGATGTAGTTTGTGATCTTCATCTTATACAGAGCTTAACGGTATAAATTAGTTTGAAAGACATTATCTAAAATAACGTTAATGTTAATCTTTGAATACAAAAATGATCTGGAAAATAAGAAAAGTATGTTATCACTTCAGATACTAAAACTAAAATACTATAATAGCCCAGCGCTTTAACTATATGCAATACATACTAACTTCATCATCCTGGTTACTATATTTATGTAGTAGTCTGATATCATACTTGATAAAAGGACAAAGCTGTATAATTTCTTTGTCTTGCTTTTCAGTCTGGTCTAACTCCACTTCATGTAGCAGCCTTCATGGGAAATGTCGGAAACACTCTGTTCTTACTGAAGCACGGAGCCATAATTGATGAACCAAATGTGGTAAGTAACAAATGATGCCTTCTTAGTAATCAATTATTGCTATTTAGTGATGTTGACATACAGATTTTGATACTAAACATCGCTTTACATCTTGTTTAAATTTTTTCGTTGTAAATCGATATTTAAAAAATTACATTTATCTTTTATTAGTAAATTATTCAGTCCAGTTTTTGGGAGAATTTATTGAATTAATTAATTATTACAACCAATAATAATTATTATTTTCTAGGCCCTTTCTATAATGTTATTTACCATTGTTGTTAATAGCTTCTTGATAAAAATTGTAATGTCTTGTTTTGGAAAAGTTACTTAAGATTCAATCTTTATTAACATTTTTAGCGTGGAGAAACACCACTTCATCTTGCCGCTCGTGCTAACCAGATCGAAATCATGCGAATTCTCCTGAACAGTAAAGCTGTGGTCGACGCCAGAGCACATGAGAACCAGACACCCTTACACATCGCAGCTCGTCTGGGCAACGTGGAGGTTGTTACCCTCTTGCTAGAACAAGGGGCCAATCCAGATTCTCAAACAAAAGACTTGTACACAGCGCTGCATATTGCTGCACGGGAGGGCAAGAAGGACGTTGCTGCTGCTCTTTTAGAGCATGGCGCGTCCCTCTCAAAGAAAACTAAGGTCAGTTAATAATAATATTATAAATAAAATAATAAAGATTTTTTTGAGGGGGTTACAATACCACCCGATATCATTGAAAATGATCTGAAACTGAACTCATTTTGATTGAAAAGGAAATGTGATTTGAAGACATTAATATATGAACCATAATAGTAGTGCATTTGTTATTAGCAAATGGTGTCCCTTATATTATAGGTTCTTGGAGAAACTCATAGCTTATTGATACAAGTTTATTTATTGCTATTAAAACAATCAATAGTATTGTATAGAAGGCAACACTTTATCATTGAAGATGAAATAATTTATGGATTTATTAAATTCTATAGTATATTTGTATTCTCATATTTTTCAGAATTGGTTTTGTAATACATACATTATATCTTGTACTCTTTATATGGATTATATCTGATGATTTTAATTAACTTATATCATTTATTGATTTAATTTTTGTTTATGTAATTGATTTTGTCATTTTAATTTACAGAAAGAATTCACTCCATTGCATGTCGCTGCCAAATATGGTCGTTTGGGCGTCGCCTCTCTGCTGCTCAGACATTGTGCATCCCCTGATGCCAAAGCCCAGGTAAGTCACAACAAAAGCAACATTTAGTCACAGTGAAAGCAAGTTTCTGCATATGTTATGTGTGGCACTGGGACTACTTGTATAGTAGGTTTGATAGTGCAGGTGATCACAAATTTACAGTAGACAGTAGATAATGAGAGATCTAACTCCAATATGAAGAAAAAGTCTGTGGATATTATTCACATTCATTCAACTCACATAAATATTGAGAATTTAACTTAACTCAATAAATATTTAAGTATTTCTCTTAAATTGTATTCACTTATATAAGAGATTTTTCTTAATTTTAAGTGTTTCCCTTAACCTAAGTGTGAATGTTGAATACGGCCACTGGATCCTACCTTACTTGGTTACAGTGCTAATTGTCCCCACCTGTAGCAGGTAGACCAGTAGTAGTTGAGAGAATCTGAATGCTGGGCTTGGTCTTGGCAATCCAGAGTTCCAGGCTAACCTAATTTCTAAGAATTCTAAGAATCATGTTTTAACAGTTTGGTATCTAAACAAAATAACTAAGACTTTGATTTGTTTTCTTCTAGAATGACCTAACACCCCTCCATATTGCAGCCCACTATGACCATGTAGACGTTGCCATGTTGCTGTTAGACCAGAAAGCTTCACCAATCTCAGTTGCTAAGGTACTATGGAATATTGGTTAAGATACCTGATTATCATTGGCGATATATTTTAATTACAAAATCTAAGTCTAACAATTAAATTATGTATTTTAATGACATTGTTTTCAATGAATTTTAATCAAATGAGCAAATCATTTTCTAGTAATTCTGACAACATATTTTTTAGGGTGTGATTAAATTCTCAAGCTAAATTTCTAGAGAGATAATCGGTAAATTACATTAAAGGAAGCATCGTTTAGGATTCATTAATATTAATGAGGAAACTCATCTAATGCTAATTTAAATAACAATAGTCACTGCAAATAATTAACATCCATTCATTACATCTGCTGTTACTTCTTAGGAAGATCATTAACCTTAGAAATGTACTCTTTAAATGCATATATGGTGAATGTAAGTTTCGTTTTGTTTCTTTTCGCTTACAATTCTCAAATTTTGGACCAAAAAAAAGTTCATAGCATTTGAAATATTGAACATTCAATAGTACCATAACTATCACTTTTCCATTCATTAGAACAAATTCTGAATGGCATGTGATATTTATTGATGAATCAAGGATACACTAAAGTGTTATATGTGTTATAATGTGATTTACTCATTTGTTCTTTCTTTGTAGAATGGATTTACACCACTCCACATTGCAGCCAAAAAGAACCAGATTGAGATAGCAACAACGCTTCTGGAATACAATGCCGACCCTAATGCCGTCACCAAGCATGGAATCAGCCCAATCCATCTAGCAGCACAAGAAGGCCACACAGATATGTTAAGTCTGTTGCTAGAGAAAGGTGCTAGACCTGCTATTACAGCCAAGGTACAGTCTATTACATACATACTTACATATTTAAAATTTCTGGTTTTGGTGGAAACTTTACTATTGTATTGTGGGATCTTGATTTCATATCGTCTGTGTTGACAGCAGGCAGGAGTATGTGCGTAAAATGTTGTTATCCAAGGTTTTGTTTTTTTGTCATTTGTAAACAGTATCATTTAAATTCACATTGTGGTTATAGAAATGTGTACTTTCTTCTCCCTATAAATTCAGTATTATTATCCCCCCTTTTCTCTTCTCAAATCCTTAAGTTTATGTCCATTTTATTCATTATTTGTCTTTTGTAATATATGTTGCCATTAACATTTTGATTTGATTTTTGAAATAGAATGGTCTAACCCCCCTCCATTTGGCCGCACAAGAAGACAAAGTCAACTGTGCCTCCATCCTAGTCAAAAATGGTTCAGAGATTGATCCCAAGACGAAAGCAGGTTACACACCACTCCATGTTGCTTGTCACTATGGCAACATAAAGACCGCAACATTCCTTCTCCGTAAAGGTGCAGATATAAAATCAAAGACAAAGGTATGTTTAGAATGTTAGTTTACGATATCTTTCAATATTGTATTGCACCAGTTCAACAATAGATGAAAATTATAATTATTATGTTTTGTTTCTTCCCTCCAGCATGGCAACACTCCACTTCATCAAGCGGCACAGCAAGGTCATGTCGGGGTCATCAATCAGTTGTTGGAGAATGGAGCCGATCCAAATGAAACAGCGAATGTAAGCATTGCTAATAATAAATTTTGATTCATATAAATCAAGATTACTAGATCAGAGATTTATTTCTTTGTGTTTCAAGGATTCATTTTATAAAATGTTTTCATAGGTTTGGAAAATATGACATCTATTTGTTTTCCTAAATTAAAGTTTCCTCAACTATGGTAAACTGCTTAATTACAAGAAAATAATAATTTTTTTATCATTTACAGAATGGATACACACCATTAGGAGTTGCGAAACGATTAGGGTACATCTCTGTTATCAACACTCTAACCACTGTGACGACCCGTACAGAGACAACGACCATCACCACCACGGTATGTTGAAAGTAATGTTACACTTCGGTGTAAATTCAAATCAATTTAATTAATCAAACATTTAATGTTATATTTAATTTACCAAATCCTTTGTTTTAATTTGAGCAGACGACAGAGGAAAAGTTCAAAGTTCAATGTCCAGAAATAATGGTGGTAAACTTTATGTCAGAAGATGAAGATGAAGGTGAGAACTTTTGTTTTCTTTTGTTATGTGAATATATAAAATATAATATATGAAATATGATAAACGCTGAAGATGTCTTTTTATGACATTTATGCTTTTTAGAAAACTCATCTTTCTGTGTCAACCATCAATATTTTTTTCGGATGGAATGTATTTTAGCTTTTCATATATTTGCTGTAGGTGTTTTATATATACATACTGTATATTATTACATTGTGTACATTTGTGATTACATACACTACAATGCTAGTCACTTGCTAAAATTATAGAACTGTTGCATCATTGGTTTAAACAATGTTTCAACTCATACAAATGTGTGTTAAACAATTACATAGCTGATATCATTTACATATTATTAGTATTTTGTTAGGTCATTGCTGCTATTAGTTATTCTTGTTGCAATCTGTATATAGTTTGCTATTGATGTATGCCTCACTGTCACATATATTGTGATAATTTATTATTTATTTATTTTACTTTTTTTTATACCTTTATTTATTTTCAAATTATGTAAAAGAAAATATGATTGAATATCAGTTACCAAAATTGTTATTCCTTATTGGTTTTGTTTTGCTTAAGAAATAATTTTGTATGCATTTATTAAAATCACGATTATTATTTCATTTATACTTTTGTTTGAACATTTTATTTTTGTGAATTATTAGAACATTTTTATTTTTGTTATGTCATTCCCACGTTTACTTATAAACTCACTTTAGCTTTTATTTTTATTAAACTGATTTTAATCCCATTCCTTTCCTACATGTAAATGTGTTTGTATCATCAACATTTTCAATAACTTTAGAGGAAGAAAGTGGTATGTCTTGTCCTATATTTTATTATATATAAAAACACATATTTATGTTTATTTACTATTGTGGTATTTTTAACACATTTTCTCCATGTTTGTATTGTGGCGCACATAAATTTTAAAAAAACAGCTCATGTTGCAATTTGCCTTGAGGTCATCAGATTTCACTTTAACTTTACTAAATAAATTATTAATGCATACAATTCAATGACAAAAAAAAACTCATTTTTAAACTGCTTGAAGGTATTATAATACCATTATAATTTCCAAAATTAACAATGTTTCAAAAATCTAAAATTGAGAATTGAATGTTGCCTAGCTCTAAAATTTATTTCTGTTTTTTTTTTCATTTTACATTTTTGATTTAGCTTTGCTTATTTTAATTTGTATCTTCATTGAGATCCAGTCCCACATTGTAATTTGCCTTTGGATTTATAAATTAAGAGAATAGTTATGAATTTTAGCTTAAACTTTTACCATTACTATAATAAGAAGCTTTCAACTTTTCAATGACAAGTTTGGCAATTCTGTGTCAGTTGTTGCAGCCAATTTGGATGTAATTTAACTTTGTGGCTTATGGTCGAAGTGTAAATTAAATTTTACTGAGAGCTGGATGATGACTTAATTCACAAAAGTCCTACAGTAGGTCCTAATTTGTTCCACAAATTAAAATGTCTTTTTTTTAGTTATTTAAACTTGTTGTACATTGCAACTAACGATCAAAAACTGACTACCTCAAGGCAACCTACATATTAATGCTATTTATGTGTTTATAGTGATTTAAAATGTTTTTTAGTGGTGTTATTTGGTGTACATTGTTCATGTCAACAAAGCATGCTTAATGATGCTTTATTTTTATAGCACTAACATGCCTGTTTATTTCCTGTTATTTTTGTTTACTCGCACAAATAATAATCTGATTTCTATTGTTTAAGTAATAGTCCAATATCAATTAGTTATTGAATTAAAAAATAAATAAAACCTGGTGTTTAAAATAGGAAATTATGAATCTAATTTTGAATAACAAATTTTGTATTGCCATTTTTTGTGTATAATATAACAGCAATTAAGTTTTGTTTTGGGATGGTAGACAAAGGAGGCAAATGAACAAACATTGTTTGTTAATTCCCTGTTTTTTTCGTCTTCCATCCGGAAACAAAAACTTATGCTATTAAGCTTTGATTACAGTAATACTGATCTGTGATACCATAGGTATCCATTATGTAAGACATAGGGATGGTATAGTGTTATATTCTTTACAATGGAAAATAGCTCTAGATACATCATGTATGCCATTTATACTTCCTTGGCTAAGGTAGATAGTCTACAATACAGGTACTCTAACTATAGCATGCTTTTATTATTCTAACAATAACATAATATTATTTCTAATTAATATTCTTTGTTCCCCTGTACTTAATGACATGTTTGCAAAAGAATTGAGCTGATACATATAATTGGAATAAACATGCTTAATGTGAACCAAGCCCATAACAAAGGAACTAAATTATTTGTAATATTTTTGCCATATAATTATAAAATAATAATGCAATGTAGATTAGCGTGGTATTTATTAACACATTGTTATTTCTAATACTAATGTCTTTAATATTAACCAAGTGTTGTTTTAACTAAATTCAATAGATTTGATACTAATGGTACAGATATATGCATGATACATTTAACACTTTTGATTATTTAAATTATGTGATTATAGCACATTACACAGGGTCTTATCTATCCTCATGGTATTTAATTTATCATTGTGATAATTGTAATTAATAATCTGTTGTTTTGTATATGAATTGATTATTTGATTAACATTCAATTGATTATAATAATAATAATCTGTTTAGATAGTACACATTATTAGTTACAACACATTAATGTTGTTGTTTAAATCCAAGAAATAATTCTGACGGCAATAATACCAGAGTGCATACATATAATGTTATTTGAATAAAGTATAAATTATAGAGGAGTTCTAAAACTAACTACAATCTATACATTATCCACTAAAATAAATTGATAACTCATACACTTCAAATAAGATATAGCCATAACACCTGAACGAAATAACACCATAATAAATTAAATATGATAGTAAAAAAAAACAGCACATCATAGAGAGAAGAAACAATTGTTCATTCTAATACACATTGTTTAATTATAATGCTGTTTTTCTAGGTGATGACATATCAATGACAGGAGACCATGGAACCCTTACAGCTGATGAGATCCGAACCTTAGGGGATGACTCTATCGTACGAGATAACCGTTACCTAGAACAGGATTGGCTGGGAATGGATCCAGTAAGTTCAAATTCATATGAATTATTGAAATGATATTAAAACAAATCTTAGATCCCAGATTATCCTAGATTAATTGAAATTGAAGCCAGGTATATCATACAAATTAAAGGAACAGCCTAACAAGTTAGCTTGTTTAAGGAACGGCCTCTTATTAATGACAGACTTTCCAATTATATGCCACTTTCTGAGGTATAAATTAAGGGAAAGGTTAGGTAACCTTTAATTAAAATGTAAAGGATGAGGATGACCTGTATATTAAAGTCAGTAATTCAAATAGCTACAAAATTTGTACAAAATATGTTTTTTTCTTTGTTCAGGATATGAAGTACTATTCTGGGGCTGGATCTCTCTCAGGTCACTACCGTAAATCCTACACACCATCCCGAGCCAGTACCCTGGGCCGTAATGAAGACAGCCTGATTGGTCAAGACATTATGGAAGGAGAAGTAGTCACATCCACTTCACAACACGTAGCTCATTCTGCCGCGCCTATGTCTTTCTCAACACCAAATAATCGCAATGTGATTCTTAGCCCAGATGATGCTTGTCCTTCATTCAATGGAAGCGATGGCCGTTCTACACCTCATGTATCTAATCACAGCTCTATGCAGTCTGGGTAATTATTCATTCAGCAATCTGTAAACATATGTAGGATGTATGAAAATTGAATTATAATTTAAGATCTTATGTTAGTACTGTATGCGGTCATCATCTTCTATATATAAATTTACGTAAGGGCAAAATTCTGTAAATCGCGCGTTATTTCTAGAATGTGTACTCGATGGTATGTAAAGTTGGTCATAATCTCGGTACTGATTTTAACCACCTGATGTAACCCTGTTTACTAATTAAATTTAGTTAGATAATTAGTTATTGACAATTAAAACGAATTTAGGTTCAACCATTTGCCCCAAATAGGGGTGTTTTCCGATCGTGGTATACACTGTCTAATGGATGTCCTCATGAAAAATACCTGTACACAATAATACGAGGATACTTCGCATTTTCCTATCTCCTCCTACGATAATTGTTTTTAATAGCTGAAAACCGGTTGAACAGCTCGAGTAGAGTATCATAATGTTGAAGACAGGCCGATTTTCTTTAAAAAATACTATTTTGATAGATTTAATATACGTTTATACAAATGTATTGATTTGCGATGAATGGAACATTCCAAATTATTTGGTTTAACCATGCTTGCATACCTCCATGATTTAACACAAGTAGGTCAATTTATGGGCCCTTTGAGAATAAACATAAATAGTATTGTAAACCTATACAATACTGTAAATAGGTATTAACCACTTTTGATAGCCATTTGAATCGCAAATTTCTTATTGTGTGCGTTGGTAGGCCTACTGTTTATTATAATATAAACAAATATACTAATAAACTTTATTACTGTGAGTGTGGGTAGCCCCTACTTTTAGATTATAAACACATAATAATATAATACTTTATTACTGACAGTTGCTTCTCAACGTTTGTATTGATTAATAATTACAAAAAATATAAACGTCGTGGTGGTGTATCGTTACATGTACTTTACTATTTCAATCGACTATGACAGTGACAATTTTAACAGTTATTAAATCGGAAATGTTTTACTCTATTTAGTGTTATGTTATTTATAGGCCTATTAAAAAAAAAACCCAACCCTCAATAATGTTAGATACAAAATACAAATTGGGTTTGTTTAAATGAGTCCAAATGAAACATTTGGACTCATTTTGTGAGAAGTTTCTCTTTTGGAAGTAATTCGCA
Source organism: Antedon mediterranea (assembly GCF_964355755.1). Classification (NCBI taxonomy): domain Eukaryota; kingdom Metazoa; phylum Echinodermata; class Crinoidea; order Comatulida; family Antedonidae; genus Antedon; species Antedon mediterranea. The sequence goes on from NC_092675.1 coordinate 26,461,419, forward strand.
CGGTGCTAATTTTGGTTGACTACATAAATACATAAATAAATGTTTTATAGTCATGCGGTACGTAGGCCTACATTTTGAAATCGCCAGTTTTTTTACGCTGAAATTACTATGTATTCGAGAACCATATGTGGGCACGACCTAGATGGTACGCGAGCGAAGCGAGCGTGCCATCTAGTCATATAAAATGATAATTAAAACTAATACCACTTTTGTTAAATGTAAGTAGTATTTTGTCAATGTATACATGTATTTTACATTAATTTTTATATGAAATAATTGCACTACAAGCCATTTTTATAGCAGTTTTATCCAATGTTTTATGTTTTAAATGAATAAACTAATCATATTATTAAGTGAACATCCAGTATTCACAATAAGTTCAAGTAATTAGTTTTATTTGCCAAAATACTGAATTAAATTTGTTTGTTTACAGTTTCTTAATCAGCTTTATGGTGGATGCCCGTGGTGGTACCTTGAGCAGCTGCCGCATGCCCGGTATGAGAGTAGTCGTACCACCAAATAAGGCAACTGGACCTACAAGAGTCACTTGTCGTCTGGTTAAACACAGCAAGCTGATAACGCCACCGCCAGTGATGGAAAGTGAAGCACTAGCTAGTCGCGTCATTGAGGTAGGCCCATCAGGGGCCCAGTTCCTCGGGTTAGTATTCCTATACTTATTTATACTATACTCCTATTTTCAAAGCAATATAAATACCTTATTATAGTATTCACCTTCATCCTAAAAATAGTTTAATTGATATTATTCATCATGTATATTGTTCTCATGTCACCAATTAAAATTAATATATTATTAATCATCACGTAGTCACAAAGTTTTTCTTTGCTTCATATTCAATGGCTCAATTTATAAGAGTTTTCTCGTAAATATTGTGTACAATACTTTCTCTTTTTAAATAATTCAACTTATGAAGAAACTTTATTGATTAATGTATACCTGTATGTCTATGTATGTCTACAAATCTCTGTAAAAGACACATGGAGGTAAACCTTTTTTATAATTGTGTTGACGCAGCGGATTGGGGAATAAACAACTGACTTATCCCCCACTGAGCGATGGAGAATCGCTCGTCAGTCGCATCCTTGAGATGGGCCCAGTGTGCGAGAAGTTCTTAGGGTATGTTTGATGGCGAGCAGCATGGACCTTCACAATTTTATATATTCTGTGGATTATGGTTCCTTGAATTTTCTTTTGATACTTTCTTTTAGTGATTTGTTTTCATTCCAGTGGTGTAAAAATGTTCTCACTAAGTAATGTGCTCACTAATCAAATGGCAATAAAATTCATTATTTTAACCATTCTCAAAATAATGAACATTTTGATAAGTTTTACCATTTCTGGTTCTTAACACTCACCCGATAGATCACATTTAAAGAAACATTTTACCATTGAAATTATCATCATTATCACAGTACTGCATTATCACATAATTTATAGATACATGATCACATCATTGAACAATTATCATTTTCACCATCACACCAAATGGTTAATTTTGTTTGTAATTAAATGGCAATAAAATACATTATTCTGACCATTCTCAAAATAATGAAAATTTTTATATGTTTTACCATTTCTGGTTCGTAACACCAACCGATAGATCACATTTAAATAAACATTTTCCCATTGAAGTTATCATTATCACAAAATTTATAGATACATGATCACACCATGGTCCTGGAGGAATTATTTAGGAATAATTCCTCCATAATCTCACTGTCACCAAATGGTTAATTTTGTACGTATTTGTCACTGTCATGTTTACATTACTGTACCATTATTGTTGAGATCATCTATTATACCAAAGTTCTGTACTATACCTTGTACTATAATCAAATAAACCCCTGATTTTATGTATTATATATTTTTATAGCATTTTTATATTGATTTTTTTTTTCAGCATGTGTTTTTGTCAATTTCCTTCACCTTGTTTTGTGTATAATTGTTTCTATGGTTTCAAATCTAATGTATTTGATTATAAAAAGTCCCTCAACAAAATATTTTTCTTTCTTTCTAGTGAATATATTTTTTTTCATTTACAAACTAATGCAACTTGTAATTTGTAATACTGTTCTTTCTTTTCCATTTTAAATCTTGTGATTTTAACTATCATGTCGTACATTAAGTGGAAGTGATCAGCACTGGGAATAATTGTTTAAGTCACAAACTTGTTCCTATTTTCTTAAAGTAGCCATCTTTGGAATGTTGTTGGAACAATTTTAATATTTTTGTTCTGTAAAAATTGTTATTCACTTTTTTGTGTTTAAATATGAATGCAAACAACACTAAATATTGTATTACTATTTTTATCATTTGTACTATTATTTTTATATAATATAATATAAATGATTGAGTTTTTTAGACAATAATGTTGTTTTGATGTTTAATAGACCAGTACTGCTGGAAGTGCCGCATTTTGCTTCGCTGAGGAACGGTGAACGCGAGATTGTTGTGTTGCGTAGCGATACCGGAGATACTTGGAAGGAACACTCTCTCAATTCTACAGAAGAAGAGGTTGCTAAGGCATTGGATGGTTACAAAGGCGATGGTATGGCAAACGCATATTTCCTTTTTGTTCTTTGTTTAGTCTACCTAATCTGTACCAACCACATGATAATAAGATAAGATAAATCTTTATTGTCATGACCACAACAAGGCGAACATGAAATTTGTTTTCCTTGATGCTTAAATTACACACACAATACAGAAAAATATAACACTTAACAAAGTTAACAATGGTCTTTAAGTTTTCATTACACAAGTTAGCTTCAATAATTATTTTAAAATTAATTTTTGTTTTCTTCTGCAGACAACAACATTGGTAATGAAAGAGTGTGCCGCATTTTGACAAAGGATTTCCCACAATACTTTGCCATCATTTCAAGAATTCACCAAGAGACCAATTCGATCGGAACAAACGGTGGTGAATTGAAATCTGCAGTTGAACCAAACGTCACCGCAAGCTTCCCTATGGGTACACTTACTAAGAAAATTAAAGTTGGTCTACAGGTAATAAATTGCATTTTCTTATTAAAAAGAAAACCCTAAAATAAAGGTAGTTGATCCAAATGTATTTATTCCAATTTCAATCACACTAATTTGGAATCATCAACTGAAGGTGTCCTTTTAGCCTTCTCCCCAGAAAAATACAAATACATATTTGAACCTGTGCAAAAATACTTGTTGACTGCAAGCTTTTAGACTTTTAACCTTTCACCTTTGTTTACAGGTTCAACCAGTTCCACATGAGGTCGTAAAGAAGGTACTAGGTAACCGTGTTATGGTTAGTCCTATAGTGACCATTGAACCAAGACGCCGCAAATTCCACAAGCCAATCACTGTCACAATTCCTGTGCCTACCGCTTACAACCAAGGCATGATCAATGGCTATGGAAGTGATTCTCCAACTCTCCGTCTATTGTGCAGTATCACAGGTATAGAAATTACAACTTTTGCAGTGAGGATACCTGTCTACAAGCCTACAGCTCTGTCTACACTATCAAACTAGTGATATGCCCAAATATGACAGTGATATGTTGTCATCGTCTCCATATATGGACAAATCACATTTTGTTGTCACATAAAATTTGGTAATTGTAGACAGAGCTTAAGAAATAATGTCCCTTGTACCCTGAATAGACCCTTCAAATAGGAGTTAGTCAAAGTGTTTAAACGTAAAATACATTTTTTTTCTTTATTGTCCCCTAAATACGGGTGTTTTATTGTGTTAACATTTTGCTAAATTCTCCATTGCACCTATGAATCATAATGTTTTTCATCCAGATGGCACATTAAGAATGTAAATTTTTATTCCAGGTGGTACAGCACCTGCCCAATGGGAAGACATTACAGGTTCCACACCTCTTTCATTCTCACAAGACTGCTGCGTGTCATTCACAACCACAGTATCAGCCAGGTTAGTGTTCCAAATTATTTACACAACACACATTTTTTGATAATTGAGTAGCTATAAATGCATGTGGATGCTAATAAAAGAATAATTTAAATCACTATATTTAAGTATTACTATTTGGTGACTTTAAGATTGTGTTTATGTAGAGTATATATAGAACGATAATTAATGATGGTTAATGATATTTTTTTATCTTAGATTCTGGTTAATGGATTGCAAAGAGATCGATCAGGCAAGCACCTTTTCAAGAGAGTTGTATCAAGAACTTCGATCTGTCCCGTTCTTGAGTCGCTTTGCTATCTTCGCAAAGACCCACGACCCCATAGAATCACGTGTACGAGTTTTCTGTTCAACAGACGACAGAATCGACAGAGGACATTTTGAAAATCAAGAACACTTCACAGAAGTAGCAAGAAGCAAAGAAGTGGAGGTTAGTGTTAATACCGCTTTGTATGATTGAAGAATAATTACTAATTATATTTGATAGTGTGATGGCAACATATTAAAAGTAATATTATAAGTGTACTGTTTTTTCACCTATTTCATTTCATATATTTTGTCTCAAATAGATACATATAAGCAGAATATATCAAAGACATGAATAGTGAACTTAATTACTATATCAGGTCTCCAAATGCACTTGTTGAAGAATATTAAGAATAAAAAAATTTGCAACTGTATACACATTGAAAAATCAATCAATTTCAACATTGTTTTTTCAGATCTTGGAAGGCCGTCCAGTTTACATTGAACTGGCTGGTAACCTCTTATCTGTACAGAAGTCAGGTGACCAACTTAGCATGCCCTTCCTCGCTTTCCAAGACAACCGATTGACATTCTTCGTCCGTGTACGAGATCAATCCCAAGAAGCGTGCGGCCGTCTTTCTTTCATGCGAGAACCTAAAGTTACAAAAGGAATGCCACCACAAAAAGCTGTGTGCAACCTGAACGTAACGATGCCAGAATATGTTAAGGTAAGGAATGTTTAAATCTTATATATTTGCATAATACTTAATATAAAAAAATATTATGATTATCTAAATTAACATTCATTACATTTATTTGAGTTAAATTATTCATAACTAATATTGTGATTGTTAATTATTTATATTGTTTTATTAAACTAAAGAATAATTTAACAGAAATACTGAAACTTTTTCAGATTTTTTTTCATTTAGTTCCAATTACATGCACTATTTTTTAAGTATAAAATGGCACAGAATATATTATTTATTTGACACTTAATATGGATAAAATATACATTTTTGTATACAAATTTATCATCATTCACAAACATTGCTTTATGCTCACAATGAGGGCGTACTTCATCTGCGAATTCTATGCTTACAAGTAGTGATACACATAGATGCTGCTAGTACATATTCTTCGCACATTTTTACTTTTGACTGTTTATCAGAAATACTTTATTTAGACCCTCTTTTGTTTGATTGTTTCTATACTAAAGATGTTATATTTACTCTTTATTTAATAAATTGCACTAACTTTTTGAGGTTTTATAAGTTCCTGTTGTCTTATGAAAATTGGTAGCTTTTGCTTTGCGACGACCTATGACTTTTGACCTACACATATTGTGTCATCGTGTCAACATGATCCTCGAATCCACAACATCTGCGTCGAGGAATGGAGTGAGAAAGTGTCCCCACATGCGCATATTAATTAATAGCAAAGCAAAAGCATCCTAAACAAAATTTTCATTGATATGACCTATGACCTCAAAGGGTTAAAGGAAAAACTTGGGATTGTCAAAATCTATTCTTTTTCTATTGCTAATATTATAACAAAGTTATTTATCTTTCTAATTAATTGTGAACTATTTCTTCTTAACCTTTGCATCCTTCTGACTATTGAAGGTCAAAAAAGAAAGTGAATCAGATTCTGAATACAGTGAGGACGAAGAGGTTTGTGTACTTAATGTCAGAGGTCACACTCAGACTATGAATGATCTGTTTTTCTGTGTGTTTATGTACAGTTTTGATTTCAATTTATGTTGCCTAAAATTCCACATCTGTTGCATGGATTTTTCATGATGTGAATATGTTTGAAATGTTCTTCTTTTTTTTGTTTGAAGTAAATATTGTTAACTGATTAAAGTTCAGTGAACTTTCTGTTAGTGACTAGTTAATAATGAATAATTGTTTATGGCACCTATTTTTCTTATTTTTATGTATAAATAAAGATATACATACACCATACCATACAAATGTCTACACTGAGTAAATACAGTGTTCCATGTAGGGATATAAATCGTTACAGAAAAATAAACGTAGATGATAGCATAGGAGGAATAATTGTTCAGTGTAGTAGTTTCTTTTTTTTGCTTTTGTAAATACATAGGCTTATACATTTCCACAAGTGTGATGTGCTTATATAGCTAGTTACTATATTGCACATCACTAGTATCCACAAGTTATTTAAATATATTGTTGAAATTTTACTTCCCCATTTCCTGTGTCTTAATCCACTTTGCATGCATCTGCACAGTTTTAACGATCCAACAAATTTTATATTTCCCTATTTTCCCCGTTTTTTTTGCTTTCCCTATGTTTAATATTTGTTGATTACTTTATTACTTGTCAATTTGTAAAACACGATGATAAATACAAATGTTATTGTTAAGAGATACACCGGATGATTTATATTATATTGGATGTTTAAGGCCTATAATAACCCAACGAAACTTTCCATCCAAACATCCTGGTGCTCTGATGATAATTCAATAATGCTGGTAGCAGCAGCGGTGGTGGTTTTAGCAAGGATGGTGGTTGGTGAAATCGTTACCTAATTATTACCTTATTTCTTTCAAATTTGTTTCTAAAATTAGTTAGTTAAATGTATTTTTTAATATATTTTAGTATTTTATTTGTCTGCGTAGTGTTATCTTGGAAACTAACCCGAGTTTTTTAATCATTTTCTTTGCCGTTCCATTAACACAGGAATACAGAATGGAGAAGGGCGAGGTAACCTACTTTTAATTTTAACACTTTTTGGTTTTGTCTTTATGTTTTGTATTTATTTTATGTTATGAACTAACTGTTTAACAAATAATATTACAATTGTTTAAATATGTAAATATTTTACACAATTTGTTAATGGTATATTTTGCAAATATATTAAGAATAATTTTGGAAATTTCACTAGCTAAATACACATAAAATAAGTAAACATAATGTGAGCACAGTTTATAGCAGATAGTTAAAATAGTCATGCACAATAAATAATTTTTCAACATGCAGCTAATAGTGTGAAAAACTAATAATTAAATCCGTAAACTGTTTAAATGAAATCTCTTATTTATGTAAAGTCTCTATTTGTTTGTTACATCACATTGTACTCTCTGAAAATCAGTTTTAAATATTATTTTCGAAGATTATGATTATTATATATTTCATTTACATTTGTATTCTAATTAGTGCTTGAAATCATATTTTATGTTAAAAATTAATGTTTTTATTTTGCGCACCATTCCAATGATCACAAAGTATTCAACGGTCTTTTCAAATTTTTCCTCTCCAAACTCCTTACAGAGGGAGCTATTCGAAGAGGTAACTGTTTGCTGCAACGTTAATTTAGTATGCAGTGTGTGTATTTATGTGTTCACCCCAAAGTTCTTAGTTTTACAAAGATTTGCATTTACCATTTGTCTTGTAACTTCAACGGCAACCGCAGCTTGTGTATACCTTGTCCATATATGAACCTACTCTCAAAGACAGCCTTGTTGTAGATGACTTTATTTTGATTGGAATTTGGAGAAATATCTGCTTATTGTAAATTAAAAGACACTCTCTGTTTCTACACTGTTATCAGTTAACGTTAGATGTCTCAAATTGCTTTTATGTTTCTGAATGTTGTAAAAACTAACCTTTCAACCTTATGCTTATTGACAAACCATGTTTGTTGTTTTAGCAGTTCTATTTTTTGTGTTTCAATTTTTGTAAACAAAAATGACACATGATTTCATTTATAAGTAAAATTTACACAATTTTATTTCTATTTAGTTTATGTAATTTTTGTATAGTCCGAGGATTCAGCATAACTCTAACCAGCTTAAACCAAACCTTTTTTTTAATTTAACTATTATTTATTTACTATATTACTCATCTTAGAATTCCTAGAGAGTGTCTCATTGGAATGGCTGTAACAACTTCATTATTATTTTTTGTCGCTTATATTTAGGATGTTGTATGTATTTATAGATTTATAATTCCACATTACTGCGAAATTATATAGTTTTGTTTTATTCCATTATTCTTTGCATCCAGCTTGTTATAATGCCATTATATTCCATGTCATTGAGGACTTGCATGATGATCATTCATGTCTGGTGTATCTTATTTCTTGTATAGACTTTTCTCTCTAGTATAATATCTCTTTTCTTTGCTATTCTGCTTAACAGAAGGAACGATTAGGAGTTTTATCCCAGGTACGATATTATGTTTATTAATTTGTAGTAATTCAGAAAAAGTTAATCTAGTTTTATTGTTTTCATGTGTATTTCTTGAATTAAATTAATTCAATATAATTAATTAGCTCCCCTCAAGTAAAGGATTAATGCTGATATATATGATCCTCTTTTTTCATTAAGGATTTAGCTTTTTTATTATTTATGTTTTAGTTTTTTAGGCTAGTTAGGGACATAGGGGGACACAACTAATCAAGCTCTTTTGAGTTTTTATGTGTTTCCTTTTCATCTTTTTTATGTTCTCATATATTGTTGTTGTATATTTTCATGATAGAGGATGAATAAAGAATATTTGAATTTGAATTTGAAACATTTTTACAAAGACTTGTTAGGAATTTATGCAATTTTTTGCTAGGATGAGAATATTATTACTGTATATAAAACAGACTTTATATTTAGTAATTTTTATTTGTGTAAATAAACAGCGAAACATTTATACTATCACTCAAGTGGATGAGAGTGATGAGTTTCTCAATCAGGTAAAACATGAAATACATGTGGTTCAGTTTGGTAGCTTTGTGACAGTAAACCACAGTGTTGCAAGCAAAACATACTTTTACAACCCACCCTATACTTTTGGAATGAGTTTATACCTAGTTCTTGCTCTAACCAGTTTTTTTTAAAGTTATTTTCTTTTTTTGAAACATAAACAGACAATTATTTCTACAAAATTTACTAATCAAATAATATTTATTGTACTATATTCTATATACGGTATATTATAATTATTTCAGTATGGTAATATTTTATTACAGTATAATCTTAATATTTTTAATATAATTGTAATAATATTATTGCATATTTTTCAATCACTACTGATAATTAAATTCATAAAATCATTTTCATTAATGTGCTGCAGCAATATTTATTTTCACTCAATTTCAATTATGGTTGATAGTTAATACAATATCAATTTATTTTACATATTACTGACTTTTATATAAAAAAAAACAATAATAATAATGATTATTGATGTTTATTTATTTGTAATCGGAAACATAACAAACAAAATTACTAATCAATTTGTTGTGTTGTGCTATAATACTTGCTTATTATCTTTGTGTCAATGTGTGCGCTTCTGTCCAGTAAAAAAAAATCACCTGTTTATAATGCAACAAACAAAATCAAAAGATTTAGCATTACTGTACCAGATTTATTTTGCACTTCTTGTTTTACATTTTACTTAGTACAGTATAACCTCTCATTTTGAAAATTAAGGGGACACCTCGTGCAACAAATAAAGAAAACACTAGCACAGCATCCAACCACTGCCTATTGAGGTGACATCCCTATTATGTATTTGGTCCTGAAGGTGTCCCCTTAATAGAGCTTTTACTGTATTTGTATAAGATTATTAGTAGTTTCCTTCCCCACTTGAAAAAAAATAAAAATGTGCAGGATTAAAATATGATCGTTTGGTCTGTAAACACGTAAATGATTTTGCATGAAAGTTACTCCTGTTTGTTTGGTTTGGGTGTATATACCACACGATGGCTACTTAATTAACTAACTGGAAGTACCATATATGACCGAGTATAATTCCGTGCCCAAATGTAATCCCACCCCTTAATTTTAGGCTTATTCCAGACACTTTGTTAAATCCATTATTAATGCAATAGAGTATATAACCCTCTAATTTTTGGCAAAATTACACAGTATTACCAATTATTATGTTCAGTATTCAAATTTATGCAAAAACCAAATTTAGCTTAAACTGTTTCAGAAACCTCTATGAGGCTATCTTTATGTCATCCTGAACTGATCGTAATATACAATAGTTTGTTTTGAATGTTATAATATGAAATGTTTTTTTTTTTTAGGATGCTAGTGCTCAAAATCTTAACTTTGCTTCAATAACAGTAAGGAAAAAGTATACATTTTTACAAGACCCTGTCATGAGTAAGTTATTATTTTATTTCTATATATCACAAATTAGTTACTCTAAACATTAATTGGTTGTCGACAAAGTACAATTGTCACAAATATTAGAAATTGTATCATCATCATCATCCGCTATTCGTCTTGGATAGACATTGCGTACGCTAATCGTTTCCATGACTCTCTTTCTTTGCGATCGAAATTGTACTTGAAAAGGTGTTAAATTATTTCTTGCAATTACAGGTCCTACAAGTGCACATATGAGGGCTGAACTTCGACTCATGGACATTGCACGACAAATTGGAACAGATTGGCAAAGACTTGGTAGAGAACTTAAAATATTAGAAAAAGACCTGCATACTATTGAAAATGAGAACGATGTCATTTCTGAACAGGCATTTGTTATGCTTCATACATGGTCAGAAAAAGCAGGACCAGATGCAACAAGTAAGATAGTCTTATTATGGTGTTTCCTATTCCTAGAATCCTTAGTATTAGGAGACAACTTCAGAACACCTTCCTTGATAGGGGGCTCCCCTGAATTGTGGTTGGCCTTTACCGGTAATTATTTACATATTTTTCTTTCTTTTTCGATCAATTGTCCCCTAAATAGTGTTGTCCCAAATAAGGGGTTCTACTTTATAGAAATATTCTAATAGCCTTCAGGCCTAACAATCTTCGGGCGTTTTCTCAGAGAATAATAATTGCTTCAGTTCTATTATATTGTATTATCTGAAAACCTTTACTAAGGGCCTGTTTCCCACTGATTGATAACCACCACCGATTTCTTGACAGCAGAAATTTGATAAAATAATATGTTAAATGGTATTGGTTGAACCAGTTATCTGCAGCACAAAGTTATGTGACACTGACAGTGGTATTATTAATTAATTATTATTAATGTGATTGAAACTATTTTATTTTAGGTGAGCGATTAGAAGCTGCATTGCAAGCCATCGGCCATGGTGAAATTGCTGAGGAATGCTTAGGAGATCTTCTATCACTTGATGTAACAATTGAACAAGAGGAAGAAAAGGAAAAGAGTTCCCCTGGGGAAGAAGTGGAAACAAGTGAGTTCAATTCAAATTATTTGCCTTTATCAAACTGCCAAGTTTGCCATTCTGCAATTTATATCCAGTTGTGCTGAACAAATAATTGCCGGTCATTGGAGATTCGTGTTAACCTTCTTAAAAGGAAAATGAAAATAAAAAATTTCTACCATCTCACTTATTTATTAAACCTCTTCCTAATTAGCCTTTTGGTTTTAACTTTTTCTTATTCTGATGAAGAGTGCATTTGCATCAGAAATTCTTTAATCTGAAAATGTTTTTGTTATCATTTCAGGTAACTTTGAAATGGAAAACAACATTGGACATGACGACATGCCTGGGGTAAATGAACACCCCCTTACACCTACCTTCAATTAAGATTCTAAATCTGATTGTGTTGAGTTTTCTAGTCTTGCATGTTGTCAAGTTCTTCATGTAAAAATCATTTTAAAGAAAACAAAAAATGTTTTTGTTGTGTTTAAAATACAGCTAATGTGAATTTATTGTTTTGTAACTTGTTTCGTGATTTGTCAGTTGATGCCGAGATAACGTCCAAATTCCTTCATGCTAATGAACCTTAAATTAATAAAAAATAATTAGCATGCTGTGTGGTCAGAAATGTGTGGTATGCAGATATTGTAGTGTGACGAGCAGGTTTGTTGAATGTTTTGATGCAGAAGATTGTGTGCTAGAGAAAATCGAATGAAAGGGCGAATACCAGCATAACCTCCCTCCCACTGTCCTCTTCTATACCCTCTCAATACAAATCATTATTAAGAAAGTCTGATAGTTAATACATTTTTTTTTCTCCATATTTTTTACACTAATTTCATAATTGAATTGTTTACACTTTTATTTTATTAACAAATCTCTTACAATTTTGCACTTCTAAACAGCTACTACTCTAGCAACTATCAATAATTTGTCTTTGATTGCATCTCTGTTTTAAGACAAGTTGGTGATTTCTACTCTTTTATCTGTGTTATACCTGCCTGTCCTTTCTGTAAACTAATATCTATCTTTTTGTTTATTTTGATAAATCTATAGTAAATCATATCTCTCATTGCTAACCAGTATTTTAAAACAAAATCTTCGCTCATGAATGTATGTACTAGGTAGAGGTGGGCAAACCCACCCTACTATCTAGTAATAATGTATTCTATCCAGTCTAACTTCAACCACAAAACGAAGCTGTTTCCGACCCACCCACCCTTAACTTGTTGTCACCAACCTTCTCTAACATCCCTGTAATCTGTTTTAGAAATTAATAGATTACTGAAGACATGATTACTTATGACTTATGACTGTTCTATGTAGAACCCCTCCTATGGGACAACCCCTATTAAGGGGACATTTTCCCAAGAACCAAACAAGGAACAGTATATGTTTATATACTACGGCCCATTACTATTTAGGCTCACCCCATTGGTTGGTTCCAAAAAGGGTTTTACTATGTGAAATGCTGTATCTAACCCAATACTAAATGCCTCTGGAAATAAATTTCTATTCATTAAGTTCATTCTTAAATATTTAATAAAAAGTATAATGTATGTATAGCTATTTCAAGGAATACCTCCATCATAGTATATGTTTTATTTCTCTTTAGGTCTTTTCAATCCTTATAATTCTTGTATCATTATATTTATAATACAAAAAGCATTTTGTTGAAATCTTTTATTCATTAAATTTAATTGATTTTTTTTTTATTACTAAAAGCTTTTTTTTTTAAAGACAATAAAACTGTTTGTATTAACATTGTCAACATTAATTAATTTTAATTTTCTCCGCCCTAAATGTTTTCACTTATTGGTGTTTCCTTGCATGCTGGCACAATAGCCTTTTGTTATAACCACTTCAAAATAATGAATACAAAGGAAATCAAAATCTTGCAATGAATCAAATTAAAATTAATTGAATTTTATTTTTTTAAGGCAAAGCTATTCGGTTAAATTGTTTTTTACAGTTTCGATAAAACCAACTAAACACCTGAAAAGATTCAGAAGAGTTGATGATGTATTCATTATGTTAGCTTAATGTAACCAAACTATAATAATAGAAGACTTAACCTATTCATTTATCTTTCTTTTACTTTCATCAATATTTGCACAGTTTGTAATACTTTACACACTTTATTCACATACCCACTTCCTTTTCTATGTATGGATGTTAGCTTTACTCTACACAACAAATCATAAGCAAATATTGGACATTTCATTATCAAGTTACTATTAAAACAGTATTAAATAGGTTAGAAACCTTTTTAATGCCTGTGGGTCTGTAGAGACATTTAATATACATTCATCATCTCTCTTCTTTCTTCTGCCTATCCATTCTTTCTTTCTTCCATTTACTAACATACAAAACAGGATGAGAATACAGAGATGGACTTAAATCGTGCTGCTGCCCTCTCGAAGGTATTTATATTTTTAGATCAATTATTAGGCTAAAAAGTGCAGACTGTTTTTGTCATAATAAAAAAAATAAATAAAATTAATTGATTACTGCCGGGCTCCAAGGGTTGGCCTCCGAATAGACTCGGTTATAAAAATACATATCTAATATTCTCAATACATATCATATTTGGAGTTCATTCGTACAGCTTTTATCTGGGTCTTATACTATTATACTATCCTTTTAGGACACTGAACTGAAGCTGCACCCAGATGATGTGGTAGCACAGCATGGCTTTGAAACACAGGTAGAGTCTTAGTGTTTGCACCGCAATTATTCTGAAGATTGGCTGAACCTAGTTTTTCAAAGCTTTTACACTTTAATCAGGGAAGAGATAAATTAAATTGTAGTTTAACTCTTCCCTGCTTTAATAAATTTGCCTAATTTCTTGCAAATACAGTTAATCCTACTGAATTTATAAACTTTTTTATAATCTATATAATTACTTATTCATTAATCATATTTATATAAAAGACTTATTATAGACTTTTATATTATTGCATCTTGGTTGAGTTAGTTTTTGTGTGCAAAGAGCAACCTATATTAAATCCTGAAACATACAACTTGAGCTGACCATATTATGATGTGTTTTTTCCCCAAATGCTTTTTAGGATGATGTTTACACTGATCATGACATGCAAGAAGCATTAGCTGATCCCTATCTTCGAGTAAGTTAACATAATTGGGCTCAATTTAATCAAACTTTCTTTTTTTTTCTCCATGATATTAAAAGAAGTGGCTTTAATAAATAAATCTTCACCCTTTCAACGAATTCTAAACTATCTTGAAAAAGATTGATCATTTTCCATGTATGTTTATTTTGGACTTTGCTATGGATGATTAAAAAATATAAAAATAATTAATAGTGTGAGGTTCCTTAATTATTTTGTTTGATAATGTGGTTTTTATAATATTTTTTTCTTTAAAAAAAGGAACATCTTGATGAAATCGATGAAATGACACCTGCAGAAATATATGAGGTAAGATTTGATAAATTATTTGAAAATCATTTTGTTTTCATTAACATTGCTATGGAGAAATATTAGTAGACATGTTTATGTTTACAGTGTTGATATTGTACGGTATCTTAAAAATCTTAAAAATTTTTTGCAGGAAATTAAAGAAGAAATTTGGGAAAAGCATGAGGAAGAAAGACAAGAAATGGTTTTTGAACCTGAATTTGAAACAGTTGTGGAAGCACAGGAGGTGAGTTTTTATTAGCATCACAATCGAGAGTCCAATGCGACAATTATCACAAAAAGAACATCAACAGAAAATGGTATCCGGATTAATCTTTTTAAGATAAATTAATTTTTTTCAATTTTTTTATTTTAGGAAGAAATAATTGAAACTGAAAAACAAGAACAGCAGCAACAACAGGCACCAGAACTTGTTTTTGCCAAGGTAAGACATTACTGTTTGCAATGTAATCATGTGATTATTGCTGTTCGATTATTCAACTGTAAGTAAATTATTAACAAAGTTGACTGTTTTTTCCTAATAAATCGACAATTATTTCTTTAACGCTGCTTTTATGGACAGAAAGATCAAGAGTTCTCTAAGACACAAATGGTTAGATCAGAAAAAGTTGAAGACTTTCCCAGCAAAGCTGAATCTGATCCTTCTATTACACGAAGGCACGATCAGGATTTGGCCCTTGATTTACCATCCCCTGGGGAGGAAAAGGCTGCACAAGAGTACCGATCCCCTGTTGAGAAAGACTCTTTTAAGGAGTCTGTAAAGTCCGTTGATTACTCACAAGAGTTGAAAAGGGAAGATGTAACACATGAATATTCACATTCAATCACACAATCGGCTAGTTCAGATGATTTTGCTCAGGATGTGTCCGAAAAATTTGAGAAGGAAGGTAAAGAAATGTTGACAGAGAAAGCTGGTGAGAAAAGAGTTCAAATTGAAATTGGAAATGAGAGTGTTACTGGAGAGAAACCTACTTTTAAATCTGATTATAGTGAAAGTGCATGGTCTGTTGATTATTCAGAAGACACCACTGTTAGTTCTTCTAGAGAAGAGAAAACTTTGTCCATTGTTAGTTCAGAACTACAGTCACCAGATGTCCACTCTGTGTCTACTGTCGGAGATGTTGAAGAACAATCTACACTTGAAGATGTTGAGGATATTCCTCAATTCGAGTCAGAGGAAAATACTGAAAACCAAAGGATTAATGTAGTTGAACAAGATTCAACAAGTCCTTTGATGCAAAATCGAGTTCTTCAAAAAGGTCAAGAGATTGAAGAAGATGTAATAACTGTTAAACAACAGTCAGTGGATGAAAGTATTAGTGCACATTTCCAAGCCCGTCCTACTCCATTGTCTAGCCCTGAAGAAGATTCCTCAAGTACAAAAGTTTCTGTTCCTTTACAATCAGAACCATCAGAAATTTTACCTTATGAAAAAAAGACTTATGCTGAAAGTCTATCAAGGCCTGAACATTTAGAAAAACATAAATCAAAAGAACTAGAGTCAATTGAGGTGTACACTCAGAGAACCTCTGAAGTTATACCAAGCCAATCAGATGATGAGACTTTAGTAGCAGAAACCAAAAATTTAGAACATGTGGCCAATGTGCATGACCAAGTTTCAGACTATCAGAGTTTAGTCGAAACTGCTTCTGATCTACTTTCCCCGAATTTAGAAGAACACACAATTCCTACTAAAACTTCTCACAAATCAGAAATTGAAAAATCCCACAAAACTTTTGGTGAGTCAGTTAAGCCACAAACAAAACCCACAACAAAGAGCCCATTAATGAATTTAAGAACAAGACATATTGTCGAAGAAGAAGTAGTTATTCCTAGGCAAGGTTCAATTGATGAAAATATTAACTCTGAGTTTGGTGCTCGACCAATGGCCCTTTCTAGTCCTGAGGAAGATGAAAGCGATTTTAAAAATTATTTAGAAGAAAATCAACCCAAGAGTGAGGATGATTTGAATGGTACTGAAAAACAATTGAGTGAAGGTGAAGAAAGAATAGATGGTGAAGCAAGTATAATCTCAGATACACCAACTGATGGTTTTATGGAGATAGAAGTTGCAAGTTCAACTTCTACAAAGGTCATAGATTCTGAGATCAAAGACTACTACACTGGAACTGATGAAGGTATGAAAAATGAAAGGGAGGATGTACCTCTTAAAGAGTTTGAGCCAGACATGATTACTCGGGATGATATTCAGGCTTCGACTAAAATTAATTTTATTGACAAGCGAATTTCAACTGACAAAAAAGAACATTCAGAAACTAGTATTGTGAGATCAGATTTTCAGGCTGTTTCAGATTTTAGATATGATTCTGATGAGCGAATTTCTACACAAACAATTGACAATTCTGAAATTTCTGTAACAGAACAGACAAATGAAAGTGTCATCAGTTCCGTTGTAGTCTTTGAGAAAAGAAAGAAAACTGTAAAAGAACTTATTGATCACATAGAAGTTGGGCTTGCAAGCACTTCACCTAGTAAGCAAAGAACAGTAAAATCTACTGAAGTGCAACAATCTCATGCTAGTGTAAAATTGTTTAAAGAAACCAATTTGGGTAAGACTGAACAGGGTTTTACTGAGAGTAGTGATAGTAAGAAGTATTTGCCAGAAGAGACAGAAATTGTTGATGAACAATTGATTAGTAGTCTTTCACAGGCTGAAGATAAATTACCAAATTTTGATTTAGATCAATATCCAGAGTCTGTAAAAAGTGATAATGCAGTGTATGAAAAAGAGATTCCATTAACTTCAGGTACTAAAGAAACCTCTCAGATTGTAAGTGAAGAGAAAAGGGGTAATTTGTCGGATAAAATAAAAATGTATGAAAGCAAATCTACCAAGATCCAATTGCCTAAAAGTGATCCAAAAGTAAGTGTTGGGAATGTTGTAGTGGATGAGAAACATGAAATAAAAATTTTAGAAAGAGAAATTGAAGATGTAGCAGATAATGAAAAAGAGTTAAAATCTACTACTGAAGATGCAAATGTTGATCATGTTACAGTTAAAAGGCATGTTGTAGTTATTGAGCAAGTTGTTGAATCAGAAAGAAAAAATATCACAGATGAAAAAGAGATTGAAGTTACTACTGAAGATACATATGTTGATCAGGATGTTACAGTTCAAAAGGAAGCTGTATTTATTGAGCAAGTTGTTGAATCAGAAAGAGAAAATATCACAGATGAGAAAGAGACTGAAGCTACTACTGAAGTTACATATGTTGATCAGGAAGTTACAGTTGAACAGAAAGTTTTAGTTATTGAGCACCAAGTTGTTGAATCAGAAAGAGAAAATATCACAGATAAAATAGAGATTGAAGCTACAACTGAAAATACATATGTTGATCAGGATGTTACAGTTGAAAAGAAAGTTGTAGTTATCGAGCAACAAGTTGTTGAATCAGAAAGAGAAAATATCACAGATGAAAAAGAGATTGAAGCTTCAACTGAAGATACATATGTCAATCAGGATGTTAAAGTTGAACAGAAAGCTGTAGTTTTTGAGCAACAAGTTGTTGAATCAGAAAGAGAAAATATCACAGATGAAAAAGAGACTGAAGCTACTACTGAAGTTACATATGTTGATCAAGAAGTTACAGTTGAAAAGAAAGTTGTAGTTATTGAGCAACAAGTTGTTGAATCAGAAAGAGAAAATATCAAAGATGAAAAAGAGATTGAAGCTACAACTGAAGATACATATGTTGATCAGGATGTTACAGTTGAACAGGAAGCTGTAGTTCTTGAGCAACAAGTTGTTGAATCAGAAAGACAAAATATCACAGACGAAAAAGAAACTGAAGCTACTACTGAAGTTAAATATGTTGATCAGAAAGTTACAGTTGAAAAGAAAGTTGTAGTTATTGAGCAAGTTGTTGAATCAGAAGGAGAAAATATCACAGATGAAAAAGAGACTGAAACTAGAACTGAAGATACATATGTCGATTGGGATGTTACAGTTGAAAAGGAAGCTGTAGTTATTGAGAAAGTTGTTGAATCAGAAGGAGAAAATATCACAGATGTAAAAGAGATTGAAGCTAGTACTGAAGTTACATATGTTGATCAGGAAGTTACAGTTGAACAGAAAGTTGTAGTTATTGAGCAACAAGTTGTTGAATCAGAAAGAGAAAATATCAAAGATGAAAAAGAGGTTGAATCTACAACTGAAGGTACATATGTTGATCAGGATGTTACAGTTGAAAAGAAAGTTGTAGTTATCGAGCAACAAGTTGTTGAATCAGAAAGAGAAAATATCACAGATGAAAAAGAGATTGAAGCTACAACTGAAGATACATATGTCGATCAGGATGTTACAGTTGAACAGGAAGCTGTAGTTATTGAGCAACAAGTTGTTGAATCAGAAAGAGAAAATATCACAGATGAAAAAGAGACTGAAGCTACTACTGAAGTTACATATGTTGATCAGAAAGTTACAATTGAAAAGAAAGTTGTAGTTATTGAGCAAGTTGTTGAATCAGAAGGAGAAAATATCACAGATGAAAAAGAGATTGAAATTACAACTGAAGATACATATGTCGATCGGGATGTTAAAGTTGAAAAGGAAGCTGTAGTTATTGAGAAAGTTTTTGAATCAGAAAGAGAAAATATCACAGATGAAAAAGAGATTGAAGCTACAACTGAAAAGGCATATGTCGATCAGGATGTTACAGTTGAAAAGGAACTTGTAGTTATTGAGCAACAAGTTGTTGAATCAGAAAGAGAAAATATCACAGATAAAATAGAGACTGAAGCTACAACTGAAGATGTATATGTCAATCAGGATGTTACAGTTGAAAGGGAAGTTGTAGTTATTGGCCAACAAGTTGTTGAATCAGAAAGAGAAAATATCACAGATGAAAAAGAGATTATAGCCACAACTGAAGATACATATGTCAATCAGGATCTTACAGTTGAAAAGGAAGTTCTAGTTCTTGAGCAACAAGTTGTTGAATCAGAAAGAGAAAATATCACGGATGAAAAAGAGGTTGAAGCTACAACTGAAGAGGCATATGTCGATCAGGATGTTACAGTTGAAAAGGAAGTTGTAGTTATTGAGCAACAAGTTGTTGAATCAGAAAGAGAAAATATCAAAGATGAAAAAGAGATTGAAGCTACAACTGAAGATACATATGTTGGTCAGGATGTTACAGTTGAAAAGGAAGTTGAAGTTATTAAGCAACAAGTTGTTGAATCAGAAAGAGACAATATCACAGATAAAATAGAGATTGACGCTACTACTGAAGATACATATGTTGATCAGGATGTTACAGTTGAAAAGGAAGTTGTGGTTATTGAGCAAGTTGTTGAATCAGAAAGAGAAAATATCACAGATAAAATAGAGATTGAAGCTACAACTGAAAATACATATGTTGATCAGGATGTTACAGTTGAAAAGAAAGTTGTAGTTATTGAGCAACAAGTTGTTGAATCAGAAAGAGAAAATATCACAGATAAAAAAGAGATTGAAGCTTCAACTGAAGATACATATGTCGATCAGGATGTTACAGTTGAACAGGAAGCTGTAGTTCTTGAGAAAGTCGTTGAATCAGAAGGAGAAAATGTCACAGATGAAAAAGAGATTGAAGCTACAACTGAAAAGGCATATGTCAATCAGGATGTTACAGTTGAAAAGGAAGTAGTAGTTGTTGAGCAACAAGTTGTTGAATCAGAAAGAGAAAATATCACAGATAAAATAGAGACTGAAGCTACAACTGAAGATGTATATGTCAATCAGGATGTTACAGTTGAAAAGGAAGTTGTAGTTATTGGGCAACAAGTTGTTGAATCAGAAAGAGAAAATATCACAGATGAAAAAGAGATTGTAGCCACAACAGAAGATACATATGTCAATCAGGATCTTACAGTTGAAAAGGAAGTTCTAGTTCTTGAGCAACAAGTTGTTGATTCAGAAAGAGAAAATATCACGGATGAAAAAGAGGTTGAAGCTACAACTGAGGAGGCATATGTCGATCAGGATGTTACAGTTGAAAAGGAAGTTGTAGTTATTGAGCAACAAGTTCTTGAATCAGAAAGAGAAAATATCACAGATAAAATAGAGATTGAAGCTACAACTGAAAATACATATGTTGATCAGGATGTTACAGTTGAAAAGAAAGTTGTAGTTATTGAGCAACAAGTTGTTGAATCAGAAAGAGAAAATATCACAGATGAAAAAGAGATTGAAGCTTCAACTGAAGATACATATGTCGATCAGGATGTTACAGTTGAACAGGAAGCTGTAGTTCTTGAGGAAGTTGTTGAATCAGAAGGAGAAAATGTCACAGATGAAAAAGAGATTGAAGCTACAACTGAAAAGGCATATGTCGATCAGGATGTTACAGTTGAAAAGGAAGTAGTAGTTATTGAGCAACAAGTTGTTGAATCAGAAAGAGAAAATATCACAGATAAAATAGAGACTGAAGCTACAACTGAAGATGTATATGTCAATCAGGATGTTACAGTTGAAAAGGAAGTTGTAGTTATTGGGCAACAAGTTGTTGAATCAGAAAGAGAAAATATCACAGATGAAAAAGAGATTGTAGCCACAACAGAAGATACATATGTCAATCAGGATCTTACAGTTGAAAAGGAAGTTCTAGTTCTTGAGCAACAAGTTGTTGATTCAGAAAGAGAAAATATAACGGATGAAAAAGAGGTTGAAGCTACAACTGAGGAGGCATATGTCGATCAGGATGTTACAGTTGAAAAGGAAGTTGTAGTTATTGAGCAACAAGTTGTTGAATCAGAAAGAAAAAATATCAAAGATGAAAAAGAGATTGAAGCTACAACTGAAGATACATATGTTGATCAGGATGTTACAGTTGAAAAGAAAGTTGTAGTTATTGAGCAAGTTGTTGAATCAGAAAGAGAAAGTATCAAAGATGAAAAAGAGACTGAAACTACTACTGAAGATACATATGTTGATCATGATGTTACTGTTGAAAAGGAAGTTGTAGTTATTAAGCAACAAGTTGTTGAATCAGAAAGAGACAATATCACAGATAAAATAGAGATTGAAGCTACTACTGAAGATACATATGTTGATCAGGATGTTACAGTTGAAAAGGAAGTTGTAGTTATTGAGCAAGTTGTTGAATCAGAAAGAGAAAATATCAAAGATGAAAAAGAGACTGAAACTACTACTGAAGATACATATGTTGATCATGATGTTACTGTTGAAAAGGAAGTTGTAGTTATTGAGCAACAAGTTGTTGAATCAGAAAGAGACAATATCACAGATAAAATAGAGATTGAAGCTACAATTGAAAATACATATGTCGATCAGGATGTTACAGTTGAAAAGGAAGTTGAAGTTATTGAGCCGCAAGTTGTTGAATCGGAAAGTGAAAATATCACAGATGAAAAAGAGACTGAAGCTACTACTGAAGTTACATATGTTGATCAGGATGTTACTATTGAAAATGAAGTTGTAGTTATTGAGCAGCAAGTTGTTGAATCAGAAGGAGAAAATATCACAGATGAAAAAGAGGTTGAAGCTACTACTGAATATACATATGTTGATCAGGATGTTACAGTTGAAAAGGAAGTTGTAGTTCTTGAGCAACAAGTTGTTGAATCGGAAAGAGAAAATATCACAGATGAAAAAGAGGTTGAAGCTACTACTGAAGATACATATGTTGATCAGGATGTTGCAGTTGAAAAGGAAGTAGAAGTTTTTGAGCAGAAAGTTGATCAATCAGAAAGAGACAATATCACAGATAAAATAGAGATTGAAGCTACTACTGAAGATACGTATGTTGATCAATATGTTACAGTTGAAAAGGAAGTTGTAGTTATTGAGCAGCAACTTGTTGAATCAGAAGAAGAAAATATCACAGATGAAAAAGAGACTGAAGCTACAATTGAAAATACATATGTCGATCAGGATGTTACAGTTGAAAAGGAAGTTGAATCTGAAAGCCCAGATATCACAGATGACAAGGAGGTTAAAGTTACTGATGAAGATGCAAATGTTGATAACAACGTTATAATTGAAAAGGAAGTTGAAGTTGTAGCAATTGAGAAAATTTCTTGTGAAGAGGAGATTGATGATGTAAATGTTGAGGACAGATATGAAAATGAGAAATGCTATTACCCTGAATCTATTGAGATTGACGATATATCAATTGAAAAGAGTGATAATGTTGTCACTGTGGAAAGTATTTCAGAACATGAGGAAGAACAATATTCTCTACCAATTGATAATGAGATTGACTTGTATCAACAATCCACCGAGGACAATGTTGATGACAATGAGGTCCGTTTAAATGATACACAATATCCTGAAACAGATGAAATTGATTCATTTACTGAGCAAGTAGCGGTTGCTCTGCCAGTTCACCAAGAGGACATGGCATCTTCTGAGATTTACCATTGCCCTGAATCAGATGTCTATGAAGAAGGTACTGAAAAGGTACATACTGATGTAGCCGAAGAAGAATATTTAGTAGAAGAAAACCAGTATCATGATTCAATTGATTTTGGTGAGGAAGCAATTGAAAAAGAAGCTGATACTTCACCTGTTGATATGAATATTGTTGAACCTCAGAAGGAGTATTATCCTGAATCAGATGAAGTTGTAAATCTAACAGAAGAAAAGGATATTGATCGTACAGATTTTGAAGGACATGTTGATTCTACTCTACTAATTAATGAAGATGTTGTGGCTCTAGAGGAACAACACTACCCAGAGTATATTGAGGTTGATAATGTATCTTTTGAAGAAGAGATTGCTGTGGTACCTGTAGAAGTTGAAGAAGTTGATTCTTCTGAACAAGTTCATTATTCTGAATCTGATGAAATGTATGATACATCTATTGTCAATGAAGTTGATGCCTCTTTTGATGAAAATGTTGTTTCAGGCAGACAACATTGTCCTGAAGCTGATGAAGTTGATAATAGTTGTATTGACAATACTTCTGAAGATAAGAATATTATTGAATCTGTTAAGGATGTCAGATTTGAAGAGAGTGTTATTGAAAAAGAGGAGGGTGAATTTATAAATGAAAGATTGGATGTTGGTATGGTAGATGAAAACATTGATAAAGAACATGAGTCTGAAAGTGAAACAGTTTGTAATGAAGTTAAAGAGGAAAGATTTGAGGGAGATGAAGCAGAGAAAGAGATGGTGACAGAGAGCTTTATTGAGGTGGTTTCTAGACAGGATGATGATTTACCCAACCTTGAGCTTGAACAATATCCTGACTCAGTTCAAGAAGGAGATTCAATTGATATTGTTGAAGATTACTGCAAGGAACAGCAGATGGAGGACATTGCTAGACAAAACAACACTTCAGAAGAAATTGCACAAGAAAGGAGTGCAATAATTTCAGATTTTGCAAAGTGTATGAATAGTTCACCAGAATATGGGGACAGTGAATCACAATTAGATAACAGCGATGCTGGTGCTGTAGAAGAAGAGGTTGTTGAAACAATTACTGAAGAAAAACTTGAGACTGTAAAATCAATGCAATTAGACAACGATGACCAGGTCGATTCAACATTTCATTCAGATGCTTTAGTTAATCTTTCTGCTGTTATGGATGAGCAATATGTAGATGAAAAAGACTTAATTGTGGAATATCCTTCATCAGAAGGTGATGATATATCACTTGACCATGAACTAACAGATGAAATCATAGCTCCTCCAGAGGTTGAAGTTACTGATGAACTACCAAACCTTGATATAGATCAACATCCATCTCATGTTGATTCTGATGATGAAAGTAGTGAGCATGAATTTGTAGATGAAGTGATATCTGCACCAAGAGTTGAAATTGATGCTGAGCTTCCTAATCTTGACATTAACCAAGAACCTGATAGAGTTCAATCAATTGATATTGGTGAAAGTGGTGATGATGATGTAGTAGTTCACATTCAGAAATTGAGTGATGAAGAGGTTAACATACAGGCTGACACTGATATGTTCAAGCAGTCAAGTGAATCACACAGTGATAAGGTCATCCAAGAAACATACATGAGTGGTGTAGAGCTCACACATGAAACACATGATAGTAATATTGAGATCACGCAAGAACATTGCACAAGTGAAATTCTGCTTAAAAAAGAATCACAAACAAGTGAAGTAAAGCTCATGCAAACACAAGAATCACATACGAGTAAAATTCTGCTCATACAAGAATCACATACAAGTGAACACACACAAGAATCACACACAAGTGAAATTCAGCTCATACAAGAATCACATAGTAGTGAACACACACAAGAATCACACACAAGTGAAATTCAGCTCACACAAGATTCGCACACAAGTGAACTCACACAAGAAACAAAATCGTTTCAACAGAACATTGTCATAACAGAACATGATTCTTCCACTTTCAGCTCTGTGAGTGAACATGTTATCACCTCTAGTTCAAGTGAAATAGATGGTGAATCTGAAAACGCATCAGTACATCAAATACACTCAACAGACAGTATCGGTACTCTTATGAAAGAGAGTGTCAAAATTGTTAGTGGGGAGACCATGTCCTTTAATAGTGCTGGTTCTTCTAATGAAGACACAGAGAAAGATACTAGTTCCTTCGAGAAAGCTAGTGAGGCCCATACAGATATTGATGGGTCTCAAGGGGAAGTCTCAGGTTCTTTTTCTGATCAATTTGACGTGTCAGATGAGATCTCAGTTGCTGTTGATAACTTCTCAGAGGTAATTGTAATGTGGTGAAAGTGTTTTTCCATTAATGTTTCTGTTATCGTTTGTGCATTTTAATCATTACCATTGTCATTTTGTTCAATTGTGATATATTTGTTCTTTTTTTTTATTTACTTTAAAATGCATTTAAGCAGTAGTTTGCTTCTTTATGTTTCAAATTTTGGATTTTTGTATAATGATTTTGTAATTATATAAATGTATCTTCTCAAAATACTTGACACCAAGTTAGTAAATGCACCTGAAATATTTTTTTTTAAATTCTGTCACCATGTTCAAAATTTAGTCAGTCAAACTGCAATTACTTTAGATACAATCCTATTGTTCCTTGAGTTCATTTAGCCCATTCTGTCCTTATTCCATATCATATTTAAAAGTATGTACACTATTTGGTAAAATGTATTTAATAATTCAATGTCAACCAATATTTCCTAAATTCTTGCTTTCCTTCTAAATTCAAAATTTGTGTTAATGATTGTAACACCAATGTAAAATTCCCTTTACACTGAATTCTGCACGTTTTTTGTTTTTATTTGCAGAGATTAATTGAAGAGATATTTAATGTAAGAAACACTTTGCTGTATTTACCGTTGCATGAAATGTTCATATAACTATTGATTGAGCCACTTATATCATACATTTAACATTTCTTCATCATGAAATGTATACTAAGAGTCAATTGATTGATCAAGCATATGTATGTTTTATTGTAAATTATAACAGCTTTTGTCTTGAGACTGATCTTTTGTTTTCAGAGCATAATTTGAAGAAGTTTGCAGTTCTATTGATAAAATATCAATGAACCTTCATATTTAGATATGTCACTACAGTTTAATGTTTCTGCTTTTTATTTATACACAAATGTTATGAAATGGTATTGTTTTGTTTTCATTTAGGATGCAAAACAAGACTATGTTGCGATGAAGGAATCTCAGGTGTGATATTGTTATTTTTCTTAAATATTCAAACAAATTTAAATAATTTGAAGAGAATTATTGAATAGCATTGCAATATTTTATGTTAATTAAGTATATATAATTATCTTTTATAATTATTCAAATTGAAGCTATTACATCCCTTCCCCACTCCTAACAACATTATCTGCTAAGCAGACATGTAGTTTTAGGTTTGGTGACAGTTTGTTGGTAAACAGCACTAAATAATAGTGTATTAATATCTCACATTTCAGATACCAATACAAAATCTGGATGAAATAAAGACTGAAGTGGAAGAACAGTGGCATGATTTGAAAACTTATGATCAGGAGGAAAAGGATACATATGAAAATTATCAAGATGCAACACAAGACCCTCAGCCTGTTGATGAAGAAGAAAGACCAAGAACTCCGGAAATTACAGAGCTGATTGACAACAACGCCAATCAAAATACCTTTTTGAACCTTGAGAGTCAAAGAGAATATGAGGTATATCAACCACCAACACCTGTAGAAGGTATACCCTCACAGGAGTTAGATGAAAACATTGATGTTCAAACCAGTTATTCAGCATTATCAAAAGAGAAACTTGCAATAGTAGAAGGTGCATATTATGTTTCTTTACTGGAAGATGAAACGCCAAAGAGCACCTCAGACAATGACGAAGAAGATGAGTCATTTCGGACATGTCCATCCACTCTAGGAGTAAGTGCAGATGTTGTTGGCACTCAGAAAGTTGCAATTTTATCTGATGAAGGCTATCACAAGCCACAACCTGAAGAGGACTCACTGGCAGATATCACATCAATGATGCCAGATGACAATGATGATGAAGATGATGAGTATGTGGTAGATGAATTAGAGTATGATGAGGTGTCGAAAGTACAAACATCAGATTATCAAGAGGAGCAGCAACCTGGAGAGCTCATTGTCGGAGGTGTTTCTATCGCTCAATCATCTAAGAATGCACAAGTAGAGGAGGAAGAAACATCTATTGATGATCTCAACATCGAAAACATGGTACAGCCTTTAGATGAGACAAGCGTTGATCAGGTTACCAAATATCCAGAAAGTCCAGAATCTAGAGCACCATGCGAAGATTTAATCTGTATTGATCAAGCCACAGCAGAAACACAACCAAGTGCAGAGGATCCACTAAGTGATGTTGAAAAGGAACTGAATGAAGAGATAGTACTAGGTAGTACTAAAGTATTGGAAGATGAATTACAGTATGAGCAAGAAAAAACTGTTGAATCCAATAATGACACTTCATATGTGGAGTTAGCACAAGATGTTGAAATAAAGAGTGGTCCAGAGCATGAAGAAGAAGTTCAAGATCAACAGTATGATCCAGCTTTTATTGAAGATTCATCCCAATTGTTAAAAAAGGAAGTTGTAAGAGAATTGCCCGAGGATCTTTCACCTACTACTGATTTACAAATTGCTGAAACCAAAGTTGAACAAACATCAGATGAAACACATCTATCTAATGTAATAGAGCAGATAAGTGACGAATATACACCAGTTCCTCCTGTAGACTTAGAAATACCAGAAGAAAGGTCTAGGTCTCTTCAAGATCCTGAAACTCCAGAAATGGCAGAATTACCGGACACACCAGAAACATTTGGTGATAGTAGTAACACAGAAGGAGAAAGTCCTGTTGTCTTGATGGGAAATTGGCCAAGAATTTCTGAAAACCAAACACAGCAACTTCTAGAACAGCAAACAATATTAGAACCAACTGAAACAGTTGCTATTGTTGCTGAGACCTCAGAGTCTGTTGAGAAAGAAGTCCTTAATGGGCCAACTGAACAGAATTATTATGATCAATCTTTGTCTGGCACATCTGAAAACGAAGCAGGAGAATCTGAAGTATATGCAGAAGATGCGGAACCTACTTCAAGTGAGCAAGAAGCTCAGATTGTTGACGATGAACAAGACATAGCAGCTAATGCAACAGAGTCTTTAGAAGTAGAAACTGAAGAATGTGCAGAAATTTTAGAACCTACTTTAAGTGAGCAAGAAGCTCAGATTGTTGACGATGAACAAGACATAGCAGCTAATGCAACAGAGTCTTTAGAAGTAGAAACTGAAGAATGTGCAGAAGATGTAGAACCTACTTCAAGTGAGGAAGAAGCTCAGATTGTTGACGATGAACAAGACATAGCAGCTAATGCAACAGAGTCTTTAGAAGTAGAAACTGAAGAGTGTGCAGAAGATATAGAACTTACTTCAAGTGAGCAAGAAGCTCAGATTGTCGACGATGAGCAAGACAAAGCAGATAATGCAACAGAGTCTTTAGAAGTACAAACTGAAGAATATGCAGAAGATTTAGAACCTACTTTAAGTGAGCAAGAAGCTCAGATCTTCGACGATGAGCAAGACAAAGCAGATAATGCAACAGAGTCTTTAGAAGTACAAACTGAAGAATATGCAGAAGATTTAGAACCTACTTTAAGTGAGCAAGAAGCTCAGATCGTCGATGATGAACAAGACAAAGCAGATTATGCAACAGAGTATTTAGAAGTAGATATACCCGAAGATCACGTTGATAATATTGATAGTCATAATCTTCCAGAACTTCCTTCCCCTGTCTCAACAACTGATAATGATAATTTAGATGAACAAAAAGATGAAGCCGATTCCACTCACCACAATTTTCAGGTAAGACTAACATCAGAAGATCTAACAACTGCATGTGCTTTTACTAACAATAAATGCATGACAACTGCTTATGAAGATTCTGGAGAGACACGACTTACTGAAGATATCCTACAAAGTGATTCATCAGGATTTGTCACTAGCACGTTTACTGAAAGAACTACAGAAACTAAAATGGAACAATCGACGAGTACAAGTGGAACACAAGGTGAACTTCATGAAACATATAGTAATATTGAACAAAGAGATTTCCATGAAGAAACTTGGCATACATCGACAGAAGCCAATACAATACAAAGTTCCATTACATCATTGACTGTGGTAGGTGAAACATCTAGCTTCACTGCAAGGGATATTGTTACTACTACTGAATCTGATGACATCACAGCAGATACCGTAGAGTCATTGAAAGAAGAGAGAGAGACTCTAGATCAATCTTATATCACAGCATCAGCTCAACAGACTGTTGAAACTCAATCAGATGAAACTACTCATTCTAGAGAGTTTGAATCAGGAACAGAAACTGACAGTGCCACTGGAGGTTCAGAACAAATTTCCTCAGAAATATCGGATCCAATCCCGACTAGAGATCTCACGCACGTCAGGAAAAAGCACAGAGACTTGCATGCTTACAATGAATGCGAGGGCCGTATCAGCAGTTTCTATTCCTTCAACACTGTCTCTCCTACATTAAAGAATGAGAAAACAAGCAGGAAATCTAAATCAACTTCTTCTGCAAGTCTGAAGCGAGCAGTTTCACTTCAAGA
Source organism: Antedon mediterranea (assembly GCF_964355755.1). Taxonomy (NCBI): domain Eukaryota; kingdom Metazoa; phylum Echinodermata; class Crinoidea; order Comatulida; family Antedonidae; genus Antedon; species Antedon mediterranea. The sequence continues at coordinate 26,491,229 of NC_092675.1, forward strand.
GACATCGAAACATTCATCCACTACAAAATCCAAAGAAAGCCGTAAAGTTTACAAGAGATCTGTCAGTGAGAGAGAATCAACTTCTTCTTCAGCTTTGCATGTGCAGGAGGTATTTCTATGCAAAAGATTTTAACATTCTGTATCCGTCAACTAGTTTCTTAATTTTAGATACCTTGCTTTTTATTGTTTTTGTTAATTACGACGCATAATCGTAGTAGATACTAATTTATTTTACTTAAAAATTAGAGTACACTCACTAGATAGGTTGTAGATGCATGCATGTCTTAGTTCAGTTTTTATATAACCACTACTAAACATAAATGGCCCCAACCAACATGATTTGTGGGTAATCTTTTCTGGATGCAGTCTGCATTTTACCTGTGCCCTCTGTACTGATAAAGGCAGCAACCCGACCTGCGTCATCATTAGATCATGTACTCTGTCTTTATATTGATGCATAATTTGTAGATTCCAATGTAATAATTAGTTGCTATAAACAGTGTAAATTCTAACAAAAAATAATTTTAAATGCAATTAATTTGTATTGTTTCAACAGAGTTTTGAAAGTGAACCCAAAGTTGATGATATATATGCTGAGTTACATGGAGTATCAGAATATGTTGGAGAGGTATATCATCCTTGATGGATTACAACCACAGCATGTATTGTTCAAATCAAACACCCCACACTGCACATTCCTACAATTCCTTGGATTCTTACATTTTATATATAAAAATATGTTTGTTTTGTATTAATAGCTATTAGCTATGTCATTACCGAAATAGCCTGATTTAAAATATTAGTTATATTTAGATTTTGTATTTCATGCTATTGTATATATTATGCATGTTGAATATTGTATGGCTTTTGTAATGTATTATATTTTTATTATGTTATGTAGTTAAATTATATATGTACTATTAGAAGAATATTTTTTTTCTTTTTTACAATCCCAACATAATTGTTTTAAAATGAATAATAAATTGTATCTTTTTCTTCTTATTTGATCATTAGTGCAATTCAGTTTTAGAAAATTAACTCAAAATACTGAAACACAGCAAAACAAAAAACTAGAATAAAAAATATTGGTTACAACAAAATCGCTACATACCATCATACATTCAATTTTTTTTTAAATAACAAGTTTTTTCTAAGATTTCTAAGAATTTTAAATTCAGAAACATTTCTGTATGAGGTATAAAAAATGTCAATTTAAAAAACTAAATTAGTTTTTAATTTTATATTCTTTTAATTATATTATTGTTTCTTTATGTTTATCCAGTATATTTAATTTCAGGTTATCCAACCAATCCAGTTATTTAGTTCATCTTGCTTTCTTTTACTTAATTCATCTTATGTAAGTCAGCTGCACTTATTGATGGTGTGAATGTTATTTGCCGTCAGATGTAGAATATAGTAGTTTGTGTGGAAAGTGTTAAAACCACCTTTTCCTCAAAACACTAAGTGTACCCTGGGAGTGTTCTTCAAAAGAATGTTTATTTTGATTTGTTTACCTTTTTAATTTGTTTGCATGGTATGTTTATTTGTTTTGATTATATATATATATATATAATTTTGTACTATAATTTCGTTGATATTTGTTTTGTTTTTTTTTTTTTGTTTTTTTTTAATATCTTAATTATTCCATATAGAGTAAATTTATGGTGTAAGCTCTGCCTATAAATATTCTCATTTTATTTTTTTAGTTAAACATTTTGATATATTTCATTGATTATTATTTATGCTTAAATATTTATTCAGCCATTATTTTTAATTATTTTTTATACTGTATTTATTTTCTTAAACAATGCAAAGTACTTTTTATTTTTTATAATTTTAAATGACATTTTGAAATAATATCCATACAAAAATGTTGCCTAAAATTATATTATCTGTAGTTTTACATATATTAATTAATGATCTTTGTCTTTCTTTTTGCAGGTTGCTCTCTGAATAAACATTCTTTACTTTATTCCTTACAATCATTACATTTTTCACATCATTCTTTAAAATCAAAATTGTATAGTTTTCTCTAAAGCAATACATTATTTATAAACTTCAAATGACTTGCTTCTATTCTAACCACCCTTCCACAAATTCTTTCCTCACAATCATCATATCCCAATTGTTTTAATTTCCCTCTCTCCGTGCTTATGTTTGGTTTTCACAACTCATTTGTGTTTGTGATTGGCTGGTGGTATCTTTATGCTAATTTTAACCCATGATGAGGTGTGGTATTGTTGAGGGTGTTACAAAATTGAATTAGTGTATGACTGAGAGATACATGAGAGATTTTTTGTGTTTGTTTTTTATAGCGAAATTTGTGATTTTATGTTTAATGTATTTGTTATTATAGTGTTCATAGTGTATTTATATAGACCTAATATTTGAATTGATTGATTGTTCTAATTTTGTTTGATTTTTATAGATTTGTAGAATAAAATTTGTTTGTTTCAATTTGTTTTTTTATTTAAAATACTTTTTTCCAAATTTAATTTGATACGCTGCACCTGTTTATTTAAATTCAGTTCATGTAATAGATAATTTGAATCCACTACTTTATTATATAATTATGCCATATTTAAATTTTACGAAATTAATTTAAACAATAATGTCTATATAAGGAAACGATGAAATATTATTTTGTAATCGTTGATTGATAAGGCAATGTTATTAACAATATTTATTATTTTACTCATTTTAATAGGAACCCGTTGATGAGGTACTCAATTTAAATGTTAATCTTGGTCCATCTCAGGAAAAACATGTAATAACAGAGGATGAGATAGAACAACTAACTAATGTTATGAATGAAATTGCCCAGTCAGGTATTTATTTCTCAATTTCAGTATGTTGTCTTTCAATATAATATGGTGCCATACTCTAAATTTGGCCAATAAATTAAGCATTATCTATCAAATCTTTACAATTTTCATACAATATTAATTTCTCTGTATATGTCAATATACTAGTCAATACACATAGTTAACAATTGTATTAAACAAATTACAAAGTAAATTTACAGTGTGCCATAAGATCTTGTTTTTACCATCTTTAACTGGTCTCAAGGTCTGCTACTTTTCTTTTCTTTATATGACCTTTCAACCTCCTTTCAGTGCATGTCACAAACATATATAATCAATATAACAAGGTACAGTAGAACCTTTACATTTCTTACTTTACCCATCTTTTTTAATTGTAGAAGAAAACGCTCTCATATCATCAGACAATGAAATGGAGAATGGCGGCGAAACTGTCAATGAAGATGATCTGGTTTCAGATAAAGCTCAACAGAACATACAGGTGAATCTGAATCAGTTAAGCCTTGATGAAGAGGCTGATATGGATGATTTGCTAAATATGGATTTCAGTCAATTTGCAGACGAAACAGGCGATAATAAAACAGGTTAGTTTCCCTTTATTCTTCCATTAAATTTTTATTTTTATTTTAGAAATACCATTATTTTGAACCATTTGTTTCTATCTACAATGGATTAAGTTCATGTAGGGGTTAAAATTGATTCTTGAAGGATGTTTTTACACAAAATTGCATGTAATGAATAAAGTATTTTTTGTGACTTAAATAGTTACTAAAACAGTGTGGACACAGCGTAATCTTGATTGTTAATGTGAACATTTGAATCTGCAGTTTTAATTTCTAAAAGCATCCTCACTAACAAAGTTGTAATATTTTATAATTACATACAGTATAACCTCTATTAATGGGACACCTTCTAAAAAAGTGTGCCTTTAATGGAGGGTCCCCTGCATACAGGGTTAGCTGTAAAGTTAAAACATATACCCCTGGTTCATTTTACATTAATCGGGGTTTGCCCTGAATAAGGATGTCCTAAAGGGATTCTACTGTATTTTGATTTTTTAATTCCCTAATTTTATTTCATCCGTTTTCTTTTGTCATCATTATTTTATATTTTATGCTCATGTTCATTTTAATAGTACTTGAAAGGATGTCTGAGAATGAGATAGCAGAAGGAATGGCAGCTTACGTCGCCGACATTCCCTCATGTCCCACACCGCAATCTAATAATACCACTGTCCTTAATCCCATTATACAAGCAGGTTTGACGATAAATACATTTACATTTTACACTCAATGTTGCACAGGCTTTGGGCTCTTTGTATATATTTATTTTTTTATTTTTATATTTATAGTTACTGCATGAAGAACTAATTCATTATGTGTTTTTTGTTTGTTGTTATTGTGTGTATAGTGCACGTACAAGACAGTTACCGTTACTTTCCTCTAGAAGAATCTTAAATTTGGAAACTAGGGACGTGGGATAGGTTATAGGTTATTATTCATGGCACCAGGCACCATCAATCAATTAAACTTATTAAATTATTATTTCTTTAAGTTTAATGATTAATTATTTGCACTGTCAGGTGTATTTGCATAATCTTTTTCTGATGATTAGGATTTGATATAACTGTGTATCTTATCATGGAGGTATACCTCCGTGATCTTATTTACATTATAGGACCAGATAATCATTGTAGATCATTGTAATTAAAATGATTTCAACCCCACAAAATAGCTTTAATCGTCATATTGAGTGAGTTAATAAAGTTCAGCGCCTAGGACACCAACATTTTATAGAAATAAATAACAGAATTGTTTAATTAATGATTAAATGAATAATCTGAATTGGAAGAAAGTTCTGATAAAATATACTTTGATTCTAAAAGAAACCAATGATGAAATAGAGGACGTACAATTGACAGAATCTGAGCAAGATGCGATCTTTCAGTTCCAACTGCAGTATTCTGTGGATGAGGATAATGTTTCATTGTCAGGTGACATAAGCCAACCAATAGTATTTTTTGGAAGGGGGAAATGGTGCGCAGCTTGGGAGGAAAAAATGGTAAAGGATAAATTGGATGCAGTAAATTGGGAGATGTTCATTTAGACATAAATGTGGAGAATATTTATGGATCTTTAATTTGGTGTGTACTAATATAGGGCTTTGGAAGTTTTCTTTTATTAAAAGGAATAAAACCAAAAAAAAAACATTTTAATTTATCTTGTGGAGGCTAGGTGACTGCAATAGTGTTCACTTCAACATTTTGTCTTATTTCAGATAGTTTTGGTCATGGTTGTACTCTTTGGCATCTAATGATCATTCTGGATTTTCTTTTATACTTTGGCAATAGGGCAGGATCTGTGATGCCAATTTTATAATGGCATTTCTTGCTAAAGCAACTAACACTACCTATATAATAGCTATTAAGGTTTTTTGTTTACAGTAACAGGACATTAAATGCATATCATCAATCTACAGTTTAACCTTTAACCTTTCTTCTCGCTCTTTTGTGTCATTTGTACTTATTTGTCACAAAATTATGTTTGTTATTAAGTACAGCTTGCACTTTATGTTATATATATATATCCCACAATGTTCAATAGGTTCACAATTTGAAATACTAATTTTAATACTAATACAATCTAATTTTTCCTATATAATATAATAATAATCCATATTAATAAATAATATGTAAATAATTTACTGTATTAAACATGTAAATATATTTAATTTTGTCAAATTGTGTTCAATGTTTTTAACCATTGTCACTATGATTACTAACTATTAGTACAATCAAAGAATATAAATAGGTAAAGAATCAACAGTACGCGCTGTTATATATAGAAGGATAGGAAACGCGGACGTGCTTGCATGGACGCGTAAGAATCCAGCTGCCGAACGACGGCGGGCTCTAGATATGGTTCCCGTCTAATTCCACGTTTGGATGGATCGTGATGATCTGATGTGTTCTCGCGTCTGTGCTTTACTAATTTTGATATTATTAATATTTTGATAATCATTTTGATAAATAATCATCGTTTGCATTTTTATAGATAGTTTTACCTTACCTTACTTCTTCTAGCGAAAAAGAAGTGCGCCACCTTCAGGCGTAGGCAAATAGTAACCCGGATGTGGTTTACGCCGCCAAGGGAACTGTTGTATCTTCTCCTTTTATTATCTTTGGTACAATTAAACATTTAATTGTATTATTATTAATATTTGAATTGCTCCCCCGGTTTGGCACATCAACTATTTGGCTCATTTATGTTTGTACTTAAATTAATGCATTAATATTATAATCTATATTTATTGGTGAGTTACCTATTATAATAGTCTCATATGAACACAAAATTTATGGTTATTTTTATTTATTTATTTTTATTATATTCAATCAACCCCAACAGCGGTAATTACTGCCACTAACAGTTTGTTAAAATACATATCAACTAACATTACTCATTTTCACAATCCATTTATATAAATGAAATAAAAAACAAATATTATTTGAAATTCAACAAATCCAAAACAATGTGAACAGCATGAGTGTATAATAATAAACCATGTTGCGTATTTTTGCATATTTGTAATAATGTGTGTTTATTTGTATTTTACCTATTGCATGATCTGTTTTTCTTTATTTTTATTTGAATTTATGTTTCTGTGTACTGTAGACTCCAATCCAGATGTTCACTGTGCACCACCTTCTGACACACCGCCCTCATTTGACCAAGAAGATCCCGAGAAGCCATATATGAATGGCCATGATAATATGAATGGTAGGAGATGAGATTCCTGTTTCATTCAATCTACTCTCTTTCTCTCATCCTTCTCTCCTTGTACTTCTAAATCTTCTAATGACACTTGCATATATTATAAATCTATTGTTATGCAAATTAGAAATGCAATTGTTTACTTATTTAGTTATTTTTCAGGACTGTAAATGTACTGGTCACATGCATTTATTTTCAGCAAATCTTTATAGCAATATTAGTTTGTATTGAAATGAAATTGTTGTTTTTCTACCATTTCTATGTAATAGAAGCCCCTATGACCCCAGAGATTAAGGTAACCAATCACGATGAGGCTTTCATATACGCAGGTATATACTAGCTCTTGATTGGCTAGCGCATGTTCCTTCCTTCCCCGTCCTTATGTAATTGTTATTTTTCCTGATTATTTCATTGAGTTTTGTGTTTTTTATTTATCTTGTCAAATGTACGTTTCCTATTGGCTGATTTCAGACACAAGCGTTTAAATTATTGTACACCAAATTAATAAACTAAATAGTCCATACTAAATTTAGTGAACCCATTGTATATTATTAAAGAGGGTGGGCCCCTAGATATCAGGTGGCCTGCAGCTCAAAGGGTTAACCTCTCTAAATGAATTTAATTTATTATACATTACTTATGTTAATACTTGGTGTCTGAAAATAGCAATGGAATGTTTATGTAATTGTTTAACCCTCTCCCATTCCTTTTCCTCTTTAATTCTATCTTTTAGCCTAGGAAATACAGTATTAGATGTTTATAGATTCATATTTCATCCTTCCTTCGATAGATTTTGTAATTAATATTTTGTATAAATTCATGAACACATAGAGTAATAACTTATCGGAAGTAGTGGATAATATAGGATCTTACTTTTCATCTTTAGTTTACTAAATTATATTAAAATAGTAAAATACATAGAATAAAATATTGTGTTGTTCATCTTTTGTTATTGGTAATACTCTATTCTTCCACACTTTTATCCTGTTTCATCAGTTTCATAACACTGTAAAGTTTTTTTTCACTTGTATTGGTTCAACTTGTTTATCAGTTTAATATTATTGTTTAAATGTAATAATAGTTCTGTTTTTACCTGAGTATTTCAAATTAATTACTTTTTAAATTACATTTCATTAGTTTTATAATGGTTGTGAATAATTTAGTTGAAAATAAAATAAATATCTGTTTTTAAGCATCAAGGAAAACCAATTTCATGTTCGCCTTGTTGTAAAGATTTATCTTATCTTATCTTATCTTAACTTTATTCCAAATAATGCATTTGGAATTATAAAAGAAATAAGTTTTTACTAATTGTTGTTTTACAATTTGTTTCCATTCATCTAATTAACACTGTTCTTTCATGAATCCTAACATTATCTTTCCTTTACGTTACTAATTTAACTTATTCTTATTCAATATTACATCATTTATCTTTAACACCAAATTTGTTTATGATTGTAGAAACGAAAGAGGAAGATGAAAGTGTTCCATTTGGAAATGACGAAAGCCAGCCAGTAGCAGAAGAAGGTGGGCAAGAACCTGCTGTGCAAGCCCGTAAGTGCATTAAAATTATTAACACTAGATAAAGTATACAAAGGAATGGTTGAGTCGCGTGGCCTAACAGTAGACAGAGCCACAGCAGCAAAGCTCAGCTGTAAAATGTTGGAATAAGAGCTTAAACCTGGTCCAGTAAGCCTAGTGCATCTTTCAAAAAGAGTATGGGGTTATACTTGGTATTCTGGTCCATATAAGCCTAATTAATTTAACCTTACCATGTCAGTCACTTCATAATGGAAACACAATGCAAGTAAAAATAATATTATTAGAATTGGTAAGATAACATTAAAAAAACACATCCTAATTTAGTCACTGTTTAGTACAGTCAGTAGTAGTATTAGATGTATTATGAGTTTGCACAAATCTATTTTAAAATTCATTAAAAAAAAATCATTATTACATGATTGGGAAACATTCTTAAATAAGGTTTATTTTGCATTTTGGGAGATATGGAGGTGGATAAATTTAAACCTGGCTTACATTTGAACCGACTTTTCTCACTTTTACCATGAATCACACATTTTTATTCATTATTTGGCCATTTTTCCCAAAATGCATTTCACATTCATTTTTTTTTCACTCCATTTACATAACAGAGGGTGTCAATGTAGTCCATTCAGCACCCCCATCACAACCAGATGACGATGACACGACAGAGACAGTAGAACGTTTTGAGGAAACCCTCCCAGACGGATCAATCCGTATAGTAACAAGGCGGAGGGTTGTCAGGAAAGTTACACAACACGTTGAGGTCGAAGGTGAACCTGTGTTGGTTGATGGAGATGGTCAAAGGAAGTAAGTAATTAGTGTGAACAAATTGCTGTGTTTGCTGTGATGGCTTCTTTTCTTCAAAAAGATTTTGTTTAAAGAAAAACGGATTAAATCTTGTTCACTCCTATGGGACTACAAGGTGCTCTCTAAAATGTCAATTCTTACTGAGTTTAAAAAGAAATTAGATTAACAAAATTACTTTCAAGATACTTTCTTTCATTTTTTATCAAATAATGTCCTGTTGCGTCAACATGTTTCAACTTTATTATTTAATAGAATATTATACATTTATGTTTCCATTTTATAGAATGTTTATATTCTAAAGTGATCCAAAATCTTAAATTTTACAATAATAATTTAATATAAAATACATGTTTTTGGCATTACACTGTCAGGAAATTAATCAGTTGTTACTCATAACCTAAATATCATTAACTAAATATTTATGTTATCGCCAGCGGTGGTTAAATTTTGTTTATTTTTTTCATTTTCATTTCATTTCTGTCTTTTTCATTCATCGTTTTAATTATCCAGTCATAATGAAGGTAATTAGCAAGTTCTCTGTTGGCATCCATCTCTATTCTTCTCTGTGAATAACTTTACTTCTTGTTCAATGTTGTTTTATGTTAACTGTTGGATTAAGTATGTATCAGGGTTTCTGGTTTTATAACTTTAATGTTATCTTCTGATCTTGTAAATTAGAATACCATTTAACATTTATACCTTAATATTGTTTACATATATCAATGGAAATTATATATTTATATGTTGGTTTTTAAAAATATTAATAAAGCAGTATTATATATAGTATATAAAAATTCCCAGAATTAACTAATACTGTTCCTTCCAAATGGACACCTTGATATGTCCTGCTCAAATTTGATATGTTGCAAATTTAAGCCTAGACTCTGGTTTAAAACACCTTTGTTATTTGCCCATCCTGTGGTATGAGCCCACTAAAAAAGATAGAGCAATATTTATGCAGATTACAATATGGTACTTGGTACTAAAGCCTACCTCCCAAACCCATTTTGGCGAGGATTGTTTATATACACGGGACAGTGCAATACTAACATTTATAATATCTGCAATTATTAATAGTATTCAAATTAATTTTGCATAATAAACAACTTTTAATAATAATTATTACTATTATTCTAATTTACAATATATAAATAAAGTGTTTTATTAATAATATTCTAATTAAAACAACCAATAATTTCATAAACCTATTTGTGATGTGTTTCAAACTGCATTTTAATAAAAATGTAAATCATATTCAAATATATCAATAATTGTAAATATTTTCCCTATATCTAATATTACATGTTACTGCTGTATTATATGTATGTAACGTGTCTAACTGTAGCATGTTAACAACTTCTGCTACATTGTAAATGCTTATTTAATGAAGCATGTACTATTGTTGCTACATTTAAATGAATAACTAAAGGTATATTCACACTTGTTCCGTTTCAATGAATGGAAGTCATATTTTTAAAGCTCTGTCTACACTATTAAACTTTATGTGACAAAAAATGTGATGTGCTCATATATGGACATGATTATGTCATATCACTACCATAATTAAGCATATCACTACCATAATTTTTTAGTCAAACTAGTTTGATAGTGTAGACAAAGCTTTATAGGGTTTTCCATTTTTTAACAAAACAGAACAAGTGAGAATGTAACTTAATTCTGGAATACTGCTGTGTGGTCATTGATGACCTAGCCCTTGAACTCTGATGTTGAGTTTGACCATTGAACAGCATGAATGTCCTCCAATTTGAAAGAACAGTTACCATAAACGTGTAGATGCAGTTGTGAAGTTGTTAAAGATGGTTGAAGAGAGACAAGATACTTAATTAACATTTCAACCTCTCATTTATATACTTCCTTTTAATTTATTAAAAGATACCGATATATCTTATTTAGATGCCTTTAGGCGTGTATATTGTACATAAATGATGGGGGTTTGCATTAGTATTGAGTGTACGCATCTGTTTAAAATGCACATTTAGAGTTGATTAAATAATGGCATGCTATGTAATTTAAAGATAATGTTTATAATGGATGTGAATGTTGCATGTGAGTTTAGCTTAAGTGTAAAGTACTTGAATATAAAAACTGATGGTTGAATGCTAATATGCTTTATTTAAACAGTGTGTATGTATAATACATAATACCTTACATAGTGTGTTATAGTACATAATTGTGTGTCCCCATTATGGAGTCAAAAAACCTCCTAACCTCCTCATCCAATCTCCCTCCTCATTAGTTTTACCCACCAAATAATTTACAGAAATGTTGGATTCCAATTTGAAGTATAAAGTTCTGTCTACACTATCAAACATTATGTGACAAACAAATGTGATGTGCCCATATATGGACACTATAATGTCATCATTACCATATTTGAGCATATCACCACCACCCACATTTGGGCAGGGAGCACATCATACTTTTTTGGCAAACTAGTTTGATAGTGTAGATAGAGCTTAAGGTTTTAATCATTTAGATGGGTGTTCTCTCAACTGTACATGATGATGTGAACATGCTTGTTCTGTAGAGGAATAAAATTTAGTCTTGTTACACCATAGTTAATTATACTTGATCATAAAGCATCGGAATGTGTGAGAAAATGTTGTGTGTGAGTGTGTATTGTCCTATGCTTAATGAATAAATGTAGCAGTATAATGACACTACTAGTAGCATACCATATGCCTCGTGTACCCATGCTTTTAGACTGTAGTGTGTATTCATAACATGCGATTGCCTTGTGTGTATTGAATGTCCTTTTACTAAACTTGCAATGTCTCATACATATTAAGGTTTTAATTTTGAAGTGGCAAAATGATAATTTATGAAAACAACTATCTGGGAGTCGCAGCCACATCGCAATAGATGCACTGGGCAGAAATAAATAGCCGTTGAGATACCTTTATTAATGTTTTTCTGTTAATATTACATAACTAGTTGTTGCCTACCATTTTATAATGATCAGTAATAATCAGCATAACCACAGTATTCATCAATCAGTAATCAACAAAAAACAAATTTTAATTATTTAAATGATAAAATAAGCACAAAGAAATGAATTTATTTGCAAATGTATTTGTACTAAATAATGTTTATTTGATTTTCAGCATTGTAATTCAAAGGAAAGTGACAAACAGAACAGTAATCGTTGACGGTGAAGAAGTCAATCAGTCACAAGATATCCAAACAAATATCGTTGAAGATGGCGAAGAGGTTACTGACGCGAAGGAACTACGTGGAGATCTCCAACAAATCGTGGACAACTTCCTTCAGGATGATGTCATTTTGGATGACAACCAGAACGAAGCGTGATTTTTATTAATATTAAATTTTAAAAATATGTTTGTTAAAAAGATTTTAAAATAAAGTGTTGTAAATTTATGTGAAATGTTGATTATGATTGAGTGTGTGAATACGATTCATGGTAGTTAATGAAGGCTTGTTCTCACTGATAATAATAACCGTATTCGTGTTGCGTGTCGTTGATATTGCACGTCTCACTGCGTTGATATCTGTCCATTTTCTTATCGTAGACCTAGCACGTAAGTTTAGTCCATAGTGTTGTTGGTGTGTATATCATTCGATAAAAAAAAAGAATTTAAACAGTTAATTGAAAATACTATTGTAGTCCAACTTGCCATAGATTATTATTGCTAGAAAAAAAGCCATTGTTTTTTCATATTAGAAAATTATATAGTATTTACACTAATTATACTGTACCTTGAGTATTGCAAAGTTACTTATACATTTGTTTCAGGACTATTTTCACTTGTAAAACAAACAAAAAAAAACAAAATCTAGAGTAATATAACAACCATTTAAATTTCTTTCACATTGATTGATTATTACTTTTCTGTGTGCTCCTAAATTAGGCTCTCTAATTTGTAAAATTAATTATGATAAATTTAATGGATAATTTTTGGAGGTTTATTACGATTTTTGTGGTTTTGCATGATAAATTATGTCTTTTTTTTTTGTACTTGACCTTGTAACCCCAGTGACCTTCTATGAACCAATAAAATTGTTTATTCAGACTGATGGTATACAGAAAACAAAATCATGATTCATCAGTTTCTACTTAAATGTAAAATAGTTTGCAAATATATTCCTTGATGTTTCAAATATTAAATCCTTGGATGTTAAATCAATCCTGCTAATAGAGAGTAGAATCAATTATAATATACTGTAAACTGCAGTTCATCGAGGAATACATTTAAAATAGATGGTACTTAATAATCTATATCATGTGATCTAATGTTAGAGGTGATTTAATTAATCTATCATTCATAAATTTAATTGTAATAAATCAATTTTTTCTGTCCTTTTAAGGAGCATATTTTTATGGCATATTCCTGAACATTTCACTTAGATTGTTTAGCATTTCACATCATGGTTTTAATATTAGTACTTGAAAATAGTTGATTTTTATGTTATTTCATTCATCTGATAAGATTATGTAATTTTCCTTGCATCATGTTTTTCATATTTAACTATAGGGTTAAGTAATGTATGATTAAAATTGATTATTCGTGGTGATTTTGATTCCGCAAATTGTAGTGCAATTGGGTATAAAATCAAGTGTAGGTATTTTTAATGTACAAATTCAGTGATATTGTTTTATGTGCCAAAGATATTCCTGTCCCAATGTGGTGTTTTTGAGTCTTCAGTGCATGTTATCATGTAAGTGTTATACTCATGTACAACGTTGAGGGCGTGCGTCCAGGTGGCTGGTTTGAATATTGCTGTTACCTAGGAAACACATTACAATATTTGGTGAATAATGAATTAATAAAAGCTGTGAATTGTGCATCATATTTGTGTAGAATAAATTTTTAAGTCGATAACACAATATACATACATTATAGCAACATATGAGCACATTTTGTTTGTAATATCGTTACCCTCATATCAAAAGTGCCTAAGTCATTTTTTGTAGTTTTGAGAAAAAGACTAAAAACCTCGATTTTTTTTAAATTCTTTAAAACCAAATAGTTATTCATTATTTGTTCTATAAATATATATCAATAGAAGCTAAATGTAATATAGGTAAGAAGACACAATATAATTATTGCGCAACGTAATAAAATGACTTAGGCAAAAATATTTGGATATAGTGTGACTTAGGCAGTTTTACAAATGAAAATTGCCTAAGTCACACAGCTGACTTAGGCAGAAACACAAAAAACGATCTGAGCATGTGCAAATGTATATAAAAGAGCTCAGATAATGTACAGAGGGCAGTATAATGATATAAGCAGTGAGTACAGGGAAATTTTCGAAAAATGGCCGATTTTCGACCCTTTTATTTTTTGACGTAAATGGTTACTATATAATAAATGTGCACAAAATGTGCACAAAATAATGTGCAGAGTCGAATAATTGGTTCTGCGCATGTCAATTGTGCTATCATAACCATATTTGACATAAATGGTTACTATAGCACAGTTGACATGCGCAGAACCCATTATTCGACTCTGCGCATGTTTATTATGCTATAGTAACCATTTATGTCAAAAGTAAGTGGTTACTTTCGACATAAATGGTTACTATAGCATAAGAAACATGCGCAGAGATGAATAATGGGTTCTGCGCATGTCAATTGTGCTATAGTAACCAGTTTTGACATAATGGTTACTATAGCACAATTGACATGCCCAGAACCCATTATTCGACTCTGCTCATGTTTATTATGCTATAGTAACCATTTATGTCAAAAATAAGTGGTTACTGTTGACATAAATGGTTACTATAGCATAATAAACATGCGCAGAGTCGAATATAGTACAGGAATTTTTTCAAAAATATGGCCAATTTTCGACCTTTTTATTTTTCGATAAAACTGGTTACTATAGCACAATTAACATGCGCAGAACCCATTAGTCGCCTCTGCGCATGTTTATCATGCCATACTAACCATTTATGTCAAAACTGGTTACTGTAGCACAATTGACATGCGCAGAACCCATTATTCGTGTCTGCGCATGTTTATTATGCTATAGTAACCATTTATGGAAAAGGGAAATTTTCGAAAATTTGCCGATTTTCTACCCTTTTATTTTTTGACATAAATGGTTACTATTGCATAATAAACATGCGCAGAGTCTTATAATGGGTTCTGCGCATGTCAATTGTGCTATCATAACCATATTTGACATAAATGGTTACTATAGCACAATTGACATGCGCAGCTGAACCCATTATTCGACTCTGCGCATGTTTATTATGCTATAGTAACCATTTATGTCAAAAGTAACCACTTATTTTTGACATAAATGGTTACTATAGCATAATAAACATGAGCAGTTTCGATTAATGGGTTCTGCGCTTGTCAATTGTGCTATAGTAACCATTTATGTCAAAACTGGTTACTATAGCACAATTGACATGCGCAGAACACATTATTCATCTCTGCGCATGTTTATTATGCTATAGTAACCATTTATGTCAAAAAATAAAAGGGTCTAAAATCGGCCATTTTTCGAAAATTTCCCTGTACTATAGTACAGGAATTTTTTCAAAAATATGGCCAATTTTCGACCTTTTTATTTTTCGATAAAACTGGTTACTATAGCACAGTTGACATGCGCAGAACCCATTATTCGACTCTACTTAGTTATTTCGTTATGGGTAGTAAATGGTTACTATAGCATAATAAACATGCGCAGAGACGAATAATGGGTTCTGCGCATGTCAATTGTGCTACAGTAACCAGTTTTGACATAAATGGTTAGTATGGCATAATAAACATGCGCAGAGGCGAATAATGGGTTCTGCGCATGTTAATTGTGCTATAGTAACCAGTTTTATCGAAATATAGCCATTTGATCGTGAAAAACTTCGTGTACTATAGTACAGGGAATTTTTCGAAAAATGGCCGATTGACATAAATGGTTACTATAGCAATAGTAACCATTTATGTCAAAAAATAAAAGGGTCGAAAATCGGCCATTTTTAGAAAAAAAAATGGTTCTGTACTATAGTACAGGGATTTTTCAAAAAATGACAAATTTTCGACCTTTTTTTATTTTTCGATAAAACTGGTTACTATAGCTATAATCATATTTGACATAAATGGTTACTATAGCACAGTTGACATGCGCAGAACCCATTATTCGACTCTGCGCATGTTTATTATGCTATAGTAACCCTTTATGTCAAAAGTAGTGGTTATACTTTTGACATAAATGGTTACTATAGCATAATAAACATGCGCAGAGACGAATAATGGGTTCTGTTCATGTCAATTGTGCTATAGTAACCAGTTTTGACATAAATGGTTACTATTGCATAATAAACATGCGCAGAGGCGGTTCTGCGCATGTCAATTGTGCTATAGTTAACCAGTTTTATCTAAAAATAAAAAGGTCGAAAATTTGCCATTTTTTGAAAAATCACTGTACATGGAAATTTTCCAAAAAATTGCCAAATTTCGACCCTTCACTATGGCCCTGTAAGATGATAACACCATATATGCGCATATATAGCAATATTATGGCAAAATGATTGATTTTTAAAAAGTGGATATTTTGGCCTTTTTTTCGAAAAAATCCCTGTACTATAGTACATGGAAATTTTCCAAAAATTGCCAAATTTTGACCCTTTCATTTTTTACATATTCTAGTCACTATGGCACTATAAGATGATAACACCATATATGTACATATATGGTAATATTATGGCATAATGATTGATTTTTAAAAAGTGGATATTTTAGCCTTTTTTCGGGAAAAAAAAAAAAAAAAAAAAAATGGGGCGGTTTTTCCACACAAAAAACCTGTACTACAGTATAGAGATTTTTTTCCAAAACAACCAAATTTTGGCCTTTTTATTTTTCGACCTAACTGGTTACTATGACTAAGAGATGATAATAATGCAATACACGCATATATAGCATAACATTTTGGTAATTTTCAGCATCAACATTTGTTCAAAGGTAAAAAATGTAAAAATATGGATTAAAAAAAGCATAAACCAATGTATACAACAACTTACTTAATTTTTTATTATGTGTTCACATTTACACAATAGGCGATGCAGACATGTACTGAGGATAACCCTAGTATACACGAATGACTCGTGAATTTATATTACAAACGAAATACCCGTATAACCAGAATAACTTATTAAATGCATCAGCGTAACAATGATAAATTGATTTTTTTGCAGAAAACAAATCAATAATTAGCTATAAACATTTTAGGATAGTAAATTCATATTGAAGTTAATGGGATAAAATCATTTCAATGTCTTCAAAACTTCTCATCTTTTAACATGCTACAAACTATTTGCAATTTAACATTTTTTGTTTTTTAGCACGTTGTGCAGGAAACGTAGGATAAATAGTTCATCAAAAAAATATTCATTCTTTTTAATATGTCCAAATAATCAGATAATCTGTAATACTGAAGTATATAAATGATGGATGAAAGGAAATCCCTATTTTCATAACGAGTTGAACAATCTTTAAAAATGGAATAGGAGAAAGTGGGTGGGGGGTGTAATTTATAGTGAATGTCTTTTGATGAACGAAAATGTTTTAAGTACAGTATACACAATTATAGGAATCTTGTTATAAAATATAGTTTAGATACAATACAGGTATAATAGAACACATGCAATTGACAGGCACAGAACCAATAAAATACTGAATGATATACTGACAATTAATTAATTATATAAATATTTGTCTTCAGCTAAACACTGTAGTTGTTTTTTATTTTGTCTCCAAGTATTGAGGCCAACCTACTCTTACCTGTAATGTGTTGGTTTCTATCAGTAATCTGCCATTGGATTAATATATTGTAAATGTAATGATGTGTTTAGAGGTTTGTCAATGCGCTAACAAATAATTTTACAAACTGAATATTTTACTGTTTTCATCACCTTACTATAACTTAACAGTTGCAAAATTATTGCAGTTTATATAAAGTATAGCATGCAAAAGAGGAATTAATTACTTAAAAAGTTGTGTACTACTTCTAGTTTTAACAAAATTAGAAAGGAATAGTTTTAAATATATACTACTGAAAATAGTGTTTATTTACATTCTAATCTAGTTATGCAGATGTATGATATACCATTGTAAACAAATTTCATTTGAAGCTCAATGAAATATAAATAATGGCATATCTCTTACATATAGTCTATTATTATTCACATTAAAACTTTAAAACAAGTCTTAATAATCGTATAATTACATACTTTAAAACAAGTAAGTGGGTTCAACTATGTTTAAAAATAATATAATGATGTTGCAACGAGGTATGTATAAGAACAGAAAGAGGGGTTGAGAAAATTTACAATTGTGTTTATGTTTTTAATATACCCCATTGTATTCAATGGTATTTGCAACTGTATGTAAAAACTGTTTTCATCAATGTTAACATTTAAATGATCTAGGCAATAGTTTAAATGTCGTACAATATGGGATAATATAGGCCTACTAAAGATAAAAAACATTACTGAAACAATAAAATATATATTCAGGTAGAAAGTATACACATAAAGAGAAAAGTAATTTATTTTACCAAAAATCTAAGAATGTATATATAAAAATTCAGCAAATACAATATGAGTAAACGTTCCATTTATGCCGCATTCAATAACAAATATATTCATAATAATTTGGGCATAAAATGTTACTTTACTTTTAAAAAGATGGTTCTTTACAGACACCATGTACTATTATATACAAGTTTAATATATTATCACAATAATCGTACATAAACCCTGCTTGGAAAATTCCTAAATGTGTTAAATAAAATGTCAGAGGTCATCTTTTTTAAATTATAAACTTTCCACATGATTAAAAAAGTAAATATTAAGATTACAATATTTACTGAAATTGAATTGGCATACCAAAGTAGGGCACACCCATATATACATTGAAAACTGAATTAAACTTTTAAAGGAGACAGGAACTACTTTAAAATTTGGTTTAGGATCAAATCTGTTAAAATGTTTTACAGAGATTCAAACTTCATAACCATACTATTCAAATATTTCACAACATTTTGAAGGATGTTTGAAGGATATTTTATATTATATTTAAACATAACATTACTGTACATGAAAACAGCACCATTTAAGGGATCACTACAGCAGTTATGTAACAAACAGCGTTTCTTTATTTCAGTAATGCTCTACAACTTAGGAATTATAACCTGCCAGTAAAGAAACCGGCAATAGTATTTCAAACAGACTGTTTATAACAATGTTTTAAATTAAAAATTGAAATGTCTTTGTAATACGTATGTAGAATCCGTAATAAATATTATCTTTACACTCATACATGAGCACTGATGCTTAGCAAATGTTGTATAGTGCTACAGGGGTGTAGGGTTATGGGGGAGAGTTGTGCAGAACTGGTGTTGAGGAATATGTAAATTTAATTTACCAGTATTCACCTGCATGCACGTTTTTCACAAGACAGTATTATATTACAAAATACTGTATAGTTGATATGTTTAAAATGAACAACATTTATTGTGAGTTTTGTCAATTCAAGGTCAGAATTCAGAAGGATTTTGGTTCCAAATTGAGTTCATTAAAAGTATTATACAGTACATTAACTCGGTCTTGGAACAATTCGGAAAGCATAAATACAAAATGGTAAATCCTGCAGCAGAACTTTAATTGTAAATGAGAAGTATATGAAACATATTTTAAACTGGCTTTTCATAAATTAAATACTTTTTCTCTCTAAAAACAAGTCCAGAACTAACATGTCATATTAATATAATATAGTTTTATTCATGCAATCACTTGTTCTTATTATCTTTACACTTAATAACTGTATTACATTGGCTTAAATACTTCATATCATATTGATTCATAATGCTATTAATATTGATTTATACATATTCCGCAAGCTCCAAATCATCTTTAAGCCACTGGGGCACTCTGTAATTCAGCTTCGATAGCAGGCCTTTAAGTTCTTGGTTGTGTGATTGGTAATACTGTGATAAGTAGTTCTGTGATTTCTGATCCATTGGAGGGTAAACACGCCCCTTACTGTTGCCCAAACATTTAGTTCGTCCATTGTTTAGTAACTGGCAGTAGAATCCTTTTTTGTTGTCATATCTAGATGGTATCAATCAAAATATTGTTAAAATAATAAAGAAACTATATAATAGCACAAAAACCTTGTTCTTAATCTTCCTTTAGCCAGTAATAACAGCAATTTTGTTCTATTTTCGTGTTTTAGAAAAAAATTCTACATCAAGACTTTTATGGGCTATCTTTTTCAGTTTATTTTTTTTATTTTACAGTTTTTTTTTCTATTTGATACTGTTTCTTTATTTTATTCATAATTCATATCCATAATATTTTTAAGTATTTTAATGAGAAGTAAATAAAAATCAAATTTTGACCAATTTCTTTGTGACTACCACTACGAATATGGAGAAAAAGTGCGACATCACATTCCCTATCAACCGATTTAATTGGGGCTGTACTTGTTTGGCCGGTACACAAAATTAAGACAGAAACGCTAGTTTAATATATTTCCACAGCATTAAAATCTATTTAATACTGCGCACAAACTATTTAAAAAATAATTCTTCAAAATTCAAGGCTCAGTACAAAATTTAAATGCAGTATATTTTACAAACATATAGTGAATACTCGCAGAATGTAATGAACTTACTTGAGATGTGTAAAATAATCAAATTGGTTTTTAATATGCAGAAAATGCTGAACTTTAGACATGGTCCCTGCTGGATTTTCTTTCAATGATTCTCCATTTAAGATTAGCAACTACAAGAAAAGCATACATCATCATTAACATTTAAAATTGAGCCGAGTGGATGATAAAGATATGATTAATTTATTTTGATGCTTAGAATTTAGTTTAAATATCATATTAGTAGTACTAATAAAGTTGAAAATGTCTCACAGTACTACAATCATTTTCTAGAGAATTATTTTCAACTTACTTCACTTAATTTTTACGACTTACATGGTCTATTGCAACCCTTACTTATTTTTCTTAAAGACTTAAAATATCACATAGTGCAACTTATACCAGAATATTCACTAACTCAAAATAAAGAATTTTGAGAATGGAACGTTGTGATCGATATCATCATTTTCAAGAATCTTTTATGGATATTTTTGTATTTAAAATACAAACCTGGTTTGCTGAATAATGTGAGAGCCAGCGATCAAGTTGTTTAGCGTACTTTCCCGGTTCTAAGCATCTTCTACGCAGGTCGTGAACAGCCGAGTATGACAATTCGTCTGCACTTACTACATCATAAAATGTGTAGTTTAACGCTATAGGATCGTTGTGAGATCTCATATGCTGAGAGAACAAAAATATTGTAAAAATAAATATCCTTCATAAGAGGTTGTCAGGACACTCGTAAATTTTTAGACTATTTTCAATGGTCCACAAAAAATAAAAAAAGAATTTTGTGAAAAAAAGTTAAACATATTCATTTTTTTCTTAATAATCTTTTTCAATAAAAGATATTTAAAAAAAGGGATGGTAAACCCATGTCTATAAATGCTTAGGTAGTGGCACTGTATAGGCCATCAGAAAATCCTGGAACTATTACAAGATTTGAACCCGGGACCCAGAGGTTGTAAGCAAGCATTTCAAACACCAAGCCACAGTACCACAAATTATCCAATAATGTGATCATTCATTTATGTGTATGTGGCATGGCAGATTAACTTAAATACAGACACAAAATTAAGAAGTCGTTATGGTTATGACTAAAGGACTTTTTTTAAAGATCAGATTTGGTAATAAATTATTCAATAATTTTAGATATGCCACAGAAACACATCACATTTTGCCTGTGGACACAATCCAAGCAGACAGTCTATGAGCCGGAAGCTCAAGAGACACAAAAATTATGAAATTTTAAATGAAATGCTACAGGATAACAGTGAAATTGCATACAAACATATATTTGATTATATTTAAATAAATTATTAAATAATACAATGAGTTGAACGCATACGTGTAGTAGTGCATATCAATTTGTAATCACTTTGTCAAACTCAATAAACTAAAGTTAAATTTTTGATCAGACTGTCTCTTCAAAAAAAGAACAATACAAATGTTAGAAAGTCACTCTATGATCAATGCTACTGCCAGTTCACACACACACACATACACACAATCATGAGCAACCCACTCATGATCAATGCTGCTGCTGGTTCATATACAACATTGTGAGCTAGTTACTCATGATCAATGCTACTGCAGGTTCACATACAGTATCAGTGAGCAAGTTACTCATGATCAATGGTGCTGGTGCGCACACAATATCAGTAAGCAAGTTACTTATGATCAATGGTGTAGTAGGTTCACATACAATATCATGAGCAAGTTATTCATGATCAATGGTGCTGCTGCTGGTGCGCACACAATATCAGTGAGCAAGTTACTCATGATCAATGGTGTAGTAGGTTCACATACAATATCATGAGCAAGTTACTCATGATAAATGCCGCTGTTGGTTCACATACAACATCATGAGCAAGTTACTTATGTTCAATGCCACTGTAGGTTGACATACAACATTGTGAGCAAGTTACTCATAATTGCTGCTACAGCAGATCCACATACAGTATTGTGAGCACGTTACTCATGATCAATACTACAGCAGGTTCACATACAATATCATGAGATGATCAATGCTGATGCCAGTTCACATACAACATCATGAGCAAGTTAGTCATGATCAATGCTGCTGTAGGTTCACATACACCATCATGAGCAAGTTACTCATGATCAATGGTACTGCAGGTTCACATACAGCATCATGAGCAAGTTACTCATGATCAATGGTACTGCTGCTACACACTCAATATCAGTGAGCAAGTTACTCATGATCAATGGTGTAGTAGATTCACATACATCATCATGAGAAAGTTACTCATGATCAATGTTACTGCGGGTTCACATACAACACCATGAGCAAGTTACTCTTGAACAATGCTGCTGACGGTTCACATAGCAAGTTCACAGAGAAAGTTAATAATAACCAATGATACTGCTAGTTCACATACAACATCATGAGCAAGTTACTCCTGATCAATGCTGCTGCTGGTTCACATACAACATCATGAGCAAGTTACTCCTTATCAATGCTGCTGCTGGTTCACATACAACATCATGAGCAAGTTATTCATGATCAATGCTGCAGTAGGTTCACACACAATTTCATGAGCAAGCTACTCATAATCAATGCTAATGCAGGTTCACATACACCATCATGAGCAAGTTACTCATGATCAATGCCACTGCAGGTTCACATACGGCATCATGAGCAAGTACATCATGAGCAAAAAATGACCATGTTGAATCAGTACATTACTAATACCATTATTCTTACATTAAGATAAAAGTTTAAAGGTTTATTTTACCTGATACCATGAATAAGCTCTCTTTGAGGGGCTTATCAGTAATGTTATCAACTTGGCTTTGGGTAGCAGAGAATGTACTCGGCGAGGAACATTTGGATTATCAAAATATGTAGCACTCTTCTCAAATGTCACGGTTGAAGGGTTTCCTGGGAAGAACTCCAGGTACCTGGATAAAGATAAAAGTAAGTTGTTGGCTTAAATCCAGGACCATGCAAAGCAATTTATTTGTGGTACCTTTCATTTACATGTACAGAAGAGTCTGTTTCATTTAAATACTAAAAGATGGTTGTCAACTTTAATTTTATTTTATTTTCAGTACAGTATAATGTTTTATATTACATGTAATTGACTCTCTGGCCTCAATGCTGTTGTTACAGAAAGTTTGTGTATTATTTTTTGCTAATGAATGTTAAATATATCGGATAATATAATCCTTTTTTTTATCAATATCATGTCTTGGGTATAAGTCCACCCAAGGTTAGGACTAAAAAAATGTTAATGTCGACGTAACATAGAGACAGTATCAATATGTACATTTCTTCATAGTATGAAATTAACTTACCAATCAATGCCTCTAAAGTAATTGGTCCCACTGAAAAACTGCACCTCTTCATACGTTTTAGTGCTATCTATATTGCTACGTATGGCTGGATGCATACTTAAAAATGTGTAGAGAGCAGTGGTTCCTAAAAGATAATTGTTTTTAAATTAACACCTGTTCCCACAAAAAAAAATAGAAAACTTATGTGCATAAAAAAATTAATTTCTACAATAGAATTTTGATTAATAATTAGCGTTTTCTTTTGTTAAAATTTAAGAAATATTCTCGAAGATGCAGATCACAACATAGCCCTGGTGGTATGTGAATCAAATCTCCAGTTCGAGTTGCCATGCCCTCAAATTTGTTACATATGACGGATATCTTTGTAATACTGGTTTGTTTCAATCAACATTAAACAGGAAACAGCTTTGTTTATTAAAGTTCATTCTTGTTTCTTTAGAGTACATATTGCTAAAATAATGTTTTCATAACTTTCACTTTAAACACTTGTAACTTCAAATAGCTATCATAAAAAAATAAATAGTATTTTTAAATGTACTTTTTGAATGTTCATAAATGTTTGACCTTTCAAAGAAATCATTAAACAAATATTATTTGCTTTCTGTTTTTAAACTACAACAAATATTATTTTGCAATTGTTCAATGTGTTAATTTTAAAAATCAGTCTAAAATGTCACCTGTTTTTTGTGGGCCAATGATCAGAAAGTCTGGCAAGTTTTTGCATGATTTATTCTCCGCCCATATTTCAAGATGTCGTTTATCATCACATGGATTCTAAAAGAAAATAATTATTAAGTTATAGTTAAGAATGATGCCCTTAACATTTTGTTTCTCATGTGTACATATTATGGTGGTACTTGAGAATAATCATCCCACACAATCATACTGAATTTCACATTCAATATGAATGAATGACAACATAGATTATGAATATGATTAAAGTGTAACAATATAAAAAATTTAGTACAGTATTAATATTGAGATATGGCGTAATGGTAAGGGGATCACAAACAACTATTTGAGAGGCATGGGTTCGAGACCTATCTGTGCAATATTGCTTATATCCTTTAGCAAGATATTTTACATATTAATGTACACAGAAAGCATATTACAGTAAGTTTAAATAAAGAACGTTAGTACTTTGAGCATGGTACTGTGGCTGTCATGTGTCCTTAAGCCTGGTTTCCATAAAATCGTTACACGACAGAGCGTAGAGATTCTATGGAAACGCTAGAATTTATCAGGGATCTAGTACGCGAGCGCTAAATATTCCTTGGTACGCGTATACGATTCATCGCCGACAAAATCGGCAAAGTTGAACATGGTTGAACTTTGACGATTTGACTGCGATGAAGCCTTCCTGATTGAGTCGGTGACATCTGCGCGTGTAGCGATTTTAATGGAAACGCTGTAGCGACGGTGTAGCAATTTTATGGAAACCAGGCGCTACTGAGGACAAATAATACATTTACACATTTTGTTATAGTTACTGTAGTTTAGTTAAGCAGTAATTTAGTAATACAGTTTAATAGTTGACCAAAAAGTGATGTTCTACAGTTTGAAGTGACAATTTGTTCTCATTATGTTTCATATCATTTCCTTGCTGATAATCGTCGTCTAAAATTGTCTTGCGCAATCGGGGCTAATTAACTTATAAATGAATCGGTATAAATGTGTCTGACAGTGTTGAAATGTTCTCACATTAGATGCACATTATAACATCATTAGATGTCTCAAAACATAATAATTAACTTGGCCAAACTTGACAGCATTAATAATAAATTTGTGCTAAAAAATTAAGATGAATGCTTCCATTGTTTCATATCTGTATTAAATTAGTAAACCTTATTTAAGATAAAAAAAAATAAATAAAACTCAGGGGTAGGGGCATCTCAAAGGAAGGGTTAGCAAATATTGCCCTGGCTCAGATAAGGTGGGCATACAAAATTCACACCTTTAAGCTCTGTCTACTCTATTAAACTAGTTTGACAACAAAAATGTGATGTGTCCAAATATGGTAGTGATATGCACAAATATCATAGTGATATGACATCATCATGTCCATATATGGGCACATCACATTTTTTTAACACATAAAGTTTGATAGTGTAGACAGAGCTTTACACTTAATATCAGTATCCACTAATACACTTTCCTATCAGAGTAAATCTAATAAAACCTTGTTACGTACAGTCCACAGAGGTTCTTTCTGGTCTGGATATAAATTAAAGTATTTTTCAGCTAGTTCCTTCGGCGGCACTGTCTTCAATCTTAGGTTCGTCCACTTATCAACAAAGTTGATGACGTTATCAAACGTGTACAGCGCAATTCGGTCGTTACCATAGTTTGACAAATGCGTCATGTATATGTTCACCTAGAGAGAAATTAAAAATATGGCTGTCACGATTTATTTGACCACTGTATCAAATGGTTCTGCTGATTTTATTTAAATGTACTTTAGTTAAAAGCTCAAAACCCTAGACACTTATTTAGTCCAGATTGGTAAAACTTTTTCTCTTGAGAGAATTCTCTTCATCACATTCGGTTGAAACATTATAATGAAGTACTAAAGATGTCAAGTTCTTTCTCAGAAAAGTATTTTAAACAACTAGCAATATTTACATAAATATTCTTAAAACATGTGTAGTTTAGTGTATGATCTATTATACTAAAAAGAAAACTTTGAAATATAAATTGATATTTAATGTGTGTTCTAGTTTGCTTGCATAGTTGAAACTAAATACCTGGTTTAATTTGGTTTTATCTTGGAATGTATTTTATTAGCTTGAGGGCTAAAAAATAATATTTACTAGTATGGCATAATATTTCATGTTTAACCTCTTTTCAACCATTCAGCATAATAGGCCTATATCTATTTATTCATTACAAAATTAAATACTTATTCATTATATAGGTCTAGACTTCATTATAGGCCTATACTTACTTAATACATTATAATAGGCCTATACTTAATTATAATAGGCCTATACTTATTCATTATAATAGAAATTTATAGTTACATTTAATAAGTATACTATGATTTTCATATGATTGCATCTTTGGTCGTATTTAAAATTTAAAGAAAATGCCTACAGCAATTAAGAAAAAGGCATTCTCTAATTAAATATATATATAATAATTTGAGATAAATTAGCCTTTTGTTGTCATCTTATATTCTTCCTTCATTCCAATTAAGAATTTACTTTGCATTTTCAGGATAGGGACATTACACACTAAAGTCATTTTAGCCCATACCCTATAACCACTTTATGATTGTACCTGTACTGACTATGCACTATAACATTTAAGAATAGATAAGCTTTCTCCATATCCTACATTAGGTTTGATTGCTTCATAACAACATCAAATATTATAGTATTATTTGGCATTTGCAGATGATGTAAGTAAAGATGACCTCTCTGATAACATTTCAATTCAATCACATCTAAATTGTGTAAACCACAATTTCATCAATATGTGTACAGTCCACAGCTATAAAATATTTTCGTTTTGTTTTACTTACGGGATTGTCAATGAATGTTCGGAAGAGTTCTCCCCCTTGTATACTCTTGTCCAATTTTGCTCGTCCTCCTGGGTACTTTTCCAGAAATATTGTATGAGTAAACAACCCACAAGTTTGTCTTGGCAATACCTGGAAAACAAAAAAACACTTCTTTTGTGATTGATATGACTTTTTGAAACCTTTATTCTATAAAAAATAATGTGTTAATTAAAGATGTATTGTCCCCCCTGAAAAAATATTTTTTTAAAACATTTTTGTTGAATATGCCATTTTAAATGTAACATAATAGTTACCCACTTTGAAAAAAAAAATGGATAAAAAAAATGTATTTAACTAAAAAAAATGTAATTTAAAGCAAAAATGGTCAAATTGGCTGACAGCCAATGGGTTTTTGGTTGAATTTAACCATTTATTTTGTCATATTTTAAGTAAAAACATTATTTGTTTTTGGTTTTTTTTACGAAAAGTGATTAACCTTATGAAAACTACAAAATAACATATTGAATTAATCTTCATTTTCATGGTTTTGGGGGACAAATCATCTTTAAAAAAAAAACATGTTTATACATGATTCATGAATAAAGTAATGTATTGTACTGTACATTGCAAAATATTGTATAACCTAGTATTATAATTAACATCCAATATGAAATTCTATAATACGTCATGTCCTTGTCTAACTGTATTATTAAATATTAATACTTAATAAATATTTTTTTTTAATGTATAAATTTTACAGTATAACAGATCCGCTGGCTATGTAAAGGTTTTTACAAGACAAAATCAATTAATCATTATTCTCATTTTTGTCAATTTACATCTAAATTATGTTGTTTTTTTTTACCTTGAATACATAAGTTTTATAAAATTTGTAAATTCATAAATCCAACAGGGACGACCTTGATCACATGAGCTAAATTGTATTATTGATTGTACATAAAGCAAACTACGCATAATGGTATAGTGTGTAGTACGGGATTTTATTACTTGGTAATTGGATATAAAATCAATCAAATTATAATTATTATACAATAATAACTTGTATTCAACAGAAAGAATAACAAAAGTGTTATTACAGTAAGTAAGCCAACATTATTAATAAGCATAAATTGGTAACTCTGTAGTTTTGTAAATTGGATTTTCAATCGTATGTAATAATTTTTTTTCTTAAACGGTTAGCAACATAGCAAGAACTCGTCAAGTGATATCAAACAGATGAGAAAATAATAAAAGTTTTATAATTTACAAATAAATA
This sequence comes from Antedon mediterranea, assembly GCF_964355755.1. NCBI lineage: Eukaryota > Metazoa > Echinodermata > Crinoidea > Comatulida > Antedonidae > Antedon > Antedon mediterranea. The sequence continues at coordinate 26,519,913 of NC_092675.1, forward strand.
TCTATCGGAATGTTACCATACAAAACAAAATACATTTTTCTATATTTGTTAACTTTGTATGGTATCAAAATAAAAAAAGGTAAGTCCTATATTCATTTTGAACGCAAGGGAATGAGCTCAGCAGCCAGGCTGTTAGCTCATTTTACTAAGCCTTGGCATTATGTGGTAGGATGGCCAGTTCCTTTCCACGCCGCCTTAACTCCTAGATGGTATCAAAATAGAACAAATCAAATCCACTACTAACCTTGATCCCTTTGTGGATATATCCTTTTCGCCTTCTAGCTGGGTAGAGATGAGGATACTCCTCTGTACTTGTGACCTGTATGTCCCACACCTTCTTCCACATCTCATACAGTTGATTGTGAACCGGATAGACGCCAGCGTGGTGAGGCGCCACGGCATAGTTGTTATTCAGAGGTATACCATGTTCCTGAAATTACAAAATAAGTTTGCAATAAGGCATGTGACGCAGTGTTAACAAAGTTGGACTACTGATCATGAGTTTGAATCAAACGTTCGCAAAATTGCTTGTATTCTTTATAGGAAAGATATTTTATTTACCTTTGCCTTTCTCCACACAGATGTACAAATGGGTATTAACTATTATTGGTAACTTTGCGCCGACTACTAGCTATAACATTATTGGAGTATGTTTCCGATACATGTTTGATTAAAAAATGACCAGGGTAATAATACTGTATGTACAGCGCTTGAGGTTTCACATCATTAGGCGTTTTATAAATCCAAGATATTATTATAAGAATGGGCGAGTTGAATTTTTTAAGGTCGTTAATTTGCAGTTTTTTGTTTATTAATAGTATTACAAAGAGAGGACCTACAGTATTTAATAAGAACATCAACTATTACTGCAGGGAATAATTTCGCCAGTGTAGCATAGCAAAAAGCTATACAAAACAACATTATTGCTACACATTTCTAAAATTGTGTAGCAAAAAAAGACAATACAAAACTATGTTTCTCGACTAAAAAATCAGTTTGATAGCAATAATTGCTAAACAAAATTTTAAAATGAAATTTTTCCCTGTACTGTATTATATTCTTTAAAAATATACTCAAAACAAACTGTAATTACTCTCGCAATATATAAATTGTTTCTGAAAAAAAGTTATTAGCTTTTAAAAAGCCCAATTACTTATAAAAGATCTTCTTGAAATTATAATATGTTAAAACAAATTTTTTAAAAAGGTAAACACAACCAACAGTTGTTTTTCATATTAGAAATTCTGTTTATATAATGTAGATAAAAAAAAGAAATTCAATTATTCCATAGAAGGAAGGAAGCAGGAAGTAGTATAAACAAACTTAAAAGGTTTCAGTGGAAAGCAATTATTCCTATTTAAGAATTATGAGTCCCTAAAGTACAGTGCCTCAGAGATATCTCTGAGTATGCTAACCGCTTCTTGCATAACATTGGAAAATGGAGCTAGAAAAATAGCATAGTAAAATAACTTCATTTAAACTCTGAATCATAACATCAGTGAATATTAAAATAAAGATTCATTTGGTTTTAATATATTATTATAATTTGTGTAATTTTGTGTATTTCCTCTGTAACCCACTGATTGACAGAAACATTTTCTTTAGTATCAGGATTAGGAGTTTGTTCATCTGACAGTGGAAAACAATATAATGAGGATGAAATACAATACCATATATCTTCTGGTATAATCCAACGCACTCTAGAACATGAAATTGGTCTGACTTGGGAGTGGGGCTATTACCCGGAGGAATATCAGTGTAGGAAAAAAATTATTGGTATTGAACTGGCTAGGAAGAAGACCCAAAGTTGTATTATACCGTACAGAACTGTATGTTTTTAAGCTGGATAGTGGATGCCAACTTGGAATGAAGAAACATAAAAACAATATGTATCTCAAGAGTCAATGGTAATGTTCTGTGATCTGTGACTTCACATACCATATCCATGTATTTTGTTTGAAAACAATATCCAATTCATCATCTTGAAGAAGGTAAATAGAAATGTTAGGCATATTGCCAAGGATAGGCATATTGCCAAGGATAGCATGCCATTCCAATTCATTCACTATTCTTCTTAAAGGTGGGAACACTGTTCACAGACAAACATACAGTACATCTGATCCATTGTTTTTCGTCTTAAAGATATATTGTCTCCAAAAACATGAAAAATGAAGATTAATTAAATCAGACTTTGAATAGGTTATTTTGTAGTTTTAATAAAGTTAATCACTTTCATAGAAAAATAAACAAAAAAAATTATGTTTTCACTTAAAAATAACGTAATAAATGGTTAAATTCAACTAAAAATCCATTGGCCGGCAGCCAATTTAGCCATTTTTCCCTTTAAATTACTGTTTTTTCAGGTAAATACATTTTTTTAGATCCAATTTTTGGTCAAAGTGGATAACTAATGTGACATTGAATGGCATGCAACAACAAAAATTAAAAAAATTATTTTTAAGGGGGACAATACATCTTTAAGAAAAACATCATGACAGGATTTGAACCCAAGCCTGTTAACCATCAATCTACTACTTCACTACAAACAAATAAGAAAATCAAATTTATTAATGAATGTATGATATGAATACAAGATGATTATATATTAAAAGGGAAATAGTTCTTTACTTGCTCTACATATTGGCTAAAAACAATAAAAAGGATTGCATTAAATAAAACAAGGGTAAAATATCTAGAGTAATGACGCTCTAGGGAAGTAATTATACCTTAAGCACATAAAACACAGTAACTCGACTATCTTTTATCATTGTATATTTTTGCCATGTTCTTATTAAATTCCAATCACATCTTATAAATATAGGTGGCTAGGTGATATACAGTACTGTAGCAATCAAATATATGCTGTGCATGTTCTAAAACTAGCTACTGTTCAGAACATGATTAATTGGCACGACACCAAGTTACAAATCAGGCTCATATTATTATCACCTACAGTACATCTTAAGCAAGAACCATCCCAGAATGCCGCATTAGGGGAAGTCTATGGCGGTGTTTTTGAAATTATTATGTTTCTGGGACCAAAGAACCAACATCGTATTAAAATTGTTTTGCGAAAGTAGCAAAATTTCCATAGAATTCTCTGAAATATCTGAAATAGAACGGTGCCAACTCCAGTTGTTCAAAGTCCACTAAGGGTGAATTTATAAAAGTTCCAGGTGCGTCTCCGATTAACTCATTCCTTAACAAGTTTTTAGTGGCCGATTGTTTGATTCAGCAGATGAAGCAGCAAATTTGCAGGGTACATACTTTGGAAGTATGTTTGTAGTGACTCATCAGATATTTCAAAAGAAAATGAAAATTTTATGCCAATTATTTTAAGTTCATTTAAAAAATAAGAACATTAAATCAATACAGACCAGACTAGTCTTAAGCTCTGTCTACACTATCAAACTAGTCGACAAAAAAAGTGTGATGTGCCCAAATACGGTAGTGATATGGCCAAATATGGTAGTGATTATGTCCATACAGTATATGGTGGGCACATTTTTTGTCACATTAGTTTGATAGTGTACACACAGCTTTACGTACAGCATGTGCAGATTAATATTTTGTATAAATGTACCACTATTTGCCATTTACTGTCAATTACTGACACTGAAACAAGATATCTTACAAAATAATTTGAACAATTACTGCAGATTCTTTAGCATTTCAACATATTACAGTTTTGTGATTTCTACAACTGAGCGAGTACCCTACTTTCTAGCTCATTTCTTCAATTCAAATTAATAAATACCCATCAAATGTGAACAAGAGAAAATTGTCAATTATAAAAGATATTTCTTAATAAAATAAATGCACAGATATAAAAATTCTCAATCACGTTATAGATCTAAACAATTAATTTCTATGATTGTTGTACTGCAAACTACTTTATACTACAGCAAATGTGCGTACAAGTGTTGAAATTTTATTCCATATTTATTGAAACATGTTGAGTGATTTAAATGCACAGGCGACATGGATGAGTGCTAGTTACCGTTAACTATATCTAGCGCTGAAAATTTATTCAAATGACTTCTTGTCCTAATTACAATTTTAAAGCAGTCAGTATTTATAATTTTTGATGAGCTTAATTCCGTCGAAGCTTGTTGAAATTCACAATTCTTTTGATTTAAAGTAGAATCTCACTTCATACATATTCTAAATTTTGGATGGAATTCTAAATCTCCCAATCATTTCAAGTACAGCTGTCATATTCCTTACAGTAATTACATCTAATAATTTACATTATTATTTATAGTACAATAGCTATTTTAGTATAAAAAGTAATGAATGTTTATCAGTGCAATGGAACAAATAATTTCATGAAGTAAAAATAGAACATTTCATCTTAAAAAATTATGTGATCTACTGTACAAATACAATGTAAAACATTAATTGATTTTATAACACACCTACAGTACTGTACTTTAAGGAGAGACTAGGTCAAGGTCTAAACCATTCAAGAAATCAGCACTCCAATTTTTTATGCAGGTACAACAATTATAGACAGTGCACATTACTGGTTGTTTTTCGACCAATAATAGATAACACAATTAAGTTTCAATTATAACAAAAACTAGAAAATAGAATCAGTTTTGTTTTTCAATATTTATTTTAAAATATTTGTACATTTGTAGCTTTTTAGTTCATTTCTATTGTCAATGTTGCAATCACTGACCGCATACAGTAAGTTTCAATTATATAACAAGTGCTTACTGTAATGCGTTTCAATCATTAATAAATTTCCTACAAAATCTATTTGTATGAATCCAGTCCAGTGTTAAAAAGCTACTTTGCTTCGCACACTACTGACGTCCACATGTTGACAGCAATGAGTTTAATAAATCACACTGAAAACGCACACGAATCCAATTAATTATTTCAAATGTGGTATTAAATTGAACAAAAAACTATTGTAAATTTGATTCAATTTATAAAATACAAATAGATAAATTCGGAATAGAAAAATGATATGTTTTATAGTATTGAGTAGTATTCAATTAAATATTTGATATTATTTATTCTTTTTGCATAATTTATTTGATTGAATTATTAATTCCTAATTTATCTTGGTGTGAAAAACTATATTAAATTTCAACAAACTATATTTATTAAGGATACAGTATTTTATGTGGTTTTTGATTGCCATTCTTCTTCCCAAACTTTTTTTAATAATAATAATAATAATAATAAATAACATTTATAAAGCGCAAGAGACAAAGGTTTCAAAGCGCTGTGTTTTCCAAGATCAGTGCAAGTAGTAGCGTGCGATTATGCTTCTCTGAAGAGATGAGTTTTGAGTTTAGTTTTAAATGTGATAACAGATTTTGATGAGCGTATTTCGAGTGGTAGAGTGTTCCAGAGTTTTGGGGCTGCGACAGCGAAAGCACGAAACAATAATAATATAATAGAACAATATTTAGCTTTGTTAATACAGTACAGTCAACTTTCCCAATACCGGACACCCTTGGGCTAATCTAATATGTTTACAAGGTAAAAATGAACCTTTTGGAACCCAAGAAAATTCTGGTTTTGGGAGAGTTCCGGTTTCAAAAGAGCCTGGTATTGGGAGAGTGTATTTAAAGTGGAAAATGAACCAAAAACATTGTGATTATTGTAGTTCATATTGATAGCATTTCAACAAAAAACTGAATGATGATGTGTGACATGGTTGGACATCAGCAAAGAGACATCATCCTATAATAAAACATTCATCAAATAATAAAATAATATTATAAGGTTAGAATTTACATTTGTAGTAATAAGTTATTTGTATCCTATTGCCTTTGTTTCAATTATATATTATGACCTTCTTGTGTCAGATGGAAGGTCAACTATTGTCTGATAAGATGTACAGGTATAAAGGAAATTTAATATGAAATGAACTTAAAATTATGATTTTAAAAGTGTTCACTGGAGTGAAATTAATATCATCAAAATAAATAACTGATTCAGTACCAATAGCTTAAATACATTCAATAAGAAAAAGTTTAAAAAATATTATATTATTTGATAATACTATTATCAAATTTATATCACATCTACAACAAAAATGACTTGATAATAATTAATTAATAAGTGTACATATAAGTAAATTTGCATTAAATTACCATATTTAGGACCAAATAGGGTATACAATAAATATTATTTGCTATATTAGCACATAAGAAACTGAGTGGCAATACCATCTAATTAATATTCATATCACAAAGCTACAAATATTAATAGTTGGAATATTTAGTAATGATAATATTAGAGATCGTTAATCATAATTTCGAATAATGATATCAGGATAATCAATATTCTTTTTAATTATAGTATGTTGAATATTATTGATCATAAATCATAAAGTTATTGTGCAATGCTGAAACTGCATTTGATAAAGATTAAAAAAATATTCTGGGCACAGTATTACTTGTCAATTATGCTATAAATACCTGTATAAATTATTTTACACTAGATTTCATTTAAAGGGACATACACACTGTCCAAATAATATAATAGTACAGTAGTCCCTATTAAGAGGACACCCCATCAAAAGTGATTCACATCGAAAGTGATCGAGTTCACCTTTGTAGTCCCCTGGGTCTGTGTTATTAAATTGTTTGTATTGTTCATGTAATATTATTTGGAATAAATTGAATTAGAACCTAAAAAAGCAACCCCTTATTGGGTTTCAGGAGGTCTACACGGAATAGTGGTTGGCTATACATTTAAAACATATACAGCACATAAGCTGTGGGCTGTCAGTGAAAAGTGCTGAGCTTTATTTGATGTCCTACTGTATCTTTTGCATTACAATTTGTGAAATTTAGAGGGGGGCCCGGACTTGAATCTGCCCACAGGGGTGTCCCCTCAATAGGCATGTTGCAACAGTAGTTTAGTTCTTATCACAATATAAACTTGTTTTCAATGTGATGTCATTTGAAAATTTGTTGCTTTCATTTCAATAGGCCTCCTCATCACCTCACCAAGTTTAAAGGAAAGGTGGAGGGGGAACTTCTTTCGAACCACCTTTAATTGGTGGATCTTTATTTTTTTTTTTTACTAACAGTAACACTTCATATTCAACCCTTTATTAAAAATAAAATTGTCTTATTGTTCTGATTATAAAAAATTCAGCTCTGAAACATATGTAAGTTTCTGGTCATTACAAACAGCAATTTATTAAAACTACTTTTGGAAAGAAGGTAAAAAAAAGCAGACGACATGAAGTAGGCAAGAGCAGACGATGCTACTAGTAGCCGTTAAGCCTAATCTGGCATTCAATGAGCCATTGGCAAAAAATAATTAATTACTTACAGTATTCCAAATTTCTAGATAATATTTCTCTTGGCAATTCACTGCAATTTGAGAAGACCGAACATAAACACTGTACTTGTTTGTTTCATATTATTCATCCTCATTTGAGGAAATTCAGATTATGTCCTCAACGGACCTACGGAACCAACAGTGCAGTAACTATTACAGGGGATGATAGACCAGTCGGTCCCTTAATAAAAAGAATGGTTGGTATACCAGGGCTCAAAATTCTTATACCTAACAACAATTTCTTGGCCAGCTACTACTGTATTCTTTGCAACGTTATACACACTTCCAATCTCAAGAAAATGGAATCGCTCACCACATTCAAACATCTCCTCAAATCCCACCCTTTTTCCACTTTCAATCTAATCGCGATTAGACGCACCCAGCATTTTGCGCCATATTAATTTGAACTTTAACTAGTTTGCTAAATTAAATGTTTGAAAAATATATTTTTTTAAATAAAAAACCAAACTATATTGAACATACCATATTTGTTCACAATAAATTTAATTTATTATTATTATAACTCTATTGATCTTCAACAACAATGTTACTATTCTCGTACAAATTCCATAAAACACAACACGTACAACAATTAAGTATGCATGCTCGATGGTTTAATTATACTACTCAGAAATTTTATATCGAATGACAGATGAGGCATAATTTTAGAGAGGATGAGCTAAATTATAATGCAGGCAGACCAACTGTGTTGTACCTACACATCTACTACTATCTATATTAAACACTCTCCTGGGAGTTACTACGAACTAGTTAAATCATCATTTAGGTGTTTTCTCTATTTTTTTACGAATGCCTCATGCATAATAGAATGTGTTGTGCAATAGTAATATAATTATAGGCAAAAAAGAGAATAGAAAAATATGAATATTTCATACAAAAAATTCAGTTGTTATGAAAGCAATGGTGTGCGATATTATATGAATACTTATTTGTGATTATTCGCTTGCTGTACTGTGTGGTTAATTTAGAAATTGAAGCTACTGGTAAATTGTAACCTGTGTCATTGTGGACCAAGCCCATAGCCAGGATTTTTTTAAATACAAGGGTTCCTTTATTCCCGCCCCCCCCCCCCACCACCAAAAAAAAAGAGGATGCAAGCGTAGTAGCTGAAGAAAAATTGATTAGTGTAGGTAGAATTGGCCATAACATTGTCAGAAGTTAGGCCCATTTACTAGCATTTTGCTGTTGTTGGTCTCTATCTTTCGAGCCATACGTACCCCCTGACCAAAGGCTTGTGGACATACAACTGTTTGATGGCTGCTTGACATGCTTTAGGGAGAAGGAAATTATTGTATGTTTTGTCCACACCTGTGCGCTCAATTCACCCGGGTACGGGCCTTTCACACCTGATCCAGTTCCAATGCGGAAATTAAACCATGTCTCAAAGTTTTCAATAACGTACATTTAATATGTAGCGAATCTGAACTGGATCCGGACAGGTGTGAAAACACTTTATATTCAAATTAAAACACTTTCAAACATACAATTGTATTTTTGTTCTGATTATAAATTATAGAAAATTCAGCTGTGAAACATATGTAAATCCAAGAGCATCTTGAGAACACTTGTTATTGGCCAGAAATAGAGAATATAAACCTTGTGGGGCCAAAGGTTCCTGCTCCTATGGTTTTCAACATTTCATAAAAAATTCAAAACTGTATTGTAAACAAATTGTGCTCTTGGATTATTTTGTCATGACATCACATTACGTAAGCATAAAATACCAAACGTTGAATTAATAACCGATACACAGTCCCCACTTGCTATGCATTGTAAAGTGGATTTTGGACATCTTGTTTGCCTAATGATCTCAATGAACGTGATCTAGAAAAAATATTTAAAGCACCATATTTGGAAAACTGTAGCCTCTAGATACTTTGTTAATAGCCATAAAGTAAAATAATCCTCGTCAAAGTGGGCATACAATGAAAAATAGACGAACAGAAGATTAGAATGAATGGGCTTAATAGCAGACATTACTCTAGAGCAAACCATTTGCCTACAAGGGGACTCTAAAATTACGATACCTGGTTCAATGTCATTGATACATGGATTGTGTATCACTTTGTAGATTAGTAAATAAAAAATAATTACTTTATTTTTATTTATGTTTCCATTATTCTAAATTAGTATAATATTTAATAAATACCCTATATCTGACAGAGAAACATTGTGTTTTATATCATTATGAATAGGTGTATTCAACCCTGGGTTGTTTTTGGAACATAATAAGCACATCTACTGTAGCTCCTTCAAAGCCCTCGTCGTTTATGCAAGCAGTAAGAGTACATGCGAATGTGAGGTGACCAGTTGAATACGCGTAATAATTACATTGAGGTATGGTATGTAAGAATAACCGAATATTAACATTATTTATATTTGTTTTTGGCAGATTGCTTATTTTTATATAAGAATTCTACTGTAGTGATATTGATTGAAAAACAGGTGTGGATTGGACAGGAAGTAGAATAAACTGGCCAAAGAATGTATTGAAACCACTAATAGTGATTGATACATTAAAAGAAATAGTGTCCAATTAATAAGCCACGCCAAGTCCAAGTAATTTAATTTAACAACCTTAGAAGAAAGACAACACAGAGGGGACATGATTCAAACATATAATTTTCTTTCTAACAAAGAGGCTATTGATAGTGATTTACTTTTTCAAAAGTCTGAATATACCGCCACTAGGGGTCATAAACATAAATTGAAAAAGAATAATGCTCCATTAAATTGCCATAAGGCCCGTTCATATCGAACTTAGGGCGAGATAAATTTACTAGATTAACGAGATGATGTTGCCATAACTTCGATGTGAACGAATTATTAGGGCGAGATGAAGGAATTTCCTCGACTACGGTCAGTCAAGGCCATCGCCTCGACGGAATAGTAAATCCACTGGTAAAGCTAGAAAACGATTAAGGTAATTAGCACAGCATGAGGCATTCAGAATTGGAGGTCACCAATACACCAATCAGATTAAAGCAAATTTCAACTTTGACATATAAACATCAACAAATTAGCTTTATTTCTGAACCCCATGTTAACCGAAAGCGACGATCTGTCATATTACTATTTTAAAACTTATTTCAATACATCTGTACCGCATTCATCATGTCCAAAAAAGTAAAAGCGAAGACAAAAAATGTTACATCTAGGCTTGTATGTAAAAGAAACATGATCTCCCCAAGTTCGCGCTGTTCCTCGGCATATCGTAGGTATCTGAGCCGTTGTTGTTGTCGCATCATTCGCTGGGATTCCATGCAGCTATAAACGAACTCAACTAACGCAAACAGCAGCAAAGCAGTACCTTCATCTAGTTCAGTGTCGTGTCATCATTAATCATTTGTAAAAATATAGGTAAAAACCCCGATAATAATAATAACTGAGGAAGCATTGTGTCTACGGATCGTTAAGCAGTACTCGAAAAAGAAGAAGAAGGTGGTAGAATGGGTGCGTATACACACAAGGAATAGCCCACAATAAAGTGCCCTAACCTGTTCAACTGTACTTCCTGTTTGTGTCGGCGGGGTCGCGAGCACGTGATGCTTAAGTTATCTCGCCCTAACATGAGCCGTCGAACGCAATTTAATGAATTTAATCGAATTACCGCTCTCGTAAAATTTAACTAGATCAGTACTTATCTCGCCCTAAGTTCGATATGAACCCAACTATAGTCATTTTTTTACCCAACGAGTCGTAAATTCATGGAATGCTCTCCCTGCCAGTACAGTAGAAGTTGACACAACCATACTATTTAAAAGAAAATTTCAGAAGACGAGGAAGCTAATAAAGGGCCACGACCGGCCCACCAGCCTCTTGCACCACTCATTTAGAGTGGTGTACGGTGAGTTAAGTCCTCTTTGTCAGACTTTCTTGTGGAGTATTCAAGAGGAAAACCAACAAGTATTGGTCAACATCAATTGCTTATGCATAGGTAAGGTCATTGAATCCTGTGTTAAATCTCTAATGAATACGAAAAGCTTTTAAGCCATTCTTTTTTTGCTTTAGGTAAGATATTCAGTTTTGAATATATATTACCATATGGCGATATTACCTGTATTGAATTACTCTAAATTATGGATAGATTATAACACTTGACCTTGACATAATGATATAAATATAAATTGCAAAAACAATGTTGTTATTTCAATTAGTTTTTATTTCTCTTAATAATTGCTGTTATAAGATAATTATGATATGATTTTAATAGTCAAGGTAAAAAATAAAATATTAAATACAAAACTGTGTTTTTTTTTGTGGGGGTTAAAATGAAACTTTGAAAAATATTTTTATTGATGTCATTCACATTATTAACTGTATTATTAAATGCAGTTTACAATTATGTTGATTTAAATTGACATTCTGTTGTTGTTGTTGTTGTTGTTGTTGTGGCTTGTAGTACTACTGTATTATGGTAACATATCAAACTACCATTAACAGCGTAATTTGTTATTTTTATACCGTTTTTCATGACGTTATTTCGCAAAATAAATTTAAAGTTAAAGTACAATATTTTTTCTTTCAAATCCAATGTTAGCAGTACAATGGCCCAACAATGAACAAAAATAGTATAATATATTGCTATATATTCAGAAATTAATATTAGAAAAGCCTATTTGCTTTTATATGACGACATTCACATTCTACAAAGCATACTACTGTAAACTATATTTATTTTTTATTCTATTTGATTTTCAAAACCAGAAACAGCAGCAGAAACAAATCCGCCATTTACAGCTTGGTTTAACAGACACAAAGACAAATTACAACAACTCAGAAACACTAAAATTACGACGAAACAGATAAAGATTGGAATTAAAAATGTCGATATGGGGATGGGACTAAACTAGTATAAGATAAACTTAATCTACTGTATAACCATTTTTAAATTCATTTAGCAATCAGAAAAATCTAATCATGGTAATCTTATAGCTGAATTATATGTTACAGATAAACCTTTTAGCTCTAAAAATTTAAATGTAAATGAGGCATGACATTTTCTTTTAAGAACGCACTGAACTGTACCCCTAATAAAGCCCACAATTTAAATCATGGTACTCAATAAAAGATGAGACTTATTTTGATAGCCAAAACGTTGGTATTGGAATAACATAAAGTCCAGATAGCTGAAACATGTTTAGGCTGTGTAGTTATACAGTGAATACTGTATAACCTAAACAGAAACAGAGTCACTGGATCAAAAGAGACTTTATATAATGGATGGATACAGGCAGCTGTTGTTAGTAAATTGCTGTTAAAATGCTATGCCTTGTGGATTGGATTCATTAACCTTTAGGCTGACCCAATCAATATGGAGTAGTTGTATAGAGTTTGTTGTTTACTATTAGTACTATACAGTACATGAAAAGTACACCATGAACTGCACAGAATACACAATTCATAATGTTATTACAATATAACAGTATTACTATATTGTAAATATCTAACATATGAATTTTGTCTTTTCGTCGTTTAAAGGCTATAGGTATGCAATATTATCAGACTTCTCTGGGTTATTAAAGACTTCTCCCAGAGGTTCATCCAACAAAACTAATGCTAAAGGATAGTGTAGTATAACTAACATTAAATTGATTGCATTTCTGTTGGAAAAATTGGGTAAGGATATTCTGTTATGGGTTAAAAACTTTCCCCAGAAAATCACAACAAAATGTTTACAATGATAGTGATAGTAAACAAAATTGATTTAAATATTTCTGTTAGATAAAATGCAGTCAGCATATTCAAAGGTTATTATACTATATTTAGAAAGAAAAGTACATTGAAATATGACCATTAAGTTCTGTTCTAGGTTAATATATTATTATAAAACCTTTCCCTAAGGTTTACAACAAAATGTTAAGAATGCAAAGATAGTAAAACCAAAATTGATTTTAATATTTCTGTCTTTTACAGTCTGCCTTTTTATTTATGCAAACAATTCAAAGTTTAAACAACTTTAATTGTTGTCTGTGCCCTTAAGCACTATCAAATTAGTGTGGTGTGCCCAAATATGGTAGTGATGTGCCCAAATATGGTAGTGATGTGCCCAAATAATGGTAGTGTTATGGTAGTGATATGGCACGTCCATATATGGGCACATCACATTTTTTTTGTCATCTAAAGTTGGATAGCGTAGACAGAGCTTTAGATGTAATATTGTCTGAAAATGATAGTAATATTTATTATATTCAAATATTAATATTTTTCTTTTTTTTTAACAGGCAAATTTTCCAAAATGAATCCATTCAACTGCAAACTGAAACAGATGCTCTACGTCTTATGTTAAATACATTCTTTTCTCTATCAAAGTTAAATTGCAATTTGGCTTTTTTCTAGTAAGTTCAAACGCAAGGATACCTCTGATGTAACATCAGATGTGTACCTCAGAAACCTATCAGAGTTAAGTTAGAGGTAAAGTACACAAGAATACAGTGTATCGCAGTAAATGACACAGACGTATTAAAAGAGACTTTAATAAAGTGATCACTCCTCTGGATGTAACTTCAATATGTTAGTAACTTGATAATTATAAATTATCTTTGAAAGCTTCCCTCTTTTAAAGTCCTACTGATGCTTCAAGAAATAAACCATTAAAAAATACTTGAATTTGACAATGAATGCATTTATCACCAGTGTCCATGACAAATATTCCTTTAGGTGGTAGATAGTATAAACTATTTATGATGTTTATGGTAACTGAATAGTGCAAAGTGGCCACATTTCCTGTGCTTTTCACCAATTTGTTCTTAATACATCCTCAATTATTGGTGAAATAGAAAACCCAGATGTCTGACAGGACAATAAAAAAAAAACACAAATTACCTATTGTAAACTGTGTTCACACTCACTGGAATTATGCGTGCATTGATAGGATTTAAGCTAATCCCAATTTATATCGGTATCATTATCACACCTGACGTATGTTGTCGTGTGATCGGTAAACTCTCTATAATTCTGTGTCGCATTGTATAACTCTTAAACTGTGATACAACATAAAATGCTATGTTCCATTGGTGGTACATATGATGTAACACAATACCCCACTCTTAAACCTCTTTATCAATTCTCTCTTACGAGAGGTTGAATTATCACTGTTGCGATATATGCAAAGCAGAAAACGTTCTTGAATATGCTGAATGTACGTCTATGGTATCATATTTAGGCCATAGGTTCCAACAACAAGGTTATGTTCTTATGGCACTTTGCACCGATATGTTGCATCTACTGTACGTCCTTGTGTTGTGTTCCAGTGGGAACAATGCTTAAATAGAAGCTCACTGAAGACACGAAGACCAATGTCGGTTTATCCAGGTAAGTTATGCACGAAATAGACTGTAAAGTACCATCACAAGTTATTTTCAAAATGAAGAAGATTATGCTATGAGATGGCTTAATGTCAATTTTCTAATGAAGGCGCAAGTCAACTACTTACCTGTGCATCACATTAGAAGCTCATTGAACACAATATAGACCGAATGTCGGTTTATCCAGGTAAGTTATGCACGAAATAGACATCAGAAGTTTATTCAAAATGAAGAAGATTATGCTATGAGATGAAGACACAAGTCATCTACTTACCTCTGAAAACTGTTTGTTGAGCTGCATGTATTTGCGAAGTTCACTTTCCTCTGTGTATTTTGTTGGTTTCATATGATTGTACATGTGCGGGAACCACCAGAACTTGTCTGCTCTTTTTATGAACTCTTCATCTCCTGCATTCTCCATCACACTTCCTTTTTTGAAGTATGTGCCACAGAATCCAAGATTAAAGGTGAATCCAGGAACAATTCTGCGAAGATTTTCTTGCTCAATCTCCAATGCCTGAAATAATATAAAGGTACGTGCAATTAATACACCTAGTGTATCGTAACTCTGAAAGGCTATCAAGATTTGCACTCTACAAACTGCAGAGTTGAACTTGTGTTGCACACATTCGCAACGTTTACATATCTAAAAAGAAGATGGAACACTGCAAGTTTTGTACAAATGTTTGATTTTTTTATTTCCCCAAATGGGGGATTGTCTCCTACCTTTTTCTTCATTAAAGAAGACCAGCACAAGTTAGCTCAGCATTAATAGCATACACGGTTGGCCATTGACACCCCACATTATTTACACTATCAGAGTTGACCCCGTGTCAGCTCAGTATGCGAATGATAGTGTAAAAGAACAAATACAATTTCTGGAACGGTATTTATTTGAAGCAGTCAGAAGAAAAATATTTATAGTTATACAAATTATTGTTTGTTTTGTACAAGTTCTACAAAACTTACCTCTACATCTTCTGCAACCATCCTAATTCCTGTTTCACCAACAAATATATCGTCAATGTCAACTAAAATATAACGGTCTAAAGAGACTGACAAGCGCCCATTTGATAAGTAGTGTAAACTATCCAAAAATAAGGGGTAGTGTATCCATATCCTTAGACTATTACCAAAAAATATCCTTTTTACTCCATCGTATATACCCTGATCAAGCATAGCGGTTGTATGGAAGACGGCATTGGAATGTATACCGTGAGAAAGTTCCGGAGAACTGTCGCTGTTTATTTGGCCAGTAACTATCGGTTGATAAGTTGAATGATTGCTATGAAACACGGTCCAATTTTCTGTTTCCGTATCAATTTTACCTGCCGCCTTTGTCATATGAAGAATTTTAGAATTGGCGTTCACTTGTAAGTCTTGTAATGTTAACTGTTTGTCCATGTGAATGGGCAAGTTTCCAATCGGTGAACTTAGTCTGATCTCATTTTTGGAAGATAACGCGAATGTAATTAAACCAACATTAAATTCACGGCAATAATTATCTAGTTTTGTTCGTTCATTTATATCCAAGTAGATATAAGAATTTAAACTCTCAAAGATAATCACTGAATATAATCCTTGGCCATGCTGCGAATGCAATTTAAGTGAGCCATCGCTGACGAGACGTTTGCGATATCGAAAATGATGTGCTTCTAACGTTGCACTGAGACTGGCAGCCACAGAATACTTTGATTGTGAATCTTCAACTAGTAATAACACGGTTGATTCAACAGTTGTCTTTTTTTTAAACTTCTTTGTAATTTCAGCAAACCTTTGGTTTGGATGTTTCACAGTGTGCACTTTGGTTTGAGAAGTATGATAGAATCCAGATATCCACAAAGAAAAACTCAAGAGTAGGATCAACAGAACCACTCGCTTAAAATGCCTTCTTGGAAAGCAGAAACATTTGGCGAAAACTTTCATCATCGTTGCACGTTCCTTGTTTTTAAAAATGTTTAAACATAGAAAAAATCTTTAGCTACCGTAGGAAGAAAATTCATCCACAGTCCCTTTTTGGGAAGTGCGATGCAACATTATAGGCCATTATATATTATGGCAATACTGTACATTACAGCGTTCATTTTAAGGTCAATAATAATTCAAACCAAAATACTAAACAATGTTGGAACTCTAGTAGTAAACAAGATCGTCATCCAAAACTGTCAAATCTTCTACTACAAGAAGAAATAATGAATTCTGAAAAACATAAACATGAAAATTATTACAAAAATATACTACTGTAGAATGTGACAAGAAAAATAAAAATTGAGAGTTTTTTGTGCTTATATGACAAGCCAAATCTGCCAAAATATGCTGTCTCTATAGGTTTTGACAGTTTATTAGATTAAGTTTAGCACTTCAATAATACCATTTTTAGCGTGCCACCAACCTTCCCATCCTCCCCTCCCCTTTTTATCAATTTCAAAATCCCGGATCCGCCACCTACATTCCATCATTCATGTATATTTTTTTGCAGATTTGGCATTCCATAGTTTCATATTAAAATATATCTACAGTATTCATGATCTAAACTCTTTGCTTGCACCAATCTTTCCAGAAATTATATTACAAAATTTCATTGGAAAATCAATAACACTTTACAGTATAAAGAAATGAGTAAATAAGTATAATGTTCAACATACTGTAGGACCATAACAGTGTTTAAATACTGTATACAGTACATATTGTCTTTTCAAACACCTTTTCTTTTTTTTTTAACCCAAACCAGAATTTTTCTTTCTTTTCTTTTCTAACACCAATTTGATAAAAGAAACTCATAAATATAGGCTCAGGATATGATAAATAAGTAAAACAAGGGAAATATCAAACCAATTAGTTTTTCCAAAAAAAAATGTTGTGGAAACTGTGGTAGCGAGTGAGTCAGTGTGCAAAGGTGCATTACCTTTAGAAAACATGACACAGGTAGTAGTAGCCACCAAGTACAGTCAGTAGGGCTCATGATCAATAGCATGGTTTGACCCTACCACATACTGTTCCTAAATAAACATTAATATTTTGATAACTGGAGTTGAGAAATGGCTACATTAACAGGTGGAATGTAAAAGAAGTGATAGACAAAGAAAAATGTGAGGAAAATATTACAGTTGCTATAATTCCTGTGTTGGTAGTTTTAAAGCTATTATTTGACAATTTAATTAAAATGAACATTGTACACTTTTGATTTATGTTATTATAAACTACAGGACATTAACTAATAATAGAGCTGTTGGATACTGTACTGTAGATCTCATTCTCACTGTACTGAACACCAAATAACAATACCTTAATAACATATGTCCCTTGTACTCGACCAGAAATAGACAATATATGTTCTAAACATGTAATATAATCCTATTATATTTTGCTTACTATTTAATACTATGTAAACATTCAAGACTGAATGAGTGAGATTGAGAATAGCAAACATTAAATACAGTAGTTTGGGACACCTTTATTTAGTGGAACTTCTATTAATTAAGGGGAACTTTCTTGCGAAATGAATGAAGAGAAATATATTTCGACATCGCCTCCAACCACTTTATTCAGTAGACTATTTATTAAGGGGACACTCTAGAACCCTTCATATTTTACGTTTTATTATTTAGTGAAAAATTGATAATTCTTAATGTGAAGCGCATGGATGCTTAATACTGTAGGTAATGCATTCTAGGTAATACTGTAACTTGTCAAAATGTAATAATTCATTTTTGTTGTTTTTTTAATATTAATATTTGTCCTACTATTACTGTATTAGAAAAAGAAAAGGAACGACGAAAATCAAATCAGAAAAGATGATAGATGGTGTTCAACTTTCTTGAACTATTAGGCACCATTCTCTCAACAAACAAGTCCATTGGAAATGATTAAAAGCCTCCTTTATAAATTATAGAGGTGCTAAATAAATAAAGGAAATAAAAGTGTCAAAAATGCCAATATATAACACATTCACTGAACACATTGTATACTACAAAGCTAAACAAGTAGACAACTGTATGGTACTGTAGATGTTGCCAATATGACAATTAGGATATGGTAATAGTATAGGTACAGTAGTTCAATCAGGTTGATCAGTAAATATAAATGATGTGCTGGAAAGTTATGTTATAACCTGCCTTCGGAAACAAAGAATTCTATACTGTACTATGGCTGTTTACAGTATATCACACCTCTAAATTTGAACACATCTTTACTTTAATTGTTGGCGTGTTGTTGTGGCAATGAAGGTTTAAATCTCAAAAACTTTGCAGTATAAATCGTAATGCTCATGTGCTTATACTACTGTATGAGTATCATACATCCTATTATATTTTACTTATGTAAACATTCACGACTGAATGAGTGAGAAAAGCACATTTAAAATACATTAGAATGCCTAATTTGGGACACCTTTATTTAGTGGAACTTCTATTATTAGTTAAGGGGAAACTTTCCTGCGAAACGAATGAAAAGCAATATGTTTCGACATTGTCTCCAACCCCTTATGAGTATCATAATCCCAAGTTATGTTTTCCTCATGAATCATGATGAGGATGATATTTGGAAATTTTAAAATCTTGTTTTAAAATTGAAAGAAAAAAATATGCTATTTTAAAAAATTGATACAAGTATTTCTATGTGGAGAACCTCTCGATGGTTATTTTTATTTATATAACTTTTAGGTGATCCTGCCTCATTTACTTACTGTACTTTTGTAATGTTTTATAATTTTATGTCTTACTTTGTACTGTATTTGAAATTTGGCGAAATAAATGATTTGACATATTTATTTGGCTATCATTTGTTAGCATTATCGAAGAACTAAATCTATGCCTGTATAGCATACTGTATAAAATTCCCCCCTAGACCCCAGTACAATTGCAATCAGCGGTAAACTATAAATCCAACTGGTTAATCAGAAAGGGAAGAGTCGTATCGCATCGTATCTGTTTGCTTTTTAAATTGAATTAAGAACTAGAGGCAATGATGATAGACTGTGGTTATATTCTTAGCCGCATTATTAAATTAAATTGCAATACAGCAGATTAGTTTCTATAATTTTAAATAAAATCTATTTATTATATATACACTAGCAGTCTTGGATTTAGTTGTCTTATTTGGCAATTTATACCAAATATTATCACAAATTCTCTGATGGGACAGTTTATTTAAGGTGGTTGTTTTTTTTTTCTTAAATTGTAAGTTACTAAAGCGAAGGAAAATAAGCCTTGCTTGCATGTAACATTCATTATGACGTGTGGAATCGCAAAATGATGCACTGCACTGATATTTTAAGTAATATTACCATTTGCTACATTACAAACAACTGCTTGCTGGCATTTATGATTTAAGTACTTTTATGAACATCATCACTTTTAGTGATTATGGTATTTTGCCAACGCCTGAGAACTAATGAAGCATACCATGCAACAAGAGTAAGCTTTAGTAAACTTTCATAATTGATATTTATGCTGGATTTTCTGGGTGATTACAGATACAAGATTTGTTTTGCTGTACAATATAAACAAAATGGTTAGTAAATGCTAGGTATGTAGATGATACCAAAACATTTGCACATCCAATGACATGAAATACTGTAGTTTTCTGTTTTCAGTGAGGTCGGTCCATATCATCAGTTATTATGTTGTATTTAATAACATTTGGTGGCATACTGCCATACAGAATACCACAGAACACAAAAGGTCACTATAAACTTATTTAAACCTACAGTAATATGTGCTTCTTTTGAAAGATGTGGAGGGGAGGGAGAAATATCAAAGTACTGTACCTACAGTATGGTTCGGACATGACAGAATTTATTATAAATTTAATGTAATGTAAATTTTGATCATTTAAGGGTTGTCCCTGAATAGGTGTTTGTTGTACAGTATATTATACTTATAATTTCTATTCTAAGAATAACTTTGTAATGCTTTTATTACTTTTTTATTCCAATTCTATTCTACCGTCTACAGTATTCTATAAAAGTTTTTATATGGCGCCCTCTACAAAGAACAGAGTGCCTAACAATTCTTAGTAATTAATTAAAAAGAAAAGTTTCAAGTTGACGTTTACATACAGTTGATGTGCCGAATTCGCTTCTCTTTAATTAAATACCATTTGAGGCTAGGTATTCAAATTGTGTGTAAGTGTGTAGGAAGGGTTAACTTTAAGCAAACCCAATGACATCGACTCCTAAAGTAATACTATAAGAGTAAATATTTACATGGAAATATTTAATCCTATTGGAGCTTTGCACACTTTCCGGCAAGGTTAAAAATCTACCATACAAATAAAGCTGAAATTATCTACAACTTTTATTACACAATTATAGGATTAGAGAGAAGTTTGCAATTATGTTTTTGGCTAGCCCATGGGAAGATTTTGATTGTAATTATACTACTAGTACTAGTCCATGTGGTTCAGCCTCTAGAAATTGGGACTAATTTCAACTAATACTGTAGACAACTAGGCATAAAGGATGATTAGCATTTTTAGGCCACTTTGCCAACCAGCGGCCGCAAACCATGTTGACTTCAACATGAAATTTGATGGGTGTGGCGGAAGGCTTTAAATAAAAAATTGTTAAGACATACAGTTATACAGTACACGTCATTAGTATACTGTATAACAGACAGGCATTATTTATGCCATGTACAGTAAAGTACTGTTGAGACAACTGTACAATTGTAATGTGTTGACTTGGATGTGATTATACTCATTTTCATTTAAGTTTATACTTTCCTATTACTTTTTAGAAGTACACTGTACTAGCTTATGATTTATAATTATTTCAATTGTCAAAGTTCTATCATAACAATATCTAGCCTGCTTTTGATCATATTGTAATCAAAACCACACTTAATATGAAACTAGACACTATTTCACATTTTGCTTCAGGTACATGCTGTTAATTTCGGGCAGACCGTAGTTGATGACATTGCTACGAAGCAGGGAGTCACTAATTGTATAGTAACAGTACAATATTTGACTGTAAAGTTGTAAAAATTAGGAAAATAATTCAATGTTTGAGCAAATACTAATACATAAATCAAGAACAGGTAAACCTCCAGTTTCATACAGTAAATGATATCTTATTTAACTTTTAAGCTTATTTTCATACGTGTACAGTACTACTAATCTATAAACAATTTTCTTGTTCTATTATTTAATACTTTATTTTTTATTTCAAGATTATAAAGAAGTCTGTAAACTGTGCCATCGAGTGGTAACACATCCCAACATACTGTACATTACCTACCAACCACCGTCATAACATCTTTTCGTACCATTTCTTGAACACGCTAGATAGACAAAGGAATTGAAAAATTCCAGGAATTCTATAGTATAACATTGTTTAACAATAACAAGCTCTTTTAGGCAGCCATTACACAGTAACTGTAAATTATGTAAACAAAATGAAACTACAGTATCTGCTGCTAAAGATATTATACTAGTAAGTTAATATTTTGCATTATAATTACCATTAGAATAGATACTTTTTAAGGGTTTATAAAACAATTGAATTAAAGGTAGTAAGTCTGTCTGTATTTGTCTTTAAGTCATGAAGTGAACTCTAATAGTCTTACAGTATTTCTGCTGTCTTTTATTATAGTAGTGTACTTTACGATTCAAGACATGGAAACAAAATCATTTCTAGGCTGTACAGTAGTTTTACAAATTACATTTTTAAATCGAATAGCTGTTTTTCACTAAAAGATAAAAGCAATTTGGGTATAGAACTTTACACTTACAGTACAACACCTAATGAGGTAATGACGTTGCCTGCATTACCAGCAAGTTAAAAGATGTACAGTAGCAGAAACAGGGCTAGGCCAAGTACAGTGACCTTGGCTATCCTTAAAAAATATAGGCAGTGTCAGGATGGAAGCTATTCACAAGGATGTTGTTTGTTCCTTATTACCTCACTATAAAGAAATGACAAAGCCTGATCTTTCAATTACTTCCTATGAATAAGAATCCTGTTATAACACTTTGTTTAATAATATTTCTTTATATTATTATTATTTATTATTAAATTAACATTGGAAAAAATCGGTTTATATAGGATTGAATAAGAAATTGACAATGAAAAACGAAGTGCACACTTTTTGATTGGTCTTCCTTCATCATAATTACTATTATTAATCTTAAAGCCTGGTTTCCATTAAAATCGCTACAGCGTTTCCATTAAAATCGCTACACGCGCAGATGTCGCGACGCAATCGGGAAGGCATTCATCGCAGTCAAATCGGCAAAGTTCAACCATGTTCAACTTTGCCGATTTTGTCGGCGATTAATCGTATACGCGTACCAAAGAATATTTAGCGCTCGCGTACTACTAGATCCCCGATAAATTCTAGCGTTTCCATGGAATCGCTACTCTCTGTCGTGTAGCGATTTTATGGAAACCAGGCTTTAGTAACAGGTTTAGTGTCCGAACTATGGAACTAAACATTTATCAAATATTTAGGTGATAGCACTATGTTTACAAACTCTTTTCTCAATCAAAAGCCAATTGCATTGCATATCAAAGTTACATGGTATAGCTTGATCTGTTCTGTGTGAAACACAACAAAATGACATCAAATACAATATTTCCGGTTGTAATCATTCAATGGGAAGATATTTTTATCGAAAAATCAGATCATAATCAACAGTACCAGAACAGAGTTAACATTCAACACAGAGGTACATAAAGATTGTTGACGACGATCATGATCATCCATAACTTGGATGATTCTGATCAGCTTTAATCTGATCTGATGCACAGTCCAATTAATAGGATAGACAGACAGATGCCCCTTTCCTCCTTTTTTTCTCCTGTGAATACTGTCTCGGTGAGCTCTCATATGAGTGCTGGAGAACGGAGTGGTGTAATTGGTTAAAGTGTCTGCTTTTCTTTTTTTTTGGTTATCTTAGAAACAAATTATTTGTTACAAATTACATTATATAAATTGTAGTAAACATGTATTCATTTACCCAACCTACCAATATCCTACAGTATACTGTAGTACCAATTAAAATACTTCTGAGATCATTTTTTATAATTAAACTATTGTATAATTTCACTTAGTATGTAACATAAACCACTAAAAAGTGCAATGGTACGCATTATTGTGATTGTTTACATTTTCGATTGAAATATGATATGAATTAAAACCAAAAAACTTGGTGAATAAAATAAAACCACTCAAGCAAAAGATTCATTCCATTGTTCAATTAGTTTCTTAAATTTATGGTAAATAAAATGGTCATTATTAGAGTAAAAGGTAGATTTTGAAGATTAAAAAGAGCGGTAAAAAGTAAAGTAAAAACAGTTTTCAAGGCCAACTGTGGGACATATTTCCACAATACAACAAATTGCTTTGTAGTATACTGTAGGTCATAAAATATACAGTACTATTTACATCCAACCATAATCCCATGCTCAAATAACATTTTGAAGGCAATCCCAATTATATAATATATAATTTTATTTGGAAAAAAGGCTTATTTATGCTTATAAAATACATATAAAATATAAGTGGACCAAATTGTCTCAGGGCCGAATCGTCCAGCGCCAAATCATCCTGCTACCGCCTATAATATACGCTGTGATTAGGATTATATATAATAATATAGGCCTAGGCCTAGTACCAAAACTAGTATATTACTCAATAGCCTGGCTCTTTTAGTTGGACTAGCAAGAATAAGGTCAAGGAATACCCACCCTAACAAGTTACAAGGTCAGAGGAGGAAACCTCAAAATAAATGCATGTTAAAGAAGTTACATTTTCAATTTTTTTAACATTTCCAGATGGTGGAAACGACAAAACCTATACTTATTTGATTAGACGACTAACGACTCAATTTAACTTGTATGCCTAGGCTAGGCCTAATGACAGATAAAAAAAAAGGCACAAAAACGTCATATTGACAGGACAGGAATAGTAAATCTGACCCTATTTCGATGTACTGTACGTGGTGGTTCAGCCGGGATGCCTACTATTCTAACTTAGGCTAAGTTTAGGCCTAAACTCAAACTGTGATTTCAAAACCAGGAAAGAAAACAGCGATGAATTAGAATTACACATTTAATCATTCTTTTTTTGTAATATTTGAAAGAGACTACTTACATTGTCACCGTGTACTCTATAAAATATCAAGAAGTATCAAAAAGTCAAGTGAAGAAACATACGTTGAACACATCAAAACACTTATGAACAACATACTACTGTGCCTCTTTCTAACATGAATGGAGAATCGAGTCATTTTGTCCCTCTCTCTGTTTTGTCAACAAACGATGAGGGCGGTAGTAATAAAAACAATTACTGTATTTTGATATTGCGAGAATTCGAGATAAGAGCGATGGTTTTGATATTATTATTTTTCTGTTGGAATTGGCCCTCATCAACCTTAGGCCTAAGTACTTTACTTATTTCTCCTGTTTATATTTTGGTGGGATTTTTTTTTTCACTTCTTGAAAACTGTACATCATCAATTAAGTATTAATATTGTCTTGTTGAGGTTATTTCCAGGGGTTATTTTCAACAGTATTTTTCTCAAATTGACTAATCAAAATATAACTTAAGTTACAGTATAAATATTTTTTTAATTCAACTTGATAAAAAAACACACATGAATAATGATGCTCTAAATATTTTCAGTAATTTTCATTAAAATGAAATGATTTTATTATCTTTGCGCTGAGTTCGTTCGATTCTATTCTATTAATTTCAAAATCTATTTTTATCATCACTGCTGGTATTTTGAAAAGGGGACCAGGATGTTCATTTTGATAACGCTAGAAATAACGGATGACAATGTCAACAGTGATGTCACTCATGATGAGACTTGGCAGAAGATAGAGAATGACAATGCTAAGAGGATCGGAGCACAGTCGGTGATGACGAAGAAATATAAATGAGTAAAATGTAATGTTGTTCGATTTATATAGCGCTTATTTATACAGTCAAAAGATTGTACCAAAGTGGGAAGAAATTGTCGAATTGAGAATTGTGATGGCAAGGATTTTTGTTTATCAATCTAATCATCCGTCCTCTTGCTTGATTGATTTTTTTCTCCTATTCTGATTTTCTGTCTCTTGATACCGTAATGATTTTAAAATTGGATCACAGACACTGATTCCTGAAGGGGTGTGTCCCAATAAATTATATGTATTATACATTTTTTTAAACATAGACAAGTTTTAACATTTTTCCAACTAGTAGAAAATCTTTGGAGTGACGCCTATTGGTAACAACTGAGCTGTTGCCCTTTTTGATAGTCCTGCGCAATGAAGATGTTTGTCGTTGTACAATTGCGTTTGCAAATTATCAAAATAAAATTAAATAACACAAATCATGTTGTTGATGAAAGAAAAATGAGGACGTTTTTTTCATTAACGAAAAACAGGCTGATAGCCGAAGACATTATTAATATCAAAGTGATCGGGTCATTGTGTAATCGGTGTAAATTAGTTATGACGTCAAACACGCTGTCGAGATTGTGCGCATAAAGCTAATTAGTTGTTTTAGTCGAGGATAGGATCGTCTAATTACAGATTAATCCATTGCCTCGTAACCGTGAGTATATTATTTGTGAACAGGTCCAGCACATTAAAAATATAATGGTCCTCTGAAAAAGAATCAAAATGGTCAATTTGTCAATAGGTCACTTTAAATAGTTTATTCACTAGGATAACAAATTGGATCGAAAAAACAAATATTTTCCTAATACTAAGGCCTATAGGTATAAAATTAGAAAAAAACGTATATCCTCCACTTCACCCGTACAACCGTCATTTAAAGGGAAATGATTCTGCCTGGAAGTCAAATTTAGTTTAATATTTAGGCCTAACAGTTTATTTTCTTTTTGTTTTGAAAAGCAAAACAATGATGTTTGTTTTTTGCGTAGAAGCAACTATTAGACCTAAAATACCTATTCAGCCTTGACTAACAAGAAGCCCTATCACGAAATTAATTACAGTCTAGGCCTATATATAGATATTAATTGCTATAATTGATATAGGCTTAATGGCCATCTGACATGGTGCTAAACTAAGTGTTAAGTTCACATGTTCACAGTGGTCATTGTGCATGGGAATTGAACACTAGACCCGGGACTAGACCATCCAGATAGGCCTACAAAAGTCAAGCAGAATAATGAAACTTCATCTTAGTCGACCGTATCAGCCGCATCAATTAGATACGTCAACTCGGATCAAATAAATAGTAGGCCTAAGAATATATCAAGTGGGTTTTTTTAATACACATCAACGTTTGTAATTGTAATTCCTTGTTACGATAGATGTACAATTAGCATTCAATCTAACCGTGATATTTTTTCGTGGCAAAATGCTACCAATAATCAATAATACAGAACACATTTGCCGTTTAACTTCACACCC
The DNA here is from genome assembly GCF_964355755.1 of Antedon mediterranea. Lineage (NCBI taxonomy): Eukaryota > Metazoa > Echinodermata > Crinoidea > Comatulida > Antedonidae > Antedon > Antedon mediterranea. The sequence goes on from NC_092675.1 coordinate 26,546,928, forward strand.
CTTTGTTTTAAATGGATCAGACCATGATTTCCCACATGAAATATGAACCTGATCATTATGATTGTCCTTAACATAACCTATACCATCGGTACGATCGTTGTCAGATATATTTTATTTCATCTTCCTCTTGCAGGTAAGTAGTTATCATTATAATATTATTCGTGAATTATTAAATGTGTATAGGCCTATACTAATCGCTTACATCGTGTGCTTTTTGTACGTAATTCTTCTCAATTATTTCACTGACAAAGGCTCTCTCTTAACATAAAGTTTAAACTTAGCAGAGAACAGCGAGTTGAGTTGCGTAATATTTTAATTTCTCACACAGAACATGCAATAGACCTAGCGTGTTTACTCATCAAAACATAAGCCTTTTGAATAGGCCAAATGTGAATTGTAGGCCTACTTCAATACATTTTTTAATTAATATTTCATCATTTTCATTGTTGTTATTATTATACTATCGTCAATTACACTATCAGTCATCATCATCATCATTATCATTATTATCCACAAATCACTGCTTAATAGTTTGTCATTAGTCGGTACAGCGGCCTATATGTACGGAGTAAAACAGATCGTCGGGCTTCGGTGTGTTCGATACCACTTACAGAATATCAAGCAGGTAAGAGAATAACTGAAGAATACATTGCCATTGGCCATATGTTAAGTAATTCCATAAAATGTTGCTGGCATGCACGGTTTAAAAAAATAATACTTGATTTTGAGTGTACAATGTTTAATACTAGCCTACTAACGCAATGTTTGGTTTATCCATGGTTTATCAGGCTATTTCATCTCGTTATACGTTGTTACGAGATTATTGTGAGATAGTCTATTAAATCAGCATATTTCTTTTTTGCGTTTCGGTGCATGGTACGTCCCTCCACCCCCACCCCATTTCTTTAAAACAAATCAAAAATTCGATTTCAATTGTAACTCACGAGTATCCCTCATTGTAATTATATAGTCCCTTTATAATCTACCATAGTAATATTAATACCATCAAAGGATTTTCAAAAACAATGCGACGTTGTAAGGAATAGAAAGCTGGAAAATATTAATCTTCTCCTACCAGAACCTCCCGTGACCAGAACTGTTATCCTTTTAGTTCCGATTGTCGTAATTTCGTCGTCGTCATCAGATCAGGGACGCAGCCAAGAGGATAAATGGGGCCTAACATTTTCAGAAATAATAAAAACTAATCGGAGTTTGAGCGGTTGCCTTTAAAATATGAACGTCGATTTTGGATGAACATTTGACGGGTTATTCTGGGATTCTGACCGCTGCTGGACGAGGCTCTCGCTTGAGATCTGCAGGTGTTCGATTATTGTTCCCATCACACCATGACGATTAGACAGCGTATGAAATGTGCAACCGTCTTGACACGTTCATTGTACACGTTTTTGGTACTTCTTGACGGGACACGTCAAATAAGATGCCTACATGTCTGATCGTTGTTAAACTGACTAAAACGATCGGGGGACCTGGACGGCTCTGGCCCCATCGCAAGAAGCTCGCAAACCAAGTACTATTCTAGTTGACTGCCTCCCACCTCGAATTTAGCGATGGTAGCTTTGCGGAGAACAATCAGTTCAGGTTGTTCTGGTTATAAACATATCACAATTTATAATAAACACCACCAATAGCCACTGCAGAGCTTGTACCAATCATAAGGGGCAATGCAGGCTTAGTATTACCCAGGCAATCAATCAATTGGTTTCTACCCATGGATCCGGTAGTTGGGGTAGAGTACCCCACCGCACCACCACAACCCATCAAACTTCAGTGTTTTTTAATCCTCTGAATCCAATTTTAGTTCGTTAGAGGCCTATTAACATAAGTTAACAATAGACGATAAAAACAATCATTAACAAGATATAGGCCTACCATGGACCTATCCTATCATCGTCATCGTTATCGTCCGTAAATCAGGCCCAGTAGACGTCCTACTTAATTATGATTGATTGATTATTTTCTAAAATAAATGCGTTTATTTCGCTTTGTCACGTATCCTACATCATGTCTAGAGGCCTAATGCCTGCCTTCTTATTGCATCATTCTGTCGGGTTTTTTCTCTTGTTTTTTTTAAATTTATCATGATTGAATCCGATCATATTTATAAAACTGGCTGATATCATAATTTGTGCCGAGCGAGTCATAAAGATATTAAATATTCAACGGTAGAGCATAGACAGTTATGTTTTACTGGAAACTGCGCATTAATGTAGCCTATGTCATAAATATATTACGAAGCATGAGTATAGTAACAATAGTCGTATGTTTTAATGATTATGTGAAATCTAAATGTTATACGCTACAATTAATTATGTTAATGTGACATCGTGGATAGACCGTATACAATAGTGGAACCAGACCCTATTACACGGGTCCATGAAATACAGTATTTTTTGTTGTTACGTACATATTGTTTGTGTGCTTGGTCTAATCGTTATTGAAGTGTACCATGCGTTTGTGGATCAGCTGATGTGATATGAGACGAACGTTGGTGATTGCATAAGAAAAACCCTGGCGTGACAGACGATCACGTGATCAATTTGTGAATGAAAAAAACTCGTACGATAGATGCACTATGCAGGAATTGTAGTGTACAACTGTAATTCGTAGATTATGCTAGTTTGCATATCATCACCGGCGTATAAGTACTACACTGAAGCTTTCGAATAATAATAATAGCTATTCAAAGGCTTTCATTATCTTTGATTATTTAGCAGCAGCATTTAAAACTGAAATTGTAGGTTTATTTTGTTTTTTTATTTCGATATAATTGTTTGCTTAGCCTAGTATTTGATAATTGTATTTTGCATGTCATCTGTTTTATAGAATGTACGTTCATTTTTGTTTGCATTTAGTGGATAATTAATTTGTGGTTTATGAATTAGCTTTGCATTTGTATGATACGATACTCTGTCGGACGAATTGACTATAATATTTAGCTTATTAGGCATACTGTAGTAGGTTTGTGTATAAATTTGATGGGATTATTCAGTGTATTAGCATCTGTTTTCTCACCCCATTTCTTATTATGGGCCTGGAATATAATAAATGAATATAAAATAAAACTGACTGTTTTTTCTCTGCGCTCTCCATCGATGGCTGTAAACGTACGTGGCCTGTCACCTAGTGACGACTTATTATTACCATTCCTACCTTTATCCAAGGCAATCTAAAGCCCGGCGCACACTAGGCCTAGGCTAGAGCTTCCGGCTTAGCCAACATGATGCTGAGCTTTGAAGATCAAAGGGTTTATCTGTGGCTGCGACACGATCAGTTCCACTACCCTTTTTTAACAGATACCACCGGCGCGCGGTGATAATATCAAAGGACTGTTAAGAGTGGCCTATTTTGGCAAGCCGAGCTCAGGTGGTGCCCTGTAACGTTGTATTGGTTGTTTGCTTTTCAAACGCTGGCGCGTAAGCTTGGAGGATTTTTTGGCGAATAGGCCTACATACATGGCGAATTAATAAACCATTAGACAATTATTACGTAGGTAACAACGGTCCAAGGCGGAGGAAATTCAACTTCTGCGCATGCCCACATCAAACTAAACTGCCAAATTCTCGACTACACAGACTATTGACCAATCAGGTTACTGGATTAAGATCAGAAAGCTGACGACAAGCAAAAGAGGCATTAGGCCTATACTAAATAACAACAACCAGCTAAATTCATTCGTAGACAGGCTACTTATTTACAATTATTTGGCTTGTTACAATATATGTCGGCCTACATGCATACACTGGTCTTCTAAGTACAAATCTTTCTTCGTATTTATGTCGTTTGTTTTATGTTTATGTTTATTTGCCATCATTCCTGGAAAATTAGATTCACTGGAAAAAGAATCAAACGCAATCGAATTATTTGCGCGTGTATAGAATGAAAAGAAGGTCGGATTTTATACCTCACGCGCTAGCATCCATGCAGCCAAGGAAAATCTATTTATTTCCACAAAAATAGACAATCAGCATTGTATGGCATGGAATAGAATAAAAGAGGATCCGTATTACACAAGAGAGTCTAAGGTAAGAAGATTTGACCAACCCCAATAATCCGCGGCGCTATTATCATAATCTTTGTTCGAATTTCTAGGAATCTATTTAGGCTTAGGCTAGGCCTAGACATTTATTATTCCAAATGCCTTGTTTGATTAGCCTACTTGTCTGTGTCTTTCAATATCTCCACAATAAAAGCGAGGACGTCAACAAATCATAAAACGACGATCTGCTATAAACTGATTGTTGGTTCCTGGTTGAATGTCAGAGCGTTTTTATTTGCGATACCATTTATAAGTTTATTATTTTATACTTTTTCTTAGGCTATAAATTTATAATAATATAGAGATGCCACCACGGAATCACAGCGAGCGGACAGAGTTGTCTCCGTCAGCGGACGAAGCCATCGAAGGAATTGATAGAAAACAGTATCAGAGAGACATTGTGTGGCGGAATGTTTTCATCATGGGATTAATTCATCTTGGTGCTGTTTATTCCTTCCTGTTTGTGACATGGAAATGTCATTGGCTTACGTTAGTATGGGGTAGGCACATTGTGATTGTAATTATACATTATCTAAATAGTTACCTGTTTATAGCGAATTGATTATAACGTCATTTGATTTGATTGGACGCGAAACGTCGCTGTAAAGCTTGGTTCCCACTAGCACGCAACGTAAGGACGTAGACGCAACGCAAGTGAAGTGACCAATCACAAGTGATGGCTTATTCGCTTCTGATTGCTAAAGCTTGGTTCCCACTAGAACGTAACGCAAGGACGTAAACGCAACGCAAGCGTTTTAACCAATGACAAGCGAAGTTATAGACAGTTAGCAATCACAAGCGAATAAGCCATCGCTTGTGATTGGTCAATTCACTTGCGTTGCGTTACGTCCTTGTGTTACGTTGCTAGTGGAAACCACGCTTTACTGTCTATAACTTCGCTTGTCATTGGTTAAAATGCTTGCGTTGCGTTTACGTCCTTGCGTTACGTTCTAGTGGGAACAAAGCTTTATGGAAACCAAGCTTTAGTTCCTACTACTTTTTAGGTTCTTGCGTTGCGTCCAAGTGAAAATTTAATCAAGCTTCAATGGCCTATTTTAAGTATTTTGTAACGTCGTTTATTGCATAACAATTAATATTAAAACAATATGTATTATTTTTCTTTCAACAGCTGTATTGCTCTATTTCTTGAACGGAATTGGGATAACAGCCGGAGCCCATAGGCTATGGGCTCATCGAAGCTACAAGGCTAGGTTTCCGCTCAGAGTTTTTCTTGCTGCATGTAATTGTTTGGCGTTCCAGGTACGTAAGTTCCCACGCACAAAGGACGCAACGCGAAGATGCGTCGTAAATTAGTTTGTGATCATCAATAACGACACTGTTTCGGAATCCATCGCGTGATTGGTCAAATTACGTTGCGTGTACGTCCTTAAAGGCCTGTGCACACCGAACGCGAAGCCGCGAAGCGTCATGCGTCACGCGTCATTCGACGGATCGCTTTGAAAGTTGAATTGTCATGCGTCTATTAGTTTTTCTTGTCGGTTCCCACTAAACGCGTCACGATGTGCTTGCTAGGCCTAGGAGATAGTGTGTTGGCCAATACAATGCTACATTTAAAATAATCAGAGAAGATGACTCTGAAGTATTTCCTATGTAAGTTTAACCAGAGAAGAGTTAAATTAAAATGTAATTTAACTCTTCCCTGGTTACACCAATCACAGTGTTTGGTTTTGGTGGGAAAATGTTATCCGTTTCCAAAGCCTGAAATGTGCATGATTGTATGTATATATCACAAGGACAGAAGAAGATGTATCCAATATCAATACAGTTACAAGAATTAAAGCATTTATTGCATGTTGATTACACGTACATGTGATCTGCTGACTGTATTTATTAGTGGTGTTACAAATATCTTTCAACAGAGGTTATTATAACCATATAAAACATTTCATATAAACACGAACTGGGAATCTTCCTGGGTTTGTCATTTTCAAATATAAACTATAGGCCTAATATTAATGTAAAGTTTTCACATTCATTTTCTAATTATTATTAAATATTATATTATTCATGACAAAACATACATTTTTTTTCTCATTAGATTAAATGTAATAAATATCCCAAACTCATATTTACACTGTATATTATCTTATGACTTTTTCACATAAATACACTTATTGAAATAGTGAATCATTGTTTTTAAAGGTATCATTAAATATCAACCAGATTTTCTTTTTTACTACTCCTGAATACTTTCGCAAAATAATATCAAAATAATAAATTTAAAATGTATCATCCCAAAAAAAATGAAAATTGAAGAAATATTATTATTGTTAAAAGTGAATAACTAACCCTAAAGTGTTATACTGTATTACACACAACGAAAATGTTTTAAATTATATTTTCAGGAAGACAATATAATAATCTTTTCCAAAAAATGACACTAAACTTAAAGATGTATTGTCCCATAGAATCATGAAAAATGAAGATGATTAAAATCAAATTTGAATAGGACATTTTGTAGTTTTAACAAAGTTAATCACTTACATAGAAAAAAAACCCCAACAAACTTATGTTTTCACTTATAAAATGAAAAAAATTCCATTAGCTGGCAGCCAATTTGACTATTTTTTTAGTATTGTAGTATAACAAAACATATACATATATTTCCATGTGTTCTCTATTGCTAAAAAAAGACATTCAGTTCAGCTTTCCTTCTATAAACACTTAATAAATACCAGTTACAGTCCAACTCCTCCTTAATCTCTTCCATTTTTCTATAAAAAAAAATGAAACAAGTATTAAAAAATTGCTATAGTAAGGCATATTGCTCAAATCATTTTTTCTGGCCAATGTATGTCACCAACTGACATACAAATTTGAAAAAAGTCTATACAAACCTGTGTCAGCCTCATAATTGCCAGTCCACGTTTTTTAGGAGCAATTGCTCTTAGTCTTAATTCCATGGCAATATACTGGCCGCTTAAACTACTAGCTTGGTCATTGGTGGAGTTTGTAACGCTGGTAATAGCCTGAAGGATCCAATTTATCAATGTTCATCTAATTGACCTAAAAGAAACAAAAACAACAGTATTTATGTATTAATTAATATTATTACTACTAGGCCTATCCTAGCCTTACAACACTAGGCCTAAATCAACTAAATATTAGGCCTATAAATATTAATTAATAATAATAAGTAGCCTAGGCCTAGGCTAAACCTAGCCTAGCCTAGTACTGTACTCATTTATTTGTAGGCTTAACCTAGGCTAGGCCTGGCCTAGCCTACTAGGGTATATGAGGCCTAGCTAGGCCCCCGCTAGGCCCTAGTATGGCCTAGGCCTAGGTAGGCTAGAAATAGAAGGCTTGCGAACTCACTTTACAAATTGATCTCTGAGGCGTTTTAGGCCTAGTTTTTCTGGCATTCTTCTACACACATGTTTGTCTGAAATTATTGTCTTCATGCATTAATCCTTATGTTTCTGTCTGTGTATGACTTACTTCCCTTATCGTAAAGACAAGAAGAAGGGTAATGACAAATTATTTCCATAAAGACCTCGCTCGTCAGCCACCATTTTTTTGCCGTCGGTGTCGTCGATGAGAGATATTCCTGACTTCTGATTGGTTGACGAACGCAAACCGCGCTCGCGACGCCTCAAAAAGTTGACCAAGGTTCAACTTTTGAAAATTCGCATGCGAAGCCTTCGCTGCTGTCGTTTTCAACGCGTTGAAGTTGAAATTCGACTATCGTACACTGTTCGCTTGTATGTTCACACTGGAAGCGTCCGTCGCCTGCCGCGTGCGTCACTTTTTAACGCGAAATTCGCGGCTTCGCGTTTGGTGTGCACCGACCTTAAAGCTTGGTTCCCACTAGAACGTAACGCAAGGACGTAAACGCAACGCAAGCGTTTTAACCAATGACAAGCGAAGTTATAGACAGTTAGCAATCACAAGCGAAAGCCATCGCTTGTGATTGGTCAATTCACTTGCGTTGCGTTACGTCCTTGTGTTGCGTCGCTAGTGGGAACCACGCTTCACGTTGCGTCCTACGCGTACACATGACCTTTGACACGCGTCTTCAAATTGGACGAAATGTTTCGAGCAACACACGATGGATAGACGACGATAACAATTTCGTACAGAAAACGATAGAAATGATATAAACTTTAAATTCAAATTAACGTTTTATTTAATAATGTGTGTACAATTAAAAATGCAAAAATACAAGCATAAAAGTCATATACTGGATTTTTCTGTTAGTCATAAAATCATTTATAACCAATAAACAGATAAATAGACATGGCTACGGTACACAATGGAGAATAGGTTTATGGTTTCCGGATCTACATATGGCTTTCCGATTGCGAAATCCTTTTGTTTTTTCATTACCACATATGCCAGCCAATCAATTATGCAATGCATTGTTATTAATTAAAGGAGCTACCGAGAAATAATGCGAAAATGAACAAGGTGAAACGATAGTTGGAAATGCCAATAAAATACGTCGTTTGCAAGCAGAACATTTTGATTGTTTAATATATCTCTTCCCTTTTTTGTTTTCGTTTTCGTTTTGTTTTCTTACCTTACCTTAAATGCTATTGGTTGCGATTTACGGGACCATTATTATTGAGGAAATAGTTTTCTATAAATGATCGAAATGTTTTTAAAACTTGACAATATATACCTATTGCGTGTATAGGCCTATTTACCGTTTAGGCTCTAACGTCAAAGTTTGATATTATAGTACATGCCTGACAATGGCAACAAAGTATTTGATTAAACGGTCTACCAGCAAAATTATTTACAGCAGTGACATAAATCTGTTTAATATAGCTAATATAATAATAATATTTAGAATACTAGACTAGTGAATGTAAAGCTTTGTCTATACTATCACACTAGTTTGGCAAAATAAGTGCATTATGGGCATTATACGTTTTGTCACATAAAGTTCAGTACGGTAGTATATAGACAAAGCTTAGCGCGATATTCTTCTACAGTACAGTGTGAACCACTGTTAAGGGTCTTTCACACCTGTTCCGTGCGCGCCGGAACAGGTGTGAAGACCCTTTAAGGGGACAACTTTTGGAACCTATAATAGCGATGTCCCCATGGATATGGGTTGGTCGTAGTGTTAACACATGTTTTCCCGCGTTTGTCTGTAAGTGCTTAAAGAGATGGGCCTATCCCCTGAATATGAGTGTCTCACAAAGGAGGGATTCTATAAATATTGGTATGACACGCCATGTGTGCCAACAATTTGTTATGCTAATATAGTACTATAAATTACGATACTTAAATTTTCTTACTTTATTTGAAATACAGAACAGTATATATGAATGGGCACGTGATCACCGAGTGCATCACAAGTATTCCGAAACTGACGCTGATCCCCACAATGCAAAACGTGGCTTCTTTTTCTCCCACATCGGTTGGCTATTGGTTCGAAAGCATCCTGACGTCGTATCTAAAGGATCTCGACTTAAAGTGGATGACCTTTTGGCAGACCCAGTTGTAAGATTTCAGAAAAAGTAAGAATTTAAATAATTGTGAATCGTCAACATTGGCGTGTTTAAATATTGTTCAAGAACAGAGGAGGCATTTGTGATTTCCTTTAATTTGACTGTAATTAGACTTGAGTAGATGTGAGTGTAGTAGAAATAATTTGAGAGCATTACAGATAATCCATGCTAACATGTGATTGCGTGAATCACTTATGTACGTGTTTCATAAATTATGGTTTAGCATACCCACGTAAGGTTTTATTCTAACGATCGATAACAAGGTCCTATGAGTAATTTAAAGCATTAATAGCATGTGCAACAAACGGCAGAAATATATCGATCCAAGTCTGTCTAACTTCGGTACAGCATCTGCAATGAGTGGTAATTTCGCACACAATTAAGTACTATTTCGAAATTGCGACTTAGTACTGGTTGGTAGCCTATGTCGACATTTCGACATTATAGTTTACTTCAGCCACTTCCTCCTCATCTTCCTCCTTTTTTTTTTGTGTATGTGAATTCTTGCAAAAACATGTTTAATCCACTGATTGAGAACACCATCTTTTCCAGTTTTTATAATATTGGCATTTAGGGCATCCATTTTGAAATTTACAATTTTTAACATTATTTGGGCACTGCGTTAATTTTATCTATTTAGTCATGGAGAAGTAATTTGCCTAACTTATTTCTCCATGATTTAGTATTGCCAAAAATGTTCGACTGGATTACGCCCTCTACTAGATTACGACCGCCGCAGTGTACGATTATACTGTAATCATAGAGCACATTTAACATTAAGACGGGACCAGTTACAGTTAAACGTCCATTCTGAACCACGGCGAACAAGTAATTACAACATTACATAGCCTACTTTATTTAACTTTAAACACTACAAACTTTATAATTTTAAACATTAAACATTAAATTGTTTTATTTTACAGGCACTATGCAATCCTTATGCCAGTTCTGTGTTTCATTTTACCATCACTCATTCCAATATTGTGGAATGAATCTTTATGGAACGCCTACTTCGTTGCAGCAATTCTACGTTATTGTGTAGCTTTGAATTGTACATGGATGGTTAACAGTGTCGCTCATTTCTGGGGAACAAGACCATACGATAAGTAAGTACCCCCTCTACGACCAGTCGAATTAAGATTATTATCATGCCTTAAATGTATCGTTTTGCCCATGGCAGAACAAAGTCTACTCTCATTGAGGTAAAACCATGTACATAACAACACTATAGGTTGTACAGCGACCTAACATATTTTTACATTTTATTATACACAACACACGTTCTTTACAAACCAGTGCCCATTTAGACACATAAACATAAGAATAGGCCAAATAATATTTGTGGCTCTGTAGGTTGGTGGTTTACATCCTGGCTTACCAGGGGTTTTGGTTCAAAACCGTTTTTCCCGATGACCGTACCCATACAGCGTCACTACCTAAGCTGAGCTGTTTGATTGGCGAAACATGACCTTGCTTGTTGTTGGATGGCGCTACAATTCGAAGAATGAAAATAATACAAAACATAATTTAGTTATCTGTATCATTTGTTTACGTCCATTCTAATAAACGATTATCAAAACACAAAACAAAACATTGTTAATATTAATTTGTTTAATACAGTATTTTCCTTTTTAACGTATGTTTTTTTTTCTTTTATCTAGATACATCAATCCGGCACAGAATCGTTTAGTAGCAACTCTTTCTATCGGAGAAGGTTGGCATAATTACCACCATACGTTTCCGAGTGATTATAAAGCAGGCGAGTTTGGATGGAAAATCAATATGACTACGATTTTCATCGATACCATGTACATGTTAGGCCAGGCCTATGATTGCAATGAGACAAAACAACAGCTTATCGACGCCCGTAAGCTACGTACAGGAGTCGCAAGTTAGGCTGTATCTGACGTCTCCCAACTCTACGTAGGACCTAAAATGGTGTTTTTAGGTGACCCACCATTAACGGTGGAAGGAGGACTTATTGTGATTGTAGGGAATATTTATTAAATTTTGTTTGGATTTTGTTTTAAGGATAGGAATATAGAAACTTTTTTTATTTTATAATTGTTGCATGTGTGCATACTGTAGTTTCTGACCTGTTAGTGTTAGTAACACCATCGACAAATAATTCTCCATGGTAACACTACAGTATTATAATCAGTACTAGGCCTATATTTTATTTGGATATAGGAGGCCTAAGTATATCAAATGCCGTAAATGTTTAAAACGTATTTACATAAACCAATTCCTTATAACTAATATTATATAGATATTTTATAACGAAGTAGGTCTATACAAAGATATATACTTTTTACCGAGTATCACAAGTTCCCCACCCCACCCCCAAACAAATTCCTACTGAGCTCTAATTGGATTAGTAGGAACAGTATATAACATAACAAAGAATAGACACACTAATTTATTAATATAATTTTGAGTCTTTTAAATTTATGAATTGTTTATAAAGGAGGTTACGTACAATTAAGTTATGCAAGAATTGATTAAACTAATTAATGTACATTTCCATCGTTAGTTGCTGTCTTAGTATGTTATTGTTAATGTACCTTCTATTCCAATAATGCACAATATGCCTAAATGCACAAACACTCGCAAACCGCAAGCGGACGGCACCAAGTAAACCGAGAAATATAGGCCTAAATGGGCTTAACAATATTTGTTTTTTTGGAGAGAAAGACGAAGTGCATGCGCCATTATTTTTCTAATCTAATCACAATCGTCAGGCATTGAACTGTATTTTTTATCAACAGATTACCATTGTATTATCTTTGAATTGTTTGTAAAACTTTACTATCTAACATCTTCCTTATGTGAATGACCGGTGAGTGCTAAGAATAGAAACGGGTGTATAAATATAGAAAAATAACATAATTATATAGCAACTAAACCCAGTTTTGATAAGAGGCGTGGTGGATATGATATATTAAATTAATACGGGTGTCATATGATGGCCACATATAAATAGCTTTCATTCTATTAAAAGTTCCAAAATAAACACCAAACATTGGTAATGCAAATAATAAGCCGATTGTGGATAAATACTGATAGGGTAGGCCTACTACTATAGACTAACTGGAGCGTTACCCAATATTCTAAATACGGATAGGGTAGGCCTACTACTATAGACTGACTGCAGCGTTACCCAATATTCTAAATACTGATAGGGTAGGCCTACTTACTATAGACTGACTGCAGCGTTACACAATATTCTATTGAAAATCTCTCAAGTTTTTCAAGGACCAAACTAATGCTGCACGTTCACTGTACTTTTCTCAGAGGCATAACTGCTTATTTTCTCCATTAACCAGCTTTAAAAACAATTAGGTAGTTCAAGCCTTAGCGAGCGTAGAAAACAATTACATCTTAAATTAAACTTATTATAAATGTTTATCAGGTTTTTAGTACTAAATGAATGTTCTAAATTTCTTTTTAAGAAAAACAAATGGATTAAAAACTTAGTTGGTAAAAGTTACCTTAGCAGTTTTGTTCGTTACACGGACAGTTTCTTCAGAAGAATAACAGGCTGAAAACTTTACTATCCGTTTTTTATCCAATTAGTTTGTCAAAAAGAAATTCTAAAATACCGACTTTTTTTTCTTTGTACAAAAATTTGTAAAATACATAAACCATGAAATAAACGTCCTTCTTGTGTTTCACCATTCAATAATAGAATAATAAGAATGAGATTGATAGATTTGAATACGTACGTTGGCAAAGAAAGACATAGAGATAAACTGTCCAAAGTCACTGAAAGATCGAGAGCTATTAATGCTACAGGTACAGGCATAAATTTCAGATGTAATATTTAGTTCAATATACATAAATAAAATTGTGTATTAGAACTTTATACGACGAAAACAAAAATTGGCCATTTCTACTATAAAAGCTATTCAGAATAGAAAGTTACTGTAGATTGATTCCATTGTTAATTTTTTTGGCAGATAATTTTGCAAAACATGCTTCAGTCCAGTGGATGTCATTATTTGAGAAGGGTAGTAGAAATAACCCAACTGGTACACCCATAGATACATCCTATACGGGAACATCCATTATTCGTGTACAATAAGAATACTATTAGCTAAATGTGCTTCAGTGTACTTTATACTAAAAGTTTATTCATACGTTTGGTACTGATTTTAACCACCTAATGTAACCCTGTTTACTAATAAAGTAGAGTTAGATAATTATTAATATTGACGATTAAAACGAATTTAGGTTCAACGATTTACTCCAAATAGAGGGGTTTTCCGACCGTAGCTGTTTAATGGATGTCGATGCTGAAAAATACCCATACACAATAATAAGGGGACGCTTCACATTTACCTATCACCTTCTACAAAAATTGTTTTTAATAGCTGAAAATCGGTTGAACAGCTCGAGTACAACATCATAATATTGAAGACAAACCAATTTTAAAATTATAAACAAATTAAATTTTAACCGATTTAATATACGTTTATACAAACGTATTGCTTGGCGATGAATGTAACATTTCAAATATCATAGTCTCTCAGTCACCATAATTATTTGGTATGACACAAGTAGGTACTTGGAGGATAAAACTTAAAATCTTTAGGTCGAGATTTCAATACTGTAGTTGCAATAGTAAGTTATAAGACAAGAATTATGTTAAGAAATGAATATGCTACAATATGAATTGTGTTAAGAAATGAATATGCTAGAATATGAATGGTGTTAAGAAATGAATATGCTACAATAAAAAAAAAAAGCTATGTAAAATTAGTATAAGGTTAGAATGTTCATAATTTTGTCTGTAATTATTAGCAATGTAATTGTTTATGTGTAATGTGTTTTAGTGCATAAATGCATAGGTATAGTGTTTAATCAGGAACGTATCGCAATTTATGTCAGGCTGCTCTACATCATATCAGAGATGAGCAAAATAAATATATAATGTCTTAAAAAAAAAGAAGTTATAAGTAGTGTATAACAAATACATACCGGTACAGTATTAACAATATTTGGTCGCCATTTGAAGTAAATTTACTACTGTGAGTATGGGTACTGTTAGATACATAAACACATATGCAAACACACTTTGTATTACTGACAGTTGCTTCTCAACGTTTGTATTAATCAATAATTATTTTAAACTAGATGGTACGCTCGCTTCGCTCGCGTACCATCTAGGTCGTGCCCACAGATGGTTCTCGAATACATAGTAATTTCAGCGTTAAAAAAAACTGGCGACTTCAAATGTACATGCAGGACAATAATACATGTCGTTTACAGAAACGAATAAATAAACACGGTGATTTATGTACTCAACTAAAATTAGCACCCCGGGAATTACTTCCGAAATAGAAACTTGTCACAAAATAAGAAACAAACTGAATTTGTGTTTTGTATGTAACATTAGGGTTGAGGGATGGGGAAGAGGATGTGTGCAAAGACGAACAATTTTTATATATTCTTTATCGATTTAGTAACGAAATATGAATTGTTTTCATGTTTTACAAATAATATACCACTAAACACAGTAAAACATTGCGATTTAATACTTTGTTGAAACTGTCACCGTCATAGTCGATTGAAATAGTACAGTAGGCCTACATGTAACGATACATCACTAATACGACGTTTATATATTTTTGTAGTTATATTATTAGTTAATACAAACGTTCAGAAGGAACTGTCAGTAATAAAGTAAACACCTCTATTCGGGGAAAATCGTAAATTCGCTTTAATCGTCAATAAATAATTATCTAACTCAACTTAATTAGTAGGCCTAATGGTCAATTGTTTCTTAGAGCCAATTCATACTTAAGTTGTTTCCTAACCACCAAAGTTGTTCTGCGTTTAGGGCATGTGATCCTTCGTACTGTAGGCCTGTCCTCTACTGGCTTTACAACGCTACTCATGCCAGTGAGGGGGAGGGTGGTGGTGTTGGTGGTGGTTTAACTGCAATAATAAAGTTGATTGTACATAATAGACGGCGACTGGAAAGGCTAGCTCATTATGCGTTAAAAAAAAGATTCCACAGATTGGAAAAAAATGGATCGAATTTCTGTTATGACTGTACTTGTCTTTACGACGACTGAGGGAATAGACATTTGTGGAACAGAGATTGGAATGTTCCATTTATCGCAGATCAAAACATTTGTATAAACGTATATTAAATCTATCAAAATAGTATTTTTTAAAGAAAATCGGCCTGTCTTCAACATTATGATGCTGTACTCGAGCTGTTCAACTAGTTTTCAGCTATTAAATCAATTATCGTAGGAGGAGATAGGAAAATGCGAAGCATCCTCACATTATTGTCTGCGGTTATTTTTCAAGTTGGACATCCATTGGACAGTGTATACCACGACCACGAAACACCCCTATTTGGGGCAAATCGTTGAACCTAAATTCGTTTTAAATGTCAATAACTAATTATCCAACTCAATTTAATTAGTAAACATGGTTACATCAGATGGTTAAAATCAGTACCGAAAGTACGAACCAACTTTATATACCATCGAGTAAAAATTCTAGAAATAAACCGCGATTTATCGAATTTTGCCCTTACGTAAATTTATATATAGAAAAAAAGTTAAACGTCGTAGTGGGAGCGTTACATGTTAATTTACTATTTTAATCGACTATGATAGTGGCAGTTTCAATATAAAGTATTAAATCGCAAATTTTGAATATAAAAAAAGAGTGGAAAAAGAATATATTTACAAATTGTTCCTCTCACTTCCCCTTCCTTCAACCCTATGTTACATACAAAACACAAATTGGACTCAAACTCATTTTCTGACAAGTTTCTCTTTCGAAAGTAATTACCAGGGTGTAATTAAAGTTGACTTCATGTGAACGGCAGTATAGTCCTGCGGTACCCAACTAAGCATTGCGTACATTTTGAAAATTGACATTTTTTTACGCTGAAATTATGTATTCGAGAACCATCTAGTAACAATAAGTAAACTAATTATGAATATGAAATATCACCAGTGACTGAATCAATGTGGAAGGTTTGACATTCAAGAATATCTTCACAAGGTCAACACACTCACACCACTGACCAAACAATGATACCGATGGTTAGATAACATAATATAATAATGAGGAATTTCTGATAACGTGATATGACCACACCACCACCTTATATGAGGTTGCAACAGAATAGAGAGAAAAAGTAATACTCATAATCTAAATATAGACTGTACTCATCTCACTACGAACAAATCACAATCTACTTCCTATTTACCGCACAATATAACAACTTTACAAAAGATGTTTTCAAATGTTTCTTCTCTTCCGTGGAAACTTTAAAACTAACTACACATGCTCATTAATGAAGTCTCGTCTCAAATTTTGAAACAGAACATATTGTCATCTATTTTTATCTTTGTTTCCCACGTAAAATTGTGTCCATAATTGGGTGCGAAACATTATCAAACATTTTACACAGAAAGTTTTTTGTTTTTCAAACATGAGTTAGTCATATGGCCGAGCGGTTAAGGCAGGGGCGCCGTTTACCGTACCTAAAGAGCCAACAACAACATTGGCAAGGGTTCGAGGCTGACTCGCTCCTAGTTCTGGTGGTAGAACAAGTCTTCTCGGACTATAAACCGTAGGTCCAGTGTACACAGTTATAACCTGTGTGCACTAAAGAACCCAGTTCATTATTCGAAAAAGAGTAGGGGATTACCCCGGTGAACTGGTTCACACAATAGCCCCTGTATCAGGGGGATTACCACCTATCTGATAGGACAGTGATTAATTCACTATTGGTAGTCCTTGGCCACATTGCCTAAAGACATAAAATAAAAATAAATAAACTTATTACAATTTACACAAATTACTAGGCCTACTTAAATAATCTTCAGTTATTAACATGATGAATGGATAAAATGTGGGGCTTAGAAACCCGTTTTACAAATATTGATTCGACCAGTAAATGGTACGTTAAAAATAGTTCAGATAAAAATAGAAAGATGGTTATATTATCGCTTACAGACAACTTTGTCCAAGGGTATATCAACGTTTTATGTTTACTGTTGATACACTAACATTTTTAAAGATTATGTGACCGATACATGTAAGGATCTTTATTTACATTAGTCGCATAGGCCTATTACCTATGCCTAATAATCAATCAAACTAAAGATAGGCTCATTCTGAATTATTTGAATAAACAAATTGATAAAGTAGAGGTTAACATAAGGACAAGTTACTTTGTTCGTTCAATTTTATTTAAAGATGTATAATTATATAGGCATATGTCCCCCAAAACATGAACAATGTAGATAAATTAAATTAATTAAAACTTCGAATTGATTATTTTATAGTTTTAATAAAGTTAATCCATAATTCCTGTAAAAAATGTTCACTTATAAAATGACAAAATAAATAGAACAGAAGTAACTGAAAACCTTTATTTTCCAGAAATGGAGCCAAATAGCACAAGTTCCAGTAGCTGTGCATTTAAAGCAGTATTATAGTGTCTGAAAGTGTATGCACTTGCAGAACTAACTGAGCATGCGTGACTGAGAATTAAACTTATTTATAATATAGGTATTTTTGGAAATGTTTCACTGCTGCCAATTTAGTTGATAATATTCGAAGATAATGACAAAACAATATATGTCTAAAAACACTGTAAGGTAGCTATGTGGAGACGACACGAAGGAGCTGAGTAATTTTCGATAGATTGTTAAAAACCATGGAAATGAATCCCATTTGAAATATCTGGATAGAAAGTAGGAAAGCACCCAAGTCTGTATTTATTGTCTTTTTTTATGTTAGTCTACCTGACGACGTTTCGATTTTTGCCTGAGTTTACAAGCTCAAGCAGTATACGTTATGAAAAGCCATATGTACCAAAATATGTATCTTTTTGCTAATATTAGCCTAAGTCAAAACTCCTCTGGAACCCAGACTAGTATTGGTGTGGCTCTGCTGAGTATAAGTTCAAGTGCACTACCGGTGACTCCAAAATCTTTTCCAAGAACACGGAATAGAAATCAAAAAGAAACAACCATCAATGAGTAAAATGTAAATGAAAATTATTCAGAGTTGTAAAATGAATAAAGAAAGAATAAATATGGGACATATACTCACTAAAGGAAAAAGAAATCCATGTGATACTACCATGAACCGGGGAAAGTTTGAAGGTTGACTCTGAAGATATACAGCAGTGCATTCAAACAAACTTATCAATCCTTAAACATCACCAAACTTTATGAAGCTGTGTTTGTGTTATTTGCATTAAGAAAACATTTTTACAACAATTTTTGTTTTATTAGTTTATCTGTTCAGCAATTTATCAGTTCCATAGTTTTCAGGTTCAATAGCCGTCTATTTCAAATATAGGATATAAATGAGAATAAGTAAATAGATATTAATAATATTTATACCATAAGGGTAAAAATTCGTTTATTATTATGATAGAACTAAATTCAGTTTTATTGAATTTCACAATTGGTATAAATACATTTAGTGACGTTTCGTTAACATCATACTGTCAACTTCTTCAAACTACTGGAATAATCTGTACAGTCTTGGAGAAGCTTTTTGGTTTAATACTAATAATTTTCCAGTTAAATTCAGTTTATATGGTATGAGCTAGAGTCGTGTAGAGGATGCCGCCTCCCGCTCTGGATCGGACACTGTTTGTATTTGGATTTACAAGTTACTTTGTTCTGACTATTAAGCAAATCAACAATGATTTTGATATTTTATCCATGAAGTATGCTATTATAAAAATTAGTAAATCATTATTAATTTGAACTTTCTATCAACGTTTATTCGAATTTTTATTTTGTTTTCCCATAGTGTCAAAAAGACAAACTTTCCGATCTAGTACCGGTACGCTTTATCAACATTGGAAGTTTCCTCTTATTACTAATATCTAGCGTATTTGCATTTATGTGTTAGGTCTATTTACAACGATAATTATAATTGTTCAACAATCCCAGTAGTCTCTGATGAAACGGTAAAAGAAATCGCACAAGTGGAAAATTACGTTATTAAGGTCAATACACAGAGACGAGCGGAACAGCGCATAGACTTCACATAAAATGGGTTTGCGCTCAACCACCCATCCGCTCCGCGTTTTATGTAAATGGTCGTAGGAAAATATATATTTTATATTTTTGTTTTCCGCTTACCATTACACGCTCGTCTGTGTAAATTGACAATCGCACGTCTAATCAATAGGCCAACATTGCGGTTTACATTGAGTACATTAATAGGCCCATACCCTTTAAAAGCTAAGGTCAATATTGAATTTCCACATAGTGCCTTAATGTATGTTTCGATGTACGATGAGACAAACTAATCAGTGTCCGTGAAAAGAATTAATATTGAGGAAAGAAGCAAACTTTAACACAGTAAGTATATTTAAACGTGATCACACTGAGATTGCAGAGTAAAAGATCATTTTGCATTACTCGGAAAATTCTTACTTTGCGAAATTCTATTTTGCCAAGTAAAAATGTTGCCAAGTAATAAGAATGTTGCCAAGTAATAAGAATTAAGTTTTATTAAATTAAAGTACAAATCACAACAACTGTCAGAACTACAGAGACCCACACCAGAGCGTTAATTCCGGTGTTTTATTTTTGGTGTGACTTCAAAACACAATTGTTGAACTACTGATATCTTTATTGTAGAATCCAATAAATAGTAGGCGATAGTTGGGATTTTTTCCGTAATGTAGGCATATAAGTCTGTGTTAGTAAGAAATTAGATGGTTTTTTTTTCAGGCTACCTATTCTTCAGAATACAGAATGGCTCCCCACCCAAACGAACACGTTTTGAATCCAAAAATCGTAGGCCTACAAGAGGAAATTCAGTCATTGGAAGATCAACAGAGCCAAATCGACGAAGAGATAAAACCTCGCACCTACAAAGTAGTTCTTCCTAACGTGATAGGCATGTCATTATTTCATGCCGGGGCAGTATATGCTCTATTGTTTGTGGTTTGGAAATGCCACCTGATGACGATACTCTGGGGTAAGTAAGAACTTTTTTTTTATAGATTTCAACTCGGCTAGACTCCAGCTCCACGAATGAGATAAGAGGGTTCAGACAAGAAGCGATGCCAGAAACCAACTTAAACAGAAACAGATAAGATTTTAAAGCCTTAGTAGAGATTATTGCTTATGTTTCTTGAATTTTAAAATTCAGATTGATTCAAAATTTCTACCGATTATTTAAAAGTGCAAACATAGTTACTGAATGACCACATCTGAGTTTGTGAGAAATGAAAAACACTATACTATACAAGCATGTTTGCTCTCACTAAATTTACAAATTTTTCTTTAAAGTGGAAAGATGTTATAAATTATAAAGATGACAACCAAATAATTATGTTAATATCGTAATCTTCTTAGAAAACACGAAAACAAAAACAAAACAAAACAGAAGACAGAAAAAGTCGCAAAAGGTTTACAAATTACAAAGTATAACCACAAACATCATTGAATAGAAAATTGTTTAAATGGATAATTGTTTTCATTCTCAGCTTCATTTGTATATTTTTGGAGTGAGACTGGTATAACAGCAGGATCACACAGACTGTGGGCACATCGCAGTTACAAGGCTAAGTGGCCTCTTCGCCTCTTATTGGCTGTACTTACGCTCACGGCACATCAGGTAGGCTATGTCAAAAATGTTCCCTTTCACACATCGCCTAGAAACCCCCGGTGTGACGACTCACCGCCGTTTTGCTAGGCGATGTGCAAGGGGTATTTGTGTACCTAATTTTACTTTAGTTGTACTATTTTAGCAACACTCGTCGATAATTGACCTATAAAATGTCTTTTTTTATGGTTACTTCAATTTTGTATAGAGATTGACATAATTTCACTGATTATTTATTGTAGTAAGTGATTTTACAAAAATACATTTTAATCATAGTTTACTCTTAAATTTCTAGAATAGCGTGTTTGAATGGTCACGTGATCATCGGGTTCATCACAAATTTTCTGAGACGGATTCTGATCCTCACAACGCAAAGCGTGGATTTTTCTTCTCTCACGTCGGTTGGCTTCTGGTGAAAAAACACCCGGATGTGATCAAGGACGGTCAGAAAATTGATCTCTCAGATTTAAAAAGCGATCCTATCGTACAATACCAACACAAGTAAGAGTTGTTTTTTTAAAATAATTATCGTTACCGAAATTGTAAATTACATGGAAATTCAATTCAATAAACTTTATTGTCAAACTCCTGAATGGCTTAAAACTTTGGCTGAAAGTCGAAATCGATGGAAAGTAGTATTTAGGGATAGTAATGCAAACGATTGAAACAGCTGTTAATCTGAAAACATCATGTGATATTTCAATATCCAATGATAAACCTTATTATTACCTCATTATTATATATCAAATTACAACCTTTTAGAACTTATATTGGTCTAACACATTGTGAAGTATTCTATCCCTGAAGTTTTCCAATGTTTTATCCTGAAATTGTAGGCAAACACATAATTTGTTTTGTAGGACATCAATCATGCGTATTAGAACTGCCTTTCCATAGATACTAAACATTATAGTGGACACATTTAGAGTTCAATTTTTTTCCTTCTTATGGTTTTTACAATTTATTTTTACAATTAAAATTATTTGTATTTCAGATATTACACGATATTGATGCCACTGTTTTGTTTCATCATACCAAGTATAACTCCAACATTATGGGGAGAATATCTGTGGAATGGGTTGTTTGTTTGTGGTATTTTGCGTTACGTTGTCTCATTAAATTTTACGTGGCTTGTAAACAGCGCTGCCCACTTGTGGGGCAATAAACCATATGATAAGTAAGTATTTCATTTTATATTAAAATTTACTGACTGAAATATCCACTGCTTCCATCGAATGACTATCAAAGATGGGAGGCTATAAGGGCATTCAAAAGGGCAGCACTTCGATTCTGGACGCGTATAGTAGAACAGTAATATGGTGCGGGTCACATAATTCTCAAAATGTTCACTATTGACAATTATATTTTGTTTTTCTAGGTACATAAACCCGGCTGAGAACATCTTTGTAGCAGGAGTAACATTCGGCGAAGGCTGGCACAACTACCATCACACATTTCCCCAAGACTACCGCGCTGGAGAACTCGGCTGGCGCGTAAACCCCACTTCAATGTTTATCGATTTCATGGCTAAAATTGGCCTAGCTTACGATTTAAAAACAGTAAGCCCCGCAGTAATAGAGGCGAGAATACAGAGGACTGGCGATGTAGGTTTACGAAAATGTATGAATAAACAGGATTGAACAATAGGTCTAAACTTGGCATGCAATGTGATGGAGAAAATTAGGGGAATGTGGACAACGCAATAGGCCTATACTGTACAATTAATTTATTAAAGATGCATGATTAAAAACAAATGTTAATAAGATAAATATACATATTAATGGATCAATGGATTTAATTGTTTTTTAATGTTTTTTTTATAAGAAATTGTTAATTAAAAAGTATGTTAAAGTAAAGCTATAATGTAAACACATTTAAAAACACAATGGGAAAGTCAGAATATATAATGTGATGTACACAGAAATGTACTGTACATTATATATATGGAAATAAAAGTGGAATGAACACACGTAAGACAAAACAAAACACGTTTTAATCATCATGTATTATTGATGTAGGCCTAAGTGATGAGATCTGTTTAAGAATGCCTAATTTTTAAAAGTTATTCATATTCATTCATTATTACAGTGCATTATTTAAATGTGATATGGAATTATTTAATTAATGATAATGTATATATCGATAGTACAGGCGATGGTTTAAAATATACCGAAACATATCTACCAATACAACTTTATTTACTTTTTAAATATGTTGTTTCTTTGTGAATTTGCGTCCTTTTGGTTCAGTTATTAAATTTTTTAGTTTAAGTAATGTAACGTTATGTTTACTACGGAGGTTGGAGAAAACTTTGTTTACGTTGTTTAAAAGCTGAATTGTATTAGTAAGACATAAAAAAAGTATTATCTAATCACCAAAAGGATTATTACGGAAATATTATTATATTTTATTCCTTCTTTCACTGTATATATATATTACGATTAGTAGAAGGTGGTTTAAGTTTAATCAGAAATTAAATACACTGAAGACATAATCATTATCGATAAACAATTGTTCGATCTTTCCTTTTACCTTATTACATTGATAGCGAACAGCTGTTTAGTATACGATTGTCTGTTTATGATAAGAGGAGAATAACTGTTTGAAAGCTCTATTACTACTTTAATCTATGACTCAAGTTTAGCAAGCTGAATTTTTGTTTATTGTATTCTCTTTTGTGTGTAAAATGTGTAATAAATGGATCATTATGTATAGAATCAAGTTTAGTGTTTGAAGCGAATTATTACTAGTTGTGATTTTTTCAAAAAAGAATTCGTTTTTATTTCTGCAAAATAAACAAGGCCATATACAAATTTGAGTTAGTGTTTACTAACCGACCGACCGACAGACCGACCAAACGCCTGACATAGTGAACTGTAGAGTAGTGTTTGCACGCGACTAAAACACGCCCATTTTGTGTAAAAATCAAACATCTTATTATAGGAATATTAGATCACCAACTGCAACAATATAATCTATCCAAAAGTTAAAAACACGTTCAACAACGTTCAATAATTATTTCTATCCAATATCATGACTGTCAGCCAATCAGCAGTTGTAGTACAACCACGAGATGCAAAGATAGAACTCAACAGTATAGAGCCTCTCCTTTCTGGCACAGCGTTTAAGGGCATATTTTTTTCAAGAGGACACACTTTCCCGTCATAATTGAGGGAAATATTATAATATATTTTAACCATGGAGGTATAACCCCCAAATCCTATCAAAAGACAATTTTATGGTTGGGTATGGAAGGTGTAAATAAAAAACCGGTTTTAACCGGTATTTCATTTACACCTTTAAAATTTAAAATCTGTCCTATCTTCTGTGCCTTGTAGCTGTGTTGATGAACAAATAACATATTATTCCAATCTCAATATCTCCTACGTAAATACACTTTGGCTATTGGCTATTTGCCGGAAACAGAGATCACTGGGGTAGATTGTTCACTTTCATTAGTCACCGAACTTGTCTCCAGTTTAATTTTCTTTCTTCTTTTTTTATTTATAGAACCAGTTTCTATTTTTGGTTGCGATATCTTGTACAAATAGAACGATTTTAGGTCTATGTTCTATAAAAAAGCTCAAGCAAAAGAAATGATCATTCGACTTGTGACGGTGGACCTAAACGGACGGATCTCATTCCAAAATATATCTAAAGCAATTCGTTTCAAGATTTATTAACGTAAGTTGAGTTATCATTCTTTCAAGCTCCTGATTTTAAAAAAATGTATTTATTATTATAGGTACCACTTATAATTGTTTATAACTATTGGTTAATTCAATTAATAAATCGGTAAATGTATTCATTTGTATTATAACAAACAAATACATTGTTGGTAAACCCTGAACGTTTTACAATTGTTGGAGACAATTCACTTGTTTAGCTGATTATTGTTACCGAATGAATTGAAACATGTCAGTAGCATGCACAATTTACATTTTTAAATATGTTATCCGATGTCCGATGCTTTTAGTTTAAATTCGTCGTTGGAAATCTAATAATGTGAAACGGTTTAACAACCAAACAACATGGAAAAGGAAAAAAAATATAAAAAAATATACGAATAAAAACTTAAGACCTAAAATGTATTTATAGTAGTTATTTTTAAGTCTAGTTTTAAGTTTATTACCTGGCCATTATTCATAATATATGCATTTGTTTAAAACTTAAATTTATTTTCATGCTATTGAGAAATTGACAGTAATTATAGGTATGACACGCCCTCTACGCCGAATGTTTTAATGGAATATACGTTTTCTTTACAATAGAAAATGGCTCCAAGCCCAAATGAAGCGATTGTACATCACGCCATTTTCAAAGATGACGCAATGAAGGAACTTTTGTTTGACCAAGTTACAGAAGAAGATCAACCTACACCACGTGACTATGAAGTGGTTTGGCTGAACGTAATTATCATGGCACTGATTCATGTAGCTGCAGTTTATGGTCTGTCGCTGATTGGACAATGTGAACTGATGACGCTAATGTGGAGTAAGTTCTATAGGATAACATATGCATATAATTAAAACTATGGTGTTTTTCTAACAATTACGTTTTTATCCTTATATAGCAATTTTATTGGATTAGATTCACGCTGAAACTATATTGGATTTTCCTATAAACAGTACACGAAATTATTGACGATAACAAAGCTAGTCTTGTCAACTTAATTTGGACTATCAGTTCTGTAGAGAACTGGGTAAAATAACTTTTTTTTTCAATCTTACTGTAGGTACATTTCTATGGTTTTGGACAGAGGTTGGTGTAACAGCGGGATCACACAGACTGTGGGCACATCGCAGTTACAAGGCTAAGTGGCCCCTTCGCCTATTGTTAGCTGTACTTACTCTTACGGCACATCAGGTAGGCTTGGTAAAATATTCAAAATCGTTAATATCCATTCTATTTTGGTTAATTTTTATCTTTGCTAAATTTGTTTTTAATACCTTAATAGATGTTACATACGTCACAAGAAATGTGCTTGTTTACCGGAATGCAACCGATGTTATCTAGCTTTCTGATAGGATAAAAGTAGTTTGCAAAAAACATCAAATATAATTCTAGAGGGCGGGTGCCTATCTACTGAAGGCCATTCTATTTTTGGTCCATTTTACCTTGCTGCATATATTTATCATACTTTAATATCTTATGTTACATAAATCACAAGAAACATGCTCGTTTATGTAATATAATACAACCGATGTTATCTAGCTTTCTGTTAAAATAAAAAGCCTAAAACAACAAAATATAACTATAGAGGGCGGTGTCGATCTGCTAAATGCCATTCTATTTTAGGTTCATTTTATCCTTGCTGCATAGATTAATACCGTATATATTAATAATTATTTTATTTATTTTCTATTTTTTTATTTTATTTTTCTATTTTTTTTTAATGTTACATAAATCACAAGAAACTTACTTGCTAGATGTAATCTAGCTCTATGATAGGATAACAGTACTGTGCCTAAAACATAAACATATAACTCTAGATGGCGTATGTATATCTCCTAAAATTGTTAATGTACAATGTTGAATCATGCATTTTTATTATTTTCATACATACATAATTCAATTAACTAATGATTGATTAAATTCACATTATAGAATAGCATATTTGAATGGTCACGTGATCATCGGGTTCATCACAAATTTTCTGAGACGGACGCTGATCCTCACAACGCAAAGCGTGGATTTTTCTTCTCTCACGTCGGTTGGCTTCTGGTGAAAAAACACCCTGATGTGATCAAAAGCGGTCAGAAAATTGATCTCTCAGATTTGACAAACGATCCTATCGTAAAATATCAACACAAGTAAGATGTTTTGTTAACTCTATAAGAAAATTGTTGTTACTTTGCCGGGCAGTATAACTGTCACTTATCCTGCACTACGTTAAAATAATAAATAATCTAGAAACACATTTCTGTCTACTAAGTTTAGGTTGTGACGTAGGCCTACGATAAAAAGGAAACAGTATTAACATATTCCTTTGTTCTTTTGTAGGTATTACTTTGTTATGATGCCCCTGTTTTGTTTCATCATACCGAGTTTAGTTTCAACGCTATGGGGTGACACTGTATGGAATGGGTACTTCGTTGCTGGGGTATTGCGCTACGTGTTGTCATTGAATTGCACGTGGCTGGTCAATAGTGCTGCCCACATTTGGGGCAATAGACCATATGATGAGTAAGTTAACCCTTCAGTAACCATGGACTTGCTGTGACTTTTGTTAGATAAAATGGATGGATACTTATAGTAAAAATTCTTGAAATTTGAATTTCGTTTTTCTTGCAGGAATATTAACCCGGCAGAGAACATATTTGTAGCTGGTCTAACAGTTGGCGAGGGCTGGCACAACTACCATCACACATTTCCTCAAGACTACCGCGCTGGAGAACTCGGCTGGCGCGTAAACCCCACTACGATATTTCTAGACTTCATGGCTAAACTTGGCCTAGCTTACGATTTAAAAACTGTAAGCCCAGCAGTAATAAAGGCAAGAATAGAAAGAACTGGCGATCAGAAATTACGAAACATTGGAGATAAGCACGACTGAACGTGAACATAAGTAATATTGTGACTCAACGTTATACGACCAAGAAAGAGAAGTAGTAGTAATTTAGAAGCGTAAAACACTATTATATAAAGTGAGGTGAAGGCCTAACCTGTACCATCGCAACCACATTTTATTTATTTCATTACATCATTTATTTCTGAAATTTAGCTTTGATAAAATATCGGGTTGTCGATTTGTCACAATTCAGATATTCACAAGAATAATAATAGTTATAGAGTTACATTTCTTTATACAAAAAATACACTTCGACGACGGTTTTTAGTCGCGTGCAACGCGAATCTACAGCTCACTATGTCAGTTGGTTGGTCGGTTGGTCGGATGGTCGGTCGGTAAACACTAAACACTAAACACTAACGCGACTGCGTTATAGTTAGTGTCGTGAATACTATTAAGATGAATCTGTATACAGTAACTGGAGTATTTCCCCTGGTTCAGTCTTAAATAGTATTCCTGAAGGAGACCGACGATAGACAATGAAAGGAAAGAATGTAAAAAAAACGGCAGCTGACAAAGACAATAGAAATGAAATGAGAAAACAAAAGACGCTAACTCAAAGCAGAAAGGTAGAGTGTACACATGGCAGCCGGTGGGCTGTCAATCTGCCAGGTACTTTTTGAAACATTCTTGGGCCTAGCAAAACAGCAAAGAAATTTCAGATTTGAACTATGAAAATGTACTTACTTTTCAAGATGGCCAATTAGATCTTGAACTCTTCTATCTAAATTAATTAGCTAGACATTTTTTCAGATTAAAAGCAACGTTATGTTTGTCCTTTATGTGTGCGTGTTCCGATCCTGATACCATAACAAATTAGTCGGCTGGGAAGGATTTCCGACTCTACATCAAAGCAAGTCACGATCGAAAACCATTATACGCCTAAAACTAAAATCTTTTTTTACTCCTGCTTGTTTTTCAGTTATTGGTTTTTTGTTATAAATAAATTGAACCGTTTTACAAACAATTGTAAATATAGGTTATAATATATATATTAATTCCCTATAACTTGTAAAATAGTAAAATAACATTGAAATAATTGCAATTTATGAATTATTATTTTAACACAAATAAGCACGAGTTATGTTGAATAATTTGCATTATATCTTAATGCTAGTTTGTGTGGTTGGTGTGCAATCCAATTTATAAATAAACATTTTATTTTACTGTGTTGTAATATTTGTATTAATGTTTAGTTTGAAATAAAACAAGAACATTTATACAAAAATGTTGATGGAAGTTTATTAATTAATGTTTGATACTGTAATGTAATACAGAGTGTCGCGGGATTCACTTATTTTTTTTATTATACAGAGAAAGACAGCTTTAAACAGCAACGGTTGACATCAAAATACACATGTAAAGCTCTATCTACAATATCAAACTAGTAGCAAATATGGTAGTGATATGTCCATAGGCACATCACATTTTTTTGTCACATAAAGTTTGATAGTGTAGACAGAGTTTTAGATACATGGAAAGCAGAATAATACATTATAATACACTACTAACAAATGAATAAGAGGATACATGTATTTAGGCCTATCTATAAACTGTTTATTTAATTATGGCGGTGAATTGCATATTTAATGTGGTGTCCATAGATTGATTTTTAACAGAACATGTATATTTTCAGGAAAGTCGAAGTATTGGTAACGTCAAAAAGCTGATTAAAATCTCGAGTTATCTGTATCTCCAATATGGGTCGAAATATTAAACAGCACGCCCTCTCTCGCTTTTTCCTTTTGCCAAGTTTTGTTAACGCAAAATACAGTTTGATGGTTTATTTTAAACACTGACATACTTGTTCAAATATTGTTTTCATATCTGGAGTGTTATTATCAGCAATTTTATATGACACTATATTCTGCATTGCATATGGAAGATCACAGCCTTGTAATACAATCGGTAAAAGACAACTAAACCTGCGCCAAAGAGTCTCGAAAAAAGCTCTGTCAAGCAACCAAGAAGTTATTGAATCTTCGAGAAGGTCTATAGAAACTATAGCGATGACATAACTACTATTATATATTAAACTAGCGTAACTCCTGGTGATGTCTTCTCCTAAACGTTTATTTTGTTTCAGAGTACATATTCTAAAACCGTTTTTGGTAAGTCGGTGGAGTAACTCGTTACCAATGACGTCACCATCACCAATTGATAACAAAAATGCATCATCTAGGAAGAAAGTAAATTATTAATTTTAACAAGTCATCAATTTTAATTTTTCCTTAAATTACAAAACCATAAACCTAATGCCTTTACTACTTACATCTTTTTGCTAAATTAATTGCAACAGAAGACTCGGTCGTTTGTGTTTCTTTGTCATGTGATTCGGCGTTCTAAAAATATAATCGTATTATTTATCATTTAATAATATCTATATCATTTGGTATAAAAATATGTACCTAACAATTTAGAAATAGACAAAACTGATGCACGGAACAGCCATCAATTCGAAGTTAATTGTACGCAGATGTTATTTTTATAGTCTTGTTTCTTTCCTTAAGTGCTTGAAATGGAAAGAAGAAATAACAATTTCAAGTGGTAAAAATCAATCAAAGACAACCGGGAATAATTAGCGTTATTGTGACTGTTTAAGCGTGGTTCCCACTACCGACGCAATACAAGGACGTAACGCAACGCAAGTGAATTGACCAATCACAAGCGATGTCTTATTCGCTTGTGATTGCTAACTGTCTATAACTTCGCTTGTCATTGGTTAAAACGCTTGAGTTGCGTTTACGTCCTTGCGTTAGGTTCTAGTGGGAACCAAGCTTTAGTGTCTGTTCCTTGGAATTTTACAGTTGTTTTACCCACTTCGAATACTTACCGATTCCAACATACATGTACAATTTATTCTACTGATTCTATTAGTTTTATTCACACACTTGGAGCAAAATGGCAGTAACGCTGCGTAACTCTTCTCTGGCAGACTCGATTCTGGTGGATGTGATAGCCGTCTCTGAACGAGTTCTTGAGAAAGTATCAAATAATTGTCTGTACCGCTTGGGCAACTAGCAACAGCACTTAGTTGCGGCCTAGAATGTAAATTGTAATTATGTAAATGTTGATCTGTGTTTCCCTGGATAAGTGTACCTAATGTATCTTTTTCCGGAATGATATTTTCAGACTGCTGAGAACTATTTAGATTTTGTTTCTCCTCTTCTTTACATAAATATGATTCCGTTGTGTCATCGGATAAGTTAGCACTGCGATTTCCATTGAAGTATTTAAACTCGGTCCCAATTGATACATCTTTTGATCTAGTCTTAAAATTTTGTCTCTGTAATTTGAAAGAAAATAAAATCAGAGTAGCATTGAGTTTATTAAAGGCACATGAGTTTTTAAATCATAATTACATCAGTCTACAGAAAAACAACATAATAAACGAAATTCAGAAACATAATTTCATCACCCCAATATTAACGATTTGATTTGAATGTTAGACACACACATTACTTCTTTGCACGTATTTTAAGGAGATGAGTTTTTTGTTATTCGTAAATTTGTTACATACCTTTGAACTATTTTCTTCTATAATGTTAAATACTATATCTTTTTTAAGGGACATCACATGTTCAAATGCACGGTTAGCAACCTACGAAAGCAACCAAGTTCAATTACTGGTACAGTATAGCATTATCATTAAGACGATCAGACACACGTGAGAACAAAATTAGGGATAATAAATAAATTAAAAGGAAACATTATACGGCTCTTTCCAACTTGTTTGCCGGATACAATATGTAAACATATGACAGAGAAAGCATAACACATTCACATTTTATTTACGACTTTCTGGGTTTATAAAAATAATGCTTGTTATGTACATCCTTCAATTGTAGTAGAAGCAGAATATTACAAGAAACGAAAATAATGCAACATAACAAACCAACATGTCTTAACTGCTCCTTTTGTTCTTTTTTCACAGAGGACCAAAGTGGATGACTAGGCAGTTTTTCGTCAATATATCTAGAAATGTTTTACATAAAGAACATATAGGCCTATATGAAAAATACAATATTCTCGTATTTTATGAACTTTATTAAGTAATATATTATACCTATACTTCTATATAAATGACGTTAGTCAATCAAAGGCATTTTACTGTGATGAGTTAATCTATAATATTCACCGTCACAGTCTGTTCTTACACACTTCTGTGTAAGAAGTTTAGATTTTAATACTTACATACAAATCCTGTTATACAAAACAAATTTTTCATCGTTTAAGTGTGGCTTCAACTTGTTTGCCTAGAAAAACACATTTATTCACTAAAATATAGTACAGGTCAGTACTTAAACGGGTTTTTAATTGAGTTGTTCATGAATCCCCATCATTGAAATAAGTGAATCCTATTATGGAAGATTGGAATACCAACTAAAAGTTCTTTAGCAAAAATTCTTTTTAACTTCATCATCAGCTATATACGTAGAACGCCTAACTAGACATAGTTAGGCTACAAATGCATGTCAATTGACAACTTCGTAATCTTTAGTTATTGTTAAAACAAAGTTATTATTATTATTATTAGTGGTGTTATTATTATTATTATTATTATTATTATTATTTATTGCCAAAAACCAGTTACAAACAAACAAAACACAGAAACTAAGGGAGTAGGCAGGAACCTAAAAGTGAACCTAATCACTATAACAAGAGTTCAGGTTCAGTACTCCCAAAGTAACAACAATGATATAAAATAAACTATATAAAAATATTTAAAAAACAAATAGACGAATCAACCGAGTCAATATAAAATAAACGGATAAAATACATAATAGTCGATTCAACAAAGTTAATATAAAACATGTGATTTAAGTGAATTTAAAAATATTTGAAAACTGTCTAAAATTAAAGAATTTTTAATCATTTCCGGTAATTCTTCCCACAACCTAGGGAATATATTAATAGCGGAATGATGAAGACAATTGGTTCGAGCATAGTGATGAATGAACTTAAGTGTATCAAGGTGACGGCCATTAACAACTATAGATTGACGAACACTACTACAATCAACCGTTCCAATAAGTGATTTACAAACAAAGGATAACAGAAGATAATTTCTTCGATTAGATAGTGTAGGCCAATTTAGCCTAGTAGCCCTTCACTGGACTGCCTCGATACGTTCCGTAAGTTTTTTGGTTCGAGGTAACCACGCTGGGACACCATATTCAAGGATGGGGACAATGAGAGCTTTATAGAGTGAGAAAATAGCTGAAGGGGATGATCCTCCTGCAATACTAGGTACTAATATTATTGTACGTATACCTAAGTTAGGCCGTTTCGATTTTTTGTCTGGAAAATCTCAAACAGTATACGTATGAAATGCCGTGTGTGCCAAATATGTATCTTTAAAATATTTTAAAAGTTGAAATTCAGTCTAGAACTTAGACTAGATTACCTTTGATAACATGGCAGATGCAAACTGAATACACCCATCAATGCTTGAGAGTTTTTGAACTTCTATCTTTCTAGCACGATCCAATAGAATGTTATAGCGGGAGACGCAATCCGATGACGTGGGTGCTTTGGCCATCCCAGGTACCTCAATTGAAATAAATCCTTTCAGATAAAAAAAAATATTAACCCAACATTTATCAGCTTATTTTCATAATATAAGTTAAATATGACTTCTAGTGATTGTTCGTTTGTTTGTACAGTTAAATTAATTGCAATAAGTGAGAGATTAAGAGATTAAATGGAGGTCGGCAAGAAAAATCTTACACCGATTATACTATACTATATTTCCTCTATAGCTGAAAGAATTGAAATCGAACGAGTTCATAACACAGAAGAAATCCTATTATGTTCTTATACTGAGATTCCCTCTTTTTTTTTTAGTTTTTTTTAAAAATAAACAGTAACTGTATTGGAAAATGCGTCCGTATCTCTAACATTGTTCCATGGACCAAGGCATATGCCTACTCTACCATAATAATTCATTCAGTATGGCAAGAATTGGTAACAATTTCCAAACCTTTAATGGGTAAAAAAATGGTATGATTAGGTAATAGGCCTCGGAACAACAAAGCAAAACTGTTCTAGTGTAAACTACAGCTACACTCAATTGACTTTAACTACAATACTTCATATACAGTGCACTCATCAAAATGAAATCAATGGATTTTACCCTATATAGCATGGAGCTTTATAGTTGTTGGAAAGGTTGATGCAGCTTAAACAATGCCGATTAGTTGTCTTTCCTAAAGTGTAATTGTGGCTTATATTCCGCAGCGAAGTGTAGGCCTACACCAATATAATATACATTGAATTATTATAAGAGGCGGATGTGACGACAGTCGATTAATGTTCTAAAAATAAGTGAGTCCACACAAGTAACAACACAAGGGTATTGTTAATGGTAGATCAACTGAAGAGGTATACATCTAAGTTTTTGTAGTTTGTTTAGAGTGGAAAACCCGTATTCTAAATACAGTACAAACAGGTAATGTAAGAATAGTTAAAATATCGGCGGGTTTATTTAATATTTGTTACTGCTATAAAGGCAACAGTATGCCACTACTATGAAATATAGGTCCGCTCTACAAATTATGAGAGATGATGATCCATTTTTCTTCTTCGTATAAAAAACACCCATATACCTATTTTATTTTCATAAACTTGTTAAGGTTCATTTAAGTGATTTTTTTCAGGTGGTTCAGGATGGTTGTAGTTAAACATAATTAAAAATGGTATAAAATGTTATAATTAACAATGAGAACATGCTTTGAAGTTTTAGTTTAAGTTTAGTTTAAGTTGTTTTAAAATGATGTTGTTATGTGTTAAATGTGTCGTAGGGCCCCTCATAAGAGCAGTTTTTATTATTACTGAGAGGGCTACCCTACTAAAAGAAAACGAAATAAATAAATAAATAAACTTGTCCGAATGAGACATGAATCCAGTACGTGTAGCCCAATTGTTTAAGTAATAATACCGTATCTCTAATTTGCTAACAATATTGATTGGGACTCAATTGAACGTACCTATACCTAGGCCTACCTAACAAATGTCTGATTTAGTTTTGGTTACCTTTACTATTGACACGGCCAATACTCTCTGTTGTAAGTAATGAGCAAAGAACTTATAACACAAGAATCTCCTGTTCTTCAATTTGCATTCAAAACACAGTATCGGAAGTACAGGGTTAAAAGGTCAAACTGGGCGACGCCATTTCACAGCATGGAGCAGCGCCCCCTCCAAACTAGGAAATCAATTACTCTACCCCCCTAGAGTATTAGCAGGATCCCCTCTATGATTTTGACTTTCTAATTTGATGCGGGCGCCCTACTCCATGGCTCACAATGGCGCCACCCATAGCTCTATTCTATCCCACAATGCCTTTCGAAATTGTTACGCGCTTTGGACGAACAGGAGATTCTTGTGTTATAAGTTCTTTGGTAATGAGTCATTTCGTTCGAGACACAAGTTTAGAAACGTAGCCAGCCTCATTTCTTTACGATTTATATACTCTGATCAATGAATTGTTAACAGGATAAATAACTAATGAGCGCCCTCTGGCCTTTCTACTGCGGGGTATATTTAAACGAAAGTACATTAAATACGTCTATATATTGTACACATAGTCTAATAGTCTTTCTTTAAAAGGTAATCTTTTAATATGTTGAAACTTTACCGTATGATATCGTATTTGCGGTGTCAATGTCATTTGGTGTTCGGCACTCTGCGTCCCGGTTTTAGCTTACACTGAGCTGTAAACAGGAAAAGATATAGAATACACCACGCCTCTTGCGGAACTATTGATTTCTCATTAGTTGAAATGACTGGAATACAGTATTAAGTAAGTAAAGAAAGTCGCTGAATTTTGGAATCATCACTTTAAAATGGCAATGTAAGTACAGGCTAAATATGCCATTAGTTGTATTTCTGTTTGATTCCACTATAGTATTCAATGAAAATATAGGCAAAGTTACTATAAGTACTGGTACTGGTATAACCCTTCAATAATGATTATATTACCGACATAAATATTAAAGTTACATTGATTACAGTACTGTATTGTAATGGTTCCGTGTGCGTTGTTTCTTCACATAATTTAATCCTCGTGTACTTAAATTACAAAATCCTTAATTGTTGGAAACATGTACGTGTGCCGGTGCGCGCTGTGCGTAAGTTAGTTACGTTTGGGCAAGTGGGTTATAATTACTTTCGTTAATTAAAAAACACCGTTGTTTGATAATTGTTCACATCGTCACTGTTTAATTATTGCTAAATACAATTTGAAACGAGTTTCTATCCAGAATGCCTATAAAGAAAGTTCATCACATGATATTTCCGTGAGATTCATCAATCTCCTTGACCTACGGCCTTTCTATAACAATAGTTTCTCAAGTTTAAAGCCTAGCTCTTTTTGTGAATAATAACATACAATCAGACCGTTTTACTATTGTTATAATAAGGAACATGCAAATACACGGATCATGCAATCCTCAGTGGTATTAGGCTATTATGAAACATTCGACATATGGTTTAATGATAATAGCCACTTAATGGAAACTATAGTTACTTATTGCAACTATGTATTCTTGGAGTTTTTGTGTGTATTAGGTTAAAGTGAACGTTTGGTGTCACCCAGGACAAGTTTCGATGAGAATGTATAGTTCCCATCGTTTTGAAGGTCGGAACATAGGGTGATGAGTGGTATCCCTGGAAAGGAAATTGTTGTTCACTGCTTAAATTTTTATTAAAAGACGTAACGTATGACAAACGATATTTATTTAGGTTTATGTACAGTATTTTGTTTACTGCGGCTCCGTCTATAGAAAACAAATATAAGCCTAATATTGGCATCACCACTTCAGTTTGCATTTCCCCACCATCCACCATCCTTCGATTACGCTGTAAAATATTAGGCCTACAACAATATTACACAAGCGAAGTGAACATTTCATTTGGGGTACACAACTGGCTAACGACAACATGAGTGCACTTATGTCAAATTAGACTTGTGTGCATAGGCCTATGAGTGATCATATGACACTTACCACAATTATGTATAGTTTAATGCATAATAGTTGCATACAAACTGTGGATCTGTAATTGGCTTGCTTGGTGGTTAACATGCTTGCCTTCTAATCTCAAGGTCCACGGTTCAATCTTGACCTAGAGTAGGGTTGTAACTGACGACTCTTTCAACTCCACTCAATAAGCCTCAAATGAGACTTAGTTTATAGGCCTAAGCATGATAAATTATAAAATAGTTTATCCATCCTGTAATTGGCGAGTTACTCGCTTTTGGATGCGTATGAATAAAAAAAATACCCGTACTGTTTGTCTGTAGTTATACCGAAAGGTAGATATGGGCTTACTGTATATTGAAGAAACAAAACCGCATATTATATCAATCTTAATAATTAATTGTAACTCTTATTGTTTGTCATCAGTTGTGACAAGGCAGGTGTACTAGAAGTACGTGAGAAACTGGGTTTAAAAGATGTTGATTTTCTACATCAATCCAAGATCTTGCCGGTAAGTATTATCATTCAAACATAACACCATGAGATAGGCCCAAAGAAGTCAATTTAGATTAATGAATTAAGCGATCAGAAACTTGGCGAAATACTTGGAAAAATACAGAAGCGACAAAATACAGAAGCTATTTTATTTTTTGGATATTAAAAATCAAATATTTTAATACACTTTTACGTCATCAATAATTCGATTTTGTTTTTAAACTGTAATAGTTATAGTTTGTAGTATTTTGAAAATTTATTGTGGGCGCTATCATGCAAAAGAACACATTCTTATACATAGTAAAAGAAATAAATTCAGATTCAAATTTATATTCTCATCCATTTATGGAAATTCAATTGCTTTTGTTAAAAATTACTAAATTGAATTTTAATTGAAACTACATTACAATAAACACATTTGATATATACAAAAACAATAAATATAAAATATTATATAATAACTATTTACAGTAGGGCCTATATTTCACTTATAATTTTCATCGTTTGTAATTGTTGTTGCAAGTTTAATGGCTTGTGGAAGGAAGGAGAAACAGAAAGAACTAAGTAAAAGTAAATAGAAATATTTTTAGGGAGAAGAAGGCATACACATCAACCCAATGCTTGATGGTCCAGATGATATAATGACGCATTATTACGACGACGTCCGAACACTCTACGATGCTTTTCAACGCGGTATTCGGG
The DNA here is from genome assembly GCF_964355755.1 of Antedon mediterranea. Classification (NCBI taxonomy): domain Eukaryota; kingdom Metazoa; phylum Echinodermata; class Crinoidea; order Comatulida; family Antedonidae; genus Antedon; species Antedon mediterranea. The sequence goes on from NC_092675.1 coordinate 26,584,833, forward strand.
TCTCAGGTTTGTCATCATCATCATTCTCTCCTTTTTAATATTAAAGATTTATTGTCCCCTAAAAACATGAAAATAAACATTAATAAAATCAGACTTTGAATAGATTATTTTGTAGCTTTAATAAAGTTAATCGCTTTCTGTAAAAAACAAAAACTAAAACACAAAAAAATGTTTAAGAATTAATTTTTCAGGGAGACAATACATCTTTAAATCATTTAGTATAGGCCTAGTCTTTATTGTTTCATGTTGTCTAAAATGGACTGAAACAATTGTTTTGACAATTATGTTTAAAAGTCCAGAAATTAGAATTAAAAAAAACTTTAATTCAGTTGTACCAATTTCAGTTAGAACTCGGTATACATATTTACAAGTCTGTGTCAGAAAGACTCAAAAGGTTATTATATTATTGATTAAATATGTTTAAGATGTCCCTTACTATTGCTTTAGATAACGGACCTTGTCTTGGATGTAGAGAACCTGGAAAGCCATACACTTTCATCAGTTATAGTGAGGTTGGTATGTTCGTGCTTTTTAACTACGTATGATTACCAATCATAACCATCAGGTTTTATCAACAGATAACATTTCGCATTATATAGGCCTACACCACAGAAGATATACCAACATTAAAGTTGATTCCTATATTGAATAGTTCCAATTTGTGAGCGATGTTGTACAATAAAACCATATCGTTTATCAAATGGCTATACTATCCTTTCTAAAAGTATTTGTACGATCGTTTTTGTTGCTGTTTTGTTGCTTTTATAGGTATTCGAAAGCTCATAGACTAATCAGTTAAGTCAAATAATGACAAACCGCTGATGTGTTTATCGCTACTTATCTACGTGTGTACCTACTTAACAAGTTTATATGTTTACTCTGTGTTTTGTTTTTTTATAGGTATTCGAAAGATCAAAGAACTTCGGTTCTGGCTTAATAGCCAATGGATGTAAAGCGAACGCTGAAACCTTTATCGGTATTTACTCTGCGAATTGTGTCGAGGTAGGGCCTACGTGTCGTAGAATATTGAAAACAGTGTGTTTTTATATGAATATAATATGTCAACAGTGGCGCTTCATATCTATCTATAGGGCCTATGTGTCGTACATCGACATTATCAGTATGTTTCTCTCCCATGCCTTCTTACCAATATTTCTCCTTTTCCTCATATGGGTATCATCATCTAGGCATTCTCTGTTATTATCTTTATTGCTATCATAGTTTTGGTGTCGCCATCATAGTTTTGGTTGTCGTCATCATCATCGTAATTAAAATCATCGCCTCCATATATTTGGGTGGATCTAGGGAAGAGGCACTAGCGTGCTCTCCATCCATTTATCAAGTTGTTGATCATCATCACCACCACCAGCATCTAAAGCTCTGTCTACACTATCAAACTGAATGTGACAAATGTGATGTGCCCATAATATGGACATGATGTCATACCACTACTATATTTGGAGATATAAAACTACCATGTTTGGGTACATCACACTTTCATCATCATCAACATCACATACAAAAACTAGTTTGATAGTGTAGACAGAACTTAAGTCGTCGTCGTCGTCATCGTCATCGTTGATTAATCCACTTTTTCTTTCATAATTTCATTTTCTAATGTCCACCACATTAAAATCTTCATTACCATGTTGCGTGTTAACGTTAAGTATAATACACTTGATTCCAGTGGATATGTACTGAGCAAGCATGCAACGCATACTCAATGGTTATAGTTCCTTTATATGACACACTTGGACCAGAGGCCTGTAAATTCATCATAAACCAAGGTAAGTAATTCGTATGACATTAGTGTAATATCTGAAAGAACATCACCACATACCGTAATATAAACATTTGAAAAGAGCAATTTTCGGTATGACATTCATTCGTCCTCAACTCTACACAAGTTAAAACATACATTACAACAACAGTAGGCCTACAACTTTAAGCTCTGTCTACACTATCAAACTAGTTTGAAAAAAAAAACCAGTGTGATGTACACTGTATGGTAATGATGTACTCAAATATGGCAGTGATGTACTCAAATATGGTAGTGATATGCTAAAAAATGTAATGATATGACATCATCATGTTTATATATGGGTACATAAAGTGTTAGACATAGCTTTAAACGAATGAGTGGATCTCTCCGTTGTTAATTAAAGGTTAATTTGAACTTGAACTAAACAAAAACTAAAATATGGTAATAAGCCTTTGATATAAATGGTTACATCTTGTAGTATCACAACCTGGCCCACCAAGAGACTGGCTCCCACTTTATAAGCTAAACGTTATGTATAGTACTATCATACAGCTTCTAGGCAAAAAGTTCGTGAATTGTTAAATATCTGAAACTTCTAAAGTTGGGGAAAATATATATTATATATTATCCTCCTATATATGTATTTTTTAATTTTCTATAGCTGAAATTAAGGTAGTTGTTTGCGACAAAGAAGAACGATGCAGAAAACTGTTGAAACAGGCATCCAAGATGAAATCACTTAAATGTATCGTCGTTGTAGAAGACGTTAGTGATGAGGTTAAAGAAATTGCGCAAGGTTTGGACATCAACCTTCTCAGTTTTGCTGATGTTGAGGTAGGCATTTTGTTCATTTGGATCCAAGAATGGTAAACATACAGCATTTTAATTTTGAATGTTTACCATTCATAGTACTTAAAAGTACTTGTTATTGTGAACAGTTTACAATGTAAAGTGCTTCTCCATCGTCTCCACGTCCCACCCACTATTCGAAGTCTTGGTTATGCTATCATGTTAAACCAAAGTCAAAGATTTATACTACAATTGTTTCATACTGGTTGTTTTTGTATAGACATGCCATGGCATAACAACTTATAAGGCTGAAAAAAATACACCCTAGAAGTAAACCTTTAATCGCCTGTCAGACAAGATGAAAATGAAGCACATGATTACTGCTTGATTTTACTGCTTATTATACCAAATTCACTGTACAAATATTATCAAAAACAGTGTGTGTGTGTCAACAGTGACGCAATATATCCATCCTCTGGCGTTTATAGGTGTATATAGGTGTACCGTTAACGCATAAAAGTACTCAGCATCGTATAATTTCCACTACACAAATCAAAATCAGTAGGCCTAGACTCAGACTCCATAGACTTTATAGAAATAATATTAAGTAGGTTACACGTACATTTCATTGATTCCCCTTATACTTTCACACAAGCAACTATTTCAAATATATGTTTATTATTTGTTAAGTTATTAGGAAATGTTAAGTTCCTTTTCTTCTTTCTATTTAAAAAGATATGATCTTTTACTTTCATTTTTTATATATCAGACTTCTGTTCAACTCATAAGAAAATCTACGATCAAAGGCATGGTTAAAACAGGCATTCAAAATATTACAATAACGCCTCCGCACTTAATCTTCTTCATGTAGGCCTATGTATGAATAGGCCACAAACAACAAAAACATATAAGTTCTTAACTGATTAGAAAAATGTTAAATATTTACCTACGCCACGCTCTTGAAACTCGTCCGTAGGTCAACAGGATCAATATCCTGGGTTTATAAAGCGCCTCTAAGTACTGTACATTACCTCGGTCATTTTTGGTCAAACATGTATGGAAATACTCCCATAATTCAGCTAGTAATCAATTGTGTCTTGCCCTTACCAGTACCCATTTGTGCACCTGATTGGAGAGAGGCAAACGGAAGTGTCTTGCCTAAAGAATATGCGACGAGCGTTGGATTCGAACCCATGATCTCACGATCATAAACGTCCAACACACTGTGCCACACGCATTACTTTAGCAAATCGTAGGCGACTTATTATGTGATATTCACTTCATTTCAAATAGTTTATTTAGTAATGGGAACGAATACAAGATAGCAATTGAACATCATGTTACGTTTTTGTTTTTTAGAAAACAGGAAAAGAATCCCCGCAAGACGTTGTGGTAAGTTATGGTATCGAATCTTGGAGTTTTTGATTTCAAATCGAATCTTAACTCTGTATCTTTTAATTAACAAAACAACGATCCAATAATGTAGTACCATACCTCGTGCACTGTTTATACATGATATTTTTTATTTATAGTATATCATGTTCTAGATTGTATTGTATTAATGCGATATTTCGTCGTAATCATGTGTGAAACAAAACGATTATTGTGACACGGGTCGAAAGTATACTATTTTCTTAATATTATACTTATAAACCGAAAGTATCTATTGAAGAAAAGTGCATGACATATATGTGATGTCAGTATTTTCTTCACATGCATGTTGTCAACCAAAGTCTTTTATATAATGAAGAGAGTCTGGTTATGTAAATATCAACTGTTTTTTATATTGTTTTCAGCCACCAACGTCAGATGATCTGGCTACCATTTGTTACACAAGTGGGACCACGGGGGACCCTAAGGGAGTGATGGTCACACATGGTAATATTATAGCCTGTTCAGCTGGCTTTATAGCACAAACTGGGGTAAGTAGAGGATAAAAAAGTAATTTAAAATGTGCTTATTATACATAATCACAATACACATTACAATGTTACGTAATAATGCACAATAACGATTTGATTATACACAGAAATAATTTGAAAAGTGACTTTTACTACAATAGCAATACAGGTACATTGTATTATTTACAATGTACATACAAATTAGACACCGAATACTCAAGTAAGAATTTTTATATATAAAATTACAGAATCATTCATCACCCGTACCTTTTTAGAATGATATATCCTGCATTTTTTAATATGTTTAACACTTAACAAAGACATAGCGTATTATAAAGTTAAAAGTATTCTGTGATTATTATTAACAATGCACAATGTTTTTGATACGAATCGTTTGTTATAATTTGCATCTATTAGCCTATGGAAGCTTCAATGCAGCTAGAGAAAACGGTGCCTTTGATATTTCACGGCCTCTGTCTTTGTCGTGTGTGTGGAGGTCTACTACTAGGTGATCCATTATTATTCATGATATGCATTAACCTTATTTGCAATTTTACAGAAACTATTGTATTTTACTCCCGATGATGTATATTACTCGTATCTTCCACTGGCACATATGTATGAACGATTTGCAATGGTAAGAAACAAAATATTGAGTCCAGAAACAATGCACATTTGCACACTTTTAATTTTAAGATTCACCAAATCACTTCACATACCAGGGGGCGGTCGCAGGAATATTTTAAGAGGGTTGCCCAAAGAGTCCAGGGCTGTAGACACTGAGTATTTGAGCCACAGGACCCCTATTGTGTGGCCTGTGTTGAAGCGAATTGTTAAATGACACCCCCAGATGGCCGCAAAAAATTCATGATAAATGGAAAATAAAATATTTTTTTTTTACGCAAAGTTCATATGTGAATGCTTGACCCATTAGAGGTAATCGCCGATATAATTTGTGCACGGTATAATATAATAATATACATATTGGTGACTGCTGTGCATTCTGCCAATTTACAAATTATTATTCTCTTCCAAACCGGACTTTATATGGATATTTTATACATGAAATGGGATTTAAATTTTAATTTAGTGGCATTTAGTATTAAATTAAGGGTGTTGCCGGGGCCACTAGGTCAACAACCCTGGGTCCCGCCCCTGCATACACAAATATAATTTGATTATCATTAGTAGATGCTAGTTAGCTTATACTTTAAAGGTCGATATATATATCTGCAGACATCACTTTGACGTATTAGCTGTAAAAACAATGTGTATAAAGAATCAATGTAGACCTACACCCCAACGCATCCCTAATTATGTATTCATATTCTGTTTCTTTTTTATTTCCAATTTTGTCTTTAAAATAAAGACAAACTTTTTCATGCATGGTTCAAGTACAGGATTCTTCCAGGGAGATATCAAATTAATGACGGATGACTTATTAACATTAAAACCTACATTTATGGCATGTGTTCCCCGTGTGATGAACCGTGTCTACGACAAGGTAAATGCTATAGTATTATAGAAATGGTTTTATAATTTTGAAAGAATTTGTTTCGTAATGCACATATTCTTTGTGATTATATTCTACAAGAAACCACCACATAAATACGCCTGGTCTGCTCACAAACAACAAGTATACATTTAATAATGTGAAAATACTATGCTGCTGAAGTATTGTATTTTTAACAGCGAAGAGGCGTCAGTAAATAATATCAAAACATCTGTATTTGAATTGACTATTCCTTAGGTAATGGCAAGAGTCCAGGACAGTAACTTTATTAAAAGATGGATGTTCAGCTTTGCAAGTACCATGAAAGGCAAGGAACTAGAACGGTAAGAACTTCTTGAGAACTGAACTCTTAGCTTAGATTATTAAAGCTCTGTCTACACTATCAAACTTTATGTGACAAAAAATGTGTCCTTAATATGTACATGATGATGTCATATCACTACCATATTTAAGCATATCACTAACATATTTGGGCACATCACACTAATTTGATAGTGTAGACAAAGATCGAGTATAATTGACAAACAAGTCATAAACACTTTACTGGATGTGAGAACTAAACAATTAGTGAAAGATAAAAATACTCGCTAGAATTGGTTGTGTATTTTTTTAAATGAATTTGAAAATACAATTTGTTTAATTTTTTTTTATGCAGGGGAGTCGTACGAAATGATGGTATATGGGATGGCGTCTTTAAGCAAGTTCGGGTAATATTTTTTTATAAACATATTTCACATTTTTAATACTATAATTATATCTAGTTCAATCTCAAAGAGATTATGCTTGTAGAAACTGATTATGAAAGTGCATAAACAATCTACATTTTAAAAACATTATTTATCTTGGAAGAATTTCATATGGTCGTGGAATAGGTATTAAATAAAATTTCTTTTGAACAACCAAAAATAGTATAAGCGAACTTACAGTACGTTTCGAAACCTATCAGGTTTCATAATCAACAGCACTGCGAATAATGTCAATTACTTTTAAGTAATTGACATTTAAAAATGTGGTTGTTGTTGTAAAGAAATAAAATGTCTTTATTGAATTTCTACCTCAGGATTCGTTAGGCGGTCGAGTTCGTGGAATGACAGCAGGTGCTGCACCAGTCTCCGCTGAAGTTAAACGATTTTGGCAGTGTTTCTCCGGTGCCTTTGTAAGTAAATCGAGCCATTCACTAAACAATTATTGATTGTAGTGACACCAATGAAGAACTTCTTCTTTGATTTCTTTTTCTATCAAGGCACTTCGCCTCTTTTCTGAACAATGGCTGTTGTTTAATTCTGAATAAGACTATTTTCTAACTATTCTTTAACTTTTAAATTTACTATTTTGTAACATTTTAGAAAATATTTTTAGAATTTTACATCGACTTTTGTATCCAGCGACATAAACTGGCCTATGATATAGGATATTTTGTAAGCCTAAGAAACTTCTTATATTCTTCACAGCTTGTGGAAGGGTTTGGCCAAACCGAAGCTACATGTATCTCTACTCTAGCCTACCCAGCGGACAACAGCCTAAACCACCAAGGTGCACCAATCTCTTCCTGTATGATGAAGGTTGTAGATGTTCCAGAAATGGAATACTTTGCTAAGAATGGACAAGGAGAGGTGAATAATGGAGTCATCAATCGTTACAAAATAAACATAATTTACTTAATAATAATTGTTGAATTAATAATGATGTGAATCACGATTAGAATTGTTTTCATTTCACCCTATATGCCTTTCTTTCCACCCTATAGACCTTTCTTTCGTTCTTTCAAACTATTTTCCAAATGTTACTGCATGCTCTGTACAAAAGTGGTTACGGAATCGACCGATCATTTTCAGAATCATTATTTACAAAACCAATAACCTGTTAATGAAAACGAAAATCAAATGAATAATAATGTATTTCTTTTGATAACTTGAATATAGATTTGTATGAAAGGACCAAGTATCACAAATGGCTATTACAAGAATGAAGAGAAAACGAAAGATGCATTTGACAATGAAGGATGGCTTCATAGTGGCGATATTGGAGAATGGACAGAAGTAAGTAACTCTGTGTTTGACCACAATGTTGTTAATTAATGGTACAATATCGGAGGAAAGCGTTTACAGCGCAATTAACTTCATGAATGTGTCATTAAATTCTCTCTTGCTTCTATCATTTTAATGATCTTTATTTCTGATAAATTATTTGTTTTTGTAGTGTGGTCAAATTAGGATTATTGATCGTAAGAAGAACATTTTCAAGCTTTCGCAGGGCGAGTATGTGGCGCCAGAGAAGATCGAAAACGTCTACCTACGGTGTGAGTACGTCTCACAGATATTCGTCCATGGCGAAAGTTTACAGGTAAAATTGTGATTATTGTTTTAATAAAAATAAATTTACCTTTGATTTGTTCATTAGGATTCATATTATATATGATTTACCAAATCAGTTACATACTTAAAAGTTATGTATTAATGTTTCAGTCGTGTCTCGTAGCCGTTATTGTTCCAGACCCAGATACTTTACCAAGATTGGCAACTACACATCACGTGGAAGGAGACTACGAAGCAATGTGTCAAAGTTCGGTAAGAACAGAAATAATATTTCAAATATATTAGTATATTATACTAGTTATGCTTATGAATATTCGGTCAAAAAGTTATTAATGTCTTCTACATCCTATTTTCATATTTTTTTTGGAAATTTAAAGTTTTATATTTTATGGAATTGTAACTTTTTAAAATTGTTTTTATATGAATTTTAACTTTTTTCAATTTAATTATAATGTGATGCTTGAATGCAGGCATTTTGTAAAAAATTGTATTCTTTGCATTGACTCTTCAAGTCAGATGTAGGGCCTACAGTTGTTGCTACCCTCGTGAAACAAAGTTAAATGAATAATAAATAAAATCTAAATTCTGACAAAATAAAACTGACATTCAACTGACTCAAACTCCGCTCTGAAATGTCCAATGACAGATTCGGTTATTTTTTTTGTAGGTTATGAAGGTCGCCATTCAAGATGAACTGCGTAAACTAGCCAAAGAATCCGGCTTAAAGTCATTTGAACAGGTTTGTACAGTCAACAGTTCTGCATAAAACATTTATTTTTATTTTATTTTATTCATTTTGGCAATAAACATAAAATAATAATTACAACAAAAAAACCATAGAAATATAAGACACGACACTTTAATAAAGTTCACATAATAAATAATATTTCTAAAAAGGTTGATCAAGATTCAAGTGATCAATTTTTTGTGATATACCAAAAAGTGAAGTGAATGCTTCAATTGGTTATGTGTGAACAATCTTTAAGCTCTGTCTACACTATTAAACTAGTTTAACAAAAAAAAGTGTCATGTGCCCAAATATGGTGGTGATATGTTCAAATATGGTAGTGATATGACATCATCATGGCCATATATGGCCATATCAAATTTTGTTGTCACATAAAGTTTGATAGTGTAGCCAGAGATTTAGACTGACCCACTATATTGAACCTCGAAATAATAAATGTCTTAATTACCGTAAGTAAATGTAAACATTATTGTTATCCAGATCAAAGCTGTACATATGACGTCAGAAGCGTTTAGTATTGAGAACCATCTATTAACACCAACGCTGAAGTCCAAGAGACCAGTACTAAGAAAATACTACAAAGACCAAGTGGAAAAGATGTACGAAACACTGAATGCAAAACAATAAAGAGGCAGTTAGGTACTAGACCATCTAAAGCTCTGTCTACACTATCAAACTTTATGCGACAAAAAAAATGTGATGTGCCCATATATGACTAGTCTACATGATGATGTCATATAACTACCATATTTAAGTATATCACTACCATATTTGGGCACATCACACTTTTTTTTATCATCAAAATAGTAGAGCTTAAGTAACAAGAATGTATGATGATAAACGATGGCTCAACACAGATATAAATTTAGTACTGTATAGGAATCTAATGTCATATTAAAATTAAAATGTATAGAAAATTCAAATACAGTAAAAAGAATTTTATGACTTGGTCCTTTTGTTTGGTTGTTACGTGTCAGTTTTGTAACGGGTTGCGAGATCACGCCCCTGGGGCATGCCCAAAATAGAAACACCACAATTATGTAATTTTACAAAATGTAAAAACAAACATGTTTTAATTCTGTTTATTTTCATTTATTCAAATTTAATTCATTAACTTGACATACTTAAATGAAAAACCCAAAAATACACACAACATTACATTTACAAGAGATCTCAATATGGATGTGCATAAAATAATATAAACAGAAATGTGAAAATATTATATTCAAATTAATTTAAATTAATTAAACATTTAAAACACATATCGGCAGTCAAAAACAATGAAATAAGTACTTTATTTTTATACAAATACAGCTGACAATTTCAATTTGTGATTTTTGATATTTTTTTTTTGCCAGCAATTCAATTAAAATCATTGTTAAAAAAAATGTACTGCCTCTCGTAAATCTGCCTCTAAAAATGCGCCTTACTTTGTGGTAATTTCATAAAAGCTCATATTCCCTTTATTGAAAAAAGACAAACAAGACTTGAAGAAAACCAAAATGGTATAACTACCCATAACATAGCGATATCTAAACCTACATTTTAAAAATGAAAAGGATATTACTAGTTAATAGTAAACATTGTATTTAAATTTATATATTATGATTTAAAACTGTATTTAATTTTCATCTTCTTCTTCGTCTTCCTCCTCCTCATCATCATCTTCATCCTCAGTTACCTGAAAAAATAGATAATCAGAATTATACATTTTTATTTGAAAATTACTAAATTCAGAGATCAGCATCACATGTAGTTTTTTTGATCAAGTAAATATTTATAATAGGCATATAGAAAATTTATACTACGACTGTATTGTGTGACATGCTGTACAGTACTATGCTGTTACGGTAAAATAACATATTTATAAACATGTGTGCATTTTGAAAGCAAGATACTTTATTATAACATTTTGGAATTCTGGATAGTATGTCCATTCACATTTAAAAAAAAATGTATTCCACCCATTAAAGTATATTGAAGCCACTCTGGTAACATAGCATGGATTTGAACCCACTACTCCAGGTTGATAAGCGAGTGTGTCAACCTCTACTACCTCCACTACTGCTACTTTCATTTCATTTTCACAAAATCTAACAACAAATAAATTAATTCAAGTACAGGATGGGAAAACCATTCTTTGTAAACTAAGTTTCATTACAAAGGGGCTATTAGAAAAATCCAGGAACTATGACATGATTTGAACCAAGGGCCATGGGATTGGTAGGCAAGCATGTCAACCACCAAGCCACAGTGCCACTACAATATGAAATAAAATACATTTGTTCATCTTCATGAAACATAATGTAAACTCTAAAAATAAAAAAACACATTTATGCCACAGCTAACTACTAGCTATAATAGTAAACTAAAGGTAAACTACTAAGGGCCATTTTACACAGACAAGCGGTAATGGTAAGCGGAAAACGGCGTAGCTTGTCCCACGTAGAATCCGTAGCTATCCTTAGCGGACCCCTAACATAGATTCTATATTTTTATTACTGTTACCGCTCATCTGTGTAAATTGCCCATTAAACAGAATTGCATCATTACCTCTTCTCCTAGCTCCTTCAATTTACTTCTGTATTTCTCCACTTTGGCATCAGTATCCGTTAATAACACTAATAGGTCATCTAGTTCTTGTTTATTGTCTGCAGCTTCCTTTCTAAACTTCTCTTTCTCGTCTTCTACTCGTGTATTCGTATCTTTTAAATCACCGATTTCCTCTTCAAGCTTCTTAACTTGTGTTGTTAAACTTGAGCAAGTGTCCGTAACAGTTTTAAGTTGATTTTCTATGGTTTGGTTTGTACTGATTAGTTTTTGATTGTCTGAGCTTAGCTTACTATTGTGGTCCTCAGCCTGGGCTAGCTGGGCCTGGCTTTCTGAATGCTTGGCAGTTAAGGCTGCCTTCTCGGCTACAATGTTTGCATTGTCTCCACTAGGGACAGCTTCTCCCTGATGAAAAATCAATATTTTAGAAAATATAAATGCAGTTTATATTATATATATTCACTTTTAAAAAATATATATAATTCTACATGTTAATTTAGTACAAAATACAGAGAATTTTTTATAAGTACTCCTTTATAGTAGTTTTGCCATTACAAAACCAGACACAGCATTACCAAAGGCATCCCTCCACCCACATTTAACTCTAAGCAAAATTATGCACTACCGCCCTCTCTATACATCTTCATTAATAATTAATGGGTAATAAGCGCCAGAAAATGTGATGGTATTTTAAAACAACATTTTGAGAAATCTTTTACAATGAAAAAACAGATAAACAAGAGTGAAAACAACCACTTTGAGTGGCAGTAATCACTGTGTAATATAATAGAAAGTTCATTTACATAAAGAACAACTAGCACAAATAAATATTTGTCAAGAACATAAACTTACAGTCTGTGTTAATTGATTTTTAAGGTCAGTGCATTCGCCCTTTAACCTTTGCTCCTCATCTTTCTGAGCTGCTACAATCAATTTCAATTCATCAATTTCTTTCTTTTGCTCTTGTATTGATGATTGAAATTCAGAAATCTGATTTTGATTTACTCCACTGTCATCAACAAGAACAACCTTGGCATCCGCAATTGTTAAGTCGTTTTTCTGTTGCAAATACAAAAATTAAAACATAGTGCAATAGTATATATGGCTATACAACTACTGGACAATAAATACAAAATAGATCTCCTTCATTCACCCTGTTCTGTGTGACAGTAACACATAATACATACAAAAACAATATAATTAAAAACTAAACATAAAAATAACATTTAATCTTAAGTGACCCTCTTCAGTCCAGGATGACGATCAATACACTGAAAGACAATTCTCTACCCTTTTCAAATAATATTCCAAGTTGAAATATCAGTACACAGGAGAAGCTCATCTCATACGAGGAAATGGGGGTAAAATAATCGTGCCTAAGGATACAAGTAATAAAGCAAAGATAGGTCTTGAACCAATGACTCTCACAATCTAGTCTGATATCCTTCACATCATGTCATACCACTCCCTATATGTACAGCATAGTAAAGTATAAGGGTGTGTGGAGCAGTGTGTTGGACGTTCGACCCTGATTGTGAGATCGAGGTTCGAATCCAACTCTCGCCGTATTGCTTATATCCTTAGGCAAGATACTTTACTTAAGTTTGCCTCTCTCCACCCAGGTGTATAAATGGGAACCTGGTTAGATCAAGACACAACTTTGCGCTGATTACTATCTGCATTATGGGAGTTTCCATACGTGTTTGAAAAAAAAAATGACTGGGGAAATAATGTTCAGCGCTTAGAGATTTCACAACATTAGGCACTATATAAATCCAGGATATTATTATTATTATTAAAGTATTTAAAAAATCATACTGCTGTTTAGTGATATTATGGCAGACTATAGTAATACCTGGAGCTGGGAGAAGGTGATAACTGTAAAATGATCAACATAATTAGTACAACATTGTGATGTACAGTGGTAGTAATAGGAGTGTCCCCTGAATAGGAGTTGATGATAGTGTTAAAATATATATTTCCTCTTGATTGCTTTACAAGTGTCCCGTTTAACAGTGAGCTCTACTGTTCTTACCAATTTTTGTATGACATCATCCTTCTCTGCAGTTTCCTTTCTAAGTGTTTCTTGACTATCTCGCAACTCTTTTAATTCTGCTGCTATTCTTATAGCATCATCACCATTCCCCCCTATAAAAAATACAATAGCAATAATTAAACAACTACTAAAATTTGAAAAAAAAAAGAATATATAAAATTGACATTGATAATTATACTTTTCCGCCACTTTTCTACCAATGATGCAAAGACTACCCTTCGTTTGTGTGACGTTTACAATAAATAACTAACTACAGTGGATCGCTAAACCCCCCCCCCCCCCCATCCCAATACCAAACACATGCCTTTTTCACTTGAGCTTCTTTGAATACTGTTCCGATGAGCTATCATATGGGAGCTTCAAAGTGCTGGAGAACAGGGCAGTGTAAATGGTTTCTTTGCTTTTCTTCATTTTTTGGTTATCTTAAGGATATTTTATGGATCATTTTTGTGTGTAAAGCACTACAAACATTGTATTGAATGCTATATAAGACTACCATTATTATTATTATACCAACCACACAAAAAATATATAATATAAGTCAACTATGAAATGTATTGCTTTGTGGTAAAATCTCTTGAAAGAGTGTTCCTATGTTCCCTTGCATTCTGGTACGTCAGTCCCCAAGCAAAGGGATATTTAAGAAAAGAAAGTGCCTAATCATATGTAACTGCGATTAAAATAACTGCTTCGATCTTGGCCGTGTGCCAGACTGCTTCCTATTAGCAAACCTCAATCAATCAAGAGGCATTCAAGATATAATTCGCAAGGCAAACCGGCCTAGTTGGGTTGTTATTATTGAATTTGTTTAAAATATGTAATGAAAAGATTGCATACCTTGGGCTTTCATTAAGGCATACTGATCTTTAAGCTGTTGTATCTGTGAGGATTGTTCATTTAGCTGTAATTCAGCAGCTTTATGTTCCTTTTGTAGCGCTTCATGTCTTCCACGAAGCTCATTCAAATCATTATCCTACATTATATTATTAAAAAGTAAATTATTAAAACTGACAATTAAAAAAGAAATGAAAGAGATCACTATAAAAACATTTTCATTTCAGGCATTTTACTAGCAGAATATACAAAATATTAATGTATATATATTTTACAATCGCAATAATTTACAATAAGTTCATCTGATTTCATAGTGAGGTATACCGACAGAATACATTACTGTGATGTGTAAATTGTTCATGGATAATAAGATTTAATTACAGTATTTAATATCTTTCTACAAGACTTAAGTGTAAATTTAAATTCTACAACACAATATGATAAAATACATAGAAACTGTGAAATTAATCACTTATTATATGCAGACGATCTTGTATTAATAGGAGACACTGTTAAAGGTTTACAGAGACTGATTAACATCTTGGGTAAATATTGTAATGAATGGGGATTAACTATAAATGTAGAAAAAAATAAAATTATTGTATTTAAAAATGGGGGTAAACTAAAGATGTTTTAAAAAGGAAACTCAATTGAAATTGTTGATTCGTTTAAGTATCTTGGGTTGTATTTAGCCTAAATGGAAGGTGAAATAATACAATACAGTAGATAGTAACTGTTGTCTAGAAAAAATGTATTATTTAAGATAAGATAAATCTTTATTGTCATGAACACAACAAGGTGAACATGAAATTGGTTTTCCTTGATGCTTAAAAACACATACACTATATAAAACATATCAATACAATACAAGTTATATTTACAGAAGGAATACAAAAACAACTATCTTTGAATGCAATGAATTCTAGCATCAAATGAAACTTTGCTAATGAATGGAACCATATAACAAATGACAATACAAAATAATAATAATAATAATAATAATAATAATGGGCAATTCCATAGTGCAGAGGATTTTTTTCCATTTTTTCAAATTAAACCAATCAAACTATATTTGGTATCAAATTAAAGATTATTTTATAGAGAATTAGGTTATATGAAAAAAAAAAAATTAGCGCCTTGATATGATATGGAAAATTTGATTCAAAAATTGATACCTAAAAATGTAATGAAAATGAGAAATGTATGACCTTTTTCAGCTTCAGTAATAAATAATTAGAGTGGTGTAAAAAGTTAAAATCCATGTTATTTCAGTTTAGTACATAACATTTTAGACATAAGACAAAAAAAAATTTCTGATTTTACGTTAATTAATTTTGGCCCAATAATAATAATGTATCATATTTTGTAATTCCGACACAAAAAAGTGTTTTTTTTTAGGATTTCTTATAAAATAATTTCTGTAAAAAATCAAGACTAATGCAAATCAAGCAAGAGTATAGGCATTATATTATGATAATTATTGTTTTTAATTTTTTTTATTTCTTAAGTTATTGAAGTTTAAAAACTGAAATTCCGTCACAAATCATTGGTTGCGGAATTACGTAATTCCACAACACTATTATTTAACATAGTATTGATGCAAAACCATTTTTTAAGCAACTTTTTCTTAGCATGAACACAGCTACCAGCAAAATGTGTACAAAGTTTATGTGGTTGTTTATTATTATGGATCTATGGCTTCTTTTGTTCGATTTTTTTCTCAGGCCTAGGAACTCTAATAATTTATTTTGTTATTTATCACACCTGCCATTAACTAAATGCGAACAATGTCCAATGTACAGAACAAGCTATTACATAACTTCCAGACTTTTCTCATAACTAAAACTTATTCATGTGACTCACTTGCACTCTCAGAATAATTCCCATTGTACAGAAAGAACAACTCCCATATAGTACGGAATAAACAATTCTTTTTAAATGAAACAAATGAACCTATAAACGCACAGAAAGGAGATTTTGTTCTTATCAAATATACCATAGAAAGAAGCAAGAACATTTTTAACTATGTTGCAATAGTTGATGACATTCCTAAAGACAAACCAGAACTTAACATTATTCATTTATATAAGTTTGATAAAGAAGGGAAGATTTTTGTTGTTAAAGACTTGGTTGGGACTTATGGGATAATTAATAGAGATCAAATTGTATCTGTACTCCCAGCACCATTGATGGACTCTAAAGAAAGGTATCACTTTAAAGAACCACTTCCACAAAGCTATGGGATAAAATGTTTTTTTGGAATACGGTCAATAGTCACTGTTAACTTAAACATGTAAATAACATTAATTCAACTGTATAATTCCGTAATCATATTCATATTTCACCTAAATATCACAATACAATAATAGAAAATGTAATTTTATTCTTATCAGATATTGGTATGTGTTCATTATTATATTTAGTAATATTTCTAATTCAAAATACTCTATATAATCCATATATTAAAACAAAATAAGTTCATATTTTTGTGATATTAATATCTGTTTTTAGAACCATTAGATCAAATGAAATAATGTTTTTTTTTTAACATTGCAACAATTTTATAAGACTGTTTTTTCTTAATATATTGTGTTTTGCCTTTAAAATTATTCAGAAACCCTTATTAAATAAATTTAAAGATGGTCTGCAGATTTCAATTTCAGAGGTAATTCCGTCACTGTAATTCCGTCACCGGACCATGTGTCAAATTATTACTATATATCAAAAACTGAAACTTTTTTTTAAAAATAAAAACTTATGTTCAATACTACATTAAATAATGGCTAAATTTAATGTATTAATTTTTTTAATTTCCAGTACAATTCAAAGAGTTTTAATGAAATGTTTAGTGGTAAAAATGAGGTGGTTTTTCGGCGAAATTCCGTCACGGTATATGTTTTATGATATTATAAAAAAATATGGTTGGTTTTTTAATTTTTTTTTTGTGGAAATAATTAGTAGAATCACTAGCTATTAAACTATTAAACTTGTTTTAAAATCTGCCTTAAACTAAAAAAGATACAAGGAATTAAAATGTAAAATTATGGAAAATGTGTAATTCCGTCACCGTGGAATTGCCCTAATAATAATAATAATAATATTAATAATATAATAATAATAATAATACCTGTACTCTTATGATATCTTTATATTGTGTCACAATGTTATCATGATCTTCTACTGTCTTTTTGCTTTCAGCATCTTCAGCAGACGTAACAGATTTACAAAGGTTTCCTATAGAAGTAATACAAACATTATACATAAAATTATTTCTTGTACATAAATTAGGTTTACTAGAATGAAGGGACACCATCTAATTAGTGAATGTATGATGACCTCTCTGTGGCCGGATTGTGAAATTGTTCTAAAAAATACAATGGTCGCAATCACAATCGTAATCCTAACATAGCGGAAGGCTATACAGGTGCAAAAGTTGTTTAGGAGGGGATAGAACAAAAAATTCGGGTTTATGGTGCTATAATCATATTAGTTATTAGTAATATTATTTCTTTTGAGATATAATAATGCAAAGTTCCATTTCATTTTTTTTTTCAATTTTATTCCCTCCTTTTAGTCCCTTGTCATCTTTAGTCTCACATTCCTTTTAGCAGTCTTAAATAATGATTTTATTAATACAATTATTTTTCTCTCAAGAATCCATGTCTAAAATCTGAGGAATCGATTGACGAAGCATGTTTTAATGTCAATGCATGCGCACAATAATTTAAGATTACATAACTAAAACAATTGGAAGCTCCCTAATATCTATGGCGATTTAACTGCATTTTACCTTCTAACTGTTTGTATAAAGACGTAAACTCGTAGTCAATTAGTAAATGTTCAGGCTGTGTATATCGTAACTGAGGCTTCTGGGCTGCCATTGTGTAACTCTCGTGCTTCGTCACCGACACTAGTTTTTCAACAAGCGATTCTAAGCCAACTCGTTTTGTAATTAAATTTCTAAGACTCTCACTGCAAATAAAAGTATAAACATAATTTTTAAGATTTAAAAAATTTTTTTTTTTGCGAGTTGTAATTATACAGGTAATATGGTTTGTGCAACATATTATTAGTATTTACACATTTTACACATAGGTCATAACAAGTAACCGTGTGAAAAATTGTTATTTTTCCACTTGAATTTTGGAATAAATAAATCAATTGGCCTCATATGTTTTGTAGAAAAAATTTATTGATTTTACCAACATAAAGTTGAAAATTACATATTTCCAAGAATCATATACCTTTGGTACTATCTTTTGTTGAAAAAAACAAAAAGATGAGGAAATGAGTCTAATAATTTAAAATTCTTAACAGTGTGTGCATTCAAAGGTTCCATTCTCACGGAATACAAATAATCTTTCTTTTGTAACAAAATGACAATAGTAACAAAGATAAGGGGTTTTTTAACCTTGTATATCACATGTGGCATTATAAAGATGAACTTTACTTGCACTGTCATAGAAATATAATTACTGACATGGTATTTTTTGGGGATTTTCTTTTGAAATTTAAACTTAAATTCTTGGAGATGCTTATATTTATTTCCGACTAGTCCTATTCCCTATGTTTATTAGATCTAATTTCACGTCACAAACTACATACAATGTAAAAATAAAGACTGTAATGGTCCTATTGCGATAACCTTTTTTTCGTCTTTAAACGGTTAAAAATAAGATTCTATAATTTAAGCTGCCTGCTATAAATCCCAACATGCATTGTGCGCAGATTACTATTTTTGTTTTTCTTCTATGATTCACCCACTTTCCATTGATCATGAATGTCAAAAACAAAACAGAATTTTTTCAGCAAAAATATAAGGTTTTCCCCAGTCTGTGTTAACGGATTCTGGCAAAAACAATTAATGCAGCAAATAGACTACGTTAGGCTAGGCCTATGGTTAGCGTACGATGTACATGACCTTCAATGAATATCTAGGATTTCAAATATATCAATAAAAAAAGCCTTCAAAATGCTATAAGTTATAAAAATTGCAATTGATTATGTGAGGCATACAAGTCCTTACCTTGTAAATGTGGCATTTGAATTATCATTAAAATGAACCGAGATTCCCAAAAGGAATGAACATAAGCCTTGAACTAGTGCCTCCTGTTCATCTACGTGCTCAGCTACTTGTGCCATAAGCTGTTTAATAATTAAAGAATATTATATCACACAAAGTTTTCCATTTTTTTCGCGCCGTTCCTTTAGGCAGTTATATTCAAGAGAACGGAAGCATTGGGAACCAGTTACCATGCGGTAGCTTATAGTTTACTACGGCTGAAAAAATGGGTATTTGGAAACTCAATGCACGTCTGGGAAAAAATTGTGTCTATGAAAACATTTGCTGATATTATATTGAGATGCATGTAGACGGTAGTTATCGTGAGATGAGTAGTGTTGTTTATATAATTCTTTTAATTGTTGTTTATTTTCAAGCCTTAATTCAATTTCATAGGACTGGAGATGTAAAACATACTATCTCCACTCTGTAATTGCATATCATGTCTTTAACAAAAAAAGGATACAAATGGCACATTGGCTGAATTAGCTAAGAAATGCGTGACAGCTAGCTGACAGTTGGCTAGCCATGAACAAAGTAACATCAGTAGGCCCAGTCTCGTTTGAACCTTAGCTGTTGGCTACAAAAAGAAGCAAATTGAAAATAAATTATTATTATTATTGTGGTTGCAATAAACTGTGTGTATTATTATTAAAAAATAAATGAATGCATTCCATTTCATTTATTTCGTCAACAATAGAGAATGACAGGATTCCCAAAAGCGAACTAAATCAAATCAAGTGGGTCTCCAAAGCAAAACATAATCATCCAACAATAAAATACAAAATGACAACATTTAAAACAACGTGAAGATTTAAAAGCAGTAACTGCAGTAGAGTAATTTTGACATGATTCTTTCAATGGAAGACTTCATTAACAACTTTGTCCAACAAATCATGATTCTATAGCATACCATATATTTGCATTAGATAAAAAATACAATTGCTATTTTAAATAAATCCTCAACATTTAAATTGCAAAAAAACAACACCTTACCGAAGATAGCATATTGGTACATTGCTGTAAGAGAGACACTGAGGGATTGCCAGGGCCTGTAGCCAGTTGCACACGTAGAAGCTGTTCTTTCTGGCTTGGGTTGTCCTTCAGGGCATGTGCAAGAGCAACAGATGCGCACCAGTTGGACACAGAATCCTGGCTAAACAGTCCACCGCATAGTAGCTGACCGGCTGTAACAGCAGAAGCTGTGCAACAAAGAAAATTTGGTAGAAAAGCATTTTTGTTATCGATAGAAAATATTATATATTTGATTGATCACTTTATTTCAGAATAAAATTCAATATTTATATACAAGCAATACAAAACGGCAAATCACACTAAAATAGGATTTTCTCCCATTTAGTGAAGGAATTTGAAGATCATAACAGATAGTTCGTAGTACACCTAACAAGATCATTTTAACTATTCAAAACTCTTATTCTACAACTTGCGGACATGCTCGTAAAAAGAGGGAACTCTCCTCGTGGAGAGAGTAGTACTCTTTGTTAAATAAACAGAAATCAACAACACAATTATTTAATAATTAGACTTATATATATTTTTGTAATGGAAAGATGAACATTATGGCATGCAGCTATAAATATCAAATTTTGAATGTAAAAAATCACTGCCCAATCACTCTCCATTTTAATTGTCTAAATTTTTGCCAATCTCACCATCTGCTGTGGCTGGTAAAAGAGTTGATATAATCTGTTCTTGTCCAACCTCATTCTTGTATAAGAAGCATTGAAAACAGTAGAGTACGGCACAGCGAAGAACAAACGGTTGCTTTTCATTCACCATGGACATCACAAGCACAACAATTGCAGGCCTACAAAAAGTAATAAAGAAATGTATTTCTCCTTTATTTTGGTACTAATCCCAGCTATTCTGATTTAAAAATAGCCATAAATGTGTAAAGCTAGAGAGAGAATTCACTATGGCAAAAAGTAATAACAAAGAAATGTATTTCTCCTTTTAAATTTTGGTACTAATCCCTGCTATTCTGATTTAAAAATAGCCATAAATGTGTATAGCTAGAGAGAAAACCCACTATGGCAAAAAGTAATAACAAAGAAATGTATTTCTCCTTTATTTTGGTACTAATTCCTGCTATTCTGATTTAAAAATAGCCATAAATGTGTATAGCTAGAGAGAGAACTCACTATGGCAAAAAGTAATAACAAAGAAATGTATTTCTCCTTTATTATGGTACTAATTCCTGCTATTCTGATTTCAAAATAGCCATAAATGTATATAGCTAGAGAGAGAACTCACTATGGCAAAAAGTAATAACAAAGAAATGTATTTCTCCTTTATTTTGGTACTAATTCCTGCTATTCTGATTTCAAAATAGCCATAAATGTATATACAGTAGCTAGAGAGAGAACCCACTATGGCTGCATCAGTCAGCCAATTAAATATGCTAGTTTGAACCTGCATCCACGAGCGCATTGCAGATTGTTGAGCATATGAAGGAGAGCATAATCTATAGATATTCCTCATACGCGAAAATTTAAGTCATTTATAAAAAAAACATTGATTGCATTGCATTAACAATACAATTTATAAAAACTGTTTATGTGGGTTTAATAATACTTATAATTAGTAACTTTATTAATATTACAGTTGACATTTTGAAGAGATCCCGTACTGTTCTAGCTTACCTTGGTGGTGTTGACGGAGCGCTAACTGATGCAAAAAACTCTTGGTTTGTTTTTGATCCTCTAATAACCTCTGACACAGTATTTATTGTCTGTAAAGAATAATATAAACAAAGGTATTATTTTATTTTTCAATTTACACAAATCTGTTCTACACACTTTTTTTCCCATGCAACATTCTGAAATCTGGGTAGTTAAGGAATTGACAGGAGCTATATCAATACCAATTGGGTTATAAGCATGTGTTGACATTTGTTGCTTTGTAGTGTATAGCATTGTATAATATAAAGTGGATTGCCATTTAGTTTGGTTTTTTCATAAATAACTTGGTGGTTAATGTGATTCAACCCTGACCTAATAAAAAGGTTGTACCTCAAGGCTGTGAATCACCTTTCTGTCCTGAGCCTCAAATCAGAATTTTATAAGTACAATATTATAGTTTATTCATTGAGTGAACTTGCTGTTGGATGTAAATTAAGAAAAAAAACTCCTGAATCTTTATTTAATTTTTTTTATTTTTTATTTTATTCAATCGAAACCAACAGCGATAATTACCGCCACTAACAGGTTTGATACAAACAAAGCCAGGACTGTTTAAAGCACCTTGATTGGTCCTAACATTGCTCAAGGGCTTCTCTCGTCCAGTGTGCCCACCTTGAGGAAAGGCATGAGCCAATACGTCTGAGGTAGATACTAGATGCAGGGGCTGCCATAAGAGTCAGCAGTGCTGATTTCAAATGCCTAACGGGACCCCAGCTCCATATACAGCACCCGATATTCCCAGATGGTCTCCCATCCAAGCTCTAACCAGGCCCAACGTTGCTTAACTTCGGTGATCTGACTAACGTGGTAAAGCCGTATTTTCAACGTGGTAAAGCCGTATTTTCAACGTGGTAAAGCCATATGACTTGGTTTGCCCTTTCTTTTGAGATTTTCCAATATAAACAGGCCATAAAAAATAATACAAATTCTAGAGTCTATTAAAACAAACCTCTGTGAGTATGTCAGCAGGCACACCACTAGCCATCAATATAGTGCACAACTGTTTCAACAGACCACATTGGTGGATCACTTTCTGACAAGTAGCTGTAGCTTGTTGTGGGTTGCTAGGCGACACTAAAGTCCGAACCACCTGAAGCATTGAATTTACATTGTTGACCTTCTGAGCTGACCATCCAACATCCAGACTTTTTGGTTCGTTGTTTTGAAGATCAAAAAAGGGGGCCAACTTTTGTACATACCTAAATAAAAATAAGTATAAGTACCATATTAGAATAATAATAAAATGCAGCATAGACATAGATATAATAATAAACATCTATATAAATTAAAAATTAAAAACAATTTGAAAAAAAAACTAATACTACTAATGTTCCACAAGTACTAAAATACAAGAAACACAAAAAAAAGGCTAAAAAAATTACAATAGTATTACCTTCCTTCCTTGAAAAACGTCTGATTCGAACTGTTCTTTTTTAATAAATTAAGCAACAAGAGAAGACAATCTTCAACCACAATACCGCCCTCACTACCACCTTCCTCCGAGATAATTTCAATCAGCCTTTCAAATGCATTTTCAAAAGCTACAATCTTTTGAATGTTTGCATTATTTTTTGTGAGTTGGACCAGCAAAAGTAGACCCTAAAAATATAAACAAAATAAAAAAATAAAACAATTTATCATGTTAAATTACTAATTGTTCGTATGTTAATTAAATGTTTTCAATACACAGTTTTAATGTGGCACAGTATTCATAGAATGAAAGCAAATGGTCAAATCAATATAAATGGCAGTCCTTTGTTTTTAAGTAGAGTAAGTAAATCTTTATTCTCTTGGGAAATTCTCAAAAGCTCCAAAAAAAAAAAAGCTTCTGTAGGAAATGTTTTCCTCCTGCTTTTACGAAAGACTGAAATAGATTTAAGATAAGTGTACAAGTTATAATGTGCATTCTAACTACATATCTGTGTGTACTAGGCTGTGGCTTTAATTAGTGTTTGGTAAACAATAAACAAACAAGCTTACATCATTTCGTATTACTTCACGACTATCCGATAGCAGGTCCATCAGTTTTGATACACCCATTGGACTGACCAGCACACACTGTTGAACTTGAGTTGACCGGTGGACTGTTAATGCGGTCAAAAGCTTAACTGCAGGCCATCGAACTTTAAAGTCAAACTCCTAATTTATATACACAACATATAAATGAGTGAACAGATTAAAGCATAGGAAGGAAGAAGCACAATCTACATTATTTGAACAGAGTATATAATAAGTTGCAATCTGTCTCTACTCTTTGAATGTTAAATTAATTTTGTCTTTTGCTTGTGTGTCTGCAGATTAAAAGGTGGCAGCTTGGGGTGCGGGGTTAGATGCTGAGAGTTATTTGCCGCCATCTGATTTTATTTTCTATATTTTTGCCTCTTAGATTTCTTTAATCCCATATTAAATATATGATTTTCATTTTATTGAATATAAGACATTCAAGTTGTTTTCAAACATACCTCTAGTAGATCTAAAAGGAGTGTAACATTTTCAGGTTTTTTGATAAATATTTCTGTGAACTGTTCTCCAAGATGAGACTCATCTGCCTTCTTTACTTCACCATTGGAAAGTTCCTCTGAAACAATCAACATAACACTGGATTAAACTGACCATAAAAATTATAATCTGCACTTATGGTCAAATTAACTGACTACAAGTTAACTGACAATAGCCTATGCTTTGCCAAAGAATATAAAAATACCCTAATGGCACCCCTGTACCATAATAGACTAATCCGTCAACCACAACCTTGTGTGGGCATTCCCCAACCACTCTCCCTGGCTCAACTTATCACTCATTCCTTTTCATATAAATAATCTCAGGGGAGAACATGGTCTATTTCATATTTTTAACAATTTTATATTCAATAAACCATTTTATATTTCTCCACATTTTATCAGCACAAATATTCTATGGACATTATGTTAGAATTGTCGTCATGTTTACACAACTCACTAGTAAATTAAATGTTTTCATATTTTACCTTCATCTTCATCAACAGAGTTTGAAATAGTGTTATATAATGTATCAAGTGCATATCCCACAATCTCTCCATCTGATCGATCGTTCAGTAGTACATTAATCAGAATTTCCATGGACTGTGTGCCCACTTCCAAACGGAAAGTCTATAGTAAATAAAATAATTAAAAAAAACCATTATAGAAATTGCTGAACTGGTTTTAAAATAGATTCATAGAACACTAATTGAGTAGGTGAATAAAAGGAGGGTGGGGAGGGGAAAACCCCTGCTAAATTTTAGGGCATTAGGTTCAGTTCACACCTCTTCTCTATTTCAAAATCATCAATGGATACGGCACTGCTAATAGCAATTACAGGGACGATTATTTTGGACAAGTCGTTTACATACTATACCTTTGACAAAGCTTTAAGTGCACGAACAGCATCGCGCCTGTCATCAAGTAGGGTAGATGACTGAACACGATCACACAACTTGGAAACCTGAATTATAAAATAAATTTAAAAAAATGATGTTTATGATGACCCATTAATTTAATTCATGTCAGACATCCTTATCTAGAAAAAAAAACCAGTTTTTCTGGTTAGAGTTCTACGATTTCAATAGTAGGCCTCCTGCAGGCAGTAGGCCTAGGTAAAGTAGGGATTAGGTCAAGTTGAGCCGCCGCCATAAAAAAAACGTTATTTTCTATGAAATTTTAATGCTAACTTTTGCCATCGTTTGTTTTAATAATAGAAGTTTATTAAGAATAACGATGTATATTCAAAAGTTAATATCGCGGTTTTTAGTATAGGCCTATATTATTAAATATTACAATTAAAGAAATAATTATGGTCTAGGCCTGCCTAGTAGGCCTAAATACACGCACTGCTGGACAATTTAAACCACATCAAACAGTCACAGACAGTTGTTGCGGTTGTCCACGTTCTGCCTTTCTTTAGTAGATTCTGCCAACTTCCTACGTCTACTTTTTAGAGAAGATTGACAGACGATCGGGCTTTTTTTACGACGATCGTAAATAAGACGGCGTCCATTGCCATGGAAAAAACGATTATCACGATTGACACACCAATGCATATTTTATTTTAAGGGAATCCCCGGTCAGCAAAAACATGTAGCTGAACATCCGCCAAAAATGTTTAATCACCTTAAACAAACTGTATATGATCATTTCACTGAATTATTTAATATAAAAAATTAATGGAAAACTCGTACATCATTATTGCACACACTATTAGTATTAATGCATATTTTTTTTTTATATAAAATGGAAATCCTCGGTCAAAAACAAGTATGTTGAGGAAGTATTTGCCAAAATGTTTAATCGCCTTAAACAAACTGATCTGATTTCACTGAATTATTTAATAAAAAAATATAAATGGAAATGTTGGGTGAACCTAAGATCACGAAAACTAAGACCCAAGATTACCATTTAGTTCTCTTTTGCACCTGCCTTGTATTTTAACTCTAAATTTGTTAACCAACTTTATCCTGAATACCACACCTTAGAATTAGATGAAGAAGAATCTATAACAATAAAGTCTATAAATAAATTGATGATTTTATGCGAATTTCGCATACTCTATGTTCAATATAATATTTTGTTTCTATGGAATGCCAAAAGAACAACATTAATAGAGGGCCAACAACTATGTGGAATCCATCAATTTAACTCATTTTGTTGTGCTAATCTTGTTCAATTCAATATACTAGAGGGTGAGCTCGCTTCGCTCGCTCCCCCTCTAGGAAGTGTAGACGATGGTTCTCGGAATGATAATGTTCTCCTTATACATTTTCTGTCGGTTACCATTATTGAAAATGCTTGACATTCGTAAAACTGAACTACTTTGTTTCACAGTGTTTTAGATGATTAATAACATTTTAAAGTATAGTTTTTATTGTTTGGTAGGGCCCTTTGGGGAGGCGGAGGTCATTTGAGGGAGGTGCTTATTCGAGGGATATATGTTAAATTTTTTAGTTCTAATAATATGGTAACATTTATAATCAAATGAAATCCTCTCATAGATATGAAAAGTGGTAAAAACGAATAACAAATGCTTGGTAAATTGCAGATAACAGTGCGGTGAATTCTACTACAAATAGTATAATTGTGTTATTATAAATATGTGGATGGACGTTTATTAGATAGTTAGGTTGTGGGGGGGGGGGGGGGTATTATTCAAAGTGATGTTTTATTGGAGAGGCGTTTATTCAAATGAATACCATCCTAATAATTATTAATACATTATTTAATTTAATCATCTTTTGAAACTAACTGCCGTGACAGAGTGGGCCCAAGAAAGAAGACATTACGACTTGCAACATGGGCAGACATCTCGGTCCTAACGGGACACAGGGAGATAGCCTACAGTTATTCCTGCAAGCTTACTCAATAAAACTCAGCTATCGGGATTTCACTCGAAAAATGTCTTATCAAATCTCCCTATGTAATTTTATAATACTATTCCCCACAATATATTCTGATTCTTTATGGCGTATATTTAATTTGATCTTTATTAATTTGCAGTATAATTCCTATTATTTAACTACTGTACCTTCACACACGTGTGGTATGTTTTAAAATAAACAAAAAACTGAAATGGCTATGATTAATGGCCAATTTTTTTTTCGTCTTCCAAAGGGACACTGTATTGATTGATGGAAAGTGCCTGTTTCCAGTCACCTTTAGGGTCAAATCTATTATTTTAACTGCTCCCTTGTGTATAAAAGAGAGAAAATATTTGAAACTAAGGTGAACTTATCTTAAACCCGGAAATTACTTTGACCGGGAAGAATTGAAATTGAGAGGAAAATCCAATGTTGAAATCATAAATGTTGTTAAAAAACTCTTTATAATATCTTCCTAAGATATAAATATGGAACAATAGCGTCGGCGTGCACACTAATGTTATCAAATCTACGTTTCGCGGTACATCTCGGATAGATAAGGTAGGTATCCAAGGCGGAGATTTGTACCGAAGTTTTTGCATCGTGCTCGCCTATGTCAGAATTAACCATAATTTATATATAGATTTTGTCACGGTCAATACAAATAAAATGTTAATGTTGATACTTTACAGGGTTTCGTTTAAGAATAAAATAGACAAATTCATCATATCCCCTTAGGTCGCCCTTATGACTATTGACTAGTCCTAGGGTAAGTAGTGATGCTGATTTTAAGGTCGATTAATATTCTTTGAAAATAGAAAAGTACTGTATCAGCTGTAACATATATTACAGCATTTTTATTGACAAATTCTATTGAAATTAAACGAGCAATTCACTAATAAATGCATTAAATGTAGACGCATTCCATCAAGTTTTTAGTCCTCTATTATTGTTGCTCTTTTGGCGCTCTATATAAACGAAAATATTGTTGGAAGTTGAGTATACGAAAGAGTGTGTGTGAAACGCGTTTTTATTTATGATG
This sequence comes from Antedon mediterranea, assembly GCF_964355755.1. Classification (NCBI taxonomy): domain Eukaryota; kingdom Metazoa; phylum Echinodermata; class Crinoidea; order Comatulida; family Antedonidae; genus Antedon; species Antedon mediterranea. The sequence goes on from NC_092675.1 coordinate 26,613,475, forward strand.
AAACCTACTATGTTTAAAATTGTGTATAGATAAGCTGTCGTATATCTTAGAATTTGTAATCTTATGTCTTGGGTCTTAGGTTTTGTGATCTTACAGTAGGTCTGGGGTCTTAGCTTTCGTGATCTTAGGTTTCGTGACACCCTGGAAACGTTGTCTATTTAACACTATAGATGCATGTTGTTTTTTCAATATAATAAAAGGGGAATCCCGCGGTCAGCAAAAACATGTCAAGCGTGATTCGACCCCACAGCCCTGCTGGCTTTTTGCTTTTAATACCAATAAAAATGTACATAACAGTAGAAAAAGGTAACAAAGTACAATCTTAACGCTCAAAATACTCTGTTAAAAACTTAACACAATATTTCACTTCATATCGGTATGTAGGCATAGGCCTATATGAACTCAATTATATAAACTACCTAGGCTAGGCCTAGGCCAATAATGGAACGGATTTACAAACGATACAATTGGCTATCGGGCCCAACGATTAAGACTATTGGGCCCAAAGCCTAAGACGATATCGGGCACATACAAAAATGGGCCCGATCGTCTCTATGATGCCTCGGATCGTCCTTGGGCCCCGATCTTCTGATCACCGGCAATAATTAACGCCCAGCTTAAACGTTCAGTCTTCTAGGCTAGCCTAGCTAGGCCTAGGCCTAGATACCAAACTAAAGCTTTCAATTTGATTTTATGGTTTTTGGTTTCATAATTCTAGAATAGGCCGAAGCCTTACCGTCTCTGCACCCGATGGCTTGAGCCCAGGATCTTGATTCCCTCCAAATATATTGAAAAAACTCATCTTTCTACCAAGATGTTTCACCTTCTTTACGGTGTATGTTGTGGATAAAAATGCCAGGTTGCGAACGTGGCGATCATATCCAGGCTGATGAGTATGCGCATGCGTAACCACTTTCCTACAAAACTTCTTTATAAAAATTATGCCTTAAATCTTCTTAAATATTCTTTATTCATCATCAAAAACGAAACATAACAAATACAAAATAGTCCTAATTTAGAAAGGCAAATAATAAATGCAAAGAAAAAACTTAAAGTGAACTTAAACGCAAACAAATGATACGATATTCGCATAATAGGCTTAGCTACTTCTTAAAATAGACTTTCGGCCCTATGCTTTTCATTTTTTCCGAGTTAACTAAAATGAAAAAATAATATCAAATATAGCACGAGGAAATGAATTAATTTAAACACTTTTTATGCTACAAAATCAAGAATGCCGATTATGCTCCTTCAAATTCATCTTCTACCTGAGTAAATTAAATCGGTATATATTTCTTAACCCTGTCATTAATAAACAACAACAAAAATACTCCTGCCGCCCTGATGAAGTTAGCTCAACGACAATTCTTTCTTTAAATGCCATTACATTCTTCTAATTTTTTGTTTAAAATATTCCCTCTTCTTATAATGTAATATTAAATATGTGTTTAAAAAAGCTATTAAATTAGAGTATAACAATGACCGTAAGGCAATGTATTATAGTTCATGAACAAAACCTCTTCTAAACAGTCTTCTGAATCATACCGGACATTGCAAGCAAGAGCGTAGTTAAAATGGTAATAAACAACATTAGCATAAACGAAAAGAAATCCATTTTTTTTAATCGCCTCTTATCTGCTTCAAGTTTTCCTTTTTCTTTAATACTATTGTCAGCGACATCTTCTATCATTGGATCCATGTCTTGTCTAGATTGCAATTGCTATATGTAATAAAAAAAAAAAGGTATTACAACTAAAATGATAATCCGTATCGAATAAGTAATTGAATCATATATAGTATTACGATTACGAGCATGGAGAACTTTTCTAAATAATTCCTTCATGGATGATGATAGGCTTGATAATAAATTGTTGCATGCATCCAAACACGCGGAGTAACACAATTATTATTGTATATAATACGGTGAAGGTTAAGGGTCTTTCACACCTGTTCCGGTACGGCATTCCGGTCCGTCGCCGGCAAATCAAATCCGAACGTCAATTTTTCGTTTTCATGACGCTCCACGCGGCTACATATACGCCGATTCATATTATGCGCGTTTTCGATTTGATTTACCGACGCCGTGGGTATTTTTAGCTAGTATTAATTTCAAGATTTACTCAACATGTCTAACCTTTCTCATCCATATCTGTGCAGCCACTAAACTCGCTAAAGTAATTTGGGCAACTATAGACACAGTGATTGTAACAGCAGTAAAACAGTACAGAGCGTCTACAGATGCATCAGTTTTGATAAAAAATACTAGAATATTTAATGTTTGCTGTAGTCCAATCACTTGTAAAATTCCTTGAGATGTATGTTCGTAATCGTTTAGAAGGCTTAGTTCTTTACTCTGAAAGATACGTGTTTGACTTGAAATTATATCATTAGACGACATCTCAATCGTTATTTTATAATTAAAGAACATACATTTACATTTTAACATTGATCTTCTTTATAGGCTTACCTGTTTTCTTTCCACCGGTTTTTCTTGGTTTAACAATCCTGTCTCTATAATTGGCCTAAGTGGAAAATATAATATAAATTGTAGTCATTGAGTATCAGAATAAAGATGAAAAACGTTTCCTTAAAATTATTGAGTAGATACAGCAATTCATAGTCTTGTTATCTATCCTTTTTCTATTTTTGATTACACTTGTAGGCTAACTGTAATACTCTGTAGTATGTAGATATTAGACATATGATTTTTTTTTATTAACTTGAACGTCTTCAATTTCATTGACACACACTATGATATACCTAAAAAAACATAAGTCTAATGATAAGCATGAGTGAAAATGAATTCCAGCAGCATAATTATGCAGTTATTTTTTAACTATTTAATATACGATTTTAAGGTATATAATAGACATACTTATAAGGTAATGCGGACCTTTTGTGAGCTAGCTCCCATTCTCAAATAAAAGCGCTCCACATTTAACAAATTCTAGATCCGCTTCTGTTGTAGAAATATCATTTAATGCATATCTAGCTATTTATACAAAATCAATTTCTAAATTAGTCAATACAAAAGAAATCCGAGGCGGAATCTACAACAATAACTTACTTTTTATCGTCACCAATATTATTTTCTTCTGAACCAGACATGCTGAATTTGTAAACAAATGTGTTAAAAAAAACACGAGTTATTATCACATGCGACTCGTCATCGACAATTACTGAGTTACAGCATACTGATACGGGCAAACTGTTATTATTTTTATTGTGGAACCAGTAACCCGGTAGTGAATTTGGATAAAGCAACGTTTGTGAATCGTTAAAAGACTCAAGGAATCGGATTAGGAAAACGGAAACACTATGATTATGAATCTAAAAGAATATCTCAAAGACACACTAATAAGTGAATATTTGTACTATAGGGCTTAGTTAACAATGAAACTGAAACTGGATAATGCACTCTACATATGACATAAGGTTAAAACATTGTTCCTCTTATTGGAGAAAGTGATCAGGCCTTTTTTTTTTTTTTTATTTCATTTCAACACATACAAAATACAAAATGAATAGATAAAGGTAACGTAACTATTAAACAAATAAAAAGAAACACGATATAATACTCTCTCAAAAATAAGAGAGTAATGAAATAAAAGAAAAAAATAATGTATCGCAAAAATACACTTTATAATAATCATTTTGTAAATAAGTGATCAGGCCTACATATAAAAATCATCGTAAGTTTGTTTACATTATGCCTGTATTAACCTACATTAAAAATAAAACTAAAAATAAAATCAATTAGGCCTAAAGTAGCTCAATGAAGCAAGAAAAAAAATCCAAGTTTGAATCTCATTTCAGACCTGCTAGTTTTAAAAAAGATAGGACAGAATGTTCACAAGCCGGTGAGCAGTCTTAAAGTAACAAGTAAACTTAAATTGCATTTTCTCTACTACTACTACTACTACTTGTCCAAAAAACTTTTTTTGTACAAGAGGCAAGAGTTATAATTTGTGATTTGTAATTTAAAAACATAATTAGATTTCATGTAATCTTTTCAATTTCACCCGTGTGTTTTTCGCGTTGCTGTTCTATTGTTAGTCGACTGAAGCTATTGTTAGTTGAAAGACTGGTTACATAACCTTTACACCAAACTCATATACACATGATTGTAGTGAAATTAGCCTAAATCACACAGCATTAAGACACACCACTTGTAGTGAAAATCGGGTCAAGGTCTGGCGGCCAATTTTGATTTGGCCAAGTATCGCGCTATGCGCGAGGGCTAGTTTGTTTGTATGTATGTTTGTTTGTTAGCACGATAGCGCCTACAGTTTTCAAGTTATCATTCTGAATTTTAAATTGGTGTATTAATAACTTCATAAATAACTAAAATGATATTATTTTCAGACCGGCTGTTGTTAAAAGATACCGTAGGACAGAATTGTTCAAAAGCCGGCGAGCAGTCTTAAAGTAATTGTACAAGAGGCAAGAGTTATAATTGGTGATTTGTAATTTTAAAACATAATCTGATTTAATGTTCACCTTTATTGATGAGAGTAGTTTAAAAAAGCTATTTCTTTTCAATTCACAGAGTTTGATTTTCGCGTTGCTGTTGTATTGTTAGTCAACTGAAGCTATTGTTAATTGAAAGGCTTGTTACATAACCATTACACCAAACTCGCATACACATGCTTGTAGTGAAATTAGCCTAAATCACAAACAGCATTAAGACACACACAAATATATATCAATATATATATTTCTTCCCGGAGAAATCTATGTAGGAGAATGTTACAGTAGGCGGAGGTATGCACTCTTGGATCAGTGGCTTTCTAGTTCAACATGCTCCCCATCAGTGGATATATTTTGCCAAGTACCTCACTCAGTTTCTGAGTGCTTTCATTTGTCTGTTTGTTTGTTAGCAGGATTACTCAAAAAGTATTTACAAGATTTACCAAAATGAATGTACAGATAGATATGTGGTCAAGGACCATTCCATTAAAGTTTGAGACCATTTGAAACCACGGTCCCAATTCTGGACCACTTTTTAGTATACTCTTCAGACCTGCTAGTGTTAAAAGATAGGACAGAATTTTTCAAAAGCCGGCGAGCAGTCTTAAAGTAACAAGTAAACTGAAATTGCATTTTCTCGAAAACTAATTGTCCAAAGTTCATTTTTGTACAAGAGGCAAGAGTTATAATTTGTGATTTGTAATTTTAAAACATAATTTGATTTAATGTGCACGTTTTTTTATGCGAGTAGTTTAAAAAACCTATTTCTTTTCAATTTATTTCATTTCTATTGTTAGTCAACTGAAGCTATTGTTATAATTGAAAGGCTTGTTACATAACCATTACACCCAACTCGCATACACATGCTTGTAGTGAAATTAGCCTAAATCACAAACAGCATTAATAATAATATCCTGGATTTATATAGCGCCTAATGTAATGAAACCTCTAAGCGCTGAACATTATTACCCCAGTCATTTTTTTGGATCAAACACGTATGGAAACATACTTCCATAATGCATCTATAGTAATCAGCGCAAAGTTGTGTCTTGATCTAACCGGGTACCCATTTATACACCTGGGAAAAGCTTAAACGCTTTCTTTAAATTCCACACCACCAGTTCTTTCAATTTCTTGTTAATTTTAGGCCTATTTAAGTATTTCCCTCTTCTTATAATATATAATAATATGTACAAACCAGATGAACATTTTCAATCATATAATAATATGTGTTTATAAAAGCTATTAAATTAGAGTATAAAAATGACAAGGCAATGTATTATAGTCCATGAATAAAACCTCTTCTAAACAGTCTCAATCAAACCAGAGAATGCAAGCAAGAGCGTAGTTAAAATGGTAACAAGCAACATCAGCATAAACGAAAAGAAATCCAAGTTCTGTACTCGCTTCTTCTGTTTATTCTGGTTATTAACAATATCTCGCAGTTTCATGAGAGCGTCTACATTTAGTTTAGATTGTGATTCCAGTTTTTCTCGCCAGGCCAAGTTTCCAGCGACATCAGATTTTAATTTCTATGTAATCAAAAATTATTACAATTAATATAATCGTATCGAATAAGTAAATGTAATTGAACGTGGAAGACATGACATTATAGTATACGAGCATGGAGAAATGTTCTAAATAATTCCTCCATGGATGATGATAGGCATTTGAGAATAAGTGTATGCTTCCAAACACCTGGAGTAACACAATTATCATAATTATTATTGTATATAAAACTGTGAAGGTTAAGGGTCTTTCACACCTGTGCCGGTACGGCATTCCGGTCCGTCGCCGGCAAATCAAATCCGAACGTCAATATTTCGTTTTCATGACGCTCCACCAGGATACCTATACGGCAATTAATATGCGCAAGCAGCGTGAACAAACATTGACATTCGATTTTATTTGCCGGCGCTGTACGTATTTTTAGTTATTAATATCAAGATTTATTCTTTCTGACCTTTTTCTTCCATATCTTTGCAGCCACTACGCACGCCAAAGTAATTTGAGCAACTATAGACACAGCGATTATAACAGCAGTAAAATAGTACAGAGCGTCTACAGATGCATCAGTTTTGATAAAAAATACTAGAATATTTAATGTTTGCTGTAGTCCAATCGCTTGTAAAATTCCTTGAGATGTATGTTCGTAATCGTTTAGAAATTCTAAACCCTGAAAGATACGTGTTTGTCTGGAATTATATCATAAGACGACATCTCCATTGTTATTTTATAAAGAAAATACAATTACATTTTAACATTGATCTTCTTTTTATAGGCTTACCTCCGTTTGTCTCTCCTTTCCTGTATTAGGCCTAATATAAAAATAAAGTGGAAAATTGATATGTGGTCATTGGATAACAGAATAAAGATGAAACAGGTTTCTCTAAAACTATTGAGTAGATACAGCAATTCATAGTCCTGTTATCTATCCTTTTTCTATTTTTGATTACACTTGTAATTGTAATAGTATGTAGATATTGGACATTATACGAAATGTTTTCATCAACTTAACTTGAACGTCTTCAATTTCATTGACAACACACACTATAATATAATATAATAGACCTAAAAAACCATAAGTCCAATGATAAGCATTAGTGAAAACGAATTCTAGCAGCATAATTATGCAGTTATTTTTTAACTATTTAATATACGATTTCAAGGTATAGGCCTAATAGACCTATACTTAAAAGGTAATGCGGACCTTGTGTGAGCTAGCTCCCATTCTCAAATAAAAGCGCTCCACATTTAAAAAAACTCTAGATCCGATTCTGACTGAAAAAATATAATTTAATGCATATCTATTTACAAAATCAATTTATAAATCAGTCAATACAAAAGAAATCTAAGGCGGACTCTACAACAATAACTTACGTTCCAACGTCACCAGTTTCATTTTCTTTTGGATCAGCCTTGCTGAAGTGGAAAATTGATATAAATTGTGGTCATTGGGTAACAGAATAAAGATGAAAAACATTTCTCTAAAATTATTGAGTAGATACAGCAATTCATAGTCCTGTTATCTATCCTTTTTCTATTTTTGATTACACTTGTAATTGTAATAGTATGTAGATATTAGACATTATACGAAATGTTTTCATCAACTTGAACGTCTTCAATTTCATTGACAACACACACTATAACATAATATAATAGACCTAAAAAACCATAAGTCCAATGATAAGCATGAGTGAAAACGAATTCTAGCAGCATAATTATGCAGTTATTTTTTAACTATTTAATATACGATTTCAAGGTATAGGCCTAATAGACCTATACTTAAAAGGTAATGCGGACCTTGTGTGAGCTAGCTCCCATTCTCAAATAAAAGCGCTCCACCTTTAAAAAAACTCTAGATCCGATTCTGACTGAAAAAATATAATTTAATGCATATCTATTTACAAAATCAATTTCTAAATCAGTCAATACAAAAGAAATCTAAGGCGGACTCTACAACAATAACTTACGTTCCAACGTCACCAGTTTCATTTTCTTTTGAATCAGCCATGCTGAAGTGGAAAATTGATATCAATTGTGGTCATTGGGTAACAGAATAAAGATGAAAAACGTTTCTCTAAAATTATTGAGTAGATACAGCAATTCATAGTCCTGTTATCTATCCTTTTCTATTTTTGATTACACTTGTAACTGTAGATATTAGACATTATACACATTTTTTCCATCAACTTGACCGTCTTTAATTTCATTGACACACACTATAATATAATATAATAGACCTAAAAAACCGTAAGTCCAATGATAAGCATGAGTGAAAACGAATTCTAGCAGCATAATTATGCAGTTATTTTTTAACTATTTAATATACGATTTCAAGGTATAGGCCTAATAGACCTATACTTAAAAGGTAATGCGGACCTTGTGTGAGCTAGCTCCCATTCTCAAATTAAAGCGCTCCACATTAAAAAAAACTCTAGATCCGATTCTGACTGAAAAAATATAATTTAATGCATATCTATTTACAAAATCAATTTCTAAATCAGTCAATACAAAAGAAATCTAAGGCGGACTCTACAACAATAACTTACGTTCCAACGTCACCAGTTTCATTTTCTTTTGAATCAGCCATGCTGAAGTGGAAAATTGATATAAATTGTGGTCATTGGGTAACAGAATAAAGATGAAAAACGTTTCCTTAAAATTATTGAGTAGATACAGCAATTCATATTCAGCTGTTATCTATCCCTTTTCTATTTTTGATTACACTTGTAACTGTAGATATTAGACATTATACACATTTTTTCCATCAACTTGAACGTCTTCAATTTCATTGGTACACACTATAATATAATATGATAGACCTAAAAAACAATAAGTCTAATGATAAGCATTTGTGAAAACGAATTCCAGCAGCATAATTATGCGGTTATTTTTTAATCTTATATTAAATATATTTAATATACGATGTTAAGGTATAATAGACCTATATTTCAAAGGTAATGCGGACCCTTTGTGAGCTAGCTCCCATTCTCAAATAAAAGCGCTTCACATTTAACAAATTCTACATCCGATTCTGACTGTAAAAATATCATTTAATGCATGTCTATTTACAAAATCAATTTCTAAATCAGTCAATACAAAAGAAATCCCAGGCGGAATCTACAATAATAACTTACTTTTTGTCGTCACCAATATTATTTTCTTTTGAACTAGGTATCCTGAATTTGTAAACTAATTTGTTTTAAAAAAACCAGTTATTATCACATATGCGACTCGTTATCGACAGTTACTGAGTTATACCGATATTCACTGGTCACACTGTTCTTTTATTGTGGAATCAGTAGCCCGGTAGTGAATTTGGATAAAGCAACGTTTGTGATTGGTTATAAGACTCAAAGAATCGGATTTAGGAGAAAATGGAAAAACGAAAATGAAAGGATATCTAAAAAACACTAATAAGTGAATATTTGTACTTATAAGGCCTAGTTAACAATGGAACTGAAACTGGATAATACATACTCTACATATTATGACATAAGGTTAAAAATTGTTCCTCTTATTGGAAAAAGTGATTAGGCCTACACACAAAAATTATGCCTGTATTTAACCTACATCAAAAAAGAAAATCAAAATCAATTAGGCCTAAAATAGGTCAGTGAAGTGTGCGTCAAGCAAGAAAAAATCCTAGTTCAAATCTCTCTAGGAGAAGTTTCTCCTTTACATTTTACTCATTAAAAACAGAATAACTTGATTATAATATGACGATTCGTCATATTTTATATCGTAACGTGTGGTTTACTTCTCAGTCGTGGATCCAGAATGTGTTCTTCCATAAGTTCATGATATTAAGATATTAATTTATATAAAAATACATTTGAAAAAATCACATTAAAAGAGCATTAAGAAAGGAGGCAAAATTAGGTAACTTTTAACATTTTATTTCTTTTTTAAAAACATGGAATTGTGGCATCTCATTTAAGTCAATATAGTATACAAATAATGAATGTTTATGAGTGTATGATACAAATAATGGCATGCGTTGAATGATGCAAAGCCGCGTTAATATTCATTCACCAAATTCCATTATTTGTACCATTACACGAATATAAAACATTCATTATTTGTTTTATATAACATCTAAATAGATCATTTGAATCAAATAAAAGATAGCCCTAGCCAAGGCCTACATTTTGATTCACATTGATTGAAAAAGTAACATTTGGTTTGTAATAATATTAATATTATATTAATGTTATATTTATATGGATTTTATAAACACACCTACTTTAGTGTTAATTATTTCAACAAACGATCAAACAATCATAGACCTAGCAAGGCTAAAACGTCTAGATACTCACAACGCGTCATCATAACATTCAAATCACGGTGAAAGTACAAAATAGGTGGCGCTGTTGTATTTCAAAAGCAAAAGTATAAAGCAAAATATTTTCCAAACGCGAAAAGATTTTTTTTCGTACACGAAGGCTTATCACCTCCACCCCCTACGCCCTAACCTATAAGGTGTAATGGTTTAAAACTTAACAATTTGCATCAATATGTCTATAAAGCTATAATTGTTGATATGGAACAAAATTAATGATGAATAAAAGTGCATGGTAATTGAGCAACAACCGAGAGCAAAATCATCTTCCGTGATGTTAACTGCATCGCAGAACACATAGTTTCTTTACTTTTTAAACATTATTTTTCATACTGTTTTCTATGATATGGCAGCATGCGTGTTATAGTTTGAATACGTCTACCTATTGTTGATGTAAACAGAACGGCTTTTTCATGTGGGTATTTTTTCAGTCTGCATCAAGCTCATTTTCGTAGTAAACAACAAGGCCATATAGATGGCTGTAGTCGCGTGCTCAAGTTAGTGTTTACCAACCGACCGACCAACCGACCGACATAGTGAGCTGTAGAGCAAAAAAAAATGGCATGACAAGTTAAGAGCTCATATGTCGGCCATCCTGGAAACAGCACACATATTGAGGAAGCTGTTATGTCTCTAAGCTTCTTATTCCGTTTCCCAAGGTGAGACTCGATCTTGGTACCACCAAGTCATACACAACTGACTAAAAGTTGTAGAAAGATTCCTCCGTGTATTTACTATGCAGTAACATAGGCCTACCGCAATGAATTATAATTTTTTACTATGATGAAATATTAAAAAATGATGCACTGTATGCACTATATACTATTAAATGTAATACATGAACATTTTAAGGAAGAAAGTTAATGGTAAGTTTGTTATTTCGGCCTATGAAAATGTCATAATTTGTTTGATTGTCAAAATTATTCAAAAAAATGTAATATTCAATTAATGATGAATTAATCAACTTTTGTTCTCTTAATTTCATAATATATCATACATATGATACACTCAAAATAAATGTTCCCGAGCATTCTGACGATCTATATTAATTTTAAAATTTAGCATATTTTCACCATTTTGTTAACTTACACGTACGTGCGTAGCCTGTCATTTGTATAACGTAATTTCTAGTTGAAAACTGAATCAAATATGATGATATTATTAAAGAATGGTTGTAAAACAGAAATCGGGCAAAAAGAGTGCATATTAACATTTACCGCGCACTCATGGCAATTTTTAAAAGCTTAAAATTGCCTGAAACGTACTCTTATTTCATCGAAAATAAATTTTGAACATTTTAAGCGCGCATACGCATGCGTTACATGCGCTACGCATGTAATTGTATTGCCATATGATGATTTATGCTTTGAAATTTATGAGTACCAAATTTTATTTAATTGTGATTCATGGTTGTGAAGATATGACTACAAACGTGATTTCGTTAAATCGTGCGTAGACCGCGTAATTTTTGATTGCGCACCGTGAAAACATAACCACATCCTTCCCTGGTCATAAAAAGAATATACTGTGAAAAATTGACTTAGCTAGATGAAAGTGATATTAAGACAAAGCCATATACAAGTTAGTGTTTACCGACCGACCGACATAGTGAACTGTAGAGTCGCGTTGCACGCGACTGAAAACATGAAATATGCAAACCCGGACATGCGCACTTAGTAATTTGTAAAAGAGGTTTATGAGCATGTTACGTATGAATAGGATCAATCACGCCAGACATGGCAAGCAATACTGTAGTTAGAATAGTTATAAACAACATCAGAAAAAGCGAACACAGATCCAGTTTTTTCAGTTGCCGTTTGCCTTGTTCAAGTTTGTTGTTGTCCTCATTATTGCTAGTGATGTTTTCATTGGTTTGATTCAGTCTATCTTGTTTAGCTTTTAATTGCTAGGAAGTAATCACACATTATTAAAATAAGTATAAGGCATAGACAATGTTTACAAAGTAATATCTATGATTGAAGCGAGGGCATGACATGATAAAAAGTAATTGGAGAATAACTAATAAACAAAAACACATTACAGCCTTCATCGTAGTTCATGTCCTAGCACTGAGCTTTTCATATTATATATATAAAATATAACATTAACTAACCTTTCGCATCCATATTTTTGTAGCCACAACACTTGCTAATATGATTTGCGCAAGCATGGACACAGCAATAGCAACAGCAATCAAATAATAGAAAAAGTCGACAGTTAAGTCTGCTTTGACGAAGAAAACGAGTATGTTTAATGTTTGTTGTAGTCCAACCACTTCTAAAATTCCTTGAGATGTAGCTTCTAATTGGGTCATATTGGTTATTTCTTCCTAAAAACAAATATGTTTGACAATAAATCGAAACTTACATCAATAGCATAATTACCGTACTTATCAGACTTACAACTGATCCAAATTTATCTAAAGTTGCGTTCTTTTTTTCCTGCAATTTAGCGTAGTCTGAAATTAGTTGAAATTGTATGCATGAGTGAATTTTATTGTAGATGTTAGCCAGGTGTTTTTATTTTGTTTAAAACAACTACTTTTATGAAGTCGATCTATTCCTTTATTTAGAGAGTAATTTTAATTCAAACTCATTTTGTCAGAACAACAATTATGCTTCTGTTGATATAAAGTTTGCGGTACGCCACGTGTATTAGTTCTGAAAAGAACTGTTGAGTTTCTCTGAAGTAGAGAAATTATGCTTCTGTTTGTTATTCAAATTTAAAAAAATAAGTACCGTAATTAAATTATTAACTAAAGTCTTGATTTGCATATTTCAAAATATATTACATTATTATTAGGCCTATTGTCAATTTGTTTCTTTTAAAATTACTTACTGTTTGTAATGATGTGATGGGTTGACTATTAACCACTCCTTCAATTTGGTCGTCACCGTTACCAACTGCTTCATCGAGATGAATCTGGTCGTCACCATTACCGACTACTTCATGGTGACCAATTTGGCCGTCACCATTACCAACTGCTTCATCGAGATCAATTTGGTCGTCAACATTACCGACTGCTTCATCGAGATCAATTTGGTTGTCACCATTACCGACTGCTTCATCGAGATTAATCTGGTCGTCACCATTACCGACTACTTCATGGAGATCAATTTGGTCGTCAACATTACCGACTGCTTCATCGAGATCAATTTGGTTGTCACCATTACCGACTGCTCCATCGAGATCCATTTGGTTGCCACCATTAACAACCACTTCATTGTTTTCGATCTGGTCGCCACCATTACCGGCCACTTCAACGAAATCACTGTGATCTTCCATTTCTCTACATGCAATAAAAACATGTATATTTTTTAGTTTTAACTGCCCTATATTATTTATTATTATTATTATTATTATTGCCCTATTCGAATCGACTTCGATTACTTCGATCGTCTCACTACAGAATAATGTAAAATATTTCTTTCAAATCCCTAGCAATATATACTTTCATTGGATGGATGCTCATTCTGAATCTGTGTCACTTGAAAACTAAAATATTATTTTTAGGAAATACATTTTACTACAACCACTGCACGCTCCCTTTAAATCCACGGAGCTTTTGCAATTCAGTTTTACTATTATTATCTTTATTAATGTGCTCCCTGGTTTCAGATATTATGGATCGGCCAATAAAATTTATATTTAAAAACGAACTTACATATTTGCATCAATTGTCGTTTCTTGAGCAGATCTGAATAGGCCTATACAGTTCTGATTTTGTATGATATAATAATAATATAAACGTACACTGTATCCGTTTGAAAAGGAGGAACTAATTACACAATGGTGTTGATCACTATTTAAAACAATACTGAATTTTAAATAAAGGAAATGGCTACGTTTTTAATACGTCAGATCAGATTTTTTTTTGTTCAGGTAAATATGTGAGGTAACGCGATTACTACCCACCCCTAAAATACCCTTGTTGTTTTCCCTTATCACACATGCAAACTTAAGCAAGTTATTTGACCAATTTCAAAAAATATTCAAACTGTCGCTTGACATTGGACGACTCAAACAGAAGTTATGGACGCGTAATACAGTAGGGCCTACACACGTTGTATGAAGGCTATTTTTTTTATCATCTTTATTCTAATTTACTCTTATTCAATACTGGTCCCTATTTACTGTTGCTGGAAATCCCAATGTATCCAATTGACGTACCGTACATAATATTAGCTATTATTTCAAAATATAAATCATTATTGTAAATTTTATTGTATTATATTTCGCTTGGATTTCAACCAGTATACCTCTAGCACTGGTCATAGGAATCTTAAACACAGCCAGTGACTATGTGAGTTCATTTTTTTAAAACTTTGTTTTGACATCCTAACTTTGTGATTTGATAGTAATACTTGATTTAAAAGCAAAACAAGCAATGCTGGTATTATTCAACACAAAGGTATTCGCGGAAGGACGGATGCAATTTATTTTTTAGGAACCTATCTTTATTCATATTTATTTATATTTAGACGTCATAAGGTTTCGTATTACGAAATATTATTATCTTCCACCGTATTTCCAAATAAGTCGGTATAAAATATAATATTTCAGTTTAAATTATTTTATTAAAATCAGTTTTTGAACCGGAGGTATTTATTCTAAGAACCATGAATTCCAGGTGAAGTAAGAAGTTTCTATTTTGATCATTCATGATGGTTGATTATTTGAAATACAAAATGTCTTGTGTTAGATCAAGATGTAAGTAACCCAGATTATGCAACTGTACATCTTAACTAACTACCGCTAGTCATAAATGGAAGTCTCAAATCCAGAATTAGCTAGTCTCATTTTTCTTTTGCAAGAGTGTGAAAAACTATAAAAAAATAATAAAAATGTATTATAATTTAATACAGAGATTACATTTAATAAGGGATGCTTTGTCCATATCTTTTTAAAATTGATTCTCAACTTTATAACTACTCTCTAATATTAATTTCCCATCAATTTTGTTTGCAACCAACTTTTTAGTTGATGGACACAGTACATTACACAGCTTTATCTAAGAAAGTAGTAGTAGGTTTGGTATCAAAGAATAGAAAATAATTTCTGATAGAATGGTCTCACTTTCCATAATAGACTTGCCCCAAGTCTGTATTTATTGTCTTTTTTTATATTTATTTGTTTTTATTTCGACCGCGATTTTTCTCTGAAAATACAGACTTGTGACTAATAGTAGAGCAGTTAACGCCATAAAAATAGCCAAGTTGTGCACTTTATTACCAAAGCATGAAACTTTCCACAAAGGTTCTTTGATGTATATAGATTCAAAATATCGGGGGGTGCCAAGTGTCCAACGTCCGGTATGGTGGCCATCTTGATTTCAAAATGGCCACCATAAAAACAAAAAGTGTTCATATCTTGGCAACTATAAACAGTAGAGACTTGATTCTGGTGTTAAATTGTTCACAAACCACATATTTCTATTTGCTCTAATGAAAAGTTTCGTCCAAAAATGACCGCAAATGACGTTTCTTCCAGTTTGACATTTGACCTCTTATCTGTATATCTCAGTAACTACTGATCATTTTCAATCGAATTTGGTGTCATTTTGTTCAGAATAGAGACATTTATATTTGTAGTAATGAAACATTTTCACATAAAATGACTGGAAATACAATTTATAACCTTTGACATATATAATTATGTGAACATACTGTATGTGGTTTAATTGGTATAAATGCACCTAATTTTTTTACCGAAATAAATGACACGGAATTATTATTCTGAATTTTTAACTTTTGATGTGATAGGATAGGCATAAAGTATGACAGATCACTGAGCTCATCTATGCCAACTTGTTTGCTAAACTGTGATGATGTGTCAATCGTTTCTTCGTTGCATCTAAAAAAATGTACTCCATTTTTATGGTAATGGACCTTTGCTGTAAACCTTTCATCTAAATCCTTTTCCTCGATTTTCTCTAGTCATTGATTTTTTAGCAAAATCCGAACTAAATCAATTCGTAAAAGACATCTCAATATAATTATTCAAGTAATCCTCAAATTAGTGACATGGACCTACAATACTGTTCTGTACAAGACCTGTTTAGGCATCCACCTGTGGACTTTCACTTTAAAGGTCTTGGTTTCCTAATCATACAAGAAACAATGTCTAATTTAATCAATCAAAGTAGTGGGTCCAGACAAAGAAGGGGGTGTAAGACCATCCACAGACAAAGAAGGGGTTGTAAGACCATCCACATACAAAGAAGAGGGTGTAAGACCATCCACAGACAAAGAAGGGAGTGTAAGACCATCCACAGACAAAGAAGGGGGTGTAAGACCATCCACACACAAAGAAGGAGGTATAAGACCATCCACAGACAAAGAAAGGGGTGTAAGGCCATCTACAGACAAAGAAGGGGGTATAAGACCATCCACTGACCAAAAAAGGGGTATAGGACCATCCACAGACAAAGAAGGGGACGTAGGACCGTCCATAGACAAAGAAGGGGGTGCAAGACCATCCACTGACAAAGAAAGGGGTATAGGACCACTTACAGACAAAGAAGAGGGTATAAGACCATCCACAGACAAAGAAGGGGTGTAGGACCATCTACAGACAAAGAAGGGGGTGTAGGACCATCCACAGACAAAGAATACCTGCAAGTGGATACCAGCTCAATGAGGTTTATGCAATAAAGGAATTTGATGCATGATGATGATTTTTGCATTCGATATCCGCCACTCAGACGTGAGCATGGTTTAGGATAATAATAAAATATATAGATAATATTCCATTATAAATCAATCTACCAGCCCTACAGTAGGTCTATGATGTACAATGACGATAGATGTGAGAATAATGTATTGATAATAAAGGTGGACACGATTCTCAAAGAGGTACTGATATTTAAACATTTAGATATTTACGAACGTCGTATGGATGTTATGTGAGACTACTTACTTAATTATTTACATTAAATGATTATTGTAAATAAAAAAATAAAAGATATTTTTTCAAATTAAAATCTATAGTATTGACGTACAGTATACGTAAATTATATACATCGTTTCACAAAAACACGTGCAGGAGGCCTATACCTAGACGTTTTAAAAGTATGGTTATTAGTAATAATAGACGTCATCTTTACCTGGCCGGCATGGACAACGATCGTACGTGTTTTGTCCATGATTTGACACACTAACTAAGTGCGTGCTTTTTAAAAAGGGGAAACCCCGTCAGCAAAATAACGCATTGTTAGAGGAAACAGCTGCACGATTATAGAAGGCGCATCTCCAATATGGCTTATTCGGGGGTTTATTTCAGTAACTCGCCTTTTAACCAGCCGCATATAATGATCATTTTTACTAATAGTAACAACTATTTTTAATCACACAACCGATTTATGACTTATGGGGGGATTAGTTTAGTAGTTTTAACTAAAGTATTTCTACACGACTTATTTTATTTCACAGTGGTTGTTGTGGGTGGGGGGGGGGGGGCTGAGGGGTTGTAGGGCTCAGGAAGAAGCCGGCGAATGATAGTAAAATAGCGCAACTCTATACAAATCAAAAAGTATGATCGTTTTTGTTGATTGCTGCTTGCTGTTTGAATACGCACGTCTATTATTCAGGCGATAGGCACATGTATACACCAATTTTTATAATTGAGGCGTGCCATACATTAACAATATTGACGATTGTGGCGGCCGAAATGAACAATACATATTTTGTCCTTTTTGGCGTTTCATGATTTTAGGCGTTCCATAACCGGCGGCCGAAATAACTGGCGGCCGATATGCACTGTGACCGTACATACCACCACCGACCGGCACACAACAGGCAGGGCTACACCGGCACACAACAGGGCTACACCGCCACAAAGAACAGGACAGGGTATGGATGGGTGGGAAATAAATTAAATTACCTCCGCATAATAAATGATCCATTCAATGTTTGATTTGCGGAGAAGCTAGCCTATCATATCAAGACGAGTTTTCATGTTCTTGGGAAAAATCCCATCAAATGTTTACCAGACTACTAGGCATATAAAATCATTTCTAGCTTTCAGAAACTTTCATCAATGTACCCAAGTACACATTGTCTAAACGTAATATAGCGCATGCGTATCGTCTTAGATGTTGAGTCTTTGAAATTCTGAAATATGAATATTAAAACAGTGTACGAGTGAGTAGCCAATCGCATGCAGCTGAAACTAGTCAACCGGATAATCGTATGCACCAAGAATTCTTGGTGTCAAACCACGTGACTTGTGCGTGTTTCCCCAGACGGAGTATCCAAATTCAAGTAATACGCGTATGAAACGCCATATGTGCAAAAATATTTATATTTTTACTAATATTAAGACAAAACTCCGTCTGGAGCCCAGACTATTTCCATAACGAAACACATTTCATTGGTTGATAACTGAATTCACTAACTACTCTAGGTCTACGTATAAAACATTATACGCCGCTTTTAATGTCAATGCACTAAATAAACGAATGTAACAATTTCACCACCTAATCTATCCATAGTCTATCATGCAATTTCCCGAGATATTTTTTATTTCATCGGTGTTTCTATAACATGCGAAACATCCATCATGCCAGAGATTGCCAGCAGTATTGTTGTTAGAATTGTTATAAAGAGTACCAATAAAAGTACACAAAAATCTAATTTTCGCAACCGTCTTGTAATTTTTTTCAAATCTTCTTTTCCTTTCTCGTGCGAGTCTCCTCCATCTGGGTTGTCAGATTCAATCTCTTTCTTTATGACTTCTTCGCACTGTGGATATTTAAAGTACAAAAGAACAAAAATGATAGGAGCGGGTGCAGGAGGTAACCTGGTATTATGTTGGGGTGAGGAAAGCACGAACGACCCTCAAGTACGGATCAAGGAGTGTTTTTATCGCAAGGTAAGGAACAAAAGTACGGATTGATGGATCGCAAGATTGATGCATGAAGTACCAAAAGTACGGATGAGGGATAACAAGATTGAAGCACGAATGACTAAAACACGAGATTGAGGGATCACAAGATTAAAGCACGAAGGACCAACAGTACGGATCGCAAGATTGAAGCACGAAGGAACAAAAGTACGGATTAAGGGATCACTAGATTGAAGCACGAAGGACCAAAAGTACGGATGAGGGATCACACGATTGAAGCACGAAGGACCAAAAGTACGGATAAGGGGATCACAAGATTGAAGCACAGATGACCAAAAGTACAGATGAGGAATCACACGATTGAAGCACGAATGACCAAAGGTACAGATTGAGGGATCGCAAAAATTGAAGCACGAAGGACCAAAAGTACGGATCACAAGATTGAAGCACGAATGACTAAAAGTACGGACTGAGGGATCACACGATTGAAGCACGAAGGACCAAAAGTACGGATGAGTGATCACAAAATTGAAGCACGAAGGACCAAAAGTACGGATTGCAAGGTTGAAGCACGATGGCCCACAAGGATCTTGGTGTATAAAACCCCATGATCTTATTTTTGGGAAATTTCGCGACCCAACATTGCGTATTTGATACAGAAACAACCCCCCCCCCCTCCCAATTGGCATCATCTTTACAATGTTCTACATTTGTTCCTAATTTGCTGAAATTTCACATATA
This sequence comes from Antedon mediterranea, assembly GCF_964355755.1. Lineage (NCBI taxonomy): Eukaryota > Metazoa > Echinodermata > Crinoidea > Comatulida > Antedonidae > Antedon > Antedon mediterranea. The sequence continues at coordinate 26,633,375 of NC_092675.1, forward strand.
GATCCGTGAATATAAAAAGTTTCAGTATCGGAAACAATTTCGCGACCTGATCAATTGTTTTTTCGCGACCAAAACATTGGGTCGCGACCCATAGGTTGCGGAATGGCGGTCAATAATAATCTCCCATCCACCTTATTTTGCCCTCTTTTCTTCTACTACGACGATTTATTGTGTAAACATAGTTTGTATGTAACATTAAAATGGACTTATTTGTCAGTGGAGAGAATAAGAAAAAAGAAAGACACGAAAACTAATCGTCATTATCAGAAGACGGCAATAGGCCTAATCAATCGAAGCTAAGAACTAACCTTTCGGATCCATATCTTTGCAGCCACCAAACATGACAGAAGAATTTGAGAAAGTATCGTCACAACAATGGTGGCTAATGTTGAATAGTATAAGGCGTTTACGTTCAAGTCTGCTTTCACAAACAACACCGCAATATTAACCGTTTGCTGTAATCCCGCAACTTCTAAAATCCCCTGAGAAGTACTTTCGTGTTGGTTGAGAAGTGTTATCTCTTTTGTACCAATCGTCTTAAAACCAAAACAACTAATTACTATTATTCTAATATGTATTTATTGTGTTTTTAATTCAATAATTGATTTACTTTACATTACCTTATTGGGGGTTTGAGGCGTAGAATTACCTTCAGTTCTGAAAGACAAAAACGAACCACATTAACGTATTCAGTACCACTACACGTTATAAATCTATGTAATTATTCCTCGCGTTTATGTCATTAAGTAGGAACAAAGGTTTAACGAGTTGTGTATTAAGCCCTGTCTACAATATCAAACAGCTTTATGTGACAAAAAAATGTGATGTGCCCATATATGGACATGACGATGTCATATCACTACCATATTTGGGTATATCACTACCATATTTAGGCACACACTTTTAATTGTTGTCAAACTAATTTGATAGTGTAGACACCGAGCTTTAGAACCCTTACTCTGCAGTGACAAAAAACGGGGTAGGCCTACATAGGAAATGTTGGCATATTCAGTGTTTTAAAATACCCTCAGATCACTAACACTATTTATTGACATATTATTATTATAATACATCATTTATATTAGCGGAACATAATCATGAAAAGTCTGTCAAAACATAAAAGACTGAGCATGATACAAATTAATTATACAAAATTATGATAATTTAAACAAAACCAATACCAAATGGTTCCATATTACCAGAATAATACACAATTTTCATGATAATGTCATCAAAATGAATACAGTATATATGATCATCTTCAAAGGTAATTATTAAATAATCTAAATTATTATATTATTAACTAATTAATAATTATCTGATACCTTACGTTTTATCCTGTGTAAGCCGACTAGATTCATCGGGTTGATTCGGAAAATCTTTATCCATTTTAATTACCAGTTCGACATTCGAGAAAGGTATGTTTCCTATATTAAAGTGTCTGTCATTTATACAATGTGAAAGGAAAACCTGCGATTCCTTCCCCATTAGTCCCGAAACAATCCCATCTTCCTGTTTCGTGTTTACAGTATTGGTTAAACATACTGTATTTCAATAGCAAATTAGCCTGTCATTGATGATTGTATTAAATTTATGTTATTGTGTGTTGGAATAGGGAAATTTTTGGATAAATACACAAATGGTATAGCGTATAGTCAAAAATGAAATTATGAAAAGACAAACCCGGATGCAATTTACTTATGCGCGATATAAACCTAGGAGCGTGGTTTCATTTTTAAACAATTTTAGAATTCTTTATACATAAAGTCACGTGTTAAATATACATATTTCAAGAGTTTAGTTCATTGTCCAGAACCAGTTTATAGGCCTACAAAGCCTGATTTACTTCAGGATTATCGTTTGTCCAGTTTAAAAAATACCGAGTAGTATGTCCCTAACTAGAATAATGATATTATGGCTAAAAGTTATCGGTAATTACTTGAAAGATTGCTGTTAATGATAGTGATATTATCTTATTTACGAAAATATTTTCTCGACTGATTCAAGATTCAAGATTCAATTTTATTTGCCAATTAAAAATGGAAATTATATGTGTATATTTTCAAACTTTTAAAATTCTAAAATGTATTAATAAAATTATTACTATAAAAAAAATATGTATGCATACTTTAGATATATTATCTAAAACAATAAATATTTTAAATCAACATATAAGAACAAAAGCAAAACTATTATAAACATTACTTTATACTGGCTCCAATAATTAGTTAAAATATACAATTGCTATAAAGTAGGCCTAATCTAATGTTACAACAAGCCGGCTAAATCAAGTATCCATTGCGTAATCAAATCATTATCTTCATCATCACTGTAATCGTCATCAATATTAGCCCTACATGATATTTTGTTCAAATTATTGGTATAAAAAGTTCAGTTCAGAACTATTAAACGAACGTCAAACCGCCGTCAATACATTGTACTTATATAAATCAAGATCTGAGATCTTAACAGTATGTATTTGTAGTACAAAAAATATAACAATATGTCTATAGCACATTTTATTTATTCTTTTTTTTAGTATAAAAATAAGTCAGCCAAAAAATGTTGCATTGCACAAATGTAAAATTAGTATTAAAGACATTACAAACAATTATACAAAAACATTGAAAAGAGTAGAATTACATTATTTACAATCACAATAAATTGCAGAACATCTAAGAACACATTTTTACATACAAGCAAGTTGGACCTACCCTAGAGAATATGGCCTACCGCCCCCACTCCGTACTACTTAAACTACAAGACAGGTTCGACCGAGACATACATAAATTGGGCTGTCTGGTTAGTTGATATTGTGAAGCATTAATTAGGCCTAATTAATCGGGATTAATACAGTGGAGACACTCCTTTTGGACACCCTTATTACGGGAACATTTTTTGGGGGTCCCATATCTCTCTTTAGGGGTTATACTGTAACTGTCATTGTATTTCGGTACAAAGGGTCAACGTCCGATTTATGCTGTTTTCTATGCCATCGAATCGTCACATTTCAACGTTGTTCAGTATGTTTTTTTTAATTAAATTTAGATAGCATATTGATTGTGCTATTATTTAATATAAACATTATGCCGTCACATTTGCCCCTACTCCATCAGGCATTGTAATATGATTGTTTGTTGTAGTTAAACCCGACATTCCAAGTAGTATTGTAGTTAAAATACCTATAAACAATACTAGAATAAATGATAACAGATCCAGTGTTTTAAGTCGCCGCAGAAGTTTACTACTTGTATTTATTTTGTGGCTCAATGGATTTTGCTTCAGCAGACGACTAACTCTGTCCTGTTCAGTCTAAAAAAAAAATTATAATTTGATTAAGTACTGAGAGATGTGACATGAGAACAATTTGATTATGATCATATTAAAAATAGTGCAGTAATGATATAAACAACATGGCACCCTCTTTTTTTTAAACATATTTAATGAGGGTGATCCATCCAGCTATTGCTGATTATTAGGAACCCTCAGAGGTTCACAAGACAAACATATACACAAGATGCTCTACATAAACAAAGTCTTATTACAAGACTTTGGGAGTTGAGTTGCAATTTTGTCCTTAGAAAAAATTCTGACATGTGACGGGACTTAAACCTAGGACCCTTGGAGTAGTAGCCAAACATCATAACCACCAAGCCACAAATCCACTCTGAACTATCCAATAAGTTCCTATTTTCAAAGCATCAGTACAATACCAAATAGTCATTCTGGCGAATGTACATGAGGGCGGCCTCATTTTTTAGAACCACAACCAAGTTTAAATACAACAAATAAACAAACCTTGCGTAACCATACTTTTGTTGCCACTACGCAGGCTAAAAATATTTCTGCAACTATACACAAGTATATTGTAACATGAGTAGCTATAATAACCCAGGAACCATCAGTAAACCCTGCTTTGAGAAACAACACTAATATGTTGATTGTCTGCTGTAGTCCAACTACTTGTAAAATTTCTTGAGACGTATTTTCTAAATTACTGATTCCTTCCACCTCTTCAGTCTGCAAAAGAATAGACATTCAATAAATAATTTAGGCCTAATGATGTACGACCCACAAACCCAAACAAAAACAACAAATTGTTATGTAATGTTTATTAAATAATACTATTTATGTTAATATGAATGTACTATTATAGTATTTTCTTATACTACTATTTTAATTTTTTGAATACTATATGCCTACCTACTAAACTATACCGTAAATATTACGAAACACTAAAAAACTGAAGACGGCGAAAACTTAATTTGGTATTTTCTAGAAAGAGAGTGGACAAGACTTTGAGATGTTTATAAGCATCTCAAAGTCTAGTCCACTCTCTTAAACGGATCCCTAACCTAACCAGCCCACCACATTCCCCAGTACGGTACTTCGTATAAGGCCCGGCCTACACAGTACATCCCCTCTTTTATGGCACCTCTATATATGAGAGGACACTTTTACGAACGAAGTGGCAATAATAGTTTATGTTGTAACACAGCTATCACATATTCAAGGAACACTTTGTTTGGGTCCCGAATGTTTTACCTTAGTAAGCTGTTGTATTTCAAAATGTTAGTTCAGTCATAACATACAGTGTGTTCTGATCTCTGATAGGCCTAAACTTAAATAAAATTGTATAGGCCTACACATTACAAAATATAAATAAAATATACTCACAGCTATTGAATCCGATTCGTCAGTACTACTACCTTTACTACTCGAGTTCGAGTTATCATCGTTATTTTCATCATTATTGTTGTCAGCTCTGTTATGCTCCTTTCTACATAGAATAAACATCAAATAAAAAAAAAAAACATAAAAATACAAAATAAGCCAGGTATAAACATCGTAATTTTTCTAAATAATGCTGTTTAAAGAACAAAATATCGCTAAATTGTGCAGTAAGGTAAAAGGAATAAAAAAAAAAACTGGTCTCACAACTGTTGCTTTTCTTGCCCATCCTATCAGGGTATGTGTTATTCAATTCGAACCGTAAGGGATCCGGATGAAATGGTGTGCCCTCCGCGGTTATGAAGGTGACGATTAAGATAATGTAAAAATCCAATAGTTGCGTGTATTTATACCGAGCCGTGTTCCTTAATTTTTCGGTAAAATGTATGGGTGAACGACCGGGGAAAAAACACAAATTTTGTTTAATTACTTACATTTCAGCTTCCACCACCATTTTGTGCCAATTGTTCACGTTCGTGTGCCTACTGTTGGCTTATCGGTTTCAGTTACTTTTAAATAAAGGGAGCTAAAACCATATGATTGAATGATGATGATATGATGATTTATATATGCCTATTGACAGGAATACAAGGTCATTGTGATTGGTCGTCCTCACTTCACGTAATAGTAGAAGGAAATATGGCGCATGAGCATTACTTACATCACAGGGAAATAGTAGTGTATCTTGTTTTCTGTTGTATCAAGTATAAAGGAAATTACCAAATAAAGTCATTCTCAATTAACTGTTACCTGATATAATAATGATCCTAAGAACCATTTTTGGATTTTCTGAATTTCAGTTTATTGAACACCTTTAATTGTATATAGTAGGTCCTAGACTGTGTTTTCACTTAACATTAGTATAAAGATAAATGTTTGGCACATAATATGGCGTTTTAAACGTATACTTGATCTCGACAAAAATGTCGATGAATTGAATTGAATTGAAAGATTGAATTGATTTATTATCGTTCTTTTTTAAATGTAAATTGCCATAATTGTCATTAATTTGAGGGATTCCGTAGCTATATTCAAGATTTATTTTTAAAAAATATTCGAGGGAATACTAGAAATACTTAGTATTTATAAGGAAATATCGGCCTTTAGACCATGCGCTTATTTTTCTTGAGACCACCAAACGCAATACGACTTTGAATTATACTTAGAATATTGGTTCAAATGCAAATGGAATAGTGGTTATTGTGGGCGGATGGATGAATAGGGAAACGGACAGGCTGGGCCTAACAATATTGTACAAAAAAGTATAAGTGAAATTATTTGTTTATTTACAACTAGAATAGTTGATAGATGATTTGAGAGTTGAAAATAACAGATACGGTATTTCTGTGTCGTCAAAACTAATGTTAATGGTAATTGTCGAATTTATAGGGTTTAATAAGATGTGTGTGGCTATTTATAGACCACCATAGTACTGTGGTATAATATAGGCCTATTGAAATCTGTTCAAATGTGGCTCTGAAAATGAAACTAAGCATCTTCGGGCGGTAATTCATTGTGGTATTTCATAGCAATTTACTACTAATTTTGGCTTGAACGGATGAAGGAAATCATAATATTATATAGTTTCAATTTGAATGTTATTTTATCTAATTTAGATTTTCATTTTCAATCAGGATGTGGTTGTATTTGTTAGGGCATTGACCATCTTGGTGGATGGGAGATTTATCAAATGTACTTACAAGAATATTGTGAATGTTGTGTTAGTTTCCGTCTAAGTGCATAATTAGCCTGGTTCAGTGTTCGCATCCGGGATACTGAAAGGTGATTTAAGGGATGGAAGGGGAAGAAGAAGATGATGATGTTTGAGAAAGGTTTAAAAATATTTTATAATAAAGTAGTAATAAACTTTACCCAACACCGTCACTAAGAAAAAGATGTTATTCAGACTAGAGCACATATCTATACTTAAATAGCTTCCTGCATTGGTGAATGCAATTCTTGGAAAACTACAAACTATGATACTATTTATGTCTTTCTCAACAGGTGGTATCAGATTCAGGTAATATTGACGTAATATTGAGTCGGAAATATAATATTTTATTTCCTTCTGTTTTCATTTTAAATACAGTAATTACAGTTATCGAGTAGTCGACCGATGTTTAAATGTTCATAATTTAATTTCAACATAATATTTTTTATTTTATTTTATTTTATTCAATTTCCAGGTAACATACAAAAATCATAAACAAGGTACGGCATCATTCAAAAAACAGAACAAAAGTACTATCAGCACCTGCGGGTACCAAAAGTGGATCAGTTCAAAAGAACATAACATTTATATAGCGTTTTTACAATGAACAAAGCGCTTTACAATAACCTAAGACTAAGATACAGTATTTGGTATTGTAAAACACTGATATATAATTTAAAATAAGCCCAGAACAGAGTATTTTCACAATAATGCCTTAAATTGGCCGTTTGATATTAAGAAATAGGTTTGTATCTCATTGACATGAGATTAAGGAAGTATAGTAAGCATACCCAATTTGTTCGTTTCCATTTTACGAGTATCAATTCATGTCATAAATAGTTGTTTTTTAGTATTTCTTTTTTTAAACAATATCCTGTTTACTCGAAAGACATACTGAAGGCCTACGTCTATCTTCAATATACAGCAGCATGCAGTATTGCATCTGTGACAAGCAACATTCGTCCCACATTGCTGACACATAATGTTGCAGCCTGTTTTGCAGTTTGGAGACTTAGATGTTAACATTGGTTTGTAAGAAGGATATACGTATTCGACATAAACTCTACATATCAACGTTTTGAAAATCTCTACTGTTAAAAATGCTAAGATATTATCGTTCATGACCAAATGGCAGAATTCAATCGACTTTTTTGCTTAACCTAATAAGAAGCTGGGTAACAGACCAAAACATAATATTATGATCATATGTTCAAAGCATGACATTTTTCGCATACTTAAAGGCGTCTTATAATTATGACCATTTTCTATATAGAACATAACCATAGATCATGTTTGTTGATTGTCTTAGTACCGTACAGTTGGAATTTCAGAAGTTTGTAGTACTTTTTTTTAATGTGTGACGCGCTAAGCATATGAATTATCATGACATTTACATATTAAATTTACATATCACATTATTATTGTTATAAACAGAACAAAATCAACTCTCAATGCAAATTTCAGAAACAATAATTTTATTTAATGTTTAATATAGAATTTAAGTATTAACAATAAGCATGGTTGCCAAAAAGTCTAATTTAATTTAGCTTTTTTTACATCTACAAAAAATTTTTAAATATATAAACACGCTTCAATTATTTGCAAAATTAAGAATAAGGTTAATGATTGAATACTTCCACTAGCCTATAATTATGTTTAATATTGGGAAAGTTAAACTAAACAAAATGGACTTCCTAAGACACAACTACGAAAGCAAAATAATGCATTTAATATATACATGATATTGTTGAATGAAATTGAATAAAAGTGGTGCATGCCACAAAAAAAGCAAAGTTATAGAATTCACGCACAGAGAGTTACAATAAAACATGTTAATTTTGGTGAAATATATAAGATAACATGAACATAACTAAAACATATCATCAGAATATTAGAGTATATAATGTAATTTCATCAGGGTTCCTATCCAAATAAAAGCTAAAAATATATGTTATTATTCCTTCGTTTTTGTCAAATACAATTCACATTTATAAAGAAAAAATGGTATGTTATGTATCTGTTAGATATTGTAGGTTGACTGTTTAGTAATTAAATATTTTAACACTGTTATCATCATAATCAATTACTGCTATTGTTTGTGGTCTGTTGGAAATGACAGCGATTCCAAGTGGTTCTGGTAGTCTATCTTCAATACTATCTATTCGTTTTAAGAAAACACCATTGTTATCAAATAATTGTAGTTTATACATACTGGATATTATTATACTTCCATTCATGTCCATTTCTATACCACGGGGGTTCATAACTTTCCCATCTTTATCACCTTTACTTACTATTGTTCTAATAAACATACCATTTGAATCAAACATTTGTATTCTATGATTATCAAAATCTGTAACCATCAAATTACCTTCCCTGGTTAAAGTGACATCAATTGGATAATCAAATTGTTTTCTTATTTCACCCAACTGGCTACCATCATCAATGTTAAATTTAAAAACACTATTACCTATACTGTCTACAACAAACAAAACCCGTGTTTCATCGTTTACTGTCAGCCCATTCGGGTATTTTAATATTCCTTTACCAAATTGAGCGCACTCTTCAAATTTATCATTAAGCATCACAACAATATTTCTTTGTAGGCCTACATCACAGTACACAATGTGACCATTACCCATGTTATGTATGCTACGAACCTTTGCATTTTGTGCCAGTATAATATTGGCAACAAATTCACCTAATTTGTTGAATTTCAATAACTCATTACCAATGCTTGATACTAATATACAACCATCTGAGCCTAATGTTACATCTGTTACTTTGTATTCAGTATATTTGTGTGCTTCAATGGTACGAACAAGCCCCAGTGGTTCCACTTTGATCTTCACAGGTGAACCTTTAAAGTGTGCTACTCCAGCCATGACCTCAACCCTCTTATCACCTTCCTTATCACATCTTCCCTTTATTGTATACTCTCCACTTCCCATGTCTTCTACCTCAGTGGCAGTTTTTTCACCTGATGCAGATATCAGAGTAGCGGCTACTTTACATTTATCACTTTTATCCAGACATTCTGTTTTCACTACAAATGTTTGTCCCTTTGATACTGTATGGATCTATCATCTTTGTCAATGATGAACCTGCTATCAATACTTATGATTTCACCAAGGCCTTTTGTAGTGAGAACATCATCCAAATGTTTATTTATAATGAACATTGGTTCAATGTATTTCATTGGTAAATACCTGGAATACATTTCCTTCAAGGATTGTTTAACTTGTTCTAAATCTGACTTAAATTCATCAAGTGCCTTTGTCTTTTCTGGTTTGTTCTTCGTTTTAGTAACCGATGGCTTCACACCTTGCACTTCCATTTGGTGTGTGATTCTAGCTCCATCACTTGACGCTCAATGGCCCCATTCTTTTGCTGACGTACATTTTCTAGATCCAACAATACTTTTCTACTTTCTTCTTTCACACTAGAAATAATCATTAATGCGTTTCAATAACTCCTTTAATCGTCTGTACCTCTGATTCAAAATTTGCTTTGTCATCCATTATAGAATGAAATGTAGTTTCTAGTTCTTTCTTGATATCATCAGCTGACAGAATAAGTTCGGTTACTCGTTTATTAATTGCATCTATAGCATCACTGATTTGTGTAAAATCATGATCTGATTTGTAACAATTAACTCATAAAACATTTCTTACATACACTTTTTGTTACAAGTTTTACAAAATCTTTCTACTGTGTTTTCTGGATGGTCTTGACATCTTCCTTGTACTTGACTTGACATCTGCAAATTTAAACATTCATTTTTAGTATGCAAACATTTTTGTATTAATTAGTTGTTTTAGTTTCATAATTTAATAATAAACACACTTTTGGGACTCTACTTTCAAAACCATTTTAACTAGTCTAGCAAAACTGCAGACCATACACAAAGTCGGTGTGTAGTTGAATGACAGTTATTTGCAAACTGGTTTTATACGGCCATACTGCGACATCGGTTCTCGTCAAATCACCGGAGTAAGAAACGTTAGATCGGGTTGCATCCTGGATGGGAGACTGTCGAATGGCGTCGGGTGCTATATATACACCGGGAAGTAAGGTGTAATGGCAATATCAAACAAGTGATAGGCATGAGTTCGAGCCTCTGTACCATACTGATTGAATCCTTAAGCCGATTTTCCACTAGGCAAATTTGTTCGCGCGAATCCAACGTTTCGAAGAGAAAGAAATCGCTTACTCTCTTTCTCCACTACATGAGCGAATAGCTGTGACGTTCAAGTTCCTCGCGTGGCTGCTGAGCTTTTCAATTCGCATGAGTGCTCATGAAAGTGTCGTAGCTCATTTCCTGAGCTCTGATTGGCTGCGCAAAATTTCGCTTCGCAAAAGGTAGAAAGCGTCATGCTATGCGCATGCGTATTCAAGTTTCTGTCTGTCATACTCCCTTCTGCGACGAATTCTTGTTCCTTTGATTTTTCGCTTCAGCGAAATTTACTAGTTCGAATTGTTTCTACTTTTTGCGAAGCGAAATATTGCGCAACCAGGAAATGAGCTATGACGCTTTCATGAGCACTCGTGCGAATCGAAATGCTCAGCAACCACGCGAGGAACATGAACGTTGCAGCTATTCGCTTTATGTAGTGGAAAGAGAGTAGGCGATTTTGTTCTCTTTGAAACGTTGGATTCGCGCGAACAAATTCGCCTAATGGAAAATCGGCTTTAGAACATAGTCAATAGAAAGTATTGACTATGATTAGAACTAGTAAATTTCGCTGCAGCGAAAAATCAAAGGAACTAGAATTCGTCGCAGAAGGGAGTATGACAGACAGATTCTGGAATACGCATGGGCATAGCATGACGCTTTCGATTCGCGCGAACAAATTCGCCTAGTGAAAAATCGGCCTCAGCAACTAAGCAACATTTAAAACTTAGGCACTGTTTTAAAAGAGATATGAGTATCTTTTTGTATAATAAATGATACCAAGGAACAAAACTTTGACAGGATTAGTCTGGTTTTATTTAGCAACTAACGTTAGTTTTCTGCTACCTGTTGCTGTACAGTAGGCCTGCTGTTTGTAAGATACAAAACTTTCCAAAGTCTGGTTGATACCCTGCTGTTGCTTAACAAACTTATAATACAAGCAATATATAAAATAAAATTCATAAAACAATATTGATTTTGCTGTGGACTTGATTCCAACAGAAAGTAATATTCTTTGCAATAGCAACACTGTTTTGCATATAAGGAAGTTGCTGATTGGTGTGAATGAACAAACACAATGGCTGAGTCAGCAAGAAATTGTATTATATCCTATGTAAAATACGTGAAAATGATTAGTATCTCCTCAACCTTGAAAGTGATATATCAGTTATGAGTTATGATTTTCTAGGCGTGACGTTACTGTTAAAGGATATGTTAAAATAATTGCAAGTTAAAAAACATATTGAGCTTGAACGGACATTGAAACTTGCAATATCATGTTCTAGATGTTTGCTGAATATAGAAACTATTGAATCTTCCAAAAACAAACATTATATATTAAACAAATAATGAATGTTTATGAGTGTAATGGTACAAATAATGGCATGAGGTGAATGATAAAGGTTATATTTCAACGAGGCGAAGCAATAGTATCAAAAAAAATATTTTCCAAACGTGAATAGATTTTTCTCTTCGTACACGAAAAAGTAATATTGAACGATCGTTTAATAGTGCGTACAACAGCACGCCATGTGACCCACAATCGTCCAATCAAATGACAGGATTTATTTAGGTGTTATATGATATTACTTATATAGAATGTTGCAATTGTAGGCCTATACCAACGTTATTCATGATTTTCTAGGTCAATTGGTATTTATTTATGCTTAACTGTTTCCTCAACAAATGGCAGTTAATTCAATTCACTTTTTGGTGAACCAAATAAGGAATTGGTCAACAGACAGCATATTATAATATTATATAGGTTTAAAGCATCAGGTTTTCCGCTTCCTTAACGGCATCTTTGTTATGATTATGAACATTTTCTCGATAGAACATAAAATGAACCTCGATTGTTGATTGTCTTGCTCCAGTTGCGTTTGCAAGCTTTGTTGTGCTTTCTTGAAATTGTTTAATTTGTCATTCACACAATCAGACGCGGTAAACCGATATAGCATGCATTATCATGACATTCAAAATTTAAATTTACAGATCACATTATTATTATTGTTATAAACTGAACAAAATCAATTCACAATGCAAATGTCAACATTTTGTTTAATATTTAACATAGATTTTAATCATGATCAACAAAAGCATGGTTGCCAAACAGCCTAATTTAATTTACCTTTTTTAAATCTACAAAATAATTTAAAATATAAAAATTGCACATCAGTCTATATAAACACTTCATTTAATTGCATAATTAATAATTATGGTAATGACTAAATCCTTTCGATTTTGAACATAAACAAAACGCATTTCCGCAACGCAAAATCTAATTATTACAATTCAAGCATATGTTACAATAAAACCTGTGAATTTTGGTGAAATATAATAGATAACATGAACATAACTAAAACATATCAGAATATTAGAATATATAAAGTAATTTCATTGGGTTTTTAACAACTTCTAATAGTAAATTATTAATTAGAGTATTGATGAAAGAAGGGTTCCTATCAAAAGAAAAGCTAAAAATGTATGTTATTCATTCATTAAAAAAAATGTTTAGATACAATTGACATTCATAAAGAAAAATGGTATATTACGTATCTGATATTGTATGATGACTGTTTAGTAATTGAATATTTTAACACTGTTATCAGCATGATCAATTACTGCTATTGTTTGTGGTCTGTTGGAAATGACAGCGATTCCAAGTGGTTCTGATAGTCTATCTTCAATACTATCTACTCGTTTTAAAAAAACACAATTTTTATCAAATAATTGTAGTTTATGCTTACTGGATATTATGATATTTTCATTCATGTCCATTTCTATGCAAACAGGGTTCATAACTTTCCCATCTTCATCACCTTTACTTACTAATGCTCTAATAAACATACCATTTGAATCATACATTTGTATTCTATGGTTACCATGATCAGTAACCATCACATTACCTTCCCTGTTTAAAGTGACATCAACTGGAACAATGAATTGATTTTGTATCTCACCCAGCAGGCTACCATCATCAATATTAAATTTACAAACACGATTAGCTGTACTGTCTACAACAAACAGAACTCGTGTTTCATCGTTAACTGTCAGCCCATTCGGGTATGTTAATATTCCTTTACCAAATTGAGCGCACTCGTTAAATTTATCGTTAAGCATCACAACAATATTTCTTTGTCTGTCACTGTACACAAGGCGACCATTACCCATAATATGCATGCTACGAACCTTGGCATTTTGTGCCAGTTTAATATTGGCAACCAATTCACCTAATTTGTTGAATTTCAATAACTCGTTACAAAGGCTTGATACTACTATACAACCGTCTGAGCCTAATTTTACATCTGTTACTTTGTATGCAGTATATTTGTGTACTGGAATGCTATTTACAAGGCCCAGTGGTTCCACTTTGATATTCACAGGTGAACCTTTAAAGTGCGCTACTCCAGCTATGACCTCCATCTTCCAATCACCTTCCTTATCACATCTTCCCTTTATTCTATACTCTCCACTTCCCATGTCCTCTACATCAGTGGCAGTTTTTTCACCTGATAGAGATATCAGAGTAGCAGCTACTTTAAATTTATCACTTGTATTCAGACTTTCTGCTTTCAATACAAACGTTTGTCCCTTTGATACTGTCATGGATCTATTATCGCTGTCAACAACGAACCTGCTATCAATACTTGTGATTTCACCAAGTCCTTTTGTAAGAGCATCATCCAAATGTTCATTTATAATGAACGTTGGTTTAATAAATTTCATTGGTAAATATCTGGAATACATTTCCTTCAAGCATTGTTTAACCTGTTCTAAATCTGACTTGAAATCATCAAGTGTCTTTGTCTTTTCTGGTTTGTTCTTCGTTTTAGCAACCGATGCCTTCAGACCTTGAACTTCCATTTGGTGTGATTCTAGCTTCATCACCTGACGCTCAATGGCCTCATTCTTTTGCTGACGTACATTTTCTAGATCCAATAAAACTTTTCTACTTTTTTCTTTCACACTAGAAATAATTATTTCTGTATGCGTTTCAATAACTCCTTTGATCGTCTGTACCTCTGATTCAAAGTTGGCTTTGTCATCCATTATAGAATGAAATGTAGCTTCTAATTCTTTCTTGATATAGTCAGCTGACAAAATCAATTCAGTTACTCGTTTATTAATTGCATCTATAGCATCACTGATTTGTGTTGAAGCATGATCTGCTTTGTAACAACTCATAAAACATTTCTTACATACACTTTTGTTACAAGTTGCACAAAACCTTTCTACTGTGTTGTCTGGATGGTCTTGACATCTTCCTTGTACTTGACTTGACATCTGCAAAGTTAAACATTCATTTTTTAATATATAATGTAATAATATAATAAACCATTCAACTTTTAGGACTACTTTCAAAACAATTTGTAATAGTCTAGCAAATCTGCAGACCATACAAAACGTCGGTGTGTTGTTGACTGACCGCCATTTGCAAACTGGTTTTATACGGCCATAATGCGACACCGGTACTCGTCAGATCCAGTGGTGGCGCCAGCGGGGGGGCTACGGGGGCTCTAGCCCCCTCGTCGGGGAGCCTAGCCCCCCCGTCGGGGAACACGGGTACTTTTTGTCGGGGAATATAATATACAGTAAAAAACGTTCGCGTTCACTTCATATAGCTTCAGCGCCTAGAAAACCACGACGTTCCATTGACCGTGAGAGTACGTCAGAGGGCTATTATGCACTTTAAATTTATGCATTCATTTATTGCCAGCGATCTAACTTACTACTAAACATTAGCTAGGTACGCAGTTGTCTGGCGGTATCCCTTTGTACGAATCGTTCAACGTTGGGTCGAGACGCGTGATATCAAGTTCCATCCAGGGACCAAAATGTGTAATGTAGTTATTTTCCAGGCAGTGGTGGCGCCAGCGGGGGGGGGGGGGGGGGGGCTACGGGGGCCCTAGCCCCCTCGTCGGGGAGCCTAGCCCCCCCGTCGGGGAACACGGGTACTTTTTGTCGGGGAATATAATATACAGTAAAAAACGTTCGCGTTCACTTCATGCTTCAGCGCCTAGAAAACCACGACGTTCCATTGACCGTGAGAGTACGTCAGAGGGCTATTATGCACTTTTATGCATTCATTTATTGCCAGCGATCTAACTTACTACTAAACATTAGCTAGGTACGCACTTGTCTGGCGGTATCCCTTTGTACGAATCGTTCAACGTTGGGTCGAGACGCGTGATATCAAGTTCCATACAGGGACCAAAATGTGTAATGTAGTTATTTTCCAGGCGAAGTTTACCGACGGTTACCGAAGGGAACACGGGTACTTTTTGTCGGGGAATATAATATATACAGTAAAAAGCGTTCGCGTTCACTTCGTAGCTAGTTTCAGCGTCTAGAAAACCGCGACGTTTCATTGACCGTGAGAGTACGTCAGAGTGATATTATGCACTTTATATGCATAATACTACTAAACAATAGCTAGGTTCGCACTTGTCTGGCGGTATCCCTTTGTACGAATCGTTCAACGTTGGGTCGAGACGCGTGATATCATGTTCCATCCAGGGACCAAAATGTGTACTGTAGTTATTTTCCAGGCGAAGTTTACTGACGGTTACGTCGTGTACTGCGTCGACGTACGCTACACTACAGCAAAAACGAATTATGTTAATTGTTCGTATGTTCACCAATTTTTTAATTTACAAGTAACCTTCTGTACCGTGGGGCACCTAAAATAAATTTTTCATCCATTACTAAACAAAAAAACATGCCATTTTCGCTTAGCCAACATCTTATTATAGCTAAGTTATTACATTTTCAATGTCATGTCCTGTATGTCATGAATTTCTCACCACTTGGAAGTCCAGATAGTACGCACGCATACACTTGGGAGGAATAAACTTATTTCCCCGACTGAAAAAGGTCTACGCTTGCGTTTTTTAAGCCTCTAGGCCTGATGTTTCTAAAGTATAAAATGCAATTTTTTGAAGACCTGCAGCTGCAGCTCTAGTTTTAAACAGTTTCTTAGCTCAGCCCCAACAATAAAGCTGGTCATATTTCGAAGTACAAGAAGTGCATTTTCCGGGACCTAACATCTCTATTTTTCAAACATTTCTTAGCTCAGTCACAACCATGATAGGGACTTATATATTTTGTTTCATGTTTTGAAGTATATTAAGTCCAATTTCCGGGACCTCCAACTCTATTTTTCTAAATTTTCTTTGAACTTTTATTTTTTAAATTGAAAAATATGGATTGAAACAGTCATCGCGCATCGTTTTTTTGCACGCAGTATTTTATTTATGCATTATAAAAAATGGAAAAAATGGCTACCCTAAATCTGATTAAAATGACCTCAAATGACGCTAGAACGCGTTGCTTCCGGGGGCTTCGCCCCCCTGGACCCCCACCGGGGGCCCTTGGCGGCCCCCTGGCCCCCAGCCTAGTGATGCTCGCTTCGCTCGCATAGCCCCCTCGTCGGGGAATGTAGCCCCCGCGTCGGGAAGATCCTGGCGCCACCCCTGTTTCCAGGCGAAGTTTACCGACGGTTACCGAAGGAAACACGGGTACTTTTTGTCGGGGAATATAATATACAGTAAAAAGCGTTCACGTTCACTTTGTAGCTAGCTTCAGCGCCTAGAAAACCGCGACGTTTCATTGACCGTGAGAGAGTACGTCAGAGTGATATTATGCACTTTATATGCATTCATTATTGCCAGCGATCTAACTTACTACTAAACAATAGCTAGGTACGCACTTGTCTGGCGGTATCCCTTTGTACGAATCGTTCAACGTTGGGTCGAGACGCGTGATATCATGTTCCATCCAGGGACCAAAATGTGTACTGTAGTTATTTTCCAGGCGAAGTTTACTGACGTACGGTTACGTCGTGTACTGCGTCGACGTACGCTACACTACAGCAAAAACGAATTATGTTAATTGTTCGTATGTTCACCAATTTTTTTAATTTACAAGTAACATTCTGTAGGCCTACCGTGGGGCACCTAAAATAAATTTTTCATCCATTACTAAACAAAAAAACATGCCATTTTCGCTTAGCCAACATCTTATTATAGCTAAGTTATTACATTTTCAATGTCCTGTATGTCATGAATTTCTCACCACTCGGAAGTCCAGATGGTACGCACGCATACACTTGGGAGGAATAAACTTATTTCCCCGACTGAAAAAGGTCTACGCTTGCGTTTTTTAAGCCTCTATGCCTGATGTTTCCGAAGTATAAAATGCAATTTTTTGAAGACCTGCAGCTCTAGTTTTAAACAGTTTCTTAGCTCAGCCCCAACAATAAAGCTGGTCATATTTCGAAGTACAGGAAGTGCATTTTCCGGGACCTAACATCTCTATTTTTCAAACATTTCTTAGCTCAG
Organism: Antedon mediterranea; assembly: GCF_964355755.1. Lineage (NCBI taxonomy): Eukaryota > Metazoa > Echinodermata > Crinoidea > Comatulida > Antedonidae > Antedon > Antedon mediterranea. The sequence goes on from NC_092675.1 coordinate 26,651,331, forward strand.
TCACAACCTTGATAGGGACTTATATATTTTATTTCATGTTTTGAAGTATAATAAGTCCAATTTCCGGGACCTCCAACTCTATTTTTCTAAATTTTCTTTGAACTTTTATTTTTTAAATTGAAAAATATGGATTGAAACAGTCATCGCGCATCGTTTTTTTGCACGCAGTATTTTATTTATGCATTATAAAAAATGGAAAAAATGGCTACCCTAAATCTGATTAAAATGACCTCAAATGACGCTAGAACGCGTTGCTTCCGGGGGCTTCGCCCCCTGGACCCCCACCGGGGGCCCTTGGCGGCCCCCTGGCCCCCAGCCTAGTGATGCTCGCTTCGCTCGCATAGCCCCCTCGTCGAGGAATGTAGCCCCCGCGTCGGGAAGATCCTGGCGCAACCCCTGGTCAGATCACCGGAGTTAAGCAACGTCCTGGATGGGAGACTGTCGAAAATGGCGTTGGGTGCTGTATATACCGGAAACCAAGGTGTACTGCCAATATCGAACAAGAGATAGATATGGGTTCGAGCTTCTGTACCATACTGATTGCATCCTTAAGCCTATCCACTAGGCGAATTTGTTCACGCAATCGAAAGCGTCAGCTTATACGAATGCGTATCCATGTTTCCATCTTCCAAATCCCTCTCTACGCATGCGTATAAGCTGACGCTTTCGATTCGCGTGAACAAATTTGCCTAGTGGAAAATAGGCTTTAGGCAAGATGCTTTACTCTCATTGCCTCGTCCTTTGGATGGGAAACAAAGTCATGGCCCTGTGCACATAATGGATGTTAAGGAACTTGGTACACTATTTAAAAAAAAGTAGGCCTCCCAGTGCCGGTGTTTCCAGTTATTAATTGAAAAGAACAGGAAAAACCCTACGACATTGAATGATCGTACATTAAGACGTAAAGTTAATCCATTATTTAAGACGACTGAATTAAGACAAATAAATACACTGAATACACTAAAAGGGGATAGCCCTAGGCCGCCGTAAACATGTGATTTGATTTCGTAACGTATGGGCATGATTTCGGGATAAAAAGCAACTAAGCTAGCCAGGAAAAAGTCAACAGAAAGGGAAGTACCCTTAATACCATTCCCTTTGACGTAGCCGCACACACCAAACAAATCTGCACCCCTACTTTTAAAATGAAATAACCCTACAATAACTTCCGGAAACCAATCGGCAGTAATTCCGAAACTTAAAACTTACTGTTTTACAAGAGATGAGTATTTTTTTGTATAATAAATGATACGAAGGAATAACACTTTGACAGGATTAGTCTGGTTTTATTTAGCAACTAACCTTAGTTTTCTTCTACCTGTTGCTGGGCAGTAGGCCTACTGTTTGTAAATGGGCCTGGGTGCGGCCAGCTGGCAATGCTGAAATGCAAGGTACAAAACTTTCCAAAGTCTGGTTGATACCCTGATGTTACGTAACAAACTTACAAAACAAGCAGCATATAAAATAAAATTCATAAAACAATATTGTTTTTGCTGTGGATTTGATTCCAACACAGTTGTAAATTGTTTTTAATGGTCTTTGCAATAGCAACACTGTTTTGCATATTAAAGTAGTGACGTCTGATTGTTGAATGAACAAATACAAAATCTGAGTCCGTAAGAAATTGTATTATATTCTATGTAAATACGTGAACGTTATTGTTATCTCCTCAACCATGAAAGTAATATAACAAACACATACTTACTTATAAGTTATGATTTTCTAGGTTACTGTTATATGATATATCTAAATAAGTGTAAGTTAAATAGCATTTTAGGTGAACGAACATTGATCCTTTCAATATAATAATCATAGATATTTGCTGAATATAGAAACTATTGATTGTTCTAATCATATAGGCCTATATCAACATTATGCATGATTTTCTAGGTCAATTTGTATTTATTTATACTAAACTGGGTTGTGCCTTTAGGTTAGCTTAATTGGGATTGTAATTAACCTTTCTCAACAAATGGCAGTTAATTCAATTCACTTTTTGCTGAACCAAATAAAGATTTGGTGAACAGACAGAATATTATAATATTATATAGGTTTAAAGCATCAGGTTTTCCGCTTCCTTAACGGCATCTTTGTTATGATTATGAACATTTTCTCGATAGAACATAAAATGAACCTCGATTGTTGATTGTCTTGCTCCAGTTGCGTTTGCAAGCTTTGTTGTGCTTTCTCGAAATTGTTTAATTTGTCATTCACACAATCAGACGCGGTAAACCGATATAGCATGCATTATCATGACATTCAAAATTTAAATTTACAGATCACATTATTATTATTGTTATAAACTGAACAAAATCAATTCACAATGCAAATTTCAATATTTTGTTTTAATGTTTAATATAGATTTTAATCATGATCAACAAAAGCATGGTTGCCAAACAGCCTAATTTAATTTAGCTTTTTTAAATCTACAAAATAATTTAAAATATAACAATTTCACATCAGTCTATATAAACACTTCATTTATTTGCATAATTAATAATTATCACATGAACATAACTAAAACATATCATTAGAATATTAGTGTATATAATGTAATTTCATTGGCGTTTTAACAACTTCTAAAAGAAAATTATTAATTAGTATTGATGAAAAGAGGGTTCATATCAAAAGAAAAGCTCAACATATATGATATTCCATCATTATTTTTTATTTCAGATACAATTCATATTCATGAAGAAAAAATGGTATGTTATGTATAATATGTTAGATATTGTATATTGACTGTTTAGTAATTGAATATTTTAACACTTTTATCATCAGTTACTGCTATTGTTTGAGGTCTGTTGGAAATGACAGCGATTCCAATTGGATTTGATAGTCTATCTTCAATACTATCTACTCGTTTTAAGAAAACACAATTTTTATCAAATAATTGTAGTTTAGACTTAGTGGATATTATTATATTTTCATTTATGTCCATTTCGATACCACGAGGTTTCATAACTTTCCCATCTTCATCACCTTCACTTACTAGTGTTTTAATAAACATACCATTTGAATCATGATATTTGTATTCTATGATTACCATGATCTGTAACCATCACATTACCTTCCCTGGTTAAATCCACATCAATTGGATAATTAAATTGATTTTGTATCTTACACAGCAGACTGCCATCATCAATGTTAAATTTACAAACACGATTACCTATACTGTGTACAACAAACAGAACCCGTGTTTCATCGTTTACCATCAACCCATTCGGTTCTTTTAATATTCTTTTACCAAATTGAGCGCACTCTTCAAATTTATCATTAAGCATCACAACAATATTTCTTTGTGTGTCACTGTACACAAGGTAACCATTACCCATGATATGCATGCTACAGACCTCAGCATTTTGTGCCAGTTTAATATTGGCAACAAATTCACCTAATTTGTTAAATTTCAATAACTTATTACCAAAGCTTGATACTAATATACAACCATCCGAGACTAATGCTACATCCGATACTTTGTATTCCGTGTATTTTGTGTGCTGCAATGGTACGCACAAGGCCCAGTGGTTCCACTTTGATCTTCACAGGTGAACCTTTAAAGTGTGCTACTCCAGCCATGACCTCCATCTTCCAATCACCTTCCTTATCAGATCTTCCCCTTATTCTATACTTTCCACTTCCCATGTCTTCTACCTCAGTGGCTGTTTTTTCACCTGACGGAGATATCAGAATAGCAGCTACTTTACATTTATCACTTTTATTCAGACTTTCTGCTTTCACTACAAAGCTTGTCCACTTGATACTGTAATGGATCTATCATCTTTGTCAATGGTGAACCTGCTATCAATACTTATGATTTCATCAAGGCCTTTTGTAATGAAAACCTCATCCAAATGTTCATTTATAATGAAAGTTGGTTTAATGTATTGCACAGGTAAATACCTGGAATACACAACAGAATTAGTCTGGTTTTACTTAGCAACTGAACTTAGTTTTTTTCTACCTGTTGCTGTAGTACAGTAGGCCTTCTGTTTGTAAATGGGCCTGGGTGCGGTTCGGCTGGCAATGCTGAAACAAGAATCAAAACTTTCCAAAGTCTGGTTAATACCCTGCTGTTACTTACAAAACAAGCAGCTTATACACTAAAATTCATAAAACAATTTTGATTTTGCTGTGGATTTGATTCCAACAAAGTTGTAAATTGTTTGCTGTTCTTTTCAATAGCAACACTGTTTTGCATATTAAAGTAGTGACGTCTGATTGCTGAATGAATAAGTACAAAAGCTGAGTCCGTAATAAATTGTATTATATTCTATGTAAATACGTGAACGTGATTGTTATCTCCTCAACCATGAAAGTAATATAACAAACACATAATAACTTAGTTAAGATTTTCTAGGCATGTCGTTACTGTTATATAGGATATATTTTAAAATAATTATAAGTTAAATAGCGGTTTAGTTGAACGAACATTGATCCTTGCAATATGATATTCATATATTTGCTGAATATAGAAACTATTGATTGTTCCAATCGTATAGGCCTATATCAACATTATTCATGATTTTCTAGGTCAACTGGTATTTATTTATACTGTTTTGTGCTTTCACAGGTTAGCCTAATTAGGATTGCGATTAACATTTCTCAACAAATGGCAGTTAATTCAATTCACTTTTTGCTGAACCATATATGGCATTGGTCAACAGACAGAATATAGTATAATATTATAGAGGTTTAAAGCATGAGGTTTTTCGCTTTCTTAAAGGCATCTTTGTTATGATTATGAACATTTTCTCGATAGAACATAAAATGAACCTTGTTTGTTGATTTTCTTGATCCAGTTGCATTTGCAAGCTTGTTGTTGTGCTTTCTCGAAATTGTTTAATTTGTCATTATCATCCAATCAGACGCGGTAAACCGACATAGCATTATGAATTACCATGACATTCAAAATTTAGATTTACAGATCACATTATTATTATTATTATTAGTGGTGTTATTATTATTATTATTATTATTATTATTAGGCCTATAAAAAAACAGAACAAAATCAATTGACAATGCAAATTTCAATATTTTGTTTTAATGTTTAATATAGATTTTAATCATGATCAACAAAAGCATGGTTGCCAAACAGCCTAATTTAATTTAGCTTTTTTAAATCTACAAAATAATTTAAAATATAAAAATTGCACATCAGTCTATATAAACACTTCATTATTTTATTTGCATAATTAATAATTATAGTAATGACTAAATCCTTTCGATTTTGAACATAAACAAAACGCATTTCCTACTACTTACAATAAAAAATCAAATTAATACAATTCAAGCATAATATGTTACAATAAAATATGTGAATTTTGGTGAAATATAAAAGATAACATGAACATAACTAAAACATATCATCAGAATATTAGAGTATATAATGTAATTTCATTAGAATTTTAATATATTTAGTATTGATGAAAAGAGGGTTCCTATCCAAAGAAAAGCTAAAAATATAATTATGTTATTTCTTCATTTTTTTATGTCAGATATAATTCACATCATATCATCACATCATATCATCAGAATATTAGAGTATATAATGTAATTTCATTAGGTTTTTAACAACTTCTAAAAGCAAATTATTAATTATTATTGATGAAAAGAGGGTTCCTATCAAAAGAAAAGCTAAAAATATATGTTATTCCTTCATTTTTTAAATTTCAGATACAATTCATATTCATAAGAAAAAATGGTATGTATCTGTTAGATATTGTATGTTGACTGTTTAGTAATTGAATATTTTAACACTGTTATCATCATAATCAATTACTGCTATTGTTTGTGGTCTGTTGGAAATGACAGCGATTCCAAGTGGTTCTGGTAGTCCATCTTCAATACTATCTATTCGTTTTAAGAAAACACCATTGTTATCAAATAATTGTAGTTTATACATACTGGATATTATTATACTTCCATTCATATCCATTTCTATACCACGGGGGTACATAACTTTCCCATCTTTATCACCTTCACTTACTAATGTTCTAATAAACATACCATTTGAATGAAACATTTGTATTCTATGGTTACCATGATCAGTAACCAGCACATTACCTTCCCTGGTTAAAGTGACATCAACTGGAACAATGAATTGATTTTGTATCTCACCCAGCAGGCTACCATCATCAATATTAAATTTGCAGCCCACTCGGGTATGTTAATATTCCTTTACCAAATTGAGCGCACTCTTCAAATTTATCATTAAGCATCACAACAATATGTCTTTGTCTGTCACTGTACACAAGGTGACCATTACCCATAATATGCATGTTACGAACCTCAGCATTTTGTGCCAGTTTAATATTGGCAACAAATTCACCTAACTTGTTGATTTTCAATAACTCGTTACAAAGGCTTGATACTAATATACAACCATCTGAGCCTAATGTTACACCTGTTATGTATTCAGTGTAATTGTGTGCTGCAATGGTACGAACAAGGCCCAGTTGTTCCACTTTGATATTCACTGGTGAACCTTTAAAGTGTGCTACTCCAGCCATGACCTCCATCTTCCAATCACCTTCCTTATCACATTTTCCCTTTATTCTATACTTTCCACTTCCCATGTCTTCTAACTTAGTTGCAGTTTTTTCACCTGATGGAGATATCAGAGTAGCAGTTACTTTACATCTATCACTTTTATTCAGACATTTTGCTTTCACTGCAAACGTTTGTAATGGATCTATCACCTTTGTCAACGTTGAACCTGCTACAGTGTATCAATACTTATGATTTCACCAAGGCCTTTTGTAGTGAGAACATCATCCAAATGTTCATTTATAATTAACGTTGGTTTAATGTACTGCACAGGTAAATACCTGGAATACATTACCTTCAAGCATTGTTTAACTTTTTCTAAATCTGACTTGAAATCATCAAGTGTCTTTTTCTTTTCTGGTTTGTTCTTCGATTTAGTAACTGATGCCTTCAGATCTTGCACTTCCATTTGGTGTGATTCTAGCTCCATCAATTGATTTTCAATTGCTTCATTATTTTGCTGACGTAAATTTTCTAGATCCAATAATACTTTTCCACTTTCTTCTTTCACACTAGAAATAATCATTTCTGTATGCGTTTCAATAACTCCTTTGATCGTCTGTACCTCTGATTCAAAGTTTGCTTTGTCATCCATTATAGAATGAAATGTAGCTTCTAATTCTTTCTTGATATCACCAGCTGACAGAATAAGTTCAGTTACTCGTTTATTAATTGCATCTATAGCATCACTGATTTGTGTAGAAGCATGATCTGATTTGTAACAACCCACAAAACATTTCTTACATACACTTTTGTTACAAGTTGTACAAAACCTTTCTACTGTGTTGTCTTGATGGTCTTGACATCTTCCTGATACTTGACTTGACATCTGCAAATGTAAACATTCATTTTTGTTATGCAAATCCTTTATTAGTTGTTTTAATTTCATAATTTAGTAAAACAAACATTAAGGCTCCAAATTAATTCTACTTTCCAATCTACTTTCACGTGCCCTAGTAAAACGCAGTGTAGCTGTAACTTGTAGTGATCGAGCTGTACTTGTAGCTTAGTGGTTAACATGCTTTCCAATCCCAAGGTCCAACGTTCAATCATGACCTAGTGCCAGGGTTGTAACTCATGACTCCACTCCCTAAGCTTAAATGAGACTTACTTTATAACAATGGTAAATTATAACATAGTTTATCAACCTGAAACTGGCGAGTTACTCGCTGTTGGATGCGTGTGAAATTAAAAAACAAGGCCATATACATGGCTGCAGTTGCGTGCTCAAATTTCAGTTAGTGTTTACCGACCGACGGACCTACTAACCGAACGACCGACCAACATAGTTAGCTACAGAGTTTACACACACCAGGCAAAGGTCGCCTTCGGTGTTCTGCGATGTAAAGTTGGTACCTGTTATTAGTGGTGCTAATTTCATAATAATATTATTTAACCGCTATTTGCAAACTGATTTTATAGAGTTGTTTTCGCTTTAAAAGAAGGTCTCAAAGTTTTTAGATAATATTCATTTGTGAATCTTCTACCACATAAGCATTTTTCAATGTTTGTTTACCATTTTAAATTAAAATATTTTGCCGTTGTATTGTAAGCCTTTCGATATTCAAAATATGAAATGCATTAAAATTTAACTTACTGTATATTTTAAAAGATATATATGGGTATCTTGATGACACGAAAAAACAATACTTTGACAGGATTAGTCTGATTTTGTTAGTAACTAACATTAGTTTTCTTCTACCTGCTGTGCGGAACAGTCTATTGTAATTAGGTGCGGCTGCTGAATGCTTTAATGGAAGGTACAAAAAGTGCAAAGTGCAATGTTGTGTATAAATATACTTGTTGCTAAACAAACTTACAAAACAAGCAGAACATAGCATACAATATTTGCTTAATTGCGGTAATTTATTATTGATTTTTCTGCGGACTTTATTCCAATACTGACAGTTATTAATTGTTTTTAATGTTCTTTGCAATAGCAACACTTGTTTTCATATTAAAACAGTTGCTGATTGGTGAATGATAATTTGCGTTTTTTCTCAGGAAAGTTTCCCTTCATAGGGGTTTCCGAGATGACGGATTATTGTACTGTAGAGTAACGCTTGGAGATTATTAAAGTTAATGTCAATTATTATATGTAGGTCACCAGAGAAGAGTGACATTTCAATCTTCCACGGGACTACATGATTCAAATTCACATGCCTAAATATCATTCAATATTCAAAACATGGCTTAAAAAGAACAAGGGCATATACATGGCTGCAGTCGCGAGCTTAGTTATTGTTGACCGACCGACCGACCAACCGACCGACATACAGTAGTGAGCTGTAAATGGGTAATACTGAACCTAATTCTCGGTAGGTTTACTAATATTCTAGATTGTATGTACCACTACGGTCAGCCCCTTCAGGAAGCGATTGAAGAATTAGAAAGATGATAAATAATCAAAACTTAATAAATGTTTGTTTTCATCAAATATTCGGTAGGTTAGCTTCTATTCGAAATGGAAAAATGGGTTGAGGAACTTTTCTTCCATATGCGATGACGTATTTCAATGGCCTGATGCATGAACACGCTAGCACTGTAAACACCTGTAAGTTAAGTTGGCTTTTCTTGGAATTGTATTTCTGTAAGTTATATATATTGAATTTAAATTTTGAACTATTCGTGGTAATAAGAATTCTAATGATGAACTACTGTATTCCTATTATTCCCAGGTAGCCTAACATTTCTTTATAAATCCAACGTTTAATAGGAAAATAAGGAAGATTCGGTCCTAAAATATGACCGTTTTCTATGAACTGGCAAATATTATTTATGCAATTTATTTTCCGGTTTGTACTAAATGAATACCATAAATGTCAGCGATTTATTTAAGGTTCAGTTGTTATGTGATCTATTGCTGTAGAGGCGTCATCATTTCCTTTTTGTATGCATCAATATGTATGTCATACTAAAATAAAGTTCATAAATCCATTTTTATTTTTCTCAAATTAAACTTACAGATGACCCAACAATTATTATTATTATTACATCCATTTTATTCGTTATTTGCCAGTCTGAGATATCCCTCGCAGACAAAAATTCGTCCACTCAAATTTATTTTACAGAAGAAATTATAATTACTACTGTAGCTAAACGTTTGGCCTAATAATAACATCTAAACGTGTTACTATTTTTCACCCAAAGTTGTATATTTATATATGTATATTATATGTTACTAGTAAACAAAAAACAAATAAAAAAATACAGTAACATAGAATCGATCAAAAGTGTAACTAAAATCAGATAGATTCGGTAAATAAATTTAAGCTTTGTTCACACTAGATACGGTAAATAAATGTAAGCTTAGTTCCTACTAGAATTTGGTTCTCACTAGAGACGCAACGCAACGACGTAACACAACGTATAGTGATTTGACCAACCACAAGCGACGGATTATTCGAACAGTCGCTTGTCATTGGTTAAGTCGCTTGCGTTGCGTCTCAAGTGGGAACCAAGCTTTAGACTCAGCGTAAGTACGTAACCGCAACGTGGGTAATTTAGCCAATCACGACGCGTTAGATAATAATAATCCACAACGGGTTATGATTGGTTAAACTACCCTTGTTGTGCGTAAATTATTGCGTTGTGTGTCTTGAGCTTAGTTCCCACGATGACGCAACGCAAGCGAATTGACCAATGTCAAACGAAAGTTCGAATAATCCATCGCCTGCGATTGGTCAAATTACTTAAATTGCGTTTAAGTACTTGCGTTGCGTCCTAGTGGGAATCAAGTTTTAGTGGAAACAAAGGCTTTAGTGGGAACCAAGCTTCAGCATCTTTCGGAATAACATTAAAGCTAGATTTACACTAGTTCCGTTTTTGTTTCTGGGAAATCTATATGGTTTTCCAATAAAAAAAAAACACCCGCCGTCTTCCGTTATGTGGAACGGAACCTGTGAGAATTCAGCTTTAAGCTTAGTTCCCACTATGACGCAACCAAAGGACGTAAACGCAACGCAAGCGTGTTGACCAATGACAAACGACAGTCGAATAAATCCATCGCTTGTGATTGTTCAAATCCCTTACTTTGCGTTGCGTCTCTAGTGGCAACTAAGCATTAGCGGGGAAGATTGTAAAGCAATAGAGTAACCCATATCCTCACTATAAAATGTACATAGATTTATCATTTATAAGAAACATATCACACTCTCCTGAAAAATCCCCGCTGTATATAATGGTTAAATTTGTAACTATCGCAAAAATATGGAAATTTAACACACTGGAAAAGTGCAGGTGTATGACCTACATATAAATCATTGATTCAAATTTTGTTACACAATATTTAGATAACTACCAACGAAAATGTATGAACTCTGACCTTAACTAAAAACAGTAAACCATAAATAATCACATACGCGACATATAATATAATTGTACATACGCCACCTACAGTAGTTATACATCGCATTATTGTTATTGATTGACAAATATGTGTGACAAATAAAAATAATTTTTGAAATCCAAATTAACAAAATATTGCTTTACATACAATTTGTACTAATACGTTTTTTTATAATTAAGAGTTGATTAAAAATATTTAAGCAATGAGTGAAGAAAGTAATAGTTTGACGTGAAATCAGAATGTACAAAAACAATACAGTACCACAGATCATTATAAAGTATTAAAATACTCTACACAATTGTAAAATTCACAAATACATCAACATACATCATCTAGTCATACTCAGACGTCTTTATTATATTATTAGTAAATTAGAATAGTCATGTGCTAATAAAGTCATTAAATGGGGAAAAAAACTTATTGCCTTCATGTAAATACTATCCAGTTACCTACCCCAAAACTATTTCACTTTAAGTCAAATGTGGTATTCACTTAAATAGCAGAATTTTTCAGATTTAAATTTCCCTTAACCTAAGTGTGACTGCTGAATACCTTCATGTCATCACAAAATCGAAAGGTTTAAAAGTGTTATCATCATATCATTTTTCAGAACAAATCATTTGATTGTCAATGGGAAGATTCATAAACTGGAGATAATCTTATTCTTAACTTAAGTTAAAAAGTTGCTTAATTAAGATTATCCTTTCTAAAATCAGTCAAATACCAACATGCACAAAATCGTGATGTACATTAGGCTATGTAAAAAAAAGTAGTTGATCGTCCCCACATCATCATCTGAATATGGCTAGACGATTTTTTTCTCTTTCTGATGAACTGAAATTTGCGAAAATATCTTTGAAAGCCACATTTCAAAGCCAATTCGTACTCGGATTTTGCACACGTTTTAGTAATTTTTTTATTTTAGGAACATACCGAAACATAAAACAAAACAATCATTTTGTCAGTTGTTGTCCCCTGGTGCTCCTTGCGACTTTTTTCAACTATCAACAACTTTTGTTTACGTGGCCTTAGGTTGTCTTTATCATCATCTGAATTTTAATTTAAACCATTTTATGCTTGCTTCACCATCCTTGTGAACTAACTTCAAACGTTCTGCAACTTCTTCTATGGTTTTAATTCAACAAAAATCGACAAACAGTGGTACGATAACCAACCAATCAGGTACCACATTCCTTAACGTTTGTTATTCTGCAATCACGTTTGATAAATTTTCATTTTTTAAGGTTTGGTTTCAAATTCTATAAAATAAAAAAAAAGCATAACAACTTAAAATATGTATAGATTACAGAAGACTAGCTTGTAAATTACTACACTCTAGGAACATTTAAGAAGAGGGTGGGGGTGGGAAGGGGAAGCAGTTTACATAATGATTTGATTTTATTGAATTCAATCTCCTGAAATTAATGTTAAGAAACAAAATTTCCAGAATAGCCCAAAAAAATGTATGATCATGTAATTAAAACTAAATACGAAAAGCAAAACCGACAAAATAATATGACGTAACAATAAAAAAAACCTGATAAATAAAGAGGAAATATTATATTTTCAATAACGAACAAATAACACCAAAATGAAACCTAGTTATGTGATTTATGCACGATTAATATAAAATTATTTTTTGGGTAAATTCTTTGGTAATTACACACTATCAATATAGCTATAAAACTACAAAATTTACAGCTTTTATTAAAACATTTCAACATATTTGATTGGAAATAAATGGAAAATACCAGAGTAAAATCTATTTAGAGACAAAATAAATTGTGATTTTATGAATAGAGTATTACGGTTATAAAATCATTTTGTTGGTAATTACAATATTACAGATGTAACTGTTATTATATTATTAGCTGTAAATTTTGATTAAAAAGATTACATCATTTAATAAGTTTTAAAGAAATGAGAAAATCTATATATCTATTTTTCAAGAAATAATACAGTGACAATGAGACATATCTAGAAAACATACATCTGATTATTGTAAGAAACAATTATTAAATTATTTTGTTGGTAATTACAATATTAAAGATGCAACTGTCTATTATTATTACCTGTATATTTGGATTAAAAAGATTACATCACTGAATAAGATTAAGTAAATGGGAAAATCTGCGTATTTGTTTTCAAGAATAAAAAATACAATGAAAAAACATAGAAAAACATAAATTTGATTATTTTACGAATAAACAAAGAAGTAGTAACGATTATAAAATTATTTTGTTGGTAATTATAATTCAAAAGATGCAATTCTCTATTTTTAGTTATGAAACGTGTATTATAGAAAGCTATTAACTTTCAACTAATGTACTAAACAAAAAAATACAACATGCATATCATATCTAAGTTGTCTTCTTCTGCCCATTATTGATAACTTGTTGGAGCAAGAGCAGTTAATTATTATATTTAATAAATATTATTATTATAACTAGTTTTTCTTTGATATTATAAGCAAGTTTATCAATATTTTTCAAATCTCAGAAGACAGTGAAATATTTTCTTACCTAACTCTTGACTTCTTTTTGCAGATGTTGCAAGTATTCATAGTAAGACATACTAGACTCTGTTCTATCTTCTACCAAATGTTGTAGAAACAAAATGCGTTTTGGACTATTCTCTCTGTATAAACAATTAATCAAAGAAAGGTATTTGATTAAAGCAGAATGAAAACAATAATATATCTTAGTATCATTATAACATTGTTAAATTATAGTTATCATTCAATTCAAGCAATCGTAATTATAAACACATAACAAAGTAGTTTATTACTACATACAGAGTGCATGCATGTGTGTGTGTTGTATCATCCTAGCCTCTGTGTTTGTACCAGGCTAGGCCTAGCTCTTTCCTGGTGTTGATAACAAGTTTTCATCCAAAATAAAATGTGTTGAAATTTACATATAGTAAATTTGGATTGTGAGAGGCATAAAAATATACAAACTGCTATTTTATATTAGTTGTCAAACATTATTTTTTCAACCATATCATATACAAAATGAGATATAATCTATACCCATTGTCGAATTGGCAATTTCCAGTGACGTCATGGCAGTTACCATTTCCTCTACTTAAATACTAATAAATGAGATTTAGTAATACGTTCAGGATACAAACATGATAAATGTTTACTTTAATAGGAACTAAAGCTCTGTCTACTCTATCAAACTTCATGTGACAAAAAAATGTGATGTGCCCATATATGGACATGATGATGTCATATCACTACCATATTTATGCACATCAAACTTTTTTTGTCAAACTACTTTGATAGTGTGGACAATGCTTGAGACAGGAAATCTCATTTCCAAATTTTCTAAAGGTTCAAAATGTTAAAAATATTTTCCTACTATGTAAAAACACATTCTACTAAAAACCAGAGCTTCTAGATATCTTGGATCAGCTTGCCCGGTTGCGGGAAAGCCGACTAGTACTGTAACAGAATGCATAAATTGCCATACCTGATTATTTGTAATGGGGCATGTACTGTTCTTTTTCCTAGCAACCAGCCAATAAAGTTTCTAAGTCTTTCTGATGCTGGGTTCTCCAAAACTGGCAATTCCATCTGAAGAGATATAAAAAAAAACAATACACCATCATTCAATTACAGTAATTATTCAAAAGGATCTTTTTGAATAAACGACCCTTCCTGGATTAACCACCCCAGGGATTTGATTATTTTTCATGAATAAACGCCCTCACATACATTCATAACACCCAAAACTGTATTCAGCAAAACATCAAACATTTCTATTTTGTAGATATACACTTAACAAAACAGATCAAATTTAGACTGTATTTTATGACTTCTTGAAATAAATTTTGTTAAAAAACTTTGGAGACAACTAATAATAATAATATAATATAATGTACTGATTATGTTTAATATGATAGTTCCACATAAGGATAGAATTACTTTTTAATAACCTTTTAACCACAACATTAGATTAACCGTAGAAAAAGAAACTATGTACAAGGAAATAAGGAAGTACTTTACATCCCGTCCATTTTCTTACCGTGCTTTCAGAAATAGATGAGTAATCCGGACAATCCAGTATATCCTGACAGAATTGTGGTGATATGGCAGCCTGCACAAACAGGAACATCATATCTCCTGTATCCATCAGGAATGCCCCGTTTCGGCTCAGGTATTCCGAGGATAGCCCGAGCAATGGTGGTTGAGGAACATCCACATCTTTTTCACTCAGAGAGCCCTAATAAAACAAGATAAATACAATTATTTTCCAATTACAATAATTTTATTATTTGGTGTTTGCCTTTTTCACTATTTATCTATTAAATTATAAACAGCATATTTTGTATTTGGAGAGGGATTTATCTCCTTTTCACTACCTTTAGAATATTCAAATTGTTAGATAAGACGGGAAGGAGACATACATGTTGCAATTATTCTTTCTTATTCTTATTTGTACATTTGGATACACTTGAATTTGTACTTTACCTTTGTTCTTCATACCCTAATTGATAAATTCTATTAATTTTTATATTTATTTTCATCATTTACGTGCACAATTGGGTACTTAATGCAAATTTGTGTAAAATTTCCTATTTTGAATTTCCTTTGGACCTAATCCAAGGGTCACATAAGCCTACTGAAATTACCTCATGTGAAAATATTATGGTATAAAGGCTTACATACATTTTAGCATAAGCTAATATAAGCTCTAAATGAGATTGTAAACAACATATAGGATGAAAATGAATTTTGCACTTTTTCTCTTCATACCCTACTAAAAATTGTTATGGCTATGGTTTGCAATGCCCCTGCTATAATTCAAGTTTCAAAACCTTTATTTACACACTCTAACATAAAAGATAATACAGTACAATGCAGTAAAATGTTTGTATAAGATCAGATGAAGAAAAACATCTTGTGTTGGGCGAGCAGTAACAAAAGAAAGGATAATGAATAGGATATTTAAGAAAGAATAAATAAATAAATTTTAACAAAACAAAAAACAAACAAAAATTGTATGGAAAAGACAATCCACTCGACCCTAAACTACCCGCCTTACCTCATCAGCAAGATTGTGAACAGCGTACAGGCTAGGATAAACCTGTAACATAATCAAACTTAATGGTTGACTCTTAAACATCTCCATAGCAAAGACTCGATCATCTAGTTTTGTACTGGAGCCCAAACGAAATGCAATCTATAAAACAAAATTAACAATTGACTTTAAGCATCATATATAAATAAAGCTTTGGTTTTAGTTATTATCAATTATTATTATTTGAATAGATTAGATAATTTTTATACACTTACATTTTTTAACAAAGCTAAGGTATATAATGGAAGCAGACGAAGACTGTATGGTATTGAGAGAGTGCCAATGGTTTGACTCGATGGTAACGTCTCCTTAAACGCCGTCATTGAGTCAATGCACACGTTAACAATAGCATCACGAGAATCTTGCATTGACGATGATTGACACTTATCAACAGCTGAAAAAGTTATCTCATTAAAATTTAATTTATTATATTTACTTAAAAAACCATCAAACAGCAGGTACATGCTTTCTAAACCAACAACTAGCAACATTGTATTGGTCATCACAGATAGGAAACTGTTATAGGATTTGAACCATGGACCCAGGGATTAGTAAGCATGCAGGCTAACCACCTAGCCACTATGTCACAATTACTCTGCATACAACATTTAATGTAAAGCATATCACTTTAGCATTCTGAGGAGAATGGCCATAAATTTATGCAATTCTGGAGTAATTAAACAGCCCTAAATTTTGTATAAAGCTACCCTGGGATAAAACACAAGGTAATCCAAGTAAATAAGGCATCCCAAAAATATTTATTGGATATTAATGTTTTTAATGATTTAAAATTTACAATAAAAGTACAAATTAAATTAAAGATAATATTGTTGTTTCATTAACTTACCCATTCTTGATAACAAGCCTATGATGGCCTGTGAATCTGCCCCTGCGTAGATTTCTGATAATTGACCGGTTATAGGGAGACACATGGTATGTACCCGGATACGTCTTTCACCTATATCAAGTAAAAACAATAAAAAAGTAATAAGCGCAATTGTACATCAATGATCCTCATTTTCAAATTAGGCACTCTATCGATAAATTCACAGTACAGCACTCACAATGGCAAGCACCCGTACTCGTGCCCCTTATTCACCATTGAGAGTAACGCTAAGGGAAACACTTATCCTGAAACTTTTAAAATTCTTAATCTATCTTCTATACTTAAGGAAAATCCTGAAATATTTATTAAATGCCTAATTGATACATACTATCATATGTCTTTTTATCGGAACAGCATTGCTAAGGCTGTTCTTTTGAAGCTGAATAAAAGGGAAATGTCTCTCGTGAATTCTTTAGCATGTACATAATAACACTGGTTTTTAATAATGAACATACCTTTGCTGCTTGTGTAGAGCAAGGCTGCCTGAAAGCAGGCTGTCTGTGAGTCGTTTAAAGTGTCTTCAATAGACATCTGCATAGCATAGCCAGCATCTGGACTAACATTTGGCAGAGACAACAGATCTGTTGACCGCACAAAGAAATTGCCATGGAATGTGTGCAAAGCCAAACCTAAAAACAATTAAAGAAAGGTTATACTTACTGGCATCCAGTGGATGACAGAGAAACAAAAACCAAACAAAAATTGCAATGTAGATAAAGACATGGAATAAGATATATAGAGGGGTTTTCAAATTGCGAAAACCTAAAGACAAAGCACACACGCAGATTGTTCTGACAGTAATTTCCTAGAACTAGATTCCTCTAAAACTGTATTGAAAAATAAAGTAAGGAAAGTCTCTACATGCTGAAAATGCACTAACATGGCGTAACGAAACATTAAATTTAACGCGAAAGCTCCTGAAAAAATATTTGATTTAGATTTAGTTTACCCTTTGTGCAACGAATCCTCATAACTGCTTCAAAGCCAATCTTTCGAGTCAGATAGCGACGGAAATCTTTTTCAAATCTATCAGCTTGAAGAGGGTTTGCATTGGTATGTAGTCCTGGGAAATGGTACACTGATCCTGCAGAAAACTTGGCCATTCCAGCTTAAAAATAAAAATGAATAAATTATTTGTTGCTCTAACCAGTTATTTTAGTGGGATACAAAACGTAATAGAGCATATAAAAACATATATTTCTGAATTTGGTATATTTGTGGTTAGTAAGAGTTGTGATGTGTGTTGTATGCTCTACTGAATCCTAAAGCTTGTTTTCCACTAGCCAATTATTTTGCATGTTCTCCGATTGGTTGAGAATTGTTTCACATCATGGGAATATGAATTTTCAGGTGCATAAACCACTCCTTTAATTTTCCTAGTGGAAAACATGGTTTTAGTTTTGTGTATTGAATAACAATTTCATACACTGTACTGTAACAACCTAACTACAGTGTGTTTACAATGAGCTTACCAAGCGTAGCCAAGTCAGCATATTGAGAACTGAACAAAAACAGATCTGCACCAATCTGTTGAGCTGAGAAGTCTAAAGCCATCTTCTTGTAAAAGTCTGTTGCGGGGCCTAAGTTGGCCACATTCTAAATATAAAATACATTACCGTTTCATCAATACAGTATATGTACATTTTGTTAATAGAATATTCTTGATTGGTGACGGAAGACTTCTTTCTCATTCAACATAGATTGAACGAGATTCATCAATAAGGTGGTAATGTAAGGGGTTACCCTGGTGTACTAGTTCACACACAGCCACTGTCACAAACTCATAATAGTACTATAGACTGGGTCCTCTTTGATTGAAGAGGTTACCCAGTATAAAGAAGAAATAATAATGGTAATGCTGCATCATGAAAACTAACCTTTGATGATCGTTGGTTAGGATCTTCTCTAGATTTAAGAGATCCTGGGCCGGTGGTAGGCAAACTGGACTGAATGACAGTTACACGACCTCCAGTTGGACTCTATTGAAAACGAATAGCAAAAGTCAGTCAATATTTACTATTATTTATAAAACACCTGAATATATCCAATTGATTGGTTAATTACATATCACAAGAAGAGTTTAATGGTGATTATGAATGGTAATCTCTTGAACGTTCATTTTTTTGATAAAAACATTCATTATTTTTTATATTATTTTACTTTGGTGATTGGAAATTAATGTTTTTTTTGGTATAAAATATGGAATTTACAAAAAGCCTTTAAATCTTTAAATTCCAGAAGGAATTTTTATAATTTTCAGGATATAATTTGGAAACTCTGGAGACTGGAAACTGTACCTTAAATACACAAGAAAGATATCGCTATTTGTTTAATTCACTTACCAAGAGTTTATATGCAGCCTGTAATGCTGGTCCAAGTGCGGTCCTTGTTTCTTTATTGTTTTCAAACAAGCTAGGCAATTGGTTTAACAGGTCTTGAACAAGCTGATAAAATAAACATACACAAATACATGTTATTCTTAAAGACTTCTAAACGCATGTGATTGTTTAGATGTTTGCCCTACTCTGATTGGCTACTCCAAAGTAGTTACAAACAATTACAATCCTGTATATTTTTATTTTTTTTATTTATTTTTTTTTTAAAACCAGAAACAACAGCAGAAACAAATCCACCACTTACAGCTTGGTTTAACAGATACAATACAATTACAACAACTCAGAAACACTTAAATTACGACGAAACTGATAAAGATTGGAATTAAAAATGTCAATATGGGGATGGGCCTGGACTAAACTATTATAATATAAACTTAATCTACTGATGTAACCATTTTTTAGAACATTGACTCTACAAAAGGGAACACAAAGGATATTGTTGTTTCTTTGTGATTATGATTGTGATTATTATTGATTGTTAAGCATGTTGAATTTTTAAGAAAACCCTATTAAATATAATATAGTTTTAGTAATATAATTAAATGTTTTTACCTCCTTTGATTCATTTAAATTAACTAGCAGGTCACCTGGTAAAGGTAAGAAAACATCTGAAAAAACAACCAATATTAACAATATTAATTAATATCATTTTTAAAATTGTCCTATAAAAGATTTAAATTAGGTTTTTATAATCAGTATCAACAAAAGTCCCCTTTGCTAAATGCATTTAAAAATCAATAAGACATTTAAAAAAAAAAAAAATTCAAAATTAATGAGTTTAATTTTACCATCAATATCAGAAATCACCATCATCTGCGGACGCGTGGCGCCCTCTTGCATGTTGTAGAAATGAAGTGTGTTGTCATATGTGATGAAGCCAATTTTTGTTCTCGTATCTCCTGGCAACCGGTCTAACTCTTCAAGGAGAACTTGACAGAAAATAGGTAAGATTCCAGACTGGACAGAACTGAACGACACATCTAGTAAAAATAGGTAGACAGCAGGCTGAGGTGGACGCAACTGTAGATGAAATAATATTGAAGAAATTAGATATATACAACATATTAGACTTGTTATGTTTTCGATATTAATTATTGAATTATAAATTGTTGTACTAGCATTCTAAAAGAGACTCGCACAACATTTTTTGTTCTTACCATATATTCAGATGGTGCAATAAATTCAATGGTGGATGAACGGATTTCAGGCCGTCTTGAAGGGTCACCATATGTACGAGTCACTGGGTCAAAGGTGAACTCTTCTTGTACTAAAATAAGAATAAATAAATCTCTGGTTACATCAATCGTTTGGAAGGACGGCCAATTGTGCGTCTATTCTCTATCCACAAGGGTCCATTTTGGGCCCATTATTATTTATAATTTATTTAAACGATATTGTTTCTATTTCAGATAATTTCTCATTTTATTTATACGCAGATGACACCAATATAGTAGTTTCTGATAAAAATATTAAACAACTCATTACGACAGTAAATCAAGAACTAAATAAAGTTTCCTCCTGGCTTAAATCTAATAAATTATCACTTAATATACTTAAAACAAATTACATTATGTATAGTATAATAATAAGCATAGTAGACGACAATATCACAATATTCAAATTATGATTGACAATACTACTATTTCACAGGTCTCTAATACTAAATTTTTAGGCGTAATTATAGATGAAGCACTAACATGGTTTAATCACACAGAATATATATCCAACATTATTTCTAAATATACTGGCATTTTATTTAGACTAAAACATGCTCTCGCACCGAATATTTTATTTTCTTTATATCGCACATTAGTTCTCCCATACTTATATTATTGTAATCTTATTTGGGCAGATGCAAACAACTGCAATTTGAAAACCATTCATTTAAAACAAAAGAAAATAATTAGACTCTGTACAAACTCATCCTGGCTGGCCCATACTGCACCCTTATTTTTAAAATTAAAAACTTTAACAATCTATGATATTCATAAATTACAAAAAGCAAATTTTATGTTTAATTTTGTTAATAATAATCTACCAAGTAATTTCAATACTTTTTGGGCTAGGGTAAAAGAAACACATTTTCATAATACAAGAACATTAAATGATTTGCGTCCGCATAATTTCAGAACAGACCTGGGAATGAATACCATTAAACGGCAAGGACCTATATTGTGGAATGATATAAGCAATTTTATTAAGAACCAATGTACCTTAAGTTTATTTAAGAAGAAATTTATTCACAGTTTATTATCAACGTATCAGTAATATTATGTTATATTATTTAATTAGTAGAGTAACATTATTTAAGTTTACTTAAACAACATACATATATATGTGTGTGTATGTAAATCTATTACATTTTTTATCTAAAAGATGATATTCAGATTTTATTACCATGTACTAGTAAAAATAAAAATAACTATATGTAATCTTCATGTTAACCTTCTTCAGAAGTAAGTTAAAAATTATCATTTTATGATCAAAAAGAAATATACTATCTAATTTTCTCCTTTATATAAATATATTATTTTATCCAAGGGGTTGCAAACACAAGTGTTCACATGTCTTGTTATGTATTGCACCTTTGTCTTGTCTTTATGTTGTCTGTAATGCCACTGCACTAACGGGTGACCGGCTAACGAGCTTCGCTCTTACGGTTATCCATCCATATAAGTTGTTTATCTTATGTTCATAAATTGAAATGGAAAATAAACTGAAACTGAAACTGAAACTATCAAGACAACAGAATTAAGGAGCATGGGCACAAAAAAGGGAGTCAGATACATGGTTGACCTAGCCAATAGAAAACAACGATGTAGTCCGTGCCTATAGAGAAAAATTTTACATTACCCACATTATTGACTGTGCAAATAGCCTCATCCCAATTATTGAGTTCAAACATGGTTTAAAATGGTAATATACTAATGAAATAATAAAGTTTATAATAATTGCATCATTTGTCAATTTAAAGATGATTTTAACACAATTATTTAGAAAGTAAATTTGAAAACATGATTTTCAATGTACTTACAATCATTAACTCTAAAACAAAGATTGCACCTCCAGCGGCGTTGATCAATGAAACTAACAAAGGGATTGATGTACGTCCTACAGGAACGACATCGAACAATCACACTTGACTGAATTACAGGTAAATGCTTGAAAGAATAAACAACAAAACATTCACTGATTTAATGCATATGATATGCAGGTTTCTTAAATATCACATTGTTTTTGCTACATCACATTTAGGTTTTGTGATGGGTTAGTCACACTATAGAGAGTCTTCTATTGTGGATAGCAAATAGAAAGAATAAAATAGACAACAAGTACATCTTTCGAGATGAGTAGGGGATTACCCCGATGTACTATTAAAATACATCATAGTCACTTATCATAACTGGGCGCTCTTGGAGACCAGTCTTTGACTGAAGAGGTCACCCAGTATAAATAAATAATATAATAATAAAGTTGTTGCAATGTGCTGTCAAATTAATCCGTAAAGGTATAAAGTGGTGTATTGTATGAACACAAATTTTAAATAATTTGTGTATTACTTACAGCATCATGTATACTTACTGATAGATCCTTATAAGGATGAATTAAAATTCCTAGGGGTAACTTAGACTTCTGAAGTAAAGATTGAGTTTGGGGTATAGAGGTGAGAGTGCATCGAAACAAACTGCAATAAAAAAAGTATACAACTAGATACAGATAATTTGGAAGTCGGTGTTGAGTTTTAATTGACCACCCTGTAATATAAGTTTAATAAACCAAAGTGAAGGAGTAAATATATCTAATAATAGTCTACAATGGTAATCCCTTGCTTGCAAACTCAACCTAACTAGGAGTTTTGCTAGTGTAGACAAGTTTGAAAAACTTTGGCAAACTGCAGAAAGCAAGGTGAACAAAGCATACACTATCAAACTTTACTCTGCAAGCTAGAGCAAACTCTGAGTTCACAAACAAAATATTGGTGAAGGTTTCTATTGTAGTCTTTGACAATTCTAGATAAATACTGTTTACTCTACTTAACTGGTGTGAAAATAATTTTAAAAAACACAACTCACTCAGGGTTGACTTGAGATTTTTGATTTTCGCTACTAAGTTTCGGTTTGGGAGGCTCAATTGGAGTTTTTGGTAAAATATGTCGCTCCTGTAGTAGGTTCAGCGGCCTAGCTTCACTCTGCTGCATATTCATCTTTCCAACTCCAGCTGCTAAATTGTTCATCTAAAACATCACAGAAAATAACATTGACAACATACACAGGCAAAAGATTACTTCGCAGATTACTGAAATAAAAGGTTTGATTCCCACTTCGACGCAACAATATAGGCGACACAAAGCAAATGAGTTGACTAATCACAACAGTTCAGATAATTATTTACGTCGTTATTGGTCAAATTATTTATGGTACACTTAAGCTCTGTTTACACTATCAAACTAGTTTGACCAAAAAGTGTGCCTAAATATGGTAGTGATGACATCATCATGTCCAAATATGGGCAGATCACATTTTTTTGTCACATAGTGTAGACAGAGCTTTACATCCTATGATAGAATCAAAGTGTAATTTTGGTTTAAAAAGAGTCCATACAGTCTTAAAATAGATATAGTAAATCTCACCATAGGTTGAGGAATATGGCCAGGTTGATTGTTAGGTAAATTTGTTCCTACGGTTGGTCCCATTGTGCCTGGTGGTTGAGTTGGCATCTGTCCACCAACTTGCTGATATGACTGGTTAGGGTATTGACGTCTTCCTGCTACATTCATGTTCTGGCCTGGAGGACCCTGCATTTGACTAGTAGGGGGAGCCATGTTACCAGCTCCTTGTGGCATTGAGCCCGGGGGTGGCGGCATTGAACCTGGGGGTGGTCGCATTGAACCTGGGGGTGGTGGCATTGAGCCTGGGGGTGGTGGCATTGCTCCTGGGAGTTGCGGCATCGCATTGGATGTTGAATGCATAGGGCCTGAAGGTGGTGGTATGGAGCCTGGGGGTGCAACCATGTGTGGCGGCATTCCACCTGGATATTGGCCTCTAGGTGGTTGTTGTACACCTGAAACAAAAATAAATTGTGTTTAATGAAGTATGTTTATCAGGTAAAGTTACTGTGTTCAGGGAATTGGCTAACGAAATCAAAGGCTTGGGTGCTGAAAAGTTAGGGTGGTATAAAAAACGGGTAATTTCAGGTACCCACAGTTTTCTTGGGTTGGTGCTGTGTTGAAATTAGGCTCGGTAGAAGGCCCTAAAACAAGTGAATGTGGGTTTCCCTTCCAATATGAAGATCATTTGTAATTATATTTAAAAAAATCATCAAACTAACCTGTTGAAGAGAAGGGTGTGCCACCTTCCAAGTAGTCGTATCTCAAGCCAGGTATTGGCGATGGAGCTGCTGATGATCTGGCTGATGAGGGGCCTAATACAAATTGTAATAAAATAGTAATGCATTTCAATTTAGAAGGATCAATTTCATGAAAATAATAGTAATAATTCTGAACAAAATTGTTCTAGAGTATGCAAACAAAATACAAAAGTGGAGAGAATGATGCCAGGTCCTAGAATAAAAATTGAATTACAGAATTTTTTTGCTGCAAATTATAAGACTACATTATAAGCTCAATGAGTTATCACTTAAAAGTTATCGGACACTAATTTACAATGTGCTGTAATATTCCCGATAATTAAAAAAATTCTTAATTTCTTTCCTTATAAATTAAAATACATTAATTTTGTACAATGTAATTTAAAATGTATCATTTAATATGGGTCTCTTCAGTTATTTCAAAGAGTACCAATATGGGGAGTCCCAATAATCGCATGAATGTAATGTATGTGTGTAATGAAATAGATTAATCTGATATTAAAGTAAATAGAGTATGATGTTGATAAATTCATACAAAACTTATTTTTAATTTTTTTAATTTTAATATACTTTAATATATCATACTTAATGATCAGTTTGTTCACTTGAATGAATAGGCCACCCTTATTAAAGATGTTATTAAATAAATAAACTTTTTTTTTTATAAATTTAGGGATTGCTAACAAAATGAAGAATATAGACAATGTAAATATTCAATATACCTTGTATTAATATAGAATTAGAAAAAATATAATATAAATGAAATTGAATATATAATGTAAAAAAAAGTCATATAACATGTTAATATGGTTAGGTTTCAAAAATTGTGTAAAATTATAAAAAAAAATAATCTTATACCATGCCAGACTATATATTTTATACTTCAGTACCAATTTGGAGATTTTTATCCTTTTCTACTTAATTTCAGAGATGCAGTTAAAAGAACAAAAGGAAGTTTTAAAAATGTATTAGAGTATTATTAGACAAACAATATATAACAGAAGAGAAGTCAAGTGTTTTTATCAATCCAGTTTAATTGTGTATGATGTGGCAATATGACCATGGCTTGTGTGTGAGTTTGCACACATGTTGAAAATAAAGGCAGAATTCATACTTAGTACAACTAGAAATAGTATAGTGAACTAATTAATAACTACAGACATTCACCATCTTTAACCCCTATTGACAATTGAAGTTTATGCTAAAAATGTTTTCAATTTGTTTGAACTCAGATCTAATTGTTTTAACCTAATTTACAGTAAATACTGTTCTACTATAGTGTTCAATAATTATAACCCCATAATTCTATACTAGTGCTTCTAAATTAATATTATATACAAACTATTATATTAGTTGAATTATTGTACAAATTAATTTGTTGGTAACATGCAAAAGTAAAGAATTACTAGAAAAGAGAGATTATTAGTTACTGTACATGCCACAAATCATTCATGTTCAAGTAATGCAATGAAAATGATAAGCCACATCTACAAAATGAATTTATTAATTTTAATGAAAATTCTTATTTTTTGTTGTAACTTATACCTGTAATGTCCAGTAGGCCATCCATACTCGAAGCAGACATGGATCGATGAAACTCATATGTAGGCACGGGCAGCGAACCCAGGGAGGAAGCCGAGGGCGAACGGTTCAATGTTGGTGGCGGCGCATGCAAGTATCCTGAAAATTGTGTTAGTTTATGGGATGTTAGCGTAACATGCAAATAAATATTAATATGAAATAAAAACATGATAAGTAAAGCTTATTATATTGATGCATACAAATTATAACATTTAATTGAAAAAAAAAACAAAATTTTAAAAGATTTTTAAGGTAATATTATATTAATCTTTAATGTAAATTTTATATTTATACCTACAGTTATTTAAGGAAAAACAAACAATGTTTGAATCTGAAAAACCATTCCATATGTTTCTTTCATTTTCTTTCATAATTAATTGATGAATTTAAAATATTAATGACAACAGAATGTCGGTATTCAAGTAGAAATCAATTATTTCTATCTACAATGTGGTCAATACTGTTGTTTACAAGCTATGAAATTCACAAATGTGATTGTGAATCAGACTTGGTATCAAATTTCCCAAATCAATTTTCACTTTTTTTTAGCTCCACTTGAAATGATTGAGGGTCATGGATAGGGGGTTCTTAAAGTAATATGTTTTTCCACTAATAGCTGTAACATTAAACTTATTGTTATAATACGAATGTTTAAGAGGGAAATATTTAATTTAATATTTACAAAATTAATAACAAAAGCTTAGCAAAGAATAAAAAAAAAGTAAAACAAAAGTTCAGTTGTTAAAGAAAATGTTTTAAATTAAAACTATTAATTGGAAAAACAGTAGAACACCTACTATCAGGATTCCAAGTGACCCCTAAATAGGGGTTTGCAATATTTTTAAAAAATAATAAATTTCCCCTCATTAATTTTACAGGAAACGGTGCCTTTATTAGGGGTGTCCTCTAAATAGGGATGACCTAAAGAAAGGAGTTCAACTGTATAAACGTTTTAAAGATATTGGTGGTAGCACAGTGTACTGTAAGTATAAGAGGTGCAGTGAATTGTGTTAGGCCTATATTATCAAAGTACAGTACTAGACTACTCATTTTCAGCATTAATATGAGCTGTGGTGTGAGCAAATGTGACTTTTTGGGTATAATAAGTATTTTAAACCCAGAAAACCTATAAATTACATTGTACAGAAAATGTTATTTTCAGATCTAAAGATACTGTAGCAAATTGTAAATATATTGGATTATTATAGTTTTGTTTGTCATTAATCAAGATGTTTCTTTAATACTATAAGACAACATGATCTAAAGGATTTAGTAATAGATTTAGTGTTTAAACATATTGTCTTCATAACAACAACTATTTAATTTCAACAAGATTTGGTTGCTGCAAATGGGACTGAACGAAATACATTCAGAAAATATTATGAATGAGAGTAACAACTTGTCATGCATACTGTATGTTATAAAAGACATAATATAAAACCAGTCTTCTTCATGTTAAAAATTAGTGTTTAAACTTACCATGTATAAATCAAATACATGCTTTGCTTTTGATACATGCAAAGTACAGTATCATGTGAAATATAGTATGTGATTTGTGTATTACATTAATCTTACCTGAGCCATTTATCTGTTGACCAGCAGGTACACTGGTAGGTGGTGGGCCATATGTTGTTGCTTGCACATTTACATTGGGGATTGCACCTAACCTCGGTTGCATACCAGTTGGCGGCCCAGCTACATTTGCTGGTCGATTTACACTGGGTGGCCCACCATTAGGCGGCTGCCTATTTTGGTCCATTTGCCAGTTAGCTGCTGGTGGACCACTGTGTAAATTGAATTGATTTGAAGTTTGTGGCTGAGCACCCATTGAATTCATATTTTGTTGGCCTCTACCACCGGTCGGTGCTGGTGGCCCACGACTGTGAGGTCCACTAGGTATATGAAAGTTCTGTGGAGCACCACCTGGTGGTCCTATAGCTGCATTATTTAGAGGTCTCTGGGGCGGTGGCCCCTGAGGATGAGAGTTCGTAAAAGGTGAATTTTGTCCAAAAGTTGGTGGTGGGCCAGGCATTCTATTTTGCATTTGCCCTGAAGGGGATGGAAGCCGAACTCCAGGCATGAAAGAATCCTTGCTTGGTTGTCCTATTTGATTTTGAACTTGGTTGAACATTCCACCCGGAGGCTGGCCTTGTTGGTAATTGTAGCTCCCAGGCTGAGGTGGTCTTGGCTGCTGCATTTTGTATTTTTATTAGACCCTATATAGAAGACAAAGACAAAATGTTTGATTCAAATGAAATATTATTCTTAATAATTATTAAAAGAAAAGTAAGATAAATAACAAATTGATAAAGAATAACATTTAAAAAAATTACTTACAGTACTAGGCCTACCTACCAGGGAGTTTACAACTCCCTGTACCTACTAATAATAAATACTACTGAACTGTACCATTCAGAAATTCAGAGTGAAAAAAATGACAGTTCATTCAGTTCTATTTTATTTTATTTCACTAAAAATTAAATAATAATGTATCATTTTTTCATTAGAATATATGGCCTCTTGTCCCTAGCTAGGCCTAAACATAGATTAGACACATACTTATCATGGCTTTGTTAGCTAGGCCTAAAGAGATCTGTTTGATAGATATGCTACCGACCGTACTTCTCTGCCAGAAGACCCGAACGATGGATGTTCGTGAGACCATCATTTATCAACATTAACAACGATCAACGAAATTGTAATCAATAAAAGCAACATACATTTCTTATGATATACCTAAACTACATATTATAAATAATAATATTATAATGACTATGATCCCAGATTAAACTATATTGTAATTTTTATTATCATTACATAATTGTGGACTTACTAGTTAGGCCAGTCAGCCTCAAGTTGGTAAGTGATTTTGCTCACGGTCTCAATCACTTTTTCCCTGTGTAAAATATAAGCCGGAAATCTCTATGACCCCTATGACACAGCTAGCCTATCTCTCTCTCGTCAAAATTCGCCCATGTGTAGCACGCCCTCTTACTCAACGTGGCACGCTGCTAAATACCGGGGCTCACGAGGTTATAAATAAATGTTCTATCCATCATTTATATGATTACCATTACATTCATAAAATGAAAAAAAAAAATGATTCTAAAATGTAATATTTTTTCCCCAGTTTTAAATCACATACATGATATTTTATAGATACATTTTTAATGTTCAGTTTCTATTTAAAGATAATTGTTCCGCATTAAATTTTGATTTAAAGTGAACTTTAAAACTATAAAAATAAAACGACAGGGGCTATGATTTAACAAAATTCTTCAGAACAAATTCCAATTACTTTTATTCTATAGTTGCTGTACCCCGTAATTTCATTTGATGACCTTTTTATATTTCACGACCTACACCTTTTTTACGTGGAACAAAGTTTCTGAAATGCATTATTTATTTGTATATTTCTTATGTTAGCAGCATGAAAACATTTTCCATTACATATTATGTTAGATTTTGTTAAAATTTAAGAGATAATTGTTATATTTTATAAACGCATAATGAAAATGTCACTACTATAGACCAATCAGATCAAGCTTTATATAAGGTTACGGAGTAACACTGACGTATCGGATGCAGCCATCTTTTGGTGTGTTCAATCGCAGGATTTCCCAATGACATTGACAATAAGTTCCACATTTTTACCCGTTTTTAGTTAGCTGGCTATATCAAAAAGTGCTGATTTCATTAGAGGTAAATTCTTGATATATTTCAAGACAGACGTTGTACTATTTTTTATATATAAATTTGTTTAGCTTCTGTAAATCAATATTTCCCGGCACTCGACTCTATTTTTGTTTCATCATTGAATTGTGAGTAGGCTAGCCTAGGAAATGGTGAAATGGTACCTCTCGATGCTATACGTACGGACTTTAACTGTAGCTCTGCAGAGATAAGGGTGCCTGCTAGGCTAGCCTATTACACTAGCCTAGATGCGAGTGGATTTCTCTTTACAGGTCGAAAACGATATGGAATAACATTAAATTACCACTTCTGCCCAGCTCTCTCTGAGTGAGCTAGCTCTAGGTAGGCCTAGCCTAGTTTTGTAGCATACCATAATTCCAGTTGTGTTGAGCTTACTAAAACTCAAACCAAATTTCATTTCATTTATTTAATTGACCAACAACCATTAAATCTATAATGATTTACGAATATGTAAAATATACAGAGAAGACCAGAGAGTACAAGAGTCAGCAGTCCTATCCATGATCTTAACTAAAATAAATTTATAATATTAATAAACAGTACTGTATATTTAGACGTGTTACAAACAAACAAAAACAATTAGGGCCTGCCTAGTTATTAAATATAGGCCTTGCCTAATAGTAGGGGTGCCTAAAAAATAATTTGGCCTACTTTTTGATTTAATAAAAAATAAAATTATTAATTAGGCCTACTGTAGCTAGGGCTTATAATAACATTAATAAATTCACATTATTCATTTTATTTAAGTGTTTAATTTAATTAACAATATTATTATTAAAATATTGTTGCTACTTCTGTATTATATTAGGCCTACAGTCCATTTTGGTATTTATTTGATGAACTATTTGAAATAAACCAACTTGAAAAACCAGGAAAAAATATTTAAACTTTGTCAGTAATGCTTAAAATAAAAGTATATTTAATCTGAATTAAATACCGAATGTATAAATACAGTTATGAATTGAAAATATCTTTATGAGGCTTTAGTGTGAAATAATGACATGTACTTACTTATTATTCTGTTGTTTCCTGTATAAAACCCTTAAACTTATTTAATCTTACTTAATAGTACGTGTATAATACTTATTTGTCAATTCTGCTGATCTTGAGAGAAAGTTTTGACCAATAAATGTTTGTAGTTTTGAAACATAGAAATTATTGATACTAAATATAGCATATGACACACACTATTTAAATTCTTATTTTGTTGTGCTGATGTGTCAGTTTGTGTACAGTTTTATTATCACGCAACACATGTCATTACTGCCAACACATCGACGGCGGTGTCATATAAAACCATACAACAAGTGCATTTTATTAGATTGTTAAATAATCGGAAAATAATTAGTTTCCTTAAAGATGGAGTCTGTATTTTATAAGAAAAGAGCCTGTTATATTCAGGTAATATGTAAAGCTATGCTGTACCAGTGGGTGACTAATATTAAAAGTAGTTATTGGTTTTAATATACCATATTAACACTTAATTTTTAATTTCAGGTTGAAAATACCAAATTCAGTATGTTTAGTGGATGGTTTGATTGGTTTACAAATATACTTAGCTTTTTAGGTGAGTAAATTTTTAGTAGATATATTTTTCAGATTTTGAATCTTCTTATACAGTAATTTAAGTAATAAAATAAATATTTGGTGCCATTATCAAACTGTACTGTACATATTGTACTGTAAGAAGCACTACAGTAATTTGGTGCCATTATCAAACTGTACTGTACATATTGTACTGTAAGAAGCACTACAGTAATTTGGTGCCATTATCAAACTGTACTGTACATATTGTACTGTAAGAAGCACTACAGTAATTTGGTGCCATTATC
Organism: Antedon mediterranea; assembly: GCF_964355755.1. Lineage (NCBI taxonomy): Eukaryota > Metazoa > Echinodermata > Crinoidea > Comatulida > Antedonidae > Antedon > Antedon mediterranea. The sequence goes on from NC_092675.1 coordinate 26,683,091, forward strand.
AAACTGTACTGTACATATTGTACTGTAAGAAGCACTACAGTAATTTAGTGCCATTATCAAACTGTACTGTACATATTGTACTGTAAGAAGCACTACAGTAATTTGGTGCCATTATCAAACTGTACTGTACATATTGTACTGTAAGAAGCACTACAGTAATTTGGTGCCATTATCAAACTGTACTGTACATATTGTACTGTAAGAAGCACTACAGTAATTTGGTGCCATTATCAAACTGTACTGTACATATTGTACTGTAAGAAGCACTACAGTAATTTGGTGCCATTATCAAACTGTACTGTACATATTGTACTGTAAGAAGCACTACAGTAATTTGGTGCCATTATCAAACTGTACTGTACATATTGTACTGTAAGAAGCACTACAGTAATTTGGTGCCATTATCAAACTACTGTACATATTGTACTGTAAGAAGCACTACAGTAATTTGGTGCCATTATCAAACTGTACTGTACATATTGTACTATAAGAAGCACTACAGTAATGTTGTACAGTACTTATTATTATACTGTGCATCTCTTATTCTTCATAATTCCTCGGCTGCTGTTAGTTTGTATTTTATTCATCCATATAATTCCTAAGAGATCTTTGCTATCTACTGTACTGTAGTTCAAAATCTGTATTACTCAGTCCGTCCATCCGTCAACAAAGCATTATGGTTTTTCGTTTCTTTTCCTTTGGCCTCTGTCGTCCTTTGGAATGGTTTGCCCATCTCTATTCATAGGGCTACTACAATCGCTTGTTTTAAGGCTGCTCTGAAAACTCACCTTTTTAACTCTTTTTTTTCTCTTAAGCTCACTATCATTATGTGACAAAACAAATGTTATGTGCCCATATATGGACATGATGATTGTCATATCACTACAATATTTGGTCATATCACTACAATATTTTGGCATACAGTATCACAACTTTTTTATTAAACTAGATTGTGTAGACAGAGCTTCTGTTTTCTGCTTTTTATTTCTTTTGTTAAAAAGCGCTTTGAAGCTTTGCATAATGCACTATATAAGTCCCAATTATTATTACTGCAATTTTAAGATGTTTTCTGTTGTGTGAAATGATAATAATATTATACCATACTTATTTACAGGTTTATATAAAAAAACTGGCAAGTTAGTATTTTTAGGCCTAGACAATGCAGGAAAGACAACATTACTACACAGATTAAAAGATGACCGAATGGCTCAACATGTCCCCACATTACATCCAAGTAAGTCGCTCTTAAATTATTTAAATTTTTTTTTTTGAAGTAATACTTTAAGATTACAATTGTGAACTATTATTGCATTTTTATAAATTATTAATTTCCAACAATATCTTTGTAATAAGTTACCCTTTAATGCAACAGCGACCAAAGTTGCTTACAGAATTGATAAATAAAAAACACAATACAGTATAAAGATAAGACTTATTTGGTAGAATTCAAAATAACTCTTATTACAATAACGATTAAGGAATTTCAACAAAATATTTAATCATTCTAACATTCTTTTTAATTTCTGTTATTGTACAGCTTCAGAAGAACTTCAAATAGGTGGGATGCGTTTCACAACATTTGACCTTGGAGGTCATCAACAAGCACGCCGTATTTGGAAAGACTATTTGCCGGCTGTAGAAGGTATTGTATTCCTGGTGGACGCAGCTGACCGAGAACGACTTATGGAATCAAAAGAAGAATTAGATGTAAGTCTGAACATCTGTTGAGAATAATTATTTGTAGAAGGAAAAAAATGTGAATATTTTCTCTCAATTATTCCAAAAAATACCAATACCAACAGTCAAGCGTGCATGTACTATATATATATATATATATTTTTGACCATATTAATGAGGGTGATCCATCCATCAATTGCTGATCATTAGGGACCCTCACAGGTTCACAAGACAAACTTATACACAAGATGCTCTACATAAGTCGTATTACAAGTCTTTGTGAGTGGATTTTTTAATTTTGTCCTGACATGCAACAGGAATTAAACCCAGGACCCTGGGAGTGGTAGCCAAGCATCATAACCACCAAGCTACAACTCCACTCTATTTCAATCAGCAAAGTTGATCTTGTGCCCTAGAAATGGGGAGGTGTTACTATTACCTTACCCTACCCTACCTTACCCCCCTTAAGAAAGGTTAAACAAGTACTTCCAGTACTTGCTTAAAACATATATATATGGGATTTGGATTTGAAGAGTGCAAAATACAGGGAGCTAAAGTAACTGTTCAGGTGTTTTCCCATCTCTAACATAAATTTTATTTATGTTACAATATTGAGAACACTATTATCATGTTGAAGTGACATATTTTGTAATTTGTAAAGTTTTGTGTTTTTCCATTACAGAGCCTAATGACTGACGAACAAGTTGCCAATGCACCTATTATGATCCTAGGAAATAAGATAGATTGTCCAACTGCATGTAGTGAAAATGACTTGCGTTCTATATTGGGCCTTCATGGACAAACAACAGGCAAGGTATGAACACCTCAGTCTTACAATTTCTACTTGTCTGTGTTTTTGTATTGCTGATATATTTGATATTTACTAGAGGCATTTTCTGTACACAATCATAACAACCATTCATTATTCCTCCAAAATATCCATTTTCTAAGAATCCATTTTCTTGATTAAAAGTTTACAATCAACTGATTGATATGACTTTTTCTTTTTTCAGGGCACAGTTCCAATTAAGGATTTACCAGGACGCCCCTTAGAGTTGTTTATGTGCAGCGTGCTGAAGCGACAAGGTTACGGAGATGGGTTTAGGTGGTTAGCTCAGTATATCTAATTAGGTTACTTTTTGTATGCATATCTTTAATCCAAGTTCCTAAAAATGAGAGGATAACTCTCATTAAGTTCAACAAAAGTAATAATAAACAAAATAAATTAATATACACATTTGTACAAGTTGCAGTGAAAGTTTAAATGATTTTTAACTTAGCTGGTTTGGGTGCATTTGTGTTTTTTTAATTGAAGACAAAACAGTTAATTTGTAGCAGTGTGTGAATACTACCTGATTGTTACCAAATGGATACAAAATGGCAACCTGATTGTTTCCAAGTGGATACAAAATTTGCAACCTGCTTGTTTCCAAATGGATACAAAGTGTTCATACAAATGGATACAAAATGGCGGTAGATAATTTAAAGATTTGTTGGCACACTGACTTGATACTGATAGTATTAACATCACTATTCAACTTTTTAGAGATACCTCATTTCATCATCTTAAACATAAACAAAACTTGCTACTGTTTTAAGAAAACAATTTTAATATAGTTTAGCCGGTTTACAAAACAAGAGAACAATTTAATTTTCTGCAGTGAGGTGGCACTGTAAATTACAGAAAGTAAAATACATGCCAATTATTTGTTTAAAACATGGTACATGAAGAACTATATTGTTTTCATTCTAAAAATAATGTATATTACAGTAATAAAAAAATAAGAAATGGATTTGTCGGTCTTTTATCTATATTATCTTTTTTGTTTTGATACAACCACAATAATCAGCCGGTTCTTGTTACTGTGTCTACAATTAGTCTATTTTGTAGGCAAGTTCCTTGACACATGTGAAGTTTGTATCATGAGAACAATGTTGCTGTATTTAACCTAACCTTTAAAATGATTCAGTTTTAAACAACATGTGATTCACATGTAATGGTGTATAGAACTTGCTATGAAACTGGAGAGATAATAATAGGTATGGAGAACCAGGTTTAATATTAAAAATATAATTTTCATTTATGGAAAGTTTTATTATGTTGTGGTTGTATATACAAATTGTACCCATTTATATTGTGGAGATACTTACATATTTTAAGTCCATTACAGAAATATTTTTGAGCTGATATCTATTTATCTTCCTTACATTATATTCATTGTATATTATATTATCTATGTTTATGACATATAATAATTTTGTATTAGTAACATTGGTAATAACATAATAATAATAATAATAATTAAATTTTAGCACAAAAATGCAGAGCAACTGTGAGCTAGGATACATTGTTGTGCATGCTATTCATTTGAATATGCAGGTGTATGTGCTTATATGAAATTTGAAGACATTTAAATAAATTTGCATACATGTAATAATTTGAATACAAAGGGAAATGCAAATAAGTTTAAATATTTGATTTTGTTCAATGCATAGTAACATTTGCATTGCAAATTTGCACACTTGAATAATTTGCATACATGTGATAAATAATTGTCTAAGAAGAATATGTTGCTTTTCCCTTTATATTTGTTGAGATAAAAATATAATAATATTAAATAAAAAATTATTCAATTTACCAATTTCATGATTGTAAGTATTTTGTGAATACATACGAACATTTTGAAGGTGCTGCATGAAATAGTCCTGTTTTTTAAAAACCAACACATATAAAAGATTGTTTAATTATATTATTTTGGGTTTTCTTTTCTGGTTTAAGTTATGCAGATTTTTATATCGTGCCACAGTCAAATAAGCACCCAATCAACTAAAATGTTTTTCACATCGTTGTAGTAAGCACAAATATTTATTGTGACTTAATACTTAATTTCCAGGTAGTTCCAACAAAATAAATGATCACTCCAGTTGAAATTATTACTGAAACTTGTTATGAGAATATGTTCAATATTTTAAGTTTAAGTGACACGTACATATGATGCTTTAGTATATTTATTAGATTATTGTAGCCTTATTGTGTTGAGCCTATTAACAAGTTCAAAATACCATTGAGTTTAATACTAAAAGTACATATTAATTTACACAAAGTCAATGAAAAGGTATTTAGGGCTACTACTGGACGATAAAAAATGACTATAAATAAATGTTTTCAGAATTTCATCCTAGAAGCATGGACCTATAAATTAATAGGTCCAATTTATAGGTCCATTCTTGAACCATAGGCCAACCATTTAGGCCTTTACTGTTTTCACTAAGAAATGAAATTTCATTATCAGTAAAGATTAAAATTCATCAATTTATAGTCATTCGTTGTATAAACATACTAAGGGCAACAGGTACAAATACATAGGCTTACTGCTGAGCTTCATTTATAAGTACCACTTGGCGCTTTAAGCAGTACCAAGTAATTTTGTTTATCTGGAACATGGTGGTGTTTTTTGCTTGGTAGTATAAAACAGATTATTTTTTATTGTTTTTTCATCATAATAAATAAGATCATATTAAAATGAATTTGAAAGTAATATTTGTTTTTAAAAGTTGTGTTAACTGTTTTATCTAAATATTGAAAACAGAGATTTTCAGTTTTACGGTGTAAAAGATTAAGTAACAGAATATTATGGTAGTCTTGCTTGCAAACCAGAGTTGTCATATAGGAAGCTATCACAACCAACGAATTGATTTAAAATGTCCCAGGGACGTTGCCACTGGTATGGTTGGTAAGGTTTCAACCTGACCGCTTTTTCACAGAGGCCTTTGACAACCCAGTGGCTTGAACAGATATTTTTCCCATTTCTTGTGAAAATATTTTGAAGAAAATAGGGGGCTTCTTTTCGAGATGGGTTCCCTTGGCTTCATTTCAAGGTTTCCAGTATGCAGTTGTTTATTTAGATTTCTTTTATTATTAATGCACATTAAATAATATTTCACAACTGCTTTATAGTAAATTACTGGGAAAAAATTGCTGTACCAGATCTCAAAAGATAAAATACAATGTGTGGTAGCTGTCACACATTAAACAATACTCGCACTTTATTAATATTTTATTGAAAACAAAATTAAATATGAGCATTCATGTCATTTTTTAAAATTCATAAAACTAATGTTTACAGTATTCTAAAATAAATACATTTGAAAAAAACATAAAATTGAATAATTTAGTAAAAGTCTGTCTGAATTTTACTATAATTTTATTTAAGTACTTATCCCAACAATTCCATACAATTGGAATGTATTATTTTATTAGCCAAGGATTACATAGTGAATTCAATCGATGGTATAATATTAATCAGCCAAGGAGGGAATTCAATTAATGGTAGGCCTATATATATTCACAGGACAACCACATTAAATATGTTTTTAACATTTCATAGTTAAAATGTAAATTAAAAATTTGATTTCATACAGTAACAATAACATAGAAACATGTTTTTCTTAATAAGAATAATAAAACCATTTACTTAATTAAAACATATCATCTAGAATGTGCTAGGGAAATTAAAGCTTTGTTATAAGGAGCATGAAAAGTACTGGTTATCTAAAATAAATATTTTATTCATGGCTCAGATATAACTTATATGTTATAGTCTGTTCGCCCATTATACTTTAACATTAACTGTGCACGAAAGACAAAAATAAAACACAATTGTTCTTCTCCACTATAATAACACTATAACAGGGGTGGATCCATGAGTTTTGTAAAGGGAATTTGCATGAAAAATAGACTTGAGTAGGGGTGTCTAAGCTTTTTGAAGGACACACCCTTGATTTATAGACGCACCCCTTTGTGCCATCATGCTTTGACAATTTTGGTGTTTATTTCATTACCTATAAATTTAATTAACATAAAGTAATACAAAAAGTTAATAAATTCATTTTTTCTGTCAAGGAGTGCGTGCGACTTTAGCACAAGCCCCTGTATCCACTCCAGCATATTGTTGACAAGATAAGTGTGAAATGTTAATGTACATTGCTTTTTATGACGTGACATTAGTAAAGATAATTACAGACTTCTGTCTGAAGGCTTCTTGTATGTCATATTTATGTAATCAAAAATATCTTCCTCACTACTGACTGGTAGTGGTTCTCCAGGAATTCCTAAAAGAAAAAAAAAACATAAAAATAGTAATAAATTATAATTATATTTTTCCTTACTGTGTCACTTATTTGTTCTGTAATTAGCTATTCATTATAATATTATTATTGTTTCTACATCTTTATAAGCCATTGCGGTTTCTGTGGAACCTTTTCATCTTTAATTTAAGATGAATAAAGTGTTATTTATTAATTTGAAAACATTTAGTCTATAATTATAAAGAATAAATAAATAAATGTGCTTAAAAAAAAAGCCCATATCTGTTAAGTGTTGGTTTAATATATTAATATCTATTATTTATAGTCAATACACAAGATTTAAATCAAAATAAATAACATAATTTTCATACCAGTGCTTCCCATTGGTCGAATTGTATATTCATTAATTGTAAATCCTTCTTCCAATGCCTTTCCTCTCATTTGTTTATTAAAGACATCACTACCGGTAAAATACAGAGTGCCACAGAAGTACTGATCGTTAGGTATTAGCCTAATATCAATTCTTCTATATAGACGCTCTCCTTTTGGGTTTTCATCGTCTTTTGGAAGTCTGCAAACACCCTATAAAATGATTTAAAAATAAATATTATTTATTAATGTATGTATTATAAAAAAAAAACCTTTATCTCCTCCTAAACCACACAACCGTTATTTGTGCTGTTTTTTTTTTGGCGAAATGTAGATTTTAGACCAATTTCTTGGAAATGCTGTTTTTGGCAATTCCCAGTCGTTTTCTCTATGCCATGATCAAGTCACAGAGAGGTCATTGAAGAGAGCAAGCATGGTCTGTATAGCAGCTGCTGTAGCACCTTGTTCGGATTATACAACGATGTCAACGATTTTAACTTTTATATGAATTTTATATAATCATTGTAAATTTTTATGCCTTTAATATATTTTATGTCATTTGAATATTTTATGTGTTGTACTGTATGTTTGTTTTATCGAGGGCCCTGAATGATCAGTTCTATTAGGAACTGGATAGGCTACCCTCAGTAAATATGGTAATAAATAAATAAATACAACAAATTCACTATTTAGATGGTGCCCATCCATTGGTAAATATTTACCATCGGTAATCTCTAGTTTTATATAATGTTTGCTTATTAAACAATAATAATTAATAATAATAAAATATAATTGTAAAGTTGATGTACCATGAATTTAGTATCACCAATAGAAATAGTTTCTGTAACAAAATTAGATTCTTTCATTGCTTCTACCACATTGCGAAGTAGTTCCGGCTTTTTATCATCAGTGGATGAATACGATTCATGTGCAAGAAGGCAATCAATATCACCACTTGATTTAGCACCTCTTCTGTAACTTCCACATATTGTCGCAATATAGTCCTTATCAACACCTTTAATTTCTTTAAGCATTATGCTCTCAAGCTGTTCCATTTCTGAGCGGGGTATTCTTTTTTCAAAGTCTTCAAAGTGCCTATAATAGGGTGAATAAAACATATATGTGTTATTTTTTTCAATCAGATTTTTTGCAATATGACATCAAGTCTGCGTAGTCAATTCGAAGTGCCCTTTAAAACTAGAGACAATAGAAATGATAGTAAATAGGCCTAACTTGCCTTTCCCATGATGTTTCTTGCCCTTTTGTGAAAAAACAAACTCTCTTTAAAATCCTGGCTACAGGCTTGGACGTAATACAAAACTCTTACTTAATAAGTATAACAAAAAGTAAGAACAAATCACAATGCATTTAGGATTTCCTTACTGACTGCTAAAATATTGAAACACTTTACAAACCTTAAACCAATCTTCTGATGGTGATTAAGTCTGTCAACATTTTCCCTTAATTCTGAAAATAAAATAAAGAATGATGAATTAAATTAGAGGTACATTTTGTACATACATAATCATTAAGCTTCTTGATGGCAATTACAGTAATACATTGATCTCTAAATATGGCCCTATTTCAAAAGGGTCTTGATATATTAAGGGGTCCCAAACTACTAAGTGCATGTTTCAAAAGAATGAAGGGGTACCAAACTATTAAGGTCTGGGTCATCACATACTATTAGATACAAAGTTATAAGGAGGCACAAATTATTCAGGATCGAGTCCTAAACTATCAAGGAGTTCAAAGCATGTAAGAAGTTCCAAACTATTAAGTCAGCATATACTATTAGTTGATAAATTATTAAGGAGTCCACAACTATTAAGAAGTCCCAAACTAGTAAGGATTCCAAAGCAATTAAGTGGTTCCAAACTATTAAGTGGTCACATACTATTAGGTGATACATTATTAAGGAGTCCACAACTATTAAGGAGTCCAAACTATTAAGGATTCCAAAGCAATTAAGGGGTTCCCAACTATTAAGTGGTCACATACTATTAGGCGATAAATTATTAAGGAGTCCACAACTATTAAGGAGTCCCAAACTATTAAGGATTCCAAAGCAATTAAGGGGTTCCCAACTATTAAGTGGTCACATACTATTAGGCGATAAATTATTAAGGAGTCCACAACTATTAAGGATTCCAAAGCAATTAAGGAATACAAAATGAATGATTAATGAATTATTATCAAATTATTGAATACCTTCAATTGTTGTAATGCCATCTTCAACAAGTTTCCTAGCAGCAGCTGGCCTAGAGTATTAGGTACAAGTCAAATGTGAGTATAGTACTTTAAATAAGAATTTATATAAAAGTTAATCAATTCAAATGTCAGTACATATGTGAGATTTTTACAAATGCTTGGTTCCCACTATGCAGCATGCGAGGACGTAAACGCAACGCAAGTACATTTTACCAATCACAAGTGATGGATTGTTCGAAATGTCGCTTGTCATTGGTCAACCTGCTTATTACATTGCGCTTATGTCCTTGTATCACATCCTGTACTGGGAGCCAAGATTAAAGAATTTCAATCAATTATTTGTCCACAAAATGTGTTTTTACCCAATTCCAGTCACTCTTGTCATTAAGTTAATTGCTACACTGGTATCATCAGCTCGAATATTTTCAAGTTTTTGAAGTTTTCCTGTCTTCATAAATTCATCTATTTTCTTTCCGATTTTGTCACCAATTCCATTCTAATTTGTCAAAATTAAAAAGAAAATTTACAGAGTGAAGAAGTTCAATTCTGTTTTTTTTTTATTTATCACATACTTTCTCATTTATAGGTTAGGCATTACAAATGTTTTTAAATAACTAAAATATCCTTATGGATAAATTCAGGGAAGAGTATGATTATCAATAACCTCACACTAACCTCAAGTTTAAATTTATTTATTGATCAATCACTTTTTTTTTATCAGTGGCACACACATGGTTAGTGTTGAAACCAAAATAAATAAATTAGTAAAACAATGAATGGAAATGGAAAAATAGTCAAGAAAAGTACATTAGTAAATAAAGGTCAATAAGTGTGAAGTTTGTGAGAGGTGTGAAAGTTTCTAGTTATTGTCTAAAATTCTGTCTTTACTAGGGAAGCAGTTGATGAATTAAAGAAAAGTTAGTTAAATAAAAAAGAGTTACGCTACCAATTTTCTTGCATCATCGCCATCAATTACTCTTGTAGGATGTTTAGCCAACACACTAGCTGCTTTACGATAAGCATTATACTTGTGCATTGCTCGTGTAACATTCTTTTCATAGTTTGCAAGTTCTATAATTGAAATTAATGAGAAGTCAAATAAATCAATAATACTGTACTGTAATATTAAAATAAATATTTTTTATTTAATATATTATATATTCTTAAAATATTTCCTAAAATAAATTGACCAGGTTTCTATAAATACAGTCGAAAAAAAATATTTAAAAATAGCTCAAAATTGCGAGGCTTATCTAGTAGCTAGGCCTAAGAACTAAGGCAAGTGTCCATTCAGCGAGGACCGCGGGCCATTCCTTCTTCTTTCGCCTGTCACATACTACCACAGAACATGCAACAATAGATCGAGCGACGAGGGCCTACCTAGCTAGGCCTAGGCTAGCCTAACTAAAATAAAAGTCTAACTAACTTACCAGTGAGAAAGTCAACAAAATCAGCGTTTGGATTTGCTCCTTGTGGTGCCTTTCGTTTACTCATAATTAGGGTTTGTTTAGATTAGTTTCGGGTAAGGTAATTCTAAGAACAGAGAGATTGTGTCTTGTCTCTGCTTGTTTTTAAAAAACACAAGAGAAAATAAACAAAGGAAAATCTAAAAACGGATCTCGTACGACCGGCAGAGGTTATTCACACGGCTGCCGTATAATTGATATGCATGACTGACCTGACCTCCTGCAGGATAAAGAAAAGATAAACATTGTGTGACTGAAGAGTGGGCGCTGTGTGTTGGGCCTACGTGACTGTTGTTTAGTTGGTTTAGTTTCTCCCAAAACAACAATGGAAAATGGCTGGAAAATCCAGTAAAACTTCTAAAATATGTACCTACGAAAGACCTGACGACTTACCTTACAAAATACCCGAATGGAGTAGGGAAAACTTTAGAAATTATACATTTCCAACTAAAGAAATTCCAAGACTTGATGTTGCAGATCCTGAAGTCCAGAAACTGATTTTGTCAGAGGTAAGAAACAAATAAAATTGCTCTTCTTTAAGCCTAGATCTATATATGTGTTATGCGCGATTTGAACGATTTGCGCAATTTGAAATTGCGCAAAAAAATCCTTGCGCAATTTGAAATTGCGCAAAGAATTCTTGCGCAATTTAAAATTGCGCAAGGATTTTTTTGCGCAATTTCAAATTGCGCAATCAACTTGCGCAATTTCAAATTGCGCAAGAAAATCTTTGCGCAATTTTAAATTGCGCAGCACAATTTGTAAATTGCGCAAGATAGTTCTTGCGCAATATGACACCTTTGCGCAATTTGAAAACGAACTGTAAATTTTCCCATACAGTACATGGCTAGGCTAGGCCTAGGCAGAGGAGTTTAAAATTTAGTATTTTATTATATAAATAAGACCATTTCAATGAAGATAATGTTTAATACTCACTTTTTAAGTTTTTAATATTAGTTTAAGCTAGGCCATGTAACCTAGTCAGTATCAGTAGTCCAGACCCTAGCTAGGCTAGAGTAGTATAGCCGGCCGCCCGTGCCGCGCCCGCCTGGTGGAACACCACCGCTTCGTTTTCCTTCGTCGGTTCTTCGACGGTATGCTAACTTATAACAATATTTGCACTACTAAAATAAGGAAATGCGATATTTATCTTTAATTTTGAATCATTCTTAGAAATTACTATAAAAATATGGATGTGCATGATTTCACAATCTGTCGGAAAACCTTGCGCAATTTGCAGATTACTTGCGCAATTTAATACGTTGCTTGCGCAATTTGAAACACATGTTTCAATTCAAATTGCGCAAGGATTTTTTTTGCGCAATTTCAAATTGCGCAAATCGTTCAAATCGCGCATGACATATGTATATATAGGAATCACACAAGTTGTACTACTAGGTATATTAAATAAATACAAAAACAAATTGTTATAATTACAATGCAACCGCTTGTACGCTGTGAGTTTTAAAGAGGACTGCAAGTGCCTCCAGAGCTGGGCGCTAGAATGTTATGCGCAATTTTAAATTACGCAAGAACATTTTGCACAATTGGATTTCCTTGCTCTTTTAAATTGCAATGAGTCAGAGCATACGTGTGTCACATTCAGGCCTGCTTACGGTAGTGATGTCATTATTTGCATCGATTAAACTTGACTTTTATTGTTTGTCGTGATCACGACATCACTTGATTGACTATTTTCATCGAAGACAATATAAAATAAACAATTTTCTACTTTATTTTGTTTTCTGTAAAAATATATTTGTCTATCGTTCATTATTAACACTACTTTGATTCTTGTTGTTAACTGCATCATTGTAACTGGTACGTATCTTTTTAACTGCATCTTTTTATTTGTTTTTTTAGCAACCAGTTGTCGTAAAAAACACAAAACTTGTAAACTCCGCTTTAAAATGGACTTTAGAATATCTTGAAGAAAATATTGGATCACAGAAATTTGCGGTTTATTCGTCGCCAGACCACAAGTTCATGTACTTTGATGAGAAAAAATCGACAGAAACAAATTTCCAACCACACACAAAATGTCATCGAATGCTTTTTACAGAGTTTGTTGAAACATTACAGAATGCAAATGTTGAGAAAAGAAGGTATAACAGTTTGCGTTTTGTATACAGTACCCTTCAGTTTACCCTTCCTAGCAAAACTCTAGAGTTTATTCGCACCTGTATGTCAACACCTGAATTTCGTATAGTGTGATTCCTGGTGCATATAAACTCCACAATAGGTGACTTTTCGCAACCAATTTGCTAGACAATCATTTGAGATTCTATCAAATAATGTTGTGACATTTTTAGCTCTTGCTTTAATTAAAAATTGGGGAGAAGTTTTAAATAATGATTTTTACTTGGCCTAAACTTACAATGATATTTACTGTACATGGATGAATATTTTGGGGTGAGTGAGAGTTATATGAGACTGGACTATCATGTGTGAAGCATGGGTTTAAGTCGTTATAAAGAGTTGAGGGGATGATCATCTCTGTGTAGGCGCTGCACTGCTTGTGGCCATGAGTCCATATAGGTTGCCTAATCCAAATTTCCTCAGTTTCCAGTAAAAGCTTACAGTCAGGATGATTATAATTACATTTTACATTTAGTAATTAATGTATTCACCGTGATCATCATTTGTAAATATGATGTCATCCTTGTTGAATGAATCATCATTTTGATATTCCCAGCTTCAACAATCAACTTATATACTAATTACTATTATACATTTTTAGATGAAAACATGAATAATGGTTTTAAATGTTTAACTTCAGATATTATTTACAACAAGCACTTACAGAAGGTGTGGGAAAAAAGATTGTTGATGATTTTATTAAGTTTAACTGGGCATGGGTTACCGAGCAGCAGAAACGAGGTGGATGGGGGCCTTTGACCTCCAATCTCCTCTTGATTGGAATGGAAGGTTAGTTTAATCATGGAGGTATAAAATAGATACCTCCATGGTTTAATCTTGTATTAAATTCAATTGAGGTTATAGGCCCTACTGATATCCTCTTATCAAAGTTGTTAAATCCCTTCTTCTTGGTTCAGACCAACTTATACAAAAACAGAGTTAAACATAGTTTTACAGTAGCTTAGGGGGGCCATGACGTCAAAATTATTCCACTGTAGTTACTGCAGTAACAACATTGTCTTTACTCTCTAGTATTTACCTGTTTATTCAATTTATTTGGAAAAATTTTCTGGATAAAAAATTATATACACGTGCATTTACTACTATCAATTAAAATTGCGGTCAATGCCATAGCCAGATCTGTATTGGTTTCAGCATGGAGTAAAGATTATTCTTTACTCCATGGTTTCAGAAAGCTGTAACTGTTAAAAACTAATACCTTTTTATTGATGTGTGCTTATAAATCTGGACGAAAGATTAATAGGCCTACAGTTACACAGTTTATTTCTTATGCTACCAAAATAAATAGAAAGAAAACATGTGGTACCATGACATTAGAGTATATTATGTATTTCATTCTTTATTAAAATAATTACAAACGTATTCCTTAGGTAATGTGACTCCTGCACACTATGATGAGCAGCAGAATTTCTTTACACAAATTCAGGGCTACAAGAGGTGTATCTTATTTCCACCTAGTCAGTTTCAAACTTTATATCCATATCAAGTTTCCCATCCATGCGATCGTCAAAGTCAGGTTAGTTTGATAACCTTCAGGATGAAAGTAATTACTGCACAATTTTTGTTTTGATATTACTTAATATTTTAATCAAATTTAAAATTTACCATATAAGATCAGTGATCTAGAATATTGGCAAGGATGTAATTATGTAATGTGCTGGCCTGAGGTAGATCTTTAAACTCTTCAACCTGGCCAAGGCAAGATATAAATGCGACAAGCCCAATGTAGATGGGACACACATGTTTTTTTGTCAATATATATACATGTAAAGGTTGGTAATAAAAAACTTACAATATTGCAATAAAGACAGTTTTTAAAATAATTGTATTATTACAAGCATCGAGGGAGATACAGTATAACAGGTACAGTAGATTCTACTACGTTCCTTTGTACAGTACGCATAAGGCCGATGGCGTCTGAATATTTAATACATAAACAGTGTTATTTTCTTTACATTGAATTTAACAACAACAAACCAAGGCCATGGCTGTGAAACAAGTCACACACATGCATACAGCAGCAACTGTTTTTATTGAAAGAAAGTACAAGAACACTTTAATAAAACATCGTACAGCCTGCATTATACTTTACTAGTACTAGTAGGCTAAGCTAGAAGTGAGGCCTAAATTAGTCTACGCCTAATTAGTGACTGCTGCATGCTGAAGTAAAGTAGGCAAACACGGCAGCCATTTTAGCTACGATCTACATATTGGGGGGAGGGGGTTTCAATTTAAGGTGAACCTGGATGTTTTACATACTTTTGGTCCTGTACCATTTGTAAAATGAAGGTTCCACTGTCCTCCATATTGCTAATCTGAAATCGTTTCTCTACTAAGATGTTAGCTATACAATTGTTGGGAGCTAGGTGGAAAACCTTATTTTAATAAATAATGACTTTTGTAGGTTGATTTTGATGCTCCTGACTTCTTGAAGTATCCCAAGTTTTCGCAGACAAAAGGTTATGAAGCAGTTGTAGGTCCTGGTGAAGTTCTTTACATACCGATGTATTGGTAATTATAAATACAATCAACTCTCTCAATTGTATATACTTGTGCTGGCCTAAAATATCTGGTTTTCTGAATGTATAGTTTCAGGGTATGTTCAGATCTATGGAGGTATGCCTTTGTATCGCAAGCAATATCAATATCGAAACCTCCGTACAGTAGGTCTGAACAGACCCTTAGTATTCAATGTATATTTGTTACCTTCAGGAGAGTTTCTATAATTAACAGCGAATCTGGGTTTTGGGAATGTTTAATCGAAAGTTTTTAATTTGAGGATATTTTAAAGTATATTTTACTTAAATAATAATAATAATAATATCCTCAATTCATACTGTAGCGCCTAATGTTGTGAAACCTCTAAGCGCTGTATATATTATTATCCCGGCCATTTTTAGATCAAACACATATATGGAAAAATACTCCCATAATGCAGTTAGTAATCAGCGCAAATTTGTCTGTGTCTGTGTTACTGTATTGACTCAAATAGTTAAACACTTATGAAATAGAATTCAAATTTGTAATACATTTTTATTATTTTTTTTTATCTGCAGGTGGCATCATATAGAATCTGCAATGGGTCTTGGTCCTACAATATCAGTTAATTTCTGGTATAAAGTAAGTACTGTATACAGTTGTAACTATTAGTTCTCTATCAATCTTTAACTTTATGGTTCTTTCTATACTATTTTTGTATAAGGTAAACATGTCATTTGTGTGATCTAAATATAATATGAGTTGTTGTAAGCCCTCCCATTATGGAGATATGGTTACCCAACCCAAACTCCTCCACTCATTGAACCAATATTCTGCTCTTTATACTGGTTGACACATGCGGTACTGTTTCTCCTAATACAATAACGTTATAACTAACTGATGACGAAATATGATAGAAAATGTAATGATACTTTCCTAGTATTGTTTTTATTTATGCATTTGTTGTTAAACAGATCTGAGAGTAAATGTAATCTTAAGCTCTGTCTGCACTATCAAACTTGGGCACATTTGTGATGTGCCCAAATAATATGGCAGTGATATGCCTAAACATGTCGATATACAGTATGGGCACATCACATTTTTCTGTCACATCAAGTTTGTAGACAGAGCTTTGGCCACAAACTAACTTATTCTGTAATTTATTCACTTTTTTAGGCTGCAGGGCAACCTAAAGTTATTGAATACCCGCTGTCAACTGTACAGAAGGTTTCTATTATGAGAAATATTGAGAAGATGCTGGCAGAAGCATTGAAAGACTCCACAGAGGTTGGAAATAGTTTTTTTTCTTCTATTTTTTAATTTACCATTGAAAAATTGTTTTAGTACATATTCGCATGTGGTTTTCATTCAGATGCGGTGCTTATTTCAAATTTAAAATTAATATGCAAGTTTTCAAGCTGAAGATAATACCATGGTATTGGTATTCTACATAGGAGCATTTTGGAATTGGTCTGGCTCAGCTGTAGAAAGAACATTGTACTGCATAGGTCTTATTAAAATCATTTTTGAAGTCCTTATATGATTATATATGGTTTGCAATTTACCCAAAATAAGTTTGAATTTCATTCTATCCATCACCCTACAATACATGTCCTGTATGTAAATATGGTTTGTTACTTTCAGTTAAAAAAGGAAACTGTTTATCTTATATAATTCTATAGATTTTAAAATGATATTCAAATATAATGATATTGTTCTGGATGCCATATAGGCCTAGTATTATTTAATGAAAAAAACATTTGTTTTATTTTATTAAAAATTTGTTTGTAGCCCATATTGATGAATTTTAAATTTAAGAGCTTAACTTACTTACAATTGATCAATTTTGTCGTGTAGATTGGTCCTTTATTGCACATGATAGTTGATGGACGCTACCAGAACACTAAGGACATTATGGGCAACTCGACAGACAATAACGAGGCAAGCAAGAGAATAAAGGAATATACAGATTGACAGACAAACAGACAGAGAGGTAGAATGTACTATAACTAGAAGAAAGTAATGTTAGTTCTATATGGTGCAAGATTTGCTTCTTAGATTTGTTAATTAACAGTAATAGTGAATTTGCTCAGTAAAAATTCAATTTTTTTTTTAGAATGAAAGTAAAACAATAGGGATAATTGGCTGTGGTCATGTTTCAAAGTGAGTTAAGAGTTGTCAGAACAATTTAGACAATCTGATAACTTAACCACATAACAATCCTAGAAATTAGGAACTCTTTTGCCATTTTTTTCTGACTGTAGGCAATATAATAGTTTTAAAACTGATGTTCACAACTCGTATGTACAAATTCAATTCAATCATCCTATTTTATTTTAATTTTTTGTTACCTTTTTCGACCAAGTCAAGTGTGTTTTCTGACTGATAATTCCGTCATGCTCATACAAGTAATACTGTATGTATTAGATATTTTCATTCTCATCCCACTGTTAGCTAAACTACCTCTAATGCTTTTTGATGTTTTCAAACATGAATTGAAGGGGTACTTTTTTACATAATTTCAGGAATAAATACAATATATTAAGAATAACATATTCATATATTTTAATTCAATGCAAAGTTTGGGCATAGAGTTCAAATGTTTTTAATAATGATAAATAGCAAGCACACTATTAGATAGCTAATGTTGTTGCATTAAGTGCCCGTTTACACTAGGACGATAAAGATTGACGATAAGTAGATAAACATACATTTTTCTGATATAAAACAAAATAAATTGGAAAAGTTTTCATTCTAGCACTATAGGATAATCAAATGACGTCAGGATCAATAAAAAAAAAAAAAATTGTTATATTGTCACGATATTAATGCTCTATCATGACATTATTTGATTAGACATGTGAAAATATTATTTTTATCAAAGGCTAGTTCTAGGATAAAAACTTTTTAGATTTCTTTTGTTTCATGTATAAAAAATATTATATATATTTATCTATAGTCGATCGTTATCGTCCTAGTGTAACTGGGCTTTTAAACTGTATTGGCTGGAGGTAGGTCATAATCTAGTTTAGATTCAATTATTACATAAATGTAGTGTCATAATTTTAAGTTTATATTAAAATCTGGGCATTATGTGTGTATTTGCAGTGGACAGATGTGTCAAGCTGTAAGATGATATTCAAGATTTAATCTCTTTATTCTAAAATTCAGATTCACTTGGCTGTTTAAAAATGACAGCCTTTTAAAAATTGCCAGAATGTTTTAAAATGTGTTTTCTAAATCGGTTGTCTATTTTTTGTATTAGAAACAATTTAGTGTAATGTATTTCCTGCCAATTAACAGTTTTTAAATATAATTGTAATGTATTGATTGGTTGGATACAAATAATGATGTATAGGAATATTTATTGTGAAGAATTTAAAGATTTCTCTGTGCTCTATTTTTATATTTTTTAACAAACAAAAGATGAGTGATTTTTTCTAAATATTGCATTTAATTGCATTATGTTTTTCAAACGTTTGAATTTGCAAAATTAAAGATAAGAAGATTGTTAAATAATATTTTTACTCCCAGCCAAACCCTCTTGGGTGTTAGTTATATATTTATTATATTACATTGTCTTTTATTGGCGTACTGTTACTTAAATTAGGGAAGTATTTGTTCCTTTTTATAGACACAAACGTAAATCTAAATTTTATGATATTTTTATTTATTTTTAAATACTTACTATCAAATTAAAGTTTATTCACATATTAAACTACGGTTGTTACAGTATAAAGCTTGCTTCTCACTAGGAAATCATAAATGGATCAGTTGCTTGTGATTGGTCAAGCTTGTTTTGTGTCCAATACCCCTTTTGCATCACCTAGTTAAACTCTGGAGTTTTACACACACAATTTTGTTAAGCTCTGTCTACACTATCCAAAGGTTATGTGAAAAAAAAAATTGAATGTGCCCATATATAGACATGATGATAATTTGGGAATATCACTATCATATTTGGGCACATCATGCTTTTTTTTCCAAACTTATTTGATAATGCAGACAGAGATTTAGGCAATATGAAAGGGGTACTAGGGGGAAACCTTTTATTGTACTGTCCAGTAATTATAAATATAAATCTGTCCTTATTTTATTGTGTATACACAACCCAAAATTCACAGCACAGTCTGAGCTTGGGATTTCGTGCACTATTTAAAATTTAAATATTTTACCAACAGAAAATATTTAACTATATAAATACTGTATATAATAAATCAACATATTTATTATACAGTATTTAAAAAATTAAATACTTGTTTTTAATTGGCAATTATGTGATGTATATCGACTGATAATTGAAAAAAAATAGAAGAAATATACCTACCATTTTGTGATGAGGCTACTGTACGAAAATATTCTGATTAACTATTAGTACTTTGTTCCTCTTGTTTAATTTACAAGATAAATATATTTCGTTGTTGTATTCATTTTATGATGTTCGTAACATGTTATGGTTGTTGTAATTTCTAAATATAATTCTATCACAGGTAACAGTGAGATTCAAAGCTGCATAATCATGTTTAGTATCAAATTTATTAATTTATAGATCAATTTTTCGAATGTTATTATTTGTATTCAGTATTTTGAAATGTATTATTAATGAAAGTTTAATTAATATGTGAATATTATTGAATGTTTTTGTTTACATTTTATGTTATAGGTACAATAATATATATATTTTTGCTTTCAATGCAATAGTGGTGTAATGTATTAAAAAATCTTTTATCTTATGAACATTTTTGTATGGTGAGTTAAAATTATTTTATTTGTAAATGTTGTATGAAAGTGAATGAATACCCAAAAAAAGTAGATGTTGTACCTCAATACAAGGAATTGTCATGTGATTGCGGGGTGCCCTCGCAATCATCTTTTGACAGCTTGAGTCTCTCCTCCACATCTCAAGCTCCTTCTCAAGCTGTCAACTGATCAACACGGCAGTTTTGAAGAGTAAAAAATTCAACTTTGTAGGCAATTGGTTAGTGTTATCTACGTCACAGCCAATCACCATGCCAGCCTTATCAAACTCAAACCGCAGCTCCTATCCTGCGACTGAACCAGTCTCAAGGTATGTTCAGATTCACAGCGTTAGTTTTATTATCTAACATAAGGCGTACGATAATCTGTGGAGTTGAGGTGTTCAAGCTCAACGATCAACACATTTCAACTCCACCCACATCTCGGCAAAGCATATTGACTAAATAAATAAAACTCGTACATTTTTTACAAGTGCAAAAAAATTTATTATCACTATTCAAATTATATTCAGCACATAGACTAACACAAATATATACACAACATACACCCCTAAACAGGAATGGAACATTCCACTATACAATGTGAAAACAAGTTATACCTCAGCCTCCTCAACACTAAACACTTTTCTAGGTAAGATTTATATTGTACTGTATAATTGTATAACCCATAACCCCCCGAAAACGAATGGTACAATCCACTATACAATGTAAAAATTTCAATACTTAACCACTTATTACAATTGTATTTTAAAATGTGTATAATAAACCAGAAAATGTTAAACAGAGCAGGGAGTTGTAAATTAGTTTATTTTTATATAGCAATTCACTGCAAAGAAAATTTTCTGCATAAATTTCCTCAACAAAAGATAAAAATCTGCAGAAACTGAATAACGCTTTAAAAGAACATTACATTGATGTGAAACAAAGTCATTGTCAAGTAACTGGGTCAATGAAATCCCATTACAATAAATCACCATAAGAAATACAGCACATTGCAAAAATTGTCTCATTTTAAATTCAGCTACTACATTCTCAACATATCATTGATGGTCATTTTTACATGTTCAGATGTTAAACCACAATCATTGTGTCCAATAATTACACCTGCTAAAGTTGTGTTCACACCAAATATTACAGCTTGTTTGATCGTTATTGTATATTATATAAACTATGATACATCAATTTCAATGTACCTTATAAACCACTATACCACCAACAAATAATTCAAATCACATTTTAACTTAATTATGTATTTTAAATTCAATTTTTTATCTATTTATCAAGCATTTACCACATTATATATATATAATTTTTAAAATGGAAAAAAATACTAATTTTCTTGAGGATGGTGTACAAGCTTATAAATTCACAATTTGGTAAAAATACCACTGATACAATAATACACCACTTTTACTGTATGTATGCATCCAATTCTATATATAAATTTGTTAAAACTTGTTGTGGCTGAAATCAAAATACCCAATAATTTGAATACACAATTGTTTTTGTTATTTCAGTTGTTCAGTCAAATAAAAGTTTATTTACTCAATTGGCCCACACATACACCCTTAAAATATTACATTTCACTACAGATGTTTGCATTAAAGTTTTAAATGGTAAAATTTCTAGAAAAACAAGACAATATTTATCAAATATTATATAGTTTGCTGGTCACAAGTAGCCATTCCTGATATTAATATTAAAATAAAGAGAAATTGAACTTTTGACACGACAGTGTGAATTTCAATTGTTAGTAATGCATTAACATACAGTCATAATATTATGCTGACATTTTGTACATGCTAGGGTCTGAACATGTCAATTTATTCTATTGCATAACACATTATGTTTATATGCCACAAGTCTTTAATTATTGTTTCTTTTTAGATAGACGTTTTGAACCATTTCAGTTATGAAGAGAAATTTAGACTCTTGACATGACAGTGAGAATTGCAATGGTTAGAGTATGTAATGCATTAACATACAGTCATAATATTATGCTGAAATTTTGTACATGCTAGGGTCTGAACATATCAAAATTATACTATTGTCATAACTATACTGTACATTATGTCATTTTGTTCTACACTACAAGTATTGTGTTTCTTTTTATGTAGCACCACCAGCAGGTGTTTTGAACCAGCTCAGTAGAATTATGACACGCCGTGTGTGCCCAAATATTTTCTTTCATGAATAATATTCTGAATGTATTGTTATCTAGAACCTTGACTACGCTTCAACCAGTTTATTCAGTTATTTTATACAATTTTTCTTGTTAAATCATACTCACTGTTTACTGACTTCTACATTGAAAGATAGTAAAATCATACATTTTTACAGTAAATGTACTGCAGTAACTGCAGTAAAATAATGTTACCATGATCCCTAAGTTTAGTATAAAGTGATTAAAAATAGGAAATTTGTTCAAAATAGTATAACCTGACCACCAAAGTATCTGAAGACATGCAAAAGCACTGATTTAGCAATTGGCAGCATTTACCTGTTAAAATTAACTTAATTTTACAAAAAAAATAAATATCTAAAAAGCAATTGCACCATTCAAATAAACAAAATATTATGTAATAAATTTACAATCATGGAATGCTTATCAAAATACATAAAATTACGAGACAAAACGAGAAATTACTAATTAAATTAGTTTGCGATTATTCACAAACAGAATTGTTCATTTTACAGTGTCCAAATATAAAGGTCCATACAGATAAAAGAGTAGACAAACAGTTAGAAAAATGCAGGAATATCAACTCATAGTATTAAAATTGTCTTGTATTTTTCAATTAGTGCTCTAACCAAGTTTGTGCTTTTCTTAATCATAAATGAAATCCCATCGGAACCCTCAGTTAAATTAATTGGCACCATGTCTAAAACCTCTATAATATTGTCTGAAATGTTTAAATAAATTAAAGTACTGTGTATATAAAATGTAGTGTAAAACACTTTAAAATAAGTGTTATTCAGAGACGTTACTGTAGTATATGTTCACACCAAGATGTTAGCTCATGTTAGCATCAAAGTGATAAAACGTGTCCTTGTAGTCCATGAGATGTGAGAAAGGATCGTTATTAAGTCAATATAATCATAACTACAATACAATTATTGATTTTAACTTCAGAAACTTATCTAACTCTTATTAAAAATGTATTGAAACATAACCCTATATATATTTTTAATAAAATATAATGTTTCAGTTACCTGGTGAAATAACAGATAACAGAAAATGTTACCATTAAAAAGCCTGGTTCAAGTAATTCATAGGCATGGTAAAGTATTGATCTAAAGCTCTGTGTACACTAGCAAACTTTATGTGAACAAATGTGCCCATATATGGACATGATGATGTCATATCACTGCCATATTTGAGCATATCACTACCATATTTGGGCATATCACACTTTTTGTGTCAAACTAGTTTGATAGTGTAGAGATTCTTGAGTTCAATTCCACCCAAGATAAACGTGAAATGTATATTTGCGAATTCTGGACACTGCATACATGCATCATAATATACTCATTCCTAAAAATGACATTTACAGTATTAAAAATCGGAAAAATGTCAATTTCTTCCTTCCTATTGTAAGAACCTGTCAAATCATGTGTTATATTATAGTTTTTACAGTACAGTATAATATTTTATTGTCTTAGTTTTGACATGACATGAGTAATGATTTATTACACTTTAAATGTTTATCTGTCTTAAATATATCATTGAAAGTGTTATAATCTGTGTACAATTAACATACACAACATCTTGCTTATATTACCAAATTACCTCTATTGAATTACGACTTTAATGTGGTAGTTTGATCGAAATATAATTCAAACAAATACAGCAATTTGAGGAGTAATTATCAGGTTTAGATTCATATTAATAAACGAACTGTTAATTAACCATTTGATACATTGCAATGAAAGCTGTATATATCACCTACTACTAGATTTACCTCAGACATCAAGCATTTGTTTCATATCAATCACCATTGCATTTGCGGTATAGATCCATTTCTGCGGCATTAAAAGCGAGGATTTTGGATTAATATCAAATTTATTACAATTTGTAATTCTACAGATGGTCTAGAATATGTTAATGAGTTATTGCTTTTTGGGAATAATTCTAAATTTAAAAACATATATTTTAGTATTTTACCACTTAATAGGAATATCCCATAGGAGGAGTTCTACCGTAATTTAAATATATGCAAAATAAACAATTTTATCATTACAATATAATTCAATGATTAGTTTTGGTTCCAAAGTTTAATAATTTAATGATTTTTAATAAGACGACATAGTTTTTAGGAATGAAAGGAAACGTATTCACTGTTCTAGCATATTTGTTATGAATATTATTCCTTCATACATGGACAAAATGAGTAAATTAAGCTCTCAGGAAGTCCTGATTCTCATAAATTGAATAACAAACTAATATTGTATCCAATTTGAGAATATGACAATGCAATAATAAGATAGCAATTCCCTCTGGCAGATGTCTCTTAATTATGTAATTCCTCCGACAGTGGTCTAATTTTTTTATCCAATCAAATAAAGTAGTACATATTGTATTGTCATGATTACATTGTTTAACATGGTTTATCCAAATACATAAAATAAAAACTAATTTCATGGTTGGTTAGTTTTCCGTGATGGTATTCCTGTACTGCGCGCAATTCTTGATTTTGGTGCAGGTATTCGGGAGAAGCCTTCCATCCCTCCGCTTAACGGTCGTTCAGTCTTTGGAGAGTTTGGTTTCTTAATTTTACCAGCTTGTTTTTTGGTGTCGGTTTCAGCGAGATTCTCCTCTGATTTGTTACCATTTTTTATCTGTGTATTGTTCTCTAATCCGTTTTGTAAATGATCATGATTACCGTTCAGAGAAGAAACGTTTTCATTCGACAAACTCTTTGACGTTTTTTTAATGAATCCTGGTGCCATGAGTTTTGATTTTGATTTCTGTTTCACCATCACTGGTTCATCAGTCTTTGAAGATTCTAAACCTTTCCCAAACTGCTGCTCTAGTGTTTGATCAGAATATCGTTTCTCTGCCCTATTACCATTCTCCTCCTTGTTCACATTAACCTTTGACGGTGGAACAAGCTTTGATCTCGATGTCGATGTCGTGAGAGACTGCGATTGGTTGCCTGATCCACTTTTTGAAGACGTGTTAATGTCTTCGTCAGATTTTGCCTGGTTTCCGTTATACGACACTGTATGTGCGCCCAGTTTGGTAAGGGTGTTACTTTTCGGTAGTCTCGACTGTGGCAATTTTGATTTTGGTTTTGCCGCCTCTCCTGATGAACTTGGTGATTCCTGAATATTGGTGCTGTCGCTAGGAGATTTAGTCGAGCTAGGCCTTGGTTGTTGTTCCTTGACTTGTTCTGGTGTTGGCTTCGCTGTTGAATGGAGCTGTCTTGGCGGCTGTATCTGCCTTGATTTGCCACCTGGAGCCTGTAAAAGGTTTGGCTTAGGAGAGTCTTCTGTTGGGGAAACTTTAACTGGTTTTGGTAGTTTGTTCTCTGGAGATAGAGGTTGTTCTGGCAGCTTGATTTTCTTGGGTGACTTAGGGCTTTCCACTTTTGGTTGCTGTTGTTGACTTTCCAATTTGGTTGGTGACAATGGTATGATCTGTTCAGGTTTAGCTGATGGGTAACTTTCAGGAATCTGTAAAGAAACAAAACAGCAAAAAAATGAAATTTAAAGCAATAGAAAATCAACAGAAATACAAAGCCAGGTTGCCTAGACAAATCTTAAAACAAAATGAATTATACCATGCAGGAAGAACTTATTTCTCCATGAGTACACGCAAATACATGAATTTTAAGATTCTATTAGATTCAATATAATTGTTTGTAAATTAAAAAAAATCAATCTTCAATCAGTATTTTTCCTATGATAAACCTAATTATTTGTTGTGCTTTTATTATCAAGTTTTAAATAAAGTTATACTTTATAACATTTCATACACTGTACTGGAAGAAAAGTTTCAATAACATTAATAAAATCCTAATATAATTACAATGTAAATTTTGTTACAAATAATATTAATTTTAACCAATATACACACCTTTTAACAGATTGTTTGTAAAATTATTTAAAACCAAGACCTGAATTTGTATACTATCTTAAGAATTAAAAGTCTATTTTGTTGTTTTTCTCACCGTAACATGCAATAGTTTTCAGAATGGACATTAACATTCAATAGAATAGCATGTCAACCATTGAATATCAACAAATGCAAGGAAATGTCTAAACCTACAAATACAATTGCATGCTTCAAGCAAAAGTTACATTTTCTTCATAACATTTTATCATTTTTACTGTAAAAATCTCAAACCTCAAAGAAATGGTTTTCCAAATACACAACCAAAAACAAGTTAATCATAGAATTGATTACTATTTTACAGAATTGTAACTTGAATGATTTAAAATAGGCTCTAAATTATTGTAAGAAAAGTATTGTAACCAAAGTAAAAAATATACTTGAAATGATATCAAACTTCTATAACAACTACTAATGCAATATCAGAGAATTTATATTTTAATATAATAGTTTGAAAGAATATGTCAGACAAATCATACAGAAAATACTCATCTGGAGACAGTATAAAAAAGTTATTTTTTCTCGTTTTTGGACAATGCAAGGCTGGTATTCAGTGGCATCTTTTACCAAAAACAGAGCATTACCTTTTTTAATGGAAGCAGCAGATTAATTTATGTTTAGTTAGGCAGCTAATAGAAAAATGTTGTATTTCAAAACAATTCCCCAATTTCCAGAATAAAAGTTTACTTTTGAACAAATAATGAATGTTTCAGATGTGTTGATTGGGAAAATATTTTATTCATTGGAAGCCTGACAGTCGATTGTTCAACAATATTCGATATTCTCCCCAATCAACTCAGAAACATTCATATGGAATTATTATATTTGTTCTATTGTAGTGTTGTAGTATTTAGGAGAAAATAACATATTTTGACACAACAATAGTTGTTTTTTTGCTATAAATAAAAAGCAAACAAAAATTATGTCTGACATATTCTATACTATTTTAGCATTTAATATTATTACACCATTACTGTGCATCCAAGAGCATGTGATAACATGACTCATAAAGCATACACATCCCATTCAAAATGAGTCATATGTCTTCCATAAAAAAATATAGAATTTAATAAACAGAAAATGAAGACCAAAACGATTTGTTTGTATCACATACCGTCCTGTTTTTTTTTAGGGTGAACTTAAATCAAAACTGAAAGTAAAGAATGAATAAATAAAAGATTGATTATAGATAATTAACTAAACAAAAATAAAATTAATGCAAAATAAAAGATACATTAAAGGTACAGTGCAGTATCAAGAGAATAGAGGTAACTGGGGCTGTGATGATATG
The DNA here is from genome assembly GCF_964355755.1 of Antedon mediterranea. Classification (NCBI taxonomy): domain Eukaryota; kingdom Metazoa; phylum Echinodermata; class Crinoidea; order Comatulida; family Antedonidae; genus Antedon; species Antedon mediterranea. Next base: position 26,710,703 of record NC_092675.1, read on the forward strand.
TTAGTGAGGAATAAGATGGGGTGTGAATCTATTAGCAAAGTTCTATTAGTTCTCTGAATGACAATAAATGAAGCTGGCTTCTGGTAATAAACTGTGAATAGATTGTTTTTATTTATACTGTATTAACCGAGTACACAAATATTCTAGTAACATGCCTGATAAACATTAAGTGTTCTGTGATTTGCAAGGAGTTGGTGGGGAGAGTGAGAAAAAGGGGGTAGACATACTGTAGTTCATTATCTAACAACAAGAAGGAATACTAAACTACTTTATCTGAAATTTATTAGGATCAATGATTTAACAAATACTATATAATAATTACTATATTACTGTATATCCTCTGGTATAATCTCACCTACGTAGAACACGAAATTGGGCTGGGGGCTGGGACTATACCTGGGGAAACCCTGGTTGAGGAAAAAAAATGATTGGTAAGCATGCTGAGGAAAAAAATGATTGTTATTGCATATCTTGTAAAAAATTATATAAACTGGCTAGAGGCCACTTCCAGACAAAACGTCAATACTGGGACTTTATACCCGGGGATAATGCCTGTTTGTGATATCATACAAAAAGTAAGGATGGGATTAAACCAGAAGTGGGATTATACATGAGGATATGGTAATTCATTTTAAATAATAGTAAAATATTACAGAGATTATACAGAAGGCCAATATTACTTTCTGTCTGCAATGCTAACATCCAAGATAGTAAGCACATGACATAGATTTACAACCAAAGTTCTTCATTGTGTGGTGAGATGGATAGCATAATTCACTGTTTTTCAGTCCTTATTATTTCACTGTTTATAAGTGTAAACTTCCTCTTTGAAATCCTAAGGGACCTCTGGGTTCACACTATGTGTTTATGTAACCTACAATTCATATAATGTGAATAACATGAACGCTGGTAGTTTAAATACATTGATGTGGCTTTACTGCAGTTACATGCATCAAAAATATATATTGATGATAATATCAAAACTCCTCAAAAGAAATCATGGTGTCCTCGAATATCTAAATTTTATTTTCCTAAATAAAAGCATAAAAGCATATTATCAAAGTCGAATACTAATAAACATAATAAAAAATAGTTACTACAAAATAAAATGTTTTCTTTGGTACAGTCATAAAAATAATAGGATTCAAATGTTACATTCACAAGTAATCCATATCTTTATTTCCCAATTCAATATTACTAGTAAAGTCTTCAACTACAAAATGTGATAAGAAAATACCATCACGGACTCCTTTTTCATTTTGCGAAATACGAATAAATGCGTTGTTTGAACTCTCTGTGACATTTGGTTAATGGATTTGCTATTAAGAATAGATAGGACACTTGATCAAAGTTGAAGATCTCTTATGTAAAGCCTAGAGTCTAACACACACAAAAAAACAACTTGGTATAAAAAAAGAGCCTCATTATACTATAATGCACATGCTTATAAATGTAGTGCTATAAAGAATTTTAAACTGCATTTGTTAAAATGTCTCTACATGTATACTGTTTTTGAGTTTTGTATCTTTTCTCATTATGTTTCGAAAGTAATTTAATTTACTTTGTATCCGTCATATTGCTCATTCATGAGGTTTGGTCTCACTCAGCCAATTGTTTTGACAACGTTGCCTGTTACTGTATAGTAACTAAATGGTCAAAGGTACTATTATTCAATGGATTTTCGCACATCGCCATGGTCAAAAGCATTATGAAAGTGTACACTATATAAGTAATATTAAATGCATCTAAATATTAATGTATTTCATTATGTGCCATAATCTGGCATTCAACTCATTACTATTCATCAATACAAACATGATAGTACTGCAAAAACCTACACTATAATAATACTGTAATAATATACATATTAATTCTGCCCAAGGAATTATATACAGTAATGTACAGAGAAAATTAATTAAAAATGAAAGGTTGTTTCTAATCGGATCCTGCCTAATTTAGATGCAGAAAGGGTGTGCCAAAAGCTACCTATTTCAAAATTATAAAAGGTTTGAACACAGTACATAAAAACATATATGCACAATTGCAGGGATAAGAACTCTATAAAGCTCTGTAAAATGTGATGTCTCCATATGGACATGATGATGTCATATCACTACCATATTTGGGGGTATCACTGCGATATTTGGGTACACTTATTTTGTCAAACACGTTTGATAGTGTAGACAGAGCGTTAAGTCTATCTGTCATTCACTGGTAAGGCCTCAGTTTATGCTCTTATAAAATATTACGCAATCCAAATTACTGTCATCATATGAATTATTCACTGTTGCTGGTAGATACATATCACACTAAAAAGCAGGCCTAGGTTTAAATTGTATGCTTATTGTTAAAAATGGTGGTACTGTTTTTATTTAAAGTCAATGATTTTAAATGGTAGAACCATGCTACTACTAAACCAATGAATGTATAAATCCTACAGAAAGAAATATCATCTATTTGTACATATAAATATAATATAATACAATGATTGGATATAGTTTGTGCTTGGTTTTCAATAGCATTATTAAGCACATGAGTTGGAAAATTAAATACAGATACTTTTTACAGTGCTTATTGAAAGTATTAGGATCAATATTATTAATTCATTTATTACAGTGATAGTTTTTAAAAAACATTAGTTAAAATATACTGTACTTAGGAGGAAACAACCACTAGATAAAGCATTATGCAAGGTGAATGGAATTAGGATAAGTTCTATCCAATGTAGTAATCATAGACTAATCAATCATATAATCAATACAGAACAGAATAACTTGATTAAAAAGTAATGGAACAATTTTGACCAATAAATCCATTTTCTACGTATAGACTGTATAAAATTATCATGTTGTGCTTGTGAGAAAAAAAAACTTGTGTATACAAGTCTACAGTATAGTGATTGGATAATACTTAATAGTCAATACTATAATAAATAGCATTCTACCTAATTGTTAATTTGCTATAGAAATCTATTTTAAATTCAACAGCAACAATAACATTGATCTATTTCTAAAGCAACCTCTATTCACTTACAGTAAATCGGGACACGGAAAAATTGTCTCGAATTATTAAATACTTGCAATTTATAAACCATCTCTTTCTCCCCGCAAAATTTATCAGAGGAAAGAAACAGAAATTTAAACGATAAAACAAAGATACAAGAAAAAGGGACAGGTGTAAGTTCACATACTCAAGAAAACACAGTACATGCTTTACGAAATGCAGGCAAAATTCTCAAACACTAAGTCAAGGTGGAACGTGCACGTGTGCAAGTACTCGCGTGCTGAGTACGCAAATCAAGTGGACGTGTTGCGTGAAAATATACAATGCTATTCTGAGGATAAGTATACCTTTCTGCCGTTAATCCGCATATACTCTTCAAATGCAGCCTTAATACGACTTTATCAGTAAAAAATATCAAAAGAAAAATATAAAAGTAAATATCAATCAGGCAACATGGGGGTTTATGGTCTATGACAGCACTTCACACATTCAAAGATTACAGCACACAAAAATGCATAAATATACATAATTTGCTGAAAATTATCAAATATCACAAAAACATTTTCGTATTAATTTAATGTTATAAAATTGAGAATAATATAAAGCTCTCTCTACACTATCAAACTAGTTTGACATAAAATGTGTGATGTGCCCAAATATGGTAGTGATATGCCCAAATATGGTAGTGATATGACATCATCATGTCCATATATGGGCACATCCCATTTTTTTGATAGTGTAGACAAGAGTTTTAGAATAAAGAATGATTAATTAATACAAGTCAATTTTGTGTGGGATATTTTGTATTCATACAATTTCAGCAAACTTTGTATTCCATTAATTATTATGATTAAATAAAGATTCTATTTATTTGGTGTACTGTATGTTTGTGTTTTTTTTAAGGTAGAGATATATTACATTACATCTTCTCTGATAATAATATTGAGATTTTATGATTATTTTTTACATTTTATATTGGAACCATGCCATCGGATGTGAAACAAAATTATATTTATATTGTTAATTGTATTAAAGTGTTTCTTTTTATGTCAAGCACACAGCAATTTCTTTCTCTGGATTGCACATACAAAATACATTTTTTTCTCATTAATTCAACTTCTCAAATTGCAATTAGTGGAATACAAGTAGTAATTGAAACACTACTTAAATAACAATACTGTCAAATGTAATTAATGAATGTTGAAATAACGAGGTCTAGTGACATTTAAACTGTTTTAATCCAATTTATTTACAAAAAGAATATTTATTACGGGTTTTTAATTTATTTATGACATATAATTAAAAAATCATAAATTACTAAAACTTGGTTAACAATGTCCGAAAAATCATACAAGCATAAATAATTTAATTTATAGAATGTGATATGTTTACTAAATTACTGTTTTTTTAAATGTGATGTGCAAGGTACTGTAAAGTGTGTGCATGTGAACATAAACATGGACAAGAGATTGTGAGAAAATATTGCATGTGATTTTGCTGCAGAAAATAGAAGTGAGCACACAGTTAAAACGTGCAAATGCTGCCAGCCTACAATTCAGTCAAAATGCATCATGGGAAAATTATGATCATGCGTTATTATGCATCTCAAGAAGTAGAGAACACATTTTATATTAAAATATTGTGTCATGTTTCTTAACATAAGTATAAAATACTTATTCTAGCATTTTTGCAGGCCCTCCAGATATCAATCATGCCACTGCCAATTCTTTTATTTAGAGAATGTAAAATATTATGGTTTAAAAACAGATTAATATTATTTCATACGGACATGTTAGAGTTGATTATCAGTTTTAAAAGGTCTTTAGGATTGGTGGTGTAGCTTATAATTTGCATAAATTAACATTTACATGAGTGACATCAATCTGTGTCAGATCGGCTAATATAATTTCCGATAATTAAACTTGATAAACACTAAATTATTTTTTGTAAATGTAAATCAAATAAAGTTAGTAATTAGTTCATTCTGGTCTGCGCATACTATTCCAAGCACACTTATTAAAATTGATATTTGATATGATTAAGTGAGTAAAATATGAATGAAAATAACAATATTTTCCATTTTTTAATGTATATATAAAACATGCATATGTATTTTAAATCCTAATTTAAAACCTCTGTATACTATAAAATTAATCAATTTTCAACATGCTCAATCATTTGTTTTTTTACCTCACTTCTGAGCGTGTCCGAAACGTTGTCGGTCGTGGAATATATGATGGCTTATAAACTTTGTAGGACTAAACAAGAAAATGAGAAACAAGTAGAGGCAAAGAGAGCAAAAAGAGTGTGCAAAAGAGAAGCAGATTAACGTTGAGCACTGCAAATAGACATATTTGATTATTTCCAAAAATCAACAAAAATACATACATTTGGCAATATTATAAGAACATAAAATACACAGCATGCTGCATTCCACATTGTATGTTTTTTTAAATTTTTTAAACCATTTAATTCCTTTTATAAATTTTAAATGTTGATATTCAGTGGCCCTCTTACTTAATACGCTGTACACAATAACGAATGACCCTCTTACTGTAAATACACAAATGAACGAAACAAGGAAATGTTAAAAAAGGACTGGTCCTACTAGAATAGAAGACATTGTAAAATATAAAAGTGGTGAGCATTATTTACAAATAATTTAATATGTATACATAATTTTAAATATAATTTATTACGCAATTTTATCTTTAATTATAATAGGTTAAATATAGGCCTAGTAATCAAAATATAATTTAATTTAAAAATGAATCTTGAACCCACAATAAGCACTATCGTCATGAATACGTCATCCCTTCTCTCTTATGTAACTAATTATAAATAGAGTAGTGCACTATTGCTTCGATATTAAACAGAGTTATACGATAGATTCTAAAAATTAATTAATTTAATGTGGGCTTGAAATGAATAAATATGAAATACAAATATTATAAATAATGTAATGAGAAACTATAAAGCACCTGGAGGTAAATTAAATAATGATTTATAAATGATAATTAAAGATGAGAAGAGGAAAATGTCCTCACAAATGAGATGCTTTGAAGATATCCTACGATAAGGCTTTAATAGCATACTCAAGCTGGTACAGTATGCTGAGATACTAATGTTATTATTGGTTAAATATCAAACAAAAACCTGATAATAATTCTTGCAAAGAACTGTAAAGAATCTATCCAACCATGGAACTTATATTATAGTTCCATGATCCAACCAATCTACAACCAAACACTACCATGTATCATACATGAGCCAGACAGCATTTGAATCAGTTGAAATTTAGGGTGCTAGCTCTATCTACTATCAAAATTTATGTGACTAAAAAATGTAATGTGCCCATGATGTTATCTCACTATCTATTTGGGAATATCACTTCAATTTTTGGGCACAACACACTTTTTTTGTGAAACTAGTTTGATGTAGACAGCTTTAGATCTAAACATATAAGAATAAGAATCTTTATTATGCAATCTCATTCTAATCTACCATGGTGGTATATGAATAACACAAAATCAACCGCATTCTGTGAACATTATACTATATTACTATTTTAAAATATTATTTTGGAAATCTATGAATAGACTAAATACAAAGACTATCTCTACTATTATTATTAAGGCCTGAAATGCCATATTCTTAAGAGGAAGAATTTGAATAAATTAAAAAACACTAGAAAAAAACAAACCCTAACACAATAAAACGAATTAGCATTTATTATCATATTATGGAAATAACACAATATGAAAAAAAAAAATAGAACCGTAAATGGCATTGAACGTTGTCTGATTATAATATTGGTTCCTTAGTGTATGGGTTTCTTTGTAATATGGTTATTAACATTTTGAATGAACAGAGGAAGTGAAAAGCTGATTTTGTATTTTTGAATATTTTAAAAGATTTCTTTTGAAAATCCCTAATTTTCACTGACTCTATCAATTTTAATTCTATAAAAATTCTATATTTTTAAACCATTCAAAAATAGATTTCACTAATTATAGTCTTTTGAAAGAAAATAATAATTACACTAAAACATGAATATTTATGCTAACAATTTTAACAATTATTGAGGTGTTAAATGTCTAACATGTGAATGTCAGAATTGTATGCAATGAATAAAATTGTAGAAAATGTTAGGTGAGAATGGGGAGGGGTTAGGACAATAAGCATAAGCATTAATTTTAAGAAATAATTGAACGACATGGAGAAAAACAAGTACAAAGTATTCCTCCATAAGGCTGTACTACAGTATGTACAGATAAATTATTCCTAACATGTAGAAATTGTTAATGGCCTCACGCAAGACAGAAATAAAGCATAAAAAGGCAGATATAAATTAAATTGTACGGACATATTGAAATAAATCCATAAGATAAAATTAAATTAAAATTATGAAGCTTTATATTCATATTTCATTTTATCATCCAAATATTATTTTCATAGCAGATCAATTTACCTAGATATGCAATTAATAACTGACTGCCATATCAATAGGATATTATGTAATTACGGATATGTTGAAATGATATGTTTCTCTCGTAAAATACATTACTAATTTACTGTATTATGTTCTAAGAATATGTTTACCTAGAAAAACAACTTTGAATAAAAAAAACCCATGAATACATAATCCTATAAATTATTCACAAACCTACAATCAAGACATAATTATAATTACAACAGGTGTTTGTTAAGCCTTATAAAGAAAAAACTAAATTTGCATTTTCTTGCTCACTTTCCTGCACAAATTTGAATAGCTTAAAAATCCATGGAAAACGCTAACCCCCATCATACAGTAGCATAGACCTACTCTCCCTACCCCTCCCCTACAAATGCTCTCTCTCCTTCCTATTACATTGCTGTTAAATGATTCAGGGAAAATCTGTTATCTCAATATAACTACAGTATTGGTAGTAAAAGTATTCCAAAAAATAAAAGGTCTATCATATTGGAGTATGGAAATACATACTGTATTGGTAAGAGTCATGCCATCATCATATAGAATTCAATGAAACAGTATAGAATAGATAAATCACACAGATTTGTATTTCATTGCTTTGCATAAGAATTAGTTTAAATATGGGGTGTTCAAAATGTGTGTTATTTTACGAGTATGTTCTTCCCTTACAGGGGGAAAGGCCTATGTCAGTTTATCCTGGTAACCTAGGCATGAAATATTAAAATTTCATATGGACTTTATTATGACAAATAGTGTTAAAAAATTTAAAGATGATTTCACATAGGTTAAGTAAAGTAGGTTAATAATAAATAATAAAACAACAATTTATAATCTTTACTAAAAATGTATCTAATCTATTTAATTAATATCAACTGCTTCACAGATTTTGAAACATTATTATGGATGAAGAATTAATCAATGAAATAATAATCAAAACACTATATCTTTACCTAATTAACATTAATAACAGTTATTAATAAAGAAAGTAAAAATAATACCGGCTGAGGAAACGAACAAATAAAGGAAAGAAGGACGATTATTAAACAAAAGAATAACATTAACAAACTGACCAATGAAAGAGCTTAAAAAGAATGTCATAACAATTACTGCTGCTAGTAAAGAAAGAACATGTTTAGAAATTATCATATATTCGGCTTTAAACTTTCTTAATCCAGAAAATTTATTTTAAAAACAAATTAAATGCAATACAGTATTTTTGCTGGTTAATCTAAACCATTGATGGTATTATTGTCCCACATAAACATACTTTACCTTGATTTTCACTGAGTGAGTAATCTTTACATAATGATTTTATAGTATGATTCACTACCATATTGTGTTTTTAATAGAAAAAAGTCAGCCATAGAGAATAAAAAAGTTACATAATATTACAAAATGTTTTGGCACAAATACAAATTATGATATAATACTGTACAGTATATTGTTCTATTCATTCTATCTCACCCTGTGTGAGTGGCCGAGAGGTTAAGACAGTGGAACCATACCGTAATCCATATCAATAATATTGGCAAGGGTTCAAGGATTTTTCATTCCATGGTTCTGGTAGTAGTACTGTACAACAAGTCTTCTCGGATAAGGACTACTGTATACTGTATGTCCAGTGTACACAAAATGTTTATGAAACTAATAATTATATTGCATCTTATAGATGTGCTAATTCACACACAGCCACTACCACAACCAGGAAGTTGACTGTACACTGACATGATGTGACATAACCCTTCGGGAGAAACATAGTTAAAAAATGTTAACATCTAAAGTCCAGGTATACACAAACGTATTCATTATGTAAATCGCTTTTGAATATTAAATGAATATTGTTATATCATTATCATATGTACCCCATTAGCTATTTCTATTGTCCAACACATAATATAACTATAAAGAATATGTACTAGGTTCACAGTTTACACAGTAGGATTTACTAAAGCCTTCAAAGTGAGAGTGTGCCCTGTGCAACGATTAATCACAACTCCTTGACAAATTTATTTTGACGTATTCTACGATTCAAGACATAAACTAGACACATTGACGTAATAATAACAAAGAACATGTGCAGAGGAATAGAATGCTATGACTTACAATGATGGGAAGATCGGCTTGTACGCCAACATCTCGTTTTGGAACTTGGTTGCGGTTACTCAACTCGGTCTGTGCTGTCTGGAACTCTAACTGTGGAAAGAAAAACAGTAACATGATAATTTACAGTACTTTATTACCAACATTTTTAGAACACTTTTGTAGATCTGTTTATTTTAAAATATAACTTTACTAAACATTACTTGGTGAGTTCTAGTATTGAATGCAATGAGAATACTGTATAAACAGGGAGGTATAACTACCTCCCTGGTATAAAATACTGTTGTTTAGGTCAATCGAAATAAATTGATCTCATCAGCCATGAATGAACAATTTAGCCCAGCAAAACAAAATTGAGATTGACAATGAAAGATAAAATCTGTTGACACTTTGATTCTTTACAGTTTATACTTTTCAAATTTGTCATAATGTTAATCTAAAAGCTGTGGGCCTAAAAGCTCTGTCTACACTATCAACCTACAGTAGTTTGACAGAAGAAAGTGTGATTAGCCCAAATATGATTGTGATATGCCCAAATATGGTATCATCATGTCCACATATTGTATGGGCACATCACATTTTGTTGTCACAAAGTTTGATAATGTAGACAGAGCTTAACATGGTCTATGCAACCATGTGACATGCTTAGTGTGTATGCATGTGATAACAATTTGGTGATGAAAAGGAAGTATGCACCAACATTTTGAGATGTTCAATGGGAAACCATAGTCCTTGTATTCAATAGTAACTTTTGTTGTAAAGTCTAGACAATTAAAATGATAAAATGTTTACAATCTTTTATTCATTTGGTTTCTCAGTTAATTTACCAAGTGATCATAGATCAAAGCATCACAAAAATAAATAAATAAAAAACCTGAATTATGTATAAAGTGGACAGACACTTGTGTGTCTCACCTAATAGATGAAATATTTCATTACATTGGATCTTTTAACTCACTAAAAAACAATGCAATTAATTATTCCAGATTTTGTGAAATTTAAGTGCTTTAGAAGCAATTCTAATATGCATACGATATTCTCTTGACGACAACATGTCTGTTAGCACAGACTAAAAATGCCTGCTAATCCCATCAAGGAAAGTGTAGTAATATACAGTAGTATGAAAATTAATAAACATTTCAAAACTAACGATTAGGTTATACTGTATTTTATTTACATACACTACAGGTAGCAAGGTAGATGGACTGTAAAATGTGAATTCATGTTATGTTAAAATCCATCATAAAAGCTTGTATGTATAAACGCACAGTAGTTTGAATTAGAAGTTTACCATACTTACTGTATTTGTTTTCAAAAATTGCCTTAATTTTGTTGTTCTAAAGGATTATGATTTTACCGAGACTGAGATACAGTAGGAAAACTCCACACTAAAGCGTGGTTCCCACTAGCGACGCAACGCAAGGACGTAACGCAACGCAAGTGAATTTACCAATCACAAGCGATGGCTTATTCGCTTTTGATTGCCAACTGTCTATAACTTCGCTTGTAATTGGTTAAAACGCTTGCGTTGCGTTTACGTCCTTGCGTTACGTTCTAGTGGGAACCAAGCTTAAGGTATACTTTCCATGTAAACCAACCATGCAGGTTTATGGCCTATCTATATGTTGTGTTCTTGAGTATAAACCTATCCCGAGGTATTAAGCCCATTCTTGTTTTTATATGTGTTTTTTTTTTTGCATACACATTTAATATCAAGTTTACTACCAATTTTAGGATAAGGGGATGTAAAAAGTGGAGTATTTAAACAGTCATGAGATACTATACATTGACATTTATTGTATGTGAAAAATCATGTTTTACAGAATGACCCAGATACAACCCTGGCACTGGATTAGGGTTGAACCATGAATCATTGGGATTGGACGGCAAGCTTGTTAACCACCAAGTTCCACTACAATATTATATACCTCGTCATTTTCATAGAACCAGGTGGGTGGAATTATAAATGTATAGACTTAATTAATGCAATAGGAAGCCTACCAGTTCACCATGTAATCTTCCCACTGTCTTGTCAGTCTCTTCAATCAATCTCTTCATTGAGGTTATTTCAGTTTTTAGTTGAACATTTTCCTGAAATATAAAATAATATTATATAGCATAACTTATCTACCTGTGAGATATACTGTAGCCACGAGAAATAAAGTGGTCCGTTTTTTTGCAAGAAAAGGGAACAATCTCTGTTCAAGCCACTGGGTTGTGAAAGACCTCTGTGAAAAAGTGGCAAGAAACCTTACCAACTGCTGGTGGCTACGCCCTGTTAATTTATAAAGTAAAACCAACTTCTTACAAAATTTAGGCAATATAATAATACAAAAATAGATGATTCTCTTTTTTCTATCTGTACCAGTATATAACTTTGCTAGAAGATCTAGTATTTGTTTAAGTATGCATCTTTGAACATTTATCAAATTAATTTATCATATCTCAATTAACAATTTCACACCAAAAGTAACCCATCCAAATATTTAATTGTTAAAAGGGGATTAATAATATGTTTATTTATTTACACAATACAGTACCAACACAACCTTTGGCAAATTATATATTTATGTAAGAAAACAGAAGCTTTAAAAGAGACAATTAATTTTAATGTTTTTTTCCAATAAATGTGTTGCATTATACTTTATAGTTTATATTAACTTTTCACATCGTCTAGCAAAACCTCCAACACACACAAAACAGAGATGTTGACACTCATGTGTTAAACCAAGGCAATCAGGATGCTGAGCTTTGGAGATCTAATGGTTTATCTATCGCTGCAACACGATCAGTTCCACGCCCCCTAACCAACACCTTGTCGCGGAGAATATGTACATATAGTACTGTTAGTGTTAGTATTTATCGGAGCCATACAGGATTGTAAGTTCCTATCTTGGCAAGACAAGCTCAGTGTCCTGTTGTTAGATTGCCTTGTTTAAACTTCAGAGCTTGCAAGGCGATGTGAAAGGCTTATTAGCTTTATTAAAATATTAATGTTCTGTTGTTTTATGATTTGATATACTCTACTGTAATAAACTTCTTTTTTTTTTTAATACTGAATACTAAAACTAATTAGTATAAATAGAGAAAAATACTTTCTAAATCTAATTGTGCTTTTAAATACAAATTACTTATTCAACACAATTCAACACTAATTAAAAACATTTACAGAAAACATTTTCATCCGGAATGCAAATCGATTTTAGCCTGATTTTATCGGTGCATAAACACCGAGTAAACTTCCAGTAATAGCATCTAGAGGGTGTTTGATAATTGCATTAGTGACGTCATTAAATTAGGTGTCTCAAAACCTTGTCGGCAATTTTTTGATTGTTGAATTAATATACGAACTAGACTTCCGAAAATCTCATTATTGTATTGATTTTGTCAAGCTTTATCAAGCTATGATATTCATTCAATATTTGGGAGGTAAATTAAAATATGATGATTAACTCAATCATTTCTAAATAAAACTCTTGGGTAGTAAATATTTTCTTATTTAACGATTAGTTTTCACAATTAATTTAAGGAGTAAATACAGTATTTCCTTATTCAGTGAAAATTGTTCTCAATAATTTCAGGGCAAACGGAGAACTATAAACGTCCAGCAATTATATTTATTCTACTAAATGAAGATATGCAACATTTAATATATGCTTTCACTGTTTATAATAAACTGGATTTAATTATGATTGAATGGTTTGAAGACTGTAACCTTTAGATGACATCTACTAAACCAAAGAACTTCATAACAACACCTAAGGAATAATATCGAAGGACGATTATAATAAGCAATAGGTTTGTAGTGTTGTCTAATGCAGTGAGAGAGTGCAGAATATCACTGTGAAACACAGTGTACGCTTCAAGTGATTGCATATCACCTTCCGCTATCGTACGTTGGTTGTCGACAGCAGCTTGCTTCGATGAGTATTGATTTTAGGTTGCGTTTCAAACGTTGACCCATCTTTTAATGCTGAGGTTGTTGTTGAATCATTATGAAAATGATTTTTTGACTCAATCAAATATAATAACACAAAGAGACAATCTATAATTAATTAATGTTCTCAGAAAATCAAAACAATATCTTTATAATTGAACATCCTATCAAATCGTATAAAAAACCAACAAACCCAATTGCTACTGTAAAAGAGGTTTAACTTGAATCTTAGAAACATGTTTTTTTTTTTGAAATATTCTATTTTCTTCATAATAAAATAACACAAAGAGACAATCTATAACCAATTAATGTTTTAAGAAAACCAAAACAATATGTTATGTAATATTGAACATCCTATCACATGGTATAAAAACACAACAAAAAGAGGTTTAACTTGAATCTAAACTTTTTTTTTGTTGCAATATTCTATTTTCTTCATAATAAAAATAATGAGTATCTCTACTCTATCAAAGATTTGGTAAAATCAATGACTAGTTAACTAATTATACTAATAAATTTGAGTCATAACACAGGTAGAGGGTGAGGAAATGGCGGCTATACATGTAGTTATTGCATTACCTTTATGATTAGAGGTGAAATTACACAAAGGCTCTTACTTCTTATCAAATCTAAACAGATGCATAGTCCATAAGGGCCTAATAGAAGCTACCTCATCAATTATAAATACAGTACAAATATTTTCAGTATCAATTACTGTATGCTTCCAGTATACAATGGTCTTTTAAAATTTGTCTTTTTGTTAAAAACATCGAGTATTTTGGGGAATAACCAGTGTTTAATGCATTCTGTTGAATGAAATATTTTACCAAAAAATGAAAAATGAAAGCAAAATATAAAAAGAAAATACTATCTAAATTTAAAATGAAACTAATAAAATGAACAATTATAAAAACTGTGTTATAAGATAGAATGATAAGCATTGATATAATTGTTACCAACTGGATAACAGTTTTATGAGTGATGATTTGATGGTGATAAAAGTTTATTTTTGTGTTGATGTGTTCAATTTTATCTATTTTTATTTTATTATACAGTAAATTGTTTTAAATATAAATTGCAATTTCTTTTACTTTCATATTTCAATGTTACCCAGTCAGAAATATAAGATTTCAGTAATTTTCCTTTTGATTATAAATAATAGTAAACCTGAAAATGATGCTAAAACAAATCGTACAGCTTCTTTCTCCATACACAAAGTTTCATTAAAACCCAATTAAGGTTTTATCAGATACGCAACATAATTAGTTATTGCCACTGTATGTCCTTAATGTCATGAGCAAACCACAACTGCTGGACACGTTATGATCCGTTACATAATTCTTGTTTGAAAAAAAAGGCATTTTTTAGGATACATCCCGAGCTTATTAAACCACACCATGATTGAAGAGAAAAGAGATTTTAATAAACCCAAAACTTTATGGTAGAGCTTTGGAGCATGTCAAGTTTTAAGAAAAAGATCTCCAAATATCCTCAAATTAATTCATTACCGGCATAGGGCATTCCGTGGATCATGTATGCATTTTTCAGGCAATGCTATTCGATTCGGGATGAAGTTTAATAAAAACCTGTTTTTGTTTTTGTACTGTCTCAACTATGAGTCATTTTTATGTATTGACATATTATTTTGAACGTATGGCCATTTCACACATGGATGATAATGAAAAGGGCGATGACCCAGGACAGAATATATACAATTACATTTAAGATATTAGGAGTTACCACAATATTGTCAAAATGAATGCCATAATTTACCTATTTAGAAATTCATATTTACTGTAATGTACAAAAGTATTAAAAAAAACAAGAAATTTTGTGATAAAAAAACCACTTCCAGTGACTAATTCTGAAATAACACAGAGCTATGAAAGTATATCAGCAGTATCGGACTCGTATATGAATCGGATCTGTTCTATGCACGCTTGGCTTAACAATAGTGCGTGTGAACACAGCTATTGAATGCATAGTTTGAAAAAGTTACAGCCATAAAACCAAGTGTTCAAAGTTTGCTACCCCCCTAACAATAAAACTTTAATAACAGTTTAACACAAAGAAGAAAACCAAGCACAAGACAAACAAATAAAAAACAATAAGTTGGCCAGCCTCAGAGGTCCACCAGTGAATTGAACTCAGCCAAAAAAAAGCCTTGGCCCTTTCCATATTGTGAAGTTTTGTGTTTTACAACATAAAAACAAAAGTTTATGAAATAGTTAAACTCATGCTATAGTGACGCTAATTAAAGAAGTCTACGATAGGACATATCTATAATTGGGGCCATTATTTCCATGGGTCATATTCTTGGGGTAGACCATTGTATAATAGGGACTTTTAGATTTGATTGAACGTGTACTGTACGACATTCATGTCCACATGGATCATAGTTTATTGTTACTCATCGCCAGATATATGAACCTTTAGATTAAGTGGACATTTACATTGACATGCCAGTGAACGTATGACATAATGACATTAGAATCTGACAATGTAATCTATGAAACTGAAATGTACTTTTACAACAGTCTCAGAAAATCATCGCGAGATCATTCTCCACCTTAATTTATTATGACATCATACATCCACTCGTACTCATGTTAGTTGACGTGCCAGTCGACTTGTGCATGCGCATATCATAAAAATGATGACATAGGGTAGCAGTCGACATAGTGCAAATCTAGGAGTCCCTAATAGTTCATGTTAATTGAGACTTAATATCACTTACCTGGGAAAGATCCACAATGCAACCGTGGTCAAGCAAGCATGCATTTCACTTTGAAATGAAATAAATGTAATGTACCTGTTTACTCACCTGGGTGAGGTCTACAAGGATGTTATCTTGTCCTAGCATGGGGTTTACTGTTGTTACAGGGCTTGTAGGTAGACTTCCAGTAATAGCATTCTGAAATAAACACAAATTAATTAGCATACTAAATCAAGTTGTTATTTAAAATAAAATAGATCACTTCTTTAGCAAAAGATTTAAGACTAGGTATTCCTTCATCGGGATCAAACCTACTTTCAATGTTACTTTGTCATATTATGTATCACATTTTATTTTGTTACCATGACATTGAAAGTAAATAAATGTTTAAATGCCAACTACAACACTATGCTTCCTGTAATCCCATGGACGCCATTCGAGCGGACATTAGCCACAATTTACCACAATCATCCGGGTATTTTGTCCTCCCAATGGCATCCAAGTCATTTATCTTGCATCGCGTAGCAGCGCTATACAATCTTTATTCAAAAATTCAGACAGAGTTTGTACTATGATTCTTGATATTGATGTCAACATCACTACCACCTCATCCATGCTACTGTATGTCATCTCATCATGGAATCCTCATTCATAATTATTTTATTTTATCTTCATCATTGTATTAATCATCAAAATAAAAATTATCTTTTATTGTGGTTTATTCATCTAACAATTCATAGGCAGTGCTTTATTTACTTTATTTTACAACCTTTTTACTGACATGTGACTTGAAAAAATCCATAGAATGTCAATGTTTTTAATAAATTTTAAATATTGTCTGTACTTTTTTATTGTTTTAAAAATTGTTCGTGTACTTTAAACTGCAGTGTATTATTTTAACAAAGATTTTTATTTTATGAATTAGACCATAAAAAATGAATTGAATCAAATTTCATTAAAGCTTTAATAATACTGTATGTCAGAATATTCCACGCTGATAAATTAAAAAACATGAACAACCATTGAGTGATGTCTAAAGTACATTAATGTATAAGAACAACATCAATTTGATATCAGGTGACTGATAATGAAAGCATGTGCAGTGTAAAAATCAAGGTGTGAACATCTTTCATGTTGATAATTACATTGAGTAAAAAACTACTGAGTGATGATAGAAATAGCTATTACATTCATTCATGTTTTTTTGGCACTATATAATGCAATGATATTCAGAAAGATACTATTATTATTAAAAGAGCATAGTACAGATTATGTTGGATGCCAATTTCATAATCGTTTCAGATGACAGAATCATAATTTGTGAATAAAGACAAACAAATTAATAACACTCATTAGATTTTGCATATATTCACACACAATTGGTTTTTGTCTGATCATTTGTCAACAATAGTGAAATAATTTAACTTTAAAATGTAAAATAGACATAAAAATTTCAACAAAACAATTGATATGCAATCAGCCAGCAATTGTCATTATAATAATAATTATTATCAATATGTTAATTGGTACACACATTATAATATACTACTGTACTTCTTCATTGCTGAAAAATTAATCATAATTGAAAGATCGTAGAATCGTCTCAATAAATAAAACCATCTGGGGGAATGATGCTAAATTTAGGTTTGATGAATGAAAGTACCATAATGAAAGATGATCCCTAAACACATGGTATAAGTTAGAATAGGAAATGACATCACAAAATAATATGAATTCACCAGGAAGCAATATAGAATATTGAATGGCTTTGGTTCTGTTCAGACTACTGTATGTGACCTGGTAAATATAATGTAGACTAAAGGAAAATAGTATGATACTGTACTGTAACATTTAACTTTAAGTATTACCGTATTCCTCTGGCATAATCCCACCCGGTACAACACGAAATTAGGCTGACTTTGGTGGGTTGGACTATACCCTCTGTTATAATTCCACCCTCCTAGAACACAAAATTAGGGTGATTTTGGTGGGTTGGACTATACCCTCTGGTATAATCCCACCCTCCTAGAACAAAAAAAATGGGCCGACTTTAATAATGGGTAAGACTATACCCTCTGGTATACTCCCACACCACTAGAACACAACATTGGGTTGACTTTGGTGGGTGGGACTATACTCGGGAAAAGCCTGGTTCAGGAAAAAAAAATTATTGGTGATCATTTCTTGTAATAGAAAGGCCTACATCCAGATCAAAAGCCAATACTAGGACTATACCTATAGGGATATGCCTGTGAAATCAGACAGTAGGGGGTGGGATTAGACATGAAGTGGGGATTATTATGAGGGTATACGGTATTATTAAAGAAGCTAGATGAAATGAAAATGAAACTGTGTTTTGTAGTAAATTTGTTTGAACTCCTACTATCAAAAGCTTGCGTTCACATGGATGAAAACTACAAATCATATTTAAATGCCTGTTCACACTACAACATTTTATGAAAGTTTGAAGCTCCCAGAAAAGCCAGATAAATTAGTGTCTGGAAAGACCGCTAAACTCAATTACTGACAATGACATACAACTTTAACATGTAATCACAAATTATGATTATCGTTTCTGATCGAATATAATCCCATGCTTAAGTACTGTACAGTATAACCCCACAATCTAATTTATGCAAAAATTTGGAAAATCAATTTTTTTTTAAATGTAAGAATCTCACCCACGAATACCAAGGCTCCTGAGACTACTACTGTACATATTTGGCCATATTATTATTAGTAATAATAATATTTAAAAAATTACATTAAAGCTTACATTATTATCCTGAATAACACGTTTTAATTTAAACAACATCGTCTTCATGTTTGTCATGTCCTGCATTAAATGGCGGAATGTATTGGCGTCCATGGTTACCTCCTCGTCCGACGTAAACGATAACTGCGACGTTAGGTTTAGATGCAGACTTCTGTTAAGTCGGCTGAATCCAACATGGTTCTCCTTTGATCTATAAAAAAACATATTTACTTTTATCGACAAGCATAAACCATTTTTTCTTTATAATTAATAATAATAATAATACTGTATGACGGGCTTGCTAGGAGAAGTAAGTGCATGTACTGTGCTGGATTGGGTTTGGTTGATTTCTCAGGATGAAGTTCTTAATCATAACATTTTTTATAAAACCTTGCTTACTGTAGAAATCCCCTATTTTGGACTGCTGAATAGATGAAATTCCCTATATTTACTGTTAGAATTTTTTTGCAAAAGCAGTCTTGGAAACTTAAGAAGGAATTTTAAAACATTATACAGTACAGTACGTCACACATAATATACATTTTATTTTGCAATGAAATAACTAAATCTTGAAACTTTATCTGTGAAATAAAAAAATATCAATAATAAGTACAAAAAATAGTACAAAAGTAGTATTTCTTAGTAAAAATATGAATGATTATTTTGAAAACAATAATTATGCTAATAAGAACAGGACATACAAACAGCAGATATCCGACTCTGTGCTAATTAGGACCATTGAAATTTAAGTTTGCTGCCATGGAAACATGGTAATCACATCGCGATCAATACACATTGATAAAATATCAAAATTGGCATCAAATATGGAAATATGCACAATAGGCCCTTATCCAATCACAAACCTGAAAAGATGGATGACGGTAGTGTAACGAAGAAATTAATTATCACAATGAATGACGCAAGAGAAATGTAGAGGAAAATGTCCGTGTATCTATTGTACAAAACGCGAAATACTGTACAAAGTACAGAGTGATAGTATACACAATACGATGACATTTAGTTTACCAACATCAAGAAAATTATATTCGTTGAAATTAAACTGGGAAACCCGAGGCTACGATGAAACAAAACGTGGATAAGTAATTGATATGCAATGAAGCATAACTAATGTTTATTTTGGAGAGAATCGAACGATCTAAACACAACACCCACGAGTCTGTTTATATTATCATCTAATTTTAATACAATTCTTTATATCGCAATCATGTCAAATGTGTTTCTTGACCGTCATATAATCATGTTTAATAATACTAATATTCAATTCATAATTTAATGTCAATGATTAATAATAGTAATCTTTTTATTGTAATACACAGTATTTATTCAATTAGTTTTGTTCATGTACTGAACTGTAGTAGTACTGCATCATGGTGATGAACAGAAAATTTAAAAGACACAGTATTTTAAATAAAATTTACAATGTTAACTGTTAGTGTTAGTGTTACGAAAAAATAAAAATGAAATTCTATATTATATGGTACAGTATTTTATAATACTGTTTTTGATTTTCAGGTACTGTATTGTAGTCCTCCATTACAGTAGGTAATGGGGAAATCACAAGTTTAGAACATTAAAACATCGTATGACTAATCAATTTTAACTTGTAATGTTTTAGCTGTCTCATTTTGTAAAATAATATACCCCTTTTGTGACACGGATACGATTCAGGGGACACCAATTTTGGGGAGACCCACCCATGAAACGAACCAGGGACAATAAAAACACAAGATCCCTATTCACTATACTATTCTGTGTCCTGCTAATGGGGTTCTAGCTGTACTGAACACAGAGTTAGGAAGACACAAGATTGGATTATTCCAAATTTTATTTGCTATACTGGGTAATATACTATAAACGCCTAATGGAATTAAATACGTTCTAATAGCCACTGTTTGTTTTCAATTAAACGTTGTATATTTATCTTTCTTGTTGACTACACCAAAGTGAACAAGCTGTGATAATCAAAACATGACATCTTTTAATAGGATTTATTGCATACACAACGATATGACACTAATGGTGTTAAGAGATTTTTAAAAGTTAAAATCACTGTTTATACTAGTGCGTTAAGTTAAAGAATGATTTTCACACATTGAGAGTGTAAATTCTCACAACTGTGCAGGTACTGTGTATTGAAATCGGTGACAGTGTTAGGCAAGTTGTATTTATAGTAAATTTGGTAACCAGGGCAGTATGAAACATATTGATTTGACAGTTGTGAAAAAGAGTACTGGGTAATACTGTCATAGTGGAATACTATGACCACACAGTAAATTTACATGTAAAGCTCCTGTAATCTATACAGCTACTATAAATATGCACATTTTTGCGAATATTACAATATGTTTGATAAATATTTGAATGTTATCTGGTCAACAAAAATGTGAATTGGAAAACTAGTATCATACACAGCAGGTACAGTAATTAAATTGTTTACAGTAGTAATGTTGTGAAAATGTAGAACAAACAAAATAAAAATATACAGTTGTTACTGAAATAGTGTCAAATTGGTTTTGAAAAAAAGAAAAAAAAACAGGAAGATAAATACACACTTGCCCCAAGTCTGTATTCATTGTCCTTTTTTTTATTTATTTGGTTTTATTTCTTGTCTGAAAATACATCCAATCTCAAGTAGTATACAGTACATATGAAACGCCATATGTGCCAAAATATTTATCTTTTTACTAATAATTATTAAGACAAAACTTCGTCTGGAACCCAGACTATCACATACATTACTTTAATATTATTTACACACACAATCATGGACTACTTTTTTAGGGCCACAAAAATCAACCTTTGTTCATAGGCCTACAGTGATTATTATTGATACTATAGACTTTGCATAGTAATTTTATTGATAATGGGATACTATTGTCACGTTAAAATGTTATGTATTTAATAACATTAACATCATTATTTATTCATATTGTGATGCACTGCTCTTTGTATTTTAACAAGTGGCCCTAGTGTACATATTATTGACTTTAATTGCGTTGTTTTGTGTTGTATTGAAGTCTGCAAACAAGGTAACGAAAAGTATACAGTTGCTACTGTACCAATTATTGATTTTCTTTTAATGCTGAATTCTCTGCAGTTATTTTGAGGACAAGATATACTGTAAGTACTACCACTGTCATAACAGTTCTAGCAAAAAGTTTTTCTAAGCAATTTAAAATCTGAAAGGGTATTCAGTAGTACTATATTATTAGCCCACAATTTTCACTATTTTGTCTTTAAGGCATAAATTGAACTCTAAACTAAACAACACAGTATACGCCAATGCATTTAGCTGTATAAAAAACCATGGGGACAGGAGGAACAATCTTGAATATTGGCTTGTTAACATGTACAGTATAAGAATATACTGTAAATCAAACAATTATTAAAGAATGAACTGTATTGTTATATTAAACAAGTAAAATAACATAAAAAAGGAATGCGAGATATTTAAATCTAAGCAATTGTTAATTTATCAACAATCCAACAATTGTTTGTTTTTGTTATTCTTCATCCAGATGAACTTAAAACCGGTCAGTAATCAACAGTCTACACAATAGAATTAGATGCATCTCATTGAATTTCTAAATACCATCTATTGTTATTCAATCAGTGTCTGAAATACTGTAGGTCTATATTCAGGTTTATAATACACAGAGGGATTGTTGAAGGCATAGAAATGTTTAATGAAGTCGATTCCAATGACAATAAGGCTCTGTCTTTCACCCTTCCATTTTAGTTCAATCGTGACAAATCCTATCTTTTCAGACAAGAGTCAAATGCGGAAATTATTTCTTTTTAATTGAAAATAGATCAAAATACTGTAGTTTTAAAATTACAATAGGTCTACCCGTACTCTTTTTATATCAATTGTTTTCCTTTTTTTAATGTGTGGAAAATTGAATGCTTATAATGGTATAGTAAATTGGTATATAGGTACATATGCAAAATGCAAAGTGATTCACAGAGACCCCTGTCTTTGACATTGCTCACTGGACACCTGAAGGACTGTGGTGGGGTAAATGTCTGTCTCGTCCCTTTATTTTGCCACCTAGGAAGTTGTTCAGGATCGTGATAGCGATGGATGCAGATCTCTCAGAGACTAGGCGAAAGGGATTGTACATTAAGTGTTTAATTTTATATGCACCACACAAAGTAATGCAAAAAAAAAAGTGGAATTGCTCAGCTATAGCCAGTGGAGCAGTAGCCTTCAACCATGAAGTTTGCTTCTAAAGAAGAAGATGATTGGAATTGAAGAAAGGAGTGCATTAATAAAGATTTAATTTTTTTATATTAGTGGTTAATATTTTTAGTAGAGAATTGAAGGAAAATGCAATTGAAGGGTTATGTGATGAAAAAACTACCAAATGTACAGAGTAGTAACTTTTTTTAGTGTTTTCATTCACTTTTTTTACCTTTCATTGAAGTTGGTCATATGCTGTGGTTCTTCAAGAATTTTACCATTGGGTGTTGAGTCATAAACTTTAGAGGGCGGTGAAGCTCCCATGGTGATACTCCGAAGCCTTCGGGAGTCTATGACCCTAAAAAGGAAAACATAAACATCAAAAAAAAGGAAGGAAGAGGACAACTTAAGTTTGATCATTTGTCATATTTTTTACATTTTGAGTTCAAATTGTATGTTTATTTGTAAAATTCTTTATTTTCTAATGAATGTTGATAAAATTTAATTATTTTTCTTTTGTTTGTAAATGTGTTTAATTGTTAATTTCATTATTATGCTATAACCAATTTAACAATTCATTTTTTGCTCCACGGATATCATTAATGTTTATGAAAATTAATTTACTACTGTATGTTTATTGGAAAGTTTATTGAAATATATATCTTGATTAAAATAGAGAAAGACTGTTTTAGCAGTATCTAACGTCTCAAAATATTAATGTCTTTCACTTTTGTCACGTTTCTTGGAAACTATTTGGAAACAAATTTGTTGAATGAATGAATAAATTTGTTGAATAAAAGAATAAAATATCAAACACATTAAATATGTAACATTTTTTTCTGTATTAAAAACTTAAAGTTTCCACAATTGAATTAGTTTACTTTTTATCATTATTTTACAATTATAATCTTATATAATGTACTGGTAAAATTATAAACCATGGATTTCATAAAGCGATAAACACTGAGCAAGCATAACTGTAGTTATAAAATAAACAATCGAAAAAACAAATCCATGCTATTTGATAGTGATGATACCACAATATATAACAGTATTAAAATAGCTGACAAAAATTCTTGTGGATTTGATTGACTTATGAAATAATCATCATACAGTATTTTAATAGAAAAATGAAATGCATTTTCTAAAACAGAAAAGGATACGTTGCTATATAGTACATAAATCGAACATCAAAATAGTATAATTATAAATGCAGTCATCACAACAAAGCACATCGTTTAAAACCGCAGCTTACTAAAACCATATGGCGATCCTTCTGTGGCCATCATACACTTTGAAATAACGCAAAATGCAATACATACATAGCCATACTGAATGCTCCTAGCATGCAGTCCCGACACCTAGGTAGTACATCTGATTACATCGGTACATGAGAGACAAGCCCTCTCCACCAGGGGTACCTTGTTAGGGGTACCTTGTTAGCAAGATACACTAAGGATTTGACAAGCTTGGCCTAGAATTCTAGCTAGACAACAACATGCCTAATGGTGTAACAGCAGCTGCTTACGTACTTTAAGCTAGATCAAATTTGCATATTATCAAATTATTTTTACGGAGGTTTTAATGTTCGCATTCAAACAGAGCATGTCTATGGCAACTTGGTGCAAGAATAATGCACAAGGGACAAATGTTAAATGTATTCAAGTGTTATAGTACAAATTTATTTATTATTTATTCATTTTTCATCAATTTTTTATTTTTAATTTTTACTAATCATTTCATCACAAATGTCTCGATCACTGTGTGGACTTGAGACAATGGGTCAGCCACTCCTCCCCCATTTGGGATGATTGGACTAACAATATGTTTAAATAATTAAAATTTAAGATAAGAGTAATTTAATAAACCTACAGTTGAAGTCTGTAGTTTTATTTACACTACCAAGTAAACTTAATTTTTCATTAATTCAATTGTGTGAGCAATGCAAACTCAATTTAATTTTTCACCAAGGACTACTGTACAGTGTAAATTAAATAAAAAATGTCACAATTTATCTCCATTTCATTATCATTTTAATAATATTTTGTTGGTCAATTCATTGCTTCTTTGAAATTTTATTAAAAATTGGTGATTTGACAGTGCATTCTATCGTGGAAAAAAGAAGGGCAACGACATAGCTTCCGCCTTGATAAAAAAGTGTATTCTGTTACAAGATTAAGCAAAGAAAGGAGGACGTTTGGACAACAACTGTATTGATAAATTATTAGCAAAAAATACTTTTGAACCTTGACATCCAAAATAGCTGTTTGATTAAAATTTTTCATTTCAAAGTGTATTCACACACAAAACAAAGATTCACAGAGCGAGACAAAAATGAAAACATTGGCAACAAAAGAACCGGCCTCTGCAACCCCCTCATTATTTTCCACGCCCAAATTTAGAAATAAACCTCTAAAAACTTGTATTTCTGCCACTGATAGTAATATTGGTATGAAGAACATTAAATTTATTTCAATTCATAACAAATTGAAAAAAAATAATTAGGAGCAGTTGCAGTTAAGCACTAATTTCTAGATTAATTTGCATGACTGTTGTGTTATCAAAAACAAAAAATCCCATGTTTTTTATTTAACATTCAACTCTAAAAATAAGAATAATATTAAAGACTGAAGTTACTGGTATTTAATGCAATGCAAATACTCTTTGAATCATTACATTATGAATGATTCATTACCAATTGCAGTTCAAAACAACTTGTCAGCATCTATTTTTGTATCAGATTAGACCAGTGATTACATAAACACTGACACAGCAATTTTAATATATGTATCCATTAATAACTCTAAATACCACAAAATAAAAGCAAAATGACTTATAAAAGGGATGCAATTCTGCTGAGAAGAGGGAAACCCACACTTACTTAACTTTATAGGCGTTTCATGCAGCCTCATTATACAGGCAGCACATCACCCATCCAAGAAAACCTTAGGCCTACTGATAATCGTTTTTACCCACCCACCCTTAACTTTGTGACACCAACCAGCTCCAGTAGAAACCTTCCTTATACATAGTACACCACTAGTAAAGGAAAACTTCTGGTTTTAACAACAGGTCATGTATGTTTTTAACAACACTATGGCCAATCATTTCTCAGGGAACACTCCTGTACTGGGGACACCAGGGACACATTACTGACTGATACTAGGTAATATTTTGTAACAATATGGCAAAGGGGATTCTGTTTGTTTCAACTGTACTGGTGGTTAAAATGTTTTACCCAATACTGTAGGCAGGCAAATATTTCAAGATTTTAAAAAAATACTCACTTTTCATCATGCTTTGAAGAAGCCTCGAGACTCTGTGATCGAATTCTACCATTACGTGAAAGTCTTGTTTGTAAAATTGAGTTCTTGGGCCCATCTGCCAAATCACTAAGAAACGACTCCTCATCAAATCCCATTACTTCGTCATCTATAAATCGGGAATCACACATAAGGTCATCGGACGCTATTGAATCCAACTCTGCCGAGTCGACAGAATTTGAGTAAAACCGACCCTTAACAGCACTAAGCTGTGGATGTCGTACTGTAGACAGCGGCATTTGCTTAGTAGGGGTGGACTGTATTGGCTGAGAGGTTGTACCATTTAAACGTGACACGTTCCTGGGACTTGAATCAGATTGGCTTCGTGAATCATGCCTACCCTGGATGTTACTAACACGCGGAGAGTTCTCAACGAGTGCGTCCTGACTGCCTGTGGATATCAAACGATGTGAATCAGCTTTTGGTTTGTCATTCGCTTGTTGTTGAGCCGAATTTCCTGTAGAAGCTTTCTCTAATTCAATTTCCTCATCGTTCAAATCAGTGTTTTTCATAGCTTCGCAGGTTGTAGGTAAGCCAGCATCTGCGTTACCTGTAAACGTACTACTTGTTGTATTGCCCGTGTAAGTCAATCTTATTCTATTATCGTGTTTTTCTCTATCCAGTAGGTAAATGTTGTTGGTGTTACATAAATCTTTTTTGAAAGCAGTGGCATTTTTATTTGTTGTATTGAGTACTGATTTATCAAGAACAAATGTATCGTTCTGTAATGGCGCTTCACTGGATTCTTTTTTTTCTGAATTTTGAGTACCTGTTGGGGAAGGCAATTTTGCCCACGGATTATTGCCCTTTGATAGCCATACATCATTTTTATTTTTACCATCATTTCCAGTATCACTTTTATGTTGCCATGGATTTTCATTGTCATCTGTTTTGGCAGAGCGATCAACCTTTTTTACGGATGTGGTGGCTGTTTGCATTTGACTGCCGATTGGTAAGTCCGCGATTTTGTTAGTTGACTGACTACAAACGTCACCGTTCGGTTTTGTTTCAACATTGGAAGGTGTAACACCAAAGAACGCTGATTTTAAGGCTTGATTTGTACTTGCTGGTTTTGAAGGACTATGTACGGACGTATTCACAATAATGGTACAGTCCGCATCTTCACTCTTGCTATTCATCCTCTTAGCGCTTGACCCAATTTCATACTCATCCATAGCATTTGGACGTTTTGCTGATTGTGACGTTGTACTTGTGGTTAACGCAACTGGCGCAACCTTGAAATTAGGGTTATCCACTCTTGTCTCATCAATGTTCAGATTCTGAGATGGTTCGGTAAATGTATCGTTATTATCGGTTGCAAAGTCGGGAGGAGGAGGAAATGTCTGGGTTTGAATGGGCTGCGGATTAGCGTTGGCATCTTTATCGGGGGAAATGGAAGACGCAGACGAGGACTTTTTTTTACGAAAAGAAGGAAACTTTGATAGGAATCCCTTCTTTTTTGGCTTTGTGCGACCAGACATCTTCTTAGCAAAATTTAACTGAGGATCCAGTTTTACTTGGATAACCTAGAAAAACAAAAGAATACTGTATTATTGAAACACATTCTGACTGCTAGCATCTTGAGTCTTTTTGTTTGAAATTGTATAAAAATTTACTTTATTTAAGTCAATGAGTCAACAATCAAGCGTAATAATAAATAGGGCTAGGGCTATGCCTGGCTAGGACTATCAAAAAATATTGAGACTAGGAACCTCGACTCCGGTCAAGGATTTGTTTAAAAACAAATTTGTTTGTTTGTACTGTAAATGCCTACAAATAAACAATGCACAGATTTACATACATAATAAATAGAAAATATTAAAAATAATAAATTAATTAATTTAAAGGCTGGGTATAGCCTAGGCCTATATAGGCCCTACTAGGCCCGGCTTAAACCTAAGTTTTTATATATTAAAAGTTGTTATAGGGCTAGACCAGGAGGTAAGTATAAGTGGGCTTAGGTATTGGTTTGCTAGCTGGTGTAGGCCTGATCCTAGCTACCCCTACTAACCTAGGCCTATTCCTCTATAGTAGTCTTAGCTAGAGGCTATCGAAACTAAAAACTCCAGAAGGCGGATGTCGGGAAGAAGTGTAGTAAACAACAAGGATGATTAATGAACTTCCGACGTCAACTTACGTACAATTAAATATTAAAGATGGTCGATCCGATAAGACTCAGATTAACTTGAAGAAATCTTTTTCACAAATTAACTGGATAGTCTTTTTTTTTACGAAATAAACATTAAACACACTTCGTAGCAGCAGCTCTTCTGGTGGTTGACTGAAACATTTCTTTTGTCCCCCAACAAAAACCAATAAAATCGTACGTAGTGTGTGAATAGAAAATAAAAATATCATATAGCGCCCTCAATTTTGGGAAAAGTAGGTGTAGGTACGTTTTTTCAAGGATTTTTAGAAAGATCTGAAGGTGTCTTTGGCTTTTTTTAGCAGCATGGTTTTTGTAGATCTCTTGCTAAGTCACCAAAAAAGAAATATACTGTTATAATACATTTACAAGCCTACGGCATCGCATATTAAATAAATATCAAAGCCAATAAATTGTGTTTCTTATCAAATTCACTGACTTGAAAATGACACATCCTAGCATGTTTTGTGTTCATGACATTATATGATAAAATTACATTTACGCAATCTAAAACAAATTGAATCATGAAAATTAACAAACATTTAAAATTAAAAATCTTTCTACAAAATCCTTTAAAATTATATAACACAATGCTTAGTTTTCCTTAAGTTAGAATCTCCTTTTGTCATTTGTGTTTCCCGTATTTGTACTTGATTAACACATCAAACGTTTATTTTTTGTTTTCTCCAAAATTATTAATTGTTGTTTCCGATCCTATAATAGTTCTATAATTTTCTTTTCTTGTTTTTACCCTTTTTTTTCACGTCGTACCGATGGTGCCTACGTGACGTGTGGACCCAACCAAATGGTACACGATGAAAAAAGTAAAGAAACTAAAATAATTATAGAGGGCGCTAGATAAAATATTGGCGCTTGATCATAAAAAAAACACGCGTCTCTCTCGACCACCCTGGTTTGTTGTTGTTTTCTTTTGGACAGTCTTGTGGTACACATAAGTCTAAGACGAGAAAAAAACTGATTTAAGGCGTTTTTATTCTGTTATTACTGTAATTAAGGTCTTGTTTACAATGCCCAACTGCCCCATGTGTCAAAAGCCCGTTTATTTTGGTGAGTAAGTTGTTAAAGTTAGTTTTAAATAGGCACCACTGTTGGTTTGGTTGGCATTCTAAAATGTAGGGTTCACCCTCCTCTTTTGTGATTGTTACAGTTGATTAATTACAATGAACGGTTCCTCACTTCAAGGGTATTGGAATGCACCCATAAAATGGGTCAGTTTATATGTGTTGATTTGCAGTTCAATGTGGTAGCAGCCTTGCCTAAAAGTGTGGATAAATGTAGCAAGCATATAGCCTAGCCTAGGCCTATTATAATCAAAAACTTTTTGCCAACTGAGAAATATTTCATCTGAAAACAAAAGTGTGTTCTAATCAACTGTGTCGGTCTACTGGACTTCTTCTGAACCTCATTTATTTATGATTTGCCTTTTATAGACCCGATTATTCTACTACTTTGTTTCTGCAGTAATTAATAACTTTATTTGCCATAATTATTTTATAAAGTTAGTATATTATAAACTATATTAAACATTTTTAAAAATTGTATATTATACAGAAAAGCACTACTTAATTAAAGGTGAGGTTTAATTATTTATAAATGTAATTATTTTATTAAATTTTTTTTAGCTGAGAAAAAAACATCTCTTGGAAAAGATTGGCACCGAGGTTGTTTACGGTGTGCCAGATGCAATAAAGTGCTCAACTCGGGTCAGCATGCAGAGGTGAGTCCTACACTTCTCTCTCAAACATATCATCTTTTTTATGCCTTTTTTTTATTAAAGTCAATAAAATCCAAACTAGTAGCCAGAGGGTGCGGTTTCCTGTATGTAGTACCATTTTTAAACTAAAGCTCAGTCTCACCATGGAGGTATTTAATACGTCCTCTATGGTCTCACTCATCAAACTTGATGTGATTAAAACACTAGTTTTTATTTCATGAAAAGTACATGTATTTTGTTTTCTTTGTCACAAACAATTTAACTTTCTACCATTACCGGTACTATCTGAAAACTGAGCCAATGGTTTCCTATAAAGTTTTATTGTGGTTATAAACTTTAGTAGCTTTTAAAAGCATTGTGAAATGAAATCAAACAAGACCCTTGAATGGAAGTATGGTTGTACAAAACAACATTTAATAGCTCATAAACAAACAAAAGATATATTTTTTCAGAAATATGTACGATATTGGTAAAATGTACACAAACTGAGGCAAATAATTATTATCAGATTTGGTATATAATATTAATCTCTGTTATTTGTGTTATGATTATTGCAGATATCTAAGTTATGTATTGTTAAATCTTTTTATTAACTGTAGCATGATGGGAAGCCATATTGCAACATGCCTTGTTACTCAGCTTTGTTTGGACCAAAAGGTATATTTTTTTTAGTTGATTCTACATAACCTCTGTTTACACTATCAATCTAGTTTGATGAAAAGTGTGATGTGCAACGTGATATACCCAAATATGGTAGTGAAATGACATCAAGTCCATATATATGAGCACATCACATTTTTTTTTCACATAAAGTTTGATAGTGTAGCCCTAGCCATCAGCGCAAGCTCGGTGGTCTAGAGGTATGGACGCCAGTCTAGTGACCTAGAGGTCGTCGGTTCGATACCCACCCAAGAATTACTAAATATTCTTATGTAAAGATGCAAAACATCTGACAAATGATAATTTTAATATGATAAATTGGTAATGCACCTATAAGAAAATTAGATGATTTTATTATTAATTTTTTATTAAATACTACCAAACTCGGCTGTACCACTAGGCTAGTTGAAATACAGACCTATTTTACTTTAATTGGAAGGACATTGTTTTTAAATTTATTAAACGTTATATTTACCACACCATTTTCAGATTCTATTACAGATATTAAATAATATATACATACTGCCCTCTATGTTGTTTTGGGGTTCAATCAATATGCCTACTAGACTGTAGCTTGCTCTGTCTACACTATGAATCTACTCAGCTGTATTTATTTATTACACATGGCATTTATATTGATGTCAAACAATAATTTAATATTATTCTTAATTTGTTTAAGGTTTCGGTCATGGAGGAACAGAAAGCCATGGATATGAATTGGTCAAATAAACAAATGGCAGTTGAATTCCATCTCATTTTAATCTATCATAATCAGAATTTGATTTAACTTTTCCACGTCCAATGTGATAAGTAGGACAGTGGTGGACTACTGGCTGTAGATTATATGCTCATTTGACCTTTTTGGAAGCATGACCTATGATCTATGACTAAAAAAACGTGTTACAAATTTTGTTGTGGTTAGTAGTATTCAGCTTATTGTGCTAACAGAATGGAATATTTGTCGACTAACCAAATTGTTATATTAGTAATCCCTGCTGTATAGAAAATAATTAGAATCATTCCAATTTGCTTTCATCTATTTTGATGTACTACTAATAATTGTGTTAAGCTCTGTCTACACTATCAAACTTTATGTGACAAAAAATGTGATGTGCCCATATATGGACATGATGATGTCATATCACTACCATATTTGAGCACATCACATTTTTTTGTCAAACTAGTTTGATAGTGTAGACAGAGCTTTAGCTTGATGAATGCTGTTATTTTACCTTGGTACAGTAGATCCAGCATTTTGTAATACGGGGAGGGGGGTGGGGGGTTGCCAGGGCCTAAAATTTGTCTAAAATGAAGAGCTAGCCGGGTGCAGCCCCAGCCCCTATCCTCTCCATTTTGTTTACCTAACCTGTGTTGTACGCTTAGGTTTTATCAGAATTATTAGAAATTGATAAAGCTGTTCTAGTTGGTTCAGAAATGTCGTTCTTAGTCAAGTAGGCCTAGGCTTGATGTAACAGGGTGATTGTATTTTAAGAAAGTTTTTAAATGCTGCCATAGCCATGTTGGCCTAGCCTGATACTGTAGCTGTTTAATTTATCCATGTTCACCAAAGTTTTCATAAATGATTGCTTTAGTAGACATCACTATCTTTAATAATAAACCTTGATTATTAAATTGCCTTGACTTTAATGAAAAACCACAATTTTTTTACATGAAATAATGTTATATATTGTTCGTGTTTTCTTGATAAAACCTGACTGTAATATTGTATGACTTTTCAAAAATTTGTTACATACTTTAATTGTATTATTTTGTTATGGTGCTATATTTTTAAACAAGCCTAACATGTTGCCATTGAAATATTTTGAACAATCAGACAACTTTAGCACAATTAGTACAGTAGTACCTAGTAGTAGTCTGTCGATAGTTGTCCTAGAACTTATAACAGGTTTTAGTGGAAACAAAATAAGTGTACTGTACTGTTAGTTTTTACAATTTCATTCCAAAAACTATATACAGTATATATTTTTAATCATATAGGAATACATTTTATTTTATTGTATCTATGTGATGAGTGACTCTATAACATTTTTTTTTAAACATTATTACATTGTTGACTGTATTATATTTATTTAATGTAATTTAAGTATTGTTTTAACTATTACATTATTAAATGTATTTTAAGTATTCAATACATTTTTTAATGTATTTTATAAATCCTAGGGTAAGGCCTAGTTTTTATTGTGTAAATACAGTATTATTAGGGTAACAACACGTTTTGATAATAATTTCAATTGAAATGTCAATTCCCTTTTTTTAAACATTTCTTTTGTTAAAAAACAATTTATGATACTAATGGTACAATCTTACCATACCGCTTAAGATATTCATAATTATATTTTGTATTGTGTGTGATATATATTCCACGTTTTATAACTTTTATACCAATTGTTGAAGTTTATTGTTTTATAGCTTTTGTTAATTTTAGTTGTGTTTTTCTCCATGGTTTTATTAAATATGAATTAACGACACGTTCTCATGTCTCTTACATAACATAAGTTTCTTTCTTAAAAAACTTCATTATAAGCTAAGCTTGACTTGTTTGGTCAACTCACCGCGTTGCGTTTTTTGAGTCCTAACAAAATCTTTAAAACTTCACAAGATATTATGAAAGGCCATCAGTTAAACGTGGTTTCCACTAGCGACGCAACTCTACGACGTAATGTGCTGTATTGCGTAATCACAAGTGGGAATCAACGACGCAAACATCGCAGGTTTGATTTCAAGCAGGCGGGAGAAAACGCAATTATCGGAAGGGAATTTTATTGCGTTGCGTCGCTAGTGGGAACCAAGCTTTACACGATTCCTACAATATTTTAATAAATTTGGAATGCGCTTTTTTTTTACCAAGAACATCGTCACATTGTAGATAGGCCTAAATTGAAATTTGTTTGTGCCCAATATCATCCATGGTTTCTATTCGGATGTACAAAAGTCGTAATAATGTTAAGCGTGGTTCCCACTAGAACGCATATACGAA
Organism: Antedon mediterranea; assembly: GCF_964355755.1. Taxonomy (NCBI): domain Eukaryota; kingdom Metazoa; phylum Echinodermata; class Crinoidea; order Comatulida; family Antedonidae; genus Antedon; species Antedon mediterranea. Next base: position 26,744,754 of record NC_092675.1, read on the forward strand.
AACTGCATTGATAATCAGGCGAAGTGATATGACTCGATGTTAGGCCTAAACTAAATCTCTCCGATGGTCATTCTATCAAGCTTTTTATTATATTATTTTATAGCTTTTTCCGATATTGAAAATAGGCCTAATTGTGTTTATTTTATGAATAATCTATAAGTGTATTCTGTTTTTTCGTATTTAATTAACATTTTCGTTTGGTTTTATTTTTTAACTTAATGTTCTTTTTGTTTAATATCCAATAATAATAATAATTGTAAAGCAGGCCTAATACAGTTTCGCGAAAACATTCATCTTATCAAAATATAATATATTTCACGTTTTAAAATGTGTATAGAAATTGATATTGAATTAAAAAAGTTTAATCTTTTCTAGGTATGTTTTGTTACTGTAAATTGCCTTTATTAAATGAATAATACTGATACTAACGATGTATTGTGTTTTTTTTAAATATATAATTTGTTTTGAATTCTATTTTTATAAAATCAATTTTATGAGCATGATTGGTTAAAGCGCAAGGCAATTTCAAGGTTTTAGTAGTATCCTTAATCCACAAAAATTATTGTACATTCTAAAGAAGCAGTAATTAGTATGGATCATCAATGCCACTGATGGCCCTAACACAACAAACTCCGAGAATGCATCCTTCGCCTACTGTAAAATTCTCCTACATAAGATTTCACCGGAAAAAAATATATTTATATATTTTTTTTGTGTCCTAATGCTGTGTGTGTAATTAGGCTAATCTCACTACAACGATGTTTTTATATATGTGAATTTGCCTTTCAACTGAGTATGTGAATTTGCCTTTCCTGGTTATTTTTTACATTGATGACCGAATAAATATTATTATTATTATTATTAACTAACAATAATAGAACAGCAACGCCAAAAACAAACGGGTGAATTTTAAAAGAAATAGGTTTTACTACTCGTATAAAAAAAACCTGTACATTAAATCAAATTGTCTTTTAACATTACAAATCACAAATTATAACTCTTGCCTCTTGTACACAAAGCTTTTTGTACAAGTAGTTCTCGAGAAAATGTAGTTCAGTTTACTTGTTACTTTAAGACTGATCGCCGGCTTTTGAAAATTCTCTCCTATCTTTTAACACTACAGGTCTAAAATAATATTAAAAAGTGGTCCAGAATTGGGGCCGTGGTCCGTATGGCCTAAAAAATGTAATGGAGTTTTCACATATCTATCTGTATATTTAATTTTGGTAAAGATCTTGAGTGAGTAACTGAACAGACACACGCAATCGATTAAATACCTTGGCGGAAATAAAGAAATGGACGTGTCACTATGGCTGAAATGACGCGATCGCGGCGGCTATCTATTGTACTTTGAATTTAAAACCCCATGAGGTACTTGATTGTTACATTTGGGTTTCTATACCAGTACTGAAACTACCAAGTATCAACTTCACATACGCTAACGTAAGAACTCAACATGCCTCAATAAACAAAATAAATCATGCGGGGTGTGGGGGGATGGGTGGACATTTTTGTAAGATGTTTCTTTTCAACATAGAAAAGCAAGTCCAAAACAGCCTTTACGATAGTTAACTGTAGTTGTGATTTAGTCAATGATAATTAATATATAGCCGGCTTATACAACTCACGGATTTAGAAAAGATAGTGTCAGTCGACTCATCTTTGGTGTGATAGATTACACTTCTGGTGGCGCCCACTCTGGCGTAGCCTTCTTCCTGTCGTCTTTTTAGAGCACAGTGCAATTCGGTACAAATCACGCATTAGAACTGCGACAGGATCAACGACCATGTAACTTTATTTCTTCTCTGTGCATGCTACGCGGCCAATTGTATTTTTTATTAATAAATTCATCTTCAACGGCCGGGCATGATGGAATTTGTAAATCATGAAAGTTGGTGCTGTTGTCTGTTACGATACTGTAATATAACAATACAATCATTTACTATATAATTATGTTCCAAACCGTCAACATCGTTTGTTGGCACTAATATTTTAACACTAAAGATTATCGGCCCACCAATCATCTATAGTTGTTCCGTTTACACTGGATATTTGGTTCAATCATGGAGAAATAAGATTTCTCCATGGTTCAATGCATTCAGTACGGTAATCGAGTGGCTGTTGCACCCCCGTTTATTTTATATGCAAGTAGTGGTACCCCCGGCTACGATAACAAATAAAGGAAATGGGCGTGTTATGTGTCGTATGACGCTCCGGCTAACTCATTATTTAAAACCTGACAAGATAGTAGTTGATTGTTACATTATTTAAAACCTGACAAGATAGTTGATTGTTACATTTGGGTGTCTGTGCCAGTACCGAACACTATCAGCTTTACACTAAATTCAAGAACTCAACATGCCTAAGTGTCCATCGTGCAACAAAGAGGTATACTTCGGTAAGTTCTTCGTTAAAACGTATGCTACACTTGTACGTAGTCTACGTCGTAGATAAACAGGTAGCAGTGCTGCTTACACGGTAGGTATGGTAGTGAGTAGGCATCACAGATGTAGAAACTTTATTCAAGTTGCTGGTCCTGAATGTCTGTACGTAGGAAAATCATCATTATAATGACCTTCTGGATGTTTGTTTCGGTTATTTCCCCGTAATCTTCTAGATAATAAGATAATCAATTAGTAGAAGCATGGAGTAAAGAATATTATTCTTTACTCCATGCATGGTAGAAGTTATAGATTAATAATTCATATATATTATATTCAATTCAGATTTTGTAAATATTAAATTGTGTTAAAAAGTTAGTCATTGTATTGGGTTTTTTAAGGCGTGGATGAACTTCAAAACAGCTCGGTTTGCAGTCCCGGTTTTTTGTTTTCTTTTACGAGTGACGCAGTATGTACGTCACTGAAACTAAGCAACGATATACATTATTATCGCTTCCGCATTTTTGCCTACGATACAATGCTTTTGATTTAAACAAATTAATTGTTTTCCATTCATCTATGGTAGAAAGCAACGCTATAGCAACTGAACCATATCGTAACATATTATTCTTTTAGTTTCCCAGATATCGAGAATTTTGGTAAACATTTAACAATCGCCTATTGCAGTGGCTACTGTAACTTGATTTTATCAATTTAAATTCATTTAACTTGAGTGAGATGCTGTACTTGATTTGTTGTTAATATTCACTTTTATTTTCAATTGCATTTATGTATTACCTCCTTTCGAAAACATAACGTAAACATATAATATGTTAATTTAATCCACAGAATAAGTCTAATGTATAATGGCAATGTAACAGTTCCATAATATTTTGATAATCCTAAAATAAAACTTATCATCACCATTAATGCACATTATTTTAAAAAAAACTTTGTTTTTTGCAATAACAGGAAAACTCCATTTAAATAGTAGGATGCCTGGTTGCAGAAGGTTATTTAATCACAAGAGCCGGAATATACCATACGAAATAATAATAATATTTACGCGCGATTTAACAAGAATCATTACACATAAATTATTGATTGATATGTGATCTATTATTCGGTGCCTATTGGAATACTTTGATGTATGCATATTTATATCTTATCAACTGACGTGTTGTTAAATTATTTTTATTGCGAGTATTATTATTATTATTATAAATTGCTTTTCAATGAAGAATGAATATCAAACACCATCATACAACAGGTGTTCTTAATTTCACACACAATACATAATGTAATTTTCTTTATGCATTTATCCTTAAAAAATCAAATCTACAATTTGGCATCTTTGGCGGTGTTGGTCTACAATTTTATATACAGGCCTAGCTTGAAAAGATTATAATGTTTAATTTGATCATCGTGCAGAATCTAAATAAATCGATTTTTTATTCTATGTTTGAAAAATGTTTGAAAAATCACGCAGAGATCTTCTAATATGAATTCACTCACACATCGGCTTAAAAATTACGTAATACGAAGGGTAAAGGATAAGAAGTCCTAATCCTGATTTGAATTGCAATTGATTAACGAACACCGTTGTCGAATTTCTATCGAGTGAAAGAATCCACATACAATTAAGCCTATGTGTTAACAATGTGATAGTTCCTAACGCATCGGGGTATACCTATGACAGAGGTAAAACAAACAATACATTTGATTCAAAGTCAGGAGAGATCAACTTATCTTCTTATCTCAACGACCTTATTAAGTACTATAAAGTCTATATACCTATACTCTTTTATCATAAAGATTATGTACATATTTAGTCGAGACTGTAAATGTTTGCTCGTAGTTTCAGGGTGCGCAACGTTTATATCCCTTTTCACATTGCTAGCAAACCTCCGAAGTTTACACACCGGCGTTTTGTTATGGTGTGCGCCCCCCCCCCCCCCCCGGTGATGGTAAACTCTGTAATCTTGCTACGCCTGCTAAAGAAACACCCACATCATACATTTCGTGGGCGATGTTTCCTGACATGTTACAGCAGTAAATTTTGTTGAATAAATATAAATCCAATAGCTTACACGTTTCTAAAATGAGCCATAGACTTGTACTGAATTAATGTCATTATGTCACTTCCCCAGCAATGTTTTGTACATTTGAAAGATGTATTCAAGTTTGTACTTGTTTAAACTTTCAGCTGAGAAAGTAAGCTCGCTTGGTAAAGACTGGCACAGACCTTGTTTGAAATGCGAAAAATGTCGGAAAACACTTTCATCTGGCGGACATGCTGAGGTAATACTATTATTATGTTTATGTACCGGTATTTAATAATATCATTGTTCATGTTACGTACGTCTTGTTGAAAACGTTTCCTTCTTAAGCGTGGTTCCTTTCCCACTAGAAACGTAACGTATTGCGTAATCACAAGTGGGAACCGACGACGCAGTGCTGCAAACATCGCAGGGGATAACACAATTATTGGAAGGGCATTTTCTTACGTTGCTGCGTTACGTTGCGTAGGTTACGTTACGTTGCGTCACTAATGGGAACCACGCTTTAATAATAGACGCATAATAGTGTTTGCACATCTCTTATATATTCTATGTATATTTTTTTTAGCACGACGGAAAGCCATACTGTAATAAACCGTGTTATGCGGCACTGTTTGGACCAGGAGGTTAGTACACTGTGGCATAATGCTAATGCTATTTTTTTAGAATTATCGTCATTACTACTGTATCATCATTGTGAAAAATACCGTTTCTTTGCCATCATATTATAGCTGTTCTTGAAGAATATTATACAGATAACTCAAGATTTTAATAAGCGTTTTTTGTCGTAACAAATTGATTTTAATAAGCGTTTTTTTGCCGTAATAAATTTATCGATTTTCCATCAATATAGGCAATGATCTATTAATGGTAGTTTTAATTTTTGTTTTAATATTAGTAAAAAGATAACTATTTTGGCACATATCGCGTTTCATACGTATACTTCTTGAGTTGTATTTTCAGACAAAAATCGAAATAAAAACAAATAAATAATAAAAGAGACAATGAATACAGACCTGGGGCAAGTCTATATTAATGGTAAAGCTATTTGAAAAACAAATTCAGGACGATAACTTTAAAATTGTGGACCTATTGTACAAACATATTTACATCCATGTATTTGGCAAATGCTTTGCAAACGTTTTATAACCTCCTATCATTTATTTACGATTATATCTTTTAGGTTTTGGTCATGGTGGAACTGAAAGCCACAAATATTAGAATGGTCTAATATATTTGTAGAGAAATTGAGAGCGTTTAAAAACCTAGTGCGTAGGGACGTGGAACCGATTCTTACCGCCAAGAAGAGTACGCTTATTGTAATTTCTTAAATATTAATGTGCCTTACATTGTAATTTGATTATGTAGTAGATACTTAGAATAGTAGTGGTATTTATCAAAATTAAAAAAGAAAAGAAAATCGTTGATTGTATTATTGTACTCATGTATAGTTGTCCATTTACTGATATAAAAGTTTAATACAAACTTATTCTCATCATAAATTAACTTGTACGCGCGCCCCATTTCCGGTCTCTTTTCGATCTTGCGTTAAAGCTTGGTTCCCACTAGAGCGACGCAACGTAACGCAATCTATGCAACGAAAGAAAATGCCCTTGTGATAATTGTATTTGCGCCCGGCTGCGTAAAATCACACATGTTTTCAGCACTGATGCGTCGTCGGTTCGCACTTGTGATTACACAATACAGCACTTTGCTCGATACGTCGCTGCGTTGCGTCCTAGTGGGAACCACGCTTAAGGGTCCTTCGGTACGGTTCATGAATGTTTTGGTTCACTACAGTCCACGTCGCTATGCGCCAATAGATATGCACGTATAGCCACGTGAAAACGAAACATTGACGTTTGATTTGCCAGCGCCGTGCCGGAGCAGGTGTGAAAGACCCTTTATTCTTGCATTATTATAATATTTCGAGGGCCAGAAATTACAGGGCGGGAGATAACCCAGACCCCCGCGTTTACAGAAGTGTTTCTGTCAGTATAATTTTCAAAGGAACTCAAAATATGTGACGATAGAGAGGGCGCACTCCACACTTATCTAAAATAGCTTCACACATGCAGCAGCAGGAGAAGATGCAAGCCCGTTTTATGTCGCTTGGTAAATTTATCTTGTCATTTTTACAGTTACTTTCACCCTGAGCTCAGTTTCGGAGAACTCCGGACTGCGTTAAGGTTTCACTGCTGTTCACACACGTACATTCCGTAGGGAGTCCGAAATGATTTAGTGCAGATCATTATCACATCTATTTTCACGATTTTAATTCGGTCTCAGTGTGCAAGTAGCCATTTATATAGTGCTCATTTGATCTATCGCAACAGCACGGTTACTTCGTATTGTTTGTGAACTGCAGTCCATTCACGCACAGGGTAAAGCGCGCCTGGTCCTAATGCTTGGTTCCCACTAGCGACGCAACGTAAGAAAATGCCCTTCCCATAATTGTGTTTACCCACTCCTGCGTGAAATCAAACCTGCTATGTTTGCAGCATTGTTGCGTCGTCGGTTCCCACTTGTGATTATGCAATACAGCACTTTGCGTCGATACGTCGTTGCGTCCTAGTTAAAGTTGTCTTGTAGTGGGAACTACGCTTAAAGCTTGGTTCCCACTAGGACGTAAACTCAGCGCAAGCATGTTGACCAATGACAAGCGACAGTTCGAATAATCCATCGCTTGTGATTAGTCAACTCACTTACGTTGCGTTAGTCCTTGTGTTGCGTCTCTAGTTCCCACTAGCGACGCGACACACGGACGTAACGCAACGCAAGTGGCTTATTCGCTTGTGATTGCTAACTGTCTATAACTTCGCATTGGTTAAAACGCTTGCGTTGCGTTTACGTCCTTGCGTTACGTTCTAGTGGGAACCAAGCTTGAAGAAGACGTAAGTGCAACGCAAGAAGTGAGTTGAACAATGATAAGCGACAGTTCGCTTAATCTATTGCTTGTGATTGGTAAAATTACGCCTTTTCGTCCTAGTGGGAACCAAGCTTAACATCATTATCTAAACATCTTTAGTGACAATAACATGACGTATACACACATAAAATTCCGAATAAATATACATTTTATACCATTTTATTAACTATAATTCTAAGAGTATTAAGTAAAGTAGGCCTACCCTGATAAAGTATGCCTCCTTATTTATAGATTCTCCCAGTGTCTTTAACATAAGGCGATCTTCTTTTTATTATCGTTCAATATGTAATTAAAGTAACAGACATACTGCTTACCGTTATATATAATTAATGTACATTTTACTAAATCGTTGGAAATGGCCGTGATTTTAACGTATTAATAAATCGTTATTGATATTATTAGTTATAAAATAATTATTATTTTGTGCAACTAAATAGATACTAAAACTAAATATTATTAATATATAATAATTCAATGCGATATATTACAAAAATGCCGATAATAATCAAATACTTAATGTGTAGTTAATTGAATAAATTAATCAACCTTATGCATTCAATCAAAATGATCCACAATTTGAATGACAATAAATAAATGATACTGTTTGTAGACTTATATAATGTCAACGGAACAAATCCGTAGATTGTATTACGTATAGGCCTATAGTTGTCTATTTGAAAACTGGCATGCTAGTGTTTACTATTAACACACGTGACTTGAAAGCGCGCTAACATTGCATCATAACAAACTGTTTCTGTCTGTATAGAAACTTAAATGTGTGACGATAGAGAGGGCGCACTCCAAACTTCGGAGAACTCTCTAAACTGCCATAAGTTTTTCGGGCGCTGTGGTTCACATACACGTACATTCTGTAAAGAGTCGGTCTAGTAGGCCTAGTTGTTTATTTCTATTTCAAACTAGCATACTAGTGTTTACTATTAACAAACTTGAAAGCTCGTTATTGCATCGAATAAAAATGTTAATAGTTAAACGATTTATAGGTATTGTTTCCAGAATTCGCAACAGTAACCTGTCGAATACGATTCGGGATGAGTGACAAGCCCATGGGATAGTTCAAACCATCCTCACGCTTATCGATCCTCTTCACAAATTTGCCATGACTATCAAACAACTGCAGTTTATGTGTACTTGCCACGATTACGTTTCCATCACGATCAACAACGACACCTTCTGGACCCCATACACGGCCATCTCCCTGGCCGCCTTCCACGAGGACTTTTAGAACGTTGCCTTCACTATCAAACAGCTGTACTCTGTGGTTACCCCAGTCAGTGATGACTATATGGCTCTCTCTTGTCAAGGCACAGTATCGTGGGTACTTAAGATGACCGACGGCACTTCCTTCAGATCCAAAACGTCCAAGAAGTCTTCCATCAAGACTGAACTTTACGAAGCAATGGGCATCTCTGTCAACAACGTACGCACACCCACTAGCTTCATCAACAACCGTCCCAAGAGGCCACACAAGATCGTCTTTTCCAAACCATCTTTTCGGTGTTCCATCTGGACTACAAATTATAATCTCCTTGTTACTCAAGTCAGCTACTGCGAGTAGACCATGGCTTCTAAGCGGGCTTATATTCGAAACACGTATGCCTTGTGTGAGGTCGATCTTGTTGCGGAAACCTCCAGCTTTGTCGTATTCCAATATCTGATTGGTGTCATTGCACGCCAAGACATCACCAAATTTGTTAACCATAATGCTTCTGACTTTGTACGTGGCATTGATCCAATGTGTCGACAGGTTAACTGTACCAACGATACCTTCTTGTTCTGCTGTTATAAGAACTGGTGACCCTTTGATGGGACGTCCGTAAATGTTAACTTCCAACATCCAGTTTCCTTCGTCAGCACATTCACCACGGATATCATATTCTCCATCTCTTCTGTCTGTGATTGTTACCGTAGCGGTCTTTCCAGATTTATTCCTAAGAACCGCTTGCACCCTCGCTCCACCTTCCGTTACTTTTTTAGCTCCCGCCAAATCGGTCGTTGTGACGGTGACAGTGAAGGCCTGCCTTCGGGTAACATAGATCCGATCATTAGCGCCTTTGATTTGCAGTTGCATAGACTCTTCTCTGAAAGCAGCAATTACACCAAGACTCTTTTTATTTAGTGTGGTCAACGGTTCTTCGTCTGGTACAAAATCTAAAAACCCATTTTCGTATGGTTCGAGAGGAGGAAGGTTCTTGGTCTTGTGTTCGAGTCGTTTTGATGCTTCTTCACTAGATACCAATGCCGCTGCCTTGTCTGGACAAGTTGCCAATGTGTCTGTAAACTCCATTATGTTTGTAAGCCTAACTAAAGCTAATTCCAACTCTTCCACCTGTGCGTCTATTGCACGATCTTTCGTAGTATAGGTAGATTCCAAATTTTGTTTCAGAATTTGACCACATTGTTTAGCCAAGTGATGCATGTGGTCTTCGTGTCCTTGGATCTTCTTTAAGCAGAGGCCACGGTCGTTCTTCAGTTTTAACTTCATTGATGCAAGTCGATCAATTGCATCTTCAAGATTAACTCTGGAATCTTTCGATCTTGACCTCAACCCAACTACTTTTGAACTGAACTCACCGAAGGCGTCATCAATATTTCGCAGCCTGTGAGTTTCTCCCTTGTGTGTGACAACTGTACATTCGGTGCAGACAGGAACACGGCAGTAGTCGCAGAAGAACTTCAGTGGAAGCGTTTTATGTGTTGGGCACGGTGAAGGCTTAACGAGGAGACGTTCTCTTGACGGCTGCTGTTTGTACTCCTCCAGTGGCAGTAAAAAATGGTCACTGGTTACAGGCAATCGACGATGCATTTGCATGCACCCAGAACACAGAAACTCCTTGCAATCTTTGCAATTGTAATCTGCATCTCGTTCGCATACGACACACTTTGCTTCTTCTTCTTTCTCGAGACCAGCTACCATACTTAAAAGACTGACAATGCAGCTGTTTTCTTCTATTTCTTCAAGACCACCGTCTGGGATGGGATAATGTTCCCTACAAACTGGACACGATGAGTTACCCGTCTTACCAACCCACTGTTCTAGACATTCCAGGCAGTACGAATGGAAGCATGGCAGACTCTTCGGTTGTCTGAAGCGGTCTTGACATAAGACGCACTGGATTGCCCTTTCTTCTATTCCAGCTATGGTTTGAAGTTTAGCTGGAATAGATTGTATTCCTGCCATGGTCATCTGCAAAATAACAAACTAATGTGTAAATATACCACTTGGACTGTTTATAAATGTTCATATTTTGATGAATACTATAAACAATAGCCGAAGACATTTTAAAAAACTATTTTTTACTGACCTTTGACATTGGTACGCCTGGTTCATGTATCTTTTCCCCTCCTTCAGAAACAACTCCTAAAACGAACAAAACAATACATTCATTTGTATAATACTGTAAAATCGTTAACAAATAGTCGAATAGGTATGCTACATGACTTTTATTGAACTTCCGTTAACAATTAAATAGAAAAGGCGGATAAACCATTTATTGTGAAAGAGGTACTTGGATAACAAAATACAAAGACTTTGAACGATACGGAATGCGCACACAAACTTAAATGGAATAAAACTCTTTAAACGATTTGATGCGTTGCGATTTAAATAAGTACTTGTACAATTACTACACAGAAAATGTTCAATTGAAATCGTAACCTTTCAAAGTAAAAATAGAGCATGGGTCACAAGATTGGAATCTCATTCATTGGATAAGATACGCGTCGAGGGCTGGGTAGGCCCTACTAGGCCTACACAATAGGAACGATTGTCTGAATATGACAAGAAAATATGTTTGACTCAATAAGGATAGAGTACCGTAACATATTTTGTTTTGTGCAGAATTCGATAACAGACAGAAAATGTAGATAAATCTCTTCTCTACAAATATATTGTGACGCAGGGATGCAAATCAGTGTTTCCAGTGGCGGATCCAGAATTTTGAAGAGGGGTGGGGAGGGGATCGGTCAACCGGATACAAATATATCGTACAAATAAAAAATTGTTGACCTTTACCTTGTGTATTACTATTTACTATTGCTTTCGATTTTCTAAAATTCTGCCGAGGCGTTTGAGTTTGGTAATGGATAAAGGACAGTAATAAATACTATAATTGTTTTTAACAAAAATTAAATCGAGCCAACAAAGTATATAATAATTCCCGACGATGCCATGTCATCGTACGGACGGACGCGTCACACTAAAGCGTGGTTCCCACTAGAACGCAACGCAACGACGTATCGACGCAAAGTGTTGTATTGCGTAATCACAAGTGGGAACCCACGTCGCAATAGTGCTGCAAACATCGCAGGTTTGATTTTACACAGGCGGGGCAAACACAATTATTAAGCGTGGTTTCAACTAGCGACGCAACACAAGGACGTAACGCAACGCAAGTGAATTTACCAATCACAAGCGATGGCTTATTCGCTTGTGATAACTTCGCATTGGTTAAAACGCTTGCGTTGCGTTTACGTCCTTGCGTTACGTTCTAGTGGGAACCAAGTTTGCTGTTGCGTAGATTGCATTACGTTGCGTCGCTTAATGGTAAAAACAAATACAACATGCAGTTTAAGCTTCGCCATAAAATTGAAAGATGGCGCATTAGTCATTATAATTTGATGCACTTACCTTTATGTAGATTCCGATGTAAATTTAGCATTTATGGGTCTATTGGTACGTTAATGTTCGTCCGTTAAAAACACACCTTGATTCAAGAACAGCGACTCCTGAACTAACACTCGATGCGGTCGAGGACGCGATTCGTTTTTTTGACAAAAAGAAAATAATCCGAAAAACTTAGTTCCGCCAAGTTTATAGAATCAACATATGAAAGGAATCCTGAGTCTATTGAAACTTATAGTATTATAACAAAATCAAGATGAAGCACTTCATTTTTAGCTGTCTGGTTTTACCAGAGTACAATAATGAAACGAATTTTGAACTTTATGACCGGCCACCGATAGACCTAATTTGTTTAAATGTTGCTGTTGGATATGCCATTTTAATGTCACATTTATGGTTATTCACAGCTTTGACCAACAATTGAATCTAAAAAAAATATTCACATGACAAATTTATTTGAAACAAAATATAATCAAATTGATAATGGTTTTTGGTTAATAAATCATAATTTTTTTTTGTTTTTTTTTTCCTACGGAAGTAAATAGCTGCTTAATAACTTTTCCAAATAGCCTATTCAACGTCTGATTTCATTAGGCCTAATCTTAATTTATTATGTTTTGGGGGACAATAGGCCTAAATCTTTAACGACTAGACCCGTGAAATATAGAAAGGAGTAGAAAGATGGATACTTTCTAAAAAATCAATAATTTTGTCAAGAAACAGGTCACATACTTTAAAAAAGCAGTACTGAATGTTTGTCCGTATTTTCCCATAAGACTGGGGTAAAATGTGGTGTGTTCTATCATGCCCCGTCACATAATAATATAATATCGATCTTAGGCCTACTCAAGACTTGCGATGCATTTAGAAATACCAGATTGAATGAGACAAGGTTATATTTACACTTTTTAAAAAATAATGTGAATATTTATCCGCCCGATATCAAATTATTTCATTTTATGTATGTATGTAGGAATTATGTGCACTCAACCGCGCTGATTTTTAGATAACGCAACAACAGCGTGCGTTATGCTTTTTGCAGTTAAGTTTGGTTAGCTGTGACGATCTATCGACGGCGCACACGCACTCGGTCTCACGCACCGTAGCCTAATTCGAAACTTCATAAGTATAAAATTAGAAGACATTTTGTTAATGTTATAAATTAAGATTAAAATTATACATTTATTAAAGATATATTGTCTCCCCCCCCCCCCCCAAATTTGAAAACTTGAAAATTAATAAAATCAGATTTTAATTAACGGTTAAATAACCAAAACCCATTGGCTGGCAGCCAATTTGACTATTTCTTGCTTTTTTTCAGCTAAATAATTTTTTTTCTGATCCAATTTTTGGTCAAGTGAATAACTATTACATTAACATTTTCAACAATTTTACAATTATTTTTCAGGGGGACAATACATCTCGAGGGATCTTATATTATGTCACAACATTTTTATTACGTCGCATCATGACAAAAAACAGGAGACATGGATTTTAAATGTGTTTACTGTACTGCGGTATTGTTCAAAGTACAATACTAAAGCTATTGTTGAAAATACGAAATGGAATGTCCTTTTATGGTAGTAGTTGCTGACGTGTTTCCCTGTGTTTTCTTTTGTGTGTGCGCAACAAACAACGACGACAATTACAGACTAGAAACATGATGGCCGCCGATCAAGAACTGATGCATAGAGTGAAACAAGAAATGGAAACTGACACAAATGGAGTTGCGATTCCAGAGGAAAGGGGGACTGTTATTTGGAACTATGTCTTGACAAACAGATTAATTGAGTTATGGCAAGAACAACCGTTTCTGTACGACATTAATAACGTATATTACAAAGACAAAATTGTGAAAGCAAACGCTTTAGAAGATATAGCAAACAAAATGGGAATCACTGGTAGGTATGCTAAGCCTAGTAGGTTGGTCACTACTTAGTGTGTTTCCTATCGCACTACCGTTTGTTGACAGTATAATCGCTCCGTTTACGGCTAGCATAAATCATCGTAGCCTAAGTCTAGACTTAGGCCTAAGCACATAAGGAACGCACATAAAAGCGTTTAAGAAGGCCTTAGGTAACTTGATTGAATTATTCAATTGATCGAGTTTGTAAAATATGATCTTATTGTATGATTAACCACTCAAATCATTGCTTAAATGGCGTATCACTTTTTTTAAATTGTGTGTGACAAAAAAAAAAGGCCTAGTCTTAGAATCGTACTAAAAGTGGGTGTGGCCAGCTGTGAATTGAGGTGACCGTACTTTATATTTTGTAAAGTAATTTTTTGGAAATACCTATCATCCCACTTTGGTTTCCATCTTGAAATCATGAATTGTATTTATTATTATTTATTTACACAGTATTTGAAAGAATGTCTTTCTTATTTTCAGTGGAAGATGTCAAAGCAAAGATCAAAGGTGTACGGAGCCAATTTGTACGTGAAAAAAAGCGTCTTCGAGATTGTACTGAAGATGATCCTAAACCAAAATGGCCCCACTATTCAAAATTGACATTCTTAGAGAACTTTATTTCTGCTAAACCAGGTACTACTAATAAGGTATGATAATCATTCATGAAGAATTTTTATTTCTTTTATATTAATTACAGAATTATGCAAGTTACCATTTGTTCCTCATAGACCTTGAAATCTCTTTCCCACCCTAGAACAAAACAAAAACACACAGAAATACTAAACAAAAATCATCCTGCAAAGATTCAAGATATATTTTCCCCCTGAAAAATATTTGAATATGCCAAAAAATTGTCATATTGGCTGGAATTAATTTTTAAGTTTTTGGGGGACATCTTTAAAACTGAGTTGTAAAGTTTAGTATTTTTATCTACAAATAGGCATAGAAAAACTCTAAACCAATGATATACTGGAAATTAAATGATTAACGAATGGTGAAAAAAGTTGTCCTAATCGAGATTCAAACACGGAATCCTCTGCTTGATATACTGACATCCTACCATTAGACCACTGACTGGGGCTGCCGTTCATAATAATAATATATAAATTTTCTTTATAATTTCAGAAAGATCATAATGAAGAAGATAAAGAATGGATGGAATATGAAGATGCACCACACGACTATTTTGGTAATAAGGAATACCAAACACAACCACAGCCAGTAGTCGAACAATATGTAGAACCTCAACCTCTACCACAAACTCCACCACCACCACCACCACCACCACAACCACAACCAGTTGCTTCACAATTACCTTATTCAAACTCGCCAAGACTTTCAAAACGACCCAAGAGAAAAACAAATGAAAGTGCTATTGTACGACGATATCTGTCCATGATTGATAAAGTTAATAGGCCGAGTAACAACAATGTGAATGGTAATTGTAATAACCAGGAAATTGCTACTAAAACAGACGATGATGATGAAATATTTGCTAAGTACATCGCGACGGAGCTACGAACAATTCCAGATCCCCATGTGAAACGGTCTGTGAAACTGCAGATACATCAGGCAATCTTTAAGGCACATTCCATAACAAGCATACCTCAAACCAGCTCGCAACCAAGCCATCCAAAAAGACGTAAGAATTATGCGACTGCGAATCACAGTGATGGGCAACATGGAAACTATTATCCAATGAACGATGAGGATTTAGCTTCAACGTCGTTTTCCGTTCCGTCTTTATTCACAGATAGAGTGAGTCCAAATGTTCATATGTCCATGGGAAATGGAGAAGTTTGAATAATTTTAATTATAGAGTTTAAATTTTCTTTAGCACATTTTTAAATTTGAATCTGCCATAACATGAATCTGCCAAACATTTAACAAAAAACTTCAATGTTTTAACAATTTTATGGAGATAAAATTGCTTGCTCACATTGTATTATTTTCCTGTGAAACGAATGAGCGGCAATATGTATGTTTAACACTAGACCCAAGGTATTTGTACGGATGAAAGGTAAAGGTACCTAAACATGTTGAGATTATGCACCTTGCAATACAAAGAATTGCAATATTTATCATCTTTAAAGGGCATACAGTACAACCCTGTATGGAAAGTATAATGGAAAATAAGCTTAGTACTTTACGCAGACAATTTTATACAATAGCATATAGCTGATCTTTTAATTTTGATAAACTTATTTGAACACAATTTAGTTGTAATTGTTATCCCTTTTAAATTGCTTAATATACATGCTTTGTATAATTGTTCAATATGTGGCCTTTTAAAATGTCTATTCAGTATGCTGCAACTATATTTCATGTGTATGTACTAAATTTTACTGTCTCTAGTGCAATGAACAGTTACAGTAAGGTTTATTCAATTATTTGTCAATTAAAACATTATTGACCAAAAAAATACATTTTGTATTGTTAATATAAACAAATTTTATTGAACACTTTTTATAGTAAAATTTTATACCATAACATAAAAAAAAAATCAATTTAGAGATAATTCACAAATATGAATGAGAAAAAGAAATGTTGGAAATACAGTTTTAATGTAAAAAATGTTTTTTAAATTATTTTTTTTCAAGTTTAAAAAAAACTTCTAAATTCCTAGCAGCTACATATTGAATATTATTGATAGATGTTGATTGACTTTAGTTGGACATTTTTTAAGATGCTATCAATATATAATATTGATTCAATATTATATTACTTTTTTTTAAAATTGCATTCCTGTTTTCAAAATTATAAAAGTAATATTTTAAACAATATTTGTCAAATTTTAATTACATTAAAAGAAACGATTTATGAACAAAGGGAATACTATAGTAAACTAAATATATTTGGTTGTATCAAAATGATGAAAAAAAAAACATTTTGAAAAATGTTATGCAATATTAAATGAAAAAAAAGAGATTATAAAAAAGCCTGTACTATTACTGAATACTTCAGTAATGGTAAGTTTAATTTATAGTTGGTGAAAAATTTGGTTTTTAAAAAAGAACAAGTCTGATATTAACAAGGTCAAGTAAAATAATTATACTTGGGAGAGAATTTGAAATCTAACCATTTTGCTATACAGTACATAGAAAGTACATCTTCACTGTACACAATTTGTTTCATACATTATTTGTATGGTTTGTTTTTAAGTTGTAACATACTCTTTTTATGCATTGTCTTTCTAACTGCAATTGTGGAATTCCAAAAAAAATGTATATATGCTACTTATTTATTTTGAATAAAAGGAAAATTCATTTGATTGAGTTTAATGTGTATGTTCATAAGAACACCCATTTGCATATGGTGCCTCTTTCAAGACACTACTATGGTACTTGGCTGAGCAGTTCTTCAAACTGTGTTGGAAAGTTACATTCATAATTCAACAGAACAAGTAACAAAAGGTCTGGGTCTGCTTTTGCTCCAAAAAAATATGAAGTGCCAACAGAGTTAAGAGGAGTTGAAATCAATACGATACTGTATGTTCATGGAGCTATGCTCCATGGTATGTTCAACTATAAAAGTATAAAGAAATAATGTTTTCAGTTTTGGTAAAGTTGTGATTAGGTTAGAACTAAAGTCTGATCAACTTGTTGAGCAACTGAACGCACTCATAGTACCATGTTTCGAATTAATACAGTATTAGCAAAAAGATAAATATTTTGGCAGATATGGCGTTTCATACATATAAATTGAGCACACAATAATCGCAAAAAAAATCGAAATGCTGAAGTGTGGACTAACATAAAAAAAGACAATAAATACAGACTTGGGGAAAAGTAAAAGTGCATTTAGTTGTTCAAAAGTTGGAATGATTACTCTTGCACAACTACTGTAAATACTGTACTTTCAGTTATGTTATGTTAAGTTATGTATCAACCTAATAAAACACAGTTGATTTGTACTTTAAGCTTGGTTCCCACTTGGACACAACGTAAGGACGTAGACGCAAAGCAAGCGAGTTGACCAATGACAAGCAACTGTTCGAATAATTCATCGCTTGTCATTGGTCAAATCACTTATGTTGCGTTACGTTGTTACGTTGCGTCTCTAGTGGGAACTAAGCTTTATACTAAGCTCTATACACCAAGAACACTATTAACACAAGAACAGACGTATGCATTAAAATATAAATATTTATTTCCATCATATTTTTTAACATGTTTCAGAAATAGTTTTTGTCGATTTTCTTAAACAAAGAATGTTGCCCTCAGCAAATTTTCAATGGGATTGAAGTTAATCTTAAATTTATACCAATTTGAATCGAGGAAGGTTGAAGAAAGAAGTGAAGTTTATAGAGTCTTAAATATAAAACCTTTAAAGTCTATTCAACATA
The DNA here is from genome assembly GCF_964355755.1 of Antedon mediterranea. Lineage (NCBI taxonomy): Eukaryota > Metazoa > Echinodermata > Crinoidea > Comatulida > Antedonidae > Antedon > Antedon mediterranea. Next base: position 26,763,023 of record NC_092675.1, read on the forward strand.
AGTAAACTTTTATTTTGGAGTATTAACCCTTTGAAGACATGGCCCTTATTCCGTAGTGTCCCAAGACATCACAGGTTGACTTTTTGGGGTCACTGAATTACAGTTTTTGAGCATTTGAACTAGATCAAACAAAAAAAAAACAATTTTTTGGAAGGCCAAATCATTTCATATAACAATAAAACCAATTGCAGAAAGTTAGTCATAAAAATGTTATTTGCATTTTTCCTAAACTATTAAAAATACCTTATTTAGCCTCAGTCACATGGGGTAGAAACTTCTTCAAAGGGTTGGAGTTTATTAAGAGAGTTAGTGCAGTGCAGAAAAGCTGATAAATTCTAGACAATTTCAAAAAAAATAGTTTGCAGAAGTTAGGCCATGAACCTTCTTTCTTTACCTAAAACTAATTTGATTTTTCAGCGAATCAAATAACAGTATTTTAGTCATGTGATCCTGCAGATAGAGCCTTAAAAAACTTGTGGAGACTACAAACTTTTCCAATGTGTGATAAATTCAATGTTTGCAAACAAAAGTTTGGAAAAGTTTGTTAGTGTAGACTAGGTTAATAAAGGAATATGAAAACATGTTATCTCCATGGTTTAGAGAAATAATTATATATTTTTGGGATGAACAGAGAGTAGGTCAAAGTTAATCTGTAATTTTTAATTAAAAGAATTAAATTATACATATTCCTAAATAAAATATTTCTGGTAATGAAACAGATTACACAGTAAAGTAAAAATTATATGGGAAGATTCACACACTTTATAATGAAAAATAATAATTATTTCAATTTATTGTCTATTAAACAAAATGTATTTTATATTAGTATGTGTTACTATAATGGACAAATAAATAGAAACTTTATGTTTATATAAAAAGTCTATACATACATACAATACTCGGATGGATGTTGATATAAAGAAAAAATACTATTAACTAGCTCTTGTAAGCCTGGTCTGATTCTAAACATACCTGTATACAGTAAACTGTATATCCTCTTCACATCAACACCTCCAATACCTTGGCAACTTGCCAGTTGTAATTATAAAAAATCCAACACACACACACACACCCCCACTGTATCTCTACATATGACAATATTGATCCAGTACTGTAGGCAAATTCCATAATACAGGATCATATATTACCTGTATCATGGGGAAGGTTAGGTAAGTTTGGGTGAATGATACAGGCATCACATGTGAAACAGATACTGTGTGATCATTGCCTATCCCTGGACAAATTTAGATACAGTACCGATCATCAATTGTCATCACACGCCATCTCACTAACTATTCTCTCTCACTCAACAAAAAATGTAATATTAATCTCTCATCCATACTTCTATATAATAACTTATTTACATAATAATATTTTGTATTTACAAAGCCTGAGAGTATTAAAACATTATATAAACAGAACTAACTAAATCTGCATGGCAATCATCAAATAAATATTAATATTTATAATTATTGATCGCCTTTCACAAAGAACAATAACAAATGTTTACATACCAAGAATCTGAATTAATATTGTTTTTATCAGGTATAAACCAGCACTGTGTGATATCAAGATGATGAAGTTATAAGATAGACTTAAACAAAGGTAATATAATGTGTTAATTAGGACACAGTATAACATGATCACAATGGTTCTGCATAACATAGCTCACAACAGATACACTCCCAACAATAAATGAACTTGTTTCGACAATGAAGCCTCTGTGGTCTAATGGTTATGCTGCTCGCTTTGTTATCGATAGGTTGGTGGTCCAAATCCTGCCAAAGACATTTTATCGCACAATCAATTTATGGGACTATATCCGTTGTGAGCTATGCTAAGTGGTACCATTGTAACTATATTAACATATGTTGTCCCAGTTAAGCACTGTATTATGTTTGACATACCTGGGACATACCTATTCTCCCCGAATTCATGGTACCATTAAATAAGAATAAAACAAACTGAATACAGTCTTACAAGAATACAAACACAGATCAACAAACATGTTATCTTTCACATGGATTTCTAATAAAAATCTCTCATGATTGTAATGCAGAAAAAGTTTATCAAATTATCTTGTAACTTTAACTATGCTTCTTTGCCATCAATGTGTAGGGCTGCGATCTAATTTTTGTCTGTAGGTGCTGCATGACATACTCTTTGGTTTTCCAATGTACTTTTAAGTCAACTATATGCTAGATGTAAATAGCCTAGCACTGCAAGAAGAGTACCTCTCAGCTAGGCTTCTCAAGATTGGCAGACATCCAGATAACTAGTAGGATGAGTGATCTGATCCTGTAGTACGATGTATGATGATCACATGATCTGGACCTCTAGCAATGAGCTAAGATGAGACAAAATGTATCTTCTTAAATCCTTCAGATACTACATTAGCAATATGCTAAGAATACAGTACATGACCTTTGACTCTTTAGCATCTCTAATACATTGGCCAGTGTCTGTTGAATTCAAATTATCAGTTTTAACTGTCCATGAATTCCAATGTTTCATTTAGTACCCTGAGAAGCCATAAACATAAAGCCAGCTTGTGTGTTAGAGTAAGACTCCATTGTGTGTGAGCTGACACCTGGAATTTTCACCTTTACACCTGTGATTCCTGGCATGCTTTTGGTATTTGTTACTGAAATGAAATTGAAACATTAAATAAAATTATTCATCTAATTCAGTATAAGTTGTTATGTCTTTTGTCTAATTAGACATTACAGCTTTTGGTAGCCAATTCTCGGTATTGTATCTATAATTTATACAGTGTCATAAACAAATTCTGTGATAAAGTGTCACATATGTACCACATGTGACGCCTGTATCATAGACCATAGTAGCTTAATATGAAATAATGATATACATGTGACGCCTATATCATAGGCCATATTAACTTATTATGAAATAATATACATGTGGTACATATGTAATACTGTATTACAGAATTTTCATATGATACTATAATATAGTATAACCAAAGAACTTATAACACAAGAATCTCCTGTTCGTCCGAAGCGCGTAACAATTTCGAAAGGCATTGTGGGATAGAATAGAGCTATGGGTGGCGCCATTGTGAGCCATGGAGTAGGGCGCCCGCATCAAATTAGAAAGTCAAAATCATAGAGGGGATCTGCTAATGCTCTAGGGGGATAGAATAATTGACTGAGGAGTAGGGCGCCCGCATCAAATTAGAAAGTCAAAATCATAGAGGGGATCTGCTAATACTCTAGGGGGGGGGGGGGGGGTAGAGTAATTGACTTCCTAGTTTGGAGGGGGCGCTGCTCCATGCTGTGAAATGGCGTCGCCCAGTTTGACCTTTTAACCCTGTACTTCCGATACTGTGTTTTGAATGCAAATTGAAGAACAGGAGATTCTTGCGTTATAAGTTCTTTGGTATAACTGGGTGTTTATGGGGTGTTCCGTTTAGGAATTTAAATTCATTACTGGACCTTAAGCACAAAAACAAGCATGGTTTAGAAATGAAGTTTTTGAAAAAAATGATGTTTACCTGGTTGTACTGGAGGAATTTGCTTAAATAAACTTAACCCATTAGGTGTTGACAACCTTCTCAATACAGGTGTGTCAGTCTGCAAGAAAAGAAACAAACAAACATAAATTTAGATGATGGTAAAAGTAATTTACTAATGGGGAACAATGTTCACTATACATATAAGATGGGAAGTGGGCAGTTGTGGTATCTTATTTTTCTTAATAATTGTTATGTTTGTTTGTGAGTTATGTACTGGGCCCTGTGGGAGAACATTCTCTATATTGAAGAGCCTACCCAGTATAAGAAATAACTAAAAATAATACTAAAACTGTCATTTTCACACACACTGTTACACATACATCATCCAATTGAGTTTTTATCACCAGAGGGGACTACAAATCAAATCATTTTGTCAACTGGAATATTCACTCTTTTATATCATTGTACTGATCACAAATGTCGACAAAATTTGAAATAATAAATCACATTTCAATAGAAAAATGTTAGAGATAAGATTTATTACCCTAAATGTGTGAGTAGTGTTTGGCCTACTTGACTCCCAAACAAACTGACTTGCTAACTTCTCTTTCGTCCGTCGATTCTGATCATCTTGCATGTGGACAGCACTGGATATTCGACCTCTTGACCTTTGTGGCTGCATAAGAAATTAATGAATCAGTTATTAACCTTTCGCTAATAATGACTCAAGCTGGGTATACAGTATGTTAGAGGTGTGTGGCACATGTGAATTGTTGAAAATAACTGATTTAGGCAGTTTACAAGCAAACTTACAAATCCTCCCTGTCTGCTGCCACCATTTTCTTTTTGTGCAGATACTTCGTTTTGTATTGGTGGCAGCATAGCATTGCGGCTCCAAGGACCTGACGGAGACGGAATCCTCTGGGGAGGAGAACCTAGACGTTCTGCGGCATTAGGATTATTTCTGAAAGAAAGATCAAAAATATTACATTAAATTCATTAATTTGTGATTCTGGATACCTGTACAAAGTTGGTAACGTTTTTTATTGACGATATTTTTTAGAAATAAGATTCTCGACGTACGTAGCTAAAGTTGTTCATAATGCTTGCACACATGCAGATAGACTTGTTTTCAAAGTGGGCTAAGCTTGCCCTTTTGCATGTTGGGAAATAGCGTTAATGTTTACATGAAAACTCTCTATTATGAATTAAAACATGTTTGATTACTTACAGTCTTTTTCCTTGTACATAGTCCTCCATTTGAAGTTGCGAGGACTGCAGCCTCTGAGAGTCAATTGGTTTTAACCTAGAATTACCCCTGAGCCTAGCAGACGGTGATCTTAAATGGCTGCTAGCCATTGGCCGATGAACTCCTGATAATGGACGGTGATAAGGAAGAGGAAGATCATCCCTGAAAAGGATAAAGTAAAGTTTCTTCACACTAATATTTTACGAAACACTTTGGCAAAATAAAAGAGGCAACCAAACATTGTTTGTTAACTTACGTTAATACTGATTGAGGGCGGTCTCTTCCATCAATGGCACGTTGGTGAATTACTTTAGCATTGATTGTCATAAGGCCATCGAGACCGGTCATCATGCCGAACCCACTAGCCATTCCAAACGAGGGCGTACCAGCTCTTGTCTAACAAAAAAGAAAAGATATATGATGTTAATAATAATTGTTCAATAAAGATTAAAAACATTTTTATGCATTCGTTTTCTGTGAAATAAAATATAAAAATATTGAAGGTTTATTTGAGTTCTTTGTTATTTGCAATTACTTTAACAGACACTGTTTGCTCTAATTTCTATTTTCTTGGAAAAGTACATACATTGCATTAAAATGAGATGTTTTTAATATTGTATAATAATTTTCATTGTGTTCAATTCAGCATAATGTATACATCTATCAGGCTTAATTAGATTTAACATGAAAAGTATATACAATGTATGAACAAAGGTTTAGAATGTATGTTATTTGTCTCTACAGTAAACGAACATACTGTAGGGATCACACTAAAATATAACTATATCGTGTGAATTACAAATATTTAAACAAGCATTTCATTAATATTAATTTATGCACAATATAATTGTTTGACTTTACATAAATAAATTTGACTAAACTGAAATATGAAAACTTACAGATGATGAACCTAATTTAATATGCGTATGATCAATCAATCGACACACAGGAGCCATTGGATAAGGACTCATTGATGGGTCAAAGGTCGGCACCACAGTGTTCATTGTTGAGTCTCTTGATTCTAAATCATGGGACATTCCAATAAAAAATTTATCTGCAAAAAAAAAAAAAAAATAAGTTGTCTTGTCTACCTTAATCATTCCAACGATCATTGCTCATGGCAATTTGGACTTAGATGTTACACTTTTCAACTACATGCACCCCTAAGGGTCACATCATGTCAGTGCTGTCAATCCAAGTGTTCTCTCATCTGTCCGTCTAGTAATTATTAACCATTCTTAAAAAGGCCCTTTCATACTTGTTTACAGTTTTTTCCCTTGTAAATTACAGTTGTCATCTTGATGAAAAGCCATGTAGAATCATGTATCTGTACACAGGTTAAACTAAGAGAACACCAACAATGTGTACATAATAGTTGATTTGTCTCTGAATAGAAGTTGGGCATAGTAGTATTTAAACAGATATTTTTCCTAATTTGTTTCACAAGAAACTGTGCCAAACTGTATTTAGAATACTCTACATACTGTAGGAGATGTTCCCACTAGGCAACGTAAGTGATCTGACCAATCACAAGCGACGGGTTGTTTGAATTGTCGCTTGTTATTGGTCAGATCACTTGTGTTGCGTCTGTGTCCTTGTGTTCCGCCTCCAGAGGGAACCAAGCCTAAGAAGCTACAAAGCAGTATTTCTCAGTGACAACAACCAAAAGATGATAAAGTCAACAAAATTAAAGTGTATGATGGTCTTGCCATACAATGCTGTTTTATTGTACACTTACCGTTTCCTAACTCCACATGTTTCTTTACTAGTTGCTTCAGCCAATGTATAACACGGCACCAAACATTGTCAAACACCTGTAATGTTATACCATTTTGTACTGAGCTATTTGGCGTGATTGGTGGGTAGCCCTCACGCCGCTTACGTACTAAATGTTGACTGCATACACCATCTTCATCTCTAAAATTATAACAATTTTATTACATGATATAGCTAAACACAAATGTCATGTTATAAAGGTATATATATAGACTCAGTCATGAGAATGGATCCAATTAATGCATGGTGTATATGATATGAATCAACCAATGAAACTATGTTATAAATATTATTTAATTCACATTTTAATATGAAAATATAAATTGAACAAGGACCTATCTCTATAAAGATGAGGCGCAGTTGATATTAACACATTTTAATTTCATACATACCCTGCCCTGCAGTCATAGGCTAGGTACTCTTCCACAAGACCATCGGATTCAAATATCTCCTCTTCTAAATGTGGTAGATAAGTTCCTCTAAGCTCAGGACATATACTGATTGGTTCAATCTTTTGTCCAGTTACAACCAACCTAAAAATATTATACATTATCAAGTCAAGTCAAAAGTATCATTTATTGTCATTTTTTCTAAAAAGAAAAAAACATAGAAATTCTGTTTGCTCTGTTGGCGGAGCACAATATCCAACGGACACAACACGTACTCAAAACAAAAACATTACAAAAATGTCTACATGATTTTTAAGGCTCTAATAGCTCCTGGAAAGAAACTATTTGTAAATCGTGCCTTATTGGCCTTAATAGAACGAAATCGCTGACTGCTGCACATCAACTGGAACATACTAGAGGCCAATAAATGTTGTTATTGTTCTTTTAATGTTTCCTCACACACTTTTCAATACATTTTTTATCACAAAAAATGATCTGATGCTTGAATATACTCCCACCCCTCAGTTTAGGCCAAATTCAGACACTGGACTTTGGTATAAAATTCATTGTTAATGTAATCCGACTATAAGCTGGGACTACACTATGTCATATGGCAACATATTGTGGCAAAGAATACAGGTTACAGTATGTCTTTTAATAACTTACTCTTCTATTTCATTGACCCCAATATCTCCCTCGTTGTCCACAACGTCAAGCAATATGCTACCAGTTGCAGGCCGAGGGGCGTCAGCTGGTATAATTTCAAATCCGTCATCTAAAGGTGGTGTAAGCTGTTTCCCTAATACCCTGCAAATATTTAAAAAGTGAATTTATAACCAAAATTGTCATAACATTATTTTTTTAAATACATTTTTTTAATGACCTGGACTGCCAATATTTATGTGATATATTATCATGAAATTAATGTTTGTTTTCCCAGAACTTCAACAATAAAACAGTAAAAGTGTTCTTTAAATAAATGAGGTCAAAAAAGTCATATAGTTCATCCAACAAACACATTCCAGTAAGATCATCTGAAATTACATATTTTTTTATTTATAAAAAAGGTTAATAACCGATTTGTTCAAAATGACCTGGTTACCTTAAATGTGGAAATCGTAAGTTCCACTGTTGACATTCAGTGTGTAACTGGGTTGTACTCTGACTCTTCTGACCTTCGTACAACAGCCTATCTATCTCCTCAAACAGTACCCTCACTGTCTTGGCTGCCTGCTTATCAAACTCCTACAACATAAAGATGAGCATGTTTACAGTTTTCAGAAATATCAAGTAGTCATAATGGACACTTATTGAAATATAATGAGGCAGTGATAAGTAATATCTGGGAATTTCAGGAAAGAATTAAATCAAATATAACTTACAAACTACACTACTGTACATTTATTTTACTACTGTTGAACTGATTTAAAGATCCTATACAATTGAATCTGTGAAATCAGATTTCTAAATTTCTTTCGTACACATGGATAAAAATTATAGAAGATGATAGGAAAAGAAAAATAAATAAAGTATATGCACACTTTGGCCAATAATCACTCTGATTGGAGAAGTCTTGTTAAATGCGCTATGTCACAAGACGTTTAGAATTCGTGATTTGGAAAGTCGAACCTTGGTTCCAACTTGGATGCAATGTAAGGATGTAAGCATGCTGCAAGTAATTTGACCAATCACGACACGGCAGATCATCCAAACTGTTGCTTGTAATTGGTCAACTCACTTGCATTGCACTATGCATTGCGTTACATCTTGAGAAACCAGTTTGTCCTTTCCCGCTTACTTATTTTAAACTTGCATTATTAGAGAAATTCTTAATTATGGTCTGATAAAATGTTTTCTTTCCGAATATAGTTTTTTTTAAAAAGACTTTACTATTTTGCTATTATGAAGTAATTTGTTGGGTCAAAAAGTAATTCAGATTGTTAAAAACCACTGACATTTTCAGATTTACTAACTAAAATCTGTCACCTGACACAGTGACAGGGGTGTTTCATAAATTTTGGATATATTCGAGTTGTAGCTCTCTTCTCGGAGAGAATAGGCAATGTGGGTTTATCCAGGTAAGCTAGGCACGAAATAGACTACTATATTGAAATTAATTATAGCAAGTTGAGAAGCGCACTTATGGCTGTCAGGATGTATTGAATAATCGATAATTTAGGCGACAGTTGTGCAGTATATGACATTTTAAATGAGAATTACTTGAAATTAGACTAATTAAAACTAATTATTAAAATGAAAGATGACATGACATGTAACAGATGATGGAAGACAAAGAATGCTTGATTATAATAATGACAGTGTAAAGATGAGCATTAAAAACAAAAGCCCAATTAGCATCTCCTTTTAAAATCTACAAACTGATTGTAATTAAACGACAGTGACTGAACAGAATTTGTTCGCGCAAATCCGATGTTTGCGCAGAGAAAAATCGAGCTACCATTTCCACGACATTAAGCCAATAGCCAATTTCATTTCCATCACGTGTCTGCTATGTTTTTCGATTTGCATGAGTGCTAAAAGAACGCGTCAACTCATTTCCCGGGCTCTGATTGGTTGCACAATATTAAAGTAGAAACTGATTTTGCTGAAACTACACACTGAAGAAAAAAAAATGATGGCAGAAAGGGATTTTTGAATTATATGAATATGCATGAAGGCTGATGATTCTGAATCGCATGCATAAATTCAGCTAGTGGAAAACAGGTATAAAACTTAAAAGCAAAAAAAAATCTCTATAAAACTCTATTATTTAAATCATATTTTTGGATTATTTAAAATTGTGCGGTATTTTTTCAAGGATCAAAACATATTCTGTATACCAAACCTAAACTAATTCCTCAATGCCTATACTAAGCCTGATGTTATTGCCAGAGCATCACCAAATAAGGGGCAAAATTCCTAGAATGTCAATCAATACATTAGTTGTTTATCCAAGCTGGTCAATTACCTTGACATGCATGTTCACATGTCTGTGCCCTCATTAAACAAGGCCTCTTGAATTTCATGTTTCTGTCTATTTTCAGAGCAATTATTTTTCCAATTTAAAGTCTATTTAGTATTAAATTTTTAGGCAAAAAATATACAATTACAACTAACTGTATAAAATGCAATTGTATTGTATTACATTTGACGTAATAAATAAGTATATTAAATGATTTTTTAAAAAGGAATGCACATTTCTTTAATTAAATTTGTAAATTCTTGCAATAATATTAAAATTGAAAATTTTCATTTTCAACTGTAGCCCAGGCATATTTCCTAGTTTAAGAATGATAATTGCTTGCATCAGAAGACGATTAGAAAAGCTCAAGTGTCGGAGTTGACTTTGACCATTGATTATGGTTGGTAACTACCTACAGTACAGTATTTTCGATAATTGGCAAACCTGCAGGTACTGTGTACTGTACTTAAAAATATTATTTCAATATTAATTAAAGATAAACATTTATTGAAAAAATGTAAACTTTCCAAATTTAACAATTTTTATAAAATTATGTTAATATACTCGCAATTTTTGATGTACATTTATTGCAAATTTTCAACTAAAAAGTGTAAAAATGTACTGTATATAATATTAACCCTTCTTTTCAATAGTAGTAAGAGTATGTATCCTTAATCGTTGTTTATTACCTAGGGTATTGGACTAATGATAGTGGACAAATCCCATGGAGAATAAATTATAAGAATCATATGCCACAAGGCACGGCTTCATACCGGCACCGGCCCAGCGTGACACCTGCGTATCATATGAATGCTGGTATTGTACACGATCCACGATTACCTGTAATTGTTTAAGTGTTCAAACTAAGAAACGTTTGATTATTTGTGCCGATCACCTGCATTTGACTTATAGTACTCGGTCGGTCAATGTGTGCATTATCCAATTTTATCCCAAATGTAAATTGCTATAATTTCGAAGTACTGTAGTTTGTCAATTTGGGGATAGACATATTAATCAATAGTTATTTTTACCCAGCGATTTTAATCCGAGTTTCAGTGAGAAAATTTGTACTAAACAAAATTGAATTATTTCGGTTAGCTCGACGTTTATTTAGTATTTAATTTAAAGAAAACAGCTTTATTAAAATATCTTGTTTTCAAACTTGGTGGTCTTTATTGTCTTTCTACACTATCAACCTTCATGAGATTAAAAATGCGATTTTCCCATATGGACATGATGATGTCATAGCACTACCATATTTGGGCAGATCACACTTTTTTTTGTTAAACACAGTAGTTTGACAATGTAGGCAGAGCTTAAGATAAGAAATACCTGAACCTCATTTAACCTTTTGAAATTACACACAGTAATGAGTATCACAAACTTTAAACAATACTTAATGAATTAGAGACAATTTGTTGCCGATATTAAAAAGAACTCAAATTTCAAATGTTGCATCTCAGTTTGATTAACATTAACCGAATAATGATCATAATTCCATTTATTACTTGTTACCATGACAACAATTGTCATAGCAATGATTAACAATACAAAAACCGACAATACAGTAATATCATTAAATGATTAATATAATTCTAATAATAATATATTGTATAATACCCGGTGCAGAGTTACCGATCAATTTATATGATAACTGAAAACAAATAGAATAGTGGAGAAATGCAAATATAAAAATAAAGTAAATTTATGGTAGAAAGAAAAAATACCACTGTACATATAACAGAGTACATTAGCTAGAGTAGAATGACAACTGGGGGGACCTAAAGTAAGTGCACTATTTATAGGGTTGTCTCCTGTAGATGTTTTACTGTCTGTACTATTGGAATAGACTTCACCATCTTTTGCCAAAAGAGCGTAAATTTAGATACAATTTAAGACGAGTTAAAGAATTTTGCATTCCAAAAATAAAAACGAAACGATAAAAAAATGTCATTTTAAACTTTGGTCTTTTTCATAAGTGGTTGGCATAGTATCCTTTGATGTACAGTATTGTTTTCTGTAGTAGTATAATTATATATTTATATATATTGTATAATATAATTCAACTAATGAAAGTTGCAAAAAAAGTATTTTATCATTATGTTACATTATGATACTAATCATGTATGTAAATAGTTCCTTGAACCTAACCCCAAAAACTTAAAGCCCCATTCCCTACGTTTTTTAGATCTAATTTAAGATCACAAACTATATTTAATTTAAAAATAATACTATATGGTCCTATTGCGATAACTTTTTTCGTCTTTAAACGGTTAAAAATGTGAAAAATAAGTCGATTCTAATAATTATAGCGGCCCGCTATAAATCCCAAAATGCATTGCGCGCGGATTGATATTTTTGTTTTTCACCTGTAATTCGCCCACTTTTCGATCGATCGTGAGGCCAAAACAAATGAAAGACTCCTAACTTTTCAGCGAAAATACCGGGTTTTCCCCAATTTGTATCAACGGAGTCTGGCAAAAATAGAAAGACAATTAATGCAGCAACTATACAACGTCAGGCTAGGTATATAGCTCGCGTACGATGTTCGTACGTTACCGATGTTTACCAGCTAGGCCTACAAAACTAAGCCTAGCTAGGCTAGGCCTAAGACCGTCCACGAGAGGTCGATCGCCGCGAGCTACTTAGGTAGTGCATTGTTTCTCACTTTTTATCATAATTTACCATAAAACGTACATTTAAGACAAGAAATGACATGGTTTAATGTTTTTAAAGTGATATATGTATTATTTTCCAAAAAACGTCCAAAATTGCAGGGAAGGGGTCTTTAACTCTACTTCTCAATAAATCTCAGTTAAAAGAAAAATGTGGTAAACTATAAAATGTTGCAATTCTAGCTTTAATTTGTTATTGATTTTCTGAAATATTAAAATCAAATGGAATTAACTATTGACTAAAAAAAATCAAAGCATCTCATTTAATAACAATCACAATTTTTTCTTCTTCATCAGAATACCAGATTGGTCGGAAGATAACTGTAATATATATGCTAAATATATTGCTAAATAGCAATCATATCGATATTTTTAATGATAGACTTGGTTATTTTAAGAGGACGATGATGTGTTCACTTCTTGAACAGTCTGCATAACCTGTTTTAATTGAAATTTTTTATGGCATGCCAATCTATGTTTTTTATATATATATATATATTTTTTCTGTATTTTATTGTTAACCGTTTTTGATGTTGTATTGTTTTATGTTTCAAACCTGTTAGTGGCGGTATTTATCGCTGTTGGTTTTGATTGAATAAAATAAAATAAAATAAAATATAGACCAACCAACATAATATTTAAGCTAATCATCTTCTAAAAAATCTTTCAAACTATAGGCCTACTGTGTAATAAGTTTATGTTGCTTTGTTCAGTATATTGTCAGCTACAATTTACATCAATCTCTTTTAATAATACTCTACACTGTGCTGCTCAATAATCCTTAGTTTAATCAACAATTACCCAGCAAAAAGAACGCAGAAATGCACTTAAATGTTCAGTTAATATTAACATTATAAATTAAGTCTTGCCAGTGTAATTACATTATTTCTCAGATCACTGTCTCTTGTTCTTTAGGAAACATTGTTATGATTTCACATTTGATTTAATGTATTTTTTTAAATTTATTGATGGTGGAGAGGCACGTATCAATAATATGAAATTTAGTTTTAAAAGATGTAAAATTTAATATCAATTAATGTTTATTATACACAATTCTTGATATTTCTTTTATGAATATTTAATTCTATACTTATTCTCTGTGAAAGATATTTCTGTATCGTGTACGTATTCATGTTCAGAATTCAAACACTATCTCAAACCATACATTGGTCTTGATTCGTCATTCCAGTGACGCATAGTGACCACGCAGATGTGTAGTGACCGCGCAATTTTCCGACCGCGCAGAGCTACTAAAACTTAAATGCCTGCTTTCCTCTCAATGTAATTGTTAGGTTAAGTAGAGTTTTAAAATCATTGAAAATGATATGTATGTAATGATAAAGTTGCATTTTTTCAAGGCCTACTGTAGAATGTATTCTTTTGAATGTACAGAATAGTTGTAAAGTATTGTATAGGATTCAGTCTTGGCCTATTAAGCTAGTATACTGTCATGTCACACCACCACTACAGGTAAGATTGAATGAGATATTTGTATGTTTAAAGAACTGCTCTCACCACTTCACTAGTATATGGAGGCAGGCTCATTGAGATGAGAATCTGAATGCAGGCATATTAAAGCAAATAACTATACTATAATTACTGTATATAAGAAATTCACACCAAATTTAAAATTTACTTACATCGTATTCCCAGGAGAAGAGACTGCTTCTTGCTGAGGAGACCTCTGATGTCCAACCAGTTGACGAATCAAGGTTGGTATTAATGTTCAGCTCACCAGTCATTGTTGGTGAGGACCTGCCACTAGTCATGGGACTGACATAGTTAGAGATGGCCTCCTTCATGTTCTGAAGGTACTGAATCGGAAGCGTATCATTGGGTTTCTCCGGTAAGGGGTGATTTTCTGTCCTGGAAGAAATACCCCTCCTAAAAAGAATAAAATAAAAGTAGTATTAACGTTACATTTATTGAAGTTATCTTAAAGGTTTCTACCTAATTGTATGATGCAATATAAATATCAAAATTGTTCTATAATCAAAAATTCATTAATGGTTATTCCAAATTAATTATAACATTTAAAGCATAAAATAAAGGACAAAATTAACAAACAACCTTAGTATCCCTGGGTGACTATAAAATTTATAATGGTGTAATTAAAAAACTTATTGCTTTGTACAGCGTAACAGCGGTGCTATAAAATTCAATAATCATTTGCATGACGTACTGTATAAAGAAAATATTAAATCTATATTAAACGAATAATAATAGATTCGTGTACTTTACGATTACCGGTATTTAAATATTAAAAATAGCCAAGGACTTGAAGAACTATTGAAAAAGAGAATTTAAATGTTAAGCGAGGATAGGAGAGACTTGAAATAATAAATTGTAACCCATGGAAGTTACTTTAAAGTTACAAAGATTTCTTTGTTTGTGATGACAGATGGGATAAAATGAAAACAATACCAGTAGTGTTGGTCTACTGGAAAAAATGAAATCTATAAACAGATATGAAAATATTTACACTATTCCTAAAAAAGTAGGGGATCATCAGCCGGTGTGCTAATCTGGGTGGTGCACTGTTTACTGCTATGGGTCTGTAGTTAAGCTGGAGGATAATAATAATACATTACATCCTTTATATTCTGTGCATTGTATGCTTAATGTGTTTTTAAGTCACTGAGCCGTCACATATATTCTGACTTGCAACATGACTGTGATACTATAACATGTTGAGTGTACTACGAAATGTCCATAAAGTAATTTCTATGGAAGTTTGGCCCAGTTACGGATGTACAGTATAGAAATAAGTGATAAATACCATGAAAATACACAAACAACATGTACAGTACTTAGATTTAGAAGTCATTCTTAAAAACATGAAATATCATGCATATAATGACGCGACACGTAAAAACTACTGACGCGAGTGTCAAAACACCAAGCAAAATGATAACATCATCAAAATCAGTAAACCTTTTGTTTAAATAACATGACGTGTGACTACACAACCATGGAATCGAAAAATTGTTGTGCCCATGCATGCCATACCGCAGAGGCAAGCGTATAATGACTGACGCAACGCATGCAAACTGCTAAAAAATAAAATATACTTTTTTAAGATAGAAATTTTATATTGAAATTATTTATAGTTGAGAACCGTGAATGTCTTACCCAACTACCATCAACGAGGTAGCATCATCTGCATCAGTCTTCAAGATAACTCTTGGTAGAGTAATATAATGGATGTACATATCCAAACTCATCCCGACCAATGTACCATCTTATCAAAAACATACATTTTTTCCAACTGAAGAGCCTAGAGGCCTCCTCACCGCCTCAGCCTACCAAAGCAGAACTAAACAACTGATAAGTTTCCCTGTACAAAAGCTACCAAGACATGTGCTTGCAATTAAAAAATCAAGGCCTAGCTACAATCAACTTGTGTACCCTGCAGTGTCATCACATATAGCATTTGCTATTAACATTCTCATAGCAGAAAGAAGATTTGATTGGTCAGATTTCTTGACAAGACAAGATACTATGTAGGACATCAGATCTATTGATTGGATGATATATGATATTCACATTAGTACAGCAGAGTACATCATAGATTGTAATTTGCATATTGTCTCCTGAACAATTATCCATACTTCATATCTTTTGAATAGGAGAATACTCTTATGTGATTATACAAGATGTGATTACAGATGTTTTTTGAAGATAAAAATTAGTACAATTAACATTTAGGGCATTCATTTGAAAATAATAATTGGCATTGTAAAACAATACTCACTGTGTACAGTATATTACAAAAAAATAAATATATTATCACTCGGGGTACCCGAGTCTAGGACTCTCATCTCAGGCCTCGAATTTTACCGCGGCCACCGCCGTCGGTGCCCTCCCAGTTGGCCTCAATGCCCTCGAAAATTAATAGCACCCACGGCCACTACTGGCCTGCCCTTTTTTTTGCGTTGGCCGTGAGTGCCCTTCCCGAGTTCTACCACAATAAAAACCACTGAAGTAGATAGAAAATAATGTCAAGAATATCGGACGAGACGCAAAACTATCGCCTGTCTTCGTTGTAAAGAGGATTTCCCTAAAAAACGCATTTACTTAGAGAAAACATCGAACATATTTATATAACCAAAACAATATCGTCCCGGCCGCCGTGCGTGGTAAATAATGGTATAGATAGTACATTAAAATACAGTGGTGTACACTTTTAATAATAAAGCTAAAAACGTTCCTCGATCGGAGGTCACTGAAAGTATTAAAGTCGCACCACCCCCGCCTCAATAATCGAGCTAGCCGCCTTCGTTGAAAAAAAAATTACACGCACTCCTACCTAGCCTAGCCTATCCTCCCGCCGCCGAACCGATCAAGCACACGCGATTCAATACATTGGGAAAACAATTCCCTTTGACGCACACGCACCCTCTGATAAGAAATTTCACACGAAGAGGATCGGTCGTTGGAAAAACAATTCCTTTTGACGTACACGCACCCTCTGATATGAAAATACCATGTGCGTTCCTCCTGCATGGTGTAGTCCATTCCATTACATACGTGTAAAATTAGGGGTGTCAACTTTTAGTACTAAAGTTAAACCGGTACCTCAACCCGAAGATTGTTGGAAGTATATTATATTTATATTTTATCGCACCCACCTCAATAATCCAGCCGATAGATCATCGAAAAATCTTGTTAACGACGTCGTACACTAAATTAACAAACGCGTTTTTACCGAACTCAAGGAAATGGTATAGTCCACAATACACGTGCAGAAGCCTAAACAGAGAGAGAGGGGTCGGCGTCCGTCCGTGTTTTGAATTCTATGAATATGGATTATACTAACAAAAAAGCTTCAGAAATCGAAACTCGGAAAATAACAATAATTTATATTCTACAACATAATGTCATTGGCTTGATTTTTACCGTGGTTAACACTCTGTGTATGAATAGTTGTAGGCCTACAAACAAATTGTTTTTGTAACCTGTGTTCTCTGTCCGCTGCGCCTTAGTGTATGGTCTTTAGCTGTTGGGCCTGGCTTCACATGCCTTTTTTTTATCGCATTGTTTGAAACTAAACGAAACAACTGTGAACGCTAAACATCGTACCTTAATAATTATTATTTATATGGATCGTAAATACACGTAATATTTATATATAATGAAATACAAAAAGATGTAGACAGTCCTCTCCTACTACTACTACGCAATCTGATGAATAGGGGAAATTCCCCCAAAAATGTTTGCGGGTAGAATTTTTTTTTTTTTTTTTAAATTCCACCCGGGCGCTCAACCGGAAACAAGCTATTTTTTAATTTTGGCCTAGTTATTAAAATATTTTTTAATTTTGGCCTTGGTGCCCCTTCGATTTAAAACAAATGGCCTTGGTGCCCTCCCATTTGGCCTTGGTGCCCCTCAAATCAACGAAAACCGGAGGCCAAATGGCCTTGCCCCTAAAATCCCCAAATTCGAGGCCTGTCATCTTCTCCTCCATCCGACACTACATCATTACAGCTTTTTTTGCAGTACCCCCGAGTATCGCACATTCATGCTTGTTTTTTCTAGGTGTTTTCAATACTTTATGAAATAACATTAAACGAACTATGTAATAAACAATTAGAAAAACCATTGATAAATGTTAAGATTTTTATAACTACAGTATGTTGCCATCTCAAAATTCTATTTTGTATTCATGAATTTTAACTCTTACGAAAATGTATGTAATTTTGATGTTTTAATTTTTGAGTTAATTTCTGTGGGGAGAGGGCTAATGTTGTATTGCTAAGACTAAGAGAAATAACCTAAAAAAAGTTGAATGAATAAATAAATTTGCATTCTATAAGAACACTCAGGATACAAAAATATTATTCTATAAAAAAAATGTTTTTTAGCCACATAAAACACTGATATCTGACCAATTTGATCAGTCGAGTTTGCCGATTACAAGTGTGCCAACTATGTGTGACACTGACAGTGACTGAGTACTGTATGTGAAAAAAAAGTGTATTTAAACACAATACTCAAAATCGTTTACACTAAACTACTGTAAACCCAAAACCTCAAATTAAATTAACAATAACATACAAGTTTGCTATAGTAACTGAAAACCAATAATGGTTATGTCTAACACCATCAATTTAATAATTTAGTAATATAACCGGGAATATAACACGTTTGTATTAAAGAAACCTATCATGATACACTGTTATAAACATGACTGACAGCTCTCTAAATTTTTTTCCATGTTTTTTTGATAGAAAATGTCCAATTAAATTGGCAAAAATGTTTAACGTAAACTTTTAAAACATACCATACACTGTAGTTTGTACACTAAATGCACTAATTTGTTGATCTAAAAATGTTCATACCTAATTATTTAAGACTGTTTTGTTTAATAGTGTATACAGTTGAGTGATTGTATTAATGGTTTCAAATGCTGTAGGTAGAAATACTAGGATAAATATTAAGCTAATATAGATACTATATAGATATTATCAAAGACCTTGTTCACACACTGGACCTGAAAGATGGTAAATTTACATTGTTTACACATTGTAATTTTATGCGGTTAGTTTTACTCAAAATTAACTGCGGGTAAACACTATTTAGTATTAAAACATTATTAAATTACCTTTAAGGCTGTTCGTTTCAAATGTATTTTAATACATTAAATACGTATGTAACATGGTATTGCCAGTGGAAATTAAAAAAGAAAGAATTTTGAATGTTTAGAAGCATATCACAATTACAAAAAGTCCCTTGTAAACCTAGTAGAAAGGTACTTTATACATTCAATATATGATAATTATTGACGACATAATCCTTGACCTGAAAATCAGAATGAGATTAAATTGTGTTTTAACAAACAGGTAATAGAGAACCTGTGTAACTAATACCAAATTCATTATTTTTAAAAACACATTGGAATCATAGATCCTGACCTATGCAAGTCTTAAATTCCACCCAAGTCTAATTAACATAAGTTACTTAAACCTATTGCCATGGCAAATCAAAACAAACTTAACTTTGGCGCAAACAAATACAGTAAATGATATTTTTGCAAAATTTGGTGTTTTCTAAAAAAGAAATATTTTAGAAAACAATTCATAGGGTTTATAGACCCTATCATGAATAAATAATAAAGTACAGTAAGCTGTCCAAAAATGGCAAAACAAAACATTGCTATTATTAAATTTCAGTATATACCTGTATTAAAGATAACTTGGACTTTTAAATAAACCACAATAGGGTCATTCCATCTCAGATCACCCAATGAGTTAAACCCTACCTCTTCCAATTTTGATGAAATTTGGTATATGGGTGATTCATAGCAATTAAAGCGAAAATTTCAAATTTTAACTTTATCGTACCAACGGTTTTCGAGATATAGCAATTTAAATTTTCGGTTTTTACGCAAAAAAGGGCGCGTCCGCCACGTTTCAAAGAGCTGTATCTCGGGAACTATAGGTTCGATTTTAAAAACAAAGGCATTTTTGTAAAGGGGAGACCATAAGGAACCTAAATATACTAATTGTGTGTGTTTTATGTTAATTTTAAGTTGAATAAAACTTTGACATATATTTTGACCTTGAAATTGACCCCGTGGAACACGCCCGATTTGTTGATGACCATCACGAAAAATGTAGCCCTACGTGTCAACTACAACATATAAAAAAATTGGAGGGGTTTTTTTTCTTTGTTTCCATGAAATTACAATTTGAAGTTGACATACCTCTTCCTTTTGAGGGTTTCTTTTCTGCGAGTTGCGAGTTGCGAGTTGGAAAATGCGAGTTGCGAGTTGGAAAATGCGAGTTGCGAGTTGGAAAATGCGAGTTGCGGGTCGGAAAGTGCGAGTTGCGGGTCGGAAAATGCGAGTTGCGAGTGGCAAAGTGCGAGTTGCGAGTCGGAAAATGCGAGTTGCGGGTCGGAAAATGCGAGTTGCGGGTCGGAAAATGCGAGTTGCGAGTCGGAAAATGCGAGTTGCGGGTCGGAAAGTGCGAGTTGCGGGTCGGAAAATGCGAGTTGCGGGTCGGAAAATGCGAGTTGCGAGTCAGAAAATGCGAGTTGCGGGTCGGAAAATGCGAGTTGCGGGTCGGAAAATGCGAGTTGCGAGTCGGAAAATGCGAGTTGCGAGTCGGAAAATGCGAGTTGCGGGTCGGAAAATGCGAGTTGCGGGCCGGAAAATGCGAGTTGCGGGTCGGAAAATGCGAGTTGCGGGTCGGAAAATGCGAGTTGCGGGTCGGAAAATGCGAGTTGCGGGTCGGAAAATGCGAGTTGCGGGTCGGAAATTGCAAAAATAATTTTTCAAGGAGGTCGTACCATCCAAAAAAATAATACATGAACCAAACAATCAGTAAATAAATTACAATTTAAATTTTGTTTAGTTTTTTTCATATTGTGACCTGTTTAACAATTATAGACTAGTGATTCGAAATAGGTAGGTGAAATGAAGTTGTATTTTAGTTGTTGTTCAACGCGATGATCAAATATACAACACTTTTTAATTTTAATTTTTTATTTGATTATGTTTTTCCTTTGTAATGTATTATATGATGAATGTAATGGATGGTTGAAATGAACTTATTTTGTATTTCAACACAAAACAATTATGTTATTGATACTTTATATTTTGAAATAATATAATTGTAAATATAGTAGATTAAAGTTATTATTTAATTTGTTTGCAATTACTGATAATGATACAATTACTAATAATGATACAATAAATTATGTACATGTATTTTTGCCTTGTTAAATGAGAAAATAATAATAAATTGGTAAGAAAAACTCACATTAAAAAGTACAGTTTGTATTGTTTACAGTATTTAGGTAAGATGATTAATGATGATTAAAAACAGACATGATGGTTGGAGTCATTAGTACTACTTTGTATTTATTTGTATTTTTGTATTTTGTATTAATATTTGTCCTCAGTGAGGAAATTCGGATTAGGCCCTCCACGGACCCACGGCAGCCAGCACCTACCAGATTAGGCAATGAGAGTAAAGCATCTTGCCTAAGGATGCAATTAGTATGGTACAGATAACCTCGAACCCATGCCTATCACATGCTAGTCCGATATTACCATTACACCATCACTCTCCAGTATATACAGCACCCGCCACGATTTCTAGACGGTCTCCCATCCAGAACGCAACCGGGCCCAACGTTGCTTAACTTCGGTCCCATAAACAGGGCAAGGAAACACATACCATACCTACAGATAATGGTCAAATTTTCAAAGCTATATTATTTTCTTAGAATCATAGTCAATTCTTTATGTTTATAATATTTTTTTGTTAAACATTTTCAGACAAACTGTACATAGATACATATAAATACATATGAATACAAAAAAAAAGAGAAGAAATACACAGTTTATTATGTGTAACACCCATCAGCAAATCATGGAGAGGACCAATTAATGTATCTATTGAAATATAGTGCATCTCTCCAATTAAAATACATTCTGGAATCTAACCATATATTCATAATCTACATTTTGTTTGCTTTTCATAATTTTGGAAAGAAGACTGTAAATTGTCAACCTAAAAAATTCATAAGAAGATGGAATATTGTTTTCTACAAATAATTTTCTCTGACTTAGATATCGGATTGTCAACAACAACATGCGGAATAAACACAAATACATGCTTTAGTATGTACACGTACAGTACAGTAGGCATCTGTCAAATGTACTATGTGTATTTAAAGTAACTTTAGCAGGGTACAGATTTAAATACTGAAATCACTGGTTTGTTTTTAGAGAAAATATAACTTATAACTAAGATAATTCAAATTTACTTGAATTGAATTGTTGAATTTAGGTGACAATAATCATTGATCTGCGCCCACAATTACATAGGAGAAGGAATTATTATTACTTATATACAGTATTGTTTGATGAAATGTGTGATACAGTAGGTGAAATGAAGTTGTATTTTAGTTGTTGTTCAACGCGATGATCAAATATACAACACTTTTTAATTTTAATTTTTTATTTGATTATGTTTTTCCTTTGTAATGTATTATATGATGAAATAAAAAAAAAAAAAAAAAAAAAAAAATATACAACACACTAAGAATGTAAAATTAAACTGTACATTTTGTATTGCAAGTGAAAAGATGCAGTAGAGTCGCATATAAAAAAACACTTGATCCTCAAATAAATGAATACCGTACACAGAATACATTAGAAAGTACTGGAATCAACACAGTGTTGCTTGCTTATGAATTGGTTAAACTGACTGATTAAATGAGGAGATTGCACCCTTATTTATATCTTATTGATATATGGGGGTGTCAATTATGACTTCATCGCATAACTTAGAGATGAGAATAGTTAGTTTTTAGATGAAACTTAAATGACATCATCATCTTTAAGAAGAAATTATAGATGACATCATACCAACTTTAAGTCACAATCCCTTATTTGGTATAGTACACAACAAGTGTCCATGACAGGTAAATGTCATAACATAATGGGCCCTTTGGGAGTACCTAGTACAAAAGTCTGCATAGTGTAGTGCTGACTTATACAAGTAATAATATGTTAACAATTATATGAAAATGATTGTGTAAATAATAAAGTTAAAAGTAAAGTCTAAAAGTAAAAATGCATTAAAAATCATGTGGTGGGCTAAACTGTCAGGCTTCTTATATTTATTAGTAGGTAGCAGACACAAATCTACAATGTGGACCTTTATCAAAGCAGTCATTAATTGTTTTAGTAAAAGATACCTGCCCCAGGGTGTGAGTTAATTGCTTCATGGAGACCATGATTAAGAATTCATTATCTTTTAAACCTACCACCAACCCCACCTCAGCTTCTCCTCCCAACCAAGATCCACATACCATACATCCCTGAGATGGTTCAAATGTAGTAAATTTTAAATCAGATTATTTGATACAACATTACCTCTAAATGCCAGTATTTCCTTATACA
Organism: Antedon mediterranea; assembly: GCF_964355755.1. Classification (NCBI taxonomy): domain Eukaryota; kingdom Metazoa; phylum Echinodermata; class Crinoidea; order Comatulida; family Antedonidae; genus Antedon; species Antedon mediterranea. The sequence continues at coordinate 26,786,467 of NC_092675.1, forward strand.
TGAACATTCAAACAAACAAAAATAAGCGAGTTAAAAAAAATCTGCGAGTTAAAAAAAAATCTGCGAGTTAAAAAAAATCTGCGAGTTAAAAAAAATCTGCGAGTTAAAAAAAAATCTGCGAGTTAAAAAAAAATCTGCGAGTTAAAAAAAAATCTGCGAGTCAAAAAAAAATCTGCGAGTTAAAAAAAAATCTGCGAGTTAAAAAAAAATCTGCGAGTTAAAAAAAAATCTGCGAGTTAAAAAAAAATCTGCGAGTTAAAAAAAAATCTGCGAGTTAAAAAAAAATCTGCGAGTTAAAAAAAAATCTGCGAGTTAAAAAAAAATCTGCGAGTCAAAAAAAAATCTGCGAGTTAAAAAAAAATCTGCGAGTTAAAAAAAAATCTGCGAGTTAAAAAAAAATCTGCGAGTTAAAAAAAAATCTGCGAGTTAAAAAAAAATCTGCGAGTTAAAAAAAAATCTGCGAGTTAAAAAAAAATCTGCGAGTTAAAAAAAAATTTGCGAGTTAAAAAAAAAATCTGCGAGTTAAAAAAAAATCTGCGAGTTAAAGACAAATCTGCCAGTTACAAAACAAATCTGCCAGTTACAAAACAAATGCTTGATTTAAAAACATAAATGTTATATATTTATCAGTTACAATTGGATAACCCTTCTCTTTTAACATTTTGGTGAGCCACTGAGTGTTCATTTCGATTTTAATCTTTTGGATTTTGAACTCTTTACTTTGTTTTGTTTTTGTCTGATGAAATAAATGAAAAAATATACATATTTGAAAATTCTCACTCTGTTTATATATATATGTGTGTGTGTGTGGGGGGGGGGGGGGGTGGTATTAAGGTGGCACATAAGGAGATACTGGCATGTTTGCATTAGTAGTTATTATTTGTTTTTTGTACTAAAAACAAGTTAAATTAAATCAATGGCAATCACATAGATAAAAGAAGATAAAAGTAAGAGATAAACTGGTCACTCATCTGCAAACAATAATAAATCAAAAGGTATTATATTCCATTTTAAATTACTTGAGATTGTTTTACAATGGACCTAAGAGAGTCCTCCCAACCAACACCAACTCCTTCAAATGTAGTAAATTTTAAATCAAAGTAGATTATTTTGATACCTCACTACCTTAAATGCATGCCAGTATCTCCTTATATGCACACTTTACCCTGCACCCTTAAAAAGCTTCCGTCCATCCATGTACAAATTCCGGTTATCACTATCATCACTTTATCTCTCTTCTGCCAGAGAAAATCCAGAAGAATAGTGTTCAGAACATTCAGAATACAGATACAGGTAGTGGACTGCACTAAACACTTTAAGCATGTCAAAACACGGGTGTTTCGAAACTAGACCCGAGACCAGAGACCAGAGACCCGAGACCCTATACGAAAAGGGAGACCCCACTATACGAAAAGGGAGACTCCACTATACGAAAATGGAGACCCCACTATACGAAAAGGGAGACCCCACTATACGAAAAGGGAGACCCAAATATACGAAAAGGGAGACCCAAATATACGAAAAGGGAGACCTAAATATACGAAAAGGGGTTGTATGGGGTAAAATCATATGTTACGGGCTCTTGGCCTATACTCATCTCGTGGAGTTTTTGCCTGAGAAACAGTGTTTCTTCACCAAGTGAATCTAATCTAGGCCTACCTCCAGTGCTTAGCCTAGAACTGTAGTAAGCACTGACTTAACTAAAACATAAACAAGTTGAGCATTCAGAAACAAATAATGCTAAAGTGAATAATAAAAAAATATTGTAAGCAGTGTAAAGAAAATAATTAAATTTCTTGCCATTGTCATATATGCCACAATAGGTTAATTTTGGTGATCATTCTACACTATGTACAGAGTCTACACACCTGGGTGGGTTGTATCATGTCGCACTGGTCGCACATATGCGAGCAAAAATGCAGATCAAATATAATGATTAATTGTTTCATATCACATGCTCAGGCAATTTGTTTCTAACATCCACAATACAACCCACTCTATTTTGTTTAGGTAGGACTGGTGTATTTGACCCGCAACTCGCGTTTTTCGACTCGCAACTCGCGTTTTTCGACCCGCAACTCGCGTTTTCCGACCCGCAACTCGCGTTTTCCGACCCGCAACTCGCGTTTTCCGACCCGCAACTCGCGTTTTCCGACCCGCAACTCGCGTTTTCCGACCCGCAACTCGCGCTTTCCGACTCGCAACTCGCGCTTTCCGACTCGCAACTCGCGCTTTCCGACTCGCAACTCGCACTTTCCGACTCGCAACTCGCACTTTCCGACTCGCAACTCGCACTTTCCGACTCGCAACTCGCACTTTCCGACTCGCAACTCGCACTTTCCGACTCGCAACTCGCACTTTCCGACTCGCAACTCGCACTTTCCGACTCGCAACTCGCACTTTCCGACTCGCAACTCGCACTTTCTGACTCGCAACTCGCACTTTCCGACTCGCAACTCGCAACTTGCATTGAAGTAACACTCCTTCCTTTTAGTGTATTTTTGGTGTCTGTCCATGCATTACTTCAATGTCAATTTGATGTATTCCAAAAATAATTTTATTTACAAACTAAATATCATTATAATGTTACAATTGTCTATGTCTGGCCTTTACTCCTTGTCATCTGGCCAATTCAAACAGTATTTAGAAATGTTGTGGCGATCATTTTGGGAAATACTGTAATTCCTAGTCGAAGAGGATTTTATAAACGGAGAGGCTATAATACAATGTACATTTGATTCAGGAATCCAACAACAGTCTTCTTTGGACAGCCAATAAAAGGTTTTCGCTGGCCCATGAGGATGCATAAATTTAATTTGATAATCCCCAAACTCTTCTGAGACATCCACAACCAAACCAATCCATGGGACACCATCATAACTACAGCACACAAAATTCTGAAGTCTAATAATGGTGGGTTGTGTATCAGCAACAATTTAATTTTCATCACTGAAAGATTCTTGAATCACAACCACATCCGGAGGGTTTATCTGGGTACTAAGTTTGTAGACCTGCATCTGTGCCAGAGAAACAGGAGCAAAGCGATGATATTGTAATGTACCCTTGATGGTCTGGGTGAGGTTGAATCTTGGCTTTATTTCTTTTTCCACAGTAGATACCTCATCTATTCCCACATGAAAAAAGTTGATGCCTGGAATGTCCATATGAGCGAGTCATATGGCCGAGCGGTTAAGGCAGGGGTGCCGTTTACCGTACCTAAAGAGCCAAGAACAACATCGGCAAGGGTTCGAGGCCGACTCGCTCCTAGTTCTGGTGGTGGAACAAGTCTTCTCGGATAAGGACTATAAACCGTAGGTCCAGTGTACACAGTTATAACCTGTGTGTACTTTAAAGAACCCAGTTCATTATTCGAAAAAGAGTAGGGGTTACCCCAGTGAACTGGTTCACACAATAGCCCCTGTATCAGGGGGATTACCACCTATCTGATAGGACACTGATTAGTTCACTATTGGTAATCCTTGGCCACATTGCCTAAAGACATAAAATAAAAATTAAAAATTACACAGTAGTCGAACATACTGAGAGATGTGAGAATATGACATTCAGTCAAACGCTGTAAGCTTCTCTTAGTGACAAGCCTCTTAACTGTTCCACCTATGCCATCACATGCACTCTTGCCATGTGATGTAGCGAAAAAATTCCACTCGGCGTCTAAACCAAAATCTTCCTGGTGGTGGCAAAGGTTAATAAAGTTATATTTGTTTTTGCATTGGCTGCCACATCCATCTGTGAAATAATGAACTTTTTTCATGGTTGGTAGTTTTGTTTTTAAATAGGGGATGACAACCTTTAAAAAGGCCTATACAGTTAACTGTTGTATGTTCTCTGCAATCACTTATTATGCATATGTTAATGTGCATAATAACATAGTAAGGACACTAAACTATGTGTCAAAATTGATTTGAAAAGTATGTGAGTTACCCAGTATTTCTCATATCAAAATATATCTACTGTTTAAGTGGGCCTGATGAGAAAGCGTAACAATAAGACACCTTAAGCGTTAGTGTTCACACTGTGTATAAAGTATAACAACACCAAAAATACACTAAAAGGAAGAGGTATGTCAACTTCAAATTGTAATTTCATGGAAACAAACAAAAAAACCCCTCCAATTTTTTTATATGTTGTAGTTGACACGTAGGGCTACATTTTTCGTGATAGTCACCAACAAATCGGGCGTGTTCCACGGGGTCAATTTCAAGGTCAAAATATATGTCAAAGTTTTATTCAACTTAAAATTAACATAAAACACACACAATTAGTATATTTAGGTTCCTTATGGTCTCCCCTTTACAAAAATACCTTTGTTTTTAAAATCGAACCTATAGTTCCCGAGATACAGCTCTTTGAAACGTGGCGGCCGCGCCTTTTTTTGCGTAAAAAACGAAAATTTAAATTGCGATATCTCAAAAACCGTTGGTCCGATAAAGTTAAAATTTGAAATTTTGGCTTTAATTGCTATGAATCACCCATATACCAAATTTCATCAAAATTGGAAGAGGTAGGGTTTAAAATTCCATTTTTTTTGGGTGAACTGAGATGGAATGACCCAATATCGACGAAGGGATGAACATTTAAAAAATAAAATAACTAACTATTCCATAATATATAATACTGAAGCTTTATATCATGTTCATTCAGGAAAAAAAACCACTCTTGATGTAATTAAATTATAATAATTATATCATTACTATACTGTTGTAGAGAAACCTCAAAAGTAATCATAGTATAGTGTATCCTAGCAACAGAATGAGAGTTGATAAACCTTATACAGTAGTATGGTTATTTAATTGCAAGATGGCCTTTAGTTTCAATTATTTCTCATAGTTTAATCAATGCTTTTATGCATTCAAATGACTGTTCACAGTTAATTTATATCAATTATCATAATAAACAGAATTTCCTAAACATATCCAATACCCTAGGAACTCATGCATACGATTAAACCATAACAATTCTGCAGGCTCAATAGACATCTAATTTACTGAAAATTATTTAAAAACTTTTATAGAACCATCATACCAAAATAGAGGTTGATATACTGTACGGTAGTCATCATACATTTTCTAATCAAGTAATTTGTATGATAAAAGAGTTGCATTTGCTTTTAATTAAAAAGATTATTAGAAAAAGGCCAGTCTACTGTATAACGGCAAGGAGAAAATTTCCCCTTCACAATTCAATGTGTTGATATTGGGTTGCAGGGAATATTGCATTTTCCTTGGGACAGGCCAAGGAAGTTAAATACGAATTTCACCTTGGTCATTTCCATAAAACAGTGCCGTAGCCGTGAGAATTAAAGTAGTGCAGTTGTCGCATCAAGAGGGAACAATACATTCATTGTTGTAAACATACAATTTTAGCATAGTATTAGTTATTAAATATGGAGACAATTTATTCTATGTTTTAATTCAACAAACGAATGTTTTATACTTTAAATAAAATAGCAACACACTCACAGTCACACACACAAACAAAACATTAACATAACAATAGCACCTTTGCAACAGACCTGATTAATTATACCATCGTATTGACTGTTTGATACCACTACATACAATAACACTAGTGTATATTACAGTAAATGATATCCTATTGTTCTTAATTTTTCAACTAACTAAACACCAATGAAAGATATTGAATTTATTCAATTAAAACCAACAAAAGTGTTGGTGTTTTAGCATACAAACATTGTCTGTTTTAATGTTTTGTCAAGTAATTCCCATGAGGCAGCCAATATGTAATGAACAAAATGAGCTTACTTGCCAACCTCCATGGATCTTAGTTAGAAAATGTTAGACTACTATTACTACAGTCTCCTGTCCTCAAGTCAATTACACAAATTACATGGGCGCCTAAAATCTTTAACAGCAAGAAATACCTTGATGTATGCCAACAATAGAATTGATTGTTCAATAACATTTCTTCATCAACACACAATTGTTACGCCAATATTTGTATAAATTCTGGTAATTAGGATGCTTTATTATTGATTAATTCTTAGATTAAACAAAATACACAAAATCTCGTGATAATTTTCCCTGTATACATATATCCTGAACAAACAGAGTAACACAAAGTAAATATTTGATATTGGTTTCAAGTCTCTAAAATACAATCTGAAAGAACTACAAGCAACGCGTGTAAACACAAATGCACTTGTGTTCAATCCAAAAGTAAATTAATGATTAGGTACTTAATTTTAAACTTAATTTGTGTCAATTGATCAAGCTAATAGTATCGCATAAACAACAACACGGAAACAAAGAAATTTTTTTTTCTTCAAGTAAGCAATATTTGTTGTCACAGGAAGAAACTCGTCTAATTAATATACCCATCATGCCATCACAATGGCTAAAAGACTAAAGGGGGGGGGGGGAGAAGGGGACTTTCAGTTCAGACATACTTTTCACACATCCTTGAAAGAAAAAAGGTTTTGTGTGTACTTGGCCGAGATTTGTTGAGACTGGAGAAACTTGGCAGAAAATACGGTTTTACATTCGGCAAATAATGCCTTCACAATAAAAAAAAATCAGGAAAGGGGGGGGGGGGGGAAGACTAGGACTTTGAGTATTTCATGAAATTATAATTAATTTACCAGTATCAATTAAGCTCTCATTTCAGAATCATGCTTTTCACTCCCTTAAAAGAAAAATAGGTTTTGTGTAAATGGCTGAGATTTGTTGAGACTGGAGAAACTTGGCAGAAAATATGGTTTTACATTCGGAAAATAGATTAGGAAGAATTAAAACAGCTAGTATTGATAGTCTTATGGTTTAGGAGATGGAGTAACATATTTCAGGATGGTACTAATAGGCCTATAGAATGAGTGACATGTATGCTACAGCTGCTATGAAATCATGAAATAGGTGTAAATCTTTCAGTAATGAACTGCTGTACTTTTGACAAATAACCTGTAATTAATTTTTTATTCAGAATATTAATAAAATACAGTTTTAGGTCAAAGAATGTAAAACGAAAAATTACAAACAAAAAAAATTTACATAAAAGTATACCTACACAGATAATACAGTTCCTAAGCAGCATAAAGAATCACTCTGGCACGAGGATGAGGTCGGAGGTCGTCCTTTTACACTTCCTCTAGTATTAAACCTTTGCTGAAAACCTAAGCCAAGATCCTTTGAATGTAAAGTCATCATCAATGATTTTACAAGAGACATGGAAAAATACTTGTCAAAAATCACCAATTCAAAATAAAATGCAACATATCACAGTTTGCATGATTTACCGTAGTTCGACGCCAAGAAATTCATTTTACCGACATAACCTACTCGCAATGCTCCAACTAATATCCTCATTAAATTTATGTTCCTGTAATATCCTGAATAGCAAAAAACCATAAAATTGTTCGATCTAAATTCATGATCTATAAACCAAGCCTGCGAATTATTACGTGTATATTATTAGTTGACAATGTATTCAACGATGGAAATAGAAAGTCGTTGTGACTAAGAAATGAGATGGAGTATAATACAATGAAGTATTTCATGTATAATCATCAGTTTTCTCACAATAAATATATGTCACCATTGAATAGAAGTATATATGCTATTAGGCTTTACTTGCCTAATTATGTGAGTAACAACATTTAATCCAAACATTTCAGCATCGTTAATGTTAATATAAGTCGCAATGTAGTACAGAATTCAGAATATTAAATTTATCCATCACCATAACATTCTATAAAACTATAAAAAGTAGCTCCAATTCAATCAATATTAAATGAGAACGCACTTTTGCAAAGTTTTGAAAACGAGAAAAAAAATAAAACAAACAGATGAAGTAGACATCTTCTACTGTTGTAGTTCAACTTCTAAAAAAATTAATGTGCTTGTTTATTTGTTTGTAGTTGATCCAACATGGTAAAATAGGCAAATCAGTAAAGTACAGTTCACATCATGTTGATGGTAGACTTTGCATCCAAATTCACTTTTTCCATCTTGACAACAAAGACAAACAAAAAAACAAGATTCTTCTAATGTTTCTCTTCACATCGATTGTTAAATAATATGTGACAAAGTTTAACCAATGACTTCAGTTTTACTTTAAATTCTAAGAATTTATCCCAAATAAATCCATAACCATCTGTTTTTACTTGGAGATACTACTACTGTATCACTTTTGGACCTTTCAAAACATAGTAATCCATGTATTTGCATCTGATATTTTGGTTTACACCTATATACAGTACTGTAGGTTAAAACTAAAAATCTATTTGATGTTTCGACAGTGCACTATGTACGTGCACAAATATTATAAATGATTCCAAGGCCACGTTTCCTCTTTCCATTTTCTAAAAGGCAGTATTATTGATATTTTTCTACTGTACTTTATCTTTATTTCAATTCATTGGCTAATAACAAAGGCTACACTTGTGCATGAAGTAACAGCAATAACAAACCAATGCACCAATTACTTTTGCTTCTTAGCTGCTATGGTGACATACGTTAACTAACACCCACGTGCGAATGTTGAAATAAGTCGGCAACACGCTTGCACAATAGGTCGGCACGTTAACAAGGATGTGTAATTGATGATACCTAACGATTAAGAAGTCTCAAGTACATATTGCTCGTATAAAACAATTGATGTCAGTAGTGAACTTAAATGCTTTATTGCGTAGTTATCTCAAGTTTAATAATGACTGCGATGCAAGTATTTCGGTCAAGTATGATTGCACAAATTCATATGTACTCAGCTTGTCTTATTGATACATTATTCAATTTTCTTATGTCGTTAAGTCTGTTGTAGCATCAGAAAAACAACATTTAGGTTATACAGTCACTCAGAAGGGATGGCCAATTGACATGAAATTGATATCAATTGGTATCAAAAATTGGCAAAATACCTACATTCAAAATATGTTTCTTCCTTGAGGAAATAAGAAATTTTCTAAAATTTTAAACGTCAAAAATTATCTGAAAAATCATTTGCAAAATAACTAGAACACATGTCGGTCTTGAACATGGAGGTGAGCTACCGCTAAATTCTTCTTTTCGTAATTGTTTCGCACTTCGTGGAAAAGGGCTTATGTCGTGTTTATCCAGGTAAGCAGGCACGATATAGACTGATTAATTTTCATAGCATATTCACTTGTTTTATTTGTTATGAAAATTGATTTTCTTAATAGAAAATTCATTCATTACTTGTTTAGAAAAATCGTATTGAGAATGATGATAAATGATGATATTGTGCTTTAGGCCTTGGAATGTCGAAAGAGTTGAAGTCACGAAGATAAGAAAAACATATTATTCTTTCTGATCATGTAAGCTTCTCCTTTTACATCTACACATGTTTTTCTTGCAGAAATTAATTTCTCCTTGAAAATTAGTTTTTTTCTATCAACTGACTTCAGAATGTCTTGATTCGTTTCAAATTGCTGTAGTAATAGTACATTGACAAAAAAAACAATCAAGCATCATTAAATCATTAAAACAGTATTGATAAACGTAGGTGAAACTCTTGTCTCTCTCTTGAAGAATAAGTTACTTTATTTTCTACCAAGTTACTTGGCATTTCCCTATGCACTTGTACGTTATAATGATAGTCTTACAAATTGACTTTTCTGAATGAATAGCGTATTACAAATTACTGGTATGCACATGGGAACAAGGTTCTGAGCATCTTCAGGACAGCTGGTTTGAATTAACAGCAGCGACACTGAGCACAATGAAACATCTAGCTAGGCTAAATAGTTAATCAACATATTCGTTCTAAAACGGAAGAACTTGGCCGCATTTGCAAGAGCAAAACATGCTGTGCAGTAACAAACTATGTTGCTAATCCTGGACTAAACTAATCAGATGCGGAGATATACCAGCTGTAGTACTATAGCCACTGACTTTAGATTCCCTAGTAAAAAACACTTGGATACTAAACACTTTTCTGCCTCAGTGCATCTCTTAGTGCAACTGTCCGTTCAATCATATAGAATCATTAACAACAGGTTGAAGAAAAAGAATCTCGAAAACGTAGATGTTTTTTTCAGCTCTCCAAAACAAAAGGATTAAAAAATAGCCAGAGGGATTAACATATAAAGTTTAAAGCTTCTGGAATCTAGGGTAGGCTAGTTGTTAAGTAAACAGCACTGATAGAAGGCAGACTAATGCATTAAAGACAAATTATTTCCCTCCACCCTTGGGTCACAAACTAAAGCACTAAGGCTTTTGTCGATAAGGAGAAAAAAACCAAAAATAAGCACAATCTCAATATCTTGGGAAAAATAATATTATACTGTAATAATATTTTAAATTAATACAATGCTTGATGGAAAATAACATTGATGTCTTCAATGTCATAAGTTATTTGCATGCACTATTGTATTATTTAACAATGTTTATAGAGCTTTGTTAACATCCCTGGTACTCGCTCTGCAAATATTGTACAGTTATAGCCCTTAACCATACTATTATTCTAAATAATGTAGAACTAAGTAGAGCCCTTCTTTAAGTGTTCCATAAACAATATTGTTGTATAGAAAACCAAATGTGTTTGTTAGCAAAGATCATTAGGAAACTGTATTTTTAATCTGTCTATTATTCAAGCGGTGTTTATTTACCTTTAGTTTGTTACTAAGCAAAAAATGTTGATGAGTATAGTATCTTATTCTATTCTTTGTGTACAAAAACTATAAAAAAAATATAAACGAGTGATACTTACTAGGATGTCTGAGGCCCTGATTTTGTTACTTTACATATTGTCAATCACAATTTTTAAACAGTATCATCATAATTTATTGAGTGTGTAATTACAGAATGGTGTTAAACTGAGTGTACTGTACCCTGTATAAATTGGTGTATTTTAAAGAATTTTTCTCAATGCAGTAGAGGAGGGGGGGGGGGGGATCCAGGAAGATAGCTCCTCCTTAACAAGGAACGAACAACTTTTGATATTTATTTTTGACAAACTAAAGACTGTAACAGTAGTGTCCTCTTGAAACATTTACAAAAAAATTGTTGAATATGCCATTTTAATTTCACATTATATATTCACTTTGAATAAAAATGTGAGCGAAAAAAAACTATATTCACTGTACCTGAAGAAAAAGCATAAAAATAGTCAAATTGTCTGTTTAATGGGTTTTTGTTAATTCAGCCTTTTTTTTTATTATCTTTGTTAGTGCAAAATAGCCTATTCATACTGTAGGTCTGATTATGTTAATCTTCATTTTTCATGTTTTTTGTGGACAATACTACTGTACATCTTTAACTATTATTTCAGCTTGTTAATAAAAATCCTGGACCTGCCACCTCAATCTAAGTGGGGATTGGTTGTTGTTTACGGTAGATATAAAAATTAAAATTCCATTTTGAAATTAATTAATCAGATGTTTTGAAGAGCAAATTAAAGTTTCATATTCACTTTGATAATTTCTGTTAAATTTTATGATATTTGAAGAGTAACCTGTAATTATATTGGCTGTTATGTGATGCACTCACGATAACCTGCATTCAAGATATGCATATTAAATTAGATCTAAGTAGTTAGCAAAATAATTGAATCTCATAAACATTGTAAACAGCTGCTACCAACTCCTTAAGCTAGTAATTTATTATTATAATTATGTTTATGTGCAAATTTAATTAATGGAAAAAAAAATTTCTATAGTTTTGTTTTATTTTTAGCAAAGATAACATTAACTATGTTCAATTTTAATAAAATCCAAGGCTTTCAGTGTTTCACATCAAACTGTAGCCTGTCTTTAATGTTATAAATTTTAAAAAACTAAAAAATAAAAAAGAAAGCACAGACCATCACATCAGACAGCCTTTTTTTAGAACTCAGGCTACTTGATTAAAAAGGGGTCTGAGTGATGACCACGACTCATCTGGGACAGGTGGTCACTTGGACCAAACAGGTTAAAAGGCCAACTCAGACATAGTCGTGGGACGAGGCAGCTCTTCAGGGGGATATCAAACATGTTCAATGTTCTCCCGACGACTTAAAAACTACAATACACCCTATGCTATCTCAAGACAACTTGTCTTGTCGGGATTTACAGTATCTCATAGGGCCTGTTTCTGCTGCAACTGCTCAAAATACGGTATAAAAATACGGTATAAAATACGGTATTTTTTATACCGTATTTTTTAGTACCCCGTTTCTGCTAACAATACTTCTTGGGTGGTCGTGTTAAATTTCATCTTTTTTACCCAAATTGCCATTCATTTATTTGGTCGATAATTAAAAGTCGCAATAAAGGAAGTTTTACGTCTCACTTTCAACAGCCTAGCCCTAGTGATAGAGATGTTGTGAGAGCACAGAAAACATCGTAATGGGGACAATTAATTCGTTCCCTCCCCGAGTTATTGTATTTTGCAATGTTGTATTGCTTTCGCAGGCTCTTCAGCTTTGAGTTTACTTGCTTTGGAGACAAGTCTATTCCATACTCCTGCTTTATTTTTTTAGAAATGTCTTTATAAATGTGGTTGTCCCTTTTATTAGTTGGCCAGACATTTTAGCTTCCCCACACACATTTATTTAGTAAAACTGTGACGTCTTCGCTCCACATTTTCGCCGAATATATCTATACACGTGTGTAAAGCATCTGACAGCGACAGAAAATAAAAATACGAATGTTGACCTTTTGTCATGTAAAAAAAAAATACGGTATTTTTTATTGGCAGCAGAAACGGGTACAAAAAATACGGTATAAATTTGTAAATACCGTATTTTATCCACAAATTTTGTGGGGAAAATACGGTATACAAAATACGGTATATTTTTTATGAGCGCAGTTTCTGCTGCCAAAAATATACCGTATATATACGGTATTCAAAAAATACCGTATAATATACTGTATTTAGTTGGCAGCAGAAACAGGGCCATACAGCACCGGCGAGTCAAGACATTTCGTCTGGCCTTGTCCTACGATGCTGTTTAAGTTGGCCTTTAGTATGATTTTACATTAGCACCTTGACACAATTAAATTGTATTGTATAAGAACATAGCAAACAATGTTGGTAAAAAATATTTTCCAATTACTGACAATATGACATTGCATTAGGATACTTTTATTCTAAAAATTGTCTATTGCTAAAACATTTCCAGATTTGTGTTCACTATCTTTGACCCTCCTGAATGAACAAAGCTTTGGTCTATTCTTTGATGAGAAAAGGGAAGTAAAATTCAAAATGCACAATGAATAAATTACATCTAAATTATCATATGAATAGATTTCTTTAATCCAAGCAATTATTCAATTTCATAAACAATTTATGAATCAATCCGATATAATTTATAAATATACATTTTTTTACAGTATTTGTGATGATTGATAAATAATTTCAATATAGAATGATCATCAACATCTTTTAGACCAAAGGATCATCAGTAGAATGCAACGTCATCTTATATTAAAATATAATTATGACTTAATGAAATTTGAAGACTAGTACGATAAGTGATGATGTGAAATAATTACTCTTCTCCAACAAAACAAACCATAATTACATCTCAATCTTCATATCACAAACATAGCAACAGTTGCCATGACAAACATTGCTATTGATCTGCCATTCCTTATAGTACTGTATCATTTATGTCAAGCTCAAGGCATAATGCGACTAATCATGGATGGAACCACTCTAAAAAAGGGAGATTACACTATCAATAAAAAAACTATCATTAATATTAACAATCCCTGGTAAATAATAAACTAGTCCAAAAGTTATATAAGCTAATGAGGGCTCACTTTGATTTTGACATGATCTACTCTTCTTATTTTTTTTAATACTCTGGGTAGGCTTCAAGATGGGCTTCTTTTCGAGATTACTTTTGCAAACTAAAGAAGAGGACTTCTTTTCGAAATGAATGCTGAAAATGTGTGAATTGCTATCTACAAGTACAGTACAATAAAATAGGATTTTTGAGATATTATGCCAAGTTTACATATTGTGAACCATACCATTTCTAAACTGTAAAGTTATATATGGCATTAATTAAATTACCTTGTTCCTTTGATTTACAAATAGTCTATTTTAAAGTTCCAGTGGCTTGATTCGAGATGGGCTTTTTTCAACAATGAAGGAGGGGGTTTCTTTTCGAGATGGGTCTCTTTTTAAGGTTTTACGGTACATTTTTTTAATACAGGTCTCACTTCTGTTATGGATGGAACTACTCAAGCTGAGACATGATAATATATAGAAACACGTCCAGGGACACACAAGCTACGGCTTTATAAGTCTCAACATTAAGTTAAAAAAAGAAAGGGAAATTACAACATCAACAGGGAATACTGCTACACATTTCTAAAATTGTGTATCAAAAAAATACAATACAAAACTATATTTCTCGACTAAGAAATCAGTTTGATAATTAATATTGCTAAACAAAAATGAAATTTTTTCCTGCATCAATCAAAAAACATAATATAATCTCCCTGTAGGTAAATACTGTAAAGTAAGTCCAAAAGTTATGAACTAATGAGGGCTCACTTTTTGACATCATATGTATTTTTTTTTAATATCATGAAAGAGGGCTCACTTCTAAAAATTAACTAAAGGTAGTTGAAGATAAAACATTAACAATACTTTGTATATTAATATATTAATAATTTTTGCTAAGTTTAATTGTACAGTAGTTTTCTCTGAGGGAAACATGAAATAGTAACAGCGCTGTGCTTAAGTTTGTACATTGCGTCTTAATGGGAACCAAACCTACTATATGCTATATTTTATTTAGCATAATAACAACAGGATATTTCACCTTTGAATTTACAACTGATTCAATATTTGTTCACGTTATTCACACGAGTATTTATTTACTTAGGGTTTATATTAAAGCATGTATACACATCACTAAGAGCAACACTTATGGGTTGCCAATGGTGCTTTCTTTATCTATACCCCTCTTTACTAATATTTTCAAACAATAGAAATAAGTTAAACTAACTTGTCATAAAATGATAATCGAAACAAGTGGACAATAAACAGTTATTAGGTTAGGTCAAAATGGTCAAAACAGTAAATGCATCCATTCTGTATTGTATTAATGCTACATAGTTAAAGTAGAAGAACTCTATAAATATAGAGAATCAACCAAGTGTGCCTTTTTATAAAGGTATGTAATGTGGGGAAATAACCTGTGTCTTCCAGTCTAACTGAGCTAAGTTACGCACAGGTGTGGACAACAAACACAACAACTTTCTCCTTCACCTAGGCGGTCCCATCATGTTGAATGTTGCCACCAAATGGCACGGGCTGACTGGACCAGTACAGCGGGTTAACCTCCCTACTCTTCCGAAAGATGAACTGGGTTCTAAAGTGTAAAGTGCACACAACCTAGATGTGTAGATTGGACCTCAAATTTTATATATATATCCGAGAATACTTCTTCTACAGTACCACAAGAAGTATGGTTGATTGTATAGCTATAGTCTGCAATGCCCCTGCCTTAACCACTCACACACTTGACTTGAAAATTGAATCCACTAAATAAGGTGTTTGGTGAATTTACTGTTCTTCTATCATTGCTTTTTACTTAGTCGTTTGATGACATACAGTAGCACATATTAATATTTTTCTGCATGCAATTTATTTCTGTCATGGGCTGAATGCTTACATTGTGGATAAATTAATTCACCAAAACCTGCACAGATAAATTCTATTCTAAAGCTATGTCTATGCTAAAAGGGTGCCCAAATATGGTATTGATATGCCCAAATACGGTAAATATGGTAGTGATATGACAGCATCTGCATGTCCTTATACTGTATGGGCACATCACATTTGTTTGTCACATAAAGTTTGATCATGTAGATAGAACCTAAATCTTATAATTTAATCTACTGTCATAAAATCATCAGTTAAAATCATCAGTTATTGTTTTATGTGTTGTACTCTACTAAAATAAATTTAGTTCCATATCAACTGTCAAACTGTCTACACCTACAGTGTTCAACAATTTGATCCATAAAAAAACCCCATTAAAATGTCATTTAATCTTCTGAAAAGAGAGTAAAAAAACTGTGTGGAAAGGTCAAATATATTCTGACCTCACTGTTGGTTGCCATAGCGAGTGATGTAATATCTTCTCCCTATAGATTTAAGTAAAAAATGAAGCTTAATTCAGGTGACACTACTGTATTGTCAACTGAATAAATCTAATAAAATTCAAAATAAATATTAATCCAATAAGTACTTAATAATAGACTTCAGTCTTCAGTAATAAAACTAGAACCTACACTACAGTATTCACAATCATAATAAAATCTGACCATTTATGACGAATTAGAAAATAGATAGTAGTACAGTTCTTCACAAATGTATGTTTTGTCCATTAACGCATTAGAATACTGTAGTAACATTTTAATAATTGTTATGTGCGAATACAGTACATGGCAACATCTGAAGTTTAAAAAAAAGCAAGAACACATTAACAATTTCTTACAAGAATAATGAAAAGCGAAAACAGAATGTTAATTTGTATATAAATATTTGTTGATGGATTCAAACATGTACTACAAATGGAGAGAGGCATTATATACCAATAGATAAAGTTTTGGTCATCTCTCCTTCATCTTTTTTTTGTGTAATATATTATACCATATGGACAATTGTCTGAAATAAAAGTTGAATTGAATTGAATTGAATTAGTAGTACTTTGTTTGTTTGTTTGTTTGTTTTATCTTTATACTGGGTAACCTCTTCAGTCAAAGACTGATCTCCCAGAGGGCCCAGTTGGTGATCAGTGGCTGTGATGTACTAGTACACCGGGGTAACCCCCTACTCGTCTCGAAAGGTGTACTAGGTTCTTTAAAGTGCTCACGAGCAAGTTGTGTACACTGGACCTACGGTTTATAGTCCTTATCCGAGAAGACTCGTTCTACCACCAGAACCATGGAGTGAGTGAGCCTCGAACCTCTGCCGATGTTATGGCTACGTGATTACGGTTCCACTGTCTTAACCGCTCGGCCACTCACTCATACAGTACAGTACAGTATGTAGTTCCTCGCAAGGTTATTATGGAAGTTTGCGTACTACGATAAGTAAACATTATAAAAAGCTGCTGAAAATGATAATAATTAATTGATGAATTTTAATTATTAATACCAATTGAAAGTTATTAATATTACAGTACAGTGTGTTTCTTATAGTGACCAAGATTAAAGCTCTTTCTATACTACTTTTTTATACTAGTTTGAAAAAAAATGTGATGTGCCCAAATATGGTAGTGATATGTATATGGGCACATTACATTTTTTTGTCATATAAAGTTTGATATTATATCCAGAGCTTTTTTTAATTTTATTTATTTTTTTTATCCATTTGAAAGTAGAAACCAACAGCGATAATTACCGCCACAAACAGGTTTTATACAAACAAAGCCAGGACTGTTTAAAACACCTTGATTGGTCCTAACATTGCTCAAGGGCTTCTCTCGTCCAGTGTGCCCACCTTGACCAGAGGTCTGAGGCATATACTAGATGCAGGGGCTGCCATAAGAGTCAGCAGTGCTATTTCAAATGCCTAACGGGACCCCAGCTCCGTATACAGCACCCGATATTCCCAGATGGTCTCCCCTCCAAGCTCTAACCAGGCCCAATGTTGCTTAACTTCGGTGATCTGACGAGAACCGGTGTCAGATCACCGAAGTCTTTACTAACTGTATTCGAAGTTTCCCTGACATAACAATTCAATCAACTTTAAAACAATACTGTTGTAGGTAATAATAAATTATTATTATTTTCAGCAGCTTATGATGTTTACCACTGTTCAACATTCTTGTGAATGAATGAAAAACAAATCAAGGTCTCTAAATTAATTGAACAGGTAGCAATTGCATTCCATGATACATTCTTTCCTTTCAAGACACATTGCACCATGTATTGACTATGTAGTAAACAGCCTACTGTAAAATATATTAATTTGGATCAATATTCTAAGACTAAGAGGTCACCCCTTCAGAATAAACTGTTTCTATTAATAGATTAATTGACAATCATCACTCAGAACACTGTACAGTTATTTGTTTTTTTACTGTTTTTAAAGATGTTGATGTTTAAAATAAATCATAATTTGTATTAATTATTTTACAGAATTTCTGTTGCTATTAATTACTGTAATATAGAAAAAATGATAATAAACAAACTTTATACTAATTTTAGTACTTAAATGCATCACAAAATCCCAAACAAATTTAGTTACAGTATACAGTAGTCAGCTAGTTAGTTATACAGTGTATAGTACAGGTATTAGTAGCTACTTTGAAGATATAAAGATGCCTCTATCAACCAAAACAAAATGGAGTGATACGATAAGGATTTTAATAGCTGAATTTTCTAGCTTTACACAGTACATACAACACCGAAAAACATAAAATATGAATTGAACATTTCTTGAATTGAAGCTAAACAATGATTATTGTTTTTTAAAATTCTCTATATCAACCAAAAAAAAAGAATTAATGTTTTTATCGCGGTTAGAATTAGTGTCACTTTAAATGTGTCATCAGTAAAATTATCAATTCAAAACAGTTTTAAGAAACTTTGTCTGGAGTTTTTATTTAGAATTCAGAATTTATAAGCTACAGTATTGTGTGAAACTAACACTACTATAACTAACAGGTTAATTAGTGTGAAAACTCATCAATGTTGGTGTATTAACAAATAATATAAAACTTTTGATCACAACACATCAATCGGAAAGAATTTGTTACCTCCGCAATTTTCGTCTGTAGCTGTAGACTTACTGTAGATAATTCATAAATTATATATTTGGTAAAATTTTAAATTTTTTTCACTATGACTCTTTATCTATGGATCTTAATTTCCGAGTTAAACGATAAATCATAAAAAAAAATAATTACTAAACATGAATAAATATTTTTAAATCTTGCAAACAATAAGATTTCATTGTTTCACTTTCAAGTCAACAAATAAAATATATTTTTACTTGGAGTAAAAATCACCTCTGGAGCTACAGTACTTTATTGTAAAGGCCATCTGAGCTATATGCTTGTTACCAAGTTACCAATTCATAAACATTTACCATACTTAAATATAACCTTCATTCATGATTATGAATGGAAATTGGCTTCATAGAAAATGTTAACGTGAAAGTCCATAGTGTGAACAATAAAAAAAATATCAACATTAATAAATTACATATTTGTATATTTATAACCTTAAAAAAATATTGTTATTTTGACTTAATTTGATTTGACTTAACTGTAAAATATGATTTAATTCAATAAATGAGTGATAAATAGAAATAATAAAATTGTATTTGTATCATAAAGAAATGTTTCACTATTGGGTTGATTTATATTAAATCTGAACTACTATGAGTATTATAAGATATATCTTTAAATTTAAATTGATATAAATTTCCAAAAATTGTTAGATGAATAAATTATATTATATTTATTCGTCCAATAATTTTTGGAAAATTACTTTCCTTCGGCATTGACACAAAACAGTAAAAATAAATGAAATACAAATGAGTTAAGTAATAAAATGACCACTGTACAACCTGATTAAAATTGAAAATTTAATAAAAAGATAGCTTGGTTCTCACTTGAACGCAGCACAATGCATGTTTGGTTGATCCACCAATTGGTCAAATCACTTGTGACCTGCTTATGAACTTGCGTCGTCGAGTTCAAGAACCAAGCACCAGTAAAAACTGGTTATTTTTAATGCTTGTATATATACTGTAATGCAGTATTTTTATAACAATAACATCATAAAGAATTACTATATAGGAAATAAAGTAAACTAATGTATGTGTGACGGTAAGTGGAAAACCGCGTACAGTACAGTAGGTTGTTCCATATAGAATCTGTATCTATCCTGAGCGGAAAGCGCCCGTCCGCTTTGCATTGTGTGTAAATGGTCATAAAGCGTGGTTCCCACTAGAACGTAACGCAAGGACGTAAACGCAACGCAAGCGTTTTAACCAATGACAAGCGAAGTTATATACAGTTAGCAATCACATGCGAATAAGCAATCGCTTGTGATTGGTCAATTCACTTGCGTTGCGTTTACGTCCTTGCGTTACGTTCTAGTGGGAACCAAGCTTTAGGAATAACATAGATTCTATATTTGTTATTACCGTTATCGCTGGTCTGTGTAAATTGGCCTTTTACACTGATTAAAGAGAATGTCACCATGTAACTAGAGGAGGGAAAGTACCATAGGTAGCAATTCAAAAGGAATTTTCTTGTTAAATTCAGTAAATTGATACAGTCAGAAAAAAAAACCTGCATGAAAAAGTTTGTTAAAACCTCCAATGAACAGTAAGCTTTTCAATTTTGAAATCTCATGTCATTGAATGTCAGAAAAATAAGCTATTAGTTTTAATCATTAACATAAAGTAACTTAATATTTTATTCAGAGACAATGAGACGCTTGCTGTTCAGAACTTGACCGGTCTAACAACCAGAAATATGTATTTAGTATCAAAACATCTGTGGTTATAAAGGTATCATTCAATTATGTATTTGAATTCAGATCATTTGATAGGGACTTTGAACTTGTGAGGATTACATAAACCAATAAAATCTAGATATAAAAAGTATTCTAGACCAACTGTCTCACTAAAAACCATTTGTAATAATAACAACAATACATTCAACCAACAAAATGTACAAATTAAGGCAAGGCCAATTGTTTAAACTCAAAGAAAAGAGTCCACATATTTTAAACTCCAATTTATTCTGGTCTGGTGTTATCAGGTACAGGTTTTAAAATACGTTAGACAACATTTTAGCTACAGTATCTTTCAAAACAGGCCCTAAACACATTCAAAATATCTGTGTTCAGTGTAAGCGGATCCTAATATTATCAGATTTACATCCAACAGTACAGTTGTGCTCTGCTTTGTGTTACAGTATCTCTGATACAATGGTTTCTTCTCTGATTATTTTGAAAGGTATATTAAACTATACACATGCAGAACAAGGTACTGTAAACTTATTAAATTCAGATAGAACAAATAAATTGATTAAAAAAATTAAAAATTAGATAACACATCATAAAGGATGAAAAGAAGATGGTCAATTGAGATGGTCAATCTGGTATGCAGGGATGTCACAAGCTTTTTGGAAATACGGTACTGATAACCCCACTAACGCCAGACCTGAAAATATGTCAGAGAGGGCTATTGTAGTCAGTTTTTCTTGAAGAATTGTAGTCAGTTTTTCTTGAAGAACTGTACAGCAGTACAAAATTTAGTAGTACAGTAAAACTAATCAACTTGGATGCAATGCTTATCAGGGACTATTCAATTTGAGTCGGCATCAGCACATTCTTATTATAGGTGGGAGATCTGAGCATTCGACTACTCGTCCACAGGTACAGTATGAACGTTTAAGTGAACAGTTGACTCGGTCAGTGAACTTGTGGTTAGAATAGTAGGCCAAAAAAAGAAGAAAGGTCACTCCAGAAATCATATATTACAACGCTGTGCCAACAATGCTTTCTCCTGCCCTTTTCTCTCCCTTCATCAACCTCGCAAAAAATCTATAAATAAACTTACACTTGCATGATTGGAGTCTTGACACTTCTAGTCTTCACATTTGCCATTCTTTCCTTTTCTTAATTCATGATTGACCCAAGTGTTCAACACTTTTGTAAACATCGCGATGCATGCAGCATTAACAATGATGTTTACCGATAAAATGGCAAGCAGCTGCAAATTTTCAATGTAAATTCCAATTAATTGATGGATACATGTAGATATTCGTTGACTCTCCCTATCCTCAACCATTAGTATCAAGCTAAAAAATATCGTAAAAAGATACACTTAATTATTTATCATGGCCAGTGTTGCACGATTTACATCTTTTCATTGAAATATATAAAAGGAAGGGCTAGTGTTGCCCGAAAGCTCTGCTAACTTTTCTCGCTGTTTTACTTCTCGTTTTGATTTAGCTTTTCGCTTTTATTTTGTATCTCCATTGAGATCCAGCCACTGATACCTACAGCATTGTCATTTTTTTCAGTAATTTGCCTTTGGATAAATAATATTATAAATATATAATAATATAAATGAAATGGATCTGTACAGTAGGCCTACACATTGCAGATGACAATATTTATACTGTAAACTTTTTTTAATTTAATTTATTCATCCTACAGCGTACTTCGCAATTTTTACATTTAAGTTTCAATATGAAAGGTGGACATATTTTATTTATAATTATTAATACTGTATATTAATACAAAAAAAACATTTTAACTTATTACTGTAAACCCAACAAGCGCTTTAAGCACTCTGTAGGCAAGTGTTCCAAGGTCCTTGAAATAAAAAATACTGTTGTGCATTCAAAACGTTTAATCAATTACAAAATTATACAGTTGTTTGTAAATTATGTGATCAAAAATTGATATTGTATTAACTGAAATTTGACATTTTAACAAATGAAATTTGATATACTGTATTGTATCATATTTCACTCTAAACTGTCAGTATGCGGGCATGAAAACATCAAAACTCTGCCATGACTGCGAGAGGCCAGCAGGGGTACAGCCAATAATAATATTGTTGCGCTTTGCAAGACTTTCTTTATAAACGGAAGGATCTTCTTGTGCATTTTTAATTTATTTTTTTAAACAAGACAATTTTAGAAATATTTGTAGGCCTAGCCTAGGCCTAGTTTTTATCTAATCTAGCCTAGACCTACTGTACTGCAGATTATTATTAGGATTACAATACGAAGTTTTAGGCCTACATTAAATTCTCCCTGGCTAGCTAGGCCTAGCCCTATCTCCTATGTCTAGGACAGACCTGGAAAACCACATCAGGTAGCCCTATAACAAGAGGAAATTATAGGGCTAGGCCCTCTAGGCATAGTAGATGGTCCTACGCTAGGGCATAGGCCTAGAGTAGTCTTTTTCCCAGCTCTGCTCTCTGGTCTGCCTAAACTTAAAGGCTAGCTTTCTACATGTCATAGGCCTATTCTAGCTAGGCTAGGCTAGGCTTAGCCTAGACAAAAAGATGATGAAATGATATTTCAACTTACCACCACAGTAATATCTATATAATCGGATTATACAAATGCTTATAATATTATTTTTTGTTAACAATCACAGAATATTTAGCCCTGGTTACGAGCGAAAAACGTCGCTCAATTCTTCAATAGACATGTCAACAGAAAGGTCACATTCCCACGATGCGCGTTGTTGGTTGACCTGGTGATGGTTGACACTTTGCTCTCATTCATTAATTTTTTGTCGTAAAAAAGATTTTCTTTTTCATTTGTGACGTTTGTAAAAAGACACAAAAGATCCCTAATCCACTATAAATTTAAAACATGACATATTAAACTTTTTTTTGTATTTATAATAATATTGAATAAACCATAAAGAAACGGAATATTCTAATACTAAATAGAGGGCGGTAGGATTATTTTTTAATCAAAAGGTAGGCTACTTCTGACATCAGTCTAACTCCAAAAAGTTTTTAGTTTCTGCTTCCCACCGCATTTAAAAAACGAATTGAAAAAAAAGGTGGGAGAGGGGAGGGGACTGATGGAAAGCAAAATAATAGCAACTATGTACTTAGACATACACATGGTTCTGCTTTTACACTCGGACAATAATTTTAAAAGTGAATGGAAATGTAATCACGTATAAATAGAATAGAGACGTAACTTGAAACACTAAACATTTGCCTCCTGAACGGTATACCTCCATGCTCCTTCATAGGTCTTTGGAAAAAAAAACCCGTCAGACTAATACTAATTTAGGTTTTTATGATACCAACCGAGTATGTAGGGCCTACGCTACACAGGTCTTCCATAATATAATTCAACTACTTGATTACTATAATTCTTCTTTTGAATCGAATAATACAAACTCATTCATTCATTAAGATACTAAAGTACCGATTAATTTTAATGCTCACACCTTCTTTTTCTAACACGGACAATGTAATGATACCGACAATCTTAACCTTTGAGAGTTGAATCAGATGGACATACTAGGGTCATTCTTCAGTAAGTGTCTAAAATCGTGTCCCGATACTTTGGTGGGATAGATACTGGAAATTCATCATTAAAAAATAAAAATTCTTGGCTTATATCATAATCAACATTATTGTAAATATAATTAATTACATAAACCGAAGATGATAACATTGATATTGTTAATTTTTATAAAAATGTTTCTGGTAACCCCCTAAAACCTCATGTCCCGATACATCTTCAATTTTATGATCGCCGTATATATTTGATAGCAGGACTTTTGTTATTGAAAATATTGTAAAAAGTTAGTTAATCATGATTTCATGCGATTTTATTCTTCAAAATACATCTCTACATACATTAAATCTAAAATGTTAAAGTTTTTGTTTGGAAAAAGCTTGTCCCGCAGTTTCGTGTCATATCCGTCACATAATTAAAATGTGCCGTCTACAGGTTAATGAACGACGGGCAAAAAAATTGATTGTGCGTTGTAAACATCCGAAGATATTGAAATAAAACTAGCCGCATATCATTTTCAATAAAAGAGGAAAAAAGCCAATAAAACGAGGTTTTAGAAAAATTACAGTTGCGTACCTTTATTGAATGTCATATCCGAACGGTATAGACCTCATTAAATAATTATAATTTCTGGTTTTTTTTTCAACTGGAAGTACAATTTATTCACGGTATCTAAAGTATGTAGGCCTACTCCGTCTCCGCTGTCAGACATGCCTGATTTGAAACGATAAAGATGAGGAAATCTGTGAGAATGAGAAAAAGTCGTTTCAAATTAATTAATTAAATTTCAGTATATCACCGGGCGGTTTAGAATTAATGTTCTTTGCCTGATTTGTTTATATATATAAAAGTATCTCTTCGGAGATTCCGCCTCGTGAATAAAAATCAAAGATCTTATATACTAAAGATGGGACACTCTCGAAATTCTACGTGCAATTCACACGGAGCTCATTTTATAGGGCGCCCTCTCGCTCAAACAAGTAGATTTATTGATATGATCAGATATGTCTTCTGTATTGTAACTGAATACTCAATTTTTTTCATCACAATAATTGCGGTAATGTGCGATTAAATTATAAATGATAGACTTATTTCCTGTACTTTGTATATCTCTATTTGTTTTAATTACTGAATATTGTTGTTATTATTGAATGTTTATCATCATCCTCAAAATCATCATCTAGGAGTAATCATCACTCACATCACTACTACTTATTTATGCGAGTCGGTCCCTCTGGTATTAACACTAAGCGCATCGTATTCCGTTTTTGTCCTTGATATGTTCTTCCTTTTTATCCAGCAGCAAAACAGTGCATATTAGGAAAATATATTGTCAAATAGTGTGTTATAAACAATTAAAAAAGAACAAGAAGTCACTTTTTAAAATCACTCTTCGACTATTTTATTGCAGTAATTTTTCGGAATATATTTATAAACAATCATAGGCTTAAGCCTACAGGCATGACATGAAACAGATTATGATAGTCAATTCTGAGACAATTCATACTAGGAATACATGTACCCATCATTCGCCATGACATTCATTTATTATTATAATTTATTTAAAACCTGAGATAACAATTAGTTATGTTATAGTAGTCTCAGTTTAAAATTAACTCAATAACTATTGCGAAATTATGCACGGGCCACCCAGAGGAAATATAGAAAATGTAGAAACATTGAAATAATATTTACAATTATTCAATCATCATACCAGACCGTCGTAATGATCATCATTTCTAGCCGATAATGCACAGACCGGGGCGCGTACAGACCTCCTACAACTTTGACATACCTCATAAATGTTATATTTTAATTAATTTTTTACTCTTCTTCTTATCACTGATTATGTCTCTGTTGAAGAATATATGCGTAGGTTTACGTAAGTTTCAATTAGCAATGTTTCAATTGCTGGTGAACAAAGATTCAACTTCATACCAAATCTATGTAACATGGTAGCGATTTTTAACTTTATTTTTCTGCTGATGTTTGATTTATGTATAAGTATTTGTTAAAGTTAGAAACAAAAATCTTTTCACACAGATAGATAGGACATTAACTACTTGGTGTGGTGGTGGATTTGGGACATCAAATATTGTAGGGACTGCATTCCATACAATCTTCTTGTGACCATCAGTATTTGAGATTCTTCGAAATGAATATTGCACAAGTGGCAATTACGGTGTAAATAGGAACTTGGTTTCGTTCTCAAATCCGCGCGTCGTGTGTTCTGGGCCCATTTTGCACACCTGTAAATTAATAATTGTCTAGTGAGTTTTTGCTTTATCATAATTAACGTTTACGTTATTATAGGACATCTACGTGCATGCTAATTGATTTTCAAATTGGTTAGGGCCTAAAATCAAATACTTAAGCCTAACCTAAAACCACTAACTAACTAACTAACGGTTGAATTTCATAAATATTAAGTATAAGATTCAATTAAAAATTGTTTGTTAGGGCTACTCAACGGATAAGTAATATAACCAGGGAACAATACAAATAGTGTAATTTCACTGTTATTATAACTAATGTCCTAGCCTAATAATGATAATATTAATCATTTCATGCGTTAATATACTGTAATGTACGTAACGGCTAGTTAAATTAAACGAAATAAAATAACCATGAGACAGAAAGCAAATATTAACCATGAGACGGAAAGCATGAAATAATCAAGATCACAATTTGTTTATATTAAGTATTATTATTATTATTTGTATAATGTAAAAAGAGGGACTAGCCTAGGCCTACAGCGACATGCCAATTGGGCTTCTTGTAGTCTTTCGACCAAATTTTTACTTATATGCCAACAATTGTAATGATATTTATTTGGTCAATAAATGTTTCTTGAATTGAAAGTTTTAAAAATTGTTTGTTAAGGGTACTAAATTTTAAAGGATAAGTAATAAAACCAGGGAACAGTGAAATTAGTGTAATTTCACTGTTATATAACTAATGTACTAGGAGTAGTAGCCTAATAATGATAATAATAATCATTTCATACGTTTATTAATAATAGGCCTACCTAGCCTAGTTTATTAAGATATGTATAAATTGAATACAGTAAAGTAAGATTAGTCCCCAGGCCTACATAGCATATGTTAAGGTGTAGGCTACTTATTTAATTACATAAATTTACCTGTTCTTGTCTGAGAAAATTGTAAAGCTTAAGTTCTGGGTTGGCCTTTGAATTGCTTTTACAATTAATTGCAGCACAGTACATCCCTCCACTTTTTCTCTTTTCATTCATTGTTTCTTAACCATACAAACTTTGGCGCGACTCCTCAATCCCATTTTCTAAAGAATACTGCGATCGCCACGCAAAAGTTCGTTACTTGTTTCAAAGACATGGAAAACGAACAGAGCATAGATTTGAGTGACGAACAAGAAACGGAGAAGTTTACATTTGTAGTCAGACCTAGCGAAGTAATAGATAAACCTTCAACAATTCGACGACGAACTTTGAGTAGATTTGCTAAATCACGAGTTAGTGCAAGAAAAAGTCAATCTAAGCGAACTGTTAACTTTTCGTCATGTTGCAAAGATTGGTCATGCCAACGTCAGTGTGAACGAACAAGTCCCTCGAATAGTCCTGTTCGTCGCCTGGCCGCGAACGCACGAGAGCGTCGTCGAATGGATTGTCTGAACACGGCATTTGACGACCTTCGCGCAGTTTTGCCATCACTTGGAGGGAATCAGAAGCTGTCTAATGATACATTACACATGGCAATGACGTATATAGACTGTCACATATGTTCTGTTAATATGCTAATTATATTTGTTTGTTATTTGCAAATTATGCAAACTACGTTACGCTCGGTGAAGTAATAAAACAGTAGTTGAATTAAAAGAACCGTGTTGACGAGTCACACTTGTAATATGGTGTCAGAATAGTGGAAATTCACTCAAAATGGAATCGTTGAAATTTAAGCCTAACTTGCTCCGGTGCACCCCATCTATGTTTAGGCCACCCGCTTTTGCATGTTAGAATTAGAGTTTGGAGTACCACATCTGCCTGTGTAGCTCGTATTGCTTCTTCAATTTTTGCTTTACTCATGGGCAATATTTCGTCTAGACTATGCACCCTATATTTCAACTGTTCAAGGGGTTGGGCATCACGATCAACCTTATCAGGATATGCTCTGCTGAGAGCATCAGCTATGTACATGTACTTTCCAGGAACATACTTAACATCAAGCTCATACTTTATCAATTTGAGCAGCATTTGTTGTATTCTAGGACTAGCTTTATGGAGTGGTTTACGTGTGATTGTTTCGAGTGGTTTATGGTCAGTGTGAACTTCAACAGCTCGGCCATATACATATTGGTAAAGTTACTCTAAATGTAAAAGTTGATAACATCCAAAATGATTATGACTTCTTTATTACTAATGTTGATGGTCCACCTATACTTGGATTGAAAGCCTGTAGGGAGCTTGGTCTGATCAAACGTGGTAACAATATGATGTGTAGTGATAATGTGATAAATAATAAATATGTACATGCACGAACTAAAGATTCTTTGATTCGAGAGAATCGTGATGTATTTACAGGTTTAGGTAAATATCAAGATCCTTATGACATCAAGTTGAAAAGTGGTGTTTCTCCAGTAGTCCATCCACCCCGCAGGGTGCCACTTAGTCTGCATACCAAGCTGAAAGAAAAACTTGACGATATGGAGAAGAGGGGCGTGATTAAACGGACCGACAAACCAACAGATTGGGTCAACAGCCTAGTGATAGTGGAGAAACGAGACGGATCCTTGAGGTTGTGTTTGGATCCACGTGATTTGAACAAAGCCATTAGACGTGAACATCATATGATACCGACCTGTAAGGACGTAGTGAGTCAGCTGTCAGGTAAAATACTTTTCACTGTCTTTGACCAGAAAGATGCGTACTGGCAAGTTCCTCTTACTGACGCTAGCGCAGATATATGTACATTCAATACTCCTTTTGGACGATACAGTTTTCTAAGAATGCCATTTGGTATCTGCAGTGCTAGTGAGGTGCTACAGAAACGAAACCAGCAAATATTTGGTCATATACATATTGGTGGTATTTGTGTATAGAAAAGCAGATCGCCAACATAGACGAGCTGATAAAACTTCTAGAGAGTACTTCTAAGAAAACTATAAACTGAACGTAAGTTGGATCAAACATCAAAACAATTTTGTTGTTAATCTAATTTTTTTTGCTGTGAATGGTTGCTACAACAAATGGAGGTGTTTTTTTTGCAGGAGTACACACATTATCAACTATCTGTTTTACAACACATGCAGTAGTAAAGGAATATTTTAAGTTTAAAAACAATTCCCTGTTTTTTAAAGACGCCTATTTGTAATTGACTTACACGGACCTACCTATAGGCCTACTGTGTTTTTCTATGTAATAAATGTATTGCATTTTACAATATGAATTCCGAAATATGAATATAATATATAGTTATTGTGTTCTGAGATGTACTTTTGAGTTCTCTCCTACTATTACAGAACTACATACGCGGTGTACCGCAAACTTTATTTCAACATCGTCGTGCAATCCTTCAAACATAATGTGGATGGTTTTAACTTTCTTAACTATATTAAGATACCACCAAGACTGTGTTAATTCAATGCAGATTACATAATCAAGGCTATAGGCCTATAAACGCCTTCAAGATAATTCCGTATTTTGTTCAATTTAATAACACGTTTTTGCCTTGCTTTTCATAGAAATGTGCGCTATAATGGTAATATTTGTATATATTTTTTTTCAAATTAAATAAATCATTTTCCAAACAATAGACATGTTATTATGTTATGTTCATAAATATTTGGGGAGGAGGAGGAGTGTTGGTACCCGGTCTGGGGCGAATATACCTGGTCAAACTGTATAGCATTATTAGAGACAATGTAATATTATTGCATATAATAATACGTTTCTTATTTCAATAAAAATTAATTTTAATTCACCATAACACATGAGAATAAGAATTTTGACCTTCAGCCAATATTAACATTATTTGTGTCCAGATATATTATAGAATAAGCAACAACATATCGCATAATAATTTGCTAAAGTTAATTTTAATGATGATTTGTTACATTTCTACTACTCTCTTTCTACTCACATAAGCATATTAGTATATACATTAATTAAATTGTGATACATCCGCGTTCTAGATACCTTGGATTATTCATTTTCGAGAAATATCGGTCTTCAACAAGTTTAGAGATTTTGTAAACTATACGTCATAGGTCCTAGTAATTACAATTTTGTTGACCACTGCTCGTGGGAAAGTAATGAAGTTAAAATACAAGATGGTCATTCATTCATTTGGTCAAAATCAATGGGTAAATAATAATAATAACGAATATGAATTCTATTTTAATCCCTATGTATTTGTATATTATTTATTTTATGGTACTGGTTCCCATGGGTCGAAGACACAATCATTTCCATTCAGGCATGGGTCAGCTTGTTCTCGCTGAGGAGCTGGAAAAAATACAGGTACTGACTGGTTGTGATAGTTGTAGAGTTTAGTTAATAAGAACTTAACAACCGTAGGATACGCTTCAGACAGGTCATTCATTTCAAGTGGATCTTTCCTGACATTGTACAGCCAAACAATTTGATCGGAATGGCTACTTTGCCCAATTATTGTGGTAAGGCCGGAATCGGGAGGTGCTATCCAATCTGTTTGCCCTGTAAAAAAATAAAGTAACGGCGTAATAGAAGGAAAATACATCATTATTTAGACCGACACGATTAGAGGAAACCAAAATGTTTCGTTTCTTTTTCCATCAACACTATTTTTTTACTCTACAGCTCACTATGTCGGTCGGTTGGTCGGATGGCCGGTCGGTCGGTAAACACTAACTCAAATTTGAGCACGCGACTTCAGCCGAGCCATGTATATGGCCTTGTTGTATTTATGTGTTCGAAACGGGGAGAGAGAGTTATGGTGGGGGGGGGGGGGGGAGTGTCTATAGGCGAGGGAAAGAAAGAGAAACTACCTCTGTTATGGAGGAGTGATTTTGATTTGGGGAGTCTAGTAATTAGGTATAAAAATGACCCGAATTATGGGAAGATTTCAGACTACTTTTGATAGAGGTATCAACATGACCGTGAAAGTTTTAAACTAAAGGAGTGGGATCGAGGAGAGGTACCCGCTTTTCTGGGGAGAGGTACCCGCTTTTCTGGGGCGGGTATTTCAGTACCATTGCAAAACTCACCAGTATTTCCAGTCAAAAGCTTCCAGTCTCTGTATCGTATTGCAGCCTCAATACTGACATTAAATAGGCTTATATCGACAATCCAATCTCGACCACCAGAAACTACATTCAATGGATTGATGTTGTGCAAAAGTTCAAGACGACTAGAACAAGTACCATACCTGTTGATTGAGATTGTCAAAATAACTAATAACACATAAAAGTGGATGTTAAGGAGCCTTTGAATTACGACGGCTACCTCTCCTGGGTTTAGAATTTATATTTATTTATTATAAAATTTGAAGCTTTGTAACAACAATAATAACCCTACTTATTGATCTTGAGCTTGGACCTACTTTGAACATGGAGCTACCTTTTGAACCCGGAGCTACCCTTTGAACATGGGGCTGCTAACCGTTGAACCTGGAACTACCGGTACCCTTCGTAACCGTCGTAAAATTTGAAGCTTTGTAACAACAATAATAACCCCCTTATTTCAGCAAAACAATAGAAACTTTAAATCATGAGTTAACCTTTGAATCTGGATCTAGCCTTTGGACCTGAAGCTAACCCCTTTGAGTCTGGATCTACCGGAACCTGGACCTACATTGAACATGGAGCTACCCTTTGAACCTGGATCTAACCTTTGAACCTGGATCTACCCTTGAACCTGGATCTACCCTTTGAACCTGAAGCTACCCTTTGAACCTGGATCTACCCTTTGAACTGAGGCTAACCGTTGAACATGGAACTACCGGTACCCTTTGAACCTGGACCTACATTTAACATGGAGCTACCCTTTGAACCTGGATCTACCCTTCGAACCTGGATCTACCCTTTGAACCTGGATCTACCCTTTGAACCTGGATCTACCCTTTCAACTCGGAGCTACCCTTTGAACTTGGAGCTACCCTTTGAACCTGGATCTACCCTTCGAACTTGGAGCTACTTTTGAACCTGGCGCTACCTTTTGTTTTTGTTTTTTTTATAATGCCAATGACCATAACCACCAGGCTACAACATCATCTACCTTTCGGAACTGGAGCTACCCTTTGAACCTGGAGCTATCATTTGAACCTGGATCTACCCGTTGAACCTGGATCGACCATTTAAACCTTGACCTATACCCCTTGAACCTGTATTGACAATTGAACCTGGACCTATACCCTTTGAACCTGGATCTACCCTTTGAATTTTGAGCTACCCTTTGAACTTTGAGCTACCCTTTGATCCCACACACCAGATACCAGTAATATTATGTCATTAAATATTGTCAATTTGGGAAATGACTGTAATGTTTTAAGAATCATACTTGATAGTATTCCACTGGTTGATTCCATCCAGTGGTTTTGTCCCGTTTGTGTTCCATCCAGCTATACCTTCAACAATGGTGGGAAACCAATCACTAACGTGGATCAGTCCATTGTTAATAGTGCCCTTAACTTTTACCGAAAGTAATGGACTATGGACAAATCCAACAGCTCGGATACCTCCTTCGAACAGCGAGAACTTTAAACCACGTAATGGCCAGTTATTACCCTCACTTCCTCCAACGCCACCATTATCTAGAATGATAATATCTATTATTTAAATTATCTATTCTGTTATTTCGAAATCAAACAAAAATGTTGCTTTACTTTGGATTAGGCGATAACAACGTAATACTCACCACTAGAAAATATTATGATAGTGTCTTCATAGATTCCAGTTTCTTTCAATGCATCTATGACCTAATTAATATTATTAAATCATAATATAATTTTTAAATATCATAATATTCAAAACAATAAATGTGATTTCAAAACACATCATCGTACATACAGATATCTTACCCTCACTTCCGTGAATGTGGGAAGTCTACAGGACCCGACATGACACCAGCAAAATGACACATAGGCGCAATATTGGTCATATAAAAAAAAACTGTCAAAAAACTATCAAATACCGGCTTACTAAGTGGTTGATATTCTAGAAAGGAAGATTGGAAAGAGGGATATACATAGTAACATTAGAGAGGAATAATGTTTATTTCCATGTCCTGGATAAGCTGCTAACAGGCTGGCTTAAGGAAAAGAAGATCATCAGACCGAAGAGTATCATTGAACAGTACACTCATAGTGATTCTTGACAGGGAATCACTATGGCGTCTATATTAGACTGATCAAGAAGTTATACATCCATTTCTTTCATGGTAAAGAAATGTCAGAGAGCAGAACAAAGTAAAAAGATGCTGAATGGGTAAAGAACTGCCAGTCAGCAGAACCAAGTAAATAAGATGCTGCATGGGTAAAGAACTGTTATAAGGCAGAACCAATTACAATTATGAGTAGGCCTAATACCGTACTGTAAATGACATTATAATCTTGTACGGTGTAATTCATCCAACATGTACGCAAAATCGTTTAATTCCTTACAGGAAAAAAGCAATAAAACAACTTGCGGCAGTTCAGTTTATTACAAGTGTTACAACAGCATAATTATAATATTATTATACGTTTTAAATTACAAAATTCGACGCTTATTACAAAGTGTCAAATAATAAAAATTTTAATAAGGAACCTTAGTTTGAGTAACATGTCAAATTACCTTTCCAATGCCTTCATCTAAACAACTCACCATCGCGGCATAAGAAAGTCTGTTTTCATCAGTAAATATACCGCGCAGTGGTTCTTTATACTCATCTGGTACTTCGAGTGGAGAATGTGGTGCTTGGTACGACAGGTACAAAAACAAAGGCTGGGAAAAAATGAGTGTTATGTTATTAAATATTTAAATTAATACCGTATAAGTAAATGGCCTGGACTTTTACATTGATGAGAGATAGGCATGGGTGGGTTGGGTGGTAATAGTTGCCTTACCTTGTCTTCCGTTTTGTTCTTTATTATGTCTATGGCTTCATCAGTAAAAACGTGAGTAGAGTATGTACCATTGTACTCAAATGCAGGTAAGTAGTTTCGATGGAAGTCGTAGCCATCAACCAGTGGTGGTAGAGATTTGTGACTATAGTGAGTGCCGAAACCAAGATACAACCCTAAACAGAACATACGTTTTGTTTGATTACATTAAGTTATGAAATGTGCAACTAAATTGTGTGACGTTATTTAAAAGATATTTAATATTAAAAAAAATAATTGTCATGTTTACAATTAATTAATTAATCACTGTCATCACCATGGTAATTATTATCTTTATATCCGGTAATGTGCATATCCAGTTTAGAAATTTTATTTCTCAGATTCGGATACCTTTTATTACACACTCTTGCACTTCGCAAAGGTTAAGAAAAAAGCAGAGGTAACCATGCGAACTAGATCATCAACTGTTACTAGGAGCAGTTTTATAGGTCCTATTCTGCAACACTAATAATAATAATAAATAGATAATAACATTAACTCGATCATATAGGTTAAGTATTATTCGATCTGTAAGATTACGTTGGTTTTACTATTTCATTTACTTGTATAATTCGCTTCTTATTTAAGACTTAAATGTTATATTTGATACTTTTTGTTTTTTTATTGACTTGTAAATGAACAGTCTTATAAACGCGTGCCGCTGATACAAAAGCGTGTGTTTAATAAAGTTTATCAGTTTATCAGTATACGCTGCCGCTCCTGTAATCCAATGGACGTCAATCGAGCGACATAATATTGTTTATTCTTTCGGTAACTACAATTATTTTAGTACAATTTTGTTGAGCGTGTCAAATGGCCGAGCGATTAAACCATGGGCGTTTTACCGTACTTAATATCGGCATGGGTTCGAGGCCGATTCTTACACTTACTTTGTATCATGTGATCCACAATTAAAATAAAGGTATAGGATGTATGTTATAATAGAGGGTACTTTGGATAACTTTATGACGTTATCCAAATTCCTTCACTTGCACTGATGAAGGGCTAGTGTTGCCCGAAAGCTCTGCTAACTTTTCTGGCTGTTTTACTTTATCGTTTTGATTTAGCTTTTCGCTTTTTTGTTGTATCTCCATTGAAACCTCCAGCCACTGATACCCACAGCATTGTCATTTTTCAGTAATTTGCCTTTGGATTTATAATAGTAGTTTAGTTAGATGCAATAATTATAAGGTGCGGTATTACTATGCAAATCAATATTTACCCAAGAATGAATCGAAACCCCTGTTATTTGGAAGACATGCCTCATCATAGTAACCTAGATGCCATTTTCCTACCAGGTGAGTAGAATAGCCAGCTTCTTTCATCTTCTGAGCTAAAGTTATTTCGTCAGTTGGTAAGCAAGATGGTATCGAATCTGTGAAAACGCCATGCTGTAATCCTGTACGAATCTAAATAAAGAAAACCAAACGTTATTCTAAAATATATCGTTTGTCTTTCTTAATGCGTCGATAAAAAAAATTATTAAACACCACCAAAAAAAAAAGGAATAAACTTGCTTCATCTGAAGGTTCATTTTGTTTGTCTTCGAGTAGCACATTATTAATACTATTTCAGGTAAATTCTACCCACACTGGCATGCTTTGGCAGGTTTTATTGACGTTTTTTAATAACTATCATCGTGTGACTGTTACTGCACTGCAGATGGATAGAATCAAGTAATTCTTTTTTTATATTTCCTTCACTTTATTCCAAATCACAATTTTTTTACTTAACAATTTTAAAACAAATGCAATAATATGAAAAGGAATAGGGCAACCACGAACAAGCAAAGCTTTACAACTGTGGCACCCTTTAAAAATATAAAACAAATTATTTTAATAGTATGCATGAAAGAATCGAAATTTACTAAAAACAGTTTTTTTTTAATAGTACTGCAAGATAATAAATATGAAACTATACTAACTTATATATACATATAATTAATAGCATTGATTACATTTTTTCTCTGCAAAAAAGACAGTTTTCTTCTTGACACAAATACTTTATAAATGATAACGTTCAATATAAATACAATCTAACTTCTTCTTAAATAGTGATGTATTTCTACATTGTTTTAGATCATCCGATAGATAAGATTGTTCCTCACCTTAGACCCTGCAGTATACGAGAAGCCTTGACGGCCAACATTTGTATGCTTCAGATCTATTACAAGATTGTTTTTATTGCGCGTGTTATAATCATGATACGAGTCGAAGGTGTGGAAAAATCCATAAAATGACTCTGGTAATTTTCCATTTTTGTAGAGGAACATTAAATTTGCTACATTTTTTTCATATAGATCGAATATGTTTAAGGTATTAGTTTTAATGAATAATGGAGAAGATGGATGTAGGTAGTGGACTTTACATATTATTCGGAGGGCCTTTTTTGTAAAACGTGAATTCTATTTAAATTATTATACCAGTACTCCACACAGTAATGACATATGTAATGATGGGAAGGATAAGGGGTTTATAAATAATGAG
This sequence comes from Antedon mediterranea, assembly GCF_964355755.1. Lineage (NCBI taxonomy): Eukaryota > Metazoa > Echinodermata > Crinoidea > Comatulida > Antedonidae > Antedon > Antedon mediterranea. The sequence goes on from NC_092675.1 coordinate 26,823,011, forward strand.
CAATATTTCATATGGTAGTATGGTTTTTAAGAGATTCATAGCTCCAATAATGGCAGAAATCTTACTAGTGATTACATTAATATGCTGTAAGAAATTTATTTTTTCATCAAGTATAACTCGACTCCTAAAAATGTTGTTTGATAAACTCTTTCAATAACGTCTTGATCAATAAAAATGTTTACATGAGATGTATCAATAGTACTATTTCTACCACTAAAAACCATAAATTTGGTCTTTTTAGTATTTATGGTAAGTTTGTTTGCCTTAATCCATAAATTCAATTTTGTTAATTCATTATTCATAATATCAATAGCTTCATTTACATTGTTGTGTTGTAAGAAAACACTTGTGTCATCGGCAAACATTATTAGTTGTGTACTGGTACACACTGATTGCATATCATTTACAAACATTAGGAATAATAAAGGACCCAAGATTGATCCTTGAGGGACACCGTATTTTATCAACTTTTTGTCGGAATTTATTCCGTCAATAGTTACGAATTGTTCTTTTTCGCTTAGATAACTGCAGAACCATTTATGTTCAATACCTCTGATCCCAAAATAGGGTAATTTTTTAGTAAGTATGTTGTGGTCTATCGAATCAAAGGCCTTAGATAGGTCGAGAAATACGCCATAAACAAACTGCTTATTGTCAATTGCCATTGATATTTTCTCAATTCGTTCATACACCTTTGACATATACAAGATAGTATGGATATAGGCCTATAATTTCGTATATCGTCTCTAACGCCACTCTTATATACCGGTATAGTTTTTGCCAATTTAAGTTTATTTGGAAAGACTTCTGTGCTGAGTGATAGATTGACTAAATACGTAACAGGTTTAGTTAATATATCAGCATTTTTATTTATGTATTTTTCCTCGATATCATCGTGGCCTGGTGACTTGCTTGTGTTCAGGTCCGATGGGTATGTTTTGACGTCATACTCTGTTAACGGAGTAAAGAACATGGAGTTTTGTATGCTATAATTATTCATGTAGTCTATTGGATTTACATGTGGGTAATTTTCATTTGCCTTTTCTGCCATTTCTTCACCAATACTATTAAAATAAGAATTCATGACTTCCGCTTTATCAGTGGGAGTTTCAAATGTTTCAGAACGATATGTCACTTTTGCTGGGATTTTAGATTTTTTATTTCTTCCCAGAATAGCATTTCATGTCATTTTTTCGTTTTTCGAAGTCCTCTTTATAATAACTTATTTTTCTTTGTCTAATGATTGTTGTTAGTTTGTTTTTGTATTTTTTATATTTTGATTTATTAACACTAGAAGGATTCTTTTTATATTTGATATATAATTTCTCTTTAGTATTTAGAGACCGTTATATACCATCAGTCATCCAGGGTGACCTTATTCTATCGGTTTTCAACCTAACCTTTTTTAACGGGAAACATCTATCAATTAGTGTTGTAATTGTATTTGAGAATCGATTATATGATACATTTGCATCAGAGCAATTTAAGACATTATCCCACTGTTGATTTTGTAACTCATTTCGAAATAATTGATTTTGTACAGTCGAAAAGTTACGCTTAAAAACATATGTGCTTGTTTTACTTTCCGTATATTTTTGTGATTTATCAATGCTTATTACTGGACAATGATCAGATATATCACTAAACAAAATATTAGTTTCAATGTCATGAGTGTTTGGAGAGTTTGTATAAATGTTGCCTATTATTGTTGACGTTTCCTCAGTAATGCGCGTCGGTTTATTTACTAGGGGTATAAATGATTCTGAGATCATAAAATCGACATGCTCTTGGACATTACCACAGAGTTGTACATATTTAGGTCAACATTGTAGCCGCCCATGAGATAAGTTTTTTTCTCTTTTTTTTCTCTTTTGTGGTTAACCACCACCTTTATTTATTCTTTCATACAAATTTCGTTCACATTTCATTTTCATACATTAAATTTCTGTTTTCTACTTTTTTCGTTATTTTCTGATTTTTACTCTTTTAACCTTTATACATATAGTGGTTTGATTATATGCATACAAAAACTGTACATCTTAAAATACAAAAATGGATGCCACTTATAAGTTACAACATGCCTAGTGTATTCATATCTTTTAAAATATATTTAAACTGAATCCAGGGATTCTGGCATACAGGTTTTTTAAGTTCAGTTTTAATTTTAATTATGTATATGACGTACACAGCTATTGAATACAATTGGTTTTTTAATTGACATTTACTTCCTAACAGGAGTTCTTAGAACGAGCTACTGCTGTTATTTAGCTTTTTAAAAATATTGTCAATTTTTTCCCATAGTATTTGATTACGTCTACAGTAATAAAACATATGTTTTTCGTATTCAATGACTCCACAATTGTTACATATGTTATTATTTTTCAGTTTCCAGTTATACAGTTTTAGATTTGTAGGTACAACTCTATTTAGTAATTTGTAATTCAATTGGGCAAATTTCTTAATTTTTTCGTTTTTCACTTTTCTTTTCCAGACATCACACCACTTGATATCTTCATTAAATATGTTATTCCATTTAAGTATGCTTTTCGGGGGAATAAAAACATTATTAACAAAGTTAGAATAAACATCTTTTGTTGTCATCTTAATTATATTGTTGATATTGTATTCCAGATTCACATTCATATATTGGTTCATATTTGGCATATTATGTTTAATTATACTTAACCACTCTTTTGGAATAGCTCTGGTTAGAGAAACATATTCAGCTATCCAGTTTTTCTTAATACGTAATTGTTTAATTATTTCTATAGGTTTCATTAGACGATTGAAAATAATTATATCTCCAATTTGATTAAAACCTGCATCTATCCAGTTCTTAAAGAATAGTGGTTTGTTTCTATATTTAATATCATTGTTGTTACCCCATAAGTTTTGCTTTATCACTTCTTCATACTCGTTAATTGTACCTTCATTATTCATATTATTAAATTCAACACAACACTTTAGAACATTATAATAAAAAGATGGTATAGTATCTAAGCCCATGTTATTTTGAAAATTGATATTTGACATACTTAAAATTAGTTGTTCGGTTCCAAATTTATTAAAATAGTATAGTGGTAAGATTTTCCATCTTACGTGTTTTCTACACAGTAATTTTCTTGCCCATATCATTTTCAGAGAGTTTATGTGTAATGCGAAATCAGGCATACCTATGCCCCTTTTAATCATCTTACCGATTAAAGTTTTTCTTTTTATTTTTTCTGTTTTTCCATTCCATAAAAAGTTATATATCAATTTATTTATTTTAAAAATAACATCATCTGGTACATCAATTATACATGCATTGTTTGTTAGTTTAGACAAAGCTAAACTTTTTAAAATGGTAACTTTGCCAAAACAGGTTAGGTTTCTTCCTTTCCATCTATTGAGTAGCATTTCTAAGTTTGCCACCTTACTATCCCAATTTAATTCACTGCATTTGTTCTCATTATATCCCACATAAATACCCAAAATCTTAATTGGTTCATTAACCCAATTTAGACTGCATGGTTTTTGAATTTTGTTTACATTTTTGCCAATCCATATAGCGTTGGTTTTTTTTTTATTTAAAGTCATACCAGACACTTTACCAAACTTATTAACAATGTTTAAACCAATCTCTATACTTTTTTCATTTCCCACAAAGAGTACAGTGTCATCTGCCAGCTGCGCAATGCGAACTTCCTCACCATTATCATTGTTAGGTAAAGATATTCCTTTATAGCATTTATCTTTTCTTATATTACACGCCATAATTTCTACTACTAAAATAAAGAGTAACGCCGACAATGGGCAACCCTGTCTTATTCCGCATTCCATTTCAAAACTTTCTGATATCCAACCATTATTAACAATAACACATTCAAATTTACTATAAATTGTATTTACCCATTTTAAAAAGGATTCTCCAAAATTAAATTTTTTTAGTACCTTAAACATAAAATCCATGAGATAAGTTTGTTTCTTTTCGCTATTGCATTTGTTCATGAGTTCACTCATTTGAGCGTTAAAGTTAGAAACTTTGGTGGTCTATAAATAACTCCACAAATAACTGTCTTATTGTCTGTATCAAGTTCAATAATAATACTCTCAGCAGCATGCAGAAGCTGCGATAGGTCACTTCTTAATCGATAAGACAAATTTGACTTTATATAAAGCAACGCTACCACCACCTGTGTCCCTATTGTTATATATTGCTGTATAGTTATTTAATTGATACAGACCAGTAAAGTGTTTACTAGAGAGCCATGTCTCAGTCAGACCGATCGCAGAAAATTCATAGTCAAATCGTGAAACATAATTTGATAATTTATCAAATTTTCTTACTATACTTCTACAGTTTAACGAAAATATTAAAAAATTCTTTGATACATCATCTGAACAATATTTAGCTTTGAAATCATCAACACTTATATATTTGTTTTCAAAGTAATTTGGTATAGTTATAATGTTGTTTTCTTCTTCATTATTTGTTTGTAATACAAAAGACATCTAATTTTAAAAAAAACTTAATTATTTTTTCAAAAATAAATAAAAAGAAAAAAGAATAACAGTAAAATATCGGGAAAAAAGTAACAGTTTACTGTACTGTTTATCACAACTGATCTCCGCGAGTTATGTCTCACATACTAGGTACAAATGCGTTGGGTACTGATTCAGGTATGATGACCACGGTACGGTCTTTCATCTATTTGCTTTCCATAGTTTTTAGAGGCCGAGTTGACGGATTAGTTTTTGGCCGAGTTGACGTGAGGCCGAGTTGACGTGAGGCCGAGTTGACGTGAGGCCGAGTTGACTTGAGGCCGAGTTGACGTGGGGCCGACTTGACTTGGGGCCGACTTGACGTGGGGCCGACATGACTTTGGCCGAAACGGTTTAGGGCCGAGTTAGATTGAATTCCCTGTGGCCTGTAAATAAATTTGGCTATTATGTGCCTGGGCTTTTAGCATTCCTTGTTTGTTTACCGGTCCGATGCGCATTTTCAATTTGTATGTCGTCAATTTTTAAATGTTTACTTAACATATCTTGTAGTTTATTTAGCGTATTTTCGTTTTCGTCCTCCTGTATACCACCAAATCTTAAGTTGTAACTTCTCAAGTGCCTCTCCATCCTTAGTACCTCAGCCTCCAAATTAAACTTATTGTTTTCTGTTTAACATTTAGCTTTAAGATCAGTTTGTAATGTACATTACCTCCACCATTCTGCTCCTCTTTTTGTCTTATCAAATACACTTAATATTTACGACTTACAAAAAATGTTGCTTTATTTATGTTTAAATTCAAACATAATCAACTGCCCAGAATTGTTGATACTTATTTTCAAACTTTTAGTTCAGTTCATAATTATAATACCAGAAATAAATTAGATTATGCTTATGATTGTTTTAATACGGAGGTTGGCAAGCATGATATAAATTTTCCAGGACCAAAAATATGGAATTCTTTACCTGAAGAACTCAAAATTATTAATTTTATATCTTCATTTAAGTTCAAATTACATGAATACCTTGTTTCTACTATTATTGTTTAAGTTAATAATATATCTGTCTTAAGTTAAATTATAACTGCATTTGTTAAGTTAAATGTCTTTTTTTGTTCATTATCATTTAATTATATATATTTCTTACCTTACCTTATTTTTAAATATGTTGCCTGGACCCCATATTTTAAAGCTTAGCTTCCAGTGGGGTACCCTTTTCTCATTTATTATCTATTATTTTTAGAAAATGTAACTGTATTTTGTTTTTATTTGAGAAATAAATTGATTGATTGATTGAAGTTCAATCTCTATATTTACCATTTGTGTGTAGCAAGATCACCTACTTTAGACTCATTTTCATTTATTGTCGTAGTGTAATATTCAAGCGATCTATCCAACTCTATTTGTTTCTCCTCCAATTTAGTCATCCTGCTCAATAATAGTTGTTGGGTTGTTTGAATAGTCGCTATTCCCGTATCAAATTTAGTATTAATTTGAGCCATCATATCTTTGAGTTCGCTTCGTAGGGCTTTAATTTCAGTGGTTGATGAATGAATTCTTGGTCATAAAATAAGATAACACATTACCTGATAAAATCTTCTGAACACGTACAGTAGATGTAATCGATCTTACCTGATATCGACCGGTCATCAGCTGACTTCTGGTGGGCGAACATATTGGTTGAACGTAATAATTTTCTAACTTCACACCTTCAGCAGCCAATTTATCTATTACAGGGGTATCGAACAGCGCCCCGTGGTATCCGACATCCCGATACCCTTGGTCATCTGTCAAAATGAATATTACGTTAGGTTGTTTATAGCCTACAACAGCAGAGAACTGAAAGCTAAGGAAAATAAGAATAGGGTTAAGTACGTTACACGCCATTTTCTCACTAAACATTTACTTTTTGGTGCAGATCGTAAACCATGCCAAACAATTGGAGTTTGGTTGTGTTCTTATGTAAATACCAGTATGAATAGGGCTAATTGTATTGAATATTGAAGTGCAATGATCGATAAAAAAAGGTAAACTCATATAACAGTTTCCTTATTCCTTTTCATAAAGTTGTTTAAATTAAAATTTATCTAAAAGAAGAAAGAACAAATACTGGTCTATGCATTTGGATAAAATGAGAAGTCTAGTACAGTATGACTATGGATTCATTAATTATTCATTAATCCATGGTATAATTAAGAACGAAATGATAGAAAAAGAAGAAGAAGGTTAAATTTAAATTTCGCAATTGGACAATGGAGGGAGGTTTCGCAACCTTACGAATACGATAACGAAAACGGATACGTCATACATTTGTGAAACTTTTGAGCTGATCCCCATTTCATATTCGTAAAGCGTATTCGTGTTGACGAATATATCACCAGTCACATTCGTAACTACAAAACGAGTATAGTTTTTGATCTATTTGCACATTTTGCATTTGAATCAGAAATGATTCATGATTATAATATAATTATAGATTTATTGAATGTAATTTACTAAAGTAATTTACTAAAATGCCAAGTCAATTTGGATAAATAGCAGTTTTTAAAGTCTTCACTCGCTTTGATGTTACGCTACTAGGCCTAGGCAGCCAAGCACCAAGCAACACGTCCTGCGCTTTGCTCAAATTTACCACAGTCATATTTTGGACGCGCCTCAATATTTCGTTAGTTCCTTAGTCTTGGCCGAGGCTACAACATCCTGGGTTAAGGCTTTAGATATTGGGCCAAAAAAAAAAAAAGTTTGTTGCTGTCATCCGCCGCCCCTAATTTCGCCAAAAATTTGGGGCGGAGATAAGAAAAAGGTTTTTTTTACGTTGAGGGCGCTTTTTAAAAATAAGTTTTTTTATGATTTTTTTTTGGCCGAAAAGGTGTAAAAATCGAGTTTGCGAGGATGAAACAATAAAAATAATAACGTAGCGTATATTTCGGTGTATAATCGCACTTTAATGACACGCAAATTTAACCTCTAAATTAAGGGTGCGTCTTATACCCCGAACATAAATGCCTCAACACACAGATATCGCCACTTCGTTGGCTAGGCCTGGGCTTTTTAAGGGGGCCTAGGCTAGGCCTATTAGTATTAGTATTACTAGAGTGCCTAGCCTAGCTACAGTGTACTAGCGTAACAGCAACCTGCTAGTTTTCAAGGCATTTTAGCGTGATCTTGTACTAAATACTAAATATGATGAAAAGATTTGTTCATTATGGAGCTGTTTTAGGCGCTCCGATAAAATTTCATTTGTAAACGTTTACGATTGGAATAGCAAAGATTATATAGCGCCGCGCTACGCGGCGCAAGATAGGCAAAGATCCGGGAAATATAATATATATCGTTTCAAATTAATTAATTAAAAATTTCAGTATATCACCTGGCGGTTTAGAATTAATGTTCATTGCCTGATGTGTTTATACAGCACTTGCCAGCTTTATACTATGACGTTATCCAAATTCCTTCACTTGCACTGATGAAGGGCTAGTGTTGCCCGAAAGCTCTGCTACCTTTTCTGGCTGTTTTGCTTCTCGTTGTTATTTAGCTTTTCGCTTTTATTTTGTATCTCCATTGAGATCCAGCCACTGATACCCACAGCATTGTCATTTTTTCAGTAATTTGCCTTTGGATTTATATATATCTTGCACTGATGAAGGGCTAATGTTGCCCGAAAGCTCTGCTAACTTTTCTGGCTGTTTACTTTTTCGTTTTGATTTAGGTTTTCGCTTTTTAGTTTTGTATGTCCATTGAGATCCAGCCACTGATACCCACAGCATTGTCATTTTTTCAGTAATTTGCCTTTGGATGGATATATATATATACATATACATATATATATATATACATATATATATATATATATATATACATATATATATATATATATATATATATATATATATATATATATATATAAATGTTCGGTTCAATGTAACCGTCTAGAAAGTGCTCAATACGGTAAAGTAGAGCTAAAATATACGTTAAGTCTGGAAAAGAAGTAAAAACTACAGTTTGGTCTCTACAGGCTTGTTTCGTGAGTCGTGCAACTCACTCATCAGAAGACTATAATGAGAAGAATCAATTACAACGCTGCTTATAAGCACATTTACTTGTAGAATTAGCATTTACATGTGATATGTTTTGGAATGTCAGCTGTTATGTAACAATGCTTTCTTTCTGTGCCGGCAGGCGGACACAAGTTCATTACGTTTGTTTAATGTCGATAATTCAGGGTGGTGGATGATAAATAATTTCTCTTTGAGGCAGAGATTGCATTTTTTGTTTGTGCTACTATATGCTTTAGTAGATGTCAAGATGCGCCATGAGATTGTATTGTCTGTGTTATTGTCCTTGAGTGTCCAAATGTTTACTGAGTTCAGTTGAGTTTCTAGAACGTGAATTACGGAATGATGAGGTGTGATTTCTGTATCGTGTTTTAAAATCATTTTCAGTTAGTCCGATATAAGTTTCCGAGGTGGTTTTGTCTTTGCGCGTAACTGTGGCTTGGTATATTACAGATGATTGTAAGCAATTTCCGCTTAGCGGGCATGTGTTTTTCTGTCGGCAGTTGCATGTTTTGTTTTCTTGCGTGTTTTCCACGGATGTTGTTTCGGGCTGGTTGAGTATTCTCTTGTTGTGACTGTCTATTATCTGTTTCATATTGTTCATACAACTGTAGCTAATCTTGATAGTGTTTCGGTTGAAGATTTTTCTTAGTTTGTTATCTTTTGGAAAATGTTTGTCTACTAGGGATAGGAATTTCTGTCCAATGTTTGTGCTGACGTTTTTGCTGAACGGTGGGTTGTACCACAGAATGTCTTTTCGTTGTCTGTTTTTTCGTCTTGTCTGGGTTACCGGCTCGTATTTTAGTGTACTGGTATCCACTGTCGTTGAGAGTTTTCTGGTGTACAGGGGCGGCTTGGTCGAATGAATTCTTGTCGGATGACAAGGACGAGGTCGTCTGTTTATTCCGGCGGGTATATTCTTTAGGATGGTCGGTGGGTGGTTACTTTGTTGATGGATATACTGTAACGTGGCGTTTGGTTTGGTGTAGAGCTGGTATGTGTTCTTCGCTAGGTTGAGTGTGACGTCTAAGAAGTTGATGACTTGTTTGTTTGCTTCTATGGTAATGCGTAGGCCGTTATCTTTGAATATTTGGCATATGTCTTTTTAAATATTTTCTGTGCTTTTAGGTGTGGTGTCTGTGACTGCAAGGCCGTCATCTCTGTAAAGTCCTATGTTGATTCCTAGTTTCTGTTGTAATTGGTGTAACAGGAAGCTTCCAACAAGTTCACATGTTTCTGCGCCATCATAACTACCCATAGTCACATCGAATGCTGTGGGGCCTTTCTTTTGCCATGGTTGCTGTTTGTGTGATAGTACTGATTTTTTGGTATGTACGATGATGTCTCTTTCGTCGTTGGTAATATCATCGTATCTTTTAGCGAAGTCTAGTGCTTTATTCAGCAGGTCATTGCTGATAGAGGGGTAAAATTCTACGATGTCGAAGCATATAAAGTTGTGTTGTTGTTTCTTATCGATGCTCTTAAACCATATATATATATATAAATCAATGATGTTGCGTAGCACTGTGTAAATTATATATAAATCATACTGTAAATTATAGAAACAGTGCTCATATTCGGAACATGATCTCATAATCGCGTCGAGCATAGCTCATTGGTGAAAGTTCCGTATTTTTTAGTTGTATGAAAAAATGTCTCTGGCGGGATTCGAACCTGCTACCTCTCGCTTACAGGGCGAGTATCCCGCCAGAGACATTTTTTCATACAACTAAAAAATACGGAACTTTCGCCAATGAGCTATGCTCGACGCGATTATGAGATCATGTTCCGAATATGAGCACTGTTTCTATAATTTACAGTATGATTTATATATATATATATATATATATACATTTGTGTGTGTCTTAATGATGTTTGTGATTTAGGCTAATTTCACTACAATCATGTGTATGTGAGTTTGAATAGCTTCAGTTGACTAACAATCACAGCAACGCGAAAATCAAACGAATTTGAAAATAGGTTTTTTAAACTACTCGCATAAAAAAAGTTGCACATTAAATAAAATTATGTTTTAAAATTACAAATCACAAATTCTTGCCTCTTGTACAAAAATGAAGTTTTTTGGACAAGTAGTTCTCGAGAAAATGCAATTTCAGTTTATTTGTTACTTTAAGACTGCTCGCCGGCTTTTGAAAAATTCTGTCCTACCTTTTAACACTAGCAGGTCTGAAAAGTATACTTACAAGACAAACAAACAAACAGACAGATAAACAAACAAACAATGGTGAAGTTATAGAAAAGCGTTAGTTTATTTTTTATATTTTCAGATTCCACACACCCCCCTCCCCCCAAAAAAAAATCACATACATTGCTCAATTTACATTTACATACAGACAATACATCAATATCTATCAGCATATTATTATTATAATAGAATCGAGGCTAAAATAATCAGCATTCAATCATTTATTTCCCAAGTAGTTAAATTTCGGAGACTTCTATATTTTCTTCTTATATGTGATTTTAATTCATTGAAATATCTATTCTTATATAAAAAATTGTAATTTAGCGCTTTGATCAACTTGGAAAAGCGCTATATAAGCAATTATTATTGTTATTTATTTATGGTTAATCGAATTCCGTGCTGGTGTGACATTCTATGACAGTGGCATTACATAAGCTGTACCAGTAATACTAAATAGTGCGTGAACAGCCTTTAGGTTGTTCTTAATTTAGTGTGAAAAAAAATCGTTCTATTGTGATTTGTATTTACTTAAATAATCACAATAACCTATCAAAGTTATACCAAACAAACAAAGGGTTGACCTTCAGCGACTATATCTTATATAATTTAATACACGGATCGAAAGGAAAGTATGTGTGTTGGGGAAACATCATATTACCGCTAAAAAGATTGTAGATTTTTGTATACATTTTATTATGTCTATGACTATTGTTATTTAACCTATGTTTCATAACGGCCTCAATTCCATATATATCATTTGCATAACATACATGGTATAATTGTTATTATATAACACCTATATAAATTCCTGTCATTTGATTGGACGAATGTGGGTCACATGGCGTGCAATAGTACGCACTATTCAACGATCGTTAAATAGTACTTTTTGAAACATTTTTGTGTACGAAAAAAAAACGTCTAGATGTTATATAAAACAAATAATGAATGTTTTGTATTCGTGTAATGGTACAAATAATGGCACTTGGTGAATGATGAAAGGTTATATCAACTCGGCTTTGCCTCGTTGATATAACCTTTCATCATTCACCTCGTGCCATTATTTGTACCATTGCACTCATAAACATTCATTATTTGTATAATATACGTTGGTAGAAAAAACATAGCAGCAGCATCTTGGTTTTGGTTTTGGTTCTGAGCTCTACTTTGTTATAATGAAACACATATACAATATGAAGATCTGCTGTTGTCATGCTAATTAGCTATAGCTCTGAGTTTCTTCATGGTTTACAGGGCTGTGTAACCAACAACAATAACAGTTGTGAACTTCTTGAAGAATCTTGCTTAATTATACAATCTTTTAAGTTGAACTCCAGTAGCTGTAGTATCCACCTATTACCAAGGAGGCCAAAAAGAAAAACCAGGCGTGGTACAAGAGCTGGGCGTGACAAACACACTAAAAACAATCTATCATTTCTGGACTTATCATCAAACTCTCTCTTATCTAAAAACAATATTAAATTTTGCAGTATTAATACAAGATCCGTTCGGAACAAAACAACAGAATTTGTGGATTTCGTTATCGAACATAATCTGGATGTTGTTGCCCTTTCGGAAACGTGGCTTAAACCAGAAGACACATCAGTTATAGGAAATATTACACCCAACGGATACTCTCTCAAACATGCTCCCCGTGCTGGTACTAAAAGAGGTGGTGGAGTTGCACTTCTTTACAAGGAAAGAATAGCGGTTAAATGTTATGACACGGGATTATTACCAAAATCATTTGAACTGCTAAATGTGGAAATAGTCAGCAATGCATCCTCAGTTTTCCTCGTAGCAGTATATCGTCCTCAAAGCAAATCAACGGGTTGCAGTCTAAATGTTTTCACTGAAGAATTCTCAACTTTGGTTGATCACTATGTATTGAAGCCGGCTCCCATACTATTCGTTGGAGACTTTAACATCCATGTGGATATGCCAAATGATGCAGATGCAATTCATTTTCGGAATCTACTTGTAGCAAGCAGTCTTCAACAGCATGTGTCTACACCTACACACCGACATGGTCATACATTAGACTTGCTGATCACTCGTTCATCTGATCCTCCTGTTTTCTCAAACCTTAATGTCATTGATGGTATATCAGATCACTGTGCAATCACATGTAATCTCCTTATCAAGAAGCCACCCGTAATCACTAAATCCATCGAAACTCGTCATTGGAATGCTATAAATTTTGAGACATTAAGTAAAGATATCACACAGTCTGATCTCGGAACTTCGCTCTCAAATCTTGATTTATCAAGTAAAGTACGACTATATGTCACCACTTTGAGTGAACTTCTTGACAAACACGCACCACCGAAAAAGAGAACAGTAAAGGTCCGACCAAACACTAGTTGGTATAACAGTGACATCTATGCTGAGAAAAGAACAAAGCGTAAGCTTGAAAAGAAATGGAGAATCTCTCATCTGGAAATAGATCGTCAAGCTTACATTGCACAGAAGAGGAATGTAAATTCCATGGTAAGAAAGGCAAAGGCCAACTACTACATTGGCTTGTGTGAAGAACATGCAGCAGATCAGAAAGGACTTTTCAAAATTGTTAACCAACTCCTTCATCATCGCCAGGTATCACCTCTCCCAGATAGTCTTTCTGACTTAGATCTTGCGAACAGGTTCTGTCAGTTTTTCACAGACAAGATCAAGATCATCAGAGACGACTTCAAGATTGATGACATGTCATTTAATGAGCCTGTGACAGCTGTTCATCAGCATCTCACAACATTTACACCAGCATCTCAAGATGAGATCCGCAACATTCTGATGAAATCACCAACAAAATCATGCAGGTTAGATCCAGTTCCTACTTCTATACTGAAGAAGTGTATAGACGCAGTCGTTCCAATAATAACGGAAATCATTAACCATTCTCTTAATACCGGCATAGTGCCAGATGAACTGAAAATTGCTCACGTTCGTCCTTTAATAAAAAAGCAAAACTTGGATCATAACACGCTGAAAAATTACCGCCCGGTGTCGAATCTTTCTTTTCTTGGAAAGACTCTGGAGCGTGTAGTGACATCACGCATTACTCCATATCTTCAAAAGCATAATTTAAATGAGAATTACCAGTCGGCATATCGTGCATGTCATAGCACGGAGAGTTCCCTTTTAAAGATACAGAATGATTTGTTACAAGGAATGAATGATGGGAAAATAACGCTATTGGTGTTGTTGGATTTGTCAGCAGCGTTTGATACAGTTGATCACCAAAGACTGATAACCCGTCTGAGAAATCGCATTGGCATAAATGGTGTTGCTCTTAACTGGTTCCAGTCATATCTTACAGGAAGACGTCAGCTAGTCTGTATCAATGATGCATTCTCAGATGAAGCTTGCCTGGAATATGGTGTACCACAGGGGTCAGTAATTGGGCCTGGCCAGTTTTCCATTTATACGCTTCCCCTTGGTGACATTATTCGCAAACACAGTCTACATTTCCATTTCTATGCAGATGATACACAGATTTATGTGTCAGTAAATCCAGTGCAAAGGAATGTTGCTGCAGCAATCAGTAAGATGGAAGCCTGTATAGAAGATGTTCGCAATTGGATGACAACAAATTACCTAAAGTTGAATGATGGAAAGACAGAGTTTATTATCGTCGGGTCTAAATGTAACATCTCCAAAATCAACATCACACATATCAGAATCGGAAACTCTAACATCGCTCCCTCATCGGTGGTCCGGAATCTGGGAATCATGCTGGATAGTAATCTCACTATGGAAGCACAAATAACAACTGTATCCAAAGCAGCATGCATATCGATTAGGAACCTTGGTCGTATTCGCGGTAATCTTAACAAGAAAACAGCTGAATTGATTGTACACTCATTTGTCACTTCTAAAATTGACATTGGTAATGCCTTGTTGTTTGGCATACCAAAATCTCAAATACAACGTTTGCAGCGCTTGCAAAATATGGCAGCTAGAATTGTAACTTATACAAAATCAAACGCTCACATAACTCCTGTCCTGATGGATTTGCATTGGTTGCCTGTTCAACAACGTATTAAGTACAAACTTGCGTTGTTCGTATTCAAGATCCTAAATGACAGTGCTCCTGCTTATTTATCTGACCTTGTGGATCGTTACGAATCATCCCGCAGAGGCCTACGATCATTGTCACAAAACCTTCTTCAAGAGCGTAGAGCGAAAAATCAGTGGGGTCAGAGATCTTTTTACGTTGCGGCCGCAAGTGTATGGAACAGCTTACCAGCAACAGTTAAATGCTCAACTAGTCTAAACAGTTTCAAGACCAACCTAAAGATGTCGCTATTCGCTGATGTTCTCGCACGTTGTTAATGCACAAAGCGCCATGAGCGCCACATGGGTGGAGGATACCGGCGCTATATAAGTTTTCATTTATATTATAATATTATTATTATTGTTTCTAAAATAATGAGTGAATTGCCACCCATATGCATTGTATATTGGGTTATTTGTTTGAATAGGCAGGAAATTTTCTCGCCGAAAAGAATTAAGTGAAAATGTAGGCCTACTTGATGTCACCCTACGTTTTCACGATAACAGTGATGCTATTTATATCCTCTGGTCACCTTAGGATTGAGTAGGTATTTGCACAAACTAGCAATTTATTGTTCCAAATCTGGCGTTGCGTATGACCAGGTAATCCGTTTAAGCTTGAACTATTATACAGTGCAGTTGAGCATCGTCGGCCTATTGTTGGTTTCCAGGGCGTTTTTATTTATTTTATGCTTCTATGGTGTAATATTATACCACTTTGAAATGTCAGTGGAAGAGAGGAATTCTCGCCAAATATCAATCTATTATTCAAAATCCACATGACCTTGTTTATACAAGTTCTTTTATTTATTACATGCCTCCAGTTCCTATTTTTAATACTGCAGTATCGTATCTGTTTAGCAATATTATATATATATATATGACGTTATCCAAATTCCTTCACTTGCACTGATGAAGGGCTAGTGTTGCCCGAAAGCTCTGCTAACTTTTCTGGCTGTTTACTTTATCGTTTTGATTTAGCTTTTCGCTTTTTATTTTTGTATCTCCATTGAGATCCAGCCACTGATACCCACAGCATTGTCATTTTTTTCAGTAATTTGCCTTTGGATTTATATCTATATATAAGGGCGTATCAATTTGATCTCTGGTGCGCGTGAGTACAACTGAGGACTAGTTGTGTTCCAACCGTACCACGCCGAGAATGTTAAAGGGTCGTTATCCGATCGAGTTAAAGAACAATACCATGAAAGCCCCAGTGGTCTAATGGTTAGGGCAACTGCATATCAAGCAGACGGTCCGAGTTCGAGTCTCGGTTGGGGCGACTTTTTCTCATTCTCCCAGATTTCCTCATCTTTATCGTTTCAAAAATTAATTAAATAATTTTCCGTGTATCACCGGGCGGTTTGGAATTTATTTCTATGCCTGTTGTGTTTATATATATATAAAAGTATCTCTCGAGAAACCGCTTAGTGAATAAATATCAAAGATCTTATAAACTAAAGATGTGACACTACCCGCGTTTACGCGTAACACTTTAGAAGCGTCAAATTATAGTGTGCCTCCTCGCTTAAACAAGTAACGAACTTTTGCGTGACGATGATCGCAGTATTCTTTAGAAAATGGGATTGAGGAGTCGCGCCAAAGTTTGTATGGTTAAGAAACAATGAATGAAAAGAGAAAAAGTGGAGGGATGTACTGTGCTGCAATTAATTGTAAAAGCAATTCAAAGGCCAACCCAGAACTTAAGCTTTACAATTTTCCCAAAGACAAGAACAGGTAAATTTATGTAATTAAATAAGTAGCCTAGGCCTACATCTTAATATATGCTATGTAGGCCTAGGGACTAGGCCTAATCTTACTTTGCTGTATTCAATTTATACATATATTAATAAACTAGGCTAGGTAGGCCTATTATTAATAATTATTATTTAAACGTATGAAATGATTATTAGTATCATTATTAGGCTACTACTAGTACATTAGTTGGTTATATTACTTATCCTTTAAAATTTAGTACTCTTAACAAACAATTTTTAAAACTTTCAATTCAAGAAACATTTATTGACCAAATATATATCATTACAATTGTTGGCATATAAGTAAAAATGTGGTCGAAAGACTACAAGAAGCCCAATTGGCATGTCGCTGTAGGCCTAGGCTAGTCCCTCTTTTTACATTATACAAATAATAATAATAATAATACTTAATATAAACAAATTGTGATCTTGATTATTTCATGCTTTCCGTCTCATGGTTAATATTTGCTTTCTGTCTCATGGTTATTTTATTTCGTTTAATTTAACTAGCCGTTACATACATTACAGTATATTAACGCATGAAATGATTATTATTATCATTATTAGGCTAGGACATTAGTTATAATAACAGTGAAATTACACTATTTGTATTGTTCCCTGGTTATATGACTTATCCATTGAGTAGCCCTAACAAACAATTTTTAATTGAATCTTATACTTAATATTTATGAAATTCAACCGTTAGTTAGTTAGTGGTTTCAGGTTAGGCTTAAGTATTTGATTTTAGGCCCTAACCAATTTGAAAATCAATTAGCATGCACGTAGACGTCCTATAATTACGTAAACGTTAATTATGATAAAGCAAAAACTCACTAGACAATTATTAATTTACAGGTGTGCAAAATGGGCCCAGAACACACGACGCGCGGATTTGAGAACGAAACCAAGTTCCTATTTACACCGTAATTGCCACTTGTGCAATATTCATTTCGAAGAATCTCAAATACTGATGGTCACAAGAAGATTGTATGGAATGCAGTCCCTACAATATTTGATGTCCCAAATCCACCACACCAAGTAGTTAATGTCCTATCTATCTGTGAAAAGATTTTTGTTTCTAACTTTAACAAATACTTACATACATCAAACATCAGCAGAAAAATAAAGTTAAAAATCGCTACCATGTTACATAGATTTGGTATGAAGTTGAATCTTTGTTCACCAGCAATTGAAACATTGCTAATTGAAACGTACGTAAACCTACGCATATTCTTTAACAGAGACATAATCAGTGATAAGAAGAAGAGTAAAAAATTAATTAAAGTATCACATTTATGAGGTAAGTCAAAGTTGTAGGAGGTCTGTACGCGCCCCGGTCTGTGCATTATCGGCTAGAAATGATGATCATTACGACGGTCTGGTATGATGATTGAATAATTGTAAATATGATGATTTTATTTCAATGTTTCTACATTTTTTATATTTCCTCTGGGTGGCCCGTGCATCATTTCGCAATAGTTATTGAGTTAATTTTAAACTGAGACTACTATAACATAACTTATTGTTATCTCAGGTTTTACATAAATTAAAATAATAAATGAATGTCATGGCGAATGATGGGTACATGTATGCCTAGTATGAATTGTCTCAGAATTGACTATCATAATCTGTTTCATATCATGCCTGTAGGCTTAAGCCTATGATTTTTTATAAATATAATCCGAAAAATTACTGCAATAAAATAGTCGAAGTAGTGATTTTAAAAAGTGACTTCTTGTTCTTTTTTAATTGTTTATAACACACTATTTGACTAATATAGTTTCCTAATCTGCACTGTTTTGCTGCTGGATGAAAGAACAACACATCAAGAACATAAACGGAATACGATGCGCTTAGTGTTAATACCAGAGGGACCGACTCTCGCATAAATAAGTAGTAGTGATGTGAGTGATGATTAGGCCTACTCCTAGATGATAATTTTGAGGATGATGATAAACATTCAATAATAACAACAATATTCAGTAATTAAAACAAATAGATATACAAAGTACAGGAAATAAGTATATCATTATAATTTAATCGCACATTACCACAATTATTGTGATGAAAAAAATTGAGTATTCAGTTACAATACAGTAGACGTATCTGATCCATAAATCTACTTGTTTAAGCGAGAGGGCGCCCTATAAAATGAGCTCCATGTGTGTTACATGAATTGCACGTAAAATTCCGAGAGTGTCCCATCTTTAGTATATAAGATCTTTGCTTGTTTAAGCGAGGGGGCGCACTATAATTTGACGCTTCTAAAGTGTTACGCATAAACGCGGGTAGTGTCACATCTTTAGTATATAAGATCTTTGATAAAAATACTGTAAGATGAGGGCGTATCAATTTGATCTCTGGTGCGCGTGCGTACAACTGAGGACTAGTGCTGTTCCGCCGTACCACGCCGAGAATGTTAAAGAGTCGCTATCCAATCGAGTTCGAACAATACCATGAAAGCCCCAGTGGTCTAATGGTTAGGACATCTGCATATCAAGCAGGCGGTCCGAGTTCGAGTCTCGGTTATGGCGACTTTTTCTCATTCTCACAGATTTCCTCATCTTTATCGTTTCAAATTAATTAATTAAATTTCAGTATATCACCCACCGGGCGGTTTAGAATTAATGTTCTTTGCCTGATTTGTTTATATATTTAAAAGTATCTCTTCGGAGCATCCCGCCTCGTGAATAAAAATACTGTAAGATGAGGGCGTATCAATTTGATCTCTGGTGCGCGTGCGTACAACTGAGGACTAGTGCTGTTCCGCCGTACCACGCCGAGAATGTTAAAGAGTCGCTATCCAATCGAGTTCGAACAATACCATGAAAGCCCCAGTGGTCTAATGGTTAGGACATCTGCATATCAAGCAGGCGGTCCGAGTTTGAATCTCGGTTGGGGCGACTTTTTCTCATTCTCACAGATTTCCTCTTTTTTATCGTTTCAAATTAATTAATTAAATTTCAGTATATCACCGGGCGGTTTAGAATTAATGTTCTTTGCCTGATTTGTTTATATATTTGGAATTATGATGAAATCGACAACGCCGAAAAAATGAAATCGATAGCAGAGTTTCAGTTATTTTTACAAAACGTTATTTGAAATACAACATCGATTTTTTATATATATTTTATTTCATTCATATTTTCTCTAGAAAAATGTGAACTATTATAATACCACAAAAAGACGCACGTATAGCGTGGTTGTGCCGAAACATGTGAAGTGGACTGTTACTTGTCGTTAGCTGAAAGGTTTTGTCGGCATTGCTGTCAGAAGAATAAATGCAACAGCGCCACCAATATGCAGTTGACGTCTCAACTTCAAATTTTTGTATTTTAATTGTTTTTCTAGATATGATATATACGTTACTTGTTTGAATATTTTTTTAACCTCAAACCTACGTTTATTTCTCAATTATCCTATACTATAAAGTATTATAATATTAGAGGTTTTTTTTTTTATAGAAGATCAATTTTAAGAAAACTCTAGTTATAATGTCAGAAAAATAATATGTAGAACAAATGACGATACGAAAATTTATCATTTGTTTTTCTACAACTCAAACATTTAATTGATTGTTTTACGTCCACATTTGTTAACATTTAACCCGTGTATACATGTATTATCACTCAGTTGTTGTTTCTTTTATTATTATCATTAAAATTATTCATTCATACACAGAAAGCAATTTTGGGTTAACAAAGAAGGCAACATGACTAACAACATCTATAGCAGTAGTACTTGTATGACTAGTGACATTCCAAGCAGTCAAATAAGTTGTATTAACACACAGCATAAAAGTGTATTGAAATTAAATATAAAAGTAAGAAGTTAAACAAAATTGTTTGTCTCTGCGGAAATCGCATAAATTTTAACCTCAGTTGGAGGTGAGTTCGTGGGTTACTTTCTAATCATTATAAATTAGTTAATCCGTCATCATCATCATAATAATCACCATCATCCTTCTCTTTATCATTATTACTATCATCAAAATCTTCAGTTGAAGGTGAGTTTGTTGGGTTACATTCAAATCATTATAAATTAATTAATCATTTATCATTGTCATTGTCCTCATCATCATCATCCTCCTCCTCCTCCTCATCATCATCATCATCATCCTCCTCATCATCATTATCATCATCACTCTTCTCCTTATTACTATCATCAAACTCTTCAGATTGAGGTGAGTTGGTGGTTATTTTCAAATCTTTATAATTAGTTATTCAGTCATCATCATCATCATCATCCTCCTCATCATCATTATCATCGTCACTCTTCTCCTTATTACTATCATCAAAATCTTCAGTTTGAGATGAGTTGGTGGTTATTTTCAAATAATTATAAATTAGTTAATCAGTCATCATCATTATCATCATAATCATCATCATCATCATCATCATCATCATCATCATAATCACCATCATAATCACCATCACCATAATTCTCATCATCATCATCAAATTCGACTTGTTCATGATATTCCTCAGTTTTTTGATGCATTCCTGCATCTTGATAACCTCCTTGCACTTCATGTGTCTCAACTCTAACAGATACATCAACTTGATCACCTTTTACACTTTGATTATCTTCTTCAGTAGCTTGACACCATGTCTTAACTTCGACATGTACATCAACCTTATCACTTTCTTCAATTTGTTCAGACTCGGAAGGTTGATCACATGTCTGAACTCTAGCACATGCATCACTGTTATCAGTTTTCTCAGATTCTTCCGGTCGGTCAGATCCTTCTTCATTTGATTCTTCCTTATCCTCAGATTTAAATAAAGATGAAATAGAACTTATAGAAGTACCTATAATGAAAATAATATGACATGACTAAAATCTACCATCAGTATTTTCTGATGAGTTATTAGCCGATTCTACTGTAAATATTTTCGAAGTTTATCATAAGCATATTTGGGTAATAGTACATGCATTTAATATAAAGAAAAGAAACATACCAATTTCTTTTTTTGCTTTCTCAAATATTCCATCATTAGTGTCAATGGATTTACCTTTGACAGCATCTTGTTTCTAAAACAGGAAATAAGCACGGTGTAAAAATAACAAAATATTAATAATTAATTTAATATCCTTGTACAGAAAACATTGATTGAGTTAACATATTGATCAAAAACAACAACAAAGTGATTAATTTCTGATGCATTTAAATTTTCATGTCAAACAGGTATAACACTATTCTATCATTCAGAAAGTTCAAAGTTTGTTCTGTACGCCTTGTGAGTAGGTCTACTGCAGTTTAAGAACATCCGATTTAATAAAACCTGAAAGTATAATCAATAAGGCATGCCGAATAAAATTGATGAAGATATTTCTAGACGCTGTTTTACAGCAACATTTTCAAAAAAGCAAAATTAATTATGCTAAAACATGATCACCCTCTGTAGTGAATGCAACTGGTTAAGGTCATGTAAGCGTCTCAGAAGCATGACATGCAAAGGATCATGAATCTGAATCTATTCTAAAATTACAACCAAAATAAGCATAATTCAACAATTCAACAACAACAATTCAATTTTTTTTTGGACAATTTTTACCATATGGTATAATACATTACAAAAAAAAGGTTACATTGCTTTCAATTATAGGATTATTGTGGTTAAAACTTTAGAAGTAACACGACTATTGTAAAGATGTTTACAGAAATCCTTTTCTAGCGGAGATAAATGCAGTCTTCTGCGCGCGTTCGAACTTGTGTGGTATAACGTTACATACTTCTGGAATTGTGCGGGTGCATCAGAGATCGTAATTATAAACAGATAGGTAAAAGAGAGTTAACAGATGATACAAACAGTTACGGCGGATTCAAATCAGATGATTCGGATGAGCTTAAATTCGTTGTGAACATAACTTGAGATACGATATTAGAAATATTAAATAAAAATACATATTGGTATCACATAATATACCTTTAGTTGCTTTTTTTGGCCACTGATTTTCATATTCGACATCTGACTGGATGGAGGTTGGCTGGGATGTTGATTGGCTTGTTGGATATGTGGTTGATAATGTTCCTCAGGTGTTACCGGTACTTGGCTTGGTGATTGATACTGAATAACATAACAATTTCTCTGGATAAGTTATTGATTACTTATCTAGAATTCAAAATTTAAATTATTAACACACCATTTTGTATAACACAACATTTTATAAAAAAAAGAATTAATTACTTGTGCAGCAGCTGGTGCAGGATCGGGCATAGGCATGGTAGGCTCTTCTGGATGTGGAGAACGATATGCCATTGGTGCCCCCTAAAAAAATAGTAAAAAGTATTCACTGTATATCGAGCTATTAACTTATAATCCCGTATAGAAAGAATTAAATAGTCATTCATTCTTATAAAACACACAAATCTTCCTGTGTGGGAAAAAGTTGCCAGCTATTCAAATGTATATACAGTATACCTTGCCTAATTTCAAGCCATCTGATTGGTCAACAGCTTCCCCTATGCCCTGATCTATTATAGTATTTTTAATTTTCCAACAAATGGGTACACCGATTATTGCCTTTTTATTTAGAGGACGCATTTAATGTACGCTCACTGATTAGTATCTCCCGATCACAATAGGCTACAACGGGTGCACCCTTGCCACTTCAATGGTTAATTTCATTTGAAATTCATTTACTAAAGACGAAATCAGTCATTTATAGTTTAATCTAGAATAGTACGTGTGTTTATAAAAAAAAAGACACAAACAAACTTTAATTTGCAAACGTAGAGTTACTCCTAGTTTGCCAAAAACAACTTTGCTAAATTTTCCTGGTGTAGACCAGTTGACAACCCTCGGCAAACTTTAGAAAATAAGTCAAAAGTACTGTATATACTAGTAAACCTTAGTTTTCAAACACTGAGTTTGCAAGCAAATGCTATTGCCCATGTATCTCAACCCATGAGTCAACAGACTGTAGTATTCTAAGAATGGCTCGTTCAACAATATAGGCCTATAAAACACTAAATATTTTGTTCAAGTAGATGATATCACATTTTCATACAAAAATAAATACGTAAATGCAAATATGAAAAGCAACGTAAACACTGTTGATTGTAAATAGTATGATAAATAAAAGATAAGGTAAACAATGCAAAAAATGAAACAAACAATTGAACATGAAAATACAATCAAAGTAGCTGTTATGACTAATTATTTGAATTGAATGATATATATACTACACAACAAATTGTGTTAGGTATAATAAATACTGATACTGAATCTGAGTGTTTTGTTTTGTGAGGGTCTATATGTATTTACCACAATTCAAATTGCATGATAATTCACTGTCCAAAGTCTTTGCCCACCCCTTATCGAATGTAACATTCATTGCGATTAACCTTTCCATGGCCTTTTGCCTAGAAATCAGATAAGTTCTATATTGATATTTGACTTTGTCTAGCACACACACTGAACTCATTTTAGGGCCTATTGTTAGACCATAAATGTTAATAAAACACTGATTCATTGATACTGAGCAATGTTCTAACCTTGTTTCGAACAAGAACAAAAATATTAAATGGATGCTTGCTCCAGAGAGGAGTGAAATTTGTTTCTCCTATTACTATAGGCCTATACAGCTTATCGACAGATGAGATGTAACATGTAAAGGACACAAAAATGAAAGAACAAGAAAGAAGAATACATTGAAGCAAAAAGTTAAATATCCTTTTCATCATCCTGGCTGAGACATAAGGCTGCAACAACGTCAACGTTTCGTCTTTTGCCATCTTGTCTGCTCTTTTCCATTTAAGGTTTAAAGCCAAAATTCACGATCCGCAACTAAACTTATTGATAATGAGTTTGAAGAATATGTGTAATAAACACAAATTATAAAGAATACACAAGAATATAAATATGTATATTAAATTATAATTTGTATAAATAATACACAATATAAAATTAATGGGTCTAATTTGATAATTATAATGGTTATTTTACAGTAAATGAGAGTTCTCTCAAAATGCTTACTGAAAGTGGGCTTGGGTTGTATGGAAGACCTGGAACTTCTGGGTTGTAGCCTGGTGTCGTCATACCAATCTATAATTTTAACAAATCATAAACAAAAATAAACACTACAAAACTATAACCTAAACAGAACACACAATACTATAGTCCATTGCCAGAACTCCTTTCCGAAAGACAGACTGGGTTCTTTAAAGTGCACATAATGTGTAGACTCAGTTTTAAGTCTTTCCTCTACCACCAGAACTGTGGTGAAATCGTTTTACCACTTAACTATTTAAAAAAGTATTATATTTCAGATCTATTTGATAAAAACTAATCAGAAGCAACAAATAAATAAATTATCGTACCGTTGGAGGATATCCAGTTGTAGGTGTTAGATGTGGAGAGACAGGTTGTTGACTCGGTGGGTACCACCCTTCTAGAAAGTCACCAGAGGGTTTGAGATTACCCTCGACAGCAGGTAAGTTTCCAGCACCAGTATAAAGCCTGTCAGACTGTGGCATAGGCATTGGTGGATTTCCATTTACTACTGCGGGTGGTGGGAGACAACTCGCTCCTGCAAATGGTGGAGGATAACCCGAATGTTGTTGAGGGGGATATGCTGCTCCTACTGCAGGTAGTGGAGGATAAGCTGCTCCCTCTACAGGTAGTGGGGGATAAGCTGCTCCTTGTACAGGTAGTGGGGGATAAGCTGCTCCTTCTGCATGTAGTGGGGGATAATCTGCCCCTTCGGCAGGTAGTGGGGGATAAGCTGCTCCTTGTGCAGGTAGTTGGGGATAAGCTGCTCCTTCTGCAGGTAGTGGGGGATAGGCTGCTCCTTGTGCAGATAGTGGCGGATAAGCTGCTCCTTCTGCAGGTGGAGGATGGGCTGCTCCTTCTGCTAGTGGGGGATAAGCTGCTCCTTCTGCTAGTGGGTGATAAGCCGATCCTGCTGGAAATGGATAATAATAATCCACTCCTCCAGCTGGCACAGGCTGTGGAGAATAACCTGGTCCACCTTCAGGTGCTGGGGGATAAGATCCATTTCCTGGTACAGCTGGTAAAGAAGAAGAATAGGTCACCCCTGAAACTGGTGCGGGGTACATTCCTCCTATATGTGGCGGGGGATTATGCGCTCCTTGTTTAATGATTCCTATATCTGTAAGCCTCACTAAATCTGAAACAAACACAAACTGTTATTAGCAAGTATTTGATTTCACCGTGCTTTACCACCGCAAAGTTCGAAACCGACGGTCGAGGTTGTCGGGACATAGGAGAAGTCCAGTCTGTAGCCAGGAGTCTCTCCCACAAAACATTAATTATCCTGCCGGAACAATCGTGCTGGACGTATAAGTACACAGTAAGATTACAGGAAAACTTGTAAGTGTCGTTATTCAGAGTACATGTGACACGAATACGTCATAATAATACACATTTGCCACCCCACAGACCTTTGCCTCCAGTTACCGCCGAGTCGACAATTAGTACGATTTTCAGCGTGATCATTTATATGTAGAATAAACATCCCTTAAAAAATGGTACAAGCCAACTTGTGTTTATAGCACCCACTTAAAAAGATAAGCCCGGCGAGTCCTGTGCGTGTTTATCAAAGCAAATATATAAATTAATAGTTCTTATACTCCAACATAACAAACAACTGCTTCTTATTCAGTTATACGAACCACTTTGATTGTTTTTCAATGATAAGCTGTTTAAAGGTCGTTAAAGCTTACAAAGAATAATTAGTCTAACTAAAACATTAATGACGCATCTGAAATATAAAATATCACGGACAAGAATACAGAAATGAGCCTAAACATTAGCACGCTTAGGGCAATGTAACTGTAGGCCATATTGTAGAGCTGAATATTGGCACTTTACTACAGCGTACGGGGCACCGTTTGGGACATGTATAATTATGTTGCGATAGGCCTACATAAATTGTGTGTAGAGGACTACCCAACGAAAAATCAGCGAAATACGCTGTACTATACTGTACAATAAAAGTCAAGGATGATAAATATGTCAATTGAATAACAAATAAATAATATAAGTTAAAATTGTTTTCTGTCCATTTTATTTCCAATCTATTCCGTGAATGATTAAAATGACAGGGAAAAGTGAATTTGTCGTGCATTGGTCTAGCTAACAAACGTATTGTTCATGTCCTCTTTTAAAAACTGAAAATTTTAGATTTTTAGCTATAAATAGACATAGGCAATGATTATGAATCAATCATCCATTATCCTATTGTTATATTAATGTTTTGTTATTGATATTCTGTTGTTTGATTCGTTTTACGCACTAAAACATAAAGCGAAAGGCAATCATAATAAGGAAGAAAACACTGAACTAACTGTAACTTCGTCGATTTTGTAGTGGTATATCAGTTCTATGAATACAACTAGTATGCCTGAATTCATGAAGTCTGTCTTACTCTTAGTGCTTGTTTGCCAAGTTGTCCTAATTGGGCACAGTGCCCACCGTGAGTAGGCCTACTCATGTTTCGTTTAAAATTAACTTTTGGGTATCAACAATTAAATTATTCAGAGACTAGCCTACTAAAACTTCGGATCGTTCCATCTAAATATACATTAAATGTTCACCACCAAAAAGGGATTTTGTGCTATTAAAGAATTTTTGTAATAGGGCCGGGGTGGAAAGAGGCCTTAGCCCCACCAGGAGATACATTTTAAGAAATTGAAACTCTTTTTGTTGCCTAAACAATCTTTTTTTATTTTCTGTGAATAATACTTCTATTAGAAAAAGTTAGATTTTTATGAGAAATTGTTATAAATATAAAACTATACACAATAAAGATATAAAGTGTGAATATCATGTAAGAAAATTATAGGCCTAATTATGTTTTAATAATAATGTTTTTCTATGTAAAAAATAAAAGATAAAACTATTTCTATGTAGGCCTATATGTTTTCATAAGGAAATATGATGTGTTTTTAACAAAAATAAAAGTCGGTGAAATCCTCACAAAATGGGGAGAGAGAAGAAAAAGCTTACCTCTAATATACTGTGACAACTAAAATCATGTTGATTTTTTGTAATTGTATTTCTTTTGTATTTGTATAGTGGTTTTGAGTGTTCAGGACCGGATTGTTACGTGATATACCATGTGAATGGAGGATGGAAATACCAAGAGCCAGGTGGAAATACCCGTGATACACGTACGTAATGGCAATATTATTATGTATTGTCCCCCTGAAAAATAAGTTTTACAATTTTGTTGTTGAATATGCCATTTTAATGTCACATAATAGTTATCCACTTGTGAACAAAAATTGGATCTAAACAATATTTATCTGGAAAAACTGTGATTTAAAGCAAAAAATGATCAAATTTGTTGCCAGCCAATGGATTTTCGGTTGAATTTAACTATTTTTTATGTTATTTTATAAGTGAAAACATTTCGGGTTTTTTTTCTACGGAAGTGATTAACTTTATCAAAACTACAAAATAACCTATTCAAAGTCTGACTTAATTAATCTTCATTTTTCATGTTTTTTGGGGAACAATATATCTTTAAACATTTTACTTACATAGGCTTATTATGTATTGTATTTGAAGATTAGTAGGCCTATAGGTGATTCGTTCTATTGTGATTGAAAGAAAACCCGATTTATTTAATTCTTCTTTCTTTCTCTCTCTTTCTGCTTGGATGGATACACGCGCTTAACATGAACGTGTTTGTTGCACGATCATTTGTTTTGATCTGAATTCAAAGGTGATTTTAAGCGTCATCGCACTTACAATGACGTCATCTAGGTACACAATTCTATCCGCTTTCTGTACTCTTTTTGACAATTAGTCCGACCAACTATTTTTCTTTGGCCCGGAATATAAACAACATCTTTTTTTAAATGTTAAATGAAATGGCCGATTTTGCGATGTAACGCTTCATTCAATTATTGTTGAAACAATAATTTTATATTTACAATTCCAATAATACAATACAATTTTTAATACGGTAGTGAATTGTGTATAATATGGTCACGTAATAACTCGGTAATGGAATATTTGACTTTTATTTGCCTTTTTCAGCTGTCGATGATGTATATGGCAACCCGAATTGCTATAAATTTGTTCAAGTGACCAAGAAACAGAGATCGTGTATTGACACCCAACGAGAATGTGAATTGATTGGCGGGAACATCACTGTCATAAATAGTAATGATGAATACCATCAATTAATAGATAATGTTTTAGAAATACTCTATCTCGGCTTTAGTAGTAAATTTAATGTCCATCTGCAGAGGAACTTCTCGAACGGGTGCGCAATAATCGAGGTGTATGATAGTCGGAACGAGTAACATAATTAATGAAAACATGGACTGCTCAACAACTGATGAGGTAAACACCATTATCTGCGAATCTACTGGTGAGTGTATGACACACATACTTAAGAACAGTATCTGTCTAAATAAAATACCAAATCCAACCAATACCATAATGTAAATTTAGAGATGGCTCCAAAACATCTTAGATATTCAAATGATATACGGTATTCTTTATTCATCATCATTCCAGGCTATGATGCCTGGCTTTATTTATCTTTAGGGCACGGGCCAATTAATCCACACATATTTTACAGTACAATCGTAATGAACTTTCTCTTATTAACAATAAAAATTAAAATTTTGCCATATAAGCCGATATATATATAATCAATAAATCGATTTAAACAAAATTACGTCACACACAATAACAATTTATAATGAGGGTCAGTCTTATCTAACTATTCACGTTAAGCCTGTCTCCACTTAGCGCTTTTCGAAAGCGTTTAGCATTATGCGCATGTGCGGATGCACACAACCAATAGAACTCAAGAATGTTTGATTCGCGCGAATAATATTCATACTAGTGGAAAACAGAATTTAGACTCTGGTATTTACCATTAAATTGTACATACAGGAGTCCATCTAAAATAAATATATTTTATACTTTAATATTAAAATTATTTATGCATTTACATGTAAGTATTTATCTATACTATATGTATGTATATATACATATATATATGCTCTGCTAACTTTTCTGGCTGTTTTGCTTTTTTCCATTGAGATCCACCAGCCACTGATACACCCACAGCATTGTCATTTTTTCAGTAATTTGCCTTTGTATTTATATATATATAAATTCCTTCACTTGCACTGATGAAAGGCTAGTGTTGCCCGAAAGCTCTGCTAACTTTTCTGGCTGTTTACTTTATCGTTTTGATTTAGCTTTTCGCTTTTTATTTTTGTATCTCCATTGAGATCCAGCCACTGATACCCACAGCATTGTCATTTTTTTCAGTAATTTGCCTTTGGATATATATATATGTATATATACATCTATTATTAATTATTATTACTATTATACTATTATTTATTAGTAATTAAATTTATCATAATATGATTTGTTTTATTTGAATAAAATTTAAATATTATAGTTATACAGAGAGTAGAGCTAGATAGGCATGAAGTTGCCTTTTCTCTTCTTCCTTTTCATCCAATTATTTAAATGTTTTATATAATATAATGTTATATTTATGTATTATGTTTTTAATTTTTGGATAAATAAAGAAAGAAATCAAGAAATATTATTCAGTCTGATGGATATCTGCTGACATCCAAAGCTGCATAATATTTTAATAAGAAAAGTATTTAAGTAAATAAGTACATAGTTGGCATTGAGTAATACGTATTATTATTATGGTATGTTTTGTAGTCTGCTTGATCGAATACACACTACTGCATTAGGTTAAAAACAAGAAAAAAACTTAAATGTTGTGTCACGCACACTCATAATAATTATTTTAAAAAATATTTTTCGTTGTCACTAAATTTTGAAATATTTATAACCTTATAGGTTTAGATCCTGGAATATGCCCCGTACCGGTGGATCTAACAACTAGAGCTGATGTTAAGATTGGTGCTACTACCACCACCACAAATGTAAATACGAATACACCAACCGATTTGTTTGAATGTAATGAGTGCTATGGTGTAGGCCTAGTGGTTGCCCGGATAAGTGTGTCGTCTGCTGTCATCATTACTATTGAAATTATAGGTTTTGTTTTCATTCTACGAAATAAGTCAACAAAATCAGACAGAAACCATGGCAAAGGTAGGACATACAAGTTACACAATCTATAATATTGTTATTTTTGTACACGGATTTGATAAATATTATTAGCTGGGCATGTAGGCTACCATTAACTGATTGCCGGTTTTAAATCATTATGCAATATTCGTTCTTTTTGGAATGTTCACCTATGTACTAGGCCTAGGACTCCCAACACGAAAATGAACCTGTGTACTTACGTACTTATTTTACAGAATTTTACTGGTAATTTAAAGTTACTAAAGTTGATGGTTATCATTATGATAATGCTTATTTATGTTGTAGTTAATGAGGCGTTTATGATGAAACCAAGGCTGTCAGCAGTAGTAATGACCTACCAATCTACCAGGATACAGTGCTCCATGATACTGTGGAAGCTGCGGCTGCAGTTGGTGCTAGTGTAAACTCTGACAGATGTCCAACTTATGAAAAAGTTCATTAAAAGAATATTACTTAACTTACAAACTTTGTAGTCGAACTAGGAAATCAACAGAGGTGGTTCAATAAAAATTATATAGACGTATTTTATTAGATTTTGATACCGATTAACCTGTAACACCCCTATACTAAAAGATCATTTGAATTAAAAATGGGTTTCCTCAAGAAAGATAGAGAGAAAACAATTAAGTATTAGCCTACTACGCTATTTTGATTAATGCATTTAAACTGGATTCATTTTGTTTCACTGTGCTTATCCTCCATTCTAACTTGTAACACTTTAGAATTTCAGTATTTTCATTTGCCAGACATTCCTCTCATTCGTGAATATATTTCATCCCAGTCGAGAAATAACCCTTGGAGATGACGCTGAATTGGACCCCCTGCTTCAAAAGCTGTTCGACCATGTAATACTCGAGTATTGTTAACAATAATTGCTTCACCTATAGACCGAAAAAAAGAACGTTATATATTTATTATTAATATTTATTGGTGTTTATTTTATGATATTTTTTCATAATTTGGCAACATTATAAAAATGGTCTATATGGGGAAAGTGTAAAGATATACATTTATGCCGGTTATAAAAACTCAAGTTGTCAAATTAAATAGACGATATTAGGTTCTGTCTACACTATCAAATTTAACATGATGATGTCATATCACTACCATATTTGGGCATCACTTCCATATTTTGGCACATCACACTTTTTTGTCAACTAGTTTCATAGTGTAGACAGCTTTAGGTTGCATTATTTAGAATAAAAGTTATTTCAATCTCATCTCATACCTGGCTGTAGTTTCAGAGATATCAAATTGTTTCGACTATAGAGGCTGTCCAGGAAAGTCTTCATCGCTTTATACACTTTCTTGACGTCTTTAACCTCGACGCTCATACAAGTATCTTGTTGTGAATAGGCGAATACAACATTTTCGACATGATCACTATTGCTCATTCTAAAAGAAAAGCAACATTGATAAAACATTAATAGTTTAATAATTAAATTTATTAATTAATTTGGATGAAACCATGTAGACTTACTTTTAAAGCACCATGGCAAAAAATACTTCACTTTAAGTTGTTTAAAGGATAATTTTCTTAGTGGTAAAAGTAATCGATGTAGGCATAGGGAATAGTTCTCCGGTTAGTATCTAGTTGTCCAGATGGTTGAGAGATGTGTGTAAAAAATAATATTACAAATAATAAACCTTATAATTGGTTTCCAAGCCCGAAGAAGGTACTTAGTCTTTGATACTGAGTGGATTCCTTCATATACATTTGCCACTGGCACGGTACTGAGTATTTCAAACGTTTCTGGATCGTCCCTTTTTAAGTCGTAAGCCACTTTAAAACCATCTGCAAACTCACTTAGTCCGCCATTAACACTGTCTTGTATACAATGTAGAAGTTGAACCTAGTTTTAATAAAGTTATTTATATGTTAAATAGAATTATGTTAAACACTAATGTTACGCACTGAGATACTGGAAAACCCCCAAAATGCCTCAAATGTCTGACTTTACATATTACTGTAATTTGTTGCATTATATTTGATTTTTTGTTTCAATAAACAATATAGGCTTGAGGTAAATTTTACATCCAACCTTTATGAACCCAACGAAACAACCAATAAACAATCACATACAATATTTCTAAAACATTTAACCATTTGATGCTTTGTATCTTGTGGATTGGTGGTTGCACGTGTTGGTAGACCTATAGGCGATGAGGGGATTCCATCCAAATTATTCCAATAATTATCCTATAACTTATAACATTGTATTTTTATATACTCCTTGATTTCATTCGTTGTCTCTGACCAAAGTCACGGCCACGTTTACTTCATTATGTTTCGGCATCCCGCTGATTATTAATATAGATCATTCACATACAAAGGGAAGACAGCCAATGTTTTAAACCCCATTTCGTTGGAAATACTCGGCTCTACATTGTTTGTATGATATATAATAACTTCCACTCCCTCTCGAAAAAATAAACACTTTTGACGCATAGTTTGTTGTTAATATACAAGTGGGGAATCCCTTTTAGGGCGTAGATTTAATAACCTACCAACTGGTTCTACGACCCTACGGTAGAAATCGCAAAGATAGCTTACCTATTTCCTAAATTAACTTAACTCAATATCTTTCAAAATAAAATAAAAACAATATTTATTTCATCAAAAACAAAAACAAAAATCCGCAGAGTTTCGAACCCAAACTAGCGCTTAGAGTAATCGAACAGAGCATTACCCGTTACAAAATACATGACTGAGCAGTCGGACAATAGTCTATTTATACGTACTTCATATTACGTAATTCATCGTTATGTCATAAATATATTCATGATCGTCAAAGTTGGTATTAACCTGTTTATATCCAAGATGACCGGTTAGTTCAGTCGACAGAGCAGCGTCGTGTTAACAACACGGATGTCATAGGTTCGTGGTGGAAAAGATTTAAAGCTACTGTGTTTGGGGTTCACAGAATTATACGTCCCCCTTTCCACCACACAAGCAAGTCAATGCATCTGGTGATGCCGTGGAAACGACACAATGTCTCTGCCACAGCATTGAGGTCGTTTCCACGACATTACCAGATGTAGGGAGAGGACACTATGACAATAGTACAAGGTCACTTAAATTTTGGTTCAGTCAGTATTTTTTTTCTGTGGATTCGATCTCGTAAATGTTATGCTTAGCGCCCTCAATTTTAAGAACATATGTCAGCACATTAGGAACAAATGTAGAACATTGTAAAGATGATGGATGGGGTGTGGGTGTTTCTGTAAGATCAAATACGCAATGTTGGGTCGCGAAATTCCCAAAATAGGATCATGGGGTCGCGGTCAAAAAAAGTTGCGGAACGCTGACTTAAAATATCATTTGTCGATGTGAAATTCACCGACATTCAGTGACTGGAAAATATTTCCAACAAATTGGGTGTTTTTATAAACCATTAGGCCTACTGTACAACTGGCACTAACCCCAGGTCCATATGAGTAATACGAAAGGTCCGTGTGAAGCTCCAATGGATAGCCAGTGTAAGCTAAGTCGGTGGCTTCAGACGTGGCTTTCACAGCGAAGTCAGACCTAAAAAAAGAGAAATTTACTTCACGTTATCACAACATTAAAATAATTACAGATTTAATTATAAGTATATAATTATTTTAGTAGTGTGCTTTGGTCGTCGTACTGTTCGATTCCAGTTTCCCGTCACTGTGGTTGTTTGAGCATTCGTTATGTACCGTACAGTACATGTCGGTCTGTCTGTCTGACAATTAATCTATTATTTTATTTAGTTTAAAACTTATCATCATTTGTAACTACACCAGTATATAGGTATATATCAATATACGACAAAAGCATTACTGAAGTATAAAAGATGGATTATCGTTGGTGTCATATGCTGGTAAATTGGTCAATTTTATTTTTGTCAATTTTTAAATTTGGTTTGGGCATCTTAAGTGCGTCATCATACTAAACAAAATTGTGTAAAATTATAATAATATTAGTTTGTTTTGTGAAGTTGTCTGTTTATCCCTAAATATTAAAGGTCGAAATCTAGGCAGTTTTATCAAAAGCACAAAGCATCGTTTTCAATCTCTATTATAACAAGGATTAAACACCGTCCAAGCGAAACGCATAAAAGTCATTCACCATGGTGGTAACTGTAACGTAACGTGAGCCTATTCTCTTCCATAAGAATCACAATAATACAAATGGTTAGACTAAAAAAGAAAGGTTTGGGTCCGAATGTAGTATTATTATTTTTTTAAATATATTTATTTTTATTTCCAAAAGAGTTGATTGATTTATTTGAAAACGGTGTGTTAAGCTACTTCTTGTATATTATCATCTTACCCATGACACGTCATTCGTGGATGTGTCACCCAATCTGCCAATCTGGTCAGATTACCAGCATGGTCCCCAAGACCGTTCAAGATACAGATTCCGTGTGTATGAAGACTTTCAAGCCATGAGTACAACCACGATTCATCAGACATAACATCATGAAAAGAAAATGTCGGTATCTTATCTCTCGTCATCTCAGAACCCCAGTACCTCAAATGAAGTCCATCAAGTGGATTAATCGAAGCTGGGAATTTGACGTCTTTTAACAACTTCAAAGGATATTTGCTCGTGTGTGCGTCTGACCATTCTACATTAATTGATTGATCATCGTGCATGCCAACGTTTAATGGGTAGACATCTATATCAAGCTTTTTCAAAAGTGTGAGTTTCTGTCCAGCGGTTTCTTGGTAGCAAGAATGACAACGACAGTTATCACGTAACCAAATAAACGGACACTGAATCTTCATGTCCCCTTCCTCTAATACTATAGTTTCAGAAGTAGTATCAATGATGATATTTGTAGACATTCGACGTCTCTCTATATTACCGGATGAGCTATATAAACGTCCATAATTCTGACTAGAGAAACTATATGTATCAGCTACAGGGATACATCGTAAAACATTTGTCAAGTTAAAGCGGTAACAATTTCGCAGCATTTTGGTACATTTGATCAATCAAAAAACAACGAGTGCACTGAATTACTGTCGACTCATCAAGGGCAAAAACGGGGAAAAAAATGACAAAGGACTGTACCACTGTAAAAGTGGGGATGCTGTAAGCCTACGGTATATATATTTTTTTATAGGCCTACCAATCATTTCATGTCTGTGTACATACAGGTTTGTCGTTTCTATACCAATGATGGTTTTTGCAGCTCTGCTAAAGTTGCACGATTTTGGATCTTCTCAAGTTTAATAATGTCCAGGAAACATAAGATAGATGCCTTGGGCCACGGGGTTGGTAAGGTAACAGAACAAACTAGAGTGAAGGCCATTGTCGAATCGACATACCATAGATTAATTAGCTTTTTCCAAATTACTACTAACAAATTATAACAGAAACATTTTTTTTATAACAGTAATCTATGGTGGAGGTGAATTCAATATAAGTGATCCAAGGTATAAGAGTGAAATTATGATTATGTTGTACCTCTATGATATATTTTCATTAAAGCGTAACACTTGTTCGAATCATAATTTGCATAACACTATTCCAATCACTTCCACATATGTTAACAATGTATTTCTAAAAATAAATGTAGGATTTGATGGGTTTTTTTAAAAGCCGTTGCTGTGCTTTAGAAATTGACTAATATCTATTTAAAGGTGAATAGGGCCTAACGGGACCAGATTATGTTACGTTCAGTTTAAGGTTAGATTGATTACTTACGGGTTGAATTACTGATACACATCGCTTATAAAATAGTGCGGCCGATTTTGTAAACCCGGAAAGAGTGATGATTCTCTAGCTACATATTTTTATTTAATTATCATTCTGTTTTATTTGTTGTATTTGGTACGCTTCACGATCAACATTTAGCATATATTTTGCATATGCTACTATAATATTTAAGTTTTACAATAAGAATATTAACGGACTAAAATAGTAGGCTAGTATAAGTTAAGCAAGGTATTATTAGGCCTATTATTTTTTTTTATTTCAGATAGTAGTAAGTAAGTAAGCCAACTTTACTTGACTTGGCCTAGCCACCCCAGCCTCAACCGCTAGTATTGAACTACTAATAGTAGATCTATAGAGCTGGCTAGCATCTTTGTTCAAATTAAGAGTGACCACGAGTGAAGAAGCAAAAGGCGCGATACTCGCAAATTCGAGGCCTCTATTAATAAAGCCTATAGCCCAAATATATGACGTTTTTAGTCGCGTGGACGCGACTCTATAGTTCACTATGTCGGTCGGTCTGCCGGTCTGTCGGTCTGTCTGTCGGTCCGGTATCACTAAAGCGTTTTATCGCTTTCTGACCTTATCTTGATATCAGTTTAATCTAGCTAAGTCAATTGTTCACAGTATATTCCTTATGGCCAGGAATCGATGTGGTTATGTTTTCACGGTGCGCAATAAAAAATTACGCGGTGTACGCACGATTTAACGAAATCACGTTTGTAATCATATCTTCACAACCATGAATCACAATTAAATAAAATTTGGTACTCATAAATTTCAGGGCATAAATAATCATATGGCAATACAATTACATGCGTAGCGCATGTAACGCATGCGTACGCGCGCTTAAAAGTTTCAAAATTTATTTTCGATGAAATAAGAGTACGTTTGAGGCAATCTTAAGCGTTTACAAAATTGCCATGAGTGCGCAGATTTTTGCGTGGGCACTGCGCGTTAAATGTTATTGCGCACTCTTTTTGCCCGATTTCTGTTTTCTTGACTTACTTTTCAACTCGAAATTACGTTATACGAGCACGTCAAAAGTGACAGGCTACGCACGTGTAAATTAAAAAAATATAAATGTTTTTAAACATTTCAACATTTTTAAACATGTTCAGTAATTTCGATCAGTTGGTAGGTTGGTCGGTCGGTCGGTAAACACTAATGAGCACGCGACTGCAGCCATCTATATGGCCTTGTTAACAACATGGTCAACTATTATTGAAAGCTGAAGTGTTGATAATATATTGATATGGGCATCTTTGTAAAAATGTCTAGTACTGTAACGTCTATAAACAAGAAACTTCTGTATGTCACGAGATAAGTTAGATTTATGTTTTTCAGTTACCTTACGATCTTTTTTACAATACAATAGAAGTTCATCAGTGCAGAACACGCTTTATATTTCTGTATGTACCAAGTGGTAGTCTGTGATTGGATACTCACTTGCACACACGGTATCACTTGTTATGCAAATTAGCAGGATAGAATGTTCTACCACGGGTTTAAATCAGCAGTTGCACAGTTCGGGGCGTAGAGAATAGATGTGGGCTAGGAGAGTGTTGATGTACACCTTAGCTAAGGCACATTATTCAGAATACATAGATAAAAGGTAGCTAATGCTACACGTTAAAACTGTGAACTCAATAAGCCCAAGTGGAGAAATAACGACCGTGAGTACTACTATCGTTATAAGAGTAACTGTAAACTATTTATTAGTATAATTGTGTTCTACTTATGGAATCGTAAATATTAGAAAATGCATGTTTTATGTTACTATAGATGGTCGGAGGAGAAGCTGATCTCCATATAAAGTTATTTGTAATAAGAAGTAGTGTAGAGGCACGTCGAAGATAAAGTCTTCTAGTGATCATTGCAGTATTGGAACACTGTGGAACAATTCATTGTGAACGCCGAAGTACACGGACAGAGTCACGTGGACTGTTATTTTGCATTGAATATAGCCATTTGAAACGAACTGTATTTGTTGGACTATTAAATCATTTAAACATATTATTATTACTAGTTTGTGTTTGTGTCTGGCAGTAATATCGTGACACTGTACTATTAGTATGCTCATTGTTTTAGTCGCGTGCAAACGCGACTCAACAGCTCATTATGTCGGTTTGTCGGTCGGTCGGTTGCTCTAATTTGAGCACGCGACTGCAGCCATGTGTATGACCTTGTTGTGAAAGATAGCAAACTAAAACATGTTGATTCACTGAAAGAAAGATAATCTTTCATCTGGTGGAAATAATTTCATGATCCGGATTGAGCCATGTATAGGTTTTACCGTAGGCCTATTTCCCAAATTTGCAAAAGCTTACCTCTAATAATTAAAGAAAATAAAAAATGAAGAAATGTCTTAGATATTTATTCTGATGACTAGATACAAGATAAAGTATAAATTATTATAACAATTTTTTAAAAAACCATTATTATGTAGGCCCTATATAAGAAAATGTACACAAGCAAAGAATTATCAAAGATAGGTCATCTTCTTATATTCATCTCCCAAAACACAGGACTACTATATTTTACCAAAGTATTAGATACTCTGGTGGAAAACTTTAGAATGTTTTGCCTCATTCGTTACAAAACGTACATAATGTAAATAATTTCAAAAAAACTGCAAAATATTATTTATTATCAAACAATACTTAGCTGCCATGTTTTTTTTGTTAATATATTTACATTTAGCAATATTGAAAATGTATTAATATGATTTATACTACAATTGAAATGTACCGCTTTACGTTTTATTGTTATATTCATTTCTGTGGCTTATTTATATGTTATGTTTGCTTTTGATTGTTTTGTTTGGGCGTCCCAGACACAAGCTTTGCTTTTTTGATGACGCCACCATTTTGGAAATAAATGTTGATTTTGATTGATTGATTGATTGATTGCGAGCCATAACATAGATTTAGTTTCTAAATCTTCCTTTGAATAATACTTCTATTAGAAAAAGTTAGATTTTTATGAGAAATTGTTATAAATATAAAACTATACACAATTAAGATATAAAGTGTGAATAGCATGTAAGAAAATTACAATTATGTTTTAATAAAAATATGGTTAAATATGTAAAAAATTGAAACATAAAACTATTTCTCTATGTATATGTTTTCATAAGGAAATATCGTATCTCACATCACGAACTAACACGCTAGTTAGTTCTGATTATGATGTGTTTATTAAAAAACTAAATTCGGTGAATCTTTTGTATTTGTATAGTGGTTTTGAGTGTTCAGGACCGGATTGTTACCTGATATGCCCTGTGAATGAAGGATGGAAATACCAAGAGCCAGGTGGAAATACCCGTGATACACGATGTAAGTAGAAGATGGGGTAAACCAGGCCAAAAAGGAAGGTCATACCCCCAGGGCAGGAGTATTCCAGACCCAAAAGGAATGTCATATCCCCAGGGTATATATCATATTTTCTATTGTTTAATTTCCTGTTATTGTAATATTAATTAGTGAAAGGTCATTCTTTGTTAGGTTAGAGGTTTGTTATTGTTATTTTGGCGGGGTTTTCGTTTTGGCCTGGGTTATAATTGTAGTTAGTGATGAATTTGTATTTAAAAAAAAATTAATGAAGGTAATTCTTTGTTTGAGGATTGCTATTGTTATTTTTAGGCGGTTTGACCATTGCATAGGTCACTTTTGTTTAATATATCCTAATTTCTTTTGTTCATTGTTCTTTTTGTTTGGTACAAGATTATAGTTTTGTTTTTGATATTTTAACGCCGTTTCTTTTTAGACATTGTAAGAAAAGGGACTGCTTTTTGTGTTCTTTCCAATTGCCTCGTCTATTTTAGCGTAGAGTTACAGTATTTCACTATGTCTGGAAGTATAGTTTTTTCGCAAGATAGTTATGTAGATACAGTTATAATTAGTAGCGATGATGAGGAGACTGTTGTTACAGGTAGCGATATCGGTGATCGGTACATGCGGACTAATGAGGGTGTACCCGCCGGTGTTGATGAAGGAGACGAGAGGGGTAGCCGAGCTACAAGTTGTATATTTACGTACGTAGATGAGGTGGAGAGATAATTTTTATTGAAATTGGAATATTTAGCCAGAGAAGTGTTTGTTTCTCAAGTGTTAAACAAGTGTTGGATGTTAAGTAAAGCGGCTTGTTATGGCTGCTGTATGAAATCTCCAGAAGAACAGATTGAATATTTTTATCGGGAGGTTCTGGATAAAGATTATGTTACAGACGATACCATGTACAGTGAGCTGAATATGCACGCGGAATATTCATTACCTAGGTATAGACATTTTGTTTACTTTCTCGTAAATACCATGACTAATTCAGAAAATCTTTATAAGGTATTGTGTGAGGATATCTAAATCGTGTTTCGCACGTGCCACGGAAAACGATTGTCCGGAAAACAAACAATTAACAATGCTTTAATCCGCACGAGTTGCAGGGAGACAATTGACAGGTAGAACAATTATTAACACTTTAGGCTAATTACTGTAACGAGCTACTTAAACTGTATATATATGGGACCTGATTCAAGCGAAGTTAAGACTCGTTAGTGCCCCTTCTTTCCAACGGCCTGTTTGTATACAGTCGGCGAGCACAGTTATTCATTTTAGACTTACAGCGATGATTTGTATCTCGCTGTCTCTCTCCATTCACCGTCATTGTATTTTCTAAAGCTTAGCCAGATTAAAGCCTAAAGACCACTTTCTATATTTATGAAAAACTGTCAGCAGGATTTTTAAAATGTACTTTAAAGATCAATACAGCGATTCCAAAAGAAAACGCATAGAATGCAAGAAATCTTCAAAAAAAGTTCCACATGGAAGAATTACGTGAAAGTACAGAAACAGATTCTAAAAGTAACGTATTTAAAATCAGAACAACAGTTGCTATCCCCCGATAGGTTATTGGTGCAAAAGATATTAAGAGAAAATTTAGATTGTGATTACCTTCAACTTCTTGATAAAAGAGCAGCCGATACATTGCTTAATAAATGTGAGGAAGAGATTGACTATTTTACCGGTGATCTTGCAAATTCCTAGAAGACCGGTTAGTTCCGTTATATTTGTTTTTCATCGTGGTTTTGTATTATTATTAACGATGTACTAGTATTTTCTTCCCTTATTTATTTACCGTTGAGTAGTTCGGTGCTATTTACTCGCTTAAGCTTGGTTCCCACTAGAACATAACGCAAGGACGTAAACGCAACGCAAGCCTTTTAACCAATGACAAACGAAGTTATAGATAGTTAGCAATCACAAGCGAATAAGCCATCGCTTGTGATTGGTCAATTCACTTGCGTTGCGTTACGTCCTTGCGTTGCGTCGCTAGTGGGAACCACGCTTTACTGCAAATATTTTTTTTGTGCGTATTCATTTACATCTTGCCAGATAAGTTTCATTAATTACTTTCTTTGTATGATTTTCCTCTCTGCAGGTTTCTTTCGGCGATTCGGGCTTAACTTACACATTTTCAGGGAATACAGTACCAGCTTTACCGTAACCTCCGTTCCAGGAAGATCTCCGCAATCTTTTAAAATCGGTTACAGGACATTACTTCAATTTTGTTTTGGTCAACCGGGTAAATATTCTTGTTTTTTTTTTGTTTTTTTTTGATTGATTAAAAAGGTCCAGCGTTTACCTCTAAAACTATACGCATGAACAATGATATCAGTGGTCAAACTGAGTAATTTTTTACAATTTGCGGGATAAGATTGTTCTAATGCAAGTGTTTATTTTACTTTACACCCCCGATGGATAATAGGTTTTCTTTGGTCTCATGTTATTGTATTTTGTCATTACTCAGATATGCTACTGGTAGTGATTACATTGGTGAACACAAAGATGATGAGAAAGACATGAATCACTTTAGTCCAATCGCCTCTCTGTATCATTGGGGCAAACACGTATGTTTAGATTTCGGCATGGTGATACACGGGGTAAGAGTCCCAAAAGAATCATTGAGCCAGTAACTGTTGATCTTAAACACGGTACATTATTAATGATGAATTATCCCACTAATGAGTACTGGTACCATTCACTGCCTAAACAGCAAGCTACCAAGATAAATCACACGTTTAGAGACATTAAAAGATAAGAGAAATTTCACGCAAACATTACAGTTTTTAATAGTTGTCGCAGATCTCAAGAATATTTACTGTTCATGATCTGTTTAGTACGGTCATTGTATCGGACATGTTTTCCAATAAATTGAATGATTGATAGTAAATATAGAGAAAGCTTAGTACTAATCTTATCTCCTTATATATACTTCCTCCATTGCTGAAAACAGACCATTAACTTTCGATAGAGGCTAACGACCCCCGCACAGTATACACTGTATAAGGATAAATTAAGAATATCTCATCTGCCGCTTAAACAATCTCATTTACTCTACCCAAATAAAAGCCTGTTCTCTTATGTTGATAACGTGCAAAATGTATGGTAGTAAACAAAACGTACTTCCAACCACTGACCATATCACGTAAAGGTCAGTTAATGGTCAAACTGGTGCAAATTTTGACCATAAAATAAAGAAATTGGGAAAATTGTGATTGATGTATAGTAGTAAATTATGTTTGTGATGCTATTCCTACAAATAGCTGTATTATTGTATTGATATTATTATTATTATTATTGTATTGAAATTCACTTAGATCTATACCTAATTCCATTGATCGTTAATATTCATGTGATTGTTTCTCATTGTGTGGATAAAAATTAAATAATCTCTTAAAAGTAAAATGTATTGTATTTCTAATTGTTATAAATACATTTAACAGTTTCTTATGTTTTTAACAAGTGTGTAAGTTTTTCTTTAAAGCGTTTTAACCGTTTAGTTAGTAATTTCAAGAGAAACAGGTACTTGAAACGGATAAATGATGTCGTAACGTAGGAAACGGATTGGTAGATTAAAAGAAACGTTATAGGCCTATAACATATATTTCGTACATGTATCGATAAGTTATCTAAATATGTGTGATTAATATTATTACAATAAAGACCATGTAGATCCACAGTAGTTTTACTGTAAGTGGTATTGTAAATAAATTTAGAATTCAATGGTGAGAATGGTCTGCGTATTATTTAATATTACTTTTATCATAATTTCAAACACAGGTCGATCATAATTTGAAGGCAGATAGACGTTTTGGTTGCCAATTGTATTTTCTTTACACTTAACACATTTTAATTTGTTTACAAGCAGGTTATTTCCATTAGTTATTCTAAGGCCTACTTTTTTTTCTACATGTTTATCTTTCGACTATTTAAAAACTTTTTTTATGAAACTTCCGCTGTTTCGTTAGCAATTTTACAGGCCTGTGTCTTCGCTCTGTAGGAACCTTATAACGACATACATTTTAACGGTTCTTTGTAAATGTTCTCTTATTGATGGTTACCTATAGCTCTCTCACATCCCTTAATCTAGCACCATTTTATGAAAGATTCCTCAGTAAGGGGTTTATTACTGGCGCTAGGTGGTATCATCGACAGGGAATATTAGACAAAATATGATGTCACTATTTTTAAAAGGTTTTCTCATTCAAGAACAGCTGGCGTCAATGAAGAATACGTTACAACACGATAACTACCGGACAGCAGCAAAAAACATCAACCAATCACAAAGCTGAGCTACTAGTTAAATAATAAATAAATGAAACAAAGACAAAAGAAAAGGAAATACACCAAACAAATCATTTTCGTCTCGAAGTTATATTAACGTAAATTAACGCGTTTAACGTTTCCAATTGTAAAACAGTTTCAAATTGCGTCGCATCATACTGCTAGTACCTTACTGTAAAATATCTACCGATATATATTTTGCTAGTCACTCATCATTTTATTACATCACATTATTCAACTCATCAGGTGTAATATCTTTACACAAATCCTTTATATCTTTACTTTTTTTCTTACCAGCTCATAACAAACATGAATATTACTCTAAAGGATTTATACTCAATGTACGATTGAGTCTGCATAGCGGCACGAGAAAACAATTGATAATGGGGATAAAAAGTTTGTCTTACATTGTTATACAGTAACTTGTGTTTTTC
This sequence comes from Antedon mediterranea, assembly GCF_964355755.1. Lineage (NCBI taxonomy): Eukaryota > Metazoa > Echinodermata > Crinoidea > Comatulida > Antedonidae > Antedon > Antedon mediterranea. The sequence goes on from NC_092675.1 coordinate 26,867,387, forward strand.
TTTGTTTACACCATCTCATTGTTTATAATTATGTATGTTAATGTCGATAGTGTTTCTCTAGTACAGTTTATTACTTGTTTATACTTGTAAAGTTTGCAGGCCTCCATGTTGTTGGTATATATTGTAAAAATTGTATTTATGTTTACTTTATAAAAATCGTTTTATTTGCATTGTATCTCCACCTGGTTAAAATGAGTGTGATGTTGCTTAAAAAGTTAACAAGTATAACCACTAAAACGGTTCATTACCTGTAGGAAATCATCAATATTGTAACATGCGGTAAACAATACAAATTAGTTTCACAAATTATTTAAACAATAACACTAACAAATTATTAGAATTTAAGAAAATAAAGGTGTACAGATTTTATTTCGATAAAAAAAAGTGTACAAAAATAACTTGACACTTAACAAAAATGTACAGAATAAATTAACAACAAAAAATCACACAGTAAACTAATTCTTATAAAGGTGTAGGCCTACAGTGTACATTGGCCACAGATATTCTTAAAACGAGGTGTACAGCTTTTATTTAAAAAAAAGTATACAAAAATAATTTTACACAAAGTGTATAGAATAAATTTACAAAAAAAGTTCACACATTAAACTAATGCTTATAAAAGTGTACATGTCTACGTGTACATGTAACGTGGCATTACCATTAAGAAACAAATACAAACCAAACACTAAAAACAATACCTCCAGCAGGTATATCAACTTTAGTATTTTAAGTATAGGGCCTACACGTGACAAACACACACACCCTCTTGAATTGTAGGTACAGGTCTTTTGCCGTTCGTAATTTAAACTGTTCGGAAAATTGAAGTTAATATTCTGAGATTAGGCCTATAGCCTATGATTGCATTCTGCCTTCCCTCTCAGGAGCTTAGACTTGTCAACGGTCTAAAAGAGCTGTAATGCAGGATGCGAAACATAAAAGTTTATTAATAAACAGTATATTATAACGATAAAGAAACGAATGTACGATACACCAATATAACAGTACAATAACTGATTAACTGAAGACTTGAAGTCTACTGTATTCCTACAATCATTCAAGTAGGCATTGTTTGCTGAGTGTATGATACTTTGTCCACAGAGAATTCGAACGATGTGTTTTTTTCGGACGTGTTTCTACGGTTATCAGAACGGGTCAATAATAATTATAAAAAACAAAAACAAAAAAACGAACAGCCTACTAACTTCCAAAAATATCAATACCTAAATAAGCTGAACCTAACCCACTAATTAATCTCTTCCATACATCAAAATCGGCCGAAAATGATCTGAACATTAAAAAGTGGACACGGTCGCCTGTTCTTCTTTTCTGTTTCCACGGCTTGTGACATCCTCGTTGGTGATAAAGCCATGCGGTCTATACACTTATGATGACCACATCGCATAACATGTTCAGGGAACTTATTTTTCAACTCTCTGATACAATGTTTAAATACAAGTGGACTGGAAACCATTTAGGATTAGGTTTTCTAATAATAAAAGTTGTGTAAAACTTTAGTTATGGTCAAGGGGAATTGGTCAAGACTTGGAGTAAATGGTCAAAACCGGGGGGAAATGGTCAAGACCGAGAGAAAAATGGGTGTCACGAAACCTAAGATCACGAAAGCTAAGACGTACCCAAGACCTAAGATTACAAATTCTAAGATATACTACAGCTTAAAAACAATACTTGTTTATCCATACATAATTTTAAACACAGTAGGTTTCATTTATTACCATAAATATAATTTAATACTACCGCAAAACATAGATAAACTCACATTATTTTCGCCCGTTGAGTAAATGTATATTTTTTTCTTTACAACAAACAAACTTGACGGGTTGTTAGTATATATTTACTCCATTGTGTTGGTTCAGAGGATGTTTTTCTTACGCACCTGCCTTTCTTGTATTTTGACTCCAAATTTGTTGACTAACTTTATCCTGAATACCACACTTTAAAATTAGGAGTTATAATTACTTTCAGAAGGAGAAACACATAAAAACAAATAAATAAATCCTTTAAATTGATGATTTTACAGACATGTTTCTTTGTATACTCATAGAGATATTATAGTGAACTATAATATCTCTACCTGTAACTCCTCGAGCTCCCCCCCATGCTCAATGTTTTTGTTTCTATGAAGCGCCAAAATAGCAACAATAATAGTACAAGTATAAAAACAGAAAGAAAACGAAACAAAAAAACTTATTATCATGATTTTTAAATTAAAATTTATTTGCCAGTATTTATTTCTTCGTACTTGCATGATTATACTATTATCATTACAATTTTAATTTTACATTGTTCCATCCACACTGTAGATGGACTCCACAGAGTTTTCAGCCCTCTATATAATTTTTGCTCTTTTGACGTTCCATAGAAACAAAAACATTGAACAGGGGTAGGCCAGGCCTACTGTACTGTAGGCTAGTCATGCGAAATTCGCAAACAGTTTGTGTGCGAGAAAAACGTCTGTAAAATCATCAATTTAAAATTGTATTTGTTACTTTTTATGTGATTCTTTTTCATAAAAGTGCCAATTCTGAGATGTGGTATTCAGAATAAATGTTGGGAGTTAAAATACAAGGCAGGTGCGAAAGATAAATATTTGTAATCTTAGGTCTTGGGTCTTAGCTTTCGTGATCTTAGGTCTTAGCTTTCGTGATCTTAGGTCTTAGCTTTCGTGATCTTAGGTCTTAGCTTTTGTGATCTTAGGTCTTAGGGGGTCTTAGCTTTCGTGGTCTTAGGTTTCGTGACACCCAGAGAAGAATTAATGTACTCCATTTTATAAGTTTATAGTCAATTATTGTGTTAACATTCATTTATGAATAAACCTGTATACGTATTCAATAATAAAAAAAAAATACTTTCTTACGCTTAATATCATGAATAGCATATCTTTAGTGGTTAAGGTAATATATTATTTCTCTGTATACTGACGTCACACATAGATAAAGAGAGACTGTCCATTAATAAAAGTTGTGTAAAACTTTAGTTATGGTCAATGGGGATTGGTCAAGACTTGGAGTAAATGGTCGAGACTTGGAGTAAATGGTCGAGACTTGGAGTAAATGGTCGAGACCGGGGAAAAATGGTCAAGACAGGGAGAAAAATTAATGTACACCATTTTATAAGTTTATAGTCACTTATTGTGTTAAATTTCATTTATGATTAAACCTGTATACGTATTCAATAATAAAAAATAAATTTTCTTACACTTAATATCATGAATAACATATCTTTAGTGGTTAAGGTATTATATTATTTCTCTGTATACTGACCTCACAAATATAGATAAAGAGAGACTGTAACTAAATGTTTATTGATTATTAGGGTTACAGTGAGATTTCTATGCAAACATTAAAATGCCAATTAACGAGCCACCTAACTTAATTATGTACCGGTACCTAACAAATGCGCTCAAACTCAATAAGGGTTACAACTCTACAAAAGAGGACATTTTATTTTTAAACTAGGGTTAAACATGAAAAGGTCAATTACTTTAACATTGAACATTGGAAAAAGGGTTGTGTCAATTGACACTTGAACTTTACCTCTATACAAGGACGAATGGACAGTGACAATTTACCATTAAACTCTGGTCAACCGTTTTATTGGGGGGGGGGGGGGCTCTCAAATTTCGACGAAGTAGTAGTGTTGTAGTTAATGAGTCGGTTAAACCGGATGAAACCGAGGCTATCAGCAGTAGTAATGGCCTACCAATCTACCAGGATACATTGCACCATGATACTGTGAAAGCTGCGGCTGCCGTTGGTGCTAGTGTAAACTCTGAGAGATGTCCAACTTATGAAAAAGTTCATTAGAAGAATATTACTTAACTTACAAACTTTGTAGTCGCCGACTATAGGCAATCAACAGAGGTGGATCATTAAAAATTATATAGACGTATTTTATTAGATTTTGATACCGATTAACCTGTAACACCCGTATACTAAAAGATCATTTGAATTAAAAGTGGGTTTCCTCAAGAAAGATAGACAGAAAACAATTAAGTATTAGCCTACTACGCTATTTCGATTAATGCATTTAAACTGGATTCATTTTGTTTCACTGTGCTTATCCTCCATTCTAACTTGTAACACTTTAGAATTTCAGCATTTTCATTTGCCAGAAATTCCCCTCATTCGTGAATATATTTCGTCCCAGTCGAGATATAACCCTTGTAGATGACGCTGTATCGAATACCCTGCTTCAAAAGCAGTTCGACCATGTAATACCCGAGTATTGTCCAAACAAATTGCTTCACCTACAGTAAAAAAGAAAGTACATCGTATATTTATTATCAATATTTATTGGTGTTTGTTTTATAATGTTTTTCATAATTTGGCAACATTATAAAAAGATGGCTTGTTCAAAGTTTGATTTTATTTTTTTGTATTGTTTCTGAAAAACAATAATTACTAAAAAAATGTTTATATATATACATATGTTCCTTTTATGTAAATAAATACAAAGATAATACCGTAGGGTACTTGTCCTTGTTGGTGATGGAACACTTTACGAGAAATAAACTTTTTAGTTTTATTAACTCTTTATTTGTAATATTGTTTATTTGTAATGAACATAACATAACAATCCAGTTCTCTATGTCACAAAGTTCCTTCGTGTGCCCATCATGGGGAAAGGGTAAACATTACATTTATGCCGGTTATAAAAACTCACGTTGTCAAATTAAATAACCGGTATTAGGTTCTGTATACATTATTAAACTTGACATGATGATGTCATATCACTACCATACTTTTTTTTTTTTTTTTTCTCTTTTGTGGCGTTAACCACTATTTATTCATTTCATTTCATCAACAGATTAATACAATTATTTCTAATAATAATAATAACTATTCATTGTTATTCTTACTTTTGTTTGGTTTGGTGTATTTATATATATATATATATATATTTTTATTTTTATTTTATCAACGTTACTGTTCTTGGAATCAGAGCATTATTTCTTTTCTGTTATCCACTTTTTTCATAATTTTCTAGTATTTTTTTTGTTCTATAATTCTCAACATCTAACATTGTGAACACTTAACTAATAAATGTACTGTATGAGATACATTTACTAATGTTGTATAGTTATTTTCGGTAGTATTTTTGACATACAATTCATTTATACCCTATATACAGATTATATACATTATTTTAAAATACGAATAAAAAAAACAAAAACAAAAATATTAAAAATGCTTTTCTTACTCCTGTGTCTAGTTTTATGTCTCATGGTTATATTTGTTTGCTTATCTTCTCGTGCGTTACTTATGTTGCGTTACGTTTCTTTTTTGTTTTCAATATTAATTTATACAATTTTTTTTTTTTTATTTATATTTCATATAAGATAAAATGAAACTGCCTATGTGTATTATACAACATTATTATGTAATATATTTTAAATAATCAGATTCACATCAATATAAATTATAATAGGTGGTTAAGGTAAGATCTTTTGTTTTTTTCCGCCATAAAAAGACGAGACAATGATCCGGTCCATTTGTTTACATTTTTCAAAGTATGTGCCTTGTAAACGCTGAAGCATCCAATAGAGAACATGTGGTCTACATATTTGTTTCCTGTACCTAGTACAATGTTTCGATAATTTGCCTCGATCCCAAATTTGTGCATGGTGTAAACGTTAATATATTCCCATAAGGGTTTTACTTCAGTGCATTCATAAAAGAAATGGGCATCATCCTCTACTACGTTGCATTGTAGGCAAGTATCTGTGTTGCTTATTTTCCATTTTAACAGCCTTCTTTTGGTAGGTGTTATACAATGCAATAGTTTGATGTTCAACTGTTTAAGTTTATTATCTTTAATATCTTTAATTTTTCTTTTCCATGTTACAGACCAATCGTTCTCCATGTTAAAATATGTTTCCCATTTTGTTTTACTTTTGGATGGTTCTAGACATTTTTCCTTAATAAAGAAAGAACATATTTGTTTGCTACTCATATTCAAACATCGAACGTGTGTTGTTTTTGAGTGCTTTTGGTTTTTATCCCTTAAAAAGATTTTCTCTTTCCATTCTTTTGGAATTGCGTTTAATACAATTTGCCATTCAGCAATCCAGTTTGATTTATACCTAAGCATATCTAGTAATTCATTTGCGTTAATGAACCTATTCTCAATTACAATATCCTTAATATTTCGCACACCTGACCTTACCCAGTTTCTAAAAAATATTGACATGTCATTGTATAAAATCATTTTGTTATACCAGAGTTGTTGATGCAATATATCATCATAACATAATTGACGTTTAGTCATACCACTATTAAGTTTGACTAAAATACATAGTATAGATTTATAGAAATCGGGTATGGCTTTAAAAATAGCATTTTTCTTATCAATATATGATATGTTATCAATAATGTCTTTTGGGCCTATTCTATTAAAATATGTGTTTGGCAGACATTTCCACTTTGAATCCTCATTGTTATACAATCTTTTAAGCCAAGATATTTTTAAAGATTTAACCTGTGACCTGAAATCAGGCGCTTTAACACCACCACTTTCATATTCGTTTATAAGAACTACTCGTTTAACCTTTTCTCTTTTTCCATCCCACAAAAAGTCAAAAATTATGTTATCAACACGTTTTAGAACACTTTCAGGCGTGTCTATAATACTTGCAACATAAACAAGTTTTGACAGGCCCAGCGTCTTTAAGATAATTATTTTTCCAAAAATGGTCAGATTTCTTTTTCTCCACGATCTAAGTGTGTTTTGTAACGAATAGATTTTTTCGGACCAATTTTTGGCAAAACAAAATTCTTTATCATGGCCAATATAAACACCTAAAACTTTAAAACCGTCAGAAATCCAATTAATGTCCAATATGTTGTCCTTTTTCTTCCATTTTCCAAGCCACATGGCATTCGTTTTTTCTTTGTTAAGTCTTAACCCAGACACATTACCAAATTTGATGACAACATCAATACACTTTTTTATGCTGTTCTCATCTTTCATAAATAAGACCGTGTCGTCTGCAAGTTGTGCAATTTTGACCTCGACAACTGGGTTTGGTAAAAGTATACCTTTAATAAGTTTATCCTGTTTTATCTTTAACGCCATAATTTCAGCGACCAAGATGAACAGAAGTGCGGATAAAGGACAACCTTGTCTTATACCTCTAAACATTTTAAAGCTTTTTGAGCACCATCCATTGTTTAAAATAATACATTCTGTTTCAGCATATAGAACTCTGACCCATGCAATAAAAGACGGTCCAAAATTGAAATGGTACAAAGTGTTAACAAGAAAAGTTCTGTCTACTGTGTCAAAAGCTTTTCTAAAGTCTAAACTTAATAATGCCCCTGATAACTTGCTAGTATCCATATATTCAATTACATCTTCGATCAATCTGATGTTTTCACCACCAAAACGGCCTCTAATGTACCCTTTTTGATCATTACTCACAATTGTTTTAATAACATTTTGTAGCCTTTTTGTTAAAACAAAGGCGGCAATTTTATAGTCAGTGTTTAAGAGAGTTATGGGTCTCCAATTGTTTAGGTCTTCGAGATCCCCTTTTTTAAATATTAAGTTTATTACTCCCCTTTTTTGCGTATTTGATAGTGCTCCATTTTTTAAACATAGATTGAGAGCATTGCAGACTAATACGCCAATCTTGGGCCATAATGTCTGATAGAATGCTACCGTGAGACCATCGGTACCTGGCGCTTTATTTAATTTCATACTCCGTATCGCTTCTTCGCATTCTACGGAGGTTAATTCTCCTTCACATAACCCCTTTTCAAGATGTGTTAACTTTGGAACGTCTATTAAATTTAAATAATTTTGAATATCATTTGCTTGTATGTCCTCTTTTGCATACAACTTTTCAAAGTGTTTGACTTCTTCAATCAAGATATCTTTAGTTTTTTTGGCGCATGTTCCGTCAGATTTTTTAAATCTTTTTATTTGTTTTCTTTTCCAGTTATTTTTTTCCAGACCAAGGAAGTATTTGGAGTTCTTTTCTCCTTCTTCTACCCATTTCGCTCTTGAACGAATTTGAGCCCCTTTTGCCTCATAGTCATATATATCCTCTAATTCTTTAGATTTAATTTCAATTTCTGCATTCACATATTCATCTCTATCGTTGTTCATTAGTTTAGCGTTTAGTTGTTGAATTTCTTTTTGTAAGTTTTCTTTATTTCTATTTCTATTTTTCGATTTTAGTTTGCCAAAGTTGATTGAAAATTCTTTGATTTTGATTTTAATTAGTTCCCAGATTTCTATGTTATTAAGAAAATAGAACTGCTGTGAACAGCTATCTATTATCTGATTAATTTTGTTGAGAAATTGTTCGTCCTGTAAGTAATCGGAATTTAATTTCCATAATCCTGGACCACGAGAGTCTTGAAATATATTTATCTTAATGGAAACTCCTTGGTGATCAGTAGAAATCGCTGGTCTAATATCGCATGAGACAATGTTTCCTGTATCATGCAAACTTTTTGATACAAACCAGTAATCTAGACGTTTAAAAAGGTTGGCCGATTTCCTACACCAAGTAAATTGTGATTTTAATTTGTTTAGAAGTCTCCAACTATCTACTAGTTTCAGTTTATTTATAAGATGTTTAATTTTTAAGACAGATTTATCCGTTTTCATTTTGCTACCTTTTTGATCGAGTAGCCTATCCTGAATACAATTCATATCTCCGCCGATAATGATATACTCATCAGTGATCGAAAATGTTTGAATTTGCTTCTCAATATTATTAAAGAAAGAACCTCTTACTTTTGAATCATTTGGCGAGTATATATTTACAAACGTGTATTGGGTACCATTGATATCAATTTTTAACAGAATATATCTTCCATTAATGTCAATTTGTTGTTTTATAAGTTTGTATTGAAGGTCTTTCTTAATCAATATTGAGACACCTTTGCTAAAAGAGCTACCAAAACTATGATAAGCATCTCCATCCCAAAGAAAATTCTCGTTGGAGACAAAGATGTTTGTCAGATGAGATTCTTGGATGAGAAAAATATCAATTTTGTTGTCTTTAGCCCAATTAAAAATTTTTCTTTGTTTTTGTTTGACTCGCAGTCCTCTTACATTCAAGGATACACAATGTAAGATTGCATTTTGTTGCTTAGCCATAATTAGATATAGTAAATCAATTCAATGCAAACAGAAAAATAACAGGTATATAAATTAATAATAATAATGATAAAGGATAATTCTGACCCTATGTTGATTTGCTTCTCATGCGCTTCCTTTTTTTTTTCTGTTTCTGGATAGAACTAGATGAGCTGGCATCTATGTTCGTATTTTCATTAGTGTTTTCATTGTCTTCGGTTGAGATATCACTACCATACTTTAGGTTGCATTATTTAGAATAAAGTTAATTCAAAGTCATCTTATACCTGGCTGTAGTTTCAGAGATATCAAATTGTTTCGACTATAGAGGTTGTCCAGGAAAGTCTTCATCGCTTTGTACACTTTCTTGACGTCTTTAACCTCGACGCTCATACAAGTATCTTGATGTGAATAGGCGAATACAACATCTTCGACATGATCACTATTGCTCATTCTAAAAGATAAGCAAAATTGATAAAACATTAATAGTTTAATAATTGATTAATTAATTTGGATGAAACCATGTAGGCTTACTTTTAAAGTGACATGGCAAAAATACTTCACTTTAAGTTGCTTAAAGGTTAATTTTCCTATAGAGGTAAAAGTACTCGGGGTAGGCCTAGGGAGTAGTTCTCCGGTGAGTACCTATTGTCTGGATACGGTTGAAAGATGTGAATAAAAAATAATAATTAAAAGTAAAAACCTAATAATTGGTTTCCAAGCCCGAAGAAGGTACTTAGTCTTTGATATTGAGTGTATTCCTTCATATACATTTGCCACTGGCACGGTACTGAGTATTTCAAACGTTTCTGGGTCGTCTCTTTTTAAGTCGTTAGCCACTTTAAAACCATCGGCAAACTCACTTAGTCCACCATTAACACTGTCTTGTATACAATGTAGAAGTTGAACCTAGTTCGAATAAAGTTTTATTTGTTAAAAACAAGGTAATTTACTGTAACCTAACATTGCACTGATGTTACGCACTGAGATACTGGAAAACCCCCCAAAAATGCCTCCAATAATGTCTGAGTTTAATGTCTCCTTAATTTAATAATTTTGTTAAATTATATTTGATTATGTTACAATCAGTAAAAAATTACATACAATACTTCGCGATTTAATTTCTTGCTCGGATCTTTTTGATTGGTTGTTAAGAAGGGGGTGGTTGCACGTGTGGGTAGGCCTATATGTGATGAGGGGATTCCATCCAATCCATTCCAATAATTATCCTAACTTATAACATTATATTTTTATAGGCCTATACTTCTTTATTTCATTTGTTGTCTGTCACAAAAGTCACAGTCACTAAGTAATTTTGTGGTCTTCACATTTATATTACTTCATTGTGTTTCGTCATCCCGCTGATTATTAATATAGAACAGTCACATATCAAAGAGAAAACTGTCAAAGTTGTAAAACCAAATTCGTTGAGGATTGGGTATTTCCATGAAAATACTCAATCCTCATTGTATGGCATGTCGGCAACGTATTTGCAACTCTATATTGTTTTGAAGCTATAATACAGTAACAGAGTTACAACTGATTTCACCGTAACTTCCACTCTTTCATCCAATCCAGAAAAAAAAATGAGGAAAGCTAGATAAATATTTATAAATTTGTTGGCAAAAATTAGAGCTCCTATGCATACATACATTATACAAAATATCATTTGTAGTGTGACATTCCCTGGAATTTTGACATTCAATGAATATCAGGAGATTATTTCCAACAAATTTTGTGTTTTTATAAACCACTAGGCCTATGGTATAATAAGTGACACTAACCCCAGGTCCATATGAGTAATACGAAAGGTCCGTGTGAAGCTCCAATGGATATCCAGTGAAAGCTAAGCTGGTGGCTTCAGACGTGGCTTTCACAGCGAAGTCAGACCTTAAAAAGAGAAATTTACTTCACGTTATTTCACTTCACGTCAAAACATTAAAATAATTAAAAATTTAATTATAAGTATATATTTTGGTAGTGTGCTTTGGTCGTCGTACTGTTGGTCGATTCCTGCTTACTGTCACTATGGTTGTTTGAGCATTCGTTATGTACAGTAAGCCTACACATGTCGCTCTGTCTGTCTGACAAAAGTCTATCAATGTATTTAGTTTAAAACTTATCGTTATATGTAACGTACACCAGTATAGGTATTTATCAATATACGACAAAAGCATTATATTATTACTGAAGTATAAAAGATGGATTATCGTTGGTGTCTTATGCTGGTACATGGGTCAATTTTATTTTGGTCAATTTTAAATTTGGTTTGGGCATCTTATGTGCGTCATCATACTAAACAAAATTGTGTAAAATTATAATAATATTAGTTTGTTTATTCGTTGTGTGAAGTCGTCTGTTAGTCCCTAAATATTAAAGGTCAAAAACTAGGTCTTTTTATCAAAAGGACCAAGCATCGTTTTCAATCTCTATTATTTAAGGATCAACTTAATCAATGAGGATTAAACAACGTCCAAGTGAAACGCATAAAAGCCATTCACCATGGTGGTAACTGTAGATTAACTAAGCTTATCTATTCCCTTAATACAAATTGTTAGACTAAAAAAGAAAGGTTTGTGTCTGAATGCAGTATTACCATTTTTTAAATATATTTATTTTTATTTCCAAAAGAGATTGATTTAATTGAAAACGGTGTGTTAAGCTACTTCTTGTATACTATCACCTTACCCATGGCACGTCATTCGTGGATGTGTCACCCAATCTGCCAATCTGGTCAGATTACCAGCATGGTTCCCAAGACCGTTCAAGATACAGATTCCATGTGTATGAAGACTTTCAAGCCATGAATACAACCGCGATTCGTCAGAAATAACATCATTAAAGGAAAATGTTGGTATCTTGTCTCTGGTCATCTCAGAACCCCAGTACCTCAAATCAATTCCATCAAGTGGATTAAGTGAAGCTGGGAATTTGACGTCTTTTAACAACTTCAAAGGATACTGGCTCTTGTGTGCATCTGACCACTCTACAGTAATCGATTGATCATCGTGCATACCAACGTTTAATGGATAGACATCTAAATCAAGCTCTTTCAGAAGTGTGATTTTCTGTCCAGCGGTTTCTTGGTAGCAAGAATGACAACGACAGTTATCACGTAACCAAATAAACGGACACCGAATCTTCATGTCCCCTTCGTCCAGTACTATAGTTTCAGAGGTAGTATCAATGATGACATTTGTAGAAATTTGACGTCTCTCTATATTACCGGATGAGCTATATAAACGTCCATAATTCTGACTTGAGAAACTGTAAGTATCAGCTACAGGGATACATCGTAAAACATTGAAGTTAAAGCGGTAAAGATTTCGCAGCATTTTGGTACATTTGATAAATCAAAAAATAACTATAGTGCACTTAATTACTGTCGGCTCATCAGGGGCAAAAAGGAAAAAGGACTTTACCACTGTAAAAGTGGGGATGCTGTAAGCCTACATACGTTTTTATAGGCCTACCAATCATTTAAAAAAAGTAAAATGAATCATGATAAATGAAATTGGAAGGATTGAATATAAGGTAAACTATATGGCATGACTTGATAGACTAATTTATGTTGAAAATAAACCACAATTTTAGGTATAAAAAAACATTTTAATTATTTAAAAAAAAGGAGGTATAATAATTGATGACTTATTAACATGCAAAAACATAATATATGTCTTGTTTCAAAATATACTGGTATTCTTTTCAGAGTAAACATTTATCTTATATTATTTATTTTATTTTTTTATTATTTAACTTTGTTTCATGAGGGTAGCTAAAAAGCTGTACTACAGCAATACGCTGACTTAAAGAGGCCCTCTTAAAAACAATACAAAAGTCCTGTATTTTAAACTAAAGCCTTGTTCGCACTGAACTTGAAAAATGGTAACGGTAGTTTTACCCAGAATGTCATCGGAAGATTCGCACTTGGCAATATTCACGCAGTATAGTTTTACGGTAAATTCAGAACCTATAACCGTGCATGTACATAGAAACAAAATGAATCATTATTCTCAACATACTTAATAATTCACATTTGCCTTCCTGCAGTAGGCTGTATACACACAGAATAATAAACTACCAACAGTGGAGATATTATTCAGAATTGAATCTAATTGAATTAGCCTATGGTTGTTGCATTAAAGAATTAAATAAATAAATAAGAAATTTAAATTTTTGTTTTCTACTGTCTGTGTACATACAGGCTTGTCGTTTCTACCAATGGCGGTTGTTGCAGCTCTGCTAAGTTGCACGATTTTGAATCTTCTTAAGTTTAATAATGCCCAGGAAGCAGCAGCTTTATGGACCACGAGGTTTGGTAAGGTAACTTAAGATTAAACAAACTAAAGTTAAGGTCATATAAACATTTCAAACCATTTAAACTCATACCTAAATTCCTGTTGAATCCACCTACCATAAATTAATTAGCTTCTCCAAATTACTACTAACAAATTATAACAGAAACCTTTTCTAGATTTACATATGATCATAACAGTAATCTATGGTGGAGGTGAATTCAATATACGTGATCAAACCTGTTAAGTGTGAAATTATGATTATGTTTTATCTCTATGATTCATTTTCATTAAAGCGTAACACTCGGTTGGAAACATAATTTGCATAACACTGATTCCAATCGCTTCCTCAGATGTTAACAATGCATTTCTAAAAATACATGTTGTGGTATTTGATGGGGTTTTTTAAAAGCTGAGTTGCTGTGCTTGGAAATTGACTAATATCTATTTAAAGGTGAGAAGGGCTTAACCGGGACTTGCTAATTAGACTAGATTATGTAGGTTCAGTTTCGTTTGGTTTAGATTGATTATTTACGGGTTAGACTGATACACATCGCATATACAATCGTCCGGCCGATTTCGTAAACCCGGAAGGAATAATGATTCTCTACTAGCTACATATTTTTATCCAATTATCTGTTGTTTTTGTTGTATTTGGTACGCTTCACGATCAACATTTCGGCCTACCATATATTTTGCATAAGCTACTAAAAATACTATAATATTTAACCTTTACACTAAGGATAAAATAAGAGATTAAAAATAGTAGGCTAGTATTAGGTAAGCAAAGTATTATTAGGCCTATAAGTATTAATTTATCTTATTTCAGATAGTAGTAAGTAAGTAAGCCAACTTGACTTGACTTGGCCTAGCCACCTCAGCCTCATCCGCTAGTATACCTTAACCACGTGGTTCAACCATTATTGAAAGCGCAGCTGAAGTGTTGATAAGATATTGATATGCGCATCTTTGTAAAAATGTCCAGTACTCTAAAGTCTATTTTCTCATTGTTCTTACAGCTCATTATGTCGGTCGGTTTTTTGGTCTGTTGGTTGGTCCGATCGACCGACTGCAGCCATGTATATGGCCTTGTGAAAAATAGCCAACCAAAACATGTTGATTTGATGAAAATAAAGAATTTTTAACGACTTTTTAGATATTCCCTTACTCGGTATAGCGGGTCTAACCCCTGTAGTAATATAATTGGCCTATAGCCTATATATATTTTTTTATATATAATATATTTTTGCTATTTATACATTCACAAGATGGAAAAATATCTGAAAAAAATAAGAATCCTTCTAAAAGTCAAATTTAATAATAAACGATCATGTATTGCTGTAAATTTATTTTTCATTTGTCATAGGTTTACCATCGTCAGAAAATATGAATAGATATAAGATACTTACAGCCACGTGCATGCGAGCAAGAATGACATCATCACTGATTCACCAAACACATCTTCTTTTTCGATAACCTTTCCTGATGAATACGATAATTTAAAAGTTTATAATTATTTATGTTATGTAAGATTTGATCGCAACATAATCTAGTTGATAGTAACATACTCAGCTTTTTCCAATAATCATGTTGATTTTATCCTACTTTGCAGAACTTTTTTCATCAATTTTTTATATATTATTTGCAGGTAGTTTGTCTCGGCTACTACGAAGATCATGGAAGAGTTACCGTTAACTTCAGTGGACAAGAGCAATTTGTTAAGGGCCATTACTTATGTTAAACAGGAAACCAATTCAAAAGAAAAGAACATTTTAAGTTTGCTTGCTTTTGAGAAAAAGTTCACAAGAAGCACCACACTTAATTATTTTGAAAAATTGATGAATCACAATCTAATTACAACCCAAGATGTGTCTGTGATGTATGAGATTCTACTTTTGATTGGAAACAAACGCTTGTGGACATCAGTCAGAGAAAAACTGGTTGCTGATAACGGGAAGGTTCCAGACTATAAGTACGATGTAACAAAGGAGTCAAAACACTTTTCTGACTTTCGTCTTGCCTTGGTGGAAGTTGGACTTCAATTTACAGGCGATTTGGAAGAATTTCAATTTCTGTACGGAATAAAAGATTTCAGTTGCATTTGGAAAGTGCTGTTACACCTGGAACAGAAGGTTATATTGGATAAGTCTGATGTGGCATCTTTGAAAAAGTTTCAAGAAAGGCTTAAAGAAGCTGGTGACTTCAGTGGATCAAGAACAATTGAACAATATGGTAGGCACTAAACTGATCAACACTTAACATTTTATTTCTAAAATAAGTTAAATAGTATAAAATGAATATAAATTAAATGAAATTGAATATTGGAGTTAATTGTTATTTAAAGTGATTTTGATAAAAGTAAGTTATTGTTATGATTTTTTTTCAAGGCAACCTATCAATTAATGAAACTATACCTTTTTCAGTGGCAAAGAAATTTGAAAACAGCTTGTGGCACACTCAAATTTCTTCTGTCTACAAATCTGCTATCAGAAAAATCTCTATTCTTAAATACCTTAAACACTTCTTTGATTCTGATACTATTGCTTTTTTATATAAATCCTACATACAACCTGCTATTGAATACGCTTGCTCTGCCTATGGTCTCCTCTCCCAATGTGATGGTCTCCTCCCCCAATGTGAAATCGCCCGAATTAAACGCCTCTAACTCTATGTCGCTAAACTCCTCTCTCTGATCACCAATCCCGCGATTTTTTCTAATTTCAATATTATTCCGTTCTCTTTAAGGCATCAGTATTTTCTACTTAAATTTCTTTGTGCCATCACGCAGTCCCCTGAACACCCTCTTCGTCCATTTCTTCCTCCTGTCTATGGTCCTTCGCCATAATCGACACTCTTCTCATCTTCCCTTTGACATACGTGTTCTTCACTTTACTCTACCTCACTCACTCTCACTCGCTCAATCTTTTCATCTTAACGTGTCTTCCTCTTCTGTGCTTGACATTAAAACTAACCTATAATTTATTACACTTATATTAATTATTATTATAACAATAACAATAATCATAATAACAATAATTACAATGAATAAAAATAATAATAACTACTACAGTAGTAATGACTATAATTGTATGTGTTTAAATTTTAAATGTAAATATGTATAATTATTTTTGTATGATGTAGTATGTTTAAGCGGATATTAGCCCTTGATGGCATTTGCAGCAATAAAGAAATTGAATTGAATTGAACTAATTGTGTTATGGAACCAGTAACTCCTTGTGTCAGTCCGACAACATGATTGGAGCTAATGTTGTTATTTAAAACAAAGTTCGGTGTTAAAGTAGGCCTAAGTTATTGTGATTTTTTTGCAATCAATTAATAAAACTATACATTTTTCAGTGGCAAAGAAATTCGAAAACAGCTCTAATTGTGTTATGGAACCAGCAACTACAACTCCGACATATTTCAGTCCGACGGGATCTGGAAGTAAGTATGGCCTACCTTTAAAGAAAAAATAAATTCACGGAGGAGGTGTTGGGAGGGGTCTAGCATATTTTTTTTCGACTGTTTTTATTCTGTATAGTAATTGTGTTAAATAATAAATTATAAGAGTATATGGTTTGATAGACAATAATCAAATTTATTACATGATTACATTTATTCATCAAAGTTAAAATAACGTTGACAACGTTTCTATAATGACTAATCTGATGTCGTTATACTGCTGTTTGTTCTTATTTTTTATAGATTAATTTATTGTCTCAATTACTTAATCTGTTTACATGTTAACTATTATTTTAGTTTGATAGAGTCTTTTACGTGACAAGAATAGTTTTTTTTCTTCTAGTATAGAACCTCAATATGATATTGAAATAAAAATAACCGTTGACGGAAAAACAAAACCGTTTCATCCAGATAGCCATTGGAACAACGGGCAGTTCTTCAATACGTAGGCACTAAATTGACTTTTACAGTCAAAGTAACTTCGACGAAATACCATTGTCCGAAGAAATAACATATGTCCATCGAAATATTATGAATAAGCCTATTCTCAAAAGGTTTTAGAAACGATTGAAAAGTGTTTTGGAACGTATTTAGGGCCTAATGTTTAATTTAGTTCTGTTTTTTTCTCTATGGAAAGTTAATTTAAGCTCTCCCTCTATCGGAGTTATTATCGGTTTAACTTGTTCTACGTTCAATAATATAAAATGTGACAGGCATAGCGCGCTGTTGAGCCACACACGTTGGACTTGCCGTATCGATGTTCGTGGTTTTTGCGGGAGTGGACGGAGGTTTATCGTAAAAACAGTTACGTCGTCGTATGAACACTGATATGTTTCAGATCAGCTTAAATCCAACATCAACCGGCTTCGATGTGTGAACGCATAGATATAGTAAAAAATCGGGTTATCAATTTCAGGGGTTCACCTCTTTGGGCTTGCTCATTTTTTGTCAATTATACCTATAATATGATAGGCATAATATAATATGCTGTCTGAATATTATTCAATTTTTACTTATTCGTACAAACAGATTACAATGTTCACGGTTTTGGAATTTATAGGCCTAATCATTATTGTCATGGATCATGGAGCATAAAAATAATAATACTTTGGAAACTACACTTTTTAAAAGAAAACTTAATTATGTACAAAATACAAAGTAGTACAGGATTTAATAACAAGGAACTAAAAATCATTTCCATTGTTGTATCAGCTTGATAGCGTCTGTTTAATGGTAATAACGTATTAGAACGAAATGTTTATGCTATAGGCCTAGGCCTACTAGTGCGCTTTCGAAGTCTAATGGTTCAAGTAAATATTTTTCTAGGCGGGGGGGGTGGGGGGGGTTCTTTAATAATTTGATAGTCTGATAGAGAAGATTAGTTATATTATATTTCAAAAGAACAATAAAACCACAGCCTTAAAACCAGAGCCATATTATAATTATTACAATATAATTAATTATAGATAATAATTATGGCTCTGATAATTTATATATAGCGCCCTCTATCTATATTTAACAAAACACGCCCACTTTCTCTTTTTAATCATCATACCAAAGACTACACTATCTTTGATCATACCTATTTTTGTTGTATGTTTACGGCGCGCCTATACGACATAGGTAGGGCCTCTACGTGTTTTTGGTAAGGTCGGGTGTCCTAAAAATTAAAGTTTGTTCTTTCTAAAACTTAGAGCCTAGGCCTAGGTAAGTTCTAATGACAACAACACTTATTTAGGTCCAGTTTTTATGTTGTACTTCAAGAAAGTATTTTAAAGGGAGTTGTGCAGAGTGAGAGTGTGAGTAGACAGGCTAGCCTAGCCTACTAGCTAGGCCTAGCCTAGTACTATATTACTAGGCCGGATTAGGCCAACTTCGGCCACAGACAATAATAATACTACCATATCTATGGAACGCCCATAGTGCCATTGATAGAGGAACTAGGCCTACTAGTCTAGGGCCTAGTCAGAAACAGCAGTAGCTTCACCATCCATTATGTGATCTGTTAGCATTTGTTTGGAGGACAGACCTAACTAAACTAATCTAGGCCTAGACCTAAAAGGTGTACCCTGGAGCTGACATGTTTCTCCCTAAAAACACATGAAAATTTAATTTATCGCCGTGGTTAGGATTCCGGCACCGGAACTCAACTGCCCACCGTTAGGGAATCCGACACGCTATTGCGCATGCCCAGATCGAGGTAATCGGCGACTCTCTATACTTTTATCAATAGCGATGGATCATTTCATAGCTGCGCCACACGGCGAACTAGCCTAGATGCCTACTAATACGGAATCCACTAATCTAAGCTAGGGCTACCAGTTAGACGTGACCAGTGGGCCTATTTATTTTGTAATTAAAAAGTGGTTGCTTCATTCATATATAAACTTCATATCATTATGAATTATATAATTACATGACTAGTTTTATGATTTTTCATAACGCATTATACTGTACATAAACAACATGCAATCACAAGTTGATTTGTTGATGGCAGCCACCGCGTGGATGTGAAAAAACTGTTCGGGAAGTCAGGGTCACAAAGCTAAAAACAGCATTACGATTCTTAGATAGATACTGATACTTATTAATATCATTATAATTATTTTAACGCGTGGGCGTAGTCGTATTTTAATTATTAATTCTTGTATGGCATAGGCCAAGTTTCATCCATCGCTCTCTCGCTCGCGCAACGACTATTCTAGGCTACAGTAAATCCCTATAACACTCCGACTCTCCGTGGTGTGGTACTATTAGTGCAAGCTATAATTCACTTCCCATAGCTCTCTGGGAATGCGCAATAGCGTGTCGGATTCCCTAACGGTGGGCAGTTGAGTTCCGGTGCCGGAATCCAAACCACGGCGTTAATTTATTGTATAGGCCTAGATAGCCTAGGCCATTTTCTCACAGTTTTTATAAAGTTATCACTTCCGTAGAAAAAAAAAAAATGTTTTCAAGGCAAAATGAATGATTAAAATCAACAAAAAAAATGGCATATTCAACAAAAACATTTCAACAAAATCTTTAATGATGTGATAACGAATTTCCCATACAAAATTCAGTAGTTTCTGAGTGTGCACCAAATGATTTTTTAAAAGGAGAGAAGACTTTGTTAATGTTATTATAAAATAAAAAATAGAAAATTCCAATTATCTAGGCCTATTATGTTTTTTTTTTCATTTTCAGATTTTTCGTTTGATAGTGATATGAGCTATCCACCATACGCCGGAAGTGGATACCCACCAGCAGGAGGGGCGGGCTATCCCCCAGCAGGAGGAGCGGGCTATCCACCAGCAGGAGGGGCGGGCTATCCTCCAGCAGCTGGTGGATATCCACCACAGGGAGGAGCAGGTGGATATCCTCCTCAACCAGGGTATCCTCCATCAGGTGGTGGCTACCCACCACAACAGCCTGGCTTTCCTGCTGCTGGTGGATATTCCCCAGCAGGAGGTGGTTATCCCCCTGCTCCTAGTGGCCCTCCTGGAGGTGGGTACCCTCCTCAGCAGGCTGGCTATCCACCACAACCAAGTGCTGGATACCCACAACCTGCAGTAAGTATGTTTTTATCTTTATCTCATGAAAGGTCTTTCGTTTGTTTATTTAACCTTGTTGCGCCATGAATAATTTATGTGGTGTAATAATCAGCACTAAAGCTCCCTTTGACTTTTTTCAGTATTCAAATATAGCACAGTGTTTTATGTATGCAAATGTAAAATAAATGAATTTCTGCCCAAACTTGTACATGTATTTTCTCCCTAAAAACATGAAAAATGAAAATTAATACTTTTGTTACATCCATACTTGTTATTTATACTATAGGGTGGCATGCCAACACCAGGCGGCGGAGGCTATCAACCAGGGGGTGGCCTTCCATACAACCCAAGTCCTCTTGGATTTGCAGTAAGTAACAAATTATTACAACTTGATAAATAGTAAATGCATTTTTATGTCAAACATGAATTACTTCGAAAATACAAAATATAGGAAAATTGCCATCTCCATAAAACGATTTACTCATCTTTTCATAATAATTTGTTGTTAATGGATCAGGTATTTTGCTCTATTTGTACAGTAATACGTAATTGTACTTTTTGTGATTATTTCTTAAGTGTGACTTGAACCAAAAACCTTCAGATCAATTTTATTGTCGTCAGTACACTGATTAAATGAGCACTGGAATGTACTTTAAAATTTGTATTTTACTTATTTTGCATAACTGCATGTCAGAACACCTTAAGCCAGTGGTTTATGTATAATTAAATAATCTTAATATTTATATTGATTAATTTTTTATTTTTATTATCATATCATTCTAAAGTTTCATGGCAAAAATTATGTATTTACTTATATTATAATTTTACTTTTATAATGTTTTACAGCCAATACCTAACAATCAATATGTAAGTTTAGTTTAAGATGTTTTTTTGAGTGCTTGAATGTGTTCTTCTTTCTTTCTGAGTTGCTTATAACCCTTTTGACACCAATATTCTTATGTTTACTCTATTTCTTGGGCTAATGTAGCATAGTCTGACTGGATGGAAGCAAAGCTACATAGATTATTGCTTTACATAACAAGATTAGGTGTAAAAAGATGTTGTATATTTTTAATATGTTAGTGTTGTGCAATTCACAATTTTAATTAATAAACTTATGTTTTTCAAAATCTAATCTAATAATAACACTTATTAATTACTTGTTTGTTTTATTTTCATTTGTTTGATGATTATATTATAACAGTAGTCTTCAACCAGTTTTGCTATCATGAGCATACATCGTAGTTTTACGGAATATAATGATCCTCTCGCATGAATTTAAAAAGGAAGCTTATCAAATTTATGACCAGGAATACAGTATACTGTATGTATTGTTACAGTAAAAAATATGTTAAAAAACATGGAATTATAAAATTATACTAAACTATAAATTATAAAAATATGATGAATTTAAGTATGATAAATTATTTCTATTCAATAATTGCTCCTTAATACTCTACTCTTCTCATGACTCATTGTCATTTACTATCACTATTAAATGATTCCCTACTGATTATAATCTATGATACAAATTGTTCAAAGAAATATTTTGTGCAGTGATATTAACAGAGAGGATTATCATAATTTTAAATTTATTATTAGCATTCATATTAAAACAATTGGTTTAATTAGATGAAAATTAATGTTACTTCAAGACATTGTAATAACAAATATTAACATTAGTATTGCATTAACAAATTGGAACAGATCTAGTGCTAAGGGAGTGTGCTAGAAATCTATATTTATTGTCAGACTATTGATTTTATTTGTTAGTGATCACTGTCTTCCATTAAAAAAAATACTGCAAGATCATTTAAAAAATACTGAAAGATCCTCTCCTAGTTACAGTATATTTACCTATAACATACATTTCCATTTTCCTTGATTTCACATATGAAAATAGACTTAATTGAGAAAGTGGTTGTACTTAAATGTTGTTAAATATTCAGAATCTCATTTATAAAATGAAGTAACCTTGAAGTATTCTAATATCACAGAATATGTTATGACATAATCCTTCAATCAATACAATGTCTGATGCAATATGATAAAAAAAATCAAACAAAATTTCATTTGTTCGTATTTTATTATTTATTTTTATTTGTTATTTTTATTTCACACTTTAGAAAGAGGTTGCATCGCAAGAATTATAACAAATATTTGCATTCTGTTTAACTATGTTACTTTGGACTGTGTATGATTATGATTACTTTGTCTTTTTTAACAGGGAGTGGTTGGCCATGGTGTTAAAAATTGCTCCTTGTTTAATGTTACAATACAGTGACCGCCTATATCCCCTATATGCTGTATTGAATAAATGCCTCACTTTCAATAAACACCCCACACCCCTTGAGTAAAAGACAATCCTTTGGAATAAATGCCCTAGCACATTTATTTTATCCATGCATTTTAAATAATCTTTGTAGTTGAATTCCTTGACTTCCATGATCTACAATTGATCAAGCATTTTTATACAATTTTTTATGTATTTTACCACTTCTTGAAATTAATTATGTTGTATTTTCTATCTACTGTATTTATTTAATTATACCATACCATATTACACCCAAAAAAATAAACACCTCCTTTGAATAAATGCCTCCCTCGAATACCCCCCCCCCCACCTCCATTAAAATCCCACTTAAAAACCCTTCCGAATAATAAACACCCTGGGGCGTTTATTCAAATAAATATGAAAGTTATACAGTATAGGGATGTCCCAGAAAAAAAATTAGGAAAAGAATAAGGTTGTTGAAAATTGAAAGTGTCTAACAAATGACCTTTGGCCAATAAAACCTACTGATATCAGAATAATTAATAATTTTTCTGCCACGTTAATATTTACTTATTAATCATGTTGATACTATTGAAATCGAGTTTAATTAATCTAAAAAAACGTAATTAATCTGTTCATTAATCAAGTTCATTTGTGATTGAATGATTGTTGGGGTTATTGAATAGTGATTGTGATATACTGTTAATATTGCTGATACTCAAAATTGACAGTCAAAAGTATCTTGAAAATGTTTATTTTTGCTACCTTCAAAGTTACTATTTTTGTTATAATTGTTTAATTTTTGGGATAACGTTTATATTAAAAAATAATTTCTTTTATTTTACGTGAGTACTATTACATTTGTAAATAGGGATTTGATATAAGTTATATTCCAAATAATCATGGATAGATTGTGTGAGACCTGATCTATAGAATTTTCTGATTTCTTGTATGCATGGAAGTGCAATCGTAGGTGTGGCTAGCGGATTATTGAACTTCATAATATATTTAGGAAGGAAATCGACAATTATATTGAATATTATTAATTTATAGAAATGTACATGAGTTTAAAACATTTTAGAGTATTTGTTTCCATAAAATATTTTTTACTTTATTATAATTTGTTTCAAATAACAAAGACACAATGATTGTAACGTATCATACGTATGTGTTTATTTGTCCACAACATTAATTACTATTTTTTAATTAATTAATGATTGTATTTTATGTGTTTATTTTTCTTCTATTTTTTGACTACTTATTATTTGTTCGCTATGTCAATTCAGTGTTTATTTTCCTTCATTTTTTATTTGTTTTCTACGGTGGCCCACAACTGTCACGCACACTATATAAATCATATTCACACAATTAAAGAAGGAATCACACAATTAAAGAAGGAATCACACAATTAAAGAAGAAATCACACAATTAAAGAAGGAATCACACAATTAAAGAAGAAATCACACAATTAAAGAAGGAATCGCATATAAACAAAAGAAAGCATGAAAATATAAAAAGAAATGCACAAATAAAGAAGAGCTAAGCACAATTAAAGAAGTCCGCAACAAATTCGAAAGCTCCTCGCACAATTAAAGAAGTTCGCAACAAAATCAAAAGCTCCTCGCACAATTAAAGAAGTCCGCAACAAATTCGAAAGTACCTCGCACAATTAAAGAAGTCCGCAACAAATTCGAAAGTACCTCGCACAATTAGAGTACAGTAGTCCATATGGAACGCCATCGCTGCCTCCGGCAGCAGCAAACTTTAATTCTATTCGGCTCTTTTACCATTACGTTCGGCTCTTTTACCATTCGGCGCATTTACCATTCGGCGCATTTCTATTTGGCCCATTTTTTACCATTACGTTCGGCTCTTTCAGCTTTCGGCTCTTTTTTATTCGGCCAATTTACCATTACGTTCGACTCTTTCAGCATTCGGCTCTTTTTTATTCGGCCCATTTAACATTACGTTCGGCTCTTTTTGATTCGGCCCTTTTTTATTCGGCTCTTTCTGCATTACGTTGGGCTTTTTTTAAATCGGCATTTTTTTATATGGCGCAATTAAAATCTAACCTTTGACATGGGTCAAATGGAAGAAAATCAACGACTGGAAATGAGTCTATGAAAAGTTTACAAACATTTCATCATCATGGCGCCAACCATGAGTAGCCAACCGATTAAAGATGTGTTGAATAACCTAAATTAATTCATCTTTTAACAAATTTTGAGAGAGAAAGGGTAAATTATTATTATTAAATGTTTGGCTGACACTAGGCGAGGCCTAGCTAGCCTAGGCCATAAATCAAACCTTTTCTCTCTCAAAATGGTTAATAAGGTAGGACAATTGCAAGTTCTCTAACTAACACATTAATCATGTCAATAAAATGATTTAGTTATATTGAAATAGCCTTCAAATTCATTTAATTCAACCAACCAAACACTCTACATGCTGCATCTATATGTTTTGTAAACTTTTCATAGACTCATTTCCAGCCGTTGATTTTCTTCCATTTGACCCCATGTAAAAGGTTAGAATTTAATTGCGCCCCGCATAAAAAAGGGCCAAATCAAAAAGAGCCGAACGTAATGCAGAAAGAGCCGAATAAAAAAGGGCCGAATTAAAAAGAGCCGAATGCTGAAAGAGCCGAACGTAATGGTAAATGGGCCGAATAAAAAAGAGCCGAATGCTGAAAGAGCCGAACGTAATGGTAAATGGGCCGAATAGAAATGCGCCGAATGCTAAAAGAGCCGAACGTAATGGTAAAAGAGCCGAATAGAATTAAAGTTTCCTGCCGGAGGCAGCAATGGCGTTCCATACGGACTACTGTACTTTAATTGTGTGTGAGGTACTTTCGAATTTGTTGTGGACTTCTTTAATTGTGCGAGGAGCTTTCGAATTTGTTGCGGACTTCTTTAATTGTGCGAGGGGCTTTCAAATTTGTTGCAGACTTCTTTAATTGTGCGAGGAGCTTTCGAATTTGTTGCGGACTTCTTTAATTGTGCTTAGCTCTTCTTTAATTGTGCGTTTCTTCTTTATTTGTGCATTTCGTTTTGTATTTTCATGCTTTCTTTTGTTTATATGCGATTTCTTTTTTAATTGTGCGATTTCTTCTTTAATTGTGTGATTCCTTCTTTAATTGTGTAATTCCTTCTTTAATTGTGTGATTCTGTGTTATAGTGTGCGTGACAGTTGTGGGCCACCGTAGTTTTCTACATTTTTTTATGTTTCATCTTCAATGTTTAATCAATTAATTATTATAACTGAAAACGCTTTGTTCTTGCCATTATTTTTTATGCCAACTAGAAGACAACTTGGTCAATTAGTTTATACACATATTGAATTGTGTTGGGAAGCAGCTGAGGGTGGGGCAGGGAAAGTAGACAGAGTACTGTAGGTTGGGCATGATTCAATTTATAGAGTTGTTTATGAGCAGAGAACTGATCATGTGTGGAAAAGATTCTTCAGTATACAATGAATTATTGTTCATAATTTTCTACGTAGTGGTGTATTTCTTTTGAGCAAAGAAAACAAAGCTGGCTATTGACGTTGTGATGAGAACTGGAGCTACAGTAATTTTATCACTGTGGCCCACACAGATCATAGCGCTTTTATACTATGTTACTGCTAAATCAAACCATGCAAGAGCATTTTGAAAAGTTAAAAATTTTATGTAATTTTTTTATTTTCTAGGGTGCAGCAATGGCAACTACTGCCTTTCGTCCCCAGCATACAGCAGGGTCTACCATGCCTATGCCTGCTCCTGTACCGGCTGCTGCACCAGTAAGTTACAGTAATTTCTTTCTTTATGAACAGTAAACTGATACTAATATGATGTATGAAATAAATATTTGATATTAGATTAATTTAAAATTCCAGTGGTTCTATTTACATTTAGGCTAAGATAAAGACTTGGACATTCCCCCGTGTACATGAATACCACTTATTCTTTAAATATTTTATAAGTGAAATACTTACTACTGTACTTATATAAATATCTCTCATCTACAGTAAGAATAATTGTGGTTCTATTGACATTTAGGTAAAGATAAAGACTTGAACATTCCCCCATGTACATGAATACCTCTTAAGGAAAATCGTTAAATATTTATAGATTTAAGTGAAATACTTACTACTGTACATATATAAATATCTCTCATCTACAGTAAGGATAATTGGTGAATACAGCCACAGTAGACAAAAAATAATATAGACCTTGTAAAGCTTGTAGAATGGTTTTGACTTTGATCTATACCTAGCCCAACATTTGTTTCGGTCCCATTATCGAGGATTAGTTCATTTCAGTTTAGTTTACAAATATATATTGTGTTTTTTTTGTTCAGTACCAACCACCAAGCCAAGCCCCACCCCAGCAACATTATCAACCACCACCCAGCCAACAACCCAGCCGACAAGGCAGTCAACATGCCAGTCAGCCTCCATCCAGTCAGATGTCAAATATGTCTATCGGTGGATCGTACCAATATAGGGTAGGAGTATTATAGTATTTGACAGTGGTACTATTTGTTACAGTGTAATGGTAATTAAATTGTCCCAAGCCCTATTCTTCATATACAACAACGTTAAAAAAGATGTATTGCCTCCTTAGAGGTGTAATATAAAGTTTGATATTTCCTGAAAAAAATATATTTTTCGCAAGGGATTACGTGTCTTCATTGAGAGATTTAAACCTAATAGAAGTCGCTTTTCGAAGCGCAACCAATAGCATTGACTCAGATCATAGACGGGCATAATCAGGTGTCAAACACCACATGATGTGTTTTAACATTTTTTGTTTTCAAATTATCATATTTAAAAATGTAATAAAAATGAATATAATTATAATAAATTATCTATGTTTTAGGGACATGGTATTGTTAAAGATAAACCAGGCTTTGACGGACATAGAGAAGCCGAAATATTACGCAAGGCGATGAAAGGCATAGGTATTAAAATGGTCACTGTCATTTGTTTCTTTTTCTAACAAAAAAAGAAACTTTAAAAGAATGTTTTTGAAATAGATTATGCTTCACTTTTATTTCAATGAAAATATTCTTTCTTTTTTTTTTTGGTAAAGTACAATTTTACAATATTGTAATGTTTAGTTCAGCATGATATTTCTCTGAAACATGAGAATCAGCTGCCTCCAATATTTTGCTGTGCCTGTCTCTTTTTTTAAAAATTATTATATATCTGTTTAAATTAACCATGGAGTGTTTACTCCATGAATTAACACACTGTGTTTCTCATAAATACTCAGGCACAGATGAAAAGGCAATTATAGACGTACTCACAAGTTGTTCAAACAAACAACGACAGAAAGTTATTCTTGATTACAAGACCATGTATGGAAAGGTAATTATTTATTTACTAATTACTAATTACTAGCAAAGAACAGAAGTTTCAAATGTTGTTTAAAACCTTTCCAGTACAATTCCTATCATTTTGATACTGCATGTGTATGGATGCATGCAATAGTAAATATGTATAATGAATAAATGTACAAATTCAGCCAAGTGGGGAATTGAGACACCATTTTGGCTTCCATATTGGATTCTAGATGGCTGATAATTTATTTATATATGATAACGTATTTTCCCTGTACAATTGCGGTCATTTTGATATCCCAAGTTGATTTTCCAGTCAACTATGTCACGTGGCAAAAATGCAGAAACCTGAACGTTCATTAGAGAGCATTAATTATCACCATTAGTTATCACTTTTTCGTTAAATAGGGTTAAATCCAAATGACATATGATGGATAATTGACCAATCAAATTGTAAGAATACAATCAGGAGTGTTGATACAACAAACACATGCATTTCTCTTTCTCTCATAATATTACATTGTATTATTATTATTGTTTATTTTTTTCAAAGTATATTATTATATTTGTTAAAAGCTTCTTTTATTTTGCAGGATCTCATCAGCAACTTGAAGGGAGAAATAAAAGGCAAATTTGAAGATGTTGTTCTTGGTCTTCTACAGTTACCAGCTGTCTTTGATGCCCACCAGCTCCGAAAAGCCATGAAGGTATAACAAGTGTCCTCAGAACTCCTCCGTTACAGCTTACTATATTTACACAATTGTGCAAAACTATGCATTTTAGAATCTGTCATTTTGACGACTAAATTAATTAACAATTTATCTTTGCTAAGAATAATCCAAAGTACCAAAAATAGAAACCCTGTTGAAGAAACAGTACTATTTGAAAACATTCTTTTTTCATTTTGTTATTTAATTGATACTTGTTTTCTAGTAATTAATTGTAATTAGTATTAACATAATTTTGATTGAAAAAAATCTGTACTGTATTGTATCTCATTATGACCTCTATTAAAGGACCCTTTTGACCCTTCATACATGAACTAACAGACTCTGTACCCATATAATATATTAATATGGATTTACAGCGTTTGGGAAGTTTATATATACATATCTCATTATTAACAATGTTAATATTTTAAATATTTAATAGGGTGTTGGGACGGACGAGGCTGTTCTCATTGAAATTCTTTGCAGCAGAAGCAATCAGCAAATAAAAGAAATCAAGGAAGCGTATAAGAAAGGTAAACTAACGAAATTACCTTTACCTGCCTTTTAGAAAGTAGAAGGATTAATATTGTGGATACTACAGACAATCGAGGATCTTACCTTTATTCATTAAAACAGAAGTGAAACATTAACTACAAATTACATAATGTATTGAGAAATTCTTCAATAGAAACCAACACAGAACAGTACATTATAAAATAATGAGTATGACCAAATCAAGTTCAATATAATGATCAGGCTGAATGAAAATAAATCAATGAATAATTATAATATGAATTATTATATACTGTCTCCATCTTGACTTGAATGTCAATGGTTAGACCATACCAGAAAGCGTCATTCCAATTTTGGCTACCAGTTACGGTTGACAATTTTATCATGCAAATTATTCAGGCATACCAAAATACCTAGCAACTATTTTTGTTAAAGATGAACATAAAATATTGTTTATGGGTGGAATAAACATGTTTGTTATATGATACAAAGTCAATCAAGACATTTATTGTAATATTAACATTTAATCATATTTTTACAGAATTCAAAAGAGATCTTGAGAAGGATATTGTTTCAGAGACATCTGGACATTTCAAGAGATTACTAGTCTCCATGGTACAGGGTGGTCGATCCGAAAGTTTACAAACTGATACATTCAAGGCCAAGGAAGATGCGAAGGTACGTTCATGCTAGTAAATAGAAACATTTTCAAATTGGAAAAGGTAGCCATAATAATATTTGTTCTTATATAGCATTTATTGCACAATGATTCTAAGCCCTTCGCATGATTACCTCGGTTATTTTTTTTTATCAAACATACTTCTATAATGCAGCTAGTAATCAGCACAAAGTTGTGTCTTGATCTAACCGGGTACCCATTTATACACCTGGGTGG
The DNA here is from genome assembly GCF_964355755.1 of Antedon mediterranea. Classification (NCBI taxonomy): domain Eukaryota; kingdom Metazoa; phylum Echinodermata; class Crinoidea; order Comatulida; family Antedonidae; genus Antedon; species Antedon mediterranea. Next base: position 26,897,505 of record NC_092675.1, read on the forward strand.
AGAGAGGCAAACGTAAGTAAAGTATCTTGCCTAAGGTACAAGCAATGGGACAAGAGTCACTATCAGTAATCCAACGTGCAACACACTGTGCCACATGTTTTCTTTTATCTATACACTGTCACCCAGTCTAATATCTAGGTCACATGTTGATTATGTTTAATAGTGGAGCTGTAGCTTGATGTTGAAATCCTAAGGTTCAGAGTTCAATCATGACATAGTGCCACGGTTTTAACTCAAGATTGTTTCTACTCCCCTACCTAAACTTCAAATGTGACTTTTTTAGAGTTTATAAACATGATATAGTTTATCCATAATGTAATTGGCATGTTAATAATAATCTTTAATAACTCTTTTACAGGCCCTCTATGAGGCAGGAGAGAAGAGATGGGGAACAGATGAATCCAGATTCAATGCCATCTTTGCATCCCGCAGTGTTCCTCAGTTACGTTTAATTTTTGAAGAGTACACTAAAATCAGCCGGAACAGCATGGAAGCAACGATAAAAAGTGAAATGTCTGGTGATCTTGAGAATGGAATGCTTACAATTAGTAAGTCATTTCTTTAATTATAAGCCAGTAGCTAGGATTTTCTTTGTTCTTTTTTCCACAAAAATCATTATTGCAGGCTAAAAGCAGAATTAGTGTGGAAAAAAATGTGTACATTACATTTGTATATTATTAGTCTCATCTGTGTGTGGGGCCTTTGTCCAACCATATACATCATGTAGGAATGTTGTCACTGGTAATGGTGGGCCTTTGTCCAACCATATACATCATGTACTGTAGGAATGTTGTCACTTGTATGTACATGTTTCCTTATTGATTACTATCCAAAACCTATTGGTCCTGTGTACATACCTGTATAGTGCATGTTAAAGAACTTGGTACACTATTCAAAAAGAGTAGGGGATTGTCTCATGGTGTGCTGATCTGGTAGGCGCTGCTATGGGTCCTCAGAGGCCAATCCAAATTTCTTTAAGTTCAATATAAAATTTATTCAATAATGGTAATTGATTGAAATTTATATTTATACTGGGTAACCTCTTCAGTCAAAGACTGGTCTCCCAGAGGGCCCAGTTGGTGATCAGTGGCTGTGATGTACTAATACACCGGGGTAACCCCCTACTCGTCTCGAAAGATGTACTAGTGCACACGAGCTAGATGTGTACACACGGTTTATAGTCCTTATCCGAGAAGACTCGTTCTACCACCAGAACCATGGAGTGAGTGAGCCTCGAACCCCTGCCGATGTTATGGCTACGTAATTACGGTTCCACTGTCTTAACCGCTCGGCCACTCACTCACACAATACAAGAATAACCAACAGTTAAACTTGAGGACCAGTATAAAATACCTTTACCTTTATATTGTTTTGTTTTCAACAGTAAGCTGTGTGAGAAACACGCCTAAATATTTTGCAGAAAGGCTTTACAAATCAATGAAAGTAAGGACAATATTCATTATGTTTGTCATCTATGTTTTGTATTATAGTATAAGTGATCATGTCGAAATTATTTTACTGCAGTTGCTGCAGTACATTTTACATTTGTTACTGCATTAATGTATGAAATTAATATTCAATGTAAAGGTTTATGAGATATCCTATCCAATACTGCATTAAACAATGTGCTAAATAATTGACTAAACAAGTTAATGGACAAATAAAATTGAGTTACTGCAGTATAATAATTTGACATGACTCCTAAAGAAATAGTATACATTTTTAAAATTTAACATTATTGATAATTCATATTCTTAATTATCAGCAGCAGCATAGAAATGCCTTATTAATCTAGGACACGAAACTTCAAAATCACTTTATATAGCATTTCTTGTCAATCAATTTTGCATAATAATAATAATTTATTTGGAAGCTACACTTTTGAAACAGTGGCACACTTCTTGAATGAAGGTGCGTCCAGAGTAAGTAAAATAAAAGTTTAAAAAAAAAAATGTTAACAATAGGTCTATTTACAGTACAAGGAAACTTAAACTAAATTATGTACAAGATATAAATAAATAACATTAAGTTATATGTATTCTTATTTTTTACAGGGACTTGGAACAGATGACACGACGTTAATAAGGTGTATGGTGTCACGTTGTGAGATTGACATGGTAGAGATCAAAGAGGAGTTCAAACGAAGTTACAAACAAACGCTAGGTCGCTTCATATCTGTAAGTTTATATTACACTGTACTTCATCTCTGTTATGTCTTACATTTTCAACTTCAGTGTGACACACCAACTATTTCATCTTCGGCATAATAACAAAAGAATTAGTACATTTGTTTTTGTATAACCTATTTCAGTTGATGATTTGTCTAGACTTTTTGACTTTGAGTTAAGAGTTCAGCTGTAACATTGGAAGTGTTTCTACAAATAGCAGGCCTCAAAAATGACTCCGGGCTAGTCAACCTAACTTCCTATAAACTTGCCCAGGTGTCTAGTAGGTCGTGGACTTGAGTTTGGTTTGCAATGCTCTTTTTACACGTATCACCAGCTTAGAATTTGTTGTATAATACCCAATAAAAATTGGCCAATTAGTGCACTAAAACTGAAATTTGAAAAATCATGCCCTGATACAGTACAGGAATACGTCTCATTTGGGACACATTATTAAGGTCACGCACTTTCATATAATGAATGAAGTTTTTTAACACTATGGCCATTCATCGGACATTCCTATAATAAATGGATTATATTGTATTATATAGTAATACTGTGTATTACATAACCAAGGTTCTATATCATTATTATTGACTAATTCGTTATCTTTTCTCTCAGGGTGACACTTCTGGCGACTACAAGAGAATATTAATAGCGTTAGCTGGTGGTGAGAATTAAATAGTGGAACTAAAACCATAAGAATCTTTCATGATGTAGGAAAAATAGTGAAACAATAGTGGTGCTGGTTGTAGAAGAAAAAAAAAACATGACTATTCTTCTTGTTTTAAACTAAAGATAAAACCGCCTGTAAATCAGATTATAAGTGAAATTGATCTAGCTTAATCAGTATGATACCATTGAATGAAATCAATCACATTTTACTAGGCACATACTACACTACTGAGGAACTTAACTTAAGACCAATCTGACAACAGGATGCTGAGCTCCAGAGATCTAAGGGTTTATCTGTGGCTGCAACACAATCAATTCCACACCCCTTAACAGACATGCACGCCACGGTACATAGTACAGTACTGTTGGTATTTGTCGCAGCCAGACATAAGATCAAAGGATTGTTACGAGTTCCTATCCTGGCAAGCCGAGCTCAGTGTGTTAGATTACCTTGCTAAGACTATTGTATGAGTACGAATGAATACCAGATGGTAGTAACTATTCCAATCCTAAAACGACCAAGTCCTTAATGGTATATCATGGGTAATATACAGAAGATAATGACTGCATGTCCATACTGCAGAAAACCACTTAATTTTTACAATTTTTAAAATGCTGTATTATAATTGTCAATGTTGAATCAGTGTCTGCCAAATATTCTGGAACAATTTACTATTTTTTCAAAGGGTGAATTCTAAAAGTGTCAGTTTGTCAGGTTAGTGTTTTACCGCTCACTATGTCGGTCTATTGGTTGGTCGGTAAACACTAACTGAGCACGCGACTGCAGCCATGTATATGGTTTCATAAGGTAGTGGTAGCCATCAATAACAGCATACAGTAACTGCATGTTTTTAACTGCATGAGACCAGTTAAAGAGAATCTATCTGTATTATACAAACTCATGCTTGTATGTAGTGCAAATATTGGCATCATATTATCAATAATCTTCCAGAATAATCACACCGCATTGTTGTAGTTTAGCCTTTCTCTAAATGAATACTAGATGTAACTTATTATTACAATAAAATTGAACAATTATTCAAATTTTTATATGAGATTATTTTCTATATACAGTGTAAATCATACTGTCAAATTATTTTCTATATAGCCTTTTTTGAAACTGATAATTTAAAGATTTTTTAAATGTGTTTTATAATTATATTTATCTGTTATTAAGCTGTTAAAAGTGTTGAATATCCTAGATGTAATTTTAATTAATGTGTAGTTAGCATGTATTCAAGATTCCTAGAAATATACCTCATTGCGTTATGGTAGAATTAGTATGTAGTGTAGTTAAATATTTGTATTACTCGGATCATAATGATAAGTTTGCACAGATTGGCAATTCGATTTAATATTGGTAACAACATGGCGTTTCATACGTATATTACCTGAGCTCTATCGCCTCACCGTTTGTCGAACCTATTTTGATGCAGTTGATTGATGTGGTTGTCAGTCAGAGGGAACGTACATTGAATTTATTTCGTATGTCATATTACTTTTAATTTGATTTGGCATGTCCATTGTATTGTATAGTGTGGTGAAATATATTCCAGCTTCTACTACAGTGTTTGTGTTTTTTCTCTTTTTTTCCGTAAAACTTTGTCTGCACTATCAAACTAGTTTGATTTAAAAAAAAAGTGATGTGCCTAAATATGGTAGTGATATGCCCAAATATAATAGTGATAATATGACATCACTATGTCCATATATGGGAACATCACATTTTTTGTCACATAAAGTTTGAGAGTGCTCATTCACATTGAGCAATGATTCAGTCCGGTGGCCAGAGAAATCTCAGTGCGAACATAGCTTTAGTCTGTGTAAAATAGTGAATTTTCATAGCCAACACCAGCAGCCTTCTCCCATAGAAATGCTCTTTGCGAAAACATAATATTAACCGTTGAATTCGGTATTGATGACTTACGGTTCGATATACTTCATTATCAATGTCATTGTTGTTTATAATAGTTTGTTGTATTACCGTCGTCATAATCATCATCATCGTCGTCATCATCATGGCAATCAAACGCACTGCATCATCAACACCTAGAGGCCCTTACGGTGCATACCGGATATCACTTGCATATAGAGAGTGCAACTGGCATATAATCAACTATTATTTTTAATAAAAACTTATAAAGATAGTTGTATTTGATTAGATGGCCATTGTACTTTTAATTAAAAACGACGAAGATGAGGAAATCTGTGAGAATGAGAAAAGCCGCCGCCGCCCCAACTGAGAATCGAACTCTTTTGATATGCAGATATCCTACCTTCATTATACTAACTACTATTATACTGGGGATTTCATGATATGGTTCAAAGCAGATTGAATATCACCATTGTACATTGTACATTGTAAATAAAGAACACTATCCCTTGGTCAAATAAGACATTTAAATAGTAATTCTAAATGTTTTGTATTAATTACTCTACATAATACGAAATATCAAGGTATTACATTAATGGTTAGATCAAAAGATGTATAAAATGTTAGCAAATACGAATAATACAACTCAGAGGGGGAATTAAAAAACAGATAGATCATGTAGAATAAGGGTAGAGTATGTCATTGGTCACACGCACCCACAAACGTTTTTGTAATAATGCCATGTAATCCTGAGTGCTGTGTACATGTCCACACGTTCAGATATAAAACGTTACGCTAGCGTAACTAACGATTACTACTGCTGTTTAAGCTCACTCTTGTTCTGTAAAAAATTGAAAATGTAGCTTTATGCATGTTTGTTTCTCCTATATGGATTCGCACTGAATTGAACGTTACGCCAGCGTAACATCTTATTTCTGAACGTAGCCCTAATCTTCAGACGTAGTTTATTCGTGTCCATAAATAACTCGTAATTCTTCACAACTTCGACAGCAGAATCCCATAAAGCCCCGTAGTGAACAGTAACTCTCGTACATGTTGATGGTGCATATAGGATTGTTCACGACTTGGCAGTCTAAAAAATAAATGGTTAAACGTTGTTAATATTGTATGTCCACCACTTACAGCACAAGCGAAGACCGGCAATGCACCACTAGAACGCAAAACAGGCGAAGTAGATGTAAGGTGACCAATCACACGACGCGATAATGATTAGGAGCTTCTTACGATTACCAAGAACAAACGCTATGGGGCTTTTAACTAAGTTATTCCCCACAACTCAATAGTAATATAAAGACGTTCTCTTACTAGGTATACATGATTTAAGAACGCAACGTCTGGTCTGAGGTGGTTTTTCTGTTTCACAGCCTTTATCGTCTGAATCATCCAATGGATGAATGCATTTCACAGATCGATGTTGTTCGCCAAGCCCACATGTTCCCATGCACTGAATGAAAGCAGAAAGCAAAGTGTATAGTTACGTGGTTCTCAGTTGGTTAAGTAGGGGCACTGCAAACCACAGTCATGAAAATAATATTGGCATATGTTTAAGGCTCTCTCCTCAACATACTGTATTAATACCGATTCAATTATTCACTTGAAATAACAATTTTGACAATAATATTAGTGATTACCTTTCCCCATGGTTCCGCATACCAATATGGCAGACATGGCATTCGGTTGCAAGCCCGAGTTGTGCCAGGTTTGGTCTTCTTACACTGGTCAGCAGGAACCCTCACTCTAGTACCGTCATCTTGTACCAAGGTGCACTCAGAGGTCCGGCTACGGCGACCATTTAGTCCACATGGCGAGGAACACTCCCTCCAATCGGAGACAACCCAATCATACCTGACAATTATAATGAACAGATTTAACTTGATCTGATTGATGTCAATCTGCTAAATGTAATGTGCTATTTTTTGGTAAATTTTGGACAACTATATATTAAATATAAACAAAAACTGACTTACGGATCAACTATATCTATACTCAGTGAGACAAAATAACGCATACATTAATCTTGTGATGAATGGGCCTAGCAAACAACAGGTCTTGAGTCGGTTTATATAGTTCTTCGATGACGTTATCAGTAGCAGTATGCATTACTCTGCCCTCTGAGTATAGAACTGGCTCAACTTGATTGTTACAACCATGTTTGGAGAAGAATCTACGACTAAACTCAAATTATGCATTAAAAATGAAGAACTTTTATCACCATAATGCAATTATTAACGAAGAAACACATGTAAGTTTTGAGATATTAATGCATGTTTCCATATTGAAATATATAAAGTTGAGAGATTATCGACGCTTAGGTTATTGTGCCACAACCGTTCAGATTACTCTATAAGACGGTTGAGCTACAAGAACCAAAACTTCGAGACATCTTAGCTTGTTTTTGTTACTATAAATAGCATAATGACGTAATGGAATTCCATATTTTCATTACTCTTAACAATCCCCGAAACTGTAAGTAAAATTTTATTTCGTCAAACATTTCATAAATTTGTTTCATCAAGTAGTAGCCTACTTTTTTAACATAAAGCGTAACTATACTGTGCGATTGTTGGAAACCACCAAGCTTTTGCCAAAACATTACTCACTGTTGCAGTCTTCTAGTTCACATCTCTGAAAATCTGATGGTGCTTCATCATAGCAGGCGAATTCGTTTACTCCTCCCTTTGGAATGTCGCATTCGACTGAGCGATATCTTGTTCCGTTACCACAAGTTGACGAACACTTCAAATAATAATAATAATGGTTTAAAGGGCTTTACACACAACACATTTCTTGAGGCAGAGAACCATTTGCATCTCTCCGTTCTTCAAAAATTTGAAACTTCAATATAATTTTATACCGTAAAGGTAATTGTAAATAATAACAATAGTTTTTATATTAGAACCAAATGACTCATCAAATAAATACAAACAATATATAGGCCTATGCCTTTAGTAGCCTATAGTACATTTTTTTTACACGAACTGAAGAACATAGAACTGCAATGTTACGTCGTTCTGTTAACATGTATATACACTGACCCATCCACTGTGTACCAACAATGAACATTGGATACAAAACTTACAACCTATCTTATCACCTTTTGTCAATGATATGTTGATGTTGTTTTTGTTGGCAATAAATTAAAGTAAAGTAATAGTAATTCAGTAAAACCAGAATTTAAATCTTCAGGGATAAAGAAATGAAAACAAGATGTATAATTATTATATTATATTTTCATACCTGACTCCAGTCTCCAACCTTCCAAGTCGTTGGACAAAGCATTCGGTTACATGGACGTTTCCGTTCTGGTCGAGGTATACCTTTACATATTTTTGGTTTAACAAATGACTCCTTACCCAAGAACCATTTCGAACATTTCACTTTGCGACTTTGGACACCATCATTGCCACAGGTAGCTGAGCAGCCCTCCCAACTAAATCGCTCCCATCGAAAACTGAAAAACAATGATACATAATAGCAGTTATGATCCTATAACATATAGGGTTTGTCACCTATGTTCTGTTAATATGTTAATAATATTTGTTTGTTATTGGCTAATTATGCAAACTACGTTACGCTTGGTGAAAGATAAAACAGTTGAATTAAAGAACCGCATTGACGAGTCAAACTTGTAATAGGGTTAGGCCTACAATAACAAGTATGTGAACAAGTTAAATCTTACGTGGGGACAGGGCACTCGTGTGTATTACATTCTGAGCGGAGGTTCTTTGCATCATATTCACTCTGTCCACACTGTGTCTTCTTCACTGTTTTCTTATCGCTGTCACGTATACATTTATATTCAAAATAAGTCCAACCTTATGAGAAACAGCAAACATTTAATACAGTGAATGGTGAGGTACGAATACTGATGATCATGATCATACTAATGATCATGATCATACTAATGACAATAACGATGGTTCTGGTGACTATGATAGCGAGCTTTCGTTTCGCGGAAGACCGTCCCGATAAGAAACGTAACGGTGTATTATTGGGCATACGTAGCATATGCTTAATACTCTATTGTAAGGATTAAAATGTAATCGTCCTTCTTCATCTACAGTATAGTCCCGAAGCGAAAACTCGCTAATAATGATCAAGAAACCTTAATAAACGAAATCGAGAGAAGATACTGTCAATAAGAACAATGTATATTGTTTGGAGGTTTGCATGGCGAAATTAAATGTTGATAAAAAGTTTGCGGTACACCAAGTATTCTACTTATATTCCAAGGATATTTCCTGGACTTTCTGCATTCTCACCCATGAGGACGATCAAAGTAAATTGATGGAAACGTCGAGAAACTCAACAGTTATTTTCAGAACTAATATACTTCATATCAACAAGAACAATGTAATTAGTACGTGTGAATGATATTCATAATTGGACATACCTCCTGCGCATGATTTGCTGCATTCTGTCCAACCTATCGGTGTCCATGTGTACCTTTCTTGAGGTTCCGTGATAGGAGCTATAGTTGTCAGCTCAACGAACTGGTTTCCGGCAATGATATATCTATATGTGACATCTGCCTTGGTTTCAGAATTGTTGTAAATTGGATTTGCCTACAATAATGAAACGAAAACATTACTGCAGTGAAATCAACTTTTATTATTGCTGGACAATTTTTTGAATAAAACAAATGGAAAAAAATTTATCGAGAATTAAACCTAAAAAACCAATAGACCCCTAGCCGCGATTTTTAATTGATCACCAATCAATTGCGTTGATTCTGAATCTATCTGCCGGAATCCTAACCACTTTTAGACCTCAATCTTAAAGAAAAGTATAACTTTATACAAGGAGAAAATGCAACATTATAATACTCACTAAAAGTGTCACGGGATAGCTAAGCGGTCCTCTTGTTAATACTCGCTGAGATTTCGGCAAGTTGGTCACAACGAAACGAGAATGAGCTTCAATAATTTGATTTGATCGGCCGTCAGTATCTTTAGTGTTAAACATAATCTTACCGGTCTCGGCATTTTGAAAGGCTGCAATGTAAAACGATGAATTAAATTATAAACTACACGGAACAATATTAGAAATGTAACTAGTCGAAATTGTACAACGTGTTATGAAACCAGATAGCTAAAGGTTTGCATGGCAGTCTATATGATGATAAAAGTTTGCGAAACACACGTTTGTATGTTCTGAAAAGACCTGTTGAGTTCCTCGACGTTTTGTTTTCTTTAGTAACTCGAAACAGAACGCAAACAATGCAAACACTCTCATTGTATCGTATGTGGGTAAAGTACGGTGTTTGAGAATCGATCATTGTTACTATAGTAATCAAGTAGCCTACGTCTTGATCGCTTGATTTGGATTGGCTACGCTAGGTAACTATCATAAATGTACTTACCTAAATGATAATAGGAATTTTTCGGTCGTATTATTTCTATGTGTCTTGAATTCCGTGGAAAAGTATAGATTTTCTGTAAAGCTGTGTAGTATAGAAATTAAATTTATGTTATTACATGAGGGTTTTATTCAGCACGGTATATCCGCCTGTTGCATTCACAACGACCTGCCTGGCAGCAACCCACTCTTTACGAATGCATTCCATCTCACTGGAACATAGCAACAGGTGAACAAAAAATATGCAATTAAATCATTGTGCGTCACATAAAAAACATACGTCACAATGAGTCTATATAAAAATGATAAACCTTATTTAATCCAAAAAACAATGTGATTATAATGGGGTGGGGAAGTAGGATTCGTAAATATCGGTTGTCCATATTGGTGTTGGCATATTTCATACCACATACTTTGTGTCAAGGCTTTCTTGTATCTGTAGTCCGGATAAGCACACGTGGAATCGTCACCTCCGCACACGCCACATGAATCCTCTCTTTTATATGAGCCTAGAACAAAATCACAGCCCATTTTCTGAAATGAAAAACACACAAACGGTAAAAATTACACCATAAGTAAAGGGCCTACTATGTAAATGCATTATAAATACCCATTCGCTAACCTCCATAAAGCTTTGTTCCCACTAGAACGTAACGCAAGGACGTAAACGCAACGCAAGCGTTTTAACCAATCACAAGCAAATAAGCCATCGCTTGTGATTGGTCAATTCATTTGCGTTGCGTTACGTCACGTCCTTGCGTTGCGTCGCTAGTGGGAACCACGCTTTATGTAGGAGTCGTAAACAATCCTTTATTTTTAATAAATGACGAGTGAAATGAAGTGAAAATAATCGTAACGTACTCACCCTGCACCTTCCCGACATGCACAAGTTATTTTGGCTGTCATAAGAGCACGGGGTACCATCGACCACAAGGAAATCAAACTTCTTGTGTACTCCACTGAGGCGGTTTATGCACGAAAGTGCGCATCTTTCATCTCCTGAATATAAACAATTATTTGTTAGTTCAAATTTATTGATTGAAGTGATGAAATCATTTTCATCGTTGTCATCTTTTGAAATCGCCCTGACGTATTCATTGCATCTTTATACGAATGTGACTGTTATTGCTATCATTAACGATTGTGAACATTTCTACTAAGAAGATGTTTTTTTACCGTTTTTTTATTTACTATACTACACACTGTTTCTGGACCCCATTTAAAATAAATCGGCCACTTATAATTGTAATAGGTTATCCTGATATCCTTTTAAAAATGTATTTTTGGATGGTTGTCAACGAAGCCAGTCGAAATAGCAATGTGGTTTGTGGTGGTATTGAGGAAAATGTAGATACATATGACGCAATTTTTTTATTTAAAAAGGACATGACGGATAGAAAACATTTATTCTTATAGACCTGTCATTTCCTTAGTGTCAATATTACCATGTGGTTATTACCTGCCGTTCCGCCTTCATATGGCTTCCATATACCTACTGATCCTTCATACGTGTTCTCATACTCTCCCATCTGCTCACAATATAATTCCCGGATGTCCTCTCTCGTGTACTCGCATTCCTGAACATGAAAAACAAAAACTTTTGTTTTATCTAACAATTCAAGCTTGGTTGTCACATTTCCGCAACGTAACGGCACAACGTAAGTTAAATGACCAATCACAAGCGACCTTTTGGGTGATTTATCCCGTCGTGATTGGTCAAATTAGTTGCAGTGCGCGTATGTCATTGCGTTTCAAGTGGGAACAAAACTTAAGATTATCACAATGACAGCACCGGACATGAATGAGTTCCGAATTAATACGCTGTCAATCTTGACTAAACTAATGGTTTCAAGATGAAAACTGTTAATGGCTGAGGCAACTTTCAAGACAATGTGAATCTTACCTCTTCGTTACACACTTCATATTCCATATAATCACCAGCGCAATCATCACCTCCGTAAAGTGGTCTACACAAAAATAATGTGTGGGGGATAAGACATAACACATTGGAACTGAACAATAGCATCTATTGTATATCGAATCTGTTATAGTTTAATGCATATAAAAACATTGAAATATTACGTACGCCGGAGAATTACACTCCCTTATTCGTATACTGACTCCACCTCCACAGCCGTATGAACAACTGCTCCATTCGCTCCAGGCACTCCAGGCTCCATGCTGTTTATTGGTACGTGCACATCTTCCTTGTTGACACCACTGAAATATTATGCAGAAATAACTTACATAAGTTGCTTTATAGCCTAGTTATGAAGTGTAATATCGGTATGTACCGCTTCCTTTCTCATCTTTGCGACATCTCACCACTCACTTATCCCACAACCTTTGACTTTTCTTTTTGCTTTTCTTATTTATGCTTACCCCTTGATCTCCACAGGGAGTTCCGTCGAGGGCTGGTGACACTGCATAATCATGAGCACATACTGATCCGTTTTGTGGATGATGACACAGAAGTGTTTGACATGGGTCATACTAAATGTGAGAAATATTTACAGTGTATTCATTATACAATATATATAATATAGAGTAATATAGCATAAAAAAATTATAATATTAATTAAGATTGCAAAGAAAGCAGGTAAACAGAAACAGAAAAACGACGACACGACACGTGTAAAGCATTATATTGTTGAAATATATAATACATGTTTGCTTAAGAAATTACAAACCCCGTAGTATGAAACTGCCCATGGGCACACCTGATGACCATCGCCCATAACGAATCGGCATTGGTCACTGAGTGTGTATAGTTTTCCTGGGTGACTTGATGGTTCTGGAAAACCAGCATCAAAAGGTGAATCAACCAGACACGTAAATACACTGTAGGTAGAAAGTAACGTCTACATTTATTGGTAGGCCCCTACACATTATTTATTCACTATTAAGGTACAATCCTTTTTAAGGGGACACCCAGGAGGCCATATTAAGAAGACACTCTCTCGTGAAACGAAAGACGGCAATATGTTTTAAAACTACGGCAAGTCCCTATTAACGGGGACATTCCTTTCAAATTTGACACTTCTCGTAAGTATCCCCTGATTGGAATATTACTCAATATTCCGAACCAATAGGAGATACATTTCTTAAATTGATAGTGAAAGTATGAATATCCCAACCGTAGTATTTATAGTAAATGATATTTGCCCGAGGTGAAGGAAAAAATCATTAAAGATATTACTTACTGCATCCACGCTTTCAGCGAGTCTCTACTACATTTAGACCAGAAGTACTGGTTGTAGTTAGATAGAACCAGTGGTGCCATTATACTGCCAATGGTTGATTCGTAAGAACAGTTGTTGCTCGTCGTGTCGTGCATCATGCCCATACTGAAAAGATGGATAACACTGTAAATAGTAGGTAGAGAGAGGCTATAATATTATACAAACTGACATTTTCTAGAAAAGAATTAAAATAATGTGATACACGTCAACCTATTGGCTATTGGATATGGTAGCCTTAAAAATTGAAAGTCTGGTAACAAAAATCATACAGTAGGCCTTCAAAACAGCATTATCAACGTGTTGTCTGTTTGTTAGACCTATGTACGACTTTTTGTAGTAGTTATAGATTATGTGGAACTTAGGGATTTGCATTGGAGAAGTGCAATCGTGTCTTTACTTACAGATGACCAAGTTCGTGAGCAACAATAAAGCCTGACGGTAAACCCTGGTCTTTTACGATTGCACAGTTCTGTGTCCATTTGCACATGCCTGTAACCATTGCTATACCTGTAAATGAAAAGTATGTGATATTTTCTTTACAACACGGAAACATACATCGGGGAAATTCTCGAGGTACCGTATTCTACACTATCAAGTGGCGGATCCACCTCTGATCAGAGGACTCCCAGATCAACTTTTCATAACTTATTATTCTTAATGTTGATATTCTTATTGTATACATTAGTTTTCATGCCTAAACATAATTACAATTAGACACAAAGTATCCTAAAGTAAGAGAATCAATTCAATAACTATTATTACCTGCCTGTTTAGACTTTCTTCTGCTGAGGAACACCATTGCATCAAAATGATCTGGATGGCTATCATCTACGTTCTGTATTGTCGATGACCATGCGCACACTACGTGACGACTATACGCCATATTGCCTTCCACTATCATATGCTTTGACTGAAATAATTGACAAAGAAAAGTCTAAATTATTAAAAAGAATAAATAATAATTGTTTTTGTTTTAAGTTTAAACCCAGCCTTGAAATGGTTTCTGACAATTATAAAACAATGTCACTTTGGTTCTATTTGCCTTTTGTTGTTAATTCATGACATTTTACCGATCTTTCATCCAAGGCCATTATTTTGACGACCGCAATTTTTAGTTTTGCCTCGATAGTCGGATGAGAATACGCCTTGTTTGCCTACAAGAAAAAAACCAACAAAATATATTACCAATACTATATACAGCATATTCAAGTCATACAATGAATGTCTAGACACTCTTTTCCATTTTTGTTTTGAAATGTTGCTGAATACCATCTTTAATAAGATGACTTCTCCAAGAGCCCTCGATAAACATGCAAATGCAAACATTCATATAAAATATAAAATGTTTAGAACAAAGTTAAGTATATATAATCTGTACAATTAAAGTTATAATCGTTAAAGTTGTTAATGGATAAAAACTTATCTGCAATATAATTGAAGTCTTAAAAGAGTTGATATCAACAGAAAGGCTTATATGAATAGGGATGTTTGATGAATTTTATATAAAATTAATCACAACTGTAAAAGAAACCTTATTTCTAAATGTAATCATTCTTGGCACATACAACTAATACCGGAACAAATGGTGTTTATCAGAATTCAGCAGCAATTAAACTAAGGTATCGTTTTAACGTAATAAAATGACTCAGAATATTTGTGGTTAGATTATACAATTATCAGACAGATTTGCACATTTTAAGGTAAAACTAGAGTGTATGGAAACCTGTTAGAGAGGTGTATAAAAATATCATCTTTGTAACAGTCACTCTTCTGCAGCGGATCCAAATTAATTTCTTGTATATACGTATTCGTATACCTTTGTCGTAATTATTGAATTTACACATTTTTTTTTGTCTTGTGTGAGTTCATCTCACGTTTATTTAAATTCTCATTGGTGAATATATTATATACATATAAGTACATTTGTGACATTTGTTACAAAAGTAAGTGTTTAAAGTAGTTAAAATACAGGTATATTTACATAATAAGATGCTTGAATTCAGTATTCACCATATTTGTTTTCATTAAAAATTTAAATACGATGTTAATTAAAATGTAAAAATGAAAAATGGCGGTAAAATACATGATTAAAATTTTCTTTTTAAACTATCTTATTTGTGATATTATTTGTGTTCGAGTAGAGAGGCTATAAACTCAGGGGAGGAAAATGTAGTATCCTCCCTTTTCACCAAGATAAAAAGGATGAAATGAAAAAGAGGGATGCAAAAATGTGAAAGTTAGATATTTAGAATGATAACATGCAATGATATATTTAATGAAAACCGTAAGGTTAGAGTTCATACACTGTGCATGTCCAAGATGCAATTTTGGCTCTGTGCGTATGTGAGACGCTTCATACCCGATGTCACCTTGGTACAACTACTACTTACAATTTGTATTTACGATATAAAATATTGAAAATATAGAAAAATATATATATATTGGACAAATACAAATACATGCAGATAACATTGACATGTATACAATATGAATATTACAAATATAGAAAAATATATATATATATTAAAAAATAAATACCAATAATTACAGATTTCATATAAGTTATTAAAATTGTCTAAAAACATAATCAATGGTTACATTTAAAATTTACACATTTTAAGGTATAACTAGAGAGTGTATGAAAAACTGTTGAGTGTTTTACAAAATACCATCTTAGAAACAGTCACTCCTGCGGATTCAAACTAATTTCTAATTTCCTGGAAGGATTGACCACTCAAAATAAAACTGCCTACTTTGCGATACGTATTTTGTCGTAATTTGAAAAAGTACTTCCAATGATTATAAATACAGGTTAAATGGTTGAGGTAATAGGACATACAATAATCTAACCACTGACTGATAGAATTAACATCGTTTTTTTAAAAAGATTAAAACATAATATTCTCTTATCAGTAAGACACATCAACAGTTAATAGTTAAATGTACTTACAATGTTCACCATGGTCAATACATAATCTTCAACTTTGGCCTCACCATGCATCTTAATCACGGTATAGTCAACTGCTACCATTAGTTCAATCGTGTAATCATGGTCTTTAGATATTGCCCTTCGTTCCCTTATTTTTTTTGCTTTTGTAATTGTGTCGTTGAGCATTATGAAATCGTCTGACAAATCGATTCCTTTAAAAAATGTAACAATTTATAAAATTATTTATCTTCTCTTGCCTTGCAAGTACTTCAAAAGCACATGTATTAAGGAAGAACCATTATATTTAGTTGATACAAAAAGATTTACTATTTAGATTTTTTGTTGTTATATATTTCCACCTTCTGTTGCTAAACTCATATTTGTTATATGTTGCAGAGGCTCTTAAGACTAAGGCTGTGCCTTGTGAGGAGCCTCTGAGTGAAGTATTACATTTAAATATGAACCTGATAATACTTTAAAACAATAATTATGAACAAATAGTCGATTAAAAAATACATTACAATACTATAGTTTTATATTTTTTTTAGGTTCTTAAAGATTTCCAACAAAATGGCTCTTTCTTATTTTTTTACTAACTTTATTTCATCTACGTATCTTCCCTTATTTGTATCATATTCCAACGTTCAAACTAAAACAACGTTTTATTTTATTTCAGACATTCAACAGCGAGGAGAAACTCGCCAATTAGAGGATAAAACATTTTTAGGCTTAGGGATGGAGTAGGAAGAGTCGTTGGTTATCCTGAACTAAGCACGTTAATCATAAGCTACCACTAACAGTACTATTTTAATATAGTTCTGATGTTTTGGAATAGTTCGTAATTCAGTCTATCGGTAGCTTGTAAAACAGTTAATCTGCCCTTTAACTTTGAGGAAACTTGACTTTTATTGATAGCCTACTTTGCTAAATTTAAGCCGGTAGCGCAGGGATGAGTGATACTAAAGTCATTCCACCAAAATTGAATTTATAAATACGTAAGTAAAGGATTAAAGAATTATTTAAGAAATAATAAAACATATGAAGATTCTTTTTCAGGAATTTAGGACTACTGTCTGGCAATGTTTGACTTAATTTTGTTTATTCCTAAATATTGCGTGTTTACTTAAAATTTGTTTACGCTATTTATGGTTCTGGAGTATCTCTGAAATGTAAAGTCTTTAAAGTCTTCTTTCTATCTTTCACTTAAAAGGCTGGAAGGAAGAAATGATTCTCTATAACCACATAACATAAAACAACTACTGTGTATGGTAATTAAATAATTAAATTTCGTGATGATTTCAGAATAACAAATTGAGTTTCTATATTTCATATTTCAACTGTCAAATATCAAGGTTCTCTGTTGCAGGATGTTATTAATTGTCTCATTTGTTGGCCTGTACAATAGCACGTAGCAGAGTGCCACGTTGTAAATTTACTTCTCCAGGCCTCACCATTAAACTCAACTTTGAACATCAAGCATTGCTGCTTATATTAGTAGCTTCGGACTAAATTATTTTTAAATTATATCTTTAAATTGACAAAATTCAAAATATTGAATGATAAGTTAAAAAGGAGCAAGTAATAATTAACCCGAACTGAATACTGTATGTCTTACTCTGTCATAAAACACAATAAAAAAAATACTGTATAAAAAAATAATATAATAGAATGTATATACCTATTTAAACATTTAAAAAAGTCTTCACTAAATTAGTTTTTGACTAAAATAATTAATAATTTTATGCGATAGTATAGTTATTAAAGAATATTTACAATGTGTTGAATAGAGCATACTTTGTAATGACATTATGCACTATTTAAATAATCTACATTATTATGCGTCGAGTAGGTCAAAATACACGAACTGCTGTAATTTAAAACTGTCAATTTTGAAAGTAAAACAAATTTAAATCTGACACTTTAACTACAAATAGTTCACTATTTCCGTAGTTAAAAGCTCTGTTTTCATTCATTGACAAAATTGTTGAGTTTCTGTAATATGTCAGATTATTATTCTTCTATCGTTATGGTAAAATGGCAAGAATATGTGATATAAGACTATTATCCCAGTCTCAATTTTTGTTATTTTGTAAAAAAAAAAATTATAAATATTACCGCAAGTCTATATCAGATAAAACTAAAAAAAAAAGAATCCTATTAGGCCTACCTGATTTGTTTCCTTTTGTGTAATCATTAGACTTTACTGCAGACTTTTTGTAGACAACATGTAGTTGGCCAGCTGATGCGACTGGATCGTAGTCTAAGGTAATCGGTTCAATGAGGTAGTCTTCTCGATTGTGAAGAATCCACCCGTGCTAAAGTGCAAAAATAAATACAAAATATCTTCCTTAAAATAGCCCATGTAATATCAATAATCACCGTCGTCATCATCAACGTTTGTCCACACGAATCTAGCAAAATATGGATCTGGTAGAAGGAGATTTCTTTTATTTATGGGGACTATATTTGAGTAGTGCTAATATATAGGCCTAGATATGAAGGTTTTATGAGTAATAGTGTGTTTGTATTTTAAGCATAACAAAGAAAGTAAAACTAAATATATAGAAGAAATGATTGTGATTACTTTTGTGATATTTTTTTTTTCTTTTATGATGTTCAACTTACTAAACCATGGCACGTACTAATCGCAACTTTCGAGTCAGGATCTCCATCCACCTGACCGAAGTAGTGACACCTCCGGTAAACTGGACTTGTCCTGGTTGTGACGTTGTTGTGAACAAACTCGACCTTTAACCCTGGCTTAATTAACCACCTATTCGTTGTAACGTTCAGCTTTACGTCAATTCCGTCACCCTTTAAGTTGAAATAAAAGTACTTTGGGTTGATAGAATTGACATCACGACGCTTCCGATGGTGTGTAACTTCCTGAAATTCATGTAGGCCACCCTCGTATTCCGTGTTTAGTAAATGTTGGAAGAACTCCCCATTTGGAGTGGATCTGTATGGTCTAAGCAGAGTATACGACGACAGCTGGGAATTTAATTTGTCTGAGGATGTAAAAAAACGTGTAAATGTATCTGCTAATTATAATGTTAAGAGTAAATTTAAAACCTGTATAAAGATGGTGATACTTATTACTGTCATGTTTTACCGGTGTATGTTGAATGAGAAGAGACACGTTTTATGTACGTGTTCTAAATGGTACGACGCCATGTTTGTACGCTTGCGTTAACGTTGCTTCTGTGCTAATACGTTGATTCAATATTAAAAGTTGAATAAAAACAATAATAAACAATACTATCTATTAAATATTATAAGATATTCAAGATATTCAATTCTTACGTTTTACATCTTGTATATGTTTTCCTTCAAATCCAATTCCTCTTACCTGCAAAAACATAGAAAGTATATAGAATAATTGTGAGAAATAAACAATATTTTATTGCAGGCTACAGACACCTCCTGTAAATTATTTAGAATCTCAATTTCTTGTCTACTCCGCATACAAATTATTATTTATATTTTATAGCAATTTGCTTTTCGTAGATTTGAGTAGCCTTCCTTATACTTGATCGACTAGAAGCTGTTAGATCAACGTGTCTACGGCTAATAAACTGTGATAAAACGCATAGAATAATGAAATAAAATTAGACAGCATCACTCTATCTAGGGTGTACGGTACTAAAATAATAAGGAACCGGGTTTTATTAAAATTATGCAAAAAGTATATACCTAAATAATGTTATGTAGGCCTAATCATTATAAAACTTAGAAACTTAGTGATACTGCTGTTTTTTTATTTGCTTATCTTTAGAATCTTACAACTGTTTTAGACTAAATTGTTTTTGTTTTATGTCACGTATAAGTCTTTTCTAAAATAATCACCGAACTATATGTTGATATAGGTAGTAGGGTAGTGATGATCGAAATGTTTTTAAATATCAAATGCCAACCCGTCTTTCATCCCATTTTGCAGAAACCAACATGCATTTTTATAACAGACTTAACGTCTAAAACTAGAATTGATTTGTGGGTTAATGTGCGGAATTCTTGAAGGAACGGTTCATTCATTCTCTTCACCTACAAACATAAAGGTCAAACATAAGGACTTCTTTCTTCTTCAACATCGTGCATATTTCAAATGGAAAGAAGCTCCTAAATCTGACAAACCTTCCAGATGAAATCCAGACATGTATATTGATTGACATTTATGAAAAGCCAAGGCATCTTTGAATCACGTCTCGATCAAAAGAGTTCCTCAACAAATAGCTCACCACATTTACAACATTTTAAAGTTTAACTTGTATGAGGTTTTGTATTTCCAGACACCCATGAGATTTTTCCTAAGTCAAATTTAATGTATTTCTCTAGAGGTAAATATTTCGTTTTGTCTCTGGAGTTTTAACGAGGCAAGCTGAAAACTTGAGTAAGGCCTAGGACAATGATGTAGGTTGATACATTGTCGAGTCAAAACATAGTGTCCGTGAAAATCACATTAATCCTCCAATTATATTAGAATATTAAGCTACGTGTTTCATAATCTACACCTATGTATACGTAGCCAAGAAGGAGTAATGTGTTTATTTAATGTGTCTAAGAATATGTTTGTAATTTTCATTTCGTTCAAAATTATGAATGAAGTTTCTAAAAAAAAAAAAAAGCAAAGAAAAAAAAACACGAAATAAAAACAAATAAAACACAAACAAATGAATTCAATATACCATACTATAGATGCAATTTTCTTCATTTATGAACAGGTAGAAATGTTTCAACTATCTTGCTTCAATTCATTCATTTTTGTTATCAAAACATTCTTGGAACGTGTCAATGTTGTAATTTTTCCCCAAGGATGTGACTTTTAACATTGCCGTCAATGAGTGTATGTACACGTCTAGCCAACTATACGTTAATATCATGAATGTAATCATAATAAATCAATGCTACTATAACACGACAGCTTCCTTGTAAATTAACAGCAAAATAATGCAACTCAATACCGTATTATACTCAAGTACACTAAATACAAAAAATAATAGGGCAGCTATTGTATATTAAGAGATTTCTATAATAGCCTGGGTGCAGTACAAATTTTGCGGGAAAAAAGTATAGGAAAATTGTTTTCTTTTATTTCTGATAGAGTGTACCATATAGAATGTCAGAAAAAAAATCCCCATCCCAGGGTCTTGGTGAAAATTTTTTACGGCACTTTCAAATTTTGGCCTATATAACACACACAAATGCCTATTAACACACAAATACCTATATATAGGGGATATGGAAAACAAATTCACGTTTTTTTTACTTGGAGTTGTGTTATGATGATTAAAATTTGCTGAGGCTTACTTTAATAACTACTTCTCATAGTAGTTGATAAATCGAGTCGATAACAATGACATCATCATGCTAGAATCCAATATGGCGTCCAATTTGGCGAAAAAAACAGGGTATTGCTAAACCCCCGCAAACCCTTGCAAACCTGAAAAAAAACATAGCAAACCCCACCGAACCAACATAAAAGTGATTGAATCATGTAGTGTACAATCCACTGGGTATATCCATGTAAAAAAAAAAAATTAATTTCTACTGTTAACTACTTATTTTTGGGGTAAAACATCATTTTTTGGTCAAAAATGATTGCTAAACCCTGCAAACCTCCAAAAAAACATAGCAAACCCCACCGAACCAACATAATAAAAGTGATTGAATTATGTAGTGTACGACCCACTGGGTATATCCATGTAAAAAAATATTGAATTTCTACTGTTAACTACTTATTTTTGGGGTAAAACATTATTTTTTGGTAAAAAATGATTGCTAATTTTTAACCAAATAATGATGTTTTACCCCAAAAATAAGTAGTTAACAGTAGAAATTTTTTATTTTTTTTACATGGACATACCTAGTGGGTCGTACACTTCATGATTCAATCACTTTTATGTTGGTTCGGTGGGGTTTTCTATGTTTTTTTTGGAGGTTTCCAGGGGTTTAGCAATACCCTGTTTTTCCCGCCAAATTGGGCGCCATATTGGATTCTGGCATGATGATGTCATCGTATCGACTTGATTCATCAACTACTATGAGAAGTAGTTATTAAAGTAAGCCTCTACTAATTTTAATCATTAAAACCCCAAGTAACAAAAACTGTTAATTGATTTTCCCTATCCCCTATATATAGGTATTTGTGTGTGTTAATAGGAATTTGTGTGTGTTATATAGGCCAAAATTTAAAAGTGCCATAAAAAATTTTCCCCAAGACCCTGGGATGGGGATTTTTTTTCTGACATTCTATATGGTATACTCTATTAGAAAAAAAAAAAAAAAATTTCCTATACTTTTTTCCCGCAAATGTGTATAATAATTGTTCTGCACCCAGGCTATAAACGATATACATAATTGATAGAAAATAAATAATAAAAATGTTAAGTTATATATTTATGTGCATCGACATGACTTATATGGTTTGTGTACACACCCTCTATTATTGCATATTATCATATTGCACATGTATGGATTATACATTAAAATTATTAAATATTGAAATGAATATACGAGAGATCATTAATTAATACAAATATCTGTATATATATAATAGAGTTTTTTTCTTCTGCATGTGAGTTTCTTCCTAATTCCCGTTATTCAATAATGAGTATACTGAACATACGCAGCTGTATAATTGTTGGCATTTGATGAGTTTAATAAACACCTACATAAACTTGCTTTGGAAAACAATGAACATAACGAAATTGCTCCAAATGAATATTTAGTTCAACTGAGAAATACTTTATCCGTATACCGTACTAGTACTACTGTAAATGTATAACTGAATTCAATTTAAAATAAAAAAAATAATGTTTTTGTTTGACAACAGGTGGATGCTCTAGACTACCACATCATTATGACACCTGGGTGAAATGACATAACGAGTTGACGAACTGATGATCTGCAGGCGATTTTTTTTTCTGTTTTGCTTTAACCATCGCAAAAAGCATCGTTATATTTTTTTGCTTAATTTTGTTTACTCTATAAGCTCATAATTGAGACGAATTTATAAACATAACATAAATGTTAACTGTTGTATTTAATGTTAAAATGTTGCTCTAATATTCAAAAAATGAAGAACACTGAAGTGTGGGCGGTTTCCTCAAGGGTTGGTTTGTTATGTAATTGAATTGAACATGTAGGTCAATTCCTTTTTTTATTATATATAATATGAAATGAATACTGTAAAAATAAGTGCAAGTATGACTCGACATACCTACATGTAAACAAAATTAGAAAAGTTGCCAATTTCCAATTCAGACTAAAAAAATGTTAAGCTCCGTAGAAATTTAAGTGAAATTTGAAAGGAAGCCCGCCTTATCAAGTTCTAATATTTGTTATTAATACGATAAAAATACACTCAAATTATAACTTGTGAGTAACTAACGATGAATGGTCAATACTGATAATGATTAGTGTCGAAGAAACTTAACGATACCAGAGAGTATGTTCAGTTGAGTACACTCTCAAGATTATTGCTGTATTTACTAATTAAAGAATGGCTCAGCTGGTTTTACAATTTACTTTATATTACTTAGTATTACAAAATAATAACTATTTCGACAACATTGCATTGAAAACTCAACCTATTTTTAGACAGCTGTGGTTTACATTTTACAATAAACAATATAGAAATCTTAAACACGGAGCTACCTTTCCAATATTTCCGTTTTTATTTCTTAATTTGATATTTTCTTGGTAGGCATTTGTTTAGTATTAACTTAAAATGGTGTTTGTAAACCGAGTAACGGAGTAAAGTCAATAAAAGTCTAGATTTTAACGAATATTAAAAATAGTTTTTACTTTATGATTGATGTTTGATATTCTCAAGTGCTTAACGGTAAATCAATTTTCATAAATTTTTAAATTTCTTATCCATTTCCGTCAATAATTACTAAACGTACTCATAGGAAATGGTTGGTACTGCATTACAAGTTATATGAATAGAGAGCGAAATTAAATGAATGATATTAAAACGTCACAATATTTCGAATAAAAATGTTGTACAACCACTCAAACAAATTAATAATCATTAAATTATGTGTATGTGTGAAATATGTTATAAATACCGATTGTTTTAACATGTTAATGGGACATTAATACAACTTGATAGGATTACTGCAGTAGTTCCATTAGTTAGATGTACCATAACATCAAGTGTTTTGGAATGGTTTTTCATCGCTGATAGGCCTATATTGTATAATACTTGGATAAAGCATGCTATATCTTGAAATGCGTTTCATAGCTTATTCTTTTTATTTTTCTTGGAATTTATATTAAAAACATGATGCATATCTAAAAAGTTTAGTATATAATAACATTAACAGCTTAGTTACCTCCCTGTGGACTTAGATTTGTAAAACTTGCTGAGAAAAAAGAAAATAATTTTTAACTTTTTTTTAAGTCAGTCGCCTTTGTTTAATTCAATTTAAAAGTTTTCAAAGTAACCTAAAGCAAAAACAAATTTAACATTTGTTGTTTTTTTCTTTTTAATCTTAGATGATGAAGTCAATTTCTTCTTTAAGAATATATAAAGGTTCAACACTAATTACATCTCCACAGCAGGGAGCAGAGGGATGATTAGTGTTACACCTTTCAGTTAATACAATAAAATCAATGGTAATACGTATGTGTTGTAGGAAAACTAAAAGCTGTTGGATGTTCACTGGTTTTATTGGTAGGCTATGTTCTATTACTCAAATAATCAAAAGATCGGTCACACAATAATTTGATAGCAATATATCAAAGCATAGCAATGTAAATCAATTTGATTGTCTCACCATGAAAAATAAAGTTTGCAAATTTGATTTTAAGATGATGTCCCGACCTCTGGTTGACCTAATGCACATTATTATATTATTATACTGTGACCTGAAAAGGAATAATGTTAACAGGACACCTACTAGGAACTTCACTGTGGTATGGTACCAATTAGTATGGTTTATTATGAGGAATCGTAACTACAAAGAAAACGGCGAACAATTGTAATAATTGCCTAAGCTTTGTTTTGTTTGTTTTTTATTTTGCAATTTTGTTATACTATATCTTTAATATATAAAAATATTAACCCTCACTTCATCACGAAATAAATTTTTTTAAATACGTTCGTTGTTCGTTTTTTTTTCTTTTTGATGATCCAAATCATCCAAAAGAAAAAAATATTTGAATACGTATATATTGAGTTTACCGAGTAGGCCTATGTTCGTTTCGATGTTTGCAGCAAAACCCTAACAATGTTAGGGATTTTAAGGTTCGACATGGGAGGGGAAGGTAGGCCTACATTGTCCTGTTAGGGTATTTGAAAGTGATTAAGCCTACAACACAACATAGTTTGGTTGGAGTTTGGAATATTTAATTATTCTCTATGCAATGGGATTATGGCCGACCCTCTCTCAGACATACCTGTACACACGTAATGACAATTTGCAACCAAGGGGTCACGTCCCCCTAAATATATAGTACATCATGGCCCATCATGACTGAAGAACCTTAAGATTGTTATCGTGTATCTATACAGCCGGATGTGTCACTAGGCCTACTTTCACAAACGTCACTAATTTAATAATTTAAGTGTAGGCCTACTTAATTGCACACTGATAATTAGTTAAGTATACTTTAATGACACCCCACTAATTATCCTTGTCCCACCTTCCGTCCAAGTGTGTTTATTGGAACCAAACAATTTACACTGTTTACTGTAGACAAAATTATATCCAATTGTGTTTTGCTACTTGCTTATTTGTTTTGAGGTAATGTCGTACGTACCATCCTGACTGGCTTGCGTACGACCTTGTTAAATATCCAGTACCTGACTGCTAAGTGCCTGATCTCCTCGACACTAACACAAAATATAACGTGTCGTTTTTAAAGACATTGTAGTAAATATTACATCTTGATCGGAAAGTGACATTTCCCTCTTTCCTGATTCGATAATCCTTACGTAGGAAATGATATTGTCCACTTTATTTAAAAAATACTCGAGCACAAAGGACGTAGAATACCTCTTTAAGATCGCCCATGCAAACGTATAGTAATATGACACAGTACAGTGGACATACATAATTTAACTAACTTAACTAGATTATCAAGATCAAATACAAATCTAATATTCCATAACAATGATGGGATTGTTATTTTAACAGCGTGCTCTGTGATTCACATCAATTATTGGAATAACTGTAACAAAATAAGATCAACGTCTTCTCTTGCGGATGACAGCCTGCAACAGGTTCAACATTGTTATACCAGGGAAGAGTTAAATTACAATTTATTACAAATTATAATTAATTTAACACTTCCCTGGTTATACGCGTTCTTAATTAAATGTAGGTAAAACATTAAATTATTATAAAATCACTGTTACATACTTATATCTTGTTCACATTCATAACGCGATATAAACATAGGAATTCTTTCTCTAATTTGTTAATACTTTAAATCAAATACTAGCTAGCACCATGTCTTTACCTATTCCCGGGAAAATAGGAAAATGTATGTTCAAAATTGAACAGAATAACAGTTCGTGATGTGTATAGACACACATTAAAAACAATTCTGTCATAAAATCTTACCACTTTCAAAATGTTTTTGAAAAACCTTTATTGTAAGGAATAAAACAGAATAAAACTTCTTTATAGTAATACAACAGAGAGTGTTTGACAAAAACATGCAAGGTATAAGGTAAAACTTTAATAGGATGTTTTGAAGTCATTCACGAGTAATAAATGTGATAAAAAATAAATAAATAAATAAAATAGGCCTACATACAATTTAAAAAAATGTTTTTCTCAGAGGGGCAATATATCTTTAAGGTGAGTAGGCCTAAACCAAGCGTCCTTCAATTAAAATGTTATAACTGATTTAAATAATTAAAAATGCTATGAGTACACCTTATTCTTAAAAAGATTTAGATTTAAGATTGTTTAATTCGACACTCACCGTGGTACAAAAACAAATGACTAATAGGCCTAGATAAGTAAACTTCCAAGTAGTAAGTCCTTTTTGTGCCATTTCTGACTCCTACAAATTGTTAGACCCGTGCGCACACAGAGTGCATGTGAGAGCGTAAATCAGGCGGTAATTAAGCTTCTGCCTGCTAAGCCACTACTGTCAAACTGCGCTGCCAGCTTCCTGAGGTCCCATGCGACAGTGCAAGAGATCCAACACGTTTCCGAAATGATTTGTTTGGTTTTTGCGGTTGTTTGGAGGCGCTATATTATATTCGTTACTGTATTTACTTGTTGATTAGTAATGAGGTTGCTAGAACTATATCCAAGGGATGTAGTGTTTATCATGGATGGGAAGTGGTTGCCGCAGTCACACGTCCTTGTCTTACCACAGGGGCTTTGAAGATAGACGTCCGTCAAACTTAAAGACATGGTTTGTACTATACTAACTGTACGGTACTAAAATAACCAACCTTAAAGGAAAAAACTACTTTACAATTAAATAAGCTGTTTAAAACAAAAATTATGTATACACATTAATTAATTTTAAATGTTAGTTTGTCATAATACAAATTATAGACAAACCTTGTAGGCCTACTGAAAACCATTCGATTAAATTTAAAACATGTTTAAATTTAAAACAATATATTCGTAAGTTGATTAGTGTCTATATATTCTACAAATCTTTATCATCCTTAACCTCTGTCTATACTAGTTTGACAAAAAAAAGTGTGATGAGCCCAAATATTGTATTGTTATGCTTAAATATGGTAGTGATATGACATCATCATGTCCATATATGGGCACAGCACATTTGTTTTGTCACATAAAGTTTATGAGTTCATTGTACCAACATCATCGTTTGACATTATCATTATTAGCATTGCCATCAACATCTTCTTCATTAATTTTTCTCCAACAACTTGGGATTGAACTCACCAAAGTAAAAACGATGTTAATAACGAATAATAAATAAATAGTATACAAAACTGAAGTAGGCCTAATCACCTTTTCCATTATGATTTCGTTTATTTAAATAGCGCCCTCGCAAAAGTTTTTGAAGAAACTCTTGAATTTGTTAAAGGTCGTTAAGTTCTTCCGAGACGTTTCAACATCTTAGCAAAGCCTTCGTTTGGCAAGCTTATAGTGTGATAGGAAATGAAAGTACCATGGGCATTTAGCATGTATGGATTAAAAACACTAACTTCAGACAAGCGCAAACATACTTTTTGTCTCATCGCTAAAGGAATGACTTTTTAGCCGTTTATCGAGGTTTGTATTTGCAGAGAATTCCTGTTGGCATGATATCAATCCTGTAAAGAAAAATTTAAGTGATTGCTATATTTGAAAAAAGAATGATGGCGGTTTCAAAATGGATGCTATACACTTTAGTTGTTTGCGCTTTGTTTTTCTTCGGAACGGTAAGTTTTTATATTGTTTGTCACCTGAAAGGTAGGCCAGTATTTTAACTTCCTTTACAATAATTATTAAAAATAGTGGATACACTTAATTAAAGCAATGACACACAGATAACACTTAAGTTTTTCTTATTAAAACATATAACACAGGCATATATCTCTAACTACCCCGGAGTGGAGATTGAATTTATTATTTTGAAAACGGCGAAGGTGAGGAGATCTGTGAGTATCAAAAAGTCGTTCAAGAGATTCAATCTCCCAAGTATTATACAGACCATTGTTACAATGTATTTTACTTGAGAATGCACCGCCAGTAATACTTGTGTACCGGTACATTTTCGAAATGTTAGCATGCAAAAAAATCGTAAGAGAAATCCTTCTATTCCACCTTGTTGCTAATGTGGTCAATTAGTAATAATTAGTGTGCAACAAACATTACATATTTATGATAATTAGCAATATACATACTCCATCATCACATCCTTTTTATTACCATTTATTTAATAATGAATTATTTCCGATACATATCATCACGGAACTGATTGAGTTCCACGTGGAAAGACTGTTTCGATGTGATATTGCAACGTATTGCAATGCTATTGTATTGTACGAGATCGAGTGATACGATTACATTTGTTTTATCGAAAAGTGAATTCAATCTTGCTAGATGTTATTGTTTTCATTTTCCATGGCTTATTTTTTTTAATGCAAAAGCTTACCGGGAAGATCATGCCCCGGGAAAACGAATTACACTCTTTCCTGGGCCTTCAATTTGATTGACATTGTTAAAGGCCTAGATTGAAGAATAACAAGAATATTCAAACGTTGTATGTATTGCTAAAAGTTTTTTTTTAACTTGAAAACATTAATCACAATCAGTTAATCCTACACTAACTTAAATAATTTATCGTTCTAAACAAAATATTTAAAGATTATTTACATTTTTTTCATATTTAAAGATTTTTTTTTTTCAAATTGTTATTATAATTATTAATGTATATTTGCATATCTATTAATATTGATATCACAGCCTTCAATACTTCTAATGCTTTAAGTATCTCAATTATAGTTTTCAGACTAAAATAAGTATATCCTTCTACTGTTAATTATGATTAAAATATGACAACCCTAACATTTTATACTCAATGCATCATCCACACACATGGTAACCTTATATTGTCAAGATTTAGAAAAATTATTTTATTTTGATATACAGGCAAACTCCACTCCCAAAGACTTGCTATACTAACAACTTGTGTTTATGTAGATGGTCTTTAAGTACGTTTCCTGTGAACAGATTGCCACCTTAGAATTAACTAATTGTTGTTAATATGTTTGATAATGAATTGCTTCCATTTTATCCAGTTCATCAGTTCAATCACTTTGTTAAAAACCAAATATTAAAGATGTATTGTCCCCCTGAACAAATTATTCTGAACACAATTATTGTTGAATATGCAATTTTAATATAACATATTAGTTTAAAATAAATGTATATAGGCCTATCTGAAAAAAACTGTAATTTAAAGAAAAATATGGTCAAATTGGCTGCCAGCCAATGGATTTTTGGTTGAATTTGACCATTTATTTTGTCATTTTACATGGTAAACGTTTTTTTTTTACGGAAGGGGATTAACTATATGAAAACTAAAAAATAACCTATTAAAAGTCTGATTTAATTAATTATCATTTTTCAAATTTTGGGAGGACAATACATCTTTAAAGGATACAACGGAAGAGGAAAATTGTAAGACCCCATTGTAAGATACAGAATAATGAATGTTTATGAGTGCGATGGTGCAAATAATTTCATGAAGTGAAAGGTTCCTATTTTTTTTTATCTATTGGTTTTATTTCATAACGCATCAAACAATGAGAAACTCGCCAATTACAGATGGATACACTTTTGTTTATAATTAATTGTCGTCTGTCGTCTCATTTGAGGCTCAGCGAGTGGAGTTAAAAAAAGTCGTGTCGTTAAAATCCTGTCACTAGGTCAGGATTGGACCCTGGACATTGGGATTGGAAGGCAATCACAATAACAACCAAGCTATACAGCTCCACAGTCTACATGGTGAAAATAATATTGTCATGGAATTAAATGCTCTATTTTCACGAGTCTATGGCCCACGATCATCCAATCAAATGACTATGAATCTAGGTGTTATAACCATGAAATGTTCAACTGCAGTACTGAAAAATCTTGATTCAGAAAGAGCAGGATATAAATTTACCTGGGTAAATTGGTTACATGTAACCACCAAAGTTAGCGATAATT
The DNA here is from genome assembly GCF_964355755.1 of Antedon mediterranea. Classification (NCBI taxonomy): domain Eukaryota; kingdom Metazoa; phylum Echinodermata; class Crinoidea; order Comatulida; family Antedonidae; genus Antedon; species Antedon mediterranea. Next base: position 26,928,410 of record NC_092675.1, read on the forward strand.
GGTCAACACATTTATTCATTAAGGCATATGGAAATCATGAGGTTTCTTAAAGTTCTTGAATTTTATAGTATACTTTTTCCTGACCAGCATTATCTTTGGGGTGCCTCTGTCTTGGTTGTTGTCTCTGAGCACCCGGTCGTCTGTGGCAAGGCAAATGTGTATCCTGCTCCTTTGTTTGGTCACCTAGGTAGGGGTCCGGGACCGCGACAGAACGAGAACGGATGGGGACCCTCTAAAGAAATTGCATTTTATTTGTCAGGCATTTGTATGATTTGTTTTTATTTTTTTTAATGCGCCTTGAGCACTCTTGAGTGGTATGTGTGCGCTATAAAAATCCTGTTATTATTATTATTATTATTATTATTATCAATGAAATCAGGGCAGTCTGATATATAATGAGTTAAACAAAATGTGGAAATACTGACAAGGTAGTTTGCTTTACATTGTTCTTTTCTCGTATGGTAATTATGTCTATAAGAGACTCTAACAAGACAATACGCAGGTTTTGAAATAACTGGTTAGTCGTCAGCAGATACGATACTTCAGGCTGTTTATTGTCGCAAAACATGATACAACACGAGAAAATACCTTTATAATATATGCATAAGCCTTCAGATTGCATAAGATACAGGCTTATTTTTAAATCATTTAACTTTCGATTTAACAATGCAACGCAACGTTGAGTATGAGCGCAATCCCCAGATTCAGCAAACAGACTTTTCATCTTATCGTCTAGTCTACTAATTTGGAGTGGTCTAAGCCTTTGTTCCAAACTTACAAAAAATCTAATAATACAGGTATATAAACACGGTTGATGTATTCAAATCTGTTCCACATTAGGTCGAATCACTCTGTTTTAAAAACAATATTCTTAAAATATTTAATTTTTTTCCTTCTGATTCTGCTATGGTTAATATAACGAAAGTAAATTAGTGTGTTAATCATTAGAGACACATTTACCATCAAATAAATGTAACACATGCCAGTTAAAAAAAATGATATAGGTTTTCGTTTTTAGTTGAACATGTTTATAGTTAGTATATGCCTAGTACAAATTATATTCTGAACGTTTTCTAAATGATATAATAAGAAAACATATTCCTTAAGTCAAACTGATATACAGGTTAAATTAATTATAAAGTATACTAAAAGGTGTATGAATATAACTTCATATCCAAATTGTATGTTTTTTAGTTTATATAAATAGCATAAACTTAAATGTAATCTTAACTTTATGAAGAAAGATTGTGCCAAAGGGAAATTGGAAGAAAAGTACGTTTTATGATTTTATTCTATAGGTTATTCAATGAATGACAGATGAGCTGATCGGTTTTGAGTTCAGCGAGATGTAATCGGATCGGATAAAAAAAAATATTCATTTTAAAATTAAGACAGATATGGCTAACGAAATGTAGATGTCATGACGTGTCTATCTATTACGTGTACTACAGTATATACAGGATATTTGTCTTTCTTCTCTTTCTTACATAATAAAATAGACAAAAATTATCCGTATATTTTAGACAATGTCCTTTCATTGTAATGGTTCATGTATGTGCTTACCTTCCAATCCCAATATCCAGGGGTTCAATTCTGACATAGAGGCAAAGGTTTAACTCATGTTACGTTTGTAATCCCGATATTTGAGTTTATCCATGGACTTCTATCTATCTTCTTTGGTGAGTTTCTTGCTTTTGGATACGGTATGAAATAAAAAATACAAAGCAAATCTTATTTCCAATCACATAGAAACATTATCAACTAGATATGTTGTTATAATTGTTATTGTCTTATTGAAATTTGTATTTCAGCTGATACTGCACCGTCACTATCTATTTTTTGTAGTAAATTTTCGAAATGGTACATGCATCATTTGTTAAACTCAAAGTCAAGTTCTTCAGAAAGAAACAGAACATTGTAAAACATAAAAAAATACATTATTATTATTGTGGCGTAAAAGTAAAATTATTAATTATGAACATGTAACACGGGTATAAAGTATTACGGAATAAAATATCGGTGTTTTTTTTTCTTTGATTACTAAAAACATATTGATTTCATAATATTCATAACTAATTAACGTATACAGTACATCTCTTTAAATGTTAAGTTCTTAACACATAGGCCTATGTATTCATTTTCTTAAACATATTCATTTCTTAAATTTAATCATTTTAGCATACATTCTTAACACAATTCATATTTTAACATTTTAGATTTTTTTGTGCTAAAATATCAGAGTTTACCAACTGTGGCTAATTCATTACTTATTAGACACCTCCTAAGAACCCAACAAGTAATAACACCAAATTACTATGACCCGCTGTGTTTAAGTGAAAATTAATAAATAAATTACAGACGGTCGAAATTTCAAAACATGGGTCTATGAATAATACGGATTAAGTAGTACTTTCCCATTGATATTCTGAACTCAAATTTATATCTACTTAATGTGTGATTATTTTTAATATTAAGTTAAATGTTAAAAGTTGAAAAAAAATTATTTATAAATAACACTGGAAATGACGTTTGAAGTTTTCACTTCACTTAATAAACATTTTAATTTCAAATTTATATTTTTCGGATATATCATATTAGAACATGGCTCTGAAAGCCTAGACTACACATTTCAAATAGTATTTCTTAACACATAAACAACCAATAGTAGGCCTACATTTTTGTTGTATATCGTTTTAAGATTAGCATTTCATTATTTCATAATCACTACTGGTATTAGGTTATTTTATCCGAAGCCGATATATGTTTATTAAAGGCTAGTTCCGAGCTTACTATGTTTGTTTTTCTTCAACGGTGAAGCAGTGGATCGCCGTGAAATAAGTTAATAAAGATTTGCTACTTTTAAGATAGATTTAAAAAGGCCATATACATCATGGCTGCCGTCGTATGCGCAAATTTGAGAAAGTGTTTACCGACCGACCGACCAACTGACCAACCAACCGACCGACCGACCGACCGACCGATATATTGAGCTGTAGAGTCGCGTTTGAACGCGCACGCGACTAAAAAAACACACACGCAACTTTGATTGACAGAAATCTGCTTTTCAAAATGTTACCGTATTGTTTGGTCTTATTAGCAACTTAGGATTTTCTGTGTGTATCAAATTGAAACCTATTGAGTTATGAAAAACCAACATTTAAACTAAAAGAATAAACAGAGGCTTAAGTGTACTATAATTTGTTAATCGATTGAAATAAAATGCGGTTGGTATATTCTATTTAGTCAGTATAATTTAAATTTAGTATGTGATATCAATTTGATAATAGTAATATATGAGGTTAAGTTCAAAATGGCCTATAGATACAATAATATGAATAATTTGAAGTTACAAAGTTCGACGTTGTTGAAGAAATAAAAAAAAAATATTTTCCGCATAAACCCTACGATATTAATTATAATTAGTAACGGTTAAAAAATAAAATGCTTTGATGTAAATACATTAACATATATAATACTGCATTCTGACAGTTTTTAATAAATTACTGATTACTCTTGTTTATGTCAAAATTGTTTACAGTTAATGTGTCTAAAATCTTTGCGGAAAAGTGTCCTGAAGTGAGAGTGATATTACACTTATAACTTCAACCATAATAGTTTTAAGATTGGAATATAATTAATTACGCGTGTGAACATGACCTAATGTTAATGATAAACGTCTGTGAATGTTCACAAATAATGTTTCATAATTCAGTACTGTATATTAGTAAATTGATAACGTTTTAATGTTGCTGAATGAGTAATGTAATGTCATGTGGACGTTGTGTTTAATTAGATCTACCTACGCCTTAGTATTTGTAAAGTGACGATAAAAGCAAGTTACTGAGGCGGTCATAATCACTGATACATAACAGGCCAATATAGTATATCCTACTTAGATTGGGTTAGAAAATAACATAACATAACCTGTTAGTGGAAAGTTCAAATTTATTTATCCTACACGTTGTACATTTTAGGTATCTTGGTCGTCTTGGTCACTTTTATCCTCAAAGATATTTATTAGATTATAACTAACGTGAGTTCGAACCAGAATAATTATGATACACGTTCTATGCCCATGCGCGTCTTAATTGCACAGACGACAGTATCAATTTTCAATCATTTTACATTACATAACAAAACGGCTTTCGTTGTGAAAAGTGCGAAATGTAGCTCTTTCTACTGGCATGCTTTTCATCAAAAAAGTCCGCGCAAATAAACAAATTAGAAACGGAGATGATAAAACCAAACATAGTTAATAGAATAATATGCAAGGTGTACTGAAATGAAAATGTATGTAAACAGATAAGGAACTTATGTATGGAAATAACAAATTTACCTAAGATAAAAAAAACAAGGCCATATAGATGGCTGCAGTCGCGTGCTCATTAGTGTTTACCGACCGACCGACCAACCTACCAACTGACCGAAATTACTGAACATGTTTAAAAATGTTGAAATGTTTAAAACCATTTATATTTTTTTAATTTACACGTGCGTAGCCTGTCACTTTTGACGTGCTCGTATAACGTAATTTCGAGTTGAAAAGTAAGTCAAGAAAACAGAAATCGGGCAAAAAGAGCGCGCAATAACATTTAACGCGCAGTGCGCGCGCAAAAATCTGCGCGCTCATTGCAATTTTGTAAACGCTTAAAATTTCCTGAAACGTACTCTTATTTCATCGAAAATAAATTTTGAAAATTTTAAGCGCGCGTACGCATGCGATACATGCACTACGCACGTAATTGTATTGCTATATGATTTATGCCCTGAAATTTATGAGTACCAAATTTTATTTAATTGTGATTCATGGTTGTGAAGATACCGTATGATTACAAACGTGATTTTGTTAAATCGTGCGTAGACCGCGTAATTTTTTATTGCGCACCGTGAAAACATAACCACATCGATTCCTGGCCATAAGGAATATAATTAATTAATTAAACTGATATCAAGATAAGGTCAGAAAGCGATAAAACGCATTGTGATACCGGACCGACAGACAGATCAACATACCGACAGACAGACCGACAGACCGACAGACCGACAGACAGACCGACATAGTGAACTATAGAGTCGCGTCCACGCGACTAAAAACATATTACAGAAACGGAAAATTATTACTGTATTGTTGTATTTTAACTTGTTTGTGATAAATGGGATTCACTACTTAATAGACACGAGAGATCGTCTGCCCAGCTGTGGAAGGAAATTCACCTCCTTATCAACTGCCGGTTTAGCCAAACAAGGAGCTGTGTGTACAGCGAATCTCCCGTCTAACCAATATCAGCTGTAATTGTAATGTACAGTGTAATTCCAAATTAATACCAAATATCATCAATATTATTGTTGATAATCTGAGCAATTAAACAATTACCATTTTTGTCTCATTGATTGATGACTTGAAAACAACTTGAAGACGTTCCTCATTGTTAAAACACGTAATATTTATGTTTTTAAAGAATTAGTAAAAAGTATCCCACATTTACAGTTTAATCTGAAGTAAAATAGTGGATTTGCTATTTTGAGGGGGAAAAACACCCGGATGTTCGTAGAAACGAATCCGAAAGTTCATTGTCCAATTTATTATTAATTCCCAATGTCTGGTTAAATAAATCTAGCCAGTCAACAAGAACCTACTGTGTGATAGGTTAAGTGAAATCCAGAAGTAAGTCTAAAACACCCAACAAAATATTTATTTGAGAAACATACCTTACTAAAGATTGTTTCTTATTATTATTTGATTTCTGATTATTATCTCTGATCCGCAATATTTGTTTTCTTTTGGTTAATATTACATTTTCCTTTTTTTAGGAACAAATTATTGATTTCGAAAAAAAAAATTACATTTTACGTTCACAATGTAACCACCTGTGATATATGCAAATAGAATGTGTTTGATAAAGACGAGGTAGAGAAGTTAGGCAACCATTGCCATACATTACCAGATTTTGGCTACTAGCATGTAGTATGCGACCACCTGTGTAAAGCTACCAGCTATCTAAAGTTACTACCTGTGCTTTACTCATTGATCAAAATCAATTTCAATAGTAAGGTTAACGTTATATAAAACATTAAATATATTTTTATTCTAGATTGAAGGAAAGAAGAATAGTAACTCTAAGAAAAAGAACATCAAACAAGTGAAATGTAAGTATTTGTAATTATTAATAATGAGTTTCTAAAGAAATAAATATAATTTATGTGTGTGCGTGTGAGTATGGAGAGAATTTCATAATTGGTATTTGTTGGATAATTGACCATTGCATGTTCATTTGTTCGTACAGTAATAGTTAATTTAAAGCAATCCGTGTAAAGAATCCCAAAACTTTTAATTTTAGGTACATCTTAAATAAAACATTTGACCAATAAAGAGCAATAGATCATTCGAAACTGTTGTGATTGGTTAAATAACGTTGCACGTACGCCCTTAGGTTGCGTCTTGATAGTATCAAACTTAAACATTTTAAATATTCCTAACTTGTATTTAAATAAAATATAAATGTTTGATGATATACCATGTGATGCAGTCAATCATTTTGAAATCTGTCAGTAGACAATTTAACTAACATGTCTCATTTCGATTACCCGCATGCTTCCCCAAGGATTTCAATTAAATTATATGAAAAACAAAAAATCGTGTGTGTTTTCAGGTTATGCTTAACCAAGATTCTTATATCCATTTAAGGTATTTTATAAACAATTTTCTGCAGATAAAAATGACTAATTTACGATAAGGGATTTACATAAAATGTAAATACTTATAAATCTTATCGCAAATAATGTAGATAAAACGTTTATATTTCATATAAATTTCATTTAAAAAACGGGTTCTAGGAAATTTATTAAAAGTTATAATCATGATTTATAAAATGTTTTCATGATGTAGTTTCTGTAAAGCCTAAATATCCAGGGCTGTCGTGTCAAGAGGCGAGAGGAGACTGTTCCCATATCTGGTGCGTACAACGAACTGTAACGCCCAGCCAATGGGATCTATTTCTACATTTCATGACGTCATTGTTGTTGATGTCCATAACTCGGAACTATTAAACATTATTATTATAACTACAACCTTTTAATGATAATAAAACGGTCATTCTTCAGGGACTTTAAACTACATTATTCATTAATATGTCAAATTACTCCCTTTGGTTGGTTTAAGAATTCAATTCGATAAGTGCCAGAAAAACATCACTTGAAATTTGTACTTTAGTCATGTTCACAAGTGAAAATGAATCGTCTATGCAATATATTTTATTTCCACATAGTATATTTTGTATTCACACATTTGTTATTGAAGTTATTGGTTTTTTTTTTCTCGGGTTTTTTAAGCTCTGTCTACTCTATCAAACGTTATGTGACAAAACAATGTTATGTGCCCATATATGGACATGATGATGTCATATCACTATCATAGTTGGGTACATCACACATTTTTGTCAAACTAGTTTTATGGTGTATACAAAGCTTAACATACACCACCCTCCCCCACCCCCATTACATCGCCCTATCCAGGTGTCCAGTAGTTAAAAAAGCTAGGAACAAACAAACAATTCAATAATGTTTAAAACGATTATAAATAAATGTTTTTTTTCAAATTATTCTTTTTTATTTAAAATATAAGATTATTTTCAATTTTTTAAAAAATGGAGTTAAAAACAACATTTTAACGACCGGTACAGTATGTGTCCAAACGTGATGAAGAGTACTTCTTAACAGGAAAAGAGGAAGATGAATTTTTGTGAGCGCCCCTTCCTCCCGAAAGACTGAAATATTTAATATTATTTGATCTCTCAGAGGGAACCATAATTGTGACATTCTCTTAAAAACATAAATTGCCACGAAGTGCGGAAGATGATTTGACAGAATGCATGCGTACATCAAGTTTTGGCGAGTTACATTATGAACGTTAAGTGCGGAAATCGACAGACAATTAGTAGGATTATGTAAATCGAATTATAGAGCTCAAAAAGCCAAACACGACAAATCGCAATAATACCGTAAACTGTATATCTGGCGTTTTTATTTTCGCTATCGAATGCGTCACTTGGAATGGAAAAAAAATATACGGTATTTGTATGTGTATACAAAAAAGGATAGTTATTTTATACATAGAGACATTTCATTTGATCATAATTATATTTATCTATTTGAGATTGATGCCTAGATGATAGCATACTCAAATTAGGCACATAATAACCGTTTGTGTTGAGGTTGCAAAATCTAAAATCTAAGCCTTATGCCCTGTTGGTTGCTCACCCCCATTTACCACCACTCAACATACATACTCTAAACTAGGAGTCCTACCCGTCGTATTTCATGCCATAATTCGTTAAAATTTAATTCTAAACATTTCATTATCATAAATAATTTTAATGATTACTAATAAAAAAGAATAATAACTAAAACATGATAATTATATAATTATTATATCTTGCTGCACAGATATTTCTGTTCTTAAAATATATTTTCTTAAAGGCAAGGAGTGAGCGTAACTATGTTGTGACTTCACTATTACGATTAGGCCCTTTAACATATGTCCCTTTAAGTGATTCAAAGTTTTTTTTAATGTTGTTATCATTTTCCCAAATCCCTCTATGATTACCAGACCTATATACTTTGAAAATGCTCTGAGATTAGGAGTAGATTGTGAAGATGTCTGAATTGCCACTGATACAAATCTTATCTTTACCATCATATCTATCCATTCCTTGCAGTCGATACTATAAAACACAAGCCTAAAATAATATTATCTGTTGTCACAAACAGACCTCTGTTGCCTGTGAATTAAGAGTCGAAGTCCCTTGGACTAAGGACGTATAAAGCAGAGGAACGTGCTGTACTCATATAGTCTGTAATCGTAACCTCTGTTGCGTTGCTTTTGCGTACCTGTCAAGTTCAGATAACATAGAAAATCATGCATGGAATGTATCCAAAATATGCTGCAAAATCAAACTTACGTGCTCTTTCTTTTTTGTTATGTTGTTTTCAACATCTATATCTTGATACTCATCCAATTCCATGCTTAAAGTTTCGTAAAGTACATTTCTGAAATAAGGTTTTCTGAGAAAAACAATGAATGATTATCGTGCTCTTGGGACCAGAGTGTGCTTATATCTTGGTCCCCTTGCGCTTTTTAGACTTTATTTAACTGGTCACTTACAAAATATACTTACGTTTAATAGGGCACAATGTTTCAAACATGAAATTGATCCGTGGCTAGCATAGTAATACAATAATGTTTCTTATAGTTTGTTGAACTCTTCGATGTTCTTATTTTAACATTTTCTACATTGGTTAACGTTTTGAGTTAGAGTTTTTAGTCATTTTTTCAAAGTTTCCATTTTAAAGAACCGAATTTAATTGAAAGAGCACACGCCTATATATTGTCTTTATTTAATATTTCACTTACAAAATACTAACTTAATAAATATGTATAGTCTACACCAGGATTAGTTTAAAGGTCGGTTTATTCCTTTTAGGAATACATTTGAAAATTACCGAAATATGAGTAAATAATTTGAATGAAGGATTCAGGAAAAGTTGTTGATACAATAAAAAATTGTGTTGATGTTTAGGTTTGTCGTTACCGTACCAACTTGGAGTGCTTGTTTAAGTTTTAATTGAATTGCCTGAGAAATAAAATGATTTATGAATTTTCAACTTTCATTTCTCTGTTCAACTTTATGGTTAGAGGTCAGTGACTATGAAAACATTAACCAACATTACTTATGTCTGATGGCGTATTGTTTCAAAATGACATTTATTTTATGTTAAGCTTGTATAAAACATTCAACGTTTCTGAACAAAATATGCAATAATATAAGCATAACATTTTGATACAATTTTATTTAACATAGATAGCATATTAAGTAGATGGAAGCAATTGTGGTCTTTCTTGGCACATTATGATCTTTTAAGACAATAAAATAATAAATGATAAAACGTGTTGATAATGTTACTATTACCACTGCATAATTTCAGACAAACTAATACAAGTGGTTAACTCCAAGAATGAACACATATTCGATCGATATTATTTTAAAGAATTTGATTGGACTGAGAAATCTTATTTGAATTGACCACTGTCAAAATGTTGTATGCTTTTAGCGCACGTGACAAGTAAATCAGTTGTAGATAATGTGTATATGCAAAACATGAGTTAAGCTCATCAGATTCTCAACAAATGATCAAATACGTAGAAATGTCGAATTATATCTCTTTATTTTGGTGTTACCATGATTTTTTTATTTATTGTTCTGTTTATCTGCCCCGCGTCATTTACAGTTCTGTAATAATTTATGAGCGCAGTATGTGCCAATATTTTACAAATATTAAGTTGTCTAGAATATACTGTTTACTATTATGAATGTATGTGTCATGTGCACTGAAAGCATACAAAATTTTTATTTGAAGTACATAATTTGACAACTTGCTGTAAATGTTTTATATTGCCATCCAATTGTTTCCGCATAATGATTTTTACTTGCGGAAAACTTTTCTTTCAGCGATTTTAAACTCACAACTACGAGACTACTTAATAATCAAACCTTACCGATCAACGTCAGAGGGAAAATATATATCAAAATTATTAAATGCTGAATTTAAAAGAGGAAAACATGAGTACAAAAAGGTTACTGGTAAACTTAAAAAGCGTAAACCACGTGACGTTGAAGATTTTGAACAATTTCATTTCAACCTAAATTCTACCAGGCACGAAGAGGAGTTAGTTTTAAATGTAACTGGGAATGACCGGTTGGTTGTACCTGGAACTAAAGTTAACATTTTCAGAGAAGATGGTACCTCGTCATCTAAGCTTGTGAGGAGAAAGTGCCATTTTAATGGAAACGTACCTGGCGATCAACATTCCCGAGTTTCAATTAGTATTTGCAATGGCATGGTAGGTACATTTTCTAAACCCAATAGAAAGTTAGCCCATTTAATAAACTTTCATGTTTGCTGACTATAACACAATAGTTTTCCAACCAACAGTTTCAACTTTTACTAGTTCTTAATTTTCAATATGCATGATTATCTCTTTATAAATTAATAAAATTAATGCGGCTCAAAAAATATAATTTCCCAATTTAATGTACTAGATGGGTTGGATTTATATGGATAAACAACATCATCTCATCGAACCGTTGGATGTCGATGGACATGAAGAAGATCAGTATCACGTGTTTTATAAGAAATCAGATATTAAAGAATCTGCACAGGCGGATCAAGATGGTATAACGTTAGGTGAGTACGTAACAATAACTAATGATACGTAACAATAACAGAACATGGAACAACGAGGGAAAGCCAAGTCCTTAGTTTCAATCAACTAAACACATCTAATTAACTTAATAGGGGTATCCCTGAAGAGAGATGCTACCCAAGTGTTAAAGCATATTATTTCTTCTCGTTTGTTCCACAGACAAAAGTGAAACGGTTTCTATTGTATACGGTGTATTGTATGCCTACACTAAAACTAAAATTATGTCAAATATCTTCTATTTTTTTAAATTTTAACTATTCACACTATTTAACCCCTGTAAATTTTTATTAACCGTTATAAACAAGAGAGAATTCAACATCGCTACCTCATGCTGACTATAACATGTAATAAATCCATTAATAAGTCATGGGAAATGATGCTGATCAATGTGTTGTATACACGTTCTAATAATGCATGATCACACTAGGCCTATAACGTTTTTGAAAATGTCAAGTAAAGTATGTATGTTATGTTAACTTTTATTAAGGAAATAAATGATATCCCATACAATTTAATGATAAGATAACATACAATTGAAGGTTATCCATACATTTTATTATTGAACATATCATAAGAAATAACGATCTACCGCGAAGCCACCAGTGAACAAAGGTAACGAATCCTAATCTAAATTTTTAAACAATAATGCATGTTACCTAATGTTGTTACAATTATCATTCAAACTACTGCTTTGTATTTGGAGGAGGCCAAAATACAGTTTGTAACTATTTAAACGAATGACGGAAATACTTTCAAATTCCTTGTAAACGAAAAGAATATTTGCTATACACTAAATTACATTCATCAAGCTAAACTACAAGATAATTATTAACCAACTAGGGATATAGAGGCACTACACCCACGGTATTTTACAATTGTCAGCTAAAATTATAACGTCTTCGTAAGACTAAAGTTATTGTATTAAATTTATTTAAACCCCCATAAAGTATTACAAATACTTATGTAATACATTTCACGTAATAACAGTGGCGCTGATGAGACTTTAATTTCCTTTATTATCGGTCACGTGATACTAGAACTGGATTGTAAAAACTAAATTACGTCATGTAATAATTGGAGACCTATTTCCTTATACATATATTTTGCGTTTTGATTCACGCTCCCCTTGGAAATTATGTCAGCCCCTGTTTCCTCCTTTTCAACAGCAGTCCGGTTTGTACAAACAATTACGCATTTTGAATCATGTAATTTGTTATGTTTACTTTACTTCGTTATAGGCCTACATAATGATTATGTATAATGGAGCTACAAATCAAAGCAAATCTACACTAGCAAACTTTTACACAAACTTTGTTTGCTTGTAACTAGACTAGTGACTGGAGGATGTAATTTTGTCTTTCTGGGGGATCACATGACTGTAAAGCACCAATTACACTGTACTGCAAAATACAATGTGCCGGTGTTGACGCTCTGCGTATTTAAACACAAGAGCGTTGCCGGGGGATCAATTGATTGATGTAACATATTGCACCTTATACTGATAGATATTAACCTACTGACAGATCGTGTTTAATAATTTAACTTTAATACGGCCGTATATAGATGACTTGCAATAGTCAGTTAGACTTTATCTAATGACAGCTTTAGAGTCGAGTAGATGCAACCATGAAGCTATAACATTAAAACTAATTGTATAGCTCCATGGTGCAACCCTCTACCATATCCTATTTCTACCCCTTTAGGTGTCAACCTTCAAGACGACATGATAGGTCCAGTAGAGGCGTTTTTAGATAACAACAATAGAAGAAAGAGAGCAATCTCATATGATCAACAGTATTCTATAGAAACGTACGTTGTTGGTGACAACACAGTCATTGAAATGTACGGTGGAGAGGGAGCCGAGCAGTACTATCTAACGATGATGGATATTGTAAGATTCTGTCTATTTACACTGAAATTGACCGACCACTAAAAACTATGAGCTATTTACTGAATGATCAAAAGTAATGGGGAGATTTAATTTATGTTTTTCTAGGTCCACGAATCGTTTCAACATGATTCGTTGAGAGCTGACATTCATGTGGTAGTTTCCAGAATGACATTCCTCAATAAGAAACAGGTAAATAGTTTTCATATTTAAACGAAATGTTTCACCTACTGTTTCTGTCAGCGACAAGAAATTCCTGGCAGTTTCAAGGATGTAAATAATGCCAGTAACACTAGAAAACTGTGCTTTTCCTACAGTAAGACGTTCAACAACATGCACTGGATAGTAATATTTTACAAAACTATGCCTGACGTCTTGAGATTATGTATATGGACATTTTCAGATCTCTGTCCCAGTACTTATCTTGAAAATTTTAACCCACAGTCAGATCAGTTGATTGATGACGACAATCCAAATATCAGCAGACGGCAGATATGCGAGTGGTTCTCCAAGCAACACGTTGATGACGATGCTGATCCTGATCATTTCGATGCTTTAGTATTCCTTACGAGACGAAGCATGGACAAAGCTGGTACGAATACTGATTTTCAATGTAAAGCTCAGTCATGTATCTTCATTAAATGTCTACCCTTACAAAGCATTCTATGATATATTTCATTACAATGATTGGCCTCTCTTGTAGGCTACAATACAATATTCAATTATTGAATCTGAAGTGTATGATCCCTAATATGCAATACCCCATGCTTTAATGTGTTGTTGTCTGTTTTACCGTCAAGAAAAAGAATGTTACGTTTGTATTTCCAAAAGTGATAATACATATCGTGCAGGCCTATCCTGTAAGATGTTAAACTGTCATCATTAGAGTAAGCCTACATCATCAATTGATCAATCAATGCATACGAAGAAAACCATATGAACCCCGGTCCCCGCAGGGTTCTAGTTTTTTATCAACTTCATATTTTGGCTCATCAGTGTATGTAGACTTATTAGCGCAGCCAAATTTCAGAATTGTCTCCCATAGAAAACATTACATTACTTGCTACTTTATTCAAATACCGCACTGTTTGTGTTGGCTTCTGTTTTTTTCTACAGGAATCGCACTCGTGAGTGGAATGTGCAAAAAGAAACAAAACTGCGTAGTGGTACGTGACCAGGGTCTTCCATCAGCGTACATAGTAGCGCATGAACTCTCTCACTTGTAAGTTTACCAGCTTCTATTTTAGTTCTAATTATCAATTGTATTTTTGCCAATTGTTGTGAATTGTTTTGAATGATAAAGTCTGGAGTAAAATGTAATTATAAATCATAATAACACTTGTGTTGTCTGAAATCCTGCCGTACGTTATGTTACGTCCATTATTGAGGATAAACAGATTGAAGGAGGACATTTTTTTTTAATGTCAATCAAAAAGTGCAATGTTCATATAGGGCTTCAAGCTCAAAGTAATTGTTACAAAAATCAAATGAATTACCTGCTCATAATAAAGTAAATTAACGAAACAAGATAATATAACGACGACGAACGAACGATACGTTTGCAAAACAATGATGAAAGTTGAAATATTGAAACACCGACTAAATTATGCATTGTAATCTCTGTAGTGTAACAATCTACTAGGATATGTGACTTAATGTGTATGCACCATTATAATAATATGTTTTTTTATATGTTACAATTCTCTAGAATAATGCATAGTTTCAGCTAGTCGTTGTGATTCGATCCTTAGTGGGCGTCTATGCGGAAATTGGAGAAATTAATGATGATTAGAAAGTATACAAAAATATGATTGTCCTGCATTATATATGCCTTATCATTCTTGCTGAATAATTTGATACGTTTAAATTCGAATTAACATACTGTAAACTTCATGAAATTGTGCCAAGCGTGACATTTAAGGCGTAAATTTCATCACTGAAAGTGAAAAATTAAAGAAAAATAGAACTCGGAATCAATTACCTACTACTACTGATTTTACTAGGTTAACATGCCGTTTTCTAGACCTAAGTAACACACCTCTATATTGAAGCTTCTTATCTACTTCTTTTCACGTCAAAAACAACAAGTAAAGCTGAGGAGGTACAATTTACAACTATAAGTGACCGATTCTTTCGACTGAATTTACAATTTTCTGTGATTGACTAATTTCGCGATATACAGCGTCTTCCGTGTGTCATGAAACAATATATAGGCCTCAATATTTGTGATTAGGTCCAGATAAATAATTATTTTAGATAGAATGAGAGAATGCACATGAAACCTAGAATTAGTTAATGTTTAATTAGTTAAAATCACTATAAAAATATCTAATTTAACGATATAAATACAGTTTCAAATAGGACAATAGGCCTAACTGTTTTTTCCCACTGCTATTAAAGATTGGGAGTTGGACATGACACGGAAAAGAATAACTGCTCAGAAGCGGCGGAAACTGGCAGCATCATGGCGCCTCTTGTTATTTCAAACTATGATGTCCATTTTTGGTCAAATTGCACCAATAATCAGCTTGCTGATAATATGGAGTAAGTGACGCATGTGCTGTTTTAATGTATCCTGTATTTCCCACGCTTAAATCAGTTTATTAAAGAAGCATACAACATAGTCAAATTATTCTTTTTTATTCACGATTAGACATTGTGTTTATTGTGACTTGTAGGCCTACTGTATACAATTTAAATTTTGTATTAAGCAATGTTATACCATTCGCTGATTTTTGCTTAAATTTCTTCAAAATGTTATGTCTGCCTTTAGAATATAATTCGTCTATATTGGAATATTACAATTTAAACACAATTTTATTCAATAATAAAAGTGTGTTGATTTGTCAAAATTATGATTATATTTGTAATAAATATGCAGCCTAACGGAAGTAGTTCTGGGGCTTACGTGTACATAATATATTATATAAATTTATAAAGCACTTTTCCAAAAAAAAAAAAGAAGACCAAAGCGCTGAACATTAATCAGAGCAGTAGCCTATAAAAAGACAAATAGACCATCTAAATTATTCCTTAGTATAGGGAAAAGAAAACTCTTCAACAACTTTTAAAAACATTGTACACTTGGAGCTATACGCACATTAATAGGTAAATTATTCCATAACTTAGGTTCAATGACAGACAATTATTTATCACCAAATACACAGTACTAACGTTTTATTCTATTTTACAGCAAGTATCCATGTTTAGTGGACGATCCATTTAAAGGAGACTTCTTTGAACCTGTGGAAAACCCAGGCTCCCTGTATACGTTCGAAGATCAGTGTCGGTTTATACACGATGAAAGGTTTGGGGCGTGTCCATGGGCTATCCCATCGTACGGGGTACGTCACCGTTTTTATTTTTAAATACCAACATATATTCACATTATTTTAAGATTAGGATTAAACAGATATTGTAACCAATAGGTAAACGTACCTTAATACTTAATATTAAAATATAATTTGTTTATAAAGTCTTAAATCTTGTCTATCAAATGTTATGTGTCAAAATAATGTGACGTGCCCATATGGCAGTGCTATGCTTAAATATGTTAGTGATATGACATCATCATGTCCATATATGGATACATCACCTTTTTTTGACACCTAAAGTATGACAGTGTAGACAAGCCTTTAGATGTATGTGTATGTACATTTCTGCCAAAAAATCTGAAGACTACTGAGGTACATTTTACTGTTAAATATATCCATTCAATTCAATTATGCATTGTTTTCCACACGCACAAGTGGAAAATGTGAATGTTGATTGTTCTACAATGCACTATTTAAAAAAGCAAATTATATAAAAAATGTTTACTTTTATCGGCCGATATTCAAGAAGAATATTTGTTTTTACTATATTGATGATGACAAAATGTGTATTTAATTTATATAAATTGCTACCATCTTTGTTTTATAATCCAATAGATTGATCCATGTTTTACCTTAATGTGCTCTGATCCCGAAAATGCAACACTTTGTGCGCATGACCATGCAAACTCACCAGCTTTGGACGGTACTTCATGCGCAGATGATGCGGTAAGCCGATAGTAACATCGAATGAAAACGAAAATAACCATAGGCCTAGGGTCAAAGGTTATATACACATTAATCACACTGTGTCATGTTAGCCTATATTTAAATTACTGTTTAAGCATAAAGTAATTGAATGTGATTGAAACAACATTTTCTATTGACAACATGTTATTGTATGTATATGAATGGTTTATTCACAGTGGTGTCAAGGAGGTCAATGTACATTTATGAATCAAATAAACGGAGGCTGGACAGATTGGAGCCCATGGACTCAATGTTCATATCCGTGTGGTGGCGGTGTTACAAGCAGAACTCGAGAATGTTCAAATCCAAGGTAGGTATTATTGCTAATGCATTTTAGTGAGTAACAACCGAATTCTTGTACTTACCATACCATGTTTTATGTTAGCATGTAGGCATATTCAAGTTCTAAAATCAAAGACTTCTCTTCGTTGACAAAAAGCGCAAGTATCTGTTGGTTATAAACGTAAATTGTACACCGATGGTTTTTTACTAAAGAGTCACCACACAAGCTACAACACACAATATTGAATTTTCAAATCGACCAATCAGTGAACGAGTTACAAAAGAACCTGTTAATTATGCAAATACACTGGTACCTACATATTTCTGTAGGATACAAACTAATAAAGCATGTTTTTGAGAGTCTGTTGTTTATGTTTAAGATGTTTGTTTACAATTCAGTAAATAGGCCTACAATGAGTAAATATTTTCATCTCAGGCGTGTATGTAAAATAGGTTTATTAACTTATATAATCCATCTCTCCCCACAAATGCATACTTCCTGATTGGTCTCATTTAATTTCATAAGCATATGTAGGCCTACCTTTAATTAACGAAGAAACTAAATGTTAATTGTGCTTAGATACACTTATTTTAATTGCTAAATTAACAATATGATATTAGCTTTGCTTGGTTTTGATTTGAAAATAGGTTAACCACGCAAGGATATTCCTAGTTTTCTTTCAACGTTTAATATCATTATTAATTATAAAATGCAAACAAGACTAATATTCGAATTAAAGAAAGGCAATTCTATACAATAATACGTCTGGTCATTGAATAACTCTGTTGAAAGATTAATGGCGGGAATCTAATCATCGTGTCTGTACATTGTATGTGTATACATGTATATACCTTATTTTAGTCATAACGATAACATTACACAGTAAGTATCAAAAGGTCATGTTAGCATCCCGTCTGCTGAATATTCAATTGGAAAAGTATTCCTAATTAACTTATTTCATTAACTGTTGTTATACGTGCATATCGTAAACAATACAATTTTGAGGGGAAAAAACCCCTAAATTATATATTTATCAAAACAATAATTTAAATTCAGTGTGATTTTGTCACGCAATTTGAATTATAATATTTGTCAAAATAAATCAGAGCTTATTTCGAAAAATATTTAAATAAAAATTGTTTCATAGATAGACTATAGACTTTATTAAACATTAGGATCATCGTAAAGTTCCTAAGTAGCCTCACAGTAGAAACGATACTATTGGAGAAGTTTAAATGTTTAAAGGAAATAGGTCATTTCCAATCTCCTTGTAGAATACCTGTTTAATTCTCAAAAGAACTGTCTAACAGACTTTGAGTGCTACTGTATGTTAGGTTAGCAGGGGCAGTAGCCTGAATTTGCCCGCCGAGAGGTGAGAATAGAACAGACAGTGGGCGTGAATTTCTATGCAAGTTCACACCGTAGGAATTAAGCGTACGTAAGAAATACATGGCGCTTATCTTTTCCGTTAAAGAGGTTTTTTTTTTACAAGACGCTGAACTTTTAGTTAACGTTTCAATTAGTGGTTGGAATATGTTAGTCATACATTTTACGGTAATTGTGAATATATGCAAATTACCGTAGGGAAAATGAAACTCTATGCTGTACTTGGAACATTATGTATAAAAAAAATGTGTATTCAACATATAAAAAAAATAAGGAATAATCTTCATTACATTACTGAATACGGTTTCTAATTTATTTATAGGCCTGAAAATGGAGGTAGATACTGTGAAGGCGAAATGGATGAATTCAAAGTTTGTAACAAAGAGGTAATCATTCACACGTAATTCTCTTACAGATTTTTAAATTAATATATATTTTTAAACCTCCAATAGTCCACAGTTAGGCACATAAATGTAGTGTAACCAGGAAAGATTGCAATTCCGGCTATAACCAGCTATAGTTAAACTACTCAAACTCAACATTCAATTAAGAATTATAATGTGTAGACTTTTGAGTCATACATAGATGTGATATTGCTGTCATGAGAGGACTACTAGGCCCGCTATGATTATGGACCAACGACAAATAAGCGATCAGCACACCGGGAACTATCCCTTACATTTTCTAGTGTATCAAGTGCATCATGCACACGGGACCAACGGATTTACGTCCTATCCGAAGGACGAGGCAAGGAGAGTAAAGAACCTTACTTAAGGATACAAGAAGTATATAGTTACAGTCAGGTCTCGGACCTATGCATAATCTCATTAAGCTCGTTCATACTGTAATGCTCGTTCATACTGTAATGCTCAACATTTTCGCGAATTTCGCAATTGAACATGTTTATGTTTACTGAATCAAAACTGATGATGCTCAGTGTTGTACGTATCTATTGCTTTCATTTGGTAAAACATGGGTGCTCCACGTTTTAATGTTAGCCATTCTGCTCATCATAACTAGGTATTGCTATATCTGAAATCAGTTTCAAAGTTTAGAGATCGATTCAGCAATTTATTTTTAGTAACATGATATCCACGTTTAAGCTGTATTTAAAATCTTAGCAGACATAAAATGTATAAGATTATTTTTCGAACTTATAACAGATTAATAAGTAGACTACTAGTTAAAAATACTAAATGATAAATTATGATGTTTCCGTTGACGACGTTGTCATGATTTTGACATTTCAGAAATGTAAAGGTAAAGCTGAAGATATGAGGGCGCTTTACTGTGAATCATATGGTAACGAAATTACTAAAGGGGATTGGAAACCTCATCAACTTGAAGATGGTAGGCCTACAACTATTTATGTCTTTAGTAAATTGTAGATTGATTTCACGGTAGATACACTAAGTAATTTTTTTTTAAACACTGAAGCTAATTTGAGTATAAGCTGTTTCTCAGGTTAATCAAGGAAGAGTGAAATTTCCAATGACATCACTCTTTCTTGGTAAGAGTGAATGGTAAGACGACTGAATTATAGGCCCTATGTAACGTCATACTGTGTTTTACTATTCCCTGATAAAATAAATCGAATACTTCAAAGTTACAGTACTGTATATTTATTGATCTGTAATTTTTTTTCTTTAAAATCACAGAAGATCGTCTATGTATGGTAACATGCGAAAACCGTGATACGAACGAAGTAAAAACTTTTGATTTCTTCATTAGTGATGGCGTATCATGTTCTTACGAAAACCCGTATGGAATTTGTGTACAGGGGTATTGTCGGGTATGAATTTCATATATTTAAAAAAAACTCTCCTGAGACATTATTTTCATAGATAGTAAAGTTTGTTATAAGAGTACGATTGTCAAATAGGCGAATCAAAAACGTCAGCTTATACGCATGCGTGGAGAGAGATTTGAAAGATGGAAACATGAATACGCATGTGTATAAGCTGACGCTTTCGATTCGCTTAAACGCACGAGAAAACTTCACAGCACCTTTGTCACGTTTGCAAACTCCGAGTTTACCACTGTTTGAAGAAGTTTGTAATGTTTTTCTAAAACACTGAGGTTACCGGAGGCTGTCACTTTGTCCAGTTACATGATCACACAATCACACATTTTGTTATTTTGATTCGTTGAGACCTCAGCACATTAGCTTGCTAAGAAGGTGCACAGTCGAATCATCTGAAAACTGGTCTACATAAGCACACTTTGTGCACAGTATAAACGTCTGCAAACTTTGGAAAAGTTTGCTAAAAAGGTCTTTCAGTGCACACTATTCTTAATGCTTTAGTAATTAGTGAAACAACTTTATTAGTAAAGCGTCCTAACAAAAATCCTACCTTAAACTCTGTTTAATTAGCTGTATCGTTACACTTTATTACTTATCTTATTTAATTGTTCACCTGGATCTAATAATTCGAATTGTTTTTAATCTAGACCATTGGGTGTGATAAAGAGTTTGACTCAAACATGATGGCGGACGATTGTGGTGTATGTGGAGGTGACAACTCCCAATGTCAGTATCCAGAAGAAACTTACATTGAAACATTAGATACGGGTAGGCAATTGGAATCAATTTCAGATTGCACTGTATCAAGATTCTCTTTCTGTCTTCTATACCGCATATCGTATCTGAGTTTAAGAAAGTCTACCCAGTTGGGCCATATCCTATGGATTCACTTATTCTTAATTTATCTGCGATCATATTGGTTTTCCTTTCAAATAAAGTCAACCATGATTGTACCGCGTCTAAATATCACTTATTGTAAACATATCTTTATTGTTCAAGTATATAGTTAGTTCGGTTATTGATTAGGAGAATATACAAAATGATTGCTACTTGTATTAAAGAGACGTTCTTTCTTAATGTTATTTTTCAGAAAGAAAACTAATAGCACGAGTTCCAGCCGAAGCTCATAACATTATCATCACCAGGCCATTCGATGAACTTTACGATATTGGTAAGTTTGGTTATGGCTTACATAATAAAAACACTACTTCGCTGTGATAATAAAAGTATATAAGAATGCAACTCTATATATTATATTACAAATAGAACTTTGCCCCTAGTACACCATGCTTTGCACATTTTTGATTTTCAGGAAAATCGATTATTTACTTATTTTTTACCTAATATTTAAATATGCTAAGATTAAAATAAAAATGTATATAAATTAAAAAATTATAAATGTGTTTATGAGTGCTAACAGAGGTCGTTTGAATTCAATATATGACATACCATGTGTGCCAAAAAACCTAGAAACTAGCTTAAAAATGATTATAAAATATAATAAATATTGTATTTATTTAGTTATAAGTGAAGCGAGAACTGGGAAGATAATACTGCAGACAAAAGGTATTGGTGAAGATACATCACAGGTTGTAGAAGCACACACACGATTTGTTATTACAACAAACGAAGCTCAACAGCAGCAAATCACTGCAAATGGTCCAATGAATACAGATATAGAAGTATCAGTACGTTTAAGTGCAATTATTATATTCAAATAATGAAATGAGAAAAACTAATTAAAAGAATAACATATAGGAATAATGTCGAATAAAGTTGCGCAACTAGAGAGCAGGAGGGTGAACTTTTACTTTCAACAATATAATAGTTGTTTAATGGAGATTTGATCAACTCATTCCAATCTTCTGATTGTAACTGAAAATGATGCATTAACCTGTTTCTGTCGGCTCGGAGGATTTGATAAAAGATGATGGTTATCGATTGAAATGTTTTTCTTTTAAATTCAATACGTTTGTTTCATATTTCTTTAGTTTGTTGTGCTTGAATGTATCCTGACGGTTTTAACTGTAAACCCAGTTTCCCTTTTACCCATATTTTATCGTATAGTAATTTTTTTTAAATTAATTTTTAGCTTACTCCAATCGACGTAAGGAAAAATCCCGGAGCTGACGTAACTTACAGTTATTCTGTTCATAAAGATTATCTAGTGAACTCTGTTATTGCTACGACAGAGGCACCTGAAACATACACATGGACTGGTATGGGATGGTCCAAGTGTAGCAAATCATGTGGTGGAGGTAGGTTGTTATTACTCATGAACACTTCTGAAGAATTTACAACAACATTAATCAGAATATTAAAACAGTATAATAGATGAATGTAAGCTACTGTAACATCGACACTATTTATTGTATATACTTTATCTCTATATCAAGGCCTAAGCATCTTCTCCTCTTAAATACCAGCAGAGAAGTAGGACGTACTATAGAAAATTGGCCTAGCCAAATAATAGTCAGAAGCCTAACACAATCTTTTCTTACACAATCTTCGGTTCATAATGCTGACTTCGTGCGTGCAGTAACTTACATACTTGATTTCAAAGAATATACCTTATGTACAAAAAACTTCGTATCAACATTTTTGATTTCATTATCATTTTGTGTTTTTAGGGTTTACATACTATCGGTATCAATGTATCCGAGATTCCGATAGAAAGAAAGTAGAAAAATCACACTGCAATCAAAAGAACTTTAATCAAAACGACTACAGAGCATCGTGTAACTCGAGAAGGTGTCCTCTGCCAGAGTAAGTAGAGAGGGAAAACTTGGACGTGAACTGTTAATCTAGGCCTAATACTACTCATAGTTGCTACTATAGATATTGCTAGTTATCTTTACGACTGTTTCTTATTATAAACATGAATGAAAAATCTGTCTGATGAGCTTCGAAATGTGTATGAAAGGTTGCACATCTGTTTGCAAACAAATTCGTTGAATTATACCTTATCTGAACTAGCCATGTAGCGTCTAAGTTTGCCGATTATATCTGTATTGATAGGTTTGATTGGACGATTGGTACATGGGGAGAATGTTCAAAAACATGTGGTTCGCATGGAATACAGCTGCGGAAAGTTACGTGTATGAAGTCGTTCATGGGTCGAACAACTAAAACTAAAAAGTCTCTGTGTCGAGGTAGAAGACCCGCCAAGAAACAGTCTTGCACAGGCCTTTCTAGATGTGCTGCAAAATGGGAAACAACAGAATGGTCTGATGTAAGTTCATTTTAATAATAAATAAATAATAATAATAAATGAAAACTTATATAGCGCCGGTATCCTCCACCCATGTGGCGCTCATGGCGCTTTGTGCATTAACAACGTGCGAGAACATCAGCGAATAGCGACGTCTTTAGGTTGGTCTTGAAACTGTTTAGACTAGTTGAGCATTTAACTGTTGCTGGTAAGCTGTTCCATACACTTGCGGCCGCAACGTAAAAAGATCTCTGACCCCATTGATTTTTCGCTCTACGCTCTTGAAGAAGGTTTTGTGACAATGATCGTAGGCCTCTGCGGGATGATTCGTAACGATCCACAAGGTCAGATAAATAAGCAGGAGCACTGTAATTTAGGATCTTAAATAAAAACAACGCAAGTTTGTACTTAATACGTTGTTGAACAGGCAACCAATGCAAATCCATCAGAACAGGAGTTATGTGAGCGTTTGATTTTACAGATTTTGTAAATAATGAGGTTTATTGGTGTAACAGTTATTTCATTTTGTGAATTAAATTAAATACTTTATAGATTAATACCGTATAATATGACTTCAATTTTAGTGTTCTGTTACGTGTGGCCGAGGATCAAGAACCCGGGATGTCTACTGCAAACTTCCAGCAAAATATCCAAATTCGTATATTTGTCGAGAAAACAGACCACTACAATACCAAGAATGTTCACCAGGCGACTGCATGTCAAGTTAGTAGAGTATTTTATATTTATAAAGTTTCCGGCTTCTCTCGAGTAAAAAGTCATTCTGCACATGTTCATGTGTATGAGCATGCGTGTCGGAGCGTGTCTATTTTACCGTAGTGTTACCGATATATAAAACGATGAAAAACGATCTGGTTAGGTGGTGTACCACGAACTATTTTTTCAGATAATCAACAAAATCCTATTTTAGTTTGATTTTCCGGTTTTGTATTATTTGTTGTTGTATAGTATATATGGAATATTTTTCCTGAAATAAAGTGATCTAATCAAATACCCATGCGGAATAAGGTTATAGATTGGCGGTTTTTCCAAAAGCCCTTCAACCAGAATTTGCATGAGTAGGCATATGATCTGTAATGTGTAGATTTACCTTTAAATTACAAAATGATGAAACTGATAAACAGTATTCCATTTCTGTTTTTAGAAGAGGAAGAGGACGAAATGCGTAGGAAAGAAGCTATTCGCAAGCAAGGTTGTAAACCGTTGTCTCGCGGTCCTTGTGAGCCTTCGATGTACCAGACGTTCTGCACATTACCCGGATATGAACAGATATGTTGTACAACTTGTGATGCACAACGACGTCTGGTTCAAAATGAACTTGCAGGTCGGGGATAAAGGTAACAAAATGACTACAAAAACGAAACATTACACATCTGTATGTCTTAACATAGTAAAATAAAATTAAGAAAAGTACTTAAAGATGTACAATATCTCTTACTACAAGTCATTAATATTAAAAGCTTGAGCTAATGATTAATAATAATATTATTATATAATTGTCAACATCATGTTATTTTTAAATTATTTATTTTTTTTTTTTGTATTTAGCATGGATGTTATTACCATTATTTGATTCCAGACTTGTTTATAAGTTGTAATAAAATAAAATTATATTATGTGCCTTTCTAAGATTAAAGAAATTTATTTGAAAATTAGTTTTGAAGATTTGTGGAATTCGAAATGAAAGGCCTTAAATTAAATTATTATAGGCCTACATATGGTAATATTACAAACATTGCCTGTTTTTATAATAATTTGTTATGAAATAAAAATTTTGTGTAAACAACTATGTATATATTATTCAACAATAAATTGTTAATCTAAATAAAATACTCTTTTTTTGTGACAAAAATGATTGCGTAACGCATTGAAAACGCGTCATCATACCACTGCGACGCAAGTACGCGTCATCACTGGGCTTTCTACAAAAGATGATTGTTCGCCACGTTTGATTACGTATACTACTGCTTTTGCGGCAGGTACCAGTTTAGTAGAGCAGCCACACGCTAATCCACTTTCACAAACATTACTTGAACATGTCGACTCGTAAAATAATTGCTTCTTTACAAATCCATTACGAATAGATGGCTATAAAACGAGAAATAAAAATAGATACGTTAAATAGGCCTACAACACAACATCCTTCATTTGCAAAACCTCTTGCTTGTGAGGCACAGATGATGTTTTTTGAGAAAAAAAAACTAACCTGTGCTATGTAAACGAGATCACCTCGTTTGTTATAGGAAAGAAATAACATCTTGTTATCGTCCCGATTTACTCTACACACGCTCGTGCCAGGTTGAGCTGTCGGCGTTATTTCACGACGTTTTCGTCGTAAAGGTTTGCCGCCAAAACTAAGAGATGGAAAAGATACAGTTTCTTCATATGCAACTGAAACGGAACTTGACTGCCTGTATAATAAAAACATACTTTTGATGTAAACCTTATAGGAGGAATAATAATTTAGGTATAGGAAGCAGTCACCACGTCAATTATAGAAATCTGTAGTTAAATTGGTCGTCAGCAATTAACGCTGTTTTGTTGTCTAAAGCTGTATAAGTCAGTCAATGGTTAGGCCTAAATACTGGATAGAAGCAGTTTTCAAATAGTGTAAATTTTATTTTCTTTAGCTTTTGCAGAGGTGGCATATTATTTAGAGAGGTTAAGTTTATACATAAGTCTTTGTTTTATCTCGAAGTTATATTCAAGATTCTACAAAGACGGAAACAGAAAAAAAACCCCATTTTTGGACTTTCTAATTATGTTCCGACTGTATCCAAATTGGGCTCTAGTAGTGGGATCATATAATTAAGGCGATGTAATAGGCTCTGAATGATTTCTAAAACCTATTATTTGAAATCTCAGAATATGTTCTCCAAATCAAAATTTAAAGCAAAACAATAAAATAAGTAAAAATAGTTATTTTTTATACTAACGTACATTGTTGATTCTTGGCACGTTCCAACATCATAAGGATTTTCAAAGCTTCCATTGAATCGATCAGCCAGTGCATTGAGCTGCGTATCTGTCAGGTGTATAGGTGGTTCCTGCATTTCAAATACACATTTTTCTCGTTGTTCACAAGGTAATAGTTCTAACACTTCAGCGATGTTCAACAGTTTCTGTCTTTGTGCGGGCGTTAATTCGACATTCCGTTGACTATCACAGGTTCTTTGACAATTGACAAGAATGATATTAAACATTATCATTATAATTACAACGATTCTTGAAGATACGACCATCTTGATGTGAAAATGAAAACAACAAATGTGATAAAAACACACTGAACTCAATGAATAAGTTAAGATTAACTTGGTTTATAAGTTTAGTTTTGATGGTTAAAATGCATTTCCTCCGGTAATTACGAAAGGTTATTGTAAGATTAGGAATACACAGACCCCGCGATTAAGTTATTACAGCTAGAATAAAAGAACATATAATTTAAAGGAGAAAGAAATGTTTTCTATCCGTTCATAGAAGGATTTGGATATTCCTTCCCTAGATATGCTTGCGGTTTTCTTACATTTAAAATGTTATCATAAAGAAGAGGGTATAACACGTGGAAGAATGGAATTTCACCCAAAAATAACAAGCCAAAAATTAACAAAGTAAATTTGTTTTGTATTTGAATCAGGCAATATACTATAATACTTTTTATTCAAGTAAAGTTAAGTAAATTACTTTTTTTTTTTAATTAAAATACAGTACATTGCAAAATAAAAGATCAATTAATATTGATATAACACCTTTTAACCTCCAATGACGGTTGGTATTTAATTCCATTTCCGTTTTGAATATATCAAACCGGATCTTTAAAACAATTCAAATTCAGTAATTTGAATTTAGTAATATATCAAATATAACGTATAATAACAAGAAGTCATAATTAATCGTTCACAATTATTTTATGATATGTATTATTTTCCTTCGTCCTAAATAAATAAAATACAATTATTATAAATATTACTGTACTTTTTCATTAACCTTTTTACTAATATCTGAGTAAAATAAGTAACTGCCCCACCCTTCATTTCAATCCGTGTAATTTCTAATCATTCTCAATTTCGTCGTCGTTCGCTTTTCTGAAATAGGCCTAACCATCTTCTTATGACATTTGGTAGTATTCCATTACTTCCAGTTGATATTATAATAGGCCTACTACAAATTTTTTTAAATTTTTGAGATCATCGTCAACCTTTAACCAGACATATGTCCTAGTATCTATTTTTTTTTCTTTTTTTTAAAGACTTTCGACTACCTTTAGACTGCCTCTATAGTATGGTCTTTTTGTACCTATCAAGAACTGATGGAAAATGTTGACCATTATGTTTCGAAGGTGCATCATACATACATGTATATGTGTGAATTTTAGTCAATTATCAGTAATAGGGCCTATATTCAATTTAATACCGTCAGAAAGAGTGACTTGATTCTATTACCATTATATAATATCATGCATAGGCTTCTTGCCCTCATTATAACCAAACCTTCCAGAATTAAGAATTTGATAGGTGTAGCACATGTGATTCTGATCACGGAACTTGCCTATACTGGACAATCTGCCAATCCACACTCATGTTGATTTGTTCAATCAATGACCATGTATGTAGATTATAATTTGAATGCGTGCTCTAATTTTGAGTAAACAGTTTAATATTAGGTCCTGTTACTGGATCATAAATGCATCAAGCTATAGCACCTATTATTACCTTGGATCAAGTTCTTAAGACCATTCATAAGTACCCGATTTCTACAACCACAAAGTTAGGAGTTTACAAAAAAAATAACCATCCATAATTACGTTTAACAGAAGCAGCTATAGATGGAACCATTTTATGACAAAATAAACATTCTTTAATTGTTATATATAAATATAATATTGATAAAATAAAAGTTAAATTGTTCAAAATTAGCTGTAATTGCTGAATCTCTATGTTAATTTACTATATTTATATAATCATTTAGAATTTATCTTAAGCTTATATATTAGTAAATTACGATACCTAAAACGTTTTAAGATTTAAATAGAGAATAAAAACCAGTAAACATATAATACTATCTAGCTAATTCACAAAACATATGTTATTATTTCTCCATGTTAATTTACTATATTTATATAATCATTTAGAATTTATCTTAAGCTTATATATTAGTAAATTACGATACCTAAAACGTTTTAAGATTTAAATAGAGAATAAAAACCAGTAAACATATAATACTATCTAGCTAATTCACAAAACATATGTTATTATTTTGAATTTTTCAAAATAAATCCCTTTTATACGATAATATTAATTGTTTGTTTACTGTAAAACTACTTGAAAATGGCTTTACTAAAGTAAATAATTAATTCCTAAAACATATTGGGTCTTATTGCGAGAATAACACATCTGCTGTTTCTATCTTATAACATTTTTCAATCAGTTTTGTAATATTATCATACAATATTACACATTATTGTTCTAAACTGCTTCTCCCATTCAACGTACACACTAAAGTTTATTAAAACTAAAAAATAAATAATTTACAAATTATAATTTTATTTCAGACATAGTCTTTCGTAAAATGGTAAACATACTTAACTTTGAAAATACGTTTCATTAAATAATACTTTTAAACAGACAAAAATGAAATAATGGGAACAAATTGTGTAAAGTGTAGTTTCGGAAGATGGACACTGTGAATGAATGTTCATCGTGTCTATTTTGAAACGTACCTGTGCACGTGTCGAAGGCATGGTTAAACGCCTGCCATAAACGCGTCATCACACAATCTAAGTTGACGAACGGATTAGTTGAACGCCTGCCATAAACGCGTCATCATACTATGTATGTTGACGAAAGGATTAGTTGAACGCCTGACATAAACGCGTCATCACACAATGTATGTTGATGAAAGGATTAGTTGAACGCCTGCCATAAAGGCGTCATCACACAATGTATGTTGACGAAAGGATTAGTTGAACGCCTGACATAAACGTGTCATTACGGTTTGTTCTGAAAATGTACCTGTGCCGTCTCTAATCAAGTACACAACGCACGTTGAGGAAGGGATTAGTTCGGTAGAGCAGCTGCAAGTAGATCCGACACATTCAGTGTCTAAGCAAGTTGATTCGTAGAAGAATTGAGCCATTTGGAAACCATTTGCAGATGTGGGCTATCAACAAATTAAAAAAAAAGTTTCGATTTAAAAAAAAAATTTTAATCATTGGATTATTATACTGCTTATTGAAAGTAAACATGAACTAAGAAATATACAGATATTTTTTTGTCCGAATCTGCTCTAACTTATTTTGAAGGACTATAAGACTAATATTCGTACATCATACACTTCATAAAAATAATTGGTGTTGATTCTAGAAATGATTACCTGCGGAATGTAAACAAGCTCCCCATCTGTGTTATAAGCAATAAACAATTGTTGGTTATTTTCCACAACAGCCCGACAGACAGACGTTCCAGCCGTCTGTCGACGTCTTCTGCGCATTGGTTGGTATTTTCTAAAAGTAATAAGTGTTAAAGTTAACTTTAAATTATATGCATAAAAGGGCGTAAATAATGTGATAATGCTGAGAATTTATAGAGATTTAAAGGTAGGCCTGCAGCTGAAAAAAATAAAAGTCAACCAAGTGGTCTCTACCATCAACGCAATGACAGTGTATGAAGAAAATAATTAAACCAATCTTTACTTTAATCCAGAAAAAATAGTAATCTTTTTAAATAATATTTTGTGTTTATATGAAATGAACTACTTTTACTTAATAATGGAAACTACTACAAAAGGCAGCTTACAAACAATTATTTTACAAACACATATCCACATATCAATGAATACACAATAATAAAAACTATAACGATTAGATTATAGTTTTTGTTTAATATATAAATTCATCGGCTCTTTGTGGAAGTGGTATGAATTCTTAAGACAACAATTATAAGTGTATATAAGGCTTTCATGAAATAAATAAGTGATGCAGAAGAACCATATTTTGAGCCTTCTACATGCCGGGAAGAGATTTATGCTAGGCCTTCCAGAAACTTACTCTTGTACTTGTTCAACACATTCAGCAATATCTACAGGGTTTCGAAAACTTCCTTTGAAGCGTTGGGCTAAAGCAACAATCTGGGAATCCGTAAGCTGTATAATAGGCTGCGTCAGATTTAGCATACATTCCAATCTCTCGTCACATGGCAAGCTATCTAGATAGTCTGCAAATATTGTTAGCGTGTTCATTTGCTAGGTTGTTAGTTCAACACGCGGGAAAACCGAAGTGGTCTCAGTACAACAACAAGCATAGCTTCCATGCGCGAAAATTACAACCAACGCCAAATACTTCAGTAAGTATATCATTGTAAGAAATTAATAAATTAAATATGTAGGTTAGATAATGAACAGTCGTGTTTGTCAGTAGAGTATAACTACTATTAGTAGGTAACAGGGCGGCAAAGCAAAACCCTACAGTATCCTGTATGTCCAGAAGTGTTCACACAAATGATGACAAGAATCGCCTAGCAAATCATGACCGGTAAATATTCTTTAAGACAGTTTAAGGGCGATCCTATTGAGTAGAATTATACCACTTATATAAACACTTAAGCATGGTAATTCATTCCGTGGCATCAATGATTTAACTAAAAGATTAACACGTATTTTCTATTATACAAATCGCCAACAGTAATTGTAAGTGAGTGAGAAGGAATGTAGGTCACAATACACTGACTTAAATCCGGTTTATGAATAACGATGACAATCTAAATTTCATTTTATTTAGGTATTTGTTTTGTGGTTACTTACTGATTCTAATTCACCTAAATTCTCCGAAATAAACGAACACACCATGGTAACTATCTACCAGGTTTAATATTCGTTTAAAAATGATAACGCATTCGCTATCCTGTATGAATACCTTCACATTATATTTACGAGGACTTTATGACTTACAGAAGTTAGCAGGCCTATACAATGTTACGACATGGTGTGGCTGTGTTTATTCACTTTAATTGTAATCAATATACTATATTGATTTGCACGAAAATTAGTTTTGCTTAATTTTGTAGCTGTATTGTTATAATCATAATAATAACAGCAAAACGTTCACATTCCGACCGACACAAATCTATCACTTACAGCTAAAAAGAAAGAAAATACATACAATGTATTATGTTAATGAAATACTTTAATAATGTTGTTACATTTTAAAATACATTTTAACTTGAATTTTACAAAAGAATATAAAATAATTGGCTTCACTGTTATATAACCAATTTGTATTTATTATTATCACACAATTAACATATATTTTATAGAGACTGGATAATTATTTTACTTTTTCTATCTCCTTCCTATGTTCCTATGTTATAGTTTTATGAATAGAAAAAAAGTTGAATTGAATAATTATCATTATGTAAATGCATTACATCTACGGGTCATTATGGTCTGCTGTGTAAATGTATTTGTGTTCCCCTGAATTACATGTACAATGCATGTTGAAGATGGAATAAGGTCAGTGGAGCAGCTACACGCAGGACCATCGCACCCAGCATCCAAGCAAACCGATTCGTAGAAAAACTGTGCCATTTGAAACCCATTGCCTGTTGTAGGCTGTAGAAATAGAAAGAGTGTTTGACTTCATTAATAAATGAAATGAATGTTTTTGTTTAAATTATGTTAATAATTTATATTAGACCTATACGTAATAAAGTTTGGTTCCAACTCTTGCCCGCAAGGAGATGACGTATGCGCAACGCAAGTGGGTTGACCAATCACAAACGAATGTTTGTATGATCCATCGCGTCGTGATTGGTAAATTTACTTAGCGGCGCGCTTAAGTTCTTGCGTTTCGTCCTAGTGGGAACCAAGCCTAAGCCTACTGCTTGTTGAAGTACTGTGTTTTAGTGAATGCGGTACCATGTACTTACCTGTGGAATGTACACAAGTTCTCCATTTTTATTGTAAGCAACAAATAGCATTTTATTATCCTCCACAGTTGCGCGGCACACTGGAGTTCCATCGGTTGCTCGACGTTTTCTGGATGGTCGAGGTTGTTCAATTCTATTAGATAATAAAAACAGAAAAAGCAAATTCAGTTTGATAAATTAGTTTTAAACAACAATGTAGACCACACTAATGCATTTCAGTCTGCAAAAATGTTTTGAACAAACTTTAAGTTTAGAAAGAAAAGTTCGGCAGTGCATCAATTTCAGTGAATGAATTATAATACCTTTTTATTCAATTTAAAGAGACACAATGAGAGAAATAATCTGCTGTTTTTAGTCTACACTAGATAACTCGGAGTTTACAGACTAAAAGTTGCTATTGTAGACTTCTGCAGTTTGTCAACTGATTTACATCAAACCTTTTGCTAGGCTAGTTTTAAAGAATTTATCCAGACAGTGGAAACATTCGCTAAAGTAAAGCTAAGTAAAGTTTGATTATAGCAACTCACATTGGTTCTTGACATGGTCCAACATCGGAGGCTTCCTGGAAACTTCCACCATAACGCTGAGCTAAACCAACCATTTGTGAATCCGAAAGTTGTATAGGTGGTTGTGTCATATTGTAGGTACGGTTCATTCGTTGATCACATGGTAAACTTTCCAAAAAATTCGCCAAGTTTATCAGTTGCTGTTTTTGTTCGTTCGTTAATTCAACTCGTGGAAACACCGAAGCAGATTCCGAACAACAACAAGTTGCATAACTTCCATGTATAAATGTTAACATCAAAATAACAACCTTTAACATGTTGATTGTAATCGGGCTGAAATTATAAAACTCAAATTGTTCTAATAATTTTCAGTTATAAAATTTTCGTTCCGCCTATAATGATAATACTTATCTCAAACGGTCCTTACTCCATACGATGATTCAATCGCAAATAATATCTAAACGTCAATGATTTATTTTAGTGGATGTTTATAAATTCAACCTTCAGACTGACAATAGGCCTAATCGCCAAACCAAGAACATTTTTTTCATTATTTAATCATATTTTGCACACCGCTTCCAAAACGGCTTATATTTGGACTTACAAGGACACTTAACGAATCTTTGGTGTTAGCAGGGAAGAGTGAAGGTGTTAGTATCATAAATAATCTGTATTAAGTAGGCCCACTTTTAGTTCAATTTAATAAGTCAATTTTAGTCTTGGAATTTAAAGAATGTTAACGTTATCTTTGTTAAAGATACACTATATTCGATGCTTGAGTCTGTTCCAACGGAAATCCTCTGATAGAATATTAAGATTTTTTCAGTACTACCGGCTTAGTTTATGATTAAAATTGAAAAGAAAAGTTACATTTGTTGTACCATTAACGATCTAAATAAAATATACTCTGTATAATAAAAAAAAAACATTTGAAAGAGGACTTGGACAAACATATCAAAATGCTGCAGTGTAAGCTATTATAGTTTTATTAATCGCGTACAACGCGACTCTACAGTTCACTATGTCGGTCGGACGGTCGGTCGGTTGGTCGGTCGGTAAACACTAACTCAAATTTGAGAACGCGACTGATGCCATTTATATGGCCTTGTCTTTTATTGTCAAAAGTAATGTTCATCATTTTTACAGCAAGGTGAGTGATTCTTTAATTCTTTTTTTCTCTTTTGTGGTGTAAACTACCACTTTTATTCGTTCAAATACATTAAAGATGTTCGGTAATACTTTTCTTTTCTATTACCCTCCTTTTTTCATAATTTTCTTGAATTTACACATAATTATGAATCACTACAAAATCATAACAACGAACATTTAACATGGAACTGCTGAATACAATATCAATGTATTTAAAAATAAATGTTAACTTGTTTGATAAACCAGTTGCCAAGTACTTACTTGCTACGTTTCGGCTATTTTCAGTAGCCTTGGTCACGCAAATGGCGTTGACATGATGTTCTGTCATTCGTCAGGGTTAACATTTATTTTTAGTCGCGTGGACGCGACTCAATAGTTCACTATGTCGGTCGGTCGGTCTGTCGGTCTGTCTGTCGGTCCGATATCACTATGCGGTTTATCGCTTTTCTGTACTTTTTGAACTATTTTGATGTACAGACAAGTTTTAATTATGTCGGTCGGTCTGTCGGTCGGTCGGTCGGTCGGTTGGTCGGTCCGGTATCACTTTGCGTTTTATCGCTTTTTCTGTACTTTTTGAACTGTTTTGATGTACAGACAAGTTTTAACTATGTCGGTCGGTCGGTCGGTCGGTCCGGTATCACTTTGCGTTTTATCGCTTTTTCTGTACTTTTTGAACTGTTTTCATGTACAGACAAGTTTTAAAGTACTTTTCTGAGACTTCTGTACATTTCTGAGACTTCTGTACATTTATAAGACTTATGTACATTTCTGATACTTTTTCTAAGGCATTACATTTCTAAGTTGTTCTGTCACTTTAAGTTATTATATACGGGCTGTTGTGTCATTTAATATTCTATCTAAGCTTCCTAACAGAAAAGAGTTCACTGTGCTTGTTTATTAAAAGAGCAAGAACAACAGCAAGAAACAGCAAGAGCAAAGTTTATATATTATATAACATTTTATTCATGCAAAACAAGAAACAGCAAGAGCAAAGTTTATATATTATATAACATTTTATTCATGCAAAACAAGACAGTTTGCAGCATGGTCAGAGTAGTAAGGCCAATGTGTAAAGAGTTCAAAACCTCTCTCTGATCTGATGTAAACATGATCAATAAGTCCCCCCTTTTTCATGGGTTGGATATTGCACAGACTGACTTTTTGAAAGTTCATTTTTTTCTGAGAGCACGCGAATTATGGCTGTTGGCCTTGTTAAATATCCATTTGAAACCAGATGAAATTTTTTGAGAATATCAATCTAGGCCACTCGAATTCTCTGCCTTATCATTACATAGTAATTATTATTCATCATAAACTAGTATCTTTAATAATGTTGCTCTACTATTTCATTTAGGCCTATAATGTTATGTATCATATTTATAAAGTAGTAAAATTATATCCAGTTTGGTCCAGGGTGGTTGGTGGTGCATTGCGTTTATTGACATTTGCATGCGTTTCTGGTGGAAAGAATGTTAATTGTGACAGGAAACGTGTTAATCATATTATCATTTTAGAAATGTTGAATATTCTAATATGACACCTAGTATATATGTATGTGTTTAACTATTAAATATCTCTCTTCTCGGTTAAAGGTTTGCATGGCGAATAAACACCAGTCACAAAGTTTGTTTTCCAAAGGAAATGAAGTATGGTTGAGAAAATGTCTCGAGGACCCGGTTGTTATGCTACAGCCGGTCGGTCTTCATTCGATGTCGCTGTTTGTCTAACTGTCTGTCTGTATTTTAGGCGTGGTACCAATTTCTCACACATGATGCAATTGATAATTGTTCGGTACTATTGTTTTAATAATATCAGGGAAAAATAATTTCATTCTTCCCTGAGTATAGGCCTGCACAATGTTTACGGTATCTAATGAAGTGGTATCCGATGCTTTTCATCCGGTGCTCTACCTATTTGATTGTGGATAACTGTAATTAGTCCAATGCATTGATCCAGATAATAAATATGTAACTCATTGAGAATGTAGGCAGTTCTAGTGAATGTGGTGGTATTAGTGGTTTTCACCATGTGTTTTATGTATTACAGTCCCACAATAGGCCTATTTATTTCTTTTTTAGAAGGAGAAATACATTCAGAGAGAAAACAATCTATTGAAATTAGTTAATAAATCAAGGGTTGAACCATGAAAACATTGAAATAACCGTCGTCCTTGCTCCTACTCACTCTAGCGTGGACTGCCAATTACTGCAATTAACTTGTCTGATGCTCAGCAACCGGCATTCAAAATTGCGGCAGGGTAGACTCCTTTGAATGGGACAGTAATCCTGTCGATACCAGGGAGTTCCCCATTTCATTACGGATTAATTAATCTGCAGGATGCTCGAAATATTTCTTTGAGCTTTTTAAGCGGCATGATGTATTCCACTATGCACAGCACAACATTGTCAATGAAATACGTTTCATCTAACACGTCGGCACACACGGATTGATAACGCGCATGTGCTACAACATAATTACAAATATTTAAAAGTAAAGGTAAATTTCTTTCGTACTCTACATTCGTTTAAGCCAATAAGTAGGAAAATCCGGAATCATGGTTCCGGTCCGTTTCTGCTTTGAAGTACAAATTATTATCTTGTTATTTTAAGATTTCAAGAGATCTCAAACGTAAGAGTTTACACTCAGTAGAAGGCCTATTCGCATTAGGCTAAAAAGGATAAACCTGTAAAAAATAAACATTTGCTATAGTTTATAATGTTGTCTATTTTCCAAATGCTATTGTGTTGTGTGTCAATACCGGGCACCATGTCTTGTTGGAGTACATCAGATTGCCCCGTGTGCCCCGTGACAGACTCTGATGGAGAACAGAAGCCAACTACTACACAGCCCAGCTTAACTTTGATCTCCGGTGTAGAAGCATCACCACCCATACTCTCGAATGAACAGTCAGACATCCTTCGACAATTAGGTGACCAACTAGACAGCCTGTCGTGCGAAGAATTAGAGAATACTATCTATAATACCACACGACTTCCTTTACCACCGATAGAGTTAGATGTCAGCCAGGCCATGATTCTCATAGACATTTTTCCTGAACTTAAAAAAACCAATGCAGATAGGCCTACAGAAAACGAGATAAATGCTTGTAACGAGTTTGAGTAAGTTTAAATATTAATTCATAATAAATATAAAACAATTATAAATGTTGAATGTCGACAATTCAGGCTATAGATTTACACTATCATTCATTATTAAATTTGGTATGTTTTCAAGTATTTATTTATTTGTTTAGTTTATGTATTACGATGCCTGAATTCTTTAAAACAATGTAGGCCTAACTGTATATATCTTTCTTTTTTACAGAACTGACTTTTTGAAAAGTGTTAACGCCGCAAACGTGTGTGCATTTGATACCGCAGATATAGCCCTTAACCTTGCGCTAGATAAGCATGGATTCCCCGTTTATGTTACACAGGTAGGCCTCGCTAAGTAGTTTTCTCACCCACTTCTCTTGATTTAGACTGATAATAATAAAGCCGAGTGTTTCGATATTTGAGGGAACTTTCGATTTTCGACGACCGACTATTTACTCTAAAATACATGTTATTAATGGGATACAATGTTAAATTTAAATAAAATTAATTTTTGTTAACCAGAAACAAGTTCAATATAGGCCTAGAAATATTATTAAAAATATCCTTCGTGAAAACGCGTGAACACCACGTCCGGTAGGCATTATTGTTTTTCCTATAAGGTTAAGGCTGAAACTATAGAGGGCCTGAATCCATACATGAATGTTCATGATGTGACGGAAACCCTGGAAATAATTTTTACGCAGTTTAACCGAAAATGATCCGTGCAAAAACACAATAAAAATAAAAACGTTATAACATATTATGTTGCTTATGTTTCTGAAATATTTATTAAATGAATATATATTACAAATTAAAACTCACACATAACCTTACAATCAATAGCTATGCCTACATATTAACGGATTCTGCCAAAAAAGAAAGAAAATTAATTCAGCAACGCGACAACGTCAGGCTAGGCCTATAGCTAGCGTACGATGTTCGTACGCTACCGCTCTTTACCAGCTAGGCCTACAAAACTAAGCCCAACTAGGCCTAGAAACGTCTACGAGAGAAATTCCGACGCGAGCTACTTAGGTAGTGTATTGTTTTTCTCTTTTGTCATAATAGAACGCACACTGATGACAAGAAATTATCTAAGATTTAATGTTTTTAAAGTTATATAATTTATATGCATTATTTTTACAAAACGCCACAAATTGCAGGTCTAGTGTCTTGAACATCGAGAGAAAAAGAGTACAGTAACTTACTTCGAAGAATATCACAAGAATGAGTAATCCGCGATTTTCCCTGTAACATAACAGTAATATTGTCCATGTGGAAGGGCGCCGCCATAAGTGAGGATGTATCTGGGATATATACAACTTTTTGTGACGGTTTCACTAATCAAAGGCTGGACCACCGGTAGTATTTTCATGATAAAAAATGTTATCAACTACATGCCAACATCATGTTAAATGCTGTTTGGATATTTAATTGTTTGTTGGATGCAATTTATTTAGTAAAAACTGCCGTATAAAAAATTCGCTTTATCAACCGGGCGCTACGATAGCGTGACCGGGCGTGTTGGTGTTTACGCGTTTTCACGAAGGATAGTTTAATAATAATATTCCTATATTTAACTTGTTTCTGGTAAAACAAATAAATGTTAATGAAATTTAACATTTTATCCTATTAATAACATGTATTTTATACTAATTTGTATCATAAAAACAATACTTAATTTACCGGGCGTAGGGTAGTACGCGGCAATGGTAAAGAATAGGCCGTGCTGAGTAACGATTCGTTGATTTTTGGTGTTGTTGTGTTAGGCCTTTTTTGTGAACTAATTTAGCATGTTAGTAAATAATTGTCTGTAAAAGTGAATGTACACTAGGTTGTTAATAAATTTGTATTATGAAATAGTTTACAATTGCAAAATATATTATCATAATTCTATTTAATGTGACATGTATAATATCTATCAAATCAAGTCTTATTTGGTATGTATACATCCGCCCT
This sequence comes from Antedon mediterranea, assembly GCF_964355755.1. NCBI lineage: Eukaryota > Metazoa > Echinodermata > Crinoidea > Comatulida > Antedonidae > Antedon > Antedon mediterranea. Next base: position 26,967,948 of record NC_092675.1, read on the forward strand.
TATGAGGGCGGGCATCACTCTCTGGAGCTCTCTGTTGCAAATTTCTCATGCAAAAATCGCGGAATACTCATTTTTGTGATATATATTCTTTGCTTACTCCGTAAATCAGACAGTGGGTTTTGCCAGTATCACGTCATGAGCTCAGACATGCATCATGAATATGCATGATATATGAACGCCCTCTATAGTTTCTGTCTTAACCTAATAGCAAAAAAAATAATACGCCCGGTAGCGCCCGGTTGATGAAGCAAACTGTTTATTCGGCAGTTTTTACTAAATAAATTGCATTAAAACAAACAATAAATATCCAAACAGCATTTAACATAATGGTGGCATGACATTTTTTTATCATAAAACATTATTATAGCATATATCTCAGCCTAAGCCCAATCAAATCATCCTATCCAAATCTTTAGTCTGAGCCCACTATAAGCAAGTTGCTCAGGCGAGTAAATTCTGACAATGTGCTGCGTAGGCCTAGCTAGGCCTATAAACTTTTAATTTTAATTTTTAATTGATATTTCCAAAAGATTTTGTAATAGCGAACATGTTTTAGTTGCCATTTCTCGAAAGAAAATGTTACGCTTGATCGAACGAAAACACGGCAGGTCAGTTTGTTGTGTGACCCGCACGAGGTCATCCCATGCATATTTAATGAGTTTCGTCGCGACAGACTCAAGCGTGTGTATTGTAGTGTATATCCTATTTCGTTTTCTATTCCTTATATGTATCAGATATACAGTATGTAAGTTATTTTCAGAAATAAATTTGATCAAATCAAATCATCATTATGTTTTACTATTGTTTTTATAAGAACTTTTTTCTTTGTGGGTTTTTTTTGTGAGTCACCCTGCACCAAAGATTATAATAAAGCGCCGTATTAATTTAAAAAAAGTTATTGATATTTTAAGTATACATTGGTAGAAGTATTTATTTAATCGAAGAATATTCGTAATGTGTAACGTAAATTTCATCTTTAACAAATTTAGTTTTTTTTGTGTTATATTCACACTCACAGGACACGCGATACAACCTTCTACAAATGTTTCAAGAAAACCTTTGCTTGAGTACTGACTGCGGGGGAGGCTTACAATGCTCTTGCAACAATCAATTGACACACAACGCAAGGGCTGTTGTAAGTTATCTGAAAGGGAATGATTTCAGATTCTACAAAGCAGACATACAGTTACGTTCTTGTTCAGGTTTTGTATAGACCTACAACTCTTATAATGTCAATGGATCAACAAGTGTTCCTTTTGATTAGAAAAGACTATGCCTGTTTTCCCACTGTGCTGTTCATATTTCCATGTTCCCGCAATTTCATTTCTCTGACGAATTCTAGTTCCTAGAGTTTTTTTTTTCGATTTAGAAAATGGTTTTTGTTTGAACTGTGCAACCAATCAATCTTGGAATTAATGATAAATAAAATACAGGCTTTAGGCCAAATGTTTCTTTAACATTCTTGTTCAGGTTTTGTATAGACCTACAACTCTTATAATGTCAATGTATCATTGATTGTTCCTTTTAATAGAAAAAGATTAAGCCTTTTTTGCACCTAAGCGAATTTGTTTAGGCGAATCAAAACCGTCTGCACGTACGTGTGTTCACCTTCTATATGTAGTGACTACTTATTAGAGCATTCATGTAATGATATAATTACTACTATTTAGTTACATTATTATGCTGTAACACAAATCCAATTCACAATTAGGCAACACCTTCAAAAATAGCAGCAATATAGCCACACCTTCAACAATAGCAGCAATAGCAACACCATCAACAATATAGCAGCAATAGCAACACCTTCAACAATAGCAGCAATATAGCCACACATTCAACAATAGCAGCAATATAGCCACACCTTCAACAATAGCAGCAATAGCAACACCTTCAACAATAGCAGCAATATAGCCACACCTTCAACAATAGCAGCAATATAGCCACACCTTCAACAATAGCAGCAATATAGCCACACCTTCAACAATAGCAGCAATATAGCCACACCTTCAACAATAGCAGCAATAGCAACACCATCAACAATAGCAGCAATAGCAACACCTTCAACAATAGCAGCAATAGCAACACCATCAACAATAGCAGCAATAGCAACACCTTCAACAATAGCAGCAATATAGCCACACCTTCAACAATAGCATTGTTTCTAAATAACACATACACCCAAATTGCTATTCACAATAACACAATTGAATACAAATTGATTGTCCAGTGACTCCCACTTTACAATGGTAAAGTCCATTGTTGGGTGCGGCTTTTTACAGTGGTGTTTTTTTTTCGATTTCCCATTTTTACAGCAAGGTGAGTTCTTTTTTTCTCTTTTGTGCCACTACCACTTTTATTCATTCAAATACATTAAAGATGTTCGGTAATATTTGTCTTTCTATTACACTCTTTTTTCATTATTTTCTTGAATTTACACATAGTAAATATAAAATAAAAAAACACATAATAGCTAATTTTTTTAATATCTTTACAGTATAGCATATAGGGCTACTTTGGTATATATAAATTGGCTATAAAATATCTCATCAAGAACACCATGATTGAGTAGTCAAAAACAAAATGTCTGTAATTATATTGGTAATTATTCAACTATATTATACTGAAAATATCAAGTGTTTTAAAAATTATAACAATATCAATGTAGGCCACTTGAATCAAAACAAAATCATAACAACGACCATTTAACATGTAGGCCTAACTGCTGAATACCTGAATATAAGAAGGGTCCAAGTCCACACAATAGTGTTTTGAGAACAAAAAACATCATATTTTGTTGGTATTCTTGTTTATATGACAACTTATGTATTCATATCTAAATGTAAAATGATATAGTACATGATTATACGCGCTTCTGTCGTTGCATCATGGGAACGCGTTTAAGACAATGGACTTGGGCCCTTATAATCATGTTGTATAGTGAAACATACATATTCGTCAACGGAGAGCGCTATCAATTGTGTGTAAGAAGGGCCCAAGGCCCAGGAGTTGGGCCCTTCTTCTATACATAGAGGTATTCTACCACGTGTCAATAGTACTTAGAGAGTGGACTTGGGTATATAATTCATACACAAGGTAGCCCTATGCATAAGTGACCATTCCATAAATTTGGCCAAATGACTTGCTTAAAAAGAATTTACAGAACAATGTAATTAAAGATACCAACGATGTCGGCATTTCTTTATTATTATATCCTCATCATAGTACAATTATTATTTATCATAAACTATTATCTTTAATAATGTTGCTCTATTTTATTTTTATTTTTTATTTCGCTTTCTTTCAGTAGGGTAGCCCTCTCAGTAATAAAATAAAACTGCTCTTCCGAGGGGCCCTACGGCACATTTAAACAAAATTTGAAAACAACTTAAACTAAACTTAAACTAAAACTTAAACTAAAACTAAACTTCAATGCATGTTCTCATTATTATTATAACTTTTATACCATATTTAAATATATTTCACTGCAACCATCCTATACCACCGGCAACAATAAATGAATCTTAACAAGTGATTTAAAACGGTTATAATTGTTTTGTTTTCTTAATTCATAAGGTAGGCCATTCCAGAGTGAACTTCCATAATAAAAAAAACTACGTTTGTATATTTCGAGGTTACATCTGGACAAATACAACAGATTATTTTCATAGTTTCTGGTTTGAATAATGTTATGTATCATATTTATAAAGCAGCAGTGAAATCATCCAGTTTGGTCCAGGGTGGTTGGTGGTGCATTGCGTTTATTGACATTTGCACGCGTTTCTGGTGGAAAGAATGTTATTTGTGACAGGAAACGTGTTTTTAGAGATTTTTTGTCTGACGAAATGAATAATAATATTCTTATAGTAATCATATTGTATAATTGAGATAACAGGAGTGGACATTTTATTTCATTACTATCATTTTAGAAATGTTGAATATTCTGTAATTATATAATTTTGCCAATATTACACCTAGTCATTGTACGTGTATGTGTTATAACTATTAATTCAATTCAATTTCTTTTATTTCGGAAATTTCATCCATATCAACAAATGTACAATAGCTAATAAACAATATTAAATTTTGTTTCCCAAAGGAAAGGAAGTAGGCCTATCGAAATGTCTCGATGATTCGGTTGTTATGCTACAGCCGGTCGGTCTTCATTCGATGTCGCTGTCTACTGCCTGTCTGTATTTGACGCGTGTTACCAATTTCTCATACATGATACAACAACGAATGATAATTGTTCGGTACTATTGTTTTAATTATATCAGGAAAAAGTAATTTCACCTTTCCCCGAGTAGGCCTATATGGCCTACACAACGTTTACGGTGTATCTAATGAAGTAGTATCCGGTGCTTTTCATCCGGTGCTCTACCTATTTGATTGTGGATAACTGTAATTAGTCCAATGCATTTGTGCTCTGTTCCAGATAAATATGTAACTCCTTTGTATATTGTGATTGTAGGCAGTTCTATAGTGAATGCTGCGGTATTCGTGGTTTTCACCATGTGTTTTATGTATTACAGTTGTAGGCAGTTCTATAGTGAATGCTGCGGTATTAGTGGTTTTCACCATGTGTTTTATGTATGTATTACAGTGATTGTAGGCAGTTCTATAGTGAATGCTGCAGTATTAGTGGTTTTCACCATGTGTTTTATGTATTACAGTCCCACAATAGCTCTATTCATTTCATTCTATCTGTGATGAGAAGGGGAAATACATTCATAGAGAAAACAATCTATTGAAATTATTTAATAAATCAAGAGTTGAACCATGAAAACATTGATAACCGTCGTTCTTACTCCTACCATGGAGACTTATTTCTCCATGCTCCTACTCACTCTAGCGTGGACTGCCAATTACTGCAATTAACTTGTCTGATGCTCAGCAACCGGCATTCAAAGTTGCGGCAGGATAGACTCTTTTGAATGCGACAGTAATCCTGTCGATACCACAGGGAGTTCCCCATTTCATTACGGATGAATTAATCTGCAGAATGTTTGAAATATTTCTTTGAGCTATATAAGCGTCATGATGTATTCCACAATACGCACAACTGCACAAGCACAACATTGTCGAATGAAATACATTTCATCTAACACGTCGGCACACACACGGATTGATAACTCGCATGTGTTACAACATAATTATTCAGAAATAGTGACAACTATTTGAAAAATAAAGGTAAATTTCTTTCGTAGGCTACTCTACATTCGTTTAAGCCAATAAGTAGGAAAATCCGGGATTATAGTTCCGGTACGTTGCTGCTTTGAAGTACAAATTATTATCTTCTTATTTTTAGATTTCAAGTTATCTCAAACGTAAGAGTTTACACTCAGTAGAAGGCCTATTCGCATTAGGCTAACAAGGATAAACCTGTAAAAAATAAACATTTGTTATAGTTTATAATGTTGTCTATTTTCCAAATGCTATTGTGTTGTGTGTCAATACCGGGCACAATGTCTTGTTGGAGTACATCAGATTGCCCCGTGTGCCCCGAAGAACAGAAGACAACAACTACACAGCCCAGCTTAACTTTGATCTCCGGTGTAGAAGCATCACCACCCATACTCTCGGATGAACAGTCAGACATCCTTCGAGAATTAGGTGATCAACTAGACAGCCTATCATGTGACAAATTGGAGAATACTGTTTACAATACAACACAACTTCCTTCACCACCGATAGAGTTAGACGGCAACCAGGCGATGATTCTCAAAGATGTTTTTCCCGAGCTTAAAAATAACAACACAGGTCAAAATAACCAGACAAATGGTTGTAACCAGATTGAGTAAGTTTAAACATCTATTAAAATAATAATATAAACAATAACAAAAAAAGTTGAAGTGAGACGTATGAAATACAAGCATTAAAAAACCCTCCGAATATACCATAGAACACCTTATAGCACACGTTATTTGAAACAATGTTATATTTATAATGAATATGGTACTAAAAAATGTTGTTTTACAGAACTGGGTTGTCTAAAAAACGGAGTGTTAACGCCGCAAACGTGTGTGCATTTGAAACCGCAGATATAGCCCTTAACCTTGCGCTAGATAAGCGTGGATCTCCTGTTTACGTGGCACAGGTAGGCTACGCTAAATTTTAGAAGTTACGCTAAATAGATGAAAATAATATTTTTAGTGTGTATATCAGCCTATTCGTTTTCTATTCAATTTTAGATGTATCGTATATTTTCAGAAAAAAAAAAAATTCAAATCAAATCATCATTATGTTTACTATTTTAAAGAACTTTATTCTGTGAGTCACCCTGCACCGAAGATTATAATAAAGCGCCGTATTAATTTTAAAAAAGTTAATCATATTTTGAGTATGCATAGGCCTAATGCATAGGCCTACTCGTGGTTTGAAATCTTTGTTTACTTTCGCTCGCGACGATTTTCCAGACGAAATGTAATCAAATAAATTTACCTGTTAATTGCTTAAACTTTTTGTTTTTGGCTCGAATTTTCGACCTAAAATGAATAACTGTAATATTACATTGATATGGCCAATTTAAATTTAGAATATTTTGACCTTCATTGTTTTTGTTTCAAAGGACAATACATCTTTAATCAAAGAATGTCCGTAACGTGTACGTAAATTCCAGAAATCTGTAAAATTTTCATCTTTAACAAATTTGTTTTTTTGTTATATTCACAGAACACGCGATACAACCTTCTACAAATGTTTCAAGAAAACCTTTGCTTGAGTACTGACTGCGGGGGAGGCTTACAATGCTCTTGCAACAATCAATTTACTCACAACGCAATGGCTGTTGTGAGTTATCTGAAAGGGAATAATCTCAGATTCTACCAAGCAGACATACAGTTACGTTCTTGTTCAGGTTTTGTATAGACCTACAACTTTGAATAGAAAAGACTATGCCTGTTTTCCCACTGTGCTGTTCATAATTTCATTTCTCTGACGAATTCTAGTTCCTAGAGTTTTTTTTTCGATTTAGAAAATGGTTTTGAATAGCTTCTACGTTTGTTCGAACTGTGCAACCAATCAATCTTCGAATTAATGATAAATAAAATACAGGCTTTAGGCCAAATGTTTCTTTAAAAGGTAATGACCCTTCTTCCTTCCTAAAGCTTGGTTCCCACTAGAACGTAACGCACGGACGTAAACGCAACGCAAGCGTTTTAACCAAAGACAAGCGAAGTTAAAGACAGTTCGCAATCACAAGCGAATAAGCCATCGCTTGTGATTGGTCAATTCACTTGCGTTGCGTTACGTCATTGCGTTGCGTCGCTAGTGGGAACCAAGCTTAAAATAGCCAAGCAAGGATTTATGCAAATATATAGTTTATACTAATTGAATTTAATATTTCTTTTGCCTTTTATTAAGCTTATTTATTATAATCTAGAATTTGAATCCTAATTTATGATAATCAAAAAAATTGTATGACGGTACTAAAGTATCTAGTATCTGAAAGGTTCTTTTTGTACTGTACACTATAACTATATACTAAAACGGTCAAGTAATGCAGTACAAACAATTACTATTATTGTTACATCAAATACCTATATATTTCTAACTGTAACACAAATCCCATTCACAATTAATTATTATTATTATTATTATTATTATTTATTGCCAAAAACCAGTTACAAACAAACAGAACACAGAAACTAAGGGAGTAGGCAGGAACCTAAAAGTGAACCTAATCACTATAACAAGAGTTCAGGTTCCGTACTCCCAAAGTAACAACAATGATATAAAATAAACTTAATGATGATATTCTCGAATTATGTTTTTAAAATGTTAGGATAATAAGTTCTCAACCGGATGGTATCAGTAATAAATGACTAACATTATATGGGTATGCGCAACTAGCCTCCATATTTAAAAAAGGGTAATATCAAGAACAGTTTAAAAGCAGCAGCAGCAACAACAACAGTAAAGCTTGGGTAAATAAAACGAAACACAAGAACGTAAACAGCAACAGCATTACAGCAGTGACAACAGTAAAGCTTGGGTAAATAAAACGAAACACAAGAACGTAAACAGCAACAGCATTACAGCAGTGACAACAGTAAAGCTTGGGTAAATAAAACGAAACACAAGAACGTAAACAGCAACAGCATTACAGCAGTGACAACAGTAAAGCTTGGGTAAATAAAACGAAACACAAGAACGTAAACAGCAACAGCATTACAGTAGTGACAACAGTAGGCTTGGGTAAATAAAACAAAACACAAGAACGTAAACAGCAACAGCATTACAGCAGTGACAACAGTAAAGCTTGGGTAAATAAAACGAAACACAAGAACGTAAACAGCAACAACATTACAACAGTGACAATAGCCACACCATCATTGTACTATTTATACACAACACCATATAAGTACAGTAATACATCGGTTAACATTTATTATATATTTAATACCAGCCACTGCCGTGGTACCTTACTCTCAATAACAAAATACCTTAGTAATTATTGCTTATTTATGTATTATATATTTATGCTACTACTGTGATCTACACACCTTAAATAATTTAATTCTTAATTGTTTTTTGGCTATTTCGGGGGCTACTCTTGTCATACTAGTTCGCTGTGTTACGGATATTTTATGAGACCTGAGTAGGACCCAGGTGAATTCCACTGAGTGTCGGTAAATTATTAGTACCGAGTAGGCCTACGTGGAATATAATATTTTATTGGGGGCGAGATAATTGTCAAGAATTATACCAGCCCAATTGAGCGACTAGCTAAGTAGCACCATAATAGTAAGATGGGATGATGATGGGGATGGTTGGGTGGGAAAATAAAATCTGACTGATGCTAGCGTGTTGCTGTAACATCAATGATACATGTCCAGTTTGTTATACTATGTATAGTCAATCTGATCTATTTGATAGGGACACCTGTTTTTATAAATATGTCGCCTAGTCTTTTAAGTTTAATTTATTAGTACGGTAACCTTGTGTACAATACCAATTCTCCTTAAAAAAGTAGACTTAAAGGAGGCAGTACCAAACCCATCCATCAACTGTCACTTGTTGAGGTCACTATAGTGTAGGTATAATTATCTATTGATATTCAATGCCCTTGTAGTGGAGTCCGGGTTACTCCAGATGGTATTGTGTATAAACTATAATTTAGTTTCCCAAATTTGCTTTTATACACAACACCATATAAGTACAGTAATACATCGGTTAACATTTATTATATATTTAATACCAGCCACTGCCGTGGTACCTTACTCTCAATAACAAAATACCTTAGTAATTAGTTATCCGCTTGGTATACCAAGCGGATAATTAGTTATCCGCTTGGTATACCAAGCGGATAACTCCTTGTTATTGTATGAGATCAACAGTTTTTTGGTTATCCGCAACGAAGTTGCAGGATAACCTCTTGTGATTGTACGAAATCATCAACATCAACTTTTTAGTTATCCGCACTTGGCGGATAACTCCTTGTTATTGTATGGGATCATCACTTTTTTTTTCTGTATTATTAGTTATCCGCACTTGGCGGATAACTCCTTGTTATTGTATGGGATCATCACTTTTTTTTTCTGTATTATTCTTCTTTCTTTCCTTCCATTTTTGTGTAGAGCGTTTCTCTGAAATGTGTAAACATAACATTTCATAACTTTGACAACATGTGGGCATTTACGTGAACTTGTGCACCTCCTATTTTTGAATGACGTCAGAGTTGCGTAACGTGACTTACGCGCGATTTTATGAATTTCGCGTATTTAACATAGATCGAAAATCATAAAACATTTTAAACTGAAACTTGGCAAAAGCTTAATTTATATCTTACGCTAACTTTCTATCGATTAAAAATGGCATGTTTTGCAAGAAATTACGCGCGCACGCGCATTTAAAATTTCACTTTCTTCCTTTTTTTGTGAGCCCTTTTTCTCTAAAATGTGTAAACAGAACATATCGTAACTTTGTCAAAATATAGACATTTACGTGAAGTTGTGCACCTCCTATGTTTGAAAAACGTCAGAGTTGCGCAACGTGACTTGCACGCAATTTTATGAATTTAAATGATTGATCAGAGGTTAAAAACCAAAAGTCGATTTGTATTGAGACTTTGTGAAAATTTAATTTATATCAAGAGTCAATTTTCTGTGGATTAAAAATGGCATGTTTCACACAAAGTTACGCGCGCACGCGCATTTAAAATTTCAAAATGCGCAAAATTAATTTCTAATCAGTTTTCTACGCGTTTCATGTAATTTTAAGCATGTCAAAAATTCCCACGCACCCGCAAATTGTTACGTGCGCGGTGCGCATGTAGCGTTGAAAACATATTTTTTTCTCGTGATTTATGTTTTTCTAGCTTTTTTTAGTAATTTTACCAACTTTTAAACAATTTTGACTTAAAATCACGTCATACGAGCACGTCGAATTTAACAATTTGTGCGCTTTTTTGATGAAAAAGTTCAAAAATTTGTCAAAATTATGCCTTTTTTTAAACAGTCGTAATTTCTAAACTGCACGGTCAACTTTTTGTGGATAACATATTCTGGAAGTTGATTAGTTGTATATCGGATCACGTATTAATATGGCTAACCGGACATTATGACGTCATCGTATGGCCACGCAAATATAAAATAAAGGATTTTTGTATCTTTCGTTATAGGTCATCACATTTAATAGAGCGCATCTCAACTTAGCCGTTTTCCATTTTCACCCCGATTTTGATATTATCTAGGTAAATCAACTATCTTTCGTATGAGTTAAAAATATTTTAATTTTTATGACGTCATCATGTCTAAAAATGTAAATAACGTGGGTCACTTATCTTCGTCTTTACAGTAAATTTCAATCTGTTATAGCTCGTCAGAATAAAACGTGATAATCATAATTAAAACGTTTTCTGGAAGCTATTGGATTGTAGATACGAATTTATGTAAACATTTTGCCAATCGGATGTTGTGACGTCATCATATGGCCAGTTGAATAAAAAAAGTCGTATTTTCATATTTTGCGTAATAGTTCATCACATTTAAAAGGGCGCGCATCTATATTTTACGTATTCAAATTTCTTCTACACGTTAATATGTTGTTGCTGAGATAATTTCCTTCCGAAATTGCTATCTTAGTGTTTCATCGTGATACCGTCGCCATGTTACAAATTTGAATAAATGGCGGGTCCCGTAAATTCACCTATTCTACACTGTATGTAACATGTATACAGATTATACTGTTTGCATGTATATACTATATGACACAAAATTGACAGAATTCAGCACTAACATCATATCATATTCTTCAGATCAGGTCATAATGCGATAATTTTTTTCTGTGTGCAATATTCTAACGTATGACGTGCGCGTGGCGTTTGTCGTGCGGATAACTAACTCGTCAAAGTGACGAGTTACATGTCTAGTTCTTCTTTCTTTCCTTCCATTTTTGTGTAGAGCGTTTCTCTGAAATGTGTAAACATAACATTTCATAACTTTGACAACATGTGGGCATTTACGTGAACTTGTGCACCTCCTATTTTTGAATGACGTCAGAGTTGCGTAACGTGACTTACGCGCGATTTTATGAATTTCGCGTATTTAACATAGATCGAAAATCATAAAACATTTTAAACTGAAACTTGGCAAAAGCTTAATTTATATCTTACGCTAACTTTCTATCGATTAAAAATGGCATGTTTTGCAAGAAATTACGCGCGCACGCGCATTTAAAATTTCACTTTCTTCCTTTTTTTGTGAGCCCTTTTTCTCTAAAATGTGTAAACAGAACATATCGTAACTTTGTCAAAATATAGACATTTACGTGAAGTTGTGCACCTCCTATGTTTGAAAAACGTCAGAGTTGCGCAACGTGACTTGCACGCAATTTTATGAATTTAAATGATTGATCAGAGGTTAAAAACCAAAAGTCGATTTGTATTGAGACTTTGTGAAAATTTAATTTATATCAAGAGTCAATTTTCTGTGGATTAAAAATGGCATGTTTCACACAAAGTTACGCGCGCACGCGCATTTAAAATTTCAAAATGCGCAAAATTAATTTCTAATCAGTTTTCTACGCGTTTCATGTAATTTTAAGCATGTCAAAAATTCCCACGCACCCGCAAATTGTTACGTGCGCGGTGCGCATGTAGCGTTGAAAACATATTTTTTTCTCGTGATTTATGTTTTTCTAGCTTTTTTTAGTAATTTTACCAACTTTTAAACAATTTTGACTTAAAATCACGTCATACGAGCACGTCGAATTTAACAATTTGTGCGCTTTTTTGATGAAAAAGTTCAAAAATTTGTCAAAATTATGCCTTTTTTTAAACAGTCGTAATTTCTAAACTGCACGGTCAACTTTTTGTGGATAACATATTCTGGAAGTTGATTAGTTGTATATCGGATCACGTATTAATATGGCTAACCGGACATTATGACGTCATCGTATGGCCACGCAAATATAAAATAAAGGATTTTTGTATCTTTCGTTATAGGTCATCACATTTAATAGAGCGCATCTCAACTTAGCCGTTTTCCATTTTCACCCCGATTTTGATATTATCTAGGTAAATCAACTATCTTTCGTATGAGTTAAAAATATTTTAATTTTTATGACGTCATCATGTCTAAAAATGTAAATAACGTGGGTCACTTATCTTCGTCTTTACAGTAAATTTCAATCTGTTATAGCTCGTCAGAATAAAACGTGATAATCATAATTAAAACGTTTTCTGGAAGCTATTGGATTGTAGATACGAATTTATGTAAACATTTTGCCAATCGGATGTTGTGACGTCATCATATGGCCAGTTGAATAAAAAAAGTCGTATTTTCATATTTTGCGTAATAGTTCATCACATTTAAAAGGGCGCGCATCTATATTTTACGTATTCAAATTTCTTCTACACGTTAATATGTTGTTGCTGAGATAATTTCCTTCCGAAATTGCTATCTTAGTGTTTCATCGTGATACCGTCGCCATGTTACAAATTTGAATAAATGGCGGGTCCCGTAAATTCACCTATTCTACACTGTATGTAACATGTATACAGATTATACTGTTTGCATGTATATACTATATGACACAAAATTGACAGAATTCAGCACTAACATCATATCATATTCTTCAGATCAGGTCATAATGCGATAATTTTTTTCTGTGTGCAATATTCTAACGTATGACGTGCGCGTGGCGTTTGTCGTGCGGATAACTAACTCGTCAAAGTGACGAGTTACATGTCTAGTTATTTCTCTTCTTTCTTTCTGTATGATTTTTGTGGAACGCTTTTCTCTAAAACTTGCAAACATAACATTTTGTAACTTTTTCAACATATCGTCATGCACATGAAGATGTGCAGCGAAGCTTTTCATGATGTTTACAATTGCGCAACGTGACGTACGCGCGATTTAACGATTTTGTCGTATTTAACATAGCTCGACAACCAAATAACATTTCAACTTGAAACTTTGCAAAAGTTTAATTTATATCATGCGCTAACTTTCTGTTGAAAAAAAATTGCGTGTTTTACACAAAGTTACGCGCGCACGCGCATTTAAAATTTCAAAATGCGCAAAATTAATTTATAATCAACTTTCTACGCGTTTCATGTCGTTTTAAGCATGTCAAAAATTCCCACGCGTGCGCACATTTTTACGTGTGCGGTGCGCACGTAGCATTCAAAACGTATTTTTTTCGCGTGATTTATAATTTTCCAGCCTTTTCTAGTAATTTTACCAAATTTTAAACAATTTCGACTTAAAGATACGTCATACGAGCACGTCGAATTGGACAATTTTCGCGCGTTTTTTATGAAAAGGTTAAAAAATTCGTTTAAAATATGCCTTTTTTTAAACAGTCGTAATTTCTAAACTAGACGGTCAACTTTTTGTGGATGACATATTCTGGAAGTAGATGAGTTATAGATATCGGATCAGGTATTAATATGGCTAACCGGATATTGTGACGTTATCGTATGGCCACGCGAATATAAAATTTACGATTTTTGTATCTTTCGTCATAGCTCATCACATTGAATAGAGCGCATCTCCACTTATCCGTTTTCCATTTTCACCCCGATTTTGATATTGTCTAGGTCAATCAACTATCTTTCGAATGAGTTAAAAATATTTTAATTTTTTTGACGTCATCATGCCTAAAAATTTAAATCACGTGTGGCATTAATTTCATCTTTACTGTAAATTTTAATCTGTTATAGCTCGTAAGAATAAAATGTGATAATCACGATTAAAACTTTTTCTGGAAGCTATTGGATTGTAGATACGAAATTATGTTAAAATGTTGCCAATCGGATGTTGTGACGTCATCATATGGCCAGTTAAATAAAAAAGGTCGTATTTTCATCTTTTGCGTCATAATCCATTACACTTAAAAGAGCGCGCATCAATATTTCACGTATTCAAATTTCTTCTACACGCTAATACGTTGTTGCTGAGATAATTTCTTTTCGGAATTGCTACCTTCGCGTTTCATTTTAAAACCGTCAACATGTTAAAAATTGCAATAAATAGCGGGTCCCGTAATTTCACCTATTCTACACTGTATGTGATATGGATACAGATTATACTGTGTATATACTATATATGAATTTAAATAATAAAATTCAGCAATAACAACATATCATATTCTTCAGTTCAGGTCATAATGCCAACGTGAACACTTCCTTTTGTCCTCAACCTATCCTCTTAATGTTAATGTTGCACCACTTGCGCGGCGGATAACCAAACTCGTCAAAGTGACGAGTTACATGTCTAGTTTCTGTATTATTAGTTATCCGCATTGAGCGGATAACTCCTTGTAACTGTCCTGTTTCATCATCTTTTTTTTTTTTTTTTTCTGTATTCTTCTTTCTTTCTGTCATTTTTGTGTCTCGCGTAACTCAAAAACGTGTAAACATAACATTTCATAACTTTGTCAACATGTGGGCATTTACGTGAAATTGTGCACCTCCTATTTTTGAATGACGTCAGAGTTGCGCAACATGACTTACGCGCGTTTTTCCGAATTTCGCGTATTTAACATAGATCGAAAACCATATAACAATTTAAATTGAAACTGAAAAAAAGTTTAAGTTATATCTTGCGCTAACTGACTATGGAGAAAAAATGGCATGTTCCACACGAAGTTAGGCGCGCACGCGCGTTTAAAATTTCAAATTGCGAAAAATCAATTTATAATCAACTTTCTACGCGTTTCATGTCATTTTAAGCATGTAAAAAATTCCCACGCGCGCACTTTTTTTTACGCGCGCGGTGCGAACGTAGCGTTGAAAACAATTTTACTCTCGTGATTTATGTTTTCAAGCCTTTTATAGTAATTTTACCAAATTTGAAACAATTTCGACTTCAAATTACGTCATACGGGCACGTCGAATTGAATAATTTATGTGCGTTTTTGAGGAAAAAGTTCAAAAATTTGTCAAAATTATACCTTTTTTTAAACAATCATAGATTCTAAACTACGAGGTAAACTTTGTTTAAATTACATATCCAGGAAGATGATAAGTTGTAGATAAGGAATCATGCATTGATATGGCAAACGGGACATTGTGACGTCATCGTATGGCCACGCGAATATAAAATATAGGATTTTTGTATCTTTCGTCATAGCGCATCTCATTTAATAGAGCGCCTCTCCACTTATCCGTATTCCATTTTAACCCAGATTTTGAAATTTTCTAGGTCAATCAACTATCTTACCCATGAGTAAAAATTTTTTTAATTTTTATGACGTCATCATGTCTAAAAATGTAAATAACGTGGGTCACTTATATTTATCTTTACAGTAAATTTTAATCTGTTATAGCTCATCAGAATAAAATGTGATAATCACGATTAAAACGTTTTCTGGAAGCTATTGGATTGTAGATACGAATTCATGTAAACATTTTGCCAATCGGATGTTGTGACATCATCATATGGCCAGTTGAATAAAAAAAGACGTATTTTCATATTTTGCGTAATAGTTCATCACATTTAAAAGGGTGCGCATCTATATTTTACGTATTCAAATTTCTTCTACACGTTAATATGTTGTTCCTGAGATAATTTCCTTCTGAAATTGCTATCTAAGTGTTTCATTTTGATACCGTCGCCATGTTAAAAATTGGAATAAATGGCGGGTCCCGTAATTTCACCTATTCTACACTGTATGTAATATGTATACAGATTATACTGTTTGCATGTATATACTATATGACACAAAATTGACAGAATTCAGCACTAACAGCATATCATATTCTTCAGTTCTTGTCATAATGCCATAATCTTTATCTGTGTGCAATATTCCAACGTATGACGTGCACGTGGCGTTTGTCGTGGTGCGGATAACTAACTCGTCAATGTGACGAGTTTCATGTCTAGTTCTTCTTTCCATCCTTCCTTTTTGTGGATCGCGTTTCTCTAAAATGTGTAAACATAACATTTCATAACTTTGACAACATATGGGTATTTACGTGAAGTTGTGCACCTCCTATTTTTGAATGATGTCATAGTTGCGCAACGTAACTTACGCGCAATTTTATGAATTTCAATGATTGATCATAGATTAAAAACTAAAAGTCATTTAGTATTGACACTTTGACAAAATTTAAGTCATATCAGGGGCAAACTTTCTACGGATTAAAAATGGCATGTTTCACAAGAAGTTACGCGCGCACGCGCATTTAAAATTTCAAAATGCGCAAAATTAATTTCTAATCAACTTTTTATGCGTTTCTTGTCATTTTGAGCATGTCAAAAATTCCCACGGGCGCGCAATTTTTTACGCACGCGGTGCGCACGTAGCGTTAAAAACATATTTTTTTCCCTTGAATCATATTTTTCAAGCTTTTCCTAGTAATTTTGAAAACAATTTAGACCTTTTCCAATTTAAATAACGCCATACGAACACGTTGAATTAAACATTTCATGCGCGTTTTTTATGAAAAAGCTTAAAAAATCGTCAAAATTATGTCTTTTTTTAAACAGTCATAGTTTCTAAAGTAAACCGTGAACCGTTTATTTTTATTACAAAATCTAGAAGTTGATGAGTTGTAGATATCGGATCATGCATCGATAAGGCTAAAAAAACATTGTGACGTCATCGTATGGCCACACGAATGTAAAATATAGGATTTTTGTCTCTTTCGTTATTGCTCATCACATTCAATGGAGCGCATCACGCTTATCTGTATTCCTTTTTCTCCTACATTTATATATTGTGTAGGTCAATCAACTTTCTTTAGCATGAGATAAAAATATTTTAATTTTTATGACGTCATCATGCCAAAAAATTTTAATTACGTGGGTCATTAATTTCATCTTTACAGTAAATTTTAATCTGTAATAGCTCGTAAGAATAAAATGTGATAATCACGATTAAAACGTTTTATGGAAGCTATTGGATTGTAGATACGAATTCATGTAAACATTTTGCCAATCGGATGTTGTGACGTCATCATATGGCCAGTTGAATAAAAAAAGTCGTATTTTCATATTTTGCGTAATAGTTCATCACATTTAAAAGGGTGCGCATCTATATTTTACGTATTCAAATTTCTTCTACACGTTAATATGTTGTTCCTGAGATAATTTCCTTCTGAAATTGCTATCTAAGTGTTTCATTTTGATACCGTCGCCATGTTAAAAATTGGAATAAATGGCGGGTCCCGTAATTTCACCTATTCTACACTGCATGTAATATGTATACAGATTATACTGTTTGCATGTATACTATATGACACAAAATTGACAGAATTCAGCACTAACAGCATATCATATTCTTCAGTTCTTGTCATAATGCCATAATCTTTACCTGTGTGCAATATTCCAACGTAAGACGTGCACGTGGCGTTTGTCGTGGTGCGGATAACTAACTCGTCAAAGTGACGAGTTTCATGTCTAGTTATTGCTTATTTATGTATTATATATTTATGCTACTACTGTGATCTACACACCTTAAATAATTTAATTCTTAATTGTTTTTTGGCTATTTCGGGGGCTACTCTTGTCATACTAGTTCGCTGTGTTACGGATATTTTATGAGACCTGAGTAGGACCCAGGTGAATTCCACTGAGTGTCGGTAAATTATTAGTACCGAGTAGGCCTACGTGGAATATAATATTTTATTGGGGGCGAGATAATTGTCAAGAATTATACCAGCCCAATTGAGCGAATAGCATGAGAGAAAGCCCCCAAGAAATAAACCAAAGTGTATATTAATAAAAGTAGTTTAAATTGTATAAGAACAGGCTCTAAAAAGAATAAGGTAGGCCTATTAAACGGCCTAGTACGAGAAAAGACTATTTACATAGTTTTTAAAAATGATATTACATTTAATTCTTGGTAAACATACTATACCAAGAAGAATAAAAAGAAAACGTAAAATCATAAATATACTGCTCTTGTAAAAAAAAATAAAAATATTAGGATACAGGACATTCGATCCCTACGATGATAATCATCTAGACTTGTCCCGGGGTTGAGCCCGACGGGACAAGTGGTTGTGTTAGTTATAGGTGCTGTTGATCCCTCAAAATTATCCAGGGGATGAGCCCGGCTGGATTTAATCCCGGGGATGAGCCCGGCGGGATTTTTTTTTTTTTTTTTTTTTTTTTTTTTTTTTGAGAGAGAGAGAGATCGTAGCGTAGCTAAACTCATGAAAATCATCTAGACTTGTCCCGGGGGATGAGCACGACGGGACAAGTGGTTGTGTTAGTTATAGGTGCTGTTGATCTCTCAAAATTATCCAGGGGATGAGCCCGGCTGGATTTAATCCCGGGGATGAGCCCGGCGGGATTTTTTTTTTTTTTTTTTTTTTTTTTTTTTTTTTTTTTTTTTTTTGAGAGAGATCGTAGCGTAGCTAAACTCATGAAAATCATCTAGACTTGTCCCGGGGATGAGCCCGACGGGACAAGTGGTTGTGTTAGTTATAGGTGCTGTTGATCTCTCAAAATTATCCAGGGGATGAGCCCGGCTGGATTTAATCCCGGGGATGAGCCCGGCGGGATTTTTTTTTTTTTTTTTTTTTTTTTTTTTTTTTTTTTTTTTTTTTTTTTTGAGACAGATCGTAGCGTAGACTAACTCCTTAAATTTTACTTGTAGAATACGTTTAATTTATTGGAGATTCCCTAGGATGAAGTCGAGCTTGCGGTAATTGCAAGGCTTGGTAATTTACTGTACAGTATTACAATTTACACATATTTGCTTGAGCGTCTTTTAAAACCTTCCGATTCGTTCGGATGTATCTAATATAACAGTTAGAGGACCATCTACCCATGGTTTGTACTACATGGTCTTCTACACCTGCTGCAGCAGCAGATGTTGCAGCCCCTATCCTAAATGAATGACCTGAAAAATTGCGGTTATCTATCCCACTTCTGGTTAAAACTTCCCTTAAAAGCATTAGAAATTGTTCCCTTGATAACGGATCGTGTGTTGATTCGTTCTCGACGAACAACGGGGCTGAATAGGGTGCACCGTTACACAATCTAAGGGCAATGTATTTAGACATATTATGGACGGGATATAAATTTTTGTTCTCAAAGATTGTTATATCGATTCCCAATCTAAAGGGGTCCGTTTTGGATGCCCTCAGATGTAAAACATATAATTGGCAATCTGGGCTAAAGGTAATATCGCTAATTCTTAAGTAATCGTTACAGGAAGTCTTTCGTTTACATGTGAACTCACCACATCTTAAAAAACCATAAAACGCTAACTTGAACACACACTGAATCATAAGGTCCATAAACGGGGAAAACACACCCCGCAAAAGTACGTTACACATTTTTGTTAGTACATCTGCAGTAATCGGTAAACGTTTTTGTTGATTATTGTTCTGTGATTTTTTAATTCCGCGAAGTATGTATTGTAGTCTCTCTGTTCCCAATGTGATATCTTGATGACCCGCTTTGATATAGTGAAAGCGAATT
Source organism: Antedon mediterranea (assembly GCF_964355755.1). Lineage (NCBI taxonomy): Eukaryota > Metazoa > Echinodermata > Crinoidea > Comatulida > Antedonidae > Antedon > Antedon mediterranea. Next base: position 26,987,828 of record NC_092675.1, read on the forward strand.
CCTGCCAGGTAGAGTTTGATTGTATGGAGTTTTAGGTTCAGTACTTTCTGACAGTGAGTTACAAAATAAATGAGGTGTCCCTCAACAATTGGCGGAAGTCCTGATTTCGGCAGAATCATACCTGACATATAAATATGTCGCCTAGTCTTTTAAGTTTAATTTATTAGTACGGTAACCTTGTGTACAATACCAATTCTCCTTAAAAAAGTAGACTTAAAGGAGGCAGTACCAAACCCATCCATCAACTGTCACTTGTTGAGGTCACTATAGTGTAGGTATAATTATCTATTGATATTCAATGCCCTTGTAGTGGAGTCCGGGTTACTCCAGATGGTATTGTGTATAAACTATAATTTAGTTTCCCAAATTTGCTGATTAGTTAATATTAGAAACTCAATATTTAAACAACTTAAAGAAGATCTATACAACAATGATTTGCATAAAATATGGGACTTATTCATGTCAAGCTCACATGAACTTAAATATCACCTTTTTTTTGACGACCTAGAAATTGATGAAGAATATCAAATCCAATGTATAAACAATATTAACTATGTATTAGCAAGTAACATATTTGACAAATATTGTAAATTATTTTTAACAACTGCATGGAAAGAACGCAACGAAATTTATAATATCCGTCCATAACACAATCTTTTACTTTTCGCTCAAATGTATTGAATGTATTTTTAGTCGCGTGGAAGCGACTCTATAGTTCACTATGTCGGTCGGTTGGTCGGTCTGTCTGTCTGTCTGTCGGTCTGTCTGTCGGTCTGTCTGTCTGTCTGTCTGTCTGTCTGTCTGTCGGTCCGGTATCACTATGCGTTTTATCGCTTTATGACCTTATCTTGATATCAGTTTAATCTAGCTAAGTCAATTTTTCACAGAATATTCCTTATGGCCAGGAATCGATGTGGTTATGTTTTCACGGCGCGCAATAAAAAATTACGCGGTCTACGCACGATTTAACGAAATCACGTTTGTAATCATATCTTAACAACCATGAATCACAATTAAATAAAATTTGGTACTCATAAATTTCAGGGCATAAATCATCATATGGCAATACAATTACGTGCGTAGCGCATGTAACGCATGCGTACGCGTGCTTAAAATTTTCAAAATTTATTTTCGATGAAATAAGAGTACGTTTCAGGCAATTTTAAGCGTTTACAAAATTGCCATGAGTGCGCAGATTTTTGCGCGCGCACTGTGCGTTAAATGTTATTGCGCACTTTTTTTGCCCGATTTCTGTTTTCTTGACTTACTTTTCAACTCGAAATTACGTTATACGAGCACGTCAAAAGTGACAGGCTACGCACGTGTAAATTAAAAAAATATAAATGTTTTTAAACATTTCAACATTTTTAAACATGTTCAGTAATTTCGGTCAGTATAGTTCACTATGTCGGTCGGTCCGTCTGTCTGTCGGTCTGTCTGTCTGTCGGTCTGTTTGTCTGTCGGTCCGGTATCACTATGCATTGTAGCACGCGACTTAATGGCTGTTGGCCTTGTTATAACCTACTGTGTATATACTTTTTAATGTAATAATTTATAATGTTTGTATTTGATTGTGTAGTAAGATAAGTCCATATTTATTTTTTTGTTGTTGCACATCTCTTGAGAATTGTGCCTCTGTTATAAAAGAGAAACAATAAAGTTATTAATTAATTAATTAATCAACATTAGCAGCAATAGCAACACCATCAATAATAGCAACAGTATCAACAACAGCAGTGTTTTTGTATTGTGATTTAAATAATGGCATTTTAGGTAGAAAATGTTTTAATTTAATGTGGAATGATAAATCGCGAATGCATCCACTTCATTGGTGTGTATAAACGATATATTAAAATAAAAGTATTTTTACATTTACGCAGGTAAATGTAAAAATAAATGTTAGTAACAATAAATAAACGTTGTTTCAAAAACAGTTATTGTAGCAATAACAACTGATGATTAAGAAAACTGGTACAACCAGATGATAAGTTCGAATCAGCACGCTATTTACTGATCAACACCTACACCTGTGTTGGTTGACTTGGTTGTTTAATTATTTTGATAAACATATCTGTATGCATATTTGCACAATTATTTATATCGTGCATCTAAATTATTTAAATAAATATTTTAACGATAAGGAATGTAAGTTAATAAAGGTGATGTACTGTACTATATGCATTAGACCTGTTTCTCAGTGTTTGGCGTAAACTAAACCAGTTCGTTAAACAAGCTCGTCATGCATTTTGCTGTGCGTTTGGCATTTGCACTTCTCATTATTGGAGATCACCTCTGTAATTCTGAAGAACTGCCGAACGAAAAGGTACCGTATCGTTTATTATTATTATTGTTTTGTATGGAATGTAGATTATCTATACAAGGTGTGTATTTTCATCTATTGAATAAACCAGTACATATATACAGTTGTTTGATAAGTATGATTATTACTATTTTAACCTGTCGTTTTTATAGATAAGTACACTTAATTCGTCGCATCATGGAGCGAAGTCAAAGCAATCACAAACTAAAGGAACATCGAATTCTGGTAAGATAATGATGGCACAAGTTCAACTGCATCAATTCGGGAACACGTTGCCACATTATTTTAATGGACATTACATAATATTTTTTAAAATAATAGTAAACAGCGCCATCACACCACTGTATACCTTACAAAGTACCTGCTAAGGAAACAATTTTGTATGCATCATTTTTATCTAAATCTAGTTGGTGGCGCTCTAAGAGGAATTAAAGCAATGATAATATGACTCTGAATAATAATGTTTTATAAAATGAAACTTATAGTCAACCTAACAAATCACCAGCATTGGACAAAGAAATGCATATAGTCATTCCAAACGTTAAAGAGGTATCGGTAAAAAGTATTCTCCAATTTAAATGATGATTAATCATACTTTGAATGGGCCGGTATGTTAATAAAGTTAATTTCGTAGACAAAATTTGTTTACAAAATAATCGGTTGATTTCAATCAAAAACCCATTGGCTAGCAGCAAATTTGTTGGCTTAACTACAGTTAAATAATTTTTTTTTCGATCCAACTTTTGGTCAAAGTGAATAATTGTGAAAACAAATTTGCAACACAAACATTTACATTTTTTCAACTGGGGACAATCAATGTATCTAATGCAGTGTTAGTAAAATGTTTCGGCCTACTTTTGTTTGGAATTACTTTTGTTTGGAATTACTATTGTTTCGTATTTTATTTATTTATCTACCATGGTAATAGAGATACAAAATTGTATAGATATCTTGCCTTCTCAGGAAGAAAAATATAAAAAATATATAATTATTGTAAATTACATACCGTACCAATGTTTAGGTTTGAAAAGCATCATCTGTGGGTTTGAGGTAGACGAATGCGGCTTTGTAGATGTTACGACCGACTTTATTTCTCTTTGGCGAAGAGTTTGCGATAATGGTACGTCTTGTTCAAAATTAAAAAAAAACTGAGATCAATCAATAATTCTTAACCAATCTATTTTAATTGATAATGAATATAAATCCCTCAATTTTCAATTACAATATTGTTTACGTTGTAGGGTGTTCTATGATATCTGATGCAACAGCATCGATGAGCGGTAAAACTATGTCCAATCTAGTTTCACCATGGTTCTTCGGAAATAGTGGTGTGTTAAAGATGCAGTACTATATTCCTGATAAGCAGACAGCAAAGTTCGCAAGTATCAGTGTATATATACGATACGACGAAACAGCCAGTAATAATAACAGGGAGTTGATTTATCTAGCTAGCAGTGAGATGGACCGACCATGGGTGCCGATGGCAGCAGAGATGGACCGACCTTGGGTTCCAATGAGTGTGAACGTAAAAATGGACGATTCGACACACTTCAGGGTAAGATGTTTTCATCTTCCTTCTTTTAGGGATTACCAATCTTTTTTAAAAATCGATAACATTTAAGTTATCAAAAGTATATTGCGTGTAACTTGTAGATTAAAATCAGCAAAATTATAATCTTTGCTTAGTAAATGTACAGTGCTTTATCTCTGTAAGATAATCACTTTCATCAGATGGCTTAGTTCTCATTACAAAACGAATGTAAATATAGTTCTATTTTCTGTATCCATCCAATGTAAACTAAATTTGTATAATAGTCATATTTCTTGACAGAATGCTCTGATGTAGTAATAGCATATCGCTCTGGGCGGGTATTTCATTCATTCGGAAACCGGATATCCACAGAGATATTATAGTGAACTCTCTATAACTTATCTCACCTAGTGTTTATTGTGATTCATTTTCCACTTTTATTGGATCTATATAATAATATTATTAGATACAGTATTATTTGTCAAAGTCCAAAGGCCAGATTATTATGTATTCAACACAGTGCTGCCTTGCGGTATCACGTAAAACAGAAGTAGCAGTTGCCGCACGCAAATCGCTCGACTTGTTGTAGTATTTCGGCCAAGGCTCTATTTGGTCGTAGCATAGGTAACATTTCTTGTTAGCTCCACCAGAATAGCGAGAGGGTATGAGCTCAATCGGGTGTGTGTGTTTTTTTCTGTATTTGTTACCGTATTTAGCAGGACTGGGCCTACACAAAACGTTATTGCCCGATTTTCATATCTTTAAAGGATGGTTTGATATAAAAACACGTGGTTCAATTGTCATATGCTAGGCGCCTGTGTTGAAGTTAAGTGTTGGATAAGTGGGTGGGAAGATTTAAACGTTTGTACAACTACTGAACGGCTAATTTAACAATGAAGTGTGCTAGTATGCATCTATAGTAACCAACTAAAAACACTCTGAATTTTTATTGTTGCCAATTAGAAATTAGCCTATCCTACAGTTTTGTGACTCCACTATGAGATATAGGCCTACCCGTTGGTATACAGAAATATATTGTCATTATCTTAACACTTCTATTTCTCTGAAATCTACCCACATTTATATACCACATCCTATAGGCCTAGATAAAAGAAAGCACTTGCTGTCTATAAACTATTATTTATTAAATTATATTTCCTTATACAGTACCAATACTGAAATAAAAGTTCAATACCTGTTCCTACTAAATAAGTGTAAAATATCGCTCAATGTTCTTAGTTACCAAAATGCTAATATAGTGTCAAATCTACAAATAATGATTTTTTACCCTTTTTTGTTTTGTTTTATATTATTTTAGATTCTTAATTTTTCTTTCCAATTTATTTCTAGTTTGAAATTGAAGGTTTGTTAGAAGGTAGTTCCGAAAATATATTCATCGACAATTTTGAATTCAAGCCAAAAGGTATTGTTTGCATGTTTGATTGTTTTAATTCATACCTCAACTGCAACAATGACGTTTATATGTTATCGAAATAATTTTTCCTGTAAAATAATGTTATTACATTTATAATAGGCCGTCATGCATTTGTAAATTTATCTTACAGATTAATGGCAAAGACAAGATAGTACTGGTGTGGTATAACGTAATTCCTTTTATATAATTCAAATAAACATTATTTCGATTGCTTAGTGTTTTGATTGATACGTTTGATTAATAATACAATAAAGTAACTTTATCAAAATAAAACAACCTGGCTTGTTTCCAGTTAGGCTTGAGGACTCAGAATCAGTGTGTAACGGCTATGAGCGCTCACTGGCTAAACCCAGGGGCCCCTGAGCTTATGTTGTCCCTCTGAGCAGTATCCAGACGAAAAACAGGGATTAGCATATGTCGGAAAAGGCTTAAAACACCCGAGGTCTCCAGAGTTGGAGGGCCACTTAGGGTTTCTAAAGCGTGGTTCACACTAGCGACGCAACGCAAGGACGTAACGCAACGCAAGTGAATTGACCAATCACAAGCGATGGCTTATTCGCTTGTGATTGCTAACTGTCTTTAACTTCGCTTGTCATTGGTTAAAACGCTTGCGTTACGTTCTAGTGGGAACCAAGCTTTAACCAGGGGCCCAGGTACCTACGCCACTGTTGAGAATACATACATTTACCTTTTCACCCTTTATCGGCTTTGCTCTGGAGCGTGTATTTCTTCTATTTATAGTTTTGTTTGTATTAACTTACAAAAAATACATAAAAGATACATAAATCAAACTCTTTATTCGGGGCAACGAAACACGCTGCGTTTTATTCATTTTTTATTTTGCACAATACAATAGAGTCTTCGATGCGTTATAACATTTCTCGGAAAAGTTCTTTTTCCGTCGTTTCGCCCTTTTTGTGAAAATAATGATTAAGCAACAATCACAACAAATAATAATTGCATGATAACAAGACAACACGCAACAGACGCACGGAACTGATGTCATCATCCGGCAGAATCACTTAGTCATCTAAACATGAAAACATTGAAACTGAAATATATCATATATAAAAAAACAATATAAATTGATAAAGAATGTTAGATGGAGTCTTATTTCATTTGGAGTGTCTGTAGGCCTACGTTACAGTATTGACAGAATTACAAAACGGATTGACTAATAAAACAAATGTAATGTTTCATGAATAAATCGTTTTTATTTGAATTGTTTTTTATTATAAAAATAAAAAGAATATTTGGAGATGAATTATTTAATGATTTCTTAATACTAGTTGAGATGACCTACGATAATAAGCATTCAGATACAGAAGAGAGGTGACGGATATTTTGGTAGTAAACCGGGAAGAACCAGCCGATTCTCGGTACTGTATCTATTTCCGAAGTAGGCATATCATAGGAATATTTGGTAATACAACATCACATGTGTTTCACATGAATCTAGAGTAACCTAACCCTTCACCTAACCTTACATGATACAGGCACTACATGTGATGCTGTATTACCAAGGCCTATGATAGATAGTATGTGGAGATACAACTCTGGGAATCTGGTGGAAGAACTCCTTCGTCGATCAGCTCATAGAGATATTATATAATATCTCTATGATCAGCTCCAATCCAACGTTTCTTTCATATTGTTTACACCATTTGTTCATTAATCATGTATTACATTCTTCCTGCAAAGGAAATGACTTGACACTATACGGTAAACACCAGGCGGTAGGTTAGCTTGTTTGTACAACAACAAGTAATATTTACTTTAGTATTTCTACATTATTTCTAGATACAAAAGAGCTTTCTTGGAAAAGTTCGTTTCTTAACGTTTTCTGTAGAATATTCTTTTGTTTACTAACTTTAAACTTTTGTGAAATAAGCGTCTGCGCATGCCCTATCGTCGCCATCATTTTCCTTATAATTATTGTATTATATACAGTATATTTTTATATAACTGTTATTGCACGGCATCATCTCTGTCTGCGGATGTACTTGAGTACATGGGTTATTTGCTACATCATGATTGTGCGTCAGGGAGAGCGCCCATCGGGGAGGATCGACCATGTTTGTCGGTGAGAAGAAATTATATTTCCTGATAAAAATAAATATTGATATCTAATATTTATTTCGATGTCTCTTCGACCTCTGGCGGCCCAAGCCAATAGAGTAAGCCTCTCCCTCACCACTCACTGTCGGTCGGGCAAATCTTGTCACCAAATCACCCCTGTTTTATATAATAATTATAGTGGAACACATTTCACAGGTAACTTGCATTCAGTATTTTCATCTGCGTATACCTGTTTTATACGGGTGTAGGCCTACGTGTTACAGACGTGTCAATTGCAACATTAACAACATAATGGTCTTATATAGGATTTCTCATACATCCAAAAAATAAGAATTATGGAATTCCCCTTTTACCAGCTGCATTCCGGTGTAAATCGGAAAACATACTAATGTCAGAGGAATGCATTTACGTCATGAATTATGACAATTATATACCAGTCATAAAGCCATTAAAAATGGTGTTTGGATGACGTAGCTGGTGTGGAGAGGTTACCTTTACAAAGGCATATTACAACAGGTGTGTTTATTACAGTATTACGGTTGGAACGTTACACAAACGAATATTATCAATGATTTTCGTTTGATGATCCATTGTCATGAAATCCTAGACTTGCTCCAAGTCTGTATTTATTGTCTTTTTTTATGTTATTCCACACGTCGTCGTTTTGATTTTTGTCTGAAAATACGTGACTTGTACTTTCTCAATAACACATACGGTAGTCAATGCATTGGTATATAAGACTGACTCTGTTTATATACTACTTTACTACAGTACTATTTAATACTCTTCAAAATAAATTGTCATCAATCAGAATAAAGTAAAACTCATAATAGTCCAGACAGTAACACAATAACAATGCGCATGCTCAATAGATTATTTGTTCACTAACTGTTATGTAATTCTCTTCTTAAATTATGTTATGAACAATACATACGTACATTATATTGAAATCGTCTGGTAAAGAGTCAAACTTAATTAATCCCTTTATTAGGCATATACGAAGTGTTCTGAATGTTGGATAGATTTAGACGACTCATCTGATCCAAGGACGCCTGCCCCACCTACCCCCACCAATAATTCCCAGAAATTGTATTGTTGTTTGGCCTAAATTTATGCGTTTTGTTCAATTACTGATCGGTTGAAAGATTCACACCACGATATATTTCTTATAATGACGGGATTTGTTTGTATAATCATAGGAATTATGTATATTTAGATATAAATAATCCAAGGTATAATAGTACCATTTGTACCGATGCCTACAATAACACAGTTGTTTATTACACAACCAATTGTTGTTGAAGTATAATAATAATTCTCATCCATAATAAACGATAATAAACGAAAGTAATAAAAGCCTAATATGGCATTTTAAGTCACCATCCGTCTACTTGGAAACTATTTAAGGTGATACCGTAGCGCAACACTTAAGCACTGATACAATGATTGCTGTTAGTTTGATGTTGTTTGCACTGATTCAGTGCTCCCAATCATGTCGGAGCACAACTGATTGCACTGAAACAGACGTGATTCCAAATGATCCAGTTGTGACCGCTCCTTCGTTGACTGTTGAGCAAGCAGAAATACTGAACAACCTTTATCAAGAACTTATGCAGCTACCATGTGATGAACGTCGGGAGAGAATCTATAACACGACAGTGCCGCCGATAAATTTGACCGAAAGCCAAGGGCTTGCACTCTTAGATTTGTATCCTGAATATTTTAAAAATAGAAGCGACACCGGTGACGTTTCCAACAAAACTGGAAGTTCATTTCTCAGTGAAAGGGCGCAAGTTCTATCCATTATTGTTTCTATTTCTAATTATTTTAATTGAACATGTATTCTGAAATATGATATTTTTGAAAAGGAAACCCCACTGATTTATCATTAGAACAAACCTTAAGCAATTAGTGGAAACTTTAGTAAACAAATTCGAACTGCTGAATGAATTATAGAACAACATGCCGACAGCTATTAGTTATAACTTAGCAAGGCCAACATGAAAATAACTACAACGTAACGTAACGTACATAAGCGTGGTTCCCACACTAGCGACGCAACGCAAGGACGTAACACAACGCAAGTGAATTGACCAATCACAAGCCATGGCTTATTCGCTTGTGATTCGCTTGTCATTGGTCAACACGCTTGCGTTGCGTTCACGTCCTTGCGTTACGTTCTAGTGAGAACCAAGCTTGACGTGCATATCATATAATAATCATAATCATCATAATCAAATAATCATCATATAACGTACAACGTAACGTAATCGTAATCATCATAATCAAATAATCATCATATAACGTACAACGTAACGTAATCGTAATCATCATAATCAAATAATCATCATAACGTACAACGTAACGTAACGTAACAAATAAACATTTTTTTTTTCAAATTTCAATTAATTTCTATAGAATTAATTAGAATAAAAACACGTACATCCCTAAACAGACAGGTAATGATGTATTTAACTCAAGCCAACAATTTATCTTTGTCTTGCACCTTTATATTTTTATTTTGCACCTTTATATTTGTAAATTTTTAAGATGTTTGTCCTTTTTATGTGTACATTATCATCTTAATATTGTTTTAATTCAGCCTTGTGCTGCGATTACGGTATAGTGAATAAATAAATGAATAAATAATGAATAAATAATTTTTTTTAAGTAGGCCTAATTAGTTTACAAAAGTAACTTTCATGTTTTCATTTTTTTTTCACATAAATGAAGGGCGACTGTTGCTAACATATGTCCATTTGACTCTATGCTAGTTGAATATAATCTGGCTTTGGATGGAAATGGAGACCCAGTTTACATTCCTCAAGTAAGTAGGCTATACTGACAACCCGAGTTGCTCTTTAAAACCACAGTTGTTTAATGACCACAATAAAATTGTAGTTGGTTGTTTTATATTTGAGACTTTAACTTTATTAGGCCACCGTCACGACTAATTATAAACTTTTTATTCGAAAACCCCAACATAATAAGTGTCGGATATGTCTTCTTTTTTTTTCAGATTCCAACTGAAAATCCACCATTTTACGTACTCGATCAAACGTTTCAAGAAGACAAGTGTGCATATGTCGAATGTTCAGGCCAATCTTCTTGCCAATGTTTGGAAGAGCTTGGGCACACTGATCGCGCAGTCGTTAGTTATCTAGATGTACCACCAGGAACAAGTGCATTTTATGTCACAGACATAATGCTAATAGATTGTTTAGCATATGATATAAATGCCTGACTACTAATTTCAATGTGAATAGATCTTGTGCGGTGGGTAGATTATGTAAGAATGCTGTCAGTACGATTTGTTCAAATAGGTTGAAATTAAGTTAATTTATTAAACATAACATGTTTCTGTAAAAATTGGAATATAAACAATGAACTATGTCATCATAATTAATTACTGTGTGAGAACAGCTCAAATACTAAGTACTCAAATAAATATTGTAAGTAATGGACCATCATCGTTTTGTAAAAATATGGTTATATTATAGATATATAGGTTTTCTAGACAGTGTGTAATCTTTCCAAATTGTTTATTGCTTTGAAAATGAATCTCATTATTATAGGCCTACTCAAAACAAGGCCCTTTAATTACATTTTAAGGATTGACAGGCTCAAAAACGGGAAAACCGACGGTCTGCATCGATACCGTCTTCTGGAGTACCGGTAGTGAATTAAGTTCGATGAAGACGGAAGAGCAATTTTATTTAAAAAAGTAACAACAGCCTTTTTTTTAAACGCTGGTTTAGTTATTCAGATAAATTCAATTTTCAAATTTTATAGAATTTTCAAGCAAATAAAAGACTCAATATATATTGGTAACAATTTATTTTGTAATTTGTGATTTTATACAAAAAAAATGTTCTATATAATTTGTTTGTAAACAATACGTCAATTCTGCACCTGTGCTGCCTTTATACTAGTGTTGTTGTTTTACTGAACACGAGATACTGTATACCAACTTTTTATATATATAGGATGAGAACGCACTGTACTTCAACAACAATAAAGGCACTGTACCAGATGTCTAAAAATAACTGTACAGTATAATTGACATATCGTATTTACAAACGATACTATGTGATCATGAGGTATGAGAAACAACGAACGAGAAGAACTGTCATTTTAAAAGTGTTATAAAAATATAAATTGTGGTTTGGCTCAATATAATATTATTTCGATGAGCTATTAAAAACAAATTCCACATAATAACTGCTTGCGATACGAAAGCTTAACTCCATAGATCTGAACATACCATGGGGTATGTTCAGATCTATGGCGTTATACTTTCGTATCGCAAGCAATGTCATATTACAATTAGCGTCGTAACAGAAGTGTTCAGATTTGCCTAACTAACGCTTTCGTTTCAAGCTGTCGTCGAACGAGATCACAAAACCTAAGACCCAAGACCCAAGATTACTAATAATTCTCTTTCGCACCTGCCTTGTATTTTAACTCTAAATTTGTTAACCAAATTTATCCTGAATACCAGACCAGTTATGTGAATCTCTTTCATAAAAGTACTTATGAGGCCTAATTCTAAGGTGTGGCATTCAAAATAAAGTTAGTTGAATTATTTTGGAGTCAAAATACAGTGCAGGTGAGAAAAGGAAACACCCCTAGAAACAAACACAATGGAGTAATATATATCAACAAACAAACCGTCCAGTGTGTTTGTTGTGAAACAAAGGTATATATTTACTCAACAGGCGAAAATATTGTGAGTTTATTTCTGTTTGTGGTAAGTATTTAATTACATTTAGGGCCTATGGTAAAAAACATTAATAAATGAAACCTACTATGTTTAAAATTGTGTAGGCATATAGATAAACAATTATTTTTTTTAAGCTTGCGTATATCTTAGAATTTGTAATCTTAGGTCTTGGGTCTTAGGTTTCGTGACACCCATTGTGACACATGGGATTCCTTGTGTGGTGGTAGATGTGTTAAGATACACATTGTACTACCTTGATCATACTGTGATGTCGGTTAAAAGTGTCATAAAATATAAATTGTGGTTTGGCTCAATATAATATTATTTATTCGTGTCATTATCTAGAATTTACTTGGAAACTATTAAATAACCACTCATGATACAATGATTTCCGTTAGTGGAAATGTTGTTGGCATTGATTCACTGAATGCACTCTGCTGAAACAAACGTTGCTGAACCGGTTTTTAGTCGCGTGGAAGCGACTCTATAGTTCACTATGTCGGTCGGTTGGTCGGTCTGTCTGTCTGTCGGTCTTTCTGTCGGTCTGTCTGTCTGTCGGTCCGGTATCACTATGCGTTTTATCGCTTTCTGACCTCATCTTGATATCAGTTTAATCTAGCTAGGTCAATTTTTTACAGTATATTTCTTATGGCCAGGAATCAATGTGGTTATGTTTTCACGGTGCGCAATAAAAAATTACGCGGTCTACGCACGATTTAACGAAATCACGTTTGTAATCATATCTTCACAACCATGAATCACAATTAAATTAAATTTGGTACTCATAAATGTCAGGGCATAAATCATCATATGGCAATACAATTGCGCATGCGTACGCGCGCTTAAAATTTTCAAAATTTATTTTCGATGAAATACGAGTACGTTTCAGGCAATTTTAAGCGTTTACAAAATTGCCATGAGTGCGCATATTTTTGCGCGCGCACTGCGCGTTAAATGTTATTGCGCACTCTTTTTGCACGATTTCTGTTTTCTTGACTTACTTTTCAACTCGAAATTACGTTATACGAGCACGTCAAACGTGACAGGCTACGCACGTGTAAATTAAAAAAATATAAATGTTTTTAAACATTTCAACATTTTTAAACATGTTCAGTAATTTCGGTCAGTATAGTTCACTATGTCGGTCGGTCGGTCTGTCTGTCTGTCGGTCTGTCTGTCTGTCGGTCCGGTATCACTATGCATTGTAGCACGCGACTTAATGGCTGTTGGCCTTGTTTTTTAATCAAATTTGTTCGATTTGTATTAATAAAGAATGGTATAATATAATCATGGAAAAACTATGCCTATTTAGAAGTAAATATAATTCCTCCAAGGTATAACAGTACAATTGTTGTACCGATGCCTACATTAACACACTATTTTTAACTATATTACAAAACCAATTGTTGTTGACGTATAATGTTCTCATCCATAATAAACGAAAGTAATAAAAGCCTAATATGGCATTTTAAGTCACCATCCGTCTACTCGGAAACTATTTAAGGTGATACCGCAGTGCTACAAAGACATACCACTGATACAATGATTGCTGTTAGTTTGATGTTGTTTGCACTGATTCAATGCTCCCTATCATGTCGGAGCACAACTGATTGCACTGAAACAGACGTGATTCCAAATGTTGCGTCCGCTCCCTTGTTGACTGCTGAGCAAGCAAAAATACTGAACAACCTTTATAAAGAACTTATGCAGCTACCATGTGATGAACGTCGGGAGAGAATCTATAACACGACAGTGCCGCCGATAAATTTGACCGAAAGCCAAGGGCGCGCGCTCTTAGATTTGTATCCTGAATATTTTAGAAGCGACACCGGTAAAATTTCCAGCAGCAACACTGAAAGCTGTTTGTTTCTCAGTGAAAAGGCGTAAGTTTCTTTCTATTATTGTTTACATTTCCTATAAATGTACTAAGTTATTATTTTATATGACCATAACATTCTCTAATATGATACTACCCTACTGATTTGTCTGAAAACTGCTGATTAATCATAAATAGAACATTTTTTTTTTGGAACAAGAATGCAAAGAATTAAATGTTAATGTTAAATGTTAAAACATTAATTAATATATGGTACGTCCCTAATAACAGACATGAAATGGTGGTGTATTTAACCAGAGGCAACAGTTTTGTCTTAGGTTTAACTAAATAGCAATTTTTTTTAAAGTAGGTCTATTGTTTACATTGGTCATTTTGAGGAGTATATTCACTACAAGCTATGTTTTCAGTTAGGCTCCTCCACTTTATATACGTTATTTGTAAAGGGAAATAAATTATATAAAAAACTTTCATATTTGTTTGTACTTAATGAAGGGCGGCTACTAGTAACGTATGTTCATTTGAACCTATTGAAGTAGTTTATAATCTGGCTTTGGATGCAAATGGAGACCCAGTTTACATTCCTCAAGTAAGTATACTGACAACCCGAGTTGTTATTTAACCAATTGACTGCCAACTTCGCGTTTATCATTGTCCGCAAATGATCTAGGCCTATGTCTAGTAGGCTACTACTACTATTATTAGCTAGCTTGGCCTAGACCTTGCTAGCTGTACAAATATTGCTAAAAACCTTATAATAAAAATACATTTGCATGTAGAAATGTCTGATGACCATTTGTTTTATTATTTATTTGTTCAAATTATCAATATTTTATAAGTACATTTGTAAAATAATACTAACCTGTCAAAAAATGTGTTTATTCTCGCATTGATAAAATGAGCTGACAAGCAGTACCTCTCAGAAATGTACTGGCAGTACAAAACAATGGGCCAATAAACATCAGGCAGTCAATGCATGGTTAAACACCAGAGACATTCTCTATTGGCCGCGGATCACGAACAATTCGAAAACCCCAACCTAATAATCAATAAATGTATTTCTTTACTTAACAGATTGTAACTGAAAATCCACCATATTACGTACTCCATCAAACGTTTCAAGAATACTTGTGCGCATCTGACCAATGTGCTCCAGGCCTATCTTGTCAATGTTTGCACGAGCTTGGGCACAGTGATCGCTCAATCGTTAGTTATCTGAATGCAACACCATCTGAATGTGCATCAGGAGGGCTAGGATGTAGGTTTTATGTCCAACCTATAATGCTAACAGACTGTTCAGCATATCTTATTATGTAAATGCCAACCAATTGTTCAGCTTGGTATATACTTTTTAGAACGATCTACATTTTTAATTTCAATGATTAGACCATGGAAGAAAAAATATTTTTGTTTTCCCTCCATGATTAGACCCAGTGTGTTTTTATTTTACCTAAGTTGTTTCTTTGGATATTGAATATAAACAATATGATATGTTTCATCATATTAGGCTAAATTACTTTTAAACAACTTAACACTACACAAATAAGATAAATATGAATAATAAATATAAAATGTTGTATAGGTCACATAATCTTCAAATAAAGCAATAACGATGTTATTGTTCTTCTTGATCATGACGTCATTTGACTGGACAGTGTTATTAGGATGGAACATTTCTGATTTATGTTTTCTGTAGGAAAACGTATATATATCGTAGATCGTTATCGTCCGTAGTAGCCTATAAATGTAATGACAAAAAAATACGATGTGCCCATATATGGACATGATGATGTCATATCACTACCATATTTGGGTATATCACTGCCATATTTGGGCACATTACACTTATTTTGTCAAACTAGTTTGATAGTGTAGACAGATCTTAAGAAAGTTTGTGATCAACATACCCAGTAGCTTGCTAGATAAAGTGGTTTAAATAATATATAATAAAATAATATATATACATCTAGTTTTTGGGCTATCCTGGTCAAAAGTTATGTTATTTTTCTGCTTTTATTGTTTATTCTTATAACGGTACAATTTTATACAATTTCTAACGTTATTGCTTGCAAACTTCTTGTTGATATTGAAATCATTGTTTTGTCAAATAAATGAATTAACACTACTTGAAAATCGAGTAATAATGTTTGATTATAAGATAGGGCCTATATACAATTTGCAAAATTGCTTATGCGAAATATGATATGAACTTTGACACAGGCAATAAGACTGAATCCGGAGGGTAGATCATTCTTTAAAGGAAAACGTCACTTAGCTAACTGCATGCCTTTCAGTATGCTATAAAAACAGTATTTAATGAGTTTAACAGTTTTCGGAACGAAACGAAACGTCACTTTCAGTATGCTATAAAAAAACAGTATTTAGTGTGTTTTCGAAACATCATTATAATAATAATAATTTTATTTCTGTCTTCACCTTTAATGAAAATGACAACCACAACAGAAGTGTTTGGAAATCCTTAGTCATATACGTTAACTATTGTTATCACCGAATTCACATAAAATAAAGTCTTCGTCTTAAAAAAATAGCCAGGCCTATTAGTTAGGATCAATTGTGTCATTACTAGTAGATTAGAACTTTTATTTTAGTTTATAATGAACAAACACTACTATTCTTTTCTGGTCCAATTCTCCATGCCTAGAAGAAATAAAGAAACTTTTCCGCATTCCGATGTAAATCGGAAAACATTACTGCCAGATGAATGTTATTATATTCGTCATTTAAGATATGGGTTTGATGACGCAGCCATCTGCATCAGTAAACGAAAGTAATTTTATAAAAAAAAAGCATCGCACAAAATACGTCAGCTATTATTAAGGCTGTTAATATTTTTGATTAAATATTAACGGCTGATAACTCATTAGATCACTCAGGTTAATACGTCATTATCATAGAGCTTCATGAGATAATACGCTTAATGTTCAAACTGTAAAATTAATTATAGGGTATAACTATATAAATAATTTAATTGTACAGTAGAAACATCTCCCTCTATTGTTTTAATCAATGAAAAAGACAGATCCTATCCAGGGGCACCCGATTAATTACAAAAGCCTTATAAGGCATCTTGTGTCACGGCCTAGAATCTACTCGGAAACTATTACAGGTGTTGTAGGATTTGATGTGAGTATACTCAATTACTGTAACTGTACAATGATTGCTGTTAGTTTTATGCTGTTTGCACTGATTCAATGCTCCCTATCATGTCGGAGCACAACTGATTGCACTGAAACAGACGTGATTCCAACTGATTCAGTTGTGAAACCTCCTTCGTTGACTGTTGAGCAAGCAAGAATATTGAACAATCTCTATCGAGAACTTATGCAGCTACCATGCGATGAACGTCGGGATAGAGTCTATAACACGACGGTGCCGCCGATAAATTTGACTAACATCCAAGGGCTCGCGCTCTTAAAATTGTATCATGAATATTTTAAGGAGATGAGTCATAATAACAAAACGGGAAGCTGTTTTTTCGGTAAAAGAGCGTAAGTAAGTTTTCATAATTGCCTCTTTATTTAGCATCATGTTGTTGGTGTCATTCTAAATAATATATAATATAATATTAACACAATTTTTGTAGACCTTAGTTTGGTTAGATTTAACTTATTTTGTTTTATTTCACTTCAATGAAGGGCGGCCAATATTAACGTGTGTTCACTGGAGGTTGTCAACGTAACTTTGAATCTGGCTTTGGATGGAAACGGAGTGCCAGTTTACATTCCTCAAGTAAGTTTTATTGACACGCTAGGTCTTCTAACGAAATACTCTCATCTATATATAAATTATGGTTAATTCCTACATAGGCGAGCACAATGGAAAAAGAGAACGTCCTTCAAACCTTTTTACCCGAGTCATTATCATTCCGAGAACCATTATCTACACTTCCGAGCGAAGTATATACAAGTAGGCTACTTAATCTGCTCAGCTACTGTAAACCTAAACTGGTATATATTAACTGATTTGACCTTTGTATAACACTTTTTAATAGGTACTATATAACTAATATGATTTTTTTCTTTAATTTTATTCAATGTTTGTCTCTTTATAAAGCATGAAATGCTTGACGCTTAAGAAATACCCACAGAATCCGTAATTATAGTTGTAAATATTTGAGACTGTACTTTATTAAGCTACCGTATAATCATCACGTTGTAAACTTATGACGAAACCCAAACATAAAGCTCTGACTAAACTATCAAACTAATTTGACAAATAACGTAGTGATATGACATCATCATGTCCACATATGGGCACATCACATTTGTTTTGTCACGTAAAGTTTGATAGTGTAGACAGAGCCTAATAAAGAATAATTGTCATTAACAGATTCCAGATGCAAAACCACCAGTTTACAAATTCAAACAAACATTTCAAGAATACAAGTGTGTATCTGTCGAATGTGCTCCAGGCCTATCTTGCCAATGTTTGGAAAAACTTGGGCACAATGATCTCGCAGTCGTTAGTTATCTGGATGTACCAGCTGGAGAGAGCGCATTTTATGTTAAAAAAATACTGCTAAATGATTGCTCTGCATATATTATGTAAATGCCGGTCTACATAAAGCTTAACATGATACAGTATTTACTCTTATGACGATCGTATTAGCTTATAGGTTCTTAAGTAACCAGATATGAATATTATCTACTTAAGTACTCGACTTCCATATGTACAATTAATCGTAATGTTCAATTTTGATAAATAACTTTTTATTTGACATAACTTGTTTCTTGTTTTAATTACTTTTCGTTATTTATTTATTTTATTTCAACAATATTAATACAGGCCATCAATGTTGTAAATTAATTATTAATTTGATCTCGTTACTTTTTATTTGTTGGATTGAGATCACGGTACAGCATAATAGTTCCATTTTAAAGTACTTACAATGTTGGACTACACAACGTTAAATATATAAATGTATAAAATATTAATAATGATACCTTACTAATTATACATAAATAGACGGACATTTGGGTTATATCCTAACTAAACTAAGTAACTGAAATAGGTTTACAAATAGACCACCATAATCTTTTCAATTTACGGCAACATGTTTGCTTAATAGGCCTAATGGTTCTTTCTTTTCTGTCACTTCTTTCTTACAAAATTATTTTTTCTTTCTTCCTTTCTTTTGACTTTTTGAGAAAATAAATTCCATTTCCTCACAGGATCTACAACAAAACTTTCTATATCCACGTAGAGTACAGTATGTTTCATATAAACTTGGTCCGCACATGGGATTATTCACCACTCTGCACCCTGAAATAAACAATGTAATAGAACTACTGTTAATTGGCGGTGATTCGACTTATTATTTGATAACATGTTGGCACACATGGCGTTTAAAGTTTGCTTATAGAGATCAATCAATTTTGTTTTTATGTTCATATAATTCATTAGAATTATAAAGCTTTACATCTTGGATTTAATCAATACCGTTGTATAATCAATAAATAAATTTATTTGACGGTCCTAGACATTACACTAACCTTCATCACAAGACGGTTTGAGACACTGTTTTATTGTTTTTGGCTTAGAATCATAGCACACATACTCGCTATCCGCATTCGATGGTTTGGAACACTTGACAGACCTCATTTTAACTCCCAGTCCACATGTTACCGAACACTGCAAAAATTAAATAAATAAATAGATTCCAAACTTTCTTTTTTTCTACCTTACAGATACAAAGTTAATTAATTTTAGAACATTCGATATCAAAGAGAAAGCAAGCAAAAAGTAGTTTAGCTTTGAGCGTCTCTCAAAATTAGCTCTTCTGTAATGTATACGAAAAGTATCAAACATGGTAAGAGGTTTATAAATGAATGAATAAATCAATCAAACAAAAAAAAACAACAAAAAAAAAAAAAAAAAAAAAAAAAAAAACAACAACAAATAAACAAACCTGAGACCATTTTCCTGTTTTCCAGTATGCAGGACATGGTCTCTGATTACATGTTTTTGATACAGGTGGCGGAGACATTCCTTGACATCTGCTGGAACGTACAGATGTTTGTGTGCCGTTGTACAAGCGGACACATTGTACAGACCGCGTTTGAATGCCACCAGCACCGCATCGCTTTGAACAACGTTGCCAACCCGTTGTTTCCCAAAGATACCTGCAAGGAAATTGTACACCGTAATAAACAAAAAAGAAAATTAATCTACTTTGTAGGAGAGGTAAAGAAGGCTTTGACCGACTACATTTAGTTATTCAATGTGTGCAGGCCTAGGCCTGATAGGAATTGTCCCATTATTATGTACGGACGGCAGATTCAGCGCCTACTACTGTATGTTCTAAAGGAAGTTAGAATGAAGAATAAAGGTAAGAAACGTACAGATTGTAAATCTCGATCTACACTATCAAACTTTGTGACAAAAAAATGTGATGTACCCAAATATGGTAGTGATATAACGTCATCGTGTCCATATATTTGCACATCACAATTTTTTTGTCACTCATAAAGTTTGATAGTGTACAGCCAGTTTTCTAGATTAGATTTCTATTATTATTCCTAATATAATAACACAAATGTTGTTAAAATAACGGACCTTGGCGAAGGACACTCTTCTTCATTGCAAGGCTTTCGGATAGACATTGGTGTAAAGATTTTGAAGTCGCACTTTGAATCATTTTCACGATCACGGGTTTTTGTATTTCGGCACTCTTGCTGAAAATATCGCCAACCTAAAAATATAATAACGATTATAAAATGTGTTAGTTCGCCAAGTGTTTATATATGGCTACGGTCACACAACAGTATCAAGGCTGGCGCGACTTACCGCGATCGAGATTAAGCGAGACTTGAATTTTAAATTGGGCAGTCACACTATTAGAATTTGGTTATACGTATAATTCGGGTTACAACGCACCATCCCCGCTCACTTATAGTTTTGCTTATCCGCTAAAATTGTTTTCATTCCGAATTGAAAGTACAAATTAATTATTAGTACCCACCTCCACCACACGTTTTTGTACACACTGTCCATCCATATGATTCCCATCTGTATAATGGTATAGCAACGGTTGTTTTTTGAGTTGTTGACGGGATTGTAGTTGCAATTGTAGTTGTAGGAATGGGTGTGGTCAAGTCTGGTTCATTAGGTATAACATACTGGTATCGTACTTCAACAAAACGCGAATAGCCAACCGTTGAACTCACCTAAAGTAATAATAATACTAATAAATATGAATATGTATCATGGGTCTTTGTTGTTTCTCTTGGCAGACTGATCAAATTGAAGACAGGAGTAGGGCCTATCTATAGTTTGCACATAATGTTTTGAATATAAGTGAGACTCTAAGACAATTTTACTGTACTGTACAGTTAAGTAGAATAGGGGTTCCCGTTTACGCGGGAAGTACCGGTATTGTGTTTCCTAAATAGGGGTGTCAGATGTTTCATTTTTTCGTATTTATATGGTGTTGGATTATTTAGAGGCTAATATTACGAACTTGTGTAAAAACAATCAATGTTGGTTGAACGAGTTGTACTGTATCAGTCTCGTGAGTAAATAAAGTTTATATTTTATACAGTAATTATATTCCGTTGACTATTCAGTGATTTTAATAAAAATGTTGAAGTAGATAACAATTAAACGATATAATTATGTCATGAATCGATTGAAAGGTTGTGTAATAATAATTTCACCTACTATAACACGGATGGGTTTTAACAGTGGTCCTTTGGCGGCTATGAACTCCCTCTCTCTACCAAGTTCATACGCAAACCTCGTACCAGCCCATACGGCAAATCCTGTAGTTTCATTTTTGTTAGAACTCTCGAAAACATAGTGGTTTGATACTATATCTTCAATAACTAAATAAAAAAATGGTAATGTCGCAAATAAAAAAATGTATATACATACATTGTACACTTTATTGTATTATCTTATTCCATAGATAAGGATAAAAAAATTACCAAAAATAACATATAAATTTCTTGGTTTAGATATGACTATTTCTCTTGCCCTTCTAGGAATTATCACAACACTTTCAGTACCATCTGAAAAGATATAAGTTCAACAATAACACTGATATCGGACTAAACAAAACTGAAAATAGTTTAAATACTACGAATATCTTAACTCCAATAGTTTAGGAGATAAACGATAATTTTTAGAAACCCCTTTCTGATACGCCTATAGTTTAATGAATATGGTACCTGTGTATATAACATTCCTCATTTTTTAAATCAAATTAGTATTTGTATTTCGAGCATGGATTATTTTATAGTAGACTGATTTTTTTTACCTAATATTAGTAAAAAGATTAAATATTTTGGCCGTTTCGTACTGGTGGACTGAAATTTAAAAAAAAAGGCTTAAAGACAATACTACAGACTTGTGAACGTCTAGGATGATTTCTGCCCCGTGAGACGTAAAGGAATAGAAATTTATAAACATCCGGAGCGGCGTAAATCCCACACCGCCCTCCCTCTACTTAAATTTTGAAATTACAAAAAATTGCAAAAAATACGAATAATATGAATAATATTCAGCACTTAATTTCATAATTTTATGTCCTATTTTAGCATCCTAGGCCGCCATCATTACTGACTTACATGGCACTATAATTCCATCAAACTGTCCCTGTTTCTGATGGCAAGACGAGCCATCTCCATCGCATACACCACATACGTCATGGACACGCTTCGAGCCTCTGATGCCATTGCAACCAACTAGCTAAATAAAACCAGGCAGGTATAAATAAAACAAACATAGCTTACATTAATTTAGACTTTAGGCCTTTGTAAATTGAACATTGAAGATGTTTATTTGTTTTTTACGGTTGCTTAGATGAAATCCCAAATTAAGTTAAATCAGAGAACTGTTTGTGATTTAACCAAAATTCACATAGTTACCAAGCAATTTCCATTGACACACACTGAATTAGTATCGTCGTAGTTACAACGTGTTCCATCGATAACATTTTGTCTTGTCTTGTTAATGGATCCGGTTAGAAGCGATGTACATGAAAGTTGGCACTGTTCCTTTGCAACTTCTGTTTTAAAAAAGACGATTATCTTTTATCGTTCTAACAGATTAGCTCGTAACGGAAATAATCAAAAATAATAGACAGTTATTGTCGGAAATATTTAAAGATAATAGACAGTGTCAAAACTATTCAAAGTATTGTAGTTACTTTTTTTTTAAATAATAATAATTTTTTTTGTGTCGTACCGTTACCAGTAACATATGGTACCCATAGGTTATCTACGTCATTGGAACGACGTCGGCACTGTAACTCCCGAAAATCTTCAGTCGGTCTGACGCAATCCTTATAAAAAAAAAAAACAATTAAGAGCATTGTTAATTAATTTAGAAAAGCATTGTTAATGTTTTGTAATTCTAATCTTGAACCAAACCATGTCTTTTAAGTTCAGCCCCGTTTAGTAGTTCAATAAGAAAATTATGTTCTAAGCTTGATTCCCACCAAGACACTACGTAATGATGTAAGCCGCAACACAACCGAATCGACCAATCACAAGCGGCAGTTGGAATAATCCATCGCTTGTGATTGGTCAATTCGCTTGCGTGCGGCCTACGTACTTGCGTCGCATGCAAGTGGGAACCAAGCGTTACCGACCACATACAACCCATTTTTCTATTCATTTATCATATTAGAGGGCGTTAATTGTCTATATTCATTATGTGCAACAACAATACTAAAATGTTTATTATATTAGAAGTACAGTAGGACTGCATTATACTTACGTCAGCATTGCAGAACCTGAAATCTTTACTTTTACCTCTACATCTTCTGCCACCTTTGAGAGGCCTGTGAAATATAGCGTTTATTCTTAATCAAAATAGTAACTGATTATTTTAATCCCATTCCAATTAATATCATCATCGGTGTCAATATATCATCAGAAAATGATCAGTAATCAGTTAATAGTATGAAGCATTAAAATGAAGATTCTTACGGTGGATTATCACACCTCCTTGTCTTCTTACTAACACCAATCCCACACGATTTAGTACAAGGCCCCCATGCACTCCATGGACCCCATGCCCCATTCCGTTTCTTGTAAGCTAAGCATCGTCCTCCCAGGCACCACTATAAAGTACAGCAAAGTAATTAAAAATCAAACCTACGTATATATTAGTGTGTTTGGAGAGGCTATGAGCATACACTGTGCTGAAATCTATAGCCGATTACAATCATCAGATATGTTTTTGTAAACTGATTATATATTTGAATGAAGATCGATTGTATATTTAGATGAAGATCATGTATAAACATAATTATAAGCATGGACGTGTACATCAATAAATATCAAATATAAAATGTTATACCCAAGAGTTCCTTCGCTATTTTAGAGCCTTCAGAGATGATGGTGATTAAACAATTACGCTGTGAATTCCTTACTAATTTCTTAAAAGGGAACTCCGGGGTTAAAACGATTATTCTTATTTTAAAACATAAACCTGTCTGCACCACTTTTAAAAGTAGGGCTTATGTCACGCTCGTTCTGCTTTAGTCGGGTTGTTATCAATGTTGCTGCAGAGGGTTATATTTTATAACAATGTTGAATTCGGAGCTATCTTTAAAATAAGAATATAAGACCGTCATATGTATATCTACAATGTGACAGTGCAACTGCATCAGAGGTTGAGTTGGATAAGTGAACGAAAGTAAGCATATTATCATAGCATAGTCTGAAACATTATTTATAAAAGAAGATATAAGTTTTTTGAAGCGAGTGTAAAGATAAAGATAACTTACCATATTTGGCGCACATTGCGTACCATCTAATGGCGGCGAGCGCCGTTTCTCTGGAATACAATTCCGGCTTTCATCCGGATTATAACACAGTAGAATATTGCACGGGTCAGCCTAAAAAAAATGACACAGTAGTGTTAAAAACATTGACATTTTAAGCCTATATATTTATATTAATTGAGTAATGTGCTTGCACTTCTTAATCATTTGCCAACAGCGCAATCAATATTACAATAATGCAAATACCCTGTTTTCTATCGTAACCCATGGACAGGCAGTGTAGTTTCCACCGTAAATGTATTGACACTGTTCGTCTAAGGAAAATTTCTCTCCGATGTTCCTGTTCGGCTGTGGGTAAGGAATAGACAGCGGATAGTCCCGTAAACATCGGAATGATCTAGAAGAATTTAAAACACAAATGTTTGATATTAGACTAAAGTTGTTACCTTCATTTGCATCATGGAAAAGGGGATTCCAACCAAGTAATACCAAGGCCTAAATTAGAGTTTCTTCACAGGCCTACAATGTTACCGTAGTGTCTATTTAGCCACTATTTAGCCGTGATTTAGCTTTTAAGCCACGGGCTAAATAATAGTATAAAATCAAATAAACCACAATCATAAATACGCTACAATTATACTTACTTGATATCCTTTTGCATGGTTTCTCGACTACAATTTGACCAGAGATATCGAATGAATGTTGACCGAATGACTTTTGACATGATGCTACCACGGAAGATATCATCGGCGCATCCATTGTCATCATCATGCTTCAACCCGAGTCTGAAAATGGAAAGAATACTAATTATTATAATAATAGCATTAAATTGTTAATCTTACAAATACAGAAAATACAAAAATGCATTCACGTTTTCTCTATTCGTTTGAAGCCGAATTACATAAAATAAATGACAGTACGAAACCGAAGGGGCCTTTTATAGGGGTAGTATCAGGTTGGAGTGACTAATAATGAGAATTGAATGCACCAAAAGCAACCCGCAGACAAGTAAATGAGATATAGGGTCTAGATCAAAGGGGAAGTGGACGCACCACAAACTCAACCCGCAGACAAGTAAATGAGATATAGGGTCTAGATCAAAGGGGAAGTGGACGCACCACAAACTCAACCCGCAGACCGCAGGTCGGTAGATATAATGACCAGGGCAAACAATTATGAAAATTTGAACACAAAGCAATCCGTAAATAAAGGGATATAGGACTAGGACAAGCAATTATGATAATTTGAACACACTAAAGCAATCCATAAAAGGGGATATAGGACTAGGACTAAGACAAGCAATTATGATCATTTGAACACACTAAAGCAATCCATAAAAGGAGATGTAGGACTAGGACAAGCAATTATGATCATTTGAACACACTAAAGCAATCCATAAAAGGGGATATAGGACTAGGACAAGCAATTATGATCATTTGAACACACTAAAGCAATCCATAAAAGGGGATATAGGGGATATAGAGACTAGAGAAAGCAATTATAAACATTTGAACGCACTGGAGCAATCCGCAGATTACAAGTAAAGGGGATATAGGGACTAGATCAAGCAAGGGAATTGGACACACCAACGCAATAGGCCTAAAGTAAACTAGAACTGGACACAATAATAACACGGGCAACAACAAATGAGATAAATGACAAATGGGAATAACAGACAATAATAATAACCTGTGAGAGTGTGAGAGCAAGCAAAATGGTACAATTTAGAACTCACTAGAACTCCAGATAGCAATTGCATTTTTATAACACTTTTGTTAACATTTTATTATACCATATTTTTCTTTGTATTTTTCTAAATTTGTTAAATGTCGGTGTTATTCTATCGTTCTAGTTGACAGGGGCTGGTCAAGCACATCACAAGATGACAGTTTTATACTTTTGCTTTTCCGCTACTCCCCTGTTATACTTATATGTTTGTTTTTTTGCTATGTAGAAAGATTGAAAATAAAAAAATAAAATAAATAAATGGTTGAGAAACTGTTATTCTTGGTATGACTCCAATAATCATGGTGACGAGACTTACAGGTGACCTATTTCCTGAGCGATTGCAAATGAGGTAGTGAAGCCTTCGTCTTGTACTAAAGCACAACTTCTAAACTCGCTACACATCTGGCCATTTTGTTCATAACCTGCAATACAAAATATTAGCAAATTTGTTTTTTGAATTATTTTCGCAATAAAACATAATATAATGGGAGTTAAAACTACAATCAAGCCGAACTATGTATAACTTTGTAGGCCTGTCGTTTTTTAATATAGATCTATTCACAGAATCTGATGTTTAGCGTGACAATAGAGAGAAATGGGCCAGACGTATACAATTCAATGGAATCATAACAAACTGTTTGAGGTGATATTTTGATACAAATTTTGCAGTTTGTACACACTTTTGTGTACATCTTTCTTTAAAAAAAAACTTCCCTGCATACAAAAACATATCGCGATTCGCTATATTGTTTTACAGTGTGTACCCAACTCGCTAATTGGCGAGTTGGCGTGTCTGTTAAAAAATATACAACTTGCTCTAATCCCTCTTGGAAGTTACTTTGCATAGTTATGATAATAATTAATTCCCTTGTTTAACTTCAATATATCACAACAATTTAACCGGAAGGTTCCCACACCACGATAAATATCGGCATAAGTCCTTCGACTCTCGGAGACTGTTTTTTTGGACACCACTTTAGTACTAGAGAGGGTTTATCCCACGGACAAATTTGAACGAATTAATCCGACAAAGAGTGTTTCCTATTGTAATACAAATTTAAACGGCTGATATTGTAAGAGCATGGATTAGTATAAAGCAGATACAGTATTGTAATATTCTCCGAAACCTTATTTTATATTTGACGAATTCCGCTCAGGGATAATATGAGATAGAATGTTTTGGTTATGTGTGTGTAAAGCAATTCAATACGCACACAAATTTATTTTTCTATAGGCCTATACTTATTTAAGTTTATGATGAATAATACTACCTTCTGTGTAGGAACTCAATTATTAAAACTGAAATAAAAGTTCAATCAGTCCCGCTTATCGTAGCAAGACGCACTAGTCACGGGTTTAATATTTTTCCGAGTGAGCCAAATTTAGTACGATAAACATACATAATCGCTTAAAAACAAATTGACTAAATGCGAATGCACTAACCAGATTTTGAAAGTTCCTTCCGTGTAAGAAATAAGGCCAAATCATAATGATCTTCGCTTGCATCATCAATGTCTTGATTCATCCTAGCCCACGAGCACACTCTGCTACGACTCAGCTGTAAACTCGTCTTTACTATTTTGTTGGCCGACTGTATTAAAAAAAATTATTAATTTTAGATCTTGTTTTAAGTTCAAATTCATGAAAACCCCCTTTTTTACTGTTATTGTTTAAGGTTATAATAATTATATCTGTTTTAAGTTAAATCATAACTGCATTCGTTAAGTTAAATGCCTTTTTGGTTCATTATCATATTGTTTTTTACATGTTTCTTACCTTAATTAATTATGTTGCCTGGACCCCACATTTTAAAGCTTAAGCTTCCAGTGGGGTACACCTTTTCTCATTTATTATCTATTATTTTAGAAAATTTTAACTGTACTTTGTTTTTATTTGAGAAATAAATTTATTATCGATTGATTGATAAAAAAAAGAATTATAAATTCGTTATTTAGAAAAGTGTACCGGTATATCACGGTAAATATTTTAGCAATATATTTAAGGTATTTCATGAATAAGCGATCCATCGTCGTTCATAATTATACAAGATAGTATAGTAGTTACAAGTGACTAATCCGACAAAATGTATACAATGTATTAGTTGGGTAGGCCTATTTAACAATGTTAGAAAACGGATGAATACTTTGAATTAGTAATGCTAATCATACTAGTTACAACAGGACTCCTCCTTCCTTCTTATAACGTATCGTATTATGTATAATGTAGTTAACAATGTTATAAAATGTTTCTATATCATGCCTACCAGCAGAGATAAAAACAATCATTGTTACCTCTTGTTCACTCCAAAGAACTATTTTGGTGATGATAATTTGAATATTTATGCCGATAGTTTCATCTTGTAAGATCTCATTGACCTAAACAAATAATAAGTAAATAATAAGTAATAGTATTAATAAATAATATACTATACTTTTGCTCTCTGAATTATTTACCTACAATTGATATCTGTTATACCTGTAAAGATTGTTCGCACTTAAGCTTGGTTCCCATTGGCGACGCGACGCAACGCAACCGACGCAACGTAAGAAAATTTCCTTCCAATAATTGTGTTTGTCCCCACCTGCGTGAAATCAAACCTGCGATGTTTGCAGCACTGTTGCATAGTCGGTTCCCACTTCTGACTACGCAATACAGGACTTTGCGTCGATACCTCGCTGCGTTGCGTTCTAGTGGAAACCACGCTTTAGACCCAACGCAATGACGTTTAAAACGCATCGCAAGTAATTTAGATGGATGGATCACCCAAACTGTTAAGCTTGTCATTGGTCAACTCACTTGCGTTGTGCCTACGTCGTTGCGCTGCGTTCCAGGTAACGAGCCTAAACGCATGTGTGATTTGGACTATGCGTAATAATGATAAGTTGTTAATATTTTAAGAGAATGTTTGCTTACCTTGAATATCAGTGATTCTAAATATTCAGTCACGGTATCTTGGTAAAATTCACTCATACTAAATTCACCAACAAGCAGTGTTTCGATATAACGGACCGGTCCTTTGAGGGACCGACGATTTCGTGCTCTTTGGACAGATTCTTTAATAAAATACAATGTAATTAAGATGAACGAATAGTTACTCAAATTCTAGGCCTTATATGAATATTTGAATCAAGCATTTATATTGCCAACAATAATGATTTATTAACAGGCTTTTACTCACTTTCAACTGGATCACTAGTACTAGGCCTAGCACCGTCAACTGGATTTACTCCGTTATTATTTGCGTGGCAGTAAAGAACATGGGGGCAGCCATTTTGACGGCACTGATCTTCATCATTTGTGACGTATTCAATTATACACGCATGGTCCCGAACTTTTATTACACCTTGCTGCAAAATTAATTGTAAGCAGTTGTTACATTAACAGTCACACTAGGGAAGAGTGAAATTACTCTTCCCTAGTCGCACACACCCAACCCAAACCACACCATCTCCCACAACCCCCACAACATCCCCAACAACCCCTCTCCCACAACCTCCCCAACCCTCACAACCTCCCCAACCCCCACAACCTCTCCAACAACCTCCCAAACCCTCGCAACCTCCCCAACCCCCACAACCGCTCCAACACCCACAACCTCTCCAACACCCACAACCTCTCCAACACCCACAACCTCTCCAACACCCACAACCTCTCCAACACCCTCCCACACAACCCCACAACCTCCCCAACACCCTCCCCGCCCCCCACAACCCCCGCAACCTCCCTATCTTAGTCTTCTATGTAGGGCTTAACAACTTGGTTCGACTTGTTTTGTATCGTCTTGTAGATTTTTCTTGTAAATTTTTCTTGTAAATTTCAATGTTTTTCTTCTCAATGGAATTTTTTTAGAAAATATTTAAAACAACTTACCATTCCATAATTCACTTTTACTTCAACTGTTGAGAAGATTCCATTGATGTTCCCTGCATAATATCCATTGCCTATGTCGTATGTTGTTGAACGATTGTTCGAAGTTTTAACAGAGAACATTTCCCTATTTTCAATTCTTACCAAGTCCATTGTATACTTAATATCGTAAATCTTAATAGTAATATATAATAACGGCACGTTTTCTGATAAATCAAAACTAAGGAATTCACCATGTTTAGTTGATTTGTATGGTACAACAATTGTATCTGAAGGTAATAGAAAATAAGAAAGAACGATACGATATATTATTACTGTGCTGTATGTCATGTTTTTAAACTGTATTTACCTCCTTGTCTGAGCCTATACCTATAATAATATACGAGTTTTCAAAACAACTGAGTTGTTATAAATAAATACTGGTGGTGTCTTTATTAAACAAAAATCCATACATTTTGTGTGTGCAGCAGAAATTGGAAGAAAGACCTCTAATACCAAAGGTTCTCCAAAAAGAGTTATTTCGGCCAAATATATTTTTTTATTAATTTCAGTAGCCTACCTGATTTAAATAAAATATTTTCAATTTGGTCTACCTGAAAAAAAACCACATTTTTATTAAAACATAATTTTAAATAAATTAGGCATAATTGTGTTTATGGTGATGATGATTATAAATTGAAATTTACTGAGAAGTGAATGTAATAAAAATGAATACTCCTAAATGTTTGGTGTTGACAATATTTCCTCTTTGCGTTTTTGAGTGACATTTTGAGTTGCATAATTATTTTTAATGAGAAACACGTAAAAGTACTTGAACACAAGGGCTTATTGTTCGGTGTGAAAAGCGTGCGACTTGACAAGTCCGATCAGATGGAACTAATTACTGTTCGTTACCTAATTTGAGGTTTAATAATCATCTCTCTGTTCATGGCTTAAGGAAAGCGTAACATAATTGGCGTTGAAACAAAGAAACTTATAGTGCGAGGCTGCTTTGGGAACATGCATGTAGGCCTAATCAGACTGGCCATCAGACCTCTCCCACTCCCCAATCTCGACAAATTCACCCTCTTCTCCAACGCCCCCACCCCTTTACTCCTTCACTCCTTCAACAAATCAAAGATTGAACAAAACAACATCGAGATCCTATTTGTAGGCATATAAAAGCAATTTAAACTGCTGTTTTTTTGTAAATGCACCAATCGGCGGTGTGTTATATTGGGGTGGGGAGATCAGAGAATTCTTCTGCGGCAAATACATTTAGTAAGCTATTACCCTCAGTAAAACGGCCCGGTACCAACTTTACTTGTTGCATGCATTGCGGTTCAAAGGGGGACTTAAAAGGAACTTAAAGCAGCTCCTCGGTGCGTGAGGAAAATATTAATTACGAATGTAACACCCATGACTCATGTATAAAGGAAATGACAAACCGATAAAACCAAATGATTAATGGCGGAATCCCTCAACGCACCTATAATCAAATTCTCATGAGATGCTTAAATGCATCTATCAAAACATGAAAACTAAAACATGTTTATAACGTTTATTATAACTTTAGATCGAATTCGTTTCTACTATACAGAGTTTAAAATGTGCCTATTAATCCGCTACTGTTTTAAATGTCTTAATATAAATAATATGGAGGTATAATACAATATATACCCCTTCGTGATTTATATACCAGCACAACATTAAATACCATTTTCAATGGATCAAGTAGGCATGTAAACAATAACCAAACTATTAAATCTAATTATAATTTAGCCTAGGCCTTTCTTACCTGGACGGAATTCGTTACGGCAATGACGGCCAAAACAATAGGAAACGTAGATGTCCACATGTTTCTTGTTAACTTCAAACTGTGTATAAGCCAACATTCAGCACAAACTGAAGGTAAAGATACTTCATAAACCAACACATTGAATTATGACAATTTTTAAGGTGCGTGATGCTGTGTGCTGTCAAACCATAAACTGAAGTTTCTACCTGTCAAGAATATTTAGTTTGATTCGACACAAGTCGACATTTGGATCATATTTCCCGGTCTTCGTACAACAGCTAGCAATCGGTTTCAACTTCTATAAAAACAACACGTGACAATAACCGTCTGATTTAAATAAAATATAAACAATTATATTTTTCCGACATTTGCCGAGTGTCCGGTCGATAAAAGAGTTCTTATGCGTATGATTTGTACAACGAAGACATTAGTATAATTTCCGGAATTACGTACTCACCACAAGTTGATGATATTGACATCTGGCTTTAGTTGCTAAGCACGTTGTGTAAATAAGACGCCGATTGGTCGGCTCATAATTAAGACAATTTAATGAGTAGGCCTATAATGTACAGTAGGTCTATATATATATATTCATAGAAGAAGGTGTATATAAAGTCCCATCACACAATAATTATGTGTCTATCTGTAAAATCAATTACCATGTAGGCACGCCACAGACCTAAACTTGAATTTGTTATCCTAAAAAATCAAATTATTATTATCAAACCCTGAAAATAAAAACATACCTTCCCATTGCTCAATTACACAAATTAGGTCTACATTGAATCAGAAGTTTAATTAAATCTAATTGTACCAGCATCGAAACTCGAAAGTGGGTAATATAATCGTAGTCGTAACCACAACTTAGAAATCGTGGGAGTCTACATAATTATTTGCACGATACGTTTGTTTTAGTCTTAACTTACATCTCATTGAATCTTTAGGAAAAACGCTAGGAAAAACTTTTTACTCGTCCATGATGGCGCTCATCACGAAAAAGTGCTCATCATATTATATTTTACAGTATAAGATTTTGTGTTTTCTTGTTATATATTTTTAAAATAAACGTAACGATTATGTAAGTTATGCTGTATTTTTTAATCGCATTTAAAAAAATAATAATTCATTTATTCGAATCAGTAATTTTAATTTTTTTCCTAATTTAATAATATTTTATATCTTTTTGAACGAGGATAGTTCTTAGTGATCAAAGTTGGGTCATAGTTCATCTAAATATAGGAGGTGGTAAACAAAAAAAGGTTCGTCGAGAGAGAATGACTGACTAGCCTAGCCTAGGTAGGCCTTTGCTTTTTAACATAATATGCCTACATTATAACAAGATAAGGTAGTCAACAAAAACGTTTATGATAGACTTGGCTAGGCCTAGGCCGTAATCTAGCATCATAGGCCCCAGCCTATCTAGGCCTACCTAGGCCTACTACTAGCTAGTACTAGTAGTAGTAGGCCTACCTAGGGCTAGCCTAGGCCTAGCTAGCCTAGCCTAACTAGGCCTAGTACTAGTAGGCCTAGCTAGCTAGCTAGGTAGGCCTACTAGTAGGGGCGGGCGGGATATAATATAGACTAGCTAGGCGTACCTAGCAGTCCGTCTAGAATAAAGTAGTAGGCCTAGCCTAGAGAGTCTAGCATAGCCTGCTGGGTGCGATTATCTTGTTCTTGGCCTCCTAAAATAAATAAAACTTAAAAGCTAGCTAGCTAGTGCTGGCTACTAGCCTAGCTAGACCCTAACTGGCCCTAGCCTAGCCAGCCTTCTAGCCTAGTCCTTCGGTGTTCCCCAGCCAGTAGTAGCCCCAGGCGGGTGTTAGTTGGACCGCCCTGGCGAGTGTTATTAATATTAGTAGAACCGCCCTAACTAGATTATCATAGGCCCTAGCTAGGCTAAGCCACTTCCAGTTCACCAATAATGATTTTTATTTATTTTTTAAAAGTTATAATCTCTTCAAAATGGGTAAATAATGACAATATGAGCCTGATTATATTTAATCATATTATTTTGATTTTGAACATAGGCCTATATAAACTATTTCAAAATGTAATTTCTTTTCATTCTTTCTTTTATCATATCAATCAAGAAGCTGCTAAACCTGACGATGTCTGTGAAAAGTTTTAAAAGTGCATCCAACTTCAGTGCATTGAATCCTGATGAGAAAAGCATTGATGATGAGTGCCGAATGACGTACAAACTGATTGTTGGCAACATGAAAGACAATATTAAATCCAAAAGCCAGCTCGTTCAAAGTAAGCAGACCTCCAAGTATCCGCATACCCAGGTAGCTGGGTGACTTGTAGTAGAGGGTCCTGCCACAGCAAACATGACTTAAAAGTTTCCTTTTCAAAAGATCAGGTGGTTTGTGCCCTTCTCTGAATCTACCTACAGTATGGTGAATTCTATCTGATTTGTCGGACTCTCTAATTTTATCACTAAAAACCTACTTCAGTACAACAGATGTTGGAATAGCTCTTGGTCTAACCCCTAGCAATCAATATTATTTATTTGTTTTTTGTTAAACTTGCATAATTAATTCTTTTTACTTATACAGTGTTGCACCATGCTGGGCGTAACCCCTCACAGAAGAGCCTTAAAACATACTGGAAGGACAATACAAGTAAGTATCAATGTCGCCATTAATTTTAAAATGTTGTTCTACTACCATAACAGTAGTAGAGTAGTCCATCTTCTAAAGTTCCATTTGTGAGTTAAATGGCAAATTTTTTAAATAAAGTTTCTAATGCAATGTTTTTATTATTTTATACTAGCTTCATTAACATATCAAGACTTCTGCAAGATAATGAAAGATGAAAAAGTGATGAATGAACGTGAACTTGAGAAAGCTTTCAAAAAGATAGATGTGAATGGAGATGGCTTTATTACATATAAAGAATTGAAAAAGGTTTTAACTGGGGTAAGATGTGTATACAGTAGTCAACTTTCCCATATCTGGGCTAGCCAAATCAAAAATGT
Source organism: Antedon mediterranea (assembly GCF_964355755.1). Classification (NCBI taxonomy): domain Eukaryota; kingdom Metazoa; phylum Echinodermata; class Crinoidea; order Comatulida; family Antedonidae; genus Antedon; species Antedon mediterranea. The sequence goes on from NC_092675.1 coordinate 27,022,855, forward strand.
CAGTTTTCTAGGAAGTCTGCTATTCATAATACATTTAAAGATGTATAAACACATGAAATAAAAATTAATAAAAAAAAAAAGATATTGAATAGTCCATTTCACAGTTTAAAAAAAAAAAAAAAAACTTTTCAATGTATTGTTACCAATTCTTGCTTTAAATTACATTTTTTTTTTATACAAATTTTGGTCAAAGGGAATAACTATTGATATTAAAATGGCCTATTCAACAAACAAATTTCATAAACAAAATTTGTTCAGGGTCACAATATATCTTTAATAGTAAAAGCATTGATTGATGGGGAAGTACAAAATAAGAACGGATTAGAACTGAAAAAGATAGGGGTTTTTTATTAGAAATACCATAGTCTATCTAAATATACACTGGGTCACATACAATTCCCCTTATGTACCCATAGTTCCCCTTGATTTTATATAAGCTTGGTTGTTTTTTTTTAGAGAGGAGAAAAAATGTCTGAATCAGAAGTTAAGTCAATGATAAAAGAAGTTGATGAAGATGGTGATGAAAAGCTGAACTATACAGAGGTAAATTAATTACATTCCTTTTGTTTCTATATCTGTAAAGTTTAAATAATGAAGAAACTTGCTAAAAATGATGATACTTTTTTTTTCAGTTTTGTAAGATGCTTATTTCAACCGTGGAACAATGCAAGAAAAAAGGTGCCGATAAGTTAAGCAGAATAGAGCACAGATCAAAGGATAGCAAGGCAAAGGCCGATTCATCATCTCGCAGAGGGAGCTCAAGAGATATCAAAAACGGTAAATGTTTAGATGTGGTCTTGAAAAATTGTATTGGGCAACCATGTAAAATGTTCTGTACTTATCATCATACACTCGCATACATCGAGTTATAACGGTCTGAAGCTTATGTTATACACATTAGAAAACATACACATTGACACATTGGGAGACTCTAGTCTGTAGCTATTCCCCATTAACCATGCTCTGTACCTCATTATTATGCACATATTAGACTGTGGTCTTTGCCTCTTATCATATAAAGGCATAAAATGGCAGTGGTTTTTTATCTCTTATTATGCATACACACACATAATCAAATGATAGTGGTTTTTTACCTCCTATTATGTAAACACATCCGCACGCACATTGTATTACAGTGGTTTTTTACCTCCTATTATGTAAACACACATCCGCACGCACATTGTATTACAGTGGTTTTTTACCTCCTATTATGTAAACACACATCCGCACGCACATTGTATTACAGTGGTTTTTTACCTCCTATTATGTAAACACACATCCGCACGCACATTGTATTATAGTGGTTTTTTACCTCCTATTATGTAAACACACATCCGCACGCACATTGTATTACAGTGGTTTTTTACCTCCTATTATGTAAACACACATCCGCACGCACATTGTATTATAGTGGTTTTTTACCTCCTATTATGTAAACACACATCCGCACGCACATTGTATTATAGTGGTTTTTTACCTCCTATTATGTAAACACACATCCGCACGCACATTGTATTACAGTGGTTTTTTACCTCCTATTATGTAAACACACATCCGCACGCACATTGTATTATAGTGGTTTTTTACCTCCTATTATGTAAACACACATCCGCACGCACATTGTATTATAGTGGTTTTTTACCTCCTATTATGTAAACACACATCCGCACGCACATTGTATTATAGTGGTTTTTTACCTCCTATTATGTAAACACACATCCGCACGCACATTGTATTATAGTGGTTTTTTACCTCCTATTATGTAAACACACATCCGCACGCTCATTGTATTATAGTGGTTTTTTACCTCCTATTATGTAAACACACATCCGCACGCACATTGTATTATAGTGGTTTTTTACCTCCTATTATGTAAACACACATCCGCACGCACATTGTATTATAGTGGTTTTTTACCTCCTATTATGTAAACACACATCCGCACGCACATTGTATTATAGTGGTTTTTTACCTCCTATTATGTAAACACACATCCGCACGCACATTGTATTATAGTGGTTTTTTACCTCCTATTATGTAAACACACATCCGCACGCACATTGTATTATAGTGGTTTTTTACCTCCTATTATGTAAACACACATCCGCACGCACATTGTATTATAGTGGTTTTTTACCTCCTATTATGTAAACACACATCCGCACGCACATTGTATGACAGTGGTTTTTTACCTCCCATTGTGTACATATCTAGTGTCCAACTGTTGATGGCACTCCCATCATCATCATCACACACCTGGCCTTAATAGTCTGTACCTCATTTATATACAATTTACTACTGCATTTTTTAGTTATGTTCAGAGATGGTACTCCCATCATCATCATCACACACCTGGCCTTAATAGTCTGTACCTCATTTATATACAATTTACTACTGCATTTTTTAGTTATGTTCAGAGATGGTACTCCCATCGTCATCACACACCGGGCCTTAATAGTCTGTACCTCATTTATATACAATTTACTACTGCATTTTTTAGTTATGTTCAGAGATGGTACTCCCATCATCATCACACACCGGGCCTTAATAATAGTCTGTACTTCATTTATATACAATTTACTACTGCATTTTTTAGTTATGTTCAGAGATGGTACTCCCATCGTCATCATCACACACCTGGCCTTAATAGTCTGTACCTCATTTATATACAATTTACTACTGCATTTTTTAGTTATGTTCAGAGATGGTACTCCCATCGTCATCATCACACACCTGGCCTTAATAATAGTCTGTACCTCATTTATATACAATTTACTACTGCATTTTTTAGTTATGTTCAGAGATGGCACTCCCATCATCATCATCACACACCTGGCCTTAATAGTCTGTACCTCATTTATATACAATTTACTACTGCATTTTTTAGTTATGTTCAGAGATGGTACTCCCATCGTCATCATCGCACACCTGGCCTTAATAATAGTCTGTACTTCATTTATATACAATTTACTACTGCATTTTTTTTTTATGTTCAGAGATGGTACTCCCATCATCATCGCACACCTGGCCTTAATAATAGTCTGTACTTCATTTATATACAATTTACAACTACATTTTTTTTTATGTTCAGAGATGGTACTCCCATCATCATCACACACCTGGCCTTAATAATAGTCTGTACTTCATTTATATACAATTTACTACTACATTTTTTTTTTATGTTCAGAGATGGTACTCCCATCATCATCGCACACCTGGCCTTAATAATAGTCTGTACTTCATTTATATACAGTTTACTACTGCATTTTTTAGTTATGTTCAGAGATGGTACTCCCATCGTCATCATCACACACCTGGCCTTAATAATAGTCTGTACTTCATTTATATACAATTTACTACTGCATTTTTTTTTTATGTTCAGAGATGGTACTCCCATCATCATCGCACACCTGGCCTTAATAATAGTCTGTACTTCATTTATATACAATTTACTACTGCATTTTTTTTTTATGTTCAGAGATGGTACTCCCATCATCATCGCACACCTGGCCTTAATAATAGTCTGTACTTCATTTATATACAATTTACAACTACATTTTTTTTTTATGTTCAGAGATGGTACTCCCATCATCATCACACACCTGGCCTTAATAATAGTCTGTACTTCATTTATATACAATTTACTACTACATTTTTTTTTTATGTTCAGAGATGGTACTCCCATCGTCATCACACACCTGGCCTTAATAATAGTCTGTACTTCATTTATATACAATTTACTACTACATTTTTTTTTTATGTTCAGAAATGGTACTCCCATCGTCATCACACACCTGGCTTTAATAATAGTCTGTACTTCATGTATATACAATTTACTACTACATTTTTTTTTTATGTTCAGAGATGGTACTCCCATCGTCATCACACACCTGGCCTTAATAATAGTCTGTACCTCCTTTATATACAATTTACTTTTATGTTTTTTTTTATGTACAGACCGACGTCCAAGCTCATCAGAATCCAAGATAAGAAGGCGGGATTCAAGTTCCTCAAAAACAAAGAAGTCGGAACCTGTTCAATTCACCCTTCCAGCAGTAACACGTGTGGCGCCCCGTGTAACGGAACCACGCATGCTCAAGTCGTGGCACCATGTATTCAGTAAAGGATGCTTCCATTTTGAGGAGAATGGCTCGATTATTTCACATCAGTATTTATTAGAACTACCAACAGCATCTACAGTATGGATGACAATAAAACCATCTATATTAAAACCAGGTAAAAACTACTACAGTAGATAAATCATGAATAATACCACCAAACTTACGAGTTAGGATGACTATAGCGAGGCATTTAATAAAAAGGCAAATTGCCTTAAAATGTAAATGTGACATGTTTCAAGAAACTATTCTCATCATCAGAACAGTAAACAACACCTAAAGTGCTTATATACCAATAGGACATATTTTATGTAAATAAGTAAGTAATTAGCATAATAAAACTACAGTAGAACTCCTAAGAAGATAACGTCAGGACCAATCAAAGTGTCCCCTTAAAGCTCTGTCTACACTATCAAATGAGTTTGACAAAAAGTGTGATGTGCTCAAATAGGCCGGTGATATGCCGAAATATGGTAGTGATATGACATCATCATGTCCATATATGGGCACATCACATTTCTTTGTCACATACAGTTTGATAGTGTAGACAGAGCTATAAGGGATTTGATTCACTAAAGTGTCCCTTTAAACAGGCACCTCCTCCTCCTGAATACGAGTTTTACTGTATTTTAATTGTTATGATCTGTTTTTGGTGATCATCAAAATACATATATTTTCATAAAATATTTTCTGACTTATTTCTGTGAGTCTATTGTTTATATTGTTAACAACCCTTTTTAAGTGTTATGTAACTCTTCCTTTTACTTATATTAAAATAAGTATATATTACTTTAAAATGAATACAGCATTGATACTCAATTTGTCTTAAAACAATATTTCAGATCAAAAGGTTATTGACACTTTGCTATTTATTGTTGAGCAAAATGATGATGGAACTTTAGGAGAGTATGTTGGCTACACACACCTTAAAAATCAACAGGTTTGATTTGTTTTTATGTTATTACTGTACTTTATTTTTTAGTGTCTGTGTGAATTTGTTTGTAGATGTATACATAACATGCAGTAACATCTTTATCTTTATCCAAACTATGAGAAAAGAATACTAAAAAATGTTTCCAATACTTTTTCTTTTATGCACAACTTATTCATTCGTTTATTCTTTATTTTGTAATCATTGTACATATAAAAATATGACATAAAAAAAATTGACTCTTTATATACACAACTATACAAAAAAACCAGATACAATAACAATCATCCATCCATGGACCTGTTTGCATCATCCATTGCTGAGCCATAAAGTACATTTCTCAGAATATTTTCTCAGAGAATATTTACGTAATGGGAAAATCTCATTTCATTTATGTCCCACCTTAAACAGGGGATAGGATATTACATCTTCCCATAAAATAAATGTTAATTTCTTTTTAACATTTAATCATATCTATATATAAATTTACGTAAGGGCAAAATTCGGTAAATCGCGCGTTATTTCTAGAAAAATACTCGATGGCATGTAAAGTTGGTTCGTACTTTCGGTACTGATTTTAACCACCTGATGTAACCCTGTTTACTAATTAAATTGAATTCGATAATTAGTTATTGACGATTAAAACGAATTTAGGTTCAACGATTTGCCCCAAATAGGGGTGTTTTCCGATCGTGGTATACACTGTCTAATGGATGTCCAATTTGAAAAATACGAGGACACTTCGTATTTTCCCATCTCCTCCTACGATAATTGTTTTTAATAGCTGAAAACCGGTTGAACAGTTCGAGTACAGCATCATAATGTTGAAGACAGGCCGATTTTATTTTAAAAATGCTATTTTGATAGATTTAATATACGTTTTTACAAATGTATTGATTTGCGATGAATGGAATATTCCAATCTCTGTTCCACAAGTGTCTATTCCCTCAGGCGTCGTAAAGGCAAGTACTGTATACTCATAACAGAAATTCGATCCATTTTTTTTTTCAATCTGTGCTGCAGAGGTTGGATATACATTTTTTTTAAACAGATAATGAGCTAGCGTTTTCAGTCGCCGTATATTTATGTACAAATATTTATTATTGCAGTTAAACCACCCATCCCTCACTGGCATGAGTAGCGTTGTAAATCCAGTAGAGGATAGGCCTACAGTGCATCACATGCCCTAAACGCAGAACAACTTTGGTGGGTAGGGTAGGAACCAACTTAAGTATGAATTGGCTCTAAGAAACAATTGAAAACCATTAGGCCTACTAATTAAGTTGAGTTAGATAATTTAATATATATTGACGATTAAGTCGAATTTATGATTTGCCCCGAATAGAGGTGGTTTTCACAAATTGTTTTACATTATATAAACATATACACGTTGTCGTAGTGATGTATCGTTACATGTACTGTAGGCCTACTGTACTATTTCAATCGACTAGGACGGTGATAGTTTCAACAAGTATTACATCGCAATGTTTTACTGTGTTTAGTGGTATATTAGTTGTACAACATGAAAACAATTAATATTTCGTTACTAAATGGATAAAGAATATATTTAAAAATTGTTCCTCTTTGCACCCATCCTCTTCCCCATCCCTCAACCCTAATGTTACATATAAAACACAAATTAAGTTTGTTTAAATTTGACACACATTTTGTGACAAGTTTCTTTTACGGAAGTAATTCCCAGGGTGCTAATTTTAGTTGAGTACATAAATCACAGTGACTATTTATTCGTTTCTGTAAACAACATGTATTATTGTTCTGCGGTACGTACATTTGAAATCGCCAGTTTTTTAACGCTGAAATTATTATGTATTCGAGAACCATCTGTGGGCACAACCTAGATGGTACGCGAGCGTACCATCTAATTTTAATAATTTAATCTAAAATTGCATTCAGAAATTCAAAGGTCATATGTTTTGTAACCTAAATCTGTGCTGCAATTGACAGTAACAATAATATAATCCTATTAATTTCATTACAGAAATTTTGTCTTAATAAGAGCCTCAAAGCAGGAAGCTATCGTTTGATTCCATTCACTTCCGGATGTCTCTTTAAGCCTCGGACAAGGAAAATAAAAGACAAGGCCAAGTTAGTTGAACAAAGTGGGGATGAATATCAGCTGACTAAAGCCTTCAGGTGAGCATAGAGAGTGAGCCCTCAAACACTGCCAGTAAGAATGTGGAAATTTGATCTGGAATTGTGTTGTAGGTCATACCCAGGATGCATTATTTTTTTTCCTATCTGGTTACAGCAGAAATCATGAATAATACACTATTTTCTGTGATAAAAGAATTTCAAGATAACTGACCTATCTAAATTTAACTGAACCTAACCCTCTTTATAATCTATCGATGAGTATCGATACCTTAGACCATTGAGGTATTATACGTCCATACCACTTGACCAATCATTTTAGCTTGGCGAACACTAGTTTAATCCAATTTTTTTTAATATATTTGACAATAAATGCTGTGCAAGCAGCGCATTCATGAAAAATTTCAATTTAAAGAAGAAATATTAATTATCACAAATAGAAATAATTCATTGGCATTAACGCAAATTATAGAGGGCAGTGTGCATGTAGAATTACTGACGGTAGATATAATAATGTAGTATGTTATGGAGTGGGTGCCTTTGGCTGATTTAAATGTATATAAACAATACAAAGAAAAAATAAGTATAGTGCTCATGAACAATCAAGAAATGATGAAAACATTTCTCTGGCTGGATTCAAATCTGTTACTAGTTTTTGACATTTAAAAAAAAATCTGATGATTCAAGGAATGTGGACAGAGGTTATATTTATGTGAGAAACTGGTACTGTATATAAATATTAGTATGTAATTGTTGTGTTCAGAACTACAATGATAGTTACTACTAGTCTACTGTACAGGCAATTCACGTCGGACGGCATACCTGCAGCAAAACAAAGAACAAAAATGTTGAATTAATGATGAATTTACTTTCATTGTATTTATATGCAATTTGGGGTGGGTAGTGAAAATTGAAAATTATCTTTCTATTTGAGAATTAGGACTGGTAAAGCTCTGTCTAGACTATCAAACAAGTTTGACAAAACAAGTGTGATGTGCTCAAATATTAGTTTCAACACAGACTAAGTATAATAGCGATTAGACCATGGAGTCTGGCCATGTTCAACAATATTCCATCTTCTTTTTTCTTTTCAGGGACACATTAACGGATGTATTTGAAATAATTGATTTAGATTGCAATGGACTTCTCAGTCGAGATGAGTTTAGTTTGTTCCAGCTAAGAACAAGTGGTGAAGCAGTTGATGATGATGCTTGGGAAGTTGTTGAAGGTTTGTAAAAATAATTTAATATTTGGGACCATGTAAAAATTATTCTTACTGCGGTTGCTGCAGTAACTACATTTTGCTTACTCTTTAACCTGTTTATACAATTATTTAGCAAGATTATTTATTGCAGTAACTGCCTTCTAATCTCTATATTGAAATAGACTATGATCATAAGTTAATTGCAGTAAAATAATATACAGTAGTACTGTATTATAATATCCTTGATTTATATAGCGCCTAATGTTGTGAAACCTCTATACGCTGAACATTATTACCACAGTCATTTTTTTTTGCTAACTTTTCTGGCTGTTTTATTTTATCGTTTTGATTTAGCTTTTCGCTATTTTTTTGTATTTCCATTGAGATTCAGCCACTGATACCCACATCATTGAGTAATTTGCCCTTGGATTTATATAAATATGTATACTGTAGCTACATATAACACAGTATATATTAACAATAACAATAAAAATTATATACAAGTTTCAAATGTTGTTCTGTGAATAAATTTCTCTTGTTGGATTCCTGCTATCCAGTCTCATAGCCTTGTATGTGTACGTATATACACAGTACTATCAAGAATAAGTCCCCACATTGTTTTCCACAAATGGAATGTGAATGATATGAAGTTAAGATTGGACCATTCCCTATATTCAATCAATAGTTAAAGCATGGAATAACTAATACATGTATAAGTAATTTGTATTTTGTAATCTGAATCCACAATTTAATGATGTGTTTCACTGATAATAAAGGTAATTCTATTGAATATAATATAAAGAAACAGGAAAACTTGCCAATTCATAGTTTAGAATGGTCCATGGGGTTATTATTATCAATGCTTTTATGAGGAAGAGGAATTAAAATTTATAAATACGAAGACAATGAGTTTGTTTTAGTTCTAAAATGAATCAAGTGTTAGATAAACAAGGAATAGGAAACAATTAAGGCTTGTATAATGTGAATAATATCCTTATTGTATCGCATTTACCATTTCTTACGAAATGTGCAATAAAAACACTGTACATTCCAGGAAATTTGTAAATAGAACATTATTAGCACAGTTCTATTGAATACAACACTAAAAAACCAACATATTGTTAATGAGTACTGGAGGTTACATTGTACTGCATGTATCATGCTGTGCCCAGTAAAAAAAAGGAGGGACCATGTCAAAATAATTGTACTGCAGTAACTATATTTTACTCTTTACTCAGTTTTATTCAATTTTTTAACAAACATTTGTTGGTGAGGAGTTGGGGTAATCACACTGTTTTTTACACAATGCCTTATATAAACCTGTACATTGGAACAAATAATGTTATTGTAGTAAATCAAACAATTAATCCAAAGTAAATATTATATTTGAAGTCTTCATAATCTTTGAAATATTTGACTGCAATCTACATAGCCAATCAACATTCATAATTCGATATTGTGGCATTGTTTTCACAGGGAACTCAAATGCTTTTATTGCGAAAGTAATGAGTTTAGTTTCGGTTTATAGTAAGCAATTAGGTAACACTAAATAATGATTGGAAAGTTGTTAATTAAAAAGGTATTGATATAGTTTCATATTACAATTTCTTATTTGTAATTTGCCTATTGTAAAACCTCTAAAACAAGCCCATGGGTGTCTGGTGAGCTTCTTTTCTAGATTGTTTTCTTTTCTATATTATGGGGTTTCTTTTCGATAAAGCTTGGTTCCCTTCCCACTATAATGCAATGCAACGATGTAAGCCGCAACGCAAGTGAATTGAGCAATCACAAGAAACCGTTCGAATGATCCATTGCTTGGATTGGTCTTGCGTTTCGTCTTACGTCCTTGCGTTGAATGATAGTGAGTGAGAACCAAACTTTTTTTAGATTTTACCGTAGTTTACAATGATCACATAAGGTATTTTTTTTTTTTTTTTTTTTTTTAAGGAAGTATTATTAGAAGAAGGCAATGTAATACTATAGTTAGTTTCAGTTGAGAATAAGCTATAAAGTAACAATTTTATATTTCTGGATCACAAAGTTGTTAAAGTTAACAAAAATTGAACATATATTGTTGTATTAATGTGGCATTACAAATCATTAAATAATATTTGTGTTGTAATGTCCATATCCTCTAAACAACAAATTGTGTACTTGTGTACACTGTAGCTTTTCTAAAAAGACTTCATAAAAATCATGGAACATGTCCGCTGTAAACCTAGGCTAAGTTCACAATGATTTACAGCATTGATTTAACAGTTAACGCATTATTTGTTATCCATTTTATATTTTGTAGAAAACTTTGAACTAAAGAAAGGCGAACTCACCAAAAAAGGTTTCATGGAGCTTAACCAGATGGAAGCAAATGACGAAGAGGGGGACACTGAAGACCTCTGGGTTACCCTTAACTCCATGGGGTTTGCTGATGACTTGAAACTGGATGAGGTACAGTATACCTGTTTTTTTTAAAGATGGTGTGCTTGTTTTCTTTACCAATCGTTACCGATCGTCTTTGTAAATTGGCCTTTAAGCGCTTATTTTACTATTATTTATGGCAATATTTTACACACTGTATTAATCATGTTATTTTTTAGGCTTGCCCATATAGAATTGATATATACACTGAAAAATCGAGAGGTCGATTGAAAGTTCTCCAGCTTCAGATGGGAGGGCGGGCTTTAGATCGGGCCGTATGTGAATCCGTCAAAGCCACAGAAGATGTACAATCAAGTAGTATAAGCCAAGATGTAACTGCATTTTACTACACAGGAGACAGTAGAGTTACTGTTGCTATACAGAATCAAGTGAGTTAAATAATTGAACTACCTCGAAAAGAAGGCTTCTTTCTGTTTTAGTACTCTTGGATGGGCTTTTTAAAAAGATGGACTTCTTTTTGGGGGTTAATGTATTTTAAATGTTATGGAGTGTACCGGTAATTTTTTGTTATAGGACCCCAACGGAAGTAAACCGTAAGGTTTTATTGGGTCATCCTGAGCTTTGTTTTTTACTTTTAAGTTTATATTACAACCGTCCAATATTGCGAAAGTAATGAGTTCTGGTATCTGAATTAATGTTTCAATTGTCAAAAGAATCTAGGTCCTTTTTGACCTCAAAAAAAGTTTTGGAGAATTTTCGAGTTTTCAACTCTTTACACAGGATATAATTTCGGATTACCTTAAATCTTTTCTCTTCACGCTTAACTTTAAACACAGTTTATGATCTGCAATCAATAATAACTGGGTTTGTGCATCTAATTAAGATTAGTTGAAAGCCTCCCTAAGCTCTTCAATATTGATATTTTACTGTAGTTTTATACACTATCTTACACAATTTTATCTATTAACAGTCCAACAGTCGTGCTGTAGTCAAGTTGGATTTTGGAAAAAGCCAAAACTGTGTCAGTAACATCAATGATATGGAAAGGACAATGCAGATTCCACCAACATCAATGAAAGTAAGTTGTATTTATATTTACACATTGTTCGGTGGTTTATATATATTTTATTGTAGTTTTTTGGACTTTGCCACTTTCATAACTTAAGGAAATTTATTAGCATTTTTTTTATAGAAACTTCTTTCTTTTTAATGTTTTAATCTCATAATTTATTTGTAAAGTGAAAGAAATGTTTTTTATCGTTAAATCTAATTTTGAAAGAAACAAATGTTTACTTGAATGAATGAATGAATGAATATCCTTTTGAAATTCTCTGTCTTTCGGTTTAAAGAGAAAGTTTACTCATTATCAGATTTTTTAATAAGCATATGGTGAATAATACATCATTGTTATATCAACCTAGCAAGGTACATTGTCTGCAAACAGAAAGTATTCCTTTATACGTGGACATTTATCTGTATTTTTACTGTACAAAATATAGACATATTTATTTTATGCTTAAAGTTCAACTTTATTTTATTTCAAACAATCATGGACTCCCAAATCATCATCATGCGACGTACGCAGTAAAATAGTACTTAAATTATAATGTACAGTAAAAACTATAAACTAAAAACAAAATAAGGAAGTAGTATGTAAGTTTATGTCTAATTAAGTGAGTGTAACTGTAACTTTTTTTTTAAATACTATAAAATACTGTATTATTAGCAACAATCTTTTTAACATTACTAATATTTTTATAGGTTGCACTTCATTTACTTCCAAAAGATGAAGAAGAGGATTGGACAATAAAATGTTATGAGACCCTTAACTAGAACTCTATACTATCAAATTTGTTAGACAAAAAGCTTTGCCCAATTATGGTAGTGATATGACATCATCGTGTCCATATATGGGCACATCACATAAAGTGTAGACAGAGCTTAAGGTACATAGCAAAAGCAAAACAATCTTAGTGGTTGCCTACCAATCCCAGGGACATTGGTTCAAATCCTGTAACAGTTCCATGATTTTTCTGAAGGCAAGGCCAATACAGCCAAGGCCAAGTACTTTGATGGTTGAAAAAAATGTAGTAAAGTTATATTTATTTTTAATTGTCTTATTGTTAAATTTTAATAATTTCCAAATATGAATGTGTGCTGTGTTATCTTTCTTTGCAACATACTTAAAACTCTTTGAGAAAAAAAATATACATATACATTGTATAATAAAAATGTATTTAATGCAATAACAATTATATTTTACATTAATACAGCCAAAAGCATATGTTAGCGCTATTTCTGAAGAACCCCTCCCCACCTTTTTTTGTGCATTATTTTTCATAGTTTACATTGAGCATTATTTTACTGTAAAATTACTACACCTTGAACAAAATAATAATTAAATTTTGCTTTCTAATTATAATTGATGTAACCGAGATAAATGTAATATGATTTCTGTGATATTAAATGAATAGTATGATACCATTATTGGTTTTTATTTTTTATTTAATGGTTGCATTTTGAATAATGTAGGCCTACAGTATTGACTTCCTGCATTACATGGAAATATTAATTGTACAATAATTTGCCTTTAATATAAATGTATTTTTTTAAGCTCGAACAGTTTTTAATGTTGATATAACATAGTAAATACATTTCCTCCTTTCAAATCTAAGATGGTTTGGAACACCAGGAAAACATAGGGACTTTCCCCAACATCTAGTTTATATATAGCTATTGTCTTTTTCCATGAAACGCTACAGTATGTGTGCCAACATGCTATCTTTTAATCGCAGTCTACAACAAACCTAGATATTCTCTTTTTATAGATTTTTTTTAATCTCTTGACATTTTAAACTAATTATCCAATTAGCAAAGTTATGGAATATTCTAGACGATGTGTTGCATAGCAAATTTCTACCTAGTTACAACCCATGTAGGCCTAGGCCCATAGCAAAATATATAAATTATTTCCTGCTTTAAAAAATTGGTTTATGAAAAGGTTTCCCGTTTGCGTGGGTAAAGTGCACAGGATCGGAACTATCGTATAGTCGTACTGTACTTAATAATCCGGAAACTAATACTTTTGATGACTTAAACAGACAAGTAAGAACATACTAATCTTGTTGTGGCCGAATGCAGTATGAATAGATCTAAAATGTCCATTTCCTTTTCATTTTCATTTGTATAGATTTTAGTTTAGGAGCGTTTCCTATACTTAATTTGAATTGATGTTAATTACTGTGAATTATAAATAATGTATCAATTTGATAAGCCAGTGATATAATTGAATATCTTCTTTTCGTAACTATTTGTAAAAGCGTAATATTAATACGGTCATTTTTTGTAAACGTTTATTTATTACGTTGAAGCCTATCATAAGTAGTATCTTCTGGTGACGTATTTATCGATGTGTCCACGTAAGAGTACATGTCGTCATTTTGTGGTGACGTATCTATGTCCAGCTTTCCATATTCATTGCCGAAGTCATTATTCTGGGCTTCTTCATTGACCGCACTGTAAATCTCACCATCGGGTTTTTCGTCAGTGTTTGTACCTGTTGTCGACTGCATGTTGGTAGAATTGGCATAGTAGGCTTCTGCTTTGTTTTCATATGGTATGTTTTCGTTGTCATTCCCTACCCTGTATGACTGCATGTCGGCAGCATTTATACTATCGTAAAATTCACCACCATTCTTAATTGAAAGAAATTCTGTGTTTCCATACGTTACGTCAGCATCTGTTTCTGTATCCGGTACCATGTCCGAAGCATTTAACGAATCGTAGGCTTCGCCGGAATCTTTGTGTTTCTTCTTATTTGGTACGGCATACAAATTTGGCGGTACGGCATACACATTTGACGCCACGTCGTTTTGGTTTGCGGGTGGTGACATGGCTGCGTTCTCCGTACACTCGCCGGAATGTGTGTCAATAAGTACGCCATTAGAATATGAAACTCGGCCCCCTATTGAATAGAAGAGAACAAAACGTATACAATACTTCAAACTTGAAGGAAACAATTTTAATAGATCTGGTATTAGACTAAGACTCCCTAAAATCAATGTATGTAGAACACGGAAGTCCTTTGTTGCAAATAGCATTAATATGTACAATTGTAACGTTCGTCGTAAATATTTGTTGTATTTTTTAAATTTAAATTTTAACAGTATTTTACAGAGCCTTTGGCGCTTTTAATAGTTTTTAAACAGTATTTTAACATTTTAATAGTATTTTAACATTGCCATATGCAATTTTATATATTTTTGCTTTGTTGTTTTATTGTCTTAACTATGCCAAGCAAAACAAATTTCCGTTTTAAAGTGGACCAATAAAATGTCTTAAATCTTGAACAAATTATACAGATGGCGATCACATAGGTGGATTTAAACGAGAAGCCGAAATGTCTCCGGTTCTCAACCAAGAAGAAAGGGATTGTTTGGGTGACATTCATAAATCCGCCGCTGGGGATTTTTTTTTTAAAGTTAATTGTTCTTGAATCTTTGAGATTTTTGTACTCGTAATTAGTTTGATAAAAGAATCAAAAAATGAAACCGAACACATTATTTAACCGCGTTTTAAAGAGGCACGTCAATTTAAAGTAACTTTTCTGATGGTTTCATAAGTGTACATGCGGCGATAGATTTTACCGTATCCTGTGTAGGCCCTACCAAAATGTACGTACCTTTGGCATAATTGCTATTTGAAGTATTTCGCTTTTTTTTTTTCCGTCGAATTAGAAATAAAGCAATGATTATTACCAGGATTATAACAACCAACGGTACACAAATAATAACCAATAAATCATCGCTAGCCTGTTTATTTCCGGAGGTAAAATTTGAATTTGGTGAAGACATATTCGTTGATGAAATCGTTTTGTCTGTGTTGATTGGGTGTGAATTTTCAGACGTCGACATTTCTGGTTGAGTATTGAACAAAGATGTTGTTGATACTGATCTGGGAGTCGATGTTGTCGGCACTTGGCATATTTTCGTTTTGTCTGTAAAAAGTTATAATTATCTGAATTTTTAATTAAATTGATATAACAATATATAATTACAGAAAAATGGAGAGGTTGCTACTAATTAACAGTCTGAAGCCTAAATAAAAAACACAATTTTAAATTAAATTTAGATGTAATTACGAGTGGAATAATTTGTTATCAATTTTGCAGTAAGAAGGTGGACCTTTAAAATATCGCCGTTGCTAAAGATACGGTACCGTATCCATGCTTTTAAAAACTAAAGATACGGTAAATATAGAGGGCGCTTCCGTTTGCTAAAAGTACGGTATAAAATTGCATTCCTAAAACTCGTACCTAAATATAAAACTCATTCCTAAATATAAAACTCGTTCCTAAATATTAAACTCCTTCCTAAATATTAAAAACCTAACCCTCTAAATAATCTCTCTTAAATTAAAAACTAAAAAAAAAAATAAAAAAAAGACGTCAAGAAGAGTATCGAACCCCCTACACCTTAAGCCAAAGCCTCATCACATGCCCACAAGGCTACACAGCCGGCTTACAGTAACCCAATGCAATAACCTATTTGATTAACATCCACATTACATAGCGCCCTCTATAATTACCGTACCTTTAGTTTTTAAAAGTATGGATACGGTACCGTATCTTTAGACATAACGTTAAAATATATGTTCCTAATAATTCAGGAAAATGTAAATATTGAATATCAGCGGGTATGAGAGGTTATGAGACCATATTTTATTTGTACATCCTCCCATTAAGTAACAACTGTATGCTACTCTGGTCGTGAACATATGTCAGAAACGTTGCTTTTTCTCACCAGTAGATTCACAGATAATGCTGTTTACCCTAACAGTTGTTGAGCATTCGATGATGTCACTAGTTACGGTATTCGATAATCCATATCTATCATGCACATTGATTATTTTACATCCCATGTTCTGCACATGGACATAAAATCGATTTTTATTCCCCACACTAAGAACATGTAAAACATTTTCTGTTAATTGATTGTATTCCTCAAGGCTATTTATGACAGTTATGTTCCCGCCAACCAATTCACATTTCCGTTGAGCATCATCACACGATCTAGGTTTATTGTCCACTTTTATATACTTATAGCAGTTGGGGTGGCTGTATACATTGTCATCTACCAACAAAAAGTGGAAAATGTAATGACAATCACAAAATTAAAAAACCTATGCAAAACAAATGTCATTGTTTATTTTGATAATGTTATGAAAAACTAAATCAATACATATATAACGTATTTTTTCATTATGTATAGGCTAATGCTATTAACACAGTATTGTAGGCCTGCATACCTGCACCATGCGTTTCTCCTTTCGGGTCTCTGTATTTCCATTCTCCATCTTTAGAGTATATCAGGTAGCAATTATTCACACCTGAACAATCAAAACCACTATAACAAAACCAAACATACGTAACGTAACATTGAATAAGTGATGCATTTAAATTTAAACCTTGGTACTACAAGTAACGATTAATAGCTATTCGATTATCTTAATTTATACAATATATACATATCAACGCATTTTATTTGACAGAACATTAAACTGCATAACTTCTGATCTACAAGTGAATTAGGCGAATACGGTGTATTAACGTAATTGAATAAGCGTTAATATTTTCAAATGTTATATTTTTAGCGCAAATTTATAGAATGTTAAATGTATGGAATGCAATTGCCCATAAAACACATTCATTTCTAAAACTGTTGTTGTGTTCTTATTTTTTATTTTATTATTTCTTTCCTCCTATTCCTCCTCTATATTCAATAGACAACTCCTTTTTTAGTTGTGTTTGATTTCGAAATGTCGTATTGATACGGTACTTGTATGTATTTACTTTTTCCTCCATGAGTGTAGGCCTACTTACATTTCCTAACAATTGTATAAATATAATAAAAATAGTACAATAATAACATCAAAAAATTTGAAATTGATGGTTCAGTTGAATCCGAAAACGATCACACTTATAGAACAACAGTTTTGAATTGTTTCTGATGTTGTTCTAAGGTTTGTTTCCCTAACCTAACACCTAGATATGACTCCTAGACTGCAAACTATAACACAGTGTTGCTCAGTACTTAGGCCTACATTTCTTCACTGATTCCGCTCTATTCGTGACAATGGCCTACATTATGTTAATACTTACTTAGGACATCTAGTTCCGGATATTCCCAATGTTAACAAGCATATTATTATTACCCCCGAGACACATTTCGGCCATTGTATAAACCTGTGCATATTTAGGCCTACTGCTTCGTGCTCTTGTTTTTCATGGTATGGAACGACACGGAAGTTACTGCTTAATTATAGGCCTACCACAAAAGTGAAATTTTAAGATTAGTAGGCCTATGTCCTTGTTTTGATATTAAATTACACGGATACATTTATGAATAGAAAAGTTGTTTTACAGACATTGTTCCGTGTTAAACGCAATATTAATTATTTCCAGTTTTCGCGCCACAAAGAGATCCTATCTAAGAATGGTTAATGGATTTTCTGTCGTACTTTTAGATGTATTGTCCCTTTGACTAATTCCAAAAAAATAAAAAATAACAGATTTCAAAAAAAGGTGGGTCATTTTGAAGTATCATAACAGTTATTAACTATCACCAAAAATTTGTTTAAAAAAAAATCATTTAACTGAAATACAGACGTTTTTTTGTTAAAAAAATAACATTGACTTCCAGTCAAAGTTTTCAATCAAAACATATCCCATAATGAAACGCGCTTGTTTGGCTACTCTGTATGCATAATCATAAAACTTCCTCACGATCTGTGTAAAAATACCTTCTCAACCGTGACGAGTTGTAAACAATCCTAATTAGCATATGCATAATGCGTAGTACTCGTGGTTTGAAATCTTTGTTTACTTTTGCTCGCGACGATTTTCCAGACGAAATGTAATCGGCAAATCAATGTACCTGTTAATTACGTAAACTTGTTGTTTTTGGCTCGAATTTTCGAATTAAAGTGAATAACTTTAATATTACTTGGATATGGCCAATTTAAATTTAGAATATTTTGACCTTCATTTTTTTGTGTTTCAAGGGACAATACATCTTTAAACAAATCATGGTATATATTCTTAAATCGCCATGCATGATTTTATAAAATTTACTGAATCATGTTTTTAGTAGGAATTCAAACATTGAAGGTCATGGATTCGCGTCCCATTACGTGCAAATATTTAAAAGTACAATCACGTTTAGCATTAAACATCTTTCACTAAAGAGGTAGGCCTACGTGTCACTAGCTAAAAGTTCATTCTTATACTTACTTGTAATACATCATAAATGTATTAATTTCCAAATAGAAATAAAAACAACCTTCAATGACGAGCTAAGATAAATATTATACATAATAAATTTGTCAAAGAATATTGTATTACTCAACCAAATGCACTGTATAGTTATTGATATAAGGTTTAACTATTCCTCATAATAAACATGGTAAAAATGAAGTGATTTAGCGAGTTTTTCTAAAGAATACATTTCCATCCATTTCTTCCGTACCAGTTTGTATTTTACACTAGGTATTGCACTAAAATGCTATCTATAATTTCCAAATCTATGGATGAATAAAGCGATGTCTATGTCTATGTCTATCAAATCTTAAAAAGTGTAACCATAGTTATTCAGCTTTTGAATGTTAGTTTATGCAAGTTAGATAAGTGTAAATAAATTCATGGTATTAAATAATGATGCTACAAATAATCATGCTACAACATAGTCATGCTACAACATAGTCATGCTACAACATAATGGATTTTGATTTTTTTTAATGGCGCATTTCGAGTGTACACATAATAACACATTAACTTCGAATGGCATGTAATGCGGCTAAGCCAAGTAGTTTAATGTTGATTTAACATTTCCTTGTATTATCACTAAGATCGTTGGAAGGCAAACAACATAGGGATATTCCCTACAACTATTTATAGAATGGACACTGACAGTAGTTTGTTTAAACTAATTCTTCATTACTAGTTAGGCCTACCAGTATAATCAATATCACTCAATAATCTTTTATTTCAGCATTTAACACCATAGAAATACATATTAATATACATAAATATTTTATAGCATAAAAAAACATATAAAGTCATATAAAGATACAGACATAATTATACAAAAGTAAAATTCCAAGTATTAGAAATATTATACTCTCAGTATCATCATCCATGTAATATAGCGTAGCAAAATGATGTTTAGTCGCCACACCTAGACAAATGATATACAAATAAAAGCTAATCAGAACTGTTTTATACAAAATGTTAACGACGGGTTAAAGTGCAATAGCTAAGATCTTCATCTATATTTACTGATAATATGGAAACGCGATTTCCAGACAAGGAAAAACGTTATGTAGGCAATAGAAAAGGTTTTCAATTAAAATCTCCATCATAGTGTGCTTTGCGTAGTTTAGGAATGTTCCATTGTCTACTTCTAATATTAGGGCGTGGGGTGGGAAAGAGTTGGGGGGGGGGGGCTGTAGGTGGTGTATGCAATGGTGTATGCCGCTTCTGACAAGCAAAACAAAAGTCACCCCTTTTGCTGTTACAACAGTTTAAGAAGAAGGGACGACAACACCAGTTGTGCAAATTAAATTAAAAATATTCCAATAATTAGCCAATTAGTCCAATCTGTTCCATATTTTTTTGTTTTTATTATTATTAATAATAGTGTTATTATTATTATTATTATTTTGTATTAAGGAAACATAGCACTGCTTACTTACTTAGCTGTGTGCGTTTAGACGAACTCCAATGTTTTGCTATTGGTCTAAAAGTAAAATTTGTAAGTACAGGTTTATGGTTGGTTCCGGGGTTTTAAATTTGCATTGGCCAGTACAAAATCAGATTAGTTGCTATTTTTAATTCTGAAAGTTACAAGGTCATATACATTGGCTGGCCCAGTCGCGCGCGCAAATTTGAGTTAGTGTTTACCTACCGACCGACCGACCGACCGACATAGTGAGCTATAGAGTCGCGTTTGATCTTTTCTCTTTTTTTAGTGTAAGATACAATTTCCTGTCATCAAGTACAGTTTCATTTGTTCATTCTGCTTCCAGCCCCGGAAATTTCTAAACATAGTTCCACCATAAACCAACATAGTTCCACCTCCCTAAGATATGCACCCATACTCGTATCAGTCTATGCTACTACTAATCCTTGCTGCTATATCTTTGGTTTAATTACGTTGTGTATTTACATATCAAAATAACATCATTGTTTTTATGATTTGGATTGATCTTAATTATTATATACTGTATCTTAAAAATTAGATGAAACTGATCAATCTCATAAATAAATTAAGCAAGTAATTTATGGAATATCTTCTTTTGAAGTAAAATATTTGAACATGTTTAAAAGAGTACAGTCAGTTACTATGTTACAAGTTTATTATTTATTACGTTGAAGCCGATCATACGTAGAATCTTCTGGTGACGTGTTTATCGATGTGTCCACGTAAGAGTACATGCCGTCATTTTGTGGTGAAGTATCTATGTCCAGCTTTCCATATTCATTGCCGGAGTCATTATTCTGAGCTTCTTCATTGACCGCACTGTAAATGTCACCATCGGGTTTTTCGTCAGTGTTTGTATCTGTTGTCGACTGCATGTTGGTAGAATTAGCGTAATAAGCTTCTGTTGTTGTGTTTTCATATGTTTTGATCTCGTTATTATGCTTTTCCTTTCCCGAGTCCATTTCGGCAGCATTTATGCAATCGTACATCTCACCGCCAGTCTGCTGTTCGTCTGTGTTCGCATACGTTACGTCACCATTATTATCTGTTGCTTTATCCGGTGGCATGTCCGAAGCAGTTAACGAATCGTAAGCTTCGCTAGAATCTTGATCCTTCCGTTTCTTTTTATTTGGTACGGCATAGAGGGCCATTGCCACATTGTTTAGATTTGCTGGTGAGGACGTGGTTTCTTCCATGTCATGTTGGGTATGTTCTGTGTCTTTAAAAAGAGCAGCGTTCATTGGTGTTTCTGGTGGGGACGCTATCTCGTCTGAGAGTGTGGGGATAAGTACTCCATCACCATATGAAAAACCTGCTAAAATAAACAACAAACATAAATAAAGGATATGATTGAAAAACTTTAAAAAGCACGGTTGCTGTTTATCTAGGTTTCTGGCGATGGCAAAGAAGGGACATATTCCAGGAAATATATCGGTAGAAAATTGTAACAATTTATCTTTAAAAAACTTAGAACATAAAATATTAATAGACATAAAATAGCATAAAATGAAAAATAAAGGATATCAGACCTAACCATACTAGAAGAGAAAGTTACACCTTTCTAACATTACTAACAAAATGTTACCCTGTGTATCAAACTTCACGCACCTTTATGTACCATCTGTCGTTTTTTCTTTTTCCGTCGAATGAGAAAGAAAGCAATGATTACAATCAAGATTATAACCACGACTAATGGCACACAAATAGCAACCACTAAATTAGTACTTGATTGTTCAGATGCATTTGGTTGAGATATTATGTTATTCGTTGATGAATCTGTATAGCCGCCTGTCGATGTTACTGATGACGTTTCCAGTAATTCTGACACGGAGGTTATTGCTGTGGCCGGTAGTGGGCATATTTCAGGAGATATATCTGTAGAAATTTCAAATATATTATATTTTCTCAGATGAAACTTTGAATTTAATTGCAAATGTATTAAAGATTATATATGAAGATTATTTAAATCAGACTTTGAATAGGTTATTTTGTAGTTTTCATAAACACTTTCACTTTCGTAGAAAAAAAACGGAAAAAAATAATGTTTTCACTTGTAAAATAACATAATAAATGGTTAAATTCAACAAATAAATAATTGGTTGGAAGCCAATTTGAGTATTTCTTGCTTTGAAGAAAGTTTTCCAGGTAAATTTTTTTCAGATCCAATTTTTGCTCAAAGTGGATAACTATTATGTTATATTAAAATGGAGTATACAAACAAAAAACGTTAAAAAATTATTTTTTCATCTTTAAGAATAGCAGTTAAATAAAATTATGATCTAATGATATTAATAATGCTAAATCAAACAAAACAGGAATTATATCACAGCTTCTATGTGATGCAATTCAATTAGGCCTACTAGATTCCATTTGTAAAAATAATTTATAAACGAAAGATCAAAGTATTATATCAATTATAGACCAAGCTATATATACATTTCCACTGGACAACCGTCCGGTTTTAGAAGATGAAAAACACACAAATTACTTAATGGTTAATAGCCAAAAGTAGATAGAAGAGAATCGACAATCCATTATTGTTTTTTTGATTATAATAATAATAACTTTATTTGGATTAACGCTTTTACAACGCGGCACAAACCAAATGATAGTACATCCTAAATATAAAAATTAAAACGTTATAAAACAATACAATCAAAATAAACAAGAAAAATATAATATATTGAACATTTACAGTAAATAACGTAAAAGCTATGTCTTTTTAATATAACTTTTACAGAAATATAAAAATATATCATACAGAAGATTAAACTTCGGGTAATTATTAAAGTAGTTAGAGTTGCCAAGAATTAAATTGAAAACTAAATCACCATAAATAAAAAAAAAGAGACCAATAATTAAACAAAACATTATGAGACCAAGGCACTTTCGAGATTAATAACTCTATTAAAACTATTAAACTAAACTGGCTCTGATAGCATTCAGACATTTACACATAAACACGAAGTGAATTAGATCTTCGGATCCTTTATTATACATAATGGACATGTGCTATCATTGTCCTGTTGCCATTCTGCAACTTTTCTATTGAGATGTAATGTATTTGAGAGGCTTGAATTTCAAACTTTATTATTTTATTATAAATACTGATTTTCTGCAGGCGTATTTGATTTCTATACGTCAACAATATTTCAAATAATACTTAAAAAAAATAATAATTTAATGCATAATAGATATAGTTTCTGACTTGTTTTACTCTTTTTTTGTACTGGACATTACCATCGGCATTTAATGAATACATCAAAACACACATTTTACAATGTGATCTTCAATTTGATAAAAGTACTGACGGAACGGTTGTCACAATATAATAATTTACAATTAAATTTTGATTGTCTGCAATCAATTTTTATCACAGACAATCAAAATTTAATAGAAAATTCCTATATTGTTGCCATACTGTGTTATTAGTGTTATTTATTTAATAATAGAAATAAATCCTATACCAATACCATAAACTCATAGTGCCAGGTTTGTTAATTATTTTAAGAGGATTTTTTTCATTGCCTCGAATAGACTACACGGGAGGCTTGTACAAATGATATGCCATTGGTTATGTATTATGTGTACTCAGTGTATTTAAATATTGTTAATACTCACCAGTAGATTCACATATAATGGTGTTTACGTCATCAGTTGCTGAACAGTCCATGTTTTCACTGTCTTTGGTATTTGAAGAGAAAGCACCATCATTCACATCGATTATTGCGCATCCCTTGTTAAGATTTCTCTTGGGTAGGCGTAGACCTATTCCTGATTCTACATGGACATTAAACTTACTACTAGACGGGGCACTAAGAACATGTAAAACTTGATCTGTTAATTGTTTGTATTCCTCGTCGCTATTTATGACAGTAATGTTCCCGCCAATCATTTCACATTCACGTTGAGCATCATCACATGATCTTTGTTTATTGTCCACTTTTATAAATTTATAGCAGTTGGGGTGGCTGTATACGGATTCGCCTGCAAAGGATAAATCAATTGTACTGATGATGACATAGTGAATGTAAGAACATAATTAGTATTCAATTTCACGAGTATAATTTATTACTTACATGACTCGTTCTCAATCTGTCATTACTGTTTTTTTTTTTTTACCTTTTTGTCTGTTGGACGAAAATATTGAATTGAATTGAAACACTTTTTGAACATTTGTTTGATTTAGATATTCAAATAATATTTATATTTATTATGGTATCAAATAATTTGATGTCTGATCACAATCACTATTTACTGGTCATTACTTTTGTAAACATTTGTCTATTATTAAATTATACAAATAAATATTTCACTAATAACACTGTCTCAAACATTGTTGTTTTTAAAATTAATTAGTGTTCCATGACCTTCTCATCAAAATTAATGTCTCTCATTGTTGTGCTATGTCAACATAATGTCAATGACGGCGAAATGTCCCCAATAATGGGGATAGCTATGCAAACAAGTAATTATAATTGATATATGAAACAATATTTTGATATTAGAATAACATTAATACTAAAATTATACATTTATTATACTTTTTTAAATTATTATTACTTAATATACTATTACTAGTAATAAAAGTATTTTGTGTTAGACGTTCCTCACGGTTTTAATAATTATTAAGATCAATGATGTAACAATATGTTAAAATAATAATTATTATTAATTTTTTTTAAACATATATATTTATATAAAAAAAGCTACACTGTAATCCAAATACAAACAATTGTTTAACCTGTATCATACGTTGTTTCTTCTGGATCTTGGTATTTCCACTCTCCATTTTCAGGGTATATAAGGTAGCACTTATCCACACCTGAACAATTAAAACCACTATAACACAAAAGTATAACAGATAATAATTCAAAAAAACTAAACGGATGACAGCGCCGTGAAACGAAACATGTGTTGACGAGGTCGACCTCGTTAGTGTTGACGGGATGCGCCTCAATAATATGTTCTCATTTTGCTTATCTATTCTCTATACAGCATTATGCACTAATTAAATTTTATTTTACTTTATTTAACAGAGTTACGCAACATAAAAAACAACGATAATTAATAATTAAAAATAAAAGATTTATAATGTAGCACAATTAAAAAGTGTCAAAGAAACGTATTTCCTCCATTGAATCATGTCCCAACACTATTTTGTAGTGTTAAAACTAGTTGTGTTTTATTTATGTGGCTTACGGTTTTTAATTTTCTACTGCTATAGTATTTCATTAAATCTTCAAATACGTATTACGAGGGTTACTTTCATACATATTAATAATACATACAGGTACAGTAGTATAGTAATTTTTTAATAGTAGTTTTTTAATTATATCGGCTACTATCTGTTATAGGCCTATTTTGATTAAATTAAAGCTGTCAAATAATGGTGATTGACTATTGACCTTAAGAGTCAGTGATTCAGTTGAATGAATTTATTTCAAATTCAGGGGCCAATTATCGTTAACTTTGGTGGGATAGTAGGTCACCAAATTACCGGGTAACTAAAAACAAACGTCTGAAAGCGGGCCCATAGAGGGCGTAAAATGTGTAAAAATATTATAATAATACGATTAGCATTTAGAATTTAATCAATCAGATTATGTAGAAGAGGAGGAGAGTATGTATTAGGTGATGCTGGAATAACACTAGAATAACAAAATATTGTTCATCGTTTGTTTTTATACCGTCCGTGCTGTGAATACAACATACTATATATGAATACACATTATGCTTAGGCCTACTGATAGATCTACCACTGGTGACAGTAAATTCCGCCGTTCTATTAAATTTGAAGACATCACTGTATGCGATATTAAACAATTCGATAGTTAGTGTTTTTATCATACTTATGTAAGGAACAATGAATACATTACTTACTCAGGACATTGTGCAGCCTCTGCTACTTTCCATTTTAACATGCATATTACTACTGAAACACATTTTAGCCATTGTATAACCCTATGCATGGTGGTGTTGCTTTCAGGGTCGATGAATGTATGGAATAACACGGAAATTACTATTTACCACGAACTCAAACCATAGAAATAATATATTCGTATTTGTACTTCCGGGCTTAAGATCATTTTAGCCTGGGGAATACAGTTTAATTATGAATGCCTATTTTCACAAATATATTTGTTTATATTAGTAATTGTTTTTTAAACATGATATATTTTTACTCTCTCTCTTATACTTCTAGCAAGTTGATTCCTTAATTTTGGGGTCTATGTTATAGCCTACTTTGCTGACCCATATTGGTTAGTTTTAATGTTATTACAGTACGGTAATTGTCTTTCGATATATCATAATCTGCATGAAAGTATGAAATATATTAAATAAGGAAATTAAAACATTTTTTTAAAGTTGTCTTTTATGGAACATAGGCTAAATATAATAATATCATTATGTAATAATTATAATATATAATTTATTATTAGTTTAATGAGTCAACATGAAAAGATTGCAGTAGGACAAACTTCGCTATTGCATCTAAGATTGAAAGCAATTTCAGCAAGGCCATATACATGGCTGCAGTCGCATGCACACATTTTAGTTATTGTTTACCGACCGACCGACCGACCAACCGATCAACCGACCGACATAGTGAGCTGTAGAGTCGCGAGCACGCGACTAAAAAGTAAACGGTGTGCGCTTATTAACATAGCTTTGTATTTTACCGCTTATTTTAGCAGTTTGCCATCAGACTAAACATTGGATAGATTTAGTTACGGTACTGCGTATTTTGGAAAAATTCTTACAAAGTATATTACTTACTTTGAATGCTTGTTCGTTATCCATTTTCACCATTAACTAATGGTCGTCAAACAAACCTATCGATTCCCTGTGAAATTCTTGAATTGTTGGTTTTTTTATTTTATTTTTTTTATTTATTTGTTGTTTTCGCATTTTTTTTGTTTTTTTTTTGTGGAGTCAGGCGTAAAGAAATGAAAAAAAAAATGGAAATATTTTTGAGGAACAACAATGAAGCACATCCTATTCAGTTTAAAAATGTATGTCATTGTCGTATAAATATAATTTGTTATTATTATATCGTATTTTTCAGTGTACTGCATTGTACTTAATAACTCAATTAAATTTAGATATAATATGATTTCTTTTCAGGATCATATTTATGTTTCAACCGCTAGAAACCAAATTCTTCCTTCTATTAACTGTTTTACTGTTTTGTGGAGGAATCCTTCGTTTTTCTCATTTACTCATATTTTTAAGTAATGCATTTTAGTCAGCACATGTTAGTAGATTGTGTTGAGTCGTTCAATTTTAGTCAATGCATTTTGTCAAAGAAGATTTAGTACAGTGTATTCTCAGTCGATGTAGAAAGCATTTAGTTGATGCATTTTAATTATCATTTCAGTCAATGCATGTTTGTGGTAGTCGTTTTCATTTAATGCAGATTTAATCAATGTTGAGTATTAGTCGACCGTTAAAATCACATCTGTCCAAAATTAAATCATCGACAGTTTCGAAAAAAAAAGAAGTAAATTCTACAGTATAATAAATAAACGCTTATATTTCATAGAAACTTGGTACGATGTGCTTCAATATATATTTTATTTAAACTTTTCAGCTGATAAGCTTTCAAGCTTAGTAGCACCGAATAACATTATATACAAACTATTTTTAGCTAGGTCAATACTGCACTTTTTCTGTTATTAATTTTATAAATAATAAGCATTGCCTGATCATTATTCACAGACTATTATTAGCAACCTCATTACTGCACTTTTCTGGTATTAATTATTATAGTTAAATATTAAATGATTTATATTTATTAATTGACATTTATTTTAAATTTATTTTAAAAATAGCAATAGAATAAACGACCTTTTTAAGGAATTAAATTAAAAATACTTACTCTCGTTAGATCCCTAAATACACATAAATAAAATCACAAGCAAAAGAAACATCAATATCATACGTATTATGTGTATGTTACTGTTACATTGCTCTTTGCACTTAATTACAATGAAAATTGATATAAATTAGTATAATTAAATTTTATATAAAATACTTAGGATAGGGCCTATTCAGGTAACGATTTTGTAGCTAACATGCCACTAATGCATTTTATGATGAAATTTAGGCTTAGGACATACAGATAGTTAATGTGTGCAACATCTTTATGAAATCAAACCATACACTTCATTTTTAACGACAGTATCATGGTACATTTCACTCTGGTCAATTGATGGAACAGCAGCACCATGCTTATATGAACCAGTCTGGAGTTTATCTTGTTTAATAGAGTTACCGTCAACCTTAGAATCTACAAAGATAAAATTAACAAATTAAAATTGACCACCATAGTTGCTCATCTGTATAGTTTTGTAACCAAACCAACATGTATAGCCAATCCGACCACATTTATGCGAGTAGTGTACATATCTTTATGGTCAATTGTATCTAGATTGCTCATCATATCCATATTCGGTAATGCAGCATCCATGTGTTTCACATGTATTGCCTAGTGTTTCTGGTGGTGACGCTATCTTGTCTGGGTGTGTGGGTATGAATGCTCCATTGCCATATGAAAATAAATTAAAAAACAATGATACAAATCATATGACGTTGCTGATGCTTATCTGGGATTATGTTGATTGCAATTGGCATTATTCCAGAATATATATCGGAAGAAAACATATAAATATTTTTTTTTTATTTAATCATTTGGTCAAAAACAGTTAGAAAATATATGAGAACAAGCTTACAAGCAATGTACTAAAAATGGGAATTTGAAAAGCTATCAACCTTCATAAAAAGCAGATCAAGGATTACCATTCCAATACAGTTAGGCCAATTAAAAAATGCATACACTAATAACACGTTTATTTGTTATTTTGTAAACTGTTAAAGGTGACGTGAAGTTAACCAGCGAAAAACAACAACAATTAAACAGGTTTATTTCTTGAGCAAAATATTATGTTATTTTCCATAACACTTGATAGTTTGTTAATTCTCCTCAGTAGCGTAGAATTTACCGTCAATAATTGTAGTCTTAGTTGCAAAGAAATTTACACTTAAAATACGGTAGAAAATTGTAATAATTAAATAAGTATTAAGCTTTTAAAAAAATTGAAACTTAGCACATAAATTATAAATAGACAAAGCATAAAATGAAAGAAAGATAAGAAAACATTATTAATACAATATCAGACCTAACCATTCAATAAGAGAAAGTTACGCCTCTTTAGTTAATATTACTAACAAATGTTACCATGTGTATCAAACTTTACGCACCTTTTTGTATCATCTGTCGTTGTTTCTTTTTCCGTCGAATGAGAAAGAAAGCAATGATTACAATCAAGATTATAACCACGACTAACGGCACACAAATAGCAACGACTAAATTAGTACGTGATTGTTTAGATACATTTGGTTGAGATATTATGTTATTCGTTGATGAATCTGTATAGTCGCCTGTCGACGTTACTGATGACGCTTTCAACAAAGATGTCGTTGATACTGATCTGGGGGTCGTTGGTGACCCAACTGGGCATAGTCCAGGATGTATATCTGTAGAGTGGGAACAATCCACATTATTTTATGATATCATAAACACTGCCCTTAAACAGATATGATCGTTTAAAATATCAATTTATACCGCCCCTCTGCACAGCCCATTTTGGGAACATTGTCGAGCCAACGCATATAGACTGAGTTTAGTCTGGTGGTTTTTCTGTTTGTTTTTTGTCAATTATACTTTTATAGTGTCTGCTGTCGGTTTAATAATGATTTAATTTGTCACAAAATGTCGGTAAATATCCATTTAGGCCATACACATTATTTTGTAGGTGGTTAAGTTGTCTACTTTCTTGAAGATTGTTTTTATACTCACCAGTGGATTCACAGATAATGGTGTTTATCAAATTAGTTGTTGAGCAGTCCATGTTTTCACTGTTTACGTCATGCGAATTCAAAATTCCATCATACACATCGATTATTGCGCATCCCTTCTTTAGCCTTTTCTTCAGGGTTAGTTCTGATTCCACATGGACATTAAACTTACTACCCGACCCGACACTAAGAACATCTAAAACGCTATCTGTTAATTGATCGTATTCCTCAACACTATTTATGAGAGTGATGTTTCCACCAAACCTTTCACATTCCTGTTGAGCATCAATACACGATCTTTTCTTGCTCACTCTTATAAATTTATAGCAGTTGGGGTTATTGTATGCGGGTCCGTCATCTGCAAAAGATACATAAAGTATATATCGAATGTACAGTATTACTAATGATTATCTTAAATACTGTGTAATATTTACTTTGTGAATATTTATTTGTGTTCACATTTAAGTCAATACACGATCTTTTTTATTACTCACTTTTATACATTTATAGTGGTTAAGGTTGTTATATACATCTCCACCTGCTCAAAAAACGTAACTGACTTAGAAGTTTCTGCATATTTGAATGACGTATATAATATTTATTTATTTAACAACATCTTTATACATGATTACACAATCCGGTAAAATAAAACCTGTTTTGCATTGTGGTCCTGTCTTAAATAATAATAAATAATAATAAATCAGGAAAAACACATTTTTAGTTTTGTTTAAAAAAAAATAAGATCGATATCTAGCTTTGAATGAAGCAATATTGTTGGGGAATATTTAATTTCAGTTGGTAGGTTATTTCATATTTTAGTGCCTGCAACTTTGAACTTTGAACTTGTTTTATTATTACATAACTATAATCCAAGAATAATTCAACTTAATAAGGCATGCCTCATTTATTGAAATTGTTATATTATTTTATCCAATGAATATATCATCATTTCGCGGATATTAATTTTATGGTTTTGTTTATATTATCACTATTATTATACTGCTATTTTGACCTAGTTGATTGTTTCTATTGTTTTTTATTTTTATCTTAACCAAGCAATGTGAAGAACATACTTGCATCCCTCGTTTCTCCATTTGGCTTCTTGTATTTCCATCTCCCATTCACAGGGTATATCAGATAGCAATTCTTACCCGAACACTCAAAACCACTAAAACAAACCAAACGTAACGTAACATTAAATGAGTGATACATTAGATTTAAACCTTAAACCAGCTATTGATTATTATGTGTACACATAATTATCAACGTACCAACGCATTTGTCAGAACAGTAATACAATTATGTTCTAAACATTTTTTATATAGTTTTACTTCATTAATGCTTACATTTCCTAGTGTTTCGTTTATTTATTTGACCAGCATGAAATCAAAACAATATACCGGGTATTAAAAAATAAATCAAAAACAAAACAACAAAGATATGAAATGCCGGGCAGGGGCAGCTTAAGCAAAATACAGTACATTGCAGTAACTTAAATGAGTGAGCTACACCTCATATCAATTTCTAAACATTTGTCAATAAAATGTGTCTACAATTTCAAATTGCAATATAGTACTATACTGTATTTAGACCTACATTTCTTTAAAAAAAGTTTCAGTTCTTATAAATATAAAGACTATTAGGCCTACTTCCGTGTACTTATATTTATGTTACTAATACTTACTCCGGACATGATCCAGTCCATGATATTTCCCATGTTAACATGCATATTATTATTACTGAGACACATTTCGGCCCGCATTTCGGCCATTGTATAAACCTGTGCATATTTAGGCCTACTGCTTCCAGGCTAAGCTGTTCGTGTATGGAACGACACGGAAGTTACTGCTTAATTATACCACAAAAGTGAAATCTTAAGATTGTATTAGTATGTCCTTGTTATGATATTGAATTACACGGATACATTTATGAATGAAAGTTGTTTTACAGACATTGTTCCGTGTAAAACGCAATATTAATTCTTTCATACAGAAATTATTTCCAGTTTTCGCGCCACAAAGAGATCCATTTATCTATTCTAAGAATGGTCAATGGATTGTCTGCCGTACTTTTAGTTAAACAAATCATGATATATATTCTTATAATCGCCATGCATGATTTTATGCAATTTACTGAATCATGTTTTTAGTAGGAATTCAAACATTGGAAAGATTAGGTGCATACTTTTTGTGATCTGGAGGTCATGGGTTCGAGTCCCATTACGTGCGAATGTTTAAAAGTACAAATCACGTATGCCAAACATCTTTCACTAAAAGACGTACGTGTCATTATACACACTTGTAATACATTATAATTTTATTGCTATTAATTTCCAAAAAAAAACAACCTTCAACGTGTTAAGGGAAAAGAATAATTGTATTACTCAACAAAATGTAAGGTTGAACTCCTCATAATAAACATGGTAAAAATGGAGTGATTTAGCGAGTTTTTCTAAAGAACACATTTCCCTTCATTTCTTCCGTACCAGTTTGTATTTATAGCCTACAGTAGGTATTGCAATAAAATGCTATCAAATCTTAAAAAGTTTAATCATAATTATTCAGCTTTTAAATATATTTAGTGTATGCAAGTTAGATAAGTGTAAATGAATTCATGGTATTAAATAATGATGCTACAAATAATCATGCTACAACATAGTCATGCTACAACATAATGGATTTTGATTTTTTTTAATGGCGCATTTCGAGTGTACACATAATAACACATTAACTTCGAATGGCATGTAATGCGGCTAAGCCAAGTAGTTTAATGTTGATTTAACATTTCCTTGTATTATCACTAAGATCGTTGGAAGGCAAACAACATAGGGATATTCCCTACAACTATTTATAGAATGGACACTGACAGTAGTTTGTTTAAACTAATTCTCCATGACTAGGTTAGGCCTACCAGTATAATCAATATCAATCAATAATCTTTTATTTCAGCATTTAACACCATAGAAATACATATTAATATACATAAATCTTTTATAGCATAAAAAAAAACCATATAAAGATACAGACAATTCGACATAATAATACAAAAGTAAAATTCCAAAAATTAGAAACATTATACTCTCAGTATCATCATCCATATAGCGAGCTAAATGATGTTTAGTCGCCACACCTACACAAAATAAACAAATAAAAACTAATATATTTGTTCACTCAGAACATTTATGAAAATGTTAACGACGGGTTAAAGTGCAATAGTGCAAAATGTAGGCAAATGTAGGAATGTTGTATTGTGTTTCTAATAAGGGCATGGAATGGAGGGGGTGGGGGATGTAGGTGGGGTATTCAGATGGTGCATTGGTGCCGCTTCTAACAAGCAAAAAAGCTCACATCTTTTGCTGCTATAACAGTTTTAAGAAGAAGGGACGCCTGGTGTGCAAATTAAATTATTAATATTCCGTCAAACAATATCAACCAATTATTCCTCTACTTATTTGCAATTGCATCTGTTCCATATTTTTATATTATTATTTTTTTGTATTAAAACGTATAGCACTAATTACTTACTTAGCTGTGTGCGTTTAGAGGAACCCCAATGTTTTGCTATTGGTCTAAAAGTAAAATTTGTAAGTACGGGTTTATGGTTGGTTCCGGGGTTTTAAATTTGCATTGGCCAGTACAAAATCAGATTAGTTGCTATTTTTAATTCTGAAAGTAACAAGGTCATATACATTGGCTGGCCCAGTCGCGCGCGCAAATTTGAGTTAGTGTTTACCTACCGACCGACCGACATAGTGAGCTATAGAGTCGCGTTTGATCTTTTCTTCTCTTTTTTTTAGTGTAAGATACAATTTCCTGTCATCAAGTACAGTTTCATTTGTTCATTCTGCTTCCAGCCCCGGAAATGTCCTAAAAATAGTTCCACCATGGAGCAACATGGTTTCACCTCTCCAAGATATGCACCAACCCATACTCGTATCAGTCTATGCTACTACTAATCCTTGCTACTATATCTTTGGTTTAATTACGTTGTGTATTTACATATCAAAATAACATTATTGTTTTCATGATTTGGATTGATCTTAATTATTATATACTGTATTTTAAAAATTAGATGAAAATGATCAATCTCATGAATAAATTAAGCAAGTAATTTATGAAATATCTTCTTTTGAAGTAAAATATTTGAACATGTTTAAAAGAGTACAGTCAGTTACTATGTTACAAGTTTATTATTTATTACGTTGAAGCCGATCATACGTAGAATCTTCTGGTGACGTATTTATTGATGTGTCCACAAAAGAGTACATGCCGTCATTTTGTGGTGAAGTATCTATGTCCAGCTTTCCATATTCATTGCCGAAGTCATTATTATGAGCTTCTTCATTGGCCGCACTGTAAATGTCACCATCGGGTTTTTCGTCAGTGTTTGTATCTGTTGTCGACTGCATGTTGGTAGAATTAGCGTAATAAGCTTCTGTTGTTGTGTTTTCATATGTTTTGTTCTCGTTATTATGCTTTTCCTTGCCCGAGTTCAGTTCGGCAGCATTTATGCAATCATACATCTCACCACCAGTCTGTAGTTCGTCTGTGTTTACATACGTTACGTCACCATTATTATCTGTTGCTTTATCCGGTGGCATGTCCGAAGCAGTTAACGAATCGTAAGCTTCGCTAGAATCTTCATCCTTGTGTTTCTTTTTATTTGGTACGGCATAGAGGGCCATTGCCACATTGTTTGGATTTGCTGGTGAGGACGTGGCTGCTTCCATGTCATGTTGGGTATGTTCTGTGCCTTTGAAAAGAGCAGCGTTCATTGGTGTTTCTGGTGGTGACGTTATCTCGTCTGAGTGTGTGGGGATAAGTACTCCATCACCATATGAAAAACCTGCTAAAATAAACAACAAACATAAATAAAGGATATGATTGAAAAACTTATAAAAGCACGGTTGCTGTTTATCTAGGTTTCTGGCGAAGGCAAAGAAGGGACATATTCCAGGAAATATATCGGTAGAAAATTGTAACAATTTATCTTTAAAAAACTTAGAACATAAAGTATTAATAGACATAAAATAGCATAAAATGAAAAATAAAGGATATCAGACCTAACCATATTAGAAGAGAAAGTTACACCTTTCTAACATTACTAACAAAATGTTACCCTGTGTATCAAACTTTACGCACCTTTATGTACCATCTGTCGTTTTTTCTTTTTCCGTCGAATGAGAAAGAAAGCAATGATTACAATCAAGATTATAACCACGACTAATGGCACACAAATAGCAACCACTAAATTAGTACTTGATTGTTCAGATGCATTTGGTTGAGATATTATGTTATTCGTTGATGAATCTGTATAGCCGCCTGTCGACGTTACTGATGACGTTTCCAGTAATTCTGACACGGAGGTTATTGCTGTGGCCGGTAGTGGGCATATTTCAGGAGATATATCTGTAGAAATTTCAAATATATTATATTTTCTCAGATGAAACTTGGAATTTAATTGCAAATGTATTAAAGATTTATATATGAAGATTATTTAAATCAGACTTTGAATAGGTTATTTTATAGTTTTCATAAACACAAAATAAAAAAAAATATGTTTTCACTTATAAAATAACATAATAAATGGTTAAATTCAACAAATAAATCATTGGTTGGAAGCCAATTTGAGTATTTCTTGCTTTAAATAAAGCTTTCCAGGTAAATTTTTTTTCAGATCTATACAAACAAAAAACTTTAAACAATTATTTTTTCATCTTTAAGAATAGCAGTTCAATAAAATTATGATCTAATGATATTAATAATGCTAAATCAAACAAATTCAATTAGGCCTACTAGATTCCATTTGTAAAAATAATTTATAAACGAAAGATCAAAGTATTATATCAAGTATACACCAAGCTATATACATTTCCACTGGACAACCGCCCGGTTTTAGAACATGAAAAACACACAAAATACTTAATATTAATGGCCAAAAGTAGATAGAAGAGAATCGACAATTCATTATTGTTTTTTTTATTATAATAATGATAATAATAACTTTATTTGGATTAACGCTTTTACAACGCGGCACAAACCAAATGATAGTGTATCCTAAATATACAAATTAAAACATTATCAAAAGTACAATATAAAACAATACAATCAAAATAAACAAGAAAAATATAATATATTGAACATTTACAGTAAATAACGTAAAAGCTATGTCTTTTTAATATAACTTTTACAGAAATATAAAAATATATCATACAGAAGATTAAATTTCGGGTCATTATTAAAGTAGTTAGAGTTGCCAAGAATTAAATTGAAAACTAAATCACCATGAATAAAAAAAGAGACCAATAATTAAACAAAACATTATGAGACCAAGGCACTTTCGAGATTAATAACTCTATTAAAACTATTAAACTAAACTGGCTCTGATAGCATTCAGACATTTACACATAAACACGAAGTGAATTAGATCTTCAGATCCTTTATTACATAATGGACATGTGCTATCATTGTCCTGTTGCCATTTTGCAACTTTTCTATTGAGAGGTAATGTATTTTTGAGGACTTGAATTCCAAACTTTATTATTTTATTATAAATACTGATTTTCTGCAGGCGTATTTGATTTCTATACGTCAACAATATTTCAAATAATACTTTAAAAAATAATAACTTAATGCATAATATATATAGTTTCTGACTTGTTTTACTCTTTTTTGTACTGGACATTACCATCGGCATTTAATGAATACATCAAAACACACATTTTACAATGTCATTTTGATAAAAGTACTGACGGAACGGTTGTCACACAATATTATAATAATTTAGTTTTACAATTACATTTTGATTGTCTGCAATCAATTTTATCACAGACAATCAAAATTTAATCGAAAATTCTTATATTGTTGCCACACTGTATTATTACAGGGAAGAGTTAAATTACAATTACCAATACCAGGTTTGTTAATTTTTTTGCAACATCATTGATTCGAATAGACTATACGGGTGGCTTGTGCAAATTAGATTTCATTAAATAGGTATAGTGTACTCAATGTAGTAAAATGCTGTCTATACTCACCAGTAGATTCACAGATAATGGTGTTTATCTCACCAGTTGTTGTGCAGTTGGTGTTTTCGCTTTTTTTGGTATTATAATGTAAAGTTCCATCATGCACATTGATTATTGCGCATCCCTTGTTGATATTTCTTTTGAGTCGTTCTGATTCTACATGGACATTAAACGTACTAATAGAATAGCTACTAAGAACATTTAAAACTTGATCTGTCAATTGATCATATTCCTCAACGCTATTTATAACCGTGATATTCCCGCCAACCATTTCACATTCACGTTGGGCATCAATACACGATCTAGGTTTTTTGTCCACTTTTATAAATTTATAGCAGTTGGGGTTGCTGTATACGGGTCCGCCTGCAAATAAATCAATTGTACTGATGACGAAATAGTGAATGTAAGAAAATAATTAGTATTCAATTTCACGATTAGAATGTCTTTTATGACTTGTTCTCAATCAGTCATTACTGTTTTTGTTTTTACTTTTAAATATAAGTGAATTGAAACACATTTTGTCTATAAAATTATATCAATTCATATTTTTACTAATAACACGTTGTCTCACTCATCATGATTTTATTATAATTTAAATATGAAACAATAACATTAATACTATACTAATACATTTAATATACTATTACTAGTAGGCTAAATATATTTAATAATTACAAAGATAAAAGTAGATAGTAGTTAGACGTTCCTCATTGTTTTAATAATTATTTAGATCAATGATGGAACAATTGTTTAAATATTAATTATAATATTAATTTGATTAAACACATCTATATCTTATATATAAAAGTCAAACTTGAATCCAATAATGGTGACAATTGTTTAACCTCTATTAAACTTCGGCCCGCGTCGTCCCTTTTTGTATTTCCATTCTCCATCTTCAGGGTATATCAGGTAGCAATGTATTGGGTGAAATAACACTAGAATAACAAATATATTGTTCATCGCTTGTTTTTATACATTCCGTGCTGTGAATACAATACTATACAGATATTGACTGCTTAGAGGTTAAATATAAGATTTGACATCCCCGAGGGAATGATATTAAGTTCGAGGGAATAGGGCCTATATATTTCCCGAAGCGCCAGCTGAGGGAAATATATATTCCACGAGAACTTAATATCATTCCCGAGGGGATGTCAAATCTTATATTTAACCGATATAAAAGGCAATATCTGTTATATTATATAGCCAAGAACAAGTCTGCTGGGTTGGGTGAAGCTAGACTAGGCCTAGGCCTACTATAGTATTTGTATTGTTGTATTTAAACAAGCCTGCCTAGAAAGACACCTTACCTTGCGAAGAATAATATACAGATAATTACTAATTAATGATTCCTTGGCAATAAAATATTCACTTAGGCCTAGGTCGTTTAAATTAACAGAAGAATTTCCATCAATAAGCCTATTAAAAATAATAATAATTATAATCAGGTAGGCCGAATAAACAATTCGTCTTCTTCTCGATCTTCTTCGAGGAGCCGAATCACCGGATGTTCAGCGCGTACTAGTTACTAGGTTACTACCGTGAGTATTGACCAATCACAAACGGTGTTTCATCACATTTAGGGTGGACTTATAACAAATGAGGGCGCTATGTATGCATAGTTTAAATAGTTTAGAAGATTAATTTCTTCAAGCAACTTTCGTGGCGCAACGGTTGAAGCGTTGTCTTGCGATGGAGTGACAATTCCACCCGAGTTCAAGATCGAGTTGATGACTTTTGTTTATTTATCGGCAATGCGAGTGTTGGCACACGAAAATTACACAGTCAATATCATCGTACTCGAGAATCTATATGTTTAATGACAGGGGACACGATAATTACGCGAAAATTACACAGTCAATATCATCGTTCTCGAGGATATATACGATTTACGATCCTCGCAGCGGTAGTCATGTGATGCAGTTTCAACCAATCACGTTAGCGTATTTACATAGGCTATGTAATATAACATATTATTCATATATTTACTGATAGATCTACCACTGGTGAAAAATAACATAGTGAATTCCGCCGTAGTCTATATAAAGTTATCACTGTATGCGATAGTTTGGTTTTATCATACTTATGTAAGGAACATGAACAATGAATACTTACTTAGGACATGATTGTTCAGCCTCTGCCATTTTCCATTTTAACATGCATATTACTACTGAAACACATATTAGCCATTGTATAACCCTAAGCATAGTGGTGTTGCTTTCAGGGTCGATAAATGTATGGAATAACACGGAAATTACTATTTACCACGAACTCAAACCATTGAAATAAAATATTCGTATTTGTACTTCCGGGTTTAAGATCATTTTTAGCCTGGGAAATGCAGTTTCATAGAAGTTTATGAATGGCAATTTTCACAAATATAATTGTTTATAGAATTGTTTTTAAACATTGATATATTTTTACTCTCTTCCTTATAATTCTAGCAAGTTGATTCCTTAACTTTGGGGTCTATGTTATAACCAGGCCTACTTGCTGACCCATATTGGTTAGTTTTAATGTTATTACAGTACGGTAGTTGTCTTTCGAGTATAT
This sequence comes from Antedon mediterranea, assembly GCF_964355755.1. Lineage (NCBI taxonomy): Eukaryota > Metazoa > Echinodermata > Crinoidea > Comatulida > Antedonidae > Antedon > Antedon mediterranea. The sequence continues at coordinate 27,062,798 of NC_092675.1, forward strand.
ATCATAATGTGCATGAAAGTATGAAATATATTAAATAAGGAAATTAAAACATTTTTGAAGTTGTCCTTTATGGAACATAAGCTAAATATAATAATATCATTATGTAATAATTATAATATATATTAGTTTAATGAGTCTACATGAAAAAAAATGCAGTAGGACAAACTTCGCTATTGCATCGAAGATTGAAAGCAATTTCAACAAGGCCATATACATGGGTGTAGTCGAGTGCACACATTTTAGTTAGTGTGTACCAACCAACCGACCGACCAACATAGTGAGCTGTAGAGTTTGCCATCAGACTAAATATTGGATAGATTAGCTATATAATAATATAGGGCCTATCTACTGAAATATATTTGGAAAAATTCTTGCAAGGTATATTACTTACTTTGAATGCTTGTTCGTTATCCATTTTCACCATTAACAAGTGGTCGCCAAATTGATTCCTTTGTTAAATTCTTGAATTGTTGGGTTTTATTTTTTATTTTGTTTATGTGTTGTTTCGCATTTTTAAATTTTTTTTTGTGGAGTGAGGCGCAAAGAAATGAAATTTTTTTTAAAACAGCTGGAAATATTTTATTTAAAAATTCAGTTTAAAAATTGATGTCATTGTCGTAAAATATAATTTGTTATTGTTATAACGTATTTTTCCAGTGTACTGCAATGTACTTAGTTACTCAATTACATTTAGATATAATATGATTTCTTTCCAGGATCATATTTATGTTTCAAGCGCTAGAGACCAAAGTTTATTCCTTCTATTAACTGTTTTCCTGTTTTGTGGAGGAATCCTTCGTTTTTCACAAACGCATTTAGTCATGTTTTTAAGTAATGCATTTTAGTCAGCACATGTTAGTAGATTGTGTTGAATCGGTCCATTTTAGTCAACGTATTTTGTCGATGAAGATCAATCTTCTTATTTCATGCCAGTTTCAAATGTATTTCCATTTTATATTACTATGAACAATAAAATAATATCAGTATCAGTATCAGTCGATGTAGAATGCATTTAGTTGATGCATTTTAATCATCATTTCAGTCAATGCATGTTTGTAGTAGTCGTTTTCATTTAATGCAGATTTAATCAATGTTGAGTATTAGTCGACAGTTAAAATCACATCTGTCCGAAAATGAATCATCGACAATTTCGAAAAACAAAATTGTAAATTCTATACAGTAAAATAAATAAACGCTTATATTTCATAGAAACTAGGTACGATGTGCCTCAATATATATTTTATTTAAACTTTTTCAGCTTATAGGCTTTCAAGCTTAGTAGCACCGAATAACATTATTTACGACTGTTAATGTACTGCACCTTTTCTGTTATTGATTTTATAAATAATAATCATCGTCTGAACATTATTTACAAACTATTTTAGTCACCTCAATACTGCACCTTTTCTGTTATTGATTTCATAAATAATAAGCATCGTCTGAACATTATTTACAGATTATTTTAGTCACCTCAATACTGCACTTTTCTGGTATTGATTTTATAAATAATAAGCATCGTCTGAACTTTATTTACAGACTATTTTTAGCCACCTCAATACTGCATTTTCTCGGTTATTAATTTTATAAATAATAAGCATCGCCTGAACATTATTTACAAACTATATTTAGCCACCTCAATACTGCACCTTTTCTGTTATTGATTTTATAAATAATAATAATCGTCTGGACATTATTTATAGACAATTTTTAGCCACCTCAATACTGCATTTTCTCTATTATTAATTTTATAAATAATAATCATCGTCTGAACATTATTTACAGACTATTTTTAGCCACCTCAATACTGCATTTTCTCTGTTATTAATTTTATAAATAATAATCATCGTCTGAACATTATTTACAGACTATTTTTAGCCACCTCAATACTGCATTTTCTCTGTTATTAATTTCATAAATAATAATCATCGTCTGAACATTATTTACAGACTATTTTTAGCCACCTCAATACTGCATTTTCTCTGTTATTAATTTTATAAATAATAATCATCGTCTGAACATTATTTACAGACTATTTTTAGCCACCTCAATACTGCATTTTCTCTGTTATTAATTTTATAAATAATAAGCATAGCCTGAACATTATTTACAAACTATATTTAGCCACCTCAATACTGCACCTTTTCTGTTATTGATTTTATAAATAATAATCATCGCCTGAACATTATTTACAGACTATGTTTAACCCCCTCAATAATGCACTTTTCCTGTTATTAATTTTATAAATAATAAGCATCGTCTGAACATTATTTACAAATTATATTTAGCCACCTCAATACTGCACCTTTTCTGTTATTAATTTTATAAATAATAATCATCGTCTGAACATTATTTACAGACTATTTTTAGCCACCTCAATACTGCATTTTCTCTGTTATTAATTTTATAAATAATAAGCATAGCCTGAACATTATTTACAAACTATATTTAGCCACCTCAATACTGCACCTTTTCTGTTATTGATTTTATAAATAATAATCATCGCCTGAACATTATTTACAGACTATGTTTAACCCCCTCAATAATGCACTTTTCCTGTTATTAATTTTATAAATAATAAGCATCGTCTGAACATTATTTACAAATTATATTTAGCCACCTCAATACTGCACCTTTTCTGTTATTAATTTTATAAATAATAAGCATCGCCTGAACATTATTTACAAACTATATTTAGCCACCTCAATACTGCACCTTTTCTGTTATTGATTTTATAAATAATAATAATCGTCTGGACATTATTTATAGACAATTTTTAGCCACCTCAATACTGCATTTTCTCTATTATTAATTTTATAAATAATAATCATCGTCTGAACATTATTTACAGACTATTTTTAGCCACCTCAATACTGCATTTTCTCTGTTATTAATTTTATAAATAATAATCATCGTCTGAACATTATTTACAGACTATTTTTAGCCACCTCAATACTGCATTTTCTCTGTTATTAATTTCATAAATAATAATCATCGTCTGAACATTATTTACAGACTATTTTTAGCCACCTCAATACTGCATTTTCTCTGTTATTAATTTTATAAATAATAATCATCGTCTGAACATTATTTACAGACTATTTTTAGCCACCTCAATACTGCATTTTCTCTGTTATTAATTTTATAAATAATAAGCATAGCCTGAACATTATTTACAAACTATATTTAGCCACCTCAATACTGCACCTTTTCTGTTATTGATTTTATAAATAATAATCATCGCCTGAACATTATTTACAGACTATGTTTAACCCCCTCAATAATGCACTTTTCCTGTTATTAATTTTATAAATAATAAGCATCGTCTGAACATTATTTACAAATTATATTTAGCCACCTCAATACTGCACCTTTTCTGTTATTAATTTTATATATAATAAGCATCGTCTGAACATTTCACAGACTGTTTTCAGCCACCTCAATACTGCACTTTTCTGTTATTAATTTTATAAATAATAAGCATCGCCTGAACATTTTACAGACTATTTTTAGCCACCTCAACACTGTATTTTTCTGGTATTAATTACATAAATATTAAATCATTTATATTTATTAATTGGCATAAATATTTTTGACATTTTATTAAAATTTAAAAAAGCAATAGAATAAACTAATTTTTTAAAGAATTAAATTAAAAATACTTGTCTCGTTAGGTCCCTAAATACACATAAATAAAATCACAAGCAAAAGAAACATCAATATCATACGTATTATGTGTATGTTAATGTTACATTGCTCTTTGCACTTAATTACAATGAAAATTGATATAAATTAGTATAATTAAATTTTATATAAAATACTTAGGATAGGGCCTATTCAGGTAACGATTTTGTAGCTAACATGCCACTAATGCATTTTATGATGAAATTTAGGCTTAGGACATACAGATAGTTAATATTTGCAACATCTTTATGAAATCAAACCATACACTTCATTTTTAACGACAGTATCATGGTACAATTCACTCTGGTCAATTGATGGAATAGCAGCACCATGCTTATATGAACCAGTCTGGAGTTTATCTTGTTTAATAGAGTTACCGTCAACCTTAGAATCTACAAAGATAAAATTAACAAATTAAAATTGACCACCATAGTTGCTCATCTGTATAGTTTTGTAACCAAACCAACATGTGGCCAATCCGACCACATTTATGCGAGTAGTGAACATATCTTTATGGTCAATTGTATCTAGATTTCTCATCATATGCATATTCGGTAATGCAGCATCCGTGTGTTTCACATGTATTGCCTAGTGTTTCTAGTCTGGGTGTGTGGGGATTAATGCTCCATTACCATATGAAAATAAATTTAAAACAATGATACAAATCATAAGACGTTGCTGATGCTTATCTGGGATTATGTTGATTGCAAAGGGCATTATTCCAGAATATATATCTGAAGAAAACATATAATTATTATTTATCTTTTTCATTTATTCATTTGGTCAAAAACAATTAGAAAATGTATGAGAACCAGATTTCAAGCAATCTATTAGAAATGGGAGTTTAAAACCTTAATTAAAAACAGATCAAAGATTAACATTCGAATACAGTTAGGCCAATTCAAAAATGCATACAATAATAACACGTTTATTTTTCGCGCCGCGGCTCTAGCCAGTTATGTCCCAGGAGGACACATTCATTAATAAGCTGTTTCATAGCGGTAGCTTTAGTATCTAAGACTGACAGTTTTGTGAATTTGGAAACTCGACTATAATTTATAGGTAGCTGCTGGACCCAAAAAACGTCTGGGAGAAGAGAGTCTATATGAAAGCCTTTGCTGATAATACAGTATTATTGAGATGTAGACGGAAATCTGTAAAATATTGATCAATAAATAATAACTTCGTTTTTGCTGTCAACCAGGCCGGTATTATAATAAGTCACTGTCAAATAATCATTCGATAATGGTCAAAACTTTATTTTGGCTCTGTCAACATAAAGGGAGGTATTTACAATGACTTTCTTTGACTTTCAATCTAGGCCAATGTTATAATAATACGCCGTCAGATATTAAATCATTGAAACAGTCCTCGTAAATTTTTTGTTGGTTATCAGATGCCGTGGGGGGTCCAATCAATTATCGTCAGAAGGTGAACAATCAGTCTACAGCAGATTATTAGGAACGCCTGCTCCATTAATTAATCCAGAAAAAGGTTTGAACATTATCTATTTGTTTATTAGCCTTCTCCTAACACAATTATATTTTCTTTAAAAAAAAAGGTTTTATAAGTGGTTTCAACATTTATGATAGTAATGTCACAGTTCTGTGTCTGGACGCAAGTTCATAGACCTACTAGTTATATTATTCATATTAACTGATACTTACTCTTCATTTACCGTAAAGTTCAGTTTTAATGAAATATATAATATAAATTGGCTTCGTAACAATTAATTAGTTTTGAAAAGGTTAGTTTTTTGGTGATAGGTGAAAATTACATGTAACTTCGTAAACAATTTATTTTTTGTGTATAAAGGCCCAATTACACTATGACGATAACGACAGACGATAAATATATAGCATGCATTTTTTTTACATAAACCAAAAGAAATTAGAAAGGTTTTCGTTCTAAAAATAATGTTTTTCAAATTTCAATCAAATGACGTCATGATAAATAAAAACAATAAAATCGCTGTATTGTCACGATATTATTGGTCTTACTAATCATGACGTCATTTGATTGGACGTGTGAAAATATAATTTTCATCAAAGGAATTGTTTATATTTCTTTTGGTTTATGTATTAAAAATGCACATTTGTCTATTTATCGTCGATCGTTATTGTCCTAGTGTATGGGCCTTATGCTGTAAATGTTCAATTAATTGATCATTCCGATTTTATTAGTTTGACTCTTGCACAGTTGCTGTCTAATCGTTGTTGTGTAATATCATTTCGAACCATATTAAAATCATAAAGAGATTCATATTCCTTAACATGTGGCTGTGCATGGAAGTCTAGTCTACACAAACTCGGCCCCGGGCCTGAAAGTGTTGGTGAATTCATAATTATACTTAATATTATATATATAAACACAACAGGCATAGAAATAAATTCCAAACCGCCCGGTGATACACTGAAAATTATTTAATTAATTTTTGAAACGATAAAGATGAGGAAATCTGGGAGTGTTGAAACATTTCAATATTCATTTAAAAAAGTACATTAATTATGGTATTGATCAGTGCCTATAGAGGCGTAAAAACCCTCGGTCAATATCATGTAAAATGCACTGTGGAAGGGTCATTATTAAGACTGCAAAATTGGGCTTATCAACAAATAAATACTTTCGTTCAAAATGTAAAATCAAGGCTGAAAAATTGGGCTTATCAACAACAAAATATGTTATTATTAGACGCGATAACATCAAGGATAATCAGTATAATTATTAATATAGCCACTGTTACTAGTTATTCTACATGCTAAAGTAAATAAAAATCCACTAGAAAACAAGCAAGTCTGAATGTTATGCTTATTAGCCATGTTATGTTTGTTACTGTAGGCCTATGATTGTTTGCAATGTCCACATATTATTTCCGTGGGCATATCCATAGTGTATCACTCACAAAAAAGACGTGTGAGGTTCTTTCTTTAAATTTTGATGAATGATTTGTGTTACACAAGAGTCAAATGCTCAAGATATTGGCTAACGCCATGGGACCCTTGGCTTATCAATGAATAATAAATATAGTACTACTTTCGTTCAATTGAAATCGGAATCTGACCGTTTCATTAAATTGGGTGTGATTAGGCCTAAACATATAATAATTTATTAAAAAGGTACAATAAAAACAAATGCATCAGAGGCGTAAAGAACCCACGGTCAATATCATGTAAAATGTATATGGTATAAGCACTGTGGAAGGGGTCATTATTATTAAACTGGAAAATTCGGCTTATCAACAAATAAATACTTTCGTTTAAAATGTAAAATAAGACTGCAAAATTGGGCTTATCAACAAATAAATACTTTCGTTCAAAATGTAAAATAAGACTGCACAATTGGGCTTATCAACAAATAAAATACTTTTTTTCAAAATGTAAAATTAAGACTGGAAAATTGGGCTTATAAACAAATAAATACTTTTTTTCAAAATGTAAAATTAAGACTGGAAAATTGGGCTTATAAACAAATAAATACTTCCGTTCAAAATGTAAGAAAACATTTTTTAAATATAATCCTTAAGCTCTGTCTATACTATCAAACTAAATATGATGTGCCCATATTATATAGACATGACGATGTCATATCACTACGATAATCGGGCATATCACTACCATATTTGGGCACATCACACTTTTTTTGTTAAACTAGTTGGGACAGTGTAGACACAGAACTATGTGATCGAAACATAAGTCGGAATTGGACTGACGCGATTGATTTAATTGGGTATTTTTATTAATGTAATGATTCATTAAAAACTATAATACCGATACGCGTTTGGTATTGATCAATGGTGCAAAAAACCCTGAGAAATAATGTTATAACGCGATTTGGTGATAGCTTAGCAATAATACAACCCATATACTATTATTATAAATACCTATTACAAATCCATTCATATAACTTTTCATCGCGAACCGAAAATGTATAAATGTTATTCTACAGACAGTAATTATATATTCAAAAGCCATATTATTATTATTATCAATACCTAAATGCGATAGTAATAACCACATACATTATTCCCAATACAAATTTGTGCGTTTAATTCTACAGTAGAAAGAAACGACTGTGCTGACAGGCCAATGACATAAATCACAAGTAAAGTCCCAATTGTTCACTTGCGTTTTGATTGGCCGACCTATTATATTAGATTAATGAAGACTGTTCTTACAACTGTCCAGTCAAAAAGTTACGCGGCGTTTTTTGTAAGAAATATTTCTTGTTTATTTTGTAAACTGTTAAAAGTGACGTGAAGTTGGCCAGCAAGAAACGTAACAACAACAATTAAACTGGTTTATTTCCATTGGAAATGTTTAGAATAATTAATTTTCCATAATACTTGATAGTTTGTTAACATTCTCTTAAGGCAGTAGCGTAGAAGGTACCGTCAATAATTGTTGTTTTAGTTGCAATGAAATTTGCACCACTTTGTCAGTAAATAATGATTTTGATCACAAACTTTTTTTTAAAGTTCCTTAACATAGAACATTCATAAATAATAGATAAAGCCTACAATATTAAAAATAATGGTAACAAACACAAACAATACGATAACCTACCTAACAATTTCATAAGAGAGAATTACACATTTTGAAAATATTTATACTAAAATAAATGTTATCCTATATGTTGCTATCAAACTTTACGCACCTCTATCTACCATCTGTCGCTTTTTCCTTTTCCGTCGAATTAGAAAGAAAGCAATGAGTACAATCAAAATTATAACAACCAACGGCACACAGATCGCAGCAACTAAGTTAGCACTTGACTTATGTTGTTCAGATGCATGTGGTGGTGATATGTTATTCGTTGATGAAATAGCATAGTCTGCAGACGTCGATGTTACCAGTGACGTTTTTGTTAATTCTGGTACGAGGGTCGTTGATTGTGACGGTACTGGGCATATATCAGGAGATGCATCTGTAGAAAATTTGATCTCATGAAACTTAACAGCAATTTTAATTACAAATGTATGAATTACTATTCAAGAATAGTTACTTAATAAATAATTCAGTTGAATGAAACCAATAGGTCTCTAAAATTATAAATGTCTATTAATAATAATAATAATAATAATGACGATGACGACGACGACAAATGGGACTTATATAGCGCATTTTGCAAAGCCTCAATGCGCTTTCAAAAAAAGAAATAAAAAGCGGAAACTAGGAGAAAAAAGGTGATTTTTCAGAGCCTTAAAATAAGCGATTTGAAGTAGCCCGACGGATAGAGATGAAAATAAACCGTTTCAAAGGGCGACAGAGGCCAAAGAAAAGGAACGAAAACCATAATACTTTGTGGTCGGATTGATGGGAATGAGCAAGTAGAGACTCTGAAATAGATTGCAAACATCTCTTAGGAACATGGATGAATAAATTACCGCAGGCCTTAAAAACCAGTTCGAAGCTTACCGTATGTTGTGATGCAATTCAAATTGGCCTGGGCTACTACCGCAAAGATTTCATAAATGCCACAATTAGAAAACTAATTAAATTATATCAATAAGAGGTTTTAGACTAAAATAGTGGAAATTACACTGGACCATCGCCCATCAAACAAAGTACTACGTAGCTCCAAGCTGCCCATTGTATATGTTAATCGCAATTGATAGTCCTAGTTCAATTTCGGTGCATATCCTGTTTGCATATCACATGTTTTCAATTTATTTTTGGATAATTTTTATTATTTAGGCCTAAATAATGATTTTAATTTGTTATCGTCATAAAAGTAGTTCAAGGAAAATTATTAGTAAATATATATAATTTAATATAGGGGCCTAAATAATAAGTTTATGCTAAATGTATTACTCTGTCTTTAAATTGTTCGATTGTGTGGTTAACAAGTACGCGTACGAGTACGCTACTTGAAAGATATCTCTTAATTGTTGTTATTATTTGACAATATCTGGACTTTTATTTGGTGTTGAACTCATAGTGATAAACAAGGAACTCATATAAAAGGAAAGTACACTTTTTATTACAGAACCCATTGTTAGATCCAAGTGATTTAGACCTTCAACGCCTAGGCCCACGGATAGAAAAAAAGTTGTACCATACGATCTATACAGGGTTAGTTTGGCCCTTTTCATTGCTGGGACCTCAAACGATCGTACCGCGTCTTTTCTGCCTTCTAATCGGCCAATCAGTGCGAGGCGTCGTTGTGCTAGGCAACAGTACTTTCTATTGTCTTCTTTTGTCCATTGAAATCGTACAAATACCACTGCATAGCGAAATCGCTAATGCAACAATGCAACACATAGCAATGGCTGACAAACTAATTAAATCTAAGAAAACTAAAAAGAAAAAGGTTTATGCTGTTGCTGTCGGGAAACAACCAGGTATCTATTTATCCTGGCTGGAATGCCAAGCAAATACTGATGGCTATCACGGAGCTTTATTCCAATCATTTTTAGTGTTGAAAAAGCCGAAAAATATCTCCGCGAAAATGGGGTGTGCAATGACTTAGAATGTACTGATGCAACTAAAGTCAATGATGCTGAAGTGGAACTACCTTTAGTAAATACAGCTATTGAAAGTAACAAAATAGATACTGAATGTAATGATACATTACATGACCTGGTTACCACTGATGTAAATGACCTTCAAAACATCCATTCCGCTTGCACTCAATCACATTTTGATCACTCATTAGCTTCTCCAAATCTATCTGATTTGCTAAAAGAAAACTTCGAACTCAAAATTAAAATGTCTGAAAATGAAAATAGAGTCCTGAAAGATAAATTACTAGCTAAAAACAATGATTGTGCTATTTTGGTTGAAGCTGTAAAAGATATTCGATGTGAGCTTAATGAATTTAAAAAAGAGGTTAAATCCCTACAAGAAAATAGAAAATTCAAACAGAATATGAATATTAAATTCGAAGCTCTTAAGTCCGATGTAACACAATTGCAGCATACTTTACAACTTTTGCAGCAAAAAGATAAGGAAGTGACAAAACTACACGATCTACTTATCTCCGCTCATAAAGATGCTGCTAAAGCCAAAGATGAAGCATACGATGCGAAAATAACCTAAGTTGCTATTGACACATCTGACTTTATTACTGTGAAGGGGCATAGTGTTACACAACATAAAACCTGTCCCAAACTTGGTCTGCACGATAGATGTTCCTCTCCTCAAGAACAGTCTATACATCTGACCTCATTGGACCTCCCGAAACAAAATCGGTCTAATGCAGAACCAAATTGTGACAGTAAAGCTATCGATGATTCTCGGACTTATTCTGAGCAGCTAATTGACACTCTATATAACGCATTGGACACTCTATATAACGCATTGGACACGACTAGCCCTACTAATGATGTAACGAAGAGTACTGGAAAAGTTGATTCTTATCAACTACAGCTTCATCAATACCGTAATATAAACAAAGTACTAAGCGACACACAAACAATTTCTGATAAAACTGCTAGTACTCAAGATTACACAATTCCAGCTGACGTTCTGATTATTGGTGATGCAATGATTAAACATCTTCGTCCCCAACGATTAAGTAATTCTACTGAAAAAAGGGTGATATGCCACACTATGCGTGGTGCAAAAATAGAAGACCTCGCGCATTGTGCCAAGCGTCTTGCAGTAAAACATGGTGTTGAAAGAGTGATTGTTCATGTGGGAACTAACAATAGAAATGACAGTTCAGACACTTTGACCTAAAAAACGACATCTCTGTGTGAAACCTTGAAGCCAATAAAGTGCACAGTTTCCTCCATCATACACCGACGCAACCAGATGCGATGATGTAGAGAGAGCAAATCACCATATGAAACTCATATGCAAAGAGAATGGCTGGGGATTTATTGATAATACAAATATTCCATTCATGAAACTATCTTCTGATGGAGTTCATCTTAGCCCACGAGGAACAAGTACTCTGGCGAAGAACATTATTGATCACATAAGTAGTGAGTCGGCGATGAGTCCACCTCCGTCATCTTTTCTGCTCTCAAATCAGTACCAACCAATTCGTCAGAGAGAATGCGTCAATCATCAACAGGGGACTATAAAAATCGGTGCAAGAAAAGATCCACGAAAACCTACCCACAAAAATTAAATTCAAATTCTGCAAATTCGTCACTTATATTTTGTTTGCTAAATGCTCGTTCATTGCGTAACAAAAGTGATGAATTCACAGACTTTGTTGTTAGTAATGACATTGATATCGTGTCTGTGTCTGAAACATGGCTTCGACCTGATGACAACCTCTCCATTGGAAACATAACTCCACTAGGATATTGTTTCAAACATGTTCCTAGATTGGATAAAATCGGTAGAGGGGTTGGAATTTTATTTAAATCTAGTCTAAGTGTTAATATGAAAAATGATGTTAATGCTTATTCTTCATTTGAATCAATACATTTACAGTTTACATTAAGTTCAAACACAATTTATATTGTATGCATCTTTAGACCACCGAGTTTGTCTGTCACCGACTTTCTTAATAAATTTGAAAATATGATTTTTGATTATCTCATTATTCCATCAGAAGTAATTTTTTGTGGTGATTTTAATATCCACATTGATAAAAATGAGAATATCGCTGCAAATAAATTTAATCGTCTATTGCAGTCTTTCAATCTTATACAGCATGTAAATGAACCTACGCATGATGGTGGTCATTGTCTTGATCTTATTATTACTAGAGATGTTTCTCTGATCTCGGGGATCACTGTAAAACCGGGTATCTCTGATAATTTTCTATTCTTTGTAGTCTCAACTTCAAGAAACCACCTCTTCCTAAATCGAAAATTAAAATCCGAAATATAAACAGTATTGATACAACAATATTTTCAAATGACATACAAGCTCGGTTGTCTGATATGCATGATGGTACTTTGCAAGAAAATATTGAAAGATACTGTTCTTTAAGAGAAGTTATGGATAAACATGCACCTTTAAAAACAAAATGTATCAAACTAAATTCTTCAAAACCGTGGTATACTGATGAAATTAGATCTGCGAGAAAACTCCGTCGCGTATTTGAGAGAAGATGGATGAAATCAAAAAATACCTTAGATAGACAGAAATATTGTCATCAGCGGTGTATTGTTAATGCTTGTTGAAAGTGCTAAGAAACGATATTATTCTGATCTGGTCGAAGATTGCTCAGGTGATCAGAAGAAGCTGTTTAAAGTTGTAAACAATCTTTTTCACCGTTCTAAATCGTCGGTGCTTCCATTTTCTCACTCAGATGAGTTGCTTGCAGAAAGATTTTCCGTATTTTTTAAAAATAAAATTGTTAATATTCGTAAACTTCTTGTTAAAGATAGTGCTGGAAGTTTGTCTCATTACTTTAATAACGACGTATGCTGTGAAAAGTATAATTGTCCCTCCCTTTGTAAATTTGAACCTGCAAGTGAAAAAGAAATTTCTGAAATTGTCAAAAACTCGCCTGCTAAATTTGGCAGTCTTGATCCAGTTCCTACTCTGTTAATTAAGAGAAATGCTGTTGTTTTTGTTCCACTAATTACACGTGTCGTTAATCTGTCTTTGGAAACTGAGGTTTTCCCAGATTTTTGTAAAATCTCGCACATACGTCCTCAATTAAAGAAATCGGGTCTTGATCCTGAAAAGCTATCCAATTACATACAGACCAGTATCAAATCTGTGTTTTCTTGGAAAAGTAATTGAAAAAGTGGTATCTAAACGTATACTATCACATGTAAAGGATAATTCTTTACTTGATCCGTTTCAATCAGCGTATAAAGCACATCACAGTACTGAAACTGCACTGCTGCGCGTTAGCAATGATATACTTCGTGCGATGGATGTTGGAAAAGTAACTGCTTTAATTTTACTTGATTTGAGTGCTGCGTTTGATACGGTAGATCATAGTATTCTGATTGAGAGGTTGCATGCTTCTATTGGTGTTGAGGGATGTGTACTAAGATGGTGTAAATCATACTTGGCGGACAGACCTCAACAGATTTGTATTAGAGAGGTAATCTCTCAACCTACCACTTTTAATTTCTCTGTTCCGCAAGGATCTGTGTTAGGTCCGCAATTGTTTACAATGTATATCCTATTCGGGATATCATTAAGAAATATAATCTTAGCTATCATGTTTACGCTGATGACACTCAGATATATATATCGTTTAAACCTACCATGACACAGAGTGAATTATCAATTGATTTGCTTGAAAAATGTATCTCTGAAATTCGTGTCTGTATGGCCAAAAACTTTTTAAAACTTAATGATGATAAGATGAATACATTCTATTTGGTTCGCAACAACAATTAGAGAAAATTGCATCTAGGAGGGTTTCCATTGGTAATTTTTGTACTAAAAATACTACACAAGTTAGAAATCTTGGTGTAATTCTGGATTCTAATATGACAATGACGGCTTATATTTCTAAAATTACGTCTGCATCGTCATATCATTTAAGAAATATTCGAGGCATCAGAAAATACTTAAATCGTGCAGCTGCTGAGCAACTTGTACATGCATTTGTTAGTTCGCGTCTCGATATGTGTAACTCCTTGTTATTTGGTCTCCCACAAAAACAACTCCACAGGCTTCAGCTGATTCAAAATACAGCGGCACGAGTTGTTAAAAAAACTACCAAGATATGCACACATATCAAATACCTTGGAAACGTTGCATTGGCTTCCTGTTGGTACCGCATTGTTTTAAAAATATTACTTTAAGTTTTTAAGTCTATTAATGGCATGGCTCCTGAATATATTTCTGACATGCTTAGGCTGTATGTTCCCAGACGGAATCTGCGTTCTAGTGATACGCTGCTTCTACATCAACCTAAGTCTCACCACTCATGGGGAGACAGAGCTTTCACCGTTACTGCTCCTCGTCTATGGAATGCTCTACCGAGCTCTATCAGATTTTGCAAAACTGTTAGAGCTCGGTAAAAAATTATTAAAAACACATTTATTCATTAAGGCATATGGAAATAATGAGGTTTCTTAAAGTTCTAGAATTTTATAGTATACTTTTTCCTGACCAGCATTATCTTTGGGGTGCCTCTGTCTTGGTTGTTGTCTCTGAACACCCAGTCGTCTGTGGCAAGGCAAATGTGTATCCTGCTCCTTTGTTTGGTCACCTAGGTAGGGGTCCGGGACCGCGACAGAACGAGAACGGAGGGGGACCCTCCAAAGAAATTGCATTTTATTTGTCAGGCATTTGTATGATTTGTTTTTATTTTTTTTTTTATGCGCCTTGAGCACTCTTGAGTGGTATGTGCGCTATAAAAATCCTGTTATTATTATTATTATTATTATTAAACATTAGCAGCGGGTATTCAAAATATAATCTTAAATCACTGGTCAATCTTTGTAACATTTGTTTGTAAATTACTGACGTCGGATTCATATGTATGGCAGGCATTCAATATGTAATCGTAGACAATCTTATTTAAAATGTTGCCAAATCATATAATATATAGGCTTAACATAAAATTATTAATGACCGGTTTGTTTTGTAATTTGTGTTATTCATTGCTTCGAATAGTGTGTAGTTACTGTAAATACTGGTTGTAACAATTGTTTTTTCGCGCCGCGGCTCTAGCCAGCTATGTCCCAGGAGGACACATTCATTAATAAGCTGTTTCATAGCGGTAGCTTTAGTATCTAAGGCTGACAGTTTTGTGAATTTGGAAACTCGACTATAATTTATAGGTAGCTGCTGGACCCAAAAAACGTCTGGGAGAAGAGAGTCTATATGAAAGCCTTTGCTGATAATACAGTATTATTGAGATGTAGACGAAAATCTGTAAAATCTTGATCAATAAATAATAACTTCGTTTTTGCTGTCAACCAGGGCGGTATTATAATAAGTCACTGTCAAATAATCATTCGATAATGGTCAAAACTTTATTTTGGCTCTGTCAACATAAAGAGAGGTATTTACAATGACTTTCTTTGACTTTCAATCTAGGCCAATGTTATAATAATACGCCGTCAGATATTAAATCATTGAAACAGTCCTCGTAAATTTTTTGTTGGTTATCAGATGCCGTGGGGGGTCCAATCAATTATCGTCAGAAGGTGAACAATCAGTCTACAGAAGATTATTAGGAACGCCTGCTCCATTAATTAATCCAGAAAAAGGTTTGAACATTATCTATTTGTTTATTAGCCTTCTCCTAACACAATTATATTTTCTTTAAAAAAAAGGTTTTATAAGTGGTTTCAACATTTAGTAATGTCACAGTTCTGTGTCTGGACGCAAGTTCATAGACCTACTAGTTATAATTATTCATTTTAACTGATACTTACTCTTCATTTACCGTAAAGTTCAGTTTTAATGAAATATATAATATAAATTGGCTTCGTAACAATTAATTAGTTTTGAAAAGGTTAGTTTTTTGGTGATAGGTGAAAATGACATGTAACTTCGTAATCAATTTATTTTTTTTGTATAAAGGCCCAATTACACTATGACGATAACGACAGACGATAAATATATATATAGCATGCATTTTTTTTACATAAACCAAAAGAAATTAGAAAGGTTTTCGTTCTAGACCTATAGGATAATCATTTATGCTGTCTTTGATAAAAATAATGTTTTTCAAATTCCAATCAAATGACGTCATGATAAATAAAAACAATAAAATCGCTGTATTGTCACGATATTATTGGTCTTACTAATCATGACGTCATTTGATTGGACGTGTGAAAATATAATTTTCATCAAAGGAATTGTTTATATGTCTTTTGGTTTATGTATTAAAAATGCACATTAATTTGTCTATTTATCGTCGATCGTTATCGTCCTGGGCCTTATGCTGTAAATGTTCAATTAATTGATCATTCCGATTTTATTAGTTTGACTCTTGCACAGTTGCTGTCTAATCGTTGTTGTGTAATATCATTTCGAACCATATTAAAATCATAAAGAGATTCATATTCCTTAACATGTGGCTGTGCATGGAAGTCTGGTCTACAACTCGGCCCCGGGCCTGAAAGTGTTGGTGAATTCATAATTATACTTAATATTATATATATAAACACAACAGGCATAGAAATAAATTCCAAACCGCCCGGTGATACACTGAAAATTATTTAATTAATTTTTGAAACGATAAAGATGAGGAAATCTGGGAGTGTTGAAACATTTCAATATTCATTTAAAAAAGTACATTAATTATGGTATTGATCAGTGCCTATAGAGGCGTAAAAACCCTCGGTCAATATCATGTAAAATGCACTGTGGAAGGGTCATTATTAAGACTGCAAAATTGGGCTTATCAACAAATAAATACTTTCGTTCAAAATGTAAAATCAAGGCTGAAAAATTGGGCTTATCAACAACAAAATATTTTATTATTAGACGCGATAACATCAAGGATAATCAGTATAATTATTAATATAGCCACTGTTACTAGTTTTATTCTACATGCTAAAGTAAATAAAAATCCACTAGAAAACAAGCAAGTCTGAATGTTATGCTTATTAGCCATGTTATGTTTGTTACTGTAGGCCTATGATTGTTTGCAATGTCCACATATTATTTCCGTGGGCATATCCATAGTGTATCACTCACAAAAAAGACGTGTGAGGTTCTTTCTTTAGATTTTGAAGAATGATTTGTGTTACAAGAGTCAAATGCTCAAGATATCGGCTAACGCCATGGGACCCTTGGCTTATCAATGAATAATAAATACAGTACTACTTTCGTTCAATTGAAATCGGAATCTGACCGTTTCATTAAATTGGGTGTGATTAGGCCTAAACATATAATAATTTATTAAAAAGGTACAATAAAAACAAATGCATCAGAGGCGTAAAGAACCCACGGTCAATATCATGTAAAATGTATATGGTATAAGCACTGTGGAAGGGGTCATTATTATTAAACTGGAAAATTCGGCTTATCAACAAATAAATACTTTCGTTTAAAATGTAAAATAAGACTGCAAAATTGGGCTTATCAACAAATAAATACTTTCGTTCAAAATGTAAAATAAGACTGCACAGTTGGGCTTATCAACAAATAAAATACTTTTTTTCAAAATGTAAAATTAAGACTGGAAAATTGGGCTTATAAACAAATAAATACTTTTTTTCAAAATGTAAAATTAAGACTGGAAAATTGGGCTTATAAACAAATAAATACTTCCGTTCAAAATGTAAGAAAACATTTTTTAAATATAATCCTTAAGCTCTGTCTATACTACCAAACTAAATAAAATATGATGTGCCCATATTATATAGACATGACGATGTCATATCACTACGATAATCGGGCATATCACTACCATATTTGGGCACATCACACTTTTTTTGTTAAACTAGTTGGGACAGTGTAGACACAGAACTATGTGATCGAAACATAAGTCGGAATTGGACTGACGCGATTGATTTAATTGGGTATTTTTATTAATGTAATGATTCATTAAAAACTATAATACCGATACGCGTTTGGTATTGATCAATGGTGCAAAAAACCCTGAGAAATAATGTTATAACGCGATTTGGTGATAGCTTAGCAATAATACAACCCATATACTATTATTATAAATACCTATTACAAATCCATTCATATAACTTTTCATCGCGAACCGAAAATGTATAAATGTTATTCTACAGACAGTAATTATATATTCAAAAGCCATATTATTATTATTATCAATACCTAAATGCGATAGTAATAACCACATACATTATTCCCAATACAAATTTGTGCGTTTAATTCTAGAAAGAAACGACTGTGCTGACAGGCCAATGACATAAATCACAAGTAAAGTCCCAATTGTTCACTTGCGTTTTGATTGGCCGACCTATTATATTAGATTAATGAAGACTGTTCTTACAACTGTCCAGTCAAAAAGTTACGCGGCGTTTTTTGTAAGAAATATTTCTTGTTTTATCTTTTGAATGTTTTACTTAAATCTATGTCAAAACGTTGTCATACTCACCAGTAGATTCACATATAATGGTGTTTATCTCCACAGCGTGTGAGCAGTCTATGTTTTCTTTTTTTGCATTATTCCAGATATATCCATTAGCCACATTGATTAGTATGCATTTTTTCTGGCGTAGGCCGTTGTCATGATGGGCATTAAATTTACTTTTAGTCCCTACGCTAAGAACATGCTCAACGTTATTTGTTAATTGATCGTATTCAGCTTTACTATTTACAACAGTGATGTTCCCACCAATCACTTCACATTCCCGTTGAGCATCAATACACGATTTTCGGTTCGTGCTCACTGTTATAAATTTATAGCAGTGATTCAACAATGATACCTTTGCACCTGCAAAGTATAAAGAAATTGTACAAATGAGTATATAGTGAATGTAAACATTTGAAAGAAATATCATCTGTAATGTATCACTGTTACATGACTAATTTAAAAACTGTGTAATAATAAATATATTATGGACAATTTTGTGTTTAAATGTTTACTTTTTGTATAAGATCCTAGATAGTATTATTCAAAGTCTGATTACTATCGCTATTTTTTGCCCATTATTGTATCATTTTAAAATTTGTTTGTCTATATAAAAGTATAAAAATTAATGTGATAAGTGATTTGTTTATTTATAACACATTTATCTAATCTTATTTTTATTTTTATTATAAAATATTTGTATCTTTTAATTGGCAATAAATTAATAAACTAGTTACTATTGTAATTATTAATTTTACTACAACATTAATTCTACTATAAAATTGTTTTTTTTTTTTATAAAAAGCAATTTGATTTTATAATTTAAAAAAAAAACATTGTAGAATAAAATTAATACTTAGGGATTTGGCCTACTAGTATAATTAATACTAATATCAGTTTATTCATTTATTTCTGTAATTCCATAAATAATAAAATATAATTACGGCTTGATATGCAGATGTCTTAACCATTAGACCACTGTGGCTTTCATATTTGTAAACATTGCATTATTAGGCCTACATTCCTGACTGTTTTTATTAATAACCTTATTGCTCTTAATCAGTATCATCAATAATGGAACAAATATGTTAATGAGTATAATAAAGATGATATAAAAAAAACATTAAAAAAAAAATTATATATATAGGCCCTATAATAATTTTGTTTATGTTTTTTGTATATCATCTGTATTATGCTAATATTAACATATTTTAAAAAGTCACACTATAATCCTATATTGTGGTGACACAATGTTTCAACCTGTATCATGCGTTTCTCCTTCCGGATCTTGGTATTTCCACTCTCCATTTTCAGGGTATATCAGGTAGCAATTTTCCACACCTGAACAATCAAAACCACTATAACACAAACGTATAACATTGTTAGTCTAGCAGCGGTAGACATGTGATGCAGTTTCAACCAATCACGTTCACGCATTTACATAGGCTATGTAATACCTAATAATAAAATACAGATTTTAAAACGTGATCGTGATCGTATAAATAAAGCTACTATTCTCTGTTCCATTCCCGGAAACGGAAGACGGCGCCGTGAAACGAAAAACATGGTTGCTCGCTAATAATGTCCTCAGTCCTTTTCTATTATATATAACTAACATACACATGTAGTAAACTATTATTAAATATTAATAATTACGCAAATATTTGATTTGATTTTACTTTATTCAGCTATCAGAGTTACATATATAAAACAAGCGATAATTAAGTTAAAGATAAAAGAATTTAAATTACAATACGACATTATGTATTGTAATTTAAATTTGATTGGTTGAATTTAACATGCAATTAGACAAAAATACAATATATAAAGCGTCGTAACCAATTATTTAAAAAAAGTGAAAATAAAAACAAAGTAACGTGTAGCACAATTAAAACTAGCAAGCAAGAATTAGCCCTTAGTGTCAAAGAAACGTATTTCCATTTGGATCCTGAATCATGCCCAACACTATTTTATAATATTGCGTTCCTGCTTAGTTGCGTTTTATTTATGTTGTTTCCGTTTTTTATTTTTTTTACTACTAATATTTCATTAAATCTTCAAGTATGAGAGCTACTTACTTACATAATACATACAGATATAGTATAGTAATTTGCATTGGATTTTAAGTAAGGTTTTTTAATTACATCGGCTACTATCTATTATAGGCCTATTTTAATGAAAATCTAAAAAGTCACAGAAATTATCAAATGGCGACCTTTATGAGTTAAATCAAGTTTGCTTTAAACTAACTAACTTTGGTAGGTTTTGTAGATCACCAAATTACGTAAATAACTAGTTAAAATGTAAGCCAATTATCAAAATGGTTATGAACGAGTTAAAAAGGTTTTATGAAACAGAAAAATTTATTTATCATCAGAATTTTGAGGACAGTATTTTTAATAGAAAATGGATAAAATTAGAAGAATTTATAAATCAAATATGAAATGGTTAGAGAGTAGAATAATTTTTATGAACCTTTATTTAATTTGTTAGATGGATATCTTTGTTGTTTTTGTTTGTTGCTTTTAATTTTAATTTTTTATTTGATTATGTTTTTCCTTTGTAATGTATTATATGATGAAATAAAAAAAAAATTAAAAAAAAATAAAAAATTACGTAATAACTAGCGTGAAAAGCCTGGCCCCTATAGAGGGCGTAAATAAAATTAATGTGTAGGCCTAAATAATAATAATACATAATCTGTACATTGTATAGATGATTATTATTTATAATTTAATAAAAATATATGTATAAGTGCATGGGATTATGTGCGGAAAATGAGTGCGACCATGAATCCATCACTACTAATAATAGTTTCTTTCCAGGATCTATTAGAGCCTTAAATATGATGTAGACTTTTTTTTGTAATGTTCTTGTTTTTTGAGTTCGTGTTGTGTCCGTTGGATATTGTGCTCCGCCAACAGAGCAAACAGAATTTCTATGTTTTTCCTAAAACATATGATAATAAATGATACTTTACTTTACTTTACTGTAAAGCGTGAGATCAAACTTAATGTAGACCTAATATATTGTTCTGTTATTTCGGTAAATAATCCGTGCTGTGAATTTAACAGATTGGGCATATGAATGTCTTTTGAATTGAAGTGAATTGAACACATTTTTGAACATTTGTTTTATTTAGATATTTAAATAATATTTATATTTATTATGGTATCAAATAATTCGATTATGTCTGATCACCATCGCTATTTACTAGGTCAGTACTTTTTTAAACATTTGTCTATTAAATTATACCAATTAATATTTTACTAATAACACTGTCCCAAACATTATCATAATTTTATTATAATTAATATATGAAACAATATTTTGATAATAGAATAAGATTAATAATAAACTAAAACATTTAATATAACCATTAATAGTAATATATTTAATAATTAAAAAGATAAAAATATGTTATACGTTCCTCACTGTTTTTTTACTGATGCGCTTAATAATTATTAAGATCAATGATGGAACAATAATTATGTTAAAATAATAATAATTATAATTATAAGATCAATGTTCTACATGTCTATTGGTGCTACCACAACAGTAAATTCCGGTGTATTTGAAGTATATAGTTAGAGGTTATAGGCCTAGGCCTATGTGATATAAAACAATAGTAGTGGTGCATACCTGTAGGCCTAAGGAATCACATAATAAAGTGTTACTTTACTTACTTTGGACATGATGGTGCAGCCTCTGTCATTTTCCATTTTAACATGCATAGGCCTATTACTATTGAAACACATTTTAGCCATTGTATAACCCTATGCATAGTGACGTTGCATTCACGTTCGATAGGTGTATGGAACAACACGGAAATTACTGCTTATACCACCAACTCGAAGCTTTGAAATTATATATAATTATATTTCCGGGGTTTAAGTTCATTTCAGCCCGGGAAGGAGAGAAGTTTAATATTATTGTTGGCTGTTTTTCTGGTGGTTAGTTCAGGATGTTGTCATATATTTTTGGTAGTTACTGTCTGGATCTGGATACGCCGTTGATATAAATAATGTTGGAACGTACTTGTATCCACTTCTTATAATATATTCAACATCTTTATAATATAAATACTAGTTATTAAAAATTCACTACGAAAGCGCCCTCGTTATAATTAGAAACTACAGTTAAGTAACGGTACTAACATGGTCAATTGACGATTCCGCACGATTCTATACGAACAAGACTGTGAGACTCAAATCAAACAGGGGAGGAAAACACGCGAATTGTGCATCAGTATTTGCTGATTATGCGGCACACGTTTTAACTACTGAAGAGTATTTACAAATAGTAATTAAAAAATTCAACCAAGTCGTTTATTGTTTGGCCTCAAAGTAAACAAAGAAAACTCGTTTTTTCATGTAACGAGAGGTATTAAGAGGGCGTCCCCCCCCCCCCCCGCAAGATTCACGCAGAGTAGAAAGGGAACATTTACGATGGGTTGAGATTAAATTTTTATATCATACGAAGATGCTCTGTAATAGAGATTTGACTACACGGAATCAAGCTTTACGGACCTTTATCTATTTGTAGTAAAATACTATCTATATCTAGTAGCTACACACATAGTATATCGACAGATACAATGCAAACTATCCTGCTTTTATTGTTTTATACAAATAATTGCTTTCATGTTTAAAAGGACATAATGTCATCGCCACACTTTATTCATAGTAATATAAGTAGTATAAGAAACACAATTTCTGAAATTGAAACACTTCTTTTTTAAAGAATGTTTCGTAGTTCATTTCTAAGAATGTTTTTAAATCACTATAAAGTTAGTTTAGGCCTAATTGATTAATTATAATTTAGCTTATATACTTTTTTCTAAAAAGCATTATACTTAAAATTACGCAAGACAAAAACAATAGCATAAAGAATATACATCATCAATCTGATTAATAATCAAATGAGCGGCCTATAATATTGATGTTTTTTAACAATTACAGATATTTTCTTTAATTTGTTCTTCTTCCGAATAAGTAACTCATTCAGAGGCTTATTATTTGTTACGTTGAAGGCAGTCATAGGTAGAATCTTCTGGTGACGACATTGTGCTATTTATCGGTATGTCTACGTAAGTGTACATGTTGTCTGTTTGCGATGGAGTATCTGTCTTCAACTTTCCATATTCGTTTTTCTGAGCTTCTTCATTGGCTGTACTATAAACGTCATCATGTTTTTCATCAATATGTGTACCTATTGTCGACTGCATGTTGGTAGAATCATCATTAGTTCCTGTTGTGTTTTCATATGGTACGTCTTGGATATGCCCCTCCTTATCCGATTTCACTTCAGCAGCATTTATACAGTTGTAGAGTTCATCACCATTCGAAAGGCCTTCTGTATTTGCATACGATACGTCACCAATATCTGTTTTGGTACCAGGCGTCATATCCGAGGCATTTAGTGTATCGTAGGTGTCACTGAAA
The DNA here is from genome assembly GCF_964355755.1 of Antedon mediterranea. Lineage (NCBI taxonomy): Eukaryota > Metazoa > Echinodermata > Crinoidea > Comatulida > Antedonidae > Antedon > Antedon mediterranea. The sequence continues at coordinate 27,086,803 of NC_092675.1, forward strand.
TCTTGGTCAATACGTTTCTTTTTATTTGGTAAGGCATACAAACCTACCGCCACGTTGTTTGGTTTTGCTGCTGGGGATGACGGTGACATGGCTGCGTCATTTGAAAGTTCTTCTGTATTTACATACGATACGTCACCAGTAACGTCTGTTTTGGTATCAGGCGTCATATCCGAGGCATTTAGTGTATCGTAGGTGTCACTGAAATCTTGGTCAATGCGTTCCTTTTTATTTGGTAAGGCATACAAACCTACCGCCACGTTGTTTGCTTTTGCTGCTGATGATGACGGTGACATAGCTGCGTACTTGCAAGGTGTTTGGGGGTTTGTTGTGTCTGTGTATCGAACAGGATCACTCAGTGTCTCTGCTGGTGCAGCTATCTCTGCATAATCATCAGAGTGTGCCGGAACGTATATGTCATTAGAATGTGAATTGCCTATATTAATACAAGGATTGAAATATTCGACAAAAAATTAAAATCTTAGATGATCATATCTTCGTGACATAAAAATTTGGCAAAGGAATTTGGAATAGGATTAAAATCAAATAATTGACCATTATATATGTTGAAATGAAAAAGGCATAATGCATTCGAAGGTTCGAAAGGGTTCCATCGATTTACGGCAAGTAGCTATTTTTAGTATTAATCTCTACGTACCTTTACCAATACCATGTTTAGTGTCTGAACTCATTCGCCGCTTTTTCTTTTTACGTCGAAAGAAAAATAAAACAATGAGTAAAATCATGATTATAACAACCAACGGTACACAAATCACAGCAACTACACCAGCACTTGACTTGTTTTCAGATATATTCGGTTTGGTATCAGATATATTTGGTTTGGTAGTTTGTAACGGCGCCGAGCATATTTCAGTTTTATCTATAGAGAAATTTCTAACATTTATAAAATAATTTATAATATATTTTGGTAGGTGTACCCAAGTAATGTGTCAACATGTTTATACTCACCAGTAGATTCACAGATAATGGCGTTTACCATGTCAGTTGTTGAACAGTCCTTGTTTTCGCTTGTTATGATATTATTGTTTTCTTCTCCATCATACACATCAACTATTACGCACCCTGTCACGAGGTTCTTCTTCTGTATGTCTGATTCTACATGAACATTAAATCTACTACTAGACCCTTGTTCAAGAAAACGTAATGCGATGTATGTTAATTGGTTGTATTCCTTAACGCTATTTATGACTTTAATATTTCCACCAACCATTTCTTCACATTCCCGTTGAGCATCAATACACGATCTGTTTTCATTGCTCACTTGTATATATGCATAGCAGTTAGGGTCGCTGTATAATGTGTATTCTGCAAACAAAAAGAACAGATAGTAGGCCTTTGGCAACAGTGAATAATAACAATATAATATTTATAACGTGAAGAATTAATTTATGAACATCCTTAGATCAAGTATTTATTTCTTATGATTTATTAAGATAAACATTTATATTTGTTACACTTTTAATTGAAATACTATTATATTTTGCAAATTTTAAATTGTTATGCTTTTTTTCTATGTTTCCACTCCCATCTGGATTTGTGTACATCCATCGTCCATTTTCAACGTAATTATATAACAATTGATTAGCTTATTTTGACATAATACTCTACATACTTGTTGTTACATGCTTGTTTTTATTCGGCACTTTATATGTCCAATTTCCATCTTCAGGGTAAAACAAGTAACATCCTGCACCCGAACAACCAAAACCACTATAAAACACAAAATAGAGAATAAAATGATTTATGGATTAATGTATGACTCACTTATGATTACCACTGTTGTTGTTTCACTTTCCACAGTAGGCCTATACGTCTACACTACCAAACTTTAAAAACAAAAAACAATGTGATGTGCCCATATATGCGCATGATGACGTCATATCATTACCGTATTTGGGCACATCACACTTTTTTGTCAAACTAGTTTGATAGTGTACAGTATAGCTTTAGAATATAAAGTGAAATTAATCAAATCTTCGTTTGGTCTGTTATGGTCTATTAGGAGGGACAACAATGTTTTCATTCATGTACGATTTCACATTATGTATCACATCACAACAATCATCAATACTGTTTATCTACAAATTAGACAATTAGACGCATATATTTTTTAGTCAAATGAAACAGGATATTAACGATTATTCTCAGAATTGTATTGATACATTCACAGTCGGATTGCAGTGTTTTACTACTTGACATATAATTTACAATTGTCTGTCCATATTAATAATAATAATAATAATAACAATAATAACACTAATAATAATAATAATAAGATTTTTATAGCGCACATACCCCTCCAGAGTGCTCAAGGCGCATATTCCCAGAATTTTATTTTTACATTCATTCATAGGCCTTCAATATTCTCAAGCTCTGTCAAAATATGCATCTATCGCCATCACGATGTTTACTTACATTGGCAGGTGGACATAGTAGGATTGAACTAAAACTGTTATCGTAAGAGTCTAATCCTCGGAGAACAACCTTTTCAGGAAGTCCATGTTTCTAATGCAATCTGTAGTTTGATCGAATTGATCGTTGCATTGCCTATGTCTTGCACACAGACGTATTAACAGTTTTGGCCGACATGAATAAAGACTTTACATATTTAGATCAAACGTTAACAGAGTTAACCCGAGTGTAAACAAAGTTTAATTACGAATGTGCGTTTTTGTTTAGTACATTAATTGATGGCTTTTTACCATTTTTAATTTTCTTACCCATGATACCAAAAGCAATAATTTAAATTGAAGAATTCTATAATTCTTTGAAATGTAAATTGATCTTATCTGAATAATAATATTACATTACAATGTACGTAAACATTTCCTAACTTTGTTATAGGTCCACATCATCTTTTTAAATTATTACGTATACAATACATACATTTTTTGTTATGTCCAATAAAATATATACATTTTTGCAAAACAAAATACTATTAAAATATACATTTGATTATAATAAAATAGCCATATTGACCAAATAACAAGAGGATTTTTACGAAGCGAGATCTACGAAATGAACTTGTGTATTCTCATTATCTTTGATGCTGTATGTTTCCACCTCTTACGGTTTTCGTAACAATACAAATCAATGTACGTGAATACATTCAGTTTTCTACCCTGACTATGCTTATCTTAGAAGTATAGAACAACCAGTTACAGAAAAGGCAAGTAACAATTTATTAAAATACTTACTCAGGACACGGTACAGTCCCTGTCGATTCCTTTAACAGGCATATTACTAAAATAAGAGACTTGTAACTCCCCACTATAAGTGAGGCATATTTCAGCCATTGTATAGGCCTGTACATAATAGCAGCTTTCACGAATCTTGTCGAATCATAAGTGAAATGTAAACGACACGGAAATTATATCCAAACATGAAAGATTGAAACTTTTTTATATTGATGTATAGGACCTCTCTGTATATCCGGGTTAAGTGGTTTTAAGTTTCACTTTTCTATTCATAGTATTTTTTTAAAATCCAACACGATCACCTTTATATCTAAAGGTAGCCTAAACAACATGCATCATACTGTATAAACTAAACATTAATATGCATTGTTATTGTCTAATGCAATTATAACGTTTCCGTATATTCTCCTTTTTTTAATCAAAGTCCTCCATTTGTTTATCCCTGTTTAGATTTTAAACGAATACATCGGCCGTTACCCTTTATAAGTGTACACAGAAATGGTTCTTAAAAATTGTAAACAGCTAAACTTGTTTTTATAGAAAAATTGCGATTCAGTTAAAATAGAATATTTTTAGTGTCAAAAGTGGTATAGAATCGGGTCTGCATTGAAAGAACCGGCAAAAGTAAAAACATAAATAACTAAATAAAATCTGAATAGCCACAGCCGGGTAAAGATTTTACTGATTCTTAAAGAAAATGTGGTGTACAGCTAGTTGTTTTTTTTTACAACCGTACAAGTTGTATCATTTTATTTAAAACATTCATTATAGTTAGTAAAAATTTCGATTACATACTTGTTATAAATAAAATGTATTAATACATTATTCAGTAGTTATTTTAAATATAGTAAGGAATAATATCATAAAGAATAAGCATAAGGTGTATTCACAAAAGGTTTACTCATTTCAGAGTGACTTGTTGTGAACTAAATTGTATTAGAATTTTACTGAAACACTACCAACCTTTTACTAACAATGCTGTTTGTAAAACAATGAATATCGTATAGCCTATATGAGGGTTGGAATAAAGCAGTATGATAATATCCTAAATAGGCCTATTACCAAGAATGATGGTTCAAAGACTATATAATATTTTATTAAGAACATATTTAAGGCATTGTATGATCAAGGAATATAATAATATTATTTCTCAATACATAGTAGTAATTCATCAAGTTAAACATTTAAACGTATCAACCGATTCTGCTACTCTATATAGCACCCTCTATAATACTCTATAATATAATAATAATAATAAAATATTGCTGATAGTTATACAGATACATACCTATTGACAGTATCAGAATCGGGTGAACGTATGAATAGTTTGCCTTATAAGCTAACATTTAGATTACACTAGTAACTGTACTGGAACACTTGCTGATCGGATGAAAACTTTTTCCCATCTACTTATTCTATTATATCGATTATAATTATATACAAAACTAATGTTCCACATTGCGCTGAAGTTTGTCATAGGCATTTTCTTCCACAAGATTCAATGGAAGAGCTGTGTCTACGTAAGCGTACATTCCCTCAGATGGTACCTTCTCTTGCGTATTCAGCTTTCCATACTCGTTTTGTTCGCATACTGCGATATCTCCTTTCTTGTCACCATTATTCTTTTCACTATGATTGTTTATAGTTGAGTATGGCAATTCATATTCACCATCAGATTTTCCATTGTTACCACCAGGTTCTACGTTCATGTCTTCGTCATTCAGGGTATCGTAAACGTCGCAATCATCTTTAAAACCTTCTGTGTTTGCGTAAAGTGTGTCGTCAAATCCATTTTGGAAGTCGCCTGTATTTTTCACCTGTGCTTTTTGTTGCATGTCAGTTGTATTTAGAATATCGTAAACGTCGCCCCCATCTTGTGTGAAAACCGTTGTGTTTTCATGTGGTGTTCCATCGAAACCTTTGTTGGACTGTAGATGTTGAATGTCCGCGACATTAAGGGCAGTATAGAGAGAATGTGATTCTAAGCTTAAATATTTACTTTCAAACCCATCTTCGATTTCTTCATTATGATTGTTCCTACTTGCACTTTGTTTTGCTGATTGCAAATTGTCATCATCTTGTCTCATTTCTCGCTCCTCTCTTGGTTTTAGTGCATCTTGCACATCACTTGTTGTTGATTGTAGTTGTGTTGTATTCCTGTGTCGTATAGAATATTTTCAACTTCGCATGGATGTTGATTATCAGATGTAGAATGCTCGTGAATTGTTGCACCATTCGAGTACGAGACATTTTCTGATAAGGATAAAATAATTACTTATTAAATTTTAAATTAATAATATAATCAAATATAATAAAAAATATGTTGTACTTGATCTTACTGTGAATAATTAAACGTGGGTGACCAGTCATGTTGGTCACATGAAAAAGATACGTAATGGATAAAGATAATACCTTTGATTAAAGTAGCTCTACCAAAGTTATAGCTTATTTTAAATATCAGGTAAAGGAAACTGAAATCATAAAGCACTAACGCCAAATTGGCCTGCCATTCGTTGGCATCAAATAGTAAATTGTGTTTGTTAATATACCAAACTGACAGAAACACATTGATCTATTAATAGAATGAAGTACATTAAACACTAAGGAGTTGGATAGCCGAGTGGTTAAGACACTTGACTGTCATACAGATAGACCCAGTCCACTCAGCTGTAAATGAGTACCTGGTTGAAAATACTAGGGAGAAAAAAGGCGACGTGGAAAGGAACTGGCCACCCTACCACATAATGCCGAGGCTTAGTATTATGAGCTCCTAACAGCTCATTCCCCTACGTTCAGAGAACACGGGACTCACCCTTTACATTAAACACTATAAATTATAGTAAAATAATCAATTCAAAGCTATATAGCAATTGTCCTCAAATTAGAGTTTCTGACAGAGATGTGAAAAGTATTTTAACTTGGTTTTTATTATCATATCCAACGTTTAGCCTGGCGTCCTGAATTTAGCTCAACTCATAAATTCCACGAAAGTTTGCTTTAGAATTCTTCTCCTATCACGAACTCATTGTACATGAATTAAAAAATTCACATACCTTGTATGTCTTGATGTTTACTTCTTCTGTATCGGATGCAACACGTGAACGTCACAATGACTCCAACAGCAAACACGAGTACAGGAATTCCGACAGTAACAAGTAAATCAGGATCGGTATTAAGATTTTGGTTATCTCCATCTGGATACGTAACCTCCGAATAATCAGTAGTCGGTCCAGTGACGCCAATTGGATAGATATTAGATGTTTTAGAAGGTACTTCTGACGTCGGTATCGGGTCTGATGGTGTAGTAGACATCGACAATGACATCGATGCTGACGTCATGTCTGATGAGGTAGTAGTCATCAACGATGTCAACTGCGTATTCGTTGTATCAGTTGTTGACACAGTACATATTCCAAGATCTAAATCTGCATTCATTAAAATAGAAAAGAAGTTACGCTTTGTGACGCCATGCATACATTATTCACTGGCATAGCCATAAACAATTGGAACATTAAGGTACTTTAAGTATTTGTTGAATTTTAAGATGTTAATATACCGGCCACTTTTTCTATTTCTAAAATCTAATAATCAAATATAATTATGTATCAAGGTACAGGTAACAGGTATCATAATTTAAAAAGATCACCTAAAAAGTATAAACATCAACCAAGTATCAAGCAAGCAAATGTAATGTCTTCTTACCAGATGACTCACAGACCATGGTGTTTATTTCTTCTGTGAAGCAACCCTTGTTTCTAATGTATATATCATTTTGAACCCCCATTCTGTTTTCCACTACAACGTTTGCACACCCAGCATATAAGTTCTTTTCCGGATATTCTTTATCGGCATAAACATTGAAGATACTTGTTGATGGATGTCTCAGACGTTTCAGAATACGGAGAACATTATCTGTCAGCTGATCATACTCGTCTTTGCTATTTATAACAGTGATGTTGCCTCCAACTTGTTCACATTCATGTTGTGTATCAATACATGATTCGTTTCTGTTTGTACTTCTTATGAACATGTAACAGTTAGGATTATCATACACATCCATGTCTAAAGAAAACATATTGATATAGCTATAGTATTTAGATAGATACAGTAGATACATAGGTGCCTGGAATACGAAAATTAGATTTGAAGGTATTGTACACAATGAGCGGGAAAGTGTGGATAGCCAATGTTTATGAATGGTTTATCTGTTGTTGCCACCGAACAACTCACAATATGTATAGCATCAATTGTTACTTTTGCATACCTCCATTCCGTTCTCGTCCACCTGGTTCTTTGTACATCCACCTATTATGTTCAGGGTATATCAGGTAGCAATTATTACCTGAACACTCAAAACCTCTATAAAACAACAAAGGGTATTTCTTTTTACTGCTGCAGCAATAAGAAGAACTGTTTATTTGATGCAAAAAAACCAACAACAAATATCAGTATATAATTTAAGAATGAATCTGGGTGACTCCCATTAAGAGTAGGCCTAAGTAATTGCCGCAAACTGCAGTTTTTATTATTATTATATTTTAGATAAATGATTACATAAAAAATAAATAAACACATATGCCTAATAAATAAATAAAATTTTAGTCTCGGACGGAAAGCATATTAATATATAAGTAACTATTTAAAGCAAAAGATTTTCAACAGGTTATCCACAAATAATGTTTTCCCGCGGAGAACTAACCCCTTGTAATGTTACTACTGGTTGACTATCCCCTAAAAAAACTTCTCATTTGGGTCAACCACACCGTACGACAATTACAAGCTAAGATAATTACCCACACGGCAACTAAATAAGTTAAATTTGATCAAGATCTGCTTAAGATGTTTGTCATGAAGTTGGTTGTCAAAAAAACTTAATTAAAAAAACTAAATTATAGGGGCGAGTGTGACTCTCTCACATTTGCACACGTCCCTAAATTGATGAAAAATTAAAGATACCGTATTGTTGCAAATATACTATTGGTTAATAGTTTCGGAGAGGGCCCTACTTACGAAACTATATGGTTTGCCCAAAATGTGTTTAGATTAGGCCTATGAATTAATTTATGTAACCGAAAATGTCATCATCATCGTTAACTCCCGTGATTATTATAATTCATTCATTATCTTTTAGGCCTACCATTAAATAAGCCTATTAGTAGACATGCAGAGATATAAAAATACTGCAGTCTCGTCATTAAATTTACCTACTAAATATACAGTATTATGAAATATAGACTGACTTACCGAGGACACTGTGCCCCAATGATAAGAAACTGACAAGCTAGGGCTAATATAAACACCTTTATTTTGTAGGCCATACTTTATTCCGTCCAAGTAGATCACTTACACACACCTTGAACCCGGAAATGTTGTGTAACCTTTTTGAGAAGGCCTAAATAAACATTGTATTTTCTATGTATTACTTCCACTTTTAATGTTAGAAATAAAGTGTCTTGAATAAATTATAATCAATTAATTTATACTATGTTTTAAATTCATTTTTACATCCTATTTGTCTGCTAATCTTGATACAGACCAACGTTTCGCGATATTATATTTATAGGCAGGCCTATAATTATTAGGAAGGAACATTTTGTGTTACAACAATGCCTTTAAGCTGTTCTTGCGCAAATCCCAGTTGTAGCTCTGGCATTGTGTTTAGTTAACAATTATATTTTATAATAATAATAATAGAGAGTCATGACGCTCGCAAATGCATGGTTTTATTAGCGGATTAGTACGCATGCCCGGGTTTACAAAACTCTTGTTAAGTAACATTTAAGGTGTTCGATATTCACTCAGCTAATTTGTAAGATGTAATTTATATTGTTTATGTAGGCATTGTTATTCTATTTATTTCATTAAGTATCTTTTATAGAGTCTGTGCATTTTAATTTGATAATGATATCCGAAAAATAAAGAAATGAATGAAATAATTTATTCCGATGATCTTTAATTATACTATATGATTGTTGCCTTTAAGGAAGTTAATTTGTATCTCCAGTGAGATCTATCCAGTGATATAATATTATAACTTCGCCATTTTGCATTTGGATTTATATTATCTTAAGAATAAAGAACATATATTTCATCTAATACAAAAAAACTATCAGTGAAGAAACGAAAGAATCAGGAAAACATTTTTTATTGTTTCTTTTCGCCATTATCTTTTTCATTAAATATTCTATAATATGTTCTGCAAATCAAAGACATTTGAAAAAAAGAAAGATTTGTATGCTTGTATTTATTTATGTTAGAAAGGAAAAACGTAAATCTATTTTATATTACACAGTGTGCTGAACTTTCAAAGCAAAGTTAACACCCTTCCCCAACTATTGTTTATCTATTGAGGATTGTTTTTATAATAAATATCTAAAGTGCCATATTGCGCTGAAGCTTGTCATAGGCATTTTCTTCCACAAGATTCAATGGAAGATCTGTGTCTACGTAAGCGTACATTCCCTCTGATGGTACCTTCTCAGGCGTATTCAGCTTTCCATACTCGTTTTGTTCGCATACTGCGATATCTCCTTTCCTATCACCATTATTCTTTTCACTATGATTGTTTATAGTTGAGTACGGCAAGTCATATTCACCATCAGATTTTCCATTGTTCCCATCAGGCTCTAAGTTCATGTTTTCGGCATTCAGGGTATCGTAAACGTCGCAATCATCTTTAAAACCTTCTGTGTTTGCGTAAAGTGTTTCGTCAAATCCATTTGGAAAGTCGCCTGCGTTTTTCTCCTGTGCTTCTTGTTGCATGTCTGTGACATTTAGAATATCGTATACTTCGCCTCCATCTTGGGTGAAAACTGGTGTGTTTACTTGTGATGTTTCAATATCTCTATTCGATTGTAAATGTTGAACGTCCCCGACATCAATGGCATTGTAGAGTTCGCATTCAACGGAAACTGAACTTCCAAAGTCATCTTCGATATCTTCATTACGATTGTGCCTACTACTTCCACTTTGTGTTGCTGATTGCAAATTGTCTGAATTATGTTTCATTTCTCGCTCGTCCCTTCGTTTTAATATATCTTTTTGTACATCACTTGTTGCTTGTAGTTGAATTCCAGTATCGTATAGAATATTTTCAACTACGCATGAATGCTGATTATCTGAATGCTCATGAATTATTGCACCATTAGAGTACGAGACACTTCCTATTGTAAAGATAAAATACTAATTTTAAAATAAAATGTTTAATATATTGATAGATACTTTAATATTAGCACTATAACTCAAAAATAAGCCTAAACCACACGACCGGGGATACTCGCGTCATTTGAACTGGACTGGCTTTAAATTCGGCTATGTTAGGACAACGACAACTTGTCGCGACAAAAAGAGCTCTTTAGAGACCAATTTCATTATGATGGCCAAATGTGGCGTAATTCATGGCTATATTCTGTACAAAAAATCAGGTCGCGGGGGTATCATCATGAATTCACTAATTAGATGATGTCTGTCCAGCAGCATGGTACGGGTAAACCAATAGTGTACTATGAAAGCAATACTTAACAACCAGCTTATTTAATAATAAACAAAGTAATTTGATAAAACATTTTTTAACAATAAATTGTGTTATAAGGTACCACGTTGGTAGGAATACAGTATCATCTATTTGAAGTGTCTTACATAGAATATGTGATGTTCAATCTGATCAAAGTGGGATTAGTTTAAAATAAAATATGTAAAAACCCTTAATCATAAATTGCTGTAATAAATTGTCTTTAGAATAGGCAACTCGTTTGGAAATTCGATGGACTTTTGGTGTTTAAAAAATAGATAAATTACCAGAATTCACATACCTTCATGTTTACTAAGTTGTTTGTTTTTTCTGTATCGGATGAAACAGCACATGAACGTCACAATGACTACAAAAACTACACAAAAAAGTAAAGGAATTCCGACTGGAACCAGCAAATTAGGATTAGTATTTTGATTATCACCATCTATATACGTAACCTGCGAATGATCTAAAGTAGTCTGTCGTGTGACATCAATTGGATAGGTAATATATGCTTTAGAAGGTACTTTTGACGTCGACATCGGGTCTGATGAAGAAGTAGACATCAATGATATCATCGATACAGACGTCACTATCAGGTCTGATGGAGTAGTAGTTACCAACGATGCCAACTGCGAATTCGATGTATCAGTTGTTGACACTAGACAAATCCCACGATCTACAACTGCATTCATTAAAATAAAAAAACGAGGTGTCCTGTCATTAAGTTCACCTCACAAAAATCTAGGACATGTTCCATAACAGTGGATAACGAAAGATCACGGCTATCATGATATTTTGTATTTTTCTCCATCTGTTTAAAATTATGGGTGAGATAATTTTGTGTCTAGAAGTATCCAGAACCATGTATGGTTCACAATACAATGTTTTAAGACATATTAGGCCTCTTATTCAAACCCAAGAGATATGATTAAAATCAAATTAGAACACTTACGATGCAGATGGTGACAACGAAAACAATAATGATACAAAAAGGTACGGTTTTTGTTTTTTTTTGTTTACTTTAGTATTTATAACATTGATATTTTAAAATGGCGGTTATAATCAAAAGCAATAACTTACCAGAAGACTCGCAAACAATGGTATCTACATTTTCTTCTGTGAAGCATTCCTTGTTTTCAATGTATATATCGTTCCAATTCAAAATTCCGTCATCGACTACAATCTTTGCACATCCAACATCTACGTTATTCTTTGGAGAAACCTCGACATAGACGTTGAAAGTACTTTTTGATCCAAATGTTAGAATATGGAGAACGTTGTTTACCAGATGCTTGTACTCATCTTCGCTATTTATTACAGTCAAGTTGCCACCAATCTGTTCACATTCATCTTTGGTATCAACACACGATTCTTCTCTTTGTGTAGTTCTTATAAATGTATAGCAGCTGGAATTGCTGTACGCATTTTCATCTACAATTTAAAAAAACTCCGGTGTTGAACAAATGTGAGTAAATTTTATTAGATAGGAGGAGATGGCGGATGATAGAGATATAGATATTTATTTTTCTCCGTGTTATATTGACACTGTTGATTCGTCTATTTGTTTTTTAATATTTTTATATAGTTTATTTTATATCATTGTTGTTACTTTGGGAGTACGGAACCTGAACTCTTGTTATAGTGATTAGGTTCACTTTTAGGTTCCTGCCTACTCCCTTAGTTTCTGTGTTTTGTTTGTTTGTAACTGGTTTTTGGCAATAAATAATAATAATAATAATAATAAGCTATCTCTAGGCAATCACACTGTTTTGTTTATTTAATTAATTTTTCAAGTTTTAATCTAGTTTTTGACTGGAACATTTAATCTGTATATGGTTTACTACTGTTTTGTCATATATCTCATTTCCTTCCTTAATAATATGACTCGTGGCTGTTTGCACTTCGTATATATTTATTAAAAAAACATGTAATATTGACTTTAATTTACCTGCATCGTGCGTGTCTTCTTCTGGATCTTGGTATTTCCAATCTCCATCTTCTGGGTATATCAGGTAGCAATCGGAACCCACACAACCAAATCCACTACAAAACATTAAGACATAATAATAATATTTTGTTGTAAAAGAACGTCACCTTATTTTAGTTTATATCACAATCCCATGGAGAAATTACTCTGTACGTATAAAACAAATATATGTTTAATACAATATATAAAAATAAATAAAACATAAATTGATAGGCATATCAATCACGAATCGGATGTCTAGAAAAGTTCATCAAAATTATCAGACTCCTCCATGATGATATAACAGTTTCAGTCTTGGTAAATGGTGAATCATTTGAAAACTTCGAAATTAAGAAAGAAGGAAACAAGGATGTGCTCCAGCCTCTTTTCAAATTTTTTTCAGCGGTACTCCTTCTTGTTAACCAGATGCTATAGAATTCATTGACAACTCTTCTACCTAGGCCCTGAATGCCATGAAGAAGATGACCACCTTAACAGTAAAAGAGCTACAACATGCAGATGATAGTCGGGAATACTGAAGACCAACAGCTGCAGGGCAATGAATTATTTCAACTAACATACTCTGATTTTGGACTGAAGCTCAACACCAACAAACCGAGATCAAGTGTCAACGGAAACCTGGATTGGATCCAGATGAACACCAACATGCCAGCATCACAATTGATGGACAAACCTTGAATAATGCTGAACATTTCACGTATCTTGGCAGCTGCCTCTCATCTAAACAGACATGGATGATAAAATACAGAAACGACTGAATGCCGCAACCTGGCATTTTAGGATTCGTTGACATTCCCACTAGATGATTGGTCAAATCACTTACGTTGCGTTACGTCCTTGCGTTGCGTCGCTAGTGGGAACCAAGCTTTAGTGGTTAGGCCTAATGAAGTTTGTTACGTCAATTAAACTGTTACATTAGTGGTAGATTTTTGTTATATTAGTGGTTAATGTTACATTAGTGGTTGATTTTTGTTACGTTAGTGGTTAATGTTACATTAGTGGTTGATTGTTACGTTAGTAGGTGATACAGGGCCTCAGGCCTCTGCGTTACGTACGTCACTGGCCAAGGACAAAAGAGTCTTGAAAACAGGGTGTATGAGATTGTGACGAAGTTTGAACAAAATAGAACGGAACATCGAGATGATTTACAAGAGAAGCCTCGTCAAAACTCAAGCACAACTGAGAGCAAACAGATGAATACCTTGCCCTATATCCGTACATGATCATAAAGCATAACCAGCTAAATATACTACACCAACATACGGAGGACATTCTGCCCCTGTGATGATAAGAATATGAAATCCTAGGGTTAATATACTGAACACCTCCTGCATTGCTTTTGCCTACTTCATTCTTCTTTACCGACATCTAATGAACCCGGAAATTGTAAGTGATGACGTGGTATATCCATGGTAATAAATAACCTTTAGACTCCCCAAACAAAAATGTACGAAATTATATTCTTTACTCCCGTGTAATACAATTCTATATTTATTCTGTGACTATACACACCGACGCAGATCCGACATGTCCCCACTATCCACACCCCCCCCCCCCCCCCCACCCCACCCCACATATTTTTAGTGGGAGATTTCGCCCCCCCCCCCTCACCTTTTAACAGCAAAATCATTGTTGAATCAGTGTTGAATACAGTATCTAAGAAGAATAGATTTTGCGTGTGAATATAACCAGTGGCGCGCTCACAAAGTGTTTCAATTTGTATACCTCCCCCAACCCCTATTAAAAACGGATCTGCACCGTTGACTATACAAACAAATATCAAGTTACTGCTGTAAGTATTACTGGTAGTCAAATACTCCTTTGTTCCATTATTACGATAAATCATTTACTTTTTTTATAATATTCGAAGTACAATCTTTAAATCTCAGAATAATCTCCTTCCAGGTTCGTTACCAATTAGTTCGTTTATACTTTGTTCGGCGTATTTTTCTAATATAGCCTACCACTAATTTAATTACCTAGTATATTTAATTTTAAGCCTTATCGTTTATAATACAGTTAAAACTGATTTGTGAACATACAGAAACAAAAATTAATATTAAGGATAAATAGCTAGATATCTTGATTAAATACAACAAGCGTGCGTGCATCCAATTTGACAATTTTTGAAAATGTATAGGCCTATCACCAGGGAAGGAATTATTAACATTTTTGATCATCTATAACATTCTTCCAGTAAGACATAAATATACATTTTGAAATTAGATGACGTCCGTGTAGTAGCTACTTGTATTTTTAGAACCCTGCTGAACGTTTGCCGGTACGACAGTATCATCGTACAATTGAACGGCAGTTGGCCTACCACGGTGACTAAGCTGGTACAATTCATTCCGATGTGTATCTTCGACGATTAGTTGACTATCCGTCTGAGAATCTGCGAAGATGATCAGAATTGTTCTTAATAAAAAAAAACACAAATTAACTATATTTTGGATAAGGTCTTTCGAATTATATAGATACGTAGGTCACAGGTGTATAAATAGGAATGAGGTTTTGCAAATGAATTCTAATTTCAAAATAAACAGTTATTATTAAGGAAGTAATATTTCTTACCTCTATTATTCATAATTTTCGGCTGATTCATCTTATGTCGAACGAAAAAAACACCAATGATTATGATAATGATTATAACAGCAGACGACACACTCATAGCAACCACTAAATTTGATTGTGATTTCATAACTAGCGGTTGTGTTGATGACATCATTGTTGTTGATAGTCTGGTGTGAGCTGTTAGAGACACTGGACATATTCCAGGATTTAAATCTAAACAGAATTAAACATTCTATAAATTTAGAACTCACAGAATAATTCATCTGATTAATTATAAAAACATAACAAATGATAGTTAGAAAAATGTTTTAAACATTAAAATACAAAAATGATCTTCTCACTATGTTGACAGTTCATTTTGAAGCATTCGGCAAAATTTGGCATATTGACACAAGAATACCTTTTCACAAAACGCATACAAAAGTGTGTCTATCGGAATAGAGCACGTATTTTGTTTTTAGTTGGAAGGTATTTTTTTTATTAATTTTATTTATAGGCCTAGGTATTTTAAATGTTTAGATACCAATATGAGTAAATAATAAATGATAAGAAACAGGTAATTCCAAAATAATATAAAATAAAACATACATAGAAGGTTATTGAATCTTGGTCTAATTTAGTATTTCAAGAATCTAATCAAGATTTTAAAAATATTCATAACATATAGAAAATGTCCAATGCATTTAGTACTTTTATTGGTGCCACCTTTTGTTAATTTTCAGAAATAATTCAATAAAATTAATGATGAATTATTATTTTCGGGGCAAAACAGAACTATTCTATTATCCACGTGAAAATATTAATAATTAGTAAAAGACTGTGATCGACTTACAGGTAGATTCGCACATAATAGTGTCTACCAAACGAGTTGTTGAACAATTGACATTCTGAATTGATGAACTATCAAATATCAGAGTTCCATCGTGAACACCGAGTATTGCGCACCCCTCGTTGATATCCTTCAGTAGATTTGATTGTGCGTGAACATGGAATGTTCTTCTTGTCCCAACGCTAGTAATATGTACAATATTGTTTACTAATTGATCGTATTCATCATTGGTATTTATAGTAGTGATGTTGCCGCCAGTCTTTTCACATTCAAGTTGTGCGTCGGTACATGACATTTGTTCACTCTCTTGCAGTTCCATAAATTGGTAGCAGTTGGGGGCGTTGTATACGTTGAACCCTACAAAGAAGGTAGGCCTTGATAAATGTTTTAATCCTATTTTATACAATCTTTGCGGGATAATTAATCTACATAAGGCAGTGTATGCGTTTGACCATCTCCATGCATTGATCTATAAATTACTGTTTTACCCATGTTATTTGTTTGAAGTTGGTTTTTTTTCCGTGCATTCATTATTAGGTTATATGCATGATATGCATATAACCTCTTGATTCTGTCAAAATCTTTATTTATTTATTTATTTATTAGGTTATATGCATGATATGCATATAACCTCTTGATTCTGTCAAAATCTTTATTTATTTATTTATTTTTTATTTATTTATTTATTTATTCTTTCCTTAGCACTATTTTGTCCGTGCATTATCTTGGCATCAGTTTAATCTAGCTAAGTCAAGTTTTCAGAGTATATTCCTCATGGCCAGGAATCGATGTGGTTATATTTTCATGATGCGTAATCAAAAATTACGCGGTCTACGCGCGATTTTACGAAATCACGTTTGTAATCATATCTTCACAAGCATGAATCACAATTAAACAAAATTTGGTACTCATAAATTTCAGGTCATATTTCATCATATGGCAATAAAATTACGTGCGTAGCGCATATAACGCTTTCGTACGCGCGCTTAAAATGTTCAAAATTGTCAAAATTTATTTTCGATGAAATTAGAGTACGTTTCAGGCAATTTTAAGCGTTTAAAAAATTGCCATGAGTGCGCAGATTTTTGCACGCGCACTGCGCGTTAAACGTTAATGCGCACTCTTTTTGCCCGATTTCTGTTTTACAATCTTTCTTTAATAATATCATCATATTTGATTCAGGTTTCAACTCGAAATTGCGTTATACGAGCACGTCAAAAGTGACTGGCTACGCACGTATAAGTTAACAAAATGGTAAAAATATGCTAAATTTTAAAATTAATATATATCGTCAGAATGCAGGGGAACACCTATTTTTTATTTCATTTTCTTGAAGTGTATGTATTATATGTATGATTTATTATCAAATAAAGAGAACAAAAGTTGATTAAGTCATCATTAATAGCATATTACATTTAAAAAAAATAATTTCGACAATCCAACAAATTATGACATTTTCTTAGGCCAAAATAACAAACTTATCATTAACTTTCTTCCTTCAAAAATTCATATATTAAAGTTAAAAGTATGTAGTTTGACAGTGCATCATTTGTATACATTTTAAAGATGTCATCATAGTAAAAAATTATAATTCATTTCGGTATGTAATAATCTATTTGCATCAAAGTGGTTACTGCATAGTAAATACACGGAGGAATTTTTCTACAACTTTTAGTCAGTTGTGGTCTGTGCTCGTGTCTATGGCTTTCAAGGTACCGAGATCGAGTCTCACCTTGGGAAACGAAATAAGATTTTTTTTTTATTATCCGTATTGTTTGTTCAAATTTATTTCTTAGTGTATAGATTATACACATGATTTATAATGAAATCTAGATAAAAATTAACTTATGTCTTTATTATTATGTAACAACAAATGTGGTTTATGACATTATACGCATATGGATCTTTGATCGGATTGTGATACCGGCTATGGTGTTCGCGTTAGCAAGGTCCTATCATATATTATAAATAATTAAAGATTCTGAGAAAATCAATCAATTAATATATCTTTTAAAAATCAATTATCTTTATTTAAATCAATGCATATAACCTATAATTCGTCATAGTGACGAATTAAATCTAGTTTCATTTGAAAATATAATTATCGTAAAATGCTCTTGTAAAATAATTATTAAATTACATTATGATTATTACTTAATTATATGTATATATTTATTATGATTAGGCCTATTGTTTTTATTCATATACCGTACACACTATATTAGAAGAATGGAATTCACACTCTTTTCAACATTACTGCCTTTTTTTTGCACTGTCATGGACATATATAAACATTTAATCTCATACCTGTTCTATCAATTTTTCCATCTGATTTTTTGTATTTCCAATTTCCATTTTCTGGGTATATCAGGTAGCAATTCGGACCTGAACACTCAAAACCACTAATAAAATCAAAAGATTAACACTATGTAATGCTAGCTTGTTTCGGGACTTTCGATACCACGTATGCTTTCCTGCGGCAGTTTAATAATACATGACAAAATCCCCTAAACAATTCCCGAAATTATTTTATGTAGTTTAAGTTTGGTTTGTTATAAGATTACTGAAAAATAAAATCAACATGAATACTATTTATTTTGTTATATTCATACTATATTTCAAAAGTTTAAGTTATTTTATATTTGTTTCCCTTTTTACATAATATCTAGGCCTACAGTATAATAAGAGTTTGTGCGTTTGTTCCTTATATTAGACATTGGATATCAAAATGACTGGAATTGTACTGGGAAGGTTTAAACTACGCCATCTTAGATCCAATATGGTGGCCAAAAAAGCATCTGAAATCACCTCCAAATATTGTTTTCCCGGTTTCGGATCGTATATTATTTGAGTAAAAGACAACGCGATTCTCGGTGGTGTATTTAGATTTCCCCAGTATCAAAACATTCCATAATAATTACAGCATCACATGTGTTTCACATGTATCACCTCGTAGACCATAACCTAAGATATGATACACATGCTAAATTACTGAAAACTATTTTCGTATGTAAAGATGACATCACCGAGAATTGAGTGAAAAGCCTGCTTTACGATACACATTCCAACCGTTGCCAACGGTATCCTTCCAACAACCAGCAAAACGTTTTTGTTTCTTAGATGATTTACTTTACGAAAATTCAGTACCCCACCAGTACCCACTAAAAACAAATAATAGAAAAATGTCTACTTACGGAGGACACTGTGCTCCAATTAACACAAGTTGGTAAGAAAAAGCTAAGACAATGTTAATCGACTGCATTATCATATTTATCGATCTTGTATAAGATCCTCTAAAAGAGGAAGCGTGTCTATGTCACGTTTGTCGCTAATTGTAGTTTCCGACACCGTTTGAATGTTGTTTTCATGTAGTCGATGATAGGCTATATATAAATAAATCTGAATCGTTCGTTCTGATTTAGGTTTCTGCTTATTTTATTTTGTATCTCCATTGAGATCCAGCCACTTTTACCCACAGCATTGTCATTTTTCAGTAATTTGCCTTGGATTAATAAAATATAAAATAAATACATAAATTAATTGTATTCTTAAATTTTTTTAATTCTATAATTGCTTTCACATTTTTTTAATCTATATTGTGTTTTTAGCTCTTGCGTTCAGTTTGGTCGATTCTGTTTTGTCAAGATGTCTGTTCGTCTGATTATCTATTTTTTATTTTTTTTTTAATGCATTCTGAATCGATGGAATTACATTTTATTTTGTAAATATTCTATAAAATATAAAAAATAACATTATCTGTTGAAGTTCAAATTTTATTCAAAATTTAAAGTTCTAAAAAGACATCCTCATTGCTATTAGTACATTATTAGTTATTGTATTCTTATCTGATATTATCTGATATTATCAGAAAGAAAAATATCAAGAATGAATTTAAACAAATTTTCGAAACATGATATAAAAGTATGGCATTAATGATTTACTGAAAGGAAAGAATTATAGATTGAATATTTTAGATTAAATGTAACTAATGGTAAAGCTATGGTAATATTGTTAAATATGTTGATTATTCAGTGTCACAATCTTGCAATATTAAAAATCTGTGGTTACCTTTCATTCTGTGCACAAAGAAATCCCCCCCCCCTCCCCCCAGAAAGAGAAACAATCTTGTTTTCAAAACTAAATTTAGCTACATTCAAACCAGCATCACATTTATTTTAAGCTTTAACAAATAAATGTATTCACAAAAGAGATGGCCATTATTCCATCCTATTTCACAATATCATTAGATCAGAAAGAGTATTATAAAAAAAATCTTTTTGGTCGGCGTCAGCAAAAATGTTATAGCGTCAAGACTATTCATGATGACTTACTGTACTAGAAAATAATGTTTAATAATAATTTTAATTATTAATGAGTTCAATGTATGAAATATTTGGATCATCAACACATTGCTCAGATTTTGCCGGAACGATAATGTCATGGTACAATGTACTCTGGTCAGTTGATGGAACAGCAGCACCATGCTTCTGCGAAATTAGCTGGTATAATTCATTCTGGTGTGTATCTTGGTTAAGGGATTTACTGTCAGTCTTCTTAGAGTTTACCGAAGGAACGACAGTATCATGGTACAATGTACTCTGGTCAATTGATGGAACAGCAGCACCATGCTTCTGCGAAATTAGCTGGTATAATTCATTCTGGTGTGTATCTTGGTTAAGGGATTTACTGTCAACCTCAGAATCTACAAAGATAAATCAACATGTGGCCAATTCGGACCACCTTTGTGCGATTAGCTTACATATCGCTGTATCTAGATTTCTCATCATTATGAATATTCGGTGATACAGCATCACATGTGTTTCACATGTATTGCCTATATTATCCTCCTATCAACCTAATTTTAAATGATCAGACACCACGTCAGTAAGCATGCTGTATTACGGTACCAGATATTCCTATGATACTGGGCAAAGAGTGTCGTATGTGGAGATACAGCACTGGTTATCGGGTAATAATTGTGGATTGGACGTTAAGCTGAAGGTCAATGTGTTAAACATACACTTCAATTCATGTCTTTCAAAACAAAATGGGGAAGACAGCTGGATTGCAGAAAAGCGTTGACATAACCTATTCAAAAAGAGGCAATAGTGTCAGTGTCAACAGACAACTAGGCCACTACAAGTGCTGTATTTTGTCTCTAAACGTTACGTACCTCTACTATGATTTCTTCCTGATGTTTTCAACTTGTTTCGTAGAAAGATTAAGGAACACATAACCACAATAGTAATTATAACAGCAGACGACACAGTTATGATATCAACCACTAGACCATGACATTTGTCAAGTTCATACCAGGGAGTTGTTTCAAGCAAATTGTTTGGTGTATTCGTAAATGAATTCGCGTTGCTAACAGTGGCACTAGAAGTCGTTGTTAGATCCAATCGTGACGTTGTCGTTTCTGTCGTTAATTGGCATATTCCAGGAGTTAACTCTATAATAAAGTTTCGATATTTCAATAATGAGTGATAAGTAAACATCCAATGTATAAGGTAATAATCTGACAATAGTAAGAAATTGATAATAATCATATGCATTACTAACAAGTTATGATTTATAGGCCAGAGTATGATATTCTCATCAAACGCCATCAATATGTTTTATTTTAATCAATATTGGTATGTTAAATTTAATAGACAGTATGCCTACATACATTGTTTCCTTTTATATATTATTTTCATTGACGTAATAATAGCAGCAACAATCCATATTGAGCCTACTCGGTAAATATAATGGATACATTAGCTATTTTCACTTGGTCATAAAAAGTTAAAGTTATTAGTTTGGTATGCACGTTGTCATACTCACCAGTAGATTCACAGATAATATTGTTTATCCTATCAGTTGTTGAGCAGTTCATGTTTTCACTATTTACGGTGTTCGACAAAGTTCCATCATCCACATCGATTATTGCGCATCCCTTCTTTAGCTTTTTCTGGCGTAGTTCTGATTCTACATGGACATTAAACTTACTACGAGACCTGACACTAAGAACTTGTAAAATGTTCTCTTTTAATTGATTGTATTCCTCAACGCTATTTATGACAGTGATGTTTCCGCCAACCATTTCACATTCACGTTGGGCATCAATACACGATCTTCGTTTATTGCTCACTTTTATAAATGTATAGCAGTTGGGGTGGCTGTATACATGGTCATCTACCAAAGAAAAAGAGATACTTTATTGTCTGCCAAAAAATTACACTTACAATTAGGCCTACCTAATTAAATAACATTTAAAAGACGTAGCTATTTAATAATACAATTATAATTGTAATTATTTTAACCGATGTATTAATATTTAAACATCTCAGATGTTTCGGAAGCTTTACATATTGTTAACGGATTTGGCGAATTTTTACGGATTCGACACATTTTTACGGATTTGACGCATTTTTACGGATTTGACGCATTTTGTATTTTCATCACCACGAGATGCATGGTCATCTTTGTTCTGTGACATTTTTTTCAATATTATGTTATTGTTTTCTTTTCATGTAGTGTGTTTGTAATTCAAATTATTCTTCAAAATAGTTTATTTTAGCAATTAGAGTACATTAATTATTTTATAAATGAAAACCAATGCGGAACAATAGTTTACAATGACAGTAATAATTATAATAAAGCTTAATATGATGACTGCAAATATAGCACCTGCATCATGCGTATTTCCGTTTGGATCTTGGTATTTCCATCTTCCATTTTCAGGATAAATCAGGTAGCAATTATTCACACCTGAACAATCAAAACTACTATAAAACAAAAATAAATAAATTAAAAAGATTTAATTTAGAACTTCGAGAATGGCCAGTTGTTTCATTTACCTTTGTAAATACAAACACATAGGTCTATAATTATAAATCTGTCTGACGTAGTTTGTTTATATTATTAGAAGGAACTTGACCAATTGGATACTGTACGTTCATAAACTTTAAAAAACAGAATCATATCAATTAAGTGCTAACAAATTGTTGCTTTCAATGATTTCTGTTTATAGATTCGTGTTCGTGTGTAGATTCTCGACACTAACTTTTTTTAAATTAGGTTCAACAATCCAAAGTTATCTTATATCAAGTGTTGTCCATGCTCGGATTCTTTTACCAAACACCGAACGGGCCTAAAATAAAGTTCTTGCAGTAGTAACTTGGTTGTAGCGTCTCTTTTCCATTATTATTCTGTTTTCAGTTTTACTTTTATGCTATGATTTGGTATCGATAGCTGTGTTTCGTTTATCCGGTCAATTTCAGTTTTTTAATATATTTTTGAAGATATGTCATACACGTTGACCTTTATATTCTTTACATAGGTATACAAATTGTATCGATACACAAACGTAATCATAAAAATGTCAGAAAGAAAATCAACCATTCATTTTACATTTGAGAATATTAAATGATAGTATGAAGACTTGTTGTTGTCGTACAGAATGTAGACCTATTTACATACATAATACTGTCAATAATGTGCCCTGATAGAAAGCTCAATAAACAACGGTGATGTGTTCGTTCCATCGTGTCAACTAGTAGACCTAGACAATACCTATACACATAACTTTTTATTTTTTATTCGAGGGTTATTCCAAACGAATATTATCTTTTCTAAAATCAACACTATTTCGATCCGCCCATTTGTGTGGGCAAAAGCGTAGCTAATGGCATGATTGATAATACTTACGGAGGACATGTTGCACCACTACATCTTGTTAGCATGCATATTACTGAGACACATTTCAGCCATTGTAAGCTATGCATGTTGCTGCTCCCACAACTGTTGTTATTGATAGAATAACACGGAAATACAACTGTACTTATTATCATAGCACAAACTGAAAGTATTTTCATTTCCTGCGTACGACACTACAACTTTAAACTGATACATTTTTTAACAGCCAGTATAACTTATTTTTCTAAAGTCCTTTACGATTTCTTTTTGGTATTTCCTTAAGCTTGATTCCCACTAGAGACGCAACGCAAGGACGTATGCGAAACGCAAGCAAGTTGACCAATGACAACGACAGTTCGAATACTCCATCGGCGGTGATTTGTCAAACCATTTACGTTGCGTTTACGTCCTTGCGTTGCGCGTCCTAGTAAAAGCTTGGTTCCAACTAGGACGTAACGCAAGAACGTAAACGCAACGCAAGAGTGTTGACCAATGACAAGCGATAGTTCGAATACTCCATCGGTGGTGATGTGTCAATCGAAGTTATAGACAGTTAGCAATCACAAGCGAATAAGCCATCGCTTGTGATTGGTCAATTCACTTGCGTTGCGTTACGTCCTTGCGTTGCGTCGCTAGTGGGAACCACGATTTTAACGTTGCGTTTACGTCCTTGCGTCGCGCGTCCTAGTAAACCAATAAGCATTTATTTCTAACATTTATGTGTGTTTTCGTACCGTACAAATCCATTGTCTTCTTTAAATCTTAGTTTGAGTTACAAACATTGGTATAAGCCTGTATTCAAATATATTCACATTCTATCATTACAAATACCAATATAGCCTATATAATATACATATTAACACAATTTTAATATAATTTTATATTAAAAAATACATATATATAAATCTTTATCGTTCTGATTTAGATTTGTGCTTTAAAAAATGTGTATCTCCATTGAGATCCAACCACTACATACCCACAGCATTGTAATTTTTCAGTAATTTGCCTTTGGAATAACAAGTATAAAATAATATACATGAATTGTTTTTTTTAGTTCCTTTTTTAGATTCTATAATTGCTTTCGTCTTTAAATTATTAAAATCTATATTTTGAATGTTATAAAGCTCTCATATTCAGTTCTAGCTACAATAATATGATCATGGTGATAATTCTGCTTTGTCAGTATGTTTGTCTGTCGGTTGGTCAGTTGTCTATTTCTTTATTTTAATGCATTATGAATCGCAAGCAGGCATGTATCGGATTCAATAGTATTTTGTAAGTCGACTGTTATTTTGTTTGATGATTGATCTGAAAATGCATTTTGTAAAATTATCGGTAACGTTATCGCTTCAAGTTAAACTTTTATTAAAAACAAAACATTAAAAAAAGACATCCTTATTCCTATTGTAAATATTGTTAGTTATTATCAGTAGATATCGGTCTACCTAAATATCTAATAATATCAGAAAAAAAAATCTACAATAAATACAAGCAAATTTTTTCGATTACAATTTTTGTAATACAGTACAGAGGGAAAATTGTAAATAAAAAAAGCATGTAAAAGAAAAATAAAGCATTATACAACTATGAATTTATTCCAACCATTGATGGTTTCCTAGCCCTACTACTCCTCATACGATGATAACACATATACGATTCTAAAGTGTAGTTTTTAATCAATGACATCCAGGTAGTAACTATTTTGATCAACGGGACGTAGCTCCGAGTTTTGGTACAATTGAACGGCGGCAGTGTCGTTGTACAATTGAACAGCGGCAGTATCTGGTTGTGGACATACCTGGTACAATTCGTTCTGGTATGCGTCTGTCTTTATTGATTTAGGCCTATTGTCAGCCTCAAAATCTACAAAGACAAAATATTAGTAATTATACTACTACCATTATTTACTGGTAAGTGTTATATTAATACTACTATATTCAGCAACATAACGTACCTCTACCATGCTTTCTTCCTGATGTTTTAAACTTCTTTCGTAGAAAGAGTAAGACAACTATAATTACAACAGTAATTATAACAGATGCAGACGAAATTATAATGTAACCCCGTACATCAGTTTGCAACGAATTGGTTGGTGTATCCGTAAATAAATCAACAACACCAGTAGTGACACCAAGATTGGTTGTTGTAGTTGGTTGTGTTGTTGTTGGTTGTGTTGATGTTGGTGGCTGTGTTGTTGTTGTTGGTGGTGGTTGTGTTGTTGTTGGTGGTGGTGGTTGTGTTGGTGGTGGTGGTGGTTGTGTTGGTGGTGGTGGTGGTGGTTGTGTTGGTGGTGGTGGTGGTTGCTTTGTTGCTGGTCGTGGTTTTGGTTCCTTCGGTACCGTCTCCCGGTCTGGCGATGATGGATCTGGAATAAATAAATAAAATATTTAACGCGTAACATATAAAATCATCAATGATAAAAGACATTATTATTATTGATCATTCAATAGTTTAATACTTACAATAATCTATCTCAAAATTATTTTATGAAAAAAAATGCAAACAACAATTGTTTAGTGGGCCTACATACCTTCATGCCCTCCAGGAATACATGGTGCAGCCCTATAAAAACAAAATATAATTAAAATGACAATTTAAAGTGATACATTTAAATATGCATAACAAGGTGGTGGTATTTGTTGAGTTGTTTAATATTGTGTTATGTGGTCAAAAGACATATTTGTGTAACCACCATGGCATAATAACGTATTTACCAATCAATATATGCTTCGGTTTCTGATAGGCTGGTCCTCAATATCATCCGATTTGTTTTAAAATCATTCTATTGGACAATACGTTTGTCAGATTAGTTTCGATTTTAGCAAGCGATTTCTAGAAATATATACGTTGTGGCTTATTCTGTT
The DNA here is from genome assembly GCF_964355755.1 of Antedon mediterranea. Taxonomy (NCBI): domain Eukaryota; kingdom Metazoa; phylum Echinodermata; class Crinoidea; order Comatulida; family Antedonidae; genus Antedon; species Antedon mediterranea. Next base: position 27,113,465 of record NC_092675.1, read on the forward strand.
CGTTGGTTGGTTGGCTATCAATCAGTCCTCAGTCCCAAAAATCCTGTTTTTTAATTTGTTGTCGATCCTTCATGGAAAACTGAAATTATTTAGAAGCTGTGGAATAACTGCCTGCTATTTTTATAAAGGCAGAAATAGCAAATTCGATCAATTATTATACTGTATTTTGAAATTGTAAAAGCAACAATTAATCATTAGGCCTATATGTAATTTTTTTTTTTATATTTAAAATATTGTTAATTTTTTGTCTGTCAAATATCTATTGAACCCCGTTGAAAACAAGCTGATTTATTTCTATTAGGTGAAATTATTTTGTTTTAAGTAAGATGCTTTGTTTTGATTTGATTGTTACTCGTGGTACCCGAGTCTAGGACTCTCTCATCTTCTCCTCCACCTGGACACTATTGAGCCAACTTTTCAAGTCCTACTAGTTCTTTACGCGTCGTCTGACGGCTCTGAAACATGGCATGCATATAGGGCCTACTAGGGTAATAGATGAACAAAGCTAAAGAGAGAAAATGTTCGTACTTCAACCGGATGCAGAATTATGACTTCATAAACATGGTACCAATCGAAAAAAAGTGCGATTTATAAAGGACTACTCCTCCCTTATTCGTTGTAGTATTAAGCTGGCATGAATATAGGCCCACTACAGGGCCATGTCCTCAAACCTATAGAGCCGGATTTTTAAATTTCAAACCGGATGCAGCCATATGACGTCTCGAAGATGGTACCTTGGTACCAAACGATTTTCGTCGTAATATAGCCGTTTGGTGTCATTTCAAATGTATTGACTTGAAGAATAAGAATATATACAGTAAAGCCTATTTATGATATTGTGACGTCACTTCTGCTCCCGGAAATAGCAAAACAAAAACGTATTTTGGTAGCGAGGTTGTTGATGTGTATGTGACGTTACATCCGGTCTTATGACGTCATTACAACTTCTTTTGCTGTACCCCGAGTATCGCACATTCGTGTTTTTATTTTCCAATGGCCTCTTCCTATATTTTTATTATTCAATTAAGCTCAATAGAGGTAGGCTTTTTATTATTATTCAGTTATTGTTTCCTTCTCTCTAGACTACAGGAAAAAATACTAAATGGAATAAGTGCATGCATAATTTGGGCTTTAGCCTTCTTACTCTCTGATTATTGCTCATTGGAAAGTAAGTCTATTATGATTAATAACCATAAATACGTCTTCTTATTTATTATTGCACTGATCATTCTGTCTATTATTAATTGTTTGTCAAAATGGACTCAAGTCTTCATAACACTAAATAAAAACTGAATAAAAATGTTACTTAACAAAACATATACAGTACACAATCTATATGCTGTGAACGAGGCAGTAATTCATTTCATAATGGAATTACATAAAAGTCTCAGATTAAATTTATTTGATACTGAGACAATAACAGAAATAATACAACAACAAATGATTTTATTTTAAATGTAGTTGTACTTACCCTAAGCATGGTGGTCTCTGTGTCCTAATTAACGCAAATTGGCAAACAATGATTAGGAAAAATAAAATCAACCGAGGTACAATTGTTAAGAATTTCATTGCAGCAACTACAAGAAATCACAAGCTGATCACAATGTCAGCCCACAGAATCTGTTAGCTACCTTGTTTGGCTCCATCAGTCTGATTTGCATAATATCAAAAGGAAAATGTTTCCTTCTTCCGCAAAATTATCTAAAATATTATATTTTTTCACGAACAATTGAATTTACAGGAAACAGCTTTACGTTAATTTTCTGCATTGTGTTTTGTATAAATGGAAATTAATTTAAAAAAAAGTTCAATCAGAATTTCTTTAAAGAATCACAGTATTTACGGTATTTGACAGTTTTTTACCTTGGACCATGGTATTAAGTCGGACCTAAATAATGTTTTTAAAAACACCTAATAATTAAGAAAATAACACTATTGTATGGCCTACAATGTATCATAAAAATACATTTATGTAAAAATGTGTATTCTTTCACATCAATATGCATATAACACACAACAAGTTTATGTGACATAATTTCAAAGTACAGCGCTTTTGATAATGGTTTCATAGAGCGCTGTATCAAATGTGTAATGTAATTGTAATTTGTAACACACAATTGTATTTAACCTAAAACCAAATTAGAAGTACTTAATGATATAGGATGGTGCAATATGTTGTTTCTTGATACTGTTTTTATTTTATAACTTAATTATATAAGTGATCTACGTAAACACCTTATATGGGCGATTTCCGTTCAATGTTCTACATTGTTAAAAAATAGTTAATAATATTATTTGTAAGAATAAAATATGTTCATTGACTAATGATTATATCAAGTTATTCGAATTCTGATACAGCATATAGAAGTATGGCGTTAATGATCTAAATCGGAAATAATTTATATGAAAAGAGATTAATGTTAAAAGGAGATTTATGTTTAGATTACATGAATTGATTTTAGGACCATTGGTAATATTTGTTAAATGTTCACACACAGTGTCACAATCTTTGCGATATTTAAAATCGTTAGTTCTTCCTTAGTCTGGGATCCAGACGGAGTTTTTTCTTAATATTAGTAAAAATATAAATATTTTTGCACATATGGCGTTTCATACGTGTATTACTTGAGTTTGGATACTCCGTCTGGGGAAACACGCAAAAGTCACGTGGTTTGACACCAAGAATTCTTGGTGCATAGATTATCCGGTTGACTAGTTTCAGCTGCATGCGATTGGCTACTCACTCGTACACTGTTTTAATATTCATGTTTCAGAATTTCAAAGACTCAACAACTAAGAAGGTACGCATGCGCTATGTTACGTTTAGACAATGTGTACTTGGGTACATTAATGAAAGTTTCTGAAGGCTAGAAATGATTTTATAACATTTGATGGGATTTTTCCCAAGAAAACTCGTCTTGCTTCTCCGCAAATCAAACATTGAATGGATCATTTAATATTACGCGGAGATAATTTGATTTAATTCCCACCCAGACCCTGTCCTGTTCTGTGTAGTGGTGTACAACTCCCTGGACTGGTGTAGCCCTGTCTGTTGTGTGTGAATCCTGTTGTGTGCCGGTGGTGGTATGTAGGCCTACCTTATTGGTGTTTTATTTGGCAGGTCATACGTGCGAGTTGAGTAGGACCTACGAAGGAGGCCTAGGCTAAGGACTAAACAATTTATAAACAAAACAACTTGGCAACACGATTTCATATTTCAACAGTCTCGATCGTACATTCAGCACTGTACGTACTCGATCTTTTTCATTTTGAAACAAAATGATCATTGGTTGATTTGAAATCCATATTTACATACCGCCCGCCCCATATAGCCAAATGCGGTATGATAACCTACGTCATTCTTATTGGATGTTTGCGGTCTGCAAATCGATTTCTATACGTGTTTCACAAGTCTGTATTTTCAGACAAAAATCGCGGTCGAAATAAAAACAAATAAATAAAAATAAAAAACAATACAGACTTGGAGCAAGTCTAGTTCTTCCTGTGTAAAAAGAAATTAAAAACATTCCAATATAGTGTTCCAGTTATTTTTGTGTATTTCATTGAAACAGGAATTTAATCGGTTACCACCTTTTTAGTCGCGTGCAATGCGACTCTACAGCTGACTATGTCGGTCGGTCGGTCAGTCGGTCGGTCGGTTTGTCAGGTTTGTCGGTAAACACTAACTCAAATTTTAGCACGCGACTGAAGCCAACTATAATGGCCTTGTTAAGGAAGCCTAGCACTTTTTACTTTCTTGTGACCACGTGTCTTTCGCTTTACCCTTTTTGTTTAGAAGTTATATTAAACGAGGTATCAAAAACTAAAAAGTACAATTTTTGTTAAATCACAATTTATTTAACATCGTTAATTATTATGGTATCTTTCTTATAATCTGAATTGTGTACAATAGGCTTAGCATTACACTCATAATACAGTTGTTATTTTTCTTTCAAATTTATTTAACCAAAAACTCCATAATAACATATTTATTTTTAAAATACATCATTTTTAGTTTGTGTTTTCAGAAAGGCTATTTTACTTATATGCGTAATATTTTAGAAATAGAAGCCAGCGATTTAAGCAGTAATAATTAAAATGTATCTATATTATTAATTGTAAAACAAGAATTTTACTAAAATAATATATATATATAATATATACAGTATCATAATCCTTTTTTTCAATTTAAACTTTTTGAAAACAAAATTTAGCTACATTAAAAACAGCATCACATTTATATTAAGCTTAGTAACAAATAATTCACAAAAAGAGATGCTATCCTATTTCACATGATTAGATCAGAAAGAGCATATAAAAAGAAATTCGATCGTTTCGATTTTTTTTGTCGCCTTCAGAAAAAATCCTATAGCGTCAAGACTACTCATGAAAAATGGCGGTAAAATACATGATTAAAATCTTTCTTGTTAAACTATCTTATTTTTGTTCTTATTTGTGTTCGAGTAGAGAGGCTATAAACTCAGGGGAGGAAATATCCTCCAATTTCACCAAGAAAAAAAGGATGAAATGAAAAAGATGAATGCGAAGTTTGAAATTTAGATATTTAGAATGATAGCAAGAAATGATATATTTAATGAAAACCGTAAGGTTAGAGTCCATACACTGTGCAAGTCCAAGATGCGATTTTGGGCTCTGTCCGTATGTGAGACGCTTCATACCTGATGTTATCGTAGTACAACTACTACTTACAATTTGTATTTATAGTATAAAATATTGCAAATATAGAAAAATATATTGAACAAATACAAATACATACAGATTACATTGAAATATTTACGATATAAAATATTGAAAATATAGAAAAATATATATATTGAACAAATAACAATACAGATTATATTGGCATTCCATCAATTATATTGCATCACCAAACACATTAAATGATTCATGAAGCGGGATCTCATATACACTGTCACGAACTCCTCTTACGTATGTTTCCGAGCGGTTGAAAATACTTTAGGAACTCCCTTGTGACATAAAAGTATACACACAAAATCCACAAAGTTGTAAAATAACTCAAAAACAAAGCTTTAATTTCAATCAACTTCAACTTTTAACAATCCAGTAAGCACTTTAAACAACAGCTTCACAATGACTTTACAATATAACATCCAACCTCTAATCCAACAACCTTACAATAGTTTACATCCCTTTATATACAAGATGCTCCCATCCTTCTAGATCATTCTTTATACTTCTCATTATTACATGATTACAGTTTCTATTAATAGCACTTCTGGAATGTTCTTGATTGTTCTTATTAATTATACATGGTTTATTAAATCAAAACATCTTATTCTAGAATGTTCATGTAAATACTATGTTACTCTATATGTTAGGGAATGGTAATTTATTACACTCCCCCCTCTTTCTGAGCTCAAAACTCTTTCTTGGAGTTTTGAGGGGCAAGTATACACGGACGTGGCAAAATATAACATTTTCGTCCTATAAACCTGTTTAATATATGTATATAAATTCAAACTACATTACGTGAAAACCAAATTCTCATTACAAACAAAATGTAAGAAACAAGTAACTTATAAACATTAAAACCTATTTTGTCTATTTGTAAAGTAACCCTTGCTTTAAGTTAATGGTTTTCGTGACAATCCGTCAGCATTACCATTAGAAATACCCCTTCTATGTACAACAGTAAAGCAATAAGGTTGTAAATCAAGACTCCATCTAGTTAGTCTTTTGTTTGTCTCTTTCATTTCAACCAACCATTTGAGTGGTTGATGGTCAGTAACTATCTTAAATTTTCTGCCTAGTAGATAATATCGCAGACTTTCGACAGCCCATTTTATAGCTAAACACTCTTTCTCTATAGTTGCATAATTCTGTTCTCTTGGGAACATCTTACGACTAAGATACAATACTGGATGGTCAGTACCATCAGGACCTAGTTGACTAAGTACTGCACCTAACCCTCGATCTGACGCATCTGTTTGCAGTATAAACTCTGCATTAAAATCTGGGTTTCGTAACACAGGGTCTGAACATAACGCCTGTTTTAACTTTACAAGTGCATCTTCGCACTCAGGCGTCCATTTGATTTTATCTGGATGTTTTTTCCCCGTCAGATCAGTTAGAGGTGCTGCAATGTCAGCATAATTAGGAATAAACTTTCGGTAGTATCCTGTCAGGCCAAGAAAAGATTTAACATCCTTCTTAGTTTTAGGGTTTTCCCATTGTACTACCGCTTCTACCTTAGTCTTTTGAGGACGTATCATTCCCTCTCCAACTACATACCCTAAATAATGCACTTTACTATGTGCGAAACTACATTTTGCAGGTTTGACTGTCAGATTAGCTTGCTTGAGGGTCTGAAAAATGTCCCTAAGATGATGGATATGGCTTTCCCAGTCTGGACTAAATATTACCAGATCATCCATATAAGCTGCTGCATAAGATTCTTTCTTGCGCAACAGTTGATCCATCATTCTTTGAAACGTTGCAGGAGCCCCATGCAAGCCAAATGGTAAATACTTAAATTGGTACAAACCCATTGGTGTTGAAAAAGCTGTATATGGTTTTGACCGTTCAGTTAATGGAACCTGCCAGTAACCTTTACATAAATCTAACTTCGTTATAAATTTAGCAGGACCAACCCTGCCTATTATTTCATCTATTCGAGGCATTGGATATGCATCAAACTTGCTCAAGCTATTCACTTTTTTGTAATTTACGCAAAAGCGAGCTGTACCGTCCGGCTTTGGTACCATGATATAAGGAGAGGACCAGGGACTGTGAGACTCTTCTATTACCCCAAGTTCCAACATAGATTCTATCTCTTCTTTTACTTTGCCTAACTTAGCCTGAGGAATTGGATAAGCTCTTAATCTAACTGGGTGTACCCCTAGGTTCATTTCAATATCATGCTTTATTACAGTAGTTTTCCCTGGCTTGTCCTGTAACACTGAGTCAAATTCAGAAAACACCTCCGCTAAATCTGAAAGCTGAGATTCATCTAGTCCTTCACCAGAATCTAAGGTTAAATTGGAACTAGAAATATTTGACCAAGAAATGTCCTTATCCTGACCCTCGTCTTGTCCAGTTACATCATTTATAGCCAGCATAACCTCAATAGTTCTACGATGAAATTGTTTTAAAAGATTTATGTGGTAGACTTTTGACTTTTTCCGTTTATCATTAGTTTCCACCTCATAGTTTACTGGACCTAGTTTCCTTAAAACCTTGTAAGGACCTTGCCATTTTGCCTCTAATGCATCGTTACTAGATGGTAAGAGTAATAGGACTTCATCACCTGGACTAAATTCTCTACAAACAGATTTCTGATCATATTTTTGTTTTTGCCTTGTTTGGGATAGTTCAATGTTTTCCTGGACTAGATCTTTCATTGAAGTTAATCTATCTCTCATTTTAACAACGTGTGAAACCACACTTTGAGGACCTGTCACCGTGCCTGTCCACATTTCTTTCATTATATCAAGTGGACCTCGTACCTTCCAACCATACAATAATTCAAATGGAGAGAACCCAGTTGACTCCTGCGGTACCTCCCTATAAGCAAATAATAGGTACGGAAGCAATTTATCCCATTCTCGGGGATCATCCTGAACAAATTTTCTAATCATAGCCTTGAGGGTGCCATTAAATCTTTCCACTAATCCATCGGTTTGTGGATGGTAGGGAGAAGTAGTCAAGCCCTTAATTGAAAGTAACTTATAAATTTGACTCAACAACTTAGAGGTAAAGTTAGAGCCTTGATCGGTTAAAATTTCTGTTGGTACCCCTACCCTGGAAAATAATTTAATCAACTCATCCGCTATCTTTGGAGCTTCAATACTTCTCAGTGGGATAGCCTCCGGATATCGAGTTGCATAATCACATATAACCAAGACATATTTATTTCCTGTCTTACTCCGTGCTAGTGGACCAACAATGTCCATAGCGATTCGGCGGAATGGTTCACTGATTATTGGCATAGGAATCATCGGGGCCTTCAATTTAGTTTTATACTTTGAAGTTTTCTGACAATTTTCACAAGTGTTGCAATATTCGGTCACATCCTTTCTAATACCAGGCCAAAAGAATCTCTGCTTTATCCTATCTAATGTCTTTTTCCTACCTAAATGACCTGCCAAAGGAATATCATGTGAGACTTTCAATACACTATTACGGCAAGGGTATGGAACTACTAATTGCTCTATTGGTTCTGTCTGGTGTTTAGTGAAAACCTGCCTAAATAAAATTCCATCCTTACAGACTATCTTTATAGTGTCATCATCCTTCTGTACTAACATCTGTTCTCGAAGTGAAATTAAAGTTCTATCCTTAACCTGATAATCCTTAATTTTATCTCTGCCAATATCTAAAATGTCTAATTCACTATCTTGGCTAGATTGAGCTTCCTTTGTTTTTGCAAACTCTTTCCTAACTTTTCGTTTCTCACTTCTGGTTTTATGAACTTTTTCCTTGGGAGGGTTGTTACTGAGTAGTTGGCCATCTAAATGTCCAAATTCTTCTTGAAAATTAATCACATCATCTAACTGATGTGAAATAACCCCAGAAGCTTTTTCCGACTTTAATTCGTTTTCCTCTCTTAGTTTTTCTTTTCTAGCATGATCTCTAGTGGCAACAAAACTATGCCTATCATGATTCTTATCCCTCTTCCCTAATAAGTCTCCAAATTTAGGAAAGTCCCTACCAAGAATTACATCTCTTGGTAAATCGCTGCAAACGCCAACCAACAAATTATGGTCTTCGTTATTAATCTTAATATTGACGAATGCAGTAGGATAGGCTTGGACATGGTCATGGACGCACCTGCATGTAATTTTAGCTTGCTCCGCGCGATTAATTTTCTTAGCCGCTACTAAATCAGAATGAACAAGTGTCATATCACATCCAGAGTCTATCAAAATTTCACAATCACACCCTTCAACTAGGCCTCTACAAATGTAAGGTGTACATGGTTTTGAAACAGTATCTGTCTTTGTCGACAAAAAGCCATCCTTACTTCGACAAAATCGTTCTATGTGGCCTACTTTTTTGCACCGTCTACAAACGAGAGGTTGTCTAGCGTCAGATTGTGATTTATGAAAGTTATCAGGGGGATTATTATTACCCTTACTGTCAACTTCAGGAGTGCCTTTCACTGTTTTCTCCTGGTTGTTTCTATTTTCGTGTTTTCTATTTTGAAACTTTTTCTCAAAATCGATACCTTTTCTAGCTTGAAAATAATTATCTGCTAATTCTGCAGCATTTAATCCAGAATCTGGTTTATGTTCTTTAACCCAAATTTGTACCCCTGTGGGCATAATATCTATTAATTGCTCTAAAATAACAATTTCAGCTAAATCATCTTTGCTTTTATCAGCAGGTCTAGCCCACTTAGTAAATAAATCTTTTAACCTAACATACATTTCTCTATAACTTTCTTCACTTTTCTTTTTAATTGACCTAAACCTTTGCCTATATGTCTCTTCAGTTATGTCATACCTTTGTAATATTGCTTTCTTCACTATGTCGTACTGGTTACTTTCTGTCACTGGTAGTGATGCATAGGCTGCTCTTGCTTTGCCTGTCAAATGAGGTATTAGTTTTACTACCCAGTGTTCTTTTCGCCACTCATAGGTGTTAGCAATTCGTTCAAACGTAGTGAGATAATTTTCAATATCATCACTATCAGAAAGTTTTGCAATCTGAACTTCCTTCAATCTCATCATGTCTTTTAATCGTTTCTCCTCACTGTCCTTTTGCTTATCCATTAACGCCATTACTAACGCTTGCTGTTTCTCCATATCTTCCCTACGTAAACGTTCTTGTCTTTCCATATCTTCTTTGCGTAAACGTTCTTGTGTTTCCATATCTTCTTTGCGTAAACGTTCTTGTTTTTCCATATCTTCTTTGCGTAAACGTTCTTGTTGTTCCATCATCTGCTGCATCATAAGATTCTGTTGTTGCATTTGCTGCTGCATTTGCTGCTGCATTTGCTGCTGCATTTGCTGCTGCATCAACAACAAAACATCTTTTGAAGATGAGTCAGCCCCTGTAGGGTTATGTCCACTGGTTGGTCCAGACTCTTCTGCCTGTTGTTCAGGTTGTACTGATTGAACTGATTCTACATCCGAATCAGTTTCATCGCCACCGCTGTATTCTCTACCGGATCTTGTTGTTGATTGTTTATCAGCCATATTTTAAATCTGGATGAGGGTCTTGTTACTAGTTAATCGTAGTTACCGAGACGTTCACAAGTCTACTGTTCCAAATAAATAATGTACTGTTCTTAAAACAATGTTTGTGTACTTACGATTAAACAAAACGTAGCACTGCGGCTTCCGTAAAATATCACAGTATCGTAAGTACCGCTTTCACAAAATATCAATAAAGTACAGTTGATCCTAAACAGCCACCAATCTATGGCAAAATACAGTAGATCAAACTGCTACCACAAAATATCACAACCGTAGATAAATACACAGTTAAGTCGAACAGTAGATCGAAATAACCGCTGCCACCAAATTATGTCACGAACTCCTCTTACGTATGTTTCCGAGCGGTTGAAAATACTTTAGGAACTCCCTTGTGACATAAAAGTATACACACAAAATCCACAAAGTTGTAAAATAACTCAAAAACAAAGCTTTAATTTCAATCAACTTCAACTTTTAACAATCCAGTAAGCACTTTAAACAACAGCTTCACAATGACTTTACAATATAACATCCAACCTCTAATCCAACAACCTTACAATAGTTTACATCCCTTTATATACAAGATGCTCCTATCCTTCTAGATCATTCTTTATACTTCTCATTATTACATGATTACAGTTTCTATTAATAGCACTTCTGGAATGTTCTTGATTGTTCTTATTAATTATACATGGTTTATTAAATCAAAACATCTTATTCTAGAATGTTCATGTAAATATTATGTTACTCTATATGTTAGGGAATGGTAATTTATTACAACACATACATTTGAATAATTGTCATCTTAAAAGGTATAACTGATGCCTAAAAACAGAGTTTACGTTAATATACAGGATTTGTGTCCATTATGATAAGGTAAGAAAATAAAAAGGAATCAATAAAATAATTAAATTATTACCATCAAGTCTTTTGATAGTTTTAATAGTTTATCTTTTAAATCATTCGTCCATTTCTTCTGAGCCTTATGTAAATTATGCATAAATTCGTTTGTTAATAAATGCTTTAATTCATAGCAAAATAGTCTCCAAATTATTTTTTATTCCTGATTTTGTTTCTTTTCTTTTCTTATTACTAAACACGATTTATAAATGCAAAAAGTAAATATTGAAGTAAGTTCATTTACTGTTTTCGTTTCCGATCCTTTAACAATATTACGCCATGTTATATCAAACTTTTTCTACAAAACAGTTCGAGATCAAAAACTTAAATACAATCCATATGGGTTTAATCTCATTACATGAAAATAACAAATATTTTTCATTTTTAATTTCATTACATCTTTCACATATGTCATATATAGAAAGATTCCAAATTTGTAGCTTACTTTTACACGCAAGAATGTGCGATGTAGTAGTTTGAAATTGAATTGCGCAACTTTTGTGATATGTTGCATAGAAAACACCTTGTTCAAAAAGTGTAATTTTGAAATTCTATCTCCCATTTTCTTTGTGCTATAGGAGTTGATATTACATTTTCCACAAATAAATTATAAAGTAGTTTTGCATTAAGTAAAAGCAAAGCAAATTGTTTGGTGAATTCGTAAATGAATTCGCGTTGCTAACAGTGGTACTAACATGTGTTGTTAGATCTAATCGTGCCGTTGTTAGATCCAATCGTGGCGTTGTTAGATCCAATCGTGACGTTGTTAGATCCAATCGTGACGTTGTCATTTCTGTCGTCAATTGGCATATTCCAGGAGTTAACTCTATAATAAAGTTTAGATATTTCAATAATGAGTGATAAGTCATTCACTTCTTGCTTGGTCGGACAAGTAAACATTTAATGTAAGGTAATAATCTGACAATAGTTGGAAATTGATAATAATCATATGCATTACTACCCAAACAAGTTAAGATTTTATAAGCCAGAGTATGATATTCTCATTAAACGCCATCAATATGTTTTATTTTAATCAATCGTGGTATGTTCAGTTTTTTTTAATAGACAGTAGGCCTACATATATTGTTTCCTTTTCTATATTATTTTCATGGACGTAATAATAGCAGCAACAATCCATATTAAGCCTACTCGTTCAATATAATAGATGCATTAGCTATTTTCACTTGGTCAGAAAAAGTTAACGTTGTTAGTTGGGTATGCATGTAATAATATTGTAAACACGTTGTTAATACTCACCAGTAGATTCACAGATAATGGTGTTTATCTTATCAGTTGCTGAACAGTCCATGTTTTCACTATTTACGGTATTTGAAAATGTTCCATCATACACATTGATTATTGCGCATCCCTTGTTGAGATTTTTCTGGGGTAGTTCTGATTCTACATGGACATTAATTATACTACGAGAATAGATATGAAGAACATCTAAAACGTTATCTATTAATTGATCGTATTCATCAACACTATTTATAACAGTAATGTTCCCGCCAATCATTTCGCATTCCCGTTGAACATCAATACACGATCTTTGTTGATTGCTCACTCTTTTAAATGTATAGCAGTTAGGGTTGCTGTATACGGTTCTAACTGCAAACAAACACAACATTACACTGACAATTAGGCCTACCGAAACATCAAAATGCAATAAGTATCGTTAATAATTAATTTAACCGCTATTTAAACTGTTGTCTTATATTCTCAGACTCATGCCCTTAACAATTTTGGCTATTTGACTCGTTTTAACGGATTTGACTCGTTTTAACTGATTTGACTCGTTTTAATTGATTTGACTCGTTTTAACTGATTTAACTCGTGTTAACTGATTTGACTCGTGTTAACTGATTTGACTCGTTTATTCTAATTGTATTATCATCACGTATTACATGTTTGTTTCTGTAACTTTCTCTTTTGTATTGTTTCCCTTTTATGTACTGTGTTTTTAGCAATTAAAGTACATTAGTTAATCAATAAATAAAGCTTATCACTGTAGCACCTGTATCTTGCGTTCGTCCTTCTGGATCTTGGATTTTCCATCCTCCATTTTCAGGGTATATCAGGGAGCAATTATTCACATCTGAACAATCAAAACCACTGTAAAACACAAATAAATAAAATTAATGAATAAGAGATTTAATTTCGAACTTTGCGAATGGCCCGTTGTTTCGTTTATCTTTATAAATACAAATACATAGGTCTATATAAAATCATGTTGTATCTGTTTTAGAAGAAACTCGACCAATAGAAACATTCATAAACTTAAAAAAACAGAATCATATATCATATCAATTAATATTAAGTGCTAACTTTCAGTATTTCGTGTTTAAGTTTCAACAATCCAAAGTTAGCTTGGTCAAGACAGTGGAAATCGGCAAAGGTTCAGGCCACACTTGCTCCATGGTTCTGGTAGTAGATCAAGATCTCGGATATGGTCCAGTGTACACAAAATGCTCACGTGCACTTTAAAGTACCTATATCTTTCGAGACGAGTATAGACCCCCTTTTATGGTTCAAACAGCCATTACTTTAAAAGTAGGCCTTCTTGTAATCCGTAATAATCAATTTCTTGATTGAACTTACGACGATGAAGATAAATAACTAATATTACGGAAGTTATTGCAGTAACTTAGTTTTAGCGTTTTTTCCATTATTATTATGTTTTCTTTATCTTTAAGAATTACTATTACTGTTATTATGAAAAAATGTCAACGAAGAATTCAACCATTCATTTTATGTTTGAGAATATTAAATGTTAGTATGAAGACTTGTTGTCGTACAGAATGTAGATCTAGATTTACATACATAATACTGTCAATAATGTGCCCTGATGGAAAGCTCAATAAACACGGTGATGTTCCATCATGTTAACTAGTAGGTCTATACACACCTACAAACACAATTATATATATGTTTTTATTCGACGGTTATTCTAAACGAATATTATCGTTTGTAAAATCAACACTATTTCGATCCATCTAGGCCTGTTTGTGTGCGTAAAAGAATAGCCAATGGCCAATGGCCAATGTAAATAGGTTGGGTAATCATCAGGAATAGTCCTGAACAGGGAGATGAGCGCCCCTGCCCACCGATGAGTTTCGGGATCCCTTTGACCCGGAGGGAGGGTCCCTACCAAGGGTTACAGGTCCCAGGTTTTTAGTTGTTTTTAAAATTAATTAGTGTTCCATGACCTTCTCATCAAAATTAACGTCTCTCATTGTTGTGCTATGTCAACATAATGTCAATGACGGCGAAATGTCTCCAATAATGGGTATAGCATGCAAACAAGTAATAAGTAAGTAAGTTTGATAATACTTACGGAGGACATGTTGCACCACTCCATGTTATTAACATGCATATTACCGAGACACATTTCAGCCATTGTGAGCTGTGCATGTTGCTGCTTCCACAACTATCGTTTTTTATAGAATAACACGGAAATTACTACTGTACCGTACTTATTATTATAGAGCAAGGACGTATGCGCAATCCAAGCAAGTTGATCAATGGCAACCGACAGTTTGAATACTCCATCGGTGGTGATTTGTCAAATAATATACGTTGCGTTTACATCCTTGCGTTGCGCGTCCTGTGGGAACCACGTTTAAGGAAATAACAAAAAACGTCGTAAAGGAAAAAAATGTTATACTGCAATATACACTACCCTGGCAAATATAACCGAAGTATGCTTGTTTTACATACATGTTCACGGCTTGTTTTTATCTATTTCTTAATTCTCAGTCAATGTATTTTATTAACCAATAAGCTTTTATTCGATACATTTATGTTTTTTTTCCCATCGTACTAATTCATTGTCTTTTTAAAATCTTGGTTTGAGCTACAAACATGCTTATTAGTATAACTCTGTGTTCAATTAATAATATTATAATTCTATTATTACACATATCAATATAGCCTACATAATACATATTAACACAATTAAAATAATTTTTTTTAATAAAAAAAAAATGTATAAACTAATATTTTCCCATTCCCATTTTTGTTAGCCTTTCTCTCTGTCCTATATTACATATCACATTTTTTTCTTAATAGAATGTCATGTTTGAAAAGTTTTTGTTAACTGGCAGTTATTTGTAAAACCTACAAATATCTATTTTTTGGTACAAAATAAAAGAAAATATCACAATATTATGCTCTTCATCCTTTACTGTAACTCTATATATATATATTCTTTTTTGCAATAAATGTACGTGTTTTGTTGCAAAGAGTTTATTCTCTGTATACCTAGGCCTATGCATAAGGATATGGCATACAACGAGTAGACCATATTCATAAAAAGTACAGATTACAGTTCTTTCACTATGGCGTATGTAGAAATCACATTGCTTTGTTTACAGTCGCTTTCTTCTCCTTGTTCCAGTAGTACATGTGATTCACTGTGCCCCGCCGGTTTCTTGACTTTTAACTCATCAAATATTTCTTTTTCGCATAAAGGTTTAAATGTTGGCTGGTTATCAGGTATTTCCAACTTAAATGAAAAACATGTACACAAATTTAATAACATATTGTAGGACTACTTGCCGTGGAAACAAGGCGTGTAGTTGCAAAAGACTGAGTGGCTTAAGGCCAGGTGGCACATTGACCGGGTGGCACAAGAACAAACATGGGTTCTTCGAGTCGCAGGTCACTCTCGTACATTAGGCCTACCATCGTAAGTGTAGGCCTTATAAATGAAAGTAAGTTTGTCAACTAATTACCTTAAAGAAATGTGGTTCTGGAAGTGGTTCCATGTGACTTTTAAACTTTTTTATCTTCACCCAGCAAACACAGCTTAGTAAGAACACCACTGTGACACAGGCCAGTGTTATAGCATACACATACAACGATACTGAAAAAGTAAAAGCGTATTGAAATTTAAGGCACTTTCAAAACATCAATGCAAAGAAACAAGATTAGAATTATCGTTTTTAAAAAAGTTGTTATGATAACATAACAAATATAGAAAAGAAAATAACTGAAAATATACAAGATTATAACTATCGTTAAAAAATAACCCATCGTTAGATTTGAATTTCACCGAAAAAAAAAATTAAGGAACATTATTTGATTGTGATTGTACTATATACCATTGAAATTTAGTAGATTAAAAACACCTTCTTAAAATAATTTGCTTATAGTTGATAAGATAAAATCCATTGTTTTTAGAGATGTTTTTCCTTTTATGATGCATTACGTTACTCCTCTTTTTACTAAGTTATCAATATTAACCAACAGGAATGTATTTATTTGGTTATATAATATTAATGACCGTATAATTGTTGCTAAATTATGGGTTTCAAATACAACGACACACGCTGTATATCATGTTCTCACCTGATTGTGCAATATCTTCTGATGTTGGAATGACAACAATTGAAGGTTCTGTACTACCAATAGCATTATAGGCTGATATATACGCTGTATAGTTAATGTTTCTTTTTAATCCTGTGTAAATTACATTTCAAATGATAAGTTTCTCTTAACTCTTTCTCTCTCTCTTTTATACACCATAATAGATATGCTAACATATATTAATAATCATGTGTGGCAAAGTTTTAGGAGTATTAAGTCGAAATGTATTCTAGATCCTTCTCTACATCATCATTAGCATCAACATTATCATAATAAGAGCTGCTGGGAGCAGGAAGGCTAGTATACCACCAAACTCACCGTTTTTATTTCACTATCATTCGGGAAATTACCCCATGACGTCCAGTAATTATGAAACTAAATTATACTATATATATATTTTTTTGTTAGCTCCTTGAATTTTAGAATTACATCTATAACTAACCAGGTATTAGTAATGACGTTTGATTGGCTGGAACCTGGAATTGCTGGGATGCTTCCACCGACTCCAGTTGTATGTTATAACCAAGGAGAATTCCTCGACGATTATTCAATGGAAGTTCCTAAGTAAAAACAATCAAAATTATGTTTCATTGAATTGATAATTTTTTTTGTTAGCACCCATGTCTCGGTACTGTATCTAGATATGTCCATAATCGGGAAAATTCCGTAATACAGTAGTCTTGTGTTTTCCAATGACAATGGACAACGTATGTTGAGATACGGCAGTGGGATAGAAAATCCTGCATGTATATGCGAAACATTGTATTATAGCTGCATTGTTGAATACCTGATGCATCCCTGTGGATGACCTGCAGCAGTATTCACATACAGTAGTAGTACACATCTGTTATAATACATGTAGGAAACGTAATACATTACGGTAGAGAATATATAGAGAATGAATAAGAAGAAAAAAAAAGAAGCTAACCATCCATGAAATAAGTACATCTCTCAATGTGTTTTTATTGTATTCAAGCTTCGGTAGCACTGGTACCAAACCAGACGGGTCTACAAGAAAAGTACCAAGACACAAGCTATTAAGTGAGTGCATGCGAGTTGAGGCATATCCACCCAACAAAAGAATTGCAAAGGCAACAGTAACATGAAATGATAATTGCTGGTTTGTTTGCATAGCCTGCACATTATCACCCTCCATCCCCACCAATCCCCTTCCCCCATTTATTTTGTTTAAGTTTTAAAGAATACGTTATCATCTAACTGTGGTTTGTGGTCACGTATGAAATGGTGAGGAAATAGATAAGAGGAGGTTAGGCATAATATATAAAAGGGGAGTTACTCTAGGCCTATAGGCCTAATCAAACATAATAATACAGCAAATTCAGGTTTCGCCGCTGTGGGGTTTTAAATTTTCATCAACATTTCGAGGAAATATAGAAACTATTATCTTTGTAATGCTTCTGATATTAAAAATATGCTTACTTCCTTCTTTGGTTTTCACAAGAACAGGGCTTGTCCAATTTCCGTAAACACCATCATTTGCATGATACCTAGCCCGTAATTGAACTTCATAAAGTGTGAACGGAATTAGGCCTTCTATCTCGTAATAATGCGTTTCTTCTTCTGGCGTCTGAAAAGGACAAATGTAAACCAGATAAATAAAAAGCAAGTAATATATGTCTGTCAAGCATTTTGCCAAGTAACAACAGCCTCAAATAATACTATATTAAATGTGATAGCATATACAATGATGCACTTGAAACTAGTTGTCCAATAGAACATACACACAGTCATTAAAGGTCAGGTGAAAAAAAAAAATAATATTGATCACATTCCAATAATTATCAATCTATAGTTTTCCCTGCTTAATAACTTTTGGGATTTTATTTGTGTTACACAAGCTTGTTGAAAATAACAACTTTCTGATCAGTGGGGGATAGTTCAAATTACACACCAAAAATCCCTATTCTTTGTTACACAAATGTTGTAAATAGAGGGGCATTTAAAAAAAACTATGACAAATAAACTGTGGGGTAAAAAATGTTATCAGATGACTAAATATATGTAATGTAACTTGGATTTTACATTTTGGTATTTTTTATTAAACTTCAGAGTTTTATTTTCATGCTATAGCAAAAATTATCCACCGTATATCCACCATCTTGTTAGGTTAAACTACCTAACAACTTAAAAAAAAAGTCTTCCTGGTTTTTATTGCAGAATTTTGCCAAACTTTGTATTTGACCATTTTAAGGGAAATTTATGTTTTTATTAACCAGATATTACCTGAGCTTTAAAATTGTTTTGTAAATTGTTTCATGAGGGTCATAAACGTTATATTTACGTTACTTATTTCCTTAACTTTTTAAAGCAGTACAGATCTTGTCTTTCCTTCTGAAACTATTTAATGAACACAAATGTTAAAGATATAATACAGTAAATTTTTGCAAAGATGAGGGCGTACAATTACTGGTTACAAATAATTATCTGGTTCGTCGAGTTTCTGTTTTTTTTTCTACTTGGACATCCCAGCTATTATATTGAACAGACACTACGACACCAAACACTAAGCATTGTAAAATGTGTTTGGAATTCTCAATATGGAAATATATTTAAGTTAACATATTGTTGACAATGACGACTACGATGATGATGATGAATTGAATTGTTTTAATACATATCCATACAAAACAAATATAGTTTAAACAATAAAAATATATATGCTTACAGAACTCCAGTATTGTGAGTCATTCTGTCGATATCGTAGTATAAAGTTAAGTTGATTATTGAGTATGAAACCTGGTGAGTCGATCCATTCAGCATCTAGTGTCTCTGCTGTTGAAACTATTGACAGATTTCGTGGTGGTAATGGAATAACTAAAAAATAATTTAATGATAAATTAATATTTTGTTGTTAATTATTGTTTGGTATACACGTGGGTATGGAAAAGGTAAACAAAATAATATAAATATAAAATGAAAAAAATGCAAAAACAAATTGCATACAAAACACAGGCATCCACCACTCATAAAAAACGTCCTTATGCCAAAATCTCAGAATATATTACTGTATACCTGTACTCATAATAACCAACTATACGTCACGACCCCAATGTTATTAGTAACAATGTCTCCGTTAATTTTGAAGGTTTTTTTTTTTAAATTTTATCCTTTCTCAGTTCAGCCCCTTCATTTTAATTATGTTTTATTTGAAATTTGAAGAAAAAAGAAAAGAAAAATAAACATTACAATGAATTAACCTCATTTCAATGTAAATTCGCAAGCAGACAATCATAAACAAACGTAACACGCACGTACTACGGTGCGGATTAAGCCGGATGCAATGAATTGAATAAATACAGAAATAATTGTATGAAAAGCAACAATGATCGTTTCCTGTTAGTTGCTTTCAACATGGACCTAGGTCGATCCATGCTTTTAACAAGGTATCGCAAGTTATATCTAATATCGGCCTATATTGTTGGCGTTGCAATCTTGTTTATTTAACCATTGACAAATAAAATGTAACGGAGCATAATGGTGAAGTATGCAACGCCGTTTTGAACACGTACACTGCTGAGAAAATAATGATGAAATAACTATTAATATTATTGTAGGCCGGTAAAGATAAATTAATTTTTAGAATTCAAATACCTCTTCTACAAGTTGTTTACAAACTATGTATATTCACTCTGATCGTGACACAAACAATACCTTTGTTTATAGTATAGTACAATTCGCGTTCTAATATTTTGTTTAAATTCTATAGACTTTGTAGGCACTGTTGTTACGTGGTTTGTGTAAAATTATTTACGATTGAATTGATATTATAAACACATATCTTACTGTTGTCGAAGTCAAGCCGTATTTCAACTATTGAATTAGTGGTCCCTACATACGCTTTAGGCTGCACAGCAACTATACGATAATTAATAATTTCACCGTAAAATTCACATGCATTAGAAGTATTGTGTCTGCAATTATGCCAGAAATTCCAGTTTTGTTCGTCTCTGCAAATAATAAAATAAACGTATGTGAATATTGTATTCATTTTTTAGACCATGCAAAAGCCTTTGTTGATGCATCGTCCTTGCGTTGCGTCCGTAGTTGAATCAAACTTTTAGTTCACACTACTAACTGTAGGACGCAACGCGATGACGTAAGCGCATTGGAAGTCAGGTAATTCATCGCGTCGTGATTGGTTTTAAAAATAACATGCGTCGCGCTTTAACGTTCTTGCGTCTAAGGAGTTTGTACAAAGCTTAATCTATGATAATTGATAACTACAGAGCAAAATGTACGGGCCAAACGTTGTGTGCAATATGTTGGTTAACAAATTCGGACTAACTAACCTCCATCTGGCTACGTATTCAATAGTTATATCACCAGGAACCCATGTGCATACATAATGTTCGCAGTTATAGCCAAAACAGGTAAGATTGTTGGCACTCGGTATCACTTTAAAAGAATTCATAATGTAAGAAGCATACAGGTGCAGTAGGCCTAATTGTGAGGCTATGTTCTAACATTTTATAAACGTTGGATTGTTCATTTGCTCTTAATTCATTAAGCACAATTGCCCAATATGGCTTTCAAAATGACGTATACCATTTAAATTAACATATTAATAGTTATACCATTGCACATTATACTATTGTACGCATTCCATTGTACCGTCATTATTCCGTGCATTCCAATTTGAAATTGACAATACACACCCGAACTAAAACTACATACATTTTACACAAGCATTGAAGAGTGGTTCTGATCATGTAATGCTATTAACCAGGAAAGAGAATGCTCTTAACCACAGACGAGCTGATATTTTTTGTCGCATGATAAGTATTTCATTATAAGTATTACACATTTAAATGCCTTACGGTTTTGTGTTTCTAATAATATGACGTGATCCAGTAAATTAATCAATAAAGCCACGCCAAATGGTTTGTTCCAGTTCATAACAGTTCATTCCACAACTTGCCACTCTAAAATACAATAAAATATGATTATTATTAAAATATTATTTGTTTGCACTGCGAATTATCAAATTAGTGCCTTGATGATCGACTAACATTTGATTGTGGCGCAAAATGTGACGACATATAGCAGTCAGGCTTCAACAGTTGTGTAATTATTTATCTTAAAAGCTCTGTCTACATTATCAAACTTGATGTGACAAACACATGTGATGTGCCCATATATGGAAAGGATGATGTCATACTACTATATTTGGGCATATCACTGCCATATTTAGGCACATCACACTTTTTTGGCACATATAGAATTGATAGTGTAGACAGAGCTTTACAATTAAAGTTTGATGCAGCAGACACACCTTTTTTTTTATAGTTTGAATAATGTTCTTATAATAATCAATCTTCGTCAAGTCGCATGCAACTAACTTGAGCACGCGACTGCAGCCATGTATATGACCTTGTTTATTTAGATCTAAATCGCCAAAATATTGGAAAGGGTAGGTGATTTCTGTTCAATGTAAATTTATGGACGTTCAATATTTCCATTCTCCACAACTAACCAGTCTATGTTATGCGGAAGTAGACGTAAGGCTATACTTAATAAAGAACCAACTACAAGCATGCCAATGTACATCTTGACATCTGAATAATAAATAAATTACATAACAAAAAACAACCATGTATGTCTTTCTTCTGATTGTAATGTATAATTAACTTAACGTTATAAAGTTAAAAACATACTTACCTGTATACTATCTGAGAGGTAACAGCCCACCGTCAACTACTATTGAAACACAGTGATCCTTGTAAATAAATTGCTTTGTATCACCATCATAATCGAACTACTGAACCGAGTCTCTTCTTTTTAAAACTTTATGTATAATCACGTTGAATTTTGTCTCTAAAGATACATACTGGTTTATCAATAACCATATTGTGTGAAATTCTATTCAAAACAAGTCATACGTACATGGCAACTTGGGTTAGTGAAAGCATTCACATATTGCCTATCGCGATCATTCAACGTTCAAAGTCCTTTTATTCAACAAAGTTTTATCTGACAAAAGATAACTAAGGGTTACTAATACAACCATAACAATAAACAGCATTTGATAACCATATAGGTAATAAACGCAATATATAGTAGGCCTACACAATATATACGGTACCCCGGTGAACTGGTTTACAAAATAGCCCCTGTATCAGGGGGATTACCACCTATCTGATAGGACAGTGATTAATGTACTATTGGTAATCATGGCCACATTGCCTAAAGACTTAAAATAAAATAAAAATTATATAATATCTATTTATAATACGCTTATGTTCAGAATTATAATGCGTTGGCGAAGTTTGATTATTTTAAGAACATTATAGGTTTTAATGGCAAAAGTATAGATTCCTTTTCGTTCAAGATTCAATTATTATGCAATAATAATACTATATATGGTCATGGCGTTAGTATAATTTTATAGTAACCATGCATCGTTTTTTTTTAATTACTGTACTACAGGAAATGCCAGTTTAGAAATTAACTTATTATGCAATCATATTAATATTATATGTTACTGTTATATCATATAGTCTTATTGACTTATAGTACTTATTATGTCAAAAAATAACCAGTTCGCAGTTATAGCCAAACAGGTAAGATTGGTGACACTCGGTATCACTAAAAAGATAAAGAATTATTAGTAGTTGTTCGTGGGGTAGCTATTGTACTAGTATAATCCAGTTTGCGGTTTTACAAAAAGAACAGAATTTTGAATGAAACATTGATATGGTTTTGATATTCAAATACTTCATACAAGTTAATCCACAATAAAGGTAAGTTTATTCTTCCCGAGTCTTAAAATAGAAAATCAGTACCCGCAAGCTTAGTTTAGTTCACATGCAAATCATGCCTACAAAAATTAGTCCTATGAATACCATAGTCGTCGATCTCTTTAGTTAGGGTTTAGTATATTGTTTGAAGATTTGCATGGCGAAATCAAATGTTGATATAGAGTTTGCGGTACACCACAGATATATAGTTCTGATAAGAACTGTTAAGTTTCTTGAATTTTCGATCAATATACTTTGATCGTCCAGAAGAGTGAGAATCGTTGTTTAGCTTATACTTAACTAGACTCCGAGCTCCAAACGTTTTGTAATTTCGTGTTTTCTCTCTTAAGACAGGAGCATGGACAACCAAGGCTATCTTAATTGGGATTTTGTCAAAAATGGCCAAAATATTTTTATGCAATAATATTACCATATTATGTACATATATTTCGTTACCATCATCTCATAGTCATAGTAACCAGTTATGTTTAAAAATAATATGGTCGAAATTTGGTCTTTTTCGAAAAGTTCCCTGTACTATAGTACAGGGATTTTTGTCAAAAATTGCAACAAAAATATCGACTTTTTAAAATTCAATTATGCAATAATATCTTATCATCTTATAGAGTCATAGTAACCAGTTATGTCAATAAAATAAAATGGTCGAAATTTGGTCTTTTTCGAAAAGTTCCCTGTACTATAGTACAGGGATTTTGTCAAAAATGGCCAAAATGTCGACTTTTTAAAATTCAATTATTATACAATAATATTGCCATATATGAACATATATTGCGCTATTATCATCTTTAGTTATGTCAACAAATAAAAGTGTCGAAATTTGGTAATTTTTCGAAAATTCTCCTGTACTATATATAGTACAGGGATTTTGTCAAAAATGGCCAAAATGTCGACATTTTAAAATTCAATTATTATGCAATAATATTGTCATATATGAACATATATTGCGTTATTGTCATCTTATAGAGTCATAGTAACCAGTTATGTCAACAAACAAGTGTCGAAATCTGGTCATTCTTCGAAAATTTTCCTGTACTTGTAGTACAGGGATTTTGTCAAAAATGGCCAAAATATCGACTTTCTAAAATTCAATTATGTCATAATATTGCTATATATTCACATAATTGCATTATCATCATCTTATAGAGTCATAGTAACCATTTATGTCAACAAATAAAGTGTCAAAATCTGGTCATTTTTCGAAAATTTTCCTGTAGGCTACTACAGTACAGGGATTTTTTCAAAAATGGCCAAAATATCGAATTTTTAAAATTCAATTATTATGCAATTGCAATTATTTGAAAAATGCTAGATCTTTATTATATACTGTAGTACGAAAATGGCTAGATTTTGATCCTTAAATTTTGTTACATAATTGATTGCTATTGCTCTGAATTGTGGTAACATTCGCAGACCAAATTATGTGACAAGCGACTAAAACATTGATATCTGCGCCGCGTCTAGGATTACATTTTTTCACAAATATCATTTTAATATCAAAGACCGGATATGTTCAACACGCATACTGTAAACTATTTTGCTCTACTTCAAAATTGCATTTGTACGTCTACATTATTTATTTCTTTCGGCAAAAGAAACTATCCATGAGAACCAATTTTTAATATTATTCTTTATAGAATACAAAATAGAAGTAGAAAACGATTTACCGAAGAGCATGATCCAATCTCTGGATTAGTAAAATCAAACAACCAAACCAACCTAGGTCATATCTACCACCATTCTTTTTATGCAATAAATAACATCACATATAAAAGTTCATTTCTATACAAACATTTTGAATTGTAGTGGCAACTTCAGTTGCAACAAGTTCTGAAACATAGGCTAGTATTGCTGATGAGATAAATAACTCTTTCAATATATATGAATACATTAATAATGTATTATATCCTGTCGGTTCCTATTCGGACCTATTAATATTACGATACAGCACCACAATAAGCATCAGACAAACATACTAACACGTCGTTTTAATAACTTGTCGGATTTTATGATCATCTTTGTATTTTTCTGACAAAATTCGAGCGGCATTACAACATACGACAATTAATTCCTTGTTTAATATGTCCAATGGTCTGACGCCCATAAACTTAAGCACTAATATATATATATATACTAATAATTTGTATTAACCACTTAACCAATATATATATCTTAATTTTTATACACAATTTGTGTAATACATGTACAATACAATACATAAACAAAGTCAATCTATTTTGACTATTTTTGCTGACATATATAAAAATATAGGGGAGGATCAAAGCCCTCCACACACGCACCACTAAGCCCCCTCTACCCTCCACCTCCATTTTGGCACCTAAAATAAGATTATGAACTTGTTCATATCACTTTTTTGTTTTGGCACAAACAGCACAATGGTATTAATTAATAGGCAATGTATAAACACATCTTAAACTATGACTCGCTCCTTTAACTCCTGAGAGTATGATCACATATGGGAGTATGTATGCCCTTGAGCCCATGGGATCTACTCGCCATTAAACCCCTTGGTGTGTAGGTGTCATTAAACCCCTTGGTCTCCAGGCGCCGTTGAACTTCTGAGGTTCACGTGTCCAGCCTTGAACCACAGGGGCTAACCTCCCTAGCCCACAAATCCTAGATCCACCCCTGAAAGCATCGTTATAATTATTTTTCTTATTGAAATCTTTCAAATCATTCTAATATACAACATTATACAGAGGGAGATACTTTATAGATGTATGTTGTTGCCTTGGGCGGCGGCTGACCCTCAATCATCCTCCCTTGATTCTGAAATGGTGATTTTGATGAAATCATTTTCTGACGAACCCTATTAGGGTTTGTGGGTTTAGCCATTGGTTTTGCCCTGGGTCTAGCCATGGGTTTTGCCACAGGTTTACTAGATGTTGCATTTACCATACTACGAATCGGTATGTAATTACCGTCTGCTTTTGGATTGTTAACACGTTGTTTTGGCAAATCTTTAGCGGCAATGGTTTTTATAGGCGTGGTCCTAGATGGTACACTTTGCAATGGCATATTATTTTTACGCAAGGACGCTTGTAGTGGCTGTGAAACTTTCAGAGAACCTTTGGTATCAGAGGCCTTTGGTATCGGCACAGAATTTCTGGATATTTGTTGAGGTAAGGCACCAGCAATAACATTCTGAGACTGCAAGTTTGTAGTGGAAGGAATTTGATTTGACACAGGCTTACTAATTCTGATGTTCGAGGCTGCAGGTTTAGATGGTGTTGGTACAAGCAAGGCACTGTTTTTCGGTGGTATAGTACAGGAAATACATTGGGTTGGTAATTCTCCCTTATTAGGCAAATTTGACAATGTCCTATGGTTCATAATTGCTGTCGTTGGAATTTTTCTTTGTGAGGAATCTTTTTTTGATGGAGAATTAATTTCGTCAAGTGTAACATAATGTGTATCAACATCAGTTAAAAGTCGAGATTGTTCAGTTGAGTTTTGAGGTGGTTTATTAGATATGCTACTGCTGTTAGAATGCGTACTTATTGGTGCAGTTGACGCGATGGTTTTGAATTTTGAGTCTTTTCGGAGGGCTGATTCATTACTCTTTGATGCACCTTTAACATAACATGAAACATTTAATCTCTTAAGTTCGTTCTTATCCGAAACATTATGACACTCAGCCTCAGTTACTTTGGGTAACATATCTACATCGTCAGTTTCTCTATTCACTGTATTGGGATCTGACTTTTTCAAACTGTGTGTGTTTTTACTAACTAACAAGTGTGGCAAATCTCCATGCTGGACATATACTGATGGCTTTGGAATGTTCTGAGCAGGTATCTTGGAATGATGTCCAGTAAATTTAGGCATATCTTTGATATCTAAGTATCCATTTCCAGGAGCCTTTGGCCGTTTCCTTATGAATTGTCTCTTTTCTCTTGTTTTTGGATGATTCTGCATGCTGCGCATTTGGGCTGCATCCAAATAATCTGACGGCTTTCCTTGACAAGTTGGAGGTATAGATTGTTGTCTGGTTACTTGAGAATTTGGCGGTAGATAATTTTGTCTATTTGATGTCACAGAATTCTGTCTAGTTTGAAGAGTTGGCAACTGATTAACTTTGGCAACATCTTTTGATGACTTTTGACATTTCTGTGACATAGAAGAAGTCTTTTTCAGGGAGCATTTTATACTTGGTTTATCAATTGGAATAAATGGCATAGACGGCGAAATATGAACATCTGGTACACTATGACATGTGCTCATCTGAAATTCACTTTCCAGGTCTTGATCTGAAGACTCCGATCCAATGCCACTAGTATCGTCAGAATCTGATGTGTACAGTTCCTCACTGGTAAACCTCTTCTCTTCAAGCATCGGCATTGAATGACATCGACTGAACCCGTCAGATGATTCTTCAAAAGACAGCATCAAGTTGTTCATCAAGTTTTCGTCCTCGTCTTCCGCACTTAAAAAGCTAACCTCAGTATTTGTGCTTAGAAGTCGGCTCATTCTTCGTTTCTCTATCTTCTGCCAATCGTGATCGATTGAACACTGGCTGATTATAAGGTCAAACATGATATCTTTTAATGTTGGATCGGCCAATTTCTTTATAAGCTTATTCAGTTCATCTCTAGTTGGCAACGCTCTCCTCGACTTGACTTCATCAAACACTTCATCTTCTATATATGTTCTAGGATTAGGAATGTTTTGCCACTAAAACAAAAAAGCAAATTAAATAAAGTTTATTATATCATTCATATTTTGTGCCATCATCCTATCTATTTGGCTCAGTCATATTTCTCCACATTTTTAAATTTGTTTAATATTAAATTATTATCAAAATTATTTGATCAAGCAATTCTACAACATTCAAAGCGTGGTTTAAAGGTAAAGATATATAGATTTAAGGTACATGTTATTGAGTTATTAGAATTTAACACAATCATTTCTTCAGATTAATTCTTTAACTTTTTAAATTTATGTTTATTTCATTTTGGATTTCCAAAAACGCAATGTTTATATTACAGTATTATGAAAGAGTTGGAGAACTATTTTGTTTCATAAGAACATACAAATTTTAGGAGACTTTCTTTTTTTTATCCTCAGGAAATCCAGGTATTAGGACATTTGACTGTACTATAATCATGTGATAATGATGTCGTCATTAAATACCTTTAAATTTGTAAATTTTGGTTCTGGAAGTGGAAGACAAAACGTTGATTTCTTTATTCTATTCCATAAAATTCCAAGGAGAAGCAGGATTACAACTATTGCAACAAAAACAGCCACAGCAATAACCACAACAGAAGTCACTGTTAAATTAAAATAATACTAATATATATCTATTATACTATCTACTAATGATATCTACTATATTTGTCAAAAATAAAATCCTAATTGAAAACCCAGAATATGGTGACGATAAAATAATCATAATTATAATCAACAACAGCATTCACTATTAAATTAAAATCTAATATTTGTCATAATATTAAATTATCAAAAGTATTTAGTTTTTAACTACTAATAACAAAGAAGAAATACTGAACATCGTTTGTATTTTAATATTTTTATATGGAGTTTATTTTGTTAAACTTTGTACTCTTGATGTATGTTTTAATTATGTGATTGGAGTGTTTTCTCAGTTTTTGTGTCATCTATTGTAACTATAATAATATTCTGTAAGTCCTTTTCTCTGCCGTTTGTTTTTTTAGTACATGTTGTACATAATTCAAGTCAACCGAAAAAAATATATATTATAATTTAAATACCATAGAGATAGCCAACAACAAAAAATCTCACAATGTCTATAGAAATCCTTGATATAAAATTAAAAAAACCAAACAAAATGTCAACTTAATAAGGGTGTAGGTTGGTTGTATTAAACATATATTGCTCCTTATTTATTTCTCTTGAAATTGTCCCCTTAAATTAATATGGGTCTCTCTTGATCTGAGTGTCTCAAATGAGACGTTCTACTGTATTTTACAAAAACTAGTGTAGGATTGTTTTGTAAATCATCCGACAAAAAGATGGCATTAAGAAAGGTGGACATTTTTTACCATTTTCTGCATGTAATATCATATAAAAACGTAAAAATATCTTACATAGGTTAGGAGATGAAGGGGCGATGTTGATGATGGCAGGCGCACTGCTGGATACAGAGTTGTATGCACTCATGTATATAGTGTAATTTGTATCTCGTAATAAATCTGTAAGATAAAAACAACTTAAGCAATTATTTATTTTAGTTATTTTATATTTGAAGGGAAGAAGGACATATAAACTTTATACAACTTGATTGTTTTAATTAATACCTATTTCACATCTGCGTAAGTTGTTACAACTCCCAATTATTACACGCTTTCATACATGCATACGCGAGTCCCCAAGAAATCTAGGGAGAAATAATTGCCATTGCATAGTTGGGGGCGCTATTTAATTATTAGTGTACTGTGATTGGTCAGTTAAATTCCAGGGCAACACACATGCGCAGTTTTATATGAGCTGTCTTATTTTTTTTGGTATTATTTAGGTATTGCATTCGATAATTGTCCCATATGGGACCAACGTTTAAATATTATTAATTACTTACCTTTCAAAGTGTAGTTTCTCAATGATCCATCTGTAAGATTTTTGGTCAGCTTGTGCATTCCTGATTCAAATAGTTGAACTTCAAAACCAAGAATCTTTCCTCTAGCTTTCATAGTTTCAGGTACCTTTAAAATAATGTTTTATAACGTAATTTAGAGTGAACTTTTTGAACATACTATCCTTTGGTTGACCTTTGAACCATGATTTAAATTTCCAATGTGTTTATTTTTTATTGTAACCATTTTTTCTATAAATTCAGATGGAAAAAACTTCTTTCTGCTGCTAAATGTTATGAATATGGGTTTTAATTATATATTTTAACTCTATGTATAATTGAATAAAATATACCAGTGATATATATTTCTAGCATTTTATTGTTATGTTTCTACTTAAGTTGAATGTACTCTGTTTCAATCTAGGATTATATTACAACAATTTAGCATGTAACTATAAGCAATATTACCTCCCATGTTAGTAAAATGTTTCTGTATGTGTTTTTATCAGGGTCATCACTTTCAGTTTCCTTGTGCAGAAGTATCAGTTGTCCGATAGGATCTGAAAAGACATTTTATTATTGGCTAAATGACCTTCATTCTTCTTTAAATAACAATGGTTTCAATTTTTTCAATGAGGAAGTAAAATGTTATACAGTATAGACATAATGGGATCTTAATATGTGAATGAACCTTGCGGTTAGATGGATGGTAAAAGATTTATTTATTTTCAAGACAAAATCAATGCAAAAATCAAAGGGTTATTTCTTGGTTTAAACAAATGTTTGAGGCATTTTCTTATGTAAAACAAATCCAAAACTTTAAACATGGGCACATCCAACAAAACAATACAGTAATTACTAAGAAGTACTAAAGATCCATTTTTAAATGCCTAATGTTAACCATGTTTACATACATGTCCAATGTGAACCATGTTTACTTACATGCCCAATGTGAACCATGTTTACTTACATGCCCAATGTGAACCATGTTTACTTACATGCCTGATGTGTACCATGTTTACTTACATGCCCAATGTGAACCATGTTTACTTACATGCCTAATGTTAACCATGTTTACATACATGTCCAATGTTAACCATGTTTACCTACATGCCTGATGTGTACCATGTTTACTTACATGCCCAATGTGAACCATGTTTACTTACATGCCCAATGTGAACCATGTTTACATACATGTCCAATGTTAACCATGTTTACCTACATGCCTGATGTGTACCATGTTTACTTACATGCCCAATGTGAACCATGTTTACTTACATGCTTCCTTTGTTGTTATATTCACAGATTTGGACCATACTCCAAAATCATCAGCACTATGGTATTTTGCTCGCACTTGAACCTCATAAATTGTATAAACGTTCCAACCTTCAATAGTAGTTTCACGTAGTCCTCCCTCATCTACTTCTTTAATCTAAAATGAAATAATTAATATTAATAATTAAATTCAAAATTACAGTCTGCTATGACTGTAGTGCTTTTTCCCATAACATTTTACAGAAAATGAGGAAAATGTATCTATTTCATTGATGAACTTTATGGGAACTAAAGTTACAAAAATAATAATGTTCCCGGGAATTTGCTTACTATTTTAAAACTAGACATTTTTATGTGGATATTTTGTTTGTGTGATAGTCATATGAATATATACGGTATTGCCACAAAAAGAGACAAATATTTTTATTGCCAATCCTTATTTCTATATGATTAAATGAATAACAAAGACAAATAAAAAATAAAATAAAAAAAGATTTTGTACAATAGCAACAAGTGATCTTTTTTTATAAAAAGTAAATAATAATATTATTAATAGTGGTAGTCTTATAGCACCTAATACATAAGTTTCTAAAGTGCTTTGCGCACAAAAATGATCCATAAATTATCCTAAGATAATAAAAAGAATATGATCCATAAATATCCTAACATAATAAAAAGAAAATGATTCATAAAATATCCTAAGATAATAAAACGAAAATGATTCATCAAATATCCTAAGATAATAAAAAGAAAATGATCCATAAAATATCCTAAGATAATAAAAAGAAAATGATCCATAAAATATCCTAAAGATAATAAAAAGAAAAGCACCCTAGGCAGATCCTAGGCAGAGCCCCCACTGAAATTTACAATGCAAAAGACAGGAGGACATTAGGTGCATTTTACAGAACTTCATTTTACAATCGTTAGCCTTCTGCTCACTACCAACCTATTTCAAAATTTGTATAGAGGGGATAATGAAAACACTACTTACCACTTGCCAATCTTGTAAATTATTCCTGCACCTAAGTTGATATATGAGATAAAAATAGTAATCTTCCCATCCTGGGGACACTTCCCATTCAGCAAGTATTTTATTTTGGACGGAATGCGTCAAAGTCAAACCAGTTGGTGGTAGTGGTCGCACTATTAAAATAAAAAGTTTTGTGAATGATGTTGAAACTGAGTCCATGTATACTCATTATTTCTTTACTAGTTTAAGTTTATCAAGAGATTACAAAATTAACTAGAAAATCACAGCTTCAAAAGTGATGCATGTAATAAATGTTATTAAAACTCATTCCTCTGTTGATTATTCTACTCTTTACTCTGTTTTTATATTTAAATGTATGCTTTACATGCAGCCCAATGTACACACTGATTTTACTGAACCAATCATAGTGTGTCATCATGCCTGAATGATCAGACACCCAAGATGGGTTGTGCTGACAAACATGATATTTTGATGTGATTCAAATATATATAATATCCTGGATTGCTCACCAAATGTTGTGAAACCTCTAAGTGCTGAACATTATTACCCCAGTCATTTTTTATTTATCAAACACGTATGGAAACATACTCCCATAATGTAGCTAGTTATACGCCTGGAGAGAGGCAAACGTAAGTAAAGTATCTTGCCTAAGGATACAAACAATGCGGCGAGAGTTGGGTTCGAACCTCGATCTCACGATCAGTAGTCGAACGTCCAACACGCCACACGCCCTTACATATTTTGTGCGTAGTACACAATGAAAAAAGAACAGTTTGTTTGGCTTTCAGTTTTTGCTTAATTAACTACTACAAAATCAATTAATAGCCTAGAGGACAGAGTTTAAAAGATGGCAATCAATCGTTTAATTTAAGGAATTTTAGTTTTGGAATGTCTGGGATTTAACCTACATAAAAGAGTCTTCATGGAAAATTTATAAACAGCTTTGTTGCATATTTTATTTCTGCATTGTATACTGTATATGATCACAATTCATTACATTTAGTTCAACATTATTACAAAGGAGCCTTGTCTACATTATCAATAAAAAATGCGATGTGCCCATATATGGACATGATGATGTCATATCACTACCATATTTAAGCATATCACTACCATATTTGGACACATCACACTTTTTTTGTCAAACTAGACAGAGCTTAATACACCTTACATACCATCTTCTTGGATATTGAAATAAGCTTCTTTGTAATTACTCCTTCCAAGTTCATTCACCTCCCACACTCGAATAAACAATCGCAGACCGTCATTTCTTGATAAGTTGCAGACAGTTTCATTCACGTCATTGCAAGATTCCCATTTGTTACTAAAAATCAATATGTATAAAATAAGTATATTATTTTCCTAAAGCTTGGTTCCCACTTGCACTCAACATAATGTAAGCAATTTGATGGATTATCCAAACTGTCGCTTGTCTAGCAACTTAAGTCCTTGTAATGCATTCTTATTATATATAAATTCACAGACATATAAGAAATCCTAAACTACCTGATGATACACTGAAAATTAATCAATCAATCATCAAACAGTAAACGTAAGGAAACTGTGAAAATTAAACAAATTGACCTCTGTCTCCATACATGTAAACGTTTTGATAGTAGTTTAATTTTATTTATTTATTTTTTTTTTTAACCATATTAAATGAGGGTGATCCATCCAGCAAATTTCTGATCATTAGGGACCCTCAGAGGGCCCGTTTATGAACAGCAAGTATACGGATAACTTGTCATCTTTTGGGGTCATTAATCATGCCTTAACGACCCTTAATGGCTTTTTTGAGTACTACCACCTGGGTTATCGGGACCAACCTCAGCCCGGCAAATTTGGAGGGTTGGCTTGTCCAATGGGGAGTTGAAGGCGACCTTGCTGGATTAAACAATGTATTTTATGAGATAATCATGCAAATCAGGCTGAAAATAAGGCCATGAGTAGCCGGATAACTAGAAGTCTGTAAACGGTAGGGAGAATTTTGATTTAGCCTTGTCAGGAGAGACCTCTGGCATATCCAGATACTTTAAATGTTCATAAACACAACCAGAGAGAGGTTCACAAGACAAACATATACACAAGATGCTCTACATAAACAAAGTCTTTGGGAGTGGCGTTGTCATTTTGTCCTTGGAAAAATTCCTGACATGTGACAGGACTGGTAGCCAGGAGTGGTAGCCAAGCATCATAACCACCAAGCCACAACTCCACTTAATTGTTATAACACAAATTATAAACACTTTTTTAACTATTTTATTTTAATTATATTCTACCAGGAAAGCTGATAAGCATGCTGAAAACCAGATTTTTCAGTAACAACATTTTTGGCCAACCCAAAAATCAAAAATTGTACTGTACACTATTTTCTTCTGGGCTTTGAAGCTTCGTGGAAGATTAGTTTTCCGTGATCCTGGCTGCCATGTGCAGTGAGCAGATGCGTACAAATGTCCAGTACACACTATGCTTTGAGGTGCTGATGGTTTTCCTATAAAACAATACCAATGTTATTAAAAACCATAAAATATACAAGAAACTGGTACAGTAATTAAATATGCAAATGAAGTAAACTAACCAATATCAAAAAGTAACAGTTTTAAAAAGAATCTCATCTTTCATGTCATCATTCAACTCATGATTATTTCTATCCTCATCACCAACCATTCACCATCATTCATATTCGATGTTATTGTTACTCATCATGAGCAGGTCAAATTGCTGTTATGGCGGGGCCTAAACAGGCAACAATAACGGCATGGTTTGAGGCCGACTCACTCCTAGTTCTGGTGATGCAGCAAGTCTTGTCTGATAAGAACTATAAACCGAAGATCCACTGTGCACAATTTGCCCGTGTGCACTTTAAAGAACCCAGTTCATCACCATCCTCATCCCTCTCAACATCATCATCTTGGCAATCACCATCTCAACATTCTATCACCATCCTCATTACTCTCAACATCACCATCTTGGCAATCAACATCTCAACATCCTATCACCATCCTCATCACTCTCATAAACATCATTATCATAGCAATCACTATCTCATCATCCTAGCACCATCCTCATTACTCTCATCAACATCATTATCTTGGCAATCAACATCTCATAATCCTATCACCATCCTCATCACTCTCAACATCATCCTCTTGGCAATCAACATCTAAACATCCTACTGTATCACCATCCTCATCACTCTCAACATCATCATCTTGGCAATCACTATCTCAACATCCTATCACCATGCTCATCCCTCTCAACATCATCTTTTTGGAAATCACCATCTCAACATTCTATCACCATCCTCATCCCTCTCAACATCATCATATTGGCAATCAATATCTCATAATCCTATCACCATCCTCATCCCTCTCAACATCATCATCTTGGCAATTAACATCTCAACATCTTATCAACATCCTATCACCATCCTCATCACTCTCAACATCATCATCTTAGCAATCAACATCCTATCACCATCCTCATCACTCTCAACATCATCATCTTGTTAATCAACATCTCATCATCCGATCACCATCCTCATCCCTCTCAACATCATCCTCTTGGTTTCAACATCTCATCATCCATCACCATCCTTTTTAAATTCATAAATAATACAGTAATATAAATTTTTTTAATTAATTAATAATAACAATACAATTACATACTTCCTAGTGTTATATTGACAACCGTCCAATTTTGTACTGGGTCATTGGCTTTGCCACACTTGAACACTCCACCATCTTCAAAGCTTTTAACAAGATACAGAAGGCTCCTACCATCCTCTGCTCTAGTTTCATAGTGTTTACCATCATGGTACCAACCAATGTTTTCATAATGAATTGGACAACTAATAGTCAATAAAATTGCCGAGTAGTTGGCCATATCAATAACGGTACTGTTGTTTACATTAACTTCTGAAAAAAAAAAAAAGTTTTACAAAATTTCATTGTAAAATTGAACAAAATCTAATGGTATGGTTATGAGTTACAATAACTTGATTGAAAGGTATTGAGTTACAGTATATATCATGCCAGGTTTAGGTTAAAAAATATATCTTAGGCCGGTTTCCGCAGCCAATAAATTAACCGATAAACTTCCTGTGGAAACAGGGTTTAACAAATTCCGCTCGAGAAAAATTAATAATGTAACCAATAATTATTTCATTCAAATCAGATTAACCCATTTTTTTTAACCTTTGACCTGATAGACAAATCATTGTGATTGGCTCTTGGTTGTTCGGTAATGAATGATCATGCATACTTTTTTATTGATTATCTGATTGGTTAACAATAATATAAAACGATAACAAAGACACAGCCTTTAATAATATAATTACATTACTACAGGTCAGTAGCCACTTTAGGATAGTGACATGAAAGTTACAAGAATAGCCATTGACAAAATTCAATCTACACTAGTGATGTAATCAGAGTAAAACATTTCTTTTTTAAGACACCAGAAGATATTCCTGTGTGACATGAAGCCAGGTAGATTTCAATAACCTGCTCACTCTTTCTAACTACCAGTCCCTCTCCTGATAAATCTTATTCCGAGATATATTACAATTTACATCTACTGTACTTCAGTGGTGGCGCCAGCGGGGGGCGGGAGGGCCAGGGCCCCCCGTCGGGGAAAGCTGCCCACCCCCCCATCGGGGAGTATTGGCCATATTTGTCGGGGAGAAAAATATGATCATTTCTTTTCTGGTAAAAAATAAAACCATATTAAGTGTACTACTATATATTTTAAGTAACTGCGACATTCCATTTTTGACGTACGTACGATATACTGACAGCGAATAAAACAGTATGTGGTACGCATTTGTCTGGCGGTGTCTCTTTGTACGAATCTTTCATGGCTCACTGCGGTATACGCGTCGACATATCTGGGCTGTATCATATTATATCCAGGGACCAAAATGTGTATTTTTCAGATTCGAGGCGAAAATCGAAAATTCATTTGCAACTACGCATCGACGTACGTTCATACATGGATAAAGGTACGAGTTATGTTCTCACGGTTGAGTTTACTAATTGTTTCAATTCACCAATAACCCTTGGTGAACCGCGTATATGTTCGCTGTCGATTAAAGGGGTTTGGGTGAGGGTTCGATTGGGAAAAGGAAGCGGTTGGCCCGAACCATAAAACAGGGTCTGGTCACGTTTCTTTTCGCGCATAAATCTCGATCTAGGGTAGGGGGGGGGAGGGTGTGAATAGGGTGGCTAGCCACCTACCTTAATTCTAAAGGGAAAAAAAAGACGCACCAAACCCGTGACCGTCGCTAGACGCGGATTCGACGCACTTGACTCTTTTAATTAAGAAGAGTAGGCTAGAGCTATAGTTGTGTAAATAGGCCTACATAGTGAAAGAGCTAAGAGTTTAATTACTATTTATGAATTCAAGAGTTTAAAAAGAAAAAGCGATTTAAAATCTTTGGAAAATACCCACAACTGAGTTATTTTCAAAACACATGCACTCCCACTACCAGCATCACGTTGTCTTAGCTTGCTCCTCGTGTGAATGCTGACGTCATCACTCTCCAAAAATACACCATTTTCCGCCCTGGTCCGTGTGCAAGCGTTAGCGTGGACCTGTATATTTACACCCCTGTACAG
Organism: Antedon mediterranea; assembly: GCF_964355755.1. Classification (NCBI taxonomy): domain Eukaryota; kingdom Metazoa; phylum Echinodermata; class Crinoidea; order Comatulida; family Antedonidae; genus Antedon; species Antedon mediterranea. The sequence continues at coordinate 27,151,147 of NC_092675.1, forward strand.
ATTAGAGTGTAATATCGTGAACTTTTTTCTCGCATATGAAGGTTTTTTATATAATGGTATGCAGTATTAACGATAAAAAAAACGATAAACATGATGTTCTTTTATTATTATTTCATAGGCATAGCATAAACATGAAATGTCTTGTTCTATGTACACGGCCGAAAAAACGTGTGTGGCGTATTTGGCATTTTATTGATTTGTGTTATAGACACGGCGATTACGGCAATCATCATTGTACTGTATACTAAATTACATTGAGTTATTCACCCGGCTATAGGGTATATCTGAGGTTAACAGACCACCAAAGCACAGTCGTACACTAAACACATGCACTATCGAGGCATTTTTGGATCAAAGTTTATTATTAGTTCGTCGAAAAAGATCCGTATTAGAGTATTTAGGAAGGATTTATTTAAATTTACATTATTATGTGACATTGTTATTAAATGTAATACAGTTGCTCTAGCCTATTAAATAATGTGTAAGCATCCATTTTTTCAAAATTTTCTGAGGCTCCGGAGGGGGAATACCCCCTCCCAAACCCACCCCCGCTTTCGCGCGTACGGCCCACCGTGGGGATATTCGGCGCCACCACTGCTGTACTTCAAATATTCAAAACTTACGTTTGTTTATAGGCTGAGCATTTACTAAGGAAGAACCAATCAGGAAAACTGTGTAGAAAAATGTCCATTTCAAACAGCTCTTAAAAGCCCTGCAAACACCATTTAGTAACAACCTAAAGCAAGACACAAATGAATTTAATGCAATAATAAAACATTAAAAATACATTGTGTTTATCTAAAAAAAAGTATTCTATTCTATTTTGTTAATATATTATAATATTTAAAAATGGCATAACATGATTACCATTTTGAGGATTGTAAACATTATATCTACCAAGGACATTATAGGAAATAATGCAGTGTCAAATGTTTTATATCTCGCCTCAGCAGTCAAACTAATAGGCAGTGCTGGCAGTACTAACAACACAACACATTATTTAATATAAAGGATAGGTCTGCAGACCTACCAACAGTCAGGCCTATTTCCTATTTATAGTATTATGATGATGTAAAATGTTTATGTACGATTTGTGATTTGGGAAATTTGAAATTAAATTGCCCCAGCCCGGAATGATTTCCTTGCACATTCTCTTTCTTTTACTTTTTTTAGCAAGAAAGGGTCTAGCAGGGACCATACTACTAGCCTCTAGGCTAGGCCCTATTGACTGTACTAGCAATTTACAATATGTAGGCCCTAACACTACATAATGATACGTTTAACTTCTGGGTTTCCCCCAGCAAACCTATCGGACTCTAACATCAGTGACGACCTAGGCAAGAGAAGAGGAGGGCTAGCCTAGCTAGCTAGCGCTAGGCTAGGACCTAGCTAGCCTATGCTAGGGGGATAGGGGGCTAGGTTTGGCCTACTTTCGTACCTAGCCTAGGCCTAGTAGGCAAAAACAAAACATACATTTGCATAATACTTACATTTTGGTAAAGTGCTTCAGATTAACTAATTACTTCAGTCATTTTCTACGGGATAACCTGGGCAATTTGGATGATGATAAATCAGGGTTTTTTTATTTCCTGTTTTTCATACTTTCGTTTTTTTTATGGTGGGTATTCTTTGATCGAAAGGTGGCAGCAAACAGACCACATTATTTTTTTAGATACACAGTACTAAAAAAAAAGCCTACAAGTTTGTTTGTTTGTTAGTTTATTTTCATATGCTAATAGTATACAAATTCAAAATTCATTAACAATTCCTGGGGGAAAAAAGACATAATACAAAATATAGACCTACACTGAATACAATCTCTTTAAATGTTACTAATACCACAGAGTTTACCGACAATTAAATATCGAAAAATATAATATTTTATATACTTAAAGTTGGTTATTTATATGATGCCTATAATAATATAGATCAACCATAGCCTCCAGTGCGAAGTAAATACATATGTTTTAAATTTGTTTTGTCTTTCTTCTGTGTTTAATGTAGGCCTATAATGTATTGCAATTACAGTTACAGACCGAAAGGAATATAACACTGTACGATATACAAAATCGCACACGGCGTTTATTTTAGTAATCATTTAGAGAAGTTTAAATACAGTATAGAATATTTTCTTAGAACATGCACAAATTGTACGCATGACAGATGGGAAAATGGCAAAAGTGTACAGGACTACGTTTAAAACAATTTATGAAGAAAAATTAATTAGCCAACAAAGTAATCGAAGTTCAAAATATTAATCGTAAAATATCTGATCATTTTTTTTCTTTTTAAGACAAAAATAGTGGAAATGTTTACCTCCCTTCATAAGTAGCTCAGCAACATAAGAAAATACTAGTTTTTTTTTAAATATAAGGACGAAACATGCATGAGACTTAAATGCTTTATTGTTATCAACAATGGGAGTCTATATAGGGTCTGTTACAGCAGTAGGCCTAACACATTTCATCGTGAGAGAGACATTGATTAGTAAAGATAAAATATAAATAAACATTTATAATTCTTTCAGGTTGAGCACCTCTCCTATTAAATCCAAAGGTAAAGCCTACGGAACATTTTATCGGAAAATTGTTACGGGGTTTTCGCCACACATGCGTGTAACAATATCGGTTCAGGCTCGAATATATCTGAAAATCGTGATGCAACTATTGCTGTAACTTGTCTATATTCTTCTTTGCATGAACATGGAGTGACACCACCGGCACAGCTCGTTTGTGGTACACACTGATCTTCCTCAAAAGTCTGTTCAAGGAGTCCCTAACAAACAAAAATACATATGGATATGATTCACTCTTTGTAGATGAGCATTTTATTATAATAATATTCACAAGTCTCTTGCCTCTGTCATAATTATGAATTTTATTAAAGCTTATTATACAGATGGTAAATCACGGGAGTCAGATAACGGAGATAAATGTTAAAAGTACATATTAGATACAAATAATTGAATAATTGTGTGAAAGTACTTCAAAATTGGATTATTTGAAATTTCAAAATATAGGGATGGGAATTCTTTGGGAAAGAGTTGATGATACACCCACCGTACGAATTATGAAAAAAATCAAGGCAACTCTCAGTTAAGCAAACGTTTTAAAATGACCGTTTTGTCGAGTCTCCTAAAATACGAATACAATAAAGTATAAACCTGAACTAAAACGACAGTTTTCCTCCTAATGTCAAGGGCAGATATCAGTATGTCATGAGTCTGTGTTGTTAAGGTTCCTTCGCATATTCTGCTGGATGACACATCCCTTCTCCTTCTTTGAGAACTTGACCCGTTTCTAAAAAATATCAAAATAACAACAATATGACCTATAAAAACTTAATGATCTTTGCTGTTGCTGTGTATAGCGTTATTCGATCGTCTGTATATAGAGTTAAACTGTTTCGATCGTTATATTGGATCATCAAGGCCTATCGAACGTTGTACTTGATTTCCCTCTTCAACTTGGTTCTCACTCTAGGACGTAAACGCAACGCAAACGTGTTGACCAATGACAAGCGACCCTTCGAATAATCCATCGCTTTTGTAATTGGTTAACTCACTTACGTTGCGTTACATCCTTGTCTTGCGTCTCAAGTGGGATTTGTTTAAAAGGGGAGCGCTTATAGTCTGCCAAACAATATCAACATTTGCAAGTCATTTAGCTGTCAAATGGAAGACCCCTGGATCCGCCCATGCACTAGAAACCTTAAAATAAAAACTCTGGACCCGCCCTTGATAATAATTATCAAAATCACTAACAACATGTTTATCCATACCTTGTATCAACAAAGTATTCAGGGTATGTAGCCAGCAATCTAGTCTGCTGATCTTCCGTAAGTTCCATGACAGGGGTTGTACGGTTGTATACCATTGCTTCCATTACCTCTGACGACAGATTCGCCAACGACGCTTCGTATTCTTCAATCAGGTACCTCTGCTGATCAGTGATGGCAATATCACAGTCGCGCCTTTTACACCAAGACTCACAACTAACGCCCACATTAACAGTGACGCTAGACTCAACTACAATCAACAATGTTGCAAAAATGATAACTGATCGAGCATCCATCTGGAGATTGTTGTATCTGAACAATACCTATAGAATATAGAAAGCAAACGAATTTATCGAAATGAATTATTTCAAATTCGATACTTACCTACCTTATTTAAATAGGCCTACCTTATTAATTTATATTAGGCTATTGTAATAGTTTAGGAAAGAAAAGAACAATAAATGTTTACGTTGAACTTGACCTTGAAGCGTTGAGCGTGATATATGGCCGGGTTGTCCTTCTCTTGGATCAGAGATGACGGTTTAAATAGTCGGTAAGTAGGCCTATGTTAAACTACTGTACAATATGATTGGTCGACTTGCGGTGACTGAAACCAAATTTAAATTCATCAGTGCGTGAGCTGACAGACAAACGTATAATTTAGAAAAAGGACGACAAAGTTGGCAGTAACTTGATTCGTAAATATTCGGAGATAAAAACACACACATTCTTCTAAACATTCCATATCATTGTTTAATTAAAGCTTGAAGCAAATCAAAACAGTACAAATGAATAGAGCCTTCACTCATAAATAACTACAATCTAAAAAAAATAGGCGTTGTCGAAAATATTGACGGTTAACTGAACATTATTATAATGGTTGAGAGGTAGGCCTGCTATTACAAGATAAGAAAACATTATAAATTGTTGATATTTGTCACTAATGGTTTCGACTAGCAATCCTTATAACAACTTAGTCGTTATAGTATATTTATTCTATTGTTAATCTAATTATGACGCGCCGCCGGTGTCAAACATTTCAATTCAAGATATACATTGTCCCATAAAAAACTGTCACATAGCTATTAAAAAATCGAATCGAAAAAAGCCTGATAAAATCGTAATTTAAAGAAACAATAATAACCGTAAATTGTCACAAATTTCAAATAACTAGATGGTACGCGAGCGAAGCGAGCGCAGATGGTTCTCGAGTACATAGTAATTTCAGCGTAACAAAACTGGCGATTTCAAATGTACGTACCGCAGGACTATAATACATTGTCGTTTACAGAAACGAATAAATAGACACGATGATTTATGTAGTCAACTAAAATTAGCACCCTGGGAATTACTTCCGAAGGAGAAACTTATCACAAAATGAGTCAAAATTTTTGATTTGGACTCATTTAAAGAAACCCAATTTGTGTTTTGTATGTAACATTAGGGTTGAGGGATGGGAAAGCGGATAGGTACAAAGAGGAACAATTTTTAAATATATTCTTTATCCACTCAGAAACGAAATATTTTTTTCATGTTTTATAGGCCTATAAATAATATACCTCTAAATTCTAAATACAGTAAAACATTTGCGATTTAAAATACTTTGTTAAAACTGTCACTGTCATAATCGATTGAAATATTAAAGTACATGTCACGATAAACCACTACGACGTTTATATTTTTGGTAATTATTAATTAATACAAACGTTGAGAAGGAACTGTCAGTATAAAGTTTATTTGTATATAATAATGTGTTTATAAATCAAAGAGCTGCATAGGCAGGATATAGAAAAAAATCAAGATCAAATAAGTTAAAACTGCCTCAATATAGATTTATTTTAACGACATGTTTCGGGCATAGCCCATCATCAGGTGAAAAGAATTGTAACAAAGGATAACATATATAAGTCACAAAATTACATAATAAAACAAATCAGCCAATCAAAGATGTTAACAAACAAAAGGCATAGTTATAAAGGCACGCCTCCAAAAGCTATGGTGTACATGCAGGAATGGTTGCTTATAAAGCAGGAAATTTAAAACAAAGACAAAAGCTTCAAGTGTAAATAATTGTTAATATGTGAATGTCTCTGGCAAAATTAATGTTTAAAGGATCTAAATTGTACATTTATGCCGGTAGGGGCAAGAGTGCCAAGCTTTACAATTATTCTTTCTTCTATAATTCTACGAGATGTCTCAGAACCATTACATACTTTAACACCAGAAATAGTAATATCCGAAAGGGAATGCTCATTATTACAAAAATGGGTGGCTACAGGTAATCCGGGAGTCTTTAGTTTAATAGACCTTAAATGTTCTACAAACCTATCACCTAACCTGCGTTTAGTTTCACCAATATAAAGCATATTACATTTAGTACACGAAATACAATAAACTAGATTTCTAGTGGTGCACGTAATACGATCTGTGATAACATAATTACCAGAAGGTCCTACTATTTGGTTTGAACACGAAACGTAATTACATGTCGAACATCTATTTCTATTACATTTGAATGTTCCAGTTGATTCATTACCTTTGTTTTGTAATTTAGATTTAACTAAAGTGTCTTTAATGCTTTGATCACGTCTGTAAGCTATCATGGGTGGTTCTCAGTAATAAAGTTTATTTGTATATATTTTTATATTACATCTAACAGTACGAACCTTAACAGACAGTTAAGAAATGTTCGATTCAAATGAGGACCAAAAATATTTATTGTCAAAGTATTGCAAGTTTACTCTCAAAGGGCCCATATATTTAGCTACCGTATGTGTTAAACCAAGGGCTCATAAATTTACCTATTTGTGTTAAACCAAACTCTTGCAGACTGAGAGATTGGGATGTTCCATTCATCGCAAATCAATACATTTGTATAATCGTATATTAAATCTATCAAAATAGTATTTTTTAAAGAAAATCGGCCTGTCTTCAACATTATGATGCTGTACTCTTGCTGTTCAACCGGTTTTCAGCTATTAAAAACAATTATCGTAGGAGGAGATAGGAAAATGCGAAGCCGCCTCGCATTTTTGTGACGGGTATTTTTCAAGATGGACATCCATTAGACAGTGTATACCACGATCGGAAAACACCCATATTTGGGGCAAATCGTTGAACCTAAATTCGTTTTAATCGTCAATAACTAATTATCTAACTTAATTTAATTAGTAAACAGGGTTACATCAGGTGGTTAAAATCAGTACCGAAAGTACGAACCAACTTTATATACCATCGAGTAAAAATTCTAGAGGTAAGGCGCGATTTACCGAATTTTGGCCTTACGTAAATTTATATATAGATAGCTGTTCAACCGGTTTTCAGCTATTAAAAACAATTATCGTAGGAGGAGATAGGAAAATGCGAAGCCGCTTCGCATTTTTGTGGCGGGTATTTTTCAAGATGGACATCCATTAGACAGTGTATACCACGATCGGAAAACACCCCTATTTGGGGCAAATCGTTGAACCTAAATTCGTTTTAATCGTCAATAACTAATTATCTAACTTAATTTAATTAGTAAACAGGGTTACATCAGGTGGTTAAAATCAGTACCGAAAGTACGAACCAACTTTTTATACCATCGAGTAAAAATTCTAGAGGTAAGGCGCGATTTACCGAATTTTGGCCTTACGTAAATTTATATATAGATAGCTATTCAAAAATTGGATCGAAAAAACCCTGATCGTAATTTAAAGAAACACAATAACCATGTGTAGACAAAAACGTGTGTAGACCATCGCACTTATAAACATCCATTGTATACTGTATAACGAAGACATTCAAAGAGAAAATACAGTAGTAGGCCTACTTTTTAAAATAATTTTTCTTTCCGCTACGTTGGCTTCATGGACCAATCATCGCTAACTTCGGTGGGTATAGGTATAACCATCTTACTCGGGTAAATAATAACAAGCCCCTTTGTTTGTATATCATCATAAAATAAGTGACATGAAACAGTTAACATGTGTAACAAAACATAACATTAATTTACCTCGCTAAGAAGGTATGATGTAGTCGATCGCGCGCGTGTGTGTATGTTTCTCCGCCAATGACCACGGTCCCAATTCTGGACCACTTTTTAGTATAATTTTCAGACCTGTTAGTGTTAAAAGTAACAAGTAAACTGAAATTGCATTTTCTCTTTCTCTACTACTTAAGAGGCAAGAGTTATAATTTATGATTTGTAATTTTAAACCATAATTTGATTTAATTTACACATTTTTTTCAAATTCAACCGTTTGTTTTTGGCGTTACACCAAATTCGCATACACATGCTTGTAGTAGAATAAATCACACATAGCATTAAGACACACACAGTTTTTTAGGTAAAAACATTTTTTTTCGATCCAATTTTTCGTGAAATTGGATAACTATTAGGTGACTTTAAAATGGAATACTTATTCAACAAATTTGTTTAGGAATTATTTTTTCAGGGGGAGAATACATTCTTAAATATTTAAAGACTTGCTTGAAAAGTAGGCCTATTCATCGTACGTACGTATGTGAATAATGAATACCATTTCAATCAGACGTACCTGATGTGACGTGTAGGCCTACATACCTGTATATATGCAGTTGTATAATTTATATTGATTTACATACAATGGCATAGGCCTAAAATAAATAATTAATTATAATAAATGTATGTATAAAAACCTTTTTAAAAATCCTTATTGAAACCAATGTATAGGATGCAATTCGAGGGAACAGCTTGATAACACAAGTAAAGTTTCTTTTTAGTCCAAAATGAATCAACCATAAATGTACAATACATGCTAGTTTGTAGCTTTAACCAAACTTTACATAGAATAACCATTTAACCAGAACACCATTCAATTGTGACAAATGAAGTTAGGCCTACTGTCATTTTTGAGTGATTCATACTATTCAATTCATCTGCTACAAGGACATTTACGCATACATTTACATTGTTTTCAATGCTGATAGATCACGCATTTTAGACGATTTGGAATAATCAACCGTAAAAAGATAACATTTTGACGCACATGGCGTGTCATACCTCAAAGCTGTAACCAGGAAAATCAAACTCTCGCTGGTGGTGGCCGTTTAAAAGCAATAGTAAAAGTTAGTACTAACTTGTAGAAATTAAGTCTAGGTGCAATAAGGCAAAAACAGAAACATGTCCAGTTTACGTTTATCCCGACCAGTCTAAGGCTCTGTACTGTCTACACTATCAAACTTTATGTGACAAAAAAATGTGATGTGCCCATATATGGACACGATGATGTCATATTACTTCCATATTTAGGCGCATCACACTTGTCAAACTAGATATGATAGTGTAGACTAGCTTTATAATATATTATATTCAATAGTTTAGTTGTTGTAAGTCTTTATTTAGCTTTTCATTCCAGCCAATATTAAGTATGTCACAGTACTGTTTTAAATTATCATTGAATACATGGTGACTTACTTATCATAGTAATAATAATAATAATAATAAGATTTATACAGCGCACATATCACTAAAGTGCTCAAGGCGCAAAATCGATATCGCATGGTAGGATTTAGTTCTGGTTCAAGCCTCATCATCGATCCATTCATCCGTAATTTGATCCAAATGAAACCGATCATGCGCACCAGTGGCCGTATTCACCATTCACGTAAGGGAAATACCCTTAATATTCAAAAACTTGTTAAAGATGTATTGTCCCCCAAAAACATGAAAACTTAACAAATCAGAATTTGAATAGATTATTGTGTAGTTAAAAAAAGTTAATCACTTGGTAGAAAATAAAAAGTTTTCACTTATAAAATGACAAAATAAATGGTTAAATTAAATCAAAAACTCATTGGCTGGCAGCCAATTTGCTTTAAATTACAGTTTTTAGGTAAAAACATTTTTTTACCTTTTTTTTTCTACGAAAGTGATTAACTTTTTTTACAGCCAATATCAAGTATGTCACAGTACTGTTTTAAATTATCATTGAAAAAATGTACGAATAAGTTCTAAATAGTCAATGACCAAGGCCACATTATTCTAAGTTGAATTGAATATTTTTTTTATTCCAAAAGATTATAGAGAGCGATCCCTTAACAAGAAACAATTTGTTAAAGACTAGGGACCACTGACTGACTCTTTTTGCTCTTTAAAGTCTACACTATCAAACTAATTTGACAAATAAAGTGTGATGTGCCCAAATATGGTAGTGATATGACATCATCATGTCCATTTTTTTGTCACATAAAGTTTGACAGTATAGATAGAGCTTTTGCTTATCCAACTGGTCTGTTTTGAGGACAACTAATTCCACGGACTCCTCGCTGTTTTTTACAAGCAGTTTGTGACTCTTGTAAGTGACCCGTCGAAAAAATAATTCTACCTCACCAACAATACATCCTATTTTGTAACTTTCATTATCACATGGTTTCTTATTTTGTTTTAAAATGCTCATACAACCCTATCTTGTAAAGTTAGTTTTTTTTCCTGTTTTATCAACAATACCAGGATGATATACAGAAATAATCTTGGTTAAAAATATTTTTGAAGTGGTTCCCCTAGTGTGTTCTCAAGTTCTCCAATCACCTTCTGACATTGAATTTCAACATCAGTTGATTCATCTAAAAAAGAAAATTAAATAAGTCAGAAATTTCAATGTAGTTTTGATCCAGATATTAGAAATGATTGGTAAAAGAACATCACCGCCGAGCTAAGAACAACCCTGTGTCATACCCGGATAAAAAGGGGTAATATAGAACAAATTCACAATTGAAAAACTGCAACCACAGTACATTATAGTCAAGTTGTGTCATGTTTACAGTGGAACACCCTAATTCATGGCAAGCAACCAAGGACAAATAAAAAAAAATATTTATGTTTATGAATTTATTGGAAATAGTTTAAGGGTCTTACCTTCTAAAAGTTCTGAGAGGAATGGCAACGTCTCTGGTAGGAGTGTAAGGAACTCCTCACCCAGTTGCCTGTGAATTTCTTCGAGCATCACCAGTGCCGCAAAACGAACCTTAAACAAGAAATAATAGAAATAGAGAAAACAGAGTGAATAAATATTACTCTATTGGTTATATTGTTAAAACAATTTGCAAATTGAAAATGTATTATTGCATGCAGGAATTCAGTCTTTATAACTACAGTATTATATTGTTTGAGAGTTTGCATGGCGAAATCAAATGTTGATATGAATTGTGTGGTACACCACATTATTAGTTCTGAAGTTCTGTTGCGTTTCTCGACGTTTCAATCAATATGCTTTGATTGTCCTTAGGACTAATATATGTGGTGTACCGCAAAATATATATCAATTACAGTATTATTAGTTATTTTCAGTTACATTCGACAGCGGAGAAAACTGCCACTAACGCAATGGATTAAAAATATATAAAACAATATAAACTATATTTAAAATACAAAAACTTTAAACAATATCACAGATATTATTACAAAAACTTTGATAACACTCAAGAAAGGGGTCAATGGATTTATTTTTTTCAAACATATCCAGTTCATTTATTTGGAAGCTTTCAATTGTGTAATCGGTCGTAGTCTGGGCCTAAAAAAAGGTGTTGAGGAATATAGAAAGCAATTCCTAACGCTCCTGCATACACACAAAGAATTAACATGATGTAAAGTAACTAGGTCGTCAGCAATTAAAAGTTCTCTATTATTAAACTAATATTAGAGGTCAGAGGTTGTGCATTATAAGAGAAAGTGGTTTAGTCGAATCTTGTAATGTGTATACCTTTGGGTCTGAATTACGTGTTTTGAGGAGCAGTTGGTAGTTGAGTGGTTGCCAACATCCGGTGTCCTGAGCCGAGGCCATCATCTGTGCCACACATGGGGTCAACTGTGTTGTAATCATTGTTTTATATTCTTCATCACCTAAAGTAGTGTTCTCAACCTACGAAAAAGAAATCATTCAATCTAACATTCGTTTTCTAAAAAATATTGATATAGAATAGATATTAAATATCAATTTGTTATATATATATATATATATATATAAATCAAGGTCATGCATCTGAAAAGAGGAGGGAGTGGGAGGGGGGTTTGAGGTCTGGAGTTTAAAAACCTGCTTAAACAATTATTCTACATATACTAATATATATTTTTTAACTAATATTATTAGTCAAAAAGTTACTAAACTAACCTGGTCCAACAATGGCATCATAAGAACATCAAATCTTTCTTTGGTAACAAAACCTTCTTTGTCGTACAGAAACACTTTATGTAAAGTTGAGAGGACAGATTGTAACAGTAAATTACACTTAGCATCATCAAACAACTCATCTGAAATAAATACAAACGAAATATTGAATATGGTTGATTAGGAGTGCACTTGAATTATTTGAAATAATTATTCAAATAATGAATGTTTCAGTTGAATGGAAAATATTCTAATCCTTCAACTCATGAAAATTATCTCTACATTCAACAAAATGCAAAACATTCATTATTTGTTTTTCACTAGGAGAATTTGTTTGGGCATATCATGCATATTCATGTTTCCTCTTTCTAAATCCAAATGTTATAAAACTACACAAACAGAATATGTCACATCAACACTGTCAAATTAAAATTATTTGAAAGTCTAAAGAGTACAAAGTTTCAAATCAATCATTATGATATCTTTTTGTAATTATGCATTTCAGTGATTAAACATTGTAAATTGTAAATAATGCAACAGCCACAGCTGAGACCTTACATTACTACAATCGACTCCAGATATAGTATAGTCTCCAGATGACCTTGGGCTATATTTTTAACCATGGGTTATATTTTTAACCATGCCCAGTAAATATTTGTTTTATATACCGTACCACCCAATTTGGCTGGGTAGGTAGGATAGGCTGAAGCAAACGCATACATGGACTTGGTTGGAGTAGGCCTAGTTAGTGCCACAGTTTAACAAACAAAAATGGCCTGCATTTGATAATTCATCACTTTCAGATATGCAATCAATATTCCCAAATCATACTTTTTTGTTTCTTCATATTTTAACTGGCCGCTCATACACAAGTTAATCATCAAAGGCTTGGCGAGGGCTAGCTACGGAATCGTTATGCATGTGGATCCGATTGTATGAAGAAGAAGATAGAGGAAACAGACATGCACATTTTAGCCGGTCTATAGTTCGAGGGCATGGCAATAAGACCGGCGAATTGAAAGGTGCCAGTACATAAAACACATGATACATAATATGTGCAACTCAATCTTTTACATCAACTCACTAGACTTATTCTTGTTACAGCTGTCGAGCAGTTCAGCACAATTTTTGATCATGTGACCAGCAAACAATGTGAAAATGCTTTTCATTTTCTCTGCAAACATATCAGTCATCTGATAAAATGTAAGAAGTCGTTCTTTTTGTTCCGACTCTCGTGTAGCCCAATTGTAAAGCTTCAAGAACATTGGTCTAAAGGAGACCTCAGATAGCCTCATCACCAGACTTTGCAAAGCATTTAGAATTTCATCTTCCACTTCTTTAGATTTCGTGAGATCATCCTATATAACAAACAATACAAAATTATCATTAACATCACATGGACCTATAAACCTCTAGCCGATTTTCCACTAGGCGAATTTGTTCACGCGATTCAACACAAATGCGCATTCATGTTTCCATCTTACAAATCCCTCTCTGCAACAAATTCTAGTTCCTTGAGTTTTTCGATTCAGCGAAATTAATAGTTCGAATTGTTTCTAGTTTTTGTGAAGTGAAAAAAAGCTCAAGAAATAAGCTATGATGCGTTCACAGACACGCGATGAACATGAAAACCGTAACCATTTACTCTTGTACGATTTTTGTCTCTGTCAAACGTTGAACAAAAATTTGCCTGGTGGAAAATCGGCTTCATAATTGAGATGTCCTATATCCGGTCGTATCAAAAGCTAGCTATAGTAAGATGTACAACCAAATCACAATTTTATAAAAATGGATTTTGCACTAAAAAATTAAATAAATACCTTTGAATGTGTAGCCCTGAAGTCCAATGCATTCGTGAAGAGGTTTTGAAGTGTTGTCATCTGTGCCCTAAGACTGTCTTTATCCATTGTAGTGATGTGTTCCTTCAAGATGCCCATCAGTGATCCAATTCCAGTCTGAATATAAGTTTTTATTTAATTTATTAAATTGTTTGAATATATTTAATATTTTTAATAATTCATTTTTAACAATTAAATAATAACTGTTAAATTGAATGTCATTTTTATCTTCCTTTAATTCTAATTCTTTTTTTTTTATGAATTTTTCTGAATGATTAATTTTGTTCATAGAATTGACATTAAATTGAATAATTAACAGCTTTTCAAATTGAATTAAATAAACAGAATTCAACAAGACCATGTAACACAAATAAAAATTCCAAAAATTATGAAACATAGAGGAAACTATAGATCAATAATTATTAGAATGTATGATCAATAACAGTTTTTTGCCCGCACCTCAGCTTTAAAGATAATGTTTGTGAGGTGGTTTCCCGAATGATCGTAAAATCAAAACGGTACTGGGTATGACCAACTAGCGTTATTGTCACCGGCTAGTCATCCATTCATAGAAGTACTAATGTAGTAGCCTACCTGTACGGTGACCATAGAATGTGACCCGAGGCATGACTAACTACGACTTTTAGATGATAGAAAGTTGAGAAAAAATGTTACGAGTAGTTGTACGACCTTGTCAATGCACCTTTAAAGATAATGTTTGTGAAATGTATAAGTTTCATACCTGAGAAGTGGTTACTAAGATTTCATAAACTTGCGTGATAACAGGAAGTAAAACACGAGGAGCTAAGGATACTGCTAGTTGGTGACCTATGGCCTTTACTCTCACATTTAGTTGACTCTTGGGATCTTCAGAGTTAACAGAAAATTTGCATACCTACAAAAGGAAACAATTCAAAGCATTTTTTAAATTCATATACTATAAAACCTTATAATTATTCATTTATATTGTGCATTGTATTAAAACACATATTTAAGCAAGTAGAACTAATAGACAATCCTAAATTATATTTGCGAGTGGAAAATGTTTCAATATAACCCCTATTAAAGGGACATCTTCTAACCCACCCTAAAGCATATATAAATATTTAGCCCGGCAGTTTGTTTCACGGGAAAATGTCCCCTCAATAGGAATGTCCCCTCAAAGGATGGGTTCTACTTTAGACATACCAACAGCTGTATATAAAGCATATTTCTTACCTGCCGAGTGATTTGTAGAAGATATGGATTCAGAAAATGAGGCAGGGTTTCCATTACACGATATACTGCCATCAATATACTGATTAAATGAAGATCAGAGCTGAAAAAAGTAATTGAAAAACAACTACACATAGACACAATTATTATAAATATACATTTAGAAGAAGTTCTTTCATAAAAAAAAAGCCCTCAACATCATGCGAATATACAAATATATATATATTTTTTAAAAGGCAGCGCTAACATATAAATATTAATAGTCAAAAGGGGAGCGTGCGCTCTAATACCATCAGCGTAATTTGTAACCAGGTTTGATCTCCCGATTTATTACACGCTTTCATCAATGCATACGCGAACCCTGAGAAATACCGGGAGAAAGTATTGTCATTGCATTGTTGGGGGTACTATTTAATTATTTTACCCCTTTCACACCAAAAGCAAAACTCCGGAGACACTCCGGAGACACCCCGGAGTTGACGTCCCGCTGTTTGGTGTGAAAGGTAAAATCAAGCAACTCCGGAGTTTAAAACTGCGGGGTTGAACAGCTGAACATTCTCCGGAGAGCGAACTGCGGGGACACCCCGGTGTTTTGGTGTGAAAGGTACCAACATCAAACTCCGGAGTGTTTCGGGTCAAAAGGTCATCCTCACACGATCACTCATTGCTTTAGTTTTATTTCAAAATACTTTAAATATTTGTACAAAATATATAGCGGGTTTAAAAAATAATTAGTAGTATCAATAAAACATTATATTACTTCTGAGACTTTTGAAAGTAATTATTAAATTAAAAATATTGTTAATTAAAATTATTCTAATGATCGTCGCTATGTAAACAAACAAAATAGACTTCAACATTTACAATTTTATTTTATAAACCCCGGTGTTGCTAGGTTGGTGTGAAAGGGGTATCTCCGGAGTTTCTCGACGTTTCGAATGGTCATAAACCCCGGGGTGTCTCCGGAGACACTCCGGGGTCATAAACCCCGGGGTGTCTCCGGAGACACTCCGGAGTTTTGGTGTGAAAGGGGTATTAGTGTACTGTGATTGGTTAGTTAAATTCCAGGGCAACACATATGCGCAGTACAAACTCGGGACATCTCGGAAGAAAAGAGAAGGCCTCTCGGCGGTGTGTTTTTCTCCTGAGATTTCACTCATCTCAGGAGAAAAACACACCGAAGAAATTTTCTTTCTATGCAGAAAATTTGTCTTCACACTATGCAAACCTGTTTACAAGTTGGATCCGTCCCTGGTCATCTTATAAGGTACACAAATTTCAAGTGATACGCATGGCCCATTGTATCTTACCTTACAGGTGTCTGCTTGAACTCCAGAAGTTTCAAGAGTGATGGCATAAATCGAGGAATACTAGGAATTGTGTGAGCTTTCATAGAGCGAACCACTTCACCAAGAAGAAGACAAGCACTAGAGACAACCTAATAATAAGTGGGTAAAGAACAGATATGTATGATTTATTTTACTATTAAAATATTTAAGGAATCAAAGAAAAATCTGAAAAAGCTCACTCACGGGCACGTGGTCAAGCGGTTAAGACAGTGAAACTGTGATTATGTAGCCATAACATCGGCAAGGATTTGAGACTAAATCGTTCCTTTGTTCTGGTTGTAGAAAGGATAAGGACTAATAAACCGTACGTCCAGTGTACACACCTAGTTCATGTGCATCTTATGAGTTATCCCGATGTGCTAGTACACACACAGCCCCTGATCAAAACTGGGCCCCCTGGGAGACCAGTCTTTGACTAAAGAAGTCACCCAGTATAAATAATAATAATTTCTAATTGACTGGATGAAAAGGTCTAATATTATTTAATGGTATGTAATTAAAGAATAAAAACAATTAAAATGTTACTTGTTGATTTGTGTTGTTTATCAATATCTCTATAGCTACATCTATCACAGGTCTAAACTGCTCAGGATGACCTGCACGAGCCAACTTGCAGATGATTTTTAAACTATAGAGGGCAGTCTGTTGGTTGATGAAACTCTCCTCGTGTTCAACCGATGCATCAGGTACTGATTTTGCGATCAACACAAGCTGATCAAGAAGCGTTAGCACTAGTAATACCTGGATAATTTAAAATTAAACGGTTTTATACTTTTGTCCTTTGTTTTTATTTACCTCCGCCAAGGAGGTATATGTAATCGATCGCGTGTGTTTGTTTGTCTGTCTGTTTGTTTGTTAGCAGGATTACTCAAAAAGTAATTACAAGGTCTTTACCAAAATGAATGTACAGATAGATATGTGGTCAAGGACCATTCCATTAAATTTTGGGACCATTTCGGACCATGGTCCCAATTCTGGACCACTTTTTAGTATACTTTTCAGACCTGCTAGTGTTAAAAGATAGGACAAAATTTTTCAAAAGCCGGCGAGCAGTCTTAAAGTAACAAGTAAACTGTAATTGCATATTCTCGAAAACTACTTGTCCAAAAAACTTCATTTTTGTACAAGAGGCAAGAGTTATAATTTCTGATTTGTAATTTTAAAACATAATTTGATTTAATGTGCACGTTTTTTGATGCGAGTAGTTTAAAAAACCTATTTCTTTTCAAATTAACTCGTTTGATTTTCGCGTTCCTGTTCTATTGTTAGTCAACTGAAGCTATTGTTAATTGTTGAAAGGCTTGTTACATAAAACCATTACACCAAACTCGCATACACATGCTTGTATTTAAATTAGCCTAAATCAGAAACAGCATTAAGACACACACAAATATATATATATATTTTTTTTTTACCGGAGAAATCTTATGTAGGAGAATTTTACAGTAGGCGGAGGTATGCACTCTCAGAGTGGCTTTCTAGTTCTATTGTGTAAATAAGTTCATAATAGTTAATTGTTTATCGAATTTCAGAATGATGTATAGTTACCTGACTGTCGTCCATTGAGCCCATATGTTGCAAGATTTTATTATTGAGCAGTTGAAGAGCCTTTCTTCTAACTGATGGAGTTGGACTGTTGAGAAGTCCCAACACAACACGAACAAACAGATCCATGGATAATAGAGAATTCACCTTATAAGGAATACATTAATTTAATCAGACAATAATGTAATAATTGTTGCTTTTTTTAGATATTAAACAATAAAAAATCCCCAAAAAATAAACCAAAAAGTTGAATAGAAAAAAAACGTAAATAATGTATAGTCCATTTTTCACCTCTGCTCTGGACGTCAAACAAGGGACGATGAATAGCTCACTCATTAAAAATATGCAATTGTAAATTGAGGGATGTAACTAAATAATGTTTTGACTACACAGCGGACAGGGCAGGTGTAATAGGTTCTTAAATAGTGAATGAACACCCCAATAATTAATGGACTCTACCAAATTATGTTTGAACAGATCTAGCAAGGAACGTCTCTACACTACCATGGAGTTTACTCCATGACACTACACACACAAGATTGAGGCCATCATGTATTTTTTTACTACAGTTTGTATTTATTATTAAATGAATTTCATATTTGACAAAAGAGGAATAAAGATATGGAATAACCTCCCTAAATTCAACTAATTTTAAATGCAAATTAAATCACATCACAATAAACCAAAAATATACCTTGTCCATTATACCATATGCCTTGTGGATCATAGCTTTCCAGAATTTGACAGTAGGCTTTCCAGCATCAGCTTCCATACTTCGAGCGGACATAGTGATTAAATGGAGAGTTCTGTCTATCAAGCTGAAATCATATTAGAATAAAATTTAAATTGGTAATCGAAAAATACATTATGACTGTTTCAAAGTATGTAGTGTAATTTAAAATAGAATTCAATACTCATTCATATTATCCCTTTATCAGGTTTAATCTGTGAAAAAATTTAAAAGAAGCTAATTTCACTTGATTCTGGTAGGTATGGGCATGAACGCTTCCCTGGTATGGGTGTCAAAATTTACTTAAAAAAAGTGAGCTCATGTGAGGGTGGGAGACGGTCATTTTCAAGGGGGAGGGGTTTGAGGTCAGTGACCTCAAACGTCATCGTGTTTGGTCTCAAATGAAAGGAAATTTCATTAAATCTACAACTGAGATTGTTTAGGATAGACACAATAAAGTACAATATAAACAATATATAATTTATTACACCTCTTCCAAATTAAATAAAAAAACAGGGCAGCACACATTATAATCAAAATAGTATATAAAACCGAAATATGAACAAACTTACGATTGATAAAGAGGGTTCAACGCTTCAACGTCGTACTGTGACATGTCCGCAACTTGACCTAAGAACTCATCAGAACCCAAATGAATAATGATGAAGCCTACAGTGTTGAATTTGAATTGCCGTAGCTGTTTCGCAGAGTGATTTGCAACACTAAATAGTTCATTATCCGCATTGCCTTGCGCTTTTTGCCCCTTCAATGTTCTCTTGGTTCTTTTTGGCGTGGCTGGTTCTACAAAAAATATATAATATAATCAATTACTACAAAATCTGCGATTAAAACTGGTTACACCATCACTATTTTAGAAGATAGTAATATGAAGATCGCTGTACTCTATTGTTTATTCTACAAAGAGAGCTAGAAGGTAGTGGAGCTGTAGCTTGGTGGTTAACCTGCTTGCCTTCCAATCCCAATGTCCAGAGTTCAATCCTGACTTAGTGACAGGTTTGTAACTCACGACTCTTTCAACTCCACTCCCTAAGCCTCAAATGAGACTTAATTAAGTTACTCACTGTTGCATGCGTATGAAATAAAACAAAGAAGTTACCAGTAGGTTTATCTTGCGGTAGTGTAAGCAAATACTTAACAAGAGTTGTGAGTGTGACCAGTTGACTGCTTGTTGAACATTGGTGACAGAGCGACAATGGTAACTTATAAACATGCGAAAACTGAAATAAAAAATTCATTACAAAAATTAATGAACACAGGTATAGATAGCAACATTGTTATTAGGCCTACTAATATTAATGTATTCTTCCATAATTAAATAAAAACACCTATCTTTAAGACCCAACAATTGTCCTTTTTAAAAAAAAATATATATTTTTTTCAAATAAAGTAGAGGACAAATCTGAGACACAAAAAAAAAGTGTGATGTGTCCAAATATGGTAGTGATGTGCCCAAATATGGTAGTGATGTGCCCAAATATGGTAGTTATATGACATCATCATGTTCATATATGGCCATTTTTGTAACATAATAATTGATAGTGTAGACAGGGCTTAACTAATTACCTTATGATCATCTTCCTCCTTTGCGTCACCACCAAGGCTAGAATTCTCCACTTGGTTTGTCAACAAAAGAACTACAAGCATCCAGAGGTAACGTTCGTGTCCTAATGTTGTGATCAGTTCAGTGAACAACATCATTTGTCTATGCTCTGGCACATGAGGCAATGCATCGACAAACACACGCAACACCATAGCAACATTGCTATCGCTTTCTGATGTCAGAGCACCCTCTGATGTTTTACTATCGTTTGCCTGAATAGAATAAAAGTAAGATTTTTAACAATTTACAGGCTAAAGGTCCATTTACACTAGGACGATAACGATCGACGATAAATAGACAAACTATGCATTTTTTATACATAAAACAATAGAAATACAAACACTATTCATTCTAGAACTATAAAATAACTATCTGTGCTTCCTTTGATGAAAATTATATTTTCACACATCCAATCAAATGACGTCATGATTTGAAAGAGCAAAAATATCGTACAAATACAACGATTTTATTGTTTTTATTTATCATGACGTCATTTGATTGGAATTTTAAAAATATTATTTTTATCAAAGACAGCATAAACGATTATCCTATAGTTCTAGAACGAAAACATTTCTAATTTCTTTTGTTTTATGTAAAACAAATGCATGCTTATATATTTATCGTCGATCGTTAACAAGCTACATCAGTTGATTTGTTGTTGAGTTGGTTACCTAGTAAAAATATAAGTTTATAATTAATGAATATAACATATTACATTTGCATTCAATATAAGATTTTGAAAGACTTTTTTTTCATTTAAATTTTCCTACCTTGACCAAAGTTGGTATAATCGTTTGAATCGTACGCTGAATGACTTGAAAACTATAATTATCATCTTGACGCAGTAAGTGCGCCCCCATAAATGTAAAAATTGACATAATGTTGTGGAGGACACGTTCCTATAAATAAAAATTAATGTTTTCATTAACATAAGATAACTTAAATAACATAGAATAAAACTAACTACAAATAATAAAAGTCATGATTCAATGGTTGGAAATGATCCAAGAACAACAAAATCATGTATGTAGCTCTGTATCATATACTGTGAAATATTTGTTAAATGAAATTTCCATTAACACACAGAATCTCCAATATTAATTATCTGCTTCAACTTACTGAAAATAGTTTGGCCAAAGTTCCTAGGAAAAGAAGTGCATGATTTTGCGTCTGAGGGTTATCAGATGCTCTGACGCACTGTACGACAAGCTCCACATTGATTTGATCTTCACTTATGATGTCAGGAGAGATGCTCTCACCATCATCAGAAAGATGAAGGCAGAGGTTCTGTAGTAATGTCAGAACCAGTTGTTGAAGATACTCCACTGATGAAAGTTCTTCCTTCAAGGCAACATTCAAGCATCTGATGAGAAATAAAACAAAACATATGAAACAAGTCTGAAAATAGGTATTCCTATTTACAAATCTACTTCTTTTAAACATAGCATTCAGTACACTGGTCAAAAACTACCATATCCCATCAAAAGTGCTTTATCAAAGATGACTTTTTCTTTTAAATTGAAATGATACATTTTATCAAGTTATGTGTAATCATCTTTCACTTATTGTAGTTTTTTATTTAGAATTTTCCGTACTTTGAAACTAAAAGTCTTCATTACAGTTTTCGTCCTGTTTCCGGTTTCCATGTTGTCCTCTTTTATGGGCTGCATTACAAAGCTTTGCTTTTTTTTGAAATTTTGCCACTCTTAGTTTAATAAAATTATTTTTAATATATTATAATGAACTTATTATGAAGAGAAATAAATGTTATTTTGATTGATTGATTCTTATTATTAGATATTTACACAATTTGTATAAACATTTACAAACCTCTGAAGCACAGCAAATAACCAAGGCATAAGAAGCTGGGCATCTTCTATATACTTAATCTTACGTTGTTGTATGATTTCAATAATGTATGTTATACGTTGCAGAGTTCCTTTCTCAAGTGTCTGCTGCTCAGTAGCAGAGCTTTGAGTAAGTCTGAATAACAAATAAAACATTTAGACTCTGAATAACAAATAAAATGTTTAGAAAAGTGGCAATGATTTGGTATTTCTAATTGTCTTAACACAGCATAAACTCTGGTTTATAACCAGTGTCTTTGTGGTCCTAAATTACAGTCACTTCAATCAAAGCCTAGACATCAACAATTATCAGGAGAAATAAATGAAAGAGTTTTCACAATTTATTTACATTTTTACCAATCTCAGCTTTTAACCATACTGTAAATTATACAATTCTAGATTATATTACATAGTATTATAAAATATAGTGTTTCCGGTTCAGTGTTACCTTCTGGCTTTACGAGTCTCACGTATTGAACCTTTTGTGGTTGCTTCCAACTTGGTGAATTCATTCTTAAGATGTTTTGAACTCAAGGGAAGCTATATACAAAAGAATATTAATATGTTAACACGTTGGTTAAAAAGCAGACAATTTAATTCTATACAGTATAATTATAATTATTTAATTGATACACACCTTTTTGAGCATCTTCATAAATTTTGACTGTGTTGATGGGTTATCAGACAACATTACAACATCTAGCACTTTAGATAGCATTTGTTCTTGTACTTTCATGCAGCCAATAGTGAGGAAGAATGGCTTAGTTAGCTGAAAGTGAAGAATTAAAATTAGATTATGTAATGGAAATAATGAATGGTTAGAAGATTGTAAGAGTGAACTATGTTCATCATCTTGATCTCTGTAATAAGTAATTGATTCATTGTTGACTAAAGCACTGTCTACACATCAAACAATATGTGAAAAAAATGTGACGTGCTCATATATGGACATGATGATGTCATATCACTACTATAATTGGGCACATCACACTTTTTTTTGTCAAACTAGTTTTATAGTGTAGACAGATCTTAAGAAAACTAGAGAATAATCAAATAGGGAGTATAATTCAATAAACTGTATCAAAGAATTCTTATGTAAATGTTGCTTTAGTAAGTCTGCTCACAATTTACTTTGTGCATTGCTGATGTCAGTGTAATACATTTTAGCCTACAAGCTAAGAAATACAACCTGTATAATACCTGTTTAAGAGCAAGTTCTTGTGGTGTTCCTAAGCCACCAGCTAGAGGAACATCTACACCCAAGGCCTTGATGTAGCTGTCTTGACAGGGCCCAGTCATAAGCTCTGCTGTGTTAGGTGTGAAGTGTTCTAATATCAGGCTTAGGTTATAACTATCTGTTAAACTCAGTGTTTTATTTTCCACTAGCTTAGAAAGGAGGTCCTTAAGCAGAGTATGCAAATGAGTTAGAACGACCTTGAAAAAAAACATAATTTAAATTAATAAAATTTTAACAGAGAATTGTAATTGTGCTATAATTCATGATAAACCCAATGTTTACAAGAACAACATACCTTTTCATCAGTGTTACATAAGGCAATAAGAACAGCATGTTTGAGAGAAGATGGCAGGCTTGCAACAAGACAATGAAGTAGGGCTGAGAAGGCAGCATGCTTGTCAGCTGACCTGTTTCCTTTGGAGGGTGATGTTGACTGCTTACTTATAAACACACTCAATATCTGTAGGTTAGAAATTAGCATTTTATTCTGACTGACAACCTATTACTGTATGTGTATTCCGTATACATTTTTACATTGCATCCCAGAGTGAACAAAGCTGATTTCAGCATAATGGAAATTTAAAATAATGCTAACATTTTGTTAATCTTTCTGTAAAAGTTGCTTTAATTTCAAGATGGAAGCCATTTCTTTTTCTACAGTTCATTTTAAATTACAAAAGCTCTTAACTACATACTTGAGGTAACTGGTTAGCATCTGCAATAATTTCATCTCTTCTCTTATTCAGATGTCTTACAAGGAGGCTGTAGGCAGCAACACAGTCTTTCTCAATCTTCTCCTTCAAGGCATGTAAGAGGGTCACCCCTGCCTTACGTATTGGTTCAACCGGGCTACAGAGAACACCAAGTAAGGCTGGAAAAACTGTAAATATGGATACAATTAGAAAATATACTAAAACAATGGTCGAGTAATATGAGAGAACTGCAGATATTGAAATTTTATTTATTTGGTTGCAATTGTAATTAACTGCTGTGGAGTAGCTAGTGATCTGGAGGTCGTGGGTTTGAATCCGACCCGAGAATTACTTGCAAATTTGTTCGCAAGTATTCTCAAATGTACTTAGTATAAAGTACAAATTACGTCAGAGGGCAGGGCAAAACATTTGACCAAATGTTGTATTCACTCAATTTGGGCCAGCTTCACTACTTACCAACCGAGTCAGGTGCAAGCAGCTTGTGCACTTGTTCATTGGCCAGTGCTCTTATTGTTGATACTGCTACATTCAAACTGTGGATTGTGATCACTCTAGATGATGTAGTGTTGGACTTGTCAAGCCAGATAATAGAAAAGAATTCCCACAAGACTGATGAATTTGAAAGATGTACCTGGTCAGGAAGAAAAACTTTTATTACCTTGATACAATACACTACAAATTACTTGATAATATTGGTTAACCTGCCTCTCTTTTGTGTATTAAGCTCTGTCTACACTATCAAACTAGTTTGACAAAAAAAGTGTGATGTGCCCAAATATGGTAGTGATATACCCAAATATGGTAGTGATATGACATAATCATGTCCATACTGTATATGGGCACACATAATTTTTTTTGTTACATAAAATATGATAGTGTAAACAAAAATGTACCTTGAAAAGCTGTAAAGACAAGTCTTTAAATGATTGGCGGAATTCTGCTGCTCGACTGTCTGACACACCAGACATAAACATTGAAAAGAGTTGCTTTAAAAGACTGGAATAGAGTCTAACATCACCATTCTCAGAGTCTGACCATATGAGGGCAGCTGTGAAGAGAAAAATAATGTACACAACTGTAATTAAAATATTGGCATTAGATACATTGTTTAAACCGAATATGGTAAATTAGAAATTATTATAAATTGTTGGGAAACAAATATCATTTTACTTACGACCTGAAAGTTCTTTTGGCAAATTAATAACTTTAACAATGGTGCTGAGAGACCAGAGAGTAACATCGGCCAGTCCCACATCAATTAAGTGTGATCCAACGACTTTGGTTTTTTTCTTGCTTAAGAGACGAACACTAAGATTAGATATAAAGTTTGTTGGTAGGCATTCATCAGCCCAGTTGGAAGATAGTGCAGTTGGGCCCTCCTCAACAATTGCAGTCAGCTGTGTTGAAAGAAGAAAGCATACAGATGTGACGTGTGGTATGAATGACACATAAAAACGCTTTTAGGGTCTCATTGTGCTGAGCAGCAATCAATGTCAATCATAGTCAAATAAAATGAATTTTATGAATTTCACTCATTACTAATTAATTGTATGGGAATGATATTTAGTTTGTATAACACATCAATTTTATTTCAACCATCTTTATAAGAGGGTAATCTTCCTAGTTTAGCTCACTGATATTAATATATACATGGACTAAAGTATCTCTGCTTATATTCATACAACACCAGGACCTAAACTTCACATATCGCGCAAACTCCCAGCCAATGATTTCTCTTTAGCAGTTTCAGTCTTAGAATAAACTAAATGAGAAACTTTATAGGTACGTAAAGACTGTTTTATATCCCTTATATCTTAATAATATTATACAGTACACCTAATCATACCTTTTTGCCCTTAATGGCAGTAATCTTTAATACTTCTGGTTCTAAAAAGGTGATAAATTCATCACAAATAGCTAGGATATCGGTACCATCCTTTTTCTGATGTATCATGCTGGTTAGAATAGCGGTGATTATGTATTGTATAGCTTGTACGCTTCCCTTCTCTTCGTTAGCGCAACAGTACATAAGTTTTCTCTAAAATACGATAATAAATGATTTATCAGCTTTCTTAATAATAACACATCGTTCCATACAGCACAGTAGAACCCCTATTAAGGGGACACCTTCTAAAGCTCTGTCCACACTATCAAACTTTATTTGACGCAAAAATGTGATGTGCCCATATATGAACATGATGACATTATATCACTACCATATACAGTATGGGCACATCACACTTTTTTGTCAAACTAGTGTAGACAGAGCTTAACCATCCCTTTAATAGGGGGTTTCCCTTAAATAAGTGTTTGCTGAAGTGTTAACAAATATATTTGCCTAAATGGGTGTGTCACAAGGTGTTTTGTATTACAAGATGAAAAAAAAACATCATTTTAGACGGCACCCATACTTGAATATCTATTTTTGTAGCTTTAAAATATTGTACTAATAATTGTTCCAAATATTTTGAATTCTGAACATTGATTTCTACTTATACAATTAATTTTAAATGTAGAATACATTTATATTTCTCAAGACAACTTAAATTTTGGATTATTCCAATATTTTGTATCCATTAGGTATAGAAGTTGCTTGTTGTATTTATAACACGCATAAGAAATACATTCATTAACAATTTTTTTTTCAAACTTACAATTCTCCGATTGTCTTCCATGTTCATAGTAACCATGTTGTGTCCGAGTAGGTTAACAAGAGATTCAGTTATTTGATGAACTTCGTCATCATTACATGGTTTGCCATCACAATCAGCATAAACTAAATATATATACATATTTAACACATGTTTAAATACAGGTTAAGTTCAAATAATTTTGTTAAAACTATGCAATGTATGTACAGTAAATGGAAATAAATCTAAAATACACATACCTGTGGCCAAATTTTTCAATAAATTATGATGTGTTGTCATGGCAGCATTCACAATAACATTAATCAGTTTAAAGCGAACTGGAAAATTCTCAACAGTAGGAAACAGGTACGGCAGGAGGGCTATCATTGTCCGGTCTACAATGTCCGTTTTATTTGACCACAGATTCGAGGTTGTGAGTAAAGTTAGGACTCTATGGCCAACTTTAAACCTATAATTGAAAAATGAAAAAACATAAGTATTATGCTCAAATGAATGACTCAATCTCTAGCCGATTATCAGCAAGTTCAGACAGCCAATTTTTATGACTACATACCAAGTAGGGTCAGTTCGTCCTCGCCATTTTGTTAGAATTGATAGAAGAGCTTCAAACAGTTCTCCAGAAGGAAAACAACAAAGCAGGCTCTGAAAATCAAACATCACACATGTGCTGAATATTTCAAAGGGCATCAATCAGTCAATTTAAATTAATTATTTTTAAATTGCTATTTTTGTTTAGTTTTATTTAGACATAATGTACAATATAATAATAATAAATTTGAACTTTTAAGGACATAATGCATGAAGCCTTTATGCGCTTCACATAAAAAAGAAAGTAATCCATGAAATAAATAAAATAAAAAAAGTGGGCAAGCGAATAAGGTCGTTTATAATAGTCATATTATCAATAATAATAATAATATTAATTAAGGTATTTGTTTTGCGCCAGTATCAACTAACCGAAGCAAAAATCAAAGGCGTTGTATTAGATGTATTAGATGCGTTTTAAGTTCTTTTGTAAAAATAGCAATAGCTGTTGATTTAGTATCAGCTCAGGTTCAAGGCATTCCTCTACCATAAATCTAATGGTAGGTCTCCTCAGATAAGGACTTTAAACTGGAGGTCAATCTAGCTCGTGTGCACTTAACAGTGCAGGGGCTATCCAAGTGTCAAAAGGATGGCTGAAGGCTTTAATACTGACCTCTTCACACCATAACGCTGCTAGTATTACATTAGCGTCATCATCTTGCATTCGAGCTAGAACAGCAGTCACGAAGAACTCATCCAGTTCACCAGCCTACAAGACAAAACACTACATAACATGTGGTCTGTCTAATTTTATACCTTTTATTCTTACAATAGTAACAACTTTATTATTTTTTTCATTGTCTTTATAAAATGTTGATTTCGTAAAACTTGTATTGAGTAAATTCATGAAGAAAACAGTTTTCAAGATAAATAAGTCGAACACACAACAATCTAAACAGTAATTATGTGGATTAGAATACTTTAATTACACAACTTTAGAAACCAAATATTTTTGCCTTTTACTGGACCTATTAAATATGTTCTTTATTTATGTTTTGCTGTACTGTGTGTGATACACATTTAAAATCGGTACTGAAAGTGTTATCACATAAAAGACACAATTAAATAATAAATAAAATATGGTAGTTGTCTACTGTGTAAGAACTGTATCTAGTGCTTACCGCTTTGATGTTTTTCAACAGACGTCTAACTGCGATTTCTCTTGTATGCACCTGAGGGTGATTTAAACTTAGAACCAAACTTGTTTCAGATTCAGGAATTACCTTAAAAAATAAGTAAATGTTTCAAAGTTTACTTCAACATCTGTTTTCCTTCCAATTTCATTTGATCTAAACTAAAGCTATGTCTACACTATCAATCATTCATAGCAAGTATACCTGATGTTTGATTCCCGACAATGAAAGTCCCAAGAAGTCTTGGGCCAGTTCTTTTGACTTCTTTTCTTGTTCTGATGAATGAAACCTTTCCATTACATCATCCATAGCAACAGCATATCTGTCAAGAAAACATAAAAGGTAAAAATGTTGATTCAGTTTGATTTATTGGCCTAAAAAATTTTTTTTTATTAAACTTTGTTTAATGAGGGTGACTCAAAACAGTGGAGGCTGACATGCATGAGGCCCTAACACTAAAAAACAGGAACGATACAAATACGAAAAAACAGGAAAAGGAATAACAAAAAGAGACCAATAAAAATATATATATATCCAATCTGCAGACAGTATTCTTTCGATCTTATTAGATCTCGTCAGTGCAGCTCATGTTTTGAAATGAAATCTACCGCTGTTATGTTGTCCAAGTACAGAATAGTTTTTAAGTTAAGTAAGTTTTTTTTTAGATGATTTTGTGTTAATGTAGTTGCTAAGAAACTATTACTACTAGGCCAAAAAACCTAGTGTTATACACAATTCACTCAAGATTGTAATTTCAAATTCAAAATTCAATGCTCAATAAAAAAACCACTCTAGATTTGATCAAATTGTGGGTTGGTCAGTCTTGGGTAACACAATTCTAGTTTTAGGCATAATAGTAAATAAAGTTCTATATTCAGAGTGTTGATATGTACAGTATATGATATACACTCAACTCTTCTGAGAACAAAATCTACAATTACTGGAAGCTCTCACAAAAATAAGTCCTACGTCCTACATTTAATTGTAAAAAAACAATAGTCAAGATTAGCTTTGTTTTGTTTTAATTTAAAGTGCATATCATGTATTGTTTTTCTTCTTTTTTATCTCAGATATCACCATATTTATTGTTTGTTCCATTATGGAGGTTCAGACTAAAAGTCATCAAATTTATTTGTACAAATGTATAATATAATATGTTGTGTGAAATAAAACTGAAAGTGTATTTGTATTTACATAACAATTGAAAAGTTATAATTAGGAGGTATAGCATATCTGTAATTTCACTGGATATAAATGTCGTAACTTACCTGTTTTCAAGAATATGCATGATCTTTGAAAGCCGCTGTTTTAATGCAATAATCTCAGCATCATCCAATTCCGAGCAGAACTCAATGTAACCATTCAGTAAACCACTAAAAAAATATATATGTGAAAAAAATTAGCATAACTACAAAGTAATCCAAGTTAAAATACACCTTAACAATCATATTAAAAAGTAAAATAGATTGTTTAGAATCACAATTAGACTGTAAAGCTCTGTCTACACTATCAAACTTTATGTGGTGACAAAAAAAAATGTGATGTGCCTATATATGGACACGATGACATCACATCACTACCATACTGTATTTGGATATATCACTACCGTATTTAGGCACATCACACATTTTTTGTCAAACTAGTTTGATAGTGTAGACAGAGCTTTAATAATTAAGCATGTAAGCATATAAATAACCTGGCAATTAATTTGGCGGAGGAAACATTCAAGGAAATATCCTGCATTATCTTCTCCAAGAGGGCAGTATACTTGATAGCCTCCAAGTCATCATTTTCATCAGCATTTTCTGTCTCTTCGATAGCTGCACATATTAATGGACGTAAAAAGAGCGCCATTAGTGGTTCGATATTATGTGCACTAGATAAACGTTGAAGAATCTGTACAAGACCAGGAAACCGACAGAAGTTGTTGAATGCTCTGCAATAACAATAATAATGTCGGGAATAATGTATATAAAAAAAAAATAATCATTAGCATAGCAAGAATTTAATGACGCATTGAAGATGCTTCACTATTCTAAAACTTGAATGAATGTTGTTTAATGTGCAAATTTAGAATTTAAGGCTTGGTTTCCTCCCACTAGGATGCAACTCAAGCATGCAAGCGCAACACAAGCGAGTTGACCAATGACAGGCGGCAGTTGTTCAAAAATATTCCATCATGTGTAATTGTGATCATGAAGTTACTTGCATTGCGTCTTAAGCTCTGTCTACACTATCAAACTAGTTTGACAAAAAAAGTGCCAAAATATGGTAGTGATATGCCCAAATAAGGTACTGATATGACATCAATGTGTCCACATATAGGCACATCACGTTTTTTGTCGCATAAAGTTTGATAGTGTAGACAGAGTTTTAGTGGGAACCAGGTCTAAACAAAGTGTTACTAACTGTATACAAGTAAAATGTGAAGGACTTACTTGTCTGGAAACGCAGTGATATCTTGCGTCTGGCATATGGAGGCTAGACAAGCAATGGCTTCAACACCTAAGCTTGGAACAAGGTGCTGTTGGAAGAAAAGTCATAAAAATAAATGATATTTTTTTGGAAATTGATATCAGTTTGGACTCAAAAAGAACATGCAAAGATGCCAATATCAATTTCCTCCAAATTGTAAAATGTTTGGTGTCATTCCAAACTATTTTTTATGAACGTGTTGATAATTTTTGTAATTCCAGTACTTTTTAATATAGTTTTTAAATAAAAAAGTTCATTAAATCTCATTTGATTCTGTAAGGACATGTAGCGCAGTGTGTTGAACTGATCCCAAGATCGTGCGTTTGAATCCAACGCTTGTTGTATTCTTAGACAAGATACTTTACTTGCATTGGCCTCTCTCCACACAAGTGTACAGATACCTGGTTAAGAAACAACTTTGTGCAGATTACTGGCTTCACTTTATATGTTTCCATAATGTGTTCGATCCAAAACCGGGTAATAATATGTACACCGCTTAGAGGTTTCAAAAAATTAGACGCTTTATCAATCCAGGATATTATACTATTATTACTGTAGGCTAAGCTATATCTTTATGGTCTTTGAACTAAAGATGTACACACCTTACTTAAGCTGTTGATAAGAGGATGCAACAATTCTTCTTTCAATGTTGCCTTAGCTACCAACTGGCACATCACCATGTATGATGCCGCCTTGTAATCCACCATCTTGGATTTCAGGCCTTTTAACAGGTATGGAATAAGTGTGGAGACATGATTCTCAGTGACTATGCGAAGGTTCTCTAAAGCTCCGACAAATGTAGAGGCATAGAATCCAATTACTACTCTCAGTAAATTAGACTTGTTATCTGTAGTAGGAGTAGTATGAGCCTAGAAAAAATATCAATTGTTGTTATAACTTGGAAAAATCAGCAGAAGCCCTGCATATCATTACATTCCTTGTATACACGGAAATAACACATACTCTTGATACTTCTCAGGAGTAAATTGTCTGTAGTGAAGTAAGGTTGAAGTAACTTAATACAAAGTACGTCTTCATGGGTGCTACCCAAGGCTTACACCAAACAAACTGCTACTTCAGAGCTTATTTGCAACTGAACATTCTGTGTAATGCCAAGTAACAGTCAACATTTGTATTGTAGGGGGGCCTCATGAGACAAGCTATTGCTTCTAGTGTGGGCCCCGGTTGTTGTTGTTATAATAACTGAATAAATGTATATGAAGTAACATACCTTAATTGTTTTGAGAAGAATATCACCCACAAACTTTAAAAAGCTAATATTACTGCAGCATTGGTTTAGAAGTACTGTCCTAGACAAAGGGACACCTGCAGTCTATAAAATCAATTAAAAACAGAATATTTATAAATATATAAGAATTAGGTGTTTAATATCATGGGAAATACAGTACTACTACGGTGATGTATGCTATAAGTTATCTTGTTTTGTCATGGCTAAAAAATTGTTTTGTTTTAATTATGTTTCCAACAATCTTTAAGACTTAACGTTAATCCTGAAAAGTCTGAGAATTATTATTATCTACATGTTTAAAAAAAATAGACTAAAGCAGTAATTGCACTGGACTTTTTTTGGTAAGACTTATCATGGAGGTATTATTAACCGAATAGTAAGTTTTACCATAAGAAGTTCTATTCTGTGCAAACAGCCTAGTAACTTGACTCGAGACTAATTGAGCTGCCTGGTAAGATTCAACAATCTTGCTTGCCTAGTAAAACATTAAAGGACTGTTCCACCTAGAGAGTGTAACACTTTCACTCTGCGAAACTTTCTGAGTCACAAACAAGAATATTGAGTCAAAAAGTCACTTTTTTAAACAGGGAAAATAACCACTCACCATTTTTTTTTTTTTTTTTTATTTATTCAATTTCTGCCTTATACATAACAACGAAGACAAAACAATTATAAAAGGAGGCACGGAAAGACCAAACAGGTGCTAAACACCTATGCTAGTTGGTCAACTTACTTGTAGTGGTTGCAGCCAGTGCCAATGACTTGTTGGGTCTGTGATGTCTATCAACTGTAGAATACGTACAAAGATGTTTGTTTCATAGTAAGGCAGGATACACCGCATTAAACCTTCAATGTTGTAATGATACACATGAAATCTGAAATTAAATATCAAAATTGATAAAATAAAAATTGGATTTGTTAATGTCTACCTATCATGCTAGTGAGAACACTAATGTTAACCACAATTGATTTCATTCATTTCTTTATTTTGGATAGTACATCCACATCCAAAAAACAAGAAGAGAAACAATTACACCAGAAAATAAACAATATAAAGCAACTTCCACAAAACCAACCTATAATATCCTAAAAAAAACAATTTGCACCAACGCTGATGTAGGTTGGATTGTGGAAGTACGGTAATTATGGTTTGAATCAGACTAATTGCAACTGTCATGAATTCTGTTCATAAAACTATGTATAGTTCCTCCAATATTCATAGGAAGAGGGAACATTATTCGTTACAAATGTCATACTAAAAACACACCTATGAACAAGCCACTCCAAGGCCTTATGGGCCTGTTTCAATGGCAGATATGGTATCAGTCTTAGCAGGAACTGATTAATCTTTTCATCAAGGCTCTCATTAAACTCCTTCGACTGCACCGATCTCTCAAGAGACTTTGATGCTTCATCAAACAAAGTAGCCTCAAACTCCTCAAAACTGCCATCTAGATTTACTAACTCTTGCAGCCCATTGATACCTGAGGGAAAAAACAATAACTCAATTTTGTAAACGGCACTGCATCAGTGTAGCTCTACATACAAACTTTTCGGGCAGTTTAGTTTATAGCTTAGTATAATAATGGGTAATATTAGGCAGTGTGTGCCGGCTTTAAGACATCAAATGTTATTACCTATGTCATAGAAAGTCTCTCTGTCTAGCCGTGCTGCTTCGTTCGGGTCAAAGAGAAGGGACTTTCGTTGCGGATCCTCTCGTAGCTGTACAGCCTCTGTTTGCGGACGGGCTAGTTGCTTCAACTGAGTGGCTAAAGATGTCATTTTTCTTTTAACCTGAAAAGAAATTTTATTATTGCCATAAAACAAAAAACATGTAATCGAAAAACAAAACCGAGCAAGTACAGTTAGCCAGAAACTTAATCACTATTATTATTAATTAATAATAGGCTATTATTCAATAAAAAATACTTCACATGGCACAATTTGAATTAAATTAAAGTTGTTGCGGACCATGTCACATGCCGTTTAAGCTCTGGCTCAGGACTCCATCTAGGTCTTCTTTCAAGAGAGGGCCATTCTAGCTTTATTATAGTAAAGTACTACAAGTACAAAACTATTCACTGTCTGTGACTAGGATGGATCTAATTACAGTACCCTCCTCCATTGCTGGGGGTATAGGATAGGCCAGTAGTAGCCTAGCTAGTAGCATTGTTGCAGTGTTATCAATAATGCAACTCAACTGCATGCTGCTGTTGTGCTTGTTTTATGTTGATTGCCAATTTACGTGAATACTGAATACAATAAATAAATAGCTTTTTCTGAGTACAAACCAATTGACAACATGTAATTATTATAAATATTATAAATGCTTAGTTTTTATAAATGAACACTACAAATGAAATGCCATCCTACCTTATTAGGGCCTACTTATTATTGCGAGAACCACATGTCACATGTGTGTCGATCAACAACGTGTTTTGGGGGATGCCCTCACGACCAACAATAGTAATGAAAATAACTTTCAAAACATTCTTGTTTCAGCTTTTTCTCTATAGAAAAACACTATCCCAGTAATAATAATAATATAAAAACATTTCTATATTACTAATTTATAAACAATAATTAATAAATGTCTGATGTTTATCTTAAAATAAGTAAATAAATAAAATTATTTTTAAAATGGGAATAAATGAATAGGGGCCTAGGCTAGTAGTAGGCCTAGCTAGCTGGGCCTAGGCTATAATAGTCTATAGTATAGAGGGCGTACAACCGGATAACGTCATTCTCAATTAATGGCTGCCTTCTAGAAAATTTGAGATTCATCATTCGTATCATTGACACATTTTTAGTATTTATACACAAAGCATCACTTTATTTGTGAACTGTTTCTGTTTGATTTACTCATAATGCTTATAACAATTAAAACGTTACAACAAGTAACTTTCAAGATAGATATTGAGGAAACATGTTCGGTAAGTTCGTAATGACTAAGTTAGGCCCCCAACTTTTACGACCTGTGCTGTGCCGCGAGGGAAGTGGGCACACTGTGTAGTGTGGGAAGTCAAACGAGGTGTGCATGTGCTTGTGAATTTTGGCCTAGAAAAATAATTAATGTTGAGTTACTTCTTGATTCATTCTTTTTAATTTGCCTTAGACTTAGACCTATACTATCCCAAATCTAGGTAGGGCCTGGCCCTAGGTAGCTAGCCTATAGATAGGAGGTAAAATGAAATACGAGCAAATGCAGTTACTGTGTAGAACCTCCTACAGTTATCACTGGCAACATCTTTGTTATCCCTGTCGGTGTCAGTCTTCCGAACAAGTTTCATTTCTATGTAATTGGTTTTTCAGGTTAAAGAATTAAAAGAGAAAATAGAAAATGAAAAGGGTAAAGATGGTTTTCCAGCAAATGGACAGAAACTGATTTATGCCGGTACGTTACTGCTCACTTAACATTCATTTTATATGTTTAATTTTGTTCAGTTTTCCAACTTTCGCCTAGAATAAAGTACTGTAGATAATCAGGTTATTAGTATTTTTATATCGAATTTATTTCTTTTGTTTTAGGTAAAATTTTGAGTGATGATGTAGAGCTTAAAGAATATAATATAGTTCCTGAAAATTTTGTAGTTGTTATGGTAACTAAGGTAAGGATTTGCTTATAAAATAATTTATTCTTCAACTTGTATTGTGTAGTTGGTGCTATAGCATGGTGACTAATATGCCTTCAAATCCCAAGGTCAACGGTTCAATCCTGAGCTAGATCCACACTGTTTCAACTCGACTCCCTCAGACTCCAATGAGAAGTTTATAAACAGAGTGTATGCGCGCCTCAGTAGTTTATATTATCCCGTGAATTGGAGAGTTACTTGCTGTTAAAAAATCATGGTTTATTAATGTTATTCTGTATTTAGCAGGCTAAAGCAAGTACACCTGCCCCAGCACCAACCCCGGCAGCTACCTCTGCTCCCCCAGCAGCAGCTGCACCAGCAGCCACACCAGTAGCCACACCAGCCTCTGATACAAAAGAAACAAGTAAGCCACAAGAAGAAACAAAAAAAACTGAAACAACTCCAGCAAGGTAAATATTAAGTTGCAGTGGTCACCACATTCATTCTTTGACTAAAAATTCTCCTGACTACCAGGGGAAATCTATAAATACAGTCAACTCTCCCAATACCGGACTCTCCCAAAACCGGAATTCACGAAAAACCGGACTTTTTTGGAGGGCCCAATTTTTCCCTATTCTAAATGTACTGTAATTTATTAAGAAAACCGGAATACCCAATTCCGGAATCCGGACAAATTATGAAGTACAAAACACGAAAATTAGCGTCTGAAAACCGGACTGACAGTTAAAAAACTCCAAATATTTACAAAAACAACGTAACATAGTCGTCGCTCACTCGGATTCAATACATTCACAATGTACAAAAGCTTTTAACCATACCCTGACCATGCATGAAGTGCGCGACGTTTCGCGGTACGATCAAATAATGTTGCCATGGAGCGCTACACTGTGATTGACAGGTCAGTTTATTGTTAACCCACGAGGCGGCAATTGCTTTGTTGCGTATCGAACTGCGGTGGGCTAGGGCTTTTTCACATCGAAGCGCTATGTCTTAATGTCTATTAACAGGGAGTTGTTAACAACTCCCTGTTTTTTAGCATATGAATTGTTTTTTAATAAAGTTCAATTTACATTCCACTTTGTGTCTTTGTTTTGTTTAAATTATTGTTAAATTCAAAATTGCAATATGACTTTAAAAAGGAATGTTTCACTAAAAATGTGCATCCATTATAAATTTGGAAATCATTATGGCAAAACGTAAACGGAATGAACTTGACTTAACTAGTGTTAATAAACTTTGAAATGTTACCAATTAATTATTGTGTCATTATTGCTTGGCTCGTTTACCTAATCAATTTTCATCATTGCTATCAAATTACGTCAAAATAAAGGAGCTTAAAAAGCATGTGGTGTAGGTGTGGGCGTTTTTATTTGATTATGACACCTCTGCACATGCGCATCAATCAAAGCCCCGCTTTGCTATTTTTATCACCCATGCTGCTGCTGCTAGCTAGCTCACGAAAAACAATAAACAGACCGAAATTATGTTCACCGTACGTACGTAGGCCTTTTTGCCGTTAAAAACACATTGAGAAACAATAATTTACTATTGTAACATGTTTTATTGGTACAGTAAATAATGTAACTTTTAAAAAAGGTAAATTGAATTAGCTTAATAATAAATATTAATAAAGTAGGCCTAGGCCTATCAGTATTTATTTAATTAAAACTAGCTTGACACAATCATAGCCTAGGCCTTCCCTACGCTAGACCGTACCGGGCAGCATTCGGACCGGTGATTCAAAGCATTTTCAGTGACAAGTGACAAATATGTTTTCAGGAAACCGGACTTTCGAAAAACCGGAAAATATATGCCCGCCCAAGGGTGTCCGGTATTGGGAGAGTTGACTGTAGTTATATCATTAGGTATACTTATAATTATTATTTATGGGAAATACCTCGCTTAAGTGTGAATAGTAATTATGGCTGGAGGTCACATTATAATGTATCATACAATTGCTTTTTTTAATCAAAAGATGTCTGTATTTAATAGAAATCGTTCGTAATCGTATTGTTTTTCAGCGATCCTAGCCCGCCCTCTGAATCAACTGATGCACCAGCTGAAGGCGCGAGTGCAAGCACGTTGTCACAAGCAGAATCCGCTTTAGTTATCGGTGCCGAGTATGAACATATGGTATCACAATTGATGGCAATGGGCTTTGGTCGAGACAAGGTTATTCTAGCACTTCGAGCAAGTTTCAACAATCCAGACAGGGCTACAGAATATCTTTTGAGTGTAAGATAACATACAGTTTTCTTTACTACTTGTTGCAACTTCTCATATTATATCTGATAAATAATGACTAAACTAAAATTGTTAAATATTAGGGAATTCCAGAAAGTGTAACAAGGGAAATGAATGCCACAGCTGCTGCGGCTGCAGAAGCCCAGTCAGCTGCTGCACAGGGAGGACAGCCAGCAACAGACCAAACACCAGCAAGGGCACCTCCAGCAGCTGTCCCTGCTGCTACAGGCCAACCGGTAGCAGTGCCACCAGCTCAATTCCCTGCTGGACAGGAAGCCTCAAGTGCAGGTATGTTGTTATTAAAAAATAATGTAATTATTAAACTTTTTGCGATAAATTTTTCCATACATTTTTAGTTGTCTTAGTAAATTAAATAGTTATTGATACTTAATTTCTGTAACATAAAATATTGGATCAACTTTTTTTGGCAAAAACAGTTCTTTATGAATAAACATTACATTTATACTTGTAACTAAATGCAAATCTTTTTATCATAATGTAGTATATTTATGTAAACACTTATATCTGTCTACACTATCAAACTTGTGCTGGTGATATCCCCAAATATGGTAGTGATATGACATCATCATCTCCATATATGGGCACATCTTATTTTTTTGTCACATAAAATTTGATAGTGTAGACAGAGCTCTATTGTATGTTTATGTATGTTTACTTTGTAGAAGATCCATTAGGCTTTTTACGACTTCAACCAGAATTTCAACAAATGAGGCAAATGTTGCGGCAAAACCCAAACCTATTGCCGGCACTTTTACAACAGCTAGGACAATCAAATCCCCCTCTCTTACAGGTACCACACAATTTCTTTTACTGATTCACTTGCAATTACAAATGTAGAAAAACGGTTTACTGTCACTTTTACTGTAAATACAGTTAACCCTCCTTTGAGACATCCCAATTAAAACACTTTCCCATGAAATGAAATAGGGGAAAATAAAACTGACCAACCACTATTAAAGTTAAAGATGTATTGTCCCCCTGAAAAAATACCGTAAAACCTCGAAAAGAAGCCCATGGGCTTAAACCTCGAGAAGAAGCCCATCTCGAAAAGAAGCCCCCCTCTACAGTTTATAAAAGTACTCGAAAAGAAGCCCATCTCGAAATGAAGCCCCCTGGGCTTCTTTTCAAGATAGTATGGGCTTCTTTTCGAGATAGATTACTATACTGTATTAAGAATGTAGGTTTATTAACTGAACGTCAAAGGAACAGAAATAAACAATACAAACACCTGATTAAGAGTTACTGTAGTAGGATAATTTAATGCCAGATACTTGTGATGCAGACTGATGATAATAATGAATATGTATGATCGAGTTTATCATACATTTATTTTACAGTTTATTGTCGTCCAAATGGTGCTTTGATCGATCTTGTATCTTTTTCTTGTCTGCTTTGTTGGCAAATATGTAAAATCGGCAGGGAATTTTCACAAATGATTGTATTTGACGGTGAATCATAGGACTGTTTTTTTTGCTTTTTATATTGTTTTTAATTGGTATATTTAACATAATTTCATGATTGAAAAAAATGTCTCAAAAGTCATATTATTGTAGTAGAAATTCACAAAATTTACAGCATGCATTTCGAAAAGAAGCCCCCCTCTACAGTTTGCAAAAGTACTCTCGAAAAGAAGCCCATCTCGAAAAGAAGCCCACCCAAGAGCACTAAAAAAAGAAGAAGCCCATGGGCTTCTTTTCGAGGTTTTACGGTAATTCTTTAAAAAATTTGTGTTGAATATACCATTTTAAAGTAACATAATAAGTATCCACTTTGACTAAAAATTGGATCGAAAAAAAATGTATTACGAATTTACCTGAAAAAACTGTATTACCTGAAAAAACTGTATTTAAAGCAAAAAATGGTCAAATTGATTAATTAATCTTCATTTTTCAAGTTTTTGGGGGGATAACACATCTTTTAATGTCTGTTTTAATGCTTTGATTACACACACTATATTGCGTAAGTATTGTTCACAAAAATCTTTACTAATGATATTTAAATGTCTTTTGACAGCTTATTAATCAACATCAACAAAGTTTTATTGAGCTTCTGAACGAGCAAGAGAGTACAGGGGTACCTGTGAGTGCAGGAGGCGGGGGAACTGGGACGGGAACAGGGGGTGGAAGAGGTGCCAGGCAGCCTGCACAAGTTGCAATACAAATTACACCAGAAGAAAGGGAAGCCATAGATAGGGTAAGTACACACAATCAAAGTTCCATAATAGCTGTAACAGGTTTAAGTCTCTCCTTGAATGTACTGGAAGTCCAGTGTACCCAAGTTGGTGTGCACTTTAAAGAACCCAGTGCATCTTTAACAAAAGAAGGTTGTGACCCCATTGTGGACACATGAATGCGCACTATTTGGTGTATTTGGTATATTTAGGCATATCACTACCATATTTGGGCACATCACACTTTTTTTGTCAAACTAGTTTGATAGTGTAGACAGAGATTTAGGCAAGATGCACATTGAGATGGTAATACTGTAATAAAAACACATTATAAATTGTATCCAAAATAACTTTCAAACTCTTGCTATTGTTGTTTTACAGTTGAAACAATTAGGTTTCTCGGAAAATGATGTCATCCAAGCGTACTTTGCCTGCGAGAAAAACGAAAACTTAGCAGCAAACTTTTTGCTTCAGCCGGATGATTCAGACGATGCTTAGAAGTGTTCAGTTATTGACAAACCTTGTTTTACAACTTGTCTCCAAATTCGCGATAACCACCAAGTATTCTTTAGACTTATACTGGCAAACTGATCAGACCATTTACAGCTTACCTGATTGTTATTAGGTGGTTAGTTGGAATAAAGAAAGAACAGCTTAATACTGTGTTGTGTTTAACAAAGGAAATGCCGTTTTATTTTTTTCTTCCTCAAACAGGTATTAAATTGTCTCTAGGAATAACAGTATAAACACAGAAGCACAGTAGAACATACAATATACTTATCAAATGGATTTTATAATCTTTTTGTGGTTTATCAATCATTTACTAACTCTATAAGCTCAACAACAACCAGTTACATAAATGCGGGTTAACAACTATTTAATATTTTATGAATAATACTGAATTATTGGATATTAATTATAGCAATATATAATTTTCACAGTGTGTTACAGTATAATAATCGCAGTACGCTGTTGGACAACACCAAGTATACACAGTGGTGCATCTCATTTCCTAAATTGATGGTACTTTCTTAGACTAT
The DNA here is from genome assembly GCF_964355755.1 of Antedon mediterranea. Classification (NCBI taxonomy): domain Eukaryota; kingdom Metazoa; phylum Echinodermata; class Crinoidea; order Comatulida; family Antedonidae; genus Antedon; species Antedon mediterranea. The sequence continues at coordinate 27,192,306 of NC_092675.1, forward strand.
ATATAACATAAGAATAAGTTATATAAATTAAAGCATTATTTTATCGAATAATTCTTTTTAATAAACTACAATGCTTTAAATTTCCCTTAAATATATGTGAAATGTGTTTTAAATGTTGGCAGCAGGGTGTTCATAGAGAGAGCATTTAGTATATCTATCTGTCATTTTTTTGTTGATATCTACACATTTTATTGTGTCCCAGTACGTTTTATGAAATAAAAGAAAACACAAAATTATTAATGATTTTGAACAATAAGAAGTTTTTGAATCCGTTTGTTTAAAGTGAGGTAATAATTATAGAATCATTAACTTTGGTAATAAATAAACACTCCGGGTAATTTATTCCAAATTATGTTCTATTGGGCGGGGCTTCATTCAAGGGAGGTGTATTCAAAAAAATACGTTAATCGACAGTTTCAAGGCTCTCTTCGATCATTGTTCTGTTTCTTCTCGGATAATGAGATCACAGTGTACAGATCTAGCTTGTGTGCACTTTAAAGAACCCAGTACAGTGCATCTTTCAAAATAAAAGGGAGTTACCCCGGTGTACAGGTCCATCTCAGCCCCTTAATTCATGGTAAACACTTCACTATGGCGTCCATAGAGGGTCTAATTCAAATTTCAATTGAGGATGAATAATATAATAGAACATTTAAGATCTGTTCTACTGGAAAACAGAGCAGAAAAAAATAATAAAAATAGAAAACCATAATCTAATAAAAAGTCAATGCAATATTCATATTCATTATTATTTAATATTACGGTAATAAAAATAATAGAGGTCACATTTAAAAAAAAACCATAATGTTCATTGAATGTAAGGGTTTGTGTTAAAGTTATATTTGTATTTTATTCCATTTTTGTAAATTGTAACGGTATACTACAAACTTCTCAATACAGTCGATTTACATAAAACATTTGCATTCATCCTGGTTTATTTTCAAAATAATAAAAACACAATAATTGATTATATTAACTATTTCAAAATCAACTTGTTATTATTCAACACAAAATCAACATAATCTAAAAAAATTCTCCTAATTATTAACTTACAAAATTTATCTTTTTTCTTCAAAACATGGCACACATCCAGTATTGCAGTCATGCTCTTTGGCAACTTTTCAAGTTTTGAAGTATCCCAAGTTTAGAATTTGATTATGTAAATGTCATTGGAAACTACCAGAACGGTCATTGGGTTGTGAGCATGTGCTAATACATTGATTATTTATTATCTAAAATATGTACAGTTATTTCATCTTCTCTTTTCTTGTTATCCGGGGGAAAATTTGTGCGATAAAAGCGTGTTAATGAAGTTTAATAAACAGAGGTAGACGTTCCATGGACATTGCACTCTACTAGTTATATTTACATAAAGAAAAAGCTAGGTTATGCATATTGTTCACATGGCCAGTGACAGAGAAAGGAAAAGGGCATCTACAAAAAAAAGAACCCCATAGCCATCCCAACACTGTTAAAAATGTTCTGGATCCACCCAATGAAAAATAGCATCAAAATATAATGTCATTAATTCTTAAACATCAGACAGTTATATAACCAAAACTAGAGGGTACTCCGAGAGTACAAACCTCTGCCTACTGTAAAATTCCCCTACATAAAATTCCCCCTGAATATTTTTTTTTTTTATTAGTTCTAAGTGTAAATATGTTAACTGCACACTACAAAGTTGTGGATGACAGTGTGGTGTAATGGTTATGTATTCAGCCTCTCACAGTTGAGATCACTGGTTCAAGCCCACTAAAGTTTTTATTTTTTTATTTCTTTTTTTTAGCTTTTTGTGGACCTTGATCTTTGACCCTGACCCTTCAAAATTTAACCACAATTATATGATGTGTCATTGCTCAGTGTGGCTAAGTTTGGTGAGAATCGGATAAAAACTGTGGTCTGTAGGCAGTAAAATAGTTTTTTGTTAGTTGTGACCTTGACCTATGACCTTTTTCCCTCAAATTCGAACTCGTCCGAGCTTTTGGGGCATAGATCATTGTTGCCAAATTTGGTGTGAATCGGATAAAAACTGTGGCCTCTAGGCTGTTCACAGACACACACACACACAAACATACAGGGGTGAAAATATAACCTCCTTGGCGGAGGTAATAACAAGACAAAGTTTCCCAGGCACAACACAGTATTTTATACATAACATTAACATTAAAAAGTAGGGTTAAAATTCTAAAACATTTGCATTCCAGATCTGTATTGTTGCATTGCGAAACATAATACTACAGTATATTTACTAACATGTTTTAATATAATTAGGATATCTTCCTTACATCAACTTTTTATTTGGAATAATTAACACCCCTCCTTACACACCAAGTAGTTATATTGGGAGTATTGCTTACTTACAAACATGGAATAATAAAGTACTCTTTGAATCTTGAATACTACTAGCATTTGTCATTGTTTTAATATCTTACAATACATTATCTACTAAATCCAACACGTTAATGAGGCTCAGGTACATGTCCGTCTACATAGAAATTGCGTGTTGCCTTCGGTAGCTGCACTTCCATACCTTCAAGGTCTTTTGTAAGAATAATTTGACAACCTGTAGAAGAAATTAATAATATATTAAATTATGATGAAAACATTTCTTCTGGTTTCGATTCGTATAATAATATAAGTAGTTCTTTGATAGTAAACCAATAAAACTTACGTTGGCAAGACAGTTTCGTCTAGCTGTCAGCTTGACTTCTTCAGTTGCTATGATGCGTTATGGCGCCGATTGGTCTCCTTTCCAGCCACTAGATGATTTTGTTGTGTAGCCTAGGGGACCAGTCGTCGTCAGAAGCTGATCGTAAATGTGAGATAGTTGGTGCGCGCCTTCGTCTCTATTCATCTTTGTATTTTTATTTTGCTTTCTTATGCTGATGCTTTCTTTAATTTTACGTTTAAGCCAAACTTGTTCTTTGTGTAGTACCTCTATCTTATCCCAGTTAGGTATGTGGTTGTGTGTGGTCATATGGTCCGTGATTGCTGATTTATGTAAAATGGAGGACGAAACTTTCCGTGATGCACGCGTCTGCATGTTCTGTGTGTTTTCCTCAACATCTTTCTTGTGCTCTTTAATTCTGGTTTTGAGTGCCCTACCCGTTTCCCCAATGTACACCATCTCACAGTTGGTGCACCCCACTTTGTAGACGACACCACAGGAATCCTCTTTGCATGCTTTATCTTTCGGTCGGACGATTAAGTTTTTAATTTTGTTAGATGGTTTAAAGTATGTTCGTATGTTATATTTTTTAAATGTTCTCTTGATTTTCTCTGACAGGCCTTGAATATATGGGATGGATATCGACCCTCTTATATCTTCTGTTTCGGGTTGTTTGTCCGTTTTTTGTTTATCTAGGTTACGTTGTACCTTTCTGTAGGGTAGTTGCATTGTTTAAGTGAAGTATGTATCATCTCAGTTTCGTTCTGTTTGTCTGCATTATTTGTGATTATCGTGTTACATCTGTGTAGAAGTGTGCGGATAACGGATAACTTGTGTTGTAGAGGATGATGTGAGTTAAAGTCCAAGTATTGATTTGTGTGGGTGGCTTTCCTAAAAACTTTAGTGTTGATGTTGCATAAGAAAGCAAAATAAAAATACAAAGATGAATAGAGACGAAGGCGCGCACCAACTATCTCACATTTACGATCAGCTTCTGACGACGACTGGTCCCCTAGGCTACACAACAAAATCATCTAGTGGCTGGAAAGGAGACCAATCGGCGCCATAACGCATCATAGCAACTGAAGAAGTCAAGCTGACAGCTAGACGAAACTGTCTTGCCAACGTAAGTTTTATTGGTTTACTATCAAAGAACTACTTATATTAATATATTAAATTGTATCCTTTTCACATCACCTAGCAAAACTCGTACACTAAAAAGCTCTGTCTACACTATCAAAATAGTTTTGACAAAAAATAGTGTGATGTGCCCAAATATGGTAGTGATATGACATCATGCCCATATATGGGCACATTACATGTTTGAACTGGTTAATATTATATTCAACTCACTTAGTCGTGATGTGTTTGTAAGAAATGGTGCTAAATCCAACATATCTTCTTCTCTGAAAATATCGAACAAGATAAAATATTTAAGATGTACTGTATCATTAAACAATGTTGTACAAAGGAGGTATTTTATACCCTATTCAGATATACATTACACTGTAATAATAATAGGCTGTGATGTTAGTCCATTGATGTATTTAAATCAACTCTTGGTCATAGCCAACAGTTTAGTTTGTAAATGTTCTTTATGTAATTTATTCGGTTATAAAGCTCTGTCTACACTATCAAACTTTATGTGACCCATATATGGACACGATGTCATATCACTACCATACAGTACTTGGGCACATCACACTTTTTATGTCAAACTAGTTTGATGTGTAGACAGAGCTAAATACAGAAAAACAAAGAACATGCAAAAACCAACAGGGTCAAATAAATATTTGGGAGACCTAATTGGCAATGCTTTTAAGATTCTGTGAACTATTAATTATATAAAATTGATTAAACAGTTCAATTTGTAGTCTCGTTGAATAAGTTTTCCACTAGTTTGTTTTTTTTTTAAACTACGATTTCTTCGTTGAAAATAGTATGTATTTTCTAGGACATGTTGAAAAGTATTGAAATATAAGAAATATATTCATATATATATATATATGAAAATAAGTAGTGAAATATGATAAATTCAAACTTACTCCTCTTCTGCTTCTGGTAATTTATCAAAATATTTATCACTTAATATTACATGACATGTACAACATGCTAGAGAAGCTTCACATGCACCTGCAAGAGAGAATGAATTACATTAACAGTTTAAACATAAATGAAATTATAAGTACAGTAATTTAATTCTAAAATTTAAAAATAATTGTTTTACCTTCTATTTCGACTCCATGTCGATGAGACAAATACATAACATTATCCCCTACTTTGCCTTGTACTGGGATGCGTTCACCATCACGATCAACATAAACAATATTTACTCTGTAAAAAAATTGTGAGTTTGGAAGGATGAAATAAATATGAGTGATATATTAAAATAAACTTGGTGACATTTTATTTTCATACTATCGGCTGTGCCAACTAGTAGGCAAGACTCTAATATTGATAAGGCCCAAATGCTTGGTTCCTATTTAGACGTAAGGCAAGTGCAATGCAAAATAAAATTGAGTTTACCAATCACAAGCAATAGTTCAGATGGTACATGCTATCATGATTGGTCAAATTATCTGTGCTGCATTTTTATGAGATACTTTAATTTAGGAAGTCATGTAAACTAAAAGTAAACCAACAAAAAGTGTTTATTCATTACATTTCATCTGGACTTTCTGGATCTTTCCATTCATAGTCTCCATGTCTCATAGGCCCTTGAAATGAAATATAGCATTTAACAAATATAACAATTCAATATTGTATGTACAAAATTCTGCTTACACTACAGTGTACATCATAAACAATTTGATTACCATTCTGTGAGTCACTGTCATTCGTTCAGTGTCACTTTGTAATTAATTAAACCTCAAATATAGAATTATATAGGCTATTAAAATATTATTATATTACAAAAAATAGAGCCCAAGACATAGTCCCTAGGCCCTAGTCTACGGTAGGTAGGCATAGACTTGCTAAAACTGTCAAATATGCTGTCGTGTTGTTGATTGCTCAGCCACGTGACATAGGCCTAGCCTAGATAGCAATAATACAGAATTCGGGTAATCATGGATGTTACAAGCGGCTCCTCCTTACCGGAATTCCCAGAACCGGACCGGTTAGAGGGCCTAGGCCTAGCTTAGCTAGCCTAGCTATCTTTTCAGCATATTATAATTACCTAAATTCCTGTGAAAATGCCGTTGTTGGCTTAGCTTCATTATTCTATCACGTTGACATTGGAGTATTTTGAAATTAGATTGCGTTTTACTCGCCAAAAATGATCGTAGAACAGTAAACCCGTGTTGCAATAAAAACGTTCTTCCTATGGGCAGCGCCATGTTTGATAAAGTACACACGAGACAACCTCTTTCATGAAAATGGTTTTCAAACATTTATAAAGGAAAATTTGTTGGGCAGTAAACCTTTGCGAAATAAAATTCATACACATATTGGTCATCATAAAAAAGAACGATGGGAGGTTAAACTAAACTAAAAAAACACCCTGGAGCGAGAATGTTTGTATCAAAAAATAAATAAAATACACAACATTTGTTTTCTTATTTATTTTATACAAAATCTGGATTCAGAAAGTAACACACACAACAATAAGCATTACATGATTCGTTTCCATTTGTTATAGTATAATATACACAGGCACAATAATTTAAATATGTTTACACTACAGTCAAATGTATCTTACAATAAATAAAAACAACTTTTTCAATTAAAACAATTGGTTTTAGCAAGGCAGTCTAACAGGATGCGCAGCTCCTGAGATCAAAGGGGTTTTCTGTGGCTGCGACACGATCAGTTCCACGCCCTTAACAACAGAGAGAATGCAGAGAATATGTACATACAGTGGTACAGAATCGTTTGTATTTGTCGTAGCCAGACATAAGATCAAACGAATGTTACAAGTTCATATATTGGCAAGGCAAGCTCAGTGTCCTGTTGTTAGATTGCCTTGGTTTTAGCTACACTTTCTATATAGATGATCGAATTGATCAATCAAATTGATTGAATACCTTTAAAGATTGGAAACCCGTTAACTTTTCTCTTTTCTTCCTATTTGATGTCAAATTTTAAATAAATCAAAATTATGTAAATATTTAACAAGATCACTATTACATCTATATACATCTATACATAGCAAAAATTGTTTTAAAGGGGAAAACTATTTTCAAATTTGTTTGGTCTAGTGTTTTGTATTTCTTAATTTCTTTGGTTTATAAGTCCGTAAAGTACTCTTTTCTGTAATTGATTTTTACTTAAGACTTAATTAACTTATTAACTGGTTAATATGCATGTAGATATCTAGCGTGCATATTGGTCTTCTAGTTATCGAATGCCTACCATATTGGATTATTGAAATAAGATATAGCCTAGCATTTCAATAGATACTGGTACTATAATCCTTCAAAACATATTACAGTACAGTATAAAATATGATAGTACCAAGATATCTATATACCATATATATAATATAAGTAATGACATGTTGCTATAATGTAAATATTACTACTTTGTACAATAATCATTTGCAGATGGATATTACAATGCAAATATTTTGTTGACCTTAAATATGGAAGGATATTCAACCACTACTCATACTACTACTACTGTACTACTATATGTGGATTTTGTTACTATTGCTAAGATAGGGGTACCATATCTGTTCTATAAGCAGATTGGATTTGATCAGCTTAATTTTTGATGCATTTATCAATTTAAAACTGATCCTAATGGTGTAAGAGCACATTAATTAAATCACAAAGTAACAATTAAATGCAAACTTAAGTAAAAAACACAAATAAAGTAACCTATTACTAATTATAAATAAAATATATTTAAAAGTTAAAATACTATTTTTAAATGCATTGTATCAAAAATTAAATTATACCATCCATACAGATATTATTTATATTATAATATCTCTATGATTATACTAAATCAAACATATACTAAAATAACAATTTTATTATTTAAGTTATGTATTATTTTATTCAAAAAATTATTATTATATGTTATTTTATATCAATTTATAGGTGGGATAACTCATTGTGGTTAGTACTAAAGCTTACTCATTACTGTCATTTTATGGTGATAATTTTGAATCTAAAATATGCATCCTTTACATCAAATAAGTGACCTTTAATTTAGGAGTAACTGTGGAAGTGACTAGTGAATCAGATGACCATGGTCAAGATGAAACTATAATTGGTAAACATTGGTCTTATTGAGTGGTCAAAACCAAGATTCCTAGGTATTTAAGAGTGAATTATTCTCAAACGCCATTAATACAAAATGTTAATGTATTGCATGTTTATTGTAATGTCTATAAAATTAACATTTAACGTATTAATATTCTATTGGCTAAACAAATGTATTATTTTTGGAAAATCATTAAAAAAATGATAATTAACAACAGCACCAGAGGTATCTTTACAGGATTTAGAGGTTAAAGGAGGTAATAGAACATTTATACTACATTTTACATTCTGTACAGCTTTTCTTAAAATAAAAATTTAAATCATACGCTAAACATTAATTTAAATTTAGTAATTGATTCAAATACTTTAGCAATAAAAAAAAACAATGTGTTAGTTGTCAACTGCAAACCCCTCAACTTCCTTTAATTCCCCTCAACTCTTCCTCAATTTAAAATGCACTACTTTTACGGCAAACTCTTCTGTCATTTATTTTTGCTTTTAATATTACTGTCAAATGTATACTTTGTTTTTCAACATTTGTAATGAAATCCTCATATTTTCATTTGCACCTCAATTCAAAATTTGACAGAAAACAGGTTGTTTAGGCTTAATTTACATATGCTACTTTCTACATATCGGGAGGTGTGTACACTCATTGTAGAGATGACCTAATTGCCACATACACTATACAATATACATTACAACAAGGTGAAAACATCTAACAATATATCTAACAGGCCTTACCAAGGTATTGTATGTAAAATCTATGTACAAAAACATCTATCTAAAATATATACATGAATAAGGATAAAGCATACAATTATTGGTAAAATTATAATTCATTAAAATAAATGTAGAGGTACAGTAAATTACAACATTGTTAAATACAGTTAAATAATATCAATACATCTAAAAACAATTTAAATTAATTAATATTGAATGCCCAATTAATTTGTCTTATATTAAATAGGAAACACTACTGTGGAAACCCTGTGAAGGAGACATTTCTGGACTCACTTTATTTAAGCTTGGGTTCCCACTAGGACGTAACATAAGGATGTAAATGCAACGCAAGTGTGTTGACAAGCGACAGTTCGTATAATCCATCGCTTGTGATTGGTCAACTAACTTGCGTATCTAGTGGGAACCAGGCATAAAGGGCCTTTCACACCTGTTCCGGCTAGGCGAATCGAACGCTGATGTTTTGTTTTCACGACAATCGCAATGCTTGAGCCACATAAAAACCATAGATTGACATTCGATTGGATTTGTTGGCGCCGGATTGGAACCGTGCTGAAACAGGTGTGAAAGACTCTTTAGGGGTGACCCAAGAATAGGTTAGAACATAATATTGCCCGCTTAAGTGACCTCGTAATAGGGCACCATCTCCTTAATGTTACTGTATGAAAGTTTATTATAACATTAAATCACCTTATCTGTCTGTTTATTCTACAAAAATATTTTATTTAAAACATGATGTGTTTGTTCTTGTCTTAATCATAAAATTTCATTATTCTTTCTTTATGAATTAATAGATTTTATAGATTAAATTTTATAAGGAGAGCTTAAATAGTTGTAGAATATAGTATTTTTCTTTATAGAAATTGCTTTAATATTTTATAAAACATTGTTTCATTAAATCATCTGAAATGCAGCACTTTTTGTCTGGATATTTGATAATAAAAATTAGACATGGGATTAAAATAAGATTAAATGAAAGTAAAGAAAAATCTTATAGTTACTATACAATATAAAAGTAGATTCAATTGATCCACTCTAGCTGAATGGACGATCCCCATAATATTGTTGAACCAAAATCAATTCATAAAATGTAAATACATCAGTTTCTAAAATATCTTAATTTCATAAATCATCCAAAAATGTATTAATAATTAATTAATAAATATAAGAAAAAATTGTCATATAAAAGATTTAGATTTAAATTATATGAAATGGCAAAAATTTAGGAACCAAATTGGTGATCATCTTAATAGTAAAGATCATGTCCATGTCATTTGTTTAATTACTTAAACTTATATTTACAATTTTAGAAACTCAAATATTTTGTATCATTATATTATTGAATTAGACTGATCAATATTTGTTTTAAGATCCTAAAATTGTCATACCCATTCTCCGAATCATAAATATTGGTCCAGCCAAATAAGGAAACAAAATATCAAAAATGTTATTTTATTAATTGCATTGTCTTTTTTTTCTTTCAAAAAGCAGTATCCACATGGTGTACCTGAACAGGAACCTGTAACATTGACGGTGGTAATGAAGGTAAAACTGTTTGACCCGGTACGGGGTCAATGACCTTTTCTTGACCTTCTACAATATCTTGGCTAGGTACGCTGTGGTATGACCGTGCTTTGTTTCTACGAGATTGTCTTTCACTTGAAACGCGCGGTGGTGGGTTAAGCAATGGTGGTTCTATTAAAGAAGTTGACACGGACGATGCATCATCTGAGAACTCTGCCCGGCCATGATAATGGCGACCTCGGTCATTATACAGCGGTTCTGGTTCCACGTAATGATACTCGCTATCTTCGTGTGGAGTCATTGTGCTGTAACCGTGGTCGCTTTCACTTGGTGTAGCACCATGATGATGTCGCCATACGTGATGCCTCATACGCTGATGGTATGGGCTTGGACGGTCCAGGGCTGCTAATACAATATTTGCATGCATATCTGAAAAAGAAAAATTGTTTATTCCTCATCATTTTAGGTACACAGTTGAAAAAAATAATTAATATCAAAGGGTTTATTCTCTGTTTCATTTGCTCTGCTCTTAGTGTTTTATCTATGTTCTGAAAATGAGACTTGCCAAAATGCAGGGAGTGACCAAGACCGGCGTCCATTTTAATATTTGAACTCATATTGAATATACAGATAATTCATTAATAATTTCCAATAAAATAATAAGTTTCCAATAAACATGGTCTGTTGGTATATAGCTGAAAACAATTAAAATGTTTTAATGCAAACAAAGTTACATACAATCCTACAAAACAAGTCATATACTTGGCGAATGCAACTATTTCCACATGCAAGTAAAAAGGGAATCTAGGGAAAAGAAGCCGGTAGAATAGGCAACGAGAAACACTTACGGCCACCAACAGCACCACCTCCTTGTGGTGGATCCATCGGGCTGTCGTCCTCTATCTCAGCTTCGTTGTCCTGTGACATACGTACAGACGCATCTTGATAATTTGCCATTTCTAGCCGTTGCAAACGATGTACATTGTGACGGTAGATGAAAAACGACAAAGCTAACACGACAATGAAGCCCATTAGACCACCGGCCATGGGTCCAACTTGAGCTCCAACGCTGTAGTACTTCTCACTGAAACTTGAATCTGAAATAATGATTTTGTGTGAATTCATTATAAATAATTCGGAGACTATTATGATGGTTTTTATAGTTGGAACAGTTTACAGTGCATTCCTTTGTACACCCCTATTAAGCTTGGTTCGCACTAGTGACGCAATGCAAGGACGGAATGCAGCGTAAATGATTTGACCGATGGAGTGATAGATTATTCGAACAGAGGCTTGTCATTGGTTAACTTGCTTGCGTTGCTCGTATGTCCTTGTGTTGCGTCTCTAGTGGGAAACAGGCTTAAAAGTGACACTTTCAAATACAAAGGAAAAAAATATATGTTTTAACACTATGCTGGCAAATCCATTTTGAGACATTCCTATTCATGTGATACCCCATAAGAAACACTTAGTAGGAGTTCTACTGTATCTATTTGAACTGAAAAATGTGAAAGTAACAGACTGTGTGTTGCATTTTGAATAAAACCTACATTCTTCATCGCCGTACGGTGATTTCGCTCCTAAGACACCGCCAAAACATTCCCGCTGTGTTGCGCAGTATGGAGCACTAAGCATGGATGAGCCGTCTTTATCTATTTCGCACCACTCGCAGTCAATAACCCCAAAACAGTTATCGTAAGTGTTCCTAGCCTTGCAGTTAGAGTCATAACACTGTGGCAGGTCTTTGGTCAGGCTTTCATCTACTTCTGGTAAGATGACTGGTTCTTCTGGACAATGGCAGCTTGGTTTCCTTAAAAATATTAAAGAAATACATTAAAAATAAACCGAAACTGATTTTGCCTTATACACCAAAGTTTATGAAGAACGGAGTGTAACATGAATGCATGCGCAACGACCATTTGAATTTAAAGTAATGAAGATTTCAACAGTGCAGATTTCTGAGGTATATGCAAATCTTTATTACGTATGTGTGGTCATAGGTTTAAGAATCTGTATTAGATACAGATTCTTTTTATTATCCAACATAATGGAAATTACAGATTCATCTTTTCGTGGAGACAATTTAAAATACAACACCTGTTCACTTACTTATCCTTATGCTTTATACTACCCTGACATTGGTCTACACTAAGGTTGCATTCACATGGACACTCGCATTCCGTCTGCTCCATACGATGACAATTCAGACAAACTCTATCCACCTAAAATAAAAGAGAAATAAATAGCAATTCTAAGGTTTTTTCCCCTAAGAAACTAAATTACAAGTTTTATAAATATTTTTTTTTTTCATTTTTAAATACACAGTACAGAGCTATAAATAATATTATTATCAAGTCTATACCGTTATAAAAAAAAGCAAAATGTATAACTTACAGTGCTACAAGGGCAAAAAGTTGTAATCATATCACAAGTTTCATTCACAATTCCCACAAACGCATTGGTTCCTGGGATGTTGACAATCTTATACTTTTGGCAGTGATCTTTATGCAGAAGGTTTGATAGTAAACCAGTCCAACTAGTGTTGAACTCGTACAGACGCTGGATAGTAGCATCTGGATAGCTGTTGCAAGACTTCTTTTTAACAAAGCCCTGATGATTCAGAATATCATTGGCAACTAGTGGTTCCTGCAAGGAAAAGAAGCAATAAAATTGTGTACATAAAATAAGGCGGGGGTTGGGGGCAGGTCAAGAAGGATTACACGTGTAAGCATAAATATAACAAGGCATTTCATTAGAATCTATACAGTCTTTAATTTGAGCTCAGACACTATACTTATATTCTGCGTGCTAAAGAGGAGACAGGGTTTGGGACTTTCCAGCATCAGGAGACTGGACGTTTTACTGGGTAAGACAAGGAGAACCAGTTAAAACTGGACAAGATGTTGAATTGAGATGGTGAGGGAATGGAAAACCATTATTACGCCAACTCTCTCAACTCTCAGAAAGTCACAATTTCCACTAGTTTTGCTCAGGGCATAGACTTAAGTTTTTCAGAAAATGCCCAAGCACCTTGAAGTGTCAGAAAGAATTGTAAATTGTTGGCATACCTTGTGGGTGATATGTTGCTTCTCAATCGGTCCTTTACCAGCTGGTTCTACTAGACTAGGATGTGCTATCAGGTAACCTGCATCATCTATCATAAAACACCTACAAAAGAAATCCATCATAATAAGTACAACTGTATATGATTGAAGGTTTGCATGGCGAAATCAAATGTTGATATAAATTCAGCGGTACACTACGTATATTAGTTCTGAAAAGAACTGTTGAGTTTCTCGACGTTTCGATCAATATGCTTTGATCTACTACAGTATTTCTATGCATGTAACATATTACATTCTATTGATTTTAAATAACTGATCAAAACAACGATTAATATTTTTGTTTACATTTTAATTTTATGGATAAATTTTTACTTGGTCAGTAGATCATAATGTCAGTGACAAATAGGCACACACATTCATACCAGGAATTATTATTACCTCCGTGTAATATGAGATGAAATGAAAAGACAATTACATATGTACAATTATTATATATAAAGAAATCCATCATAATAAGTACAACTGTATTTGTATGTGGGTTTTTTTTTATTTTTTTTTTTATTTTTTTTTTTATTATTTCATACTCATCCAACAGCGAGTAACTCGCCAATTACAGGATGGATAAACTATTTAATAATTTATCTAATAATTTATCGTGCTTATAAACTAAGTCTCATTTGAGGCTTAGGGAGTGGAGTTGAAAGAGTCATGAGTTACAACCCTGCACTAGGTCAGGATTGAACCCGGGACCTTGGGATTGGAAGGCAAGCACCAAGCTACAGCTCCACTCATTACATTCTATTGGTTTTAAATAGCTGACATTTTTTTGTATCTATTTCTATTTAGTAATAACGCCTTCATAATCATTAGGAATAGTCCTGAACAGGGAGATGAGCGCCCCTGCCCACCGATGAGTTTCGGGATCCCTTTGACCCGGAGGGAGAGTACCCGTCAGGGTCCCTACCAAGGGTTACAGGTCCCAGGTTTTTAGTTGTTTTTAAAATTAATTAGTGTTCCATGACCTTCTCATCAAAATTAACGTCTCTGATTGTTGTGCTATGTCAACATAATGTCAATGACGGCGAAATGTCCCCAATAATGGGGATAGCTATGCAAACAAGTAACAAGTAACAAGCAACATATCGTGAGGGTGTGTGGCGCAGTGTGTTGGACGTCGGACTACTGATCGTAAGATCGAGGTTCGAATCCAACTCCCGCTGCATTGCTTGTATCCTTAGGCAAGATACATTACTTACTTTTGACTCTCTCCACCCAGGTGTATAAATGGGAACCTGGTTAGATCAAGACACAACTTTGCGCGGATTACTAGCTGCATTATGGGAGTATGTTTCCATTCGTGTTTGACCCAAAAAAGTGACTGGGATAATAATGTTCAGCGCTTACAGGTTTCATAACATTAGGCGCTATATAAATCTAGGATAATATTAATATTATTTGAAAATTTGTATTTGGTCAGTAGATCATATTGTCAGTGACGTCACAAATAGCACAAACATTTAAACCATAAATTATTGTACAATCTTTTAATCACTGTACACACAACATTAATTTCATTTTGGAAAAACGAGATGAAATGTAAAGACATTTATTGTTTATTACAATGAAAACTTAAAAACATTTTTACTTACCTAACCGTTGAATGTCTACACATGGGTAATGTATCAAGAAGCAGTTTGTAAAAGTATCGAATAGTAAAATCAATACCAACAACAGCCACTACACGGTCACTTGGGTCATGTAAACCAGTTGAACTAATAAGAGATAAAAAAAACAAAACTATTACATTTAGGAATAATGTTGGTTTATTTTCAACCTGTTTATGCAATTATTTGGCTAGTCTTTTTTGTTAATCGTACACACTGTTATTGTGCAGTCATAAACTACGTTGAAACAAAATAAAAGCATACTTTATTGCAGTACGAAATGTAGTTACTGCAGAAAAATCATTTTGACATCATCCCTTAGTGTTAAGTAAGTAAATAGTCTCTTATATGACATTGTAGATATTTATCTGACTGGCTTTTTCCCATTTTCTAATCGAACACTGTATAAATGAATTAATGTAAATTAACAGAAATAAATTACATACCTGCCCTCAAAAAGAACATGGCTAATGGTGACAACATAACCCCCTCCTCCAACATCCAAGTAAGGGGAGGATACAGTAACCAGTCCAGGGTTGTCTATGGCACGCACGTACCAACTTCTCTGCGATGGTTCATAATCTTTGTCAAGCAGAGTTCCAGGGTACATCCGCAGAACACCAGAAAGAGTGACAAGGTATCTAGAAAACAATGATATAAAATAAATCGGTGATAAAAATATTCTTATACCAATACATTTGTTGTCTACACTATCAAACTAGTTTGAAAAAAAAAAAGTGTGATGTGCCCGCATATGGTAGTAATATGACATCATCATGTCCATATATGGGCACATCACATTAGTTTGATAGTGTAGACAGAGCTTTAGACAATTATAAACCTGCATACCCTGAATAGGATACAAATTGATAACTTGTAGTTCGATATTAATAATTAATAACTTACCTTCGAACAATATAGTCATTTAACTCGCTATTGTGAATTTGATTCATCCAAAACATATCAATACTTTTGGTTGCACTGACATCATTTTTAATAGTAAGCTACAAAAATGCATTACAAAAAAAAACAAATATGTAAAAGTAAGTGCATTTATAAAGTTGTAACATTATTGTAAGGAAAAATAAACACAGCTTTTTAGGGTTTTTTTTAACTTAAATCATTATGTAGTAACAACTAGTTTGACAAAAAAAAGTGTGATGTGCCCAAATATAGTAGTGATATTCCCAAATATGGCAGTGATATGACATCATCATGTACATATATGGGAACATCACATTTTGTTTTCACATAAAGTTTAATAGTGTAGACAGAGCTTTAAATTATTGTTTTTGAACTTTAAATTACCATATAGTAAGAATGTTTTTGTATCTAATTTAGCGGAACATCCTCAAAAATTTTATTTCAAAATTATATTTTTTTTACAGTCTGCTTTTATCAAAAAACATTTCATACATAAATATGTTAGAAATGCTTTTTAAAGTACTAAAGTAAACAAATTGGCAGTAGTACTTATTTTTTATTTATTTATTTATTCGGTATATAAAAATATATTACAAAACGACAGTCAAGGACTGAAATGAAATGTATTACAAATGACTAAAAATTAAGTATGCTTACTTTAATTCCTGGATTTGAGATAAGCATTGTATAGTCATTTAAGTAGGCAATGTATCCCTGTACAACACGTTTAGTCTCATCTTGACTTATGTGCTGATATGGTGAAATAAAGCTACTGGATGCCAACATCAATGTTCCAGAGGCTGTAAAATAACACATTAATTATGTTATCATTTCAATGTTTTCCTTTTCTTAGGCGAGAGAGAGGTCGAGCTGTTAAGACAGTGGAACCAAAATTACGTAGCCATAACATCGACAAGGTTTGACTCGCTCCATGGTTATGGTGGTAGAACCAGTCTTCTCGGATAAAGACTATAAACCGTAGGTGCACTGTACACATCTACTGTAGCTCATGGGCACTTTAAACAACCTAGTACTGTACATTTTTTTAGATGAGTGGGGGCTTACCTATTGTACTGTGCACACACACAGCCACTGTCACTCACAGCCACTGATCGTAAATGGGCTCTCTAGGAGACCAGTCTTTGACTGAGGAGGTTACACAGTATAAATAAATAATAATAAATAGGCCTTAGAAATTTGAAATCCCTTATTCAGATAGTTGATAAATAGTTCCATTTGTTATGATCCATACAATAAGAAAAGGAGAAACTTTCCCATAAAAACAACAAGGGAAAATATTTATTTTAACAATATAACTACCCCACAGAAAACTGTGTTGGGTCTGAAGGCTCTACTGTAATATAAAATTACCTTTTGTTCCCAACTGCTTAAGGTGCATACACAAATCCTTATTTGGAAGTAGATCTAGTCTGTGATATACGATACTACCATCACTTGAGGTCATCCTCATGTGTTGTAAGCGACGCATTTTATTGTTGTCAACCAACTTAACAAGACCGATAGAATATGGAGTGTCCGGTACAGGTGACCAACTGTACTTGACCTCAACTGTACTGTTTACTGACCGTTGCAAAACAATCTGGCCTTTCTTTCGGCTGCAAAACATTAAAATATATATCAAATATAGTTAACAATCCTTTAAACCATAAAGGTTTGCAAATTTAAATTGGCGACTGTTCTGTAAATGATACAGTAAATGACTTACATTTTCTGATACAAGGATCGCTTATTGAAAAGGAGTTGAAATATGACCAGCATGCTAGTGAACAATTAATAATAATTACCAGGCTTATCAAAAACTTTAATTTAGGTTTAAATTAATTCACATACCTTATCATTGATTTTCGAACTGTCTCAAATCCAGGAGATTGCTCTAGTAATGAGATATCAACAAACGATGGCGTCCTTACAAATAATGGCCGTGGAAGTGATGGATGACTTAATGCATTACCTGTAAAACATACATGAAACATACATGATCGATAAAATACAATTCCCGAGATACTGATCATTATGTAAAAAACACTTCTATTCTAAAGTCGAAGTCAACTTATTTTAAATTGAAATGAATTGGAATCTAGTCTTACCGTTTTTGTCGACAAGAAATGAGTATGCGACTTCACCTCCTTGGTAGTATGTTATGTCTTCTAACAGGTCACCCACACTAAGATCCATACCAACCACACCAATCAACTCTTGGTTATAGAAGCAGGGTTTAGTAACACTGATCATATACCCTAAAATTAAAAAAAAAAGAAATATGATCGTTTTTATTATTGATATATAACAATGTTTGTTATATAATATTATGATGGCAATGGTCTAACACATTTCAATGAAAACTCCTTAAAAGAATGCTTAACATCAAATGGAATGATAAATTAACAAATGAAAAAACTTCAGAAACTGGAAAAATGGAGTCGAAATATAAAAAGAAGACGACTAAACTGGTATGGTCACCTAAATATGACTACCACATAATACACATGCAAAATTAGCTCTATAGGAAGATAACAAGATAGTTAAAAAACCTGTTGGAAGACCAAAAAAAAAAATTATACGGGATAAGTTGAAAACAGTATAAAATTACACTGGCCCACTTGATACACACCCAGCCAACGACAGGAATAATGTTTTTATAGTGATAGATATATAGATAGTGACTATGTTGCGATAACTCACCTTCACCAATTGGATCCATGTAGGGAAGAGAAAATGTGGCCTCTGATTGGATGGCTAGCGGGAGGTTAATGTAGAATCGACCAATTGTAGATGGTAGATTACTCATTGGATTCAAAACTGTCATAGCTCCTTTCTATAACAAAAACGAAAATTAAATTTATTTACGGCTTCTGTTAGTTTTAAGCTCTGTCTACACCATCAAACTTTATGAGACAAAAAAATGTGATGTGTCCATATATGGACATAATGATGTCATATCACTACCATATTTAAGCATATCACTACCACATTTAAGCACATCACTACCATATTTAAGCATATCACTACCATATTTATGCATATCACTACCATATTTAAGCATATCACTACCCTATTTAAGCATATCACTACCATATTTGGGCACATCACATTGTAAAACTAGTTTGATAGTGTAGACAGATTTAGAATGACTTTTATTATGCAAAAGACAGACTTTAAAAGAACTCTCTCACACAAAAAGATGGAAAATGTGTTATATATTTCAGAAAGAGAACAAATTTTACCTGAGCCGGAGGTATTTCAGGTTCTTCCCGATACTTTGGACTTTTTGTTGAATCTGCTGTGGATTGTTTGGTAGCAGTTGATTTGACCGATTCTGGTTTTACATTTTGTTCGGCCAAGTCTCGTAGAAAAGCCAACTCCTCAAGACCTGTTCGTCCATCTTTGGAAAAAAAAGGCATAACCAATCAGTTATATTTTGCTTTCAATACACAGAAAAGTGTTTTAAATTTATCTTTCAAAATAGAATATGCTAGTGAATACCACTATCAAATGAAGAAAGTTTAAGAATGGGAAATAAATTTTATAGATGAACAAATAATGTGATTACAGTAAGTTCTCTCCATTTGGACCTTCTTATTCAAGAGACACCTCTACCAAGGAGACACTATTTCATGAAATGAACAAAGTGCAGTATATGTTTAATACAATGGCCAACTCCTATACAGCACAGGTGGCACCTCTATTAAGGGGACACTTTCCCATGAAATGAACAAGGTGCATACATTTAAACTCTACATCCAACCCCTATTCAGGGGACACCTCTGTTAAGAGGACACTTTTCTGTTAAATGAACAATCAAAAATATATGTTTTAACAGAATGGCCAACCCTCGTTAAGAGGACACATTATTGGGTTCTAAAAGTGCATTATTATAGGGGCTTACTGTGTATGTGGACTTATTTTCACCAGGAAGGTGACTGGTAGTGGTACATAAAACATATTTTATGGACAATCGTAAATCGTGACGTTTACCTTCAATCAATGCATAGGTCATAATGACGACCCTATTGTTTATCTGTGCGTTTTCATCTACCACTGTCTTCACGACCTTTCTAGCCTCATCTTTACCAGATGTATTTCCAGAGCTGATGTAAACTATTATAGAATCTATTCATAAAAAAATAATTTAATTCGTTCAAATGTTTGAATTGAATTGTGGGTAATAATGATTTGCATTTGAATGGTTACATTTATCCAAAAAACATTTTTTTTTTTCAATCCAATTGTTGTTGAATAACTGATATGCGACATTGATATGTCATATTCAACACACAACAAATATTAAAAAATTACTTTTTCAAGTCAAGGTGACATATCTAGCCATTTTTATGCTGCACTGCTGGAAAATGTGGTACTTTTTTGTGTTTTTCAGAAGAAACCAGCAAATTAACAAGTAGTTAGTACTCAGAAAATTAATCACTTTAAATTAATAATATGTATTACTTACCAGCTAAAGATACATTGTTATTTAGTGGTTCAACTTCTTGTTTTATCATAGAAAAAGCTTTCTTTAATCCGAGAGTATGATTTGTATTTCCCGATGAATCTGTGAATAAAAAATAAATAATAAAATAATAATGTAAAGGTTATTTGCCACGGAGATAAATGTTTGTTTATCTAGCTATGGTACAATATAATAAAATTGTGTCTGTCAACACTATCAAACATGTGACAAAAATGTAATGTGACCATATAGTACTGTTATGGACATGATGATGTCATATCACTACCATATTTGGGCACATCACACTTTTGTGTCAAATTTGTTTGATAGTAAACAGATTTTCAGTCCACCACCCTTTGCAAAAAAACCGTATACGAACGTATACGATTTACATACGTTTCGTATATGTTTCGTATAGGAAGTCCACTTCGTATACGAAACGTGTACGTCAATTCGGAAGTTCCTGCCCGCATAATAAACATATAAGAACCGTATACGATCATTTATAAACAATTTCCTAATTATACGCTCCGTATACGATCCGTATATGATCCGTATACGACGACGCGTGTATACAAACTGCATCGTATTACCAAGCGAAAAGGGACTGTCCCTCTTTTTACAAGACGACGATAGCATACGTTTACGATCGCAGGAGCATCTTCTTGACTTCAATAATTAATGTACAATTTGGTTTTTTTTCAGTCGGTATATGTACATTAAATTCCCTATGATGATTTAGTTCATAGTTTTCGCGAATGAAAATTTGGTGCTGTATTTTACTAGACGTTGTTTTTCAAGCAAGCATAAAAACCCACCCAGGCTGTTCTGCCTTGTTTATCCCCTCTGCTATTTCTTTACCTTTTGTATGTTCCATTAATAAGTGAATCACACAAAATGTGCTGTTATTAATTTGAAAGTGCTTTAAATAATATTAATGTACTTGGAAATAAATAAGTAAATATTAAATTGGGCCCGCAGTATATTAAATTTAAAACGAGTAAGTAAAATTCATAAATTACGATTTAATAAAAATGTAGAATACATGTGGCTCCCTATTATATATATGGAATGATCCAAATAAATTCGCCCAAAACGTGCCTGTGTTATGTGCGCTGCATGCATGCATCACATGGATGGATCAGATTTCATTCATTTTCAATCATCATTGTTGATTTTTTGGCTACGGGTTTTGACTCACTATAAAAAAAAATTAAAAATGGGATCGGATGTAGGCCTAGTTACAGTAGGCCCAGGTAGATAGTAAATTCGATGACTTCTAGCTAGCTAGGCTATAGGCATATTGTAATTGTATATATCGAATATGCAGTATATAGCTACTGCAGCAGCTCTAGTAAACTAAGAGTTAACTAGGCCTGGGGAAAATACGCCAAGGAAAAGAGTCTGTGGTACACTCATTGTGAAAATAAGCTAGCTAGCTTTCCCCCATATATTAGATTTGGTTATACCGTATTGTATTATTTTAATAACCTACTCTAGCTAGTAGTATATCAACAACGGTGAAATGGAAATACGATGCATTATGGATATCATCGTTGCAGAGTTAGGGGGTGCCAACAAAACATTCAACAGCCAGAAATACAAAAAAGAAGCTCCGACGTTTTTATTTAGAGCATTTTACTATTTTAGGCATACAGAACTAATTGCTGTAAATTTCCTAGAGTTGTCACTGATAAATACAATTTAACATAACCTACATATAACTTAAAAAATCCAAATGATAAATTGTACGCGAACGCAGTAAAACCAACCAGTTAAATGTTTGTTAAATAATTATTTTACATCTCCCTGGTAAAATGGTACCCTACGCCCCCATTTTTCCGCCATCATTGATAAACCCCCTCTGTACACACGCCTGCCGGCTATTTGTTTATCATTTTAATGAATGTAGTACGAGTCTAACTCCAAATAAAGATATAGAACACATTTTAAGAATTCAAAGTGTTGATCTTTTTTAAGAATCTGATATATACCATGAATCATCTTTTTACATAATATACAGCATAAGCATGTACAATCTAATTTAATTGTCACACAATTGAATTAACAAAGGACAAGGATTTCAAATAAACTGTTACAAATAAACAATTATTAATGAAATAGTTGGGGTATTGTTGGGTCCATGGGAAATCAACAATGTTTAGTAGACTTATTTAATTTGTTATTTAAAGTTGAGGGTAGTTATTTTTTAAACAATTATTGGAATACCATGAAAATAAAGAAAGATATGTTTTATGATTTCTTAATCACCAAGCAGAAATAATGAAAGCAATTCAATCTGTTCGCTACCGGGAATAAATTGAGATTCGATATAATTGTATTTACTATCACCACTAATTGTGTTTTTTTTTTATTCATATATAATTCATAATTCATACAATTTATATATATTCAAAATCCGAATGTATTCATCGTTAAATAATAATTATTATAATGACCTTACTTCTGTTTTGGGTCATGGTTTTCCTCTTCGGCATTGCCGAATTATTGTTACTCCATCTCCATTGCTACAACACACGTCGCGGAATAATATCGCTTAACATAACGATGTAAATTGACCACCCAAAGCTCGCACGTGGCGTGACGAATTAAGAACGACGAACCCGATGATTCACCCGATGATATGCATGATTGGCCACCAGGGAGCCGAGTCGACCACGAGTTGGAACTGTAGGCAACCGAGCGACGCTCGGTCGTCGTCGGCGGCTGCACTTACTGACCTCTGTCATATTTTATAAAGGAAAACTGCAAACAACATCGTCGATTTGTGAAAATGGCCCCTTGTTTTTTCTAGGCCTACCTAGTAGTATACCTGTTTAGCGTACTTTATTTACTTGCGAAAAACGTTGTTTGAATGTTATCGGTAGCCTAGGCTATCTAATAAATATAGAAATAAATATGATCTTATGTTCTAGCTCCTACTAATAATTAATACTACTAGACTAGGCCTATCTAATGGCTGGTGCTAGCTAGAGGCCTAGCTAGCCCTTAGCTAGGCCAGAGCCTACGTACGTATTTGTTGTAATGACAATTTAAATGTTTTATTTAGCTCTATTCTACTCATTACTGCTATTATAATTTATAAAATGGCCTAGTTTGTTCGTATATGATTCGTATACGATATTCTTATCATGAATAAACAACGTATACGTTACGTATGCTAAACGTATACGACGCCAACTCTTTGTGGAGCAACAGAGTGGAAATAATGTAAACAGTGAAATCGTATACGATCCGTATACGTCGTATACGTTTTCAGCGTATACGGATCGTATACGGCTTTTTTGCAAAGGGCAAGACAACAAACACAAGTGTACCTAGCCATCATAGAAATTGAAGATAGAATCTAAATCCTGAATGGATAGTAGAAAAACGGGATACAATTAGTACTAACCTGAATCTTTACTAATTGACTTGATAAAATTAATCAATTGCTGTTTGTTTTCTGTGGAAGCTGGAGCCAAACCTTTACCATAACAACTATCTGTTTGACAGGTATCAATTGTGGCGCCCACTGAAACAATCCCGACCTGTATAATAAAAAATCAAAACTAAGATATTTAGTATGTTTGCATGCTTTCTACTATTGAAGTAATAGATCGGTGTTTAAAACATGAAAGTATACTAGAGTAACTGATCAGCAATCACTGCGTATATTTTATTTAGATCAGTTTAAGCTTGCATAGAGCAGAGCATTATGTACTTATAGCATCATGAAATAAAATTATGTGGTATGAATTTTAAACCTACCATATCAAGTTCACTTAGAACACCTAAAGCAACGACTGCTGCTTCCTTTGCCAATCGTAACTGTTCCTTGCTGACCCATGACCCTCGCTCGATCAGGATGACCACCTTCTTCTGTTGAGGGCGAACACTTGATGCATAGACAGGTCTAAAAAATATGAATTAAATTCACACAATCAGTATACACCCATTGTAATTTGTGTTTTTGTTAATGTTGTACAACATTTTATAAACTAGCCATTTTTGCATTCATTCGTGTTGTAATTTTGTTCTGAATTATTTGTAATTTTAAATGAAAATTAAATAAAGTGAAATTGTAAATTGAAGATTGATATACTGTACTGTATTGACACCCAAATATGGACATTTTAAGTACAATTCCATTCCAGGACAACCACTAAGGGGACACATGAAATGAATGATGGGACTAATGTTCAGTGGACACCGATAGTATTAGAAATAGTTGCCAAATCATCATCTTGTTGTCAAAAACAGAAGTACTGTTAAAGCTCTGTCCACACTATCAACCTTTATGTGACAAAAAAATGTGATGTGCCCATATATACATGATGATGTCATATCGCTGCTATATTTAGGCATATCATTACCATGTTTGGGCATATCACACTTTTTTCAAACTAGTTTGATAGTGCAGACAGAGCTTAATACTATATTTTTATGTCTAAATCGCCATTACAGTACATTTTCTTTTCAGTTGCAGATTTCATAATTTCAAACAATCATAAGAAAGATAGTAAGAAGAAGTATATTCTTTATAACTTATACATAAAATAACTCAAACCTGTGCTCAAATGTCTAGGTTACAGTAAATGGAGCCTTGATATTTTATGATCATTTTATGGATGCCAAGTTTAAGTAGTTAAAAGAAAGTATAATGAAAACAAACTATATGCTTAGATTACTCATCGCATGTAATATAAGATATTTAAAAGTAGTAAATCTGCATCGACGCCACTATTAAAAATGCATTATGACTAAGCATACAGGTGGGAGGAGTTGCTTCAGGGACAGGTGGTAACACAATGAATGCCTATAGCTATGATTTTCCTTGTGTTTCTTGTACATATTATTCCGATGTAACATATTTGATGGTGGAAATGCACATTTTACCAAAAATAAATTAATTCTTTGAGTAAAGATTTTTCATTTTTGCACAATGGCACTCACTATATCCTATTTATTGTCTTAAGCTCTGTCTACATTATCAAACCTACAGTAGTTTGCCCAAATATGGCAGTGATATTCTCAAATATGGTAATTGTAGTAATATGACATCATTATGTCCATGTATGGGCACATCACATTTTGTTTATCAGTGTCACATAAAGTTTGATAGTGTAGACAGAGTTAATGCGGTGTAATCAATATTTAGGCTTCAAAAGGGAATTGTGTACAAACATGACAACCCGTATCAATGAGCTACTGTATCATCATATTAAATAAATAGAAAAATGTTCTCCAATCTACTATTTATATCAACATTTTTTTTTTTGCATGGATGAATCCAAATGAATGAAACCATTATTACAAATTGATATTTTAAAATTCTAATCTTTTTTTTACAAAAAAAAAACAGAATTTATTGTAATTAATAATAACATTGACACATGTTATCTCAGGTTAAATTCAGGACTAGTTGGTTTAAAATGGTGAATACACATTCAATCCACTAAACATTATGTAAAACAGGATTTTATAAACGATTTATCCTATACCGATTGGTCACCCGTACATTCAGATTCAGATTTAATTTTATTTGCCCATTTAAAATTAACATTAAATTCTAAAATGTATATTAATAAAATTATTACTATATAACAAATATTTAAACATACTTGAGATATATTATTTTAAAACAATCAATATTTATAAACAGACTTGAAGGGATAAAATATTTTGAAAAAGCAACAAATAATCTGAACATCATATACAGTATCCTTACCTACTACGTGCATCCCAACTGTCTTCACAAGACATTCCAAACTTATTATTAGCAAATCCTGTGGAGGGGTAAAGGACATGAACCCCTTCCTCAGAACTCCAATATTGCCACTTTATTAGATGACACTCTTTCATTGTCTTTCTAAAAACTGTTTAAAAAAGAATAAAAGATCAAATTTAACGAATGTAAGTAACAAATTGCAATAAAAAAAAATGTTTTTATTAACCATTTAATTTATGCATACAGTAAAACTACTCTTTTGTGACACGCCTATTCATGCCAATCCCCAATACAAACTAGGGCAATACAGTATGTTTCAACACAAACCTACTTAGAGGACATCCCTATTAAGGGGACACATTATTGGGTCACGTATCATAAAACGTGTGTCTCCTTAATAGGGATTCTACTGTATAAAGCTCTGTCTACACTATCAAATTTTATGTGACAAAAAAATGTGATGTGCCCATATATGGACATGATGATATCATATCACTGCCATATTTGGGCATATCATTACCATATTTGGGCATATCATTACCATATTTGGGCATATCACTACCATATTTGGGAACATCACCCTTTTTTTTTTCAAACTTGTTTGATAGTGTAGACAGAGCTTAAAATACTTAATTATTGCTATCAATCAGTAACATTCAATGAACACTGCATGAAGCAATCATTGTGATTATGATTGCTATAACTGCATACACATATTATTCATTCATGTTGATGTATAATCTGATATTGATAAATAACCTGCCTGAAGACTTGAATGATTTATGCTAAAAATATGTTTAATCATTAACAATCATTTTCTATGAATTATACAAAATTAAAATAATCTGACAATTACTATGGTAAGGAGCCAATAGTACTTTCAAATACTGTTACATACATTTTCAAAATCATTTTATACATTTTATACTGTTAGAGAAGGAATTTGTAATGTACAGTAATTTGTGATTATTTAAAGGATATAACATAATGTGGTATTAACTGTGTACTGTATTTAATCATACACAAATAACATACACAAATTTTTATTCTATAACTTAATTGTACTGTACTGTAATTACTTTTATGGTCAATTTTAAAACAAAATAAAAAACAGTATTTTAATTTCAATATACTGTAAATTTAAAAGCTTTTTTAATATCGATGTTTTCTTTATCTTATAATCTTTTGCCCTTTTAAGTAATTGCCAATTGAGACTATATGAATGAATTGATATCTTGTTGACTTACTTTGCGTCAGATTGTTGACTGGATTAAATGCACTCGACGTCACAACTGGTGAAAGACGATCGCACGCACTGTCCTTTGAAATGTCACACTGAAATACATTATCATAACTGTAGAAAAAAAAACAAGAAACATCATATTTAAAAACAATCTGAACTAAGATTATTTAATTTAACATGGACTAAAAAAGGGTCTTTTCACACCTGTTCCGGCAATCAAACGCCAATGTTTTGTTTTCACAGCGCTGCACATGCTATGTGCAAATCAATATGCGTGTAGCTGCGTGAAAACGAAACACTAATGTTTGATTTGATTTGTGGCGTCGGACTGGAACCATGTTATTACTACTACTATACCAATCAAGATAACTGTACTGTACAGTATGTTGGCTTGCCCACTACAGAGTGTTACTATGCTTACCTTAATGATTGTGTCTGCAGCTTACAGCAACTCTGGCGGGCTGCGATTGGTTGCGTACGGTGCGACTGTGCTCGGTGGGCTTGATATAACTTCTCAACATTATTTTTATTATAATCCAGCTGTTTTAGATATTTTACTAGTTTCATCCCAACCTTCAATGTCAGCTAAAAAAATAAACGAATAAAATAAATTGATTAATTCTTTTTTTCCCCAATATTTAATGTAACCAATAAACCATGGAATGAGGGTTCATATTCTTAGTCAAAAGAAATTAGCTATTAATAACTAATAAAGTAAAAAATTCAAATCCTTGATATGAATCATTCTTTTGATTTCTCTGGGAGCCCCAGAAATGTCATCTAATCTTGAATCTTCTGAAATATTAAACAATCTCCCGAATTTTTGTTTACTGTCTTTTAGAAAAAGATTCATTTACAATACATTACTGTATAATACATTTGTTTACAGTAAATGCTAAATAGTGCAACACACCTCAGGTAAACATTGATTGATAAATATTTTGTGATGATGTAAAGTAATATAGAGGTCTTAAGTGACACAAAATATCCGCGCCATTCCAAGTACTGTAGCCTACGAATACAATCTTTGGTGGTAAATGTATCAAATCTCACAGTGTTGGATTGGAGATTCGAACGTCTATGAAACTACTATACTGTACCATTTTCTTTATTTGGCATACATTCTGATTTCAATCATCTTTGAATAATTCTGTTTTCCTTAACAGTGTTACTGTAGTAACAGAACCGTACTGACCTCATATCACATTCACTCTCATTGGTGACTCACTATTATGATTATTGATTAAATTTTATAGTTTTGTGTTAAAGGAATGTGCAGTAAAAAAAACAATTCAATATAACATTTGCATTGGCCAGTGAAATGCCTAGGGTTAGCCTAGCATGCCAATGGAGAAATTTGAACGATAATTAATAATAAAAACAAATGGAACAGCAAGCCGCTAAGCCTACTGATTTATGCAGTTCAGACAGGGTCATTTGTATAGGGTAAAGGTACTGTACAGGTTAAGCCTGCGATGGTTTACAGATGCCTGACCACCACTGCCTCCCAACAGGCTGGGATACTGTACCATACTACAATCAGTACTGTAAATTTCAATAGGATAGCTCTCCTCTATGGTTGTTGTTGTTTTTACTGCCTTAGGCTAGCCTGACAGAAGCCTTGAAATGTGTGGTTCTGAAACAGGTTGATTTTATTACCTTCGGCCTACAGGTAACAAACAGTCAACAGTGTTTGGATGTCACCCAAAGGTCCAGGTTTATTTTATTACCCTAGGCCGCATAATTATACAACTTTCATAAACCTTTACCAAGGACTGCATGTTTTGTTGAAATGTAAAACACAAATACATTTAAAGCCTGTTACAGTAAATGTATTCCTTCTTTTAAATACAATACAATAATTATCTCCTGGGGTTGTAGTGTCAACCACCAACTTCATACATACTAAGGAATTAAAATGATTCCATCCAGTGACCTTTAGCCTTCCTAATAGTAATACTATTTGTCAATTAGCATTATAGATTTATGTATGCTAATGCATAGAGGGAACTGCTATACAATTAAACAGGGTGCATTTCTCTGCACACAGTGCATGAATGCCAATTATTATACTGTATGCTCTACTTTGAACAGATTCATTTAAAGAAATTAACAAACTTTCTAGTTCTATTCGTTACACTCCATTTTGATGAAATGTAAATTAAATGAAAATGATATTTTTTGATTCAATAGCACAATGAATTAAAACTCACCTGCTGTACTTCAGACAAGTCCGAAGAAGCTTCATCAACATATTCCACAGAATCATAAACTCTCTGAAAAAAACATTATAAGTTTACTATTAAATTATTGAGATGGTAAACTACAGGATAATTAATTAATTGAGAGCAAAAGAGTGATTGATCATTACAAATTACATACTATTTTACAATGGCCACAAATTGAGGATAACTTACAGTATTTCTTCTTTCTTATTGTACAGTACAGTATTTTATTTAATTTGAAATAATTAAATTATTATCTAAAAAATTTCTAGATAAAATTTACCAATAAATGTTGAACAGGGAATTTGATGTTTTACTAAGTACAGTAAATAGGTACTGTACTTTTACTTTTAGTACCATGGACCTATATTTACCTAAATTATAGGTCCATGCTATAACCGACATGTTAATACCCAAGATAAGTGATAACAATTAACACGCATACATTTAATAAACATGATGTTTTAACAGCAGAACTTTACACTTATGTAAACATACTTATTATTAGTTTCAAAGTCCAGATTCCAAAATTGACATACAGTACAATATATTTTGACTTTTTCACACCAGCCTCACATTTCACACAATTTATAATTGGTA
Organism: Antedon mediterranea; assembly: GCF_964355755.1. Taxonomy (NCBI): domain Eukaryota; kingdom Metazoa; phylum Echinodermata; class Crinoidea; order Comatulida; family Antedonidae; genus Antedon; species Antedon mediterranea. The sequence continues at coordinate 27,222,372 of NC_092675.1, forward strand.
TCCCTACAATCCACCCCCACCAAAACCTCCGATCTGATGTAGTTCTACACTAGGTCCTATCTCTACTACAAAAAAAAAATATCAACCGTTTAATATCGTGTGAATAAATTAACTACAATTCTTGAAAGCAGAAGCAGAACAAAATCTTTAATAATATCCGGTTAAATAAAAAGTGGCACAGTGAAAATAACAGTTAAAAACTCCCATTGAGGGGTTACCTGTATCACTTTTAGCTGCAAGTTGCAACGCAAAATAACGGTTACTATTTACTGCTGGATAGTCGATAGCTTTAGTACATGTTGAACGTTTGACAGCCTGAACGCATTGCATCTTGGGTAATGAGCCATCAGTAGGAAATTGTTTTTTTAATTTAAATTATTTATTCTTTTAGCTGTAGTGTATGCAAAATATTGGTTCTACTGTCACTGCTGTAGTCGATAGCTTTAGTACACGTTAACAGTTTGAAAGCCTCAACGCATTGCATCTTGGGTAATCAGTCATCAGTAGGAATTTTTAGTCGCGTGGACGCGACTCTATAGTTCACTATGTCGGTCGGTTGGTCTGTCTGTCGGTCCGGTATCACTATGCGTTTTAGCACGCAACTTATGGCTGTTGGCCTTGTTTTTTATTTAACTGGTTTATTCGGCACTACAGTATGCAGCAGAAACAGGCCACTAGTACAGTAACCCAAATACTGGGCATCGACCCATATTGCACCGTGGACACAGAGTTAATGGACTGAACATTCAACTCTTGTAGTACTAATGTGATTATTGCAAAGTGTTAACTCAGAACTGTCAGTAAATTAAAGAATCAATATCAATTTAAATCACAGAATCTTATTAACCAATGAATGAATCCGAAATGATCAAAATAAAATGTTTTCCTCACTTTTTTAACTGAAGAACAATAATGTATCTATAAACTAAACAAAAACTGAAAATAAAGTATGGCATACAAATAAAATAGGTCATTTTGCAATTTTTTAGCAGGTAAAATCGTTTAACTATTATTATTTAATGTGACATGAATTGAAAATGGCATATTCAACAGCAATTGGTTTTTTTTAAATCATTTTTTTAGGGTAATCTGTAAACTGGTTTCTGAATGTACAGTGCATTAAGACAAGCACACTTCCATTATTATGGTGTATATACAGTACTGTAGGATTTTTAACTGGTGTACTTTTTTTGTGTTTAAATGTAGACAACAAGATACTGTAAAGCGTAATGAACAGTAAACTATGATAGACTGCAATATTAATAATTCTGTACAGCAAACCTCAAGTAAACAACATAGCTACTGTATTTTTAAAAACTGGAATGGAATCTGGAAATATTATTAACACCATATCAAACAAGGCCAACAGCCATAAGTCGCGTGCTAAAACGCATAGTGATACCGGACCGACAGACAGACCGACAGACATAGTGAACTATAGAGTCGCGTCCACGCAACTAATAATGGACTGTCATCATATATTAACAGTACAACACATGGAAGACAACCTTCAATTTCTAAAATACAGTTAAAGCAGTAAAACTGATGTGCAATTACAGTTACTGTAGTTAAAGAGTTGTCATAATAAACAATATACTGTAGATTTCTGATAAAACTCCTAGAAATTTTTTATTTTTTTATTAATTATTTCACTTTTTTATCAAAGTGTATTATTACTAATGTCACATGAAAACGGCATTTTAACTACAAACATTTTCAACATCATTTCTTCAGAGTGCCATTAACGTATTAAGGTAGGCCTACTGCAGTTGTGTTTTATAGGTTTTCTTCTGTCTTGGAATTCTTTTGTAAATGTAATAACACTGTAAAGGAATCTCTAGTAAAAGTTTAAAAAAGTCTTTGTCACAATTCTGTACATTCTAAAGCTATGGATTGGCTTAAGCCTGACCATTGTAATGCTTATTATTGTTATGTAACCACCCCTTTGTGAATTGAATGTACAGTATTGCATCTTTCACTATCATAGAAAGAGCATTATTTAATGAAAACTATGCACTGGGAATGAGTGCTTTTCTTGTAATGCTCCACTACATTTTATTACCGTACAGTACATCTGCCACAAGTTTTTTTAAATCACACTGGTTTATGTCTGTCTGATGTCAAAACTACAGTTTTTGACCACATTATTTTAACCCATTCTAAGAATGTTATCCCTATGAATGCACACATGTTTACATTGTGTACAGTACATAGACTAAGGGCCTGTTCAGACCTACGGATATATGCTAGCTTTCGTGTTGTACACGGAATACAACTGCATAGGTCTGAACCAGGAAAAGATTAGTGGAAGCAAGCTACTCTTACGACACTGATCTTTCGTTGGTTACAACAGATCAAGGTACAAGATTAGTAAACGTTGCTTACAACTTTGACCTCTAACCAATCAAATTTACTCCTGCATACCAGATGTTCGTCCAGATTAGTGACACTTCAGTCTAAAAGCGTTACTTAAGCAAATCTGAACACACTGTCTGTTGTTACAACACTAATTATAAAATGACATTGCTTGCGATATGAAAGCATAACTCCATGGATCTGAACATACAGTATCCTAAATTAAATTGTTTTTGTAGGACATGGATCATAATTTTGTATCCATTTTTTATCAATTGGTAGAATTCGAAACTCCATGATTGCTGCTCATTTTATTTGTATCTGCTTAATGTATGGTTTGTTAATAATGTTATTAAATATATTAAAAGTTTAAAATTAAAAACATTGAATGTCCTATAAATAGAGAAATGTCTATAGTATTTCTAGTACAGTAGGATAACATGGTTCAACATTTAGTGTTAACTGGTCTAGGATCTACCTAGCTAGTAGTACCAGGTCGTTATATTTCCTTTCTGAATTAATTTTACTGCCATACTGTAAATAATAAAACATAAAATGATATTTCACAAGAGTTCCCAAATAAAACATAAACTGTAAAGTGTAAACAAACAATAAAAGCAAATACAGTCAACTCTACCAATTTTGACTAACCGGAAATGCAGAAAATGCAGACTTTTCTGAGGTCTGAAATGTTCTTTCTAAATTAATACATTCTGAATACAGACTTTCGGATTCAAGACGTATTAGGTCAGTCCAAAGGGTGTCGGGTATTGGGAGACGAGAGATAAATATGTACAAAATACACAAATGAAAAAAAAAGAGAAAACAAAACACTGAATACTGTATTGATGTGTTTATGATTGCAGTAAGCACAAATATATTACTATCTTTATAAAAAGGAACTAAAGATCAACCGTAGTTTGTTTGGAACGGACTACTGTACTACTAGAACAAAAAATTAATGATTAATCCTAGCCTATGAAAGATGTATTCATTACTTACGCCTACAGGCTACACTACAGTATATTTAAATATTATGAAAATAATATAAAATAGAGAGGTGGACATTTTATTAAAAATGAAAATTATTTTAAACAAACCTACCTGCATTGACGTATATGCTAACTCAGTATCAACAATATCTCTAAATTGGTTGGCTAAAACTCCAGCTTCTGTTATCAATTTCATTGAGATTTCAGCATTCGAAATGTCACCTTTATTTATATTTTCGTTTTGGGAATTCCTACCACCACCGCCGCCCAAATTCTGATAAATATCGTGTCCTAAATGAATTGAATAACTAGACATGCTAGAATTATTCAACTGATTAGATTTCTTTGCTTGATCAGAAGTAGTAAGAACAAACATACAAGAAGTTAACAACAAACTTCTCGTAAACATATTTAGCCTCATCGCCGCCATCTTTAACTTTCTTATTGAGTTGACACCACCCTGCAGCACCGCACACACTGCATGCAATTAGGCTAGTTTTTGTTCTTAAGCGAGTGTGTGTGAGGCTAGGCTAAGTTACTTCTACAAACAAATCCTGCCTTTTCCATCGTCGAATTCAATACGCCATTTCATCAGCATACACCTATATGAATAAATGTAAAATTAAGATAATCATCTATTCCATCAATTCCTCTATTTTTTGTTAAAAAACAAGTTACATTCCAAAAAAAACTCTGCCTTCCATTGATGCTTGTATCGTGTGTTTACTTAATTTTTACTTAACTCGAGAGGGCGACATTACAAAATTTGGCAGAGCCACTTTTATAATCAATATTGTTGGGTGGAGCACGGTGATATAGAATAGAAATAAGTGACTGCATTTTAATATATTTTCGTATGTTAATAAACTGGGCTCAAAAGTGGACCCAATTTGGTGCTATAAAATAAAAATAACTCACTGCATTTTAATATTTTTTCGTATGTTAACATACTGTGCTCAAGTGGACCCAATTTGGCGCCAGCGGAGCACATTGATATAAAATACAAATAAAGTAACTGAATTTTGATATCTTTCTGTATGTTAATACCAACAACTCCCTGTTAATACATTGTGCTTAATTGAACCCAATTTAACACCAGAGGAGCACAGTGGTATATAAAAATAAAGTCATTAAATTTTAATAAATGTAAGAAACAACAATATCCTTTGTGTTCCCTTAAGCAGAGTCAATATTCATTACTTTCCATAAAAAAAAATATATATATATCCGTAGAGGTTCGAACCCAGGCTGCTGACAGCACCCAAACCTGAGAATTACCCATTAAGCCACAAAGTAGTAGATGACTGAACAGCTGATAATAGTCTATTTATACGTGTATTACGCAATTCATCATTACATCATAAATATCCTATTAAACTTGTTAAAACCAAAATGACCATTGTCCTGGTGTGAGTCTTTTGTTTCATATAATAACAATAATAACCTGGATTTATATAGCGCCTAATGTTGTGAAAAAACTGATAAAACTGATAAAACTGATAAAAATACTTTTATTGCAACTTTTGGGTTGAATTATACAAAAATATATACTTAGACTTAAATGAAAAAATATATCAAATCCATCAACGATATAAATCAAAAAACACAAAAACATGGAACAACAGACAAAATGAAGTCAAGTCAGGGAACGAAGCGACTGTGCAGGGATATATAAGTATGCTTACCACTTGTGAAAGAGACCAAAGTTTACAATAAAATTTTTTGATCGTTCCGTTTTTATTTTTGGAATGCAAAATTCTTTAACTTGTCTTAAATTGTATCTAGATTTAGGCGCTTTTGGAAGAAGGTGATGAAGTCTATATGGGAAGGGTTTTTAAGTTTCTGATAGTAATCCTTGCACAGTCTAGTTCGACGTTCACATAGCACAGGCACATTACATTGAGCCATTGCTTTGTTGTAACTGAGCTCTGGGAACGTGATTCTAAGCGCCCTTCGTTGGATACTTTCCAGTTGGTCAGACTGCAATTTAGTTAATCACGTTCCCCAAACGGGGACGGCGTATTCTAGTACAGGTCTGATAACACAACAATAGAAATAGCATAAGGCTTGGGCGTCTAGACCGGACCGCGATTTTTTTTTTCGTACATAAGTTGGGGACCCCATCATGAAACGTCACAAAATAAACATGAATAATTCATCAGTTAAATTTTCTTGTTCCGTGTGCACCCAAGCGTATAGCAACAAGAAGTGATTACACAAGTGCGGTACGATTCTAGGCCTATCTCCGCTGTGGTTGCCGCGTGCGATTTCATAATAGAATAGCGGAGTTTTGTGTGGATTGTCGAAATAATCAGCCTTTAGTTTATGGTGTTTTTAATATAGTTTATTACTAAAGAATTACGTGTTAAAATTATAGTTTCTATTGATACTATTAGGCCTAATTACTAGTCTCTAAACCCCTGTATATTCTAGTAGTAGCTGTGTGGGTGTGTCTGACTTGTGTCTTTGGGCTATGTCATGTCCAATTACTACTTAGTTTAATGTTTTGCCTAGCTGTCGATTAGCCTCGACACATTTTGCATAGTGGACGTGTGTGTGAAGAAGAGTGCGCGAAGGCAATCACGTGAATTGACCTAGAATCCTAGGCCTATTATTGTAGAAAGAATCGTATCGCAGTTGTTGTTCCGTGTGCACCCAAGCGTTCTTGGACATAGCCCAAAGAAAGCTTAGACCCACAAGAATAAAGAATGTGTTTAATTTGTGTACTGTATTTTTTTAATTCTGCTATCAATTATCAAACAATATGCAATGTACTCAAAGGAACTTTAAAAATGCGCGTATATGAACACATGAGATGGGAAGATTTGACCCACGAGAATAAAAAATGTATTTTTGTGTAATGTTTATTGTTTAATTTTGCTGACTTATTACTCGGATTGTGTCATACCAAAGATAGTGTAACTATTACCAAAGATAGTGTACGGTATAATATAGTGTAACTATCTTTTTGGTCATACCTAACACACACACACGTCACACACATCCACACAGCAACTACTAGAATAGACATGGGTTTAGAGACTAATAATTAGGCCTAATAGTATTAATAGAAACTATAATTTTAACACGTAATTCTTTAGTAATAAATTATATTAAAAACACCATAAACTTACTAAAGGCCGATTATTTCGACAATCCACACAAAACACCGCTATTCTTCAACAGCGGAGATAGGCCTAGAATCGTACCGCACTTGTGTAATCACTTCTTGTTGCTATACGCTTGGGTGCACACGGAACAAGAAAATTTAACTGATGAATTATTCATGTTTATTTTGTGACGTTTCATGAGGGGGTCCCCAACTTATGTACGAAAAAAAAATCGCGACCGGACCGGCGCAATTGTTTAAGGAAATATAACCGTGAGTTTGATTTAGCTATCAAAGAATCAATATGGGGTTGCCATGATAAATTGTCACATAAAATAATTCCAAGGAGCTTAGTACGGCAAACCTGGTTAACACTACATTTATTAATAATTAGAGGATTAAATATCGACTTGTTTTTCTTACAACTCACAATTAATTCACATGTTTTTTTAGCATTGAGGGTCATATGGTTAAGCCGAGTCAGGGGTGGCGCCAGGATCTTCCCGACGCGGGGGCTACATTCTCCGACGAGGGGGCTATGCGAGCGAAGCGAGCATCACTAGGCTGGGGGCCAGGGGGCCGCCAAGGGCCCCCGGTGGGGGTCCAGGGGGGCGAAGCCCCCGGAAGCAACGCGTTCTAGCGTCATTTGAGGTCATTTTAATCAGATTTAGGGTAGCCATTTTTTCCATTTTTTATAATGCATAAATAAAATACTGCGTGCAAAAAAACGATGCGCGATGACTGTTTCAATCCATATTTTTTCAATTTAAAAAATAAAAGTTCAAAGAAAATTTAGAAAAATAGAGTTGGAGGTCCCGGAAATTGGACTTATTATACTTCAAAACATGAAATAAAATATATAAGTCCCTATCAAGGTTGTGACTGAGCTAAGAAATGTTTGAAAAATAGAGATGTTAGGTCCCGGAAAATGCACTTCTTGTACTTCGAAATATGACCAGCTTTATTGTTGGGGCTGAGCTAAGAAACTGTTTAAAACTAGAGCTGCAGGTCTTCAAAAAATTGCATTTTATACTTCGGAAACATCAGGCATAGAGGCTTAAAAAACGCAAGCGTAGAACTTTTTCAGTCGGGGAAATAAGTTTATTCCTCCCAACAAGTGTATGCGTGCGTACCATCTGGACTTCCGAGTGGTGAGAAATTCATGACATACAGGACATTGAAAATGTAATAACTTAGCTATAATAAGATGTTGGCTAAGCGAAAATGGCATGTTTTTTTGTTTAGTAATGGATGAAAAATTTATTTTAGGTGCCCCACGGTACAGAATGTTACTTGTAAATAAAAAAAAATGGTGAACATACGAACAATTAACATAATTCGTTTTTGCTGTAGTGTAGCGTACGTCGACGCAGTACACGACGTAACCGTCAGTAAACTTAGCCTGGAAAATAACTACAGTACACATTTTGGTCCCTGGATGGAACATGATATCACGCGTCTCGACCCAACGTTGAACGATTCGTACAAAGGGATACCGCCAGACAAGTGCGAACCTAGCTATTGTTTAGTAGTAAGTTAGATCGCTGGCAATAATGAGTGCTTATAAAGTGCATAATATCACTCTGACGTACTCTCTCACGGTCAATGAAACGTCGCGGTTTTCTAGGCGCTGAAGCTTGCTACGAAGTGAACGCGAACGCTTTTTACTGTATATTATATTCCCCGACAAAAAGTACCCGTGTTTTCTTCGGTAACCGTCGGTAAACTTCGCCTGGAAAATAACTACATTACACATTTTGGTCCCTGGATGGAACTTGATATCACGCGTCTCGACCCAACGTTGAACGATTCGTACAAAGGGATACCGCCAGACAAGTGCGTACCTAGCTAATGTTTAGTAGTAAGTTAGATCGCTGGCAATAAATGAATGCATAAAAGTGCATAATAGCACTCTGACGTACTCTCACGGTCAATGGAACGTCGTGGTTTTCTAGGCGCTGAAGCTATATGAAGTGAACGCGAACGTTTTTTACTGTATATTATATTCCCCGACAAAAAGTACCCGTGTTCCCCGACGGGGGGGCTAGGCTCCCCGACGAGGGGGCTAGAGCCCCCGTAGCCCCCCCCCGCTGGCGCCACCACTGAGCCGAGTCCATGCAAGGGCCGAGTTAGCTATATTTTGCAAGTTACTATTGGACAGTTTAGACACCCTTTCGAAAACAGTAGTATCATCCATAAATTTAACACATGGTTTACCATTTAAAAGGTCATTGATAAAAATAATAAACATAATAGGGCCAATCCACGACCCCTGGGGTATGCCTCCGTTTGGCGATAGCCATTCAGAAAGACTATCACCAATTTTAACACGTTGTTGTCGGTTATACCTCGAAGCGCTGAACATTATTACCCCAGTAATTTTTTCATGATCAAACCCCTATGGAAACATACTCCCATAATGCAGCTAGTAATCAGCGCAAAGTTGTGTCATGTAAAGTGCAATTTTTTTTCGGGCGGGAACCGATGCACCTCTATTTTTCAAAATTGTCTTTGCTCAGTCCCAAGCATGGTGGGGTACTGAAGATTCTTGTTGTTTGAGAAAATGAGAGATGTCATTTCCGGGTACCTTGCAGCTAACTCTATTTTAAACAGTTTGGTAGCCATGCGTTGTTATGCAAATGAGTTTGTGCAGGTGTATTATGGGGAAGATGGTATGTTAGTCATTCGCGGTCAACACGCCACAAATTTTGATGCTGTTAATCTTTACATTAGAAGATTGTTCAAATCATGTAAATAAAACATTTTCCGGGCGAGAACCTATCAGCTCCTCTGTTTTAGTTTGCAAAAGTAATCGAAAGGAACTCCATGTTGAAAAAAAGCCCACCCAAGAGTACTAAAAATGAAGGAGTACACGAGGTTTTATGGCAGTCTGTTTAGGCCTGACATTTACAACTCAAAATATCTCTCTTTCAAAATAAAAGAAAAACAATATTCATTATTTTCCATAAAAAAAATATCCGTAGAGGTTCGAACCCAATCTACAAGAACGGAGAGCACCCAAACCTGAGAATTACCCGTTTAGCCACAAAGTAGTACATGACTGAACAGCTGATAATAGTCTATTTATACGTGTATTACGTAATTCATCATTACATCATAAATATCCTATTAATAACCTTGTTAAAACCAAAATGACCAGTTAGCTCAGGCGACTGAGCGTCGTGTTGACAACACGCATGTCGTGGGTTCGATTCCCACGCTGGTCGGTGGAATAGAGTTAAAGGCATGCGGCCACTGTGTTTGGGGTTCACAGATTATACGTCCCCCTTTCCACCACACATCATGAGGCGACAACATCAATGCATCTGGTGATGTGCTGGAAACGACCCCAAAAGGCTGTGGCAGGGCCTTAGTGCTGAGGCAGGGAGAGCACATTTGACATCTTTTTTTTTATTTCATTTTTTTTTTCCAACCTGTATTCGAGCTCGTGAATGTTATGTTTGTCGCCCTCAATTTTGATTTAATTTCCACGCAGGTGTACGAAACGGTTTGGTATGCCGTGCGTTGTTATGCAATGGTTGTGCAGGTGTAATGGGAAATTCGCGGTCAACACGCCATCAGTGTTAAATTTTGATTTTGTTAATCAATGTCCGATTCATGCAATATATATATACAGTGATATAAAATAACTTAAGTAACTGCATTTTAATATCGTTTTTGTATGTTAATACACTGTGCTCAAGTGAACCCAATTTTCTACAAGGGAGCACAGTGGTATATAGAAATAAAGTCACGAAAATGCTAATATCTTATTCGTAGCCTACTCAATGAATCCATTTGGCACGAGCGGAGCACAGTGATATTAAATTGAAATAAAGTCACTAATTGAAATACCTTAGCGCACAGTTGAGCACAGTAAAATAATCACAATATACAAAAAAATTCATTTATAAAAACTCTAATAATGAATTGGATTTTTTCTGTAAATTGAGCAACAATTAAACATACAACAAGAAATTGAATTCGCAGTCCTTTTTTTAATTCAAAATAAATGTTAATATATCACTGTGATAGTTGAAATTTTAACATTATCATAATTATCATAGGTGATTATGTATAGTAATAAGTATAAGTATAAGTGCAATTCTGGGCTCTATTTTCAATGTTAGCTCTGCCTCAACCATGGTGGACTAGTACTGGAGACTTAATATTTAATTTCATATTTCAATTAATAGGTGCACTTTCCGTGGACAAGCTCTATCCTTTGTTTCATATAATTTCAAATCATGTAAAGTGCCATTTTTTTCAGGCGGGAACCTATGCAGCTCTATTTTTTAAAAGCATGGTGAGTACTGAAGATTCTTATACATGTTGATTAAAAAAATTATAATTGTCATTTTCGGGGGACCTTGCAGCTCTATTTAAAACAGTTTGGTATGCCGTGCGTTGTTATGCACAGGTGTATTATGAGGAAGATGGTATGTTAGTCACTCGCTGAAAACACGCCGCTCCGTTAATGTCAACACGCCGCGCCACAATGTTAAATGTTGATGTTAATCTTTACATTAGAACTTATTTCAAATTATGTAAATACAACATTTTCCGGGCGGGAAGAACCTAGCAGCTCCCCTCTTTTAGTTTGCAAAAGTTATCTCGAAAAGAAGAACGGAAGAGAGCCCATCTAAGTGTACTAAAAATGAAGGAGCACATGAGCTTCTTTTCGAGGTTTTATGGCAGCAGTCTATTTAATAGAAAATAATGCCATGAGACTTTGTTTATGATTTTTAAAAAAAGGTCCACTTATTTAGGCCTAACATTTACAACCTTGCAAAGTAAAAGAAAAAATATTCATTGTTTTCAATAAAAACAAAAATTCCGTAGAGGTTCGAACCCAATCTACACCAGAGCTGAGAGCACTAAAACCTGAGCCTTACCCGTTAGGCTACAAAGTAGTACATTACTGAACAGCTGATAATAGTCTAGTTATACCTGTATTACGTAATTAATATTAGATCATTAATATCCTCTTAACCTTGTTAAAAACAAAATGATCAGTATGACCACGTATGTCGTGGATTCGACGCTGGTCAGTGGAATAGAGTTAAAGGTATGCGTATGTTGCTACATTGGTAGCGAAATATCCGATTCATGCAAGATATTGTATTGTAATAAATATGTTACGAATAAACGTTTATGGTAGTTAGTCCAATAATAAACATGTTTTAAACAGATAGTTGATCTCCGATGGTGTTTGTATGGGGGTTAATAGAGAGTGAAATAAGATTAAATATAGAACATTTGCAAAGATGCCGAGTTATAGACCAATTTAGAAGCTTAGACTAATTCCGCCGCCGGGCTAGGTATTATGCATATACGAAGTCGAGTTTTTAAAGTAGAAAACCCACCTAAAATGTTGAAGTCGCGTCTGGATAGTTGAAATGTTAACATTATCATAATTATCATAGGTGATTATGTATAGTAATAAGTATAAGTATAAGTACAATTCTAAGCTCCACCGGTGCCAAATTTGATCCACTGGACCAGTTACCGTAGTCAGAAATGATCGACGAATCAGATTTGAACCGCATACTTGATATTCGGGCAGATAAAAATCAGGATGAGTTAAATTTCCCTGATAAAAATTAAATAGTAAACGCCTTCGTCTCTCGAACGAACTCCTAAAAAACCCTCGGTATTATTCGAACAAATACGGTGTGTATTCATTGTAAAATATATGATTCACTGGTCACGGCGTTCCAAATCCAAATATCGTCATCAGGGAGCAATGATTAATGAGAACTGAACTCACTTTTGCAATATTTTTCATAAAATTGCACAAATTCTTTGTCATCTGTTTTGGATACAATAGCAAATCAGAAGCCGAGCTAGTACAGGTGTGGACATACTTGTTCGTTACGTAATAGAAACAAAACGTAGGAACAGTAGCAGTTACAAATAAATACAGTGCTTCTATAATAATAAGCTTGTTATAGTACTACATAAGTACATAAATCAAAACAGAAACCATAAGCAGAAACAATCATGGCTGAACGGCCTAAAGCCGAACAGGAGACACGTTGAAGCTTCTAAAACGGTAAGGTAGGCTTAGACCTATTTATAATAAAATAATAAAATATAATATAGAAGTAGGCCATATGTAATTAAGGGGTTCCGGCCCGTTTCTACCTTGTCTTTTGCACCGGCCATTTGCCACCCGACCATTACCACCCGGCCTTTCGCCACCTTAGGCCTTTCGCCACCCGGTCAATTGCCACCCGGCCTGTTACCGCCTTAGGTATTTTATCACCTGACCTGTTGCCACCCGGCCTTTCGCCACCTTAGGTCTTTCGCCACCCGGCCGATTGCCACTCGGCCTGTTACCGCCTTAGGTATTTTACCACATAGCCTGTTGACACCCGGCCTTTCGTCACTTTAGGTCTTTCGCTACCCGGCCAATTGCCACCCGGCCTGTTACCGCCTTAGGTATTTTACCACCTGGCCTGTTGCCACCCGGCCTTTTGCCACCCGGATATTAGATTTGTTTAAATTCCAAAACATTGTATACCACCGTTAGTTATAGACAGGTGGATCCCAGACGGTTAATGAATTGGCCCCTAGTCACAAATAATTGTACTGCAGAGGGCGGGGAAAATTATAAACCTTTATATTAGCCCAAAGACGCTACGCGCCTTTTGTGGCAATCACGCCAGTTTCCAGTACCCTCTCATAATTGTTCTTTAAAATTAAAAGCAGGTGGAAATGACCTAGCTAGCAACAGGCCTGGTGGCAACAGGCCGGGTGGTAATGGTCGGGTGGCAAATGGCCGGTGGTGGCAATTGACCGGGTGACGTGCCAAATGGCCTGATGTCAAAAGACCGGGTGGCAACAGACCTCGTAGCAAACTTTTGGGTGGCAACGGGCCGGATGACACAAGGCCAGGTGGCAACGGGCCTAGACCCCTTTAAGTATAAATAAACGAATTCCGTTATTGCAAAACAAAGTAGACTAAGCGGTCTTTTGAATATTGTTGTTGTCATGGCGGAGGAGAAAAGGGTGGTTGGAGCACGTGACCCTGTGGAGTTTTCGAATATGGATAGGCCTTTTGCCAGTCGTATACACATATCTGGTATTTTAGTATCTATGCGGAAATGCTCATAAATTCATATTTATTTAGTTCTACACTAAAATGTAAAGGCCCTACTGCAAAATGAAAACGCACATTGGAATCATTGGGATATTAATAAAAACATTAATATTATTTTGTTAGAATAAATACGATTTGGAAATGGCAACGGCGGTCCTTAAATGGATAGACGGAGTTTTAACAGACACCAATATTGCTAGTTATAGTACACCTGGACCCGATGAATTACACGATCAGTTGAAAGATGGAATCATCCTTTGTCGGTTAGTATTGTAGCAGACCTACCACATAGCTTTTAAACAATTCAACATTTACTTTTAATTTGATTATTTATACATCCTCTATATATCTCTTTATTTAACCTCACATTGACAGGTTACCTTCCTGTTACCTTCACTTTTCTAGCTAATGGATTTTAAGAATGTTAATGACTCTAACAGAAAACCACATTAATTCTCTTAATCCTAATTGGTCAGATGGGATGGGCCAAGCCCAATATTACCATGCACTGACCACATTATTAACACACTCTTTTCTCAACCAGCATCTTAGCTACACCGTTTATTGCTCTGTCTTATCAAATATTGTATATTGTATATTTTATCTATTTATTGAGAATCCTCACTTGATTCACTTGGAATAAATTGTATAGTTTACTGTATACATTTAGTAGTTGTTTTATTTTACCGTTGCGCCGACAATTACTAAAGTGGTGACCCTCGACTTTCTTATACCGAATTTAACTTAAAATGGAAGGACAACAGCAACAACGACAGCTACCGCAACCTCCAGCACAACCCCAGCACCAGGAACAACCTGTGGTGCCCGCTCCTGACGCAGCAACCGTCAACAGGCCAATTTCTTCGGTAGCGTTGAAACTGCCTCCATACTGGCCCAATGATCCGATATTGTGGTTCACCCAAGTGGAAGCACAGTTCACAACGCGTGGGATTACAGTAGATGCTACAAAATACGCTTACTTAGTCGGATCATTGCAACCTGAAATTGCGCAGGAAGTTCGGGATCTACTTCTCAACCCGCCTACTGATAACAGGTATGTGAACTTGAAAGATACCTTAATACGTCGGACAACTGACTCCGACCAACAGCGCCTCCGCCAACTCCTGACGGCCGAGGAGTTGGGGGATAGGAAACCGTCGCAATTATACCGACGGATGTTACAACTCTTAGGCGACAGGCCACTTGAATCTTCAATTATGAAACAACTATTCTTAAGTCGCCTCCCAACTAATGTACAGCTTATCCTAGCTTCAACCAAGGATGAGTTGGACCTGGGAAGCTTGACATCATTGGCTGACAAAATTATTGAAGTATCTGTAACTGCAACTGCGCCAACAAGTGTATCGGCAGTACACACGGACAATACACCCTCCTTGTCTGCGACCCTTGAAAACCTGCAAAAACAGATTCAACAACTGTCGACGCAAGTTAATTCCTTGCAATCTGACCGACGGCACAACAGATATCAAAGTCGCAGCACAAGTCGACATCGAAATCGATCGAGTGGTAGGCATTCATCTCCTGCTCAACCTAACAGTACCAATCGCTCAGCTCAACATTCAAACAACACTCCTCAACTCTGTTGGTACCATGAAAAATTTGGAGTAAATGCTCGAAAATGCAATCCGCCGTGTTCGGAAAACTCCAACGCCGACAACTAAATGCGACGAATGTTGCTGGCCGTCAAATTGTAAGTCGCCTTTTCTTTATTGTTAATCAATTATCCAAACAACGTTTCCTCATAGACACTGGGGCAGAAGTTAGCGTTGTTCCACCTACTCGCCATGAGCGTCTACATAGGCGACAAGAGTCTACTTTGACTGCCGCAAATAATACATCTATCAACACTTATGGACATCGCTCTGTAACCTTAGACTTAGGTTTGAGACGAACATCTCAATGGTTATTTGTTGTCGCAGACGTCACACACCCCATCATAGGGGCTGATTTTTTAAGACATTTTGGACTGTTAGTCGATATGAATAATCGACGACTCATTGACACTACCACCAACCTGAGTATTCAAGGTGTCGCCTCCAAAACTTCGCCTCTCGGTCTTATATTTACCACCCTTGAGGCTAAGTCCAACTGGGACTACATTCTTACAAAATTCCCAAACATTACACGCCCTTGTTATCAGGAAGCGTCGCTAAAACACGATGTGACACATCATATTCAGACCCATGGTCCACCAATTTCGTCACATCCTCGACGGCTCGCACATGACCGCTGCAAAACAGCCAGACATGAATTTGAACACATGATGCAGCTTGGAATTATACGCCCCTCTAAAAGTAACTGGGCATCACCTTTACATATGGTGCCTAAGAAAACTCCTGGGGATTGGCGTCCCTGTGGGGATTATCGAGCATTGAACAATGCTACTGTTGCAGATCGGTATCCTATCCCGTATATGCACGATTTTACAGCATCTCTGCACGGATCCACTATATTTTCTAAGATTGATCTCGTCCGAGCTTACCATCAGATACCAGTTGAACCTGCTGATGTTCATAAAACAGCAATTACTACACCATTTGGACTTTTTGAATTTGTTAGAATGCCATTTGGCCTCCGCAATGCCGCTCAAACTTTTCAACGTTTTATTGATCAGGTAACGCGTGGATTGGATTTTTGCTACGCTTATATCGACGACCTGCTTGTTGCAAGTTCCAACGCCGAGGAACACGAAACTCATCTTCATCAACTATTCACACGTCTTAATGAGTATGGCGTTGTTCTCAACCCAGCGAAATGCCAATTTGGAGTTTCGTCACTCGAGTTTCTTGGACATCATGTTGATTCGCAAGGTGTCCGACCACTTCAAGTAAAGGTCGAAGCGATACAAAACTTTCCACAACCAACTTCTTTACGCAAACTACGTGAATTCCTTGGACTTATTAACTTTTATAGGCGATTTATACCGCAGTGTGCCCAGATTTTACAACCTGTCACAGCTCTACTTGTTGGGGCAGGTAAGAAACAGGATCTGGTATGGACCGACGCAGCTTTATTGGGATTTAATAATATTAAAGTCGCCCTCGCAAGTGCTACACTTCTCACCCATCCGCAGCCAGATGCACCTTTAAGTATCATGGTTGACGCTTCGGATGTGGCCATAGGGGGTATACTACAACAATGCATTGACAACAATTGGCAACCTATTTCATTTTTCTCACAGAAGTTGAAACCAGCGCAGACGCGATACAGCACATTTGGTCGTGAACTTTTGGCGGCATACCTTTCAGTTAAACATTTTCGTCATTCACTTGAAGGACGCTCATTTCATATTTTTACTGACCATAAGCCACTTGTGTATGCTTTACTCGCCAAACCAAATCGTCACTCGCCACGCGAAATCCGTCATCTCGATTTCATATCTCAATTCACAACGGACATACGCCATGTGAGTGGAAAAGCTAATGCAGCAGCTGATGCATTATCGCGAATCGAACTTAATACTTTCAGTCACAACACAACTAACATTGTTGATTTTAGTCTTATTGCTGCTGCACAAAAGAATGACGATGAATTGCACAAGCTACTTGAATCACCGTTTTCACTACAATTTCAAAACTTTCCAATTCCAACTTCTGACTCTACAATTCTTTGTGATATTTCCAAAGGCAATCCACGTCCATATATCCCACAAGAATTCAGACGCATAATATTTGACACTCTACATTCGCTATCACATCCTGGTATACGAGCAACACAACGTTTAATTACTGACCGTTTCGTATGGCCAGCAATCAATCGTGATGTACGACGATGGTCTCAAACATGCATTCAATGTCAACGTTCCAAAGTACACCGGCACACCGTTTCGCCACTCTCTACTTTTTCTACACCTGACGCCCGTTTTGACCATGTACATATAGATATTGTTGGACCTCTCCCTCCGTCAAATGGTTTTTCTTATTTACTCACTTTTATCGATCGTTTTACTCGATGGCCCGAAGCCGTACCTATTCCGGATATCACAGCCGATACTGTCGCACACGCATTTGTCAATCGATGGATCGCTTCATTCGGAATACCTTCAACCATTACAACAGATCGAGGAAGACAATTTGAATCTGCATTATTTCATTCACTCGCCAACTTACTAGGAACTAAGCACATTCATACAACTGCCTACCATCCTATTGCGAACGGACTTGTAGAACGTTTTCATCGACATTTGAAGGGTTCTCTCAAAGCACATAATGATCACACTAAATGGACAGAACATTTACCTATAGTACTTTTAGGCATTCGTACAGCCCTTAAGGCTGATCTAGGTCATAGTGCAGCTGAACTTGTTTATGGCACTACTTTAAGATTACCTGGACAATTCTTTAATTCAAACTCTGAACATTGTGATTATTCTAATTATATTGATAGATTGCGTGATAATATGAGTAAACTACGTCCCACACCTACCCGCACCAACTCTAACCGTAAATCCTATATCAATCAAGAAATATTTAATTGTACCCATGTTTTTGTGCGAAGGGACTCTGTTCGAAAACCCTTACAACGTCCATATGATGGTCCATTTAAGGTATTAAGTCGAACAGACAAACACTTTGTTCTCGATCTAAATGGTCGACAGGACACAGTCAGTATTGATCGCTTAAAGGTAGCTCATTTGGATACTGATATATTTAAAAGCCAAGAGCAAACCCTCACTCCCAAGCTACAAGCATCACCCCTAGTCAAACCAACCAACCCGTCACCCATTTTGGCAACCCCTCCCCGTACTACTCGTTCTGGTAGACATGTTCATTTCCCTCAACGTTTTGTCTCGTTCTATCATTAATTCTTTCACTGGAAGGGGGCTCCTGTAGCAGACCTACCACATAGCTTTTAAACAATTCAACATTTACTTTTAATTTGATTATTTATACATCCTCTATATATCTCTTTATTTAACCTCACATTGACAGGTTACCTTCCTGTTACCTTCACTTTTCTAGCTAATGGATTTTAAGAATGTTAATGACTCTAACAGAAAACCACATTAATTCTCTTAATCCTAATTGGTCAGATGGGATGGGCCAAGCCCAATATTACCATGCACTGACCACATTATTAACACACTCTTTTCTCAACCAGCATCTTAGCTACACCGTTTATTGCTCTGTCTTATCAAATATTGTATATTGTATATTTTATCTATTTATTGAGAATCCTCACTTGATTCACTTGGAATAAATTGTATAGTTTACTGTATACATTTAGTAGTTGTTTTATTTTACCGTTGCGCCGACAATTACTAAAGTATCATTAAGACCTGAGAAGATCCTTAAAATGTTTTATACGTTTACTGTATTTATTCCTAAAGGGCTACTATTTTATAGGTTTTTTAATTTGTCTTTTCAGACTCATGAACTCATTGGAGCCTGAAAGTATTAAAAATGTTAACAAAGGAAAAGCTGCTTTTGCAATGGTCAGTTTCCATGGACAAATGATGACCTCTCTGTGAGGATTTTGGGTCTGATAATACTGTACATTGTTACCAACTTGAACACGAACCCACCCTTGTCACTCACAAGCGCGTTCATTTATAAATCCATTTTCTCTTTATTTTTTATTAAAGGCCTCTGGGCCTTTTCAATTTCCGGTTTTTGGTAAAATTTAATATTTAAAGAAAATAAATATTTTGTTTTTTTGTTTGTTTGAATTGGATAAAACTTCAGAAATCTGCATATTGAACTTGTTTTCTACTAACAACAAATATATAAAAAAAAAATATATATATATACATTCCTGAAAGGGCTTTTTTTATATGTCGGTCATAAATAATATGCTAAAAAGATTGGCTCTCTCTCCGTTCGCAACCTGTGACGTATTTCTGCGTCTGTTTTCCTGTCGATCGTATAAGCCTAAGTTGCGTTGATCAGTTGCGTTAAGTTGCGTTGAGTTTAAAATCGTTAACGATTAACAGCAAAAAAAGGTAAAAATCAACGTTAAAAGTCGTTACGTGTCATATCACCCATTACAATTATTACATAATTTCGTTAAATTCTTTACTTTTTGTTAAAAGATGGAAAACATAGGTTACTTCAATGAACAATGTACAATATGGAGTCCAACCAGACTATCTCTTCGTAACAACATACCTCTTTGAGCGTCAAAATATGTCCCAGGTAAGATTCCTTATATTTCAAAAGTATATAGAATGAAAATCAGATATTCTAATTTCCTCGGAAATACTTCCACGTTGTTTTAAGTGGATAATAGGAGTATAAGCCCAATGTATCAATACTTATTCATTATGAATAATATGCGGGATACTATGGCTTTGTATTAATATTTTAACCACTACATCTCCACCTAAATATCCCGATATTTATCATAACAGTTTTTTAAACTCTAGGTTCTCATCTGTTTACGAGCACTGGGGACACTTGCCTCCAAACGTGGTGTCAAGCCGGCTATTATTTGGAGAAGGCCCGTAATAATCGCTATACTGTTACACGTACCTGCAAATGATTGAATGGCAACAACAATTATTGCTTATTACGACCCGCCACTGAAGGCGTCTTCATTTTTCTGCCAATGTTGTATTGTTGATTTCCGAAGTCATTCCTGTTATTCTCGTAAAGGCCTAATTCTTGATAAGTATACTGCATTAAAGTTTTTAAAATGTCTATATCTATTTCTATTTAAATTTTCCTAATAAAAACAGTTTCTGATATTTTGTCGCTTAGTACTATACTGTTATGAGTGAATGGCGTTGGGGAATAAAATTATGATTATGTCGCTGCTGAAAAGCGTTGACGTTGACGTTGCTTTGGCAAAATATTTCAACTTGAGGGCGCTATGATTTCACAAAATGCAGAGCCATAATTAATATAGAGTTACAACATTGGATTAAAGTCATGTAATATGCAGATCAAATTGTGTAAACATTGTCTGTATAGGAGCAAAAAAACACTGTGAACATTTTCTAATATTATAAATGAAAGCACTCAAAAACTGATTGAAGTACTTGGCAATATATATCCACAGAGAGGGAGAATGGTGAAAGACACATTTTTAGTCGCGTGGAAGCGACTCTATAGTTCACTATGTCTGTCGGTCTGTCGGTCTGTCGGTGCGGTATCACTATGCGTTTTATCGCTTTCTGACCTTATCTTGATATCAGTTTAATCTAGCTAAGTCAATTGTTCACAGTATATTCCTTATGGCCAGGAATCGATGTGGTTATGTTTTCACGGTGCGCAATAAAAAATTACGCGGTCAACGCACGATTTAACGAAATCACGTTTGTAATCATATCTTCACAACCATGAATCACAATTAAATAAAATTTGGTACTCATAAATTTCAGGGCATAAATCATCATATGGCAATAAAATTACGTGCGTAGCGCATGTAACGCATGCGTACGCGCGCTTAAAATTTTCAAAATTTATTTTCGATGAAATAAGAGTACGTTTCAGGCAATTTTAAGCGTTTACAAAATTGCCATGAATGCGCAGATTTTTGCGCACGCACTGCGCGTTAAATGTTATTGCGTAAATATAAAGACAGTTGCGACAAATGCAAAATACTTAAAATAAACAGATAATTTAATTAGTTTTCCTGGAAATTTTAACTGTGATATGTGCAAGTTTGGCCCTGATGTCAGTAGAACTCGCCTGCAAGTTGCAATTATGTTCAAAAGTGATATCACCCTACCAAAAACACCATTTGAGTGATATTATTATTTTTTTAAAGATGGAAAACATAGGAAATTTTCTAGCAGCATGTGAGAGGTATGGAGTTTCAAAGAAAGATTTGTTTCAGACAGTAGACCTCTATGACAATCACAATATGGCTCGGGTAAGATGAAGCATAGGGCTACTTTTTTAAAAGCATAGAATCTTAATAACAAAGATGTATTGTTCCCCTAAAACATGACAAATGAAGAATAATAAAATCATATTTTGAATAGGCCATTTCTTAGGTTTTATTAAGTTTAAATTCCCCAAAAAAAGAAATTAAAATATATTGCTTTCACTTACTGTATAAAAAGACAAAACAAATTCAACCTTAAAAAACACCAATTAGACTTTTTTTTTAGGGGTGGGGGGGGGGGGGGTAAATTATTTTTAGGTACAAAAAATTATTTTTTAATGTTTTGGTCAAAGAGAATAATTATTTATGTGACATCAAAATGATAATATTCAGCATTTTTTTACAGGGTACAATATATCTTAATGTTTTTCTAGTTTTTAAATGTCAAGAATTATAAAGATAAGAACAATATTTATGAAAATCGTAGTGACACGGTAGTATTAACAATGTGTTTGTTAAATGTAGGTTGTCAATGGTATCATGGCATTATCAAGAACAGCCGCGAAGCATAGTGATGTCCAAGGCATTGGTCCCAACGAGGCCAATGAAAACAAACGGGAATTTACAGATGAACAGTTGAAAGCCGGCCAAAACGTTATCGGTCTTCAGATGGGAACAAATAAAGGCAGCTCACAGTCTGGATCAACTCCTTATGGACTTGGTAGACAAATAGAAAAAACAAACCTTTCAACTTAATGTAAATGATAAAATACTAGAGTAGCTTTCAAATACTGTAAATCGTTGTAATGTTTTTATTTTACTAAATGATTTGAAATTAACATTATAGGTTTATTCTGGGCCGGTGGATGATAATAACGTAATACGTGCACATTTTAGCACGAATGAGTAAATTTATGTTTTGGGTGATTCAGAAAAATTATTTATCAATTATGTAGTTTCTCATATTTCCATCATGTATTTTGATAATTATGTGTTTCTATGTACGTGCATATGAGATTTTAGATTAAGTAGCCCAGCTGACGCTTGTCCTGATATGTGGCATGATGGTAAAACGAATAAAAAATAACTGAACAGCTAATTATGTGGCTTCTGATTTGAAATTCGGGGATTATTGGATAATTAGGTTAATCAACATTGAACCAGAATTACCAACAAAACTAACAATTTGTTTAGCTCAAGGCTTATTTTTCATCTAGACCTGCTTTACATTCAAATTAACTTATTGTGATTGGATTTTATGATTTGTCCAATGACTTATACAAGCTACAATTAATCCTTAGACCATGTCCTATATTTTTTATTTAAATGCATTCTGATTACCTCTAACAATGGGACGTGACATATACGATTATAGATAATCCACAAAGAAGATTATATCTCCCTGTTTAATCTATTTTCCATGATTGATCGTGACTATACTTCTGTTTTACATACAGAATCTATAATAGCCAATCAAATACTGAGCTTGCAGGTGTCGTCATATACTTGTTAAGTGACAGAAACAACAAAAGCTGGTAAAAAGACTATTAGTAGAGGCTAACAGTAGCATAGTAACATTATAATTATATTGTAATTGTTATTACAACCAAGCAAAACTAACCATGGCTGATAGACCTAAGGGATACGGACTTACAGCTGAAGTAGCTGAAAAAGTAAGAGACTTATATAATTAATATTAGTATGTAATACAATGGAGGTAAAATAGTAATAAAGACGTACAGTACGGTAATATTAAAGTTTACTATACACCGGTTGCCGTAGGCCTAGACCTATATTTGAGCGTAGAGAGAAGGGCTGGTCTTCCACTTTTTATTTGCGTGCAATGCCACTCTACAGCTCACTATGTCGGTCGGTTGGTCGGTCGGTAAACACTAACTTGAGCACGCGACTGCAGCCATGTATATGGCCTTGTTGAGTATGTTCTTTATTAGTCTGCTGTAGTAGGCCTATTTATTAGCTGATTGTGTTGTGAAGTATAGTAATCTGCAGGCTATTTTACCCCTTGTAAATGATTTATGCAAATTTGCGCAATATTATAGTCTTGTAATAATAATACTTTAATAGTGATAATTATGCACCTTTACTTCTTACTCTTTTATTCATATCATTACTGCTACATACGTTATTTATTTATTTTGTTAGATAGACTCAAAATACAATGTAGAATTGGCAAGAGAGACTGGTCAATGGATAGACAAACTTCTAATAGACACCAATATTGCCATTTCGCCAGAAGCTGCTGAATTACATGAGAACTTAAAAGATGGAACAGTTCTTTGTCGGTAATTATGGTACTTGCCGGTTATTTTCAAATGTAAAGCTCTGTCTGCACTTTATGTGACAAAAAAAACAATTGGATGTGCCCATTGATGACGTCATATCACTGCAATAAGTCTATTTCGTGCCTGCCTTCTTGGATAAACCAACAGTAGGCCTAGTCCTTTCCGCGAAGTAGAAAACAATTACGAAAAGAAGATTTTTGCAGTAAATCACCTAGTTTGAAAGTGAGACAGAGCTTAACGTTGCATGGAAAGCGTAAATGTCGTTCTCTAATATGAGAATTGTACTATTATAAATATTAGGTAAAAGTAAAATTCATACTTTGGTAATACAAAATATAATATATTCTTTTCAGAGTCATTAACGTATTGAAGCCTGGAAGTGTTAAAGTCAACGAAAGCAAAATGTCATTTAAAATGGTGAGTTTCTTGTGTATTTGGAATGCTGCAAAATATAAATATAAAGACAGTTGCGGTACAGTTAAACTACCCTACAACTGACAACAAATGCAACATACTTAAAATAAACAGATAATTTAATTAGTTTTCCTGGAAATTTTAACTGTGATATGTGCAAGTTTGGCCCTGATGTCAGTAGAACTCGCCTGCAAGTTGCAATTATGTTCAAAAGTGATATCACCCTACCAAAAACACCATTTGAGTCATATTATTGTTTTTTTTAAAGATGGAAAACATAGGAAATTTTCTAGCAGCATGTGAGAGGTATGGAGTTGCAAAGAAAGATTTGTTTCAGACAGTAGACCTCTATGACAATCAGAATATGGCCCAGGTAAGATGAAGCATGGGCTACCTTTTTAAAAGTATAGAATCTTAATAACAAAGATGTATTGTTCCCCTAAAACATGAAAAATGAAGATTAATAAAATCACATTTTGAATAGGTTATTTCGTAGGCTTTATTAAGTTTAAGTTCCCCAAAAAACGAAAACAAAATATATTGCTTTCACTTACTGTATAAAAAGACAAATTAATTAATTCAACCAAAAAAAACACCAATTTGACTTTTTTGGGGGGGTTTAATTATGTTTAGGTACACAATAATTATTTTTAATCACATTTTTGGTCAAAGTGAATAACTATTTATGTGACATCAAAATGACATATTCAGCAATTTTTTTACAGGTTCACAATATATCTTTAAATGTTTTTCTAGTTTTTAAATGTCAATACTTAAAGATAAGAACCATATTTATGAGAATTGTAGTGACACGGTATCACGGTATTAACAATGCGTTTGTTAAATGTAGGTTGTCAATGGTATCATAGCATTGTCAAGAGCGGCCGCGAAGCTTGGTGATGCCCAAGGCATGGGTCCCAACGAGGCCAATGAAAACGAACGGGAATTTACAGATGAACAGTTGAAAGCCGGCCAAAATGTTATCGGTCTTCAGATGGGATCAAATAAAGGCAGCTCACAGTCTGGATCAACTCCTTATGGACTTGGTAGACAAATAGAAAAAACAAACCTTTCGACTTAATTTAAATGATAAAATACTAGAGTAGCTTTCAAATACTGTAAATCGTTGTAATGTTTTTATTTTACTAAATGATTTCAAATTAACATTATAGGTTTATTCTGGGCCGGTGGATGATAATAACGTAATACGTGCACATTGTAGGACAAATGATTAAATTTATGTTTTGGGTGATTCAGAAAAATTATTTAGAAATTATGTAGTTTCTCATATTTCCATCATGTATTTTGATAATTATGTGGGTCTATGGCACGATGTACGTGCATATGAGATTTTAGATTAAGTAGCCCAGCTGACGCTTGTCCTCCTGATGTGTGGCATGATGATAAAACGAATAAAAAATAACTGAACAGCTAATTATGTGACTTCTGATTTGAAATTCGGGGATTATTGGATAATTATGTTAATCAACATTGAACCAGAATTACCAACAAAACTAACAATTTGTTTAGCTCAAGGCTTATCTTTCATCTAAACCTGCTTTACATTCAAATTAACTTATTGTGATTGGATTTAGTCCTTTGACCATGTCCTATATTTTTCATTTAAATGCATTCTGATTACCTCTAACAATGGGACGTGACCTATACGATTATAGATAATCCAGAAAGAAGAGTCCTTTGACCTGTTCTATATTTTTCATTTAAATGCATTCTGATTACCTCTAACAATGGGACGTGACCTATACGATTATAGATAGTCCAGAAAGAAGATTATATCTCCCTGTTTAATCTATTTTCAATGATTGATCGTGACTATAAAACATTTTTATATTGCCTTGTTGAACACTGCTACACTAGTTGGGTAAAACAAGACTAAAAGCAGTTTAGTTGCCTACAAATTAACCAACCTACTGCGCCTTGGGACTGCTGAGATAACTGCAAATGTAAGAAACATGTAACTAGAAAGCCACTCCGAGAGTGCATACCTCCGCCTACTGTAAAATTCTCCTACATAAGATTTCTCCGGTAAAAAAAAAATATATATATATATATTTGTGTGTGTCTTAATGCTGTTTGTGATTTAGGCTAATTTCACTACAAGCATGTGTATGCGAGTTTGGTGTAATGGTTATGTAACAAGCCTTTCAATTAACAATAGCTTCAGTTGATTAACAATAAAACAGCAACGCGAAAATCAAACGAGTGAATTTGAAAAGAAATAGGTTTTTTAAACTACTCGCATCAAAAAACGTCCACATTAAATCAAATTATGTTTTAAAATTACAAATCACAAATTATAACTCTTGCCTCTTGTACAAAAATGAAGTTTTTTGGACAAGTAATTCTCGAGAAAATGCAATTTCAGTTTACTTGTTACTTTAAGATTGCTCGCCGGCTTTTGAAAAATTCTGTCCTATCTTTTAACACTATAGCAGGTCTGAAAAGTATACTAAAAAGTGGTCCAGAATTAGGACCACGGTCCCAAATGGTCCCTAAATTTAATGGAATGGTCCTTGACCACATATCTATCATTTTGATAAAGATCTTGTAATTACTTTTTGAGTAAACCTGCTAACATAACAAACGATGTAACAACGCAACTGTTGAGTGTAGACGTGTTGTAAAACCGCTCCCGTCCTCCTCCTCGGCGCCAAGCTAGTTTTTATTATTTTTCAGAGTTATTTAAGCTTATTTAAGCTTTGGAAATTTATGAAGACAAAATGAATAACAAAAAGGATAAAAAGCCTGAAAGAAAGTATCAAAGAAATAAAGAAGTAGAAGAAACAACTAATACTACCACTGGAATTGGGAGATAAAGGTGAACAAATATTATGCAAATTAAGTAAGCTGGACAACATAGAAGACCTTTTACAAGGTATTGCAACCAGGTTGTCTACTATAGAAGAAAAACAAAAGCAATTGGAAAAGGATCAGAATGAAATCAAGGACATTACTAACCAACTCGAGGCAGGAGTTAACACTTTAATAAGCGATCTAGATGAAACTAAAAGTAAAGTTGAAAATTGTGTCAACAAGATACACTACTGAAGCTAGAAAAAAGGTAGATGATTTGGAAAACAGATCTAGGCGAAATAATATTATTCTATGGGGTTTGAGTGAAGGCTTGGAAAACTCTTTGGACTGTACTGAAGTATTTTTAGATATAGTTAAATCGCTTTTAAAAATTGATGAAGAAATAGAAGTTAACGAGCGCATCGTAGCCACATGGGAAAATTAGCCTCTGCTGCAGCCGCTACCAGATCATCGCCACGCCCTATACATGTAAAACTCTTTCGGTACACGGACAGGGAACTAGTTCTTCGCTCAGCGCCGAAAGCATTGAAAGGTAAATATTACCATGAAAACACGTTGTTTATTACCGTATCCGCTTCAGTTAAGGCGGATAGGGCAAAACTAAGAGCTGATTTAATTAAAATACGAAAAAGAGGACAGTTTGCTATAATCTCATTTAGGCCTACTGTTCCAGCATACATGTTAATAAAGGGTACCGATGGTAAACTAAAGAGAGTGTACCCTAATGAAGTAAGTGAGACCAAGAAGTAGACTTAACATATACTGTACTGAGATTAATTTTTGTTGGCGTTGAGAGGACTACCGTGTTTCCACTCTTTGTATAGAAGAAGAAATAAACTATTTTTTTTCTTTTAATGACGTTTTTGAAAAAATGTATTTGTGTATTTATTTTAGTCTTTATTTCAGTTGAGCTTACGTTACTTTAGTTAGTTATGCCAGTAACCTGGTGGTATGCAGGATTTTATAGATTCCTATCTTGAAGAAAACCTTTACATTAATTTAAATATAATAATAAAAGTGTGAAAAATGCAGTAACACCGTCTGCATTTAATGCGTCTTACAGCACTGTGTCTTCAAGTCTGATGTATATATAGTACTGAACTGAGTCTTAAAGAGCTAGTGTCAGTATCTATATTTTCAAAGTATCAACAATTTCAAAACCTTAAAGATGTATTTTGCCCCTGAAATGTTTTGTTTGTTTTGAATATGCCATTTTAATGTCACATAATAATTATCCACTTTGACCAAAATTGAATCGGAAAAAATTTAAAATTGAAATTTAATTTAAAGCAAACAATGGTCAAATTTATTTCATTTATTTTTTGTCATTTTATAAGTGAAAACATTTTTTTTTTTGCTACGTAAGTGATTAACTTTAAAACTACAAAATAACATATTCAAAGTCTGATTTAATTAATCTTAATTGTTCATGTTTGTGAGGGACAATACACCTTTAACTAGCCCTTTCTTCCTGTATGATAGGATACGTTAGGCAGATTCAGTGCACATCTTTAGTTTATAAGCATAAAATCCCAGTTTTTGAATGTCACAGTTACTGATGATATTCGACTACAGTCACTAGATACACTAGATTTTATACCGTACTTTTCGAATTGATGTTTTTCTCAGAGTCATAAACACTTTACAACCAGGAAGTGTAAAAGTTTACGAAACCAAAATGGCTTTTAAAATGGTGAGTTTTCTATGTATTTCAAAATAAGTAATTATACAAAGTAGAACCTTATCAACAACTAAAACCATGTGTCTACTATAAAATAAAATTGGTGAAAACGCCATACATTTCTTTACAAAATACTGAACACG
Organism: Antedon mediterranea; assembly: GCF_964355755.1. Taxonomy (NCBI): domain Eukaryota; kingdom Metazoa; phylum Echinodermata; class Crinoidea; order Comatulida; family Antedonidae; genus Antedon; species Antedon mediterranea. The sequence continues at coordinate 27,251,100 of NC_092675.1, forward strand.
ATTCGAAATTATAATTTCTGGAAAATGTTTGCTCTTCTATCTTCGGAACTTTTCGAGAGCTTCATTTTTAATGTGTGTTCGTAATCTAATTCCATTATTAAATCATTGCAGTAAAAGGTTTGTTTTTGTATGTTCTTTTTTAAAGATGAACAACAACAACAGAAGCATGTGGGAGGTATGGAGTTGCAAAGATAGATTTGTTCCAGACAGTAGACCTCTATGAGAATCAAAATATGGCCCAGGTAAGATTAGACATACGTTTTCAATATATAGATTTCTAAGACATGAATCGGATTGTCCAGTTGTTGTAGTTTTTGTTACGTAAACACAAACACCTTAAACGATAATAACCAAGACTGTAATGTGAATTGTAGCATTAACACTGTGTACTAAGACCATGAGAAATTTTTAAAAGCATTTTGATACAGTATTGTGTTTAGAAACTGCAATTACTCCTATAAACAACGCAAAAATTAATAAACTACAATTGCTTTTATAGGTTGTCAACGGTATACTAGCACTTTCAAGATGTGGATCCGAAGAGGCTGTAGAGAAAAGCACCTCGCAGTCTGCACGAAATCTTTATGGATTTTAGTAGACAAACAGAAAAAAAAAGAAACTTTATATGGAAAAATAGAGTACATGGAAAATAAAATCATCATTAAATCATTAAAACATTTATTATTACAATATATATTATTAGTTATTATTATTAAAACATACATCAATTACATCATATGGCTTTTTTTATTAGTTAAAAATAATAATTCCGATTTAAAAAACCACTCTAACATCAAAATTTACCCAAACATTGTTATGTGAAGAATCTGCTTTACAATATTTATCAACGATCTGCCTCAATCAGTTAAGTCACCTCTTTTTTTGTTTGCTGATGATTCAAAGACATACAAAGCTGTTGATTCAGACATAGATGCTCTTGATTTTCAGGCGGACATTGATATGCTGTATAAATGGTCAGTAAAGTGGCAGTTGCCCTTTAATATTAATAAATCTAAGGTTATGCATCTCGGTAAAAAAATCCTTGAACACAACATACTTTATGGGAACAGGTTCAGATAGAATTCAGTTAGGAGTTGTTACTCAGATGAGAGATCTTGGTGTTTTAGTTGACAATAAATTGAATTTTCATGATCATATCGTTGAAGTTGTTAAAAAGGCTAACTCTAGACTTGGTTTAATTAAGAAAACCTTTGAATATTTAGACAGTCATTTAGTGTCTATCCTTTATAAATCAATGGTTAGACCGATTTTAGAATATTCTGGTACGGCTTGTCTTCTTCAGTTTGTTGGTGATTCAATTCTCTTAGAAAAAGTTCAGCAAAGAGCCACAAAACTTGCTGTTGAAATTAAAACTCAACCATATAGTGACCGCATGAAATTTATGAAACTGCCATCATTAGCATTTCGAAGAAAGAGATCTTGCTGCTTACAGATTTTTAGAATGATACAAAAGTATGATAATGTTAATCCGGGTGTCTTTTTTGAATTAGCACCATCTACTTTAACTAGAGGCCACAATTTTAAAATTAACAAAGTTCATAGTAAATCGAAACACAGACAGAAATTCTTTTCAATATCTGCAGTAAATGATTGGAATAGTTTGCCATATCATATATAGTCCAGGAGTATTAGACTTTGAGGTAGAAATAAATATGCTAAAGCTGAATTTTTCAGGATAGGTCTCTAATGTTGTCTGAAACAACATACTAAAAGTCCCCGGGTTTCCCCGTTGTGCTTCAACCCGATTGGGCCATTTTTCAAAATGGCGGCCATCTTAAAATTATTTACCATATGCTGACAACCAGTAGGTGTAAGTAAACAATCTTGGTGTCAAAATACTCAGAAGACCAATATTTATATTCACTGTAATGAACAAGTTTAACAAAAAATGGTCAGAAATGCCTGTTTTGACCTTTGACCCTAAATTTGGATTATCTCAATATCTCATCAACGACTGGCCGTAGAGACTTCAAAGTTGTCCCAAATTATTCAGAATGCCCAACTTTCTATTCACTTTAATGAAAAAAAAAACCAAATTCCTTTAGAAACCTTCTATTTTGACCTTTGAACTATTGACCTAGACATATTTTAATTTTATAGACATCTTAGTGATCGATAGGAGTACACAAGCAAAATTGGTGTCAAAATACTCAGAAGACCCATATTTATATTCATTATAATGGAAAAGTTTTTAAAAAAATGACCGAAAATGCATGTTTTGAACTTTGACCCTAAATTTGCATTATCTCAATATCTCATCAACGACTGGCCGTAGAGACTTCAAATTTGTCCCAAATTATTCGGAATGCCCAACTTTCTATTCACTTTAATGAAAGAAAAATACAAAATTCCTTGAAAAACCTTCTATTTTGACCTTTGAACCCTTGATCTGGTCATATTTTATACCAAAATTGTATAGAAATCTTGGTGATCGATAGGAATACATAAGGGAATTTGGTGTCAAAATACTCAAAAACACCCATGTTTCTGTTTACTCTTATAGAAATAATGTACTAAATGCGATTGAAAGTGTTTTGACCTTTGACCTTAATCATCATCATACCTGTATAAACCGACAATATAGCCCGTGCTCTCCAGAGGGAGGGCTTAGATGCAAAAAGTTAAATTTAAGTTGACATAAAGATAGACAGAATCTAACAATTCATCAGTATGGCCATTGCCATGAGAGGTAAAATTCATTCCAAATTGCTCAGATGCTAAACAAACAAACCAAGCCCCAATTTTAAACTATATATATGATACATTTTACTGTCTGTTTGGGCTTTAGCCTGTTTTCCCTTTTTTTATTCATTAGTAACGAAACAAATTTTATTATTTATTTAGTCTTGAAATATTAAGGTTAGAAATTAGTCCTCCAAAAAATGCCACGCCTTCTCTATATGGCTAATGTCCATGTTTAAACTTTGGAGCTACACCAATTCTGAAATGTTTCCTCATCGGCAGTGCCATTTAATATATAGCAGAGACCACTACTGGTTGATTTGACACACACTTATTGGTAAAATTGGGTTTTTTTTCAATTGAGCTGCACTATTACATTTCTTTGTGTATATAGGTCTGGAGTACATAATTCATCTAACATTTTTTAAATTGTCTAAAATTGCACACTGTACATAGTCACACACCCAACCATTTATCAAGGTCTCAGTCTAAGTCTCATTTTAGGCTCTAGTCATACCCATGCAATTTAATTTTAAACGAATTATTGCATTTATCTTTAAAATGTGAACATTTTTCTCTGTTTTTTTTTTTCTAATCAAAATTCTCTAAAAATCGAAAATACTTCAGGACTATATGATGGTTAATAAAATAAGGGCATGAAAATCTGTTGAAGACCATAACAACTTTACAGTGACAATTTCTTTATAATCCATCTTGATAGATTTGTAAGAGTTTCATATTGTATTTTATTATTTAGGTGATTTGTCAAATGACACATTGTGACCCTTTGATACCTGAAATTATGGCCTCATATCTATATTGATGAATATTATTATTCGTCCATCGGACATTTTTTCTAGGCTGTTTCAGATAAATTTGGCATCTCATGGCATGATGAATGGTATGATATGTCCATCATGCTATTTGGGGCTTAAATTATTAAATTATAATGTAGTGATTAAAGTCAAAGGTAAAAAAAATGGGTGTTTTGGAATATTTTGACAACAAATTCGCTTATGTATTCCTATCGATCACCAAGATTTCTTTATAATTATGATATAAAATATTGTATTGGCCAGATCAATAGTTCAAATGGCAAAATAGGTGGTTTCTAAAGGCTTTTAGTATTTTTCTTTAACTACAGTGAATAGAGAGTTGGGCACACTGCTTAATTTAGGACAATTTTGAAGTCTACGGCCAGCAGTTGATGCGGTATTGAGATAACCCAAATTTAGGGTCAAAGTTATAAATTTTGAAACCTATTTTGTATCCTATCGATCACCAAGATGTCTATAAAAATAAATATGCCTACGTCAATAGTTCAAAGGTCAAAATAGAAGGTTTCTAAAGGTTTTTGGTATTTTTCTTTCATTAAAGTAAATAGAAAGTTGGACATTTTGAATAATTTGGGACAATTTTGAACTCTCTACGGCCAGTCGTTGATGAGATATTGAGATAATCCAAATTTATGGTCAAAGGTCAAAACAGGCATTTCCGGTCATTTTTTTTAAAACTTCTTTATTACAGTGAATATAAATATTGGTCTTCTGAGTATTTTGACACCAAAATTGTTTACTTACACCTACTGGTTGTCAAAATATGGTAAATAATGTTAAGATGGCCGCCATTTTGAAAAATGGCCCAATCAGGTTGAAGCACACCGGGGAAACCCGGGGACTTTTAGTATGTTGTTCCAGACAACATTAGGGACCTATCCTGAAAAATTAAACCCATCTTGAAACACACTGGAAAACCCACAACCTAAAGTTTGAGCCATATAACCAATGTTCAAAGAGGGACTCACAAACCATAACAGGTTTATAGAGTCTAAAGGTCAAGGTAAATCAAGGAAAATAACATATGATTATAATGGAATAATGTTTTGAATTTACTCAGGCTAATAAAGAAATAATTTCATAGGCCTATACATGGCTGCAGTCGCGTGCACAAATTTGAGTTATTGTTTACCCACCGACCGACATAGTGAGCTAGAGGCACGCGACTAAAACGGGAATTTGTTTTATCTAAATTGAAAAAAAGTAGCAACGACTAGGTACAAACGATTTAACACATCAATTAAATCATTTATAAAATGTCTTTTTATTTGAAAAAAAAATATTAAAATAATTCCGATTTAAAAAGTATAGGCCTACCAACAATTTTTTTTATGTTAAGAACAATAGAACTAACAATAACATATGATTATCTATATATAAATTATGGTTAATTCTGACATAGGCGAGCACAATGCAAAAACTTCGGTATCTCCGCTTTGGATACCTACTTTATCTATCTCAGATGTACCGCGAAACGTAGATTTGATACCATTAGTTTTTACATCGACGCTATTGTTCCATATTTCTATCTTAGGAAGATATTATAAAGGGTTTTATAAGAAATTTTCTGATTTCAATCGGTAAATTTTAACTCTACGCGCGGTAGAAGTAATTTCCGGGTTCACGGAAGGTGTTGGTTTCAACCAGGGAGTTGTAAAACAACTACCTGTTTCAACTAAGTTGGCCGTTGGTGCTTGGTGGCGATAGCCATTTTGTTTTTTTTGTTTTTTATTTTCGGACCGCGCGTGTGAAGGTATAGTAGTACATAAAGATCAAATTAAATACATTCATGAAACATAGGAGTAAATTGTGGGAAATAATTATATAAAATTACATTACATCGAGAGAATTGATGATAAGAGCTTTTGTTTTGAAATCGAATGAAACCCCGATAGCCGAGTTGTTGAGTAAGCTGCCAGGACTTTATGTATAGGCCTACTGTGCGCTATGTGTCCCGTCCGGACTTCTGCCCATGTTGCAAGCCGTCTAAATGTCTTCCTTCTTAGGCCACTGTGTCGCGGAATAATGTATTAATTATACCAATTATGATGGTATTTATTTGAATAGACGCCCGGAACACCCCCCCCCCCCCCAATAAAACATCAGTTAAAATAATTATCTCGCTACTCAGCCCACCCCCCCCCCCCCCTCCTCTACCCCAAATACATCTAATAAACGCCCATCCACATTTATACACACAATATTTCATTATATTTATAACACAATTATACACTATTTAGTAGATTTCTTCGGACTGTTTTACAATTTACCAAGCATTTGCTATTCTTTTTACCACTTTTCATATCTACAATAAACACTATACGCATAAAACGCTATTAATCATCTAAGACATTTAGGTTAGTGAGTACGTTTAGTCTTACGAATATCAAAAGCATTTAAATAATGGTAACCGACCGAAATTGTCCAGGCCAGAATGTCCTTCTAAAATTGTTTGCGTCCCGAGACATTATCATTCCGATAACCATCGTCTACACTTCCTAGAGGGGGAGCGAGCGAAGCGAGCTCACTCTCTAGTAAATGGAATTTAGCCTACATGATATTATAATGGAATAGGAATTTTGGTTTTATTTAAATGAAAAAAAAACAAAGGACCAGGTACAAATGAGGGTACCTCGAAACAGACTTCACATAATAATGTTACACTTTCACTTACAATACTGTTGCGAATCTCTCCTAAATGTCATTGTCATGTCACTCTCTCTGCCCTGTCCACAATTGTGGCTGTGTGTGAACTATTTGGAACTCCCTACTCATTTCGAAAAATTATCTTGGTTATTTAAAGTGGACACGAACATTTGTGTACACCTCACTTTTTTGTAAGAAAGATTTCTTGTTTGGTATTTAAATTTGAAATAGATAAGTCAAGGACCCGGAACGTGGAGGTTATAAACAACAATACACATTATGATTATAATGAAAACAGGGACTTATGTGTTTTTTATTTAAAGATGTATTGTCCCCCTGAAAAAATTTTTTTTTTCGATATTTTTGTTGATTAGGCCATTTTAATTGCACATAAAAGTTATTCACTTTGACCTCAATTTGGATTGAAAAAAATAATTGTTTACACGGGAAAATCGCAATTTAATGCAAAAATTAACCAACCGGAAGCTATTTGTCTGGAAGACAAATGTGTTCCGGTTTAATTTAACCCTTGACCTGAGTTAGCTCATAAATATTCATATTGTATGGATACATCGTGTGGATGATGACGCTTTCCAAATCAACAGCCAACAACGATAATAGCAATGCCATGCGTGCGAGAGAGTCGAGTAGTGATGCGAGACGAATCTTGAAGAAAACACGAAAACTATAGCTAGCAGAATGCTAAGTTAGAATTACAGTTGGTAACTTTGATGTTGAATCTTATTCATTTAGGTGAGTTTTTGTTTCGCTAACAGGAGAGGCCTAGCTAGGCCCGAATTTGCTGCTACTGTACTACTAGTCTACTACTACTACTACAAGCACTGACAGTCTCGAGTAGCCTAACTGCTGCCTACTTCTGTCTCTAGCCTAGAAGTAGAGTGTAGTAGGCCTAGGCAGTACACTGCTAGCTAGGGCTACAGTAGACCACCACCAGAAGGGATGTATTTTTGTTTTAATCACGATGAATTGGTTTAATTTTTAAAGATTTCCACTATCTATTCGGCAGTGAAAATTAAAAAAAAAAGAAAATCTAAATATTGTTTTGGATGTTTTACTGATGCAATATTTTAAAAATATTTTCTGTATCAAATGCAATAGGTTCAAATTAACATTCCGCAAATAAACATTTTATGCAGATATTTTGACACAAATTTCTTTTTTTTTTTAGGTTGATTGATTGAACAATAAGAGCAAGTAGTGAGAAACATAAAATGTATCGTACAGTGGCAACATTCACAATTTATTGAAACGTTTCTTACTATTAAAATGACTCTTTGTAATGGATGTGAGCGATCTTAGAAGACTATAGCTGTCGTAATTACTGCCACAATCAACACATTGATAATTAGTAGACAAATTGACACAAAAAACAATACAGGAATTCAATAAGATATACTGTATATATATATTTTATTAACTACTTTTGCACTGTAATATTTACAGTAAAATTATGAAGTGTAAGTAAATTTGAAGAATTTATCCTGTGTACTGTTGTAGTAGTTCTTTTTATTTATTGAATGTTATGTTTACAAAATAATATACTGTACATAATTATAATACAAAAAAAATTATACAATATTTTACAAGCTGGACAAGAACATATTGGCCGAATGCAGCAGGAGAGTCAGAAATATTTTTCCTGCAATATCCAATCATATTCCAATACCGAGTCTATCATTGTTGTCTTTGGGTGACCTCTGTTCCAGTCTTCATCAGCTCAACGTCTTTAAAAAAAGTAAAAGCAAAGTATGAAAATCTGGAAAAAATAGATCATGCATATTTAGTGCAAAATTGGGCTAGTGAAATTGCTTACTTTGACATAGTCAAATAAGTATACTACCTTTCTATGGTAATTAAAACACATTACTTATAATTTTATAACTTATAAAAATAGAAAATAAATATTTGACTTACTACAGTACAGCGAACATTTGTTTGTGTTGTAAAATGGCTAAGCTGGCTTTTCCCCTCTGTCTACTTGTACAGTGCTGCTGGAAGGTTCTCAATTTCAGGCTTGTATTGCAACCATTTTCCCTGAAAAATGTTTGTTTTATTTTTATCATAAAAATTAGTTAAACAAGCTTCAACTGTAAATATATATGGTACAGCAAGCTGGCTGTATTTTCGGAATGTAGCTAAGATTGATGGCATATAGCCTAGGCCAGTCTATGAAGAGTACAATGTATAGGGCCTAGCTGGGCATCTTCTGCAGGGACCCGATTGTCACAGTCTGCTTGCTACTAGCCTAGTAATATATGCAGCAGCATGTATTAATTATTCTAGGCCTAGCCCTGAACTGAAAAAATCCCAGGCTAAGTTAATTAATTTACCTTCCTGTTATTATTGCGTTATATATATTATTATATTTAAAATAACCGTCTAGGCCTACATACCGACAAATTAACAGCTCAGATTTACATATTTATACGATCAGCCATCCCAGGGAAACCCACAGTCGCGTCGATCTCTGGTGGTGTTGTTGTACCATACAACGTGCATCGTCCATTGTTAGATCAGATCTCTGCTGTGTGGATGCTCATTAACATATCATGCATATGTATGAGTTAGCTCTACCGGCCTAATTTCTGAGCCGATGAGTTCGAAAAAATGGTAAATTTATTTTGATTTTTTTATAAGCGAAATCAATATTTTTTTCGGATTTTTTTTCGGTGGAAGTGAATAACTTTATGTTAACTACAAAACGGTCTATTCAAAATTTGATTTTTTTCATCTTTATTTTTCATTTTTTGGGGGACAATACATCTTTAAATGGAGAAAGAGAAGTAATCAAGGACCAATATGGAGAAATAACAATAACGTGATGATTATAATGAAAAAAAAGAGTTGTTTTATTATTTAAATGGTGTGAGAAGTAGCAAGGACCCGAAACGTGGAGGTCAACACTGTGATTGTAATTGAATAAGAGAGATAAGTAGGGGCGTTCACATCGAACTATGTCTAGATGAAGTGGATTTAACAATTTTCTATTAACTGGACTAACCTTGACAAATCCCGTTCTTTGGTACAATTATGTCTAGTTAATTCAATTTCATTAAAACCTGGTATTGGAGATTTTTTTAAATTTTTTTATGTAAAAAACTCATCTCTTTCTTTTATTTTTTCTGTATGTTATTTACTTTTAACTTGTGATTACCAACAATTGGTCTTACCTTTGTAGCTATTTTGACAGTCCACAAACGTTAGGTCGATGAATATTTTAATTAGTTAATAGAAAATTAATCCACTTCCATTTGCTTCAAAAGTCTCATGACTTGTGATTATGAGCTTTATATAGCAATAAAATATAGTTTTTGTTTCTATTAAAAGAGGAATGACAAGGCCATATACATGGTTGCAGTCGCGTGCGCAAATTAAAGTAAACATAGGCAACTTTCTTGATGCATGCACCAAGTATGGAGTCTCAAAATCAGATTCGTTCCAAACAGTAGATCTTGTTGAGAATCAAAATATGACCCAGGTAAGACCGGCGTCGTTTTCCAAAATATAGAATATAGAAAATAAAAATAAAATAGACCAGGCCTACATCAAATATGTGAAAAGTTCTAACTTGGAAAAACTCAACATCAAAGATAAAAAACCAACCACGTTTATTAGACTTGGTATAGTGGCCCTGAACAATGAGAAAATATATAGTGAAATTTAACTTTGTTTCACCACTTTAAAAAAACAATTCTAATTATAATTGAAATCATAGGTTGTCAACGGGGTAGAAGCACTTGCAAAGCTTGCCGGGACGCGATTTTTTTTTTCGTACATAAGTTGGGGACCCCATCATGAAACGTCACAAAATAAACATGAATAATTCATCAGTTAAATTTTCTTGTTCCGTGTGCACCCAAGCGTATAGCAACAAGAAGTGATTACACAAGTGCGGTACGATTCTAGGCCTATCTCCGCTGTGGTTGCCGCGTGCGATTTCATAATAGAATAGCGGAGTTTTGTGTGGATTGTCGAAATAATCAGCCTTTAGTTTATGGTGTTTTTAATATAGTTTATTACTAAAGAATTACGTGTTAAAATTATAGTTTCTATTGATACTATTAGGCCTAATTACTAGTCTCTAAACCCCTGTATATTCTAGTAGTAGCTGTGTGGGTGTGTCTGACTTGTGTCTTTGGGCTATGTCATGTCCAATTACTACTTAGTTTAATGTTTTGCCTAGCTGTCGATTAGCCTCGACACATTTTGCATAGTGGACGTGTGTGTGAAGAAGAGTGCGCGAAGGCAATCACGTGAATTGACCTAGAATCCTAGGCCTATTATTGTAGAAAGAATCGTATCGCAGTTGTTGTTCCGTGTGCACCCAAGCGTTCTTGGACATAGCCCAAAGAAAGCTTAGACCCACAAGAATAAAGAATGTGTTTAATTTGTGTACTGTATTTTTTTAATTCTGCTATCAATTATCAAACAATATGCAATGTACTCAAAGGAACTTTAAAAATGCGCGTATATGAACACATGAGATGGGAAGATTTGACCCACGAGAATAAAAAATGTATTTTTGTGTAATGTTTATTGTTTAATTTTGCTGACTTATTACTCGGATTGTGTCATACCAAAGATAGTGTAACTATTACCAAAGATAGTGTACGGTATAATATAGTGTAACTATCTTTTTGGTCATACCTAACACACACACACGTCACACACATCCACACAGCAACTACTAGAATAGACATGGGTTTAGAGACTAATAATTAGGCCTAATAGTATTAATAGAAACTATAATTTTAACACGTATTTCTTTAGTAATAAATTATATTAAAAACACCATAAACTTACTAAAGGCCGATTATTTCGACAATCCACACAAAACGCCGCTATTCTTCAACAGCGGAGATAGGCCTAGAATCGTACCGCACTTGTGTAATCACTTCTTGTTGCTATACGCTTGGGTGCACACGGAACAAGAAAATTTAACTGATGAATTATTCATGTTTATTTTGTGACGTTTCATGAGGGGGTCCCCAACTTATGTACGAAAAAAAAAATCGCTGCCGGGACGCGTAGTCATGCCGGTTTATAATGTGATGGAAAACGGAATAGGAATCACTACGAATCACTACGAACAAACAGTTGGATGAAGGCAACAAGTATCACACATGCTTACTAAATGAAATTAAATTTGGTGGTGGTAGGTCTAGGCACAATATTGTTGTGGAAATTGTTGAAACTATAATGTACTTCCAAACATTATCTTTAGATTGAATTCAAAACAAAAGAAATATTTAATAAAAGGTTGATCGTGTATCGTCCTCATCTATTATTTATTTTTATTTTATGTCTTTAGGCAATGTGGCCAAGGATTACCAATAGTGAATTAATCACTGTCCTATCAGATAGGTGGTAATCCCCCTGATACAGGGGCTATTGTGTGAACCAGTTCACCGGGGTACACACAGGTTATAACTGTGTACACTGGACCTAAGGTTTATAGTCCTTATCCGAGAAGACTTGTTCCACCACCAGAACTAGGAGCGAGTCGGCCTCGAACCCTTGCCGATGTTGTTGTTGGCTCTTTAGGTACGGTAAACGGCGCCCCTGCCTTAACCGCTCGGCCATATTCATCATTGTGATTTATTGTGTTTATTTGGCTTGTACAAAATACATACACCTATATGTCTACATATTACTCAATATGACATACGTTCATAGACAAAATTCAACACTGTGTACACATTAAATACCAACTTCGCGCGAATTCATCTTACATTGTAATAATATTTTTTTTTACATACCGCCACCAACGGGTGTTTTGAACCAAACCAGTTCTCTATGTATGGCCATCTCTGGCCGCATTATAACTCTTGTTTGAACTCAGGTGTAGTTATGACACGCCTTGTTATGCTAAAATGTTTTCTTTTTACGAGTAATAAGCCGCATCACCGTCTCAACTCCGACTTAACGTTTGTATTCTTCATTCATCTAAAACAAGCGCAATAAGATTTTGAATTATACATTGATTCAATTAGACATAAACCGATGAGTGAAACCAATCAAAAATAGCATTTTAGAGGTATAATCAAGGGAGACAACCACTATGACATTTTTTGGTCCAATACACTCTCATGACAAACCCATATAGTACTCGTTGCCAAAAGACATAGACGGGAGGAGAGTTGTAAATAATGTAACATAGCCTAAGCATTTTATCATTATTTTGAAAAATAACATGTTAGGCCTATGTATGGGAAGAAGACGATGAACCAATCGAAAACTCCAAGAGATAATTGGGTGCATCTAAAAATACTTTTATTAATCCATATTATAAAACGAAATACGACAATTGAGTCATTGTAGGCTATAAAATACAAAAATTATGCCTATTACAAAAATAATACTTTGTAACGACGTAACTATTCTGAAATGTAGAGACGTGACCTGGCATTGCAGGACTAGGTCAATAATGACGTATTGAAGTATACAATATGCAAACAGAAATCAATACCTTTAGGTCATTATTAATAATAGATCAGCCTACTTCCGATTGAACTTCCTGAAAGTAACAAGTATGGCATGCTGCTCAAACCGCCCTATTATTCATAATGTATTGTTTATAAATCCTAACACAGTATGATTGTTTTATATAATACCATGTTCAAATTTCGTATTTAGAATACTGTAGGATTGGGCGTCAACCAAAATATCAACCCCGAGTGGATAATAATAATAATACTGTAACAAAAATAGTAGTGGTTTTACCGTCTATTTGACGCGCCATACCTTTTGTATGGCCTTGTGTTGAGTGTTAATTGTTAAAGGATAATAAAAGTAATATTGAATAGGAAATCGTCGCATATTAAACCAGAACTGCTATAATAGTAGTTGGGAAAACATAATCATTAATAATATATTTAATTATCACAATCAAGCAAAGACTACATATAACCATCATGGCTGATCGACCTAAAGGTTTTGGTTTTTCAGCTGAGGTAGCTGCAAAGGTAAGATACATAATTATAAGTAATAACATAGTACGATAATTAAAGTATGATAATAGTAATACTACTTTGATATAATGAGACCTACCAGCACACGTAGGCCATGCCTACTCTGTGCCGATGTAGGCCTACTTTCAAATCCACTGTTATCTGGCCCGTGTGGGAAAGGGGTTCGTTGGTATTATACTTCCTGCGCGGTACTTTCTTTCCTACTTGTTTTAGTCTCTTCTTAATGTTATATGAGTGTAGCTTGAATGCTTATGATGATCCACCACATTCCGAATAAGGAAGACCAAGCCTAAATGGTCAACGTCATTTTGCGCCGCTCATTTAGGCAGTTATATTCAAGAGAACGGAGCATCAGAAAACAGTTACCATGCGGTAGCTTTTAGTTTATTACCGCTGAAAAAATGGGTATTTGGAAACTCGGACTGGGCATGCGCACACCCCAAAGTACGTCTGGGAAAAGAGAGCCTATGAAAACATTTGCTGATAAATATTGAGATGTATGTGGACGATTTATAGTCAGAAGATCTTGTTCAATTACTTCATTTTGGCTGTTTTTAAAGTTATCAGAAGCCGATGGGTTCCTTCAATCGTTTATCGTTAGAGCGGCGTTTTTTGTAAGAAATATTTCTTTTTTAACCTTGTTAAAGTGATTACAGTCCGGTTTGTCTGTCAAATTTCATTTTTTGTAGACACACCCTGGCAGTACTGTTTGATATTCAATTCAATGTTTAATATTGTAACTCAAGCACCTGTACACTCTATCTGTGTATGTAGCCTATAATATGCAGCAATGAATAAAAAATAAAGAGGATCCACTAAAGCCATTTCAACCACTAATCCTGCACTTGACCTTGTTTATTGAAAAGGTAAAACCACCTGTAATTGTCACAAACAATACAGACAGACAATAAGTTTCATAAAAAATTCATTTTTTAATTAATGGTGAGGGAGACTTGGAGCGGGGCTAGTTTGGGAAATTCTAAATAATCCTGTACAGGGTATATATATATAGTAATAAATAAATGAGATTGAACATTAGGAATGTTGTAGCGCCACCACTTGAAATTCAAGACGGACGTCTTAAAACCAACCAATGTCAAACAATGTGTTCAGAAGAAACAATTGTGTTCAAAAAGTACACAATCTGTGTACATTATGTATTACTACTGTAGTAGGTTGGCAGTCAGATTCCTATCTGAGGAATTCTATAAAAGAAACTTAACCTACTATACTGTATACATTTTAATTTGAATTAGGTATATATTCCATCTCTATTATCGGGGGTGGCGCTATTATAAATGTTCTTTACTGTTTGCTGCTCCTGGAAAAATCATGACGTCATAATTGCCTATTCTCAGCAATTATCCCCACGAAAACACAAATCAGAATACTTTAAATTTGTTTAACCTTACGTATAACATTGTGACGTCATCAAAATATTCGCTATGCCACAAAACAAACCGCCTTCTTCAGTTAAACTTCCTGATGTATGGCGATCCCGGTATAAATAAAACCAAAAATAATATTTTTAAAAAATTATTGACTATAATAATATTTTATTACTTATTATACTACTTTGTACCGCTACTTGTAATGTAAACATCATAAACAGAGTCGTCACTTAAAACAACCTCGGTACAACCATTATTATTGTCCACATGTTTTTTTTAATTCCAATGTGGCGCCCCATAGTCACACCCATTATAGAAAGGGATGATCATTTTCATGTTCGTCACTTTTCTTGCGCGATACCCAGTGTTGGAGCTGTAACGTAGAGTATTTCTGCAAACTTTTCTAACTTTTTCAACTCACATTACTTTAAACATGGCTAACAGACCAAAAGGTTTTGGAATGACGGCTGATGTTGCCAGAAAGGTAAGTTTATAGCTTATAAAAACAATTGTTTAATTTAGTTTACAAAGAAAAGAATCTACCATCGAATTGAATCATTAAATCTATATTAATAAAACAATCTATTTTATAACGTATAATATATATTTATTGATGGATGGATGATAAATAAACTTTACCATTAGATTAACAATTGTTTAATACTATCATACCGTCGGATCTTCGTGGTTTATCCCAAACAAATCTGCTAAGCTCTACCAGCTAATTATGTTACCACTCCTAAACACACACCTGTTACGTTTTGGATGTTAAACCACGACAATTAGAGTATTGCCAACATAGACATCTATATCGATCGTTCCATATTAAGGCCTATGTATCTTCTCAATAACATTATTTTACTACTGTTAAAGATAAGTATAAGGCCAGAAGTTGTTTAAGTCGTCATCATTGTGTCTTAAAAATGAAGATTCTCGTGTATTCATTTATAATCCTAAAACAAATGTATGCTATAATAATCCCCCGAATAATCCATTTGAAATAAATGAGCAGTATTTACAGTATATATTCAGAATGTAGACCACCGTCGGAACCGACCGTCTGGGACTTGGTTCCTTGGTCTCGACAAAGGAGCCACGCCTCCATGCTGTGGACAATTCGAAACTTCAATCACAAAGGAAGTTCCTTAACCCCCATATAACCACTTTTATCATTTATAGATCTTTGACACGAAGAACTAAACATACAAAATATTATATGTAACTTACAATGTTAACTAATATAAATTGTAATATACGACACTGAAAAGTGTAGAGTTTTAGTTTAGTTCGGAGTAGGTTGACCTATTTTTTTACAGCAGTATCAAAATATGGCGTTTCAGAAATTCAATTAATCAAACACTTAATACATATTATCTAAATGTTTACCTAGATAAAATGTATGAATGATGTTGATATTGATTGCCTACGCGACGCACAGGGTCGTATGTTCATCTTTGATGAGACCAAAGAAAGGTATTGTTTAATCGATTTACGTGAATCAAACAAGACTAGACTGTGTCCAAATGTCAATATGCCCGACTGGTTTCATCTCAATCATCTGCAATGACTATAAATACTGCTAAAATATTACATGTACCTTTCAATCAAATAACTATTTCTCCAAATTTTAGCTAACAAAACCAATCTTAATATTGGATGGTATTCAATTGCAAATACATATATTCATAACTTCGATTGAACTTTAATCAATGTCTACACAATTTTTTCTATTTTCGAGTACCGTTACACCTAAAAATGGGTCGGCTTCTTTCCGAGGTGGGCTTCTTTTCGAGATTACGTTTGAAAACTTTTCGAAACGAATGTTATAAATGTTGCCAATTTTACATATTTGCCTATGAAACAGTCAGAAGAACATACTATCAAAATAGGCCTACCATTTGGAAAACAATAAACTGTAAAATAAATATGAGCCTTGATTGTTGAGATAATTATTGCATATTCCTTTATATTCCTTTTAGCCGTGTCGACTGTACTAAGGGGAATTTTTCATAGACTACCATAAATCTAAATAGCAATCATATTGATATTTTTAAATGATAGACTTGTTTATTTTAAGAGGACGATTATGTGTTCACTTCTTGAACAGCCTGCATAACCTGTCTGATTAATATAAATTTTAAATTGAAATTGTTTATGGCATGCTGATCTATGTTATATATATATTTATTTTTTTTATCTGTATTTTATTGTTAACCGTTTTTGATGTTGTATTGTTTTATGTTTCAAACCTGTTAGTGGCGGTATTTATCGCTGTTGGTTTTGACTGAATAAAATGAAATAGAAAAAAAAATTGTAAAGGTTTGTTAGATCATTAATATATTGATACCGTTAAAATAACAGGATCATACATTTATATTCCGTTGACATTCAAATACAGTCTATCTCGAAAAGAAGCCCATACTATCTTGAAAAGAAACAGTGGGCTTGATTTGATTTTCGAGTTTACTTTTTTGCAAACCATTTCCTTTCGAAATGGGCTTCTTTTCAATTTTTGAAGTGTTTTACTCAACTGAATTTTTCGACCTTTTCAATCGTTTTGATGTAAACCTAGTCGTAAAAGTAATAGGAACGTTAATGGTTTGACAAATTGGTACGGTTTATGTACAGTATTCATTATTTCGGTTGGTTCATGCACGGAGGTATAAAAATACTATTATTTTATAGCCCCATGGTTCATGACTACAACAAGGCAAAATTCAGTCGCGTCGGTATATTCGTGTCGTGTTGATTGTGTAAATTGAATTATTTTCGTTACATTCTTCGCATTTGAAATACCTCAGCACGGTTAGTTGAGTTTTGATAGAAACTTGTCATATTTACACGGGCCATAATACTCCAGCATGCATACAGAATCGTTCCCAAGAATCAATGGGAAGTCTATAACTAGAAAGAAATATAACACCTTATAAAAGTATAGTTTCTAAAATAGAATTGTTCATCATGTTCTTTATAAACTAGTTTGGTCAAAATACATTGTTTCATGTTAATAAATATATAAAGTTATGATTTCAATTTAGCCAAACAAATATCTTAATTGTTTCTTTGTCCTCTCTGCACATTTTAATTAATGGTTTTAAATTTGTAAAGCAAGATAATTCTAGTACTAGTAGTAAGCGCTCTGAAAAAATGGAATAGAAAAGAGGGGAAGTGAAAGTTTATGATTCGATTTAAACTGTATATTATTTTTAGAACTCCATGATCGAATAATGAATACAGTGATCAATTGGAGTGCAACCATCGTCTTTTCCATCGATCAAAACTCTCTACAACTTTTGTAGAAAACCACGTTATATTATGGACTAATTATAACGTATTAATCAGATTCAGTGCCTTTTGTCTATAAGACGAGCGCTTAACCACTAGACCACAAATTGATTAATACATCGATTGCAATGCATTGGCAAAAGCTGTATGCCTATGTGGATGATATGCTGAAATATAGCATAGGAATATTTTGCAAGAATTGTCTACTTGATGATGAGTGATTGCGGTGCACTTGATGATGAGTGATTGCGGTGCAAAACTATGCAGTTCTGGTGATTACTGCAGATTCAGTTTAATTGTCTTCACGGCATAAGACATGGTTTTGTTCACCTTTGCACAGGAAATTACTTCGCTCATCAAAAACACATTAGGCCTAGTATAAGAATACAAATTACTGTAGCTGCGAAGTCTAGAAGAGTGGAGGTCATCCGGTACTCGCAACCTTCCTAATAATTATTCAGATTGATTTATTTCAATTTCAAAATATTTTAATTTTGTGAGTGCTGTTCAGCTAAAGTTGATCATAGTACCCTTAACACCAAATTAAGCACATTAATAATTATAATAAGATTAAGAATATACAATAGATGATTATACAATATAACAATACAATTTTATATTATTATAATAAAAGAATTATGTATGCATGTTAAAAAAAAATAACCAATTCCAAATCGATATCAGATAACAATCGAAGTAGCCAAAAAGTTTCAGAAGATGTTTACAAGATAATTAAATGAAAAAGGCCGTCAGAAGCTGGTAAATAATTGGGACTAGAATAAAGTTATGTCTGAAAGAAACAAAGTTAATCTACGGGACGGTGACAACGGGTGATGCCATGGATAAAAAAGGCCTGCCGGAGAAGAGACCAAAAGATAGAAACCAATAGATTTGGAACAGAGCAGCACCCACATGAAGATGATGGGGTATGACTACAGCAACTTCTTCTGAATGGATTCTGAGATAAAAGCGATTGTCAGACTGAGAGCAGTGACGAGGTTTTCGTGTTTTTTTAGTACCGTATGTGTAAATTAATCGGTGGCTTTTACTTTCATCAACGATAAAATCGTTAGAAACCAAAGGTAGGCCTCGACATCATAAATGATCTATTTCAGAATTACAGGTTTCGATTTCGGTCGGCGAACAAAGCCATAAATTAATTCACGCACGTGCGGTAGTCGTTCTAGTAAAACTGGTTTTATATTTTGTCCATAAACAAGTATTTTCTGCCTCCAATCTTTCATGTTCCTTCCAATTTTTCTTACGCACAAACCGTGTATGAATGATGCTTATGAATACTGATGATGCAGACAAAAAGCAGAAATTGTATACGGGTAGAAAATGCGTGAAAGCATGCACACCGGCCTACTTATTTTCCCTGTATAATATTGTAAAATAACCCTCTGTGTGAAGATTGACCACTTACTTTTAAGGAGGTGATTTCCAACGTCAAGACGAATACAAATCATGACTAAAACTACGGGTTCACTGTCAAAAGAAAATTGGATTAGGTATTGCACCCATCGTTTAATTCAATATTAATAAATTCCATCCTGATGACCTCCTCGTCGTTCTTGTTGACCTACTGTACCAAGACTATAGATTGCCTTGACTGTACTATATGTAGTACACTACTACTAGTTTCTATAGGACAAACCTATTCATGGAGTGATCTGGATTTCCAGATAGACCTGTATTCCATTGATTTGAATGTTATGTTACAAATCGTCATAGGCCTACTTCCATTCCCTGATATTGTTACGTAATTACTAGCAATGTTTACTATTCAACTATCTTTTGGGAAATTTATTTCAAGGAATCATGCATGATTATGAAAACTTCAAGATCGTTTCTGGAAAGTCTGTACACTTGTACAATAAGACCTTTACTGAAATTAAGTTTTCCATCAATGTCTCCTTTAGAAATGCAATTCCTGCTTTCTTTAAAACAAAACAATTATGTTGTGATAAACAGCAGTACATAGGCCCTATTATAATAATTTAAAGACATCATGTAATTTTATTTACAATACACGCGCTATCTCCTGTAACTTGATACAGAAAATATGCACCCCACGCCGACTCTCGTTGGCCCGAGGTCGGTAGTTTAGAAGTCGTGAATGCCAAGTAGATGACGTCATCAGGGCAAACTTAAATGAGATGACAAGAACAACTTGACACTTGAGAATCGATCGCATCGTCGGACCTCAGTGAATTCTTGTAGCGAAAAGCCTTCAAACGGACACATTTTGCGACTTTTTCTTTGGCTGTTTTTCAAATTTTTAACACAATGGCTCGAAGACCTATGGGATATGGGATGACGGCGGATATCAAAAGAAAGGTAAACTATTTGAAATGTATATTAATCTCGAACAAACGTTAGGCCCAGGTGTACTGGAAGAATTGTGTTGGCTGTTGAGAAAGTAGGCAGTGATTAGGGTAGCCTGTAAACGTTCAATACAATGGGCGTCATCGGTTTTTTTTCCATATACTTTACAGTTTGTTAAATCTACAGATTTCAGTTGTTCACAAGCTGTTGTTATCTTTCAGAAGAATAATTCAGGCATTGATCTTAGTAATACTGTAGATGAGAGACAACGTGCTACACTGCACATTTGTCAGTCAATGGAGCAGAAAATGTAAAAAAAGTAAATTAATGGTTGTTGATTGTTTTGTGTGTGTTCACACTATTCAATTGAGCACATTGTTCATGAAGTGATTAACATAACAATTAAGTACATTGTGTGACACAA
Organism: Antedon mediterranea; assembly: GCF_964355755.1. Lineage (NCBI taxonomy): Eukaryota > Metazoa > Echinodermata > Crinoidea > Comatulida > Antedonidae > Antedon > Antedon mediterranea. The sequence goes on from NC_092675.1 coordinate 27,271,705, forward strand.
ATCTATTAGTAGACAATTAATTCACATACTACTTCATGTTAATACTATTAAAAACAATATTGACAATTTAATTTATACAGAGCATGTTTAAATATTGATATACCTCAATTAAACAGTTTTGATTAGTGTGATTGGTGTGACATAACTTTAGCAAAATTATGTTTATTTAATAAATATGACCATGCATACTTTACTGTACAGTTCAATGTTGGGGTCAACATTGAACTGTAAAGTAAATTACACATGGTCATATTAAACAAACATAATTTCGCTAAAATTATGTTTTGTTTGGAGTTTCTTTATGATTGAAATTAATCAATGTTGTATAAAGTGTTGTGATGAACCACATGCAATGCCATACATTTTACAAATTTCTGTGTGAAACATTCCACATACAGTATTTGTTTAGCAGGTATCCAGGAATTCCATCATGTAATTAATAAAACCACAAGCAATGGTTTAACTATCAACAGATACAGACACACATTCTATTTATTGTCCCTAACATGCCTAATTAAATGCTGTTGCTCATAAAATATGAAAAATATTAATATATTATTAATACAAATTAATATTGGTTTATGTACACATAACGCCATTAGAAATCAACTGAAGTGTAACAGTGTCAAATATTGGCAGGTTATTAAATCATTTAATTATTTGTTGTTTGCATGAGACATTTTATTTGAAGTTATAATTAGCATTTATTATTATTATTATTTATTTTATTGAAGAATATTTCAAATTGCTTCTGAAAGCCCACGAACAACTCTGGGAAAATTTTATGAACATATTAATTTATAGTCCCTTTTCCAAAAAATACCCCTCTCCCAGTTAACAACTCGGTCCAGCCTCCGAACCCGTACATCCAAAAGATAAAATAAAGTTAATGTCAGTTATAAGGTTAATAGTGAAATGAATATTAATAATTCGAAAAGTTTTGTAAATATTGTTCAACTACAGTAAAGCTCTGTATCAAATCAAACTTTATGTGACACAAAAATGTGATGTGCCCATATACTGTATGGACATGATGACGACGTCACATCACTACCATATTTGGGTATATCACTACCATATTTGGACACTTGTTTTGCCAAACTAGTTTGATAGTGTAAACAGAGCTTGTATTGTAATTACAGTATACCTAACTTTTGCCTATAAAAGGTTACCTTGTCTTATGAAGTGATTATTCACAGTTCTGGGATTGGCCATTTAGTAGCCTGTCGCTTCTTTAATTCTTCCTGACAGGTAGACCTATAATATGCTTATGTATTGAAAAATCATCTAAATTCAAAATGATTTTGAGTCACTATGTTTCTGTGAATATTGCCTGTAAATAATAAGATTTAGTATTTTGTGAAGAGGAGAATGTGACTCATTTCCACTGATGAGTCATAATGAATAAGTCGAAGATGATTTAAGAGGTAGAAAGTCAGTGTCTTGTGAAGTTCAATATTAAATTCACATATTATGTATTAAAAGTCACTATCACATGGTTTTTTTTTTGCATTAGCATGGCAATTAAGCAAGTTTTTTTTAAATATAAAAATTAAAATTATCAAAAGATACATAATGAAGATTAACTAATTTTAATTGATGCATATGTCATTGTCAAGTTGCAAAGAAAGAGATCAATGTTTTATCTAATGCCACTTTCATAAAAGTGAAGCATTTCCTATGGCTGTGTTCAGACCAAACTAGAGCTGCTTATATATTAAGCTAATCCAAATTGTATCACCACCAAGTGCTTGTGTGATCAGTTAACTCTAATACACCTCTGTGTCATTAACTCCAATTAACTCTGATGTACCTCGACGAGTTGTAACTCTGATGTACCTCGACGAGTTGTAACTCTGATGTACCTCGACAAGTTGTAACTTGTATAACTGATCAAATACTCCAAACCTCTCTCTACACTATCAAACGTTATGTGACAAAAAAATGTGAAGTGCCCATATATGGACATTATGATGTCATTTACTACCATATTTGGGCACATCAAACTAGTTCGATAGTGTAGACAGTGCTTTGAATTTAAATTAAAATGATTTAGTAAGCAAGTAAATTAAAACTAAGTACTGTATCAGAGTATAGCAATTCCGCCATGATGGTTTGGTAATATTTTTACACTAATAGAGTTACTGTATGGCGTATTAGCATACAACGCTGATAGTTGGTGGGTTAGGGCGAAGGAAAGGTGTTCTCACACAGTGAAAAGCTTTCATCACAATGAAAGTGCTTCAGAATATTCTTCTTCTGACTGAAATACAGTGAGTTATACAGTAGTAGTGTACAGTACACTAATTAAATGGTAAGAACACCTGCTTTCCACTAATACTGTACTACTGTACTCCATGTTATACCATGGAGAAATAACTTATTTCTCCATGGTTATTCTGACTGTACAGGGCCATACCATATTGTAGATAGTTTAAAATGAAAATGAGTAATACTAAAGGAATTACTTTCTGGTTTTGAGGTGACAGACACCAAATGGATTTTTAATTCAGTCTGGGTCATTGACATAATACCTTTTGGATCCTGGATTAGAGAGAAAAACATTGCATTTTTAGCATACTATAGCTACTGTAGAATTAAAGCAATTTATACAGGAATGAGAAGAGATTAGTTTTTAAAAGTATATCCTATAAGAAAACAAAATCCTTAGAGTTTTAATCCTACTGTACAGCACAGCACTATGCCAGTGTCTACTTATCTTTAGAAAATAAAACGAATAAATAAAAGCATTCTTTTTACCTGTAAAATAATTTGTTTCAATTCTGTCAGCAATGATATTGCATTTTTTAAAATATTCATTTTGTAAAATATTAAAATTATATTTATATTTTATGTGTACAAAATGCCTTGTATATTTAGTAGTGTTTTCAACAAATGTACCCCAGTAGTTGACTATACTCAGATGATCTACAAAGTTTCCTATATGAAAACATATTAATTGAAACTGATCCAATAATTGATACATAAATACAAAAATAGAAGGCATCTCTAATTTCATTGGTGTCACCTGTTTCAATCTATTTGACATGTCAATTGTAGTAAATAAAATGCTTCAAATTTTAGGGTATGTTCAGATCCATGGAGTTTTGTTCGTATTGAAAGCATTGTCATAAGTAGTGTTGTAACAGCAAACTGTTCAGACCCAATTAAGTGTCACCGATTTGGGCAACATCTTGCACTGTATGTAACGGAGTAAATTTGATTGGTTGGAGGTCACAACTGATGCATGATTTTCGTATCGTAGGCAACGTTCACCAATCTTTTACCTTGAGCTGTCGTAATGAACGAAAGATCAGTGTCATAAGAGGTGGTTCAGACCTATAAAGTTGCGAAATCATCTTTGCAAAAGCAAAACTCCGTACTGTAGATCTGAATAGGCCCTAAAAATAATAAATTTAAAGCTCTGTCTACACTATCAAACTTTATGTGACAAAATGTGCCCATATATTGATATAATAATGTCATATCACTACTATCATAATTGGACTTTTTACTACCATGTTTTTGGGCACATCACACTTTTTTTGTCAAACTAGTTTGATAGTGTAGACTATAGGCTATAAGTGAGCTACAGTAGGCATGATGTAATTAACTTTCTCATTTGTAACGCCACTTAAAATATACAAGAGGAGGAATATACATCCTTAAACAAAAAAGTTGTTACTGTTATATTTATATTGTAAATTGATGATGAATTAAAATAAGTCCCTGTATAATGACCAAGTACAGTATACAGTAGCTAGGGGGCTTGTGTATGTTATGGGGTTAAATTATGCTCTGATTGCATTTTAACAATGAATTTACAAGGGTAGTAACAAAGTGCGAGGCAGCGAGGCACGCGAGGCAGGGAAGGCATGCGAGGCAAGTCAGAAATTTATGCGAGGCATCGTTTTACCATCATCAAAAAATGCGAGGCATCATTTTATCATTTCTCAAAATTGCAAGGCAGGAAATCACCGAAATTGAAGTAGCCTAGGCCTAGGCCCGCTTGGCTAATTTCCTTTTGCACCTGCCTTGTATTTTAACCAACTTTATCCTGAATACCACAGCTTAGAATTAGTAGACCTACTTTAATGAAGAAAAATCACATAAAAGTAACAATAAATCCATTAAATTTGTGATTTTACAGACGTTGTTTTCGCATTTCGCACACTCAATGTTCAATATTTTGGTTTCTATGGAACGCCAAAAGAGCAAAATTAATTAGAGGGCTAAAAACTCTGTGGAATCCATTTATATTTAACGCATTATTTGGTGAAAATCAAGTACAATTTCAATAGATTTTGTCACTGTCAGTAAGGACAAATGTTACTGTTGATAATGTACACGGTTTCGTTAACCTTTTAAAGAATAAAATAGAAAAATTCATCATAATATCCTTAGTAGGATGTCCTAGGTCTAGACTAGGTAGTGATGTTGATTTAGGATCGATTATTATTCTTTGAAAACAGAACAGTATCAGCAGTAACATATTACAACATTTTTATTGACAAATTAACAAATATATTGAAATGAAACGTGTTTTTCACCAATAAATGCATGAGAAATTGACGCATTCCACTGAGTTTTAGTCCTCTATTATCGTTGCTCTTTTGGCGCTCCATAGAAACAAAAATATTGAACATTGAATAAGTGAAATTCGCGAACAGTGTGCGAGAAACACGCCTGTAAAATCATTAATTTAAGGATTTATTTGTTACTTTTTATGTGATTCTTTCATTAAAGTACTCATGAGGTATACTTCTAAGGTGTGGTATTCACACGATAAAGTTAGTTATCAAATTTGGAGTAAAAATACAAGCGAACCCGAAGGAAACTAGCGCCAGGTTTATTAGTACGTACATGGACAACAATAAATAAAAATCGTTCGTAATATACCTAGCTTACTAAAACAGGAATAGTGTATCATTATTAAATATTACACCAATTATTATTATATAAAAATTGATTAAATTATTTTCTACATAGGCCTATCTAGGTTAGGGATAAGCATATTAGCTAAAGTTTAATTTTAGGCCTAGTATTACAATTGTCGGACGTAAGTCTTTTTTCACACGCGCTCCAGAATTCTGGCATGTTATTGGATCGGCATATCAGTTACCTTTTATTCACCGCCAGTTATTGAACTTGTCCTGGCAATCGCTGTTCACCTTATTTGCGAGAGAGGTACACGTGTTGTTCCTAGAGAATGGAATGTCAAAAATGTCTTTGGCACGCCGCTCAGAGAGAAGTCTGTGCGTTGCTGCTGAAACCACGTGCTATAGGAGGGGAATGCACCACAATCCTCTGAGCTGAGGGCTGAATCATTCCGCTACCTGCTAAATAGTAAAGAGGGATTTTCCATCTCTCGGGTCTACCGGATCTAGGCGCAGGGGTGTGACAAAATATTATTTTCACTCTGCTATGTTCGAGAGACATGTGAGTGAACACGCTCGAAATGCCAACAAACATTGCAGTCATTTGATGAGTGTGTCGCTATATTACAATTATTGTTTATCGAAAGTTGAAGACTGTCGTTCAGATTTTTGAACCGTAGTTTGGGCACTTTTGTAAAAGTAAAATTTGACACGATATGACTTGAATGAAAAAACAATCGTTACATAAAAATAAACAACATGATGAGTGTATACACGAATCTATTTAGATACGCTTGTATCGATTGATTATTAGGCCTATAATATAGCATAATAGCACGTTCAGATATGCCTCGCACCTTTTAGAAATTGTAAACTATATGCCTCGCATGCCTCGCACTTTTGGAAATGATAAAATGATGCCTCGCACAAATATTTGGCATGCCTCGCTTGCCTCGCGTGCCTCGCTGCCTCGCACTTTGTCAACACTCAATTTACAAAAGTCTTGTTTCTGAATTTACAGTAGGATTAAAGTAATCGCAGAATACATACTTTCTGCGGCCCTAACAAATATTTAATTTTTGTTATTTCAATTTCTTGATTCTACAGAATATATTGAACAGAAATTTATGTTTTCACCAATGGGCAAATGTATTTCGCCTTTTCCTCTGTACGTCACAATAAATAAATCCAAAAGTATAACTTACACAGTAGTAATTATATAAGTTTATATTTGTTGCTTCGTTGAAAACTCCATATTCTGTAAAGTATTCCATTTGACAAAATATGTTAATATAATAGAAATAGCAAAGCGTTAAATGTAATTGCCTTATCCAGTGGCTTGAAAATCCCTTTTGATTGTGACGTTTTTAAGGTCATATCTTCACAATAATTTTGAATAGAATTATTCCAACCTAATAATTGTATAGATAATAGCTATAGAATGTCTATTTACCTCTATAGATTTAATATTGAAAAACACTAAGAAGACTCAAAGTAAAATATCAGAAAATAGAAAAAGATTTTTTTTAATTACGGTAAAAAGGATTGGTATAGAATATAGTAATTTTACTGAATTTTTTTTTATCTTTTTGAAAGCTTTCCAGAAAATTTTAAAGAATGTTTTAAATCCAAATTTAGAAATTAGGATATTTGGTTAAAAGTTCATGGTGGGTAAAAATAAGGAATTCTGCTAGCCACTCACAGCAGCATTTATCAATTACATTCTATTTCCATCTTTCCACATGTCTGTACTTTGAAGGAGGCGTGGCAGATATTGCTATTTATTCCTCCTCATTGCCTAATAAGGAGTGTATATTCGTTGGTTTCACGTTACCCTGTCAGAGTAGCATTACAAGGTCATTAAACAGAGACACAGAAGGGATTCAGACAGAAACACAGCTTCTCTGTCTTATCAAAAGCTCTATTGACGTCATCTGTTACAGATTATTTCTATGGTTTTGTTAAAAAATGTTGTACTGTACTTTTATTGTATACCTGTTCACCATATTTTATAATATGTACAGTACAGTATATTTATATATTTACTTTAAATCAGAGTAATTGAATGTTTCAACTCTTGTATACTCAGTATAGTAAAAGTACTATTATCTTTAAATTTCTGTTTTGCTTATTTCCAGTTCATCATGAAGATGTTTCAAAGATTTTGATTTATTCTGGTCAAGATTTGTTTTGTTATAAGCACATTTTTTTTTTCTTCTTTAGCTTTTGGAAAACAAAAAGAAACAAATCCATAAACCTAAAAAAGTACAGATTCTACTGTAGAAACAAAACCCACATATAAACTGTCATCCCATTTAATGTACATTATTCAATTTTGATCAAATTCTGAAAGTGTTATTTATGCCAAATTGATGACATCATGAATATTTGAATGATGATTAATTGTTCCATAAACCTGGATTTCATTTTTTTTTAATTGAAGCATCAAAGTGTCTTGATATCAAGTTGTAAAGTACTGATTTGATTTATAGTCAAACTGGTATTTCAATCATGTCCAAACATCTATTCTTAATTTTATTGGAATCATAATCAAAGAAATCTAATCTAATTAAAGAAGTTGTAAAAATGGGAAGGAAAACAGAATAAATACTTTTACTTTTATGTGTAAATTTACTGAATTTGTAGTTATTTTTCAGTGAAGTTGTAGAATATATATTATGGGAATCTAGTTGGGGTACTGTAACTGGAGGCTACTTGTTAATAGAACTTAGCTATTGAACGTAGTCAGTTATTCAGAAATGAAGTCAGAAACATAGAATTGTTATTCGAATGTCGGCCGCACTGTTAAATTGCTCCTAGCTATGTAACATGTGCCAAGAATTGACACGCAAATCTCATTGTCCTGGTAGTATGTTATCCGGTTTCAGGACTTAAGACTATTTAACTTAATAGAACTGAACTAAGTTATATTTTATAACAGGCAAACATTATGAGCTATAAGTACTTTCCTAGATATAGACTTGTATGTCTATGGATACTGCAGTAATTATATAGTAATTTCTATAAATGTACTGTAGCAACCAATGATATACTGTTGTAACAGTATTCTAAATGTCATTCTGAATTTATGAGAAAAGTAATAACATGTCAAGTGTATTTAAATGTTGCATAATGACTGATGTATAGCATGAATTAGATGTATGGGATTGAATACTGTACAACAGTGAATGTAATTGCTAAATAGCATAAATTATGTACTGTACAGCATTATAACAGAGATGTAATTGCAAAACAAGTTGTTCAAAAGAATTTGCGTAGTAATAATTAATGGGACAATATTTGAATAATTCATTATACAGAAAGGTTGTATTTTATAGTAAATATAATCTTTTAAATCATTCAAGGCAATCCATTAAATTTGTGTCAAATTGTACTAAAGCAATGCAGATTTTGAATGTCAAAAGAGGATTAAAGTGATGGAGAAACCACTTAAGTTCTGTAGGATACTTATACTAAAGGTCTAGTACATTATTTTCATGTACTGTAGTAGGCCTACATATCAAATTATTTCATTTGGGAAGCTTGATCTGGTATGATACGCTGATCAGCTATGGTCCGCATTCAGTGTATCTTGTAATTGAGGTACAGTACAGTAATGTGTGTATGGTACGCAGATTTCAACCGAGTAGCTTGATCAGGTGGTACCATTGAGTATATCACATGATTTCATTGGGTTAGATAAAGTCTATTAAATTGTTTCATGTTCTTTGCTTGATCAGGCATTGGGTGTATCAAATGATTTCATCAAGGTAGTACTAGGTAGTATGGTACCAGATGATTTTACGGATGTACAAATGATTTCATAGGGCTTGCTGCTTAGTACACTACTGTGTAATACTTCATCAGCCTTCAGAATCACACATCTGACCATGGTGTACCTTACCTAACATAAAGTGAAACACTCTGTGTTTTTTTGCTGTATCAATATAGTTTGCCAAAACAATTAGGCTTATATAGTGTTTATATTTGGTTAACAACAAGATTTTAGAACTAGGGCCATTGTATGTTTCTCGTAAATATCTGATTCTAATTACTGTATTTAAACTAAAATTGAGCATTTGCTATTAAATTTATAAATAACTCAACCTTGGATAGATGACCTGTACAAATCAAGCAATCCTGCATATTGTTTTATATAGTATATTTAACAAATACAATGTAGTAAACTACCGTAAAGCTTTGTTTACACTATCACAATAGTTTGACAAAAATGTGATGTGCCCAAATATGGTTGTGATATGCCTGAATATGGTAGTGATATGACATCATCATGTCCATATAGGCACATCACAATCATATTTTTTTGTCACATAAAGTTTGATAGTATAGACAGAACTTTATGTTACAGTACAGTATGTACCATACCATACAGGAAACAATATAGCATCCTCCCATTGTACAAAGTTAGCCTTTGTTGTGATGTCATACTGTATTCAATGCAATGCCATTTTGATACACTCAATGTGATACCATTCATTTAACCTACATACTATAGAACATTTTCCAAATTTACGCTTGTGAGAGTTGCCTCTAAGACCTGTCATCTGTTACGTAACATAACGCAGACTGCAAAGGCATCCTTAAAGGACCCTTCAAAGTAGTTGTAGTGGGCCTTCTCATGCCTTTAGCCAGTGATCGCTCATACTGTAGCCGCTACCCTATATTCTAGGAAATGGTGCTACTGACTTTAAATGTGTAAAAACAATTGTTAATCTCTCTCAGTTCTGTATCAAAAGAGGTATTATGTCAATGTGTCAGATTAACGAGAAAAAAAATCACTGACAACATAATACTGTAGTAGCATCAAACAAAATTGTCCAAATTTGGATTAATGCTGTGAACCAAATTGTAGTGATGGAATGTTACTTGAAATATTTCTACCCAAAAAGCAAATAAACTGCTTAAATAAACCTACAAAACTTTATGTGTGATAGCCCCACACAATAACCAACTGGCAGCATTCTCACCCACGCGGCGACTGCTGCTCCTACTGTATACATGGATGTTTTAAGCTGTACCTTTATTTATTCACCAATGTGTAAATATTTGTCTGAAGAAAAAGCTGTTTGCTTCAGCATAATTTATTCGGTTACACTTGATGACACTGATAATTGTCTAATAAACCTATTACTGTACGTTCATTCTTGCAAACTAATTATTTCTACTGTATAATCCAATTTTTTTTTATTTTGGTCTGGAATTAAAATCAATTTCCGGTATTGTTAAAAATATTTTCTTCCTACACTACTACATTGTCTGTAATTCGCACATTGCCGTAGCCACAAGAATTAAAGTGGCCCGGTTTATTTAGTTATTCTACTTTATTTTACAAGGGTGCTAAAACAGCTGTACTACAGCAGTACAACTGACTTGAAAAGGCCCTCGACGACATTCAAACATAAAGATACATAAAAGTTTTAACTCTCAAACAAACAGAGTAAAATTAATGCATACATTACATGTACAATCGATTAGAAAAATGTTAAAATATAACAATTTCATATAAAAGGACATTAGTACCAAATATTGCTTATATTATTGCTTAGGTTGCTGGTACAGTACATGGGTTTCTGCCAAAAAGTCAGGTTGAAATCTTTCCAACCGTACTGGTGGCTAAGGTCCTGCCACACCTCAACCTAAGCCTACTGTTTATAGTTTAACTGTGGAAAATAGCATATTACCTACTGTCTGATTGGGGCTGTTTCATTAAAATTTGTATCTACAGCTCAAAGTTTGTTTTTATATGGAAGTTATCAACAGTTTGAAATGTGATGAACTTTTTAGGGTTGTAACGGTTTCGGTAACTGCGCCCACCTTTGCAGGAAGTTCCTTGTTTCCTTTTCGCGATTCTAAACAAACATGGAAGTTGGATAGACTATTGTGGTCAACATCAACCTTTTGAAGGAAAAAATAATTTGTTTTTGTAATTTGAATATGATTCTGGCAGCTAATTTGAGATACACGATCCTGTGGAGTTATGAAAAGATAATGTTCTCTTTTGTAAATATTAGTCATACTCATGTTTATTACTACTTTTTTCTAATAAATTAATTATTATAATAATAAATGATTGTTATTGTTATTTTATCTAATATCTGCAGGTACTAATATAATGATATGCCTGTTTTCATACCACTACCAGGGAAGCTTTGAATTTTAATTTATGTCTGCATAAAGTTTATATTCTAATTTCTCTACAAGCAAAATACAGTATGATGTTGTTACATTCCCATAGAAATTTAGAACCCTGGGATTATTCATGAAACCTTGAAGAATGCTGGGATTATTCATGAAACCTTGAAGAATGCTGTGACTATTCATGAAACCTTGAAGAATGCTGGGACTATTCATAAAACCTTGAAGAACACTAGGAATATTCATAATACATTGAAGAATGCTGGGATGGGACTATTTATGATACATTGAAGAATGCTAGGACTATTCATGATACATTGAAAAACCCTGGGACTATTCATGAAACCTTGAAGAATGCTGGGACTATTCATGAAACCTTGAAGAATGCTGGGACTATTCATAAAACCTTGAAGAACTCTTGGAATATTCATAATACATTGAAGAATGCTGGGATGGGACTATTTATGATACATTGAAGAATGCTGGGACTATTCATGATACATTGAAGAACCCTGGGACTATTCATGAAACCTTGAAGAATGCTGGGACTATTCATGAAACCTTGAAGAATGCTGGGACTATTCATAAAACCTTGAAGAACACTGGGACTATTCATAATACATTGAAGAATGCTGGGATAGGACTATTTATGATACATTGAAGAATGCTGGGACTATTCATGATACATTGAAGAACCCTGGCACTATTCATGATACATTGAAGAAGCTGGGACTATTCATGATATCATACCTTGAAGAAGGCTGGGACTATTCATGATACCTTTAGATAAGATCACACCCATTTTTAGCTCTTCTACTTGTCACTTGAGAGACTTTTCTATTAAAGATAATAAATAATCCTTGATAAACAGCTTGGTGTCTGTGCTTATTTGAATACCTGGTTGAGGTCATCTAAGGTTGTTGTCATGGTGTTTTCTCTAGTCTAAATATTCCATATTAGGTGTTATTACATCCCAATATTCTTATTCTTTCCTGGATGTAGGGATCATGCAAAAAGTTTTTGTATGTTAGCAATGTCTCATTACACATGTCCATACAACATTGGTTTTTAATTAACAAATGTAACAAACCAAATAAGTAGAGTTGCCATATGGTTTTAAAAAAAAAGTTTATATTTTGTTTGTGTTTTTTTTCTTGGAATATGACACATGTACAATGAATAATGGGGCCCATGTTCCTGCTGCTGTGAGTTAGTTAAATGATCTTCTCAATATAAAAACAATTAAATTATTTATACAATAAATTAAATGTTTAGCTGCTGCAAATTGTACATAATGATATATTATTTGGGTATTGGGGTAGGGAAGTATATTATCAGCCATCTTCAGCACACATAGGTACAGTATTGGTCTAGCACCATAAAGCATAAGATATAAGCAGAATATAGCATTCTATCTCTCAATAGTAGTGACAACCGACAAAAGGACCAATACTGCACCTTGCAGATGTTACAAATTATGATAAAAACTCTCCAAAATTAAATTAAGGGAGTCAATTTTCTGCATCAACAACACTGATAAAATAGATTGAAGAACACAACTTATCATGAATAATACCACCAAACTTGTGAGTTAGGATGACTATAACGAGGCATTTAATAAAAAGGCAAATTGCCTTTTTATTAAATGCCTCGTTATAGTCATCCTAACAACTTATCTTATGTTTGTTGGTAGAAAGTAAGAATTATATCACGGCAATTAGCATCTTGTTAATAAACATCATTAACATGATAGTGTATCTTTGCACAACCTTTGCAAATCTACATACCAATCAGAGTAGTGAATATCAATAGATTACTTTTGTTGTTGGAATGAGTGGAAATTGTCACATTGCATCATTATTCATACTAACTGTACTCAAAAAAATATTGTGCCCTAGAACCATTATTGCTGTTCTAAATTTGAAAATCATGTTTTCTTTCATATGCCATAGTTAGTTATAAATGGTGCAACGTTTGCCTTCCATACCTATCTTCCATGCGGTGTGGTTGTTCTAAGAAAAGTTGTTCAATAATTTACATTTCCTCATGAGTATCTCTGGGCATACAATACATTATTTTAGGTTTCCTTTCGTAGACGAGGCATTTCAGGGTTGAGCCACCAGTACGGTTGGCATGGTTTCAAGCTGACAAATTATTTCACAGAGGCCCGTACTTTGTTCCCTTTCCTTGTGATTACCACACCACTTTATTTCTCATGGCTATACAGCACTGCATTGGAATTGATGATCACCTGACTAAGGGCCCGTTTCTGCTGCCAACCCAAAATATACCGTATAAATATACCGTATAAATATACCGTATATGAAATTCGTGCACCGTTTCCGCTGCACATACTTCGTGGGTGGGTTGTAAAAAAGTTGGCTTTCATTACCCAAAATGCATTTCGTGAGACGGAAGTATGGATTGACCTAGAGTCTCGTGTAGTGAGGTTACATGACAGCATTGCTTTCTATTTTAAATCTAATGAGCAGAAGTGGCAACGAATTTACACCGCACATACAAGCACAATCTAGAAATGTCACTATAAATAAACTCTGTTATTCAAATTGAGTTTATATTTATGCTATATTATCCTATATTGCCGTTTTAATTTCCATTTTCTATTATACAGTATTTTACCATGATTTTACATCACGTTGTTGTCGTGTAAGAACATTCGATTTATTGTAATTAAAATCTCGGTATCTCTTCTGTTGCCATGCAGTCTCCCCCCCCCCCCCCCCCCAACCTTCGCTTCCCCCCACAATTGAATTGCAAAAATAGTGATTTGTTCGGTCCACAGTGACATTTTGATCTGTTGCTTGCTTTTACACGTGTGTTTCAACTTTCAATGCAGCAGAAAAACCAAAACAAACGCGTCGCGCTCTGTTAGTTTTTGACCTCGTGTCACGAGTCGGGTCACATTTACGGTATATTTTGAGTGCAGCAGAAATGGGGTACGAAATATACGGTATATTTTGGAATATACCGTATAATATCCACAAACGATGGGGATATTTATACGGTATATATACCGCATATATATACGGTATATTTTTTATGAGACCCATTTCTGCTGCCAAAAAATATACCGTATATAAAATATACCGTATATATACGGTATATTTTTGGCAGCAGAATTGGGGCCTATAGGATTGAGATCTTTATGCACAACATGTGACACTAAAATCCGATGTAGTGTAGTTAATCTGTCTTGAAATAATATCACTTAATATGCAGTGTGTCCGAAAGACCACGCCCAACAAGTTTCAAGAGTAATATACCATGTAAAAGAAATATATCTTTTTTCTTTTATTGTTTAATTTTATTCAACTGATACATCATTTTAGCTGCATAATATACAGTATAGTTATTTAATATTATTTATTTTGTTAGATGGACTCAAAATACAGTGTAGAAAATGCATCAAAAGCTGCTAAATGGATAGACGCACTTCTAAAAGACACCACTATTGCCAGTTCACCAGAAGCTGGTGAATTACATGAGAAGTTAAAAGACGGAACAGTTCTTTGTCGGTTAGTATTAAGTTTTCTTACTTGAATCTTACTTGATATTAAGTTTTAGAGGAGTAGAACCAGAAAAAGATGCTTTCACTTTATTTTATTTATTTTTAAGCTACGATTGGGGCCTTTTTGCTGATACAGTATAACCCCTTCTTCAGTAGACAACTGTATTAAAGAGATATTTACCTGTGAAATGAATGAGGGATGTCTTGGTTCCCACTATCGACGCAACGCAACCGATGCAATGTAAGGCTATGCCCTTCCATTAATTGTGTTTGCCTCCATGAAATCAAACCTGCTTGTTGGGCGTCAATGTTAGCATGCTGTAGACTTTGACCTGGTTCACACCACATTATTTTGCGTTGCGTGAAATAATCTGATTTTATTTTCCATAGCGATGTTTTGCAGCACTGTTGCGTTGTCGGTTCCCACTTGTGATTATGCAATACAGCACTTTGCGTCGATATGTCACTGCATTATGTTGCATTCTAGTTGCATTCTATGCTTAACACTAAATCAGAGGAGACTAATATCAGGGAACAATTTGTTAGGTTCTGAAGGTTCCCTTTAATACTGTAAATCATTCTTTCTATTAAAATACTGTGAAATATTGTGAATGCTATTATGATGAATTACAATCCTAATTTTTGAATTTTACTTTTTAAGAATGCTACTGTATAATTTTTAAACTATTTCTTTTACAGAGTCATAAACACGTTAAAACCTGGAAGTGTAAAAAAAGTTAATACAAGCAAAATGGCTTTTAAAATGGTGAGTTCTTATACTTTTTTTTAGCTGTGATAAAGTTTATTTAATTTAAGATATCTGCTCAATAAAATAGTGAAAATAGCAGCTTGGACGTGATAAAGTGATATGCAGGAGCAGTATTTACCGAAAAAAGCAGGTTTAATAGTTGCTATGGGTACTCTGATATGCTGTACAATTTTAATTTTTAGTATTTTTACAAACTGTGCTAAAGTACATCATCATAAAAATAATTTGCATTTGGATATAGAACTTGAAGCTTATGTCGACGACACAGAACTCAACTCAACTGAACATAAGGGCACAGAGCAACTGAATGCAACTGACAGAAAAATGTTCTCGTCAGCTTAGTTGCTTTCCCATATTCTATTTCTATTTTTTCTGGAAATAAATGCAACTAAAAGTTTGAGTCGTGTTATATGTGCAGTATGGGTAAAACCCCGACTACTGTAGTTCCGTTCATTTATTTATTTATTTTATTTATTTTATTTATTTTATTTATTTTATTTATTTTATTCATTTCGGCAATAAACATAAAATAATAATTACAAAAAAAAACAAAAAAAACAACATAGAAATATATATATATGAAAAACAAGACACAAGGCCAAGGAAAGACAAAAGCATTAAACAAAACGCTGTCACCGGTAAGGTGTGTCTCTCCAACACATAAATAACAAATAAAGAAAATATACTAATATAGTAGACATATCATTTCATTAAAAAATTTAAAAAGTCTCTCTCCGACATTTAAAATATAGCTTTAGAGATAATTTAAAATTAATAAAAGAACCATTAACAAAAATATCGCGAATCTCATTGGGTATGGAATTCCAAGTTCTAGTGAATCTGGTCGGGATGCAAAATTTTGACATATCATTACTGGAGCGAAGATGCTTAAAAGTGAGAGTATCATGACGATTGACATTTGAGTTGAGTTCCTCATGTACAGTACTATTAAAACTTCCAAACTGTATGTTATAATGCTTACAAAACAGGACCTCAGCATTTAGAAAACAGCCAATGAGGTTTATTGCTTACATGAGTTTTCACATACTAATCATTTTTTCTTTTGTTGAAGATGGAAAACATAGGCAACTTTCTTGTTGGATGCACCAAGTATGGAATCTCAACAACAGATTTGTTCCAGACAGTAGACCTCTATGAGAATCAAAATATGTCCCAGGTAAGATTAGGCATACGTTTTCAAAAGTTTGGAATACTAGATGAATTTTTGTCAGTCTCTCTCTCCCTCGAAGTGCCATATCATGAGACTTTGGCGATCATGTTTTGCCAAAATTCTCTGTCTATTGCCATGTTCAGCAACTCCACTTCTTTGGTATTCTCGCCTCTATTCCGAATCCATTCAGCTATGCTGGCCAACCAAGTGACTCTTTTTCTCCCCCTGCTCCTTCTTCCTTCAGTACATGCTCAAAAAAAAAAACACCATCTGAGTTATATTGGCGTATTAGGTTGTTGCTAGCTTGAAACATCTCAATTGTTAACTTTGCAATTATACAAGCTTTAAAAAACAGCATGGGACCTTTTTGTTTTCATAATGGACCAACATGTGCGCATGAGAAAAATGAATAATTAAATATGTGTATAATCTACAATTTTGTTCTTCAACTTACGTAGGTCGTCCAAACTATATTAGCGCTTGCAAACGCTTCAAAGGAACAAGTTGACACTGGTGTGGATGCTGGCGTCAAAGTTTCGGCGGGAAACAAGCGAGAATTTACCGACGAACAGTTGAAAGAAGGCCAGAATGTTATTGGCTTACAAATGGGAACAAACAAAATGGCCTCACAGTCTGGAATGACGGGTTATGGAACTGGCCGACAGATTATTAATTAGACTGATTGCATTGCTCACTGATTGTTAAGCAAGTTTTATAGTAACAGTTGTCATCATTCTTTTTATTGTACTTTTTTTTTCCTTATTAAGCAACCAACATGGAATAGTCAATTCAAAACATAAATGTTGTTTACCATTGTGTAATTATCATCAAAAAATCATTAAAATATTAATAGTTTTTATTTAAAAAATTGGTTGGTTGTACTGTATCACAAAAACAAAAGGCCTCTGTAAATTAATATAAATTATAAACAAAAATACATTTTTTTTTTAATCACAAGAATTAAGAATGTTTTAGTAGTAATGAAATTAGTGTTTAGTATACTAAATTCATTTATTATAAATGGTTAGGGAGATATGGTATGGAGATAAAAAATAACTAAATAAATAAAGATGATTTAGATTTATAGCAAAAAATGTTCATCTAATTATATTGCTTTACTACAGGTATCACTCTGTTAATATTCATAGAATTACATTACTTGTATTGTTTCTTTTTAAAACATAAAATGTGTTTAACATACAAAATAAAATTGAAATGCTGAACAGACCTTGACGGAACTCATCCTTTTATTTCATATATCAGTCATTTGCATAAGAAACATCTTATTAAATTTGCAACTTTTCATATCAATCTATATTTTGCATAGATGTGATGCGACGAACTAGAGAAATAACTAGGCAACAAAGATACGAACAGGACAGGGAATCTTTGAAATGTCTGCTATATCTGTTAATGCAGATATCAAAACAGCTTCAAAAAGGCATAGCTGATTGAGAATACAGGCCTATTTGATAGTAACTATGTCCGAGTTGTCTCTCTAGTTTTATAAATAATACCTCTATGATATTTTGTAATATTTTTCTGTTTTATTCACCACACAAAATAACTCTCCCAAACAACACCTTTGAATTTTGACCTGTTTCGTAATGTTTTAGAATTTGTGTGTGATAAACTTGAATCATTCTATTTTTCAAATTAAGTTTGAAAGTATAATATGGAAAATTGTGAAATGACATCCAAAAGAAAAGTATCTTTTGATTAAATTATCCA
Organism: Antedon mediterranea; assembly: GCF_964355755.1. Lineage (NCBI taxonomy): Eukaryota > Metazoa > Echinodermata > Crinoidea > Comatulida > Antedonidae > Antedon > Antedon mediterranea. Next base: position 27,289,938 of record NC_092675.1, read on the forward strand.
TCGTCTAAATTTGGAATATTCATTTACAGAAATGTCATGGTCATGTGAATTACTTATATTTTTGTTTGTTTATCTGTTTACGAGGGACATAAAAGAAAAGTAGTCATTGTGCTAAATAGTTGAAATAATAAATACTAAATTAGCTTTCAAACTATTTTTCTATAAATGTTTTTTATTTTGCTCTGGCCTTTTTAACTTTGACCATTCATTTCATGCAAGCAATGATGCCAAATAATAATGAAAAATGACCAAACCTTCAACAATGTTTTGAGGTAACTTGTATCATGATAACTAAATATGTAAAAAAAGGGCACTTTTTTTCAAAAAAATGTCAAACATTTTATTGTGTGATAATACTGTATTCGCATAGCACATAGACTGCGTTTATACCGTCTTACAGAGCCATAGTAAATGATTATGTCAAAAAATAAAAGGGTTGAATATTTGTCAATTTTTTGGAAAATTTCCCTGTCCTATAGTACAGGTATTTTTTAAAAAAAATGTTGACTTTTTAAATTAATTAAAACTTTCCAATTATTATGCAATAATTTGCATAGCGCATATATAATGTACTAGCGCGTTATTGCCCTCATACAGAGCCATAATAAAAAATTATGCCAAAAAATAAAAGGGTTGGACTTTGGTTATTTTTTTGTCTGTGTAGTATATTATTACAGCTGGGATTGGCAAAATAGCAAAAAAAGGTAACAATTTCCCTGAACTATAATAATATTGCATCATATCATCTTTATAGACGTAGTGAAACTAATAGAATATAGTAACCATAACATTTTAATAAATCATGTAAAAATTGCCAAAATAATAAACTTTCAAAATTCTTATTCTTACTTTTGTAAAGAAATGGCAAGAGGACAGAGTAGTCCTAGAGGGTGTGGTCCAGGTTTTTTTTTTCATTTTTCATATCGAATATGACAATCAAATAGTTTTTGATTAGGAAATAAAATATGATGAACGTTCTTTAATTAAAACATTATTATATTATTCACAGAAGAAAGTGTATTCAAAGATTACAGAAAATTGTAAAGTAGACATATTGGGTGTGGTTCTTGCTTTTTATTACAGCATTACGTCAAGCTAACAGATATTAATATATATCATATATAATCGATAATCGATATAACTATTATTAATTATATATATGTATTGATATAGTATTTTTTTGATATGCATATGTTAACTTTAATACAAATTCACCACATTATGTGTACATCTTCGTATTTAGGAAATAGCATGAAATTAAATGGACCATTTATTAAAAGCAAATTATACATTTACTGTACACACATTTTACTGTATTAAAAATAGAATTTGTAATGGAATGTCTGTAAAAGAACACTTAAAATAAATAGCACATTTCAAAGCTATCAATATTATATAACAATCAATATTACCAACAGCGCCATGCAAACTGGGATCTTTCATCTTAAGGATTGCAAGACCCCAAACTTGTAATTGAAATTTGGACCAGCCTAAAAGGGCCCTGTCCGGTTTCCAGCTCTAAATCTGTGCCACTGTACATTGGGATACCATAATATTAATCATATATACATTAAAGATGTATTGTCCCCTTGAAAAAATAATTCTTAAAACAATGTTTGTTGAAAATTCCATTTTTAATGTAACATAATAGTTATCCACTTTGACCAAAAATTGGATCGAAAAAATATGTATTTACCTGAAAAAATGTAATTCAAAGCAAAAAATGTTCAAATTGGCTGCCAGCCAATGGATTTTTGGTTGAATTTTAACGTTTATTTCGTCATTTTATAAGTTAAAACAAGATTTTTTTTCGTTTTTTTTTCTATTGAAGTGATTAACTTTATGAAAACTACAAAATAACATATTCAAAGTCTGATTTAATTAATCTTCATTTTTCATGTTTTTGAGGGACAATACATCTTTAAGAATTGAATAAATTGTTTTAAAATTACTTTACATTCGTGGAGTCAGCTGACCATGGATCTGAAACTGCAATGCATAACGCCTGTTCATACATAGTGTGGGCCGCCAGTCTATGTAATATTCAGAAAAGGGTAGGTCTTATATACTGTATTAATATATACAATAATATACTAAACAAAATATTTTACTTTGGCTATATACACAAATATGAATCATCCAGTTATACTACAGTAATTAGCCCTGACTGCCTTCATGACAATCTGCCACTGATACACAGTAGGCCTTGTCATGTTTAAAAAAAACTCTGCTTGTGGATACACACTGTATACAATCTTCTGCCCCAGTAGGACCTACATTGAGCACCTTTTCATGAAATTACCTCAGAGTACAATATTTACAATTTATAATTACAGCCATAGAGAAATGCTGATACACTGAAAAATAATATTATAAAATGAAGACGAGGACATTTGCTACAAAGATAAAAAGCTGCCTCAACACAGATTCAAACCCATTGATATGCAGGCATTATTACCATGGTATCAAATCTGATTGGATAATGACTTTTTGGCACCTGAATTTCAACATTTTAATTACACATTTGGTCTTTGTTGTTTGTCAACTATATTGTAATGAACATTAAAATAATTTATAGCTCTATTAATAAATGTATCAATAGAGTGAAACTTGAAATGTATGCTTCATATCAGGGTCAACTTCCTATAGCATTTACAAGTATTTGTGCCATAATTTATGTGCATTTCAAAATTAAAAACTTTGAATCTTCAAGTTTAAATCTTTTTTTAGCCAATTTGAAAATTATGAAAGACAGTAAAGTTTATTATAATTGTAACCAATGGCAAGAATTTAGCCCCAGCTGACTTGTGGCACTCACTGTTTGGTGCGATAGAAAGACTAAATAGGTTAACAAATCTACGAGCTAGATAAATGTGTATCTGCCGTCTGACAACTAGTCCCGCTTCCAGATACGTAGTTCCCAGAAGAAAGTGTGCTTCTGTTGATTAAATAACTCTCGGAGTCGCACTCTGAGTAAGGAACAGAACTGTCTGCAAATGGGTCAACTGAGGTCAATGGTTCTTCAGAAATCATAGCATCGTTTTGTACTTCAGTCAGTAAATTTCCATTACAGAGTTGAAGGTAACGAACATCTGCATCTTCCTTGGATGAGCTGTTCTCATCATCGTTTACGTCATCGGTGAAAACATTATTATTCTGTTGTTCCTGTTTCCGACCCAAGATTAGGTATGTTTTGTTTGTTACTTCCACCGAAGTCTTTCGCTGATTACCTCCGGTTTCAAAAGTTTTCTCTGGCAACATACACGTAGACTCTGACAGATCTTCCTTCTCTTTTGGAGGATTTCTATTCATCTTGACTTCATCGAAGATCTCTACATCAGGTTGTTTTGCTTCCCTGCATTGCGATGCAGCCCACTAAAAAATGTTTACAAAAAAAAAGGATTGTTCAAATTAAATCAATTTTATTCATGATAAATATAGCTGGTAGGATTTTATTAATCATATTTATTACTAATCATAATTAATCATTGCTTATGTGAGGTAATCTTTTTTTGAATAAACCATAAATGAAACTAGATACTGGGGTTTGAATTACTAACTAGCTTTCATGTTCCCATCTATTCATATGGGTACTAATGAAGTCCTATCTGGTGATTATATAATGGACCCAGACTTCAGTTTACATAAGATTTGAATATTTAATAATAGTATTATTAATTGATTTGTTTTTGGCGGTGCTGTTCTATTGTTAGTCAACTGAAACTATTGTTATTTGAATGGTTGGATAACCATTACACCAAATTTGCATACAGACAGTTGTAGTGAAATTAGCCTAATCACACACAGCATTACACACAAAAAATATATATATATATTTTTTTTTATGTAGGAGAATTTACAGTAGGTGGAGGTATGCATTCTTGGAGTGCTGTTGTAGTTTCTTCTGTAATTTCTCCTACAATGACTTATATCGTAGGATTTTATTTTTACCTCCATGGTTTTACAGTATTTCATACTGGAAATCAACAAACACCAGTATTATTATCAAATTGAACACTGTGAGTATCATCCATGTGTCTTTCAACATTAACTAATCTTGATACTAATTTTACTAGAGAGCTGGGTGCTATACAAAATAACTAACATTCATAATAATTGGCTTGTACCTTGAAGAACTTTGGCTCTGGTAATGGCTTCATACAATCTGCCTTCTTCATACAGCATATTATAATTATAAAAATTATGAGTAACGTAACAAATACTATTGACACTATTATAATCACTGCTATATACTCCTTGCCTGAAATAAAACAACCAGAAAATGTATATAAATGCCATACATTCTAAACATACATTTTAATAATTTATCAATCAATACATTTTCTCTGTATTTTTTTTGTTGGTGGGGGGAGTGGATTTTTCTACTGTATTGAAGAACTTTCTTATAAGTAGTGGGGGGTGTGTCACTGTACTTTCTAAACATTTCCGGAGGGGCCACAACATGAGATTGAACTATCTAACTATTAAGATTAAGATAAATCCTTCTGGAAATAACACATTTTAAATTTATGTACACATAACCAAAAATGGTTTTTAAGTATGATTCTGAGTTTGAGGCTCAGTTTATTTTTTATGTACAAGTGTCTTTTAATTAATAACTTACACTTACACTATACTACTGGATTCATACAGACCCAAATGAATGCTGTTATGAAATTCTAAAAATACAGTAGTAGTGTTTCACTGTACCCACCTACTTTTTAAACATTTCTGGAGGTCCCACAACATATCTAACTATTAAACAAAAAAATTAGGCTTTTTTAGAAGAAAAGCAAAATGTTCTATTTTATCATAATAAGATAAATCCTTCTGGAAATAACACATTTTAAATTTATGTACAAACCAAAAATGGTTTTTAAGTATGATTCTGAGTTTGAGGCTCAGTTTATTTTTTATGTACAAGTGTCTTTTAATAATACCTTACACCTGCTTACTAAATTTGTACTATTTGTTTTTGAAGTGTGAATAGAATATCTCTATGGAATAATTAAATAAAAAAAATAATCTTCTAGATTCATACAGACCCAAATGAATGCTGTTCTGAAATTCTAAAAACAGTCTTACCTATGCCACTTGCAGTAGGTATCCCAATGAAGCGGATTTTCGTTACCGCGATTTTAACACGTTCGTGAAATTTCAAAAAGTGACGTGTCTTTGAAGTTAAAAATATACTATTTCTTATATACACATGTGAAAAAAAATTATATGTCTGGAAAGATCTTGTTTAAGGGATTATTTTCATATATTTTTAATCTATGTTTATTAAATATTTTAATAGAAAACGCGAGTTAAAAATGAGGTACAAAAGCCGGCGAGCCGAAATCCGCGCGCTAAAAATAACTTTGGAAAACACCTACCCATTTTCAAAACACGATCGCACGAGGTCCATAATAGGTGGTGGAGTAATTTTTGTTGCATGTTATCAGGCTTTAAATACTCTTTATTTTGATATGTAAATCGGTTATTATTATTATGTACATCCGCCTCAAATGTCAATTTTAACGATAAAAATTGAATTTTTTAGTCTTTCTCATTATCAAAATTTGGCTAATTTAGTATTGAATTGAAGCTAATTTATATTTTTGTTTGATAAACCACATCGTTTTATTTGACTTTGCGTGGACCTCGTGCGAAGAGGCCAACAAGACCAACCACTGAAAAAAATAATCCCTACCAAAAATATCAGTGTTTACCATTTTCCTTACGGGGGGGATTCAGTTCTCCGCTTATTACTAAATTACCGTCGCCCAGACAATGTGCATGGTATGCATGTATTAGCGCGTTAATTAATGATTGGATAACCCCTGCAGTGGACTGTTCCATTTTCTGAACTAGTCTTCGCCGCACACGAGGCATGTCGAAAAATGTCGCCTCTCATGGAATATTTGCTTCGAAACGTCAATTTTACCGATTTATTAAATTATTTAATAAGTGGAATATTTATAAATCTACTATATAAAGCAAGTACGTTAGGAAGAAATGTACCGAAGAAATTTAAGAAGCTTTGATTTTGCTATGCAGCGGCCGTAAGCCATTCTATGTAGGCGGCCGAAACGCGCTTTGGCCTGTGTTGCCGTTGTATGTCTACGCTGTTTCTAGGCCTAAATTTTATTCCGTATATTTCAATTCAAAGTGCAACTTTCGGTTAGAATAATCGAAAGGGAAATAAAATTAAACATGTTACAATTATACCATTGAGGTAATTACTTTGTTAAATAAAAAATTTCTTCCCGATATTTCTTAGTCTTAGGCAGAATTTAGCGCCAGGCTTTTATTTAGACCTTAGTCTTAGGGGCCTATATAACTTAACTTGTAGTAGGCGCGGCCGAGTCTACGTTCGGCCCGGCGCTCCAAATGGAATCGAACACATAATAAGCACGGGCTTAATTCTTATTTTTGGCGGTTCGAAAATCAATTAAAATAATATATGATTATAAATATAACTTTAAATACTAGAATTAAAAAAAAAATGTATACTTACGAAAAATAATATTTAATGAAAAGAAACAATACCCACACAGTTTTTTAACGCATTATTTTTTTTTTTCACATTTTAACATTTTTTAACAATATTTTATGTTGTATTTCAGAATTACCTACCTGTCAATATAAATAACCTTACTAAAATACATATTAAATTTTATGCAATGCAAAAAAAAAGAAGTTAATTCACACATTGGTTCAAAAGTTATGAATCATTTAAAGACAGGAACTTTTTGGGCATTTTTGAGACATTGGGAAAATCACGCGTAAAAAGCCCTCGGACGAATTTTGGAGGGCGATATCTAAAAAAAAAAATGTCGAGGACACCCAAAAAAAAAAATTCTTGTACAACTCTGTTGTATCTATGGGTTTGGAAAAAATAAGAACTTTAAAATTATTAGTATAAAAGTTATAACCCTTCAAAAATGGGTTCAAATATAATTAGAAAAAGTGCCGTTTTTCAAGCAAAAATCACTGTTTTTTGGGCACTTTAATGGACCATAACTTTTGAATGGATAATCCGATTTCAATCATTTAAATTGCAAAAGTTTATGTTCAGTAAGTTCCTTCTGATTAACTGAAAGAAAAAGTACCATCATTAATTTGAATTTTTACATTGGGATACCTACTTGCAGTTAATTGACCAGCAACAAAACTGGAGCTAATCGTGGTATAACCAACTGAATTGTGTGCTGTGATGTTTACAATGTAGTCCTTATCTGATGGCAGATCTACAATATGAATCAAATTGTTTTATGGTATACATAATCAATTAGTTTGTTTCACATAAATCATCTCCGAAAAAAAACCCCCACCAAAATAAGATCTGTCTACACTATCAAACTAGTTTGACAAAAAACAAGGTGTTACGTTCCCAAATATGGTAGTGATATGCTTAAATATGGTAGTGATGTTATGTCCATATATGGCCACATCACATTTGTTTGTCACATAATGTTTGATAGTGTAGACAGAGCCTAAGAATCTGTCTCTATAAGATGAGATTTCTGTTCAACCGACCTGTTCACTCCACATTCGGTTAAATGTGCGTACATTTTGTATTTTTTTCTAATTTTATACGGTCATATCATAATTGTATAATTGTAATGGAGGGGTGGATCTAGGATTTTGATAAAGAGGGGGACGATATGGGAAACTAATTGTCTAGGGTGTCCGAGACATGCTTCCCCTGAAATGTTTTTTTTTCTAGACGCCCGGAGACAGCATCTGAGGCGTTTTGGCCAGTCGATTTTTGTCATATAATTATCTGAATATAGTGTGTTTTATAGACCATATTTAATATACGGAACTGTTTAATTTTTTTTTTTTGCATCAATAGCCTAAAGCCTGTTTCCCCGTTGACGAAACGTTACGACTAGTTGCATTATAATTTTAAAATTATTAAACTTGAAAATAAATAACGATAACGATGATCGAACCGGACCGCGAATATTTTCACATTTTTACGCAATCGTTAATGGTGGTTGCTGAGACGCATGGACGTGAAGTTTTACAAAGCAAAGGCCGGTCATGCGCAGCCGGGCCTGCTGAAAAATTGAAAAAGTTACGGGTTTTGATGCTTCGATTCAATCCGGCCTATGACATGTTTTTGCTGATATCTTAATCTAGGCTTTACACTAAAGACAAATATTAAATTAAATTGTTTTTATATTATAATATATCCCCCTCCCTTTTGTAATATATAAATCCGCCCCTGTATTGTAACTGTTAAGCTTATTTTAACTTGAAATGGAAGGCAATGTCGTTCAATTTACTTTTCAACAATTTTCCATTACTCAACACAATAGTGCCATTTTTCAAGTAGCTTTAGGAGTAAAAGGTATCGGTTCATACAGTATTTACCTGTAAATTCAACTTGAAGTGATGTGTTGTATTTTGTAGTAGCTATATCCACTTCTCTATCATCGGAAAAAACTGTTATTTTGTATCTAAGAAGATGACCATTTTGTTTTTCTGGAGGTAGTTCCTAAGAAACAAATTAGTTTTCTTTTTAATTATACTGTAACAACAGGAATGATGCTTTTTTTTTTAAAGAAAATGAAGATTTATTTCTAAAGACATTTGCATTTGTCAAAATCTTAATGAAATGTTAAATTATGTCACCATTGCATGTTATAAATATTTAAAACCATGCTATAAAAGTGTGGTGTGAGGAGTATTGGAGGATCCCAATAATTTGTTCTGGTTAGGTAGCTTTTAGTGGGTTTCATCATGGAGAATTCTCCATGGTTTTATGAATCAGTTTCCTAAAGCTTAAAAAAAAAACCAATCTTATTATACTGATTGATCGATCGATGTTTGGTGTATTATTTCATTTATCTGCTATTGTTAATAGCCTTTAGATAACCATCATAAGTTTGGATACTACAAACATGATGAAATAATTATGTATTTTTGTAACTTATACAGGATTTGTTGCAATTCAAAAGAATTTTATTACAATAATTTTTCATTTTGGTCATTCATTATCTGCCAAGTAAAAACTATAGATAGCATTATTCATTTTTTTATAAAAAAAAGAATCATATCAGCAGTTTTGAGGTAAAAAGTAAATACGTAAATTCACTTTCATATACTCATGTTTGGTGTGCGCAGAAGTGTACTCTATGGTCCTCGATGTCTGCGAATATACCCGTTTATTACTCTCAATTCCTAACCCGCTCTACTTTTTTCACTTTTTCCGTCTGATGATATCTTTACAAATATAAATATGCAATGAAGTAAAAACAAATCCTAAAAGTTTCTGGAAATATGTAAGAGAGAAAACCAAATCAACTCAATCTATTGGATTGGTGAAGGATGGAAAGGGTAATATGGCTGATGACAATCAGCATAAAGCGGAAATTTTCAACGCATTTTTCACGAGTGTATTCACGAATGAAGACCTCAAGTCATTGCCAGAAGTTACACCAAGTGTTGACGTGGATGACCATTTGGAGTCAATTGAAGTGACAAAGGAGGAAGTGCTTACATGCCTTCAGCAGATGAACTCAAATAAATCAGCTGGACCAGATGACGTGCATCCAAGAGTACTGAAGGAACTTAAAGAAATTGTTGCAACTCCATTGACGTCAATTTACAACAAATCACTATCGACTGGACAGTTACCGGAGTGCTGGAAATGTGCAAATGTAGTACCAATTTTTAAGAAAGGGGACAAGACTGAGGTTGGAATTTACAGGCCAGTAAGTTTGACATCTGTCGTATGCAGACTTTTGGAATCAATTGTGAGAGACAAAATTATACAGTTTCTAAATGATAGAAACCTTATTATAAAAGCACAGCATGGGTTTCGGAAAGGTAGATCTTGCGTCACACAATTGCTGGAGGTGATGGAAGAATGGACGAAATTGCTGGATGCGGGGGAAAACTTTGATGCTGTATAATTGGATTTTAGTAAGGCATTCGATTCTATCCCCCACCAGAGATTAATAACAAAATTGGAAGCGTACGGAATAAAAGGAAACCTACTGAGATGGATACATCAATTTTTGACAGGGAGGAGACAAAGAGTTAGAGTGGCCGCAGCATTTTCTGAATGGTCTACGGTTAAAAGCGGAGTCCCTCAAGGCAGCGTGTTAGGCCCTTTATTATTTATAATTTTCATAAACGACCTACCTGATGCAGTTAAATCTAAAGTATGGATGTTTGCAGATGACACTAAGATGTTTAATGTTGTGTATGATAACAGAAATGATACTGTTCAAAATGATCTCAAGGCATTATCCGATTGGTCTAAAAGATGGCAGCTGAAATTCAACATCAATAAATGTAAAGTAATACATTATGGAAATTCAAATCCACAAATGCAATTCACTATGCCAACAGAGGAAGGTGACGAGGATCTGCCAAATGCCAATACTGAAAAGGACCTTGGAGTTACTTTTGATCAGTCTTTAAAATTTTCACTACATACGAATGAAGCTGTAAATAAAGCAAATAGACTCATTGGATTGGTAAGGCGATCTTTTGCTTACATGGATAAGGATATGTTCCTGCCCCTTTATAAAAGTATAATTCGACCTCATCTGGAATACGCAAGCTGTATATGGTACCCTCTCCTAAAAGGTGATTTGGATAAGCTTGAAAGAGTGCAGCGTAGGGCCACTAAAATTGTCAAAAAGTTAAGAGATAAATCTTACGATCAGAGATTAAAAGAGCTTGGATTACCTACACTGAATTACAGAAGAAGGAGAGCGGACATTATACAAGTGTTTAAAATTATCAAGGGCTTGGATGATATTGAAGCCGAAACCTTTTTCGACTTTAGAGAGGACAGTAGAACAAGGGGTCATCAATACAAATTAAGAAAGCCAAGAGCCCGACTGAAAATCAGAAGCCACTCCTTTTCATGTAGAATCGTCAACACATGGAACAATCTATACCACACTACAGTACAAGCAGAAAACATAAATGCATTCAAGGATCAACTAAACAAAGACAGAGCAATGGGAGATAAATTTTGCTACCAATTCTAGATAAATACAGAAGAAATGGAGGGCGTTTAAAAGGCATTTGCCTTAATCAAGAGCCCGAAGATTCAAGTAAGATTCAAGTAAGATATATTTTGTATTCATTTTTTTATAAAAAAAATAATCATATCAGCAGTTTTGAGGTAAAAAGTAAATACATAAATTCACTTTCATATACTCATGTTTGGTGTGCGCAGAAGTGTACTCTATGATCCTCGATGTCTGCGAATATACCCGTTTATTACTCCCAATTCCTAACCCACTCTACTTTTTTCCTCACTTTTTCCGTCTGATGATATCTTTACAAATATATTTTGTGGTATTCATTTTCGTACCTTCCAATTGCACGTAAGTACATCATATCCATCTTTCCAATTGCAGTTACCATCCACTGTACCTTCCGGTGGTTCTGTTGAAAAATGTTTAGTTCAAACTCAATTAAAGGAACTTAAAATTGTTGATGATTTCATGGAAATAGTAAAAACCTTAATCAACTAGGGACCAGTTGCTTTTTGTACTTTTCTGTGGTTTTATCCTTGATTATCCACTTGATCAACAGAATGAATAAGTAAATAAAAAAGAAACTTAATATATCTTGACTTTTAGCTTTTTGTCAAAACATGAAAAAGTATTGCATCCCTGGTTTTAATATACAAACAAATACTAGAGGCCTACGGCAAAAATAAACTGTAGCTCAATTGAAGATAGAAGCAATGGTTTGCGATTATATGGTCAAACTTTAATATAAAATCAACAACATTCCAACCAAGACTATTTCATTTTTGATGCAAAAATGTATTCAAATTTACTTGTTTCTTCTTTCATGACAACAACAATGTCCGACCATTTATTAATGTTGTCTTCTCTTGAATATCTGACGGCAACTTGTACCTCATACTCCTTGTAGCCTGTAGGTATGTCAAGAATTTTCTCAGACAAATCGTCATGTGATCTATCACAATGGATCTTAAAAACAATACAAAAATATCAAAGTTTAGTGTGAGCAGAAAAAAGGAAACAATAGTGTCTATGAAAGTGGGAACTATCGCCCAACAAATAATTTATTTAAATTTTAATTTATTTAATACACTTCGCTTCCAGTCCATCGCCTCTCGTACAAATAGATTTCGTAATAGTTTTTACCCATCTGCCATTAGAATACTGAATCTTACAGAATGATGTGTCATGGCATTTTGTTCTGTATTATATTGTGCTGTAGTTTCAGAGATACACACTTTTCTGTGTATTTTAGGCGAATGATATAATTGAATTGAATTAAATGTACATAACGTACATTTTTTTAGGTTATTGGATGTTTAAAAACATACCTCGTTCTTCTCTGGAGGTTTCATGTTTGGATACACCTCCTTATAACTAACAACGTAAACATGCTCTATTCTATATTTTGTTGGATCCCAATTTACTTTAAGTAACGTGTCATTTTCAATCCGTCCCACAACATTCTTTGGAGGATACATTATGACTAATAAAAGAAAAACAAGAAATTAGTGGCAGTGGTTTCAACATAATATATTACAATAAGAAAATGGCAATTCATTCATTTATCTAGTATGATTTTTCTGCTATATTGATTTTATATAATTGCCCATTCACTGCACAGTGTTATTTCCAATTTTGTGCAGAAATAGTGATTTTGAAATTAATTGTTTTACTTACTAAAACAGTTTTTCAAAATTGTGTTTATATTGTACTGTAGGTGGGGGTTGGTCTAGGGGGAAACAAACAAAATTATGAAAGACTTTTTTTTCCCCATGAAATTCTTATAAAACTAGAAGGCCACTATACAATTAGTATAATTCCCCTACATGATTTCCCCGACATTTTTTAAAAAGTTTTATGTCTAGTGCTCAGTGTGATTAGATTAAAGTGTACTACAACTTTTGAATGTGAGTTTGGTGTAATGGTTATATATCCAGCCTTACACTGTTGCGTTCCCTGGTTTATTTCCTGCTGTGAAGATCTTTTTTGTTTATCATCCTTATTATTCCTTTTTATTATTATTTTTAATAATTATAATATTTTATATTTTAATAACCTAAGGTTACCTTAAGACTGATCACTACCAGATCACCGGCTTCTCTATCAAGGCCTATTGTAAGCCTTCTAACCTGGTAACAACAACCTTGAGCAGCTGTGCAAGCTGCACAATTTCAGATGTACAAGTATCGTACCTCTATAGATTATTGGACTAGCATTATATAATTCAACTAAAATATCTGTACAGACTGTTTTGGCCTCAAATGACTCAGATACAGGTTTTCTATAGCCAGCATAGAACTGTTAGTAATTCTCAAAATCACACCTTTGTTACTTCCCTAGAAAATATGCAAATTAGTAGTACAAGAGGTGAAAGTTGCCATATCTCTATCGGTCATTAGCGTTTTTCGAGATACATAAGGCTGTAATTTGCATATTTCATATAACTTGTACTAATAATGTGCATACTTTCGAGTTGCTTGACTTTTTGGAATTACTAAACGATCCTATACTGGCTATATAAAACCTGTATCCAAGTCATTTGAGGCCAAAACAAAGTCTGTACATACATTTTAGTTACATTATATGCAAATATTGAGAAATAGGTTCGAGGGTCAAATGTCATACTTTCGATAATTTTTTTTTCAATAATGACCCAGATACAGGTTTTCTATAGCCAGCATAGAACTGTTTAGTAATTCTCAAAATCACACCTCTGTTACTTCGCTTGAAAGTATGCAAATCAGTAGTACTAGAAAGTTGCCATATCTCTCTCTCTCGGTCATTAGCGTTTTCGAGATACATAAGGCAATTCACTGTAATTTGCATATTTCATATAGCTTGTACTACTAATTTGCATCCTTTCGAGGTGCTTGACTTATACTGGCTATATAAAACCTGTATCCGAGTCATTTGAGGCTAAAACAATGTCTGTACATACATTTTAGTTGCATTATGCAAATATTGAGAAATAATAATAATAATATCCTGGATTATAGCGCCTAATGTTGTGAAACCTCTAAGCGCTGTACATAAACTAATACGAAAAAAGGGAATTCCAACCATGCCAAAATGAAGGCGTGATTTTGGGAATTACAAAGCGGTCCTATGCTGACTATAGGAAACATGTATCCGAGTTATTTTAGTCCAAAACAAAGTTTCTACAGACATTTTAGTCGCATTATGTATGCAAACATTGATAAATGGGGTCGAGGGTCAATTGTTGTATTTCTGGTCATTTTTTCGTAAAATGTTTCATTAGAGTAAATATAAATATGTACATTCTGAACAAGTTATTGAAAAAATCAACTCTCTAGCCTTAGTGGTTTTCGATATATAGGAACCTTTAATTTCACCCTCTAATTTGCATATTTCATGTAACTTGTACTAATAATTTGCATACTTTGGAGGTGAGTGATACAGGTGTGATTTTGAGATCTACTAAACAGTCCTATGTTGGCTATTAGAAACCTGTATCGGAGTCATTTGAGGGCAAAACAAAGTCTCTACAGACATTTTAGTTTCATTTATATATGCAATATTGAGAAATGGGGTCGAGGGTCAAATGTCATACTTCCGGTCAATTTTTTGTAAAATGTTTCATTGGAGCAAATAGAAATATGTACATTTTGAATACGGCTGTGAAAAAATCAGCTCTCTAGCATTAGTGGTTTTCGGGATATAGGACAACTGTAATTTTTTCCCCTTATTTGCATATTTTATTTAAATTGTACTACTAATTTGCATACTTTCGAGGTGTGTGACAAAGGTGTGATTTTGGGAATTACAAAGTGATCCTATGCTGGTTATTAGGAACCTATGTCTGGGTCATTTGAGGGCAAAATAAAGTCTCTACAGACATTTCAGTCACATTGTATATGCAAACATTGGGAAATGGGGTCGAAGGTCAAATGTTGTACTTCCGGTCATTTTTTCGTAAAATGTTTCATTAGAGTAAATATAAATATATACATTTTGAATAGATCAGTGAAAATATCAACTCTCTCGGACTAGTAGTTTTTGAGATATGGTAACCCTGTAATTTACCCCTAATTTGCATATTTAAGCTAATTTGCATATTATCGGGATGAGTGACAGAGGTGTGATGCTCAAATTTTGATCTCCTCATAATATATGACCATTTAAAAAAGAAAAATCTCTGTTTGCAATTTGTTTCACTTTGGGCTGTTTTTTTTTGCTAGATTGACTAGCCTATTGTGTTGTCTGGTTGCTGAATTGTTTTTCTTTTTTGGCAGAATCCATTAATTAAAAACGAGAAAGACACAATTTTATACAATTGTATGTTTTTCTTCATGATCAACTCTATATATCGATGTGATGATATAAGTGTGATGCATGCAATTTCAATTATTAGAGTCGGCTTATTTTCCACATTATTGCAATTATAGGCCCATGTTGGATTTCTATTTACAAAAAAAATGTAGGCAAGTTTGTGACCTTTAAAAGACTGAGGAAAAAAATTAATAACTTATACTAACTTATAAATTGTGTGTATATAGAACTTACTGCTATAGAAAGCAAAATCAGCAATGTCGCGGTCTCCTAAAGCATTTGAGACATACAACTCTACTTTCATTCTGCCATGGTCATAAGCTAAATCTATATATTTATTATGTGTCGTTTTATTATTTCTACAAAAAAAAAAGAGAAAAACATCATAATACATTTAGTCAATATTTATGAACAGTATATATGTGTACAGTATATATATACAGTATATATAAATACCACAGGAACTGCAGAATATTAATTCTAAACTGCCTGGTAATAAATAAATTAATTAATTTGAAATGATAAATAAATCTGTGAGAATGAGATGTAGATGCCCTAACCATTGAACTTTCAAACTATCAAATGTGGCACATCTTCATTTTTTTTTCACATCAAATTTGATAGTGTAGACAAAGCTTTACATTCTGTCTTTGACAAGGCAAATCCATGATTACATGCTGTAAGCAAACTCTCCATAAACTTACAATAAAGTAGATGAGGCCCTTCCATAGAAAATTTGGTACACATTTGGAAGGTTTGTATCCAAGTCTCCAGGTAGCCATGTGCATCTGAAATGTGTAATACTCGTCTCAAAGCATGTAAGATTTTTGACCGCTACCGGTTTACCTGTTGAAGGATATCAAATTTATTGTAATTGATAACTTTACTGTACCATGTAGTAGTAATTGAGAAATCAATTAAGTACACAAAAAAGCTGACACAAGAATAAGTGGTGGTGCTAGACCACACCGAGATACAATGGTGAGGTATGATAAACAATCAAGACGTCACTCATGTGAATAAGGCCACCGATGCTAGTAGCTGTAAATATGTACGATTATTGACCGCTCCCTGTTTACCTGTTGAAGGATATTAAATTTACTATAATTGATAAACAAATTTAATACACACAAAGAAACATTTTGTTAGAAAATGATATTACAACATTATATATATATATATTTTTTTTTTTAACCATATTTAATGAGGGTGATCCATCCAGCTATTGCTGCAGTCATTAGGGACCCTTCACAAGACAAACATATACACAAGCTGCTCTACATAACAAAGTCTTATTACAAGTCTTTGGAAGTGGAGAATTTGGTTGGTCCTTAGAAAAAATCCTGACATGTGACGGGACTTGAACACAGGACCCTTGGAGTGGTAGCCAAGCATCATAACCACCAAGCCACAACTCCACCCAAAAAAAATTTGATAGGATATTCTGGGACCTGTTCACTAGATCGTTGACTGATGCTGCAGTCCTAGAATAAAGCCCATTCTGTTTTCTTAGAAAAGTTCATATTTATTTTGACTAATTGTAACATTTTATTTCTAGTTTTAAGGTTTAACTAAATTGAGTAATCAGAATATACCTACGTCCAAAAGTGATGAAGACCTCTTGGCTGTCATTAGAAACTTGACAAGAATATTTACCACTTTGATCAAAAGATGACATATTAATTCCCAAAATCGATTCATTAGATTCTAAAATGGTCTCAATAAAATACCATGTTATTGTATATCCTGTCATATCCAAGTTGCAGCGTAACTCTAATACATCACCCTCAATAAGTTCAAAAGTTTTTGGTTGGCTAGGCAATGTCACTGTAAAAGAAAAATTTGTTCAAAATTTCATTTTGAAAAAATTCATTCATTCTGTTATAGGTGTACTGGATTCAAAAGTGAAGGTGAAAGAAATGTCATAATCTACATTAAATGAAATGCTATTCATTAAGCATTATACGGTATATTTTGGAATATACCGTATAATAGCCACAAACGATGGGAATATTTATATATACGGTATATTCTTTATGAGACCCGTTTCTGCTGCCAAAAAATATACCGTATATAAAATATACCGTATATATACGGTATATTTTTGGCAGCAGAAACGGGGCCATGTATGGATCTCTCAAAAAAGAACTTATTCCCTAATTTTCAAATCAAATTATAGCAAATAAAGTATATTCTAATCATTCATTTTAGGAACAATTACATTTTTATAATAATATGTCCGTCCATTTTTTCAACTTCCTTTTATAACCACAGGCTTTGTATATAATTGTTTTGTATAATTTATATAGATTTATATATAATTTATATAGATTTTTATTAATTCATTTTTAAAATGTTATCTAAGCATACTACATATATATACTACGTTCTCAAAATAATGTGTGAAACAGAGACTACTGTACATCTTATCCTTCTTTTTTTAATTTAAAAAATAAATAATCAAATAAAATCAAATGATCATTGCTAATAATTGATCAGAAAACTACAAGTATGTGTGAGAATTTCACTGTATGCACGTACTGTACGAAAGTACAATTTACAACATTTCTATTGTTTTTTTAAAATTTAGCATCGAAAATCTTAAAATTGATTTAAGTGCATGTGATATTAACAACATGATGCAACACCTTGTGCAATGTACTCAAAATGAAATTCTATGCGTTGATTGGATGCTGAAAAATATAAATTTGGAAATCATTGTGAAACAACAAAAGAACAAGGGTGTGCTAACCAATGCTTACCGGTATTGTATCAGGAAACATTAAAAAAAAACACACAAAAACAAAGGAAGAAAATACAGATTTAAAAACAAAGTAAAAAAACAAGGTAGCCTGAAAACATGCAAGTCTGTGTCTGCAGTAAGGTCTGTCAGCCTGACATTAGGAGAACGAGCCCTATTTAGCGTGAGCTTTTGCCTCTGGCATCTTACTTGTTTATTTTTGCCTAAAGCCAGTCATTAATGTCTTAGGCAATTAATAAATCACGTAACACCTTGTTCATCTTCCAGGCTCAGCCTTCCTTGCTTCTGATTGGCTGCAATGCACAGCCTATTTTGGAATTGGTCACTCATTGTATTTAGAAACCACCATTATACCATGGGTAAATTTTTTGCACACAAAATTAAAGAATGCAAGTGGCCTTGTGGTTAGCAAGGTCAGTTCTAATCTAACAGCAGGGAGCCAAAGAATGAACTGTAGAGATGAGTTTAAAATAAAAATTTGTGTTTTGTGCACCCAGACTAAAATCGCTGGAAAAGCAAAAACTTTTGTTTTGAAATTAAAACTATATTTATAAACTATTTCATGTTCTTCAGCTGAGATCTCAAAATGATCTCTATGGATTTGCCACCCCTCTAATGTTAAATATATAGGCCTATAATAAATAGTACAGTAATACTATTTCAAATTATAAGCAAACAATTAAATACTGTATTTTATAATCATATTTTATATAATAGTTACTTTATGTCTCAATTATAAACCCCTTTTCTTGAGTATACCCCAATTGTATGCACATTTATGGAGGAAATATATATTTATGTTTTTCTCAATACATAATAGTTCAGTTTTTTTTTCACATTAATGTGACATTTGTTTGTCTAAGTTGTGTGAAGTAATGATACCAAAAATGTTAACTCTTAATTTGTAACTCCTGAATTGTAATCAATAGATTAGGTCTAAGTAAATATTAAAAAATGGTTGTTAATGTTACAGATGGAACATTTTTGTTATAGGCCAGGATATCATTATTTTAACGATTACCTAAAAAATCAGATACTGTAATTAATACACTGAATAAAATCTGTATGTGCATGTTATATATTTATTTTAATTTGAAAATTAACAATTGCCATGTAAACATATATTATGGGCCTAATTTGAATTAAATTTTATAGAGTATATATTCTTAAAAAATTCCTGTCCGTTAAAAAACAAGGCCAACAGCCATTAAGTCGCGTGCTACAATGCATAGTGATACCGGACCGACCGACAGACAGACCGACAGACCGACCGACATAGTGAACTACTGAACATGTGTAAAAATGTTGAAATGTTTAAAAACATTTATATTTTTTTAATTTACACGTGCGTAGCCTGTCACTTTTGACGTGCTCATATAACGTAATTTCTAGTTGAAAAGTAAGTCAAGAAAACAGAAATCGGGCAAAAAGAGTGCGCAATAACATTTAACGCGCAGTGCGCGCGCAAAAATCTGCGCACTCATGGCAATTTTGTAAACGCTTAAAATTGCCTGAAACGTACTCTTATTTCATCGAAAATAAATTTTGAAAATTTTAAGCGCGCGTACGCATGCGTTACATGCGCTACGCACGTAATTGTATTGCCATATAATGATTTATGCCCTGAAATTTATGAGTACCAAATTTTATTTAATTGTGATTCATGGTTGTGAAGATATGATTACAAACGTGATTTCGTTAAATCGTGCGTAGACCGCGTAATTTTTTATTGCGCACCGTGAAAACATAACCACATCGATTCCTGGCCATAAGGAATATACTGTGAAAAATTGACTTAGCTAGATTAAACTGATATCAAGATAAGGTCAGAAAGCGATAACATGCATAGTGATACCGGACCGACAGACAGACGGACCGACCGACCGACATAGTGAACTATAGAGTCGCGTGCACGCGACTAAAAATGTGAACCTGCATAATGCGATAAAGTATTGTTGGCACATATATTAAATCCCGTCACAGTATTATCTTGTATCCTTTAACATTTGGAATGAGTTGGTGCATGGTAAGATATAGGAATATGGATTATGAAGGGGATGAAAAAACGTGAAAAAGATAGCACAATTTCTCAAATAGGTATACCGTACGTACAATTTCTCAAAGAAGTAGCACAACTTTCGGAATGGATTGCACAATTTCTCAAAGAGGTAGCACAATTTCCCGAATGGTTAGCACAATTTCTCAAAGAGGGAGCACAATTTCTCAAATGGTTAGCACAATTTCTCAAAGAGGTAGCACAATTTCCCGAATGGTTAGCACAATGTCTCAAAGAGGTAGCACAATTTCCCAAATGGTTAGCACAATTTCTCAAAGAGGTAGCACAATTTCCCGAATGGTTAGCACAATTTCTCAAAGAGGTAGCACAATTTCCCGAATGGTTAGCACAATTTCTCAAAGAGGTAGCACAATTTCTCAAAGAGGTAGCACAATTTCCCAAATGGTTAGCACAATTTCCCGAAAGGATTGCATAATTTCTCAAAGAGGTAGCACAATTTCCGGAATGGTTAGCACAATTTCTCAAAGAGGTAGCACAATTTCCCGAATGGGTAGCACAATTTCTCAAAGAGGTAGTAGCACAATTTCCCGAATGGGTAGCACAATTTCTCGAATGGTTAGCACAATTTCTCAAAGAGGTAGCACAATTTCCCGAATGGTTAGCACAATTTCTCAAAGAGGTAGCACAATTTCCCGAATGGGTAGCACAATTTCTCAAAGAGGTAGCACAATTTCCCGAATGGTTAGCACAATTATTTCTCAAAAAGGTAGCACAATTTCCTGAATGTTGCATATTGCACAATTTCTCAAAGAGGAGCACACTTTCTCAAATGTAGGTAGCACAATATTTCGTGATTGTATGACCAAAATTGTACTGGGAAGGTTTTAAACAATATTTAAAAAAATCACAGTGTGCAGAGGTTAGAGGGGTTGGAGGCTTAGTGATTTGCTGGGGTTAGTATCAATGACCACATGAGTAATGTGAACTGGGGGTATGTTTTAACTGCATTTGAAAACCGTCATAAAGCCGGGGTGTGCAATAGAATTTGTACCAGGAAGTTTAACATTATAAGTTAAAAAATCCCCGAGTGCGGGTGTGTGTTGGGGAGGTGGGTGCATTTTAGGGCATCTGGATAATGAGTTATCAAATGATCGGGAATGTACTGTGAAGTTTTAAAACTACATAGGAAACCCGCCCGGGCGTGTATAATTGCTAGTCATCAATGTTTTAAAATACTAGAGTGCTAAAGTGAACATAATGTATGTAGGCCTATGTGCAGTTTTCTTAGAATAACATAAACAACTAAAATGAGGCATAATCGGAAATCCCTCTATTATAATATCGTACTGTATAACATCAACTTGTTATTACACAATAAAAAAGATTGTTATTTATATGGGTTTCGTTTATGTTTATTAACATTCATTCAATTACATTTTTTTAAATAAAAAGATTTATTTTTTAGATTTTTTAGTATTATTAATTAATTCATATATCTGGTCCTATATACTAATATAGCGCAAACACTTTTTGGGAAGCGTATGGGTACCACCCCCTACGGCTACATTATTTTATTTGAATTTCCCGCTCATATTCTCAAAAATTGTAGGCCTACCTATACCAGGGAGTTGTTATTAATAACAACTCCCTGCCTATACCTCAG
Organism: Antedon mediterranea; assembly: GCF_964355755.1. Lineage (NCBI taxonomy): Eukaryota > Metazoa > Echinodermata > Crinoidea > Comatulida > Antedonidae > Antedon > Antedon mediterranea. The sequence continues at coordinate 27,311,666 of NC_092675.1, forward strand.
CCCGAGTCTGATGTGATGGTGTACCTCTTGACATCCCTACCAAATCCCATCGCACCATCCCAGTTTATTTCAGAATCCATTTGTAGTAGGCTATGTATTTCATTGGTAAATTAATAAAATTAAAATTATTCAATTGTAATTGGTTGATCGCTTGACTACTCAATCTAAGGTTGAACTTTGTAGCTCCCCATACAATGTTGTTAAAATGTACAAAATCGAAAAGGAAACATGGAAATAAAGGCTTACTTAAATAATTATAAGGCGTGAAAAGGCTATTATATAAATATTCATTTATTTCATGAAATCAAACTATTACCTAATCATTAAAACATGCTGTAACTGAAACCTGATGCTGTCGGTGATTGGCTGTTGGCAAACAAAGTGGGCTTGGCCTCTTTTAGTACCCAGATACTTTCCTGCATGATTGATGGCCACTGTTCTGTTAATTACCCATCAACAAGACTGATCAGGGTCAAAACAATTACAGGCAATTATAGTACCCCAGGTTAGCCGGGGTACTAAAAGCTCACGTTAAATAGGGCTCGTTTTCCTAATTAATTCTGTGCAAGGCTGCAGCCTATTGTGATATGTAGCTACAAGCTTGGAATTATGTGCAAGTATGCATCCAGAAGACTATTCAAACCTGCAGCCATGTAGAATTCTATCCAAGGCTGCAGCAACATTATTTTGCAGCGGCAAAAGTCTGCTGACATTTAAATCTTTCAACTCATTAAAATATTTTCCTTATTCAACTCATAAGACATTCATAATTATTTGAACGCTATCAATGCATGAGACCGTTGTTTACAAAAGTGAAGAATTCCTGTGAAAAAAAGTCTAAAGCCTGGGCAGTTGGTTCAGGAAAAAGATTCAAAAACATAATCAATTTGATTTTAATCATACAAAAAATTTTTTATTTTAAAGTGTTTTATTTTCATAGAAGCACAAAAAATATTTTTTGTTGACCTTTTTATAACTTAGAGAATGAGTAGGAAAAAATTAACTGTAAATATAGCACCAAAATAAATAACAACTTTAAGTTGCTATTATGTGATTAGAACATGTATGGTGTAAACAACATGCCTTCTCCCCTTGGGTAGGCCTACGTCTACAGACATCATCAAACCATGTTATGAGCAATGTGTGTTGAGGTCGTTCTTTTTATACTGAACAATCAGCAAATCAAAATGGTGGAATTATTTTTTTCATACACATTCAAATTTTGTTCCATGTTACACACATTTTTCATTCATTTATAAATTTTTGATGTTCTCAATATATTCCTATATTAATATATAGTAAATGTGTTAATTACTAAACGTATTATTATTTACGACAGAAACATGTTTTTTAACCAATGTTTGATTTATTTTTATTGAAATGAACATTTCAAATTATCAAGGGCGGATACAGTGGTGATAGCGCCATATTTTGTTTATACGAACTGCTACAGTATTGATATTGTGGATCACCATTATCAATAAGATACCTTTTTAGCCTCAACTTTGAATTAAACTTTATCTACAAAAACATCAAAAATATAAAAAAAACAATCCAGGTTGCTTCTGGATATTCAAGGCTAGACAATTAAACATAAATGGTAATAAAGTTGAAAGAATTGAGTGTTGATGAGAGATAAATATTAATTGGGAGATCATTCCATAGTTTTGGCATGTACTTGAGAAAGATCTGTGTAGTGTTACAAAGACGCCAGCCTAGTTAAATCAATGAAGGACCAATTCTACCTTGTTCACCTAATAAAAAAATTGAAATACAGATGGATCCTATTATTTATTAGTAAACCTGTATCTTATTCTTAAAGATGTATTGTCCCCCTGAAAAAATAATTCTTAAAATAATTTTTGTTGAAATATTCCATTTTAATGTAACATAATAGCTATCCATTTTGGACCAAAAATTTTAGGTCGAAAAAAAAAAAGTATTTACCTGAAGAAAATGTAATTTAAAGCAAACATTTTTTTGGTTGAATTTAACCTTTTATTTTGTCATTTTATAAGTGAAAACATTATTTTTTCCGTTTTTTTTCCTACGAAAGTGATAAACTTTATTAAAACTACAAAATAACCTATTCAAAGTCTGATTTAATTAATCTTCATTTTTCATATTTTTTGGGGGACAATACATCTTTAAAAATATTAAGAAAGTTATAAAGTGATGAAAGTTATTGAATTAAAGATAGAAAAAAACTTATTAAGTAATCTTAAATGTTTACAAAATTGAAGTACACTGGCGTATAAGCTTTTACAGAAGTCTCCAATGTATTTAAAGATTGTTGTCATCAATCACAATCCAGTTCATTTAGCTCGATATATATCAGTTCTTGATGTTTAATTGAAATACAGAAAACAAACTACTAAAACTATATCAAATGATATAATATATCATCTGGACATCAAAACATGTATGTGAATCTAAAAAAAAAAGAACATCAGATAACACCAAGTAACTGCAATACCAGTTAAATATATATTGTCCCCCTGAACAAAATATTTTCTAAAATGTTTTTGTTGAATTTTTATGTCAGATAACAGTTATTCACTTTGATCAAAAATTGGATTGAAAAACAATTATTTAACATGAAAAAACAATAATTTTAAGCAAAAAAAATAGTCAAACTGGATGGAAGTCAATAAGCGTTTTGTTGAATTTAACCAGTTAATTTGTCTTTTTATAAATGTAAACACTATTTTTTGTAGTTTTGTTTTTCTACAAAAGTGATTATACTTTATTAAAACTGTGAAATGGCCTTTTCAAAGTCTTTTTTTATTCATCTTAATTTTCCTTTTTTGGGGGGGGGAACAATACATCTTTAAATTATATTAAGTGTTCAGTAAAGTTTGCAAGTTAGGGAGTAATTTCCTGTTTCCTGTATCAAGTACCTCCTATAGATATAAAATTCCAGGTACTCTTGAAAGGAAAAAAAAATAGCTTTAAGAGTATTTAAAAATATCAGCACCTTATTTTTGTTTTTTTCTTCAATATTTGAATTGCAATATTCTGTCTTTTGTCTTCATCAACAGATTTAAACTTATTTCCACCTTTTTCCCATTTTTTTGAATCACTTAAACCTAGCTAGAGCAATTTCTTGTCTCCACTGTATCGTTCACATGGGGGTTCGGGGAGAGGAGTTATGTATTTTTGCTTCGTCATGTTATTTTTATACTATTTTACTCATATTTAAAATTTTTTTTTTTAATTGTGTTTTTCTTGTACATTGCTGGTCGTGTGACCCGAGGGGGTCGTAGGGTTGATTCGCAATCACACATTACAACTGTCTCATTTATATGGCAATATCTGTGTTCTTAAGAAGTCCATTTTGGTAATGTTGTCTATTGTTTTGATTTTTATTTTTTTTTTGGACGATTAGTTTATTTACATTTTCGTGATTTATAGTTCTACAATACATAAGATTAGATACAATGACATGAACGAACAACATGATAAATGAAAAGACTATGCAAAACACACTATATTACATTTTATGCTATGCATCATTTGTGACTATAATGGCCGAGAGATACAAGAACGTGACAAATTTTACTGAACCTCTCTAACGATCTTATAAATAAAAAGAGAGAATATTTTTTTTAGCATTTCCAAGATATACTTTTGTAGTTCACATTCTGTTCAATGACACTACACCAGTTATAAATATTACTATGTACATAATTATACAATGAATGTTTATGAGTTATGGAGAGAATATTTTCATGCATAAAAGATTGACAAGGTGGAGTCGAGTAAGTCAGACTTGATGGAGATTTAAAATATTCTCCCTATTATTTGTTAGAACACTGTACACGTTAACCCATATATTGTGTATTATCTTTGGCTATGACTCAAATTTAGGGGGATGGGAGAAGCTTCCAGAATTCGCCATGGCATATGATAAAATATTAACCAATCAGATAGATGTGTAGAATTTTTTTTTACAGTAGTTATACGCACGAAAAATGTTTTGCTCCATGCTTGGATCCACCCCTAACTAATGTTACGTCGGATACATGCTTTTGGACATAAATCAGTGTTTTATTGGGGTTATAAAGAGAGATTTTTCTAATCACACAAGCAGTTGTGATGGTTGTAAGTCACAATATAAATTGGATAAGCTTAAATCTTATGCAGACTTAGCAGTGTGTGTGTGTGAACACAGTTAATAACGGTACTTTAAAGTAACAATCATTGTGACGAACTGTAAAGTATAAATGCTATATAAGTAGGCCTGACAATCATCTTACCTTGCTTATTGCAATAGACGTGTGCAAGAGAATGCAACATGATAATGGCAGTAAATATAAATGATGCCATATTGAACGAATTCTTCATTCTGAAAAAGGAAGAGAAAAATTGGATTCTTAGTAGCCTATTACATAATGTTAATGGATATTTGACTTGCATGTTAGAGGAGGCATGGGTTCATATTGATTGCTTTTAGGCAAGACTCATTGCCTCATCTTTCGAATTGAATGTGAAGTTGTATCCTATGCAATGTGTCCTGTGGTTAAATAGTCTGGTGAATATGGATCCTTTACAGAGTCTAAACAGACCTGAAACAGTGGAATACATATTTCCAAACCCAGGTCTGTTAGGATTCTCTGTAAAGGCAGCGTGGAAAAGAGATGAGGGTACCCAGGCTTAGGCCTAAGAGGTTGAGAAAAAAATCGCGAGCGGGAATGACATACGCCACCAATAGTTTGACTTTTCAATTCAATTCAAACATTTCATTCAAAACATTTCATTCAAAACATTTCATTCAAAACATTTCATTCAAAACATTTCATTCAAAACATTTCATTCAAAACATTTTATTCAAAACATTTTATTCAAAATATTTCATTCAAAACATTCAATTCAAAGCATTTAATTCAAAACATTTCATTCATATATCGCGCCATTCAATTCATATCGATGCATTTCATTCAAATATCGCGTCATACAATTCTTATCATCGAAATGTTGCATAAACGGCGTTCCATACAGTATAAAGAAAAAATAAAATAAAAAATCAAAATTTATATAAGCATTGTAATAGCCAAAAAAAAGAATATGTTTCATACATACATACATTTTTTTCTAAAAATAATATTTAAAACAGGCATATGTTTCTGACTTTACCATAAATGGGCTGTATAATACAGATCTCAAAATTGCATTTTAAGCTTTATATACAAAGTTCAAAGATATAAAGTAGTTTACCAAACAATGTTTATGAAGCTTCAGGAAATTAAAAACAAGCAAGAGATTTAAGACAAAATGATATTTATGTCCAATTATCCCCATATGACCTTGAACCAAATACATACAATATACTTATTTTCTTAAGATATGTACACTATGTATGGCCCCGTTTCTGCTGCCAAAAATATACCGTATATATACGGTATATTTTATATACGGTATATTTTTTGGCAGCAGAAATGGGTCTCATAAAAAATATACCGTATATATATGCGGTATATATACCGTATAAATATCCCCATCGTTTGTGGATATTATACGGTATATTCCAAAATATACCGTATATTTCGTACCCCATTTCTGCTGCACTCAAAATATACCGTAAATGTGACCCGAATCGTGACACGAGGTCAAAAACTAACAGAGCGCGACGCGTTTGTTTTGGTTTTTCTGCTGCATTGAAAGTTGAAACACACGTGTAAAAGCAAGCAACAGATCAAAATGTCACTGTGGACCGAACAAATCACTATTTTTGCAATTCAATTGTGGGGGGAAGCGAAGGTTGGGGGGGGAGACTGCATGGCAACAGAAGAGATACCGAGATTTTAATTACAATAAATCGAATGTTCTTACACGACAACAACGTGATGTAAAATCATGGTAAAATACTGTATAATAGAAAATGGAAATTAAAACGGCAATATAGGATAATATAGCATAATATAAACTCAATTTGAATAACAGAGTTTATTTATAGTGACATTTCTAGATTGTGCTTGTATGTGCGGTGTAAATTCGTTGCCACTTCTGCTCATTAGATTTAAAATAGAAAGCAATGCTGTCATGTAACCTCACTACACGAGACTCTAGGTCAATCCATACTTCCGTCTCACGAAATGCATTTTGGGTAATGAAAGCCAACTTTTTTACAACCCACCCACGAAGTATGTGCAGCGGAAACGGTGCACGAATTTCATATACGGTATATTTATACGGTATATTTATACGGTATATTTTGGGTTGGCAGCAGAAACGGGCCCTATGAGTAAGTATACATGTTAATAGGTATCCCAATGAAAGCGCACAGAGGGGTATCACTTTTGAAATATTGACGAAATTCGAAAAAGTAGTATGACTTTGATGTTAAATAAATCGTATTCAATCTTAATTAATACTTACAAAATTTATATTGTTTGAAAGTACTTGTTTTAATCTATGTATAAGTGTGTTTATAATTAAAATTAATGAATTAGTTGCCGAGAAAATGCGATTTTAAAACGGTTCTAAAATCCCGTCGAGCCGATTTCCGCGCGTTGAAAACCTCATCGGAAAATCCCCATCAGTTTTCAAAACACGATCGCACGATTACCATTGGAGCTAGCGGATTAATTTTTGTTGTATGTTATCAGGCTTTAAATAAGCTTTAATTTGATACGAAAATCGTCTTCTATAAATAGGTTTTTCGTAACGAAAAGTCAATTTTTGTGACAAAAATCCAATTTTGATTCACCGTTTATGGAAAAATATTATGGATTTTGGTATTAAATTATAGCTAAATCTACATTGAAATCGATAAAACATAGTTTACAAACGTATTGTGCATGGTAATTGTGCGAACTACATTTTAAAATGGTGCATGAGGCGTAAATCCCGTTCAAAATTTTAAAGATCCAACCATTATAATCCGGTGAATATTGTAGTGAGTAAAATATTGTACTCTAAAGTACGCGCGTGTTTGTTGTGGCGTTTTCCGTTAAATACATTAATGCACCCTATCAGCGAATGGTACGTTCCATATTTTGAACACGTTGTTTAGTTTTCCTCGCTCGAGTTCGACCGGTTCGACGCGAGATGTGTGACAGCAGCGATGTCGGAGATTGACATGTCCTTTTCCGTCGTAGAATATCTGGTTTTACACATTAATTTAACAACTTAAAATTGATGTAATGTGCGGAAGATTTATTATGCAAGTATATAATGCAAATGCGTTAGGTTAAAATGTACCGAGGAAATTTATTAAGCTAATTTACCAACGTTACATTTGACTCTGTATACGGCGGCCGAAAGTCATTAACTGCGACCGAAATACTTTAACGGGAGCGACTACTGATCGCGAGTAAGCCGTGACTTGGCCTAAACTTTAGCTCCGTATTTCAATTTAATAACGTAATAATACGAAAAGAAAACAATTTTTATAATGTTATATATACTATTCAGGTAAACAATTAATTGTTTTAATTAACATTGATTATCTTAAATGAGTTTATTTTGACCCATATTGTGCGTTTGCCTTAAAAGAGCATATCTTACTTAGCAGCCCGGCTTAGATTTGGTGTCATAATCATATGGGCCTAAAATCTTGTTTTACGTATTCAAAAGTTATATATAATAGTATTTATGATTGAAATTATAAATATAAAGTATATTAAAATATTCTAATAATTATACTTACCGAAAATTAGTGTAAAATAAAGGAAACAGTACACACCGTTTTTAACATACTTTTTCATTTTTTTTTTTATAATTTTAAATTTCACCATTAAAAAAAATTTTTTTTTTCATATACACATCTAAAATATATTTATTAATGAAATATACACTACATTCTAACAAGTACAAAAAAAATTAAATGAATTAGTACAGTAGTTCAAAAGTTACAGATCATTGAAAAATTGCAGTTTTTTCATTTTTTAGGGAATTCCAGCAAAAATGGGCGTTAAATGCTTTCCTACCACTTTGCGGACCAATAATTTAAAAAATAGGTTTCGTTGAGGCTCCAAAAAAAATAGAGTTGTACAACTCTGTGATATCTATAGGTTTAACAAAATTCAAAACTTTTAACTAATTATTGTAAAAGTTATAACCTTTTAAAAATGCTTCCAATTTCAACTGCAAAAAACACCATTTTTAGGCAAAAAATCGTATATTTTTTTACCACTTTAAATAACCATAACTTTAGAACGGGTAATCGGATTTCAATCATTTAAATTGCAAAATGCTAATTACATTAAGTTCTTTATGGTTAACTGAAAGAAAATGTAAAAAAATTAATCTGATTTTTTTCATTGGGATACCTAATGTTAATAAATCACAACATAGGGAATTAGTATTTTAATATCTGATATTGTTGGAGCCATCCATCTAATTTAATGTCATCTTTTATTTTGTATAAGTAACCCAAAAGTGAACTTGATTAGTTTTACATTAGGTATAAAACAAAAATGATGATAAATGTCAAAGAAAACAAATTAACTGTGACATGTAAAGTGTATCATATAGGAATCAATCAATCTGACTTGAGATTTAAAAAAGAAAGTTTTATTTTTAGAAAACTATATTGACAAGTGTCCTTCAAAGATTATCATATTCTTTTTAAAAAAATTCAGCCTTTTAAGAATTCTCAAATTATTATTCAAGTTCAGCCAAATGTATCTTAATATTCATGACATTTAAATCACATTTAAAGCCCCATTCCCTACGTTTTTTAGATCTAATTTAAGATCACAAACTATATTTAATGTAAAAATAATACTATGGTCCTATTGCGATAACTTTTTTCGTCTTTAAACGGTTAAAAATGTGAAAAATAAATCGATTCTAATAATTATAGCGGCCCGCTATAAATACCAAAATGCATTGCGCGCGGATTGATATTTTTGTTTTTCACCTGTAATTCGCCCACTTTTCGATCGATCGTGAAGCCAAAACAAATGGAAGACTCCTAACTTTTCAGCGAAAATACCGGGTTTTTCCCAATTTGTATCAACGGAGTCTGGCAAAAATAGAAAGACAATTAATGCAGCAACTATACAACGTCAGGCTAGGTATATAGCTAGCGTACGATGTTCGTACGTATCGATGTTTACCAGCTAGGCCTACAAAACTAAGCCTAGCTAGGCTAGGCCTAAGACCGTCCACGAGAGGTCGATCGCCGCGAGCTACTTAGGTAGTGCATTGTTTCTCACTTTTTATCATAATTTACCATAAAACGTACATTTAAGACAAGGAATGACATGGTTTAATGTTTTTAAAGTGATATATATGTATTATTTTCCAAAAAACGTCCAAAATTGCAGGGAAGGGGTCTTTAAGTTAATATGACTGTTAAAGAGGCATTGTCGAACAAAACCTGGCAAATGAACTGGCCATTTTGTAGTTTTAAAAAACAATTTAATTCACTTTCACTTAATAATGATTTTAATCCATAAAAAGAGAGGAAAAAAATAGTTACCATTTATAAACCAAAAACCTGACAATGGGTTTCTGGATGAATTTTGTTCTCCTTTAAATTAACATTTATCATTTTTGGCTATCATATGTCTGATTTAAAAAAATATATTTTCTGTATTAAAACAAAAATATTATATGCCATTAGAAATGTCTATAGTATACAGTTTTAACATATCAAAAACGGCAGGATTTTGAATGATCTTATTATCGACCTGTGAAAGTGTTCTGTTTTATGCACCAGCAAAGCATAAATATTAATCATTACAGCTTACAAACTGCTTTTGCCACAGTGTTACAGCAATTAAAGTAGAAACTATGACGGACATATGGAATGTAGGTCTCTTAACGTTATTTAAAGAAACATGGTTTGAGTTGAGCTTTTAAAGAATTATCTCTTTAAATTTATGGTCAAAACTGGACTTTCTTTATTTACAATACAGTACAGTACTTTAAAATAGAACATCTCTCTCTTTAAAATCTTGTGCCATTATACTTTCATCTATTTTTTCCCCCAGTTTGTTACATTTAGAGCAGGATGGTTTTGTAGATGATACAATCAAGGGTCACTGGTGTCAGTTAGGGGGCCAGGGTGATCAAGAGAAAACTTGGGCCCCCTGTCAGGGAAGAGTTGCCAATTTACCCATCCAACTTAATTTATATTGTGTATTGACAATGTTGGCTACTGTTGGCCAATCAGGCTATTCTATTAAAGCACAACTAGTAGATACCCATGGAATACAGGAACTACCTAGTTAGTGAATTCTAACCATTTGTCAAAAAGAAATTTAAAAGTATAATTTTTTCTGGAGGCCTAAAAGGCAGGAAAAGATAAAACGACACACGTCACTAACAACTCGGAAGCCATACAATTCTCGAAAAAACATCTATATGAGGTCAGGTTGCATGCCCATTTAAACTAATAGTGATCAGAGTTGAATACCTCAGTTAGTTTTCAATTGATAGTATAAAATCTAAGAATTATTATAACTAGATGGCACGCTCGCTTCGCTCGCGTACCATCTAGGTCGTGCCCACAGATGGTTCTCGAATACACAGTATTTCCAGCGAGAAAAAAATGGAGATTTCAAATGTACGTACCGCAGGACTATAATACATTGTCGTTTACAGAAACGAATAAATATACACAATGATTTATGTAGTCAACCAAAATTAGCACCCTGGGAATTACTTCCGAGAGAGAAACAAATTTTTTTATTCGGACTCATTTAAACAAACCCAATTTGTGTTTTGTATGTAACATTAAGGGTTGAGGGATGGGGAAAGAAGATAGGTACAAAGAGGAAACATTTTAAAATATATTCTTATCCACTCAGTAACGAAATATTGTTTTTAATGTTTTATAGGCCTATAAATAATATACCACTAAATACAGTAAAACATTTACGATTTAATACGGTACTTTGTTAAAACTCTCACTGTCATAGTCGATTGAAATAGTAAAGTACATGTAACGATACACCACTACGACGTTTATATATTTTTAAATTATTAATTAATACAAACGTTGAGAAGCAACTGTCAGTAATAACGTTTATTTATTTGTATATTATATGTTTATAATCTAACAGTAGGGCCTACCCACACTCACAGTAATAAAGTTTATTTGTATATATTTTATATTACATCTAACAGTACCAACACTCACAGTAAGAAATTTGCTATTCAAATTGCGATCAAAAGTGGTTAATACCTTAACAGTATTGTACAGCATTGCAGTACTATTTATGTTTATTCTCCAAGGGGGCCCATAAATCTAAATCTATACCTCTATGGTTAAACCAAATAATTTGGAATGTTTATTTGTATATTATATGTTTATAATCTAACAGTAGGGCCTACCCACACTCACAGTAATAAAGTTTATTTGTATATATTTTTATATTACATCTAACAGTACCAACACTCACAGTAAGACATTTGCGATTCAAATTGCGATCAAAAGTGGTTAATACCTTAACAGTATTGTACAGCATTGCAATACTATTTATGTTTATTCTCCAAGGAGGCCCATAAATCTAAATCTATACCTGTATGGTTAAACCAAATAATTTGGAATGTTCCATTCATCACAAATCAATACATTTGTAAAAACGTATATTAAATGTAACAAAATAGTATTTTTTAAAGAAAATCGGCCTGTCTTCAACATTATGATGCTGTACTCGAACTGTTCAACCGGTTTTCAGCTATTAAAAACAATTATCGTAGGAGGAGATAGAAAAATGCGAAGCCTCCTCGCATTTTTGTGGCGGGTATTTTTCAAGATGGACATCCATTAGACAGTGTATACCACGATCGGAAAACACCCCTATTTGGGGCAAATCTTTGAACCTAAATTCGTTTTAATCGTCAATAACTAATTATCTAACTTAATTTAATTAGTAAACAGGGTTACATCAGGTGGTTAAAATCAGTACCGAAAGTACGAACCAACTTTACGTAAATTTATATATAGATAATAAGGAAATCTCATATTTCGCCAGTTTTCATCAAAAAGAAAAGTCACAACAATGGAATGAAAGAAAAAATATACAGTGTATAAGGTTCAAATTCTTTGTGCAGTTAGGCCCTTTACAAACAAACTATACATTGTTAACTGGCATACCGTATATTTCGGTGTATAAGTCGCACTTTTGACACGCAAATTTGACCTCTAAATTAAGGGTGCGTCTTATACACCGAACATAAATGCCTCACCACACAGATTGTACATAGCCTAGGCCTAGGCTATCGTCACCTCGTTTTCTAGGCCTGAGTAGGCTAGGCCTACTAACGTAACGGCAACCTGCTTCTGCCTAGGCCTAGTTTTCAAGTCATTTTAGCATGATGTTATACTAAATATGATGAAAAGATTTGTTCATTATGGCGCTCCGATAAAATATCATTTGTAAACGTTTACGTCGTACGATTGGAATAGTATTTATTTATACAGTAGTTATACGCACGACCGCCGTACCCCAAGCGCAAGCCCTTCTTTTGGTGGCACATGGTGTACGGTATTCGACTAGTATTTTCTCCAGGTGATTATAGCTAGCATGGACCTAGTAGGCCTTACGGCGAAGCTGAAATGATGCCTGGAAAAGCAATCCCGTTCCTCATCAAGCATAATACTTTTTTACCACATATACTGTTCTAAATAAATACTAATAGTACAAAAAGTAAAAGTTCCACAAAAAAATACCTGGCGTTTGGTAGAAAATTACCGTTAAAATTGGTAAATATGCCAACGATTTCTTACGAAATAGCGAGGCTGAAACAACTGGTGGCGCACTATAACTAGACTGTACTATTATTATCACGGTTTATAAGAAATATATAGGCAAGTTATTTATTATCAAAATAGATTTATTCTTTATTTTTTAAAATAAATTTGGTGAATACAAATTTATATTAACTCTAAAATTAAAATTTTGAGTTAATAATTATCCCCCGACATTAAAACATTTATAATTACAAATGGCTTCAACCGTTCGTATAATGGTTTCTCCCGACAGGTAGGCTATTAATAGCAGTAGAAATACAGCAGCAATATTATGCGCACAGCTGTTTCAAACATACGAATTAAGTCATGCGCCCTCAACGTTACAAGTCGTATCGCTGGAGTAACAATACATAAACAATTACTTACAAATCCACGTGTGCAGAGTGGAGTCAAACGTCATTTAAAGACATGTTTTAAACAGCCAATGAGAATGAGATAAAAAAAATAAAGGGTCGCTAAAAATATGAATATTCATTAAAGAGTCCCTGGATGAAACAAGCACGTTGTCGTTTTGTTTTTAAGAAGGAATGTAACGCTGAAAATTAATGGAAGGGTGGACCATAAATTACAAGCATAGACAGACCAATTGACGCACGTGAGTGACATTTCCAAATTAGGTACATGTTTGTTTGTCCGTATCTTTAAAAAATGTAATTTTCACTCTAATTCGTTGGTACTGCATGATAATTTAGTTATCTGTGAATGTTATAACATAGTAATGGTCGAGAGGTGATGGTTGAATTTTTGAGCTATGGCCGTTTCAAATTGTGTCATTTTTAGGCTTAGGCTTATGTCTACTCTAGTTGCAACACTGCCTTTCATGTGACAGCTGACCCAAATGAGTTTGGAAATGTTACATTATTTTAATTATTTAGGCCTGGCTGGGTAGGGTAGGCATATACCAATATTATAGGCCCTATTTTTATTTTAATACTAGGCCTAGGCCCTTGCTAGACCTATGTTCTCTAGCAGCCTACTACTACAGAGAAGCAGCTTTCCGGCTTAGTTAGCCTGGCCTTGAGTAGGCTAGCCTACTAGCCTAATAGGTATTACTATTAGTAGGCTACCTAATTAAAATTAGGCCCAGGATCTACGCCTAGGCCTATATATTTTTAATATTATTTAATCATTATAATTAATTTTAGTTTTATTAAATTTACAGTATTCATTACAAAAACTGTAAATGTAATATTATGAGGATTATATATACCCTATGTAACATGTATGCAATAGGGAATATTATAGGCCTATATGTATGTAATAATTACCGTATATTTCGGTGTATAAGTCGCACCTGTGTATAAGACGCACCCCCAACTGAGAGTAAAATATCGGTATTTTTTATATCGTCGATGTATAAGACGCACCTTATATTTCATCAAAACAATGTTTTTTTAAATTGTAATCAATATTATTGTAATAATATATTTTGTTATATCTACAACGGCGTCCTTTATTTAGGTTTTTTCTTACCTAGGCTCGACCGCGCCCAGCCTCAACAAGTTCTTTCTAACTTGTCATTCATGAGTTTCGCCGCAACATCGAGTGCATGACCGTGTGTGTAACACGCACGTGTGTGGGCTAGCCTCGCTCGATCATTTCGAGAGGGCGCACGTTTTCATGGACAATCGTCGTATTCGATTAGTATCTATGTATCCGAGAAGTGTGTACGCTAGGTCCATGCTATAATCACCTGGAGAATATACTAGTCGAATACCGTACACCATGTGCCGCGCCACCAAAAGAAGGGCTTGCGCTTGGGGTACGGCGATCGTGCGTATAACTACTGTATAAAAAAATACTATTCCAATCGTACGACGTAAACGTTTAGAAATGAAATTTTATCGGAGCGCCATAATGAACAAATCTTTTCATCATATTTAGTATAACATCATGCTAAAATGACTTGAAAACTAGGCCTAGGCAGAATTGAAGCAGGTTGCCGTTACGTTAGTTAGTTACTGTAGCTAGGCCTAGCCTACTCAGGCCTAGCAAACGAGGTGACGATAGCATAGGCCTATGTACAATCTGTGTGGTGAGGCATTTATGTTCGGTGTATAAGACGCACCCTTAATTTAGAGGTCAAATTTGCGTGTCAAAAGTGCGACTTATACACCGAAATATACGGTACAATATAAATAATGACAAGCATCATATTAACATTCGGTTTTGCTCATCACTGCATATTCAAATTAGTATGCAATCATATTAAATTTAATAAGTTAAGTTAATTTTATAAAATTGTTATAATAATTATTAATGTTATACTATTGTAGATACATATATAGAGCAGTAACCTGAAGTGTGGCTAAGCAGATTTGGACCATACCTACCATCTATATAGGTAAGATTATTTTGCTGTTCAAGAAGTAGCAAATATTTAATTGTGTACCATGCTATTAATTTGTAATATTAACAATCAATCACTACCACTGGCTGGGTAGGCTAGGCCTATATCATAGGCCCTATTTTTATTTTAATATACTAGCTAGACCTGTGCTCTCTATCACTAGCAGCAGCCTACAGAGAAGCAGCTTTCCAGCTTATTTAGCCTAGCCTAGAGCAATTAGGCTAGGTATAAGTAGGCTACCTAATTAGGCTAGGCTCTACGCCTATATAGGCCTATTATTATTTAATTATTATTAATTTTTGTTTAATATATTTACAGTATTTATTTAAAGGGGGATTCTGGGTTTAAAATTGCTTTTAAATATCGTTTATTTATTAAATAAAAAATATTATAACAATATAGACATGTCAGAATGAAGAAGTAATAACGAGAAATTAAAAAAATTAAATTTCATATACACTTTAGGGTAAATTCATGGAAAGTCTGTTTTTCAGCAGCTTAGGGAAGCTCATTAATATTCATGAGATATTCACAAAATCACGTCATCAGTGGATTCCAAACTCGCGACGTCAAGCTTAGTACGTTGTGTTCTCTCTCCTCTCTGTCAAACGACGACCTCGACCACCCGATCATTGTGAAATACATTTTTTTGTAGATTTGCTAAGCTAGGCCTAAAGTGTAATAATAACAGTAGTAGCATATATTTATTTGACATTTAATGAAATACAAAATTTAGTACAGATTACGGAGTCATAAATTATACTATTTTTATACCTTGAATTAATAGTACAGATCGTATATCGGCTTCACGTACTAGGCTAGGCCTAGCCTAAATCATTTTATTCATGCCGGGGTGAGAGCCATTTCTGACTAGGGATTCCATGCCACGATGGCTACGTTAAAACATTGGGGCCATCATTCATGGGCCTAGCTAGCCTGTTACTAAACGATTGGCCCATCAATAACAAAACTCAGTGGATTCCAAACCCATCCTATCAACCAAACTCCTAAACAATCTAAACCTAAAACGTTCTACAAAAATCGGCTGTAAATATTGAGGCAAAACAAGGTCCGATCGCCGTCCGCACGTACGTGTACGTCCCGATCGTCTAATGTAATAAGTAGGCCTAGTTTACTCTCCAAAAAAGCGGATACTGCATCAAGCAAGTAGACCGGTAGAGTAGGAAGGAGACCTAGCCTAGCCTAGCCGATCCGGCCCAGTTAAAAATTGAGCTAGCTAGTGTAGTAGACCCTATGCGAATTGATACTACCAGGCCTTTTACTATAGGCTACACTTGTTAAAATTAGCAATACTGTACTTATGTTTACAAATATTCAAACTCTCTCATTCGAGCTATATTATCTATACCATTCCGGTAGGTTGAGTCGACCTTCAATCAAATACTGTACATCGTTCATGTTGTGATTATAGACGGGGTATACTCGACCCGACCAGTTTGGTATTGTATACTGTATTATATCTGATTATCACGTGATGATGCCAGGCATGGACAGAGAGAGCACGTGTATCGTCGTCTCGCTCTCTCCTCGCCCAGCAGGAATGTATACGTTACGCTTCATTGATTTTGAAGGCTTTCCCTAAGTCAGTGCGAAAATCGGCAAACGTAAAGTGCAAACTTATCTAATTTTTCACTGTTTTGATGGATTTTCATAGAAAATTGACTTTATAAATGGGAAGACCGACTAAAATTACATCAGATAAGTATAATTTTACAAAATTAATTGATATGGTTAATGATAACGAGTCGTCGGAAGATTGACCATTTCACGAATTTCCTATTCTGTAACCACAGTGTGATTTTGCCGTAGCTGCACTTGTAATCTGGCCTCATTTCACAGCCTTCGTTCTGCTTCACTGGGCGCTTATATAAATTGAAACTTTTACCGTTCAAGAGACAAACAAATATATTTTACATTTTTTACTATTCATTTTAAACCCGGAACCCCCCTTTAAATAATGTTTCTTATGAGAATACCTGGTTATATATACCCTATGCAATGACATAAGGCATATATGCCTACCCTGTATGTAATAATTACAATTATTATAAATAATGAATTTTAACATTCGTTTTTGCTCATCACTGCATATTCAAATTAGTATGTATGCAACCATATTAAATTTAATAAGCTAATTTTAAGTAATTCTTATAATAATGTTTTACTATTTTTTAGGTACATAGCGGCAACCCGAAGTGGCAAAAACATTTTAAACAGATTTGGACCAATACCTAGCAGCCTACCATCTATATACAGTAGGTAAGTTTATTTTATTGCTCAAGAACTAGTAAATTTTAAATTGTGTTTACCATGCTATTAATTTTCAATATTAACAATCAATCACTACCACTGGCTGGGTAGGCTAGGCCTATATTATAGGCCCTATTTTTATTTTAATATACTAGCTAGACCTGTGCTCTCTAACACTAGCAGCCTACAGAGAAGCAGCTTTCCAGCTTATTTAGCCTAGCCTAGAGCAATAGGCTAGGTATAAGTAGACTACCTAATTAGGTCTAGGCTCTACGCCTATATATTATTATTTAATTATTATTATTTTTAATATATTTACAGTATTTTATTTAAATAATGTTTATTATGAGAATACCTGGTTATATATACCCTATGCAATGACATAAGGCATATATGCCTACCCTGTATGTAATAATTACAATTACAATATTATAAATAATGAATTTAAACATTCGTTTTTGCTCATCACTGCATATTCAAATTAGTATGTATGCAACCATATTAAATTTAATAAGCTAATTTTAATTAATTCTTATAGTAATGTTTTACTATTTTTTAGGTACATAGCGGCAACCCGAAGTGGAAAAATCATTTTAAACAGATTTTGACCAATACTATACCTATACCTATACCTACCATCTATATTATAGGTAAGTTTATTTTACTGTTCAAGAACTAGTAAATTTTAAATTGTGTTTACCATGCTATTAATTTTCAATATTAACAACCAATCACTACCACTGGCTGGGTAGGCTAGGCCTATATTATAGGCCCTATTTTTATTTTAATATACTAGCTAGACCTGTGCTCTCTTGCACTAGCAGCCTACAGAGAAGCAGATTTCCAGCTTATTTAGCCTAGCCTAGAGCAATAGGCTAGGTATTAGTAGGCTACCTAATTAGGCCTAGAGGCTCTATGCCTATATATTATTATTTAATTATTATTAATTTTTATTTTTAATATATTTACAGTATTTATTACAAATAATGTTTATTATGAGGATACCTGGTTATATATACCCTATGCAATGACATAAGGCATATATGCCTACCCTGTATGTAATAATTACAATTATTATAAATAATGAATTTTAACATTTGTTTTTGCTCATCACTGCATATTCAAATTAGTATGTATGCAACCATAGTAAATTTAATAAGTTAATTTTAATTAATTCTTATTATAATGTTATACTATTACTATTACTATTTTTTAGGTACATATATAGCGGCAACCCAAAATGGCTAAAACATTTTAAACAGATTTGGACCAATACCTATACCTACCATCTATATAGGTAAGTTTATTTTACTGTTCAAGAACTAGTAAATTTTAAATTGTGTTTACCATGCTATGAATTTGTAACTTTAACAATCAATCACTAACACATGTACAGTACAGCAGTAGTACTATCAATCAATAGTAATTAGTTAGTAATTGAAATATAGACATACTATAGTATTACTTTTACATATTCATTATCATTAGGCATTGTTAAAAGGAAATCAATACAATGCAATATTCCTTTAACATTTAAAAATGTACAATATTTTATGATCATTAATGTTAATGAATCATTCTTTGTTGGCTTTCTTGCATTTGTTGGGTTTTATTATTTCATTTTGTATCATTGGAGATGTGAAAATCAGATGAGTCTAAGTTTGACTCTAATCCACACTGCTGTTTTGTGACGGTTGAGTTTGGCATGTATTAGCTCCCCGCCTTGCTCAGAGACCCCCTTCCATTCTCTCATGAATGCAATAGCATGGTGCTCAAGCATATGTAGCTTAGGCTGTATTACACCTGGTGCAATATGCCTGTATTCTGCTAAAAATACTTGTATGATATTTTTATGGAATTAAAAAATACTTAATTTACACATTAATACATTTTATAATTTCAGAAATTTTGTGATGAAAAAGTCAATCTGTGGTGACTGTAGAATGGACCCAAGATCTGACTATCTTAGACATTTAAATAATAGAAAGTTCTGACAATTTTGTTGAATAGAAATATACAATGTATGATGTAATCTTAATTGAAAATTGGCGCTTTTTAAACTATGTATATAAATTAGGATGAGAAAACAGTTATTTGATTATGAGGTATGTTCATTTAATTAAATTTGTTAGTATAAACTTTCAAAAAGAGTGAAGATATAAAGACGAAAAGCAGATTATGGAGCAGCTGTACCAGACAAAAAACTGTTCCCTTAAACGCCAGTGTGTTCTTTCACTTGTGAATGTAGTTTTGGCCCAGGTCATAGTTGTTGTTGAAGTGTAGCATGCCAAGCAATTTGGTCCATGCCCTGTTAATTTAAATGTTAGCGTGGTAGTATACAGTATCCATTGAAAATTCGCGAATGGCAGGTTGTATAAATGTATATAGGTTGTAATTTTACATTTGTTAGATTTAGTGCAAATTTGTGATGGTTTTCATATTTTTTAAGTTGTATTTTTTATCCTTTTCTTTAAATTTTGTTCCACAACAGAAGCAAGCAGAACGTAAAGCCTTTTCGTGAAACTGTGTTGCCTACAAAAAAGAAAAGAAATTTTAATTTTACCAACCTTTAATGTTATATTATATTTATCATACAGTAGTTTGAGTATTTTTGTATAGGCTTTAATTTTAAGGGCCTAGCTAGGCCTGGTAGTTAGTAGTTTTACTAAATTTTTACATTTATGATGAATTATATTCAGTTGAAATAAATACAATGATAATAATTAAGCTTATTATTTATTCTATTGTAAATTAAAATGATGTATAGTATGATTACACTACTTATACGTACCAACTAGGCCTAGCTACAACCTAGGCCTAGTTGCGTACAGCCTAGCGAGCGGTTATCAGCCGCGTTCATCGACCTCTCGCCAAATACGCTGTTTCGCATTTAACAAAACAGTCGAGTTTTTAAATGAAAATTTCTTGAGATTTTCACCGTCACCTCCTAACAATTCAATGTCTCATGTAAGCATATATAATCAAACTTTTACCTAGATTTTCCAAGTATTTATGAAAATTACGAATAAAAACAAAAAGTGCACAATTTGACAAGCATTTTTTCAAACTTTCCATTGTTTACATTTGCTAGGCCGATCGATGTTAATTTTTAAAACTTCCGGGTGTAAATAATTTCGTAAACTTGTTGTTATGCTAAATTACTTACTATTTCCAAAAAATCGGTAATTAAGAATCTTATTTTCTAACAAATAGTATAAAAATGGTTTTATAATATTTATGAAGAAATTGATTAAATTAATTTAAAGTGTAGTTATAAAAGTTGCAAATGTCGCGAAAGTTAAACGAGATTCAACCACTCGCGCGGCGTCACGCTCAGGCACATATCGCCGTCTGACAATATTGAGGGCGCTTGACTTTTTCTATTTATTTTACATTGGTTGAAACAGCTGTGTGCGAAGTTTATACCGTACGCCACGCCAACAACATCACATGGTACTGTTATCAATTACATTATGGGAAAGCCTTTAAAAGTTCTTGTCTCTAATTTAAGATTTGATTATTATTAGGGATAACGATGTAAAATTAAAAGTTAATATTTTTCAAACAAATTATACATTGCCTGTTAGTATTTTGTATCAATATTATAATAAAGAAAGAATTATGAAAATATGACTTGTAGTTTTCGAAATATAGGGTTTAAAACATCGCCGAAAATGATCGTTTTTAGCCACGAACGATGTAAACAAATTGCGCCCTCAGTCGACAATTGTATGAACTAGTCATTTTTCGTAAAAATAATTATATAAAATCACGATTTTAAGTAACATATTTTATATATCAACATTGTAAAATTCAATAAAATATGATATTACTTATTTATTATATAAAAAAGAGTGTTTATTTAACCTCGTTCGAAGAATTTCAATGCATTATATTCCTGTGTAATTGGACAGGCCTGACACCATGTGACTTCACGGCACTCGCGAGAAAATTATTCCGCTGTGTGTTGAATCGCGTCAACCAATCAAAGGGTGAGAATCCAAAATCGTTCAACCGTGAGACTTGCGGAGCGGTCAAATGCGGAGGTTTGATTGGCTTGCGATGACATCATACCATAAAATTGCGTTTTTGTAGTTGAGCCCCTCGGAATTTTTCAAAAATTATTTAAAAAATGGACTAAACGGATATTTTTTATGGTATATGGGTTGTTACTATGAAATATTCGAATCATAAAGGCCTCATATCGGGATAAAATTGTTTTTTTAGCAGTTAAAATTAATATTTTTCTTAGTAACAAGCACATGGTATGTGGAACTATATTATCTTGGTGTAGGAATAAAAAACATTTTGAGGTCATAAGAGGCTCAACTACAAAAATAAGGTTGAAATGGTAGGTCATTGAGCCTTCCGAGGGTTTTGTAGTAAACAAAAGCTATACGCGCTAGGCGACAACGATCTTTTAACCACTATATTCACATTTTTGGTTGAATGAAATGGAAATAAAAAATACTTGATCTTATAGAATAATAGGTAAATAAATATATACTCAAAATGATATATTTATAATTAATTTATTTTCAGAACAATTACCTAATAAAAAGTGTTTACCAAAGTAAAAAAACACCGCGTCAATGACATGATGTTTAATCGTGGTAATGAAAATGGAGTCAGCTCTCGGTATCCCTATTATTATATGCCTAGTCTAGTTAGGCCTAATAAAGTCTGAACAGCATAATATAAAATTAACTAGGCTAGGCCTCGTGAATTAAGGCTACCATGTCAATACGTACCTCTAGCTATATCAGATCGACCTCATGCGCGCCTCATCCCCCGTGCGGTCTCATATATCTCACTCAGCGTTGCCAGCGATAAAATTTAAATTATGCCGTATCATGTCTCAAATAATGCCAGATTGGGAAAAATAATGCCAGATCCCCAAAATTTGGCCCTAAACAGCGCCACCAACGGTTGTATGTCTAATAAACGTTTGTAAAACCCCAACTGACACAAAATAGGGCCTAAATTGTATCCCTATGTCGTTCAAAAATTGTATTTTTAGTTTTGTGAGTAATAACTAATACCGTAATTCTAAAAATATCTGGGGTGCGAAAATGGTAATTGCAAATGAAACAAACACGAACACCCCCACCCCAAAAAAAAAACTTGTTACAGCCATGGAAATTTAGAATTTTTGAGCTGAAATATGAGAGCTGCTCGATCTTTGCACTTAATTTCAAATATGAAAGGATCTTAGCCCACTATAATTAGAAAATGGCAATTATAATTTAAAATAGGAAATAAAAATATATATTAAGTGTCTCCAGGACCTCAGCCCCACCATGGTTGATAAGAAAATTTTGAAAAAATGCTGATTTAAATGCCACTTAATTTAAAATATGAAATAAAAATATATTTATTAGTGTCTCCAGGATCTTAGCCCACCATAGTTCGAAAATGGCAATTATAATTGAAAATAGGAAATCAAAATATATATTAAGTGTCTCCAGGACCTCAGCCCCACCATGGTTGGGACTGGAGGTACAAAAATTTGGAAAAATAGAGCTGCTCAATGGCCGGAAATGGCACTTAATTTAAGATATGAAATAAAAATATATTTATTGGTACCTCCAGGATCTTAGCCCACCATAGTTCGAAAATGGCAATTATAATTTAAAATAGGAAATAAAAATATATATTAAGTGTCTCCAGGACCTCAGCTCCACCATGGCTGGTGCTGAGGTAAGAAAATTTGGAAAAATAGAGCTGCTCAATGGGCAGAAATGGCACTTAATTTCAAATATGAAATAAAAATATATTTATTAGTACCTCCAGGATCTTAGCCCATCATAGTTTTGAAAATGGCAATTATAATTTAAAATAGGAAATAAAAATATATATTAAGGGTCTCCATGACCTCAGCCCCACCATGGTTGGGGATGAGGTAAAAAAAATGGAAAAATAGAGCTGCTCGATGGGCGGAAATGGCACTTAAAGATGTATTGTCCCTTGAAACACAAAAAAATGAAGGTCAAAATATTCTAAATTTAAAGTGGCCATATCAAAGTAATATTAAAGTTATTCACTTTAAGTCGAAAATTTGAGCCAAAAACAACAAGTTTACGTAATTAACAGGTAAATTAGTTTGATTACATTTCATCTGGAAAATCGTCACGAGCGAAAGTAAACAAAGATTTCAAACCATGAGTACGCATTATGCATATGCTAAATTAGGATTGTTTACAACTCGTCACGGTTAAGAAGGTATTTTCACACAGATCATGAGAAAGTTTTATGATTATGCATACAGAGTAGCCAAACAAGCGCGTTTCATTATGGGATATGTTTTGATTGAAAACTTTGACTGGAAGTCAAAGTTATTTTTTAAACAAAAAAACGTCTGTATTTCCGAAAAATGTTTGGTGATAGTTAATAACTATTATGATACTTCAAAATGACCCACCCTTTTTCGAAATCTATTATTTTTTATTTTTTTTGGAATTAGTCAAAGGTACAATACATCTTTAATATTAAATAAAAATTACCTCGCCCACATGGTCACTACTGGGGCTGAGAGATGAAGAACATTTGGAAAAATAGGGTTGTTACGACGATGCAAATGGAACATAATTTGAAATATGGAAAACAAATTCTCCTAGAAGAAATTCTTTTTAAAATTAGAGCTTCTAATTAGTTACTGGAAATTGCCATTTCAAGGGTTGGGGTAGAGGTGCGGCCACTTATAATTATGAACTGAAACAACAAAACCCCTTTCATAATGTTTTCGTTCAATTGTCTCTATATCTGGGGATCCAATAACCTGCATGGTCTCTGAAATAGAGCAACATAATTGGCCAATAGCTAGCCTCTTCGGATTTGTTGTGCTGCCTATATCGCACACACGGTAGTTTTCGAGCAGCCTTCCTATCCGAAGAGTCTATTTAAGTCCGAAACAAAAGGATGGAAGAACTATTGTTGTACGGAAAACCCGAACAGATCTGTTTTGTACAATATGATATTGTGTAAGGTGATATGTATTAAATTGCAAGATTAAACAAAATATTTTATTTTTGTTCTGTGGTATATTATTTTTTTGGTTGTTCAAAAAACACAAAATTATGCCAGATTATGCTAAAAACGGCTAAATAATGCCGCGGCATTATGCCAGATGCCGTGGGCCTCTAAATAATGCCAAAAAGCATAATAATGCCAGAAATGGCAACTATGATCTCACTCGCTGTGTACCCACGTGGGTAACCGACAGGCGGTCTTTGTTCATTCCCGCCCAGACCACGTTGCCCACACACTATTTTTAAACCGAGTACTATAACTGTCATTTTGAAACTAAATAACTTATACTCACTGCAAAATAGCATCCACGGCGTCAAATAGACGATATTACCACAAGATCCCACGACTAAACTGCCAAAATACGCAATTTTTTTGAGAAAAATGTGTTGAATTTGTCAACAAATTTCAGGTCATACGCTATATTACATTCAAGAATCAAACCTCATGAATATGTATGAGATAAATCTGACCTTTCAAAAACTTTTATTTTTAAATTAAGAAATATGGAAAATTGACTGTTTTTTAATCGTAAAAAAATCATAAAATATTACCTGTTTGTAAATACTAATTTATAAACTGTATTTTAATCTAATACTTATGAGTTATGTATTTTTATAAAATATATATTATTTGTTTCCACAAACAGTCTAGTACACCTTTTTTGATTGGCTGAAAATCGTTGTAAATTTAAAAACATGCTTGAGATTTAAAATACAAATTGAGGGCGCTGCGCATTGTTGTGACGCACGCGCATGCGCGCTGTGTGAAATTCCGTACGCGAACATACGTGGCGTGCCTACACATCATCATCAGTGAGGCGCCTTCTCCATATGAAAAATTCCGGTGAAAAATTTCTAGTATTTTATTTTAATAATGTAATTGATGGAATATTATTGATTGTTTTTACTTTGTTTAAATTCATAAAGGGTTTCCCTGTAATTTTGTATTAATGTTTTAATTTTATTTTTTTTTTAAATAGCGTTGACATGAATTTTTCAGTACAAGATACAAGATAACTTTATTTATTGTCAAATAATTCAAAGATTTCAAATTGGTAAGGACTAATAATAATCCAAGACTGATTGATATGTAGTCAAGCATAGAGATATTATAGTTCACTATAATATCTCTATAGCCCCTTTCTCACAGATGTGCCTGCAATATACCGGTACAGTGCTGGCGTCGTGCCGGTATCGTTACCGGCATATACCCATTCTCATCGGACTATCGTGCCGGAAATATAACCGGTATATACCGGCTTTCTGTGAGAAAGGAGTCGGGCATATTCGGCCAATAAAAAGTCTCTGACAAAATAATTATTGAGGGCGTCCTTTATTGTTATTATTTTTGTCTAGCGATGATATGGCGGCGAATGTTAAGTTACAGATTATTATCTTCCTTTATAGCATATTTATGCAATACATGCTATGTACAGTATATTGTGCATATATTATACAGGTATAGCAATTAATTTGCCGTCATCGGCAATCTGTAAAACACCTTAGAAGGCTGTAGGCCTACAATTTACAAGGCGACGAAAGGTCAGGCACCAACAAACAAAGACTAAAGGCCCATTCACACTAGGACGATAACGATCGACGATAAATATATAAGCATGCATTTTTTTAACATAAAACAAAAGAAATTAGAAAGGGTTTCGTTCTAGGACTATATGATAATCATTTATGCTGTCTTTGATAAAATAATATTTTTAAAATTCCAATCAAATGACGTCATGATACATAAAAACAATAAAATCGTTGTATTGTCACGATATTATTGCTCTTACTAATCATGACGTCATTTGATTGGACGTGTGAAAATATAATTTTCATCAAAGGAAGCATAGATGGTTATTCTATAGTTCTAGAATGAAAAGGTTTTACATTTCTTTTATTTTATGTATAAAAAATGCAAATTATTGTCTATTATCGTCGATCGTTATCGTGCTAGTGTGAATGGGCCTTTAGAGCTATGGCTGGCCTAGCCTAGCGGCCTATATAGATTATGCTACAAATTTCTTCTTGTCCCCTTATTTTAAGCAGCTCTCTTAAGCCTGTTTTCCTGTCGACGTTGAAATACGTTGAGTTGCGTTGAGTTTAAAATCGTTAAAGTTGAAAATAAAATAACGATGACGATGATCGAGTCGGACCGCTAATATTTACACATTTTTACGCGATCGTTTATAGTTTCTTGGTTCTCTCGAGCGTTGCTGGGACACGCGGACGTGAAGTGTTGCAAAACTAAAGCCGGCCACGCGCAGCCGGGACCGCGTGAAAATTGAAAAAGTTACGGGTTTTGATGCTTAAACCCAGCCTAGGACATACTTTCGTTGATATCTTAATCTAGGCTTACACTAAAGACAAACATTAAATCTAATTGGTTTAATATTATAATTTAATTTAACTTACACTTGTTTTTTTTAAATATCAGACCTTAAAAGTGTACAAAAAAGGTGAAAAACATCGTCGCGTTGTAAACATTCAAGAATTGTCAGCGCGTACCTATTTTTTCACAAACTGCAATGACGTAATTTGTGGACCATTTGATTGGTCAGTTTTAACGATCGTAACGATCGTAATCGTTAAAGTTGAATCAAGTTCAACTTTAACGATTTAAGATTTTAACGATTTTCAACGTTAATTTTTACCCCCTTTTCCTGTTAAATCGTTGAATATGTCAACTCAACGCAACTCAACGTAACTTAACGTCGACAGGAAAACAGGCTTTATCTCATTATCCCTCCAGTTCGACATTATTATTGTTAATTGAATTGAATAGGCGCCAAAGTGATACACTTGACTGCGCAAGGTGTCAAAGCCTCGACGGGGAACCCCGGAATATAACGGCAATACGTTCTCACAGAATGCCCGTCTGGCATTGCGGGGAATATCCCTAGAATATTACTAGGTCTAAAGCAGGTCATGTCGATGCCGGCATGGTGCCGGCATGATGCCAAGACGACCCGTTCTCACAGAAAACCATACCGGCATGGTAATGGTATATTCCCGCAATATTCCTGGCACACAACTCTGTGAGAAAGGGGCTAGTCAAGGCAGCTGAACAGCATCATATTCATAAGGTGTTTTCCTTACAGTAAGTTATTTTAATGAAAATTTGGTATATTATAGTGATCTTTGTTATAAATAAGATGATGTGGACAACAAATAAAAAGACACAAATACTAATATTAATAACTAAACAAATCTCTTAAGGTTTTGGGTAGCCCTGAAAAGGGCTGTTTGGTTTGGGTTTTTTTCCTTAATTTGGGTAGCCCTGAAAAGGGCTGTTTGGTTTGATTTGAGTCGTGTTTTCTTTAGTTTGCCTTTTTCGGCTTCGCTGCCATCATTTGTGGAGAGGTCTTTATCCAGTGGCTCTTCATAACACTTTCCAAGATCTTCAGGTCATCTGGGATTCCTCTGACATCTCTTTTGATGGAGTTTAGTTGTGAGTGCATAGATGTATACAGAGCAATATGCGTCAACCTTTGTATACCCGGAGAAGTACTATAAGCCATAACTTAGATTTTGTATTAGTCTTATGATCATTTGATTTTGAGTTCATAATTTACTAGGATTATATTATTATATTATTATAAATTCATTTTGTAAAAAAAGCATGTTTTAATAAGATGTGCTTTCGGGCCACAGAAATGGTAAAATGCCATTTATACTCGGGGTACCCGAGTCTAGGACTCACTCATTTTCTCCTCCATCTGGACACTATTGAGTAAAAAGTGCGATTTATAAAGTACTACTCCTCCCTTATTCGTTGTAGTATTGAGCTGGGATTTGGCATGAATATACTACAGGGACATGTCCTCAAAGCTATAGAGCCGGATTTTTAAATTTCAAATCGGATGCGGCCAGAAGGTCCCCGGTTCGAGCCCGGGCGAAACCTTTTTTTTTTTAACTTTATGGTGAAAAGTACTGTATACGCAATATGATATACAGTATATCTTATTTTTATTATTTTTTTTAATACTTATTTTGTGTAATCGGTAATTATCACTTTTACACATTTTTATTTTGCTTTTTGCTTATTACCATATTTATTTTAATTTAAATGGATTAAAAAACTTTGTGTAACCAGGGAAGAGCTCTTCCCTGGTGTAACCCACATTTTTGGTGTAAGAGGTTTCGTAGTGTACGGTAGTGGTTATCAAGTCTCTGCTTAACACGCAGAAGGTCCCCGATTCAAGCCCTGGCGAAACCTATTTTTCTTAAAATTTATGGTGAAATATACTGTATGCGTAATATGATATAGAGTATATCTCGTTTTATTACTCGGGGTACCTGAGTCTAGGACTCTCTCATCTTTTCCTCTTCTTCTTCCATCTGGACATTATTGAGCAAAAAGTGCGATTTATAAAGTACTCCCTTATTCGTTGTAGTATTGAGCTGGGATTTGGCATGAATATACTACAGGGACATGTCCTCAAAGCTATAGAGCCGGATTTTAATTTCAAACCAGATGCAGCCATATCACGTCTCGAAGATGGTACCGTATAGCCGTATTTGGTAGCGAGGTTATTGATTTGTATGTGACGTTACATCCGGTCTTATGACGTCATTACAGATCTCACATTCGTGCTTGTTATTACATCGGTTAAAATGCTCATAAATGTATTCTTGTCCCAACCAATAATATTGATTACAATTTAAAAAAACATTGTTTTGATGAAATATAAGGTGCGTCTTATACATCGACGATATAAAAAATACCGATATTTTACTCTCAGTTGGGGGTGCGTCTTATACACAGGTGCGACTTATACACCGAAATATACGGTACCTTGTGTCGGTATTATACCAGGGAGTTGTTTTTATACCTTGTGTCGGTATTATACCAGGGAGTTATAAAATAGTCAAAACATATTGCAGTGACAGTATAATCATTTTCTTGTTCCTCATTAAGCATAATAAGTGAACTCTCTTGATTCATATACATAAAAATAAATTAATCACGTATTAAAAAGTTCCACGAAAATTTTCCTGACATTTTAAAGAAATCTTGATTTTAAAAGTATAAAAGAATATATTTTCGCAGTTGCCATTTTGTATCACATGACATCAGTTAAACCAATCATACGCGACGTTTAGGCAGCAGACGTCAAAATCAGCACGATGTAAACACGAAATGGCGTCCGACGAGGAAGGATCTTCTCGCTCAGACAAAGTAAAGTTGAAATGTTTTTTCCAAATTTACAAGCATTCAAATGAAATTATCAGTCCAATTACTGAGATTCGATGGAATAAAGTGTTGCTCTGTTCAAAGAGTTGGATAAAATTAGATGGAGACGGCAAGGAAATCGCCATACATTTGACGGAGCTTGGTATGTCTGATGAAGGTAAATCGTTTGACGATGTCGTACGCGAGCATCCAGGCTTAGGTTTTCATGCTACCTGTTACAGGCGATATACTGATACATCTCGACTAAAAAAGGTAATATTTGGTTTATTATTATCAGAATACTCTAAGAGTTAATAATATAGTTAAATGATACAGTATATAGGGTGCTACTGCACTTACTTATAGATCTATATTGTGCCCTTAGTTTCTGTGCTTGGTTGTTGATTGGGCTTTCTACTAGTACCAGTACTACTACGTAGGCCTAGGCCCTAGGCCTAGGCCATATTATATTATACAGTATATATTATTCAGTAGGCTACAAAATTAATTTTAGTTAAATACCAATATAGGCTCTATATAAGACAAAATAAAATGCTGTATAAATTAATTATACGTTGAAATTGATGTTTAGGCTGAAACAAGAGTTGCCAAAAAGAGATCCCAAGCAGGAGACAGTGAGAGCCCAGATGAGCCACCAGTTAAGAGGGCCAAGCATTTTTTGAGAAGTAGTTCAGCCACAGCAATGGTTCAAAAAGCCACAATTTTGCCAAAGAAATGTATCATTTGTAAATTGCAAGACAAATTAGTGACGATCCAAGGCAAAAGAGGTCATGATAAATTAAGAAAGGCTTTAACAGATGATGCAGGTAATTATTTGAAGAAAAAAAATTCACTTGTTATTGTTGTTTCTCCTATCCTTGAAATTTGTAAACATATGGTTAATTAATCAATCTGCTTTCTAATCCCCATCCTATAATGAGTTTTGCAGGCTCAACTGATGTAATCCAATTAGAAAACCTTCCTACTGTACAGCATAATGAGGTGTTCCAGGACATTTCTTCCATGTGAACCTTTGCTATATAGTGTAATCATGGAGCTATACATTTTATATCTCCATGCTGTAGTTATGCATAACAAAATATCATTTCAATCATTTAGGAATTACACACTATTGCTTTTGTTGATTTGATTTATGACAGGAATGTTGCGAAAAGCTGCAGAAATGAGAGAGGACGAAAGTATTTTAAAAGACATTCGAGGCAAAAGCTGTGCTTGTATTGAAGTGCGATATCATGACCAATGTTACAAAAACTACACCAAAATAGTTGTTAATTCACGTAAACGACATGATTCTGGAAAGTGAGTAAAACGTAACTTTCTAAAACTCTGTTGGTTTTTTAAATTTACATTTTAAATTTTTTTTTTATTTGCTTCAGTCTAAATGTTGAATTTTTAAACACCAAAATCTATAAAATATTAAAATATATTTTAATAATACAGTATTTATTATTATTTACAGGGAATTGGAAAGTGTTTTTTTAACATATAAGCAAAGCTATAAGGTATTTTGCAGAGATGTAATTGATAAACGGTTACAGTATGGACAGGAGATACTAAGACTCGCAAAACTCCAAAAGCTTTTCATGAAATCAATTGAAAAAACAGAAAAAGTTTACTTGTCAACTATAAGGTAGGCTGTCGATCCCTTCTTAAAAACGATGAAATAATTTTGTAATATTTTTGAGATCCAGTTACTGTAATAATTTCTTCATTTTATCTGTGTTACAATTAATTATAATCAATTAATGTGTTATTTATAGATCAGACGTGTTGAAGAAGAAGCTCAGGATGGATTATCCTAACCTAATTTTTCATTCACCCACAAGAAGGTTAGTTGCTTAGTGTGTTTATATTAAATGATTATTTCACCAGGGATAATTTAAAAAAAAAATCTTTTTGTGGATTGGTCAAACTAAATATTTTATTTATTTTTTCTTAATTAGAAATGAATCAGTTCTGGTGTACTTTAGCAATGTATCCCCAGGATTTGTGGCTGATCCATTTTTGTCATCAGGAAAAAGTACAACGGAGACAGATGAATCATCAAAGTATGACATAGATATTCCAACTACTTCTACAACACACGAAATCTCCACTGATGGTGACAATAGAGACAAACTAAGGACTCTATATTTTGCAGGTACGGTTAAAATACAATAACTTGTATATATTGGTTTATTTTTAAATAACAACAATAAATGTTATTGCATAATTAAGGAAATGCTGTGGATCAAAGAGGTGAAAGCTGTATGCACTCAAAAAACAAAACTGTTATGATAGTAAGTGGTGTCGATCATAAATGCTGTACACAATACAGTATATGCTTTATATAAATTTATTATTACTATGTTTCATTCACCCAATGCTATAAAATGTACTTGCAGGTACGATAGTAAATAATGCCATCAAATCAAACAAAGGTATGCAGAGTGAATGGCCTCCAAGAGCAGCGGACATTAATGATGTTGACATATCTGAAATTGTGCCATATGAGTTGTTTAATCTAATCGCAAAGTGTGTTGGTGCTGCAGAAGATACTATACAAACCTCATTTTCAGATGTTACTGAAGAAACTCGAACGAAAATTTTATCGATATGCCAGGACATCCTGTACCTTGCTTGGAAAGGAAGAAGGCAGACTCCAAAGTCACTTGCTCTAGGATTAACTGTTCGAGTGTGAATGAGATGAGTGTGAAAACAGGACAAGAGAAGAAGAAGAAGAAAAAGAAGACACACCAGACTATGGCATTGAAGATGATGAATTAGACTATGGTGAATTAGACTATGAGGAAGATGAATATGAAATATAGTTTATACGGTTTTGAATGCAACAAAATCATCATAAAAAGTAACTGTAATGTAATAGGCCTACACTATAACCAATGTGAAACACTAACCATGGTTATGCAAACAGAAACTGTGAGCATGTGAATAAAAAAAAAGATTTAAAAAAAATGAAAACAAAATGGAAACCATGAGAATATAAATAAATAATATAACCATGAGAATATAATAATAAAAACTGTAACCATGAGAATATAAATAAATAATGTAACCACGAGAATATAATAATAAAAACTGTAACCATGAGAATATAAATAAATAATTTAACCATGAGAATATAATAATAAAAACTGTAACCATGAGAATATAAAGAAAAATAGTAACTATGAGAATATAAAGAAATTGTGTAACCATGAGAATATAAAGAAAAATATTAACCATGAGAATAAATACAATTACATTGAAACAAAACAAATATTTGATGTTTGTATTTTATTTAATAATTTAAATTTACTATTGCATTGGTGTTTATTACTAGGAATATGTGTTCTATATGTTTCACAGTTAAATCATATCAGTCACTCTGTACATCCGTAGAGGAACACGTAGAGAGAGACACTGACGTGTTAAACTCGGAGAAAAAAGTTGAGTATAACATTTCAAATGTTATCTAGGTATTATTTACAATATAACTTCTTAAAATTAAAAAAAATTATGAATCAACTTACCGCATTTTATATATTTTTACATATTCGCAGAAAATTAAAGGAAAGGTAAAGCTATTATCGTTAACGTTAGTAAACTGAACAATAACATACCAGACCATCCAAGCGAATAGGACATAGCTTAACGGATCCGGTCACCGGAACAGAGATCACTTTGGTGTAACTTCAGTTTATTAATATAAAATTATAATATCAGCGAATTGTGACGTCATTACTATAACTTTTTCTTTTAACACTTTCACCGCCAAAGACGGAAATCTCCGTCTTTCGATGCCCAGCGCCAGACCGCCAAAGACGGAAATTTCCGTCTTTGGCTTTTTATTGCACAATTTGTTAGATCATGTATATATGGACCGCATATAGAAATTTCAACATCCAAATCGACCTGGACCGCAAATATTTTGATACTTTATTAACCCCTAGTGCCAATGACCCAGCTGGCCTACATCGCGTCCTATCCGTAAACAACATAATGTGCTTACTGCAGACGAAGCAATTGCAGAAATATTTGCCGACTCTGACTCTGAAAATGAGTATTTATTATCCCCAGATGATGAAGGTATATTTGTACCTAAATCTGGTTTATAAAATGTAATAAATAATTGGAGATAATTTAGCTAGCCTGGCTTAAACTAGTTTGTAGAATAGGTTGAGAAACGTGACACTGACAGACGATGCAGCCAGGCTAAAAACCTCATTATCTCTGCTTTGTTCTCCGATTGAGCCTAAAGTGCTAAAAGTGAGCCAAGTTCTTTGTACAATTATGTGGTATTACAGTTTTATTTCAATAAAGTGTTTGGTACCATTGGAAAGTTTATTTCTATCTCATTATTTGAGTGTATATTGCATGATATTCTGATTACAAACACCTTTGCTATGAGCTTTGAAAAACAGGTAAATTTATCTAAAATGGCTGGCGGTGAGGGGTACTTCCTTTATTGAATGCCTGGCGGTGAAAGTGTTAAAATGTTTCATATTATCTTATATTTCATATTTCATTGAATTTAATTAGCCTTGTTTTTACCAGTAATTATAACTGATAGACGGGTTAGTTGATCAAAGTTGTAATAGTTGTTGTTTAGTTGTAATAAAATGGTCGAAAGAGAAATCAAAATCTACCGGACCAGATGGATAAATCAAATGATATAATACGGACTAAAAATAGATACCGTACAAGTTGAATCTTGGATTATAAAGACTTGTTTTGAGACTCCACTAATTAGTAATAATATGTCTGAAGTAAACATTACCCATGGACACTTTTTCCAAATTATATGACTGACTTTACTTAATTATCCAAATATTCAGGAAAGAGAAAAAGGCAAGAGTTAACTGCTTGGCTATAAATTAAAAGGACGTAACATTCCATGTTTAAGTACCAGTCTTAATTAACTTTCGCAACGGCGAACTTTCTCTCATGAAAATTATGATTTATGTAAAGTCGAATATTTCTCGAATAATATCATGTTATTAGGTCGAAAAATATCTTATGTCTAAGTATGTTAATTATTCAAAAAAACATAAATATTAACGCAATCGCTCACTGATTGTTAAGCAAGTGTTATGGTAACAGTTGTGTCATCATTCTTTTTATTGTACTTTTTTTTTCCTTATTAAGCAACCAACATGGAATAGTCAATTCAAAACATAAATGTTGTTTACCATTGTGTAATTATCATCAAAAAATCATTAAAATATTAATAGTTTTTATTTAAAAAATTGGTTGGTTGTACTGTATCACAAAAACAAAAGGCCTCTGTAAATTAATATAACTGTATAAATTATAAACAAAAATACATTTTTTTTTAATGACAAGAATTGAGAATGTTTAAGTAGTAATGAAATTAGTGTTTAGTATACTAAATTCATTTATTATAAATGGTTAGGGAGATATGGCTATAAAAAATAACTAAATAAATAAAGATGATTTACATTTATAGCAAAAAATGTTCATCTAATTATATTGCTTTACTACAGGTATCACTCTGTTAATATTCATAGAATTACATTTACTTGTATTGTTTCTTTTTAAAACATAAAATGTGTTTAACATACAAAATAAAATTGAAATGCTGAACAGACCTTGACGGAACTCATCCTTTTATTTCATATATCAGTCATTTGCATAAGAAACATCTTATTAAATTTGCAACTTTTCATATCAATCTATATTTTGCATAGATGTGATGCGACGAACTAGAGAAATAACTAGGCAACAAAGATACGAACAGGACAGGGAATCTT
Source organism: Antedon mediterranea (assembly GCF_964355755.1). NCBI lineage: Eukaryota > Metazoa > Echinodermata > Crinoidea > Comatulida > Antedonidae > Antedon > Antedon mediterranea. The sequence continues at coordinate 27,346,974 of NC_092675.1, forward strand.
TGAAATGTCTGCTATATCTGTTAATGCAGATATCAAAACAGCTTCAAAAAGGCATAGCTGATTGAGAATACAGGCCTATTTGATAGTAACTATGTCCAAGTTGTCTCTCTAGTTTTATAAATAATACCTCTATGATATTTTGTAATATTTTTCTGTTTTATTCACCACACAAAATAACTCTCCCAATACTCAACACCTTTGAATTTTGACCTGTTTCGTAATGTTTTAGAATTTGTGTGTGATAAACTTGAATCATTCTATTTTTCAAATTAAGTTTGAAAGTATAATATGGAAAATTGTGAAATGACATCCAAAAGAAAAGTATCTTTTGATTAAATTATCCATCGTCTAAATTTGGAATATTCATTTACAGAAATGTCATGGTCATGTGAATTACTTATATTTTTGTTTGTACAAGGGACATAAAAGAAAAGTAGTCATTGTGCTAAATAGTTGAAATAATAAATACTAAATTAGCTTTCAAACTATTTTTCTACAAGTGTTTTTTATTTTGCTCTGGCCTTTTTAACTTTGACCATTCATTTCATGCAAGCAATGATGCCAAATAATAATGAAAAATGACCAAACCTTCAACAATGTTTTGAGTTAACTTGTATCATGATAACTAAATATGTAAAAAAAGGGCACTTTTTTTCAAAAAAATGTCAAGCATTTTATTGTATGATCTGTATTTGCATAGCACATACGGTAGACTGCGTTTATACCGTCTTAAAGAGCCATAGTAAATGATTATGTCAAAAAATAAAAGGGTTGAATATTTGTCAATTTTTGGGAAAATTTTCCTGTCCTATAGTACAGGTATTTTTTTTAAAAAATGTTGACTTTTTAAAATTCTTATTATGCAATAATTTGCATAGCGCATATATAATGTACTAGCGCGTTATTGCCCTCATACAGAGCCATAATAAAGAATTATGCCAAAAAATAAAAGGGTTGGACTTTGGTTATTTTTTGTCTGTGTAGTATATTATTACAGCTGGGATTGGCAAAATAGCAAAAAAAGGTAACAATTTCCCTGAACTATAATAATATTGCACCATATCATCTTTATAGACGTAGTGAGACTAATAGATAGTAACCATAACATTTTAATAAATCATGTAAAAATTGCCAAAATAATAAACTTTCAAAATTCTTATTCTATATTTTTGTAAAGAAATGGCAAGAGGACAGAGTAGTCCTAGAGGGTGTGGTCCAGGTTTTTTTTTCATTTTTCATATCGAATATGACAATCACTTCAAATAGTTTTTGATTAGGAAATAAAATATGATGAACGTTCTTTAATTAAAACATTATTATATTATTCACAGAAGAAAGTGTATTCAAAGATTACAGAAAATTGTAAAGTAGACTATATTGGGTGTGGTTCTTGCTTTTTATTACAGCATTACGTCAAGCTAACAGATATTAATATATATCATATATAATCGATAATCGATATAACTATTATTAATTATATATATGTATTGATATAGTATTTTTTTGATATGCATATGTTGACTTTAATACAAATTCACCACATTATGTGTACATCTTCGTATTTAGGAAATAGCATGAAATTAAATGGACCATTTATTAAAAGCAAATTATACATTTACTGTACACACATTTTACTGTATTAAAAATAGAATTTGTAATGGAATGTCTGTAAAAGAACACTTAAAATAAATAGCACATTTCAAAGCTATCAATATTATATAACAATCAATATTACCAACAGCGCCATGCAAACTGGGATCTTTCATCTTAAGGATTGCAAGACCCCAAACTTGTAATTGAAATTTGGACCAGCCTAAAAGGGCCCTGTCCGGTTTCCAGCCCTAAATCTGTGCCACTGTACATTGGGATACCATAATATTAATCATATATACATTAAGATGTACAGTATTGTCCCCCTGAAAAAATAATTCTTAAAACAATGTTTGTTGAAAATTCTATTTTTAATGTAACATAATAGTTATCCACTTTGACCAAAAATTGGATCGAAAAAATATGTATTTACCTGAAAAAATGTAATTTAAAGCAAAAAATGTTCAAATTGGCTGCCAGCCAATGGATTTTTGGTTGAATTTTAACATTTATTTCGTCATTTTATAAGTTAAAACAAGATTTTTTTTCGTTTTTTTTTCTATTGAAGTGATTAACTTTATGAAAACTACAAAATAACATATTCAAAGTCTGATTTAATTAATCTTCATTTTTCATGTTTTTGAGGGACAATACATCTTTAAGAATTGCATAAATTGTTTTAAAAATACTTTACATTCGTGGAGTCAGCTGACCATGTGTATCTGAAACTGCAATGCATAAAGGGTCTTTCACACCTGTCCCGGCACGGTTCCGGTCCAGCGCCGGAAAATCCAATCGAACGTCAATGTTTCGTTTTCACGCGGCTACGCGCATATCGATTGGCGCATAGCCGCGTGAAAACGAAACATTGATGTTCGATTCGCCGGACCGGAACCGGGCCGGAACAGGTGTGAAAGACCCTTAACGCCTGTTCATACATAGTGTGGGCCGCCAGTCTATGTACTATTCAGAAAAGGGTAGGTCTTATCTGTATTAATATATACAATAATATGCTAAACAAAATATTTTACTTTGACTATATACACAAATATGAATAATCCAGTTATAATTACAGTAATTAGCCCTGACTGCCTTCATGACAATCTGCCACTGATACACAGTAGGCCGGCTGGTCATGTTTAAAAAAAACTCTGCTTGTGTATACATACTGTATACAATCTTCTGCCCCAGTAGGACCTACATTGAGCACCTTTTCATGAAATTACCTCAGAGTACAATATTTACAATTTATAATTACAGGCATAGAGAAATGCTGATACACTGAAAAATAATATTATAAAATGAAGATGAGGACATTTGCTACAAAGATAAAAAGCTGCCTCAATACAGATTCAAACCCATTGATATGCAGGCATTATTACCATGGTATCAAATCTGATTGGATAATGACACCGGAAGTAAAACAAACATTAATAAGATTCAAAAACTTCAAAATCGCGCTATGCGTGTTGTTCTTCAAGCTCCGCCTCGCACCAGCACTCACATTCTTCTAACATCTCTCCACATCATGAATGTGTCACAGACGGTGCAGTACCAGGTAGGCTGCCTAGCTTTTAAAGCCATGAACAATATTGCCCCTCGATACATCACCCAACGATTTTCCACTGTTCCGATACGCTCTATGAGGACTAGGGCTGCTTCCAGGGGAGACTTGCTGGTACCCAAAGTTAAATTGGAATGTTTCCGGCGCTCTTTTATTTATTCTGCTTGTATTTTATATAATGTATTACCTTCAGTTTTGAAAGAATGTACCAATATTAACTCGTTTAAATTTAATTTTAAAAAACACATTTTATCGTAATTGTTTAATTGAATTTTTTTTGGATAATTATTTTTTTATATAATAGTTTTAAATTTAAATGTATATAGTAGATTCGTATTAGTTAAGTATAGTTTTATATATTTTGTCATTTTTAAGAGGGCTCCTGAATATCAGCTGGCCTGCGGGTTCAGCTGGAAGGGTTACCCTCTATAAATAAAGTTGAAATAAATAAATAAAAAATGACTTTTTGGCACCTGAATTTCAATATTTTAATTACACATTTGGTCTTTGTTGTTTGTCAACTATATTGTAATGAACATTAAAATAATTTATAGCTCTATTAATAAATGTATCAATACAGTGAAACTTGAAATGTATGCTTCATATCAGGGTCAACTTCCTATAGCATTTACAAGTATTTGTGCCATAATTTATGTGCATTTCAAAATTAAAAACTTTGAATCTTTAAGTTTAAATCTATTTTTAGCCAATTTGAAAATTATGAAAGACAGTAAAGTTTATTATAATTGTAACTAATGGCAAGAATTTAGCCCAGCTGACTTGTGGCACTCACTGTTTGGTGCGATAGAAAGACTAAATAGGTTAACAAATCTACGAGCTAGATAAATGTGTATCTGCCGTCTGACAACTAGTCCCGCTTCCAGATACGTAGTTCCCAGAAGAAAGTGTGCTTCTGTTGATTAAATAACTGAACTGTCTGCAAATGGGTCAACTGAGGTCAATGGTTCTTCAGAAATCATAGCATCATTTTGTACTTCAGTCAGTAAATTTCCATTACAGAGAAGGTAACGAACATCTGCCTTCTTCATTCGGCGTATTATAAAAATTATGAGTAACGTAACAAATACTATTGACACTATTATAATAACTGCTATATACTCCTTGCCTGAAAATAAAACAACCAGAAAATGTATATAAATGCCATACATTCTAAACATACATTTTAATAATTATCAATCAATACATTTTCTCTGTATTTTTTTTGTTGGTGGGGGGAGTGATTTTTCTACTGTATTGAAGAACTTTCTTATAAGTAGTGGGGGGTGTTTCACTGTACCCACCTACTTTTTTAACATTTCTGGAGGTCCCACAACATGAGATTGAACTATCTAACTATTAAACAAAAAAATTAGGCTTTTTTAGAAGAAAAGCAAAATGTTCTATTTTATCATAATAAGATAAATCCTTCTGGAAATAACACATTTTAAATTTATGTACACATAACCAACAGTTTGAGGCTCAGTTTATTTTTTATGTACAAGTGTCTTTTAATTAATACCAGATACCTGCTTACTAAATTTGTACTATTTGTTTTTGAAGTGTGAATAATTAAATAAAAAAAATAATCTTCTAGATTCATACAGACCCAAATGAATACTGTTCTGAAATTCTAAAAACAGTCTTACCTATGCCACTTGCAGTTAATTGACCAGCAACAAAACTGGAGCTAATCGTGGTATAACCAACTGAATTGTGTGCTGTGATGTTTACAATGTAGTCATTATATGGTGCCAAACCTACAGTATGAATCAAATTGTTTAATGGTATACATAATCAATTAGTTTGTTTCACATAAATCATCTCCGAAAAAAAAACCCCACCAAAATAAGATCTGTCTACACTATCAAACTAGTTTGACAAAAAACAAGGGGTGATGTTCCCAAATATGGTAGTGATATGCTTAATGCTTAAATTTCTGCTCAACCGACCTGTTCACTCCACATTCGGTGTAAATGTAAGTACATTTCGTATTTTTTTCTAATTTTATACGGTCATCATAATTGTATAATTGTAATGGAGGGGCGGATCTAGGATTTTGATAAAGAGGGGGCCGATATGGGAAACTAATCATCTAGGGGCGTCCGAGACATGCTCCCCCTGAAATGTTTTTTTTCTAGACGCCCGGAGACAGCATCTGAGGCGTTTTGGCCAGTCGATTTTTGTCATATAATTATCTGAATATAGTGTGTTTTATAGACCATATTTAATATACAGAACTGTTTATTATTATTTTTTTTCGTCAATAGCCTAAAGCCTGTTTTCCTGTCGACGAAACGTTACGACTAGTTGCATTATAATTTTAAAATAAAATTTGAAAATAAATAACGATAACGATGATCGAACCGGACTGCGAATATTTTCACATTTTTACGCAATCGTTAATGGTGGTTACTGAGACACATGGACGTGAAGTTTTGCAAAGCCAAGGCCGGTCATGCGCAGCCGTGCCCGCTGAAAAATTGAAAAAGTTACTTAATCTAGGCTTTACACTAAAGACAAACATTAAATTAAATTGTTTTTATATTATAACTTAGTTTTACTTAAGTAATTGTGTATTGTAACTGTTAAGCTTATTTTAACTTGAAATGGAAGGCAATGTCATTCAATTTACTTCTCAACAATTTTCCATTACTTTACACTAAAGACAAACATTAAATTAAATTGTTTTTATATTATAACTTAGTTTTACTTAAGTAATTGTGTATTGTAACTGTTAAGCTTATTTTAACTTGAAATGGAAGGCAATGTCATTCAATTTACTTCTCAACAATTTTCCATTACTCAACACAATAGTGCCATTTTTCAAGTAGCTTTAGGAGTAAAAGGTATCGGTTCATACAGTATTTACCTGTAAATTCAACTTGAAGTGATGTGTTGTATTTTGTAGTAGCTATATCCACTTCTCTATCATCAGAAAAAACTGTTATTTTGTATTTAAGAAGATGACCATTTTGTTTTTCTGGAGGTAGTTCCTAAGAAACAAATTAGTTTTCTTTTTAATTATACTGTAACAACAGGAATGATTCTTTTTTTTTAAAAGAAAATGAAGATTTATTTCTAAAGACATTTGCATTTGTCAAAATCTTAATGAAATGTTAAATTATGTCACCATTGCATGTTATAAATATTTAAAACCATGCTATAAAAGTGTGGTATGAGGAGTATTGGAGGATCCCAATAATTTGTTCTGGTTAGGTAGCTTTTAGTGGGTTTCATCATGGAGAATTCTCCATGGTTTTATGAATCAGTTTCCTAAAGCTTAAAAAAAAAAACCAATCTTATTATACTGATTGATCGATCGATGTTTGGTGTATTATTTCATTTATCTGCTATTGTTAATAGCCTTTAGATAACCATCATAAGTTTGGATACTACAAACATGATGAAATAATTATGTATTTTTGTAACTTATACAGGATTTGTTGCAATTCAAAAGAATTTTATTACAATAATTTTTCATTTTGGTCATTCATTATCTGCCAAGTAAAAACTATAGATAGCATTATTCATTTTTTTATAAAAAAAAGAATCATATCAGCAGTTTTGAGGTAAAAAGTAAATACATAAATTCACTTTCATATACTCATGTTTGGTGTGCGCAGAAGTGTACTCTATGGTCCTCGATGTCTGCGAATATACCCGTTTATTACTCTCAATTCCTAACCCGCTCTACTTTTTTCACTTTTTCCGTCTGATGATATCTTTACAAATATATATTTTGTGGTGTTTATTTTCATACCTCCCAATTGCACGTAAGTACATCATATCCATCTTTCCTTTTGCAGTTACCATCCACTGTACCTTCCGGTGGTTCTGTTGAAAAATGTTTAGTTCAAACTAAATTAAAGGAACTTAAAATTGTTGATGATTTCATGGAAATAGTAAAAACCTTAATAAACTAGGGACCAGTTGCTTTTTGTACTTTTCTGTGGTTTTATCCTTGATTATCCACTTGATCAACAGAATGAATAAGTAAATAAAAAAGAAACTTAATATATCTTGACTTAGCTTTTTGTCAAAACATGAAAAAGTATTGCATCCCTGGTTTTAATATACAAACAAATACTAGAGGCCTACGGCAAAAATAAACTGTAGCTCAATTGAAGATAGAAGCAATGGTTTGCGATTATATGGTCAAACTTTAATATAATGCAAAAATGTATTCAACTTTACTTGTTTCTTCTTTCATGACAACAACAATGTCCGACCATTTATTAATGTTGCCTTCTCTTGAATATCTGACGGCAACTTGTACCTCATACTCCTTGTAGCCTGTAGGTATGTCAAGAATTTTCTCAGACAAATCGTCATGTGATCTATCACAAGGGATCTGAAAAACAATACAAAAATATCAAAGTTTAGTGTGAGCAGAAAAAGGAAACAATAGTGTCTATGAAAGTGGGAACTATCGCCCAACAAATAATTTATTTAAATTTTAATTAATTTAAATTTATTTAATACACTTCGCTTCCAGTCCATCGCCTCTCGTACAAATAGATTTCGTAATAGTTTTTACCCATCTGCCATTAGAATACTGAATCTTACAGAATGATGTGTCATGGCATTTTGTTCTGTATTATATTGTGCTGTAGTTTCAGAGATACACACTTTTAGGCGAATGATGTAATTGAATTGAATTAAATGTACATAACGTACATTTTTTTAGGTTATTGGATTTTTAAAAACATACCTCGTTCTTCTCTGGAGGTTTCATGTTTGGATACACCTCCTTATAACTAACAACGTAAACATGCTCTATTTTATATTTTGTTGGATCCCAATTTACTTTAAGTAACGTGTCATTTTCAATCCGTCCCACAACATTCTTTGGAGGATACATCATGACTATTAAAAGAAAAACAAGAAATTAGTGGCAGTGGTTTCAACATAATATATTACAATAAGAAAATGGCAATTCATTCATTTATCTAGTATGATTTTTCTGCTATATTGATTTTATATAATTGCCCATTCACTGCACAGTGTTATTTCCAATTTTGTGCAGAAATAGTGATTTTGAAATTAATTGTTTTACTTACTAAAACAGTTTTTCAAAATTGTGTTTATATTGTACTGTAGGTGGGGGTTGGTCTAGGGGGAAACAAACAAAATTATGAAAGACTTTTTTTTCCCCATGAAATTCTTATAAAACTAGAAGGCCACTATACAATTAGTATAATTCCCCTACATGATTTCCCCGACATTTTTTAAAAAGTTTTATGTCTAGTGCTCAGTGTGATTAGATTAAAGTGTACTACAACTTTTGAATGTGAGTTTGGTGTAATGGTTATATATCCAGCCTTACACTGTTGCGTTCCCTGGTTTATTTCCTGCTGTGAAGATCTTTTTTGTTTATCATCCTTATTATTTCTTTTAATATTTTATTATTATTTTTAATAATTATAATATTTTATATTTTAATAACCTAAGGTTACGTTAAGACTGATCACTACCAGATCACCGGCTTCTCTATCAAGGCCTATTGTAAGCTCTCCTAACCTGGTAACAACAATCTTGAGCAGCTGTGCAAGCTGCACAATTTCAGATGTACAAGTATCGTACCTCTATAGATTATTGGACTAGCATTGTGTTGTCTGGTTGCTGAATTGTTTTTCTTTTTTGGCAGAATCCATTAATTAAAAACGAGAAAGACCCAATTTTATACAATTGTATGTTTTTCTTCATGATCAACTCTATATATCGTTGTGATGATATAAGTGTGATGCATGCAATTTCAATTATTAGAGTCGGCTTATTTTCCACATTATTGCAATTATAGGCCCATGTTGGATTTCTATTTACAAAAAAAATGTAGGCAAGTTTGCGACCTTTAAAAGACTGAGGAAAAAAATTAATAACTTATACTAACTTATAAATTGTGTGTATATAGAACTTACTGCTATAGAAAGCAAAATAAGCAATGTCGTGGTCTCCTAAAGCATTTGAGACATGCAACTGTACTTTCATTCTGCCATGGTCATAAGCTAAATCTATATATTCATTATGTGTCTTTTTATAATTTCTACAAAAAAAAAAGAGAAAAACATCATAATACATTTAGTCAATATTTATGAACAGTATATATGTGTACAGTTTATATATACAGTATATATAAATACCACAGGAACTGCAGAATATTAATTCTAAACTGCCTGGTAATAAATAAATTAATTAATTTGAAATGATAAATAAATCTGTGAGAATGAGAAAAAGTTTCAAACCAGGATATGTAGATGCCCTAACCATTGAACTTTCAAACTATCAAATGTGGCATATCTTCATTTTTTTGTCACATCAAATTTGATAGTGTAGACAAAGCTTTACATTCTGTCTTTGACAAGGCAAATCCATGATTATATGCTGTAAGCAAACTCTCCATAAACTTACAATAAAGGTACTGAGGCCCTTCCATAGTAAATAAGGTACTCATTTGGAAGGTTTGTATCCAAGTCTCCAGGTAGCCATGTGCATCTGAAATGTGTAATATTCGTCTCAAAGCATGTAAGATTTTTGATCGCTACCGGTCTACCTGTTGAAGGATATTAAATTTATTGTAATTGATAACTTTACTGTACCATGTAGTAATTGAGAAATCAATTAAGTACACAAAAAAGCTGACACAAGAATAAGTGGTGGCCCTAGACCACACCGAGATACAATGGTGAGGTATGATAAACAATCAAGACGTCACTCATGTGAATAAGGCCACCGATGCTAGTAGCTGTAAACATGTACGATTATTCACCGCTCCCTGTTTACCTGTTGAAGGATATTAAATTTACTATAATTGATAAACAAATTTAATACACACAAAGAAACATTTTGTTAGAAAATGATATTACAACATTATATATATATATTTTTTTTTTTTAAACCATATTTAATGAGGGTGATCCATCCAGCTATTGCTGCAGTCATTAGGGACCCTTCGCAAGACAAACATTATACACAAGCTGCTCTACATAACAAAGTCTTATTACAAGTCTTTGGAAGTGGAGAATTTGGTCCTTAGAAAAAATCCTGACATGTGACGGGACTTGAACCCAGGACCCTTGGAGTGGTAGCCAAGCATCATAACCACCAAGCCACAACTCCACCCAAACAAAATTTGATAGGATATTCTGGGACCTGTTCACTAGATCGTTGACTGATGCTGCAGTCCTAGAATAAAGCCCATTCTGTTTTCTTAGAAAAGTTCATATTTATTTTGACTAATTGTAACATTTTATTTCTAGTTTTAAGGTTTAACTAAATTGAGTAATCGGAATATACCTACGTCCAAAAGTGATGAAGACCTCTTGCCTGTCATTAGAAACTCGACAAGAATATTTACCACTTTGATCAAAAGATGACATATTAATTCCCAAAATCGATTCATTAGATTCTAAAATGGTCTCAATAAAATACCATGTTATTGTATATGCTGTCATATCCAAGTTGCAGCGTAACTCTAATACATCACCCTCAATAAGTTCAAAAGTTTTTGGTTTGCTAGGCAATGTCACTGTAAAAGAAAAAATTTGTTCACCTATGTTATAGGTGTACTGGATTCAAAAGTGAAGGTGAAAGAAATGTCATAATCTACATTAAATGAAATGCTATTCATTAAGCATTATACGGTATATTTTGGAATATACCGTATAATAGCCACAAACGATGGGAATATTTATATATACGGTATATTCTTTATGAGACCCGTTTCTGCTGCCAAAAAATATACCGTATATAAAATATACCGTATATATACGGTATATTTTTGGCAGCAGAAACGGGGCCATGTATGGATCTCTCAAAAAAGAACTTATTCCCTAATTTTCAAATCAAATTATAGCAAATAAAGTATATTCTAATCATTCATTTTAGGAACAATTACATTTTTATAATAATATGTCCATCCATTTTTTCAACTTCCTTTTATAACCACAGGCTTTGTATATAATTGTTTTGTATAATTTATATAGATTTATATATATAATTTATATAGATTTTTATTAATTCATTTTTAAAATGTTATCTAAGCATACTACATATATATACTACGTTCTCAAAATAATGTGTGAAACAGAGACTACTGTACATCTTATCCTTCTTTTTTTAATTTAAAAAATAAATAATCAAATAAAATCAAATGATCATTGCTAATAATTGATCAGAAAACTACAAGTATGTGTGAGAATTTCACTGTATGCACGTACTGTACGAAAGTACAATTTACAACATTTCTATTGTTTTTTTAAAATTTAGCATCGAAAATCTTAAAATTGATTTAAGTGCATGTGATATTAACAACATGATGCAACACCTTGTGCAATGTACTCAAAATGAAATTCTATGCGTTGATTGGATGCTGAAAAATATAAATTTGGAAATCATTGTGAAACAACAAAAGAACAAGGGTGTGCTAACCAATGCTTACCGGTATTGTATCAGGAAACATTAAAAAAAAAAACACAAAAACAAAGGAAGAAAATACAGATTTAAAAACAAAGTAAAAAAACAAGGTAGCCTGAAAACATGCAAGTCTGTGTCTGCAGTAAGGTCTGTTAGCCTGAATTCTGTGCAAGGCTGCAGCCTATTGTGATATGTAGCTACAAGCTTGGAATTATGTGCAAGTATGCATCCAGAAGACTATTCAAACCTGCAGCCATGTAGAATTCTATCCAAGGCTGCAGCAACATTATTTTGCAGCAGCAAAAGTCTGCTGACATTTAAATCTTTCAACTCATTAAAATATTTTCCTTATTCAACTCATAAGACATTCATAATTATTTGAACGCTATCAATGCATGAGACTGTTGTTTACAAAAGTGAAGAATTCCTGTGAAAAAAAAGTCTAAAGCCTGGGCAGTTGGTTCAGGAAAAAGATTCAAAAACATAATCAATTTGATTTTAATCATACAAAAAATTATAAGGAAGTGTTTTATTTTCATAGAAGCGCAAAAAATATTTTTTGTTGACCTTTTTATAACTTAGAGAATGAGTAGGAAAAAATTAACTGTAAATATAGCACCAAAATAAATAACAACTTTAAGTTGCTATTATGTGATTAGAACATGTATGGTGTAAACAACATGCCTCTCCCCTTGGGTAGGCATGTTAAAACCTATAAAAACAATGGACAAGAAATTGAAGTTAAAGATTAAAAACAAATAAACATGTGTAATAATATTAGGAATTTTGACCGTATTAGTAATTTGTAATTATTAAAAATTATGGGGTAAGGGGTAACATTTTCGCTAATAACTTTGAATTTATTGAACATATTTTGCATTTCTTGGTAACAATAAGTAGGGTACTGTATAAACTGTTTAATCAAAAATTGTTATATTCAAAAATTATGCAACATTTTGATCTCAAATAATAGTGGTTGTGTAGTTTTATTTAAAGCCTGTAGACAAAATTTTAGTATTTAGTGTTGTTGTGGGGTACACAATGCACACATTATGCATGACTTGTTGGAGGGTATAAATTATTGAAAAAAAAATTAATGATTTTGTTTTAATATGATAGGAGTTTTATAAAAACATATATTTCATCGTGAAATTACAGGGTGGATAAACTATTTTATAATTTATCGTGATTATAAACTAAGTCTCACTTAAGGCTTAAGGAGTGGAGTTGAAAGAGTCGTGAGTTACAAGCCTGGCACTAGGTCAGGATTGAACCACGGAACTTGGGATTGGAAGGCAAGCATGTTAACCACCAAGCTACAGCTCCACTACTTTAGATAGGGTATTTGGTTATTTTTTAAATACATCCTACGGCTCGCTACTGTTTTTAGGCTATACTGTATGTAAATTGTTATTATTTTACAGATTGTACTTTAAATCAATTAATCGACTTATATAGCAATTTTAAAAATGACACTAGGGCCTACCAATTAAATTTGTACAGTATTTAAAAGATATTCTTTTTCTATAAATGTTCATCTGACATTTTCCTGTATCTTGGTTTACAAAAATGAACTCCGTAACAATATGTAAATGTTTCAGATCTGCATATCAGCTGCAGTTTAGCAATTCACACTTTCTCGAAAAATTAATTCTATTATATTACATCGTCAAATTCCAGTAAAGGAATATAATAGAGATACTCAGTTCTTTCAAACGTATGTGGAAGATGTGGAACTGCAGCTAATATGAAAATCTAAAAAATTGACATATTAATGAGTTTGAATAAACTAACTGTTTTCTTTAAATCAAGATGAAGTAAAATGTAATTGTCCTGTAATATTACAATACCATAACAGTTTTGTTTAGAAAAAACTATCTCATTTGCATTTGCAAACCAGATGAACAATTATAACCTTAGAATATCTTATCAGTTACAAATAAAAGATATAATTGGTAATCTAAACAATTTCTATGATTACTATAGACAATTGAATGTTTAGAATGTAAATTATAAAAAACAATTTACAACACAGAAGCTGGATATGTTTATTTAATATCCTCATATTTAAATTTCATTTATTTTAATTAATAATAAATCAAATAATGTATAGCTTCCAAAAAGTCATGCATTTTGTTATTTCGTACCCCATAACAATACTAAACGGTGAATTTTTTCCTATAGGTTTAATAAGTTAAAAACCACATAAATCTATTGGTAATAACATTTTGATAATTTTTTAATATATAGCAATTAAACAGTTTATATACTACTTATTGGTTCCTAGAAATGCAAAATATGTAGACTAAATTCAAAGTTATTACCAAAAATGTTACCCCTTACCCCATAATTTTTAATAATTACAAATTACTATTACGGTCACAATTCCTAATATTATTACACATGTTTATTTGTTTTTAATCTTTAACTTCAATTTCTTGTCCATTGTTTTTATAGGTTTTAAAAAAAATTTAGATTTGGTGTATTTTTGCGTTAAATATTGAAACTTTATTAATGTTAAATTTGGACGAAATTGCATTTCTTTAAATGTTCAATGACCATTTGACCTACAATGATGTCAATATATGTTACGTTTTATTTTTTCACAATGATAACAATTAGGCAACCTACGCAGTACATATTAATACCAAAAATATGCAAATGTGATCACTAAATACAAAGTTATTAGGAAAAATGTAATAATACTATTAACAGACAGAATGTCCTCATAAATTCACAGAATATTTGTTTGTTAAATTCAATTTTCTTATTTATTGTGTCTATAGGTTTAAGAAAACATTAGTTTGCATAAGATATCTTGTATTTTTGTGTTTAAAATTGAAATTTATAAGCTAATTTAGAAGAAATTGCATTTTTGATTAAAGGTTATTGACCTTTGACCTCTAAAAGACATCAATAGATGTTCGATTCATTTTTTAAAAGCATATTACAATAAAGAAATCCATACACTACATACTGATAACAAGAAAATGTAAATCTGTTCACTAAATCTTAAGTTATTTGCAAAAACGTTACCCCCTACCCCATTATTGTCAAAGATAACTAATGACGAACAAGTTTCGTTATAATGCACAGCATATTCAATTTAGAAAAAATGTTAAATTCAATTTTCTTATTTATTGTGTCTATAGGTTTAAGAAAACATTAGTTTGCATAAGATTTCCTGTATTTTTGTGTTTAAAATTGAAATTTATAAGCTAATTTAGAAGAAATTGCATTTTTTATTAAAGGTCAGTGACCTTTTGACCTCTAAAGATGTCAATAAATGCGGGATTCATTTTTAAAAAGTATATTACAATTAGGCAATCTATACACTACATACTGATAGCAAGAAAATGCAAATCTGTTAACTAAATTGTAAGTTATTCGCAAAAATGTTACCCCCTACCCCATAATTGTAAACGATTACAAATTACTAAAAACAACAAATTTCTTCATAATACACAGCATATTCATATTTTGTTAATCTTTAACTTCAATTTTCTTCTTTATTGGGTCTATATGTTCATGAAAACATCAGTTTGCATAACATCTATTGTATTTTTTTGTGTAAAAAACTGAAAGTTATAAGTTAATATTAGACAAAAAATCATTTTTTACTAAAGTTCAATGACCTTCTGATCTCTAATGGCGTCAATAATTGTTGGATTTACTTAGAAAAATATATTACACTTAAGCAGTCTATACACTACATATTGATACCAAGAAAATGCAAATCTGTTCATTAAATCCCGAGTTATTAGCAAAAGTGTTACCCCCTACCCCAAAATTTTGTGGTGCATATTTTCCGTAGGCGGTGTTATATAATCCTAAAAAATTACTATTAAGCTGTACAATTGGCATTGCTATCATGGATTTCTGAAAAGTAGACATATTAAGCTTTCCAAAAATGTATGGTAGCATTTGCCACCAATTTGATACTGCTTTCGCAAAAAACTGGACCTGGCCCATGGACTATGGTGGATTTTTCGTCCAGATGGTTTTCTAATTTTTTATAGCCAGAGGCGTAAGTTAATTGCCACACGCGACCTCACAGTTGGAAGTACACGGTAGTTTCAGTCCCGTCCGAGATGGATCTATTGTCAATTTTTACTATTCAGAACACCAAGGCTAGCCAAAATAATTGGTTTTTTTTTCTGGTGTTGGAAGAGTTTCTGGTTTTCAGAATCTGAATAAGACAACTAAACATGAATAAGCAAAACACTCAATCAATACATAATTCAAAACACCAAGCCTTCTATAAAAAAACTAGGCCTTCATTATTTATTCAATTTTTTGATTACAATACTCTTTTGACACTAATAATAATAATGTAGTTTTTAGTGGTAAATATTCACATTTTTTAGTGTAATATTAATTCTCTGAAGCAGGTCAAATTTTGCTAATAATAAAATATTTTTACCCATATTTTTGTCAAATTCTAGCAATAGAACAAGTCATTTAGCAACAGAACATTAAGACTCCGTGTGTAAAAGAGAAACAGATTGTTACTGTGAGGCTAAGAAAAACATCACACAATAATTCTGAACAATGTATTCAATTACAGATTTCTGAAGCGCACAACATATTAACAAATTAAGGAATATGTAATTGGGTTAATTGCACAAGTGCAGCTAACCTTGATAATACAAACTTTTCAGATCTTACTTTTTTAATATTTCATACTCATCCAACAGCGAGCACAAACTCGCCAATTACAGGTTGGACAAACTATTTTATAATTTAACTTAGGCTACTTGCCTAATTGTTGTCATTTGAGGGTGCTGTGTCATGGAAACACCATTAATGGATAGGGGAGCATCCTTAGAAATGTTATTCTATAGTGTCAGCCTATAATAAATATATACAGTACTACAATAAAATTACATTTGTTTCATGGTGAAATTTTATGCAAATATTACACTTGCTCATTGTAGGAAGAGTGAGTTAATTCATAGAAATCATAGTGAACTGTGATAAATGATCAATTATTATTCCAGCATTCTCATAACAGAATTTAAAATGGTGTTAAAAACATTTAAAAAAAAGAAAATGTTGATGTAGGCCAACTATAGCCATGTTAAATTTCTAGAGCAATCAGACAATACACTTTATCAAAGGAATTGGTAAAGAACCCCAAAAACATAATGACATTTTTTATATTTATTTCTTTTTATATTTATAGATACGTATTTATTATATTATCACCTACTGTGGGGTTTGGTACCTCACTTTGTCCTAAAATCTGTATTCAAAACAATTTTAGAATAATGGTAAGAATGCCATTTCAAAAGCATTGTCATGTGACGACGTACATGGAACTAGCATTTCAATTAATTGAAATGGCCTAATTTTACAATAGTTATTAAGATCAATTTGCTAAAATGGTTTTTGGAAATCTATTGCTGAAATTAAATTGAAGTCTTTAATATGGGTTTTTTTTGTTTTTTCATTTCTTACAATTTCAGATAAAGAACAGATGGAGTCAACAAAGTGATCCATTTTCATAATAATTAATTAAAATAAAATAAAACTTAATTTATATGATTATTGAATATTGATGATTTTTTGGTGAATTTATTTTTCATGAAACATGTACGTATGGCGAATTATTTATAGCTTATTGTGAACACTGAAGATTTAATTGAACACAATTTCTAAATAAATATAAAAATCGTATAATGCATTTTCTTATAGGAACATAATGTGTATGCATTTTATTTAAAATGTTATTAAATAAAGTATACTAAAATTACCATTATGATAAATTAAAATTATATTATTGTCATTATACCATGTGTTTTGTTATTTGTTTCATGTATTTCTTTGTGAGAGCTTCTTGACTATTATACATTTATAAGTAATTTTTCTTCATTAATCTATCATGTTCTGTTTTGATGCTGTGTAGCAAATTCAATTAAATTTATATTTATTTAGCATGGTTCTTAACATTTTTTGTATTTGTGAGACAAAAAATGATGAACAAACATAAATACATACAGAAACAGTTTATATAAATGTTAATCACAATAAGCAGAAGAAGGGAATTAGATAATTTTGGATTTATAAAAGTCTAGTAAAAACCTGCTCAAGGTTGAATAAAAACGTGCTTGTTGAAAATGTATGAAGCATTTTGTTTTTGTAAATCGTTAAAGTTAAGAGTGAATAACTTAATGCAATAGGAAGACACACATACTACTTTGTGACAATTATGCTGCAGAACATTAATCTATTAAAATTTTCACCCGAAGACTTTTACTAAATCAAATCAACATTGGATGATCCGTCACTATGAAACGCATAAGCGCAGAATAAAAACCGCTATACGCCTAGAGAATTTGCAGATTTTTGGAATAGAACTTCCTGACACAATGTTGAATTAATCGATATTTTAAATAAAAGGCCATTAATTTGATGAAATTAAAGATAAAAATTATTAGTTCTAGAAATCCATTAATAATATTATCCTTCAATAGGTCAATTTGGTGCACTTCTCGATTATTATCCTACGCTAGCTATTAAATATTAAATATACCTCATTACCGCAAGTAATGTCCTTTTAATTAATTCTTATCGAGTAAAAGTATCACATATCAGTGATTTTGTAATTGTATACTTACTTAATTTTCAAATTATTAGAAAATAAAATGATGGGAAAATACTGTATAATATCCATGGGAGGAGTATCCAGGATTTTGTAATGGGTGGGAAGAAATGAGAAGACCTTAACAATTGTAAAATTCAGAAGACCCTAACAATTGTAAAATGAATTACTCAAAACATATTTATGTCCTATTGCTATTTTAAAAATGTATTTTGTATTATTTATTTACCATTTTAAAGATGATAAAACCTATGCAGATTCTTCATTAAAGAAACTGCTTTTAAGGGGTACCCTACTCTAATAATTTAAATAAAATATCCCAATATAAAAACACACAAGGCAAAAACAATACAACATTTAGGGAGATCAGGCTGGCTAGACATTCCTTGTGGGGAGGGAGCAGGAGAGGGGGAGGGAGCAGGAGAGGTGGAGGGGGGGGGGGGGTGCGCAAGTTGCGAAATTATTTTCTGAACTTAAAGACACTAAATCTATGTTTTTTACCTAATTTAAGGTTACCCACTACATTTTATGTAAAAATAAATACCATATGGACCTATTGCAATATTTTTTTTCCTTTTTAAAAGGTTACAAATTTGAAAATTAAGTCGATTCTAATAGTGGCCCGCTATAAATCCCAACATGCACCACGCACGGATTGATATTTTCATATTGTGATGTGATGCACCCACTTCGATCAATCGTGTAAAAGGGTAAACAAATAAAAGAACCGTAACGTTTCAGCTAAAATACCAGATCTTGCCAAATTTGTATTAATGGAATCTGCCAAAAAAGGAAAGACAATTAATTCAGCAACGTCAGGCTAGGCCTATAGTCAAAATAATACCTGAGGACACTTCCAACACACCAACAGCAACCGGGAATCCACAAAATTTTAGGATTCAGCCAAGTAGCCTTTTTTGTAATTAAAATCTCATTACACGGAATCTCTTCGATGTTATACAACACACTTCTTGTAGGCGTGTTGAATATGCGTGTAATAGCGTGTTGTATAAACGGGGCCTTATATCAACAATTTCATCTTCAGCGTTTTTACTACACAGTCTATGATATTGATACATGATACTGTATCTATTAAGCAAGAACACGTCTTGTCCTGAGGACATCAGGCATACATAATTTATGAATTGAATCAACAAGATTGTCTCCTTGGAAAAAGACATTACCATCCTCAATCTTGAAATCACCGGTTTACAAAAAGAACTGAGGAATTTGCACGCCGATATGCAGGAAAATTCTGATTTCATGGATGTTAAGCTGAAGGATATTGCCGAGGATACGCAGCAATCCACTACGGAATGCATAGAAGAGATACGCGACAAAATCGACAACCTAGAAGGACGTCAACGCCGTAACAATCTGAGGTTTACTGGCATACCCGAACAAGCGGAGGATAGCGAAGGTACTGTTAATTTCCTTTCCTCATTTATTTCCAATACCACCGGCATCAAAATCGCTAATGATGATATACAACGAGCCCATCGAGTTGGACCACGTAATACCACCAGGGATAAACCGAGACCACTTGTTGCATACTTTCTCAGATATTCCACTAAAGAAAGAGTACGCAAGGCAGCTCCAAAAGTGAGACCTAAATTTAAAGATAATAACATCTACGTAAATGATGATTTTACCAGCAGAGTGATAAGTAGAAGAAAGGCATTATACTCATCGATGAAATACCTGCATTCCAACAAAGTAAAGGCCTGGCTCCACCTTGACAAATTGCGTTACATAGATGCAAATGGTTATGTTCGCACATTCATTGACATGGATCATCTTGCCAAATACTACCCGAACCTCAAGGAAGCACATGCCCCCGAAGCTACTGAGTAATTCTAGTCGTCGCAATAATTTAACTTTACTTTGACTCTACTTACCGTCAACCGAAATATTACCTATAATACATTTTTATTTCAAGAATTGTTTATTTTGCTTCTCATTAATTATGTATTAATGAGAAGCGGAGGATAGTGAAGGTACTGTTAATTTCCTTTCCTCATTTATTTCCAATACCACCGGCATCAAAATCGCTAATGATGATATACAACGAGCCCATCGAGTTGGACCACGTAATACCACCAGGGATAAACCGAGACCACTTGTTGCATACTTTCTCAGATATTCCACTAAAGAAAGAGTACGCAAGGCAGCTCCAAAAGTGAGACCTAAATTTAAAGATAATAACATCTACGTAAATAATGATTTTACCAGCAGAGTGATAAGTAGAAGAAAGGCATTATACTCATCGATGAAATACCTGCATTCCAACAAAGTAAAGGCCTGGCTCCACCTTGACAAATTGCGTTACATAGATGCAAATGGTTATGTTCGCACATTCATCGACATGGATCATCTTGCCAAATACTACCCGAACCTCAAGGAAGCACATGCCCCCGTAGCTACTGAGTAATTCTAGTCGTCGCAATAATTTAACTTTACTTTGACTCTACTTACCGTCAACCGAAATATTACCTATAATATATTTTTATTTCAAGAATTGTTTATTTTGCTTCTCATTAATTATGTATTAATGTATACAGTCTCATGCATGCTTATTGCTGTATTTCTTTTTTAGATAACGCTATACGCAGCTATTGTTAATGAATGTTAATTATCTTCACTTACTTCCTTTTTATGACTTTAATGTGAACTCTGAACTTACTAACAACAATGATATTTCTAACATAACCTTTAATCCAGTTAATTACAATAAAAATGACAAATATGATGAATCTTTTGATCAACTAATTAATAATCTCAATTCACAGTCAGTTACCCTAGATGAATGCAGCTTTTATGATTATTCACAATTTAATTCTAAGTTTAATACATCCTTTAATACTAAACTATCTCTCCTGCATCTTAATATTAGAAGTATTACGCATAAAGTTAATGATCTCGAATGGCTTTTGAATTCAATTAATAACAAATTTTCCATAATCGGTATCAGTGAAACATGGCTTAATGAAAACTCCCCTATTCCTTTCATTAATAACTACTCCTTCTTTGCAAGCAATAGAAGCAATAATCAAATTGGCGGAGGAGTTGCATTTTTTATACGTAATGATATTAGCATTACAATTCGAAATGACTTAAAATTACCAGACGACCTTTCCGAATCACTTTTTGTTGAGATTGAAAATTCAAAGACAAAAAATGATATTATAGGCATTATTTACAGAGCCCCCTGTGGAGGGCTAGATTCTTTTACTAAATCCGTCGATAATGTATTAACCCAAATTAACAATGAAAACAAAAATTGTCATCTCATGGGAGACTTCAATATTGATTTATTAAAATTCCATAACCATAAATTAACAAACACCTACCTAAATACCTTAATTTCCCATTCTTTTTTTCCAACTATTTCAAAACCAACTAGGATTACCTCAACTTCGGCCACCTTGATTGATCATTTTTATTCCAAACAATCTAACTATAAAATAGTTGCTGGTGTTTTACTTAATGATATCTCCGACCACCTTCCTATATTTCAGTTCATTGATCAAGAAATTAATGATCAAAACCTTGATGATGATAATAGCGCCAACTATTCATTTCGTATAAACGACCTAAATGCCTTATCGATTGATTTAGAAGGTGAAGACTGGTCTATGATATTTGATTGTGACCCAAGATTGAGTTTTGATATATTTATTGAAAAATTTACAAATATCCACTCCAGACACTTGGTTAAAAGTAGTATAAAATCAAATAAAACGTTTAAACAACCATGGATGTCATCTGCTCTCTTAAAATGTAGTTCTCGGAAACATAAACTTTATAACAAATATATGCACACACGTAGTAATAATGACAAATTAAACTATACAAAATATAACAATATTTTCACTAATCTTTGTCGCACTGCTAAAAAGAATTATTATACTTCCCAGTTTGATAGATATAAAGGTAATCTGAAGAACACATGGCTTGTAATAAATTCTGTTTTAAATAAAGGTAATAATAATAACAAGCACCCGAATCTAATTAAAGATGGTGATAATATTTACAAAACTCAAAAAGAGATATGTGAATCGTTTAACAACTATTTTTCTACAATTGGTCCTAATCTTATTAATAGTATGCCAACTAATATAACTGATCCATTATCTTATCTTCATTCTGCGTTTGCCAACTCATTTTATATTAGCCCAGTTTCAATTGATGATGTTAACCTAACTATATACAATCTAAATTCTAATAAAGGGTCTGGATCTGACGGTATTACTGCTCGTGTCTTAAAATCTATATCTCCCTTAATCATCCACCAACTTACCCATTGTATAAATTCATCTTTTTTATCTGGCACTTTTCCAACACACTTAAAACTAGCTAAAGTTGTGCCCATTTTCAAGAAAGGTGAACGAAGTCAATTATCTAATTACCGGCCAATATCACTACTTTCAGTGTTTTCCAAAATTATTGAAAAACTCATGTATTCTAAACTTTCTGATTATCTCACAAAATTTGATATACTTAATAAACGCCAATATGGTTTTCGAAAAAATCACTCTACATCCCATGCCGTTTTAGATCTTATTAATAATATTACAAATTCATTTGAATCAAAAGAAAATTTATTAAGTTTATTTATTGATCTTTCAAAGGCCTTCGATGTTATTAATCACGATAATTTAATTAAAAAACTTGAGTGCTATGGAATTAGAGGTATTTCATTGAATTGGTTTAATAGTTATTTGAAAGATAGAAAACAATATGTTGCATTAGGATCTTGTACATCGTCGACGATGGATATTACTTGCGGAGTGCCACAGGGATCTGTGCTTGGGCCATTGCTCTTCCTTATTTATGTTAATGATCTGGCTAATGTCAGTAACAAATTGCAAGTAATATCCTTCGCCGACGACACCACCTTATTTTACTCTAATTCCAATATTGATTTATTATTTACTACATTCAATGATGAATTAACAAAATTTTGTGACTGGTTTATTTCAAACAAATTACTTATTAATACTCTTAAAACAAATTATTTAATTTTTCACAATTCTCAACGTAAACTAAAAGTTGATGACCTAAATATACTTCTTGGCGGAATTCAAATTGAACGCAAAACTGAAACACTTTTTTTAGGTGTATATATTCATGAAAACCTCAAATGGACCAGTCATCAAAATTACGTTTCGAAAAAAATATCAAGATCTATTAGTATTATTAACAGACTTAAGCACTTCTTCCCTCTAAATATTTTAATTTCTCTTTATAACACACTTGTACTTCCTTATTTCCAGTATTGTAACATTATTTGGGCTGCAGATTACTCTTCTAATATTGCTAGATTAACTAAATTACAAAAACGTGCAGCTAGAATTATTACTTTTTCACCATATAGAACCTCATCTGAACCCCTTTTTAAACGTCTTGGTATATTAAAATTAACGGATATCCACAATGTTCAAGTTGCCAGTTTTATGTTTAATTATTTTAAAAACCAACTTCCTATTTCTATGATTGATATGCTCTGTAAACGTACCAAATTTCACAATTACAATTTAAGAACTTCTCATTTAAACATTCCTTTTGCTAGACTTACAAAAACTAAATTTTTTATAACTATATCAGGTCCTAATTTGTGGAATCATATCCCACCAAATATCAAAACGTCAATATCATTATTTACTTTCCGAAAAAAGTTAAAGAATCATTATATATCTAAATATTATACTGCTTAGTTAATATGCTTATTATCATTATTTATACTCATATACTATTTATGTCTTACACAAAATATTAGTTGTTGTTTATTATTGCAATCTTTAATCTATACTATATATAATGTATATATAGTATATACTATATATATACTGGAATTATAATTTATGTATACATATTTTTTTTTCATTTACCAATATCGGTAGTTATTTCATTTATAATTATCATGAAACTATTGAAATATAATTTAAATAATTTTTATAAAGAAGATGTTAGTTATGTTATTATACTGTAATTTTTTATCCTAAATTATATAATTATATATTCTAGGTTATTTTTATTTTTTTAGTAATGTGTTTTGTTATGGGTCCCTACGAGACAAGTTTTTAACTTCTAGAAGGGATCCATGATAATAATGACTACCAATTACTGCTTTATCTATGTTCACTTTAATATCTTTTTTCTATTTTGTATATATTCATTCATTATTATCTAAATAAATATTATCTGAATCTGAATCTGAATACAGTCTCATGCATGCTTATTGCTGTATTTCTTTTTTAGATAACGCTATACGCAGCTATTGTTAATGAATGTTAATTATCTTCACTTACTTCCTTTTTATGACTTTAATGTGAACTCTGAACTTACTAACAACAATGATATTTCTAACATAACCTTTAATCCAGTTAATTACAATGAAAATGACAAATATGATGAATCTTTTGATCAACTAATTAATAATCTCAATTCACAGTCAGTTACCCTAGATGAATGCAGCTTTTATGATTATTCACAATTTAATTCTAAGTTTAATACATCCTTTAATACTAAACTATCTCTCCTGCATCTTAATATTAGAAGTATTACGCATAAAGTTAATGATCTCGAATGCCTTTTGAATTCAATTAATAACAAATTTTCCATAATCGGTATCAGTGAAACATGGCTTAATGAAAACTCCCCTATTCCTTTCATTAATAACTACTCCTTCTTTGCAAGCAATAGAAGCAATAATCAAATTGGCGGAGGAGTTGCATTTTTTATACGTAATGATATTAGCATTACAATTCGAAATGACTTAAAATTACCAGACTACCTTTCCGAATCACTTTTTGTTGAGATTGAAAATTCAAAGACAAAAAATGATATTATAGGCATTATTTACAGAGCCCCCTGTGGAGGGCTAGATTCTTTTACTAAATCCGTCGATAATGTATTAACCCAAATTAACAATGAAAACAAAAATTGTCATCTCATGGGAGACTTCAATATTGATTTATTAAAATTCCATAACCATAAATTAACAAACACCTACCTAAATACTTTAATTTCCCATTCTTTTTTTCCAACTATTTCAAAACCAACTAGGATTACCTCAACTTCGGCCACCTTGATTGATCATTTTTATTCCAAACAATCTAACTATAAAATAGTTGCTGGTGTTTTACTTAATGATATCTCCGACCACCTTCCTATATTTCAGTTCATTGATCAAGAAATTAATGATCAAAACCTTGATGATGATAATAGCGCCAACTATTCATTTCGTATAAACGACCTAAATGCCTTATCGATTGATTTAGAAGGTGAAGACTGGTCTATGATATTTGATTGTGACCCAAGATTGAGTTTTGATATATTTATTGAAAAATTTACAAATATCCACTCCAGACACTTGGTTAAAAGTAGTATAAAATCAAATAAAACGTTTAAACAACCAAGGTAATAATAATAACAAGCACCCGAATCTAATTAAAGACGGTGATAATATTTACAAAACTCAAAAAGAGATATGTGAATCGTTTAACAACTATTTTTCTACAATTGGTCCTAATCTTATTAATAGTATGCCAACTAATATAACTGTAAACTGATCCATTATCTTATCTTCATTCTGCGTTTGCCAACTCATTTTATATTAGCCCAGTTTCAATTGATGATGTTGACCTAACTATATACAATCTAAATTCTAATAAAGGGTCTGGATCTGACGGTATTACTGCTCGTGTCTTAAAATCTGTATCTCCCTTAATCATCCACCAACTTACCCATTGTATAAATTCATCTTTTTTATCTGGCACTTTTCCAACACACTTAAAACTAGCTAAAGTTGTGCCCATTTTCAAGAAAGGTGAACGAAGTCAATTATCTAATTACCGGCCAATATCACTACTTTCAGTGTTTTCCAAAATTATTGAAAAACTCATGTATTCTAAACTTTCTGATTATCTCACAAAATTTGATATACTTAATAAACGCCAATATGGTTTTCGAAAAAATCACTCTACATCCCATGCCGTTTTAGATCTTATTAATAATATTACAAATTCATTTGAATCAAAAGAAAATTTATTAAGTTTATTTATTGATCTTTCAAAGGCCTTCGATGTTATTAATCACGATAATTTAATTAAAAAACTTGAGTGCTATGGAATTAGAGGTATTTCATTGAATTGGTTTAATAGTTATTTGAAAGATAGAAAACAATATGTTGCATTAGGATCTTGTACATCGTTGACGATGGATATTACTTGCGGAGTGCCACAGGGATCTGTGCTTGGGCCATTGCTCTTCCTTATTTACCGTATATTTCGGTGTATAAGTCGCACCTGTGTATAAGACGCACCCCCTAACTGAGAGTAAAATATCGGTATTTTTTATATCGTCGATGTATAAGACGCACCTTATATTTCATCAAAACAATGTTTTTTTTAAATTGTAATCAATATTATTGTAATAATATATTTTGTTATATCTACAACGGCGTACTTTATTTAGGTTTTTTCTTACCTAGGCTCGGCCGCGCCCAGCCTCAACAAGTTGTTTCTAACTTGTTATTCATGAGTTTCGCACCCGCAACATCGAGTGCATGACCGTGTGTGTAACACGCACGTGTGTGGGCTAGCCTCGCTCGATCATTTCGAGAGGGCGCACGTTTTCACGGACAATCGTATTCGATTAGTAGAGAGCTTTCGCTATCTCGATCGGGAACGAGCCGCCGAGAAAGTAAGGGTTTTTTGTGTATGACGTCATTAGTTTATGTGAAATTTTAATTAACTAATGCTCGTAGCCGGCCCGAGATACAGGAGCTGGTTCTCGTCTGCAAAATCGAGAAATACACGACGTCGCGACATGGTGAGTTAAACTTTTGAACAATAGCAAAAAACGTTTCATGTACTTTTCCTGATATAAGTTATTAAAATAAGAATTAGACTCATCTCAACACTAATCTAAATTATATATTTGTGAACTTTCTGTAGGCCTAGGCCTAGTCAGAAAACATTTAGTTTAGGCCTAGCCTACGCCTAGAGGAGGAGGCGGCCTAAACTAGTTTTTAGGCGGTGTAGGTGCCAGGCAGGGCCTCCGATCCTACTTACTAATACTACTAGGCCTAGGCTAGTCATCACATAGCTTGTATAATTTATTAAACAGATAGGGCCTAACTTAAACTAGGCCTACTTAGCTGTAAAAATATTATATTCTCCACCAAAATATTTACAATTTTATTTAACAGGAGCTGTTAGGCCTAAATAAAGAGTTTGGACTGGGTCAGAAAGAAAATAGGTAAGTCGTCATTTAAAATGATCAATTATTCGATCGATTATCGATTATTTTCGTTATGGAGCTTTTCTGTATAATATTAATAATGAGTGTTAAAAACACTAAATGGTCTATATTATTAGTATTATGAAAATGAAAATAGTTGAAATCATATAACTTTTATTTCTTTATAGCAAAAAAACCATAAGGTATTGCGCAGCAACGGACATAATGCTGCTGAAGGAGGTCCTGTCACTAAACCCTTATGAAAATGGAGAAAAATGGAACGATGTTTACTGTGTTTAGTGGTATATTATTGATAGGCCTATAAAACATTTAATATTAAAACAATATTTCGTTACTAAGTGGATAGTAATGTTATATACAATCTAATTAAATATGAAATGTAGCATACAGTAGTAGACTGTTTATAAATATAGTAATTGAAAAGAAATTTTGACCTATGGTAGTAGTAGTGCAATAAATACATATATTTGCAATTGATAATTATGTTGAGGATCTATTATAGTTTTCAATTAAGCATTGCCCAAATACTCCTCGAGTGTTGGGGGTTCGACTTCAAAAAATGATCCAGTTACTGACCCATACAAACAAGTATGACAATTGGTTAGCAAACCAGCCACAATATAGTATTTTGCCACTGGTTGTAAAAACACCTTAAGGTCTTTCTTGAAGTCCACAAAAGCCCAGTTCTGTAGCATCTTTCCAAATACCCACTCCACACAAACACGTACAGAAGACATGGCAGCATTGAACTCCTGCTGACGCTGATCTAAGTTAGCAGCTCCTTGTCTGAACGGTGAAATCAGCCATGGGCGTATAGGATACGCTGGATCTCCATACAAGCAGTAATGACCTTCCAAATAATTGTTGCAAAATCTACAAAATTTTCGGCCATTTTCACGTTACTTTATTTAATAGTACCCAAGGACCTGGTGCCGATTAAGTTACGATCGAGTGTACACAGTACTACTACTGTACTACTATACAGTAGGCCTACAGTAGTTTTTTTTTTTGTTTATATCGTATGCTTTGAAGCGTATCAGAACTCTGCTGCCACCTATAGTTTTCATATTATCGGTGATCGAGGATACGTACGAAACTACATTTGTTCTTAAAACGAGTACGAGATCGAGAACCGGTAATTAATGCTGGTTCTCGTTCCCGATCGAGATAGCGAAAGCTCTCTATTATCTATGTATCCGAGAAGTGTGTACGCTAGGTCCATGCTATAATCACCTGGAGAATATACTAGTCGAATATCTTACAACATGTGGCCGCCAAGGAAGGGCTTGCGCTGGGGGTACGGCGGTCGGCGATCGTGCGTATAACTATAAATAAATACTAGGCCTCCCTATTCCAATCGTAAACGGATCAGGTGCCGTTTTCGGCCACCTCGACTTGTATGGACTATACCATTATTATGATAGGGGTGTGGTGTATTATGTTTTATGTAGAGAAGGGTGTCTATTGAATGGGAAGACAATACAATTGTTCTGTTATGTAACCTACAATACAGAACATCAAAAACTAGCAAGCATGTACTTTTTATAAGGCATGTTATTATTAGGTACTGTGTTATGGAATGCCAAGATTTTGTAACAATATTAACTATATAAGTAGGTAACTTACTTACTATTATTATTTATATAAAAACTAAACTAAACACTACAGTATAATCAAAATTAAAACATATTAAATACTATGTTATGCCTATCTGGATTTAAACACAATAAATATAGTACAATAGGATTCGAAATTAGAAAATCTTAAATACTACAGTACAATCGGAATCAAAACATATTAAAAACAACTACAGTACAATCGGAATTAAAACATGTTAAACTACAAAACAACTAAACTAAATATCACAATCGGAATTTTAAAAATCTTAAATACTACAGTACACTCGGAATCAAAACATATTAAAAACAACTACAGTACAATCGGAATTAAAACATTGATCCTAAATACTAAAATACAATCGGAATTAAAACATGTTAAACTACAAAACAATTAAACTAAATATCACTATCGGAAATAAAAAATCTTAAATACTACAGTACAATCGATATTAAAATATCCTAAATACTACATTACAATCGGTTAAATTACCAAAACTCTATAATGTTGTGAAATATGTAAAAGAATGTTGGCAAATGCATTCTAATCGGCCCAATCCTATCGGTAGATAAATCATATTTTTTATTTGCAAGGGATAAATCCCAACAACATGGATTTGAACCCAAGAACCTGGAATCGGTAGAAGTGTATAATTGAAGATTCATTGACATATAATTTAATGTTTTTTGTTTGTTTTACTGATCACCTGATACATTTACATTTAATGCTAAATGTAAAACGAATTGTAGATACAGAAACTATGGAGGAATTCCTCCATGCAGAAACAAACTGGTAACAGATTCATTGACATAATTTTATTTGTTCTACTGATTACCTGATACATTTAATGTTAAATGTAAATAAATGAAACGATTGTAGATACAGAAACAAAATGGTAACAGATTCATTGACGACTTAATTATATGTATTTTTGTTTTACGATGACTCGACAATAGTTGGACTTATAACAATGATTATTCTCTGTACCTTTCTGAGATTATTCGATTTACCGATTATGGCAACAATTTTCTTGAACTAAACATAAATAAAACGAAAGAAATAAGGATTGATTTTCGAAAACAAAATTGGTCGGACCGTATACATTAATTAAAGGAAAGGAAGTAGAGATTGTTAACACTAATTATAAGTATCTGGGAGTAGTGTTTGACTAAAGTTCAATATCCACCTTAGGGAATCCACCTAATATCCATATTAGGGAAGGATACCTACAAATTATATAGAAATAAAGAGCCATAATACGGGCCATAATATACTGTATTAACTTGAAAACTGAAATTAATTCTACAGCGTGTAGGGCGTAGTTGTTTTCCCTTTGTTGCTGAAACATAATGCACTAAACAAAAGAACAAAAGCAGCAGTATTTTAACACATTAGCACACTAAATTAATAAATGGGACACCCCTATTTTCCCATCTTTTTATAATGGTATAGTCCATACAAGTCGAGGTGGCCGAAAACGGCACCTGATCCCATCACGCTAAAATGCCTTGAAAACTAGGCAGAAGCAGGTTGCCGTTACGTTAGTACACTGTAGCTAGGCCTAGCCTACTCAGGCCTAGCCAACGAGGTGACGATATGTACACTGTTTGTGGTGAGGCATTTATGTTCGGTGTATAAGACGCACCCTTAATTTAGAGGTCAAATTTGCGTGTCAAAAGTGCGACTTATACACCGAAATATACGGTATGTTAATGATCTGGCTAATGTCAGTAACAAATTGCAAGTAATATCCTTCGCCGACGACACCACCTTATTTTACTCTAATTCCAATATTGATTTATTATTTACTACATGCAATGATGAATTAACAAAATTTTGTGACTGGTTTATTTCAAACAAATTACTTATTAATACTCTTAAAACAAATTATTTAATTTTTCACAATTCTCAACGTAAGGCCAAATAAAAAAAAATACTTGTTAAGCGTCACACCCTCATAAATTTTCAGGGGCGGGGGGACGGTTTTTTTTTTTTTTTTTTAACTTTTTATGGAGGTATAATTTTGCGCGATGGACGTTTTGGCCCACTTTTTTTTTAGGACGAAACGTCAAACTTTTAAAATGCGAAACAGAACAAAATTGACTATGTATGAAATATTATTGCTTATGACAAAATTGAGTTTTGTATTGTTTATATCCAGACGTAATTAAAACATTAAATTTAATTGCCACCGAGCGAAATTGTAGGCCCTAGACTAATCCGTCCAAGCTGCCACCCCGCCTCACTCATCGGCGGCCATGGTCCGCCGTCTCTCGCTCGACTCATCTATCCAGGAAATTCCCTATCGCGAGAAGCATGATGTTGGTCTCAATAATACTAAATTATAGTGGGCTGATTTTGAAAACAGCTTACGGCATTTCTTAAGTGAATTTTTATTCAACGTATTCATTCTTCTTTGATGAATCCGTTGCCAATTGCTGTGTAAATCAGTATTTAAAGTTGTGATGCGAAAAGTGTGTGTAATTATTCCACAGGTAAACCAGGCATAAGAAAACGCATCGCCGGGCCCATCGCCCAACAGGACCTCGTGGTGTGCCGATCTCGAGCGCGAGATCATCATAAACAAAATTGGTAGAGTCCATTATGTATGGGGTGTTTCCTATTTACGAACCTATAAAAAACGCGTTTCGACCACTGTGTAGGCAAAATATTTATTTCAGTAATCCCTAAATTGATAATCGTGTATTCTGTAATCACGTGACTGATGATGTAATCCTCAGCGACGTACTAAATGCACGTGATTTAATGTGTTGGGGAAAAAGCTTGCTGTTTACCACACATGATTCGCGGTGCTATTCGCGTTTCCTGACGTAAATCGGCGGCGTGTAAATGAAACAATTGTTTTCACCAAATTGCCGTTGTCGACATAGAGCGATCGGTGGCTAGCTAGCGTGGCTAAGCTAAGAAGTACGTATTTTTCAAAAATTACACCAGCCTAGCAAACATTTGCTAGTTTTGAAATTTTAACTAGCAATTATGAAGAATCTACTAGCAAAATGCTAGTTTGCTAGCGCGAATTTTGAGCCCTGCTCTAGAGCTGGGCCGGGCCGGGCCGCTAAACTTTCCATTGTATATGAGTAAAAAAAAAATAAAAATAAAAAGAGAGGCGGCTGGATAATCAGGAGCGGGCGGTGACGCTTAACAAGTATGTTTTTTTATTTGGCCTAAACTAAAAGTTGATGACCTAAATATACTTCTTGACGGAATTCAAATTGAACGCAAAACTGAAACACTTTTTTTAGGTGTATATATTCATGAAAACCTCAAATGGACCAGTCATCAAAATTACGTTTCGAAAAAAATATCAAGATCTATTAGTATTATTAACAGACTTAAGCACTTCTTCCCTCTAAATATTTTAATTTCTCTTTATAACACAGTTTGGTAAACAAAATGTGACATGTGTGTACCATTCTAGTGAATAATTAGTTAGGTTTTCCTCCTTCCAAGTCAAGGACATTATGATTTAGTCATTTGTGATTGATCACTGATTGGCGTGCCCTACTTATACTTTAATTTTTTCATTTCTGTTGTTTTTTCTCATGCAATCAAAAATTTATCACAATAGGCCATTAAATGATGCTATAAAACAAAAAGAGAATGCTATTCCAATTAAACCTGTATTTGACCCCTTGTAAACTATTTTTATGTTGTTTTACAGGAAGTGATGATATGAAAGGTAAGCTTGCCATTGTCCGTTATGATCTATTTCGTCTTTATAATGATGCAAAATTAAGCTTTTACGTAAACCCAGAGGCCTATTTGATACATTAGTTTCCTGGTATACTGCACTACCGTATATTTAGTATTCTTTCACATGTGACCCACAACTCATATAAATTTTCCTACAGATGGTTTTTGTTCATTTTTACTATACCACAAAGTCTTAGACCCTATTTCTGCTTTCAAGAATATACCGTAATCTGTAGGCCTAGGTGGTACATTTATATACAGTATGTTTTTGTGGCAGCAAAATGGGTATTGGGCCTGTTTCTGCTGCATATCCTCAAAATACGGTATAATATAAAAGATGGTATTTTTTTTTATTGGCAGCAGAAATGGGTACCCAAAATACGGTATATAGTTATAAATACCGTATTTTATCCACAAATTTGGTAGCGAAAATATGTTATATTTTTTGTGACCGCTGCTTCCGCTGCCAAAAATATACCGTATATATATATGGTAAATACGGTATATACTTGGCAGATGTATATACTTGGCAGATGTATATTTATCTTGATTGTAGATATTATACGGTATATATTCCATATATATATATATATATTATAGTGTGTGCTATAAATCAGTGATGTCATACCATAGAGATTTTACTGTATATTACTGTACTCTATGGTCATTCCCATATGTTATTCTATTGAAATTGAAATCAATTTGAATTGAATGTGGTTTAGGAAGGTACTGTAGCTTTGCATTGGGTTGATCAAGAGTAGATTTGTATGTTTTAAAGGCTAAAAGTTAAATGAAATCATGTTTTTAAAAACATTTCTAACCAAAATATAGAATGTCAAATGATGTTAACATTCATCTTTAAAAACTAAACAAGCACGAATGTGCGATACTCGGGGTACAGTAAAAGAAGCTGTAATGACGTTATAAGACGGGATGTGACGTCACATACACATTAATAACCTTGCTACCAATAGTTTATACAGCTATGGTACCTTCTTCGAGACGTCATATGGCTGCATCCGGTTTGAAATTTACAAATCCGCTTTGAGGACATGTCCCTGTAGTATATTCATGCCAAATCCCAGCTCAATACTACAACGAATAAGGGAGGAGTAGTACTTTATAAATCGCACTTTTACTCAATAGTGTCTGATGAAGATGAGAGAGTCCTAGATTTTTTCATTTCATTTACTATGTTACATTGTTTGGTAATATTTCTATTAAACATGCTTAAAGATGGTGGCAGGGGTGGATCCAGTATATTGTGTATAAGAGCATGAACAATGATAGATTAGGGGTTTGATTGTGTATTTTTAAGATTTGTGAAATGAATATGCCATCTTTTTGAAGAGTAAGAGATTATCTATTTAGGTACCATACTGGTCCTTCTTGGCCACTGTCCTCCATGGTAGGCGCTGCACTATGGCTGCTGTTGATCCGTAAAGGACCTAATCCAATGCATTTGGGATTTATAGCGGGCCGCTATAATTATTAGAATCGACTTATTTTTCACATTTTTAACCGTTTAAAGATGGAAAAAGTTATCGCAATAGGACCATATAGTATTATTTTTACATTAAATATAGTTTGTGATCTTAAATCTAAAAAAACTTAGGGAAGGGGTCTTTAAGTTCAAAGATTGATTCATGACAAGTAACTCGGTTCTTCTTTTGCGATGTTTTTGATGGTATACAACCTGCTCTTCGTCAGCGTGTTGTATATAGCATAAAATGTGAACAAAAACTATATAAAAAAAAGGAACTTTACTCATAATCTATACAGTAGTTCTTCTCCATTGTTCAATAGCAAAATTTATATTCTTGCATAGTAATTGATTTTTTCACATGATTGGTACTATAAAACCTATACACAACAATACTATTTCTTAGATGCTTTCTTTCTGCCGACAAGATAGGTTTTCCTTTGTTGTTCAAATTTATGGATTATTATTATCTTTGTTTGATAACAGTTTGGGTGTGTTTCTGTCAATAACTCAGAATATCAGTTTTATTTCAAGTTAAATTACATATTTAACAACGGACTGCATTTTTAAAAATGTATTCAATATGAGGTCTTGGAAGAAAAATGAGGACTGTCAATCAAAATAATCAATATTTTGCATTGCAGCTAAAAATTGTACGTTGATAACTGTACTGATAACACTCAATTAAGTGAGTGTTCTTAAGCAAATTTCACTTGACTGGAATTACATTTTGCACTCTGTTTCTGCTGCTGCCTAAAAAATTACTCCTACAGCCACTTGAATCAAATTTAATCATTGTATCGTTGTTTTCTTCTAAGACAATAAGAAATGGTTATTCATAATAGTTCTGGGATGAAAACATTTCTTGTTTTCTTTAGACAAAAATGAATGATTATTTTATCTTATCGTCGTTCGTTATCGTCCTAGTATAAGGTTTTTTAAAGAAACGTGACCATTTATATGGATGACCAAGGTTTAAGATGACAATTATTTTCCAGTGTATTAATACAATAATCAAACATATAATTGGATAAGACAGTATCAGTTGAATTATTAAAGATGTATTGTCCCTTGAAACACAACAAATGAAAAAAAAAATATTCTAAATTTAAATTGGCCATATCAAAGTAATATTAAAGTTATTCACTTTAAGTCGAAAATTCGAGCCAAAAACAACAGTTTACGTAATTAACAGGTAAATTAGTTAGATTACATTTCGTCTGAGAAATCGTCGCAAGCGAAAGTAAACAAAGATTTCAAACCATGAGTATGCATTATGCATGATGCTAATTAGGATTGTTTACAATCACAGTTGAGAAGGTGTTTTCACACAGATCGCGAGGAACTTTTATGATTATGCATACAGAGTAGCCAAACAAGCGCATTGCATTATGGGATATGTTTTGATTGAAAACTTTGACTGGAAGTCAAAGTTATTTTTTGAACAAAAAAACATCTGTATTTCGGTTAAATTATTTTTTTTTGGACTAATTTTTGGTGAAAGTTAATAACTATTATCATACTTCAAAATGACCCACTTTTCTTCGAAATTAAAAAAAAATAATTTTTTTTGGAATTAGTCAAAAACATCTTTAATATCTTAAATTTACGGAGATGCAAAAAACACATTTTACCATGATTAAATAATGTTTCTTAGCCTATCCCAAACACTCTATGTTGCATAAGTCCCTGGATAATTCCCAGGGTAGTTATTCTGTTCTTTACAGATTCAACATTAGTTTAATGGAATTGGTTTACCATTTTACAATTGGATTTTAGCATGTTTCCATTTTAATCATATTTGGTTGAAAAATATGGAAATTTAAATTTCTGACTTAATGATTACAGTACAGCCTGTGTTTGAGTGTGTGTTATCGTCAATTAGGGATGATTTCTATATATGGGTATTTTCGCTTATAAAGATATTAAGAAGATGATTAAAAATGTAGGGAAGATGGTACACTGCATCATTGGATAGTTCAATTACCATTGCATTATGCGCACTGGACTTTATAACTAACTGAGTGGCCAGCAAGTTTGACCAGAATATGTCCAATGTAAAACCTTTCATTTCACTTGGTCAACTACCCAAGCTAACTCAGCTACACTTAGTACTGGAGTTAATAGAAAACTTTCGATTTGCAACGACCGAGGACCGATGACCAACCTAGGTCAGGTCAATAGATGTATCGTCGGTCGTCTGGACCTAGAAAACATATCAAAGTTGTGTCAAGGTGGAGATAGAGGAAACATTTCCCCAATATTTCCGCATGCGCACAAAATTAACTAACATGACATATTTTCACAGATCGAAAGCTCCTGATTGTTGCACCAGGGCCATGATTCAATTATTAGTAGCGTACAAACGCGAGTCTATTGCTCACTATGTCGGTCGGTTGGTCAGTCAGTTGGTCGGTAAACACTAACTCAAATTTGAGCACGCGACTGCAGCCATGTATATGGCCTTGTTAAGTATATTACTTACTTTCAATTATACAAACTACAATAACTAATTGAAGAATTATGAATTTATAGTAGTTTGAATTTCATTACCCTACATTTGGGTTGAAGATTTCATCATAAAAATATATAGGAGAATACGTCGGTAATAAATGCTAACAAATTTGAAATACCCAGTTTAAGACATCTGATCTTCTTTCCTCTTTTCTCCTGGGCCTCTAGCACCCCCTCTTCACAGCCAACAGATAAATCGTTTTAATAAATTTCTTGGAAAATTTAATTCTATTTAGTTGATTTATTTGATAGATGTTTCTTACAGTTAATATAATTTTCATATTAAATTACCGCGATATTTTTCACTATAAGCCTGATAAGCTGACTTTTATGAACATCAAAACTGTTAGTTATTACTGTTGTCAGCAGGTAGGGTTGTAGATTATTTGATATTCTATACTTAAAGTTATTTATTAATTTCATCACATTAAATACATGCTTAATAGCAAATAAATATGGCAATTACAGTGACCTATGATATGAGAAAATTCCTTGGTGTAACTAACATACAGTAGTTGAGTTTATGTATAGAGAATGTGAGAATTACAAAAAAGCACACACACACATCAAGTTTCTCAAATCTGGCGTGAGGCTCAAGCTTCTTGACTTCTTATGCCACACACCTAATATCTCATGCCATTTCACAATTATTGTCAATCTTTATATAATTAAACCCAAAATTTTTTTTTTTCAAAGCGCTTTAAAACTTTAAAATATTTTGTTTATCATGCCTAGCAAAGCAACCTAAAAATCGAAGAAATCTTGTCCTAAAACATTCCAGAATGTTTACGCACTTTGAGGGGTTGGGGATAGGAGTGGAGTCATAGAGTGGGGTCATATTGCCAAATGTGCCAAATATGTTTGCTTCTTGAAAATCAATAGGCATGGTCTGTCTTTCTATATTTCTAAAAATAAACAATTACTTGAAATATTGTGGAGAATTTATTATCCAATGAAACATACAAAGCAAGTAATATAGGCTACTTGGCAAAATGCCATATAAGAAGACAATGTGAATGTTTATATGTACCTGGTATAAATCAATTTATAGCATCTTAGCGAGATGAAATGTCATTACCTAATTAGTCATTTTTCTTTGGGAAAAATTTCAAATAATGTACTTTCAATTTCATCGAAGCGTAAAAATTAAATGTTTAATAAAAGAATGATGACAAATATATATTAACTCTATACAGTACATCCTAATCCTAAATTGTGTGAATGTCAGTACATCATTAGTCATTTTTCTTTTGGAACAATTTCAATTAAAGTACACTCTAAATTTAATTGAAGCATAAAAATTAAATGTTTACAGTATGATATGTAGAAACAATCATTTTGTTAACATTTCAAGCCATTTTCTTCTTTTGGCTAATTTTAAATTGATTGAAGGGTAACAATTATTTATAAAGATCTTAATTAAAAATAATATTAAATCTACATTTCACTGTAGTAAAACAGTATTTGTTACAATTTCGAACTGTTTGACCTTCATCATTTAAATTGAAAATTTGAAAAATACAGCTGTCAAGCGAGAGTAAATTTTAATATTATTAAAATATATTTCCTTTGTTTGAATAATGAAAAAAAAGTTCAAAATGTCATGTTAATTAATATCATAAAAATAATGTAATGAAAAAAAAAGTGTCCACAATATACTCGAGGAGAATAGTTTTCTTTAATATTATAACTAAATTTTACATATTAATGTTGTTTTATAGTAAGTTGACCAATTCCAATTCGAACATTGTTAAATTAACCAACACCAATGGTTATTTCTAACACCGCCTGCTCGGTAGAACTTACCTTGGTCTCGGTAAAACTAACAATGCTGACGTGTGACTCAGTTTTTAAAAAAGACTTTCACCATGCAATTCAATCGTAGCTTTTAACATCACGGTAAAACTAACTATGTGAAATCATGCAAGTGCAAACAGTAGTAAAATTTACTGGTTAAATTTATCATTTTCAAGTCCTGTGCGAACAGGCTTAAGTCTGCAGCTTGTTATAAGAAACACACTAAATACTTCTAATAAAGCTGCAAGAACTCAGGAATCTGGGATTGGTAGCAACCATGAAGCTGCCTCATTTACTATAGCATTGTGCTACAGGGCCAAACAGAGGGCTTTGACAACCCCTGGACCACACAAGGGATTGTTCTCTTTTATTTTTTGTCGGCCACCACACCACTTTAATTCTTGTGACTATGCCATTGCTATATTTTATTTAAAATCCTTGTTTTAACATTTAAAGTTTTTTTTTCCAGAACCATCTTATATCACCCAACTTTGTTCCTTAATATGTTCGATCTCGTCGCCTTTGCTCCTCTAACAAATCATTGCTACCTGTACCAAGTTTCTGCAACTAAGACATATGTTACAAACTCCTTTTCCTTTGTTGAACGATTTCCCAATTTTTGTCAAACTTTCACCCTCTTTTGACTCAAATTATTTAAAAGCTCATTTATTAGCAAATTTCATGATACAACGTTGCCTTTAATCATTTTGGTGTGGGGGTAAGGAATAATATTTTTATTTATATAATAATACTATTTTTAGTTTTTTGTAATACAATCTTTCAATCTCATTTTGTTTTTATTTTAAGTGCTTTGGGACAATCTGGTGATTGTTAAAAGAAGCCCTGTAGTATTCCATTATACTTTTATGTTCAAATTACAATATCAACAATTAAACGTTTTTAAGCATTAAAAAAAAATTTGCATTAATTACAGAAATTTGAAATCGACAAAACGTAGTGGAACCAAACAGATGAAATAATCATTAATACAATATTAGTATGAACGTACTGTACACTATCAAACTAGTTTGACAAAAAAAGTGTAATGTGTCCAAATTTGGTAGTGATATGCTTAAAATATGGTAGTGAGGTAGATGACATCATCATGTCCATATATGGGCACATCACATTTTTTTTGTTTGATAGTGGTCGACAGAACTTTATAGAAAATATGTCCTGATCAATGTTTAAACTAATTGTCTTATAAATTTGTAATATACAGCTCATTACATTTTAACATAAATATCACATTATTTAAATGAAAAGATACATGTCAATTAGTCTATGCTTGATGTGATGTTTAGATTGCGGATATCAGTTTCCAGAAAAATGAATATTATTAGTAAGACTATTAACAGGCAGAGCTAATTTCAATGGCTAGTTGGAAGTGTAGGAGCAATTGCATATGTACTAGATTTCAGCCATTTTGCTAATGGTACTTTCTTTTAGGACTTTTGATAACATTCAGTAAGTAATTACGTAACGATTCATTTCAACTTAACTGTTTAGGGAACTCCAAGCATTAAAGGTCTCATAACAATGTATCACATCCTGTTACATGAGGCTTAAAGGGCTTCATTTACGTAAGACATGGTTCGGTTGAAGCAATTATAAACATTATTTTCTCATTTGTTGAGTAGTGTTATTCTTGAAACTCTTCTCTATTGTGCTGCAATATCCTATAAACACACATCAACTAAAGCTATACTAGTATAAAACTAGTTTGATGTGCCCAAATATAGTAGTGATATGATGTCATCATGCCCAAATATGGTAGTGATATGATGTAATCGTGCCCAAAAATAGGCACATCAAATTTTTTTTCATATAAAGTTTGAGAGTGTAGACAGAGCTTTAGCCTAAAAAGGTAATTTTTATTCATTGGTTGAGCATGGCCCTAAAGTTAAAGATAGTCCATCTGAGCATTTCAGTGAGCAACATTTACAAAACATCTTGTTGTTGATATATAATAACAGGTTAGGTAGAATTTGATTTGTAGGTCTTGTCTAAATTTATTAAAAACACATTTGGTTTTTGTTCAACTCCTTTTTTTTATTAACTAGTCTCCCAGATGTTTCAGTGTCATCACTGCTTTCCACTGTGACACCCTTGGAAAGACTGTTAAAGTACAAACAAATTTAACTAGACCTAAAATTTAAGGTACTTTTAAATCTTTAGGCATGAATTATTTCCAAATGGGTCCTTAATCAGTGACAAAGTATACTGTATGGTCTAATTTATAAATTGCCAGTTAACAGCAATAGAGTAATGCTCTGTCTACACTACCAAACTAATATGTAACAACAAAAAAATGCTGCATATGACTACCATATTTGGGCACATCAGTTTGTTTTTTTCAAACTTTAAATTTGATAGTGTAGACAGAGCCTAGGCCTATGCATACGGTTATTATCTACTACTAACAGTATCTATCCAAAGTTGTAAAATTCTGTTCAAGATCAACTTGAATGTATTCATCATTAAAATTTCTATGGTATGATCATAAATATTTTTTTATCAAAAATGTGTTGTAATACCTGTCTACAATGTAATGTGTGATATGATTGATTACACTCTATTATTAATGAATTATCTTCTATTGTATTTATATTTTGATCCCATATAAATTTATCATGCACATCAATACACAGATAGTAAGAATACAATTTTAGAAATATACAGATAAACATTATATGAATAGTGGCACAGTTCAAAAGAAGATACTATAAAAATCCTATCCACGGTTCAAACCTATCACAGAATACATTATAAAAACATCTCTCTAGATGAATCTCAAAGTATGATATTAAATTCCACAAGATTGTTATCAGAAGTTTGAAAATATTTTTCTACGCATCATAAAAAATGGAATGAAGATATCTGATCGGAGGTTGTTGTTTGAAGTCCCTCGATGCAAAGCGGAACACAAACACGCAATTTTCCCGTACTATGATTAATCACCTGTTTTTGCAACATACTTTTATACATTTCAAACTTCAAAGAAACAGTCCGATACAAAAACAACAATTTAAATAATAGGATACTTTATGCATCTGTTATATAAACTGTAAATCATGGCTTGAATAAAATGTTATACAGTATTAAAAGGTTTATAGAGTGTAGCCCTCCTTTGGGACACCCCATTCAGAAGATGCTACTAATAAGGGGACATTTTGAAGGGTTCTGAAGTTTTCCCTTGGTTCCAATCTGTTTAATACTTGCAAAGACAGTAAAGAAAAAGTAGTGTTGTGTACATTTATTTATTTACAAAATACACAGAGATTGACTTTCCATTCAAATGACATTAAATAACAAGATTAGTGGTCCATAAAACCACTGAAAATAGAATAATCAAAATATTATTGGCAATTGTTGCAGGAATAAAAGGTATTTTACTGTGTCCATTAAATAAAACCACTGAAAGAAAGGATGTTTCATCATCAAGAGTTTATAACCTTTGAATAAAATAGTTTCCGAAAACTGTATTACTGTAGTATAACAAAGACATGAATTGTAATAAAAAATATTGCAAAGTGTCAAATTATACTATTATACTCTATATGTTTACCTTTGTACAGCAACCTATAGTTTGTTCACTGACTTAGTCTTCCTTTTATATATCTGGAAGCACAGAGTAAACTGCACACTCTCTCCGCTCCCAACCACCGGATTAGAAAAACATGGAACCTTGGATCATGGAGGAAAAATGTTTTGCTCCATGCTTGGATCCACCCCTAACTAATGTTACGTCGGATACGTGTTTTTGGACATAAATCAGTGTTTTATTGGGGTTATAAAGAGAGATTTTTCTAATCACACAAGCAGTTGTGATGGTTGTAAGTCACAATATAAATTGGATAAGCTTAAATCTTATGCAGACTTAGCAGTGTGTGTGTGTGAACACAGTTAATAACGGTACTTTAAAGTAACAATCATTGTGACGAACTGTAAAGTATAAATGCTATATAAGTAGGCCTACTGACAATCATCTTACCTTGCTCATTGCAATAGACGTGTGCAAGAGAATGCAACATGATAATGGCAGTAAATATAAATGATGCCATATTGAACGAATTCTTCATTCTGAAAAAGGAAGAGAAAAATTGGATTCTTAGTAGCCTATTACATAATGGTAATGGATATTTGACTTGCATGTTAGAGGAGGCATGGGTTCATATTGATTGCTTTTAGGCAAGACTCATTGCCTCATCTTTCGAATTGAATGTGAAGTTGTATCCTATGCAATGTGTCCTGTGGTTAAATAGTCTGGTGAATATGGATCCTTTACAGAGAATCTAAACAGACCTGAAACAGTGGAATACATATTTCCAAACCCAGGTCTGTTAGGATTCTCTCTAAAGGCAGCGTGGAAAAGAGATGAGGGTACCCAGGCTTAGGCCTAAGAGGTTGAGAAAAAAATCGCGAGCGGGAATGACATACGCCACCAATAGTTTGACTTTTCAATTCAATTCAAACATTTCATTCAAAACATTTCATTCAAAACATTTCATTCAAAACATTTCATTCAAAACATTTCATTCAAAATATTTCATTCAAAACATTCAATTCAAAGCATTCAATTCAAAACATTTCATTCATATATCGCGCCATTCAATTCATATCGATGCATTTCATTCACATATCGCGTCATACAATTCTTATCATCGAAATGTTGCATAAA
This sequence comes from Antedon mediterranea, assembly GCF_964355755.1. Lineage (NCBI taxonomy): Eukaryota > Metazoa > Echinodermata > Crinoidea > Comatulida > Antedonidae > Antedon > Antedon mediterranea. The sequence continues at coordinate 27,390,217 of NC_092675.1, forward strand.
CGGCGTTCCATACAGTATAAAGAAAAAATAAAATAAAAAATAAAAATTTATATAAGCATTGTAATAGCCAAAAAAAAAAGAATATGTTTCATACATACATACATTTTTTTCTAAAAATAATATTTAAAACAGGCATATGTTTCTGACTTTACCATAAATGGGATATAATACAGATCTCAAAATTGCATTTTAAGCTTTATATACAAAGTTCAAAGATATAAAGTAGTTTACCAAACAATGTTTATGAAGCTTCAGGAAATTAAAAACAAGCAAGAGATTTAAGACAAAATGATATTTATGTCCAATTATCCCCATATGACCTTGAACCAAATACATACAATTCAATATACTTATTTTCTTAAGATATGTACACTATGTATGAGTAAGTACATGTTAATAAATCACAACATAGGGAATTAGTATTTTAATATCTGATATTGTTGGAGCCATCCATCTAATTTAATGTCATCTTTTATTTTGTATAAGTAACCCAAAAGTGAACTTGATTAGTTTTACATTAGGTATAAAACAAAAATGATGATAAATGTCAAAGAAAACAAATTAATTATCATATAGGAATCAATCAATCTGACTTGAGATTTAAAAAAGAAAGTTTTATTTTTAGAAAACTATATTGACAAGTGTCCTTCAAAGATTACCATATTCTTTTTTAAGAAATTCAGCCTTTTAAGAATTCTCAAATTATTATTCAAGTTCAGCCAAATGTATCTTAATATTCATGACTTTTAAATCACATTTAAGTTAATATGACTGTTAAAGAGGCATTGTCGAACAAAACCTGGCAAATGAACTGGCCATTTTGTAGTTTTAAAAAACAATTTAATTCACTTTCACTTAATAATAATGATTTTAATCCATAAAAAAAGAGGAAAAAAATAGTTACATTTATAAACCAAAAACCTGACAATGGGTTTCTGGATGAATTTTGTTCTCCTTTAAATTAACATTTATCATTTTTGGCTATCATGTCTGATTTAAAAAAAAATATTTTCTATATTAAAACAAAAATATTATATGCCATTAGAAATGTCTATAGTATACAGTTTTAACATATCAAAAAAGGCATGATTTTGAATGATCTTATTATCGACCTGTGAAAGTGTTCTGTTTTATGCACCAGCAAAGCATAAATATTAATCATTACAGCTTACAAACTGCTTTTGCCACAGTGTTACAGCAATTAAAGTAGAAACTATGACGGACATATGGAATGTAGGTCTCTTAACGTTATTTAAAGAAACATGGTTTGAGTTGAGCTTTTAAAGAATTATCTCTTTAAATTTATGGTCAAAACTGGACTTTCTTTATTTACAATACAGTACAGTACTTTAAAATAGAACATCTCTCTCTTTAAAATCTTGTGCCATTATACTTTCATCTATTTTTTCCCCCAGTTTGTTACATTTAGAGCAGGATGGTTTTGTAGATGATACAATCAAGGGTCACTGGTGTCAGTTAGGGGGCCAGGGTGATCAAGAGAAAACTTGGGCCCCCTGTCAGGGAAGAGTTGCCAATTTACCCATCCAACTTAATTTATATTGTGTATTGACAATGTTGGCTACTGTTGGCCAATCAGGCTATTCTATTAAAGCAGAACTAGTAGATACCCATGGAATACAGGAACTACCTAGTTAGTGAATTCTAACCATTTGTCAAAAAGAAATTTAAAAGTATAATTTTTTCTGGAGGCCTAAAAGGCAGGAAAAGATAAAACGACACCCGTCACTAACAACTCGGAAGCCATACAATTCTCGAAAAAACATCTATATGAGGTCAGGTTGCATGCCCATTTAAACTAATAGTGATCAGAGTTGAATACCTCAGTTAGTTTTCAATTGATAGTATAAAATCTAAGAATTATTATAATAATAAGGAAATCTCATATTTCGCCAGTTTTCATCAAAAAGAAAAGCCACAACAATGCAATGAAAGAAAAAATATACAGTGTATAAGGTTCAAATTCTTTGTGCAGTTAGGCCCTTTCCTGTATTCTAAACATTAGAACAGACTTTACAAACAAACTATACATTGTTAACTGGCATACCTTGTGTCCCTGATTATACTGTCACTGCAATATATTTTGACTATTTTATAACTTATTAACTTAATTTAAATTAATCATAATTTAAACTTTTAAAACAACATTATTTAGAGTCTTCCACTGTCAACTTTCTAAAACCACCAATTGGCAGGGCCTCCAGGCTGAAAGCTGAATTTAACAGTATGTACTGTAGGCAGTACTCAATCAACTTTCCACTACACAAAAATAGTGTGTCATAGGCCTTCTATAGGTTTTATTTGAATAAGCCCAGGTAAAAATTCCAGTTGAAGACCAGTTGGGAAATTTCCCTGTTGTGAATTGAGACAATTACCAGTTGTGAATTTCCCAGTTGTGAATTTTCCAACTGGTCTGATAATCCCAGTTGTAAATTTTACCAGTTGTAAATTTCTCAACTGGTCTGATAATCCCAGTTGTGAATTTTCCAACTGGTCTGATCAATCCCAGTTGTAAATTTTCCCAGTTGTACATTTTTCCCAGTTGAGAATTTTCCCAACTGGTAAATTTCAGTACAAAAACAAATTACACAAACTACAGAACTTATTGTTTAACTGTTTATTTTATTAACTTTAATATTTACAATTACAGTAGTTACTTTCAATTCTGCAGTACTGTAGTTAATTACCCCACAAAGGTCTTAACGACCTGCATAACCCCTACATCTACACAAATGTCAGCATATCCCTGCCGTTTCCTTTTTACAGGTCCATGAAAATGGAGATCTAGCATTTATTCAGTAATATATTTATGAAGTTATGGCCACCTTCTTTATTTAGTCATGTTGACAAAATTAGTCCTGAAAGAGAAAAACCAAAACAAATTGATTAAATAAACAATATACTGGTAGTACAAGGAATAAATCAAATTCAAATCTCAAGTATCAATTTATATACTGTTTTACTGAAAAAGGAAGATGGAATCATGTATTAATCAATTTATTAATTAATGATTATCCAAATTATGTTCTCTACAAGCAATAGAGAGAAATGGCGAACCGCGATGACGTCACTCAAATTTCACCGAGTGGGTATAGATTGTAAACAAACCATTTCGCCACATGTTTTTGTATGGGAAATTCCGATGGGTTGAGTTAAAAAGGGAGGTAGAAAAGAACGTTTAAAACACACATAATAGCAGTATCTTTTTTTTTTTGCAACACCCTTATAAATTTTAATGTTATATGGGCAAATCTTAACATATTTTATTTTAATTTGGATTGAATTAAGACGTGTTTTTGTTATATACTGTACCCAGCTCTAGGCCCTAGATAGTTGGCATGTATGCTGTAGTACCTTGAGCCTAGCACGGATTATCGGTTATTATAAAAATAATAATATTGGAAATTCGTTATTGCGTACTGTACTCACTACTACTACTTTAGCTAGGGTGCTGCTAGGCGTCTCCTAGCTAGGTAGTAAGACTAAATAGAGCCTCTCTAGTAGATGTAGGACTAGCATTAGTTTCAGCTTGACAACTGCCATTTTGTTATGTGGCTAGTGATGCTTCCTGCAGGGGGGCTACCGCCAGTAATGATGCTTGATAACACCATTCTACTATAATACTATAGGCCAAGTCTAATGTAGACCTACAGATATGAGATATTTTTAGGAATATGATTGTGAATGATGGATGACTTTTATACATATTTCATTGATTTATTGTGTAAATACACAAATACAACAAGAATTATGAGCGTTACAGCAACAACATTGGTTAGACAACGCCATGATTCACGTGTATAAACATAGGAAATGTGTCGCCCTCAACGGTTTGTTATGATTTTATACCCACTCGGATTTTAGACGTGCGTCGGTTCGCCATTTCTCTCTATTGAAGATGAGTATCATTTCACTTTAGTTTGTCCCTTTTATTCAGATATTAGAACTAAATATATTTTCATTTTATACAAATAACCCCTCTAAATTAAAATATATTTATCTTATGTCTACTACAAATATCTCATTACTAAGCTTGGAAAATATATATATTTTTTTCATTTTAACGTAGAACAGAATTCTTAAACGCACTCTAATGTTATTGATTGAATTGTTACATTGTATATTATTTGGGCCAAAAGCCATATAAATAACTATTTTTTTGGATCATTCCAAGAAAGAAAGTATACATAAATATATTTACCCTTCAAATTGTACTGCTGTACTTTTTTGGTTGGTTTATAGCCTTGTTGGTTGTATTCAAGTAAACTGGAAATCACCTGCAATTGTGTATGAAAAAAATTGAAGGAAAATTAAGAAATATAGGATATTTAGTTTAAGGAAACGGAGACAGACTAAAACAGCATGGATTAGTTTGCTTTATTATTAGATTAGTAGGCTAGCCTAGGCTTAGGATATGTTAAAATAGCAGCCATGCATGTCATCACGACACTAGCTAGAGTAGTGATAATACAACATGCAGAACAGTAGTACTACTGTAGCTAGTTTGGGCCTACAACTACTAGAAGCCTAGGGCTAGACTTTAGAGGCCTAGGGCTAGACTTTAGAGGCCTAGCCTAGTAGTAGGCCAAAATAACAAAAGTGATCATGAATGAATGGAAATAAATCTCGTTTGTGTGGTAATGACATGTAGGCTAATAATAGGTTAATAATATAGTATTTTTGGGCTTTGTTTCTAGCCTACTATAGGCTAGTACTATGTAGAGGCCAATAAGACAATTTGCGGTCGTACACAGCCATGTAATCAATCAGCTAGCAAGGTGGGGAAAGCCAAGGCTGAAGCGCCTAGCTTACTAGCCAGCATGCAGCGAGCGGCGAGGCCTCCATTTTGTTGTCGATCTTTGATCATAGTTTGTAGGCCTATGCCTATAGTAATAAGAGATAATAATAGACATATATGTCAGGCCTACCTTTTATAAAACAGCAAGATTTGTGCCTCATCCTTAATTTGATGCGATTAGCCAATAATACCCATTCTAGACCTGGCATCTCTGTGCTGCGTGATCGCCGATTTTGCCGCCGAGCTACACTGGTGGCACAAACAAAGGGAGCCGTTTTTGAGCGCCGTGAAGTTGGTTACTTCAACTTTCGGGAGCAGCATAACTACAGATGTTTCTCTGCGGCCCGACACGATCTTGACTAAGGTCAACGACGTCAAGTTTTTCTCAACTTTCGTAAGAGACGTAAGAAACGTATGAAACGCAAGAATCGTTGCAAAATTCGACTTCTTACGTCGACAGGAAACCAGCCTTTATTCCTTATTCGACATTCGTCAATGGAAGTTGGTTCCTTATTCGACGTTCGACATTCGCTAGGCTAGGCCAAAATTTCGAAAATGATAATTTCCCAGCGGTAAATATGCCGTGCGCCACCAACCAATCTCCTGCTGTTACTTATTCCCTATTCGACATTCATTCGTGAAGTTGGTTCCTTAAGGCTGGTTTCCTGTCGACGTAAGAAGTCGAATTTTGCAACGATTCTTGCGTTTCATACGTTTCTTACGTCTCTTACGAAAGTTGAGAAAAACTTGACGTCGTTGACCTTAGTCAAGATCGTGTCGGGCCGCAGAGAAACATCTGTAGTTATGCTGCTCCCGAAAGTTGAAATTTTGGCTGTGAAACACACGTCGTATGCTTACGTCGATTTTAGTGTTGTTACGAAAGTTGAAATTTTTTTCTTACGTCGGTCGGATTTATGACGTATTTGAAACAACATCTCTGATTGGTGTTTCTTTTTAGAGCGGGTTTTATCATTTTTCGCGCGAAATGTTGAATGTTCTTATTGTACCTGTAGCTTCTCAGCACCAGTGTCAGTGCAGCACACCAACATGTTATTTTCAGTAGATAGGCTAGGCCCTAGTATTAGTAAAATACTTAATTAATACTGTACTAATAGGAATTGATTTGACCAAACAATCAAACTAGCCTAGGCCCCTAGCCTAGGCTAGTAGGCCTATGTATTATTTGTATGAATCAAAATATGAATTAATTATCCTGGCCCTCTAGGCCTCCTATCCTTAAATAGTTTTCAAAATTAAAAAAAGGCAAATCATTTCGAGATTCCTATTATTATTATTAGACCTACCTAGGCCCTAGACTAGGCATTGGCCTATGGGCCTATAAGCATATCTAATCGAGCATGAGATAGTACTACCGCAGTAAGATACCCATTATTTACAGGCCTATAATAAGAATAAATTTAACAAAACAATATAAATTATACAAAATCAAGCAAACAATTTTTTTTTAAAGTTACATATAATATTATATTGCTTACAAAAGGGCTTTCTATATCTTATCTTGTTGCAAATGTTCATTTTCGCGACGTTTCTACCGATGCTGATTGTTTATTGCACGTCCATAAATTAAATAAGAGTATTATATTTTGATATGAGTTGTAAACTCCCAGATTAGAAAATTATTAGGCCTATATTGAAACTACTGTGCATTTGTAAAGTATGTACAACATCGTAAAGTGGGCTAAAATTATAGTAGTAAATACATACAAATGTTATTGTCCGGCTTTATTTCACTATAAAGACATACACATTACGTCATAACTCTTGTCGTTCATTGGTTACTTGTTACGATTGCGCTTACGTCTCTTGCGAAAGTTGACTTCAAGTCAACTTTCGTAAGAGACGTAAGAAACGTGACGCAAGGGCGTTCATTCAAGCGTAAGATAAAAAATCCCGGTTTCCTGTAAAATCGGAAGAAAATGTCGTAACGCAACAATTGTTAGGTCATCGGTTTCCTGTAAAATCGTTTGTCGTTACCATTTTTCTTACGTTGCGTCGATTTTATAAATTTTCGATCGTAATCGGTTTCCTGTAAAATCCGCATTTCTTACGACAAATCGACGTAGTCGCAACAAAAGTGATGTTCTTACGTCGACAGGAAACCAGCCTTTATTCGACGTTCGCTAGGCCGCGGCCGACCGGCTGGCCCAAATTCGTACCAAAGTAGACCTAGTGTAGATGTACCTATTTTATCACAGATTTACATTTTTTAGTTCCGATATTACGACAATACCAACGCCTCGGGCCGGGTTCACAATAGCATAGATTGACGTAGTATGGTCCTGGAATTCCAGAAATGTGCCACTTGCCCCGACCCAGATCGGGCAAGTACGGATTTTAAAGCAATTTAAAATGCGTATTTTTAGCATTAATTTAGTAAACACCACTTTTATTAAAGTGGTCATATGACCACACACCGACGCCTCGCGTCGGGTACACAATAGTATAGATTGACGTAGTATGGTCCTGGCATTCCAGAAATGTGCCACCTGCCCCGGCCCAGTGCGGGCAAGTACGTGTTTTAAAGCAATTTCAAATGCGTATTTTTAGCAATAATTTACTAAGAATTAATAGCACCACTTTTAAAGTGGCCATATGACCACACCACGACGCCTCGGGCCGGGTACACAATAATATAGATTGACGTAGTATGGTCCTGGCATTCCAGAAATGTGCCACTTGCCCCGGCCCAGTGCGGGCAAGTACGGGTTTTAAAGCAATTTAAAATGCGTATTTTTAGTGTTATTTTACTAAGTATTAATAGCACCACTTTTAAAGTGGCAATATGACCACACCCCGACGTCTCGGGCCGGCCGCCGGGTACACAATAGTATAGATTGACGTAGTATGGTCCTGGCTTTCCAGAAATGTGCCACTTGCCCCGGCCCAGTGCGGGCAAGTACGGATTTTAAAGCAATTTAAAATGCGTATTTTTGGCATTAATTTAGTAAACACCACATTTAAAGTGGCCATATGACCACACCCCGACGCCTCGGGCCGGGAACACAATAGTATAGATTGACGTAGTATGGTCCTGGCATTCCAGAAATATGCCACTTGCCCCGGCCCAGTGCCGGCAAGTACCGTACGGATTTTAAAGCAATTTAAAATGCGTATTTTTAGCATTAATTTAGTAAACACCACTTTTAAAGTGGCCATATGACCACACCCCAGTAGAGGTAGAGGGAATACAGACCCGAATGGAAGGTCATACCCCCAGGGCAGAAGTATTCCAGGCCCAAATGGAATGTCATACCCCCAGGGCATATTTCATATTTCTATTGTTTAATTTCCAGGTATTGTAATAATAATTAGTGAAAGGTCATTCTTTGTACCAGACCGGAAAGGAATGTCATATCCCCAGGGTATATATTATATTTTCTATTGTTTAATTTCCTGTTATTGTAATATTAATTAGCGAAAGGTCATTCTTTGTTAGAGAAGGGGGTTTGTTATTTTGGCGGGGTTTTCGTTTTGGCCTGGGTTATAATTGTAGTTGGTGATGAATTTGTATTTTAAATATATTAGTGAAGGTAGTTCTTTGTTTGAGGATTGCTATTGTTATTTTTAGGCGGTTTGACCATTGCATAGGTCGCCTTTGTTTAGTATATCCTAATTTCTTTTGTTCATTGTTCTTTTTGTTTGGTACAATAGTTTTGTATTTGATATTTTAGAGCCGTTTCTTTTTAGACATTGTAAGAAGAGGGACTGCTTTTTGTGACCTTTCCAGTTGTTTCGTCTATTTTTACGTGGAGTTACAGTATTTCGCTATGTCTGGAAGTATAGATTTTTCGTTAGGTAGCTGTGTAGATACAGTTATAATTATTAGCGATGATGAGGAGACTGTTGTTACAGGTAACGATATCGGTGATCGGTACATGCGGACTAATGAGGGTGTACCCGCCGGTGTTGATGAAGGAGTTGAGAGGGGTAGCCGGGCTACAAGTTGTATATTTACGTACGTAGATGAGGTGGAGAGAGAATTGTTATTGAAATTGGAATATTTAGCCAGAGAAGTGTTTGTTTCTCAAGTGTTAAACATGTGCTGGATGTTAAGTAAAGCGGCTTGTTATGGTTGCGAATTTGATAGGCCTGGTCAAAAATATCATGACTTCTGCTGTATGAAATCTCCAGAAGAACAGATTGATTATTTTTATCGGGAGGTTCTGGATAAAGAGTATGTTACAGACAATACCGTGTATAGTGAGTTGAATAAGTACGAGGAATATTCATTACCACGGTATAGACATTTTGTTTACTTTCTCGTAAATACCTTGACTAATTCAGAGAACCTGTATAAGTTATTGTGTGAGGATATCTAAAACGTGTTTCGCACGTGCCACGGAAAAACGATTGACCGGAAAACAAACAATTAACAATGCTTTTAATCCGCACGCGTTGTAGGGAGACAATTGACAGGAAAAACAATTAATATCGCTTTAGGCTAATTACTGTTAAAAGGCTACTTCCGTACTGAGCTGTTACATATATATCGGACCTGATTCAAACGCAGTTTTAAAGTACCAACGATGACTACCTCCTCGAAGTTATTGGATCCTAGAAAATTTTTCAACGGTCAAACAAACGATTTGAGTAAAGCAGCGAAGCCGTCAACAAGTAAAAAATCATTTCACTCTGCCTCAGGAATTAGCGCCATGGATTATGCCGAAATGACCGGTGGTGAACCAAAGATTCCAATAACTTCAACGAATCGGATTTTTCTGTCTGAAAAACGCCATGTAGTGGCCCAGCGCTGGGGTGAAGTTGTTTATGTATGCCTTAGAGAATGTTATCAAACGGAAGAAAATGGTGCCTTCAAACCTGGACCTCTAGGTATTAATTTACCCGTTCTGCTGTGGCAAAAACTTTTTACCAATATTGATTTAATTCTTCAAGCCCTAGCCAACTTGCAAAGAGACATTAACTTGGTGGAGGCAGTAAGAATCCCACTTTCGGACATACTACATGTGGTAGTTAGTAGCTGGAAAGAAGAGCAGTTTGTATGTATTCGCCATTGTTACCAGGCCGAAGAAGGAGGCGAGTTTAAACCCGGCAAAAAAGGTATTAACCTTCCAAAGAGACAGTGGTACAAGTTAATTGAACAACACGGTGAAATTCAAAAGATGATTGAAGAGGTTGATAATGATAATGCGGTTACCGTCGATGGTGGTGGTGACGAAAACGATAACGGAGGACGTTTATTCAATTCAGAGCAACAATTGCTATCCCCTGATTGGTTATCTGTGCAAAAAATAACAGGGGAAAATTTAGATTGTGATTACCTTCAACTTCTTGATAAAGGAACAGCCGATACATTGTTTAAAAAATGTGAGGAAGAGATTGACTATTTTACCGGTGATCTTGCAAAGGTGAAAGTGTACGGAAAGTGGTTTAATATTCCTAGAAAACAGGTTAGTTCCATTATTATTTTATCCGTGGTTTTGTATTAATGACTTGTTAATTACTTGTAGGCCTATATCGTTTCCTTTGTTTTTCTTTATTTACCGCTGGGTAGATGTGTAATTTACTCTTTTACTGTAAATGATTTTATTAGGGCGTGTTCATTTACATCTCACCAAATAAGATTCTTAAATTACTATGTAATGTATGGTTTTCCCCTCTGTATGTTTCGTTTGGCGATTCGGGCCTAACTTACAAATATTCAGGCAATACAGTACCAGCTTTACCGTGGCCACCATTCCTGAAAGATCTCCGCGATCTTTTAAAAACGGTTACAGGACATTACTTCAATTTTGTCTTGGTCAATCGGTAAATATTCTTGTTTATTATTTTGTTTGTTTTAATTCTATTGTGCAAGTGTTATTTTACTTACATACATCCCCCCTCCCCCAATGGTTAATTGGGTGTTTTTTTTTTAATCTCATGTTAAAATACTTTATTTTCTATTGTATTTTGTCGTTACTCTATAGATATGCTACTGGCAGTGATTACATTGGCGAACACAAAGATGATGAAAAAGACATGAATCACTTTAGTCCAATCGCCTCTGTATCATTAGGGCAAACACGTATGTTTAGATTTCGACATGGTGATGCGCGAGGTAAGAGCCCCAAAAGAATAATTGAGCCAGTAACTGTTGATCTTAAACACGGTACATTATTAATGATGAATTATCCCACTAATGAGTACTGGTACCATTCACTGCCTAAAAATCAATCCATCAAGCTACCACGAATAAATCTTACGTTTAGAGATATTAAAAGATGAGAGAAATTTTACGCAAACATTAGGCCTAACAGTCTTCAATAGTGATTGCAGATCTCAAGAACATCAACTGTTCATGATCTGTTTTCATATAGTGTAGTAGTACAAGTTAGATTACTTTTGTGATGATATTTCTACAAATGGTTGTATTATTGTATTGAAGTTAATTCACTTAGATATAGGGCTAATTCCATTGATCGTTAATAATAATGTGATTGTTTGTCATAGTGTGGATAATGATTAACTTTACGAAACAAATAGTTGTATTATTGTATTGAAATTCACTTAGATTCCATTGATCGTTAATATTCATGTGATTGTGTCCCATTGTGTGGATAAAAATTAAATAATCTCTTAAAAGTAAATTGTATTGTATTTCTAATTGTTATAAATACATGTAACAGTTTCTTATGTTTGCACGTTTTTCTTTAAAGCGTTTTAACCGTTTAGTTAGTCATTTCTACTAATTTTAACAGAAAAACAAAAAAACTAGACATTCAACCGGACCCCAAACATTGAAATTTGTTTACAAGCAGGTTATTTCCATTAGCTATTCTAAGGCCTACTTTTTTTTTCTACATGTTTATTTTTCGACTATTTTTAAAAACTTTTTTTATGAATCTTCTGCTGTTTCGTTAGCAATTTTACAGGCCTGTGTCTTCGCTCTGTAGGCTTAACCTTATAACGGTTCTTTGTAAATGTTCTCTTATTGATGGTTACCTATAGCTCTCTCACATCCCTTAATCTAGCACCATTTTATGAAAGATTCCTCAGTAAGGGGTTTATTACTGACGCTAGGTATCATCGACAGGGAATATTAGACAAAACATGACGTCACTATTTTTAAAAGGTTTTCTCATTCAAGAACAGCTGACGTCAATGAAGAATACGTTACAACACGATAACTACCGGACAGCAGCAAAAAACATCAACCAATCACAAATCTGAGCTACTAGTTAAATAATAAATAAACGAAACAAAGACAAAAGAAAAGGAAATACACTAAACAAATCATTTTCGTCTCGAAGTTATATTAACGTAAATTTTTCCTTCACAAAATCACAGGAGACGCGTTTAACGTTTCCAATCACATTATTCAACTCATCAGGTGTAATATCTTTACACAAATCCTTTATATCTTTACTTGTTTTCTTACCAGCTCATATCAAACATGAATATTACTCTAAAGGATTGATGTACGATAAACCCCCCCCCCCCTTTTTTTTCTTTTTTTTTAAAGTCTGCATAGCGGCACGAGAAAACAATTGATAATGGAGATAAAAAGTTTGTCTTACATTGTTATACAGTAACCTGTGTTTTTCTTTGTTTACACCATCTCATTGTTTATAATTATGTATGTTAATGTCGATAGTGTTTCTCTAGTACAGTTTATTACTTGTTTATACTCGTAAAGTTGGCAGGCCTCCATGTTGTTGGTATATTTTGTAAAAATTGTATTTATGTTTACTTTTTAAAAATCGTTTTATTTGCATTTTATCTCCTCCTGGTTAAAATGAGTGTGATGTTGCTTAAAAAGTTAACAAGTATAACCACTAAAACGGTTCAATACCTGTAGGAAATCATCAACATTGTAACATGCTGTAAACAATACAAATTAGTTTCACAAATTATTTAAACAATAACACTAACAAATTATTAGAATTTAAGAAAATAAAGGTGTACAGATTTTATTTCGATAAAAAAAGTGTACAAAAATAACTTTACAAAAAATGTACAGATTAAATTAACAACAACAAAAAATCACACATTAAACTAATTCTTATAAAGGTGTACAGTGTACATTGGCCACAGACATTCTTAAAACGAGGTGTACAGCTTTTATTTTAAAAAAAAGTATACAAAAATAATTTTACAAAAAGTGTATAGAATAAATTTACAAAAAAAAGTTCACACATTAAACTAATGCTTATAAAAGTCTACATGTCGATGTGTACATGTAACGTGGCATTACCATTAAGAAACAAATACAAACCAAACACTTAACAGCTAAAACAGCATAGCGATCGTTTTCGTACGTAAAACAATACCTCCAGCAGGTATATCAACTTTAGTATTTTAAGTATAGGGCCTACACGCGACAAACACACAAACACCCTCTTGAATTGTAGGTACAGGCCTTTTGCCGTTCGTAATTCAAACTGTTCGGAAAATTGAAGTTAATATTCTGAGATTAGGCCTATAGTCTATGATTGCATTCTGCCTTCCCTCTCAGGAGCTTAGACTTGTCAACGGTCTAAAAGAGCTGTAATGCAGGATGCGAAACATAACAGTTTATTAATAAACAGTATATTATAACGATAAAGAAACGAATGTACGATACACCAATATAACAGTACAATAACTGATTAACTGAAGACTTGAAGTCTACTGTATTCCTACAATCATTCAAGTAGACATTGTTTGTTGAGTGTATGATACTTTCTCCAAAGAGAATTCGAACGATGTGTTTTTCGGACGTGTTTCTACGGTTATCAGAACGGGTCGATAATAATTTTAAAAAATAAAAACAAAAACAAAACAAAAAACGAACAACCTACTAACTTCCAAAAAATCAATACCCAAATAAGCTGAACCTAACCCACTAATTAATAATCTGTTCCATACATCAAAATCGGCCGAAAATGATCTGAACATTGAAAAGTGGACACGGTCGTCTGTTCTTCTTTTCTGTTTCCACGGCTTGTGACAGCCTCGTTGGTGATAAAGTCATGCGGTTTACACACTTATGATGACCATATCGCATAACATGTTCAGGGAACTTATTTTTCAACTCTCTGATACAATGTTTAAATACAAGTGGACTGGAAACCATTTAGGAATAGGGTTTTCTAATAATAAAAGTTGTGTAAAACTTTAGTTATGGTCAAGGAGAATTGGTAAAGACTTGGAGTAAATGGTCAAAGCCGGTGGCAAATGGTCAAGACCGAGAGAAAAATTAATGTACACCATTTTATAAGTTTATAGTCAATTATTGTGTTAACATTCATTTATGAATAAATCTGTATACGTATTCAATAATAAAAAGAAGAATAACTTTCTTATGCTTAATATCATGAATAACATATCTTTAGTGGTTAAGGTAATATATTATTTCTCTGTATACTGCCGTCACACATATAGATAAAGAGAGACTGTCCATTAATAAAAGTTGTGTAAAACTTTAGTTTTGGTCAAGGGGATTGGTCAAGACTTGAAGTAAATGGTCGAGACTTGGAGTAAATGGTCGAGACCGGGGGAAAATGGTCAAGACAGGGAGAAAATGATCAAGACAGGGAGAAAATGATCAAGACAGGGAGAAAAATTAATGTATACAATTTTATAAGTTTATAGCCACTTATTGTGTTAAATTTCATTTATGATTAAACCTGTATACGTATTCAATAATAAAAAATTAATTTTCCTTCACTTAATATCATGAATAACATATCTTTAGTGGTTAAGGTATTATATTATTTCTCTGTATACTGACCTCACAAATATAGATAAAGAGAGACTGTAACTAAAGGTTTATTGATTATTAGGGTTACAGTGAGAGTTCTATGCAAACATTAAAAGGCCAATTAACGAGCCACCCAACTTAATTAAGTACCGGTACCTAACAAATGCGCTCAAACTCTATGCAGGTTACAACTCTACAAAAGAGGACATTGTATTTTTAAACTAGGGTTAAACATGAAAAAGGTCAATTACTTGAACTCTGAACATTGGAAAAAGGGTTGTGTCAATTGACACTTGAACTTTACCTCTAGACAAGGAGGAATGGACAGTTACAATTTACCATTAAACTCTGGTCAACCGTTTTATTGGGGGGCTCTCAAATTTCGACGAAGTCGAAAATTGAAACTCCCATGCTTTTGTGACCAGAGTTTAATGGTAAATTGTAACTGTCCATTCCTCCTTGTCTAGAGGTAAAGTTCAAGTGTCAATTGACACAACCCTTTTTCCAATGTTCAGAGTTCAAGTAATTGACCTTTTTCATGTTTAACCCTAGTTTAAAAATACAATGTCCTCTTTTGTAGAGTTGTAACCTGCATAGAGTTTGAGCGCATTTGTTAGGTACCGGTACTTAATTAAGTTGGGTGGCTCGTTAATTGGCCTTTTAATGTTTGCATAGAACTCTCACTGTAACCCTAATAATCAATAAACCTTTAGTTACAGTCTCTCTTTATCTATATTTGTGAGGTCAGTATACAGAGAAATAATATAATACCTTAACCACTAAAGATATGTTATTCATGATATTAAGTGAAGGAAAATTAATTTTTTATTATTGAATACGTATACAGGTTTAATCATAAATGAAATTTAACACAATAAGTGGCTATAAACTTATAAAATTGTATACATTAATTTTTCTCCCTGTCTTGATCATTTTCTCCCTGTCTTGATCATTTTCTCCCTGTCTTGACCATTTTCCCCCGGTCTCGACCATTTACTCCAAGTCTCGACCATTTACTTCAAGTCTTGACCAATCCCCTTGACCAAAACTAAAGTTTTACACAACTTTTATTAATGGACAGTCTCTCTTTATCTATATGTGTGACGGCAGTATACAGAGAAATAATATATTACCTTAACCACTAAAGATATGTTATTCATGATATTAAGCATAAGAAAGTTATTCTTCTTTTTATTATTGAATACGTATACAGATTTATTCATAAATGAATGTTAACACAATAATTGACTATAAACTTATAAAATGGTGTACATTAATTTTTCTCTCGGTCTTGACCATTTGCCACCGGCTTTGACCATTTACTCCAAGTCTTTACCAATTCTCCTTGACCATAACTAAAGTTTTACACAACTTTTATTATTAGAAAACCCTATTCCTAAATGGTTTCCAGTCCACTTGTATTTAAACATTGTATCAGAGAGTTGAAAAATAAGTTCCCTGAACATGTTATGCGATATGGTCATCATAAGTGTGTAAACCGCATGACTTTATCACCAACGAGGCTGTCACAAGCCGTGGAAACAGAAAAGAAGAACAGACGACCGTGTCCACTTTTCAATGTTCAGATCATTTTCGGCCGATTTTGATGTATGGAACAGATTATTAATTAGTGGGTTAGGTTCAGCTTATTTGGGTATTGATTTTTTGGAAGTTAGTAGGTTGTTCGTTTTTTGTTTTGTTTTTGTTTTTATTTTTTAAAATTATTATCGACCCGTTCTGATAACCGTAGAAACACGTCCGAAAAACACATCGTTCGAATTCTCTTTGGAGAAAGTATCATACACTCAACAAACAATGTCTACTTGAATGATTGTAGGAATACAGTAGACTTCAAGTCTTCAGTTAATCAGTTATTGTACTGTTATATTGGTGTATCGTACATTCGTTTCTTTATCGTTATAATATACTGTTTATTAATAAACTGTTATGTTTCGCATCCTGCATTACAGCTCTTTTAGACCGTTGACAAGTCTAAGCTCCTGAGAGGGAAGGCAGAATGCAATCATAGACTATAGGCCTAATCTCAGAATATTAACTTCAATTTTCCGAACAGTTTGAATTACGAACGGCAAAAGGCCTGTACCTACAATTCAAGAGGGTGTTTGTGTGTTTGTCGCGTGTAGGCCCTATACTTAAAATACTAAAGTTGATATACCTGCTGGAGGTATTGTTTTACGTACGAAAACGATCGCTATGCTGTTTTAGCTGTTAAGTGTTTGGTTTGTATTTGTTTCTTAATGGTAATGCCACGTTACATGTACACATCGACATGTAGACTTTTATAAGCATTAGTTTAATGTGTGAACTTTTTTTTGTAAATTTATTCTATACACTTTTTGTAAAATTATTTTTGTATACTTTTTTTTAAAATAAAAGCTGTACACCTCGTTTTAAGAATGTCTGTGGCCAATGTACACTGTACACCTTTATAAGAATTAGTTTAATGTGTGATTTTTTGTTGTTGTTAATTTATTCTGTACATTTTTTGTAAAGTTATTTTTGTACACTTTTTTTATCGAAATAAAATCTGTACACCTTTATTTTCTTAAATTCTAATAATTTGTTAGTGTTATTGTTTAAATAATTTGTGAAACTAATTTGTATTGTTTACAGCATGTTACAATGTTGATGATTTCCTACAGGTATTGAACCGTTTTAGTGGTTATACTTGTTAACTTTTTAAGCAACATCACACTCATTTTAACCAGGAGGAGATAAAATGCAAATAAAACGATTTTTAAAAAGTAAACATAAATACAATTTTTACAAAATATACCAACAACATGGAGGCCTGCCAACTTTACGAGTATAAACAAGTAATAAACTGTACTAGAGAAACACTATCGACATTAACATACATAATTATAAACAATGAGATGGTGTAAACAAAGAAAAACACAGGTTACTGTATAACAATGTAAGACAAACTTTTTATCTCCATTATCAATTGTTTTCTTGTGCCGCTATGCAGACTTTAAAAAAAAAGAAAAAAAGGGGGGGGGGGGTTTATCGTACATCAATCCTTTAGAGTAATATTCATGTTTGATATGAGCTGGTAAGAAAACAAGTAAAGATATAAAGGATTTGTGTAAAGATATTACACCTGATGAGTTGAATAATGTGATTGGAAACGTTAAACGCGTCTCCTGTGATTTTGTGAAGGAAAAATTTACGTTAATATAACTTCGAGACGAAAATGATTTGTTTAGTGTATTTCCTTTTCTTTTGTCTTTGTTTCGTTTATTTATTATTTAACTAGTAGCTCAGATTTGTGATTGGTTGATGTTTTTTGCTGCTGTCCGGTAGTTATCGTGTTGTAACGTATTTTTCATTGACGTCAGCTGTTCTTGAATGAGAAAACCTTTTAAAAATAGTGACGTCATGTTTTGTCTAATATTCCCTGTCGATGATACCTAGCGTCAGTAATAAACCCCTTACTGAGGAATCTTTCATAAAATGGTGCTAGATTAAGGGATGTGAGAGAGCTATAGGTAACCATCAATAAGAGAACATTTACAAAGAACCGTTATAAGGTTAAGCCTACAGAGCGAAGACACAGGCCTGTAAAATTGCTAACGAAACAGCAGAAGATTCATAAAAAAAGTTTTTAAAAATAGTCGAAAAATAAACATGTAGAAAAAAAAAGTAGGCCTTAGAATAGCTAATGGAAATAACCTGCTTGTAAACAAATTTCAATGTTTGGGGTCCGGTTGAATGTCTAGTTTTTTTGTTTTTCTGTTAAAATTAGTAGAAATGACTAACTAAACGGTTAAAACGCTTTAAAGAAAAACGTGCAAACATAAGAAACTGTTACATGTATTTATAACAATTAGAAATACAATACAATTTACTTTTAAGAGATTATTTAATTTTTATCCACACAATGGGACACAATCACATGAATATTAACGATCAATGGAATCTAAGTGAATTTCAATACAATAATACAACTATTTGTTTCGTAAAGTTAATCATTATCCACACTATGACAAACAATCACATTATTATTAACGATCAATGGAATTAGCCCTATATCTAAGTGAATTAACTTCAATACAATAATACAACCATTTGTAGAAATATCATCACAAAAGTAATCTAACTTGTACTACTACACTATATGAAAACAGATCATGAACAGTTGATGTTCTTGAGATCTGCAATCACTATTGAATTGAAGACTGTTAGGCCTAATGTTTGCGTAAAATTTCTCTCATCTTTTAATATCTCTAAACGTAAGATTTATTCTTGGTAGCTTGATGGATTGATTTTTAGGCAGTGAATGGTACCAGTACTCATTAGTGGGATAATTCATCATTAATAATGTACCGTGTTTAAGATCAACAGTTACTGGCTCAATTATTCTTTTGGGGCTCTTACCTCGCGCATCACCATGTCGAAATCTAAACATACGTGTTTGCCCTAATGATACAGAGGCGATTGGACTAAAGTGATTCATGTCTTTTTCATCATCTTTGTGTTCGCCAATGTAATCACTGCCAGTAGCATATCTATAGAGTAACGACAAAATACAATAGAAAATAAAGTATTTTAACATGAGATTAAAAAAAAAACACCCAATTAACCATTGGGGGAGGGGGGATGTATGTAAGTAAAATAACACTTGCACAATAGAATTAAAACAAACAAAATAATAAACAAGAATATTTACCGATTGACCAAGACAAAATTGAAGTAATTCCCTGTAACCGTTTTTAAAAGATCGCGGAGATCTTTCAGGAATGGTGGCCACGGTAAAGCTGGTACTGTATTGCCTGAATATTTGTAAGTTAGGCCCGAATCGCCAAACGAAACATACAGAGGGGAAAACCATACATTACATAGTAATTTAAGAATCTTATTTGGTGAGATGTAAATGAACACGCCCTAATAAAATCATTTACAGTAAAAGAGTAAATTACACATCTACCCAGCGGTAAATAAAGAAAAACAAAGGAAACGATATAGGCCTACAAGTAATTAACAAGTCATTAATACAAAACCACGGATAAAATAATAATGGAACTAACCTGTTTTCTAGGAATATTAAACCACTTTCCGTACACTTTCACCTTTGCAAGATCACCGGTAAAATAGTCAATCTCTTCCTCACATTTTTTAAACAATGTATCGGCTGTTCCTTTATCAAGAAGTTGAAGGTAATCACAATCTAAATTTTCCCCTGTTATTTTTTGCACAGATAACCAATCAGGGGATAGCAATTGTTGCTCTGAATTGAATAAACGTCCTCCGTTATCGTTTTCGTCACCACCACCATCGACGGTAACCGCATTATCATTATCAACCTCTTCAATCATCTTTTGAATTTCACCGTGTTGTTCAATTAACTTGTACCACTGTCTCTTTGGAAGGTTTATACCTTTTTTGCCGGGTTTAAACTCGCCTCCTTCTTCGGCCTGGTAACAATGGCGAATACATACAAACTGCTCTTCTTTCCAGCTACTAACTACCACATGTAGTATGTCCGAAAGTGGGATTCTTACTGCCTCCACCAAGTTAATGTCTCTTTGCAAGTTGGCTAGGGCTTGAAGAATTAAATCAATATTGGTAAAAAGTTTTTGCCACAGCAGAACGGGTAAATTAATACCTAGAGGTCCAGGTTTGAAGGCACCATTTTCTTCCGTTTGATAACATT
Source organism: Antedon mediterranea (assembly GCF_964355755.1). Lineage (NCBI taxonomy): Eukaryota > Metazoa > Echinodermata > Crinoidea > Comatulida > Antedonidae > Antedon > Antedon mediterranea. Next base: position 27,410,413 of record NC_092675.1, read on the forward strand.
CTCTAAGGCATACATAAACAACTTCACCCCAGCGCTGGGCCACTACATGGCGTTTTTCAGACAGAAAAATCCGATTCGTTGAAGTTATTGGAATCTTTGGTTCACCACCGGTCATTTCGGCATAATCCATGGCGCTAATTCCTGAGGCAGAGTGAAATGATTTTTTACTTGTTGACGGCTTCGCTGCTTTACTCAAATCGTTTGTTTGACCGTTGAAAAATTTTCTAGGATCCAATAACTTCGAGGAGGTAGTCATCGTTGGTACTTTAAAACTGCGTTTGAATCAGGTCCGATATATATGTAACAGCTCAGTACGGAAGTAGCCTTTTAACAGTAATTAGCCTAAAGCGATATTAATTGTTTTTCCTGTCAATTGTCTCCCTACAACGCGTGCGGATTAAAGCATTGTTAATTGTTTGTTTTCCGGTCAATCGTTTTTCCGTGGCACGTGCGAAACACGTTTTAGATATCCTCACACAATAACTTATACAGGTTCTCTGAATTAGTCAAGGTATTTACGAGAAAGTAAACAAAATGTCTATACCGTGGTAATGAATATTCCTCGTACTTATTCAACTCACTATACACGGTATTGTCTGTAACATACTCTTTATCCAGAACCTCCCGATAAAAATAATCAATCTGTTCTTCTGGAGATTTCATACAGCAGAAGTCATGATATTTTTGACCAGGCCTATCAAATTCGCAACCATAACAAGCCGCTTTACTTAACATCCAGCACATGTTTAACACTTGAGAAACAAACACTTCTCTGGCTAAATATTCCAATTTCAATAACAATTCTCTCTCCACCTCATCTACGTACGTAAATATACAACTTGTAGCCCGGCTACCCCTCTCAACTCCTTCATCAACACCGGCGGGTACACCCTCATTAGTCCGCATGTACCGATCACCGATATCGTTACCTGTAACAACAGTCTCCTCATCATCGCTAATAATTATAACTGTATCTACACAGCTACCTAACGAAAAATCTATACTTCCAGACATAGCGAAATACTGTAACTCCACGTAAAAATAGACGAAACAACTGGAAAGGTCACAAAAAGCAGTCCCTCTTCTTACAATGTCTAAAAAGAAACGGCTCTAAAATATCAAATACAAAACTATTGTACCAAACAAAAAGAACAATGAACAAAAGAAATTAGGATATACTAAACAAAGGCGACCTATGCAATGGTCAAACCGCCTAAAAATAACAATAGCAATCCTCAAACAAAGAACTACCTTCACTAATATATTTAAAATACAAATTCATCACCAACTACAATTATAACCCAGGCCAAAACGAAAACCCCGCCAAAATAACAAACCCCCTTCTCTAACAAAGAATGACCTTTCGCTAATTAATATTACAATAACAGGAAATTAAACAATAGAAAATATAATATATACCCTGGGGATATGACATTCCTTTCCGGTCTGGTACAAAGAATGACCTTTCACTAATTATTATTACAATACCTGGAAATTAAACAATAGAAATATGAAATATGCCCTGGGGGTATGACATTCCATTTGGGCCTGGAATACTTCTGCCCTGGGGGTATGACCTTCCATTCGGGTCTGTATTCCCTCTACCTCTACTCACCCCGACGCCTCGGGCCGGGTACACAATAGTATAGATTGACGTAGTATGGTCCTGACTTTCCAGAAATGTGCCACTTGCCCCGGCCCAGTGCGGGAAAGTACGTGTTTAAAAGCAATTTCAAATGCGTATTTTTAGCATTAATTTACTAAGAATTAATAGCACCACTTTTAAAGTGGCCATATGACCACACCCCAACGCCTCGGGCCGGGAACACAATAGTATAGATTGACGTAGAATGGTCCTGGCATTCCAGAAATGTGCCACTTGCCCCGGCCCAGTGCGGGCAAGTACTGATTTTAAAGCAATTTCAAATGCGTATTTTTAGAATTAATTTACTAAGAATTAATAGCACCACATTTAAAGTGGCCATATGACCACACCCCGACGCCTCGGGCCGGGAACACAATAGTATAGATTGACGTAGTATGGTCCTGGCATTCCAGAAATATACCACTTGCCCCGGCCCAGTGCCGGCAAGTACGGATTTTAAAGCAATTTAAATGCGTATTTTTAGCATTAATTTAGTAAACACCACTTTTAAAGTGGCCATATGACCACACCCCGACGCCTCGGGCCGGGTACACAATAGTATAGATTGACGTAGTATGGTCCTGACTTTCCAGAAATGTGCCACTTGCCCCGGCCCAGTGCGGGAATTACGTGTTTAAAAGCAATTTCAAATGCGTATTTTTAGCATTAATTTACTAAGAATTAATAGCACCACTTTTAAAGTGGCCATATGACCACACCCCAACGCCTCGGGCCGGGAACACAATAGTATAGATTGACGTAGAATGGTCCTGGCATTCCAGAAATGTGCCACTTGCCCCGGCCCAGTGCGGGCAAGTACGGATTTTAAAGCAATTTAAAATGCGTATTTTTAGCATTAATTTAGTAAACACCACTTTTAAAGTGGCCATATGACCACACCCCGACGCGTCGGGCCGGGTACACAATAGTATAGATTGACTTAGTATGGTCCTGGCTTTCCAGAAATGTGCCACTTGCCCCGGCCCAGTGCGGGCAACTACGTGTTTAAAAGCAATTTCAAATGCGTTTTTTAGCATTAATTTACTAAGAATTAATAGCACCACATTTAAAGTGGCCATATGACCACACCCCGACGCCTCGGGCCGGGAACACAATAGTATAGATTGACGTAGTATGGTCCTGGCATTCCAGAAATATACCACTTGCCCCGGCCCAGTGCCGGCAAGTACGGATTTTAAAGCAATTTAAAATGCGTATTTTTAGCATTAATTTAGTAAACACCACTTTTAAAGTGGCCATATGACCACACCCCGACGCCTCGGGCCGGGTACACAATAGTATAGATTGACGTAGTATGGTCCTGACTTTCCAGAAATGTGCCACTTGCCCCGGCCCAGTGCGGGAATTACGTGTTTAAAAGCAATTTCAAATGCGTATTTTTAGCATTGATTTACTAAGAATTAATAGCACCACTTTTAAAGTGGCCACATGACCACACCCCAACGCCTCGGGCCGGGAACACAATAGTATAGATTGACGTAGAATGGTCCGGACATTCCAGAAATGTGCCACTTGCCCCGGCCCAGTGCGGGCAAGTACGTGTTTTAAAGCAATTTAAAATGCGTGTTTTTAGTGTTATTTTACTAAGTATTAATAGCACCACTTTTAAAGTGGCAATATGACCACACCCCGACGCCTCGGGCCGGATTCACAATAGTATAGATTGACGTAGTATGGTCCTGACTTTCCAGAAATGTGCCACTTGCCCCGGCCCAGTGCGGGCAAGTACGTGTTTAAAAGCAATTTCAAATGCGTATTTTTAGTGTTATTTTACTAAGTATTAATAGCACCACTTTTAAAGTGGCCATATGACCACACCCCGACGCCTCGGGCCGGGTACACAATAATATAGGTTGACGTAGTATGGTCCTGACTTTCCAGAAATGTGCCACTTGCCCCGGCCCAGTGCGGGAATTACGTGTTTAAAAGCAATTTCAAATGCGTATTTTTAGCATTAATTTACTAAGAATTAATAGCACCACTTTTAAAGTGGCCATATGACCACACCCCAACGCCTCGGGCCGGATTCACAATAGTATAGATTGACGTAGTATGGTCCTGACTTTCCAGAAATGTGCCACTTGCCCCGGCCCAGTGCGGGAATTACGTGTTTAAAAGCAATTTCAAATGCGTATTTTTAGCATTAATTTACTAAGAATTAATAGCACCACTTTTAAAGTGGCCATATGACCACACCCCAACGCCTCGGGCCGGGAACACAATAGTATAGATTGACGTAGAATGGTCCTGGCATTCCAGAAATGTGCCACTTGCCCCGGCCCAGTGCGGGCAAGTACGGATTTTAAAGCAATTTAAAATGCGTATTTTTAGCATTAATTTAGTAAACACCACTTTTAAAGTGGCCATATGACCACACCCCGACGCGTCGGGCCGGGTACACAATAGTATAGATTGACTTAGTATGGTCCTGGCTTTCCAGAAATGTGCCACTTGCCCCGGCCCAGTGCGGGCAACTACGTGTTTAAAAGCAATTTCAAATGCGTTTTTTAGCATTAATTTACTAAGAATTAATAGCACCACATTTAAAGTGGCCATATGACCACACCCCGACGCCTCGGGCCGGGAACACAATAGTATAGATTGACGTAGTATGGTCCTGGCATTCCAGAAATATACCACTTGCCCCGGCCCAGTGCCGGCAAGTACGGATTTTAAAGCAATTTAAAATGCGTATTTTTAGCATTAATTTAGTAAACACCACTTTTAAAGTGGCCATATGACCACACCCCGACGCCTCGGGCCGGGTACACAATAGTATAGATTGACGTAGTATGGTCCTGACTTTCCAGAAATGTGCCACTTGCCCCGGCCCAGTGCGGGAATTACGTGTTTAAAAGCAATTTCAAATGCGTATTTTTAGCATTAATTTACTAAGAATTAATAGCACCACTTTTAAAGTGGCCATATGACCACACCCCAACGCCTCGGGCCGGGAACACAATAGTATAGATTGACGTAGAATGGTCGGACATTCCAGAAATGTGCCACTTGCCCCGGCCCAGTGCGGGCAAGTACGTGTTTTAAAGCAATTTAAAATGCGTGTTTTTAGTGTTATTTTACTAAGTATTAATAGCACCACTTTTAAAGTGGCAATATGACCACACCCCGACGCCTCGGGCCGGGTACATAATAGTATGGATTGACGTAGAAAGGTCCAGACTTTCTAGAAATGTGCCACTTGCCCCGGCCCAGTGCGGGCCAGTACGTGTTTTAAAGCAATTTAAAATGCGTATTTTTAGTGTTATTTTACTAAGTATTAATAGCACCACTTTTAAAGTGGCCATATGACCACACCCCGACGCCTCGGGCCGGGTACACAATAGTATAGATTGACGCAGTATGGTCCTGGCTTTCCAGAAATGTGCCACTTGCCCCGGCCCAGTGCGGGCAAGTACGGATTTTAAAGCAATTTAAAATGCGTATTTTTAGCATTAATTTAGTAAACACCACTTTTAAAGTGGCCATATGACCACACCCCGACGCCTCGGGTTGGGTTCACAATAGTATAGATTGATGTAGAATGGTCCTGGCATTCCATAAACGTGCCACTTGCCCCGGCCCAGTGCGGGCAAGTACATGTTTGAAAGCAATTTCAACTGCGTATTTTTAGCATTAATTTACTAAGAATTAATAGCACCACATTTAAAGTGGCCATATGACCACACCCCGACGCCTCGGGCCGGGAACACAATAGTATAGATTAACGTAGTATGGTCCTGGCATTCCAGAAATATGCCACTTGCCCCGGCCCAGTGCGGGCAAGTACGGATTTTAAAGCAATTTAAAATGCGTATTTTTAGTGTTATTTTACTAAGTATTAATAGCACCACTTTTAAAGTGGCAATATGACCACACCCCCGACGCCTCGGGCCGGGTTCACAATAGTATGGATTGACGTAGAAAGGTCCAGACTTTCTAGAAATGTGCCACTTGCTCCGGCCCAGTGCGGGCCAGTACGTGTTTTAAAGCAATTTAAAATGCGTATTTTTAGTGTTATTTTACTAAGTATTAATAGCACCACTTTTAAAGTGGCCATATGACCACACCCCGACGCCTCGGGCCGGGTACACAATAGTATAGATTGACGCAGTATGGTCCTGGCTTTCCAGAAATGTGCCACTTGCCCCGGCCCAGTGCGGGCAAGTACGGATTTTAAAGCAATTTAAAATGCGTATTTTTAGCATTAATTTAGTAAACACCACTTTTAAAGTGGCCATATGACCACACCCCGACGCCTTGGGTCGGGTTCACAATAGTATAGATTGTTGATGTAGAATGGTCCTGGCATTCCATAAACGTGCCACTTGCCCCGGCCCAGTGCGGGCAAGTACGTGTTTAAAAGCAATTTAAAATGCGTATATTTAGTGTTTTTTTTACTAAGTATTAACAGCACTACTTTTAAAGTGGCAATATGACCACACCCCGACGCCTCGCGCCGGGTTCACAATAGTATGGATTGACGTACGTAGAATGGTCCTGAAATTCCAGAAATGTGCCACTTGCCCCGGACCAGTGCGGGCAAGTACGTGTTTTAAAGCTATTTAAAATGCGTATTTTTAGCATTAATTTAGTAAACGCCACTTTTAAAGTGGCCATATGACCACACCCCGACGCCTCGGGCCGGGTACACAATAGTATAGATTGACGTAGTATGGTCCTGACTTTCCAGAAACACTTTAAAGTGCTTTAAAACACGTACTTGCCCGCACTGGGCCGGGGCAAGTGGCACATTTATGGAATGCCAGGACCATACTACGTCAATCTATACTATTGTGAACCCGGCCCGAGGCGTCGGGGTGTGGTCATATTGCCACTTTAAAAGTGGTGCTATTAATACTTAGTAAAAAACACTAAAAATACGCATTTTAAATTGCTTTAAAACACGTACTCGCCCGCACCAGGCCGGGGCAAGTGGTACATTTCTGGAATGCCAGGACCATACTACGTCAATCTATACTATCGTGAACCCGACCCGAGGCGTCGGTGTGTGGTCATAATGGCCAGTTTAAAAGTGGTGTTTACTAAATTAATGCTAAAAATACGCATTTTAAATTGCTATAAAATCCGTACTTGCCCGCACTGGGCCGGGGCAAGTGGAACATTTCTGGAATGCCAGGATCATACTACGTCAATCTATATTATTGTGTACCCGGCCCGAGGCGTCGGGGTGTGGTCATATGGCCACTTTAAATGTGGTGCTATTAATTCTTAGTAAATTAATGCTAAAAATACGCATTTTAAATTGCTTTAAAACACGTACTTGCCAACACTGGGCCGGGGCAAGTGGCACATTTATGGAATGCCAGGACCATTCTACATCAATCTATACTATTGTGAACCCGACCCGGGGCGTCGGGGTGTGGTCATATGGCCACTTTAAAAGTGGTGTTTACTAAATTAATGCTAAAAATACGCATTTTAAATTGCTTTAAAATCCGTACTTGCCCGCACTGGGCCGGGGCAAGTGGCACATTTCTGGAAAGCCAGGACACTACTACGTCAATCTATACTATTGTGTACCCGACCTGAGGCGTTGGGGTGTGGTCATACGGCCACTTTAAAAGTGGTGCTATTATAATACTTAGTAAAATAACACTAAAAAGACGCATTTTAAATTGCTTTAAAACCCCTACTTGCCCACACTGGGCCGGGGCAAGTGGCACATTTCTGGAATGCCAGGACCATACTACGTCAATCTATACTATTGTGTACCCGGTCCGAGGCGTCGGGGTGTGGTCATATGGCCACTTTAAAAGTTGTGTTTACTAAAAATGCTAAAAATACGCATTTTATATTGCTTTAAAATCCGTACTTGCCCGCACTGGGCCGGGGCAAGTGGCATATTTCTGGAATGCCAGGACAGTACTACGTCAATCTATACTATTGTGTACCAGGCCCGAGGGGCCGGGGTGTGGTCATATTATGGCCACTTTAAATGTGGTGCTATTAATTCTTAGTAAATTAATGCTAAAAATACGCATTTGAAATTGCTTTTAAATACGTACTTGCCCGCACTGGGCCGGGGCAAGTGGCACATTTCTGGAAAGCCAGGACCATACTACGTCAATCTATACTATTGTGTACCCGGCCCGAGGCGTCGGGGTGTGGTCATATTGCCACTTTAAAAGTGGTGCTTTTAATACTTAGTAAAATAACACTAAAAATACGCATTTTAAATTGCTTTAAAACCCTTCACTTTATAATTGAAACCTTTCCTGAATAAAATCGACACGCCTGCACTAGTCGAGTTATTAATACTATGTACACAATCACCTTTCCAAATCGATTTGAATTTTTTAAATAAATCTTGTGTAAGATGTGTTTCCTGTAACAGTACCACATCCGTTTTTTGATCTTTACACCATTTTTTCAATTTGTAATTGCTTGGTATTATCACGCAAACCTCGTATATTTAACGAGATACAATGAAAATTTGAATTAAACATTGATCGGTTTATTTAAAGAACCATTGGTAATTATACATACACACATTAATACCAGTATTAAAGGAAAATAGCGAAAGTAGCATGCACAACTATTATAGTATAACACTCTCACTTTTCTATAGTTACTTGTTTTTTACTTTTACCGGATTTTCTTCTTCTCTTTGAGCCTGGCAAGGTAGGAGAGATGTTTTCCTCGTCATCCTTTTGTTCGTTGGTGTTAATCACTTTTCCCTTTACCTTCTTCTCGCTGGTTGAGGCTTGTTTAAGGAAGTCCGTGATCTTGCCTTGCTTCTCTTGAAGTTCATGCCTTTCACTTTCTTCCTTGTCTTCCTCTTCACTGCCTGTACTTTCCTCCGAGCTTGAAACTTCTTCATTAATAATTTCTTTGTTTTCATGTGTGTTAGCATCTTTCGTATTGTTCTTAACGATGACACGTTCCCACATATCTTGAATTAGTTGTTCTCCAGAGTCGTTAAGTAATAACTTTTCCGCACTGCACTCATCTTTTCTATGCCCTTCTAATCCACATGCCATGCATACGATGTTATTTGAACATTTGGATGCATTATGACCGATCTTTAAACACCTTGAGCATTTGATCCTTTCATCTGTTTGCCCATTGTGGAAGAGCCTAACTTTAAAGTCATTTATGCTCAGGAATCTTGGTAATGGTGCTTGTAATTTGTCAACGTAAAACATCCGATCGCCATTCAGACAACTAGTGAGTTGCCCATCAACCCTTATCTTCATACGTTGAATGTCGCCTTTTATTTTAACGTTAAAACGTATCAAGGATTTCCGTATTTCGTCATCCGCTACCGAGAGCGGCAAATCTTTCACTGTGACTCTGATAGAGTCTATATCGTATTGTAGGTATGGATTTTTATCATATATTTGTATGTTCCTACCTTTAATATTCAGTCCCGTTGTTATCAGCTTTACTCTATCTTCTTGGCAATTTATGTATAATCTCCACAAATTCTTGATCCTTTGTATTCCAGTAATATTTCGACTTTCAACACACTTCATCAGTACCTTATAAATATCTTGTGGTTCAACATATTTATCACTGACAGTATTTACTTCGTCTACTTTCATGAATACCGGTTTCACTGGATCGCCGGGAGCGAAATTTTCCCTACTCGTCAGATAAGGCAGAAATCATGAATAATTCATTACCTTAATTATTTTCTATTATAAAGAATTGCAAGATAGCTGATCTACTTCCTAAATGTACTAAACCTAACCCTCTAAATAATCTCTCTCAACTATTTAAAAAAAACATGTTCCTGAAAGACCTCGAACCGAGGGCTCCAGCGTAATAGGTTAAAGCAGTGGTGGCGCCAGCGGGGGGGCTACGGGGGCTCTAGCCCCCTCGTCGGGGAGCCTAGCCCCCCCGTCGGGGAACACGGGTACTTTTTGTCGGGGAATATAATATACAGTAAAAAACGTTCGCGTTCACTTCATATAGCTTCAGCGCCTAGAAAACCACGACGTTCCATTGACCGTGAGAGTACGTCAGAGGGCTATTATGCAATTTTATGCATTCATTTATTGCCAGCGATCTAACTTACTACTAAACATTAGCTAGGTACGCAGTTGTCTGGCGGTATCCCTTTGTACGAATCGTTCAACGTTGGGTCGAGACGCGTGATATCAAGTTCCATCCAGGGACCAAAATGTGTAATGTAGTTATTTTCCAGGCGAAGTTTACCGACGGTTACCGAAGGAAACACGGGTACTTTTTGTCGGGGAATATAATATACAGTAAAAAGCGTTCGCGTTCACTTCGTAGCTAGCTTCAGCGCCTAGAAAACCGCGACGTTTCATTGACCGTGAGAGAGTACGTCAGAGTGATATTATGCACTTTATAAGCACTCATTATTGCCAGCGATCTAACTTACTACTAAACAATAGCTAGGTTCGCTCTCGTCTGGCGGTATCCCTTTGTACGAATCGTTCAACGTTGGGTCGAGACGCGTGATATCATGTTCCATCCAGGGACCAAAATGTGTACTGTAGTTATTTTCCAGGCGAAGTTTACTGACGGTTACGTCGTGTACTGCGTCGACGTACGCTACACTACAGCAAAAACGAATTATGTTAATTGTTCGTATGTTCACCAATTTTTTTAATTTACAAGTAACATTCTGTACCGTGGGGCACCTAAAATAAATTTTTCATCCATTACTAAACAAAAAAACATGCCATTTTCGCTTAGCCAACATCTTATTATAGCTAAGTTATTACATTTTCAATGTCCTGTATGTCATGAATTTCTCACCACTCGGAAGTCCAGATGGTACGCACGCATACACTTGGGAGGAATAAACTTATTTCCCCGACTGAAAAAGGTCTACGCTTGCGTTTTTTAAGCCTCTATGCCTGATGTTTCCGAAGTATCAAATGCAATTTTTTGAAGACCTGCAGCTCTAGTTTTAAACAGTTTCTTAGCTCAGCCCCAACAATAAAGCTGGTCATATTTCGAACCTAACGGGACCTAACATCTCTATTTTTCAAACATTTCTTAGCTCAGTCACAACCTTGATAGGGACTTATATATTTTATTTCATGTTTTGAAGTATAATAAGTCCAATTTCCGGGACCTCCAACTCTATTTTTCTAAATTTTCTTTGAACTTTTATTTTTTAAATTGAAAAATATGGATTGAAACAGTCATCGCGCATCGTTTTTTTGCACGCAGTATTTTATTTATGCATTATAAAAAATGGAAAAAATGGCTACCCTAAATCTGATTAAAATGACCTCAAATGACGCTAGAACGCGTTGCTTCCGGGGGCTTCGCCCCCTGGACCCCCACCGGGAGCCCTTGGCGGCCCCCTGGCCCCCAGCCTAGTGATGCTCGCTTCGCTCGCATAGCCCCCTCGTCGGGGAATGTAGCCCCCGCGTCGGGAAGATCCTGGCGCCACCCCTGGGTTAAAGCCTTTACCACTAGACCAAACATTTCGGTTGGCAAACGCTGTGTACACAAATTATTTAATATCTCTGTATGCTTATATAGCGCCCTCTCTAATGTGGCATATTATGTAATAATTATTCTAATGAATTATTCATGAAATCTGCCTTATCTGACGAGTAAAGAAAATTTCGCGTCCCGGGATGCCGCGTCTTTGATCACATGATCTGAAGGCGCGTTTTTCGAGTGACTAGGCCGATTCGTCGTCATTTTTTTTTTCAAAGCTCAGAATTCTGGTTAATTCCCAAACAAATAAAAAATACGCCTTACCTGGTTGTACACTTATACTGTGAAATACTTTAGATTCAATATATCACAACATTCAAGCAAAAAAAACCGATATTTTTAGTAAGGTTTTGCCGAGCTGATACACGTATACGTCTCCATAGAGAAAAGTATATCGCCCTCTCCAATCTATACTATAATGTACCCGGTCCGAGGCGTCGGGGTGTGGTCATATGGCCACTTTAAAAGTGGTGCTATTAATACTTAGTAAAATAACAATAAAAATACGCATTTTAAATTGCTTTAAAACACGTACTTGCCCGCACCAGGCCGGGGCGCGAGGGGCAAGTGGTACATTTCTGGATCAATGCCAGGACCATACTACGTCAATCTATACTATCGTGAACCTGACCCGAGGCGTCGGTGTGTGGTCATAATGGCCACTTTAAAAGTGGTGTTTACTAAATTAATGCTAAAAATACGCATTTTAAATTGCTTTAAAATCCGTACTTGCCCGCACTGGGCCGGGGCAAGTGGCACATTTCTGGAATGCCAGGACCATTCTACGTCAATCTATACTATTTTGTTCCCGGCCCGAGGCGTTGGGGTGTGGTCATATGGCCACTTTAAAAGTGGTGCTATTAATTCTTAGTAAATTAATGCTAAAAATACGCATTTGAAATTGCTTTTAAACACGTACTTGCCCGCACTGGGCCGGGGCAAGAGGCACATTTCTGGAAAGTCAGGACCATACTACGTCAATCTATACTATTGTGTACCCGGCCCGAGGCGTCGGGGTGTGGTCATATGGCCACTTTAAAAGTGGTGCTATTAATACTTAGTAAAATAACACTAAAAATACGCATTTTAAATTGCTTTAAAACACGTACTTGCCCGCACTGGGCCGGGGCAAGTGGCACATTTCTGGAATGCCAGGACCATACTACGTCAACCTATATTATTGTGTACCCGGCCCGAGGCGTCGGGGTGTGGTCATATGGCCACTTTAAAAGTGGTGCTATTAATACTTAGTAAAATAACACTAAAAATACGCATTTTAAATTGCTTTAAAATCCGTACTTGCCCGCACTGGGCCGGGGCAAGTGGCATATTTCTAGAATGCCAGGACCATACTACGTTAATCTATACTATTGTGTTCCCGGCCCGAGGCGTCGGGGTGTGGTCATATGGCCACTTTAAATGTGGTGCTATTAATTCTTAGTAAATTAATGCTAAAAATACGCATTTGAAATTGCTTTTAAACACGTACTTGCCCGCACTGGGCCGGGGCAAGTGGCACATTTCTGGAAAGCCAGGACCATACTAAGTCAATCTATACTATTGTGTACCCGGCCCGAGGCGTCGGGGTGTGGTCATATGGCCACTTTAAAAGTGGTGTTTACTAAATTAATGCTAAAAATACGCATTTTAAATTGCTTTAAAATCCGTACTTGTCCGCACTGGGCCGGGGCAAGTGGCACATTTCTGGAATGCCAGGACCATTCTACGTCAATCTATACTATTGTGTTCCCGGCCCGAGGCGTTGGGGTGTGGTCATATGGCCACTTTAAAAGTGGTGCTATTAATTCTTAGTAAATTAATGCTAAAAATACGCATTTGAAATTGCTTTTAAACACATACTTGCCCGCACTGGGCCGGGGCAAGTGGCACATTTCTGGAAAGTCAGGACCATACTACGTCAATCTATACTATTGTGTACCCGGCCCGAGGCGTCGGGGTGTGGTCATATGGCCACTTTAAAAGTGGTGTTTACTAAATTAATGCTAAAAATACGCATTTTAAATTGCTTTAAAATCCGTACTTGCCCGCACTGGGCCTGGGCAAGTGGCATATTTCTGGAATGCCAGGACCATACTACGTCAATCTATACTATTGTGTTCCCGGCCCGAGGCGTCGGGGTGTGGTCATATGGCCACTTTAAATGTGGTGCTATTAATTCTTAGTAAATTAATGCTAAAAATACGCATTTGAAATTGCTTTTAAACACTTACTTGCCCGCACTGGGCCGGGGCAAGTGGCACATTTATGGAATGCCAGGACCATTCTACATCAATCTATACTATTGTGAACCCGACTTGAGGCGTCGAGGTGTGGTCATATGGCCACTTTAAAAGTGGTGCTATTAATTCTTAGTAAATTTTTGCTAAAAATACGCATTTGAAATTGCTTTAAAACACGTACTTGCCCGCACTGGGCCGGGGCAAGTGGCACATTTCTGGAATGCCAGGACCATACTACGTCAATCTATACTATTGTGTACTCGACGCGAGGCGTCGGTGTGTGGTCATATGGCCAGTTGACCAGTTGAAAAACCAGTTGACCAGTTTGAAAAACCAGTTGACCAGTTGAAAAACCAGTTGACCAGTTGAAAAACCAGTTGACCAGTTGGAAAAACCAGTTGACCAGTTGGAAAAACCAGTTAGACCAGTTGAAAAACCAGTTGACCAGTTGTTAAAACCAGTTGAACCAGTTGGAAACCAGTTAGACCAGTTGAAGACCAGTTGGACCAGTTGAAATTTCCAACTGTTCTCAACTGGAATTTTTACCTGGGAGAATTCACTTTTAATTCACAAACCTTAAGGCTAATCCTCGAAACCAATAGGTTTAGACATGGCTTATCAAGTGGAAAGTTGGTTTGGGCTGCCTTGGGCTGCTAGGCAGCCTCTGTTACTAAATCTACCCCTAAATAATGGAAATAATGATAAAGTAAGATTAGTTCTTGTAGTTCTATTTAGTGTAAACTTACATTTATTCTGTTCTGGTTTCCACTTTCCGATCCCCTGTTGTGTTGGAATATCCTACTCAACAAGGAATCTGTTCTTTATAACCACCTAACAAATTTAGGTCAAGGACATAAAAAGATAGATGACAATCTATTATAATTATGATATTGGAAAATACGCCTACAAAGATATTTTGGCATTTTTGGAATGACCACACCTAATTTAATCTAAACAATTTAAGGAAAATTATAGACATAGCAATGAAAATGTTACATATAGGTTTCAATTTCAATTTTTTTATTTAAAATCCTTTTATTTTTTTCAATCAAATAAAAATGTTTAAGTGTTTCAAGTGGCAGATTTCTTTCTGTAGTTATTTTTTTGTTTTAAAAATACAATAAATAAATAAATAATAATAAATAAATAAATTTTTTTTTAAAATAAGAAAATACCCAAAAGGCAGAAGTAAAGTTAAGTTAGTTTCATTAAAACTAAATTAGTTTATTTTAAGTATGTCACTGAGTATAACTAAAGTAATTTCAAAATAATAGCTGTGATAATGATGATTTTGATATAGATTTTCTGAGTAAAACCATGGAGTAATTACTCCATGGTAAAACTATCTACCCTCTTGCTTAGTGAGTAAGGGAACATATTCAATATCTTATCCCAGCTTATCATATTTTCGTTAAAGTTGAGACTTTTATTGCAATTTATGTATTGTTGAGGTGGTACTTATGTTGCATAAGTCCCTGGATAATTCCCAGGGTAGTTATTCTGTTCTTTATAGATTCAACATTAGTTTAATGGAATTGGTTTACCATTTTACAATTGGATTTTAGCATGTTTCCATTTTAATCATATTTGGTTGAAAAATATGGAAAATTAAATTTCTGACTTAATGATTACAGTACAGCCTGGGTTTGAGTGTGTGTTACTGTTATCGTCAATTAGGGATGATTTCTATATATGGGTATTTTTGCTTATAAAGATATTAAGAAGATGATTAAAAATGTAGGGAAGATGGTACACTGCATCATTGGATAGTTCAATTACCATTGCATTATGCGCACTGGATTTTATAACTAACTGAGTGGCCAGCAAGTTTGACCAGAATATGTCCAATGTAAAACCTTTCATTTAACTTGGTCAACTACCCAAGCTAACTCAGCTACACTTAGTACTGGAGTTAATAGAAAACTTTCGATTTGCAACGACCGAGGACCGATGACCAACCTAGGTCAGGTCAATTGATGTATCGTCGGTCGTCTGGACCTAGAAAACATATCAAAGTTGTGTCAAGGTGGAGATAGAGGAAACATTTCCCCAATATTTCCGCATGCGCACAAAATTAACTAACATGACATATTTTTACAGATCGAAAGCTCCTGATTGTTCCACCAGGGCCATGATTCAATTATTAGTAGCGTACAAACGCGAGTCTATTGCTCACTATGTCGGTCGGTTGGTCAGTCAGTTGGTCGGTAAACACTAACTCAAATTTGAGCACGCGACTGCAGCCATGTATATGGCCTTGTTAAGTATGTTACTTACTTTCAATTATACGAACTACAATAACTAATTGAAGAATTATGAATTTATAGTAGTTAGAATTTCATTACCCTACATTTGGGTTGAAGATTTCATCATAAAAATATATAGGAAAATACGTCGGTAATAGTCAGTAATAAATGCTGATAGACGGGTTAGTTGATCAAAGTTGTAATAGTTGTTGTTTAGTTGTAATAAAATGGTCGAAAGAGAAATCAAAATCTACCGGACCAGATGGATAAATCAAATGATATAATACGGACTAAAAATAGATACCGTACAAGTTGAATCTTGGATTATAAAGACTTGTTTTGAGACTCCACTAATTAGTAATAATATGTCTGAGGTAAACATTACCCATGGACACTTTTTCCAAATTATATGACTGACTTTACTTAATTATCCAAATATTCAGGAAAGAGAAAAAGGCAAGAGTTAACTGCTTGGCTATAAATTAAAAGGACGTAACATTCCATGTTTAAGTACCAGTCTTAATTAACTTTCGCAACGGCGAACTTTCTCTCATGAAAATTATGATTTATGTAAAGTCGAATATTTCTCGAATAATATCATGTTATTAGGTCGAAAAATATCTTATGTCTAAGTATGTTAATTATTCAAAAAAACATAAATATTAACGCAATCGCTCACTGATTGTTAAGCAAGTGTTATGGTAACAGTTGTGTCATCATTCTTTTTATTGTACTTTTTTTTTCCTTATTAAGCAACCAACATGGAATAGTCAATTCAAAACATAAATGTTGTTTACCATTGTGTAATTATCATCAAAAAATCATTAAAATATTAATAGTTTTTATTTAAAAAATTGGTTGGTTGTACTGTATCACAAAAACAAAAGGCCTCTGTAAATTAATATAACTGTATAAATTATAAACAAAAATACATTTTTTTTTAATGACAAGAATTGAGAATGTTTAAGTAGTAATGAAATTAGTGTTTAGTATACTAAATTCATTTATTATAAATGGTTAGGGAGATATGGCTATAAAAAATAACTAAATAAATAAAGATGATTTACATTTATAGCAAAAAATGTTCATCTAATTATATTGCTTTACTACAGGTATCACTCTGTTAATATTCATAGAATTACATTTACTTGTATTGTTTCTTTTTAAAACATAAAATGTGTTTAACATACAAAATAAAATTGAAATGCTGAACAGACCTTGACGGAACTCATCCTTTTATTTCATATATCAGTCATTTGCATAAGAAACATCTTATTAAATTTGCAACTTTTCATATCAATCTATATTTTGCATAGATGTGATGCGACGAACTAGAGAAATAACTAGGCAACAAAGATACGAACAGGACAGGGAATCTTTGAAATGTCTGCTATATCTGTTAATGCAGATATCAAAACAGCTTCAAAAAGGCATAGCTGATTGAGAATACAGGCCTATTTGATAGTAACTATGTCCAAGTTGTCTCTCTAGTTTTATAAATAATACCTCTATGATATTTTGTAATATTTTTCTGTTTTATTCACCACACAAAATAACTCTCCCAATACTCAACACCTTTGAATTTTGACCTGTTTCGTAATGTTTTAGAATTTGTGTGTGATAAACTTGAATCATTCTATTTTTCAAATTAAGTTTGAAAGTATAATATTGAAAATTGTGAAATGACATCCAAAAGAAAAGTATCTTTTGATTAAATTATCCATCGTCTAAATTTGGAATATTCATTTACAGAAATGTCATGGTCATGTGAATTACTTATATTTTTGTTTGTTTATCTGTTTACGAGGGACATAAAAGAAAAGTAGTCATTGTGCTAAATAGTTGAAATAATAAATACTAAATTAGCTTTCAAACTATTTTTCTATAAGTGTTTTTTATTTTGCTCTGGCCTTTTTAACTTTGACCATTCATTTCATGCAAGCAATGATGCCAAATAATAATGAAAAATGACCAAACCTTCAACAATGTTTTGAGGTAACTTGTATCATGATAACTAAATATGTAAAAAAAGGGCACTTTTTTTCAAAAAAATGTCAAACATTATTTTTATTGTGTGATAATACTGTATTCGCATAGCACATAGACTGCGTTTTTACCGTCTTACAGAGCCATAGTAAATGATTATGTCAAAAAATAAAAGGGTTGAATATTTGTCAATTTTTGGGAAAATTTCCCTGTCCTATAGTACAGGTAGCGCGTTATTGTTCTCATACAGAGCCATAATAAACAATTATGCCAAAAAATAAAAGGGTTGGACTTTGGTTATTTTTTGTCTGTGTAGTATATTATTACAGCTGGGATTGGCAAAATAGCAAAAAAAGGTAACAATTTCCTTGAACTATAATAATATTGCACCATATCATCTTTATAGACGTAGTGAAACTAATAGAATATAGTAACCATAACATTTTAATAAATCATGTAAAAATTGCCAAAATAATAAACTTTCAAAATTCTTATTCTATATTTTTGTAAAGAAATGGCAAGAGGACAGAGTAGTCCTAGAGGGTGTGGTTGTCCAGGTTTTTTTTTTCATTTTTCATATCGAATATGACAATCAAATAGTTTTTGATTAGGAAATAAAATATGATGAACGTTCTTTAATTAAAACATTATTATATTATTCACAGAAGAAAGTGTATTCAAAGATTACAGAAAACAGTAAAGTAGACTATATTAGGTGTGGTTCTTGCTTTTTATTACAGCATTACGTCAAGCTAACAGATATTAATATATATTATATATAATCGATAATTGATATAACTATTATTAATTATATATATGTATTGATATAGTATTTTTTTGATATGCATATGTTGACTTTAATACAAATTCACCACATTATGTGTACATCTTCGTATTTAGGAAATAGCATGAAATTAAATGGACCATTTATTAAAAGCAAATTATACATTTACTGTACACACATTTTACAGTATTAAAAATAGAATTTGTAATGGAATGTCTGTAAAAGAACACTTAACATAAATAGCACATTTCAAAGCTATCAATATTATATAACAATCAATCAACAGCGCCATGCAAACTGGGATCTTTCATCTTAAGGATTGCAAGACCCCAAACTTGTAATTGAAATTTGGACCAGCCTAAAAGGGCCCTGTCCGGTTTCCAGCCCTAAATCTGTGCCACTGTACATTGGGATAACATAATATTAATCATATATACATTAAGATGTATTGTCCCCCTGAAAAAATAATTCTTAAAACAATGTTTGTTGAAAATTCTATTTTTAATGTAACATAATAGTTATCCACTTTGACCAAAAATTGGATCGAAAAAATATGTATTTACCTGAAAAAATGTAATTTAAAGCAAAAAATGTTCAAATTGGCTGCCAGCCAATGGATTTTTGGTTATTTATTTCGTCATTTTATAAGTGAAAACAAGATTTTTTTTCGTTTTTTTTTCTATTGAAGTGATTAACTTTATGAAAACTACAAAATAACATATTCATTTTTCATGTTTTTGAGGGACAATACATCTTTAAGAATTGAATAAATTGTTTTAAAATTACTTTACATTCGTGGAGTCAGCTGACCATGTGGATCTGAAACTGCAATGCATAACGCCTGTTCATACATAGTGTGGGCCGCCAGTCTATGTACTATTCAGAAAAGGGTAGGTCTTATATTATACAGATATTGACTGCTTAGAGGTTAAATATAAGATTTGACATCCCCGAGGGAATGATATTAAGTTCGAGGGAATATATATTTCCCGAAGCGCCAGCTGAGGGAAATATATATTCCCCGAGAACTTAATATCATTCCCGAGGGGATGTCAAATCTTATATTTAACCGATATAAAAGGCAATATCTGTTATATTATATAGCCAAGAACAAGTCTGCTGGGTTGGGTGAAGCTAGGCTAGTTAGGCCTCCTATATAGTATTTGTATTGTATTTAAACAAGCCTGCCTAGACACCTTACCTTGCGAAGAATAATATACAGATAATTACTAATTAATGATTCCTTGGCAATAAAATATTCACTTAGGCCTAGGTCGTTTAAATTAACAGAAGAATTTCCATCAATAAGCCTATTAAAAATAATAATATTATAATCAGGTAGGCCTAGGCCGAATAAACAATTCGTCTTCTTCTCGATCTTCGAGGAGCCGAATCACCGGATGTTCAGCGCGTACTAGTTACTAGGTTACTACCGTGAGTATTGACCAATCACAAACGGTGTTTCATCACATTTAGGGTGGACTTATAACAAATGAGGGCGCTATGTATGCATAGTTTAAATAGTTTAGAAGATTAATTTCTTCAAGCGGTTGAAGCGTTGTCTTACGATGGAGTGACAATTCCACCCGAGTTCAAGATCGAGTTGATGACTTTTGTTTATTTATCGGCAACGCGAGTGTTGGCACACGAAAATTACACAGTCAATATCATCGTACTCGAGAATCTATATGTTTAATGACAGGGGACGCGAAAATTACACAGTCAATATCATCGTTCTCGAGGATATATACGATTTACGATCCTCGCAGCGGTAGTCATGTGATGCAGTTTCAACCAATCACGTTAGCGTATTTACATAGGCTATGTAATATACTGTATTAATATATACAATAATATGCTAAAAAAAATATTTTACTTTGGCTATATACACAAATATGAATCATCCAGTTATAATTACAGTAATTAGCCCTGACTGCCTTCATGACAATCTGCCACTGATACACAGTAGGCCTTGTCATGTTTAAAAAAAACTCTGCATACTGTATACAATCTTCTGCCCCAGTAGGACCTACATTGAGCACCTTTTCATGAAATCACCTCAGAGTAAAATATTTACAATTTATAATTACAGGCATAGAGAAATGCTGATACACTGGAAAATAATATTATAAAATGAAGATGAGGACATTTGCTACAAAGATAAAAAGCTGCCTCAACACAGATTCAAACCCATTGATATGCAGGCATTATTACCATGGTATCAAATCTGATTGGATAATGACTTCTTGGCACCTGAATTTCAATATTTTAATTACACATTTGGTCTTTGTTGTTTGTCAACTATATTTTAATGAACATTAAAATAATTTATATCTCTATTAATAAATGTATCAATAGAGTGAAACTTGAAATGTATGCTTCATATCAGGGTCAACTTCCTATAGCATTTACAAGTATTTGTGCCATAATTTATGTGCATTTCAAAATTAAAAACTTTGAATCTTTAAGTTTAAATCTATTTTTAGCCAATTTGAAAATTATGAAAGACAGTAAAGTTTATTATAATTGTAACTAATGGCAAGAATTTAGCCCAGCTGACTTGTGGCACTCACTGTTTGGTGCGATAGAAAGACTAAATAGGTTAACAAATCTACGAGCTAGATAAATGTGTATCTGCCGTCTGACAACTAGTCCCGCTTCCAGATACGTAGTTCCCAGAAGAAAGTGTGCTTCTGTTGATTAAATAACTCTCGGAGTCACACTCTGAGTATGGAACAGAACTGTCTGCAAATGGGTCAACTGAGGTCAATGGTTCTTCAGAAATCATAGCATCGTTTTGTACTTCAGTCAGTAAATTTCCATTACAGAGTTGAAGGTAACGAACATCTGCATCTTCCTTGGATGAGCTGTTCTCATCATCGTTTACGTCATCGGTGAAAACATTATTATTCTGTTGTTCCTGTTTCCGACCCAAGATTAGGTATGTTTTGTTTGTTACTTCCACCGAAGTCTTTCGCTGATTACCTCCGGTTTCAAAAGTTTCACAACTTTTCTCTGGCAACATACACGTAGACTCTGACAGATCTTCCTTCTCTTTTGGAGGATTTCTATTCGTCTTGACTTCATCGAAGATCTCTACATCAGGTTGTTTTGCTTCACTGCATTGCGATGCATCCCACTAAAAAATGTTTACAAAAAAAAAATGATTGTTCAAATTAAATCAATTTTATTCATGATAATGTCGGAGGCTGGATTTATTTGTTTGTCCAGACCTACTTTGCTGAGGGAGGGATATTATATTTTAACGTAACGCCTAGTATGTTTTACAGTTTCTTCTGCGGATGTTTATTTGACTAGTGAGATAGTAATTAGGCTAGCGCGTTCCTCTCACTGAGCGGGAGATTGAGACCCTGCCTTGAGAGAGACAAGACGTGTCTGGCTGAGACAGATGAGAACCTTGATTATTTACTATTTTATGAGCGTGTAACTTGATGTAATTCGAGCATTGATAAGAACAAAGACGACTGTGTACCAGAGTGGAGTTGACTCTTGATTGTTTGGCTACTTGTATGAAGGCATTGCAGGGGTGTTTGTACTTTTATCTTTTCGTTCTGCTACATCTGTATCAGTTTGAAGTTGTGTTCCAATAAACGTCTAAACAACGTATCCAGTCTTTGGTCTATTCCTTTGACGTGTTTGTTCGACTCACGACAATAAATATAGCTGGTAGGATTTTATTAATCATATTTATTACTATATCATAATTAATCATTGCTTATGTGAGGTAATCTTTTTTTGAATAACCATAAATGAAACTAGGTACTGGGGTTTGAATTACTAACTAGCTTTCATGTTCCCATCTATTCATATGGGTACTAATGAAGTCCTATCTGGTGATTATATAATGGACCCAGACTTCAGTTTACATAAGATTTGAATATTTAATAATAGTATTATTAATTGATTTGTTTTTGGCGGTGCTGTTCTATTGTTAGTCAACTGAAACTATTGTTATTTGAATGGTTGGATAACCATTACACCAAATTTGCATACAGATAGTTGTAGTGAAATTAGCCTAATCACACACAGCATTACACAAAAATAAAAAAATATATTTTTTTTTATGTAGGAGAATTTAACAGTAGGTGGAAGTATGCATTCTTGGAGTGCTGTTGTAGTTTCTTCTGTGATTTCTCCTACAATGAATTATATCGTAGGATTTTATTTTTACCTCCATGGTTTTACAGTATTTCATACTGGAAATCAAAAACACCAGTAATATTATCAAATTGAACACTGTGAGTATCATTCATGTGTCTTTCAATATTAACTAATCTTGATACTAATTTTACTAGAGAGGGTGCTATACCCAAATAACTAACATTCATAATTGGCTTGTACCTTGTAGAACTTTGGCTCTGGTAATGGCTTCATAAAATCTGCCTTCTTCATTCGGCGTATTATAAAAATTATGAGTAACGTAACAAATACTATTGACACTATTATAATAACTGCTATATACTCCTTGCCTGAAAATAAAACAACCAGAAAATGTATATAAATGCCATACATTCTAAACATACATTTTAATAATTATCAATCAATACATTTTCTCTGTATTTTTTTTGTTGGTGGGGGGAGTGATTTTTCTACTGTATTGAAGAACTTTCTTATAAGTAGTGGGGGGTGTTTCACTGTACCCACCTACTTTTTTAACATTTCTGGAGGTCCCACAACATGAGATTGAACTATCTAACTATTAAACAAAAAAATTAGGCTTTTTTAGAAGAAAAGCAAAATGTTCTATTTTATCATAATAAGATAAATCCTTCTGGAAATAACACATTTTAAATTTATGTACACATAACCAACAGTTTGAGGCTCAGTTTATTTTTTATGTACAAGTGTCTTTTAATTAATACCTGATACCTGCTTACTAAATTTGTACTATTTGTTTTTGAAGTGTGAATAATTAAATAAAAAAAATAATCTTCTAGATTCATACAGACCCAAATGAATACTGTTCTGAAATTCTAAAAACAGTCTTACCTATGCCACTTGCAGTTAATTGACCAGCAACAAAACTGGAGCTAATCGTGGTATAACCAACTGAATTGTGTGCTGTGATGTTTACAATGTAGTCCTTATCTGATGGCAGATCTACAATATGAATCAAATTGTTTTATGGTATACATAATCAATTAGTTTGTATCACATAAATCATCTCCGAAAAAAAACCCCACAAAAATAAGATCTGTCTACACTATCAAACTAGTTTGACAAGAAAACAAGGGGTGATGTTCCCAAATATGGTAGTGATATGCTTAAATATGGTAGTGATGTTATGTCCATATATGGCCACATCACATTTGTTTGTCACATAATGCAGGGAGTTGTAAAATAACTCCCTGCATAATGTTTGATAGTGTAGACAGAGCCTAAGAATCTGTCTCTATAAGATTTCTGCTCAACCGACCTGTTCACTCCACATTCGGTGTAAATGTAAGTACCTTTCGTATTTTTTTCTAATTTTATACGGTCATCATAATTGTATAATTGTAATGGAGGGGCGGATCTAGGATTTTTATAAAGAGGGGGCCGATATGGGAAACTAATCATCTAGGGGGGTCCGAGACATGCTCCCCCTGAAATGTTTTTTTTCTAGACGCCCGGAGACAGCATCTGAGGCGTTTTGGCCAGTCGATTTTTGTCATATAATTATCTGAATATAGTGTGTTTTATAGACCATATTTAATATACGGAACTGTTTATTTTTTATTTTTTTCGTCAATAGCCTAAAGCCTGTTTTCCTGTCGACGAAACGTTACGACTAGTTGCATTATAATTTTAAAATAAAATTTGAAAATAAATAACAATAACGATGATCGAACCGGACTGCGAATATTTTCACATTTTTACGCAATCGTTAATGGTGGTTGCTGAGACACATGGACGTGAAGTTTTGCAAAGCCAAGGCCGGTCATGCGCAGCCGTGCCCGCTGAAAAATTGAAAAAGTTACTTAATCTAGGCTTTACACTAAAGACAAACATTAAATTAAATTGTTTTTATATTATAACTTAGTTTTACTTAAGTAATTGTGTATTGTAACTGTTAAGCTTATTTTAACTTGAAATGGAAGGCAATGTCGTTTAATTTACTTCTCAACAATTTTCCATTACTCAACACAATAGTGCCATTTTTCAAGTAGCTTTAGGAGTAAAAGGTATCGGTTCATACAGTATTTACCTGTAAATTCAACTTGAAGTGATGTGTTGTATTTTGTAGTAGCTATATCCACTTCTCTATCATCGGAAAAAACTGTTATTTTGTATTTAAGAAGATGACCATTTTGTTTTTCTGGAGGTAGTTCCTAAGAAACAAATTAGTTTTCTTTTTAACTATACTGTAACAACAGGAATGATTCTTTTTTTAAAGAAAATGAAGATTTATTTCTAAAGACATTTGCATTTGTCAAAATCTTAATGAAATGTTAAATTATGTCACCATTGCATGTTATAAATATTTGAAACCATGCTATAAAAGTGTGGTATGAGGAGTATTGGAGGATCCCAATAATTTGTTCTGGTTAGGTAGCTTTTAGTGGGTTTCATCATGGAGAATTTTCCATGGCTTTATGAATCAGTTTCCTAAAGCTTTAAAAAAAAATACAATCTTATTATACTGATTGATCGATCGATGTTTGGTGTATTATTTCATTTATCTGCTAAGTTAATAGCCTTTAGATAACCATCATAAGTTTGGATACTACAAACATGATGAAATAATTATGTATTTTTGTAACTTATACAGGGTTTGTTGCAATTCAAAAGAATTTTATTACAATAATTTTTCATTTTGGTCATTCATTATCTGCCAAGTAAGAACTATAGGCCTAGATAGCATTATTCATTTTTTTATAAAAAAGAAAATCATATCAGCAGTTTTGAGGTAAAAAGTAAATACGTAAATTCACTTTCATATACTCATGTTTGGTGTGCGCAGAAGTGTACTCTATGATCCTCGATGTCTGCGAACATACCCGTTTATTACTCCCAATT
The DNA here is from genome assembly GCF_964355755.1 of Antedon mediterranea. Lineage (NCBI taxonomy): Eukaryota > Metazoa > Echinodermata > Crinoidea > Comatulida > Antedonidae > Antedon > Antedon mediterranea. The sequence continues at coordinate 27,435,805 of NC_092675.1, forward strand.
CCTAACCCACTCTACTTTTTTCCTCACTTTTTCCGTCTGATGATATCTTTACAAATATATTTTGTGGTATTCATTTTCGTACCTTCCAATTGCACGTAAGTACATCATATCCATCTTTCCAATTGCAGTTACCATCCACTGTACCTTCCGGTGGTTCTGTTGAAAAATGTTTAGTTCAAACTCAATTAAAGGAACTTAAAATTGTTGATGATTTCATGGAAATAGTAAAAACCTTAATCAACTAGGGACCAGTTGCTTTTTGTACTTTTCTGTGGTTTTATCCTTGATTATCCACTTGATCAACAGAATGAATAAGTAAATAAAAAAGAAACTTAATATATCTTGACTTAGCTTTTTGTCAAAACATGAAAAAGTATTGCATCCCTGGTTTTAATATACAAACAAATACTAGAGGCCTACGGCAAAAATAAACTGTAGCTCAATTGAAGATAGAAGCAATGGTTTGCGATTATATGGTCAAACTTTAATATAAAATCAACAACATTCCAACCAAGACTATTTCATTTTTGATGCAAAAATGTATTCAACTTTACTTGTTTCTTCTTTCATGACAACAACAATGTCCGACCATTTATTAATGTTGTCTTCTCTTGAATATCTGACGGCAACTTGTACCTCATACTCCTTGTAGCCTGTAGGTATGTCAAGAATTTTCTCAGACAAATCGTCATGTGATCTATCACAAGGGATCTGAAAAACAATACAAAAATATCAAAGTTTAGTGTGAGCAGAAAAAAGGAAACAATAGTGTCTATGAAAGTGGGAACTATCGCCCAACAAATAATTTATTTAAATTTTAATTAATTTTAATTTATTTAATACACTTCGCTTCCAGTCCATCGCCTCTCGTACAAATAGATTTCGTAATAGTTTTTACCCATCTGCCATTAGAATACTGAATCTTACAGAATGATGTGTCATGGCATTTTGTTCTGTATTATATTGTGCTGTAGTTTCAGAGATACACACTTTTCTATGTATTTTAGGCGAATGATGTAATTGAATTGAATTAAATGTACATAACGTACATTTTTTTAGGTTATTGGATTTTTAAAAACATACCTCGTTCTTCTCTGGAGGTTTCATGTTTGGATACACCTCCTTATAACTAACAACGTAAACATGCTCTATTTTATATTTTGTTGGATCCCAATTTACTTTAAGTAACGTGTCATTTTCAATCCATCCCACAACATTCTTTGGAGGATACATCTTGACTAATAAAAGAAAAACAAGAAATTAGTGGCAGTGGTTTCAACATAATATATTACAATAAGAAAATGGCAATTCATTCATTTATCTAGTATGATTTTTCTGCTATATTGATTTTATATAATTGCCCATTCACTGCACAGTGTTATTTCCAATTTTGTGCAGAAATAGTGATTTTGAAATTAATTGTTTTACTTACTAAAACAGTTTTTCAAAATTGTGTTTATATTGTACTGTAGGTGGGGGTTGGTCTAGGGGGAAACAAACAAAATTATGAAAGACTTTTTTTTCCCCATGAAATTCTTATAAAACTAGAAGGCCACTATACAATTAGTATAATTCCCCTACATGATTTCCCCAACATTTTTTAAAAAGTTTTATGTCTAGTGCTCAGTGTGATTAGATTAAAGTGTACTACAACTTTTGAATGTGAGTTTGGTGTAATGGTTATATATCCAGACTTACACTGTTGCGTTCCCTGGTTTATTTCCTGCTGTGAAGATCTTTTTTGTTTATCATCCTTATTATTTCTTTTAATATTTTATTATTATTTTTAATAATTATAATATTTTATATTTTAATAACCTAAGGTTACGTTAAGACTGATCACTACCAGATCACCGGCTTCTCTATCAAGGCCTATTATAAGCTCTCCTAACCTGGTAACAACAATCTTGAGCAGCTGTACTGTGCAAGCTGCACAATTTCAGATGTACAGGTATCGTACCTCTATAGATTATTGGACTAGCATTGTGTTGTCTGGTTGCTGAATTGTTTTTCTTTTTTGGCAGAATCCATTAATTAAAAACGAGAAAGACCCAATTTTATACAATTGTATGTTTTTCTTCATGATCAACTCTATATATCGTTGTGATGATATAAGTGTGATGCATGCAATTTCAATTATTAGAGTCGGCTTATTTTCCACATTATTGCAATTATAGGCCCATGTTGGATTTCTATTTACAAAAAAAATTTAGGCAAGTTTGCGACCTTTAAAAGACTGAGGAAAAAAATTAATATTAACTTATACTAACTTATAAATTGTGTGTATATAGAACTTACTGCTATAGAAAGCAACATCAGCAATGTCGTGGTATCCTAAAGCATTGAAGACATACAACTCTACTTTCATTTTGCCATGGTCATAAGCTAAATCTATATATTTATTATGTGTCTTTTTATACTTTCTACAAAAAAAAAAGAGAAAAACATCATAATACATTTAGTCAATATTTATGAACAGTATATATGTGTACAGTATATATATACAGTATATATAAATACCACAGGAACTGCAGAATATTAATTCTAAACTGCCTGGTAATAAATAAATTAATTAATTTGAAATGATAAATAAATCTGTGAGAATGAGATGAAGATGCCCTAACCATTGAACTTTCAAACTATCAAATGTGGCACATCTTCATTTTTTTGTCACATCAAATTTGATAGTGTAGACAAAGCTTTACATTCTGTCTTTGACAAGGCAAATCCATGATTACATGCTGTAAGCAAACTCTCCATAAACTTACAATAAAGCTAGTACTGAGGCCCTTCCATAGAAAATTTGGTACTCATTTGGAAGGTTTGTATCCAAGTCTCCAGGTAGCCATGTGCATCTGAAATGTGTAATACTCGTCTCAAAGCATGTAAGATTTTTGACCGCTACCGGTTTACCTGTTGAAGGATATTAAATTTATTGTAATTGATAACTTTACTGTACCATGTAGTAGTAATTGAGAAATCAATTAAGTACACAAAAAAGCTGACACAAGAATAAGTGGTGGCGCTAGACCACACCGAGATACAATGGTGAGGTATGATAAACAATCAAGACGTCACTCATGTGAATAAGGCCACCGATGCTAGTAGCTGTAAACATGTACGATTATTGACCGCTCCCTGTTTACCTGTTGAAGGATATTAAATTTACTATAATTGATAAACAAATTTAATACACACAAAGAAACATTTTGTTAGAAAATGATATTACAACATTATATATATATATATTTTTTTAACCATATTTAATGAGGGTGATCCATCCAGCTATTGCTGCAGTCATTAGGGACCCTCAGAGGTTCACAAGACAAACATATACACAAGCTGCTCTACATAACAAAGTCTTATTACAAGTCTTTGGAAGTGGAGAATTTGGTCCTTAGAAAAAATCCTGTGACATGTGACGGGACTTGAACTCAGAACCCTTGGAGTGGTAGCCAAGGATCATAACCACCAAGCCACAACTCCACCCAAAAAAAAATTTGATAGGATATTCTGGGACCTGTTCACTAGATCGTTGACTGATGCTGCAGTCCTAGAATAAAGCCCATTCTGTTTTCTTAGAAAAGTTCATATTTATTTTGACTAATTGTAACATTTTATTTCTAGTTTTAAGGTTTAACTAAATTGAGTAATCGGAATATACCTACGTCCAAAAGTGATGAAGACCTCTTGGCTGTCATTAGAAACTCGACAAGAATATTTACCACTTTGATCAAAAGATGACATATTAATTCCCAAAATCGATTCATTAGATTTTAAAATGGTCTCATTAAAATACCATGTTATTGTATCTGCTGTCATATCCAAGTTGCAGCGTAACTCTAATACATCACCCTCAATAAGTTCAACAGGTTTTGGTTGGCTAGGCAATGTCACTGTAAAAGAAAAAAATTGTTCAAAATTCTATTTTGAAAAAATTCATTCATTCTGTTATAGGTGTACTGGATTCAAAAGTGAAGGTGAAAGAAATTTCATAATCTACATTAAATGAAATGCTATTCATTAAGCATTATACGGTATATTTTGGAATATACTGTATAATAGCCACAGACGATGGGAATATTTATATATACGGTATATTCTTTATGAGACCCATTTCTGCTGCCAAAAAATATACGGTATATAAAATATACCGTATATATACGGTATATTTTTGGCAGCAGAAACGGGCCATGTATGGATCTCTAAAAAAAGAACTTATTCCTTAATTTTCAAATCAAATTATAGCAAATAAAGTATATTCTAATCATTCATTTTAGGAACAATTACATTTTTATAATAATATGTCCATCCATTTTTTCAACTTCCTTTTATAACCACAGGCTTTGTATATAATTGTTTTGTATAATTTATATAAATTTATATATATATAATTTATATAGATTTTTATTAATTCATTTTTAAAATGTTATCTAAGCATACAACATATATATACTACGTTCTCAAAATAATGTGTGAAACAGTGACTACTGTACATCTTATCCTTCTTTTTTTAATTTAAAAAATAAATAATCAAATAAAATCAAATGATCATTGCTAATAATTGATCAGAAAACTACAAGTATGTGTGAGAATTTCACTGTATGCACGTACTGTACGAAAGTACAATTTACAACATTTCTATTGTTTTTTTAAAATTTAGCATCGAAAATCTTACAATTGATTTAAGTGCATGTGATATTAACAACATGATGCAACACCTTGTGCAATGTACTCAAAATGAAATTCTATGCATTGATTGGATGCTGAAAAATATAAATTTGGAAATCATTGTGAAACAACAAAAGAACAAGGGTGTGCTAACCAATGCTTACCGGTATTGTATCAGGAAACATTTAAAAAAAAAATACAAAAACAAAGGAAGAAAATACAGATTTAAAAACAAAGTAAAAAAACAAGGTAGCCTGAAAACATGCAAGTCTGTGTCTGCAGTAATTAGGTCTGTCAGCCTGAATTCTGTGCCAGGCTGCAGCCTATTGTGATTTGTAGCTACAAGCTTGAAATTATGTGCAAGTATGCATCCAGAAGACTATTCAAACCTGCAGCCATGTAGAATTCTATGCAAGGCTGCAGCAACATTATTTTGCAGCGGCAAAAGTCTGCTGACATTTAAATCTTTCAACTCATTAAAATATTTTCCTTATTCAACTCATAAGACATTCATAATTATTTGAACGCTATCAATGCATGAGACCGTTGTTTACAAAAGTGAAGAATTCCTGTGAAAAAAAGTCTAAAGCCTGGGCAGTTGGTTCAGGAAAAAGATTAAAAAACATAATCAATTTGATTTTAATCATACAAAAAATTATAAGGAAGTGTTTTATTTTCATAGAAGCACAAAAAATATTTTTTGTTGACCTTTTTATAACTTAGAGAATGAGTAGGAAAAATTAACTGTAAATATAGCACCAAAATAAATAACAACTTTAAGTTGCTATTATGTGATTAGAACATGTATGGTGTAAACAAAATGCCTCTCCCCTTGGGTAGGCCTACGTCTACAGACATCATCAAACCATGTTATGAGCAATGTGTGTTGAGGTCGTTCTTTTTATACTGAACAATCAGCAAATCAAAATGGTGGAATTATTTTTTTCATACACATTCAAATTTTGTTCCATGTTACACACATTTTTTATTCATTTATGAATTTTTGATGTTCTCAATATATTCCTATATTAATATATAGTAAATGTGTTAATTACTTAACGTATTATTATTTACGACAGAAACATGTTTTTTAACCAATGTTTGATTTATTTTTTATTGAAATGAACATTTCAAATTATCAAGGGCGGATACAGTGGTGATAGCGCCATATTTTGTTTATACGAACTGCTACAGTACCGGTATTGATATTGTGGATCACCATTATCAACAAGATACCTTTTTAGCCTCAACTTTGAATTAAACTTTATCTACAATTCATTTCCAAGAAGATAATTTTCAATTATAAAAATCAATACACTTCAATCAAATTCAAATATCACAGAATTTGTGACAACAGTAAAACGAAGAGACTAAATTGAGTACACGTCGTCACACTTGCCATTTTGTTTTTAATCTATCTAGTCAGTAGGCATTTTGAATGCTAAAGAGGAGTCCCAGCTTCTAAACAAAAGAAAATTTATTTATATAGTATAATAAAACCTTAAAGACCCCTTCCCTGCAATTTTGGACGTTTTTTGGAAAATAATACATATATATCACTTTAAAAACATTAAACCATGTCATTCCTTGTCTTAAATGTACGTTTTATGGTAAATTATGATAAAAAGTGAGAAACTATGCACTACCTAAGTAGCTCGCGGCGATCGACCTCTCGTGGACGGTCTTAGGCCTAGCCTAGCTAGGCTTAGTTTTGTAGGCCTAGCTGGTAAACATTGGTAACGTACGAACATCATACGCTAGCTATATACCTAGCCTGACGTAGTATAGTTGCTGCATTAATTGTCTTTCTATTTTTGCCAGACTCCGTTGATACAAATTGGGGAAAACCCGGTATTTTCGCTGAAAAGTTAAGAGTTTTCCATTTGTTTTGGCCTCACGATCGATCGAAAAGTGGGTGAATTACAGGTGAAAAACAAAAATATCAATCCGCGCGCAATGCATTTTGGGATTTATAGCGGGCCGCTATAATTATTAGAATCGACTTATTTTTCACATTTTTAACCGTTTAAAGACGAAAAAAGTTATCGCAATAGGACCATATAGTATTATTTTTACATTACCGTATATTTCGGTGTATAAGTCGCACCTGTGTATAAGACGCACCCCCAACTGAGAGTAAAATATCGGTATTTTTTATATCGTCGATGTATAAGACGCACCTAATATTTCATCAAAACAATGTTTTTTTAAATTGTAATCAATATTATTGTAATAATATATTTTGTTATATCTACAACGGCATCCTTTATTTATGTTTTTTTCTTACCTAGGCTCGGCCGCGCCCAGCCTCAACAAGTTCTTTCTAACTTGTTATTCATGAGTTTCGCCGCAACATCGAGTGCATGACCGTGTGTGTAACACGCACGTGTGTGGGCTAGCCTCGCTTGATCATTTCTAGAGGGCGCGCGTTTTCACGGACAATCGTATTCGATTAGTATCTATGTATCCGAGAAGTGTGTACGCTAGGTCCATGCTATAATCACCTGGAGAATATACTAGTCGAATACCGTACACCATGTGGCCACCAAAATAAGGGCTTGCGCTTGGGGTACGGCGGTCGTGCGTATAACTACTGTATAAATAAATACTATTCCAATCGTACGACGTAAACGTTTACAAATAAAATTTTATCGGAGCGCCATAATGAACAAATCTTTTCATCATATTTAGTATAACATCATGCTGAAATGACTTGAAAACTAGGCAGAAGCAGGTTGCCATTACGTTAGTTAGTTACTGTAGCTAGGCCTAGCCTACTCGCCTAGCAAACGAGGTGATAGCCTAGGCCTATGTACAATCTGTGTGATGAGGCATTTATGTTCGGTGTATAAGACGCACCCTTAATTTAGAGGTCAAATTTGCGTGTCAAAAGTGCGACTTATACACCGAAATATACGGTAAATATAGTTTGTGATCTTAAATTAGATCTAAAAAACGTAGGGAAGGGGGCTTTAATTTATAATTACTTTAATTTTCATATTTGTTGATTTTTTTGTTGTTGTTGAAAAGATCGATCTTTTTCTAAATGTTGAATATACTGTTAAATTGCAAAATGTCTTAAAAATCCACATTTGACTCAATATAAACTGTTAAAACACCTGTACTGTATGTACTGTACATTCTCACAAACAACTCAAGGCTATAGTGCCCTCACTGTGGAATATAGTATAGTACGGTAGGTTGTGATTGTGAATAAGTAATTTTCTGGACGGTGAAATGTTTTCTTTGTTTGTTGTATTGTTATATACCAAAGTTGCATTTATAAATTATAAATTAATAATAACTATTAAAAATTAAAAATATTTTAAAAAGAAGTCAAGTAATAAATAAATATACTTTAGTAACACATGAAAGTGTAGGCAAAAATCAATGAAACATAATATAGAATCTTGAAAATGAGATATAGTCCAGTTAATAAATAAAACTGAATCACAAAAGCAAGCATGTACAGATGAATATGTAGAAGCAGATACATTTAAAATTCACAGGTGACCGGTGTTGACATTTCAGAGTTATCTATTAACCAATTTGATTATTGGAATGGTATAAAGGAATTAGTGTAGGACTTAAGAAACTTTTAGCTGATTATCTGATTAAAGATATAGATCTTGCCTGTGTGCTATCTCAAATAAAACTTGGAACATCTATCATTGAATTTGTATGTGTGAATACATAGAAAGCTCAAGATCTTCATTTTGTGTCATTATATCAAACACATATCAGACAGTATAACAGTACTCTAGAAACAAACTAGCCAAGAACCAAATATTTAGAATAAATAATAATTTTTCAAATACATCATCATTTAAATACATCATCATTTAAAGAAAATGGATAGCCAGGGTTCTTTGTACCATTGTAAAGCTTTGAGGAATATGGTAGCCTTTTTATTAATCATTTAAACATATAATAGGAAAATGATGACATTTAACATTTAGGCGTTTCCCGGGGATGGTTGATCAAGAAGTGGCAATCATCACAGTCTCTTAAATTACTATACCGTCTCCTTCATCTACTGTCCAGAAACGAAAGCTTGATAATAATTCTGAATAATCAGGATCTGAATCGTATAATAAATCTTTTTTAGAATGCATGCCTTTAGGTGTATTAGCTAATGTGTCAACATAATAGTCAGCCAAAAGGGATGAAAATAAAACTAACTGGCATTTTATTTTGAGAAAATTTTGAAATTATAAAACAATTAAAGAACACAAACAAATTATTGTCTTGTGACTATAATTTTGTTTCTTCAAATAACATCTTTTTTTTTAAAACCAAATTCAGAAAACAACAATTTCAGTATAATATATAGAAGATAACAAACTGTGGTACAATATTATGCAGAATGATCCAAGAACCAGACATTCTGAAGGAGAATAGGCAGCCAATCATGAAACAACTCATTCCTTATTTGCACAAGTATTTATATAAAATAACAATTAGACTGAATAACCCCAAGAAAAAGAACAACAATCCTGCATAAACAATAATAAAAAAACATCAAAAAGAAAAAAAAAACAATCCAGGTTGCTTCTGGATATTCAAGGCTAGACAATTAAACATAAATGGTAATAAAGTTGAAAGAATTGAGTGTTGATGAGAGATAAATATTAATTGGCAGATCATTCCATAGTTTTGGCATGTACTTGAGAAAGATCTGTGTAGTGTTACAAAGACGCCAGCCTAGTTAAATCAATGAAGGACCAATTCTACCTCGTTCACCTAATAAAAAAATTGAAATACAGATGGATCCTATTATTTATTAGTAAACCTGTATCTTATTCTTAAAGATGTATTGCCCCCCTGAAAAAATAATTCTTAAAATAATTTTTGTTGAAATATTCCATTTTAATGTAACATAATAGCTATCCATTTTGGACCAAAAATTTTAGGTCAAAAAAAATAAGTATTTACCTGAAGAAAATGTAATTTAAAGCAAACATTTTTTTGGTTGAATTTAACCTTTTATTTTGTCATTTTATAAGTGAAAACATTATTTTTTCCGTTTTTTTTCCTACGAAAGTGATAAACTTTATTAAAACTACAAAATAACCTATTCAAAGTCTGATTTAATTAATCTTCATTTTTCATATTTTTTGGGGGACAATACATCTTTAAAAATGTTAAGAAAGTTATAAAGTGATGAAAGTTATTGAATTAAAGATAGAAAAAAACTTATTAAGTAATCTTAAATGTTTACAAAATTGAAGTACACTGGCGTATAAGCTTTTACAGAAGTCTCCAATGTATTTAAAGATTGTTGTCATTAATCACAATCCAGTTCATTTAGCTCGATATATATCAGTTCTTGATGTTTAATTGAAATACAGAAAACAAACTACTAAAACTATATCAAATGATATAATATATCATCTGGACATCAAAACATGTATGTGAATCTAAAAAAAAAAGAACATCAGATAACACCAAGTAACTGCAATACCAGTTAAATATATATTGTCCCCCTGAACAACATATTTTCTAAAATGTTTTTGTTGAATTTTTATGTCAGATAACAGTTATTCACTTTGATCAAAAATTGGATTGAAAAACAATTATTTAACATGAAAAAACAATAATTTTAAGCAAAAAAAATAGTCAAACTGGATGGAAGTCAATGAGCGTTTTGTTGAATTGAACCAGTTAATTTGTCTTTTTATAAATGTAAACACTATTTTTTGTAGTTTTGTTTTTCTACAAAAGTGATTATACTTTATTAAAACTGTGAAATGGCCTTTTCAAAGTCTTTTTTTATTCATCTTAATTTTCCTTTTTTGGGGGGGAACAATACATCTTTAAATTATATTATGTGTTCAGTAAAGTTTGCAAGTTAGGGAGTAATTTCCTGTTTCCTGTATTAAGTACCTCCTTTAGATATAAAATTCCAGGTACTCTCGAAGGGGAAAAAAAAATAGCTTTAAGAGTATTTAAAAATATCAGCACCTTATTTTTGTTTTTTTCTTCAATATTTGAATTGCAATATTCTGTCTTTTGTCTTCATCAACAGATTTAAACTTATTTCCACCTTTTTCCCATTTTTTTGAATCACTTAAACCTAGCTAGAGCAATTCCTTGTCTCCACTGTATCGTTCACATGGGGGTTCGGGGAGAGGAGTTATGTATTTTTGCTTTGTCATGTTATTTTTATACTATTTTACTCATATTTAAAAAATTTTTTTTTTCATTGTGTTTTTCTTGTAGGCCTACATTGCTGGTCGTGTGACCCGAGGGGTCGTAGGGTTGATTCGCAATCACACATTACAACTGTCTCATTTATGTGGCAATATCTGTGTTCTTAAGAAGTCCATTTTGGTAATGTTGTCTATTGTTTTGATTTTTATTTTTTTTTTGGACGATTAGTTTATTTACATTTTCGTGATTTATAGTTCTACAATAAATAAGATTAGATACAATGACATGAACGAACAACATGATAAATGAAAAGACTATGCAAAACACACTATATTACATTTTATGCTATGCATCATTTGTGACTATAATGGCCGAGAGATACAAGAACGTGACAAATTTTACTGAACCTCTCTAACGATCTTATACAAAAATAAAAAAAATAAAAAGAGAGAATATTTTTTTTAGCATTTCCAAGATATACTTTTGTAGTTCACATTCTGTTCAATGACACCACACCAGTTATAAATATTATTATGTACATTATTATACAATGAATGTTTATGAGTTATTGAGAGAATATTTTCATGCATAAAAGATTGACAAGGTGGAGCCGAGTAAGTCAGACTTGATGGAGATTTAACCCATATATTGTGTGTTATCTTTTGCTATGACTCAAATTTAGGGGGATGGGAGAAGCTTCCAGGATTCGCCATGGCATATGATAAAATATTAACCAATCAGATAGATGTGTAGAAATGATTTCTTGATGTAAATTACATAAAGCCTAAACTTAAAAGGAATAAAGCACATTAAGTTGATGATTAATAAGGGTCTACGTTTAGAAGCTTTACTTAATGCCACAAGAGAAACATGGTGATGTACGGGGACTTCATGGGGATTACAGTTCGATTCCAATGGTGTGATTTATTCCAATCATTCATAATAATGTAGTAGATGAAAACTCAGCCACTATGGATTACGAAAGATTAACTGTACTTGATAAAATTAAGAAACTTATTAAAAGAAAAACTGGAAAGAGTTTGTATGTGAATTTGTTTAAAAAAAAGTTAAATGACTTTGGATATGAAAGCTGGGCGCAACAACACTGTAATCAGGAGGTGGCAAATATTTATTATAATTTCAATTCTAACTTTTAACAACAATTCTTGACACAGCGGTAACTAGCAGATAAATGTCCATAGCAGTTTATAGCCTATTTTATGGTCCGCTGTGGCATACTAATAATATTCATGCTAACTAATTACTTTATTTCAATATATTACAATATTTACTATTTCTTTTATCATCATTGATTTCCACTATGCAATACAGTACTTATTTATTTAACATAAGCGATGATTTATAGATAGTTGATCATCTTCTATATAAATCAACTCAATGCATCATTTTCACCACAAGGGAATACATTTAAATCAAAATGTGAATATCAAATTATCTAACTTGATTATATAAATAGTTTTTACACCTTCTTTTTACACAAGACACTTGAATACGCAAACAACTTTAAAATCTTTTCTTTTCATGATCTAATATTCCTAAAGTTTTACAATAAATGTACAAGTTACATCTATCTTCTCATTCAGTTCATTTTATGAACAGAAACATGACTTGAAATTTGCCTTGTACTGATTGTCACAAATAATAATATAAATTCCAAACAAGAATATCAAATGTTTAAAATTGTCATTACCAATATCATAAAATTGCAACACTGAATAACTGACTGATAAAAATACAGACAGTATACAGTACATATTAAAAAGATGTATTTTGTTCTCCAAAACATAATGAAGATAAATAAAATCAGACTTTGAATAGGCAATTTTGAGATTTTAATAAAGTTTTATTTAAAAAAAACAACAAAAACAATGATTTCATATTTAACCATCAACCTATTGTCTGATAATTTTACACTTCTTTTCTTTCATTTACAGGTTTTTTTTTATGTATATAATTTTGTTTCCTGACAGACTAGCAACAATAATGGGTTTGCTCTGAAATTGTGCTTCTCTTTTCCTGTCTCCTTGGTTTTGTTCAGTTTTAAAGAGCATGCTTATCTAACACAATGATGTTAATTCATTATGTGTGAAAAAAGATGATTTTTATTGACATTAAAAAAAAGAATCTCTCTTTTAAATATCTTTTAAATGTAGGTTTAGAAGGTCACACTTTTATGTATAATACACATAACAATAATATCTTTTATTAATAAAAAAACTGCTTTAGGCATATGGAAAAAAAAGATAATAAACAGACTGTGAAAAGCTTGAAAGATATTGTTTTTTTGCTTTGTCGACTACGATCACCATTGGTGTTAGGCTTTTTTTGACGGTGTTCACGTGTGTTTAATGTTTATAAATATATTCTTTGATGCAATAGCACATGTTTCTACAGGATCATATCATACACAAGGGAGCAATAAGGCCACTTTCATCAATTTATGTACAATATGTAAAGCAGCCAACATAGCACATCAACACATCAAACTGATAAAATGAAGTTTTAAAATCACACATTCCTTAATTTATACCTATAGAAATGTATATACTGTGGTTATTTTCTATATTTTTGCTTGTAACACTATTTAGGGTTTTAAAATAATAGGTTACACATACAGAAAGTTGCATGTATGTAGTTTATATTTTAGTATTAATGATGTATTTAATCTATTCACTATAGTAGATATAAATATTAATTCATTAATAGTTAGCTCACATTTCTTTAATATTGTTATAATTAAAGTTTGCAATCAAATGAAACTTTGCAAGTTACATTCTCACTTAAAATCAAAATGTTTAAATCATGAACTGAATTCAATCTGACCATCTTGTCTGTGAGTAAATTTATTACTAATTTGTTTTTCCAAATGTTTTTTTTTAAATCAAGTTCAATTAATATGGGAATCGATGATAATAGCAAACATAATACTTACAAAGGGAAGATTAAAGTCTGTAGAGCTGAGTAGTAGTTTTAACATGGCGTATGTAACTGACTTTTCATGCTATGTTTTGACGCGGTCGTTCAAAACTCCGGAAGGAGGGCTTGAAATGTACAGTACATAAAGTATTAAATGAAAATACAAAAATTACCATAAGCTATAAACCAGTTACATGGTATTACAACATGGTCAACCTTCATCTTTATAAATGAGTTTAAACGTACAGTATGCGCAAACACCCAATGCACTCATCAACTCAAAGTTAGCATAGGTTGTATGTATAAGTACTGTATGTGCCAACCTTATGCTAGGCCTCGGCAAACTTTGTGCCAACCTTATGCTAGGCCTCGGCAAACTTTTAGCTTTACATTATGGCTATTCGTAGTCGAGTGATGCAAAAATAAATTAAGAGAAGAGAAATGAACATTTCAATTTTCCGACCATCAATTTCTATAAAAAACAAAATGATGATTGATGTGGGGCCAAAACTTTAATATGTTGATGGCTGATGCGTCATGTATTGCCCAAATGGCCTTACGAAAAGAATTCTTTGAATCAATGATTAATTAATGTTTCGCACAGCTGTAGTGCGTCTGTTGCTTTGTGTATATCAGCCGGGTCAAAAATATGTTATTTTGCTGTTGTTACTGTCACCGAATATATTTTGTTTGTAAGATGTTTTTGTCAATTGTAATTTGTACAAAATACATTTGAGAATAATTCTTAAAAAAATCTACTAGGCCTAGATTTTTATAAGAATTATTCTCAAATAGTTTAGCAATTTGGCAGATTGATTAATTTGCTTTTTCCATTTCTTGATCCCTCAACCTAAATTAGGAAATACTACTTAAAATCAGATAAGAACATTTAATTTGATTTGATGTTTATCATTATAATTACCATGCAGCTTTTCTTGAGAGTTCAATATCTCTTAAACATGTGAGAAATGTGTTGTTTTTTTACGAAGGTCGGGAGTTCTGGGAACGTTTTCAGATAAATCGGTTCTTATTCAAGCATTTAGAAGTTTTAGGGCTTTAAAGACCAGTAGATTTTACTATAAATACTTCACAATGTTCAATTATGATTAATCAATAAGGTAATTTGCGGCAACATATGAGATTCTCTTAGGGAAACATACTGTAATGATAAAGTGAGTCTATACAACATTTGTCTTGTCTAAATCAATGCCAACATTGTAAAATTGACGGTACACAAAATTTCAGTTCAAACAAAAACATCGTCAAATCTGATATATTGTCTCTAATGCGATTGAAACATTAAAAAAATTAGATGACTTCATGTTCGTGAAAAAAAAACAATCGACCTTTCAAAGTATCAAAATATAATTATATAAGAATAAACACACCATATAAAACGTATGATCACATAGCCTAGAATTTGATCAACAGCTGTAAGACCAACTACTATGAATTTGTTATAGACCGATATGAGATCTGTTACGAGTTCCTAAGCGAGCTCAGCGTCCTGTTGTTAGATTGCCTTGATCAGATTCAATTGACTTCAGCAACTGCGCAATATTAATTAATCATCGCAAATAAAGCATGAATTTAATATTACAAATAACATAATTTATATAATATATTCTTGGTTCAAGATATATTCCTATATTAATTCACTAGGAAACATAGTGGTCTGCATGATTAGCGGTTTTAATTTCAGTTAAGTGCGTATCTCGTTTATTCAAACAATGCATGAGCGAGAGTGATGCATAATTTAAGTATACAAAAGCTAGCCTCCCAAAATACAGTTTAAAGTTTTCTGCAAGCAATAACAGGAATAGGTAGCTACTGTATATCACACTACAAGATTATATATCTGTATACAATGTATAAATTAAAGGCACAGAAGAAATTCTAAACTGCCTGGAGAAATGACTGAAAATGAATTAGAATAAAGATGAAGAAATGTGGGAAAATGAGAAAAGCCACACCAACCGAGATTCTGGGAATCTTCTACTTGTTATAAAGGTAAAAGTAAAGGTAAAGGTATTCATATTTGTCCTCAAGCTTAACTGGAAACTGAGGAAATTCGGATTAGGTCCTCCACGGACCCACGGCAGCCAGCAGTGCAGCGCCTACCAGATTAGCACACCGGGAGACGATCCCCTACTCTTTTCAAGTTCTTTAACGTGCACTGTTAAGTACACGGGACCAACGGCTTTACATTCCATCCGAAGGACGAGGCAATGAGAGTAAAGCATCTTGCCTAAGGATGCAATTAGTATGGTACAGATAACCTCGAACCCATGCCTATCATATGCTAGTCCGATATTACCATTACACCATCACTCTCCAGTATATACAGCACCCGCCGCGATTTCTAGACGGTCTCCCATCCAGAACGCAACCGGGCCCAACGTTGCTTAACTTCGGTGATCTGACGAGAACCGGTGTTTCAACGCAGTATGGCCGTATGCAGATGTCTTTAACATCCCTCCTCTACCTTCCTAACTTTTTTTAATTACAGTGTGAAAAATACTTTCAGTTCAGTGTTCTATTTCATCATGTGTACTGTAGGCCACTGTCATTTATTTTTAAATATTTTTTTTATGTTAGGCACTGAAAGTTTTTCATGTTTCAGTTTGCTTTTTATTTAAAAAAAAATTAAATTAGTTTTCATATTTAGTGAATTAGTAAACAATATTACTTTAGTTGTAGAGAAAACAAACATTTAAACAATTGTGTTCTAAAGAAGAAGTATGATTTGTGAAGCCAATTTTTCCATGAATTTTATGGTTCTTTCACACCTGTTCCGGCACAGTTCGGGATCGGCCCTGGCAAATAAAATTGAACATCAATGTTTCGTTTCACAATAATATGGCTATGCACTAATTGATATGCGCATAGCCGCATGAAAACAAAACATTGACATTCAATACGACGGAGCCGGGCCGGAACCAGAACAGGTTTGAAAGACCCCTCCTTATTCAGCTCTTTCACTTCCTCTTCATGATGGAAAAACAAACGGAAGGAAATAGATAGCTATTAAATATAATAAATTATTTGTTTGGTTTTTATATTTTGAACTAAAAGAGGAAACATTAATAGATAAATGTAGACATGCAAATAGCAAAAAGAATAAAATACATGTGTATTACATTTTTACTTTACTTTTTTGTTATTAATATCGCATTTGGAAAATAAATTTGATATTCAAACTTAAAAAATTATAATTGATTTGAACGACTTTACATATGGTTGAATCAACAAATGCTTTATTTATGGTAATGTATATTCTCAGTAGTAAATATGGTATCTGGGATGACGGTTGCAATAATTACAGTTTTTTTTTTAAATGGCTTAAGAAATTGTATGAATTTGTAGGGTAAATGCAAAATCGAGATGGATCTATTGTCAATTTTTACTATTCAGAACACCAAGGCTAGCCAAAATAATTGGGTTTTTTTTCTGGTGTTGGAGAGTTTCTGGTTTTCAGAATCTGAATAAGACAACTAAACATGAATAAGCAAAACACTCAATCAATACATAATTCAAAACACCAAGCCTTCTATAAAAAAACTAGGCCTTCAATTATTTATTCAATTTTTTGATTACAATACTCTTTTGACAGTAATAATAATAATGTAGTTTTTAGTGGTAAATATTCACATTTTTTAGTGTAATATTAATTCTCTGAAGCAGGTCAAATTTTGCTAATAATAAAATATTTTTACCCATATTTTTGTCAAATTCTAGCAATAAAACAAGTCATTTAGCAACAGAACATTAAGACTCCGTGTGTAAAAGAGAAACAGATTGTTACTGTGAGGCTAAGAAAAACATCATACAATAATTCTGAACAATGTATTCAATTACAGATTTCTGAAGCGCACAACATATTAACAAATTAAGGAATATTTAATTGGGTTAATTGCACAAGTGCAGCTAACCTTGATAATACAAACTTTTCAGATCTTACTTTTTTAATATTTCATACTCATCCAACAGCGAGCACAAACTCGCCAATTACAGGATGGACAAACTATTTTATAATTTAACTTAGGCTACTTGCCTAATTGTTGTCATTTGAGGGTGCTGTGTCATGGAAACACCATTAATGGATAGGGGAGCATCCTTAGAAATGTTATTCTATAGTGTCAGCCTATAATAAATATATACAGTACTACAATAAAATTACATTTGTTTCATGGTGAAATTTTATGCAAATATTACACTTGCTCATTGTAGGAAGAGTGAGTTAATTCATAGAAATCATAGTGAACTGTGATAAATGATCAATTATTATTCCAGCATTCTCATAACAGAATTTAAAATGGTGTTAAAAACATTAAAAAAAAAGAAAATTTTGATGTAGGCCAACTATAGCCATGTTAAATTTCTAGAGCAATCAGACAATACACTTTATCAAAGGAATTGGTAAAGAACCCCAAAAACATATTGACATTTTTTATATTCATTTCTTTTTTATATTTATAGATACGTATTTATTATATTATCACCTACATACTGTGGGGTTTGGTACCTCACTTTGTCCTAAAATCTGTATTCAAAAAAATTTTAGAATAATGGTAAGAATGCCATTTCAAAAGCATTGTCATGTGACGAAGTACATGGAACTAGCATTTCAATTAATTGAAATGGCCTAATTTTACAATAGTTATTAAGATCAATTTGCTAAAATGGTTTTTGGAAATCTATTGCTGAAATTAAATTGAAGTCTTTAATATGGGTTTTTTTTGTTTTTTCATTTCTTACAATTTCAGATAAAGAACAGATGGAGTCAACAAAGTGATCCATTTTCATAATAATTAATTAAAATAAAATAAAACTTAATTTATATGATTATTGAATATTGATGATTTTTTGGTGAATTTATTTTTCATGAAACATGTACGTATGGCGAATTATTTATAGCTTATTGTGAACATTGAAATTTAATTGAACACAATTTCTAAATATACAGTATCATTTATATATCTTGTATGCATTTTATTTAAATGTTATTAAATAAAGTATACTAAAATTACCATTATGATAAATAATTATATTATTCTCATTATACCATGTGTTTTGTTATTTGTTTCATGTATTTCTTTTTGAGAGCTTCTCGACTATTATACATTTATAAGTCACAATTTTGCTTCATTAATCTACCATGTTCTGTTTTGATGCTATGTAGCAAATTCAATTAAATTTATATTTATTTAGCATGGTTCTTAACATTTTTTGTATTTGTGAGACAAAAAATGATGAACAAACATAAATAACATAAACAGTTTATATAAATGTTATCACAATAAGCAGAAGAAGGGAATTAGATAATTTTGGATTTATAAAAGTCTAGTAAAAACCTGCTCAAGGTTGAATAAAAACTTGCTTGTTGAAAATGTATGCAGCATTTTGTTTTTGTAAATCGTTAAAGTTAAGAGTGAATAACTTAATGCAATAGGAAGACACACATACTACTTTGTGACAATTATGCTGCAGAACATTAATCTATTAAAATTTTCACCCGAAGACTTTTACTAAATCAAATCAACATTGGATGATCCGTCACTATGAAACGCATAAGCGCAGAATAAAAACCGCTATACGCCTAGAGAATTTGCAGATTTTTGGAATAGAACTTCCTGACACAATGTTGAATTAATCGATATTTTAAGTAAAAGGCCATTAATTTGATGAAATTAAAGATAAAAATGATTAGTTCTAGAAATCCATTAATAATATTATCCTTCAATAGGTCAATTTGGTGCACTTCTCGATTATTATCCTACGCTAGCTATTAAATATTAAATATACCTCATTACCGCAAGTAATGTCCTTTTAATTAATTCTTATCGAGTAAAAGTATCACATATCAGTGATTTTGTAATTGTATACTTACTTAATTTTCAAATTATTAGAAAATAAAATGATGGGAAAATACTGTATAATATCCATGGGAGGAGTATCCAGGATTTTGTAATGGGTGGGAAGAAATGAGAAGACCTTAACAACTGTAAAATTCAGAAGACCCTAACAATTGTAAAATGAATTACTCAAAACTTATTTATGTCCTATTGCTATTTTAAAAATGTATTTTTTATTATTTATTTACCATTTTTAAAGATGATAACCTATGCAGATTCTTCATTAAAGAAACTGCTTTTAAGGGGTACCCTACTCTAATAATTTAAATAAAATATCTCAATATAAAAACACACAAGGCAAAAACAATACAACATTTAGGGAGATCAGGCTGGCTAGACATTCCTTGTGGGGAGGGGGGGCGCAAGTTGCGAAATTAATTTCTGAACTTAAAGACACTAAATCTATGTTTTTTACCTAATTTAAGGTTACCCACTATATTTTATGTAAAAATAAATACCATATGGACCTATTGCAATATTTTTTTTCATTTTTAAAAGGTTACAAATTTGAAAATTAAGTCGATTCTAATAGTGGCCCGCTATAAATCCCAACATGCATCACGCACGGATTGATATTTTCATATTGTGATGTGATGCAGCCACTTCGATCAATCGCGTTAAAGGGTAAACAAATAAAAGAACCGTAACTTTTCAGCTAAAATACCAGATCTTGCCAAATTTGTATTAATGGAATCTGCAAAAAAAGGAAAGACAATTAATTCAGCAACGTCAGGCTAGGCCTATAGTCAAAATAATACCCTGAGGACACTTCCAACACACCAACAGCAACCGGGAATTCACAAAATTTTAGGATTCAGCCAAGTAGCCTTTTTTGTAATTAAAATCTCATTACACGGAATCTCTTCGATGTTATACAACACACTTCTTGTAGGCGTGTTGAATATGCGTGTAATAGCGTGTTGTATAAACGGGGCCTTATATCAACAATTTCATCTTCAGCGTTTTTACTACACAGTCTATGATATTGATACATGATACTGTATCTATTAAGCAAGAACACGTCTTGTCCTGAGGACATCAGGCATACATAATTTATGAATTGAATCAACCGATTTTTATATTATACAATTTGTTTGATAAAATTATGCATTGCATACTAAGATGCTATAAATTGATTTATACCAGGTACATATAAACATTCACATTGTCTTCTTATATGGCATTTTGCCAAGTAGCCTATATTACTTGCTTTGTACTTGCTTCTCCACAATATTTCAAGTAATTGTTTATTTTTAGAAATATAGAAAGACAGACCATGCCTATTGATTTTCAAGAAGCAAACATATTTGGCACATTTGGCAATGTGACCCCACTCTATGACTCCACTCCTATCCCCAACCCCTCAAAGTGGGTAAAAACATTCTGGAATGTTTTAGGACAAGATTTCTTCGATTTTTAGGTTGCTTTGCTAGGCATGATAAACAAAATATTTTGAAGTTTTAAAGCGCTTTGAAAAAAAAAAAAAAATGTTGGTTTAATTATATAAAGATTGACAATAATTGTGAAATGGCATGAGATATTAGGTGTGTGGCATAAGAAGTCAAGAAGCTTGAGCCTCACGCCAGATTTGAGAAACTTGATGTGTGTGTGCTTTTTTGTAATTCTCACATTCTCTATACATAAACTCAACTACTGTATGTTAGGCCCTGTTTCTGCTGCCAACTAAATACCGTATATTATACGGTATTTTTTGAATACCGTATATATACGGTATATTTTTGGCAGCAGAAACTGCGCTCATAAAAAATATACCGTATTTTGTATACCGTATTTTCCCCACAAAATTTGTGGATAAAATACGGTATTTACAAATTTATACCGTATTTTTTGTACCCGTTTCTGCTGCCAATAAAAAATACCGTATTTTTTTTTTACATGACAAAAGGTCAACATTCGTGTTTTTATTTTCTGTCGCTGTCAGCTGCTTTTTCACACGTGTATAGATATATTCGGCGAAAATGTGGAGCGAAGACGTCACAGTTTTACTAAATAAATGTGTGTGGGGAAGCTAAAATGTCTGGCCAACTAATAAAAGGGACAACCACATTTATAAAGACATTTCTAAAAAAATAAAGCAGGAGTATGGAATAGACTTGTCTCCAAAGCAAGTAAACTCAAAGCTGAAGAGCCTGCGAAAGCAGTACAACATTGCAAAATACAATAACTCGGGGAGGGAACGAATTAATTGTCCCCATTACGATGTTTTCTGTGCTCTCACAACATCTCTATCACTAGGGCTAGGCTGTTGAAAGTGAGACGTAAAACTTCCTTTATTGCGACTTTTAATTATCGACCAAATAAATGAATGGCAATTTGGGTAAAAAAGATGAAATTTAACACGACCACCCAAGAAGTATTGTTAGCAGAAACGGGGTACTAAAAAATACGGTATAAAAAATACCGTATTTTATACCGTATTTTTATACCGTATTTTGAGCAGTTGCAGCAGAAACAGGCCCTTAGTTACACCAAGGAATTTTCTCATATCATAGGTCACTGTAATTGCCATATTTATTTGCTATTAAGCATGTATTTAATGTGACGAAATTAATAAATAACTTTAAGTATAGAATATCAAATAATCTACAACCCTACCTGCTGACAACAGTAATAACTAACAGTTTTGATGTTCATAAAAGTCAGCTTATCAGGCTTATAGTGAAAAATATCGCGGTAATTTAATATGAAAATTATATTAACTGTAAGAAACATCTATCAAATAAATCAACTAAATAGAATTAAATTTTCCAAGAAATTTATTAAAACGATTTATCTGTAGGCTTCGAAGAGGGGGTGCTAGAGGCCCAGGAGAAAAGAGGAAAGAAGATCAGATGTCTTAAACTGGGTATTTCAAATTTGTTAGCATTTATTACTGACTATTACCGACGTATTTTCCTATATATTTTTATGATGAAATCTTCAACCCAAATGTAGGGTAATGAAATTCTAACTACTATAAATTCATAATTCTTCAATTAGTTATTGTAGTTCGTATAATTGAAAGTAAGTAACATACTTAACAAGGCCATATACATGGCTGCAGTCGCGTGCTCAAATTTGAGTTAGTGTTTACCGACCAACTGACTGACCAACCGACCGACATAGTGAGCAATAGACTCGCGTTTGTACGCTACTAATAATTGAATCATGGCCCTGGTGGAACAATCAGGAGCTTTCGATCTGTAAAAATATGTCATGTTAGTTAATTTTGTGCGCATGCGGAAATATTGGGGAAATGTTTCCTCTATCTCCACCTTGACACAACTTTGATATGTTTTCTAGGTCCAGACGACCGACGATACATCAATTGACCTGACCTAGGTTGGTCATCGGTCCTCGGTCGTTGCAAATCGAAAGTTTTCTATTAACTCCAGTACTAAGTGTAGCTGAGTTAGCTTGGGTAGTTGACCAAGTTAAATGAAAGGTTTTACATTGGACATATTCTGGTCAAACTTGCTGGCCACTCAGTTAGTTATAAAATCCAGTGCGCATAATGCAATGGTAATTGAACTATCCAATGATGCAGTGTACCATCTTCCCTACATTTTTAATCATCTTCTTAATATCTTTATAAGCAAAAATACCCATATATAGAAATCATCCCTAATTGACGATAACAGTAACACACACTCAAACCCAGGCTGTACTGTAATCATTAAGTCAGAAATTTAATTTTCCATATTTTTCAACCAAATATGATTAAAATGGAAACATGCTAAAATCCAATTGTAAAATGGTAAACCAATTCCATTAAACTAATGTTGAATCTATAAAGAACAGAATAACTACCCTGGGAATTATCCAGGGACTTATGCAACATAGAGTGTTTGGGATAGGCTAAGAAACATTATTTAATCATGGTAAAATGTGTTTTTTGCATCTCCGTAAATTTAAGATATTAATAATTCAACTGATACTGTCTTATCCAATTATATGTTTGATTATTGTCATGGAGTTATTCTTTACTCCATGTTATTGTATTAATACACTGGAAAATAATTTTCATCTTAAACTGGTCATCCATATAAATGGTCACGTTTCTTTAAAAAACCTTATACTAGGACGATAACGAACAACGATAAGATAAAATAATCATTCATTTTTGTCTAAAGAAAATAAGAAATGTTTTCATCCCAGAACTATTATGAATAACCATTTCTTACTGTCTTTGAAGAAAACAACGATACAATGATTAAATTTGATTCAAATGGCTGTAGGAATAATTTTTTAGGCAGCAGCAGAAACAGAGTGCAAAATGTAATTCCAGTCAAGTGAAATTTGCTTAAGAACACTCACTTAATTGAGTGTTATCAGTACAGTTATCAACGTACAATTTTTAGCTGCAATGCAAAATATTGATTATTTTGATTGACAGTCCTCATTTTTCTTCCAAGACCTCATATTGAATACATTTTTAAAAATGCAGTCCATTGTTAAATATGTAATTTAACTTGAAATAAAACTGATATTCTGAGTTATTGACAGAAACACACCCAGAATGTTATCAAACAAAGATATTAATTTTGTAATTATACGGTACTTAAAAAATCCATAAATTTGAACAACAAAGGAAAACCTATCTTGTCGGCAGAAAGAAAGCATCTAAGAAATAGTATTGTTATGTATTTCTAAAGATGTTTAGACATTGTATAATAGGTTTTATAGTACCAATCATGTGAAAAAATCAATTACTATGCAAGAATATTAATTTTGTTAGTGAACAATGGAGAAGAACTACTGTATAGATTATGAGTAAAGTTCCTTTTTTTATGTATTTTTTTTCACATTTTACGCTATATACAACACGCTGACGAAGAGCAGGTTGCACACCATCAAAAACATCGCAAAAGAAGAACCGGGTTACTTGTCATGAATAAATCTTTGAACTTAAAGACCCCTTCCCTACCCCTACGCATACGGCCATACTGCGTTTAAAGACCGGTTCTCGTCAGATCACCAAAGTTAAGCAACGTTGGGCCCGGTTGCGTTCTGGATGGGAGACTGTCTAGAAATCGCGGCGGGTGCTGTAAATACTGGAGAGGATGGTGTAATGGTAATATCGGACTAGCATGTGATAGTCATGGGTTCGAGGTTTGTACCATACTAATTGCATCCTTAGGCAAGATGCTTTACTCTCATTGCCTCATCCTTCGGATGGATGTAAAGCCGTTGGTCCCGTGTACTTAACAGTGCATGTTAAAGAACTTGGTACACTATTCGAGAAGAGTAGGGGATCGTCTCCCAGTGTGCTGATATGGTAGGCGTTGCACTGCTGGCCGCCGTGGGTCCGTGGAGGGCCTAATCCGAATTTCCTTGAGGACAAATATAAATACCTTTACCTTTACCTTTATATTTAAGATCAAAAACTATATTTAATGTAAAAATAATACTACATTATATGGTCCTATTGCGATAACTTTTTTCATCTTTAAACGGTTAAAAATGTGAAAAATAAGTCAATTCTAATAATTATAGCGGCCCGCTATAAATCCCAAATGCATTGGATTAGGTCCTTTACGGATCAACAGCAGCCATAGTGCAGCGCCTACCATGGAGGACAGTGGCCAAGAAGGACCAGTATGGTACCTAAATAGATAATCTCTTACTCTTCAAAAAGATGGCATATTCATTTCACAAATCTTAAAAATACACAATCACCCCTAATCTATTGTTCATGCTCTTATACACAATATACTGGATCCACCCCTGCCACCATCTTTAAGCATGTTTAATAGAAATATTACAAAACAATGTAACATAGTAAATTACATTTTTTAGTTTTTAAAGATGAATGTTAACATCATTTGACATTCTCTATTTTGGTTAGAAATGTTTTTAAAAACATGATTCCATTTAACTTTTAGCCTTTAATTATACATACAAATCTATTCTTGATCAATCCAATGCAAAGCTACAGTACCTTCCTAAACCACATTCAATTCAAATTGATTTCAATTTCAATAGAATAACATATGGGCATGACCATAGAGTACAGTAATATACAGTAAAATCTCTATGGTATGACATTTGAAATTACTGATTCATAGCACACACTATCTGCTTGGTTGGTAGGTGGCAGCAGGTCAGAGTTCATGTAATCTGGAAATACTATCAACACAAAGATCAAAATGTCGACCCTAATACTAGCTGTATCTAAAGCCCTGTTTCTGCTGCATATCACCAATATACGGTACGGTGTATTTGAAATATATGATTGGAATATACTGTACAATATCTACAATCAAGATAAATATACGTCCTATAGGTCCTGTTTCTACTGCCAAGTATATACCGTATTTACCATAGTATATACGGTATATTTTTGGCAGCGGAAGCGGCGGTCACAAAAAATATAACATATTTTCGCTACCAAATTTGTGGATAAAATACGGTATTTATAACTATATACCGTATTTTGGGTACCCATTTCTGCTACCAATAAAAAAAAAATACCTTCTTTTATATTATACCGTATTTTGAGGAAATGCAGCAGAAACACAGGCCCATATACCCATTTTGCTGCCACAAAAACATACTGTATATAAATGTACCACCTTGGCCTACAGATTACGGTATATTCTTGAAAGCAGAAATAGGGTCTAAAGACTTTGTGGGATAGTAAAAATGAACAAAAACCATCTGTAGGAAAATTTATATGAGTTGTGGGTCACATGTGAAAGAATACGGTACTAAATATACGGTAGTGCAGTATACAATAATACTAATGTATCAAATATGCCTCTGGGTTTACGTAAAAGCTTAATTTTGCGTCATTATAAAGACGAAATAGATCATAACGGACAATGGCAAGCTTACCTTTCATATCATCACTTCCTGTTAAACAACATAAAAATAGTTTACAAGGGGTCAAAATACAGGTTTAATTGGAATAGCATTCTCTTTTTGTTTTTATAGCATCATTTAATGGCCTATTGTGATAAATTTGAGAGAAAAACAACAGAAATGAAAAAATTAAAGTATAAGTAGGGCACGCCAATCAGTGATCAATCACAAATGACTAAATCATAATGTCCTTGATTTGGAAGGAGGAAAACCTAACTAATTATTCACTAGAATGGAACACACTGTAGCGAGATGAAATGTCATTACCTAATTAGTCATTTTTCTTTGGGAAAAATTTCAAATAATGTACTTTCAATTTCATCGAAGCGTAAAAATTAAATGTTTAATAAAAGAATGATGACAAATATATATTAACTCTATACAGTACATCCTAATCCTAAATTGTGTGAATGTCAGTACATCATTAGTCATTTTTCTTTTGGAACAATTTCAATTAAAGTACACTCTAAATTTAATTGAAGCGTAAAAATTAAATGTTTACAGTATGATATGTAGAAACAATCATTTTGTTAACATTTCAAGCCATTTTCTTCTTTTGGCTAATTTTAAATTGATTGAAGGGTAACAATTATTTATAAAGATCTTAATTAAAAATAATATTAAATCTACATTTCACTGTAGTAAAACATTATTTGTTACAATTTCGAACTGTTTGACCTTCATCATTTAAATTGAAAATTTGAAAAATACAGCTGTCAAGCGAGAGTAAATTTTAATAATATTAAAATATATTTCCTTTGTTTGAATAATGAAAAAAAGTTCAAAATGTCATGTAGTAGATGGTCATACAGCTGCAGATAAAATTAATATCATAAAAATAATGTAATGAAAAAAAAAGTGTCCACAATATACTCAAGGAGAATAGTTTTCTTTAATATTATAACTAAATTTTACATATTAATGTTGTTTTACAGTAAGTTGACCAATTCCAATTCGAACATTGTTAAATTAACCAACACCAATGTTTATTTCTAACACCGCCTGCTCGGTAGAACTTACCTTGGTCTCGGTAAAACTAACAATGCTGACGTGTCGGACTCAGTTTTTAAAAAAGACTTTCACCATGCGATTCAATCGTAGCTTTTAACATCACGGTAAAACTAACTATGTGAAATCATGCAAGTGCAAACAGTAGTAAAATTTACTGGTTAAATTTATCATTTTCAAGTCCTGTGCGAACAGGCTTAAGTCAGCAGCTTGTTATAAGAAACACACTAAATACTTCTAATAAAGCTGCAAGAACTCAGGAATCTGGGATTGGTAGCAACCATGAAGCTGCCTCATTTACTATAGCATTGTGCTACAGGGCCAAACAGAGGGCTTTGACAACCCTTGGCCCACACAAGGGATTGTTCTCTTTTATTTTTTGTCGGCCACCCACACCACTTTAATTCTTGTGACTATGGCATTGCTATTGCTATATTTTATTTAAAATCCTTGTTTTAACATTTAAAGTTTTTTTTTCCAGAACCATCTTATATCACCCAACTTTGTTCCTTAATATGTTCGATCTCGTCGCCTTTGCTCCTCTAACAAATCATTGCTACCTGTACCAAGTTTCTGCAACTAAGATATATGTTACAAACTCCTTTTCCTTTGTTGAACGATTTTCCAAATTTTGTCAAACTTTCACCCTCTTTTGACTCAAATTATTTAAAAGCTCATTTATTAGGAAATTTCATGATACAACGTTGCCTTTAATCATTTTGGTGTGGGGGTAAGGAATAATATTTTTATTTAATAATACTATTTTTAGTTCTTTGTAATACAATCTCTTTTCTCTTTCAATCTCATTTTGTTTTTATTTTAAGTGCTTTGGGACAATCTGGTGATTGTTAAAAAAAGCCCTATAGTATTCCATTATACTTTTATGTTCAAATTACAATATCAACAATTAAACGTTTTTAAGCATTAAAAAAAAATTAGCATTAATTACAGAAATTTGAAATCGACAAAACGTAGTGGAACCAAACAGATGAAATAATCATTAATTCAATATTAGTATGAACTGTACACTATCAAACTAGTTTGACAAAAAAGTGTGATGTGTCCAAATTTGGTAGTGATATGCTTAAAATATGGTAGTGAGGTAGATGACATCATCATGTCCATATATGGGCACATCACATTTTTTTGTTTGATAGTGGTCGACAGAAAATATGTCCTGATCAATGTTTAAACTAATTGTCTTATAAATTTGTAATATACAGCTCATTACATTTTAACATAAATATTACATTATTTAAATGAAAAGATACATGTCAATTAGTCTATGCTTGATGTGATGTTTAGATTGCGGATATCAGTTTCCAGAAAAATGAATATTATTAGTAAGACTATTAACAGGCAGAGCCAATTTCAATGGCTAGTTGGAAGTGTAGGCGCTATTGCATATGTACTAGATTTCAGCCATTTTGCTAATGGTACTTTCTTTTAGGACTTTTGATAACATTCAGTAAGTAATTACGTAAAGACTCATTTCAACTTAACTCTCTTTAGGAACTCCAAGCATTTAAAGGTCTCATAACAATGTATCACATCCTGTTACATGAGGCTTAAAGGGCTTCATTTACGTAAGACATGGTTCGGTTGAAGCAATTATAAACATTATTTTCTCATTTGTTGAGTAGTGTTATTCTTGAAACTCTTCTCTATTGTGCTGCAATATCCTATAAACACACATCAACTATTAAGCTCTCTGTACACTATAAAACTAGTTTGATGTGCCCAAATATAGTAGTGATATGATGTCATCATGGCCAAATATGGTAGTGATATGATGTAATCGTGCCCAAATATAGGCACATCAAATTTTTTTTAATATAAAGTTTGAGGGTGTAGACAGAGCTTTAGCCTAAAAAGGTAATTTTTATTCATTGGTTGAGCATGGCCCTAAAGAGTCCATCTGAGCATTTCAGTGAGCAACATTTACAAACATCTTGTTGTTGATATATAATAACAGGTTAGGTAGAATTTGATTTGTAGGTCTTGTCTAAATTTATTAAAAACACTTTTGGTTTTTGTTCAACTCTTTTATTAACTAGTCTCCCAGATGTTTCAGTGTCATCACTGCTTTCCACTGTGACACCCTTGGAAAGACTGTTAAAGTACAAACAAATTTAACTAGACCTAAAATTTAAGGTACTTTTAAATCTTTAGGCATGAATTATTTCCAAATGGGTCCGTAACCAGTGACAAAGTATACTGTATGGTCTAATTTATAAATTGCCAGTTAACAGCAATAGAGTAATGCTCTGTCTACACTACCAAACTAATATGTAACAACAAAAAAATGCTGTTCCTATATATGGACAGGATGACATCCTATGACTACCATATTTGGGCACATCAGTTTGTTTTTTTCAAACTTTAAATTTGATAGTGTAGACAGAGCCTAGGCCTATGCATACGGTTATTATCTACTACTAACAGTATCTATCCAAAGTTGTAAAATTCTGTTCAAGATCAACTTGAATGTATTCATCATTAAAATTTCTATGGTATGATCATAAATATTTTTTTATCAAAAATGTGTTGTAATACCTGTCTACAATGTAATGTGTGATATGATTGATTACACTCTATTATTAATGAATTATCTTATATTGTATTCATATTTTGATCCCATATAAAATGATAGTAAGAATACAATTTTAGAAATATACAGATAAACATTATAAATTAATAGTGGCACAGTTCAAAAGAAAATACTATAAAAATCCTAACCACGGTTCAAACCTATCACAGAATACATTATAAAAACATCTCTCTAGATGAATCTCAAAGTATGATATTAAATTCCACAAGATTGTTATCAGAAGTTTGAAAATATTTTTCTACGCATCATAAAAAATGGAATGAAGATATCTGATCGGAGGTTGTTGTTTGAAGTCCCTCGATGCAAAGCGGAACACAAACACGCAATTTTCCCGTACTATGATTAATCACCTGTTTTTGCAACATACTTTTATACATTTCAAACTTCAAAGAAACAGTCCGATACAAAAACAACAGTTTAAATAATAGGATACTTTATGCATCTGTTATATTAACTGTAAATCATGGCTTGAATAAAATGTTATATTAAAAGGTTTATAGAGTGTAGCCCTCCTTTGGGACACCCCATTCAGAAGATGCTACTAATAAGGGGACATTTTGAAGGGTTCTGAAGTTTTCCCTTGGTTCCAATCTAGTATACAACAACATTTATTAAATATTCAATATTTTACAAAGTTTATGGGTTAAGATACACAGAAGCCAAAGTGGCTTGTCTTTGTAGTCCTAAGCATAAACATAAAACATATTATACGGACGCATTACATTAACAAAAAATGACATTTTCAGACAGAAAAAGAAAAAAAAACACAGTAAAGAAAAAGTAGTGTTGTGTACATTTATTTATTTACAAAATACACAGAGATTGACTTTCCATTCAAAGGACATTAAATAACAAGATTAGTGGTCCATAAAACCACTGAAAATAGAATAGTTAAAATATTATTGGCAATTGTTGCAGGAATAAAAGGTATTTTACTGTGTCCATTAAATAAAACCACTGAAAGAAAGGATGTTTCATCATCAAGAGTTTATAACCTTTGAATAAAATAGTTTCCGAAAAAAATACTGTAGTATAACAAAGATATGAATTGTAATAAAAAATACTGCAAAGTGTCAAATTATACTATTATACTCTATATGTTTACCTCTGTACAGCAACCTATAGTTTGTTCACTGACTTAGTCTTCCTTTTATATATATGGAAGCACAGAGTAAACTGCACACTCTATCCGCTCCCAACCACCGGATTAGAAAAACATGGAACCTTGGATCATGGAGGAAAAATGTTTTGCTCCATGCTTGGATCCACCCCTAACTAATGTTACGTCGGATACGTGTTTTTGGACATAAATAAGTGTTTTATTGGGGTTATAAATAGAGATTTTTCTAATCACACAAGCAGTTGTGATGGTTGTAAGTCACAATATAAATTGGATAAGCTTAAATCTTATGCAGACTTAGCAGTGTGTGTGTGTGAACACCTTAATAACGGTACTTTAAAGTAACAATCATTGTGACGAACTGTAAAGTATAAATGCTATATAAGTAGGCCTACTGACAATCATCTTACCTTGCTCATTGCAATAGATGTGTGCAAGAGAATGCAACATGATAATGGCAGTAAATATAAATGATGCCATATTGAACGAATTCTTCATTCTGAAAAAAGAAGAGAAAAATTGGATTCTTAGTAGCCTATTACATAATGGTAATGGATATTTGACTTGCATGTTAGAGGAGGCATGGGTTCATATTGATTGCTTTTAGGCAAGACTCATTGCCTCATCTTTCGAATTGAATGTGAAGTTGTATCCTATGCAATGTGTCCTGTGGTTAAATAGTCTGGTGAATATGGATCCTTTACAGAGAATCTAAACAGACCTGAAACAGTGGAATACATATTTCCAAACCCAGGTCTGTTAGGATTCTCTGTAAAGGCAGCGTGGAAAAGAGATGAGGGTACCCAGGCTTAGGCCTAAGAGGTTGAGAAAAAAATCGCGAGCGGGAATGACATACGCCACCAATAGTTTGACTTTTCAATTCAATTCAAACATTTCATTCAAAACATTTCATTCAAAACATTTCATTCAAAACATTTCATTCAAAACATTTCATTAAAAACATTTCATTCAAAACATTTTATTCAAAATATTTCATTCAAAACATTCAATTCAAAGCATTCAATTCAAAACATTTCATTCATATATCGCACCATTCAATTCATATCGATGCATTTCATTCACATATCGCGTCATACAATTCTTATCATCGAAATGTTGCATAAACGGCGTTCCATACAGTATAAAGAAAAAATAAAATAAAAAATCAAAATTTATATAAGCATTGTAATAGCCAAAAAAAAGAATATGTTTCATACATACATACATTTTTTTCTAAAAATAATATTTAAAACAGGCATATGTTTCTGACTTTACCATAAATGGGATATAATACAGATCTCAAAATTGCATTTTAAGCTTTATATACAAAGTTCAAAGATATAAAGTAGTTTACCAAACAATGTTTATGACGCTTCAGGAAATTAAAAACAAGCAAGAGATTTAAGACAAAATGATATTTATGTCCAATTATCCCCATATGACCTTGAACCAAATACATACAATATACTTATTTTCTTAAGATATGTACACTATGTATGAGTAAGTATACATGTTAATAAATCACAACATAGGGAATTAGTATTTTAATATCTGATATTGTTGGAGCCATCCATCTAATTTAATGTCATCTTTTATTTTGTATAAGTAACCCAAAAGTGAACTTGATTAGTTTTACATTAGGTATAAAACAAAAATGATGATAAATGTCAAAGAAAACAAATTAACTGTGACATGTAAAGTGTATCATATAGGAATCAATCAATCTGACTTGAGATTTAAAAAAGAAAGTTTTATTTTTAGAAAACTATATTGACAAGTGTCCTTCAAAGATTATCATATTCTTTTTAAAAAAATTCAGCCTTTTAAGAATTCTCAAATTATTATTCAAGTTCAGCCAAATGTATCTTAATATTCATGACTTTTAAATCACATTTAAAGCCCCATTCCCTACGTTTTTTAGATCTAATTTAAGATCACAAACTATATTTAATGTAAAAATAATACTATGGTCCTATTGCGATAACTTTT
Source organism: Antedon mediterranea (assembly GCF_964355755.1). Lineage (NCBI taxonomy): Eukaryota > Metazoa > Echinodermata > Crinoidea > Comatulida > Antedonidae > Antedon > Antedon mediterranea. The sequence continues at coordinate 27,469,073 of NC_092675.1, forward strand.
TTCGTCTTTAAACGGTTAAAAATGTGAAAATAAATCGATTCTAATAATTATAGCGGCCCGCTATAAATACCAAAATGCATTGCGCGCGGATTGATATTTTTGTTTTTCACCTGTAATTCGCCCACTTTTCGATCGATCGTGAAGCCAAAACAAATGGAAGACTCCTAATTTTTCAGCGAAAATACCGGGTTTTCCCCAATTTGTATCAACGGAGTCTGGCTAAAAATAGAAAAACAATTAATGCAGCAACTATACAACGTCAGGCTAGGTATATAGCTAGCGTACGATGTTCGTACGTATCGATGTTTACCAGCTAGGCCTACAAAACTAAGCCTAGCTAGGCTAGGCCTAAGACCGTCCACGAGAGGTCGATCGCCGCGAGCTACTTAGGTAGTGCATTGTTTCTCACTTTTTATCATAATTTACCATAAAACGTACATTTAAGACAAGGAATGACATGGTTTAATGTTTTTAAAGTGATATATATGTATTATTTTCCAAAAAACGTCCAAAATTGCAGGGAAGGGGTCTTTAAGTTAATATGACTGTTAAAGAGGCATTGTCGAACAAAACCTGGCAAATGAACTGGCCATTTTGTAGTTTTAAAAAACAATTTAATTCACTTTCACTTAATAATGATTTTAATCCATAAAAAGAGAGGAAAAAAATAGTTACCATTTATAAACCAAAAACCTGACAATGGGTTTCTGGATGAATTTTGTTCTCCTTTAAATTAACATTTATCATTTTTGGCTATCATATGTCTGATTTAAAAAAATATATTTTCTGTATTAAAACAAAAATATTATATGCCATTAGAAATGTCTATAGTATACAGTTTTAAAATATCAAAAACGGCAGGATTTTGAATGATCTTATTATCGACCTGTGAAAGTGTTCTGTTTTATGCACCAGCAAAGCATAAATATTAATCATTACAGCTTACAAACTGCTTTTGCCACAGTGTTACAGCAATTAAAGTAGAAACTATGACGGACATATGGAATGTAGGTCTCTTAACGTTATTTAAAGAAACATGGTTTGAGTTGAGCTTTTAAAGAATTATCTCTTTAAATTTATGGTCAAAACTGGACTTTCTTTATTTACAATACAGTACAGTACTTTAAAATCTTTAAAATCTTGTGCCATTATACTTTCATCTATTTTTTCCCCCAGTTTGTTACATTTAGAGCAGGATGGTTTTGTAGATGATACAATCAAGGGTCACTGGTGTCAGTTAGGGGGCCAAGGTGATCAAGAGAAAACTTGGGCCCCCTGTCAGGGAAGAGTTGCCAATTTACCCATCCAACTTAATTTATATTGTGTATTGACAATGTTGGCTACTGTTGGCCAATCAGGCTATTCTATTAAAGCAGAACTAGTAGATACCCATGGAATACAGGAACTACCTAGTTAGTGAATTCTAACCATTTGTCAAAAAGAAATTTAAAAGTATAATTTTTTCTGGAGGCCTAAAAGGCAGGAAAAGATAAAACGACACACGTCACTAACAACTCGGAAGCCATACAATTCTCGAAAAAACATCTATATGAGGTCAGGTTGCATGCCCATTTAAACTAATAGTGATCAGAGTTGAATACCTCAGTTAGTTTTCAATTGATAGTATAAAATCTAAGAATTATTATAATAATAAGGAAATCTCATATTTCGCCAGTTTTCATCAAAAAGAAAAGCCACAACAATGCAATGAAAGAAAAAATATACAGTGTATAAGGTTCAAATTCTTTGTGCAGTTAGGCCCTTTCCTGTATTCTAAACATTAGAACAGACTTTACAAACAAACTATACATTGTTAACTGGCATACCTTGTGTCAGTATTATACCAGGGAGTTGTAAACAACTCCCTGATTATACTGTCACTGCAATATATTTTGACTATTTTATAACTTATTAACTTAATTTAAATTAATCATAATTTAAACTTTTAAAACAACGTTATTTAGAGTCTTCCACTGTCAACTTTCTAAAAACCACCAATTGGCAGGGCCTCCAGGCTGAAAGCTGAATTTAACAGTATGTACTGTAGGCAGTACTCAATCAACTTTCCACTACACAAAAATAGTGTGTCATAGGCCTTCTATAGGTTTTATTTGAATAAGAATTCACTTTTAATTCACAAACCTTAAGGCTAATCCTCGAAACCAATAGGTTTAGAAATGGCTTATCAAGTGGAAAGTTGGTTTGGGCTGCCTTGGGCTGCTAGGCAGCCTCTGTTACTAAATCTACCCCTAAATAATGATAAAGTAAGATTAGTTCTTGTAGTTCTATTTAGTGTAAACTTACATTTATTCTGTTCTGGTTTGCACTTCCCCCTGTTGTGTTGGAATATCCTACTCAACAAGGAATCTGTTCTTTATAACCACCTAACAAATTAAGGTCAAGGACATAAAAAGATAGATGACAATCTATTATTATGATATTGGAAAATACGCCTACAAAGATATTTTGGCATTTTTGGAATGACCACACCTAATTTAATCTAAACAATTTAAGGAAAATTATAGACATAGCAATGAAAATGTTACATATAGGTTTCAATTTCAATTTTTTTATTTAAAATCCTTTTATTTTTTTCAATCAAATAAAAATGTTTAAGTGTTTCAAGTGGCAGATTTCTTTCTGTAGTTATTTTTTTGTTTTAAAAATAAAATAAATAAATAAATAATAATAAATAAATAAATTTTTTTTTTTTTTAAATAAGAAAATACCCAAAAGGCAGAAGTAAAGTTAAGTTAGTTTCATTAAAACTAAATTAGTTTATTTTAAGTATGTCACTGAGTATAACTAAAGTAATTTCAAAATAATAGCTGTGATAATGATGATTTTGATATAGATTTTCTGAGTAAAACTATCTACCCTCTTGCTTAGTGAGTAAGGGAACATATTCAATATCTTATCCCAGCTTATCATATTTTCGTCAAAGTTGAGACTTTTATTGCAATTTATGTATTGTTGAGGTGGTACTTATTTAATATGAACCGGATTGACTCAACAGTATAAAAACACTGTAATACTAATCATTAAAGTAGAACTCCTACAAACACCTGGACTGCATAAGATGTCCCCTTAATAGAGGTTTCCTCTCTGAATTGGGGGCCAGCCATTATCCTTTCAAACCTATTGACCATAGTTCATTTTACAGAAAAATGTCCCCTTAATAGCATGTCTCAAAAAGGGGTCCTTATAATTGATTTATTGGTAACTCATGAAATACAGTTACTTTTACAGTAATAATAATTATTTTCCTACACATTCGGTTTTCTACCATAGACACATTTTAATTAACCGATTCAATACACGGCGTTATAAAATTAATATCATGTGTTGAAACATTAACGTCAACAACTGTAGCATTTCATCTTGGTATAATATGTTTAAATGTAAAATAATTTACATTTTACATTACTGGTTGAGTTTAAATAAATTGAATCTATAAATGATTTTAATTTACAGTACTGTACTTACCTCAATTAAAAGTGAAGAACTAATATCGAAGTAAACATTAGATACTTCTACCGCGTGACTTATCTTCTAAGAAGCTTTGTACAATTGATATAACATTTACATGTGACAGCAGATTGTACATACTGTTCGCTCTACCCAGAAGAACTGCATGCTTGATTGGTTTAAACAGAATAATTAAAAGACTCATATTCCTTGATGGTTATATTGCATGGTTTGAAATGAAGACTCTGGGCATGAATGTAATCTTAATTTTATTTTTAATCATCATTGTTAATAACCAATTGATAATACAATACAAAAAGCTCAATCATTAAAGAGTCCTATTGAAAAAAGGAAGCTAACCAAATTGAGATTTTATTAATAATGAATTTATTAAAACATATTTTCATCTTAAACTTTAAACATCTATCAAATGATTCATTAATATTTATTATAGTTAGTACCAGCAATAATAAAGTATTTTGTAAAATTTTTTTAGGTCAAAGAGTATATAATTATAGAATAGAAAAAAATAATCTCTTCATTATTAATAAAATATATGATTATAAAAGAAATAGCCAAATTATACAATGTATTAAAATAAAAATTTGTTTTCAAATGAGAATAAATGTATACTTTATACTACTACTATAATGTAGATGTCTAGGTTATACCACAAAGAAAAGAAAGCTAGAATGTTCTGGTCATCTCATAAAAAAGAAAAAGTCTTCAAAGGGAAATACTAGATGGTAAAATAGACGAGAAATAAGGCAGAGGTTGGCCACGTTTTACATGGACAACCAAAAAAAGGAATGGACAAAAATGAGCTATGAGAAATGTGTGAGAAAAGAATGGAAATTCATGACAGCCAATCTGCTTCAAGCCGAGAACACCGACAGGTGACTATAATACTATATACTTTACGTAAAAGAATGGATAACTTGTGTAATTTAATTAAATTAATAAATTAATTTTAGCAAGTTGCAATTACAAAACATTCATCATTTTATTGCCATATTTCTGTACCATTGTCTGTTAAATAATATCTATTATATACATATTTCTGTACCATTGTCTGTTAGTATAAGATGTTTAATGAAACATAAAATCTTTTATTTTACTTGTACTTCCAGATTCATTATAAGCAAGACAACAAAAATATAATACTGCAAGGAATCATCACTATAGGACACTAACAACATACGTTTCGTCAAGGTATTAAATACATAATGACATTTAGTGTCTTTCCATTTGACATTTAAAGAAGAAAGAAACATACAAAATACCAGCGACAACAATTATCAGTTTCAACTAAGATCTGTATTAAGGATTATATTTTTTTTAAATGCATTATTTGTATTTTAAAATTATGTATAAGCCTATTGCATGTAACAATTATACAACAGTCAACATGCCTTCATTCATGATCATCACCACCTTAACATCAACATCATTATTTTCAGGCTTTAAAAAAGTTGGATATTTTTAAACCTGATTTTGTGTTAACCACCAAAAATAAATAGAGGGCACTACAAAAAAATAATAAACCTTGATCATCATCATCAAACTTTATTCTAAAACCTTTTTCAAAGTGTCCACAAATTTCATCAACTTCATGCCATTATGAAACACATTTATGTCCCTTTAATTTGAAATTCCACAAGAGCAATTATATTTTACCATTTCATCGAATCAGAATATATACATGAATTTCACCAAGGTAATTAACGGCAATCAACATAAAAGATAATTAGCATCTTTTCCCTTGCCAATCAACAGCTTAGTTTTACAGCATGACTATAACTAGATATAGTTTTACTTAATAAATATATCCTTCAAGCCTTTGCCATTATTATTATCGTCGTGAGGTAATTTCCCGATTGATCGTAATCAAAACGGTACTGGGTATGGTCTACTAGCTTTTCTGCTCCCAACCAGTACATCCATTCATAGAAGCCTTGATGAAGCAAGCCTACCTGGTGGTAACCATAGAACGGTTCCGAGATAGGTAGGCTTGCTTCATCAAGGCTTCTATGAATGGATGTACTGGTTGGGAGCAGAAAAGCTAGTAGACCATACCCAGTACTGTTTTGATTACAATCAATCGGGAAATTACCTCACGACATTATGAATTATGAGAATACTATACAGTGTCTATGATTACCTAGACCGCATTGGATTGCGTCAACAGTTCCAGTGTCATATTATTTATTAATTAAAACATATAATGCATAATATATAATGAGGACAATGACCTTAATTTTACATAACAAATAATGGGAGGCTTAGTTGGTATGGTAAGTGGCAAGAAATTGTTGAGACCTATTAAAAAACTTAATATTCTAAATGATCACGACATAAAGTTTGGATGTGAATACTTAAGTCAAGAAGATGGTTTTATCTCGACAACTGCTTTGATGTACTAGAAATCTATAGATAGCGAGTTCTTCTACTGGTAATAAAAAACATGGTGGATGGATGACAGACATAAACAAACCAATGACATTAAATATTTGTTTCCCATTTATTTATTAATTTTTTTTTTTCATTTTTTAGCAAGTTAAATATTAAGAGTTGTATTAGTCTACCTTGTAAGGAAAAGTCTCACATAGCTGATGTGGCTAAAAAAAAATATAATTCATCAGCCAGTCTTAATTTAACCCTATAACAGCTTGTATTATAGGAATGAAATAGACTTGTTGAACATTCATTTTTATAACATTTAGTTAAGTTTATGCATTTTTTTTTTTTACATATTTGTTTAGTTAAGTTTGTGAATTTGTAACTGTTACTTCTGAACCCACCAATTGTCATTTATGGAGTGCCACCGATTTAAAGGTGTAAGTTCCAATAAATATATATACAGTATAACCCACAGCATTGTCATTTTTTTTCAGTAATTTGCCTTTGGATTTATATATATATATATATATATATAAACAAATCAGGCAAATTATATAACACATCTGCTTGTATTTTTGCCATTTGATTGGTTAATTACGCATCATGTGCCATTTGTTATTAGTTTGTAATAGTGACAATTAATGGACCCTAATATGTGTTCAGTAACGTTTTAAGAGTCTAATTTCCCATGCGATGGTGTTGACTGATTCAAGTTCCAAAATCAACCTATAGTGTTCGCCATATAACTGTTCTACTCCACGTCCAAAGTTAAAGCTCGGCTCCGCCTTGTTAAATAGAGCAGTAAAAATCGTTCAACTCACCAAATATTCTCACCATCCAACTCATAAACATTCATTACTTGTAAACGAATTAATTTGACCCATTCAATCGATTGTTACTATATTCAAAGTTCACACTAAAGCAAGATATAGTGTAAAGTTACTAAAATAAACTTGCCAATGTTAAATGTAAACAAAATTAATTGTGAAGGTAGGCAATTTCCATCTCATTATTTAAGTTAAAACAACAGTATGTTGTATTTGTGATGTTGAACTGTCCTAGTTATCGTAGTGTTAATACCGTAAATCGAAAGTATTGTAGTAAATTTGAAAAAATACTAATCTGTTTAATTAAAACTAAATGTCAAGTAAATAATCCATTTAAGAACACTGGACTCAATGCCCTCTTAAAGCAATACCATATTGGTCCCCTGATAGTGCACTTTAAATCTTGAAATTTTAAAACTATGACGGAATTCTAAGCTGCTGTGTAGAACATTCAGATCAGAAGCCATTTTAATCTAGATGGATTTATGAATGATTTTTATTTCGCAGTTTCAGTGGTCCAAGTTATACACTATAAGTGATTGCCAAAAGGGAAGGTTTTCTAGGGTTTTTCGATCAAAATATTTGACTTTCATGGTCAAAAATACACTGAATCTCAGTCACTTCTGCATTAAACTTAGAAAGCACCAGATTGATTGCACTCTCTTGTGATGTTTAAAAATATGAGTTTGCTTCAATTTTTAGAAAAACATTGCCTACTATAATAAAACATATAATTTAATATCAGTAGGCCTACAGTATATTTTATAAATATTGTGTAATCTTGATACCAGTCACTACTTTCAAAATCTGGTGGTTTTATTTTCAGGAAAACTTAAGTAATGCAAAAAAAAATCAAAACATTTAGGACACTCTCAGTCACGCGACAAGTTTTATTGTTTACATTATACAACATTATCAAAAACTTATGTAAACAATTAATGGCACATGAGTAAAGTGTGTCTGTGATAAAAATAGACTACATTTTTCTAACTATTCTGTATCGAACTACGAAAATATCTACTTGACAGTTTGTATATAGTTTCCCATTAAATTTAATCTCGCGATCTGTGACATTTATTGTAACCATGGAGGTACCTCCATGCTGTAATAACAGTTGTTTTCATAAAATAGCTTTATACCGGAAGAAAACACATTTTATAAACAATTAGGCCTACTCACCCGGTGTGCCAAGCTTGGTCTTGGACACTTCGTTTGTGGTGGCAGAATTGATTTGGCAGCAGAAACGGGGCCAAATAAAGTACGACGTTTCCCTGTTGTATACAAACCGTAGTATTATAATTTATAATTGTCATTAAATACCTACCATTTTTTCTTGTTAAATGCACGAGTTGCCGATGACATGTTTGCTGCACAACGTCGTTCGTCACGCATGGAGTAATCAACCACATGAGGAATGGAATGGAGATACTTTCTCCATCCATGACGAACTTAAACAGGATCGCTTTTCCATTTTCTCATCCCTGGGTATTTAATCATGCGTGTCCATATTAAAATGGCAGGGAATATCCCATATTTAGGCCTACAGGCCTACTCTTCATAAATTAATTAGAAATATAGATGAAAAAATGTGTTTTAATGCAATGACCCTCGTGATAACTCTGGTAATGTAATAATGATAATGGCCTATTATATTTTCGGTAAATTCGTACCTTTTTTTCGATTGAAATTGAAAATGTTCTCAGAGTTTGTATTCCTATGTAAAGGAGAAGATTAGGAAAGAAATAAGCATCTTTAATAATACTGTGCTATAGTATCAGGCGCCTTATTTCTTTTTAAAACGTACCGTAGCTGCTGCTGCCTCCAAGAATTATCTTAGGCCTATGATTAAATAATAATAATTTTTTTTTAATAGCTTGCGGGAAGTTTGTAAGTGAGTTGAGAAATAACTAATAATTATCATTTGTCATCTTTATTTAGACCGATGGTTTTTTTATTCGGCATCTTTAATGGCTTATTTACATAATTATGCATCTTAAAGTTTTATTCACTATTCGGAAAAGGAAATTGTGGTTATAAACCATGCCCAAAAAAGGAAACAATTTAGATTCCTGTGAAGACTATTCGGCAGGTTTACCATAGACCCTTTTTTAGTAGGCCTATATCAATTTATTTCATTCATTGTTCGAAATCCTCGATTTACCTAAAATCCATTTCAAAGGTTATTAAATGTCAAGTGCTTTTCGCAGGAAGTTTGTCTAAGGCCTATTCAAGTTATTTTCTACTTTTTCCTTTTAACCACTAGGCCTATCTATAATTAACCTGATGTTCAACATTATACTGGCATGACGTCTTCTAAAAATAGTATGTTTAATCTTTAATAGTTTATTATTACAAAACCATTTTGCAGTAAGCTGAATTATATGCTTTAAAAAAATTACACAAACCCTCTGAAATACCGGTAGGCCTACTGAATAGAAAAACTAGATCGAAAAAACACACACATAGGCCCGGTACAAAATACATATTTTTAGAATTGATTAGACCTATTATTGAAATTGAGATATTACATCCAGTTCCAGATATAAATTTACGTAGGCCTACATCAATACAAAACAGAGGAAACATCAAAGGCTTGGTTGGGACAAGAATACATTTATGAGCATTTTAACCGATGTAATAACAAGCACGAATGCGAGATCTGTAATGACGTCATAAGACCGGATGTAACGTCACATACAAATCAATAACCTCGCTACCAAATACGGCTATACGGTACCATCTTCGAGACGTGATATGGCTGCATCTGGTTTGAAATTAAAATCCGGCTCTATAGCCTTGAGGACATGTCCCTGTAGTATATTCATGCCAAATCCCAGCTCAATACTATAACGAATAAGGGAGTACTTTATAAATCGCACTTTTTGCTCAATAATGTCCAGATGGAAGAAGAAGAGGAAAAGATGAGAGAATCCTAGACTCAGGTACCCCGAGTAATAAAACGAGATATACTCTATATCATATTACGTATACAGTATATTTCACCATAAAGTTTAAGAAAAATAGGTTTCGCCAGGACTTGAATCGGGGACCTTCTGCGTGTTAAGCGGAGACTTGATAACCACTACCGTACACTACGAAACCTCTTACACCAAAAATGTGGGTTACACAAAGTTTTTTAATCCATTTAAATTAAAATAAATATGGTAATAAGCAAAAAGCAAAATAAAAATGTGTAAAAGTGATAATTACCGATTACACAAAAATAAGTATTAAAAAAAATAATAAAAATAAGATATACTGTATATCATATTGCGTATATACAGTACTTTTCACCATAAAGTTTAAAAAAAAAAGGTTTCGCCCGGGCTCGAACCGGGGACCTTCTGGCCGCATCCGATTTGAAATTTAAAAATCCGGCTCTATAGCTTTGAGGACATGTCCCTGTAGTATATTCATGCCAAATCCCAGATCAATAATACAACGAATAAGGGAGGAGTAGTACTTTATAAATCGCACTTTTTACTCAATAGTGTCCAGATGGAGGAGAAAATGAGTGAGTCCTAGACTCGGGTACCCCGAGTATAAATGGCATTTTACCATTTCTGTGGCCCGAAAGCACATCTTATTAATACATGCTTTTTTTTCAAAATGAATTTATAATAATGTAATAATATAATCCTAGTAAATTATGAACTCAAAATCAAATGATCATAAGACTAATACAAAATCTAAGTTATGACTTATAGTACTTCTCCGGGTATTATAGGGCCTACAAATGTTGACGCATATTGCTCTGTAGAGGAACACGTAGAGAGACACTGACATGTTAAACTCGGAGAAAAAAGTTGAGTATAACATTTCAAATGTTATCTAGGTATTATTTACAATATAACTTCTTAAAATTAAAAAAAAATTATGAATCAACTTACCGCATTTTATATATCTTTACATATTCGCAGAAAATTAAAGGAAAGGTAAAGCTATTATCGTTAACGTTAGTAAACTTAACAATAACATACCAGACCATCCAAGCGAATAGGACATAGCTTAACGGATCCGGTCACCGGAACAGAGATCACTTTGGTGTAACTTCAGTTTATTAATATAAAATTATAATATCAGCGAATTGTGACGTCATTACTATAACTCTTTCTTTTAAAATGTTCCATATTATCTTATATTTCACATTTCATTGAATTTAATTAGCCTTGTTTTTACCAGTAATTATAACTGATAGACGGGTTAGTTGATCAAAGTTGTAATAGTTGTTGTTTAGTTGTAATAAAATGGTCGAAAGAGAAATCAAAATCTACCGGACCAGATGGATAAATCAAGTGATATAATACGGACTAAAAATAGATACCGTACAAGTTGAATCTTGGATTATAAAGACTTGTTTTGAGACTCCACTAATTAGTAATAATATGTCTGAAGTAAACATTACCCATGGACACTTTTTCCAAAATATATGACTGACTTTACTTTATATTAATTATCCAAATATTCAGGAAAGAGAAAAAGGCAAGAGTTAACTGCTTGGCTATAAATTAAAAGGACGTAACATTCCATGTTTAAGTACCAGTCTTAATTAACTTTCGCAACGGCGAACTTTCTCTCATGAAAATTATGATTTATGTAAAGTCGAATATTTCTCGAATAATATCATGTTATTAGGTCGAAAAATATCTTATGTCTAAGTATGTTAATTATTAAAAAAAAAACATAAATATTAACGCAGTTCTCATTAATTTAATTTTAACGAGATCCAGTAAATATATGGACCAATCAGGGGATCGCATTCTTCCCTGAGCCAACAAACCAAACAAGAAATATTTTTTACAAAAACGCCGCTCATCTCCTCACAATAACTACCGTCTACATGCATCTCAATATATATCAGCAAAGAGACTCTCTTTTCCCAGACGTGCTTTGGAGTGTGCGCATGCCCAGTCCGTGTTTCCAAATACCCATTTTTTCAGCCGTTGTAAACTATAAGCTACTGTTTCCCAATGCTTCCATTCTCTTGAACATAACTGCCTAAGGGATCGGCGCGAAAAAAAAAGAACTACAGACGTTTCGTGACCGAACTTGAGTACGGTATGATCATTCATGGTATGATCTACACTCGTGAAGTTTAAAATCGCGTCTGGGCCAACCGTAATAAAATAAAAATACGATGATTTAAGAAGTTTTCCTGACTTCCTTGTTTTTTTAATCACCAGAAATTACAAATCTATTTAAGGAGACCCAACAAATTTTGCGGGTGTCTTCTAAATAGGGGTATCCCAAAGGAGGGCTTCTACTGTACATAGAACAATTATATGATACAAACTGGATGACCTTCCGACCGAGTGTCAAACGTTGTCTTACTGATATGAATAATATCAGAAACAATTACATTGAGACAACGCATCCAACTTTTCAATATGCAAATTTATTGAAATACATTATTTGTGTAGGCCTATCGTACAGAATGGTGAATAAAATGTTTTTTTTTAATTAGATACCGTAAACCCTAAAAAAGAAGTCCTATAAAATGACGACGACCATGGACTTCTTTTACAGTATCATTTGTAGATGCAATTTTAATTATTTATAGTTATGTACGCAATGAATAATAGAAAAACATGGGGTCAAGCTTAAAGTACTTTACTTATTTGATCTCCTTTCACACTTCTCTGATTAGCAAGTACTAAGTATCTGATTTTTAATTAATTTGATTAGCCATATTTTTGTATGCAATGAATAATACAAAAATAAGTACAAGCCTAATATAGTACATAATTGCAATAGAACTTCATAAAAACGATCAATTAATTTCAAAATTTTAAACTCTAGTGTGATGCAGTTTCCTGCTTTATTGGAGTATAAAGATCCAGATCCAGATCCAAAATATTGCAGCGGAAAATAGCAACAAAATATCATCTACAATTTAGAATAATATGCAAAAATCTTCCTCAACAGTGATGAAATATGAACTAGGACTTATGATGCTATATAGAGGTACTTATTCACATACGTTGAGTTTATGTTGGCAATTTTTGTCAAGTCGTCGCATCCAATTTGTCTGCTGTGCTGTCATTCCATCCCACTGGAGGAACTGTTTGATGTAATATCTGCATATGCGAAATCTGGATGCATTTACACATTTACATAAGGCTGTTAAAAAAAAGATAATTGAAAATGTTTAGAATCACACAATAATATATTGCAGTTCTCTAAATTATGTCTGGAATCAAATTAAAAATACAATTTAAAACACATCCAGATTCTATACGGGATATAAAACTTTCTACCAATGAACTCCGACTAAAACATTACCTTTTGTTCCTTCAAGAGACGATTGAGGGCGATATTTAACTGACCAAAAGTTGGTCGAGCATGAGGCCTCTGTCGCCAACAATTTTTCATTATGTCATAACTGTAAACAATACAACAATAATTGATAAATTTGCAAGAGTAAAAAACAATCCATTTGGACTTTCTATGGAGTCAAAAATCCGATTGGACAGAACATTGGACGTGACACAAGAAAGATAAAATTTCTATTAAAAAAAATTTAATAACAGGTCCAGTGTGGCCAGCAATTAAAAATATCATTACCATGTTTGCTGTAGTGTTATGTACCCTATCCTGAAGTTTTACATGGGGGTACTTTACTTATTTGACCTCCTTTCACACTTTTCTGATTAGCAAGTACAAGTATCTTATTACTCGGGGTACCCGAGTCTAGGACTTACTCATTTTCTCCTCTTCCTCCATCTGGACACTATTGAGTAAAAAGTGCGATTTTTAAAGTACTACTCCTCCCTTATTCGTTATAGTATTGAGCTGGGATTTGGCATGAACATACTACAGGGACATGTCCTCAAAGCTATAGAGCCGGATTTTTAATTTTTTGTTAATTAATTTGTTTAATTAAGAAGCCACAATGTGTGACACACACCACAGCGTTATGTAGTTATATGGTTATATGCAGATTCTTGGCGTAGTGGTTATCACGTTTGCTTAACACGCAGAAGGTACCTGGTTCGAGCCCGGACGAAACCTTTTTTTTTTAACTTTATGGTGAAAAGAACTGTATACGCAATATGATAATTATACAGAGTATATCTTATTTTTATTATTTTTTAAAATACTTATTTTGTGTAATCGGTAATTATCACTTTTACACATGTTTATTTTGCTTTGTGCTTATTACCATTTATTTGTAATTTAAATGGATTAAAAAACTTTCTGTAACCCACATTTTTAATGTAAGAGGTTTCGTAGTGTAGTGGTTGTCAAGTCTGCTTAACACGCAGAAGGTCCCGGTTCGAGCCCTGGCGAAACCTATTTTTCTTTACTTTCTAACAGCTTCTTTCGCTGTACCCCGAGTATTGCACATTCGTGCTTGTTTTTAATTAATTTGATTCTCATATTTATTATTTCTTTGATACCTGCTTACTAAATTTGTGCTATTTGTATTTGAAATGTGAAGAATTAAATAAAATAAAAAAGAAGAAAGAACAAAATAATGATGCTAGACTAAGCACGGAATTATGCTGTAATAATAAGGTATGGTATAATAAGGTTTAATAAATATAATAATAACTACTAAAATAGTTAATTAATTTTTCATTCATGTAATATTTGTTTTGTGTCAATAGCCACCTTTCGTTTACACGACACACTAAGCAACTACGCAGCTCCTCAGCTTAACAGTCATTGTGCGCATGATCATATGTTTCCGAGTGTGAGCAGAATGACTTTTTAACTTGCAAGTTTCTTTTTTAACTAACTCAAAAGTTATTAACTTTTGAACTCGGACCCAGATTCCAGCTGTTGGGTGTGAGTTTGAATTAATAACATAGGCCTAAACAAAAGAATTTGAACAAACATTTTATCGTCGCAATTCAGCGGTTTCTCCATCCTGTATCCGGCAGGCAACTTCTCATATAGTTCTGCGCAGGTCACACCAGGATAAGGTGTCCTACCTTGAGAGAGAATTGTTCATTATTATTGTCTGTTATGAAGTTGTTTTTCTTCAAAGAAGAGTAGTGTTTTGTCAGGAGAAAAAGTACTGACTGCAGACAGGATTTGGACCCAAGACCCTGGAATGGGTAAATAATTAGGTTAAAACTTACCAAGTGTTACAATTTCCCATAAAAGAACTCCAAATGACCATCTGTAACAAAAAAGAAAGCTTCTTTAATAGTTTTCGTCGTTTAAACAGTTTTACAATATTTAATATTTCAATTACATTTGCAGTTCTGATCAGTCTTTCTTTCGTTTAGTACTTTTAGTCCAGATCCCTATGTCAAAAAAAGGTGCCTTCGTGTGCAGATCATGGGGAAAGTGTAAACATTGTGTTTTATGAATATTTGAATCATGCTGGTTATAAAAACCCATGTTGTCAAATTTCTAAAATTCATCTTTGACCTCTGACCTCAATTTGAATGTTTTGACCCATTGAAAACAAAATGGTCCTATCTTTGCAACGCTTAGATTAAACGAAATAATTTTAGTGTCAAATTATTTGGGAGATGCATATTTATATTCGTTCTAATGGAAAAGTTTGTCCAAAAATGGCTGAAAGTAGGATTTTTGGCATATTTGACCTTTGACCTACATATCATATAACTCCGTAACTAATAGTTGGACAAACTTTAAATAGGGCTCAAATTAATCTGAAGGTATATGTTTCTATTCAGTCTAATAAGAACTTTTTCAAGCAAATGACCCGAAATATTTGTATTGACCTTTGACCTGTACTAGTAGTACACATTTCTATAATCTCAAAACTATTGGCCGTAAAATGGTTGTTTTTGTGAAATGGTTCGAAAAATTTACATTTATATGTTGTATAATAACAACATTTTATAGAAATGTAAAATAATTCTATTTATGATCACTAACTTTGTAATTTATAACATCACTAGCATTTGTTATAATATTAAAATGTGTTATATTTGCTGATTTTAAGCACTTCACATGAATTTATCAGAATTATGTGTATTTAATATAAAGTTTTTTTTTTTTTATATAAAGAAAATTTAATTATCTATCAAATAAGATTATTTTCAAATTATTATGGCTAAAACTTAATTAGATACAGGCAAAAAAGTGTATTTTTACTTGTATGAACAGCGCCCTCAATCTTCATTTTTTCCCAAAAATACCACATTTTTATGTGGTTTCCTGAATTGCTTAAATTGAAGATGAATTTTAGAAATTTGACAACATGGGTTTTTATAACCAGCATGATTCAAATATTCATAAAACACAATGTTTAACACTTTCCCTATGATCTGCACACGAAAATACATCTGGATCTGGACTATTTTGTCAGTACAGAGTTATTGTTAGGTACAGAGGTACAGTAGTATACAAATAATGAATGTTTATGAGTGCAATGGTACAAATAATGGCACGAGGTGAATGATGAAAGGTTATATCAACGAGGCAAAGCCGAGTTGATATAACCTTTCATCATTCACCAAGTGCCATTATTTGTACCATTACACGAATACAAAACATTCATTATTTGTTTTATATAACATCTAGACGTTTTTTTTTCGTACACAAAAATGTTTCAAAAAGTACTATTTAACGATCGTTGAATAGTGCGTACTATTGCACGCCATGTGACCCACATTCGTCCAATCAAATGACAGGAATTTATATAGGTGTTATATAATAGGTATTATAACACAACCGATTGTATTATTGTAACTTGATTGGTTAATTACGCATCACGTGTCATTCAGCATTAACTCTAAAAAAAGTGATATCTAATGGTGATAATTAACGCACTCTAATGCACGTTCAGCTTTTTGTAAACATCTGACTGATCTGTGTTCGAAATTCAACTTGTTGTGTGTGCTGTCTATAACTACTCCGCGTCCAAATTGGAACACTGCCTTTTGAATGGCCTAGTTTCCAGGCCTAGCTTGCGGCAATGATTTATGATGGATAAATTGAATAAAAATAGGTGCGTTATAAAACAAATAATGAATGTTTTGTATTCGTTGAATGGAAATTGATTGTTCTATTTTCAACTAGACTCTGCCTCGTTAAAAATAGAGCAGTCAATTTTTCAACTCATGAAATATTCCCACCATCTAACTCTTCAAAAACATTAATTATTTTTAGTATTGCGCATTGTCTTCTTATCTACTGTATTAACAGCTTGCGAGTCAGCCATTCTATTATTCTACAGCTTGTACAGTACTCAACATGCCTGCACTGCTCAAACCGACCATAAAATACATGGTCATTAGATAGTAGTATAATTGAGGTTGTCAGCAACCCTGAGTACAAATCATGCAGTTTTTGCACATCAACCAAGAACCTACAAGATCTTAATAATATTGTATTTGATACCATAAAAAATTATCAAACGGATACAGTTTGAATGTACACTTACACATCACTTTTGGTTGTGTATAAACTGTAGTCAATGGATTCTATAGCCATCCACCTGAGAGGAAGTAGCCCCTGTAAAATTAGTAAATCAAATTATTTAGTACTGTTTTTACAAACATAATTCTTTGGGTGGAGGGATTAAATGACAACAAATAAAGTATGCTTTGGGAATATTTATTATATATCTGGAAGTGACGAATTATCAAATGCAGGCCTTTTGTTGAAGTTTGCTTCTTTGAAGCGAAACTGTGTGTCTGCACTACTCCAACCATAGAGATATTATCTCTATGCTCAAACCAAATCCATATTATGCATTCGTTTCGGCCTAGCCTACAGCTAAATTGCGTGGTACGGTATATAAAACAAACACTGATATAATATAGCCTCCAGATCACCTCAGCCAAGTAAATATTTGTATAATATACAAATAAAAATATAGTAAAGTAGAAGTAGCGTAGACAAAGGGTTACCATATCAAGAGAGACATGATATATTCACATAATTTTACATAAAAAGATTAACATTATTTTGGATTTCAAAATGTTTAATTCAGTAAATAAAATAACTCACTTCTGTCATTTTAACATAAAGTTCATCACTCCTCGACAGCCCAAAGTCTGCAACTTTAGCCACCATTTTAAATCCAGGTCCTTCACAAATCAAAACATTTCTTGCAGCAAGATCCCGATGAACACACTAAAAAAAAGAAATGATAATTTCAAATATTCAATCATGTTTTCAATGACTCTGTTGAGTTTATAAAAGTGTAACTGTACATACTCCTTTTTCTGAAAGATGTTGCATGCCAAGTGTCACATCTGCCGCAAATTGAAGAAGATCTTCTGTTGATAACATCGACGAATTGTTGGTTTCAGTAGTAGATACCAGAGCAGTTTCCAGACAACAGCTGTTCCGAAGGTAGTTCAAAAGATTGCCATATTCAGCGTATTCAGTTGCAACGTATAATACTCCTGAAATATCAATAATTGAATAAATTGATAAAACATTTGCACACTTCAAGAAAAATAATCAGCAAAGATGATAGAAATAATAATAATTCCATAGTGCCACATTTATTACTGTGTATAATATCCAGTGGCGTAACGGCTGTGAGTGCTCACTGGATAAATCCTGGGGCCCTGGAACTTATATGGGCTCCTGAGCAGTGCTCAGAGGGGAAAAAAGGCTAAAAATGCCCAGCGTTGGAGGGCCACTAATGGTTCCTAAAGTAAACCAGGGGCTTCGGGCCTCTGCATTATGCCACTGATAATGTCTAAACTGCGCTCATTTGCCAAAACTGTAAATTTTCAATATGACTGCACATTACAGTGTATTTCAATTTAATATATTATTTCATTAAAAATATTAATTATCTATTTTAATTTCTTTTTTGTTAATTAGTATAGGGCCTAGCAAATTATTCTTAATACCTTCATATTCGCAAGCCCCAATAAGATTCACAATATTTGGATGATAACCAACTTTACACATTATATCCAGCTCTCCAAAGAAATTCTGTCGATCGTTGTCAGTTGCACTTTCTGCAAAAAAAGATTATTATTATACTTTACATTGATTTTGTTGCCTGGGGTTGGGTAGGGTATCACACATTTTCTAAAAGTTAGACCCAGTTTATAAAAACATGTGCATATTAATTATTGCATGATATTTAAGAATCATAATTAATTTTGTTGCCTAACTGCCTAGGCCAAGCTCTAACCTCTTATGTTTGTCTTACGTTGTTGTGTAAAAAACTGATTTTAATTTTCGTTGAATATCACAAACTTACCCAAAAGGTAAATTTGCATCACTATTGCATCTCAGGCACCATGATTGCATTTTCGTTCTCCACTTACACATGGTTATTTTCTTACAGCACTTTGCATTGATTCATTGAATCTACTGCATGTTCTTGCATTGCATCCTAGTGGGAACCAAGTTTTAAGTACACTATGAGCATACAACTGACCTTTCAGCATTTTCACTGCAGCCTTAATTGTTGTGCCATCTTTCTTTATCACTGCTTTCATAACTTGACCAAAGTTACCTTCAGCAATTACATTTTCCATTACCATGTCCTTCCATGGTATTCGATAGAATGTTGGTGGAAGAGAAACCTGTGATTTTGTTGACGAGGTGGACAGGGAAAGGGAGGCTTTCGGTGATACAGTTGAAGTTGTGCGTAACAAAACTTTTCCCTGTTTTGAAAAAAAGACATTGGGATTAACTTGGAAATGTAGACTGGGCTACACCAGTATAAAATTCAGTGTGTTGTCGAAAAACTGAATATAAAGCTCTGTCCACACTTTCAAACTAGCTTGACAAAAAAAGTGTATTGAGGCCAAATATGGTAGTGATATGGCCAATTATGGTAGTGATATGACATCATCATGTCCATATATGGGCACATCATATTTTTTTGTCACATAAAGTTTGGTAGTGTAGATAAGGCTTAAGCCAAAATGAAGTAATCATGACACATGTATTAGTTAGTCAACTATCACAAATGACTATAAAGTAGTCTTAAACTTTGATATTTAAAAAAAATATATATACTTAGTTTCCCATTTGAGAGTAATAAAATAAGGAAATTTAATTAAAATTCATTTATTCTTACTCCTTGGTAACTCATTGATGTTACAGCTTGTTTTCTTTTTTGTGACTTGATTTTGAAACAAGCCACGACCGTGGCTAGTAAAGAACACACAAGTAAAACAATAAGTATGATGATAACCACTATTAACATATTGCTGCTGTTGTTTTGGGGCTCCTGGTCTGCGTTGCTACCACTCAATGTCACAGTGTTTTGATTTGGTTCTTTCAGTGCTGTTGTTTGGATAGTTGCTAGAAGTTTGAATAGAAAATAATTACTAACATTAACTAAATTAAAATATATACAGTAGTCTAGGAAATAGATAAAAATATAATATATATATATATCCTACGGGATTTTGTACGCAACATCGGGATTGCCGGGATTTTGTTTGTAAAGGAGGAAAGAAATAGGTGCTGCATAGGCAGGATCATGTATAAAAATAAAAGAGACAAAGTTCTTGTTTCTGCCTCAAAATAAAATATTTATAGTACAATAAATAGTTTAGGCAGAAACAAGACCTTTTTCTGTTTTTTATATATATATATATATATATATATATATATATATATATATATAAGTTAAAACTGCCTCAATATAGATTTATTTTAACGACATGTTTCGGGCATAGCCCATCATCAGGTGAAAAGAATTGTAACAAAGGATAACATATATAAGTCACAAAATTACATAATAAAACAAATCAGCCAATCAAAGATGTTAACAAACAAAAGGCATAGTTATAAAGGCATGCCTCCAAAAGCTATGGTGTACAAAGCAGGAATGGTTGCTAATAAAGCAGGAAATTTAAAACAAAGACATTCACATATTAACAATTATTTACACTTGAAGCTTTTGTCTTTGTTTTAAATTTCCTGCTTTATTAGCAACCATTCCTGCTTTGTACACCATAGCTTTTGGAGGCGTGCCTTTATAACTATGCCTTTTGTTTGTTAACATCTTTGATTGGCTGATTTGTTTTATTATGTAATTTTGTGACTTATATATGTTATCCTTTGTTACAATTCTTTTCACCTGATGATGGGCTATGCCCGAAACATGTCGTTAAAATAAATCTATATTGAGGCAGTTTTAACTTATTTGATCTTGATTTTTTTCTATATCCTGCCTATGCAGCTCTTTGATTTATATATATATATATATATATATATAAACACAACAGGCATAGAAATAAATTCCAAACCGCCCAGTGATACACTGAAAATGATTTAATTAATTATATATATATATATAAATCCAAAGGCAAATTACTGAAAAAATGACAATGAGAAATAGGGATACAAAAAAAAACTGAAAAGCTAAATCAAAACGATAAAGTAAAACAGCCAGAAAAATTAGCAGAGCTTTCGGGCAACACTAGCCCTTTATCAGTGCAAGTGACGGCATTTGGATAACGTCATAGCATAAGAACTGGCAAGTGCTGCCTGGGCGGTGAATGATTGATGGAGACTGAATAAGAGTAGAAAACAAAGAAGGTAGCTTGGTAGAGATATAAACAATTTTGGAATGAAACTAAAAAACAGCTTAAATGGTGGTTAATATTGAAACTTAAATTTCATTTTATATATATATATAATATTAAATTACATAGTATACAAAATTATATAAAAATATACATAAAGGTAAAAAAAATACAATTATACATGTAGATACAGCAACAAAATTGAAATAAAGGTTGAATATATTGATTTGAAGCCAGAATTGAAATAATAAATATTCAGACAGTCTACCATTATACCCCTGATATAAGCATTGAATAAATAAAAAAAAATGATAATGTATTTTTAATATGTTTATAAGAATAAGGAAAAAAGAACATAACCCCTGACCAGGGGCGGATTGCTATAAAACAGTCTTAACTGATGGTCTTAACTCCCCGATTAAAGCCGGCTTTATCTGATAGACGGTCTTACTAAAGCCACCCCTGTTAGACCATTGCTATAAAACAGTCTTAACTAATGGTCTTAACTCCCCGATTAAAGCCGGCTTTATCTGATAGACGGTCTTACTAAAGCCACCCCTGTTAGACCATTGCTATAAAACAGTCTTAACTGATGGTCTTAACTCCCCGATTAAAGCCGGCTTTATCTGATAGACGGTCTTACTAAAGCCACCCCTGTTAGACCATTGCTATAAAACAGTCTTAACTGATGGTCTTAACTCCCCGATTAAAGCCGACTTTATCTGATAGACGGTCTTACTAAAGCCACCCCTGTTAGACCATTGCTATAAAACAGTCTTAACTGATGATCTTAACTCCCCGATTAAAGCCGGCTTTATCTGATAGACGGTCTTACTAAAGCCACCCCTGTTAGACCATTGCTATAAAACAGTCTTAACTGATGGTCTTAACTCCCCGATTAAAGCCGGCTTTATCTGATAGACGGTCTTACTAAAGCCACCCCTGTTAGACCATTGCTATAAAACAGTCTTAACTGATGGTCTTAACTCCCCGATTAAAGCCGGCTTTATCTGATAGACGGTCTTACTAAAGCCACCCCTGTTAGACCATTGCTATAAAACAGTCTTAACTGATGGTCTTAACTCCCCGATTAAAGCCGGCTTTATCTGATAGACGGTCTTACTAAAGCCACCCCTGTTAGACCATTGCTATAAAACAGTCTTAACTGATGGTCTTAGCTCCCCGATTAAAGCCGGCTTTATCTGATAGACGGTCTTACTAAAGCCACCCCTGTTAGACCATTGCTATAAAACAGTCTTAACTAATGGTCTTAACTTCCCGATTAAAGCCGGCTTTATCTGATAGACGGTCTTACTAAAGCCACCCCTGTTAGACCATTGCTATAAAACAGTCTTAACTGATGGTCTTAACTCCCCGATTAAAGCCGGCTTTATCTGATAGACGGTCTTACTAAAGCCACCCCTGTTAGACCATTGCTATAAAACAGTCTTAACTAATGGTCTTAACTCCCCGATTAAAGCCGGCTTTATCTGATAGACGGTCTTACTAAAGCCACCCCTGTTAGACCATTGCTATAAAACAGTCTTAGATAAGACCGCGTAAAGTAACAAATTGAGGGCGTACTTTGCGCGTAGAATACCAAATAAGGTAATGTTCGTCACGCTTGTTCAATTCACAATCATAACAGTACGTACATTTCTACGCAAGAAAATCTATTCTAGGGCTATATAAGAATAAAATCACCGTTATTATTTGATTTAACACTTAAAACTCGTTCTATTGGTTGTCTTTGACGATAAATAATACGTAAAAGCAACAAAAAGAGAGGTTTAAGACTGTTTTAAGACTCCTTCGAGTAGGCTTTAATTTTAAAGACCGTTTACAGGTTAGACCGCGGTATAGCAATGGTCTATAATGTAAGACTACTTGCTACGTCACGAATTATAGCCGGCTAAGCGTTAAGACCGGTTATAGACCGCTTATAGCAATCCGCCCCAGGTCTATGCACACTTGTGATGGATGTTGTTCTCATTTCTATGACAGAACTCCACGGTCCATATCCTTCAGTGGTAGAAGCACGAACTTTCATAAAGTAAATGGTGTCTGGTTGTAACAAACTGTACGTAACACCACTGGTAGGCTTCACTGTACAGTTGGCATCATCAGAAATATCAGAAGTGTATGATAAGCAAGTCTCATATTCTGTGATGACACCATTCGCTTCTAGTGGTTTGTCCCATGACACTGATATTAAGCTCTCTGTTGATTGATGTTGAATGTTAATGGGTGGACTTGAAGGACCTGTAGGTGATGGTACAATACAATATAAAAGATTCAAGTTAGTTGTAATAAAATATTCAGAACATTTAAGTTAAGATATGAAACAAAATTAGTTGGTACATTTTACTATTACTCATTCTATTTGAATAGTAATGTAATTAAAATTACATTAATTAACACAAGATTATAACTCCCAGCTGAGGCCCAAGAATTCTTAAATTTTATATAATTATATTTCTTACAAATAAGTTGTTAGACCAAACAAGAGACACATAATTAAGCTATAATATTCTTACAACTTTATCAGTTGTTATTTCCGTCAGTTAGTGTGTCTATGTTATTTTTCATGGGATTCTCATTAATAATAATAACAACACTTGAATCACCATATTGGTGTTTTTCACAAGGCCGTTACTTACTACAAAACTATTTATACTATTACACAAGTTATCATTTACAGTACAAAAAAAAAAAAAAAAAAAAAAAAAGATTTCATGAAAAAATATAGAGTTTCAAGTATATTTTATCTTTGGTCATTTATCATTTTTTTAAATATATGTATATAGGAGCTGTAATTGCATTTGAGTTTATAGCATTTAAACTATTCCATAGCTTTGCGCCAGAATACGAGAAACTTTTCTTTTTATACTCAGTGTTTGCCTTATGTAAACTTAGAATATCTTTTGATCTAGTATTATATGTTTGTTTGCGTTCATAGAATCTGTTTCTTAAGTAGGATGGTGTCAAGTTATTCATTATTTTATACATTGTGACTGCTTCGTTGTAATATTGTTTTTCTTCTAAATTAGGCCAATTTAAATCTTTGAGCGCCTGTGAGCTAGAGTCATACCTAGATGTATGTGTAATTATTTTAGCCGCTCTATTTTGGAGTACTTGGAGTTTATATTTGAGGGTTTGGTTACAACGACCCCATACTACATTGCAGTAGTCAAAATGGTGGGCTATGATAGATTTGTACATTAATGATTGAATATTTTGAGGGAAAATATTGCTGCATTTTTTTAGATAGTACAGACCTGATATTACTTTATTTTTCACCTGATCTATTTGTTTATGCCATTTTAAATTTTCATCGATAATGACACCTAAATGTTTACAGTTATTTACTTTTTCAAGTTTTGTACCGTCTATATTAATATTAATATCCATGTTAATCAATTTATTTAATTTTTGATGTGTTCCTAAAATCATATATTCAGTCTTTTTAATGTTTAGACTTAATTTGTTACTTGCTAACCATAGTTGTACATGTTTTAGATCAGTATTTACTTTGCTTATTATATCGTGTATGTCTTTAGATGCATAATATAACGCAGTGTCATCTGCATACATGCTTACATTTACATGAGAAACTGAGTTAGGTAGATCATTAATATACATGATAAATAGAAGGGGCCTTAATATTGATCCCTGAGGGATTCCACAAACACTATTAGACTTTACCGAATCAACATTGTTAATATTAGTAATATGTGTACGATTTGTTAAATAATTTTCAAACCATTTGATAACATAATTAGCAAAATTAAAATTGTGTAGTTTTTTTATTAGTATCTGGTGATTAACAGTGTCGAAAGCTTTTTTGAGATCAAGCATTATATAGTCCTATGTATTTACCATTTTCAATACTGTCAATCCAATCTTCAGTTATATTTATTAATGCCGATGATGTCGAGTAATTTGGCCTAAATCCAGATTGTTGATTGTATAATTTAGGGTTGATTTGTGGATAGAGTTGGTCAAAGACAGCGCGTTCAATAATTTTCGATAAAATTGGTAGTACAGAAATTGGCCTGTAGTTAGATGGTTCACTTCGGTCGCCATTTTAAAAAATTGGGCATATTCGTGCATTTTTCCATTTACTTGGGAAGTTGCTGGTTCTTAGAGTTAAAATTAATTAAAAATGTAATGGGTTGTACAATTGAGTTGATTGCTAATTTTATTAGTTCATTTGACTTTGGAGTTATACTTACTGCTCTGTGGCGTTGATTTCACAAGCGTATTCTGCAATCCAAGTTTCGGTGATGCCGTACGTGCACTGACATAAATCAAATATTCAGTATGCCATCTTAACTTTTCAATGTTTTTATAAGGACTGCGAACACTGTACGTCCTTTTCTCTGGGTCTTCTGTGCGTCTAACCACTGTCACGTTATATGATTGAATAACGCCGTTACTTTTCAAAGGTCTATTCCATGATACGCTTATATACGGCTGTTTATTTCTGTATGTTATAACTTTGCCTATAAGGTTTTCTACTTTGCCTGGAGCTGTCACCGAAAAAAAATAAAATCAAAGATATTATTGCATATATTAGATATTTGAGTATAACTATAACAAGTCTACATGTATATCACATCGGAAAAACCATCTCTGAACAAACACACTTTCAACCTAGGCACGCTTACTATCTGATTGTTACATTGTCAGCCTGCTTTTTTCTTTATTATGCTAATTAATTGCCACATTTAAATTCAGATGTTAAGAAGGGATATAAGTACTCTAGGATCTACAGTAGTTCTGAGAATTGTTTCTTGAAACATTATTAAATGCCTTGTTATATTCATGCTCATACATAATTTTGGTGGTATTGTACATGATATTAAAAATATTTCCAGTTGATAGTTGTATGTTCAGGTCTGTTCACATATCTCTTTGAATTGAAAATAATATCCTATTATCTTAGGATAGAATTCTTCACCAGCATATCAAACAAACTAACCAATTCAGTGTGGCCTTTTTGTAGACATTCAGATCAAGTCAATTCTGAGGTTTGTAGAAGGGCTTGCTTTTACACATTTTGATTGTAGTGACTTTCATGAAAGGATTCAAACAGATCTGTGATGTGGATCATGGTTGATGTATATATGTAGTTTAATATAACAGTAATTTGGTATGGATTTACACATTCTATTTGTTTTTTATATATACATAGTTTATGGCCCACTTATAGCCTAATTGTTTACTGATGTATGACCAAAGTGATAACAATGCTGTGCTCAATTCATCTATACGATACATAATATGTCAAAACATAGAACATTGAAAACTAATTATAACTTACGG
Source organism: Antedon mediterranea (assembly GCF_964355755.1). Lineage (NCBI taxonomy): Eukaryota > Metazoa > Echinodermata > Crinoidea > Comatulida > Antedonidae > Antedon > Antedon mediterranea. The sequence goes on from NC_092675.1 coordinate 27,495,540, forward strand.
CCTTGAGAAACTCGGTAGTTATATTGTCTAGATGCCCTGCCATCCAACCCACAGTTTGTTGCTACCATGTAGACGGTGTAAGCTTCATAAGGCCTAAGACCAGTTACATTATACTCTTGAATGGTCGGGTCCGCTATAAACAATGTCTTGCTTTGATCCTCACCTGACTCTCGATACTTTATTTTAAAACCATCGTAATCAGGCGGATTAGTTGGTGATGTCATCTATATAAATGAAGTTGATTACAGTGAGGTTGAAATTGGAAACGACATTAAAACGCACTGAAACAGTTAAACATTTTTATTTTGCATTCCAAAAAAAAAAATTCCTCCCAATGTTTTATCATGCATATTTCAAGAAAAATATGAATAATTTGTGGCTGAAAGTAGAAAAAGGATAGTGAACTGGGCCTTAGGATTAAGGTTCTATTGATATTGTTAGTTATAAACTATAATGACAAATTGTATAAATTGTGTTTTGGTGATCAAAATTTGATGATATTGTATTAGGAAACAAATAATTCAAGATTATACAGAAATGTTTATACTGTCTAATCAAACTCAATATTCTACAATTTAAGATTTGTAGGATACAGTGCAGTATTAATCAATATTTTAAACTAAAATTTATACTAAATTTAAATAGTGAAACTGATAAAGAGAAAACATTATGATTGTAATTGATGTTTTACTTACAGTCCAGGCAACTGTAATTGTGTGTTCGTCAGGGCTATGTTTATCAGGACGAGGAGGAATAATTGACGGAGCATGTGCAGGAGCTACAAAATAGAAAGACGTGAAATAATAATGAATAGAAAGACGTGAAATAATAATGAATAGTACTTAGGAATTAGAAAAGTATGTTGATCATTATAATTGGTGATAATTGATGAGAAGTTTGCTTGCATCAGAATTCAGTCCAGCTACTTTTATAAAGCACTATCTAACTAGTTCAACAAAAAAGTGTGATGTGCCCAAATATAGTAGTGAAATGCCCAAATATAATAGTGATATGACATCATCATGTCTTAAGGTTTGCATGCATTGGAATAAATTCAGCAGGCTTTTGCAATGTGATGTGATGGTATCCATCAGAATCAAGCCGCCGAGCAGTTGCTTCTGTAATGTGTATGTATTGGCCAACAACAAAAAACATACCACTACACTTAATTGTAATTGTTGATATTTCACTAAATTCTCCAATAGTTTTGTCGCTAGTGGCCCAAGAACGCCGAAATCTTGTCTTGAACTCATATGTTGCATGAGGTGTTAGATTTTCAAGCCTGTACCCAATGATAGCATCATTTTTACTGATGTACTCCTCTTTCCAGTCTTCATTACTTTCCAGACGATAGTAAAGGTTGATGGATTGAACTGGCCCATCTCCTGTGTAGTTGTGAATATGCAGGTCAAGTCGAAAAATACGGTTGTTGTTTTCGATTACGCTTGGTCCCATGCTCGGGGTAGGAGGATCTATTGATATAATTTCACATGTTTAGAAAGAATATTTAAAAAAAACTGTTTAGGTTAGGTTTCTGTTTCTTAGATTAGTGGTAGTGAAAATCAATACTCCATCAGACAACAGACAATTTAGGAGTTGATTGTAAATGTTCATCTGGTTTGTGATTATTAACAATGTGTATGTTATGTTAATGTGTATAAAATTCTTTTATCAAACCAATGGTACAAATTACGAAAATAGATGGAAAATGCCTTCTGGATGTTTAATTGTTCTTTTAGTATAGTACCATTGGTTTGATAAAAAGAATATTATACAAAATTTAGGAGGTTTCTTTTTTAATCATAGGACAACTCACTTGTATTAATTAAAAGGTGATTTTTCTGACTCTGCCTCTTTCTTTCAAACAGTAGGTACAGGAATCAAAGCTACTAACCTTTCAACCTAAAGTACCATGTTTTATCGGCGTATCCAGTGTCGCTGATCACCCGACAAGTGTAGTCTCCAGGTTCAGCATTTTCAACGTAGAATCTATGTTCATTACTAAGAGTCTGGTGTGGAGATATCTCTTGGTTGGAAGGAGTTATTAAAAACACTGCCGTGCTTTCGTCGTAGGTCACATCAAGAGAACATGCCAATTCGGCATCAACACCAACATTGTCTTGAAGGACTCTTTCCTGAGCAGGAATCGGGTCAGCACCTGTCCAAAGCACAGAAAAAGGGACTCAAATTAGAACCAGCGTTTGGGGTTTAAAAAATAATATTGAAAAGTGAATTGAGACTTTTCTTACCTGTAGCTTCAATAAAGGTTGTAACATTGTATTCTCCAATATTACAACTAAACTCCAGTCGGCCATTATTTTTCTTCGGAGTAAACGTAAACCGTGCAGAATAATCTGTTAAATTGTCTTGTTGTGTACCTTCATACCATGGCTTTGGTCCGTTACCAACAAACTACAACAAATACATAGATATATGCTAAGATTTACATGCCCTCGAATTTCACTCAAATTCACATGTATAATGGTGAATTAAAAATGGGTGAGAGAGTTGTTCCCATATAGTTATGTTCTTTTATTCATCATAATCATTATCGTCATCACCACCATCATCGTCATAATATTAAACGCTTACTGTAATGTATGGCGGATATAGACAATCGTTAACTTCGCAAGTGCAGATCAGAGTAATAGGCTCGTCATCAACCAAGTTCACCTCTGTTCTGGTGGCTTTAAATGTGAATCCTTGGAGAATGACAAAATAAAAGTAAAATTTTATAAAAATCGTGCATTTGAGGAATTTCTTAATACTTACATTTTTTTTGCCGTTGCAAGAAGCATTTATTGAGCGCAATGTTATTTGTACTGATTGGCGACACAGTAAAGGTAATTGAAATATCTATTGTCTTAATACACCGGAAACTTGCATGTATATTTTGAGTGAAATCATTTTGTTCTACACATTCTACACAAAATATCATTCTGTGGTTGTAGGCCCTATTTACAAAATAAATATATATACTCTTTGCAGAACATGTAGGCCCTACATGATACAGAAATCACAATATATTGAGACTACTACTTAAAACTGCAGATATTGTGGTGTCTACTATAATGTTAATATGACAAATATTCAATTTAATGTAAGGTAATTGACCTAAGGCAGAAACTTTAGTATAAAACAATGGTAAACTAAAATGCCAACAAGTAACTTACCCCGATGATTGAAATTTCCTTGTGTAAGAGAATGCAACAATATAACACTAGCAAATAAAAATGATGCTACCTTGATAGAATATCTCATCCTAGAAAGAAAAAATAAGTTATATGTAAAATACATTTAAAGAAAATTAGATGAAATATATTATTGTAACTTACGTTTGTTCTCGATTCTGGCTTCCACACTCGAATAATCCACTTTGTTAATGTTTACTTTTAATGTACATATAGATATAATCAATATTCATGGATGGGATGTTTACTGAACTGTGATTGGTTTCATGTAAAACTGAAATAGTCTTGTATTTCATAGACAGTAACCGAATGCTTTTTTGCAATTCATTTCCTTTTTAAGAAGAATAAACAGCCATAAATGGATACGATAGCCACTTGTACTGTAGTGAACTTGGACTTAACTAGATTAAAGTTTATTTATTTTACTTAATCAGTTCAATAATATTAAGGGTGGTCCATCCACACAAAGCTGATGATTAGGGACCCTCAGAACAATACAGACAATTTAAATATATATAATTAATTAAATAATAACATTTATATGTAAAATACCCTGTTAAAATAGAAATCTTTAAAAGAGATTTAAAATAAAAATTGACCCTCTGAGAGAGATGGTTTTCAGGAAATGGTCCCCAATATAAATGAATGGCTTGAGGAAGTGAGGGAAAAAATCGAGGGGTAGTGATGAAGAGTTGCTACCATCTGCTTTGTTTGTTCATAAAGGTCTTGAGACGTCATTCCAGGGCATAGTGCCTGCCTCTTCAAAGAATTGTAAAGTTTCACATTCCACTATGTGGAAAAAGGAAGTGGTTAGTGTGTTTCACTGTGATCCATATTAATAATGAAAGTTCAATATTTGCAATTTGAAGCTGTTTGTGTTCATTCCATTATTCCACAATCACACCGCAAACAAAGGAAAAACTGTAGTAGTTATACGCTTTGAAATTTGTCCAGGACATAGAACTATAAAGTTTTATTTCAAACTATGATCAACCATATAAATTGTGAATTCAACATTATTCATTGGGAAATGGAAAAAATATATAAAAAATTTAAAAATAAATTAAGCTGGATGAATGGACAATGAATTGATACTAACTTTTTTATATTATGGTGCGAATCTTTCTCTGCTGCCATCAACTTTAAAACTTAAACAATATTGATAATCAAATAACTGTCTGTCTGCATGCACAAATTATATATTCACATTGGAAACATAGACCCTATATACACTTATGATTTGGGCCGGCCCAGGACCAGCCTTCGGTCGGTAATCAATAAGTGTAAACACTTTATAAAGTTAGGCCGGCCCTGGGCCGGATGTAGACCAGGACCACCTCTCTAGGTCCAGAATCGGCTTTTATGTTTGGGTCGGCTTATGCAGTGAACTGTGACCAATAGCTTGAGAAAATGAATTTTGGAATGCAAGTGTAAACACACTGGATCGGCCGAAACGATTACATTTGGACTTGATCCTGGAGCGGCCCAGGAATGACCAGTTGTAAAAATCACCAAACTTTAATTCAGGAGGAAGTGGAAGAATCAACACTTGACAAATAAAATAGATGGGAACCAAGCTTTAATTAAAGATAACAAAGATGCCGTCACGCTTCAATAATCCACACAATAGACAATGTTTCCTTTATACACCACAGAGGAGGTTATTTTGAACTCTTCCTTCCTCTCTCATGAATGACATCTTTGAAAATAATATTTTATCCCCTAATATATTTAGAAACAAAAAAGGATAATCCAACACAGAAAACAATACTGTATTAAAGTGCTGCAACTATACTTGCTGTTGCTGTCTGTCTCCAAATTTGAGCACTTCCTTTTGATAAAGAAAACAAAAGCTATTTTTATAATATTTGAAATTTATTTTAATCATTAATAATAACAGAAGATTTTCACTTCATACATTGAATCTTAGTCTACTATATATCATCACTGTATGTACTGCTAAAAATTGTATGAAATCAAAAGAAATAGCAACCAACAATACAGATTACCTAGGGAGAAATAATTGATTAAAATATGTATTTGTAATATTAAGTGTGTGACATTTTCTCATAAAAGGCACACAATTGCATTTATACAGTTGAAAGTTGTGTTACACTTTATCTACAATAAATTCAACTTTTACATTACTAATCACAATTTAAATTGCACCCACACACAAATACAAGAATGGGTAAGGCATAAACGCATATTAAAGGCAAACAAAATTCCAATTTTTATCATAGAATGAAAACAGTGTTTCAATTTTTCAGACGTGAAAAATAGTCAACTTAATTTAAAAATAAATATAACATATCACAAGATAAATTCCAGATTAAACCAGTTCCAGCTAGTTGTTTATGGGTTCAAGCAAGTTTAAACCAGTTTTGTTCACAAACTATAATTGTATCACATTTATTCAATCGTGAAAGCTGTGTCAAGCAAGTTTTGTAATTCTAACAAATGCAGACTTTTGTTTCCCGCTGCTGTTGACGCTTGTGCACCACGTCCAGCAAAACTGGAAAGAAAGAATGACAGTTTAATAAAACTCCTGGATGGTATGGCAATGAATAGAAAATAAATATGTTTACGGTGAAAAATAATACAATACATTGAACTTTCCCAAAACTGGACATTCTTTGCTTTGGCTCAAAAAGTTGATGTGTAACAAGTAAACATGAACTTAAAATCAAATCAAATTACCTGCAGAGACGTTCCCTTTGAAGGGCCGTATGAATACGAGGCTGCACATATGACCACGCACCCATGTTCTTGTGTTCTTCTTGGGCCCAGATAATTCTAGCATTTGGATACTTGTTGGCTTCTTCCGTAACCATGTCGTAGGGAAATGGTGAAATCTTTAAAAAAATATCAAGTGAATTAAGTAGCAATTAAAGAAAGGTGTTTTTGTACAAGCTGAGGACCATTTCAATCATGATAAATAATTATTTTAAAAGTTTACCTGTTCAATTGTAGCTATAGCAACCTGTTCTGTTAACCCTTTAATTTCTCGTTCCTTAATTAGATTGTAGTAAACACGTCCAGAACAAAAAATCAGATTTTTAACCGACTCTGGGTTACTGGCAGCCACTCCGCTCTCTGGTAAAACTCGTTGGAACGATGTTCCTGATAAATGAAATGTGTATAAAAGTCAAGTTCAACGATGGTCTTAGAGCATCATATTACATTATTTCTAAAATAATTCTAGTTTACCGGTTTATGAAGGACCCTATCGGAAACAAGTCTAAGGACTAACTAGTGTTATCCTTGGTGTGCAACATCTAAATAATAAAATAACAATAATATAGTACATTCTAAATAACAATACACTATTCTCTAAAAACCAGAAACTTTTAGTTTAGCCTAAAGTGTCCGATTTTCTTAAAGTCTGATTTTCAAAAAGCAAACAACAGCAAAAGGCAAACAGATGTAGGACTTTGTGGACATTGGCATTTGTACATTTGTAAAATTAGGCTTTGAGAGTTTCCTTTTATCAGGGAATCTAGTACTGTATCCAACATATGTATATAAGTATGCTCTTTTGAACTTCAATTACTTTTAATTAACGCCCGTATTCTTAAACCGGACTTTAGTCGTAGTTCGAGCTAAAACTAAAAAAATGACGTCATTTTAATTCATAAACCGAACTTCAACTAAATCACCGACTAAATCAAGCCAACCTCGACTAAATCGAGACGGATTTTGATCGATTTTTTTAGTCCTGGAGGGGGCAGGCTAAATGGTCGACTAAATGGTTTTTAAACGATGTTTATAAAAAACGTAACAGTCATTGAGTTGTTATATTGGCCAGATATTGAAGAATGAAATATCTATATTTATATTAGCTTAATTAAATATACATTGGTATAAGTTATAATAATGAAAATCATCTTTATTTACAACTGTATACAAATTACATTATTTTCTTCGCGCAAGTCCGACTTGAACTACGTCACGCCATAGCGACAATGGGAGATGCGGCAATTCACCACGCGATGGAATGTTTAGGGGGCCTAGCGCTTTCTTGTCACGATAGGAAGTGCGTGGTTCGTCGCAATCATACTTTGTTGGAGGCCTAGAAAATATGAAAGTTACCGTACCGCCATGGTTCCTAAATATATTTTGAAGATTTTCTTTGTTGTTAATCAAAAGTACTTCACTGTTAAATTAATACTGATCTTGTTCTAATAATTAACGATTAAAATTATTTTTCATGTATATAGTCCTGATGCGTAAAAAGTTTTGTAAGAAAATGGAAAGTGATATCAATGCGCAAAATTTCGTCTGCTCCTCAAATACTCTCTTGTCATTGGCTAATGTTTAGCCTTTGTTACCCAGACGTGTGCAACTCGACTAAAAGCTCGACTTCATTAAGTCGAACTGCAAACTTCGACTACTTCGTTTTTTCATCGAATTTGAAGTAATAGCTCGAACTACGACTTTTTCAAGTCGAACTTTGAACTACGACTAAAGTCCGGTTTAAGAATACGGGCGTAATACTTTATATTGATATATATTTCCTACCTTCTACCATCTCATCAAAGGATGATCGAGCCTCAGGTAGACGAAGCAGGCTCTTTGGTGTCATGATTATAAGCTAAAAAAAAATATTCGTTATTGATAATTTGATGTTAAGTCACATGGCTTTGGATATTTACCAATTTCATGTCATCTCATAATTATACCTACCGGTTTTCTGAAAGACATGGCTATCTGTCGTCGCAGAACATGAAAATAATTCGCTGGTGTGCTGCAGTTAACAATTTGCCAGTTACAGTCATACAGTTGATCTATTGCAAACTTCTCATCCAAAGTCTATAAACAAAATACAGCAGCAGGCATTAGCAGTATTAACTTAATATAGCCTTTCCAAAAAATATTAAACCATGTTCACAAACTGAGCACGGATTCAGTCCGGTAGTCAGATAACACTGCGTCACATAATGTAATACTGTGTATTCTTAAGCTTTGTCTACACTATCAAACTATATGTGATGTGCCCATATGTATATATGATTATGTCATAGTACTACCATATTTGGTCATAGGGTGAATAAGGTGTTCATAAAAGTAAAAATGACTAATCAATTTTGTCACTCTTGCAGATTTCTTTATCATTTCATATTATTGATAATATTATGTTATACTTTTTTTCACATTTTAATGTAAGCACTTTCACAAATTTTGGAATGGTTTTACATTTTTTTAAAGTAGAGTTCAGCTACAAAATAATTCCTTCACAGCAAAAACAAACTTAGTCACAAATTTGTCAATAAATTTTCATGCATTAACATACCACATCTAAATTTAACAATAAAAAAATCACCGCAAATCGACAACACTAAAATATATTTCAAAGTAAAGTTATTTAACTAAAATACTTTTTGACATTAATGAAATAATTAGACGGATTCTGCCATCTTTCAACTCTATCCAAAACAAAAAACTATATATGCATTACAAACTAAATTATTAAGGATTTGTAGGACACAAAATTAATGTAATGAAGGGAGTTAATAAAATGGAATAATCTGTTATTTTATTTTACTGTACATAAAAAAGGTTTAAACTATATTTAGCCTGTCTATGAGGAAAAACAAAAACAAGATCAAATATTAGTTTTAAAGCAACGCAACTGTCCAAAAACTTTTTTTAATTTATTGCGCTTTTTTTAGATAAATTTATTACCCTTACTGTTAAGCATAATAGTGCGAAGAGAACAGTCTGTGTTGTGATTTCACCTTACTAACATTTAAAACTTTATTTGATCATTAAAGCTTGGTTCCCAGTAGGACGCAACACAAAGCAATCGAGTTGAAAGAATAATCCATCATTTGTGATTACTGAGGGGTGGGAACCAAACTTTATAGTAAACACTAACAGCACACAACCACATTACTTTTTATTCATATTCATAAAATCAGAAAGTAGACCTTGGACAGTATAAAACAAATTGCAAAGAAACCAATTATGACTTATAGTTTTAGGCCTAGAAAATGATTTGTTTGCTCTTTTTTCAAAGTAATAACAATAAATCATGTATGATACCACATAAATTACTACTGAGAATCAATATCATAAGGCTTTTAATAAATAATAATGCTGACAATCATCTAATTAAGCGACAAATCTATTCTCATCATCAGAACTATAATCAAAAGCCTACAGTACTTTATATACCTTCTTAACAGAAGCGCATAATTTAAATACAACTGTTAAAAAGGCATGTCGCTTAATTTTAAGACTGCATTATTATTAAATAAATAAAATGTTAAATGTATTATTATGGTCCTCAAGCTTAGCTGAAAACTGAGGCAATTCAGATTAGGTCTTTCACGGATCCACAGCAACCAGCAGTACAGCGCCTACCAGATCAGCACACCGGGAGACAATCCCTACTCTTTTTCGAATAGTCTACCAAGTTCTTTAACGTGCACTGTTAAATAAACTGAATCAACGACTTTACATCCCATCCAAAGGATGAGGCAATGAGAGTAAAGCATCTTGCCTAAGGATGCAATTAGTATGTACAGATAACCTCGAACTAGCCTGATATCATTACACCATCACCCTCTGGTGTATATATAGCAACGTTGCTTGAACTTCGGTGATCTGACAAGAAGCAGTGTTTCAACTCAGTATGGCTGTGTATGAAATAATGCCTTATGATATTGTTTCTCACTAATAACAATAACAATTTCTTTTTTTTCTTTGAAAAAGTCAATAATTGTAGTAGTTTCTTTACAAAGTATGCTTAGTACTGTTCTTTCATGGTATACTTTTATGAATACCCCACTCTGCATCAAAGCATGCTATCAATACTAATTCTATTTTCCTAAAAAACCGGTTACCTGCGGTGCACTTGAGGGGATGCTTTCAGAGTTTGGATCACTTGTTGAATCATTGTATATCTCATAACAACAAAATACATCAAATATCAACAACATTTTTGGATTATATCAAAAGAAATGAACTACTGTATACTGTTTGATTATTTTTGTTAATACTATTGTATTGTTACCCTATGGATGTCAATTCCAAATTAAAGATGAAATGAAATATATGGCTCGTACCAACATTATTTATTTAAGTTATAATAGTTAAGTATTCAAGTATAATTGACATAGGGTACACCATTATTGCTAGTTGCTTTGATACCAAAATCAACTATAATAATGCTTTATGAATGCTTTCGGTACTAACTATACTGTGACAGTACAATATTTAATACAATTCGAAACTGACATAAAAGATGTTAATCAGAATAAATAAATCAACTGTGTGAAACCTTTGACCCTTTTATATTCTATAATTGAAACTTTATTTTAATATCATTTCATTTTCAAAAAACAAACATCAATGCAAAGCAGAACAAATAAAGCCTCACTAAAAAGACCCACCAACCAAAGCTTCACTCGATATCAAAAGCAGTACACAATACTAGACTGTATAACAATTCACTCAATGTGGAAATTGATTAAGCCATCCATCCCTTGAAAGATTATACAGTTATGCTCAATATGCAATACTACACTCAATACTGAATGATCCACTTATTATGTAACAGCTAAAAAAAATTTAACATTTGCCGATAAACTTACCGGTATGACATCTGGATCATCATTGCACATTTGCAAAAACCGTTCAAGTCGGGCGCTGGAATGTTCAGGGCCCTGTGAACACGAAGAAATGAATACAAAATGGAAAAATAAAATTCTAAAATTGTTTGAATAGTGTAGTATACGTTGTACAGACCATTTAAAAATACCTCAACGAGTTTGACATTCTTTATAGATTAAAGGAATCAACAAGTAAATACTGTTTATTATTATTGTGGGCCTATATATTTAACCTAGCGCCACAAGATTAGTAACCAAGCACCAAGCTACAGTGCCAGTACATCATACATACCATTCCTTCATACCCATGTGGTAAAAGCATGACAAGTCCACTCTGTCGGTACCACTTAGATTGACCACTTGATATGAACTGGTCAATAATACATTGAGCATTGTTAGCAAAGTCCCCAAACTGAGCTTCCCAGCAGACCAGAGCTTGAGGATTGGTCATAGAGAATCCCAACTCAAAACCTGTAACAAAAAAAAAAACATGTAGTAGACGCATTTAACATAAACAAGAAAACCAATACAATAGAGAGAAATGGCGAACCGCGATGACGTCACTCAAATTTCACCGAGTGGGTATAGATTGTAAACAAACCATTTCGCAACATGTTTTTGTATGGGAAATTCCGATGGGTTGAGTTAAAAAGGAAGGTAGAAAAGAACGTTTAAAACACACATAATAGCAGTATCTTTTTTTTTGCAACACCCTTAACAATTTTAATGTTATATGGGCAAATCTTAACATATTTTATTTTAATTTGGATTGAATTAAGATGCGTTTTTGTTATATACTGTACCCAGCTCTAGGCCCTAGATAGTTGGCCTGTATGCTGTAGTACCTCGAGCCTAGCACGGATTATCGGTTATTATAATAATAATAATATTGGAAATTCGTTATTGCATACTGTACTACTACTACTACTTTAGCTAGGGTGCTGCTAGGCCTCTCTTAGCTAGGTAGTAAGACTAAATAGAGCATCTCTAGTAGATGTAGGCCTAGCATTAGTTTCAGCTTGACAACTGCCATTTTGTTATGTGGCTAGTGATGCTTCCTGCAGGGGGGGCTACCGCCAGTAATGAATACTTGATAACACCATTCTACTATAATACTATATAGGCCTAGTCTAATGTAGACCTACAGATATGAGATATTTTTAGGAATATGATTGTGAATGATGGATGACTTTTATACATATTTCATTGTTTTATTGTGTAAATACACAAATACAACAAGAATTATGAGCGTTACAGCAACAACATTGGTTAGACGACGCCATGATTCACGTGTATAAACATAGGAAATGTGTCGCCCTCAACGGTTTGTTATGATTTTATACCCACTCGGATTTTAGACGTCGGTTCGCCATTTCTCTCTATTCTCTAATCATGTCTCAGTTTGGAAGTGATTCTAGTAATAAATCATTATAAACATTTATGAAAAACAGTATATGATGTTTGCAACAGTACTAGTACTATCAAAAACTGTGTTTGTATATGTATTATCACCTTGAGTATTCTCAACTTACCAAGAACAGCGAATTCTGAGAGAGAACTGTTACACACGGTGTAGAGAGCTTGATTTGGATACAGATTGTTGAGCGGTGTTGTACGCTTCTTATCAGCGTTTTGATCATTCAAAACATGATGACGGTGACTAAAAGAATAAACAAACAAATTTAAATAATAAAAAAATTTAAATCGTAAACTTACTACCAGTAGTCTGGAAGAGCTTATACATTTGTTCAGCCATCAATTCTAACAAAAAAAGTAACAAACTCACCTAAATGTACCTCTTTCAACATCCTGGCCACTAAGCCTTATATGAATACCTTCCTTTAATAGTGAGCCAAACGCCATTGCTTCTCCAAGAGCCCAGTCAACAGTGCGCTTGGATACAAGATCGGTACGTGCTTTTAAGGCCCGTTTTAAACCTAGAAGGAGAGAACAAGTCAATAACTATTTTCTTTTCTGCTAAGTAAGTGTTACCCGGGATAGTATAGAACTATAATATCTCTATGTACGTTTTCCCAACTATGTTCAAAGAAAATTTAGTAGTTAAAACATGGCCATATACTGTACCTAACTTTTTTATGCATTTACTATTTTTTTTATTCTGCATGTACTATAATTCATTGACTTTTTGCTAAATGTTACTGATAACAAGAATAATATTTAAATTTTAAAATACCTCCATGTACTGTGAAGCCATCTGGAATACTACCAAAGGCATTTCCTATGTAGTTCAAAGTTTCTTCGTCAATTCCGGTGGCTGGGTATGTCCGCTGCTCAGCTCGGTTAAAGAATCCTGTGAAGAAATCATGAACCCTAAACTATTATACAATGATTAAAATTATTATCATCTGTAAAATTGGATTAAAAGTAAGATGACTGAAGCTATGAATATGACGAAGATCATTTAATAACTAGAAAGAATATTAATAGTAAGACTACCAAAATGAACTACCAGTGAAGTACTTCTGGTGAAGAATTTGACAGTACAGTGAGAACATGACACATGACTCTGACAGTTCCTACAACCTGTCAAAGATGTTGAATTGTGTCTATTCTGACAAAGCAGACAAGAGGAATCAGGCAATGGAGGCAGTAAAAACTATCAAACTTTATGTGACGAAAAAATGTGATGTGCCCATATATAGACATGATCTCATATCACTACCATATTTGAGCATACTACTACCATATTTGGGCACATCACACATTTTTTGTCAAACAAGTTTGATAGTGTAGACAGAGCTTAATGGGAATTAAAGTTCTGGCACCATCTTAACTATAACATTTCAGCTACCATTCTAACAATGTGCAGGGTTGTGGTTGGCAACTGCTGTAGTAATATCAAAAAGGGATCAGAGACTGATGCTGAATAATTACCAGTCCATGGTGAATCAAGCCAGTCGACATTACTAGTCTTGGTCACCAGTTTAGCATCAAGGTACGACTCTTCACATATCTTGTCATAGGTCGCTTGTTCCTCCTGAAAGAAATCAATTACTCCTAACGTAAATATCGCAAAATATGATTTAGACAATGTCTTTCTAGTATAAAGCTTTATGTTATAACAAAATTCTTCTATTTCTAAAGTCTTGTCTACACTATCAAACTTTATGTGTTGTGCCCATATATGGACATGATGATGTCATATCACTACCATATTTGGCCACATCACACTATTTTTTGTCAAACTAGTTTGATAGTGTAGACAGAGCTTAATTTTAGGAAATATATGGCACATAATAATACCTGTATGTTCTAACATCTACTTTCAGTAGTGCAAACAAATGAAACACTAATGGATAGATTCACAGATCAATGAAGTGATAAAGTATGAAAAAATAACAATTATGGAGTATGACTTTGGTTTAATACGATACCTCAAATTCTTGTTGTGTCATAACCCCTTCCTCAATCTTTGCTTCAGCATATTTCTTGAGTACGTTCTTGTGATTGCGAATTTTTTTGTACATGAGTGGTTGTGTAAACATTGGTTCATCCGTTTCATTGTGACCATTACGACGATAACAAACCTTGCGGAAAAACAACAAAGATTCATGTTTATTTGAACTATGCATATTTTCTGTTTGCGTTTCTAAAGCTCTGTCCACACTATCAAACTTCATGTGACAAAAAAAATGTGATGTGCCCATATATGGACATGATGATATCACCACCATATTTGGCCCATCACACTTTTTTTTGTCAAACTAGTTTGATAGTGTAGACAGAGCTTAATACAAGTTTATATTCATTAAACTTACAAGATCAATCACTACATCCTTTCCAAACTCGCAACGCCACTCGGATGCCACATTACAGACATGCATGACTGCTTCCGGGTCGTCAGCATTCACATGAAAGATTGGTGCGTTGACCACACGTGCAACATCCGTGCAATAAGGTGAAGAACGGCTATGTCGAGGATCAGTGGTGAATCCAATCTACAATAAAGATAACATTGATTGGTTGAATTCAATGACCATTGTGTTCAATGCTCCTAAATTATACTATATTATAACACACCTTGTATTATGTGTCATTCAGTACCAGTTCTTCTGCACTGAAAGTGATATTAAAGGATGATATTGTATACAGCTTATTGTAAAACATTCTAAAAATACTGTGTAATGCAAGGCTTGCGCAGTCAAAAACTAACCTGTAGTGTACGCTGACTTAAAATACCCCATTTAACACACCTGTTCAGGCAAGGTTCTGATCCGGCGCTGGCAAATCAAATAGACAGTCAATGTTTCATTTTCATGTGGCTATGCACATACTATGGTGCATAGCCATGTGGAGAGTCGTAAAAACAAAACATTTATGTTTTGAAGACTCTTTATTGTGTGAACACCAGTGAAAGGGTATTTTGGTTATATACTATGGCCAAAATTACAAACTCACCTGGTTGTTGACGACAACATGAATAGTTCCGTGGGTTGTGTACTCAGGAAGATCAGACAAATGGAAAGTTTCATACACAATCCCTTGTCCAGCAAAAGCTGCATCTCCATGCAGCAAGATACTCATAACCTAGTTAAAGAAAAAGAAAAAAAATAAGAATGGCATAACAATATAGCACTGAATAATTACATAGTCTTCAGCATTCCATTAAAGATAGATTAATTGAATAAACATTAAACTAGAAAAGTAGGTAATGATTCTGATATTGATTCAATGATATTGAAATTATTATTTGCATACAATAAAATTAAACAATTTATTTACAACAATAGTTTAGCACTTAAGGGTCTTTCACACCTGTTCAGACACGGTTCTGGTCCGACACCGGCAAATCAATTTGTATTACAATGCTTCGTTTTCACGACCCGCCATGTGGCTATGCGTCAAATCAATATGCATGTAGCCTGAAAATGAAACATTGATGTTTGATTTGCGCTGGACTGAAACCGTACTGGAACCGGTGTGGAAGACAAAAGAAGAATTGGCATACCTTCTTTCCGTCTGTATCTCCCTTGTAGAATTGCATAGCTCTTGTTTTACCCTGCACTACAGGATCAACAGCTTCCAGATGTGATGGGTTTGCTACAATCGCAATGTGGATGTTCTTGTTACTAATGTGATTATGGCGATCATGAGCCATTCCAAGATGGTATTTAACGTCTCCAGAGCCCTAAGGAATTACAACAAGCAACCATCAATTAATAATCAATTAATCAAAAAACAAGATCTACCTTCTGACAAAACAGTGAGTGTCAATGACTAAAAGTGATTAAAACTCTGTCTACACTATCAAAAGGTACTGATGACGGTAGTGATATGATATCATCATGTCCATATATGGGCACATCACATAAAGTTTGATAGTACAGACAGAGCTTAAGGCCTGATTGGTCTACTCCTTCAACATTCAAGATAGAAGTGACAGAAAAAAACAAACTATAAAATAATTTCACTTACTTCATCCGATGCCTCAAGCTTCGAGTCAAACTGACTGAAAAGCTGCTCAAGTGGTTTTCTTGCGACATTTGCAAGAACATTGAGGCGCCCTCTATGGGGCATCCCAAGATTGAATGTTTCTACACCCTTTTCACTGCACACGTCAATAATGGTTTTCAAGGCAGGCACAAGTACTTCACAGCCTTCCAATCCAAATCGTTTTTCAGCAGACCATTTGCGGGCAAGGAATTCCTCAAATCTGAAAACATTAAAAAATCAATGTTAACTATTATATAAAGAATGGAAACGATTCACACACTTTGAATTAGGTTTTGGATTTAAATGCTATAAATATGTAAATGGGGATTAACCTACGACTTGCAGCCTACATGGGCTGAATGAACCAGTACACCGGGGTAACCCCCAACTCTTCCGAAAGATGTACTGGACCTCCAGTTTTAAGTTCTTATCCGAAAAGAACAATCACCAGAACAATGGTCGAGGAGTGTCTTGAACCTGCCGATTGCATAGCTATTATTTGCAGCACCCCTTAACCACTCGGCCACTCGACTCAACAAAATAATGGCTCTGGCCGATGAACATTCTGATGCAATGCTTAGATATGTTAGCTAGTGAACAAATTTGATATTTACATTTTTGCCCCTTAAACCACCAACCTTGTAGAACGGATGAGACGCTCTAGAATCAACCGCTTGTCCATCTTGGAGAAGTTCATCGACCCCGGCATTTCAAATCGCTGTCGAATCCAGTCACACTTGTAGCGGTCATTGATAAACATGTACTCCACTCCAATAGATTGACAGTAAGTTTCCTGAGACACGGACATGAATAATAAGACAAGTTTCATTTTTTATTTTTAATAAATGTTTATAGAAATCAAAAGTGAAACATGCAAGGATACACATAGCAAAGGCCAAGTTTCATTTTTAACAACATTTTAAATTTTTGTTTTGTAAATTTCAGTTTTAATTTCTTCCAAATTGTACTGTGGTCAAATTCACCATTCACACTCCGTAAACACAATTTAACAATTATCCTAATGCAATTAATTCAGCAAAATTCTAAGATAGTTATTGACGTATAAGTGAAATCTCACTTTGTGTGAATACGGTAATTGATCGCTAAAAATATCCTGCTCAAATGTCTTTGAACAAATCACACAAATATGCAAAATTGGATGTGGACTGGACTTTATTGGGGATTATATTATAGGTATGATCTAAATAACACAAGAAATTAATTCTTATAATGTTTATGGTACAATTGTCAGCCTGTTGGTGATCTGGAGGTCATGGGTTCTAGTCCATCTGAGAATTTCTTGCAAAGTCAATTTTACCTAATATTAACTACAATTACATCGGAGTAGGACAAAAATAACGGTAGACATTTTTTATAATTTTTTTTTTCTCTTTCCACTCTACCTCCAATCTTCGGATGATCTCTTTAAGTGGCAACGCTTGCTCATTACCACCAATGAATGTTGTCCTCGGCAACCTGAAAATACTGTCCATATCTTTCTCTTCTATTTTTGAAAAATGTATTGGAAATAAAATATTAAATATTAATAAATTGTTACCTAATGAATAACAAAATGCTGTAATTCATTAAATCTTTAATTAAACAGAAAGTAATCAAATTTCAATATATCATATTACAGTTGTTATAGTATCATAATCGAAATTTAAAATACAGTATAAACACATGGTAGGTATAGGCAATGAAAGCAGCTAAATGTCCTTCACAAATCGGTGTGCAATATTTTCCAGTTTAGATGTATTTTACAGACACTGTATGGTTCTGTGTGTGTGTGTTTTTTTTGTAGTTATATAACTTATATAGGGACAAGCAAATGCAAATGAATTCCTTTGTTTTGTAGATATATCTTATCATTTTGTTTGTCCTTCATTTGTTGATGTGTCATTAAAAACGTCTTGCTGTGAGTGAGTGAGTGAGTGAGTGAGTGAGTGAGTGAGTGAGACAAGCACTAAGCTTCCAAATGTGTTCAGCAGATTTGAATATTAAAAGTGGACCAAAAAATATTTATTAAGACATTTTTATGAAAGAACAATGATCTAATCATAGAGATATTACTATCTCTATGATCTAATTTATATTACAACTTCTTTTTTTTATATTCATATAGATATTATTATTTATATATTAATATTAGTAAGTAGGCCTAATATGCTAATTTCTTGTTGATTGGTGATCATTTTATTTTTAGTGCAATTAAAATCTATTGTTGGTTTCAATTAATGAAGTTTATGAATTGCATTTGAGTATGATTTTATTTATTTTATCATTATTATCTCATTTGTTTTTTATGGCGTTTCTGCTGCATAAATGGCAAATTGATTTCTGCTAAGATTGCTTTCGAAAAAGCCAATCAGTGGGTTGTCGTTGAGCAAAACGTTCTAATTGCCCAAAATGCAATCACTCGGGCAATCAAACAGTTAAGACATTATAATAATGTATACAAGGTCAACCGCGGTCAATCAAATTATTATCAAAAAATTTATATTTTGCATTCAGTTAAAAATTGCAGTGATAAATGGAGTGCAGTATAAATTTTGCGGGAAAAAAAAGAAACATTTTTTAAATACTATGTCAGAAAAAAAAGGCTTCCCAGGGTCTTGCGCAAAATTTACAAGAGTGTTTTTAAAGCTCTGTCTACACTATCAAACTTTATGTGGTTGATGTGTCCATGGACACGATGATGTTATATCAATTAAAAATTTGGGCACATCACACTTTTTTTGTCAAACTAATTTGATAGTGTAGAGTCTAACCACCTTATTTAAATATTATTCTGAGAATGCCATTGAACAAGTATTTAAAATTTCATCCAGTTTGTTCATCCCAATAATTTGGTTATTTGCTTACACTAACAGCACAAAAGGCCTTTAATTTAAGACTGTTTTGTTTTATAGTGAGTTTATAATTGTTTAGCTTTTCTATTTTTTTATCTACTAACTAGAAAATCTTTTAATTCATTAATATAAATTTTGTATTTATTTATTTTTTTCAATGTATAATTTTCATACGGCCTCGTGGAAGAACACATTTTGTTGTGAACGAGCCTCTGTTTTAAAATAAAGATTTTATTATTATTATAATTAATCTACCCAATATAATTCAATATCCGATTCCAAGGATCTTTGATTTAAAATACAGCATGATGGAAGGACATCATAATACAATAAGTTATCCATTGTACATGTCGTTTATATTTCACACAAACTGTATGTGCAATTCTGAATTTCAATCATACAGGTACTGTACGTCATTCGCGATCTGTGTAAACCTGTTTACGTCAAGAACCTTGTTGAAATAAAACGGTTATTGATTTCTAAGCAGAATCACACATTTTCTCATTAGACAATTACAGAATGTTTTCAATTCTGTCTACAATAAAACTAGATTAATCACAGAGGAAAGCTTGCTACAAGTTTATTAATTTTATTCATTATATACTGTAAGTCATAGTGATGCTGATTTTAAAACTCATTTCATAATATGTACAGTAAGAATAAAATTTTTTATTATACCGTATATTATGGGCATATGGTAAAGAAAAAACAAAAAAATAAATAATATATAATCAATAACATTTTTATGCTTGGTAATTATTATCAAAAAATAAAAAAACAAATAAACTGGTAGAATTTGTTATGCAAATAGCACAATTACACTAAATATAAAAAACATAATTTGTGTTTGTAATATTTTTTTATTATGTATTGTGGGGTAAAAATAACTATAATGTGGGATGAAAATAAGGAACCAACGTGCTGTGTAATGTAGTTGTTTTAGAGTGCAGAAAATTAGGCACAACAAAATGTAAAAACAAATAGTTAGAAACATGTATATTTCATGCACATCCATAAATTAATGTGTAATATAAAATTAACATAAAAATAATACATGCATGCAAAAAAGAAAAATTAAAATTGATTGACTAAAAAAAAATACTGTGTGTGATACCTCTTACCTAGTTTGTAATTTTGCACAATTAGTTCGGGAGGGGTCTCGGAGTCGAGGTCAGCACAGTTGATTGCTAGCGGATCTAGGTTTGCCATGTTATGTCCGCGAATCTACGAGACGAAAGGCATAACATCAAACACATAGCCATGCCCATATAAAAACAGTGGGGGCACCATATGGAATATCATAAGTGTGGTTAAATTGCCCGACAAGATCAGAAACTCTGGTGTGGTGTTGTAGTGTATGCTTCCAGACTCCACAACTCAACATTAAAAAAAAACAAATTACACACAACCACCACTATTTGTTTCTGAAATTGTCTTAACTGATGTACTGTACAGCTACCACCCTGCATCAGTTTCCCGATAGAACTCCTGCTATAGATTTGAGTGTAACTGTGAGTTTGTGTGCATTTGACAGATTCCACCAAAAAGTTTAGTAAAAGCTGACGTAAAATGTTAGTACACAAAAAAATCATGTGACATTTAAATATCCTATGATACTGATAATAATAAACACTGTAAAATTATAGATGAATTATTAATATCAAATAGAGAGTGCAACATATAGTATTAAAAATAAAATTAACATGAAGGACAGATACGATGATATACTGCATACTAAATATATACAGTACAGATATCAAAACATATAAATGGATTATTATATCACAAAGAACAGATAATACAGTATTATATGATTATTATTACTGTAATAAAATTTTAATATCTTAATAAACAACAAATGTATTTAAACGAACCTAAAAAAACTGGGGTAATATGCTTCAGTTATGAGTTATACTTTTACAGCAATGTACTTTTCTTACAGTAGTTGCCCCACCATTTTTTATTTTTATGTGTTGTATTGTTGTTGTATTATTATGCTGGTCGAATAAGTAAAAGAAATGATCAATGTCCTTGTACTATTGTAACGGTAATAATGCTTTAAATAATAGCACACAAACCAATATCGGCTTTGTAGGCTATGAGTTTTGCTTACCTGGATAAACCAACATTGTTCCTTGAAAAATAGAAAATTCATTGAACACCCCTCTCCATAAAATGGTATAGTTGAAAAACCATGCCCCCAATGGGAGAAGATGCAGGTTTATTTAGGAAGCTCAGCAAAGAATAGAAGATATTTAGTACAATATTTAAAGCCCCATTCCCTACGTTTTTTAGATCTAATTTAAGATCACAAACTATATTTAATGTAAAAATAATACTATATGGTCCTATTGCGATAACTTTTTTCGTCTTTAAACGGTTAAAAATGTGAAAAATAAATCGATTCTAATAATTATAGCGGCCCGCTATAAATCCCCAAATGCATTGCGCGCGGATTGATATTTTTGTTTTTCACCTGTAATTCGCCCACTTTTCGATCGATCGTGAAGCCAAAACAAATGGAAGACTCCTAACTTTTCAGCGAAAATACCGGGTTTTCCCCAATTTGTATCAGCGGAGTCTGGCAAAAATAGAAAGACAATTAATGCAGCAACTATACAACGTCAGGCTAGGTATATAGCTAGCGTACGATGTTCGTACGTTATCGATGTTTACCAGCTAGGCCTACAAAACTAAGCCTAGCTAGGCTAGGCCTAAGACCGTCCACGAGAGGTCGATCGCCGCGAGCTACTTAGGTAGTGCATTGTTTCTCACTTTTTATCATAATTTACCATAAAACGTACATTTAAGACAAGGAATGACATGGTTTAATGTTTTTAAAGTGATATATATGTATTATTTTCCAAAAAACGTCCAAAATTGCAGGGAAGGGGTCTTTAACCTACAAACATGTTATTACTTTTGAATTTTTCTACTTGTTTCCAACAGTATCTTGTATGTTACTGTTAGCAGAGGTGCAAAACAGGATGACATTAAAGTTTGATGAATGCATAAAAGAGTTTATGGGTGCGCAGTCAAAATAATTTGATATCTTAATATCATATTACTGTATTTACTGTATAATCATATGAATATTCAACAACAACAAAAAAACCATGGTCAATGTTATTGGCTCACAATAATCCATACAACTAAATAAGCACGTCACCTAGTTTGGCCGTCGTCCCAATGCCCTAAAGGCACGTATTGTAATCATTGTGTTACGCATACCATTACCAGGTACAGTACTTATATTCGTGCTAAAAAGGTCAAATTCTATATTAAAAATGTATTGTTCCCCTGAATATTGTTCTTGAATATGCCATTTTAATGTCATATAATAGTTATCCACTTTGAAAAAAAATTGAATAAAAAAAAACCTGAAAAAACTATACAGTAATTTAAAGAAAAAATAGTCAAATTGGCTGCCACTGCCAGCCAATGGGTTTTTGGTTGATTTTGACCATTTATTTTGTCACCACTTTATATTGTTTATTATCATTAATATATTATTATTATTATTATATTATACGATTTAATGTGTAACTACGGCATGTTGACCTCGGCCCGTACAACATGCTAAAAATTAAAAGATTAGATGTGTTTAAATTTAGGGTGTTGTATAAACACAGCCCAAGACCTACAATATAGTAGATCATCGGAAAACAACATATTTTTGGGAATTAGTGCTATAGTTATTCTACTATAACGAACCAATAACTGGTATAATATTAATATCATTACTATACAGTACTATTTAAAAATATTGTAGAGTACAGTATTACTATTACTGTAGTTACAGTATGACAAATTATAATTTTTTTTATCATTTAACAGAAGTACAGTATTTGTAATCACTAGTAATAAATGTAACCATATTGAATTAAATAGTAATTAATACATCATGAATTAATATTAATATTATTAATGATGATAAATGTTTTTTTGTACAGCAAAGACAAATTTTAAATTATTTTCAGTGACACAAATGTTTTAGTTTTATTTTACATTATAAGAATTTCATATAGTTCATCTCTAAAAACATATTTTTATAATAATTCTATGAACATTGTAATAATAGACAGGTGTGGAAATTCTCATCCTAATCGGCTAACAAATTAACCAAGCACAGTTGTTCAAATGAATAAACATAAAATTATCTTTATGCTCTATTGTAGTAATAAAAATGTGCTTTAAGAACTAAATTTAAATGCTACTGTATTG
The DNA here is from genome assembly GCF_964355755.1 of Antedon mediterranea. NCBI lineage: Eukaryota > Metazoa > Echinodermata > Crinoidea > Comatulida > Antedonidae > Antedon > Antedon mediterranea. Next base: position 27,518,877 of record NC_092675.1, read on the forward strand.
TTGTAGTATAATAAAGGACAGTAAAGCGTGGTTCCCACTAGCGACGCAACACAAGGACATAACGCAACGCAAGTGAATTGACCAATCACACGCGATGGCTTATTCGCTTGTGATTGCTAACTGTCTATAACTTCGCTTGTCATTGGTTAAAACGCTTGCGTTGCGTTTACGTCCTTGCGTTACGTTCTAGTGGGAACCAAGCTTTAAAAGTACATGGTTCTATGCAGTACCAGGGCATATTACACAGTAACACTGCCAGTAACAATGACAGTGTGTACAAAACTATTGTAATCAATACAATGTTATAATATTACATGTCGAATATTCCCCTAAAATATACTGAGTGACAAAATATTTGCATGCTTTAAACTAATTACAATCAGTTATAAATGTTATCTGCAAGATGAACTTTTTTTAATGTTATGGATACGTTTGTATAAATAATACAGAGTACAGTACTATACGTTAAATTCATTTTCCATGTGCCTTTGTAAAGACTGTCTTTTACTGTATACGTAAAAAAAAAAACCAGCTTTTGTGACTGTGTACAATTTGAAACGAATACTGTTATGCTGCATAAAATAAACAATAAAAGAAATGTCACATGAGCATCAAACTACAACAAAATTGTAATAAAGATCGTTTTCTATGTTTTTACAACACGTGGCATTCTAATTTACAATATTGATCTTGGAATCTACTATTTCACACTAACACAATCTTCTGGCAAAACTACTTTAATGCTCCAATGGACTAAAGGAGATTCACTGAAATGTATACCATTTTGTTATGTACTGTATTAAATTGAAATGCGGATTTCTATTCCTATGCTAACTTCATAACAAGTCGACCACATCATTTTAATTAATTTAGTTTAAAACTATTATTAATAATTATTACTAAAGTATAATCTTCTAAAAAGTCTGATTTTTTTTTTAAAGTCTTAAATTTCAAAAGTAAGTTTAAGTAGTAGTTTCAAGTTTAGTTTCAAATTAGCGCATCTGGAACTGAAAAAACATTGTGGAAGAAATACTGATTATGGAAAAATAGTGATGAGGTACAGTATTTACTACCATCATCGGAGTTCCTCTCACACTCAAATCAATTTTATTTCCACAATATTATAACATACATACAGTATAATAAATGCAATGAAGTATTCATGTGAGAGAGGGGGGGGGGGGGGAGAGTCATATAAGTTAGAAAGACTTTCAGTTTGACCCACCCAAAGATATAACATTATTAAATACGAATACGAAAAAGAGAAAAAAAAATATATATATACATAAACTAATAATAAATAATAAAAAACAAAGCTACAATTTCTATTTAAATCATATTATCCGACCTTAACTGGTTTTATAGAATTTATATATTTAACGTTCATCATATCTTGAAAGTAAATAGTTCTTGTAATGTATACTAATTTAAATTTAGAAGTTGTAGATACATTTTTAATATCTACATGAATTGAATTCCATAATTTAGCTCTTTGGTATTTAATAGAGTTCTTGATCAAACTGTGTGTACATTTTAGTGGTTTACATATTGTCCTCAAATTTAACTAGTTTTCTGGCCTGTGTCTCTTTTTGAATTTTGCTTGTATTTTAAAATTGTACATATATTAGCATGTTGAACTTGTGTGTATATATTGAAATTATATTTTAATATTTTAGTTTTGAATTTTACAAAATCTGGAAATGTTATCACAATTTTAAATTTATAGTAATTTTATATAATTAATTTTTTATGATAATATATTTTTGTACTGTTTGTTTTGTATTCTCGAGGGCCCAATGATAAGCTTTGCTGGATGGGCTACCCTCATGAAACATGGTTCAATAAAAAAATATTATAGTAGCAAAAATCTACGAAATGCAAGTCATCCTTGTAAACAATACAATTATTCAAATTCGCCTTTTGCGTTTTATGACTAACAAACATTTCTTCTGCAACATCCTTTTAATGGATTACATTTTACAGCACTTTCTTTAAATAGTTTAATGTATTTATTAATTTTTTTGAAGTGAGACTTTTCATTTCAGATAAATTCTTTAGTTCAATTCAAGTGTTTTCATGGAATCAATTACTGTAGACTTATTAGTTTGGATCACTGCACATAAAACCATGTGTTTTATGTTTAGAAGAACTTTAAAAACATGTGAATTGTGAATGCTATGTTTATTGTACATTGGCTATTGTAAAATATCGCCATATTAATGTCGGTCGTTATCAGAAATTTGCTTAATTGTCTTTTCTTTTCCAGCCCCTCAACTGAAGTTGCATGTTAAGAATTTTTTTAAAGAAAAGATGGTTTGCACTAGTTTATTAGGGTAATTAGTGATAAGTAATTTAATAATTTCATTTCCACTTTTCAGCAAAACTTGAACATATTGGGCCGTTGTGTGAATCAATGTTTTGTTGAATCGTTTTTGGTGTGAATGCCTGAATTTCCTTCGTTGTTCAATACACCAGGATTGAACATCTGAATGCACTTCGCTTCTATCAAAACGTACCATATTTGGGTACATCACACTTAATTGTCAAACTAGTATAATAGTGTAGACAGAGCTTAACAACCTGTTGTTTACAGGTAGGGTCAGAAGGTCACCCTTGGCCAAACATTTATTTCTTAATTGTATTTATTATTATCCATAGGGCAGTAAGATTGTTTTAAATAACTTTCAAAACTCTGGAGTGTTTACAGGATTGGTGTGAATTGGAACTCTTTTCTAGACGATGACAATGTTATTACCTAGGCTAGCACTTTGGAGACAATTCAGTGTTTTTCAGAGTTCATTCACAATGTAAAAAAAATAAGGGGTATTAATATTACAGTACTCTCAATTTCTCAAATCAGTTTTATCATCTGTTTTCTATAAAAACTTAAATACAGTAGTACTAGTAGTAGCCAGAGATTTTTTGGTATCCAAAATAACTTTGCACTACGAAAACGAACGTCCCACAAAGCAACAACGTCCTACAAAAGCAACAATATTTTACAAAGGAATGAATAACCTTAACCTACTGTAGTATGATTCTTAAGACTGTATTCTCAGTCTTTGATCCAACACAAAGGATGTCAAGGTAAATGCCATGGAGGAAATGCAGTTTATGTTCTAATCAACAGACCATTCTCAAACACAAAACAATCTCCCGCAATCTTTATCTATTTCTACTGCGAAATTGCAATAAAAGTATGTTTTATTGTACTTTTAAACTAAAGTTGTCTGGTGGTAGTGGTTTTTGGTGGGAAAATATTGTAAATCTTTGAATTTATCTTGACAATGGTAAATGAAGTTAATGATTATAAATACTGATAGTATTGAGAGATGTTGTCTTTTTTGTAGGAAAAAAAAGGTGGGGCCTACAATACTATAACAGTAAAAGTATGACAGGGATGTAGAGAGATACGTTACAGTGGAAAAGACAAAACTATACTAAAAGGTTTTGTGTATCCAGAACAGAATGTTGAAATTATACTGTAAGGGGAATAGATTTGAACAGATTTTTTAAAAAACCATTTGTGAAGTTTTTTAGCTGCTTTCATAATCTATAGAAAATTTAAGAAAAAGACTCCATTATTTTGTTTACCAAATTTATAATCGGTCATGAGAAGTTCTGGTGGTTTTTCGATACAAGCATAACTGATTTCTAAAGGGTCCAGGGCTGCCAGGTGATGCCCCCTAATCTGTAAAAAAATCATCCTGTCTTGTTAAACAATACATCATCAACCTTATACAGACAATTGAAAGTATTCCAAATGCACACTCTAATTTCAGTAGAAATTAGTAGTTTAATTCAGGTTAATTAATAATATCTTCAGTAATATTAAGTTTATACAGTACTAACTACTACTGAACTCTCTCAATATCAGATTCTCTGAAAAACTCTTCCAACACCAGGGGTGGATTGCTATAAAACAGTCTTAACTGATGGTCTTAACTCCCCGATTAAAGCCGGCTTTATCAGATAGACGGTCTTATTAAAGCCACTCCTGATAGACCATTGCTATAAACCAGTCTTAGATAAGACCGCGTAAAGTAACAAATTGAGGGCGTACTTTGCGCGTAGAATACCAAATAAGGTAATGTTCGTCACGCTTGTTCAATTCACAATCATAACAGTACGTACATTTCTACGCGAGAAAATCCATTCTAGGCCTATATAACAATAAAATCACCATTATTATTTGATTTAACACTTAAAACTCGTTCAATTGGTTGTCTTTGACGATAAATAATACGTAAAAGCAACAAAAAGAGAGGTTTAACTTATAAGACTGTTTTAAGACTCCTTCGAGTAGGCTTTAATTTTAAAGACCGTTTACAGGTTAGACCGCGGTATAGCAATGGTCTATAATATAAGACTACTTGGTACGTCACGAATTATAGCCGGCTAAGCGCTAAGACCGGTTATAGACCGCTTATAGCAATCCGCCCCAGACTTGAGGTCCAAAACGAAAAATACATTTAGAAATATACCAGAATTTCTAGAAAGCCAGCCCAACAGTATCTGGTATTGGGAGAGTTACAATAGGTCTTTGTACAAAAAGACCTACAGTATGTGTATTGTAGTGGTAGTATGGCAGACTCTCTGTATCGTACCATTGTTTAATTTTAAAAGAATTCCTGAAAAGCGGTATTTAAAATGATACAATGAATGAATGCAGACTGAAACCAGTCAATGACGGACTAATGTTCTCAATCATGAGGACGTCTAACAAAACATATAACATTGAATGAGAAAGAAAGAATGCGTAGCCAACCTGATATGAACGAATGATGGCCTGCACACTCAGATGATCCTCAATCACTTGGCGATCAAATGTGGGAGATTGTGTTAGACTGCCTCCTGTTGGAACAACGCTCATCACCGATGGTGGCGCTTGATAAGCGGTTCCAGGTGCGGCACCCTTTTCTGCATTCCGGAAGAAAATATCCCACGACTAGAAACAGAAAAAATATGAATTTTAAATTATGTTCAGTAATCTTGGATACAGTAATAATAATAATATTAATTTCAAAAGTATAAAGAAAATGAATTAATGTAATTTATACAATATATTGTATTGTACAATAACAAATTACGCAGAGACAACTTTACAAGGTAAACCTTAGATTCAAGGTGCTCTGAAAACAATTACAATATTTGTTCATACTTTTTTCGTTATCCATCTTTGACAATATGCTTTCCAAAAGGTTTTTTCATTTTGTGTATTTAAGAAAGGATGGTTTGTTATTTTGTCAATAAACAATAAAAAAATACTGTATAAAACACATTTTCCTAATTTACCCCAAAAAAGATGTACACATCAAAGAATAATGTACTGTATACATTTTCATTACTGTATTTAAAGAACAAATATAAAACAATTCTTTTCACACCACAGTACTCTTCATGACATTATTATATATTGCCATTAATAACAAGTGTCATTAATAAATGATTGTTTTGCATATTGGCATTTACCATCAGGTATAAAAGGTTAATAACATTATGAAAAGACACCTCTTTATTTAGAAGTCTTCTGCGCACATTCCATATGGTGTACTGTGCAGTGAATCAAACAATATGCTTAAAATCATTAGATTTATATAATAATATATAATACAAAAACATCAAACAAATTAAATTTTATGATCATTCTCAAATTCTCATCTCATCTCATAGCCTATTTCACCCACTGCTGTGTGAAGGCCTCCTCCAGCTGTTTCCATTTAGTTCTGTTTCTTGCCGGTCTTTTCCATTTCCATGTACGTTGTAATGTTGTCACGCCATCTTCTTTTTTGCCGTCCTCTTCTTCTTCTCCCTGTCCTCGGCTGCTATTGTACATCAAAGGTGTTGTTTCCATGTAAATTTTATTATTAAATTATCTGTCTCTGTTTGAAAGGTAACTAAATATTATCATGACTTAATGTCTTGTTACTAAGTCTGTGTGTACATGTAGTATGTTCATAATATTGAAATCCAGTAAATTTATCACAGTACTGTACCAACATTGGTGAGTGAGTGTGGCCGAGCTCTTAAGACAGTGGAACCGTAATCCATAGCCATAACATCGGCAAGGCTTCGAGGCTCACTCGCTCCTTGGTTCTGGTGGTAGAACAAGTCTTCTCGGATAAGGACTATAAACCGTAGGTCCAGTGTACTGTACATCTGGCTCATGTGCACTTTAAAAAACCTAGTACATATTTCGAGACGAGTAGGGGGTTACCCCGGTGTACTAGTTCATACATACACACTGTCGTGGACAGAAGTGATGGCGCCGTAGTTGGCTGTCGATGACACGATGTGACCCTTAGGGGAGAAGAATGTTGTTGAAAAGATGTAACATCTAAAGTCCACAGTGCCTTTGATCACTAATTGTTGCTGGAACTGGCGCTTTACAAATTTGTATATTATATTATTATTAAATGAGAATGTTGATACTGTAATAAGGTATATATTGTCTAAAAGTTTTTGCATGACAAATAAACTGTCAGGTTTGCGGTACATGCGTTTAAAAAAAAGAAATTAAGTATGGCTGAGAATGTCTCGATGTTGGTACTACAGTATGATCGAGTAAATACTCTGGATCTACAGTTACCGTATTATGCAAATAAGTGTAGGTCAACCAAGCCAATTGACCTTTTTGATCTTTGACCCCTAGTACCTACAAATAATATCAGAAAACTGATCTACAGGTGGTAAGATTCCCCCAACAATGTACATATAACTAATCTACGATTATTTACTAAATTCCTAGGTTTGTTTATTTATTTATCTTAGTCCTAGACAGAATTACTTTAATACCAAACTTTTTCTAAAAGAAAAACATCAATCCAAAATCATTGCATCATATACCGCTGTGGGACTACAGTACAGTATTCATGAGCACATGGCTTTCTTGAAAAAAATGAAAGCTACCTACAGTAGTACTGTATATTACAGTTTACAACAGTTCAAAAGCAAAGTTACAATAGTGAGCGCACAGTATAACACAACTGAACACACCGTGTTACCAACGTGTTAGGACATACTCAGTAGAGTCATTCAAATCATCTTCATTGATTAATATTGACACGATGCTGTCGACGATAATGCATTTCATTATAAACGATTGGTCGTTTAATATCCAACAAGACTTTCTATCAACTGTGACATTAATTTGGCTAACATTATCAGCTAACAAACCTAGTAGGTGATACAAAACTAGAATTAAAATGCTACCTGTACGGGTTAAGATTGAATTTTACAGCTAAGCGCTCTGTCTACACTACTGTCAAACTTTATGTGACAAAAAATGTGATATGTCCATATATGGACATGATGATGTCATACCACTACCATATTTGGGCATACCACTACCATATTTGGGCATATCACTACCATATTTGGGCACATCACACTGTTTTTGTTTTCACAATGATTTTATGACAGATGTGTCTACTCTACAATATGGTACTTGATCTAACGTATGGCATTCCTACTGCACAATACACTCTGTACAGATTAATTGGTATCGTGTTTTAGTTTTTTTAATCAGTGTACAGTATCTTGATAATACAACAATATTTACCTAGTACATTGCATAAAAACCTGAATGGAAAATTACATTCTGTACATTATCATTATTTAAATAAGGAAGTGAGGGAGGGACTTGTGACATTATTGCTGAACAGTTTATAAATGCTAAATCCAGATTTGCATTAATCAATTCTTTGTTGATAACTTGTTGTTGATAACTTGTAATTATAATTAATTATAAACAAATTAATCTACAATAATTGTAAAATTTAAAAATTATAATCTCAATCATTTCTGTATAGTATTATTAATAATATAGGACTTACTTTATAGGTCTGTGTCTTTATAGGTTTATAGGTATTTTATAAATAAAATTATATTTAGGAGAAAAAGTAAGTTCTAATTTTATAAAGTGGAAGGATCATTAAAATATAGTAAGATTCATTAGGCTGCCTGAGATTGTTTCCTTAAACTTTCGATAAGAGGACATCAGGTGATGACTGAGCTTGACTATGCTAAATGTCTCATCATGAGGAAGTGATCATTTCCTTGGACAGTTCTGCTGCACACACAACATTGCACTGTACACAAATTGAGAACATTTTTTTAAAGAAAGTAACTCAGTCAGGGGCCAGTCTCTACAGCAAGAAATCGATTTATAGCCCTTGAATAAATTAGTGAATGAATTCGGCAGAAGACATACAGTACATTGGTCTACAATATCAAACTTTATGTGATAAAAAATGTCACGTGCCCATGGACATGATGATGTAATATCATATTTAAGGATATCACTACCATATTTGGGCACATGTATCACACTTTTTTTTTGTCAAACTACTGTAGATGATAGAGTAGACAGAGCTTTAGAAATAGAAATAGAGAAAGTAGAAAAAGGGCACAGCCCAGGGTCATTCATTAATCAGCAATGAACCAAAGTATATTTGTTGTTGGTGGTATACAGTAATTCAGAACAAAGTATTGGTTATCCAATTGTTTATCTCTAGTTTAAAGGTCATTAATTATACATTCAAAATGAATAAGTTCAGCAACAGAATCAATATATAGCAAAATTGGCTGTTTTATTCTACCATCTTTAATTAAAAGTTTTACCAAAGGTTATTTGTACTGCACTGCAGGCAAAGAAAGCTCCAATGGTTCCATCATAATATATGATGACCAATTCATATTTCTGGACTCTACTACCTACAGTGCCCTTGACTTTTATTAGTACAGGGTGGTGTATACTATACTCTATCCTATCAACAGCGACATGGAAAAAGGTAAGGAATATTGGACTAGCATGTGAGAGGCATGGGTTCCAGACTTGTCTGTGATCCTAAAATGAAAGATACTATACATCAAGACAATCATTGTAGCAGCCGCTCAGCTGGAAAGTTCCCAATATTAGTCCTTCACAAAAACTTATTTCTTGGCCAACTACCAGCAAATCTTTCCAAAAATCTGACACAGATGAGCGGCAATTTACTTTGATGAATGGCTTGATTCAAACTGACATTTCGTAGAATACAATAGTATTGTTGGCAAAGAAGTTGTGAAGCTCCATGTGTAACATGTTTTGCTGCCATCTTGTATAATATTACAGTATAAGGAAACTTGGCTGTGCCTTAAGAACTATAACATACACAAATCAATAGTAAAAGGCTTTAATCAATTAAACATCGTGGCTGAGTAAACCAAAATACATACCTTATGTACACTTTGTGGATTTTCTAACCATGATACATACATTTCCTCAACATAATTAGAACTGCTACCATTAAGGAATGGTTCTGTGGCAACAGGCGCAACATAATATCGAGGAAACTGAAGTCTTTCGGCACAATGCCGTGGCCAGAACGTCCTATTTACATTGGCCAATTGTCGGCTTTTATTTAAAACTGTCTTAATATGTTGCATTTTTAAAAATTAGTCCTTTGTGGCGCACCACAATTTTTAAAATCAAGTCTTTTTTGGCAAAAAGGGTGTTTTCCTGGTCTCTCCAGCTTGGTTGAAGGTGATACCCTCAACGAAAAAAAAAAGGATTTCTGGTTAAGTTGTCTTCCAAGAAAATCAACACTTTTAACATCAGCTTCACAAATAGAAATGGCTGCTTGATGTTAGTCTATTAATGAAAAGAAATAAAGAATGTTTTAATATTTTTAATATGTTAGGTCTCTCTTTATTAAACTTTATTATTTAGGCCCCTATTCTATACCTACCTATTGTAATTGTATATTAAAGTTAATATTATTAAGTTATGCCTAAGCTAGACTAAGACTAGCCTAGAGGCCTTAGGCCTAGGCTAGTGATAAATCACTAAACTAAACTACACGTACTAAGCCTAGGCCTAGGCATATATTAAACATCGTCTCTAAAGACTAGGCTAGGCCTAGGCCAACAGAATCAGTTTTACCGGTAGGGATACAGCAAACGCGAATACTTCCTTGAACTATTGAGAAAAAATACAGGAAGCTGGCCTAGCCTAGAAAATAGAGGAGCACAACTATCGATTCAGAATATCAACTATTACGGGTTTCTTCAAATCTATTTTGACGAGAGTTTATTTAAGTAATAAATGATAACTTAAAGCATGCTCACTTACGATTTAAAATCTTTTTGCCTCTGCAATTAACGTTTGAACTCGGTGTAGTTACTGCAGTGTTCTAGGCGTACACATTCTTTCCATCGAATTCGCGCAATCTGAAATTCTTTGACCTTTACCCTTATGACGTAAACAACTTAAGTTTTGTGCCGGAAGCTAAGTTTGTTCTTTATTTAACTAGGAAAACCGGTGGGTTTTTATGCTTCTTGGTATTTCGTTTCGTCACTGAAAATATTGTTGTTTTCAATTCACATAGGATGATACATAACCACTTGTACTTTTCTTTATTTTGTAAACAGTAAACAAATATCTGGGATAAATTAATATTTATTTGAGGTGATCGTTGTGCGACGAAGCGTGATAAAAAGTGGGCGTATAAAATGATAAAGTTTCATTGGTTATTGAACTTTTCTAACTTTGAACGCTGGATATATTTGACTTACCGAGCATGTGATTCTTCTATTGACTTTCAAACACTCGTGATGTCATTTCTGTCATATCATTTCTGTCATTGTTATGCAGTTGACCTTCATGAAGCGGATTTATTAAATCGTAAGTAAGCCTACTAGAATTCAACTTAATATTAAAAGCATAAAGTAGTGTTACATTGATTCTTTACACTTGTTTCTAATCGGTTGTACTTTATAAATATGTACGACTACAAGACCTGCTCTACAGACGGACTTTGCACTTTCTTTTCATACAATAAATGTTGATATGTTTATAAGTCATATCACAAATACAATGTTATATACAATGCTACAGGTAATTGTCGAGTATCAGACGTCCTGACAATGTTAATAAAAGTCAATGAAATGTCTCTACAGTCCTACCATAGGCCTATATACAATTCATGCATATCAAAACAACTGGAAATTGTTACTTATTGTTAATTGTTAAATTAGGTATTATGTCGGGTTATTTCGAACTTTAACGGGGGGGGGGGGGGGTTCTCTATTCTAAAATCACAGTTTGAATAAATTCTAAAAATAAACATATTTCTTGACAGGTCTGCTTATGTAGCAACTATGGCATCGGAAACGGCACCACTGCTAAAAGACATGGCAGACGACTCACAGGCAAAAAAGAGTGTATCCTTGACGCAGTCAGGACGAATGCATATTGTACTCTGTATATTATGCTGTGAACTATGTGAAAGATTAACATATTACAGTATTGTGGCTAACTTGGTGGTGTACTGCACAAATAAGTTAGGTTATACAAGTGCTGATGCGGTCACCGTCAGCCTTGTGTTTTCCGGGACATCTTATTTTGTTCCTGTCTTAGGAGGATGGGTTGCGGACTCAATCTCAGGAAGATACAACGCCATTTATGGCAGTTTGCTCATTTATTTTGTAGGTGAGTTGATTGAAAACTCGTTAAAAATACAAATGAATAAATTTCATTATTATAATTTGTTATTCTTTACTGTATTAATTTATTATAAAACTTAAATTCATCATTAGTCGCCTGCAACGCGACCCTACAGCTCACTATGTCGGTCGGTTGGTCGGTAAACACTAATTTAAGCACGCGACTGAAGCCATGTATAAGGCCTTGTTTTTATACAGTTCATCATTTAAAAGAATAAAATGTATGTTGTATATTATTACAAAGTCCTTTTAGGTATCAAAACCATTCAAGTTTATAACCATTCCAGTAAATAAGTAAATGTCCTATAGGCCTAAAGACCCAAGTCCCACTATGCTCATAATAACTAGCATAGACCGTGATTAAAACCACATATCATTATACATTTGAGAAAAACGCCGAACAATTTACAATTTTTAAAGTAGTTTATTTATGTAAGCTGCTTTGACGGATTTCTTTCGATCTTTGAGTGTTTTTCTTACTTTCGTAAATCTTTGATTGACACCGACGATGATAAACATCGCATATGTTTCGTTATTGCTCCAAACAACATCATCATCATCAGTACAATAAATACGATCTTCAATGTTTTAGCTACAATATAATATTATTTCTCTACATACGGGACATTAGTTATATGTTCATTATATGTTTATACAACATCCTGTAAAAGAGCACATGAGTAGACTATAAGAGCCAAATAACACCAAACGTTTTTTTTTTGGCTTAATTCACGTCCAGATGATCACTAAAAAAGACACAATTCAACTCTCTATTGTGCCAGCACTTTTATTAATTTATTCATAAGCTGAGCAGATCACAAAGAGAAAGTAGTATATTTCACAAAAACATAAAAACTATAGTTTGGTTTTGCATTCGTTCTAGAAATACCAATCTGTTTGAGGCCCACTTTAATCAAACAAAACAATATTTTACAAAAATTAAGGCCAATTATATTAAGATAAACATTTTAAAAAAAAATGAAATACCATTGAAATGATGAACATTTTTGTAAAATTGCTTCCTACTGACGTGTAACCTGTGAATATTAAAAATACATTGATTTTATTAAAATTCCTGAAAATTGGTTTGATTATTACATAAATACATTTTTTTGCTATATATTGTAATACATTTTTACAAGGAAAGTAGGTTTGCTTTTGAAATTAATTGTAAAAAAAAAAACATTTTTCATATCATAGTTGAATCAGGAAAATCTCACTCTTCCCTTGCTGTATAGTAATTTCATTCAGAATTCATCTTTACAATTTCAAGGATGATCACAAAAATGTAAACGTCAACTTAGGCCTTAATGGTATACCCGTACCAATCATTATAATGTTAGAGCTGTGTGAAATACAGTAATAATAACAGGTTTACTATCATTCAAAAACAGTTAACAATTGAAACAATTAGTTGCTGGTATGATTATTGTACCTGTATCATCAGGTCACTACATATTTTAATATACACTCAATTAGTTCACTTTTGGAAAGCTTTGTTGCACAGCAACATGAATGAAGCATGCAACAATGAGGAATTACTGCTTCTCTCAAAGACACATGGATCCTGCAGTACGTCTGACAATGAATCGACGATCTTTTCCCACAAAGACAGACGCTTGGTCGTCATGTGCATCCTTTTTTGTGAACTCTGTGAACGGCTAACCTACTATGGTATACTTGGCAATCTGATCTTGTACCTGACGATAGAGTTGGAATACAGCAGTGCAGACGCTTCCACTATATCAATGGTTTGGACAGGTGTCGTCTATACCATTCCTGTTTTTGGTGGCTTTATAAGTGATTCGATGTTAGGAAGATTTAAAACAATAATTTACTCTCTGATTATCTATGCAGTTGGTAAATATTGTGTGTTGTAATTATATTTGTTTAGTTTATATTTTAGGAGGAATTATGAGGCATTATATTGTTTGCCTGCAGAAGGAACAAGAACAAGTTATTACAGGGTGACGTAGTCATACGGCAACGCAATATAAATATACATAGACAACAAAGTGTTATATAACTGTTCTTATTCTTTCAGGAACCGTTGTACTACCTTTAATATCAATAGATTATGGGACACTACTAGATAGTGGAGCTGAACTTACGCTGTCTCAACAACGGGGATTTTATATTTTTGGTCTTTGTTTAATTGCTATTGGGACAGGCGGTATCAAATCAAATGTTGGGCCGTTTGGTGCACAACAACTTGAGGATCTCGGAGAGGGTGCTATACAAACGTTTTTTAATTGGTAAGAAAAATGAGTGTGTATGCTAATAGCTAATAGGTCTCTTCCTAAGTTACTGGCTGCGTGGGTTGCTTTGGAATACAACACAGAATCCTTCAGATAAGATGTAAAGATGTTTGTCTGTTTTTGTCAATAATAATTTTACAATAAATTGTTTAAAGGATGGTAAGGAAATAATAGTAGAGTAAGGTTTGTTAAAGAGTACACCAACAATTCCTAAATTGCTACAGAAATATGGAAAATTGTTGTGGCATTCCCACTTTTTCTACATACTGCCTTTTTTATCAATTACATGGGCTATTTGTAGTCTAAACCGTTATACGAATATTTTTGATATAGAAGATATTAAATAATAAAACTATCTTGTACTTCGTATCTTTAAAGGTTTTACTGGTTTATCAACATTGGAGCAGCGATTGCTTACTCTTTAGTTGTGTATGTCCAACAAGAGATAAGCTTTGCATGGGGTTACACAATACCAGCAATATCCATCTTACTGTCGATCGTGGCTCTGTTGCTTGGCAGAAACAAATATATAACAATGCCCCCAGAAGGTATGGAAAATCAGATTAATTTCAGTAGATTATTCAATTTTATTTTTCTGGATTTCTAAATGTGTCTCCTGTGATTTGTATGTTTTTATACATGTGATCTTTGTGGGGTTTTCCCACAGTATCTGTGTGGCTTTGCAGGTGATCTCTGTGTTTAATTGATCTTTGTAGGATTTCCAGTTTTTTAGACAATAATCCCTTCTTGTAGTAATGGGACTCAAGGACACATACTTGAATACAAATTCTTAAAATCTAACTCTTGTATACATTTTCAAAAAATGTCTCACTCTCGCCTGGCACAATTAAATGTTCTCCATACTCAATATTATATAATTATTTATTCTGGTTTATTTTTCAGGTAGTATATTAACTAGAATATGTAAAATTCTTTGGCAAGCAATTTCAAAATGTTGTGGCAGCAATAGTTCTGACGATATGGAAATAAAGAGCTGTTTAGATCGTGCAAAGCAAGAAAATGGAGGCTCGTTCCTCACTGAGCACGTAGAACAAGTGAAATGCTTAGCTAGAATAGTACCCGTGCTGTGTTGCATGATAATGTACTGGACAATATATGCACAGGTAAAGTTTTAAGTATAATACATTGTTAATAACTAGAAGTAGCCTAGCTTACAAATAGCCATTTCATATTTTCGCTGTGGTCTGCGACATACAACATTTCTTCAATCTGGTTTTCCACATATTTTCATTTTGATAAGCACTATTTTACCATAATCAGAACATTCAGTTTCATACAGATGATGTATTGTTATCTTATCACCAATACTCAAGATTTTTAGTGAAAGTGAAACTCTATTTCTTCTGCTTTGTATATTTTAGATGCAAACAACATACATACTACAAGGAGAGAGAATGAACCTTGTATACAATAGTTTCACATTTCCTGTTGCGTCTTTAAGTCTGTTCAACAATTTTAGCCTTCTTTTATTGATTCCAATCATGGACACTCTTGTATATCCTTATCTGGAACGCAAAGGCTATAACTTGACACTGCTAAAGCGAATTGGTAAAATCATGTTTTTCTTTGTTATGCGATAAATACTATTATTAGGGGCCTGTTATTAATTAGCCTATTTGTATTAATTAAATTGTATTGACAAATAATATTCACAATATTGATACAGTGTACATACTAAATCAATTAAAAACGCAAACAAATTATATCTAAATTAATATTTAATGCCTATTATTCTCAAATTGAAATCAGGAATAGGCTTTTGATTTATTTTTGATTTTGATATAGTAAAGTAGTCTTTAATGTATGTATCGTGTGCTACAAGTTGGCCAAAGATAAGGTCTGAGATATTCTGTAAAGTATAGTTTTTACACTGTAGGGCCTCATCTATAATATTGTTATAATAATTGTATTATTATTATTATTTCTCATAATTTAAAATAACTTATTTGTTTAGCTTTAATAGCTGTTTATTGTAATACTCAAACTAATTTTAAAATTTGTTTAGGATTTGGAATGTTCTTAGCAGCAGTGTCAATGGCAGTAGCTGCTGGTGTGGAGGTCGCCAGGAAAAACATAATGCAAGATGGTGGATACAACACTCAAGTGATTGCCAATGCGTCGTACAACGCTTCCACGTTGTCAGTTTTTGCACAAATTCCGCAGTACTTTATAGTTGGCGCTAGTGAAGTCTTTACGAGTATTACAGGTTTGTATATTTGCATAGTGTTGCACTCTTACCAGGCCCATTTGACAAATATAACAATTCTCTACAATACATGTTGTGTACAGTTGGTAGTGCTGCATTGGCTGCAATACTATACAGTAGAGGATCTTTTCCGAATTTCCTCAGTAATGTCAGATCATAAACATTTTACCCATAGTTACATAAAATGTGTTACTATGTGTATTTTTTGTGACGGTTTACAATCCACAATTTTCAAGCTATTTTTACGAATAAAAGTATATTATTATACCATTATAATTGTACGTATACCTTGATGAATATACCATGTTTACGGTACTTGTTGAATATCGACGCGCCGCTAAAGCTGATTAAAATATGTAACTTCATTATCAGCTGAAATATTAAATAGAACTGTATTTCTCTCTGTAATAAGATTGCGTTGTCTGATTTATTTTGGTTTGTGCTTTTTTAGGGCTAGAATTTGCATATTCACAGTCGCCAAAGGCTTTACAAGGAGTTGTTATGGGGCTCTTTCTCCTAACAACAGGCTTAGGAAGTTATGTTGGTTCATTACTCGTAATAATTGTTAATGCTGCAACCAAAGGTAATTATCAGTGAAATAATTATAAGAAAAGAGCATCAGATTTTAAAAGTTTTCAATTACTGTCATGTGCAGTAGTGAAAACGAAAATTTATACCTACCTTCTATATATAAATTTACGTAAGGGCAAAATTCGGTAAATCTCGGTTTATTTCTAGAATTTCTACTCGATGGTATATAAAGTTGGTTCATACTTTCGGTACTGATTTTAACCATCTGATGTAACCCTGTTTACTAATTAAATTGAGTTAGGTAATTAGTTATTGACGATTAAAACGAATTTAGGTTCAACGATTTGCCCCAAATAGGGGTGTTTTCCGATCGTGGTATACACTGTCTAATGGATGTCCATCTTGAAAAATACCCGCCACAAAAATACGAGGAGGCTTCGCATTTTCCTATCTCCTCCTACGATAATTGTTTTTAATAGCTGAAAAATGTTGAAGACAGGCCGATTTTCTTTAAAAAATACTATTTTGATAGATTTAATATACGATTATACAAATGTATTGATTTGCGATGAATGGAACATTCCAATCTCTGTTTCACAAGTGTCTATTCCCTCAGGCGTCGTAAAGGCAAGTACAGTACTGTATACTCGAAATTCGATCCATTTTTGTTTTCAATCTGTGCTGCAGAGGTTGGATATAATTTTTTTTTAAACGGATAATGAGCTAGCGTTTTCACTCGCCGTATATTATGTACAAATCTTTATTATTGCAGTTAAACCACCCACATCATCACCTTTCCCTCACTGGCATGAGTAGCGTTGTAAAACCAGTAGAGAATAGGCCTACGGTACATCACATGCCCTAAACGCAGAACAACTTTGGTGGGTAGGGTAGGAACCAACTTAAGTATGAATTGGCTCTAAGAAACAATTGAAAACCATTAGGCCTACTAATTAAGTTGAGTTAGATAATTTAATATTTATTGACGATTAAATCGAATTTATGATTTTCCCCGAATAGAGGTGGTTTTCAAATTGTTTTACATTATATTATAAACATATACACGTCGTAGTGATGTATCGTTACATGTGCTGTACTATTTCAATCGACTAGGACGGTGATAGTTTCAACAAAGTATTACATCGCAATGTTTTACTGTGTTTAGTGGTATATTATTTGTAAAACATGAAAGCAATTAATATTTCGTTACTAAATGGATAAAGAATATATTTTAACATTGTTCCTCTTTGCACCCATCCTCTTCCCCATCCCTCAACCCTAATGTTACATACAAAACACAAATTAAGTTTGTTTAAATTTGACTTAAACAATTGGTCTTATTTTGTGACAAGTTTCTCTTTCGGAAGTAATAGGGTGCTAATTTTAGTTGAGTACATAAATCACAGTGTCTATTTATTCGTTCCTGTACACGACATGTATTATTGTCCTGCGGTACGTACATTTGAAATCGCCAGTTTTTTAACGCTGAAATTATTATGTATTCGAGAACCATCTGTGGGCACGACCTAGATGGTACGCGAGCGAAGCGAGCGTACCATCTAGTCGTTTAAATTAAGGAAGAGTGAAATTCTTCCCAGGTTTCAATGAACTGTTTTGTATCGTTATCAACCAACAGATAATGAACATAATGATTAGGTTGAGTTATTGACATTGAGTTATTCAATTATTTCCTCCAGGGTAATTAAATACCCTGGAGGAAATAATTGAATATCACCCACAATGCTAAATAATATAATTGAGAACTATCTGTCGTAGTATGTGTGGGTGAAATAGGTGGTATGTTTAGGGAACTATACTCATACTTTTTACACAGTAAATTTCGAAATGTAGGCCTAATTTGTTAAATATTTGTTTTATTTTCAGGCCACGAATGGTTTCCAGATGAAATCAATGAAGGTTATATAGAATATTATTTCATATTACTATCAGTAATGATGATAATAAACTTGGGTATATTTTGCATTGTTGCGCATTATTATACATATGTGCAGTATGGTATATTGAACCCTGAACCTCCACCAGACTACGGCGCTGTTGGTAAGAATAGTGAATCTCCCGATATTAAATTGAATGGTGAGGGATTTGATCAGCGGGATAAGGCTGTCTTGTTAAAGGATGGTAGCTTGTCTGAATCTGAAATATGATACTGCATCAAGACGCTGGAATATTGTATAACCAGAGAAGAATGAAATTACATTACAATTTCACTCTTCCCTTGTATAACATGCATTGTGGTGCATGATTCATTCAATGTTGTCATCAATCAATATGAAGTTTGTAAGAGCCATCTAATAAAGCTAATAATGTTGTTATGTGCCTCGTTTTCAATGTGTTCAAGATGCAGACGCTTTAATGATATGTGTGCTTAGGTTAATGTTATTACATTCTTCTCATTTTTTTTTTATGTTAAAAGTTTGGATTTTAACTTACGGTTTTGTAAACAAACATTTTTTAAGGTAACTATATTGTTATAATGTTACATAAATTTATATTTTAATACTTAGTATTGACAATATATATATCTATACAATTAACTTTCTCAAAGTACCGTACATTTACAGTTTTGATTAATAGTAGCCTCATGCTACACCTAATGTGTCAAATACAGATAAAAAAACGACAAATATGGTAATATATTTTATGAATTGTTATCATAGAACATTAGGCCTATACGGTATCATGCAAATTTGATAATTTATATAAACTGTACATATTTTATCTTAATAAACAACTCCAAATAATTTATATTTGATCGTGCTTGTGCAATTCGTTTGTGCCTTGTAATATTAATTAATTATATTTAGAAATTTACTGATATATATAAGTTGAGAATAATAAATTTATACAAACCAAAAGATTGTGTTTTTAAATATTGAATGAGATTTTAATACGTCCTGTAGGGTGTTTTACTGTATAAAATGACCTGGAGTGTGTTAAATTTGTTTCAAATCGCTCATACTATGTCCTATAAAAATATGTTACTCTTTTAAATATAAATAATAATAGGCCTAATAATAAAAATAATAAATATTCAACTTTTCTGTAAAAAACAATGTATTGATGTCGAGATATTAATAGTTTATTGCGTTAAAGATCTGGCTCCCATCCCACAGAGTCACATATAAAAAAGCCATACTGGTTTTTAAATGTCTCAACAATTTGGCAACCCCGGGCATGACAAACCTATTCACTCCATTACCTCAAACTCGTGAAACGAGGCAGTCAACAACTATGAAGTTGAAGGTCCCTTTTGCGGAAAAGGAAAGTTACCTCACGAGTTTTTGTGTAAGTGGGGCAAATATATGAAACAATTTGCATATCGACTTGAGAACCGAGACGCCTGTAAATGTTTTTAAATCTAATTTGTATGATACAATTCATTAAGTACAATTAAGACCTTACTGTGCTCAAAATGAGAGGAGCTACGTTGCCCTTAAATTGTAATTGTATCCGAATTTATTGTTGTATTATTATTGATTGTATTTTTTCCCCCATATTTTTATTGTTATACATTATTAACTGTGTGCTATTGCTTTTGTACGTAAAATGCAGGGCCCCAATGGAAACCAGTTTTTAACTGTTTGGGACACCCTGGGTAAATAAATGTAAATAAATAAATAAATAAATAATCATTGTTACGATCAACAAATGGCATGTAATTGGCAATTGAAGCACAATAACAACAATACAACAAGAAAATACCAATTGGTGAGTGACTGGTGAATTACGTGTACACTTTGGTCTTGCAATCTTCAGTCATTTCGTTTTCTCTTGGTAAACTGTTTCTGACTATTTTATTGATTCTATATTAAATGATTTTGGCTCTCCACTATGTAGCTACAAAAAGGCCTATTCCAATCGTTGGCGGTAAATGATCGTACAGGAGTCCTCATCCACGAAAAAGCTAATTGTTTCCAATTAGCTTTGGCTAACTTGATCAATCTGATAGGAATTTGGCCACTCGACCAGCAAATGTTTGAATTCCCCAGAAAAAATCTCACCTTGTGATTGGTCTAATTAAGAGCAATTTACAAGCAGTGACAGCTGCTTTATTCACAGTCGGTGAGACATCTGTAACAGAATAAAACTTAAATAAAATAACGAAAAATATGATTTGAACCCGGGTCTGAATACGTACTGTACAAATGTTTTTTTAACAATGTTTTTAGTTTTCTTTCCAGAATGAATAACTTACAAGCCGCCAAGAAGTGGTGTAGTATATTGACGAATCCTGTAGAAACTATAGTTATAGCGATATTGACGAAGCAGACCCACTGCAAGATGTATGCATTCATTCATTCATTCATTCAATCTTTTATTTCGGAATCTCTGGTCCATAGAAAGTAAAATTCTATACTAATAAATTAAAAATAAACTAAGACTGTACCGTACTAATTACTACTCATCTCAGGATGGCATTCCACATGGAAAGCATCTTTGACTTATAGGCCTATAAAACGTTGCCTATAATCATTCAAGTCTATAAGCTCATATCCATTCTGCACACGTTCTGCTATTAGCCCCTCGCCTGAAAGTTCAGTCCTAGTGTGTCGATCGTAGAGAAAGAATGTTGTGAGTTATGCATGTTTGTTATAGCATACCAGCCAAAACTTTATTAGTTTAAATTCCTTTGATTATTATACGCTTTTAGCTCTCCATAGTATACTTACAGTATCAGCCTGTACAATAGTTCCATACGTTACATATTGTACAAGGGCTTATTTACCACAAAGAGACTTATAATTGGTCTTGATGGTACGATTACTCTATTCCTTCTTTCATTTGATACTGTTTATACAAAGTAATTATTAACGACAATTGTCATGATTAGGCCTATTATTATGTAATTCTCTTTATTACTAATTGTCACAGACGTATTCATTCATCGACAAGTTCTTATTTTGATTGAATGACTTCAGTTCAGTCCAAAATAGATTCAATAGGACTTAAAACGTACAGTGACCAATTAATTATCTTCAAGGAAGAGTAACATTTCACTCCTCCTGGTATATTTAAAAGATATTTAATAAAATCTATTAGTATTTAATAATTTGATATGGATGTAGGTTTCATTCTTGTATTTTACATCCAGCATTAGATTCAATGTGGTATTACACTTGTATCCGAGTTCACATTCACTGAATTACTAATGAAAAGATTGCACATTTTGGTGGTGCACTAAAGTTTAGAAAATTGGAACAGCTACATTATTTTAATGGAGGATAAAGTGTGGACGAGGCAGACACCAAGACTAACTGTTGACGCGATGTTTCTATAATTTCTGGTATTATAGTCACTTGATTATAGAGTGTTGTTGAAAGCAGAAAGGGGTATTTTTACATAGACGTCAACTACTTTTCTTGCCGCAGCGGTAAGGCACGCATGCGCACCGTGCCATTTCCAGCCTCGACTTCATATCCTGTTCACATTTCGTACTCAGTCAGCAGCTTCTCCTGCAACGAAAGTACTTTATCCCGCCAACATATTAATTTATCAATCTTCATATCTGTAAATGAAATGTCTTCTTTATAACCGATTTCGTCATCCGGTGGTTCTGTAATCGGAATTGAGTTGTTTGCGTACGTATAATAATGTCCAATTACGGCAAATATTCCCGTATTTACGAGCAAAAGAACGGATAACAGGATGTAGTAGCGTTCTAGATAACCGTCGTTGATTTCATCTGGATACCATTCGTGACCTTTATATTAAAACAAATTTAAATATTAAATTGTTAATAATTGTTAATGAGAGCCAGTTCAATCTGGAAAGATCGGGCGAGGTTATACGGATATACGACTATCTGTATAAAAAATATGTAAATTGTTCTATAATTATTCATCATTACCCTTTGTTACAGAATTGACGACAATGACCAGTAAAGAACCTAAATAATTTCCTATAGCACTAGTAAAGACAGACACTCCAAGCAAAACGCCCTGCAACATCTTTGGAGCTTCTGAATATGCAAACTCCGTACCTATAAAATAAGTCACTCTTTACAATCAATAAAGCTGGAAAATGTTTATAATAGGACTATAAATGGTTTAGATCTTTGTTACAATCAAATAATTCTGTACAATTTTATACTTACGAGTATTGCATGTAAGAATTTCACTTGCGCCAAAAATAAAATATTGTGGAATTTGAACGAATACTGACATAGTAGACGCATTGTATGACGCATTGGCAATAATTTGTTCTTTATATCCACCGTTATCCATAATGTTTTTTCTACTAACTTCAACACCGGCGGCCCCTACCATTGCTATGGTACCTAAGAACATCCCAAATCCTAAAATATAAATGAAATTGTAATCCTTCTTAACTTTTAAAAATAAATGTCTTTATATAATATAAAGAACAACACGCATTTTATAGTATGTAAGCGATTGGGAAACGTTGCCAGTGTAGGCCAGTTTGACACACTACGTATTGCTGAGATTTCATCGAGCTTAGTAAATTAATAAAATCGCAGTATGTAGTTAAATGGCCTTTCTAGTTGTAAATACAGTACCATTCTCTGTTATACGAACTATAGTTTAGCCTAATCTCCACTAGCAACTTTTGCAGACTGTTTCGGATTTCGAACTTTGACGTTGGTGGCGTAAATATTTTATTTGATTGTACGCAGAATTGTCAGCAAGATAATTATAACGCTTATTATCTAATAGTAGATACTGTAACTTTCTTATTTCTGACAGTGATACGTGGGAGTACTACGTACGTTATTATAACCTTTAAGTTGTGTTAATGTTCTTGACTTGGATATAAAAATTATTTGTTAGGCTATTTAGTTAAGTGTTTCGATCAGCTAATTGGCCATAAGCCTGCCTAGCCTAGCTAGCCCTCGTGTAGTGCTACTAGTAGTAGTTTGACTGTATGTATGTATCTGCTATGCTGTTTTGCGGGGTTGTTTGCACACGCAGCTGTGCTGCCTTGTGCGTGTTTTCATTGAGTTTATTTGTGTTTCAGACTTTACCGAAGAATAAAGAACGGTTAAAGCAACTACCACGAGTTTGTGTATCATTGTCCGAACTAGTAAAGTGTAATCCCTTAATAATGGAGGAAAATACGTTCGTCGACCTCAGCTTCGAAGAGCTCGAGGTCAAACACCGTTCGTTTAAAGGTCATCTAACGAGGGCAAGGGACCGTTTTACCCGTGTTCTCGACCGAGACGAACCGGAACTGGTTAAAGTGGCATTCGACCATATACAAAAGAAAATTCGAAAGATAACCGACTTACTTGATGCTATGGATGTTGTCAAACCACCTGATGAGACTAACACTACTACACGTCTACATGCAGAACTAATGTCAGCAGCTGATGACGTGGAGAAAAAATATCAAGAGTACAGAAGGTTTTCAAGGAATGAGCAAACCGCTCATTCTTCCCAAGGTGAGCCAACTGCAGCAGGAAAAGATGAAGAGATGATAAAATTAATTAAAGCTCAGTCTGACATGGTGGCACAGCTTACAATAAAATTGAACGGAAACGGCTCAGACAACAAACGGCCTTCAATTAAAACACCAGGACTCCCAGCCCCACGGTGGGATGGATCTCCAAGAAACTTCCATTCTTGGCATGTACGAATTGACCAATACTTCGAATCTGCTGGTATTAAAGGTGACCAAGAAAAATTGATGATTTTGCTCAATGGTGATGCGTTACCCAAATCTATTCAAGATCATATTGCTGATTGCTGTTCTGTTGAAGGTGATAATGGAGCTTGGGCTCGTCTGAAGGAAAAGGTCCCGACTTCAGCTATTGTTCGTGATGTTATTCTGACACTTCAGATGTTGAAGCCAATGAAGTCAGCAACAGCAAAGGAAATGCGGCCTGTTTTGAATGGACTCACAGACTTTGCAAGACGAATGCGTGAACTTGGAAAAGAATTAGAACTCTCATCGTCAGTAGTTGTTGAACTAGCGAGTCAGAAAATCGATGCTGAATTAAGTTTCGAATACATGCGGCAGATAAAGCAAGATGAGCCGACAATACCAAGTTTGATCTCATTCTTACGAAGTGAAACGGAAGCAAGGGAACGTCGAGAGCAACCTCATATGTTTGGCGATCAAAATGCATCTACTCATCACATTACAGGACAAATTAGTACACTTGAAAATACTACCCAATTCCCACCGAAATCTAATTTTAAAGGTGCTGAAACTAGCACGGATGATTGTCCTTTCTGCACTGACCACTCACGTCACTTGATTATAAAGTGCCCTAATTTTAACTCAAAATCTAACGAAGAGAGACGGTTAATGATAATGGAAGCTAGAAGATGTTTCCTATGTTTTCGCACAAATCACAGTGCGTTCAGATGCCCCAGACATGACAAAAAACGCTGCTCTGTATGTCAACTATTTCACCACCGACTGATTGCTTGCCCACCCAATCGCACTTTGAGAATTAACAACGCAGATGGTTTCTGTCAAAGCCAAATGTCACCAAAAACACAGGCGGGAGCGAACACAAATCTACGGCCAATTGTACACCACGAAAACCAGGTAGGAACCAACTTAGGTCAGAATCCATTCATATATTTGCCAGCATCAACTAACCAAACTGTTTCAAATATGAATTTAGATAAAACGTCAATAAATTCACCTCAGATAGTTCAGGCGGGAGCAAACCCAAGTCTACGTCAGACTGTAGCAGGGCCCAGTCAAAATCCATTCGTGTCTTTGCCTCCATCAACGAACCAGACAATTTCGAAAATGAATTCGACGAGGCATGCCGAACGTCGTCGCTACTCACCGACTACATATGTCGAGATACAAGACAACGAGGGCAATTGGCAGAAAGCTGTCGCATTCTTTGATAGTGGTGCTGATACCACTCTGGTCAAGTGCTCCACCGCTGAAAGTCTAGGCTTAAACGGACTGCCCTTTGTATTTACTTAGTGCAAGGTATCAACTTCGAGTCAGACCACTACAGGAATTGAAAGCATACGACTTGGTTGCAATTAGTGTACAAAAGCCTGCCCATGATAGCCCATCTGTTGGCGAAGATATCTTTGACGAACACCCTCATTTAACGGTAGTTAAAGAACATTTGCCTGCGGAGGAAGCCGAGATCGACTTACTCATTGGATACGACTATCAAAGTCTTACTACACCACTGAAAACAATACGTTCATTAACTGATCCTGATACATCGCCAACTGCGGCAAAAAGTGCTCTAGGTTGGACAATTATTGGACAAACCATTCCAAAGCCAACTTCCAATGTCATCAGCCACATCACAAACGTAACTTTCATGGACGACTCCCAGCTTTTATATACATCCGATGTCATTGGAGTTAAACCAACAACCTTGTGTACATGTACAGATAAGGAGATCGCTGAATCTCAGTTTATCAAACATTGTAGAAAAAATCTCCAAATAAATGAGAAGGGCCGCATTACCGTGGAAATGCCATGGAAGGATGGATTTCCTGAGTCTCTAGACTGTAATAGAGTACAAGCCGTGACGAGGATGATTTCACATGAGGCTAGGTTGCTAAAAAACAAGCAAATCAATGACTACAATGATGAAATTCAAGCTCTCCTTGACAATGGATTTACGCGTGAGCTTACGCCAAGTGAAGACAGAAATGAAGGATGGTACCTTCAACACCATGCTGTCCATCAGCAACACAAGACAACGAAGATTCGAATTGTATGGAATTCCGCTGCTAAGTTTAACGGGTTGTGTCTCAACGACGGATTCCACAAAGGGCCAGATTTCCTAAACTCACTTGTGACATGCTTTCTATACTGGCGGAAGTACGGAATTGCCATAGCTGGAGACGTTCGGAAGATGTTTAACCAGATTGCATTATCAGTGCGTGATCAAAAGTTTCATCGTTTTGTCTGGCGATTTGGTGATACCTCAAAGGATATTAGGTATTTTCAGTGGTTGCGTTTGCCGTTTGGGGACAAACCAGCACCGGACATTTCTATGATGGCCGTTCGTTTACTAGCTGAGGCTAACGCCGATTCAGATCCTATAGGGGCTCTTAGGATCAAAGATCGTATGTACATGGATGATATAACCGACTCATTTACAAAACCGAACGATGCAGTTGAGGCAGTTGAGCAGGTTACTCGTATTCTAAGAAAGGGATCTTTCGAAATCAAAGTGTGGCATTCTAACCATCCGATGGTAGACCAGTGCCCTGAAGAGAAGCACACACGTGTTTTAGGCCACTTGTGGAATAAGCTAGATGACACTGTAACAATTCAACTTGATAGATTCGATGAAGAACAGACTCCACTTACCTAAAGAAAAGTTTCCAGTCTTGTTGCCAGGTTGTGGGATCCATTAGGAATGTTGAGCCCTGTGAGTATTCGTTATAAAATTGGACTCCAGGAGATTTGGGCAGCTAGGCTTGATTGGGACGACGTGTTTGATGATGAGCAAACAACTATGTGGAAAGGTTTTATAAAGGAGATGAATCATCTTGTGGGATTCGAAATTCCACGTCAGCTAACGCCTGAGGATTCTATTGCTTACCCTCAGTTACACTGTTTCAGTGATGCTAGTGAAGCTGCATTTGGTTCTGTCATCTGGCTGCGTTGGGATACCCCAGCAGGAGTTAAATTGACATACGTTATAGCAAAGGCTCTAGTTGCACCGTTAAAGAAAAGATCAATTCCAAGATTAGAGTTAACTGCAGTTGTTGTCATGGCTCGACTCGCTAAACTTGTCTTAGAAGTGGTAGGAGATGTTAGTCTATGCAAGTTCTGGACCGACTCGAAAGTTGTCCTGTCTTGGGTTAGGTCACCCGCCAGGACCTTCAAACCGTTTGTGTCTGCTCGTGTTCAAGAGATTCAGGATACACTTCCAACATTTATTGATGACTTATGTTACATCCCTTCTAACATCAATCCAGCGGATTAGTTAACCAAGCCAATATACCCAAGTGACCTTCAGAAATGGATTCAAGGCCCAGATTTTCTTTTTCAAAGTTCTAACCAATGGCCAAACTATGAACCCGACTATGACACAGAGTTAAAACAAATGGTTGTAAAGGAGTACACAACGGAGTCTCTACGCAAAACGAATTATGTTACAGCTGTCAGAGGTAGGCCTACATTTGAAGACCTGTTGGTCAACACCGTGTCAAATTGGACTAGGCTGGTTCACCGAATAGCATACTGTCGTCGATTCATTTTAAAAAGGCGACCAGAAACCCTCTTTTTGACTGCCGACGAACTGCAAAGGGCTGAATTTTCACTCTTCTACGTTTCTCAGCGCACTGCGAACGATCGTTTGGATGCTTGGAGTACTAGAAAGCTAAACCCTAAAGTGGACGAGAGTGGTATGATAAGGGTCGAGGGAAGACTTAACAAGCTTCATATCCCTGAACAACAAAAACGGCCGATTCTTCTTCGTAGAGGATCATTTCTGGTAGAGTTGTTTGCCAAATATATTCATAAGACGATTGGTCATCAGGGATACCGAGTGGCTGTTGCAAGCACATTTAAACGTGGAATTTACATACTCGGAGGACCCAAATTGTTTAAAGATATTGCTGCCAAATGTATGTTCTGTCGAACTCGACGTAGGAGTTTACTTAGCCAACAAATGGGAGAACTTCCCAGTTTTAGAGGCGATCCGCATACACCACCCTTTTGTAACGTAGCTCTTGATTTCTTTGGACCGATTTCTATCAAGCTCACTCGTAATACCAATACAGAAGGTAACATTCTGATAGTGACCTGCATGACCACACGAGTTATCTCATTAGAATTAGTGGATTCTCTATCATCAGAATCATTTATTAATGCTTGGAGACGATTTGTCTGCTCGCGGGGGATCCACCCAGTAACCGCCTTTAGTGACCATGGCCGCAATTTCGTCGGCGCTCAGCAGAAGTTGAGAGATTGGATCAAATCATGGGACGAACTAAAATTAAAGATGGAATTCAGGAAAACCAATACATCTTTCGACTGGCAGTTCAATACTCCTTACGCTTCTCACATGAATGGAGTTGTCGAATCGCTTATAAGGAGTTGCCGTAAAGGTCTAGATGCCGTAGTCGATTACCATCATCGCCGTTTTAGTGCCCTTGAATGGCAGACTATTTTGAGTGAAGTGACTTATCTTATAAACTCACGACCATTGTTTCCGGATGGGCCTGATCCACTTGAATCACCGCCAATTACTGGTAATGATATTCTATTTCCACATGGACAACCCGTACTCTTGCAACCGAACTTGGAAGTGGTAACGAATCAGAAGAGTATTGTCGACATCGCACAACGACGTGTTCATGCATTCTGGGATTGTTGGATGTGTTATATGCCACCTCAATTAGTACAACGTTCAAAGTGGTTTCACCCAAGAGAAAATTTGCAGATTGGAGATTTAGTGCTAGTACTGGAACCTGGATTAAAGGGGGTTGCAGCACCACGTGGACATTGGCGACGGGGAATAGTTGTGGATGTGAAGCCAGGGAAGGACAATCTCGTTCGGAAGGCCATGATTAAAACTGTTGAAAGATCGAATATAAGTATTAAGGAAAGGCCTGTACATAAGTTGTGTTTGATTGCAACTGTGGGAGAACTTAACCACGGGTTTTCTTCTAAATAAGGAATGCTTTATTATGTAACTACTTGAGTCGTGAACCTTTAATTACTGCATTTAATTTTAATTAATTTGTTGTGGTTATTTTTCGAAATCCTTTATGTACTGTGACTCATGTCAATTTGTCACGAGGCGGGAGTGTTTCGGATTTCGAACTTTGACGTTGGTGGCGTAAATATTTTATTTGATTGTACGCAGAATTGTCAGCAAGATAATTATAACGCTTATTATCTAATAGTAGATACTGTAACTTTCTTATTTCTGACAGTGATACGTGGGAGTACTACGTACGTTATTATAACCTTTAAGTTGTGTTAATGTTCTTGACTTGGATATAAAAATTATTTGTTAGGCTATTTAGTTAAGTGTTTCGATCAGCTAATTGGCCATAAGCCTGCCTAGCCTAGCTAGCCCTCGTGTAGTGCTACTAGTAGTAGTTTGACTGTATGTATGTATCTGCTATGCTGTTTTGCGGGGTTGTTTGCACACGCAGCTGTGCTGCCTTGTGCGTGTTTTCATTGAGTTTATTTGTGTTTCAGACTTTACCGAAGAATAAAGAACGGTTAAAGCAACTACCACGAGTTTGTGTATCATTGTCCGAACTACAGACTCTGAGTTCACCACTGATAGGAGTTTGTTGTCCATTGGCGAATGGATGTTTTACAGTGTAACAAGACTACAATGATTATTTTGATTCACTGAATTTAACTGTTAAAAACAAACATTGGAAACATTTTCTTGCCAAAATTCGAGTTTACAAGGCAGGAATTCAATTTCATTATCTGGACATCATAAACTTTCAAATTGTGGTAAACTAGGAGTTTGTAAACAAAGCTTGGTGAAATATAGGCCTAATAGTTTGACTAGGCTTAACACGTGCAATGTTGACATCTATGAAACATTAAAAAACTTACCCATCCGCTTAAGCTGCGTCAGTTTGAAACCAAAATACTCACAAAATGGATATACTACAGTATCCATCAACGGAATCAAAAATAAAAGACTAATTTTATTGAAGACACTAAGCGATGCAACGGGAAATGTGAAGTCACCGTAGACCAGGTTCATTCTTGCTCCTTGAAGGACAAATGACGATTGCATCTAAAGTGAAATGAAGGCTTAAATATTAGTCATCATCATCATTAAATCATAGTTTCAAATCAAAGAATGCATCAATGTTTTGGAACTATAAATAACTACCTGCGCATAACCTATAATAAGTACCTGCGTATAAACTATAAATAACTGCCTGCGCATACCTGCGCATCATAAACTATAAATAACTACCTGCGCATAAACTGCAAATAACTACCTGCGCATAAACTATAAAAAATTACCTGCGCACAAACTATAAATAAACTACCTGCGCATAAACTATAAATAACTACCTGCGCATAAACTATAAATAACTATCTGCGCATAAACTGTAAATAACTACCTGCGCATAAACTGTCGCATAGAAAGCTGTACCAAACAGCACTGGTATAACTCTCGCCAAAACTTTCACTTCTTCTACATGGTTACTTCGGAAAGTACCTCCATGTTCTTCCTTAGCCCGGTCAAGAAAACTTGCATTTTCTGCATTACTTTTGCTGCTACGACAGGAATATGAAATTGCCTGACCAAGAATGTTGAATATTCTGGTCAGTATGCTACCTGCAAGTAAAAAAAACACATTTTATTTTAAAACCAATTTATCTATAAAATCTAACAATGAATAAAAATGAAATATTCAACAGACTATACTCTTTTACTGATTATAGAGGAATTGGAGTTAGTACTCTATCAAATCATATCTTGAATTTTGCGTTAAAGTGGACCAAAATGGAATAAAGTATAGCAGTATTTCCCCCTAATGTTGCAACGTGTTGAAAACAGACCCGTAACTCATTGACAAACCAGTCCCGTCGAAAAAGCGTCGCTTAAAATTACAGGGCAAATTATATGTGTCTTGCGTTAACGTGCCCTATAGCGGGAACCAAGCTGGTGCGACTCACCTTCTGGTGGTGTTGTTATATATTTTTTTCTTCCAGCCAACAAAGCTAGGCCAGCAAATATTATAGAAACAGCTGGAATTGTATAACCCCAAGCAAAGCTGATCTCTTGCTGAATATAAACCACAATAGTGTAAGCAATAATCGATCCTATATTGCTAAACCAACAACACCTGAAAGACATTGAACACAGTAAAAATATTAATTAAACGGAATTCGCAGATTATTATTTTGTACAAAAGTTAGCGTCTTTTTCATCTATGGTACCGTACCAAAGCTATTCACTAAAATACACATTTACAATCAGTTGCACTCATTCAATTACAATTTTGTAATAATCATTTTTTGGTAAAATATTTTATTTAATTTATGTGCAGTGGTAGTTTATCTATCAACTACTACGGTACATTATTTTAAATTTCTAAAACAAATATTGTCTTATTTTACCAATTAAAATACGATTGTAGAAACCCATCTCCCAAGTCTTCAAGTTGTTGAACGCCGAATGGGGCAACCGTTGTGTTGATGCCTCCAGATCCGATAGCAACTAACGATAACGCTGATATATACAATATTCGCTGTTCAGATAAAGAAAGTCCTCCGTCGATCAGATTATCATAATCAATTGCGGCTATAGGTAGAATAATTGTACCTAAAAGAGTTTACATTAGTTAGGACGTCCCATTATAAAATTTGACCTAATCGAATTTCTTGTTAATAAATCAAATAGGCCTCTATTAAAAACCGCTGTTTGTTTTCGAATAAAAGCTGAGGTGTGATTAGAAGCACTATCAAAAGATTAAAAAGGTGTTTTTGAGATTTAAACTGTCTCTCCACCTTGACGAATGACGTTAATTAACAACTCCTATACTATTAGGTATCGTAAGTGTGTTCCAGCTGCGTCAAAGAATGAACTAACTTATAAAAAACAATCAATTAGGCCTATAAACACTTACCGACTCCATAAATAAATAAAGACCAAAATATTGTTTTGAGTTTGCCTAAGAAAGAGTCACTTATAAGTCCACCAAGAAGGGGTGTGGTATAGACACACCCCGAAAAAAGGAGAGATATTGAACACGCTGTCACACTGCTATATTTCAGCTCGATAGTTAAAAATGTTACCAGATTTCCAACAATTCCATAATAAGTTAACCGCTCACAGAACTGAGACAGGAGAATGCACAACACAATAAAGTAACGGTTACTGCTGATAGAAACGGGCTTCTTCTTGCTATCTTCATTCTCCAAACTTGAATAAGAAAATCTTGTATTTGAAAGAAGCAATGACTTCTCATCTGCGGTGAAATCCAAGCTCATACCCATTCTGCACACTTTCTAATACCAGTCTTTCGTTGAAGATACAGCATAAATCTGTCGGTTGTGGAGAGTATTGCGAGAATAAATAAGGTAATAATGCATGAGGTTCATACTGTCAGCCAAATCCAGCTTTCATCAGGCCGACATTTCCTTAATTATTACCGTATACAATTTTCCTTAATTACAGCCATCTGTACAAAAGTTACAGTATGTTTTCTACACGACATGTAAAGTAGATTTTTCATCGGTTGCCATTTCCTCCTGCTGGTAGGCCTATGCTACGTAATGTCAATATATATTTCGCGATAAACAAACATTTTAATTGTCTAGGTTCTGAAATGTGTTTCTCTTAAAATTAGTAAAAAGATAAATATGTTCGGTACATATGGCGTTTTATACGTATAATAATTTAGCTCAGAGACAAAAATTGCAACGCCGACCAGTGGACTGGCACATATTTCGTTTCATACCTATAATAATTGAGCTCAGACAAAAAATTAAAACGCCGTCAAGGGGACTAACATAAAAAGGACAAAATACAGACTTAGTGCAATATCATGTGCAATGCGATACTTTTGATTGATTTAATCATTACAGAAGTATAACGACGACAAGTTATTCTATATTTATCAAACAATTTCAGTTTAGGCTGATATTGAATTTGTAAAAGTTTGCATGCGTACAAACAGCAGTAACAATAGTTTTGACCTGTTGTAAATCTCTACTTCTCATTTCTTTAAAATCGCAATGAAGCAAACATTTCCAACATTTAAAATAATAAACTATATAAGCTACATTTTAAATTAATATTATTTTCGTCTTACATTTGATACTATTTTAAATCGTTATTATTATTATTATCTTATTATTGGATGATAATTACTCTTAAGCTTGGTTCCCACTAGAACGTAACGCAAGGACGTAAACGCAACGCAAGCGTTTTAACCAATGACAAGCGAAGTTATAGAAAGTTAGCAATCACAAGCGAATAAGCCATCGCTTGTGATTGGTCAATTCACTTGCGTTGCGTTACGTCCTTGTGTTGCGTCGCTAGTGGGAACCACGCTTTAGAGTGTTATGTAAAAACACTTCATTCACAAATATTATAACTAATGATAAAGTAAAGTAATGTACTAAAATATTATCTATTTATAATAAAATAATTTTAAAATAGGCTTCTACGTCACGTGTCATATAATCCTTGTTACAGTTACAGTATAATATGAACATTCCGAGAAGAATAAATATTGCTACTAATACAACCATTATCTATGGCAAGGCACTTGGTTGGTATAGATAGTGCTTTTGTGGAGGCCGCCCGTATCGTAGGAAGATGTAATTAAAGTTTAGATATAAATCTAAAGTTGAAATATAGCAAGCAAGCTTTTCATGGACGATACAATTACGTCAAATCAAGAATGATTAGATGGTACATTCCTTTATTCCCAACCATTCGTGGTTTGACAAAGACATTGTTCTCAATTGCCTCTGTTTACCTCACTGCCATCTTGCTGTTCACATTTCGTACTCAGACAGCAGCTTCTCCTGCAACGGAAGTACTTTATCCCGCCAACATATTAATTCATCAATTTTCATATCTGTAAATGAAATATCTTCATTATAGCTGATTTCGTCATCCGGTGGTTCTGTAATCGGAACTGAGTTGTCTACATACGTATAGTAATGTCCAATTACGGCAAATATTCCCGTATTTACGAGCAAAAGAACGGCTAACAGGATGTAGTAGCGTTCTAGATAACCATCGTTGATTTCATCTGGATACCATTCGTGACCTATAATTTTAAAATAATAATTGTTTTTGTTGCCTCTTTTACATATGTACATATTTATATTAACTTTTTTTTGTATGTATTTTGGTGTTTATATATATTTTAACAACTTAATGTCACAGAGCCCACACATTATTGTCATTAGTGTGACTCTTCGTAGAAACCTTAAAATTTTCACCGATGCCCCTGTCACACGTATGGAATCTGGACGAATTCTTTTCTTTGAATCCATTTTTATATAAACGTATCGTAAACCACATTTATTTGTCAACAAGATACGAACCTTTTGTTGCAGCATTAACGATGATGACCAGTAAAGAACCTAAATAACTTCCTAGGCCAGCTGTAAAAAGAAACAATCCAAGCAGAACGCCCTGCAACACCTTTGGAGCCTGTGAATATGCAAACTCCATCCCTAGAAACGGAACATAACACAAGCTTGTAATTTTCTCTTGCTATAAGAAAGAATTAACAGAAATTGTGCACGTGAATCGTGATATTTAGCTTAAAATTATTTTTATTACACTCACCAGTAATGCTTGTGAGAATTTCACTTGCGCCAAAAATAAAATACTGTGGAATTTGAGCGAATACTGTCATAGTAGATGCATTGTATGACGCATTAACAATAATTTGATCTGTATAGCCACCGTTATCCATAATGTTTTTTCTGCTAACTTCAACACCAGCGGCCACTATCATTGCTATGGCACCTAAGAACATCCCAAATCCTAAAAATAAAACAAATTAAATTTTAATTTGCTAGTAAGTCTATATTTTTAACTTCAAGCAAATCCCTTTGGCCATTTCGATGTAGTCCTGAAGCTCAAGTACCTCTTTTCAAGGAATCTGTGAGCGGATTTGGTGCTGACTACATTATTACAATATAGTGTCCACCACTTCAGCCTTACCAATGCCTAGGTGAGATCATGGGAATGTTGACCGACAAGTACACTATATTAAAATCCAATGTCAAATAATAGTGCTTGCCTTCTAAGCCCAAGGTCCTGGGTTCAATCCTGACCTAGTACCAGGGTTGTAATTCACGACTCTTTCAACTCCACTCCCAAGCCTAAAATGAGCCTTATAAGCACGGTAGTTTATCCATCCTGTAATTGACGAGTTTTCTTGCGTATTCGTGATATAATAATATATATCAAAAAAATACGATTCGGGTCCGTTATTGGAGACCTTTCTCATTTGGTATGGAAGGGATTTAAGACAACTTAATCAGTCAATCAATGAAAGGTTACAATGGTTTGAAAACCTCTAAGTTACAAGGATGATGTAATTTCATAGGCGTATTCATATATTGGTATAGGCCTAAAGCTAGAGTTTAAAACCAGGTTTGGTAAATAGTGTAGACTATCTATTAGGCTACTCTTCTCAGGTGAAAAAAACAAATCATCTTACCCATCCGCTTAAGCTGCGTCAGTTTGAAGCCCAAGTAGTCACATAATGGATATACTACAGTATCCATCAACGGAATCAAAAGCAAAAGACTAATTTTATTGAAAACGCTAAGCGATGCAACGGGAAAGGTGAAGTCACCGTAGACCAGGTTCATCCTCTCTCCTTGGAGAACAAATGAAGTTTGCATCTGGAATAAAAGTACTTTCATTGTAATATATAATAAGTAATATACTATAACTCGTGTTCTTTCTTTCCTTTCATCAACATAGTTACGAATTATAATAAATCATCCTAATTAAACAGTTGTTGGTACCATACCCAGTCTTCTTCGACGTATTCGTCACTAGTCATCATTTATAACTCACAGCTCAGAGATCTTAAGCAGAAAACCAAGTATGGCGTGCGAAGCTCAAAAATATAGTACCGTACCTGCACATACACTGTCCAGTACAACATTGTACCAAACAGCACTGGTATGATTCTTGCCATCAATTTCACTTCTTCTACATGCTTACTTCGGAAAGTACCTCCATTTTCTTCCTTTGCCCGGTCAAGAAAACTTGAATTTTCCTCATCAGGTTTGCAGCTACTAGACGAAATTGCTTGACCAAGAATGTTGAACATTCTTGAAAGTATGCTACCTGCAATTGACAAATATTGTTTTATTTTAACAATTTAAAAATGTGTAACATTATGAATAATATAAATTCAAAGTCAAACTACTGAAAGCATGACAATGCTGTGGCGGAATCTCAAATGAGATACAAATTGAACAAGAAAGATAAATAAACAGCCATGGCTAATGAGAGTACTTTATTACGAATAATAACTTTAAACGTTTCCTTATAGTCCAAAAAAACATTTTTTGGTGGCGTGGGATATAAATACGAGGAAACGCAATCACAATCGATTGTTCGGATGGATACATCATTTGATTATTATTATCAAATTATTTTCGCTATATCGTCCTTGCATTGTCACCTAGTACGACTCACCTTCTGGTGGTGTTGTTATATATTTTTTTCTTCCAGCCAACAAAGCTAGGCCAGCAAATATAATAGAAGCAGCTGGAATTGTATAACCCCAAGCAAAGCTGATCTCTTGCTGAATATAAACCACAATAGTGTAAGCAATAATCGATCCAATGTTGATGAACCAATAATACCTGAAAGAATGAAACATTATTTTGCCATAAGAGTAGTACTGCTATAAGTTTATCAGCTAAAATATTTATCGGTATTGGTTCTCTTAGTTTAGGACCATAATTCATCTATCCGTCATTTTGGGTGTATATATATAATGTATATATTTCAAAATGTGCGCAGCAATATTCTTGCCATAGGTTTACAGTTTACATTATTTCAAATGTATACTTTTCGTACCAAATCATAGTAATTTTAGAAGTTTACAAATACCAATGTTCTTACCAATTAAAATAAGTTTGTATAACGCCATCTCCCAAGTCTTCAAGTTGTTGAACACCGAATGGGGAAACCGTTGTTTTGATTCCCCCAGTTCCGATAGCAACTAACGATAAAGCTAATAAATACAATATTCGCTGTTCAGATAAAGAAAGTCCTCCGCCGTTCAGTTTTTCGTAGTCAATCGAGATTATAGGTAGAATGATTGTACCTACAATAGTTCAAATAGATAGAATTTTACTATTATTAATTTAATCAGTAATTAGTTCAACCAATGTATAAAAGTATAAGGGAAGTTGGTTTTGTGATGATAAAATGTGGCATATTCTAGAAAACTAAGCTTAGACATACTGTAATAATGGCATAATCAAATCAATATCAAAATACCATACGAATTTGCAGAGGTAATTTCAAATATATATTATATATATAATAGATTAGGCAGGCCAAACATGGACTAAAAATAGAAGGCCAACGCTTCAGATTCAAATTCAGATAATATTTATTTAGATAATAATGAATGAATATATACAAAATAGAAAAAAGATATTAAAGTGAACATAGATAAAGCAGTAATTGGTAGTCATTATTATCATGGATCCCTTCTAGAAGTTAAAAACTTGACTCGTAGGGACCCACAACAAAACACATTACTAAAAAAATAAAAATAAACCTAGAATATATAATTATATAATTTAGGATAAAAAATTACAGTATAATAACATAACTAACATCTTCTTTATAAAAATTATTTAAATTATATTTCAATAGTTTCATGATAATTATAAATGAAATAAATACCGATATTGGTAAATGAAAAAAATATGTATACATAAATTATAATTTCATTCAGAACATGTATTTCTCTTTTCAATTAACAGAGTTTGTAAAAAAACAATTTTAAATAAGAGAGGCGAACCCCAGAAAGTGTAAACTTGTGGTGGGCTGCCAAAAAACAAAAAATATCAAAAAAATCATTAAAAAAAACCAAAGTAAACAAAAAAAAAAAAAAAAAAAAAAAAAAAAAAAAAAACCATTGAAAATATCAATGAAATTTGAATTAATATTATTTAGGATTCAGTGATTATATGTGGATAATAGATGCCTTTTTAGCTTAAAAGTTTTTTTGTTGGC
Source organism: Antedon mediterranea (assembly GCF_964355755.1). Taxonomy (NCBI): domain Eukaryota; kingdom Metazoa; phylum Echinodermata; class Crinoidea; order Comatulida; family Antedonidae; genus Antedon; species Antedon mediterranea. Next base: position 27,557,053 of record NC_092675.1, read on the forward strand.
GATTCAGTTATGTATTTGGGTAAGTTGTTCCAATATTTTGGCCCTGAAAACTGAATGTTATGTTGGAAAGATAGTGTTTTGTGTAATGGAATATGTATTTTATTTGAGGTTCTTGTGTTATGACTATGATAGTTGAAATTGAATTTGAACAGGGGTTGAAATTGAGCGGGGATTAGGGAATTTAACCAAGAGTATACAAAAATACATTGTTGAAGGCAATTTATATCGTAAATTTTTAAAAGGGAAAGGGATGCAAACAACGGATCTGAGTGGGCTCTTGGAGGCGAGTCTGAAATGTTTCTAATACATTTTTTTTGTAGTAAAAGAAGTTTGTTTAGGTACGAGAGATAAGTGTTCCCGCAGACAATATTGCAATAGTGGAGATAAGGAAGAATAAGGGAGCAGTAGATAGTACGAAGGATGTTTTGAGGAATAAATGCTGAAAGTCTAAAAATAATACCAGAACTTTTAGATATTTTGTTTTCGATTTCGTTAATATGGGCTTTCCAGGTCAATCTACTATCTAAATAGACCCCAAGAAATTTTGTTTTATTCACTAATGGTATTTGGTAAGTGCCAAACTGGAGTTGGTTTGGGCATCCTACTAGTGGTTTGGCCGAATTCCGAAAAATCATAAAATTGCACTTCTTAAAATTTACGGAGAGCTTGTTTGCAGAAAAGTAATCAAGGATGCTGGGTATGCTATCAATGGTAACTTTAAGGAGCGAGTCTAAATTTGTGTCAGTATATAGGAGGGTGGTATCGTCTGCATATAAAAGGAATGAAATTAAATTTGAGGATCGGTAAATATCATTTATATATAGCAAGAACAGTAGAGGGCCTAGCAGGGATCCTTGAAGGACTCCACATGTAATGGGTTGGAGATCGGATATGGATTGTTTAAATTTAGTGCATTGGTAACGGTTGGTCAGATAACTTTTATAAAGATTATACGCAGGGCCACGGATTCCATAATTAAATAATTTTGTCATTTAGGATATCATGGTCTATTGTGTCAAATGCTTTGGAGAGATCGATAAAAAGGCCAATTGCTAATTTGTTTTTTTCAAATGCTTGTACAATCTCGTTTGTTAATTTAAGAAGTGCAATAGATGTGTTATGATTCTTAAGGAAGCCAAATTGATTTTTGTATATTATGTTATTCTGCTGAAGAAATGTATATGTTCTGTCATAAATAAGACGTTCAAGAATTTTGGAGAAGATTGGCAGAACTGAAATGGGGCGGTAATTTCCAGGGTCGTGTTTATCACCGGATTTGAAGATCGGGGTAACTTTTGCTAACTTGAGACTATCGGGAAAGAAACCGTTTGATAAACATAAGTTAAAAATATAGCATAGGGGATCTGATATTTGATGAATAACTTGTTTGATAATAGATGGACTTATATCATCAATGCCAGGGGATTTGTCATTTTTGAAATTTTTAACTAAGTCGATTATCTCATCGCTGATAACAGGACTGAGAAATATAGAATTTAGGATAGGAGGGGGAAGATAAGTTTTGTAGTTTACATTAGAAGTATTAATGTTTGATGCGAGATTAGGCCCAATATTTACGAAATAATTATTAAAGTGGTTGGAAATTGTAGTAGGGTCATCTGTAAGATTACCCCCGCAGTCAATTACAGATTCACCGTGATCACTCACTACACGTTTTTTAATTAAGGTGTTTATAATTTTCCAAGTACCTTTAATGTCATCTCTTTTTTGGTAAAATTGATCTTCATAATAATCCTTTTTAGCTTTTTTTATTACAGAATTTAGTTTATTTCGAAATTTTTTGTATTCAATTATATTTCTATTAGTTGGGAATTTATGTATATACATTATATATAGTATAGATTAAAGATTGCAATAATAAACAACAACTAATATTTTGTGTAAACATAAATAGTATGAGTATAAATAATGATAATAAGCATATTAACTAAGCACAGTATAATATTTAGATATATAATGATTCTTTAACTTTTTTCGGAAAGTAAATAATGATATTGACGTTTTGTTATTTGGCGGGATATGATTCCACAAATTAAGACCCGATATAGTTATAAAAAATTTAGTTTTAGTAAGTCTAGCAAAAGAAAAAATAATGAGAAGTTCTTAAATTGTAATTGTGAAATTTGGTACGTTTACAGAGCATATCAATCATAGAAATAGGAAGTTGGTTTTTAAAATAATTAAACATAAAACTGGCAACTTGAACATTGTGGACGCTATAGCATGGTAATGGTGAAAAGGATGACAATGAATTCGAATGGATTAAAACTATATTACATTGTACGAATAATTACAAACAAGTACGCTTACCAATTCCATAAATAAACAATGAACAAAATATTGTTTTAAGTTTTCCCAAAAAAGAATCACTTATAAGTCCGCCAAAAAGAGGTGTGGTGTAAACAAATCCGGTAAAAACTAGCGATATTGACGAAGCAGCCGCACTGCTATAGTCTAGCTCGATTGTTAAATACAACACAAGATTTCCAACGATTCCGTAATAAGTTAACCGCTCACAGAGCTCACAGAGTAGAATACACAAGACAACAAAGTATCGGTTACTGAAAGAATCGGGTTTCTTTTTGTCCTCTTCATCTTCACAACTTGAATAAGTACATTTTGTATTTGAAAGAAGCAATGTCTTCTCATCATCGGTAAACTCTAAGCTCATACCCATTCTGCACACTTTATAATATCAGTCTTTATTGAAGGTAAAGTCTAGGTCTGTCGATCGCGGACAATATTCCGATGCTAAATTGGTTAATATGCAAAGTTCATGAAATAACTACCAGCCAAATATTTAATTATATATTCCTTTGGGTAGAATACAGCTCGATTACCATAACATATTAAGTACAGGTCATTGTTTCACTTATTTCACTAAATAATTGTTATTTTGTATATTCTTTGTTTTGTAACAATAGTAGTTAATATTAGTTTGAACAGATTATACATAACACATTTATTTTCGACTGATAATAAAATGTATGTATACGTATGATAAATTCGTTCGCAATATGAAATTTTATGTCAGGATCATCTTTAGAAATACGACAGCACTTATAAACACAAAATATATAAATGTAAAAAACAAGGTAACGTAACGTAACGTAAAATAAGACAAACAAAACAAGTATAACAGTACAATGACCGAACAAGGTGAAAATCAGACACACAGCCTATTCAATTTGAATTTATTATTATATTTTGTAATAATTAGCAATCTAGATCATCATACGTACAATAGTACACAGCAAGTTTAAATAATTTATGTCCAACATAGAAAATTAAGTTACTTAATTAAAACAAAAATGAAAATTAATAATTCAATTATTTTTCTAATACGATTCACTATTATTTTGACTAATAAAGCATGGACGATATCACAATGCAAGTTTTACGTAATTTTGTATGTACCTATATTGTGTTTATAATAATACGGGCAGTGATACCCGCATATCTTGATTAACACATGACATTTGATAATAAAAATGGTGGCTGATATTGAATTGTTTAAAAAAAAACTTTTTTTCTTTAAAATCGAAATGAAGCAAACATTTCAAACATTATGTAAAAATTGTAAATAATAAACTATATAAGCTACATTTTACTAGAACGTAACGCAAGGACGTAAACGCAAGCGTTTTAACCAATGACAATCGAAGTTATAGATAGTTAGCAATCACAAGCGAATAAGCCATCGCTTGTGATTGGTCAATTCACTTGCGTGTTGTGTCGCTAGTGGCAACCACGCTTTAGAGTCGATGATCGTTATCTAAAAACACTTAATAATAATAATAATAACAGGATTTTTTTTAGCGCACATACCACTCAAGAGTGCTCAAGGCAAAAAAAAAAAAAACAAAAAAAAACAAAAACAAATCATACAAATGCCTGACAAATAAAATGCAATTTCTTTGGAGGGTCCCCATCCGTTCTCGTTCTGTCGCGGTCCCGGACGCGATTTTTTTTTTCGTACATAAGTTGGGGACCCCCTCATGAAACGTCACAAAATAAACATGAATAATTCATCAGTTAAATTTTCTTGTTCCGGGTTCACCCAAGCGTATAGTGATTGTATAGTATTGTGATTACACAAGTGGGGTACGATTCTAGGCCTATCTCCGCTGTTGTTGCGGCGTGCGATTTCATAGAAGAATAGCGGCGTTTTGTGTGGATTGTCGAAATAATCAGCCTTTAGTTTATGATGTTTTTAAATAATTTATTACTAAAGAATTACGTGTTAAAATTATAGTTTCTATTAATACTATTAGGCCTAATTATTAGTCTCTAAACTCATGTCTATTCTAGTAGTAGCTGTGTGGGTGTGTGTGACGTGTGTGTGTTAGGTATGACCAAAGATAGTTACACTATCTTTGGTATGACACAATCCGAGTAATAAGTCAGCAAAATTAAACAATAAACATTACACAAAAATACATTTTTTATTCTCGTGGGTTAAATCTTCCCATCTCATGTGTTCATATACGCGCATTTCCTCTGAGTACATGCATATTGTTTGATAATAAAATAGCAGAATTAAAGAAATACAGTACACAAATTATACACATTCTTTATTCTTGTGGGTCTAAGCTTTCTTTGGGCTATGTCCAATGAATTACTACTTAGTTCAATGTCTTGCCCAGCTGTCGATTAGCCTCGACTCGACAAATTTTGTGTGAAGAAGAGTGCGCGAAGGCAATCGCGTGAATTGACTTAGAATCCTAGGCCTACTGTTGAAAGTATCGTATCGCAGTTGTGTAATCACTTCTTGTTGCTATACGCTTGGGTGTACACAGAACAACAAATTTAACTGATGAATTATTCATGTTTATTTTGTGACGTTTCATGAGGGGTCCCTAACTTATGTACGAAAAAAAAATTCGCGTCCCGGACCCCTACCTAGGTGACCAAACAAAGGAACAGGATACGCATTTGTCTTGACACACTTCATTCACGAATAATATAAAACTAATGATAAAGTAAGGTAATGTACTAAAATATTATCTATTTATAATAAAATAATTTTAAAATAGGCTTCTACGTCACGTGTCATATAATCCTTGTTACAGTTACAGTATAATATGAACATTCCGAGAAAAATAAATATTGCTACTAATTACAACCATTATCTATGGCAAGGCACTTGGTTGGAATAGATAGTGCTTTTGTGGAGGCCGCCCGCATCGTAGGAAGATGTAATTAATTTAAATATAGCAAACAAGCTTTTCCTGGACGATACAATCACGTGGACATCAAGAATGATTAGATAGTGCATTCCTTTATTCTCAACAGGTCTTTCTTTTCTTTCTTTCGTGGTTTGACAAAGGCATTGTTCTCTTCTGCCTCTGTTCACCTCTTAGGCCTACATTTTACACCCTGTTCACATTTCGTACTCAGACAGCAAGTTCTCCTGCAACGGAAGTACTTTATCCCGCCAACATATTAATTCATCAATTTTCATACTTGTGAATGAAATATCTCCATTATAGCTGATTTCGTCATCCGGTGGTTCTGTAATCGGAACTGAGTTGTCTACATACGTATAGTAATGTCCAATTACGGCAAATATTCCCGTATTTACGAGCAAAAGAACGGCTAACAGGATGTAGTAGCGTTCTAGATAACCGTCGTTGATTTCATCTGGATACCATTCGTGACCTATAATTTAAAAATAATAATATTTAATGTTGCCTCTTTTAGATAATGTACATTTTTATATTAACTTGTATTTTTTGTGTGTTTTTCACTTGTAATTTTATATGTTTTTATCTATATACACCTTTTTAAATATTTTATAAATTGTACATCACATGCAATTTTACTACTGCCAGTTGTGATTGTTTTTTTAGGTGATCATTTAGAATAAAATGATCACCTATTGTTATTGTATGAAATCTTTATTCTTCTTTTTCTTATTCTTATTATTTATTTCTCTCTGTACAAATTTGTGTAACAATTATCTCAAAAAGTTTAATGTAAATGATTACCAAAATTTTACAATGTCTTTCAAATACTGTAACTTAGTCCTAATAAGCTTTTCAGCGTGATCACTCATCCATGACGTCGCGTATACGCCATTTTGTGAAATCACATTGTCAATCATATCTCCATAATTCATTATCACATATTAATGAAATTCACTACACGTAAACTTCAGGTCAAAGGTAAAAGTATTAGCAAATAAAAAATTGCGTGTTTCAAGGTCATGCGCGTGAAATCGCGCATTAAAATTTTAAAAAGCTCAAAATTAAGTTTTGATCAATTTAGAGCATGAAATAGGCCATTTGCGTGTTTCAAAAAATTACTGCGCAAAAACATATTTTTGGCTACGCGAGTTTTAAAAAGCGTAAAAAATAAAATTTGATGTATACATCACATTCTACTCACAATCCTTAGTACATTCTCCAACTTTGAGTCCATTCCGACTTAAAATAACGCTATACAAGCACGGTAAATATGACAAAATGCGCACATTAAATGTACAAAAGTGCTAAAAATGGTAAAAAGTAGGGCCTTTTTAAAATGAATATAACTTTTCAGAATGAAAGGTGACCCCAATTTTTTTAACTTATTATGGAAGCCAATGAGTTGTATAAATAAATGTATATACACAGTAGACGTACAAAATGGTATGACGTCATCATTTGGCCACATGAATTTTGAAAATAGGGGTTTTTCCCCTTTTGTCATAGACCACCATATTCAACAGAGCGCAACTCGCTTATCTGTTATCGATTTTCTTTTAATTTTTAACACATTCTACCTCAACCAATTATGTTACTTATAAGTTGCCAATATTTTCTTTTGGATAACGTTATCATGTCTTAAAATTTAAATAACGGTGGTTACGTAATTTTACCTACAACGTATATTTGAATACCTTACAGCTCTTCTGAATTAAAGTTGACCTCGATGTTTATAATTTAGTATGATAGCTGGTGAAATGTAGATATGAATTCATACAAAAATTAAGCCTATCAGATGTTGTGACGTTATCATATGGCCAGTTGAAGTTAAAAAGTAGTTTTTTCATATCTTTCGTAAAAGTTATACAATTTTTAAAGAGCGCGCACAGCCCTTCTACGTGCCAAATTTTCTTCCAATTGTTATATTTTATTGCTAAATTCATTATTTTTCAATATTGTTGTCCACAAGTTTTTTTTGATAATGTCATTAGTGCCAAAAACTTAGAACATGATGTGTGTCCGTAATTTCACCTATGCTACACTGTATATAGATATACACAGTACAGTATATACTGTACATATTGTATTATGGCATATAATAGGCACAACTCAGCACTATAAGCGTATAATAGGATGGCATACATCAACATTTTCCGATTGTATGTTAACATACGTGCATGTTTCAAAAATATGAATGTCAATAAAATGATAAAAATGATCACCTATAATTCGTCAAAGTGACGAATTAAATTCTAGTTAATAAACTTGAATTTGAATTAAAATTTAGAATTAGTTGATATTGATAGTTAAAACGAACACGAATGATATAACTATCCAGAAAAGGATTTCATTTATCTTCTTTGATGTAATTTTGTATGAGATTGCCCACTTTTTTTTGTAAAAATGAAAGGCGTCTCTAAAAGCAACAACTAAAATAAAACAAACATTCGTCTTTATATTTACTTGTTTATATATTTTTTAAAAACTTAATGTCACAGAGCCCACACTGTCAGTGTGACTCTTCGTAAAAACCTTACATTTTTCACCGATGGTCCCCTGTCACACGTATGGAATCTGGACGATTCTTTTCTTTTCATCCATTTTTATGCAAACGTATCGTAACCAACATTTATTTGTCAAGATACGAACCTTTTGTTGCAGCATTGACGATGATGACCAGTAAAGAACCTAAATAACATCCTAGGCCAGCTGTAAAAAGATACAATCCCAGCAGAACGCCTTGCAACACCTTTGGAGCCTGTGAATATGCAAATTCCATACCTAGAAACGGAACATAACACAAACTAGTAATTTTCTCTTGCTATGAGAAAGAATTAACGGAAATTGTGCACCTGATTCGTGATATTTAGCTTCTTAATTTATTGTTACTAAAGGCCTATTAAATAATAATTCTTTACAATTTTATACTCACCAGTAATGTTTGTGAGAATTTCACTTGCGCCAAAAATAAAATACTGCGGTATTTGAGCGAACACTGTCATGGTAGACGCATTGTATGACGCATTGGCAATAATTTGATCTGTATATCCACCGTTCTCCATAATGTTTTTTCTACTAACTTCAACACCGGCGGCCACTACCATTGCTATGGCACCTAAGAACATTCCAAATCCTAAAAATACAAACAAATTTTATTTTTAACTTTAAACGAATCCCTTTGGCCATTTCGATGTACGTAGTCCTGAAGCTCAAGATATAAGCCTAATAGAGAAATACTCAGCTTGAATTAATATTAATAAGTATCTCTCTTCAAGGAATGTATTTCTGTGATCGGATTTGGTGCTGACTACATTATTACAAGATAGTGTCCACCACTTCAGCCTTACCAAGGCCTAGGTGAGACCATGGTAATGTGGACCGAAAAGTACACCATTAAAAGCCAATGTCAAATAATAGTGCAGCTCCATCTTAGAGGTTAACGTGCTTGGTTGCCTTCCAATCCCAAGGTCCGGGGCTCAATCATGACTCAGTGCCCGGGTTGTAATTCACGACTCTTTCACCTCCGCTCCCAAGCCTCAAATGAGACTTAGTTTATAAGCACGATAAATTATAAATATACGGCAGTTTAATTGGCGAGTTTACTTGCGTATGCGTGATATAATACTATATATATATATAAATCCAAAGGCAAATTACTGAAAAAAATGACAATGCTGTGGGTATCAGTAGCTGGATCTCAATGGAGATACAAAAATAAAAAGCGAAAAGCTAAATCAAAACGATAAAGTAAACAGCCAGAAAAGTTAGCAGAGCTTTCGGGCAACACTAGCCCTTCATCAGTGCAACTATATATATATATATATATATATATATATATATATATATATATATATATATATATACAAAACTACGATTCAGGTCAGTTATTGGAGAACTTCCTCATTTGGTATAGAAGGGACTTAAGACAACTTAAATAATCAATGAAATGCTACAACAGTTTGAGAACTTCTAAGTTACAAGGATGATGTAGTTTCATACGCACCAGCTTTGGTGAATAGTGTAGACTATGTATTACTCTTCTCAGGTGAAAAAAACAAATCATCTTACCCATCCGCTTAAGCTGCGTCAGTTTGAAGCCCAAGTAGTCACATAATGGATATACTACAGTATCCATCAACGGAATCAAAAGTAAAATACTAATTTTATTGAAGACACTAAGCGATGCAACGGGAAAGGTGAAGTCACCGTAGACCAGGTTCATCCTCTCTCCTTGGAGAACAAATGAAGTTTGCATCTGGAATGAAAGTACTTTCATTGTAATATATAATAAGTAATATACTATAACTCGTGTTCTTTCTTTCCTTTCCATCAACATAGTAACGAATTATAATAAATCATCCTAAGTAAACAGTTGTTGGTAAAATACCCAGTCTTCTTCGACGTATTCATCACTAGTCATCATTTACACACATCCCATAGGTCTTAACAAGACACCATATGGCAAAGCTTATAAATATACCGTACCTGCACATACACTGTCCAGTACAACATTGTACCAAACAGCACTGGCATAATTCTTGCCATCAATTTCACTTCTTCTACATGCTTACTTCGGAAAGTACCTCCATTTTCTTCCTTAGCCCGGTCAAGAAAACTTGAATTTTCCTCATCAGTTTTGCAGCTACTAGACGAAATTGCCTGACCGACAATGTTGAACATTCTTGACAGTATGCTACCTGCAAGTTACACATATTGTTTTATTTTAACAATTTAAAAATGTGTAACATTATGAATAATTCAAAGTCAAACTACTGAAAGCATGACAATGCTGTGGCGGAATCTCAATGGAGATACAACTTGAATAAGATAGATAAATAAACAGCCATGGCTAATGAGAGTACTTTATTACGAATAATAACTTGAAAGGTTTCCCTATAGTCCAAAAATTCACTTGCTTGTAACTTGCTTGTTTCCGTCACAAGGTTTTGTCTAATGTCAGTAATATCTAAATGTGGTCTTGTTATCTGTTGATTTTTGCTTGTATATATTATATTATATTTTATGACTTTCAACCCTGTTAATGGTGACGTTTGGTCACTGTAGGGTGATGATGAAAAAAAAACACTCTTGGTGGCGTGGGCTATAAATACGAGGGAAAGACTTATGCTTTCACAATCGATTGTTCGGATGGATACATCATTTGATTATAATTATCAAATTACTTTCGCTATATCGTCCTTGCATTGTCACCTAGTACGACTCACCTTCTGGTGGTGTTGTTATATATTTTTTTCTTCCAGCCAACAAAGCTAGGCCAGCAAATATAATAGAAGCAGCAGGAATTGTATAACCCCAAGCAAAGCTGATCTCTTGCTGAATATAAACCACAATAGTGTAAGCAATAATCGATCCAATGTTGATGAACCAATAATACCTGAAAGAATGAAACATTATTTTGCCATAAGAGTAGTACTGCTATAAGTTTATCAGCTAAAATATTTATCGGTATTGGTTCTCTTAGTTTTGGACCATAATTCATCTATCCGTCATTTTGGGTGTATATAATGTATATATTTCAAAATTTGCGCAGCAATATTCTTGCCATAGGTTTACAGTTTACTTAATTTCAAATGTATACTTTTCTTACAAAATCATAGTAATTTTAGAAGTTTACAAATACCAATGTTCTTACCAATTAAAATAAGTTTGTATAACGCCATCTCCCAAGTCTTCAAGTTGTTGAACACCGAATGGGGCAACCGTTGTTTTGATTCCTCCAGATCCGATAGCAACTAACGATAAAGCTGATATATACAATATTCGCTGTTCAGATAAAGAAAGTCCTCCGCCGTTCAGTTTTTCGTAGTCAATCGAGATTATAGGTAGAATGATTGTACCTACAATAGTTCAAATAGATAGAATTTTACTATTATTAATTTAATCAGTAATTAGTTCAACCAATGTATAAAAGTATAAGGGAAGTTGGTTTTGTGATGATAAAATGTGGCATTTTCTAGGAAACTAAGCTTCGGCATACTGTAATGGCACAATCAAATCAATATAGAAATACCATACGACTCTTTGGCCATACCGAGAATATCTGAAACACTCAGAATATTAAAATTTGCAGAGGTAATTTCAAATTCTATGGATTACGCTGCAGGCCAAACATGGGCTAGCAAAGCTAAAAATGGAAGGCCAACGCTATAGCATTATAATGGTGAAATAAGGATGACAATGAATTCGAATGGATTAAAACTATATTACATTGTACGAATAATTACGAACAAGTACGCTTACCAATTCCATAAATAAATAATGAACAAAATATTGTTTTAAGTTTTCCCAAAAAAGAATCACTTATAAGTCCGCCAAAAAGAGGTGTGGTGTAAACAAATCCGGTAAAAACTAGCGATATTGACGAAGCAGCCGCACTGCTATAGTCTAGCTCGATTGTTAAATACAACACAAGATTTCCAACGATTCCGTAATAAGTTAACCGCTCACAGAGCTCACAGAGTAGAATACACAAGACAACAAAGTATCGGTTACTGATAGAATCGGGTTTCTTTTTTTCCTCTTCATCTTCACAACTTGAATAAGTACATTTTGTATTTGAAAGAAGCAATGTCTTCTCATCATCAGTAAACTCTAAGCTCATACCCATTCTGCACACTTTATAATATCAGTCTTTATTGAAGGTACAGTCTAAGTCTGTCGATCGCGGACAATATTCCGATGCTTAATTGGTTAATATGCAAAGTTTGTGAAATAACTACCAGCCAAATCTTTAATTATACATTCCTTTGATCAGAATACAGCTCGATTACCATACATCTATTATATGTACAGGTAATTGTTTCACTTATTTGTTATTCTAATATACAATTTATTTTTGATATCGGTAAAAATATCGAAATACATTGTTACTTTGTATATTCTTTGTTTTGTAAAAAAAGTAGTTAATATTAGTTAGAACAGATTAAATAACACATTTATTTTTGAATGATAATAAAATGTATGTATACATATGATGAATTCGTTCGTAATATGAAATTGTATGTCATGATCATGTTTAGAAGTACGAAAGCACAAAATATATCAATGTAAAAAAAAACCAGGTAACGTAAATGTAACGTAAAATAAGACAGACAAAAAAAGTATAACCGAACAAGGTGAAAATCAGACACACAGCCTATTCAATTTGAAATTATTATTATATTTTGTAATAATTAGCAATCTAGATCATCATACGTACAATAGTACGCAGCACTGCAAGTTTACAGGCAAGTTTAAATAATTTAGTCCAAAATAGAAAATTAAAGTACTTAATTAAAAAAAAAATGAAACTTAATAATTCAATTATTTTTCTAATACGATTCGCTATTTGACTAATAAAGCATGGACGATATCACAATGCAAACAAGTTTTACGTAATTTTTTATGTATTGTGTTTATAATAGTGAGCAGTGATACCCGCATATCTTGATTAACACATGACATTTGCTCATTTAGCACGCGCGTCAAAATGGCCGACGAGGAAGATCAGTCGACTGTGGAAGATCGGAACAACAGCATGTTTTGGGTTTGGATTCTCTGTTGCCTAGGATGTGTATTTATTGTAATTGTCACGGCCCTGAGGTGTTTACGCATGCAAGAACAAGATGTGGATGCCGTACCGTATTCTTGTCTGTACATAGGTAGGTCTTCTTAACCCTAACATAGTTTTGATGTAAATTGGTGTTTGATAAAGTGAGAGGGTGTGTATTGAATGATCTATAAACTTAACAAGAAGATTGTGCAACAATGTGGGTGGCTATAGTAGAGACCTACCAGAGATTAAATATAAGTATGCATTTGATAATGCAAATTTTTTTTAAATCGAATACAAAATATAAATATTAATTATTTCATGCCTATTGTACTTCTTACCATCCATATTCGTACAAAACTATGATCAGCATACTGTACGTATTAATACTATTTAGAATTTACGTACACCGTTGCTCAAATGCACAACAATTTCACCCAAAGTGTATGGGGTTTACACTCTTAGGCCTATTTATTATACAGTATTTCAAATATTGAAAATTGAATGTGTATTTAAATTCTAATAAATACTATCAAAGCCAATTCAAAGTCAATAATGATAATCACACAATTAATATTAAAAGCATAATATAGACCAAATATCATTTAATATAGTGTAAATTTGATATTTACAGATAGTACGTACAGTGATTTTATTGAAGTTCTCCGGAGTTATTTCAAAAAGCCAAAACAAGCAAGCAATCGAAAACAACTCATAAGCAGCATCAACAAAGTGTGGTCACCAGATGAAAACAAAAACCCCGTACTTGTCAGTTTGTCATTCAAGACAGCTCTTGATCTCTTTCTTAGGATTCAAAAATACCCACCAGCTTCAGAAATCATTCTGACTGCCATCAACATACCAGATGTTGTTCAAATCCTCAGCCATCATGGGATTAAGGTGGTTCCAATTGATATTCATAAAGAAACTATGGCACCTAATATAGAACATCTTGATCAACTTCTGACAGAAAAGACAGTGGCTCTTATTGCCACACATCTGTTTGGTCGTTCGTTCGATATGTCAGCGGTAATTGAGCGCGCGAAGAGTCACGGGATACACGTCTTGGAAGATCGTTCACAGTCGTTTAATGGGCTGCAAGATGTTGGCGATCCTGAATCAGATCTGACGTTTTTTAGTTTCGATGTTACACAACAAAACACGACATTTGGTGGAGCTGTTATTAAAGTTAAAGATAGACTACTTTACAACAAAATGCTGAAATTATACGACTCATATCCATTACAAAAGGAGCATACTTACGTAGCAGATGTCTTTAAATTTTCTGTTATTTCTGTAGTTCTTAATAATCCAGTGTTAACCAACTTTGGAACAACTTTGTTCCGATTTTTTAAGAGAGACATGAGGAAGTTGTTCAACCAACTGTTAACTGCTCCCAGCACATCAGGTTTGATTCGAGGATTAAGATTCCAGCCTTCGAATACACTACTCTACATGATGGAAAAACAGTAAGTTAAAGCATTCAGAAACTTGATTGCATCTCTCCCGAAATCAATCATAACATTGCCTTCTTAGCCGAATAAATATATATTTATTTTCCCTATATTTCTCTTTTTCAATCAAAAATGTTATTATTGTGACGTATGTATTGGTATTTATTGTGACGTATTTGTCTGTCTGTATTGGTATTTGTTTGCAAGAAGATAAGAAGACGTTTCGTGGCCAAGTAGGCCCAATAAGGACAATGGGTTGAAGTAATATCAATGAGTACCATGTTCACATATTTGTTGAATTCTAATGTCTTTTTGATAGATTCACTTGTTTTGATGAGGATATGTTTAAAAGAGGGCGGGAAAGTGGCGAATATGTGAGTGATCGTCTGCCACAGGTTGCCGAGAAAATTGGAATGATGGCTAAGCACAAGGGTTACTGGCTCTTTCCAATCATTGTGGTAAGAAAACACGCATTATCGTATCAATTTATCAAAAACCAAAAAGTGATGTCAAAATTACTATCATTAGTCTATTTAATATTGCTATTTGTTCTATGGACCATTTTATCTTATTTTATTGCAGGAAGATGCAGAAGAGGTGACCAAACGACTTAACAATCTTGGAATCGATGCTTCACGGGAAGTTGCACATTTGCAGTTGATTAAGAATGATGACGTAGAAACCTCGGCAGACGATTCGTTGGATGTTTCCAAATACATATTAGAATACGTAGTCTACCTTCCCGTTCATAAACGTGTCAGAATTTTCTACTTAGATCAAATCCTGCTTGCTGTTGAAATAGTTCTCAATAAGCTCGCTATTTTAAAACGCTTTGATAAAGGATATGATAAAGGACATGTCGTAAATATTGACGAAATCGCTGAAGACGATATAAAAAACCAAGAGCCGTCCGTTAGTGGTGGCGGCAGGCGTGTGAATGGAAATAAGAGGAAGACCGTCACATTCTCGCCAATGGTTACTGTTCGTCGAAGTCATAGAATGAATGACCAATAATCCAAAATATAAAATAACTACACACCAGTTTCAACTAAATTCGTACGCCTGCCTAAGGAAGGATATGTCCAAAGAGAGAGTTTGTCAAAACAAGTTTCAACAATTACACGGCCGGTCACACGACTTTTTAATGCGGGAGTAGGCCTACGTTAAAAATGTACTAAGATTCCCTGGTCGTTAACGATTTATCATTCTGCCCACATCAATTAAATTATTAAAAGTTGATAATTTAAAGTTGACTTCATGGTATTTTTGTTTTAAACAATTTGAATGTACAAGTTAGACACAAGCTTCAGAGTAAAATAGATACATTTTATTCCAAATTTTTTCAATAGCGCCCTCTTTTAAATCGAGGGTATGTATAGATTTATTGGAAATTACCAATAGATGAGTCGTTCTAAAAATATCAAAATGAACCCGGTTCCGGTTCGATTCTTTCTTTGATACAATGAATCTGCAGTAGGCCTACGTGTCGGAGTGTTTTTACAGAGAAAGATTATATAATAAGGTAGGCCTAGTTGTCGGGCTAGTTGTATATGATAATGATTTTATTAAACATTTACTATTAACCGAATCTAAAAATAAACTCTATTTGTATACCAATTACTCCTTCGATTCATTGCAGGTTTATGCACATAGGTTTAGGTTTAAAGCATATAACAGGGCCCGGCGATTAATGTTATTAGCACCGTACTGGGCCTGAGGTTTTGATCATCATTACTACCGTTAGCAGTAGAAAATGTCACGTACATTGTCTCCATTCATCACAGCAAGGGGTGGGGGTGGTCGGGACTGAGACCTACGCGGACATGCAAAATAAAACCGTACTTTTAATAATTGCAATTTGATTGTTATATGCATGTATGAAATACATTAGGCCTAATGATAATTACACTAGGCCCAACTGTAGGATTAACTTGAGAGATAGATGGCATTACTTTTTTAGCATAATGTCATACAAATAAATTAACTATAATTAACAAAAGTCAGCAATTTGTGTGACATCATTCGTGTCACGTCGGATTTAGTGCATGCTTAGTTTTAAATAGGATCAACCCTCACCCCCCCCCCCCCCCCCACCCTCATTGATTATCTGGACGCAAGATGATTGAATTATGGGTAATGAGTTTTCATCACCCAACTGTTTGTGTTAGTTGTGTTTGTTGTCTTTTGTTACAGGTTTAAATCACATTGACAAGCTGTAAGTAACTTCAAAATGACTGCCGTAAAATTTACCAATGAAGAAGATTTGAAAGTTGTACTGAAAATATTGCCTGATGAACTCAAAGCTAGTGAAAATAAAGTAAAGTTTATTTTATCTGATTATGTACCATCAAGCAAAGATAAAGACTTATTTACCATCTTTCAAGAACTCATTGATCGAAGGATAATTTCACCTAGTAAAGTCGACTTGCTTTGTGAATTATTGAAGTTAGTTGGACGTGAAGATCTGTTGGCACGCCTACCTGAAGCAGGTAATTTAAAGTTGATCTCTCAATATAGACGAATGCTGGTTGACGTTGGAAATCATCTGGAAAAACACGATTGCGAAAACATATCATTTGTATACATCAACACTCACTCTGTTTGTACGCCATGGAGCCTACTATTGTGTATGGAAAGGAAATGTGTTTTTGAAGATAGAAAGCAAACTCTAACGTCATTCGAGACATTTTTGCGGAACACTGGTTGCAATCGTGCCGCAACCTTTGTGAAAAAGTATCTTGGAGATGACCCAGGTAAGCATTATACTTACACTTTTATATACTATTTAGATGTGACAATTTGGTATTTTTTAAAATCTTGAATTCCATTTCAGAAATTATCGACAGTGCTGTTAAAACTCTATCAGACAGATATTGCAAGTTCTGTAAAGTTGTGAAGCCACTGCCATGGGACTCTAGGGGCGGTTGCATGGAGCTCAAGGACATTTTTATCAATCTTAACATTGTTTATGAACATGAAGACTACAGAGCAGACTTTTCATTTCCAGAATATGACATGATGTTTGATCCTACTAGAAGCGAAAATGATAACCATTATCGTGTCTTGATTCGTGGAAGAGCTGGAACTGGAAAAACAACAATACTACAGCGAATGTCTCTTGACTGGGGTGAATCTGTTCATAATAATTTAAGTAGTAAAGAGGATAATAGCAAGAGTAATGTCAAGTATCTCAAGAAGTTTAAACTACTGTTCCTTCTGGAGATCAGAAAGTTCAAATTCGGTCAGTCTTTATTTGATGCAGTTCACAAACAGCTTTTACACGGGTTTTCGGAAAGCGATATCAGTGTCATAGAGAAGTACATAAAGTCTGATCCTTCACAGGCTGTGTTTATGTTAGACGGGTACGATGAACTCACCCAAAATGTAGGTGATTATAAGTGCGAATCGAAATTACTTGATGTATTACGATGTGATACATTTCCAAAGTGCCATATGGTGGTGACAACTAGACCACATCGATCCAAAGATTTCAAAAAAATTCATATGCTTTATAAGCACTTTGAATTGACAGGATTCACAAAGGAAAACGTAGAAGAATTTGTAAAGAGATATTTTACTAAACATCCAGAATCTGGAGAGGGATTGATGAAATACATTAAGGATGTTAATTTCGTGGAAGGTATTGCAGAGATTCCCATAATGACAGCTATCATGTGCTTTCTCTGGAAGAAGCGTTCTGCAAACAAATCTAAATCAACAGATCTACCAAAGACTCCAAGCAGATTGTATCAACAATTGTTTGACTTTCTAACACATAATTATAAACACAAAACAGACGGCAAAGACGATACATTGTGTCCGAAGCAGGTGTTATGCGATGTTGGTAAAATAGGTTTACGTGGGTTAGAGGTTGATACCGGTGGTCTAATATTTAGCTTAAAAGACAAAGATGATCCTCAGAAAATTGCTATTAAAGGTGCTTGTGAAATTGGCATTATGCATACACTTCGTGAAGAAGAAGATCCAGATGATCCATTTATGATGACAGAGGAAGTACAGTTCTTTCACAAATCAGCTCAAGAGAAATGTGCCGCCATTTATTTGGCAAGCTTACTTGAAAAAGACCCCACACAGTTTCTAAAACATCTAGATATGGTGAAATCTGTTCGGAAAGCATTAGATATGCATCTGCTGTTGAAGTTTACGTGTGCAGAGAGCTATAAAGCAGCAAATCTTGTTCTTAAGAAACTTGGTGATATTTACAAACAATATCCGCAGGTAACGTGGGAAACTTTCTACAAGGGAGATTTAAAGATTGAGGAAATAAAGGAAATGCAACAATTCTTGGAACTGTGCATTGGGTGCTATTTTGAAGCAGAGAAGTATGCCAGCAAACTTGCTTGTGATATGACAACTGTTTTTCCAGAGGGACGTATACGATTCACTGGTATTTCAAACTATACTGCCATGTCCCTTGCATATTTGTTGAAGAACACTGGTTTTATTCGTCACCTAGAACTCCTGTATCTTGGAGTAGAGGACAACACACAAATTCGTGCCCTTATGGATAAGATTCCATCTTGCAGACGCTCTTATACAGAGAAAGTCACAGAGATTTCTTCATCTGAAGGCGAAAAGGTCAAGTTTGTCGAGAGTTTTAAACAATGTATTCCAGAACAGTCTTTTCTAAGAAAAATTCCTGTAGAGCAGATGTATGGCATTTATCCAATGTACGAAACATTGACGAAATGGCAAGCAAAAGAAATTAATTTGGGAATCGTATTTGACGGAATGACAGAAAGTGTAAAATCTGTAACTATTTCAGGTATGCAAATGAAAGGACCACAATTTTCTGCATTTGTGAACATGTTAAACAGATTAAAAACACTAGATAGTCTTTGTTTGAACAGTAATGACCTTCAGCCAAAAGATTTAGAAGACATTTCTGTTTGTGTTGGTGAGATGTCGAATCTGAAGGTTCTTACGCTATCAGGAAATCATGTATCTGAGGGTTTTCCAAGTTTAATCAAACATTTAGAAGCAGGGAAGCTTAAAATGATGGAAGAATTATGGATTGAGAATTGTGAACTGTCAGCAGACACACTATGCGATACGATTGAGACATTTTCAAACACACCACACATGAGAGTCCTTGATATACGATTGAATAAAATAGACAATTCTGTTATGAAGAAACTTGCCGAAAATTTGCATTACTTGCCTCGACTGGAGATCCTGAATATGACTACGAACAATGTTGAATCCGAAGGTTATAATCCGTTCTTTGTCGCACTCAAACAGATGAAAAGTTTAAAACGACTTCACATAGCTGATAGCACTTTCCCGGGGCCACTTCTTTTCTACATTGCCACGGTAATGCCATACCTACTGAACTTGGAATACCTACATGCCTCTGGAAAAAACGTGGAAAACATTAAGGCGATTGAAAATGGAATGTTTAATGGATTCATTGGGAATCTGTCCAAGTTGAAAGAGTTGAAAGAGCTTAACCTCGTTATCATACGATTTAAGAAAGAAGATTTTCTTGCCTTGTTGAAAGTATGTGAGGAAATGCCAAATCTAGCAGATCTAAGGTAAATACAATGTATATTAATGATGCCCACTAAATAATACAGATGCGTATTAATAATATTATTACGGTTACAAAAATATATAAAAATACTATATCTTTACAGATTGTCGTTTGATCTTGTGCCCAACGGCATCGACTTGAATGGATTACCAAAAATCATAAACCTATGTTAGTTTCAAGCTATTGTTAAATGGCATTGCATGGCATGAGGTTATCATCCACGTGTGTGAAGTGGATGTTGATGTGAAGAAGAAGCAGT
This sequence comes from Antedon mediterranea, assembly GCF_964355755.1. Lineage (NCBI taxonomy): Eukaryota > Metazoa > Echinodermata > Crinoidea > Comatulida > Antedonidae > Antedon > Antedon mediterranea. The sequence continues at coordinate 27,577,082 of NC_092675.1, forward strand.
AGAATAGAGTCCATATAAGGCGATATTGTATTGAAAGATGACTGGGTTTATGTTTATGAGGAAAAGGGTGCTAGAATTATGATCAGACTATTCATTGTGTTGTCAATGGAATTAAACTACTAAGCTTTTTGAAATTTTCTGGAAATTCTTCTATAAATGTATTAAATGTAAGTAGTTAATGTTATCACTTTGTATGTATTTGTTATGATGGGTTTTTTTTCAAATAAATTCAAATCAACATCATGGAATACAAAAATGAAAACTATTGTAAAAATCATAATTTATAAAAGGAACTTCAGATTTTAAACATCTACATTGATAACTTACTGGTAGTGATTACGAATTGGCTATAGTTTTAATTAAATAGATATAATAGTACTTTCAGAAGTTAAACTAGATCATTTTCGGACCAGTGTACTTTTATTCTTCGAAGAAGGATACACACTTAATTGCAGATTGAATGTTACCAAAAGGCATTAAAGATAAAACAAACAGAAAATACCCAAAAATAGCAAAAACAATATGATTATTTTATAGTGATGATATGACCATGATGATACTAATGTGAATAAAAGTTTACGTCACAAAAGAGAGTGAAAAAATATATATATAATCAAATGACAAGTGGCATTGCAATAAATTAATATAGGCCTAATAATAATCAACAAAAAAGAGAAACACATTGATAATTACTCAAAACACTACTTGATAAGCCCATCATACTTATTCTAATTTGAAAAGATAAAAATAGTGATAATAGGCCTTATATGTTAAAAAGCAATAATAAAAAATGATAAAGGTACTCTCTTTTTTATATTTTGTTATTTCCAAAATAAGATAGAAAAAAGCAACGCATGCTTTCTATGTTGTTGTATTTGATTTTACTTGATGAAAGGTTAATATTGACAGGAAGTTTTTATAAAATGGTTTCAGCATATTGTTGTGTTTATCCTTTGATATGGTAATAAAATAAACCAATAATGTTTTATATACAAACGCACGTATTATTTTTTTTGTAGAGTTCTATGCTACACGGACGTCGAATGAAAATATATTTTAAATTAAATTTTGGAGAGTAGAATAAGTGGAAAATCTAGGGCATTTGTTCTGTTAGTGCCAAGTTCGATCGATGGTTGTTGGAAGAATATTGCGTTATGCATTTTGAATACTGCGCTCCAAATATTTATATTCGGGTAAAGAGGCCTACATAAATCGACAGATTTCACCAAACCCGCTCGGTAAATCGTATGATCGGTCCTTCTTCCTAATTTTTACGTGCGTCTTCTCTCGTTTGATAAATGTCATGTCTAATATAACCGAGTGAAAATATCTGACTGTCGCATTTCACTTTTGTTGGTACTAATCTCAGAGCAGACAAGTTGAAAATACACACACCACTGACTTTATTGTTATTTTATTCTTGTGAATTCTTCTATTTTGTATGCGATTCTAGTCCTATTATGCAGTAGGAGATACATAATCCACGCATTTCACACTGATTTCACAAACTCAAGATATACAAGTTTCGTCTGAGTTATGACCCAGGGGAAATCCAAACACGAATTATCCAATCGTACCAGTGTTTGTTACTGTACTACCCTGACTGCCAACAAAGACCGGATAAGGCTCATGGAAAAGGAAGTATAATATGCAATTGAACTACGACTAGCAACAGAGAAAGCACTGAAGTACGTAATAACTGGAATATATTAATTTGTAAGTAAGATAGACCATTTTATAATACAGCTATCCTGTAACATTGTATAGACTAGGCCTTATGATATTACATTCGTACTTTGCATTGGAGGAATATGATTATAATGCGTCATGAAAAAGTGTATCTGATTATAATATTTCGATAAAGATAATAATATAGGCCAATGTTAGATACGTATACTAGTTTGTAATGGTTTCACACAATGTCGTATTGTCAAGCTATCAGTTCAAATCACATCAATGGTGTATTAATAGCACAATGCACTAACAATTTCCTCGACTTGATCTATGTCGATTATTGTTGTATAATTGGGGTTTTTTAAATTGTTAGAATATTTCATATAATTTTGTTTTACTTTTCTACTATACACATTGACAATAAATAGGTATTGTACACAATAAGAAACAGAATGTATGCCACTACAAGCTGTGTAACCAATAAACAGTAAAGTATTGGAGAAAGAGAAAACAATTAACATACATATCACGTGGAATATTTCATGGAAAAAACAAACCTCGTTTATGAGCCAAGTAATCGTCAGAACATAGGGTAACAACAGAACTGTAAAATGGCCAAGAAAGTTATGTCTATGTGGAAGTCTCCGCCCACGGTAAGTTGGAATAACCCAGATCAGAGATTGTACTCATGATCTTGCGTACATTTTATTTTCTGTAAACATTGAGTGAAATAAAACTAAAGATTGGTTCCCACTAGAGACGTAACACAAGGACGTATAGATGTAACGTAAGTGATGACCAATCACAAGCGATGGATTATTACGATGATGACACATAATTATGATGATGATTATTATGACGATGACGATGATGATGATTGGATGGACTATATATAGTTTTATAATATATTTATTATATATTTTAGATTAAATTTCCTGAAGAAGATTTGAAAAAGAAGTCCAAATTTTATTGTCCATCGCCAGATAAAGAAGCCGACGATGGTCAGTTTCTTCCACTCTCTGTCCTAATTTGACCGATGGTCGGTTTCTCCCACTCTCTGCTCCTAATTTGACCCTGCCCCAAATGGCGATACCGATCGCTTCAATGACAACTCCGTATAATAGTAGTACACGTGTAGGCTTAACACGTCTTGTCTGAAAGATGCAGATTACATTTTTAATAAGAGATTCACAGATCTCAGCTCTTTTACATATTCTTGTCCTGGTTCTTGATTCCTTGTATAATGTTCAAGCCTAGTCCTATCCTAACTTGCTGCCTTTCCATTGCAATCGACAATGATTAATGGTTTTAGGTCCACTGAATGAGTACGGTAGTTAATAATCATGCTTATACATCCGATGGTTAAATAATGTAAATTTTGTGACTGGTGATCCATGTTATCGTTGTTCTTTTTTCAGTGTTTATGCCTACCAGCAAGTTTTCTGCATTCTACATTAGTTCTGAGTTCGAGAATGCCCGTGCCAAATTTTGTAAGTAGACAAACACACATTAATATTTCTAGTGGTCCAGGACCAGGTGTGGGAATTGCCAATTTGCCGACAAATAGTGTTATTACCTATACATGGTGGTGACCAATATAAGTTCTAGAACTGCATAATACTAATAGTTCATGTTGTCTATATGAGACCCCCCACTGGATACGTCACTGTTGGCGTCCAATTTTAACAACTAAAAAATACAGAATTTGTCGAATCATGGTTATGAGGAAATGGTTCATTTTATTTTTCAGTCAAGAAATACAAAATACCAGAAGAAGGGAAAGAAGAGTTTGTAGACATGTTCATAAACCCGGAAGCTGATTCCAGTAAGTTAATTCTAAAATATGAGGAAATATTTCTATTAGTAGTTGCAGTCTAATTAAAAGCAACACGTAAATGAACTTTAGAATATCGAAAATCGCAACACAAAATGGTCGTCAAACCGTAACGCCTTATATTCAACATTCTTCTCGTACGATCGTGTCATGTGAAGCGACAGTTATTGCTCCTTAACTAACTTAACCAAAACCTCTAGGCCCTAAATAACCTCAAACTATGAAAACAAAAAACACACTGGGGTTTGAAACCAAGGTCTATGGAAATCTGAGTAGCATTAACATAGAAGAGGCTACTGTACAGTGTCAGAGGCTATACAATATCTGGAATGAAGACAATAACTTCATGTTGCCTATTGTCACGAGACATGATATCTCATACGTGTATGGGGCGATATTGGCGATCAAAATCCACCGAATGATACTTTTTCTTTCAGAACCAAGACAAATAAAATCAAAACGGTTACCAGCGCACTCTGCGTCATCAGTTGGTTTCTCGTCATCATCAAGGTATAAAGAAACGCGGATGTCGCTACCAAGTTTATCTACCAGAATCCATCCATCATCGCCGCATCTTAAGATTTCGCGCAAAGTTTCAGAAGGTGCTATAACACGTGGAAGTGTTGTTAAGTATGAAGGCATTCGATGCGATGATGAATCATTTAAATCGAAAGATAACGAAATGACTGCGCAGCTTGCTGATGATATCAACGATAATATTTGCATCTTTCATCATCGCTGCCGATCCACGTCTCTTGATCAACCTCTTAACCAATTTCAGATTTTAATAGACGGTTCGTCGACCATTGTAATCGCCGACAGTAATACAATTATACTACATGGACCGAATGCAGAATCTGTTAGTCAACACCAAAGTAAGTTGTATGTTCCTTCAAGTAATGCTTACTAGGTACATGCGCTCCAGTTTTTACACCAGTTAAATTAATAATTATATCATTTTTAATTATATCTTTTAATCAAATGGGATTAACCATTTCCTTTAACCAGATATGATCATTATACATACTACCATTCTTTGGTCACTTCAATATCGATAATGCATTATATAAATGTACGGGTACCTAATCTAATCTATGAAACCAAATGTACGGTATCAATATACTCTAGAATTAATAATATAAATCATTAAATAATAAAAAGATTTAAAAAAAATATAAACTTAAATTATCGTCACTTTGTAATAGGATTTAAGACTAAACCTTGTTTGTTGACACAGAAATTGCATTAAAACTATTATTCAAAATGGAGGAGGAGGATATTATAACACGAATGGCAAATGGTCCTTTTCTGAAAGAACTTTGTAAAATGATGATAGAGAAGGAAGCAACGCCGCTGGAAATTGGCAAAGGTTGCGTTGAAGTTTGGCTAAGTTTTGCAAAAACAAAAGCACTAAAGACATTCAGGGAGGAACACAGTTCAGGGAAACTAACCAACGAACTCAGCAAAGTATTAGTTCATCACGGGTATATGGAAGATGAGAAGGAGTTGACTGTTTCGATTAAGGAGAAAACAGTTGACAACAAGAGTAGTCGTGGGAAAGATAGCGTCGTGGAAACTGGTAAGTCAGTCACATCCACTTACTGTACTCTTACGGTTTAAAGGATGGTTCTAAGCTAAGTCTTTTAAAACCCTTATCATGCATATATTTGTCAAGTCTTTTTTTGAAAGTTAATAGAGTTGGTGCGCTGACAACTGTAGTTGGAAGAGCATTCCAATGATTTATTATTCTTTGAGCAAAAAAGTCCAAGCGGCATCTACTTGATTTGGCAAATTTTTGTTTGAAGATTTTCCAAGGATGGCCTCTATAGTAGTACCCTGTGTACGTATCTTGAAAAAAAGATCTTTGTTTACTCCATCGAATCGTTTAATTATTTTTCGAAAAGGTCTCCTCTTAGTCTGCGTTGTGGAAAATATATACCGAAGGCTATCATAGCCCCATGCTAATGGTGTTCACCAGAAGGAACCATTCCTACTACTCTAGTACAACCATTAAACCGGTTTAACAGGTCTATTAATAACAATTTATTTCATCATATTGACTAATTTCTCTATGATATTACCTATACTTTGTAGAAATATTCAGCAATGTTGAGGGCGCCCTTGAGCCTATCAATTTTATGATGTCCTCTTACGGCTGTAAAGATTTGGAGCAGCTAGACTCAATCTTGTCATGCACCTACGAGAATAAAGTACCGCTTGGAGGGTTTACGGAACATTTTCCAAAGTCAGAAAATATTGTTAAAATAAAAGACGGTAAGTAGTTTGGGAAGTAAGTTTACAATGCATACGGTACAGTACAGATAACGAAAGATTATTCATACAAAAATATATAGGTGTGTTACGTAACATCCGTAGACCTACTATCATTAAGTAACGCAAGCACATTATTACCGAAACTCATTATGGAAATATAATTGTATATAATATCTTTACATTACTAGTCAAACTAAACTAAATCAGAGACACTGACTTAAATCTTGTATTTTGCTGTATAAAAAAAATGTCTGACTTGTATGTTGATTCTAGCCAGCCACGTTAGTGTGCTGAAGAAGTCCACCCTAATATATCGCTCGCTAACCAATGACCATTACCGTAAATAAATATAAATTATTTTATATAATTGTACTTTTAAAATAGGAAATACTGTAACTTGTGCTCTCTTAAGCCATTTTAAGTTATTCACAAGGAAAATTCAACCACCATGAATTAACGAACGACAACAACTAAAGTTCCAGAAACTAGTAATTTGTCCACCTAGTGGACATCGTAATGTTGTTAGTTATGTCTAGTCACGTACTTTAAACAGAAAGACAGAATAAGAAACTTTGGTTCTAAAAGCTTGCCATATTCAACTTCGCCGACAACCTTCAACTCAATAACCAAATTCAAATGCTTGTGTTTATATTTGTATACCTTTTGTTTTGTAGATGCTCCTGTATTCAACAACACGCTATTCCCGACGTTACTACATTTTGCAGCATGTCATGGACTTTCTAAGCTTTGTCAATGTCTTGTCCTTACACCAGGGTTTAGTCAAGCACTCACCATACAAAATAAAGACGGACTTACCCCAATTGAAATGGTCTCCGAAAACAAACCAAGTATCAGGACTATGCTAGAAAGGGAATCTTCTTGTTAGAGTATTGAATTGGTATAAAATTCAACAACGCTACATGAATCTCATCTGAATGCATTATGAATCTATTCCGTATATAATGGATAATGAGTGCACGTGGATTATGCAAATTATGGAATGTTTTCAACAGACTATAAATAGCTCATATTAAACCACGTTGGTACTACTGTAAGACCACTTGAGTGGGTTCTACTGCAAGACCAGCTGAGTGGGTTAGAGCTTACCATACAGAGCGCACAGTACGTACACATAGAAAAAGTGACGCTATTGTACGGCAATTACGTAACACGTTTTTTTTTTGCGTACTATTTCTTGGTATAATATATGGCCCGATGAATGAAAAACAAATCCTTAGAGAAATGTAAAGTTATATTTATGAAGAACTCTTGAAACAAAAGATCCACACGTTAAAATGCGTAGATACTATTGGAAAAATTGTCTTTACCAGAATATCATTAAATGGGCTTCTTCTTGCCTGGTCATTTTATCAGGACTGTTTTTGGTCAAACTAAATGTACTGTACTGTAAATTGGACTATTCAACCAGAGCAATGAATAAGCCATGTTGTTGTATTAATTATTATTACTGTACATTGTTTCACATTTGTAAAATAAAAATGAAAAATAATGGACTACTTTTTACCAGAATCCTATTGACTTCCAGACAATGGGATTCTGGTTATTTTATCAGGACTGTTTTTGGTCAAAGTGAATTACTGTAAAATGGCCAATTCAACAACAAAATGTTTTTAAATTTCAAAGAATAAAAACAATGGTTTGAAATGCAGTTTCATTTTTCGCTGCTGGATTTCAGGATCCTAACATTTAAACCATGCAATCAATGGCCAGATGATGTACAGCAAGTCAGAGAAAGGGGTAACAAAAGCAGGCATTATAATCATAGCAATACCCCAACATTTACACCAATGGTCAGATGTATGTACAGCAAGCCAAAGGAAAAGGGTAAAAAACATGATAATCATAGCAATACCCCAACATTTACACCAATGGTCAGATGTATGTACAGCAAGCTAGAGAAAGGGGTAAAAAACAGCAGCTATTATAATAGCAATACCCCAACATTTACATCAATTAAAGGCCAGATGTATGTACAGCAAGCTAGAGAAAGGGGTAAGAAACAGCAGCTATTATAATAGCAATACCCCAACATTTACATCAATTAAAGGCCAGATGTATGTACAGTACAAGTTCAGGTTTGTTAGCGCAGTGCTATAATTCAAGACTATAATCATGCATCAAAGTTGGAGAGCTGGAAGGCCAATTGCACAATACAGTAAACAAAACAAAGTGAATTTTCTTATATAAAATGGTCAAATTTATTCGTTTTATTTAATTCAACATCAAAACCAACAGACATTGAAAGGAGTGTCCAAAAAAAAGTCCTAACAAGTTTACTACTAATTTCTAACGTGAAGTTCTCAAACAACTTCATGTTAATCAACATATTGGCAATTCATACAAATATTTGGGAACCAGTAAATAATAAACCCAGAACACAAGTATCTTTTCACACTTATGATTGATGCGGAATGGAACAATCTATTACATTTTCCACAAAAAACAGAACATGTTTCCGAATGAGATGAATTTTGGGGGGTAAGTTGCCACACATCATTTAAAGATTAATTTACGAATCAACAGTACTATTATTATTTACAAGTTAACTGTACAACTAGTCAGAATGTCATTTTCCAGATCCTGCTACGTATGCCCAGCCAGATGATGAAAAACATACAATGATTATCTTCTCTACCTAATGAAATTGAAATATCTCTGCACACTATATTAAATACATGACATAATAAGTAAAAACTAACTAAATGGTATAGTAGTTATTTGTACAAAAGCTAATCGAATCCAACTTCCATGAAAAAACAAGCTGAATAAGACTAGCCACTGAAGGTAGTACAGTTACGTCGTCATCGTCAAGCTCCGGTCGTGTCCTTTATGATGCTTTTTGCGATCCCTTCTTTCCAATCAAAGATTTGTGAATATGTGGGATAACACCTGTAAAGAAACAAAGGTAAATTTTTATGTTTTATTTTCAGAAACAGTTTAATGTTGTTGAAAGACAACAAAGATAACTGGAAACAAATATTTGGGGGAGGAAGGAAGGAATTATTATTAAACCCATGACATTCAGAACACCAGCCTGAAGAATGTCACAGCAACAATACAAACAAGCAGCTCCTGGGCGGTACCATTCTAAAATAATTAACAAAATACTTGATCATGGGGCGTTGAAAGCAATCATAGAAAATGAGCATGGCAGTGACAATAGGTTTAAGACAAAGATGTTAATTTAAATTTAAATAGCTATTGTTATCATTGCATAGCAAAAAAGTTAAAACCAAAATAAAATGTAACCTACCACCACCAGCAATTGTTGCTTTTATAAGCGAATCCAACTCTTCATCTCCTCGAATTGCAAGCTGTAAATGACGTGGTGTTATACGCTTTACCTTAAGGTCTTTACTAGCATTGCCTGCCAATTCCAACACCTGAAAAAAACAAAATATTATAAGTTTAGGCTAGATATGTACTTTATACTGTGTAAAATGTAATGAATGTCAAAAGCATTTATATTTCTTTATTGCATTTCATTAAAAAGCAAAAAAATAAACAAAACACCCCAAATATCCTATGCTAGATATGTACAGTATTTTATACTGTGTATTGCTATAAAAAATGTAATGAATGTCAAAAACACATTTCTATTAATTTGCTCGATTGTTTTCCATTAAAAAACTCAAATATTCCCACATAAGATTTAAAGAAAGATGGGCTATTCTATTGATAGGATGTCCGTTTGGACAGTCAGTCACCGATACTTTAATTTCAGAATAAATATTCGCGCCCGAAAATCTATTCACTGAATGGTCGCTAGCATTTCACTTCCGGTAGTAAACAAAACACAAGCAAACCGCGCCATAAAATAAATTGAATTTAGCAAACCTAGTTACCCGTTACCGCTCAGTTTTCATAAACAATATAATTATAACAAAGATATAATAAACTAATTTAAATATAAGCCTAGTAGAATCAATAAAATATATTTACCTCAGCAGTTAAATACTCAAGTATTGCAGCAGAATACACTGCAGCAGTAGCGCCAACTCGACCGTGGCTTGTCGTTCGGTTTTTCAAGTGTCGATGAATACGACCGACAGGAAACTAAAACAAATAGATTTTACAATTATTTTCAGATATTTTATAACAGTGCGTGTACTTCTTGCTACAGTGAATTAAACATTCACACAGTATATATAAGGCATACAGACATAGTCTAAAACAGAAGTTTTAAATACCTGTAGGCCTGCCCTTGCAGATCGTGATACGGCTTTCGCCTTGGCTTTTCCTGAGTCTTTACCAGCTTTACCTCCAGCCTAGAAAAAAACGAGATATTTTTCTTCAATCATTGCAATTACAAAAAAACTAAAGAGCGCATTTTATAATCTTATTATCACAGAAACCGTTAATCATAAAAAAAAATTCGGATGGCAACTATGTCCTTTACAATAAATCGGATTGAAAAGGGCTCTACTAACCATTTTTTCGGTATTTCTGTCAACCTCGAAAGTAAACCGCCAACAGACAACGTACAAATGGACGCGCAAAAACCCGTCAGATGCTATCAATATGCTAGATTATAAGCCAATGGTTGCATGGCGGGAATGTAAACTGTCCAATCACAACACAGATATGCTAATGAATATTCATTATTTGCCTAATGAGGCAGTATTGAAAAGGATGGCGCTGTTTTCCTTTGTTGTAGGTTTTGTTATTCAAACGTAAAATAACAATAGAATAGAACTAAAAAGCTATATTATTGTAATTGCTGTGAGCCAGGTCCTGTTGTTTGTAGGCCTATTATATTTGTCTATGAAATCTATCTGTCTATTGTGAAACCTATTGGAGTATGGTCAATATTTAACGAGATAATAATGGGATTAAAAGTAGACTGAGTCATATTTTTACCCCTCCCATTTATTTGTGTTGTTGGATCAAGAGTTTTTAGATACTTTTTCAACAAGTTTGTTTTTATGCGTTATAAGTTCAATTTTAAATAAGAATTCAAAATGAAAATGTTCTGGGACTGAATTTTACAACACAAAATAAAAGAGAGAATTTACTGGGAATTAAAATAGGCAACAACATAGTATTTACATTGAAACATGAGTCAAATAAAAGTTTAGAATCTGACGACTGATCACTGCCTAACATTTCACTTCATTTCATTGATGTCATTGTCTACTGTAATTATAATTATATTTATAAACATTCAGAATGTATACCCAGGGAGTTATGATATGTATACATATATATATGAAATTAAATAAAAAATAATTTGTTTTGGATAAATCAGTAGCACTCAATAAGCGGTGCATCCATGAAAAATAAATTTTTACAGAAAATACAAATCTATGCAAAACTGTTACGTTATAATAGCAGGGAGTTGTAAATTAGCAACTCCCTGTAGTAGGATAGCGCGCCCTACGCCTTCTTTTCCCGCCAGTTCATCTCTCTCTCTCAGTTCTCCCAGAATGTAAGTCTCAGCTGGGGTTGCCTAGTTTCCAAAGAGGTGAAACAGATAATAAACCGGCAACAAAATACTATTTCAAATTCGTTTTTTTTTAGAAACACTGACATTGCACAATTTTCACTCTTTTTCACGGACACGGCTTCTTCCAAACTCGTGTTTGCTTATCTAAAAGAAAATTGTTTTTAACCTTATATATTTATATTTTAAGTTTTCTTCCACCGTTCCATTTTTAGTCAGTTGGCCTAAGTTTCCCTGTTGCTTTTTTTTTTTGGCTTTGCCTTTTCAATTTATTATTCATTGTTCTTCATTTCCTAATTGAAAGAACAAGGAAGAGTGTAAACTTCCCCTGGAAAGAATAAATATTTAGTTGAATTCAATTATATGTGTTTCCATCCCTTTTTTACAGGCCTACCATTTATGTTGTTCCGAATTGTAGGCCTCTAATACATGCGGGCATAAATTACTACTCATTTTTGTCATTTAACATAATTCGATTCATGCCATTAATTGTCATCATTTTAAACGAACTACATTTGAATTTAACAGTAATGTAATTGAAACTATTTCCTATTCCTTTTTTTCTAAAACTGAATACTCGTTTAACGTACACCAAACACATCTACGGTATATCATAAATATTATATATCGCCCCCTGGCGGCGGACTATACGTAAGGCTCTATTATTATTAATCATCCTGTTGGTTGACTATTCAACACACTCTGCTGTTTTCGATAGTTTTCTTTTGAAACATATTAATTTTCTTTCAATTTGTAGTTATTGTCCTGTAAATCTCATTTAATTCCATTCAGATCATTGCCGGCCAAGATGAGCTTTATTATTTATTATAATTAAATAACACTTAAAAAATATTGTCACCCTGAAAAACCAAAAATTGGATCTAAAAAAAAATTTACCTAAAAAAACTGTAATATTTAGCAATAAATTCTGGTTGAATTTAAGCATTTACTATGTAATTTTATAATTGAAACATTATTTATATATTTTTATTTTACGGACTTTATTAAAACTATACAATAATAACCTATTCAACGTCTGATTTAATTAATCCTTATTTTTTTATGTTTTTGGGGGACAAATACATCTTTAAACAACAAAAACAAGTGTAATAAACAACTTTCAAACGTTTCCTTTAAGCAAATCATTTTCTGTTGATGTCAGCATGTTTTTTGTTTATCGAAAACTTATTATTTTTAATTTAAAGTGCGTTAAGAAGAGTTGTATGCGCTTCTTATAATAAGTTCACATTTATTATCATTATTACTACTAATACTATTGTTATAAATATAACTATGTACAGTTTAAATGCCCTTGTTAAATTAATTACGATAAACTTGATGTTACAATACATTGCATTTAAATTGTTAAAAACAACACCTAGTAGAGAGTCCTACGCTTTGAGTAAATTAAATAATAAGTGTCTACCTTTTTTTAGACCAGTAGTATTATGAGCTAATATAATTTAGAAATGCCGCCCTCTGTAATGTAAGTGTCACAAAGTATCTTTGGTGTCACTGAACCCATAGAGATATTAATAATATCTCTATGCTGAACCAAAACAATTTTTGACATATTGCTATTAAAAAATAAAAAAAATAATTCATCTCTTGATTTATTTGAATAATAAGTTCATTTCGACAATGATTATGGACTCGTCGACAAGACTCTATTCGGTCAAACCAGGGAGTTGACTCCCTGGTCAAACCATCAAAACATCGAGTGACAGACGATAACTCTCATTCCTGGAAACCTACTGTCAGTCACACGCACGTCATGTGAGCCATGACCAGCAGCTGACCACACCACACGTGCCTATGTGACGTTACTGTACATACTACCAGTACTGTATATGTATTTGATATAGTCATACCATAGAGAATGATATTATTCACTATTGTTCACTATAATATCTCTATGGTCATAATTAGTAATAAGTACCTATACTACTTATTTTATCCATGATGAATCCAATAATTTCCGTACGAGTCTTTTCATGTTTAGTACTGTTGGTGTTACTTTAGTGGAGATGGATAGCCGAGTGGTTAGGACACCTTGAATGAACACGGACTCACCATACCTTTACTGTACTACATTTTATGCAATGTTCTTTTAGATTTTAATGAATAATATCGGTAGGCCTAATAGGACTTAATCAGGAAAAAGTGAAATTACATTCTTCACTGACACTGGTGGTAGAACCAATACAAGAACCATGTGGTAGATCCTGCCTACGTGTAATATTACGCAACCGTTGTACACGTGACGTACGAGATACTAAAGCTTGGTTCCCACTAGCGACGCAACGCAAGGACGTAACACAACGCAAGTGAATTGACCAATCACAAGCGATGGCTTATTCGCTTTTGATTGCTAACTGTCTATAACTTCGCTTGTCATTGGTTAAAACGCTTCCGTTGCGTTTACGTCCTTGCGTTATGTTCTAGTGGGAACCAAGTTTGAGAGAGATATTGCAAAACGGTACTATGCTATTGCTAAGAACGATTTATGTTGGCCTATAGAGAATCCTTTCAGATTATTCCAGTAAATGTCATCAGAAGTCACTTCCTTATAACCCACATATCTATACTTCCAATTGTCTTGTTTATTGTACAACTTCGCCGTTGAATGGCTTATAAACCATTTATTCATTTCCACATTACTAACTAATCATGATGTATTGTTGAAATTTCTAAGAAAAATGGTCATTTAGACCAATCCTTCTATCAATTTCTCAGAGGTACGGTCAGAAGAAATCTAGACAAAACACTATTTAAATATTCATGTTTTTCTTTATTATTTGTTCAAACTTCAAGGCTAACCTGTATGCATGACATTAACTTCTAATCTCAATTTAAAACCATAGAAGAAATAATGCAATATTATTATTACAGTAATATTTATTATAAATAGGGTATTGCAAATGCATTCATTGAGGAGTCAATGATACATTATTTATACTAGATTAACTGGGTCATGGTATTACCACAGTATTCTGGTGTTGTCCTACTCCTATATTGCATTAAGAATATCTGTAGGAAGGGAAACCCCACACAACACTGAATATTAACAATGAGATGAAAAGGTTACAGAACAGGGCAACATAGCAAACTAGTATTCAATATCAAAAATACTTATCAATATACTAGCAGTACTGTGGTTAACACACCATAAAAATAGACTAGGGCAGTACTGTGATAATAATAATATAATAATAATCATACATTAACACAAACCTAGACAGACACCAATCAACTAGCTTATTTAATATTGCAAATTAAATTCATTTTTGCTATTTCAGTGAAATGACAATGTTACTGAATATGGTCATAAATATTTACTATTTTTACCATTGTTGGTCAGTACTGTGTGTTGTCCTAAGGTGTGTGGAGACAAATTTTTTTAATTAACACAAAGGTATACAATCTTTGAGTATGAGATATACCCACCAGGTGTACTGTAAAAGTATTTTAACTTATCTACCAAGTTTCGTCCAGCAATGCTTGGGGCATGAAAAGGTACAGTACAATGTTACATATAATTCCACTAATTAAGTTCGAAAGCGTATTACAGTATTACTATTAATATAGAAAATTATTTTAACAATAGCTCAGCTGTGGCTAATGACACAGGAGGTTTACAGTAGACAAATTAGCTAACAATGCCCTCTCATTGTGAAGTTGGACCCTTACAATAATACAATGAATTTAACCACACTCTAAAGAGAACACGTAGAAACCTCTCTAGAGGTGGAAATGCAGAGAAATTCTTCATCATGCCAAAACCTAATCATTTCATACAAGACGCAATTTTAAATTACAACTTGCACGGCATCTCTTTTAGTTAGTTACCAATTTCCAATATAAATAGAATTTCAATTTAATATAGAAAAAATTCAAAATAATAACCTTGTCAATAGAAAAGTATCAATTCATAAAAAAATAGTAAAAAACATAATCTAAAGTTGAGAAGGTGCGACTGTGTATCTAAAAAATACCCTCACAATACCAATACTGACATTTCTTGCACAATAGTGCTATACAAAAAAATAAAGCTTTTTCAAACATTGTTTCATATCTTCAAGTTCAACACGGCTTTTCTTTTACGATCTCAAACAATAAATGTGAAATAGGACCGTCGTTTATATTAATGCCGACAACATCTTCACTATAATATAGCAATATACTGGTAACAATCAAAATTCCGATATCCGTCTTCCTCGTCGATATAATTTGTTCTTTGTGATCTTAAATCCGGGCCGTACAGTTGTCGTTGGTTCCGACCAGCTTCTAAATAAAGCTGGCAATTTTTTTACCAACCACTTTTGCGAGTCTATGTGCAGAATGAGTGTTAATTCAAAAGTTGTGACAGTGTTTGGATCTACTTGCACTTTGCCGACTTTCTTGCACATTGTCCCGTCCTCGAAAACGATAAATAACGTACATCCACGGATGCCGCACGGCTCGTTTCTCGACATACGAAGAGTGTCCTGAGCAACTTTACTCGGAAGATCGCACGGGATGAGTAATCTTCCTTGCACATGTTTTTCACGCACACATTTGAGTTCACTTAAAATAAGTTCTGTAAGATATTGCGACATTTTCTTCTCATTTAGATCTTCTTCAACACACATATGCTGTGCTGTATTTGATGCTTTAGAATCTGTAATGACAAAACGTTGAACCAGTTAGCATACAACAAAATATTCGGATATCAAAATCATGCAAAAGTTATATACTGTACAGCATAATCATTGACAAATCTAGAAATACGAGAGCAAAATTAATATCATCTAATTACTGTAGTTTAAGTAGCTTTCACTGTGTATCACATGATTTCCTCATGTGCTGATGAGTCTTCCTATCTGCATAACAAATACAACAGCGGTTGAGACCCAGTAAATTTTTACAATTTCTATAAAAATCAATCATCTGCCTTATAAATATAAATGTCAATTGAATCTTGTGGCCTTTTTAATCATAATGACAATATATATTATTCAACTATCCCGCAACTATAAAGTAAATTTATTTTCACTTTATACATCTAGTAGTAGTATGTTATAACAAAAGAACAAAAATAGCTAGTTGTGCAGAGCATTGGAAGGCTACCGATGGGAGAATAATAATAATGTACGAATTCATTGCATTATGACTCACACTTTCCAGGGTACAGAATAAGATTACCTAGCAGAGTGGGAAATATAATACGATGTACGAGTATTGTGTTGATGAATTTTCAAAGCTCATAAACATACAAATACTTGCAATTTTAAATTGACAGGAAAACTAAGAGCTGGCAGTATTTTGCAATAATTTGCAAAAAATTGTTTTACTCATTTTTATGTTTCATACATTTGCATTGTTCGACAAGGTTCAAAGGTGTAAAACACTTCATATTAATTTCATTATATATAACTTTGACCACACTTGCCTTTTAAGATTACATCTAGTTAGGTGAAAATTCAGGAGAAAAATCACAAGATTAAAGCGAAAAAATATTGATCATTTGACCAAATTTAGTGTACTTCACCTAATGTTAATTAATAGCTGGTGTTTGGGTGCAAGACATTGACCTGCTATAGAAAAATTAATTAAAACCTGGATAGTTGTTTTATGGTTGAAATCATGTTTAAATAATGTTGGCATTTGATTTGAATTGTTAGAGCACAATACTACCACCGTTACTATCTAATAATATTTTAAGTGTCAATGTCAGTAACAATAGCAGCACTATTTAATAATACAATTATATTTTTAGACAGTAAACACAATTGAACATTCTAGAAGCAAGTAAAGTACACACTACGTCCCTGTACTTTCCACACATAACTGTAAAATTGCACAATATTAACAATGGGCATTTCTAACCACAAACAAAAGGTGTTTTCCCAAAAAGACTCAACAGTGTATGAATCACCATTCACCGGCTTAAGTTATATTCACATGGTGAGCAAATGAAAAATGTCAAACACAATTTCTATTTTAAAATTAGTTAAAAAACAACAGATTTTATTTAAAAATAAAATTTAAATAGGCCTATATAGCCTTAGCCTAGGCTTATATTAGTATTACCTAGTCTAGTCTTTCTACTAGCCTAGGGCCTAGGCCCTAGTAGATCAGTGTAAATCGGGGCCAGGCCCAGCTCTGTTTTTTATGGTAGGCCTAGGCTAGTATACTAGGCCTAGTGCTAGTCTAAACTAGGCTTACTCAGAGTCAAGCAAGACCTTATTATGCCTCAGGCTCCCTGTTTTTTTTTGGATAAAAATTGTTTCTTGAATTCAGTCAAATTTCAATCATCAATAATGAAATAAAAAATACGTACCATTCTCATTTTCAAAGTTTTTGACAGTTTCAATAATTGAGAAAGAAGGCTTCGATCTTTCCTTGTTGTCTAGCATCTCATAAATTTTCATCGAAAGTTTTTTTAGAGGAGCACTCCTGCTTGCCTGGTCTAGACCATCCGATCCCATCAGCGACCTCGACGGTATGCTTCTCTGCTTTCTTGAGATTGATAGGCCTAGCCTAAATGTATAATATCCGGATTTGTTTGAAGATTCTTTAGATACGTAAATATTTCACAAAAATACCATCATTTCTGCAATAAATTGCTAAAAAAATTCTTAAATTATAAAAAGATTACAAGAGGAATCTCCATCTAAAATGTATAGTAATAGCGCTACCGAATTAGATGTGTACTCTGTTGAGTGTAGTGTACGTAGCTAGAGCAGAGAGCTCCTGCAGAAAACAGCTGTTAAAAAGAGGGGAAAACCATTTATTTGATTATTCATGAGGAAATTTGCATGTTATCTTTGACCTTCAAATCTAACACTTGGGAACGCCCCTGGAAACAATTAAGCCAATCAGAACAACGAAAAGAAACCCTATCTTGAAATTGCGCAACCATGATTCTTTTTGATTGGTTAGAAATATGAATGTGGTTGACGTGCAATTTGTACATTAATAAACCAGGGGTTAGAGGTCTGAGTGGAAACAATCTTTAACCCTGGGACAATGAACCGGAGTTTTCGAGTTCTTTGTCATATAATCAAGCAATTTTACGTGCAATTTTTCGCAATCGAACATGTTTACTGCTATTTCGTTTCAGAAAAGCAAATAATAAGTCATTACTGGTCATATACCCTATCCCACCAACACAGGGACAGACAATATACTTTTTAATTTAATATATAATAATGTTTAGATATTATTCTTTGTTTGTACAATATACCTCTACTGTAAAACATAGTATATTTATTATTTAATAATCAACCATATAACTTACAAGAAATAAAAAATACAAATTAATAAATGCATATAATTCCAAATAAAATTGACAAAAAAGGAGGCTTACTTTCATTTTTCGGAGAAATAATCCAGATACTTTCAGAGTTAAGGCTGGTATAATCACATCGACGCTATCAATTTGCATACTGTAGTAGGCCCTAATAATTTGATACGTTATTTTAACTCTTTCTGACAAAAAGTTTGTTTACATTCGCTTATTGCCACGTAGGGCCTAGCCTAGAGGAAGGAAGTTAGTTGTTTTTTTTAAAGTCTGAATTAATCAAGTGGATTTTATTTGCTTCTATCATTTATTGTCATTGTTGTGTGATTATCCATTTTTCGAGTTGCAGTGATTTGAAGATCATCTTTTACTATTTTAGGTCTACTTCAGCTAATAGTCATTCAAGCCGACGCTAATTGTAAAACTTAATTTGAATTTAGGAATATTGTTATTGCGCGGCTGCTTCTTCTCATATTGGACTACGGCGGCCTTTTCAATTTCTATACTTACATCATCATCATCGTGCTGCTCTGCTTAATTCTCCGACTTGGTAACACGCATGCGCCCTCTGAGTAAGAAAGGTGCCTGGGAGAATATTGATCAGCTGTGCTGCTGCTAATAAATAAGCATGGCCAAACGTGTGTTCAGACACATAAGCCTTTATTCACAAAATATCGATGCAATCATTACTCCATGATGCAATGCAATATACAGTATTTAGGTGATCTCATTTTAACTTAACTTTGCATGCCTATGTGTTCTTAACTCCCTGATATATAAAAGTAAACCCATCAAGCAAGGAGTTAGCAAACCGTATAATTATTATGTGTTGCAAAAATCTCCGGAAAATGTAGCCTACTAGTACTACTTTAAAAAAAATCATTTTGAACTTAAAAGGCATGATGGAAATTTCCCTTTTCCATTATTTAAGAGAACAATGGATAAACAATTACCATTATGTTAAATGACCATGTGCATCCTTAGAACTGTCAGAGAGAGGTTCAATATCAAGGGTATTCTTTTTATAGCCTCGCTTTCAGAACTGTCAGTTGTCAAGGATATTCTTTTAATAGCCGGCCTCAAAGGGGCATTAATCACATGACAATGGCCCTATGGTCTACTGTGACCATCATGTGCGCTATGGTCTATTCCACGTGAACACCTCTTCTGCTCATGACCGGCCATTAGGATGGATATATAGGCCTATTGTTTATACGTGTAATTGAATAAAACCCACTAGCTCAGTAGTTATATTATGGGTTCAAGCTGTTTCTGTCGATCGAATATTGTAGCAGTACTGTAGGCCTAGGTTAAATTTGTAAATATCATAATTATGCATAAAGTATCAAATTTCAAACATAATAGGACAGAGAGACCCAAGGATCCCCAAGGATCAATCAAATAGTCAATTTTTTTATTAAACAATACTCTAAAAAGTGTGAAAATGATCAAAATTTTGAATTGTCAACATAGGCCTATTATGTCTTCACTTCTCTTTATTTGGAGTCACAGGCCCATGGTTTAAAACATACACACATACACTTTTTAGTCTTCCAAAAACGTTTATTTTATTATGACAGTACCTTCCCAAACATTTATATTCCCAAAAACTGGAATTTGTGATACACTTTCATACAATTAAAAAAGTTCATAAATAATAATTGTATGATTTACATCCATAATAATGTATTAAAATGACAAATACATACATATTATCATTAAAAAGGTTAAAATGTCCATATTACAAACCATTCCAATTTATTTGTTATTTTGGCAAGTTCTATTAATACTCACACGAAGCACACAACAGAACATTACAATATATTGCAGATGATTTTTTAAAATTAAGATGTAAATTAAATTATTACTAGACTACAGGAATTAAAAATATAATTTTAAATTTTTATTAATTGTCCAAAAACCACAAAAAAACCAGGACATATTTAGTAGATTACAGTATTCATCATATTAAATACATAATTACAATGATTTAAAATTATGTATTTACACAATTTAATTGGATACTTTATATACATATATTAACACATTTTTCCAGGTTTAATAAATAGCAACCATGATTTCATTTTTTATTTCAAGAACATTTATTAATTTCAATGGCATTTTAAAGACAATTATTGGATATTGTCACATGCAGGATCCCAGAGACTATGTCACCACACACTAACACATCATTTGCATTGTTCAATACCAAAAGTGAGTTGTATCATAGATATATAGTATCTCTATGATATGGATATGATATGGTTGTATTATGACTAATACTGATAAGAATCTTTCTCAAAATCAAATACATAATTTATACATTATCTTTATGAAACTGAATGTTCTGTTTATGGAAAAGTTAGGGCTTATCAAAATAAAAAATATGTGGAAAAACAGGGAAGAAAAATTCTTTGCAGCGATAGATATGACAGTGCTATTGTAAGCTAGGCTCCTTGTATCTAAATTTGTCTAGCATTTCACAAATGGCAAGTTGCATTTACAGTGCATGTGTACGTTCATAATTTATATATTTATTCTAAAAACAATAAAACACAAATAAAAAACAATAATTAATATTTATTTATAATGCTCTTAATCTTATATGAAGAATAATGGCATACCGACACCTAGGGTATTAGTAAGGGCCTGTTTTTACTGAGAGAAAGTGAATACAGATTTAAACAACATACTTTTTTGACAACAGAAACAGGTCCACATTAACTAGACTGGTTTCCGAACCAAATTCAAAGAAACCATTATTTTGTAATTTTTTAAAGAGGAACAGGCCCTAAATCATTCTATGATGAGGTACAACATGTTGATTAATTACTTATTTTATTCAATTTCAAACACAACAAAATAAAAGTAAATTTGTAACATTATAACAACTGTATTGTTGAAGTAGTAATGAGTTGTATCTAACACTGTTCGTACCAGGAATTCATCCTATACTACTGTAGCAGCCAGACTGTCACCAAATTTAAATTTAACATACTTTTAATGATGAAGGGGCTGTGATTATATATATATATATATCCGTCATACATTATTTGAATGAATGAATTATGTATAAATGTAATTTCAGTGCAATTTGCAACTAAAATACAGTCAACTCGCCAAATACCGGACACCTTTGGGCAAGCCACATATGTCTGGTTTTCCGGAAAGTCTGGTATTCGAAATTTGTTTTTAATTGTAAAAAGAGATTTAGGACCTTTTGGTTGTCAAGAAAAGTCTGGTATTGGGAGAGTTTCTGGTTTTCAGACAGTCCGGTATTGTGAGAGTTTGACTGTACGTTCATATTCATATTGTGGCAGTCATTAAATGTCATTCCCAATATACAAGTTTTCAATTGGATTATATTTTTTTCCAATTGATTCATACTTCTTGGGATTTTTTCCATTTTTATATAATTTAATCACCTTTTTATACATTATGATTTATTATAAATCTCAAAAAGAAAATCTCAGAATTTATAATGTATTAATTTTAATATAAAAGTGAAAGAAATAAATGTTTATTTGAATTGAATTCATTACAATGATTGCAATTTACTTTGAACAGTGTTTATCAATATCATAATGAACAGAAATAAATTATTTCAGTCAGTCACACAAAAAAATATTAAAATACAAATTCATTCGTTCATTTCAAACTTTGAAATTCAAAGACGTTAAAGGTCATTGTTGCGAATAAACCTATTACCCTCCGAGTGACGGCCATAGTAAACATATCTGCACTGTCCAAATGTTCCTGAAACAAAATGTACAAAACATTATTTAATTACTAGTAAATATTTAAAATACCCCTATTATTATAATGGTATGATCCATAACATTAATGTCAAAACTTAAAGTATGGCTTTCTAATTTAAGATTTTGATGTTTTGTCTTTGATAAGAATTTAAAAAAATGAGTTGTAAAATATTTTTTTTAAATAATACCTTGATGATTGCCTCCATCTTTAACTTCCTGAGGTAAGGGTGTGTAGCGGCTTGTTGGTGATGACGGTACATCATGATCACTTGACTAGATATTATGAAGAAAAAAATAACTCTTGTTTACAAATTTTAGCCTATATAAAATTTATGAATTTGATTTATGAATTTTTAAAACATTTTCTTTACAAGATATTTATTTTTTCTGTAGAGATCTTTAGTGTCGATACATTTGTGGTTAGGATTCAGATCCACAAAGCAAACATTTTTAAGTCAGTTACTGAACAGTGATGATCGAAATGCGCATATTTTTTATATAGAGTATATTAAGACAAATTGCTATACACAAGATTTTTTTTTTTGCCATTAGAAAAAAAGGGTAGTATCTGTAAGATGTAAGAGTTAATCACTTCTCAGGTAAACATTTATTTGCGTGAGATTTAGTGGTAAAAAGCAGCTCTGTTGTCGGAAGAAAGTATAAATTCCTCTTTGAGCTGTTTTTAATCTTTGTCATGTTGTAACGTATTATTTACTAATATGTTTTTACAAATGATTTATTAAGCTGCTATGTAATGAACAACACACAAGTAAGTCTCTTTTCCTATCAAACTCAACTAAATGACTGAATGAAAATAGGTTTATTTTGGCTAATACTATTTTCCTAAATTTCTGATTCCAACTAGTTTAATTTAATAGATCTATTTTCAAAAACCAAAAGATCCTCAAAGATAACTAAATTAATTAAAAAAATTATCCAATCCAAGTAATAAATATACTCCAAATAAGTGTACGTCGTTGTATGACGAATATTGCTATTACTACCAACCATTACATTTTTCACCTTTTATGAGTGTCATTGTATGGACATGTTTTCCAATAAATGAATGATTGATAGTAAATATAGAGAAAGCTTAGTACTAATCTTATCTCCTTATATATACTTCCTCCATTGCTGAAAACAGACCATTAACTTTCGATAGAGGCTAACGACCCCCGCACAGTATACACTGTATAAGGATAAATTAAGAATATATCATCTGCCGCTTAAACAATCTCATTTACTCTACCCAAATAAAAGCCTGTTCTCTTATGTTGATAACGTGCAAATGTATGGTAGTAAACAAAACGTACTTCCAACCACAGACCATATCACGTAAAGGTCAGTTAATGGTCAAACTGGTGCAAATTTTGACCATAAAATAAAGAAATTGGGAAAATTGTGATTGATTGATGTCCAATTTAGTGACAATCGTAAACAAAATATAGGTAACTAGCTGTATGATGCTTTACATCCTTTCACACCCCAGCAACACATACAACAATAAAACAATATAATTCCATCCTATCTTACTGAACGTTTTTCCCTTAAAACCCAAAAATTACCCCACAAGGTCAAATGACTAAATACTAAATGTTGTTCATCTAAAAACAGAGTATAAAAAGAAAAGTCTGACTTATCGTGGTGCAATGTTGTGGAATAATTAAAATGATCTAACTAGAAATGCACCTACAGTTAAAGTATTTGTTAAAACTTTTGTAAAGTAATGGTTTTTACTTCATATAAAAATAATGAATGTTTATGAGTGAAATGGTACAAATAATTTCATGGGGTGAAAGATGACGGGTTATATTTTCACAATGGGAATGCCAAGTGAAAATATAAAAAAATGTTCTTCTTTAACCAAAGAAATTATTTGTATCATTTCACAAATAAACATTCAATATTTGTTTTCACAACTACTGTGAATAATGACAAAGAATTAACATATCTAGGTCTAGTGATACAGGAAAAAAAAGCCGCATAAGGCAACTGAAACTGATCTAGGCTAATTCTACTTTTTTCATCTCTTTTTGGTTAAAATTAGTACATATAACTCTCCAAAAATGTTACTACCGATTAATGGTCATTTTTAATGTTGTTGTTTATATGCCAAAGTCAAGCAAAAAATATGCGGCGCTATTGTTTGTTTTTATGTATGAAGTTTTTTTATTGCAAAAAGATTTGAAAAATACTATCAGACAATCATTAATGTCGAGCATGCTATATATAAGTGCAGTTCATTTATTATGTTACCCACAATTGTCCAATCAAATTACATTTATAAAATCAGATGTTGGAGAGTAGATCAGTTGATAGTTATGACATGGGGTTATAAAAAAAGGGCCTATAAAAAAAGGGCCTATAAAAAAGGGGCCTATAAATATTGGCAATAAATAGCAATAATTTATATAGCAATGACTTATATACAGATAAAATTATTAAAGTGCATATCACTATTGGTTGAAAATACACAGTAAGTAGCAAATATTAATACCTGCAATATCTGTATAAACAAAATTAAAAATGTAAATGAATTCAAGTCTAAATTTGTATGAATAATTCATACAGACAAATTATTAAAAACAAAGAAACCATCATTAATATTTAATACTTCTAAAATTGTTATGAATTATACATAAATATTATCAAAAGGACTTAATTATCATCCTCATATAGGGGCAGAAAACAATAGCCTATTGTAAATAATATTCCATTACAAAAAAAGAATAAATTATCATTAATATTTTAATTCTCAAACTTGGAATGAATTAAAACATAATGAAAGTTGTTATCCGTCCACAAATATTAATTTGATATAAAAATGAACGAACAATAGACAATTTGTTATTTGAGAGACTTAGGTGTTTACATGACTTAGTATCAGGTCAACTGCGTTCAATCTCTACAATCTTCGTAAACACCTATTGTGAATGCTGTGTACGTGCTGATGCAGTACTGGATCTAGTTAGCTTTGAGTAAACAAACAAGGCTACTGCTCATGTGGACATTGATTCAGACCGTTCTATTCCATTGTCCATTTGCCCTTGTGAATTAGAACTCCGTTCACCCTAAAGGAGGATGACCATAGGGGGATGACCCTAGAGGGAATAATTACCCCTTGTTGATAGTATTTAATGATAATGAACATGATGAAGTAAAGACAACATACATTTTACAAAATTATCTTTATTTATATCATTCATAATCATAGGTTTCTTTTTAAAGATGTATTGTCCCCCAAAAACATTTAAATTAATTAAATCAGACTTTGAATATTATATATATAGGTTATATTGTAGTTAATCAGTTCACAAAAATAATGTTTTCACTTGAATGACAAAATAGATGGTTAAATTCAACAGAACCAATTTGACTATTTTTGCTTTAAATTACAGTTTTTTTAGGTAAATAAATTGTTTTTCTATCCAATATTTGGTCAAAGTAGATATATGTGACATTAAAATGGCATATTCAACAAAAATTGTTTAAAGAATTATTTTGTCGGGGAGAAAATACATCTTTAACTTAATAATATTTAAAAAAACAGGAAATTCTAAGGATCTATCTAAGGTGGCAAGGGTGGTCATATGATTTTTAAAACAAAGGAGGGTGAGGAAGGGGTTTAGAAATGTTGAACAACAACTATACAAAGTTTAAATTGTATTTTTACTAGAAGTTTTTAAATTAACCTTTCAAAACTGCATCATTGCTGTCGTCATGTTAGTTTCCGTGAAACCACTGGGGTCCATCCGTCTTTCCTCTAAGACCCTAGATCAGCAAAATATATCAACAAACTCTAGGATTATCTAGAAATAAACTTGTCTTGTCTAATTGTCAAAATGTGAGGCATACTGCATACTGTATCTTAAGCGCTCGAATGTACCTGGGCAAACAAGTTGCGGTACCCTGGGAAAAAACCGCAGATTTGATTTATTCAACACAATGAGCTAAAGCTGCACTATCCAGGGTGAGTTTTAGTCAATTACAATGTGAAGTGTTTATGTAGTCTGAACATTATACTGATTTCATTCCTTCTTGCAGAGTATTCAAATAAAACAATATAATAATAATGTCTACACTATCAAACTACTTTGACAAATAAAGTGTGATATGCCCAAATATGGCAGTGATAAAACATCATGTCCATATATGGGCACATCATGTCCATATATGGGCACATCACAGATTTTTGTCACATAAAGTTCAATAGTGCAGACAGAGTCTCTAGTCATTGTTTCTCTTCATATTGTTAGTATTAAATAGAACTTAAAGAATAGAATTCATCTTTCACATCATGAAATTATTTGTACCATCGCACTCATAAACATTCAACATTTGCATATTATAGCAATATTAGCTAACTTTAATCAGGTTCACCTCAGGATGCGGTCTTCCATTCAATGACGTAACCAAGCCCAAAGTTGCTTAACAGTGATGAGAGCTGGTGTTTGAATGCAGTAAGGCCTATAAAACTACATGCCACGCAGAAATACATTGTATACACAAATGTATAGAAAATTATTCTCATAATTTACTAATATAGTATTCATCAACCAGTATTTTGTTAATGAAGATAATGATTATGAATAATGACTATAATAGGCTTCACGCCGTGGGCTTCCAGACAGTTTGAACCGTCACATATTTCTATTCATAACATAAACCAGAACTGATACAAGCCTACCAGTACAACTTCCACTATTGAAAATAATGTGAAAATTATATATTATTCTAGGAAACTATTTATAGAATATACTCATTCTCATAATATTATTTATATAGACATGTCAGGGAACTATTTTCAGGCATAAAAATATATTTTCAGTTGATAAACAATAGTGTACAGCATAATATTTGTCAAATTGAAAATCTGTTATTACTACTCTTATCAGGTGAACACTAGATTTGGTGAAAAGGATTGAAAACAACCTGAACAAAAAAGTATTTGTACTTTTTCCCTGTTTTCCTAACTGTTCAAATTATTCAAGTATTTAGATACTCAACGAATACTGTATCTACTTCCCGAATAAAATATCCAACAATACGAATTTATTGATAATCAATAAACCATAATGAAATATAACTTACTTCTCTTTGGTAAAAACTTAATAAGTTGACTTATTAATACTTATTTTAACAATTGTAACTTTGAGTACTAAGTAATTTGCTTTGTTGCTTTTTATGTACTGGAAGTTGGAGTTAAAGGGTGACACCATTCCTGATAATAGTGGTATATATATCCTGACACCTTCCACCAACACAACCCCCTCAGCACGCCACTTTTACTGTGTTGTCATGTAATGTCATGTTATGTCATTTCTAAACAGAGTTAAAAACTTTCTAGCCCAGAAATTTTGCATACAGAAAAATGTATAAACAATTCAAATTCAACCTTGAAATTAATAATTAATGCTAACATCTGCTTCTACTCGAACCAAAAACCAGGGACGACCATATTTATATCTGCAAACATTACCTATCACGCCATTACTAATCTGGGTTTCACAATACTCTCTGATTGGCTCTCATCGAGTTAATAAAGGGGTAATTTGAACAGACCAATGTACAGTTTGGATCGAGTAACACCTTCAACAAGCCTCCACATAAACGCAGCATGTTGACAACAAGATCATGTGATTACAATAAATGTTCTATAAATAATATAATTGACAATATTATCATCTGGATAGGTTTAAGTTGCTGCTCGTATTAGATTACGAGCTACAATATAACACAGTGCTGTACTAAGTTCACAAGCCAGCTTTACAACAGGAGTATGCAGGCTATTGTTAGTGGTGGGTAGGGACGGGGTTGAATTTTAGCCATATGATTGCTTTTTTCACCCTCCTTTTATTTTCAAGCGATCTAGGACAATCTTTTGATTGGTTAAAAGTGCTATATAAAAATACCAACATAATATAATATTGCCACATGTTTTAATGTTTTCTTTCTATTCATTTATTTGTATTACCGTATATATGAAATCCCGATTTTACACAAACTTGTGCTAGCCTAAATTTTGTTATTTCGTTCCTAATTTCCAAAAACTCCATACTTAATGGTAAAGTTTAGTTCTTAAACTTGTGTTTGTGTAGTTATGTGTTTACATTTATATATATAAGTATATAATCTTCTTACATGGCTTCCCAACATACAAGTTTCAATTGGATTTTTTTTTTCCAATTGATCGATACTTTCTTGGGTTTTTTTGCCTCTTTCATTTTGTATATAACTGAATCATCTTTTTATACATTATGATTTACTGTATTATATCTCCAAAAAAAAAAAAATATTTATTTATAAAATATCAGAAATTATAATGTTTTTTACTCAAATATGAATGAAAGAAATAAATGTTTATTTGAATTTGAATTTGAATCTTAATAAACCATTAGAAATGTTTTAATTGATGATAGATAAAAACATATAAAGGTAATAATTCTAAAACAAGGATGGTTAGGAGGTCACCGACAGGTAAAAATAAGAGGAAGAACCTTGAAAAGTTAGGCAGGCTTACAGATTAGGGATACAAGCCAGCCAGGTGAAATCAAGCATAGATTTACCCTCTAACCACAAAAACCGTTTATAGTATGCTTAGCTTCCTAAGCTTGATTAAAATCTTACCTGTTGTTATCTCTAAAGTAAATTAAGATAAAATTACTATACTATAAGACAAAGGGGAAAAAGGGTACAGTAAGTAAGTTCCCAAGCGCCATGGGTCAATGGGTCAATGGGATTTCTGTCTCCCTGTGTCACGAATTTGGTATAACATGAGTAGCCCTCGAAAAGCCTGGAAAACAAATTTGATTAACTTAATTTTTTTTTAGTTTCAGTGTTTCAGTATTGCATTTTATATTGATAACCTTCTCTGTTTTTCTGTATTCCTAATTTTTTATCTTGTATCATAGAATCCTAGAAAAACTAGTAGTGTGTCATCAGCAACAGTTACAAACTGTTACAAACATAAGTACGAACTTAAGATACTGTACATATTATAATGTATTTGGACAAATGGAATAAACGACAGTTGAACCTCTCCTTTTGGACATTTTATTCCTGAAACGAACAGAGCATTTAATTTAATACTATGCCAACCAATATTGATGGGACACCATTATTAAGAGACTTTGTCTTAGGTGTCATTTAATAATAGGAGTTTTACTGTATATAATTTCACTTAATTTCAATAAAATCCACAAAGATATTTACAATACAAGTCGTACAAAATGAGGCCAGAGTGAATTACACTTTTACAATGAGATATTTTACTTTTCAATCCAGATCAAACTGAGTACAATATGTATACTGAAAATAAAAGAACAATCTTACAGCAAGGTTTACCAATGTATTGATTGATGTAAAAGTTTGAAAAACACAAAGACACTACAAGGTCTTGACTTTCACAAAACCTGTACAAGTTAATCCAAAGTTTAACCCTTTGATCTACACATGGCCTGAACCGAGCTTCCCACTTCTGTGTTGGGCCATTGGCCCATGGTTTCCTTTTGGGCCATTTGCCAAATTTTTAATAAATAAAAAAAACCATAAGCCTAATGTGATAGTCACGAGGAAGAAAGACGACAGATTTTAAGTATATACATTTGGCGTTTAAAATCTATTTTTTTATGGTTATAGCTTAATATTAATGCAGCCCAAGCAGAAAAACCAATTTAACCCTTTGAAATTCGCACATGTTTTTAACCCATAAGCTTAATATGATTTTCAAAATAGCCAAAAAGAAATAAGTTATGAATATAGGATTGTTCAAAAAGTTGTAGTGACACCATTATGACAACTGTCTTGAACAACTAAACACCACCTCAAAATTGAGCTAGTCACTTTTGTGTCACATGATTAAATGCAATTTTTTTATTTCATTTATCTAAGTTATATAAAAATCAAGGCTTGCGTCAACCTAGAACTGAAAGGAAATTCCAAAAAATGCAATGCTTCGATCGACTGAACACAAATGACAGGCATACGTCAACATATTCAGTAATTTACTTTCAGTTGCACACGCATGTCTTATTTTACTGGAACTATAGACACAGGCGTGTAGAATGCGAAAGACCTCAACATCCTGGCTACGGGTCATGTACCTGAGGACATGACCGCTACAGGTGACCTACAGTGAGTTACTTTCAGTTCAACGCTGACATAAACACCTCCGTTGCTTTCGATTTCAACCAACCTGTTGCTCAAAGAGTTTTGAGGAAATAGGTAATGAGTTGAGTTATACTTCCAGAAGGTGGAGGATTGGTTCTATGAAAATAGCATTTGCAGGAAATAGCCAACAAAGAGCTGACTTGTGAAATTTTTCTTTAAATAGTCGAGAAGAGAATATAGTTGAAAGAGATTATTTTCTTTTTCTTTTAATAGTTGATAAGAGAATATATTTGAAAGAGATTATTTTAATGGTTAGAATAGGTCAGCTATCTCGCATTCTATATTTTGTTATCTGCTAATAGCTGATATATGTGGAGGAATTATTATAGAACAAATCCTGCACCTCTTTATGTGGTTCTAGTTGTTGACATAAGCCAATAGGTACTTTTAGATTTTCACATCAATTATTTTGACTGCTACACTATTACGTCATTTTTATGATATGCGAATGCGCTAGGTAACTGGCCTGTCGACTGGCAAATTTAAGCACTTGTTCAGTGGCATTTTGGTGTTCGCTCTCTGACACGAGTACCAGTATGATGTAATAAAAAATATTTGCTGTGAATTATTGGTTAATTTAAATAAAGTGTTTAAAAATACAGATTATGGCCTGGTTCTTATCACTCAGACGCCAGCCTTTGTTCAAATTAAGAATGTAGGCTAGGTCTAAGCTGCACACTTACTGTTGGCTGGCCTAAGGTTGTGTACTTCCAACGGCCCAGCGGGGTGTAATAGAGATTACAAGGTCAGATGATCCCGCGGTCATTACGTCATATGTTCACTGGCACGTCAACGTAAATGTCCACTTGATCTAATCGTTGATATATCTGTCGACGAGTAACAGTCAACTACGACCCACTCATATCTAAAAGTCCCTAATATCTACAACAACATGCTGGTACCATAGTGCTGTATCAAACATACATTTTCATTTATTTAATACAAAAAATCCACTGTTAAAATAAAGTAAAACTCTTACCGCTTCCATTGGCTTAACGACCCTTAAAAAAGCGCCCTTTCTTTTAGATTCTTCTCTTTCTTTTCTTGTTACTTGTTTTGAGTCAAGAAACTTTAACTTTGGAAGATTGTATAATACTAAATATCTGTAGAGAAAGACAAAAGATAAGACAAAAAAGTTTATATTATTGCATGCAATATTTATGTATATATTTATATTTAAACAATTTATAATATATATATATATATGTATTTATTAATACAATGTCAATGTGAATGTAGATGGACCGCAAAATGTCAGATTTCCCTCTTACGATAATTTCTCTTTTTGGGAGTTTCTGTTACTTTATGTTTCCCGTTAAATGTGCAATTTCTTCAGATTTTTTTTATACTTAAAATATTCTGCATAAATATACCATTTAAGCTTACAATAATTAAAAGTATTTTCCATCTTTAGTACAAAGAAAATACAATATGCACAATGGCATATGCCATGCTTGGAAAATGACTAGCTACCAAGATTATAGCCCTCTATGTTTGGATGTAATGTATTTTAACAGTTTTGCCATGCTTTTATATAGTTTCTCAGTATTTCATTTCTCCAGTTTTCAAAATCTGAAATGTTAAAAGTTTAAAGACAAATTCTGCTGAAGGTGACAAGTCAAAGTCCAATCCAAACGGTGGCTACAATTCCTTAAGGTTAAATTAACCCTAATGGTTAATTTTACTGACCACTAGCTGCCCAGTAGATCTTATCACAGTCTTGGTAAAATTAACAAAGTTCAATGTTCAACCATGTGAATATTCCAAGGGTGGACAAAGGTCAAAAGTACAGGCTGTAAAATGTCTATGGTTAAGGTTAAGCTCTGTCTACACTAGCAAAATAGAACTTGGACAAAAAAGTGTGATGTGCCCAAATATGGTAGTGATATGACATCATCATGTCCATATATACATTTTTTTGTCACATAAAGTTTGATAGTGTAGACAAGGCTTATGTGGTGGGTATGTAATGTAGCTTATATAATTTTTGCAAATTATACATTATAAAATTAGTAAATATTGAAAATAGTTCACCTGTATCTTTTATAATCTTCTTCATCTTTATCTGATGATGAAAGTTCATTTGGGCATGCTATGTTGCCTAGGAGACTAATGTAGGTCAAGGCTGGTAGTTGAGTTTTTAGTTGTTCTAATAATACCTCCAAATCTGTGATGTAATAAAAACTAAGGAAAAACAACAATAATTATAGAGGGCTCACTACAAATCACATCTACATTTTCAGACTTAATGTGATAACAAATGTGATGAACATGGACATGATGATGTCATATCACTACCATATTTGGGCATATTACTACCATAATATGGGCACATTATATTGTTTTTGTCACATCAAGTTTGATAGCTTTAGAAAGCATAGAAAGACACTTTTTCCACATAAAATATGTATCTACCCTGAATGGGTTTTCCACTCAACCGCCCATCTGATCCATGTTTTGTGTAAATGATTCATAAGAAATAACATAGATTCTATATTTTTATTTTCCGCTTACCATTACTGTTACCGCTCGTCTATGTAAATTGGACTTTAAAGGTAATTTTTAAATACCTCTCTATTTACAACTTTTTATTAGATAATTTGAATTACAGTACTGATAAGTATGTACTTGTAATCTAAAAAATATAAAAAAATATATAAAAATATACACAAATTTCAAATGGTTGAGTGTAGAAACATTAGGGTGTGTCAGTTAGTCAGTTGAAAGTTTTTTTAACTTAAAAAAAATATAAAGGATATTTTGTTTTTATTTAGCATTAACGTGTGCAGCTGTGTAAAGTTAGGTATTCGAACTTGGTCATCAATTTCATTATTGTCCAATATCAATTCCTGTAGACTTGAAAATGACTCCAAACCAAATAAATTTCTGTGAAGAGAAAAAGTATTTGTTATTTTGAAAGCCTATGACAATACTTTGCCTTTGCGACTGTTTTATTAATAGAAAATACAAGAACGATGATTTTACACTTTATCTAAACAACGCACAATCTGCATGTACTTTTCTAGTAGGCTATATATGTGGGGTCAATTTAAGGTCAACATGGATTTTTTTACATGTCTTTCGGTTCCGTGCCATACGTAAAATGTAGGTGCTACTGTATAAGTATAAAATAAAAATCGGTGACAAATTGCATTGCATACACTCAACAACTAACCAATACCTTTAACATATGAAACAAAGACAAAACACTATATTAAAATTACAAAAGTATATCTAAATTGGGCTAGATAGTTAGTTTATTTTTATACTGGGTGACCTCTTCAGTCAAAGACTGATTTCCCAGAGGGCCCAGTTGGGGATCAGTGGCTGTGTGTGTACTAATACACCGGGGTAACCCCCTACTCGTCTCGAAAGATGTACTAGGTTCTTTAAAGTGCACACAAGCTAGTTGTGTACACTGGACCTACGGTTTATAGTCCTTATCCAAGAAAACTCGTTCTACCACCAGAACCATGGAGTAAGTGAGCCTCGAACCCTTGCCGATGTTATGGCTACGTAATTACGGTTCCACTGTCTTAACCGCTCGGCCACTCACAGTGCAAATCACTGGTGATGTCTAATGGCACATTCAATACTTAACTTAGTGGTTAGCTCATATTTGGCCAGCAGGCAGGATTTGGCAAGAGGACCATTTGAGAACCCGGACCCATAGTATCATGTGAAATTTAGATGTACCTCTAAATAATAATATTCATGTTTATTAAAAAGTTAAGTCATGCAGAAAATTGATTTGTAATTGATTTATAATATGGATCAAAATGACATCAACTTGACGCATTTCTAACTTATTTTTTTACTAGCAGAGTTGTAATACCGCTTTTGTGTTTGTTAAGTTTCACATTCCTTATGTTTAAAAATAAGGAGATGGCCATACACAACTGGAAAATAAAATGAATTATGTTTATAAAATCAACTTCCTAAACACGTCTCTCCCAATAAAATGAATGTTGTTCAGTAATTTCTAGTTTCTTTTCATTTTGATTGGCCACCTATGTATACTTTTTTAGATCTAACTAATAAATGAATTACTTACCGTAAACTGTTGAAACTTAAATCTAGTCTAGTGATAACTTGTCCGTATTCTTCACACAAACCAGTTGGCACAGATATAAGGTCAGCTCCTATTAAAGACAACTTAAAAAGAAAACCACAGAAAACTATTATATTAATTGGTTGGTGTGATAAAACAGACAGGTCTTACAGCAACTAGAGCATGAGGACATTTTTTTTTTCATTAATCTAAAAATTAAGATTTTATTATTAAAAATGCAAATTTAGTTATTAGCTGGCTAGGTCCCTCTACCTGTATATTTTAGGTATTTTATTAGCCTAGGCCTACTCATATGAGTCATCAACAAAGATAAAAAATTGCATCACTCGTATTGTATGCACACATGCCTCTGAAACACAGCTTCTTAAATCTATTATAGGCCTGTGGCTCTAGCTGGTAGGGTACAGAATCAAAACACCGTCACGAGACCAAATGCCTAAACTATAAATTAAATGACTAGGCCTAGTAGGCCTAGCCTAGGCCTAAATAATAATAATACTACTACTGAACTGTAAGTGTAATAATATAACAGTTCAGTACAGTACATTTGTTCTGTGTACCAAATGAAATGTACTGGGATTGAATTACATAGTTGGTATACAGTAGGACTGCGCCAGGCCTCTATCTAGCCTAGGCTAGTTTAGTTAGGCCTATAGTATTACTAGGCCTAGGCCTATATAATACTGCAGTACAGTAATTAAATGTGTGGTGAGGATATGAATGCTAGCCTAGACGCGCACGGTTCTTACATCATCCTAGCTAGCTTGGCCTAGCAAATATTTTCTTTGTTTATGAAACAAGTAACAATATAATATACACCTGAGTTCCTTGGATAACTGGAACCAGTAACGATTGAACTTGATCATCTTCTTTCTTCTCCGAGTCTTCCATTTCTCCTATTTGAAAAAAAGATTGTTTTGATAAAAATCAGAGAATTTCATTTCCTTTCCGAAAAAATAGTCGTATTCACCTGACTTGAATTGCGCCCTCAATTTTGCAGTCACACTGGAAAATTAATCCTAGGTAAACTTCTCCCAAGGCGATTGGTAAATTAGACCCCTGTTCGCACTTGGATAATTTCACCAGATAGTTTATCAAAATTTAATTACACTAAAAACTAAAATTGAACTACATGGTCACGATGAATTGGTAAACTCATGGGTTGACCAGTCGCACTTTTAGACTTTTTAGCCAGTATGGTTTAGTTTTACCGAAACTATGGTATTACCATAGTTTCGGTAAAGTACTGTAACGAAGCAGTGTTTGAATTGGACTAGTTAATTTGACCAATTTAAATACAGTGGACGGATCAAAGCTATATTCAAGTCATACAAAACAGTCAGAGTAACAATAATAAACGTTCACCATCATGGTATGAGATTCTTTATTCACCTTGCTTTCCAACAATGTAAATCAATTATTATATACATAATTTATATAAGATGGTGATTACATAGAATACATCCATCGAGATAACAAAAACAGACACTATAGCTAGTATGCACTGAAATAAATACAACTGATTTATTTCACAACTATATTAGATAAACTTCACAATAATGACAATAACATGCAGGGAACTAGAAAAACACCCCCCTCTATCGTAATTAGAACATAATTAAATTTGTTCTGTACTGATTGGAGTACTAAACGAAAATTTCACACACTCTAAAAATTAGTAACTCTGATGCTGATAGAAAATGAAACAAATATTTTAAAAGTCAACATTTATCAATTTTCAGTAATTCATTATGAAATATCTATAAAATAAAAAATCTTGAATATTACCAAGCTCTGTCATCATTAAAATCCAAAATATAATGTTATTGTTTAGAAACAAAGTTTAAACACATACACCAATGTGTACTTTATGAAATAATAATATTGAAACATAGTTTTTATGTTTTATACTACAAGTATTTTAACAAATTTAATTTTCATATATGAATATACAATTTATTACCGAGAAAAATTTATACTCAAACATTTTAAACTTGAATTGAATGGAAATCATTATAGTTTTTAAGATTTTAAATATTTATACTATAACGTATTATACATTGATTTTAACAATCTTAAATACCATGTTTTAACACGGATTATAAACACTAATTGGTTATCACATTATTTTCATAGAAAAGTTGTAAAAATAATTTGACAACATGGACAATTTAATTCAGGTTTTAAAAGTTTAGGTCCCTGAGCTAGTAAGGTTATTCTCTTAATACTGGATGAAAAGTACCATTTATGTATCAGGGTTTTTTCTTTTCTCATTTGACTATTTAATTTCCAAATACATAGTTTTCATTGAGATAAGCATTACATATATTTTAATACAGGAGAAAAAAAAATTAATAATTAATTTGGATGAAATTAAAAATAAATAAAACTTCATAAATATACACAAAAACAATTCATGGTTTTTCACTTGCTCTCTCTCTGTCACACAAGAATTACAAGAGTATCATCAATAAATAAGCTTTAAAAAAGACAACTACATATTTGCACCTACCCCAAAAGAAATCCGCTAATTAATTTATAAATTATCGGACTCTGTTTATCAGGAAGAAAACAGATAAATTATAAGAAATCAAAAGATTAAAGGTGATGGAATTAACATCTCCCACCGTTACAGTCTAAACAAAATGTATCATACATACAATGCTAAGATAAGTTTCCCTTTAACATGTGAAATCGGATAAATTAAATAAGCTAATTACAAAATAATCTATTGTAAATTTTGACAAAAATATACACAACACAAATAATTTTTCACATGGAAATTAACAATAAATAACTGAAATTTCTAATTTAAAAATAAAAATAGATTCCAGATAACATTCTCTGAAAATACTCTACACTATAAACAGATTTCTAAATTGGGTTTTTTTTTAGAATTACAAATATAACAAATATGATATCAAATTCTATTTCACAGCATTTCAGTTTCGCATTGAATAAAAAACTAAAATATTAAATTTAGTTGTTACTGTCTAACAGTAAATTTTTAAAATGTTCTAAATACAGTTAGTTTCTGTAAAAACTGACAGCGATGCAATTAAAATGTGTAAATTGATAATAAATCATTTTAATGATTTAGTAAAAAGTGCATCTTAATTTATTTATCAATCTAGTTGAGTTAATTGAAACTTCATTGATATAAAATTCTATGTAATATTTAGAGACATTCATATAAAATTGAATTTTGTGCAATATCAAATTATAAACACGTACCCATGATTGTACAAAATGTAGTTAATTCCTGAAAAGTGGGTTACTAACTTTATATATTGTCAAAATTGATTGTGAATTATTTTTTATATATTCCATCCTCTTTTATAGCTTTCATATAATACTCAATCTCAGTACTGACTTAACTTATGAATAGTGTTTATATCTAACAAAATTGTTTTATATCTAACAAAATTGTGTTATATCTAACAAAATTGTGTTATATCTAACAAAATAATGTTACACATAACAAAATAGTGTTACATCTATAACAAAATAGTGTTATATCTATAACAAAACCATGTTATATCTAACAAAATAATGTTATATCTAACAAAATAATGTTATATCTAACAAAATAATGTTATATCTAACAAAATGATGTTATATGTAACAAATAATTGTTATATCTATAACAATATTTTCACAAATCTCAATATAATTTGGTCCTGTCTATCTAGTATAGTATAGTTTTTAAATTCAATTTTAAATTGCTAGTTTTATTTAACTAATTAAAAACAAATTTGTAATTAATTAAACACTTTTCTATAAGCCAACGTCCAATCAAAGACTAGTTTTCTATCATACTAACATTTCAAGTAATCTAAATGTATAATCTGTTGTATTTGGTACATAAATTGTTTGACAGAAAAGCGGTCTTTCATTGGAGTGGACATTAATTTAAAGGTACATAATTAGTCTTTTAAAGACACTTTGTACTACGTTAGCTGTGGAGTTTGTCCCCAGCTCCATTTCTGATATGGACCACTAACGATACATTTCATCTCCGGTGCCGTGTTAAAAAGAGATTCTGTTGTTTGAGTATTTGCACGTTTCAATGGTATTTCTGGGACCTTTGCACTTGGGTTCTTTGAAGAATTGGAATCTTTTGCACTATTACCTGCCTTGCGACGACCTTTGGTTGGTGTTTCTTCACCAGCAAGTCGAGCTGCTTCCTCTTGTTCCTGATGTCTAGCCATCATCTTGTCCTCATATTCCTTCATACCATGGTTTCTAACGTTCAAATGTTTATGTTGGTAAAACACCAGACTAATCCTTGATGGATGCTGCCTACAAGGTCGATGCAGTGCAGTTGTAGCGTGGAGTTCACGTTTCGCAACCTCGAACAGAACCGACCCATGAGTGAGCGCGACAGCTACTCCACCAATAGTGGCATCTCTAAAACAATGTGCATTGCTAGTCGTGTATGTTTCATGATCCGACGTTGGTGGAGTGAGTGATTTTATGTCGTTCCCTGCTGGTTGATCTTGTGGTTTTAACTGGTGACCTGTTGGCATATGTTGCATTTGTGCAGCCATTTGTTGCCTGTGCAAATTAGCCTGTTGGTGATGTAAATTACCCTGCGAGGCATGTAAATTAGCTTGAGCAGGGTGCATTTGCATCTGATTAGCATGTAGTTGTCCAGGTGCGGATTCTGGAAACATTTGAATGTTTGTCCCCTGGCTATCTTGTCTAGATTCATTAACTTCTGGTCTTGCTAAATCCTGAGGGTAGAAGCCTGGAACACTGGAAGCATCTTTTGAGACATTTCCACCGGCACTTTGATTAGAACCTGGTCTTCCAGGACATTGATTTGCAGCTTGTCCTGGGAAATTATGTGGAGATGCCTGATTTCCAAACATTAGTCCACTGTTTTTAGGCGTATGAGTATTTAAGTCAACAGTCCCAGGCTTTGGAGTTGAAGCAGAAGTTGTACCTGAGTCTTGTGGTGATGCAGCATTTTTTGTCACTTTATCTTCAATTGGCGGTCGCCATATGCTCGAAGGATTTTGTTGTCCTAGTTGTTGCGACTGTAAACTTGGATCGACCGGTCCTCGTGCTCCAGGGCCAGCTTGATGCTGACCCGGAAGACCGAACCCGGAAACAACAGGTGCATGGAAACTTGCTGGTCCTCCTACGGGACGAGCACCATGCTCAATACTTGCAGCCCTATTCCAGTGATCGTGTCGTGTGAGATCAATTTGTGGAATAGGCTGTCCGTGTGGACCGTACATTGCACTTGGAGTATCTTGCCGATGTAACATTGCAGCACCCTGGAAATCTGATTGTGCCATTAGAGCATTTAAACGTCTCACATCGGGTTTCACATCTTCGAATTGAGGCCTAACATGTGACTGTGCATGCATAAAAGGATTCATGTGTACACCTGGTAGGTGGCCCTGAAACCTTTGATGTATACCATGCATGTTGGCTTCTGGATGTATCTTATCTTGGCCTAGCAGACCTGGTATTGGAAAGTACTGTGGATAGGCTGGATACTGCGAGTACATTTCATATGGATATGCCATTCCTAAATGAGACTGTTGACCCATTATTCCAGGATGCATGCCATTCATGAGATGTATTCCAAGATTGTCTGTTTGTCGAGCCATCTGCCAATGATTGCGTTGATTGTAAGCCGAGACATTCGTCTCTTGCATATGTTTATTTGAGAGCTGGACACGATGCTGTGGACCGATTCTCTTAAACTCATCCTTTACGACAACTTCCGAAACTGTCTTTTTATTTGCTTCTTTAGCTTCGCTTTCAGCTGCAGCACTCTGTGCACTTGCCTTGGCACGCTTACTCGGACTATCTGAGCTTGAATCTTTATTTCTTTTACCTCTGCCACGTGGAACAATTTGATCTTTTGGTTTTAAACGAACCTCTTTGCAGTAGTTTGTTAAAACTTCAATTGCGCCACTTTGAACTTTGGCACGTTGACCTTCCGGGTCACCATGTTCGTCAGTACTGTCTAGATAGTAGAGTGGGAGCACATGAAGTTGTTCATCACCGGGATCTGGTTTAATGTTTCTCACTTCTTCTTTCGTTAATGTTACAACCTAAAAAGAAAGACAACAATATAACATTTTAAAGACTGAGAGAAAATCATGCAGAAAATAAATTAACTAATCAACCTAGTCGTCTGCTTGCTTATCATAATTAAAGACATCCTAACACTCTTGATAATCGCGGAAAGACCTCTTTGCTAAGACAATTTCTCTAGATTGTTTCTGATATGGAAAAAATGACATTCCATATACCGTACATTTTTTATTTAGTTCTAGTAAGCCCTAGCATTTGATGCGTTTCATCAACACTT
This sequence comes from Antedon mediterranea, assembly GCF_964355755.1. NCBI lineage: Eukaryota > Metazoa > Echinodermata > Crinoidea > Comatulida > Antedonidae > Antedon > Antedon mediterranea. The sequence continues at coordinate 27,617,946 of NC_092675.1, forward strand.
TGTCTGTCTTTGCCAGATCTGGAAAGGGCATAGCATCGTCTTCTTTTAATATAAATACAGATGCACAAGATTGTTTTTAATAGCACCTTCTATAATAGTTAAGATGTATTTTTTCCCCAACTTTCTTAGTGCCTTTGTTGTGCTATGCCTTCATAATTTCTCTCGATTTTTGGGACCTCTGTTATTTTAAACGTCTCAAAATGCAGTCAAGTAGAAGGTTTGTTAATTGACATGAACGTACCACTGTACAACCATTATTCATATTCTGTTGATCCCTGTGAGCATGTGCACAGAAGTCCATACATGTAGTAACGCCACCAAATGGTCGACTCGTACCATAACCTATTCTGCATTCATTTCCTTCTTTTTCAAAATGAACCTGAAACAAATACATACATAGTTGAAAAAATGTTTCCAATAGTTTTCATTTGTTTTTTTTATATTTCGAATCCATCTCAAACATCATACATAAAAACCGTCAAATAAAAAACAGTCAAATAAAATACAATAGAGAAAAAATATTTGATTGATGATAAATTCAGGACAACCTAATTGTACATGCCCTATTGTACAATACATCAGTCTTTTGTATTTTAAAACTTATATAATATATTGTAATACTAATAAATTGTAATTTAGTAAAACATAAACAAAACATAAACCTGCACAATACAGCTATGTTCAGAAAGTATAAATCCTTTAATATTTTAAGCCGATTTTCCACTAGGCGAATTTGTTTTGCTACCTTACCTGATGTTCATAAGATGCTGGAGCCATCTGCTTGTACATGGGGCTTAAATATGTTGCTAGATTTTGAAGCTCAGTCTCAACAATTTCCTCCTAAAATTCAAAAGAGAAACAATATTTCTTTTTACAACACACAATTAATGCAAGGAACATCCAAATCAACGTTATTCTGATGCTTATGGTATCTTAGGTGAATATTACTAAAGCCAATTTCACAGTTTTCAAATGTTAAATGTATTTATTCTGGTGTGCAAGCTTAACTGAAAGCTGAGGTAATTCGGATTAGGCCCTCTACAAACCCACGGCAGCCAGCAGTGAAGGGCCTACCAGATCAGCACACCGAGAGACAATTCCCTACTCTTTTCAAATAGTGTACCAAGTTCTTCACTATATGTACACGGGAACAAAGCCTTTACATCCCATGCGAAGGACGAGGCAATGAGAGTAAAGCATCTTGCCTAAGGAACAATATTCTATTGTATTTAAATATATGTGAACTAACCTCTTGTGAGCCATCCAGTTTAAACTTTCTTGGTGTTTTACTTCTAGCAAACTTGCACCCATTGTAGTACATCAGCCACGAACAACCAAAGGAAAATGAAGCGCCAGAAGTCTCATCTTCCGTTCCTTGACATGCACAAGATTTTCTGAAAATTAAAACAAAATTTTGTTGTTACATATAATTCCAATTCTTAGATAGTAATGCATAGTATTTTATACAATATTAACATTAGTTTAGGAAATTGTTTTGTGTTATAAACAATCCCGGCACCATAGACAGGATGAGTGTTCAATTCGTTTTAGTGTTATGTAGTTAAGCATTACCATAGTAAGTAATTTGTATATGTATTTCTAATATGTTAAGCGCCTTTGATCATATGTATTTTGAATTTTCATCCTTTCTTGTATTTGCATCCGACCAGACAAACAAGTTTTCAAATGTTTGAATACAGATAAACAACTATTTTTTTTTCTGGTCAAAAGTTCTGGTAGAAAGAGCATTTAGAATAAAGAATTTTAATTTATCAAAAATGCTGTACTAACTCTTCATTTGTTCCGCAACGTCTGACTGTCGGCGATCCATGTTTTGGAAGAATTGTTGATAACATTGTATACAAATTATCAGATACATTTTCTTGTACACCTTCCCATAATATAATTCCAATGATAATGAAAGCCGTTTCACATGAGTGACCAAAACGATGGCGAACTAACACCAGCATCTTCTCACTTTTACCTGATCGTCGGATTATCTAGAAATTAAATGTAAATCTATTATTGTTTGTCCTCAGTTAAGGGAGGATTAGGCCCTCTACGGACCCACGGCTATCACAGTGTAACCATGTATGTATGTATGAAGACAGGACCAACAGCTTTACATCCCATAAGAAGGACGAGGCGGTAATGTAACTTGTCTACAAGCAATATGGCAATGCCAACCAGTTCTCAAACCCATGCCTGTTCTAACATGTAAGTTTTATTTTCTATATTATGCCATAACCAATGTAAAGAGTCAATGTAGCAGAATAATTCAAATCAGGCAAGAGTAAAATTTAATCTTTTCTGATTAAACCACGTTGTCTGTTCTAATGCAACTAATTTCCATATTCACTGTCACTTTGTAAAGTAAGCTCATGTATCTTTTATTCATGAACACAATGCTGCCCTCTCATGTCGTAAATTACATGGAATGCTTTAACCTTCAACAGATAAAAACACAATTTGAGGTTTGACTAATTTAGAATAGAAGATGATCCCTTGAGGATTTTGAGGTAAACCAATAGTAAATAGGTCAATCTATTAAGGGACGCACTTAAAATACTGCACATTTTGAATAAACATAGTGAGTCAAACAATATTCATTCTATTCTACATTAGTTGTGTTAAAGAAACTTTAAAACTAAGATAATACTTAGTCCATTAATATTATTTTTAATCATTTGTGGAAACTTACCCATTTTGCAATTGGACAACCTAACTCCGTCTTCCCTTCCTTACCAGAATAAACCAACTTTTCAATACGCACAGCTGCACCAGACTCTCCATATCTGATGAAATAGATGACAGTTTAATGTTCATATTCGATAATATTATTGGAATTCCAATGTATTTATTAAAGTTATCAAACATTTATATAATTTAATGTTTAATATATTTCTGTGTGTCTACTGCAAATAAATAACTGGATAAATAGCATGAACTTTCCATTTTAATGGCAGCAAAATGAATGCCATTTACTGTCTTTACTGAAATATCATAAGGAGTTGTGAGATTCAATTCACACAATGATAAACCAGTGTTTGGGTAGGTGGATATGTTCTGTTTTTTACAGTACACGAAAATATAACATTGTACAGTAATCTTACCTTTCTTCCATCATTTTTCGTATTGCTTTTATTGATGGTCCAGCTCCAAGGTGTGTGTAATATGGTGCATCGTCTTTCTCAACCTCACCTGTAGGTAAAGTATAACATTTGTATGATATGGCATAACATTTGTATGATATGGCATAACATTTGTATGATATGGCATACAATCAGGGAGAACCAATCTAGAAATGACATTTGTTAACCAACTTGGACTCAATTCATGCATCACATACAGTTTTCTCTTTGCTGTGGGTGGAAGTTCTCCTAACTGGGAATAACTTTAGATTAAGTATCACAATTTGTTCTCATGACCTCAACTACTACTGTATTAGCCATAATAGTGTGTAAAATGGTCATTCACCATTATTGTTGTAATCCATAAGTAATTAACACAATATCGTTACCATACATACCACAATTACAATCTGGAGGTAAGACCTTTGCATCCTCCTCCAATCGTTTTGTCATCTCCCAATGTTCATATTCTTGCTCCACAGTATCCGCTATACTTTTTCTTTTCTTTTTCTTCTCTTCTTCAACTTCCTCGGCAGCTTTTCCTTCTGATTTGTCTTCCTTAGTTTCTCCTTCCACCGTCGTTTTCTCCGGAGGCGGCGGCGACCGTGGGGGTGTATTGCATGGGTTCACAATGGTCACCATTTTACTTGGTCTTGTATTGAGTACTGGTGGTCCAAGAGGTGTAAGTAAGGGTTTTGGAGGATCCAACGTGTGCGCACTCTCAAGTTTCTTAGTCGGTCGTGGTTGCCTTAAACTATTTTTTAAAGCAATTTCTGCAGAAACGTGGTCTTTCGTTTTTTGTGGTTTTGTTATTGTTTTAGTTTCATTTGAACTGGATTGTCCATATGATTGCAAACTGTTTTCCTGCTGTGTTGAGCTGTTCAATTTAGGTGTTTCTGACCGTGATTTACTTTTAGATATTTTAGTTTTCGTCTGTTCAAGTTTTTCCACACTGCTTATTACTGTTGGTGTGTCCATAAAACCCATGTTGTTATTTGCCACAAATGGAGAAGCACTGCCCTTAGAAGAGGTCTGTAAAGACTGTTCAATAGGGACATTATTTGCATGCTGCTTTCCTGATTGTTCAGGGGTTGCAATTCTCATTGTCTGTTCAACTGCAGTTTTCTGTGCCTTTTTAGAATCCTTAGGATTCATTTCTTTTGATAACATTTCCATCGACATTATTGGGTTCATACCTCCGTTTGCGAATCTTTCATGAAACCGATTAATAAAATTTGGTGGAAATTTTTTTGGATGACTAGGCAATTGATGCCTTTGTTCAGTATTCATATTTGGGGCACAATTCTGTTGAAGTATTTGATTGGAATTCGTATGGGGACTATGCATTCTGTAATTAGGGTCCATATGTGGTTGTTGGTATGGGTGAGGTCTATGGAGTTTCTGTTGGTATCTACTGGCTTGTGATGCATCCATGACAACAGATGCTTGTTGGCCATTGGCCTGCCTGTGGTAGTTAGGATTTGCTAGTGTATTGTCTTTGCCCACATTCTGAGCATGTTGTTGAACAGCATTTGGATCAAACATATTCCACTGGTTGCCTTTTGCAGCAATGTTATGCGGGTCAATTTGGGGGTGCATCTGCGGCTGACTATGACTACTACCAGAGTCTGGACTTCCAACACTGGCTGTTTCACGTATGCCAGAATGTAACGACAAAAGTGATTGCGCAACGTCCATTGTCTTTGTAGGGGGTAGATTACTTGAAGTCTCTTTTTGGGGCACTGCTTCTAGCAACGCCTGTTGAGGCAAATAGCGCATATCAGTTTGTGGATTTGGTGTGGTACGCTCATTTGAATTTTGCATTAGTGCCACCTGGTTATGTAATTGATGGCCAGCCACCTGTGTACTTTGGTTAAAGCCTGGACTACCTGTAGTCCTAAAATCATTTCTTGCAGCAAATTCCTGTTGAAATAAATGTTGGTAACTTCCTTTCATGTGAGGGTGGCCTTTAGCAGCCGCAAGATGTTGCACTCTAGCCTTTTCATCTTGAATGCTTTGGTAAGGGTCCCAGTAATGTGGACTATGACCGTTGAGAAGCACACCAGGCTGCTGTTGAGATGCCTGTGGCGGAACTTGTGGATTCATCGTTGGTGATGTTGTAGTTGTTGTCGTAGATGTTGCTGCTTCTGTTGATGTCTGGTTCTTGGCATTCTGAAATTACAATAAAATCATTGATTATTTGTATAAATACGTTATTATAAATCATAATAAAATGTACTGTACAACTGGTATTACAAATGTTCTATAAATATGTAATGATGTAATAATTAAAATTAAAAACATAGGTGATCTGCTGTGTAAGGATCACCATATACTGTACATATTAGAACTGAATTATGAAATTAAGCTTTAGAAAAAGTCAATCTGATGGTGTACAATACTGGTACAGATGGGACACTTGGAAATGAACAAGTAACAGTATAACACAAACTCTATAAATGGGGATTTGTCGATTCCGGTGTCCCCTTAATAGGGGTTCTAGCATAATACAATTATAATACAAGGGTACAGTTCAAATGATGACAAAAATGGAAATAAATTATGATTATTATTTATATACAGTATCTAACATTAGCAAATGATATGTCATGCAGCTGTTTATTTGTCTGTTTTCTGTTTAGAAGTTGGTATAAGACAAGTTCTTTTAATTCCTTGAAACAGTTCCTATTTACTGTAACAATTTAACTTATTGTAAATGTATGCTTGTTTTTTTTCCCTCTCTTTTTTCTTGGACTGTTTCAAATAAATGTTAATGAAATCTAACAATAAACAAATAACCAGAAAAGCCAATTACAAAATTGTCACTACACAGTAAATTGTATCATCTATCTAGTCAATACCAGTATCTGTCTGATCCAGGATGTTGGACTCTACCTTGTTTATGCTGTTGGTGAGTACAGTTGTTATAAAGTATTTTAAGACTAATCAAATGTAATCAAAGTTTAACATGACTTGTCTGAAACGCATGTCTTAAATATGGCTAGCCAACATGAACTTAAGATCCTTATCAGATATTTCTCATCAGTTAATCTTGCTAATGGCAAGCTGAAAAACTTGTAGCTGTCCGATTGTGTTATCTTAGCAGAATATCTATTAAAATGTTTATCATTTAAAATCTGTATTCCATCAGGAGACTAGAGGTTACTAGCATAAACAGTAGGAAATGGCAGATTGCTGAATATACAGGAACCGAACAAAATGAACAATACAACTCATTGTATTCAGATATTTATCAATCCAGATGTAAAATTAAAGCAAAACGTGCAACTATTTCATCAGGAGAATTATACTGCTGCGAAGTAAAGGTATGAAGTACAGTAACGATACATTCAAAATATAAACTACATACACTTTCCAATGAAATGAACAAGGGGAATGTATTTTGTAAAGGTCTACTACAGTAGTTTGAAAAATGTGATGTGCCCAAATATTGTAGTAATGTGACATCATCGTGTGCATAAATGGGCACATCATATTTGGTTGTCACATCAAGTTTAAGAGGTCACTTTGTTGGGTTCTGGGGGTGTCCCTTTTACTGTTTACAGACAGACTGTACAAAAACAAGCAAAACAAAATGCATTGAAAAGTGATTGGGGGAAAAACATTTTAACACTACATTACAGTCAACCCCTATTAAGGGAACACCTCTATTAAGGGAAACTCTGTTGGGTCCCGATGACACAATGACAACTTTTTTTTTTTAATAAACAAATTTATTAAAAAAAAAAAATTAATAGTGACAAATTCAGGCTTTTGAAACCCCTGTAGCTAGATGACCTAGTCATGGCTGTTTTATCGCATTATTTACTACTACTATTACAAACAACAGATGCAAACAAAAGTCTAGGTAAGATTCAACTGATAATGAATGCCAGGTAACCCAGTAATAATTCAAGTACGGTACGGTACGTACGTGAGTACTAAGGAATATTAAACATATCTACCACATGACAAGGTTAATACTAATTACTACATGTCAAATATTCCAAAATAGTCTCTCAGAACAAAGCCATGTAAAAATCCCACCCTATAGAAAATGGGTCAAATTTCAAAAACTGAAAATGGAACTTGGTTTATTCCCTATATAAAACTGCACGTACTGTACAGTATGCGATTAAACATTGTTCATGTTTAGATCTACTGTAGAGAAATTGTCATAGTTACAAACAAACATAGGAGTTGAAAAAGAACAGAGAATTCATTGTATATAACAATAGTTACATTCTGTAGCTACTCCCTTGAAATTAAGTTGAATAAATATTAAGGTGGTTAAAACTGGTTATTTACTATTTCCAGTTTTGCTACAGTACTTTACACAGTAACAGTAAAAAGATTATTTCATTTATAATACATGGTTATAGGCTTATTGTAAGAAAACCGGTGAAAAGATTAAATATTGCATCTAATAAATCCTTGGCCCCACCTGATAAGCTCACTTTGGTACTACTACACTATGTTAGTTGTAAACTATTAAAGTCACACTAAAATAATATTTGCTGGTACACTGCAGTAGTATTGCTAAATATATTTCACATCTTGGCCATCATACAGTATGTCATAATTAATTAGGTGATCATTTAGAATAAAATGATCACCTATTGTTATTGTATAAAATCTTTATTATTATTTTTCTTTTTATTGTTTCTGTACACTATTTTGTGTAACAATTATCTCAAAAAGTTTAATGTCAATGATTACCAAAATTTCAGAATATCTTTCAAATAATATAACTTAATCCTAATAAGCTTTCCAGCGTCATCACTCGTCCGTGATGTCATTTATACGCGATTTTGCGAACAACTAAGCGCTATAAGTGTATATGCATCATGTCATAGGATGGCGTACATCAACTTTTTACGATGGTATGTTAACGTACGTGCATGTTTAAAAAATGTTAATTTCATTAAATTTATGAAAATGATCACCTATAATTCGTCAAAGTGACGAATTAAATTCTAGTTACAAATTATTGTTATCACTGTTGTATGTTCACTTGTAAGAAATCAAGTTTCCATCAAGAAAGAGACTTTTTTCTTTCATTGCATTGTTGTGTCAATCAGTAACTTTGGTCTTAGCAAATGACAAAGTCTAAAGAAGCAAATTTAATGTGTTCTTGAAGTTGGTACAGTATATGGTACTAAAGAAACGAGGGTACAAGTAAATGACTGTTTTGTCTATCTAGAATAAACAAGAAATATTTCTTACAAAAAACGCTGCTCGACATTTAAAAATTAATCATTGTTCTTTCTTCATATTAAATGATTAATTATTAAAAAGATGTCCTCTAATCGCAAAAATACATACAAATCAAAGATAACATATTATTAGATATGTGTAAAAAAAGATGTATGATGTCAGAACGAGGAAAATGAGTACTGTACACAATACAGATATCACGTTTTAATTTAAGTTTGTCGTAATCTGCAATGCTGATCTAAAAATAACCCATTACAATATGCGAGAATCTAAATAAAATATAGCGAGTTCACCTTATCACAATTGAAATGAGGTCAACGACTACCTCTGACCGATCGACCAATAAGACAATAGAACGCCAACACAAAAGCGTTAACACAATCCCCTACATAATAATGGACAATTCCAGAGAAAGGACTTCCCTTTTGAATATTAATAAGGGATTCCCCTTACATACCAACATGGCGTAAATCCAACGACAACGTTACTATTCTAAAAAGACGCTAAACTTTGGCTGTGTGATTTGGGAAGTTTTTAAAATAATATTTCATATAATAAACAATAACAATATAATGTTTTATTTTGTTCATTCACAGTTTTTAGCCTATTGTATATTTATTTATTGCGTCACTTGTTTTGTTAAATTCTAGAATAAACAATTCTAGAAGATTAAAATATCAGAATTTGTTATGCAGTTTTTAACAATATAATATAATTCTATTTTAAAAAAAAATAAATTATTTGATTTTTGTTTGGCAGGTTAATTTTTTTAAACTACAACACTACATTCTTACCATTACAATAAAGAAAAAAAAATTGAACTGAAAAATATTAATACATAATATAAATTACTTTTAATTTTAAATTATACATTCACCTAAGATAGTTGTAAAGAAAAATCACATCTAAAATTACTATGGCAAATTAAATACACATGTAATAAGTAAAAGTAATTTGTAAAAGTCACAGACCTATAGAAATTGTAGAAATATAATTGAATTAATTGGTTAATAACCTTTGATAAACATAGCAAGCTGCAAATTACTAATAAACGAGCCGTCAGCTATCTTCAATCCTGTACTGAAAATTCAGACGCACAGTACACACGAGGTTCGTTAAATCGCAGACTGGTACGTTCACGGAAATCAACAAGGAGGGGAAACAGTAGAAAAATGACTCATGCCAACATTTCGTTATTCTAACGAGATCTTCCTGGTGTTATAGCAGTCTACATGTTTTAACGCACGCTTTGTGTTGACAGGCCATCCCACTCGCCTTCAATATTGCCGAACATTCCCCGTTGATTTACTACATTTAACTGAAAACCATAAGTTTTTTTTTTATTTTGTGGTTATCCACTTTAATCTTAAGTTAATGCATAGGTTATTAATATTAATAAACAAGTGGCACAAATTAAAAATAAGTTGGTACTCTAGATTTAACATTTTTAAATATGTATTTTTATTTGTATGGAGCTTTATTACAAATTTGAATTTTGCTGTGTTTCAAGCTTTCAAATGCAAATTTGTTATATCAAAGCATCCATGGGTATTCTGTACAGCATTACAAAATTCATGGGGCATTCTTTCCCTGCTGCATATTAAGGTATGTTTTCAGCTCCATGAAAGACTACAATAAAGTGCATTGTTCCTTGGTGAACAACACACAAAAGCTATTCATCACATCACCAATGGAGGTCCGTTAAATATATTACAGCGTATTGTTGCCTATAGTTATTACAATAGGAGTTTGTGAATGTGAAAGGAAATTCATAAACATGCTATTGCTAGCCTAGAATAGAAAATTTCCATAGTTTCCTTATACAGGTATTGTGGTAGATAAACAGGTTAGACATCTGTACATACTAAAATCTAAACTATTATTAAGTAATTAGAAAATCAATAATTTACTTTTCTGGAATATTTTTGTTTTCAATAAAGGATCCTGCTACGCTGTCTGCACCAAGTTTTTACTGCCACAGATATAACAATGAATAATTTATGTTCCTTGCTAACTAGAACAGCAATAAAAATTAGGTCAAATAAAAAATCAATGTAAGGTCAAAAGTTGGATTCACTCCTACATCTAGCTTTTCAGTAGGAATCAAAAGTGTACTATAATAAGTACAGTACAATGTATTTTGATTGAATGTACGATAAACACTCTATTGTATAAATAATTACAGGATTATTTGTAGTTTAAAAAAAACCTTAGGCAATATTTCATAGTAAAGTAAATAATACATCAACCAAAATAACCACAATTCATAATCTGCTGACATTACTTTAAATAAACAAAGAACAATTTTTCACATTTTTTCTTTTACTATAATTTTATACATTGCTCCTCGTCCAAAAAAAGTAAAATCGGAGTCTATCCATTAAAAAAATTTGGTGCTAAGAACTGATATTATTTTTAAAGATATCTGATACAGATTTAAAAAAACAAACAAAATACTGATACCTAATTAGTTCAGAATGAGAAAACGTTAAGAAATTACCAAAATAAAAAATGAATAATTCTTAATTAAAGATTTAAAAAAAAACTAAAATCATAAGTTCTAGCTAAAGCAATTCTCATTTTCTAACCAATTTTAAAAATAATTATTCTTTCTTATTTTTCAAAGGTCAAATTACAATGCGACCTTAAGAGAAGCTGGACAATTCTCACCTGCATGTAAGATTCCTAATTACACTTAAAAACACATTACTTCAAACACCCTGTGTTTATATAGCTTTCTCAAATTGCCAGCCTGTACCAAGGCCTGTTGTTGCACTACTGTGGCCAGTTATTAGGTAGGTAGACCAGATCTGTACTGTTATATCTTATTTAAATTGGCTTCAAGCTGTGAACGCATCACATAAAAAGTCACTAAAGGTAAATTTACAGGATATTGAATCCATAAACTACATACAGGAAGAAGCATAATGTACTAGATACTGTACATTAAAGTACAATATACCAAGGTCACAAACAACATTTTACATTTAACTGTAAAAAACGTCAATCAAAGTTTTAGTTTACCTCTTAAAGAATACACAACTACAAATACTTTTTACACCAATTTCCTTGTCAGGTTTGTCCTTGTTGGCTTGCTACAATACAGAATTGTAAACAAAACGACCCTTTTTCTTACTAATACTAATAGTATACTAAATAACTTTAACTACATCACCTTGCATAATTGTATTTGTTGTAAAATAAAACAATACCTACTGTAAATACATATACAGAAGTATACTCTAGAAATTGTTAAGCGCCTTTTAATTATAAAATTCCAAAGACATCAACTGAGTTTCAAGTGAGAGGAAATTCTCTGAAAACCACAACAAAGCCCTCTGCTTTGGTTGGCCGCATTACAAACAATTTACTATTCATGATAATCAATAGAGTATGATCTAGAGTAGTGAATGCAATGGTACGGTGCATTTCATTTGATGAATATCTAACAGACTGTAATAAAAAAACAAGGGAGTGGTCTCACACGGTATTTTAATCATTTTTAGGTGGTAGAAAATAGGAAAACAAGATGATTACAATCATGATTTCAAAAAAACCAAAATTATAAATTGACGTGCAGTTACAGTAGTTGGACAACAGGTTGACCTAATTTCGATAGTTCTACCTACCATTAAATTGAAGTGCATTGTGAGTTATTATTATTATATAAGTGCAGTCAGCTTAGACTCGCTTAGATTTACTGTTACTCTATGTTTATCAGTAGTCCAACACAACGAAACAATCTACTGTACCAATGGTACTACCTTATTTGTTTTACAAAATAGATTTCTGAATTATCAATAAAATACTAACTTTTAATTGTATTACGATAGAAATTATCTATTATCTACTAACTGCAGAAAATAAAATTCTGGGTTTACTATTTGCTGTTACTATAGTATCACACAATTAGAATTGGCTTTGAATCAAATTCACATGTGAATGAACACTTTTGTTTACATTCTGTAGATAACAATTCTAGAAAAACCCTGGATAATATTGATCAAAATACTATAGTAAACAATGATAAGGCTCAATGAATTGTAAAAGAGACTGCATATACAACCCTGCTATCCATTTATTTTGCAAGATTTTTGCAGCTATAAAAGAGGAGTGACAGTTTCGGTTAAAGATGTATTGTCCCTTGAAACACAAAAAATGAAGGTCAAAATATTCTAAAGTCGAAAATTTGAGGCAAAAAACAACCAGTTTACGTAATTAACAGGTAATTTAATTTGATTACATTTCATCTGGAAAATCGTCGTGAAAAAAAGTAAACAAATATTTAAAACCACGAGTATGCATTATGCATGATGTTAATTAGGATTGTTTACAACCCGTCATGGTTGAGAAGGTGTTTTCACACAGATTGCGAGGATGCATACAGAGTAGCCAAACAAGCGCGTTGCATTATGAGATATGTTTTGATCGAAAACTTTGACTGGAAGTCAAAGTTATTTTTTGAACAAAAAACGTCTGTATTTCAGTTAAATGATTTTTTTTACAACAAATTTTTGGTGAAAGTTAATAATTTTTATGATACTTCAAAATGACTAACTTTTTTCGAAATATTTTTAAAATAATTTTTTTGGAATTAGTCACAGGGACAATACATCTTTAAGCTTAGTTCACACTATGCAAGGACTTGTCTCTTGATGCAAAGGCATACTCCCAATGCAACATGAACATGATCCTCTGCATTAGTATTATTATTAGTATCAGCGCTGTGTATACAGAGTACAGTAGAAGGAACCTGCCTTTGAAGAATAAACTCATTGCAAATATACATAATATGATTGATCTACAAATTATTCCCACAGTACAAACATGAAAACAGAAATTAATAATCTCATAAAATCAAATTAAGGTGCATGGCTTGCGAATGAATTACACATTTAAATCCTACTGCAATACCTACACAAGTAAAAACAATGCATGCAAGTTTGACAGAAAATGTGTAATGTGTCCAAATATGGTAGTGATATGCTTAAACATGGTAGTGACATCATCGTGTCCATATATGGGAACATTTGATAGTGTATACAGAGCAGTATACAGAGCATTATAAGAGATGAAAAAGCAAACTGGCGCTGCAGAACAAGAGTCTTTCGCATGAAGCGAGTCATATCCTTGTAACTATTATAGTAAGGAAGTACAAACTAACACACTGGCAGAGGCAGGCGAACCTGTCAACTTGAGTTTGCGTATTGTTACATAATACTATTGCATACCGCCTATATGTCAAGTTCAAACGTACAGTATAGTTGCGTGTCACATAATAACTCACTGATCTTAAGCTCTGTCTACACTATCAAAATAATTTGACAAAAAAGTGTGATGTGCCTATGTATGGTAGTGATATGACATCATCATGTCCATATACAGTATGGGAACACATCACATCTTTGTTGTCACATAGAGTTTGATAGTGTTGACAGAGCTTTAATAGTTAGGTAGTGTCACTTCATCCTTGCTTTTTACGAATGCTAGGTTTAGAATTCTGGTTCGTCACAATACACAATTCAATTGGTTTTAAAAAAAATGGGCAACCATCTCTGAGCTGCTATGTATTGACATCCAGGTCAGTAGTAGTAGTTTTAAGCCCAAAATAATGAGGTACTGTACACAAAAACAAAACATAATTGTATTGTTTTGATGGTCATACCAATCTACCATCACACAGTACTTATATTGTGACCATGTGCTCTTGAGACCTGGATAAATTCCAATTTGTAATACAAATAGTACAGAGTTATGATAATGAACTCTCCACAGCAGACCTACATTTTTTGTTTTTTTTTTTCTATTTGGTGGTAGGAGTGAGCCAAGTCTAGCCAAGTAGGTAAAACCACACTTGGTGATTCCCAAAGCCTGCAAACTATTATTAATGGATCTGGACAACTGACAGGTTGCTTATTATCAAGGTCTCATTTTTTCTGATAGCTTTCACATGTTAAAATAATATCCTACATTTTTTAGATGACCACTGAAAAAGTGCCACCTTTTACAACATCAGGGTAATGTTGATAGCATTTTGTCTACACTATCAAACTAGTTTGACAACAAAAAAGTGTGATGTGCCCAAATATGGTAGTGGTATGCTGAAATATGGTAGTGATATGACATTATCATGTCCATATATAGGCATGTCATATTTTGTTGTCACATAACGTTTGATATGATCCTAAGTCATGCAAAAATGAAATACTATAAAAACATCCTTATACTGTAGTACAGTATGTAATAATGATTACATCCACTACTAATACTAGGAAACTGTTAAAACACCCATAAAATATACAGTCAGTGGGTACCAGAAGAAAGTACTTTTTTTATGGAACAATAATTTGTATCTGAAGGCTGTCTTCACAGCTCATTCATCAATGATTTACATTCTGGTCTGATGTCATGTACTCCTTGAAATAGGTTTATCCCCAACCCTGAACTCCCAAGCAGGTGAATTCTATTTCTTGGTTTTTCTCCCTCGAGTATTACAACTTTTCATGTTTTTAAGTGATGCAATCCCCTCAATTGCAAAGTACAAACATAAGATGGAGTTTAAAGCTTCCTTAATGACCAAGAAACAGATGAGTTCCATTAAACTATGTGGAATGTATAGAACAGCTCAGCTAAGACACGAAATTCACATTACTTAATTTAATGCTAAGATGTATATAGACATGTATCACTGATTGGTATAAAAATCATACAAGGTCTAGTGTGTTAGTACAGTGCAGTATACAGTGTACCACCAGGGGATACTTAACATCTGGTGATTCATTCTTTGTTTTATTTACTAATATAATTATGTCAATAGTGTAAAATTATAATTCTAACATGTTATATATAACCTACAGAAAATAAATTAGATGTTATTATCATTATACTTAGGGTCTGTGTAACACTATCAAACTAGTTAACAATAACAACATTGACATGCCCAAATATGGTAGTGATATGTCATCATCATGTCCATGGGCACATTACTTTTTGTTGTCACTGTAAAGTTTGATGATACTGATAGTGTAGATAGAGCTTTACAATACAGTACACCATAATTACAATGTACTGTACTCTATTGAATGAATATGTCATGAGTAGGAAACCCATGGTATTAAAATATTGTAAATAAACGATACATTGTGGATATTAAATCTTGATGGTTCTATAATGTAGTGACCAGGATAATGCCATTTTGTGCATTCCACAGGATTGGACATTGTTGTCCGTTGTTAGTGATCCAATAATCCATGTTAATTCTATAAAAAAACATGTCTTAACAAATACCACTACAAAATACAATGTAGTATACTAGTATTCCAAAAATGAATGCATGTCACTTGTATGTACTGTAACTTGGTAAGCATACTCCAAAGAAAGGCCAATACAGCTCTTCAGAAAGAGGAGCGCTTTAATTAAGTCGGTTGAAGAGTTCTCCATAAAAAGATAACAATACACAGCTATGTCTAAATGTACATTAGACACTGAGGGTCTGTTTCTGCTGAAAAAAATCAAAATAATCGATTTTTTCCAGTCACCGCAAACCATAAAAATAATCGCGTTGCAATTGAAAATTGCTACGACTTTAATCGGTTATTCAGGTAATCGGTTTTTAAAATCACGTCATCATTCCCCCACAGCGCAGTTTAAGTTATGAAAGGCCGATGAGAGTTGGTTTGTTTACATCCTATCGCTGCCTAAAACTCTCACATGTAGGATTAAAAATTACTCTAGTCTTACGTAAAGCTATATTATTTGTAAAATAAACATCTAGGCCTACTACCGTACCACATACAACAGAATAATGATGTTATATTAATAAGGACACGTCGGCGAGAAAAGTTCATTTCGCCGTTCGTTGGTTCTACCTTCGGCCTGCTAGGCCTATAGGCTATATATTTATACCGAAACAAGTCAACAGGAAAACAGGCCTAAAAAAGGACATGTAAAACATTGTTAGCCTGGACTTGTGGGATGTAACGGTGTACTTGTAACACAGAATCCTGGAGTCTCTCGGTATAATTCTCCCCCACAAAATAATAAAAATCAAATGTTTAACATTTGATTGTTATTCGGTCAACATCGCGATCGTTGTTTTGCTGATCGTCGTCGATATCGCGCAAATGACGTGCTTTGTGACGTGAATGAGTTTGCCATACTCAAAGTGGGTTCAATAATCGCTATTTGTGTTGCAGCTCAAAACTGCTCCGCAATAATCGGTTAAAACAAGAAATAATTGATTAAAACACGCAATGGATTGAGTGTTTTTAATCGGTTATTTTATTTTGCGCCGTTTCTGCTGCGGTTAATAATCGATTATTTCTGCTCAGCAGAAACAGGCCCTGAGAGAGAGTAGTACTGTAGTAGTATTCTTTTATACATTTTAAAATGTTTTTATATCAATATTAAGAATAAGTTATAATATGTCACTGTCAGTTATGGTGGTAGTATCTGTATACAATCAGCCACTAAATGTCAAAACAGGAATGAAATAGTTCATTTTCAGTACTCCACTAATTATTATACATATTCTTTTGATGAACTAACACTACAGTATGCACATTAGATACAGTACTTTAGGCAAGTCTGCGTTAATGATTACACGAATACTGTAAAAATATGGATTCTTTTACCATAAATACGTAATTAATTTGAGTGACTCACCGACGAGACATAATGTATTTTTTATCCTAAAATAGATAGCAATCCCTGTACACCATAGAAAGAAGAGCAATACCACATGTACATTGGTGAAGACTGAATTCAAAAAATTCTGACAAAATGTTAGGTCAAAGTACAGGTCAAATGTCATATTTAATAGGTGAACAAATACAGGTGTAATATAATAAGTACAGTAGTCTGGCTCTCTTGGTTGTTTGTACTTTACTGAATACCAAAAGGTCAACTTCTTGTGATAACAACAAAGGAAGGTAATTTGTACTGTAGTCCTACTGAATACAAACTCAGAAACTATAAACAACTTTTCCAAAATAAAATTACAACAAAATAGTAAAACTCTCAAAAATCAAACCAAGAAATAACCATGTTATAAAGCCTCTAATAAATAACTTTAAATATAACTAGAAACTATACTATTAGTATTAGTAATATATTATATTAGTTTAAAATTGAAATTACTGTTTTCTAATTTGTATACAGTTTATGATTTTAGGAACAAATTTAAATTATACTACTGTAAATTAATATAACTTTTTATAATGTTAATAACCAAATTAAAAATGTTTAAGACAACTTTTATAACAACATATCTTTATAAATATAAAGTATAAATAACTAGATAAATGATTATAGTAATAATTAATGCTTATTATTAAAATATTATTATTATACAATATCAAATAATTGTGTTTTTTTAAATATAAATTACTGGATAATCATAAAAATCATAATTGCTAAATAGTACTTAAACAATATAATAAATTAACAAATTTCTATAAATAGTTAAAACAACATTGCACTGAATTGTACAGTTAATAATATCAGAGAGAAGAACAAAACGTCTGAGTGATATAAATTATGCTAATGATGTTGCATACACAGCTTGTCTACTGTAAGTTAATGCTATGCAAGCGTACTCTACCTCACTAGCACTAGCATCAACAGTGGAACGTGCCAAGCCTCAGCTTACAAAGATATAATCAACCATACTGCCTGTTATTGTTCATTCATAATAGTCAGTATAATATCAATATTCGTTTTCCTAATAAAGCTGCATAAAAAGGTCTAGAATCAATATAAATTCTACATAAATTATAGTACTTCGCATTCATAGATTTATTGTATTTCACTACAACCTATACTTATAATACATTTAAGGAAAATAAAATCATCAACATTTCACTATAAAAAAACAAGCTTTTTCTGGGCCTACAGGAGACAATACTAATTTTAAATACACTAAACAAATTATATTAATGTATACATAATACATTGTCATGCAAATAGTAATTGCATATTTAAACACAATTACCATTACTTGACCATAGTCAAACAGAATAAAAAGAATTGATAAATATTTAGAAACCATACAGAATCTCGAAAAATCTTAAAATGCCAACTGAAAACAAATTCAGAGTAATAACGAGCTACGGTCGCTACATGTGAAGGTCGACTATACACGCTACGATACGATATCAGTCTCGTTATTTTATTGGACGCAGCAAGGTCATTTTCATTCTTTATCTTTTGATACGACTATGGGATTATTCCCTTGATCTTGAAGGATTAATTTTCCATCATGGGTTAAGTGAAGTAACTGGTAATTCCGGGAATGTGCACTATATCCACTAGGATTTGCATCAACTTTAATATGAAACTGAAAGCCCAGCAAAAATTATTTTATGTACTACTGTATATTATACTGGTATGGTTTACAAAATTTGTTTCGTCACTCACAATAATAGATATTCCAAAAATGAATACAAAGTATCATTTCAGTAAATGAACAAAAAATAACAATGTTTACTATTTTTTTTAAATGAGTCGTGGCATTGTAAGGTGCAAGCAATATACACGGACAAAACAGTCATTTTTTTCAAAATGCTACTATGATATAAAGTTATAAACAATAAAATATTATCACCTACCTAAAGTATTGTAACTATGGGAAAATATAATAACTGCTATTACACAATTTCATGTATATCCGGCTAAAAACTGCCTGGTTATGAAAGGCAACAGTGTTTAAGCCCAAAAGCAGGAAGACCGACCTACGACCTTTAAATCATCTTTAGTTTCCTGTAGTAGCCTAATTTCCTTCTTCCTTTGTTCTGATTAGGTAGAATGGTTATATTTCAGTCAGGTAGAATAGAATACAAAACAGTAACTGTAAATGCAACCCCTACCTAGGTAGTGCTGATCACCTTATGGTGTTAGCCTTGATACATGCAACCCCTACCTACCTAGGTAGTGCTGATCACCTTATGGTGTTAGCCTTGATACATGCAACCCCTACCTACCTAGGTAGTGCTGATCACCTTATGGTGTTAGCCTTGATACATGCAACCCCTACCTAGGTAGCGCTGATCACCTTATGGTGTTAGCCTTGATACATGCAACCCCTACCTAGGTAGTGCTGATCACCTTATGGTGTTAGCCTTGATACATGCAACCCCTACCTAGGTAGTGCTGATCACCTTATGGTGTTAGCCTTGATACATGCAACCCCTACCTAGGTAGCGCTGATCACCTTATGGTGTTATTAGCCTTGATACATGCAACCCCTACCTAGGTAGCGCTGATCACCTTATGGTGTTAGCCTTGATACATGCAACCCCTACCTAGGTAGCGCTGATCACCTTATGGTGTTAGCCTTGATACATGCAACCCCTACCTAGGTAGTGCTGATCACCTTATGGTGTTAGCCTTGATACATGCAACCCCTACCTAGGTAGTGCTGATCACCTTATGGTGTTAGCCTTGATACATGCAACCCCTACCTAGGTAGTGCTGATCACCTTATGGTGTTAGCCTTGATACATGCAACCCCTACCTAGGTAGTGCTGATCACCTTATGGTGTTAGCCTTGATACATGCAACCCCTACCTAGGTAGTGCTGATCACCTTATGGTGTTAGCCTTGATACAGGTAGATATTAATGCCTGATTACATTTCTTGCAAGTCTACAAAGAACTCTCCTCCAGGGTAAACTGTTGTGAAGTATACTGGATACTAGGTATCACAATACAATACCCTAGGCTAAATATTGCTACATCAAAATTTCTATACAGGAACCCTATTTAAATATGAATTTGTTTGCTTCATAATACTATTGTAGATACAGCAATAAAAAAAAAAATAATAAATAACATTTTTCCTTATTCCTTATCATTGAGTATGGGAAAATTAGTCGATATTCTTACATTTGCATTGAATGTTGTTAATAATAAAAAAGACCATTATTCAACATTGAATGGCTCTAATTAGTAGAGACAATAATGTGATATCATAAACCAATCAACATCTCAGGTTTCTTTCTGTAACATACTGTACATTAAATAACAGTACAGTATTAACTAAAGCCATATTACACTACAGTGACAGATTTATTTCTTTTGTATACTGTAGGTAACATCCTAAATAATAAAACAAATGTCTATACTGAATTACATTATTCTTCATTGTTCTAAGAAACAAAATACACTATTCTATCTATAAAATAGCTACTAAACTGTAAAACAAATGATTCTATAATGTGTAGTAGGCCTACTAATAAACGCAAACAAACATTACTATATTTTTTCTGATTATCCTAATTTAGTATAAATTAAATTTAAAGCTAGTCTTCAACTTCATTTTCCATGATTTTTGTGCTTCCTACAGCTACACTATTTCTCTGTGGGAACCATCATTTCTGTTAAATTGCCATTTCCTTTTGGATTTGCCAACTCATATTTGCCAGGGTCGTAGTTCAATACCACTCTGCAAGGTTAATACATGATGATATAATAATAATATTCTATCTAGTACAGTAGTATTGTTGTAGTAGTAAAGACTCGTTGTAAATGGCAAGTGGCAGATAACTGTACAGTACCGTCCACATCCTGTTAATACTTTTACTATATCAGCGCTGTACAGAGAATGGCTAAACTCATGGCTGAGACATACTCATAATCATACATATACATAATCATTTTGATTAGAATCTACTGTACTTGCACTGTACAAATAGTACCTGCTAGTTTTTATACTATAACTGTAGCTGTAGTATTAATAATTGTACCAATCACAGTTAAGTACAGTATATTAAAATAGTATATTGTTCATTTTTTGTTCAAACCAGTTGACAGAACAGAGAATTTGGAACTTAGCACAGTACAGTATATACAGTATAAATTATCTTAATTTAATGGCGATCTTATTTCATGCTTATTTAACTTTAAATCACTGACTGACACAAGATCTACAACCTAATGAGGTGATTGCACTATTTTTTACATAAAAATAAAGTACTTTCAAGGCCTCTTTAACAAGAAACAACCCGCATACAGTACAATGCCTATGTGAAAATAACAGTGAGCTATACAATTGTTATGACTGATATCACTACAACACTGTAACAAACATAACAGCATACATGTTTTTCAATTTTGAAATTGTTTCTTTCTACGCATGAGAAAAGTTTAAATAGAATAGATTGACATACCAAATTTGGGTTTTTTGTAAACACAGTATTTTCAACCTACATTGAGAACTCGAATAGTATAATTAAATTGCCTTTCATTTTTAAGTTTAAGGAGGGTTCTCAGAATCAACACGGATATTTTGTACGAGAAATCAGATAAGCGACAGGATATAAAACAGCTGGTAAAAAAATACGAAGAGTTAAAGATGTTTAGTTAGTAGTATGTAGTAGAGTACATGTCTAAAGAAACGTCATACGCAAGATTGGCCTATTGCCAAGAGGGCCACGTGATAATGTTTAAACTGGTGTGTACTGTCACTGAAGTCGAGGCTGGGAATCTTCTTCAAAACGTGTAGCAACAACACGAGCGATAACATCGTATAGAATTGGGTGCCAATTACTGTTGCATAGTACACTGTATTTTTCTATTCTAATATCTAAAAATCATATAATACCAAACAATATTAAACCAGATGTACAGTATTTACGAAGAGCAACCTCTATCTATTCATCATCAGCTAAAGATTGTCAGTGTTTCATTTTCAGTCAACGTATACCTTTAATCAGTGTTAATATCAAAATTCAATTTTGCTTCAGCGAGCCTATATTTTGCAATTCATCACAGTAAATTATTCACAATATTTTATGTTAATGATTGAAGACGGTGCCTCACAGTCGTTGCGTTAAAGATTATCTTCACAACGATTTTTTACAGCTAGAATCAATCTTAAGTGGCAATAGTATGGAATAGTTTAAATAGCTACGACGTGAATAGATTGTTGGCTGGCGTCCATGAAATGGAAGAAAAAAAAAACCAATAGAAAAGCGCATTTTTAAAATACATAAGATAACTCAGTATTGTTCATAAATAAAACATTCGGTTTGGTTTTAATGTTTGGAAAAGACCTTGCCTAAAATCAACCTGGGTATTCGGAGAAATTCAGGTTAGCAGCAGGATATGACAACATGAAAAATGCGAAGTTTATGTTCAAAAATAGAATTGTGTTCAACGAAACGTCATATTGAGATATGATTGGACTACTGCCAAGTACAGTAGAAGCACGTGGTTTTGTTTACATTGGTATATTGAAATCGAGGCTGAAAAAATCAAAGCGTATAATAACGACGAACGCTAGTTTGTGTAGAATACACTGTATTTGAGCAATTGTTGTGAGTGTGAAATATGATAACTAATTAAATAGCAGTGTTAAACTGTTATATAAATAATTTTATTTTAATGTACAATAATATAGTACCCTCTTTTCTTGTTTTCAGAGTTCATGGTTACTAAAATCAAATTTACATTTGAGGCTTACAGTATTTGAAGGTTTCAAAAATCACAAACACAATTTTAAGCTTATCTTTTAGAAAAATGCTGAAGAAAATATGGAAGGTACATGTAAACCACTGAAATGTGGCATAGACCTTTACTTATACTGAATAGAAACTAAGAACAAGCAATATTTTGTTAGTACAGTACTGTATCAAAATGAGGTAATAATCATTAAACAGTGTAAAATAGATTAATTCTGTACTTTACATGGTAGCTTGTGTACTAATCTGACCTGTGGGTTAATAAAGTTTAGTTTCTGTGGCTTACGTGACAAAACTAGTGCATTCAATAGCACACATGGCTATTAATTTGCAGTCGGCCAGAATTTTAAAAAATTGTACATTTTTTCCATCCAAGACTAAGAACTGTACTCTAGTCGTTTCCATCTTTTCTTTTCATTGTTAATAATAATATTTTTATTTGTATAATTTGAGTAAAATTTCAAACTACAGTACATCAACATAACAAAAAAAGTTTTTGTTTTGTTTAACAGTATGAATTGTCACTATGAAATTTGCAATTTATCTAAACTTAATTTAGTGTATTTTTTATATTAAATTGGGTTCTTGTAAAATAAAATTGGAATTTATAGATTAAGGCAGGTGTTAGTGTGTTACAAATGAATAATTTATTCCTTCACATATGTACATTTTGCACATGTCAGCTGAAATAATAAAGCATACAGTATAATAACAAATAAATACAGTAACATCAAACCCTACAGTAGTACAATTCTGTATTATAAATCTAGCCAAAATATTACTGTAATTGTTAAACAGTTAAGTACAGTATGTACAATACTGTATTTAATTTTAAATAAAGCACAATAACTCCTAGTTGACCTTTGCCCTTTAGTAATAAGATCTGTAAGTTGATACCATTAAATGGCATCACTGACCTGTGTCTAATATTAATTCAGTTTTTAATGAAATCAACAAAACAGAATTTGGACTTTTTTAGACCAGTGACCAGGTGGGTTGATCCACAAAATTAGGACAAACACAATTAAAAACTGCACACGAAGGAACAAATAATCTAGAGTTTAGAGCCAAGAGGAAGTTGATTTGATCAGGATACTGTACAGGAAGCCAAAATAATTCATACACTAATAATGTGATTTAAAATTGCTATTTTTATTATATTAGAAACCGCTACTTTAGTTAGTTTCCATTCTAAATCAATACAGTTGCTTGAAAATACACAAAACACTATTCTTCATAGTAATTGGTTGTAGTAAGGTGTAATTTATGACTAATAGAATTAATACCAAATTAAAATTAATGAGATATTAAATTATAATATCTTTCATAGATTGAAAACAAGTTTATTCTTATACTCAGCATTTTATTTTTTTTAAATTCAAGTAAAATTTGTTTGAGAAATCATACATTTTAAAACCATGACTTCAATTTCAATCCGTTATAAAAAAACTAAATCCCCCACTTATAAACCTAAAAAACTACAGTATGTGCCGCTTAATAACGAGAAAAACATTGCTTGCATCACCAATGACATTCAAGGTAGGAACCCGCAATTGACATCAATTCATATGAACTTTACACCTTGCTGGGGTTAAATAATAAACTAACAGATTGTAAAACAGAACAATAAAAGGTACTTATGATTTTATGATTCAATGCTTTGGTTAACAAAAATCAATCAATACTTCTCTCTTCCCAGTAAAAGTAAATTAAATAAAATCAGTCAATTTTAGATATTACTATATTAAGGTAGAATCATTAAACTATGCTTGAATGTATTAGTAATGAATAATATAAATTATTTTCCTGATCCAGTAAAATATTTTAAAATCCATGAATGCTGAAAGATCTAGGTTTCCTTATAAATTGTATTTTAAATTTATTATCTCAAGCATTTTTACCAAACTATCCAATGATACATCAACTTATATTGACAATAAAAATGTAATTAACCATAATAATGTAAAAAAATAATTAAATTAGATTGAATAAAAAGAACTGAACTCACTCTAAATGACAGAAGGTGTATAACGCCAATGTGTTATGTCCATATCAACTTAAGAATGAAATTATCCACCCAGCTATGGGGTTTCCTTCTAGAATGGATACTGTTATCTGACAGAGTTCAATTAAAATCCAAATAATGTAGGCCTAGAATGATGAAAATAACCTACAGCAGTAGCAGCAGACTGCTTTCAAAGATGTGCACAATGCAGGGGTTTCAAATAACAGCATGTAGCCATCCAAAAGCTGAGCACATCCAGAAATAGTAAATGAACCAAAAAATAAACTGTAATTCAAGTCAAGCGTCTGCCTGTGCAGAAATTATTTCTTGGTGAGCAGTACTACTATGAGTATAATAATCTTCTTACTCACTGCTGGCTGCTATGGATATATTTCACAAAGGTTCCAGGGTCACTGGTTATTAATATTCATGAGCTTTGGCTCAAGGAAGTCAGAGCTGATTGGACAGAGCCGACAATTGGTATTGTTGAAGATGAATAGATATTAGTGAATAGACAGTGTTGTTTTTAATAAGGTTTTTCATTAGGTTGACTAACAGAGGGCTGCGTGAGACAGACTTGACAATGTAGATGTAAATCAGGTGCAACCATCCACTGCATACAAATACAATTTGATTTTAAAACATGAATTATTATAAGTATTTCTATTGTAAAAACTTCTAAACATCTAGATTCAAAAGAGATACCAATAAAATAATAATTTGTAAATTAACAATTAATTTTATTTATTAATTAATGGAGGAACATAATACTAGTGGTTTATATGAGTAAAGTGATTTTTTAGCTCATTCTGTTGGCTTGTTTGTAGTATTATCATCTAAAGTTGATATTTTCTTAATGGTACATTGTAAAAAGAAAACTGGAATGTTTAAATTCCTTTTAAATTGTTTTTTTTTGCAGTTGCTCCAAGTTTCAGTTTTCGAAGATGGATGTCATCATGCTGAAGGTGTGTCTAATAGCAAATTTGTATTTTAAATAGTTTAAACTGTATGCGTAGCCATCTGTCTGTGTCGGACCTCTACAAAATTCCACTTTAATGTTGAAAATAAAATAATAAGCATGCCAAAAAATTTAGAAAAATGTGCACAAGACATACAACCTTACCTCAAGTAAACGTTCCTTTTTCTCTCTGTCCTTTCTCTCAAGCTCTTCCAGCGCATGAGGGGCAATTAGTGGCGCCAACTATGGAAAAACAAACACATGAATAAATTAGTGATTATTACGGAAGTCTATTATATTATTACAGTGTAAACTAATTGGTTTGCAAGTAAGTCTCAATGTACAAAGTACAGTATTTAGTGCAATCAGAATCAAGCAAAACATCTGATCAAATTAACTTCACTGACAGTGACACAAAACTTATAGGCAGATCCAACCAAGTCCCACTCTGTAAATCAAAGAATTACAATGGAGATAGGGAATTAGATTAAATTCAGTCAATTCATTTCATGTTTAGCCCTCTAATTTAAAATCATGGATCTACCCACTTAAGCTTCAGGTACAGTATTTATTTAGTTGAATTATCATTACAACAGTAATTTTATTAGTGTTTGCTGCTCTATGCAAAGTCATACAGTACAGTAGTTAAAATTGTATTGTTTGATTACTTTTCTTGTAAAAAAGGTTAAAAGTTTAAATGGAAAACCTTTATTTCCAAGTGAAATTGGAAGGAAATAAAAGCCGCCAAAACACCCCAACACAAAGATCATATTACCTTCCCATACACCTTTTAACCCTCCCTATCAATTGCTTTTCCAACATCAAGTACTTTAACATGTTGTATTTTGTAGTACAAACCAATGGAAAAACATCAAAGGAAGACCCCACACACCTGGGATAACCTGGCCTTGCCACCATTACAGTGATCATTTAAGGAAACACAACTAATCTTGTAAATGAGATGGCAAGCGGTTGGCGCAAGCAACAAAGAGATAAAAAGGTGATGATCATCATAACTATGTATGTCGTTCATACACTGTTATTACATCAGTTTCACAAGCAAGGTTATCGTAAGGACAAGGTCTTACAACCTAACCACTCAACCACAAATTTCCAGTTCAATCAGTGTCCTAGTTTTGCCATGTGGTAGTAGATTAACCTAGCCCTACTTATCACTGTCTATTATTAGTAAGATCTTTACAAGAATTAGTCTGGTAGTTGAAGGATAAAACCTGGGGGAAAATGGTAGAAAGCTAATTTTGACATTTAATGCGGAATCCAAAATCAACAAAAATCCATCTTCAGGAAAATTAATTAAAATATTTTAATTAATGTGTATTTGTTTTAGAAAACCAGTTATTTTGAAATTGAAAGAAAGTTTTGTTTTCAGATACTTTTTGTAGTTTTGAGTAAATTCATAATTATACTTGATTAAAACTAAACTAGCATAATTACTATCATTCCAGTACCTGTATCCAAAATTACTAAATTGTATGGAATTACAAAAAAGTTTAAATTTTAATGAAAGAACAAAAAATAAAATGTTACTATCCACAATTTCCTTTGTGAATTTAAATATTGGTTTGCTAAAAAAGAATTAAATCTTATTCATACAGGAACTATAGCAGATACAAAAAAGGTACACAAACTTTTGTGCAAAACTGCAAGTACTACTGAAAATTAATTAGGCCTGTGGCCATACTTACACCTCTTTTGAGGACATTTCATTTGGTATTGTAGAACTTGCTTTATAATCATAAAGTGACCATTATTTAGGCTAAAACCACATACCCCTAAGTGATTCTAATGCATTTGTTATAGTTTTATAAAGTATGCAATACTAATTTATTCATTGATCTGCAAATACTATTTCTAGTTCTTTTCATTTCTTTGTCTTTGTAATTATTCATGCATAGAACAGGTCATCTGCTGTAGGAATACAAATTAAGTTCAGGGGTTATTTGTAGTATCAACTGTGAGTTCAAAACTGATTACTAAGCAACAAAGTGATATGCATCCAAATGGCTGCATTTATAATTAAACTAACAAATTACATTCAAACATGTTGAACTTAATTCAACAGACTATACACTTTTATAGACATGGGTGCAACATCAGCATGTCAAATCACTCCCATCTACTGTATTTCATCTATGTTTGTCTTCTATCAAAGTATTTATATTTCATACAATTCTCAAGTTCGTTTGGAGTTGACATAATGTACACATTCACTGTTCAGACAAAGAAAACTTCAATAGGTTCAAACGTCAAGTCACTCACTATTCTATTATCTGCTGTTTGAATTGAATTTTATACACTTTATTTAAAATGAAGAAATCTTGTATCTTAAAACAAACACAAATTAGCTTCATGTTCTTCCCCTCATAATGTTATGCATGATTTCCTAATTGTTTTTTTTTCCAATTGTCATAATTCAGTCACAAAATTGAAAGAATCACCGATCCAAATAAATAAAAATCACTGTCATCAAATGTTTTGAGTTGTGTAAACGATGACAAGGCTTTGAAAATCTTCTCATGGTAATATCCCTTGTCTGGAAAAATTCATGAGAATTTTTATTTTTTACATACACAATTATGTTGGCTTTATAAGCTCTGTCTACACTACCTAAACTTTTGACAAAAACATGTGATGTGTCCATATATGGACAGGATGATGTCATGTATCACTACCATATTTGGGAATATCA
The DNA here is from genome assembly GCF_964355755.1 of Antedon mediterranea. Lineage (NCBI taxonomy): Eukaryota > Metazoa > Echinodermata > Crinoidea > Comatulida > Antedonidae > Antedon > Antedon mediterranea. The sequence goes on from NC_092675.1 coordinate 27,646,425, forward strand.
CTACCATATTTGGGAATATCACTAACATATTTGGGCACATCACACTCACACTAGTGTAGTCAGAGCTTTAGAAGTTGACAAAAAAGGAAATACAGTATGGAAAGAAAAGTTACTGCATTTGTTTAAATAAACGAATCATACTGTGGTCTACAGTACCTACACCAGGCTAATTCAATTCTTTATGACCATAAAAGACAATCATCTTCCACGTACTAATTAGGAACAATATAGTGTTAGTTGAAGACAAATAATTATAGTAGTAGTATGCATTTCTTTGTTGGGTTGAGAAATGATCAATTATGAGAACAGCTGGTATTGGCCTAGAGGAAAAGCTAGACAATTTCACTCATTTCCTTCAAATCCGCTAAAAATGTTCATAAACAGCAAAACAAACTTTTGATTCCAAACTGATTATCATGACATCATAATCATAAATTAACGATGATAATAAAGTGATGTAAGAGATATTTTTATATTATACAATTTCTTTAAAGTACTGTACACATTTTAAATATTCTAAACAATTTTTAAGAAACTTTTAAGGTATAATTTTTATTTTTAAAAAATGTAACGTTTATTTTTTTTTGTTTTTTTAATGATAAAATACAGTTAAACCGCTTATTTGAAGGAACCCCTATTCACACATACAGTATACTGTAGTGTGTCCCCATGTAATGAACAAGGAGATACAGTACTGTATGCTTTACCACTTCTACCAACCAGCCACTATTCAGTAGACATCCCTATTGAGGGGACATCTGACGTTAGGTCTCAAAGGTGTTGCTAAATGGGATTATACTGTATTTTAATTTTATTTAAATTAATTGCATAAAAAATAATGAAAATACACTTTTTGGAAATTAAAAGGACCAATTAAAATAACTTAAGGTGGTTTGCGTTTTTATTTTAAGGGTAGGAGTGCAAGGGTGGGTGGCTTGTTATTTTGCTTAATTATCTCTGCTATGCTCTGAAGATTTTAATAAGGCCACGTGAGATTGCCTAAAGTCAAAGATAATAAAGCACAGCAGGATAGACCTAGCCACAGCATGGTAGAGGTCTAACCAACTGCATGCTAGGTCCATTCTGGTTTTATGGTCAAATTTTACATTTCTCATTGACTTCTGCTACAGTACCTGTACTATATTTTATTACTACTGATTTAGACATCCAATAATTAGAGGTTTACGTCAACTAAAATTAACGTAACTGTTGTGTTGTTGGTCTGCTTCTATAGTGGAATAAATCAAAACCCAATAGTTTTATAGATTTATGCAAAAGTTGCATTTAATTTAAGAATGAGACTTTTTAGGCCTTTATTGAATTGAATCATCTCTTTTGGTTTGCACATTTCTGCAGAGTACTATTAAAAACTCAAGTACAGTATAACATGTCCTCTTATCTACAGTTCTAAGCTTGGTTCCCACTAGCGACGCAAGGACGTAACGCAACGTAATTGATTATTCGGCTTGCCAATGGTCAACTCGCTTGCTGCACGTAAGCCCTTGCGTTGCGTCTCAAGTGAGAAACACGCTTTACTATATGATTATGAGTACTAAATAGTGCCCTTTAATGAGTGGGTGTGGTCTGAATAGATAGAAGTTGGCCATAGAGTAAAAAACATATACTTTCCCTTGTTTGTTTCATGTGGAAATGTTCGTTTAATAGGGGTGTCCCCTGAATATTGATTGAAATCAATCACATCAAGTTTGATCACAGTACTGCAACAGCTACAACAACAGTAAAGGAATGATGAAGCCATATAAGGACATTATTTACAGTAAACTTTGTTTAACTGGTAATTGTTTTCTCTAGAATATGTAATTGTAAATGCAATGTCATAAGGTAATAAATCTTCAGTCAGATTATCTTGCTTTTATGCTCTGTTCCTTATCTTTGCATGGTCCATGTCCAAACAGAATGATGTATGTGCTCTGTGTCAGACCTTTGACATCTAACCCAGACAGCAGCCTATTGAAAAGTAGTTGCTGCTGTTTATCATTGTCACAAATACTACTGTGTACTGTACAGGTACTTTCAACACTGAATTTTAACAGTTACAAATTATCAATTATTAATGTACACTTACATACAGTACAGTAATTATGAGGAAGCTGAACAAAAAGAAAAACAAATTGAATTTAACATAATTTTTTTTTAAAGGCTAAAATATATTTTTATTGGCCAGGCTCAATCTCAAAATGTTAACATTTTTATACAATTTGGGTAAAGAATTTAATTTCTAATAGGACCAATTAATTATTTTGCAATAAATATAAGAAACCATGGACCCTAAAGAAAACCAAGACCCTGAAGAAACCAGGGCCCTGAAATAAACCAGGGACCTGAAATAAACCAGGGACCCTGAAGAAACCAGGGCCCTGAAATAAACCAGGGCCCTGAAATAAACCAGGGACCCTGAAGAAACCAGGGCCCTGAAATAAACCAGGGACCCTGAAGAAACCAGGGCCCTGAAATAAACCAGGGACCTGAAATAAACCAGGGACCCTAATAAACCTGGAATCATAAACGAAACCAGGGAACCTGAAGAAATTATACTATTCTAACTACCTAAATCATGTACAGGAACATTTAATGAAAAGCGAAAACAGAATGTTAATTTGTATACTGTATATAAATATTTGTTGATAGATTAAAACATGTACTACAAATGGACAGAGGCATTATATACCAATAGATAAAAGGTTTTGGTCCTCTCTAGTTCATCTTTTTTTTTTGTAATGTATTATACCATATGGACAATTGTCTGAAATAAAAAATTGAATAGAATTTAAAGTTCGAGTTATTTGTTAACATTGAATTTAATATACTGTCCTTTCACAGTCCCTGGAAAAATGCATTAGGAGGTCAACACAAACTTTTCTCCAAATTGTACCCACAATGCAAACTGATTAATGAACTATTGTACTATAACTGTCACATTAAATAGCTTCAATTGAAATGTTTTTAATCAGCCTACTGTAACACAACAGGAAATAATTGATAATTAATTTTTTATAAACCATTATTTTGTACTTATTATACAGTACAAATTAAAAATGCCATGGTTAGAATTCCGTCAGCGGGACGCAATTGATTGGTCAATTTAAAATCGCTCATGCATGCACATTTTCATACTCATGTACAAAGTTTACACCAATTCATTCGACTAGTTGGTTGGCGTAATGGTGTGGTATAGCTGCTAGGGAAAAGTTTGATTTTCGTTAATTTTTTTTATAAACTCATCGTCGTCTTTACACACCATTGCCTAACTAGAAAGATGGTTTTCATTTAGGTTTAGAGGACCAGAGGCTCGATCGTCTCAGCTTAACAGCAAACGCAATGGTATGTTGGATCTAGGCAGTTGCGTTCCGCAGCTAGAACTTTGGTTAAAAATTGGTTGGTTAAAAATTCATACAAATGCTTCTGAAAACTAAAATTCTAAAATCATACAGTGAACAGTTTCTAGCTAGGCTAGGCCTCCTACACGGTATTATAAGAAAGGCAAATTGCAATGGGCGATTTAGGTCTAGCTATAATATTAACTGAAAACACACATTTTAAGTACTACTGGAATGATTATACATAGGCCTAGGTTAATAATTTAGGCAACTTAACTACACACTCCGCAAACCAGAGCTCAGCCTCAGGTGAAATATATCGCAACGCTCAGTCAGGTGAGGGAGAACGATATCGCAATGTTACATGTAAACTAGCTATCTTGATCGAGCTAGCTGGGCGAGGCCTAGATAAAAACAACCGCTGCTTAGAAACCGTAAAAAATTGCACAGCCCGACTAATCAGTACTATACATCACATAATATAGAACCTAAATTACATAACTGGTTAGAAATCTTGCACAAATTTCCGTTTAAACAGGGCTTAAACTTACCTACTCCTCCTTTTCGTTGGTCTTTGTCCGACCGTCAGCGAAAAAAAAAAAAATAAATGTACACAAACGAACAGCGCCACCCATTACGAGAGAGGGCAGCAAACACTTAAATGACATCGTGTTGGCGAGGCGTTACGTCTTCCTATCTATTTTGGTTCGCCGTAAATATAAAGTACAATACGATAGTATATTTACGTTTCTTTATACATCCATCCTTTATTAAGGTATAGGTAACTTAAAACTGTAATGTTTAATAATAGTACAATTTTCTCGACAAAAAGCCTACCTTTCGCCTGAGTTGGACGCATTTTCTCATCTTGCAAATCTGATGTCCCGTTCGTCTGTTCTTACAACTGGAACATTCTCCGCAGTTTTCTTTAGTCATGCACGGCTCACAAGTACCGCATCGTTTGCGTTTTTTCTTCTTCTGCGGCTGTTCAGATGGACTGCCTCTGCCGCCGATCTCGCTCCCTGAACTGTGGCAGTAAACAGACGGTTTATTGTGTTCACCCCCGGGAGATCTATCCCTTAGTTCATCTCCTCCATTATCATTCTCTTGTATAAAGTCTTCTTCCACCTTAATAAAAAGCTGTGCCCTCATCGCAGCTTCCGGTGAACGGGCAACAGTTCCAGGTTCTGTTTTTATTTTGGTAATTATTTCGCAATCTGTTTGTAGAGAGGCTTCGTCGGAAAATTCATAAGCATTATGTTCAGAACTTTTCGAAACATTAGTCATTGGAGTTTCGGAAGATGGACGTTCTGTTTCGGAATTCGTTCCAAGAACTTGTCGAAGAATACCACTTTGATGAGGAACACCAAACTCTTTCTTCTGTTCATCATTGGGCGTTTTTTTACCGATTTTTCCCACGCCAAAAAATCGCCGTTTTGGTCCTTGTTTATTAACATCAAAAGGGACCGAATGATCGCGATTGTTTTTAACATTTGAGTCATATTGTTTATTACTGCTGTGATTGTCTGCAGGCATTTTTGGCGGGAATCTGTTTGCACCGTGTCTAGAATGCATACTTGCATCCAACGTACGCTCAATCATTGTCGCGATCGTCATTTCCATTGTCATTTTACGCCCTCCTCCGTCGTCCTTTACGTCACATGAGTTTTCCGACTCCTCGCTATGTTGTTGGTCATAAACCTCGTTTGTGTTTTTGTTGTGAGGACCAATTGGGCTGTTTTCATTCGAATATCTAGGCCTACCCTCTTTTAACAAACCTATGTTTTTTAGCCATTCATCATAGTACCCGGGAGGCGGTTCTTTAAGGTATTTTACATTTGGTTTTGACTTATCTCGGCTTCGAGCCCGTTTCTTTGGGATTGTGTTTGCAACTTTTTTATTTTCAACCTGTTTGTTTTCTCGAGTTTCCTGGGTTTCCGTCGCTGGTGGACTTTCTTCTGGTTGCTCAGTTAATGCTCGAAGCAAAAGCCCGCTACTACCCGATGTTTTCTTAGTACCATGACTAGCATGTTCGTGATTAAATTCTCTGTGACTTTGTCCGTCCGATTCTATTGGCGTTTCCGACGTTGACAACCTACTCGTCGCCTGCTGCCAATTCAAAATATGATTTTCCCGCGCGTTTTGCCGTAGCGCTGTTCCACTTTCCGTATCTGGTTCTATTTCACAAGTTTCAAGTATCTCTTGTTTAATAGATATTTTGCTCGTTGAATCGAACTGGTCCGGCATAGTAATACTACACTCGCATTTAACTCGACAATCGCAAAACTTTTTTCGCTGAACGTTCGACGAATGCATTACTTTATCGTCAACATGTGTGGTGTCCACATTAAAGCTAGCCGTGTTTCCAGCCGCTTGATCGTTCAATGCACGTTGTTTCCATCTTTTAAAAGCTGATCCACCACCGCTACTTGGGATATTATTTCGATCCTCGTGTACGTCGTCCTCCATCAAAGTTCGTCGAATTAACGCCTCCATTAGCTTCCCAGATGATAGCCTGGAGTATGTATCAGCTTCAGTCATGTCGTCCCTACAAAAGAACAATTACAAACGTATTAACAATCAGTTCATAGCAATCACAATAACATTACATCGCCGGCCAGTGAAGGTATTTACCGTAGCGAGCTAGCTAAATTGGATCAATAACCCAGCAATGTGCAAATATTTCCGGCATTATTAAACCGCTGCTGAACAACTGAGTTCGTTTTTAACTAGAGTTCCAGTTACGCACCTCTGAGAATTATCAACCTTTAGACGCAACAATAGAATTTAGTTCGGTTCCTGTCGGATCGGTTCAACGATTTATTTCCCTCCGGCGTTAACTGATTGAGTATATAGAGAACGCAGACGGTTGTGTGCGTGTCAGACCACAGAACAACGTATAGCTAGCGTACATTATGGCTTACATTTAATTTCTCGAGTCTGTGGAGCTTAAGCGGTTTTCCACTCGTGTCGTTACTACAAGTACGTGCTTCCACGCATATATTGCTGACCTTTGTATGACCCAACAGCTAAACTAGAAATCATTATATTGATGACAACGTAAAATAAGGAAGGCAAAGAAGTTCGTCTGGGGTTTCGATACTAATAAAGTTTTACACGTGATCAATGAAAGGGCCAAGAACAGGTTGATAAATCATTCAGGTTTTAATTTCACGAAAGCGATATAAGGAAAATAATTTCCTTTCAGAGCAAAGTTCATCCTAAATCACAGAATAGTTATAATATTATCCATTTAATGTAATGCCGATAAAATAACTCATTTAAACCATGGAGGAAAAAATAAATAATATTTTTCATCCATGTTTAAACCTACATTGCGATAAACACAACATAGTGAGTAACATCTATTTATGTCTAAAATATAAAGAAATTGCTATAATAACCAATTATTAATTAACGCTTAAAACTATAAAATCAGAGGTACGGTAAAAATTATTAATATTTTATGTTTGGTGCTTCTTGACTTGGTTTCCACTACGGCGAAACGCAACACAACGCAAGGCGACGCAACGCACGTCGTGCAGTGATTTGTTCATTCAAAGTACATGCGTTGTTTTGAGAGTCGCACACATGATTTATAGGCCTATTCAGGAAAACAATAATCCACAATCAATATATAAATAGGCCTACGCTGTTGACGGGAACGGGAAGTGAAATAGAAATCCATGAAATATCCTGGAAAAGTAGGGTAGAGAAGGGTCATCTTTTCAAAATAATTTGAAAACACCGAATTGAAACTGTATCGCACTTTTTCATGCAGACGCCTTTGTATTATTATTGCCAGGAATACAAGCAATCCATTGCTCACGTGACTGCTTTTTTAGGGTTTTTTTTTAGTGTGGTCGGTAAGCCTATTTCGCGTACGGTATTGCAGCAAAACCACGGAACCAAAATGGCACATCTTAAGTTTGGCGTCATGATTGCCACTTTTGAGAAGGATATTAAATTAATTCGCTTATGGGTATCCTTGGTATGCATTGTGTAAAACAAACAAGCTCGTAACCGATTTTTACAGGGGTGCATAGTGCGAGCATATGCAAGGACTATTCACCAAACGTAGATGTATGAATACAAAAGAGTGTTGTATGTAGGTTAGCCTGGGGTAGGTGAGGTAGAGTTGGCACTTTCGCTGTTTGTATCTAGTTTGAAAAGGACAGTTTAGGAAAAATGGGGAAACGGGATAATGTTTCGAATACGAATCACTCTCTGATTTCGAACTTGCAAGCTTACTATATCGTAATATTTAGGCCTACTGATGAAACTACAATACTTAAAAGACGCTTGATTATAAAACGAACCAGTTCAACGATCGTTCTATAATTGATTACACTGGCGTTGCTTCAGTCTGGTAATTTCAACTGATTAATGATAGTCGTCTGCTATAAAGAAGTGATCGAAAAACCTGGCTGATGAACGATCATACGCAATCGACTTTACATACTAATCAAGCATAACATCGAGTTGAGAGTGATTCTCGTTGCAGTACTTGAAAAACGGTCAGTTTGTCGGTGAAAATAATATGTGAGGACATAACGACAGCGTATGGTTATGCTTGGTTCCCACTAGAGAGGCAACGCAAGGACGTAACGCAACATAAGTGAGTTGACCAATCACAAGCGATGGATTATTCGAACTCTCGCTTGTCATTGGTCAACACGCTTGTGTTGCGTTTACGTCCTTGCGTTGCATTCTAGTGGGAACCAAGCTTTACTGGAGTACATACACCTTTGGGACACCCCTTTCATGTGAAACGAGGGGAAGTATTTGTTTTTAACACACTGACAACGCCTATTCAGGTGAGAGCCCTAAGAAGGGGGACACTTATTGGGTCCCGAAGGTCCCCCCCCCCTGCCCCATAATAGGGGTCCTACTGTAAGTGATACCATATTTATTCCGGCCTATGTGCAATGACCGACAACAATCACTATGACATTAATAGAGACCCAGGTTATGCTGATCTGAGTTGTCGAGGGGTTGAAAACGGAGTGTAAAAAAAGGACAAGATCAGGAAAAGGGGAGAAAGGTGGAATCGCCCAAACCGAACTATGGAGATACGCCCTCTCGTCGTCGCTAACCAGGGTTCGAACTGATAAATTGAGTTTAGCAAAACACTGTGGTACTACAGTATGAATAACATCAATAGCAAATCCTCATTGAACAACTTACTACAGTACAAGTACGTCTAGCAATTGTCATCTTGAATACAAACAATCCACGCACAAAACGCAAACAGATTTCATTATTATACTCTGGTCATAAATGAAAGAGTTGACGGGAATTTCAATGACACTGAATTACAATCAAGTTTGCAATGCCCGCAGCGCCACGGATGCAGTGAGAGCAACAAAAATAAGCTAAATTTAACTCGCATTAAAAGCGTACTAATCCAGAAGGGAGCGTGTTTCAGTTTAGCTAGAACACGACAAGATCACAACTTTGATATGACAAAACCTCATGCGTATAATTCATAAAATCATTATTATGACCAATGACGTAGCTGGACCGGCGTACATTGAGCGGCATTCGCCAGGGAGATTAACGTCAAACATTGGTCTATAATTATGAAAATAATACGTGGTGAATTCTTGACACGCATTGATATCAGAGCACGATTGATCAGAAGGGGATATAATCAAGGAAGGTCACGTTTGAAAGTACACTATCGCATGATTTGAAGGGAAGCCATGTCTACGCACCGCACGGAGAGGCCGCCCAAGGGAGCCGCTAGTTCAAGGTGTACTAGGCGCAGTGACCTTCCTGCTAACTAGACCCGATGTAAAGTCAGCAGTCCAGACCCGCTGTGCGTTAATATTTACGACTTGTCTGAGAAGCTGTGAGTTGCGCGGTGTTTTCCTGTCCTGTACGGAATGACTTGAATGTGTTTTTGGAAAATTGGATTATGAAAACTACAGTTTAACACCCGTAGACAATATTCGTTCTTTTAATGTGAATTAGATTTACACAGCCGCAACCCCAATTCTCAATGACGAAATTAAGGCAACCTTCAAAATTAAATGGGTTAAATGTGATCGTAATAATAGTGGCTGTAAATTTAAACTATGACAAGCACAAAACGTTGTAGACATAGTATAATATAGTCTTGTATATAAGGCCATAATCAACTTATCGAACTACAAATAGAATTTAAATAGCCAAAAACAGAAAGGCGCTCATAGTCCTCGATATACAGTACCCCCTATTAAGAAATCAAGACCCAACGAAGTTTCTCTTGATTGATATGGATGTCCCCTGAAATACATTTTTCCTTGTTTCTGTCACAGGAGGAATGTTTCTCTTTAGGAGTGTCAAATCCCAAAGGTGTGGTTCTCTATATTAGCTAAGATACAGGCCAACGAAGAAGGTAATGGACTTATGAACCCCGAAAGAGTGTGGTTTTGTTTCATACGGTCATACCGTACCAACGCGCAAACATGAAACACAAACGATATAATATTTATAAGCCTAGTGGAAACGACCCACATGCACCAAACAATCATCAAAACATTTAAGTAGGAAACCACATTCGATCTTTTGACACCCACACTCTCTCGGCGCAACCTAACTAACCCCTTGTACGCCGTGCTTCGTTCAAACATTCTTCGGTAAACAAGCAAACACCAGTAATAATAGCTTGGTTCCCACTAGCGACGCAACCTACGCAACGTAAGAAAATGTCCTTCCAGAATAATTGTTTTTTCCCCCGCCTGCATTAAATCAAACATGCAATGTTTGCAACACTGTTGCGTCGTCGGTTCCCACTTGTGATATACGTCCTAGTGAGAACCACGCTTTAGGACGCGCGACGCATGGACCTTAGTTCAAAGCAAGTTGGATCCACGCCGCAACATCTGAACTGTTGCTTTTGATTCGGTCCATTGCTTTATTACGCTGAGTTAGTGGTAAAATTAATCTAAAACAAACATTTAAAATTGCAGTTACCAATTTCTATGGAAAAAAGATGTACGTCACACACTAGTTAACTTTATGCTTTAAAACAAATTGTAATTGAATTATGTGCCACGCCATTGATAGAAGATTTTCTACTTAGTTACTGTACTCACGATTCAATTACTTTTAGGTTGCTTATTGGCCAAATTGGTCAAATTACTTGCGACGCGCTTACGTCCTTGCATTGCGTCCAAGTGGGAACCGACCTTTAATGGAAATTGGTTCATTTATCAATGGCTAGCCTTAGTACCGAAAGTGTCAACTGAACATTATTAACGAACTTTCACAGGAAATATCGACAATCTAATCTAACTTTTGGCAAGAATCTTTTTACCACCGAGACGCCAGTTCGACGCCTCTGATTGGTCCATTAAAGGTATCGTCTGTAACATTAAAACACCCGTGCATTTATCTCGTTAAAGTTTACAGCAGCAACATGAACTGACGTTTTTTTTATTGTTTTGCTTAGTTCTTGTTAACCCACACATAAATAAAATTACGTAAGCATAAATCATCAACAGAACAATACAAAAAAATATATGGCTGTTGTATTATTAATTAAACCAGACCTGTACATGTATTTTTAGGATTTCTTGACACCTACTAACACGACCCAAAATTATTATTAGCATTCAATCATTAACGGATCAATAACTTATAAACTTGTTTAAATAACTGTATCATTGTTTTTATTTATTTTATTTATTTTATTCAATTTTCGGGCACAACAATACATGACAATACAGCGGTGCAGCACCCTGAGGATTGCCATGAGTGCAAAGCACTATCGAGATGGCTCTCCAAATACTGCACTAGAACATATAAGACAAACATATACACAAGATGCTCTACATAGACAAAGACTTATTATTAAGTTTGGGAGTGGAGTTGTAAATTGTCATGAGAAAAAACCCTGACATATGACAGGACTTGAACCCAGGACCCTTAGATTGGTAGCCAAGCATCAAAACCACCAAGCCACAGCTCCACTCCGATGTACTAGTATAGTTCACGCACACATATAGTTGTAGGTATGTACTGTATGACGTGAGTATTATATTCCGACTGTCAAATACATTTCCTTCCAACGGAACAATCTCTAGAGATATACCAAACAGAAATAATTGGGTACGCAGAAGAGATAAAACTCGGCAATACAGTACAATACGGTACAAAGACTGACTCAACTAGGCCTATGTTTGACCATTTGTACTAAAGACAATTCAAAACATGGTCATGGTTTTTGTTAAAGCTTGGTTCCCACTAGGAGGCAACGCAAGGACGTAGACGCAACGCAAGAGAGTTGACCAATCACACTCGACTGTTCGAATAATCTATCGCTTGATTGGTAAAATCACTTTGCGTTGCGTTACGTCCCTGCGTTCAAGTGGGAACCAAGCTTTAGGCACTGACGCATATTTTTACGCATCTATTTTTCTATTAGTCTTGGCTATTATTTGGCTCTGCTCAAACTAGAGATGCACCGGCCTTCTCTATCCTTCTAACGCACAACGGAAGGTACCACCGATTACATACTAGTTCAAACCGTCAACATGTCTTCTAGCATTTTCTCTCTTAAACATTACGAACGTAAACAGAATTACTTAAGGTCAAGATCCATATCTTTCGTCCGTCGGTCGACACATAGGACGTCATCCTTATGTAACGACGACTTTTGACCTATCATGTACCCTAACTATAACTATGTACTTATACTGGCAATGTAACAGTAGCATAAAAGTTCAAGAACAACCTTACGCCGTGTATTTATAATACTTTAATTGTCTTATAACGCACACCAATATCATTTAATGTGTCTGTAATGAAACGCCTAGTTAAATTGAAATTAGATAATAACGTATACGTGGTTGTTCTGGGGGCCGTTTGCCTCATGGGAGTCGTATTTGATTAGTTCTAGAACGTATCGTAATTTTTCCGTTTGTAGAATATTAGAATTAAAGTCCAAGTACAAGGCGTTCAGATGGGTTCACGGTCGAAAGCGAGCAGTTTTTGTTGGTAAACTTAAATTAACCCTAGCATAAACTATAAATCAACTCTATTGTACATTTTCTTAAACTATACCGACTGTATTTCGGTAAATACATGATATGAAAAAGATATTGAAGGTTTGGTTGTTCTGGACTTCATTGTTCCTATTCTCTAACATTGATAAAGGGCTTCTCTCGTCCAGTGCCCACCTTTACCAGAGGAAAGGCATGGGCCAATGTCTGAGACAGATACTAGATGCAGGGGCTGCCATTAGAGTCAGCAATGCTGATTTCAAATGCCTAACGGGACTCCAGCTCCATATACAGCACCCGATCCAAGCTCTAACCAGGCCCGACGTTGCTTAACTTCGGTGATCTGACGAGTATCGGTTTTTCAGCGTGGTCCCGTATAAATGATACTGTTACTTTAAAAGAAATAGATTGGTAAGCGGACAAAGGGAACTTAAAGTGTAATTATCCCTAGGCCTACCGTTTATTTGTTTGTCAATTTGTAAAACCCCATCAAAAAAATGTAGGATCCCTTCACACACACAGACAATATTCCGTCTACTTTACCATTTAATAAACAACTGTTTAACATTTTAATAAACAATGGTTATTATTATTATCGTTTGAAAATATTATAAACACACGTTTCGATTATGCTGATCAATATAAATTTCCTCCGAATTGAGAGCTATATTAGATTCATATAAATTAAATCGATGCGTTTGCTTTAACCAGCCGGATTTCGACATAATCTCTGAATTCTCTCGACTTTCGTTTGTATCGTGACAAAATTACTATTAACCAGTCATCGTAATTCAGCGTGTATATGATAGAACGATCAAAGGGAGCGCACAGGCTGCTAGTCTGTTGACGATGCATCCATGAATAGTTGCGCTATTATGTCAACCGAACTATATATACCCTCGGGGCCTATTGAACCGGCTAAAGACCCGTGAGACGAGCGTCACATAAGTCGGCACGCTGTAATGTGAACTGATGTGTTCCGTAGAAAGAGATGCATTGACAGTCAACGCATGCGCAGCTTGGCTTAATTATAGTCTTCAATTATGAATAATACAAAATGTGTATGCAAGTTTGCCAGGTAATGTGTGTTTCGCCGTGCATTTAACGATTAATGTTCTTATATTCCCATGTCATCGATTAATGTTGTTTGTTTTTATCCAGCGCAGTTCCCTTGTTATGTTTAAATTGTGTATACTGGTACGTAATTTTAAGCTCTGTTCCTATAAATGTAACGAAATCATCTGATGTGATAGAGGTACAGCGGTACACAAAACATATTTTTAATTGTTAAAATAATACATCTTGTATAATTCTCTATTTTCAAAATTGCAATTCAACTCAACTTACAATCTTTAAATGACAAAACATTACTAGGCCAACTAGCTCACTGTCGCATAATAGTTAATACATTCAAATGCTTATTTTATGAGGTAACTATATATCTGACAATTAAACTGACTTACCATCCTACAACATAGGATATATTATGACACTAACAAAATGATGACTTTGATAACTACAACATGCAACATTGAATGTGCTTTATCTTGGCCTGTGATTTAACATTAACACAGCTTATTAATACATCATCCGTCCTTCAACCGGAATGCTATGAGCAACGTTCCTAATGATTCACTCTTGGTGCGGATATCTTATAAATAAGGGCACCTACATTTTTTATACTGTATGCCTACACGAACGTACTACAGTAAATCATTGATTTATGTATTTTCAAGATTATTTATGAACATAATAAAGGAGTAGAAAAATGACAGAGGGGGAACAGAACATAATTTCAGTACAGTATTTGGTATGCATGGTTGATTTTCATAGATTGAAAATCTGGTTGGCAACTACGCCCTCTCGGTCAGCAAATACGCCCTCTCTGTCAGCAACTACGCCCTCTCGATCGGCAACTTGCAAGGTTGTTGAGGTTTACGCATCAGTGTCAATTAATAATCTGTTTACACAATGTCAAATTCAAGCGTCATTATCGTCTTATCTTAAGAGACTTTGTCTCGTATTCCAAGTTCGCAACAGACTGATGATTATCTTCATGGTTTGTCACTGGACAGGACGTTACTCCCCGAAGAGAGTATGATTTCGACCATTTACTGCTTGTACACAGTACATCTCCGAGGAAGATCGTCTTCCGGTGACCATCACCTCTTTTCATTTCATGTGTGAACGATGACCCACGGAACTCTCAGAAGATCGTCTTTTGGTTTGCTGACCAATCACCTCTTTTCATGCCATGTGTGATGTGCGGATTATGACCCACGGTAACGCTCCAAGTAAGATTGTCTTCCGGTTTGCTGACCCATCACCTCTTCTCATGCCATGTGTGATGTGTGAATGATGACCCACGGAATTCTTCGAAGAAGATCGTCTTTCGGTGTGCTGACCAATCGGCTCTGTTCATGCCATGTGTGATGTGAGAATTATGACCCACGGCAACTCTCTGAGGAAGACCATCTTCCGGTTTGCTGACCAATCACCTCTTTCCATGCCATGTGTGATGTCCGAATGATGACACACGGAACTCTCCAAGTAAGATCGTCTTCCGGTTTGCTGACCAATCACATCTTTTCATGCCATGTGTGATGTGCGAATGACGATCCACGGAGTGAGTGAGTGAGTGGCCGAGCGGTTAAGACAGTGGAACCGTAATTACGTAGCCATAACATCGGCAAGGGTTCGAGGCTCACTCGCTCCATGGTTCTGGTGGTAGAACGAGTCTTCTCGGATAAGGACTATAAACCGTAGGTCCAGTGTACACATCTAGCTCGTGTGCACTTTAAAGAACCTAGTACATCTTTCGAGACGAGTAGGGGGTTACCCCGGTGTATTAGTACATCACAGCCACTGATCACCAACTGGGCCCTCTGGGAGACCAGTCTTTGACTGAAGAGGTTACCCAGTATAAATATAAATTCAATTCTTTGAAAAAGATCCTCTTCCGGTATGCTGACCAATTCTTTTCATGTCATGTGTAATGTGCGAATCGGTAACTCCCTGAGGAAGATCGTCTTCCGGTGTGCTGACCAATCACCTCTTTTCATACCATGTGTGATGTGCAAATGATGACACACGGTAATTCTCTGAGGAAGACCGTCTTCCGGTGTGCTGATCCGTCACCTCTTTTCATGCCATGTGTGATGTGCGGAAAAGTTTCAATGTCACTTTAAATGTGAATGAAGGAAGACCGATGTGCTGATCATTCCTCTCTTGTAATGTCAAGTACGCATCACTGCACATAACATGCACGTAACTCTCCAAGAAAATCGCTGCCGGTGGTGTACATACCACTGCCGGTCATGGCTAACCATTTCCCTCTTGTCAAGTTCGAAGGAAAACCCACTCTTTACTTGTGGGAGAATAGTGTTCCCCACTCTACCTTCAGTTTAGCTGCACTCCGATTATTCTCGATGTATCGTGAGAGTCAATGTTCTGGAGACTGTAACTGACCTACGTCTTTGCTGTGGACGGTCATTGTAATATGAACGTCTCCCTCCCCAGCCGAAGTGATGGTAGGCCTAACTAGACTAGCTCGTGGCGATTTTTCCTTTCATTCCTTTTTTATGTCATTTGAATATTTATCTATCAATCATTTTGCTCACGGATAGTTTTCTCTCCACTCACTCACTTTTATAATGCGACTGGATAAAGTGGCAGCAGTGATGTATATTAATTTAGGCCTACTTCCTGACCCATCATCGAACCATCAAGCCACATATGCAGCAATGCAATATTTATTTACAAAATAGAGTGCAGACGATGTGTAAAGACCACAAGATAATATGGAAGTACGCCGAGGAAGTCTCCACTACAGCCAGTCAACGTATCATCATTACCATGGGAATATTGCTAATGTCTCCGGTCTGCTGGGTACGATCCAACTCAGATTATTAAAATGCAGTTTTCATTGGAGCGTTGCCAATACTTTCTTTGAGGCACATTAGTACGAAACGACTAGCACACAGGAAAGTCAACATATCAAACCAGCACCGGTACGTAACCGGCTGGTAACGATATATTACGTTGATGTGGAAACTAACGTAGTCCAGACAATTGCGCGTTAACTCCCGATGAACTTCCTGGAGTGGATCATCACTAATGAATGTGGCATTACTCATTTTAAATAGGGCATCCACAACTTCTGAATTTTTAAACTGGTCACACGTACGGTGTAAAAGGTGGCGTAGCGTACACGTGTGAACTTGCAGTAACATCATAGACCATGTTTAGTCTTCGTAGTTATTCAACAGCAATGTTAGATTTACTGTATAGGAATTAAAACTATCTGATTAGAAAATACGTTATATTACTGTTTTAATGGCGTGTATGCTTCAGATGTGCCGGCGGTACTGCAGGCAGAGCCGTATAACCTAGGCCTACTTCCACGATTGCACGTCCTGTATGGTGCGCGTCCTCATTTTCTTCTGCTTCCTGCTGTGGAATTCAATACAGTGAAGGCAATTGCCACCACAAGAATTGAAAAGAGCACACGGCGTTAATGCATTTTTACAATCAACGTTTACACGAGCAACGCACTTTGATAAACTTGAAAATTTGTGTAGAATTAGAAGACAGTCTGCTCATAATGTCGATAACACTGAAATGTAACTCTCTCAGAACCATTATAAATAACCAAGTTGAGTTTTATCTAATTACTGCAGTTATATTCATAATGCTGCATACGTTTTATCAGTAGATTCTTTATCATATCACAAAACAAGACATGCAAATCAGAAAAATCCGTGGGCTTCACAGTATCATTAATTAGATTCCATTTCGGCTTGACTTGTCCAATTCTTATTCTTTCCAAAACCGTTTCACACAGAACGCAGAAACCATTATCCAAATAAGTTCGCCAACAGCAGCATGTCCTACACTTAGTTTAAACTTGTGTACATTTCCTTCTTAGTATCTGCCTTTTTGTAACCATAGTCACATTCACGACGTGCTAGGCGAGTTCGGAATAAATTCATCCCTTCAATTAAACGCATTTCGGCTTGACTATGTTCAAGTCCGATCGAACGGGTTCTTTTATCTGACTAGTACACGTGCGCGTTTCCAAGAATATACTTAAAGGGCATGTACAGGCCTAATTTGAAAAAACGTAAACTCTAAACCGAGTTAGAGGCAAACCCGTGGCGTTAATTTGGCTACGGTTTCCGGCGCCTTTGCTAGGTCATTCTGCACCCTGAAATACTTTCATAAACACAAAAGAAATTGATAACGTTGCTATATAGTGCATGGAGGGAATATAATGGTAGTGAAAGTACGGCAAATTATGTTGTATGTATTCTTATCATTAACAATCAAATCATAATTATTGGATCGTGTGAAAGTACGTTGCTCGTCGTGTAGTGAATATGTGTATGTATGAAATTAATATATGAATATTCAATGTCATGTACACTCGGATATCAGAAATACAATACTGTAACATAGATGCATGAATTAAACATAGGATACTACGATCTTAAAATCACGACCGGGCACAAATAACAACTACACACGGTTTCATCAAAGTAAAACACTACAGAAAACTCTTCGATTTAAAAATAATATGGCCTAATCGTTTAATAATGTGGTAGATTGTGAATGAAGTAGGTCGAATCATGGAGAAATATACTAAAATTTTCATGGTCGAATATCGGTATTATTACCTGTAAAGAACATTAACATATATTAACATAGATTAATAAAACAGTCGATACAGAAAGTGGCGGGCGGTACAGGTCAGGCCCAGGGATAAATAATTTATGGAAAACAGATTCACTAAAATATTACGAAATGAATCTTGATAAAGTTTACACAAAAGCATGATGACCGCATAGCCTAGATTTGAAAAGCTCCAACATAAATCATCGGTGTACAATTGCAGTGCGACGTGGTATGAGACAGATAACGTGAAATTAATTGCATCGGTTTATTTTGTTGAACTTTCTCTTAATCGGTTCTATTGCTTACGTATGAGGAGCTGCAAACTACGAAGAATATACAACGTCAGCGATCTAAGATGGTGACTATCGATCGTACCAGGGAAGAGTTAAATTATTAACTCTTCCCTGATCGTACAAACACCGATTTTCAAATAGAGGCCAGAATTCGCAAAAAAACAAATTATTACCACGTCATCGCGTTTCTTTACATTATTTTTTTCTTATATCAATAATCATCTCGTATATGTGGTGACGAGATTTGTCTGTACACACGACGCATTTTGTCCCAATTCATACGTAGTTGACCCTTCTTTATTTCACTATATCGGGACAGTGGGAATTAGGCCTATCGATATTTTTCTATAGGATTTTTTTCTATAGGCCTAGGCTAATTACGTAAAATCACGAGCGCATGTCATATAGACGCATGAATTAAACTACGGCGGTACGCGTTATCAACTACACTTAATATAATACGTTGAACACAATATTGCAGTATCTTTGAAATATCATGCCGCCATTTTAATATCGATATAATAATCAAGGACCTGATGGTCTGTACGGTTAATCTATTCGGCTCCTATAGAGTTCGTGCTCTGACAGAGATTTCAATAACACGTGACCAGACTCATCAGTTAAACACGTCGTTCTTGATTCACTGCTGGTTTTTTAATTCTCAAAAACATAATTATGCGCTGTAGCGTTCGTAAAGAAATGTTAATTCCGACGTTTGATTGTTGGTACGTGTGCCACTATGTGTTTCCGCTGGCTCTAAGCAAGCTCACGTTTCGTATTTGTAACCCATATTGCATGGACATAATGCGCTTAACTTTTAGTATGCAATTTTCTCAGTTGCTTTAAGTCGTGAATATCATTTTGCGTCAAGCTAAGGGGTTAGTATTCGACATTCAGACTACATTTGCGTGTTAAAGAACGTGTCTTAAATTTAAATAAGCTCAGGATTCCTTTTGATATCAAAATACGACGTAAACATAAGAAAAGCAGACCTATTAGTATTATTTATTAATGTGTTGGAACCCTATTATTCTAAAGTTTCGTGCGTGCACGAGTGGAGGGCGTTGTACGGGCCACATGATGGTTGATATTTGATAAACAATGGTCGTATCATGACCTTGTGTAAACGGCGGATAGATATAAATAGTGAGTCCATTATAACACTCAGTTGCCCGATTGAAATAGACAACTTCCTATATGACCTAAACATGACCCCTGCTTTTGTGTAACGTCCGCGTACAGTCTGTACTTTGTTATGCTAACTACCTTGTTTAGTATAGTATTACCAAGTGATGGAAATAAAGAATATTTTTTATAAAAATATAAGCTTGATTTACTGTATAGGTCTTTGGGTATACCTCAACATCCAATCAGTAGGCCAACACAACATCCTTTATTACTAGCACACATACTGTACAGTTACAGGGAACTATTCCTGTCTGTGCGTACAAGTAGAATGCTTTCACACGAGGTGTTATAATAATCGTCATAACTTGACGAAAAAAGCATTGTTTTGGGTTGGGAACTTAAACCATGGAGTAAACTCCATGTTATATACCCTTACGGCAGTGGCATCGTACCATCGTGGTCTTTCCAAAGCCTCTTTTACACTTACAAACTTTTAAATTTACAAACCGAATAAATAAACCGCGAAAAAGTTCGCGCGATTGTATATTTATTTTATACTAGATTCGGTTGGCAAAATAAAATTGCCTTGTTTTGTATTGATTCCTGTATTTGTGAAAACTGCAGATAATGTGTTCCATATACAGATTTATGACTATTCAAGAAGATATAATCTCACTATTTTCTGCTAATATCCGTTTACCAATAGAATAGGTAGTTACTGTATATTTAGAAAACCTCGTATAAAACGATTGAATTCAGGTCGCTGTTTGACTCTCAATGGAATCATACCGCCTGTATAAATGCCTGGGGCGTTATTATAAGTGCGGCAACCGATCAGACATGACTGAATGCGTCCAGTACAAACGCCACGCATCTAGTTGAATTCCTATAGTGATCATTAGAACACTTTGCTATTCTATATAATGTATTAGATATTGCGTGGTGCTCTGTTCATTAACACCGAAAACTAGTATCTTTTGATAGTTGTGTCCACAAAAATATATTATTATAAAGTAAACATGATAGTTAATACACGCTAACACAACCTTTATCTTTATTTGAGCCCATGGCATGACGTACTTTTACTTTGATTCTATCTGCAACAATAGCACAAATACAGTTCAATACTTCAAAACATGATCAAATACTAATAGTATTAGTTTTGTATTTATTGTATTGATTGTAGTGGTGACAGACCAGTTTTGTTTGAAAGAAATAAATGTTGCAAATTGAATTGATTTCTTCACTTGGTAATATTACTTTAGGAAAACAAATTAAGTTAGTTTCATTGATGCGATGTAACACCTAATCAACTCAGCTGTTTGGAATGTATACAGCACCCTTGTATAATATTGTGATAATTCAATGTTTGTACTATTTAATATTTAAATGTAGGATAGTAATAATATAACAGTATTAGTTATATGCCAAGGTAATTGGGCCTAGGCCTATTTCTGGCTGACATTTCTGCAGTATTCTGATTAGTCATCAAAAGTAGAATTAACTTTATATCATCATGCCATGGGTACACCCCTTTTAAACAAAAACCCTGAAGGAAGTTCCTCGATAAACACATGGAGTCTTTACTCCATGATAAACAACTAATTGTTCTGATGTCTCGTAGCCTACTCTACAACATGCATGCAGTAGGCATAGCCTAGGCCTAAACGACATACACCATAACATGCATGCAGTAGGCATATAGCCTAGGCCTAAACGACATACACCATAACATAAACATAATCATGACATAATAATAGTCACTTCCAAAATGTCACTGTTTGACTTACTTACTATTTATTGAATTATCTCACAATTCAACGTGTCAGCATCCACAAATTCACGAAGCTTATTTCCGTCCGGAGTTTCACAACCGGCATAACTTGATAAAATTCAGTTCCTTATTTTCAGTAACGACTAGCCTAGCCCCTAGTCGTCGTTGCCGATGCTGATCGATGTTCCAGAATATGCACGTGCTTATATCCAAAAGCAGGCAAACAACTGTACACGATCGTTCAAACAACAGCTAGCCTAGGCTAGTAATCATTGGAAAGTTGATAATGAAGTATACGTATATTGTCACAAGAATCTGCTGTAGTGTAATTAACAGATTTCACATAAACGATCGGGAAATAGCAACGAAAATCCAGAACAAACACGCGCCTATGAAGCTGTACAGCAATGTTTTGAATAGGCGGGTAGGTTAGCCTGGCTGGCTCTGTCTGCACGCTCCACCAACAACGCAACGACGTACACAATCGACCTTCAACACAGGTCAATCCTGCGTTTGAGGCCAACGAACTGCCGATAAACTCGACAACCTTCTTTTGTCGGCAAATGCGATTGGACAGCCGAATAAAGTGGTTTCATCACAACTGATTAGGTACTCGTGTGCAATCAGGCGGAACTAAATCCAACATTCCGACTCATTTTGAGTTTCGTACGTTCGCGACGTTACAAGAACGATGTGTAACTAGAAACCAGTGCGAGAAAAACAATATTATGAATTTAATACAGTACAGTGATATTTTGCGGTAATGGATTAATCAATTGATAATAAACCCACAGCATACAGCGTATCGTCACATTTTATTTTTTATTTCCAGTCACAATTTCATGAAGAACCTTAAGGTCGATTTGCAATAATGCCGAATGAATGCCTTTTGATACACATGGGAATATTGGTGTAATTGTGTAGGGTTTATACGGAGGTGAAGGAGATGAATAAATTACCTACAATATTAGATATTTTAACCAATTACCATTCTCACAAAATAATGACCTTACATAGACATGTGAACGTCTACAAAACGTTTTGAATCTTTTAATAAAACCTCTGTTTGATATTTTGATTAGCCCCACACTGCCAACAATGTGGATGAAGTTTTATGCAGGCTATATTTTATAGGTGAGTTGAAGAAGATGAATGAATGAACTATCTAATGAATTACGTAATGTTCAGACAATGCGACAAATCCAAGGGCAACTACTACTTGGCCGGATCGTTTGTTGCAGTTATTTTCAACAACCTTGGTCCTGACCGATCAATTTTGATTCGCTTGATGTATCGGATGACCCTTGACATTTTTTCATACTGTACCGTGAGCAATGTAAATTTAGAATTTTGATCTGCAAAAAAAAACTTTAAGTGGAGTTAAGAAGAGTTTGAGTCGTCATGTGCGAATCGACGACTTGTCGCTAATGAGATCCTTAAAACTGCTTGCAAAAATGTTGACTAAGTCTAATTAACGGCCGTTGTTTACAGTAGGCCTACCGGTGTGGATACCATTATACAGTACACTAACTTACTACCGGTACTTATCTGGACCTAAATAAGGAAGACTGATTTGTAAAATAAATACAAGCCTGATGGTTGAAATTGGTAGTATATTGAGAAAACATATCCGACTTAATTCGACCTCAGACCGATATTTTTATTAGTCAGTTTAATAATCCACCTCCTTCCTTACTTTAGTCTGTTCCATTTTCCTTAAATTCAGGTCACACCTTATGTTTGGTTTCCACTAGTAAGCGCCGCAAGAAAAGCGATGGATTATTCGAACTGTCGCTTGTTATTGGTTTGTATACAATGGACATTTATTCTCGTTTTCTCACCCCTCGTACCTAGTTTGCGACTCTACAATATTAATGGTCATTCATTTTGAAAATATATGAGATTGAATGAACCAATATATTGTATGAGTTTGTGATCTTAGATTTTTAATCATAATTTTGTATTTTTAATGTATGGTTCTCACATTTTAGTATTATTTTAGACTGTTTAATTTTAACATTTTTTACTATTTTTAAGAAATTATGTATTATATATATGTATGTTGTACGGTAATGTTTTATGCTTGACCTTTTGAAAAACAACAATGTCCCCTTTGTGGGACAACTTGATATTGTTATCCAGTGGAAATATGTTTATAAATAAATAAAAAAATCAAAAAATCTTGCACCGTTGGTTTTTTTATTTTAAACAATACACTTCTTCGTGACGTGAATAACATTAACCGCGGGAAATAACGTCACGTCATCTGGCTCGATAGATTACGACGTATGTTTCTGTAATGCCGTCCGTTCATCCATGGAGGTATAACATTATTATTTTATACCTCCATGGTTCAACGTGCAGACATTTTAATTTAATTTCAGCAATTCGCTTACATATTATTATGAAATCATATGACCGAATTGTCCCCTTAGAATTGCGCACGAGCAAGAAACGCCGAGAAAGAAAAGATAGAGCAAAAATATAAATGGTTGGCTCATGATAACAGCCTATCCCTTTCGGGCCCTCGGCCCAAGGTTACCCAAGGTTACCCAAGGTTACCCCAGACGCAGCGATTCTATATTCGCGCGAATCGAAAGCGTTGTACTATGTACATTGCGCGGCTATTCATATAAGTTCCAGCGAAAAATATAGGCTTAACCTTGGAGGTATCTTCTCCATGGCTTAACTATAAAAGAGAGTATAACATGATACATTCAGCCAGTGGAAAACATCGCGCATTTCAAAGTTTTCTCTTGTTTCCCCACAGAGATTACAGCAAAGGGAGGGAATTTGTAATGTGGCCACAGTACCACCGTAGTCGTAATGATTGGTTCCTACTAGAGACGCAACACAAGGACGTAACGCAACGTAAGTGAATTTACCAATGAAAAGCGATGGATTATTCGAACTGTCGCTTGTCATTGGTTAACACGCTTGACAGAGATAAATTTCTAGTCTAACCTTTTTTAAACTGAGCAACATAATGTCTTATAAATAATAAATGCGTGGATAGTTATGACATTATAAAATTCGCGTATTGGTATATTTCTTAGGTTTGGTAAAGCTTGCTTCCCACTAGCGACGCAACGTAACGCAACCTACGCAACGTAAGAAAATGGCCTTCCAATAATTGTTTTTGCCCCCGCCTGTGTGAAATCAAACGATTTTTGCAGCACTTTGCGTCAATACGTCGCTGCGTTGCGTTCTAGTGGGAACCACGCTTAACCCGTAGACGATAGGTTGAACCATAATTACCATTGCATAGTCTGTGAAAATAGATCAACAGAAAGCCTAGAACAACATTGCAGCAGCTTATATTATTACACTAGACCTACGCAACGCCAAAATCAATTTTGTAGATCAATTTTTTACGATCAAAATGTATAATCTGAACGCACCCAAGAGCGTTTGCAATGTTTACGTGGGTTTTAATAAAACTTGCACTGTCAACAAATCAGCGTCAAGCCTTTTGGGTGTAATATGAAACGTGGGTATTATAAATCAAATCTAAGTACAAAGTATCCACGAGGGACGCGCCAGGTAGAGTTCCAGGTAAACATTAAAAAGCTGGAATGATTGTAACTTGTTTTACGGAATCGTTTAGTCAGCATCTGTTTTTGCGTATTGCTGATGAACATTAATATGGAAATCAAGATAGTCGCGCGGCTTTTTAATTCCAGCATTGATCTCTGAAAAATAATTATAAATTATTCCTTTTGTCAGATGCAAATAAGAAAATCTCTAACGCAAATAATGTTGGAATTACGGACGTACGCTTAATGTGTATTGTATCGCCTATGGGTGGAAATCTATGATCTTTACGATTAATTCGTTTAGATGATATATTCAAACAAATGGTTGAATTAAACAAACAGTCATCTTGAAATTCCTATCGTGTCCAGTATCGTACGTTGTATAATCGACTTTGAGCGATGGTCACAAGTTCACAGAGAAGACGGACTACCGGCTGTCAATCGCTATCGCCAAGGTTATTCAGAGGACACGAATGCCTTACCGTTTTTATAGTTCCGTGCTTTTCAACCAGAAACTTTAGAAATTAGTTTCATCAACAGAGCGACTAGTGCGTGCTAGGCCAGATACCTGAGTTATCCCGTTGCGAACATTGCGTCGAGCCTTCCTGATAAAGCACGTACTTAGAACCGCAGCGTATTTATTATTAAGATTTTCGTCAAGATCGTACTAACGTCAGCAAAGAAACCGATTGATAAACTGGCGGTAAATCACGTTGTCTAGAAGTAATGCACCATGCATGCCAGATTCAGCGCCATTTTATATAGGTCTACAATATTGTGTTACAAAACTTCAGCACGAACTCCGGCCAATTTTAGCTACAATCTGCTCCCTAGACTCGGGGCCTTGAGGATTTCTAAAGAAAAAGGGAGAAAATTCGGGACCCAACAAATTGCCCGAGGTTTCCCCTCAATAGGGTCGGTCGTTGTGTTAAACCCCCTCGTTTGGGAAAGTGTCCCTCTAATAGAGATATCCCCTGATCCCATACTTTCGGAAAGAATTAACTTTCTGATTTACTTAAATAGTTAAAAATAATTGATGTGGTTAGAAAATGTTTATGAATTTTATATATTTTTTTCCATATGAAATAATAATTACCTGACCTCTCTCACACCAAATATCTTGTTGACTAAACGTTATCAATTTGGTAATAACACATTCGCTAGACATTTTTGTTGGACGAGGCCTATATTATATTATATTATGTTTTGCTCTTACTCAATGCTTACGGTATATCATTATCAGTAATACGGTAATATATAATGTGGATAAATATTAGATATATTATAATAAAGATATTTCCCTGTGGTATAGTAACGGTACTTCATTCATTGATTTCGTTTATCTCAAATTTCCTTATCTCGTCGACCACGACTGAAGTTCGGCCATTAAATCGTTTAAAGACACCGTCGTGAAACTAGAACACGATGATGGGTTGAATTTTACATACGGAAATATTTAACACGTTTATTTGTCTGTTTGTTTTAAAATATTCATCCTAAAAAAAAAGAGGAAATTCTACGGTAGTCCGACAGTGCTGTCATGAACGCCATGGAGCTGACGGATAATACTAGGCCTAATACGAGTAGTCCCTTCTTCTGTGCACTCTGGCAGTACCAGTTCACCGAAGATTGTTCAACAACTTAGAGCTGCTATGATGGCCGAGGAACCGGACTTTATGGCTACGGATGGTTTGATGCGTCCCTGCCTAAACCACTCGGCCATTTGCCTATGGTAATTTAAAAGTCACATTATCTTACGTTTCTTCGAAGGACCGGTCGCTGTGATTTATAATTTATACTCGGCAATATATTTCACAAACAAATTAATGAAACATCATCTCTTATCGTATCGAACGAAATGGTTAAAAAAAAAAGTTTTCCGCCCTATATGATAGTAGATAGCAATATTAAAATCCCCGCTTGTATTACAGTCGCCTTCCCCCTGACCCCCCCCCCATCCATTGACCGTCGATGAGCTATGCGCTGTGTGCTTTTTCGACAATCTGTCTCGATATCAATATTACGCGAAAACACAATTTGTATAGCTTACTATTAGGTTATATTTCTGTTTTGTGCACCTGGTCAGTTTTCTTATGACGGTGTGTAATTTTGTACAATTTCAAATTGCGTCAACTACACCATGCAGACGTACAGGGCAATTTGTACATAGGACCATGGAGCTATAAAATTAATTAATCTAATTGTATAGCTCCATGATAGGACATAATAATAATGAACTGCGCTCGGCTCAGTCGCATTCAAGTGAGTCTAGTTAGAGGTGAGAGTAACGTCTGCAAAATTGTTGTCATACTTTTCCAGTTCATCGTCAATTTCATTGAAAATGTTCCGACAAGTGATCGTTCAGAAGTGATAAAGGTATGCCGACGCAACAGAGATGTATCTTCTCTAAAAATAGTTCGCTCATCGCTGACGATAAGGCTGTCATTTCCCGGATTGATTTGCACGTTTGTCCCCAAAGGGCCCACGCAAGAGATAACTCGCTGGATAATCACCAATCCGCAACGACGTACGTTTCCAGTGCTTTACCAACTATACGACACATATAACAATTGTTTTGAACAGATAATAAGTCGCATTTTGCATTTCATATGGTCACATCGTTACGTTCAAAAGCAGGTCACGAGATTGTTCTAACTATACTCTGTTTCAAGAGGCTTTGATCGTAATCTAATTTATTACGTCTCTGATATTGTTATATCATTTAACATCATTGAGTTTTACCTGTACGATCTAATAAATACTTATTTATTTATTGTGATGTTATTGTTATACCTCACAATAAACACCACTAAACTAAAAACTAATCTATAGAATACAGTATAGGCAACGTAAACGTAATAGCCTTGATTATAAAAAGCGTACATCATAGAGGGCGACAATTGAAATACAATGGATATCACCTAATGTCCGTACATTAATTTTATACCTCCGTGATCTGTGGGTGAAAATAAAGAACATCGCTATGAGTGCAATTTGGGATGGACCTGTTTATATTGTTCTTTCTATATTCTAATGTTTATTGTAAACGTTCCCACCGCCTGTACATCAAAGTTCGCAGTTTTTCAGTCAAGTTACACACTCCTTCGCAAACTACAGAAGTGTCGTAGAACCAGTTGGTAGGTTATTAAATCCACGTCCTAAAAGGGGTTCCCCTCCACTTGTATATTAACAACGAACTATGCGTCAAAACGTCCATTGCCCCGTCGTCGATTCCCAATTGTGTGTACGCTACGGTCTCGCCGCACGTCAACATAAGGAAACACTGTAGATGTAAAATGTAATCAGTGTTGTAGATTCTACAAAACTGAGAACGTTTTAAATATAGATTAGTGTATAATTGATAAAAAGTTTCAGTACCGGAAACAATTTCGCGACCCTTACATTTTTTTTTCGTGTCCCATAGGGTGCGGAACAGCGATATAGATGTAGGGGTCCGGGACCGCGACATAACGAGAACGGATGGGGACCCTCCAAAGAAATTGCATTTTATTTGTCAGGCATTTGTATGATTTGTTTTTTATTTTTTTAAATGCGCCTTCAAGCTATAAAAATCCTGTTATTATATTATTATTATTATTATTATATCATCAGTTAATATTGTTCAGACAACATGACCATTGTTATTATAATCATAAATAATATGAAAAAAAAAAAGAAATACTATACAGAAACATTCAACTGACAAAGTTCAAGTTAAAAGACCAGTTGTTCAGATTAGAGAAAAAAATACGCAGTCGATTGGTTTTCAATTTTTTTCAGATATTCATTCGTTTTAATTAATTTAAACAGAAAATTAACTATTGTAAATGCTTAAGATGAGGGAAATAGCCACCTCGAATGACAAAAACAACGAAAATAGACCTCATACCATCAAAAAATTCAAAAAATATTGTATTGGTCCATTTAAAAAATGGTTTGGCATTTATATTCTGCTTGAAATCATCTTAACACAGGGGGCAGCATAACTCGAATAATTTAATACGTACCAACAAGTAGCCTCCAAAATTGAACACAGTGTTACTGGTTATGGTTGACAATGACTAAATCAGTGGTATAAACACATTGTGGTTTTCAGAGGTCAAGCTTAATGTATACATTTT
Source organism: Antedon mediterranea (assembly GCF_964355755.1). Taxonomy (NCBI): domain Eukaryota; kingdom Metazoa; phylum Echinodermata; class Crinoidea; order Comatulida; family Antedonidae; genus Antedon; species Antedon mediterranea. The sequence goes on from NC_092675.1 coordinate 27,675,278, forward strand.
ACTAACTTATGTGGCTTCTGGAAAAATATAAACCTCCGAATCCGCTTGTCATGGTAGGAACAATTAAATTAGTGTAACAGCGCCACCGTCAATTGGGTTACCAATGCAAGAAGAACAAACACACTACATATTATATTATTCCAAAACATCTTGTTTTTTACCTTTTTGGTAAACTTTTAAGATCTGATATTTTAAAATAACAAGTGTAAGTCAAACTAAATTATAGGCCCTAATATAAAATCAATTTAATGTTTGTCTTTATTTTAGTAATATATAGTATAGGCGAACACAACAACGCTGTCATGTTTGGCACATACGTATTTTTAAGTGCGCATTATTGTATGGTAAATCCAATCTTTGTTCAGCCCACGAAACGTACTTTATTATTCTTAATGTTCTAATTTATTACGTTTATGGTCTGGGAAGTTGTGAATATAGACAGTCACTGTTATCGGGTAAGTCAATTTGAAAGATAAAATTAATACATCCCATCTTATTCGAAATAACTGCTTTTTAACAAGACTTATTTCCCCAGGGGTATTACATTACATAACACAGATTAATTTCAACAAATGGGAGTAGAGCATAATACAGAAAAACTATAAAAAATAACACGCAATGTAGTTGATGTGACCCTCCTTTATTTAAATGATGTTGCACTATTATAGTTACACAGCATATTTTGGTTTTAAACTTTATCTTTTATTAAATCAGATTGAGAATAAAAATAGGCCTAATTTATTTCGGTTTGTGTCTTTAGGAGGACCCCGTGTCATCAAAACTACTTTAATAATAAGCATTATAGGCCATAGATCTGCTCGCTGCACTTTGTAATTTCATAATCATAAGGCTACTATTACTATTAGTATAGAATCATGTCATGTTCTTGTTTGTGCAGAGAGCCATGGCTCTGGTTTTTTGGAATATATACCGCCCTCTATACTCATTGTTGATTGTCCTAGCCGGTACGGTGACCAGCGTTCCGCAAACTTTTTTGACCGCGACCGTATGATCCTATTTTGGAAATTTTCGCGACTCAACATTGCGCCAGTCTAGCGCCCCCTATCTGGGTTGACACATATATCATGGCCGCTGGTTGTTATGTTATTGTTGTGATATTTGGTTTTTGACGAATAAAGATCTTATTCTACTTGAGTCTTACGTGTCCGGTCGTCTTTATTGTGGTGTGCCATTTAGTCTTAGAGATTTTTTGTCGTGCGACCAATAGGTTGCGGAACGGCGTATTAGACTAGACTAATAATTCATCGCCACTTGATCGTTTGATTTATAATTCCACAAACATTGTTGTATAGTTGCCTTATTTATTCATCTTCTATGGCGAGATTTTGAAATAAAACATGCTTCGAGAATGATGACACGTGCAAAAATTTCGTTTGTATTGGGACGAATAACCAGCCCTTGTCCAATTGTTTTCGATATTGTAGGCCTACGTGATATTGTATTAGCTGTTTTGAATACAAACTTAAACAATTGACGAACACCAACACTGACCACATTCTGGCCTGGCCAGGCCCGGCCCGTCCGGCCGTCGCAAATGGGTTTCTGGACATCTGAGGCTGAATTATGGCATAAATTAGGTCCTAAAGCACGGACATTGATCAGATACTTCATGATGGTATCAACGCGTTTATGCAAGCCAGCTTTGTGCCTCGACTCAATGGTATAGTAAGGCAAAAGCATTGCAATGATTAAAATATATAGAAGATTTCGATTGTACTTATATTGTATGTGGATAAGTTTGAAAAACATTTTATTTCTCCATGGAAAATTAACTTTAAGGATCTGTTTTTGTGGACAAATTCCAAAAGAACGATTTTCTCCGAAACCGGTTTTAGTTTGGTAATTTTTTTAAACAAAATATCACGTTGCGGCCAATGTTGACTCAAAATAAACCCGGTTTCTCATTTGGTGATCGTGGGTTGTTGTGTAATTACTTAATTATTATCCAGAGTAGGCCTGAATAGTCATCAAGACCGGAATCAATAATTGGTAAATAGAACATTTGGCAAAATTTTGTTTCAGACAGACCTTTTTTTCTGTAGTTAGGTAGATTAACCAATGTTATAATATACTACAATATATCCGGTGACTCCCTAAAAAGTGGAAAAAAGTGCAAACAAGTTGGTGGGTATGCATTGGATAATTTTTGCAATAGCACGAAAATAAACCTCTAAAGTTGCACAAAAACACAAGAAACGTAAAATTCAAGTTATCTGATCTATGTTTAGTCATTTTTACCACACTGTTTATTTTTCCTAATTTGAAATGCCTCCCTATCATATTACAACGTTTTTGTACAAGATTTTACTGTGTAATTCGAACTACCGCCCCCCCCCCCCCAAAAAAAAAGAAAATGCTTATTTTCAACAAAAATCCAATTATTTGCCTGGAACTTGACCTTTAAAACCGTAATATTGGACACCTTTCTTGCAAGTACATAGTAGTTAGTACGGTTATTTCGAAATACGTTTTTGAAAATAGGCCACATAAGTATTATAAATGGAAAACATATTGTTGTTGCTTATTCATTATTGATATAGACAGATGCCATGTAAATTAGTTGTATTTGGTATTCGAATGCAACTTATCGTTCAATACATTATTTTCAAATCAAAACTAATTATTTTTTACATGTACTATTTGCATAACATTGTAGGCAATCGTGAAGTGGGCATTTATATGTTGTCCAGAAAGGATACATAAAGTTCTGTTTGTAACTGAGCGTCTACTTAATAAGTATTGGCAAAATTGAGAACGTGCTTGTTGTTTGAATAAACGTGATAAAAACTTATAAATCCTACGTTTGTTAAGAGCGATCAAGGTTGAACATTAATAGTTGCATAAGTACTTTCTTTCAGCGTGTAATATCTAACTTTTTGTACTCACCAGGTCAACTTTAAACGTCACTGCTAACAATGTACTAACCTACCGTATATCCTGTGTAAACTTTAGAATATGAATTTCATGATTTCAGAGACAGTGCGGCAACTGAATACTGTACTGAATATAGTCAATACCTAAATAAACAAAACATTTATTGTTATATTGTATATATACATCACATCACATAATCTCAATTGACGAATACTAAGAAATAAGCAATGGGCATCGTTCAAGAAGAACAAACAGTGTTTATTCGCTGGCTATTTTTATAAGCACCATTTCTACTGCCAAAAATATATCGTATATAAATTATACGCTATTCAGAAAATATATCGTTAAGCTTTGTCTACACTATCAAACTAGTTCGACAAAGAAAAAGTGTGATGTGCTCAAATATGGTAGTGATGATATGGTCAAATATGGTAGTGATAAGACATCATCATGTCCATATATGAGGACATAAGATTTTTTGTACATAAAGTTTCAATTTCATAGTGTAGACAGAGCTTTATAATTGGCAGAGACAGGACTTTATAGGTCGGAATACCAATTACAGAAATATCGTAATTAACAATAAAGAAATATAATAGGAACTTAAGAAAGTCCAGTGAAATGTCGATGATTGATTGATTGATTTAAATTCGCTAATAGCTAGATACAAATTATTGTGTAGGATGGTACTGCATTCCAAACGATTTTTATTTAAAAACCTTGAACCCAGTCCCAAAAGGCATTACATTTTCCTTCATTTTTTGTTTTGTTTTTGAGGAATGAAATAATCCTTCCGAGCAGTTGTCCCTTGAGAATGACGCTTGCCAATTTTAGCTGATGGGGATTGAGGTACGCAGCGGGATTCGAACGTTAATCAACCACTTCAAAATGTAATGTAATGAAGAATATGATATATGATATTACAGTTTAAGTATCGATCACTCACTCACTCACCCACTTTAAAAACTTGACTCTCTCTGAGTCAGGGTTTGGGGGGAGGGTGGGGGGGGGGGGGGCTGAGGCGGAGGGCGGCCTCCTTCACAATGCCCTGCAATGGTTTTGGACAGGCTGTTTAGGCTGCGTGTCCAAACAACGCTGCTTGATGGTGGAGTATCGGCTCCTAGGGGCCTAGTAGGTTATTGACAGTATCAAGACTTAGGCCTATATCGGTGTCTAGGCCTACACAACGTACGTAGTGTGGTGGGTTTTAGTGAAACTGTACATTTTATGTAAAGATGATTAGGCTCTGAGTTTGTTTTAACGCTGGAAAAATCGAAAGTATAACAATGTATAATATGCAACAAAATCAGATAGCACATGTAATATCGTTTAAAATAAACAATGTGTTTCCAAAAAGAAAATTATGGTTGAGATAATATGTCTCAACATTTCGGTTTATGCTAACAACTGGTCATCATATGCTATGGATTACAAATATATATATAGATATAAGCAACTTTTTTTATGCATATTTTTGTTTTAAACTGTCTTTTATATAAACGCGTCTATAAAATAAAACACATTTTAACAGTTAGCAATTTGTGGGCATGTGTTAGTTTCACTATTACAACGTAGACGAAATGTTACTATAGATTAAGTTTTTTTCTAATCGAAAGCATACACATATAATCATTAACTAATAACATACACAAATTTGTTTTGATGTTTTACCTAAGATTATCACGTCTTTAATAAAGTTTTGAGAGAACATCCGACGTAGAGGTCGGAAGCAGATTCAGTCAAGCTGGGCGATTCCATTTTTTTCTTAATTTTATTAAATGTTTTTGAATAAGTATAATTATACAGAACTACTTATAATTTTATAAATAGATAATAAGATAATATCTGAGCTAGAAATGATTTCATAAGGAATCTTCCGGCTTGGTTGTCATTACAAAAAATCCAGTTTTTAAAAATAAACACCTCATCCTAAGAATGGATCAATCCATACGTTTTGTGATTGGCGTATACATTTTTCCGCTAATATAATATTGTGTATGGGAGCTTCTTGTTATAATTCACTTCACAATTCACTGACAGTAGTAAATGCGTCATTGATCTATTCTCACGTTGATCTATTCTAACGTTCTTTTTTACGAATAGATCAATTTGTTTATTCAACAGGTGTACGAGGATTTTTTTCATTACATTACAAAGAATAGAGACTTCTGATCAAGAGAGTGTAGAAAAATGGTACTGGGGATAGCCCTGCTAATATGTCTGTGCATTCTGTTCGCAGTTTGGATTTTTGTAAAGTTTGTGATTTGGATTCGAATGGTTATAATTGTCAACAGGATTCCAGGCCCACCTGGGTTACCACTTATTGGAAATGCGCATCAATTCAAGACTGAGCCACATGGTAAGTAAATTATATAGGTCATTTAGAATAGAAGGGTTACTATTAGAAAAACAAGGTTTCTTCTTGTTTGAGTGCTTGGATTTTTAATCCAGGTAGATCCGTTTCCCCTTAAATTTCTAGAAAAATAAGAGATGAAAATAAATGCCCTGGCCTTGACCTGAACTATGAACGGTATGAACAAATTTCAGACCCCCGTCCTTATTTTCCAGCCCTGTATCTCTGGGTTTACGTAGATCAAGAAATAGTGGGAATAATCATTCTTTTAGCTTCAGTAGATTTAACAAAATTGAAAATCTACCTAAAAACAACTAATATTTTCAACTAAACTGTTTTTTCTTATGGTCTCTAAATTTTTGAAAGCAGAAGAAGGTTTTTTTTGCTCTCAGACAGCGGGAGGGGTTTCACTTCACCCAGTGCTCCCCACCCCACGACCTTATCCCCACCATGCTATTCGTTCGTTTTAAAGGAAAATGTCTTCTTAGTATAGGAGTGTCCCTGAATATGAGTGTCCCAAAGGAACACCCCTGTCAGCCATTATTTGACACGAAACGTGGTATCAACATTTCCGTCAAAATTCATGTTTTGTAAGGTTCTTGACAGTTAGCAGAACCTCAATCCATATGATAATGTCGCATGTTTGGTGATTTTGTCTTCTATATTTTACTTACTATAGGCCTACAGATCTTTCTGCTCTTTGGTACATATTCTATTTCCTCTACAAAAAATTAGTAGTTTCCTGCACATGACTATAATATACAGTGTTTGACATTCTTTTACATGACTCAAGTTAAAAATTGTCTTTCTTAATGGACAGGTCGAGGTAGCAATGTGAACCCTAGTAATTGTCCGTATAGATTTATTTTAAATTGAAAATGTTTTAGTGAAATAGTGCCATAGGAAAATTGCACGACACACCATCATATGCCTATTATATGTATTTCACGACATACTTGTAACTGTCTTCACGTGACTATCAAACTATTTTGACAAAAACATGCTGTGATGTGCCCAAATATGGTAGTGATATGCCCAAATATGGTAGTGATATGACATCATCGTGTCCATATATGGGCACATCACTTTGTTTTGTCATATAAAGTTTGATAGTGTAGACAGAGCTTAACCTTAAAACCTTCCAAGACACAGGCACCACATACACATGAGATGTATTAAACAATTTGCTACTGCACTCAATTGTGGAGATACAGCACTGAGAATCGGTGGAAAATGTACGTACCAAGTCGGGAATTAAAATTCACATTCATTAGGCATGGGACGTTCTTTTTAATCAAACAATTGTCCTAGGCCTATAGAATATAGTTTACTGCCGTAATGATCGTCTTTATTTATTTTATTTTTTTTGAAGTTGTTCCCGTTTAAACCCCGTACAAAATGTGTCATCGACAGGACCATGTAGAGAATAAAGGATATTTTCGATACGTGTTGTGTCACAGGGGTTTCATTTATGTAGGCCCAATATGTTTCAGATTTCCTTTCTCGTTTTACCATCGTTTTACAATAATAAATTAAACAAGTTTGAAGGATACATAAAAAGCGAAAAAAAAAAGCACTTGAACAAGTGTGCCACCTAAAAAAACGATAAATACATTATTATATTTTCAAAGAATTGTATAACAGGATACCAATGTTTATTTTATTTATAAGATAAGTTTGTTTTTCCATTTCCATGTTTTATGTAATGTAATTCATCATACACAGTATGGCCTCGTTATACTTATGCAATTTTGTATTTCAACGATATAGGCCTAAGCCGTTTATGAATTGAGAGAGCATTCAGTAATCTATTTTAATATAGCATGACGTCATTGGTTACAGTGTTATTATGTTTATAAGACAGATTAAAATGAACTGTATTCATTGTTAATGTTCAGTTTTTATTAGTTCGCATTATGCAAAAGAGCTAAACTGCGTGGACCTAAGTACTATACATTTTTGTATTAAATTAAATATTTTAACGCGAGATGAGCAACGATGCCCGTCTCCTACCTTTGGCGAAACTACAATTCAAGCCAAGATTGTTTTTCCAAAAAAATGGACAAAAATCTTCATAAGCTAGGCTAGTTAAGCATATTTATCATCACCTTTGGTGCTGGAGGTGCTAGTTTGAAAAGATTGCCCTGGTTTATAATTAGATAAATACACATGCAGAGCCTTTAGCATTTTGGCGATTGAAGAGAGATGTTTATCTCCTTCATAAAACAGTCTGTGGTGTGCAATAAAATATTGACTTTTTTCTCCATTTATTGGCCTCCTCAAGTCCAGTCCACACTACACTTTTGGATTAAATTAAAACACATGTTAAAATGTATAGAAGGTATATAAATACTGAATAAGTTCACGTTTATATAAGATTGTATTATGAATCGAAAAGTAGTAGCTAAAAATGTGTAAAATCTATATGTATATTATGTATTTACACAAATGGTTTTTGTACGCTGTCAGAATATGGGTCAAATAAGCCTAAGGTAACCCGTATAACCCCATTTTAAATTGAATTGGAAACGAATATTCACCGGAAATAAATGGATAATAATATCATTGATTCCACCAGTTATGACATAATTGCCGGATTGTGATCATTTTCTGTACCATAGCAACAGTTCAGGTCTACGCATCATTTCATGTTCTTTATACGCCGCCGCTCCGAATGGCATCATGCCTGAAATCTACCAAATATGGCTTTGTGTGGATTAAACTAGTTTTTCGTCCCTTCCTTTTACCCTTCTATGAAGAGAGTGAGAGATGAAATTCTACTCTCTGAGGACGATGCAAGTCAAGATTAATTAATTAAAATCAAAACATAATTTTATTTCCTGTAAATATGAAATTTAAGCGGATATAAAGGCAAATACCAGTTATTAATTTAAGGAATTTATGAAATCATTTCATATTACCATGGGTTTATTGACAACATGGGGAAATATCTCAATACTGAATTATCAAATTAAATGTAAATGTCAAATATTAATTTTAAGAGTAATAAATTATGATTTTTTTTTCACGCCAATGAGACAATATGGCTAGGGGATACTCCCTTGCTTCAATTAATAACCGTTTGATTGCGCCCATGAATACCATCTCATAGATTGGATCTATCACACAGAATCAGCCAAATGAGTCAAGTGGAAGAATACAAATAAGTGGGTGAATAGGCCTAGGAAGTTGGAGAAGTGGGATATTATTAAAGCTGGAACCCAAAAATGTCTAAATAGGGTTCGTGGCATAGGACATGTGCGAAACGTTTCCTAAAGTGATCAATATCATGTTGTGACATTTTAGCCCTTTGGGTGGGCCTGTGCACATCTACAGACGTACTGTGATTAAGATTATGTTAACCCTAAAAAACAGGAACACAACCAGTTATAGAGTTGACGTTGCATTTGTATTTATAGGCCTAAATACATAATATTATGAAAAACGTTAGTTTCACGTTCGGGATTTTAAATATTTGAAAGAAAATTTAAAAGAAAAAGTCGATTGAAAATGTATCAATTGTGTTAAAGAATTTCTTAATAATGATAATCCTGCTAAAACAAGATCAATACGGTAGAGTACATCACTGTACCTATCTAAATGTACTTTAATAAGTCACTGTGATTTTGCATAACTAAATCATTTAAACTATTACTATATTTACTGTATGTCTTTATTCGTTTCAGCAAAATAGGCCTATATGACGAAAGAAATGAGGTGTGGATTGGGGCCTGGGTGGGTGTAGTGATATTTCGCTATACCTTCTTGAGGGGAAATATAAATAATGTATGCATTTCATGGTGTAGTTAGGAGGAAACCAATTTATGCAATACACTGTCGATAATTTATGTTGCATGACGTAGGCCGTAACTTTACGAAGACCACCAAAAACTGTTGTGGGCGTTTTCACATTTGTGGGTTCAACATGCTCTTTAAACGATTGCGTAAATGAACTACAATTGCACCGGTATTACCTACACCGGTCTTTACTGATACTGATCTCGGTCAGATTCAACAATTAACTTGCTCCGGACGGTCATTATGATTCACCAGGGCAAAAATAAATATGCTGACCGTCGTCGTTTGCACACACACACATATACTGTAGCATCTTCTTTTATTTTAATATTTCTACACATTATACACAAGAAGATACATACTCATGAGTAAAACTTACCGTACCCGAGTAAAAGATATTTAACCGGGTAATTTGCATCATATCACCAAAGTTATAAATTTGGTCATAAAACCAAGTTACCCGGTAAATTAACAAACTTGAACTACCTTTTACCCGAGTAAGTTACCCGAAGTTAGCGATAACTGTGTTATTAAAACCAACTTACCCATGTGTGACCGTTCAGGCTTTATTTACACGTGTATATAAGTTTGTTACTCCCACCAAAATTAGTGATAGTGTTTGTGCCAATGGTAGGCCTACAACCCGGATAAGATAACCAAGCCAAGTAACAACAGTAGTGAGAATGTCTATTCGTCAATTTGAAAAGATTGGCCGGTAATATTTTACAATAAACCTATTCAAAGAATGCAAATAAAAGTTACTGTTGACAGAAAGAGGCAAATACATTTAACTTGTCAATACGGAATGTTGATGGCTATTATATAAAACAAATTTAATAAGAGTTTGCATTCTGTAAGTGTATTATATTGCTGCTTAGAAACTCAATTATATTGGTATTTGCTCGCAGCCTCCTTAAACCCATTGGTTTGCCACTGCCTTTCACTCATTTCATTGTGAAAATAAATTACCATTGCAGGTTTTCAAATGTCTTGATCTTTCCATTGCTGTTAAGATGATAACAATGGAGTCGGATAATCCATGCCTTCACTCAATGCATTGTTAAATATACCATGTAAAGCATAGCCCTACCTTACACCCATAATTGCTCATAGTTGTCATGGTTGATATATTGTAGGCCTACAGGTTAATATTAAATTGAGGTGCAGCATATATCGGTAGGCCTATGTCCTCGAATAGAAAAGAAGACGTTAATATTTGTAATGTTTTGCTCGTGTATAGTACTATATTTAGACCTAAACATTTAGATCCACGTAGACAGTAGTAGTAGTATCTAAATAGAAATATTTAATTGCAATATAATGTATAGGATCTGGTGTTAAAATAATTATTTTATATTGTGATAGACGTCATAATATTTGCTTGTAATTGGGTTTCATTCCTATTTGAGAATACAGTAATTTACGAGTCATCATCTATCACCTGGAGATTTTAAATCACCCTTTTAAATTCATTATCTTATCACACCAAGTAGGTTGATTTACGACGTTCGTAAACCCCCACCTAACCACCTGAAACCATTGAACATGAAAATATGCTGAGAATGCCTTACGCAATATGTTTTCAGGCCACAGCAAAATTACATTTCCAGAAGTAGGTTACAACCCATCCTACTGTATGTGCACCTGGTATGTGTACGTTGGCACAATTGGTAATTTCAACAAGAAATTGGTTACCGTATTAGTTATAATACCGAAACGTCCCTTGGCCAAAACGTCTCTGAGCCGGAACATCCAAAATGTGATGCTCAAGAACGAAGCGACCACATCCTCTAGTATAAGAAATTAAATTTGTTCTTTCATTAATAAACATTCTTATACGTTAAATGAATCATTCTAGTATCTAAACATAGCAAACATGTACACTGAAATTTCATATCGTCCTACAAGGGTAACTTGATGTATAGTTTAATTTAAGGCTACGCACGAAAATGTACTTTAAATGGGGACAAATAGACAAATTATATTAGGACATGTTATTATAAATAACCTTCGATGGTAGTTACTGTCTATAGTAAGTTTAGTGATCAGAAATATTGACGTTGTCCAGACATCATGATCCAAAGGGTAATTTCTCTTTTTTAATTAGGTTAAAATGCTATAAAATTGTGCCTTCGTCATTGATTTGTAATTCGAAAACTTTAGTTGACCTATTATAATTACCATGATTATTATTATTAAATATTTTTAGATTATTTAAAAGTTGAATAAACGGTTAAGTTAAAAAGGACATTGTACTCTGAGATCCAGTGTGACATCTGAAAGGATATTTCGGTTGCGGTAGCGTGGATTTCGGGCCTAACCACATTTAGTTTTTCGTTTTACTTATAATTAAGTGTAATTTATAAAGGATTCTTTATAATCAAATTGAATGGTTTTAAAATTGACGACGCAATAGTGCTGAAAAAATCGCAGGTTTGATTTCACGCAGGCGGGGGAAAACACAATTATTAGAAGGGCATTTTCTTACGTTGCGTAGATTGCGTTACGTTGCGTCCTAGTGGGAAAACAAGCTTTAGGCAAGATACTTTACTTACGTTTGCCTCTCTCCACCCAGGTGTATAAATGGGAACCCGGTTAGATTAAGACACAACTTTTCGCTGATTTTTAGCTGCAATATGGGAGTATGTTTCCATGTTTAATCCACAAAAAAATGACTGGGGTAATAATGTTCACAGCTTAGAGGTTTCACAACATTAGACGCTATATAAATCCTGGATTATTATTATTATTGCCGTTCTTTTGTTTCATTTCTTGTTATAAGTGTACATTCAAAATCCAGGTTTATAACTTGTCCAGTAAAACCCATTCGACGTTTATGGATTTCCTGTTCCATTGTATCACTTTTTTTGGATAATGTATAAATATTTAGAGCTGACATTTATTGCTATTATTTATTGCTTTCTATATTCAGTATTCTCCTTATTATTGTTATTTTATTTCAGTCATTTATTTGTATATGGAATAAGAATTAGGAAAATGAAAACATGGGGAGTGTAGTGTGGCATATGGATATAAGAATTGCCCCAAGTCTGTAGTTATTTCGAGGCTTCTGGATGTTTTTCTGAAATGCAATCTCAAGTAGTATAACGTATAAAACGCCATATGTGCCATCATATTTATCTTTTTACTAATATTAAGTCAAAACTCCGCCTGGAACCCAAACTAATGGCTATAGTCTCTGACAAGGATTAGGAGGTGGAGGAAGGGGTACTGGGCTTGGGTGTATAATATTGCAATTAATGTTGGTTTGGATTTGGATGCATTTTTGTTTTGAGAATATTATATATACAAATATTTCACTACGAACATTGACAATTTGTAGTATCGACTGTCCTTGTTACTGGATGTAATTGCATTGACTTGCTGATGTATATGACGTCATGTCACCAGGGACGTTCTATTTATTTTGAGGAAGGAACATTTTGTCCAGATATGGAAACATTTAATATGAATTAGACACTGTGCAGTGATTCGCAAATTTAGTGTATTTATAATACAAGACGTGAAATAAATTCAATTTTTGAATAACAGAAATGTATATAATGTATAAACCAAATGCTTACTCTGCCTGCCTGTAGTTTTAGTGTTGTATTGAATTCTGTTGTATCTGCAATAAATAATTAATTTAAATGGGTGCAGAATTTAACAGAATTAGGACTTGAGAATCGCTCGTTACATTACTGCATGTTTTTGAAAGTGTATTATTTTAATTAAATAGTATGGCTTAAAATTGAGTGAAATAAATGGCACCACCGTGCCTAAAAAGCACGAGATTGGATAAATTATGATTTTATCTCTAAATAATGCTGTTCTATTCCGAAAACATAGATGAAATAAAATTATATAGCTTATCATAAAAAGTTATTCATGACTTCCTCCATATTGCATAAGCCAAATTATTCCTGTTATACTATTTGTACTAATAGTAATAAAAAAAAGTGAATTCAATCTATTCAATTATCTGATACAGTATTACATGTTGTATTAGGCCCATATCGTTACCTCATAATACAAATCACATATCTTTAAGTATAACACCGGTGAGTATAAGTAACCGTAATTATTATGTAATCATATTTTGTATTATCTGATTTTATGAAAATCAATGTTTTATTTTTTTCTTCTCAGAATTTTATATGCAGTTTAAGAAGTATCATGAACAGTTTCCGTCAATTTACCGATTATGGATTGGCCCCGTGCCATCCGTTCTGCTATGTTCACCTGAAAGTGCTGAGGTAGGTATATTCTTCAATGTTGTGAATTCTGCCCAGCAGCATAACACCTAAGGGTACATCTTTGGCGGTGGCGTAACGGCTATGATCGCTCACTGGCTAAACCCAGCGGCCCCAGTGGTCAGGGGCCCCATAGCATGAACAGTCCACTGCAAGTACCCAGCGTTGGAGAGCCTCTTAGGAGTGCTAAACCAGGGGTCTTTACCCTGACGTTAGGCCACTGATCTTCGAGAGCCAACAAAGTGATCACTTATAACAAGAGTGCCCCTTGGATATGGGTTGGCCGTGTGTTAGAACATATCACGTGATTGCGGGGCGCCCTCGCAATCATCTTTTGACAGCGTGAGCATCTCATCCTCTTCACCTCACGCTGTCAACAGATTACCACGCCAGATTTTGGCTAAGTAAAATAATTTTTATTTTTACATTTTACCAGTCCCTTTTATCCTCCTACACTGGTAGGATTTGTGCCAACACACAACATACTTTGACTGAAATTTATCTCACACGGGCTCACATGTGTCAAAAATATATTTCCCCTCGTTCAACCACGGGAAAGGTCTTCATAATAGTGGTGTCTCTGCTAATTCCAACTAAACTATTAGACCTCCTCATTATGCAGACATTTTTGCAAGTAAGTAGGCCTAAGGCTATTCTGTTTCACCTATGATTGTTTTTAATTGATATGCAATGTTATGGTTTTGATAACTTCAGTCAATCGTTTAAAAACGTGAATTAGTTTGACAACACCTTCACGCTAATAAACGACGATTCTTAAAAAGATACGCCGTGGGGGTTTAAGATACGCCGTGGGGCTTAAACCGCACGATTTAACGTAAGAAAGCTTTAAAAGACCATCAACGTTAATTATGATTGCAACAAATCTTATGATTAAATAATTCTTTTTGACATAACGTAGAACGAGTGCACACGTTCATAATCATTTCTAATTAATTGCGTTCCAAATAGAACAAAAGATGACATATATATTCTCTCCAAATGAGAAATGTAGACTTTGAATATGCCATTTTGTAGTTTTGATAAAGTTATTCACTCCGTAGAAAAATAAAATAGTAATTTAACTTATAAAAACATAAACGGTTAAATTTAATAAAAACCAATTGTCTGACAATTTGACTATTATTTGCTTTGAATTAGGCTACACCTTTTCTCTGGTATATATTTTTTTTAGTTTCGATTAGTCTTGGAACTTATAAAAGGATTCGTTTCCAAATAAAGATGTTTATTATTTATTAAAATATCATAATGGTTCTGACTTGCATAAAACATGTAAAATGTCACTACCACGTTGAACAATTGGTAGGATAAGTTAACTGACATTAACAATTATTACTCGGAACGGCTAGAAGCAAACTAGATAATCAGACAAATTATCAAATTAATTAACGTGAATTAAGTAATTATAAAGCGAATTAGACTTCAACAACTGACTGATCCATATTTCCACTACAGACGTCTACGGGTGATGATCTGGAAAACTAAATCACTTCCATTCAATGATGTAACAGAGGTCACCAGGTCACTGTTGACAAATTCGATTTCCGTTATGTATATTCACATGAAGGTTTTACAAATTCTGTTTATAGTTTTAAAAGCTTAGGTTAACCATGCAAACTCAACATGTACGTAACATTAAAATATGAGCGCAGACAATTATTATTTATGCCATCCTATGACATGAAGTATATACAATTATAGCCTAAGGCCTGGTTCCCACTAGCGACGTAACGTAACTCAACCAACGCAACATAAGCAAATGCCCTTCCAATAATTGTGTTTGCCCCCGCCTGCGTGAAATCAAACCTGCGATTTTTGCAGCACTGTTATTGCGTCATCGGTTCCCACTTGTGATTACGCAATACATCACTTTGCGTTAATACGTCGCTGCGTTGCGTTCTAGTGGGAACCACACTTACGTGTTGAATTTGGTATTTTGGTATTTTATATTTATAATAAGAAAGATAAGTAGCCTAAGAAGAAAGTATAATAAAAGTGCGAAAAAGTGTGAAAAGAGATACCATAACACAAGCAAGAGAGCTTTTGATCTGTGGCGCCTTTAACTTAAAAATATTAATTTACAAATAAATAAAAAAATATTTTGATATAGTGGCCTAAAGGATAAGATAAGAAAGACACGAAAATTATGCTTTTCCAATACGTTATGGTTTGTTCGTCTTCTTTACACACATAGGTCTATTGATTAAAGATGTCGTCACATCATAAAATGAAACAAAGATGACAAAGATAATTGCCTAAGCAAGAACATAATTTCAAAGATAATAGTAATAATTATATCAATAATTGGTCCGATGTTTGCCCTTCCCTGTAGGCCTACTTACTACAATGTACATTTGAGAACATAAGTGTTAGTACAAGTTACGTCAGAGTGGGCAAACATTGGACGCAAAACTAGTTTAAAATATCATCCTGATATCAAACATCGGAATAGAAGAAAAAGTGCCGCTGGGGTTTCCCATAACCCGTTGATCTACCTTTGTAATAGGATTCTATCCTGCACACATTAAACACTTGCTAAATATTTTTTTTAATAATTTTGTTTTTTTAAATAATTGAGTTTTAAATCCGTAAAAGAAACCGAATAATGACCCGGATGAATGCATTATTTCAGACAAACAGTTAGTACTAAACGTAATATTTGATAATCTGAAAAGAAAACACTACTGGCGTTTCTAAGTCTTTCTCATAAACACAAAAATAACATTGACTGTTATATTTTACTGGGGGAAATCTCCAAAGAAATTTCTGAAATGCTTCTATATTCTCAATTATTTAATGATTGGATTAAAACCTTTTCAACCTTTGGTGTAATAAGATATTGTAAAGGATGTAAGTTAACAAAGAACATAATTTAAAAGAAAGTAACTAAAGATTTGTGAACTTACGTAGGACGCAACGCAATGACGTAAGCGCAACACTAGTAATTTGACCAATCACAGGCGATAGATTTTTCAAACTGCCGCTTTTCATTGGTTACTTACGTCCTTACCTGGTTATGTTTACTCATTTAAAACTTATTTACGTTCGTCTAAATTTGTTTACATGATTGTATTTGTAATTGTTTAAAAATAAGATTGATTCAAAACATAAAATGCATGAGTCTTGGTATAATGATTGTTATTGTCTGTTTTACTTTTCTGTTGGACGAAAATAAATATTGTATTGAACATGATAATATGAAAGTGCATGCCTTGGTTGTTGTAGGCTAGTCTGCTGTGTACTTTTAAGAAGTATAAATTGAATGTGAAACATGTTTAGGAGGCTTTGACAGAATTCAGAGACATTATTGTCTTTTTGCCTGCAGCAACTAGACCTTACGAACCCATGGTGTATGGGTTCAGTAGGTATTAGTATTACCGGTTTCAATTGATATAAACAACATCAGCACGCCCGGCAAAGCCTTCAAAAAATGAACCAAGTGCAATGTTTCCCATCATGGAATAATTACACTGAATTAAGACTTAATAAAAAGAAATAAATGCTACAAAATGTTTTCATTAAAGACTATTTTTTTGTCTCTACTAGGTAATTCTCAACAGCAACAAGCACACTCGTAAAGCACATTTCTATACGTTCTTAAAACCTTGGCTTGGAGATGGGCTCTTGTTAAGGTAAGTAATATTGTTAATAATAATTAATATATACTATAATAATAATAATAAGATTTTTATAGCGCACATACCACTCCAGAGTGCTCAAGGCGCATTTAAAAATAAAAAAGAAATAAATCATACAAATTCCTGACAAATAAAATGCAATTTCTTTGGAGGGTCCCCATCCGTTGTCGTTCTGTCGCGGTCCCGAACCCCTACCTAGGTGACCATAATGGATAATGGTTAATAATGGTTTACAGCATCTTGAAATGTTCAGATGATGTTAATATAATTAATTTCATCTGTTGTGCTATTACTGCGTCAGTCTTTTTAAGACACATCAGGTATTTCAACACGTCATCTGAACGATTTGTGAAATCTTAATCGTAACGTGCACGTTCAAATCACCGTGTTCAAATAATATTCCAAGGAAATTGAGTATATCTTATCAAAGCTTCGTTCCAACTTGGACGTAACGTAACGATGTAGATACATCGAAAGTAAGTGAGTTAATCAATCACAAGTGGAAGTTCGGATTATCTATCGCGTCGTGATTGGTCAAGTTGCTTGCGGTGCGTTTACGTCCTTGCGCGTTGCGAACCAAGCTTAATCTCAGATTCATGTGTTGGAATTGTGACGTTACATGACTCTTGTTTGCAGTTTTAAAGAAGTAACCGAAATGAAAATAATGTGTGGTTTCCACTAGAGACGCAATACAACGACGTAACGCAACATAAAGGATTTGTCCAATCACAAGCGATAGATTATTCGAACTGTCGCTTGTCATGGTCAACTCGCTTGCGTTGCGTCTACGTCCTTGTTGCGGAACCAAGCGTAATAAGATAATTCTCTGTTAAATGTTGGTTCCCATTTGGACGGAAGCGCAACGCAAGTACAGTATGACCAATCACGATGCGATGAATCATCTGAACTGTCTTGTGATTGATCACTTGCGTGGCGCCTCATCGCTGCGTACCTTATAGGGTCGTTAAACTCAATTCCTAAATGAATTGATTATATTTAAAGCAGGGGAGACATGTGGTAAGAACGTCTGTACTTATTCATTTATTTGGTTTTTTTTGCTAGTTCTGGTGACAAATGGTTTAGTAGAAGGAAACTCATCACACCAACATTCCATTTCCAAATATTAAATGATTTTCTTGACGTTTTCAATGAGCAGTCAAAAATCTTGGCAGACAAGTTTGAAGCTGCTACTAAAGAAAAAAGCATTGACATATGTCCACTTGTATGTGGATGTGTTCTAGATGCTCTCTGTGGTAAGTGGTTTAGTTACATCAATATCAGTAAACTAATTTTGGCATTCAAGTTTAAAACGTGCAAATCAACAAATCACTTTGGTTCAAAATCGTTAAGCGGAAATAACAAATAATGTCTTGAATTAATATCAAATTTTAAAATATACTACCGAAAATCAAACGAAGGTTAGAAAAAATGTTTCTAGAAACCTTCGATTACTTACGTTATACTTAACAGGGTGAATTAAGAATATTTTCCTATAATCTGCCTTTTTTTTTCGTACCATAAATAATTCGGTCAACTTTTTAACGTTCCATGTATTTATGGGTGAGCATTTATATTTTTGATTTATACCTACTGTGAAATTTCGGCTAACTGCGTTATGTTTATGTTAGCTAATAAAGTGTGGGGTTACGTACGGTCTCTCCGATCCCTATCGAGTGTTAATTTCTAGAAATACTGTTAACTATAAAGTTTCATAAATTTTGTCCCATATTACATATATTTAAAGGTAGATTTGCGTTAAGCCGATTTTCCACTAGGCGAATTTGTTCGCGCGAATCAAACGTTTCGAAGAGAAAAAAATCGCCTACTATCTTTCCGATCCACTACATGAGCGAATAGCTGCGACGTTCATGTTCTTCGCGTGGTTGCTGAGCATTTCGATTCGCATGAGTGCTCATGAAAGCGTCATATCTCATTTCCTGAGCTCTGATTGGTTGCGCAATATTTCGCTTCGCAAAAAGTAGAAACAATTCGAACTAGTAAATGTCGCTGAAGCGAAAAATCAAAGGAAATAGAATTCGTGGAAGAAGGCAGTATGACAGACAGAAACGCGAATACGCATGTGCATAGCATGACGCTTTCGATTCGCGTGAACAAATTCGCCTAGTGGAAAATAGGCTTTAGGCCTACTGATAAATAGTGTGTCAATTTACGGTCATGCAGAATACAACTGGTATCGGACCCTGTAATAAAAGGAAACAGATACCTTAACATAATAAATAACTTTAAAAAGGTTAAATCAATTTTTAGTTCAATAGGAATAAGAAATAACGTCACGATATGGTCCGGTTATTGTTATATTTCTGGCTAACATCCCTGATTAAAAAGAAGTCTATTTTTAATATCACACGTTGACGTCTTGTATTTTATACCATACACTAAATTTACGTCATGTTCCAAAAACTGATTATTAATACTAGCGCAAGTAATATTTTCTTTAGAATACGAAAATAATTAGTTTCCGTATTGAATGTTGGTTTGTATTTCAAATATTACTGGAGTCCTGTTGATTTGTGTTTTTCAATGTCGTGAGGTCATGCGTTCAAGGTTATACCACTGTCAGTTGTATCTTTATGTAATACTATAAGATGCACCTTTGCTTTATTTACTCGTGAGTGTAAAGGCTTAGTTATTTTAGCTGGGTAAGTTAGTTACCTCCCACCAAAGTTAAAATTGGACACTGAAGCCATTAGCCGATAAAATAACTAACCAAATGCTGTTTTATACACACAACATCTAACCTGCCCTGTGATACACTGACATTTTAACTTGAAACGATAAATATGAGAAAATCTGTGAGAATGAGAAAATGTCGCCCAGACCGAGATTCGAACCCGGAACCTTTTCCTTGATATATATCCTAACCATTAGACCACCACTGGGGCTTTCATGGTATTTTATATTATATTATGTATAAATATGAGAGATTGCGACGGACACGTGACGCGTCAGAATCGCGTTTTTAATTGAACACAGACCGTTGCACACGCAATAAGGTGTCGTAGGCCTACTATTAAATTTTGGTATGCAACGTTCATAATCATTTTACCCCATCCCAGTGCATGTGAACTGTAAAAATAATGTCTATCGTGTTTATAGCTACATGTTGTTTTCCTTCACTGGAATGTGAAGGCAATAACTACTATGTATTTTACTACTATTTTGCAGAAACAGCAATGGGTCATCGGTTACACTCACAGGATAATGACGACAACCCGTACGCCAAAGCTGTCAAACGGTTAGTGATCAGTTATTCAGCAGAAGAAAAAAAAAGTTTTAAACAATTAATACTATTATAATTTAACATAATGTGTTTTAACTGTAATTGATTGATGTGGGTGCAGGGGGTGGAGGATGATTTAATTTTGATTAAATTGAATTGAAAACATTCTTTATAACGACAGTAAAATTACGAAAATTACGAAAAGAAGACGTTGTTGAAACCAATGATGTTCATTATTGGTGGTGTGAAGTATGGAAAGCCAAATATTTGCCTTACCATAGCTAACAACAATACGATTTCCCCTAATATTAACAGCTACTTCAAACCCCTTTCAGATTAGCAGAAATATTACAAGAGCTGTTTAAGAAGCCTTTATATTGGATACCAGCTATTTTTAACCGAACACAATCTGGAAAAGAGTACAGTGAATGCCTTAGGGTTGTACATGGATTGACGACAAGGGTAAGTACACTGTTAAATATTGTATTTGTGCTTTTATGTGCACGGCCACAAGGAAAGAACAACCATTAATGATCTGGTTAAATAAAGTTAAATTGAATTGATAATGTTTAAGATTACACAAAAACTACCTGCATCTATAATATTTATATCATGTCGTTTATTTCCCTTATTTGCTTTCACAAGTGCACGTACGGTACAACCGGATACAAAGTACATTATAAACCAAACGGTTCATTGTTTGTAGGTCTATTCAACTTGACTCGGGGCGCCTGCTGTCAAAGGCTGTTATAATAAAAACATATACAATAGTAGAAATTCATAGCCTAAAGATTACACTAAAGAAAGGTTATAAAATGAACATTATCAATGAATGGTTTTTATCACCGATACTATCTATATTTAAGTATTGAGAAGAGTGTTAGTAGCTTTCATTATTGTATCGTCAGTATATAAGCAAACAATGATGCTAGTGTTCTAATGATATTGTAATATTAGTAGTAGGCCTATAGTTGGTATGATAAATTTAATGTGTTGACAATTTTCATGAGTCCACATTACGGCCACAAACGCAACCGCGTATACTTTTTTAGCAATAACATGAATCTGGTGTTTTTTTTTCAAATGGACAATACTGCCGTGCCAAAAACATTCGACAAATGACATGATACTGGACACTGTTTATTGTCGCTAGACATGATACGGTTGTGTGATGACAAAATGAACACAGCTTTTAGATTTTGTATTGTTAAAGAATAACCAAATTGAATAAGATTTCACACGGGAATCAGAGTTATCAGTAAGCTCATTTACCACAAGAGTAATTTCTTAATTGGAAGTGAAAACCTGGCGCATAACACTGCATTTCTAAACCAAAAGAGCTGTGACTTTCGTGGCAATTTTAAGCATTAAGTGTTTCACAAAGTGTTACCATTTGTCCCCCAAGTGTTAACCATTACCTTTATAGATGAAATAATATTTATTCAAATCAACTATACTATTGCCATTTAGAAACTTAATACGTCATCAAATTATGCCGTTGGCAACTATACACGACGACTATTGTAAGTGTCATAACCACTCAATACAGTGTATAGAGATTCAAATCAATGCATTCGTATAGGCCTATTATTTAAATACCTTCCACATTTAAATACCTTCTATTTTCCCCAAGCTAAACCTCCAGCCAACTATACACTTGTTAATACTTTCCACACCGCCAATACAGAGGCCTGCGTATGTGCATATACTGTAGCCATTTTTAACAAGCAATTTCAACACCGTCAACCGGCATGGTCATGTTTAGGTTTTATTTCTAATAGTATCGGCACGGTAATTCACAATTGAGATGGTCTAGCGTGTGTGAAATGTATGTTATGAGTCTATACCTTATTTTCTATCGATCCTATAGACTGCGCAAATTATATTGTTTACCTGCACAGAAAACGCGCATGGTCGACCGTGCCGATAGTAAAAACCAGGGAGTTGTAAACGGGTATTACATAATATACGGTAGACGTCTACCGTGCTGATCGTAGTAATAAATTACACACAGTGTTGAACGTTTGATAGCGCATAGCCTTCTTGAATGATAGTTGAATTGTGTTATGAATATATAATTAGAATTATCTTATCAATCACAGGTGATAAAATCCAGGTTAGAAGATTTCCAAAAATCCGGATTAGATCATCAGTTCAACGAAAGCCAAGATGGAGGCGGTAAGAGAAAACGTCTGGTATTTCTTGACGTTCTGCTAAAATCACATCTTGACAATCCGGCTTTTACATTTAACGATATTCGAGAAGAAGTGGATACATTCATGTTTGAGGTAACCTACTTTAATTTCAAATTATTTTAGAGAGACTTTATTTTCGCGCATCCTTATTTTTCGCTATACATTTCATACACTGTATATACATGTATTTAGTATAGTATAAACTTTAATATTCGTAAATTATTCAATTTGCGATTTCTTAAACTCTGCGTGAAAATTTGGTTGCTAATCGAGAAACTAAAATCACTTTTATGTTACTGCATACTTTTAATTTCAATATTTAACTACAGGAAACCAATTAGATATATATTTAATGTTGACTGATAAGAGGGAGGGGGTATATTTTAATTAATTCATGGTTATTGTTTATTGAGCAAATAACAACTTCATTAAAAAATAACGCACAACAATAACATTTTAAGCTATGCTGCTACAACCGGAACTGAGCCACCCACTTGATATAAAGCAATCAAACGATAATGCCACAAGAAATGATTGTAAATTGTCAACTAAGTAATTGCATCATAACAAATAAGTCATTAATAATTCATATTGGTACACGCTGCAAAAATGGAAAAATATATTTACCTTGATGATCTAAAACTGCATAAATTAAGGTCGATATATTTCACGAACTTGAACTTTCGAGTTACCAACCAATAGTCAGTATGCTTATCATCTGAATACAGGCTTATTAATTAATTTCCAGGGTCATGACACAACATTCTCAGCTCTGTCATGGGCCATTAACATCATTGGGAATCAGCACGAGGCCCAGGCGCTGATTCAGAAGGAGCTGGATGACATATTTCGTGGTGATGACAGACCTGCCACTAATGATGACCTGTCGAGGATGTCCTATCTTGAGAGGGTTATCAAAGAGTGCCTCAGACTTAAGCCACCAGTTACGGCAATTGGAAGGAAACTGGACGAAGATACGATGATCGGTTAGTACACGATTTATATAAAAATATATCTTCGTTGGTTATTCGTTGTTAGGTATACTGTAGCATATATTAGCATAAAATATAATCATTTTTACGCATAATGTTATTTGCATGCAATATTACTTACGGTACTATAATACCATATTTTTATTATTTAATTTTTCATTCATTTATTCTTTGCCATTAGCCTTTAGTATTTTTCTAAATCATTATATTTACAGTATAGTTACATTTGGAGCACCTTTTTGTATTGCCTTAATTAATACTTAATTAAGGTAAACTCTGGTTGTTCCGTATTTCAACTCACCTTATACTAAAAAGACCCGATACAAAATTAATTTTTAACTAAAAGGTTGTTGAAAGAATAAATGTCCCATAGTTGGCAAATTGAAAATAATAAATGTAGTGTTGAAGCAAACCGATTTGTGGTTCATTTCAAACTTGGGTAAAATAAAACGATGCGGTTCCATGTAAGGGAATATTGGACTTCGTGGTGGATTGAGTTAAGACTCGTCAGTCGACAGGTCTATAATAAGGCAATTCCAAGCAATCGTTGATTCATGTGATTCCAATACCCTGGAACCTGTTGTTTGCTTTGTTAAACATTTGAAGCTGGTACGAAGTTGGAAATTATGATTTATGTTACCTGATATAACCTTGTATAATATATATTTATATACGCTAAATCAACGAAAATGTTTTCTAGTTATGGTCTTACCACCATTTCGTTGAAGTTTAATTTATTTTACAGTAAAGTTGCATAGTATCACGACTTCTGATTGCCATGCTGACACATTCTGTCTATAAAAATTGATTTAGTTTAATCCGCATAAAACAAAATCCGTTGAAAGTAATACATGTTATTATTACGCACCGGTATTTCATCTCGTGATACGTGTTACGAGATTGTTTACGGTATTATTGGGGTTTCCAGGTTATAAGCAATATATATACGGAATCCTCGATTCGTTTGCGTAATTGGCCTACCGGTACTTAAGCTCAGGTACATGCATGAATTTTAAGTATAATATCTGGTTAATTGTACATAAATCAAATATTTGTAATAGAAATCAAGACGAAAAAACATGAATTTCCCTTAAAATGGTCAAATACAAAATTTTGCACAATATTGCTATAAAAACCAGACTTTTTTCAGTACTAGTTTAACCTATTAATATCAACAAGCTGGTGTAAGGCAAATAAAATCCCTAAACATTGAATGAAACATATGGGAAACTATAGATCGATAATTATTAGAATGTATGATCAATATAATTTTTTTGCCCGCACCTGGCCTTTAAAATCAATTTAATCGAACTATTATTTCTTCTTACAGATGGTCACCTTGTACCAAAGAATGTCTTTTTAATTGTGAGTTTGGACGCGATTCACCATAATTCCAAACATTGGAAAGATCCGACCGTCTTTAATCCAGATAGGTTCCTTCCAGAAAACTGCGCCAATAGACGACCGTTTGCGTATGTTCCGTTTTCAGCTGGTAAAAGAAATTGTATAGGTACGGGTCGTAAATTGTTTCTGATTATTTGTCATGTCGTGAGGAAGGTATCGAAACCTAGATTGAATACCCACAGGCGGATTGAAATTTACAATACACAAAATATAGGACAGCACTTTTAATTAATTAAATAGAATTTGTAAAATGTGAGAGAATATCACCTGGAATGTAATTGTTTGTAACTACTGTGGAGTAACTTTGCGTCAGGGTGTTGAGTAATTGGTCAGATGTTTTGTCCTATTTTGTCCCACTCGAGAATTGCTTGCGTATTTTTTCGCAAGTATTCTCAATGTACTCAGTATAAAGTACAGATTACGTCAGAGTATGGCAAAACATCTGACCAATTACAGAATATCACCTGTTATAACTTATTAGCATAACGAGTTGTTTTTAACTAATGTTGAATGCACCATTTTAAAATCGCGAGTAAAACGATTAAAGACATCGGAAATTTCTTCCAAATAAGGGCATGGCTGTATTTAGGCCTACCACAAAATGAGTCGGTCCGTTTGTATACTCTTCTTTGAAACTCCCAACAAAACAACGGCTTTTTATAGTACTTTAGATAACTTGGCCACAAGTGTAGTCGTGGGCCAATTTCATGACAATTACCATAATTGTTTACAAACCTGTAACAGCATAACCCGGAATTTTAAACAATGTCAAACAAGATGTCCTTGTCTTTTTTTTTGGGAGGAAGATAATTGAATTCAAAATTATTAAGTTTCCACAGATCTGATAAAAAAAATGTATATGTGTCAGGGTCAGTAAAAATGCCAAACCAACAGTTTCTCAGCGGATATAGGCGGTAATCCTATGCTACAGAAAATGACCAAATACAGTGCGTTTCCTAATCTAATACCCGATTTAGAAACTTTTGAGGGTGAACTGTTATTTCATATTTCTATATTTAATATTTTTCTTGGTATTTTTTCAGGGCAACGCTTTGCAATGATGGAATTGAAGGTTGTACTGTCAACACTGTATCGAAGGTTTAACCTGAAAAGTTTACAGAATGGAGATGAGCAAACTCGGCCAGTGTCGGAACTAGTAGTTCGTCCACAAAATGGCCTCTACGTTTCTGTCACCAAGCGAGATAGGTGATACAAGGTCTTCATTAAATGACACCTTGATTAATATAACTGGTTGAATGTATCAATATTGAGACACAGACGAAAGACGAGCTTTTTGGTAATGGAAATTTATGTCTCATTCCGGTGATTTTAAAAAGAGTCAAAAAGTAATCAAACTTAACAAAATTTGCCCTGTAGGTGAATTGCTTAACATTTGAACTTTTCAGATTAGTATTATATTAATAATTTTCTTGTGTTTTTATTAGATTGTTTGATGTTTAAATGTTTAAATCAACCCACTGTTTTGTTCATCAACACTTTAGGAGTATCTTTTTGCTGAATATAGATAGCCACAGCCTATTATATCACTAACATGCATGCGTATAACATAGTTTGATCTATCAGACCTATTTTACAATGGTTTTCTCAGCAGCTGCAACAGAAACAATAGGTTGATGCGTTGCTATAGCTAATTGAGTTAGGCCTACCTATATGTCCAGGATTTAAACGGAAAAGCCAAAACAATTTCAGTGGTGATTCAATCATCAAACTGACCATTTGTGAATTAAGTGACCAGAAATACGTGAATGGATTGAATAATTATTAGTTTCTACCCTTAGGCAAGGTTAGTCATTTTTAATTTGGCTCTACCCCAACACGTTTTACTTATTTTGTTTTCACACAATGTGTTCGTTCGCGTAAACGTCGTGAATTATATTTTACTACTGTAAATATTGCAAAGCTATTTTAAAATCATCTATATATAGTTTTACAAAATTTAATTTTATTTAAGATATAATTGTTTTGTTTAATATGATATTTTAATAATGTAAAAAGGATTTGAATAAAATTCGAAAATTGACTTTGATTTAGTTGCTAATTACCATTGTACATTGTCACTATATTAATAATATTTTTCAGTTATAGTTTTTAGTAATATTATTCATCTTTCAGTGATACTATTGTGTGTCCTATTCGGAAGGTGAACATTTAGGTACTTATCTTGTCTGTTAAAATGAGTTGGCCTACCGTATAAAATAATGTATTTTTGAACCATTCGTAGTACCACAAAAACGGGTGAGTTTTGCAGTTATGTTTACATACGGTCTTTATTAAAGAGATTTAGCTTGAATACAACAACTATATCCGATACGATATACTCCCCGTTGTTATCCGACATAAATGTATTAATTTTGTCTAATGTTACATTCTGAAACATATCGGAGTTATATCGGAGAAGGTAGTTTAACACGTATACTGCGTACAGTAGTTCGGTTGTAACTCCGATGATTAGAAATACAGCAGCTAATCCCGTTCTTTACAAGCTTTGAATCTTATGTGTGTGAACTAGTAATATGGTAATTAGTAGGCCTACTTATAATTAATTTGGAAAGTTACCAGTAGTTTAATGATAGGGCGGCTGCATATCGAACAGACAATCGACTCTCGATTTATAAATAACGTGGTGACATGCTTCCAGCCGATTCTCGTACAGTATCGCGCCTAGCGACGTTAAACATGCTGCTGTATCGTGTCAGCTACCGACAACCTTCTAAATATATTCTCTCACTATCTACACTGAGGTGAAGGTTGATGTCCGAAGACGCGATACTGCAGAATGTTTAACGTCGCTAAATGTGTGATACCGTGGCTCATTGGTGGAAATGCGCTTGTGAACCGCATGACCATAGATCACACCAGCTACTTATAAGGTCCTTTTAGAGTTAAAAGAACCATAGTAATAACCCAATAATACTATTG
Organism: Antedon mediterranea; assembly: GCF_964355755.1. Taxonomy (NCBI): domain Eukaryota; kingdom Metazoa; phylum Echinodermata; class Crinoidea; order Comatulida; family Antedonidae; genus Antedon; species Antedon mediterranea. The sequence continues at coordinate 27,703,005 of NC_092675.1, forward strand.
TATCTTTTCCGACAATGTTTAGTCATTTGTGAGTGATTTTTCTGAGCATGTGTTTTGTGATGATTCGTGCAAAACGATGTGCCAAAAGAAGCCAAAACCGGAGGTACAGTAATAGTATAAGATTTCTCTGTCTGAATTCGCTGTAGTTTGGTGGTGGACAGTAATCCTCTAACGTGACTATAAAGTAGGCCTTAATAGATTCCTATTACTTTTTTTATGTCTATATAAACTTTGCCTTTAAACTGTTTCTGGTTGATTAACATCATAAATCTCCAGTCAGGCCATTCCTGGCTGGAACCGTTGCGCCTACGTTCTTTCGTTGTGTCCTAGTGTAATAGGAAATTAGCTTAATAGAACAAGCTTAAATATTATATTAAAACTGAAAACAAGAGGCAGGCTTTTCCTACAAATTTGCACATTAAATAAGATGAAAATTTGAATTCTAAACAGATATAAAGACACCTGTCATCAACTTGAAGTGTTGCGTATTTACTGTAGACGGAAATCGGCTTAAAAGTCGTTGTGTATTCTTAGAATCTATTGCATCAATTATGTCATTCACATATTGATATTTGTATTGTTTTAATATTATTTATTAAGCAGGATTTATAATATCAGTGAAAACATTATGTCCTTGTTTCAAACATGTATAACGGTGTTACTCAAATTGTGTAGGCGGAGTGGTTGTGGGAAAAGGGTCGATTACCTCTAACACTACCCACAGCCCGGCAACTCAAAATTAATAAGATATGGAAAATTAAATGTACATTACCAAGAAGCTAATATAAACTTCATTATAAAATACATTTCAATGATACGTACTAGGCGTATATCCGGCTTGGCGGGCCGCCGCGATTTGAAAAGTGGTTGCCTTTACAGAATCCTTTTTCAAAAATGGAATCAAAGTAAGCCTGAAGCCCTGCGAGTAGTTTAAGTTCTAGCTAGACTAAAAATAGTAAAAATATAAATATTTTGGCACATCTGGCGTTTCTGACGTATAATACAGGCGTCCGTAGTTTTCCGACACAAATATAAACGCCGACTGGTGGACGAACATAAAAAAGACAACAGACTGAGGGAAAGTCTAATTTGCAAGCTACAATTTAGTCAACACATTTTAATACATATAAACTTTATATAGGTCTAACCTTAATATCTTGTAATAAACATATACAGTACAAGGACGTTATATTTATCTTATTACGATATTCAGTTATTATAATGAGTCATGATAAAAACATTTGAGAATAAAAAGGCTCCTGAAATATGAATAGCATTTTTAATATTTTTCACAGGCCAACTTTAACAAATTTAAAGCTAGAAACCTTGCTAAAAGTAATCTTTTTTTGGCAAATATATTTTAGTAATCGTTTTTGGCAAATATAATTTAGTTATGTTCATTTTATTAGACCAAGTCGATAGATAGGGAACCTGTTGAACAAACTCTAGACAGGGTATAGCGGATATGAATGTTCGGGCAACAGAAAGAACACAACCCTTAAAACGTTAACATTTAGGCTACCGTATAATTGTGTTATAATCTGTTAGACATTTAGTTAGTAGGCCTAACGTAAACATTTTTTTTCATCTGAATTCTTCAATATCGATATTTCCGATAAGAAAAACAGAAACAATTTTCTAAGCACTTAAAGCCACTTATTTAGCATTTATATCCTCATCACGCAAGAACTTTTTCAAGGACTTGAATTAATCAATAAGAGGAAAAGAAGAGGTCAAAATGTAAGAGGTACGTTGTTGTACGTCTCGTTCTTTATTCGTACTATCCATAATTCAAAGTAAGTCGACCGAAAAATGTAATAACGTTGATGGCGCTGTTGCCATATTATGACTCTGATTTTTTGTTTTCTGTAACTGGAGTTTTCGAGTATAACCTTAAAAATAAATCTAAAAATGTCATTATACATCATTCATTACAGGCGCCACAACAAACTGTTACACAAAATAAGTCTCTATTCATGCCGTTCATTAATGGTTCTTAAATTGTGAATTGGTTCTTAAAATCGAAAATAGAGGAAAACATTTGAAAAAAATAAAAAATTCGTAAATCGATTGTAATATTATTAGATTCGATTTTATGCTTATGATATTTGTTTATCTGTTTCTTTATTTCTCAGGCATTGTTTAAATTGCCTTATACAAATAATAATCATAAGATTCGAACCTTTGATTTGGCGAATTTGTGGTAATTACAAATAGACAGACACATTATGCAATTAAAATGGGTTTTGAATCATAACAAATCGCTTGGGGGCGCTATTGTTCTAACAATAATGTCGTAGCGCCTCGATATAAAATAGAAATAAGTCACTGAATTTTAATATCTTTTCGTATTAAGCATATTTGAATACCTACCGGTATGGTACCATACATGTTCGACAATACAGTGTCACATATTTCTATTTAAAAAAAAACAATTATTAAAAAAAATAAAAATATCCGTCGAGGTTCGAACCCCAGCCGATAGCACTCAAAACTGAGCATTACCCATTACGCCACCAAGTACATGACTGAAAAACTGATAATAGTCTATTTATACGTGTATTACGTAATTGATCATTACGTCATAAATATCCTATTAACCTTGCTAAAACCAAAATGATCAGTTAGCTCAGTCGTCTGAGCGTCGTGTTAACAACACGTATGTCGTGGGTTCGATTCCCACGCTGGTCGGTGGAATAGAGTTAAGGCTATGCGAGTCACTGTGTTTGGGGTTCACAGATCATACGTCCCCCTTTCCACCACACATCATGAGGCGACAACATCAATGCATCTGGTGATGTGGTGGAAACGACCCCAAAAGGCTGTGGCAGGGCCTTAGTGCTGAGGCAGGGAGAGCACATTTACCATCTTTTTTTTGGCTCTCGTCAACTGCTTTGATGGTTTAAATTTTATGTTTAGCGCCCTCAATTTATTTTAATGTAAAAAAAAGGGAAAATTAATTCTCTTCGTTACGTGTTTAGAAGAGAATTAATTTTATCTCATCGTAGTTTGGTATGCCGTGCGTTTGTTATGCAAATGAGTGTGCACATGTGCTGTGGGAAAGATGGTATTGTTAGTCATTCGCGATCAACTCACAACACTGTTCAATTTTTATTTTGTTAATCTTTTACATTATAATTGTAATTCTACCGTTACACATTATAGTGTATTTTCAAATATCCGTTTCATGTACGATATTGTATTGTAGGCCTACTAATATGTTGTGAATAAAAGTTTATGGCAGAATAAATAAATAAATAAATATGTTTTAAGCAGATCTTCGAAATTGAAGTTTTTAAAACCCAACCTAAAATTCGCATCTGGATAGTTGAAATTTAACATTATAATTATCAAAGGTGATATAATAACTCCCAATTGTTTTCTAAATATTAAAATTAGTAGGTAGGCTTTTGTGTGCTAGCTCTGTTTGTATTGCATAATTTTGTTTTGTTGAATTACAGTCACGGCCGCGTGCATTGCATGGCTGGTCCTGAAGACTTTTATATTTCGTTTCATAATTTCCGGGGACTCAGCTTTCATTCTTAGCTCTGCCCAAATCATGGTGAGCTTAACAGGAGACTTAATATTTAATTTCATATTTCAATAAATATTTTTTTCAAAATTGTCTTTGCTCAGCCCCAATCATGGTGGGGTAGTGAAGACTCTTATATATCATGTTTCAAAATACTATAGTTGTCATTTCTGGGGACCTTGTAGCTATTTAAACACAGTTTGGTAAGCCCTGCGTTGTTATGCAAATGAGTTTGTGCAGGTGTAATGGGGAAGGATGGTATGTTAGTCATTCGCGGTCAAAACGCCTCACTGTTAAATTTTGATGCTGTTAATTATTTAAATTAGAAGATTTTTCAAATCATGTAAATAAAATATTTTCCGGGCGGGAAGTTAGCAGTTCCCCTCGTTTAATTTGCAAAAGTAATCTCGAAAAGAACTCTATGTGGAAAAGAAGCCCACCCAAGAGTACTAAAAATGAAGGAGCACATGGGCTTCTTTTCGAGGTTTTATGGCAGTATATTTAATGGAAAATAATGCCATGCAACTTTGTTTCTGATTTTAAGTTCCACTTGAAATTTACAATCTTCAAAATATCTCTCTTTCAAAATAAAAGAAAAACAATATTCATTATTTTCCATTTAAAAAAAAAATCCACTGGCGCCAAATTGGGTCCACTTGAGCACAATTTATTAATATACGAAAAGATTGAAACTTGAGTTACTTTATTTCTATTTTATATCACTGCTCCACTGGTACTAAATTGTGTCCACTTGAGAACAGTGTTTTATACGAAAAGATATTAAAATTTAGTGACTTTATTTCTATTTTATATCACTGTGCTCCACTGGGGCCAAATTGGGTCCACCTGAGCACATTGTATTAACATACGAAAAGATATAAAAATGTAGTGACTTTATTTCTATTTTATTTTTTTATTAAACCTTATTTTGTGAGGGTGGCCATAAACAGCATATGCAGACAGTCAAAAACATATATGAAAAAACGGATGAACTATGTCAAAAAAATATAAAAATATATAATATAGGGCCTATATGTACTTAAATACAAAAATATAGCCTACAATACTATACAAAACGTTGAGTTTTTTCTTTTGGGATTAAATATTTTTTTAGAGCAGACTTAAAATTATTTATTGTTACCGCATTTCTTAGTTTGGTGGGTATCAAATTCAGGTATGTTGGTGCTCTATAGATGAAGCTGTTCTTAAAAGTTTCAGTTTTAGGGAAAGGGACGACAAATTTCCTCTCACTGACACTTCGGGTACATCGATGATTTGGAATTCTGGCAAGACGCAGGGCAAAGTATTCCGGAGCAAGACCATTTGCAGGCCTGTAGGCAAGGCAGCCCAGTTGTAGATGCATGCCATCTTGGACTGTATGAAGATTTAAGGTGTTGTAAATGTTAGTTCGTGGTGTGAGAGGATGAGCTTTAGGGATAATGGAACGGAGTTTATTTACATGTAAAGAAAAAGATAAATTTGAATCAATGTGAATGCCAAGATGTTTCTGTTTGTCAGTTTGTGATATGGGTATATACGAAACGATATTAAAAGTAGTGACTTTTATTTCTATTTTATATCACTGTGCTACCCTGGTGCTAAATTGGGTCCACTTGAGCAGTTACCGTAGTACTATTTCTATTATTAAAGTTAATAAAGGCATAAATGGCGCTCCGTAGAGAAGTAGAGAATGCTCCAGTCGTTAGAATGACGCTCTGAATAATATACCTCATGTAGCGCCAAGAGGGAAGACATCTGATTGATGGTAAGATGTTTAGGACAGTTTGAAGTTTACGACAAGTAGAGATCAAAGAAGAAGAACAGAAGGTAGGTTGACGAAACTGTATAATGTATTATAATTATTATAGTAAAACGTACAGACAGGGAAAGCATTATAAACAGATATGCGACATTCATTTATTTAGTTTTCCTACCGTAACTAATTTTTTTTTAAATGCAGCTGTGATAAATAGTTATTTTGGTAGAGCGCCCTCTAATTTTAATTTATATATTCAAACAAACTTTGTAAATGTTCACAGGTAACTGTAAACATGATTTAAAATGTTACATATCTGGTCATATATTCAACACACATTCTCTAAAACAAACAAACAATTAATTAAAAATCGTAAAACGTACTCTGATATGATATATTTTAAGCCTTCTGAATGTGTGTGTTTGTTTCCTGATTACAAGTATGTTTGCTTGGTTCTCCTTCATGGTTAGTGGTCCATCATGTAGACAATAATGCAGTGATTGGTAATGACCGAAGGCTTACAGATCACTGAGACTATACCGTATTAATCGTCACCTGTAAGGCGACATATAAATATTATTAAGAAAACGTACGTACTTTGTAAATATTGTATTGTATAATTGTAGCCAGTTTTTCTCTCTCTGTGCTCTCCTCCTCCTGGATAAGTATACTTGTAGCCAGTTTTTCTCTCTGTGCTCTCCTCCTGGATAAGTATAATTGTAGCCAGTTTTTCTCTCTGTGCTCTCCTCCTGGATAAGTATAATTGTAGCCAGTTTTTCTCTCTGTGCTCTCCTCCTGGATAAGTATAATTGTAGCCAGTTTTTCTCTCTGTGCTCTCCTCCTGGATAAGTATAATTGTAGCCAGTTTTTCTCTCTGTGCTCTCCTCCTGGATAAGTATAATTGTAGCCAGTTTTTCTCTCTGTGCTCTCCTCCTGGATAAGTTAAACGACAATAATGCTCCTACATTATTTTTCTATTATTATCTACTCAACCCATTTTTTCTTTAAAGATGTATTGTCCCTTGAAACACAAAAAAATAAAGGTCAAAATATTCTAAATTTAAATTCTCCATATCAAAGTAATATTAAAGTTATTCACCTTAAGTTGAAAATTCAAGCCAAAAACAACAATTTTACGTAATTAACAGCTAAATTAATTTGATTACATTTCGTCTGGATAATCGTCCCGAGCGAAAGTAAACAATGATTTCAAACTATGAGTATACATTATGCATGATGCTAATTAGGATTGTTTACAACTCGTCACGGATGAGAAGGTGTTTTCACACAGATTGCGAGGAAGTTTTATGATTATGCATACAGAGTAGCCCAATAAGCGCGGTGCATTACGAAATATGTTTTGATAGAAAACTTTGACTGGAAGTCAAAGTTATTTTTTTAACCAAAAAACGTCTGTATTTCAGTTAAATGATTTTTTTTTTCAACTCATTTTTGGTGAAAATTAATAACTATTGTGATACTTCAAAATGACCCACTTTTTTTCGAAATCTTTTTTTTTTTTTTTTGGAATTTGACAAAGGGACAATACATCTTTAATTTATGTTTTTTTATGTAATAAATACAGTGTAAAAGGTTTTTTTTACCTTCACCTCTTTTGTTTTCTGCCTTTTTGGCAGGTTCATGCAATAGTACCACTATTTTCTGTATAAACTCAGTCTCACTTTCATGTTGACACAATGCTGGTCCATCCATTATGTAATTTAGTAACATTGTTATATTTCTATTGCGATGACATACATAACTTATTGATATTTTGTGTCTTTAATCATATTATTTTTCTGTTCTATTATGATTAAAGTGCCATGAAAAGGTGTAATCATTATAACTATAATCACATCTTCGGAAATATTTAAAGACACTAGACCTACGTTGTTTGACCTAATTTAAGGTCACACACTACTTTTATGTAAAAATAAATACCATACAAACAGTTAAAAATGTGAAAATTAAGTCGATTCTAATGATTGTAGCGGCCCGCAGTACAGTTGTACAGTACAGTTTTGTTCCTCCCACTGATGCCAGTCGCATCCAAGAGGCAGTCTTCTCTAGCATCCAAATATATGCTGGATCCGACTGTTGAAGGGCTTCCTTGACTGGGTTAGCTTCTTAGCTTGACTAGGATCGCACTGAAGGAGATTGATTAATTTGATCCATGGGTCACGATAGTATGGTTTTCGGGCTTGTGCAAAGAGCATTCGTTTTGTTAATGAGTTATTTGGTTCTCGACAGATATGGGCTACGTACTTACTATGTACGCTATAAATTCCATAAACGCACATCAAAGAAGAGAAATGACTTGGTTTAATGTTTTTAAAGTTATATATAGGCCTATATGCATTATTTTTACAAAACGTCAACAATTGCAGGTCTAGTGTCTTTTAGCTTTAACAACGACAATAATAAGATACTGAAGCCAGATATTGTATTCCAGTTTTCATATTTATTATAATCAATATACATTAACCCTGCATCTCAAGGTTGTTTGTCTGTAAATATTTTATACAACTTTCTTGCCTCATGGAGGTTTCTTCCACGAGTTCCAAGTTTTACACTATATGTAGGCCTAGAGTTGTTTTACAAATCCAATTATAATTATATTCTTCTTTACGTATTTAAGATTTTAATTACATCTTTTTGACGCAGAACTACACAGGGCCGTTACCAGAGAAACATGCATGTGAGGCCTTTTATGATTCAAATTATTAGTATAAAGCTTGGTTCCCCCTAGAGACGTAACACAAGGACGTAACGCAACGTAAGTTAGTTGACCAATGACAAGCGATGGATTATTCAAACTGATGCTTGCCATTTGTCAACATGCTTGCGTTTCGTTTACGTCCTTGCGTTACGTCCTTGCGTTACGTCCTAGTGGGAACCAAGCTTTAGAGTCTACTTGTGGTAGTGATTTTTTTTTATTGATAAATTAATTCGACCAATTCGTTAAAGATATTATTAGTTCGGTATATCAGAGAAGAGTAAAATTACTCTTACATGGGTATATTGCTTCGGATTTTGTAATTACTATTTTTAAAGAAATAACTAATTTCAATAACGGTAAAGAAAACTTAAGCAGTAATTAAAACATAAACTAATGATAATGTCAAATTATCCAGTAAGTAAAACATGTTCATTGAATGGACACTTTTCAGAACAGAAAACCTTATAAAACGTAGTAAATAAACTGTAATGTTACATTAACGTAACTTTAATAACTTAACGATTTTATTATAAAGTTTTTACTAACAAAAACTTTTAACGTAATTAGGCCCAATGAGGCAATAATTAAACTGAAAGAATAACTATAGAGAGGTAAGTAGGCCTACACTTCTTATAAATAACCGTAATGTAACGAAACTTTAATAACGTTAATAACAAAATGAAGAACGTAATAAAAGCAATGAAACGAATAATACCTAATAATCTTATAACAGAAAGTTGGATACCTTTCTTTATAATAAACGTAACGTAAAAATGAAGAAATTCTTATATTATATAATATATATTTAGTTTTTTTCCTTATTTCTTTTATGATACATTTAATGTAATTTCTTAGACAAATGTCACCATGTCAAAGGTTAAATATCACACATGATTATTTACATTTCATACGATTTTTTTTATACAATTAAATACAAAACCATGATTTTTGTTTAATAAAAAAATTCTTTATGTACATATCAGCTCTAAGATATTATATACAAATTTAAGATAATTACAAAGGGGATTTTCTTAATTACATAAGTTACAAGAGAGTACAAACTATGCTAGGCTTTATTGAACTATTAAGTCCCTTAAAACGTCAGTGTGACCTTTGTTCTTGTCTGTTGTCGTCTCTGAAAAAGAGTCAATTTCATAGACTTCTTTACTGCTACCAACTACTATTCTTATTGGTGATTCTTTCTTGCTTTCTTCAGTTGGTTTTGTTGTTTGTGTTTCCTTATTTTTTACTGCCTGGCAGTAGTGGAGGCGTAACTGGGGATTCGGGTTACGTTTACAAGCTAGGCCTTCTCCACAATCACACCGTTGAAACAAATCTATTGAACTTCGCTTCTTTGTACACACATCGTCCTCTACCAGAATCTTTTTACAGATTTTTGACCAATAGTGTTGTGCACAACAGAGACCTACGTCACATTCAATTGAACTTTGACAGCGATCATCTTCTTGAACTAAAATCAAATATAAAATAAAAATTAGTTAATCAGTGTGTATATACTGTACAGTACTTCAACATAAAGCAAATTCAAAATTGTATAAAAAAGTTGTATAAAAGTTATATCGGTGTACACGAAAGGAACACATTTTTAAAATCATCGCATCAACTTGTTAACTGAACTTTTTACTTGCGCCCTCTATTATTAATCGTTACACGTACATTACGCACCTGGTACTTGCAGCAAAATAATAATCGATTCAGAAACATACTTCACTTACGTCTAAACATATTTGCTTTTGTGTCTTGAGCAATACTCTCTTCATCGACGACAGGTTCGAATCTTGAGTTAGCTGATACTTTCTTTGAACGACAAACACCGTCTACGCATTCGTTACCGCGGCAACACATTTCATTTCTATGACAACGGCGTCCTGGTTTCCTACAGGGCAAACATGACTTGTGGCCCTCTCCACCATGGCAGAATTCCCTCTTTTCACAAGAATTGTCATTAGTGCATAAAACCTGAATTAGAAAAAAAAAAGTGAAATTCAGATAATTAACGGAATTAGGCCTACTGATAATAAATAACTTATGTACTGCATTACACAATATTATGGTTTACAAAACGTTGCTAGTTAATTTAATTTATCTCAGAATGTATAACAAATCAATATTATGTACGGATGACTTATAGAAAATGAGGACATTGTTTATGTCAACTATTCTAGAAACAAATTCGGATAGTAATACGACCACGTGCAAAAGACTAATAGGCCAAAGGCAGAAGTGCGCCAGTTTGATCAACCTAAATATTCAATTAATAACGGTATTTACCATGTTACAACGCAAGCATTGAAGTTGTAACAAAGTTGCCGACCATGGATTACTGCGTTTAAAATGCGTGAAAGGTGCAACAGCGTGTTCTGAACTCAAAATGATCGTAAACGATTACGTCATAACGATTTCAAAGGAATAAACTAAACTTAGTATAGCCTCCATGATAATACAACCCAACTGTTAAATAGGTAAATGTTAAAATATTACTGCTGTTATTGGCTTCGAATGATAGCTTTGTCTTTAAATGGTGGAGAAATACAAAGGATTTGACGAAATCCACAAGCCGATAAAAATAAACAACTATTAGTAAAAGTCTAATTTAGCGTAAAGACTACAAATATGTAAACGATTTTGTTTGTTGTTGTTTACCACAGAGGCGGAGAATACTTCCTCATCAAAAATATTGCGAGTTTTGGAGAAAGGAAAGGGTAGACTCTCCCCTTTGGGAACTCCTATTCAGGGAACACCCTTATTATAATATTTTTTTACTGTAATTTTTTAAAATTTTAACTCACACTTTCTGCTTTTATTCTTTTATTGCAGTTTTGTATCTTTTAAACTCCATTTTAAGTGTATTTTACTCGTTGTCTTGATGATTTTGACCAAATGAATGAATGAATGAATGAGGAAACTTTACCTTGAAACGAATGTTGGACAATGTTTTCTACGGCCAGCCTTTTGTTGGATCACGAATATGTCCCCGCAATGATTCTATATTTACGTGGTGAATGTCACTAAAAATAAATGTTGGTTTACAAGAGGTAACATTCCATGTACCCACATTCATTGTGTTACTTTTAAATCATAAATAACAAAATTTGTGTATTGAACCAAAATCGTTAAGATTTATGATTTCACTCCAAGTTTACATAGTGTCTTAGAACAGGTTATTTGTGCAATTGTAATTTGATATATTTTTAGTTAATTCTGACGATGAATGAATAGCAGTGAGTTAAAATCAAGTTTGTATATTAACTGTTTTCAAATAACCTTTTATTTCTCTATTTAAAACCGATCAAAATGCGTTTACTTTTACGCCACGTGGGTCGTAAATACGCGGCGTTTAGTTTGCTGAGCCACTTGGATGCAACGCAAAGACACGTATGCATACCTCGAGTAAATTAAACAGTTACGCGCGATGCGTATATCATCCGAACTGTGCTTTACTTGTCATTGGTCAACTCATTCGCCTACGTCATTGTTGCGTCTAGTGGGAACCATGTTCTATCATTGTATATATTGCAACGATTACGTCTTTAATGGCCGACCGACTGCTTTGAAGGGCATGACTGGCTCCGATAGTATCTCAACGAATATGTTGTGTTTAAGTTTCTGGCTGAATAGGCATTCCGAGGTGGCAGTTCGTAATAAACCATACATCGTTTGTTTAAGAAATACAGGCACGTGACGGTTATGCGCCATTTACCTTCTTCGAGCTTCTTTGATCTTCGCCGCTTTTTTGAGTGGATAACATATCGGCGGTATACTTACAGGAACAAACGGTTCAAAGTGTGACCATTTACTAGACAATTCGATATTTTTTCGTTCAATTTATTAATAAACTAATGCTATTGGTAATGAATATCCGTAGAAGCAATACCACCTTTCGCCCAAATGGTGCCCACGTCGCGATTGAGTTCGCCATAGGTGCACATTTGTCAATCGTTGTGTTTGTTGACTTATGTTACTTTCCTGGTAAAGTGTTTCAGGAGCCCCACTTAACAAATCGAATGTTAAAACGTCCATCATGTCAGTATTTATAACACAACTAAACTGTGTTAAAATGTTTTTAAAGGAGGTGCATGTATGTATGTATGTCTGTAAATGTATTTCCCGGCTCCCTTTTCTTCTGCGATATAGGCCTACCCTCTGCGGGTCCTCCTCTACTGCCAGAGCATGACACGGTTCACTTGAAAAGATATGTCTTTACATTAATTGCTTTTTAAAACGCATTCAAATAAAAATGGACAATCTTCTCGGAGATATGTCAACTGTCAAAACTTAATAGACTTTAAATAATGTCGGCTTTTAAGGTAATGTTTCATGAAAGAGAATCCATGGTAGGTGGAAGTAGTCAGTTATGAAAATAAACACGCCTGCGGTATTAGTGAAAATGAAAATGGCTCATAGGTTAAATGCAGGTGTAACGCTCACCTTCATTTGACGTTTATCCCGCCACGAATTCTCGTTTTTTTGCCATCAATATTATCGTTTACCATCAAGCAAGTTTAAACGTTGACTGTGTTATGTGAACACGATTAAATGCGGGCACACGCTCAGTCGGGGGACCGTTTTAGTTAAATTAAGACGAGTGATCTTCGCAGCATGAGTAAACTATTTGTCGGTTTTGAGGACGTTACTTAAACGCCGCGCACCGTGGGACTCCGCTGGGATGTATTAAGTTAAAATCTATAGACTATTTGAAGTGCAATTGGCCAATGCGGAGCGCAGCTGGACCGGTGCGACTCGTTTCTCTGGCTTGGTGGTACTTAATTACCGTCTTAGTTTGTAAGACCAATTGATTATGCTAAGAAATAAAATCATTATTTAAAACCGAATTGCGGCTTTTAACTAAACATCGATGAGACCAAAGGAATAGTTAAAACATTTTCAAGTTACATCTTGATCACGTAGCATGGTGTTTTAAATCTATCTAAAATGTTAATTAGTTTTGACTGGTTAAATAAACATATGAAATATAGACATATTGATGGAGTAGATTGTTTCACAGACATGTCAGAATGCATCCCTTAAAACAACCCGAGGGCTAAACACAGGCTGAAATGTTAATAAAGTATTATGATATAAGTATTATATTGACATCAAAACATCTCCCGTAGAGGAAAGATGCACGAGCAGTGCGATTCGAAGAAAGTAAAGACATGCCGATAAGTACGGTATCACGTATTAACGGATGGCACAACACGGGCAAGTTTATCAACCGATATACGCGTAACACGTAAGAGGTATGGAACGCCACAGGGGTCTGAATTAATAAATAACTGCAATGTACACACTCTAAACAGACTAAATAGAATTTGAAAATTGAAACCGGAATTATAAAGACAAATGACGACTGTTCACGTGCACTCGACTTTCTGTATACAGTTGCCTACAGTAATAAATATAAATCAACCTAAAATCGGTAAACATTGATATATCCGTTTCTCTATCTAACAGATAATCTCATGTTTATACATATAAACTGTACCAGGCGGCTCACATTTTTCATGCATAATTGATTTGTTGTTTCTTTTTTTTACATCACGTTTAAGATCACCAATTATACTACCTGATATTTGGGACGCAACACCTTTGCTTTGAAGTCGTCCCGATTGCGGACCTTTGAGTAATTTTTATAAAAATAAACAGTGGGCCTAGACTGTCAAATTGGGGCCTAAAAACAAATATTACACCTCTATCAAACGATCGTCTCGCTGCAAGACGGCGTTATACAATATTCATCAATCAAGAATATACACCTTTTTCTTCAGTGAATTATCGTTATCAGGATCACATATACACCAACAATGAGCAATATCACGATCTTTGTCGTCTGATGGCGGAACCTTTTGAAGATGTTGTCTTAGCAAAGAACAGAAGTCAATCGTGTTATACACGCCTGGATGCGGCACTAACGTTCTCGCCCTGTCGGCTACTTGTTCTGTCCTTTGCGCCCGGTACCGAAACACAGGTTACGTAGTCGACTGGAAAATCGTTCTTTGAGTACCGTCGGCATGCCAGTAGAAATTGTAACGTTCTGGTGATTATTGCCGGACAAAAGGCGTAAAACTGAACACAATGCTTCTTTTCTGGATTAATTTAGATTACAAGACAAATTTTGCTAAGCTATCCTTACGTAAACAACATTCGTAAATAGCTAAACACTCAACAATGAATCGTACTTAATGTGTTTACGTAAAGTATTTAAAAGATACTGCTGTGGTGGAAATTATGTTCAGTTAAGACCTCAAACATAGATTCAATATTTGTCCACTGAATGTTAATAATATTTAGCCTTATTTACTAAATACAAGCCGACACTAGAAAACTTTTCCGATTTTTGGTTAAGAGTTTGCTTAACTTTGCAAACTAAAGTTTGCTTTAGTGAGACTTCTGCAAACTTGGAAATTGTTTGTGCCAACAAATTGCCAGTGCAGTACATGTTTAAATCTATCAACCCGAAGACTAGTTTGAACGTCATGTTTAAGTGTCTAGTACAAACTGCCAGGTATCTTTACAATGTATTTGCGCAAAATACAAAAAGCAACGAAAATGCTGATGCGCTCGACACGGGTAAATTAAATTTCCGTCACCACGATCATAAAAGTACAATTTCTTCATCGATGACAAATCCAAGTTCATTTTTCAAGGTCCTGTAACATGAAAGGTACCGACATGCCATTGACTATCAATTATACTTATACTATTGTCTTTTTACGAGTATTTAACCATTGATCAATGCAACTGAAATGAAATACAATGTACACGTTGTAACGCTATCGTGATAACTACTCAGGATATCCAATAGGCCTATCAAAAATGAGCATTGGAATTCGCTTTTTAAAAATTGTATTATGCGTGCGTAATATTTGTGTACGCGTAATTACGTGGTACATTGTTATGGTCCGTACTTAATGCGGTTACGAGTGTGCAGTGACTCTCGAAATTGTTTACCCCCACTAAAGCTTGGTTTCCACTTGACCGCAATACAAGGGACGTAAGCGCGCCGCAATTAACAATCACGACGCGATGGCTCATCCAAACTGTCACTGTTATGTCCAAGTGGGAACAACGCTTAAGTAGGCACATTTAGCGTTAGCAGATTATATATATATATATATATATATATATATATATATATATATATATATAAATCAATGATGTTGCGTAGCACTGTGTAAATTTTATATAAATCATACTGTAAATTATAGAAACAGTGCTCATATTCGGAACATGATCTCATAATCGCGTCGAGCATAGCTCATTGGCGAAAGTTCCGTATTTTTTTAGTTGTCGCCAGAGACATTTTTTCATACAACTAAAAAAATACGGAACTCTCGCCAATGAGCTATGCTCGACGCGATTATGAGATCATGTTCCGAATATGAGCACTGTTTCTATAATTTACAGTATGATTTATATATATATATATATATATATATATATATATATATATATATATATATATATATATATATGACTTTATCCAAATTCCCTCACTTGCACTGATGAAGGGCTAGTGTTGTCCGAAAGCTCTGCTAACTTTTCTGGCTGTTTACTTTATCGTTTTGATTTTTTTTTTATCTCCATTGAGATCCAGCCACTGATACCCACAGCATTGTCATTTTTTCAGTAATTTGCCTTTGGATTTATATATTTATATATATATCAAAATATTCTTCTATTTGTATGATGTTGAATACATACACCTATACGGGTTACTTGCAATGAACAGTATAATGCAACCGACATGTTTTATGTCCTCAAACATCGGGGAAATGCAAAAATGTCGGCGGTGTTCAAAGGGCTTTTAATAACAAGTTAGGATTTTAAGAAGTTAGATTGTTTACGTCCTATTTTCATTCACTAAATGAACTTTGTCTAAAAGCACAATGGCCTAAATTTAAGCTCCTGGGAGAATTCAAACATTGTCTGAACCTTCAGCAGGTGAAAAATCAGGACTCATTAATTCGACTCTTGTAGAGTGCCGAACAAATAAAAACAGAAAATAACAAACACCGCCTTTTATTCTTTCTTCTGAAAATAATAGATAAATACTTGCCATTGATTGGAAAAGTATAGAGAAATATTATTTGTATCTGGACAATTAGCTATAAAGTAGAACTATTATGATATATTTCATTGATGTGCACGTTACTATTCCGCAAAGCAATAATGGTACCAGGTAGGTAGTGGTAAGTGGGCCTACTGCTACAATTTGGTATTCAAATAATTGTAATTCTTACAGTACTCAAAGAAAAATGACCTGACCAACAAAGAATTGTGCTTTTAGAATTTAAATTTTTGTTAGTGAATGAATCTAACTTCTATTTGGGCTCATGCCTATTACTTGCTCCTGGCAAGATGAAATGTAAAACGTACTTTTAAAAACTTTTGCCGAATAAATATTAATATTATTATTAATAATTATATTTGTAGATTAATGTGATAACTAAACAAAATTACTTTGAAGTAGTAACTTATGTTCATGCATTTACGGGCTGATTTATGGGGCGGCCAAATGTAGATTAGCATACGCCCTCTATAATATATAGTACTGAAATAGGCCAAACGATTTTAATTTTACTATTTTCAACAAAAGCAGTAATATTTTAGTTTGCAAAAAGTTAACCATTCTTTCTCGTTAAAACAAAAATGTTATAATGATAACCTAGTTATAGATACCCTTCAATTCTTCAATCTTTCAATTAAAAACCTATATTATAAAACGTATATCATATTTAAGAGATACAGAGTGAGTAATACAAAGGAAGTATTACGACGATTCCTTAATTATTATATACACAATAATAGAGAGAAAAAGGAAATGTTCGCTTGTTTCCGGACTCTCCTTTAGAAAGGCGACAGTCCTTAAATTGTGTTTACGACACCTGTATTGTCGTGCGCACGTATCGGGTTCATCAGAAGACTTGAAATACTCATGACAAATTGTGTGTAGCCAAGCGTGAAAAACAAATGAATTTGTTTTCCAATAGACAAGTAGTAGTACTGTATACAGTACAGCATTAAATGCAATTCCAGATATTGTTAAGCATATGGCCCATGGGAATAGTTCACGATAATAAATTAATTGCTTTTAAACCTATTTATTCAATATAATTACATATATTTAATATTCTGTAGGCCTAATAAATCGAACATGATTTGCTATTTTCGTGTACGAGGCCGGGACGATTCGGCCCTGCTGAGAGGATTCGGCCCACTTTTGGTGGGACGATTCGGCCCACTTTTAGTGGGACGATTCAGCCCACTTTTGGGCCGAAACAAATTCATATCCAAAGTCAATGTAGATGCAATCAATAATGACTGACCTTTTTTTTTATGTTATTAATGTCAATACAAAATAATAAATATCCAAAATACTTACAAGTGTCCTTTCAAATACTGTTGGCCTATCTGTGTCTGCACCCCCTGCTCTATTTTCTTGTGACTGTGTCCTTACGGATTGTTTACCATTGCGATGACGTCTGCGAGTGGAAGATCCCCCAGGAACGTACACCCCTTGTGAAGGCAACGACACAGCTACACACACAACCAAAACAGACAATATACTCTGAGATAACACACACATTTTGAAGAAAGTGAAAATGTTTCTATAAACAAAAATAAAATCCTTAACGAAATTTCCAGCTAGTCGATTCGCTATTCCAACTGTCAATATTTCATATAGCTAGCAGACAGTGTTGATTCATATATTAGTCCTCTGATGGTGGGGTATCACAAGAGTAACACTACTCGTGTGTTGTGTTTCGTTCGAAGTAAATGTCAATAATAAAGTGAAGTGCTAACTCTCTGTAGTATTTATATAGAACCGCTTAGCTACTGTCCGTCATCAGTAAAAATGAGAACTTCATTGCACTACTACTCTACTATATACCGCTGTTTGACACCCGTGGGATTAATTACATGTTCTTTATGCTTGCCTTCTGAAAACATAAGAGAGTCGCCGACAAAGAGAGCCGAAATGCCTGCTAATTGGTTAAAACCTTTAAAGTACACACGGCGTAACGAGAACAGTTGACCAATCAGAGACCGACAAACTTATAGTAACTTAAGGGGTTAGGGTTGAGTGGTTTCGGAAGATGAAATTTTGTGTTGGACATTGCGAGCAGGTCTGCGATGGGGATAGGATGCCAATCGATCACTGGTGCGTAAACATTAAAATATCGGTTTCCTAACGGGGACGTTTTCATCTATTCCCCTATTGTCTTATCGCCAATTTGGGCCTAACGTGTCGCTCGATAAAAGTTACTGGCTCCTGACATTATAAACTTGTTTTTTTCTTCGAAGTTCGCCGGCTGGAGTTCCCACGAACATTGGACGACATAACTCGAACAATAATAAATAATAATATTGTCGTGAATATTATTAACAGTACGCTTGGGAGTAACTATAACATTTCTCACTTTGTTTAATTGCATACTATATTATTTTCTTTGAAGTAGCTTGATTCAACGCGATCTTCTAATTTCGAATATTTACCATTAGACCTAATGAATGCAAGGCTGAGCATAACGTTGTTTTCCATTATTATCATTATACTGATATAATCAACACACATTTGAATACTGAAATGATACTATAGTAATATTTTAATTGAGAACCTATGTCCTCCTCCACTTTGTTTAAAAAAAACTGCATGTAAATAAATTGCCATGCCTAGGATACTATATATAAATAATGTCTCTCCGATGAAGTTTCTAATAAAGTCCATTTTAACGATAGGTTTAAAGTTAACCTAATCTTCTTTCGAAATCTTTCGTTTCTTTCTTATTCCGTTTCATTCTTTCAGGGAAGAGTGACATTTTCATCCCTAATTATCTTTAAAACTGAATAAATAACGTACGAAGTCAATTTAATAAACATTTATTTTGCCACAAAGGGCATATAAAACCGAGCCCTCCCTCTCACTTTGTGATCACCGATGTTATGATGGATAGAAACCAAAAAAAGTACAAAACAGTATACCCTAGCTATTTTAAACAAAATACTCGGAATTTAAAGAATGCTCATATCATTTAATAAATATTGAAAGTTGAATAGTACTTGTTGTGTTAATACTTAAGGCCTTTCATGAATAACACTAACAATAAAAGATAACATTATTAACACAATTATTATATATCAATAATAGACTTAATGAGTTGAATTATTTTGGTTCATTGTTAATAATGAATAATAAACACACAATAATATTTTTACTTTTAATGTATTGTTTAAATATATATTTCTACATAATTAGGCTATATTACAGTATACTACCTTTTTTTTTATTAAACCATTATAAAATACAATTTTTGTTTTTTTGAGTATAGTGTATTAGGCTCAAGTTATATTTGGACGTATTCGACTCAAATGCTCCTCAGTGTTCACAAGGCAAGAGCGAGCAGTAAAAGTTCAGTTTTAACTGCGAATGTGTTTGCGAGTGACGAGTTTAATACCAATCCCTTTCACAAACATCAACCAGTCCACGTGACCATTCTTGGATAGATTCTGTTTTTACTTAAAAAAATCTGAATTTCATCTGAAGAAGAAAAAACTTCTAGGCACCAAAAGGTCGAGAGTGGGCATCATCAAACGGCGTACAAAGGCGTCTGGATTCACTACCTGGACCGGACCCATCTTTGATCTATACGCGTGACATTTGCATTTATATTGTGACGTTATTAATTGAAGTTTTAAAATTAATATTGAATGATTAATTGATAGTGCCGCTCCATATGTTCAAATCTTAGGTCAAACAGCTTAAATCCCTGCTAGGCGTATCCTTGAATAGGCCAAGAATATCTGAATCTTCGCCAGCAGACGGGTCATCAACCGACCGCCGTCCGTAACATCGCGTGTATCTATACAATGACGTTAATTCGGGAAAAATATTTCCCCTACTCAAGTGTTAGACCTGAATCAACTTTGAGTTGACTGCGAGCATTGTGACAAGAAGCACTTAAACGGACCTAACTATCATCAATATACTTAAAAGGATGCTTTAAGATGGGTCATATTAAAAGCGGAGAGTGTACATGGCGTCAGCCAATATTGTGACCATATACAATATCAATAAACATTTGCCGCCGATTTTGAGTACCTTATGGCTCAGTGCCTATTCCATGATATCACAAAAGCTACATACAAATCCCCCTCCATCAATAGCAAAAAGGTCCAAAGAAACGTCATCAAAACGGTGTCGAGATCTACTTACTGTACCAAAATGGCGCTACATTAAATGCTCAATTGTATTAATAATCCATAATGATTATTAATAGAAAGATATTAAGTAATCTAATAAATTTATTACGTAGGCCTATATAGTCTAGACTATAGGTTTACCACTTAAAGTCTATAAATATTATTTAATTTGTATATTTCCTGAAATGTTACCTCACTTGTAACTATAAACCATCATTTATAGGCTAGACAATTTAAAATTATCGTAAAAAATGAACATATACTGTTTTTAGAAAACCTCAGTGGGGAAATGACGTATTATTCGAAAATTGGGGTGTTTTAACAGTGAAGACTAATCTGGCACTCTTCCCTAGTTTCACCACAAAAGACATGTGACGTCATTATCACAATGACCATTCAGACGGACACACCAATTACGTCATACATCGCATTAAGTTAGGATTGAGAAAAATAAGTGAAACCAAAATAAAATGTTGAATTAAACTCATTCTTACGTACTTTAATATCTCGTTAGTATAAATATTGGTTTATCATCATACTATAGTTGAAACACTAAATGTCTACAGTGTACTAGAATGCTCTACAGATCTACGGAGTTAAGAGCGTAATTGTTAGAACACAAGGTAGGCCTCCGCCGTAGACCCTCTTTGGAACACCAATATTCTTGTGAGTTTATAACACCACATTAAGAGGAAGTCGGTCTATTCCCGGAGTGTTTTTAACATAGGCAACATATTCAGGAGGATATACCTATATTAAAGAAGCGTCCCTTTAATATGGGTTTTACCTTTACCTTAAATGTGCACCGTAGGCCTGAGAATAGCACCCTATAGTTTCAGCCGATTCTTGGTACTGTATCTATTTCCGTAAATCATACCGGGAGTATTTGGTACCGTACCGTAATACAACATCACATGTGTTTCACATGTATCTAGTAACCTAACCCATAACCTAACCTTACATAATACAAATTATGTGCAGATACAGCACTTGGAATCGGGTGATAGTTTTGTGAATAATCATGTTTATTGTTTACACTGTTTCTATAATATATAATAGGCCTATACAAATCCATAAAGTATGCTTATAATGATATTGACAAATAATTCTGATTATCTTGAGAATTGTATTTTAGTACGTGACTGAGGTTTTTTCATACAAATAATTTTTCGTTATCAATTCCGAGCATAAACACTGCTCAAATGAAAACAAAGTATTTGCGGGTAATTTGGAACCAAATTCTTACTAAAACAATTACCAAAAATGAGGAGTTTACAACGTTAATTGTAGTAGGCCTAATTCTAAGGCGGCGATGTTCAAATGATACAAATGGGTTTCAATGAAGGAAAAGAACGTTTAAATAAATTAGCTTGATACCGGCAAATGTAATTTATTTGTATTTTATGCACCTTCTTAAATTTCTTACCTTGAGAATGAGCATTTGTAGTTACAGGCCGACTTTGGCGAACTAGATAAGACATATGTGATTAAAAAGACATGTTCAATTGGACTTTCACGCTATTATCCTTCAAATGATTCCCTTCCTTCGACGTAAAAACTACCAAAAAAGGACGATTTAGAACAATTTACCTAAATGATAATTACTAATTACAATTAGGCCGACTCGTGTAGTAATAAACTTAACTTATAAAATCTTAACATCAATATCGGATCATTAACTCAAGACCGATAACATCCGGAAAGCTAGCAAACGTAGCAACATGAGCACGTTTTAAATAAAACAATTATTTCATTAAAATCTCATTTAGGAAGTTAGAGGAAAAATAATAATAATAAATAAAAATAATATAATTTTTTCCAGAAGTTTAAAAATGATAAAAAATAACACACAAAAAGGAAAAAATACAAAACAAGTTCGGTATCATTTAATTATTAAAGATGTATTGTTCCTCAAACATAAGCAAAATTCGGAGTAAAAACTTTGATTTGAATAAAAAAAATAATAAATTGAACAGTTTTAGAGAAATCAGAGACAACTTTATCATTAAATAAACACCTCAGACTGTTAGGAAAAGAGTTATTATGTTCTTATAATTAATCTTGTGTTTCGAAGGAGAAGCTTTTGAATAAAAGGCTGGAATCTTATGAATTAATTAATTAATTAACAGCACACTAGAATTATGGTGTTTTTAGTCGCTTTTAACCAAATAAATTTACTGTAGGCCTATACCGAAACATCTGTCTGGCTATCCCAAGAGTGTTTAGAGTACACAGAAACAACTTTCGGAAGTTGAATTCACTAGACCACGGTTTACTCGTCTCAACTCTAAAGTTCCCTATTTCAGGGTCAAAAGGGGAAATAATTGTTCAACTCTTACCACAGGTATGTAACGATAACTTCGATTGCCCCAATCCACGGCAATATCACCGTAGATTGGTGGATTTTATAACATTGATAATAGAATTAATTAATGTATTAGAACTTCAGATCAATCTCTCGTCCATCCAATAATAATTATATTTTAAAACATATTTATGTTATGAATAGTTTCAGTAAAATACATACCAATTTGCATGCCCCTACTTTTTCATTTTCCAAAATATTTAATTTTTACTTCCTAATTTCAAGCATACTGAGATCAAATTTATCACCTGCTTAGCAAAATATATCATCTTAAGCTTGACTTAAAAAATTAAAAATATGATGTTTGATTTGTTTTGTTATTTTCGAATTTTATTGTTATTATGAGTATTGAAGTCAAATTGTATCCTAATTTTATTTGATAATTATCTGTCTTTCTCGATGTATGACGCAGACGGACTTCTGGCACCTAGCCGAAATATACGGGAACCGACCGCCGTGTGAAAAGAATGATTAATGTTTACTACATTACTACGACTAGTACGTCAACACGTTAAAATCAAATTACTTAAGCATCTCCTATTTATGCTTATTTAGGTTACATAATCCATGTTTGTTTTATATATATGTTGTTATAATGGAATAAGTGGTGGAGACCCTTTTTTCACCTTTTAAAATAACTAAAAAGACAAGAGATTGCCTAACAACGTAAATTGGTAAGGAAAACAATTTAATTCGGATAATCACTAAACAAACATCGGTGTATTTATTGAGGTGAAATCATAAACCGTGTTGCATTAATACATGTAATAGAAGTAATGATCAAACAAGACAGAAATCAGTCTCTTAAGAAATGTAAAACGATGACTTAAGTAAATGCCGAACCGGTGAACGGTGAATCGACTCCACTTGATTGAGAAGAGATCATTGCGGATCATATTAAAGTTATCGTATTTTGGCATCACGCTAGGGAGTGTTAATGACTTTGGAGTATGTTTTGCTATTGATTCAGCGCCAGGGAGTCCTCTTTGCAATTTGTCAAGAATTTGTAGAGTGCAAAGTACCCTTGAAAAGAGTATTGATCAGGTTGAACCTGCCTGCTTTTCTGTTCGGTGACCCGCTGTTGGAATTACAAGAGAAGGCCGCCATAAAGCAAATCGTATTAAACGACCAAGATATTTTAATTGACAAATTGAAGTACTTAGATATTGAATGCCATTGTGTTTTATCAATAGAACCGAGAACATGATGAAATCAATATGCTTTAGGTGTGTGAAGTTTTAATTCCACATTGACTCATTTCTCCACGTTTTAAAGATGTATTGTCCCCCTGAAATTTTTTTTTTTACAATTTTTGTTGTTGAATATGCCATTTTAATGTCACATAATAATTATCCACTTTGATCATTTATTTTGTCATTTTATAAGTAAAAACGTTTTTTTTTTCTACGGAAGTGATTAACTTTGTTAAAACTACAAAATAACATATTCAAAGTCTGATTTAATCATCTTCATTTTTCATGTTTTTGGGGGACAATACATCTTTAAGCGATAATAGGTTTGTTCCTCATTGGTCCAATATGTAAAATATTGTTCGTACAATGTTCATTTGACAGGCATTTTATAGGTCATAGACTCACTGTATTTATAAGTTAGAGAAATGGAATGTGTAATGTATTTATGAGTGGTGGTAAATAAATGGCGACTTATGAAATATGAATTATAGTATACGATATAGGTCATATGTACTTTATGACGGATTATCCAGTCGTAAATAATCAAACTATAATTGTTATTTTTGGAAGATTACAAAACATACCGATACGGTTAAATATTGATTCCTCCAATCATGGAGGAATTATAATTCCTCTATACTCTAATCATTTAGATTAACTACCATTATCAACTTCAAACGTATAATAAAGGGAACACAAATATGATATAAGAATAAACAAATTGTTCGTGACAACACAGTGACTTGATTCCATGAGATGATAAAAAATTTAAAAAAAATGATAGGCCTATAATAAATTTAAACGAAAAAGTAAAAGATGGCCGAAGAAATATTCCAAGATTTAATTAGGTATAAGGCGTACACGCGATATTAGTTATACATGTGGTGTTGATCCACTCAAGACATGTAAACTATTAGATTATTTCGTTTTCAGGATTGTTATTATTGTATTTGAATTATCATAACGATAATATAGTATTTATCTATCCTAACCATTATTTTCTGTTGTGAATTTAAGTTTCTATACTTACGGTATTTTGTATATATTGCATGCCTTTAATTTTAATACGATGTTATTATGTAGACCTACAGTAAAAATATACGTATTAATTCTGAAAGCTCTTTAAAAAATAGGTTATATTCACCCTTATGACTCATCTGTTAGAATTCTAAATGAAATACATTTTTTATTTTAACGGAATGCTGTGGTTTTGTCTAGCATACAGTTTCCTTACTGTCAAAACTAAAACGAAATTGTAGGCTAATCTAATGGGTGTTGTAGGCCGACTGTTTACCTCAAAATTACTGTTTAAGTTGAAAATATTCTTACGGAGAAATGGGTGTGTTGCGGCAGCTACACCCTAACTACCGATGACCTATTTGCTCCAGGGATGAAACTGATACCAATTTAGAAACCTTTTATTTACTTATTAAAACCGCGAGCTATTATTTGAATGTTTTATGTTGGTAATGGTTAAAACCTGAAAATTAGTATAGGCCTATACGAGTAAACAGAGGAGGACAATACTGAACACTTTAAGCCGCAGATGTTTACAAAAACTCGCTTCTAAATTTTCTAGGCCTACATTACTTTGTAACCAGAGTTCAACATTCCACTGACCTGTTTATTGAAATGTAAAGAGACTGATAGAGGTCTGTAGTTAATTCAACTCAACTGTTTTTTAACAAAATTTTATTTATTATTGTGTTCGGGTAAAAAGATTGTTTAAAATTAGTATTTTAGTTATAGATGATGACTGCAGTTATGACCAAGGAAGACACTTCCCTGATTGACCAGCTTCACAATATATTGTGAATCGGATTATTATTATTATTATTATTATTATCATTTTTTACTTATTATTAAGTAATTGGTATTAATATGTTGGAAAACATTATAACATTAGGCCTACATATATATCTTCCATGAATAATGATTTTCATAGAGTGAGAATTGTATTTTCAAAAGTATCCACTGTTATAAAGATCTGTCTACTTATCAAACTAGTTTGACAAAAAAAATATGATTTGCCCAAATATGGTAGTGATAATATACTCAAACATGGTAGTGACATCATCATGTCCATATATGGGCACATCACATTTTTTTTCACATAAAGTTTGATAGTGTATACAGAGCTTAAGTTGACACGCGCTCAACGTTCAATTTAAGGCTGCTCTGTTGAATCAAATGTTTTTATTTTGTCTTATTTGGACAATTGTAACGGTTGTCTTAACAAGTGTGGACCATCGTGGCTGAGCTCTTTAGCCTATTCTCACTCCATCGAGTATATTGTAATTTTGATGACCAAATAATTATAATTATTTCTTATTTTCAAAGATAAAGCATTTGAACAGGGAAGAGGGAAATTTTAACATTCCCGATTAGACCTAGAATTTCTTAACGCATAATCACACTTGTGTAGAAATCTGGCGGAGTATTTTCAATAAAATCGTCATATTACCTACAGTTTCAGCAGTTATTTTTAATGTTCCGACTTTTCAAAGAGAAATTATTCGTATCATTAGGATCTATCATCGACCGCGGTAACTAACAATACGGTTAATGGGTTCAACTGTAAAATGGTTCTATATCATTACTATTTAAAGCCGAACTCCAAACAAAACTACAAGCGTTCCGAAACGATATTTTTCGGTTAGATCATAGTGAATAAGTTGATAATGCCTAATCAGTATTTTAAGTTGAACAACTGCTAACGAGGAATGGACGATAGAAGAATGATGAAATAAAATGATCATGTGATATTTGTGCCGCTTTTCTGGAATTTTTCGTTTATTCTTTTGACGTATGGAATAATTATTTTTTTATTTGGATTTTTGTTAATTAATTACAAATGACATCATAAAACATTACTTTCTTGACTTTAGGCTCTAAAAATATGCTTGCCTTGAGCAAATATTTACGAATGAATTAGATATCCTTTGTTTTATCTTTCGTGTTTAACCACCACATTTATTCATTCAATGTCATAATTGTATATAAATCTTCTATTCTACCTTTTTTCAATTATATTCTGTGTTTATATACTTTTTTAATATAATGTAGATTTTTAACACACATATGAGACTTATATTAATACTATATAATAATTAAATACTTTATGTTGTAGAAATGGAAACGAAGAGGAACCTTGACCTCAATTGGTGAGACCAGATAATTACTTATGTAAATTTATGATTTTGTAACTTCTAACATTTAATTTTAATTATACATGATCTATTCCAATTTCGTTGTAGGCCTACTGTATTTGTTTTTTATTGTCCAGAATAAACTTACCGCCTAATATATTTTGAGATTATTGAAACTTTATTTTGTAGAAATGGAAACGAAGAGGAACATCGACATTGATGAAACACCAGTAGAGAGATATATACAGTAGGTGATATTTTTAAATGTTTTTCTTAAATTTTCACATAGTCATCCAATTCGAAGATATTGATCGTTTTCGAGAAGAGAGTTAGCACAAAATATACTTCGATTAATTGAAACTTTGGCAGAGAGAGAATGAAACCGTTAACAAAGTAGAGAAAAATCAACAAGGCAAATATTATATGATTTGTCATGAACTTATACAGCTGAAGTTAAACGGCAAATAAAACCCATTGCCGGTCGCACAGTGGGATGTATGTTTAACTTGTTCTGTCGGTAAGCTTATATCAACATCACACGTTTGTAAGAGTTGAGTCCTATTAACTTGTATGACAAACCACAGACTGTACAGCTACTAATTGCATGTCCATTACGCTACAATCAATCTTGACGTGGGGTCAATTAAGAGAACTATGAAACGCCGAAATTGACAAAGTTGATTCTAATGTCCGATATTGCATTATATTTGTAAAATCTTTCTAACTGTTGCAAACATAAATTTATAATTATTTAAATAATTATAAATGATCATTTAAACATTAGTGGAACTAGCCTTGAAGCCCTCTGTGCTTATTTTTTAAGCTTCTCCAGCATAAGTGCATTCTACTTTTTTTTAAATCTCATTTTCTGTTTTAAATACATATTATAATGTATCTTAAGATAATAAATTGAATCATTAATCATCAACAACTCTCATTAACATGATTATTTCAATATTTTTTTTATCATCTTTCAAATAATCTTTCTTTTCACTATTTTTGTCATTGCTGCTGTAATGAAGTTCGCGTCCCATACCGAATGTCATTCTGCATTAAATTCATACCGACATGACGTGTATGTATCTCTAAGCGGGTGAATCACAAAGACCCGTTTAATAGTCCCGATGGCAATATTTATATACCCGAGGCCTTTCCACCCCACTTAAAGAAACACTTTTGGAAGACTGCCGTCCATCATATCTAGCGACAGGATGTCGTGTATGAGGCCCAGAACGACGAGCATTGCCGACGCATTTACTTCGGTTACGAAATATTCCTCGATGTGATACGCACTTCCGAATTCCTAACTTTTACGAGGTCTAAAAATAATTATAAGATGTTCTCATTGAAATTGGAGAACCAATATTTAATTGATGCTTTTGAGTTCCTGAAAATGAAGATATTTGCAACCTTGGAGTCGCTAAACGAATACGTCATCAAAACGTGGCAATGCGTCGTATATTATGCGTCGAAATTACGACAGCTGCAAAAGAAGGATCGTGAAAGTACGACAACTTATTTAAAACACTTTTAACCCTTAAAAATCATTGAAAATGAGTATTATATGAATTTACGTCATAATAATGACAACATGACGGGCTATGTCTATAGCGGAACGTTGGCATTTCGATGAAGTTCAAAAGGTAAAACCATCTTAGTGAAATATCACATTTTTAAATTGATGCAACAATGTAAGCCAACCTCACCATTAAAAAATATTGTTTGGTAAATATAACGCTTCCGATATTTTAATAAAAAGGTCATTAAACTTTCATTAAAATTTAGAAGAATCATAAAACACATTATAATGAAAGTGGACATTTGACTCCAAGTTAGAATTGTGATTAACACATTGGCGCTGATTCATTAACTGTATTCGTGGATTAATATTCTGCACATTTTGAGACTTTAATCAAGTGAAAATCCGCAAAAATGTATGGAATGCTTCTGTGGCAAGCTACGATACGCCAACTATCGTAAGAAAAGCATGTGATGTGGTGATTAAGCATCTTGGTCGCTTCTTCACTGGCTAATTTAAAGATATAGATCTCATAAGCTCATAGTAAATGATGTACATCCAGTGTATTACCCCGTTGATCCTCGCCAATCTAGTCTGTATTTCTCTTTATATCTAACCTATTCAGATATTGGATGCCGATCCACATAGTATAAAATAATGTAAAGTAAATAGTGGAGTTGTAGTTTGGTGGTTAACGTGCTTGCTTTTCCAATCCAGGGTTCAATTCTGACCTAGGTGAGAATTGTAACTCACGACTCATTTAACTTCTCTCTCTAACCCTCAAATAAGCCTTAGCTTATAAGCACGATAAATTATAATAGTTAGCCCTATTCATCCTGCAATTGGAGAGTAAAGTTACTAGGTGTTCGATTCGTTTGAAATCTATTGTATCATGGAGAAAATATATAGATATATTTATATAAATCCAAAGGCAAATTACTGGAAAAAAAATGACAATGCTGTGGGTAACAGTGGCTGGATCTCAATGGAGATACAAAAATAAAAAGCGAAAAGCTAAATCAAAACGATAAAGTGAACAGCCAGAAAAGTTAGCAGAGCTTTCGAGCAACACTAGCCCTTCATCAGTGCAAGTGAAGGAATTTGGATAACGTCATAGTATAAAGTTATCCAAAGTACCCTCCATAATTACAGCAAAATCAGATCAAAATTGATACAAACAGTAGAAAATATATATAAATCCAAAGGCAAATTACTGAATATATAGGCCTATTTAAATCCAAAGGCAAATTACAGAAAAAATGACAATGCTGTGGGTATCAGTGGCTGGATCTCAATGCAATGGAGATACAAAAAAAAAAGCGAAAAGCTAAACCGAAACGATAGGCCTAAAGTAAAACAGCTAGAAAAGTTAGCAGTAGGCCTACTTGTACTTGGACAAAGTACATAATATACACACACATTAGGCATAGAACATTAATTCTAAACTGCCCGGTGATATACTGAAATTTAAGTAATTCATTTGAGACTAAAGGTGAGGAAAT
This sequence comes from Antedon mediterranea, assembly GCF_964355755.1. Classification (NCBI taxonomy): domain Eukaryota; kingdom Metazoa; phylum Echinodermata; class Crinoidea; order Comatulida; family Antedonidae; genus Antedon; species Antedon mediterranea. The sequence goes on from NC_092675.1 coordinate 27,732,965, forward strand.
CTGTAAGGATGAGAATATATATATAATATATATTTCTCCCATGATTGCATGCAAGGTACATAATATACACAATACACACATAATATGCAAAACAAGTTTATTTCTACTCGATTGTGTATTATCCTGTATAAATATGTTGTTAAGTAAGTAAGTAAGTAAGTAAGTACGTAGGACGTACATACATTCGTTACCATCAGTCCATGTTTCCCATTCTAAAATGACATAAAAACACAAACTTCTTTGGCCTCTTTTGATGTAATGCTTACATTTGGAATTCTATTCTACACTCTTCAGTCTAGGGTTAATAAATGATGATGAAATGATTGTCTGATAGGTTCAAATGTCAGAGACGAACGTCCAAACAATTACTTATAGACATTAACATTAAAATACCGCGCATGGATGAAAGGCAAAGATGTTGTAAATGACAAGAAACGGAAGTTGACGTCAAAGAAACGATCTTCCCAACCTTTAGTTTGATTTTACATTAGAACTAAATAACATTCCCATGTGTGATGGTACGGTACCGTAACTTTAAAAAAAAAAAGTCATATTCCGTAACAATTACGCACGTGATAGTTAGACTAAAAACGGTAGGGCCTACTTTATAGTGCGTTTGTGTTGTTTACAGAAAACAAGGCAGTCGCGTGTGCAAATTTGAGTTAGTGTTTACCGATCAACCGATCAACATAGTAAGACGGTAGAGTCGCTAATAATTTTTGCTGCAGATTATATTCAATATTGGCAGTACTCTTGGTGCCACAGATAAAAGTTTCGATTCTTAAAGTGATTAAACTTACATTGACAGCATAGAGGGCGTCAAAGTATTAAAACTTTATCCTAAATGAGGGCGCGCTATTCCATAAGTGTTTTGTGTTCGTGTTTGAAATTACAGTATTCCGTAATACAGTCTTTTTCAAAGCTCCCGGACTTTGCTTAATGGTGCT